>NC_041008.1:4108730-9438730 GCF_004193775.1 Glycine soja | reverse complement strand
GACCTTGACATTTACGAGTTTCTCTTTAAATTTTCATCTAGTGCCGAGCCTAATAATTTATGTGACTTTCTTATATCTATACCAGTTTATCTCTACACCTTGGGTTACAAAATGTTGTTAAAAAATATGAATTAGTTAAGTTTCAACATTGTAAGTCTGAACTCTATAGTCTATAGTGTTTCAATATTTTTACATTAGTATATCCATTAATCTGTCTTATTTCTTTTTCAATTGTAGCTAATGGTGAGAAGCAGATGTGATTGGTAATTTTTTAAAAATGTATTTGGAATAATACTATACCTAGGCATAGTAAGTTATGCATGAACAATAGTATGATACTAGATCATGAATTTTTTAAATAAAATATTGCTTTAGATATATATCTTTTTTTAGTTAATATAGTTTGATTTGATTTTGTATAGTCTTTTGATTGAATTTTTTTTCTCCATCAATTATTACATAATTTCCTAGTTTTGAATTGTCATTCTGTAGCTAGTTTGATTACCTATCAAAACAAGAAAAACACACTGCAATTGTTTGGGACCCACTGGTAGACTACTAATTGAAGACCAGTTGAAGATCAATGCAGCAATAAACGAAGTTGGAAACGTCAAGGTTAGTCCTTTTTATTGAATAATGTTAAATTCTTATATACTATGAGATGAGGATTGAGGAGTGATTAAATTAATTTATTTTCAGTTGATTTTGTGGTATGAAAATAATTAATGAATGTGTTGCACATGCTTTATCATCTATTAGGATTAAGATTAGGATCGGGATGTCTGAATATAAGAATTTTACATGATAAAATATATTTTTTAGTTTTTTTTAAATATAATTAAATTCAATTTTGTTTCATAATTTTTTTTATTTTTTTTCATTCTTAAATTTTAAAATTTGAATAATTAAAAATTAATGATTTTCACATTTAAATACATATTACATCATTAAAAGTTAATTACAAATTATTTAAAAAAAATTAACACTTATAAGAATCAAAATCAATAAATTTTTTTTAAAGACTAAAGTCATATTTGGCTAGATTTGTATAGATTCAAGAATATTTTAACCAAACTTATATACATTAAAAATAATATTATGTTGTCCAAAAATATTTATATATTTTTATTAATGGCTAGTTTATTGAATAAAAGTATTTTTATATCTAACTATTATAGAATAATTCAATTTGAAGAATGAGAAGCCACGGTTCCAATTGTAATGGAGTTCATCATGGGACGTATTCGTGCACCCAATCCCATCCAAACTTATATACATTAAAAATAATATTATGTTGTCCTTTTCACTGCACTCTATTTTTTGACTAAATATTGGTAGTTACTTTGACTCTAGGTCATACAGAGATAAAAATAGAAAATAGTTGATACGAGAATGTTTGTCAAAACAAATTTACAAGTTAGTTGAAAATTAAACTTATAAATTAGTTGAAACTCATAAGAGCTGAAATAATAAAAATTTATAAGCTAGCTAGTTGATTGAATAAAAATATTTAATAATATTAGTCAATAAGCTAATTAATGAATATAAAATGACATAAATATTTTGATTTAATTACTTGATATAAAGAGGGATATCAAATAAATTAACAAGGATTTAATTACTTTGACATAAATATTTTGATTTAATTACTTGATTTCATTATAGGCCAGATCGATATGTTGCATCGTTTGGCGAGTTTTCCTATCATTATTCAAAATGGAGATCCAGTGTGCCATTTGTTGAGCAATTGCAAGCTTTCCAAGAACTTATCAATGAGGGAAAGGTGACTGATTTCACTCAATTTACTTCATGTTTTAGCTTTCCTAGTTTTCTAACGTTTTCTAGTGATTTGTGTTAGTTTTGGCTCAGAGAAACTGAACACATTTTTTTATTTCCTAAAAGTATTTATTCCAACTGAAACTATTGATATTTCCATGAAATTATTGATATATATTTGCTTGTAAGTTGATAGACAAAATGCTGTTAAGGAGTGGAATGGTATAGTAGAATGTTTATCTCTCACAAAATTTGGTTGGACAAGAGGGATGAGATGGTCATACCACTTTTGTTGTCTACTTTTATATGTTATATGCGGCAAATGTCTCGTATCCTATATTCCTATTACAAGTCTGTAAATAAAAACAAACTATTGCATGTTTGTGTAGTCAGCATAAACCCATAACCTTCTAGTCCAATCAAGGTAGGATTTACTGTTTCCTTTGTTTAATTTTGATGACATTTGTGCCAAATGGTAATATGAAATTCAACTATTTTGTCTGCATCAGGTACACTATATACATGTTTCAAATGAAACTTCATATGGAGTGATGGAGTTTGTTCATGCATGGAAAGTTGAAGGCCTTTCAAAGAAGACATAACATTCAAAGGCGGTTATTAACTAATAACCGTATTTGAATGTCAAAGAAGAAGCAACATTCAAAGACGATTATTAACTAATAACCGTCTTTGAATGTTATAGGAGACATAACATTCAAAGGCGGTTATTAACTAATAACCGTCTTTGAATGTAAAAAAAAAAACAACATTCAAAGACGGTTATTAACTAATAACCGTCTTTGAATGCTAATAACAGTCTTTGAATGATTCTTACTTTCAAAGACGGTTTTTAAAATAACCGTCGTAAAAAATAATTTAGTTTTAATGACGTTATATACAATGACAGTTTAGAACCGTCGTTAAAGTCATTTATTAATCGTCGTAAAAAGTCATTTTTCTAGTAGTGATGACCTATGATTAGCTTTACTCTAGTTTTTCTTTTCACCCATTGAAGTTGCAAGAGACAACAATAACAATTAATTAAGACATGAATTGATTGCTGTGACCTATGATTAACTTTACTATTGTTTTTTTTGTTGGTAAAAACAATATACACCTTGTGCTAGGGATAAATACTTTTGGAACATAGTACTATGATTAGTTTATATGTTTTCATTCGGGGGTAAAAATTTTTTTGATACTTATCGTGATTGCTTAATGTTTCCATTTAGGGTTAAATACTTTTGGAATATGGTGTGTTGTCAATTGACTTTAATGGCAGTTCACTTATATATTATTATTACATTGATGTGCTATTATTTCCAACTCTCAGTTACTTTACTTAATACTTAAAATGTATTAACAGGTAAAATTGATTTAAATTGGTGAAAGTTTAAGAAAATTGGGTAAGTTGTTAAAAAATAGAGATGGACTTCAATGTCTTCCCTAAAAAGCTAACAAACTCAGAGACGGAAAAGTTTGGTCTCTAGTTAGAGAGATCAATAATAACCCGTGTCTGTCTAATAAGAGACGCTCACACCTGCGTTGGATTGTCTCTGGCTCTATCGCTGATAATACAGAGACGGAAAATGATGCAAATTGAGAGGAAATACGTCCATCTCGATTTCAGATTTTTCTATTTGCTATTATATAAAAATGAATTGTATTAGATTTTATTTTCTAAAAATTCCAAATCATTCATGAAGTTATGCATAAATCATGATGCAGATTTTTGGTAGTTCTTTTGCTTTAATTTACGGTGCGTTTGTTTCTTATAAGAAAAATTCAAAATCTGTCAGTATGAAATACTACTTATTAGCCACGCTTTCGGCAAATTAAATTATTGTTAAACGCCAACTGAGAATTAATAAAATAATCCATAAAAAAGCTTTTAATTTCTCCAAATCTAATTGCACATGCATACACGCTTTGAATAAAATATTCAATATATCCTGCCTTTAGACAGATAGTGTTATTTGGACATAAACCAAATAATGTAAAGCTATTTATATAAAGAAAATGAGTATGAATTAAAACTTGATCAGCCTCAAATGATTTTTTGTAATGTTGCAGGGATCAAGTAACACACAGTTAGGGACCATCTTGCCGAGGAGGATGACGAGGATGTTGTGGTTTGCCAGGCTGGGGTGGAGGAGGTGGACTTGGCATGAGACCCAATTTTCTCATTTTCAGATCTGCAAATAAAATTGATAATAACATATTAACTTTTCAATATTATGTATGCTTCTAATTTCATGAAAGTTTACCTTTTACATATTAATCACCTAAATGGACTTCATCTACTAAACATTAAATTAGATATTATACAAATTCTAACATATATGCTTTTGTACATCTTTGCATATTTCAATGAGAAAGACAAACCTGCACTAACTGGAGTAATCTGTGCACTGAAATTAAAGGCGATCATTAATAGAATAAGAAAAGGTACAGATATAGAACAAAGATTGGTTTGAGCCATGTCCAAGTGTATATTGAAGACTAGCTGAAACCAAATTAATATACCAGGTTGCTTCGTAGTCACCGAAATTTATAGTCACGAATGCATGGGAGTCAATGATACTTTTAATTATTTGAGTTTTCAATGAAATCTCCCATAGAAAATAATGCCAACAACTTAATGAAGGGGTCGGCCGGCCTGTTGAAATTTTGTGCCTGCTGATCGAAGAAAAACTCAAATCATGAACCTGTAAAGCAAAATTCAAGTATTAAAAAAGGAAACACGTGCTTATACACAAATAACAATATAATGAAACTGCTCTTGATTTCAACTTCAGAATTTCTAATCGCGTTTCTGCAAATACAGTTTGCTAATTAGTACCGATAACTTTTATTTAAACTAAATAATCTATACATTGTCCTGTGGTTCAACTAGAAAGCATAATAAATTTATCGACCTTTATAATATATAATTGATGATTTTTTATTGGTATTATAAATAATTATATATGTTGAATCGAACGTTTATCATTAGGTCAAAAGTTTTATCTTATGATCATAACATAATTGTTTTTACTTAAGAATGTAATAGTTCAAGCATCATGAGTTGACTTTGACTTAACGTATCTAGACCTTTACCATAGAATAATTGATGTCACAACTTGACAAACAATCCCCTCCTAAAAAATTAGCCAACTGGGAATTGAATGTGTACCCTTGACTCTAATACTAATTGTTAAATCAAACACTTATCACTAGATCAAAAGTTATAATTTATAGTCAGAACACAATTCTTTCTAAGAACATAATAGCCCAAACTCCTCGAGTCGATTTTAACTTGACCCACCTGAACCTCTATCACAACTATCACAAGACAATTGATGCCACATCTCAGTGTAAACAAGTTAATATACTCTAGATTTAAGGCTATTATTGCCTTACTGATTACATGGCCTGACTAATCTAATATATGAGAAAAAGAATACACAGTAATTGACAAGATGCTTCCAAGGCGCGTTTTAAGTTTGACAAGTCTCTAATTTCTAGAGGCACTTGAATAATTTCTTCATTGAGGAGTTACGGTACGGAATAATATCACTGCATCGTTAGATGATGCTACAGAAGGTATTTCCAGAAGGTTTAACATGAATAAGAAAAATTAGGAGAGCAAACGAAAATTAACAACTAATTATATAAATTTTCGTAATTTTTTAATAACTTTTTGTTATATAAAAAATGACTTGTATTTTAACTATAAAAAACACAATAATAGTGACAGAGCAATCTGTATATAATTTTTTAAAAATTATCAGTAAAATTTTAGTGCTACAATTATTAACAACAAAAATTATCAATAATGACAAAAATTTTGTGAATGATGCTTTAATTTCCTTTTGATTAGATTTTTCTAAAATTTTTGCTTAAAGTCTTGATATTTTTGGGCACAGCTTTACTTGATTCCCGAATCCTTCACAAAGTTATAATAAATCATGATGCAGACTTTTGGTTGTTCTTTTGCTTCAATTTACAGTTCTTCTCCACGTTGCGTTTCTATTCTTATGTAAGAAGAAAATTGCAAAACCTATCAGTATCTAATAATAGTTAACCACACTGGCTGTTGGTTAATGATTGTTAAACACCCCGAAAAATAATATATCAGTAAATCCTGCCTTAGACAGATTCTGTGTTGAGTGGCAAATCTAGAAATTTCAAGTCGTGGAAACAATATTACAATCATATGTGGGTACAATATTCATAATTATTGTTTATGTGCACTTCATTTTATTTTACCCTCAAAGTCTGGCAAATAAATCCATCCCTGGTGTGATTTATACACAGAACCTACCTTGATTCCCTCATGTTTTCTTGTAATATTGCAGGGATCAAATAACATGAAAAGTTAGGAAATGGCTGGAGGAGGTGGACGAGTATGCCGAGGCGGGGCACGCAAGGGTGGAGGAGGTGGACTTGGGTGTGAACCCAATTTTCTCATTTTCAGATCTGTAAATTAGGATCACAGGATGTTGTTAACTTCTCAAGATGTATATGATCCTAGATTCAAGATAACATATATTTTTACATATTATAAGCACCTACATGGACTAATTAATTCATCTACCTAACATAATATATATAAGATGGCGAAACCTCGAATAGTGATTGTGATTATACAACTCTATACACACATGCTTTTGTACATCTTTGCATATATTAATTAATTTCAGTGAGGTAGACAAACCTGCACTAACTGGAGTAAGCTCTGCAAAGAAAGTAATGGCAATTACGAGCAAAATGAGGAAAGGTACAAATATAGATGAAAGAGTGGTCCGAGCCATCTTTATGTTGAAAGCTGAAACCAAATTCATATACCAACCCTGCTTCACAATCACGAAATTTATAATCTAACGAAAATGCATGGAATAATCAATCATACTTTTATTCGAGCTGTCATCGAAATTCCCAATAGAAAACGACGCCCATTACTAACCATGGATGAAGTGTTAGGTATTTTATTTTCTTCATACAAGTAACATAATTATAGTAATAAAAAAGGAAGATGTGCCACTGATGTCACCAAAAGATACAAAAGCAATAAGGTCTTTAGGCTTTATACACCCATAAAACTAATCCCAGCTAGCACTCACGCAAAAGACAAAAAAAGGTGCCATCCATCCTTTACTTATATTCGTTAAAAATCAATTAGGAGGAAATAAAAAGAACACTTTTTAAAATTAAGGAATTAAAAAAAATTAATGGAGCAAAAACAACAATAACCCAAATTTAAAATGTAAAAACATATTTAAGTCTGTTGTAAAATATAAACATATGTTAACACATAAAACATAAAATATTACATGTGAATAGATTTTTTATTTTTGGAATTTTTTTTTTGTTAAATTTAATGTTTAGATAAGTTGAAATAAATAATTGAAATCTTTTGAAAATGACCAAATTAAGTTATTGGTAAAAAATTCAAAAAAATTCCCTCCTCACATTAATTATTTTTCGTACCCGATTCAATCATGGGATCCGGTGTCATCTGCTCATCGTCCCTCCTAACTATCCTCAGGTTCGACCCTATCATTGAATCATGTAATTTTTTTGGTAGCTATTTTGCTTTATTATAGCCACTGCCTTTTCTCTTTGCAGTTCTTTCTTGAAAAGAAGAAAAATCCAAAATCTATCCGTATCTAATACTTAACCATGTTTTTGGTAAATGATAGTTGAACACACGCTATATATTGAAAGTCTAGCTTATAAACCCTATAAAATCCATCTTTGTTTGTATCACCTGTCTTGACAGGCACAAAAATTAAAATTAAAATTAAAATAGTAGTGCCATTTATACATAAAACCTAATACAGTAAACCTAGAATCGAAGCTTGAGGCTAGGCCCATATGATTCTTTGTAATATTGTAGGATCAGGCATGAAAAATACTTTGGCGATTATGGGGTGGATCAGGATGAGAAGAAGGAGCACGAGCTTAATGAACTTCTGGGCCGGGACTAACAATGGGTTGAGGAGGAGGACTTGGGAGGAGACCCAATTTTCTCATCTTCATATCTGCAAATTAAAATGATCGACAACTTTTTGTTAAGTGTTAACTGTTCAAGATGTATATTCCATATGTTTCTAGATTCAAGAAACTTTACTTTTACATATTAAACACCTATATGTACATATCTTTTTTAATGAGATCATAGACAAACCTGCACTATTAATTGGAGTAATCTGTGCAAAGAAAGTAAAGACGATTATTAGCAGAATAAGAAAAGGTACAGATATAGAACAAAGACGGGTCCGAGCCATCTCCCAGTGTATGTTGAAAGCTGAAACAAAATTATCATAACAGCACTGCTTCATAGTGACTGGAATTTATATTGTCATGAAAGCAATAGAGTCAATGTTACGGCCTATTTGAGCTTACAATGAAATTTCCTATAAGAAATTAGTGGTAGCTAGGTATTTGTGCACAAAAATTGATTATTTGACTTTTGACCTGCTGAGTTTTGGTAAAATCAAACAAACAATTAGAAAAAGAAAACTATGTGGTAATAAATATGGCTAAGTGTGCAAGGACTTAATTAGTGTGTGAACATAGGAAGAAAAAAGGGACAAAAGAATGGAGGATAACACACTAAGTCCTTAACGGGACTGCATAGATGGATTAGTCATGGCTTGAAAACTACGCATATAGAATTGTTGACAAATTCCTTCTTTCTAGATTGATCAAATTCAATAAATACAAAAAAGAAAATTAAAATTGGTAATGAAGCAATGCAGTTATAATTTTTAAAAATCGTGGTTCCAATTATTGTGACTCCAACATTAACAATTTTCTTAAAATATTTAGTATAATAATATGCTCAATATTACATAATAATATTAAATAAATGTTACATTTATATAATTATTAAAATTAATTATTACTTAATTAACTAATTTTTTAATTTTTTTTAAATCTTATAAAATTATTTTTACATAAAAATCATATAATAAATTGACAGTGAAAAAAATCAACCGTCTTAGAATAAACGACTATTTATAATTCTATATATGAAGGATAGTTTAATTTGTCCTATGAAAATAAAGGAATAGTAATAGGACACTGTACTATATGGATGACACCGCAAGTGAAAGTTCGTTGCATGTTCTCTGAAGCTGAGTTATCTTTTTATACATTTTCTTAATTAACTGTTTAATTATCATATAACTTTAAGATACTTTGTTTCACGCATAGTTCTTTTAGTCCCAAAATATTGTTTTTAGGAGAAAAATATAGAAATGTTATTCCCAGATATTTAATTAAAAATTATGTTTGATTAACTATAAAATAAGTTAAAAATATTTGTTATATTCTTAAGAATAATTAAGACCTATGTTTAGTTAAATTATTTTTTTCTGAAAATATATATTATAATTACTAAAATATCCTTATGTTATTTTTTTATAAAATAATTTTTTTTATTGTGATATCTACAAATAAGCAAATTGTACTTAAAATGATATGTATATCATGTTCTCATAACAAACCATTCTCAGTAAGAGAAAAAATGAAAAATTATTGTAATTAAAATTCAAGAGATTGATGATAAATAAAAATTGACACATGAACAAAAATTTTGAAAATAATAAAAATTAGAAGACATAAATGAAGGGATCATTAAAAGGAAAATGTGATAGTGGATAAGAAGAAGATATATATTTATTTTTATTCACAAAGATGATTTTTGTCCCTTAAAAATAAATATTAATTTTCTATCCCCTCCATCATAATTAAATATTAGCTGAAGATAGGATAATTATATTATTGCATATCTAAGTAAAAAAATATATTAAGATTAAATATTTTATTAATTGATAACAAACACACTATTATTTTTTCCTCTCTTCTATTTCCATACTAAAAAAATCTAGCTGTGAAACAAATATCTCCTTAATTAGTCTTTTTTCGGCTGTTTCTTAATTATTTAATTATCTTATCTAATATTAATTGTTACTATATATTATATTAATTAATAACAATATTAATTTATAGTGTTAGATATCAGAATAATTAATTATAATTTAATTTTATGACGCAAAGAGAGTGAAGTGCCAGAACATTTACATCCAAGTCCCACAATAAAGAAGGTATAACAAGAATAAGAGCAAAATGAAAATTAACAACTTATTAGACCATCAATTCCTGAACTTTTTTTAATATTTTTTTATTATATAAAAATTGTATTAGATTATATACGATAGTTCTTTTCTTTATAGCTAGTGCTGCTCCACGTGGCGGTTTTTTCTTTTAAGAAGCAAAACTCAAAATTTAATCTAACACTACTTAACTACACTTTAGGGAAATGATTAGTTTCTGAGATAAGGTAAATGATTGTTAAACACCCAGTAAAAGTAAGATAATCGATAATAAAAAAAACCTTTTTAATTTCGTCTGAATCGAATTATATATATATATATATATATACATGGAGTAACATTTGTCAGAAAAATTATTGAATGGCATGGGCTCTAACCATGTTTGGATTCCATTTGTTGGGGTCAGACGCATATCACCAAAGCAATAAATTGTTACTTTTGGTGCGTTGCAATGTGGAAATCAGTTAAGACATGCATCACAAATGAGAATCCAAATTTGGATTACTAACTATTCCTCAATGTTAAAAATTAACTAGAGGAGTACTAACTGTAAAAATATACATACACTGATCTAAACATGCAAATAAATTTAAATTGTAAAAATATACATACACTGATCTAAACATGCAAATAAATTTAAATAGTATATTTAGATCAAACAGCGGAAATTAAAAAGAATTACGAGCATACCTCCAGCCATTGCAAATTGAACGGGAAGCGGTGCACACATGAACCTGAAAGACAGTTTTGTTCTTCCAGACCCTTACTCACTCTGAATAGATGATGTATTTTTCTGAATAGAGAAGTGGGTTTGGTGATACAAAACTGAGAGCACCCCATCCTATTTATAGAGTCTGTCCATCACAGAGCTCTTAACTTGTTATCAGAACGTGAAATAGGAAGTTATCAGACGTGAGATAAGAAGTTATCAGAATGTGAGATAAATGATGGGTACGTGATTTGTTACTGAAAGTGGTTGCAAATATATTTGCAAAGATATGGGATGAATGTGGATAGAAAATGGACCAGATTCAAAATAACTAAATGTTCCAAAATAATAAAATAAAAAAGGGAACGTGGGACGTGAATGCAACGTGGGATTCCAACATTCTCCCACATGGCCCATTTAATTCAACATCAACCATAACAAGAAACATAATATATGAGTCATGGCGATAGGTCCTCTGATGATGAGTAGTATCTTCCATGTACCACAATATATCAAGTCTCTCAACACTAGCTCTGAAATTAATGAATAAACCATATGTTTATTCTATATCTAAACCGAATGATTTTTCTCGAAATAAATAAATATGTGCACAAAACCATATGAGAAAATATCTAACTGAATAAGAGTTTCATTGAAAATAACAAATGTACGTACAATGAAATTACATCATGGAACCAAGTCCCATTTCCACTACATGATCCTTAAAATTCTTTGGTGGCATGCCTTTAGTTAAAGGATCAACAATCATTAACTCAGTGTTGACGTGTTCAATGACCACTTTCTTTTCTTTAACACGTTCTCTTATGGCTAAGTACTTGATGTCGATGTGCTTACTTCGACTTCCACTTTTGTTGTTTTTAGCCATAAACACTGCAACAAAGTTGTCACAATACAACTTTAATGGCCTAGAAATAGAGTCCACAACTCTAAGGCCAGATATGAAACTCTTCAACCATACACCATGCGAGGTAGCCTCAAAACAAGAAATGAACTCAGCCTCCATAGTGGAAGTAGCAGTCAAGGTTTGTTTGGCACTTCTCCAAGATACAACTCCACTGGCTAACATAAAAATATAACCAGATGTTGATCTTCGTGAATCAACGCAACCAGCAAAGTCTGAGTCGGAGTAGCCAATCACTTCCAGACAATCAGTTTGTCTGTACATGAGCATGTAATCCTTTGTTCCTTGAAGATATCTCATCACTTTCTTTGCAGCTTTCCAGTGGTCAATACCTGGATTACTTTGATATCTTCCCAAAACTCCAACAGCGAATGCAATATCAGGTCTAGTGCAAACCTGAGCATACATAAGGCTTCCAACTGCTGAAGCATATGGAATATTTTTCATGTGTTCTCGCTCAAAATCATTTTTGGGGCATTGACTCAAAGCAAGTTTGTCACCCTTCACAATGGGAGCTACACTTGGTGAACAATCTTTCATATTAAATCTCTCTAAAACTTTGTTGATATAGGTTTCTTGAGACAAGCCTAAAATGCCTCGAGATCTTTCTCTATGGATCTTTATGCCTATGACATAAGATGTCTCTCCCATATCCTTCATATCAAAGTTCTTTGAGAGAAATTGTTTCACCTCATATAGCATACCCTTATCATTAGTCGCAAGCAGAATGTCATCTACGTATAATACAAGGAAACAAATCTTACTTCCACTGACCTTCTGGTATATATAGTGATCCATGACATTCTCTTCAAAGCTAAATGAAGAAATGACCTCATGAAATTTTAAATACCATTGGCGGGAGGCTTGTTTCAATCCATAGATGGACTTATTAAGCTTGCAGATTAAGTGCTCACCAACACTAGATAAGAATCCCTCAGGTTGTTTCATGTAAACCTCTTCTTCTAGATCACTATTCAAGAACGTCGTTTTCACATCCATTTGATGCAACTCAAGATCAAAATGAGCTACTAATGCCAAAATTACTCGAAGAGAGTCTTTCTTAGATACAGGGGAAAAGGTCTCTCTGTAATCGATTCCTTCTCTTTGAGTGAATCCTTTAGCAACAAGTCTTGCCTTATGTCTCTCAATGTTGCCTTTTGAGTCTTTCTTTGTTTTGAAGACCCATCTACATCCGATGGCTTTTACACCAACAGGCAACTCAACGAGATCCCAAACTTGGTTAGATGCCATAGAATCCATCTCATCCCTCATAGCATTATACCACAAATTTGATTCCTTAGAACTCATGGCTTGTGAAAACGTCTCAGGATCATTTTCGACTCCAATGTTGTAGTCTGATTCTTATAGGTACACTACATAATCACTAGGAATTGCTGTCTTTTTTATTCTAGTAGATCTTCTTAATGTTGTTTGGTCATCTTGCTGAGGAACTTGTTCAACTGGTTCTTCACCAGTTTGTTCAATATCATCATGTTGTTCCTCACAAACAACTTGATCTACATGATCACTTTCAACAGCTTGTGGAACTTCAATCACTGGTTGTCTAACACCCATTTTAACTTGAGGGGTGGGAATGACTACCAACCTATTACTTGTCCTAGAAGGTTAAGCTTCATAGTGATCCCTTTCAGAAGAAATGTTCTGAAATTGATCACTCCCACTGATCAAGTCATTTTCAAGAAACTTTGAATTCCTTGATTCCACAATCCTAGTGTTGTGGGATGGACAATAGAACCTATACCCTTTAGACCTTTCAGCATATCCAATGAAATACCCAGTAATAGTCTTAGGGTCTAGTTTCTTTTCTTGTGGATTATAAATTCTTACTTCAGACGGGCATCCCCAAACGCGTATATGTCACAAACTTGGTTTCCAACCCTTGAATAACTCAAAAGGTGTCTTTGAGACAGCCTTGGTTGGAACTCGGTTTAATATATACGCAGCCGTCTTAAAAGCATCAATCCACAAAAATTGAGGAAGCTTTACATTACTCCTCATGCTTCTCACCATGTCTAATAAGGTTCAATTTCGTCGTTCTGCCACACCATTCTGATCCGGAGAACCAGGCATAGTGTATTGGGCAACAATCCCATGTTCTTGAAGAAATTTCACAAATGAACCTGGTGCTTGTCCATCCTCTGTGTATCTACCATAGTACTCCCCACCTCTATCTGATCTCACGATCTTAATTTGTTTTCCACATTGTTTCTCAACTTCAGCCTTAAAAACTTTAAAGGCATCTAAAGCTTCATTCTTAGAATGAAGTAAGTAGAGATACATATATCGTGAATAATAATCTATAAAGGTTATGAAGTATTTCGGACTATTTGCATCCATGTCTGGACAACATATGTCTGTATGTATGATTTCTAATAAATTAGAACTCCTCTTTGCACCCTTTTTAGACTTGTTAGTTTGCTTACCCTTAATGCAATCTACACAAGTCTCAAAATCAACGAAATCCAAAGTACTAAGTACTCCTTCATTTACTAATCGCTTGATTCTTTCAATAGAGATATGTCCTAATCTCCGGTGCCACAACATAGAGGATTCTTCATTCACAATACATCGTTTTAACCCAACAGAAACGTGCATAGAAGTAGCGTCATTTTGCAATTCAATCGAATAAAGACCATCAACCAATTGACCACAACCAATAATTTCAGATTTATTTAGTAAATTAAAACCAAAGTCTGTAAAATTAAAATAAAATCCCAAAGGTGCAAGTTTAGAAACAGAAATTAAGTTTTTACAGAAACTAGGAACATAAAAAACTTTCTCCAAATGTAATTTAAAGCCACTACTTAAAACTAAGACGCACGTTCCAATGGCCTCTACATGTGAGCTCATCCTACTCCCTGAGTAGATGCACTGCTCACTTCCCACTGGCTTCCTTAGGCTTTCCATACCCTGCAAGGTATTAGAAACATGGATTGTAGAACCAGAGTTAATCCACCATGTATTATGATTCACATTAATCATATTAGATTCATAACAAACAAAGGCAAATGGTGTACCTTTCTTCTCAAACCAACTTTTAAATTTGGGGCAGTCCTTCTTCATTTGTCCTTTCTTTTTACAGAAGAAACACTTTGACTCCTTTTTAATTGTTGGTTGAGTCGGAATCTTTCCTTTATTGGTGCCTACAGACTTCTTCCTATCCTTTCCAGAAGTAGAAGTAGTCAAATTTACCTTCTCACCCTCTTCCATTATCAATCTCTCCTCTTCTTGAACACACATGGTCATCAATTCATTAATAGACCATTTATCCTTATGTGTGTTGTAGGAGATTTTGAAGGGTGTATACTGTTGAGGTAGGGTGCACAAAATGAAATGTACCAGGAAGGATTCAGACATGGTAACTTCCAGGGTTTTCAACTGAGCCACTATGTCCCTTAAGCACATGATATGTTCACGCACACCCCTCGTTCCAGTAAGCTTAATGGAAGAGAATTGCATAATGAGTGTGCTAGCAAGCGACTTCTCAGAGGTCGTAAACTGTTCATCAATGGCTTTCAACAGATCTCTGACCTTATCATGCTGGTCAACTGAACCCCAGATACTAGCGGATATGTTGGTTTTTATGAACATAACGGAGAGACGATTAGATCTCTCCCACTTTTCATAAAGATCAACAGCATCAGGTTCGCTAGTTTCAGTAATAGCCGGTGGCTCATCCTTCCTTATAGCATAGTCAATATCCATCCAGCCCAAATGAAGGAGAACTCTTTGCTTCCAAACCTTATAATTATCACCTTTCAAAATTGGAAGGTCACAAGAAATATTCATAGATTGTGAAACTGCAAACAAACACACATGCTCATTAGACTAAACAAATGCCATGTTTTGTCAATGCAAATCATGTCTCAATATATGAATCTAGTGACACAAAACTTGCCTGTGGGTTAAAGTCCTACTCAATTAGATTCATCATGCAACTTTATGATAAAACTATTAAATCATGTTCTTTTCCTTAATTCCTGTGGGTAAATTAAGAAATATAATTTAATATTTTATCCTAATTAATCATACAAATATAACAAAATTCCTGTGGGTAGATTTCATCACATTATATATGATTAATCACAATTAATATTTCTAATGTGATTATAAATTTAGTATATAATTTTACTCAATTAAAGATGTTGTGGCTATTCTCTAATTTAATAAAATTATATTAATCACTTAACATTAAAAAATAATCCTTGCATAAACATACTTAATAATGCAAATGTGCTCAATATTGAATCATAAAAATTACATGTATACCAATAACATTGCACGTATATTCATTCAACATGTAATAAACTTTCAAGGATTAAATCCAATGCATACCAGTATTTAACATAATATTGCATGTTCAGCATAACTTAAGAGACACACAATTTTAAATAGTTTGTGCATAAATGATTTATCCTTCCTAAGTTATAAATACACATGAACTGCAGTTAATAAACAATTAAATTGCAGTAGCTTAGCGTCAAAGGGAGTCCTTTTCATGCTTGTAGGGTGAGGGTTTGAAATCAACCCAAAACGTTTTCGCGTTCCTTTTAATTAATCAAAAAACGAAAACAAGGAAGAAAAAGCTTTCACTGAGATTCGAACCCATAAAAGAGAGGTAATATACATCACATCCACCACTGGACCAGCTCGTGCTTTGTGTAATATTGTTAATTTAAAATGTACATTAACAATTCCAAGACAGTAAACAAAACCTGCAAGACTTTGTCTTCAACCTCCAGCGGGGGTAAAAAAATAAAAAAAAAATTATTACCTCAATTTCGAAAAACCCACATCATTATATGCATTTTAGACACCCAAAAATACGTTTTAAATCATAGAAAAGTTAGAAAACTCATATCATTCCTAATTTTGATGTTAGTTTGAATTAAGGAGGCTTAAAACATAACACCCATATACTCAGAAAATAAACTCCGCATAGGAATGACCAATAAGCAAGACAGAGGTACATATAGGCTCTGATACCAAATGTAAAAATATACATACATTGATCTAAACATGCAAATAAATTTAAATAGCATATTTAGATCAAACAACGGAAATTAAAAAGAATTACGAGCGTACCTCCAGCCATTGCAAATTGAACGGGAAGCGGCGTACACACGAACCTGAAAGACAGTTTTGTTCTTCCAGACCCTTACTCACTCTGAATAGATGATGTATTTTTCTGAATAGAGAAGTGGGTTTGGTGATACAAAACTGAGAGCACCCCATCCTATTTATAGAGTCTGTCCATCACAGAGCTCTTAACTTGTTATCAGAACGTGAGATAGGAAGTTATCAGACGTGAAATAAATGATGGGTACGTGAGATAAATGATGGGTACGTGATTTGTTACTGAAAGTGGTTGCAAATATATTTGCAAAGATATGGGATGAATGTGGATGGAAAATGGACCAAATTCAAAATAACTAAATGTTCCAAAATAATAAAATAAAAAAGGGAACATGGGACGTGAATGCAACGTGGGATTCCAACACTAACAACATATTTTTTTTAACACATTTCTCAATTAATTAATACAGGTAGAATTATCAACGTAAATAACACATTTTTTAGTAGCATCAACGTCCATGTTTAGGTCCATCAGAATGACTAGGTGAAGGAGGTGGATTTTGCATGGGACCCAATTTTTTCATCTTCAGATCTGCAAATTCAAATGACAACATATTGTTACCTCTTCAAGATGTAATATATGTTTCCACATTCATGAAAGTTTACTTTTTACATATTAAACACCTACGTGGACTATATAACCAAACATTAAATATAAGCTGGTGAAAGCTCGAGTAGTGATTGTGATTCTACGATACATACATACATACATACTTTTTATACTTTTTTACATGATACATATCTTTGCATGTATCTTTCAATGAGATAGACAAACCTGCACTAACTGGAGCAAGCTGTGCAAAGAAAGTAAAGGTTATTATCAGCAGAATAAGAAAAGGTATTGATAAAGAAGAAAGACTGGTCCGAGCCATCTCCTAATTTATGTTGAAAGCTCAAAGCCTGAAACCAAAATAATATACATGCCCTGATTCATAGTCACCGAAATTTATAATGTCACAAAAGCAATGGAGTCAAAGTTACTTTTATTTGAGCTTTCAATGAAATTTCCCAAAGATATTGACGACAAAATTACTAGCAAATAACAAAATGAAAAAATCATGGGTAAAATAAAATCCAACTATTAAGAAAAGTAATATCTACGAGCTAATATGTACATATGACTAAATCAGAATCTTATCTAAAATTTTTGAGGTTTCAAGCAAACTCATTTGAAAGAATTTTTGTAGGAACGTACAAAGTATAAGAAAAGAACAAAATTTAATTTAATTATTTTAAATAAATAAATAAATGTTTAGTCAATAGTAATTAACAATAATAGAACTGTCTTTTTATAGTTTTTTTTTAGAAGTTCAAGCTCTAACATCTTTTTTTCATTTCGTCAATACTACTGTTGATTTTTTATTCACTTCATAAAACCCTACGTCTTTTTTTCTGTAAAACAAAAAAAGGAAGAAAAACTCTACCTCTTTTATAGCATGTTTCTTTATCTTCTTTCAAATATTGGTTATCGTGCACCTTCAGTGCATGATTTTATGCAAAATTCCACTTCAATATGTTTTTTTTTTTATCTCTCAAACTAATTTTGGGTCATTGTTGATTTTGGTTTCCTAAATTTGAATTTAGTTTTTTAGTGTTCAATTTTAAGAAATTATCATTTTTGTTCTTCTTAATTGATTTTTGGGATTTGGATGCACAATTTATTATAATATTTTTTATCGTAAAAAATTAATTAAAGCACATTTTTTTAAACTGAGGACTAAAATTTCACATTTAAATTTAGAGAAAAAATAATTAAAATTTATAAGATTAAAAATATATTTAAATCGAAAATGAAAATAAGGAGTAATTGGGAATAATGAGTGATATAACAAATTGGACATAAGGCAATTTCCTTACAAATTACATGGCCTGCCTAAACTCCTTGCAATTTCCTTATAAAAACATATTAAAATCTAACATTAAAAAAACAAAGACAAGATATTTTCAGACCATGTTTTAAATTTGACATGTCTCTAGTTTGTATAGGGTACGTGCTTGAAGCATTTCTTAATTGAGGAGTTACAGAATGACATCGACCAATGCATCCCTGGATTCATATTAATTACTGCGTAAAACTGTTCAAATAGATAATAGACCTTCATACATAAGTTTGCACAACCATAAAGAGGTATATACGTAATACCAACCCAAAATTAAGTTGTTTGTTTAATGATAGATGAGCATAAATATATGGTTTTAAGGTTAAATCCTAACTATGCCATTTATTTGACGTCAAGTCATAATTAAGTGTGAACTCCAAATCGCAAACTGGGTTGTACGTCTTTGACCGAACTCCAGAGATTGATTAGTCATTGCTTGGGCACTACATTAAAACACAAAAATTGAAAAAAGAGAGATGATATGTGATACCACGATTTTAGATGTTGTCAAAATCACATGGATGTATGAGTTTTCATACTAAATATTATGTTAAATGTATGGTAGAATTTTCATGTTTGACCATAGACCGGAAAAAAAGAAATGAAGAAAAGAGAATTGAATAAAATAAAATATCAAATTTTCAATGTTTAAAGAGAAAGAAGCAATAGTTTTTGGAGCCCCAAGCAAATACCTTTTCTCTAATTTGGTCTGAATGTAGAGGATAAATTTTATTTCTTTCCCATTTTTTGTTTTAGTTTCTTAAAAAATAAAAAATTTATATAACATAAAAAATAGAAAATATTAAATGATTTTTATGTTAATGAAAAAATAGTGGAGTGAAAAAGCTTAATTTTTGGAGTTAAATTTAATTTTTGTAATTAAACTATAAATATTTTAAAGAAAATTTATGTATTTCTTTTATAATCTCTTTTTTTTTATTTAACTAACATTTCATTTTTTTCTTTTATTTCTATCAGTTAAGAATACATTTTTTTTTTTACTTTTGGCTTCCTCTTACTTTTATTCTTAAATATATTTTTCCACTTATTTCTTGTTTTTAGCTCATTTCAAATTTGAGCAATATTAAGTTATAGAGTGAGGGAAAAGAAATAACAGTGGCTGTATATTCTAAAAAGATCGTTGTCACAACCAAAATTGTGAAGGGACGACAAGCTAAACATGAATTGAATGAAAATCAAGAGTCATATAAAAGTATAAAACAAACTGTAAAGAAACGTGATATTTTCTGCAGAATCAAGGAAAGGCAAGTCTAGAATTGGAGGATTAAGTGCCTCCTTAACAAACAGGAAAGGGAAAATATATGTTTATTCATAGATGTTGCCCTTCATAAATAATGGTATTGTATGGTCATATATAGCAATATTCATAACTAACAGAAAAGCAAATAACAGAAAAAGAAATTGAAATAAGGGTGCAGACAACATTTCCTAAACTTCGAAAATGAGCATGCGCCGCCCAATTCATCTAGTAACTCATCGATGGTGGGTATTGGAAAAGAAAACTATGTGGTAATAAATATGGCAAAGTGTGTAAGGACTTAATTAGTGTGTGAACATAAGAAGAAAAAAGAGACAAAAGAATGGAGGATAACACACGAAGTCCTTAACCGGACTGCAGAGATGGATTAGTCATGGCTTGAAAACTACGCATATAGAATTGTTGACAGATTCCTTCTTTCTAGATTGATCGAATTCAATAAATACAAAAAAGAAAATTAAAATTGGTAATGAAGCTAAGCAATGCAGTTATAATTTTTAAAAATCGTGGTTACAATTATTGTGATTCCAACATTAACGAAGAAAAAACAATTTTCGTCATTAACAATTTTAGTACTGATAGATGGGGCCTTAAAAAGTAATCCTGGGGACGGAGGGTGAGGGATGATTTAATAAAAGGGAGGTATACCAAAGATGAATAAGAGGACTTTGCCCATTATAAAAAGAAAAATTTAACAGAAATGTCCACAAAATTGTGAAGCTGATTTTAAACAGGTCATTTTGAAACTGGACATTTCTACTTCGATCCCTATTGTCAAAATATAATTATAGAAAGAAAATTTTAACAAACCTACTCTTCTAAAATAAACTTTTGGATGGACAAGTGCCACTCCCTCAAGGATTTTGCCTGCTCAAATAATTCTCTCCTTTTTTTTATTTCTTCATTTTTCGTATTTCACGTTTTACTATTTTAGAGCAGATTTTTCGGCTCAAATAATGAGAATAATTTTTTGAACATGTCAGCATTACTTATGTGTTTTAGTTATATTATATATTATTAATGTCATATTCTTTTAGTTATAAAAATTTAAATATTATATAATTTATATAAATATATGATCATAAAAATAAAAAATTATTGCGTGTGAGTTATAAAATAATCATTGTGTCTATCTACGTGATAATTAATATTTCTTAAAATATTTAGTATAATAATATGCTAAATGTTACATAATAATATCAAATGAATGTTACATTTATATAATTACTTATTAAAATTAACTATTACTTAATTAACTATTTTTTATTTTAAAATCTTATAAAATTACTTTAACATAAAAATCATATAATAAATTGACAGTGAAAAAATCAACCATCTTAGAATAAACAACTATTTATAGTTCTATATATGAAGGATAGCTTAACTTGTCCTATGAAAATAAAGGAATAGTAATAGGACACTGTACTATATGGATGACATGCACCACAAGTGGAAGTTCGTTGCATGTTCGCTGAAGCTGAGTTATCTTTTTATACATTTTCTTAATTAACTGTTTAATTATCATATAAGTTTAAGATACTTTATTTCACCGATAATTCTTTTAGTCCCAAAAATACTATTTTTAGGAACAAAATATAGGAATGTTATTCCCAGATATTTAATTAAAAATTGTGTTTGATTAATTATAAAATTAGTTAAAAATATTTTTTTATATTCTTAAGAACAATTAAGACCTTTGTTTAGTTAAATTATTTTTTCTTGAAAATATATATTATAATTATTAAAACATCCTTATGTTAAAGATGTTATTTTTTTTTATAAAATAAAATTTTTTATTATAAGATCACGAATAAGCAAACTGTACTTAAAATGTTATATATATCATATTCTCATGACAGAATCCTTCTCACTAAGAGAAAAAATAAAAAATTATTGTGGGTAAAATTAAAGAGGTTGTTGGTAAATAAAAATTAACACAAACGAAAATTTTTAGTGTGAAAAAAAATAGAAAACATACATGAAGGGATCGTTAAAAAGGAAATGTAATAGTGGATAGGAACAATATATATATATATATATATATATATATATATATATATATATATATATATATATATATATATATATATATACTCACAAAGATAATTTTTATTACATAAGAATAAATATTTTCAACCCCTCCATTATTAAATATTAGCTAAAGGCAGAATAATGATATTATTGCATATTCAGGTAAAAAATATATTTAAGATTAATTATTTTATTAACTGTTAACAAACACGATATTATTTTTTCCTCTCTTGTATTTCCATACTAAAAAATCTACCTGTGAAACAAATATTTTCTTAATTAGTCTTGTTTTTTGCTGTTTTTTAACTGTTTAATTATCTTATTTAATATTAATTGTTACTACATGTCATGCTATATTAATTAATAAGAATATTAATTTATAGTGTTAGATGTTAGAATAATTAATTATAACTTAATTTTATGACGCAAAGAGAGTGAAGTGCCAGAACATTTACATCCAAGTCCCACAATAAAGAAGGTATAACAAGAATAAGAGCAAAATGAAAATTAACAACATATTAGATCATCAATTCCTGAACTTTTTTTAATAATTTTTTATTATATAAAAATTGTATTAGATTATATACGGTAGTTCTTTTCTTTATAGCTAGTGCTGCTCCATGTGGCAGTTTTTCTCTTATAAGAAGCAAAACTCAAAATTTGATCTAATACTACTTAACTACACTTTAGGTAAATGATTAGTTTCTGAGAGAAGGTAAATGATTGTTAAACGCCCAGTAAAAGTAAGATAATCGATAATAAATAAAAAAGCTTTTTAATTTCCTCTGAATCGAATTATATATATATACATGGAATAACATTTTCACTAAATCCTGTCCAAGGGGTACAATGCGATTTATATATGAAACCTAATACAGTAAAGCTATATAAACAAAATAAGAATCAAAGCTTGAGGTCCATTGTAACATTTCAGGATCAAGTACCACGAAAAATTATTGAATGGCAGGGTTCTTAATTAACATATTGTTACCTAGGTGGAGGAGGAGCGGCGTTTTGGCTTCAACCTGAACCAGGTCCAGGAGAAAGCCTAGGTGGAGGAGGTGGACTTGACATGGGACCAAATTTTCTCTTTTGCAGATCTGCAAATTCAAATGACAACATATTGTTACCTCTTCAAGATGTAATATATGTTTCTACATTCATGAAAGTTTACTTTTTACATATTAAACTCCTACATGGACTATATAACCAAACATTAAATATAAGCTGGTGAAAGCTCGAGTAGTCGTTGTGATTCTACGATACATGCATACTTTTTTACATAATACATATCTTTGCATATATCTTTCAATGAGATAGACAAACCTGCACTAACTGGAGCTAGCTGTGCAAAGAAAGTAAAGGCTATTATCAGCAGAATAAGAAAAGGTATTGATATTGAAGAAAGACTTGTCCGAGCCATCTCCTAGTTTATGTTGAAAGCTGAAAGCCTGAAACCAAAATAATATACATGCCCTGTTTCATAGTCACCGAAATTTATAATGTCCCAAAAACAATGGAGTCAAAGTTACTTTTATTTCAGCTTTCAATGAAATTTCCCAAAGGTATCGACGTCATGCATAATTACTAGCAAATAACAAAAAGAAAAAATAACGGGTAAAATAAAATCCAACTATTAAGAAAAGTAATATCTACGAGCTAATATGTACATATGACTAAATCAGAATCTTGTCTAGAAATTTTGATGTTTCAAGCAAACTCATTTGAAAGAATTTTTAAAATTTGTAGGAACGTACAAAGTATAAGAAAAGAAGAAGTTTTGAATCTGGTTTTTCTTATGGGAAATTGTTAGTGTTAATCTTCTTAGCCGAAGAGATTGAATCCGTGATTTTTTTCTCTTTTTTCTTTTTCTTTAATCATCCAACCACTTTATATCTCCTAATAAAAAGATATTGCCAAACCAGTTTTGAATTCTGACTGACTTCGGATCTTAAATCCTTTCTTCATTCATGGAAGAGTTACGGAATGACGTCAATGCATTGTTAGATGAAAATAGCTTCCCATTGTTGACATAGATATAAGTCTCCATAGATATATATAGTTAAGAAATAAGGAAGAGCTAACTGAGTATCTGCTAAACAAAAAATACTACTCTCGTTAACTTGACCTGCTGAATTCTGGTACCTTAAGAAATATTTAAATCATGAACCTGATAAATAAAATCCACGTATCAAACTAGGAAACTTTCATGAATGTAGAAACATATATTACATCTTGAAGCAACATTCAACAAATGTTGATGCTTTCTTTCCACCACTGAATTTTGCTCAGGCCTATAAGGGCAACTAAACTGATACAATGTCCCTTGTTCACTTAGAAGGTCATCAAGTTTTAGTTCTTTGGCATTGTCAGATCTCAGTTGCTTTATAGGCTTGTCAAAATTTGTTTTAACAAAAAGAAAGAAATTCTTGATCAACTGAGTAGCCTCATACTTATTTTTCATTAAATATAACCATGTAAACCTAGAACTATCATCAACAATAGTAAAAAAGTAATGCTTTCCATCATGAGTAGCATGTTGATATGGTCCCCAAGTGTCCACATGTATGAGATCAAATGGGGACTCAGAATAATGGTCATTTGAAATAAAAGAAAGCTTTCTAAATTTGGACAGGGGGCAAACCATGCAATCTTTAGAACTATGAGATGTCAAATGCAATGAATTTTTATTTGCAAAAAGTTTCAAAATCTTGTCAGATACATGTCCCAAACGGGAAGCCACAAAGATTGTTCACTAAGAACATTATTACAACCTGTAACTACATCATTACAATTTGAAGAGTGTGAATTCACAAGTGTGCGTGAGGCGGCAAATGTGAGTGTGTGCTTTGTATAGAGAAGAAACAGATCAAGATGGAGATCACCTCTGCCAATCGTCTTGTGTGTTTGAATGTCCTGGAAAAGAACAAAAGTGTCTTCAAACAACACACCAATTTTACAATTGGGAGTGATCTTAGGCACAGAAATCAGATTGACATGAAAAGAGGGAATATAAAGGACATTATGCAAAACAATGGGAGAATTTATCCTAACAGAACCAGTTCCAACCACTTGAACTCTAGTTCCATTTGGTAGAAGCACAAACTTGTTTTTCAAGAATTTGAAGTTAAAGAGAAATTCAGGAAAACAAGTAATGTGAGTTGTTGCTCCAGAATCAACAATCCAAGCATTGGGTGCTTGGAAAGGGGAATTTAAAGTAGAGTTTGACATGCCTATGGTTTCAATACCTGCCGTGTCAGAGGAGTCTTGCTGAGAGGCACCAGGCAGCTGTGCCATTTGAGCTTGAAGGAGGGCAAGAACTTGCTGGCATTGTTGTTGAGACCAAGATTGACTTTGCTCTCCTGATGCAACTTCAAGAATGTTATTCACTGAGTTATTTGCAGCTGAAGTATTCCCAGATTTCTTGAAGCTTGGAGGGTATCCATGGATCTTGAAGCATTTTTCCTTTGTGTGCCCATGGATGTTGCAATGAGAGCAGAACGGTCTATCCTTGCGAGTAGGTTTTCCCTTGGCATTGGATTGGGTTACAGCACAAGCCATTTTAGCTGGAGGAGCAGAATTTGGTTGAACACCAGCAAGCCTCTGAGTTTCATCTTGAAGCAATAATGAGAAGGTCTCATCAATATCCGGAATCGGTTTCATCAACAAGATTTGACCTCTAGCATGGGCAAAACTCTCGTTGACACCCATTAGAAATGACATGGCAAATTCCTCTTTGATGGAAGCAAGAAGTGGAGCAACCCCGCCGCAATTACAACTGTGATTGGCCTTGAGTTCACCCAGCTCAGCCCAAAGCCCTTTGCATCGCGTGAAGTAAATGTTGATGGAGTCCGTTCCTTGAACACAATTGAGTAATGCTTTCCGCAATTGGAAGATTTTGGGTTCGTTCTTGATGTTGAAACATTTTTCAAGATCGTTCCAGATGTTGGATGCAGAGGTTGAGTAAATGACACTCGCGCTAATTTCCTTTGTGAGTGAATTCAAGATCCACGACGCAATAATGCTGTCGTTTCTTTTCCACATGCGAAGCTTTGCAGTATCACTGGAATCATAAATTTGGATGCTGCCATCGATGAAGCCCAATTTGTTCTGACCATCGAGAGCCAAGATTATATACGATAGTTCTTTTCTTTATAGCTAGTGCTGCTCCACGTGGCGATTTTTTCTTTTAAGAAGAAAAACTCAAAATTTAATCTAACACTACTTAACTACACTTTCGATAAATGATTAGTTTCTGAGAGAAGGTAAATGATTGTTAAACACCCAGTAAAAGTAAGATAATCGATATATAAAACCTTTTTAATTTCCTCTGAATATATATATATATATATATATATATATATATATATATATATATATATATATATATATATATAATACATGGAGTAACATTTGTCAGTAAATCCTGTCTAAGGGATACAGTGTGATTTATATATGAAACCTAATACAGTAAAGCAATATAAACAAAATAAGAATCAAAGCTTGAGGTCCATTATAACATTTCAGGATCAAGTACCACGAAAAATTATTGAATGGCATGGGCTCTAACCATGTTTGTATTCTATTTGTTGGGGTCAGACGCATATCACCAAAGCAAACAAATAGTTACTTTTGGTGCGTTGCAATGTGGAAATCAGTTAAAACATGCATCACAAATGACAATCCAAACATGCATCACAAATGAGAATCCAAACATGCATTTTACTAACTATACCTCAATGTTAGAAATTAACTAGAGGAGTACCAATAACATATTTTTTTAACACATTTCTCAATTAATTAATATGGGTAGAATCATCTACGTAAATAACACATTTTTTAATAGTGTCAAGGTCCATGTCCAGGTCCATGAGAATGCCATAGGTGTTGGAGGTGGATTTTGCATGGGACCCAATTTTCTCATCTTCAGATCTACAAATTCAAATGACAAAATATTGTTACCTCTTCAAGATGTAATATATGTTTCTACATTCATGAAAGTTTACTTTTTACGTATTAAACACCTATGTGGACTATATAACCAAACATTAAATATAAGCTGGTGAAAGCTCGAGTAGTGATTGTGATTCTACGATACATACATACATACTTTTTTACATGATACATATCTTTGCATATATCTTTCAATGAGATAGACAAACCTGCACTAACTGGAGCAAGTTGTGCAAAGAAAGTAAATGTTATTATCAGCAGAATAAGAAAAGGTATTGATAAAGAAGAAAGATCAGGGTCGTGCACAGATATTTTGGGACCTAAGGCGAAAATGTTAAATGAGTCTTTTTTTACAAGAATTTTAAAGAGACTTAATATATTATATAAAATATCAATTTTTATATTAATCTTATAGCTTTTTTAGCTACAAAATCATTTATGAGAGTTTTATAATCAAGCAATTCTAACACTTCACTTTCAATAGATAAAATAGCTAACACATTCAATCTATCTTGTAACATTGTTGATTTTAGATATGATTTGAGCAATTTTAATTTTGAAAAACTTCTTTCAACAGTAGCAACTGTTACAGGGATTGTCAATAAAATTCTATATGCAATGTAAACATTTGGAAAAGAATCTAAAGTTTTAATATAACTCAATACTTCTATTGATGTGCTAATTTCTTCTCTTAATACTTTCAATTCTGAAAATAAACTAAATTCTAAAATTAACTAAATATTAAAGAAATCTAAATAAACTAAACTCTAAAATAAATATAGAAATGATGATCGATGAACAGAACGATAGAACTTGGAATTGGAAACAGACAGAGATTTTGTTGTTTAGATGTTGTGTCAGGTGCAAGGGTGCTACGTGATACGTGTTGTATTGCTGCGTACCCAAAGTCATGCCCGTGAAATGAATCGTTCCACCAATCCACCGAGATGGAGATGAAAGGCTCCGTACGCGGGACGCCAGGATGTATGCGGTTTATAGCCATTTAGAATCCAGACGATGTCAAATCCAGAGAGGTTGAGTCGTAGAAACAAAGTTTGATCAATAGACAATAGGTTTCATTCAAGGGAAGGAGAAGAATAAATTATTTTTTTTATGAACAGAAGATGAGGAGATGAAAAAATGTGAAGAATGGAGTATGGAGAGTGGGATACGCTAGTTAGGGAATTGGGATGGGTTAAAGGAAAGTTAATAGAGATTTATTTTTTTGGGATAAATAAAATACTTTAAATGACATTAATTGTGATATTGGTTAATTTTTTTTAAAAATGATATTGATTTACTAATTTTAAGGGAAGAGAGAGATTCTAAATTATTTTATTTTGATCAGTTAAAATTTGTTAATAGTTAGTAATAAAAAATTTGTCTGATGTCTAATTTGTGTTGCATCTTGGGGCCTTAGGCTGATGTCTAATTTGTTTTGCATCTTGCACGACCCTGAGAAAGACTGGTCCGAGCCATCTCCTAATTTATGTTGAAAGCTGAAAGCCTGTAACCAAATTAATAACATATCCTAATTTTTCATGGCCTGCTATGACCCCTTCACAACAACATGATGCCCCAATTTCAACACCTAATGTCCCATTAGGTACTCAATGGAATGTACTAGGAGCAATACTTGATATGGAGGAATTGTTAGCTGTTGATTTACGTCACCAATTTTCTACTGAGGCTGACCAAGTTGAAGCGGGGGGACATTGGGGCAGAAGAAATTCCGATAGGCAAGCAAGAAGATAAGAACGACCATGCGGCACATTCTCACGTCATCACCGACATCATAACGACTGATTTTCATGTCTCTATTTAAATATTTGTTGTATGTTTGTAATTTCAATTTGAGACTTCAATTATCATTTATTTTATGAAGGTTTACAAATGGATGCACTTTATGTCGTTGAAATATTTAAAATAAAAGGTTTTGAAAGAACATAATAAATAATTTTAAAAACAAACTTATCATGGATAGCTACGATTTTATTGAATAACACAAACTAAATACATAAATCAATTTCTTTAACAACTTCCACGTTCTGATTGCATTGGACATCGACGCTTGTTGTGTCCTTCTGCTCCACATCTACTATATTTTTTTCGATGCTCAGATGATTCGAGCCAATCCATCTCATTCCTTATCCTCGTTGATTTTGGCCGACCTTTCGCACAGATTGTAGTTGGATCAGGGACATGTCCATGAGTCATCAGAAGGAAGAATTGTCGCTTCATTCCCAAAAGGCCACCATTATACAGAGTAAACTTTTAAGATGTGCTCATTTGTATAAACAACATGTACATATTGGAAGTAGTTGATGCTCACGTAACCACAAGTAGCAATAATGTGTGAACATGGATAGTGAAGTGCTGAATACTTTCCGCATTGACAATAATGATCATTCAAGTTAACTGCCCACTTTTGTTTGCCACGTTGAGTTATAGGATTGAAGGTTTCCTCTACTTCAAACCTTGTCGAGCATATATCATAGACACGAACAAGCTTGTTCTTGATTTTTTCAAAGTTCTTTAACAACCTTAGAACAATATACTCGTCCTTCATTTAATTGTCTTTGGGCTTGTCGACCACGATCAACAAAGTACTTTCGACACCTACTATATGTTGATTTCACCAACGTTGTTATCGGTATGTTGCGACAATCCTTCAATACCTTATTTACACATTCAGACAGGTTGGTTATCATGTGGTCATATCTACGTCCTTCTTTATCATAAGTCATAGTCCATTTTTCCTTTGAAATGCGATCAATCCATGTTGCTACTGGACTCAATTGACGAAATTTTTCTAAATTTTCATCAAATATATGCTTGCAAGGAGTGTAGCCTACATAAAATTAGTTAGCAACAACAATTTTAAGTATATACGAAACTTAAATTAACTTCATATTATAAATTAAATCTTACCCAATTTCTTCAACATTTCTTTTTGTTTGGCATTGTTGAATTTACGATTGAAATTGCTTGCTACGTGTCGGACACAGTAAACATGATAACTGTGGGGAGGTTGTCAGCCAAGTGCTTCGTTAGCAACAATAGACTTTATACTTGCATAACGATCAAATATAAGATAAATACCATTTTTATGTGTGACGTGTTCACGCAAGTGTGCCAAAAATCATGACCACGTTGTTAACGTTTCACCTTTGACTACGACAAATGCTAGAGGAAGAACACCATCATTTCTATCTTGTGATGTGGCCATTAACAGGGTCCCACGGTATTTCCTGTATAAATGTGTACCGTCAACTTGTATGATTGGCTTACAATAATTAAAAGCCTCTTTACATTGACCGAAAGTTCAAAATACTTTATGAAACTGAAGGTGTTTGCGACTCACCCTATTCCAACAATAAAATTGTCATGCATTATTTGAAAATAGGATCTAGGAGAATGATTTTGCATGTGTTTTAGCCACAATGAAAGTTTCGCATATAACTCTTCCCAATCGCCATATTCAATTGCAATCGCTTTTTGTTTCGCCATCCATGCTTTTTTGTACAAAATCTTATAGGCAAATTCAGAGCTTATCCTTTCTTGAATCAAAGAAAATTTTATTGATGGATCTTCTCTGATCATGCCTGTTAATAAAATAAAATAAATTTAAATAACATTCAACGCAAAAGTAGGAGAATATGAACATAAAAAACGTACCTACTACACAAGTGACAATTAAATCTGAATCAAGCTTCTCGTGATCTTGTGTCATAATCATATTCAGACATGTACCCCATTGCGTCACTTTCCGTGAATCAATTTTTTTAGACAAAATTGTCTTCATATAAAAAGGGCAAAGACACTCTGTGCTTTTATTTGGGCAACAAACAATATATTTGTGCGATTTGCTTTCAACAACTTTAAAACTTTGATGCACCTTCATAACGTATTGTTTCAATGCATTTTTTACCGCATCCTTACTATCAAAATCCATGCCAACATATAATTCTTGCCCAACATTAAAACTCGATAGCATCTCCAAACTGCAAATGTCCTCCTCATCAGGATGACTCCTATTGATATTGTTATAATGCCAAACATCATTCCAAAATGGATTTTGAATTCCTTCTACACCTAATAGTTAAAAAAAAGAATTCAGGTCAATACAATTGTATCTAAAATGATAAATGTATTCAACTATTTTTAATTTAATAAAATATACCTTCTCTTGGGTGAACAATTGTAACTAGTTGAATCATATCGGTGACTTCATCATCGGTATTAGATATACCATCAACACTGTTGTCTTCATCTATAGACTCTTCAAAGTATGAGTTAGAAACAACATAATCATCATCATCATCTTCATCATCATGAAAATTGCTTACATCTCTTTGCGGTTCTGACTCATTATTAGATAAATTATTTCCACATGATGTAACAGAATTTGCAGAAAAAAACCTAGAGATATTGAGCTGGTAGAGGAGGAAGAGGCACAGATTGGTGCTGATTCTTCTTGTGCAACCTCTAATAAATCTGAGAATTATAAGGAGGAAGCACGGAATGCAGGATAGAAGCATAAAGTAAAGAGGGTGGAGAGTGTCAGTACTGATGCAAAAGCATTTGGTGATCATTGGAAAGTTCAGATTGCTCTTTGCATTCTGAAGCTGAAGCACTATAACATGTGAAGGAAAGAGATACAGGCCATCAAAGTGTGTCATTGGAGAATAAGACAGAAGATTCAACTGTGCTGAAGATAGGAGATTCGGCTAAAGTTGTGATAAAACAAGACATGAAGGGAAGAAGGCATAAATATGGGTTTAACAACAATAAACGTGAGAAGCCAGAGAAGGTAAGGGTGGTGGATGATGAAACTGGCGATAAACATCAGCTGGATGAAATCCTAAGGATGCCATCTACATGTGTATTTCTGAAGATATAGTATTTATATTTCATCACGCATCCATTCACTGCTGATTACATGTAATAGACTTTTTTTAACATGCTATGTACAAAATGACACCAACCCCAATCAACCCCTCCCCTGGTAACCCCCAATTTCATTCCTTCATCATTCAAGGTGTTCATGTCATTCCTTCCCCGAGACTTTGAAGTACTGTTGTCAATGATTTCTCTACAATTCCAAAAATCTAAGAAAACTTTGCTTGCATTCACCCCACTTTGACATCCTTTAAATCCCATGGAAATCTAGCTTTGAGTGCACACTATGTAATCTTGACATGTCTACGATTATTGTTACTTATGCTACACAGTAATTTTCTTTCATGTCTTGAAACAAATTTAAAGCACAAGTATCACAACACATCATCAACCTTAATTTGTTATCAGACTATTGATTTATCAGACTTTTTCATTACTATTACATCTTATCATGTTTTGAATCACAATTAAAAAGCACAACTAAATCACTTATGACTTATCCTCTTTTGATTAATCCTATTTTGTATGTTGTTGTATGTTATTGTATAAAAGATCATGGGTTCTCCACCTCCCTCCCCTCCTCCTCCTCCTCCTCCTCCTCCTTCTCCTCCTCCTCCTCCTCCTCTTGCTCCTTCGGACGCATCGGCTTCGCCGTCTACCGTGAAGTGGACACACAAAGCCTCACGTCTACGATCATTGTCTACTAGACCACCTGGTGCTAAGAGACCAGTGGTCCATGTTGATCCTGCTACCGGCAAGGCCGACGGTCCCCACAGGAAGACATTAAGAACATATTTGGGGATTGTGGCGCATGATAAGGTGGACGTCACCTACGAGAACTGGAAGGAGGTCCCGACTGCTCAGAAGGACCTTATTTGGGAGGATATTCAGGTATTTTTCTTTTCTTATTTGATTTTGTTTAATTAATAGCCAAAAAATACATTATTGTAACAAATAAACTTTATTTGATGTTGTCAGGCGGAATTTGATATCCCAGAGGCTTCTGACAGTAAGACGAAAAGGAAGTTACTTCAGACCGTGGGGGAGAGATGAAGGCAGTTTAAATCAGACCTCATGAGGAAATGGGCCCTTGCATCCGATCAGGACGGTGTCGAGGACATTGTCTGTGAGAAATACGGCATCAGCAAGGAAAAGTGGGCCCAGCTTTGCCAGACTCGCTGAGACCCTTCTTGGGAGGTACGTTCCTTGCCATTTAAGTTGTTTTTCAAAAAACATGATGTTGTTATACTTCATTCTACCAATTTGAAACATTATTGTTTAATTTTTTCAGGATGTGCGCAAGAAGGCACAGGCCATCCAGAAGCAGAATATTGCCCCCTCACGTTTTGTCTCGTGGGGGTTATGACAATTTGGAGCAGAAGCTCCTGGCTGAGAAAACGAAGAAGAAGCTGGAGGAAGTTGCACAGTCAGGAAGCGTTGATGGCTTCATCGACCCTCCATCCCTGGTCAGACGCCACGTGAAGTGGAAGATGGCCCGCACGAAGAAAATAGGGGAGATGACGACTGAGGCCGCAAAGGAAATCGCTGAGAAGATTGTAAGTCATTTTCAACTAACCATTACAATTATATTTCAATATTTTGTGAATTTCATGTACCACTATGTGTTTTTTGTGCAGGATTCCTTTGAGGAGCAGACCACACAGGGATCCTTCGTCCCCCATGGACGTCAGGATGTTTTCACCGCTGCTATTGGACGTCCAGAGCACCCTGGACGTGTCCGTGATGCTGGAGCCGGTGTGACCATCAAGCAATACTTTGGATCAGCTTCACGGACGTCCCGCATCTCTTCCTCCCTACCTCCCGAAGAATTGCAGCAGTTGACCCAGCAAATCAGGGACCAGCTAGAGGAGTCCATCACAGAAAAAGTGACGCGGTAGCTCATGACATCATTAAGCCATATGCAGTCCTAGATTCAGTCCCAGATACAATCTCAGGGACTTGCACCGCCTCCCGAGCCTCTGGTTGGTCCCTCCAATCCTCGAGTAAGCACAAAGGGGAGTTGTGTTGATCCCTTAGGAAACGATCCTGAGACGGATGACTCTGATAGGTGCAACTTGTACATAGACGCAGATCCTGCCCGCCTGGTTGCCATGGGGAGAGTTTATGAGGGATCCACTGTTATTCATAACACTCCTTTGTTGCCTGACCAAGTAAAGGTAAGTGTGGAGGAGGTTACAGATGCAGATGCTCCAGTTCCTGTACCCACTAATGAGGTTTCCTTAGTGGGGCAGACACTTCACACCTACCTTGCTTGGCTGACACATCTGGTCAAGTCTTTATCACAGCAGGTACTTATTGTCCTTATTATATGTTTCTTCTTTTTAAATTAATTCATTAAGTGTGCCTCAAATTAGGCTATTTAACTTTGTTTCATGAATAGGTAGCTGTGTCTCCGGCAAAACCACCTCCAAAGCCTGATCTGGAGGTCGATGATCCGCTTTATCTGATGACATTGACCATCCCAGAGCTTTTCTTGAGGCCTTATCAGGTTAGATGGGATGCCACCGTGTTTGGGGTTTTTAATCCAGATTTCTCCCTCTACATAAAGCACGAAGACCTCTCCAAAATCCCACACGGTGGTCAATGTCTCAGCATATCAGTGTTATAGTTGTGGATTCTGTAAGTCTTTATATAAAAGGCTTTTATTTACCTAAGTTATGGCTTTCAATTCATAAATATTTAACTTTGACTTAACATAAACAGGCATCTCACTGAAACATGTATGCGAGCGGGGAATTCTGATATCTATGGATTCCTTGAGCCACAGTTCATTCAAAGGTCTGGGCAATCGCAGTTTGAGTTTGAAAGTTACATAAAGACTTGGATGCAGAGTTCAAAACGTGATGCCTATCTTGGAGCCTACCTAAATGGGAAAGTCACAAAATAACTAAATTTAATTAATGTTTACTAATGTACTAACCCATATTAATCTCCACTGCAGCGGACACTGGCAGATGGTGGTCATCCTGCCCAAGGAACACCTAGTTGTCTGGTTTTGTTCATTGCATAACAGGCCAGACAACTACCTTAAGGGGATTATTAATAGGTTAGTGTTCTTTTCAATACATTTGCATTGAAATACCTCAACGTACAACACCAGTTTTTAATTGTTACTCATCTGGAACAGTACTTTAAAAGGTCTTGATGATGCTCCGCAGCCTAAATCAAAGGCTCATGCTAGGTGGATTGTCGTCAAGGTACGTCATTTACATAAAACTTCCACTTATATATATTTCTTTATGTGTCTGTACACTAGTTGTTTAATTAATATCCAAATTTCATTATGTATTTAGTGTAATAGACAAAAAGGAAGTACTGAGTGCGGCTACTATGTGATGCACTGGATGTCCACCATCATTTTAGGAACTTTTAGGAATAATTGGGAAGCGGTAAGTTTATTTCAAACAAAATTGATTTATTTATAATTTGTATTATATTATTAACTTATTATGATTTATTTCATCATGCAGTATTTTAACGATCCTAGACCATTGGAGCCAGAGAAATTAAAGGCATTGCGGATCCAATGGGCACAGTTTTATCTCGGAGTTAGAGATCAAGCCTAGGATTTAGGGACATTATCTTTAGCTTAGTTTACTTTGGTTTAACATTTTTGACATTTTCTATGTAATATTAACATTGAATTCATTTGATGATTGTTCTTTATGATAAATCAATTATTTGATGTTTATTATCATTAAAACTGCTTGAAAGCAGAATAAAATGTTTATTTGCTGTGAATTGGGCTTGAAATTGCATTTTATAGGTACAATTTTGGGTTTACTGTAAAAACAGAAAGTATATATAAAAAAATACTTGAAAACAAAATCAGTTATTAACAAAAACCGATGTTAATATGATAAACAACATCGGTTATTTACAAAAATCGATGTCGACATGAACCTTAACATCGGTCTTACAGAAAACCGATGTTAACTTTTGTACATTAACATCGATTATTCATACATAACCGATGTTGTCGTTTCTATATTAACATCGGTTATTTATACATAACCGATGTTAATGTACATAAGTTAACATCGGCTATATATACATAACCGATGTTAATGTACAAATATTAACATCGGTTATCTATAAATAACCGATGTTAAAGTTGTACATTAACATCGATTTTCTATGAATAGCCGATGTTATATACAAAGACGTACAACAAATAAGTATATGCATCATCAACATTGACATCGATTTTCTACTAAAACCGATGTTAATATATTACATTAACATCGGTTCTTCTAGAGAACCGATGTTAATATATAACATTAACATCGGTTTTACTCCAAAACCGATGTCAACTTTCGTGATGCATACACTTTTTTTTGTTGTAGTTCTTTGTATTTAACATTGGTTATTTAGAAAACCGATGTTATCATATTTATGTTAACATCAGTTTGTGAAAACCAATGCTAACGATGATACATTCAACATCGTCACTTTCAACATCGATTTTAGAGCCGATGTAGAATGCCCTAAATAACCGATGTTGAAAGTGTAATTTCTAATAGTGGTTGCTGGTGTTGAAGTTAAACCCATAGACACAACTGGTGCTAGTGATGCATTTGTTAGTGGGATTATCTATAGCTTAGCTTCTGATCAAAGGCTTTTCCAGGTAATTTTGAAATTTTTACATACTCTATTTGTTCATCATGTTCCAGTGTATTTGAGCACTTAATTCTCTGTACCTATCGCGTAAGCATTAATAATTTGACTCTTGGATTTTATTGATTATCATTTTATACATCTATGCTTAGTTGTAGACATAATTCTTCTGAATTTGGCCATGATTTTGAATTGGATTATAATGCTTAGATATATAAATCCTAAGCTTTAGCAACAATGTAGGCAATTCTGGAAGTGCTTACGTTTGAGATTGTATAATTCCATGATTTTGTTGCAAGTGTACAGAGTGCTTGCATAAAATTTAGACAAAATATTTTTCTCTCCCTTTAAAATTAGTAAAGTATGAATTTTGTTCTTAGAATTTTTTTTATACACCTATGTGTCATTCTCCACACGTTACTCCATCACTGGACCAATTGGATGCCACTACTCTTATGATATTTTGGGGTTAAAAAATTCCAAAAATTGTAAAAAATCGTGGTAAATTTTGAAACCTCTCACAATGTGTAATGGCAGGGTGCTTAACTCTTTTTTTTATTTGTTTTCATTTTACATCTTATATTATATTATATTTTAGGGACTCACTTTTTATATTCTATTTTATTTCATTATTCTTTTCTTTTTATTTTTCTTCTAAACCAGACACATTGTAAATTACATATTTGATATTTTATGATTTAGTTTTTTTTTTCAATTTGATATATTATATTTAAAAATTTAATTTATTCCTTTTTATGCTTATAAAGTGAATCAAAATATATTGTTTTTATGAAACAATACGCGTTTTTAAATTTGAGGCACAATTATTATTATTATTATTATTATTATTATTTATTGATTTGAGGTATAAAAGTTATTTCATTAGATATACTTATATGAAAACTATAAAGTTTAACTGATGTTTAAATAAAAAAATTGATAAACACACCAAAAAATAGTCTCATTAACAATTAAAAAATAATTTAATATTAGTTATTTTCACTATGTTTTCTGTCGTTCATATATTGTTTGAAAGGCTTTAATATTTTTTGGTCTTTAAACTTTTTTGGATTTATACTTTTAGTCCTAATCTAAATTTTTACGGGTCAAAGATTCTAAACAAGTCTTCATTATCAATTTTATTTTTTGAAGTTTAGTAACGATATTAATTTGATGATTTTATAATATATTGGCAACCTAAACCTAATGACTATTATGTCATCAATTAGTTTTGGTAACAGAGTAGCTTAATAACATATATTTTTATGACCTTAATAACCTTAATAAAGAGAGGGAGTTAGTTTGGTTAGTTGGACAAGCCCAAACTCATTCTAGAAGAAAAAAAAGCATTTTGCCTATAAATAAAGAGAGGGAGGTTGAGAGAGAAATCATATTGTCAAAAAAAAAATGTTCAGATTAAGATCACATATCAATTTTTTCTTTGATTTACAGTGTTATTTTTTTCTTAAGGAATTAACGTAGTATTACTTAGTACTAGTATTTTCGATTCAATAAAAAAATTGTAACCACAACCTCAAACAGCTAGTAAGTGATTTTTTTTTGTCAAGTGATTTTCTTTTTCTTTATAAAAGCAAAAGAAGATATATATTAGATTTTTTGTCAAGTGATTTTCTTTTGCTTTATAAAAGCTAGTAAAAGTACATTTTTTCCGAATCAGGAAATGGCGAAGAACACTTGATGCAGTCAAACAACGAATCTAGGCCTGAAATCTGAAACAACTTCGAGCGGAGTCTTAGGGGCTTCTTCGAGGTATGGATATTTTTTTAAGCTCTATTCGATGGTTGATCTAGTTTTTTTCTCTTGAGTTTTTACCAACCCTAATAGTTCACCATGCTTTGAAAAGAAACTAGAGATGCAACTTTTAAACCCGCTCCTCTGGTTCAGAAGCCAATTTCTTCGATCTTGGAGAAAATTCGGTAGAGGAAATTGGAGATTTTATAGAAGTAGGTTGATTTGCGTTAAGATTGTTGTTGTTCATTGTTGTTCATTTGCGTTAACATTTGTTTGTTTATTTTGGTCTATGGTGTATATGAATCTACATTTAATACGCATATGTCGCAACCTACCCTTCGGCGAGAGGGCGACGCGTGACTCGCGGGATGCGTGTTCCACGAAAGGAATACGCGCGGAGTCGCCACCAACGTTTATTTGAGGAAAACGTCAGAAAAACCGGAAAAGACGCGATCTACGAACTTTTAAGTGAAAGGCTCGGGAGTTGTATTTACGCACGGGGAAGGTGTTAGCACCCCACACGTCCGTCATAAGAGACGGCAGCCTTTAATCAAATGTGCAAACATGACTTAGATCTTTACGTTCCCTTTTACGTTCTTATATCTTTTATACCCTTTTTATATTTTTCCTTTTTTTGTGGTTGACAAGGGTGTTTCCCTTTGCTCCTACGTATTCCTCAATTGGGATGAGGAAATCAGACCTACGTAGTTCTTTCTTATGCGTGAATCAAGTGATTCTTTTTACTTTAAGGGTGATCATTTTAAGGCGTTGGACCTTAAGAAATCCCAAAGAGAAAACGTCCGATTGATTTTTCGCTTTACTTTACTAAAAAATATTTTTTTGATTATTATATTATTATTTTACCTCTTTTTTTTATTTCCAACGTGGTTACGGCACGACCGAACGGTCGAAATTCATTTTAACCGAAATTAACGGATGATACAATTCAAACGATCGGTGGAAATTTATTTTATTTTTAGATTAAGCGAGAAATGACTTAAATAAATGGCTTAAGCACGTCAAAAGGAGGTATAAAAAAGTAAATGAAAACGAGAATAAAAATACATGAAACAAAGTGTGGACCACCACGGGTACATAGAATGAATTGAAAAGCTTGGTTTGAGGTACTTACCCATTGAAGACTGAAGAAAATGAAGAACGAACGATGAATCTTGAAGAACGGTCGAGAATCTTCGCGTAATTATTCACGGAAACATTACGGAAGCGCCTCGGCTTGGATTTTCTTCACGGAACTAATTTTCCTCAGCTATTTCGAGAGAGAGAGAAGTGCCTAAGGGGCTGAACCCTTTTCTACTTCACTTCTCCCCCTATTTATAGAAAATTGGGGGAGAAGCTTGCCACCCAGCTCGACCAGGCGAGCTCAGCTCGCCCAGGCGAGCAAGGTTGCTTCCTCCAGAAGCAACAGCCTTCTGGAGGGCCCAAGTGGGCCTGGTTGCTATTTGCACCCCCATTTTTACTAAATAATCCCCCTGCCTTTTTTTGGTGATTCTTTTTTCGTAAAGTTACGGAAACTTACGAATTTCATAACGATACTTGTTTTCTTTCCGTAATGTTACGAAACCTTGCGGATTACATAACCATCCCTTTTTTTTTACTTACGGAATGTTACGGAACCTCACTAATTGTGCAACGATGCTTCCATTTGATTTCCGGTGTGTCACGGAACCTTACGGATTGTGCATCAATATTTTCTTTTGATTTCCGGCACATCACGGAATTTCACAAATTGCCTAATGATGGGTGCCAAGCACCTCAAAATGACCAAACACAAGTTGCATGCCACCAAGCACAGGTCCCCGGACGAAATTAGGGTATGACAGCATATTATGTACTTCTATCTCAAATTGAAAAGCGATTAATTTCCTTAATATTATTGCATGTGGACATCCATATATTGATTTTTATGCTTTCGTATAAGATTGAAATGATAATTAATGCTAGTCTGTAATACATTGTTCTGGTCATCATACAGGGCGATTTGTGGGCTCTCATTCGCAAACAAGGGACGTCTTCTTCACATTGTTGGACATAATGGGGTAGCATACGGGGTTAATACTGAAACAGGAGAGCTTTTAAAGGAATTTAAAATCACAAAAAAGTCTATTACTTGTCTGGATTTCTCGCATGGTGAGTGATAATTTCATCTAGAGCTTGGTCCATCATATTCATTCATCTTATTGCATGACAACTGACACTTGTTTCTTTTCTAATTTTCCAGATGAAAAATATTTAGCTATTGTCAGCTCTAGACCACGTGTTATAAGCTGGGAAATTGGGGAAGAGATTCTGAAGTTCCCTAATGATTTGGTAATCTTCATTACTCATTCTGGATATGAATATTTGTCTTTACAAGTTAAAAGCATCATTACATTTTAGTTTTATTCCTCAACAGGGAAATGTAGAGCACATTTGTATATCGAGTGATGCCAAAAATTTAGTTACATCATATTTGGAGGGTAAACATCTTCAAGTTTGGAAGTGTGATTTAAATTCAGGAAGTCTGTGTAGAGGTCCTACACTTCCCATAAGACATCCTCCATTAGTTTATGTAAAATTTACTCTTTGGCATGATGAGCAGTAGTACTACCACGGTACCACCATCTGAGTATATTTAAGAATTGATTGGTATTTTTTGTACTATCATTTAATGTAGATCAACATGAGGTTACTGAAGGAGTCCTTCTTGATGATGATTTGAATGAGCCAACAATGGGAGAGAAACTTGCTAGTCTAAGTGTTCTGGATGGGAACAAATCAAGGAGTGATATAGAGCAAGAATCTTCTGTCCCAGCAAAGCCTCCAAGTGCAGACTCTGTACATGTTTTGCTTAAGCAAGCATTAAATGCTGATGATCGCACCCTTCTGCTAGATTGCTTGTTTACACAAAATGAGAAGGTTCTCTTTCTCTCCTATTTCTATTGAACATTATGTATATTTGAATGGAAATTGTCCACTTGCTCAGTTTCTTATATGTTATACATGATGTAACTCCTTTTGCAGGTTGTTGTATCTTTTCAAAGGCCATGTTGCAGCCGATCTCTAACTTTGTGTAGCATAATAATAAGCTCATGTATATTTAATTAAAAATTATAATCAACAAAGAGTGTAATTAGGAACTAGTTTTATTATTATTATATGACATTTACCTACAGAAGACCGTAGGTACAAGTAAATTGACTTTTACCTACAGTTAGAGATTATAGTTATAAATTAATATCTTTTACCTACACATTTGAAATAGTAGGTGTTACCTATAGTGATAGTTAAATTTGACTGTAGGTAAAAATATATCCGTAGGTAAAGCCTATAGTGACAGACTATTAGTTGTCACTGTATACCCCTCAAAGTTGACGCAAAAAACGTATGTAGGACAAAGTCCTTTATACATCTACCTACGGATTTTGGACTTCTAGTAATAGATTTTGACTGTAGGTAAAAGTCATTTTCCTTGTAGTGTTAGAGCGAGTTTGTTGAGGAATAGTGCAGTGATCTAAGATAGTTAGGCTCATTCATGTGAGGAATCATGGTTTGAGTAATTTCTCAGTGTAAGAATACTAGAATAGCATTAAATAGAGAAAAACACTTTTTAGACAGCAAGAGAAATTCAGTAGAACACTCACCAAAGCTTTTAACTTGATAGTTGTCACATTTTATAGCTTTGAATATTCTATTTTTTTTGTTTAAATAGATTAATAGTGCAGAACTCAATATTTGCCTTGTTGCAAGCCTTAAAAGTGTTTATATATTGAATATATATAGTCTAGGTGAAACAAATTCCCTGTGGATACGATACATGATCTTACCGTTTTATATACTACTTGTGCGAATCGGTACACTTGCCGACCGTCTAACATTTCACAGTTTCACTTGTTCATAATTTGACTGTTGGTTAATTATATGAATTTTTATGCAGGTGCTCTCAATGAAACACACTTTGTGGGAAATGTTGATGAAGAGTCTCGCCAACTAATAAAATGCACATATGAGTGCCTGGAGAAGGCAATATCCATTGGTATGTATCCATTTGATTTCAATTCTGAAGTTTGTGTCTTGTTTAAGTTTAAAAAATAATTGAACTTTTGAAACATTATAGCAGGCTTGGATCTTATATTTGTCTTTTGTTTGATGTGTACCTTAAAGGTTCGTTATCAATTCATAAATCTAACTACAAATTTGGTCCTAACTTCGAATTCCCAAATTATAAGGTAACAAATCATTTAACGGGTAAAAATATAAATTAAGGACAGAAGGGTTAAGTAATTGATATTGAATCATATTAGCTACTTAATATGGTGTAAATATGCATTGTTAAAAGTATGCATTTGGCCTTTGGATTATGTTGTGATTGTTGTGTTTAAAATACTTCCTATAATTGAAACATTCATAATATTTTAAGAAATTAAACCATGGGATGGGATCCTGAATCTTGTAAAACAAATTCAGTTAAGCTTGGGGTACGATTCCGTGAAATTAGTGAAGTTATTAATCGTCATGCTTCAATGTTTGGCTTTTCAGTGGTAATGATTTACTTCTTTGTTCTTTAATTTTTTTAATCTATTTATTGTTATTTGTTCACACTAGTGCATGGTTATCATATGTTCCTTAATCATTTTTTCCCATGACCCCATAGGTAAAATGATATTGTGGTCATGGAATTGGAGAGCTCTTCCATTGTGCACCTAACGTTCCTCATTATTCAAGTATCCTTTCCTTAGTTTAAAAGCACTACAAAGTATTAAGAAAATATTTGGAAATTTTCTTTTTGCATCCTCTAATGTTTTGATCTTTAACATTCAAATTTGACTTCACATGTTTTTATTAAGTTAGCCATATATATTTGTACTAACCACATTTTGTTAGCAAAAAATAAAGAATGATTGAAAAAAGTTAATTTTCGTTAAAAATGAAAAGGGTATTACATTTGAATATAATTTGATATATCAATTTTATAAGACACTTTCTAAGATAATTCTTATCTAGGACCGTCTTAGAAAGTGAACATTCTAAAACGGCTGTTAGTTAACGATCATCTTAGAAAGTGTACTTTCTCAGACGGTTGTTAGCTGTGATCATCTTAAAAAATCTTAAAAAAAGTATTTTTTAAGATGGTTGTGACCTAAGACCCCATCTTAGAAAGTGAACTTTCTAAGATGGTCCTAGCTAACAACCATTATAGAAAATTAGACTTAACGGTTGTCTTATAACAATCGCTAAAGGTTTCAAGTTTCAACAATGTTAACTATAAAGATGGTTTGTAACCGTCGTTAAATGCGTCTATTAACCGTCGTTAAATATCTTTTTTACAATAGTGATATATTATATTATATTATATTATATTAATAATAATATTAATTTATAGTGTTTGATGTTAGAATAATTAATTATAATTTAATTTTATGATGCAAAGAGAGTGAAGTGCCATAACATTTACATCCAAGTCCCACAATAAAGAAGGTATAACAAGAATAAGAGCAAAATGAAAATTAACAACTTATTAGATCATCAATTCCTGATCTTTTTTTAATAATTTTTTATTATATAAAAATTGTATTAGATTATAAACTGTAGTTCTTTTCTTTATAGTTAGTGCCGCTCCGTGTGGCAGTTTTTGTCTTATAAGAAGCAAAACTCAAAATTTTATCTAATACTACTTAACTACAATTTAGGTAAATGATTAGTTTCTGAGAGAAGGTAAATGATTGTAAAACGGCCAGTAAAAGTAGGATAATCGATAATAAATAAAAAAAAGTCTTATAATTATATAATTCGATTCAGAGGAAATTAAAAGACATTTTTATTTATTATTGATTATCTTACTTATATATAATACATGGAATAACTTTTTCAGTAAATCCTGTCTAAGGGATACAGTGCGATTTATATATGAAACCTAATACAGTAAAGCTATATAAACAAAGTAAGAATCAAAGCTTGAGGTCCATTGTAACATTTTAGGATCAAGTACCACGAAAAATTATTGAATGGCAGGGTTCTTACCATGTTGGATTCCATTTGTTGGGGTCAGACGCACATCACCAAAGCAAACAAGTAGTTACTTTTGGTGCGTTGCAATGTGGAAATCAGTTAAAACATGGATCACAAATGAGAATCCAAACATGCATTTAACTAACTATACCTCAATGTTAGAAATTAATTAGCGGAGTACTATCAATACATTTTTTAACACATTTTTTAATTAATTAACATGGGTGGAGGAGCGGCGGTTTTGCGTCGACTTGGTCCAGGTCCAGGAGATTTCCTAGGTGGAGGAGGTGGACTTGGCATGGGACCAAGTTTTCTCATTTTCAGATCTGCAAATTCAAATGACAACATATTGTTACCTCTTCAAGATGTAATATATGTTTCTACATTCATGAAAGTTTACTTTTTACATATTAAACTCCTACATGGACTATATAACCAAACATTAAATATAAGCTGGTGAAAGCTCGAGTAGTGATTGTGATTCTACGATACATGCATACTTTTTTACATGATACATATCTTTGCATATATCTTTCTATGAGATAGACAAACCTGCACTAACTGGAGCTAGCTGTGCAAAGAAAGTAAAGGCTATTATCACCAGAATAAGAAAAGGTATTGATATTGAAGAAAGACTGGTCCGAGCCATCTCCTAGTTTATGTTGAAAGTTGAAAGCCTGAAACCAAAATAATATACATGCCCTGATTCATAGTCACCGAAATTTATAATGTCCCAAAAGCAATGGAGTCAAAGTTACTTTTATTTCAGCTTTCAATGAAATTTCCCAAAGGTGTTGACGTCATGCATAATTACTAGCAAATAACAAAAAGAAAAAATAATGGGTATAATAAAATCCAACTATTAAGAAAAGTAATATCTACGAGCTAATATGTACATATGATTAAATCAGAATCTTGTCTAGAAATTTTGATGTTTCAAGCAAACTCATTTGAAAGAATTTTTGTAGGAACGTACAAAGTATAAGAAAAGAAGAAAAAATATTTTTTTAAAATAAATTAATAAACGTTTAGTCAATAATAATTAACAATAATAGAACTGTCTTTTTATAGCTTTTTTTTGGAAGTTCAATCTCTAGCATCTTTTTTGCACTTCGTCAATACTACTGTTGATTTTTTATTCACTTCTTAAAACCCTGCGTCTTTTTTCTGTAAAAAAAAACAAAAAAAAGGAAGAAAAACTCTACCTCTTCTATCACATGTTTCCTTATCTTCTTTCAAATGTTGGTTATCGTGCACTTTATTGCATGATTTTATGCAAAATACCACTTCAATATGTTTTTTTTATCTCTCAAACTAATTTTGGGTCATTGTTGATTTTGGTTTCCTAAATTTAAATTGTTTTTCAGTCCTCAATTTTAAGAAATTATCATTTTAGTTCTTCTTAACTGATTTTTGGGATTTGGATGCACAATTTATTATAATATTTTTTGTCATAAAAACAATTAATTAAAACACATTTTCTTAAAAAAACTGAGGACTAAAAATTCACATTTAAATTTAGAGAAAAAAATAATTGAAATTTATAAGATTAAAAATATATTTAAATCGAAAATGAAAATAAGGAGGAATTGAGAAGTGATAAGATATTGGACATAAGTCAATTTCCTTACAAATTACATGGCCTGCCTAAACTCCTTGCAATTTCCTTATAAAAACATATTGAAATCTAACATTAAAAAAAACAAAGACAAGATATTTTCAGACCACGTTTTAAATTTGACAAGTCTCTAGTTTGTATAGGGTACGTCGTTGAAGCATTTCTTAATTGAGGAGTTACAGAATGACATCAACCAATGCATCCCTGGATTCATATTAATTACTGCGTACAACTGTTCAAATAGATAATAGACCTTCATACATATAAGGGAAGCATGCACAACCATAAAGAGGTATATACGTAATACCAACCCAAAATTAAGTTGTTTGTTTAATGATAGATGAGCATAAATATATGGTTTTAAGGTTAAATCCTAACTATGTCATTTATTTGACGTCAAGTCATAATTAAGTGTGAACCTCAAAACGCAAACTGGGTTGTACGTCTTTGACCGAACTCCAGAGATTGATTAGTCATTGCTTGGGCACTACATTAAAACACAAAAATTGAAAAAAGAGAGATGATATGTGATACCACGATTTTAGATGTTGTCAAAATCACATGGATGCATGAGTTTTCATACTAAATATTATGTTAAATGTATGGTAGAATTTTCATGTTTGACCATAGACCGGAAAATAAGAAATGAAGAAAAGAGAATTGAATAAAATAAAAATATCAAATTTTCACTGTTTAAAGAGAAAGAAGCAATAGTTTTTGGAGCCCCAAGCAGATATCTTTTCTCTAATTTGGTCTGAATGTAGAGGATAAATTTTATTTCTTTCCCATTTTTTTGTTTTAGTTTCTTAAAAAATAAACAATTTATATAACATAAAAATAAAAAATATTAAATGATTTTTATGTTGATGAAAAAATAGTGGAGTGAAAAAGCTTAATTTTTGGAGTTAAACTATAAATAGTTTTAAGAAAAATTATTTATTTCTTTTATTATCTTTTTTTATTTAACTAACATTTCATTTTTTCTTTTGATTTCTATCAGTTAAGGAAACATTTTTTTTTTTTTACTTTTGGCTTCCTCTTACTTTTATTCTTAATTATATTTTTCCACTTATTTCTTTTCTTTTTAGCTCATTTCAAATTTGAGCAATATTAAGTTATAGAGTGAGGGAAAAGAAATAATAGTGGCTGTATATTCTAAAATGATAATTGTCACAACCAAAATTGTGACGGGACGACAAGCTAAATATGAATTGAATGAAAATCAAGAGTCATCACCATAATCTATTTTGGGGAAACATGTAAAAGTATAAAACAAACTCTAAAGAAACGTGACATGTTCTGCAGAATCAAGGAAAGGTAAGCCTAGAATTTGAGGACTATGTGCCTCCTTAACAAACAAGAAAGGGAAAATATCTGTTTATTGATAGATGTTGCCTTCGTACATAATGGTCATATATAGCAATACTCATAACTAACAGAAAAGCAAATAACAGAAAAAGGAATTGAAATAAGGATGGCAGACAACATTTCCTAAACTTCGAAAATGAGCATGTGCCGCCGAATTCATCGAGTAACTCATCGATAGTGGGTATTGGAAAATGATCGCGGACAGTGATATCGTTGAGGGTGCGATAGTCGATCTACACAGAACCGCCACATACCATCTCTCTTTTTGACCAAAAGAACCGCCACTTGTGCTTGGGTAGATGATGCCCTTTTGCAACATCAAGTCCACTTGGCTCTCAATTTCTTGTTTCTGAAAGTCTGGGTACCGGTAAGGCCTCACATTTATTGGTTTTGTGTTTGGGAGCAAATGGATGTTATGACTAGTATGATCAGGGGGGTGGGAGAGAAGATGGATTTTGGAAGAGGTCCGTAAATTTGTTGATGAGGGATGCTATTATTGAAATAACAGAGGGTGGGTTAATGTTTTGGGTTGAAGGGGGCTCTAATGAGAGCATCCTAATGTGGAAGAATCCACTGGCTCCCTCTTTGCAAACTGCAGTGGAGAAATGGTGAGCAATTCCAAATTCGTGTCACCTTTCAATTCCACAACACGGTCTGCGCATAGAAACTTCATCATGAGATCATTGTAGTCTGTGAGGACTAGTCCCAACGATTTCAACCACTGAACTCCAAGAACAGGGTCAATGCCCGAGAATGACAACACATGGAGGTCAATGGCGAAGGAATGCCCTTGAACGATGACTGGAACGTCGGCAAAAAGATGGTGGCACTCAATCTCGTGGCCATGTCCAACAAGGACCCTTAGTGGTTTTATGGGTTTGGCCGGAAGACCCAAGACTTGGGCCAGGTGCGTTTGAATGAAATTGGGGGTACTACCCCCGTCAATTGATATCACCACCTCCTGGCTCGAAACACAGCCTACTAAACGCAAGGCCTCCAGTGCTAACTGGCTAGATAAAGTGTGAAGGCTAATTTGGGCTGTAGGGGAGCCCATTTTGTCTGGTGGTTTGGGTCGAAGCTCCATAAGAAGACTGTCGTCTATCGGGTATTCCTCTTCTTCTATGATTAGAAGAAACACCTTGGAGGTGTATTTGTGCCCACAATGGTATTTCTTGTCTCAATTAAAGCACAAGCCCTTCTCGCGATGAGTTGCAAGCTCATTCGGTGACAGTCGTTTGAAAGGAACTGGTGGCGATTTCAACTGTGGAGGTATCAACGATGATGACTATTGCGAGCTATAGATAGAAGGTGCTGAGAGGGAAAGGGGAAGGGGTTTCCCATGTGCAGATCATGAAATGTCACAGAACTTTTCTTCGTGTAATCGGGCCTACCTGACAGCCTGAATAAGGGTCAAAGTTTGAAGTACCTGAATCTCGCGATGAATTTGCAAGTTAAGGCCAGATATGAAACAACTTAGGAGGAAGGGTGGAGGCAGACCAATAACCCTGTTTCATGAAAAGTTATTTACGACTAACTTTTGTATTGAAAAGTTTCATGAAATTTATATCTTTTTCCCAATTTATGGTTCTTTTTTGTAGGTTTGTACATATTTTTATGTTTAGTTTAATTTCACTCAGTAGATATTCCCAATATTGTGAATTAATGTGGGTCAACTTCAGTTTCAAGCTAAAGGATGAAGAAGAAGAAGGTTGAAGCAGCTGGTGTCTCGCTAAGCGAGGCATATGCACTTAGCGAGTAACATCCGTTAAGTGAGACACTAAGCTCGCTTAGTGAGTTGGAAGATCTGGAAGAGAATCTACCATTCATGCATGTGCCCAACGCGCTATCAGCTCGCTCAACGAGTCATTTGTCTCTTTTCGCGCTCAACACGCCCAGCTCGCTAAGCGAAAATTCACTAACTCCCACTTAGCGGGAAAATGGCGCTAAGCGAGCCTTCAGGATCAAAAAGCCCTTAAAAGAATGAAGTTGCCGAAAAATAGAAAGTTATTTTGGGGGGGGAGAAATGGAACAGAGCCGAAAAATAGAGCAAGAAAGAAGATCTTGGATGAAAAGCCTCAGCCTTTGAGGGATTCTGAGTTTAAGGGTGATTATTAGGTTTTTAGAGGTGGAGGAGACATCCCCACCACTTTGTAATCTTAATTATGCTTCAAAAACCTATTTTTGGACTAAAAGGTGCTAACCTGCAATGGAAGACTAGATTTCTTGTTGGGGATTTTTGCTGAACTTTGATGTAAAATCCTTTACTATCTATTTAAAGTTGTTTTTATGTGTTCATTGCTTCTATCTACACTTAATTCTTTCATGCTTGTGGCTTGATCACCCATTTGTCTATAAAGTTAGGAATTTTAGCATTGGAAAGTATTTTAAATCCTTAGAACTGGATAAAGAGGGCTAGAGAATTGTATGTCTGGATATGGAGTGCAGGGATTTAGTTTATATTATGTCGTAATCTTAATGCAACTCGTTTAAGCTAAGTTCGACGAGGGATCAAGAATGAAGTTTAGATAGAGTTAGACCCATTCACTCGAGGAATCCTGGTTTGGGTAATTGTTTTCGGCATAGAACATGGAAAAACAACCTTAAATAGAGAAAAATACTCAATAACATGAAGTAGGTTCAGTAGAAAGGCCCAACGTTTTTAATCATTTGTTTATCTCTCACCATTAGATAGTTCATTTTGTAGTTAACTTAGAACTGTAGACACAACTTATTTTTATATTTACTAGCTTTATACAAATGTTTACCTACTGAATGATTGCTTTCTGAATGAAACAAGTTCCCTGTGATTCGATATTCGGTTCTTATCGTTTATACTACTTGCACGACTCAGTACACTTGCTTATTAGTATCGCAATTGGGAGAGTGCGAGCATGCAGATCATGAAATGTCACAGAACTTCTCTTCGTGTAATCGGGCCTACCCAGCAGCCTGAATGAGGGTCAAAGTTTGAAGTACCTGAATCTCGTAACGAATTTGCAGGTTGAGGCCAGATATGAAACAACTTAGGAGGAAGGGTGGAGGCAGACCAATAACCCTGCTGGCAAGCGCTTCGAAGTGAGAAAGGTAATCCGCGATAGACCCCCGTTGGGTAAGCTTGAACAGGTCGCCTGTGGGATCGGCATATTGTGACGGGACAAACCGCGTCTCGAGGGCATGGAAAAATCCTGGCCAGGAAACTAATTGGCCGTTTTGGGTCATCCACTAGAACCATGCTAGAGTCGAACCATCCATGTAAAAGGATGTGATGCTCAAGTGGTCCTATTCAGGTGTCAAATGATAATGAAAAAATTGGGTGATCTTAAAGATCTAGTCTAAAAGGTCTGAACCATTAAAACGAGGTACCTCAAGCTTCATGCGATGGGGGTTGGATGGGGTTGCGGTTGCATTTGCAGTGGGATTAGGTAAGGCCGAAGAGGAAGAAGGTGTGTAAGGGTGAGGCTCGAAAGTGGCAAATTTCTGAAGAAGCTCATCGATTTTCAGGGACATGGAAGGCTTGGTGTTTGCATTGAGAGGAAAGTTCATCAGTCAATGATAGTTGGTTGGAGGTTAGCTTGGCAATGGCATCCTCGATGCAATCCCAATTAGACTTGGAACGAGTTGATTCAACCATGGGAGGACAAGGACTCAATGAAAGCACCAGTTGATATGTTTTGCAGAATCAAGGAAAGGTAAGCCTAGAATTTAAGGACTAGGTGCCTCCTTAACAAACAGGAAAGGGAAAATATCTGTTTATTCATAGATGCTGCCTTCATACATAATGGTCATATATAACAATACTCACAACTAATAGAAAAGAAAATAACAAAAAAAGGAATTGAAATAAGGGTGGCAAACAACATTTCCTGAATTGAACCACTAGCAGAGTGACAACTCAGCTCTCCCACAACCAATTCTATTATATGAAATGACTGAGGTGCTTTGGGGAATTTTTTTTCCTTTTTGGTCTCCCTTCTGGATGCTTCCTATCAAAATGTCTCCAAGTTAGATATGGGTTCACAAAACAATTATGGATAGGAAATGTATTAACAAGAAAACATATTTTAACAACGTATTGTTAACGAGGTTTAATTACATCATCGGTATCACAAGAAATTTACGTAGCCTTATATAATCGCAATTAATTACCCACGTTTATTCCTAAAACTACAAGGAATTTCTGATGGTTTTTCGTCAACCCCAATTAACGTTAAATTTTGTCCTGTTTAATATTTTTATAAAACCTTTTTAAGGAAAATAAGTACTTTGGTAGTTAGTTTAGGTGAGTCCACAAAATATGAATTTGAACTTCAGGTCTCTGAAGTTAGATATCCAAACCATGTCCATAAGAAAGCTAGATGATAAGAGCTTCACTCTTATCCTAGTTGGATATCATCCAACTGGTGCATACAAACTTTACAGCCCCTTGAATTGAAGCAGCAGGTGGTGATTAGCAGAGATGTTGTGATAGATGAAACTGCAGACTGGAAGTGGGAAAATGAGTCTAAAATTCCCAATTCGTATATTCCCGAGGACAGCCCAAGAACCAAGGATGTTAACCCTACTAGCTCAATGCAACCTCCTATAAGGTCACAAAACAAGATTTCCCTCCACAAGACTTGTAGATTATGAACTATACAACAGTAGTTCAATCTCTGATGATGGTGAAATGATACATTTTGCTTTTATGGTTGACACTGAACCTGTACACTGGAAGCAAGCCCTGGATATCAAAGAATGGAAGGCTTCTATGAAAGAAGAGTTAGATGCCATAAGAAAAATAGAACCTGGGAGCTGGTTGATCTGTCACATAATAAACATCCAATTGATGTGAGGTGAGTGTTTAAAGTAAAGCTCAAACCAGATGGCTCAATTGCAAAACACAAAGCCAAGCTCATTGCAAAAGGATTCCTTCAAAAACAAGGAATTGATTATACAGAAGTATATGCCCCAGTTGCAAGATTGGAAACACTCAGATTAATAAAAAAATGTTGTTTTATTATCAACAACATCGATTTTGGTATATACATATCAATATTGGTTTTTAGTAAAAACCGATGTTGTGTGCATATATTAACATCAATTTTGGTAAAAATCGATGTTGATATGAAGATATATGACTTTTTTATATATAATTCTTACTATATAACATCGGTTATTTAAATAATTGATGTTGCAATTTTATGTTAACATTGATTTTGGAAAACCGATGTTAATAGTATTACTTTCAATGTCGGTACTTTCAACATTAGTTAATAATTGATGTTGAAAGTTCTTAATAACCAATGTTAAAATCCTATTTTTTAGTAATGAATTCTAGCACATATAGAATGAAAAAGACTGATTTTGTATATGCATGAATACAACATTGATGAAGACGAGCTTGAGACATGTGATGGTGTTAATGGACCATTTTAATGGCTGGTTTTACTTTAGATTTCTTGTTTTGTTACTCGTTTTGATACTTGTATTTAATGTAGCAATGACCAATTTGAAGGATGATTTTATTATGTAAGTCTATTGTTACTTTTGTATGATTACTTTGATTATCAATAAAAAGATAATCTATTTCTGATATGCTCTTGTAATGAAAAGTTTACTTTTTAATGCATTTAACGGGGTTTAAGACTCCTGGTAAGGCAAAAATGCAACCCTCGTTAACTCCCTTTTTTGTTGTAGTTAACACTATAATATACATTTTACAATAGTTATGCTTTAACATAATGTATGAAATAATGAATGTCTTATTATAGTTTTTTTTAATAAATTATTAACAAAACTAGTTTTTTAATTGTGAATTTTAGGATGGGATTATATTTATGAAAATTATTTTTGAACTTGATAATCAAGGGAGAACATTGCTCCTACATAGATCTTTGAATAAAATGAAAAATGAATGTTATGTAGTTCTTTTGAAAATATCCGTGTTGATGTGGACTTTTAATTGAATTTGATCTCACCAAAATGTCACAACTCAAGTGTGCAAATTTTTTTGGATTAGTAAGATGTAACATCTCAACTAAACCCATTTGGTATTTTCAAAGTATTAATTTTTAGTTGTGAAGTCAAAATCGTTTAGTTGTTAAAACTTAGATGTTTCTAATTTACTATATTGAAAAGTCACATCTCAATTTATCCAATTTTTAATATAAATTAAGATTTAATTGTGAAGTTAGGAGCATTAGGTTATCACAACTTAAATATCTCTAATTCACTTGATTAACAAGATGTCACATCTCAATTAACCTGGTATGTATATTAAAAGAAATAATGTTTATTTATAAGATCAAGAGTGTTAAGTTGTCACAAGTTAATGGTCCTTATTATATCATAATATTCTAATGATAATCAAATAAGAAGTATATCAAGAATAATTTTAACTAGCAAAAACATATTCTTTTAGAAGATATTCCATTGTAAGCTAAGATTTAAACTCTCAACTAGTCTCAGATTAATAATAACAAAAATATCCAAGCAGGGTCAAAGAAAATGCTAATTTTATTATCATTTTAATGCATAAATGCTCTCTATTTAAAATTAATTAAATATTAATTCTAATTAAATTAAATATTATTTGATTAATGAAACTGGTTATTAGAACAATTTTGGGCTAGCTTTCCATTTCCGTATAAGAGAGAGATGAAGACCCTCTCCACCTAAAACAGGCATGCAATAGATAAATAAAAATTGGAACGCCCATCCACACACCCACACTCACCAATTGGGGGCGCGCAGAACGTACATCCACACACTGAGTTTGTCCTAAATGATTGTCAAACACCCACTAAAAAGACAATACTAGTAATTGATAAAAAGGCCTTTTGATTAAAATCCTCAGTAAACCCTGTCTATTATAGACGTATAGGAAAACCTGCACTAATTGGAGTAATCTGTGCAAAGAAAGTAAAAGCGATCATTAGCAGAATAAGAAAAGGAACAAATATAGAAGAAAGGCTGGTTCGAGCCATCTCCCAGTGTTTGTGGAAATTAAAGCTGTAAGAAATTAAAGCTGTAACCAAACTAATATATACCAGCCCTGCTTCATATAGTCACCGAAATTTATAATGTCATGCACCATGGAGTCAATGATATTTACTTAATTTAATTTTAGCTTACAAAGAAGTTTCCCCCAGAAAATGACTCCAATTAAATAATGAAGTGGTAGGTATTTGCTAACATATAATTAAAAAAAAAAAATTTGACCTACTGAATTTTGGTGCCTGATTGAAGAAATATTTAAATCATGAACCCGTAAAATAAAATTCTATAAAAAGAAAACTATGCTGCAGTACAAATGACTCAAATCAGAACCGTGTTAAAGTATTTAAAAATAAAAAGATCTGGTTTTCTTATGGGAAATTGTTAGTGTTAAACTTCTTAGCAGAAGAGATTGAATCCGTGATTTTTTTTCTCTTTTTTCTTTTTCTTTAATCATCCAACCACTTTATATCTCCTAATAAAAAGATATTGCCAAACCAGTTTTGAATTCTGACTGACTTTGGATCTTAAATCCTTTCTTCATGCATGGAAGAGTTACGGAATGACGTCAATGCATTGTTAGATGAAAATAACTTCCCATTGTTCACATCGATAAAAGTCTCCATAGATATATATAGTTAAGAAATAAGGAAGAGTTGACTGAGTATCTGCTAAACAAAAAATACTACTCTCGTTAACTTGACCTGCTGAATTCTGGTACCTTAAGAAATATTTAAATCATGAACCTGATAAATAAAATCCACGTATCAAACTAGGAAACTACGTGGTAATACTTTTTCATATAACTAAATTATAATGGAGAAGCTAGCCACGTTTTCAGTCTGACTTAGATGTTGGTTCATTCTTAATTGAGGAGTAAGAAAACCACATCTCCATGCAGCATTAAAAGAAAAGAACTTCCCAGTGCTCACTTAGATATAAACATTTTCGTACACATTTAATTAGTATGGTGCAGTTTTAAACTTCAAATTAATTAAATAAATAAAAGGAAAAGCTGACTGGGTATTTGGCATTCGGTTTTGAAGAGGTCTAGTTATTTTTATTATAACTGCATCCATAAATCCAAGAAACAAAATTAATTAATAATCAATACATTTGAGGTGCATAATGATATTTTAATGGAAAAATCCATGGAAACTAGTCTTCTATAGATTTGTTAGAATAAGGGAAAAAAAAATACAACAACAACAACAAAGAAACTAGTCTCCTATTGTTAAAATATAATTATAGAAAGAAAATTTTAACAAACCTATTCTTCTAAAATAAACTTTTGGATGGACACGTGTCACTCCCTCAAGGATTTTGCCTACTCAAATAATTCTCTCCTTTTTTTATTTCTTCATTTTTCGTATTTCACGTTTTTCTATTTTAGAACAGATTTTTCGGCTCAAATAATAAGAATAATTTTTTGAACATGTCAGCATTACTTATGTGTTTTAGTTATATTATATATTATTAATGTCATATTCTTTTAGTTATAAAAATTTAAATATTATATAAATATATATGATCATAAAAATAAAAAATTATTGCGTTTGAGTTATAAAATAATCATTGTGTCTATCTACGTGATAATTAATTTTTCTTAAAATATTCAGTATAATAATATGCTAAATATTACATAATAATATCAAATGAATGTTACATTTATATAATTACTTATTAAAATTAACTATTACTTAATTAACTAATTTTTATTTTAAAATCTTATAAAATTACTTTTACATAAAAATCATATAATAATTGACAGTGAAAAATCAACCATCTTAGAATAAACAACTATTTATAGTTCTATATATGAAGGATAGTTTAACTTGTCCTATGAAAATAAAGGAATAGTAATAGGACACTGTACTATATGGATGACATGCACCACAAGTGGAAGTTCGTTGCATGTTCGCTGATGCTGAGTTATCTTTTTATACATTTTCTTAATTAACTGTTTAATTATCATATAACTTTAAGATACTTTATTTCACCGATAATTCTTTTAGTCCCAAAAATATTATTTTTAGGAACAAAATATAGGAATGTTATTCCCAGATATTTAATTATAAATTGTGTTTGATTAATTATAAAATTAGTTAAAAATATATTTTTTTATATTCTTAAGAATAATTAAGACCTATGTTTAGTTAAATTATTTTTTCTTGAAAATATATATTATAATTATTAAAACATCCTTATGTTAAAATGTTATTTTTTTATAAAATAAACAATTCTATTATAAGATCTACAAATAAGCAAACTGTACTTAAAGTATTATATGTATCATATTCTCATGACAAAACCCTTCTCACTGAGAGAAAAAATAAAAAATTATTGTGGATAAAATTAAAGAGATTGTTGGTAAATAAAAATTAGCACATAAACGAAAATTTTTAGAGTGAAAAAAAAATAAGAAAACATACATGAAGGGATCGTTAAAAAGGAAATGTAATAGTGGATAGGAAGAATATATATATATTCTTCCTATATATATATATATACTCACAAAGATGATTTTTATTACATAAGAATAAATATTTTCAGTTCCCTCCATTATTAAATATTAGCTGAAGGCAGAATAATGAGATTATTGCATATTCAGGTAAAAAATATATTTAAGATTAATTATTTTATTAAATTATAAGAAACATGATATTATTTTTTCGTCTCTTGTATTTCCGTACTAAAAAATCTACCTGTGAAACAAATATTTTCTTAATTACTCTTTTTTTTTCTGTTTCTTAACTGTTTAATTATCTTATTTAATATTAATTGTTACTATATGTTATGTTATATTAATTAATAATAGTATTAATTTATAGTGTTAGATGTTAGAATAATTAATTATAATTTAATTTTATGACGCAAAGAGAGTGAAGTGCCAGAACATTTACATCCAAGTCCCACAATAAAGAAGTTATAACAAGAATAAGAGCAAAATGAAAATTAACAACATATTAGATCATCAATTCCTGAACTTTTTTTAATAATTTTTTATTATATAAAAATTGTATTAGATTATATACGGTAGTTCTTTTCTTTATAGCTGGTGCTGCTCCATGTGGCAGTTTTTCTCTTATAAGAAGCAAAACTCAAAATTTGATCTAATACTACTTAACTACACTTTAGGTAAATGATTAGTTTCTGAGAGAAGGTAAATGATTGTTAAACGCCCAGTAAAAGTAAGATAATCGATAATAAATAAAAAAAACTTTTTAATTTCCTCTGAATCGAATTATACATGTATATATATAATACATGGAATAACATTTTCACTAAATCCTGTCCAAGGGGTACAATGCGATTTATATATGAAACCTAATACAGTAAAGCTATATAAACAAAATAAGAATCAAAGCTTGAGGTCCATTAATTGTAACATTTCAGGATCAAGTACCACGAAAAATTATTGAATGGCAGGGTTCTTAATTAACATATTGTTACCTAGGTGGAGGAGGAGCGTCGTTTCCGCTTCGACCTGGACCAGGTCCAAGAAAAAACTTAGGTGGAGGAGGTGGACTTCGCATGGGACCCAATTTTCTCATTTGCAAATCTGCAAATTCAAATGACAACATATTGTTACCTCTTCAAGATGTAATATATGTTTCTACATTCATGAAAGTTTACTTTTTACATATTAAACTCCTACATGGAATATATAACCAAACATTAAATATAAGCTGGTGAAAGCTCGAGTAGTCGTTGTGATTCTACGATACATGCATACTTTTTTACATAATACATATCTTTGCATATATCTTTCAATGAGATAGGCAAACCTGCACTAACTGGAGCTAGCTGTGCAAAGAAAGTAAAGGCTATTATCAGCAGAATAAGAAAAGGTATTGATATAGAAGAAAGACTGGTCCGAGCCATCTCCTAGTTTATGTTGAAAGCTGAAAGCCTGAAACCAAAATAATATGCATGCCCTGATTCATAGTCACCGAAATTTATAATGTCCCAAAAGCAATGGAGTCAAAGTTACTTTTATTTCAGCTTTCAATGAAATTTCCCAAAGGTATCGACGTCATGCATAATTACTAACAAATAACAAAAAGAAAAAATAACGGGTAAAATAAAATCCAACTATTAAGAAAAGTAATATCTACGAGCTAATATGTACATATATCTAAATCAGAATCTTGTCTAGAAATTTTGATGTTTCAAGCAAACTCATTTGAAAGAATTTTTGTAGGAACGTACAAAGTATAAGAAAAGAAGAAGTTTTGAATTGGTTTTTCTTATGGGAAATTGTTAGTGTTAATCTTCTTAGCCGAAGAGATTGAATCCGTGATTTTTTTTCTCTTTTTTCTTTTTCTTTAATCATCCAACCACTTTATATCTCCTAATAAAAAGATATTGCCAAACCAGTTTTGAATTCTGACTGACTTTGGATCTTAAATCCTTTCTTCATGCATGGAAGAGTTACGGAATGACGTCAATGCATTGTTAGATGAAAATAACTTCCCATTGTTGACATAGATATAAGTCTCCATAGATATATATAGTTAAGAAATAAGGAAGAGCTGACTGAGTATCTGCTAAACAAAAAATACTACTCTCGTTAACTTGACCTGCTGAATTCTGGTACCTTAAGAAATATTTAAATCATGAACCTGATAAATAAAATCCACGTATCAAACTAGGAAACTACGTGATAATACTTTTTCATATAACTAAATTATAATGGAGAAGCTAGCCACGTTTTCAGTCTGACTTAGATGTTGGTTCATTCTTAATTGAGGAGTAAGAAAACCGCATCTCTATGCAGCATTAAAAGAAAAGAACTTCCCAGTGCTAACTTAGATATAAACAACATTTTCGTACACATTTAATTAGTATGGTGCAGTTTTAAACTTCAAATTAATTAAATAAATAAAAGGTAAAGCTGACTGGGTATTAGGCATTCGGTTTTGAAGAGGTCTAGTTATTTTTATTATAACTGCATCCATAAATCCAAGAAACGAAATTAATTAATAATCAATACATTTGAGGTGCATAATAATATTTTAATGGAAAAATCCATGAAAACTAGTCTTCTATAGATTTGTTAGAATAAGGGAAAAAAATAAAAAAAACAACAACAACAACAAAGAAATCCTTATTCATATTTCAGCACGTATGGCGCAAAGCAATCTTAACAAGAGACAGAACCACGAAGAAGTGGCTTGTCTGAAGCGATGGAAGTAAAAGTATAATTAGAAGCTTATGCCTAAGGTTTTGTTTGAATAATTTTTTTACTTAGTACTTATATATAAGAAAATGAAATAAAATTTTATAATTAAAATTACCTTATGCACAAGTTAAAACTAATTTTTTAAAAAAGTTAAAAGTAATCAGAGGTGACAATTTTCATAACAGGCATGTTGACCTCGGTCAAGACGAGCCAGTAATGACTAGTATTTTTTTATTACTATTAAGACTCAGTCTAATCGATTATAATATAATCAATCTACTTTCTTTTAAAACTAATTTTATAATGGATTACTAAAACTGATAATTAACTAATTTAATGACTTTAGTCAAAATTCTTTTGTTTTAATACTTTATAGTTGATTACATAATCATGTAATCAATTAAACTGTGTTGAACTTGTTGTTTCCAAGAAAAATTAAGACTTAATAGACTATTCATATCTAGATTAAAAATATTCAACACAAATATCACATATTTTCAAATATGTTTAGCATTACAAAATTATAAAATCAAAACCTTAATACTAATTTTCAAGTCTTTAATGTTTCATTCAACACATTACTAATTATACCGTGAGATATTAGAATTATTCAAGTATAATTCTTTTGATGATGCAAAGTGAGTTGAGCGCAACATTTCATCAAGCCACACATGTACAAAGGTGTAGTTAACAAGAATAACTTCTATCAGTACCTATCTAATACTTAACTACGCTTTTTAAATGATTGATAAACGTTCAATTAAAACAAAATGATCGATAAAAAAATATTTATTTTCCTCCGAATCTATTAATTGTACACTTACATATATGCGTGCAATAACATCTTCATTCTTCAGTAAATCCTTTTTGAGACATATAGTTGTTGGATCTAGAACATTAATTTAGCACAAATCAGGCAATGGAAACTTGAATCACACACACAAACCCACCAAAAAAAGTGGAGAAGATGAGCAAGAAAGAGATAGAGAAAAAAAAACAAAATAACAGAATTGCATATCTTGTGAAAATTGAAATTACACAGAATTTATCTCATAGCAAACTCTCCTATTGTAAAATTACAATTATTCCCCCTACTTATATCAGTATAGACAAAATTACCCCTTTCTCTAATACTTTCCTTTAATTCTGTATCTATCACTTAAACTCAACATTATAATAACAGTAAAAGAAAAACAACAAATCACAAATATGGTGCTATAACACTTATTCTGGTGCTACAACACCCTTACAGCACTCAACAGATATCTTCATTGCACTCCAATCACTCTTAATCTGCTCTTTAACTCTTTGAACTGATCAATCTTCAATGGTTTGGTGAATATGTCTGTTACTTGCAAAGTAGTTGGACAATACTCAACACTTAGCTTTCCTTTTGTCACTTGCTCTCTAATGAAATGAAATCATGTTTCAATGTGTTTGCTCCTCCCATGAGCAACTGGGTGTTTAGCTAGATTGACCGCAGATTTGTTGTCCACCATCAGTGTAATAGCACCCTTTACCTTCATCTTCAGTTCACCAAAAAATATTGTCAAGCCACTGAGCTTGACACACTACCATAGCAGCTGCAATGTATTCTACCTCACATGAAGAAAGAGCTATCACTTGTTCCTTCTTTGAGCTCCACAAGATTGGAGCATCACCATAGAAGAACACATAACCTGTTGTGCTCTTCCTATCACTCTTATCTCCACACCAGTCAGAATCACTATATCCCAGAGCATTATATTTTTTGGCAGCACAATTACTGGAAAACAAAATACCATAATCGAGAGTACCTTTCACATACCTCATTATTCTCTTGGTAGCACATAAGTGAGAAAGTTTAGGATTCCCCATATATCTACTAATCAAGCCAACAACATACGATAAGTCAGGTCTAGTATAGCAAAGGTACCTCACTGAGCCCACCATTTGTCTATACAATGTTACATCTACTTCTTCTTCATTAGGATCTTTCACCAAGTTCACACCAGTGCAGTGGGTGTGTCTGCAGAATTGCAGTCAACCATTCTGAACTTCTTCAGTACATCTCTTGCATACCTCCCTTTATGCATAATCACTTCCTCATCAGTTCTCTTGAATTCAATTCCAAGAAAATAAGAAATAAGGTCCAAATCATTCATTTCGAACTCTCTCATCATCTCTCCTTTAAAGTTAGCAATCTCAGTCTCATTATTTCCTATCACAAGCAAGTCATCTGCATACAAGCACACTACAGTCAAGTTAGTAGTATTGTTTCCCTTTATATAAACACCACGCTCAGTTGTGCATTTGAGGAATCCAAGCTTCATTAGAAAGCCATCAATGCGTCTGTTCCAGGCTCTAGGCGCCTGCTTAAAGGCATACAAAGCCTTGTTCAAACCCTGGTGGTTGACTCACATAAACCTCCTCCTCTAGAGGACCATTCAAGAAGGCTGATTTCACATCCATATGGTGCATATGCCACTCTTTTTGACTTGCTATAGCAGTAATAATTCTCACTGTCTCCATTCTTGCAATAGGTGCAAACACCTCATTAAAATCAATGCCAGCCTTTTGGAAGAATCCCTTTGCCACTAGTCTGGCCTTATACTTGGAAATCTCTCATTTCGGATTCTTTTTTACGTTATAAACCCACTTTACTACAATAGGTTTTTTCTTAGAAGGCAGAGGCACAAGTTGCCATGTATTATTCTTTTCAATAGCTTTCAGCTCTTCTTTCATAGCATTAATCCACTTTGTGTCATTCATTGCTTCCTCCAAGCTCACTGATTCAGATTCAGCAAATAGAGCTAAGTGTACTAGCTCACATTCCTCCCCTATTGCTAAATCTTGTATCAATTCATAATCATGTAACCTGCTAGAGACTTGTCTAGCTCTCTGTGATTTCCTTACTCCTCCTTGGTCAGTGTCATCAATTACTACAGCAGAAGAATCACTTGACTCATCAATAGGAGCTTCAATCACAACTTTTGTAGGCTTCTCTACCATCTCTTTATCCCAACTCCAGTCCTTGGATTCATCAACTACCACGTCTCTACTCACGAGCACTTCTTTGGTTACTGGATTAAACAATTTGTAACCATCAGTGGCATGATAGCGTACCCAACAGTATCATTATCTCACTTTTTCTATCTAACTTCTTTCTGAACTGATTAGGCACATGTTTATAACAAATAGAGCCAAAAATTTTAAAATGACTAACCACTGATTTGCATCCAGACCATGCTTCTTCAGGTGTGATTTTATTGAGCCTTTTTGTTGGGCTTCGGTTTAGCACATACACTGCAATGGAGACAGCCTCTTCCCAAAGAAATTTTGGTAGCTTTTTTCCATTAAGCATGCATCTGACCATATTCATCACTATTCGATTTCTTCTTTCTACTGCACTATTATGTTGGGGAGTGTAGGGAGGTGTCACATCATGCACAATACCTTCCAGTACACAAAATTCATCAAATTCATTGCTAGTATATTCTCCTCCTCCATCAGTGACTATAATTTTTATCAAGAAACTAGTTTGTCTCTCAACCATTCTCTTGAACTTCTTGAATACTCCTGGCACTTCACTCTTTCTCTTCAAGATATACACCCACATTTTCCTAGTGAAATCATCTAGGAATGATAAAAAGTATCTACTCTCACCAAGAGATTCACACTTCATTGGGCCACACACATCAGAGTATATCACTTCAAGCTTTTCTCTTGCCTTAGTTTCAACAAATTTCTTAAAAGGCTCTCTGTGCTGTTTAGACTCAACACAATTTTTACATAATTCTTTTGGTACATTTATCAATGGCAGCCCCCTAACCATGTGAGTATTCAAGTCATGCAAGTCTCTAAAATTCAGGTGACCATATTTGTGATGCCACACCCAATCATCTTCACTCACTATTGCAGCTAGGCATTTATGGCAAAGTGCTTCAAGATTGGCTCTAAATGTCCTGTTTCTAGACATAGAAACATCAAATATCAAACTATTTTTGCCACCTGAATCAAACAGTTTAAGTTTTTTATCTTCCATAATCACCTTATGGCCTTTCTCCACTAATTGTCCTAGACTGAGCAAATTGCTCTCCAGTCTAGGTACATAAAATACACCTGATATGCAGTCTGTGTACCATTCGGCATCTTGATCATCACATTTCCAACTCCTTCTGCTAGCATAGCTCTACCATCAGCAAACTTGATTCTATTTTTCTTGCTTGAATCAAAGTTGACAAGCCATTCTTTATGACCAGTCATATGTGTAGAACATCCTGTGTCAAGATACCATTCATCAATGGTGCACGTTTCATCTGCAGTAGTCACCATGAGCATTACTAGCTCATTTTCCTCATCATCACATTTGGCAAGATTTGCCTCATCACCTTGGGAATCCTTCTTCGCATAACACTCATATGCAAAGTGTCCCCACCTATCATAGTTATAACATTGGATGTTCTATTATCAAACCTTTTTCTACCACTTCTTCCTCTACCATTGCTACCACCTCGATAGTAGCCTCTGCCCCTGCCTCTCTACGACTGATCAAGTTTATTTTCAACATTATTCTGGCCTCTTCCACTACTAAAAACATAGCCACTTCTTCCTCTATTGTTCCTACCACGACTCTTCCTCTAAAACCACTTCTTCCTTTGTTACTATTACCAGAATTCTTGTTACTAGATTGAGCCAATAAGGCATGTTCAACAATTTTTTGCTTATTTCTCTCTAGCAATCTAAGTTCTCTAGCAATCTAGCTTCTAGTGAACTTTGCAATTATTCTAAACTCATTTCACTTACTTCCTTGGATTCCTCAATAGCACATACTATATAATCATATTTTTCCAACAGAGATCGAGTAATTTTTTCACAAATTTTTCCATCAATTAGAATCTCACCTTGTGTAGCCATCTGATTGATGACTACCTTTACTCGTGCAAAGAAGTCAGCAATCTTCTCATTCTCTTCCATCGTCATCGAGTCAAACTGTCGCTGAAACACTTGAAGTTTCACTTTCTTGATTCGATCTCCACCAGCATAACATTTCTCATGTTTATCCCAGGCCTACTTCGCTGAAGTCGCCTTCAAGATCAGATTGAAATTCGCATCATCTACACTCTGATGCAGGAAGAATATTGCCTTCGCATCCTTCTTCTTGCTATCCTTGTATGCATTCCTCACCGCCTCAGTAGCGTGTTCTACTGGTTCCGCTGCTACGCCATTCTTCACGACCTCCATCACGTCTTGAAATTCAAACAACACCTTCATTTGAATATGTCATCGCTCCCAATTATTTCCATCGAGAACCAGCAAAAAAAGTCAGCAATCTTCTCATTCTCTTCCATCGTCATCGAGTCAAACTGTCGCTGAAACACTTGAAGTTTCACTTTCTTGATTCGATCTCCACCAGCATAACATTTCTCAAGTTTATCCCAGGCCTACTTCGTTGAAGTCGCCTTCGAGATCAGATTGAAATTCACATCATCTACACTCTGATGCAGGAAGAATATTGTCTTCGCATCCTTCTTCTTGCTATCCTTGTATGCATTCCTCACCGCCTCAGTAGCGTGTTCTGCTGGTTCCGCTGCTACGTCATTCTTCACGACCTCCATCACGTCTTGAAATTCAAACAACGCCTTCATTTGAATATGCCACCACTCCCAATTATTTCCATCGAGAACCAGCAATTGCGCAAGGATGTTTCCTTTCTTAGGCATATAGTTGTTGGATCTAAAACATTAATCTAGCACAAATCAAGCAATGGAAACTTGAATCACACACATAAACTCACCAAGAAAAGTGGAGAAGATGAGCATGAAAGAGATGGAGAAAAAAAAAAGAATAACGGAATTGCATATCTTGTGAAAACTGAAATTATACCGTATTTATCTCATAGCAAACTCTCCTATTGTGAAATTACAATTATTCTCCTTACTTATATCAGTATAGACAAAATTATCCCTTTCTCTAATAATAGTGTCATTTATTTACACATAAAACCTAATACTGTAGGCTATATAAACAAAATGAGAATAAGAGATTGAGATCCCCATGTGATTTATTGCAATATAAAAAGTTAGGGAATGAATGGAGGACGACCAGGATGACCAGGAAAAGGATGAGGACAATCTCCAAACTTGGGTGGGGGAGGTGGACTTGGGAGGGGACCCAATTTTCTCATTTTCAGATATGCAAATTATATAAAATGACATGTTGTTAACTGTTCCAGTATACTATATATGTTTCTAGATTGAAGAAAGTTTACTTATACATATATTAAACACCAACATGGACTAATGAATTTACCAAACAATAAATATAAGCTGGTGAAATTAATCCTCGAATATACTGGTTGTGATTATACACACATGCTTAATTTTGAACATACTTCTGCTTATTTCAATGAGATAGACAAACCTGCACTAATTGGAGTAAGGTGTGCCAAGAAAGTAAAGGCGATTATCAGTAGATCAATAAGAAAAGGTACAGATATAGAACAAAGACTGCTCCGAGCCATCTCTCCCGGACTGTATGTTGAAATGAAAGCTGAACCAACATTATATACCAGCCCTGCTTCATAGTCATCGAAATTTATAATGTCCAAAAGTAGTGGAGTCAATGTTGCTATTCCTCTTTAAAAAAATATTCTTATTTATATTTTTCGATTTAATAATTTAAGATATTTTGTTATTTTTAAATTATACTCTTATTTTTTACTTGGTTTTTTTTATTTATTTACACATTTATCTTAAAAGTAAAATGGAAAACAACTAATATGCATTTATTGTGGATTACGAATGAGAAAGGATAAAAATGAAACTTAATAACTATTTTTATAAGAAACAGTAAAATTCATTATATTTCTTAATTTTTGTAAAAGTAGAATCTTAAATAGCATTTAAAGAGGAATGGATATAGTAGTATTTTCTAGCAAGAAAACCAAAACAAAATACTTTTGTTAATTTGACCTGCTGAATTTTGGTGCCTGCTCAAAGAAATTAAATAACAAAGCTTTAAATATTTAGCTTTGGAAATGGTCAATATATATAGTAAAGGAATTTCTCCCTGAATACCTCCATACACTGTTAATTAATGTTGTAAACTTAATAACTATTTTTCATAGCATGCTTGTTTAGCTTTTTTGGAATTACATATTTAATGCACACAATAGGCTTTGTGGAAAATAAGAGAGGAAGGAGCAATCGTGACTATTAATAATAAATTGCATTAACAATGTGTATGAAAAACACGAGCCTAAGTAATTGGCTTTGCTAATTACACAGCTAACTATGACAAAAGTTAAAAAAATCTAATTTACAAGAAAAAAAGAGATATGATATTCATTGAAATAAGTTTTACAATAGTTTGTATACAACGTTATATTGTGTCTATTTCCATTATCATTTTTTATAAGGTTAAATATGATTTTCGTCATTCAAATATGAATCCATATTGATTTAAGTTTTTCAAAAATAATTTCCTTGTATTTGCTTCTTGAATATTTAAAAATTTCCCTTTTAAATCCTTTATTTAATCCCTTTAATTTTTTTTGGTAAAGTTTATGGCATTATTGTTCCAACACTAACACTTTCAGCATCAGCATTTAGTGTGTCCTACTAGAAAACAATGGTGGAACCTAATTCTTGGAACAAACATCGACAAGTGCATTGACGGTAATAATTTGAGTCTTAATCACATTATCTATAATAGGTGGAAGTATTTTACATTTAATAACAAAATGAATGGAGTTAAATAAATGAATTAAAATAATAATTTTAAAATTTTCAGAGACCAAATACAATAAAATTATTTTTGATAGACTAAAATCAATATGAATAAATATTTGGAGGACCAAATTCATATTTAATACTGTATTATATTTCAAACTTCTCTCTTTTCTTTGTTATAAAATTTATTGTACAAATATCATTTGCCAAAAAAAACCTAGTAGTTGACAAGATTTTGCCAAACCAAGTTTTAAAGTTTGGTTAGTCTAGTTTCAGAGGGATGTTAATTGAATCCCTTCTTCATTGAGGAGCAACAGAATGCCATAATCAATGCATTGTTAGATGAAAATAACTGTCCACTGTCCACATACATAAAAATTACTCATGCATATACATAATTTGTATGATGCACTGTTAATATCCATAAAAGAAAGGAAGAGGTGCTGGCTGCGTATCTGCTAAAAAAAATACCCTTGTTAATTTTACCAGAAATATTTAAATAATGAAGGTGAAAAAAAAAAATCCAACTACAAAAAGAGGAAACTACGTAGTAATACCTACTAGTACGTAATCATATGACTAAATTATTAAAAAGGAAGGAAAAGACCCAGTAATTGAAAAGGCACACGTTTTTAGTCTGACAAAGTCTCTGATTCTCAAAGGGATATTCTTTTACTTCATTGAGGTGTAGGGGAATACATCAATGCAGCGATAGAAAAAAAAAAAAAAGTTGTCCAGTACTCGATCAAGTTCCAAATAAATAAATCTATTCATAAATCATTAACATAAAATGTAACTTCAAAGTTCCAAATCATCACATATAAATTTTCCAATTGCATATAGCATCCAATCATGTTATGGTTGATCAAGCCATGGAGTACTAAAAAAATCATTTAACCACCAAAGATAAGCTACTTGAATTAATGAGTCAAATCTGAATTATAATTTTCAAATTAGAATCCACCATGTCCTAACCAAAGGAACTCAATTGCATACCATCAAGAGTAGTAAAGAAAACAATAGAAAAACAAACAAAATCAATGAAGAATTTACAGGAGACACCAACACTATGAAGCTAATTAACCTTTAATTTTTAATTAGTATCAAATTCATGTGGGTCCCATAAATCATTTGAAAATCCAGTAGCTTTAAAAAAAAGAACTTAGAATAATGATTTTCATATCATTTTGAATAACTAGAATATAAATTGTAGTAATTAGTACTAAATACGTACTAGATCTTTCGAAGCTGTGTGATGAATGTAATCCATTAATTAAAGAATTAAAAATTCTTCTTCCAGCCATCTGACATGCAGTGGTTCACTCGTTGACTACTTAACAATAAAACATTGCGCGCAATTCCAATGGTTTCAGAATCAGAATTTAGGATTTGCTCAAACTAAACTGCCTTCTTAATTTGTATTCTCATTAACCTTTTCACCATGTCTCTATATAAATTTATAAACGATTAAAACAAAATTTAAAGGACTTCAGCTCAAAAGTAAAGAACAAAATCAGATATTATCATGTGTTCATCTAGACTAAAAAAGAATTACAGTACAGCAGTATATTATTTAATAACTTACATGGGAATATGTAAAGGATTTGTGAGAATAAAATTTGTGGTGTGATTTTCAGAATTATTCAGATCTGTTGATGTATGTTATAATTCAGTTAGTTAGTTAGGAGTTAGTTAGTTTGACAGCTATGAAGGTTGTTAGCTACATGTGCAATGTGTATAATAATAGTAGTGATCATGAATGAGAAGTATATGAGAGTTCAGAAGTTTAATTCAGAATTCTAAGTTCCCTCTATTTTCTAAATCAATTATTTCATCTTCTCTTATTCTCTAACATAGAGTGAGTGAGTGCATTGTGTGAGTGTGTGTGAAGAGCTTTCCTTGCTCCAACAAATTGGTATTTAGAGCTGAGGTTCAAGATCCTTGGATACCGAAATTGAGATGGCTTCCTCTAATGGCAATTTTCCAGCATCCATGCCTGTTCTCAAAGGCAACAACTATGATGATTGGTGTGCTCAGATGAAGGTAATCTTTCGATTTCAAGATGTGACAGAAGTGGTGCAAGAAGGGGTTCAAGAACTTGACAGGAATCCAACTGATGTACAGAAGGTGGCTCACTGTGAGTTGATAAAAAGAGATACAAAGGCATTGTTCATTATTCATCAGTGTGTAGATGCAAATAATTTTCAGAAAATTAGATCTGCTGATACTGCAAAGAAGGCATGGGATACTCTAGAGAAATCCTATGCAGGGGATAACTCAAGAAGGTGAAGTTGCAGACCTTGAGAAGGCAGTATGAACTTCTACAAATGAGTGATCAAGAAAGCATTGGTGAGTTCTTTTCTCGAATCTTGGCAATTACAAATCAAATGAATGCTTATGGTGACAAGCAATCAGACTTGGGGATCATTGACAAGGTATTAAGAACCTTGACACCAAGATTCGATCATATAGTGGTGGCAGTTGAGCAAGACCAGAATCTTGAAGAAATGAAGATTGAAGAACTGCAAGGAATTCTTAAAGCTCAAGAGATGAGACTCAATGAAAGAAATTCACAAAGATCAGCTGAGCAAGCTATGCAAGCCCAAACAACCAAAGGGAACAACTATGATGGCGGCAAGAATAAGAAGGGAAAGGGAAAGTGGAAGAACAATAAGTGAAAGGGGTTAGGTGAGGGCTCCAGTAGTTCTAGAAATCATAACCAAAATGAAGAAACTGATAAGAAAAGTGGAGGGAATCACAAAGTGGGCAAGAAGAAATTCAACAAGAAAGGGATTCAGTGTTATAACTGTCAGAAATGGGGACATTTTGCCGATGAATGCAGAAATAAAAGGGTTCCAAGAAATGCAGATGAGGCTCAATTGGCACAAGATGAGGATTCTGACTCTGATAAAGTGTTACTAATGGCAAAAACAAACTCAGAAGAAGACAATGTTAATCTGTGGTATCTTGACACAGGTTGTTCCAATCACATGAATGGACATAGAGAGTGGTTTGTAAACATTGATGATAAGGTGAAGAGCAAGATCAAGTTTGCAGATAACAGCTCTGTAACTACAGAAGGCATTGGAAAGGTGATGATTCAGAGGAAGGATGGACAACACTCATTTATCAATAATGTGCTATATGTTCCCAATAAGAAGAATAATTTGCTGAGTTTGGGACAGTTGCTAGAAAAGGGCTACTCAATGCAGATGGAGGACAGTCAAATGAAGATATTTGATAGCAATAGGAGGTTGATTCTAAAGGCCCCTTTGTCAAGAAACAGAACATTCAAGATTGGAATTCAAATTGCAGAATTTCAATGCTTGGCTGCTTCTATAAGTGATGAAAGTTGGATGTGGCATCACAGGTTTGGTCATCTAAACTTCAGGAGTTTAAGTGAATTGAAAAGTAAGAAAATGGTTCATGGTCTTCTCCAAATTGAGATACCAAAACAATTGTGTGTTGAATGTTGTGTGTCAAAGCAACCAAGGAATTTTTTCAAGTCAGAAATTCCAATCAGATCCAAAAGAAAGCTTGAAGTGATCTATTCTGATGTGTGTGGTCCTTTTGAAGTGAAATCCCTAGGAGGTAACAGTTATTTTGTGTCATTCATTGATGAATTTACTAGAAAAATGTGGATCTATCTCATTAAGCAGAAAAATGAAGTGTTTAACATTTTTAAGAAGTTTAAGCTGTGGAGTGAAAAACAAAGTGATAAGGTAATCAAAGTGCTTAGAACAGATGGAGGTGGTGAGTATAACTCACATGAATCTCAAGTATTTTTTTTATAAAGAGGGGATAATTCATGAAGTGACATCTCCTTATACACCTCAGCATAATGGTGTTGTTGAAAGAAGAAACAAAACCATTTTGAACATGGCCAGGAGCATGATGAAAGGGAAGGGAATGCCTCATTATTTCTGGGGAGAGGCAACTTCTACTGCTGTGTATATTCTGAACAGGTGTCCCACTAAGAGATTGCAGGGATACACACCTGAAGAAGCATGGTCAGAAAAGAAGCCTAGTGTGAGTCATTTCAGAATATTTGGTTCACTGTGTTTTAGGCATGTGCCTGAGCAGAACATAAAGAAACTTGATGACAAGGCTGAACCAATGATACTCATTGGATATCATCCAACTGGTGCCTACAAGTTGTATGATCCTAGAATGAGGAAGGTTGTGATTAGCAGAGATGTCTTGATAGATGAAACAAAGGGCTGGAATTGGGAAATAAATGCTATTGACAATGGTGAAAGAAAGGTGATTGTGAACCTTGAAGACAAACAAAGTGAAGAAAATGTACCATCATGTGGAGAGCAACTCAGAAGGTCACAAAGAGAGAGACAAGTACCACAAACACTTAGAGAGTATAAATTGTATCCTGATATAGCAATCACTGTAGAAGGGGATTTTGTGCACTTTGCTCTACTTGCTGAATCAGAACCAATGAGTCATGATGAAGCCTTACAAAGTTCACATTGGAGAGCAGCTATGGAAGAAGAATTTGAGATGTCTGATCTTGGTGAACTATCATACTTCCTGGGTATTGAATTTGTTTCTACCAGTAAAGGGATTTTCATGCATCAAAAGAAGTATGCAGAAGACATCCTAAAGAGGTTCAATATGATGGAGTGCAATTCTATTATCACACCAACAGAAACTGGAATTAAGCTGCAAATAGATGGGGATGAGAAAGAAGTTGATCCTACCTTGTACAAGCAAATTGTAGGCTCATTGAGGTACCTATGTAACACCAGACCGGATATTACCTATTGTGTTGGGTTGATAAGCAGGTTTATGGAGAAACCAAAGACACCTCACTTCTTGGCAGCATAGAGGATCCTGAGGTATGTGAAAGAAACATTGGATCTTGACATTTTATATCCTTACAGTCAGAAGAATATAGAAGGAGAAGTGTTTGGTTATAGTGATTCAGATTGGTGTGATGATAAGGATGATAGGAAAAGCACTACTGATTATGTTTTCAAATTTGGAACATCACCAATCTCTTGGTGCTCAAAGAAGCAAAGTGTAGTTGCTTTGTCAACATGTGAAGCAAAATATATTGTTGCTGTGATGGCAGCCTGTCAAGCTCTATGGCTGGAAGCTTTAATGGAAGAACTAAACTTGAGAAATTGCAGGCCTATGAGGTTGTTGATGGATAACAAATCAGCAATTGATTTAGCTAAGCATCTTATGGCACATGGCAGGAGTAAACATATTGAAACCAAGTTTCATTTCCTGTGTGATCAAATGAGTAAGGAGAAGCTTGAATTGGAGTTTTGTAGGTCTGAAGATCAAGTTGCAGACATACTAACTAAGCCATTGAAGTCTATCAAGTTCAAGGAATTGAGAGACAAGTTAGGAGTGGCATCCTTGACAAATCTGAATTAAGGAGAGATGTTGATGTATGCTGTAATTCAGTTAGTTAGTTAGTTAATTAGGAGTTAGTTAGTTTGACAGCTATGAAGGTTGTTAGCTACATGTGCAGTGTGTATAAAAATAGTAGTGATTATGAATGAGAAGTATATGAGAGTGCAGAAGTTTAATTCAGAATTCTAAGTTCCCTCTATTTTTTAAATCAATTCTTTCATCTTCTCTTATTCTCTAACATAGAGTGAGTGAGTGCATTGTGTGAGTGTGTGTGAAGAGCTTTCCTTGCTCCAACAAGATCCTCTACTGCCTCTGCAGCTAGCATCTCTCTGCAGCGGAAATTTTAGCAATTGTTCACACTCTCTCTCTTTGTTAACTACTATTGTAATAACCAATCAATGGTCCAGATTTTGCAGTAGGTGGCTATTGGGCTGTAATAGAGAGAAGAAAAGTCAGGCGTAACTCAATAGATGGCTATTATGGATTGTTATCTATAAATTTTCGAACTTGTCAATTTTTTTATAATTAATTAACCTCTACACAATCTTATCCCAGAAATATATACTGTAAATGTACAGACTAATATGTAAGAAAATATTTTGAGAAGTTTAATGTTGCTTTATCTCTCTTTTTTATTATTGAGAGTAAAGTTAGACTAATATATAAGAAAATATTTTGAGATGATTGAGTGTATTTTGGACTTTTGAGATTTGAGTAATCAAAGAGGAATCTATTAGGATCTCCCCAATATCTCTTTATTAATTAAATTTATACGATATTTGATACTTTTACTTTCTTTGCATACTTAATATATTTAACAGTTATCATTTCTCATATTTCGGTAAAAAGATATTGATAAAGATATGTTTAATATATTGACCTGAAACTTAATTAACCCTCTTGGCTATCATTATCATGCATATATATTCAAAAGAAAACACTTCTACCGTGTTGGGCAATTGTTTCAACTATGACTATGAAAATTGAATTAGTTGTCGACTAAGCCACTGCATAACCACTTCTTATAGTTTCAAAAGGATAATTCTAGCTGATTCAAGTAGTTTCATAGTTATCTAGAATAATGTTCTAAGGCAGATCGTACATTGATGTAATTATATCAAAATATACTTGAAGACCCGGTTAAAAAGAAAAAAAAAAAGGTAAGGGTGTGGTTGATGTGATCACCTAACTAGGAGTCTCTTAATGCTCGGTGAAATAGTGTACAAGTAATATTAAAATGGTAAGAATGAGTATTGAATTTTATAGAGACTGTGTTTGTACTCAGAGTTATATATATCTAATGATTAAACAGTTAGTGACTTAAATTGAATCTTGTTCATTGATTAACTATAAATATAATTAAGTGAATTACTATAATGCAAGGAACATGAAAGGTTAATAAAACAAACGCTTGAATGTTGTGAGATGGTGTTGTAATGAGTTAAAAAACGTGTTGGGGACTTCGCTTGCCAAAACTACTCTTGATGTAATTTTAATATATTTTTCTATTTTTAGCATGAATATGATTATTACTCAGACTTTATAACATACTCTAGTCATGATCTCTCAACTGAGAGAACCTAAATCAATTAAATCAGATGATTATTACTCGAATTGAAAATTATTTTATATTAAATAACTTACATTATGAGAAAAGATGCATGCATAAGCTAGACAATATATACCACTCTACCCCCTAGACATGGATTACCTAGATGTTCTTCTCCAGTTCTTAGCATATAAATATTTCCAATGCCTAAATTCTAAAACAGTTTATGAAAATGGATGATCAGACCACAGACAAGTGAATGGGCACAAAGATGAACAATAATATCAACATCATATTAATAAATAGTTTATAATCATTACATCAAAGAGAGTTTGGTTTGCATAGCTCCCAACAATTGGTGATTTTAGCCTCTGATTGTCATGAGAGACTTACAAATATAAAAGTGGGATGAAAGGGAAGAAAATGAAAGAGAAATGGATTGAAACGGATCAGCAAGATCTACAAAAAGATTTTCCTTGCACTGACATCTTTACTTTTCTCTACTTCTTTATTCCTCTACTTCTTCTATGGTTACTTCATGCTTAGGAAATCAAATGTTTCCTTTCTTTTTATATGCTTCACAAACTAATGGGTCAATCAGAACTTTTCTATGCACTTAGCGCGACAATCATGCCGAGCACACATGTCCAGCTGGATCAAGCGACCATATGCTAAGCTGCAGGATGCGTGCTTAACGCGCTTGCTCGTGACAACTGTCTTCCAATATAACTTCTTGCGCTAAGTAACTTGTTGGAATTTTAGAGGATCCTTATAAAATACCAAAACCACTAGAAACACATTACCTTAGACTATCAAGAAGAGTTTTAGGAATACTTGGATCCATAATGATTTATCAAACAAACGCAGCAGGATCTGAATTCGTAGGTGATTTCTGATCTATGTTCTCTTCTTAGGATCTGTTACAGAATGATGTAGAGACAACGAATAATCAGCTAACAGCGTAACCGGTGCCTTCATGGTTCTTCCTTAATCAAAACCTTTTTATTCCTCAATAGGACCTTCATAACTCTACATATGGGAGAAGAGAAACTATGTGTGAAAGTTTAGTATATTGGGGACCATAGTCTTCTTATAGCATGTTAACCTAATAGGGTTCTCATTATCTCCTAATGAGTCAGTACTAACGTATGCTTATTTAAGTCCATATCATCTTATTTAGTTGTCTAGCAGACTCACTTAATTTGATCACATAAAATAAAACTCACTAATGATAAATAGCTAATATAATTCTCTTATAATATTAGTCTACATGAACTATTGGAATAAAAAACTCAAAAGAAGCGAGGAGGTTGCGCTAAGCATGCCACTTCAGTTCTTTAATCCTCTTCCATGCCTATGCTATAACTCAACATAAAATTCAACCAAAATTACTATAAAATCATTAACTTTAGCTTCTTCTGGATAAAAACTAAAAAGAAGCTAAGATCCTACTGTTTTAACACAAAATAAGCAATAAAAGAGAAGAAAATGAGATAATTGCTACGTGATTTCAGTATACAAATGATGTATGCATAACACTTATCAACTCTAAATGTTGGAATTGCAAGTGTTGGGACTATTAGTATTGTAACTTCTTAAGGTATTACTTTTAGGTACATTATTATTTGTTTTTCTTTTTTTCATATTTATTTTTTCTATCATGTTTATAATATTAATGATCATATTTTGTTCATTTGTTTCATCAAATCCAGTTGCAACAAATTTGGTTGTAGCAAATCTGGATGCAGCAAAGTTTATTGCCAAAAATTAATTTGTAAGAAATAGTTATGATTCAGACTATTATAGTAAATCTCATTAAAGAATATTTTGTTTTAATTTTTATTAGTCTACTTTAGAATATTATGTTGATGGTATTAAATGAATTAACTTTCATACTTTTAAACATTTGATAATATTGTGTTAATTGTATTGAATATTTGGATGAATCATGATATAAAATAGTAGTTCTAAGAAGAAGAAAAAGATTAAATTTAAATGGGTAACCTGTTGACCCGAACCGAATTAAAACGTTCATGAATAGATTGGATTGAGGTTCAAAAAGAAATTGTAAAAACCAAACCAAACCAAACCGATCAAATTTAATTGGGTTGAGTCTTAAATTTGAGCAAAACTAGCCCGAACCGACCCACGAACATCCCTATGTGTATATGTTTTCACTACATTTTTAACTCTTCAATATAAATATATATTTATAACTTATTTTTATAATTTACAATTAATGTAATAAAAGATTAATTTATAATAGAAATATTATCCCCATAAAATTTGTTCCTAGTCTCATTTTCTTAATAGGCATTCACAATATTTTCTTTTCTCTCTCTTTTATATTTCACACATTATCATCTAATTTATGAGAATTTATCTCTTAGAAATTTCAAATATTGTTATTTGTTTGCTTGAACTTCTTGATAGTATATTTCTTTCAATTTATCATCTTCTATCTTTATTTTTAAATTAAAATTTTTTTAATATAAAAATTGTTTATCAATAATTAAAAATAATCTTATATCATAATTTAAATTTTTCATTGTTAATCCAAATTCATTTTTATATTTAAATACCGAGGTATCATTTTTTATGCAAAATATTTATATATCATCAAATTTATTTATAATAAAATTTATTTATTTATTTGGTTTACTTTTAGTCTCCTATTATTGTCAAAATTTAATTTTGGTCTTTCTATTCTATTCTCTCTTTTTTTTGCATGAATTTAGATCTCTACTATTTTAATGTGTAATTTTTATCAAACGTTTAATGAAAAGCTAATTTGACATTATCGTGCATTGTAATATCACATCAACTTGTTCAATATTAAACCTTAAGTTAAAATTAATTAAAGAACTAAAATTATACGATTAAAATAATAAAAAGACTAAATTTGCACAAAAGTTAAAAAAACCAAAATCAATTTCAACAATGATAGAGAGATCAAAGTGTAATTGATTCTATTTAAATAATTATGTAAAATAAAAATGTATATGTATATGCGCAAGTGTGTTATATTACATCCACAACATCAAATTTCTAGACTTGCACAATTATAAATGTGGGCGCTCCAAAAGGGTTCAAACATGGCAAACAAATATTAGTGGAAAATACCTAGTTTAGGCCATAAAATATTAAATAAACAATAACTTACAAAATACTCTCGATAAAATATCAATCAAATAAACCTTAACTGCTTTTCTACAACCTTTTATTAAAAACTTCCCTTTAAAAGTATTTTTTTTTTGTTATGCTCAAAGTGAATACCAATTAAGGGATAACTCATCTGTCCACAAATATTACTCTATTCACATAATTAGAAATTAAACTCATGTCATGCATATTTAAAAGACACAGGTTACTAGTCACTTATGTTATATCTTGCAAGTTTCCTTTATAAATTTCATTTCTATACACTCTATTCCAACAACTTCCCCTTCATAGAGTGAATCAAATTTCACTATAAGCAGCTTTCAGAGAAGCTTAGTAAATTACAACTAAGGAAATCGTTATATTTGTGTCTATTGATTCACTAAATTCATTAATTAAAGTATTAATTGAGCAGAAATCATGACAATGAAAAACAAAAACCAGATTTTATAATTCTTGGGCCCAGTTAGAGTATCAAATTTATTTAAACTATTTTTGGCATATGGACTTAGGCTTGATTTGAATTTCAATTCTAAAATAAAAAAACAAATAAATTAATTAGAATTCCAAGGTTTCATTTCCATTTCAAAATTTTAAGTCCCATTCTTTACTCCAAACAACACACAAGTGGAATTTAAGAATAGAATTAATACAATTGATGGAATGGAACTAAAGCGTATGTAACTATATCTTATTGTGATTAATTAATTTCTAGTTTGGTTTATTATTTATCAATTACACAAGGATTGATAACCAAAGTTGAAAAAGGAAATCAAATAAGCAACTTCTAAATTTCCATTAATGGATAGAACCAAACATATATAGAGAAATAAGTAATGAGTTCCATGTGATTTCATTGAAAGAAAGAGAATGAGAAAATCTCATTGGGTAATAGAACGACATGACACGCATAACCATATATAGTTGCAAATTTAATTTGAAATAGTACTCTTCGATCTCTTTGATTTATTGGTGTAATCCTCACATGATAGAGCAAGTACTGTCATATGAATCATAAACTGGGTGGCAATAGGGAGAAGGACCACATGGTGGAGGAGCACAGTACGGTGTATAATAATAACACCCTTTGTCGTCTTCAATTTCAATTTTGCATTTATTGTCATCTTTTTTCTTCACTTCTTCCACACTGACAAGGGTGACACACTGAAACTTCTTCCTAAGCACCCGACCCAAGTGCACTGCATCCACATCTCCAGTCACCGTCAATTTGTCTTTATTGTCTCCTTCCAATGCCACTGAGCTCACACCTGCATGCATGCATGTATATTAATTTCATAGAACACATCACAAACTAACAAAAATATATATAACTTTATATGTGTGTGTGTGTCATGTGTGTTTGTCGTGCACCTATTTCTTGTGCTGCAATCTTGAGGGCCTTGCTTCTGCTTTTGTCACTGTCCAGTTGCATTTGAAGGACTATTTTTTGCTGCACAAATAGATACTTTGATAATATATATCCATGATCTGAATTAAGGTACAACTACAAAAACTTAAAAAGTGAATGATTAATCACTGTGTGCAATGCAATAAATAAATTGTATCTATGGTGCGAGAGGATCTCACCTTCATGTTTTGATATAACTTGAAACCAATGACAGCTTTATGTCTTGTGAATTAGGAGGAACTTTGTGATCTAGTGTCTAATTACTTTTGCCTCTATATATAGGGATTAGGGACTCTAGTGTATATTCCTTAGTTTTCCCAATTTTTCAAGGCTGATCTTGGAGCATTGTTAATTGACTCATTGGAAACCTTAATGTCACTAGCACTGAATAAATAAGAACCTAGTAGTGTGTCAACTTTGGATTTAAATATTAACTGAATGAATTGGTAAACCGTTATGATATGTATGGTCCTATATGACACAACTAATGAGTCTTGTTTTCATCATATAGGAATTTTTTAATGGAAAACCACTAAGCATGTATATTTTAGAGAATTAGGATAACCTATACCAGTGGACTGTTGATAAATGTATTAGTACTATTTGATTTGATTTCCAATGGAAAATAGTGGGACATGTATGCAGAAAATTAAAAGTCAAGTGACGCATGTCTCTTTTAGAGTGACGTGTACTAATGGCAGTGGACTGTTCATAAATGTAGGTAAGTTTGCAAGACGTTGAACAAAAAAGGTCAAGTTGATTTTATTTACACCGAGACCTATATCATTCTTTAATTTTTTCAATTACTGTTTGATCAGTATCCATACATAATTCACCAAAATTTATTCCTATACTTATCAATCCACAGTTATTTTTGAAATTTTCAAGAATATGTTAAATATAAACTGAACACAGGCTATTAGAACATGATTTAATTTTAATATACACACAGACTCAGGCACAGCACAAAATATGCGTACACACACACACACGAAAAAAAATTAATTAAGATTTATATAATCATCTTAAAATAAATTAAGCTTTATAATCTTCGTATCTTAATAAGTCTCACAAAAAAATTACTAAGGTTTATAATTTAGATTTCCACATACATATAATTTGTATTATATATATAACAATATATCTGTTGTTTATTAATAATTATATTTCTTTTTACTTAGTTTGTCCTAATTATTTTGGTGTACACCACTAATGCACACCAACTAAAAAAGTGATGAATACATATTAGCAAACCATATATATATTTGTGATTATGAATTTTTTCTCTTGCATTATTTAGCTTATTATATTATGTATTATGTTTAATTTAGTTTTTGTTATTAATATTAGTTAGCAAATTATATTTTTAATTATTATAATTTTTAATTTATTGTATCATATATTATTTTTATTTGGTTTATTATATTACATGTTATGTTTGAAATAGTATTTTTATAACTTTTTATTATTATAATTATCTAGTTTATTTGATATTAACCGTTCACACTTTTTTATAGCAAATTACACATATTTTTCTCTAAACTTACGACTTATTACACCATCCTTCCTCAATTAAAATATATTTCTTTTGTATCCCTGAGTCTCTTTATAAATTCAACGATCTTATCTTCTTAGTGAAAGGTCCAAATAATCCTTTAAAAAAAGTGTCATTGTATAAAAAAAAGATGTCAATAATAAAGGAGTGATGATATTTTGACACTTTTTTTATTTTTCTTTATTTTTTCTTATCAGATGACATCATGTATTATACATATATTTTTCTTTATTTTTTTCTTTCTCTCACTAAGTGTAAACTACCATTAGGGTGTCAATATATTTTTCCATAAAAATCTTCAATCAATCATAACCCCAACGCCCATCTCCTTCTTTCCCCTTGTTGCAACACCCTAAACGAGACGCCTCCAATTAACCTCGCAACCGCTTCATCACCGTCACCAACCAAACCACCACCAAACCAAAACCGTAATGACAGCCATTAAAAATGTAGGTTGGGCCATGTCCGCCGTTACATGCCAACGCGTTTGAAACGTGCCCAAGTAAAGAACGATAGGACACAACAAAAATGTGTCTGACACTGTGTACACCGCATATCTGAGCGGTATCCGTATCGGAAAGATATCCCACACGTGAAAGCGGCATTCAGAGTCGTGTCCGTGCTTCCTATTGGATACATACCTGGTCAACTAATTATAGTGATGAAGTTAACGATAATATGTAAATTATTGGCTTCTAGAAGATATAATTGAATATGGTTCCACAATATGTTTCGAATGACACTATTTTGACATGGTTTCAAACAATTGAAAATAGTATATATAATATATGTTACGTGTCTCAGAGGCTCACGAAGTCTTTCGTCCCTCTTGGGAGGGTATATACTATATACGCACCAACCGCTAAAACAAAAAATATAATACAAATCACTTGACTTTGAACTGAGCTGAGTCTGTGATTTTATTGATTTAATATATGATTGTTAGTATTATAAAAATATTAAGTAGTACAAATGTGTTTTGATAAAATAATTTATGAATAAGTAATACAAAATATTTGTTAGACTATCCATCAATTAAATATTTAAAATCATCAGAGTTGGCTTAATACATGTTATTAATAATAAATAAATGACATGTTTAAATTTTCAACTTTAAGTATTTTTTTAATTATTCATCCATGATTTTTATTTTATGTAAAAAAAAAAACAAAAACTGATCAAACTCGTCAAACTTAATTAACTTTAATTATTAGTTTTGACTTATGAGCATAATTTTCCTTTTAGGTAACACCTTTCTCTTTTTCCTTGCTAATCATGCACAATTACTTTCTCTCCAAGTTGACATCATCCGTGCATGAATATATATCATGTTATGGAAGTGATGAAGAACAAGTAAGAACAGCAGCAAGAGATGCAGCAGAACAAAAATGTCATACTCACAGATGTTGCAGCAAATTGAAAGGGAGAGAGATGAGAAAGAACACACAGATTTACGTGGTTCACCTTTCAACAAGGCTACATCCACAGGAGGTGGCAGAAAGCTTTTTATTACTGATGCAAAATACAAGTGGAAGTTGTTCTCTCTGTGTGTAAAAATACAAAACAAGTTGTCCTATATACACACATATAAATCAGAACAGAAAAAGCAATAATAGAATTAACTGTCATATGGATTTAGGTCACAGTCCAACAATACACCACCTTGAACTAACATCCATATAAAACACAAATTGCACCCTCCAAACACACATGAACTTAACCCCAACAATCAACATTGAGCAAGCTTAAGCAGTGATCAAACTTGCTCTTTGGAACTGGCTTTGTGAACATATCAGCAGGATTGTGCAGAGTGCTGATCTTATGAACCTTAATTCTTCTTTCTGACCGAATGAAGTGATATCTAACATCTATGTTCTTGGTTCTATCATGATGATCTTGATCCTTGGCCAAACATATAGCACTAAGGCTGTCACAGTAGATGTTAGCACATTCTTGATTAATTCCAAGATCATTTATTAGACCTCTCAGCCAAATTCCTTCCTCGGTAGCTTTAGTAAGAGCCATGTATTCAGCCTCAGTAGTTGAGAGGGCAACAAAATGTTGAAGTGTTGCCTTCCAACTCACCAAGCAGCCACCAAGGGTGTAAGCATACCCTGTTAGGGGCCTTCTCTTGACCAAATCAGCAGCAAAATCTGCATCAGAATAGTCAGTGAGGCAGCAATCTGAGTAAGATCCATAGATCAAACCTACATCTATAGTCCCTTTAAGATATCTAAAAATTCTCTTCACAGCCTTCCAATGTTCCTTCTGAGGTTGGTTTAAGAACCTACTAACCATGCTAACAACATAAGCAAGGTCAGGTCTGGTGCAGACCATGGCATACATGAGACTGCCAACAACACTTGAGTATGGAACCTTTAACATGTAGTCCTGATCAGCCAGAGCTTGGACCTTAATCATAGTAGACAACTTCTCTTTTTCTGAAATGGGAGTGTTGATAGGTTTAGAATCAGCCATTCCAAACCCCACAAGTATCTTCTGAATGTAATCTTTTTGAGACAAAAATAGTCTTTTCTGAGTTTTGTCCCTATAGATCTTCATTCCTAAGATTTTCTTTGCAGCCCCTAGATCCTTCATATCAAATTCATCATTCAGGAGGATCTTCAAATTTTGTATATCACACATGCTTTTTGTTGCAATAAGCATGTCATCTACATAAAGTACAAGATAGATCATTGATCCGTCCTCCACCTTGTTGTGATAAACATGGCAATCATAGAGATTTCTCTTGAATCCTTGGCTGGTGATAAAGCTGTCAAACCTCATGTACCATTGCCTTGGAGATTGTTTCAATCCATACAAGGACCTCTGCAGTTGACAAACATACCTTTCTTTTCCTTGAACTTCAAACCCTTCAGGCTGTTTCATTAGAATATTTTCTTCCAATCTTCCATGGAGAAAAGCAGTCTTGACATCAAGCTGTTCAAGTTCCAAATCTTGGTTTGGCACTATACCAAGTAGAACCCTGATGGGTGTATGTCTAACCACAGGTGAAAAGATTTCATTGAAATTTATTCCTTCTTTCTGGCTGAATCCCTTGGCAACTAACCTAGCCTTGTATCTTATCCCTTCCTTTTCTGAAAGACCAGGTTTCCTCTTGAATATCCACTTGAAACCTACCACATGTCTTCCTTTAAGTAGTTCAACAAGTTTTTAGGTCTGATTCTTATATAAAGATTCCATTTCCTCTTTCATAGCTAACAACCAATTTTCAGCTTCAGGATGATTGATAGCTTCTTGGTAAGTGGCTGGTTCATTTGAATCTACTTCTTCAGCTGCATGTAATGCATAGGCAGCCATGTTTTCAAAGCCATATCTTTCAGGAGGTTTATTTCCAGAATCGAGCTGTGGAGGATCAGGTTCAGCAGCCAAATGAGACTCATTAGCATTGGAATCTTCTGATTTCTCACCTTCTTGAAGAACCACAAAAGATGTATCAGAATGACCCCCTTTTTCTGAGTCTTTGGTTATAGATTCTACATCCTTTTCTTGAGGGTAGTGGAAGCTCTATGTTCCAGCAATTGGAACCTCAATTTTTGGATGGAGCAGATGTGATTCATCAAAAATTACATCTCTGCTGAGGAGAACTTTCCTTTCAAAGGGTGACCAGATCCTATAACCTTTCACCCCATCACCATAACCCATGAGCAGACCCTTTCTTGATCTCGATACCAGCTTTCCTTCATTGACATGATAGTAACCATTGTAGCAAAATACTCTTAGATTTGAGTAGTTTGTTGTTTTGCCATTCCAGATTTCAATAGGAGTTTTAAGTTCTATAGCAGTAGAGGGTGTTCTATTGATCTGAAAACAAGCTGTATTAATAGTTTCTCCCCAAAAACTTCTGTTGAGACCAGCACTGGATAACAGGCATCTTGTTCTTTCCAAAAGTGTTATGTTCATTCGTTTAGCAATTCCATTTTGCTGAGGAGTGTTCCTAACAGTAAGCTGTCTAGCAATTCCTTCATCTCTGCAGAATTTGTTAAATTCTGTTGAGCAGAACTCTAGGCCATTGTCAGTTCTGAGTCTTTTAACTTTCCTTTCAGTTTGCTTTTCAATCAGTGCTTTCCATTCTTTGAAGTATTTGAAAGCTTGACTCTTCTGACTCATGATGTAGATCCATGTCATTCTTGAGTAGTCATCAATTATGGACAGGAAATACCTACCACCACCTAGAAAAGGTACTCTTGCAGGCTCCCAGCAGTTAGCATGAATGTAATCAAGAGTTCCTTTGGTGGTGTGAATTGCTTTAGGAAATTTGATCCTATGTTGCTTGCCGAAAACACAATGCTCACAGAATTTAAGCTCATCCAATTTCTGATTTCCCAACAGCTGTTGTTTTTGAAGTATCATCATACCTTTTTCACTCATATGACCTAGCCTCATGTGCCACAATTGAGTTAAGTCAGGTATGCTCTTATTGGATCTTGATGCAACAGCTACTAGACCATCATCAATACATGGTGTACCTTGAAGTATATAGAGATTACCCCTCTTCATACCCTTCATCACTATTGTAGAGCCTTTCTGAATTTTCATGACCCCATTTTCAGTGTTGCATTTGAACCCCTTTCCATCCATAATGCCTATAGAGATTAGATTGTTCTTCAGCTCTGGAACATGCCTAACTTCAGTGAGTGTTCAGATAATTCCATCATGCATCTTGATTTTTATTGTGCTAATTCCAACTATCTTGCATGAGACATCATTTCCCATGAAGACATTTCCACCTGATTTCTCTTCATAGGTGTCAAACCAGGTTTTGTTAGGACACATATGAAAGGAACAACCAGAGTCTAATATCCACTAATTTTCAGAATGTTGGTGATTATCAACAACTAAGAGAACAAGCTCATTTTCAGATGTGGAACCTTCCTTGGCAACATCAATAGATGGTTTGCCCTTTTTCTTAGGACAATCTTTCTTCCAGTGACCTGGCTCCTTACAGTAGTTACATATGTCCTTTGGGTTGACATAAGTTTTCTTCTTTCCTTTAAACACTTTTTTCTTGATGTTCTTGTTAGAGTTAGAGACTACCAGACCAGATCCATTTGATTCTTCAGAATTTCCATATGCTTTAGATCGAAGTTCCCTTGTGTATAAGCTGGGTTTCACTTCCTCCATGGTGACACATTCCTTACCAACACTAAGAGAATTGACAAAGCTCTCATATGATGGTGATAGAGAGGCTAACAGAATCATGGCAGCATCTTTATCCTCTATCCTAACATCTATATCTCTCAATTCCATCAAAATAGAATTCAATACATCAAGATGATCCTTAAGAGATGTACCTTCTTTCATGTGCAAACCAAATAGAAGCCTCTTCAAGAAGAGCTTGTTGCAGATTGACTTGGTATAGCTTTTCCAGCTTGAGCCATAAGCCACTTGTAGTTTCTTCATTAGCAACTTCATATAAAACTTCATCAGACAAAGAAAGCAAGATTAGTGAGTAAGCCTTTTCTTCTTGTTCTGCAAGTTCTTCAGTCTTTGAAACAGATTCCTTTTCTTTTGAATCAGAAGCCACTGATTTCTTCATAGATGCAGAAGCAACAGGAGCCCAAACACGTTGTTCCTTCAACAAAGCATGAATCTTGATGTGCCATAGATTGAAGCTGTTCTTTCCATTGAATTTCTCAATCCTGATTGTGTTTGACATGATTTCTTGAATGTTCTTGATCACAAAGAAGCAGCGAAAGATACCAGAAACAAGACTTCCACAGCTTGATCTTTGTATTCAGACGAGAATCTTGAATTCCCTTGATCGCAACATGAGCTCTTGATACCAGTTTGTTATGGAAATGATGAAGAACAACTAAGAACAGCAGCAAGAGATGTAGCAGAACAGAAATGTCATACACACAAATGTTGCAACAAATTGAAAGGGAGAGAGATGAGAAAGAACACACAGATTTACGTGGTTCACCATTCAACAAGGCTACATCCATGAGAGGGGGCAGAAAGCTTTTTATTACTGATGCAAAATACAAGTGGAAGTTGTTCTCTCTCTGTGTAAATATAGAGCAAGTTGTCCTATATATACACATATATATCAAAACAGAAAAAGCAGTAACAGAATTAACTGCCATATGGATTTAGGTCACAGCCCAACATATCAAATGTTGCCTTTAAACTAAAAGGTCATCATTGCAGGACAAAACTAACGTAATGAACAGATGGGGAGACAAAGGTAGCGTATATATGGTCTAAAGTCTCTTTCTCTATTTTGAAGTGGCTCCTAAAATCCTAAACTTTTTAAATAATTACTTTTTTATAGAAGTCTTATCTAAATTTAAGTATAAACTTAAAATCACGCTATATGTCATATTCTCTCAATTTTTACTTCACTACTAAAAAATGTTTTTTTTACAACATGTATTTAAAAATGGTTATCAATACACCGTCTTTGTTAAGTAGTTGTGGCTTATTTGTAATTAATAGAAACTTTTTAAAGACGGGTATTGTTACCACTGTCTTTGAAATTAAATTTTAACATCGTTTTACAAAAAGCCCGTCCTTGTCGAGAAAATATTTGCGTTCACGTTCCTTTTTCCCTCTTTCTCTTTGCGTCTGTTTGTCTTCTTCATATTTTTTATTTTCAAATTTTTAATTCCCGCATTCATTCCTTTCCCTCACATTCATTTCTCCTCGTGTCTGTTCCTCTTTCCTCTTTCTCCTCACGCCTTTTCCTCTTCTCCATGTCACCACGTTTGTTCCTTTCCCCCGTGTTCCACTCCATGGAGAAAGAGCTACGCGTTTGGATGGAAGCAGAATCGCGTTTGGATGGAAGCGGTGACGGAAGGGCTATGGGGACTCGCAGAATACCACGAGAGGGGCTATGGGAAATAGGGAAAGCAGTGAAGTGCCTCGAAGCCATATGCCAAAGCAACGTGTCATTTTTCGCGTGCTTGCACATTAAAATCAATGGTTGTTGTTACTGCACTTCACTTTATTCTCGTGAATGTTATGCTTCACAATTTTGACAAGGCATATATGTTTCAGTGGTAAGTAATCAATGGCGGAACACGGCGAAAGGTATAAGATGCTGAATTCTGCCTGAGTTTTTATACTTCACTTTCTTTCTATAAATATATGCGGAGGAAGAAGCAGCTGAAACTCACCTTCTAATAGATGGAAGGACTTGCTTGCTTCAGGTGAAATGAGTTCATTTTTACCTTAACTATGTTCATTCTTCCAAGTAAAGATGTCTTTTGACTCGTAGGTAACTGGGCGTATTATATTGTGATCTCAGAATGAAGAGTAAGTAAAGGTAGTTTCATGATCCTATATATTCCAACAAGCTTATGTTGCTGCCATGCATTATATTTGACATTTAGCGAGCTATTCACATACTGCTACTAATCCATTCTTAATTGAGAGGCAAAGCACTAACCTTCCAAACACATCAGTTACAATACACTTGCAGAATCAAATGATGGCCAATATCCTCTAGCCGCACCTTATAGGAGCAAGAACTTTGATTGGTAAAAACAGTTTTTAGTTAGTTTAATATGTAAATAGTTGTTGGGATAGTGAGTGTCGCCTGTTACCATATTTCTATTTGTTTTTGTTGGTAGATATTTGTTCCTCACATGATATCATTGAGGCTTGCTTGCTGCTGGCTGCTGAATCACTCAGGCCATGTACAAAGGAGCCATATGATCTTATGATCTCTGTTTATTAATTCTTAGTTAGAAATATTAATTCTAATATAATCCTTAGTTAGAAATATTTTAATTTTATCTGTTGATCTCTGCTTGTTATATAGTAAGTGAATCCATATTTTTTGTCCCATGTGCTTATTAACTTACCATTTTGCTTTGTGTATTTAATTTTAAATATCTAATCACTTTTCTGGCAGATATGTAGTTATGTAGGCAACATTCATCCCCAGTGAATCCATTTTAAATACTGTTTTGCTTTGTGTATTTAATTTTAAATATCTGTGAATGATTTCTGATACTTTAATTTTTCTTAGTATATTGATTCTCAAAATTATATATCTGTCAATTTCATTGTTACTATGTAGTTAAATTTTGAAAATAACTGATAGTCTTTTGAAAATATTAGTTGTTACTATGTAGTTCTCTTTGACCTTTGACCTTTTTGGGTATAGCATGGCCTTTGTTTCTGTTTTTTTCCAGGTGATACAATGTAATGGAGTAATGGACACTGAAGCAAAACCTTTTGAAAATAACTGATAATTTTACTTTATAATGGAGTAATGGACAAGTAATTGTGCATGGTTTGCTCATAGTGCTGCTTACTCATACGCAAATATGTTAGCTATGTACTCATTCATTTCCTTATGATTGTTATTCTCTTCTTCTAACTGATATTGTCTGTTAAGTAGTTTTGTGTTCGTTGATAGTATGCTCTATGCATAGAAAGATTAAAGGGAAAAGTAACCGAGAAGACTAGGCCTAAAGTATGAGTAGGTAGGTTTGGATAAATATTTTATTTAAAACCATTGTTGAAGCATTATACTTAGGTATTCTTACAAGTTTTTATTTGTTTGCATTCATTCTGATGCCTTAAACACTTGAAGCCATGTCTCATGCAAAAGCAAATATTGTACCAATTGTAGTTGCCATTAACAAATGTGATAAAGCAGGTGCAAATTCTGAAAAAGTTAAACTGCAGCTTGCTTCAGAGGGCTTGCTTCTAGAGGAGATGGGTGGGGATGTTCAAGTTGTTGAGGTTTCAGCAACTGAAAAAATTGGTCTGGATAACCTAGAAGAAGCTTTACTACTTCAGGCTGATATGATGGATCTTAAAGCACGAATTCATGGGCTTGCTCAAGCAAATGTGATGGAAGCGAGACTTGACAAAGGACGGGGTCCATTAGTAACTACTATAGTGAAGGCAGGGACTCTTTTCAATTTGTTGTTTTAAAATTTTGGTTTAAAATTGCAGGTTCTTGAAGTGCTAGTGGAAGTGGTCGAAGGTGATGCTAGGAACGTGTTGTGTGATGTTGTAGACAGGCACCGTGCATCTATATTGGTTTTGGGAAGCCACAGCTACGGAGCTATCAAAAGGTACCTATTAATTAACTATACATTACTTTATTTAATTAGACATAAATTATGTTTTTATTTTCTATACTTTCGTTTAATCTTATTTTTAGTCTTCAAACTTTCACAAAATATAATTTAATTTTTGAACTTAAAAAAATATGATTTTTACAACATAATGCATGTTCTGCTGGAAAGTCGTCCAAGGACTATATAAACACATTTTTTTTATGTTCTTGTTCTATATTGCCTGATATAAAAGTTTGAAGACTAAAAATAAAATTTAATAAAATATAAAAACTAAAATATATTGTATTTATTTAATTAATATATTTCCAAAATTCCCAAGTCCTTTCTAATTAATTAATATGATTGGCGTACTACTGTACTTTGATATGAAATTTTGACTGGTTTAGTTGCCAAATTTAAGTGGTGATATTTCCATCATGTAGTAAGCCTGTGATTACCACTTACAAGTTGCTTTATTAGATGATATATTGGGTTGAATATGCTAATATGGCTATTATGATAAAAAGGATTTGGTATGCAGTTTCAAGTGATTTCTTTGCAATTTGTGTGTGTGTGCGCTTGCAAATGTTATCTGTGATACATATTATAGGGTATGTTTGGAGAAGCAGCTCAATGTAAAAGTTAGTATTCATAGAGAAAAGAGAGAGAGAATTGTTTATATCAAATTAAGAGAAAGAGAAAATGATTTTCATTCATTTATTACATAGGTATTCATAGAGAAAAGCAAATAACTTTTAGAACGTCAATATAAAATTAAAGAGCTACCAACTTTTTACCATTTACCCAAACTTTTTATATTAGTCTAATTTTGAGAAAACTTTCATCCTAAATGTAATGCTTTTGTAGGTTTTCAAACTCTTGCATGTTTGAGTCCTTGAAGGATGAAATATTTACTAGCATCATTTCCATCATCTTCTTGTTAGTATTTAAAATCCAAGTTTTGGTGCTCCATGTATATATTGTCCAAATTTTCTATTCTATATCTAAATGCTGGTTAGACCTATTTTTCAGATGGATACTTTTTTCCCTTTTTTAAAACAAATCGGAAGTCCACATTTAGTTTTTATGTTTGAGTTCAATAATTATTATTTGCTCTATTTTTTCAAGTGATTGATGCATTAGTGAGCCATTTGCTTCCTTACGGTTAGACAGAATTCAACCGCCATCACCTTTGATAATTTAATTTTATATATCTTGTATAAAAAAATCTTAGAACCTTATTTTGACAATTCATACACATAGTAAATAAAAATTAAAGCAATAAATATATTAATGATAAAATCATAAAAGAGGATAAAAGAACTAATTAAAATTAATAAAAGTATGTTTTATTACTATTAAGAATAATTTTAGAAAAAAATATAAATTTAAAATAAATTTACTGTTACCAATTAAATTATTATTAATTTCTTAATTCTTAATTAGGTCTTGAAAAACAAAATCAGAGTGTTAATTAGGTCATGTGCTAGTTGGAAATCCTCAAGGCTTAACTTTGTAGACATTGATAAACAAGTTGACTGAGAAGTTTCATGTTTCTAATGGTTGTAGAACAAGCCTAAGGATAATGATTCTGATCATAATGTGGATTTTGCTGCTGGGAATGTGAAACTTATTACCACCAAAGAAGCGTGGGACCAATATTTGGAAGAAGCAAGGAGGGATGGCAAAATTGTAAGTTTCCCTCTTTTTTACTCTGTAGGACAGTAAATTTAATAAGGTAATTCTATGTTTTTGGACCATTCTTATTGTTATTTGACTTAAAGGTCTAATAGAAATAAATTTAGAGTTTGTTTGAGATAGTTGTAAAAAATAAATTCTTATGTTACGAAGTCCCAAAACATGGAAACTAGTGATAGCAAATAATGCTTTTATTATTTTTTAAATTTAATATTTTTTTGTCAAAATAATATTTCAAGACAGTTGTTAACTAAAGACCGTCTTAGAAAGTTACATTTCTAAGGCGGTCATCAGCTAACGACCGTCTTAAAAGACAACATTTTTCTAAGACGAGTTTTATAGGCCCGTCGTAAACTTTCGCCGACATTAGATTCAAATTTGTATGTTATTTTCCACCGTCTTTGTTTATGTTTTTGTAGTAGTGCTTCTAAGTCATATTCATCTTGTCTTTTTCTAAAATTATAATGCATATACATATACTCGGTCTTAACTAAAGTTAAAAACTCTTTCTTTTTCAAAGTTTATGTTTAGAATTAACTACTTCCCCTATTTCCTCAATCAAAATTGTATCATTTATTAAAAAAACAAAAAACAAATATGCAATAAAAATAATATTTTGTATATAGCTAATAAACATGTTTAAGACTAAAATTAATGCAACTATAAAAGCGACTTTCTACGCCAGTTAAATTTGATGTTCTATGCCGGTTATGACCCATCTTCGATGCGCATGTCATAGAATGTGGTAGACACTATGACGACGGTTTTGCAATTGTCTTAGAATGTTGCATATTTTAAGATAATTTTTGCGACAAACCCATATTAGAATGTATCATATTCTACCACATTCTAAGATTATTTTTCCGTCATAACGGTCGTAGAATAATTTTTTTTCTTTCATTGACACATATTTTACAATAACTCAGATCATTGAATCATGCCATATTGAAATACGTTATACACTAAATCTTTTACAAATAATGTTTCTATGAAATCTAACATCAAATCTCAAAAATAATTTTACACATAATGTTTCTATATATTATATTCTTTTTTTAACAAAATCAACACAGAAGGAAACAATTAATTTTTTCATGGACAACCTAAAGTGTATATTATCCATTGATACTAAACACTACTAGTTGAAACTTATGGCCATGAAGTCCCAATTTTTTTTATTTCATAGCAACTAATTAATTCCAAACTAATACCCATGTTAGTAAAATATGAACAACATTATAAACAATTCAAATACTCTGACAATAACTATGTAACTTATTTTATGTGATGTTCATCAATCTAACCATTGAATTGTGAGAAATGTAGTGTTCATGAATACCAAATTTCAAATAAATTGGTTATTGATAAGCCAAAATCTAGTAGAATGCATGAGTTGAAGAAAACCTCAAGCTTCTTAATTAAGTTTCCCTTCTCAATATCATTTGATGTCATCTGAACATACTGGACGCCATAATGTTGTATTCGGTTAACAGTGATGGTTATTCCATAGCAGAACTTAGCACACAACTCAAATGCCTCTATCCCACCAGGGAACTCAGGGAGTTGGATTATTTGGTGCTGAGAAGATGAATGCAGCAAATTCTGAACATAGCTTTTGTAGCCTTAAACATTTGGATGACAAGGGAAACTGAACAACTTCACCATGAACTTTAGAATAAGTACTAACAACAAACTAAACAACATAGACCAATTTCTATGATTAAAAATTTCATATACCTTCTAAAGGAGATATCTACTTTCGTTGACTTGAATTATGAGGTCACTAGAAACTTCAAAAGAGACCCACTTGTATACAAAAGAAAAGATATACTATAGTCATTAACTAGAAGAAAAAAAATATACACAATCTAAGAAGAAAGAATCAAATAGATGAGTTAATTAATGTCTAACTTGATTGCTTCTACGGTGTAGAATGTATGAGGATGAGATCATACTTTCATGAACTTCATGGCTTTCGATTTTTAATCATCTAAATGATGCACTAATTATGACTACCCAGTTGCATAATAATTCACTTGCTAATATAGAAGAAGTGCAACAAACAAATAGTCAAATAAGTTGTAAACAAATACCAAAGCAAGGAACAAATTTTGTTGCTGAGTTATACACTAATTGGTATACATGGACAATTATAAGCTGCATTGAAAATTTGTAACAAAAATGGACACATAATAAAAGAAAGATATTAAGGGTCATACTTAAAATGTCTTTAGGTTAATCATTCAGTGAAGAAACAAATACTTAAACAAATTTGTAACTAGTTTATGCATAAGATCATGGCATATGTTACTGCTAATATGAGCATTGTCTCTCTTCAAGAGCAAAAATGCTTAAACGGAAACAGAATAACATAAACAATATAAAAATGCCCACCATTTGTTTTGCTGCTAGGCAATAATAGCGTTGTTGTACATGTTGACTTGAATTGCATGTAGGAGAATTAACTCCACTGGAGGAGCTTGTATTAGAGTTCAAGGCTTGATGAATAAGGTTCAACCACCTAGATGTTGGTCTAGTATCCTCTAGTCCAAGCATATTCCCAAGTTTAGAGGTATAATTTCTTGGAACCTAAGGTGCAATGCAACAAAAACAAAATCATTAGTATATTTGATTATTATACTCGCAAGGACATTATTTCGATTCCCTACTAGGATTAGGGGGCAAAATTGTGAACTTAGCTCGGCCATGATTTGATAATGAGGTACAAAATCTAAAATGCAAATGCACTTTATAATGACCTGTGAACATGTTTGGGTTGACTAGGCGTGTTCAATATTTCTTGTACCAACCCAACACTAATTACATGCAAAGTGTTCTTATGACTATATCAGCTGTCTAATACTTCTAGGCTAGTTTTTTGAATTGTGTACTTTGGCTCTGATAGAATGACATCAAAGCCACTGGCAGTCAATCATGCTACTTCATCTTGTGCGCTAACAAATATCTCAGTTTGGGTATCAATAGAAGTCCATATTCTTTTAGCAGGAGGGGTGCCAGGGTCCTGTACCAAGAAATTCAAATAATTTATCAAACACATAATCAAACAACAGTGAAATACAAAAATCAATCATTGACCTAATAAAACTAGAGTCTACTAGACATTCCACCAACATCAAGTTCCCAAATCCTTGGATCCCCAACCCACAACCATCTCCTTTTTTGGTGGGATAGTCACAAGCATCCCATATAGGGTCAGACAATAACTGAACAATCTCTTGTGCCTTAGGATTGTTGTTAGGATCACAAGTGCTAACAGGTTGCTCCAAGTGTTTGGCATTATCGGGAACACAATAATAGTGATACGCCAAGTAGGGGAAATTGGCAGTGTCATTTCTATAAAATTTTTTGTCCTCTGGAGTCATATGAAATGGTGGGTGGATGGTTGCCCAAAATGGTGGCACTGCACCAAGCTCGTTTTTCAGGATTAATGATCATTTCACTATATCTACTAACATCATCTCCATCACAAGGATCACCATTGTTATTCCAGTAGCTACCCATGTCTAAAAGGTAGAACCAACTCTTAGGTCCTTCATTTTTTTATATCTAACCTCCACCTAACTTTAAAATTCGATGACTCAGGAAGCTGAATCATGAAACCAAATGGTTAATTGTTGTCAATCAAACCATATATATTGAAGGAAATTGAATGTTGTTAATTAGCTTACTATTTTATGACTACAAAACAAATTTCAAAGTGTGGACAAATTAAGCTTCTACATACGGTTTTAAGCATTCCCCTTGTGTCATAATGGTAAGCTCCAGAAACAACCCTCTGGTTGCATCAACTCTCAGATGCAACATGAACCATGGATATTTGTTTGCAGTCTTGAGCTTATCTTTGAACATCCACTTCCCACATTAACTTTCTTCTCCTAAACAACTTTGTAGTAAGAGTGATTACCATTTACACCACCCTGACAACCAGAATCCAAATCATAAGTACCATAAAATCTTCCTTGCATTGTACAATCATTATCATTGACCTATGTCTATTGATGACACAAAATGGGTTGGTTCTTGCAACTGCTGCCATATACCCATGTCTACCAAATCTTGACGACATTTCAAACCATCCTTTCTTGCCTTTAATGTTAAGAAGGCTACCAATTAAACTATCACATACATTTTTTCTTGAAATGCATTACATCTAAACAATGTTGTGCATGTAGATCGCACCGGTAAGGAAGATCAAATAATATTGACCTTTTCTTCTAAATGTTCTTTTTTGACCCATCCTCTTTTTGTGTCTTCCCAAAGATAGTTATGATGTCCTTGACCCGATCAAAAACTTTGGGTCCACACAATGGTTTCGGTGCATTGTCAATCTCTAATGTTCCATTAAATGCTTTCTTCATTCACCGATATGGGTGATAAGGTTTTAGAAATCTTTGATGCCTTATATATATATTGTTTTCTTTCCATGCTTTAGTTAGATGTAACTTGTGTCTTTCTCACATATAGGACATTCCTGGTGTCCTTTGACACTATATCCACTCAAATTCCATAAGTTGGAAAGTCGTTAATGGTGTAAAATATCATTGCACGCAACCTAAAGCACTGCTGAAGATTCCTGTCATACACATCAACCCTTTCTACCCATAATTTTGTCAAGTCTTCAATCATGGGAGCAAAATAGACATCAATGTCATTTCTTGGCTATCTTGGACCGACTATCATTATACACAACATAATGCATTTTTGCTTGATGCACAACCAAGGAGGAAAGCTGTAAATCATTAGCAAAATAAACCATGCACTATGGTCGGTGCTCAAGTTACCAAAAGGATTAATTCCGTTAGAAGCAAGAACAACCCTTAGGTTTCTGGGATCCTGTCCAAAATCCATATACAACTGATCAATTGTCTTCCATCAAGGAGAATCAGTGAGATGATAGAACAATCCATCATTTTTTTTGCCTATTTGCATGCCATGTTAGGTTTTTTGCGTCATCTGCATTAGCAAACAATCGCTTAAACCTTGGTATTATTGGAAGATATCAGCATACCTTTGCGGGACGATCACTATTTGTGGCTACATCATCACTGCATTCGTCATACTTCACTTTGTAGCGTGAGACCCCACATGTAGGGCAATTGCACATTTCAGCAAATTGATTTCTGTACAAAATACAATCATTAGGGCATGCATGTATTTTCTGGTATTCCATACCCATAAGACATAATATCTTCTTCGCCTTGTAATGATTCTTGGGTAAGGTGTTATCTTTAGGAAGCATATTCTTCAATAACAATAACAATTCAATGAAGCTTTTGTCACTCCACCCAAATTTTGCCTTCAAGTTCACCAAAGCTAACACCTTCGATAATCGTGTGAAGGTTGTGCATCCCAAATACAATGACTTCTTGGAACCAGTTTCTAATTTTTCATAATAAGGTGCATGAGCTTGCTTAAAACCCTCTTGCCCAAGATTGCATAGCATGTCTTCTATACGATCTCTAATATGTACATTAATTGCCTCAGTCGGAGGGGCTATTGACATTTGTGGTAATTCACCATGCCATATCCATTTTGTATAAGTAGGATTGATACCCTCACATATAAGATGTGCTATAATGTCATTCAATGATTGTCATCTCCCATTTAGACATTTAACACATGGACAAAAATATTTTCCACCTACTTCTGGTGCATTTTGTTGTACAAATTATAAGAACTCTTCAACCCCCTTCTTATAATCGTGAGTTATGTGTGCTGCTTTCATCCAACTTCAATCTATGTTTCATGTACTGTGATATAGGGTACATTATCCCATATGCATGAAAATATCTTTTTTTTCATAAAAAGGTGTGACTCTATCCCATTCGGGAAGATATTTTTTTACGTGATTCATACGTACAAGTTAAGTAGGTTGTGTTAAATTTGATGAAATTTTGACAGCATTTCGCATTGGTCTCCCAGTACACGACTTGAAAGCGGTGACATGAATTCACCATGATCAACTATGCACACGGAGAACAAAGCAATATGAACTAAACCGAAATTTAATCAAAATTAACACAACATACTAAATCTCTAAGTAATAATTAAGTAAAAAAAAATAGTCTTCCAAATTGTCCAAACGGACAATTCAAGATTTAATACAACAATTAATCCTAATTGTCCATATTAATCATTGTATTCAATCTCAAATGGGGAACTACGGTTCGCTCACAATGCATAAACTTGTAATATTAAACAATACTCATATATGAACAACAAATGTAATAATGATATAAGTGTCTAAATGACATACATACCTCGAAAGATGCTAGTAATAGAAACTATGAGTGCAGTAATGACAATGATAATCAGATGAGTTTATGTTCAGTCAAGCAACAAGAAGTTCTTCGGTAGCCTTAACTTTGTCACACACTTAAATAGTAGTACCTACAAGCAATACAAATTGTTTAAGATAAAAGTAGGAATACAATTGTGATAAGAAAATTAATTCAAACACACAGACGATATATGTATTTGTAAAGGACAAAAAGGAATAAATATGGATTTTCAACGGGCCACATTTATGTAACTAGTCAGTAAAGTACAACAAATTATCTTAATAATCAATACATATGAGATGGTCATTAATTGTCTACCTTTATTATGTAAAATTTATGGTTTGTGATCCTAAGGTTACTCACCGTTTGTTAACAAAGACAATAACTATGCATGTTATTTTGGGGGTGGTTGGGAAAGTGAGGTGAGAAAGGTGTTTAAGATAGAAGTAGGGGAGGGTGTTTTAAAATGTTTGAAAATAATAAGAGGTGTGAAGAGTAAAAAATAGAATGCAAATAGTAGCCCCAGTATTTTTGTGATAGAATAGAACCAAAATTAAAGCAGAAAATGTTTGACCCGAAACATAACTATATTAGCTGATACATGATCCAATTATATGTCCAATTTGGTCAAGCTTTTAAAAAGATTGGCATCAATTATATTTACATACTATTAAAATTTTAAAATTATAGCTTGTGCTGCATGCAAAGTATGAACAACAAACATTTCGGCTATGCATGAATTATAAGGTCCACTTTGAAGTCGACAACTTTTGTCCTTTCTAAAACTAGGGAAGTTTCTAGGTAAAATCAAAGGGCAAATGTTGAGGATAGCATCTAGATCCTATGTCATGCATTCACAAAACAAAAGACAAAGCACGGTTATCAGCAACCCATGCTTAAGCACACCATATCTTTTTTGCTAATCTAACATCTTAGTATTTTTACATTCCTTATATAATATGTTCCAAGCTTCAGGTTTGAACAACATTTTGTCAGCTCCTAAGTATCTATAGTGTGATGTATCATAGGTTGACATGCATGAGTGCATCCCCTCTCATGCATGTATTGTTAATCATGTTGCTCTAATATTCAACAAAAGTATCCTATAACCTCAAACATATCCACACAAAGGGAAGGTTCCTTTGGGCAAACTAGTACCTTAGCTACTACCACTATTCTCAATTTTGTACCTTCACTTTTGCTTCCTCATCTGAATCTTATATCTAATTAAAATATTTTTTTAAGCTTTACTACTATGTATATGAACCCCTTGAAAAACAAAGAAAAGAAAAAGCTTTCTACTAGCCTTGATTTTCTCACAGTGGAAATTAACCCTTTATTTGTTCTACTTAAGTTATGGCACCCCTTGACTTTGTTGCACTTGAAGACTTGCACAATTCAGCAAACAACCTTCTCCATTCTCCAATGGTTCAACAAGCTATTTTCCATCAAATAGAAGAAAAATGGTTAGATAATGTGTTAGAGTCATCTCTAAGGATGTTGGAGGTGTGTGGCATCTCAAAAGATGTTCTCTTGCTAGTAAAAGAACACCTCTAAGGACTTTAATTCACTTTGCGTAAAGCAAGCATTGGTGATCCAGAAATTGAGGAAAAAATTGCAGACTACAATTGCTATAGGAAGAAACTGAACAAATAAACATTGAAGTGGTTGAAGAAGGGTATGAAAAGCCAAAAAGCCACCATGCACCCTCCAATGATTAATGAACAAAAGCTATTTTTGGTTGTTGATGTGCTTAGAGAAGTGAGAATGACCAGCATTTGCATTGTGGAATCACTTTTGTCCCTTGTTTCCTCACCTTGGTTGGATAAAAAAATTAGGGAAACTAAGGTCCGTCACATAAAAGCTTTTACGTGTGAGTTTGCATTGTTGTTTAGATGATATGATCTATTATGATGCCATGGTGCTTCAAAGTGAAAACAAAAGGTCAGCAGGGGTTAGGATGGCCATAGAAGATATTAAGGTGGAGTTGGAGTTCATGTTCAGACGTTTGATCCACACAAGAGTTTTGCTTCTTAACATTCTTGCGAAATAGAAAAACTAGGTGGGGAATGGGAGCCCCAACATACCAGTGACAAACAAGTTGACTAGCTAACTAGCTCAAAACTCATTTATCTCTTAATTAAATTTACTTAGATTGTTAACTATTCTTTTATTCTTTGATTGTTTTCAAATAAACTACATTGTGAATGTTGAATATAATTGAACATTTCCACCCTAAGTTACATAGATTTACTATCAATGGAAAATAAGTTTGGACTAAAAATAAAAGCAATTGAATTGCTTGTATATATATGTTTTATTATGCCATATAATTGCAAGAAAGAAAAATCATAATTCTATGTGCATCTAGCTGTCTGCCAGTGGATTTCTTTGTCACTATGTTATCCAACAATTTAAGGAATAATTAATAAAAAAAGAAATAATACTACAATCCTACTTGCAAAATGACTTAGGTTCTTCATTAGAGGCTTAGACCACTAATTGACCATACACACAAATACTAAACATATTTTGTGCCACACCCATCAAGTCTAACCCTGAACCAAATACAAAATGTAAAACTTTTGAATAATAGTCAGTGCTCATGGAAATTCTAGTGTAAAACAAAGGTAAAATATCACTTCCATGAAATTCAGAAAATCATGTCATTCACTCACCGTATTAAAAGCTCAACTGCTCGTGAACCATGCCCATGCTCAAATTAAAGATAAAAGTAAATAACATGTGTCTCCTACAATTTTCAAAGAATCTGGTTAAACAAAACTTCATGGCAAGAAAATAAAAGTTACCCAAATGGCACTAGGGTGTGTCGCAATGAGTACAATGTGAGCAACTCAAAGTTTATGAAAAATTGTATCTTGACATTGCTCATAGAATTTCAATGTCAACTAAACCATTCCTCATACCAAAACAAATACTAAGAGTTGTCAAACCTAATCAAGGTACCCAAATAGGACCTTATTTCATCTTACCTAAAGAGAGCAGTCTCTAACACGATGACGGAAGGCATGACTCACGGAGGCGGCGAGAGCTTAGTGTCGTCACAAAAAAGCTGCAATGGGTGACAAAGATAAACAATAGAGGTGAGGGAAGGAGATAACGTGTGGTGTCAATAGTGGATTTAATTAGGGGCGTTAAAAATGACTATGGTTATCAACAAAAAACCATCATTGTCTTTTCAGTTTATTTACACTTTTGCCACAAGCGTACATTCTAAGACGGTTCCTTATAATCGTCTTAGAATGGGCGACGTAAAAAAACAAATGTAACTCCCTTAATTACAAAAATGGCACCAGTCACATTCTAAGACGGTTCCGGATAACCGCCTTAGAATGGGCGTCATAAAATCATCATTTTTTAGTAGTGTAAATATAATTAAGTTCATAATGCATGTTAAGCCTCGATGTAATCTCATCCTATATAAAAATTCTTAATCTCGTCTTTTGGAGTTAATTTTCACATTAGTAATTAACTCTTCATAAATGTAATATGCATATACCTTTCTTTTTTTAAGTCTTCTACAACATTTCTCTTAACACTTTATCACAGCATGCACTTCCTTCAAAGATTAAACATTATAACAAGTAATAATAAAAAAATCAAGACAAAATGGACTCATTTTGAATAAAAAAATTGTTAGTTACTAAATCATACATTAACTATTATAAACACATTAAGGTGTAAGAATCACCAATCAGGTCCTATTTAAATATATCATTTGAAAAATAGAAAATTTTAAAATAACAAATAAAAAATGAAAACCTTGACGAAAATCAAAGTTATCTCTATATACATTGTTCATGCTACAAAATTTGCATCGAGAAGCATTTTTTAATTATATATTCTAATAGCTTAAGTTAGAAATTAGTTTATGATAAAATATGTTTGGAATGTAATAAGTTTTTATTATTAAAATATGTGATTAATTCCTTATTAGTGATCTATATGTTTTGGACTTAGAATGTCATCTTTAGCTGAAGTGTTCCATCAGTTTTGGAGTTGAAAGACCATATATTGAATGACATCAATGGGTGGCAATGACTAATAAGTACATTTTTTATAGTAGAATGTTTATATATAACACATGTGTTTAGTCTCTGAGCTTATATCTTTCACTTTTGTCTTATACACGCCATTTAAAGAGAGAAAGAGCTTGAAAGAATCAAAACAAAGTAGCTTTTACATGACAATGACTAGAGGTATATTTTGATTATGTTTTCCACATTTGTTAAGGACTTGTATTTCATTTTGTTGTTTATAACCATTACAACCTATCCTTCGATGGGAGTGAGAGCGAAAAGCCAAAGGAGCATCTTCCAAAAAGGAAAACGCGTGGAAGTCGCCACCAACGTTTATTTGAGGAAAACATTAGAAAAAACCAAAAGAAGTCTGCAAATTTTGAAAATAAGGGTTAGGGAGTTGTTTACGCATGGGGAAGGTATTAGCATCCCATGCGCCCGTCACAAGGGACGACAACCTTTAATTGAGTATGAAAAAATGTGACTTCAATATTATTTACTTTTCCCTTTTTATATATTTTTATTTTTTGGGGGGTCCACAAGGGTGTTGCCCTTGCTCCTACGTATCCTCAGGTGCGATGAGAAATTCAAACCTGCGTAGTTCTTTAAGTCTAAATGTTTGTGTGTTAAATTGTTTTTATGTTTTTGAAAGATTCATTTTAATTGTGAACAAAAAGTCGTTTAAGGCGTTGGACCTTGAAACGATCTTTTAAATTTGAAAAGCGAAGAGAATCGTTAAGGGGTTGGACCTTGAAATGTCTCAAGTGATATTTGATAAAAAGAAATTAGTTATGAGTTGGTTTTATCTTCGTTTTGTTTATTAACTTCCAATCTCTTTAAAGACAACTTTACAACACTAGTGATTGGTTAAGATTGAACTTTACAATGAAAAATGAGATTGTCGATGATAGATGGAGGAAATGAATATGCACAAAACAACAAGGAGGACCCCTACCGGTGCATAGATCACATCAAAATCTTAAAAAAAACAAAACTAACCGACGGTCACACGAAGAACACCGAACAAGGAACGATGTAGAGATTGATTGCGGTCGCGATTCGGTAGCGCCTCGCTTTGTTTCCTCTTCTTTCTTCTTCTTCTTTCTTTCTTCTCTCAATTCCCTCTATTTTTTTACCTTGGAACCCTTTAAAACACCCCCTAGGACGCCTATTTATAGGCAAAAGGTCACTTTGAGGCAGTTGCAACTCGCCCAAGCGAGCCAGAGGCTTGCCTGGGCAAGCTAGGGTCCAGGAAAACCAAGGAAAAGACCCTTTTGCCCCCTTTTTTTTGGTATTTTTTGCATTATTGATCAGAACACTGAATGATCATTTGTTTCTCACTGTAACTGGCGTTCAACACCGTATGTCGACTAGCAAGGATCAAAAGATCAACAAATGATAGTCCTCGAATGAAATTAGGGTATGACAGTTACCCTTCTTTACTTATTTTTTATTGCAAATAAAAGGGAAGTAAAGATAAGGACACTAATTTCGTTTGAGTGACCTTGCTATTCGACTGGGCAACTGGCGAAAACCAAGGAAGAAAAACCTGTAAACAAAAGGACATTGAAGTCCTATAAAACATAAAAAGGGAGGACATGGAAGTCCTATAGAGCAGAAGACATTTGAAGTTTTTTTTTCTAAAGCATAAAAATAGAGGACGTTGAGTCCTAAGAAGCATAAAGACAAGGACATTGAATCCTATGAAAGATAAGGACAAGGACATTGAGTCCTATTGAGTCTTATGAAAGGCAAAAGACGTTGAAGTCTTATAAAGTGTAAAATTTAGAAGACATTGAAGTCTTTGAAATGTAAACGATCGAAGACATTAAAGTCTTTGAAATCTAAAAGACAGAGGACTTTGAGTCCTATGAAAGCATAAAGACAGAGGACTTTGAGTCCTATGAAGGATAAAGGCGAGGACTTTGAGTCCTATGAAAGATAAAGGTGAGGACTTTGGGTCCTGTGAAAGATAAAAGCATGGACTTTAAGTCCTATGAAAGATAAACGTGAGGACTTTGAGTCCTATGAATTATAAAAGCGGACTTTGAGTCCTATGAAAGATAAAGGCGGGGACTTTGAGTCCTGTGAAGGATAAAGGCGAGTACTTTGAGTCTTGTGAAAGATAAAAGTGAGGACTTTGAGTCCTATGAAAGATAAAGCGAGGACTTTGAGTCCTATGAAAGAAAAAGGGGGGACTTTGAGTCTTGTGAAACAAGCCAATAGGCACAAGTACCAAAGGGCTCAACCTTATGAGAAAGCAAGAGGTTGACTCTTTGAGAGGGCCTCTCATCCTAAACTCAAAAGATAGGACATTAGATTTGGGAAATTGGTATATAAAGAGAAATCTATGCACTTATGAACTTGATTTTTGGATGCAAACGCATGCAACCTTCACCTTGAAATGAAGTAAATGTAGGCTCCATATCTAGTAATGCAAAAGGTTTTGAATCATGAAATTTGCGTAATGCTCATGACATTATTTCTTATTTTTTTATTTTGATTTTGATTTGATTTTTTTTCTTTTTTTTTGGAAAACACAGATTGACTGTCTCTTTCTGAAAGGCGTGATAACTCATGAGATCTCATCCTATCTTTTTGCAAATCTCTTCAAGAACTCCTTCAGAGTGTATGTTTGTTTGATTTAGTCACTTGACAATTTTGGAGTGAAGGCAATGGAGCTGTTTGACATTTAATCAATCAACTGAAATATTGATCCTAGGGTTTTCCCTATCTTTTTAAAAACTTCGATTATTCTACACAGCAAGAAAACATAAGGCTTTGGGATCGATCGTGCGCCCCATTAAAGGATGGCAATGGATTGTCACACTTTGGTATGTGACCAAGTGAAAATTTCCCGATTTAAGATCATAGAGTGATGCCAAGGGTCTGTCGATCCCAGTGAAACTTGATGACATGGGCTAATCCTAAAAGAATTTATACAACAAAGGCCACCCATGGATTCAAAAGGAATCCTAAGGAGTTTGCATAAGCGACTAATATCAAATGTGTTTTCTTCTCAAATGTGCAAGTGTGAAACCTCGAGGATTCTCTTATATATATATATATATATATATATATATATATATATATATATATATATATATATATATATATATATATATATATATATATATATATATATATTCAACGATCACAAACATGTGCGGGTTTCATTCCAGAATCCCAACTTAAAAGAAAAATTAGTTATTCCTTGATCCACATGGACTTTATTGGGCTTGTAACGTGGTCAAGGGTAAGAGGGCTATGAAAGAAAGGATTAGAGAGGCTCAAAGAGTGTTTAAGGGTTATATTGAGAAAGAACCTTGAGAGCGTTGCTCGTACTTTTATTCCTTTCAACTCCTGGGTCGGGCTCTACTCCTTTTGTCTTATACATTAATCCTTATTGCACTTTTGTACCTTCCTTGTAAAATCTTGAGATCTTGTGTCTCACTTTTTCTTCACTCGCCTTTGGCGGATTTTATTTTCTTTTTCCTTTCATTGTTGCCCAACTTCATGCATGTGGTGTTTGTATTGCTCTTCCCGCTGCTTTATCGGTGGTTCCTATTTTGTTTTTGTTTTTATTTTTGTGTTGTTTTTAGAAAACAATATGCTTTGGCTCGGAGGGGGTAGCAAGGGATAAATTAGTGTTTGCAATGTTGAAACACGACCATGTGTCATTTCAAATCTTGACTTAGATCCTTTTGTAGTTTGAATTTTGGGACAAAACCTTTGATAAACATGCTCCTTATTCATTCTTTTTTTTATTTTATATCACCCTAATTTTTGCCTAGGCCGCCCTTTTGGGTTTTCAACCTATCAGGTGAGAACTTCTAATCTGCCCCTAGGTTCGCTTGAAGCTCATACATGGTGCCTCTCATTGCCCCAGTATAGGGCTCTGAGGTATCTATTGCTAGCTTTTGTCCTGACCTTGTAGGAAGGAAAAATGAAAGAAACTGTATAGGTTCTCGAAAATGAATTTTCAAGGACAAGAAATATTTAAAGAATTTTCAATTGACAGATTAAATCGAATGACTCTTATTCTTGACAAACTCACTTTTCTATCAAAAAGACAACTTTCAAGAAAAATGAGGTCACATGAATGTCTGTACTTCTTATTTTTTATTTGTAACATAGTCAGTCGAACACTTTTTTATTTTTTGTTTTGAACTTTACTCGTCGTTTACGGCACCACACCAAATGTGTAAAACAAGAAATATCTGATTGAACAAACTTGGAGATCAAGTCAGGAGCGCAATTCTCTTGAGCAAACAAGCCAACGATGTACATTCATATTCTAGTAAATGTTAAATAAATATGAAAAGATGTAATTGTGAGAGAATGAGAGACAAGGACATCAAATTTATCCATATTATTAGCATTGTGACTAATGTTTACAGTAATGGCATAAACTTGAAAATCCTAATGAGTCATTGGAGACATTTAACGACAACCTTCAAACTGCCCAAAGTACCAAGCATAGTGTCACTCGACAATGTCAAAATTCATAAACAATTGTCCTCCTCGAATTTTAGTCAGCCTACATCAATTAGACTTTGCACCTTATGTTTCAGGGTCATACAATGCTCAATGTAATGCCCCGAAACTCCCCCATGATAAGCACATGTTACATTAGGGTTGTATCCTTTGGGAAACATAGGTTGAGAAATCTTTGTTGGGCTTATGATTGTCATTGCATTATCGAGCATATAGGGGGGTAAGTCAGCATATGGCATTAGAATTGGGGTGAATTCTATAGGCTTCTTTTTTGGAAAGTTCCTTCCCTGGTTGGTGCTTTGATTGGTATTAGGGGTGGTGTTTGGTCTTGGATATGCATCGGGTGGATTTCGTGGCCGATTTGGGGGCGGCCTTTGTGGATGATTAGGCGTTCTTAGCTGATAGGGTGGTGGGTAATGAGAAGGGCTGATATTGGCTTAGTATTGATATTGTTGAGCTGGTGAGAAATTTGGCCATGTAGGAATGACAGTCACAACATGGGTTCCTCCCTCCTTCTTATTCTCTCCATTTTCCCCAGGCTTCCTATTCACCAAAGCAAGATAATCAAATTTGTCTCTTCTCAGACCCACTTCGATCCTTTCGTCAGCGGACACTAAATCGGCAAAGCTCAAAGGCATGTAACCCACCATCTTCTCATAGTAGAACATTTGTAATGTTTCCATTATCATTGTTATCATTTTCTTCTCCATCATTGGGGGTGCTACTTGAGTTGTAAGATCCCTCCACCTTTGGGCGTATTCTTTGAAAGATTCATGCTCCTTCTTACAATGTTCTGTAGCTGTATTCTATCCGGAGTCATATCAGAATTGTACTGATACTGCCTAATGAAGGCAACAATTAGGTCCTTCCAAGAATGGACTCGGGAAGGTTCCAAATTAATATACCAGGTGACGACTGCCCTAGTAAGACTTTCCTGGAAGAAATGCATCAATAATTTTCATTTTTTGAGTATGCCCCCATTTTCTTGTTGTACATCTTCAAGTGATTCTTGGGGCAAGTAGTCCCGTTGTACTTATCGAAATCTGACACCTTGAACTTCAGAGGGATAACAACGTCGGGCACTAGGCACAACTCTGCCATGTCAGCAAAGGCATAATTTCCGCCTCCTTCAATAACCCTCAACCTTTCCTTTATATCATCAAATTTTCCCCTTTCCACCATGGCAAGAGGTAGTCTTTCCACCGTAAAATGTAAGGTTTGTGGTTGTGGGCGATACTGAGGGCCCCCCAAAGTGTTTGGCAGGGGTACGCTGCAAAATGTTTGTCCCTCAGTGGCATATTCGAGGCAAGGCTCAGAGTCAACTAGAGTGTGGTCTCAGGGTACTTCATGTGTCTTTCCATGGGTTAAGGGACCTGTACATGACCAGATTGGGGTTGTCAGCTTTCAATGGGTATGGGATCAAAGTTATCGACGTTCTCGTCAAGAGCGTGTGCAACATTAGGTGGTGTATAGTTGGGAGGCAAGCCATATGGTGGGAAAGAATGCTTGCTCTGGGCCTGCACAAAATGGGGGCCACTCGTACTTCCCAATGCCTCACGTCCTTGACCTACCATATCTGAGACTAGATGATTTACTTGATTGAGGCCAGATGGGTGAGTCAGGTCCACTTCTATGGCGGTACTTGCAGCAACAAATGTAGTAGCATTAACCTCCATCATCCTTCTCATACTCATCATGGCTTCCATCATTGTGGTAATTTGTTCTTTCATGGCCTCCATGTCAACCTTCATCTGCTCATGCACCTCCTCTATTTCACTCATTACTCTAACTCTAACACGCGTTCGGTAAGGGCGTCGTAAAGCACGTTCTTTCCTTTTGATAACAATGATTACAATTCTGATTTCAAGGAAAGAATGCAATAAGCAATGCAACCAATGTGAAAAGAAAAATAAGCATGGGTGTATGTGAATGATGCATTGTTGAAGTATTGCAAATTTTTACACAAGACATTCAGTAGAACATAGGGTCGAATCATTTCAGACAACATTGTTCATTACATATTGTCAGAGTCAAAGTTCAACTAGAAATAAAACATGGACATCAACAGTCTCAAAATTTTGTAATTTATTTAGCCGAATCACGTGTTGGCAGTAGCCAAAGAAACTATGTAAAACTCGATCCATCTTTTGCCCCAACTTTTACAAGCTGGTTACCTCCATTTTTTACCTTGACTTGATGAAAACCTTTTCTTAAAAGCATGTGCTTGGTTCAACCCCATACTCCAAGGAATAGAAATTTTGATTGTCAATACTTAGACAACCTATCATAGAGATGAATGATTAGGGCATACATATGCTATGCATGACATATGTAATTATGAGATCGACATGAGACGCCCGAAGAGCCACCCTTTCCTAGTTAACAATGCATTAGGCACCATGTTCACATGATTTTCAATCATTTTTCAAGAGAAATGAGTGTATGACACCAATATGGTTTGTTTATAACTATCATCATGGTACCCAACACATGTAACTAAGAATGTGGTGTAAACTTTCATGCTTCATTGTGACTTTCGTTTTGTTCTTTTTTTTTTCTTTTTTGTGTTTTTTTAGAGGAAAATGCAAGGAATGAAAAACTATGTGCCAGGATCATGCATGAGTGAACATAACATGCGAACGATGAAAATAGAATGTATGCAATTGGCAGAACAAAAGCATGCTAAATGAACATGTATGATAATGCAATGACTTATGAAAATGCAATGCATGAATATGATAAATGATAAATGTAGGAATGATATGTCCATTATGATGCCATGAAGAGATGCATGATGTGATCAAGGAACAATCCAGAGTGAGTTTGCTATGTGCCCCCTAATTCAGGAACCTAATGGAAAGGATCCAAAAGTCCCCTTCTAGAGACAACTCCCAAGGGTGGTTTCATTTAACTTTACTGGCTTCTAGAGGTATCATCCTATTAGGTAATACATTGTGGCGATAGGGACTATTAGCGACAATGCATCACAAAAAAAAGGAAAACTCTAGATGAGGCTTCAATGCTATCAAGCGAGTCAAAGACCCGTCATGACCACAGATCAAGCTCTACTCCATATGGCTCACACAGACCTGGGTATAGGGCCCAACATCTAAAGGTGTGTGAGAGATGTAGGTGCCATGTGTGCATAGAACAAGAATATTCCTATCTATGAATGTAATAGATAGACAAAAACATACCAAACACAACAACATAACAAAGGTTATATACAAATATGGACAAAACAAAAGATAAAAGGGAAAATGGAACATAAATAAAGAAGAAGTCATGATAAAAACATTGAACACTGATCGAATGGCCTAACTCTCTAACAAATCCCCAATGGAGTCGCCATCTGTCACAACCTACCCTTCGACGGGAGTGCGGGTGAAAAGCCAAAGGAGTGTCTTCCAAAAAGGAAAACACGTGGGAGTTGCTACCAACATTTATTTGAGGAAAACGTTAGGAAAAACCAAAAGAGGTCTGTGAATTTTGAAAATAAGGGTTTGGGAGTTGTTTACGCATGGGGAATGTATTAGCACCCCATGTGCTCGTCATAAGGGACGGCAATCTTTAATCGAGTGTGCAAAAATGTGACTTCAATATTATTTACTTTTCTCTTTTTATATTTTCTTATTTTTTTTGGGTCGACAAGGGTGTTGCCCTTGCTCCTACGTATCCTCAGGTGCAACGAGGAATTTAGACCTATGTAGTACTTTAAGTTTGAATGTTTGTGTGTTAAATTGTTTTTATGTTTTCGAAAGATTCATTTTAATTGCCAACAAAAAGTCGTTTAAGGCGTTGGACCTTGAAACGATGTTTTAGATCTTAAAATATGGAGGGAATCGTTAAAGCGTTGGACCTTGAAATGATCTCAAGTGATATTTGATAATAAAAAAATTAGTTATGAGTTGGTTTTATCTTGGTTTTGTTTATTAACTTTCAATCTCTTTAAAGAAAACTTTCAAACACTAGTGATCGGTTAAGATTGAACTTTACAAAGAAAAACGAGATCTCCGATGATAGATGGAGGATATGAATATGCACAAAACAACAAGGGGGACCCCTAAGGGTGCATAGATCACATCAAAATCTTAAAAAAAGTAAAACTAACCGACAGTTGCACAAAGAACATCGAACAAAGAACGATGTAGAGATTGATTGCGGTCGCAATTCGGTAGTGCCTCGACTTAGTTTCCTCTTCTTTCTTCTTCTTTTTTTCTCTCTTCTCTCAATTTCTTCAATTTTTTACCTTTGAACCCTTTAAAACACCCCTAGGACGCCTATTTATAGGCAAAGAGTCACTTTGGGGCAGTTGCAGCTCGCCCAGGTGAGCTAAAACTTAGTGTTGAAGCAATGCGTTAACCCAGGCGAGTTGGTTTCTTCACCATGAAACTATTTGGTGGCCCAGGCAAGCCAGAGACTAGTCTGGGCGAGCTAGGGTCCAAGAAAACCAAGGAAAAGACCTTTTTGTCCCGTTTTTTTTTGTATTTTTCACATGAATATTTTGGAAAAGTTTATTATGCATATATATATATATATATATATATATATATATATATATATATATATATATATATATATATATATATAAAATCAAATACTTAATATTATGTTTCAATTATGCAATTGTATATGAGAGTTTTATTCATCATTGTATTATATCTTGATCTTGAATTGCATAATACGGATTAATTATGGATTAGCCACAACATCTATAATTTGATTTAAATTATATATTAATTTTTTTAAATATCATATAAGGAATTAGGCATAACATTGTGATTAATTGTACTTTACATAACAAATTTTATCCCACGAGAACTTTTATTATATTTGTATAATTAATTAGGATAAAATGTCATATTATTTTTCATGGTTTACCCAGAAGGATCATGAGGTGATGTATAATTTGACAATTTTATCATAAAATAAATATTTATGGTAGAAAATTGAATTGTTTTTATGTTGTACCCATAAAGCATGAAGTTGAGTATGTAATTTGATTATTCTATCATAAAGTCTAACAATATCTTATTGAATTAAAAATTTAGCCCATGGAAAATTTTTGTCACAAGATTAAATTTTCTAGTATGTTTACATTGCTAAACATACGATTAAGATTAGTATGCCTCAAATTTTGACATAGGCATTTGGATTTTTGCAGCTTCTCAAACTGTTAGTTTTTCTGATATTCAATATGATATTCCCAAACTCAAAGGAGATAACAATAAGATATGGAAGGAGAAAATTCTTTTGCAATTGGGGTGGATGGACATAGTCTATGTTATAAGGAAAGACAAACCACCTACAATCACTAATGAAAGTAGTCCAACTGTTGTTGCACTATATGAGCATTGGGAGCAATCCAATCGGCTCAACATAATGTTCATATTAAGACCAAAATCTCAACTGGGATATGTGGTTCTTTTGACCAACATGAAAAGGTCTGAGACTTGCTTAAGGCTATTGATGACCAGTTCATCACTTCAAATAAGGCTTTAGCAAGCACATTCATCATGAAGTTCTCCTCCCTTCGGCTCACCAATGTGAAAAGTGTGTGAGTACATAATGTAAATGCGAGATATTTCAGCTTAACCTAAGAAACTATAAGTTGATATGTCTGAGTCCTTCCTAGTGCACATCATTCTGAACACCTTCTATTAGAATATGAGCCGTTTAAGATTTCCTACAACACACATAAGTATAAATGGTCTATCAATGAATTAATGACCATGTGTGTTCAGGAAGAAGAAAGGCTTGTAATGGATGGTGGGAGTGCATTGCTGGCAACTGCTTGTGGGAAGAACAAAGCTACTAAGTCTTAAGCTAATCAGAAAGGGAATGGTAGAATATCACCATAAGCTAATATTAAGAAGGTGGTAAAGTGTTTCTTCTATAAGAAAAAGGGACACATGAAGAAGAATTGTCCCAGATTCCATAAATGGCTTAAGAAGAAAGGTAAATTAATCTCATTAGTATGTTATGAATCTAATATGGCTAGTGTTAATATTAACACCTAGTGGATTGACTCTGGATCTACAAACCATATTGCAAATTCTTTTCAAGGTATGTAAAATCTAAGGAAACTAGCGAGAAGTGAGCAAAACATTTTACCAAGAAATAGGCTAGGCTCACATATGGAGGCTATTGGAACTTGCATTTTAACTTTAAGTGGTGGCTTTGTTTTGAAATTAGAAAGGGCCTTTTATGTGCCAAGTTTTTCTCAAAACTTGATTTCTAATTTCAGACTCGTACCTTTTGGATATTCCTTTAATTTTAAAGACATTTCGTTTGGGTTATTTTATAATTTTGAATGTGTTGAGAATGGTATCTTGTCTGATGGTCTTTATCTTATTGGTTTACAAAATGATGCCACTTATAGTTCAATGCATGTTCAAACTGGTATTAAAAGGTGTAATATTAATGAGAATTTCTCTATGTTATGGCACTAGAGATTAGGACATATCTCCATTGAGAGGATTAAATGGTTAGTAAAAGACGTGATACTCAATACTCTAGATTTTGATAACTTTAAGACTTGTTTGGACTACATTAAGGGTAAGCAAACCAACATGTCTAAGAAAGGTGCTAATAAGAGTTCAAGCATATTGGAAATAATTCAAACTAATATTTGTTGTCCAAATATGGATGCACGTGGTCATAAATATTTTATCACCTTTATAGATGATTATTCATGATATATGAATGTTTATTTGCTTCATAACAAAAATGAAGCATTGGATACCTTCAAAGTCTTTAAGGTTGATGTTGGGAACTAATGTGACAAGGAAATAAAACTAGTGAGATCAGATAAAGGCGAAGAATATTATGACAAATATACTGAGAATGGACAAGACCGTGTCCCTTTGCAAATTTTCTTCAAGAACATAAGATTATTGTCCAATACATTAAACCTGGTTTTCCATTTTAGAATAATGTTGCAAAAAGAAGGAACCAAGCATTATTAAACATGATATGAAGTATGCTTAACAACTCCAATCTTCTTAAATCCTTGTGGGATGAAGCACTAAAGATGAAAAAGTATATATTAAATTATGTTCCAACCAAGGTTGTCCCAAAGACACTTTTTGAGTTGTTAAAAGGTTGGAAAACAAGTTTCAGACATATGTGTGTTTGGGGTTGCCCGTCTGAGGTGAGGATATATAACCCACAAGAGAAGAAACTTGACCTGAGGACTATTTGTGGGTATTTCATAGGATATGATGAAAGGTCTAAAGGTTATAGGTTTTAGTGCCCATATCATATTACTAGGATTGTGGAATTAAGAAATGTCAAGTTTCTTGAAAATGACTTGATTAATGGGAGTGATTAATTGAGGGACTTAGGTTCTGAAATTGATCATATAGAGTCTTAACCTTCCACATCAAGTGAAACATTGGTTGTAATTCATACCCCTCAAGTTCAAAGGGATGACGAACAACCAATGACTAATATTCCACAACCAATTGATGATAATCCAATAGATCAAATTAATCGTCAAATTCCTGAAAATGATGAATAACCAGCTAAACAACATGATTCACAAGAAAATGTTGATGCAACATTAAGGAGATCTACTAGAGTGAGAAAAATAGTTATTCCTAGTGACTATATTGTATATTTGCAAGAATCTAACTATAATTTTGGAACTAAAAATGATCCCGAAACTTTTGATCAAGCCATGAGTTGCAATGAGTCAAATTTATGGTATAATGCCATGAAGGATAAGATGAATTCCATGCAAAGTAACAAAGTTTGGAACCTTGTAGAGTTGTCTAATGGGGTAAAGGATATTGGTATTAAATGGGTCTTTAAGACCAAAAAGGATTCATTAGGCATCATTGAGAGATACAAGGCAAGACTCGTTGCTAAGGGATTTACTCCAAAGAAGGAATCGATTTCACTAAGACTTTTTCTCTTGTATATAAGTAATATTCTCTTTGTATTATGTTGGCATTAGTTTCTCATTTTGACCTTCAGTTGAAACAAATGGATGTGAAAACAATCTTTCTTAATGGTGATTTAGAGGAGGAGATTTATATGAAACAACTTGAAGGCTTCTCCTCTAGCAGTGATGAGCATTTGGTTTGCAAGCTTAAGAAATCTATATATGGTTTAAAACAAGCCTCCCATCAATGGTACCTTAAGTTTATGGGATAATTTCTTCATTTGGTTTTGATGAAAACTCCATGGATCAATGCCTATACCACAAGGTCAGTGGAAGTAAAATATGTTTTCTTCTTTTATATGTAGATGATAATTTGCTTGTAATCGATGATCGAGGATCGCTACATGAGGTGAAATAGTTTCTCTCTAAGAATTATGACATGAAAGATATGGGTGATGCATCTTATGTCATTGATATTAAGATTCATAAAGATAGACCTCGAGGTATTTTAGGTCTATCATAGAAAACCTATATTAACAAAATTTTGGAGAGCTTTCATATGAAAGATTGTTCATTAAGTGTCGCTCCCATTGTGAAGAGTGATAGGTTTAATTTGAACCAATGCTCAAATAATGACTTTGAGAGGGAACAGATGAAAAACATGCCTTATGCTCCAGTTGCTTGAAGCCTCATGCATGCTCAAGTATGTACAAGGCTTGGCATTGCTTATGCAATTGGACTGTTAGGAAGAGATCAAAGCAATCCAAATATCGAACATTGGAGAGCTACAAAGAAAGTAATGAGGTACGTTCAAGGGACCAAAGGTTACATGTTTATGTATAGACAAATGGACAATCTAGATGTGATTGGTTATTTAGACTCAAACTTTGTTGGTTGGGTTGATTCCCGCAAATCAACATCTAGGTACATTTTCATAATGCCTAGTGGATTGAGCTATTTCGTGGAGGACTATTAAGAAGACTTTGACTGCTACTTCTATCATGGAAGTTGAGTTTGTCTATTGCTTTGAGGCTACATCACATGGTGTATGACTTAAGAGTTTCACTTTTGGGTTGAAACTAGTTTATATTATTTCAAGGCCTTTGAAAATTTTTTGTGATAACTTAGTTGTTGTCCTTATGGCTAAGAATAAAAAAAGTGGAAGTCCAAGTAAGCATATCAACATTAAGTACTTAGCCATTAGAGAAAGAGTAAAAGACAAGAAAGTGGTCATTGAGCATATAAGCACTGAATTGATGATCGTTGATCCTTTGCCTAAGGACATGTCACCGTTTAAGTTAAGGATCATTAGAGAGAATGAGACTTGGTTCCACTTTATGATTGTATACATATAGGTTAGAGTTGAAACTCTTATGTTGTGATATTTTCTCATATTCAAGTGCACATTGATTATTTGAGAAAAATTATGTTTTGGACAAAGAATAAGCATTGGGTTTATTCATTAAATTTTATTACCACATTGAGTATACTACTTGGGAAATTGAGCTTGTTGTATTACATGGATGATATTACTCGTTATAAGAGGAACTATCACTATAATTTACATGTTCATTTCTTAAGGAAATTGCGCATTGACTTATTTTTAGTCAATGAGTCAAAATGTTGGACCAAGTGAGAGAATATAATAAGTTTTTATTATTAAAAGTTGTGATTAACTCCTTATTAGTGGTTTGTACGTTTTGGACTTGGAAGGTCATCTTTGGCTGAAGTGTTCCATTAGTTTTAGAATTAAAAAGTCAAATATTGAATGATATCAATGAGTGGTAATGACTAATAAGTCCATTCTTGATGGTATAATGTCTATATATAACACATGTGTTTAGTCTTTGAGCTTATATCTTTAATTTTCATCTGATAGGTCATCTACACATAGAGAGTAAGAGCTTGAAAGATCCAAAACAAAACAGTTCTTCCAGGGCAATGACTAAAGGTATATTCTGATTCTATTTTTCGCATTTGTTAATGACTTGTGTTTCATTTAGTTGTTTGTAAGATCACATGTTTGTTATTTTATTCTTACATGGAATTCGTATAAAACTTGAAAAATATTAATTTGATCCTCATAGAAACTTTCGTATTAATTTGGCCTTGTAAAAATAAAACATATTTTTTATGATTCTCAGTGGTAGCTTCGCTAGACTATAATCTGATGTGGCTAGTAAAATTACATTTATAATTTGATTACAAATGAATTATACAATTTGTGATTGTTAAAATCTTCCAAAATGAATGAAACAATTTTTTGCGGTTAAAAATCCTCATAAATTATAATTTTTTGTCCTTTCTTGAGCGATTTTCTCAACCATTTTAATGAGATTAGGAAGAAATATGAAGCAACAATAAATTTTGGTGTCTTCCAACCGCACGTGTGAAAATAGAGATAAAAAATAATTAAATATTTGTAGCTACATAATTATCATTTGAAAAACATAAAAATATATTTTATTTTTATAAAAACCAAATTAATGAAAAAATATTATGAGAATCAAATTAATATTTTCAAATTTTACAAGAGATCCCAACCATATTTTATCCAATAATTTCAGGTAATATTTTTAACGGTTGCGCATTGTAGTATACCGCTTTTTGTTAAAGCAGGCGCAGAGATGATTCAGAATTGAACTTGTATCCAAGCATCTTGTGCTGAATTATTTTAATTTTTATATGAAACGTAAGAGCAATTTTAAATTTCCATATATATATATATATATATATATATATATATATATATATATATATATATATATATATATATATATATATATATACCCAATTGGGCCAACCGCCAAGCCAAGTATTTTAGTTTTTCCATCTCTCTTCTTGGAGCTCAACTCTTATTTACGATTCTTCGTAGTTTCTGATTTCAAATTAATTTTGGAAATATACTGAATCCTTCTAATTTATTGATGAGCAGTGAACGCGATGTTTACAAACAAGTACTTTATGTACGAATTATGCAAGTGCGTACGTACAGGATAAAGTCAAACCAAATTTATCTGATTAAATTATCAAACAATAATTTACGTACGACGAAAATTATTGAAATCAGTATTCTCAAAAGATAAGGAAAAGGATGGATCCACACACCCCTGAGAATATACTAATGTTTAAATATTTTATAATTCAATTGTTGGAAAGGACATATTACATGTTGCAACTATACTCCAATAAGAAGTAGTCTTACTGATGTCCTGCGCAAAAGACAAAAGGAAAATTAAAATACAATAAAAGCAAAAAAGAAAAAGACGAAATTCTTGTTGTATATGCAATATTCCCCCAACACAGGGTATAGCCAGCTGGCGAGGAAAAAACTCGTTGCGGATTATTAAAAGGAGTTAATTAAATTTCTTTATTAATAACATATAACATATAGTAGATGAAAGATATACGTACAAACTGTGATCTCGCTCAACAATATGAGAAATCAACCTCGAAATTTTACATGAAACTAAAACAAGCATCATGAACAAATTAACCAAACACAGTGCGTGCACGTACTTGTGTGCCCCGATGCATTAAACAGTGGAGATTACAAACATCTTATCAAATACAAATATCTTATTATTAAACCATGTGGTAGTATAGAATCACTAGGATTGATATAGAGGTAGGAGTTGAAATAATATATATGAGAGATCATAGGTTGGAAATGCGATCATAGTACACACCAATTAACCATGTGGTTGCATATATAGTGCTAATTTCTGGTGGATCACATGATGGAGCAAGGCGAATCGGGAAATGTATCATAACATACTACTGGAGGAGGATAAGGGTAATAACAAGGTTGTTGATAGGGCACATAGCATTTGGGGCAGTTGCACCATTTAGGGCACGGTGAAGGAGGCTTAGGGCATGGCTTGTACTCACACTCACACTCAAACTTGGAGTTGAGGCAATTGATGCATGGCTTACACTCACCATCGCACTTGGGGCTCTCACAATTAGCACAAAGCATGACACACTCGCCATCACAGTGGATGCTTTCACACTTTGTGCAGCATGAAGTGTCACACTTACCATGGCAACTGGAGCTTTTGCACCTTTTTCACAGAGCAGCACGCAGCATCTTCTTCAACCTTTCTTCCTTCTTCTTCTTCTCCTCCTCTTTCTTCTTCTTCTCTTCGTCCGCTTTAATTAGGTCTTCCACGGTGGGAATGGTCACAGAGCTGAACTTCTTCTTCAGCTGGTTGGCCAAGCAAACCATGTCCACGTTTACACCGGTCACCGCAACGCGATCATTGTCGTCCCCTTCCAGGGACACCGAAGTCACACCTGTAATTGGTTTTGGTCATGACTCAAATTAACATAAGTTAATAAGAGATGCATGTTGAATTTGAACCCAGATTTTTGGACAACAACGCACACCCTAAACACTCCCTTGACTCTAATAATCAATGTTTTAAAAACAGCAACATCAAGTTTTTTGCCGGAACGTTAAGATATTTTTATTTTTTAGTCTTCAGCAATCAAAAATATTTGTTTGCAATATCAAGAAATGCAATGAAATTGAGACCGCCACCACAATGAAAAAACCTTGTTCATCCTAATTTCTATTTCACTTTTTTATATAATATGATCTTATCACTTATTATATCTATTTATATATATATATATATATATATATATATATATATATTCATTTTTCTCTATTTTTTTCATTGATTATTAGAAAATTAATTACTGATATTTTAACATTTTAAAACTTATACATATGGACAAAGCTTAGTTGAAGTTTCTTTTAGGTGTTTTCAGTGTTGTTCATTAAATAAAATCAAAGTTTTATTTAAGTAAATCCTGAAAAAAAAACATTTGTATTAAAAGTTTGTATATATTGTTAGATGAAATTTTAATTTAATTCTAATTAGAAAATAATACCAAAAATACCTAACAAATTACTTCTAAGTTTTTTCCTTCATATACAACCAACTCAAATGCAATTTTCTAACTACTAAAATTTTAGTGTATTAGGTTTGGTTAAACCTATGACCCAATCTAATCAAATTTTAACGGGTTAATTTATGTCAATTTTTTAAGAAAATAATGAAACTCAAATCAAATCAACCTATTTATAAATTGTTTGGATTGAGTTGAGTAAATATATCAAAACATTTAATTTTTTTTCTCTTCTTTTTTAAAATGTAATATTTTTATAAGTTAAATTTTTTATTAAATAAATCAGATACAACTGTTAATTGTTAGATTTTTCATTAAAAAGAAAATTATGTGATACTATCACACTCCACTCTAGTGACTCTTATCTATTTATTTATTCATGAGGGATGAGAATTAAGAATACCATATTCGAGATAAGAAGTTTCAATAAGTATAGTGAATGAATTTCAAATATTTTTTTCTATCAAAACTAATGGAATATTATGAGACTTACTCTTTGTAAATAAATTTAAAATATTTTTAGAAGCTCATTTGAAGTAGTTTTAATCAATAAAACTCTTGTTGTTTTGATCCTGATAAGGATTTGTTGATACTTACTCAATTTAAGTCGATAAGCCTATATAATTACTAGTCAATAGTATATGATTTTTTTTAAAAAAAATATATTAATATATATTACATATAATAATAATAATTTAATATATTAACGGGTCAACTAACCAGACAATGGATCAATGAGTTTAAATATTAAAACTTGTGACTTAATTTAAAATTCAATGGGTTTAATTCATTTGATTAGTCTAATATAACTATAAAAATCATCTAAATATAAAAATTATGTAACTCAAACTATTTCAGTTGATTTTAAATTCACATGTGATATCCACCCGCTTACATCCTTAAAAGAAGTTAATGTATGTCCAAATACATAAAGCCTGAAAGAATTGACGTCTGATGTTCACCTGGTACCTCTGCGGCAATTTTGAGGGCTTTGTTTCTACATTTGTCGCAGTCCATTTTCAGCTTAATGACTATTTTTTGCTGTATTATTAGACATGTTAATATTTTATATATATATATATATATATATATATATATATATATATATATATATATATATATATATATATATATATATATATATATCATGATATAAAAAAAGGGACAGAAAAACAAAACTGAAACCATTGGTTAGTTAGCTTATTTAAGTGAACTGATCATACCTTCATGTTTGCTTAATTGGAGGAAAGGGGCACTTCTTGCTCTTGTAATAATAATTGGGAACAAACTCAAAGCAGCCGGTGTTTTTTGGTGTTTGTCTTGTTCTTTGGAGCTGAGCCAGCACCTATTTGTTTATATAATAATAAATGGACTATAGGGGTGTGTATCGCATAAAGTCTCCGCTGACCGAGTGAGGTAGCTGGCATACGACGTATTAGCTACTGGGATTAGGATTGCATTTCTGTCTGACTAAATAGTTAATTTAGTCCTTGAGATTGTACTCATTTTGTATATTAGTCTCTAACTTAATATTAAATTCAAAATAATCTTTATCTTTGCATAAGTGTTGTAAAATAATCATTCCGTTAAATTTTAAAGTAACGCCGTTAATGAGGTCAATTTTAGTGTCACATAGACTATCCAACGTGGCACTAAAAGATGACGTGGCATGACACTTGGACATACCTCCTAAAAGATGTCACGTCATTTGATGATAACAAAACGAGTAAATAAACAATTTAGTCCCTGACTTTGTATCCCTGTTGCATATTAGTCCTTAACTTAATGAAAAATCCAAAATAGTCCTTATATTTTGCATAAGTATTGCAAAATAGTCCTTAACTTAAAAGATGTCAGAAATCGTGCTTAAAGTGTTCCTGCATATTGAAGGTTGTGTCTTGCACAATTTCTGGCGGCGTAGATTCCTCCTTAAATTTCTTGTCATCTTTTGATTCCTTTAGTTTTTTCTCTTCTTCTTTCTTTTCTTTTTTTCTCCTCCACTTTGTTTTCCTCTGATTTTTTCTCTTCATATTCAGAACACACAAAAAAAAAATCAAAACCCAAAATGATACATTGATGGTAATTGAAGAAAAAAAAAAGAGGAAAAGAGGATGGTTATGCAGACATAGTCCATTGGTGTTGACGGCTACAGAGATAAGGTTGTTGTTGTGGATTTTTGGTTCTTTTTATTTGTGCAAGTGTGTGTGAGTTCTTTTTCGTATATATGCATCAATTGGTTCAGAACCATCAAATTTGAAAAAGTCACTCATTATATCATCATCAAATGACGTGGCACTAAAATTGACCTCACTAACAATGTTACTTTAAAATTTAACGAAATGACTATTTTGCAATACTTATGCAAAAGATAGGTACTAATTTGAATTTTTCAATAAGTTAGGGACTAATATGCAACAGGGGTACAATGTCAGGGACTAAATTGTCTATTTACTTGTTTTGTTATCATCAAATGACGTGGCATCTTTTAAGAGGAACGTCCACGTGCCATGTCACGTCATCTTTTAGTGCCACGTTGGATAGTCTACGTGGCACTAAAATTGACCTCACTAACGACGTTACTTTAAAATTTAACGGAAGGACTATTTTGCAACACTTATGCAAAGATAGGGACTATTTTAAATTTAACATTAAGTTAGGGACTAATATGTAAAATGAGTACAAAAGAGACTAAATTGCTTATTCACTCATTTCTATCCACTAAAAGTTACCTTTAGACAACTAAAGCTCATAGTACGATTTTAATAAGTTTGTTTAAATTTATTTGTTGAAATAAATATTTATTTTAATAAAATAAGTAGTTTTTTTATTATTTTAAATGTATTTATCTAAATTATTTTTGTTTTAAAAAATAATTAAAAAAATTATCTATTTTTTTAAAAAAATATTTATTTTAAACAAACTCATCTTTATTTTAATCATAAGTTGTTTTCGATTTTAGTTGCTTTTGATTTTAATAAACAATTTTAATTTTATTTGTAAGCACAAGTTGTTTTCAATGTCTTCTTCCGTAATCAGGCCAACATGAGCATGTGAAGGATAGGATTTTCAGGGCTCCTATTGGAGGACGACACAGGATTAGATTTGTAAGGTTATAATTTTGCTTCTTTTTTTTAGTGATAAATTATAAAAAATGGAAAGTTCAAAAATGGTTATCCAATAATCTAAGGATTGCAAAAGAAAAATAATCCAAAAAGTACAATGAAAAAGAAAGAGTATTGAGATGATTTTTCAATTTTTTATGTCACATAATCTAATATTTTTATGCATAAAAAGATAATTTATTTCTATAGTTATGGTCAATCTTTGATATGGTCAATCTCTAATGGATTTCTAACCACATTTTATAGGGCCATTATTATACAAATGACCTATTACATCAGTTATTTTATAGGACCACTACTATACAAATGGTCATTATAAAGTTAAAGGCAAAAATGAAAAGAGACACACAAACCTTTGACGGCAAGATGACATGGTCATGGTACGATTTGAGTCAGGGCACGAAGCCTGGGTGGCACAGGAACTACCTTTAAGATTGTGCGGCTAACTTCGGCAGGACGGCACGGCCACGATCTCTGTGACGGCACACGACGGTATCAGAGAAATAACCTTGCAAATTATGTAACCTCTGTCAAGAGTATAGAGAACTTTGCAGCTTGTGAACTTCCTCTTCGATTTCAAGAATGCTAATGTTCAGAGGCACTTTAACACTGCAAATTAAGAAACACCGAATTAATATTATTCACCAAACAAAAAACATTTAGAAAATTAAATAATTACAACTAATTTTTTTTCCTTTTCTTAATTTAAACGTGCAAACGACATGGTCTTTTTTGATAAATCCTTCAATTTACAAAAATATCATCACGTCCTACCTACAAAATAGTTGTATAAAACCGTCGTAGTTATATTTTCATTAATTACACAAATATTATCGTATCACATTCTAAGATGATTTAGAATGTGCATAGTAAAAAAAGATTTTTTTAGTAGTAGGCTTTCTTATCTTTCCCTCTTTGAACTAAGTCACTTGAGGAAGAAGAAGGATCACTGGAGTTTTATTTTTCCGCATGCATAGTTAAAGAATTAAATAGGCCGTGTTTTTTTATCTGTATTAATCAAAGGTGTTATCTGAGCATTAGTTAGTAACATTAATGTTAGGATAACATTTTAATCTGAATGTTTTTTTTATCGGCAAAGAATGATATTATTATAAATAAATAAAAAAAGTGGTACAAGAGTACCCAAGCCAATACAAAACATAATATTTATGTAACTTTGGTTTTGCATGGTGCGTAATTTCTTTTTCGCTTACTGCCCATTTAATTATTTGTGAATTGGGTTATTAATTAGTTGGTTATATGTTTATTCGGTAGACTTGCAGTTCCAAGTCTAAATTTTCAATGTAAAAAATCTTAATTTTCAGAGCTAATTTTCTTGCTTAATGTTTATACTTTGTTATATTGTTAGTTTAACACTTGGATTATTATGCTCTGTCTAGCTTATCAGAAATATTATTTTTTTAGTTTCTTTTTTTTTAATTTTATTCAATTATTTCTTTATTTTTGTTATATAGCCAGGCCAATACATGTACTCTCAGTCTCAACACAACGACCAAATGAGCTTTCCTAATTTTATTCAATTCTTTTTATATTAATTTTTTTCTTTGCCTAAGTTTATCGTATCATTCATCTTATTCTACATTTCTTTATTGTACGTTGATGTAAGTATTATTGTGCAAACATAGTGAAAATATAATTACTCATTGTTAATTGGATTCTTTCGGCCAAATCCCTGTATTTCTGAATAAATACAAAACTGAATAAAAAAGATTCCTCTATCTGTATTCTAGGCGATGACTTGTTCTCTTTTGGGACAGATGGCTAGTGATAAAATAGAGTAATGTGGTCCATTTGTATGTGTGACTAAATATATAATTGAATATGATTCAACAATATGTTTCAAATGACACTATTTGACAGTTGACATGGTTTCATACAAATGGAAATAGTATATATAATATATGTTACATTTCTCAGAGGCTCACGAAGTCTTTGGCCCCTCATGAGAGGGAATATACTATATACGAACCAACCGCTAAAACAAAGAATATAATACAAATCACTTGACTGTAATTTTATTTATTTAATATATGATTGTTAGTATAATAAAAATATTAAATAGCACAAATGTGTTTTGATGAAATAATTTATGGATAAATAATACAAAATATTTGTTACACTATCCATCAATTAAATACTTAAAATAATTAGAGTTGGTTTAATGGTGAAGAATTTTGTTAATTTCCATTAATTAGGTTCAAAATTTAGTACATATTATTATATAATAAATAAATGACATATATGTTTAGATTTTCAACTTTAAGTACTTTTTTTAATTACTCGTCCATGTTTTTTATTTTATGTAAAAAAAAAAACTGATCAAACTCGTCAAACTTAATTAACTTTAAGTGTCAGGGTGGGGACATAGTTATGTAAAAAAAATATTTATTTTAAAAATATTTGTTTTTAAATTTAAACAAACTCATCTTTATTTTAATCATAAGTTGTTTTCGATTTTAGTTGCTTTTGATTTTAATAATCACAAGTTGACATGATTTCAATTTTAATTTTATGTATAAGCACAAGTTGTTTTCAATATTTTCTTCCGTAATCAGGCCAATATGAGCATGTGCAGGATACGATTTTCAGGGCTCCTATTGGAGGACGCCACAGGTTTAGATTTGTAATTTGGGTTTTTTTATTTAAAAAGATAAATTATGGAAAATGGAAATTTAAAAAATCATTATATAATAAGGATTGCAAAAGAAAAATAATCCAAAATTTGCAATGAAAAAGAAAGTACTGAGATATTTTTCAATCTTTTATATAAGATAATCTAGTATTTTTATGCTTAACAAGATAATTTATTTTGACAATTATGATCCGCCTCTAATGAAAATTTCTAACCACGTTTTTTATAATTTCTACCCACATTTTTTATAGGGCTCTGTTATGTTTCCTTCTTTTAACTAAGTCATTTGTGGAAAAAGGAAGGATCATTGGAGTTCTATTTCTGCTAACACAGATCTTTTTTTCACATGCATAATCAAATTTTTGTCAACATATTTAAAAAACATAACAATTATGTTAAATTTTGCATGATAATTTGAGTTTGGCCTTTTATTTCACTCCATGTATAAAAAATAAAAATAAAAAGCTTGGTTCCTGCATGCGGTTAAAATTGTTTTTCCATTACAACCATTGAAATTATTTATACATGTGTAATGTGAATATTAGTATAAATTATTGGATTAAATATGTATTTAGTTATTATAAAATGAGTGACTTTTGAGTTTTTTTTATTTTGGTCCCTTTAAAAATATTTATTTATTTTTCATCAATTTAAATTTTGAAATCACTATTTATAGCCCTTGTAAAATGAGTGAAGTTTAATTTTAGTACCTATAAATATTTGTAATCCTTGAAAATCTAAAATCATTATTTAATGTTATCCCTAGTATTCATTTTAAGAAAAGACTAAGTGTTGATTTGTGTTAGAGTCAACAGTCGCTTGGTAGGACAAAGAATATTGGTTGTAATAAGCTTGATGCAAAAGTTGAGTTAAGGAACTATAAGTGACAGTGATAAATACTTGTCACTTATTGATGTTAGTGAAACTTTGTGATTTATCAAGAACTAGACATAATCTCGATAGTTGAGAAGAACTAGTATAAATTCTTTATGTTTTATTATATTTATTATCTCCTTCGTTTTTAAACTAACCTAGGATTTCAATTTGATCTTTGCTTTTGAAAAATTTTCTGTTTTAAAAAGATTTGTAACTATCTTCTAATCTTTCCTGTAAAAATCTATTGTATGTTTTTCTTAAGTTTCATCATACTATAACTTCGTTGTTTTAGAAAAAAGGTTTTAAATTTAATAAAAATCAAAATTTAATTTCCCTTCTTGTAATATTTTTTCTTTACAATTTATTATTGTTAAGTTAAATTCACTCTTTAACCAAAACTAATATTATAAAATAAATTTTTAAATATGCACTTAAATACAGACTTAGTGGCTTTAATCAAATTCAGAGGTTCAACAAATGATACTACATGGAAAGAAAATGGAAAATCAATTGTTAAATAAATGAAAATCATTTTTTTAAAATGAACATTTATATAAGTTTAACAAGTTGAAAGTATATTAAGTGGCAGCATCATCCTTGTTTTTTGTTTTTCTGATAATGACCTGTCTTTTTTATTGATGAATATTTATACTAGGAGTACATATTTATATAAAACTATTAATAAAGTAAGATTTATTATTTATTATGTAGCTTACAAACTTAATTTAAAAATACAAATATGAAAGTACCATCAATTAATCATTGCTAATCAATCACACCAGGCCAATTAGCAAGAGGTGGATTCTATAGTTAACAATATTTAGAGCAAACTGACCTCAAAGTTGACCATTGTCAAGTTGGGTTCCACAATCTCCTACGTTGGATTTGCATGTGTCCTCCACTAGAGGAATGAGAAGGGGCTACCTGCAATGGGACTCTGATGCTCAATTAAGTATGCGAGTGATTTGATGCATTACGTGATTTGATGGGGTTGCGTCGTGGTGCAGATTCTTAGGGTGTCGTTTCAACTCCTGCTAGTTGCTGAAAGGTCACAACCTCATTTAAATGGGGTGTACGTTAGGTTTTGGTCACCGTCACACTTGAGTACCCATTCATATTTTCTCAATCATTTTAGAGCTTTGCAATTGGTTGTTGTGTTCGTCGTGCCCAGAGTTTTTTTTTTTTTGCCTCTACACTTCTTCCTTCCTCTGATTATTTTCAAGGTGCATTCCCCTATTCTACCATGTCTTTTTTTTTCGGATTCTACTTTGAGTATGGGTGGAAGCGATTCTAGGGGCTCCATCCATCAAATCCTAGTAGAACGAGAGGTCATTTCAATAGGTGATTCCTCATCGAAGGAGGTATGCCATAAATCTTCCAACAATGGGTCCTTCTCCTTCGAGAGGTTGATGGACTCGCACCATGTTGGTGAGGGCAGCTCTGAACCCCGCGAGAAGGTAAGGCCTTCTACTACTCCTGTAGACAAAGAGCCTATCCTTGTCACTATAATCCTTCCTTTTTCCCCTTCAATGGCAACAGGAAGGAGTGACAGTGGTGACGCTAGGTTTTGCCCCACAATAGGCTTAGCCATAGTTTCAGAATGCCCTTGTCTCCTCCCTTCATTGTTGGTTACGAATGGGTGAGGGATGATGTCCTGAATTATTACTCCTCAATAATGTTCTCTGTAGGAGTCGGGGCTCTGTCACGCCAACTAGAGCTAGCCAAACTGGACGACTCTCTCAAAATGATTGTCTAGGTTTGCAGGAAAGATGAGTTTCCGTTCATGTGCACTGCCCTAGGATGTCTACCCTTCTTTAATGTCTATTTGAGGTTTTGAATTTGACCCTTCCACTGAACACCTTCTAGTGTGCCTTGCTATGGCGCTTAAATGTGGCACCTTCTCAACTTCAACAATTGGGTAATGGTGAGGGCCTTTGAGGTCCTATGTCCATTCTTCAAGATAAGGCCCAGCGTGCCCGTGTTCTATTACTTATTTCAAATGAAGCTGATTGGGAAGATTGGTTGGGTGCCATTGAACAACGTGTCTAAGAAAATGTTCAAGTTTGACTTGAACCTATTTCAGAGTTTCAAGGAATATTTCTTCAAGGTCAAGGCAACCAACGTCATTGTTGACGGGTTGCCACTGATGCATGATGGGAATAAGGAACCTCATTTCCACTTTTACTGGCAATCAAACCTCACGAGGTTCAAGTCCTTTAATGAGTGTCTGATGTCTCCGGAGAAGGGGACGGACAAGGCTATCTTGGAATGAGTGCCAACCTTTCTTGACCCATGAGCCATCCTGTCTTTACCTGTGGCAGCCAACCCCCTTTCTATTCTGAATGGTAAAGTATCTTTCCTTTTTTTTGTTTGTTCGGTATAACTTCGTCTTTTCTTACATTTTCTATGTTTTCATTTGTCTTTGCAGACACAATACGCAATTTTGAATGGTAGCCCTTGGTAAAGCAGATTGGACCTGCTGGAAATGATGTGCCTCCTCGTCCCCCCATCATTTATGAGACTTCTTTCAAGCAAAGAGGCACATCATTTCCAGAATTGACCTTTCTTGAGCTTCCAAAGCTGGTGAGGATGAAAATGTCAAGGTTACACTCGACATGCTTCCACCTTTGGCAACCAAAAGTAAGTGCAGTGAAGGGGTTGGGGAGTCTGGTCAGCGCAAGAAGTCTAGGGCCCCCTTTATTCTTCAAGCTCTAAAGCAGGCTACTGGGTTGATGTCCGGCTCGAGCCGTCCTTCCCCTACCAGGTCCCAAGGTCCACCTTCAACCTTGTTGGCTACTCAAGCTGTTGTTGCTTTTGCAATTATTTTTTATTCTTTTGGGCCTTCTTCTCGTTTGATTCAGGCAATTGCTGCCCCTTCTTCCACTACTCTGGTTGCATCAACTCCCTTGGCATTGCTAAGTGTTGGTGTGATGATAGCAAATGTCTTGGTGAGCCTGCCTCCTTCTTCCCCGGCCTTGCAACCTTCAGCTCCAATTATCTTACCTTCGACAATGTCTTCCTCTTTTTCACATCCAAGTGTCTCACTAAACCATGTATACACTTCTCATGATACAAATTCAATATGAAGCTTGTGCTATAGACCTAAGATGAGGATTCCTACATACTTTGTGTCCCGTTTTGACCAAAACCTCATTTGGTCAGTCAAGGTACAAAACTCGACCAATGTTGCCAAGGTCATCCTTCAACGAAGTTTGGCTACCTTAGAGGAAAATGAGTAAAGACATAAGAAAGCTTTGAACAAAATTACATCTTTAGAAGCTAAGGTCAACAAATGGAAGGTTATTGCTCAAATTGTGTAGTGGGTGGAGCATCCCAAAGTAGCCAGTGTCACGGTCACCCTTGTTGAAGCTACTAGGTTCAACTACCAATTGTTGTCTAGAGTTAATGATGTCTTCGCTAAATTAGCAAGCACAAGATTGGACGGTGACAAGGTGCTTGAATGCTATCAAGGTTTGTTAAAGGAGAAGAATGATTTGGCAAGCAAGGTGGAGCACACTACTGAAAAGAAAGAAAAACTTATTGCGATAGTGGCCGAATCTGCCAAGGTAATTGCTAACCTCCAAGCCCAACTAAAAGAAACAGAGCTTACTATGTCCGCCCTCCAGAATAAGATGAAAGAGTCTGAGCTTGAAGCAGCTAAGGAGAAAGAAGCAAATAAGGAGCCAGGGGAGGAGCTCTTAATGTTTAAAAAGGAAGTCATGGAGCAGCACAAGAAAGAGTTCTTTAAGGCCATCAACCAAGCCAAGTTCTTCATTGAGGGTCTCGACTTAGGTCTTTTTGACCCATCTAAGGATATTAAGGATGGTGAATTGCTTGACAAGGAAGATATTGTTGTTGGGGAGGAGAAGAACGTCGGCGAAGAAGAAAATGATGAGGCCAATGTTTAGGTCGTGTTTCCTTTGATTTGTCTCTTGCTTTATTTTGTTGATTTTGTGGATGCATTGGCCTTGTAACTTTGACAATATTTCTTATTTTTAATGCACTTCCTTTTTATAATTGCCATTAACTTGCTATTTCATGATTTTACTTGCATGTTGTCATGTTTGGCCTTTAATAAGAGTGATCCTTTGTGGTGGGCATGATCTTGCCCTACTTGAAAAGCTTATATGAAATAAGGAACAAGATAACGTCTTGATCATCTCGGGTTTGATTCCAACTTGATTGAAGGTCTTGCCAATCAATCTAGTAATGTTCCTTTTTTCGCTTATGGAGCTTTTTGCCCAAAGTCGTAGGGATTTACTTGGGTGGTACGTTAAACTAACAAGTGTTTAATCTAAACCTTGACTAGGCCCATTATAGTTTCATAGGAATGAATTTACCAAGAGTGTGTCTTAGGTTCATGTAGAGACGAAATTTGGTAACAGAGAGGCTCACCAAGGGTGGACCTTGGGTTTGTCGAGCCTCTAAAGTTTCAACCAAGGATGCGTTCGTCCTGAATTTGGCAAGACTCACTAAGGGGGGACCTTGGGTTTGACGAGCCTTGGAGATTCGACGAGAATCACCAAAGGCGAACCTTGGGTTTGATGAGCCTTAGAGATTCAACCAGACTCACAGAGGATGGACCTTGGGTTTGACTAGCCTTGGAGATTCGACTAGACTCACCAAGGGCAGACCTTAGGTTTAACGAGCCTTGGAGATTCGACGATACTCACCAAGGGCAAAGCTTGGGTTTGATGAGCCTTAGAGATTCAACCAGGGGCGCATTATTCCTAGGTTTGTTGAGACTCACCTATGGCGGACCTTTGGTTTGACAAGCCTTGGAGATCTGACCAGAGACGCGTTCATCTTGGGTTTGTCGAGACTCACCAAGGGAAGACCTTGGATTTGACGAGCCTTTATGAAGTCACTATATGCATTAGGAAAATAGTAAAGACTAAAGGGAGGGGGGATTTTATTTAATTTGATAATTTGAGTACAAGTTCCCTTCATCCCCCAGGTGTGTGTTGTTAAAACTTCTCAAGCCCAAACCCTGATTTTTCTCTTTTGGGGAGAAAAACTTGAGTAGGAAAAAGAGTACAACACCTGGCCTTATTATAGATCAACTGAAATAAAATTTTAGATGGGTAGCATTCCATGTTCTTAGAATTGCTTTTCCATCTGGTTCTTGTGGTCTGTATGCTCTGTTGTCTAAGCTTGCAATGACCATAAATGGGCCTTCCTAGTTGGGCCCTAACTTTCTTGCTCAGGGGTCTTTCCTTGCTTTACCTCGAACTTGCCACACTAGGTTGCCAGGTTGAAAAGCTTGAGGTTAGACCTTGGTATTGAATTTTCATCATGCTCGGAGCTTGGTGGCCTCTTCCTTGATTCTGACCATCTCTTAAACTTCGTCCTTTATCTCTAATTCCACCCGTATATTTTCTTCGTTCTGTTGTGCCTGGAAAAAAAACCTTATTGTTAGTGGTTCCCTGACTTCGATAGGGATCGTGGCATATGTGTTGTATGTAAGGTGCAAAGGGGTCACGTTAGTCGTTGTCTGAGGTGAACAATGATAAGCTCAAAGTATATTGGGGAGTTCCTCCTTCAACAAACCCTTGGACTTGTAAAATCTCGTGCGGAGCGCTTTAAGGATAAACTTGTTTGTTGCCTCTACTTGGCCAGTTGTCTGGGGATGTTCGGCAAAAGTCACAAGGTGCTTGACACCTAACCTTGACAAGAATTCTTCATAGGTTTAAGCTTTGAATTGGGTTTTATTTTCAATGATAATGGCGTAAAGAAGACCATATACGCATATGAGGTGTTTCCAAGTGAACTTCTCTACCTCGTTGGTTGAAATTTCTCGCAATGGCCTTGCCTCGATCCACTTAGTGAAATAGTGAATGGTGACCAATAAGAACTTGATTTGTCTTGGGGCTTTTGGAAATGGCTCTAGTATGTCCATTTCTCACATGGAAAATGGCCAAAGGGAGCTTAAGCTGTGGAGGTTATCGAGAGGTGTGCGCGGAACATCTGCAAATTCTAAACATCATATGTACCTCCTTGTGAAGTCGAGAGCGTCAACCTTGAGTGTCAACCAATAGTAGTCGGCATGCACTACCCTGGTTGCCAGGGAGCATCCCCCCTTATGAAGGTCGTAGATTCCTTCATGCAACTCTCACATGATGTAGTCCGCTTGTTGGTTGTTCAGGCACTTGAGTAAGGGTGTTGTCAGCCTTTTTTTAAAAAAGTTTGTCATCAAGGATGACATAGTAATTAGTCTTCCTTTTCAGGCGTCGGGCTTCATTTTCATTTAGTGGTAACACGCCTTGACTAAAGAAATTCTTATAAGGGGTCAACCAGTCTGGTTCATCCTTTTCTCCTTCCATGACCTCCTTGGTGTCTATGGTTTGTGCTTGGAGTGTCTCCTGGATGATGGTTTTGAAGGTGTCTAATCTTTTTAGTGCTTGCCAACTTAGAGAGCAAGTATGTCCCAATGTTGCTTTCCCTTGGTATGTGGTACATCTCAAAGCAATTGAAATTATCGACAAGGGTCTTTACGACATGATAGTATCTAAGCAACACTACCTCCTTGGCATGATATTAGTTTGAAACCTATCCCTATACAAGTTGTGAGTCACTGTAGCACTTGAGTTTCCTTGCACCAACTTCTTTTGCCAGTTTTAGGCCTACTATGAGTGCTTCATATTTGACCTGGTTGTTTGATTCCCTGAAATAAACTTTAAGGGCCTGCCCCAATGTAACATTGTTGGGTCCTTTAAGGATGATGCATGTACCACTTCCTTGAACATTGGACACATTATCCACATAAAGATTCCACCAATCTGGGGTGACATGGACATTGCCAACAAATTTTGCTACAAAGTCTGCCATGAACTGGGTTTTCATAGGGTCGCAAGGCTCAAATTGGAGATCAAATTCTGACAATTTATAGATCACGCTACCATTCTTCCTACCATCTCAGGCTTTCTCAACACTTTCTTGATGGGGTGGTCCATCTTGGTAATGATCTAATGACTCTAAAAGTATGGCTTGAGGTGTCGAGTAAAGATTATGTGTGTCAGTGCTACTTTCTCAATCATCTAGTATCGCTTCTTAGCGTTATGAAGGACACAACTAACAAAATATATGGGTATTTGGTGTTTTCCATCTTCCTGGACGAGGGCTAAGCTTATGGCCTCCTCAGCTACAAAAAGGTAAAGAAGCAGGGGTACTCTTGGTTTTGGTCGACTCAAAACTGGCAGTGTCACGATAGTCTTCTCGAATTCTAAGAAGGCTTGCTCACATGCCTTGTACCATAGGAATAACTCAATTTTCCGAAGTAGCTTGTTGAATTGGCTCGCCTTCTCCACAAGCTTCAAGAGGAACCTAGATAAAGACATCAATCTACCATTCAGCTTCTGAGCTTCTCCAACATTGGTTGGACTGTGCATTTCTAGTATCGTTGTACACTTGTTAGGGCTGGCTTTGATTCCCCATGTGTGAATATGAAGCCCAGGAATGTTCCGCCACCAATCCCAAAGGTGCACTTTTCAAAATTAAGGTGCATGTCATACCTACAAATCTCTCTAAACACTTCTTCCAAATTTGCTACATGTTGGACCACATGTGAGACTTTGCGACCATGTCATCCATACAGATCTCTACATTTTGGCCTATCTGTTGTTTAAAGACTTGGTCAATGAACCTTTGGTATGTAGCCCCTGCATTCTTGAGCCCAAAAGGCATGACTTTGTAACAAAAATTGGCGACTTCAGTTATGTAGGCATTCTTTTCTTCATCTGGAAGGTGCATCCTGATTTGGTTGTACCCTAAATAAGCGACCAAGAAGCTCAATAATTGGAAGTCGGACGCACCATCCACAATCCTGTTGATGTTGGGCAAAGGATATGCGCTCTTGGGCATGCCTTGTTAAGACCAGTGTAGTTAGTGCACATACGCCATTTCCCATTGGCCTTCTTTACCATGACAACATTGGTTGGCCAAGTCGAATATTTGACCTCTCTGATAAACTGAGCCTTCAGAAACTTGTCAATCTCTTCACTGACCACCTTTCGTCGTTCTTCTTCCATCTTTCTCTTCTTTTGTGAGACTGGTTTGGCTTGAGGACAGATGACCAATTTGTGGCATATGATGCTAGGATGGATACCTGACATATCAAATGATTTCCATGTGAATAAATCTACATTCCTTTGTAGGGCTTCAGCTACATGTCTATGTTCGGGACTGGTGAGGTCCCTATTGAGCTGAGTGCAATGTCCAGGTTTTGGTCCAAGCTACAGCTTGACGAGCTCTTCAATTGGTTTTGGGCCTCTATCAACAATGTCATCATGCAAGTCTATGTCAACTATTTCATCTTGATTCCCTCTAGTTGTTTCATAAACGGTCAGGGTCTTTATTGGGGATTCTTCGTCCATGATCATGACTTGATTGTCATTGCCACTAGAGGTGGGATGAGGCTTTCCTAGCTCTTTGATGGGAGGATAAGATGCCACCTTCAAGCTTTCAGCATACCATTATCGGGGGCCTGCTTCCGGTCTACCTTACAGTGAAACTTCGTGAGAATTTTCCCTGACCAAAGGTGGTCATTAGGTCTACATAACCTCTAGTTTCCACTTTCTCTCCAGCAAAACCAAGGAGTGGTCCATAGTGCAGTTGAATTGTGCTAGGTTGGACTTCAAGCCTTTGAAATGTCTTCCAATAAAGTGTATATGTGGAACTACCTTGGTCGACAAGGACTTTAGACACAATGAAATTGGTGATGACAATGGAAAAGGCCATTGAGTCATCCTGGTTAATGGGGTTGATGTCTTTGAAATATCTGCCAGTAAAGGTTATGGAAGGAAGGCTTCTTGATGGCTATATGTCGATGTAGTTGACGTCAATTTAACTGATGGTGTGGAAGTGATGCTTTCGGGACTCGCTAGATAACCCTCAATAAGAAAATCCGCCTGCAATGGTGTTGATTACACCTCTAATCTGTTGGGCGGGTTCGTCTTCTTGCTCTTGCTAAGGTTGACGTTCATGCCTTTGTAGGTGGCACCTCTATCTCCCTTTCTCCTCTGTTTGACCTCTTATTCTATCAACAACTCGGCTTATATGATGGTCGTCCCTATGCCCCCCCGAACTTGTCTCCAATTCGGTTGTCATCGGGCTTTTTTACGAACTAGGCTAGATATTCGACATGTATGAGTTCCTCTATCTTGTCTTTAAGGGCCTAACAATCTTTAGTATTGTGGCCATGATTGCGATGGTATCTATAGTGCTTTGTTTTGTCAAGCCCAGATCTATGAGGAGGTAGGGCGAGTAGTTGTATGGGTACCTCTATGTTAAAGGCTTTTTTAAGGATGGTGGCTCGACTTGTTGTTAAGGGTGTGTAATGCTCGTACCTGGGTCCCCTCAGAAGAGGCTGACATTTGTTTGATTTGTGCCGCTTGTCCAACTTGTGTGAGTCAATCCTTGTGCTACTTTCACCTTTCTCCCTTTTTTGTTCAGCTTGTTCGACTTCATTTTTGAACCTTGACATTTCTTCCATATGAATGTAACCCTTGGCTCATTCCTGTAACTCATCCATGCTATTAGGAGGTTTCTTGCACAAACTGTTGGCAACCTTCCCAAGTCGCAGGGCCAGCGACATGGAATGTAACGCCACCTAAGGATTGAGATTCTTGATTTGGAAAGTGATTCGAATGAACTTGTCCATAAATTTGAGAAATGACTTCTCATCTGCCTAGCGTAACTAGCCAAGGCTGCAGATGTCAAATGGTGTGACCGACTCGTTGCATACTGGGAACTAAAGCGTTCGACAAGGGTGTTGAAACTGTCAATGGACCGAGGAGGGAGTCCTTCATACCATGTCAATGCCACCCTTTTAAGGGACATTGGGAAGACTCTACATAGGATCACATCATCATTGGTGTAGAGATTAGCTTGGGTGAGGAATATGTCCAGGTGTTCGTTTGGATCGATAGTTTCATCATAACGCTCCAAGTTGAGCAGCTTCCAACCTAAAGACAGGTCGACCTCCATGATACGATTGACAAAAGGATGTCGATGAGTCATCCGTGCTTCATGGCGATGTACATGCGAGATGTTGTGGTCGTCTAGGGTATTGTTGGTCTAATGGGGATGCGATTCACCCTGGGTGCCCTCGTTGATCTTGTGGGTGGAGTGTTCGCCCCCTTAGGGGCGTTTCACATGAGCCTCCAACTCATTGCGATCGACTTTCAATTTTCTAAGTTCCTCCTTTTGACGACGTTCCATGTTTGTGATGTGGGCTTGAAGTTGACGGAGAGTATTGTTGTCTGTCATGGTCATTAAAGGAGGATTGGAATTTTTTGGGAATGGCTATCGCCGAAGGCTAAAGCATGTGCTGAACACATTGTTTCTTTTTTTTTAACTAACCATAACTTTTTTTGGTAAATTTTACAAGAAAATAATACGTAACAGTATAAATTTTTTTACATAGCTGAATCACAAACTAAAATATGATAAATTCTATTACTTTTATAATAACTATATTTAAATTATTTTATGATCTTTATTCAATCCAACCATTAATTATTGGTTATTCGTTATAATTATTATCTAAAAAGAGAATGGAAGGTGAGATAAGAAATAACTTTATATATATATATATATATATATATATATATATATATATATATATATATATATATATATATAACATGATTCATTTCTTAAGATTAATTAGGGTTTACGGTCACAAATATATTCATAAATAATTTTGAGGTTCCGTAAATGAAAGAAATTCTGTGTAATCAAGTAAATGCTAAGAATCTTAGTAGCTTTGGAAGCCTCTTTCATACCCTACAATCTATTAAAAAATTGAAAGAAAGAAAGTGCATTAACAAATCTAACCGCAGATCGATTCATTAGGAGCAGGATGGTGTTGACTAATATCAACAATTTACGTAAGGTTCTAAATATAAATACTTTTTCTTGTACCAAACACTAAACACTATATATCCTAATAAATAAAAGTTCTAGTAGGGAGACAAATAAACATAAAAATATTGGTTTAATATTGTGATTAATTTAGAAACATTTTCTCACATTATTTTTATCGTGTCTTCAAAACTTTTTTCTTTTTATCTTTTTCTATCCCATCACTCATTTTATCTTCTTTTTTTATTTTGTCATTAAACTTCACGCATGCGAACATGAAGATACTCATCTCTCCAACATAGAAAGTCTCGTCACGTTTAGACCCATCTCCTTTTATGATATTGTAACCTTGGTGTTGATCAAACTTTTCTTCCCTAACCAACACCAATCCCTCTTTTTGTGCCAATTTCGTGATATTCCACAAATTGAAAGATTGCATTGTTTTGTGGTACGTAAAATGAATTTCCCCATCAGAAGTAAGCATGTGTTTAGCATTTTTCAGAAACCCTCTCACTAGTGACTTGTGAGGCATGCATTTTTCAGAAAGCTAGCTAAAATATTGTATTGATTACTTATTTTTGGCATAACTTATATAGTAACTCACTGAATTTTGTGTTCTTCACTTTCACGACCAATGAAACTAGCATGAAGAAAAGTATAAATTATGCGGTCAAAATCTTGTTTCTGATCAGAAGTGGATGTTCAATAAATGTAGTTGAACAGACGTTGACTTGGAGCACAATCATGAAGCCAAGAGCATCCAGTTCAATCAAATTCTTCTTGATGAATTTTTATTGTCGTCCATCATTAAATCCCCTTCAAAAAATTGAAGTATTCAAATATTGGAAAGATAAAATGAAGTTAGCAAATGTATTAGCACCGTTATGTAGTCATCTGAATTTGTTCCCACTAGCAAATCAATGAATGCAAAGTTGCATCCATCGTATATATAATGTGTCATTTTCAATAGTTCAAAACATAATTACAGAATTCAGAGAGGTAGCAACCATGTTCACGCCCATGCCAAATGCGCTTGCCAAACAAAGTGAGAATAAGAAACCTCCCTCTACCTACGAGAGCTACGATATTGCGTTATCATTTTTCTTCCATTGAACACTATGTGACAGCTCAAGTGAGACTTCACTTTTACTTTAATTTAAAGAAGAGAATCCTACGGATAAAAAATGTACAGAAGAGAATCAGTAATGATTATTGAGAATGAATATATAGACATGAATTGGTGTCCGAATAAATTTACCATAAAGGAATATGTCTAGCCAACATTAAGTAAAAACAAAGTTCAACAACCTCATGACCAATATAATTAAAACAATTGATGATATAACATCACTAGCTCAATATTCAATGAAAACACATTTTTGTTGTACCAAACAACAACAACAACCAAAAAAACCATCAAGGAGAATATTTGAAGCCTACCTAAAGAGCTCCAAGGAAGAAATGTTACTAATTTGTTGTGAAACAATGACAAGAAAGAGCGATAAGGGAAAAGGAAAAAGGATGAACCAAGACTGCAGGGACTACAACAATAGATAAAATGAATAATACAAACTTAAATAAAACGGAGGTGAAACTAACAAGACCCAAAGGAAAGGGGAAAAGTGAGAATAATGACAAACTAACAAACTTTTCTTTCACATGATCCCTTCTCTCACTTAAGATGGTGATTCTCTTCGGATTGATGATTATTCTCACGTAAAAATCCATATTTATAGACCTAACATTATAATTCCTTAATTTATTACAAATAAAATCTTTAAAACCTAAACATATCTTAAAGATAAAATAATATTTTTTGAATCTAATCTAAACAGTATTTTAGGAATTTGGAATTACAAAATTTGAATTGGTTCTTGACTCTTTTACAATAAATTAAGAATATAAAAAAGTTAACAAGTAATACATGTTAAAGGAATTCATATTTCTTATAATTAGAACCAAAACAATAAACTCATTTGATTCTTTTAAAATAGGACTTGAGGAAGTATAATGCAACAAATTAAGTAGTTGATTGCTTTTCTATCTTCATATGCTCTCAAGAAGGATATATAAATTTTTTCCTTGATATAAGAAATAATTTACAGTGCAAAAGTAGCGCGGAAGAGAAGAGTTTACTAAGGAAAATGTGGATCATTTCCAATCTCAGTGGTTTGGTACCCAAAAATACGAATAAAATATTCAAAATCTTATGATATTATCCTTCTCCTCGTGCATAACAAAAGGATATATAATCAATTATATGAACACCCCCCTAACAAATTTAAAATATGAAGCTGGTCATATAATTAATTATGGCCTATCCATAATTGATTATATGATCACTTTAAATATTCAAAGGCTGTAGTTTTATTGACGTTATTTTATTTTAAATTTAGTTCTTCTTCTTTTACCTATTAAATTATTTTAATTTAAATATTTTATTTTTATTTCTACTCTATTATTTTTATTTTATCAAATAACTTATATAATTTTCTCTATTTTTCATCATTTCTCATCTGCCTATGTTCCCTTCCTCTGTTTCTTCTTCTCGTACCAAAAACACAGCGATAATGACGAGTCCTTCAGGATGTAATACATATCATTTCTCAACACTTTCAAGTTCCCATACTATAACGTAGACAGCACACAGAATTTAACGATGGTACTCATACACTCATAAATGTGTCCGCCATGACTTTATCGATTCTCCTTCTTGTCTTCAAGCTTGATCTATACCAACCAGGAACATCAAAATATTCATATAGTACCTCTGTCATGTTTATAAGGAAAGATTAGTCCCAAATTAAAAAATAAAAAAGGGATATTAGCTCAACCAAGAACATGATATTTCTTTTATTCCATGGTAGATGCATGGTAACACGTTTTTTAAACAAGAGATATCTCCTAACTGAGAATTAAGGATTACTCTCTTAAAAGTACCGAGATTTATTTTAAAGGATTGACCTCTCTCTATTTGTGTACACAAAAACCCCCCCCAAAAAAAAAAGAAAGAAAGAAAGACTGCATAATTTACATAATAATTTCACATAAGTGCTTCCTTAATTAACTTCTTGCATAAGTGTTTCAAAAGCTCAAGTTTCATGAAGCTAACAAAAGCTGAACTTCATCATCATGAATCTTCTTGAGAAAGCAAATTTCCCCATTGTTCAAATGGGCAACATGTTCAGCCAAGCCAAGCATACGTTGTACATAAGCATTTCTCAACCTTTTCCAAAGATTTATGGATAACCTAATCTTCGGTTGATGAGCTTTCTGTATCTCTTCTTCAACCATTTTCACTTTTGGCCTTAACATACAACCATTCTCAACACTGCAATCATCACTTACCTCTGTGCCGCTCTTAAGCTTATGATATGTTGATATTTTTCTCCTGTACTTCTTCATGCTTCCACACACAGGAACAAAATCAGCTATCTCCATGTTGTACAACTCCTGTGGTGTGTGGTGTACACACGAGAAAGAGAAATATATAAGGGCCAAGAACCTCGTATATATAGAAAACAAAAGTTATCGATGCTAAATGTGCATGATAATATACCTACAAGAGCAAAGGCAAAGGTGTCAGAAAACTATATATTATCATTTCTTAAATGAAAAAAATTTGGTGTATTGATAAAAAAAGAAGAGCTTAGATGAAGAAAAGAAAAGTAAAAGAGAGAAATTAGTAGATATAATAAAAGAGACGACGAGAAATGAAAACAAAAATAGGATAAAATTAAATAAATTGTAAGAGAAGTCGAACGTATGAATATGAAATTAAGTATATACTTCTTTTGAAACATCCAAGATTTTTGGGAAGATGTTTTGTTTTATTTATTCTTTTAAAAGGATTTAAAATATTTTTTATTAAGTCAAATGAAATCAATAATATTAATGGCATGTATGGATATGTAATTATAATATTATTAAATAAATCTGTTATCGGTAAGTATCACGTCATTAATTATTTTAATTAAATAAAAAATTAAAAAAGTAATTTGTTAAAAAAATTACACATAATTATGTTATTATTATCTTATTAGACGTTTTGATGATGTGACAAACTAATGAATTTTTAATGTAATTTTTATTGAATTATTTAGCATTTGATAATAAAAACTATAAAAAAATATTTAAATGACTAAAATGAAAACAAAAATTTTATAGAACAAAATTTAAAAATATCTTATTTGATATTAGAAAAATTATTTAAGCCTAAATAACTTTTTATCAAAAATTCGGTTCAAATAATAATATGATTAGATCAATCTTGGCCTCTAGAGTAGTGGAGTGATTTAACTAAATACTACTATTTTTAACAACAAAAAAATTTACTAATTCTTATAATAATTTAAAAAAAAAACATTTAACGTGATCAACTGTACCACGTTAGACCAGACATGTACTGTGATGACAGTGATCGAGACGATAAGAAAGTCAGTTGGACCACATTACCGCTGTCTGGTGCAGTCCATGTGTAAGAAAAAACCTTCTGTCAAACGAAAAAGGATATGATTCGCTTTCATTAAATTGTCATGCAACCTATGCCAGAGGATTCTCTGCCTCTGGTTGATGCAATTGAAATTTAAAGCCAACTAACACAAGGAGGGGGTGGTTGGCTTCAGAAAATTTTTACTACAGTACTATATATATAATTTCCATCAATTTGTTATGATTAACCTTTCATTTTAGTTTTTAATATTTTTTTATACAGATTTTGTATCTTTTAATTTTTTAATTATTGTATTATTCTTCTATTTAAGCATTTCAAAAACTCATTTTTTACACAGGTGTTTAGAATTTTTTATTATGAAATGATTTGAAGGTTTAAAAATAAAAATTTAATAGAATTTCAAGATTTTTTTTTTCTTCTTATCTTATTACGTTACCTTTTATTTATTTATTTGGATTGTATATATCTTTAAGGTTCCATACTTATATTGCTCATGCAAAAATAAGACTAGCTAGCTCTTAATTTCTAAAGTTGGTGCTATATAAACTGGTGCAACTTAAAAACTTTTAGAGTGCATTTAATTTGTTAAAAAATAAAGGACGGTTTGTAAAGCAAAAAATACTTAATTTATGTTTGATGTTAACTATGGTCTTGGAATAGAACAAATTAAAAGAAATATAAAATGAAAGTCTAATAAAGCTCAATTTGTTAAGTAAGATGATGTGTGTTGTTATAACTTCTAACATTGTCTTTAATTCTTAAGATTAAAAATTTGAAAGTGCCTGTGATTCAAAAAAATTTAAAGCAATATTTTGTGTCACATACAACGCTGCATTTGACAGAAGTAATAAATAGTTGTCAATTTGGGCAAATATCATCATGTACCAATGGAGAACAACAAGCCTATATGACTTGCATATGATATAATCTAGTGTCCTCCACCGCAAAAATTTCTTGTATATATTGTGCATATGTAACAGACAAAACAAAAAGTTATAGTATAACTTAATTTCTTGTTCAGTTTTGTTCTGCGTGTATATATTATCTCTCAATACGCATCAAACATAATATACCTTACAGTTTTTTCTTAAGAGAAAAATATGTTCGTTTGCACCAAGTGTATATTCATTTCTAGTTACCTGTAGGCATGGTTGATTGTTGAGAATTGAATGACATAATTATTAATCCAAGAAACCAACTTACATTACTTTAGCTTTGGTATTTATTCTGTGTTTATTTGACGGTGGTTGTCAGTAATATTGTTATTTGTTGTCTACATTAATGGAGCTTAATTTTCTTTCATGAGCATTAATTCAAGGGGGGGAAAGTATTATTAAAATATATGTGTTTTTTAGTATAATAGGCTTAAACTCAAAATTTTATACAAATTAACTTCTGATTACTAGTCTGTTCTAGTCTTTTAAATTAAAGAAAAGTGTTTATTTCAATAAAATGAAAGGAATGTTTAGTATTTATTAGTAAGAAAAGCATGGTGGCCGGGTTAGAAAAGCCTTCATGGGAAAGAAAAAAAATGCCCATAACTTTTTAAAATTAAAAATGTCAGCTAACTAACTTGACAAACATAGTAAGTCTTTTTAGCTTTTTATTTTTTTCAAAATAATTATTATTTTAACTCTTTTTAAAAAAAATTCAACAATTATACCCTAGATATAATTAAGAAGATTAATAAAAAAATAGTGAATAATAGAATGCAGTAGTATTTGTTATTGGTGAATTAATATTGGGATCATTTACCACAAGAGTAATTTAAAAACTAAGTTTTATTCTTTCTAAATTTGTATTAATTAATTTTTTTTAATTAATGTGTCATAACTTTAAAAGACCCGTAAAAAAACTTTAAAAGACTAGTATTATTTTGAAATGAAGGGAGTAATTAATTATTGGCTTTTTTTCGGGTGAAACTATTAATTTCAATCACTTTTTGGTCAATCTCATCTATAAATGTGAAGCTCCCGGAGCTTGAAATGATATATAGAACAATTTTGTTAAGGGGCCAAAATCATTGAGTTATGAGTAAAATATTGAATTAAATTAATCTTGTTTTGTATTTGGGTCTGAAAATCTTCAATAGGATTGACCTAATCACGAGTATGAGTGAGGTTTGATGTAAATTTTAATTATTTTTTTATACTTTAAATGAAAGAACTACATATTTGACCATTTCCCGAAGATATGTAACTTTTTATTTTATGAAAAAAATAATATTTTGTTGGTGAACCTAAAATTTTAACTTAACTTTATTTTTGGACCAACCGTGATCATGCAGCTCCTTTTTGGAATTTTCATCTGCCTTGATGTGAGGATCTTTAAGTAAAGTCCTAGTTTTTTTCTACCTATATATAATGATGATAGTAAAGTTTGAACCTAAGATCATGTAATTTACTCAAAGCCTCACCATTATGTCATCAATATACATACCTGAGTAATATCAAACTAATCTTAACTATAGAACGCCCTTGTCACAATTTCTGTCAAATTGAATATGTCTGAATTCTACAACAGCCTATTGTGCTGGTGTATGGCTAACCGGAAGGATTTCAGTTAAAGATTCTTGTGTTCTATAAACTTTTATCATTATTCATTTGGAGTGTCCCATTTAACTCTTCTGACTTCTGAGGTAACACTTTTCTTTAACAAAATGGATATTACTTGACAAGTGGCTGTCCAACTTTGTTAAAATTTGCACTCTAGGATTGAGTTGTTGTCCAACTACTTATGGATATCGATCATTAGTAGTTACTTGCATGCTGTCCCTTTGACGTGCTTTGGGAGCTGCCCCATTTTGTTTAAACTCCTTCTGTGGTAAAATTAGTTCATGTTTAGTTGACTTTACTTTAAAGAAATAATTATCAATTTTTTTAAAATATAATCCCCTTTTTGATTTAATTCAGTATTTTACTCTTAACTCCCTTATTTAAGAGAAATTCTATTCACACCCATTTTCACACCCTATTTTATTCTGAAAATTAATTTTTAAATGCAAAAATATATTTTGAAAGAGAAATCACTGCAAGAGTTAACTATTTTAGAGTTATTTTCATTAGTGGCGGATACAAAAAATTTACTTAGTGAGGACAAGGAGACATTTTACAATAAAATGGTTTATTATTTTTCCTCTAACTTATTTTGCTAGTTCAATTTGGTACTCTTATCATTTGCATGTTTAATTAGGTCATGTATTTTTTTTTTAAAAATAATTCAAGTAGGAATTTTACTTTTAAAATGTTCAATTATGTACTATATTTTTTAAAATGGGTTTCATTTGGCCTTATTAAAGCCAATTTAAGTTCTACTTATTGAAACTTTTGGAACAAATGAAAGAATAATGAGACAAAATTGAATCTAATTTATAAAATAAAATACTTAATTGAACCTTTTAAAAGTAAAATATCATATTGAATCCTTTTTAAAAGAAACGAGAGGATCTAATTGATCCAAAGTATATTTATGTATCAGTGACTTACTAAGTATTTAGTACTAGAGGTGTGGAAATAGTAAAAATTGAAATAATAAAGTGGTAAAATTAATATCAACATATTCTTTTTTAAAAAAAAATATTTGTGTCAAATTAATGACCCAAACAAGACTTGAACTTATGACTTTCAATTTATTAGCATAATACTCTAACCAACTAAACTAATGAGTCAATTATATTATAAAAAAATAAATAATGTTACTATACGTAACACTAAAATTTCTAATGCATATTTAATACGTATGTAAATTTAAATAATAAATTTTTTAACAATTAATTTTGATATAAATCATATTAATTATTTAATTAGTATATTTTTTTAAAAATAAAAAATATTTATTTAATATATATTAAATTTTCTAATAGTAAAAAAAATTAATGACCCATCAATAATATTTTTAAAAATAAAAAATATTCTCTATTATAAAATTTAATATATATTAAATAAATATTTTTTTTTATTTTTTTAAAAAATATACGGATTAAATAATTTATATCAAAATTAATTTTTACAAAATTTATTATTTAAATTTACATGTGCATTAAATATATATTAAAAAATTTAGTGTTATGTATAACAACATTATTTATTTTATAATGTAATTGACTCATTAGTGGATTAAGTATTGGACTAATAACATGAAAGTCATAGGTTTGAATTTTACTTAGATCATTAATTTGTCACAAATATTTAAAAAAAAAAACTCTTACACTTTATGTTTACGGAAGAGGTTCTTCCGTAACTGTAAGAGTTTCTTTTTTTTTTTTATGAAAGAACCTCTTTTGTAAAATTCTTAGAAAAAAAGTAAGGATAATTTTGAAAAAATAAAAAATTACTTGATGCACCAGCAATATTGCTGGGTGCACCTACCAACACCCTTATAAAAATCACGGTGGCCTGCTATTTCGACCAAATCAGCCCATTTTATAAGGGTTCCCGATGTTTCAATGAACCAGGCAGCCAGCAACACTTACTGTAAGGTTAATTTGTTTTGTTATGAAAATCAACCTTAGTTGTTCTTCAATTAATCTTGATTATGTAATTGCAATTGTCGTGTTCTTTTTCAGCCTCACATTACTGCAACAATTGCTGCTTATACAGAACAGAAGCCATGTATTTCTGTAATGTCAATTATTGCACATATACTTGTATTTTCATGTCAGTTCGATGGCCGGTCGAATTATGAGTACATTGGTTTTTATTAATGTTTTCCAGATAAGATATCCATGCATTATATTCTTATTTTAATATGCGTATGTACTTTTGTCATTGTTTAATATATTTTTTTAATTATTATATTATTGATTACTTTTAATTTTCTTTTGTTAATTATTTCTTAAATCTTAACACTTTATAATATAAAAAATATTTACTTTCAATTTTTTATATTTCAATTCATTTTTCACAAATATCAGTTTTTTTATTTTCTTAAATTTTTATTTTTTCAATTATTTTACATTGGATATTATTCTTCCAAAAATTAATTACTCCACTTCTTTTTATCAAGTCAGAATATATATATATATATATATATATATATATATATATATATATATATATATATATATATATTGTTTGATAAGTCAGAATATATTATCTTAGAAGCAGCTTTATCTCTTTGTCTAAAGATGACAAATGTCTTTATCAAGCAGAAAAGAGACAAACAAACAAAATAATGGCTTGATGAAAATATTCATATTTTAAAAGAAATTTCAAGCAGTGATCCCTATTGAAAACTAGTCAAGTCTTGCAGATGGATGGAATAGAATGCAATTGCTTTAATTTAGCTCGTTGCATGTTTTAATAAATTTTCGTTCTGTTTTCTAATCAAGTTAGGAAAAGTAGAAATGCTTATATAGTATGTCAACTGGATATGCATCAAATTAGATATAATATTATACTAGCAGGTTCCAATTTGAGGATGCAGAAGCAAATTTTCGAATTCCTAATCATGGGACTCTTGAGAGCATCATTTCATTTTCAGCCACAAAGTGAAGGGAAAGATTTTACTCTTAACTTATCCATTCAAATAGTCCCTCAAATATAATTAGGAGCACTGTTACAAATGAGAAAATTTGACGAAAACTTTAAAATTTAAAAACATGAAAAAAGAAAACATTACCAAAATCAAGCACTCCAACCAATGAATGTGATGTGAGAACCAAGAAATGAATGTGACTTTTACTACCCCATAATAAGAGAACCATCTCTAACTATGTATAACACAATTCAATAAATAAAAAATTGAGCCACCAAAGCTATCAAGTAGCCTTGTTATGTGTTTCGACCATGTTACTCTCCTATAGTTGCTCCCTTGGGTTGTGGTTTTCTCAAGCAGCTCCCTCGTGCGTGAGGGGAAGCCAACTCAAAAGGACAAGTCAAGAAAATGCATAAGCATTGTAGATTGCGTTTATGACCAACTCAAGCTGTGAATTTGCAAGGTGTGCACAAGTACATATAGATCAACATGTGCATATGCTTGTTCAATTCCCTCACAACGAAGGGAATGTACAGAGAAGCAATTAAAGGGAATAAGGAGACAAATCTAGTCATTCATGGGAGTGAAAGGAAAAATGTATTTATCACTATGTTTTTATAACTATAATATGTTTTTATTAATTATTTTCGATACATGTTGAATTGAGTTGTTCATTTTTTTTTTTTGGTTGACATATCGGGGTGTGGGTTTAATTATAAAGTTTACGAGAAAAGAAAGAGAAGTTTTAAAATTTAGAAGGATGGGACTAGAAATTAGGAGCAAATTCGTGCATTAAATATTAAGAAAAGACTTGGACCAAAGACATGAATCCAAAATGAAATTGGATAACCACAAACTGCCTAATCAACTAGCAACGGGTTGATCTAACTAGTAATCTAGTCTTGAAAATGCAACTCCATTAAAATTTGGAAAAGAAAACGTTATTATCTTTAGTGTTTTTTTTTGCTCAAATAGTCAAACAAAAAAATGTAATTGGATAAAGTTCATACAAATTTTGTCTCAATCACACTCAGCTGCACATATCATTATTGCAAGAAATATTAAACATGTGATTATTTGAATACTTTAATTTGAAAATTTATATTAGAGTTGACTTTAGATTTAAATTATAAAGGTTCTAAGAAAGAAGGCTATTGCAAGGGGATGTGAAACAAAGGGTTCTTTTCCTTGAATCCTCCCTATAGAAGGAAATATGCTTGTACAAATATTGTATGAAACTATGAATTACTCCATGACAAACTAAACACTTAAATAATCCTCTATATGTTTTCATTCGGGGTACTACTCATTTTTTATTTATTTATTATCAGTACTACTCATTACATCAACTAACTCTTAACTCATCTAATGAAATAAAACAATGATACGAGAGGAATACCAGGGCAAACTTGAATTTAAGCATTTGAAAATGAAAATGAATCACAGCACCCCTGAATGTAAGCCAAAAGTTGAATTGAAGCAATCCTGTGTCACATTAGTTCTTTGAATCTTTGGCTGATTTTTATTTGTTGTTTTCTTTTGATCTTTGAAACTTACGATGGGAAGAATACATTGGCAAAAGCTGGAAGGTACAAAATTACAGCTCCAAACAAGTTGTAACAGACTAGGGCCCTATACCAATGAGGTATCGTATATTGGTTGCTTTACACTCATAAAGTTACATTCCAAAGAAAAAGAAGGAATAAATGCCACATGCACCAACCTATAAGAATATCACCCCCACTAACTCTGTTTCTCCTCTGTTACCACTCTGCCCCCAAAACAGAGCAAAACAGAGGATCCACTCCACCACTACTCCTAATGGATCCTCCACCCCTCTCTGCCGCCACTCAAAAAAACCATCCCGAATCGGTAGAGTCCTTTTCTCCATGTTTCCGCGTTGCGGAAACGTGGACTGATGAGACTCTACCGGCGGTTCCTGGTGCCAAGCTGCGCCTCATGTGCAGCTACGGTGGCCACATTATGCCACGCCCTCACGACAAATCTCTCAGCTACATCGGTGGCGACACGAGGATCGTGGTGGTGGACCGCCACTCGTCGTTGAAAGATCTATGTTCACGGCTTTCCCGAACTATCCTCAATGGAAGACCCTTCACACTCAAGTACCAGCTTCCCAATGAAGACCTTGAGAGTCTTATCACTGTCACCACTGATGAAGACCTTGACAACATGGTGGAAGAGTATGATCGGATAATGGCAAAAGGTTCGGCTTCTTCGCGGCTCAGGGTGTTCCTGTTCTTCACCAAACCTGAGGCCACAGTTTCAATGGGGTCACTCCTTGATGATGCCAAGTCGGAGACATGGTTTGTTGATGCACTCAACAACTCTGGCATGATATCAAGAGTGGTGTCAGATTCTGCTGCCGGGGATTCTTTTGTTAACCTTGATGGTGTTGGTGTTGGTGGTGTTAGTGCTAGTGGTTCAAGCAACAACTTGGAGTCTTTGCCTGATGCTAACAAGGTTAAGAATTTTCCTGAAGTGGTGCAAGTGCAATCAACACCTGGTTCGCCTATGATGGAGAACAGTTCTTCTTCTCCTTCTTTCTCTCCTTCTCTGGTTAATCTGCCTCCAATTCGGGTTCATGTTGATGACAATGGTAGTAGGCTTCAGCAAGAGAATAAGGTTGGTTTGGTGGTGGAGGAGCAATTTGCTCAGATGACAATTGCAAGTGGGGTGAAGCCAGATGATGGATTGGTGAATGTTGTTTCTTCTGCAGTGGCTGTGCCTGTAATTCCTGCATCTGTGACTATGGCATCAGCTGGGGTGATTACTACTAGTGATAATGTGATGAATAGAGTTGTTTGTGAGGATGACAGATCAGATCCCGGGTTTCAGAAGCCCCCTTTACCATTGCAGCTTGTGCAGCCAAGGACTAGTGGTGGTGTGGGTTTGCCTTCACCTGATTCAGTTGCAAGGTGTGTGACTTCTGTCATTTTAGTATATTAACCTTTTTGGTTTTTTCTTTCTTTCTTTGTTTTTTTTCTTTTTTTCTTTTGCTATTGTCAATAATCAATATAGTGGTTTTTAAGGAAAAATCACAAATTTGAAAATTTTAACTTCGGTGATGATAATGTGTTTTGAAAGTATTGTTTTCTGGTGAATGTTTTCAGTGATAGTAGTATTGCAGCTGCAAATTCTTTCTCCAAGACTGTTTACTACCAAGATCAAGTCCAAGCTGCACTACTAGACAACAAAATTGTTGCTATGCCAAATGCCAAGAGTGAAATATCTGATCAGATGATTCAGGTCCAAGGACAACTTCAAGATTCTGGCTACACATTACCCCCACAATTGGATCCAAACAAGCAACATTTCCAGCAGCAGAAGCCATTTGTCCATGCCAGCACTCACTACATCCACCACCCAGCAGCCACAGGTCCAGTGCCAGTTTCATCATACTACCCAGTTTATGCCCCACCACAACCTCAACAACTTCACCCTCCAATTGGTCAACAACAGTACCCAGTTTATGTAATGCCAGTTGGACCTACACAAGTAACACAACCCTACAACATGGCATTGCAGCCCAATATAGCTGATCCTAATGTGGTAGCTTCAAGCAGGTCATTAATGCCACAAAGTATTGTTACCTCAGCAGCATACAAAGATGGTACTCCACCTATTTACCCCACCAAGTCAGTTAGCTCTACTATGGCATCAAATTCTGGATATGCTCCAATACCTACCAACCAATTTCAACCACAGTATGTGGGTTTGCATCAGTTCCATCATCCACCACAGTCCATTGCTGTGGCTCCTTCTAGTACTACTACTAATAATAATTATGGTTATGAATATGGTGGCCATGTGCAAGACCAAGCTTACTACACTCAACAAACCACCACTGCTCCATTGCTTCCTCAGTACCAATCCATGACCCCAGCTGCAGCTGCTGCAGCACTATCAGATGCTTCAAAATAGTTTCCTGCAGACAACATTCAGCAGCCAACTAGAGCATCACAACCAGTATGAATCAAAAAGTGGAGAAAAATGAATGAATGAGTTTGGTGGAGGCATGTTGGGGAGGGGTGGGGTGAGGGGCAATTAGACTTTACTTTCATTTTTTAACCATGAACATATGCACCCTAATTTCTACAGAAAAAAAAAAAAGGAAATAAGGAGTAAAGCATAGGTTATTTCTTTTTTATCTATAATGAAATGAATGACATGTAAGATCATATTCTGCAAACTTAGCTTTTTCTGGTCGTCACAGTTTACTCAGTTGAATAAAGCAAGTTGTTGCCATTAGCTTTATTGAGGGACCTTTTTCTTATTGCTTTTCTATCCAAATGTTATTATATTGTTTTAGATTTGGAGTCACTTGACTGTCAAGTTTATTTTGTTTTCTTCTGATTAACAAAACCAACATCAGATTTCGTGAAGTAATTCAGCTATTTGATTATCTCTACACTTTGTCTTGATTGAGCATAAGTTAACCTTAGCTATGCTAAATGCTCAAATAGTGCGCGAAAGTGGTTCCAGTAATATAATAAAAGAGAGGTCTATAAATTGAATCTGATTAATCCAAAAAGAAAATGACTCAGTGGAATTGTGGATATCCTAACATGCGGTTTATAAGAAAAGGATTGTCATTGAAATCTTTATTAGCTTAACAGCATTTGTTCTTTAACTAACAGATGCTTTTATAAAGATGGTTAGTGAAAGATTGGTTAGTTATGAAATTTGTGTCGTGAGTCTTAAACTTTTTAAAGTCATAATCATTGGAATGACTTCCACCATGCTTGAAAACCATTTAAGTAGTAAGAAATCACCTTTGAAAAATGTAGAAGTTACAACTGTTAGCTTTTCATTAAATGTGAAAAAGTGAAAAACCAGATGTGAAACCAAATAAGCTATATTTGTCTTTTACACAAAGAATTGCTACAAAATAGACATGATGAAAGTATCACTCTTATTTGACATTTATTATGGGCATATATAAATACAAAGCAGAGAATCTATGAATATGCATGCAACGTGCCCAAGATCTAGCTGTAGTTCAAGATCCACAGACTAAAACGCGCAGTTTTCACTTGCATCTATGGAACCTGAATTAGGACGTGTCTTTGTGTCTTTTAATGATTAATATATTTTATTGCAAGCATAGACTTAAACGGAGATACCACATTAATTGTAGCATATTCGCCCATTTGTTCTTGAAAGTCGAAACATATATAGTGATATAGCTTATTTATTGTTATGCTGTGACTTAAGGTATATGAAAAAAAAAATAGAGGGGAGTATGAGATTTCCATTTCATGACATGAAAAGTCATTTTTTTACCATATTAAACCAAAAACTCTGCATGATGCGAGAGGTTCATTCAATTATCGTAGCTCTTTTAGCATGCATGATGCTTCATGACGTGTGATCAGGTTTTTCTTGATATGACATGCCTGTCTTTGCTTTGCGATTAGGTCACTTATCCTCCCATAAAGTTTAATCAACAGACGTAACAAATAATAAAGACATTATATAATACATTTTCATTAGAAAACAATGCCATAATTGACAACCTAATTAAGGAGATTTATACAAGTTTTGTGATAATTGCTGTGAATTGTGATATAGGTACTTAGCTAGGCTTAGTTGTAAAACATTTGTTAAATGCCGAATTCATAATGAAGTTTTTAAAATTGGCTTAAAAATTAAAACAGGAAATATCTCCATCTGGAGGTGACTTTTAAGGAAACTCTTTTTAAATATGATTCATAAGTAAACTTTATACTCTCCTAATCATACAAAGTAGCATTGAATTTAACCTAGTGCATGCGAAAAACCCCCCTTGAAGGATTTGCACATTTTAGCCTAGCCGGTAAATTTTCATGAATTTAATGATGACATATTATTCGTATAGAAACTTTTAAACGGTGAATCAACAAAAAGTATTAGATTATATTTTAATTTTGATCTCTTATTTCTAGATCAAGAGTTATATCGATATTAACTTTATGTAAATTATTGATATAACACTTATGTGACAATAAGTTAAAAAAAAATATCTTAAACTCATAATCTTTTATTTAAAGATAAATCACTAAAATAATTCCTTTGTTTATTTAACTTTATAAATATTGTTTGATATATATCATTAGTTAAAAGTTATTAATTTTTTTGAGTTATAAAAATTTATAAATTAAAAAATATTTAATATATAAATCTTTTTAGTTTTATTTTATATAATTTTAAAACTTTACCAATTTAAAATTAAATTTCATAAATTAATCTATAAATTATTTTGTAAATTGATTTTAATATACAAATTATTTTGTACTCTAATCATATAAATTATATAATAACACCAATTAATATGTAAATTACACAAATTACATAAATTTATTTTATTATGTAAATGTTTTTATTCTAATTATATAAATTAATAAAATTTAAATATTTAATCTTTTAGAAAACATACATGTTTAATATTTTTGTTTTAACTGTTTTTTATACTATTTATATAAATCAAGAACATTGCATAAATTAATATGTAAATTATTTTATGTAATTTACAAAATTATGTAAATTTATTTTTAAATATAAATAATAAATTTTTTATTTAAATTATAAAAATTAATAAATTTTTAATTTTATTTTTATATTATTTAATTATTATTTTAAATATACGTCATTTATATAAATAACATAAAATAATTTTTAAAATAATTTATATTAGTTTATGTAGTTTTTAAAAACTATAATAAAATAAGAACATATTTTTATATATAATAATTTATTATTTTACATTAAAATAAAATTTTATAATAAAAATAAATACATGTAAAATTAAATATTAAATATTTTAGTTTAATTCATAAATTTTTATAATTAAAAGAAAAACTCTCAAGTAATAATGCATAGAAAATAGTGTTTATAAATTTATTAAACAAAATAAGTGCCTTAATAAATTATTATTTTAAAATAATAAAAGATCATTAGTTAAACTTCTATGAAGACCTTTTTTATTTTATTTAATCATTGTCATATAAGTATTATGTTACCCTACATATATATCACGTTAGCGTGAAATCTATAACATCAAAGTTCTCATTTAATTTTAAATGCTCAATGATCAAAATAGTTTATTTTAAACAATAAAAAAATCAAAATTATAGATTTAAAATTATAGGAGGACTAAAATTATAATTTAATATAACTTTTAAAATAACTATTATTATAAAATAAATAATTTTATGATATATAAAGATTTATAATTAAATAACAGTGCAAAATTAATTTAAGTTTGCAATGCAAACTTTATTACTTAGGCCAAAAAAAATACGCGAGTAATACGTCGCAAATGTTATTCTTAGGATTATAATTAGCTTCTTAAAAATTAGTTGTAATGCCAAAATGTGTTTCTTCACCTATGTTTTTTATTTTTCATCTTTAATCATACAATATTTTTGTTATAATTTAATAGATACGACTCTAAAATTTTTATCTGTGCTTGATATGATCTCAAAATTTAAAAACATTATTTTGTGGAGTATATTATATTTCAATGTACAAAATAATTGTTAATTTTTTTTTCTAAATCCTTTTACAATTTTTCTTGTTTATTCAATCTCTATGGTTAATTAAATGTTTCAGTCATCCTTTTCAGCGGTTCCAAAACATGAGTAACAAACAACACTTTCAGTTTGGATTAGAATAATCAATCACTCACATGCACTATGTATAAGTGCATATATAAGAGACGAAATCAAATGAACTTTGATACATAAACTTATTAGCTTGATTCATCTCTCATTCTCTCTCGTACCAGGCTTTAGCCAAAAACATCTCCCAATACGAGACAATTTTGAAAACTAGAAAGACAATCACAAACCACTGACAAAAGCTATGAGAATTGAGGATAGCACTTGATAAATCTTCTTTCCATATTGGTCCACTGGTTCGCCTAATTCATTCGTTCATTTTTAACAAATTAACAAACTGACCCTTAACGTCTATTCATAAGTGGATAAGTTTAGGACCCTACTAAAAGTTAACTTTTTCTGAAGATAAAGAACCCTAGCGCACCCTCTAATTTCCAACACACACTAGTTCATTTCTTTTATTCTGTTCAAAGAACCTCATACGGAAATTAACCCATTAACTCGTAGCCTTCCTACAAATTGGTGATTAAGTTTTAATTTTTCTTTTAGACTACATGTTGGAGGATATTTGAGTCGAAAAAATTTACATTATGGTGATATCATCAATGCAGTTCTCTTTCGGTGCATAAAATTACTCAAACTGAAAACTTTATTTGAAAAGAATAAAATATATGTACTATTTAATTCAACCACCAATTGATAAATCAAGTTTTAATTTGGGTTAACTTTTTTTTATTTGAGAAATTTGGGTTAACTTTTAATTAAAGTATGGAAGTTTTTCAATTGATATAAAAATTTTAATATTCCTAAAAAATTATTTATAAGTTCATAAATGTTAATCAAGAAGTTGAATAAATTTTCTACACTCATCGAATTATAAATTATTATGTACGATAAATTGATTAGTTTTAATAATAATATACTATATTATATAAAAGAAGATTTTATAAATATACGATGATATCATATGGTAACACCATATTCTATCTAAAATAATAAATGTAATTAATATCATTTTTATACATTAATAATAACTATCTTTTAAATACTGACATATTTGTTCCAGCCAAATTAATAAAAAATACTTTGCAATTAAATTTTTACACTAACTATATGAATTTAATTTCTTATAAATTTTATTTGGTGCATATTTAGTTTGAAAATAATATGAAATTGTTGTATCTTTTAGAATGATTATTATAACATAATTATACAAAATTATTTAATAAATTTTTTTACTATATACTAAAATTTAGATCTTACACATGAAAATTATACAAGATTTTATCATTGATGAAAATATATTTCTGTGCGAATATTTAATTCAAAATTAATCAAAAAAAATGCTTATTCATTTATTTTTGATAAAGTTTCATTTCTTATGACATTTATTCATGAAAAATTAATAAAATAATTATATAACATTATTTATTAACATTTTTAATTTACTAAAATTTAGATCTTAAAAATGAAAATTATACAAGATTTTATCTTTGATGGAAATATATCCCTCTCTGTTAATATTTGATTGAACTTTAATAAAAAAAAATATTTGTTTATTTATTTTAACAAAGTGTCATATCTTATGACATTTATTTACAAAAGATATAGAAGAATTTTATAAATAAATAATTAAATTTTATTTGAATTGTTCTAATTGTACAATCATCAATTACTACACTACACTGGTAAATGACCCAAAATAATTTGATTATAATTTAATTTGTGACTATCGTAAGTTGAAAGTTCATACAAATCAAAATTGTGAAAGCCTAAAAATATTTAATTTTGTATTTTATATCAGTATAAATTTTAAAATTAAAATTTAGTATTCTATATCGTCCGAGTGGTTGGATAGTTTAGGTATAAATTTTAATTTTGTTGTCATTATTGGACTTAAAAAAAAGTTTCATAATGTATGACTTTTCATGTCATTCATGAATTCAACCGATCGATTTACTTTTAGGGATTGATTGTTAACATATATAAAAGTTTTATTTTTTAAACTAAATTATACTAATGAATCTTTTTTGAGGTTTCGTCAAATTCTTCTTCATATCCTCTTTTTTTATTCTTACACCAACACCACTTAATCATTTGAAAAATATTACTCTAACATTATTATAAATGTTGGAAAAAAAAAAACGAATCGTGTGCAATCTCAAGAAACATTGGAGAGGGTTTGTCTAATTTCTCCTCTCATTTTTTAATAAACATCTAAATTAGTTCTCAATATTATTAATTAAGTTGGATATTTTAGTCCTTAAATAAGATTACACCCTTATCCCTAGCTAATCTCTATCTTTTTTTTTAGTTTCTCACATGTATTTTTCTTTTGAAATAATTCTATTTAAAATATGAACTTATATTAAATATGAAAATTTCTCCTAATGGGCATTTGGACCTATGTTTGTTATATTGCGGGGGCTTCTTTTTATAATTTCAAACCAATTTCAATTTTGATAAGATTAAAATTGGAATTACACTCTAAATTACAATAATTCCAACTGCCAAATGAACCCAAGAATTATAATAATTTAAAATTCTACAAAATTAGATTTCAGAATCCTAACTCAGATTTTTTAAAAAAATTCCAACCTTATAATTGCAATTTTAAGCTCTAATTCCAATTTTAAACTCAATTACATGTTTAATTCCATTAATACATGGTTATTTATGCTTCTTTACGTAGAAGATTTCCAACCCAATTGACCTCTCTTACACGGTTACACTTACACCAGATTTGGCAACCCATAATGATGCTTCTTCCTTCTTATCTTCACGTAGTTCCGTTTACTATAAGAATCAACAAACAAAAAGTGTAAGGCAAACCAACCCAACCAAATTACCAAAGTTACAAACTTCCCAAGAGAAGAAAACAAAAATAAAAAATAAAAAATAAAACGTGTTTTTGTTCACTAAACATCAAAGAAAAAAAAATGCTTCTTAACCACATTGGCGCCGGATTCTACTGGATCGACCCGCCACGACCCGATCCGAAACGTCAAACCCGAATACTCTCCTCTAGTTTAAACCGCCGGCGGGCGTCGCCGCCGTTTCCGGCGAGGCATGCGGCTTTCCACGGCGTGCGAATGGAGAAGAAAGGCGATAAGCGGCGGTCGATATGCACCGCCGACGAGCTTCACCGCGTCGCGGTTTCGAACTCCGATTGGAAGCTCGCTCTGTGGCGCTACCGTCCTTCTCCTGAGGTTCCCCTCTTCCCAAGTTCTCCACTTTTTGTATTCTGTGAATACCCTTTTGGCAATGCAATGATATATTGCTTCTGGGTGTCTTCGAATTCCCTCGTTTTTATCGAAAAACATAGGGAAAAAAAAGGCTGAAAGCTACATTTTTGGCACATTTTTCTCAAGGTTTTAAATTGCGGTCGCGGTTGCGAAAAATTGTTCGCAAATGCGACCGATGTAGCTACAATTGCGATCACGATAGCTAAACAATCTTGACGTTGTGGTTGAAATGCCGGTGGCAGACAATTTTTTAAAACATTGTTTTTTTTTACGTTAGATTCTCAAAATTCAAAGGTGTTGTTGTTGAAGGCATAAACTTTTGCATGTGCTTTGCAGGCCCCGTCGAGGAATCACCCGCTTTTGTTGTTGTCAGGGGTTGCAACCAATGCAATAGGCTATGATCTCTCTCCTGAGGTGACCTTGCTTCCATTGAAAACTCATAGAGCTTTGTTTTTGGAATGATTATAATGCTGATTTTGCACCCATTAAACATTACTTGCATAGTTCCATGCAAGGTTTTAAATTGTAGTTTTATCACGATCCTCAATGTTGCAGAAAATTGCTTACAAATATAGACAAATTAGGCACCAATTATGGTCACAGACCATTTATTAAAAACTGGGTTCCATGTTTTTGTTGTGTTAGTTTTTGAGTATAATTGTGTGTGCCCTAGAATTAAAACCTAAAGTTTGGTTATATGATTTTGTGACAATAGTCTTTTCTAGTCTACAATGTTAAAGGATGTGTGATGAGTAAATGTTGTTTGTGTTCAGTCTTCATTTGCTCGGTACATGTCAGCACAAGGTTTCGATACATGGATTCTTGAGGTTCGAGGTGCTGGGTTGAGCACACTTGGAGATAGCTTGGAGGAAGATGAGGAGTGCCTCAAGAATTTTTCCAAGATTGATTCTGTTATTAATGATGATATTGGCGAAAGCAGTGCTTCTTCTGCAACAGCAGTGGGACTTGAGAACCTCGGTGCTTCTTTTGTATCAGAAGTTCCTCATATGAAAAGGAGAGGATCAGAGGTAGTAACTAAATACAAGGAAATGCGGCTAACGACAAGGTTCATGGAGGTTCTTACAAGGATATCTGAAAGGCTTGCAGGATTTCTCAATGGAGGTTGGTGAAGTGATCTTAGGAACTTTTCATTTTTAATATTGTATGATTATATGAACCACTAATATGAAAATTAATATTTACAGATTTGTTGGAAGGACAGAACTCTGCAATTGCCGGTCAAATCAAGGATTTCAATCGGAGACTTCGAGGTATGATTGAAGGTCAGCGGCTGTTCCCAGCACAGATTTTAGAATTGCAAGACCGTTTATCTGCCACTCTAGAAGAGTTCCAGAAACAGCTTGAGCTGATGGTCAAGTATGATTGGGACTTTGACCATTATTTGGAAGAGGACTTACCTGCTGCCGTGAGATGACTTTCCTTTGGGATACATTACTTTTAATTTAACAAGATCTGTACTTTTAACTATTTTGTTACTTCTTTGGTGTAATGTTAATATTTGTTTGTTATATATTGGCATAAATTTTTTGGATGTTTTAATTAAATTAGTTTTTCAATTGTTGATTTCATACATTCGTACATTAGATGGAGTACATAAGGGCTCAATGCCAACCAAGAGATGGAAAATTGCTGGCAATTGGTCACTCAATGGGGGGTATCTTGTTGTATGCAAAGCTTTCAAGTTGTTGTAAGTCCCACGATCTGCTATTTTATTTCTTCTGCAACTTCAGTGATGGGGCTTTGTTACTTTTCATTCATGATTTATTTGGCAGATATATCAAAATTCAAATTTGCTTGGTTTTTGGTGCAAGTTTGTTTACACAAAATTTATCATGGTTGCTTTGTGTATTTCACTTTCTATTTTAATTTGATAAATTTCATACCTTTACCTATAAAAGCATGCTAAAATATTACGTAGCTACAACCTTCATTTTTCTTTGACTTCATTGCAATTAGTCACATGATTCTAGAATTTTCAATGGTCCAATGCAACATTTATCTTTAATGTATTGAATAAATCATTTTATTTTGAAATTATAGTGGAACCAAGTGCTTTTAATGTTTTGCAATAGCTGCATCTAGTTCATTGCCCAGCATTTGAAGGGCATTATAAACCTTATGAGCTTTAGATTATTATGCCCATTCTTTTTTTATTGAGAGCGACATATTTGTAGGTTAATTATTTCACACATCACTATTTTTTAAGAACAAAACAATAAATATTCTTAGTTATTTTCTACAACCTAAGTGGATGACATTTAAAATATAAATATCTCTTGCCAAGCATGTCACCTCCCTCTTTGATCATGTGAGAAGTTTTCCGGACTGGTTGAGATCTTGCGTGGAATACAAACCGCATTGTTGTGAATTGTGATTAGTGAAGGACCCTATTTGCAAATTATTCTTGGGAATCAATGTGTTGATTGGTATTTCTTCTTTGCTACATAAATTATGTCAGGTTTTGATGGAAAGGATTCTGGGTTGGCATCTGTTGTTACTTTGGCATCGTCACTTGACTATACCCCTTCAAGATCATCTCTCAAGTTGCTTTTACCCCTGGCAAGTATTTAAAGAAACTGATTGTGTGGTGAAAAAAATTATTTGTTTTATTCCATGCTAGTGATATGTCTCTAAGCTAAAGATAACAAAAACTAAGTAGATTATGCCTTAATTTGCAGGCAGAACCTACTCGAGCTTTGAACATTCCTGTTATTCCAGTTGGGCCATTGATGGCTACTGTTCATCCCCTTGCAAGCTATCCTCCATATGTTTTTTCTTGGCTAAATTCTCAGATTTCAGCTCAAGATATGATGGACCAAAATCTATTTGAGAAGCTTGTTTTGAACAACTTCGGTAAGTTCCAATTTTTTCTCAGGCAACTTTTTGTGCAGACTACAGAGTGTCTTTCAACAAAATATCTGTGCACTTTTTTAGCAAAAAAATTGCTTATGAAACTGTACATAGTAGGGCATCAGGGACTTCCATTGAGAAATACATCGTTATATGTTTCGTCTAAAATAAATTAAGAGGTGATCCATGCCCTTCAGCTTATTGCAAATACTAGTCAGCACTCAGCAGCATTTCAATTCTTCACTGTGCAATTTGCACTATAAATCTGTGCAACAGTAATATCTATAAACTTTTTATCATACTCTTGTGGATGCTCCAGTTAAACTAATTTGTGTAGCTACAGTCCTCTTCCTCCTTTTCCTTTGATAAGATTTAAGTTTATTGGCAGACTTAACTGAAGTATGCTACAGCCCCAACTGGATCTTCTATTTATCTATTTCGAGTTTCAACTAAATCAAGCTAATGCTGGTATTAAGATGTCACACATTGGCTAAGAATACGATCAGAATACGACTGATAAGACTTAGGAAACCCTCATCGTTTGAGTTAACTTTTGGAAGTGAGTTTGTCCCAATCTATTTATAATACAGTTTCTGAGTCTCTCTAGTCTTGATGTTCTGCCACCCATAAAGGTCTGGTCTTGCAAAAATTACGCACCAGATATCTAGTCCCGGGCATAAGAATAAGGGACGTGTGTTAAGATGTCCCACATGCCACATTGGCTAGGAATATAACTAAAATACTCCTTATATGACTATTCTCCTGGTCAATTTCTTATAGCTAGGATGCTAAATTAATAGTTGATTTGGTCCTTTTATTTCAATCTTAACTTGCCTGATCTGGCAGCTTTATATAAATGCCAGTCTTTTAATCAAATCCATACATTGAATGTTAGTTTGTGTTTTAGTTTACAGTCATAGATAAATGTTAGATCTTTCAGGCTTTAATTTGTGTTTTCTGTAACTTCTTAAATTGTGTGATCTGTGTATGCTGTCACAATTTTTCTCTTGCAAACTTTGCATTGTTCCACTATTGACAACTGGACCATAATTTACAGATACCGTACCTTCCAAGCTTCTCTTGCAGTTATCATCAGTTTTCCAAAAAGGTGGTTTACGTGACAGGAGTGGAACATTCTTCTACAAGGACCATCTCCACAAAAGTAATGTTCCTGTCTTAGCAATTGCTGGTGACCGAGACTTAATCTGCCCTCCTGAAGCTGTATATGGTATTAAAACTGCATTAGCCAATCCTTTAAATAAAAATGCTAACAATACACTGTCTAACGCTCTTTTTATGACATATTAGATGAAATTCATTTGAGTCTCACTAAATATTTGGGTCACATTTTGCATTTGATAGGTTCCATTCCCAAACTAGTGAGACTCACATGAAACTCAACCAATAAGAAAGATCATGTTGGAAAAAGAGTGTTATAAAGTGTGTAGCTAGTACTCCTCATTTTTTAGTTTTCGTGATGAGTATAATGATAAATGTGAAGCAGAAACGGTGAAGCTTATTCCTGAAGAATTGGTTACATACAAAGTCTTTGGGGAGCCTGGTGGTCCACACTATGCCCACTATGACTTAGTGGGTGGTCGTCTGGTATGATTGTTCCAATTATTATTTTATTGAAAATGAGTTGCAAGAATACTTATTTGAACCAACTTGACATTTTTCAAGATATGGATTTTCATAACTTTGTCGCTTTACACTCCATATTGCAGGCTGCAGATCAACTGTATCCATGTATCACTGAATTTCTCATCCATCATGACATCGTTTAGTCCATTGCTATTTTCCAATGCCTCATTCTTTTGTACTTATAGGACACTAGATCAAAATCCTCACAGAGAGGACACCCCCTATACCATACAAGATCCTGCTACTATATAATATATGCATGATCTGCAGTAATACTTAAATTCCTGTGTATAGTCAAAGACAGTATGTATACGTGTAGTTTTAAATAGAGTAAACAAGGTGACAGTACAAATTCTGTATATATCATTCTGATTTCTGATTTTACCAAGTTCCAAGAAAGCAGGTAATAGGAATTAGATGGTATTTTCAATCAAATTAACAAGAATTTAAATAGTGGAACTGAAGTTGCTGTGAACTTTGTTATTTTAACAATTATTTTTCTTTTGACAATGTTATAGAAGTACCACTTTGTCACTTCCCTTGAAGTTTTTAACATATTAAAATGCTTTGGTCTAAAAACTCAAACAGTTACGAGTTATTTTTCTTAATCTTAAAAGTAAGTTTTATTAATGTCACAGCACAACTTCATATAAGCAGGGGTATTTTACAAATTGGATAAGATTCATCATATTTAAATAGAGAAAGAACAAAAAATAGTTTTTACAGGAAGTGACTAATCATTTGTAATTCTATCTTTTAGCCAGAAGAATATCGATGGCATAACATCTTTCATAGTGGAGAGCAACACAAAAAGTATGGCAGCTTGAAGAGTGTATTACACTTCCTGCTAAAGTACGTGTGAAACTCTACCCTACAAACAAAAGAAAATCAATCATAAGGTGACTAATAAAAGACACTCTAAAAGAAAAACCAAAACCCACTAAAGAAGAATAACCAAGACAAAAGATATGCCACTGAGAACCATATCTAAAAGAACAAACTCAAGATTTTGCCGATCTGAGTAATAATTTTAAAAAAATATAAAAAAAAACCAAAGAAAATGAGGTGACCTAAAATTGTTTCTAACTATACATCTTAGTCATACATATCTATTTAATAATAGATTTTTCTTTTTTAAGAAATATTTGTTTTTCTAAAATTTTCTAAAAAGGCTTATAAAACTCAAAATAGATTACCAAACCAAACAAACACGTAAAACCATTTGTGCTAAAAGCTATTTGGAATTTAATAAGACAGCCGGACTGATACAAGGGTTTTGAATAATTGACAACAATTTAATGCTACCTACTTATATTTGCATTTTGTGTTGTTTCGCTTGCAACCTTTTGGGCATAAATATATCATAGACTTAATGATCCTTTTTCGTGTTCACTGTTCAGTAAAAAATTTGATCATTAAGCAAAAAAGATCCTTTTGTTATTTTGGGCAAAAACCTCCTTATGAGTTTTATTTTATCAAGAAAACCTTAAAATTATTGACATTATTTATAATTTTACTCATAGTTAAGAAATAAAACAGTTTATTTTTTTTAAAAAAAAAGATAGTACTTTTATTTATTTTAATACAGAAAAATTGAATTTGATGAACATGGGTGAATTCTGTATTCATTATTAAATTCAATAGTATAATGGTTGATAATATGAATGGTAAGAATAACTAAGCCTCTAACAGAGCAACTGGCAAAAGAGTCATTAATAGATAACTAACAAAACAGAGAACGAACCAAAAATTAGCAATCACTTAACTGCTGTCAGCTAACTGAAATTAAATTGAAGAGTTGTAACTAAATTCTAAGACTTTGCAAACAAAGAGAAGTGAAATTGCCAAGAAATTATATACAGGGATCAAATTATAAGTTGTAACTATGATAATTATTATATTATTTTATAATTTTCAACCGATTAATATTTTCTTAAAACTTATTATTAAATTAAAACTTATTATTAAATTGAAAGTTTCTTTCATATACATCATATATATAAAGTTTCTTTCACTATTAATAATTATTAATATAAACATTTCAAAATATCTATTTAATATATATATATATATATATATATATATATATATATGACCAAGTTTTGGAAGCGCCAGTTTAAGTATATACTTCTTTTCAATCAATTTCTTAACATACGGAATGCTTTTGTACTTTATCAAATGTAAGTACACTGCTTTAAAAAAATACCAATGTTTTAATAACTAGAAAACTTAGAATTGCACGGGGCAAAAAGGAATAGAAAGTGAGTTCTCCCTTATCAAATCGTTGTTTACCTGAGTGACAACATTCAAATTTCAAAACCTTGCGTATAATATGCAAAATCACTGTCCAATTACGAGATCATAATATAAAACTTACAAGTATAATATTGCCGACTCCTCGCTAAGGAAGCCAAAAGTTTTAAAATATGTAATGAAGATTGCTTATATTGCATATGAAAAACTATACACCAATTTAAGGGTAAAAAACGTTGAGGATAGTGCCACTTAGTGTCGAACCACAACTTCTTGCTTACAAACTGGGCAGAAATTTTTATGCACAAGCCATTGTTTTATACACTGAAAATGATAGCTGTGGTCACACTTCAATCTCCCCAGCTCATCATCTGATTCATACTCCTCCTGAGCACACAAGCAAAACAAATTAACATGATATGCAATTATTTAAACACATTTTTTAAAAACTTAAGTTTATAAATTTTTTTGTCCTTGAAATATCACAACTTTTTATTGGACAAAACTTAAATGTAGTTCTATAGATGCTTTTGGTATTATTCTCCAACCTGCATCTAAGTTTTGTCCTTTTATATATTAGGCTATATGCAAATTTTATTCATACTTAATCCTTACATTTAAGGAAATGACATGGTTTTAGTCTCTTATAAGGAACTAAATACATGTAATAAAGACTAAACCTACATCATTTTGTCATATATAGAAACTAAAAATAAATCGAATTTACTAACTAAAACCAAAACTCGGAATATTTTTAAGAAATAAAAACATATATATTTAACTCAAAACTTCCTGCATTGCATGTAAAGCTAGTGAAGGTAAAGAGTAATTTTACAAACTCACCTGACAAACACTGCACTTTTTGTCTAGTTGATGCTTTGATGCATCATTTGAACTTGAAGGCTTAACTTTCCTTATGTTGAGTCCCATCTCATCTTCTTTGAGCCCAGTGTTGACATAACCGATTCTCTCACCCAGTTCAAGCAATTGCTGTTACAGAAACCAGAAATTTTGATGAACAATGCAGAAGCATGTGCAGACACAAAATCCATTACAAAATAAAAACAATGGAACATTTAACGGGAGAAAGATCTCTCACCTCGTATGACATGTTATCAACATCAAGTCTCCAGTCTCTAAATTGGTCGTGTGAATCAAATCGTCCCCCCATCATTATTCTTCCTTGAAGTATCATTATCTTCAATGTGCAAGCAACAATCAAGATATTCAATATTACCTCTTGAATGCAATAATAGTTGAGCAAAGGCTTGATGTGTTAAGTGTTATATTTGTAACACTGATGCTTTTAAACACAAGTTTGTTTTTGTTAAGAAGCCCTAGTTATTCAGTTACCTATGTAACCCAAACATAGAAGGAAAAACCATGATAAAATGTAGAAGTTTAAAACGATAAAACAAAGAAGCATACAAATCTAACTATAAATATTCTATTTTTGGGTAAACATTACCATCAAACAATTTCCAAAAACGGCAAAGCCAAAATTGTGAGAAAGTACATAGCACTCAAATTAAAATGACATCATCGAAAAATTTGATGGCTCAAATTTTAGTATATAGTACATAAAGGACAAATTAAAACATGAAACAAGTGTTGTTGTTGTTTACAATTTCGTTCCAATTTCTAAGATCCAAATATGCAGAGGCGAAGCTACCTTGATGCTAAAGGGGGCCATACCAAATTTTTAAATCCTTCCTTTTATATTTGACATATTTATACGTAGGGTAATAAATCTTACTTAACATTGTCCTTGAGTTCATAACACCACCCATAGAAATCAACAAATTATAAAAAGTATCACCACACTTAACATTGTTTTTGAGATCCTAATTAACACCACCAATAGAAATCAACAGATTATAAAAAATATCACCACAACGGTGGAAACCAATATGATAAAACCTAATAATAGGTACCTAAACATATACAGTAAGAAAAGGTAAAACCGCGAATAAAATAGATCAAAATACTAAAATTTTACACAAAAGGAAATACATTTACTCTTCCAACTCATCTGCTTCTAACTCATCAGTTAAGTTAAGAACCCCTTTTTTCTAAATTGCCGCATCGAACCCTTTTTCTATTTAGTGCCTTTTCACAGCACCGTCGTTTTTCATTTCCAATTATAATGTCTTTCCTGCTTCCTATTTCTTTTCCAATTAATTAGGGATTAAAAAGCCCTTAAAACATATAAGGGCTTCGGCCCTTTTCATTATTTTTTTTCCTTTTATTAAAAGGTTAGTGTGGGCCCACTTAAGGAGGGACCCACCTAACAGATTTGAGTAACCCAAAATGAAAACATCTTTGGACATGTTTGAGTTCCTATTCATCATGCGGTGACACACATTTCTAGACCGACGAACCAACGCAAATATAAGATGGCCAATGAGTTCAATGGACGGATATCCAAACTAACACTTAGTATGAGGCCTCCTCAACGAAGAGCCTCTTTAGTGTAAGTATAACACGTTTCTATACCAAAAAAAATATTACCTTCACACTTCTCTCTTTCTCTTCTATTTCAATTATATTTGACATCATGATGTTTCCAATCAAGTCTCCAATGCAAGTGTAGATAGGGTTGTTTAATGTAAAAAGGAGTGTGAAAGACCCTTTATTCTTCTATTTTAGCATCATAATATTACTCTGTTGTAAAGGATTCATGCAAGAACCATAGCATGAAGGAAGATTTAGCAAATTTTTTTTTTTTAAAGGCCAATCCGCGGCCTGCACAAATTGATATTTTTGTTCTACTACAGAGGTAAAACAGTTTTAGTGACACTGCATTTTCTTTCCTCTCAAACAGACCATTAGAAACTCAAGTTCTACTGTTGGCTTAACATGTTCAGTAAGTGACAGTCACATAAACAGTTCTACTTTAGTCAGAAAATAACAGCAAACTCAAATCAGTGTTTGGTACCATTTACTGCAAGAACATGGAGCTTACCTATATGGCGTAACCCAACATTTGAAACAAGAATTTTGCAATACAGCAGTACATGATCCTATCTAACGAGCCAAATTGCTTATTTTCATATATCATACACTTAATTCTGTTTTAGCAACTAAAAAGAAAGCACACACACAAAAAATTCCCTTATTCATACTTGATAAAAAGGGTAAGTTAGCTTACAATAAAAGTTATGATCATCAAATTCAAGAGTAAACAATCATCTTCAGTCAAATCAAATTCAATGACAGACCAAAAGCTCTTTATAATGAAAACCCAAATTTTGTTCCAAGTGTTTATATATTAAACATCCACTCTAATCAATGTCCACAACAAGAATACAAGAAGAGAAAATAATCAATATACTGATAGTGTAAAGAATTTTTTCACTGGTATCTCATCAGAAATCACAATAATTTAGTGACTTTTACAAAAACTACTTAAAGTTCATACTTACGATGGTCTCTTATAGATTGAGTAAAAACCTTTATATTATTAGTGCATGGAAACTAAACTCATACATAAAAGGGTATCAAATAAAGAACCAACCTCAGCAAGACCATCAGGGGAAGGATGTGGAACATGGCGATAGAATCTAGCAGTTCCAAAAGGCTCTAATCCAGGGCGTGCTGCAAAAATGTCAGGTTCATCTTCCAGAAAGGAGAAGCTTTCTGGCTTTACAGTGCGCCTTCCAAAATAAGATGAACGCTGCCATGATATTTATGAAGCAGAGTCAGATAATGTCAAAGCAAGTAGAGACCAAAACAATGACGAAACTTAACTAACACAAATGGAACGAAAACCCCAACTAATGATTCACATGTAAGTGTTTTGTACAGTACAATGAAACAAACAACTCTAGAATGTTTGTGATAGTAATCAGTGTCCTCCTTCATTGTCTTCAATCACTGGACTCCTCTTACTCGAGGGGTCCACAATACACCAATCAAGAACTCTCCCATGCGTCTGTGACTAGGAAATGGAATACGTGCACGCATTGGAGAAGGTGGCAGCTATTTTATACATAATTCTGAATCTTATAGACCATCTTTTAATAATTGTCTTAATTACTAAGCTAGAAACTAGAAAGTATTGAAATGTGTTTTCTTTTCCTTTTATGCTTTTTGGATTATCGAGATCAATATTATAGAAAAATGTCATGTCATTGCAAGAATTTGTGTGCGGATCTTGTTAAGAGTCCGCTATTTGCAGCATTGACAGAAAACTTCTTTGAAGTCGAACTTCTCTCACACACACAAATGTATTTACCAAAAGAGCAAACTTTATATACTACTAGTACTATCTTTTAACTATAAATTGTGGTAAGATAAGTTTCTTAATTTTTATAATAATAATAATTTTAAAATTAATAAAAAAAAATTAATTTTTGATTCATTGACTGCATAAATTATACTAACATACTATACATATATACCTATGTTAATGCATATTTATTAAACTCTTGAAGCAGTACTACCTCTTTTGAAGAAAAAATAAACAGCATAGGAGTGAAAATATTAATTCATTACTTAAGTATCTTTATTTTTCACTTAACTTTTATTTCTTTTATGTACATGTGTTAAAAGTACCCCAAAATCGAAAAATTACCCGTTTTTTAATTAGAAAAGAAAAACCGTGAACGAGACACATAAATCAATCAATCAATTTAAACCAAAAAGATTGGTGGTCTTAACTCGCACGAAAGATCAATTTTCCCCAAGTTATGAACATGACAAACACATCCAACCACACAAAAAAAATGTGAACATAATACTAGTGCAGCAAGCACACCATACATATATCACCCACACGGAATAAAATTTTCTGGCTCTACAAATTAGACTCAGAAGAACATTTACAAGTAAAAAAAATAAAACAATTCATAACAGATTCAACCACCAAGTCATTGAATTGTGAAAAAACCAGAAAAGTATAGTACCTCCCTGTGTGTTACCCTGTCCTCCACCACATCAAGTTTTCCTCTTGCAGACACATTCTTCCTAGCCACAACACATTCCACAGATGCAGCAGCAGCATCAGTTGAGAACCCAATTCCAGGGCCACACCAAACATCATCATCATCATCATCACTTGTGCTGTTGCCACTGTTACTGTTCCTTCTGTGCTTCTTTTTTCTGCTACTCTTCCCTTCCCTATCCGCCGAGGAGCGAATCACCGCAGGCACCGGCACCGACACCTTCTGCGATGCACCGGCAGTGCAGCCGAAGCCTCTGAAGGTTGCTGCAGAGAATTTTCTGTTGCTTTTGTTGTTGTTGTTTCTATTTTGGTCTCTGGTTTCATTGGAGGTGGAGAAAGAAGAAAAGAGAGAGGAGAAGGTGGATTTGCTGTGAGAGGATTGGATTATGGAAGGGATTTGAGGGTTTGGATCATCAGTTTCTGAAATGGGGTGCCTGAATTGGTTTCTTGGTCTTCTCCATTTCATGTGTTCTGTCACTACAGGCATGGTTTAGACTTTAGAGAGAGAAGATGTGTTGAGAATTTAAGAAGAGAATGGAGATGAGTGAACAATAGTCTGAAACTGGTCTTAGAAGCAAAGGAACTAACTAGTTATGTGGAATGCAGACAATGTGGATTTTTCTTTTGAGAAGACAGTTATCTGATAGGGTAATAACTAATAACAGTAGGATTATTAATTTTTTTTTTCAACTACTTAACACATTAGAGACTAAATTGATGAATATTTAATATTTAAAAGCTAATGCAATTTTATAATAAATAGTGAATAAATTTTCAGTTTCATATATAAAGTATTACCCCCTCTTATTCTTAAAATAAATAAATAAATTATAAAAGAAATTGTATGTAGTTCCTCGACTATTGAAAAAATCTTCAAATTGATTGTTAAATATTAATAAAATTTATCACATTAGAGACTAAATTGATGAATATTAATATTTAAAAGCTAATGCAATTTTATTATCTTAAGATTCAAGGAAATTCTTCTTGCTATGTTCTAAATTAACTCATGCATTCGGTGGGGGAGACTAGTGGAGGGGATGTGGATTGATTAGTTATGAAATAATGTTATTTATAATATATGTATTTAATTGTGGGGTTACTTTCCTTACGTGGTTGTTTGATAAGTGGGGTTTGGTTTGTCTTGTTGTTGGAATTGTGGGCATATGCTATTATTCAATCGGTGTCTGAGGCCCCTGGAATCTGTGACTACTTTTGCTTCTTTTTGTGCATTTTAAGCTAAACTGATGCTACACTTCTGAGGAAAAGTTGAAAATCCCTTCCTCTCTGATTGTTCTTGGAGTGTGGTGGTTTGGCTTGAGGCTTGAATTAGAATGCAAAAAAAATAAGGTACTACCAAGGGGCAGGGATCATATCATATACGATAAAAATAATAATAATAATCAAAACACTACAGAAAGTTAGATTTCAGAGGTTAGAATGGACCGCATTGGAAAGGGTCCCACACTGAAATCACCAGGTCAAAAACATCAATGGTTTTTGGGATGTAGTGGGTCACACCCATCATTTAATTACAGAAATTCAGAAAATGGTGTGTTATGTGGGGTTGGGTGCCTTAAATTTTGACCCAAGAAAAAAAGTTAATGTCGTCCATGTAAAGCAACTTTGCTGTAAGTTCCATGCGATTCATTGTGTTTTTCACTTGGGAAATTATTTATGCTAGCTACCTACTTTTATTCCACTAAAAACTCATTTGTGGATGGTGCGAGAAAAGGGGCAACAAAGAAAAATAGAAAAGAAAAAAAAAAGAGTAATTAAAGACATTGAACAATATGTGGAATTTACGTATAAAAAGATTCTGAACTCTTTTTACTATATGTGATCTCAGGTCCTGGACAAATACATTGCTTTTGGCAACAAATGATTAAATTACGCTTTATTTTTAATTGAAAAATGTATTTTAGTCAGTCTACCTCACGGATGAATTACAAGTTACTTAAATGAAAATAATTTGATTTTGCATTTATTCAATAAATATCCCATTACATGCGTGCTTTCATTTCAAAGTATTCATTCTAACACATGAAAGAACTAAAACAAACATTTTTCAAATTACAAAAATAAAAAAAGTAATTTATAACAAAAAATTATTTGACTATAAATATATTTAACCCTTGAAAGAAATTATGGGTTTTTTAAAAAATTTCCCCATTTTTTAAAATTTCATTAACATTTGATTTTGAATACTTTATTATAGGTGTTATAAAAAAAAATAAAAACCTCTTTTGTTGACCTTAGAATTTTAATTTATTACATCTTTTAAAATTTTAAAGATGATAATAGGAATTATGACACCTTCTACCTCGACATACATATTTATATAATATCATATATAAAAATGCATAATTAATCAAAATAATTTTATTCAATAAACATAAAAGAGCTCAAGTAAGTAAAATGTTCACATTTCCATTAATCACCAAATTAAAAACTTGTCAAATAAGGGTATGAAAACATATTTGGTCCAAAATAAAGTCATCCAATTTTTTTACAAAAGAAACAAGTTAAGCAGTGAAATAACATAAAATAACATGTTCACAGACCATTATGCAAATAATACCGAAATCCATGTCTCAATGTCACATCATATCAGAGCATCGTGTTTTAGTGTCCTCTGGCATAAGGTTTTTCATAGTCATCCACCTAATCATCTGCTCCCACGAATACAAGATTCGAGAACATCATAGGATTCAAACACAAATAATATACAGGGAGTGAGTGATCATATTCCTAACTAATAGAGAGAAACAAAACAACATAGATATACATATCATATAAATGAAATACAACTTACTTAAACACAGTTCATGTCATTCCACCACTTATCGTGTGACATCACATCTGAACACTACATGCCTCACACATTTTCACATCATTCTCATACTCAAGGATCAAAACACAATATCACTCAATCAATTAATATCGATCAATACAGAAGCGTTATGCAACAAATATACTAAGACTCAATCCTATATGTAATGTGGTACTATGTCAGTGAAAAACCTCATTAGATGCCTAGGAGTACATGACAAGACAAACCATACACTGGTAAGTCAGGTTACTCTCACTAGGTAAAATCATAGGGAGACTAGTCAAGGTCACTTTGTTTTGTGAGAATGCTCCAACCATATGGGATTAGCATAGGCTTCAAGGAACATTCAAACTGAATGTATTTACCCTTAAGGCTTACACTCCGAAGAGTCCGCCATGACTTCTCCCTCCTAATTCAGGTCCAACCCAGAAAATATTTTAACACGCAGACTCTATTTATGAACGGTACAAAACACACGACTCCTCAATTATTCTCAAAATAATTTTTACTTGTCATGCCTCAAAGTGATTAAACTCATTAGGTTCCCACAATAGATCTCATCACAATATCGTCATGAATTAACTCGTTGCCCTAAAAGGTCTTATAGTCGTGTGATTGTACAATTCATAGTTCACAACTCAATGCACACAACATCTCAATACACATGTGTGATCTCACAATTTAACATATACTCAACTTGTCACTCACATAGTTCATCACACTTCTATAATCCCAAGACAACACGTTATTGCGTTTCATGCATTATATACATGTCACACAATAATAATATTAATATGTTATGTTCATATGATTAAACCCCTCAAACAATTTCACATAATCATATCAAAAGGAATCAAATCATAGGTCAAAAACATAAAAACACTAAGAGCACATAATTTTATCAACCAATTTTCATCAGGGCGTCAATTGATCCATCAAACAAAACAATCTCATAATTATAATCATAAAGAAAGAATCACAATACAGTAAACATCCCAAAATAAATCTCAATTTGATCCTCTAAAGATCCCTACACACGGTCATTTTAATCCCAATTACGATAAGCTCATCTATTACTTCTAAGCAGGCTCATGTGTGTAGTCTAATAGTGGTAGCGGCATCTCTAATAGTTTTCTAAGATTATTCAAACTTTTTCTTTAGTTACTCTACTAGGATTTCCAAGTGTTAGAGAGAAGGAGAAGGGATTAGAATCTTCATTTCACTGTCTCCATACAAGGGACGTTTCTATCACGATAGACATTATTTTGCAACTCCAAATGGTGAGAATGTGTGAAAGTAAATTATGAAGTTGGTGTTTAAATTTCACGATGATCCAACGGTTAACAAGTTCAGGATTGTAGTTTTACTGGGACAAGTTTTGGTATATGTGAGAAAAAAAAAAAAAGCTACATGCGAGAGACATTTGTCTCACCACAGATATTATTTCGTAAATCCCAACTGTGAGAATGTGCGAAATTAAGTTCTGAACCAGGTTTTTAAATTTCACAACAATATAACAGATAACAACTCTGGGATCATATGTTTACTAAGACATATTTGAATGTATGCGAAAAAAGAGAGGGTATTGGGAGAGGGAAATAGAAAACGAATTTGAAAGGAGGAGAGAGTAGAAACCTATCGAAAATGACCTAATATATCTCTATTTATAGCTAAGGCACTTTCAATCTATTATTTACTCTATTTTTTATTTTTTTATTTTATAAAACAAAGCTCTATTTTACTCCATATCAAATGAATAAATAAAACATCCTTTTTATTTTCTAAGAACATACATTTATTTTATTTATCTTAAAACTATTATTTTAATTAATAAAAATATTTCTCCTTATTTATTTAATTACAAAATTCTCATTATTTTTCTAAAACTCTATTTATTTATAAATAATTTTTTATAATTTATTTTATGAAAAATAAGATGTTACAAGAATTCTACTAATTGTTGATGTAATAAAATGAATCAGAGAAAAAAATATCTGTAACAAAATCATTTATATAAGGTGAATTAAAATATGTTATATATTAATATCTTAAAATATTAATTTAGATTTTTATTTTGGTATTAAAAAGTGATAGCACAAGAAGACACCCTGATTCTACTAGGTAGTGTGTCCAATAGTATGGATTTGCTAGCAGAAATTCACCTAAACGATTATTTATAGGTCCAAACTGTTGCAAGTGATTTCACCTAATTACATTTATCCAATTAGCCTTTAAGCGTCCAGAATCTCCTAATAGAAGGCTGTCCATTAAGAAAGTAATAACAATGGAATTTAAAAGGGGTACACTTGTGGATCACGAACCACCACATAAAGAGACCTGACACCACACTCTAACCCAAAACCTTAAGGCTTAAGTTTATGGGTCTTCTCCTCACTTATATGGTGCTCAACCTTTCCACTTCTACCTGATGTGGGACTTCACTTCACACTTGTAACCCAACACATCTCCCCCTCAAGATCCACGAGTATAGCCATGGCCACCTGCGGTACTTGCCCTGCCCGCTAGCCATTCTGGCCACCCCGCTCCACCAGCGGGGCACGCTGTACTGCTAGCTATTCTGGCCACCTGCGGTATCACCAACTCCGAACCATCGGCTCTGATACCAATTATTGGGGAAATTCGAGAGGTACACCTGTGGACCACGAGCCACCATATAAGGAGACCTGACACCATAGAGAGCTTTCGATTACTCCACGGGATTTCCTTAGTTTAAAGGGATTAGTGGGAGTCTTCTTAGTTTAGAGGATGCAGTGGGAGCAATGACATTAGAAGAGGGAAAGGTGAAGATCGAGAAATTCGATGGCAGAGATTTCAGCTTTTGGAAGATGCAGATAAAGGATTATCTATATCAAAAGAAGTTATATCAGCCCTTATCAGGGGTTAAGCCAGAAGACATGAAGCAAGAAGAATGGAACTTGCTAGATCGACAGGCTCTTGGCGTGATCAGATTGACATTAGCCAAGAACGTCGTGTTCAACATCGTGAATGAGAAGACTACTGCAGGCTTAATGAAGGCGTTATCAGATATGTACGAGAAGTCGTCGACAACCAACAAAGTATACTTGATGCGTCGGTTGTTCAACCTCAAGATGGGAGAATGTATCTCTGTAACTGATCATATTAATGAATTTAATACTATTCTTGCCCAGTTGGAATCAGTGTAGATTAAATTTGAGGATGAGGTGAAGGCATTGATTCTATTGTCATCACTACCGGATAGTTGAGCTGCAACTGTTACTGCAGTTAGTAGTTCTACAAGGGAGAACACATTAAAGCTTAGTGACATCCGTGACTTGATCTTAAGTGAAGATGTTCGCAAGAGAGATTCAGGAGAATCTTCCAGTCATGTTTCCAATTCAACATTGAATACTGAAGGCAGGGGAAGGACTACCCAGAAGGGTCAGAATGGTCGAGGCAGATCAAAGTCAAGAAGGAAAGGTCAGAGAAAATTTCAAAGTGACGTTACTTGCTGGAATTGTGACAAGAGAGGTCACTTTAACAATCAATGCAAGGCACCAAAGAAGAACAAGTTGCACAAAAACAAGAAGCACGATGATGATGAATTCGCAAATGCAGCAACTGATGAACTTGATGATGCATTAATTTGCAGTTTGGATAGTCCTGTTGATTCATGGATCATGGACTCAGGTGCGTCGTTCCACACTACTCCCTCTAAAGATTTATTGTCTAACTATATTTGTGGAAGATTTGGAAAAGTTTACCTTGCAGATGGAAAATCTCTTGACATTGTCGGAAGAGGTGATATCAACATCAAGACCTCCAGTGGATCCCTATGGACATTGACAATGTCAGACATATTCCTGCCTTAAAGAGAAATTTAATATCTATAGGGCAGTTGGATGATGAGGGACATCACACCACTTTTGGAGATGGAGCTTGGAAGGTAACAAAAGGCAATCTCATTGTGGCTCGTGGAAAAAAGCGAGGATCTCTTTACATGATTGCAGATGAGGATATGGTAGCAGTTACTGAGCCTGTCAATAATTCAACCATGTGGCATCAAAGACTTGGACACATGAGTGAAAAAGGAATGAAGCTTATGGCGGCAAAGGGTAAGCTATCAAGCCTCAAGCATGTTGATGTTGGTGTTTGTGAACATTGTATCCTTGGAAAACAGAAAAAGGTCAACTTCTCAAGGGTAGGGAAGACTCTTAAAGTTGAAAAGCTAGAATTGGTGCACACGGATGTTTGGGGGCTAGCCCCAGTGAAATCTGTTGGAAACTCACGCTATTATGTCACCTTTATCGACGACTCTACCAGAAAGGTATGAGTTTATTTTCTTAAAAATAAATCTGATGTGTTTTCTGTGTTTAAAAGATGGAAAACAGAAGTTGAAAATCAGACAGGTCTAAAGGTTAAAAGTCTGAAATCTAACAATGGCGGAGAGTATGATAGTCAGGAGTTTAAAGACTTCTGTTCAGAACATGGGATCAGAATGATCAAGACAATACCAAGAACACCTGAGCCTTAAAGTTTTGGGTTAGAGTGCGGTGTCAGGTCTCCTTATGAGGTAACTCGTGGTCTACAGGTGTACCCCTCAAATCTCCCTAACCCAGCATCTATAGCAGGTGTTGCTTAAAAAAAATATTATTTTGATATGACACACATGATTTTGAATTACTTAAAATTGGATAGAGTTTCATATGTAAGCAACTATTACCCATGAGTTATATGTACTTAATTTTATATTAAATATAAGAGAGAAATATAATATTTGTAAGTTAAACAACTTGTCAATCAAAATACTCATTAGAAAAAAAAAATTAAATGAGTTAGCTATGATATATATTAGGTTATTTATATCAAAACTATTGGATATGCTTTAAGAAAAATGGAAGTTCGTACCGAATCATTAAGTAATTGGGTTAATGACCTGTATTTACTAATTAATTTAAAATTAAACGAAATGTCAGGAATTATTATAGTATATTGTAATTTATGCTTAATTATATATTCTCAACTTTAATTCGCATTAATATAATTAAGTTCGAAATCTTTCACCTTTTTTAGAATACAAATGTTACAATTTTTGCGGTCAAAATTCTTTCCTGTTTTTAATTTCTAAAAATGGGGAAGATCACAAACAAATCCATTGTTTTTTGTATACATGAGATCCGAGCTTTACCTTTGAGTTTATTGGTAATGACTATATCATATAAAACTCCTTATTCTTGGAAAATGACCCTTGATGGTTCTATGGAAGACCCCTTGATCCATATGAAAGGTGTGTGCATGTGCTCCTTCTCTAAACATGCGGTTATTACCAAAATATAAGTCCATCCTTTCAGATCACGTGAGCGGTACTATGAAATGTAGTGCGGCTTATAAATAATATAGAAATGTGCAGAAAAAAATATAATAATGGGACTGCCAAGAAGTAAAGAACAAAGGCAAAAGAACAAGCAAAATGTTCCAGTATATTGTTTTTGACTGGTGTAGGCATTAATTAATTGAAGTTGGGAGCCATATATGGGAGACAAAAGAACAATTTTGCCAGAGGTAGAATCATAGAAGGATGAAGCAAATTATGTGTAATCTGTCATATGTCATTTATTTTTAAGGAAATGCATATTTTAAGAAATTTATTAATCATATAAATTATTGTGAAAAATATTATTTTTTTCCTGATAAAAAGTATATTTATTAAAAAGTTATAATGCACATATAAATCATTTAAGTTTTTAAGTAATATATATTTCTTTCATTTTACTTTATATGACGTTTTAGAAAAAAAAAGTTTTAAATTAGTTGTCAAACATTGATTTTTTTTTCATGAAATACTCTTATTCGGAGTAAATAGTTGTTACAGTGTAGTAAATGAAAAAAAAAACTAATTATATAATTAGAGAGATAAGAAATACATTAGAGTTACACAATATATTTTTATCAAAGTTAAACTATTAATTACATTTTTTATCTGTGTCAAAATCTTATATGTCATATACAATGAAACAAACGAAGGACATAATAAATAAGAGTATTGTTAATGAGACGATTAACTTCTTAATTTTTAAAATGGCAAAATGGGAGACAAGCTAAAATATTCAAAATGATATATAGACAGGAAATTATATTATGCTGGCGAGAGTAAAAATAAGTAACTTTAGTTGGAGCTCATATTCAAATCTTATAGCTGAGAAAATTATAGTTGGGACGAGAAACTCACTACTAAGAAAGTGGGAATTATCTACCGAAAATAGCTATCGGAAATTATTGGTGACAAACAACAATCAATTTAGTCATTGGTGACATAAATTGTCATTTGTACAAACCAGCGATCGATTTTTCTTGTTTAACAACCAATTTTGTTAGTGATTAATTCATGATTTTCTAATAGTAACTCCACCTAAAAGTGGTTAGTTATATTTTTTTAAGTAAAGATTAGTCATAAAAAATAATTCGTATCAATTAATATGTGTGTTTTAAAAAAAACATAAATTTATATAAAAAAAATAAACGGGCCAACGATTTGTCCAAGCTAATTAGAAAACCACAGCTTGTAATAGATTTCGACCAGCCTGCTTTCCACCCTTTCGGCTTATCTGCTTAATCATATTTTATTTAACCTTCCTTCTCTCTCTTTCTATCATTTTTATTTTCAATTTAAAAAAATATAGAGACCCCCTTTAAATATTATACTTATGCATACTTATATCTACAGATTATGAATATTCGTGAGCTTCAGCCATTGTGCCAAAAGTTTTGTTAAATTAAACTCAAATCCGGCTAGATCATAATGTTCACATATTTTATACTTCTCACTCTAATATAACTAAAATACCTAACTTTATGCTGATTAAGGTTTTAAGTTATGTTCATTTAATTTTCTTTATTTCATATAAAAATAACTGTATTTTCTAAATTATTTTTAACCATATTTATTGTAAATGATGTTGATACTTGGACTGAGGGGGTCTCCCTCTAAGTAAATTGTTATAAATTTCTTGATATTTAAATTTAATTTCTACATATAAAAAACTTAAAGATATTTTTAGAATAAAAATATTAAATAAGATTGAGTTAAAGTTCGTGACTTGCGAGCAAGGGTTTAAGCTCGTGACTTACTTGTCAGTTACCTGAAGTACTCTGCAGATTATATATATATATATATATATATATATATATATATATATATATATATATATATATATATATATATATATATATATATATCATATGAAAATTTATCTTATGCTAGTTTTTATATCTTATGCTAGTTTTTAACACAAACTTTTATTAAGTGGGATATCAAAATACAATATCTGATTAGAGCCAACATTAATTAAAAATACTTAATTACAAAATTATTTCAATGTTTTATCTAGTTTTAATTGAATTTCTCCTTTTAATATTGATCGGGATTTTTTAATTTTTGGACTTTGGATAATTTTGTTATTGTGTAGTTGGATGAGCTGAGGCAAATATATGAGGAACAACCGGAATTTTTGGAAGAGGTGACTTTTGGTGTAAATATTAATTGAGTAGAAAAATTATATATATTTTCTTCATGATACATCTTTTGCAGGTTTCATCATTGCAACTTTCTTATACATTAAGCCATGGGAGTATTATAAATACTCTGTTTTATAGAAAATGATTCTTTTTAATTGGTATACTACCACTGGATCTTACGTTTAGTTCTAATATCTCTTGTATAGTTTGTGGAAATTTCAAATTTGCATGGCATAGTTTGTTAGCTGGATAGTACTTCAAGCCCTTTTTTCACTTCACTGCATGCAGACCTTTTTATCTTAAATTCATATACATTGTTAATATACTAATGATTGATGACATTGTAAGCCCAGGCTAACCGTAAGTCCATAAGCCCACTTAACTTAATATTTCTAAAATAAATATCCAAGCAAGTTTTTATTTTCATTTTCCCATCTCTTTCACTGTTTTTTGTTTTCTCACCACAAACCTTTTACATTCATTCCTATATGACTAGATGCGGAATGCATATGGCATATACTCATATCACATGACTTCTCCAGTTCTCCTTTTGCCTTTGTATTATGTTTTGTTCATCTCTTTCTCTCTAATTCTTTTTTTTTTCTTCTTATTTTCTATTTTAAAAATTAACATCTTTGAGTTTCTAATGTCCAGCTTCCATGAGTAAAACATATGCATGATTCTATTTGATTAAAGCTTATTTTTTTATGAATTATGACTAACAGAAACTGCAAGGCTGGAAATACAAAGTTCTTTGTATTCTTATTGTAGTTTCACTAACAGAAACTTATTGAACCTATAATGTTATATTTCCCGTCAGAGATCTTTGTATTCTTACTATGGTTTCACATAGCATCATTGTCTCTCCTAACTAGTGAATTACTTGATACAGAGCTTTCCAGGAGCATATAATGAGGATGCAGTTTTGAACGCATATCCAAAATGTGAGACATTGCCATGTGAAGACCGAGACTTCATTCAAGGTTTCATATGAAATTTATATTCTTTTATCTTGGTTTCTTATAATAGGATATCATAATCAGTAATTATAAATACTGATTTTAATATTAGATAATAATATTTATTGATTATATATTAGCAATATTGATAATATTGTAATTATAAATACTAATTTTAATATTACATAATAATATTTTTTTATTATTATCAATATTGATAATATTGAAAATATAAATTTTGATTATTAATCGACCTACATTTTAATTGTAGGTTATTTAACATTTAACATTGATTGTGACATAAGCACGATGTTAAAACACACCTTTTTTACATCGTTTATGACTACAACACCGATGTAGAAGGTCTAATTTTTACATCGGTGGTCAGGATAGTACTGATGTAGAAGGTCTAATTTCAACAACGGTTATGATATCAACAACGATGTAGAAGGTCTAATTTCTACATCGGTGGGCAAGACAACACCGATGTAGAAAACATTATTTTTCTACAATGGTCAATTGAGGATTGATGTTGAAATTTTTAACTTTCAACGACATCATATTTAAAAACGGTTGACCACCGATGTTGAATATCGTTTTTGACCGATGTAAAAAGTGTGATATTTAGCAGTGTTTCAGGATCTTGACTTTACAATCAAACACATTCTGCTGAGGGTAAATACTAGATGTTGCCTTCTCAATCTCTTTTCTAATGATCTGAAGAATAAACTTGCGGACCAACTCCTTCAAATCATAGGATGTTGTCTGGTTGGTCATGATCTCCCTCATCTTCCTATAAATCTGAAATGATAAAGGTGTAATTATAATTACTAATATGCAATATTATATAAAAAACACAACATACTTTAAAGTTAAAAGCCACTAATTTCTTTTGGCTATTATATATATATATATATATATATATATATATGCACTTCATTTGGAGAAGTGCAACTAGAAGCATGTGTTAAGGATACCATGTTGACTTTGTACCATAAGTTTCTGAATGGAAAATTAACGAGATTGTTAGTAAACAGAAGTAGCATCTAACTACCAAACATTAGTGCACATACCTGTCTAATCTGGCTTGATTGTGCATAGTAGGTTCTCTTCACTTGGTTAGTTATTCTCTTGGTAACTCCAATGCAAAACATCCTCAATGTGTAGTTATCAGTTGTCTTCACATCCACACGGGCTTCAATTAGAGTTTTTCATTTTTGCACCAATGATCTCAGCTTGTTAGTTTTGAAATCCATTTCCTAAAAATTCAAAGAATAAAACAAAAATTCAAAATTGATGAGTATAATGCAATACAATATTACAATCAAAAGAAGCTTCATGCATGACCCATCATACCCATAAATTTGTCAGAACATTTTTCCCTTGCACATCTTCAGCTCTCAACCTAATCTTCTTGAATGCATGATCCTCATCTCCTTGAAGATCAACCAAGGAGACCTCAAACACTCTATGTTTGAGTCCTTCATAAGCAATAAGTCATTTCAAACAACCATAGTCTAAATAAGCATACAAAGTTCATATCACCAAATCACATACCATAAAACCCATAAAAATAGGCAACTTGAAAGATTCATAAACCCTCGTTCTCCCATAGAAACAAAATGCAATAAGCACACACTTCAAAACAAATATTATTTTTCCCATATTACATAGAGATCTGATGAGAACAACAAACCTCAAAGAGGGAGCTATCATTCTGTTTAGCTTCTCTAAGTTCACTTAGTACATCAAAAACCAAAAAAATCAGCCATTCCATGAAACTCACCAAAACATAATAGAAACAAAGTCCTGTAGCAAAATGAAAGCAAGCATTTATAATAGATTCAACTCAAAAATCAGAACATAAGTCGAAGCTATATGAAAACAAATTTCTGATTTTGAAGACCCATACAATTGACCCACAACACAAAACCAACAAATTTACAATAAAAAAGGAAAAATTCCAATTCTTTGTTGAATATTTGAAAAACAATACCTTGGTACCCTGGGTATGAGAGATAAAGGTTTTGCCAACATTTTTCACTTGAAAAAGAGAAGGGGCCTTAATGTCATACAAATCCTTCTTGGCAAAGGGATCAACTTTGCACATTCATACAAAAACCAAACAAATCATTGAATTTTGAATGTTTACGCAAAAACACAAATGAAACAGAATAAAAGGGAATAGAAACAGAAGATACTAACGCCTTCTTCTTGCCACCCTTCTTTATGGTTAAATCAAAACCAAAACATAAACACAAACACAAACAATAACTGAGGAATGCATTGAGCTAATGAATCAAACCTTGAAGCAATGCTTCTTTTGACAAGTCCACTTTCCTCATTTTGCTCCTTCAACAAATTCTTAATGGCCTCGAAGATGGAGCAGAAAATGATGTCAACTTTTTCTAGGGTTTTGCAGTGCGTTGTGGCGATGAAGACACTGTTGAGGACTACATCGATGATGACATTGGCGAGGCTCTTTTGCTCATTGAGAGGGATGCTAAGCTTGTCGAAGTAGCGGGGAAGCTTTAGGTTGGCGTCGTCGAGGGATTGGAGTAAGGGCTTATTCTTCGACTTAGAGTAGTAGCAGATGTTCTGGAACTCGATGGAAAGGGGGGGGGGGGTAAGTGTTGTCGAACCACGTGGGTTCCTTCATGGACTGGAATTTGTCGAAGGCCTTGAGGCGGAATTCGAACATCCACTGGAACTCCCCTTTCAGGGATGGGATCAGAGCCAGAGCAAGAACGTTCGACAATGGTGATTTTGACGATGACAATGGGTTCAACATCGGCGGCAGACAAGAGTGACAACACAGAGAGTAAGGGTGAGGAGATGAGAGAAACTAGATTAGCAAAAAAGAAATGAGCAGGAAAAGTAATTAAGCGAGAACCAAAATATTTAAAGGCATTCAAATTTCAAAGACAATTTTTAGAGATAACTCTTTTTGAAAGCAAGCATTTAAAGACAATTTTTAGAGGATTGTCTTTGAAAGCTTGTAGTATTTTTTACAAGTAAGGTTTTATAAAATCGTCCTTGATTTAGTGTCGTAAAATATCTTTTTTTAGTAGTGAGAACCAACACAAGAATCAACAGTAAGACGATGAACCAGAACAAAAACCAAGATCCAAAATCCAAAATTAACAAAGAACATTAGTAAGCAATAGCTTCATACATCTAAATCTTAATATTTTAACACAGGATATTTTTGCCATGCATCCATCTTTCTGGTGACTAAAGCTAAACAACAATCAACAACAAGAACAAAAAACCATTGTAAGCAATAGCACACACATCCATCATCTCTTAAAACCTAATTATTTGGACCTAGTCCCATCTTAGCATTTCAACACAAAAAGTATTTCCTTCTCATCCATCATCCTCGTAAACTAAAAGTCAGTAGCAGCAATCTAAACAATAAAATAGATAAAAGAACAAAAAAAAAAACTTGAAGATCTTCATGGAGGTAGCTTCATGAAAACTTTAACACATTTAAGACAGGCATGATGCACGTCCACCGCCTCCTTTGGAAGCCGATTCTTGAAACACCTTTGCTCGCCCATTGCACCGTTTTGCACAATCCCCCTTCCTCAACGACACAATCAACATTTAAAGAGGAACGAAGATGAGGAACTCGACGCCGACAAGCTCCACTGCAAGCACGCACGATCGCAAGGTCTCCATCCAGAAGGAAGCTTCTTAGGTAGAGATTTTGCGTGAGTAATTCCAAGAGATAGAGAAAGGGTTAGAGCAATTGATGAATTTTTTGTCGCCCTTTGATACCTAATTTGTATTTTCAATATTCAGTTATAAATTATCTTTTGTGGGTTCCATGGCTGAAGTGGCTTTGAAGAAGATGGGTTTTTTAAAATGTTTGATTGGTACGAGAATACCAAGATGGGGCAACTTGCACTTTAACGTAGATGTGGTTTTTAAATGTTTGATTGGTAATATGAGAATATAAGGATGGCTTTTGTTTTTGAAATGTTATTTAATCCCAGTTTCTCGAACAAAAAAATTGATTTTTGAATTATTAAAAATCATATTATTAGCAAATTTTTTGGCAAATTTTAATTGTCAAAAATAAAAACTGCTACAATTCAATTGTCACACTAACATTTAACAGGAAAACTTGATGGCAATGATAAAAACAAAAATAGTGTATTCAGTAAGTCTAATCATATTTCAGTTGAGGGATTGAAAATAAAAATCTTAAATAATTGAGAGATTAAAAATATATTTTATACTTATACAAGAAATATTTGGATAGACACCGATCCAACATTAAATATTATTTAAATACATACATTAATATTATTTAATACATTAAATACGTACATATACTGTGTAATATTAATTTATGTTAAATTTAATATAAATGATAATACTTCCTTTATTTCCAAATTAGTGTTTTCCTAAGTTGTTTTACACAAATTTATAAAAGTTATGCAAGCTATGCAATAAAGTTTCACAAAACTAACCTTACTATAACACTTATTCTGAGACAATTAATTTTTTTTTTCAAATGCACACTTATTTTAGAACAAAGTAATCTTTACATGTGTGTTAAATGCATACATTAAATACATATGTATATGATATTAATTAATTTTATAACATTAATTATATATTATAATTAATTAATGTAATAAATGATATTATTTAATGTTTATATAAGTGCTACATTAATAAAGTGTGTATGTGTGATATCAATTATATATTATATTTAATAAACATAATAAAAAATATTATTTAATATTTATATAATTATAAATACTACATTAATAAAGTGTTTAAGCATTGTAATATTAATTATATATTGTATTTAATAAATATAATAAATAATATTATTTAATGAATAAATACATATCTTAATTTGCTAGATTGAGGATATATATATATATATATATATATATATATATATATATATATATATATATATATATATATATATTTGTGCATAGCTCAAAACGAATTGTAATACGACATTGAATGTGGCCGGGAGGAATTGTACCGTTCCCTCCTTCTTACAACTGTTTGGCTTTAGTTGTTTTATTCTGTTTATTTTTCCCTGATGCTTCAAATAATGAGTGAAGATTTGTCTTAACCAGTCAATGAAATATCAAATAATTTAGATATAACTATTTTTCAAAAATTACTTGGTACTTCTTTGATTTGATTGAGATTCGATATTTCATGAATGAGTACAAACCATTCAAAGTGATTTGATGGTGAATTTTATTCCCCTATGTTTGTCTTTTTATGACACATACGCGAGATTTATTTATTGCTAAGTTTTTTAACTTTGTAATTTTCAGTTTTTTTTTTGTTTTTTTAATCTAAAGTGAACTCTGTTATTGTGTTGAAAAAAAAGGAAAACGATACAAAATTTGATCATTTTAGAGTCCGACCAAATAGAGAGTAATTTATTTGATCAAATAGTCCAAGTTGAACAATTTGAATCAAGATCATGTACTTTACTTATCTTAATCCTTGTCTCATGCTCCATCATATATATTGACTGGGGCATCGTTGGTTTTGTTAAATACATAATTAAGTAATTTTAATTAAACTACAAGAGCAATTAAATTGATTTTGTATTTGTGAAAAACATAATTAAAATGAAAATCTTATGTTTAATTAGTTATAGGATGTGTTGATGGGCTTGAGCTGTTTTCGGCCTTGGGAAGGATTTGAGAAGGCCCATCGGGTCTTTAGGGTTTAGTTATGTGTGATGGTATTTAATTAGTGGCAAGCAATTACTTTCTTTGTTGTAGCAGCCACCATAACCTAAAAGACTAGTTTTTCCGTCTCTTGCAAAGCACACGTATCATCTCCATTGATATTCCCCTCTAGTGATTGAAGTTGTGGATCTTCTAAGGCAAAGTTATTTTCTGCTCCTCTTGAGTTAGAAGGCTTACTTGTTACTTGGTAAACCTTGTTTTTTACACTTCTCTCCTTTCTCTTGATGGTTTTACATAAGCTCAAGTTCTCTACTTCTATGAAATCTGATTTGGGTTCTTGTTTTAGGTAAATATTGTGTTCCTTATTTTGGTTGTGGAACCCATTCCTCAAATTGTTGTGCTACTTGGTGTCCCTCGCTCTGCTTTTCAAAGTGACTCTTTTATCTACATCATCATCGATAAACTTAAGAGTATCAAAAAAGCTGTAGTCCATCGACAAGCCTCGAAAGTGCCCAACAAAGGACACTCCTACTAGCCTCGGTCGCCTACCAGACTCATTTGGATTGAGGTCAAAAATGTCAAAGGATAGAAGGTTGTCAAACTTTGCAACAAAGTAGAAAGAGGTGTATGAGTGAGAACATTAGTGGTAGGACCCATTATCTAATATTTGCTTTATGTCCATTATTCTCAATGAGTTTTCAATGAACTTTGGATCCATTGAAAAACTAAAATCAATGTTAAGTCCACGAAAACTAAATCTTGATGAACTTTCAATTTGTCAACTAACCTAAAGTTCATTGAAAACCCACCAACAACTATGGATTTAGTGTTAATTTTAAAGAATGGGTCCTATCACCACGTCTTTCTACTTTGTTGCAAAGTTTGACAACCTATTACCCTTTGAAACTTTTGACCTCAATTTGGATGAGTTTGGTATATAGGCGGTCGATGCTAGTAGGAGTACCCTCTATCTAGCACTTCTAAAGCTTGTCGATGAACTATGACCTCTTTGATATTTTTGAGTTTATGGGTGATGACATTGATAAGACAGTTACAGTGAAAAATGGAGGTGAGTTGAGCAAGGGTCACTACTAGCACAACAATTCAATGGATGGATCTTTGACTATATTGTTTATGGCGGACTCCACAATGGCAATAATGGAAAATGTGAAGAATGTTGTGGCCCCCAATAAGCTCGTAGAGCTTGCTCTTTATTATCCTAAGGCATTATTTAATTTTGATTTCCTTCAAATATCTAAATGTATTAATTCTTTGTTCTTAATAATGGAAAAACATTATTTAAGGTTGGTCATACATAAATTACATCATCAGAAGGAAAAAAAAGTTTTTTTTTTTTTTTTTTTTGTGAATTCTTGGCAAAAGTTTGGTATTTACGCTTGCATTACCTAGGTTTTTTACTACAAAATGAACAATATGAAGAACATTTATGAAATATAGACGATAAAACCAGACACGAGCTTATTGAAGAAGAATCTCAAAGGCAAGATAAACTTGTCTCCAATTTGATTAACATTATTCAAGCAAAAAAAAAAAAGCACTTAAAATACATGGAAATGAGATGCCATAAGAATATGCACTAAATTAACCTTGCTATGATTGGAAAAAATAAACTAATATATTTATACATTTTAAGTCTAGTGGCATATGGATAACTTGAAAAGGATTTTTGTTTATGCGAAAAGTTTAAATTGCAACGAGAATAACAGAGAACAAGCTCTAGTTATGGAAATTGGATTGGAAAAGCGTGAAACACATAATGAAAATGAAATATAAAAGTTAGCAAAAGAAATCAAGAAGAATGCAATGAAAAATAACTCTCTTGCTGCTATGCAACAATAGAAAGTTCATGAATATGTTACGAAGTCGGAAGAAGATCAAAAGATGCACAAAGAACAATTTCATGCTAAAATCATCAAACTTCAAACAAAAGTTCATACACGCAACCAGAGCTGCAATTGGTCAGTCAACAATTAGCAAGATCATTAAATGTGTCAAAGCATATGAAATGTTACATATGAAGATGCAGATTCTGAAGAAGGTAAATACTTTACGAAAACATTAAAGAGACAAGGAAGAATTGCTTGAACCCTAATTAAGATGCATTGAACAAAACATTGATTATTAAAGAGAGAGAGAGAGAGTAATTATGGAAACAACAAAAACACAAAAAGTATATATAACTTTTTAACATGAATGTACACGCAATAAATCTATCATTTACTACTTTGATATCATCTTCACCCTTCTGTACACAATATTGTTCACACTCACCTTTTCATAAAACCAATAAAATGAGCAAATTCACATTATCTTGTATGCATGCTTGAAAATACAACAGTTGTTGAGTTTTTTTTTTCTTTTTTGATGAGCAAAGTTTTATTAAAACTGAAACAACATAAGAAAGCTGAATATTAGCACAATGTGTGCCATAATTCAGCATACATAGTATCATAGGCTCAAATAAAGAGATTAATTAATAAAAACACATCCCCTCCCTTAAAATGCATTTCTTTTGTATCTCCTAACCGAATCTGTTAATTAACGCTGTTAGTGTGTTTACGAAAGATCGAAATTATCCTTTATAATTCTAAAACCTCTCATTTCACTACCCCCTCACATGTTTTAAAATCCCCAAATTAAAAACCCCCAAATTAGAAACCCCAAAATATGTTCTGCGATATGGATTGACTACGGTTCCCTCACAATATATTTCCATTTGTGATCCACACACAATACATTTTTTGGTGTTTCACAAATATCATGCCCCCACTAACACTACCAGAAGATACAATCTTAGATTGAGACATTTTGCCGAACATCCTAGAAGCAACAAACAAAAATCTTAAAAAAACACAATGATATAGCATTCTAAATTTGGAAAATAATGAACAACAATAGCAACACCCAACATCATAGAGCAACACCCAACAATCCATAATAGAAACCCTTAATCCCAAAAAAGCACCAAATAGGTTCATAAAGGAAACAAAAAAAGGCACCTAACTGTGAGACAAACTATGATTTATGTCAAACTATGAAACCTTCAGTACAAAAACAAATAAAACTCACGACCCATGATTAATAACTCGGGAATACATAAAAAAATCGAACAAGTGTATGAAGAAATCAATTTGGCCAATAGGAATCAAACAAAAACTAGCAAATGCATGAAAAACCCCTAAAATGTATGATTTAAACTGTTGGTTGAAAGAAGACATGGATAGTTTTGTCATAAAAATTCTTTTAAAGGACCATGTGACTAACACACATGACTATTCTGGATAAACGAAATTAACATCATTATAAGAGAAGTAATATTAGTATAATTAAAATTTCAAAATAATGAGTATTTGTGTAGGGATCAAATACAGAGGGAATATACTTGTAATATGTCTAAATTTGAGGGGGTATTTGTGTATTTTGCTCTTTTTTTATCTCTAATTTTTTCTTGTGTTTTTCGAAATCCCTATTTTAAATAAAAAGTAATGAAATAGAAATAAAGAAAAGCACCTAGGCGGTGTATTAAGGATTTTGGTCACTAAAACAGGTGTCTAAATATGAAAACTCTATTCTCTTCTCGCATTTTCCTTTGCAGCAACAAGCACACTAGCTCACCCTTAATAGTCAATTGAATTGCATTGCATTCTAGTACCATGCAACTGTTCTGAAAAGTTGGAGTTACACGCTAGTTTTCGTTATCTGAATAGCAATCATTTTGTGAACCTATGTTACTATTATAAGCTTAGATGCGAGATACACAGATATATACGATTCGTTTGCGAAATTTCATACACCGATTTTAGGCGTAATAATAATTTATTTGCTGGATGAATATGCTTGCTTTAATTTGGATTTTGTGTATTTGACCTGAAATATATAAACTTGAACTGAACAAGTGTGATAGGTAATAGTAGCAATAATAAGATAAATGAAATGACATAAATATAGATATTATAAGGAATGGATCTAGTGTAGTTAGGTCTATAGTTTAAGTGCTATATTGACAAATAATTTAGTTACTTTATCACATACTACATCATTCTACCATAGAAGATTTACAGTCTCTCTGCACGGCTTAGGGCTGGCCTTGACTTCGCACTTTACTTCTATTTATGAAATTAAATACAAAAAATAGTACTTATTTTCATAAATAAATTAATAAGAGTATTGTTATTAATCATATTATTCCGTAATGTAAGTCAGTAAGGGTCATGTAGCGATAGCAAAGTGTTACAGAGGTGGCCACCATCGGAGACCTCAATGTGTCACCAATGTTGCATCGATCCTTATAGAGGCATAGATACTTTAGACTTTTTAGAGGGTTAGTGGGAATGCGAAGCTATCCTTAACTTAACCCCAAGTCATATACTTGCTTTAATATTGAGCATAGAATCTCTTCTCCTTGTGCATGAAAATAAATAAATAACATGGTTGATCGGATGTACAATATAAATGGTAGCACTAGAACACAATATGAGTCAAGAAGGAAATACATATGGCGCGTGATGCATCATCTTCAGCATCAGAAACACGAGCAAAGCTCTCTAAATGGGAGAAACCGATGCAAGAAGTTCTTAGAAGAGGAAACGGTATCACGTTGGATTTTTTTCATATAGTTTTTTAGTCATGTTATATAACTTCATGTTAGGCATGAGGCAGCCCCACAAACGGAAATAGGATTATAAAATAAAGATCAGACTCCATGTTTCATATTTCACAATAAAGTCATTGTTATATATAATCTTGCAAAGTTGTACATTTGCACTTGCGTTTTTGTGAGCACGCAACTCATTAGAGGGCTAATCGTGCTAATGATATCATTAAGTTTTCTCTCTTCTTTCTTAACATTATTCTAGTGATGTAACTTTAAGAATGTTGCATTCTGTTAGAACCCATGAATTGATTCTGAAAATTTGGGAACTTGCAGATGCAGCTACGTTATTATGGAGGAACATAAATGTATTAGCTTCGCTTTTGATTGGGATGACAGTGATATGGTTTCTGATTGAGATCGTTGAGTACAATTTCAGGACTAATTTCAGGACTCTCATTTTTCACATTTTCATCACCATGATGCTTGTACTATTCATATACTCCACGTTTGCAAATATATTAAAAAGGTACTAATTTGCTTAAACATCAAACTTAATCGTGGCTATGAATGGAGTCCTTTAAGACATATTGCCAAATAGTAGTAACACCTAATATTTAGAGTGACTCAGCTTATAATATATGTCAACTTCGATCCAAATTCAAATGTATGCTATTGCTTTTAATTCATTGTACTTGTAACTTGCATGTCAAATTGAAGGGTGGTTTTCTTATATGCTTTAGGGGCATACAACATGTACATCGGCAGATCAATTAATCATGACAAATTCATATCCTCTATGGTTGGTATTGAATCTAACTGACGGATCAATCCACTAACTAAAAATTGTGATCAAGGATCCTAAAAAAAAGCTTCAATGGAATTCAGAATAACAAATTTAAGGGAATGGAGTGATTTTCTATAGTTATGCCAGATTTATATTGTTTTATTCTATTTAGAAATCAAATAGCATTCTGAGGTCTATATATGTTGTTTTATTACATTCCCTATATATAGATAGATACGTTCAGCAAAAGTTATCTCCTTATATATATATATATATATATATATATATATATATATATATATATATATATATATATATATATATATTCAGTAAAAGTTATCTGATCCTGGACATTGTTTTACAGGATTTCTTCAGGTGAATTAAGTTTGCGAAACTTTCTTCTGGTATATATATATATAACCCATGTTCATTTTCCTTCATTAAACTAAAGTTAATTTCTTAATTAACAAATACATGAACCTGACATCTCACTTCACAAAAACATTTTCAGATCATTGGTTCCCTCTATATACTGTCAGTGATAGAAAGGTACTTCAGCATTGTCAATTGGCTACATGTTGGTAAGCATTTCTTCACCTTTTTTCTTTTAATTTATGATTTTATGATGAAGTTTAATTTAAGTGTACTAAAAGTTGTCTTCTTTCTTTCTTGTTGATGGTTCATCACTCATGCGAAGGTTTTTTATGCTTGCTAACGCTGCCAATTGTGTATAAATGGCACGTATAGAAATCAACAATGGGTGGAGGTTTCACAAGAACTACCACAACAAAATTCCCAGAGTATCAGTAAAGTAAAAGAAAACCCGACAAACTATTATACTGAAATATTTAAAACATATGGTGTTGTACATACATAAATAGTTGCTATACATTGAAGATAAAAGGTGACGGTTAGCTCCAAAAAAACCATATATAAAATGATGGTTCCAATAAAACAAATACCAAACAATGTTCATGAATTTATTTTTCATACATGTTGTGTGATTCTAAGGTATTTATATGGATTGCTTGTGATGTGTAGTTTTTATATTTTTTATTTATTAAAATCCACTTGCCAGTTTTTTACACTAAACAATTATTGGCTGATTGACCAAATCAAGACACTTTGAAAAATAAAATACTAAACAAGACTCTTTTCAAACATCTTATCAGCATGAGACAGTTTTAACCAGGCCAATATGGTTAACTCATCAGTTAACGTGGTAAGTTTCATGTCACCTTGATTTTTATTTTTTATTTTTTTGAAATAGATCGGCAGTCATGTAGCATGTCACGTGGCAATTTAGTAAATACTTTTAAACTATTTTTATGCAAATAATTATTTGCTTCAGTAAATTTTTAAATAATTATTTGGTTCAATAATTTTTTAAGTTTAAAATTATTAAATTAATTATTAGTTCAAAACAACAGATTATTAAATAATTGTTAAAATAGTTTTTTAGTCATTAATTTGAACTTAATGATTTTAAGGGTATAGAAATTTAATTATTGTATTAGATAACAAAATAATTGATAATATAGCCCTTGATTTAGTAAATAAACTTTAAGTCTAAAATTATTATTAAATAAAATAATTATCATAACGTAAAATAATATATGGCCAAAATATTAAATTGTATAGTTTAAATATTTCAGTTTAAAATATGTTTAATCGTTTGGATAAGTAAACTTTAAGTTTAAAATTATTGTGATACGTACGCGTAAAAAGTTGTAGTAAATAAAATAGTAGATCAAGGTTTAAAAATAATCTTTAATTAATTATTTGGCTCGGTAAATTTAAACATGTCCATTCTACCTGTCATCTTGGAAATTAAGCCTCCACGAAAATGCTTTATACATAGCAATTTTGAGACAATTCTCGCTAATGATCGAGCTTGAAACTGTTATTCCGTTGTTCTTGTGTTTTTTCAAATTCGTGGTTTAGGGATAAAACCTATTTTTTAATTTCTTCTGTGTTTTTCCATCTTACCCAATTCTAAATTCTCCTTTTTAGCGAGGATAACTTCTCGTGCTCTCCTTAATTTGAGATGACTTAACTTGTTGAATTTGCCTAGAAACAACTAATATCAAGTGAACTTGTGTGCTACAAATCTGTAATACTGATTATATATTTGGCCCACAACCTTGTGCGTATGCATGGGTGCCCACCATTGTGACAGTAAAAAGGTATTGCAACTTGATGATCGATCACGAAAATTTGAACATCGCCCAAATGGGTACCACAGAGTGAAAGAAATTGGGATCAAATAACAATTACAAGCATACTCATTCGAATCGTTGCCGCCAAACTTAATGCATGCTTGTCATTCACATAAACAATCCAAGTCTAAATCGACAACCAGCATAAAAACCATCAGAATTGTTCAGATAAATGCAAAAATAAAACCCTAATTAAAGCCATAACTCATAAGAATTCGCCCTTCACCCTACTACTCATGATCTAACCATCCACAGCAAGCACTGCGAGATGAACTACGTACTCGGAGTGCAGTTAGATCCAGAGGAAGCCGAAGGGGAATCGGGGTTGGAATCTTCATCAGAAATGTGCAAAAATAGTGTGTACTCTCACGAGGTATGATTATTCCATCTATGGGAACCGGCATTGTAAGCTCCAAAGGTAATATAAATGAGAGAGGTGGACAATAATCATCAGCTTCTTGGATAGTGTCAATCAAGAAAATAGTTACCGTGCCACGATAGGTACTGCAATAATCCGGTGTGTGTCCGAACCATTCTCCAGGACCACCTTCTGTGAGTACTTCCACCTTGTACCTAGGATCTCCCATAACTTCGGAACTATGTCTTTTGCTGAACAAAACTAAAAACTTCGGAAGTATGTGAATGTGATGATGATATGAAAAGTGATAACAAAGGTGATAAAACAAGTACTATTGTTATTTAGTACATAGTAAAATTTTTTCCTGTTGTATTTATATAAATCTAGTGAGGCTGTGAAGAGGTTTATGTTGTTTACATCCTGTGTAAATCTCTAGTACGTATATTTGTATTAATTGTCTTTATGATATCATTCCTTGTATTCTAATCAAATTTTGACAACTTTATTATATAGTATTTAACATTTCTACTGATAATAAAAGAAAGAGTGACTTACCACAAATGTATTTTCTGTATGAATCACTAAATTTGATCAGTCATTAATTGTATCCTAATCAAATTTGACTACTTGATAGGGGTATTGACCGTATATATTGATAACAAAAGGAAAGAGTGCGTGGAGAATATTTTATAGACTTGCCCTATATATTTTGCTATATGAATCTGATAGCATAGAAAATGAAGGCACAGAGAACCCAAGCATTCAAGTCAACACAGAAAGAGTCCAGCACACAAGCAGATACAGGGGAGTCTAATACGGAGGTGCAGATAGCAAGTAAATCTAAGAGGAAAGTAATCAGGCCCGCTTACCTCAAGGATTTTGTATGAATCCTTCAGCATCAATCGGAAATATAGCTGTTACTCTGTTAGATTCTTAGTGCTGCCACGTAGGATGATCAGAATAACAATAAAGATATAGCTGATATTCTGTAAAAGCAAAATGAAAAAATCCGTTACACAGCAATCAGTATAAATCATCTTGTAATCACAGCACAGTGCAAGCAATGAAAAGTTAAAATTCCCTTCTTACCTTGTTTTCTGGAGGTGCTGGAACCCTCGAAACCAGCTCTTTATTTTCTTCCTCTATCATCTTGGTGCTCTCGTTGATTCCTCCTCCATGGCTGACTCCCCCCTTACCCTCGAGGAAGCTATCCGCAAGCTTACGACCCATCAGATTTCCCTTGCTGAGACACTCCAAACCATGGCTCTGAAACTTGATGAGCTTCTCCATCGTCTTCCACCTGCGCTCCCTGACCCCGTGACTTCACCTTCTCCGGTCCCTGTTCCTCCTCCTGTCAACACCCACAAAATCAAATTAGTCGTACCCCGTTTCGATGGTAACGACCCTATGGGTTGGATCTTCAAGATCACCCAGTTTTTCGAATACCATCAGACCCCAGAAAATGAAAGACTTACTGTTGCTTCTTTTTACATGGATGGCCGGGCTTTGTCTTGGTTCCAATGGATGAATGGGAACCATCAATTTACTTCGTGGCAAGGCTTCCTTCAAGCGCTTCAGACCCGTTTTGCTCCGTCGCAGTACGAGGATCCGACGGGGACTCTTTTCAAGTTGACCCAGCAAGGCACGGTGGCTGAGTATCTTGCCGCCTTCGAAGAACTTACGAACCGCACGATTGGCCTTCCTCCTCCCTTTTTATTGAGCTGTTTTGTTTCAGGTCTCACCCCTGAAATCCGTCGGGAGGTCCAGGCCCACCAGCCCCTTACCCTCGTTCAGGCGGCGGGCTTGGCTCGTTTGCAAGAGGAAAAGATTGCTGACGCGCGACCTCAGCTTCGTCCCAAACCACCTTCCCCTTCACCCTCTCCCTCTTTCCCACAACCCCTTCCTCTCAGAACGATTAGCCCTAACCCTAACCCTCTGCTACCCAATCCTCCCCGTCTTTCCCCACCCACCGTCAAAAGACTAACCCCGGAGGAGATTGCAACCCGCAGGGAGCGCGGGTTGTGCTTCAATTGTGACGAGCGATACCACCGGGGGCATCACTGTTCCTCTCGTGTTTTCCTCCTCATCTCTGAGGACGATGACCCTTCTCCCTTACAAATACCCCAATCCAACCCGCAACCCGAACCCGAAGCCCAAACACCCGACCCAACCGACCCGTACCCGGCCCAGATTAGTTTTAACTCTTTAGCTGGGAATGTTGCGCCTGAAACGCTGCGTTTCATGGGGACTATCGGAAACCGCCCTGTGGTACTGCTGGTTGACGGCGGCAGTACTCACAATTTTATTCAACATCAACTGGTTTCCCAATTGAGTTTGAATCCTCGCACGACCAACCCTTTGCGTGTTATGGTGGGGAACAGCCAACAATTGGAGTGCACCAGTGTCTGTGAATCAGTTCCGGTCACCATCCAAGCCACAGAATTCATTGTCGATCTCCATGTCCTTCCGATTGCAGGGGCTAATGTGGTTCGGGGCGTCCAATGGTTGAAATCTTTGGGCCCTGTGCTCACGGATTACAACTCATTGCGCATGAAATTTTTCCATGCAGGCACTTTCGTTGAGCTTCAAGGGGACACAGAGACAACCTTGAACTCTGTCTCATCTTCCCAATTCCATCGTCTTCTTCAGCACCAACCAGAGAGTGTCTATTTTCACATTACTGTCCTTCAGGACGATGATTCCATGATCAATTCCGGCATTGACCCCGTCATCCAGGAACTCATTGACCGCTTTCATCCCTTATTTCGGGTCCCTGAGGAGCTTCCGCCGGCGAGACCCACAGATCATCGAATTCATCTCATTCCTAATGCTACCCCAGTAAATGTTAGACCATACCGCTACCCTCATTTTCAAAAGCAGGAGATAGAAACTCAGGTTGAGCTCATGCTTCAAAAGGGCTTAATTCAACCCAGCAATAGCCCTTTTTCTTCACCCGTTTTGCTCGTAAAGAAACACGATGGCACTTGGCGTTTTTGTGTGGATTATCGGGCCTTGAATTCTCTCACAGTAAAGGACCGATTTCCATTACCCACCATTGATGAGCACTTAGATGAGCTTGGGGGTGCACGCTGCTTTTCCAAATTGGATTTACTTCAGGGGTATCACCAAATTAGAATGCACTCCGATGATATTTCGAAAACGGCGTTCAGGACTCATCATGGTCACTATGAGTTCCGGGTTATGCCATTTGGGCTCTGCAATGCCCCTTCTTCATTTCAGGCAACCATGAATTCCTTGTTCCGGCCGTATCTTCGTCGATTTATTATAGTTTTCTTCGACGACATTCTTATATATAGCGCTACCTTTGCAGAGCATCTCACTCACCTCGAGGTCGCCTTTCAGGTATTACTCAGTCATCACTTCGTTCTGAAACTTTCCAAATGTTTCTTTGCACAGGCCCAGGTAGAGTACTTGGGACACATGGTCTCCTTCGCCGGAGTTCAACCTGTGCCTTCTAAAATTTCTGCAATCCAGCAATGGCCGATTCCACACACACCTCGAGCTGTTCGGAGTTTCTTAGGCCTCGCAGGCTTTTACAGGCGTTTCATCAAGGGATATGCTTCTCTCGCAGCTCCTTTGGTTGCTCTTACCACTTTGGATAAATTTCACTGGTCAGCAGAAGCTCAAGTTGCTTTCGATAACTTAAAGTGTGCTTTATCCGAGGCCCCTGTTCTTGCATTACCAGATTTCACTTTGCCCTTTACGGTTGAAACTGATGCCTCTGGGGTAGGAATGGGAGCGGTACTCTCGCAGCAAGGACACCCAATTGCTTTTTATAGCAAACCATTCACGGCTAAGCTTTTGAGATCATCTACATATGTGCGTGAGCTGTTTGCCATCACGGCGGCCGTCAAACGGTGGCGCCAATACCTCCTTGGACATCGTTTTGTTATTATCACAGATCATAAGAGTCTCAAGGAGTTGCTTACTCAGACTGTTCAAACCCCCGAGCAACACACTTATCTGGCCCGATTAATGGGGTACGATTACCAAATTGTGTACCGTTCCGGCACTCATAATCAGGCCGCTGACGCCTTGTCTCGACTTCCGGAGCAAGGGCTCTCCTCCTTGATGATACTTTCCGTGCCCTGTCTCACATTCATCTCGGAGCTTCGTCAACAACTGGATTCATCACCGGAGTATGTGAACCAACGAAATGCGGTCTTACAACACCCTCTGAGTCATCCCCACTTCACAATTACTAATAACTTGATTCTTCATAGAAAGAGGATTTGGATACCCCGAGGATTTCCAATGATCCCTACCTTAATCATGGAGTATCATTGTACGCCGACTGGAGGGCATATGGGTATTGCTAAGACTGTTGCTCGTATCATGGACAACTTTTACTGGCAGGGTCTTCGTGATGATGTAGCCCGATATATTTCTCAGTGTCTTCCCTGTCAACAAACAAAGTATGAAACCAAGAGAAGCGCAGGTCTCTTATGTCCCTTACCGATACCCCATCGTCCCTGGGAAGACCTTTCTCTTGATTTCATTGCCGGACTTCCTCCATTCCATGGCAATACTATGATTTTGGTAGTTGTAGACCGTTTTTCCAAGGGAATTCACCTGGGAATGCTTCCCTCATCTCACACAGCGCACGCCGTGGCCACTCTATTCATGAATTTAGTTGGAAAAATTCATGGGCTTCCCCGGAGCTTAGTCTCCGATAGGGATCCCCTATTTCTCAGCCAATTTTGGCAAGAGCTATTCCGTTGTAGTGGGACACAGCTTCGGATGAGCTCCGCTTACCATCCACAGAGTGATGGTCAAACGGAGGTAATGAACAGGGTCATTGAGCAGTATTTAAGGGCCTTCGTGCACAGCAAACCGCGAACTTGGGGAAAACTTCTCTTATGGGTGGAATGGTGCCACAACACCGCATGGAATGCCGTGACGGGATCGACCCCGTATGAAATCACATTCGGCAGAAAACCATTTAATTTTCTTGATTACTTGATGGGATCCTCTAAGATAGACGCAGTAGAAGACATGATCAAGGAGAGGGAAGAAACATTTCGTGTCATCAGAAAGAAGCTTTCAAAAGCTCAGGAAGTTATGAAGAGATCAGCCGATAGTAAGCGCCGGGAAGTGGAATACCGACATGGCGATTGGGTCATGCTTCGACTCAGACCATATCGTCAAACTTCAGCTAAAGGAGCTTCTGAAATAAAAGGGAAATTGACCAAGCGTTTTTACGGGCCTTTCGAAGTAATCGAGAGAATCGGCCCAGTGGCCTATCGTCTGAAATTACCGGAGCAAGCTCGAATTCATCCTGTTTTCCACTGCTCCCTCTTGAAACCGTTTCACGGCAGCCCCACCTCTCCAGAGAACAAAGCAGTCACCCAGTTGCCTAGCCAATATTACCAGAATCAACCCCTCATAGTCCCATTAGCAATTCTGGGTCATAGAAGCAATCCGCAGTCAGGCAAATGGGAAGTCTTGGTACAATGGGACGGACTCTCGCCGGATGAGACGTCATGGGAAGATTGGAACTCTCTAAAGCTAGATTATCACCTTGAGGACAAGGTGACTCTCCAAGGGTCACCGAATGATAGCATAGAAAATGAAGGCACAGAGAACCCAAGCATTCAAGTCAACACAGAAGAGTCCAGCACACAAGCAGATACAGGGGAGTCTAATACGGAGGTGCAGATAGCAAGTAAATCTAAGAGGAAAGTAATCAGGCCCGCTTACCTCAAGGATTTTGTATGAATCCTTCAGCATCAATCGAAAATATAGTTGTTACTCTGTTAGATTCTTAGTGCTGCCACGTAGGATGATCAGAATAACAATAAAGATATAGCTGATATTCTGTAAAAGCAAAATGACAAAATCCGTTACACAGCAATCAGTATAAATCATCTTGTAATCACAACACAGTGCAAGCAATGAAAAGTTAAAATTCCCTTCTTACCTTGTTTTCTGGAGGTGCTGGAACCCTCGAAACCAGCTCTTTATTTTCTTCCTCTATCAGAATCAATAAATTTTATTCTTCCTTTTATCCCTGTCAAATTTTGACTATACTTAATTATTGAACATTTATACTGATCATAAAAGAAAGATGGAGAATATTTTGTTTGAGTTACCGACCGTGAATGTTTGCTATTTGAAAGGCTTTTAAGACTATGTAAAAACTAAAAAGAGTTGATTTTTCAATTAATACATTCAGATATGTTCCTTATTGGTTAGATAAACATTAATAAAAAAATAGTTAATAAAAGCATAAATAATCTTTGCTTTGCTTGATTGAGGAAGTAGATGTTGGAAACTGGCAGCAAGTTTGAGTTTGTGAATATCCAATTTTATCCTCACTTTTATTGGAACAATGTTTGTTTTTCTTAACATTACGAAAAGTTCTTTTCATAGTAATGTTTTGTGTACAAAATGTTAAGAAAAATATCCAAAAAATTTCAAGCAAAATGCTAAGACCATTGAAAACCCATGTAAACGAAAATTATACAATAGTGAAGCAATAGAATTAGAGAAATTAGTTAATTGATAACACTCATTCAATTTGGACGACTCTAAGAGGCACTGCACTATAGAAACTTGAAAAAAAATTAAGATCTAATTGTTTCATTGTTGTATATATAATGAGAGACATCAATGATATTGTGTGAGTAATAACAAAAATAAGACAAGAAATGAAAGTAGTTAGAAACATAAATGCACTACATTGGAGTTTGGAGTTTGGAGGATGAAAAAGTCCTAATGTTAGAGAAAAAGACCAAGAAGTTGTGAAGGATCATATAATTAAAGCCATCAAATGAATGCCTTAACATTATTGAAAAATTGATAAAGAATGACAGTGGTGTATAAACAGAAAGATAATAATAATAATAATAATAATAATAATAATAATAATAATAATAATAATAATAAAGAGTTATGAAGATAGAAACAGTGGATGCAATTTTGGCCTAATTAAAACTAGCTCTTGAGCCAACAAACAGTAATCATCCTTTTGTAGAATGAATCTTCCATAAATAGCAAATGATGTTGATATTAATATATTATTATGTAATAAATCAGGTTGATCTAATCTTATCTTATATATTATTGGATCTTGATCGGATTGAATTCAAGTTCACATAAATAACCTAACAAAAATAAACATGTTGCAATTATCCCACGAACACCCCAACTACAACTAATATTATTAAATTATGAATAATATATTTTTTTAGTTCAATATTGTTTAATATCTTAATTACTTCAAAAATGAAAATTGAAACTATGTTTTAGGTCTCTGATAAATTAAAGAATTTTATTTTTGATCTCTGATAATTTTTTTGTCGAATTCCTAATAAAATAAAAAAATTATTTTTGATCATTGACATTTGATTTTAGTCCTCAATAAATTAGCACATTATGTTTTTGATTCCTAATAATTTTGGTTCACTTTGGATTAATCCCTTTACAAAATACTTGGTGAATTAATGACAAATGAACAAAATTTATTAGAAACCAAAAACATATTTTCAAGGGATGATGAAAGTTGAATTTTTACTATTTACTTTTAGAATAACAAAAAACATATTTTATTCTCTTTCTTCCTTTTGAAATCACATTAAATTTAATTAGAATTCATTATACTAATAGTATCATCTAATTACAAATTATTTATAGATCTTTATAATATCATTTTAAAAATCATTGCAGATATTCTCTTAAAATTAAACCCTACACTTTTTCTATCTCTTTCTTTTCATGGTATCTCCCTTTTTTTAATGCACCACCCCCCCACATTATTATATATTATTCCTTTTAAAGTAAGATGGAGTTTAGGGTGCAAAAGACAAACTGGTTTCCGACCGTGAAAAACAAAAATATGATACCTCAGATTCAATCAAGTTAATATAAGTGGAGATTACAATGGAATTGAAGTGTCTGCACCAGATTTAATTACAATTTATTTTTTCCTTGTGTTTTCTATTATCCTAACTCAAGCAACTCCCATTATCGCACCAGAACAAGGCTGGGGTCGTCGGCCCCCACTCCGCATCATTTTATCAACCAACATTCTGAACCAATTGATGGCATCGTCCACCCTTTTCTATCACTTAGTCACGAATTCGCGAAGAACTTCACAACCTTGAAGGAGAGCATTTCAAAGTTTGAGAGGAGTGTCCAAATCAACCGCACCACCAATCGAAGGTGGATCTCAGTTTGATGCTGCTTGGGTTTTTGTAACGTGCATAAAGAAGGAAGGAGATTTAGTACGAAATTATGTTAGAAGGGAGGGACACGTGGCTCACAGTCCGCAAAGTGAGGGAGGCAGGTGTAGCACAAGGTTGAGGAGGGAGAATATAAGGCTGGAGGATTACACATTGTAGCACTATTCTGAGGTGATTCCTTTCCTCTGTTCTCTACTTCTTCTCTACTGAGAGCTTGCTTCTTCTCCCTGTTATTCCTTTCTCTCACCTTACCCCTTTCTCTCAGGTGATTCTGTTGCCGGTATACGGCCGAGGAGTGTGCCGTGATCATCGTTCTTCCTCTACTTCGTTGCCTTGCTGTTTCTGCAGCTTATTGTTGATTTTTTGTTCTCTGTTCATTGTAATAAACTACTGCTACATAATTGAATTGTTTCATTGGTGCTTTCATTGTGCTTCCATGGCTAGGAACACGCATTTGAAGGATTTGCAAACAGAACACATTCGGATGATATTCGTCGTCTCAATCAAATGATGGATATGCGTTACCAAGAGCAAAATGATAAGATGCTTCAGATCCAAAATTCTATGGATCAAACTTAGTTAGCGATGAATCTGTTATTACAGAATGCTTCTCAACCTCCTGGAAGTTCTTCGAACAATGGCTCCCCGATGGTGCAACCGATTAATGCTTCTTTGCCTGTAAAAGAGATCTCACTTGGATTTCCTCACTTCGATGGAACGACGTTGGTGATGGAGTGAATCCTCAAGGCAGAGAATTTTTCACTTATCATAATACTCCTGATGCGTCTATAGTGGATATTATGGCGATGCATTTTTATAAGGATAGTGGCATGGTTTCAAATGTCATAGAAATTAGCTCTAGTGTCTACTTGGTCTGAGTTGACTCGTGCTCTAGAGTCTCAATTCGGTCCTTCACCTTTTGATTGTCCAATGGCTGAGCTCTTCAAGCTTCAACAAACAGGTTCAGTATCAGATTATTACCTCAAGTTTATGTCTCTAGCTAATAGATCTTTGGGATTAAGTAATGAGGCTCTCCTTAATTGTTTCAATAGTGGTTTAAATCCTGATATTAGAAGAGATGTTGTTGCTATGTGCCCTTCTACCTTATTCTGTGCAGTTGCTTTAGCTAAACTTTTTGAAGAAAAATATGGTCCTGTTTCTAAGCCATTTCGAAATTCCTATAGTCACAAATATTCCCAAATTTCTTCCAACCCAGTCTCTATTAATGCTCAACCAAAAACACAAATTAAATCTAGTTTACCTCCGCTTTTACCTACTTCACCAGGCCCTCCAATTCGGTCCTCAAATGTAAAAAGCATTACTCCTGCTGAAATGTAGTTGAGAAGGGAAAAAGGATCGTGTTATTTTTGTGATGTGAAATTCTCTTTTAATCATAAATGTCCTAATAGACAATTTCTGTTGTTGCAAATGAAAGATGATAATGAGGATCCTATTAGTACAATTTTACCTTAGGGTACTCAAGAAGATGAAATAGTAGAATCTGAAGATCATCATTTGTCTTTAAATGCTTTGAAAGGTGGTAGGGGAGTTGGTACTATCAGGTTCATAGCTTATATTGAAAGTTACCAGTGACTGTGTTGATTGATGGTGGCAATTCTAATAATTTTTTGCAGCCAAGAGTGGCCAAGTTTTTGAAATTACCTGTGGAACCAGCTACTCAATTTAGAGTAATGGTTGGTAATGGTAATTATATGTCTGCTGAAGGATTGGTTAAGCAATTGAAGGTACAGGCTCAAGGGAATACCTTTCAGTTACCAATATTTTTGCTTCCTACTTCTGGTACTGATCTCATTTTAGGAGCTAGTTGGTTGAAGACTATTGGTTCTCACATTGCTGATTATGATGCTCTACAATTGAAGTTTTTGTGGAAGGGTAAATTTACTACTTTAAAGGAGATTGTGAACTGGTACCTGAGCAAGCTCAACTACATTGTATAAGAAGAATGGTGGCCACTAATTCCATTGCTGAAGTTTATAGTCTGTAGTTGATGAAGCCAGATGTTGTTCCTAAGTCTATGCTTGACTTACCAGTTATGATGGAGCCTGAATTAGCCTTATTATTGCACACTTACAGTGTGGTTTTTAATACTCCTAGCAACTTACCTCCACAGAGATCCCATGATCACTCTATTCCTTTATTGAGTGGTTCACAACCTGTTAAGGTTAAGCTTTATAGATACCCTCATAGTCAAAAGGAAGAAATTGAGATATTGGTGTCAGGAATGTTAGATGAAGGCATCATACAGCCTAGTAAGAGTCTCTTTTCTTCTCCCATTATATTGGTAAAAAAGAAAGATGGTTCATGGAGGGTGTGTATTGATTATAGGGCTCTTAATGCAATTACTATCAAGGAAAACTTCCCTATTCCTACTGTGGATGAGTTGATTGATGAGCTTTTTGGAGCTTCCTTCTTTTCTAAATTGGATCTAAGGTCTAGTTATCACCAAATTTTGTTAAATGCGGATGACAGACATAAGACAATATTTAGGACTCATCATGGCCACTATGAGTGGTTGGTCATGCCATTTGGCCTAACCAATGCTCCTGCTACTTTTCAGAGCCTTATGAATGACATTTTTGGTGGAATACTAAGAAAATTTGTACTGGTTTTCTTTGATGATATTCTGGTGTATAGTGCTAATTGGAAAGATCATTTATACCATTTGGAAGTGGTTTTAAGTATCTTGAAACAACATCAATTGTTTGCAAGGTTTTCTAAGTGTTGTTTTAGAGTTCAACAGATTGATTACTTGAGACATACACTGTCTGGTTCAGGAGTAGCTATGGAGGGAACTAAATTGGAAGCTATTCAAAAGTGGCCTGAGCCTAGTAATCGCAAAAAGTTGAGAGCATTTTTATGACTCACAGGTTACTATAGGAGGTTTGTTAAGTCTTATGCTAGCATTGCAACCCCTTTAACTGATTTGTTGAAAAAGGATTCTTTTAAAAGGAGTGTGGCTGCATCAGAAGCATTTCAACAATTCAAAATTGTCATGACATCAGCTCCGGTATTGGCTATTCCTAATTTCAAGGAAATTTTTGTATTGGAGACTGATTCCTCGGGAAGTGGAGTTGGTGCTGTCCTTAGCCAAAATAAGCATCCAATTGCTTATTTCTCTAAGAAATTGTTGTTAAGGATGCAGAAGCTGTCTGCTTATATTCAAGAATTCTATGCTATTACTCAAGCTTTGGCAAAGTTTAGACATTATCTTGTGGGTCATAAGTTCATAATTAAAACAAATCAGAAAAGCCTTAAAGAATTGTTAGAACAGAAGTTGCAAACTCCTGAGCAACAACAATGGCTTCCTAAGTTCTTGGGGTTTGACTTTACAATTCAGTATAAACCAGGGAAAGAAAATATACCTGCTGATGCTTTATCTAGGAGTTTCATGATGGCTGTATCTACTCCTATACATCCGTGGATTAATAAAGTGATGGATTTGACTCAAACTGATTCTCAATTATCCAAAATTTATGAAAGATGTTTGCAAGGTCAGAATCCATCTTCTGAATATAGTATTTAGAATGGATTATTATTCTTTAAAGGCAAAATTGTGTTACCTCATGATGTTGGGTTGCTTAATCAGATCATGGAGTAATTTCACAGTTCTAAGATGGGTGGACATTCTGGAGTTAATAGAACAACAACTAGAATTGGTGCTCAATTTTATTGGAATGGTATGAGAAGCGATATTAGTAAATTTGTGAGGGAATGTGCCATATGTCAACAAGCTAAAGTTGATCATGTTTTGCCAACTGGGTTGTTATAGCCTCTTCCCATTCCTCAACAAATATGGGAAGACATAGCAATGGACTTTATTGTTCAATTGCCTCCTTCACAATGATTTACAACCATTTTTACAGTAGTTGATAGATTGTCCAAATTTGGGTACTTTATCCCTTTGAAGTCTAAGTTTAACAACAAGGTTGTGGCTGAAGTTTTCATTACCAACATTGTCAAAATTCATGGTTTTTCAAAAACCATTGTTTCTGACAGAGATAGAATTTTTATCAGCACTTTTTGGCAACAATTATTCAAAGCTCAAGGCACAACATTAGCCATGAGCTCTTTATATCACCCTCAGTCCGATGGCCAGACTGAGAATCTTAACAAGACCATTGAGATGTATCTAAGGTGCTTTGTATTTGAACATCCTAAGAGTTGGGCTACTATGCTAACTTGGGCTCAATTTTGGTATAATACTTTCTTCCACCAAAGCTTGGGTATGACACCATTTCAAGCAGTTTTTGGTAGACCTCCACTAGCAGTGATGCACTACGAGGTTGATCCTAAAGATCCTAATCCACTCAAGGATTTATTACAACTATGTGATCAACTTTTGAGCAAGCTTAAAGGTAATTTACTGAAGGTTCAACAATATATGAAGATGCAAGCAGATAAGAAAAGAAGAGATTTGCAATTTAAGGTTGGTGATCTGGTTTTAGTTAAGCTACAACCCTATAGGCAACATTCAGTGGCTTTGAGGAAGCATCAGAAGCTAGGCATGCGCTATTTTGGTCCATTTCCGGTGATTAAAAGAATTGGTATTGTTGCATATAAAGTACAGCTTCCTGAGTCTGCTAAATACATCCTGTATTTCATATTGCTCTTCTGAAACCATTTCATGGCAAAAGTTTTCCACCTTATCTTCCTTTTCCACTCACTTCTAGTGAACTGGGACCAACGATTTGCCCATGGAAGGTGTTGGATGTTCGAGTTGTCAAACATTTAGAAGCTACTATGTCCCAATTGTTGATTCAATGGGAAGCTACTATTCTGAGGTGATTCCTTTCCTCTATTCTCTACTTCTTCTCTGTTGAAAGCTTGCTCACACATACACACACACACACACACACACACACACATACAAATACCAAGATAAATCATTGGGAAATTTTTTGAAAGAAGATGAAGATTAATATGAACAAATACTAGATTCTCTGCCCAATGAGGTGTCATCTTGTTTCTTTTGATTGAATTAATGAAAGAGTAAATACTATAGTTTCTTTCAAAGCATGATGATGAACAAGGTTGCCCTAATAACTTAAGAGCAATATTTTGAAGTGTTGGTGCATGAGCACCATGAATTAGCCACCAAGACTTTGCTTCCATTAGACCTCTATCCCTTAAAGAGTCAATATCATCAAAGCCTTCTATTCCACCAGAAATGTTTGCAAACTCTACATTTCACTTGCCTTCTTTGATTATCATCATCAAAATACCTTTTGAAGCATTTCAATCTTTCACGAGTAAGTTCTCCATCTTGGTGTGGAAGAATTCTATTTGAATCTTCACTTAGTCATTCATGACTATAATATCTATGATAAAAAATGATTATAAATTAATATAACATATAGAAACGTATGAAAAAAATAGACTTTATAAGTGAAAGAATATAATGTATCACATTGGGTTTAAAGAATGAGCTAAACAATGAAGAGGTGAGCTACTCTTAGTCCAACGCTCAATTAATATTTCATGTACTACCTTATAAAAGATAGATTCTTCACCTTCTGCCTTTCTTTCATGTCGATATATGACTTTCTTCACATTTTCAATCATGAGTCTCACATTTCGTACACCAAATGAAGGCAAACTGCATCCGTATCTATTTTTCTAAGAACATCATAGATAGGAGTAGTGAAAGAAAGTATATAATCAACCTTGTCCCACCAAATGTCACCCAACAACGTCTTTTTCACAGATTTTGCCTTGTTAATATAATCTGCCTTATAAGAAGACCACTGCTCACTAATAACCATCTCTTGAAGTCCATTTTGCAAATTTTTAAACCTCTTTAGCATCACTATGGTGAAAGAAAATCTTGTGGGAGCAAGAGCTAGCAACTTCAATGTGTTGAATAAATTGAACATTGATAGTCTCATAGAATGGTCCATGATAAAATTTCTAACATACATGGCATCGTCAACAATCTGTGTGATCCAACAACATTCTTCATAAACCTCATTATTTTTTCTATGTTCTTGGCTGCACATATATTTTTCAATGCAAGATTTAAGGTGCACACAACACAAGGAGTCCAATAGATGGAAGGAAACTCAACCTCTATGATCAAACTTGTTGCCTTACATACAAGTGCATTATCAGTAACAATTTATACTACATTCGAGTGACCAACCTCTATAATTACATCCCTCATTTATTCAGCTATGAAACCCCTATCTTTTACCTCACCAGAACAATCTAAGGCCTTTAAAAACATTGGTCCACTCTCTGTCACTCCATCCATCACTTACAATCCTTACACCTTTTTCTTTCCATGAATTTTTTTATTAGTTGTAATAGGTTCTCTACATGTCTTCTTTCATTTGCAAGTAAGGTTGTTCTCAACTTATTGTAACCTAGAGGTTGATACCCAAATATACAATAATTGTTGGCAGGAAAAGAGAACGCCTTCCTATAGTGAGGATTCCTTGCTAAATGAAATGGTAGTTGATAACTGCGAAATTTGAGTTTAATTGATAGTCAATTTTGGCTAAGAATAATTAGAATTCCTTCACTTTACTGTTGTTTTTAATGAAATAATGAAGAATTTAATATCATTCTAATTTTTTACCGGCAGGATTCAAAAGAAGAAAATTTCAAGTGCTTTGGAGGAAAATTGATGCAAAAACTTGAAGAAAAGTTGGAGATTGGGACAACTCGCTTAATGCACAAGATGGGTCCAACACGTCTCTTCACTTAGCGACTAGCTCACACTTAGCGCGAAGAAGACCCACGAAGTAGCCCAAAGGCGCGCTTAACGCGAGTCCCGTGTTAAGCGCGCGATCACCGCCATACTAGCTAAGCCTAGAAGGCCCGCTTAGCGCGAGGACGCGTGAATTCTAAGCTACCTTAGGCCTATAAAAGGAGTAGGAAGAAAAGGAGAAGCACACACAGAGACTCATAGCTCTTTAATGAATACATCCTAAACTTGAGTATCTCAAATAGGGGAAACCCTCTTTCTATGTCCATTATCCCCTTCTCTTCCTTTATTCATCCCTTTCCTTCTTTTATCCACATCAGCCCCTAAAGTGTGAAGCCTCTCATGGCAATGAGAAGCTAAACCCCCATTGTTGAGAGCTTGGCAAATCAACTTTTCTAATGTAATTCTTTCGTATTATATATTTAATGCAATCCATTTTTTATTACTCTTTTCTGTGCTTTATTGTTTATTGATATGGCCTGATCACCTATGCTCATGTATTGTTTAGGAGATAATACATTGAAAAATGGTTATTTTCTGGGAATTGGAAAATGACATCTAAATAAAATCATTGCTAGAAATAGAGTGAGATTTGTTTAGCCTATTTTACACATCTTCAATATTAATGCAATTTACTATTTTTATCTTTGCAAAGAAATTTGGGAGAGAAAAATAGATAAATTAGGCTCTTCATGCGGGAAACCAAAGATAGAGTATCATAGTAGCTGCTGGTGGAAACTGGGATAACATTAGATAGAGAAAATTTATTAACATTGCATCACAAGTAGATGCTAAGCCCTAACATATTTTAAATTATGAATTCATCTTTAAGCCTTTAAACATATTATCATCATCTTTATCTTTTACTTTTCTTATCTTTTACATCTCTTATCTATTTTATCTTCTACTTTTTTTTATCTTTAAATCTCTTATCTTTTATTTTAAATCTTTATCTTATCTTCTAGTTTTCTTTATCTTCTATTTTAAATTTCTTATCTCTTACTTTCTTTAAATTTTACATCTATAATTCATTATCTCTTTTACTCTATTAATTGCTTGAAAATTGGGTTTGCATCAATCTAAGTACAAACAAAGTCTTTGTGGACTCGACACTCGAATTTCCATTTTACTTTACTACTTGTGACAAATTGGTACACTTGCCAACGAAATGGTAGTCCTGAAGAATAAAACATTATGTCAATTTCATACTTAAGGGTCTCTTTAGCTTGCATATTAAAAGAACCTTCAAGAGTCTTTCTCTTTTTTGGATCAACATTGGTTGTCTCTTGGTTAGACACCGAGGGTAAAGAGCAAGATTTTTTCTTTGACCTCTCTATTTTTAATGCAGCCTCATTATCCATCTTGGTAGTTGTGCAAGCCTTGAAGGAGTTATCTTCTGATAACTTCTAACTCCTTTTCCTGTAATTTTTAACAAGTGTGCCCTTACTCTCGTGTAAGACCCATTAAAAACTATTTCATAAAAATTGCATCTAACTTCAAAATTTCCACCACCTCCACTTAGACCTTTAATCTTTGAAACATAATTTCATAAAGGTTTGGTGTCATCACCTTGTTCTTTAACTTGATTAGAAGAACTCGTCTCTACAATTAATCAATATGATAAAATAAAAAAAAATAATAACACAACGACCAATTTAAAAATATAAAAAAACCATGAATAGTTAACTGTTATATTTAAAAACTATTATCAAAATAGGATATAAAATTAAAAATCAGAAAGTATTAAATCTATTACTACGTAAGAAAGTAAAGAAAAAATATTAAACTAAAAATTCTTACGAGCCTACGAAAGATGAAGAAAAAATTATCAATATTGGAAAGTAAAGAAAATGTTTCAAAGGTGCAAACCTTACAAAGTTACACTGCACCTAGCCAAAACCAAAAGTAAGTTAGAGGTCAACAACTACAAATGCAACAAACAGCAAGTCAGAGTCAGCAACCGTAAACGTTACGAAAGTCATAAGTTGAACGAATGACGACAACAACAAACTCAAACCAGTAACGAATAGACATGAACGAGAGAACCAATGAAGACGTACGTGACTGAAGGAGTGGCACAACTAACGTGAAGAAGAAGTGCCGTTATTCTAATTTGATTTAATCTAAATTCTAATATGTTATTATAATTTAAAATGTAATGTTTTATCTTTAAGATTTTTTTAAAAAAAATAGGAAGCGTAAATGACGTGAGGAGGAAGTGTGAAGAGGAAATAATAAAAAATCTAATATATTATTATAATTTAAAATCTAATCTTTTATCTTTTAAGATTTAAAAAATATGATTTTAAAAAAAATTAACAAAAGTCGTGTCGTGTCTGTTGGTTTCCTGTGTCCAGAACCATGTCGAAGGTTTTAAAAAAAAAGCAGGACACGAAGAATGCGTGTCCGGCGCATGTCTATGTCGTCGGTGTGTCCGAAGCGGGAACACACCGCTGTTTGGAGCCATGTCGGTGCTTCAAAGCAAGTAAGTTTTGAAGGTAAATTTGTGCAATAATTATGGCAAGAGTTTGGTTTCCTTCCTCTTTTTTATCTTTGGATGAGAGTCTATATTTAACATGACTTCATATTAACTTTGATTTAAAAATTTCATCATATGCTTTCTTTAGTAGCAGTAGCTTTTTCAATGTTGAGTGGGGAGGGTCAGCTATATATACACATGCATGGTCCTCATCCCCGAGAAGAAACTCCTGGGATCAATTTTAGATAGTAATCTTGCACTTAAATTTGCATTGTATATCTCATGTGATTTATTTAGTAATGCACATGTGTTTGTGAAGGTATCTTTTGATGCACAGATGGAATGAAACTCTCTTGAGTTGGCCAAGATTTAATCCTTTGCAATTTTAAGATTTTGTTCTATACCTTAGACTCACTACTATCAGTATTTTTTTTTTTTTTGGTAGTTTTCTACAAATCCTTGTGGGTTTATTAAGACGAGAATTTGATTTAATTATTGTTACTAATGTTTATAAAACATATGTAAAGATAAGGTGTCCACTAATAAGCTTTTTGTATGCTTTTCATTCTTTATTTCATGCTTCAGGTGCAAACAGGAGTAAACAAAGAAGCAATTAATATATTAAACAATAGAGTCAGCTACTATGAAAAATTATATATTAATTAGTTCAGCTAAGCGGACACAAAGTAAGAGAAAAAATCTTTCACTATTAACTAATGACCTCGGTTGTGCACGACCGGGGACAATGTACAATTACTCAAATTTCAAATTCTCTTTTGTATATAAAGTACCACATCAAAAGTCAAAACCATCAGCCATTATCAACTCTTGTGGGATTTCGTGACTTGGCAACGTAGGAGGAACACAAACACAACACAGCCATGAATGCAAACCTTCTCAGAAACTTGTCCTTCCACGCGCGCCGTCTTCGCTTCTCTCCCACTCCTACAGTTACAGCACCCACCTGCTTCTCTTCTCGCTCCAATGCCCCAGACAAACCCCACTCCCTCGTTGAAGACATTAGCGACGAAGGTAACACTTCTCTTCCTCAATTATCGCTTTATCTGTCCTCTTAATTACTTGGGTGTCCTTCACATGTCTGATAAAATGGTTCTATGAACGCTTACAACTTTTCTCGTTGCTTCAAGCAATCTTACAGGAATTATAAACCATCAATCTGTTCTATAGAGTATCACTCTTTTTCTCTCTCCTAATAGTCTTTATATTAATGAAATTAAAATTATATAAGTACTCCCTAAATCATTAAATATCGTACTACATAGTCACTCAAGTAGTGATTTTTTTCCCCTTCAAATTAGTCTTTCAATATTAGTAAAATATATCAACTCAGGGACTAAATTGATGGATATTTAATACTTTAAGGATTACTTATATAATTTTATTGGTTTAAGGACTATGTAGAAGAGGGGACATACTTCAAGGACTAAATTGATGATTTATTCCATCTCAAAGAGAAATGCCACTAAATGCATTCTCTTTTGCATTTCTTTTTTTATTTTCTGCAATATGACTGTAAAAGTCAACTAATCAGAAATCATGCTAGATATGACTTTTATAGTAGTTATTATATTATAAAAGTCAATAAATTTGTCATATATGACAATTTATAAATAGTTGACACCATAAAAATTCTTAACATTATGAATGCAGATAAGTTTCTCTTGTTAGAGATTAATTCCTATGTGTTATCAGTAAAATACTTTATATTATCAATTTATCAAAAATCATACTAGCTACGACCTTTAAAATAGTTATTATATATATAAATGTCAATAAATTATCATGCATGACAATTTCTAATTAGTTGACAGTGTAAAAACTCTTCACACTTTCAAGTTTCTCAATACAAATGTGTTAAAAGAACTTATTAGAACTGGAGACATAACTTTTGGAGTTATGAAATAAGGTGTAATCGACTTGGAGACATAACTGGATCATAGTCCAACTGGTTGAATGAGCCAGTTAGGATTTTAATACATTGGTTTCAAATATTGATCATTTGAGTTTATGCTAAAAGAATTTTATTTTGTGTGTGTTTGGGTTAAAGAGTTGAAGAGGCGTGTGGCAAAGCTTCAAGAGGGTGATGCTGAGGCAATTCCTTCTGTGTTTGAGGCTATATTGCAGAGGTATTTAGCAGGGAAGCCTATAGAAGCTGACCAGGAGTTGATGAGGGGAATTCTAGGGAAGTGGACATTGTCCGAAGATGAAGAGGATGAGTCCGATTCTCATTGGGAAGAAATAGATGACACTGATAATGAAGATGGAGTTTGATCCTGGTTTTAATGGAAGGAGTGGAGTTGATGAAGGAAAAAATAAGAGATGATTGAACTCTGCAATTGCTAGTGGCAGTGGCTGTCAAGATTTCAAATCAACCTTGGATTGGTTGTGTTGTATAACAGATACCAGATAACAGGAGGTGGCTCGGGGCCTCTGGCTACTGCTGTTAAACTATATGGTGCTTGCTTTTTATGCTTTGGTTTGTAGCGTTTTTGTCAGCTGCTAACACTGTCATGGTCTGTCAAAAAAAAGAAGCCATTCTGTCATGGTTAGAAATTTTGTGGTCAATCTCAATTAAGAAATTACATCATAGATACTAATACATCTTATGGTAGTGCCGTAGTGGCACTTCGTTTACTTCGAAGTTGGCAATGCTACATATATTATGGTTATCATTGCAAGCTAGTATGAATACATGTGAAAAAAATCGGTGGTTTTGTAATTAATGCTTATCATAGAATATGGTCATTGAGGTATTAGTACGCTTACATTGGGGTATTAGTCCTTGATTTTGTTTGATGTAAAATCCTAGTTTTCCATATCTTTTAATGGCTCTTTACATGTGTCCTGGTATTCCATATCCATTAACACAATGCTCTGCATCACTATAAAATTTATGCGTAATAATTTAGATTACACTTGAACTAGCGATGTTACTGTATTTCCTGTAATTTGCCGCAAGATTTCAGTGCCTACTTTTCATTGAAAAAGTAAGTAATTTTAAGTCATGGCAAAAAATTACAACACATGCTACTGCAATTGATTGTTGGACTACTGTTTAACAAAGCAATATGCAAATTTCACCATACAACTATTGAAAGCTATGTTTTTGTTGATAATTCAATGTATTCATATATTCATCTCGTTACTTAATCCATTTAAGACCAAGACTAGTTCTTTCATGGGAAGTTCAGATGATCCTCCAGCTGAGAATTCTTGAACCTCTCCATCAATTTCAATCATGCTACAGCCGGGGATTTTCTTTTCTATTCTTTTTTCTTTCATTAGATTCCTAATTCTTTTGGCAGCATCAAACATGCCAGCTTTGGCATATATATCACACCAGTTCACATAGAAAGCATGATTATGAGGTTCCAAGTCTATCAAATGATGAGCTACCTTTTCTCCTAATTCTACATTCCCATGCATCCGACAACCTCCAAGTAATGCACCCCAAACATAAACATCTGGCTTCATCGGCATGCTTCTTATGAGAATCTCCGACTCGCCAAACAGCCTCGCTCAACTAAGAATGTTAACCATGCAAGCATAGTGATAAACTTGTGGTACAATCGAGTAAACACGTTTCATTACATCAAAGCACCAGCAACCTTGTTCTACCAAACCAGAATGAGCACATGCTGACAATAATCCAACAAATGTCGCATGGTTTGGCTTGACTCCAGTTCTTTCCATCTCTAAAAAGCAATAAAAAGCTTTCCAACCTAATCCATGAAGAGCAAACACCAAAATCATTACGGTCCATGCTGAGGCATCCTTCTCTGGCATTTCTTTGAAGATTTCAAATGCTTTCTGCACATCCCCACACTTGCCATACATATTGACAAGTGCTGTTCCAATTACCACATCACACTCAATGCTGTTTCTTCTCAGATAACCGTGCACCCATTTCCCATGGTCAATAGCACCAAGTTGAGCTCAAGCTGAAAGGACACTAGCTATTGTAATCTTATCCGGTTTAACCATATCATCACTCAAAAGCTGCATTTCATGGAAAAGCTCCAGTGACTCCTTTGCCCTTCCCCCTTGAGCCAACCCTGTAATAATCGAATTCCAAGTTATGATATTCCTCCCATTCATCTTCCTAAACAAGTCCATTGCCATGTCAAGTCCTCCATTTCTCAAACACCCAATAACCATTGAGTTTCAAGTGACAACATCTGTAACCAGCATTTCATCAAACACCTTCCTGGCATTACGAAACCACCCACAAGCCATGTACAAGCTGATCAAAGAATTGCCAATATAAATATCCTTCAAAAATCCAAACTTTATGTTAAGGACTTAGCTGATTTAGAGGTTCAGCTCCTCCAGAGAATAGAAGGGAATTTAGAGAAGTTTCAGAGATAAGGAAAAATTCCAGCTTTTTCTTATTAATCCTTCTGTTATTTACATAGTATTTATAGATCCTTAGAAAGGAATAATTTCCTTCTAGAATTGGTATAATCCTAGGAATATAACTAATTCTGTTATGGATGCTTTTCCTCAGATACGCAGCATCAGCAGAAGGATTTTGGAAGATCATGTGAGCCGGCAATATCCCATTAGATTCCTTCAGACGAAGTCCTTCAAATAGGTGGGCTTTTTGACCTTTCTTTTGAGTATTGCTTCTTTCTGCACTCCTGTGTTTGTGTGTTCACCTCCTGTGTTTGCTGTTGTGTCTATGCTGCCCCTCATTGAAGCATCTCTGTTCATAACACTTTATCACTTGGGTATGAATAACATGGCCAGTAGCACCATCAAGCCGCCTAGTGCAACCCTTTAAAAGGAAGGGGAAAGTGAGGCAATTGGGCACAATGTCCTTGAAAAACATTTGTTTATACAACATCAAAGCCTTGCAAAAATGGGTGTCATAACCACCCTCCATGCTTGTATATGCTCTGATCATGATGTTGTAGGCACGAAGATCAGGCTTCTTGATCATGTGAAAGACATTGGTGGCATAGCTGAAAGAACAATAATTGGAAAAGGAACAAAAAAATAGGAGACGGGTAGTGAGATGATATTGATCCCCAGTGTGTAAAGTTGGTGACTTTAGAATCTGGGTATGAATTTTTTTGAGCTCTCTCTGGTTCTTGCATTGTTCAATCAATCTAGAGAGTGTGTTCCTAAGGGTTAGGCTTAAGGATTCCACGGTTTTGAACTCAAGAAGGGTAACCATCTTGATCAACTAACCACATCACTCATGGATGAACCAAAATTGAACCCAATGAATCCACAGTGATTTTTTTTAATATTATGGTCTCAATTTAAATCGATGCATGCCCTTGAAGTCATGGGATTAGTTCAAAAGGCTGGTAAAGAACCTCACCACAACCTGTCAAAAAAAAAACCCTCACCACATCATTATTTTTATTCCATGTCATTGATCTTTCTGATTTAGTAGTTGCTTATCCTTTTTCTTTTTATAAAAGAAATCATTTTTCTCCTAATTGGGAGTGTTAGCATATCAATCTTTTTTTTTGGTAAATGTCTAAAATATTCTGTTAAATGTGCATAGGAAAGTGTGAATAAAATAACAGACACGCCATAAAGGTTACAGATCAGTGGTTAGATTTTTTAGTTAAAGTCTCAAGCTTCCACACCATGCACTTATGTGAAGTAACTAAAAGACATGCAACTTGGGACTACTGCGTTTCGTAATCTTTGGTGTAATATTCAAATTAGATGATACAAAAGAAGGTGGAAGAAAAATTTAATGATCTATGGACGTGTGAAAGACAGGAACACGAATCTATAAAGAAGCTTATGAACAACTAACGAAGTTTGAATCCTTGATGGTTAGACAGGTTAGGGAGAGATGAGCTAATAATAATTAATGAGAAATAAAGTGATACATGTTCTTTAATGAGTTGACTCGTGTAAAATGAATCAGAATAAAGTACATAATCTCAGTCCTTGAGGAGAATTAAATTAAGAAATAACGTTTCAATACATTCATAATTTATCATATATGTGTACGTAATATTCACTATTGATTATTTCATCATTAATTGAAATTACATAATTTGCCTTTTAAATTGAGAAGCTTACTATAGAAAAACAGTGTATATCTGAACTTAAAAAAGGAGCTTAAAAGCTGATAAAAAGTAAAAGCTTAAAAAAGTGTATATCTGAACTCTGAAGGATCAGTTAACCCCATTCAAATTGATTACAATGTCATAATTATTTGAAAAAAAAAGGGTGAACTCATTGATTTTTGAAATAAATAAATAAATATGCCGAAAGAAGGTGTAGGATAAAAGAAAATAAGGCTGATGGGGTTATCAGAATCCAATTTAATTGTACTAATAAAAAGAAACTTGAACTGGACAGCTGAAATTGTGGTTATGCTATCCAGTGAAGGTAGCGATGATATTGGAGATGCCTTCCTTCGATTTCAGGCCTCCTCTTTTTTCTGCCTTTCTTGTGTGATCTACATTGTCCCACGTTAAGTAAAGTGGTGTTATGATAAAACGAATAAGTTTGTGTGAATACCAGTGTACCTGTTAGTGCATTATAAAAGCTTTCCACCTAAAGAATTCTGGTCCCAAATTAGAAAGGAATGGAAAACATTGGAATTGGATACTTATTATTTTTTATTAATAACTTTTCACTGTAGAGAAAGTTTTGAATCTAATCACCCGAATAACTAAAATTATCTTAGCCATTAGAGAATCTTGAATGTGAAGAAGCATCCTTGGCAACCAAGATTCTTAGATACAAAAAGCAGAAAACCAAAGAAAGAAGGAACATAAGAAAAATATAATATACTCATCATAAAATAACTGCAGCAAGTTCCAAATGCTTTCCTAGGAAGATTTCCAAGCAAATGTTCACACAACCCTTCACAAGGATTGCAGGGGTTTCATCTCAACTACAGCATTCAGCATATATTTGATGGCATATGGGACCCACATACACTGATATGGGGTGCAAACTAGCCCTTGAAGACAAAGAAAGAGTTACATTTAGGAGGAGGCAGAGGAATGAACATGTTGATGCAACAAGGCATGCCAAAACTTGCAATTTTTCAAGTTTGGCCTCTCAGCAACAAGGTCACATAACCAAAGAGAAACTGATTGAATTCCTTTGTAGTAGTTGCTTGCTTTGTGTATGTTGCCCTTTAGCCTGTGCCTGTTGTTTCATCAAGCTACCATGCAGAATTTGTCATCAAGCACTGAGGTGTGCCTGGAAATGGGCATGTTATGGATCAAAGAATAATAGGGTACGTGCAGATTATTCTTCATTTTCTGACATTGATTCTAATGCCACGTCTGGTAAGGTTAAGAAGCCTAGTAGAGTTTTTCTGAAGACAGAAGAAGACACAGATTTCATCAATTGTTATGTAAGTAGGTGGTTTGTTAGCAATACGAGTATTGCTACTAACACCATCAACACAGCAACCCAAGAGAATAGTAGCAACGTCAACAGGCCCATTAGAACAAAGAATAAACCAGCTTACCTGGCTGATTATGCATAGAAGATTCAGGAATCAAGCACGTGTGATAATCTCCTCTGCATTGCACTATAGGACAAAGTTTGTTAGGAGATATTCCAATTTTTTTATTGCTCTGTATATTTTGCTATCCAATTCTGTTATGGAATTGCACCAAGATAGCCTATAAATATCGTTAGTAATATGAATAAAAGCAGAGCAAATTTTCAGTCATTTTCTTACCTTGAGGAGTTTCCCTTGTTCTCGAATACAAGGCATATTACTGCCTCTTTTCCTTTATCACTTGAGGGACCATAACAGCTGGTCCGACCTGCCATGGCTGATCACGGTACCCGCAAAACTACCACTGATCGCTTGGAAGAAGCTCTATCATGCCTCACCCTCCACCACGAATCTCTTGCGGCCCAACACTCAGACCTTGCTTCCAAAGTAGCCGAGATTTTCTTGGACAAATTCAACCAATCACCACCAACTCCCACAACACCTGCACCTACATCGTGGTTCCGTCAATGACTATTTGACGGAATTCGAACGCCTTGCGAACCGAATGGGCTTGCCTCCTCCTTTTTTGCTCAGTTGTTTTATTTTTGATTTAGCTCCGAAAATCCGCCGGGAGGTCCTTGCGTTACAACCCATTTCTCTCCCCCAAGCCACGGCGCTGGCCAAACTCCAGGAGGACAAAATCCTCGACCGCCGCCGTACCTACAGACCCAACCCACCTACTCCCTCAAACACTCTTCCTCCCCCTCCAACTCCGACACCCTCCCAATCACCCCGCCAACCTTTCATCCATCGCACTCCTGAAGAGATGGCCCTCCGTCGGGAGAAAGGTTTGTGCTACAATTGCAACGACAAGTGGAGCACATCCCACAAGTGTCGTGGTCGGATTCTGCTCCTCATAGAAGAAACCGACGAAGCCCCACCAGAACCTAACCTAACCACATACCATATTTCTTACCCTCCCAACATAGAACCCCCTGACCCACCACTTGATGACCCCACCCCTCACATTAGTTTCAACGCCCTCTCCGGTTTGACAGCCCCAGCGACATTCTGTCTATATGGCTTCATCCACCATAACTGCGTCACTGTCCTCATCGACAACGGAAGCACTCATAGCTTCATACAGCCTCGAGTGGCGCGATTTATCTCCCTCACTCCAATGGACACCCCTCTGCTGCACGTAATGGTTGGCAATGACACCATTTTGGAATGCCGACAACAATGTGCTGCCACACCACTGCTACTCCAGGGTCACGAGTTCCGGGTTACCTTTCACCTGCTACCTATAAGCGGAGCTGATATAGTCTTGGGCATAGACTGGCTTAAACAATTTGGGCCGATCCTTACTGATCACACCACCTTATCTATGAAGTTCACCCACAATGGCACACCAGTTGAATTAAGCGCTGATGTACCCCTTGGGCCTTCTTCTTCCTCAGCCAAGCAAATCCTCGGCATGATCCACACTGGCTCCACTTCTTCGTTCTTCCACCTTTCCCTCCACCACCCTTCCCCACCTCCTGAAGCCATAACCACCCATACCATTTTCGAAATTTCCCACATCCTATCCCAATACAGTGTCATCTTCCTAAACACCTCATCCCTCCCCCCCTCCTGTGACATTGCCCACCACATCATCCTCCAACCTTCCACAGGTCTGGTCAACGTGCGCCCATACCACTACCCTTTCTTCCAAAAAGCTGAGATTGAAAAACAGGTTTCAGAACTTCTTCTCGATGGCTTGATACGGGTAAGTCACAGCCCTTTCTCCTCACCAGTTCTTCTGGTTAAGAAAAAGGATGGAAGCTGGCGCATGTGCGTGGATTATTGGGCCTTGAATGCAGTCACCGTCCGTGACTGGTTTCCATTGCCGACAATTGAAGAATTATTAGATGACCTCGGCAAAGCTTCCTGGTTATGTAAATTGGACCTTAAACAAGGCTTCCACCAAATTCTAATGGCAGAGGAAGACATCCCGAAAATAGCTTTCAGAACCCATCGTGACCACTGTGAGTATAAGGTCATGCCTTTCGGGTTGCGCAATTCACCCTTCACATTCCAGGCTATTATGAACTCCGTATTATAGCCATTTTTGTGCAAATTTACGGTGGTTTTCTTCGATGATATACTCATCTATAGTGACTCTTTGTCGTCCCATCTCCATCATTTAGAACAAGTGCTGGATACTCTCCTCCGTCATCAGTTCTTCCTCAAGCGGTCCAAATGTTTCTTCAGGGAATGTCACCTGGAATATCTGGGTCATGTCATCTCCGGTAACAGCATTAAACTTGACCCTTCCAAAATTGCCGCCATGACACAGTGGCCAGTCCTTTCTTCCATGAAGGAACTTCGTGCTTTCTTGGGGCTCACCGGTTTTTACCGCCATTTCGTTCGTAATTATGCCTCTATTGCTTCGTCATTGACAACTCTGTTATGTCGCAACAAATTCGCCTAGTCTCCCTTCGCTCAAACCGCTTTTGTTCAGCTTTAACAAACTATGACATTCGCCCCTGTGTTGACCCCTCTAGACTTCACTATACCATTTGTGATTGAAATGGACGCCTCCGGCATTGCCATGGGCGCCGTGTTGATGTAGAATGCCAAGCCAATTGCCTATTTCAGTAAACAATTTACTCCAAAGCTTCAGCGTGCCTCGACCTACACTTGTGAATTACACATGATAACCGCCGCAGTCAACAAGTGGCGCCAATATCTCCTCGGACACGCGTTCATCATTCTCACCGACCACCGGAGCTTGTAAGACTTAATGACTCAAGTTGTTCAAACCCTGGAGCAACACTACTACTTGGCGAAGCTGTTGGGATATGACTATCAAATTAAATTCAAGCGTGGACACTCAAGTGTCATAGCGGATGCCCTATTGCGCATTACTCCTGCACCTGACTCCACATGTTTGGTCCTCCATGTTCCTCAGCTAGATTTCATGAATCAGTTGCGTGAATCATTACAAGCTAGCGAGACATTTTAGGAGAAGCTACATTCCATACAAGCTAGTCCCACTGATTTCCCTGACTTCTTTCTCCATAATGGTTTGATCTTCTACAAGGGGAGTGTCTAGATCAATGATGATAACCCCTTTATCCTAGCATTGCTCATGGAATTCCATTCCACCCCGTTGAGAGAACATTTTGGCGTCCTGAAAACTACTCACCGCCTATAGGCCAATTCCACTAGGCCCAACATCCACCGTGATGTTCGAAGCTACATTAAGCAATGTCAAATTTGCTAACAGACCAAACCCTTCCCTGGAAAATCGGCCGGCTTGTTACAACCATTGACGATTCCTTTTGGGATATGGGAGGATCTTTCGATGGATTTCATCACCCATCTGCCCAACTCCCAGAACCACACAGTAATGATGGTGGTCGTTGACAGATTTTCTAAGGGAGTGCATTTTGGTGCTTTACCCTCTCACGTCACGGCTTACAAGGTCACCCTCCTCTTCCTCGATATCATATACAAGCTTCATGGGTTTCCTAGAAGCATTGTTTCAGATCGCGATCTTATTTTTGTAAGTCAATCGGAAACTGTTTCGATTAAGCAACACCACCTTGCGCCTCAACACAACGTATCATCCATAATAAGATGGACAAACAGAGGTGATCAACAAGGTCCTTGAGAAGTATCTTCGCGCATTCATCCACGACAGGCCTACTGAATGGTCCAAATACCTTCCTCTTGCTGAATGGTCCTACAACACCTCCTTGCATTCGAGCACCGGGATAACTCCATTTGAAGTAATCTATGACAAACCGCCACCATCGATACTTGATTCCTTATTGGCCTCTTCCAATAATGAAGCCGTGAAATCCCTTCTGCGTGATCGTACCTTGGTGTACCAAAAGCTCCATAATTGTTTAATCAAGGTGCAAATTGCTATGAAACATTTTGCTGATATGAAGTGCCAGCCAGAATCGTTTGAAGTGGGTCAATGGGTCCATGTCAAGCTTCGCCCGCATCGACACACTTCCATTTCCGACAGCTCCCAGTCCAAACTTGCCAAACGCTTCTTCGGGCCCTTTGAGATCACTGAGCGAATTGGTCAAGTTGCCTATCGCTTGAATTTACCAACGACTTCAAAGATACATCCCATCTTCCACAACTCATAATTTACCCCCTGCAGCTCAAGGCAATAAACCCATTTTGGAACCACTAGCTATTTTGGCCCATAAAGACGACAACACCACCTCTCCACCAACTCCGTTAGTTTTGGTACAATGGAAAGGTCTACCCCTGGAGGAGACATCATAGGAACCATGGTTAGCTGTCTCGGACAAATTACACCTTAAGGAAAAGGTGTCTTTGCCAGCAAGAGATATTGTTAGCAATATGAGTATTGCTACTAACACCAACAACACAGCAGCCCAAGAGAATAGTAGCAACGTCAACAGGCCCATCAAAACAAAGAATAGACCAACTTACCTGGCTGATTATGCATAGAAGATTCAGGAATCAAGCACGTGTGATAATCTCCTCTGCATTGCAGTATAGGACAAAGTTTGTTAGGAGATATTCCAATTCTATTATTGCTCTGTATAATTTGCTATCCAATCCTGTTATGGAATTGCACCAAGATAGCCTATAAACACCGTTAGTACCTGAAACTAGCGCCGTAGACCAACTCGGCCATCTTGACAATTTTGTTGCTTTGAAATTAAAAATCAATCGTATAGCACTTTGAAGGTTACACAAGTTAAGAAGAAGGATTACTATTGTTGTTGTCTTTTCTTTTGTTCAAGAAGCTTACAGTTCATAAATACAAGTAGATCTGTAAAATAGGTCTAGTTTGAATCCAAATTATATGGTTAAATGTATTGGACATGTAAATAGCATATTTTGCCAAAGTTAATTTTTGGAGAAATTGATTAGTTAATTTGGATTCAAAGGATTAATTATGATTTTCATCCTTAGTTTACAGGTCCAATATATTTCATCGTATAATTTGGATTCACTTTTGAATCCAAATATGTTATTAATATGTCCAATACAGGATCTAATATAGTTGATTCATATATTTGATAATATTAGACAATTATTTTAAAAAACATGTATTTATATGCTAAAGGATTAATTATGTTCTTAGTTCTTATTTTTTTAAAAAAAATTTACTTTAGTCACTCATCAATTTTTTTAAAATATTTTTAGTCTCTATATGCTTTTCTTTTGTTAATTATTTTAGTGATTATTATTAAGTAATAATATTAAGTGATGATGTAACATTAGCATTTTAATGACTTGTCATATCATTAAGGAATTTAACAAAAACAATTACATGATCTTTTTTAAGTAAAATATGTTTTCAATCCCTCATATGTTAATATCACTGGCTAGTTGAGGATGCCAAACTAATCTACTGATAGATTAGAACACAATTTACATGAGAAAAAAGAAATGTATTGGAACCAGTGGGGGATGCACGTATTACACTATATGAGGCAAGGCAATTGTCTGAACAAGATTTTTTTTATTTGTATATATGTAATAAAAAATATTGTTGCCCCCACAAAAAGTACTTTTTTTAAATGAATGTAAAAATTAAAGAAATAAACAAATAGATTGATACTAAATTTATTATTTTATTCTTTTAATATTTATATTATTGACAACGGACAAATTATAGAATTTTTTTTAAGTATAAAAATGCATACAAGATAATTATAATTTATATAAACTTAGATATTTTGTAAAAGTTTGTGATAATTTTTTTGAAAATATTATAAATTATTGGTTAAAAACTATTTTTTATCCTCATAAATATAAAAATATTCAAAATTTATTCTTGCAAAATTTTTATTATTTTTATCCTCACAAAATAGAAATAGGACACTTTTTGACTTGAATTTAAATTTGGATAAATCAAAACCTACAACAATAGTTTTTTACATTAGTTATGTATATAACTTATGTAAATGTAACATTTTTTACATAGATTATATATATAATCAATGTATAAAAACAATATAAGTAGGTTTACAACCTTGTTTCAGCCTAACAATTACATATTTTAATCTTGTGAGGACGAAAATATACTGCAAAAATTTTATAGGAATAAATTTGGAGCGCATATTTTCATATTTATAAAGACGAAAAAATATTTTAATCCAAAATTTTTCTTACCTCCAATAAGAAAAATCTATGGATCCGACACACTCATTGGAATAAAAAATGCTACAAATTTCATTTATGGACTAAAAGTAAAACTTAGAAAAAATTAGGAAAAAAATATAATTAATCATATTTTAAATTAAATAAGATCTAATAATCTCTCTCTTTTATTATGAAGTATTACGTGTGCGCGGAAACAACACAATAAATCTTAATTCACGAGTAATTAAAATTAAACTAAACTACTATCAATGGCCATTTTAAAAAGTAAATGCTTTAATCTTTTAACTTGGATAATTAATAAAATCAATATTCATTATTTTCATTTTTCACATGTGATATGTCCGTCTTATCAGGTCTACTTATCTTATGTCTCTTTCATTCTTCTACTAGCTAGACGGTTCAACTACGATCTTATTAGGTCTGCTTATCTTATGTCTCTTTCATTCTCCTACTAATCTGTGCAATTACTCTACAATTTAGATTGACAGATATTATTCTACAATTTTCATATGTTTCAACACTCAAGTACAAAAATAAATAAGTTTGACAAACTTTCGATATATAGCTTGTTTTTGTGGTACGGGTGGACCACTTTATTATGTGATGCATGCTACAACAATATACTTTCCTACTAGATGAAGCCAAAGGTTGATCAAGAAGGTCCATGGCCTAGGGCAGTAACCACACTGCACTTGAGACGCGTATCACCATTCTGCTGTAAGGGGTGGACCATTTTAATTAGAAGATGCATGCTAAAACTAAAAGCCACTAAATAGGGATATACATGATAGTATGCCAATAAACTCTTTAGATTTTTTTGTTGTACGGAAATTAGGTTTAAATTTCGAATCTCATACAATCTTACCCAAAATCTTCACATGCACTAGGCCGATTATAGCGTGCCAATAGACTCTTTAGATGACAACACGTAGTCTAAGAAAATTTGGTAAAATTTTAAATATCAAAAATTACATTCAGTTGTGCTTATGCAATGTTAGACTAATTGATGGCAATATATAGTTAATATTTTTGGCAAATTAACCAAATGCTGCTTGATGTCTCTAATTTTAAACTCGATCAAACTGCACAAAACTCATGTGTTGCACCTTGACTCCCCAAAACATTTTCTTAAAATTTTTCTGATTAAACATTCTCTTGAGTAGAATAAAAAGCTTAATGTGATATACCTAAGCCATGAGCTAGCTCCACACGATGGACTACTCTTTTGTAATAATTGATGTTTTCATTGAGAGTTGGGTTACAGAAAAAGATGCCTATAGACTAGATGGGTGAGTGAAGCCACCATATGGTCTTCTCTTGTACGTAAGTCATAACATTTCACAAACCAGAAATTTCCATGTACCAAACCTGCATTTTCTACATGACATACATTTTGCTTAAACAGACAAGGTTGAGAACAACATAGATTGGTCGATCAAAGGAAAATTGAGCAAAGGGAAAGTTACACTTTGAGGGTATATGAGATCAAAATTTTATATTCAAAACAACCATTGCAGGAGTTCTCTGCTTACAGTGGCAAGAAGTAAAATTAGCATATATTAATAATCATAGGCCTAATTAGCAGCAAGCTGCACTATGAAATATAAAAAAAAAAAAAAAAAAAAACTAACATTACAGTAGTCACTAAAATTCCACTTCTACTTGAACTGTGTGTTATATCCCTCTTCTAGATCTGTATATGCATGAAATTGATAGTAACAAGAAGGATCTCATGCACCACACCCAGCACCACACCCAGCACCACATCCAGCGCCACATCCAGCTCCATAAGGCTCTTGATCTGCTGCAGAAGTTTTCTCTTTGGATACACCATCCGCGCAAGAAAAGATGATTGCTGGTATAATGCAAAAGGTAATCAAAACCACAAACAAAATTGCATAGGCATTACTAAAGAAACCAAGATTTGCTGCATCTACAATTTTCACCTCTTTCAATTCTCTCACCATTTGTCCCTCCCCTTTTGCTTAGGACAACCCTTGTTGTTTAAGGAGTGAACACAGCGCATGTTCATATATATTCTTGTTATATAAGCTATATACAGTCAATGTTGTACATAAAAAAAATAAAAATATCTATCTATGCGGATGAAGACGTTTTCAATTTTTCATTACCCTTGAAAAGCATAAGTTATTGCTCCTTTAGACTGTGGTGGACCACTCAGTGTTCTTGTCATGACACTTAGTTGTGGGAGCTAACATGACCTGTACTTTGTTAATTTTTTTTGTGACAGTCGAATCTCGGATTCCTTTGGACAAATCTTGTGATTCCAGTGGTCACTTTCAACTATTAAATTGGCATTCATGTTTCAATTGCAAAATACAATTTTTTAAAACCGAATTACTCATTTTGGTATTAATAATAATACATAGAATAATATTAAAGAGACATATTATCATAATTTTATAACTTCTTAACCTTCAAAGTACACATATTCAAATCAATTATGTCATAATACTTAAATTTAAGTTTTAGTACAAAACAACAATGCTCATTGAATAACAAGTTGCATCTAGAGTAAAAGAAGAAAATAACAAATAACAGGCTGTTTTTTCATTTTCTTGAGAAAAAAATAAAAATGATATCATATTGAACGTTTTTAATTAATTGGCTGTGATCCTGTATTCTTTAACCAATTTTACCAGTTTTTTTTTTAATCAGTTTTCCTCTTTTTTAACTAGATCGATTCTGTGGTTTATTTGAACTGAACACTTAACCAATTTACTGGTTTTCAATCTTTCCAACATATCCGATCTGGTTTCAAAACAATGAGAATGTGTAAGCTAAGCAAAACTTCTGTTATAGACTCGGGGAGGCTGTAACTGGTTCAGTATTAAGCAGCAGTAAAAAATACAATTATTTTGCTTAGTGGCTGCTTCTAGTACCTGCCCTTTTTAGACTAGAAATAATAAAAAAGAACATTATTAGAGGCTCCACTTATGGTTCAGTGGAGGACGAAGACCAATAATGGTATAGTTGTTGATTGTTAATGAAATTGCAAAATGCAAACTTTTGAAAAGGAGATTTTATCCTAGAATTCGAAGACCGTACGGTTCATTAGTGTGTTGGTTTGCAGTTGCTTAATTGATTATGCTCCATGTGTTATGTTTCCAATCAGCATCAGCAAGCACCATTATGGGTTCTAGCTTCAACTACAATATCAGAGACTGGTGCCCCAACTATATATGTTGATTTTTAGAGAGGTGAAAAGCCAATATAAATCTTGGCCCTTTCTGATACGAAACTCCATCCATATGACTTGTAAGTTATCTATCACTACCGTATGTATATGTTAGATATATATAGTTCCCCTTTTTTCCAATTAAAATAAACTAGGTCCAATTAAAATTACCTGATGACGACTCCAAAATTAGTTCTTGAAAAATTGTATGAGTCGGACATTTTACTTTATAAGATTTTAAAAACCTTATGTTAATTTTACAAAAAACGACATTTACTTTAATTCTTTTCAATGGAAAACTACAGTAATAAAAAAAGTTAAAAAAATATAATGAATATAGTTTTACAAAGTCCAAGATTAATGCATGGAGGATTTGTAAAATCTCACGATTAAATGCACAATTAATACAATGTCGATAACTGATTTAAGAATTTTGCTTTCTAATGCAAAAAACAACAATAACTTAGCATGTTTGGATTTTTCCAACACCCCACATAGTACTTCCTCCGAACCAAAGTTATTGATGTTTACTTTAGTATTCTTTTACCAATGTTTACTTAAGTTAATGTGCATAGCTTTAAAAATATTTATATTTCTCACAAATGACATATTTAGTCCAAAAAAAAATCCTTATTTAATGTCAATGATAAAAGTATGTAACTGTACAATAGATCATAATTATTTATTTAAGTCCTAGTATTTATGGATATATGTGAAAAAAATAATTAATGAAACTTAAAATTTATAAAAACATCAATAATTTTTAATAAAAAAATTAAAATATCAATAATTTTTTATCCGAAGGAGTAACTTTAAGGTCACCATAATTTTTTAACATGGTCCACAACCAATCTAAACATGTTATAAACTCAAGCCACTTGGCACTACTCTAGTCGTATAAATATATCAATAAGACATATAGCAAAATTCAGGTTTTGAACTAATAAATTCGAAAGCAGAAAATTCAAGCCTGTGGAACGTTTTCAATTTTTTCACCAAAAAGAAGCAACAAACTGGAACTCTAGCCACTGACATTACTCATATTGCATAAATATATAAAAATAAGAAGTAGAATTCGGGTTGAGTTTCTAGTTTAATTTTCTTAACAATTCAAAAGCAGAAACTTGAGGCCTATGGAATGTGTTCAATTTTTATTGGACGCACACTGTGCGTAGTCATAATGTTAATGGAATTTTTGTAATCTAGGGGCTATCTGTTTGCCACATTAAGTGGGTTATAGAGTACTGCACCACCACATCAGACGCATTATGCTTCATGTGACAAGCACAATTGTATTGTCAAGATCATAGTGTTGTATTTTATGCAAGTCAACCTGTTTGGTGGGAATTAAGTCGATCATCTTGGATTATTCTTTGGACCCTTATTTACCATGGACAATTCTGATTGGAAACATGGGCAGCAGCACCCATAATTGAAGTTGGGTATGCCATTATTTTTTTCATATAAATTCATCTAATTTAGAATTTCTAATTAAGGTTAAATTAATTACTTAGTTGGCCTCTAAATTATTTAATTTTTTAAGTAGGTTTTTAAACTATTTTTTAATTAAATTCATGATCATATAATTCTTTGAATTAAGTCTCTAAAATTTTGAAAATCTTCATAAATTATTATTATTATTGTGATTTTAAGCCACTATAAACTAATTTCATAGAGCTATTTAGTTTAGTTATCCAATTCTATTTTACTTTTTTTATTTAAGGACCTATTTAAAAAATTTTAAATAATTTCAACCAACTGAATAATTTAAGCTTTAATTCATTTATCTATTTTCTTATTACTGTCAGTTTAGATCTGTTTTTAAAAAGTACTGCATATAATATTACAAAGACTGCATGTGTTTCTGATCACACGTTTTTGATAATTAATAATATAGTATTAAGTTGACTAATCATGTAGTCAGAAAAAGTGTTCTGGAGTCTGACCTCAGCTTCTCTTTAAATCCGAATGTAACATAAGTGAACTTTGAGGGACTTAAAAGATGGAGAATATTTTTGAGAGAAACGTTTTTCACAAACGTCCACACCACACGCACACTTCTTTAGTGAAGAAAACTTAAAATTGTATTTTAGTGAAAAAGTAAAATAAAATAAACTACTCCTCACACACAATCCATGTAAACACCTCTGAATTACACAATTGGACATGTATGAAAAATAGAATTATACATTGTTTGGTATTTGTTTTCTTGGAAAGAAACTTGTATAAATCATCATGTATATCTTATATTTAGAAGTTTGAGTATAATAGTTTATTGGGTTTTCTTTGCCTTCACTGGTCCTCTGGGAATTTTGTTGAGGTAGTTCTTGTTAAACCTCCTATAGTTTTTCCTTATAACTATTATGATATCGCTGACCCAATTGTTGATTTCTTCCTCATACCGTTCATACACAATTGGCAGCGTTTGCATGCAGAGAAACCCTTGTCACGAATGAACGATGCAACAAAGAAACAAGACATCTTAGTACACTTAAACTTCAGTTAAAAATCATAAATAATAATAAGACTAAATTACTCAGTTGGTCTCTAATTAACCAGTTTTAAAGTTAACTTGATGGTTGTATGGATAAATGAAAAATGGAGAGATTGTTCTTTCTACTAATATTATAACAAAATAAACAACTAGTATTTGCGGATAAGAAAAACTCAGTTAGTCTCTAAATTATTTAGAATTTTCAAAGTAAGATTAATTCTTTGAATTAATTCTCTAGGATTAGCAAATTGTTGTCTTTCGTGAAATATTTCTTATTCTCTCATCATTGACGACTTGAAACAGCCTCTAATTTATAATTTATGGTAATCAATGAAATAATTTAACCTTAAAAGAAACAAAAGGAAGAAATTCTTACCAATATATAGCAGATTGACAAAACTGAAGTAGCTTCCAATCACTGACAGAATATAGAGAGAAACAATGTTCTGAAAATGTTTTGAGAAGTGAGATGTCAGGTTCAGTATTTTTGTTAATTAAGAAATTTACTTTAGCTTAATGAAGGACAATGATTATATATAGGTTGTCTACCAGAAGAAAGATTGGCAGGTCTATTCCACATGAAATGTGGAGGAGCATTGGTAATAACTGGTTAAATCTTTTGTGGAGGATGGAAGCAAGATCATGGAAGAAAGATTCCTGTAAAACAATGTTTGGGATCTGGGGACCTTTCCTGAAATATTTTTTTATCAAATGGAATTAATGTAACAAAAGAACATACATAGATCTACATATGTTATTTGAGTTTTAAATATATATAATAGAAACAATATAAACTTCTGACATAATTAATTATAGAAAATAATTTCATATGAATTTCCCATAAAGCTACAAACTAACGTACCCCATTGTCCAGAGACTCTTCGCAATGCGAAGGTATAGGGGAGGGATATTGTACCGCTGTTCCCATAAAACTAATATTCTGAATTCCTTTCAAGCTTTTAATTAGGTGCCATGACAATTTTTGGTGGATTGATTCGTCAGTTAGATTCAATATACCAATTAACCAAAGAGAATATGAATTTGTCATAATTAATTGGTTAGCCCATGTACATCCATGCATGCTCATAAAATTTAGAAGACAGTCACCCTTCAATTTGACATGCACATTACAAATCCAATGATTAAAAATCAGCATACGTACGTAGTAGCACTTGAATTTGGATCAAAGTTTACTTATAGGTTGATTCACACTATGAAATTCAGGTGCAAAAAATATGTGGTATTCAAAATTGAGAGGATAAAATGTCTTGTATCCATTCATACCCACAACTAAGTTCGAAGTTAAGCAAATTAGCTAGGTACCATTTAAATATATCTGCAACCGTGGACCATATGAATAGAACAAGCATGGTGGTGATGGAAATGTGACAAAGGAGTGCCACGAAATTGTACTCAACGATCTCAAATAGAAACCATATCACAGTCATCCCACCCAAAAGCGCACCTGATACATATCTGTCCCTCCATAATAACATATCTGCCACTGCAATTAAGTTCCCCAATTATATCATAATCAATTCATGCATGGATTCTCAAAAGTCAAAACTTCCTTAAAGTCACATCACTAGCATAATGCTAAGAAATTAAAAGAATACAGAAAAATTAATGATATCATTTGCAAGATTATATATAGCTCTCTCTATGAGTTGCTCACAAGACGCAAGTGCAAATGTACTAGTGTGCAATATCATGCCAATGAATTTATATATTGTAATATATGTACTCAAACATGAATTTCTATAACATGACTAACAGACTATGAACCAAATTGAATTTAACGTGGTACCTTTTCCTCCTCCAAGAACTTCATGAATCGGTTTTTCATGTCCAAAGAGCTTTGCCCGTGCTCCAATAATTTCATTTTCAGAATCAGATGATGTATCGTGCGCCATAGTTCAATTCCTTCTTGACTGATATTGTGCTCTAGTGCTACGTGCCATTTATATTGAAATTCCGACCTTATTTATTTGTTTTCATGCACAAGGGTAGGAGATTCTATGCTCAATACTAACGTAAGGAATGACTTGGGGTTAACTTGAGGATACCTTTGCATTCCTGCTAACACCCTAAAAAAGTCTAAAGTATCTATGCCACGAATCTAGATGAGTCTTCTTTCAGCAACCAACTCTTGATTATTATGCAACCCCTTGTCGAAAAATATGGAGCAATTAATAAACTGCGCATTTGTTTCTCTGTTCATAAATAATTAGGTTCATATTTTTTTCTATACATATATGTTTACATTTAATCACAAAAAAAATGCATGTTTACATTTAAAACACTTATAGTTTGGTATATCTTTGTGTAACTATAAATATTCATGTATCAGTGCACCTGTAACAAAGCCCAAAAAATCAAGTTATTTTAGACAGTGGTTGTATATAATTGTAAAACTATTAATATTTTTTATATGATGGAATTGAAAATAGGTACCAAATAATTTATAACAATTCACACATTATATTTAATTAATTGAGCTAATTGGAGTAAAAAAATATTATACTTTTATGTTGTGAAAATAAAAAGTCCAGTCGAATGGGTCAATTTCCTGCCCTGCACTCTCTTACTCAACCAACACAAACTACGCCAAACAAAAAGAAAATATGAACTATCAATGCATGCTATACTTAAACAAATGTAAAAATGGTTTGCATGCACATGGTGCATTAACGGAAAAAGAGCATTAGTGCTGGTTGGGATTGGCTGGTTGCATCAATTGTATCATCTTGGTAACCCTGGTACCCATTCATACAAATATTTGGTTTACAGGAAGAAAAAAACGGAAAAAGAGCATAAACGAAAAACAATTTAAAAAAAAAACAAGAAAAAACACCGGTATTTTGAAAACAATGATTCCTGTTATCTTTAATTAATAGTAGTTCTTTTCATTCCCATTTGTTAATCTTTATAACGGAAATTTATAATTATTAGTATTATAGTGTTTATGCAATACACAAGATAAATATTTATTATATATAATAAATAAATATTTTAAATAGATAAATTATATTTTAAATTTATGATGAATAATTTATATTGTGCTACAAATTTTTTGACTATTAGTAATTGTTAAAAAAAATTAAAATTCAATTTAAAAGTAAAAATGGGGATAGACGAAAAGAGATCTAATAGGTTAAGAAAAACCTTTGGAATTATAATTAAAAGAAGAAACTTTATTAAAAATGATTAACCTATTTTTTTAACTAAAATTATTCATCAATATTAAAGTCAATAAATACTTTACACTTATAAACAAAATAATAGAAAAGTAATAATTTTTTGTATTCCCATGAATAGCACGAGTACTAATGTAGTCTATAAATAATTAAGCGTGTTTGTTGTGCGTCAATGCATGTGGCTTATGGGTCCTTTTAGCATGCACAAACAACAGAGTGGTCATGAAAGTCGCTGTCTGTACTTAGAATTTGCAGTATAAATGTATGATCCTGCTTTTATCTTCTTCTTTTTCTTCTTTATTTTTCTGAATGATATTAATATGATCCTACTATATCTTTGAAACATATATATCAATACAGAAGCAAGTTGGATTGGTCCCAATCAACAAACTTTTCTTGTCAATCTTGTTGCCTGGGATTACTGCATCCTCACCCTCTTTGACCCACTTTCCTTGAGTGGTGTTCCTACTTTTCTCAAAACAGAAATGAATTGAATGTGACCGATTGCATGTTTACCAACTCATTAATTACATACACTCACATTTCAATTCATTCCAATATGAAGGTTGAATATATAAAAAAAAATGGATTTCAAGCCAACAATTTAAATTATCAATATTTGTATATATGATGAACTTTGAAAGCATTTTTAATGATTCTTTACTTAATATAAATAGGATATATCTTTCAGCTTCCCAAATCTGTTCAATGAAATTTTGCAAATTTATCCAAATTAATCACATTTTTATACGAGGATTGAGCTGCAAAATTAAACATATCAAATTATTTACAGGTAGCATGTTAACCATTGATTTTTTTTTCATACTCATATATATAGAAGGTGATGAACCCTGTCATATCAACCTTCCATATTCAGTCATATGCATATTCAATTTTGACGACTCATCATTTAATAATTTATAAATCTATAAAGTAAAATTTTAGATTTAAATTTTGTGAATAAAAAAAATAATTTTTTTATTATAACTGATTTAATCAGATTTTCTCACAAAAAAAAATTAAAAATATTTCACACTCATATAACCTAAGACCCATGATGTCACCAGTTTTGGACTGATCCATGTTAGACGCCCCTTCAATTATTAGTAACTACGCATGCATGTTACATGCCCCCTTCAATATCAGGTAACTCCATTAAACGCATGGTCCACTTATGAACTTGTTTTAAGCGTTGTGTGGTATCCGAGTTAGATGCATGTTATAAGTGATTAATGTGATATCCGAGTTTACATATTATTCGATATTGATCTTTAAGGAAAATGATTTTTTATCAGATTTTATTTATTTTTCAGATAGTTACCAATCTTTTTCTCCTGTGAATCAATGTTAAAACAAAAGAATTACATGTATTGTAAATTTAGTATAAATTTTCTTAGACAAAGATGTGACGAATAAAAAGACTTTTTATATTTTAATTATTATTTTTCGTTTTTCATCATATTAATTATTTCATGTAACTTTTAATTGTAAAAATCTATATAAATTGATTTTATGAAAACAATTAAGAAAAAATTATAAGACACTGACACCTGACAGAAAGTTGTATAAATACAAAATACATGCATAGAACTAAATATAAGTATTCTTAAAAACAAACTCTTTGGTGTGAGAAGAGTGGTGTGATGGCGCAGAGAGCTCAACCAGTATTGGCCACAGATGTTTTCCAAATGGGAAACATCCAATGGAAGCAATTCAATGTTGATACATCCAGTGCTTCCTTCTCACCTCCAAAACCATTGCTAATTTTTACACCAACTGTTCCTGGCGCATACCCTGTAATATTGTTCGTCCATGGCTTTTTCATTCGCAATTTCTACTACTCAAAGCTCCTAGCCCACATAGTCTCACATGGATTCATAATCGTTGCTCCTCAACTGGTATATTATACTTTGAATACTTTCTAACTTTTTTTTACTTCAAAATACATTATTCACGCACCATTAAAATTTGTATACTATTTTGTTTTTTTTTTCTTGTGAATATATAATTTTGGTTAATAACATATAATACCGAAATAAAATACAGATTCTTTTTACGCACTACCTTTATTGTTTACCTCAATTACAAACAACGCGTGACAAATTGTATGAAAAATAAATGCTACATATGTGAAACCTTTCTCAATTAATTCTTGTTGCAGATGTGAGGAGATGAATATCCTACAAGTATTTCTATAAATACTCAGTCTCCTCTAATGAGTTTTCAAAATCACTTAAACTTTATTGAAATTAGTACTTAGTATTAATTACCTGCTTTTATATATATATATATATATATATATATATATTATCAACTAATATCTGTGATATCATTAAATAATTTCTTTATAGAGTACATTATTAAATAATGGATCTTACTAATTATTTTGCTTAGTACATTAGTTAAATAACTAAAATAAAAAATATTTATTATTAAATCATAAAAAATGTAAACAATATTATGTATAATATAATTTTTATTTTACAAGAAAAATATTTCTACTTTAAATTTCTTAATCAATATCCTTAAAGCAGTTATTAATATTTATCTTAAATAATTTAATTGATATGAAATTGTGAGAAATAAATTGAGCTAAAAAAATGTTTTTAATATATTCCTTTCTGGGTTCTCTAACCTGACTTTTGTCTTCCCAATATTGTAGTTTTCCAATGGGCTTCCTATGTATGGACCCACTGAAGTGGAATATGCAGGAAAAGTTGCGGATTGGATAGCTGAGGAGCTTCAACATTTGCTTCCAGAGAACGTTGAAGCCAATTTGGACAAACTGGTTCTATCAGGTCACAGTAGGGGTGGGAAAACTGTATTTGCTGTGGCTCTTGGTCATGCAAAAACTAATCTCAAGTTTTCAGCACTTGTAGGCATAGACCCTGTGGCTGGCACATCTAAATATTGTAGAACACGTCCTCATATTCTCACTGGCAAGCCACGGTCCTTTGATTTGAAAATGCCAGTTGAAGTAATTGGCACTGGATTGGGCCCAGAGAAGCTTAATTGTTGTACTCCACCGTGTGCTCCTGATGGGGTGAACTATAAGGAGTTCTTCAACGAGTGCAAACCCCCTTGTGCTAAATTTGTTGTAGCAAAGTATGGTCACATGGACATGTTGAATGATGACACACCAGGGCTAATTGGGACATTGGTGTCAAAGTGTATGTGTAAGAATGGGACGACGGGTCCTAGGGACTTGATGAGAAGGACCACTGGAGGGTTGGTTGTGTCCTTCTTGAGGGCACAATTGAATGACCTATGGAAGGATTTTGATGCTATTTTAAAGGACCCTAATCTTGCTCCCACTGAAGTCGATGGTGTAGACTACATACCAGCATGAATTGATCAACACTCAACGTTCTTTTGCGCTTTTATTTCCCTGAAAGGCCTATAAATGTCTTTCGAAATAATCGTCTATGGTTATTTATGTATTCTCGCTATCCTGTCATAGTATAAGAAAAAAAAAATTAAAATATTATCGTTTTAATTTTTTAATGTAATTAATTTTTTTCACTTATATTTATATCTATTAATAATAAGAATTATCTCATATACATTTTTATTTGACCGATTTTGCCTCTAAATAATTAGCAAAATACCAATTATTCTCCTTGCCCTCAACTGCTCATGTAACCCACTTTTAGTCTCTCACAACCACATGTTGTTAAACAAAACTACAACAGGGGACAACACTTATGTAACCAGCCACAAAAGAGAAAAAGAAAATCTATACCATTACCTAACTGACACTTTCAAATCATGTTCACATAATTAATTCATTGGTTCTCTTTTACTTTTATTAATTAATAATTTCTCATCGGTCTCTCTTTCCTGAAACTTCTCATTTTTAATCGTGTTCATATTTCCCTCATAAAAACAAGATAACTAAATCAGTTTTTATTCAACCTACTCCACGATTCCCTTTTGTATTCAACGTTCATGCATTTTATCTTCCTCTATATTTTAATTTTTAACTTCTCATTCCTCTCTTTTTGCCGGAACTTTTTACCCGAGATTCCTCAATCTGTGTGAAGACGCCTGATTTTGAATGAGTTGTTTTTTTTAATTGTGAATTTATAGACGTTTTGTTTTGTTTTTTATATTTTGATTTTTAATGTTTGTGATGGTGATGATTGTGTTATTGTATTATTGATTTTGCATGTTTTTCAGGTTGATTGGTTAAAAAGTTTTTGTTGGATATGCGGCCTTTCTTGCACACAGTATTTTTCCAATCCATGTTCTTCAGGTTGATTGGTTAGTTTTTATTTCTTATTTTGATGTCTCATTAAAATCCAAAAGCCATAATGGTTATTTCATGCATAGTGGTAGAATTATCTTTTATTTATTTTTTCTTTTTAATCATTATCCTTTATCGGTTACATAGGTACTATCTCAACTATTATTAAAACAAAATTGTCTCACCACTTTCTTCAAGTTAATTTCTTCCTCTTAGAATTTCATCATTTTTTTGCCTGTACAAATGGATTAGTTTTGAATGATTGAATTAATGTTGATCGTTTGGAGCTTCAACAAAAAGAAAAAGCTGTAGAGAAATAGCGAAGTAATAAGGTCGGCAAGGAAAAAAAAAACCTCTTGCATTTAATTTATACACTTTTTCACATATTTTAGTTGTTTCTTCTTTTTTTCTTATTCTCATTCTTCTTCGTGTTTTTTTAGACTTTTTAATTATATTTCAAAATTGAGTAGTCATTCTTAACCCTCGAATAAATGGTTGTTTTTTCAGTGTTACCCGATTCTTGATAACAGAGGCAACAGTTGCTTTTTGAAACTTGAAAAAAGAAGAAGAAAGAAACAAAATTTGAGAGAGAAAATACAGAAGCAACAATGTCGGCAAAGAGAAAAAATCTGATGCACTTTATAGATTCTTTTACACATTTTCTTTTCACCTATTTTTCATTGGCAAATAACAAAAAAAGTTACAATTTATAGGAAGTTTTACAAGATGCAATGAAATTGTTTTTGCTAGTCCACATGTTTCTTCTACCACCATACATTGGATACTCTTCCGCATCTCCCTATGCATTAACATCTTCATCGTTATAAAGTGCATATAATTGTACTCTCTGATCCCATTCAACTGCTATATGAATACTGAATTTGTCTATTGTTGTTGTTTGCAACCCAACTTCACCCTCAACATCATTTGCAGACTTGAACATGTTTTACATCTCAGCTATATGTAAGTAAGAAATTCTCTAAGCCCTTCACCTCTGCAACTTGCTTCAATACTGTTTTATATTTTCCAAGTTCAACCATTCATTTAATAAAAATTTGCTACTTTTTTATTTTTGTTTTTAATTCATAATCCAAAATTAGACCAATAAAAGTTCCTAAACTTTTTCTCCATTATCAAAGAGTCTTTATCGTTAAGTAGCTTATGACATTACAATAATATTATGTAATAGTATAATGACTTATTACATTATTAAAAAATTTGATGGCTAATCACATGTAGTTTCTCTAATAAGATTTTATTTCCTTATCAACTATCATAAACCTTGTGTCTGTCGTTGTTGAATGCAGAGCTAACCAAATAAATTTGCAGGAAAAGCTTAGAAAGAAAAAGGGAAGTAATGAATGGAGTTCTATGTATTGAAAGATTAATTCTCAAAAGTTATATCTTGATTTGTACAGATGGTTATATATACACATATACAGCAACTAACTTCCAACTAACTATTAGTTTCAACCAACTAAACTAACTTCTAACTAACTAACAACTAAACTAACTTAACTTCCAACTAACTAACTAACACTAAGAGCCCCCTCAAACTAGGAGTGGATATCAGACATCCCTAGTTTGGAATTCAGAAATTTAAAAGCACCAGGCATTAGAGCTTTAGTGTAAACATCAACTAATTGATTTGTAGAAGGAATGGGAAGCAACTTCACAAGACCCCTTAACATCTTCTCTTGAACTATGTGGCAGTCAATCTCAATATGCTTTGTTCTTTCATGAAATACTGGATTCGAAGCTATGTGATTCACCTTCTGATGAGCTTCTAGATATAGTGGCTTGTTTCTTGGATTTCCATGAAATCAGTGAGTCACCAATGTACATAGCATAACCAGTGATAGACCTTCTTGTGTTAATGCAACCAACCAAGTCAGAATCACTAAACCCTTTTAAATGTATTTTACTTGCAGCAGAAAGGACAATCCCTGCTCTGGGATCCCTTGATATACCTAAGAATTCGAACAGCCGTTGAGGCCTTGTATTGGTCAAGTAGATCAACCTTCCAATTAACCTTCTAATAGAGGAAGCATCTTCCAATGAAAGAAGAGTCCTTGATTGTTGATGCAGCTTAGTAGCATAATCTGATGGAGTAGATACTGGTTTAGATCCAAGCATACCAGCATCACTAAGAATGTCTAAGGCATACTTCCTTTGACAAAGATTGATACCAGTAGGTTTTCTGGCTACTTCAAAACCTAAGAAGTATCTCAAGTCACCTAAATCTTTTATCTTAAAAGCATTGTCCAGCAACTGTGTAATAGCTTGTATTTCAATCAAATCATTTCCTGACAAAACAATATCATCCACATAAACTAATAGAGCAATGACAGTATTGAATCCATGCTTGAGAAACAAAGAATGATATGAAGCACATTGCTTGTACCCATGAGAGATTAAAAAGGAAGAGAGTCTGGCATACCACTGCCTGCTGGCTTGTTTCAGTTCATATAGGGACCTTTGCAACTTACAAACTTGCCCATGCTTGGCTACTTGCATACCTTGAGGAAGTACCATGTACACCTATTCATTTAAATCACCATGCAAGAAAGCATTATTCACATCTAATTGCTTGAGATACCCTTTATTGATAGCAGCTAAGGCCAATAGAAATCTCATTCTGGTTAGCTTGGCAACTGGAGAAAAGGTGTCTAGGTAATCTTGCCCTTCCACTTGAATGTAGCCCTTGGCCACTAACCTGGCCTTATGTCTCTCCACTGACCCATCTGATATGTGCTTGATCTTATACACCCACTTACAACCAATAACATTCTTATGTTGAGGCATATCAATTAAAATCCAAGTATCATTAAGTTCTAAAGCCTTAATCTTTGCATTCATTTCCTCTACCTAGATAGGATCCTTAGAAGCTTCATTATATGACCGAGGTTCAAGACTTTGTGAAATGGATAAAACAATATTGTGATAAGAAAGAGACAATTTTCTATATGAAAGAACAAAATTAAAAGATAGAGACAAGTACTTGCAGAATAACTAGCTAAAGTTGAATATGGGTGTGAAACATGGAAGTCCTTATACTTACTTGGTCTGTATGTCTGTCTCAGAGATCTTCTGGTTGCATTAGAGGACTGCTCTAAAGTTAAGGGATCGGAATCAACATTATTTGGTACATGCATGATATGATCAACTGGTAATTCTGATGAGACGCCATCAGGTTGATCAATGGCATGAGAAGAAAGAATAGGAAGGACAGTGACAGCATGGGGTTTGTCTTCACCAATGAAAGGAAAACAATCCTCATAAAAGATCACATTCCTAGAGACAGATATGGCCTTAGTTTTAAGATCAAACATAATGAATCTTTTGGTGTTTGGTTTAAAACCCAAAAATATAGAAGTGGCAGCCCTAGGATCTAGTTTCTTTCTATTAGCTGTTAGAGTACTAGAAAAACATAAACACCCAAATACTCTTAAAGACTCAATATCATAGATTTTTCCATGTAATTTTTCATAGGGAGTATGATTATTAAGAAAGGGAGAGGGCATGCAATTGATAAGAACAATAGAGTGAATCAATGCATATGACCAGAATACAGTTGGGAGATTTAATTGAAATAACAAAGATCAAGTCACATTGAGCAAATGTTGATGTTTTCTTTCAACAATACCATTTTGTTGGAGTGTTTCAACACAAGTAGTTTGATGCACAATACCAGTATCATCATAAAATTGTCTCATGATAAACTCTGCCCCATTATTTGACCTAATCACTTTTACTTTTGTCTCAAACTGCCTTTCAACATTGGCAACAAAATTCTTTAGATGAGATTGTGTCTCAGCTTTTAACTGCATGAGAAAAACCCCAAAACAAACCTTGAGTAATCATCTATTATAGTAAGGAAATACTTGTAACCATTTAATGAAGTTACATTGCAAGGACCCTAGATATCAACATGTATAAGAGCAAAAGCACAAGAAGAATGTGATTCACTACTAGGAAATGATAATCTTTTCTGCTTTGAATGATGACAGATTTCACACGCAAATTGCTTATCTGATTTAAGAATAGGATAAAATTGTTTTAATAACAAAAATCTTTCTAAAGATGGATGACCAAGTCTATAGTGCCATAGATTTATAGGTATTTTATTACATGAAAAGGCAGAAAAATTGGAAATGCTAGAACCAACAAAATCAGACTTGTACTTAGACTTGATAGGAATCATCTTGAGTCTTTAGAATCCTTCCACCATATCAACTATACCAATCTTTTGTTGGTTCATACCTTGGATAAAACATTTATCATTCATAAATGTTAGTTTGCAAGGTAAAAAGGAAACCAATTTAGATATTGAAATCAAATTATATTGAAAGCTAGGAATGTATAAAACTTCCTCCAAGTATAAAAATTGAGTAATCTGGATTCTGCCTGCAAGTGTTGCAGTAACTGTATGACCATTAGGAAGCCTAACCATTACAGGTTTTATTTTCTTGCATAAAGAAAACAAATGTGGGAAGGTTGCGACCTGATCAGTGGCTCCAGAATCAAGGATTTACTCATCTTGGCTAGTCTTGCTAACACTACAAGTGACAGATAATATACTACCTTTGTGATTGTACCAATCTGATTTATTTTTGAATTGCTTTGAGTTGGAGTTTGTTGTTGCAGCAATGACATCAAGGCTTTATATTGTTGAGTAGTTAATCTTACATCTTCATTTTGTGTCTCTTGATTTCGATCTAAGGGTGAACCATCACCTTCTTGTTAGACATGTGGCCTCAGAAATCTTAAGAAGGGGTGAATTAATTTCCCACTAACAAACTTTTAACCTCCTTCTAGAAGAGATAGGCTCAGAATGCAGAAAAAGCAGCATTCAATTAACTAATGTTCTTTAAACATGAAAGACAAAATTGATTGCAATAAAATTAATAAGATAAGGGAAGAGAGAATGCAAACACAATTTTTATACTGGTTCAGCCACTTCCCGTGCCTACATCCAGTCCTCAAGCAACCCACTTAAGATTTTTCACTCTCTTTGTAAAACTCATTTTACAAAGTCTGAACCACACAGGGACAACCCTTCCCTTGTGTTCAGGAATCCTTACAACTTAAGAGACCCTAGATCTCTTAAACAATTTCCTTTGAAAAGAAAAAGAAGAAGAAGTTTCTCTCTTTAAGAGAAGGATATTACAATTGAAGATCAATCAAGATTCCTTATTGAATATGCAAGTGTTTGACCAAGGAATCTTTTTGAGAGGATAAGATATTTCAATTTAGAAAAACTCTCTCCCAATTTCGTCCCAAGTCACACATGTATATAGGCCTTTGATGGCCATTCAAAATCCAAATGATAAGATGTGACTGTTGGCGATATTCCTTAAAAATCCTCTCTGGTAATCGATTATAGCATTAGTGTAATCAATTACACAGTTAATTTTCTTGAACAATTGTGACTCTTCATTTAAAATTTGAATTCCCAACGTTCAGAGTCTATGGTAATCGATTACATATAATGTGTAATCTATTACACACTTTCAAACCATTAGTAATCAATTACATGTATTGGTAATCGATTACATGTGCCTTGGATGACTTGAAACCTTTCGTTTTGAGGCAATGCTTGATCTTGAAGAAATCTTGAATCAAGGCTTTGTTTGTTGAAACAATCTTGTATTAATCTTGAAGCAAATGACCCTTGTTTGATTCTTCTTTTAACATCATCAAAATCATGTATACATACATTCACACTCCTTCCCTTATAGCATTGACATTGTTGATGTTTGGATTTTGTACCTTGTAAAATTTGTGTCCTGGTGGGTACCCATGCTTCTTGTAGTAGTCATCTATAGTATGGTTAGATAGACCACAGTCTGCGCAAACCCTGTTTCCCACAATAGGTACATGAAGGCCAAGAATTCGATGAATTGTTGCCTACTGCATTGATCAGACTCTTGCTTCCTGTTAATTCATTGCTATTGATTTGTCTTTCCTGCTGAACAACGTATAAGAAAACCTTGGCTATGTTTGGTAATGGGTCCATCATTAATACATTGGATCTCATAGTATTGAATTGATCATTTAAACCTCTAAGAAACTACATTATACAATCTTGTTGCTTTCTTTCTATCATACTAGTAAGAACATCATATGCACACTTTGGATCACATGAACATGTTGGATCAAGCCTGTAAATTTCCGATTCATCCCAAATAATTCTCAATTTTGTGAAGTAATCAGTAATGCTTTGATCATCTTGTTTGATGGAAGTCATTTCTTGCTGCAATTCTAAAATTCTCCGCAGATCTCCTTGTGAGTATCTTGACTTTAAGTCCTTCCACATGTCTCTAGTATTATCCATCCACAAGATACTTGTTAGTATAGAAGAATAAAAGAAGAGAAAGAAATACAGAGAAGAGAGAAAAGACATAATGTTTAACGTGGTTCAGCACACAATGTATGTGCCTACGTCCATGGCTACACTAGGAGAACTTTTATTACTTGCGCATATAAAAGCTTATAAGGTGTCTCTATATATAACACTAATGAGACACAAGTTTTTACAAACCAAGTGATGTGGGACTAAGACTAAAAAACTCTAACAATCCAAGCGATGTGGGACTAAGACCACAAAACTCTAACAATTCTCCCACTTGGGGTCTAAGTTCCAAACTCTAGCAGCTTCTTGTAAGCGGTGAGTTCATCGATTCTTTACCTAGTGTAGCGCCTTCATCTTCAATTATCCTTGAAGGCCAACTGAGGCAATGCAAAGCCTCAGCTTGTCAGTTGTAACAGCTTTAGTCAACATATCTATTGGATTCTCTGATCCTAAGATCTTCAACAAAGATAAGTCTCCATCATTTATCAACTCCCTGATAAAATGGTATCTTAATTGAATATGCTTGCATCTAGAATGAAAGACTGGATTCTTAGCAAGACTTATAACACTTTGACTGTCACTAAACATTGAAGCATTATCTTGTTCTTTCCCTAATTCATTGAGAAAATTCTTTAGCCAAATCATCTCCTTAGCTGCTTCTGAGATAGCTATGTACTCGACTTCCGTGGTTGAGAAAGCAACTTTATTTTGAAGTTTAGACTTCCAACTCACAACAGTACCTCCCAAAGTAAAAATGTAGCCTGTGGTGCTTTTCTTGGTATCAAAATCTCCTCCCAAGTATGCATTTGAAAATCCCTGTAAAGTGAGATTGTTTTTTCTGAAGCACAAACACATCTCTGAAGTACCCTTCAGATATCTGAGTATCCACTTTACGCCTTTCCAATGCTTCTTTGCTGGATTTGATAGGAACCTACTAACAACTCCCACTGCATGTGCTATGTCAGGTCTGGTACACACCATAGCATACATCAAACTCCCAACTGCTGATGCATATGGTACTCTTGACATGTAACATTTTTCTTCATCTGTCTGCAAAGATTGCTTCTTTGAAAACTTCAAATGAGATCCCAAAGGGGTATTCCTGGTCTTAGAATCTTCAAGGTAAAACCTGTCAAGCAACTTGAGTATATATTTCTCCTGAGACAGCTTCAAAATTCCTTCTGATCTGTTTCTAAGAATTCTCATACATAGGATTTGTTTAGCTGGACCAAGATCCTTCATTTCAAAGTTTTCTGCCAACTGCTACTTCAACCTATTAATTTCTGCCATACTAGATCCTGTAATCAACATGTCATCAACATACACGACAAGGATAACATAACTATTAGTATATTTCTTAACATAGCAGTAATGGTCCATGTCACATCTGTTGAATCCTGAGTTGCTCATAAAATCATTAAACTTCTTGTACCACTGCCTCGGTGATTGTTTCAAGCCATATAAACTCTTGTGAAGCTTGCACACAAGATTCTCCTTGTCTGATACTTCAAAACCTTTTGGTTGGGTCATATAGATGTCTTCCTCTAAATCCCCATGCAAGAATGCAGTTTTAACATCTAACTGCTCCAAGTGAAGATTCTCTGTAGCTACAATACTCAAAATAATTCTGATGGTAGTCATCTTTACAACTGGAGAGAAGATCTCTGTGAAATCAATTCCTTGTTTCTGCTTAAACCCTTTCACCACAAGTCTTGCCTTGTATCTTCTTCTACCGTTAGATTCTTCCTTTAGCCTATAGACCCACCTATTCTGTAACACTTTCTTTCCTTCTGGCAATTTAGTTAAAGACCACGTCTTATTCTTCTGAAGGGATGTCATCTCATCTTTCATCACTAGCTCCCACTCAATAGTGTCATTCCCCTGCATAGCCTCACTAAAACATTCTGGCTCACCAGCATCAGTTAACAACAAATAATGCAATAAAGGGGAATACATATCTGGTGGTACTGAAATTCTGCTAGATTTTCTTGGAGGAGTTGATGGTTCTAGTTCTGAATCAAACTCTACGCATGTACTCTGGTTTCTGTTGGCTACATCACTTTCTGAAATTTCTTCAAGTGTTATTTTCTCATAAATTTCTGACTGTTTACCTGCACATGTAGATTCTGCAGAAAATTTGTCCTTATAAAATAAGTTCTCATTAAAAGTAACATTCCTGCTTCTGATAACTTTCTTAGTTTGGTCATCCTAAAACCTGTAGCCATACATGTCAAATCCATAACCGATAAAATAAAACTTCCTCACCTTCGGATCCAATTTATCTCTACTATTAGAGTCTGTCAGTATATATGAAACATAACCAAAAATTCTCAAATGTGAAAGTTTTACCTCCTTTCCAGACCATACTTCTTCGGGCAACTGATAATTCAAAGGAACTGATGGTCCTCTATTGATGAGATATGTTGTTGTGTTTATTGCTTATGCCCAGAATGCTTTAGGCAAGCCAGATTGGATCCACATACACCTTGCTCTCTCGTTCAAGGTTTTATTCATCCTTTCTGCAACACCGTTTTGCTCAGGTGTTCCTGGTATTGTCTTGATCATTCTGATCTCATGTTCTGAATAGAAGTTTTTAAACTCTTGACTATCACACTCCTCGCCATTGTCAGATTTCAGACTTTTAACCATTAGACCTGTTTGATTTTCAACTTCTGTTTTCCACCTTTTAAACACAGGAAACACATCAGATTTACTTTTAAGAAAATAAACCCATAACTTTCTAGTAGAGTCGTCGATAAAGGTGACATAGTAGCGTGAGTTTCCAACAGATTTCACTAGGCTGGCCCTCAAACATCTGTGTGCACCAATTCTAGCCTTTCAACTTTAGGAGTCTTCCCTACCCTTGAGAAGCTGACCTTTTTCTGCTTTCCAAGGATACAGTGTTCACAAACACCAACATCAACATGCTTCAGGCTTGATAGCTTACCCTTTGCTGCCATAAGCTTCATTCCTTTTTCACTCATGTGTCCAAGTCTTTGATGTCACATGGTTGAATTATTGACAGCCTCAATAACTGCTACCATATCCTCATCTGCAATCATGTAAAGAGATCATCGCTTCTTTCCATGAGCTACAACAAGATTGCCTTTTGTTACCTTCCAAGCTCCATCTCCAAAAGTGGTGTGATGCCCCTCATCATCCAATTGCCCTATGGATATTAAGTTTCTCTTTAAGGCAGGAATATGTCTGACATTGTGCAATGTCCCTAGGGATCCACTGGAGGTCTTGATGTTGATATCACCTCTTTCAACAATGTCAAGAGATTTTCCATCTGCAAGGTAAACTTTCCTAAATCTTCCAAAAATATAGTTAGACAATAAATCTTTAGAGGGAGTAGTGTGGAACGACGCACCTGAGTCCATGATCCATGAATCAACAGGACTATCCAAACTGCAAATTAATGCATCATCAAGTTCATCAGTTACTACATTTGCGGATTCATCATCATCGCGCTTCTTGTTTTTGTGCGACTTGTTCTTCTTTGGTGCCTTGCACTGATTGCTAAAGTGACCTCTCTTGTGACAATTCTAGCAAGTAACGTCACTTTGAAATTTTCTTTGACCTTTCCCTCTTGACTTTGATCTGCCTCGACCATTCTAACCCTTCTGGGTAGTCCTTCCCCGGCCTTCGGTATTCAATGCTGAATTGGAAACATGACTGGAAGATTCTCCTGAATCTCTCTTGCGAACATCTTCGCTTAAGATCAAGTCATGGATGTCACTAAGCTTTAATGTGTTCTCCCTTGTAGAGCTACTAACTGCAGTAACAGTTACAGCCCAACTATCCGGTAGTGATGACAATAGAATCAATGCTTTCACCTCATCCTCAAATTTAATCTGCACTGATTCCAACTGGGCAAGAATAGTATTAAATTCATTAATATGATCAGTTACAGAGATACCTTCTCCCATCTTGAGGTTGAACAACCGGCGCATCAAGTATACTTTATTGGCTGCCAACGGCTTCTCGTACATATCTGATAACGCCTTCATTAAGCCTGCAGTAGTCTTCTCGTTTACGATGTTGAACGCGACATTCTTGGCTAATGTCAATCTAATCACGCCAAGAGCTTGTCGATCCAGCAAGTTCCATTCTTCTTGCTTCATGTCGTCTAGCTTAACCCCTGATAAGGGCTGATACAACTTCTTCTGATATAGATAATCCTCTATCTGCATCTTCCAAAAGCTGAAATCTCTGCCATCGAACTTCTCGATCTTCACCTTCCCTTCTTCTAATGTCATTGCTCCCATTGCCACCTCTAAACTGAGAAGACTCCCACTAATTCCTTTAAACTAAGGAAATCCTGTGGAGCAACCAAAAGCTCTTGATACCAGTTGTTAGTATAGAACAATAAAAGAAAAGAACAAAATACAGGGAAGAGAGAAAAGACACAAAGTTTAACGTGGTTCAGCACACAATGTATGTCCCTACGTCCATGACTACACTAGGAGAACTTTTATTACTTGCGCATATAAAAACTTACAAGGTGTCTCTATATATAACACTAATGAGACACAAGTTTTTACAAACCAAGCGATGTAGGACTAAGACTACAAAACTCTAACAATCCAAGTGATGTGGAGCTAAGACCACAAAACTCTAACGATTAGCGGTGATGGATCCTTAGCCTTGGGGATCCCTTGTATCGAAAGTTTTCTTGGTGAGTCCAGGCAGTGTGTCCCACAGATAGAGCGGCGGTGCAAGTACCACAGGTATGGCTATACTCGTGGATGACTTCCGCTCGAGGGGAGACTACCATGTGGAAGAGACTCACACTTGAGGGGGAGATGTGTTGGGTTACAAGTGTGAGGTGAAGTTTCACATCGGGTAGAAGTGAAAAGGTTGAGCACCATATAAGTAAGGAGAAGACCCATAAACCTGAGCCTTAAGGTTTTGGGTTAGAGTGTGGTGTCAGACTTCCTTATGTGGTGGCTCGTGGTCCATAGGTGTACTCCTCGAATCTCTCCAACAATACTTTGCCTTATCGAGGGTGAAAAGTTACATCTTGATTTGTACAAATGGTTATATATACACATATACAACAACTAACTTCCAACTAACTATTAGTTTCAACCAACTAAACTAACTTCCAACTAACTAACACTAAGAAACTAGTCTATCATTAGTTAAACATAGTTTACTTGAAAAATTACTTAAATTTATCTTATCAATTTTTTTATGGCATGAATTGACACGTTATTTGTCTCCGAACAACATCACTAATTAACATTTGTTACATAACAATGTGGACTAAAAATAGTAAATGGAAATTTTAAGAATTAAAAAAAAATTAGAAACTAAAAAAATACTCAACCCAATTAATATTTATATATCTAACTATAAAAGTTTACCTTGGACCAGTTTATAAGAATATATATATATATAAAAGTTGGATATCAGGGATTCATTAGGATCATGACAGCTGTTAAGGTTTAAAGAATACTTCCAGTTTATTCACCAATAAATAAAATCTTGATATTCACATCAGAAATTGAATCCATATTATTTTAATTTATGAATTTATTTATTACTGGATCATCTTGTCTTGATAGTCCATACTCAACTGGGTCCATGTTAGATGTCCCTTCAATTATTATATAACGCCATTAAACGCATGGTCCACTATGAACTTTTAACATCTAGCTTCAAGCGTCGTGGTTCCCGTACATACTGTATAGAATTATGAAATCGATTGCGGATAAGATTAGATAGTGACTAAACACAATGCCATGGGGAGAAATACAATTTATAGTTTGTTTGGTTCTGCTTTAAAAACTTGCTGGCTGTCATAAAAAGAAAAAGAAAAAAAATCATTAATGTACAATTGAAATCACATCAAATTTTACAAAAGATGTGATGTTAGAAAAAAAATTCAAGTGTCAGATCAAATAAAAATAAAATTAAATTATAATATATAAATGAGGGATAACCTTTACCTCTCTAACTGACTTTTGGGGTTGAGTTAGATCTAGGTTCATATTTTTAAAATTCTAAAATGACATTAGAACAAATTCAAGATTAATCTGTGTTAGTCCAACCCCCAAATACTTCACATTTTTTTAAAGTCCGAGAAAATATATAATGTTATTGAAAGATATTAATTTAAATATTGAAAGTTAAATGTATGTATTTCAGCTATAAATTTTCTTAACTCTACTCATTATTTTATTTTAATTGTAAAGTTAAAAAAAAAGACACATTTACGGAGAATACAAATGACAAACATTACGTTAAATATTTATCATTTAATTTATTCAATTAGTAGAGATGAATATATATATATATATATATATATATATATATATATATATATATATATTAGACCCTAATTCTCTCCAAGCCAAAAAAATAAAAAAACAATGTAAAAAAAATAAAATGAAAAGACAAGAAGAAAAAACGAATAAAAAAAGAGAGTAAAAAAATAAAAATGTAAAAGAAAAGCAAATAATAATGAGAAAAAAAATACATTTTGTGGCCTATTGGACTTTCAAACACAACCCATTAAATTAGAAAAGTGCATAGGGTAAAAGCCAAAAAACAAGGAGAAGGTCTGGAAATTAATGCACTGAAAGGTACAGATCTCAAGGAGAAAGAACGAACCAACCCAACGACGTCATTTGGTGAACTTTTCAGAGAAGAGGGAGGTCTCACCAGGTAACCCTTCATTACTCACTCTCTCACGTTTTCTCTTTTGACCCTCTTCTCTTTGTTTTTCTTTTTCTTTTTTTTTTCTTTCTTCTGTCTCTTCTTCTTCTTCTTCTTCTTTTTTTTCTTTCGTATCACCAACCCGTGTCACCCTCCGTGGTGACTCCACCATGGGCGCCAGTGAGGCCTATATGGTCTGTGTTGTATTTCTTCTTATTCCTTTATTTTGTTTGGTTACTCAAATGCTTCTCCTTTGATGCATTTCTTTTTTTTTCTTTTGCCAACTCCGACGAGGCTGTGGTGTTTCTGTCCATGTCATCACCACCATTTGCCACTATCCTATGGTAGCTTCACACTTGTGGGCCCTTCGCCAATGGCGTTAAGGGCCCTATCACATTTGTTTTCTTTTGGTTCTTTTTCTCTCTTTTTTGTTTGCACCACCATGATACATCTATTGTCGTCGATGTCATGCCGCCATCGGCCATGTGGCGGCCTTGCGCCGCTGGACCTTGCACTAGTGGTGCCATGGGCAACGTGCCACTCTCTATGGTGGTTTCCGCATTGGCTGCGTTGTTTTCTGCGTGAGACAACTAAGGTTTTCCAACCCTGTTGTGCAATTGCGGTTTGCGCCGGGTTTCCCTAACCCGGTTCCAACCCAACCCTAAAAAAACAACAATTATTATTTACACCCCATTGGTCAATACATGCACCACTTTTCTGTTTTTGGCCTACCCATTTTTGCAAAATCTGAAATAAAATAGAAACGTTATTCACACCCTGTCTTTCATAAATGCACCCCATTTTCGTTTTGGTCCTAGCCAATTTTTGTGAATTCTGAAATAAAATGAAAACAACTATTTACACTCCTTTTTCAGCACATGCACATGCTTTAATTTTGGGCCCAACCCATTTTCTTGTGAGATGAAAATGTTCCTTTATATATGCACCCTATCACTTAGAATGGTGACTAAGCCCGTCATGTTAGCACTCCATCAATGTTGACTAAGTCAAAGTTAACTCTTTGATTTTGACAAAAAAAACAAAAAACAAAACAAAAAAAAAAGAAAAAAAATAAAAAGTAAAAATAATTATACATATTAGTAGGCATGGAATTGGGACCTGAACCCGTGGGGCCTACCCGTAGGGAAAACCGAGTTGATCAGGGTCGAGTTCGGGTTTTCCTTGACAACCAAAGTTGGGTTTAGGGTTCGGGATGGGAATATTAATACCCGCTCGCTAATATTTAATTTACAAAAATATTCTTGGATATATATAACACACTAAAACCTGAAACTATTGAATTGAATTTTATGCTACTGTTGGATTATATTTTATGTTGTCACATACAATCTAAAAATATGTTGTGGTTGCTATTAATTTTTTTTTTATTCTATGAAAAATTGTATTTTTTATAGGATTTTATAAGCATGTCAGGGTGGGGTGGGGCAGGGAAAACCCAACCCCATCAAGGGCGAGGATGGGGGATAAGTCTACACCCCGTCGGGTCTCGGGGGCTGGGGCAAAGGGAAAATGGGGAGTCAGGGGCGGGGGCGGGATAAACAAAACCCGACCCCGACCCACCTCGTTGCCATGCCTACATATTTGTGAATAGCTCTTTATTTTATTGTATTTCTTTATTGTCTCTATCGTTTATTCTTTAATGTGATTTTCTTTTTATCATTGCCTTGTTAGTTAGTTTAATTAATATTGTATTGTAAATATCTCGTTATTCATCTTATTTTTTCCATGTTTCAATCTCGCATCCTTAATTACTAAGTGCACTCTCCACTTTTATTCTATCTCTTTTTATTCTCATTCTATTTATTTGATTTCCTACACTATGTCAATTATTTGTTTATTTTCGCAAATCCGCATTAGCATTCTCTAGTACACGCTTAAGCTTTATGCACTTCATGTTGGGTCTCCGACTTGTTTGATAGTGTTTCAATAACATCTGGGTAAATTTTGTGAATGACATGTTGGGTTTCTAACTTGCTTGAGTTCACAAAATTTACCAAAAAAACTAAAGTCTTTTCTAATAATTGTATCATTCTCAAATAAATAATCCCTCAATCTTACACGCACTCCATGTTGGGTCTCTGACTTGCTTGGTAGTGTTTCAATAAAGTGTGAATAAATTTTATGAATGACATGCTGAGTCTTTGACTTGCTTAACTTCACAAAGTTTACCACAAAACCAAAATATTTAAAAATAAAATAAAATCAACCCAACACACAAACGCCTTTTTCTACAAAGAACTACGTAAGTCTGATTTTCTCATTGCACCTGGCATACGTAGGAACGAGGGAAAATCCCTTGTCAACAAAAAAAACTAAAAAAATAAAATCCTTATTTAAAAAAAATAACAAAATAAAAATTTGGTTTCCTTTTCTAAATAAAAAAACAATATAACAAAATACAATTCATGTTTTCAAGGGAAGAAAAATAATTAAAAGTCACTTAATTTTTAACACACTCAATTAAAGGTTGTCGTCTTCATGACGAACACGTGGGGTACTAACACTTTCCTCATGCGTAAACAACTCCCAAATCCTTTTTCTCAAACCGTAGAACATTCTTTATCTTTTTTTTTTATTTTCCCGACGTTTTCCTTAAATAAATGTTGGTGGAAACTCCTCAAGTTTTCCATTTTTTGGAAACAATTTATCTTTTTATCTAATTTTATTTCGTTGTCTCATCATGGCCTATACTATTACAGATGGCGACTCCACTAGGGACCATTAGAGAGTTAAGCCATTTGATCAAGGTGAAATTTTATCGTGACTTTTTCTTTATTTATTTTCCCTTTCTCTTTTATCCTTTTGTTGTGTTCCCGTTCATTGTTGTTTCATTCCGCTACTGTTCTTTTTGTGGTTTTGCTTTGATCTTGTTTCTTTTATTCTTTGTTTTTCTCATGCTTGTATATAACCTTTGCTACGTTTTTACTTCTTGGTGTGTATCTTTGTATATATTACCTCTGTAGTTAGAAAAAAATTGTGTCATTGAATCCTAGGGTAGATGACATCTGCTATACTTGTTGTATCTGCCTGGGAATTTTTTTTGGTGTTTTGAAGGTGGGGTTGGATAATTCTTAGGTTGCTCTATTCACACATGACACTTACACCTATACTTTTTGCACACAATTTGAGATATTAGGCCATATACTCGGGTCTGTGTGGGCCATAGGGAGTGGAGGTCGATCTGTGGTCATGTTAGGTCTCCGACTTGCTTGATGACAGTGAACCCTCATCTAGAGTTTTTCTCTTTAGGTAAGGCATTGCCACTGGTAGTCCCTATCACCACAGTGTTGTTACCTAAGAGGATGATATCTCTAGAGGCTAGTGAGGTTACATGAAACTGCCATTGGAAGTTGTCACTGGATAGTGGACTTTTAGACCCTTTCCGTTAGGTTCCTGAATTAGGGACACGGGAGCAGACTCACCCTATCTTGTTCCATGAACACATCATGCATCTCTTCATGGCATCATGATGGACATATCATTTATGCATTCATTATTTATCATATTCATACACCGCATTTGCATAAGTCATTGCATTTCCATACATATTCATTAAGCATGTTTTTTGTTCAGACAATTACATACATTTTGTTATCATCATTCACATGTTATGTTCACTCATGCACCACATTTGCATAAATCATTGCATTTCCATAGATATTCATTTAGCATGTTTTTTTGTTCAGACAATTACATACATTTTGTTGTCATCATTCACGTGTTATGTTCACTTATGCACCACATTTGCATAAGTCATTGCATTTCTACACATATTCATTTAGCATGTTTTTTTTCCAAAAAATTACATACATTCTGTTGTCATCATTCAAATGTTATGTTCACTCATGCATGATCCTATCATATAGTTTCTCATGCATTGCATTTTCCTCTACATTGCAAAAAAAAGCCACAATGAAGCGTGAAAGTTCACACCGCGCTCTTAGTTGCATATGTTGAGTACCATGATGATAGCTATAAACAAAACATGTTGGGGTTATACACTTCTTTTTCCTGAAAATGATTGAAAATCACGTGAACATGGTATACAATGCATTGTTAGCAAGAAATGGTGGCCTTTCAGGCGTCTCGTGTCAATCTCATAAATACATTTGTCATGCATAGCATGAGTATGTCTTACTCATTCATCATATCTCTTCCATTATAGGTTGCCGAAGTATTGACGATCAAAATTTATTTTCCTTGGAACACAGGTTGAACCAAGCACAATCTTTTAAGAAATGGTTTAATCTAGTCAAGGTCAAAGTATGGAAGTATCCAGCTTGCGAAAGTTGGGGCAGAAGATGGATCGGGTTTACATAGTCTCTTTGACTATTGCCAACACATGATTGAGCTAATGATTTACATAATTAGGAACTATTGATGTGCCTATATTTTATTTCCAGTTGCGCTTTGACTCTGACAGGATGTAAAACAATGTTGTTTTAATGAAATAGAGTTGATTCGACCATATGTTCTATTGAGTGTTTTGTATAAAATTCACAATACTTCAATAACTTATCATTTACATGCATTCATGCTTATTTGTTTTTCTGCATTGTTATGTATTGCTCATTACATTTTTTTCCTTGAAATAAGAAAAAGGAAAGTAATCATTGTGCTAAGAAAGATTGCAATTTATGACATCCTTACCAGACGTGTGCCAAGACAAGGATAATGAGCGACATAAAACAAGTATAGGAGCAAATAAAGGCCGATATAGAGGCCATGAAGGGGAAAATGAAAACAATGATGGAAGTGATGATGAGCATGAGGAAGATGATGGAGGTCAATTTTGCTACAGCTGTTGCTGCAAGGACTACTACTGAGAGGGACTCGATTCATTCACCCTGCTTCAATCAAGAGAGTCGTCCAATCTTAGATGTAGTATGTCAAGGAGGCAAGGCGACGGCAAATACGTATGAGCCTCATTATGTCCAGGTCTAGAGCAAGCCTTTTTTCCACCATATGGTTTGCCTTCCAATTATACATCGCCCACTGTTGTATATGCTCCTAGTGAGAATATTGTTAATTCTGCACCTATATTCATTGAGAGTAGAAAACCCCAACCTGATCATACACATGCACATGTCTCTCAACCCATGGGGGAAACACATAAAGCTCCCCAAGACCACACTCTAACTGGTTTCAAGGCTTATTCGGGATATACCACTGAAGGACATGCATTTTCTGGTGTCCCCGTGCCAAATGCTCCTGGGGGGCCTCAGTATCGACCACTATCACAACCCTTACATTTTGTAATGGGAGGAGGATCCTTTGCTATAGTTGAAAAGGAAAAATTTGATCATATAGAGGAGAGGCTGAGGGCCATTGAAGGAGGGGGAAATTATGGTTTTGCTGACATGTTAGAATTGTGCTTGGTACCCGATGTAGTTATTCCTCCGAAGTTCAAGGTGCCAAATTTTGATAAATACAAGGGCACCACTTGCCCAAAGAATCACTTGAAGATGTATTGTAGGAAGATGGGGGTGTATGCGAAAGATGAAAAATCTGATGATGCATTTCTTCCAGAAGAGTCTCGCTAGGCAGTTATTACCTGGTATACTAACCTAGAATCTTCCTGGATCTGCTCTTGGAAGGATCCAATGAATGCCTTCATTAGGCAATATTCGTATAACTCTGATATGGATCCAAATAGAATGCAACTACAAAACATGTGCAAGAGAGATATTGAATCTTTCAAAGAATACGCTCAAAGGTGGAGAGTTCCAACGGCTCAAGTAGTACCCCCTATGACGAAGAGAGAAATGATAACCATGATAATGAACACATTGTTGGTGTTCTACTATGAGAAAATGGTAGGTTACATGTCTTCCAGTTTTGCAGATCTAGTGTTTGCTAGCGAGAGAATTGAACCAGGTCTGACGAAAGGGAAATTTAATTATGTTGCTTATGCGAATCTTGGTAATAGGGGATTCAGGAGGAGTGGCGAGAGGAAGAAGGAGGGAAAACCTCATGTTGTGGCTATACTTCCCACGTGGCCAAACTTTCCACTAGCCCCTTATAATCCCATGTACAAATATCCTTCCCAGCAATATCACTACTCAGCCAATATCAGTTCTGCTCATTACTTGTCACCCTACCAACCAAGAACACCCAATCAGCCACAAAGGCCACCCTTAAATCGGCCACAAAATCCACCCGCTGCACATCCAAGACCAAACACTAACCTTAATACCAACCAAAAAATGAACCAGGGAAGGAATTTCCCAAAAAAAAGGCTTATAGAATTCACCCCAATCTCGATGTCATGTGCTAACTTACTCTCGTATCTGCTCAATAATGCAATGGTAGTCATAAACCCAACAAAGATTCCTCAACCTCCATTTCCCCAAGGATACAACTCGAATGTGACATGTGCTTATCACGGGGGAGCTCCGGGGCATTCCGTTGAGCATTATATGGCCTCGAAACACAAGGTGCAAAGTTTGATTAATACAGGTTGGTTGAAATTTCATAAGGACAATTGATTGTGAATTTTGATGTCGTCAAGTAATACTACGCATGATGCTTGGGGCAATTTTAAGATTTGTTGTTGGATGTCTCCAAGAACTTATTAGGATTTTCATGTTTATGCTATTACTGTAAACAACATTCACAATGCTAATAATATGGATGAATTTGATGCCATTGTCTCTCATTCTCTCACAATTACATCTTTGCATATTTAGTTAACCTTCACTAGAATATGAATATATGCCACTAGCTTGTTTGCTCAAGTGACCTATGCTCTAGAGTTGATCTCCAAGTTTGCCCGATCAGAAATAACGTGTTCTACATGTTTGGTGAGGGTGTTGTAAGTGACAAGTAAAATTGAATAAACATTTGATTGCTTGTGTTTCAAGTCAATAAATAATAAGTACAGGCATTCATGAGACCTCATGTTATCTTAAAATTTTTGTGAAGAGTAAGAGTCCTTTGGCTTAATCTTTCAATTTAAAATCCTTTAAATATTTCTTGTCCTTGAAAATTCTCTTTCAAGAATCTGCACAATTTCTTTCATTTCTTCTTGCTACAAGGACGTGACAAATGACATCATCAGATACTTCTGAACCCTACACTAGGGCAATGACAAGCACCAAGCATGAGCTTCAAGCGAACCTACGAGGCAAATAAAAAGTTTTCACCCGATAGGTTGAAAACCCGAAAGGGGGGCCTATGCAAAAGTTAGGGTAATAATAAAAAAAGAAGAAAAAGAAAAAGAAATCATGAGCTTGTTATTAGAGGTTTTGTCCCAAAATCCAAACTATAAAATTCTTTAGTTAGAACTTGAAATGACACATGACCATGTTTTTTCATCCCAAATACTAATTTATCCCTTACTTCCCCCTCCGAGCCAAAGTATAATTGTTTTCTTATAAAACAAAAGAAAAAAACCCTGAGTTGGAACCACCGCTAAACTAGCGGAAAGAACAATGCAAACAACACATGCATGAGGTTTATTAAGCTCTAGGTTGGGCAATAATGTGATATAAAAAAATTCGCCAAAGGCTAGTGAAGCAAAAAAGAGACAAAAGTCTTCCAAATTTTATAAGGAAGGTGCAAAATGCAATGAGGATTAATGCTTAAGACGAATGGAGTAGAGCCCAACCCAAAAAGTTGAAATGAATAAAGGTATAAGCAAGGCTCTCAAGGTTCTTACTCAATATCACCCTTAAACACTCTTTGAGCATCTCTGATCCTTTCTTTCATAGCTCTCTTACCCCCTGACCATGTTACAAGCCCAATAAAGCCCATGTGGATCAAGGAAGGACTAATTTTGCTTTTGAGTTTGGATTCTGGAATGGAACCTGCACACGCTTGTGATTGTTTTTTTAAAAAAAAGAATCCCCGATGTTTGCACTTGCACATTTGAGAAGAAAACTCATTCGACCAAGAGCTCGTGGAAGATGCCCAAAGACAATTGTGATAGTAGGGTACATCTGACGTTAGTCGCTCATGCAGACTCCTTAGGATTCCTTTTGAATCTAAGGGTAGCCTTTGTTATATAAATTCTTTCGAGATCAACCCATGTCATCAAGTTTCAGCGGAATCGACAGAACCATGGCATCCCTCTATGCTTTTAAATCAAGAAAGTTTCACTTGGTCATATACCAAAGTGTAACAATCCATTTCCATCCTTCAATGGTGCACGTGGTCGGTCCTAAAGCCTTATATTTCCTTGTTGTGCAAAATAATCAAAGTTTATAAACAAAGAAATGGATGAATCCTAGGATCAATATTTCAATTTATTGATTAACTGTTAAATGGCTCCACCATCATCATCTAAAATTGTTAAGTGATTAAATCAAACAAAACATACACTTTGAGGGAGTCTCCAAAGAGATATGCAAAAGAGAGGATGAGGTTGCATGAATTATCACATCTTTTATAAAGAGACAGTCAATCTATGTTTTTTTTATAAAAAAGACAAAAAAAAAAAGAAAAGAAAGAAAGAACAAAGTATAGTGAAAGAGAAAGAATGTCATGAGCATTTCATAGTTTTCATGATTCAAAACTTTTTGCATTGCATTGTTGGGTACAAGCCTACATTTATTGCATTTCAGGAAAAAGTTTACATGCCTATTTTCATTCATCATAAGTCATTCCAAAACTCATATGCTGCATATTAGGCAATAAGTGCATAGATTTCTCTTTATATGTCAATATCCAAAATCCAATGTCCTATCTTTTAAGACCTTGGGCACTAGTGCCTATTGACATGTTTCATAGGACTTAATGTCCTTTGCTTTTTGTTTCATAGGACTCAACATTCTCGCCTTTATGTTTTCATAGGACTCAACGTCCTCGTCTTTATGTTTTCATAAGACTCAACGTCCTTTGCTTTATGTGTTTAGGGTTCAATGTCCCCTGTCTTTATGGTTTCATAGGACTCAATATCCTCTGTCTTTGTGTTTCATAGAACTCAAAGTCCTATACTTTTTGTTTCATGAGACTCATTTTCCTGCTTTTGAACTCAAAGTTCTTTACTTTGTTGGTAGACCAGATTTTTTTTCCCAAGATTTTTCATTCTCATATTGTGATCTTTCAAATAATCATTCGAACAAAATTAGTACTTTATCTTTACTTATCTTTTACTTTCAATAAAAGATAAGAGGGGCAACTGTCAGACTCTAATTATGTATGAAAAAAAACGAAAAAAAGAGAACAAATAAAATAAAATAAAAGAAGAGAAAAATGAAGGATAAAAAAGAGAAAAAAATGCATAAAAATGAAAAAGAATAGAAAAGGAGTAAAAAAACAACGGAAAAGAAAAAAATTAAAAGAGAATGATAATAATAAAAAAAAGATAAAAAGTAAAAAAAGAAAGAAAGAAAAGTAACGTAAAAAATGAAATGAAAAGAGAAGAAGAAAAAACGAAGGAAAAAAAGAGTAAAAAAACACAAACGTAAAAGAAAAACAAATAATAATACATTTTGTGGCCTATTGGACTCTTAAAAAGAACTCATTAGGTGATAAAAGAGCACAAGATAAAAGCCAAAAAAGAGGGAAAGGTCTTGGAATTAATGCACAGAGAGGCACGAATCTTGGGGAGGAAGAACGAACCAAACCAGCAGCGCCACTTGGTGAGCTTTGTCAGAGAAGGGAGGGGTCATAAGGTAAACCATTATTCCTCACTCTCTCATGTTTTCTCTACTGACCCTCTTCTTTCTTTTCTTTCTTATTTCTGTCTCTTCATCTTTTTCTTCTTTTCTTTTTTCTTTCGTATTACCACACCGCATCACCCTCCGTGGTGACTCCACCATGGCCCTTAGCGAGGCCTATACGGTCTGTCTTGTATTTCTTCTTATTCCTTTATTTCGTTTGGTTGTTCAAGTGCTTCTCCCTTTGATGCATTATTTTTTCTTTTGCCAACTCTGACGGGGCCACGATGTGTCTGTCCATCTTGCCGCCACTATTTGCTGTTATCCTGTGGTAGCTTCACGCCCATGGGTCCTTTGTCGGTGGCGTTAAGGGCCCTATCACTTTCATTTTTTCGTTTCTTTTATCTCTTTCTTGTTTGCACCATCGCAAAACCTCCGCCGCCATCACTATCGTGACATCGCCAACCCCGTGGTGACCTCGCGCTGCTGGACCTTGCACCAATTATGCCATGGGCATCATGCCACCCTCCGTGGTGGTTTCCGTGTTGGTCGCGGCGTTTTCTGTGCAAGGCAACTACGGTTTTCCAACCCTGTTGCATAATCGTAGGTTAGGCTGGGTCGCCCTGACCCAGTTCCAACCCAACCCTAAAACAACAACAACAACAACAACAACAATAACAATTGATGTTTACACCCCATTAGTTAATATATGCACCCCTTTTCTGTTGTGGGCCTACCCAATTTTACAAAATCTAAAATAAAATAAAAACATTACTCACACCCCATCTTTCATACATGCACCCCATTTTCGTTTTGGACCTAGCCAATTTTTGAAATAAAATGAGCACAACTATTTACACCCTTTTTTCAATACATGCACCTGGTTTCATTTTGGGCCTAGTTGATTTTTTTGTGAAGTGACACTTCCTTTATATATGCACCCTCCCTCTTAGGATGGTGACTAGGCTCGCCATGTTAGCACTCCATCAGTGTTGACTAAGTCAAAGTCAACTCTTTGACTTTGATAAAAAAACAAAAAACAAAACAAAAAAAGAAGAAAAAAATAAAAAATAAAAATAATTTTACATTTTAGTGAAAAGATCTTTTTTTATTGTATTTCTTTATTGTCTCTATCATTTATTCTTTAATGTGATTTTCTTTTTATCATTGCCTTGTTAGTTAGTTTAATTAACATTGTATTGTAAATATCTTGTTATTCATCTTATTTTTGCCACATTTCAATTCTGTATTCTTAATTACTAAGTGTACTCCTCACTTCTATTCTATCCCTTTCTATTCCCATTATATTTATTTGATTTCCTACACTATGTCAATTATTTGTTTATTTTCGCAAATCCGAATTAGCATTCTCTAGTACACGCTTACGCATGCTCTGTGCACTCCATGTTGGGTCTCCGACTTGTTTGATGGTGTTTGAATAACGTGTTTAAATTTTGTAAATGACATGTTGGGTCTCCGACTTACTTGAGTTCACAAAGTTTACCACAGAACTAAAGTCTTTTCTAAAAATGGTAACATTCTTAAATAAATAATCCATCAATGTTACATGCACTCTATGTTGGGTCTCTAACTTGCTTGGTAGTGTTTCAATAGAGTGTGAGTAAATTTTGTAAATGTCATGCTAAGTCTCTGACTTGTTTGATTTCAATAAGTTTACCTCAAAATCAAAATCTTTCAAAATAAAATAAAATCAACCCAACACACAATTTTTTTTCTACAAAGAACTACGTAAGTTTAATTTCTTCATTGCACATGAGGATAAGTTGAAGCGAGGGCAAATCCCTTGTTAATAAAAAAAAATAAAAAAATAAAATCCTTTTTTTAAAAATAATAAAATAAAAATTTGATTTCCTTTTTAAGTAAAAAAATATAACAAAATATAATTCATGTTTTATCTTTTTTTTATTTTTCCGACATTTTCTTTAAATAAATGTTGGTGATGACTTTTAAAATTTTTGATTTTTTGAAAAATAATTTATCTTTTTAGCTAATTTTATTTCGTCATCCTGTTGTGACTTATATTGTGAATATATATATATATATATATATATATATATATATATATATATATATATATATATATATATATATATATATATATATATATATATATATCAATATTAATCAATCACAAATCATATATGTTAAGATCAAATGACTTTTGGTAAGTCAATAAAATTATTATATATGATAATATATATTTGATTAGATGATAACGTAAAAATTATTTGTGTTTTCATTTTATATATATATATATATATATATATATATATATTAATTATAATATTTTTATATTTTTATTCTTTCTTATCTCCTTTCATTACATTAATAATCTTAATTTATATTTTTATTTCTCTTGATTGTAAGCAGTTACAAATTGACTGTATAAATTCAATTTAAGATAAAACGAGACACTGACACAGTAATTGTTTCCCATGAAAAGATATTTATATGAGGTACATGCATAGAACTCAGTTTAGGTATTCTTAGAAGCAAAGTCTTTGGTGTAAGGAAAGTAATAATGGCGCAGAGAGCTCAATCAGTATTGGCCACCAAAGATGTTTTCCAAAAGGGAGATTTCCATTGGAAACAATTCAACGTTGAAACTTCCAGTGCTTCATCCTCAACTCCAAAACCATTGCTAATCTTTACACCAATCGTGCCTGGCTCATACCCTGTCATATTGTTCTGCCATGGATTTTTCATTCACAATAGCTTCTACTCTGAGTTCCTAGGCCACATAGCTTTACATGGATTCATACTTGTTGCTCCTCAGCTGGTATATCTACTCTCGTACACTTTCTAATTTATTTTTCCTTCAATATACATTTTTTACTCATCGTTAATATGTGTATACAACTTTAATAGTTAAACCAAAAAATTACATTTTCGAAAGAAGTATCTTTATTATTTACCTGAATTCCAAACAAGCTGTGAAGAATTGTACGAAAGAATAAGAAAAAAAAAGATAAAATATATTTTATGTGCTTATAGTGAAACTTGATTTTAATCCTCAAACTTTAATTTTGATCAATTTAATCGATTAACTTGGTAAAAAGTTGTGATTTTTTTTTCCAGTGAAAATCCTGTGGTAAGAGACAAAATTCATTATTTTTTTTAAAGTTCAAAAGATCTCAAAATTAAAATAGGCAGGCTAATACCAATTTATATAAAAAATATGAAAAAACATATTTTATCAAAAAAAATTATTACATGAGAAACACTTTCCTATTATTTCTTGTCTTTTTGCATTTTCCTGAGTTATTTTTGCATAAGAAATGTCATTTTCTAGTCTACCAATATTTTTATATTGTTTATTATGTTAATTAATGTTCTTAATTAATAAATTAAGTATATATATATATATACACACACACACGGATTATTTCATAGATTGTTAACTCTATTAGCTGTGGCACTTGGTCATGCTAAAACCAACCTCAAGTTTTCTGCTTTCTGCACTTGTAGGCGTAGACCCTGTGTCTGGCACATCTAAATCGTCCTCACATTTCCTCAAATTCTCACTGGCATGTCCCAAAATCCTTCAATTTGAACATACAAATTGTTGTAATTGGCACTGGGCTAGGCCCCTAGAAGGCTAATTTTGTTAGTCCACCATGTGCTCTTGATGGGGAGAACCATAAGGAGTTCTTCAACGAGTGCAAACCTTCTTGTGCACATTTTGTTGCAACTGAGTATGGGCACATGGACATGTTGAATGATGTAGGGAACTGTTTCGGCACCCAACAGTTTTCTAAAATATCAAAAATGTCATTATAAATAATAGATTAGCTTTTTCATTTTTACAACGCCTTTATTTTAAAATTGTACTTCCTTAGTGTAACTTGCTTTCATTAGCGTTCTTTTGTGAGTATTTGTTGTCGTCGGTGGTGTACATACGTTGTTTATGGATACACGATGAAGTTTGGTAATTTTTCGTCGCCGGAAAAGAAGAGATGTATATTAAAAAATTTCAAAACATACGAATTGTCAATCCATATGTTTTGAATTTTTAAAAAAATTATAATTTTTTAGAATTTTTTATACATTTAATTTATTTACAAAATTTGATATTTAACTGAATGTTGTATTTAAATATTTATTACGGTAATTAATAGTTAAAAAAAATTGATATTTAATTGAATGATATATTTGGATGTTTATTAGAGTGATTGAGAATCAAACAAATATGATATTTAATTGAATGATGTATTTAGATGTTTATTACAACAATTGATAATTAAATAAATTTGGAATTTTTTTACATATGTAAATTTTTATTAAACCTATGATTTTTATTTATAATTTATATATGTAAATAAATTAATTATTAGATAAAATTTAATTATCACAAAACTTATTATGTAAATTTACATGTGCATTAAATATATATAACAACATTAATTATTTTATAACATAATTGGTCTATCTGCTCAAATGGTTAGAATGTTGTGCTAATAACGCGAAAGTTACAGGTTCTATTCTTGCTTTGACCATTAATTTGACAATCTGTATTGGGCTTATGAAAGGTCAAAATCAGAATTTTGCATGCTATGCTGGGTGTATCAGTAAAAATGTTGGGTACCCCTAACAGTTCCAATGATGTAACACTGACCTAGTAATCTAGTAGGGCCAATATTGTCAAATTGTGTGTGCAAGGATGGAATCGGTCCTAGGGACTCCATGAGAAGGGCTGTGGGAGGGTTGGTTGTGGCCTTCTTAAGGGCACAGTTGAACAACCTATGGAAGGATTTTAATGCTATTTTGGCGGATCCTTATCTTGCTCTCCCTGGAGTACATAGTAGCATGAAGTCAACACTCAACATTAATTTTGCGTTTTTATTTCCATGAAAGGCCTATAAATGTCTTTCAAAATAATTGTATATTGTTATTTTGTGTCACATAATAATTATCATGTAAGAAAAAAATAAATATTAAAATAATTATTATTTTAATTTTAATTTTATTTTAGCAAATCTTAATCTTGTGCCTACCTAACTCGATGATGTAATGTATGTACCAACATGATGTCAACACTCAACAATATTCATTTGTGTGTTTTTATTTCCATGAAAGGCTCATAAATTATTGAAGCAAGAAGTCATGCCAATGAAGATTTATTTGATGATTTTCCAACCAATTATGTCTAAAGCTTCGATTTTTGTACTTATATGTGTGTGTAATTTGATGTTAGGGTGTGTGTTGATTTGATGCTTATATAATTTATTTTGATTATGAAGCCCTAGCAATTCATGCGAGGATTGGTAGTTGGGGGTCCATAGAAAGTCCATTTTATGAAATCTCTGAGAGATAAAAAAGAATACGCATGCTTTATTTATCACCAAGTAGAGATGAATACTATATGGTAGCAACAGGAAATTCTTTGGCACTTAATCGAGATATTTAGGAGGAAATTCTTTGGCACTTTATTTATCACCAAGAATTTCTTACGATAAGTTAAAGTGATAGCTAGCTTTTCAAATACGTAAAAAGAACTCAAATACATAAATTGGTTTAAACTCAATTCCAGAATTTTGGAGAAAACAATTTAATGTGAATGTATAAATACATGGTTTTGATGATGCCAAAGAATAATCAAACAAGGTTGCTTACAAGGTTGCTTCAAGATTAAAACAAGGTTGCTTCAACAAACATTCAAAGATTAAACATTGCTTCAAGATTAATACAAGGTTACTTCAACAAACATTCAAAGGTTAAGCATTACTTCAAGATTAATTCAAAAGTTAGGCATTGTTTCAAGATTAATTCAAGGTCAAACAAACAAGATCAAGAAAAAGATAAGGCCTCAAACAATCTCATTGGTTGATCAAACTTTTGCCTCAAAATACATTGTTTCCAACATCCAAGGCTTTGGTAATCGATTATCGGGCAGTGTAATCGATTACCAGAAGACAATTTTGAAAATCATCTTTTAAAAAGGGTTTTAAATTTGAATTTTGAATCGTGTAATCGATTACCATATGTTTATAATCGATTACAAGCAACGACACTTCAGAAAACACTTTAAAAAGTCATGACCCTTCAAAATATAATTGTGTAATTGATTACCAGAAACCTGTAATCGATTATCAGTGAAGAATTTCAGAAAAAACTTTTTGAAAAGACACATCTCTTCAAACCATTTTGAAAAGGCATGAAGGGCCTATATATATATATGTGTGTGTGTCTGACTTCGAAAAGAAAGAGAGAGATATTCTAAAGTGAACTTAATTGTTAAATGCTCTCTCAACAACTCTTGGGCAAACACTTGCAAATCTATTGAGAATTCATCCAGGAACTTCAAATTGTATTATCACCTCTAAAAGAGAGAAATTCGTCTAGGAACTTCAATTTGTATCATCCACTCTAAAGGAGAGAAATCTTTCTGTTCATCTCAGAAAGTCAGTTGTAATCAAGAGATTGATTGTATCTTGAATTGTGAGAATTGTAATCAAGAGTCGGGTTGTTTCTTGGAGAATCTTAATTTGAACACAAGGGTGAGAGATCACAAGGTGTGTTCAAAGTCTGTAAAGGATTTACAGATATAGTGAAAAGTCTTAAGTGGGTTGCTTGAGGACTGGACGTAGACATGGGAAGTGGCCGAACCAGTATAAATCGAGTTTGCATTTTTCTCTTTCCTTATCTCATTTATGTTATTGCAATCAATTTTGTATTGCATGTTTAAAGAACATTATTAAATTGATTGTTACTTCTTCTTCTGCATTTTGAGTTTATCATTTAGAAGGGGTTAAAAGTTTGTTAGTGGGAAATTTCAAAACTTAATTCACCCCCCTCTTAAGTTATTGATGCCACTTGTCTAACATTTAACATTTTAAATATCAAATTAATCCATTAATTAATCAATTGAGTCCTATATAAAGGACTTAAATCTCTTGTATATTCCATTATTGAGAGAAAAATTTGTGAGATGTGAGATCTTGAGAGAGTTGTTAAATAAGATAATCTTGGACATCTAACATAGATTCTCGAAGATCAAAATTAAAGAGACTATGCAATTTCAAAAGGATGTCGAGATCACTCGTCAAACTTAAAGGATGTCTCAAATAGGAATAAGAAGGATCGATGATAGTTCTATGTCAGTGTTAACAATGATTTAGTCAACTTAATATTTTATCAGAAAGACTTTGACAAGATCCAAACCTAATTTCGAGATTGATTGTAACAAAAAATTATAACATTTGTTAACTAATTTCAAAATGTTGAGAATAATGAAAATAAATTGAAAACAACAAAAGATAGTGGTAAACTTAACATTTGCCTCCATATAATTATCGTAATCTAAGCTACTCAAATCTTTCTCCCACTCATAAGAAAAACTACTACTGAAATAAGATTATCATCATCAAATTAAAAACTATAAACTCTTATTTTGGTGATGAAAGAAAACACATTCTGACTTATAAAGACAACAATGAATTCAATATTTGTAGAATACATTCTTAAAAAGGAATGAAGAGTCTTAAGTAAGATTAAGCCTCGAACTGAGTGATTATAATTGTTGTTAATAAAAAATAATGACGATAATGATTAGAAAAGAAAGAAAAATATAAACACAAATATTGATGCATTGAAAAATTACAACCATGATGTTAAATAAAATTCATACCAAATTTGTGGGTACTTAAAGAAGGATCATCTTTGGAGTTCCAAAGGGTGAGGAACACTAATTAATTTAATTACCTGAAGTGAAGTTTCCTATCAATAATTTTAACACCATTAATAAAATATAGAAGAGTATCATGTCTGAAGATACACCTATTAATCAATGATCAATCCCGCCACAAATTAAAAAGGAAAAAAAAAAAGGGAAAACAAGTTAAGAGAATCGTTGAGACCATGGTAGAGTTGGAATTAGTGTTCTGTACTCTGCACTCTTCGTTATCCATCTTTCCATCTCTTTTTTTGTCAAACTCTTTAATATTGCTTTGTATTTATGTGAAATTACTATTTGCCAAAAACTATAAACATTTTAATTTAATCTTTGAATGAGTTAAGATATATCGAAGACGAGAAAGAATTTCTCAATAATAATACTAAAACCTTTAAATTTCAGAAGGTAGTATAAACTCTTAAAAATAAGGAATTATCAAATTTCTCTTGAAAATTTATGACAAATATTTTTTTTTGTATGTCTTTGAACAATGAAGAAAATATTATTTAAAACGATTTAAAAATTAAAATAAAGTAAATATATTTTACAAAAACTAAAAGAACAAAATTATAAAAAACAAAAAAATGAAAAAACAGTACTGGAAAAAAAATATTTAACAAAATTTATTCTACCTTTCATATTCAGTCATGCATTTGATTCAATCTTGACCACTCATTAAATAATTCATATATCTATCAGTTACTATAAATTGGTCCAGGTCCATGTTAGGCGTCCCTTCCATTATTATGTGACGCCATTAAACGAAATGTCCTCTTATGGAATTTTTTTAACATCTACTTGCACTGTGGTCCCCCATATATACTATAGTATGAAATCGATCTTGGATGGGATAGTGGCCTGAGTACAACGCGCGAGGAGCAATGCAATTTACTCGTGCCAAATATCCTACCCACAAATACTTTATTTTGCATTTTTTTCACGTAAAATTTTATTGAAAGATATATATTTCTTTGGTCCAAAATAATAGTTCGTATTATCCCCATTTTACTGCCCGTTACATTATGCAAATTAATTGTATGAAAACAATTTATTTAGATAAAAAAAATCAAACACCGATAGTTGACACAACAGTTTTTCCCGTGAAGAAATATCTGTCTGAGATAGAAGCATAGAATAAATTTTACACTTAGAACATAGAAGCAAAGTGTTTGGTGTGAGAAGAGAGATAATGGCGCAGAGAGCTCAACCAGCGTTGGCCACCACGGATGTTTTTCAGAAGGGAGATATTCATTGGAAGCAATTCAATGTTGAAACATCCACTGCTTCTTCCTCACCTCCAAAACCATTGCTTATTTTTACACCAACCGTGCCTGGCTTATACCCTGTAATATTGTTTTGCCATGGCTTTTGTATTCGCACTAGCTACTACTCTAAGCTCCTAGCCCACATAGTTTCACATGGATTCATACTTGTTGCTCCTCAGCTGGTATATCTAGTACTCTTAACACTTTCGAATTTTTCTTCTTCTTCAATTTGCGCACCATTAGTTTTATATACAACTTTGTTTAATAATTTAAAACCATAAAATTAAAATTTTCAGGGTACTATCTTTATTATTTTATTTAATTTCAAACAACGAGTGAGGAATGATAAGGAAAAAACATGCTATATGAGAAACAGTTCTCTATTAATTCTTGTCTTTCTGTATTTTTTTAACTTCCTGGGTTATTTTAGAATAAGAAATGCTATTTGCACGCATACCAATATTTTTATATTATATTTATGTTGGTTAATGCATGTTTTTTTTTTTTTTATCAATAGTGTATATATTATACAAATTAGTTAATAGATTAGTAACTATGACCTGCTTATACAAATTAGTTAAATCATCTGAATCCGATAGTCAACTTTTCTCAATTTGTTTTCAATTTTTTACGTAATTGATAATATATTTTTTATAAATAAAAAATTGAAAGAATTTGATCGCTGTGGAACAAATCAAGAAAAAAAACCTATTTTTTAATTTTTCTATATACAATAAAATAAAGTTAAGATATTGATAGAATTCGTATAACAATTAATTAATAATTATTAAAACAGAACGATACATGGAAAATATATTTAACTCATTTTTAATTCTTTTTGGATTCTCTGACATTGCTAACTTTTGCCTCTCCGATGTTTAGTTTTCCATTGGGGTGCCTATGTTTGGACCAGAAGAAGTTAAGTGTGAAGGAAGAGTTGTGGATTGGCTAGATAACGGGCTTCAACCATTGCTTCCCGAGAGCGTTGAAGCCAAATTGGAGAAACTGGTTCTAGTAGGTCACAGCAAGGGTGGAAAAACAGCATTTGCTGTGGCACTTGGTTACTGTAAAACAAAGCTCAAGTTTTCAGCACTCATAGGCATAGATCCTGTGGCTGGCGTATCAAAGTGTAAGCCTTGTCGATCACTTCCTGATATCCTCACAGGTGTGCCACGGTCCTTTAATCTGAACATACCTGTTGCTGTAATTGGAACTGGGTTGGGCCCAGAGAAGGCTAATTCTCTTTTTCCACCATGTGCTCCAAATGGGGTGAACCATAAAGAGTTTTTCTCTGAGTGCAAACCACCTAGTGCATATTTTGTTGCAACGGATTATGGTCACATGGACATGTTGGATGATGAAACACCAGGGGTAATTGGGACAATGATGTCAAAGTGTATGTGCAAGAATGGGAAGAAGGGTCCTAGGGACTTGATGAGAAGGACTGTGGGAGGGTTAGTTGTGGCCTTCTTGAGAGCACAGTTGAATGAGCAGTGGAAGGATTTTGATGCTATTTTAGCGAGTCCTAATCTAGCTCCCGCCAAACTTGATGATGTGCGATACTTACCAACATGAAGTCATCACACAAACATTCATTTATGCAGTTTTTATTCTATTTCTATGAAAGGCCTATAATGTCTTTCAAATTTGTCTATATAATGATGTTATTCACATTGCACTTTTCAATTGGGTTTTTACATGGGACAATGCTTTTTTTATTTTTTATTATTATTATAGTTGAAATTAACAAAGGATTACACGTTCAAGTCACTGGGAATTAATTGTCCTGCTCATGTTTCCTTTGGCTTCCCTCGGATCAGGTGAACCCAATTGATTAATGAGTTAGACCTAATTAGGGAGTTAAAATTGTTGAACCAAGACTAGTTAGGAGAATAACTCATCGCAGTGATGTTATCAGACTTAAATCAATAATTGGATATCGATGTATATATGCTAACAAGAAGGTCGATTTGCCTTCATGATGGACAAAGGGATGTATTGATACACAAGATGATGTCTTTTGGAGTCATGAATGCTAGGGTAACATAACTAAAAATTTAATTTAGTTCTTAATTTTATTTTTTAAAATATTTTTTATTTTTTTATTTGCAATAAAAATTAATAATTTAATAAATAATTTATTTAAAAATATATAATTAAGTAAATTAAAATTTTCTTTAACACAAAGTGAGGGGGAATCTCATAAATTTCATAAACCTTACAAAACTTAATAGAATATAATTGGATTTAAATTTTTTAACTTATCTTTTTCACTACTTCACTCTTGATGATGTTAGAGACAAGTCAAACTCCTTTTAACTCATCTTATTATCAGGTATAGAAGATAAAGGTGGATCTTAAAAACTAGTTTTCATGAACTAGTATTTCAACTCAATGTCATTTATGAGATTAATTAATATTTGTATAACAAAAAAAATAATTAAAGTGATTAATTTCATTAATAAAATATATTATAAATCATTTAAAATAAACGTATAATTTTTTATACGTTCAATTAATGAATTATTTAATTTACCCGATCTTTTCTTTTTCTTTTTTTCTTGTAACAGAAAAATAATTTTATTGAATAAATGTACTAAATTTGGGTAAAACAGAAATATCAGAGGCACCTCCTCACTAATACAGGTTGATCCATGCCCTCCTCCTGCAACTTAAAAATTTTCCTTTTTTTTTCTTCTTCATTTGAGTTGGTAAATATGGCTTAAATATTTCTAGACAATTACTAAATGTTGTTTCTTATTGTTAAATGTATTTTTCAATATATATTTCTATTTTTTCACCCTTTTAAATAACACCATTTTTACAACAAGTCCCTCATACGTGTTCTTCATCAACAAGGACCACCACTAGACCCTGCTGCTACTCGTTTACAATGCATCAACCTTGTATTGAAGTTCACATCAAAGCCTCTACCTAATTAATGCTTGTACAACGTTGGTAGCAGTGTGCACTGCTGCCATGTGCTCCCCCATGACTCATAAAAAAATCGTTCTCATTAACTTGTGTTCATGGAATCAGGTGGGAGACCAGGAGAGAATTTTATCTACCGAATTGAAAGTAAATTAAAACCGCTCAAATAAATTTTGAAAAATCAATTAAAGATTATATTCTTTACGTTACGTTGTAGGAGAAGTTACTATAACAAGATACGCCTCTTGTGTTGCTGAGTTGTTCTGTCATGTATATTTAATATTCTAGGAAGTTTATAAATGTTGGAAGTGGAACACAAGTTACCGGTATATTTTACTTTTCTTTTTTTGAGGTAACAGTACTTTTTACTTTATGCTCTTTAATTTTGCATACCATAACCAATAGCAGCTGTATATATAACCACTACACCAATAAATTGATTAAGATTGTACATATGGTCATTTGAATAATTTGTCCCGAGGACAAATCTTTTTACTCTCTAATAAGGGGTACATTAATTAATTAGTAATTTGAAGCGTATTAATATCTAGTAAATTCACATAAATAGTTTGTAAATGAAAGGATCAAAATCAATAAGTAAAACATTATATTACATGAATAAAAACAAAACAAAATAAAAACTTAAAAAAAGAGAGACATAGAAACTAAAATAAAAAAGAGACATATATATGGAGATTACGAATACATAAAAGTTAGATATTTATCATTTATTCCATTAGTAGACATCCTAAATCTAAAACAAATTAATTGCGTGTGTAATGCAAAGTTCCTGTACATAGATGTAACGAACCAAAAATAGTTTTATATAGATTATAGAGTATACTAATCGATCATAAATCATGTTAAAGAAAACTTTTATGTTAATTAGTGTAAAATTTAATAAAATTATCATATTATATATATATAATAATAATTTATGATTCATTGATAATATAATTTTTTTAGACTGTTAGTATATATTAGTTTTTCCATCAGAAAAAATAATTTATTGTTTTTTATCATCTTTTTTCATTACACTAATAATCTTAATTTATTATAAATAAAAAAATCTTAACTTATGTTTTTCTTTATTAAAAAAGACGTACATCTAATTGTATAAATACAATTACTATTTAAGAAAAAAATGAGACAGTGACATTCTGACGCAACAGTACTTGTTTCTCATGAAAAGATATCTATATGAGGTACATCCATAGAACTCAATTTGGGTATTCTTAGAAGCAAAGTCTTTGGTGTAAGGAAAGTGATAATGGCGCAGAGGGCTCAACCAGTATTGGCCACCACAGATGTTTTTCAAAAGGGAGATATTCATTGGAAGCAATTCAATGTTGAAACCTCCACTGCTTCCTCATCACCTCCAAAACCATTGCTTATTTTTACACCAGCGGTGCCTGGCTCATACCCTGTAATATTGTTCTGCCATGGCTTTTTCATTCTGAATTGCTACTACTCTAAGCTCCTAGCCCGCATAGTTTTACATGGATTCATGATTGTGTTGCTCCTCAGCTGATATATCTTCTACTCTTAACACTTTTTAGTTTTTCTTCCTCTTCATATGTATTATTTATGCATGCACCATTAATATTTGTATACAATTTTGTTTAATAATAAACTGAACAAAAAATTACATTTTTCAACGCACTCTTTATTATTCACTTTAATTAATTTCAAACGAGGTGTCATGAATTGTATGAAAAAGTAATATATATGAGAAACTCATCTCTATTAATTCTTGTCTTTTTGTAATTACCTGGGTTATGTTTGCAAAAGGAATTTCATTTGGATGTCTACCAATATTTTTATATTATTTTCTTATGTTAGTTAATTAATGTTCTTAATTAATTAATAAAGTTAATATATTATAAGAATTAGTTCATTGGTAAATATTAATTACATATACCCATCTATATTAAAATGCAACATAAGAGATTAATATATTATAATTAAAAATTCGATTCTTCACAAAAATAATTTTTTATATCAAATTTTATTTATTTTTTGACTAAATTTTAGACTAATCAGAATCTATTTTCTTTGATGAATAAAATGGTTAATTAAAACAAAAATAATCCATCTATACAAATAACTGATGAGACATCATTAATATAAAAAAAATATTTTTAATTCCTTTTGGGGTTCTCTAACATAGCTTTTGCCTTTCCAATGCTAGTTTTGCAATGTGTTTGCCTGTGTTGGACCCAGTCAAATTAAATTTGCAGGAAAAGTTGTGGATTGGCTAGTTGAGGGGTTTCAACCTCTACTTCTTGAGAACGTTAAAGCCAAATTGGAGAAACTAGTTCTATCAGGCCACGGTGGAAAAACTGCATTTGCTGTGGCACTAGATCATGCCAAACAAACCTCAAATTTTCAGCACTCATAGGCATAGACCCTGTGGCCGGCACATCTAAATTTTGCGAAACGCATCCTCATATTCTCACGGGCTTGCCACGGTCCTTCAATTATTTACATTCTCTATCGGATTTTTACGTGGGACAGTGTTTATTTATTTTGGAGTTGGTGATCAGACAACGAACTATGTTTAATCACAGGGTGTATTACTCAAGTTTCCTTGCGTTCTCTCTGGATCCGGTGAAGCTGGTCGATTTGTGCACTAAGACCCAATTAGGGGAGCTATTGAAAGTTGTAATTAGATAATTGGATAGTAGTTGTAATTGAATAAGGGAGGACATTAACATGTAATCTAGGAATTTTACAAAGAAAGGTATTAGATTTTTTCCGCACAATAATGCATAGTATAGCATGTTCTTCTCACACAATTTAATCGATGTCTTAAATTGTGAGTGTCAAGAAGAAAGCTTGAATCTATAGATGTCCATAGTTTCGATCTAATTTGTAGAGAAAATTATTTTCTATTTAATCTCTATAGTTTTTCCACAAATATTACATGCATCAAAGTTGTTTAGTGGTCACATTTATTGGACTACAAATGAGCAACTTAACTCATCAGTCTACGTGCCATTCACGCATAAAAAGTTCAAATGATAAATATCTATAATTTAGTAAAATTTTATAATTAAATTAATTAATAATATACCATAATTGAAATATTTAATAGTTTAAACAATGTATTCTAAATAATTCAGCTGTAACTATCATAATGTAAACAAAGACAAAGAGAGAAAGATTGTCAGAACTCAGAAGTGTGGGAAAAATTAATTAGTAGTAGAATATATATTACTATTTTTTTTGTTGGTATTATATACTACTATTTTCGTAATACTTGAAATATTGTGGGAATAACGTTACTCTGCACGAAAAGGACAAGTTCTCTTTCAGGATATATGGGACTCAATGGGAAAACACCTTCCTATCAATTCACATTAATTGTTAACAGCAAGCCTCAATTATAGTTTACGCAACTCTAATATATGTAATATCAATTTAGGACATGTAAATTTAATTTTATCTACCATATTGCAAGTATGGCACATGTCTTGTAAAATATAAATATATAAGAGTAAATTTTAAAATTGAATTTTTTAAAAATTAATTTGGTTAATAAAATATCATTTTAATGATAATTAATTTACAAATGTCTTTAGTTAATTTGAAAATTTTGAATATTGATAAAAATAATTAAAGAAATTTGAAATTTTCTTTAATTTCACAATTAATTAAATAAAAAAATTGATTAAAAATTGTCTCATGTGTGACAAGAAAGATGGGTAATTACACGAGAAGAAAATTACAAATAAAGATTGTCTCATTTTTTTGAAAAAAAAATAAAGAATCAAATTTGTAATACAATACTAACTTATATTTAAATATAACAAAATCACAACAATTATGTTGTATATTATTTAGACATATTTTAAGTCTTAAACAATCATAAATTCACAAGAAGTCAAAAACAAATACTAATAACTTTTCCGTTACACCAAAATAAATAGTAGTTTACAAATTATAATTCAAATATGTTATAAATTTTATATGAAAAACACAAAATAATTTAGCTTTTTATATATGGAAGATAATTTTATTTTGGTTTTGATAATAGCCGAACAAATAAAGAAGGGCTATATATGTGCCAGAACCGTGAGATTTTAGGGTGCAAATATTGATAGGAAGCACCCATAACTGATATAGCCATATAGGTAATAGCTATTGAGGGATCCATGAAAGGGAGCCTTTACTGGTTGATGCTATTAATAATTCTTTTTTTTTTTCTTTTTTTACTGGTTGATGGTACGTGAACACGTTTTTAACAAGTGCATGCATACAGACATTATCGTAAACATGTATTTAATACAGGTGCCTTTTTAGAATTTGAATATTATTATATCCTTGCAATATATTGCGATATGCTAATCACCACTCCCTTCCTATGTTAGTAAAAATAAGGAATTTCATATTCTTTTTAACTTGTTGCTCTATGAAGATATTGACAAGTGATCACAATGGAAGTTAATTTTTCCGTTTGCTAGAACTAGAAATTGTATATATAGAGAAAGGAGGAAATTAGTATTTTCTTATTCAATAGAATTGTGACACATATTCTAATATAATTTATGAAATTACATGTTATTCTTCTAATTTTTTGAACTCCAAAATTGTTAATTAAAACTTAATAATTAAAAAATTTCGACATCTCATTCTATGGTGTCATTCGTTCAATCAATATATTGCAGGGACTCAATAAATAATTCCCTTCTTCCTATAAATTCACTTCGAAGCATTGTATGCTTATCTATTCTACCCTGTGAACATGGGATGAGTGTGATACCAACCTTCTTGAAGAGTTGCTTGCTCTTCATGATTCGGTGAGGGGACCTATCACTATCATCCATTACGAATTAATTAACAAATAGTAGAAACAATTAAAAGGCAACGAAATTCCATAATATTAGTTGGCATTTTCTTTTCGGAGATAAATTAGTTGGCATTTTTTAAATAGGTATATGCTCGAAGACTAAAGACTAAACACGTGCTGCAGGGGAATGTCGTCTGTGCAGATAGAAATGCCTAGACGTGGAAGATAAAAAATTTCAGACTTAAAAATTCTCACTTTTTTTTTTTTTTTTTAACTAAGGTCATTTTGGGATCTATACTAATTTGAATGTTCGGAGAACACAGTTATAAGAAACTATTGCTCTCTCAATTGGCTTTTATTTATTCTCGTGACATGTACTTTAACCTTGATTGCAACAAGTTCTTTTAATCTCTTAATTAACCTTCTTATACATGAAGGAAAAATATGATAAAATACTTTTCTTGAAAAGAATGTTGTAATCACGTTTCATGTTTCTTTTTTCGGAGCAGTTTTCCATTAAATTTTCCGGGGATGGAAATTGACAAATATTATACTCTCTTGGGATACCCCTTTCGGAAAACTAGCCACATTAGCATGCCTAATTAATCCCACGTCTCATACATGATCATAGGTTACTACATACTCTATTCTAGTAAATTATTCTGGTCCACGAAATCACATTATTTTTTCTGTGAAGAGTTACAGACTAATATTTTATAGAGTTAATTACTAAAATTCATCCAAGGACCAACCTCTTGTGATAAATGCTACTATTTTGTACAGAGATCTGAGTCAAATTCTTAACCACATACATAAAAAAATATAATTATCTATCCATCATCATGTTGATAAATCACATTATTAATATATTGAACGACACTGACAGGCTAGAAAAGCTGTTTAAAGGCTGAAATTAATATTGATCCATTCATCTTAACAAATTGGTGGCTTCAGCAGGCAAGGGTGACCTTGGAAGATTACTGCTAGATCTCTTGTAATAGTTATTGAGTTAAACTACATAAAAGAAACAGATAGCCTTGATTTTCTCCCTAAAGGAATATAGCCAAATAAATTAAACAAGCAACTAAAATGAAAAGAGAAGGGACATGAATCTTGAGAAAAAGTAAAGTTGGATGCTGGTGTTGGAGTTGGTGCTTGATATAATAATAGTGAGCTAAACTTGTGGAGATTGATACGTGAGATTATCATTATTGATGAGCACACTCTCTAGGACAAAATTGACTGATGTAAGCAATGGTAAATCATCAATGATCAACTGAGCATGAAGATTAAAAGTTGAAGGTGTTAGAATAAATCTCTTAACCTGTGATATTATAAACTACAAAAGAAACACAAGTTATTAATAAAATGCAGAAATTACATATCAAATCATACCTCCAGTCATTGTCATGAAGAGTTCCTTGTTTTGGTTCTTCCAAGCTCTCTCTTCCTCTCTCTAGATGGTGTATAAGTCTGAATTCGAAGGGATGAGCTCAGGGACCAAATTCATGTGTTTATATAAGCATTCTACCATCAAGAATGCATTTACTAGCCATTACCACTCATTATTGGCTGTTACAATTCATTAGTGGTCATTACCACCCATTAACAGCCATTCAATTTGGCTTCCAAAACTGACGAGCGTTACAGATTTTCAAAATGCTAGGACCAAATTATTACATTCTCCCACTTGGTCCAAACATTTTGACTTAATGCTCAATCTTCTTAAGAAATGAATATACGAATCATAGCGAAAGTTGCTCCTATAACGAGTAATATCATCCATGTATTACAATATACTCAATTTCCCAAGCAATATACTCAAAGTGGTAATAAAACTTAATGAATAAACCCAATGTTTATTCTTGGTCCAAAACATAATTTTTCTCAAATAAATCAATGTGCACCCAAATATGAGAAAATATCATAATATAAAAGTTTTAATTTTAACATATAAGTATACAATCATAAAGTGGAACCAAGTCTCATTCTTTCTACTTGATCCTTAAATTTAAACGGTGGCATGCCCTTAGTTAAAGGATCAACGATCATCAACTCAGTGCTTATATGCTCAATGACTACTTTCTTGTCTTTTACTCTTTCTCTAATGGCTAAGTACTTAATGTCGATGTGCTTACTTTGACTTCCACTTTTGTTATTCTTAGCCATAAAGACAGCAGCTGAGTTATCGCAAAAAATTCTTAAAGGCCTTGAAATAGTATCAACTATCTTTAGCCCAGAAATGAAACTTTTAAGCTATACACCATGTGATGTAGCCTCAAAACAAGAGACAAACTCAGCTTCCATGGTAGAAGTAGCAGTCAAAGACTGCTTAACACTCCTCCATGAAATAGCTCCACCAGCCATTATGAAAATGTACCCAGATGTTGATCTACGAGAGTCAACATAACCAGTAAAGTCTGAGTCTGAATAACCAATCACATCTAGATTGTCTGTCTGTCTATACATAAGCATGTAATCTTTGGTCCCTTGAAGGTACCTCAGCACTTTCTTAGCAGCTCTCCAGTGGTCAATACCTGGATTACTCTGATATCTTCCTAACATTCCAACTGCAAAAGCAATGTCAGGCCTTGTGCATACTTGAGCATACATGAGGCTTCCAACAACTGAAGCATAAGGAATGTTTTTCATTTGTTCCCTCTCAAAGTCATTCTTTGGACATTGGTTCAAATTAAACCTATCACCCTTCACAATGGGAGCAACACTTGGTGAACAATCTTTCATCCGAAATCTCTCTAGAATTTTGTTAATATAGGTTTCCTGTGAGAGACCCAAAATACCTCGAGATCTATCTCTATGAATCTTAATGCCGATGACATAAGATGCATCACCCATATCCTTCATGTCAAAATTCTTAGAGAGAAATTGTTTCACCTCATGTAGCAAACCCCGATCATTGGCTGCAAGTAAAATATCATCTACATATAAAACAAGGAAACATATTTTACTCCCACTGACCTTGTGGTATATGCATTGATCCATGGGGTTTTCCTCAAAACCAAATGAAGAAATTATCCCATGAAACTTAAGGTACCACTGACAGGAAGCTTGTTTTAAACCATATATAGATTTATTAAGCTTGCAAACCAAATGCTCACCACTATTAGAGGAGAAACCTTCAGGTTGTTTCATATAAACCTCATCCTCTAAATCACCATTAAGAAAAGTTGTTTTCACATCCATTTGTTGCAACTCAAGGTCAAAATGAGCAACTAATGCCAAGATTATATGAAGAGAATCTTTCTTAGATACTGGAGAAAAAGTCTCTTTGTAATCTATTCCTTCATTTTGAGTAAATCCCTTAGCAACAAGTCTTGCCTTGTATCTCTCAATGTTGTCTAATGAATCCCTTTTGGTCTTAAAGACCCATTTACATCCAATGGCCTTTGCCCCATTAGGCAACTCTACAAGGTTCCAAACTTTGTTACTCTACATGGAACTCATCTCATCCTTCATGGCATCATACCATAAATTTGACTCTTTACAACTCATGGCTTGATCAAAAGTTTCAGGATCATTTTCAGCTCCAATATTATAGTCAGATTCTTGCAAATATACAATATAATCACTAGGAATAGTTGATTTCCTTACTCTAGTAGACCTCCTTAATGTTGCATCAACATTTTCTTGGGGATCATGTTGTTCAACTGGTTGTTCATCATTTTCATGAATTTGATTATCAACTTGATCTACTAGATTATCAACAACAGTTTGTGGAATATCAATCATGTGTTGTTCATCATCCCTTTGAACTTGAGGGGTATGAATTACAAACAATCTTTCATTTGACGTGGAAGGTTGAGATTCTATATAATCAATTTCAAAACCTAAGTCCCTCAATTGATCACTCCCACTGATCAAATCATTTTCAATAAATTTGGCATTTCTTGATTCCACAATCCTAGTAATATGATGTGGACAATAAAACCTATAACCTTTATACCTTTCGGCATATCCAATGAAATACCCACTAATGGTCCTCGGGTCAAGTTTCTTCTCTTGTGGGTTATATATTCTCACCTCAGACGGACAACCCCAAACGCGCATATGTTTCAAACTCGGTTTCCAACCTTTAAACAACTCAAAAGGTGTCTTTGGGACAGCCTTGGTTGAAACACGATTTAATATATATACTGCCGTCTTTAGTGCTTCAGCCCACAAGGATTTAGGAAGATTGGAGTTGCTAAGCATACTCCGCACCATGTCCAATAATATTCGGTTCCTTCTTTCTGCCACACCATTCTGATTTGGAGAACCAGGCATAGTGTATTGGGCAACAATCCCATGTTCTTGAAGAAACTTTGCAAAGGGACTAGGTGTTTGTCCATTCTCAGTATATCTGTCATAGTATTCTCCACCTCTATCTGATCTCACTATTTTTATTTGCTTGCCACATTGGTTCTCAACTTCAGCCTTAAAGACTTTGAAGGCATCCAATGCTTCGTATTTGTTATGAAGCAAATAAACATTCATATATCGTGAATAATCATCTATAAAGGTGATAAAATATTTCTGACCATGTGCATCCATATCTGGACAACAAATATCAGTATGAATTATTTCTAATATGCTTGAACTCCTATTAGCACCTTTCTTAGACATGTTGGTCTGCTTACCCTTAATGCAGTCCACACAAGTCTTAAAGTCAGCAAAATCTAGAGTATTGAGTACCCCATCTTTCACTAACATTTTAATCCTCTCAATGAAGATATGTCCTAATCTCCGGTGCCACAACATAGAGGAATTCTCATTAATATTACACCTTTTAATACCATTTTGAACATGCATAGAACTATAAGTGGCATTATTTTGTAAACCAAGAAGATAAAGACCATCAGACAAGATATCATTCTCAACACATTCAGAATTATAAAATAACTCAAATGATGTGTCTTTGAAATTAAAGGAATATCCAAACGGTACAAGCCTTGAAATAGAAATCAAGTTTCGGGAAAAACTTGGTACATAAAAAGTCCTTTCTAATTTTAAAATAAAGCCACTACTTAAAGTCAAAATGCAAGTTCCAATGGCCTCCACATGTGAGCCTAGCTTATTGCCTGATAAAATGCTTTGCTCACTTCCCACTGGTTTCCTTAGGTTTTGTATACCCTATAAAGAATTTGCAATATGAATAGCAGATCCAGAATCAATCCACCAGAATCAATCCACCAGGTGTTAATATTAACACTAACCATATTAGATTCATAACATACTAATGAGATTGATTTACCTTTCTTCTCAAGCCATTTCTGAAACCCGGGGCAATTCTTCTTCATGTGTCCCTTCTTCTTGCAAAAGAAACACTTTGCCACCTTCTTAATATCAGCTTGAGGTGGTATTTTACCATTCCCCTTCTGATTAGCTTGAGACTTAATTTATTTGTTCTTCCCATAAGCAGTAGTCAGTAATGCACTCTCACTCATTAATTCATTGATAGACCATTTATCTTTATGTGTGTTGTAGGAAATCTTAAATGGCCCATATTCATGTGGAAGGGTGTTCAAAATGAAATGCACTAGGAAGGACTCAAACATATCAACTTCTAGTTTCTTAAGTTGAGCTGAAATATCTCGCATTTTCATGATGTACTCACACACACCTTTCACACTGGTGAGCCGAAGAGAAGAGAACTTCATGATCAAGGTGCTTGCTAAAGTCTTATCTGAAGTGATGAACTGGTCATCAATGGCCTTAAGCAAGTCTCGGACCTTTTCATGCTGGTCAACAGAACCACGCATCCCAGCCGAAATTTTGGTCTTAATGAACATCACGCTGAGCCGGTTGGATCGCTCCCACCGCTCATATAGCGCAACGTCAGCTGGGCTACTTTCATCAGTGATTGCAGGTGGTTCGTCTTTCCTTATAGCATAGTCTATGCCCATCCACCCCAATTGTAAAAGAATTCTCTCCTTCCATATCTTATAGTTATTTCCTTTGAGTTCGGGAACATCACATTGAATATCAGAAAAACTAATAGTTTGAGAAGCTGCAAAATCCAAAGGCTTATGTCAAAATTTGAGGCATACTAATCTTAATTGTATCTTTTACCAATGTAAACATACCATAAAATTGAATCTTGTGACATAAAAATTTCCTGTGGGCTAAATTTTTAATTCAATAAGAAACAATTAAACCTTATGATAGAATAATCAAATTACTTGCTCAATATTCATGCTTTACGGGTACAACATGAAAATAATTTAATTTCTATCGTAAATATTTACTTTATGATAAAATCGACAAATTATATATACATCATGATGCCTATGGGTAAATCATAAAAATAATACGTCATTTTATCTCAATTAATTATACAGATATAATAAAAATTCTTGTGAGATAAAATTCATTATATAAGTATAATTAATTACAATATTATGTCTAATTCCTTATATGATCTTTAACCAACTTAATATATAATTTTAATCAAATATAGATGCTATGGCTAATCCATAATTAATCAAAATTATAAAGATCACTTAGACATAAAACTTTATTATATGAGAATAAATGGTATTTTGCATTTTAAAATCAAGATACAATATAATTATGAATAAGATTCTCATATAATTTTATAATTGAAATATAATATTATGCATTTGATTTCATATATATATGCATAGAATAAAATTTTCCAAAATATATTCATGCATAAATTAAATCAAAATTCCAAAAACTATAAAGAATGAGTATATAACGTATTAAAAACGATTGCATATTAGAAAAGCTTTACTGGTTTAGTGGTCTGCTTGTACTACTGCAATCTAGGAGTTAAGGGTTTGACACCCAATTAGCGCAAAACGTAGGATTTTTTTTGACAAGGCAGAGCCAATTGTGGCTCTGATACCAAATGTTAGAATAAATCTCTTAACCTGTGATATTACAAACTACAAAAGAAACACAGATTATGCAGAAATTACAGATCAAATCATACCTCCAGTCATTGTCATGAAGAGTTCCTTGTTTTGGTTCTTCCAAGCTCTCTTTTTCTCTCTCTAAATGGTGTATAAGTCTGAATTCGAAGGGATGAGCTCAAAGACCAAATTCATGTGTTTATATAGGCATTCTACCATCAAGAATGCATTTACTAGTCATTATCACTCATTATTGTACGTTACAAATTTTCAAAATACTAGGACCAAATTATTACAGAAGGTACCATAATTTTAGGGCCCCACACGTTGCATGATAACAACCACTTTAATTGTTGAATAAAAATACAAACCCCTTTAATTTTGACTTAGAATAGACCAAAACAATCCAGTAAATTCAATGATTATGTGCGTGAATTCACGCCAATTTGATCACTCTTTTGCTTTTCCCATATGAATTATTGTAGAAGTGAGTTGATGATTATTATTGTTTGGCGTGCCTAACTAAAAGTATATAGTGTACTGCCAAGATAAATGTAAACTATGAATCAATTTGCAGCTATATATACGTTGATTATAGAAAATAGTAAAAGTATATAGTGTACTACCAAGTGCATTCAGAGATAGTAACATTGGGTAATTAAACTCAAGATTTTCCAATTAATTAAAATGACAAATTTCTTTAGTAGTTTGTTTTATTTTTCCCTTTCTATGTAATCTCTCTTAGAAATTTACAGAAGATCAAAATAAAACTTTGGAGGATTAAGAAAAAAAACAGCAGCCTTGTCTTCACAAGGCAGAGTGCGATTTGCATAATTTGCCTTCCACTCACACAACAGATCAATGATCATTGTAGCAAATCTGAACAAAAAATGTAACTTTCAAAAGATTAGGCGCCTACAAAGGCAAACACTGCACCTTCTAATTTGAACGTCACATGTCCTCCACTTGGTAGTTTTTTCACTTTGGACAAAAATTTCACATTCAAATAGCGAATCAAATCCTCACTTTTTCCCCATTTCCTATAGAGAAATCTTGTAGTGATGTGTCCAATAGAATATAGAACACTTAAAATTGGCAAGAATTGTTTAAGGTCGATCAATTAGATGGGTCTTAATCATTATGATCATAGGGATTTCATTAGACAATTAAGAAATTCTTATTAATTACTGCCTTTTACAACACACTAATTAACCCTATAGTGATCAAACTCATTCCAAATCCTTTGCTTCAATGAAATCTTAGAGACTGCTCTCAATTAGCTTGCTCCTTGGAAATAATTTTACATTGTTAATCATAGAATGTCAGCACTCTATTCCTTGTAATCCATTGCACTATGTAGTACCCTGCTTTATAATGATGGCTAGTGATTGTAAACTTCATCTCCCCAATTTCCCAGTGCGTGTTATAATCATCATAAGAGAGCATGTAGCATGTGACTTTATAATAAAAGAAGCATATACATGGGTGTAAATTACAAATACTCACCACATCAACATCACCGAAAGGTACCACGGCCGAAATGGTGGGTCACGGATATTCATGCACGGTAGTACGAGGAGATAATATTAGTGTTATTTTGATAAATATTATATTATTTTTATAATTTGTTATATAATGTGATTTTTATTGATCAAATTGTTAAATTATATTTATATATGACTAAGATTATCAATGTCAAATTTTGTCAAAATTAAACAACAATAAAAAGATAATTAAATGATTCATATTTTAGTATATTTTAAAATATTTATATTTTATCTTAATTATATGAATAAGATAATAAATAATTTTTGATTAATATAAAGTTTTGCATATATGATTTATGTGAAAGAAATTTTTAATTTAATAGTGAGTTTTAAGAAAATATTATCCAGATAAAAATTATAGAATATTATAATAGTTATCAAAATTATATCGATATAATTTGATATCTCTTTGAAAACAATTATACTATTTTTACAACTTAATATAAAATATAATTTTTATTGATTCAACCATTGAATTTTAGTTCTATATTATTCAAATGTAATTTGTATTATAGTCATATAAAATGTTTACTACATTTTAGTTTTTCCTCACTTATGGAGAGTGCATTGTAACATGCACTATAACAGTTTGGACAGCTACTCAAAGATGCACTTATTAATTTTTTTTATCATGAAGCTAATTCGAATGGAATTGAAATTCTTCAATTACAATTGTTTATTGTAATGAATAACTTCTAATGGTTTAACAATAAGTTAAAACATGACCTTATTTCAGTACAGTTTTATTTAACATTTTGGTGCCAAGAGTATGACCCTTGATGCCGCCAAGAAAAATTTGTTCTGAATTTTCTTTTTTTAAAAAGTTACCTATGTATTTTTTATGGGAGACTTTTTGCTCAAAGAATTATTATAAACATTAAAATATAAGTATTGACAATTATATATTTAATAAATAAATTTAAGATTATTGATTAAACTAACATAATTTCATACTAATTAATTCACACGTTCGGTGATGTGATAGAAATTAATATATATATATATAGGTATATTTTAGTTAAATTTCTCAATAAGTTTATAAGAAAAGAAAAGATAACCAATGTTTCTTTCATACATTAAAATCTAAATTATACACGTCAACATTTTTAAAAGTTTTTTATTAAATTATTTTCAAAGTGATGTATAAATGTTTTGATTTTTGGAGAAAAAATTTACCTTTTCAATTTTTTTCTTATAATTACTTATTACTGGACACAATTTTCTTTTATCCCTTTCTAAATGTCTTTTAGGCTGAAATCAGCAATCTGGCTTTTAGACTGAAAATAATTTCCCCGCATGTTTTGGAGTCGTCTTCCTTTTCTATCTTTTTACTCCCATTTGCTTAGAGATTGAAATTTTGCACTACAGTGAACAGTAGGAAATAATTGCATTTCGGGTGACTTTGGCTTCAGCTTCAGCAATTCAGTGATTTCAGTCTAATCTGTCTGTTACAATCGGTTTGACCACGAAGTTCCACCGAAAGGTACTAAAATAATGTAGATTTTCATTAACATATCTAAAATTTCAACTCTGAGCTATGTGACCAAGCCATATAAAATACAAACTAGTCATATGATCTTGACCTTCGTCCTTAGGAAGAAAAAGAAATTATAAAGTCAATATATAGATAATTACATCGATCTAAAAGTATTCAGCTATGTTAAATTTCTAAAATGATAAGTTTTATTAGAAAAAAAGCATCTATTATATTTTTATATAATAAGTGCTTAATGCTTTATTTCTTAATTAAAACCTATCTCTTTTAGATGTTTAAAATCAATCCTAAAGTCCAATTTAATGTTAACATTTTACATAAATATTTGCTGTTACCTGAAATCATTAAGCAGTAATTTGGATGCTAAATCTCTGGACTAGTAATCTTTACCATTTAATAGTGGACCAAATTAAGTTTAATTAAAGTGGTGGGATAAGGGGCAAACCTACATTCCCTCACTCTTATAATTTGATCCCACACCTTCCCATGCTTATTTTTATTTTTGTTTTCCACTAAGCTCACAGTATAAATAGGGACTAAACTAAATCCGAAATGCACCATCACAGAAGCAATTAACATATTCTCCTCTCATTCTCACTCAAAACACAAAATCCTAACTAAGGTGAAAATGAAGGCATCACGCATTGCTTTGTTCACTTTGGTGGTGCTTCTTTTTGTGGCTGAAGTTCAAGTGTCAAAGGCAGTGACCTGCAGCCCAGTGCAGCTGAGTGCATGTGTGAGTGCAATAACCTCTTCAACCCCTCCATCAAACCTATGCTGCTCCAAGATCAAGGAACAGAAACCATGCCTTTGCCAATATCTCAAGAACCCCAATCTCAAGAAGTTTGTTGACTCTCCTAATGCAAGGAGAGTTGCTAACACTTGTGGAACTCCCTTCCCAAGGTGCTAAGGTGTTACTAAATTTGAAGTGGTTTTAATTTCTCTGCCTGATTATGCATCTTGATATCTATCCATGTGTTCTGGCCAGAGACCAGAGAGTGAAAGAAATTATATATATATGTGTTATCATATATATATATATATATATATATATATACATATATGGTGTGGTTTAACGTCTCTATATATGTTTTAATGTTAGTGAGAATACTAGTCCTAATGGATATGTGATGCTTTGGTTTCATGTCATTCCATTTCAGTTCCATGGTGTGCTCTATCTCATCTTACGTAACGTTAATTAATTAGTTGTTGCAAAAGGCTGTATTTATAATTCAGAGAAGTATCTGTATCTAATCATATGTTTCCTCTTCTTATTAACTCTCTATCTATCTTATTAGTTTATAGTTGTTCATCACTTTGGAATGGAGTTGTCTGGGTAATTGACATTACTTATGAGAAAATTAAAGCATTCAACATAAATGTAACAAGCCATCAAGAACGTACATACAGAGAAAACAGAAAACAAAAATGTATTTTGGTTGCAGCATTGTAGTTGCCTTATGATTGTGGAAATGCCATAAGATCAGTATTTACACACTTTTTTCCCCTATTCTTGTATTTGTCATTCGACTCTCGAGTACACCCATCAAAGTTAAGAGGGAAATGAAAAAAGGAAACAAGAATATTTATATTGGTGGTTCCTCTCACTAACCGAGATTACCATTATTGACAATAATAAAGATTTCTACTAATTAATAATATTTACTAGTTTTATAGAAAATGTTTTTCAAATAATTGAAAATAAATTAGCATCTAAAAAAATCTCTGACTTGTTGACTCTTGAGATTTATATATACAATGTTGAAAACTAATCTTTGTGAAAGCTTTTTTTTTTTTCCTCTTATTTTAAATGAATGTTCATGCATTAAATGTTTTTCCCGTTTTGACAAATATATTATTTTATTTATTTTTTACTTTGTATGACATGTAAATTTTTTCATACTTATACTTATATTTATTTATTTTCTTTGTAATGTTGTCTAGTCCACTGTTATTTGATGTGAATCATGCTCTTTGATGTAAGAGAGTTGATAAGTTCTATCTTTTTGGTTTTTTTAAGACTACAAAGACTCTTGTTTGTAGGATACGCCATCAAACTTATAATGTTGAAGATGCCTTAAAGTCTTGAAGTTCTTATCAGACAAATCATGTGACAGACGAAGGTTTTAATATACTAATATAGATGGACATGTTAAGACGTATCAAGTTATTACATTAGGCAAATCATTAAGAAAATTTGTAGTACATAAATATGTTTAGTCTTTATGAAAATATCATAATTTTACCAAAACAGCCTAACAGGATTGGTGAAACTGGATTAGTTGGATGCTTTTCCTTGCTCTCTAGCTATATATTATTTGTTATCGTTAAAACTAAGCACCAGATAATCTTATACTTTACATCACTTATTTATATCTCTAAATTTTAGGACATTAATTTATTTTTAAAAAATTATTATAAAAAATACTTTTATGAGTTTTAATATTTAGTATACGTTTTTACTGTATATTTAGTATACTTAATAACTAATAAGTATCACAAAGTTTTTTTTTTTAAAAAAATCTAAACTAATTAAAAAGAAGTTGCTATATCCACTTCTCACCTTTTCTTATTCACTCTCCTTTTCAATTTGTTTTTCAAAAATATCTTCTTTCCATAAATAAATTTGTTTTAAAGTGTGCAATGTCATAATCGATGTGATGAGTCTCGTCTAGATTTGCACGTTCCTTGTGGTCTTGTTGGTTTACTCACACAACACCATGTCCTTGAAAATTTAAAAAATTTCTTTCGGTATAGCAATGAAAAAATAATGAATAATTAATTACCTTGAAATATGATTCTCAAAAGAAACCGTCATGATTAAAAATGTGTGTATCGTCATCTGATTATTATAAATTATCTTTTAAATTATTTTAAAAAATAAAAAATTTATCAAACATAAATTATTATTTAAATTATTTTATTTAATTAATAAAATTAATAAATTTTGTATAATTTATACTAGAGTGCATAATTTATTTTCTCTAATAAAAAACAATTAATAAGAATTAAAACTAAATCAACGAATACAAATTATTAACTTATAATAGTTTCCGGCTGGGGTTTATTCCCTTTTTTGTTAAAACTATATCTATTCCTAAACTCCAGTGGATCCGAAGCCACCTTCAGCTCTGAGTGTAGAATCCAAATCCTGAACCTCAACAACCTCCGGCATCACGATCTGCTGGATTATCATCTGTGCAACCCTGTCACCAACTTTTACTTCAAAATCAGTGTCTTAATGGTTGAACAGTATCACCCCTACGGGACCCCTGCAATCCGCGTCGATCACGCCCGCTCCCACATCGATCGAGTGCTTCCATGATAATCCAGATCGCGGTGCTGAAAAACAAAACAAAACGGGGAGATTTAAAGTTAGCCCTCGGCTGGGAAAGAAAGAAGGGAGGGGAAGAGATTGCAAATTCGAATTCCCCCAAGTCATTCTAACAAACTAACATTTGCACAAAACACACCAAAAGGAGTGAAGATCTAAACAAGCAATCTGTGTGTGTTCCGCCATGAACGAAGAACAACAGTGTTTGCTTCTCAGCTCAGCTTCTCACTTTTGGCCCCCCAAAGGAGTGAAGCTATCGTACGGCACTGCGGGCTTCAGAGCCGATGCATCACTTCTCCAATCGACGGTGTACAGAGTGGGAATCCTTGCAGCCCTTAGATCGCTCAAGACTCGCTCCGTCATTGGTCTCATGATCACCGCCTCACACAACAAAGTCTCCGATAATGGAGTCAAAATCGCTGACGCAAGCGGCGGCATGCTCTCTCAGCATTGGGAACCCTTCGCCGACGCCCTCGCCAACGCCCCTTCTCCCCAACACCTCCTCCTGGTTAGTTAGCTTAACACTAATAATTTCTTCCCACACTATCTTTTTTGTTGAAACCGTGTTTGGCGAATGTGGTTATGTACAGTTGATAAATGAATTCGTGGAGAAAGAAGGAATCTCGGTGGATGGGGACTGGCAAGTCGAAGTGCTTTTGGGGAGAGACACGAGACCAAGTGGAGATGCTTTGCTTCAAGCAGCTAAACAGGCATGAGCAAGGTTTTAAATTACAATCACAGTTTCTTGGCGCTCCTTGACATTGAGTGGACAAATGCGGTCAAGTTGGTCACAGTTGGGTTGAAGACAACCAAACACCCCAAAAATCGTGACGTTGTGGCTGAAATCACTGTTGCAGACCCTTTTTTATAACCTTGAGGGTATAAGAGTCATCATAATTTTAGAAAATGGTCTGCTACTATGATTTCAGCAGCAATGTCAAGGTATTTGGAGTATTTGCGACCGCAATTGTGGTTGCATGAGCTGCATTTGTCTGCTATTCCCTCAATGTCAATAAACTTGATGAAACTACAACCTCAATTTAAAACCTTGAGAATCATATATGATTGGGAAATTCCACCATCTTTTATTTTATTGAGTGGATTTTAATTACATATAATTGAATGAAAATGAAGGGCGTCACTTCAATTGTTGGAGCTGTTGCGACGGATATGGGAATCTTGACAACTCCACAATTGCATTGGATGGTTCGTGCTAGAAATAAGGGTATGAAAGCTTCAGAGCAGGATTACTTTGAACAGCTTTCAAGCTCATTCAGGTTAGTCCAATCCTGATATTCTTGTGGTAGATGAACATTGCTTCATGTTGTTCCTTTCTTTTGTTGATTTTTAAACCATCAATGAGCACATCCTTTTAGGGTCATTGTGTGATTGGATCAGGTGCTTAGTGGATTTGATCCCAGCTGAAAAATGTAAGTTTGATGGGGTGAACGACAAAGTGGTCGTGGATGGAGCTAATGGGGTTGGTGGAGTGAAACTTAAAGATTTAGGGAAATTGTTGAATGGTTTGATTATTGAGGTTCGGAACAGCAGTGAAGATGGAGGTGTACTGAATGATGGAGTTGGTGCTGATTATGTGCAAAAAGAGAAGGTTCTTCCAAACAACTTTGGTTCTAAAGACACTGGGATAAGGTTAGTCTGCTGATAATCTTGTGTTAGAAGTGAAGTTCATGCAGGCAAGGCATGCTGCTTGACATTTCTGTACTAATATGAAATTATGAAGTGTATATCTGCATCCCAGTAATATTCCAATAAATATGTTTAGATTTTCTTTCTAACAATTTAATCAGTCTGCAATTCTGCATGGCTACCTTACCGCAAGTAATTCCAACCACAATTGTAGAAATGGAAGGCTTGTTGTTCATTGAAACTTACAAATTTGTAACCATGAATTGATAGTTGTTAACATAATCCTTGAAATAATTTCACTTAAAAAAAATAATAAACAAAAACATTCGACTTAAAAGGACTAGGCTTCTGGCTTGTAAGTAATTTTTTTTTTCCATTTTTAATTGGTAGGGGGGAGGGTGTCTGTGATATGTGCAGGTTAGGGGAAGTAGGAGGAGGTCTTACTGAAAGCTGGATAAGTTAGCCCTACCATTTTAGTATATGTATTCTTTTAGTGTTGTTATATTGGTGTTCTTTATTATGGTCTTTACTAATGGAGCTAGTTCTAGTTTGTAGGTGTGTTAGTTTGGATGGAGATGCTGATCGGCTGGTTTATTTTATTGTGCCACCTAAAAGCAGTGGTAGGATTGACCTTGTTGATGGGGACAAGATACTATCCCTGTTTGCCTTATTTATTAGGGAGCAACTAAGCTTTCTTAATGAGAAAGAAGACATGAAAAATTGCCACCAAGCCCATGTTGGTGTCATACAGACTGCTTATGCAAATGGGGCATCTACTAATTACCTTAAACTGTTGGGACTTGAAGTCAATTTTACTCCAACTGGAGTGAAATATCTGCATGAAAAAGCCACCGAATTTGATATTGGTATCTACTTTGAGGCAAATGGCCATGGAACTGTCTTATTTTCAGAATCTTTCATAGAGTCGTTGGAGGCTAGAACTAATGAGATTTCTTTAGGATCCAAAGGTTTGTTCTGAGGTTCTGACTATTTTCACTTCACTTACAAGATTCAACTAAACATAAATGTGTGATTGTTAGTTTTAGGTTCAGAAGGGGAAAAAGCTGCTCTGAGATTATTGGCTCTTAGTAAGTTGATCAATCAAGCTGTTGGAGATGCTTTGAGTGGATTGCTCTTGGTGGAAGTCATATTACAGCATATGGGATGGTCAATAAATAAATGGAATGAACTTTATCATGATTTACCCAGCAAGCAGCTCAAGGTCAATCATTATTATCTTTTATCTTTTCTGTAACTAGAATTTTTTGCACTGCTGTCTGAAACTTATTTATAAGAAAATAGTGTGGTCCCTCCCTTAGCATATGGATTGAAGTTACTATTCAATTTAAATATTTTAATCTTCCCTCCCTTAGCATGCATGTGCCAATGTAATATATGTGATTATCATTCTAGTGTCAATTTATTTGTTTTTACTAATTAATTCATGGAAATTCAGAAATTAATGCTTGGTTTGGCTTTTCTCAACTGTCAGGTCAAAGTTGCTGACAGAACGGCTGTTGTTACAACAAATGCAGAAACTGTGGTTGTGAGCCCTCCGGGTCTACAAGAAGCCATAAATGAAGAAACTGGTATCTTTTTTCAATTCCTTCTTTTCAATTTGTGCGACATGTTTGTTTGAATTACCAATGTGTTTTACCAACTTTCACATTGATTCAACAAGTGTCTAAGATTAATGAAAAGAAAAATGTAGTAACATAGTATGGCACCACTCCTTCTGACATTGAGACCAGTTGCACTTCTCCCCACTGATTGAAGGAGGCCGAAGGGAGAGGGAGGCTAGTGACATTTCTCCACACCAATTTTGCAAGATTTGTTGGAGGCTTGTTTTTGTAATGTGTATATATTGCATTGTTTTGTTCAAAGACAACATTGTTTTTTGGTTTTATCATTGCTTGCTTGCTTTTATTTGTGAAACCACCAAGAATGGGCAGAGTGAGGGAGGCAAGGAGGCCTAAATAATACCAAAATTGAATGTTATATTTCTGAAAAGTTGGTGTCTTGTTTATGGGATTATACTATTACTGTTATCAAGTCCAAGTGGCTTGGCAAAATTTCACTGACTGCGAGATATTTGTCAGTTTCATCCATCCATGAAAGCCTTTTAGTGTGAAAGATTAAAGTGCAGAATTTCAGTTTACTAATATTGCAGCTTGATACTCTTTCCTCTTCTGCATTTACAGCTAAGGACCCCCAAGGTCGATGCTTTGTGCGACCATCTGGCACTGAAGATGTTGTTCGTGTGTATGCTGAGGCATCCACACAGGAAGCAGCTGATACACTTGCCAACTGTGTGGCTAAGCTTGTGGATCAATTCTTAGGGTTCAATAGCTCGTGACATCACAACAGCTCCTCCTTCTGTGTCTTTTTAATTTCCATTTGACATTACAACAGAATGTACTTGGCTTTGAAACTTAGCTAGCCATCGTGATTTTCCAATAAATTTTCTCCTGCATTTTACTAAGCTTATCCGAGAGTATTTGAAAATCTTCTTGAACACTCTTACCCAATTGCCAGAAAAATTACATAAATAGCAGAAATAAAAAAGGCTTAATTTTCTTAAAATTTTGCTCCAAAATTCCCTTCCACTGTACCCGAATGCTAATCTGAACCTGTAGGGTGCCAAGTTGGAAACTTTTTCCCTGAAAAATGATGGGGTTATCAGAATTAGAGGAGCTACTGCTTCTTCAGTGGCACCCAGAATCTGAAAAACAGCAACATGTTCTGTATCGAAAGATGGTAATGCCTCTGTTGAGACTGATGTGCCTTTCCCTGCTGATTACTCTGAGCTTCTGGAACAATTAAGTGTTTCATTGTCCTCCCTTTGCACCAATCTTTTGTTCATTGCAACATTCAACTTTGATATTGATGGACCGATGTAGTGGTGGTTTTGTTAATTTGTTATATGTCAATCCTGTGTTGATCGACAGAGCAGGTAAATTTTACTCAATAAAAAAGGTTTCGAACCTACAAATATGCAATTTTTGTAGTCATAATCCAGGAAATATTCAAATATTTCATCAGTCTCCTTTAGATAAACATTTATTTGGTTCCATCTAATGTTGCTATGTAAGCAATTTGTAACGTGGCATTCCTATGTGGCAACACTTCGAAGGAGTCGCATAAGCATTTTTTTGTAACAGAAGAATAAAAACAGAAAGTTTCAACATTATTGGGATTATAAACAAAAGAAAGAAAATTACAAAGATTAAAAGTGAAAACAAGTAGTATATTTACAAGAATGGAAAAGGTATTTAAACCACCCTAAACAATATAAGAAAAAATGGTTGGACTTATAGTTGTGTATCATGTACACTCAGACACATGCTAATTGAACACCAAGATTGGTGTCTTTGTTATTGAATCAACCAACAGGCCAGAGTAGCTGCAGATTTGGCTATAAAGGATAACAGACAGCTAATGGTGAGTAACATATGATAGTAGTTTTATTAGGAATTAGGAATCCAGAACTAAAGTTGCACACACTAAAGTGAGGAGCTAATCTATTATAGAGCCTGTAATGAAACCATCTTAACCTGGACCATTTGGCAGCACAGAAACAGAATCATCTTTTCAAATGATTCTTTCAATGGAAGCAAGCTGTTGGAAGATGCAGTGTTCCTAGTATGGTCATGGCTTAGAGCAAGGGAGACAGATTTTGTAATGCACTACAACCAATGGTCTAGTAATCTAAATGTAGGTTTTGGAAAATAGGACAGCTCATTAGTTGATGGATTGTATATTGGTACATATGGTAACTAGCTTGGATCCTATAAGGTCGAAATCCCTACTGGATCCAGTAGGTTGCCTATAAACCTATTCTGTAACATTAGTACCTCTGGTACTCCCATTTATATATATATAATACTTTTGCTGATAAAAAAAACAGGAGATTGAGTTTCCCACAGCTGGACTCGGGTCTGTGCCAGGTTCTACATGTTTCAGTTTCATTTTTTTGGTTTGAGCCCTGTTTTATCATTGTTTCAATCTAAATGGAAATTGATTCATCTCACTCATTACATCACAGGTGATGGGGAAGGTGGAATTGAAATGACTGAGAGCATGCAATTGATTCGTGAATTTTGTGACCGCTTCATTAGTTCAGAGAAAGCCACACGAACAAGAATAGTAATCTTCTTGATTTAAAGAATTGTTCTTCTTTGTGCCCCTGGAATGTGTTTCTGGATGAAAAGCTTTCTCTACATGTAAAAAAGGGTTTTGTGCTCCTTGCATTTTTCAAATAACTAGGAACTTTTTGTTGTTTTAGTTTTCTTTTTCTTAGCATACAATCTAACTATGTTTAATGTTAGTTACAAGTCTCTTGCTTTATAATTCCAACTCAGCATATATACATCAATTATGATCGATACACCTAGATGCCAAAATTTAATTCCATAGTTTGATTGTTCCAAATAGCTCTAACTTTCTTGTTTATGTATGCGGTCTCCCCCTTCTTCATTAGTTGATGGATTGTATATTGGTACATATGGTAACTAGCTTGGATCCTATAAGGTCGAAATCCCTACTGGATCCAGTAGGTTGCCTATAAACCTATTCTGTAACATTAGTACCTCTGGTACTCCCATTTATATATATATAATACTTTTGCTGATAAAAAAAACAGGAGATTGAGTTTCCCACAGCTGGACTCGGGTCTGTGCCAGGTTCTACATGTTTCAGTTTCATTTTTTTGGTTTGAGCCCTGTTTTATCATTGTTTCAATCTAAATGGAAATTGATTCATCTCACTCATTACATCACAGGTGATGGGGAAGGTGGAATTGAAATGACTGAGAGCATGCAATTGATTCGTGAATTTTGTGACCGCTTCATTAGTTCAGAGAAAGCCACACGAACAAGAATAGTAATCTTCTTGATTTAAAGAATTGTTCTTCTTTGTGCCCCTGGAATGTGTTTCTGGATGAAAAGCTTTCTCTACATGTAAAAAAGGGTTTTGTGCTCCTTGCATTTTTCAAATAACTAGGAACTTTTTGTTGTTTTAGTTTTCTTTTTCTTAGCATACAATCTAACTATGTTTAATGTTAGTTACAAGTCTCTTGCTTTATAATTCCAACTCAGCATATATACATCAATTATGATCGATACACCTAGATGCCAAAATTTAATTCCATAGTTTGATTGTTCCAAATAGCTCTAACTTTCTTGTTTATGTATGCGGTCTCCCCCTTCTTCATTAGTTGATGGATTGTATATTGGTACATATGGTAACTAGCTTGGATCCTATAAGGTCGAAATCCCTACTGGATCCAGTAGAATGCCTATAAACCTATTCTGTAACATTAGTACCTCTGGTACTCCCATTTATATATATATATAATACTTTTGCTGATAAAAAAAAACAGGAGATTGAGTTTCCCACAGCTGGACTCGGATCTGTGCCAGGTTCTACATGTTTCAGTTTCATTTTTTTGGTTTGAGCCCTGTTTTATCATTGTTTCAATCTAAATGGAAATTGATTCATCTCACTCATTACATCACAGGTGATGGGGAAGGTGGAATTGAAATGACTGAGAGCATGCAATTGATTCGTGAATTTTGTGACCGCTTCATTAGTTCAGAGAAAGCCACACGAACAAGAATAGTAATCTTCTTGATTTAAAGAATTGTTCTTCTTTGTGCCCCTGGAATGTGTTTCTGGATGAAAAGCTTTCTCTACATGTAAAAAAGGGTTTTGTGCTCCTTGCATTTTTCAAATAACTAGGAACTTTTTGTTGTTTTAGTTTTCTTTTTCTTAGCATACAATCTAACTATGTTTAATGTTAGTTACAAGTCTCTTGCTGTATAATTCCAACTCAGCATATATACATCAATTATGATCGATACACCTAGATGCCAAGATTTAATTCCATAGTTTGATTGTTCCAAATAGCTCTAACTTTCTTGTTTATGTATGCGGTCTCCCCCTTCTTCATATGTTTGTTATCTAGAAAAGTTAGTCCTGTTCTCTAAAGATGGCCATGCAAAATGTTTTTATTGACATAATTCAACTTCATCACTTCCAGTTAAAATTGATGCATGACCTTTTGATCAGTTTTTTCCAGAGGCTAGCGAAGTTGACTTTGCCAGACAATCAGTTTTTAGTGGATGTTCTTTTAAGTTGGACTATTTGACAAATCCTTCATTTTTTGAAGATTTTGGCTTTGTTGAGAAAATAAAAATGTCAGACAGGGTGAAGACCGGAGATGAACATTTCTTGGTTAGCTACCCATATTTTAATGCCAATGGTAAATCTAAATACCCTTTGTTCTTGTTGATTTAAACAATGAAAGTATCATGATTACTGCTCCCTTGTATTTCAGAAATACTCGTTGTGGAAGAACTTTATAAAGAGGAGGTCTTGAACACTGAACGGAAACTGATTATTTTCAATGGAGAACTCGATCGCATAAGATCTGGATGTATCCTTTGCCAAATTTTGCAGCTTTTTAATATGGATCTACCTGCTCCTATCCCGCGTATATTAAGAGTTATTTTCTTTCAAAATATTTGTTAGGTAGTAATTAGAAAATGAGTTACCAAAGAAAATAGGGTCAAATATGTGATTTTGAGAAAACAACAACATCAGAAAGTCTCGGTCTCTTTCTTGCTTTTTTCAGAAAATAGTTATCCTTGATTGGATCAAGATTATCCATCATTCTTCTACCCAAAGCTTGCTGCACTTACGAATGCTAGAGGAAGGACACCACCATTTCCATCTTGTGATGTGGCCATTAAGAGGGTCCCACGGTATTTGCCGTACAAATGGGTGTCGTCAACTTGTATGATGTCCAAAAAACTCTATGAAACTGACGGTGTTCGCGACTAACCGTATTCTCAACGATAAAATCGTCATGTAGTATTTGAAAATATGATCCAGGAGAATGATTTTGCATGTGTGTTAGCCACGACGAAAGTTTCGCATATGACTCATCACAATCGCTATATTCAATTGCAATGGCTTTCTGTTTCGCCAACCAAGCTTTTTTGTACAACACCTTGTACGCAAATTCACTGTTAATCCTCTCTTGAATTAATGAAATTTTTATTGATGGATCTTCTTTGATCATGCCTGTCAATAGAATAACAAAATTTAAATGACAATTAAGACTAAGCAATAACATAATATGAACATAAAATACGTACCTATTACACAAGTGGCAATTAAATCTGAATCAAGCTTCTCGTGATCTTAGGTCATGGTCATATTGAGACATGTGTGTGGTCCACCCCATTAAGTGACTTTCCATGAATCAATTTTTTTAGATAGAATTGCCCTCATATAGAAAGGGCAAGGACAATCTGCATTTTTATTCAAGCAACAAACGACATATTTGTCCCATTTGCTTTCAACCACTTTGAAACTTTGATGCATCTTCATAACATATTGTTTGACTGCATTCTTGACCGCATCTTTACTATCAAATTCCATGCCAACATATAATTCTTGGCCAACATTAAAACTGGATGGCATCTCCAAACCACAAATGTCCTCCTCATCAGGATGACTCCAATTGATATTATTATAATGCAAAGCATCATTCCAAAATGGATTTTGAATTCCTTGTACACCTTATAGTCCAAAAAAAAAATTCAAATCATACTTATTTAGTCTTTAATACAATTGTCGTCAAATAATAAATGTATTGACGTATTTTTTAAGAGGAAATTGTACCTTCTGCTGGGTGAACAATTCTTACTGGTGGAATCATGTCGGGGATTTCATTGTCTGTATCAGATATACCGTCAACACTGTCATCTTCGTCTAAAGACTCTTCAACGTATGAGTTAGACACAAGATCATCATCATCATCATCATCATCATCATCATCTTCGTCAAGATGTAAATTGCTCATATTTGTTGGCAGTTGTGTCTCATCATTAGATAAATAATTTTCACATGATGTAAGCGAATTTGCAGAATGAAACATTGAACCACCAGCCACATCCTTTTCTATGTACAATTCTAGAACTGACATTTGTTGTTGTCATTTAAAACTTTCCAGCATCGTTTCAACGTCTTCGTCATCACAAATTTGTAAGGCAATATATTTTCCTGACACTAAAAATCTACAACTGATAGCAGAAATAATTTCATTATTTTGTAACTTTACCTTGTCTCCAATTTTTTTCTTTAAAGCATTGAAACTAATTCCACGTTTAATCTGAATCGCTTTTTTACTGCCTTCAAATATTACACCATCATTATCTTCATATACCCTTCCATTGAAATACAACACTGTTATAACCGAATTCATCGTGTACCTACAAAAACAATATTTTAATTAATTATTCATAATAAATTCAAAATAGTAAAATGTAATCACAAAAAGTCTCTTTAACACAATTTGACATCAAAATTGTATTCTATAAAAAAATTATTAACTTTAAATATTTTTGATGGTAAACACTTAAAAAAATAAACGATTCCAAGGTAGTAATTTTAAAGCCCAAATAAATCATAAACAAAGTTAGTATTATTTATAAATAATTCATTTTCACAATAATAACTTCAACATACGTACTACAAATAAATATAATGGGAAAAAATTAATTTTAAATACCGTTCAAGTTGAATGCTCATAAATTTTTAACACACACCAGCAAATCATGAAGATCAATCTTATCTAATTAAAAAATTACTATAACTTTATATTAAAATAAATTTCCACTCAAAATACTTACTTCAAATAATTATGATGTTACAAATTTTAACACACTAACAAAGTATCAACACCAACCTAATCTAATTAAAAATATACTAAATATTTCATATTTACCAAATTTTTTCGGGACTCAAATATTTTCTTTAAATAAATATCATGACAAATTTCTTCTATTTTATACACACAAACAAGCATATAAAATATAAAAATAATTTAATTAAAAAATTATTAAAAACTATAAATTCAAACTACTCTAAAAAATGACTTAAAAATTATTTTATAATACAAATTATTTGACTGAAAATTACGAACCTCATTCACAAATTTAAGCCTCAAGAAGCAAATTTCAAACCTTATGCGGACATTTAAATCTCAAGAACGCTCACACTTTTTGAAAGCTGAAATCTAGTTTTGAATATACACCAACACTGAAGTAATTTAATTAAAAATTTGATGACAAATTTCTTCTTTTTATACACACAAACAACCATATAAAATATAAAACTATTTTAATTAAAAATTTCATAAAAGCTATACATTCAAACTGCTACAAAAAATTACTTAAAAAAAATTATAATACAAATTATTTTACTGGAAACTACGAAATAAAATATAAAACTAATTTAATTAAAAAATTAATAAAAACTATACATTCAAACTGCTATAAAAATTACTTACAAAAAATTATTTACAAAAAATTATAACACAAATTATTAATTTTGAAACTAGATTCAAATATTTAAGCCTCAAATATGAAACCTTATGCAGATAAATCCCTAAACACTCACAGTTTTGAAAAAAAATTATAACACAAATTACAACAAATATGAAACCTTATGCGGACAAATCTGAGCAAACAGCAACATACTTAAAAAAAATTATAACACAGATTATTAATTTCGAAATTACAAACCTGATGAAACCTTATGCGGAATCCCTAAACACTCACAATTTTAAAAACTGAAATCTGAGCACACAGGCAACATTGAAATGAATTTCGCGTATATAAAGCCTTTAAATCGCCATTAGTAATGGCTAATCCTTCTGCCCTAACTCGCCAATGGGAGTTGCAACTTGCCCTTAACTCGCCAATGGCAGTTGCAACTCTCCTTTCTCTGAAAAAGCAAGCCTATCACTGAAAAACCGAGCCTACGGCCTGAAAAAAGCAAACCTGTACATGCACCTCCTGCAAAGCAAAATCGCCAATCAAACCAGCGGTTTCCGAAACCACTGGCTGGCTCGCCAGCAGTGGTGGCAAGATCCACCTTGGGCGAAGTCGCCAACCCTACTGGCGATTTACTCGCCACATGTGCTCTCCGCAGTGAACCCGCCATTGGCAATGACGGTTTGCTTCGTACTGCATGCATGGTACGTGAAAAACAGCCCCCAACTACCCCATTTGGGGAATTAGTTTTTAAAAGTGCCCCATCTGGGGAAATTTGCCTAATGGGAATCCAATGAATTGGATTAGCTTATGGGGAAAAAAAATAGTCCAAAACAATAATTTTGAATAGAGAAAAGCGCCAAAATAATGAGCATGTACAAGATTTTAATGGTACTTTACAAACATAAATCCATTACAAATTAAGCAAGTTTGTCAAGTGATTCCAGCCCATCAACCATGGCCTATTGTCAGATGGAAGCACAAAGTTCAGCTCAAACATCTCCTTTGACATGTTGCCTCCTGTCCGGAAACTCACAAGCTTTGCAACTATCTCTGCACTCTCCTGTACATGGATTTGGTCATGAGGATCAGTCCAAAGTTTGCTGATAAACTGCATCTTCCTCTGCTTCCCATCAAGAGGGACATCCCATTTCATATACAACGCCTCCCTCTCCTCCAGCGACAAACGTGATGTCAGTCTCTTGGCTAGAAATTCCCTTTCTCGTTTCAAAGCTCTAATGCTGCATATTATAAAATGTATATTCAATGAAAAATTCTCATTCATAATGATGCATAATAACTCTACTACACATCTATCTATATTACTACACAGTGCAAGATATATTATACTCGATGAAATTTTCGGATCCTTTAAGGGACTTTTATATGAGAGAGTGAACCTTGAAGACAATGAGATAGTAGGTTCTTCTCCAACATGAGGAGCTGGGCTTGCATTCCCAAGTTCTGCTAGGTGTTGCTGCAACCATGTCAAACGCCTTAGTTCTACTTCCATGTATATTTGATCGGCTGGGTCTCCCTTGAATAACAAATAAAACTGGGTCCTGTGAATAATGGAGACATAACATAGATCCCATAATTCAAGAATCTGCTGCCGCTGCTCTTTAAATGCTATTTGCCACGAAATCTGGGGCTCCTCCGGTTCACATGAGTACTCTTCATTGTCTATGTTGTGGCCATTTGCTTCGTTTGCTTCAAGTTCAAGCACCTAGATATCCAAATAGAAGGACATGAGTCAAAAGCTAATGGAAAATACATTAAAATGAAGAATGTGCAATGGCATTGAAAGTAGGAAGGACTTTTTATATATATGTATATGTATATACCTGGCAAACAAGTAACTGCTTTTGGTACTGCAGTTTGGCTACACGTTCTTTCAATTCTGTCACATATGCTCTTATACTTCTTACATTCTCCTCTGCTGCATTCTGAAACATTTTCTGCATTTTCTTCATGTTAACTGAACTAGAGCGTCGATAAACTGGGGTATTTTCCTTTGATGAAACATCTCCAGCTTCTTCACTCTTTGATGGAGTCTCCTTCTCGGACTCAGGAAGAGTATCAGTTGAAACAATATCATCATTCTCAGGGGCTCTATTTTCAACATCAGATTCCAAAACTTGCTGCGTAGCAGATAATGGTGAGCAGGGAGATCTTAGGAAGTTTTGGCGATTGGCAGCATTGCTTGAAGACAAAGGAAGCAACTTTTTCCTTTTGTGTTCCTTTTTATTCTTAGGGGATGCTTCATTGGGTGAGTGTTGGAAGTTGTTCGGGAGAGACATCACCAACTTGTCTATGGACCTTTGAACATTTTCAAGCTGCTGTTCAAGATTTGCAATGGTGCTTCCTTGTGAATGAAGTCGGGTAATCTCTTCCTTGAGATTAGCACTGACACTCTTGTTGATAGAAACCATGCTTCCAACTCCAACATTCTTGGGTGTTATTGACCTAACAGCACGCATTTCCCTTATTTCTGCTTGCAGCTTTGCAATTGTCTCAGCTGCATCTTGGTTACCTAGTCTATGACATGCCACTTCCTTTTGTAATACTTCCAAAGCTCTATTGGCTTCTTCGCCCAGCTGCTCTTGGAGGTGCTCAAGTTTGCGAATTTCATGCATAAGGGTAAAAGGAGCAGTAGAGGATTGCCTCATCGACTGTCTTAATATTGAGCTTCTTACTCTCTCACATCCTAGCTCTGGTTTTAGTGATGATAGTGCACCAGTGAATGACAGGCACTTCTTGACTGGCTGATGCGGTGATTCAACTGGGTTTGAGACCTGAAGTGCAAAAAGTTCTTAAAAGTCAGTTGAAATGAATCATGACAGAGAGAAAGGGAGAGAGAGAGAAAAAGAAACCTTCTGGTCATCCTGAAGCTTTCTGCGTAATTCATCCACCTGAGTTTGTGCAAGATCTCTCTGGCGTCTCAGCTCTTCAATTTCCATTTCCATCTGGACAAAATCCGGAAACAATATTCAGTACTATGGTCATACTTGTTCCTAATGATCAGTTTTTTTTTTTTTTCTTTTCAATTTACCTGTTGAATTTTCCAATCCTTTTCTTTAGATGGATCAGGAGTGCGCAACACTGCCTCCAGCCTTGCAACTTCTTTTTGTAAATGTTTAACAAGCTGCTTGTCTGATACAACCTATTGACAAGAAAGCTGTCAAATTTTCTTCTGCTAATTTGGAAAACACAAACAAATCATCTGGCCACTGCGAACCAATAGTTACCATGTTAACATGAGCGTTATTTGTTACTTCCTTTGCCCTTGTAGCAAACAGGAGAGTGTTTCGTGATTGCTCTACATGGCTTAGTGCTGGACTCAAAGTACAAACAATTGCAGTGCGTGCATTCCCACCAAGGGAATGTTGCAATATACGTGTGAGCTTTGAATCTCTGTAAGGTATATGACCACTTCTTTTTCCAACACTGCATATGATGATATGAAAACAAGCAGTTAGAAGAAGGTGAACTCAGTACTCATTTGTAATGCTGCTACTAGATGATATTTGCCATTATAACAACCCAATAAACTTTCTGTAAACAACAGTGATCCTGACCTGAGCTTCCTGATAACAGTTGTAAGAGTCATCAAGCTAAGGTTAATATGGCAACCTTCTTTCAGCCTAGTGCCATCCGCATGTGTCTGTGCAGCCCTCTCACTTCCAGCTAGATCAACAAAGTTCTGCAATCACAGACATGAGTTATTCAACAAGAACTAATCTGTCCATTCAAAAGTAGATAAGTGGGAAACAACAATTACCAAGGTTGCAACAAAAGATTTCACACAATCAGAATTTTCACGAAGAGTACTTTGAATTGTCTGCAATATACACCAAAAAGGAATAAAATAAAAAATTGTTTCCATAAGTTATGAGGGAAAGGAAAATAAGATAATCTTTCGAGTTCCAACAAATAATTGTACTATCACTTACCAGTCTTATTATTTGGTGAGACCGCGAACTGTTATCATTTAGAGCAGTTTCACCAACCTGCCTTTGAGCTGCCATATAAATCAAGTTGAGTATGTTAAATTGTTTCAGTAAGGAAACAGGTATATACTTCATGCATGACAAGAGAGATTCCTACCTTCACAAATAGAGATTAAATGTCTCAAATGCCTGTCATCTTTTGCTGTTTCTTCCACTAATTTCTCAACAACAGTACCTTTCTACAATAACATGAAGGAAAGGTATATTGCTGAATTAGCTCATTAAAAAATGAAAAAAAGAAAGAAACTTCAAAAGATTGTCAAAGATGGATATTAAAATATGAAATTACAAATCCAGGACAAGGAAGCAACTGAATTTTGTGCTTATTAATTTAAAAATGGGGAAAATTGAATATTACCTCGGGATCATCAAGAAGCTTCAAACTGCGACCAGATTCTGAATTTAACAAGTCCCTTACATTCTCGTTGTATATCTCTAGTCCAGATATTTTTATAGTGAAATCCCTTTCAGGGCTCTGTAATAATTGAGAGATTAGTCACAATTTAACAACCTCCAAAATCCTATCTAATTTTTTCATACATATATTAGAATTAAAATTAGACAAAATATTGTCTTCATCTAGCAATAAGAATCCAATTTTACAACTGATAAAGAATATAACTTACAATGTAGCTTTCGAAAAACTTACATTCATAATATGCTCGTAGATATCATTGACAGCCTTCTCTGTTATTCCTCTCATTGTGTATGTCTTTCCACTGCTAGTTTGTCCATAAGCAAAAACTGTAGCTGCAATGAATAAGCATGCAATGGTTATGTAATGCAAATGGTCCTTAACAGTGTCACAAATCATAAGGAAGGTTAAAACAAAGATACAAATATCTGAAACAGTACCATTAATGCCGGTTAATGCAGATAATGCAATTTTCTTCACTCCTTCTTCATACACTGCCTCAGTTACTGAAGCAGGACCAAAAACTTTATCTGCAAGGCAAAAAGCTATGTCAATAAATATTTAAAAAAAAGGATGACATTAAATTAAGAAAAGGATAAAAGGAACTATGAACTGATAATGAGTAACAAAATTAAATCAAGGTGAACAATTTCATTAGATACCAAAAGTAAATGATGCTGGTTGAGAAGCGCGTTCATGTGCCGGTGGTTTATACACAATAGTATAATCATTGATGCAGTCCCATGCCACCTGATCTTTAGCCAATTGCTCCCTTCTGTTCAAAGGCCTTAGCCTCACTGTGACCACAATCTTCTCTTCTTTAGCTCTTGCCCCTCCCGGGGTTGATACTGGAGTCCTATCTATATTCGAAGCTGGTGTTCCAGGTGTTTTCACAGTCATCTTCTAGAAAAGTCATAGTGGAGAAATCATCAACAAAAAAATAATAGAAATAAAATTCAGTAAATAGAGAAGTCCACATTTATAATTCAACTGGGGTTAGTTCACTAGTTCCATAAATAATTTCTGTTCCTGATTATGTTCAACACGGAATTGATGTCAGATCAAAAGAAATCTCTTCCAATGTACATATATGGTGCTAAAATTAAATACCAAACAGAAAGCTTCAACTTTTAAAAAAATAATAATCGGTTTAAGATTTTATCAAAAATAAAATGAAATTCAAATGAATTTTAGGTGAAGACGTAGTATAGATTCGCCATGGAATAGTCAAATGAAAGGATTAAGGTTGGAAGAACATGGAAATGGAATGAAATTGAATTTTAGTGCACTAAACTCAAAAAAAAGGAAAGATTACATCTCAATTCAAATTCGACGCTAATTTTAAGCATTAAACTAAGCAAAACCATAAATCAGGAAAGTGAATAAATAAGTGTCAAAATCCTCAAATGAAAAAACTTGATCAACAGATCAGAAAGTTCAAAACGAAATCCACAAAATAAAAGGAAATGGAAGCATAAACTCACATCAACGTTAGTTGAGTAATTTCTTCAACTCAGACTCAGGAGAAGAAAGAAGAGAAGAGAAGAGCGTGCGTCGAAACTCGAACCTGAAAATTAAGGTTGGGAGAACAATCGCTGTGTGTGTGGCGATGGTGATATAAATGAATGGAAGGGCATTGGTGTGTGTGCGCGACACGAACATTTCATTTGAATTCGGAGAACCCTTCTAACGGCTAGTTTTCATTTTTTCCATTTTTTTCAGTTTATTTAATTAACTGATTCTATTGTTTTAATTATTAATTATTAATTTAATTATGCGTTCTTCCAACGTTTTCATTCGCCAGATAATCATTGACAAGACACTCACGCAGTGGGGGCCCCGTTTTGAATCGTAACGTTTTGTGTTTTGTTTTGTTCTGACATCGTTTTTTTTCTCGCTTTTATCTAATTTAAACTGTTTTTTATCCGACAAAAAATATCAAAAAGAAATGGTTATTTTATTGCAGTGATTTTTGTATTTCAATTGTGTTTAGGCATTTGGAGAATTACTGTTGAAATTGCAATTTTTTTAGCATTTTTTACGTGCCTAATATAATGTTTGTTAGAAGTATAGTATCAATTTAGTTAGTCTAGTATGGTTGGGTGAGTGTTTACAAATTTAATTTTAAGTAATCTTTATATTAAAAAAATTAAGTAAAATCAATTTTAAAGTAAAGTGTTGTGTGTTTATAAACTTATATTTTATTAATAAATTTATAACAAAATTTAGCATAACAAAAGCACCTATAATATTTCATCTAAATTTTACAGAAATAATAATCATACATCTATTTTCTTTTCCATCCTACTTTTATTCCATTTTTTTCTCTATTGCTCTCTTTTTTTTTATTTCATCATTTATTACATTTGTCACTTTATCTATTTACTTTGGGATGGTAGAGGTTAATCAGACTCTTGGTCAGTGGTCATGCGTTTGTGAGGTTACATATCTTAAATGAAAATATATCCTAATGATGATCATAGTTTGCAATATTACTATATAAGGTTCGTGATACGGGGTGTAAATCAATTGTATTACAATAGAGTATTGCAAAAATTATTTATGGAAATAGATAGTATTGTTGAGAATTTTGTGGAAAAAAGTTAGTAATATTATAGAATCTAACAACATAGTTGTATTGATTTTTGGTTGAAAGAAAACACATGCGTACATTTTATGAGTATAGAAAAGTGTTTTATTTAATTAGTTTCTTTCTGATTTGTTTCAAAGTTTATTTTATTTAGAGAATAACAAAAAAGAAACATTTATGAAATTGTTTCCAAAGTTTATCCCGTTGCATTACAAGCTGTAAGAATGAAGTTTTGTATCATCACCAATCAATACACATTATGCTTTCATCATAAAGTTTCATACTATTTCCCAACACATCTTTTTACTTCATCAATGTGAAAACTGAACAATATTATTTCATTAGGTGGGACCATTGACGCTCCAATGTGCCTATTTAGACAATGCATATTTTGCAAATTTTTCCTTACTTTAATAGTCAAATTGTGACTATTGGGCGACAACCGCTTATTTTCAGCTAACATTTTTTAGAAAACCTTTGGGGAAAAAGGATTATTTCCCCCATATTAATCCTATCCAAACATGCCACTAACACTGCCAAGAGCTCCATTCATACTCTTCCAAATAATAGAATTTTAAGTACATCACTTATTTTGAAGTAGTAGAATATTGTACAGTAGCATCTAATTTCCTCTCCCCAAGTAGTAAGGTGTTCATCAGATACAGACTCGGCCAAAATTGTACCTTGTTATACAGAAAAATCTACACATTTCATCCATTTTTTTCTAAATCACAACAACTACCAGTAAATATTTAAGTCTAAGAAAAACTCAACCATTATTTTAGCTGAAAAGTCTGGGACCATCTAGGTTAATCCCACATATATTCTTCCTGGTGAATCTCTTTCGCTGTATGTTTAGCTTTTCCTCCCTTTCCCATAAGGGCCCTACCACTTATGTGACAGTTTTTCTGCATACAAAACCTCTTTTCTTTTAATTTTCACTTTAGCAATCTCTCTTTTTTTTCTCTATTTTTTTTACTTTAGCAATCTCTATTTCATTTTTCACTTGAGAAGAGCTCATCTTTTCAGCTGCTTATGCAATGTGAAACAGGAATTCACATTAGAAATCCCAACACCATCAGTCTCTATGGATGGATTGATGGATAGATGGACCATACCAAGCTTGTATAGAGCAATGAACACAGAAATTTAAGGCTAATAACTTTAGGATTTAGCCATGAGAATGCAACGACAAAGTCATCTCATTTGCTTCACCTGTGGTATGTGCTATGCGATACGAAGAACTGATAATCAGGGTGATTCGCCTGAAGCAGCCTTAACCAGTTATCTGCAGCCTGCAAGAGAGAATTTGCTAGTTGGCTCTCACTAACTCCATTTTGTATCCAAATAGATCGATCCCTTTAACTTGTAGGAAGCCATTGCGAATGTCGGTAAGGAAATCTTTGGCACACCGCCATCCATGTCATTTGGATAAACCAAAATTGGAGCCTGAGTACTTCCATTTCCTGCAAAATGTAATCAAAAGAAAGTTGAAAATAAATTAAAAAGTTATTAGCATTGCACATAAACTGTGATTACTTCATTTTTTGCAATAAAACATTACTTATATATAAAAACTCAGATAAAATCAATCAGCAAGTGAATTTTCTTGTTCTTATTTGACCTTCAGAGTGCCATGCTTCTAACAAATGCAGGAACACTTGCAGTAAAAATATTCACAACTGCACAGTTTGCAGCTTGAGTACAGCTGGTCCCACTCTGTTTTTGGACAACTGCATTCAGCCACTAGCAACTGTAGAGGTGTTAGTCATGGGATTGTAAAGTGATGGGTATCTATATTTTTCCAAAACAGGAATTAATAGTAATGTATCTCTCTTTCTTTGTTTCCACACCTGTTACTATGTTATCATAATCAACTACACTCCTTATCCATCTTGAATTATTTTGCTCATTTCAAACATAAACAAGCACTAAAGCACAATATGATTATCTTTATTTACAAGAGTTAGTTGAAGAAGCACTTATTAATGTCAAATAAAAGGAAAAGATAGAAAATAAAAGCTTGATTCAGTAAATGTGTGCCATTGGGGTAGATGCTGTAGTAGGCGATAATAGAGTGCTATTCATAACACAGCCAAGCAGTCATCAGCTGCTATTTTTTTCCAGTGGCAACATCACATTTATCTGTTGTGACTATTGAAGTTGCAATCACCTAAAATGACGACATTTCATGAATGTTGACACTACAACTGTGAAATACTTTCAGAAACTCATTTTTGCCCTCAACCTTAATGTAGCAAAGGAATTTTCAGGGATTTTGTTTGATTTAAAGAAAAAGGATCAAAAAGGTTTTGGACAAAAACCCATTGTCTTGTACATTTCAGCCTTTTACCTTCATTTCAACCAAATCCCATTGGACCCATTGTTCATCAGCATTATTCCAGCCAAGCCCGAGGGTTTACCGGCCCTGCTGCATTTTCCTGCCAAGCATCTGTTCTTGAAGTCTTCACCCTTGTTTCGTAAGTTTCTGTGCTCTTTAGTAGCTGCGAAGTCTTTTTCTTTTTGTCTCTAGCTATTCACAGTTCTGTTTTCTTCTTGCTTCTCATTCCTTGTAGGCTTAAACTTATTTGATTCCTTCACTTTACTCATATATATGGCTATTGATTATTACTTATGCATTTGTATTTAATTTTTATTGTTTTTAGCATTTATACGTGCAGCATATATTGTTTAACCTATATCTAAATTTCAGTATATGACCGATCTATGCGCTATACCACTATAACATTTTTTAGACTGGCTGCTATGCGCTGCCATCTGGATTGATATGCTATGGTAGATGACCATCTTTCATATTTGATTACCAAAAAAAGAATATTTACTGGAGAATTTTATGTTCTTGAGATATGGTAAACAGGAAAAGAGGAAATAAGTTTTAAAATGAATTAATACATTTAATACTATTTACTCCAAATGAGTGCAGAATCTTGACATTAAAATGCATGAGTGCATCTAACAAAAATGAGCCCATTCAATTGATGAATCATGATAAGCTAGAACCACAATGCCACTTCCGATCAAACAAAGGGTTAAAGTTTCATGATTACCAGCCAAGGGTGTATGGAGTGTATGGTATGTAAGAAACCAGGCATCTAAATCTTTTAATGTTGGACCGGTGGGTATTCGATATATAGGATACCTGAAAGATTCCATTACAAAAACGTTAGTTGGCACAAAGGACAGCACTAAAGCAATAGATCAAGTTATTCTCACCATGCTACACACATCCAACTGGCTGGCAACAAATCACAAATTCTTAGTGATTTGAGGCTAGGATAGTGGTGTGCAAGATCAAGTATCTGTCCAAATATAATAAAATACATATGGATTGTTCAAATTAACTGCAAATAAGCCACATATTAATTGAGACCAGTACTAACCTTGTCAGAAAAAGGTTCACGGCTATAAGGAGGATCATGATCAAAATACTCAAAAAGAAGATCTTTAGGATTCCAAGTTTCACTATCATCGGTAGAAAATCCCACTTGCATTGTATTGTTATTGTGTTTATCATGTACAGATAGCCTGCTCATTTCAAACGAAGCATCACCTGTATGATATTGACTATTTCTTTGTGCTATAAAAAGTTCTGATCTTTTTCCAAATTCACTGTCACTGTTTCCCTCACTGCTTGAATCTCGGCAGTTCACTGGTGTACCTAATGACAACAAAAAAATCAGATCATGTTATAAACTAAAACACAATAGCACATTCTTCAGAAAAATGCATAATAGCATAAAGGAAGCAACAGATTAACATACCATGAAAATTATAACATTAAATTCCCAAAATACAGAACCACATTGACAACATACAGTAATCTCAGTAGCCAGAAAGAAAGAAGGAGAATGAAGAAAGAATGCAAGATTTTCCAATAATTGAGATAAAAAAAAATGTCTTAGTTTACCTAAATTAACACTAATTGGTAGTACAAAATGACCCAATTCCACAGAGCACAAGAGAGATCCATGAAGCACCACATCAAAACAAATTATATATAAATCAGATGCACAACATGTTAAATTTAAGAACAAAAATTCTCAATTCCCTCAAATGCTGCCTGTCTGCAAGAACCTCACAGTCAACAGCCATTAATTTGCACTTACAAATTAAAAAAAGTCTTTTACCAAGGATGAAAAGAGGATGGAAAATGTAAATGCATAAAAAAAATAAACTCTAATGGCAAAACAGCAAAAAGGTTTGTGATCTAGTGCAATTCAAGCATAACCAAAATTTCATGGTAAAAAATCAGAATCAAACCCATCTTATTCACTATAATAATCAGTTCCCATCCTAATTCTTCCCAATTTTTGCTACAATTTTCAATTCTTTCACTTTTTATATCTACCACAAGCATACATTTTACAAAATCTAAAACCACAAATGCATTTAACTTTTGTTGATTTCACCTTCCAACCAGTGCTACCAACATAATCAAGCAATTCATAAAATCAATTTAACCATAACACAGAACAAACAAACTACAGAAAAACTATAACCATGTTTCCAGTGATCAGTGTAGTCTCAACTCAAAGTTACAAATTCCTACACACATAAAAGCATGGCTCTACAAATGAAATGCCAATACCTTGGCTTAGCATTTAACTTCTTATCTGATTGACCATATAGTTGAATAGCCGACAAATACGGAACATAATATTGCACAACAGATATTCTTAGATCAAGTACCAAAGGGACATTCATCAATCTTATGTCTAAAGCAAGTAAGTAGTAAATTATTCCTGCTAGAGTTAACATTTCATCAACAGACCAAAAAAAAATGTTTGTTAAGAATCAAGAATTAAGATTAAGATTCCCGTTGAATCATTCAAAATCACATTTAAATACCAGCTAACATGATTTTAGTTAGATGTTCACATATTTGGTCACACACTGAGGAATTGATTTTGAGTTGAAAGAACAAGTAACTTTTGTATCAGAAAAAAAAAAAAACTGAATTTTGCTATCAACTTGCTTTTATAAGGAAAACATCCTAACATAAATCACTTCACTTCAAGCTCAATTTTAACTAAAATCAATTTCATTCAAAATTGATTTTGCCAATTCTCACACAAGCATACACTAAATGGAGCATGTTGTACCCTCCAAATCCCACAAACCAAAAACCATAACTTAAAACATAGCTCAATTGCATAAAGAACAAGATGAGATGAACCTTAGCCAAATATTGAGCTGTGACTGAAAGAGTTGTGGACTCCAAAAACCTATCAATGTTACTAGCAGGCTCTACAGAAGGGCAAGAAGATGGTTTGTTCAACGAGTATGAAGACTCATTGGGATTCCCATTCTCAGAAGCAGCAAGTTCCCTCTTTGAAACGGAATCAGTGCTCTCAGTTTCACCACCACTCTTCTCTCTCTGAACCGGTTTACGCTGATTCTGGTTCTTCCTTGCCTTCACCGGAATGTACAACCGATCATCACCACGAACACCTCCAAATTGCAGAGCAGTCCCCAACATTTTCCAACACTCAACAAAGTAAAAAAAAAAATGAAGGAAAATATGGTATGATTAAGAAGAAGAAAAAACAAATAAAAAAAGACAAGGCCCAGATTAAAAAAAATCTTGTCTTTTTAAGTTTTTCCAATGAAGAACGATGAAACGAAAGTAAAATCAGAAGTGGGTCATGCAGTCTGAGGTACTAGACTCCACAAACAAAAGAGAAAAATTTCTGAGCGAACAGAGGATGAATACACGGGAAAACATTGTTTTTTCTTTCTCGGTGATTTTCAGCAACCAAACACCAATTTGGAATTAGAAGATAATCACAGTGAGGTGGTGATGAGATTCTGCAGATGAAAGAAACCCAGAAGAGAGTTGACGAGAAGAAAAAGGGGATCAAAGAATATGTGGAAGGGAAGAGACGAATGAAGGGTGCTTTGTTGAATGGATTGGATGGGAGAAAGTGGAATGAATTTGAAGGAATATATGCGTGAAGTAATGAACAGAGTGAGAAAAGAGAGGAAGAAAACTTTTCTTCTTCAGCCCCTCACTGGAACAGAACAGAGAAGAATGGGTGCATAGAAATTTTGGTGCTACCTCAGAGGAGAATATCTTGTTTCTCTATTTTACTCTGGTGGGGTTAGGAGCATGATTATCGTGGGAAATTTTTATTAATTATTAATGCAAACACTTTGGATAAGTTTATGAATTAGTTGAAAGACTGGTACACATCCTAGGATGCAACTATTAGCATTATGAATTATATTAATTCCTTATTCTTGTTAAAAAAAATTAATTACCTAATCTCATAATAATTTTAAAAAATATATTAAAATTAAATAATTGTGTAATTTAAAGATAATTATCTCATATAAAATTCAAATGATATTAATTTCATTGTTCGTAAGGGAAGCAAATTTAAATTGCTAATAATACACCAACGTATAAACATGAATCAACACAAGCACATGTAATTTGATACGGTTTTTGACATGAATCAACCGCCAATCTCGTTCTATATAAGGTCATTGTTCAGGTTCGTCAAGTCCACCTGTCATGAGAGCCAAGAAGACTTGTTAGACACTTATCCATATAACCCCCATATAGAACTAAAGTCATTGAAGAATGAATATAATGCAGTAGTATTAAATAGTCATCTTAAACTTGATATAACTATTTGTTCAAAGTTAAAAGTTAAAACAGGATCTAGAAATATTTGTCTTCAGTTTCGCATGGTGTTGATATAACTATCATAAATTTAAATGAATAAATTATTGATATAAAGTTGTACAGTAAAAACCATCAGTGCATTCAAAAAATATATGTTAAAATAAGAAGGGTGGGAAAAAACATAAAATCAAGAAGAAACACACAGTCCCACTGATCAATAGAGACACAGATTGCTAGTTGAAATTATGAGTAAATAATTACCTGCATACATTAAACAGTGTTTATCCATAGCCCGAAAAAATGGCCTTGTTTTCTTCTCTTACGCAGCTCTTTGAAGTTCATCCCATGCTCTTTCACCATCTTCATGTGTAACTTTGCCTGTATTCACAATCTGCAATCAAGAGTTCATGGGAAGTGTCATAAAAAATTAGACAGAGCAAATGACATGGAAAAGCAAATATAGACAGGGAGTTCGAACCTTAGAAAATACATGGTAAGAGGGGCGAGGGATCCGTGCAAGATTATTTGCCCAGTCAACATCAACAACTCCAAACTTGGAATCATATCCATCAGCCCACTCCCAGTTATCAGAAATAGTCCAGAATAGGTAACCAAGTACACACACACCCTGTAGAAAAATTGCATGAAGCCTAACATGAAATTGGTGTTTAGAAAGAATAACTTAATTTTAAGCAAATAAAAATTTAATTCATAATCAAAGCCATGATCATGGCAGCATAAATAGCAAGCAAATGCTCCAAGAGATATGGCCGGCGGATCAAATTTGTCTCATCTGAAACCCCATTTTTAGTAATGATGAATGGAATATTTAGATGTTTGTATCTTTCATGATACTGAAGCAGCCTGCGGTATAAGCCATCAGGGTATACCCCACGACCAGATTCACTGTACTCAACATTTTCCACCAGCTTCAGGCCTGCACCTGAAACCACTTCCTGAAATAAATGTGAGAATTGTCATGTGAGTATGCCAGATATCATGCACAGTGCACTGTCAAGGTTAATAAAGCAAACCTACCCATAGTAGTTTATGCCTCTATAGTCCAGCTTCTCAAATATTTCATCAATGTATGGGAAGAGAGTCAATGAATTAGCCAATGAAACAACAACAATATCAAACAAACCATAGGATCACATAAATGACACATGATGTGCTACACCGGCTATTGAATTTAATTAATGGGTTACTGCCAAAAAGATAAGTTCCAATAATAAAAAAAATGTTACTTTGAAACTTAAGGAACAACCACAAGCTTCCTCTATTCCTTTTCACAAACTTCTAAAAGTCATATAAACTCTCTCATTCTTTATTATTCTCTAAAACTTTCAAGGGTTTGTTCCAATAATAAACACAATGTTCCAATAATAAACATAGTGCAGTTTGAATTTATAAACCAAATTGACAGGAAAGTTCCAATAATAAGCACAAAGTGAAGAAACCAAAGTTCTTAATAGAAGAATAAACACAAACACCTACAGTGCAGGATCTGTTTCTAACAAGTTTGCAAAAATACTCAAGGTCTGTTCCTAACAAATTTGCAAAAATACTCACAGTACAGGTTAACAAAATCAAACAATGAGCAACGGAATCAAACAATGAGTACCCACAGTATAAAACCAATGAAATCAAACAACTAAATAAAAAATAAATCACAAATTAACGGAAAAAAAATGAACACACTGTGGCACAGCGAGAGTGTGGGTCGAAATCGTAAGGAAATGAGCCTGCAGGTCGAGATCGGAGTTCTCAAAACCTCTGAAAAAAGACCCCGAGAGAGAGGAGTGAGTACCCGCAAAGAGAAGAGTGTTGCTGGTATGGAGAAAGGACAGAAAGGAGTGGAGTCAGCGCAGATGATAGAGAAAGGAGAAGAAGTGAGTACGAGCACGTTTTGAGAAATTGAAATTCTTAGGTTTTTAGGAGAATTTCATATGACTCAATTTTGGTTAATTAAAATTTCAGGTATTTAATTTCTCCTTAAATCATATCCAAACACTAAATTTAAAATGACAACAATTCAATATCTTATTTAAAATGAATTACTCAAATGAAAGTATTCATCCAAACACATTGTAAAGGTTTCCTTTTGTGCTTGGGATAGTGAAGTCTCATCTTACGGCTCCTTATAGCATTTTTCAACCATTTCCCAAACATTGTGTGCTCCAAGAAGGACCTTCATTTTAACGCTTCAATTGTCATAGGTGCTCCCCTTTAGAAGTGAAACTTGGAAGGATGCCGCTCCATTGCTCGTCATAGGATTTCTTATGAGAACCTAAGCTTTGATACCACTTTATTAGAAAGGAGAAGGTTATATGAAGTATTTGAGAGAAATGAAGGAGGAGAAAATATTTGAAAGAATGCTAGCTTTTATGATTTGAGAAATGTTTTTGTTTTAACTTCTTTGATTCTTTTTTGGTTCACTTATAAATGAGTCTAAAACTTGATTAATGGACTAAATCAAGTTTATATTATTCAACACCAGTGAAAGAAGCGTAACCTGCTGACCATCACCTTTGCTGATTAGTTTATAAATCACATTCAATAGAGTGATTGGCTGTAACTATTTAAAACTCACGGGAGGGTTTTCTTTAGGTATTAGCACCAACAAAGCCTCCATGACACTCGTATCAAAGGTTCCATGCTCAAACGCATTCTTCACAAAGCTCCACACATCATCTCCCACCGTATGATTTCATGGACATGAGTGTCGTGTATACTTCACTTTTCGTCACAGGTTCAATGAGCCTCAATCATGCTTCATGTGGCAATTTGTTCACATTCGCACCCAGTAGCTCTCCACCTATCGCTTTCCTTGTGCAAAACAACGACTAAAAGTACTTCAATGCTTCTTGCTTAAGGATTTGGGCATCAGTGCACCAGCTTCCACCTAACACAAGCATTCCATGAATACGATTCCGCTTTCGATGAATGACTGTGTGGGCATGAAAAAAGGCAGTGTACCCTTAAGGCGCCCTTCAATCTCCTTCTTCCTCCCCAATACGCTACCAAAAACCTCCTTATTAAACTTCACAAAATCCTTACACACATGCCTGAGTGCTCTTGGAACAACTGCTTCCCCTTTATGCCAAGCTTGGCTCACCAACTGCGAGTAGTCTTCATGGTTGCACCAGGCCACTTGGAACCAAAATGGCCTATTCTGTATGTTTGAAACTGGATTGTTGCAGCGAATCAACAAGGGATTATGGTGAGAACGTTGACGTGCCAAGTGTTCCTCCGATGCTTCTGGGAACCCTAGTCTCCACTTAATGTCAGATACCCCCCTATCCAAGCGCTTGGTCACTAGTATTCCACCAGAACACCGCTTATGTCATGTAAACTTACTCCCAAAGAACTCCATGCCCAACAAAGCTCAGTTGCTCGTGTCACCGAAAAGGTGCGACAAATTGACCAAAGCAGGTTCCTTTTAGAAACTTATTTCCAAAAGGGGTCTGTTTTGAAACTTTTTCCGGAGGGGTCAGTTTTTGGAGGGATTTTCGCCAGTGGAGTTGGCGAGTTAGACACGTGGCAGCAGCTGGGGGAACTCGCCAGTGGAGATGGTGAGACACGGTCCACGTGGCGGGTTCCACCATTCGTAATGGCGAAATGCTTTTTTTATGGAATTTTTTTTTAACTTGAAACGAATATAACTTTTGATAGGAATGTTCGTTTGAGACCCATAATATGTCAGAATGCTCAATATTTTCCAGGGGATTCCTCATTCAATTTCGAGCATTTTGACATATCATGGGCCTCAAACGGACATTCCTATCAAAAGTTATAGCCATTTCAAGTTAAAAAATTTCCATAAAAAAAACATTTCGCCATTACAAATGGCGGAACCCGCCACATGGACCGTGTCTTGCCATCTTCACTGGCGAGTTCCCCCAGCTGCTGCCCTGTGTCCAACTCGCCAACTCCATTGGTGAAATCCCTCCAAAAACTGGCCCTCTCCAGAAAAAGTTTTAAAACAGACCCCTCTTGAGAATAAGTTTCTAAAAGGAATCCGCTTTGGTTAATTTGCCAAAAGGTGCCCTCCTCTTGCTCCGCCAGCATGATAATATCATTAAAATCTCCCACCGCCATCCTGGCTCCTGCACTCTTCCCGTAACCTCCTCAAGGTACTTCCACAATAATCTTCTTGTGGCTACTCTTGGGCTCGCGTACACCCCAAAACAACACCAGACCTGCCTCTCTTTCATCAATTGTAAAGTAATGCACTGTGGCATAGACTCTATCATAGTGAACGAGAAGGCAGCTCCTTTCATACACAGCGCCCATATACCACCTGCATGGCCCTGCGCCTCCTTTACCCTGACCAGGTTGTAACCAAGTCTCTACCAAAACCCTTCTGAGCCCTCACTAGAAGTATGAGTCTCAAAAAGGAAAATTATGTCTGGTTTCAATCTTCGAGCAAGATCCCGAAGATGGTTGAAGCTATGGTTGTTCGCGCAACCTCTAATATTCCATGCAAGTATTGTAATATCCTTGAACCCAATCACGATAACAATAAATGCAATGGAACACTCGACTCAACACTGATCCTTTATTACTTCGTTTGACTCTGGTGACTGTTATCCAGTCCCCATACAACTGATACAAGTCAGATTCTCCTTGATTTATGAGAATACTAAGATCTCCACCCCATCTTTGGGTAAAATCACCAAATTGGGTCCCTTTTACAAATTTATTACTAGAATGGGTATGTTTCATAATTATTTACCAAGGGGTCTATTTTTTTACTATAAAGCGCTTACGTGAGGGGCGCGTTCCACAAGAAGACGACACGTGGCGTGACGTGACAAGTTGACAGGGGACGATGGGACAGAGGGGGGGGGGGGGAAGTGGTGGCCTGCCAGGCATGACCACTAGTGGTGGCCTACCAGGCATGACCAGTAGTGTTGGCCTGCCAGGCGCGACCACTAGTGGTAGCCTGTCAGGCGCGTCCACTAGTGGTGGGCAGCCAGACACTTTCCTCTTTCCTATAAAACCCCTTTTCCTCCGTTTCGTTTTTTATTACGAAATCGTTTCATTTTTCATTACATGTTTTTGTAATTTTACCTTGTCGTGTATCCTTTTTTTAAAACTCTCAAAACTAATACCACGCTTTATTTGAAGAGCTTTTTTAGGGCCTTCAAATGTGATACCATCATCAGTTTCGTACATCTTACCATTTAAATAGACGAGTGTAATAATTGAACTAATTTTTCAAAAATATACCTACAATAAATAATTAATGTCGTCAACAAACAATAATATAAAAAATATATTAACATAACATAAATTATTAACCTAAAATAAATTAACAACAACAAATTACTCAAAATAAATTAAATTACTGTCACAACAATTTCCTACTTCGCACACTCATGACGCAAAACAATCGGCATTTATTTTTAATGTCTATGTAAATTTTGGCTATTAAAAAAATATACCAACAACATCAATAAATATGCGCTTAACTAATAATAATAATAATGTGTTGGACATAAAAACTACTACAATAAAAATTATTATCATCAACAAACAAATATAACATAATTATAACCAAAAATTAAATTATTAAGTTACAAAAAATTACTAATTATCACACAAAAAATATAAACAAAATTACTATTTTATTTTATAGTCCGTGTCAATTTGTTTATGCACCTACAAAATATAATCATTATTATCATCAACAAAATAAATATTAATTAATGCTATAATGTATCGAAGATAAAAAAATATTTACTAATTTTGAGCAAAATTTCTAACTGATATAAAGCGTTTCAACACTAATGCATATAACAGCAACAAGTCAAATTCAACTCAGCTCACTTCAACGATTTCGTAATGAAAAAATGAAACGGAGGAAAAAGGGGTTTTATAGGGAAAATGGAAGTGTCTGGTTGCCCACCACTAGTGGACGCGCCTGATAGGCTACCACTAGTGGTCGCGCCTGGCAGGCCAACACTACTGGTCGTGCCTGGCAGGCCAACACTCCCCCCCTATCCCATCGTCCCCTGTTAACTTGTCACGTCACGCCACATGTCGTCTTCTTGTGGAACGTGCCCCTCAGATAAGTGCTTTGTAGTAAAAAAATAGACTCCCTTGATAAATAATTATGAAACAGATTCATTCTGATAATAAATTTGTAAAAGAGACTCAATTTGGTGATTTTGCCCCATCTTTGAGCCTTTCCCCAACATGCGGGATTTGATATGTTTGTCTAGTTAATAAGTACTAATGCTTTCTTTCAATTAACTTATGATTTTTATTAATTTATCGGTTTAGTATGATATTTTTAATTATTTATCATTTGAATTTATTTTATTTATTCTTTTGTAATTAGCTTTTGTAAATATAACTCAAATTTTCTTTCTTTTTTTTTGAAGAAATATATAACTCAAATTTTCAATTATATAATTCTATTTTTTTTATTTTTCTTATTTAGGAAAAATATATATCATTATATGTTTATAATAATTATGTAAAAAAACTTATACAGACGAATTATATAAAACTTTTTAAATGAAATAAAGAAATCTTTTTTGATACTCTTAATTTTTCTGTCGAAATTAAATTCAACCTAGTTATATATGAAACTTTATTTTTTTATTTAGGATTAATTTTTGTCATATACGAATCAAAAGAAAAATATACTCTTAAATAATTTGTTTTTATAAAAAGTATGGATGTAATCTATAGTTATAAAATAAGTTATTGCGATTAAAAATTATTAATATCGATTTTTCATGTGCATAGATATTTAGATAATCTCGATTTTTTATTTCAATGATTTTAACATTTTATAAATTTTTTAATATTTATAGTTTTCAAAGGAAATTCAAAATAAAAGAAAATATAGTAAACTAAGCATTAAATTCATAAAATGAAAGGTTATTGCCAAATATATAAATGATAAAAAAAACATTTTTTGTATAACAACTTTTTTCATATGAAGGTGTTAGACACAAAAACTAATAATGCTGGGCTCGAGGCCAGCTTCTCTAGAATTAAGAGAGGGAAAGGAGACGCAGACACAAAGAGAAAGGAAGCTCTATTTTCATTCATGTCTTATTGTTATTACAATTGCTTATTTATACTAACTTCCCTACTAATAGAATTTGTCTTCTTATGCTTAGGGAATATTTTCCAAATCATTGGCTAAGTCTATTGTGATCATGTTGTTCCCTGCAGTACCATCAACCAACAATTCTAAAATTGTGGATTCTCCTTTGCGCAATCACGTCAGCTTTCCTTCATACCAGCCTCATCATATGTAGTGGTTGAGGTAAGAAGGTCTTGTGATGATCCTGTTGGGCTTTCCTACTGACTACACCCATGTATTTTGTGACTACACCCTTACGTTGTGTTCTTGGTCCGTTGTTGCTATTTTCACCTCCTTCTTGTTTGTGCTTGCTTCCGTCTTTGTATCAGAAGGTTTACGAGGAGATATTGCTTCTTGTTAAGGTTAGGGTGAAGTTTTTAATTAGTAAATGAGAATAAGAATGTCGTTCTATCTTTAAAATAATTTTATATAATTATTCAATCATAAATTATAATATAGGATAACTTTATTAATTTTTATAATAATTATTTTAAAATTATATAAATAGTGAGTTGTATTGTCAATACATTACCATTAATTAAACTCTTAATATATTACAAAATAATTAAATCTATATCTATAAATAATTATTTATGTACGTGGATAGCTACATAAAACTACCTGCTTTCGAACAAGCTAAATAAAACTACCAAATAGTCTCACCGTCCCTTACCTCAGGCATGTCTTTAAAACAAGTGGTAGTATGTATATTTAGATGTTAAAATATATTCAATCTCAAATTCAATGAATAATGGATCGAGTTGAATGCAATGATAAATAAAGGACATTTGTACGGGAATAATCATCTTCAAACATTAATAACTGTAATTACTTAGAGCATTTTTAACAATATTTATATAAGCAACTCAATTTATCTCACTCACTCTTAAATAATTTAATTAATTTTCTCATTAATATTTATTTATATTTTTTTATAATGCAATAGGTATTTATATTTAAAAATTATTTAACTCATAAATATTTTATTTCTCTCTTATATTTAATAAAAAATTAAACGACTCAGGAACAATAATTGATTATATAAAAAACTCTCTCTAAGTTTTTAACTCACAAGTATTTTATTTTTCTTTTCTATATTTAATTAATACACAAAATTAAACAACTCAGAAACAATGATTACTAACATAAGTAACTCATGTCTTTACGAACCAACCAAATTTTATATTTTGATCATCACTTCCTTAGTCAAAATAGAGAAGAAGAAAAATCGAACTCTCACGTACTTATAGTATAATTTTGAATAGATATGCACTAATAGTATAAGCACTAATAGTATAATTACATAAATGATAATTAAAATTTTATTTTATTTTATAATTTTTAGGATTATTATTATCAAAGGTTAATTTTAGGATGTATTCATTTACACTCTATTTTAATTCATTTTAAACAGTGTCAGTCATTAACAAACTTAGCATAACTAATACATAGTATTTGCCATCTTCTTACAATTTTATTTGAATAGTTCAGTTACATGACACAAACTAAAGAATGAAATGATAAATTAATATAGAAGAAATATCTGCCAAGTTTAAATTTGAAAAATATTTACTTAAATTTCAAAAATTTATTATTTAAAAAAAACAAAGGCATATTAAGTGTTTTTTTTTTTAAAAAAAAAGAGTAGCGAGGATATTAAAATGAGCTTTAATTATCTCCCGAAGAGGGTTTCAAGTTATTACAATTTTGAGTTACTGATAAAGTTACAAATTAACAATTTAATGTTATGGATTAAAAGACTAACGATCATTATTATAACTACGGAAAATTATGAAAACTTATTTATAAGCATCGATCTTCAGTATAACTCTGTCATAAAACATTAGTATTGTCAACTTGTCTTATATATTTTTGGGTACATCTTGACAGTTTTAATATCACCAAACGTCATAAATTTTCACGTACGTGTTAATATTTTGTGTGTGACTAATAATTTTTTTTTTCATTTTGCATGTAATTTCTATTTCTATAAGTTTAATAAGTATTGCATTGATGTATTGATAGTATTGTTAATAAAAATATTGCACGTACTATTTTTATATAATTTGTAAGATAATAATTATAAAAATTAATAAACTTATTTAATTGGTTTGTAATTACATTAGTTATATACTGTTATTAGTATTTATTGTTGTTATTTTTATTTTAGAGCGAGTTTTGATATTCAAACATAAGGTTAAGGAAATTGTGTGATTAGATTTAAAGAATTGGATATCGATTGACTGACTATATATTCTTAGACTTTTCTAACTAACATGAGTGCAATATTTAAGTTAAAATAAAATGTTATCGTAATTAGAAATTATTGATATAATTTAATGGTCTATTTAAAGAAAGATAGACCTAGTAAAGGGTGAATTTAAAATCCGTGATACTTGTTTAAAATGAATTAATTTACTATATAACATAATGTAAAGGACTTTTATATTATTATCCAACATAATGTGTGATATTTTTTTTATAATAATTTTCTTGAAAATTATATTTCTAATTAAGTTATAATATAAAAAAATTAGCTTATAATTCATACAAATTAAACTCAAAGGGAAATTAAAGAAATAAATATGTGCATATTAAATTTCATTTAAGTATATGTTCGTGCATTGGGTATTTTGGCCAAAATATGTCACTAAGGCATAGCCCACAAGTCAATTTCCATCTTTTAATACATGGATATGACTGGGAAAAATATACATGATATATCTCAATCGAAAGGGAGGAAGCCAAATAATGTGTAGCAGAGAACAATTTAAGCGGTGGCCCCAGCCCTTGGGTCGATGTAGGTTTGTCACAGAAACTGAAGAAGGGACAATTATATAAAGGGGTACTTGGTGAAATTAAGATAAGACATATGACGACCCTCAGTCAGTGTGATTATCAAATGGATGGGACCCTTGATGGGTTCTTTTATTGCTTAAAAAATTAAAAAAAAAGAGTTTTATTAAAGTATATAAAATTATACTGTTTATAATTTTTTTATATACTTTTTATAATTCTTTTATAATAAATATTTCTTTGGGTCAAGATGAAATAAAAGAGATACAATTAATCAAGATGGAGTCAACAAGTTCTCTTTTTGGACGGACGCAAACATGAAAGTATTAGGAACCACGTTCTGTGTAGTGTCACCATGTAGAGGGAAACAAAGAGCATACCCTGGGTCAGTGGCCGACCAACCAACGTTCAAATAAGGGGTGTACTTGCAGTCTCTCATTTTTTTAAATTTATTAATTTGTAAATAAAATTTTATATTTTTATATTTTATTTTATTTTATCTATATTTATATAATTAAATCTATTATTTTTATTTTTTATAATTTGTCTCCATTAATTTAAGATTTTGGATCCGTCACTTCCTGCCGTGAAATTTTCTTATTACTATTCTGTTTTGATGTCCAGTACTCTGAATTAACATGTTCAGCTTTCAACTATCCAAAATCAGTATCTTACCTATGGACAGAGGTTTTCAGCAATTTATGCATTGGCGAGAAAGGGTATATATGGACACCAATTTATATAGTTGTTCTCTCAGAGAAATACAAATTTGGAATTTCAATCCATAAGTTTAAATTTGGAATTTGGTGGGAATGCTAGATTTGAAATTTGTCTACATAAAGTTGGGTCTAGATAGAAGCTTCAACAAAGTGATAATGGCTGCCAAAACAAGTTTGGTCTCTTATATTAGTGTTGAGAGGAACCATTGGTCTTTGGTAGCGAGGGTAGTTCGTGTCTGGATGCATGGTGGCTGATTTGAAGGTTGCTGTAATTTTATAATTTGAAATCACAAAAAATTTATGTTTTTTTACTGCATTTGACCAAACATACCAAAATACGAATGTTTGTTTTACTGCATTTCACCAAACATACCAAAATACTAATGTTTTTAACACTGGTCTACAGGTTTCATAAGGATATAAAAGAGTTTGTCTTATAAATAATAAATGAAATGCATTAATGGCTTGAGCTCTTTGATAGTTTAATTTTGTCTTATATAATAAGCATTTTGGAAACTTAATCTGACTATTCAAATGAATAGCCAATAAGAACTGAAGCAATAAATATATTAATAATGGAAGACGTTAAAAAAATTAAACAAAAAAATTTTAAAATAATAAAATTATGTCTTATTAATATTAGGAGTAATTTTAGAAAATATATAAATTTAAAATAAATTTAATTGTACTAAGTACGTTAACTAAATTCTTCAAGTTCAGATAGATAATTGAATTTTATAAATAGAATTAGGTAGACTAACTGGTACTACTTTCGTTACTTTTTTATTTGTCTTTTAAATTTTTTATGCAAAAGTAAAAAAATGCAATAATTTTTTGTTATCTTAATAAAATAGCTATAAAATTTTGTATTTTCTCATATATATTTCACAATAAATTACATATGTTTAAATTAATTATAAAATAGGTCAAAAGTTAAGATAAAATCCTCGAAAATTATTGTAGACCACAAAGTTATGATTCCCATTTTTTCAACTCATGCAAGAGAGACACAATGTGAACTTTTATATTGAAAACGCGTCTACCTTTCTAACTTTAGTTTGAAAACACGAATTAGAGGAAAAGCCATTATATCCCTACCTACTAAATGCATGTTGGAATTTGGATACAATCCGGTAGAACTCATAAATCCTTGTCTGTTCTGTTCTGCTGTATATCGTTTTTTCTCACCATGTTATGTTACATTGCTGCTTCTTCGCTAGCTCTTTCCTTTTAAATACCACCCTGACTGAACCTTAGCGCAAATTAAAACTTCACTTTCAATTATTTTTGATAAAGTTCTCAACTTCATAGAACAACAATAGCTAGCTAAGAAACTAAGAAAGGGGCAATCCATAGTCCAAAAATTGTTGGGGGAACCTTGTCTTTCGAGGGATTGCTTATTCTACACTAGGTAAGAAGTAAGAATCCTTATATACTCAATAATTGTGATGAATTATTTTGTATAAATGGCATTGTTCATCTCATTCTTTTTGTTTATTAATGTTTACAAGGAATAAATTTTTTATATCCTCGTAATACTTAGTCCATTGTAGTTAACTGTCCTTATTCAGTAACTTGATCTAGTATTCGATTGTTTGTTATAACTTAATTAGTGATTTTGAGTTTGAATTTGGGATATATAGCTGAATTAAATACTTAGAATAAGAGTTGGAACAACCCATTTTATTTTAGTTAATCCACCGCACTTTTCATCTTATTCCATCTAATTTTTAATTGTTTGATCTTAATTTAACATGAATTAGCTAGACGACATAGAATTTAATGTGCAGAGAAATTTGTAATTCTGATCAGCCATCTTTTACCTCACTCAAACTCAGCATCTCAACGACCCTTCAACGTTTAGTAATTACCTCATGAAATTTGGGTGTAAACTGTTTGAGTGCTGCTTCACTAGCTCATCTTCTGACAAATTTCCAGAGCACAGTAAGTTGAAGTGGCGAATCTTCCCCTACAAGGACCTTGCAAAAGTCACAAATAATTTTGATCAATCTCATTGTCTTGGAAAGAGAGGCTTTACCACTGAATATTATGGTAAGAGAACATGAAGTAGCCCTATGACAAAAGACTCACAGTTATCCAATCATAATAAGTTTGTTGATTTTTAGGACAGTTATTTAAAAGTCACATGAAGGATATAAAAAACTTAAAAGGACCATACTATAGGAATATTTTCTTCTGATTATTTACTGTTTTAGGAAAATTTGAGGATGGATGTGAGATTACAGTCCAGCGCTTTAAGGAAGACAAGCGCTACATTTTGCAACAGTTTATCAATGAAACTGTTATCCTAAATTACTTGCCTCACAAAAATATTGTATCAATTTACGGTTATGCTTCTCATCATGAGGAATCCCTGCTAGTGCATGAATACCTATCCAATGGTAATCTTGCTGCTCATCTTCAAAGTGAAATAGCCAAAAGCAGCAAAATTCCTTGGCTTACACGATTGGATATAGCCATTGATACTGCAAATGCGTTGGACTATCTTCATTATCATGGCATCATCCACCGCAATGTAAAGTCTAGCAACATTCTCCTAGATGCAAACTTTTCTGCTAAAGTTGCTAACCTTCATTTATCACGGAAACTTCCTGATGGAGTTCCTGTCCATGCCACCCATGTTACTACTGATATAATAGGGTCAGGTGGTTATGTAGACCCAGAGTATATGACAAAAGGCTGGCTTAGCGTAAAAAATGATGTTTATAGCTTTGGGGTGGTGTTGTGTGAGCTTCTATCATCGAAGCTGGCAAAATATTGGGTTCTGAATGAAGAGGAAAATCTTGCTACCCTTTTAAACAGAAAAATTGAAAACCAAGCTTTGGTGGAATTGTTGGATCCAAGACTTGGCTTCCAATCAAACCTTAAGATCAAGAGTATGATGACTGCTACAGCTGAGCTTGCAGCTTTGTGCATGCAATGTCCACAAGATCTAAGGCCAAACATGGAACATGTGCTAGAGATTCTCAATGGCATAAAGCAAGGGAGATACGAAACAAACTCGATAAAAGGTATAATAAGGCCATCTTTTTACCTTTTCCTTTCTCATGGATTTCTTGCTTTTATGGGCTTTTGGTGTCAACAGACTGGGGATAAAAGTTTTTTGCTCATGTCTTATAATACTCACATCTCAGCTTTGAAAATCTTCCACCATGCTGAACTTGAAGAAGCTACTAACAATTTTGGCACTTTCCTTGGAAAGGGAGGGTATGGCTCTGTGTACTATGGTGAGAAGCTAATTATTCTACATATTTTAAATAAGCCTCCCCTGTGAGAAATATGCACATATCTATACTTGTTCTGATGTAGTGCCATTGTATTATAGGAAAACTTCAAGATGGGAGAGAGGTTGCAGTAAAACGTTTTCATGATGAGAACGAGACAGAAAAGACCATTAATCAATTCATGAAAGAAACTGAGATCTTAAGTCTCCTGCACCATCAAAATCTGGTTTCACTTTATGGCCGCACTTCTTGCCATTGCAACAAACACATGCTAGTGTACGAGTACATTTCCAACGGCACTCTTTCTAAACATCTTCATGAATCTTCTTGTGGTAAACTACCATGGCAGACTAGATTCAACATTGCCATAGAAACTGCTGCTGCCTTGGTATTTCTTCATGACTCAGGTATCATCCACCGTGATGTAAAAGGGAGTAATATTCTGTTGGATGAAAATTTTACTGTTAAAGTTGCAGATTTTGGACTCTCACGGTCTCTTCCAGATTATGTTACGCACGTTTCAACTATTCCAGTAGGAACTCGTGCTTACATAGATCCTGACTACTATGACTCAGGAAGGGTCAGTGACAAAAGTGATGTCTATAGCTTTGGGGTGGTCTTGTTTGAACTCATATCATCCAACCCCCCAAGATTAATGGAAGGCACAGATTATGTTAGTCTTGCACAGTTTGCAAAGAGAAAAATCTTAAACAAGGAATTAAACGCAGTGGTGGATCCAAGTTTTCTGTTTGGTTCTGACAAAAACATTATGGAAATGATAACAGCAGTGGCAGAGTTAGCATTTCAGTGTGTGCAGTGTCCCAAGGAACTCAGACCATCCATGAAACAGGTGCTAGATACCCTTGAGGGCATAAGGAAAGGAACATGGGGATTCAACCAGGTAACATAATCTTTATTTTTTTTAGTGGGGTACAAAATGGCGCATACACTATGTTATGAATAGAACACATGAGGCACCACAATTGCAAGCAGCACCAGCAGAAGCACAATCATTATCTGAAGGATCACGGGTAATATCCTGACTAAAAGAATGCTGATGTGGCAGGATGTTATTGGCTCCCAAAGATCACCTTGTCTGCTATTTTTATAATTCTGTTATGAGCAAATCTTTTCTGTTATGCCCTGTAATCATAATCAATAGGAATGTTGTTAGCACTAAACCTCTATATAAAGAAATCAATCATATGTAAGGAGAAGCAGAGAAATATAATCAGAATTTCTTCTCTTTAATTCTCTTTTTCTGGAGGTCTCCTAGTCCTCGAACTTTAGGATCATAACCCATTAGGTTTAAACTTAAAAGATCCTATCAATTTACTCAAATTGATGTCATTAGAAATTTGTTATTTATGTTTGAAATATTTAGAATGTTAAGTTTAGATTTAAAGATATTATCAATTTGTCTTAAAATTTATTTTTTCTTTTAAGATTTGGATGTTGTTAGCATTTGAATTTTGCATTACAGTATAGTTCTATATACAAAGCTCAAGAAACAATGTTTTTGAATTTTGTATTACAGTGGTTCTATATACAAAGCTCAAGAAGCAATGTTTTTATATTCTTTATTACAGGCTCTATTATTGAGTAGTTGATAATTTGAAATTGTATTTAATTAGTATTTATATATATTAGTGATTTTTTAATTTACAATTAGTTAAGAGATTCAATTTGATAAAACTATCTGTTATAGAAAAATAATAAATAGTACAGTAATTAATATTAATAATAAAAAAACAAATTTCTAGGTCTTAACATTGCCTTTTCAATTCCACATTGCAATCCCACACTGTTAGTTTGCTAGCCAGTCACAAATTCTGCAGAACTCATCCATAGAAATCCAAAACAGAAAAATAAATATATATTTTAAATTAAATTTTCCCTAAGTAATTTTTTTTATTAAAAATTACATTCAGCACAAGAAGTGCCAAACTCATATACACAAAGCATGTTGTCTAGAAAGCCAAGAATGGCATACCCATACAACTTTCCATCCCACACCATTTTTCCAGCCCGCTAATAAACACAACGTGAAACAATTACTACAATTGATGTCTACACTAAAGAATTCTGCAAATGGCAACCATGCTGCTGAAGAATAATAAGTATCTGTAGTCTAAAAGTGATTAATCTTCTTTTGGGGTCGCGAGTGTACACAAGGTGAGTATTTTTCTCACAACATAATCTATTTCATACTGAGACCCTCTATCCCAATATGCATATAAATGAGAAAAATATATAAAACGTGAAATCTAATTAAATTAATTGTATTCAATAAAATCGTAAGTAAATCTATGTGGATAAAATATTCACATTCACTTCAGTGTTACTAAACAAAACTTCTCATAAATATTTTCAGCTCCAAACAAGGTCGTTTAATTAACAAAAGAATTCATGTTAAGCAGAATAAAATAAAGTAAAATAATATGTTCAGAATATCATGTAATTCAAACAGAAACTTATGCCCCAATTTCACATCCTATGAGAGCATTGCATTCCGACATTCTTTAGCACGAGGTTCCTTAAAGTAATCTACCTAGTCATCTACTCACAGAACACAAGGTTTGAGATCATCGCAGGATCCAAATACAAACAACACACGGGGAGTGAGTCATCACATTCATCAACAAACAGAGATAAATAAAAGCATACAAATATGATATAAACATAACAATAATATAATTATAACACCAATATAGGTATAACAAGACTCAACTTTGACACAATTTGTATCATTTCAACACTCAACACATAACATCACTTGTCCTAAAATTTAATCACAAATTACATTTTGCGCCTTCACGATTAATCACATATTCAAGACAACACATCTCAAATACAATATCACATCTCACACTTACACAATTCATTAAATACCATTACATAACAAGTCACAATCATCATTATACTAGTGTTATGCAACAGATACATAAGACTCAATCATATATACAATGTGGTACCATGTCAGTGAAAAACCTCGTCGGACGCCTAGGAGTACATGACAAGGCAGGCCATACACTAGTAAGTCAAGGTCACTATCACTAGGCAAAATCATAGGAAAACTAGTCAGGATCACGCTGTTTTGCGAGAATGCTTCAATCATATGAGATCGGCACAAGTTTAAAGAAACACTCAAACCAAGTGTATTTACCCCAATGCCTAGACTCCGAAGAGTCTACCAGGGTCTTCCCCTCCTGATTCAAGTCCAACCCAGAAATCATTTTAACACGTAGGCTTTTTCTATGAATTATAGAAAACATACGACTCCTCAATTGTTCTCAAAATAATTTTAACTCGTCGCGTCTCAAAGTGATTCAACTCGTCGGGTTCTCACAGTAGATTCCATCACAATACTCGTTGCACATTAACTCGTCACCTTTAAAGGATCTTACAATCGTGTGAATTTACGGAGCATAGTTAACAACTCAATTCACACAAACATCTCAATATATGTGTGATCTCACAATTTAACACATACTCAACTTGTCACTTACATACAATTCATCACACTTTCATAATTCCAAGACATCACATTATCACACCTCATGCATTATATACATATCTCACAATAATAATATTAATATGTTATATTCATATGACTAATCATCTCATTAAAACAGACATTTAAAATCATACATGTGCCATTGAAGTTTGAACTATGCAATTCACATAATTACTCAATTATTTTTAAAATTATTTTAACCCATCGTGTCTCAAAGTGATTCAACTCATCGAGTTCCCTCAGTGGATCACATCACAATACTCGTCGTTCATTAAATTTTTGCCCTTAAATGGTCTTACAGTTATGTGATTGTACAATTCATAACTCACAACTCAATGCGTACAAAACCTCAATACACATATATCTTACAATTCAACACATACTCAATTTATCACATACACTCAATCTCAATCACAATGTTATAATCCCAACGCAATATATTATCAAATCTCATGAATCATATAAACATCACACAATATTAATATTTACATGGCACAAAACACATATATATTAAATCAAATTATATTATTTTCAATTAAAAAATTAACAAATAATTAAACTAAAAATACATTAAAAGTATTTATCATTGAATCTTAATATATTAATTTCCTTTAATTTAATATTATTATTTGAACTATTAATTCCTAATTTATTTTAACAATTCATATACATATATATGTGTTATAATCATCAACACCTAATAAGCTTATGAGATCAAAACATGACAGAACATTTCTAACAATCTAATTCTCATGTTAATCTAATAAATCTTGTTCAAAACACAAATGAATTATAAAGAAATGATTTTATTAGAACCTAACCAAAAACTTGGATCCACTACCTCGTTGAATTGCTTGTTTAAAATTTTTCTCTTTGCATACTGTGTGAGAGTATCATCATTTGTGCCTTCCATTAAACTTGGCGGATGGATGATATGAGTTTGAACAAGACCAACCCAAAACTATAGACATCACTTTTGTGACTGACCCTTCCAGATTCATAGTAGTCAGGATCTATGTAAGCACGAGTTCCTACTGGAATAGTTGAAACATGAGTAGCATGACCTGGAAAGAGACCGTGAGAATCCAAAATCTGCAACTTTGACAGTAAAATTTTCATCCGGCCAGCAGAATATTACTCCCTTTTACATCATGGTGGATGATACCTGAGTCATGAAGAAATACCAAGGCAGCAGAAGTTTCAACGGCAATATTCAATCTATTATGCTATGGTAGTTTACCACCAGAAGATTCGTGAAGATGTTAGTAAGAGTGCCATTGGAGATGTACTCGTAAACTAGCATGTGTTTGTTGCAATTGCGAGAAGTGCGACCCTAAAGTGAAACCAGATTTTGATGGTGCAGGAGACTTAAGATTGCAGTTTCTTTCATGAATTGCTTAATGGTCTCTTCTGTCTCGTTCTCAACATGGAAACATTTTACTGCAACCTCTCGCCCAAGTTTTCCTAATACATTGGCATGCATCAGAACAAACATAGATATATGCATATTTCTTACAGGGAACACTGATTTAAAATATGCGGACTAATTAGCCTCTCACCATAGTATATGCTTCCATACCCTCCCTTTCCAAGGCAAGTGTCAAAATTGTTAGTAGCTTCTTCAAGTTCAGCACCGTGAAAGATTTTCAAAACTGAGATCTCTGAATTACAAGACAAGAGTATGAAAAAAACAGAAAAAAAAACCTTTTACCCTGGGTCTGTTGACAAAAACACACAAACAGAAGCTAGAAAACCAAGAGAAAAAGGAAAAGTGCATAATATGGTTTTCTCATACCTTTTAATGAGTAAGAGTTTGTTTCGTATCTCCTGGCTTTATGCTAATGAGAATCTCTATCACTTGTTCCATGTTTGTGATGCACAAAACAAATCAAAGCAATAACAAATTCAATAATAAAGTAATAGATAACAAAAATAAATTTTTTCAAACTTGCATAGGAGCACCAATAAAATATAAAATGCAAGATAAAAATTAAAAACACACAAGAGACACAATTTGTTTAACGTGAAAAATCCCTCAATTTAAGGGTAAAAATTACACTCAAGTCAAAATAGAGTATCAATGCTTACAATAGAGACATGAAACTCTAAAATGCAGAGCAGAAAATGCGAAACACTTATCTCCCTTTCTAGATATCATTTTGACAATCGAACCAGGCAATTTGAATTATTACATGTGTAAAACCTGCTGTCCAAAAATCAGTCCGATCCAACGGTGAACGAATCCGCAATTGCAATCTCCAAAACGCTCTTGGGTGGGTGTGCAAAAATTACAATGATTTTCTCTCTCCTTTCTCTCTCAATGTTTTGTAATTATTTTTTTTCTCTCAAATGAGTTTCTCTCTCATCTTAATTTGATCTCTCTCCACTTAAATAAGTGAGACAAAATGAATCTTTTCATTTGGACATTTACTCCACATATGAAGGAAGTGTTGGACATTTTAGTGTAATTGATCTCTTTATTATGTTAAAATAAGAGTGCACGCTTGTTTTAATGTAATAACGAGATGTTCGGTTTAGGCAAAAGGTTGGAAGTTACATGGAAGTTACTAACTTCCATCAACGGTTGGAAGTTACATGGAAGTTACTAAAACTTCCATTAACGGCAATTTTTTAAAAAATAAATAACTTCCATCAACCGCCAAAAACCACCTGTTCTTTGATTATAAATAATCATTCTGGTTCAGAAAGCATAACATGTGAAAAACTCACAAGATCAAAACAAAACTCTTGAATTATAATCTTCTGATTTTATCCGATTGAACAATTTTGGTTGAACCCCGAAATTTGATTCAATCTGAAAGTGTTTATACACGACTTCAGATTTATCCAGGATTATCTCGATTTTCAAAATTAACCAACAAAAGATGCATCAAGGTATTGTTATGTATATTTATTAAATACAAAAGATGAAGCTCTTGATAAATTTAAAATTTATAAGAAAGAGGTAGAACTTCATCAAAATGGGCTAATCAAAACTCTTCGTACGGATAGGGGAGGTGAGTATTATGATCCGGTTTATTTTCAATCTACTGGAATAATACATCAAACTACAGCTCCCTATACACCACAACAGAATGGTGTAGCCGAAAGGAAGAATAGAACCTTGAAAGAAATGGTGAATTCCATGTTATCCTATTCGGGTTTAAGTGAAGGATTTTGGGGTGAGGCTATGTTGACAGCCTGTTACTTGTTGAACCGAATTCCTAACAAAAGGAATAAGGTTACCCCATATGAACTTTGGCACAAAAAGACACCAAATTTGAGTTATCTCAAAATTTGGGGATGTAGGGCTGTAGTCAGGCTTACAGAACCTAAAAGGAAAACCATAGGTGAAAGAGGTATAGATTGCATATTTATTGGATATGCTGAACATTCTAAAGTATATAGATTCTATGTGCTAGAATCTAATGATTCTGTTGCTGTGAACTCGGTTATAGAGTCACGGGATGCTATCTTTGATGAACAAAGGTTTACATCTATACCTAGGCCAAAGGACATGAATTCCATGTCGAAAGTCTCAGTTAATATTGAGGATATACCTTTAACTAGTACTGAAACTAGAAAGAGTACGAGAGTAAGAAAAGCTAAGTCATTTGGTGATGACTTTCAACTCTATTTGGTTGAAGGGTCAAGGAATGATATTGAATTTCAATATCAATATTGCCTTAATGTTGAGGAAGACCCAAAGACTTTTAGTGAAGCAATGGCTTCAAGGGATGCTGTATTCTGGAAAGAAACAATCCAAAGTGAGATGGATTCCATCATGCAAAATAATACATGGAAATTGGTTGACTTACCTCCTGGATGTAAGCCATTAGGATGTAAGATGATCTTTAGGAGAAAGATGAAAGTGGATGGTACTGTTGACAAGTACAAAGCCAGATTGGTTATCCAAGGCTTTAGGCAAAAGGAGGGTATTGATTTTTTCGATACATATGCTCCTGTTGCTAGGATATCCACTATTAGACTGTTGTTAGCACTTGCTGCTATCCACAATCTGATGATTCACCAAATGGATGTGAAAACTGCATTCTTAAATGGTGAATTGGATGAAGAGATATACATGAAACAACCTGAAGGGTTTGTTATGCCAGGAAATGAAAATAAGGTGTGTAAACTGATGAAATCTCTTTATGGCTTGAAACAAGCGCCTAAGCAATGGCATCAAAAATTTGATGAGGTTGTGTTGTCTAGTGGTTTTGTTATAAACCAAGCAGATAAATGTCTATACAGCAAGTTTGATACTCATGGAAAAGGAGTTATCATTTGTCTGTATGTAGACGACATGTTGATCTTTGGTACCGACCAAGATCAAGTTGATGAAACTAAGGCATTTTTGTCTTCTAAGTTTGATATGAAAAATATGGGGGAGGCGGATGTGATCTTAGGAATAAAGATCAAACGTGGAAACAATGGTATTTCCATCTCTCAATCACATTATATTGAGAAGATATTGGAGAAATTTAATTTTAAAGATTGTTCTCCGGTAAGTACTCCCATTGATCCTAACCTGAAGCTATTACCTAATAAAGGTGTAGCAGTGTCTCAACTTGAATACTCAAGGGCGATAGGATCACTCATGTATGCAATGATTAGTACTAGGCCTGATATAGCTTATGCTGTTGCTAAACTCAGTAGGTTTACAAGTAATCCTAGTTCTCATCATTGGCAAGCTATGAATAGAGTATTCAAGTACTTAAAGGGAACCATTGACTATGGTTTGACATATACTGGATTTCCTTCGGTTATTGAAGGTTACTCTGATGCAAGTTGGATAACCAATATGGAGGATTATTCATCCACAAGTGGTTGGGTATTCCTCCTAGGAGGAGGTGCTATCTCTTGGGCATCCAAGAAACAGACCTGCATTACAAATTCAACAATGGAATCTGAATTTGTAGCTTTAGCAGCAGCTGGTAAAGAAGCTGAGTGGCTAAGAAATCTGATCTATGAGATTCCATTGTGGCCCAAACCTATACCTCCCATGTCTATCAGGTGTGATAGTCAGGCAACTTTGGCTAAGGCATATAGTCAAGTGTATAATGGGAAGTCTAGACACTTGGGTGTTAGACACAACATGGTTCGGGAGTTAATCATGCATGGTGTGATATCAGTGGAGTTTGTGAGAACTCAGCATAATTTGGCCGATCATTTAACCAAAGGGTTAAGTAGAGATCTCGTGAAAAGGTCGGCTGTGGGATTAGGATTAAAGTCCATCTGAAATCTCTTATGTTAAGATACCCAATTCCCATCTAATATGACATTAGGTGCTGAATTCAATGTGGAAAGCTTAACATGTAGAGATTGGAACACATCATCGAAAGTATCCCAAAAGGAATGTGTTCGGTTCTGTAAGTTAAGGAGGTTGAAGTATAACTTCTTAATGGTCCTTTTGAAAAATTGCATTTGCAGGTGCAAGAAAGAAAAGGACTACCTATATAAGCATGAAATTTAGCCGCTTCAAGAAGCTGGGACTTGGCTTTGATATGCTTATGAAGGATAGGGACACAGGCTAGTAAAACTAGTGTCGAGCAAGAGTAATGTTATAAACTATTGTGCAGATTATCTTCATGTATTCATTATGAATAGAAAGGGTTCAATCCTTAGTGACACCCTGATATTCGAATATTTGAAACGTGTAATTTGCTAAGATGAAATTCAATCGTCACGATATTTCATCTATGCAGTAGTTTGTGGTATGTTATGACTTTGGTGATTTGATCGGTAATTACACTAAAATGGGGGAGGTTTGTTGGACATTTTAGTGTAATTGATCTCTTTATTATGTTAAAATAAGAGTGCACGCTTGTTTTAATGTAATAACGAGATGTTCGGTTTAGGCAAAAGGTTGGAAGTTACATGGAAGTTACTAACTTCCATCAACGGTTGGAAGTTACATGGAAGTTACTAAAACTTCCATTAACGACAATTTTTTAAAAAATAAATAACTTCCATCAACCGCCAAAAACCACCTGTTCTTTGATTATAAATAATCATTCTGGTTCAGAAAGCATAACATGTGAAAAACTCACAAGATCAAAACAAAACTCTTGAATTATAATCTTCTGATTTTATCCGATTGAACAATTTTGGTTGAACCCCGAAATTTGATTCAATCTGAAAGTGTTTATACACGACTTCAGATTTATCCAGGATTATCTCGATTTTCAAAATTAACCAACAGGAAGCCCAAAAAACCCACCTGACCTTAATTCTTGTGGACATTAATTTCATGCGCTTAAGGGCAAGTTTAGCTGTAACAGTCATAACCTGTTTGATCTTAAGGTTTGATTCGAAGCCAAGTCTTGGATCTAACAGCTCCACCAAAGCTTGGTTTTCAATTTTTCTGCTTAAAATGGAAACAAGATTATCCACTTCATTCAGAACCCAGTCTTTCGCTAGCTTTGATGATAGAAGCTCACACAACACCACCCCAAAGCTATAAACATCATTTTTTACGCTAAGCTGGCCCTTTGTCAAATACTCTGGGTCCATATAACCACTTGACCCTGCTCTATCACTAGTAACATGGGTGGCATCCACAGGAACTCCATCCGGAAGTTTCTGCAATAAATGAAGGTTACCAACTTTAGCACAACAGTTCACATCTAGGAGAAAATTGCTGGACTTCACATTGCGGTGGATGATGCCATAATTGTTAAGATGGTCCAAAGGATTTGCAATATCAATAGCCATATCCAATCGTTTAAGCCAAGGTAGTGTAATATTTTCGTCCATTTCACTACGAAGATGAGCAGCAAGATTTCCATTGGATAGGCATTCAGTCAGTTGCAGAGATTCCTCGTGATGAGAAGCACACCTGTAAACTGACACTATTTTTATGAGGTAAGTAATTTAGGATAATAGTTTCATTGATAAACTGTTGCAATATGTAGTGCTGGTCTCTGTTAAAGCGCTGAATTGTAATCTCATGTCCATCTTCAAGTTTTCCTAAAACAATGTTAATAATCAGAAGAAAGTGTTCTATGCAAAAGCATGAGGTATATATAGTCCTTTATGTTAATCAAAATTATAGTTTTGCTTAGGTATTTAATGCCGAATTTGAATCTCAATCTTGATAGTTTCAATTACTAAGGTAAAATTCTAATTTTAATTAAATAACAATGCTCAAAACACTTAATATAAAAGGCTACAGCATAGTCTAACCTTAATAGTGAGTGATAAGGCCTCTCTTTCCACCTCTCTTTCCAACGAAATGAAATCGATCAAAATTATTTGTGGCTTTTGCAAGTTCCTTGTAGGGAAAGATTCGCCACTTCAACTTACTGTGCTTTGCCTTTTGCATTGTGTCTGAAGATGTGCTAGTGAAGCAGCACACAAAGAGATCACGTCTGAATCTCATGAGGTAATTACCAAACGTTGCAGGGTCGTCGGGATGCTGAATGTTAGTGAGGCAAAAGATGGTTGGTAAGAATTGCAATTTCTCTGCTGATTAAATTCTATAACATCTAATTCATGTTCAAATATGATCAAAGAAATAAAAATTTGGTGGAATAAGATGAAAAGTGTGTGGATCAACTAAAATAAAGTGTGGTTGTTCCCTCTAGCAAACCTATTATACAACCAAGTATATATAACAACAAATCCACGTGGATAAATAAAGGTTACCAGTTGATCCATGAATGGTATGAAATTTAGGTGCAATAAGAGGAAGAAGTTACCAAAAAGGTAAAATTAACTATATGAGAAGGGGAGTTAGATGAGTACCAAAAATTACTCCTTGTAAAGGAAACCTTTTTTAGTACTCTTATAATATATATTTCTTCCTTCAAAATTAAAAAGAACTGTTTTTTTGGTAGAGATTACCGTTGTTTTTCGGATAGACAATCCTATTCGAACCAAAACTCATTACAAGTGATAAAACTTCTTTACGAGTATTTAATACAACTACGTACTCATGATTTGAATTTGAAATCATTAGTTAAGTTGAAATAATCTTGTATCAATTATTCTACTCCTAATTAAAGAAATATTTTGAAACAAAAATAAGAAAGTTACCTAATAAGGACAGTTAACTACAATGGATTAAGTACCACAAGGATTTTAAGAATTTATTCCTTGTAATCATTACTAAACAAAAGGAATTAGATAAATATGATTTTTCCTATACATACTATTCTCATGTTTTAGTACTTTTGATGTATATCTTTGTGCTGACATTTTATTTTTGGTTGAATGAGATGAACAATATTGTCATTTACACAAAAGAGTTCCTCACATTTATTAAGTCTATAGCACCTAGGCGAGGTTTCTTTGTTTCTTACCTGGTGTTGAACAAACAATATATCCAAAGAAAGACAAGGTTGTCCCCAACAATTTTTGGACGATAAATTACCCCTTTGAAAGAATACTCTGCCACCGATCGAGGTAGTGATCCAAGTGTACTGACTCAGAAAGTCTCAACTTGGCGACTGATAAGTAATCTAGAAAATGAAATTAACCGAGGTAACGTCCTTCTTGAATAAGTTGAGAACTTTGAGGATCAAGAATAACTAAGATGAATGAGTTTTAATTTGCTTTTGAACGTGTATAAGTGTAAAGAATAGCATTTAAAAGGAAAGAATTGAACGAAGAAGTAGCAGTGTAACAAGGTGAGAAAAAGGAAGGAAGAAAAAAGGAAGCTACAGAACACACGAGGATTTTATATCCAAGCATGCTTTTAGTAAGATAATGACTTTGCTTCTAGAGAGTATTTTGATCAGGAGAAATGCTATATTTTTTAACATTTTTTTATCATTAATGGAAACTAGACAAATACTCGCGCTTTGTAAGGGTTTATAGATAATTAAAAATATATATTTAAATAAATTATTTATTTGATAAATCAAATTTAAAAATATAATCATCAATGATATTTTATATTATTTTTTGTTAAAAGAGATAAAAAAAATTACATATAAATTAAGATATTTTTTATTTATCAATATATATATCTATAAGGGAAAATTTCAAAATTGAAGTTGTCCACTCAACTAAATTGATTAACATGAAGATAAAAATAAACATTGTGTATAAATTTTATAAGAACAATATATTGTGAATAAAATACCGAAAATTATTCATTTAAATAAATTTTTTGTATTTATTTCTTTTGCTGGTAACATGTATTTTGTTTTCTTTGGTGTTTTTTTTTAAACTTTGATGTCAGAACAATTTGTTTATTTGTCTTTCTCCTTAATGGACTTTCTGAGATTAAATAAACTTCATTTGATGATGAAGATGCATCTTTTGACTTCTTGATTGCTTGTAGCTTTGAGCTTTTACTTACGATTGTTTTTTCACATTTTTCTTTAATGGACTTTCTTCTTCTTTTCATGATGAAAATGCATCTTTTGACTTCTTGGATAATTTTAACTTTTGATTTTGACTTGTGACTGTTTGTTTATTCGCTTTTTTTCTTAATGGACTTTGTGAGGTTTGATAAACTTCTTCATTAGATGATGAAGATGCACCTTTTGACTTGTTGGATGCTTGTAGCTTTGGGCTTTGACTTATAATTAGTTATTCATCTCACTCATTTGATGATATTTCTTGTGGTGAAGTGGACTCCTTTTTAAATAAAAATATTAATTAGTGGACAAAACTATTAATACTTTGTACAAGAAGTAAAACATGTAAATAAATTTAAATATGGTTACCTGTTTAATTTCTTTGAGAAGAGAATCATGCTAAATGATATTTTTTGGGATAAAAGTCCTTTTGATGATATAGGTTTGAAATCCTTCCTTCGAGTTGTGAGCTTGATTTCAAATTTAAAAGTGTATTTCCAAAGGGTATACAACTTTGGGGTATGTCAGTCTTATTTGCATTTTGTGTGTCAAGGAGTTCAGATGTTGTTGTGTTTAGGATTTGTTGTACATCTCGATCGAATATTGTAAATGTTGTTACACTCGTGTCATGTGAAACTTCCAATTGTATCTTGAACCTAAAAAAGATTTTAAAATTGTAATATTTATTTAATTATGTTATCAAAAATAATTCATTATATACAAATATTAAACATTGACGTTGGATACTTAGATGACTATTTGTATTCTCTACAAGTGTATTGATTTTCCTCTTTTGTATTTCTTTTGGCATCTCTCACATGCAACATAATTTCAATTAAACGTATCGTCAATCTCATTGATTGTTACATGAATTGTGAACACTCTATCCTATTATTTTATATATGTTAAAATTAAGAAAAAATCAAGTATTATTGAATATTGTGAATATGAAGGTTATGGTAGGTTAACATACATGTGATTCTGATATTCATTTCATGGATATTATATATTGTAGAGATCTTCTATTTTTTGACATTCTCTTGCCAAGATCATTGTTGGCAGAACTTGAAGCGGATAGTTCTTTTATTTGATGTTGCTCCATTTTTTTATGCAAAGTAGTTATTTAGAATAAAATTTATAATTTTTTAACTACATCAATCAAAGAATTAGAATAAACTAATAATTTTGTTTGTTGAATGTTATAAAATGCGTATAATAAGATAAAATAAAAGAATGAAGTTCATTTTACCATATCTTGAACTTTGCAAAATCACGATTGTCTAGGTTGATATAAATCTTTGTACTTGAAGTTAAGTTGATTGAATACTCATATGAAAAACAATTATTAAAATATAATTGTTAGTAAATAAAATATAAATAAGTTGAATTGACAACAATACTTAAGATAGTAAAGAAACATCTCAGATAAATAAATAAATGTCAAATTAAATAAACATGTTAATATAAAAATAAAGAGATAGGAAATTATAGATTGATTTTTATTTAAATATTATTTAAAGATTATTTAAAGATCATATGAAAAACAATTATTAAAATATAATTGTTAGTAGATCAATTTTTATATTTAAAACTTAATATAAAAATTAAATTCAGAAAAATAGTTTCAATTTCTATAGTGAAATGACATATGACAATCGCTTAATGTAAATATTAAGTACAATTTAACCATCCATTTATCTAGTTCTCCATATTTTTTTGGCTAAATTATTTATATATATAAAGAAAAGAAAAAAGTAGTAAGAAAAGAAAAGATATATTTTTTTTAGGCTATGTTTTGTCTACAAAGTAACTTTAATAACTTTATTTATGAAAATAACCTATTAAAAAGGGAGATGTCAAAATATAATATTTTATATTACATTTTATTGTGTAAATAAATATATATTAATGAATTATACAAAATTATTATTTAAACAAAATTTATAATTAATGATAAAGTAAGGATAATATATTTACTCTTTTGCTATAGGGTTTTGTTATGTTGTGAGTAAAATTAAAGTTGTAAGTAACATTAAAGAAGGGAGAAGGAAGATAGAAGTGATAGACACAAGAAGAAGAATGTTCTCCTTCCTCCAAATCATCAATTGTGCAGGTAATAGTAAGGAGCTCAACTTTTATATATTATAAATAAATTTGTTAGAAAGTGTGATTATGTCAAGGTGTTCTAGTTTAGTTGGGTTGTGTGACTTCTTATAAGATCTCTCACACATCTTTAATTATTATAGATAAAAAAAAGTGTGAATTCCATATTTTATTCGATTAATGAAATTTTAAGAAAAATAATTAATTGTGTGAAGAATAGGCTCTATATGTGTCTTGTTTCCATTATTTGTGACAAACTAAATTGTGTAATACTCCAATTTTCGTAAAATAAATTTAAAAATTTTCTATTTAAAAATAAATAGAATTTTAGAAAAATGATGAGATTTTTATAATTTAATAAATAAAGAGAAATAATTTTATTAATTAAAATAATGGTTTGAAGGAAAAATAGAAATGATATTTTATTTATTCATTTGATAGTAAATAAAATATAATTCTTTTTTATAAAATAAATAAAAAATAGAGTAAATAAAAGGCCCAGAGTACCCTAACTATAAATAGAGACTAATAGGTCACTATTTACATTTACGATACGTCTCTGCATTCCCTCTTCCTCTCAAATCCGTTTTTTCTTCTTCCTTTCCCAAAATTTTCTTTTTTTGTCAGATACACTCAAATCGATTTCAGTAAAACGACAATCTTGGACTCATTAACCGTTGGATCGTCGTGAAATTTGAACGGGTGGTTTGGAACTTATTTTCACACTCACCCACCATTGTTTTTGAGATAATGGCTATGGTGGAAGAAATGTCCCTCGCATTGAGCTTTCTCTTTTCCCGCAGACATCCAAAACCTGTCCCAATAAAATTACGATCACAGATTCGTCAACCGTTGGATTGTTGTGCAATTTGGGCACCACCTTCGGAACTCACTTTCACACATTCTCATCGTTGAGATTTGTGAAATAATATTTTTCAAAGAGAAATTAGTCTCGCACTTTGGCAGTAAATAGGAGGCTACAATTTCTTCCCCTTCTCTCTAACGCTTGGAAATCCTAACAGAACAAACAGAGGAAAAACTTGAGGAATCTTAGGGAATTGCTAAAGATGTCGCTATCACTTTCAGACTACACACGTGAGCCCCCTTAGAGGTAAGGGATGAGTTTATCGCAATTGGGAATAGAATGGTGTAGAAATCCTTAAGAGATCAAATTGAGATTTATTTTGAGATGTTTATTGAATTATAATTTTTCCTTTATGATTATAAATAAGATATTATTGTGTTTGACGGACCAATTGATGTCCTGATGTGAATTGGTTGATAAAATTGAATGCTCTTGGTGTTTTCGTGTTTTTAACCTAGGATTTTGATTCAATGATTTTGATATGATTGTGTGAAATTGTTTGAGGGTTTTACTCCCCATGTTGTGAGAAACATTTTTGTATAAATTATTTGTACTTTGGACAAGAATTGCTAGATTGACATGATAAATTATTATATTGAGATTGTGAAATTATGATTAAAATTGTGCCTAAGTGATAAATTGAATATGTGATGAATTGTGAGATAATATGCTACTTTGAGATCATAACATTATTTATTGGGATTGAGAATAAGTGCAAAGTTGAACATGCATTGATTTCTGAGATACACGTAAACATGTGATGATGGATTATGACATTATGAGATGCTAAATTGTGGACATGAGATTTGGTTGTGAACAAGTACACGGTTAATGTGATACCCTCTACCCCGACATATAAATAAATAAAATATATAAAAAAATATCGGTAACCAAATTCACACGGGTAAAAGGTTCACATTCACTTCACTATTATCAATTAAAACTTATTAAAAATATATTCGGCTCGAAACAAGGCCATCAAAATTTACAAAAATATTTTGTTAAATCAGTGAGATAAAATAAAATAGACTAAAATTATGCAATAAATATAAAACTTATGTCCCACTGTCACATCCTATCAAAGAATTGTGTCCCAACGTCCTTCAGCACAAGGTTCCTTTAAGCACTTCACCTAGCCATCTGCTCCCCCGAACACAAGGTTCAAGATCATCACAGGATCCAAACACAAACAGCAAACCGAGAGTGAGTTATTACATTTCTAACTACTAGAGAGAAACAAAACAACATATAGTAGCCAAATACAATTTACTTAGCATATCTCACATTATTTCATCACTGTCATTCAAAATTCACTTTTCATCCATCAATCACCTTACACAAGAATCACACGTTCTAATCAAGACATAATAACACCTCAATTTCATAATAAACAATTAGCAAGCGCATGAGACAATTATGCTAAGACTCAAGCCTACATGCAATGTGGTACCATATCAGTGAAAAACCACCCTGGGGCGCTTAGGAGTACATAACAAGACACACCACACAATGGGTTTGTCAGGTCACTCTCACTAAGTAAGATCATAGGGAGACCAGTCAGGGTCACGATGTTTTGCGAGAATGCTCCAACCATATGGGATCAACATAGGCTTAAAGGAGCACTCAAACCCGGTGACCCCCAAGGCCTACACTCCGAAGAGTCCGTCAGGGCCTCTCCCTCCTGATTCAGGTCCAACCCCTAAAATCATTTTAGCACACAGACACTGCTAGTGAATTATACAATACCCACGACCTCACACTCGTGTCTTAAGCACGTACAACATATTGCGCTACAATTTAACACTGGTTCCTAAATAGGAACCTACACTTTCTCTTTAACATTGGTTCCTAAATAGGAAACCTACATTTTCTCTTTAACACTGCGCATTTACACTTTTCTCAAGATAACACTGGTCGGGTTATTGTACAATTCATAGCTTACAACACAAGTAATTTCACTTCAAGTGTTAACTACACACTTATCCACAACTAAAACTCATTCACAATTTCACATCTCATAGTGTCACAATCCACCATCACATGTTTTCATGTATCTCACAAATTAACACATGTTCAACTTTACACTTATACTCAATCTCAATAACAATATTATAATCTCAAAGCACATGTTATTCCACAATTCATCACATACTCACAATTTGAATCATCATTTCATATCCTCAATATAACAATTTATACAAAAGACTATCACAACATGAGGACTAAAACCCCTCAAATAATATTACACACTTATATCAAAATCATAGGTCGAAATATATAAATATCAAGAGTACAATTTATCAAACAATTTTCATTAGGACATCAATATTTTATTTATAATCATAAAGGAAAATTTGTAATTTAATAAACATCCCAAAATAAAACCCCAATTTAATCCTCTAAGGATCCCTACACATGTTCTCACTAACCCCCAATTGTGAATAACTCATCCCTTACCTCTGAGCGGACTCACGTGTCTTCAGCCAGCGATAGCAACATCTCTAGCGGTTTCCTAAAATTCTTTCAATTATTCCTCCGACTGCTCCGATAGAATTTCCAAACGTCAGAGAGACGGAGAAGAGATTGAAACCTCCACTTGTACTGTCTTCATGCGATTCCTTTTTCTCCATCCACGAATAATATCTCGCAAATCCCAACGGTGAAAGCGTGCAGAATTGAATTTCAAATAAAATATCAAAATTTCATGAAAATCCAACGGTTAATGAAACCGGGATCGTAATTTTATCGAGACAGATTTGGGTTTCTGCGGGAAATTAAAATGCTACAATGCGAAGGGTTTTCCTCTAAGCTCAGATATGATTTTAAAATTCCCAACGGTGAGAATGTTCGGAATTGGGTTGTGAACATGATACTCAAATTTCACGATGATCCAACGGTAAACAGGTTCGAGATCGTCATTTTTCTGAGACAGGTTTGGTGGGCTGCGAGAAAAAGAAAGGGTTTTGAGAGGAGAAGGGGAAAAACGAAAATGAGGCCAAAAGGAGACAATTGACTTAACATAACTATTTATACCTAGGGTACTCAGCCTATTATTTGCTCTATATTTATTTATTTATTTATTTTTACTAAAAAACTTTTTAAATTTATTTACGAAAAATTGGGATGTTACAGTTAACACTTGATGTGACAATACTTGTATTGTGAGCTATGAATTATACAATAACCCAATTGGTGTTTACCTTGAAAAAAGTATTTATGCATAGTGTTAAAGGGAACATGTAGGATTCCTAGTTAGGAATCTAAAGTGTTAAATTGTAGCGCAATGTGTTAAACGTGTTTGAAACATGAGTGTGAGGTTGTGAGTATTATATAATTCATGAGCAGTGTCTGTGTGCAAATATTATTTTAGGGGTTGGACTTGAATCAGGAAGGTAAGGTCTTAACGAATTTTTCAAAGTCTTGGGGGTAAAGACACTCGATTTGAGTGCTCCTTTAAGTCTATGTTGATCCCATATGGTTAGAGCATTCTCGCAAAACATAGTGATCCTGACTGATCACCTTATGATTTTACTTAGTGAGAGTGATCAGGCATACTCATTGTGTGGTGTGTCTTGTTATGTACTCCTAAGTGACCCATGGTGGTTTTTCACTAACATGGTATCACATTGCATATAGGCTTGAGTCTTAGTATAATTGTTGCATAACGCTTGCTAATTGTCTATTATAAAATTGATTAGTGTTATTGCATCTTGACCTGAGTGTGTGATTCATGTGTAATGTGATTGGTGATTGAAAAATGAATTTTAAATGATAAAGTGGCGAAGTGATGTGAATTGTATTAAGTTGAGTTATGTTATAAATATTTTCATAATTTATTTTGATTACATCATTGTTTTTTTTAAAAAAATGTGATAACTCACTCCCTATGTGTTATTTGTGTTTGGATCTTGTGGTTAACTCAAACCTTGTGTTCATGAGAATAGATAACTAGGTGGATGACTTTAGAACCTCGTGCTAGAGGATGCTGAGACACAATAATCTGATAGGATGATCTAATATGTCTCTATTTATAGTTAGGGTACTCTCAGTCTATTATTTATTCTATTTTTTATTTGATAAAAATGAATTCGATTACTTCCTATCAAATGAATAAATAAAATATTATTTTTTATTTTCTAAGAACATATATTTATTTTATTTACCTTAAAATCATTGTTTTAATTAATAAAATTATTTCTTTTTATTTATTTAATTACAAAAACCTCATTATTTTCTTAAAACTTTAATTATTTTTAAATAAAATACTTTTTTAATTTATTTTACGAAAATGGAGTATTACAAGAATAAAACAATAGCATGCCTATTGTTGGATACAAATGATCAACCCTGAAGCAAGTTTGTTAGGTTCCTGTTTAATGAAGAAGGATGCATATCATGTATTTTAACCAGATGGTCCAGAAGAGTGTGAAATTGGGAGAATATTAGACTCTTTAATTCAATGGACACTATACAGAGTACTATGAAGAGTCCATTATCCATGTACAACAGCTGCCGACGGGTTACGCCTTTTATTTTTAATATTGACATTTGACAACTCCCTTTATCTCTACTAAGGAATTATCCATGTTTTTACTTTAAAGAGGAGGAGGAGGATAATGTTTGAAGTGATGTACTGCAATTCTGAGATGGTTTCCAGCTTTTGGTCTTTCTTATACATTTAGAACATGGAATGCATTTACATGTATCATGTAACAGCATGTTTGTATTGCTGTTAAACCACGTTGAACGTGAATCCAAGTGACATAAGGATCCATGTTCAACGTGCCTCAAAGTGTAATCCAGCTAAAACAAACACACCCTAAATAGTCAAGTAAATTTCTAACCTACAATAGGGCTAACCTGAAATTCCTATACTGCAGAACAAAATCATCTCTGTTAAGCCAAAATCCAATTACTAGACCACAAACCAAATGAATGGTTTGATAGAACCAGGAATGTTGGTAGCATGAATAAGGACTATGTTATCTGGTTGAATCCCCATGTTCCTTTCCTTATGCCCTCAAGGGTATCTAGCACCTGTTTCATGGATGGTCTGAGTTCCTTGGGACACTGCACACACTGAAATGCTAACTCTGCCACTGCTGTTATCATTTCCATCATGTTTTTGTCAACACCAAGCCAAAAACTTTGATCCACTACAGCGGTTAATTCCTTGTTTAAAATTTTTCTCTTTGCAAACTGTGCAAGAGTAACATAATCTGTGCCTTCCATTAAACTTGGGCGGATGGATGATATGAGTTCGAACAAGACAACCCCAAAACTATAGACATCACTTTTGTCACTGACCCTTCCAGATTCATAGTAGTCAGGATCTATGTAAGCACGAGTTCCTACTGGAATAGTTGAAACATGAGTAGCATGATCTGGAAGAGACCGTGAGAATCCAAAATCTGCAACTTTGACAGTAAAATTTTCATCCAACAGAATATTACTCCCTTTTACATCACGGTGGATGATACCTGATTCATGAAGAAATACCAAGGCAGTAGCAGTTTCAATGGCAATATTCAATCTATTATGCCATGGTAGTTTACCACCAGAAGATTCATGAAGATGTTTAGTAAGAGTGCCATTGGAGATGTACTCGTAAACTAGCATGTGTTTGTTGCAATTGCGAGAAGTGCGGCCATAAAGTGAAACCAGATTTTCATGGTGCAGGAGACCTAAGATCGCAGTTTCTTTCATGAATTGCTTAATGGTCTCTTCTGTCTCACTCTCATCATGGAAACATTTTATTGCAACCTCTCGCCCATCTTGAAGTTTTCCTAATACAATGGCATGCTATCAGAACAAAAATAGATATATGCATATTACTTACAGGAAACATTGGTTAAAATATGCTAACTAATTAGCCCCTCACCATAGTACACGGTGCCGTACCCTCCCTTTCCAAGGCAAGTGTCAAACTTGTTGGTAGCTTCTTCAAGTTCAGCATGGTGGAAGATTTTCAAAGCTGACATGTATGGATTATAAGACATGAATAAGGACAATTCTGAAGCTTTTTGTGCAATTTAATTTCTAATTAAGCTAGGAACACACTTTTTTATTGGTTAAAATTTATTAAAACTACAAAATTAGGAAACAATGTGTTCCTAACATGTCTCAAACTAGAAAACCATGAGAAAGGAAAACATACAAAAGACCATTTTTTATTATACCTTTTGTTGAGTTTGTTTCATATCTTCCTTGCTTTATGCCATCGAGTGACTCTAGCACCTGTTCCATATTTGGCCTTAATTCTTGTGGACATTTCATGCATAGATGTGCAAGCTCAGCTGTAGCAGTCATCATCCGCTTGATCTTAAGGTTTGATTCAAAGCCGAGTCTTGGATCCAACAGCTCCACCAAAGTTTGGTTTTCAATTTTTCTGCTTAAAATGGTAGCAAGACTATCCTCTTCATTCATAACCCAATTCTTTGCCAGCTTTGATGAGAAGAGCTCACACAACACCACTCCAAAGCTATAAACATCATTTTTTACGCTAAGCCGGCCTTTTGTCAAATACTCTGGGTCTATATAACTACATGTCCCAATTATATCACCAGTAACATGGGTAGCATAGACAGGAACTCCATCTGGAAGTTTCCGGGATAGATGAAGGTTAGCAAGCTTAGCACAAAAGTTCACATCTAGGAGAATATTACTGGACTTCACATTGCGGTGGATGATGCCATAATAGTGAAGATAGTCCAATGAATTTGCAATATCAATGGCTATATCCAATCGAGTCAGCCAAGGTAGTGTGCTGTTTTTGGTTATTTCACTTTGAAGATGAGAAGCAAGATTGCCATTGGATAGGTATTCATGCACTAGTAGTGACTCCTTGTGATGAGAAGCACACCCGTAAATTGACACAATATTTTTGTGAGGCAAGTAGTTTAGGATAGCAGTTTCATTGATAAACTGTTGCAACATGTGGTGCTTGTCTTCATTAAAGCACTGGATCGTTATCTCACGCCCATCCTCAAGTTTTCCTTAAACAAGGTAAATAACCAGAAGAAAATATTTGCATGAACAAAACTTGCAGATGTTTAGGTGCTTTTGCTCTTAGCTCTTCAATAAGAAGTTCATCTCGGTATTCAATGCTGATTTTAAATACTGACCTTCATTGTGTGTGTTAGCATGGTAAAACACGAATTTTAATAAGAGCACCAAAAGCACCTAAATAACTAAACCTAAGCTTTCTGCCATTTCTATTGGGCAAAATGCGTATGCAGTTCCTTAGGTCCTTTTGGTGTTGTTATCTAATCAAAATTGGAATTTCACATTTATAACCTATACTGATCTTTAATGCAAACTTTTATTACGTCAATTACCAAGGTGAACTCCAAATTTGTTTTGAGAACCGCTCAAAAAGTACTTAAGCTACTTTATCTAAGTTTTTTCCTTCTCTATTTACATTGTTCGTATAAAAGGATGCAGCTTAGTCTCTTACCATAATATTCAGTGGCAAATCCTCTCTTTCCAAGACAATGAGATTGGTTAAAATTATTTGTGACTTTTGCAAGTTTCTTGTAGGGCAAGATTCGCCACTTACTCTGCTTTGAAAACGTGTCAGAAGAAGAGCTAGTGAAGCAGCACTCAAAGAGACCAAGTCCCATTCTCATGAGGAAATTACTAATTTGCAGGACCATTGAGATGCTGAGTAAAAGTGAAAAATCCAACTGATCAGAATTGCAAATTTCTAAGTATTTTACATTCTACAAAGTCTAATTCATTTTCATATATACAACTGAAATGTAAATTGATAAAGGATTAAAACAAATAAATACTATACTTACATGGAAAGAAAACATATTCAAGTCAATGGCTGTAGGGTCCATGTCTAGACTAGGTGTGAAGGAACAACTCTTGGTAGCTAAGACAAAATAATAACAGATCATACTTTAAAAAAATACTGTATGTTGAGTGACTAACAACATAATTAATCTGCCAAAATAACACGAGCAGAAGATTCTAATAAACTCATTGGTCAAGAACAGGTTTATTAAATGAAGTAAAACATGCATTATTTAAACTGCTTATCTTCATCAAAGTGCTGGATTGCAATTTCACACCTATGGTCAAATTTACCAAGAGTATTTTTTACACACACACACCCTCCGAAGAAAATAATTTACTTATATATCATTTGTTTTGAAAAATAGCCAGCTGGGTAAGCTAAGCCCCTTACCATTTTTATACTGCGGCCAAGGAGACAATAAATTATGTAATCAGAAAACAATTACTACAGGAAAAATATTAAGTCCTAGTCATGTTTAAAACAAATACAACTAGAATAGGAAAAAGTTACCAAATAAAAAATGTTAAATGCAACGGATGTTAAAGGAGTACCAAAAATTAGTCCTTGTAAAGGAACTTGTTTTAGGACTCCTGCAGTATATACCCTTCCCTAAAAAATAGCAATATCTGCCTTTGTATGGTTACCATTTTTTCCTAATTAAAATTAAAATATTTTGACATAAAAATTATAAAGCTACTGAAAAAGGAGAGTAAACTGATATTCACACCTTGTAAACATTAATAAACCAAGAAAAAAAGATAAATATGATTTTCCTATACAGTATACATAGTATTATCATGTTTAAGTAGTTTTTATGTATATCCTTGTGTTTACTTTTTTTAAATTTATTTTTGGTTGAATTAGATGAAAATATCATTTGTAATATAGAATTCATCACAATTATTGAGTCAGCAATTAAGACGAGGATTCTTAATTCTTACCTAGTGCAGAACAAACAATCCCAAGAAAGACAAAGGTCCCCCCAACAATTTTTGGATGAATGGCCTCTTTCAAGGAATGCTCTGCCACTGAGATGAAGTTATGCAGTCAGCACCACGACATGCAAAGTAAGCAACATGCAAAGGTTACAACACTGGCTCTGTGCTGAGCATGTGAGCCTAAACAACAGTACTAAAAAGGAAAGAAAGAAGAAGTGTAACAAGATGATGAGGAAAAGGAAGGAAGGAAGGAAGAAGTGAACAGCAGAACACAAGTCTTCGGAGAAAATATGGAAAAGTCTGAACTCTGAAATGTCAATTTTTCTATGAAAATGATATTTTGAGTATATTACACTGCAGCCTGCGAATGGATACTTAAATATTATGTAGTTTTTTCTTTTAAAAAAATATTTTTTACTCTGCTGTAATATTATATATATATATATATATATATATAATATTTCTTTTTCAATTTAGTACATAAATTTATTATTATTATTTAGTACATGATATTTCCAAAATTTTACTTTTCATACTTACATTTAATCTTGATTTATTAAATAATGACGTAACAAACGTAACAGGCTAATAGAGTGTAGGAATAAAATGATGATATAACAAGCTTAAAAAAATATTTATTAAATAATAAATTAAAAAAATGATATATTATAAATATGAAAAATATATTTACATTTTTTATTCATTAAATCACTCAAATATGCAGTGCATACAATATTTACTTTAAATATAATTCATTCAAAAATTTCTTTGAACTAGTACACGGGATATATAAAAGTTTATATTTTAATTTGGTGCTAAAAATTGATTTATATCTTTAACTACCATGATTGAGTGAAGCCTCAAATTGACAGAAGCCATTTTTTGTTTAAAAAAAACGTGCATGTTGCTGGTATTGAATTATTGACTCCAGGCTAATTAATAGCATGAACCATTATTATGTGAACATCACTGTCAACATTTTAGCCTTTCTTCCTTAGTAAGGTTAAAATGGACAATTCATCCGAATTTCATATTCAAAAGTATTAAACATCACAAAATTTTATGGATTTAAGTTATATTTAATAAGTTTTACTCAAGGTTATTTCCTGCAATTTTTAATAAATTTTATCGAAAATTAAATAGAATATGTTAAAAATAATATATTAGAGAGTATGTTACTAATATTTTTCTTTATTTGATTACAAATGTTTGATGTGAAAAAATATTATATATGTTTTCATTCTTAATTATAAAAATGTCACACTTTATTTTTATTTTATTTTTTAATTTTAAAAGTTTATACCAAAGAAGTAAAAACAACTTTTTATTGTTTTACTTTTTATATTTTATTTCATCAATTCCTATATAAACTAAAAATATAAAAAAAATATATATTTTCTCAAACCTAAGGCAAATTCACAATACAAAAATGAAAGCGTGCTTGTGTTTTTGTATAATTTTACAATAAAGTGAAAATATATACGTTTCCGATTTTGCATTTGTCACAACAAAAACAGGCATGTTTATGAAGAAATACAAAAAATATAGGGAATGAACTTTACAAAATAAGAATGAATATAACAATCGTTCCACTGGATTATACAGTTGGGTAAGCGAATAAGCTGGCCCATTTAAGCTCACACCCATTAAACCAACAACTCACATAACTTGTCTTGCAAAGCTTGCCATTTAAATGAAGAGTGTTGCTAGGTGCACCCAGCAAAAATATAAAATGCCAAAATTACCCCTATAAGCTTTCTTCCTTAAAATGCCAATTTTTTTTCCGGAACAACTTCTTACTCCATTTTCAAAGAGCTTTCTTCTCATTTTCCACTTTTTCCAGCGGCATTGTCTCTGGTTCGTGGGGGTAGCAAGGTTGAGTGCAGCGGTGAAGGTGAAGTTTTCGGCGTGAAGCTTTGCGGTGGTCGGTGGCGGCAAACAAGGTACGCAGATGGCGTTTGTGCGTCGCGGACGTACGGATGGCTTCCGGATCAAGTTGATCCGTAAGCTTTTTACGGATCAACTTGATCCGTAAGCTTGTTACGGATTAACTTAATCCGTAACTTCCGGATCAAGTTGATCCGTAACATTCTTCCGGATCAAGTTGATCCGTAAGTTCCGGATCAACTTGATCCGTAAGTGTATTATTTTTGGTATTTGCTGTTTTTGCATTTTTGCATCAGTTTTTCCATTAATTTTCCTTTTTTATTTTAAATTACTAATTTTTTTGTATGGTCATTTTTTGTTTGATTTGGTTAGATGAATGAAGATGAGTGGATGTATGAAATAATGTTTGAACGAGCGGATATGGATTATGAAAATGCAGAATCATGTGGTGCGAATGAACCACATGTTGATTGTTCAGAAGCGTTCAAGACTTCTCAGGTTATAATGTTAATGCTTGTCACATATTTAATAAAATGAATATTGGTAGAAAACTTAAATTATGTGGTTTTTGTAGGTGTTTGGGTGCCGAGAGGATGTTTTGTAGGTGTTTGAGTGCCGAGAAAACTTAATAAAATAAATATTGGTAGAAAACTTAAATGAATATCGGAAGCGTGTTCACTATGCTGGCAAGAATCCCTCAAGTTGTGGTTGTGTGGTGAGAACCACGCTTGGTCTTCCTTGTGCTTGTGAGCTATCCAAATATGTTGGTGGTTGCATCCCACTTGATTCAATTCATATGTTCTGGAGGAGACTCAGTTTTTCAGACCAAGGGTTATCTGAGCCCGAGGTGGGCATCAAGGACGTAATGGAAACAATATACCAAAAATTCGAAGAACTTGATGTTTGTGGCAAGTTTACTCTAAGAAGTAAACTTTGGAAAATTGCACACCCTGATCAGAATTCGATGTGTCCTCCTCCAGCAAAGGTTAACACAAAGGGGGCACCGAAGAAAATTACGAGTAGGAACCCAAGGTCAACAAAGCGCGATCCATCTTACTGGGAGTATGTAGATGCCTTTGAATCACAACAAAATAGCAATTCGTCCGTGAGACGTACTGCATCATCCTCTGAGCAACCGATTCGAAGAACGATGATGCCCATGTTTGACCAGTTTCAGCCATTTATGCACGACTTCATTGATGAGATTGTTGATGTCAAAGGTGATGGTAACTGTGGATATCGGTTGATTGCCGGTTTATTAGGTATGGGTCGACTCTTGGTCGGTGGTCCACAACCATCTGCTTAAAGAACTTGCCAATTTCTCAGAAGACTATGTCAAGCTCTTTGGTGGCATGGAGAGATTTGAGGAATTAAGGATGTCACTACTTATTGATGGGTTAACCAAGGTATGTAATTTATGAATTTGATTTTTAAAACTTTAGTTTGAAATTAAGTTTAACGTGTATATTTGTCATTGCATCAAGGTATAACGTAATCGTTGTATTCTTGTCTAAACAACAAAGCATGACATTCTTTCCCCTTAGAAGTCAACCGCTAACAAATTCTTCATTGCATCGTATAATTTATATCAGTCATGTGTATGACAATCATTTTGTTGAGGTACATTGTAGATATGAAGTGTTTTTTTTTATGATTATGCAATGACTTTTGTAGGATTGAGTTAAAATTTTTTTCGCATACACAACATGTTTATTTAAAAGAACGTTGTTCCTTACCGCCTGTATCATTGTTATGGTCTAGCAATTGTCATCCGCAGGCGAAGTCATGACCAAATCCATATATTAGCATAATGCAGCATTACAAGAGCTTCATGATGTTCAAGAGAGACTATGTTGACTTAAATGATGATTGAACATGTAATTTATAAATGCCTGATAGTTTTGAACATGTAATTTATTTGTTACGTCCACAACAAAATTATTACTTAATTCTAAAAAAGCATGTATGATATATCGTTGTTTGACTTGACTACACATTGTGGAAAATCGTGTTTGATAAATTGTTGTCTGCATTAACATAAAGCGCGTGAAAGGACCCTGCACAGCATGACTACACATGCAGATCTGATGCAACCTAAAGCATGTCATGTCATTCGTGTAGTTGGCAACACATACAGAAAGCATGTGCATGCGTATTTTCAATCTTTAAAAAATGCAGCACTAATATTAAAACTCATCTATATATATGGCACAATCTAACCTTGTAAGAAAGCACAAGTTTCAGTATCAACCCAAGTCTTACAAAAAACTATGGCATTCTTGGGAGAGACAAGCAGTCAGACAGTTGTGAACTCCACATTAAGTTTTATTTTTCCAAATGGATCCATTGTTCACAACGACAGTGGTGTTTCCTTCCAAGCTTCCACTCCAGTTTCCATTCGAGTACCTAACTGGTGTGATTTTCAAACGTTAAAAACCAGAATACACAATAACCTTAAGCTAACCAACAAGCAATTTTTGGATGAAATTTACTACCGGCAGCCTTTCACGTATGCAGGTAATCAATTTGATTTCAATGTATGCAACTGAAAGATGATGCTGATGTTAACACAATGTTAATGTGTAATCATGAATTTTCGTTTGTTGGTCCGATTGATTTATTATGTAGCATTGCTAGAACCCTAGATGGTATTTTAAACTTACTTGAAACTACTATGACCCCTACTCATGATGCCCTGCTATATTACAATGGGAGGTGGAACATGTCACGCCAAAATGAGTTTGTAGGTTACTCGTTCACAGGAAAAAATCCCAAAAACTTTGACATTCCCACCGGATTTACCATGGATGAACTGAAGGATTTGATCAAACAAGTTGCGCCTCGTGGGATTCCCCCTTATGATGTTGATGAAACACAAATGGTAACGCGATTATTTTTTCAGAAACCAAGTCACCATGAGTATTCAGAAAAAGTTATAAAATTTGAAATAATTGAACTCAAAACCAACGAGGACGTGATGAAGGTGCTCATTGAGTCTAACTACTGGAAAAAGATTGGGCCAATAGAAATTTTAGCTGTTTTCAGTAAACCTTTACCGCAAATGGAAGACGAGTTGTCCTTGTCGCAAAATTAGCATGAGATAGTTAGTTGTAGTATTTTATGGAAATTTAATTTCGTTTGACTATGTTGAAGTTAATGTACTGTTTGAATTCATGTATTGCATAATCGTTTTCAATTACAAGAATCTCAACTAAAAAAATAGATTTCTATATATAACAAACTAATTAATAAATTATTTTTCTTCTTACGGATCAAGGTGATCCGTACGTTGATCCATAAGACACTTACGGATCAAGTTGATCCGTAAGACACTTACGGATCAAGTTGATCCGTAAGTGTCTTACGGATTAACGTACGGATCAAGTTGATCCGGAAGTCTCTTACGGATCAAGGTGATCCGTAAGAAGAAAAACAAGTAGGGGCAATTTTGCCATTTAAGAGCTTTGTTGGGTGCACCAGCAATAATGCTGGGTGCACCTAGCAATACTCTTAAATGAACTCTATTTAGCAAGCCCACAACCACATGTTTAGCTCTCCCATGCTAAAATTGGGCAGCCCACGTCTGAAAAAAAAAAAGAAATCAAATTTAAAAATTTGAAATTTAATTCAATTTTCAAACTCTTTCAAAAACAATTGTCCAAAAAATCAAATTAAAAAATTGACTAAAAATAAAATTAGCAACCCTTTTAAAAATTCTTTGTTATGATTTTTTAGTCCAATTAATCACTTGGATGTTTGAAAATTATTTTGTATGGATTTTGGTTTGGTGTTGATTATTTTGAAATATATCTAATTTCAAATAGAATGACCATGATTTTTTATTTTGTTAGTCTAGTTTCTATTTTTATTTTACTTTTACTAAATCACAAAAAAAAATTAATTAAGTTATAAAAACTTCATGGAGTCCACAATTAGACCTGACCAAAAAAATCCAATATTAAAATCTAACCCAACAATTGATTTGGCCCAACCCATTTTAATTATTTTTAATGGATAAGATCTTTTATCACATCCATAATTTGTAAACATTTATAAATCAAGAACTCACTTTCTTTTCATACAGTTTTTAAGTGAAAAATCCAAAGTCTATTGTTCAAACATCTTCTACACTCTAGTATCGCTTCCAACAACCTTCTTCAAAATCACGTTCAAATTTGTTTCTTCAAACCACTGCTTCATCTCCACCAACAAATCACTAGAAGACATGTCTCTTTTCTTTGCCCACGCTCTGCGTAGTTCTCTCAATGAACATTCATCTCAATTGATAAAATCATCATTCCTTCTATCTTCTATCATTCATGTGTTTTGTAATTTTTTGGAATAAGTTTTTTTCATCAGTCCTTTTTTCTATATGTCATTACTGGAAAAATGAGAATTCTATGACAATTTTTCAAAGCATTCAAAGATGGTTTTGAATCGTTTTAAAATTTAATGTCGTGAAAAGTGAAAACTTTCCATGATGATTCTTAAAAAACCATCTTAGCAAAATTATCATTCTAAGAAGATTTATAGGAAAATAATCATCTTAAAATGATAACATTCTAAAATGATTTTTAGTTGAGAAAAAATCATCTAAGAATGATTTTATTAAAAAATAAATAAAAATTTTAATACGATTTTCCTTCAAATGTTTACAATCTAAGATAATTTTTCAAAAAACTATCTTAAAATATCTTTTTTCTAAAATTTTTTTTTAAAAAATAAGAATTCTAAGATGATTTTTGGAAAAACCAAAAACCATCTTAGAATATAAATATTTTAAGATGATTTTCAAACAACCGTCTTAGAATGTATTTTAAAAAAAATAAAATAAAAATCCAATGCAATATTTTTTTCATATAAAACCTTGTTATAATTTCACTAAAAAGAAATAAATTGCTATAATTGACTATAGAATTTACAAATCATATTTAATAAAAATTGTCTCTTTTTTCACCGTGATCATATCTTGTTACTCAATAGAGTCAATTTTAAATTCATAATTGATTTGGTGAAAAAAAATCTTAAAACTTAAAAGAAAGTCACATTTTTTTTCTAATTATATCATTCAATAATATTAAACAATTTAAATGAAATTTTAAATTAAATTATTTATGAAGATTAGTTTAATTTCTCATGATACGCTAATTTTAATTATTTTACTTTACTAGGACTTCTTAATGTAAAATATAGATAATATTTTTAGAAAAATAAAACATTAACATTGACTAAATATATATACATATAAGCTTAATTTAACAACTTACGTTGCATGTAAATATAAAAATAATTATCAAAATATAAATCTTACTTAAACAAAAAGAAAAAAAAGATATACAGAAGAGTAAGAATCTAGTAAATTGAAATGCACCCAAAGCAAGAGATAAAGGGCAGAGAATGTCAGGTTTCATTCCAATTAAAAATTATAAGATGAAAGTGACAGCCAAGGTTTATAAGATGAAAGTGACAGCCAAGGTTTATAAGATAATATTGCCTTAGTGCACTTGACCAATGACCATACATGTCATACAGGATTAAATATAGAACAAAGAAACAAAGACAATCTATCCAACCTGTTACATCTTTGGAATGCTCGTTTAATTGTTTGATGACTGAAGGATTCTTAGATACACTGCACACAGTCAAGGTTCCATCTGATGCCCCATAAGCAAGTAGATCAGAACTCAAGGGCCCAAAATTCAACACCGCACTGCACATAAAGATTTTCAGGATTGTTCCACCAGGAAAACCAAGTAAAAACAGGGACTAGTACTAGGGTAATGGAAAGACAAATCTGGATTGGACTCTACCAGAGGCTTCGCACTGATCAAAGATGCAATGCATTCCAACAAAAGAATAGGCAGCCTCAACCCCACGATGTCTAGGACGATCAGAATCACTTACACTTGAGCCGAAACTTGTTCTATGATTATATATTGGATTTGCATTTTGCAGATCCTACAATGTAAATGAACACACAATTTTGACAAATGACATAAAAAAAGGCAATTATAAGTTTGAGAATTTAACTGTCCAAGGTGGACAAATCATCTAGAAATTTTTGACAATTATCTGATAAATTGTCTTCTTTTTATAGTCATACGAAATATATTTTATAAAACAGCACGAGATAGACTAATCGTTGCTTTAATTACTCCCAAGAAAATACTAATATCACTACAAATCTATCTAACTTTGTTATCTATCTCTTAAAACAAAAAATATAGCAGCAAATTCCGAGTCTCAATGTTGTAAAAAAAAAAAAATGCAGTCTTGTCTTGTCAAATAAGATTTGAACTTTGAAGTTTAATTTCTCAAATGATAAAGTTGAAAAAAATACACACAAAACATTTATTTATAACATAAGTGTCACACAAAATTAGAGAAAATTTGAATTTCACTTGAATTTGAATTTGTGGAGTCAAATTTGGAGTCAAAATTTCACTAATTATGATTAGTGAATTTCAGTTATGGTTCAGCCTACAAATCCAATATCGAGTCCAAGATTCTCTACTAAGTGTGTTTAGATGTCATGAGGCATGCAAAGCATGAAGGACATGTACAAAATGTGACTATATGATATGACAATGAGGTTTAGTAAGCAAATGTTTACCTCCCCTTAGGCTGGTTCGAAATTTAATTGAATTGTGCTTCTCCCAATTTAATTAAATTTCTCTCCCAACACATACATCAAATAATGCACTCAACCTAGAAATCAAGAGTAGTGTTTATATTGCTTGAGGCTTGGATAATTACAATTTGTGTTTGCTTATGCTGAAATGTCTTGAATAACGCAATTCAAGAGAGCTCAAGACTTATTTTGATTCACAAATTCAGCCACAACTTAGCACTACAACTCAATTTCTTCATAGGCATCATATAGGAAACTTAGAAAACAAAACAAAGTTCAACAACAAGACTACTTCTAGGAATTGATTTAGAACATGTTATGAACTAAATAACATGCATGAATTAGACTCAAAATTCAAAAGATAGGCTAAGAATGACAAGAATACAAGAGCAAATATATCTAGAATTCAATCAACAAAATCAAAATTCAACACAAACTTAGAACATAATGTGACAATTATTATGACTAAACATGACTTTAGGACAACATGAATTAAGTGATTTACACTTAGATTTTTGTGTTTTTTTTTCTAATCAATATTTTGGAAGAAAATTTAGATCTAGAGGTTCAGCACAAGAAGATTATGATTGAAAAATGATAGAATCTAAAATCAACACAAAAACATGATTCAAGAGTAGATCTATAAAATTTAAACCATAGAAATGCAAGAACAAGTGTAGATCTAAGATTTAATCGGTTTATTTTTTTGAATCTACACTAAACAGCACCAAACCATAAGACAATAGAGGATATACATGGAGAATAAGATGAATAACAAGGAATTAAAGTGAATTGACCAAACAAAAAGATAGAGGAAGCAAAAGAACATCACCTAGAGGAAGATGCTCTTGATATCACATGATATAGCTCCATGTGGAGCTTGTAGGCCTTGGATCTTCTTCATCAATGGAGTCATTTGCTTCTTGAAGATCAATGACAGCGGAATGGAGAAGAAGAAAGATGATTGGAGACACCACTTTAAGGAAAAGATGAGTTAAGAACAATTTCACCACCATAGGAAACCATCGATAAGATCTTGAAGGTAGAAGAAGATGAATGGAAGGAGAAGGAGAGAAGGAACATGAAATTTTGTGCCTTAAATGAGGTCTGAAATTTGAAGTTTAATTCTCAAATGATCAAAGTTAAAAAAATTCACACAAATGACCTCTATTTATAATCTAAGTGTCACACAAAATTGGAGAAAAATTTGATTTTCTATTCAAATTTCACTTGAATTTGAAATTGAATTTGTGGAGCCAAATTTTGGAGCCAGAATTTCACTAATTATGATTAGTGAATTTTAGCTATGGTTGAGCCCACTAATCCAAGATCAAGTCCAAGATTCTCCACTAAGTGTGCTTAGATGTCATGAGACATGTAAAGCATGAAGGACATGCACAAAGTGTGACTATATGATATGACAATGGAGTGTAGCAAGCAAATGCTCAACTCCCCCTCTAAAATTTAATTGGATTGGGCTTCTCCCAGTTCAATTAAATTTATTTCCCAACACACATATCAAATATTCACTTAATGCATGTGAAATTATAAAACTACCCCTAATACAAAAACTAGTCTAGATGTCCTAAAGTACAAGGGCTGAAAAATCCTACATTTCTAGGGCACCCTACCTACATTATGGAGCCCTAAATACAAGGCCCAAAAATAATGAAACATTAATCTAATATGTACAAAGATAAGTGGATTCATACTTAGCCCATAGGCCCGAAATCTACCTTAAGGCTCATGAGAACCCTAGGGCATTCTCTTGCATCTATGTCCTAATCTTCTTGGAGTTTTCTATACAATGTTCTTGGAGGGTAGGATTGCATCAAAGAAAGAGCATAGAGACATATCATAAATGTAAAAACTGACCTAATATGTCTTTATTTATAGCTACGAAACTCTCATCTTATTATTTATTCTATTTTTCTTTATTTTATTATTTTATTAAAAGGAACTCAATTTTATCCCCTATCAAATGAATAAATAAAACATATTTTTTATTTTCTAAGAACATATATTTATTTTATTTATCTTAAAATCATTATTTTAATTAATAAAACCATTTTTCTTATTTATTTAATTACAAAAACCTAATTATTTTCCTAAAACTCTATTTATTTTTAAATAAAATCATTTTTAATTTATTTTACAAAAAATGGGGTGTTACAACATTGTCGAAGAGTTTGTCTTACTACTAATGCTTGGACATCACCTCAAAATGTAAGCTACATGTGTTTGACAGCTCACTTCATAGATAATGATTGGAAGTTGCACCAAAAGATTTTGAATTTTCGCCAGGAAAGAAGCTATATGGGAGAGGCCATGACAAAATTTGTTGAGTCATGCTTGAATAAATTGGGGTTGAATCATGTTCTGAGCTTCACAGTTGATAATGCTGCATCAAATAACACATGAATTCAACTATTAAAGAAAATGCTATTGTGTTGGAATAACTTAGTTTTGAAAGGAGAGCATATTCATATTCGTTGTTGTGCATATATCTTGAACGCGCTGAACGACAAAACATTGAATATATGGGTCACATTGGCTTAGATGTTAAAACAGGTGGAATTCCACCTATTTGATGTTAAATGCTGCTTTGAAGCATAGGAAGACATTCTAGGAGTTTGAGTTTCATGATAGAAAAATATGCTAATGAATTAGGAAAAGGGACAAGTCTGACTTCCTATGAAGATTTGGAATATGTCAAGGCTATTCTACCCTTCTTAGGTACCTCTTATGTTACTAGTAACATGTACATGTTAGAAGTGGTAGGTATTTGGCATGAGATTAACGATTTGCTTAACTGTAGCATTAAAGATAGTGCTACACATAGATGACTAAAAATATGAAAGAAAAATATAAAAAATATTGGGGTGATCCTAATAAGTTGAACATGTTGCTAATTGCTGATCCAAGGTCTAAAGTAAAATATATGAATTAGGCAATTGATAAACTTTTTGATGTGGACAAGGAAAATGGGTCTAAGTCAAGGCTAAAGTCTTCTTTGAAATCATTGTTTAATGAATATAATGGTCACAAAGGGGGGACTCAAGATAACACACAACTAGAACATGTAAATGTACCTAGTTACAAGAAAGATCCATATGGTTGGAATTTATTTTTGCAAACATCAGGGTTAACCTTATAAAAAAAATCTAAGCTTCAAAGTATTTAGATGAAAGGATTGGTACAAGTGCAAATTTGAATACTCTTGATTGGTGGAAAGTTAATTCAGGTCGATTTCCAATACTTTCAAACATAGCATGAGAGCTATTAATTATGCCTGTTTTTACAGTAGCATCTAAGTTTGCATTTAGCAAAGGTGGAAGGGTGCTTGATCTATTTCATAGTTCTCTATCACATGAAAAAAGTGGAGTCCCTTATCTATACACAAGATTGTCTCAAAGACACACCTCCAACACCAATGTTAGACTTCAATTTGGAAGAGTTTCAAAGTTTTGACAAAGTATATTGTTTCCAATTTTGTAGTAATATTATAATTAAAATATTTATTGAGTAACAAAAAGTTGTTTGTTTCTTTATGGAGTTGATTTCTCGACAAGATGTTGGTTTAACTACTATTTCTCTTGAAGAGTAGTGTTTCAGATTAGTACTAGTTCCAACACTCTACAAATGGCAAGGTACTTTAATGTTACACTTTGCATGTGAATTCTGTTTTGTTTTGTTTTGAATTTTTGTGTATAAACTGTTGATTTTGGTTTTGGGCATAAGTAGTGTTGATGTTGGTGAAAGACAGGTATTTTGTTGTTGGCTACGTAGGATAAATCTGAGTAAAATTGATGTGCCATTGGATGGATGGATGGACTCTTGGATTTCGATATTTCAAAAATATAGTTTCGTTATTTTTTTTTATAAAATAATACTCTGAACAATGGGAATTAAACGGACAAATTGTGTTTTAAGGATATGTAGTTGTTATTATGCTTCAACATTCAGACTTCCGTTTGTTTGTTGTTTTGAGAGATTATATTACATTTTATTTTAGTAACTAGAGTATGATTATGATAAAAGTTTGTCAAGTTCAAGGATATGATTAATTCCTTGTAGTGATCTTTTAATTAACACATTTGCTATTTGAAGTAATTCTTATCAAGATCAACGGGATAAATGTTAAGTTTTTACTTTTTAACATTTAATTACTAAAATTTATAAAAAAAAAATTCTTATGACCAAATCTATATTCACTTTAAAAAAATTAAATCTTGAATTCAAATTATTTTTTAAAAAATATAAATATAAATTTAAGATATAATTCATGCGCACCCCTACCCATAATCAAACCCATTCAAGTCCACACTTTAAATTGGCTTAAAAATTAAAGCTCATATATATATATATATATATATATATATATATATATATTGTGAGGAACTGTGGGACACAGGCTGCCCGTAGACCCAAACCTACATGCTCAACTACTGGATTATGAAGGTATCCTAGGTCAAGTAGTCTGTGGAAAAGCCCAAACCAAAACAAAAGATGAAGTAGAATAAAAGATGAAGTGGAATAAGCCCACAGAAATTAATAAAACTAGATTTGGGAGTATTATAATCTATCACATCTATCGTGAAGGAAACGAGTCTGCGAATGCTTTAGCTTGTGATATTTACAGTCATGTTTTATGATATATGAACAACTTCCTGCTTTAATGCAGCAGTTGTTGTTAGCTGATATGGCCGGGGTTTCCTCTATCCGATTCATTTCCTTGTAGTTTTTTTTTCCCATTTGGCTCCGATAAATATTAAAAAAAAGTACAATAAAAGTCTCTATTTATTTATTCATTAAAAACACTAATAGCAGTAGGTTTATGTAACCCGCCCACAGAATGATTACTTCATTCAACACCATTTATTACGAATTACAAAGTTTTGATCTTATTATATGCGAGACTGGTGTTCCACTTTGTCTATTTCATCTGACAGGTGACAGCCCCATGAATACCTTTACTTCCACTTGACTAAAAGCATTGAACAGATGCAATGTACGTCGTTTATAATATTAAAGGAACGTGGCAGGCACGCGTTTCTGATTTTAATATTCTTGAAACATGATTTTAATATTCACTTCCCCAAAGATTTTTCCGAACCCAATAGGACTTCAAAGTTAAAAAAATAACCCATTGAATTTCGTGGAACCGCGTATTCAGTAATCGATCATTCACCAAAATTTTACAAGTTTCTGCTTGATTTCATTTGAAGTTGAAACTTGGGCTTCAAGTTCAATATTCTCATGAACTGTCATGCATAAAAACTCCCTATAAAGCTTATTTCTATAATAATTACGCGTAATATTGAAGAAGTAAAACAACTTTATAAAGTACTACTGACTACGTACGTTGATCAACGCAACTTGTCTCAAACTAGAATTCAATATATATATATATATATATATATATATATATATATATATATATATATATATATATATGTTAAATGTTTAATATTCGAAAAGAACTTTATTTATCACTTACAATTCTACTGATTCGTGGAAGATTAATTATTTCCTATAAAATAATACCTATTTAACTGTACTAAAAAAAATCATATTCGGACACCTTTTAATTATAAACACTAATAATTCATATAATTTATCTCTAATTCTTTTTTCTTATCCCATCATATCGTTCATTGTACCTATAATTTTTTATATTATTTTTCTTAACTCCCAAAATATCAAATAGTGTGTACAAATCATTTTTGAAAAAAATAACTTCATAAAGTACCAAGAGTTATAATACGTCACCTTGCTGCCGGGCCACTTGGGCATGCATGGCAGATTCTTTTCCCACTTACACCTGGACCACCCCTTAATTTCTATATCTAATTAAAGAATTAGACTCCAAAGAAAATTTTCTTTGACTACCTGAACACATTGAAGAAAATTTACAACTATATATTCAAGTATCAATTTCATCACCTCATTCATAATCAACACCCTTGGTACTATTAGCTTTGCGTATCTGAGAAACTAAGCCATGTCAAAACCCTTTTGCGCCCTCTTTGCACTGTCCATCATCCTTGTGACATGTCATGCTCAAACCCTTAATACATCAACAACATGTGAACCTTCTAAATGTGGTAACCTCAACATTAGCTACCCTTTTTGGAAGAAATCCAACACCAACGTTCAAGAATTTTGCGGTTACCCTGAATTTGGCCTTGAATGTTTGGATGACCAAGCCATCATGATTTTTCCAACTGACAGATACCAAGTCACGGATATAAACTATGATATTCATTCAATCACACTTCTTGACATAGATGTGTTGGGACAACCATGTCCTAGGGCTCGACACAACGTTTCCCTACACAATCTCCCTTTATCTTTCAGCTCATTAGATTTTAACCTAAGTTTCTATTTCAACTGCAGTTCTTACCCTTCATCTATTCAGCACATAGGGTGCATGAAACATGATAAGTATCAGTCTTACGTGTTTAAGACCGGGGATGAAGCTGAAAGTAATGGCTTTGATTGGCTTAGGCACTGTGAGGAGCATGTTGTGGTGACAGTGAAGCAGGATGAGATTGAAATTAGTAGTTTGATCACTGGTTTTGGTGATGCTATGCAGAAAGGATTCGTGCTTGATTGGATGAGAGCTCAGGATTGTGCAGTGTGCGAGGAGTCTAATGGCTATTGCAGATTCGACCAAGCCACTAAGCAATCGAGGTGCTTATGCTCAGATGGCAGAACTGAAGCCAAAAGTTGCAAAAAAGGTACAAGATAACTCATTTAATCTCTTTTGAAAAAATATTGTAGATTTTTCTATTATTGAAATCTTTGCTCATATTCACAACTCTGCTCAATTCATTGCTTTTATTAAGATTTAGAATTTAATTATACTTGCAACAGGTAGATTAGATTGACTCCTATGGCTTGATTAGATGCGTTGGTTCATTTTGGATGCTTTCTTTGACTGATTTTTCTTTGTGTTAATTAGTGTACGTAGTTTATAGTATCCCAATTTTCTTCTTCCATGTCTTTTTAAGATATTTTATTATTTTATTCGCTGGTTTTTGGTCGTTTCATCTCATTGTAATTCACGTTGATCACAAATTGTGTGTAAATATAAAATTTGTCACATCAGTTATAAAGAAATATGTTACGTGAATATTAAAAGTCTCTTTTGATCTTAAAGTGTATTTATTAATTAATTAATAATTTTAGGCATATATATCAATTTTCTTTTTCATTTCATTTTATTCCATTGTTTCCTATCTATCTCCCACATACATAAAATAAGGGCAACTCCAACTCCAACGACGCATTGCTCACTGGCAGCACATAGTTAAGAAACCGAAAAAAGCATTTTTAACCCGTTGGAGAAAAACATTGGAGTAGCTCGATCTGATGGCTTTGAAGTGTTATGCAGGAACTCATTTCTATTCCCTTTTTCGTGGGTCCATGCACAAAAAGTTTCATATTAAAATATTGTTTTATGTTATATTCTAGAGTCATTTGAGAAACTTTTGTGAATTGCATTTCTCGGATCTATTTCAACTTAATGTAAATAGTTGAATGTGTATATGAGTTCCACATGGTGTATGTGTCTTTTTCTCTCTTAGTATTAATTTCCTGGAGAGTTCCAAGCCCACTAACCCATTGAGCCTTAGGTTTCTTGGACAAATGAGCAACACTCAAGCTAAAACTTAAAACGACGAACTAACTCTCCTATGCTAAAAGACTTTGGACCAGGCCACTATTCACAATATCTATCACTTTCTCTCTTTTTTATTTATTTTTTCTCTTTTTTCTACCTCAACATGGACTGGACATTTATTGTTTGCCTTAATTTTGAGAGGTGTGTATATAAAATAATAAAAAGATAAAGAAATACCATGCGACATTTGATTTTTTATGCTAGAAAATGAAACTAAATTTGTAAAACAATAGATTAAAAAACTGTTTACATATTTTTAAATTGTAATATTTTTTATTCCAATAGAGAATTGGTATTTGGGAGAAACTGCTATACTAAATTTATTAAATGAGTTCGATTTATGCTGAAAATTCTGACTCGAAACTTTTTTTTTTCACATTTTTCTAATGGATATTATTAGAAAATAGTTATGAAAGTTAATTTTTTAAAACATGATAAATAATTAATTGCATAACTGAATGATAGAATCTAAAAAATTAAGTGAATAAAATTATTTAATTTGATTAATAAATTGGGTGATAAATTAATTTTTAAATAACTTTTTTTATCATTAATCTTTAACTGTTTTTCAAATTTATTTTTATATGTATCTAATAAGGTGGACCTAGTTGGGTATGTGGGTCGGGAATGAGGTACTGAATTTGGGCTTGGGCTTAGGAGCTGAGTTTACAAGACTGCTGGTTGCCCATGGCCGTAGTTGAAACTTGCTATGTACAATGCTATAAAATAAGTGTTTATTTATTTATTTATTTATATAGTTTTATTAGTCAGAGGATAACTGGCATGGGGAAAATAAGGACAACCATGTCTGTTGAATGAGAACCATTAGTCTGCAGATTATGTTTCTTTCGCTGACATAGTAATAAAAATGGTGCATACACAAACAGTGCTATTTTTTTATATCCCCTTTACTTAACTTTGCTTCAGTATTTTCGGATTCCTTCATATATAAAACTATCTTCGTTAAGAACATAATATAAACATGTATTAACTGAACTCTAACAATATATAAAAGGGGAAAAGCAGTAGGACACTTGATCTCATTCCCTTATGGCCTTATCTCAAACGTAGTAGTAGTAGTAAATGATTTTCTTTTAATAAAAGGGAAAGATTAAAAAAATAATAAAAAGCGGTAGGTGGAGGGTTTAATTAAGTTTAATTAATTAATGTAGGTGGACAGTTTTAGTTTAATTAATAATGTATTACCAGTTTGCTTGCACAATTAGTTTTGGACAACGGTTTTCCAGCAAAGCACATATTGTTTTTGTACTTGTATTGAAAATTTCTTTTCCACTTTCGTTGAATATATAATATTACACAAAACTTAGACACAATTTTGTATTTTAACCATTATTCTTTAATTAGAATTAGAGATTTATTATAATAATTTATACTAATTAACCTTTAATGATAACCTTTACAACAAGGATTATCGAAATAAAACTCTATTTTTAGTTAAAAGAATAATACCAAAAACATCTAAAAACGTGTATCTAAGTCTTGTTCTATTTTATATTATTAGATTTTCCTCTCTTTTATCATTTCCGATAGGTGAAGTTTGTCTTGATGTATTGATTCTATTGAATAAAATAGGAAAAAAATCTAATCAGCACGTCACTAACGTGACAAAGACACCGCAGCCCGTGAATAAATCTGACTGGATAAGTACATGTTTGGAGAACCAAAATTTTAAGGCTGAGAGTGTTTCTTTTAATGTTTACTTCCAAATAGTCAACACCATTTTTATGAAAGCCATCAAACTAGCTAGTCAAACGTCATTTAGTTTGACTTTTATATACGTATAGATTGTTGTGCCGTACTTGATCATTTGCCACACCAACAAACAAGACCTCCCACGAGGTTGATCTGCAAATTAAGGCCCTTCTCATATTAATTTCTATCATGAATCTTCCTCTTCTTCAACCTCTTTCTTCATTCATCAACACCCTTTTCTTCTTCTCACTCTTCTTCCCAACATATGTATCTAGTGATTCTGAAGGGTACTCAGCATGTGAACCTTTTAGCTGTGGTCAGATCAACAACATTAGCTATCCATTTTGGAATAGTGATCAACAACCAAGTTATTGTGGGCATCCAAAGTTCAAGCTTGATTGCCAACAAGACAGCGTGACAATTGGCATGGTGTCACAGAGATTCCATGTTATTGAGATTGATCAAACATCTAAGGTTTTGAAGATTGCAAGGTTGGATTTATGGAATGACCCTTGTACTGATGAGTATAGCGATGTCAAGTTGGATTCTGATTTCTTCAACTACACTTCCAATGATGATGAGTATACTTTGTTATATGATTGTGGTCGTCCTGTTTTAAACACGTCTAGAGTGAACATTGAAGGAACAATACCATTCACTTGTCCCATAGGTGGTGGTTTTCCAAATGCATTTTGTCTGTTAAGTAAAGATGTGGGTAATTTGAAGGGTCTGGGGTGCAAGAATAGAATCAATGTTTCTGTTCTAAGAGAGGCTATGAAAGATGCTTTGCTTGTGCAAAAAGTTTTGGAAGGAGGATTTGAGGTAGGGTGGAGTGGTGTGGATGAAGACCGATGTGATGGTTGCATAAAATCTGGTGGGAGATGTGGGCACAATGAATCTAAGGATGCATTTATGTGCCTCTGTCTTAATCAGCAATCTAGTGATGAGGTTTGTAGCAAAAGCCTAGCAAGGTCTCCATTAGCAGCACAAACACCTAGACCAACGACAGCAAAGTCGCTGATACCCCCTAATTCTCCAATATTTCCAAAACAGTCTCCACATGCTCCGAGTATGTATTCTTCCTTGATTTAGATTAAGTTCTCCTACTCAATAATCTTGTTCTTTTGAATGGTGGCATTCGATTTTATTTGAGGATCCAAATTCCTTAGTGCATGTTTGGTTTGTAGTTGAAAATGCTACGGCATATGTTCCATTGCAAATTTAACGGACAAAGTAAAATGAATGCAAAAGTAAGGATCCTGATATGTTGATAAAATTATTTTTACCTTAAAACATAATTTTACAACTACAAACCAAACATACTCTTACATGCTAGTTTAGAAACCCATTGAGAAGTAAGAAATCACCTGTAGGATATAAAAGGCTAAAAGGTATAACTGCCATCTTCTCAATAAATGTGAAAAACTATATCTGAGATGGGAAACCAAACACACTAGTACATCCACTCTGGATTAGGTAGAGCTTCATATTCTAGACATGGAGTAGAATTGTTTGTTTTGCGTGTTGGAAAGTGCACTTTGGTTAGAATAAACACACTAGTACATCCACTCTGGATTAGGTAGAGCTTCATATTCTAGACATGGAGTAGAATTGTTTGTTTTGCGTGTTGGAAAGTGCACTTTGGTTAGAATAATTCCCTTTGATTTTTTTTTCTTCATTCTGTGGAGAAGATTTATAATATAGGATCGAAACTATTGAAGATTGCGTCGTGAAATAACGTGTCAAATTTTATAATGTCTTGTGTAGGTTTGGTAAGGTGAGCTTGGCTTTCGTTGACTTTTAAATATTATTACTTGGTAATAACAATTGAGTTTAAGCTTTTAAAAGCATGCTGCATATAACAATATGGTAATGGTGTGTGTCACTATGGTGATTAGATGTTAAAAATTTGGATTTTCATGGAAAGATGACAGCAACAGTTATCTAACAAGCTGTACTACTTTTTCTTACTATAATTTTCAATATATGAAACTTGATTGCCATAATCCCATATAACTGACTGTGTTGCTTTGTCGCATACAAATTTGGATGATCCCTTGTGGGACAGCACCTACACAGAATAGAAGTGGAGCATTGCAAATCAAAACTGAAATTAATAATTTGTTAAAACACAAAAAAAAATTTATGCAAAAACATTCCCTCTAACATAAACTTTTGATTTTGAACACAATTCTTTCTCTTATTTGAAATTTATTAGAAATCATAAAATTTTGTGAGTTCCATTCCTTATTCAATAAATTTCTCTTACGATTTAATCATAAAATTTTGCTATATACCTCACATGCAAGGTATTGCAATAAGCTTAGCTTCTAAGAAGAAAGTAGAAAACATAGCACCTTTCTATTTAACTATCTTTTGTATTGTATGCTTGGCAAATCTGAATGGTACTTTCCTCTGTTTGGGGTGGAACTTAGGGATTTCCATTTCCCAAAAGGGTGACTCTTCTGTCACTTCCATCTTCATATGATTTTGGTATGTGGTTTCAGTTTTAGCCATTATGTGGTTGCTGTGGCGCGCCAATTGTTTGACTTCAATGATAAATTTTGTTTCTTACTCAACATCAATTCATTGGAAATTAATGCTTTCCTTAACTCAGTTCTATTTGCAAGAACTAGAGAATACTATACACGTGTTTCTGCATGAACACCAGCTCATGCAGCTACTTCATTAACGCATATATAATTAAGTTGGCTCTCAAAATTTCTCCATATCACCAACTATGATGATTGCTCCTCGGATGTCAGCATCATTCTCTGATTTCCACCCTCTTCCAATATCTACGGTGCACAACATCACCATGTTCTATGACTGTGATCCTAGGTTTTTCATAGGCCAATTAACAATTTTAGGTGTAAGGTTGTTTTCTACGTTGATGGAAACCTGTTCTAGGTCTGGTTTTCAACAGTGGGGCTTCTTGTGTACATGTTCCCATTTTCTGGGGTGTTTCTCTTAATCCTAATGGTGGGTCAAAGTGAAGCAGCAATGATAGACTCAATTTGATAAAATGCTCTGTTTTGCATTCTCATTTTGCATGGATTTCTCTTGAACACATAATAGTTGAGGCTTGAAAGATGGGTTGAGGAATAACTTGTTAAAACAGCTTGCATTTTGTTTACTAGGACAAGACAAAGTTGAAGTTTTCATTATAAAAAAACAAATATATCCTTTCACATGTTTCAAATTGCTTAGAAATCAGCATGGGATACATTTATATTTATAATAAAAATAAGAAAAAAATAAAATGGCCGGTTTATTTCAAATAGTGGGTGGTTAGGTCACAAGTTCAAATGCTACACGTTTGGGAAAAAATGGACAGCTAAATAAACAGAGCATGCCTAGAACAAGGTACTGATAGTTAATGAAGAAAAACTCAACTGTTTCTTTTTCCTTTAGGTTATGACTAAGGTTTGAACTAAAGTAACTAAAATGGAAATGGTGCGTTGCTAATGGGTAGTTTATACTCTTTGGATTAGAAAAAATTAACATGATAATATACAAATTAATAGAGAAATATAATAATAAAAAGTTGATTACAAAAATATTATATGTTACACTATTAAAAAGAAAAGCATTGATCCATACAAAAGTATGCATGGTATTGGGTATGATAATCGATTTATGGGCTAGACAAAATTGTATGTATAGCTTGTACCTTGTCACGCGGAAATGAATTAAAAATAGTAAAAATAGATAGTATTCCGTCTAATAAAGTAAAGTTGGGTGAGGTGAGATATGATGTATGTTGTTTTAATCGGGTGTTGTTGATTAAAAAAACATTTAGTATGAGAAATAGTACAAGAGGACTAGTAGTAGACCGGGTCCGAATTTTGAATAGTATTTTGTTTTGGTGTGGCGAAATCAGAAGAAGGCACAGGGTCATGGAGAAAGAGGAAAGTGGGTGGTAGTTTCGTAGGAGGAGTTTTGCTTTATGTGTGAATCGTGGCCATCATTTTCAAAGAACATGCATTAATGTGTGGAAACGGCATGATTTATGTGTGAAGGGTGATGCGCGCAAGAGAAACAATGGATTGCAAAGAGCATATCCCCATGCTCCGTACGGTGGTACTCACCGTCTCTTGGTTGTTGTTAATCACTCTGCTATACTGTGAAGCCGCATACAATTATTCGGAATGCAAAGAGCAAACATACAAATGCGGAAGTCTGATCAACATATCGTATCCTTTCTGGGGACACGACCAGCGAGACTCTGAATGTGGTGGCGGTGACCTATTCGAGCTCAAATGCTATGATGATGATACTACACTTCTAATTGGCTCTCAAAATTACACGGTGAAGGAGATCAACATCGCCACTTACACCATGAGACTGGTCCGAACAGACCTTGCCCGTGATGTTTGCTCTCCGCAATTTGGTGACACTTATCTGAACCCTACTCTGTTCTCGTATCCCCCTGAAGTGCACAACGTCACCATATTCTACGATTGTACCCCCATCACAAATCCACAGTTTCCAAACAGCATTACGTGCGGGTATGCTGTCCCTAATATTGGGGAGGGATTTCAGTATTCACTTATAGAGCAGTGCAAGCGACGTTTGCACGTGCCGACTGACGATCCTGAAGTAGATTATGGTGGTGGTAAAAATTCTGCTGTCGAAAAGGCTCTTGATAAAGGGTTTGAGGTCAAGTATACTGTTTCTCAAGATTGCACAACATGCCTGGGAAGTGAAGGAAATTGCTCGAGACATGATGCTCATTTTTACCAAAATTTATGCCATTATTGCCCTGATGGATCTCACGCCCTACACTGTTCTAAAAGTATGTCTTCTATCCTATCCTCGCTCCTCTTTTCTCCTACCAACTTACTGTTGTAGCAAAATCCTCTTCATACTTTGCCATCTCTATGCTCTTAAATCTGCATCTGGTTCCCGTTAGGAAGTACGAATCCTCCAATTCAACAAAATCATCACGTCAATAATTACTTTTTTTTTAAAGCAAATTATCATTTTTTTTCTTACAATAATGAAATCAGTGTCTCAATTTCCCTATCCTAGCTGCCTTCCTAGTCCCCACTTAATAGTTCTCTCACTTTTTTTTTCTCCCCTCGGCAAGTCGTATAAATTATAGGTATAAGCATGGGTATTAATTGTTCTAACTTCTGGACAGACATACATTCACTACATCACCCAAAAACAAGAACAGAGTGGAATGAGATTAATTTCTAATATTATATTACGTTGAAGTGTATCTCTCCTCGATAAATAAATAGTAGTAAAAAGTCGAAAAGTGGTACTTATAATTATAATAAAAATAATTATTAAAAATTCATATTTCTAACACAAATTTACTCAATAATCTCTGGGAAGTTTCAGTTACAGTTACGTTTGTTGACTTGACATTGAGAAAAACTAGATAATTGACTGCATATTTTTCCTAGTCTTGCTGTGTCCATCTCAGATGGTCCCCTTCAATACAAGTATTAGGTGGTTCCTTCTTTACAGCTTCATGATTTGGTTTTTCCGTTCTCAGTTTTTCCTGCTTTTCTTATAAGTGTGAATTCAACTTTGACTTTTAGTAACGTTTCCTGATATTTTCCTTTATAACCCTTGAATAACATTATCAAGTATTTTCCTATGAATTAGTGTCCCCGTTGTTTCGCTGTATTGGTTATGTCTAAATTTGTTTTAACCATCATTCCTTTTACAGTTATTGGATTTTTAATAGCTACTAACCTATTATTTTTATTTCCATGGTTCGTATTGTTCTTGTATTTAAAAATTGTTTGCCGAATAAATTCAACATATTATACTGCCATGCATGTAGTGCATATATTATTAAACATATATAATTATTAACAGAATACATGAGCATGGCTCAAGACAAAATTTCCAGCAAACTCTTTTAAGAGGGGAAACTGTTATATATGTTTGAAATTATTATTCATATATAATTTACAGTATGAGGATAAATGCTATAAACATTTATGTTAATTTTTACTGCATATCACTTGTCTGGGATATAAGCTATATTTTGTAGTCACACTTTTTTATTCTCTTTTCTGTGGTCTAAAGTTATAAAAATGTCCTTTAGATAAAAATAGTGATACGCGAGGGAAAAGTTGATCCATCCTTTTTCCACTTTTCCTTCATTTACTTTTATTTCAGGGATGTATCATCAAGCAATTCATTTTTAATAAATAATTTTTAATTTAATAATTTCTTAAAATAGGAATAAAATAATAAATTGGTGTAAATTTAGTATTCTAATCTTTATTTTTTTATAAACATTATATAACTTTCTTGATTTAAAAATAAAAAAATTGTCTGCATTTCCTTTTTCTCCTCCCAAAATCTCACTTCCCATTGCAAACACACTAATTTAATAATTAGGATTTTTTTTAAAGAAAAAGTTAAGTAGGGTATATTTGATTGAAATTTTAATTTGCACATGTTTTGAGGGGACAAAACAATCAATTGGTTGAAACTTATCTTAGATAAGTGATATGACTTGGTAATAAAATAAAATCACGACGTTTATCATATTCATAGCTCGAGATTATCAATGACTCAACCAAGGAAAGAAGAAAGGGAAATCATTGATTTGAAAACAACAATGTATTAAGGGTATATTTGTGATTTCTTTTTTCCAAAGGTGTTGTTGCATGTACCCGCATTTCTATGCAAGTGCAGCAAATATCTTTTCCTTCTTTCTGGTCCAACACGTCTTTCACCATCATGGACATCATTTTCTGCTTTCTTTCTTTCTTTCTTGCATGTTACGAAGCAAGCTTTGATTTCTCCACTTTCCATTAGAAAATCCTTTGCACAAATCAAATCATCCACTTATTCTGGTTTTCCCCTTCATAGTCACAAAATATTACTCTTAACTTCTAGTCATAACTGTGCAAAATCTGTATAAATAACTTTGTATAAATTTAATTTAGAGCAATGTATTCAAATGAAACTGCATACATGCGGTTGAATTCGGATATAACACCAACATCTATGTGGATAAAACATCAACAGTACTGTGCATTCCATAGGTTCATCTTTGATTTGTTATGTAGGTAAAGAAGTGATGTGCCAATCACCGGACAAAAATGTTGATTTGTATTATTATGTATACGAATCTTCTAACTTAAAAATTGTTTAATTAATTAATTAGACGTATATGAGTGATTGGCGGCAGATCTATTAATATACCTGCAGTGTCATACTGATGTCACCATTACTGGGGATGATGTGGTTTTCATTCTCAATTGTATTCCTTGTGTCAATACAATACTTATTGTATTATGTTACTACAAAAAAAATGGACTCTGCAAACTTCCATTGGAAGGTACTTCACCTACTTTCCATTGTGGGCGTTCAACTTTTGACCAGTAAGATGGATGGACATCCACCTATGAAACTACAAAAACACCCTTAAAAAGTTCACAAAACTGCTAATTACTTGTTCAGGAAAACAAAGATAGGGAGTTAATCTACTTCCTCATCTTTGTAAAAGAGCCAATAACTGGTTACTATTGCTTGAACTTTTGTTTTGTCTTCATTTATGTTTTCAAACTTCAATCATTAACCCCATTATAAAATAGTAGCATGTTTTCGTGGAAAAATTTCCTCAATACCTGCCAACCACTTTGAAATTTCCTCTAAATTTTTAACCAAAAAAAGTTTCCTCTAAATGCCTAACTTAGACTCCACACAATTTCTCTTTTTGTCTTGTCTTATCTTCATCTTTTTCAAATCTCCACAACCAATTTGACTCTTCAAATCTTCTTCCATTACAATAAACCTCAACTATGCTGTCTATGCATTATTACCACTATCTTCTTCTTGGCTACCACTGTTCTATCTTCCAATCCAAAATTTGAGGCCTGTACACCTAGAAGTTGTGGAAATGGCCCACCCATTAAGTATCCTTTCTGGATTTCTTATAAACAGGAATCATTTTGTGGCTACCCTCAATTTGAGATCACCTGCATGGACAAAAGTCCAATTCTCAGAATTTCTAATTATGGTTTTCTAGTGAAAGATATCTATTACTCTAACTCCTCATTTGCTGTGGCCAACATAGATGTCTATGAGGACAAGTGTCCTGTTCCCTTATATAATTACGCCTTTTATCAAACTCCATTTACCTACAGTTCAGAAAATTGGAATCTCTCTTTCTTCTACAACTGTTCCACAGAACCTATAGATTACCCCACTTTCGAAGTAGATTGTGCTAAAAATGCAACTCATTATTCTTTTGCGGTTTTTCATAAGGAGGCACTGGAGCACAAAAACTATTCCTTGAATGAGTGTCAGTTTATGGTTAATGTGCCATTGAGCATGAATACTGCTGTTAATTTTACAAGTTTATTGAGAATGAATTGCACTGAGATTTTGAAGATGGGGTTTCTTTTGAATTGGATTGCACCTGATTGCCAGTACTGTGAGAAAAGTGGTGGACGTTGTTGATCTGATGGCAATCAGTTCCTCTGCAACTGCAAGGATAAGTCCTACTTAAAAAGTTGTGGTAGTGGTAATAATACATTTGGAAATATTGTGATCATACTTTTGTTGTTTGTTCAGCAGGCACACTTCTCTGTGTGCAAATTCTATTTCTTCTTTTTTTGTTGTTTAATTTTCAATTTCCCTCTTTCGGGTACAAATTCAGTTTCTATTCTAATATGCCATTTTAGAATATGCTAACCAAAGTATACCAGATCTTTGCCTTTCCTTTTGTCCTGTCTGACACTCGCCTTAAACTATCTATAATTCTACATGTTAGATGATTATGGTTTCACTGTTTCAAAGTGTATTTGGATTACATAATATGTAGCCATGAGAACTATTTTGCATTTTTGTAGACTCAGTAACAAAATCAACTGTGTAATTCTTTGATATTCTGTATATTTCATTGTCTCATTGTCATGATTTCTTCATCAGTTAGAACCTAGTCATATCATTAATTTGAAAGAAAACAAAATATGTTATGGTTAACTTTTAAATTGTATGATGTTAGTGCAGTATACAGTTATTGGTAATTCCCATTGTGCCTCTCTTCAGATATCATGCCATAGCCATTAGAGTGTACTTTCTTCATGAGGCCTTCGGTGAAAGTACATAAATATACATGTTTATGTTTGTTATATTCAACTACAATATCTTCCTTGAATTGGCACAATGCTAACCCATCTCTGCTTTCCCTGCTGACTGTTGCAGGAAAAATTAATTGGAAGGTGAAACTCATTATAGGTAATAGAACGAGTTTTCCTTGAACTTTTTTCGTTATTTTATGCATATTTATTTCTCTTAACGAGGAGTACTTTCAAACACTCTCTATTATTAAAATTAATTAAGAATTACAAATTTAAGAGAGACTCATTAAATATGGAATTAATTTTTTTATAACTTTCAAGATTTCATTAAATATGGCCAAAAAGGAATATGTTTCTAACATTTCTTTTAATAGTACATAATATCTCCTTCGTTCCAAAAATTATTGATCCTTTAACATAAAAAAAATCCCTAATTGACTCTCATTTTCAATAAGTAACTTATTAGTTTTTGTTTTTAATCCATGTGAAAAACCTTAAATATCAATCATTTTAGAATGAGGGTAGTATGAAAAATTGTAGCAACACACTCTTTATTACTTGCTAAGTTTATCAGAAATCATAATATTTTGAGTCTCAGTTCTTATTTAATGAGCCTCACTTATAATTTTGTAGTTCCCAATAAATTATTAAATTTTAACTAATAGTAGAGAGTGTTAGGATGAATGTGTTGCTGACACTCCTCTAACAATATATTAATTGAAATTTCCAATTTTTGTTCTTTAGGTGTTGTTTCTGGAGTGGTGGGGGCACTTGCTGTGGGCATTATCGGCTATCTCTGTTATCGTAAAAAGAAGAATCGTTATACAATGTCATATACACAATCTCGGAGCCTCTCTTCTGATCCATCTTCAAAAGACACTGAGAAGGGAATTCAACGCTTTACTCAAAGCTTTGTACCTGGAGTGCACCTCTTCACATATGATGAACTTGAAGAGGCCACAAATTACTTTGACTCATCTAAAGAACTAGGAGAAGGGGGCTTTGGAACAGTGTATTTTGGTAAAAGCAAAAACCCTTTGTTGTATCTCTGTCGTTTTTGTGCTTTCGATGACCATTAACAAAGGTTCCTGTCTTGTGATGTTTCTTGTCTAGGCAAACTGCGGGATGGGCGTTCTGTTGCAGTGAAGAGGTTGTATGAGAACAACTTTAAGAGAGTTGCACAGTTCATGAATGAAATTAAAATCCTAGCAAATTTGGATCATCCAAATCTTGTGACATTATTTGGATGCACCTCTCGCCACACCCGTGAACTTCTGCTTGTATACGAGTACATTCCTAATGGAACCATTGCCGATCATCTTCATGGTCAACGATCCAAACCTGGAAAACTCCCTTGGCATATTAGAATGAATATTGCTGTGGAGACCGCAAGTGCATTGAAATTTCTTCATCAAAAAGACATCATCCACCGAGATGTGAAAACCAACAATATTCTTCTTGACAATAACTTTTGTGTAAAAGTGGCCGATTTTGGACTCTCACGTCTTTTCCCAGATCATGTCACTCATGTTTCGACAGCTCCACAAGGGACTCCAGGTTATGTGGATCCCGAGTACCACCAGTGCTATCAGCTTACTAAACAAAGCGATGTCTATAGCTTTGGAGTGGTGCTGGTTGAGCTGATATCGTCCTTGCCTGCTGTAGATATTACAAGGCATAGACAAGAAATCAAATTGTCCGACATGGCCATCAACAAGATTCATAGTGAGGCACTGCATGAGCTAGTGGACCCTAGCCTTGGGTTTGAATCGAATTTCAAGGTCAGGAAAATGATAAATGCTGTGGCAGAGTTAGCATTTCAGTGCTTGCAGAGTTCCAAAGAGATGAGGCCTTCTATGGAAGAAGTGGCAGACACTCTCAAGGATATACAGAGTGATGGCAAACATAAAAGCCAGCCTGAGGTAATGGATATCACAAGCACAGCTGATGATGTTGTGTTGCTGAAGGATGACCCTCCTCCACCATCACCTGATTCTAATGCGGTGAGCAAGTTGACAACACCAAATGCTAGCGGATAAGAGGACCTTCTTTCTCACTTCCATGAAATTAACCTTATCCAAATTTATGTAAGCAGAGTTAGTTAGCATCACACTGGTACCAGTATCCACCCAGTTACTGCCCGCATATTGTCATCTTCTTATGAGGATAAATTTTAAGATTGAGATGTATATATTGATGATAAAGCTGCTTTGGTTATGAAATTTCATCTTTAACAATTATAGTTATATATTATTTTATTTTTTTGGTTAAAATCAAAATTTATTCCCTACACCTAACAACATTTTTCACTTGAGTCTTTGTATGAAAACCTTACATTTTGGTCCCTACATGAAAAAACATTTACAAATTGATCTTTGTCGTTTGCCGTAGTTATAACCAAGATTGGTAATGAACCAAACCAAATCAATATTAGTTGAACAAGTCACATTTGAAAGCGATACGTCAAAAATTAAGCTATGTCACGAGCACCATTGATTATGGGATATTTTACAGACAAGGCATGACATGTGAGGTTGCTGGATACTGCAAAACTGATTATGCTGATGGTCATAACATATGTCGTTCAACTAATATTAAGTAAAGGAAGTATATTAAAACTGAAGACCAGGTAACATATATTTAGTAAAGGACTTGGTAGTCCGAAATTTGAAGAATTTAGAAAATAACTAAACGATGACCAGAAAATAATAATTTGTATTGAAATAATAACGAGAAAAAAGTTTAGACTGCACAATCCTCTAGTTCTAGTTGTAATTTTTGAATATTGGAGGAAAATACTAGATATCCTAATAAGACTAGAATGTAAATCTATTTTCAGTATTATCTACTTTGATTTGGCTTGTTACAAGAAATTGGTCTGATTTTTGCAATCAATGTAGCGGCAATTTATCACATATGTGAGATCCATTTGATTTTCAGGACGATTAAAAAGTACAAAACAAATATGTACAGTGATCCATTCAGATTTGCTCAAAATGCAATGTAACTAATTTCAAGAGGAAGACTCTGTTGCCGATCTAGTAGGAGAAGAAAGCATAGGTTTTGGTGGCATTTCCAAGGAATTCATGCTGCCTTCCAACATTTCTATCACTCTACTCATTATAGGTCGATCATTTGGAAATGTTTGAATGCACCATAAACCCACTATGGTCATTCTCTTTGCAATCTCATTTTCTTCTGTGGTCATAACCTCATCGGTCTTAAATCATTGTCCAACTCTAGCCTCTTGTATGCCAAATGCGGGAAGTATATCTCACTTGTGCGACTGGCTTCAGCATCAATGTTCTTCCTCCCTCCTACCATTTCTAGCAACATCATCCCATAGCTATAAACATCAGACTTATGTGAAACTCCACCGAAATGTCTATTCCACATTTCTGGAGCTACATACCCCAGTGTCCCTCTAGTATCTGACATGGAAATAATGCTCTCTTTTCTGGGACAGAGCTTTGCTAGCCCAAAATCTGATATCTTGGGGCAAAAATTCTCATCCAAAAGAATATTATGTGGTTTTATGTCAAAATGTAGAATTCGAGTGTTGCATCCCCTATGCAAGTACTCCAATCCTCGCGCTATCCCTATTGAGATTTGATACAAATTCTGCCATCTCAAAGATGCAATGGTTTCTGGTCCTCTGTTGTAGATAAACTTGTCCAACGAACCATTGGCCATAAACTCATAGATAAGAGCTTTTTTGCGGCCTTTCAAACAAAATCCAAGGGTCACAATGTTAACATGAGAGGTTCTACTGATGCTAGCAACCTCATTGGTAAATTCTTCACCATTTCCTTTGGATGAGTTCAATAATTTTACAGCCACAGGACAACCAGTGGGTAGCTGTCCTTTGTATACGGCACCAAAACCCCCTTGACCCAGTTTAACTTTAAAGGAATTGGTCATTTTCTTGACTTCTGAAAATTTGTATCTTTTTTGTGCTACAGCTCCTTTATTTTTTAAGAATGCTTCAATGTCTTGATCACTCTTTGTGGTCGAACAAAGTTTGATTGGTTGGATTAATAACTTGTATCTAAAACAACAAATTATGATGCAACCGCTTTCTCATGTTGTACAACACGACTAAACCTGGTACCCCTCGTACTTTGGCTTACCTTTAATTTTAAGAATACTTTCTTTTTTGGCTTTCAAAACAGCTTTTGATTCTCTGTTGGCTGGTCTCAACGGATAACTTTCTATTTCGAAGAATTTTGAGGTTATTTACATATATATAAGTTTTTATTTTGGATTCATCAACAAAAGCAGATCAAGACATGGTTTAAGATGGCCTCTAATTGTTCTTTCATTGGAGACGGATTACAGATTTGTCATATATAAATGTAAAGCACAAAATTGTGAAACAGGAAATATAGAAAGGATAATAGATCTTTAATTTACCTATAACGACTTTCGTTTTCCAAAATTGGTGGTTACCTGCGACGACAGTAAGTAGTGAGAGCAAAGAGGAGTTGATAAAGTAAAGTGACTTAATTCTTTAAGGAAAGATCGGTAGAAAAAATCTTAATCGTAGCAATTGCTTGACATTGAAAGGGGAACGACAAATATTACCTATATAATCTCATTTCACTTATCATATCTCTTGCAACCTTTCAGCCTCTTGTATCATAAAATTTTAGTTGCGACTAAAGAAGTAGATGAAAGGGATTCATTTAACCACATAGAATTTTAATTTGTACGGGTCAAATACCATGTCTAGACAGTACTCTAGGAAATGGTGTTGTTCTTTTACCTACTAGTGTGGATGTAAATTATTTGGCTTTTCAAAAGTATATCCAATATTATCATTATGAGAACTTAATCAAAATTAGGAGAAAGAATAATAAATACTTGAAGAATGATAAAACTGACCAGACACTCGTATTAGTATTGATGGTGACGAAAATGTTGGTACTTGTGCTGGTGACCCAGTTGGCGATAAAAAAGTTGGTGGTGGCGATAATGGTGGCAATGTTGTTGATCGTCTTGATCTTGGTAGTATTTTTACTTGTTGTGCCTGTGTTGTTGCTGGTGGTTGTATAAAAAAATTAGTAATACATGGGTAAATTTTCTTCTACAACTAATTTTTTTTTGGTAAAATTGTATTTTTGGTCCTTCAATTTTTCTTTAATTTCGATTTTGGTTCTCCTTTAAAATTATTGACGAATTTTGTCCTCCTATTTTATTCAATCACGTAATCTTGGTTCCAAATCCAGAATTGGACGTTGACTGTCACAAAGGAATGTTGACGGTCACGTGTCACGTTCTTATTGGATGATGACTATCACGTGTCATGTTCTGATTGGCCAATAACAACAACAATGTATTTCATCTTCCATGAATTCAACATCTAATCAGAATATGACACGTGACAATCATCGTTCAAAAGGTGACACGTGACAATCAACATTTCTTTATAACAGTCAACGTTCAATTTTAGATTGGAGGCCGAAAATTGGGTGATTGGATAAAATAAGAGGACAAAATTCGTTAATAATTTTAGAGGGGAATCAAAATCAAAATTGGAGACAATTTGAAAGACCAAAATGCAATTTTACCTATTTTTTTTGTATAACCGAGAGATGTAATCTCCTTCCACCGGATCGGCCCATTTCTTGGGATAAAGTGAGACCTCCGGTTGTCATTCTACTCAAATTGAAGATTGAATCCCTAACCTTGATTAAAGGTTTCACGTAGCAAGTTACTTGTGTCATTATACCACTAATATTTGAAGATATACATATAAAATTATATTTACAAAATATATAACATAATGAGAAGCGAAATGTAGGATTTAATTTTAATGATATTAGATCCTAGGTTACTCGCGAGTTTAATAAATTATTTAAATGTCAAGTGCTCAATTAAAAATAATAAAATTTTATGCTAAATGCTAATCAGTTAATTAGAAATTTAGAATCTTACACGCATTAATTTACTGTGAAAAATTTAATCCCCTTGACAATTTAATATGAAAGACTCAAAAACTTGAATGAATAATTTTTTATATTGTTTTTTTGATGGGAAGGGGACATTTTAAGGATTCAGATGTCGAACCTATTACTTTGAATTACACTAAAGCTTTCTACAATCAACTACATACTAATTTAGATTATAAAATTTGAACATATTATGTTGTTATATATGTAGATTTTAAATCAGATATATAGAATTAGTATAACCAAAGAGCTGTTTTGTTCAAGCAAGCCAAACAATTATATGCCTAGGAAAATGGGTTTGTTCTTTCACACCAGTGAACTTAAGATAAATTTTTGGGTTGGCATTTTCTTTTTTGCAAGTATCCTCATTAAAACTAAGCTAGAGTGGCAAGTGGGAAATGGGATAATTATTGATTTTTGGCATGATAAATTGGTGTGTGAGAATTGGATTAATGTCTCCAAGACGTGGCTAATATATAAATTCCTCCCGTACTTGATCCTTAATAAAATTCATGAGTTGACTCAACTATTTTGAGACCAATCTGGATGACCATTTCGTCTAGAAGCAACACAATGATGGTTATTTTAATATCGCATAAACATATATAATAGCTTTTGTGACCACATAGGGGGCCTAATAGGGTGGACTATCACTAGAAGAGGAGTTGACATAAATAGTGATCTTTGATAGTTTATGCCTTTGTTTACACAAATATAAAGTATCTTCTGATTTGTGTGCTCAAGATGCTTATTGGGAATCAGAAGATGGTTAGGAGCAATGAAAAACTTTCTGATTAACTCGTGTAAAACTTTTTATATAAAAGGTTGTGCATATGTAAGAATTTCTCAGAGAAGTTATTCGGGTTGTCAAAGAAAATCAAAAGCTAACATTTTGGAGAACCTCATCATCCAAATTAGAAGAAGGAAGAATCCATACCATTCACGGTCTTATTAGTACGAGTGTAACTATTGTTTACTGCATATAGTTTCACACCACTGTTAGTTACACGTGCCACATTACCAGAATCACCATCACTTCCCGGTGAGCGTGTGATCACGCTACTGCTGCAATCTGTTTAATTACCAATTTTTTTTGGTTAACATCCAACTTTTATAACAAAATTTAAGAATAAGTAATATATGGACAATGGTGTAAAAATATTTCTTTTTTCACATTTAATATCGAATATTTTTTTTAATTTCTTTCAAATATCCTATCCACATTAGAATATCTATCTTACCTTGAATAAGAATGTTTTAAGAAACTATTCTTTATGGGAGCTTTTTAAGATTTATTTTTATAACTAGAGCGTTTTAGGTATTTTTTTTAACTTCTTATCTTTTATCTTTATTTCTAAATTAAATTTCAATATTTTTAAAAATAATTTTCAATATATAATTAAAAATAACCATATACATTGTTTATTATAAATCTAAAATATATTTAAAATATTCATTTATTAAAATTTTTAATTATAATATAATTTGTATATTCAAAAGTGTTTATTTATTATATATTTTAGTTATATAAATAAATATGTATCTTGTATTTTTCACATGCTAAAATACTAATTAATATTTAAAGTGTAAAATATAGTCCTTCTCTCAAAGATGCTAAAATTACATTATGGTCTTCTTTAATTATCAAAATTAAGCTTGTCTCTCTTAATAAAATCATGCGTTGATTAGTTTATTTTCAGAGTTTTAATTTTCATATACTATTTTATAATTATTTTTATAATGTCAACTTATTAAAAATCACTTTACATATGACTTTTAAAATAATTTTTTATAATTTAAAAAAAAAATTATTATGAAAATTAATAATTTTATCATTGATATCAAATTATGATAACTATACCAAAATTTAAAATAAATAATTCTCATCTTGGTCCCCCTAACTTTGTGAAGGCTGTTGTGTGTTAATGTTGAAGAAATTAACCAATGAAATTTAATTTAATTGATTGAGCAAGTGGGTGAGTTATTTTAAAATTTTTAGTATCTCCTTGTTTGCTACTGATAAAAAAAAAGTTAAAAGAAATTAAAATTTCACACTATAACGTACTTTTCCTATCATCGCATGCCATGAAAACATAATCGACTTTAAAGTGGCGCCCCTTACTGCGTTTGTTGACAATTTTAAGTGTTGCCGTTGCTGAGCCCCTGTTTGAGTGATTTTTACCTGCAACCAGAAACCATTCAATAAGTATTTATATTTTATAAGGCTAGCCAGCTGAATCAAGGAAAACCAAAACTTAATTACGTATAAAAAAAAATTAACACTACTGCACATGTATATATAATTCCTTATAATATATGTGTGTGTTGTTTCATATATATACATCTATACAATTTAAATAGAAGAGCTTATTATTGCAAAGGAATTCATACACGTACCCTCAAGCACAGACGAAGTGTTAAAGTTGACATCACTTCTACTTGGAAGAAGAAGCGTTGCAGTTACAGAGAAGAGGAAGAAGAGAGGGAGACTGCGGAACATTTGGAAAGACGACCAGTTTCAATGTATCTGAAATGGTAAATTATATGAGCCAAGTGTCAAAGGGAATCATAGTAGATGGAGCATATAGCATAGGTTGTCGAATGAAATAATTAAAACCACAAAAATTATAATTATTATTTATATTTTTTAAATAAGATAAAATGTAATAAATCTTAATAAAATATATTAGTATTTCGTTTTGTTTATATCCCGAGGCCAGAGAAAATCAAAAGTCTCCCTAATACAATAAAATCTATAACAAGCTGCTAAAACAAATATAAGAGGTGCGTTTGTCTAAAAAACTTAATCTTGTTAATCTCTATGACAGAAAATTGATAATATTAAAAAAATTAACTTATTCCTAAATGCAAGAGACTCTAATTACTATTCCTTACAACAAAATTTTACTTGAATCATCTTTGTTATTATTTTACGTTACAACGACAAGTCTAGTCGTCTTCTATGTTATAACGCGTGGTTTGTTGGTTACATATACTTTTCAGACCCAATAAGGTCTAAATATACTTTTTAACGTTTGAATGATCAAATTGAAAGGAAGCAGAATTTTCTCTCCAGCTGTAAACATGCCAAAGTGTGGGACCACACTCTAGCTATTTTCCAGGAAAGGTCAAGTCAACATAATTGACCCTGAAATCTCTAATCGAGTTGTTGAGTAAATTTTGGTTAGAAATATTTTTGTTAGTAATATGAATTATTTTAATTATCATATTTAATATTTTATCATATATGCCAACATTAACAAAGTTGTCTCGTGCAGATTGAAAATATATATCTTCTTAACAGACCAAATTATCTTTCTCTAATGCTCTATGTCAGTAAGTGTGAGTAAAATTTTCTTTTTTCCTTCATTGTATCATCTACACCTTTCTCCTGTTAGAAGCAATATTTTGATTGAAATTCATGGCTCCTTGACAAATCTTTTATTAATCATGCATGGAACCAAAATTATCAGGGTTGGACATGGTTCATCTCTAGACTCAAGGCTGCAACAAGGTGAGAGAAAGACACGTGACCTAGACTCCATGCCTTTCTCTTTCCTTGTTATTACACCGTGCAAATGGAGATTAGGGGGTTCAATTAGTTTATTTTAGAGAATAAGTATCTTTTTCTTTTCCTAACTTTCTGATATTTGTATATACAATTTTATGATATATCTATACAAAATGAGAAAAGGCTTTGTAAATCCTAAATTAATAAAACTCAAAAATGGAAAAAAAAAAAAAAGAGACTAAAACTAGATAGTTGGATCACACTACAGAAGTGGTGTTACGACACATCATGTTGTTTCGTGATTGCTGAATTTTATAAAGCAAAGCAACACTGCATAAGTAAAGGCAGATTGTTGTTTCCACATGGGATAAACCTTGTCCCTCTTTCCCACTTAGCAGATAAGCCTAGCATCTTCAGTAATAAGCCCAATTTGATCCATCAATCCGTTATTTATTCGTATATAGTAGTATATACTCTTTTTATTTTATTTTATTGCCAATGTAGTACTTGCTAGAGACATAAATTATTCTCATCCAAAATTATACTTCATATGACTTAATAAATCAAAGCATAATGGTGGTCACTGAAAATGACAGTAAGATTTTAATAGATCAATGCAAAAACTTCATTCTCATTCATGTATATTATAAAATACACACAGGAGAAAGCTATTATGAAAGGAAAGAACAAATGCATAGGGGAAAATCAACATTCATAAGAGGGGAAAAGAGAAGAAATTCAGGAAGGAGATCTTCCAGAGGGAAATAGTTCTCAGCATTTCCCTAGTCTTTTCCTCCTTCTCGCACCATAGATCCTACTATTCGGTTCAGAGCCATCATTCTCAATCTACATGATCGGTATCACTTTTCAGCTATGTCTGCCATTTGTCTTGAGTTAAACTATTTTATCAGAGTCATCCACTAAAATTTAGCTTGTTACAAGAAAGTTATCATACAAAATTGGTCAAAAGCTTTTGAAAGCAATGTATTAATTGACAATTTAACACACATATGAGGTCCATTTGCTTTTCAGAACGATTGAGAAGTACTGAAGAAATATGTTGAGAGATCCGTTTCACAATATAAGTTGAAAGATATTACCAAAATGCAATGAAAATAATTTCAAGAGGAAGATTCTGTTTCTGATCTAGTAGGAGAAGAAAGCAAAGGTTTTGGTGGCATTTCCAAGGAATCCATGTTGCCTTCCAACATATCTACCACTCTACTCATAGTTGGTCTATCATTTGGAAATGTTTGAATGCACCATAAACCCACTATGGTCATTCTCTTTGCAATCTCATTTTCTTCTGCGGTCATTAGCTCATCTGGCCTTACATCATTGTCCAACTCAAGTCTCCCGTATACCAAATGCGGGAAGTATATCTCACTTGTATGACTAGCTTCAGCATTAATATTCTTCCTCCCTCCTACCATTTCTAGCAGCAGCATCCCATAGCTATAAACATCAGATTTGTGCGAAACACCACCAAAATGTCTATTGCACATTTCTGGAGCTACATACCCCAGTGTCCCTCTAGTATCTGACATAGATATAATGCTGTCTTTTCTGGGACAGAGCTTTGCTAGCCCAAAATCTGATATCTTGGGGCAAAAATTCTCATCCAAAAGAATATTATGTGGTTTTATGTCAAAATGTAGAATTCGAGTGTTGCATCCCCTATGCAAGTACTCCAATCCTCGCGCTATCCCTATTGAGATTTGATACAAATTCTGCCATCTCAAAGATGCAATGGTTTCTGGCCCTCTGTTGTAGATAAACTTGTCCAACGAACCATTGGCCATAAACTCATAGATGAGAGCTTTCTTGCGGCCTTTCAAACAAAATCCCAGAAGTGTGACAATATTAATGTGAGACGTTTTACTAATGCTAGAAACCTCATTGATAAAATCTTCACCATTTCCTTTGGATGCATTCAATAATTTTACAGCCACAGGGCAACCAGTGTGTAGCTTTCCTTGGTATACTGCACCAAAACCACCTTGACCAAGTTTAACTTTGAAGGAATTGGTCATCTTCTTGACTTCTGAAAATTTGTATCTTTGCAATGATACAACATGAATTTTTAAGAATGCTTCAATATCTAGTTTGCTCTTTGTGGTCAAACAAAATTTGAATAGTCCGGTTAATGACCTATATCTAAAACAATATACTATGATGCATATCATGAATCCTCCCACTACTGCACTTGCAACACCTGTTAACAAATATATTACGATGCTTAAGAGTTAAGAAACTGTTAAATAAATGACCTGTAAAACTTTCTAAAATGCTTCTTTGCTGTTGTAATAGGTTTGCTTATTCGGTGGTGATGTTATGTTAAGTAGGTATGGGTTTGGTTTGATTTTGGGAAAATTTGTATGGCTAATGAAAGTGGGTACATGTCCTTTTACTGAAAATGTATGGATATGATGATTGATATTCATTTGGCATGTATTTCACATAATATGAATGGAAATTATTTAGAACTGTATGGCTATGCAACAAAAAAAATCACTTTGTTTCTATTCTCCATTCTTCCTTTTCATGTTTTTCTTATCTATGGTTCTGTGTTATGGTTTTATAGTATAGGATTTCTTCTTTTAACAGTGATATCAGTACAGTGTTCAGGGAGTAATGTTGTCTATGTTGTTCCACAATTTTCTAGGAAAAATTATCATATATGGATTGTCAAAATGAGACATGTTTAAAGTCTTTTAAAGTCTGTTTCTATTTTGCTCTCAATACAAACCCATTTTTTTTTTCATTCCTTTTAAATAAGATTAGCATATAATTGATTCGTCTTCGAGAAGTATGACCTAGGTTCATAAATGTAATTCAAAAAATAGTGAAATAGGAAATATAAGAGAATAATTGATTACCTATAATGACATTCCTTTTTCGAAATTTGTGGTTACCTGCATAAAGAAGTAGCAAGTGCAAAGAGGGAGTCGATCATTAAACTATCATGACTAAAGTCTTCTAGGAACGTCATTTAAGTTAGAGGAAAATATCCTATTTGATATATATAAATCATTTGACATTTAGAGGGGAATATGGGAAATAATGCATACATGATCGCATTTCGATTGTCATAGCTTATTCCACATTTTGGTCTTCCATATCATAAAACTTTATTTGAAAATAGCTAAAGAACTAGATCAAAGGGAGTCATTTAAGTTAATTTTAACCAAATAGCATTATGCATGTACCGGTTAATCAAACGTAGTTGCTCTTTTACCTACCAAAGTGAATGCAAGTTATTTGGCTTCTGAAAGAATATCCAATGTATGTTATCAATTTTAGAAAAAAATAATAAATACTTAAAGCATGATAAAACTGACCTGATACAGGTATCGTTGATGGTATTGATGGTGGCAAAGAATGACTTGGCGATTGTCCTGGTGGTTGTAATGAAACTGGATTACAAAGAATCGATATCACTGCTGATGTATTTTTTTTCCTACTAACAATTTTTGAAGATATACAGATAAATATATTTACAAAATATCATTTTTGTACCGGCAAATCAAACACGTCTAGGAAATGTAGTTGCTCTTTTACCTACCATATTGAATGTAAGTTATTTGGCTTTTGAAAGTATTTTAGAAAGTTGGTTTATGGCCTTACCAATGGCCCGCCAATGCTCATTCCTTCCAGGAGTGTGGCAAATGCATACGGTTCACCAAATAGATTTAAAATATAAGCTCTAATCATATCAGAAAATAAGTTTATAAACCTAATTCAATCTTACAAAATCAACTTATAAAAGAAGGATTATCCCTCTATATCCAATTTAGTCATATTACTAATAAATATAGAATCTCAATCACACCTACCCATGGCTACTTGCCACAACTTAAGGTTGGCTAGGGCTGGCCCTTCCTTTCACCCATGGCTACCGCCACAACTTAAGAGTGTTCATGAGTCGGATTGAGTAGAGTTTGACTAAATCCATTATTCAACCCGATCAAAATTTGTATAGATTGAGTTGGATTGGATTTTTGCAATCTTTTTTACATACGCAACTCAAACCAACCTCATCATGTTGGAATATTTAAAAAATGTTTTTTAGAATTTGGTTTTGTTAATATGATTAAATTCACTAAAAAAAAACAAATTGTCGCAATATTTGACTAATATAATTAATGATTTCAATGTTAATATGATATTTTTATTTTAGATAGAAATAAAGTATAATATTAGCATGCGAAAACATAAACAAAATCAAGACAAAGATAAAAACAACTTGAAAAAGAAAAATCATAGGTGATTTAATTTAATAGTCCGTGTGAGCTAAAAATTAATAATGTATTTTGTATTTAATAATTAATTTATGTAATAATAAATTTAATTATATGGTATAGATTGGATCGGGTTCAAAAAACATAACCCGTTACCCAAGTAATTTATGATTGAATCTTAATTGGATTATATCAGATTCAATTCAAATACTTCAGGAACTCAATCCAATATAATTAAGTAAGAGATTGACTCATGAGTAGACTTGGACCCGTGAACACTCCTTCCACGGTTTAAAGTGGGCAAGGAGTGACCGCAAGATAGCTTTCCAACCAAAGTATATCAAATGTTATCACTATTAGAACTTAACCTAGATTTGAAGAAAGAAAAATAGGTAGTTGAAGCATGATAAAACTCACCTGGTACTGGTTTTGGTGGTATTGATGATGGTGGTAATGATGATGGTACTTCTACTGGTGTTGGTGCCGATTCTAACAATAGATTATGATGATTTAAATTGTATAGTTTTAAGTAAAAATATATATGTACAAATATTTCTTCTACCAAGATATACAAATATATATATATATATATATATATATATATATATATATATATATATATAATAAATTTAATTATATGGTATAGATTGAATTGGGTTCCAAAAATATAACCCATTACTCAAGTCATTTATGATCAAATCTTAATTGGATTAGATCGGATTCAACTCAAATACTTTTGGAAGTCAACCCAATATAATTGAGTCAGAGATTGAATCATAAGTAGACTTGGATCTGTAAACCCTCCTTCCGCAACTTAAAGTAGGCAAGGAGTGACTACAAGATAACTTTCCAACCAAAGTATATCAAATGTTATCACTACTAAAACTTAATCTTGATTTGAAGAAAGAATAATATGCAGTCGAAGCATGATAAAACTGACCTGGTATTGATGATGGTACTTCTAGTGATGGTGGCGGTTCTGACAATGGATTACAATGATTTAAATAATATAGTTTTACATTTAAAATTATGATAAATGCTAATTCAGTATTTTAAGTACATTAATTGAAAAATTATAAGTAAAAATATATATGTATGAATATTTCTTCTTCCAAGATATAGAAATATATATATATATATATATATATATATATATATATATTTAATTATATGGTATAGATTAGATTAGGTTAAAAAAACATAACTTGTTATCCAATTCATTTATGATCGAATTTTAATTGGATTAGATTAAATTCAACTCAAATATTTTATACTTTAGGAACTCAACCCAATATAATTGAGTCAAAGATTGAATCATGAGTAGACTTGAACCCCTAAAACTTCAAATGTCATTTTCAAGTTTAAAATTTCTTCTACCAAGATATATATATATCATATTAATTAAGTACAGACAAATCAAACACCGTCTGGGAAATGTAGTTGCTCTTTTATCTAGCTACCACATTGAATGCTATATTGGGCTTCTGAAAGTATATCTAATGCCATCAAAATTAGAACTTAATCTAAATTAGAAGAAAGAATAATAGATACTTGAAGCATGATAAAACTCACCTGATACTGGTTCTGGTGTTGGTATCGATGATGATGACAAAAAAGGACCAGGCGATAAAGTTGTCGGTACTTGTGCTTGTGGTTGTGGTCCATTGGTTGGTGGTGGTAGTATTGATAATTCTAACAATGAATTACATTGATGTAAATTATAATTTTTAAGTCATGTTTACTTTTTTAATTATTTTTTTTCATTCACAAGGATTCATGATTCAAGAAAACTTACCCAAATTTAGAAGGATACATGGCCAATTTAGTCATATAGTTTATACTTGTTGACAATTTCATCCTAGTACTATAAGAATTACCTAGTTAATCTACAAATGTCAAATGCCACGATAATTTTTTCCAACCATTAAAATCTTTCTGTCTCCATTAATGGTCATAGCCTACGTGATTCAAATTGGTCTATGTAGAAGTAAGTGTATAATACGCATAGACTAAATTGTCATTAAAATTAAAAAGTTTAAAACACTACAAAAGTCCTTTCTTGGAAGTTTTCTTTTCAAAAAGCCAACCACATCCACCAAACCATACTCCACTCCTTTCTCCTTGTTGTCGTGACGCATACCATTAATTCCCAGCATCGGTTGCGCTTCCTCCGGTAGCCACTTGTGAGAACGTGGAGGTATGTCATGTGATCAAAACGTGATGTCATCCCCACTACCCAAGACCCAGAACATGAATGTGACGCGCATCCTTCTCAGTTGATTGAGCTTTTGTCTAGTGGCCACTTGCGAGAATGCGGCCAGAAGCAACACAACTAAAGCAACGTGGCAAGAACAATAGTTTATGTTATGTGACATTGGGAACTTGGGTATGTTATGTGTAATGAAGAACAATTTTATGTTCTATGAATGCTTGTTTTAACTTTGTGGACTACGTGCATTTTATCTTATTTTATAGATGATTATGCTAGTGAGTGCATGTTATCACTTATTTTAGGATTAGTTTACAGTTAGTAATATTTGTTAGAGATTGATTTGTCCATAAATATATATGTTTTGGTGAAAATTGTTTAGAAGAAAAGTTCATTTGTGTATAGCCATTATGTTTATTACTTTAAAAATCAATACATTAAAAAAAAAGTAACAATTTAGTCTACAATGACGAGAAAAGCTATTCTGCACACTTGCTTTGTCATGTGGATGAGTGTGAGTCGTGTAGGCTATGTGTGTTAAGGGAGATGGAAAGATCTTAACAGCTGTATTAAATTGTCATGATATTTGATTTGATATTTGTAGGTTAAATAAATAATTTTTATAATACAGAGATAAAATTGTCAATAAATGTAAACTACATGAACCAAATTGACCATTTATTCTTAGAAGAAAGAAAAATCCACACCTGTTGCATTAGTTTCCTCCAGTGATCGTAGCACGTTAGGAGAATCACCGCTATTACTTGCCGTTAAGCGTGTGTCATAGCTACTATTGCAATCTGTTTACAATTTTTTTGGGTTAACAATCAATTTTTATATATATTGAATTTAAGAATAAATAATATATGATGATAGTAGTGTAAATATATTTATATTATTATCTAATTACTAATTGTTTTGTATGATAATTTGTTGAATTTTAAAATAATTACATTAAAAGTATTTAAAAAATAATGTATAATTATTTAATAGTGTAAAATATGTTACATGGACACTACATGCTTTTTTAAACTTTAAATCTAAATATTTTTATGAGAGTGAAAATTTTAAGATTTATTCTTGTTTTATATTAAACATCTCATTTTTTTTTATTTCTTTCAACATTATTATTTAAATAGTAAAGTATATTTCTTCTCCTAAAGTATATTACACTTAAACATGCTTAATTTTTATTTATTATCATTGTAATAAAAATAAATTATATGGATATCTAATAAAAAATTATGATTGATATAATAAGATATTTATTAAAAAAAATTAACAACTTATTACAAACACAGATTAAATAACAAATTCATATAATATTTTCTCAAACAATAAACATTAAATGTGGGTATTTAGAATCAAGCAAATTAAAATCCTACAAAATAACGTACTTTTCCTATCATTGTTCGCCATGAAGACATAATCGAGTTTAGTGGGGCGCCCCTTACTCTCTTTGTCGACAATTTTTTCTCTTGTCTTGCTCCAGTTTGAGTGTTACGAGGGCCTTAGGGCCCATATATATATAAAGCTTAACTATGAGAAAACCAAATGTTAAAAAAGAAAAACTCAACTCAGCGAATGTACAATTCCTGCTGATATGTGGTTGCATGCATGTATATGTTAAGTTAGATAAACTTTTCTATAAACACTGAGAGAAGAGAAAAAATATATTTTTCTCATAAATTAGCATTAACTTATGTATAAGTTAATATGCAGAAGCTTGCTCTCATATTAACTATGATTTATATGCAAGAATTTCATTTCATTTGTTTATTTCTTATTTTCTTCTCGAGAAGTTTATTTAAAGAAGTTAAATTATATGTTATTACAAAGGAATACATACCCTTAAACACAGATGAAATGTTTAAATTGACATCACTGCTACTTGCAAGAAGAAGTGTGGCCGTTGGGCAGAAGAGGAAGAGAAGGAGAGTGCGGAACATGTGGAAAGACGACGAGTTTCAACGCATACAAAATGATAAAGTTGAGCTAAGTGTCGCAGGAAATCATATATATATATAAATTGTAAAAAGAAATAAATAAAAAAATCATATAAAATTATAATTATTTTTTCATTATAGTGCTTACTTATTTTGTTTTTATTTTAGGTTATAATGATAAGTCTAACTTAAACTTTGTCGTCCTCTGATGGTCCGTATAAGTCTCGGGTGTTGACTTGCGTACAGACTGTATCATCAGTTTTTTCTTTCTTTTTTGTTGCATTCAATTCATTGTTACTACTCATTCACATTGGTTTATTGCTTGCAGAGTAATTAATGGCACAATAACCGGTCCATTAATTGCTTCCTCCCCTCTTTTATCTGATTGAGCAAATTCCACATAATCGTGTCTTTATGGTAATTAGCTTCATCTCTACTACATTAGAGTATTGATTGGTGCCATGCATTGTTGCCTCCTTGAATTTCGGCCTCATCATCCTCAGTTGTCTGCTCTAAAGCTCAATTCCACCATTTGCGGATGCCATCATCCTCCTCCCTCTCAAAATGTTGTGGACTAAATTTATCTGAATCTCCTAAGTTTCTCCTACTTAAAATTTATCAAACCTGTTGCTTGATAAATATGAATTAATAAAAAATTGAGTCATAGTTACGTTTGTTGACCTGACTTGGAACATCTTCAACATTCTTTATCAAGTTGTTTATTTTTAGACATCCATTTTTTTTTTTTTACCATCAGAGGTAATCTATGTGTTATATTGAATTCCTTAAAATTAAGCACTGTTTGCTTATATAAGCAACAATTGCTTATGAATAAAAAATATTTTCTTATTATTTAAGAAAATAATTTAAGAGTACGTTTTACTTAAAACTATATCATTAAAACAAAATATATATGAACGTTTTAACTATGATGTGACATTAAAGGGATCAATTAAATAAGATAAAAGTATTAAAAAAATTACTTAAATTACATCTATTGAAGATGCTCTAAGAGAAAAACTTGAGTTATTAGTCATTGACTACACATTTTTTCAACTCTTAATCAGGTGGTTTCTTCTTGATAGCTCATATCCAAGGTCTATCTTTGGTGGTGTCAATAAGCAAATTAATTAATAGGTTCTTTATAACATTTTATTTTTCGTAAAATAAATTAAAAATAATTTTTATTTTAAAATAAATAGAATTTTAGAAAAATGATTATGTTTTTCTAATTAAATAAATAGGAAGAATTAAATTTATTAATTAAAATAATAGTTTGAAAGAAAATATAAAAAAAAAATTTATTTATTCATTTGATAGAAAATAAAATACAATTCTTTTTTATAAAATAAATAGAGTAAATATAAAATAAGCTGAGAGTACTCTAGCTATAAATAAAGAAGTCATGTTTCAGATTGACGATACATTTATATGCTTTCTCTTCCTCACAAATTTTGTTTTTCTTTCTTTCTCTCTCAAAATCCTCTCTTTTTCCCGCATACACTTAAATATGTCTAAGTAAAATGACGATCTAAGACTCGTTAACTGTTAGACTGTCGTGAAATTTGAACATGAGGTTCAAAACTTATTTTCGCACACATCCATTGTTGGAATTTTCAAGATAATGTTTATGGTGGAAGAAATTTCCCTCACACTGAGTTTTCTCTTTTCCCGCATACACTCAAATTTGTACCAATAAAACTATGATCCCAAACTCCTTAATCGTTGGATCATTGTGAATTTTGAACATCACATTTGCAACTCATTTTCGCACAGTCTCACCGTTGAGATTTGTGAAATAATGTTTCTGCAGAGATAAATTAGTTTCGCACGTTGACAGCGAAATGGAGGCTAGGAAAAAGCTTGAGGAATCTTAGGGAACTATTAGAGACACTACTATCACTGTCGAATTGCACACATGAGTTGTTTTACAGGTAAGGGATGAATTCATTGCAATTGGGGTTAGGATGAACATGAATAGGGATCCTTAGAGGATTAAATTGAGGCTTATTTTAGGATGTTTATTGAATTATAATTTTCTTTTACAATTATAAATACAATATTTTTTTGTTTGACGGACCAATTGATGTCCTGATGCGAATCGGTTCATAAAATTGAATGTTCTTGTTGTTTCATATTTTTGACCTATGATTTTGATTCATTTATTTTAATATGATAGTGAGAAATTATTTGAGGGGTTTTACTCTCCATGTTGTGAAAAACGTTTTTGTATAACTTTTTATATTAAGATTATGGAATGATGATTCAAATTGTGAGTAAGTGACAAATTGAACTTGTGATGAATGGTGATATACATGTGTATTGAGATGTTATATGTATTGAGTTATGAGTTATGAACTCTATAACACAATTGTAAGACCCTTTAAGGGCAATGAGTTTTTGCGCGATGAGTATTGTGATGGAATCCACTATAGAAACCCGACGAGTTGAATTACTTTGTGGCTTGACGAGGTAAAATGATTTTAAAAATAATTGAGTAGTTGTGTGTATTGCATAGTTCATAAGTGAAGTGTATATGATTCATGAGGTGTGATAACATGCTACTTTGGGATTATAACATTGTGATTGAGGCTGAGGTAAATTGAGTATGTATTAACTTGTAATATATGTATGCATTGAGTTGTGAGCTACAAATCATATAATCACACGAGTATAAGACCCTTTAAGGGCGACAAGTTAATATGCAATGAGTATTGTAATAGGAATCATTGTGGGGACCGGACGAGTTTAATCACAAGCGCGGTAAGATAAAATTATTTTGAAAACAATTGAAGAGTCGCGTGTTTTGTACAATTCATAGATAGAGTTTATGTGCTAAAATATTTTCTGGGTTGGACTTGAATTAAGAGGGAGAGGCTCTGACGGACTCTTCGGAGTTTAGGTCTTCGGGGTAAATACACCCGGTTTGAGTGCTCCTTTAAGTATGTGCCGATCTCACATGGTTGGAACATTCTCGCAAACCAGCATGAACCTGATTGGTCTCCCTATGATTTTACCTAGTAAAAGTGACCTGACTTACTAGTGTGTGTTTTGTCTTATCATGTACTCCTAGGTGTCTGATAACGGCTAAATATGAGCTATTTTTTATTATAAAAATATATTGAAATATCTTTAAAAATATTTATTTAACAATTATTTTTGGCTTAAATGGTAGGAATTGATATTTTTATTATTTATGGCTTGCAAATATGAAAAGGATAGATTAAAACAGAAAAAAATCGAGAAAATATCAAAAAGTAAGATTTTTAGCATCAAGCCCAAGTCCATTACAACAAATATAAAAAGGGAGTCAAGCCAAGCATAAACACAACAACCACAACACAGAACCCCCTCTGGTAGGGGTTTCATTTACTCCCTTTCTTTTTTTCACCCCGCCATGAGTGGCTAAACCCCTAGTTAGGGACTAGCAGGCCTAAAAGCCAAAACGATGTATGATGTACTCTTCACTATTTATCAATGCAATACCAGGTGTTTTCTATTCTATTATATTTTTTGCTCTTATCTTGCATTATTCATCTTTATATTCTTTTAGGGGTTAGACGCTCGGGAGATGGTAACTTCTAAATAAGATTTAAAAATATGTATGCATTAGTTTTATGGATTAGACACTCGGAAGATGATAACTTCTAGTAAAACAAAAAGAAATGATTTCATAAGAAAGTCATTACTAGACATAAAATGATTATTTTATGCTCATGCATTCTTGCAAACATCTAAAATTTGTACTTCATGCATTTTATTTGTTGAGTCTTTGCAAAGGAATTTGGGAGATAGATAAATAAAATATGTTTGTCATCATGAGGAATCAGGGACAAGTAAATGAACATATGTGGGTAGAATAAAATCACCTAAATTGATAAAGAAAAATCATAAATTCATACATCTTAGGCAAACAAGGCAGGCCAGGTCCCAACATGATCATATCTTGAATTTATCTTTTTTTTATCTTTATCTTAATCTTTTATCTTTCTTATCTTATCTTTTTTCTTTATCTTCTATTTTTATCTTTAAACCTTTTATCTTTTATTTTAAACCTTTACCTTATCTTCTATCTTTATTTTAAATTTATTATTTGTTCTAAAGTTATCTATTTTAAAGCTCAAAAACTTTGAACAGTAAACTAAATCAAAACTTTGAACAATAAACTAAGTTATCTATTCTAAAGCTCAAAAACTAAGAAAATAAAAACAAAGTTGAGAAAAATTACTTGGATTGTTGAGGTTGAAAGCAAATGGAAGCAGAGATGCAAACAAAGAAAATGGAAGTGCAATGTAGAGTGAAATGAGAGAAGGTGAAGGAATATGAAGGAATGCAGAAAAAGTAATTGCCCAAGGGCAGTAAAGCCTTTTGTTTTTTTGGCAGTTTCGAATGCCTCGCTTAGCGCATGGACTTGCTAAGTGAGCACTCGGTGACGGTTGAGTTTTCAGATTCATGCGCTTACTGGGCATACTCGCTTAGCCGAATGCAAAAATTGAAATTTCTAGAGAAAGATTTGGGCTTAGCGCGAAGAGTTGCATTTAGCAAGTTCTACAACTCTAATTGGTCTGCAACTCACGCTTAGCGGGCCATGGGCCGGCTTAGTGAATTAACTTGCTTCCAGATGCAGTAGATGGGCTCACTTAGCGAGAGTGTCTCGCTTAGCGCAATTCCAAACCAGAGAAATATTTGGGCTTAGCGGGCTGACCCGTTGGGCCAAATTCTCATATATGTTCAAACAAAGAGAGAATTGTGCTTAACGCATGTGAGCACTTAGCAAGATGAAGTTGTGCGCTTGGCGAGATGACTCGCTTAACTCGAGTCCAAAACATGAAATTCCAAAGAAATGTTTGGGCTTAGCGCACATGGCTCGCTTAGCAAGGCCCTTTCAGCCAATGAACACGGGTTGGTGCGCTTAGCATAAGCAATGGCTCGCTTAGCGCATGAAGAAAGATTCACTTAGCACGTAGGATGCGCTTAGCGAGTGGATGACTAAAAAAAATTTCTAAGTTATTTTTCATCCACAACTTCATAGAAGCTTAATCAACCCCTTATGTTAATGCAAAACATGCTGATAAATGGCTTATACAATCACAAACAAGCAAACTCTGACTAGATGCAATGAAAGAGAATTAAAAAAGGTTGGGTTGCCTCCCAGTAAGCGCTCATTTAACGTCATTGGCTTGACACATAGTTCTTCATGGGTCAGGGTCAAACTTGGTTCCAACCTCCAGAACCTCTTCCTCAAACTCCTTCACCTGCAAACAAACATTCTGGTCCAGCAATTGCTTTTCTTCATCAAATAGATCAAAGCTAATCTTCTGATCAGCAATTCCCATCTCAAGCTTTCTCTTCCTCATGTCTACCATGCAACTGGTGGTCAGCATGAAGGGACGTCCCAAGATTAAAGGAATCTCAGAGTCCTCTTCGATGTCCATAACAGTAAAATTAGCTGGGAAGGTGAAATGTTTTACTCGGACCAATACATCTTCTATCACTCCATAAGGCCTGGTGATGGAGCGGGCCACTAACTGCAGCGTCATTCTTGTTGGCATTATCTCCAGCTTTCCTATTCTCCGACACATGGAGAGTGGCATCAAATTAATGTTGGCTCCTAAGTCAATAAGAGCCTTCCCAACAGACACAACACCAATAGAGCATGGTATAGTGACACTTCTTGGATCTTTGTGATTAGGTGGAAGGATGCGTTGAATCACTGCACTACAATTTCCCTCCACAACAATGGTGTCACTATGAATATACTTGTTTTTTCGCGCTAGCATGTCTTTCAAGAATTTAGAGTAGAGTGACATTTGTTGCAAGGCCTCTCCGAAGGGCAGTTTAATCTCCAATTTCTTGAAGATATCAAGGAACCGAGCTAGATGTCGTTCCTTGTCCTTCTTTGAGGGTACCAATGGGTATGACACCTCTTTCCCTTCAGCTAGAGCTGCCTTCTTTTTCTTCTCACGGGCACACTCACTCTTACTCTCCTTCTTCTCTTCATCCTCTTTCTCTTTTTCATTTTCTTCTTTTTGTTTTTGTTTTTGTTTTTCTTTCTTCTTCTCTTCACTTATTTCTTTCCTTTCATCAATTATTGGTCCCTCCTTCAGCTGGTCATCTTCCTCTTCCTTTTTTTCTTCTTTCTCTTATTTAGCAACTAATTTTGGGTTCTCATCAACTTATCTCCCCTCATCTTCATCAAGAATGACTCTCCTATCGCTGGTCATGATAGCCTTACACTCCTCCTTCAAATTCTTTTCTGTATTAGCTCAAAAACTGCTTGAATGATTGTCTGCCAGTTTCTTGGCCAACTATTCCACCTGGATCTAGGGATTTTTTATGACCGACTCTGTGCTCTTATGATTTGACATAGAAACCTACAAAAACTGAGCAAGAGTCTCTTCCAGCCTTGTGGTTCTCTCATATAGGTTAGGCCATTGTTGTTGTGGCCTATTGGAAGGTCCACCCTGGTCATTGTTGAACAGGTTACCAGGATGAGATCTCCACTGTCCTTGTTGCTGGTTGTAGTTTTGACCATGTTGAAATCCTGAGTATCTACCTACATTAAAATTTGGTCTTGGCTGATTCCCCATGTAATTTACTTCATGTGCAGTCTCATCAGTAGGAATACAACAACCAGACTCGTGAGCTCCACCACAAATAGTGAAACCTGCAACTTGCAAAACAACAGAGGGTGAAAGTTGACTAGCATTTAATTGAGTTGGCAACTTACTTAATGTCTCCATTAAGGTCTCAAGTTGCTTGGATAGAAACTTGTTCTGTGCCAACAAAGCATCCTGTGAGGAAAGCTTTAATAAACTTCTCTTGGTGGGATGATGTGTCCTGTCACGCAAGATAGCGTGATCACTAGTAGTCATGTTCTCAATTAATTCCATTGCCTCTTCTGGGGTCTTCAATTTAATTTTGCCCCCTATAGAAGTGTCAAGTAACTGCTTTGACTGTGGCCTTAACCCATCAATGAAGATATTAAGCTGGATAGGCTCAGAGAATCCGTGAGTGGGAGTTTTCCGCAGCAAGCTATAGAATCGTTCTAATGCTTCACTCAATGACTCATCGGGAAACTGATGAAATGAAGAAATTGCAGCCTTTCCCTCTGTAGTTTTTGACTCAGGAAAATACTTTTTCAGAAATTTCTCAACAACCTCATCCCAAGTCTTCAAACTGTTGCCCTTGAATGACTACAACCATCTCTTGGCTTTTCCAAATAATGAAAATGAGAACAAGCTCAGCCTAATTGCATCTTCTGGCACACCGACAATCTTGATAGTGTTGTATATCTCAATATATGTTGCCAAATATGCATATGGGTCCTCATTGGGTAGATCATAAAATAAATTTCCTTGTATCAACTGAATTAAAGAATGAGGGTATGTGATGTTGTGTGCCTAAACTTCTAGTCATGCAATGCTTGTAAAGAATTGTGGCATAGTAGAACTAGAATAGTCCTCAAGGGTGACTCTGCGAGGTTGATCTTCAGCCATCCTGTGAGCTTCAGATGCACCTGTATGAGATTCCTTCGTTTGTGGGAAAGTAGAAGATGACTCTGATGAACAAGGCTCCTCTAGAACTGGTACTGCCTTTTTCTGCAAAAAATTTCTTCACCTTTCTACATTGTTTCTTCTGCAAGCAGCTTCAATCTCCCAATCTAAATCAACCAAACCACCTATAGAAGATCTACGACGCATATAAAGCACTAACAAGAATAGTGGTTAACCAATTCAAGAGAAAAATAAATTCTGTACTAACTAAATATTCACAAAAACAATGAATTAAAGAATAAAGAATTAATGCCTACAAACTGAACTAAACTTCCCAAATGGAAAGAAGTTCCCCGACAATGGCGCCAAAATACTTGTTCACTCCCCTATACTACTTGTTATTATGGATGAAAAATCTAACTGGCAAGTGTACCGAACGCGTGTGATGTCTCGCTGGGCGAGCTGATGACGTGCCAAGCACATGCTTGCATGGAAAATTCCCTTCAAGATTCCTCTTACTTGCTAAGCAGGCTAATGTCTCGCTTAGCGGACGATACTCGCTAAGCGCATGTCCTAGGCTTAGCGAGACACCAGCTGCAACACTTTCCAAATTTACACCTTTTTGCCTGAAAATGAAGTGAAATTTGCATTAATCCCATGTGAAGAGCATCTACTGAGCAAAGATTAAACTAAACAAGAAAATATTTACAATCTTACAAAAAGAACCATAAATTGGAAAAAATATATACATTTTGTAAAAATTTTCTATACAAAAGTTAGTCATAGATGACGACTAACAAGCGTCACAATCCAATCATGTGTCTTACCCAATCGCTTGGACATGACAGTGACACACGCATGGATGTAGTCACACGAGTGAGACATGAGGTTCAAGATCTCCCTAATGTACTTGTCACTGGCAGGGTCGTCGTCGTGGCTCATCGCCTTCAAAATCGTGACCTCCATCTTTCGCGCCATGTTGCTCGCGACCTTGGCTATTCCTATGTTGGTCTGGTCCTTCACTACCCTAATCGCCATCCGAATCATCGTCAGAGCCATCACAAACCCCAACCTTATTCACTTCGTGGAGGGTTACTCGAGGTCCTAGATCTGAGCGAAAACGGGTTGGATTGGTGGTAGATTATAGGTTCGGGTGTTCGGGGGAACATCCAATGGAGAATAAAAGCGTTAATCCTATGATATCTATTTTAGATCTATGGTGGCCTTTTCCTCTTCCAATCCACCCCATTCGCTTTGGAGGAGGCATAGATTTTGGCTCTAAACTCAAATGACCAAGCTTAGTAAACATTGTTTGCTTTATTGGGCTTTATTAGGGAACAAATATGAAGATGGTTCTTTCATGAAACCCATCTTCGTTTAAGTTTTCAATAATTACAGAAATGTCACCATGTCACATTCTAAGACGATTTCCGTATAACCATCTTAGAATGTGCATCATAAAAAATAAGTTTTTTTAGTAGTGTGTGTTTAAAAACTTTTAATTAATTTTTAATTTCTTGTTCTTTTATTATTAGTACATATATGTGTGGGGTAAAAGATGTCATAGTATGCATAGCACATAGTTTGGTCTAGCATTTGAATTCAATTTGTTTGCTCATGTATGACATCCACTTTGTTTCAAAATTAATTAAAAGTACAACATAATCATGTTGAGCGATCTGTTTTACAAAATAATTTGAGAGATCTACCCAGATTGCAATGAACTAGTGGTAATTCGGGAACCGATCTAGCTGGAGAAAAAAGAACAGGTTTTGGGGGCATTTCTAGGGAATTCATGTTGCCTTCTAGCATATCTATTGCTTTGCTCATTGTAGGTCTATCTTGCGGAATTGGTTGAACACACCATAACCCCACTATAGTCATTTTCCTTGCTATCTCTTTTTTTTGTAAAATGCAATTGTTTATTACTTAAAATTCATGTGATTTTTTTATGATTCTATCATTTAATAAAAAAGACGAAACTCATGTTTAGTGACATTAACATATTGCCTAATAATTAATAAAGTATGATAAAAAAAAGTTCAGTGAATTTTATTTTATTGTTTAGATAGTCTTTAGGGAAATATGTACATATATGCTATGCTCGCTAAAATATTTTAATTAATTTTATCAGTTAAAAAACTTGTTTGATTACTTACTAAACAAACATTTTTATTAGGTTTTAGTATTTTTTTTTAAATATTACTTGAAATAGTATTTTTAAAAATATTAGATTCTAGTTTTTTTATTTTTTATTTTTAATATATTTATTTATTTATTTATTTATTTATTCTTTTTAAATAAATTATAATTTATTATTTTCGATCATTTTATAATTTTCAATTACTCTAATAATTACTTTTATTGAATATTAATGCTAGGTTTTTGGTTTTCAACTTGTTTTGGTAAACCAACAATGGCTCAAAGCTATATATAAACTTAATTAAAGATGAAGTAAATTTTAAGAAGATTTTTAAATTAATTAACATAATTTATTGAAATAATTGTGTTCTTATTTACAATATATTTTTTACACTTTTAATGCATAAAATTACTTAATAAGTTAATGTAATAAATTTATTTAATATTCATTTTTAATTAATGAAAAATTCAATTTAATAGTCCAATTAGATGGGTTCAAAATTTAATAATGTGATAGCTGACCTGAATCAATTTGAGTTTGGAGGTTTGTCATTGAACTAATATGGGATTGGGTTAATTAGGCTTGTGGGTTAGTGAATTAATCATAATAATTATACTCAAACGTCAACCTTTTCCATCTCTTTCCACCCTTTTACTAAACTAGATCTATTAGCTACATTGATTTTTCTTTTTTTCCGTTACTCAATTTATTTATCAATTTAACTCTTATTTTTCATATTTATTTAATATTCATTTTTAATTAATGAAAAATTCAATTTAATAGTCAAACTGGATGGGTTCAAAATTTAATAATGTGATAGCTGACCTGAATCAATTTGAGTTTGGAGGTTTGTCATTGAACTAATATGGGATTGGGTTAATTAGGCTTGTGGGTTAGTGAATTAATCATAATAATTATACTCAAACGTCAACCTTTTCCATCTCTTTCCACCCTTTTACTAAACTAGATCTATTAGCTACATTGATTTTTCTTTTTTTCCGTTACTCAATTTATTTATCAATTTAACTCTTATTTTTCATATTTATTTAATATTCATTTTTAATTAATGAAAAATTCAATTTAATAGTCAAACTGGATGGGTTCAAAATTTAATAATGTGATAGCTGACCTGAATCAATTTGAGTTTGGAGGTTTGTCATTGAACTAATATGGGATTGGGTTAATTAGGCTTGTGGGTTAGTGAATTAATCATAATAATTATACTCAAACGTCAACCTTTTCCATCTCTTTCCACCCTTTTACTAAACTAGATCTATTAGCTACATTGATTTTTCTTTTTTTTCCGTTACTCAATTTATTTATCAATTTAACTCTTATTTTTCATATTTATTTAATATTCATTTTTAATTAATGAAAAATTCAATTTAATAGTCAAACTGGATGGTTTCAAAATTTAATAATGTGATAGCTGACCTGAATCAATTTGAGTTTGGAGGTTTGTCATTGAACTAATATGGGATTGGGTTAATTAGGCTTGTGGGTTAGTGAATTAATCATAATAATTATACTCAAACGTCAACCTTTTCCATCTCTTTCCACCCTTTTACTAAACTAGATCTATTAGCTACATTGATTTTTCTTTTTTTCCGTTACTCAATTTATTTATCAATTTAACTCTTATTTTTCATATTTATTTAATATTCATTTTTAATTAATGAAAAATTCAATTTAATAGTCAAACTGGATGGTTTCAAAATTTAATAATGTGATAGCTGACCTGAATCAATTTGAGTTTGGAGGTTTGTCATTGAACTACTATGGGATTGGGTTAATTAGGCTTGTGGGCTAGTGAATTAATAATAATAATTATACTCAAACGTCCACCTTTTCCATCTTTTTCTACCCTTTTACTAAACTAGATCTATTACCTACACTGACTTTTCTTTTTTTTGTTTCCATTACTCAATTTATTTGTCAATTTAACTCTTATTTTTATATTTAAAATAGTTATTTTTTATATATTTATTTAACTTCATCTATTAATTATTTTTTTATATTATCTATTAATTGGACCAATAAATTGTAAATATGTATTTTTACATATCATAAAATCATTTAAAAAAATTAGAAAAAAAATAGCAAAAGGGGAGAGAACCGAGAAAGACTGGAAATAAAAAAAACTGATCATGAATATAGCCGCCAGGGAAATTTCAGGAAAATTCAGAGACGTCTATTAATCACTAATGACTGATGTTCAAAGTGAAGCTATGAAGAAGGAACCTCTCATTACTCGCTGGGACAAGTAGAATAATACTCACAAATATAAAGAAGTTTGAAAAATACGCATTCAACAACGTACTCTAGCTTGCCTTCGTCAAAGCTGAGGTCAACAGTCATGTAATTGTCACTTAAACAGTTAAACCTCGAAGAGTTGTGTAAATTTGGGTTAGAAAATATGATTTTTATATCCGTTATTTATCACTTTCTACATCGGTTGTTAATTGAAAAAATCGATGTTGAAAGGACTAATATTAAAAATATAATGATTAACATAACATAAAATTGACAATTTTAATTATTTAAATAATCAATGTTATATAATAAGAATTACAAAAAAATATATATATATGAATATTAATCGTTCACATCGATTTTTATACAAAATCGATGTTAACTTATATGTTAATATCAGTTTAAGTCAAAAACGGATGTTAACTTATACGTTAACATGGGTTTTCTTATCTAGGCAAACTGCAAGATGAGGGTTCTGTTGTAGTGAAGAGGTTGTATGAGAAAAACTTTAAGAGAGTTGCACAGTTCATGAATGAAATTAAAATCCTAGCAAATTTAGATCATCCAAATCTTGTGACATTATTTGGATGCACCTTTGGCCACACCCGTGAACTTCTGCTTATATACGAGTACATTCCTAATGGAACCATTGCCGATCATCTTCATGGTCAACGATCCAAACCTGGAAAACTCCCTTGGCATATTAGAATGAATATTGTTGTGGAGACGACAAGTGCATTGAAATTTCTTCATCAAAAAGACATCATCCACCGAGATGTGAAAACCAACAATATTCTTGACAATAACTTTTGTGTAAAAGTGGCCGATTTTGGAATCTCACTTCTTTTCCCAGATCATGTCACTCATGTTTCAACAGCTCCACAAGGGACTCCAGGTTATGTGGATCTCGAGTACCACCAGTGCTATCAGCTTACCAAACAAAGCGATGTCTATAGCTTTGGAGTGGTGCTGGTTGAGCTGATATCGTCCTTGCCTGCTGTAGATATTACAAGGCATAGACAAGAAATCAAATTGTCCGACATTGTCATCAACAAGATTCATAGTGAGGCACTGCATGAGCTTGTGGACCCTAGCCTTGGGTTTGAATCGAATTTCAAGGTTAGGAAAATGATAAATGTTGTGGCAGAGTTAGCATTTCAGTGCTTGCAGAGTTCCAAAGAAATGAGGCCTTCTATGGAAGAAGTGGCAGACACTCTCAAGGATATACAGAGTGATGGCAAACATAAAATCAAGCCTGAGCTAATGGATATCACAGGCACAGTTGATGATGCTGTGTTGCTGAAGGATGACCCTCCTCCACCATCACCTGATTCTAATGCGGTGAGCAAGTTGACAACACCAAATGCTAGCGGATAAGAGTACCTTCTTTCTCACTTCCTGATAACTGCTAAATAATTGTATTTTGATAATAGAAAATAAGTCAAAATTGTCTTTAAAAATAATTATTTAGCAGTTATTTGCGCTTAAATATTAAAGAATTGATGTTTTGTTGAATTTTGGCTGCAGATATAAAAACTGGAGGTGTAACAAGCAAAAAGGCCAGAAGAATTGAAGAAAAGAAGAAAATATGAAGCAAGCCCAGCCCAATACGCGCGCTCAGCGCGCGTCATATGCTAAGCGGGCCAGGAAGCACAGGCACTAAGCCTGCAACACACGCGCTAAGCCCGCGATCCAACAGAAGCACGCGTTATGCCTGCAACACGCGCGCTAAGCCCGCGATCTAACAGAAGCACGCGCTAAGCCTGCAACATGCGCGCTAAGCACGCGATCTACATGCGCTGAGTGCGCCTACGAAGGCCCAAAACTCACTTCACCAACTATAAATAGAGAGCCAGTTCAAGGGAGAATACAACAGAACACCACGACAGAACTCCCTCTCCTAGGGGTTTCATTTACTCCCTTTTTTTCTTTCACCCCCTTCTCATTGTAAAGCCCTCAATGGCTATGAGTGGCTAAACCCTTAGTTAGGGTTTGGCAGGCCTAGAAGCCAACGCGATGTATGATGTACTCTTCACTATTTATCAATGCAATACCAGGTTTTCTTTCCTATTTTCTTTTCTGTTTTTATCTTGCATATTCATCTTTATATCCTGTTAGGGGTTAGATGCTCGGGAGAGGATAACTTCTAAATATGCATGCATCAGTTTTAGGGGTTAGACGCTCGGGAGAGGATAACTTCTAATAGAAGAAGAAAAGATATCATAATAAAATCATTGTTAGGCATAGAGTGATTGCATTATGCCCATGCGTCAAAGCAAACATCTAAAATTAGAACTTCATGCATTTTATCTATTGAGTCTTTGCAAAGGCATTTGGGAGATAGATAGGTAAAATTGGCTTGTCATCGTGAGACATCAGGGGCAAGTAAATGAATAGATGTGGGTAGGATAGAATAACCTGAATTAGTAAAGAAATAATCATAAACTCATACATCCTAGGCAGACAAGGCAAGTCAGTTTCTAACACTATCTTATCTTGAATTTTTTTTATTATCTAAATCTTTTTTGATCTTTTATCTCTTTCTTTATCTTTTAATTTTATCTTTAATTGTTTTATCTTTTCTCTTATCTTCTAATTTTATCTTTAAATCTTTTATCTTTTCTTTACCTTATCTTCTATCTTTTTCTATTTGTTATTTTAAATCTCTTGCTTGTAAATTGGGTTTACATTAGTCTAAGTACAAAGAAAGTCCATGTGGATTCGACACTCAGACTTTCGAGTACTTTACTACTTGTGACAATTTGGTGCACTTGCCAACGAGTTAACAAGTTTTTGGCGCCGTTGCCGGGGATTTATTTTTTCGTACTTGATTAATCGCATATTCCAATTTGTAAGCAATTAGTTTTCACTTTCTATTTTTTATTTTTATTTTAGTTTTAGTTTTTCTTTTTTTATCTATTATTTATTTTAGTTGCTTCATTTTATTTTTCAATTTTTTTCTCTTTACTCATTCTTACTTTATTTTTTTCTTTTTTAAAAAAAAATTAAAAAAAAAATTATTTATTCTGTGATAACGTGCACGGTAGTTATTTCTTTTGTGAACAGTGCACACTCCTTCTTCAAAGAACGCATCATGGCAGAAAATCGTCCATAGAGGATGACGCTAGAGGATTACTCTAGTCCTATTATACCTCAGTACTTCACCAACTTAGCTAGACCAGAGATGCAGGCGACCAATTTCTCATATCCATATTCCTTGATCCAGCTGATTCAAGGGAATCTATTTTACGGCCTACCAAGTGAAAATCCATACGCACACCTGGCCACATACATCGACATTTGCAACACGGTGAAGATAGTAGGAGTGCCTGAAGACACCATCCGCCGCGACTTATTTTGTTTCTCTTTGGCAGGTAAAGCAAAAATATGGCTTCGCTCATTTAAGGAGAATAGCCTACGGACATGGGACGAGGTGGTGGAGGAGTTCTTGAAGAAATATTTCCCAAAGTCAAAGACCGTTGAAGGGAAGATGAAAATTTCTTCATTCCATCAATTTCCAGATGAATCCCTCAGCGAGGCACTCGACCGTTTTCATGGGTTACTTTGGAAGACTCCTACACATGGGTTTAGCAAGCCAATCCAGCTCAACATCTTCATTGATGGCTTGCAACCCCATTCCAAGCAGCTCCTCGACGCCTCAACCGGTGGGAAGATCAAGTTAAAGACTCCAGAAGAAGCTATGGAGCTAATAGAGAATATGGCGGCCAATGATCATGTCATTCTACGTGACCAAGAGCCCAGCCCACAGGAAGAAACCACTAGGCTAGAAGAATTGCTGGTACAGTTCATGCAGGAAACAAGGTCACATCAGAAGAGCACTGATGCAGCAATCAGAAATCTGGAAGTACAACTAGCTAAGCTAGTTGCTGAAAGGCCTACCGAAACCTTTGCGGTCAATACTGAGATGAAGCCCAAAAAGGAGTGCAAGGTAATTTTAATTGAGGAAGATGTGGAAGAAGAAAAGAAGGAAGAGATAGAAAGAAATAAGGAGAAAACACAACAATGGGAGAAGTACTCACAAGTAGAAATTCAACAAGAAAGTATTCTCCAAATCAACAACCCTCCTCATCAACTGATCGTCAAGGAAGAAAGACATGAAAAACATGAGAAAGCCTTAAGTATCATTCCTTCCTTGATCACCAGCACTTCCCTTGCAACAATATGGAAGGTGTTTCCGACATACATGAGTTTCATGGTATCTCTAGCTAAGAGGCGAAAATGCAAGGAAGATGTGTGCTATGTGACCTTCATGCCACCTTGAAGACATTTGACTCGTCAAGCTAATGACATTAAAGAAGCGCTTACTGGCAGGCAACCCAAGATTTCTTACTTTATCTATCTTTTAGTTAATTGCAATTTGTTTTTTTAGGATAGTTGCGTTATTTCTTTTCTTTATTTTTATTTTGTGCATTTTAATTTCAGCAATTTAATTCCAGTAGTTTAAATTCAGTTATTGAATAAAAATTGCATGATATTTGTGAAGTCACTATTTAGGATTTTTCTGAAGGATTCAACACTTGAAATGCTGCATGAAAATTGAGAAAATACTGGTTTCCTGGAAGCAAGAGTCAGTCAAATAGTGGGACATGAATCACAAAGAGAGAAAAGGTTAGCTTGATGGAAAGAGATCGTGTTCCGGTAAGCCGATAACTTTATCTTGTCCCGGTGAACTGTGGTAACTTAATTATGAGAGAACGTCTGTTTTTAAATTCCTAATTTTGCATCATTCTCATACTGTTAGATTATTTACATAAGGTGAATATGATCTAGGCCATGTTTCTTTTTTATTTTAGCCACTTAGCCAAAAAGCCAACCTGTGATGAAATTTATCCCTTGCACCCTTGTTGAGCCAAAATTAGTAATTATTTTTCTAAATAAAACCCCTGAGCCTAGTTGTGATATCTCTAACCATATTTTAGGGTTCTAAGAGAGCATAAAGGTTTTAGTCATAATAAATCCCTAATTTGGGGGATGGGTAGAATGAAGATGGTCTTGGGAATGTAAAAGTAGCACACAATAAGGCACCCAAAAAAAAAAGGAAGTTTGTAAGCCCAAAGTCTCTTTCCTAATAAAAAAATAAAAGAAAATAAGGGAAGAAAAAAAAAGAAAAAAAAAAAGAGGTGCCATAAGTGCTAAGGTTGGAAATAAGAAAAATAGATTACATATGTGTTAAGGCTGAAAAACAAATAAAGCCTAGGCTAAGTATAAGTTTTTCTAGGATGAATGCTCTCTTATAATCCTAAGTTTTTGAAATCCCAGAAAAACCATGATTTCTTGTTTAGCCAGACCCTATTACAAGCCAATAAAAGTCTTTAGTGATCCACCAAATGTAAGTAATTAACTTTCATTGAGATGAAGTGCAAAATTTGGAAATCTTAATTGCAGGTCATATAAATTTTAAACACTCACCCCAAACACTTGTGCGCAGAGATAAACACTAACCATGTGAGGAAAGTGAGGCAAACCAATTTGATTGATTTCCGATACTAACCAATTTCATCTTAATGTAATTTATGCTTCCATTGTGAGATTATGACAAATGCGGAAAGGACTAGTTGGAGGAATTTGAGAAATTGCAGCCATTGAAAGTGTTGAAGCATTTGGAGCCTGCTTTTTAATTTAATTTGCTTGGGGACAAACAAAGTTTTAATTTGGGGGATTTTGATAACTGTTAAATAATTGTATTTTGATAATAGAAAATAAGGCAAAATTGTCTTTAAAAATAATTATTTAGCAGTTATTTGTGCTTAAATATTAAAGAATTGATGTTTTGTTGAATTTTGGCTGCAGATATAAAAATTGGAGGTGTAACAAGCAAAAAGACCAGAAAAATTGAAGAAAAAAAGAAAATCTGAAGCAGGCCCAGCCCAATACGCGCTAAGCGGGCCAGAAAGCACAGGCGCTAAGCCTGTGAAACGCGCGCTAAGCCCGCGATCCAACAGAAGCACGCGCTAAGCCTGCAACACGTGCGCTAAGCCCGCGATCCAACAGAAGCACGCGCTAAGCTTGCAACATGCGCGCTAAGCACGCGACCTACATGCGCTGAGCGAGGCGGTGTCGCGCTGAGCGCGCCTACGAAGGCCCAAAGCCCACTTCCGCAGCTATAAATAGAGAGCCAGTCCAAGGAAGAATACAACAGAACACCACGACAGAACTCCCTCTCCTAGGGGTTTCATTTACACCCTTTCTTTCTTTCACCCCCTTCTCATTATAAAGCCCTCAATGGCTATGAGTGGCTAAACCCTTAGTTAGGGTCTGGCAGGCCTAGAAGCCAACACGATGTATGATGTACTCTTCACTATTTATCAATGCAATACCAGGTTTTCTTTCCTATTTTCTTTTCTGTTTTTATCTTGCATATTCATCTATCTTTATATCCTGTTAGGAGTTAGATGCTCGGGAGAGGATAACTTCTAAATAAGATTTAAAGAAGGTATGCATGCATCAGTTTTAGGGGTTAGACGCTCGGGAGAAGATAATTTCTAATAAAACAAGAAGAAAAGATATCATAATAAAATCATTGCTAGGCATAGAGTGATTGCATTATGCCCATGCGTCAAAGCAAACATCTAGAATTAGAACTTCATGCATTTTATCTATTGAGTCTTTGCAAAGACATTTGGGAGATAGATAGGTAAAATAAGCTTGTCATCGTGAGGCATCAGGGACAAGTAAATGAATAGATGTGGGTAGGATAGAATAACCTGAATTGGTAAAGAAAAAAATCATAAAGTCATACATCCTAGGCAGACAAGGCAAGTCAGTTCCTAACACTATCTTATCTTGAATTTATCTTTTTTTTATTATCTAAATCTTTTCTAATCTTTTATCTCTTTCTTTATCTTTTAATTTTATCTTGAATTCTTTTATCTTTTCCCTTATCTTCTAATTCTATCTTTAAATCTTTTATCTTTTCTTTATCTTATCTTCTATCTTTTTCTATTTGTTATTTTAAATCTCTTGCTTGTAAATTGAGTTTACATTAGTCTAGGTACAAACAAAGTCCCTGTGAATTCGACACTCGGATTTCCGAGTACTTTAGTACTTGTGATAATTTGGTGCACTTGTCAACTAGTCAACACTTCTATCAAATTAACCTTATCCAAATTTATGTAAGCAGAGCTAGTTAGCATCACACTGGTACCAGTATCCACCCAGTTACTGCCCGCATATTGTCATCTTCTTATGAGGATAAATTTTAAGATTGAGATGTATAGATAGATGATAAAGCTGTTTTGGTTATGAAATTCATCTTTAATATTTATATTTATAAATTATTTTATTTTTTTGGTTAAATTCAAAATTTATTCCCTACACCCAACAACATTTTTCACTTGAGTCTTTGTATGAAAACCTTACATTTTGGTCCCTACATGAAAAAAACGATTACAAATTGATCTTTGTCGTTTGCCATAGTTATAACCAAGGTTGGTAATGAACCAAACCAAATAAATATTAGTTGAACAAGTCACATTTGAAGTGAGACGTCAAAAATTAAGCTATGTCACGAGCACCGTTGATTATAGGATATTTTACAGACAAGGCATGACATGTGAGGTTGCTGGATACTGCAAAACTGATTATGCTATGGTCATAACATATGTCGTTCAACTAATATTAAGTAAAGGAAGTATATTAAAACTGAAGACCAGGTAACATATATATTTAGTAAAGGACTTAGTAGTCCGAAATTTGAAGAATTTAGAAAATAACTTAACGATGACCAGAAAATAATAATTTGAGTAGGAGTATTGAAATAATAACGAGAAAAAAGTTTAGACTGCAGAATCCTCTAGTTCTAATTGTAATTTTTGAATATTGGAGGAAAATACTTGATATCCTAATAAGACTATAATGTAAATCTATTTTCAGTATTATCTACTTTGGTTTGGCTTGTTACAAGAAATTGGTCTGATTTTTGCAATCAATGTAGTGGCAATTTATCACGTATGTGAGATCCATTTGATTTTCAGGACGATTAAAAAGTACAAAAAAAAAAAAAGGTACAGTGATCCGTTTTACAATATAACTTGACAGACTTGCTCAAAATGCAATTCAACTAATTTCAAGAGGAGTTGCCGATCTAGTAGGAGAAGAAAACATAGGTTTTGGTGGCATTTCCAAAGAATTCATGCTGCCTTCCAACATTTCTATCACTCTACTCATTGTAGGTCGATTATTTGGAAATGTTTGAATGCACCATAAACCCACTATGGTTATTCTCTTTGCAATCTCATTTTCTTCCGTGGTCATAACCTCATCTGTTCTTAAATCATTGTCCAACTCAAGCCTCTTGTATGCCAAATGCGGGAAGTATATCTCACTTGTGTGACTGGCTTCAGCATCAATGTTCTTCCTCCCTCCTACCATTTCTAGCAACATCATCCCATAGCTATAAACATCAGACTTATGTGAAACTCCACCGAAACGTCTATTCCACATTTCTGGTGCTAAATACCCCATTGTCCCTCTAGTATCTGACATGGAAATAATACTCTCTTTTCTGGGACAGAGCTTTGCTAGCCCAAAATCTGATATCTTGGGGCAAAAATTCTCATCCAAAAGAATATTATGTGGTTTTATGTCAAAATGTAGAATTCGAGTGTTGCATCCCCTATGCAAGTACTCCAACCCTCGAGCAATCCCTATTGAGATTTGACACAAATTCTCCCAACTCAAAGATACAATGGTTTGTGACCCTTTTTTGTAAATAAACTTTTCAAGGGAACCATTGTCCATAAACTCATAGATGAGAGCTTTTTTGCGGCCTTCCAAACAAAATCCAAGAAGGGTCACAATGTTAACATGAGAGGTTCTACTGATGGTAGCAACCTCATTGATAAATTCTTCACCATTTCCTTTGGATGAGTTCAATAATTTTACAGCCACAGGACAACCACTGACTAGCTGTCCTTTGTATACGGCACCAAAACCCCCTTGACCCAGTTTAACTTTGAAGGAATTGGTCATTTTCTTGACTTCTGAAAATTTGTATCTTTTTTGTGCTACAGCTCCTTTATTTTTTAAGAATGCTTCAATGTCTTGATCACTCTTTGTGGTCGAACAAAGTTTGATTGGTTGGGTTAATAACTTGTATCTAAAGCAACAAATTATGATGCATATCATGAATCCTCCCATTACAGCACTTGCAACCCCTGTTAGCAGATATAATAGGAGAGTTAAGAGTTAAGAAACAATATATATCCTTTCATTTTGGAAAATTATTTTCATTAGTTTAATGTGTCCGGAAATCTAAACCTAAATATATAAGAGGTATAGCAAAACTTGAAAGTTATTGTTATGATAAAATCCCTTCTAAACCTCCACCAAATGCTCAGTTATGAATGCTTGGAAAAGTTGAATAACAAAACTGTTAGACATAAGTCATTTTAAGTACTGTCATTCAACAACTTAAATTTTTAAGATAGTTTAGGACATGCATATTGCATGGTAAATGCCAAGATATGTAAGCATGCAAGGCATTTATCAGTGTCTAACCGCTGGTCTAAATTTCAATCCTTGTAGCCCCTTCCTTCTAAATAAAAGTGAAAATTTATAAGGTAGGCTGAGTTTGTGCATTATGTGTCCATTTACACTATAAATCATCCATATGCTTTAGCCAGTTGCGTAAGCTTTCGGAATGGTTGGTTCAAAAAACAGACTTAATTTCATTGAAATTTCACTAATGATAATTTTAAAGGTTAGAATAAGCATCCAGTTCAGTGCATATTGTGCAACTCGGGAGAGTACAACAGGACTAAACCTGATACCAAGAAAAAATTTGAGACCTAACTCAACCTTAAAAGTTAACTCATAAGGTGAGGGTTATCTTCACCTTATATGCTCCTGACACTATCTTTAGTCAATGTGAGACTTGGGGTTTTTTTTTCCAATTATTTACATATATGTAAGTTTTTATTTTGGATTCATCAACAAAAGCAGATCAAGACATGGTTTAAGATGGCCTCTAATTGTTCTTTCATTGGAGACGGATTACAGATTTGTCATATATAAATGTAAAGCACAAAATTGTGAAACAGGAAATATAGAAAGGATGATAGATCTTTAATTTACCTATAACGACTTTCCTTTTCCAAAATTGGTGGTTACCTGCGACGACAGTAAGTAGTGAGAGCAAAGAGGAGTTGATAAAGTAAAGTGACTTAATTCTTTAAGGAAAGATAGGTAGAAAAAATCTTAATCGTAGCAATTGCTTGACATTGAAAGGGGAATGACAAATATTTCCTATATAATATCATTTCACTTATCATATCTCTTGCAACCTTCCAGCCTCTTGTATCATAAAATTTTAGTTGCGACTAAAGAAGTAGATGAAAGGGATTCATTTAACCACATAGAATTTTAATTTGTACAGGTCAAATACCATGTCTAGACAGTACTCTAGGAAATGGTGTTGCTCTTTTACCTACTAGTGTGGATGTAAATTATTTGGCTTTTCAAAAGTATATCAGATATTATCATTATGAGAACTTAATCAAAATTAGAGAAATAATAATAAATATTTGAAGAATGATAAAACTGACCTGACGCTCGTATTAGTATTGATTGTGTTGCTGGTGATGAAAATGTTGGTACCCGTGCCGGTGATAGAGTTGGCGATAAAGAAGTTGATGGTGGTGGTGATAAAAATGTTGATGGTGTTGGTTGTATTGATATAGATGGCGGCGATGTTGATTGTCGTGGTCTTGATTGTGATGATGGTGAGACAACTGTTACATTTGCAGTTGCCGTTGCCGTTGCTGTTCCTGGTCCTGTTGTTGTTGCTGTTGCTCTTGCTCTTGCTGTTGCTGGTGGTTGTATTAAAAAATTAGTAATACATGGGTAAATTTTCTTCTACAACTAATATTTTTTTAGTAAAATTGTATTTTTGGTCCTTCAATTTTTCTCCAATTTCGATTTTGATCCCCCTTTAAAATTATTGTCGAATTTTGTTTTACTATTTTATCCAATCACACAATTTTAGTCCCCAATCCAGAATTGAATATTAACTGTCACAAAGAAATGTTGACTGTCACGTGTCATGTTCTTATTGAATGATAATTGTCACATGTCATGTTCTGATTGACCAATTACAACAACAATACATTTCATTTTCTATGGTTTCGACATCCAATAAGAACATGACACATGGTAGTCAACATTCTTTTGTAATAGTTAATATTCAATTCTAGATTGGGGGTTCAAGATTGTATGATTGGATAAAATAAGAGGACAAAATTTGTAAATAATTTTAAAGAGGGACCAAAATCAAAATTAGAGATAAATTGAGGATTAAAAATATAATTTAACTTTTTTTTTTATAACCCGAAGATGTAATCTCCCTCCTCCGGATCGGCCCATTTCTTGGAATAAAGTGAGACCTCCGGTTGTCACTCTACCCCAAATTGAAGATTGAATCCCAAACCTTGATTAAAGGGATAGCAAATTACTTGTGTTAATAACTTTTGATTTTACCACTAATTGTTAAAGATATACATATAAAATTATATTTACAAAATAATTAGAATTAAGTGAAATGTAGGATTTAATTTTAATGATATTAGATACTAGGGAATCACGAGTTTAATAAATTATTTAAATTTCAATTGTTCAATTAAAAATAATAAAATTTTATGCTAAATGCTAATCAGTTAATTAGAAATTTAGAATCTTACATGCATTAATTTACTGTGAAAAATTTAATCCCCATGACAATTTAATATGAAAGACTCAAAAACTTGAATGAATAATTTTTTATATTGTTTTTTTAATGGAAAAGGGACATTTTAAGGATTCAGATATCCAATCCATTACTTTGAATTACACTAAGCTTTCTACAATCAACTATATACTAATTTAGATTATAAAATTTGAACATATTATGTTGTTATATATGTAGATTTTAAATCAGATAGAATTAGTATAACCAAAGAGCTGTTTTGCTCAAGCAAGCCAAACAATTATATGCCTAGGAAAATGGGTTTGTTCTTTCACACCAGTGAACTTAAGAGAAATTTTTGGGTTGGCACTTTCTTTTTGCAAGTATCCTCATTAAAACTAAGCTAGAGTGGCAAGCGGGAAATGGGATAATTATTGAGTTTTGGCATGATAAATTGGTGTGTGAGAATTGGATTAATGTCTCCAAGACGTGGCTAATATATAAATTCCTTCCGTACTTGATCCTTAATAAAATTCATGTGTTGACTCATTTGTGTATAGCGGTTATGTTTATTGTTTTGAAAATTAATACATTAAAAAAAAGTAACAATTTAATTTAAAATGACGTGAAAACTACTTTACACACTTGTCTTATCACATGGATGAGTGTGAATAGTGTAGGCTATATTTGTTAACCGAGATGGAAAGATTTTAACCATTGTATCAAATTATCAAGGATATTTAATTTGATATTTGTAGATTAAATAAATAATTTTCATATTACAAAAGATGAAATTGCCAATAGACTACTACATGTACTAAAATGACCATTTATTCTTACAAGAAAGAAAAATCCATACCTGTTACATTTTCCTCAAGTGATCGTAGCACGTTGGGAGAATCATCGCTATTACTTGCTGTTAAGCGTGTGTCACAGCTACTATTGCAATCTGTTTACAATATTTTTTTGGTTAACAATCAATTTTTATATATACTGAATTTAAGAATAAATAATATATGATGATAGTAGTGTAAATATATTTATATTATTATCCAATTACTACTGTGTATGATAATTTATTCATTTTTAAAATAATCATGTTAAAAGTATTTAAAAAATAATGTATAATTATTTAATAGTGCAAAATATGTTACATGGACACTACATGCTCTTTTAAACTTTAAATCTAAATATTTTTTTTGAGAGTCAAAATTATAAGATTTATTCTTGTTTTATATTAAACATCTCCTTTTTATTTATTTTAACATTATTATTTAAATCGTAAGGTATATTTCTTCTCCTAAAGTATAGTACATCTAAACATGCTTAATTTTTATTTATTATCATTGTAATAAAAAGAAATTATGTCGACATCTAATACAAAATAATGATTGATATAATAAGATATTTATTAAAAAAATTAACAATTTATTACAAACACAGATTGAATAACAAATTCATATAATATTTTCTCAAACAATAAACATTAAATGTGGGTAGTTAGAATCAAGCAAATTAAAATCAAACAAAATAGCATACTTTTCCTATCATTGTACGCCATGAAGACATAATCGAGTTTAGTGGGACGCCCCTTACTGTCTTTGTCGACAATTTTTTCTCTTGTCTTGCTCTAGTTTGAGTGTTACGAGGGCCTTAATATATATATATATAAAAAGCTTAACTATGAGAAAACCAAATATAAAAATAAAAACTTAACTGCATGTATATGTTAAGTTAGATAAACATTTCTATAAACACTTGAGAGAGAAGAAAATAAATTATTTTTTTTCATAAATTAGCATTAACTTATATATAAGTTAATATGCAGAAGCTTGCTCTCATATTAACTATGATTTATATGCAAGAAATTCATTTCATTTGTTTATTTATTATTTTCATCTCGAGAAGTTTATTTTAAAAAGTTAAATTATATGTTATTACAAAGGAATACGTACCCTTAAACACAGATGAAATGTTTAAATTGACATCACTGCTACTTGCAAGAAGAAGTGTGGCCGTTGGGCAGAAGAGGAAGAGAAGGAGAGTGCGGAACATGTGGAAAGACGACGAGTTTCAACGCATACAAAATGATAAAGTTGAGCTAAGTGTCGCAGGAAATATATATATATATATATATATATATATATATATATATATATATATAAATTATAAAAAGAAATAAATAAAAAAATCATATAAAAATTATAATTATTTTTTCATTATAGTGCTTACTTATTTTGTTTTTATTTTAGGTTATAAAGATAAGTCTAACTTAAACTTTGTCCTCCTCTGATGGTCCGTATAAGTCTCGGGTGTTGACTTGCGTACATACTGTATCATCAGTTTTTTCTTTCTTTTTTGTTGCATTCAATTCATTGTTACTACTCATTCACATTGGATTATTGCTTGCAGGGTAATTAATGGCACAATAACCGATCCATTAATTGCTTCCTCCCCTCTTTTATCTGATTGAGCAAATTCCACATAATCGTGTCTTTATGGTAATTAGCTTCATCTCTACTACATTAGAGTATTGATTGGTGCCATGCATTGTTGCCTCCTTGAATTTCGGCCTCATCATTCTCAGTTGTCAGCTCTAAAGCTCAATTAATCCACCATTTGCGGATGCCATCATCCTCCTTCCTCTCAAAATGCTGTGGACTAAATTTATCTGAATCTCCCAAGTTTCTCTCCTATTTAAAATTTATCAAACCTGTTGCTTCATAAATATGAATTAATAAAAAATTGAGTCATAGTTACGTTTGTTAACCTGACTTGGAACATCTTCAACATTCTTTATCAAGTTGTTTATTTTTAGACACCCATGTTTGATTTTTTTTTTTTTTTTTTTACCATCAGAAGTAATCTATGTGTTATATTGAATTCCTTAAAATTAAGCACTGTTTGCTTATATAAGTAACTATTGCTTATGAATAAAAAATATTTTCTTATCATTTAAGAGAATAATTTAAGAGTTTTACTTAAAATTATACCATGCATTAAAACAAAATATATATGAAGTGACATTAAATTACTTAAATTACAGAAGATGCTCTAAGAGAAAAACTTGAGTCATTAGTCGTTGATTGCACATTTCAACTCTTAATTAGGTGGTTTCTTCTTGACAGCTCATACACAAGGTCTACATTTGGTGGTGTCAATAAGAAAATTAATTAAATATAAGCAAAAATTAATTTTATTAATTCAAATAATAGTTTGAAAGAAACTAAAAAAATATTTTATTTATTTATTTAATAGAAAATAAAATAGAATTCTTTTTTATAAAATAAATAAATAAATAGAGTAAATAATAGGCTTAGAATACCCTAATTATAAATAGAGAGCTCATGTTTCAGACGATACATCTCTATGCTTTCTCTTCCTCTCAAATTTTATTTTCCCTTCTTTCTCTCTCAAAACCCTCTCTTTTTCCCGCATACACTTAAATATGTCTCAGTGAAATGACGATCTAAGACTTGTTAACTGTTGGACTGACGTGAAATTTGAACACGAGGTTCAAAATTTATTTCCACACACATCCATTGTTGGCATTTTAAAGATAATGTCTACGGTGAAAGAAATTTCTCTCGCACTGAGTTTTCTCTTTTCTCGCATACACTCAAATTTGTACCAGTAAAACTACGATCCCAAACTTCTTAATCGTTGTGAATTTTGAACATCACCTTTGCAACTCATTTTCGCATAGTCTCACCATTGGGACTTGTGAAATAATGTTTCTGCAAAGATAAATTAGTCTCACAAATTGATAGTGAAATAGAGGCTACAATCTCTTCCCCTTCTTTCTAACACCTGAAACCCTAATAAAGCAAACTAGGGAAAAGCTTGAGGAATTTTAGGAAACTATTAGAGACACTGCTATCACTGTAGAACTACACACATAAACCCTCTTAGAGGTAATGGATGAATTCATCGCAATTGGGGATAGAATGAACATAAATAAGGATCCTTAGAAGATTAAATTAAGGCTTATTTTAGGATGTTTATTGAATTATAATTTTCCTTTACAATTATAAATACAATATTGTTTTGTTTGGCGGACTAATTGATGTCCTGATGCAAATTGGTTGATAAAATTGAGTGTTCTTGTTGTTTTCGTATTTTTGAACTATGATTTTGATTCATTTATTTTAATATGATAGTGAAAAATTGTTTGAGGGATTTTAGTCTCCATGTTGTGAAAAACATTTTTGTATAAATTTTTATATTGAGATTATGAAATGGTGATTCAAATTTTGAGTAAGTGACAAATTGAACTTGTGATGAATGGTGAGATACATGTGTATTGAAATTTTGTATGTATTGAGTTATGATTTATGAACTGTACAATCACACAATTATAAGACCCTCTAAGGGCGACGAGTTTTTGCGCGATGACTATTGTGATGGAATCCACTATAGGAATCTGATGAGTTGAATCACTTTGAGGCTCAACAAGTTAAAATGATTTTTGAAAACAATTGAGCAGTTGCGTGTATTGCATAATTCATACGTGAAGTGTATATCATTCATGAGGTGTGATAACATGCTACTTTGGGATTATACCATTGTGATTGAGGCTAAGGTAAATTGAGTATGTATTGACTTGTAATATATGTGTGCATTGAGTTGTGAGCTATGAATCATATAATCACACGAGTATAAGACCCTTTAAGGGCGACGAGTTAATGTGCAATGAATATTGTAATGGAAACTACTATGGGGACCCGACAAGTTTAATCACAAGCGCGACAAGATAAAATTATTTTGAAAACAATTGAGGAGTTGTGTATTTTGTACAATTCATAGATAGAGTTTATGTGCTAAAATATTTTCTGGGTTGGACCTGAATTAGGAGGGAGAGGCCTTGAAGGACTTTTTGGAGTTTATGTCTTCGGGGTAAATACACCCGGTTTGAGTGCTCCTTTAAGCATGTGTCGATCCCACATGATTGGAACATTCTCGTAAAACAGCGTGATCCTAATTGGTCTCCCTATGATTTTACCTAGTAAGAGTGACCTGCATTACTAGTGTGTGCTTTGTCTTGTCATATACTTTTAGGTGCCCAACGAGGTTTTTCACTGACATGGTACCACATTGCATATAGGATTGAATCTTAGTGTATCTTTTGCATAACGCTTGTGCATTGATCGATATTGATTGATTTAGTGATATTGTGTTTTGATCCTTGAGTATGTGAATATCGTGAAAATGAATGAGACGTGTTGTGTTATGATGTGATGTTATGCGACAAAGTGGTGGAATGACGTGAACTATGTTTAAGTAAGTTGTATTTCGTTTATATGATATGTATTTCGTTTATGTTTACATGTCTTATTTCTCTCTATTAATTAGGAATGTGATAACTCATTCCCTGTGTGTTGTTTGTGTTTGGATCCTGTGATGATCTCAAACTTTGTATTCGTGACAGATGACTAGGTGAATTACTTTAAGGAACCTTGTGTTAAAGGACGTCGGGATACAATGTTCTAATATGATATGACATTGAGGTATGAGTTTTGTTTAATTACATGATGTTTTGAGCAAAAATAATATTTCTGATAAATTTTATTTGGTAATAGTGAAATGAATGTGAGTCTTTTATCCTTTTGAAATGCTTTTATTTAAATGTGTTCTAAAATTTTATAATTAATCCTAATTTCTTGTTCCTTTTATTATTAGTACATATATGTGGGGGGTAAAAGGTATCACATTCTCTGAATTTTTTCTCCAGTTATTCATGATTTGGTGTTTCTGTTCTCAGGTGTCCCTATATATAAGGATGATTCATACGTCTGAATTCATACAACTGGCTAAAAAAATTTGAACATTGACTTTAGTTTTAGCAACGTTTCCTGAAATCTTCCTTTATAATCCTTTATATATTACTAAACATGTTCTATGAATTAATGTTGTTGTGCTTTGATGTGTCATTATTTTCTCCTATTTCTTAACTATTTTTGTCACCTTTTTAATTACTGATTAGCCTTAATTGTCAAATTAATAATGCAGTTTTATCATTTGGGCCTAATTGACTAATTTTGTGTTTTTAATTTAATTTCAGGAGAATTATAAGAAATTGGGCTTGAATCCGGAATTGAGTTTGGACTTGAAGAGAGCAGACAATTTTATTTTTATCAAATCTTATCTTATCCAGATTTTATTTCATCTAGATTTTATTTCATCCAATCTTATCTTATCTTGTCCAGATTTTATTTTATGGGCTTGGACTTAAAACAAATTTGTAAGCTTTGGGGCTGAGGACCTATATAGCAGCACCATGGTTTTAGTTTAGAGAGTTTTTGAAGAGGAGAATAATTCTAGGATTTTAGAATTCTAGTTTTTACTGTTCATGCGCACTGTTCACGTAGAATAAAATTCATTTTTTGCAATTTCGTTTCTGCTTCAATCTACAATTTCATTTTCACTGATTAATGGAAGGCTAAGTCTCCAACATTGTTTTCTCTTGAGGATCAAGCACAACTCTCTTTGAGGTTTTGTTATTACTATTGAATTCTGATCAGTTTTTCCTCTTCACCAATTACTCTATATTTGTTGCTATTAATCCATGCATACTTAGTGTTTGATTAATTGTCTCTGCGCTTAATTTACGTTCATGCTTAATGATCAGTTTCGTTCATGATTAATTGGTGTATGTGTTGCTTAATCAGATAATGACAACCTTATCTTAATTTTCGCTTAGTAATTTAATTTAGGGTTGGATTAAGTGGTTGAACTGGTTAGGGATAAATCCTCGTAATCTAGGATAAGAGACTTGCTTGTGAATCAAGAGGGAACAACATGTTTAAATTCTGTTATTTTCTAATTAAATTTTGCTTGTTGTTTAATTTACAAAAACAAACAACCCCCCCCCCCCAATTCGTTACTTTTTTATCACTATCTATTATGAACGTTTGGTTGATCATTGCTCGTTGGGAGACGACCTAGGATGACTTCCTAGATATTGCATTTTTAATGTTTATTTGATTCGGGTACGGCCTCGATCATGCTTCACTATAAATTATTTCTAAATTTGATATTAAGCAATGGATTTTGAACCAACAATTGAAGATGAATCATCTCTTTGTATCGGGACTTAACCAATCAACATTCTTCTTTGGTAAATTCAAAATGAGCACTAACTGAAAATGAAATAAGAGTGTGAGAGAATAGAACCAATGCTAAAGTCATTTGTGTCGTTCTGATCCAAACAATCAACCAATGAGACTCACAAGCCAATTTATGTCTAATCTTTTATTAGGAAAGACACAAATGCTTCCTCTGTCATAAATTTTAACAATTGCACGGATGAAACGATGTAGAAAAAGATATGATAACTGAAATATGATGGTGCCATATTTGTAATTCCTCTTCCAAAGTTAAGTTATTGAAAAAATTAGAATGTTTTCTTGTAAAGAGTGATTCATTTTACAGTATAATTTGGAAAGTTTACCAAAAACACAACAGATTGGAATTAATTTCAAGGAATGGAAGATTCTGGTACTGAGCTAGTGGGAGAAGAAATCAAAGGTTTTGGAAGAATTTCTAGGGAACTCATGTTCCCTTCCAACATATCTATCACTCTACTTATTGTAGGTCTACCATTTGGAAACATTTGAGTGAACAAAAAACCCACTATTTCCAATCTCTTTGCAATCTCATTTCTTCTATGGTCATCACCATGCCTGGTCTCAAATCATTGTCCAAGTCAAGTTTGTTGTATGCCCAGTGTGGGAAGTATATCTCACTTGTATGACTAGTTTCAAAATTAATGTTCTTCCTCCCTCAACCATTTCTAACAACATCATTTCATAGCTATAAACATCATATATATGTGAAACTCCTCCAATATGTCTACTCTATATTTTTGGAGCTACGTACCTCTTTGTTCCTCTAGCATTTGACATGGCTATAATGCTTTCATTCCTAGGACAGAGTTTAGCTAACTCAAAATCAAATATCTTGAGAAAGGAATTTTCATCCAAATGAATGTTGTGTGGTTTTATATCAAAGTGTAAAATTCAAGTGTTGGCCTATACAAGTATTCTAATCCTCGAACTATGCTCTTTGCAATTTGATATCACTACTAAAAAAAATCATTTTTTAAGACGCATATTCTAGAACTATCTTAGAATGTGACTCGATAACATTTTTGTAATTAACGCCAATACAACTATGACGGTCCATGACACCCGACTTTATAGGTAGGACGCGATGGCATTTTCATAATTTGAAGATTTCATTCTACGACGGGTGTCAGCAGAAAACCGTCTTTGTTAATTTAGAAAAAAAAAGTTGTATGTATAATAAATGTTTTTTGTTTTTGACAAAAAATATTTTGTGTTTGTTAGCATTTGAACATAGCCTACGCGTTTTGAACCCAAAGACGAAGCTGACAACCTCAAAGCTGAGATTGTGTGTTTTGTCATCCCACCATGTGTCGTCAATGACATCCTGGCCATGCCACCCCGCTGAAGTCAGACCTAAACCCTAAACAAGCATCCCGTGCCACGTATGCCCCGTCGTGCCCTACCCCACTGTTGAAGGTGTGTGCTCTTTTTAATTTTTGGCTTTAACCTTGTACCTTGATGAAGTGTGCACATGTTTGTTACTATTAGTATTGTTTGTTTGCTATAAGCAGTGAACTTAGTTAATGGTTGCTTGTATTTTCATACCCAACACCTATATAGTTAGATCGTTGGTAGGTTTTTCAAAGAAATTGATTTCTGACCAAGACTAAAGGTGACATGTAGTTTAATCTCACCTAGTGAGATTAAATTATTTTTTTATAAAATGAAATGTAGAAAATAACAAGTATATAGCATGAAGAGTTCTTAACCAAATGGCAAACTTGTATAAAGGTAGGATACAAATACATTGATAAGAAATTGATTAGGTGAGAACCATGTCAGTAAGATAACAACACAGACTGCAAGGCTTTGATACAAGATATTGTGGTTTATCTCTTAGTCCATTCATGGATATGTTTTTTGCTTTTGGATGCATAAGAGATATTAGAGTTGATGGTTGTTGCATAGGTTTGTCCAAAAACTACATTCTAAGTGAAAGATACTCAGATTCATTCCCTTAAATTGAGTTTCAATATAGTGTCAGGCCTATCACATTTGCTTTTGGATATTCCATTTCCAATTACACAAAGACCACAACCATTTAGCAAGAACCTAAGAACTTTAGTTGAATAAACGATAAATAGTTCAACAAATATGTGATGGAGTTAAAATGATGGACCTCTAGGGCCTCGTTTTCATTGATAGTCTCCAGACACTCCTCAGCAAGCCTCCGGAGCCTCTGTTTGAGGTTGCAATCTTTTTAATAAGACTTTTATGTTTTTCACGTAGCTCTTTAATTTCTTTTTGCCAAGAAATAAAAGATGAAAATGTCAGTTGTTTTTGGATAGAAGCCAAACCAAATTTACAAGAGATGTAATAAAATTCAGTAAGAAGCACGAGTAAAAATTGACAACTTGAGTATGAAATATATCATTTGGCTTTTAGGCAAGCCATATTTGTGTGTTACAAAACAAGGTATAGGTTGGTTTGAGAATATATTATAAGTTTATGACAATGAATTTATTAGCTTAGAAAAATTAGACCCTGCATTTTTGTTTACAAATTTTCATTGCTACAGTTAGAAGTAATAGCTTATCCTATGAGACAAATTATTAGGCAAACAAGTAGTAATGTGTCTTGCTATTTTAGGAAAAATAGTAATAATATTAAAATGACATGGGTTCCAAAGACCCAAGAAAGTTTGGGTACCTAAGTCATAAATATGATTATATAGGATTCTTTGAAGAAAAGTTGGTACATTGATAGCAGATGCTCTAAACACATGATGAGAGATGCATAAAAATTCACTCATATTTCTTCCAAGAATAGTGGACATGTGACTTATGGCGACAACAAAAAAGGTAGAATTTTTGGAGTAAGAAAAATAGGTATGAATTCATCTACTTCCATTGAAAATGTTTTACTTGTTGATGGTCTAAAACATAGTCCACTAAGTGTTAGTCAATTATGTGATAAAGACTTTCTAGTATCATTTGACTCTCATAATTGTGTTATTGAAAATAAACATGATAAAAATATAAAACATATAGGTTATAGAACTAATAATGTATACATGATAAATTTAGATAAAATATCAAATCATGCTCAATATTTTCTTAGTAAAAATGATGATTCTTGGTTATGGCATAGAACAATTGCTCATATAAACATGGAACATTTAAATAAAATATTTTCTAAGGATTTAGTTATTGGTTTACCAAAACTCAAATTTTTAAAAAATAGATTATGTGATGCATGTCAAAAAGGAAAACAACTAAGGGTTTCCTTCAAATCAAAGAATATTATTTCTACAACTCAACCCCTACAACTTTTACATATGGATCTTTTTGGTCCCTCTAGAACTATGAGTTTTGGAGGAAATTACTACACTCTGGTTATAGTTTATGATTATTAAAGATTCACATGGACATTATTTCTCACTCATAATAGAGATACTTTTCATGCTTTTAAGAAACTTGCTAAAATCATTCAAAATAAGAAAAGTCTCAAAATTGCAACTATTAGGAGTGATCATGGAGTAGAATTTGAAAATAAGGATTTTGAATCATTTTGTGATGAAAATGACATTGAACACAATTTTTCTACACCTAGAACCCCTCAACAAAATGGAGTAGTTGAGAGGAAAAATAGATCTTTAGAAGAAATAGTCAAAACTTTTCTTAATGATACAAACCTTCCTAAATACTTTTGGGCTAAAGTTGTAAATACTGCATGCTATATAATGAATAGAGCTTTAATAAGATAAATCTTGAAGAAAACTCCATGTGAATTGTATAACACAAGAAAATTGAACATTTCTCATCTTCTTGTGTTTGGATGTAAGTGTTTTGTGCTAAACAACGGGAAAGACAACTTAGGTAAGTTTGATGCAAAATTTGATGAAGGTATATTCCTTGGCTATTCCTTGAACAGTAAAGCTTTTAGAATTTATTACAAAATAACTATGATTATTTAAGAATCTATCCATGTTGTCTTTGATGAGACTAACCCTATAAGACCAAGAAAGGAAACTCTTGATGATATTACAGATTATTTAGATGACATGCATATCCATAAGGAAAAACATAAAGGCAAAGGAAATGAAAATGATGAAGACTTTCAATTTGATGAAACTAAAACAAGTACAAATCTTCCAAGAGAGTGGAGAAATTCAAGATACCATCCTCTTGATAATATCATCGGTTACATATCAAAAGGGGTAACAACTAGATACTCTCTCAACGATGCATGCAATAATATGACTTCTGTTTCTTTAATTGAACCTAGAAATTTAAAAGAAGCCATAATTGATGAACACTGGATTATTGTTATGCAAGAAGAGTTAAATCAATTTGAAAGAAATAAAGTTTGGGAATTAGTTGACAAACCAGATAATCATCCAGTTATAGGAACTAAATGGGTATTCAAAAACAAATTGGATGAACATGGAATAGTAATTAGAAATAAGGCTAGGCTAGTGGCCAAAGGATATAATCAAGAAGAAGTAATAGATTATGAGGAAACCTATGCTCCAATAGCCAAATTAGAAGTCATTAGAATGTTATTAGCTTTTGCATCCATAATGGATTTTAAACTTTATCAAATGGATGTTAAAAGTGCTTTTTTAAATGGTTTCATCTAAGAAGAATATATGTGGATCAACCTCCTGGTTTTGAAAACTCAGAAAAGCCTAATTATGTCTTTAAATTGAAAAAGGCTCCATATGATTTAAAACAAGCCCCTAAGGCTTGATATGAACGTCTAAGCAAATTTCTTTTAGAAAATGGCTTTTCAAGAGGAAAGGTTGATACCACCCTTTTTATCAAAAGAAAATTGAATGATATTCTCTTGGTACAAATATATGTTGATGATATAATCTTTGGGTCAACTAATGATTCTCTTTGCAAAGAATTCTCTCAAGATATGCAAAATGAATTTGAAATGTCAATGATGGGTGAGTTAAATTTCTTCCTTGGACTGCAAATAAGTCAAAATATTGCAAAGAATTAATTAACAGGTTTGAGACCGAAAATGCTAAACACATGGCCACTCCTATGAGCACTGCTTGCTATCTGGATAAAGATGAAATTGGTCAGTCAAGAGACATAAGGAAATATAGAGGCATAATCGGACCTCTTCTTTATTTATTTGCAAGTAGACCTGATATAATATTCAGTATTTGTATGTGTGCAAGATATCAAGAAAATCCCAAAGAATCCCACCTTAGTGTAGTTTAAAGAATAATGAGATACTTATTAAGCACTATAAATCTAGGATTAATGTATCCTAAGAATTCCTCGAATAACCTAATAGGATACTCTAATTTTGATTTTGCCGGATGCAAAACTGATAGAAAGAGCACTAGTGGAACATGTCATTTTATTGGTTCTGCTATAGTATCATGGCATAATAAAAAACAAAATAGTGTTGCCTTATCCACTAGTGAGGTAGAATATATTTCTGCTGGAAGTTGTTGTGCACAAATACTTTGGATAAAACAACAAATTTCTGACTATGGATTAATACTTGATCATATTCCCATTCGGTGTGATAACACAAGTGCAATCAATCAATCTATCTAAAAATCCTATTCTGCACTCTAAAACAAAGCATATTGAAATAAGGCATCATTTATTGAGATATCATGTTCAAAAAGGGGATTGTGTGCTAGAATTTATTGACACAAAGAATCAGTTAGCTGACATTTTTACAAAACCTCTCCCCAAAGAAAATTTCTTTTCTATTAGAAGAGAATTAGGAATCATAGACCTAAATAACTTAGATTCATAGCCATTTTGATTGTTTAAAATAACTTGTCTTTTATGGCTGTTAAGCATTCTTACTTATGATGATTGTTACCTTGATTAAGAAAAATGATTATGTTTGATAGCTATCTTTAATGATTAATTATGATTGTTACCTTGATTAAGCATCCACTTGAGATGTTTCACTATCTCTGTAAATCCTCTACAGACTTTGAACACACCTTGGGATCCTTCACCCTTGTGTTCAAGATTCTTCAAGAGACAACTCACCTCTTGATTAAAATTCTGACAATCCAAGAGACAACCAGTCTCTTGATTACAACTGACCTTCTGAGATAAACAGAAAGATTTCCCTTCTTTAGAATAGATGATACAAATTGAAAATCTTATAGGAGTTTCTCTCTTTTAGAGATGATAATACAACTTGAAATTCCTAGATGAATTCTCAATACATTTGCAAGTGTTTATCCAAGAGTTATTGAGAGAACATTCATGACAATTAAATTCTCTTTTAATATTTCTAAATACACCTCCTTAAATCCCATACTACGTACTAACTACTACCCAACAACTAACCAAATTAATATTCCCCTAAAATACCAAATGAAACTAATGTATATACAAAATGAAATAAAATCACAAAAAAATATAGTACTTATTATTTATATTGTTTAAATTAGATAAAATGTAGTAAATATTAATGAAAAATGTAATAAGTCTAGCTTTGTACTTCTTAGTTATCTATGTTTAGCAATAACTTTTAGTAGCATGTGGTTCCTGGCTTATAACTAGACTTGCATTAGATCCAATTTAATGTCCACAGCTGTGTTTGTTTTTCCCTCTGAAACATCCTTTAATGCCAATTTTCAATCTTTTGACCCAGTCAAATTTAACCTATGACTTACAATGTAAAAAAACTAAAACACTGCGTTTCAATGTCATATAAAATGGTATTTTTTTTTTTTGAGCTAGATGGAGCAGGTTATTAATTTCAAGAAACTAAATGTATAAATAAAATAAAAAAATATAATACTCTCTTCTTGATCTCAAAATATTTACCGTGTAAGAAGAAAAATTAAATCTTAAAATAATTATTATTTTAATTTTTCAATTGTAACATTAATTTTTTTCCAATTAAATCTCATAAAATTAATGATGGATAAAAAATTCTAAAAATGAATTAATAATAATAATAATATTAATATTATAAAATTTGCATTCTCTTCTTTCATTTATTTATTAGTCTTTTTTAATTGTCTAAAAAAACCTAAAACGACCAATATTGTGAGACAAGGGAGTAATTATTATTTATATTTCTTAAATAAGATAAAATGCACTAATAAAGCTTAATGAAAAATATTTCATTATATACAATATGTATCATCTTTGCTTTTTTATTTTACCTTATAACAATATGTCTAGCTTTGTCCTCCTCAATTTTTGAACTAGACTTCCATTAGACCCAATGTCCACGGCTGTGAGAATGTAAAATCAAACACATTAATGTGGTGATGATCAAATAATTGAATGAAGGTACCAGGAATTTCTCTCCAGCTGTAATGAAGCCAAAAGAAGGTACCCCACTCTAGTTTTATTTTCTAGCTGGCCAGTTCAAATTAACAAATAGTAATATATATATATATATATATATATATATATATATATATATATATATATATATATATAAACCAGATGCAATTGAAATATGGGTGATATCACATCAATTTTGTTTCTTTCTCTTTTTTTTTTCACTCCTACACACCAAACATGGGGTGTACTGTCAATCAATTCTCTAACAATTAATACAAATTAATTACTGAGGACCATATGTCTTATAGGAGTTGCTGGGATCAAAAACACCCGGAGAGGACTAGCTAGGGTGGGAACTAGGAAGGTACAATTCAGACACTAATAGTATATTTGGATGAAGCAATTCAATAGAGAATTTATTGTTTTTAAGAAATTTTAAAAAAATCATGATAAAATAATTAACTTGTTTGAATAGAATATTTGAAAAGAAATTTAATTTTTGTTATTTTTATGAATAATTTTGATTGACTAAAATAATGAGATTTCAAATTCTCTCAAAAATAAAGAATTTGAAATTCTTTTTTTGAGATGTTCACTGTAATTCACGTTCTTGATTGTGACTCTTTCTTGCTTTATGCTCGCAATTATGGGTGACCAAAGTTTTTACGGCCGACATCAACGTAAGTTGTTTTTTATCGACGTTGGACGAGATTTTTTCGGTTAGAATTTTTTGTATGATGTCAACCAAAATTATTGTTTGTCAATATCGGCTAAGATGTTTTTTAGATAATGTTGGTTAGGGTTATTTTTTCATTGACGTCAGTCATGAGAATTTTTTGCTAACGTCGTCCAATGATATTTTTTTACCGTTGTCGTTCAAGATTTTTTAGTTGATGTTGACCAATGATTTTTGTGGTTGACATTGACTAGATTTTTTTCTACTGATGTCGATCATGACTAACTTTTGAGTAGACACCTGTTAGGATTTTTTAGCTGACTTCAGCTAAGATTATTTTTCAGCTGATGTTAATTAGGGTGTTTAGGCTTATCAATAAATTTTTCTTAGCCAACATCGATTATGATTTTTTTATGTTAATATCGACTAAGGTTTTCTATTAACATCAACCAGAACTACTTCTTAACTACATTAATTAAGATTTTTGGGTTAATATTGACTAAAAATTTTTATGCTAACATGTGGTTCCTGGCTTATAACTAGACTTGCATTAGACCCAATTTAATGTCCACGGCTGTGTTTGTTTTTCCCTCTGAAACATCCTTTAATGCCAATTTTCAATCTTTTGACCCAGTCAAATTTAACCTATGACTGAGAATGTAAAAAAACTAAAACACTGCGTTTCAATGTCATATAAAATGGTAATTTTTTTTGAGCTAGATGGAGTAGGTTATTAATTTCAAGAAACTAAATGTATATATAAAATAAAAAATATAATACTCTCTTCTTGATGTCAAAATAATGACTGAAGAAGAAAAATTAAGTCTTAAAATAATTATTATTTTAATTTTTCAATTGTAACATTATTTTTTTTCCAATTAAATCTCATAAAATTAATGATGGATAAAAAAATTATAAAAATGAATTAATAACAATAATATTAATATTATAAAATTTGCATTCTCTTCTTTCATTTATTTATTAGTTTTTTTTAATTGTCTAAAAAAACCTAGAACGACCAATATTATGAGACAACAAGTAATTATTATTTATATTTCTTAAATAAGATAAATGTAGTAATAAAGCTTAATGAATAATATTTCATTATATACAATATGTATCATCTTTGCTTTTTTTTATTTTACCTTATAACAATATGTCTAGCTTTGTCCTCCTCAATTTTTGAACTAGACTTCCATTAGACCCAATGTCCACGGCTGTGAGAATGTAAAATCAAACACATTAATGTGGTGATGATCAAATAATTGAATGAAGGTACCAGGAATTTCTCTCCAGCTGTAATGAAGCCAAAAGAAGGTACCCCACTCTAGTTTTATTTTCTAGCTGGCCAGTTCAAATTAACAAATAGTAATATATATATATATATATATATATATATATATATATATATATATATATATAAACCTGATGCAATTGAAATAGGGGTAATATCACATCAATATACAATAATAATATTTACAAATCTAGCACAGTATGGGTCTCCCTACCTTTAGATTTAACTAGTCCTTTGCTGTCTTATTATATATTATATATACTGAAAAAAACCAGTTTTTTTTTAAGGAATAAAACTAACTTCTGTTACAGTGAAACTAATATTCATGATTACCCAATTGCATTGTGTGGTAATACTTCAGAAGAAATTTGGTCGGTTAAGTCCCAATACAAAGAGATGCTTCATCTTCAATTCTTGGCTCAAAGTCTCTATATTGCATAAAAACGAATTTAGGCGTAACTTATATAGTGAGACGACAGTAACACCAATTCATAGAACATATATACTTGATAGTATTAAAATGGTTATAAAGGAAGATTTTAGGAAATGTTACTAAAATTCAAGGCTCATTAATTTTTACAGTTGCATGAATTCAGACGTATATGGTATCATAAATTTGTAGCCAGCAGTATATGGTATCATAAATTTGCATGAATTCAGACGTATATGGTATCATAAATTTGTAGCCAGCGGTACGAACCCAGACTTTCTGTTTAGTACAGTGCAGAGAAAGTGAAAGAGAAGAAAAAAGTTTGTAATTTAAATCGAAGGACAAGTAAATTATTATTTTCAATTTTTATTTGTAAAAGTCAATCTGACAAAAGTTGTCAGTGTTATTTCCTCTGTTTTTCTTTCCTCCCATGAAAATATACCAATAGAGAAAAGAAGAAAACTGAGAATCAAAAAAGCAAATCAATAATATACCTGAAGAGAAAATTAATTCAGTGATCGAGCGTGTTAATTTGCTTATTGTTATGGTCAGAGGGGTCTAACCGATCGAAGTGAAGCTCTAGAGAAGAAACCTCCTAAAATACTTGTAGGGGTCAATAAACGTAACTATCACTGAAACCTCCGAGATATTATTAAGTAAATTTCCGTTAGAAATATGAATTACTAGGACTATTAATTTTTTTTATTATATTCTTTTGTTATCAAGCTCTGTTCTTGAAAGTATAATGAAATTTTAGGAGCTGAGTTGAATTCAATTATGGTGATTATGAAGGCACTTTTGCTTGGAGGTCTCGTAATCACTGTCACAATAACAGGGTTGATTTCATCCCTAAATGTATAATTGACGTCTTTGATTTCATCATCATTGTATGAATGGCTGTACATGAAGTATACAAAATCCTTTTGACATTGGGGCATTGTGGCAAAATGATAATTTGTTGAATTATCTAATTTTTCTTAATATTTTAAAGATATCTTATGTCAATTTAAATTTTAACTCGTTTTGTCCTAAAAAAAATAAATGTTAGAACATTAGAAGGTGAGATATTTATTCATTTTCTTATATTTTTGGGCTCTTTTAGACAATAAAAAAAGAAAAGTTATAGCTCTTAGATAAAAAAAAATATCAAAAGAGCAGCCCAAAATAAAATATTAGATGTCTTGGGTTGTATTGTACTAGCTCCATGCACTTATATTAGGTAACACATGAATGAATTGACATGAATTTTTTTAACTAGTGATCTTGAATTCAAATTTTAAATATATAATTATTTTAAATATTCAAAGTAATTTTTTTTACCTATAATGATCATACTCAGCTTGAGCGCGGTTGCCTCGGTGGGGAAAAAAGCCGTTGTCTCTCCAAAAAAAAAATACTGCACATACACTTATCTGTACACAGATTAATTTCTTTACTCTATAAATTTTCTGCGAGTCTTTATCTAGTTTTCAATAAATTTTGAAACGAAAATTATCAGGGTCCTATCCTATGCTTTACTGACGTATTCATGTTCAATCACAAATCCAACTTATTGGTCATGTACCAATATAAAGGCTTGTACAATTCCAATACTGCTTGAAACTGAAAATTGGAATTAGGGTCTCTCCACAGAATATGTAGAACTCAAAATGTTAGAAATGGTTTGAACAGAGTTAGCCATTTTGATTTGATCCACTGCAAAAGATTTATCTAACTTAATTGTTTACTCAGTGGTTATTGGTCATTGGCACACATGGCATAGAGTTTACTCGATCAGTTGGCGGCCTTTTTCATCCTGTCCTCAGAGCCATGTATGAGATTGTACTTGCTTCCCAAATGATTGGAAAGTGCAAACAATTATGACTTTGATCCATCCATTTTACAGTATAACGTGGAAGATTTACAAAAAAAAATGAAGTGGAATTAAATTCAAGAAATAGAAGATTCTGGTAGGGATGTGGTAGGAGAAGAAAGCAAAGGTTTTGGTGGGATTTCAAGGGAATTGATGTTGACTTCCAACATATCTATCACTCTACTCATTGTAGGTCTATCATTTGGAAAGGTTTGGATGCACCATAGACCTACTATGGCCAATCTCTTTGCTATCTCATTTTCTTCTGGCGCAATCTCTTCTTCTAGTCTCAAATCACTACCCAACTTAAGCCTCTTAAATATCCAATGCGGGAAGTATATCTCACTCATGTTACTGGCTTCAGCATTAGTGTTCTTCCTCCCTCCTACCATTTCTAGAAGCATCATTCCGTAGCTATAAACATCAGACTTAAGTGAAACTCCTGCAAAATGTCTATTCAACACTTCTGGAGCAACATACCCCATTGTTCCTCTAGCATCTGACAAAGAAATAATGCTTTCATTTCTAGGACAGAGCTTGGCTAGCCCAAAATCTGATATCTTGGGGCAGAACTTCTCATCCAAAAGAATGTTATGTGGTTTTATGTCAAAATGCAAAATTCGAGTGTTGCATCCTATATGCAAGTATTCTAAGCCTCTAGCTATACCAATTGCAATTTCATATATAATGTCCCAACTCAAGGGTGCAATGGTTTCAGGTCCTTTTCTATAAATGAGCTTGTCAAGGGAACCATTGGGCATAAATTCATAGATGAGAACTCTCTTGCGGCCTTCCAAACTGAACCCAAGAAGAGTGACAACATTAATATGAGAAGTTCTACTAATGCTAGCAACCTCGTTCATAAATTCTTCACCATCTTTTTTTGATGCATTCAATATTTTTACAGCCACAGGAGCGCCATTGGGTAGCTTTCCTTTATAGACAGAGCCAAAACCACCTTGCCCCAGTTTTACTTTGAAGTTATTTGTCATTTTCTTGACATTTGACAATTTATATCTTTTTAGAGTTATAGCACCATGAACTTTCAGCAAAGCTTCAATATTTTTGTTACTATTTGTGTTCAACCCAAAATGTCCTTTCCAGGTTGGTAACTTGTACAAACAGAGAATCGTAATACATATCAAAAATCCTGCAATTGCTCCACCTGTAACGCCTGTTAGCAGATACAGTAGGAACATCAGTGAGCATTTGATATATTTTATTTCTATAAAATGACATGCAAGCTGGACAAAAATAATTATGGTATTTCCAAAGAAATTTATTTATTTCCTGACTAAAAATGAGAATCATGTTATGCATTTCTTAAGGTTAAGCTTGTATTTCGAAGTAGGTGATATATAGACGTTATTTTAAAATTATATTGTCTTAAATGGGGGCAAAAAAAAAAAAAAACGAAAAAAAACTAGCACCAGGCTTCATCAAAGGTTGCTTATATATAGAATTGAGGACAATGTTTATTCCTTAAGATCAGAAGTATTGAAGATATGTTATAAATGTTAAAAGAGCCCGGTGGATGGGAAATATAAAGGGAAATTAGATTTTACCTATAACGAGTCTCCTCCGACTTTTTTTCCATTTATTGCCTGCAAGTGAGACCAAAGAAGGAGTCCGTTAGAAAATTGGTGAAAATGTTGTTGGAATGTTAAAACTTAGAACATTCGACTTTTTACAATCACTTAACTTTTGAAAGAGTTTACAAATATGGCATGATCATATTTCAGTCATCATATATTTTTCTACATTATTTTAACAGTGCAGTGGTAAAATTTAGGACAGGGAGAACGAATTTATGTTTTCAAACCTTGTGTCATTTCCTCAGTTTAATCAAGAGATACATACTTAGCATTTGTGTCATTTCCAGCTTCCTTATTTAATAGTTCACCCCTTATGTATTTTGTGTAATTTTTTTCTCCAAAAGTACCCTCATCCGAGGAAATTAGCTTTCAAAAGTGTCAAAATTATAACTCATTTCAGATATTAATTTCCGGACGTGTTAAAATTTTAACACTTCAGAAACTAATCTATGGATGACCAATCTCAAAATATTCCTTCAAAATGCATGCAAGGGTTTATCTGTCGGTTTGTAGATTCCACCATTACTGATGAACAGGAATTACATGGCACCTGAACTCTTAGCCCAATAAATCATTGACCTAAAGTGAAGATTGACATTTTATGTCGTGTCTTAACAACAATATCTAACTGAATCAATCTTTGTTCTTTGGTTTATCCTTCGTCTTCCACATGGGTCACCTTCTCTTTTCTCATTTTTCTTAGCCTTGTTGCATTATCTTTACTCTTAGGTTCACAAACCACAAATAAGACAACTCGCAAAATTGAAATCAAAAGAAAATCCTCGATTTGTAGCATACAACTTCATCCTTATTTAACACTCTTATGTGGTCACTGAACTTGTAGAGGTACAATTAGCATTGTTCAAGATTGAAAACGCCTCAGATTCACACTCTTGTGCCACCTCGTTACTACTTCCCACCTTCGCTTTCACCCTCAAGAGTGGCAAATCTGTTCCTCAAGAGTGGCAAATATGTTGAAATTGCTATAAATTTCTAGAATATTCTTAAATATAATATGTATGAAAATGGTAGAATATCTTAGAACTATAGTGTGTATGAATATGGTAGAACAATCTAGAACTATAATGTGTATGAATATGGTACAACAATCTAGAACTATAAGTGTATGTATAAGATAGAAGAATCTAGAACTATTATGATACTAATCTATCATGAAAACTCTAGAAAGACCTAAAGTAATGTAGAAACATTCACCACCATTGAGAGGTTGGTGACTTGAGCTTATAAATAGACAATTGGTATGTTGTAATTGATCATCCAAGAAATCAATGACATAACCTTCTTTCTAAAATAATTCTCTAAAACTATCAACTATCAACAGTGGTATCAAAGCTACGTTCGATCATACATTGGACATAGTTATATTGCCTACCTACCATTCCAAAATCCTCCCAACTACTTCAAAAGTTTCCTTTGTACTATTAATCCACTCCAATAATATTTTTTCTAAGCTATGGATAACACTACTCAATCGTCAACTATTTCTGTCCCTATCTTCAATGGTGAAAATTATGATTTCTGGCATGTTAAAATGGAAACATATTTTTCATCTCAAGATTTATGGGACATAGTAGAAGAAGGCTTCACCGTTCCCGCGGATACATCAGCTCTTAATTCATCTCAAGAAAAAGAGTTGAAGAAAAATAAACAGAAAAATTCAAAGGCGTTGTTTACCTTGCAACAAGCGGTGACTGATCCAATTTTCCCAAGAATTATGGGAGCTAAGACTGCCAAAGAAGCGTGGAACACATTGCAGGAGGAGTTTCAAGGAAGTGTTAAGGTACGTGCCGTTAAACTTCAATCTCTAAGAAGAGATTTTGAACTATTGAAGATGAAGGAGTCTGAGACAGTTAAAGATTACTATCCTAAAGTTAAAGAAATAATTAATCAAATGAGAGCTTTTGGGGAAGATATTCTTGACAAGAAAATTATTCAGAAAATTCTAATTACTATGCCCCAAAAGTTTGACCCAATCGTGACAACGATTGAGGAAACCAAAGATCTGCCCACTCTATCAGAGACAGAACTTGTGAACTCTCTTGAAGCATATGAGTAAAGACTGTATAAGCATAAAGAAGATACACTTGAAAATGCCTTCTAGTCAAAGTTTAAATTTCAACCCCAAAACAAAGAAAATGGAGGAAAGAAAAATTATGGAGAAACTTCCAGAAGAAGAGAAGGTTCTAGGAATTTCCTTAAGAACAAAACAGATAAAAATCCTCCATGCAATATATGCAAAGGCAAGGCCACACAAAGAAAAATTGTTGGTTCCGTAATATGCCACAATGCAACCATTGCCAGAAGTTCGGACACGTAGAGAAAAATTGTTGCAACAAAAATAGGCATCAAGCTAATATCGCAGAGGAGCATGATCAAGAACAATGTATGTTCTATGCCACTCAAGACTCAATAAAAGAAAAGGGAGGAAGCTGGTACTTGGATAGTGGATGTAGCAATCACATGGCCAAGGATGAGACTATTTTCAAAAGCATTGACGAGTCTGTCAAAGTCAAAGTTCGACTGGGAAATGGAAGTATGGTTGAATCAAAAGGCAAAGGCACTGTCATGGTGGAGACAGATAAAGGTACACGACTCATCCATGATGTCTTACTAGTTCCCAGCCTAAAAGAAAATCTTCTAAGCATTGGCCAAATGATGGAGAGAGACTACACACTTCACTTTGAAGGAGGTGTATGCAAAATCTTAGACAACAAAAATAAAAGGTCTGAGATAGCCCAAGTAAAGATGAATAAGAGAAATAGAAGCTTCTCTCTAAATTTAAAATATGTAACAAACATTGCCATGAAGGTACAAGTTGATAATTCATGGCTATGGCATCGAAGAGTTGGCCACTTCAACACACATGCCTCGAAATTGTTACATGAGAAGAACATGATTAGAGATCTTCCAAGCATAAAGGAGAACAATGAAGTGTGTGAAGGATGTCTCCTTGGTAAGCAACACTGATTTCCTTTCTCAACAAGTAGAGCATGGAGAGTGAAAGATCTATTGGAGCTGATACATACGGATGTCTGTGGACCAATGAGGACGCCATCACATGAGAATAACAGGTACTTCATACTCTTCATTGATGACTTCTTTAGAATGACATGAGTATATTTTCTAAAAGAAAAATCAGAAGTCTTTGGAGTATTCAAAAAGTTCAAGGCCCTTGCTGAAAATCAAAGTGGAAAACAGATAAAAGTACTAAGAAGTGATCGCGACAAAGAGTACACCCTCGCGAGTTTAAAAGATTTTGCGAGGATGAAGGCATTGAGCGATAACTTACAGTCGCATAATCTTCTCAACAAAATAGAGTGTTTGAGAGAAAGAATCGCACAGTTATGGAAATGGCTAGATCGATGCTCAAGGAGAAGGGACTACCTAACACATTCTGGGCTGAAGTAGTCTACACTGCTGTTTACATACTCAACAGATGTCCAACTAAGTCTGTAAAAGACAAGACTCCAATTGAAGCTTGGAACGGGAAGAAGCCATCAGCAAAGCACCTAAGGGTCTTTGGATCTATATGCTACATTCATATTCCAGACGTGAAGAGGCACAAGCTTGAAGACAAGACTATATGAGGTATCTTCCTTGGGTATAACATAATCTTTAAGGGCTACCGTGTCTACAACTTGCAAACTAAGAAACTCATTATCAGTCGAGATGTTGAAGTTGATGAGTACGCTTCTTGGAATTGGGATGAAGAAAAAGTGGAGAAGAACATTCTTATACCCGCTCAACTTCCTCAAGAAGAAGCTGAGGAAGAAGACCCAGGTGAACCACCTTCACCTCCACCACAACAAGATCAAGAAATATCATCACCAGAGTCTACTCCAAGACGAGTAAGATCTTTGGTGGACATATATGAAACCTGTAACTTGGCCATACTTGAACCTGGAAGCTTTGAAGAAGCGTCAAAGCAGGAAGTATGGGTCAAGGCAATGGAAGAAGAGATACAAATGATCGAGAAAAACAACACATGGGAGTTAGTAAATCGTTCCCATGGAAAAGATATCATTGGGGTTAAGTGGGTCTATAAGACAAAGCTCAACCCTGATGGCACCATACAGAAACACAAGGCGAGGCTAGTAGCTAAGGGTTACTCACAACAACCCGGAATTGACTACAATGAGACATTTACACCAGTAGCTCGTCTTGATACCATAAGAGCTCTAATAGCTCTTGCGTCACAAAAAGGATGGAGTATCCATCAACTAGATGTCAAATCCGCCTTCCTTAACGACGTACTTGAAGAAGAGATCTATGTGGAGCAGCCACAAGGATTCGTGTCTGAAGGCAAAGAAAGCAAAGTGTTAAGACTAAGAAAAGAACTCTTCGATTTGAAGCAAGCACCTTGAGCATGGTATAGCAGAATCGATCAGTATTTCATGGATCAAGGATTCAGGAGGAGCAAGAGTGAGCCTACACTTTACATCAAGTCTCAAGCTACACGGCCTGACATAATGTATGCTACAAGTCTTCTATCAAGATTCATGCAAAGCCCAAGTCAAATACACTTTGGAGCAGGAAAAAGAATTTTGAGGTATCTACAAGGAACAAAAGAGTTCGGTATATGGTATACTACCAAAACCAACTCAAAATTACTTGGCTACACCGACAGTGATTGGGCAGGTTCGGCAAATGACATGAAAAGTACCTCTGGCTATGCTTTCTCACTAGGATCGGGAATGTTCCCTTGGGCGTCAAAGAAGCAAGCTACAATAGCACAATCAACAGCAGAAGCAGAGTACGTGGCAGCTGCTGAAGCAATGAGTCAAGCTATATGGCTTCGTAGGATACTTGAAGACATGGAAGAAAAACAAGATGAGCCTACTAAAATCAACTGCGACAACAAATCAGCAATTGCAATGGCGAAGAATCCAGTTCATCACAGCAGAACAAAACACATAGCAATTAAGTATCACTTTATCAGAGAAGCTGAAGCAACTAAAGAGATCAAACTCGACTACTGCAGAACAGAAGATCAAATTGTAGACATATTCACGAAGGCGTTGCCGAGACCAATATTTGAAGAATTATGAGCTATGCTCGGAGTCACAAAAATTTGCATCAAGGAGGAGTGTTGAAATTGCTACAAATTTCTAGAATATTCTTAAATATAATATGTATGAAAATGGTAGAATATCCTAGAACTATAGTGTGTATAAATATGGTAGAACAATCTAGAACTATAATGTGTGTGAATATGATAGAACAATCTAGAACTATAAGTGTATGTATAAGATAGAAGAATCTAGAACTATCATGATACTAATCTATCATGAAAACTCTAGAAAGACCTAAAGTAATATAGAAACATTCACCACCATTGAGAGGTTGGTGACTTGAGCCTATAAATAGGCAATCGGTATGTTATAATTGATCATCCAAGAAATCAATGACATAGCTTTCTTTCTAAAACAATTCTCTAAAACTATCAACTATCAACTATCATCTAATCAACTATTAACAAAATCAAAGACCATAAAGCATAAGTCCCGAAATTGACCTCAGCAACAAAAAAATGAGTCCCAATTCAATAATCTCTTGGCACAGAATTCTCATAAGGAGAGGCCACAGCACAAACATCAACATAATGCTCATTTTATGTAAATGAGCAAAGGCCACATCACAACAGAATTTTCATAATGCTCATTCAGTGCCATATGGCATAGCTAGATTAGACAACATTGTATGGATTTGCTTTGCCATGAACCAGATTCGCACCATGGTCAACAACAATCCTCAAATGTTGTTGTTGAGGTCCTTGTTTTTTTTGCTGCTGCGGTGAAGGATATGCTCTGCTGGGCTTCATTGGTAGCATTCCCTGTCCTCATGTAGCATCATGACGATAAGAGCTGTGAACGCCTTCTTAGAGCAGAGGATCTGGCCATGACCAACGGGGGCTGTTCAAGTGTGGCAACGACAATATTGGCAAGGTGTTGGAGGTTCTTGGCAATGACGAGCTCGAGGGTGATGGCATTACAAATGTCAAGGGATTTGATGAAGTTATTGACGAGTTATGGGAGGAGTTTGTCAAGGAGCTTGTGAAGCCACGCGATGGAAAGAACGTGCCAGCGAAGTGGTCCTCTGTCGTGGAGGAGAGGAGGTTGGAGAATTGGTCACTGATGTACTTGTTAAAGAGCTCCAGGCCTCCCATAGTTCTAGGTCACGACTTCCATCCATGGACATCACTTGGTTTCATATTAGGCTTATTTGGCCCAAGAATGAACTCTGGAAGAGCAGGAAAAATGAATCTGCTGGCCAGTAAGGTCGGACCCATAATTAGGGTTAGGTTGGATTCAAAGAAAGACAGTTTAAATAGAAATGAGTATTTTTGACCTTGTTCATATAGTCTGATGGACCAAATGGACTCAGGTCAAACTGGTCCGATGGATCATGGGCTGACCTGCTTAATAATATACATTAAACATACATATTAAATAAAATATAGTAAATATTAATTAGTATTATAATTTACATTATTGTTATCACTCTTTTTTTCCCCTCAGTTTCAAAAATCAAAAGTGAAACCTAGGTCATGCCATGCGCAGCACCACACCCTCGTGTGGATGTCTCAACCAGATGCTTATATGCTTCCCTTTATAAAGATAATAGGGAATGAAGAAGACAAAACACAATTTTGGACTGAATACAACTAGGGTTTGAACCCCTCTCATCAGCGGTTAGCAAGAACATTTATAATATGATGAAACTAGTTCTTCTAGGACAATTTTTTGCTACACAAGGTTCAAATTAAGAGAACACAGGCATATGTACTGCCTAAACGGAGTATCTGTTAATTAGTTTATATTAAGCGACACATACCCCAGAATTAAGTCAGCCGTATGTGTGTATGAGAGTGTTTCTGGTATTCTCTACACTCATTTTTACCTTATTTTCCATCTCTTCTTTATTTTTTGTCTCTATCTTTCTCTTCTTTTCACTCGTACACTCCAAACATGGGGTGTACTGTAAATCAATTTTCTAACAATTAATACCAATTAATTTTCAAGGCCCATATGTCTTATAGGAGTTGCTGGGATCGAAAACACCCGGAGAGGACTAGCTAGGGTGGGAACTAGGAAGGTACAATTCAGACACTAATTGTATATTTGGTAAATCATTTAGCAATAAGTTAGCACATATGTAATTAATTAATTTGCATGCTGTGCCTGTGTTATTTATTTTTTGCTGTTATCGGAGGGTTCCTAATGGCAACCCTCCAAAAGATGCAAAGAACAAAGAGATATGCTTCAGCTTCATTTCTTGCATCGATATCAATTGCTTGAATGATAGATATAAGAACACGCATGACTAGTTAGTAAGAAGAGGACTTTTCAACAATAGTATTAGCTATGTTTGGGAACGCGTTCAAATCGTGTTGAAAGGGCAAACTAAACTTTCTACTGCAAAATTTCCAAAGCAACTTCCATTGCATTGAAGCCAACGGAGACACAAACACACACTAACAAGTTTGGATCGAGGTGATGAGACGAGAGAAATTGAAGAAAGAGGAGAGAGAATAGAAGACGTACTGTTAGTGCTGGCCATGGTTTTGGGAGGACGAGGAGAACAGTGTAGGGCATGAGTTCCATTTGGGCAATAGTAGCATGAAAGTACATGTTTTTCAATACCATATCTCCAGCAATGTCCTTCACTTCCCAGGCATCTTTGACAATGTTGAGAAACATTATAGTTGACCTCAAACCCTTCATTGAGACTCTTTTTCAAAGCAAAATCTCCACCACCCTTAAAATCCAATTGAGCAACAGCCGACACATTTAAACTTCTCTTGCACTTCTGAAGCTGTGGATAATCGGTGAACAGCCGATCATATGCGCGCGCAAAATAAGAGATTGCATTCCCACACCTGAAGTATCCATAAGGAAAATATTGGATGCGGGAACAGTTGTAGAATATGGTAACGTTGTACACTGAAGGGGAATAACGGAACAGAATGCGGCTCTCATAGGTCTCCTCATACTGTGGAAAACAAACATTGACAACTATGTTTGTTGGCACCAGTCTCATGGTTTGAGCTGTGATGTTGATCTCCTTCACTGTGTAATTTAGTGAGCCAATTCGAATTGAAGTGGTATTATCATCACCATTGCAGCTGAGTTCAAAAGGGTCGCCACTGCCACATTGAGGAGATCGGTTCTGTCCCCAGAAAGGATAGGATATGTTGGACAGATTTCCGCAGTTGTATGATTGCTTCTTACAAATTGAATAATCAAAAGCGGTTGGTTGACACTGAGAGTGTGGCAAAGTGGTTAACAATAAGCAACACACGGTGAGTAAGGACATAAGGAGCATAGAAATATGCATATGGATATGATTATGATTATGGTAATCCATTCTTACTCTTTTGCCCAACACCCTCAAAAGCCTCATGTATATGTATCATGTCCTTATAGGAGCTGTTCTTGGAAAAGATGATCACCATTTTCACGATCATATAGGAATAAATTAAGCTATAGTCCACCCACATGTGAACGCTGAGAATCCATTTCCAGCATGGAACGGGATTCGCTGCAGTAGAAAAAATTCCTACATTCCTGCATTTGGCTAATTGCAACTATTGAGTGAAGATCAGATGACTCATTTTATTTCGATAGATCTAACTTCAAATATTTACTCAAGATGTGAATCATTTGATCATCATTTAATGGTTCTGATTCATGAATGCGTGAAGATGTGAACACACAGAATCCATTTCCCTTGGCATAGATGATACATACCCACACAAAATTAAACAAAATGGAATTGAAAATTTAGAAAAGACCACCAAGTTTCCTCACTCTTACATCCCATCAGCTTAGATTATTTCTCGTAATAAATGTTTTATCAACTGCACCAAATTATAAATTTGACTTTTATTAAATAAAATATATTACTTCAAATATTCTCCGTCTTTTTAAGTTCAAACAAAGCACACACCACATCTTAAAGAAAATGATATAATATCAATGGTCACGATAATATAATTTTATTCAACCAAAACAATCTTCTTCTAATGAATATATAGATAGTAAAACAATATTGTATTGTAAGTTGAAATATTAAAAATAAAGAAATTATTAGAAAAAAATAATATATTCCTGATGATATAAATTAAGAAATGATAATATGAGACAAAAAATTATAAAATTAAGAAATAATATTAAGGTACATGCTATATAAATTTGTCTAGCCACAGAATCAATTAATTATCATACCAAAGACTAGATACTTTTTTATGGTAGGAGACAAGGTCTTTCTTACTTTTATTTTTCAATTTGTGGGTCAATGGTTTAGTACAACATATAATAATTTATAATCAATTTCTATTATTAGATTTCTTTATAAATTTTGTACATACGTATAGTATTAATTTTTTTCAATTCCAAAGAAAATAAACTACTTATATTTTAGTTAGAACTTAATAACCTAAAGAAATATTTGCATAGTAGTTACTTTAGTTCAAAGCACATAATTAGAATCTCAGTAAATATATTCAAGCTCTGGAAATCTCCGCAACAACACTATCTGCTATTTCCATATAGAAACCAAATCGAGTCCTATCATTCTAAGGAAAACCCAGTGGGACAACCCTTAGAATACAGCGATATGTTGTGCATCGTTTTCAAAGATGGTGGGGCTCAAAGTCATGTACGTTGGTCAAGTCTGAGCAACATTTACTAATTTTTAGCAATATTTTTTTATCTAATACTTAATAAAAATATTGTTAAATTTTTTTGATAATATTTAAAAATATCATTAAATATGAATAAATATTACTAATATATTTTAACGTTTAAAAATACTTTTATTAAGTTTTAAACAAAAAAATATTATTAAAGAATATGTGTGATAGTGATTCAGTGTAGACAATATCTTTCAAAACATCCTCGTGGTTTTGACGTATCCATTCTCAGCACCAGTAGCAAATCCACATTACAATTAGGGCATGCATTCGTACTCTTTCATTTGTTAAAAATTACACATAAATATAATAAATATGTAAATTTCATCACCTCTAATTAATTATTATTTTTTTATTTTTTAAATTGAATATGTCCCTGACTTGGAATCTTGGATCCAGCACTGCTCAACACTGAAATTTCGTGAGTTGAATTGAAATGAGATGTCTTGATTTCACAATTCAGCTTTAACTGCTCGCTGCTGTCAGCCTGTCATAGTAACTGGATCGGTTCTGTCCTCGGAAAGTGAAAGGGAATGAAATGTTGGACACTTCTTTGCAGCAGTATTCTGCACAGTGAGATTTTTGTTTTCTTCTATTCCTTCATGGTTAACAAGTAAAAAGGGATAGTAAGGAGTAAGGAGATACAATCATTTATTCTTACGTGCATTATCATGATCAAGGAGATGATGTTACATTATCTTATATGATTTGCTTTCCTTAATGGAGTATTATGCGGTACTATTGTTAAAACAGAAGAGGACCCACACGCAAAAGAAATTAATCCCCATTTAGTTTCCTGTTTGTAAAGGAAGTGGAACTAAGAAAATGGAAATCAAAATTGGAGGATTGCATTCCTAGATAGCAAAGAAATTAAATTATTATAACTGGGCCCTTTTAAAATTAATATACTAATAATGTAGTCAACTTTTGTAATAACTACATGCAATATGCTGTCTTCTATGGGTTTATTTGAATATAAAAAAATATGATTTAATTAATTATGTAAATTTATACGAAGAAGTATTTTTTTCTGTTTTTCTTTTGTAGTAACTAGCGTAATTATATAATTCGGTTTTTTGATAAACACTGTAAAATTCTTTGCCTTTAGTATTTATGTCTACGTCTAATTATTAAAATATTTTCATTATAACGATAGAATTTTTCTTCCACACCGCCTTTTAATAGTAAGAATCATTTGTTAAATTCATGTATATAATAAATTACTTTACCTACAACTTTGTTGATAACTTTTAAAATGTTAATATTTATGTACCGCTTCTTTTAGACAGCTCTTAATTACTAATGTCTTTGAATGGCCTAGTAAGGCTTCAAATAAATTTATGGCTGTTAATTAAAACTATAATAACATATTAATATATGCCCCAGTTTTTTGTTTTATCAGTTAACATATGCCCTACAAGTAAAAGTATGTTGGTTTTTTCCAGAAATATAAAGGAGGAGCCAGACTAATTAGACAAATTTGATTTCTCCGCATAAAAATCAGAACTCCTTGCGTTCTTAGAGATCTCAAACAATTCCTGACGAATCTAACCCTTTTGTTTAACAAAAATTAACTTTTCATATGATATTAAGTAGAGTGCAAATGTGCAATGTTATTGTTAGCTATCAATATTGGCACTGAGATTTAAATGCATTAATACAGTTACAAAAGTCAGAAAATTGACACTAGAAAAAACTACATGTTGTTTATGTTGAACCAATAGACCAAATAGGGATAAATAAAAGTCAATCATCTACTGTGAAAGAAATGAACTCAGAAACATACCAAAATTTAATACAATTAATTAGATCATCTCCATTCAATCATCACTTTTTTACTTTTTATAAATTTAAACGGGTCCCTCTATTATACACAACTATTGTTTTCTTTTACAATTTAAGCAATTCCTCTCCAACACGAAAACTTTAAAATTTTAATAAATGAGTCCCTATACAAAACATATTAATGAGAGTGCCATGCTATTGTCAATTAGCTGGCAATATATCGCATTGAGATTTAGATGGACTAATATATGCAGAGAACTTGGTCACAACACAAAAGTAAGAAAATTCACATTAGCTAGAAAATACTGAAGAGGAAAAGTCTGTTGAACGGATAGACAGAATAAATTAAAGACAAAAAAAAGTAAATAATCATAGGTATTAGAAATGAACTCAGAAACATGCCAAAAGTATAATTATTAGAGGGGAAAGAAAATAAGTTCAAGAAGACATATTTACAGCTTATCCATCCTTGTAACTGATTTGATCATAGTCATCCACTTTGATCACACCTAGGCCTATATGAGATGCACTTGTTTTAAAATGATTTAAAAGTGCAGAATCATTATGCTGAGTTATACTGAGTGATCTGTCTTACAAAATAACTTGGAAGATATATCAAAATCGCAAAGAAAATTACTTGATCAATTAATGAACAGGTTTTGGGGGACTTTCCAGTGAATTAATGTTGCCTTCTAGCATATTTATTACTCTACTCATTGTAGGTCTAGCCGTTGGAAACGTTTGAGCGCACGATAGATGTTAGGGTCACGCGATCTGGTTTTCGAGGAACCAGGGCCTCCAGCAAGAAGAATAAAGAAGGGGAAGAAGACAACTAGAGAAGGAAGGTAACTCTGCTATTTTCATTCATGATCCTTGCTTTTCTTTACATCACTATATATAATACTCTAATAACAGAATTGATTCTAAGAGGATATTGCAATAACAGAATTGATCAAGCTGTCCCCTGCTAGCAGACCACGATCAAGCCAAGGATCTTCTAGAAGCTAATCAGTGCTGGCATCACCCATCTTCCTAAAACGTGTTGTGACTTTGCTATTGGACTTCCCTACTACCCGCACCTCCTGTTTTGCTGTTTTGCCTCCTGCTTCTGCACTTGTTTGTATGCTTGCACGTTCGTATCATCTCCCAACCCCATCTAACACACCTTGTCCTCAAGGTGTTGGGGTTTCAACGCATTGCTTCCAAAGGTGATACCGGGGTCCCAAGGTTTGTTCCGACGAGATTCCTTTGGGGCAGCAGCTGGTTGGCACTTGCATGCAACCATGGTAGGTCCATGGGATTCAGTTCCTATTGTAAATATCGACATGTTTTTCCTTTCAAGAACTTTGCCATTAGAAGTTGCTGCACGGCTACACGAAGCAACAATACCGAAGAGGTTGTTATAAGAAACAATGGCGCGAGTGTGGCAGAGATCGGGGAGGCCGGCAACTGGCATGAGACGTGGAGTCGGCAAGGGTGCAGTGACTGGTGGCACGGGTGTAGGACATGGAGGTGCAAGCGACATGGATGGCAGAGGCGGCAGCGGGGTCGTCGTGGCTGGTGGAGGTGGCGGCGGAGGCGTCGTGGCTGGCGGAGGTGACGGTGGAGGTGTTGTGGCGGGCGGAAGTGGCACGGTCATGAATGCAGTGCGCGCGGGTGATGGAGGTGGCTTGAGCAGCTGAGGTGACGGCGGAGTCTGCGGCAGAGATCCGGGTCATCGAGGTAGTCGGAGGAGAAGGGCATCCAGTTGGGCGTCGAGGCGGCGTGTAACGGCATCAAGTTTGGCCAAGGCTGCCTCAAGGCGGTCTTCGGTGGCTGACGACGAGTTGTGTGGGTGGTGGTAGGCAGTCATGGAAGTGGCATATGGTGAGTGACAACCATTGAAGGCGGTCGTGGGAGCTCCGTACGACGAGTAGTAGCCACGGACGGCAACCATGAAAGCTTGGTATGGTGGTTGCTGAAATGAAGGTGGGGTTCTCTTGGGATCGAACAAGCTCAACAACCGTTGACGGGTACTCTCAAAATCAATCCCAAGGGATTGAGCTGGATGTACAAAGGGATGAAGGGTGTGCGACAATGAAGGTGTGTGGAGATGGGTATGGCAGCCATGGAAGACGACCATGGGAGGTCAATGAAAGCACCAATGTTAGGGTCACGCGATCTGGTTTTCGAGGAACCAGGGCCTCCAGCAAGAAGAATAAAGAAGGGGAAGAAGACAACTAGAGAAGGAAGGTAACTCTGCTATTTTCATTCATGATCCTTGCTTTTCCTTACATCACTACATATAATACTCTAATAACAGAATTGATTCTAAGAGGATATTGCAATAACAGAATTGATCAAGTTGTCCCCTGCTAGCAGACCACGATCAAGCCAAGGATCTTCTAGAAGCTAATCAGTGTTGGCATCACCCATCTTCCTAAAACTCGTTGTGACTTTGCTAGTGGACTTCCCTACTACCCGCACCTCCTGTTTTGCTGTTGTGCCTCCTGCTTCTGCACTTGTTTGTATGCTTGCACATTCGTATCAATAGACCCACTACCGTCATTCTCCTTGCTATATATCTCATTTTCTTCTACGGCTATCACCTCATCGGGTCTTAAATCTCTACCATGCTCTAGCCTGCCGTATATCCAATGTGCAAAGTATATTTCACTTGCCTTACTAGCTTCAATATTAATATTCTTCCTTCCTCCCACCATTTTTAACAACATTATTTCACAGCTGTAAATATCAGATTTGTGTGAAATTCTGCCAAAATTTCTGAAGCTACATACCCTGATGTTCCTCTGGCATCTGACTTGGAAGTAATACTTTCATTTATAGGACAAAGCTTTGCTAGCCCAAAACCAGATATCTTGGGGCAGAACTTCTCATCCTTTATGCAAGTACTCTAGTCCTCGGCTATCCCTAAGGCAATTTGCTACCAATTATCCCAACTCAATGATAAAGTTGCCTAAAGCTCCTTAAGGAAGAAGTTTACATCAATGAGTCATGAACAACCACATAAGGTTGTTTGATACCACACTTTAACCCCAAACCTTAAGGCTCAAGTTTATGGATCTTCTTCCCACTTATATGGTGCTCAACTTTTTCACTTCTACCCGATGTGAGATTTTACCTCACACTTGTACTCTAATAATTTCCCTTTCAAGTGTGAGTCTCTTCCATATGATAGCCTCCCCTCGAGCAGCAGTCATTATCAATCATGAGTATAGTCATTAGAGCCCACATGCTCTAGTTACTTTCGATACTTGCACTGTCGTTCCATTTGAGAGACATGCTGCTTGGACCCACCACCAAGGGATCCCAATACCAATATCCATTGTCGCTATCTTACTCGTCTGAGCCGGTCACCAAGTCGAACCATCGACTCTAATACCACTCTAATGAGGAAATAGGTCAACACAATAACAAACTCTATAACAGAGACACAATTTGTTTAACTTGGAAAATCCCTCAATGCAAGGGTAAAAATCACAGGTCGTCCAGACCAAAAAAATAACTTTACTATAATCAATGATGATACAAGAGAACCTCCAAACAGTCAAATCAAAATAAATTTTCATTGGTACAATACAGACAAGAAGATAAAATTCTAAAATATAGAACAGATAATACGAAATACTTATATCTCTCCATATATCTTTTTCCCAATCCAACCGTATAATTCGAAGTATCACGCACGTAAAACCTTCTGTCCAAAAATAAATCTGATCCAACGATGAACGAATTCACAGTTGCAATCTGAAAAAAGCTCTCTAGTGGAAATGCGAAAATCACATTGATTTTTTCTTTTCTTCTTTCTCTCAATGATTTGTAACTATTTTTTCCTCTTAAATGAGTCTCTCTCACTGTATCTCCCTCTATGTGTCTATCTCTCTCCAATCTAACCTTTTTTTCACTTAAATAAGTGAGAGAAATGGACCTTCTCATTTGTGTCTTTACTCCACATAGGAAGGGAGCTCAAAAAATCTAACAAATCACCTTCACCTAATTTAACTTTGAAGGAGTAGGTCATTTTCTTGACTTCAAAAAATTTATCTCTTTTGTGCTAGAGCTCCATGATATCACTAATTAGTTTTGTAGACAATTTAATGACAAATTAATCCTAAAAAATACAATTTATTGTTTAATTAGTTTTTATACATTATAATTTAATGACAAAATGGTCTCACAAATTTAACTATATATATGACTAATTTGTCACACTTTTATGAATATTCAGAAATTTAATTTGTATTTTTCATCTTTCAGAAATCAATTTGTCACCCCATTATACTTTTTGGGGATGAAAATTTGTTTAATTATAATAAGTACTCATGCATCACGCATCAACCTCAAGTAAAAATAGCATATACAATTATTCTCACACAAATTGGAATGAAAATGCTATGGATATTATCTATGAAGAATGTGGGACATGAACAAACCAAAATCAACAACCCATTCTTCAAACTAGTGTGGTTTTCTACGTGAGCAATAAAATAAATGCTATGGAGACTATATGAACACATGAGCAACAACAGTCAACACTACCATATAAAACCAATTTGAGAGCAAATTTTAAAGTTGAAGTAAGAGTAACCAATGCTGGTATACATATACAAATGGTCTCTTTAGAAATTAATTAGAAGAGAAAAATAGAAACATTGATTAAAAGAAAATGGAAACGATGATTTGCCAAAGAACATATTCACATGAAACCCCCAAAGTTTTGCATTTCCATCTAGCATACAAGCAACGCTGTTATTTTCAATTATTATTTTTACTCTGTTGTCGATCAAAGCTAAAAATTGTCAGATTATGTAAAAAAAAAAAAGGCTTTTGGGTTAAATATAAAGACTCTGAAATCACTTGAAGGATGAGCACGAATAGTCAATTATTTAGATGCTTCGATCATTTGGACAATATGTTTTATGCATGTTGAACTCAACAATTTAGACAGAACAGGCAAAAGTGAAGGAAGCCATCTCAATAAAATGAAGTTTTACAGTGTGTGTGGCAATTGGCAATATGGAGTTCCAATAACCAATGACATAACAATTTAGAAACACCCTGTAAAAATTATTATTTTCTTGATTAATTTCAATATCAAAACAGACCAGAACCTTACAAAAATTGAGATAAAAGCAAAGCTAGATGTCGGAATCTGTTTACTATAGATGGAACAACCTCTTCTACATGTAAACTAAATCAAAAGATGGCACAACCTGTTCTGTCACACACCCCTGAAATTGATAAAAAAAAAAAAAACTAGCATTAGAAATAATGCAATAGAATCTAGTTTTTGCTGTTTAAAATCAAAGATAACCTTTATAGTGTATATGGATGACGGAATTTAAAATTCTGAGAAATTTTGAATTCTAAAAATTTCAAATACTTCAATTGAAATTCTTTTATTTTTAAAATTTTATGTTTGGATAAAAAAATATTAAAATTGTGAGGGTGAAAGAAAATGAATGTAAAGAGAAGAGAAGATATGGTTGATATACTTCTAAAGAGAAGGATATTGATGTGGCATGGGAGTCGCAAGTGAATCGAGACACAACGACGTATAAAATCATACCCGACCACAACATTAAGTCAGCAGCGCAAGGCATGGCTCAGGCTCTCCACACCGGTGAGCACCTCTACCGCGTGATAGGTAACGACGACTGCTCCCTTGACTGGCGGGTGCGATTCTACGTGTCCCCTTACAACCGCACCTGATCGTCACTACGCAAACTCAGACGGCGTTTCTTGAAAAAGATGATCATCGGCGTAAGGAAAGAGTTGCGAGTTCGAGAATGAGAGGAAGGAGGTTATGAAAAAAATACACGAAACTATTTTGGAAGGTTTTTCTATCAAGAAGAGAATTTCAATTTCTCACCTTTTAGAAGAAAATTAAAATTTCACATTTTTAGTTGTTTAAAATTCAGTTTTAAAATTTCAAAATTTTAAATTCTTCATATAAAACATCTAAACAATAAATTTTAGATTAAAGAAATTTAAATTCTCTGATAAATTACTTTAAGATATTAAAGGAATTATAATATATACAAAAGCAAGAGAATGTCAGGGTGGACCATTACACTATACATGTGGAAAGCATCAAAGAAGGACCCAATTTTGTATAGAAATTTTGGTCTGCCCATCTTGCAGATCATGTGGAAGAGGCAACCACCCTTATGACAGTTTTTTCACTTACTTCAACCACTTCTGTTTCTCACATGAAAATGAAATGGTAGAAGGAAATAGACAAACAAATAGACATGGGATATGTACAAAGAGATGCATAAAGAGATGAAATAGGGTAATGATGTGACATGGTATTGATTTGTACCTCAGGATTTATATATTACAAATAGATAAATAGATTATAGCATAATTATGTCTGAGTGATCTATTTTACAAAATAACTTGCAAGATCTACCCGAAAGATAGCAAAGAACTAGTGGTAAATTCTGGCATCGATCTAGTGGGAAAAGAAAGAACAGGTTTTGCCACTTCTCAAGATCTACCGGGAAGATAGCTAAGAACTTGTAAATTCTGGAAGTCACAGTATATTGTTACCCGGAAGACAGCTAATAACTCTAAAAGGTACTAAAAATACAATTATTATAAGAAAAAGAAAAGAACTTCAAGACGAGAGACTATCAAGAAAGAGGAAGACACATTTGCTGCCACTTGTCCATCCTTTGTAACAGATTTCATCAGAGTCAACAACTTTGATCTCACCTACAGCAACAATAATATTTGGCCCTGACTCTTACATAGCACTAAGCATAGCACACAGTTTGGTCTAGCATTTGAATTCAATTTGTTTGCGTTTGCTTGACATCCACTTTGTTTCAAAATGAATTAAAAGTACAACATAGTCATGTTGAGTGATCTGTTTTACAAAATAATTTGAAAGATCTACCCAGATTGCAATGAACTAGTGGTAAATTCTGGAACCGATCTAGCTGGAGAAGAAAGAACAGATTTTGGGGGCATTTCAAGGGAATTCATGTTGCCTTCTAGCATCTCTATTACTTTGCTCATTGTTGGTCTATCTTGTGGAATTGTTTGAACACACCATAAACCCACTATAGTCATTTTCCTTGCTATCTCTGTTTCTTGTGTGGCTATCACCCCATCAGTTGTCAAATCTCTGCCCTGCTCTAGCCTTTTGTATATCCAATCTGGGAAGTACTCACTTGTTTGACTGGTTTCTGCATTAATATTCTTCTTCACTCCCACCATTTCTAGCAGCATCATTCCATAGCTGTAGACATCAGATTTGTGTGAAATTCCACCGAAGTGTTTGTTGCACACTTCTGGAGCTACATATCCTATTGTTCCCCTAGCATATGACAGGGAAACAATGCTATCTTTCCTGGGAAAAAGCTTTGCAAGCCCGAAATCTGATATCTTGGGACATAGATTCTCATCCAAAAGAATGTTATGTGGTTTTATGTCAAAATGTAAAATTCGAGTGTTGCAACCACTATGCAAGTACTCTAGTCCTCGGGCTATACCTATTGCAATTTGCCACAAATTATCCCAACTCAAGGATGCAGTGGTTTCCAGACCCTTATTGTAAATAAACTTGTCAAGGGAACCATTGGGCATAAACTCATAAATGAGAGCTTTTTTGCGTCCTTCCAAACTGAATCCAAGAAGTGTGACAATATTAACATGAGAAGTTCTACTGATGCTAGCAACCTCATTGATGAACTCTTCGCCATTTCCTTTGGATGCATTCAATATCTTTACAGCCACAGGGCAACCACTGAGTAGCTCTCCTTTGTATACAGCACCAAAACCACCTTCACCCAGTTTAACTTTGAAGGAGTTGGTCATTTTCTTAACTTCGGAAAATTTATATCTCTTCTGTGCTAGTGCTCCATGATGTTTTAAGAACGATTCTATACGTTGGTCATTCTTTAACGTAAACCAAAGTTTTACTTTTGTTGATGACATACATTTAGTACAGCAAATTATGATGCATATCATGAATCCTCCCATTACTCCAGTTGTGATAGCTGTGTTAAAAGATATATAGGAGAATTAGGGGACAAGAAATACTTGAATTCCTTTTATTTCTGGAAGTTAATATTTATCAGTTTAAAATGTATACAACAAACAAGACCCAAATAAATAAGAATATATAAAAACACGACGGTGAATTACCAGTGCTTGTAATTAAATTGAACCATAGATATGGTAAGAATAAGAAGACGGCAGTTAATTATGAGTTTTTTTTTTTTTTTGTTATTTTAAAGACAATTTTAGTTTTTCAATGGATATGAGGTTATTTCCAAACAAGTGTTCCTGACCGAATGCATCATGATATGCAAAGTAAAAGATGATCGTATGTTTGGTGACTTTTTTTTTCGAAAATTGAAAATATATTTTTGAAAAGATTTTTTAAATATTTTCATTATTAAAAAATTTTGAAAAAATAAAATAAACCAATTAATCCAAAACATGTAGATTTTTAAGATTGCCTATGTATCTCTCCGTTCTTTCTGTCAATTTTTTTTTTATCTCACTGTTCTTTCACTGTGGATAAATAAAAGATTTGTCAATTGTTTTTCATCTCATTTCTATTTTTTTTTCTTTGTATTTTTGTGTTTTTGTGTTTCTTTCTTGTTAGTCCCATATTTAATGAGTCGCTCTCTTAAATTTATAACTTTTATTGAGTTTTAATAATTGAGTGTTTGAAAGTACTCCTCCTTACGAGAAATAAAGACGCATAAAATAGCGAAAAAAGTTCAAGGAAGACTCTATCTATTACCTATAAGGAGTTTCACCTTCCAATTAATTTTTCCTGCAACAGTCAGCAGGGAAAGCAAAGATGGGTTAGCATTGTGCCAATTCAATGAAGATATTGTAGTTGAATATAACAAACATAAACATGTATATTTATGTACTTTCACCGAAGGCCTCATGAAGAAAGTACACGCTAATGGCTATGGCATGGTATCTGAAGAGAGGCACAATGGGAATTACCAATAACTGTATACTGCACTAACATCATACAATTTAAAAGTTAACCATAAAATATTTTGTTTTCTTTCAAATTAATGATATGACTAGGTTCTAACTGATGAAAAAATCATGACAATGAGACAATGAAATATACAAAATATCAAAGAATTACACAGTTGATTTTGTTACTGAGTCTACAAAAATACAAAATAGTTCATGGCTACATATTATGTAATCCAAATACACTTTGAAACAGTGAAACCATAATCATCTGACATGCAGAATTATAGATAGTTTAAGGCGAGTGTCGGACAGGTCAAAAGGAAAGGCAAAGATCTGGTATACTTTGGTTAGCATATTCTAAAATGGCATATTAGAATAGAAACTGAATTTGTACCTGAAAGAGGGAAATTGAAAATTAAACAACAAAAAAAAGAGGAAATAGAATTTGCACACAGAGAAGGGGGCCTGTGTGTTACGTGCGGCGGCTTGGTTGCTGAACTTCAAGGGTCAGCACCTCCAGAAGAAAAAGAAAGCTAAGGGGAGCAATCTGCTATTTCATTCATTCATTCATTCATGCCTCCAACAAGTGCCATTACACGGATATATATAGCTATGAAGGGGACAAGGCCCGACAAGCTCTAACAGAAAAGATAAAGCAAATCACAATATCCTAATAGCAAATATTTTATTATTGCACTACACATCTTCTAGAAGATGCGGTGCTAGCCTAAGGTTTGTTGGTTTGCGCTTTCCACGTACTGATGAATGCATGGGTCACAACTAACCATATTGGGCTGAGGTTGTTGCCTTCTGTTTGGGCCTTATACTTCATGCAGACCCTTAGCTTCCTGCAATACTATCCCTATCATTCCCGCCCTCATCGAAAACACCTTGTCCTCAAGGTGTTGGAGGATCAGCGCATTGGTTCCAAACGTGATACCGGGATCCCAAGGTTTATTTTGGGGAATTGCACCTGGTTTAGCAGTTGTGCAGAATGCAACGGTCATGTTGGAAGCGTGTATGCGGCCATGGCAGTCCCACAAGGAGGAACAATGCTGAAGAGCTTGGTGAAGGGAATGGTGGTGCGAACGAGATCGGACAAATGAAGAAAAGGCCTAGGGCGCGGGCCCAGCCAAGTTGTAGGCCACGACTGTATGGGTACCAAAGGCGGAAGTGGTGGCAGAGATGGCGGCGAAGGCGTTGTGACTAGCAGAGGTGGCGACGGAGGCGTCGTGGCTGGCGAAGGTGGCCTGGTCGTGAATGCAGTGAGCGTGGATGATGGAGTTGGCTTGAGCAGCAGAGGCGACGATGGAGTCTGCAGTGGAGTCGGCATGATGGTGGCTGGCGTCAGTTCCTGCGCCGGAAAGGAAGATGAAAAATGTGGAGTGGGATTGCGAGACAGTCGCTGAAGAAGGTTGCCGATGGTGGTGGCCAAGGTGTCAATGGAAGTGGCGAGGTTGTGTTGGCTGAGGGTAAGTTTGGCTAAGGCGGTCCTCAGCGGCAAACAAAAATTCAAGGTGGTGTGGTGGTTATGGAGGGGGGTAGTGGAGGGTTTCGTATGACGAGTAGGGTGGGTGGTGGTAGGCAGCCATGGAAGCTTCGTATGGTGAGTGGAAGCCATGGAAGGTGGTCATGGGAGCTCCGTACGGCGAGTGATAGCCATGGAAGGCAGCAATAGGAGCTCCGTACGGCAAGTGGCAGCCATGGAAGGCGGCCATGGGAGGTCAATGAAAGCACCAATGTTACGTGCGACGGCTTGGTTGCTGAACTTCGAGGGTTAACACCTCCAGAAGAAGAAGAAAGCTAAGGGGTGCAATCTGCTATTTCATTCATTCATTCATGCCTCCAGCAAGTGCCATTACACGGATATATATAGCTACGAAGGGGACAAGGCCCGACAAGCACTAACAGAAAAGATAAAGCGAATCACAATATCGTAATAGCAAATATTCTGTTATTACACTACACATCTTCTAGAAGATGCGGTGCTAGCCTAAGGTTTGTTGGTTTGCGCTTTCCACGTACTGATGAATGCATGGGTCATAACTAACCATATTGGGCTAAGGTTGTTTCCTTCTGTTTGGGCCTTATACTTCTTGTAGACCCTTAGCTTCCTACAATACTATCCCTATCAGCCTGCTAAACAAACAACAAAAGTATGATCACAATATTTCCAAATGTATTATTACCACTACCACAACTTTTTAAGTATGACTTATCCTTGCAGTTGCAGAGGAACTGATTGCCATCAGATCCACAACGTCCACCACTTTTCTCATGGTCCTGGCAATCAGGTGCAATCCAATTCAAAAGAGACCCCATCTTCAAAATCTCAGGGTAATTCATTCTCAATAAGCTTGTGAAATTAATAGCAGCATTCATGTTCAATGGCACATTAACCATAAACTGGCACTCATTCAAGGAATAGGTTTTGTGCTCCAGTGCCTCCTTATGAAAAACGTCCAAAGAATAATGTGTAGCATTTTTAGCACAATCTACTTCGAAAGTGGGGTAATTTTTAGGTTCTATGGAACAGTTGTAAAAGAAGGAGAGATTCCAATTTTCTGAACGGTAGGTAAATGGAGTTTGATAAAAGGTGTAATTATCTAAGGGAACAGGACACTTGTCCTCATAGACATCTATGTTGGCCACAGTAAATGAGAAGTTAGAGTAGCCACAAAATGATTCTTGTTCATAAGGAATCCAGAAAGGATACTTAATGGGTGGACCATTTCCACAATTTCTTGGTGTACAGGGCTCAAATTTTGGATTGGAAGATAGAACTCTGGTAGCCAAGAAGAAGATAGTAGTAATAATGCAAAGACAACATTGTTGAGGTGTATTGTAATGGAAGAAGATTTGAAGAGTCATTTGGTTGTGGAGATTTGAAAAGGATGAAGATAAGACAAGACAAAAAGAGAAATTGTGTGGAGCCTAAGGTAGGCATTTAGAGGAATATTTTTTTTTTGATTAAACGTTTAGAGAAAATTTCAAAGTGGTTGGCCGGTATTGTGGAAAATTTTCCATGAAAAAATGCTACTATTTTATAATTGTACGCGGTTTCACAGTATGACAAAGTGGTTAACAACAACCAACAGACGGTGAGTACCATCGTACGGAGCATGGGGATATGCTCTTTGCAATCCATTCTTACTCTTGCCCGCAACACCATTCACACATAAATCATGTCGTTTCCACACATAAATGCATGTTCTTTGAAAATGATGGCCACGATTCTCACCACCATATGAATCAATAAAAGCAAAACTCCTCCTACGAAACCACCACCCTCTTTCCTCTTTCTCCATGACCCTGTGCCTTCTTCTTACTTCCCCACACCAAACAAAAATACTAATCATGCAGAAAACACGTTGTATAGTATTTTCTAGTTCTTGCAAATAGAAATGAGTTAAGGAAGGTAGTAATTTCCAATGAATTAATGTTGAATAAGAAACAAAATTTATCATTGAAGTCAAATTATTGGCGTGCCACAGCAACCACAAAATGGCTAAAAGTGAAGCCACATGCCAAAATCATATGAAGATGGAAGTGATAGATGAGTCACCCTTTTGGGAATTTGAAATTCCTAAGTTCCACCCCAATCAGAGGAAAGTACCATTGTGATTTAACAAACATACAATACAAAAAGATAGTTAAATAGAAAGGTGCTATGTTTGCCATGTTTTGTGCTTTATGGACAATTGGAATTCATTGTTATAAGACATTTTTGGATCGTCCAAATGTTAATTAATTGTTCTTATAATTATTGAATATAATTGTAGGCGATTTGTGTGTATCATTGTTTTTATTTATATACCCAAAGATAATAGGTACTACTAATTGGTGCATATTTAATTACCAAATAATGTTAAGAGTTTTATTAGTATTATCATGTTTGTATGATGTGTGTTGTTGTATCACCCGAAGGAGAGCATCAACATATATTTATCGTTATCTGAATGAATCATATATCGTTATCTGTGTGTGTGTGTGTGTGTGTGTGTGTGTGTGTGTATGTGTGTGTGTGTGTGTGTGTGTGTGTGTGTGTGTGTGTGTGTGTGTGTGTGTGTGTGTGTGTGTGTGTGTGTGTGTGTGCTGGAACATTAATGAGTACATTGACCACCATGAAGTTTAATGGTTCACGTACTATGCATGAAAATATCATTGAAATGACCAACATGAAAGCAAGACTTAAGACTTTGGGAATGAATGTAAATGAGAATTTCCTTGTTCAGTTTATTTTGATTTCATTACCATCTGAATATGACCTGTTCCAAATGAGCTATAATACCATGGAAGATAAATGGAATGTGCATGAATTGCACAATATGTTAGTTCAGGAAGAAATGGGGCTTAAGAATCAAGGAAGTCACTCAGTCCATTATGTAAGTCACCAAGGGAATCAAGGAGCTGAAAATAAATTTATCAAGAAGCATAATAAAGGCAAAGGGCCATTAAAGATCAATGACGACTCTTTGCAAATCCAGAAGAAGGTATCAAAGGGCAATAATTACCAATTTTTGTCGGAAACCTGGACACTTCCAGAAGGATTGCCTAAAGCGTAAGTCTTGGTTCGAAAAGAAATGTGAGCTTAATGATCATGTATGTTTTGAATCAAACTTAACCGAAGTTCCTATAATACATGATGGATTGATTTTGGATGTATGACTCATGATTCTAATACTATGTAGGGATTACTTACAATCAAAATCATAAATCCAAATTAGAAGCTCGTCTTCATGGGTAATAGAGTGAAAGCTCTAATAGAAGCAGTCGAGACTTATCATTTAAAACTCGACACTAGACATCATTTAGATTTACTAGAAAATCTTTATGTACCTAGTTTATCTAGGGATTTAGTTTCATTATCTAAACTTGATGCTACTGGATACTATTTTAATTTTGGTAATGGATGTTTCAGTTTATTTAAGCATAATCATCTCATTGGTACTAGTGTTCTTTAAGATGATTTATATAAATTGAAATTAGATGATTTGTATGCTGGAACTGTTTTAACTCTGCATCATAATGTTGACACTAAACACAATTTAATGAATAAACGATCTGCTTTCTTGTGGCATACAGATTTAGGTCACATTTCCAGAGAAAGGATGGAAAGATTAATAAAGAATGGAATTCTTCCTGATCTAGATTTTATTGATCTGAATATTTGTGTGGATCAGGGAAAAAAAAACAAAATATACAATGAAAGGAGATACAAGAAGCACTCAGTTTCTTGAAATTGTGCATACTGATATTTGTGGACCTTTTGATGTTGATTCTTTCAGAAAGGAAAAATACTTTATTACCTTTATTAATGATTATTCACGTTACAGTTATGTCTACTTACTGCATGAGAAATCTTAAACAATGGATGCCTTAGAAATTTACTTGAATGAAATAGAAAGACAATTAGATAGAAAGGTGAAAGTTATTAAATCTGAAAGAGGTGGTGAGTATTACCGAAGATACAATGAAATTGAACAACACCTAGGCCCATTTGCTAAACCTCTTCAGAAATATGGCATTTGTGCACAATACACAATGCTTGGTACACCACAATAAAATGGTGTACCAGAAAGTCGTAATAGAACTTTAATGGATATGGTTAGGAGTATGTTAAGCAATTCAACTTTATTCGTATCTTTGTGATGTATGCCTTGAAAACTGCCATGTATTTGTCGAATAGGATTCCTAGCAAGGCAGTTCAAAAGACACCTTTTGAACTGTGGATGAATAGGACACCTAGTATAAGGCACTAGCATGTTTGGGGTTGCTAGACAGAAATAAGGATTTATAATTCACAAGAAAGAAAATTGGATGCAAGAACAATCAATTAATATTTCATTAGTTATCCAAAAAATTCAAAGGAGTATATGTTTTATAGTCCTAATCATAGTATGAGAATTGTCGAAACTGGAAATGTAAGGTTCATTGAAAATGGTGAAATCAATGGGAGTCCAATTTCACGAGATATGGAAATTAAAGAAGTTAGAGTGTAAGTCCATTTAGCTTGTGCTGATAGCAATAAAGTGATTGCTCATTTAGTTGTTGTTCAAAACAATAATGAAGAAGAGCAACACAATAATGAGTCCATGATACATACTAAACCTATTGTGGAAGAACCACAAGAAGTAGCATTAAAGAGGTCTCACAGAGAAAGAAGATCAACTATTTTGAATGACTATGTGGTATACCTACATGAAACAGAAACAGTTTTAAACATTAATAATAATGATCCAGTTTTGTTTCTACAAACTGTAAGTTATGATAATTCTGAAAAGTGGTTAAATGCCATGAATGAAGAGATAAATGTCATGTAAGTTTTGTTTAGGACCTTAAAGAATTGTCAAAGGATTGTAAGTGGGTCTTCAAAATTAAACGTGATTTTCATGGCAACCTTGAACATTATAAGACTAGACTTGTTGCCAAGGGATTTATTCAGAAAGATAACATTGAGAAACGTTTTCATCAGTATCATGAAAGGATCTTTTTAGGATTATCATGACATTAGTAGCCCATTATGACTTGGAGCTACATCAGATGAATGTGAAAACTGCATTTCTTAATGGAAATTTAGAGGAGATCGAATGTTTATATGGACCAACCAATGGGGTTTTCAGTTGAAAGAAAGGAACACATGGTGTGCAAGTTAAATAAATCAATATACAGTCTTAAGTAAGCTTCCTGCCAATGGTATTTGAGGTTTAATGATACCATTGCTTTCTTGAGATTTAAGGAAAATATTGTTGATCAGTGTATATATCTGAATGTCAGTGGGAGTAAGGTTATTTTTCTAATTTTGTATGTTGATGATATCTTGCTTGTAATTAATGATCTCTCTAGCAACTTTGAAGTGAAAGATATGGGTGAGGTAAGCTATGTTATGGGAATAGAAATCTTCTGTAATAGACCACAAGCATTGTTAGGCTTATCTCAGAAAGCATATATCAATAAAGTACAAGAGACATCCAAGATGGAAAGGTGTTCAACATTACATATTCCAATTTAGAAAGAGGACAAATTTAGTTTCACGCATTGTCCTAGAAATGACATGGAATGAAAAGAAATGAAAGCAATTGCGTATGCATCAGATGTTGTTGCATCTACCATGGAAGCTGAATTTGTAGCATGTTTTGAGACTACAATTCAGATTAATTGGCTGCAGAATTCTATTTTAGGGCTTGGAATTGTTGACAGTGTTGCCAAGCCGTTGAAAATATATTGTGATAACTCCACAACAATATTTTTTCTAGAAACAAAAAGTATTTTAAGGGTGCTAAGCATATGGAATTGAAGTACTTTGACATGAAAGAAGAAGTTTAGAAACAAAGAATGTCAATAGAACATATTAGCACAAACCTGATGATAACTGATCCTTTGACAAATAATAAATGTTCAGTCCATGTTGAGGTAGAAAAAAGAGAAAAAAAAAGAAAGTTATAGATATTGTCAATAGTGGCCTGGTCCAAGTCTTTTAGCATAGGAGAGTTAGTTTGTCTTTTTAAGTTTTAGCTAGAGAGTTGCTCATTTGTTCAAGAAACCTAAGGCTCAATGGGTTAGTGGGCTCGAAACTCCCCAAGAAATTAATACTAAGAGAGAAAAAGACGCATACACCATGTGGAACTGTTAGAACAAAGGATGAAAGTTTGAAAAAAAAAGAAAAAAAAAGCTTTAAGTCCCACATCGCTCAGGTTAAACACTTGAATAGTGTTTCACTCCCTATATATAGAGAGCTCATTTCTTCATTTTTCCTTGTCCCAGTTGAGAAGCATTTCCCCAACTTTTCTTTCTCCCTCCCATTTTTCAGCCGATGCATTTTCGAAAAACTTCTCCCTTTTTCTTTCTGTCGCTCTATAATTTCGGTTGGCTATAATAGTGACTTTTTAAGTCATAATTTCGGTTGGCTATAAAAGTGACTTTTTAAGTCATATTTTCGGTTTATAAGAGTGACTTTTTAAGTCATATTTTCGGTTGGTTATAATAGTAACTTTTCAAGTCATATTTTCGGGTGGCTTTAGAGTGACTTTTCAAGTCATACAAAAGGGTGTAATTCTAGAAAGGTTCCCTCAGTACAGTGGGAATCTTATACAGTGATCTGGGCTGTTTTATCCTGGGGACTTCGTGGTTGATAGTCTGCTTGCACAATTTTTGGCAATGCCACGAAACGTCTTAAAAAATGACATTGTCCGCGACTCAGCCAGTAATTTTTTCGGTTTGCCATAAACTATTGTTACAACAGGAATTCATATACACATTCAACTATTTACATTAAGTAAAGTTGAAATAGATCCGAGAAAAGCAATTCACAAAAGTTTCTCAAATGACTCTAGAATATAACATAAAACAATATTTTAATATGAAACTTTTTGTGCATGGACCCACGAAAAAGGGAAGAGAAATGAGTTCTCTGCATAACACTTCAAAGCCATCAGAGCTAATCCAATGTTTTCCTCCAACGGGTTAAAAATGCTTTTTTCGGTTTCTTAACTATGTGCTGCCAGTGAGCAATGCATCGTTGGAGTTGGAGTTGCCCTTACTTATTTTATGTACGTGGGAGAAAGATAGGAAAAAATGGAATAAAATAAAATGGTCTAATTTGAAGTCCTATTGAGTATTTTATTTTTAAAGAAAAATCAAATGTCTAAGAAATAGATTTCCTAGTTTAATTACCTACCAAAGTGAATAAGGCAATAGATTAGCAGCACTATACTATATGGTCTAACCATGAACCAAACAGTTAGATAGGTTGTTATGGTTTAGTCTCATAATCAAATTTTACAGTCAAATCAATTAGTAATAGTTAACTTTGCAAAAGATTTTTCTTCTTTTCAAGTGATGTATATAAATACTTCTCAACTAATTTGCTGTGCAATTAATAACTATATATCGAGAAGGAATTGAGTTTTGACAAGGTCAATGACATGAATTGGAAGATTCCGAATGGCAAGTGGAATTTAAAGAGATGCATCATTAATCATCTTCAACTCTTGGCATTAGGAAACCTCCAAGTTGATTTTTTTTTTAATGATAGAAAAAGGACAGAACATTGATTTGTATATATATATTTACAATCACTTGGGTACCTGTGTATTGTGCAATAATGAGAGTAAACACTAAAAAATATAAGTAAAATGAAATGAAAAAGAGAATTGATATATATATATATATATATATATATATATATATATATAATATGCCTAAAATTAATTTATTAAAAAATACACATTAAGATCAAAAGAGATTTTTAATGTTCACGTAACATATTTCTTTATAACTGATGTGACAAATTTTATATTTACACAATCTGTGGTCGACATGAATTACAATGGGATGAAACGGCCAGAAACCAACGAATACAATAATAAAATATCTTAAAAAGACATGGAAGAATTAAATTGGGATACTCTAAACTACACTTATTAACACAACGAAAAATCAGTCAATTAAAGCATCCAAAATGAACCAACACATCTAATCAAGCCATAGGAGTCAATCTAATCTACCTGTTGCAAGTATAATTAAATTCTAAATCTTAATAAAAGCAATGAATTGAGCAGAGTTGTGAATATGAGCAAAGATTTCAATAATATAAAAATCTACAATATTTTTTCAAAAGAGATTAAATGAGTTATCTTGTACCTTTTTTGCAACTTTTGGCTTCAGTTCTGCCTTCTGAGCATAAACACCTCGATTGCTTAGTGGCTTGGTCGAATCTGCAATAGCCATTAGACTCCTCGCACACTGCACAATCCTGAGCTCTCATCCAATCAAGCACGAATCCTTTCTGCATAGCATCACCAAAACCAGTGATCAAACCACTAATTTCAATCTCATCCTTCTTCACTGTCACCACAACATGCTCCTCACAGCGTCTAAGCCAATCATAGCCATTACTTTCAGCTTCATCCCCGGTCTTAAACACGTAAGACTGATACTTATCATGTTTCATGCACCCTATGTGCTGAATAGATGAAGGGTAAGAACTGCAGTTGAAATAGAAACTGAGGTTAAAATCTAATGAGCTGAAAGATAAAGGGAGATTGTGTAGGGAAACATTGTGTCGAGCCCTTGGACATGGTTGTCCCAACACATCTATGTCAATAAGTGTGATTGAATGATTATCATAGTTTATATCCGTGACTTGGTATCTGTTAGTTGGCAAAATCAAGATGGCTTGGTCATCCAAACATTCAAGGCCAAATTCAGGGTAACCGCAAAATTCTTGAACGTTGGTGTTGGATTTCTTCCAAAAAGGGTAGCTGATGTTGAGGTTACCACATTTAGAAGGTTCACATGTTGTTGATGTATTGAGGGTTTGAGCATGACATGTCACAAGGATGATGGACAGTGCAAAGAGGGTGCAAAAGGGTTTTGACATGGCTTAGTTACTCAGATACGCAAAGCTAATAGTACCAAGGGTGTTGATTATGAGTGAGGTGATGAAATTGATACTTGAATATATAGTTGTAAATTTTCTTCAATGTGATTAGGCAGTCAAAGAAAATTTTCTTAGGGATCTAATTCATTAATTAGAAATAGAAATTAAGGGGCGGTCCATGTGTAAGTGGGAAAAGAATATGCCATGCATGCCCAAGTGGCCCGGCAGCAAGGTGACGTATTATAACTCTTGGTACTTTATGAAGTTATTTTATAAAAAAAATTATTTGTGTACATACTATTTGATATTTTGGGAGTTAAGAAAATTAATATAAAAAATTGTTGGTACAATGAACGATATGAAGGGATAAGAAAAAAGAATTAGAGATAAATTATATGAATTGATAATATTATTCAAGGGTTATAAAGGAAAATATCAGGAAACGTTACTAGAAGTCAAAGTTGAATTCACACTTATAAGAAAAGGAGGAAAAACTGAGAACGGAAAAACCAAATCGTGAAGCTGTAAAGAAGGAACCACCTAATACTTGTATTGTAGGGGACCATCTGAGATGGACACAGCAATACTAGGAAAAATGTGCAGTCAATTATCTAGTTTTTCTCAACGTCGAGTCAACAAACGTAACTGTAACTGAAACTTCCCAGAGATTATTGAGTAAATTTGTGTTAGAAATATGAATTTTTAATAATTATTTTTATTATAATTATAAGTACCACTTTTTTACTACTATTTATTTATTGAGGAGAGATACACTTCAACATAATATAATATTAGAAATTAATCTTATTCCACTCTGTTCTTGTTTTTGGGTGATGTAGTGTATGTATGTCTGTCCCGAAGATAGAACAATTAATACCCAAGCTTATACCTATAATTTATACGACATGCTGAGGAGAGCAAAAAATAAGTGAGAGAACTATTAAGTGGGGACTAGGAAGGCAGCTGGATAGGGAACTTCAGACACTGATTGCATTATTGTAAAAAAAAAATGATAATTTGGTTTAAAAAAAGTAATTATTGACTGATTTTGTTGAATTGGAGGATTCCTACTTCCTAATGGGAACCAGATGCAAATTTAAGAGCAAAGAGATGGCTTGGCAAAGTATGAAGACGATTTTGCTACAACAATAAGTTGGTTGGAGAAAAGAGGAGCGAGGATAGGATAGAAGACATACTTTTAGAACAGTGCAGGGCGTGAGATCCATCAGGGGGATAATGGCATGAATTTTGGTCAATGCGAACACCATGTCTCGAGCAATTTCCTTCACTTCCCAGGCATATGAGCTCGAATAGGTCACCGCCACCACATTCAGGGTCTCGGTGGTCGTGTCCCCATAAAGGATACGAGATGTTGGTCAGATTTCCGCATTTGTATGATTGCTCTTTGCATTCCGAATAATTGTATGCGGCTTCAAACTATGGCAGAGTGGTTAACAACAACCAAGAGACGGTGAGTACCATCGTACGGAGCATGGGGATATGCTCTTTGCAATCCATTGTTACTCTTGCGCGCAACACCCTTCACACATAAATCATGCCGTTTCCACACATAAATGCATGTTCTTTGAAAATGATGGCCGCGATTCTCACCACCGTATGAATCAATAAAAGCAAAACTCCTCCTACCAAACTACCACCCTCTTTCCTCTTTCTCCATGACCTTGTGCCTTCTTCTGACTTCCCCACACCAAACCAAAATACTATTCACGCAGAAAACACGTTGTATAGTATTCTCTAGTTCTTGCAAAGAGAACTAAGTTAAGGAAGGCAGTAATTTCCAATGAATTAATGTTGAGTAAGAAACAAGATTTATCATTGAAGTCAAATTATTGGCGCGCCACAGCAACCACAAAATAGCTAAAACTGAAACCACATACCAAAATCATATGAAGATGGAAGTGACAGATGAGTCACCCTTTTGGTAAATGAAAATTCCTAAGTTCCACCCCAAACAGAGGAAAGTACCATTATGATTTTCCAAACATACAATACAAAAGATAGTTGAATAGAGAGGTGCTATGTTTTCTGCTTTCTTCTTAGAAACATGCAAAGCATCCTTCATAGCCTCTCTTAGAACAAAACATTGATTCTATTCTTGCACCCCCAGACCCTTCAAATTGTAGAGTTTCAAGTCAAAGATAAGATGCATTTAATGCATAATGAAAATTAAATTTTTACCATTAAGGTTTAGGTGGTTTAAATTTAAAGTGGAAGATTACATCAGATTTGTGTGAAATTCTGCCAAATTTTCTGGAGCTACATACCCTAATGTTCCTCTGGCATCAGACCTGGAAATAATACTTTCATTTCTAGGACAAGGCTTTGCTAGCCCAAAATCAGATATCTTGAGGCAGAACTTCTCATCCAAAAGAATGTTGTGGCTTTATGTCAAAATGTAAAATTCGAGTGTTGCATCCCTTATGCAAGTACTCTAGTCCTCGGGCTATCCCTTAGGCAATTTGCCACAAATTATCTCAACTCAACAACAAAGATGCCTAAAGCTCCTTACTGTAAATAAGCTTGTCAAGGGAACAATTATGCATGAATTCATAGATGAGAGCTTTCTTGTGTCCTTCCAAACAGAATCAAAGAAGTATGACTACATTAACATGAGAAATTCTACTGATACTAGCAACCTCATTGACAAAGTGTTTGCCATTTCCTTTGGATGCATTCTATCATTACAGCCACAGGGCAACCGCTGTGTAGCTCTCCTTAGTATACAACCCCAAAACCACCTTAACCCAATTTTACTTTGAAGGAGTTGGTCATTTTCTTGACTTCGAAAAATTTGTCTCTTTTGTGCTAGAGCTCCATGATAACTAATTAGTTTTGTAAGCAATTTAATGATAAATTAGTCCTGAAAAATATAATTTATTGTCAAATTGATTCTTGTACATTACAATTTAATGACAAAATGATCTCACAAATTTAATAACAACACTAACTTGTCATACTATTTTCACATTTAAAAATAAAATTTATATTTTTCATCTCTCAAAAATTAATTTATCATCACATTATACATTTCGGGACAAAAATTTGTTTAATTATAATAAGTACACATGCATCACACATCAACCTCGATCAAGTAAAAATGCTATATACAATTATTCTCAGACAAATTGGAATGAAAATGCTATGGATATTATCTATGAAGAATGGGAGACATGAACAAACCAAAATCAATAAACCATTCTTCAAAACTAGTGTGGTTTTCTACGTGACCAATAAAATTAATGATATGGAGACTATATGAACACATGAGCAACAACAGTCAACACTACCATATAAAACCAATCTGAGAGAAATAGAAACATTGATTAAAAGAAAATGGAAACGTTGATTTGCCAAAGAACATATTCACATTAAACCCCCAAAGTTTAGCATTCCCATCTAGCATACAAGCAACACTGTTATTTTCAATTATTATCTTTTTTACTCTGGTCTTGAGCAAAGCTAAAAATTGTCAGATTATGTAGAAAAAAAAAGGCTTTTGGGTTAAATATAAAGACTCTTGAAATCACTTGAAGGATGAGCACTAACCGTAGAATAGTCAATTATTTAGATGCTTCGATGATTTGGACAATATGTTTTATGCATGTCGAACTCGACAATTTAGACAGAGCAGGCAAAAGTGAAGGAAGCCATCTCAATGAAATGAAGTTTTACAGTGTGTGTGGCAATTGGCAATATATGGAGTTCCAATAACCAATGACATAACAATTTAGAAACACCCTGTAAAAATTCTTATTTTCTTGATTAATTTCAATATCAGAACAGGCCAGAACCTTAAAAAAAATGAGATAAAAGCAAAGCTAGATGTTGGAATCTGTTTACTATAGACGGAACAACCTCTTTTACATGTAAACTAAATCAATAGATGGCACAACCTGTTCTTTGTCACACACCCCTCAAACTGATAAAAAAAAACACTAGCATTAGATATAATGCAATAGAATATAGTTTTTTTTTATGTTTGACATCAAAGATAACCTTTAGAGTTTAAAATGGAGGAAAATAAAAATTTCGCGAAAAGATATTAAAGGAATTATAATATATACAAAAATTGACAGAAAATAAGGAAAGGAGGCAAAAATTGACAGAAAATAAGGAAAGGAGGCAAAAAAGTATTGGTATGAAATTCTATATATTAATAATAGCAATGATTACATTATTTATAGTTTGTACAGTGGGAAAGAAGGACCTAAAACCTAGGAGGATAAGATAGAATCAAAACATATTCTTGTATTATTTATGGACAACTCATAAATGTAATATATATACAAGAAAAATAAGAGAAGGGAAATAATGCTCTGTTGTCATATATTGTTGCTAGACATGGCAAGAAAATCCGTACTTGTGGGTACCCATCTGAATCCGTCCCGACTTTGACGGGTAATACTCGAGTTAACCGGATATGGATTCGGGTTCGGGTTTTTTCCGATAACCAAAAGTCAGGTACGGGTATGGGATTACTACATCCGCCCCAACCCCAAACCTGAACCCGTCCCGCCACTTAAAATTTTTAGAATTTTTGCATAATTTAATCAAAAGATCTAAAATTTTTATTACTAGTTAATTTTATTTTAAATTTTTACATAATTTAATATTCTTTTCTTAACAATTTTTGTAGACACATGCACTATAATAAATTTATTAATATATAAGTAGTTAAACAAATGTTTAACAATCAATTTATTTTTCTAAAATCAAATTTTTAATATTTTCTTTACAAAAAAAATGTTTTTTTTAATTTGAATCGGATACGAAACGGGATCAGGGATACCCGATACCCAATGGGTACGGGGATGAGATAATAAATTTTAACTTATTCTTAAAATTTTCATTTTGTTCTCTTTTTTATTTTATTTTAGTAGTTTATGATTACTGCTTCTTTATACAATTTTTTGTGGCTGTTGCTTACCTTACTTGCAATCAACATCACCCAATACACTCCCCCAAATTTGTCTTGAATCAAAATGCTCTCTTATAACCTAAGGAAAGGTAAATGGAGATTATAATTTCAATCAAGCTCAAGGTTCAACTCATTCAATCAAATTCAAGCTCAACATGGGTGCAAGGGTTTCATCATTCATGAACAGGGTAAGGCTATTTGGCTAAGTGGTTAAATCAATCAATCATGGCCTTCATCATTTCCAAATCATGCATCCATTTAGTATTCATAGATTCATGCAAAAATCGATACTTGATGCTAGTCGTTCTCTCACAATTTAAGTTCAGACAACTCACCAGGTTATAGCCAATTATTACCTTCACTATTTACCTATCAAACAAACTAACATTTTAACTCACACCCCTAATTCATGTTCTTTCTCTTCTAACTACTACATACTCATTCAAAGCATGTGATCTACTATCACAATTCACTCAGTTCACGCAATCAATCACATTCAAACCAATCAACAAACACCAAAGGTTTAAACCAAAACATGTTTAAAAAAAAAAAAAATCAACCACTGTGCATAGTTTAAAAACTGTAAACTATTCCAAAAACTATAAAATTATGCTTTGTAAGTAAATAAAACTAAACTAAAACTAAAATTAAAAAACTGTATCTAAATAGCAGAAAAATAAATGAGTCCTGTCTTCAATCATCCTATGCCGGTGCTGGATCATCCTGAGGTGTGGATGGGGCATCCTGGGCTGGTGTAGGAATGGAATCCTGTGCTGATGTGGGCCAGGGGTCCCAGGTAATCTGTGTTGTTGTCATGTCTGCAACATAATCAACATCTACAGTGGTATCTCCCTCGTCAGTGGCCTCCAAAGGCGTGGCGACAAGCGTGTCCTCTGGTGTCACCTCTGGCCCTGGCTGCGGTAGGAGCCTCACCTCCCCCCGCAAGATAAGGCTGGACTCCTGGCCAGGCCACCTAGGCCATGAAATCCTCCATGTTGATGATGGGTCGATGCTGAGCCAAATCATGAATGCTCTACATCACCAGGCATAAGCTGTGGTGAAAGCTCTATAGCATCGGCACCAAAACGTCTGTGCTTTGAGCAGAGGGGCCGGAGGGTGCTGTGAGTATTGGAGGGGTAGGAGCAGGAGCTAGTGGTGGTATTGGTGTTGAGGTAGAAGCTAGAGCAGAAGTGGTGGCATCAGAAGGTCCCCGAGCCTTAGTCTTGCAGGTCCCCAGAAAGGTGATCGTGGGATCATCCGGGTTCCAGTAGTTCTTTCAGATATATGCCAAATTAATGGCAAGGCTCAGAGATTCAAAAGTCAATGAATTAGGAACAGCTCCCTGGGCGATGCATAGAGCAATGATGAGTGCATGAAATTTGAACCTGGAAGAGTTGGATTGGGCCATCTGCGAGATCTGACTACAGATGATCGAGCCCACATCCATGTCCATCTTCATGACAAGCCCGTATACCAACCTCGCCCTATCCATGTTCAGATCAGAAGTATGAGAGGTGGGGGCGAGGTTGGAGTATGATAAAACACTCTAGGTCTGGGCAAGAGTGGTGAGGTCCTTCCTTAGAAGCTTCCAAGGCACTCTCTCAGCGTTCAGAACAAATCCTTACCCTGGAATGCAGAGCTTGGATGCAAGCTCCTGTGGATTCATATGTGAATGGCAGAACCTGGAATATATGGAGTACCTCTCCCCTGGCTCCAAAACCACAGGGGTCTCCAGGAATGTGTTGAAGGTCTCATCATCAAACTTAATCAATTTGCCCCTCACTCTGACCTGCCTCAGGGACTTATCTTCTGGATCGAACAAATAAGCATAGAATTCCTTGACCAGGGCCACATCAATGCAACCATCAAGCTGCCTGGTCAAGGCCTTGTGCCACCTCCTCATCTCGAGCTCCTTTCGGAACTCGTTGTACTGGGTCATGTATAAATCAACATTCCTTTCTAGGAGGATATTTCTGGCATGTACATTTTGCTCATAACGTTCCCAGGCGACCTCGAAAACGAATCTTGTAGTATCGTAAGGTTCTTGAGGTAAGGAGGTGGATGATTTTCTCTTCCTAGAGGCCATCTGCATCAAAAGAATCATAGGAAAGAAAATTAGACAAATTTTATTGAAGACTACAAATAGAAAAATAAAACAGAAAAAAGGACTGGGCGCTTAGCGAGATAGACTCTCTTAGTGCCCCTTTAGAAAATAACATGATACGCTTAGTGCGAAGGGCACGCTTAGCGCGACTACTAAAAAATAAAAACTCTAGCTAAGCGAGACACCCTCACTTAGCTAAAAAAACACAATGGCTAAGCGAGCATGGCTCGCTAAGCCTTATTCTCGAACAGAGAGCTAATTGCATTTAGCAAGCATGGCTTGCTAAGCGCGACACATTAAATAGGCTTAGCGCCAGTGGCCACTTAGCCTGACTTGACCACTGGAACATAAATAGCTTAGTGAGCAGGCACACTAAGCCTTATTCTAAAATAGAGAAGAAATTGCGCTTAGCGAGCATGACTCACTTAGCGCATGAACAAAATTCTGCAAAACTAAATTGTCGTAGGCTTAGCGAGACAGACTCACTTAGCCTAGGCTTAGCCAGACTTCAAAGGCATGGTGGCTTAGCGAGCGTGGCTCGCTTAGCCACAACCAGAATACCAACAACCTCTATGAATCAGACTTAACTAAACTGACTCGCTAAGCGCAGCATGTCGGCTTAGCGAGTTCATACGAACTCAGAAATTAAAACTTAAAATTTAAATGCTCGCTTAGCCGTAGTGTAGTGGCTTAGCGAGTTCAGACATATATGCATAAATTTAAACAAAACTGATGAATGTGCTTAGCGGGATAGGGCCCACTAAGCGTGTTCATCTGAAAACCCAGAAATTCATCCAAAACGGATGAACTCACTTAGCAAGTACATTGAAATTTCTTGAAAAAAATTGGGGCTTTGAAGCCTTAACTCCCTAGACACTTTCAGGCATAGGAAATATAAGCAAAAGCCTTCAAATGAACCTACATTATACGCTAAACTAAAGCCCTAACAACATATAATCAAACAACTAACTACTCAACAGCAACAGCAACACAGAATCAAATTCACAGAGAAAGTAAAGTTGTCTTCTACCCTAGGGTTCAAAATTGAAATTCAAAATGACAAGGGACTGAAGTACTTACTTGGATTGCAGAGATTAGTGAGAAAAATGAAGGCAAGATGCAAAAAGGAAGTGTGAGGATAATGCAGGAATTGCCAATGATTACCAGAAGTGAGAGGAAGGAGGTTATATGATTGTGCAAAAGTAACTACCTAAGGAAGTTATGTATTATTTTTTGCAGTTTCGATCTGCTCGCTAAGTGCGAGTGACTCACTAAGCGAGCACTCAGTGACGTTTGAATTTTTAGGATTTGAACTCATGCACTTAGCGAGACAGGCTCGCTTAGCCCAATTCAAAAATTAGAAAACCCGAGAAGGCTTTGGGCTTAGTGCATAGATGTGCGCTTAACGAGTTATGCAGCTCTTATTGGTCTGCAACTTTCGCTAAGCAGGACATGGTCGGCTTAGCGGATTAAATGCCTCAAGATACAGTAGTGGGGTCGCGCTTAGCGAGATGGTCTCACTTAGTGCCATGCCATTCTAGAGAGTGTTTTGGGCTTAGCGAGTATGACCCGCTTAGCCCAATTGACATGAGGGTCCAGGCAAAGGGCCTTTTGCACTTAGCACACAGACGCGCTTAGTAAGAGACTATGTTGCGCTCAGTGAGCTGACTCGCTTAGCCCTATTCCATTAAATGCAAATCCAGAGAGGTTTTTGGGCTTAGCGCAACTGTCTCACTTAGGGAGACCCCTTCAGCCAATGGGTGGGGGTTGGCATGCTTAGCGAGAGACACTACTCGCTCAGCGCATGGGATATGTCTCACTTAGCACACAGGACGCATTGAGCGAGTGGATGACTGAAAATTTTTCTAAGTTCTTTCCTCATCAAATGCTTCAGAGAAGCTTTTGCCAACCCCTCTATCATACAAAATAGACTAAATTCTGACTCTAGCAATCTCAAATAAGCTAAAACTTAGCTACATGCAATGATAAACAGAAAATAATGATTGAGAAAATAAAGAAAAAGCTAGGTTGCCTCCTAGTAAGCGCTTCTTTAACGTCACTAACTTGACATATGCTACCTCTAAGGGTCCTATGAAATCTTAGCTCTGGCAATCTGAGTTATCTTATTCTCAATCTTATCCCTGTTGGAATAGACACTACGGTCAATTGAATGTTTTGTTGTATCAAACAAATCAAATGTGACCTTTTGGTCATCCACACTCATTTCCAGATTACCTTTCCCCATACATAGTTGGCTGTTAACATGAAGGGACGACCTAAAATCAGCAGAATTTTAGCATCCTTCTCAATGTCCATTATCACGAAATCTACAGGGAAAGTGAATTGACACAGTTTGACCAACACGTCTTCCACTACGCCATATGGCCTTGTAATTGAGTGATCTGCCAACTGCAATGTCGTTCTTGTTGGCATGATGTCCAGCTCTCCAATCCTTCTGCACATGGATAGAGGCATCAAATTAATGCTAGCCCCTAAGTCAATAAGGGCTTTTCCAACTGACACAGCACCAATTTAGCAAGGGATTGTGACACTCCCTGGATCCTTGCATTTTGGTGGAAGGATCCTCTGAATAACAACACTACAATTTCCCTCCACCACAATATTATCACTGTGGATATATTTGCCCTTCTTAGTCAGCAAATCTTTGAGAAATTTGGAGTAGAGTGGCATCTGTTGCAAAGCTTCTCCAAATGAGATAGTTATCTCCAATTTCTTGAAGATATCAAGGAAACAAGCAAAGTGTCATTCCTTGTCCTTCTTAGACGACACCAAAGGATATGGTGTTTCCTTCCTTATACATGGAACAACCTCCTTCTTCTTTTCTCTGGTCAACTCACTCTTTGTCCTTTCTCTCTTTTTCTCAATTTTTTCATTTTTTTCTTCCTCCTCTTCACATATTTTTTCTCCCTCATCTAACCTTCCTCATTTTCTTTTTCTCCCTCAGCTTCTAACTTCTTATCATCACTAGTCCTACTTTCATCCTCCACCATGGTCTCCCTCTTGCTTCTCGTTATGACAGCCTTGTATTCTTCTTTGGGATTTTTCTCTGTATTAGCTCCAAAACCTCCAGAAGAATTCTTAGCTATTTGCTTAGCTAGCTGTCCCACTTGGATCTCCAGGTTCTTGATGGCTGACTCAGTGCTCTTATGGTTGGACATTGAAACTTGCATGAACTGAGCCAAAGTCTCTTCCAGCTTAGTGGTCCTCTCGTACAAGCTAGGCCCCTGATTCTGAGGTCTGTTGGATGGTCCTCATTGGTCTTTATTGAACTAATTCCCTGGATGTGACCTCCATCCTTGCCCCTGATTTTGATTGAAATTTCCTCCTTGCTGGTAACCTGAAAAACTGCCTGCATGGAATCCTTGTCTATTTTGATTCCCCATATAATTCACTTCCTTTGCAGCATCATCTAGGGGTAGGCAACAACTAGATTCATGCGCTCCTCCACATATACTGCAACCTCCAACCTGCATAACTACTAAATGGGAATGTTGAGTCGCTTATAACTATGTTGGCAGCTTGCTAAGTGTCTCTGTGAGTGTTTCCAACTACTTAGCTAGTAGCTTGTTTTATGCCAACAGTGCATCTTGTGAAGAAAGCTCTAGCAGGCTTCTTTTGGTGGGAACATGAGTTTTATCACGCAAAATAGCATGATCACTAGCAGCCATATTCTCAATAAGTTCCATTGCTTCTTCAGGGGTCTTTAACTTAATCTTTCCCCTAGCAGAAGCATCCAACAATTCTTTGGACTGCGGTCTCAAACCATCAATGAAAATGTTTAGCTGAATAGGCTCGGAGAATCCGTGAGTAGGTGTTTTTCACAACAAGCCACGAAATCTTTCAAGCGCTTCACTCAAGGACTCATATGGAAACTGATGAAATGAGGAAATAGTTGCCTTGCTTTCAGCTGTCTTTGATTCAAGGAAGTATTTCTTCAGAAATTTCTCTACTACTTCTTCCCATGTCTTTGAGTTGTTCCCTTTGAAAGAATGCAGCCACCTCTTTGCTTCTCCAACCAAAGAGAATGAAAACAAACTGAGCCTCACTGCATCTTCTGGCACCCCTGCAATTTTCATTGTATTGCAGATTTCTATATATGTTGCAAGGTGTGCGTAAGGGTCTTCGTTAGGCAAACCATGAAACAAATTTCCTTGAATCAGCTGGATCAAGGAATAAGGATATGTGATGTTATGAGCTTGAACTTCTGGCCGCGTAATGCTTGTGAAAAATTATGGCACGATAGAGCTAGAATAGTCCTCAAGAGTAACCCTCTATGGTTGATCTTCCGCCATAATGTGTGCTTCAGACGCACCAACTTCGGATTCCCTCAAGTTTGCTAGAAATGTTGAAGATGATTCGGATGAATGAGCTCCCTCAGAACTTGGCTGTGTTGTCCTCTCTTGCAAAGCTTTTCTCCTCCTTTCTGCATTGTTTCTCCTACAAGTAGCTTCAATCTCCAAATCTAGTGGAGCTAAATCCCCTGCTGAAGAATTACCTCGCATACAAGAAGCACTAAACAGAGCAGTAGTTAACCAAGTCAAGAGAAAAAAATTGAGGATGTCTCCTACAACCTCTAAACCCTAAACTTCACTCCTTCTAATCTAAGCTCTCTTTACTGCTCTCTTTCTGTCTTCTCTTCTTCAAAAAATGTGCTCCTTTGAAATTTTGCCAACCTCAGTGTTATAAAGGCTCTTGGACCTTTCAGCTTTTGAAGGCTCGTTTAGCGAGATTGGCTAGCTAAGCGAGAGTAAGTGAATTTTTGCTTAGCGAGACTGGGCACACTGAGCACGAGAAGAGACAACGTCCTCGCTGGGCGGGCTGGCTGGGCATTGGGCGAGTGTTTCGCCCCCGTACTACTTGTTAAAATTGGTGATGCGAAATCTAACTGGCAAGTGTACCGAGTCATGCAAGTAATAATAAAATAGTAAGAACCGAGTATCGAACTCAAGGAACTTGTTTTATTTGACAAAGCATCATTCAATAGGCAGACATTTGTGCAAAGAATTGATTATCATGAATTAAAAAAAAAAACAAAAGTGATTTTTATTCTAATTGAAAACAATAAATATGAGTAAGTGGATGTGAAAATAGATATGTAAAAGTGTTGGGTCCTCCTATTAAGATACTTGATGCAATTAAAAGTATTTCTCTATTTAAGGTTATTTCTGTGTTCTATGCTGAGGGCTAAAATACAAAACACCGATGTCTCGTGAGTTTGGACTAATTCAAATCAACCTTCATTCTCAAATGTATCTTGCTGAACTTAGCCTAACCAAACAGCGTTACGACTACAGCATAATAAAAACCAAATTACCGCACTTCATGTCCAGACATATGATAACTTAGCCTTGTGTTATCCAGTTCTAAGGATGCAATACATTTTCCAATGCTAAAACTCTTAACAACACATACAAATGGGTGATCAAGCCACAAGCATGCGATAATAAAGTACAAATAGAAACAATGAACACATAAAACAACTTTAAATACATAGGATAAGAGTTTACATCAAGTACTCAGCAGAAATCCCCAACAATGGGTTTAGCCTTCCATCACAAGGAAGCACCTTTTACAAGCAGGAGAAAGGGTTTGAGAGCAACTCACAGATACACAGTGGGGAGGATGTCTCCTCCACCTCTAAGGACCAAAAAATCACTCAAAAACCTAGAATCTACCTAAAAGCTAAGGTTTTTGCTCCCTTGCTCTATTCTGCACCTCTATTCTATATTTTTCACTATTCTCCGCCAAGCTTTCTCTTTTCTCTTCATTTCAGGATTAAAAAGGGCTTTCTGACCTCAAAGGCATGCTTAGCGTGAGTAAGTGAACATCCGTTGGGCGAACTGGGTGCACTTAACGTAGGAAGAGACAAACGTCTCGTTGAGCGACCTGATGATGCACTAAGCACACGGATACTTCTCAGATTCTCCCAACTCGCTAATCGGGCTGAGTGCCTTGCTTAGCGCATGATTCTCACTAAGCGCACAAGCCTCGCTTAGCGAGACACCAGCTGCTAGCCTTCACAAATTTCATCCTTTTTACCTGAAATTGAAGTTGAAACACATTAAATTCACAATGTTGGGCATTTCTACTTAACAAAACTAAACTAAACCTAAAAATATGTACAAACCTATAAAAAGAACCATAAATTGGGGGAAAAGACAAACATTTTAAAACACTTTTCTATACAAAAGTTAATCGTGAATGACGACTAACAGCGAGCACATCTCTGGCTTATCCTCTTCTAGGGTTTCCCCATCCGCTAAGCGAGATGTGTGCCTCGCTAAGCGGATGTCACTTGTTTAGCAGATTTGCCTCGTTGAGCGAGTCATCAACTATTGGAACCTTCTCTTCTTTGGCCTGAAACTAAGTCGGATTCAACATTAATTCACAGAATGGGAGTATCTACTCTATAAAATCACACTAAACATAAAAATATGTACAATTCCTACAAAAAGAACCATAAATTGGAGGTAAGGTGTTATTTCCTTGCAAATATTCAACATAAAACTAACTCATGAATAACGACTATAACAATAGGATGCACCTTTGCCAGCCCAGGATGCCCCCACATCACCTAAGGACGACCCAGCACCGACTCAAGAGGAGTGAAGACAGGATTTTATTTATTTTTTGCTATTTAGATACAATTTTTAATTTCAGTTTTTAGTTTAGTTTTATTTATTTACTTAGCATAAATTTTCAGCTTTTTGAACAGTTTATGTTTTTTTAAACTATGCACAATGGTTTTTGAAACATGTTTTGGTTTTAAATCTTTGGTGTTTGTTGATTGGTTGAATTGGATTGATATCTTGAACTGAGTGATTTGTGATACTAGATCACATGCCTTGAATAAGTATGTGGTAGTTAGAAGAGAAAGAACATGAAATCACGGGTGTGAGTGAAAATGTTAGTTTTTTTTACAGGTAAATAGCGAAGGTAATCATTGTGAGAGAACGACTAGCATCAAGTATCGATTTTTGCATGAATCTCTGAATACTGAATGAATGCATGATTTGGAAATGATGAAGACCATGATTGATTGATTTAGCCACTTAGCCAAATAGCCTTACCTTGTTCATGAATGATTAAACCCTTGCACCCATTTTGAGCTTGCATATGATTGAATGAGTCTTTGAACCCTAATCCTGATTGAAATTATAATCTCCGTTGACCTTTCCTTAGGTTATAGGAGAGCATTATGGTTTAAGACAAATTTGTTCCAAATTTGGGGGAGTGTGTTTGGGTAATTTTGATTGCAGGAAGGAAAACAACAGCCACAGAAAATCATATAAAGAAGCAGTAAGCATAAACTACTAAAATAAATAAAAAAGATGAAAATTTCTAAAATAAGTGAAGTTGTGTGTTGTTGCTTGAGCTGAATGTCTTTTATGCTTGTGGCATATCAATAAAAGCTGGGAATTAAAGAAGAAGGTGATCTAAGGATGAATGCTCTCCTAGAACCTAAGTTTTGCATCCTAGAAAAACCATGAATTGTTTGCAGCCCGGCCTCATTACAAGCCAAGAAAGTCCTTCAAATTCATTTTGTGTGTTTGTGATTGTATGGAATGAGATGAAATGCAAAATTTGAGACTTGTGCTGGTTGTTGATTTGAAGAATTACCTTAAACACTTGTGCTTATGAGAGAAATAGTGACCGTGAGGATTAAGCTTAGTTAACCTTCCTTGATACCTGTCATGCTTGCTAGCTTATTTCATTTGTGTTGCTTAATGGACATGTTCATATCTTTGAAATACTGCATATCTTTGTGAAAGGTTGTTGGTTGAAATATTGCTAGTTGTCTCTATTCATGTGATTGAAACTTTTGAAACAAACACGATTTTGGCTAACCACTGTTGATTTCTATCACTTGCGGACAAGTAAATTATTATTTCTTTGCTTGAGGACAAGTAAAACTGTAAATTTGGGAGAGTTTGTTAGTTGATATTCATAAGTTAGTTTGGCATTGAAAAATTGCAAGGAATTAGCACTGTACATCCAATTTATGGTTCTTTTGTAGGAATTGTACATAATTTTCTTTATTGTGTGATTTTATAGAGTAGAAACTCCATTTTTGTGACTTAATGTTGAATCCAACTCAATTTCAGGCCAAAGAAGAGAAGGTTAAAGAAGCTGATGACTCGCTTAGCGAGGTAAATTCGCTCAGCGAGATGCATCCGCTTAACGAGGCATCCAGCTCGCTTAGCGGATGGGAAACTCTAGAAGAGGACAAGTCAAAGATCTGCACTCCCAGCGCACAGCCAGCCAGTCCAGCGAGGATGCTGTCTCTTCACGCGCTCAACATGCCCACTCTCGCTAAGCGGAAATTCACTAACTCTCGCTGAGCGAGCCTTTGGAAGCTGAAGAGTCCAAGAGCCTTTAAAACACTGAAGTTGGCAGAGTTTAAAAAGAGAGACAAGTTTTGAGCAACAAGGAGAACTTAGTTCAGGAAAACAGAAAGATTTAGGGTTTAGAGGCTGGAGGAGACATCCTTCATCATCTTCTTCCAATTTCTTTCACCAAAAATAGTTTCTTTCTTGTATTTTTGAAGCTTTGCTTGTAATGGAAGGCTAAGCCTCTTTGTTGGGGAGTTACTACTGAACATCTTGATGTAATATTCTCACTATCTATTTAATGTTATTTTTCTATGTTCATTGTTTCTATCTATGCTTATTTTACATGCTTGTGGCTTATCACCCATTTGTATGTGTTGCTAGGCTGTTTAGTATTGGAAAATGCTTTAAAACCTTAGAACTTGATAGAGCAAGCTAGAAATTTGTATGTCTAGAAATGGAGTGCAGTGATCTAGCCCATTTTATATTGTAGGCTTAGTGCAACTCTTTTAGAACAAGTTTGTTGAGGGATCAATGACAAAGTCTAAAGAGAGTTAGGCTCATTCATGTGAGGAATCATGGCTTTATTCGTTTCTCGGCATAAGAACACTAGGATAACGTTAAATAGAGAAAAACACATTTTATACATCAAGAGAAATTCAGTAAGACACTCCCCAACGTTTTTAACTTGATACTTTTCACCTTTTATAACCTTAGATACTTTGTTTATGCTCAAATAGACTTTGTAGTACATAATTCACATTTGCCTTGTTTTTAATCCTTATAAGTGTTTACATACTGAATGTACATGGTGTAGGTGAAACAAATTACTTGAGGATACGATACTCGGTCTTACCATTTTATACTACTTGTGCGAATCGGTACACTTGCCGACACGTGAATAGGAGGCCCGAAAAGTTTCATGACAAACACAACCAGATAAAATTATTTTGAGAACAATTAAGGAGTTGTGTTTTGTAGAGTTCATAGATAGAGTTTGTGTGCTAAAATGTTTTTTGGGTTGGACTTAAATCAAGAGGGAGAAGCCCTAACGGACTCTTTGGAGTCTAGGCCTTCGGGGTAAATACACCCGGTTTGAGTGCTCCTTTAAGCTTGTGCCATCCCACATGGTTGGAGAATTCTCGCAAAATAGCGTGACCCTGACTGGTCTCCCTATGATTTTACCTAGTGAGAGTGACCTGACTTTCTAATGTATGGTTTGTCTTGTCATGTACTCCTAGGCGCCTGACGAGGTTTTTCACTGACATGGTACCACATTGCATATAGGATTGAGTCTTAGTGTATCTGTTGCATAATGCATGTGTATTGATCGATATTGATTGACTTAGTGATATTGTGTTTTGATCCTCAAGTACGTGAATGATGTGAAAATGAATGAGACGTGTTGTATTGTGATGTGATGTTACACGACAAAGTGGTATAATGACGTGAACTATGTTTAAGTAAGTTGTATTTCATTTATTGTTAATTTTTATTCATGAGCTTTAAATTAATGCATTAAAAATAGAAGAAAAAGTAGCAATGTACCTCTAGTTTATGGTTTCTTTTGCAAGATTCGTAAATAGTTTATTCTTGTGTGGATGTATACAGTGGAAACTCCATTTTTGTGTTGACTAATGTAGAATTTAATTAGGTTTTTAGGCTAAAAAAGGGAAGATTTTGAAATACTGCTAAAGGGCTCGCTCAGCGAACTAGATTGGCTAAGCGAGGCTTATCTGCTTAGCGAGGAAGCTAGACTCACTAAGCGAGAACAAAACCCTAGAGAATGTTGAGCCAGAGAGCATCACGCTTAGCACGTAACGAGCCCGCCCAGTGAGGACATTTTCTCTTCTCGCGCTTAGCACGTCCAAGCCTACTTAGCGCACAACCACTTACTCTTTCTCAGCGAGACATGCTCGCTGAGCGCGCCTTCGTAAGCTGAGAAGCCCAAAAATCTTTAAAACACTAAGAAGAAAGGGAAGTGAAGAGAAAACAGCATGAGAAGGAAGGAAGAAGGCAACAAGGCTGAAGAGAAGACATTTTCTTCCAACATCATTTCACCTTTTTTATTAAGCCTTCCTTGCTAATAGAGGGCTCAACGCTTCATTGTTGGGGAGTTTTTCTATTGAGCACTCTTGATGTAAAACTTCTAACTATCTATTTAATGTTATTGCTAGTGTTCTCTACTTCTATCTGTGTTCATTTTACATATTTGTGACTTGATCACCCATTTATATGCTTTGTTAGGTTTTGAGTATTGGAAAATGCTTGAAGTCCTTAGTACTTGGTAGAGCAGCTAGAAGTTTGCATTTCTAGGAATAATGTGCAGTTATCTAGTAAATGTTGTATTTTGTGCATAGTGCAGCTCACTTAGAATGAGTTTGGTTAGGAATCAAGAATAAAAATAGGAGGGTTAGGCTCTTTCATGTGAGGAATTACGGTTAGAGTAATTTGATGGTGCAAGTGTAAATCATGAAGATTTTGATAATGTCAAGAAGAATTTGCTTAAGAAAGGGGGAGAATGTAAATCATGCAAGCTTTGATGGTGTTGAGAAGAAATCACATGAATCACATGTTTGTCATCGTCAAAAAGGGGGAGAATGTGAATGTATGTATACATGATTTTGATGATGTCAAAGAAGAATCAGACAACGCTGCTTCAAATGATAAGCATTTGCTTCAAGAATAATTCAAGATTACTTCAACAAACAAAGCCTTGTTTCAAGATTCACTAAAGACCAAGCCTTGCCTTAAAACAAAGTGCTTTCAAGACATGCAAGGCTCTGGTAATCAATTACCAGGAAGTGTAATCGATTACCAGAAGACAGGGTTGAGAAATAGCTGTTGAAAAAGGTTTTGAATTTGAATTTTTAACATGTAATCGATTACCATATGTCTATAATCAATTACCAGCAACGAAACTCCTAAAATTCAAATTCAAAAGTCATGATCCTTCAAATTATAATTGTGTAATCGATTACACAAACATTGTAATCGATTACTAGTGGAGAATTTTCAGAAAATCTGCCAACAGTCACATCTTTTCATTGGATTTATGAATGGCCATCAAAGGCCTATAAATAGGTGACTTGGGCACAAATTTTGAAGAGAGAGTTTTGCTGATCCAAAATTTCTTATCCTCTTAAAATAAAATGAGAGAGATTCCAAGAGAACTTTATTGTCAAATGCTCTCTCAAGAACTCTTGGGCAAACACTTGCAAATCCATTAAGAGTTCATCCATGGATCTTCATTGTAATATTCTTCTCTTGAAGAGAGAATTCTTCTTCCATTCTTCTTATTCAATGAGATTGGCTAAGAGACTGTGAGTCTCTTGTTGTAAAGTTTTTGAACACAAGGGATGGGTTGTCCCTGTGTGGTTTAAACTTTGTAAAGGATTTTACAAAGATAGTGGAAATCTCAAATGGGTTACTTGAGTACTGGATGTAGGCACGGGAAGTGGTCGAACCAGTATAAAACCGTGTTTGCATTCTCTCTTCCCTTATCTCATTTATGTTATTGCAATCAATTTTGCCTTGCATGTTTAAAGAACATTATTAAATTGATTGTTGCTGCTTCTTCTGCATTCTAAGCCTATCACTCTTAAGATTATTGAGGCCACAAGGTCCAACAACAAGAACATTAGAGTAATATTAAATAGAGAAAAACCTATTTAGTTACGTCATGAGAAAGTTCAGTAGAATACTCCCCAACATTTATATCTTGATATTTGTTCTGTTATACAGTTTTGCGTTTGTTTTGTTATGCGCTTTTAAGTCCAGAAAAATTAATTAAAGAATTTGAAACATGAATGAGTTCCTCTACTTTATTTTGTTGCAATTGAAAATGTTTACAAACTGAATATGCGGCACCTAAGTATAACAAATTCCCTATGGACATGATACTTGGACTTACCATTTTAATTACTACTTGTGCGAATTGGTTCACTTGCCAATCGGTTAACAAGATTTTGGCACTGTTGCCGGGAAATTTCTTTTTACTTAGATTGTATATTATAGTTTGGAAACATTTATTCTTTATTCATTGATTATTTTTATATTGTCAACTCTTTTCAATTTGATTTAATCTCTTGTCTTAGTTATCTGCTCTGTAGTAGCTTGCTTCTTGTATGTAAGGTAAAACTCCAGCAGGGGACTTAGCTCCATTGGGCTTGGAGATTGAAGCTACTTGTAGAAGAAACAACGCAGCAAAGAAAAGAAGAGAGCTACAAGATAGGACAGCTAACCTCAATAGCGAGAGAATTTATTCATCTGAATCTTCTTCATCATTCCCTACTAAGTTGAGAGAAATCGACGTTCATGCATCTAAGGCAAACATAATGGCAGAGGATCAACAACAAAGGGTGACTCTTGAAGATTACTCAAGCTCTACTATGCCATAGTTTTTCACTAGTATAGCACGGCCAGAAGTTCAGGCAACAAATATTTCATATCCGCATTCCTTGATTCAGCTCATTCAATTAAATCTCTTTCATGGTTTGTCAAATGAAGACCCTTATGCTCACTTAGCCACATACATTGAGATATGCAACACCGTCAAGATAGTGGGAGTTCCAAAAGATGCTATCAGACTTAATCTATTTTCATTTTCTCTAGTTGGTGAAGCCAAAAGGTGGCTGCAGTCATTTAAAGGAAACAATTTGAAGACTTGGGAAGAGGTGGTTTAGAAATTCTTGAAGAAGTCTTTTCCTGAATCAAAGACAGTTGAAGAAAAGGTAGCGATTTCCTCATTTCATCAGTTCCTTGATAAATCCTTGAGTGAAGCCTTGGAGCGCTTCCGTGGTTTGCTTCCAAAGACTCCAACTCATGGATTCACTGAGCCTATTCAGCTTAACATATTCATTGATGGTCGGCGGCCCCAATCTAAGCAATTGTTTGATGCTTCTGCTGGAAGGAAGACAAAATTGAAGACTCCTGAGGAAGCAATGGAACTGATTGAGAACATGGCAGTCATTGACCATGCTATCTTGCATGATAGAACACACATTCCCACAAAGAGAAGTTTATTGGAGCTCACATCATAGGATGCTTTGCTGGCGTAGAATAAGCTATTAGCTAAACAACTTGAATCATTCACAGAGATTTTAAGCAAATTGCCAACACAGTTGCCAGCAACTCAACCTATTCATTCTGCAGTTATGCAAATTAGAGTTTGCAGTATATGTGGAGGGACTCATGAATCTGGTGGTTGTATGACTCAAGATTATGCATCCAAAGAAGTTAACTATATGGAAAATCAGAATAGGCAAGGATTTCATCTAGGTGGTTTTGCAGGATATCAGTAGGGAGGAAACTTTTCTCATAATCAAGGTCAAGGTTGGCGGTCACATCCTGGAAATCAGTTTAACAAAGACCAAGGAAGACCTTCTAATCGGCCTCCCAATCAAGGGCCTAATTTGTATGAGCGGACCACCAAATTAGAAGATACACTGACTCAATTTATGCAGGTTTCAATGTCCAAACATAAGAGCACAAAGTCAGCAATCAAAAATCTGGAAATTCAAGTGGGACAATTGGCTAAGCAGTTAGTAGAAAATTCCTTAGGAAGTTTTGGAGCAAATACTGAGAAAAATCCAAAGGAGGACTGTAAGGTTGTGATCATTAGAAGTCAAGGAAGAGTGCTAGTGGGTGATGAGCGTAAAAGCAGTGAAGGAGGGCTAGGAGCAGAGGAAAAACAAGAGGGAAAAGGAGAGCAAATGAGAGAAAAAGAAATAAGTGAGAATGAGGAAACAGAAAATGAAGAAAAAATAAAACAAAAAAAAGATTGAAGGAGTGGAGAAAAAAGAGATTGGAGAAAGGAAGGCTAAAAGTGAGTTGGTCAGGGAAAGAAAGAGAGAGTTAGTCCCCAACTCAGGTAAGGAGGCCCCATACCCTTTAGTGCCATCTAAGAAGGACAAAGAGCGATACTTTGCTCGCTTCCTTGATATTTTCAAGAAGTTGGAGATTACAATTCCTTTTGGAGAAGCCTTGCAGAAAATGTCACTTTATACTAAATTCTTGAAGGATCTCTTGACAAAAAAAAAGAGGCAAATATATAAACAATGAAAGTATAGTGGTGAAAGGGAATTGCAGTGTTGTTATTCAAAGAATCCTACCACCAAAGTTCAAGGATCCAGGCAGTGTAACTATTCCATGTTCAATAAGGGTTGTGTTAGTGGGAAAAACACTTATTGATTTGGGAGCTAGCATCAATTTGATGTCACATTCTATGTGCAGAAGAATTGGGAATTTGGAAATTGCACCCACAAGAATGACACTTCAGCTTGCAAACCGCTCAATTACCCGACTGTATGGTGTGGTGGAGGATGTGTTAGTCAAAGTCCACCAATTCACATTTTGTGTAGATTTTGTCATAATGGACATTGAAGAGGATGCAAACATTCCATTGATTTTAGGTCGTCCCTTCATGTTGACAGCCAAGTGTGTAGTTGATATGGGCAATGATAACTTGGAAATGAGTGTTGACGATCAGAAGGTTACCTTTAACCTATTCTATGCAATCAAGCATCCTAATGACCACAGGGCATGTTTCAAAGTGGAAGCAGTTGAGCATGAAGTTGCCATGGTAGTTCAAGGTATGACATCTCAATCCCTATTGGAGAAATCACTAATAAATGTCATTGACTGTCTCACAAAAAAGGAAGAGAAAGATCTGAGAAAGTGTCTAGAAGAGTTGGATGGTTTAAAAGTAAGCCCATCACAGGATTGTCCATTTGAAGAGCTGAAGAAAGACCCTCCTGCAGAGAAAGCTAAGGTGGATTTGAAGGTCCTTCCAGAGCATTTGAAATATGTATTTTTGGAGGGCAATGAGGCAAAACCAGTAGTGATCAGCATCTCACTGTCTCCTAAGGAGGAATCTAGATTGGTGGAACTCCTGAAGAAACATAGGGCTGCTATTAGATGACATATATCAGACCTCAAGGGAATCAACCCCTCATATTGTATGCACAAGATCATGATGGAAGTTGAGTACAAGCCAGTAAGATAACCACAACGAAGACTCAATCCTTCGATGAAGGAATAGGTACGAAAGGAAGTTCTCAAGTTATTGGAGGCAGGACTCATTTTTGTTATGCGTTTTTAAGTCTAGAAAAATTAATTAAAGAATTTGAAACATGAATGAGTTCCTCTACTTTATTTTATTGCAGTTGTAAATGTTTACAAATTGAATATGCGGCATCTAAGTATAACAAATTCCCTGTGGACACGAAACTCAGACTTACCGTTTTAATTACTACTTGTGCGAATTGGTACACTTGCCAATCGGTTAACATTTATATGATATGTATATCTACATGTTGTATTGTTTCTCTCTATTAGTTAAGTTTGTAATATCTCACTCTTCGTGTGTTGTTTGTATTTCGATCATGTGATGATCTCAAACTTTGTGTTCGTGAGAACATATGACTAGGTAAATTGTTTTAAGAAACCTTGTGCTGAAGGCTAGGATGTCAAGACACAATGTTTAGATAGGAGGTGACATTGGGGTATGAGTTTGTTTAATTACATGATGTTTTGAGCAAAAAAATGTTTATAACAAGTTTTATTTGGTAATACTGAAGTGAATGTGAGTCTTTTACCCTTTTGAAATGCTTTTATTTAAATGTATTTAAAAACTTTTAATTAATCTAATTTCTTATTCCTTTTATTATTAGTACATATATGTGTGGGATAGAGGGTATCACAGTACACATAGCACACAGTTTGGTCTAGCATTTGAATTCATGTTTGCACATGTATGACATCCACTTTGTTTCAAAATGAATTAAAAGTACAACATAATCATGTTGAGTGATCTGTTTTACAAAAGAATTTGAAAGATCTACCCAGATTGCAATGAACTAGTGGTAAATTCTGGAACCAATCTAGCTGGAGAAGAAAGAATAGGTTTTGGGGGCATTTCTAGGGAATTCATGTTGCCTTCTAGCATATCTATTACTTTGCTCATTGTTGGTCTATCTTGTGGAATTGTTTGAACACACCATAAACCCACTATAGTCATTTTCCTTGCTATCTCTGTTTCTTGTGTGGCTATCACCCCATCAGTTGTCAAATCTCTGCCCTGCTCTAGCCTTTTGTATATCCAATCTGGGAAGTACTCACTTGTTTGACTGGTTTCTGCATTAATATTCTTCTTCACTCCCACCATTTCTAGCAGCATCATTCCATAGCTGTAGACATCAGATTTGTGTGAAATTCCACCAAAGTGTTTGTTGCACACTTCTGGAGCTACATATCCTATTGTTCCCCTAGCATATGACAGGGAAACAATGCTATCTTTCCTGGGAAAAAGCTTTGCAAGCCCGAAATCTGATATCTTGGGACATAGATTCTCATCCAAAAGAATGTTTTGTGGTTTTATGTCAAGATGTAAAATTCGAGTATTGCAACCACTATGCAAGTACTCTAATCCTCGGGCTATACCTATTGCAATTTGCCACAAATTATCCCAACTCAAGGATGCAGTGGTTTCAAGACCCTTATTGTAAATAAACTTGTCTAGGGAACCATTGGGCATAAACTCATAAATGAGAGCTTTTTTGCGTCCTTCCAAACTGAATCCAAGAAGTGTGACAACATTAACATGAGAAGTTCTACTGATGCTAGCAACCTCATTGATGAAGTCTTCGCCATTTCCTTTGGATGCATTCAATATCTTTACAGCCACAGGGCAACCACTGTGTATCTCTCCTTTGTATACGGCACCAAAACCGCCTTCACCCAGTTTAACTTTGAAGGAGTTGGTCATTTTCTTAACTTCGGAAAATTTATACCTCTTCTGTGCCAGTGCTCCATGATGTTTTAAGAATGATTCTATAACTTTTTCATTCTTTATCGTAAACCAATGTTTTACTTTTGTTGATGACTTACGTTTAGTAGAGCAAATTATGATGCATATCATGAATCCTCCCATTACTCCAGCTGTGATACCTGTGTTAAAATACATATAGGAGAATTAGAGGTTAACAAATATTTGAATTCCTTTTATTTCTGGAGGTTAATATTTATCAGTTTAAATTGTACGCAACAGACAAGACCCAAATAAATAAGAATATATAAGAACACGACGGTGAATTACCAATGCTAGTAAATTAAACCATAGATATGGTAAGAATAAGAAGACGGTAGTTAATTATGTGTTTTTCTGTTATTTTAAAGACCATTTTTAGTTTTTCAATGGATTAGAGGTTATTACCAAACAAGTGTTCCTGACCGAATGCTTCATCTAAGTCATGATTCAAAGTAAAAGATGGTATATGTTTGGTGACTTTTCTTTTTCGAAAATTGAAAATATATTTTTCCAATGATTTCTTAAATATTTTCATTATTAAAAGCTTTTGTGTACATAAAATAAATCAAATAATCCAAAGCATGTACATTTTTAAGATTACCTATCTATCTCACCGTTATTTCTGTCAATTTCTTTTATATCACTGTTCTTTCATTGTGGACAAATAAAATATTTGTCAACTTTTTTCGTCTCATTTCTTTTTTTTTTTTCCTTTCTATTTTTGTGTTTCTTTTTTTTTTTCCATCACTTCTTATATCTATTGCTTTCTCTCTTCAGCTTTTTTTTTTCTTCTTATCTCTCTCTTCCCTTCACCCTAACATGGAGTGGGCATTGATATTTTTCCTATTTCCAAACTATAATAGGTGAAAGTAATGTAAGTAAGCATCTGGGTAAAATAAAAAAAGAGAAAAAAAAAAAGAAGCAATATCTATACAGTGAAGGGCAATGATTCTTACTTAATATCAGATTTATTAAAAATGTTATAAATATTAATTAAAGGAGGCGGTGTGGATGGAACGAAGAAATTAGATTAATTACCTATAATGAGTTTCCTCCTTTTGTTATTGCCTGCAACAGCACACATGGTGAGAGCAAAGACGAATCCGTTAGACTGTTGCAGTATTGGTGCATATATCTTGTTGGCATGATGATATTTCATTCATCAGATCATTTTCCACATAATTTCAACAGTGCTGTCGTAAAATTTATGAAAGAGGAATTGTGTAATCTAAAAGAAATTTCAACATTAGTGTTTAATTTACTCGTTGTTATATTATATTTTATAACTTGCGTATTGGACTTTAAAATACAAAACAATTATATTGAGAGTATTGATATTTGGATATCCCAACCATATGAAAACACCCCGTAGACAATCTTCATTGCTTTGTCTTCTTCTCTTTTTTTTTTCACATTACATAGGTTCATTTGTTTAAAATTATTTGTCAAAATAAAAAAAATTATCTATTTTTTATTATATTTATTTAAACTGTTTTTATTTTTAAAAAATATTTTTTTTACTTATTTAAAAAAAATTCTATTTACTTCTTAAAGAAATACTTATTTTAAAAAGCATCTATTTCACAATTACTTTTTATAAATTTACACAAATTGAACAATAATCAATTACATTAATTATTTATGGTATCTCTCTCAAGGTGTATTCTTCCAGAGTGGTCAAATATATATTTTCCTTCCTTCTATGAATGTGTACTATTTTTTCACTTGGTACAAAAAAATCAGACGTGTTAGTACTAAAGCCGGTGGATTTGTCACTCAACTAATAATTATCAAGGAATTGAGCTTTGACTGGGTCAATGAGGCGCTGAGTAATGGCAAGTGATAAATTAAGGGATACCAATTAACCTTCAATTCATGCCCTTTGGATCCCTCAAAATAGATTTTTTATAGTAAATTACACTAATATTGCTTGAAGTTTTGTAAAATTAAACAAACATTCTCTTCTCTTAGTTATTTAAAAAAATATACATTAACCTCCTACACTAGTCCTCCTTTGTTATTAAAAAACATACATTAATACTCTCTTACATATTATTACATTAACCTCCCTTAGTTAAAAAGAAATCTCTTAGTTATTTAAAAATATACAAACACCTTAAATTTTTTAAAAACATTACACCGAGTTCCTCTGAAAGGAGGTTAGTGTAAATATTAAAAAAAAACAAAAAATATTTGTATAATCATGGATATCTATATAATTTAATTTACTCACTTTTTATAACGATAGAGAAAGTACATAACATTGGTATGCGCGTACAATAACTTGGGGACCTTTGACACCACAGAAATTGAACCAAAGACTAGAGAAGATAGAAAACATACTTTTTCTATTGTTGAGAACCGTATAGTTGATTGAAAACCCGCGACTGAAAGCTTGTTTCAGAAAATCTTGTCCACCATTATTAGAATAAGGACCATCGACCGGAGCTTGGACATGTCTTCTGCAACTCTCAAGCCCTGGAAATTTTTTCAGCAGCTCATCTTCTGAACCATCACGAAAGATAGCATTCTCGTCTACGCACGTGAAGAATCCAAAAGAGGTATCTATAGCCTTGGAACAATTGTAGAATATGGTGATGTTGTACACGAATGAACCATACTTGAACAAACTGGGGTCTAAATAAGTATTGTTAAGTTGCGGAGAACAAACATTTCCGGCAAGGTCTGTTCGCGCCAATCTCATGGTTTGAGTGGTGATGCTGATCTCCATCACAGTGAAATTTTGAGAGTCAATTTGAATTGAAGTAGTATCATCGTTATCGTGGCATTTTAGCTCGAATGGGTCACCCCCGCCACAAGAACGGGATCGGTTGAGACCCCAGAAAGGGTAAGAGATGTTGGACAATGATCCACAATTGTATGACTCTTGTCTACAAACTGGATCATTGGGTTGACAGTGGGATTGTCGCAAAGTGGTTAACAACAACATAAAGATGGGGAATATGAACGTGGGGTGCATGGTGATATGGATGTGGATGGATTATTATATGGTTAATTGATGCTTCGCATGTATCTATTTTGTGTCAGATTTCTGAGTGTTTGAGGATGATGAGACTGTCTTAAGTTAACCATGTTCGTGGAAAATGATAGACACAACCAATTAAAAGCAAAATGGAAAATAGAAAAGCATTATATGTGAATATATAATATCTTATCCAACACATAAAAGAATAAAAAAATAAAAAGTATAATAGAGGTGTAAAACAAATTGACGTGAGAAAGATAGCAATCTTAAAATATGAGGTGCATATATATCTCGTTAATTAAATATAAAATATTCTACAACCACGCCATCTAATTTGATTTTTTCCCGAAGGAAAGTCGATGCAAAGTAGGACAAAAGGAAGAAAAGTCGAAAGCACCTCTGTTTGATTCACAATGAAGAGAGGGTCAGGAACACTAACATTTTTTTTTTTTTGTAAAATGCAATTGTTTATTACTTAAAATTCATGTGATTTTTTTTTTATGATACTATCATTTAATAAAAAAGATGAAACTCATATGTTTAGTGAGAATCACATATTGCCTAATAATTAATAAAGTAAGATAAAAAAGTTCAGTGAATTTTATTTTATTGTTTACATAAACTTTAGGAAAACATGTATATATATATATATATATATATATATATTATGCTCGATAAAATATTTTAATTAGTTTTTAATTTTTTTATTAGTTAAAAAACTTATTTGATTAGTTACTAAATAAATTTTTTTATTAGGTTCTAGTATTTTTTTTTTGAAATATTATTTTGAAGTAGTATTTTTAAAATATTAGATTTTATTTTTTTCTATTTTTTATTTTTAATATATTTATCTATTTTTTATTTTTTTTAAATAAATTATGATTTATTATTTTTCTGTCATTTTAATTTATACTTTTCAATTACTCTAATAATTAATTTTATTGAATATTTATAAGTTAATGCTAGTTTTTGAGTTTTAAGCTAGCTTTTCAACTTGTTTTGGTAAACCAACAATAACTCAAAGCTATATATAAAATTAATTAAACATGAAGTAAATTTTAAGATGATTTTTAAATTAATTAACATAATTTATTGAAATTATTGTGTTCTTATTTACAATATACTTTTTACACTTTAATGTAATAAATTTATTTAATATTCATTTTTAATTAATGAAAAATTCAATTTAATATAGTCAAACTGGATGAGTTCGAAATTTAATAATGTGATAGCTAACCTGAATCAATTTGAGTTTGGAGGTTTGTCATTGAACTAATATGGGATTGGGTTAATTAGGCTTATGGGCTAGTGAATTAATAATAATAAATATACTCAAACGTCAACCTTTTCCATCTCTCTCCACCCTTTTACTAAACTAGATCTATTACCTACACTGACTTTTCTTTTTCCGTCACTCAATTTATTTGTCAATTTAACTCTTATTTTTCATATTTAAAATAATTAATTTTTTATAAATTTATTTAACTTCATCTATTAATTATTATTTTTATTATCTATTAATTGGACCAATAAATTGTAAATATGTGTTTTTACATATCATAAAATGATTTTAAAAAATTAGAAAAAAATAGCAAAAGGGGAGAGAACCGAGAAAGACAAAAAAAAAAAACTAATCATGAATATAGCCGCCAGAGAAATTTCAGGGAAATTCAGAGACGTCTATTAATCACTAATGACTAATGTTCAAAGTGAAGCTATGAAGAAGGAACCTCTCATTACTCGCTGGGACAAGTAGAATAATACTCACAAATATTTTGAAGTTTGAAAAACACGCATTATTCAACAACGTACTCTAGCTTGCTCTCGTCAAAGCTGAGGTCAACAGTCATGTAATTGTCACTTAAACAGTTAAACCTCGAAGAGTTGTGTAAAATTTGCGTTAGAAAAAGTAGTGCCTTAAATTTGTATTATTGTTGTTGTTTTAACTTTGAAATTTAATTTAATTTAGTTTAATATTCATTATTAGTAAAACAAATACTAATAACTAATGCTCTTAAAGAAAAAAAGTAAATAAAAATATTATTCAATAGAAAACATAAAATATATAATATTTACTTTGCTGAATATTTTTTGGTCTTTGAATGAAAAGACTTACAAAAAAAAGGTTATGAGATTAACCTGATCGAAGTGCATTAGAAAGTTACAAGGAGAGGTTGAATTACGATTCTTAATAATTTCTTGGCCAAATCTGCACAGTTGAAATTCTTCTGATATTTTTGCTTAAGATTTTTTTCACAGCTATCAAATAATTCTATAGAAGCAAGGAAATAATATTCAATCACCGAAATATGCTTCTATGCATGATATAAAAAGACCTTGCACTAATGTTCATGGTAGAGAGAAGATAAATAGAATGAAAAAATATAAAAATGAAAAGTTAAAATAGACGATAATAAAGTGTAAATTAAAGGTGTTTGGTTGAGAAATACAGAGAAGAGAAATGAGAGAAATAAGTGAGAAATAGTACTGGGATCTCATTGTAGCCCTATCACCATAAAACTATGGTCAATCTCTTAGCTATCTCATTTTCTTCTGGTGTCATCACCTCATCCAGTCTCAAATCATTGCCCAACAGAAGCCTTTTATATACCTAATGCGGAAAGTATATTTCACTTCTGTGACTTGCTTCATCTATAGTGTTCTTACTCCTTCCCACCATTTCCAGCAACATCATTCCAAATCTATAAACATCAGACTTGAGTGAAACCCCTGAAAAATGTCACCTATTGTTCCTCTAGCATCTGACATAGAAATTATGCTTTCATTTCTAGCAGAGAGTTTAGCTAGCCCAAAATCTGATATCTTGGGCAGAACTTCAAATCCAAAAGAATGTTACGTGGTTTTATGTCAAAATGCAAAATTCGAGTGTTGCATCCTATATGCAAGTATTCTAAGCCTCTAGCTATACCTATTGCAGTTTCATACATAATGTCCCAACTCAAGGGTGTAATGGTTTCTGGTCCTTTTCTATAAATGAGCTTGTCAAGGGAACCATTGGGCATAAATTCATATATGAGAGCTCTCATGCGGCCTTCCAAACAGATGCAAACTGGCTTCTCCGCAGCCGCTGTGTCTGCCATGTCAGTCACGCACCCACCGAGTGACTAAAAAATGGAAGGGATGAAACTTTGCAATGGATGATGTTGCTAAAACGTGTTTTGATCAATGAAAATGAAGAGTGAGGAATTTTTAAAATCCCACCTATTTTGGTGGAATTCTAAATTCCTAATTTTAATGAAGGATAAAAATTCCAGATTAAACGTCCAACTGGAACAATTTACTGAATAGCAATTAAAATACCTTGAATAGGAATTTACGGATTATTCTGAATTTCAATGAAAATATTTGTAAAATTTTATAATTCAAACAAGTTATTTTATAATTGACTGTAAAATTTAATTAAGAGCTAGAAAGGCTTTCAAGAAAGAGAGGGAGTCACATTATGTTGTCACATGTATGAAATCCACTTGGTTTCAGAAGTACAGAATAATTATGTTGAACAATTCATTTTACAAAGTATATAACATGGAATATCTACCCAAATTGCAAAGAAATTAACTTCATATAGTGGGAGATTCTGGTACTGATCTAGTGGGAGAAGAAAGAATAGGTTTTGGGGGAATTTGTGAATTCACGCTGCCTTCTAGCATATCTACTACTCTACTCATAGTAGGTCTATCTATCCTTTGGAAAGGTTTGAACACACCATTACCCACTACAGTCATTCTCTTTACTATCTCATTTTTTTTTTCATGGTTATCAACCCGTCAGGTCTCAAATCTGCTCCCTTCTCTAGCCTGTTATAGACCCAATATGGGAAGTATATCTCACTTGTGTGAATCGCTTCCGCGTCAATATTCTTTCTCCCCCCCCCACCATTTCTAGTAGCATCATTCCATAGCTATAAATATGGTTATCAAATTTTTGAGTAAATTCATTAATTCTTACGAGTTTACGAGTCCACTTGTCCTCTGCGAGTTGACTCTTGAATAAATTCTTCTTGTAATAGACTGTGGACAAACTTTAAATAAACTCGGTAGACTCAAGTTTACCACGGAATCAATGAATTAAGAAGTTAAAAAAATTAGACCAAAACATAAGTCATTTTTTATTGTTTTTTTGTCTGTTTAGCATTCGACATACTTTCATTTAGTGTGTTATTCTCAAATACAAAATTTCCACCTTTAATAATATTAAATCCTTGTTTTCTAATAGCATCAAACTCTTGATGAGAATGATCTACCACTATTATAACGTTTGTAAGTTATTATCTAATAGTGATATATTATTACTAGACTTGATTATTTAAATATTCTGAACCATATGATTTATTATTTTACTATATTATATTGTTAAAATGTTTAATTAGTATGTTATTTATAAATATTTTATTATTATTTTTACATAAAATAGATTTTTACGAGTTAACAAGTTGAGTCTATGAAACTCTCACGAGTAAACATTAGATTTGTGTGAAATTTCACCAAAATTTCTATTCCATACTTGGAGCTACATACCTATTGTCCCTCTAGCATCTGACATGGAAATAATGCTCTCTTTCATAGGACAAAGCTTTGCAAGCCCGAAATCTGATATCTTGGGGCAAAATTTCTCATCCAAAAGAATGTTATGTGGCTTTATGTCAAAATGTAAAATTCGAGTGTTGCAACCCCTATGTAAGTACTCTTGCGCGCAACACCCTTCACACATAAATCATGCCGTTTCCACACATAAATGCATGTTCTTTGAAAATGATGGCCACGATTCTCACCACCATATGAATCAATAAAAGCAAAACTCCTCCTACGAAACCACCACCCTCTTTCCTCTTTCTCCATGACCCTGTGCCTTCTTACTTCCCCGCACCAAACAAAAATACTAATCATGCAGAAAACGCGTTGTATAGTATTCTCTAGTTCTTGCAAATAGAACTGAGTTAAGGAAGGTAGTAATTTCCAATGAATTAATGTTGAGTAAGAAACAAAATTTATCATTGAAGTCAAATTATTGGCGCGCCACAGCAACCACAAAATGGCTAAAACTGAAACCACATGCCAAAATCATATGTAGATGGAAGTGATAGATGAGTCACCCTTTTGGGAATTGGAAATTCCTAAGTTACACCCGAAACAGAGGAAAGTACCATTATGATTTGCCAAACATACAATACAAAAAATAGTTGAATAGAAAGGTGCTATGTTTTCTGCTTTCTTCTTAGAAACATGCAAAGCATCCTTCATAGCCTCTCTTGGAACAGAAACATTGATTCTATTCTTGCACCCCAGACCTTTCAAATTGTAGAATTCTAAGTTAAAAGATAAGATGTATTTAATGCATAATGAAATTGATTTTTTACCATTAACGTTTAGGTGGTTTAAATTTAAAGTGAAAGATTACATCATATTTGTGTAAAATTCTGCCAAAATTTCTGGAGCTACATACCCTAATGTTCCTCTGGCATCAGACCTGGAAATAATACTTTCATTTCTAGGACAAAGCTTTGCTAGCCCAAAATCAGATATCTTGGGACAGAACTTCTCATCCAAAAGAATGTTGTCGCTTTATGTCAAAATGTAACATTCGAATGTTGCATCGGTTATGCAAGTATTCTAGTCCTCTGGCTATCCCTAAGGCAGTTTGCCACAAATTATCCCAACTCAACGATGAAGTTGCCTAAAGCTCCTTACTGAAAATAAACTTGTCAAGGGAACCATTATACATGAATTCATAGATGAGAGCTTTCTTGCGTCCTTCCAAACAGAATCAAAGAAGTATGGCAACATTAACATCAGAAGTTATACTCATACTAGCAACCTCATTGACAAAGTGTTTGTCATTTCCTTTGGATGCATTCAATATCTTTACAGCCACTGGGCAACCACTGTGTAGCTCTCCTTAGTATACAACACCAAAACCACCTTCACCCAATTTAACTTTGAAGGAGTTGGTCATTTTCTTGACTTCAAAAAATTTATCTCTTTTGTGCTAGAGCTCCATGATATCACTAATCAGTTTTGTAGATAATTTAATGATAAATTAGTCTTCAAAAAATATGATTTATTGTCAAATTGATTCTTCTATATTACAATTTAATGATAAAATGGTCTCACAAATTTAACAGTAAGATTAATTTGTTGCACTTTTTACACATTTAGAAATTAAACTTATATTTTTCATCTTTCAGACATCAATGTTACTGCATCATACTTTTGGGGACAAAAATTTGTTTAATTATAATAAATACACATGCATCACACATCAATCTCAAGTAAAAATAGTATATACAGTTATTCTCACACAAATTGGAATGAAAATGCTATGGATATCATCTATGAAGAATGTGAGACATGAACAAACCAAAATCAATAAACCATTCTTCAAACTAGTGTGGTTTTCTACGAGACCGATAAAATAAATGCTATGGAGACTATATGAATTACATGAGCAACAACAGTCAACACTACCATATAAAACCAATCTGAGAGCAAATTTTAAAGTTGAAGTAAGAGTAACCAATGCCCATATACATATACAAATGGTCTCTTTAGAAATTAATCAACATGAAGAGAAAAATGAAAACATTGATTAAAAGAAAATGGAAACGATGATTTGCCAAAGAACATATTCACATTAAACCCCCAAAGTTTAGCATTTCCATCTAGCATACAAGCAACGTTGTTATTTTCAATTATTATTATTTTTACTCTGTTCTCGAGCAAAGCTAAAAATTGTCAGATTATGTTTTAAAAAAAGGCTTTTGGGTTAAATATAAAGACTCTTGAAATCACTTGAAGGATGAGCACTAACCGTAGAATAGTCAATTATTTAGATGCTTCGATGCTTTGGGCAATATGTTTTATGCATGTTGAACTCGACAATTTAGACAGAGCAGGCAAAAGTGAAGGAAGCCATCTCAATGAAATGAAGTTTTACAGTGTGTGTGGCAATTGGCAATATATGGAGTTCCAATAATAACAATTCAGAAACACCCTGTAAAAATTATTATTTCTTGATTAATTTCAATATCAAAACAGACCAGAACCTTAAAAATATTGAGATAAAAGCAAAGCTAGATGTCGGAATCTGTTTACTATAGATGGAACAACCTCTTCTACATTTAAACTAAATCAATAGATGGCACAACCTGTTCTTTGTCACACATCCCTGAAACTGATAAAAAAAACTAGCATTAGAAATAATGCAATAGTATCAAGTTTTTGATGTTTGAAATCAAAGATAACCTTAGAGTTTAAAATGGAGGAAAATGAAAATTTAGAGAAAAGATATTAAAGGAATTATAATATATACAAAATCAAGAGAATGACAGGGCGGGGCATTACACGATACATGTGGAAAGCATCAAAGAAGGACCCAATTTGCATAGAAATTTTGGTCTGCCCATCTTGCAGATCATGTGGAAGAGGCAACCATCCTTATGGCAGTTTTTTCACCTACTTCAGCACTTCTCTTTCTCACATGAAAATGAAATGGTAGAAGGAAATAGACAAACAAATAGACATCGGATATATAAAAAGAGATGCACAAAGAGATGAAATGGGGTAATGATGTGGCATGGTATTGATTTGTACCTCAGGATTTATATATTACAAATAGATAAGTAGATTACAGCATAATTATGTTTGAGTGATCTATTTTACAAAATAACTTGCAAGATCTACCCGGAAGATAGCAAAGAACTAGTGGTAAATTCTGGAATCGATCCAGTGAGAGAAGAAAGAACAGGTTTTGCCACTCCTCAAGATCTACCCGGATGATAGCAAATAACTGGTAAATATTGGAAGTTACAATATATTATTGTTACCCGGAAGATAGTGATGAACTCTAAGAGATACTAAAAATACAATTACTATATTATTGTCCCCACTTAATAACGTTGAAAGTGGAATAAGATTAATTTCTAATATTACGTTGAAGTGTATCAAGACGAGAACCAATATAAAAATATTGGTTAATTATGTGTTTTTCTTCCAATAATGCAATCAGTGTCTCAAGTTCCCTATCCTAGCTGCCTTCCTAGTCCCCACTTAATAGTTCTCTCACTTTTTTTTTTCTCTCCTTCGGGACAGACATACATACACTACATCACCCAAAAACAAGAACAGAGTGGAATAAGATTAATTTCTAATATTACATCACGGGCTTAGTTAATTATGTGTTTTTTTTGTTATTTTAAAGATCATTCTTAGATTTTCAATGGATATGAGGTTATTTCCAAACAAGTGTTCCTGACCGAATGCATCATGTAAGTCATGATATGCAAAGTAAAAGATGATGGTATGTTTGGTGACTTTTTTTTCGAAAATTGAAAATATATTTTTCAAAAGATTTTTTAAATATTTTCATTATTAAAAACTTTTGCGAACATAAAATAAATCAATTAATCGAAAACATGTGGATTTTTAAGATTGCCTATGTATCTCTCCGTTCTTTCTGTCAATTTTTTTTATCTCACTGTTCTTTCATTGTTGATAAAAAAAAAAGATTTGTCAATTGTTTTTCATCTCATTTCTATTTTTTTCTTTGTATTTTTGTGTTTCTTTTATGTTAGTCCCATATTTAATGAGTCGCTCTCTTAAATTTATAATTTTTAATGAATTTTAATAATAGAGAGTGTTAATTTGAGAGTACTCCTCGTTAAGAGAAATAAATATGCATAAAATAGCAAAAAAAGTTGAAGGAAAACTCGATCTATTACCTATAAGGAGTTTCACCTTCCAATTAATTTTTCCTGAAACAGTCCGCAGGGAAAGCAGAGATGGGTTAGCATTGTGCCAATTCAAGGAAGATATTGTAGTTGACTATAACAAACATAAACATGTATATTTATGTACTTTCACCGAAGGCCCCATGAAGAAAGCACACGCTAATGGCTATGGCATGATATCTGAAGAGAGGCACAATCGAATTACCAGTAACTGTATACTGCACTAACATCACACCCAATGTTAAAAATATGAATTTTTAATAATTATTTTCATTATAATTATTATAAGTACCACTTTTCGACTTTTTACTACAATTTATTTATTGAGGAGAGATACACTTCAATGTAATATAATATTAGAAATTAATCTTATTCCACCCTGTTCTTGTTTTTGGGTGATGTAGTCTGTCCCGAAGTTAGCACAATTAATAACCAAGCTTATAGCTATAATTTATACCTATGTTATTTATTCAAAAACTAAATCAAAATGAAGCCTTTCATTTTTCTTTATAGAAAAATCAAACAATTACTAAGAAATTGAGTTTCTTGTTTTCTTTTCAAAGTGAATAACGCAATATAATATGTGTTTGATTTGGTGTGAAGGAATTGATTCTAAGTCCAGAATCAATTTTAGATACATTTTGATATGTTTAATATCATATTGAAAAAGAATTTAGAATTGGCATGTGACTTCTTTCCCTACATAACAAATCAAAGAAGCAATTATGGAATGAACAATACTGTTGATGCTTTATCCACATAGATGTTGGTGTTATATCTGAATTCAACCGCATGTATCCAGTTTCATTTGAATAGGTTGCACTAAATTAAATTTATATAAAGTTATTTATACAGATTTTGCACAGTTATGAGTAGAAGTTAAGAGTCATATTTTGTGACTATGAAGGAGAAAACCAGAATAAGTGGATGATTTGATTGGTGCAAACGATTTTCTAATGGAAAGTGGAGAAATCAAAGCATGCATGTAACATTAATACATTAACGTTTATTTACTTATTTGATTTCCATTTTATCTTTTAGTACTTATATTTTTAAAATAATTTTTTTAAGTTTCTATAGTTTATATTTTTCTCTTTTAGTTCATTTGAAAATAATTTTATTATATCTTATAATTTGTATTTTAATTATATATTAATTCTTATAATTTGAAAGCATTATTTTTAGTCTTTATATTTTATATTTTAATTTCTTTTTAATTCTTATCATCAAAATACAAGTAATATTATTAATTATAATTAATTATAAAATTAGTAACAAATAACTTTTAATTAATTTATCACAAGATCATTTGTAATAATAAAAAAATAGTTGATAAAGAAAAGCATGAAAATCTGAGAACGGAAAAACAAAATCAGATATAAGCTTCAACCAATTGATTGTTTTGTCCCCACAAAACATGTGCAAAATTTCAATCCAATGAATTCACACTTGTAAGAAAAGCAGGAAAAACTGAGAACGGAAAAACCAAATCATGAAGCTGTAAAGAAGGAACCACCTAATACTTGTATTGTAGGGGACCATCTGAGACGGACACAGCAAGACTAGGAAAAATGTGCAGTCAATTATCTAGTTTTTCTCAATGTCAAGTCAACAAACGTAACTGTAACTGAAACTTCCAAGAGATTATTGAGTAAATTTGTGTTAAAAATATGAATTTTTAATAATTATTTATTTATTGAGGAGAGATACACTTCAACGTAATGTAATATTAGAAATTAATCTTATTCCACTCTGTTCTTGTTTTTGGGTGATGTAGTGTATGTATGTCTGTCCCGAAGGAGAGAAAAAAAAAAGTGAGAGAACTATTAAGTGGGGACTAGGAAGGCAGCTAGGATAGGGAACTTGAGACACTGATTGCATTATTGGAAGAAAAACACGTAATTAACCAATATTTTTATATTGGTTCGACAATAGCCCGTGCTTACATTCAGTCTCTAAGCAACCACACCGATCCTTGAGATTTTCTTTAATCTTGTAAAATCCTTTACAAGTGGATGTACCCTCCACTTGAACTGATCCACAAGCGATGTACCATCTCTTGTTTTCAGTATTACAACCCAAGTTACTTGCACCACAAAAGATACACCCAAAGTTTAGCATTTCCATCTAGAATACAAACAACATTGTTATTTTCAATTATTATTATTTTTACTCAGCTCTCGATCATAGCTAAAAATTGTCAGATTATATACAAAAAAAAAAAAAGGCTTTTAAGTTAAATATAAAGACTCTTGAAATCACTTGAAGGATGAGCACTAACCGTAGAATAGTCAATTATTTAGATGCTTCGATCAGTTGGACAATATGTTTTATGCATGTTGAACTCGACAATTTAGACAGAGCAGACAAAAGTGAAGGAAGCCATCTCAATGAAATGAACAGTGTGTGTGGCAATTGGCAATATATGGAGTTCCAATAACCAATGACATAACAATTTAGAAATACCCTGTAAAAATTATTATTTTCTTGATTAATTTCAATATAAAACAGACCAGAACCTTAAAAAAATTGAGATAAAAGCAAAGCTAGATGTCGAAATCTGCTTACTAAAGATGGAACAACCTCTTCTACATGTAAACTAAATCAATAGATGGCACAACCTGTTCTTTGTCACACACCCCTGAAACTGATCAAAAAAAAAAAAAAACTAGCATTAGAAATAACGCAATAGAATTAGTCTTTTATGTTTGAAATCAAAGATAACCTTTAGAGTTTAAAATGGAGGAAAATGAAAATTTAGAGAAAAGATATTAAAGGAATTATAATATATACAAAAACAAAAGAATGTCAGGGAGGGACATTACACCAAACATGTGGAAAGAATCAAAGAAGGACCCAATTTTGCGTAGAAATTTTGGTCTGCCCATCTTGCAGATCATGTGGAAGAGGAAACCACCCTTATGACAGTTTTTTCACGTACTTCAATCACTTCTCTTTCTCACATGAAAATGAAATCGTAGAAGGAAATAGACAAACAAAATAGACATGGGATATATACAAAGAGATGAAATGGGGTAATGATGTGACATGGTATTGATTTGAACCTCAGGATTTATATATTACAAATAGATAAATAGATTATAGCATAATTATGTCTGAGTGAACTGTTTTACAAAATAACTTGCAAGATCTACCCGGAAGATAGCAAAGAGCTAGTGGTAAATTCTGGCATCGATCTAGTGGGAGAAGAAAGAACAGGTTTTGCCACTTCTCAAGATCTACCCGGAAGATAGCTAAGAACTAGTAAATTCTGGAAGTTACAGTATAAAGTTACCCGGAAGATAGCGATTAACTCTAAAAGATACTAAAAATACAATTATTATAAGAAAAAGAAAAGAACTTCAAGACGAGAGACTATCAAGAAAGAGGAAGACACATTTGCTGCCACTTGTCCATCCTTTGTAGCTGATTTTATCAGAGTCAACAACTTTGATCTCACCTACAGCAACAATAATATTTGGCCCTGACTCTTACATAGAGCTAAGCACAGCACACAGTTTGGTCTAGCATTTGAATTCAACTTGTTTGCACATGTATGGCATCCACTTTGTTTCAAAATGAATTAAAAGTACAACATAATCATGTTGAGTGATCTGTTTTACAAAATAATTTGAAAGATCTACCCAGATTGCAATGAACTAGTGGTAAATTCTGGAAGCGATCTAGCTGGAGAAGAAAGAACAGGTTTTGGGGGCATTTCTAGGGAATCCATGTTGCCTTCTAGCATATCTATTACTTTGCTCATTGTTGGTCTATCTTGTGGAATTGTTTGAACACACCATAAACCCACTATAGTCATTCTCCTTGCTATCTCTTTTTCTTGTGTGGCTATCACCCCATCAGTTGTCAAATCTATGCCCTGCTCTAGCCTGTTGTATATCCAATCTGGGAAGTACTCACTTGTCTGACTGGCTTTTCCATTAATATTCTTCTTCACTCCCACCATTTCTAGTAGCATCATTCCATAGCTGTAAACATCAGATTTCTGCGAAATTCCGCCAAAATTTCTATTCCATACTTCTGGAGCTACATACCCTATTGTTCCTCTAGCATCTGACATAGAAATAATGCTCTCTTTCATAGGGCAAAGCTTTGCAAGCCCGAAATCTGATATCTTGGGGCAAAAATTCTCATCCAAAAGAATGTTATGTGGCTTTATGTCAAAATGTAAAATTCGAGTGTTGCAACCCCTATGCAAGTACTCTAGTCCTCGGGCTGTACCTATGGCAATTTGCCAGAAATTATCCCAACACAAGGATGCAGTTGTTTCCAGACCCTTATTGTAAATAAACTTGTCAAGAGAACCATTGGGCAAAAACTCATAAATGAGAGCTTTTTTGCGTCCTTCCGAACTGAATCCAAGAAGTGTGACAACATTAACATGAGAAGTTCTACTGATGCTAGCAACCTCATTGATGAAGTCTTCGCCATTTCCTTTGGATGCATTCAATATCTTTACAGCCACAGGGCAGCCACTGAGTAGCTCTCCTTTGTATACAGCACCAAAGCCACCTTCACCCAGTTTAACTTTGAAGGAGTTGGTCATTTTCTTAACTTCGGAAAATTTATATCTCTTCTGAGCTAGTGCTCCATGATGTTTTAAGAATGATTCTATACCTTGGTCATTCTTTAACGTAAACCATAGTTTTACTTTTGTTGATGACATACATTTAGTAGAGCAAATTATGATGCATATCATGAATCCTCCCATTACTCCAGCTGTAATACCTGTGTGTTAAAAGATATATAGGAGAATCAGGGGTTAAGAAATACTTGAATTCCTCTTGTATCTAGAAGTTAATATTTATCAGTTTAAAATGTACACAACAAACAAGACCCAAATAAATAAGAATATACAAGAACACGACGGTGAATTACCAATGCTTGTAAATTGAACCATAGATATGGTAAGAATAAGAAGACGGCAGTTAATAATTATGTGTTTTTTTTTTTTTTGTTATTTTAAAGACAATTTTTAGTTTTTCAATGGATATGAGGTTATTTCCAAACAAGTGTTCCTGACCGAATGCATCATGTAAGTCAATGATTCAAAAGATTTTCTAAATATTTTCATTATTAAAATCTTTTGTGAACATAAAATAAATAAATTAATCCAAAAATGTACATTTTTAAGATTGCCTATGTATCTCTCCGCTCTTTCTGTAAGTTTTTTTTATCTCACTGTTCATTCATTGTGTATAAATAAAAAAATTTGTCAATTTTTTTCATCTCATTTTAAATTTTTTTCTTTGTATTTTTGTGTTTCTTTTTGTTAGTCTCATATTTAATGAGCCGCTCTCTTAAATTTATAATTTATAATGAATTTTAATAATAGAGAGTGTTAATTTGAGAGTACTCCTCGTTAAGAGAAATAAATATGCATAATAGGAAAAAAAGTTGAAGGAAAACCCGATCTATTACCTAAAATGAGTTTCATCGTCCAATGAATTTTTCCTGCAACAGTCAGCAGTGATAGCAGAGATGGGTTAGCATTGTGCCAATTCAAGGAAGATATTGTAGTTGACTATAACAAACATAAACATGTATATTTATGTACTTTCACCGAAGGCCTCATGTAGAAAGTACACGCTAATGGCTATGGCATGATATCCGAAGAGAGACACAATGGGAATTACCAATAACTGTATACAGCACTGACATCACACCCAATGTTAGGAATATGAATTTTTAATAATTATTTTCATTATAAATATAAGTACCACTTTTCGACTTTTTACTACTATTTATTTATTGAGAGATACACTTAATGAATTGATAAAAGTAAATGAAGGAAAAGTGGAAAAAGGATGGATCACTACTTTTCCGTCGTGTACCACCATTTTTATCTAAAAGGACATTTTTATAACTTTAGACCATCTAACATTCTATTTTTTCGTGAAATAAATTAAAAATATTTTTTTATTTAAAATAAATAAAGTTTTAGAAAAAAATAATAAGATTTTTGTAATTAAATAAATAAAGAGAAATAACTTTATTAAAATATACTAGAACAAGAATGGAACTCAAACACACACGGATTACAGTAACAGAGGATAGAAAAGTGAGAGAAAAAATATTCTTATTTTTTCTATTATATTACACTCTAGCACAAGGTTGATATTTATAGCATATCAAAAAACTAAAATCAATGTGATAGCTAGGATTGGAAATCTGTCAAATTGACTTTATTTAACTAATCTTATCTATTGGTTAGAATCACTTCTAACACCTCCCCTTGATTCAAACCAATTACAAACTAACAACATTCAAAAACTCTCTCAACTCCTTAAACCTTTCACTCTTCAAGGACTTAGTCATAATGTCACCAAGCTGTTTCTCAATTCTACAGTGTTGAAGTCTGATCTTCCCCTTGCTCACTTGATCTCTGAGGAAATGAAATTTGGTGTCTATATGCTTGCTTCTGCCGTGTGACACAGGGTTCTTAGCCAAATCAATTGCTGATTTATTGTCTACCAACAAATCCACTGCCTCACCAGTAAACACCTTCAATTCTTCAAGTAGAGAGGATAGCCACAAAGCTTGACAGGCAGTTGCACAGGCTGCAATCTATTCATCTTCACAAGTGGACAATGCTACTACTGTCTGCTTCTTAGAACTCCAGGATATGGGAGACCCTGACAGTAGGAAAACTTGTCCCATGGTGCTCCTTTTGTCAACCAAATCACCACACTAGCCAAAATCAAAGTAGGCTACAAGGTGTAGGCTATCATCTCCCTTAGTGTGATGAGGAAACAAAATGCCATATCCGAGTGTTCCTTTTAGATACCTCATGATTCTTTTAGCTGTAATCAAGTGTGGTTGTCTAGGATCACTCATAAACTTGCTGACCAAACCAACACTAAAAGCCACTTCTAGCTTGCTGTGACAAATAAACCTCAGGCTACCAACAATCTACTTGAACATAGCTCCATCAACAGAGCCCTCATCTTCACTTTTCACAAGCTTCACATTCAATTCAGCTGGAGTCTCTGCTGGTTTACAGCCCATCATTTTAAATTTCTTCAAGACTTCATAGATGTATTTCCTTTGATCCAAGAAAATGCCTAGATCAGTCATCTCAAATTCACTTTTCAATCCTTGCTTGAGTGATTTAATAACAGTCAAACTACTACCAGTGATGAGTAAATCATCAACATGCAAGCACATCACCACAATCTCAGTTTCAGTTACTGTTTTGATATACACACCATGCTCAACTGAGCATTTCTGAAAGGCAAAACCAGTTAGAAAGGAGTCAATCCTTTTGTTCCATGCCCTAGGTGATTGTTTCAAGCCATACAAGGCCTTCTTAGTCTCAAAACCTTTTGTTCTTTACCTTTACATATGAAGCCAGGATCGAGGTTGTACCACAAAAACTTCTTCATCAAGTGGCCCATTTAGAAAGACTGACTTGACATCTAGTTGCCACAGTTTCCAATTTCTCCAGCTAGTTAGGGAAACAATCAATCTTACAATCACCAATCTTGATATTGGAACAAATACTTCAGTATAGTCTAAACCTTCATGTTGCATGAATCCTTTAGCCACCAGCCTAGCTATATGTTTTGCAATCGACCCATCAGGCTTGAGTTTAGTTTGAAAACCCATTTAACAGTAATAGGCTTTTTGTTCTGAGGTAAATTTACCATTTCCCAGGTATCATTCTTCCCGATGCTCTTCAATTCTTCCTCCATTGTTGATCTCCATACTTCCTTAGAGATAGCTTCCTCAAAAGTAATAGGTTGCATGTCTGCCATAAGTGCCATATGCTGAACCAAATCACCATCCTCAGTAATTGCATTACCAGGGTAAACCTGATAATCTCTGAGTCTTAAGGGAAAACTTCTGGCTCTTGTAGGTCTATCAACCACCATCTGAGGTTCATTATTGACTACTTCTTGATGTATCTCTTGTACCGGATCATCATCTTTCAATTCTAGTTGAATCTTCGGTATTGTCTCAGAAGTAGGCTGAAACTCTTCCCATGAGCTTACTTCATCAAAGTAAACATCTCTACTAAATAGAACTTGTTGATTCTTTGGATTGTATAGTTTGTATGAACCAGTAGAGTTGTATCCAAAAAAAATCATTGGCTCACCATTGTCATCCAACTTCTTTCTCCTTTGATCAGGAACGTGCCTATAGCAAAAGGATCCAAAAATCCTGAAATGCTTAACTAAAGGTTTGCTTCTTGACCAAGCTTCTTCTGGAACCATGGAGTCAAGCCTCTTGGTTGGACACCTATTCAGAACATGCACAACTGTCATGGCTACTTCACCCCAAAAAATGTGAGGAAGATTCTTCTCTTTAAGCATGCTTCTGACCATGTTCAAGATTGTCATATTCCTTCTTTCTGCAATGCCATTATGTTGGGGAGTGTAAGGAGAAGTTACTTCATGAACTATACCATGCTCCTTACAGAAACCTTTAAGTTCTCCAGATGTGAATTCACCTCCACCATCTATTCTTAGAATTTTAATGCACTTTCCAAATTGCTTCTCCATAAGAGCTTTGAAATCTTTAAAGATGTTGAACACATCACTCTTGACTTTGATTGGGTAAAGCCACACCTTCCTGCTCATATCATCAACAAAAGAGACAAAATATCTATTTCCTCCTAATGATGGAGTGTCAAGAGGTCCACAAATATCTAAGTAAACATGCAATATTTCACTAGCCTTAGAAGTAGTAAAATTGCTGAAGGAATTCCTGGTTTGTTTGTTGATTAAGAAATTGTCACATATCTTCTTAGGAATTTTAATTGGAGGGAGACCAGTTAACATTTCTTTGGATCTCAAGAGGATCATATCTCTAAAATTTAAGTGGCCTAGTCTAAGGTGCCATAACTATGATTCATCTGACAAAGTTGCAGTGGAAAGACCCTGAGATTCAATGGTGTTTAGGCTTACCTTGAAGGTTCTATTCTTGGCCAATGGGGCTTTCATCACCAGTCTCTTTGCTTTTTCATGGATTTCTAGAGAACCTTTAACTGAATTCACTAAACATCCTTTCTCCAAGAGCTGACCCAAACTAATCAAATTAGAGGTCATTCAAGGAACATACAATACTTTTGTAATCACTGCTTGTTTTCCATCTTCTCTTTTGACTAGTACATTTCCAGAACCTTCAGCCTGAGTGGTTCTATTGTCTTCAAATTTCATAGTACTCTTCTTCTTTGGATTAAAATTGACAATCCAATCTCGATGCCCTGTCATATGATCAGAACACCCAGAATCTATGTACCACACTTCATTGTTGTAAGATTTTGGATTGGTGATCATCATTAGCATCAAAGGTTGCTCCTCGGAGCTTGCTTCATTCTCTTCTTTAGCCATGTGTGCCTGATGATCTCCGTGTGACTGACTCCCTTGATGATTTGTGTGACTTGTTAGGGTTGTACATTCTGTAGAAATTAAAGGTGCCCAATTCGATTACAATTGGAGCATTTCAGCCTCTTGCTATCAACCTTTTTCTTTCCTCCTCGCTAATTATTGAAGTTCCCTCTTTTATTGCAGCTTTCTGGTTGATCTTGATCAATCTTTCCTTGATCTTGGTTTTGACTATTTCTTCCAAATCCACCTTTGATATCTTTTCCACAACCTCAACCTCTGAAATGTCCTTTGAAGTTGTGGCCTCCTCTTTTTGAGGTATAAGCCTCCAATGCTTGATGATCACTAGACCTCTCTGAACCTCTTTCAATAAGTCTTAGCTCATGCGCCTCAATAGAACCTTGAAGTTCTTCTACCTTCAAATCTTCAAGCTACTTGGATTCTTCAATGGCTCAACAATGTGGTCGAATTTGGGATTGAGAGTTCTCAAAATCTTTTCAACAATTGTTTGATTTGTGATTTTCTCACCACAATTTTTCATCACATTCGTGTGAGAGATGATTATGTTGAGGAACTCAGCTATCTTCTCGTTGTTCTCCATTTTCATTAATTCATATTGTCATCGCATCGTCTGGAGTCTCACCTTCTTCAGTTGCTCTGCACCTTTGTTGCATTTTTCCAGAATCTGCCACACTTCTCGCGAAGTTGCAGCACCTGTAATCTTTTCAAAGTGTGCCACATCAACACATTGTTGCAGTAAAATGGTCGCTTTATAATCTTTCTTCTCATATTCTTTGCAAAGTGCCTTCTGCACATCTGTGGCATCGGTTGTGTGCACCGAGAACCCTTCTTCTACAATTTTTGCGACTTCTTGATAACCAAGAATCGCCTTCATCTACACATGTCATTGATAATCTGATAGCTAGGAATGGTAATCTTTATTTGACTAATCCTATCTATAAGTTAGAATTACTTCTAACAAAATAATGGTTTGAAGGAAAATAAAAAGGATATTTGATTTATTCATTTGATAGGAAATAAAATAGAGTATTTGTTTATAAAATAACAAAATAAAGAAAAATAGAGTAAATAATAAGCTGAGAGTACCTAGCTATAAATAGAGATATGTTAGGTCAATTTTTAAACTGACGATAGTCTATGCGCTTTCTCTTCCTTTTAATTTCGTTTTCCCTTCTCCTCCCCCCAAAACCCTTTCTTTTTCCAGCATACACTTAAACTTGTTTGTAAAATGACAATCTCTGACTCGTTAACCGTTGGATCATCGTGAAACTTGAGCATTAGGTTCGGAACTCATTTCTGAATATTCTCACCTTTGGAAATTCGAGAAAATGTTGGAGGTGATAGAAATTCCCTTTGCGTAACCTTCTCCTTTCTCGTAGAGACCCAAAACCTGTCTCAGTCAACCTACAATCTCAGATTTGTTAACCGTTGGATCATTGTGAAATTTGGAAAATAGGTTTGCAATTCATTTTTTCACATCTTCACCGTTGGGATTTGTAAAGTAATGTTTGGGGAGGGAGAAATACTCATTGCACGCATACAGTGAAATGAAGGCTTCAATCTCTTCTCATTCTCTCTAACGTTTGGAAACCTTATTCGAGCAACCAAAGGAAAAGCTTGAGGAATGTCAGGGAACCATTAGAGATGTCACTATGATTGCTGGAACACACGTGAGCCCGCTTAGAGGTAAGGGATGAGTTTATCGCAATTGAGGTTAGAATGAACATGTGTAGGAATCCCTAAGAGATCAAATTGAGGTTTATTTTGGGATGTTTATTGTATTAAAATTCTTGTTGTATGATTATGTGAAATTGTTTGAGGGGTTTTACTGCCCATGGATTGAGAAACATTTTTGTATATTTTTTGTGTTTTTGATAGGATTAACATGATAAATAGTTATATTGGGATCATGAAATTATGATTGAAATTGTGTATAAGTGATAAATTAAATATGTGATGAATTGCGGGATAACATGTTGCTTTGAAATTATAATATTGTTATTGAGATTGAGTATAAGTGCAAAGTTGAACATGTGTTAATTTGTGAGATACACATAAACATGTGATGGTGGATTGTGACATTATGAGATGTTAAACTGTGGACATGAGATCTGGTTGTGAATAAGTGTGTGTTTAACACTTAATGTGACAATACTTGTTTGTAAGCTGTGAATTATACAATCACCCGACCAATGTTTATCTTGAGAAAAGTGTTTATGCGCAATGTTAAAGGGAAAATGTAGGTTTCCTTGTTAGGAACTGGTGTTAAATTGTAGCGCAATGTGTTAATCGCGTTTGAAACACGAGTGTGAGGTCATGGATATTTTATAATTCATTAACAGTGTCTGTGTGTTAAATAAATTGTTTTAGGGGTTGGACCTAAATCTGGAAGGTGAGGCCCTAACGGATTCTTCGGAATCTAGGCCTTGAGGGTAAAGACACTCGATTTGAGTGCTCCTTTAAGCCTATGTTGATCCCATATGGTTAGAGTATTCTCGTAAAATAGAATGACCCTGACTGGTCACCTTATGATTTTACTTAGTGAGAGTGATCTGACATACTCATTGTGTGGTGTGAATTGTTATGTACTCCTAAGTACCCCAGGGTGATTTTTCATTGACAGGGTATCACATTGCATATAGGCTTGAGTCTTAGTGTATCTGTTGCATAACTCTTGTGTATTTATTGATATTGATTTATTTAGTGATATTGTGTTTTGATCTTTGAGTACGTGAATCATGTGAAAATGAATGAGATGTGTTGTGGTTTAATGTGATGTTACACGACAAAGTGGTGGAATTACGTGAGTTATGTTTAAGTAAGTTGTATCTCATTTACATGATATGTATATCTAGTTTTCTCGTTTCTCTCTATTAGTTAGGAATGTGATAACTCACTCCCCATATGCTATTTGTGTTTGGATCCTGTGATGATCTTGAACTTTGTGTTCGTGGGAGCAAATCGTTAGGTGCATGGCTATGGAAAATCTCATGCTAGAGGATGCGGGAACATAATGCTCTAATAGGATGTGACATTGGGGTATAGATTTTTATATTAATTGCATGAATTTTTGGACGACCTTGTTTGAGTCGAGATGATTTTATAATTTATTTGAATAAATTTTATTATGATGCGAGAAAAGTGAATGCGAATCTTTTACTCTTTTAAAAGGATTTTATTTAAATGTGTGTTTAAGAACTTTTAATTAACTATAATTTCTTTTTCTTTTATTATTAATACATATATGTATCTGATAAAGGGTATCCAAGACCACAACCACATAAAAGAGAATAAAAAAGTGTGACTACAAAATATAGCTTATATCAGACAAGTGATATACAATAAAAATTAATATAAATATTTATCCTCAGACTGTAAATTATATATGAATAATAATTTCAAACCATATATAACAGTTTTCCCTCTTAGAAGAGTTTGCTTGAAATTTTGTCTTGAGCCATGCTCATGTATACTGTTAATAATAATATATGCACTATATGCATGACAGTATAATATGTTGAATTTATTCGGCAAACAATTTTTAAATACAAGAACTATACGAACCATGAAAATAAAAATAATAGGTTAGTAGCAATTAAAAATCCATTAACAGAAGTAAAAAGGAATAATGGTTAAAACAAATTTAGAGATAGCCAATACAGCGAAACAACGGGGACACTAATTCATAGGAAAATACTTGATAATGTTATTCAAGGGTTATAAAGGAAAATATCAGGAAACGTTACTAAAAGTCAAAGTTGAATTCACACTTACAAGAAAAGGAGGAAAAACTGAGAACGGAAAAACCAAATCATGAAGCTGTAAAGAAGGAACCACCTAATACTTGTATTGTAGGGGACCATCTGAGATGGACACAGCAAGACTAGGAAAAATATGCAGTCAATTATCTAGTTTTTCTCAATGTCAAGTCAACAAACGTAAGTGTAACTGTAACTGAAACTTCCCAGAGATTATTGAATAAATTTGTGTTAAAAATATGAATTTTTAATAATTATTTTTATTATAATTATAAGTACCACTTTTCGACTTTTTACTACTATTTATTTATCGAGGAGAGATACACTTCAACGTAATATAATATTAGAAATTAATCTCATTCCACTCTGTTCTTGTTTTTGGGTGATGTAGTGAATGTATGTCTGTCCAGAAGTTAGAACAATTAATACCCATGCTTATACCTATAATTTATACGACTTGCCGAGGGGAGAAAAAAAAAGTGAGAGAACTATTAAGTGGGGACTAGGAAGGCAGCTAGGATAGGGAAATTGAGACACTGATTTCATTATTGTAAGAAAAAAAATGATAATTTGCTTTAAAAAAAAAGTAATTATTGACGTGATGATTTTGTTGAATTGGAGGATTCGTACTTCCTAACGGGAACCAGATGCAGATTTAAGAGCATAGAGATGGCAAAGTATGAAGAGGATTTTGCTACAACAGTAAGTTGGTAGGAGAAAAGAGGAGCGAGGATAGGATAGAAGACATACTTTTAGAACAGTGTAGGGCGTGAGATCCATCAGGGCAATAATGGCATAAATTTTGGTAAAAATGAGCATCATGTCTCGAGCAATTTCCTTCACTTCCCAGGCATGTTGTGCAATCTTGAGAAACAGTATACTTGACCTCAAACCCTTTATCAAGAGCCTTTTCGACAGCAGAATTTTTACCACCACCATAATCTACTTCAGGATCGTCAGTCGGCACGTGCAAACGTCGCTTGCACTGCTCTATAAGTGAATACTGAAATCCCTCCCCAATATTAGGGACAGCATACCCGCACGTAATGCTGTTTGGAAACTGTGGATTTGTGATGGGGGTACAATCGTAGAATATGGTGACGTTGTGCACTTCAGGGGGATACGAGAACAGAGTAGGGTTCAGATAAGTGTCACCAAATTGCGGAGAGCAAACATCACGGGCAAGGTCTGTTCGGACCAGTCTCATGGTGTAAGTGGCGATGTTGATCTCCTTCACCGTGTAATTTTGAGAGCCAATTAGAAGTGTAGTATCATCATCATAGCATTTGAGCTCGAATAGGTCACCGCCACCACATTCAGAGTCTCGCTGGTCGTGTCCCCAGAAAGGATACGATATGTTGATCAGACTTCCGCATTTGTATGTTTGCTCTTTGCATTCCGAATAATTGTATGCGGCTTCACAGTATAGCAGAGTGATTAACAACAACCAAGAGACGGTGAGTACCACCGTACGGAGCATGGGGATATGCTCTTTGCAATCCATTGTTTCTCTTGCGCGCATCACCCTTCACACATAAATCATGCCGTTTCCACACATTAATGCATGTTCTTTGAAAATGATGGCCACGATTCACACATAAAGCAAAACTCCTCCTACGAAACTACCACCCACTTTCCTCTTTCTCCATGACCCTGTGCCTTCTTCTGATTTCGCCACACCAAAACAAAATACTATTCAAAATTCGGACCCGGTCTACTACTAGTCCTCTTGTACTATTTCTCATACTAAATGTTTTTTTAATCAACAACACCCGATTAAAACAACATACATCATATCTCACCTCACCCAACTTTACTTTATTAGACGGAATACTATCTATTTTTACTATTTTTAATTCATTTCCGCGTGACAAGGTACAAGCTATACATACAATTTTGTCTAGCCCATAAATCGATTATCATACCCAATACCAAAAGATACATCTTCATTATCAAAAGATGAAGAAAATCCATTAAAGAAAAATATGAGATTATAAAATCTATCAAAAACAAAAGCTCCAAGCTACAAACATCCAAGAAGTCAAAAGATGCATCTTTATCATCATATTTCAAAAACTTCATTAAGGAGAAAGGCGAATAAACAATGTTCTGACATTCTCTTATGAACAGTCAATCTTACTTCAAATTTTAAAAAGGAGCACACGAAAAAAAAACAAAATTCAACAACAGACAAAAAAAATACAAAAATTCTATTTAAATGAATAATTTTTGGTGTTTTATTCATATAATTTGTGTTTTAATATTATAGGTGACTATTTTCCTTTCATTATATATATTTTGTTTGTCTGCTTTGTTATGTCAATTTTACTTTATCCTCGTACTCTTATAAAATTTATGTATAATACTTATTTTTATCTTTACATTATTCAACTTTTGTTGAGTGGTTAGACTTTAGTTTTAAAATATTTCCTTATAAATATATGAATAAATAAAAATTATCTTAATTTATCCATAATTTTTTTTATCTCCTTTAACCATTAATGATATAAAATATTATTAATAATTATATTTTTAAATTTTATTTATCAAACAAATTATTTATTTAAATATTTTTTTAATTATTTATAAAGGTGTATGTCTAGTAATTAATTAAGCTAAAACCCTCCACCTATATTAATTAATTAAACTTAAACCCTCCATCTACTACTTTTTATTATTTTTAACCTTTCCCTTTTATTAAAAGAAAATCATTTACTACTACTACGTTTGAGATAAGGCCATAGGGAATGATTTCAAGTGCCCTACTACTTTTCCCCATTTTTATTACTATTTCAGCGAAAGAAACATAATCTGCAGACTAATGGTTCTCATTCAACAGACATGGTTGTCCTTATTTTCCCCATGCCAGTTATCCTCTGACTAATAAAACTATATAAATAAATAAATAAACACTTATTATATATCGTTGTACATAGCAAGTTTCAACTACGGCCATGGGCAACCAGCAGTCCTGTAACTCACCTCCTAAGCCCAAGCCCAAACCCAGTACCCATTCCCGACCCACATACCCAACCAGGTGCACCTTATTACATACATATAAAAATAAATTTGAAAAATAGTTAAATATTATTGATAAAAAAATATTTAAAAATAATTCATCACCCAATTTATTAATCAAATTAACTAGTTTTATTCAGTTAAAGTTTTTAGATGCTATCATTCAGTTATGCAATTAATTATTTTTCATATTTTAAAAAATTAACTTTCATAATTAATTCCTAATAATGTCCATTAGACAAATGTGAAAAAAAAAGTTTAGAGTCAGAATTTTCAGCTCAAATCGAACTCATTTAATAAATTTAGTATAACAGTTTCTCCCATATACCAATTCTCTATTGGAATAATAAATATTAAAATTTAAAACTATGTAAACACTTTTTTAATTTAAGATACGTATTATCGGTCTAAGAATTTTTACATTATTAATTAATAAAAAAATAATTTTAGGACGAGTTTTATAATAATTACTATAAAAATAAAAAAAAATTATATATGATCATTTTTTATTGAATGAAAATGTAAAAAAATGTTTATACTATCAATATATTTTAGTTAAATTAAACATTTTTTTAACCATGGCCGGTTTGTTACTTATAATCTAGTGTTTTGCTAATTTAGTTCCATTTTTTAGCATATAAAAATCAAATGTCACATGGTATTTTTTTTATCTTTTTATTATTTTAAATACACACCTCTCAAAATTAAGGAAAATAATAAATTTCCAGTCCAGAGAAAATAATAAATGTCCAGTCCATGATGAGGTAGAAAAAAAGATAGAAAAATAAAATAAAATAGAGAGAAAGTGATAGATATTGTCAATAGTGGCCAGGTCCAAGTCTTTAGCATTGGAGAGTAATTAAGTTGGTCTTTTTAAGTTTTAGCTTGAGAGTTGCTCATTTGTCTATGAAACCTAAGGCTCAATGGGTTAGCGGGATTGGGGCTCTCCTTCATTTATGGGAAATTATTAGTAGGAAAGAGAAAACACATATATTATGTGAGCCATATACACATGTGAATATAAGTTTATACATATTATATGTGTTTCTCTTTTTTTACGAGTGATTTTCGAAGAGGATATTTAATTGGAGTTAGTATCCTCCACACTATACATATTTAAAGTATTCCCAACCTATAAATTTATTCAAAAAATATATATTTTTTAATAATATTTCACATTTTTTTTATAATGTCACATCTCTTTCCTAATTTTAAATAACTCAATCCAACAGTGAGCTCAAGATGGTTCACAAATTTAATCTTATCAGTTATTTATATTAAGAAGTTAGAATAGATCCAAAAAAAGCAATTCACAAAAGTTTCTCAAATTGACCCTAGAATATAACAAAACAATATTTTTAATATGAAACATTTTGTGCATTGACCCATGAAAAAAGGGAAGAGAAATGAGTTCTCTGCATAACACTTCAAAGCCATCAGAGCTAATGCAATGTTTTTCTCCAACGGGTTAAAAATGCTTTTTTCGGTTTCTTAACTATGCGCTGCCAGTGAGCAATGCATCGTTGGAGTTGGAGTTGCCCTTATTTTATGTACGTGCGAGAAAGATAGGAAAAAATGGAATAAAATAAAATGGTCTAATTTGAAGTCCTATTGAGTATTTTATTTTTAAAGAAAAATCAAACCATGTCTAAGAAATAGATTTCCTAGTTTAATTACCTACCAAAGTGAATAAGGTAATAGATTAGCAGCACCATACTATATGGTCTAACCATGAACCAAACAGTTAGCTAGGTTGTTATGGTTTAGTCTCAATCAAATTTTACAGTCAGATCATTTAGTAATAGTTAACTTTGTAAAAGATTTTTCTTCTTTAATTTCAAGTTATGTATATAAATACTTCTCAACTAATTTGCTGTGCAATTAATAACTATATATATCGAGAAGGAATTGAGTTTTGACAAGGTCAATGACATGAATTGGAAGATTCCGAATGGCAAGGAGAATTTAAAGAGATGCATCATCAATCATCTTCAACTCTTGGCATTAGGAAACCTCCAAGTTAATTTTTTGTAATGATGATAGGAAAAAGGACAGAACATTGATTTGTATATATATATTTACAATCACTTGGGTACTTTGTTGTGCAATAATGGGAGTAAACACTAAAAAATATAAGTAAAATTTAATATTATTTTAATTCAAAATCTTAAACTCGAATATATGAGTCTTTGGGTGGTTAACTTTTCCGTTTTTTATGAGTTCAACTTACTTGTAGTCCATCACGTTTGACACAGGTGAAATTGAACGAAAGACTAACATAGAAAAGATATAACACATACTTCTGTTGAGAACCAAATAGTGGACGAGAAACCCGCGACCGAAAGCTTCCTCAGAAAATGACGACCATTTTTAAAAGGAATAACGTCTACCGACACTTGGACACGCCACCCGCAATTCTCAAGCCAAGGAAATATTTTCAACATTCTCGTTTCCGCACTGGACATTTACGAGAGTTACTTAACACTATTAAATAACTTTCATATCTATGGTATTCTTTTGACACCCACTTATAGTGTCAAATCACTTTACAGTTAAATAAAAAGAAAGATTAAAAAGTAAAATAAATATTTTTTTTATATATTTCCTCAGATTACGCCTACCGTCCAACGCGTAAGACGTACGATCAGCTCTATACTTTGAATGGGCATGTAAAACTATTGCGAGAGAGAAGAGTGAGAGAATGAAGGAGGGAGCCATAACCTGTCGGATCTTTAAGTTTACAGAAGAATTTTAAATTTTTTTATTTTTGAAAGAATTTAAAATCTTAATATTTAAGTTAATTAAAATTCTTTAAAAAATTAAATTATCTTATTAAATTTCTTCATCTAAACAATATATTTTTCCACGGTACTTCAACAGTGCAGACGTGCACTCGTAAAATTTATGACAGGAGTTCCTCGTTTTCCTGCCAAAGTGAATAAAAAGCAATAACACCACTGGATTGAATTGTACAGCCTAACCAAGAACTGAATCAGGTGGCTATGGTGTAGTCTAATAATAAAATTTTAGTCAGATCATTTTGTATTAGTTAAATTTTTCAAAGAAAAACTTATTTTTTCTTTTCAATGTTTAATATATATTTACTACATTTAATATTACAGTTGAACTGTTTTGCGGCTTCATTTTGTTCACTAATCAGTTTAAACAGTTAGACACAAATTGGAAGTCTAAATGTGTTAGAAAGCTAATACTAAACTACAATATAACTAAGAAAACTAATATTAGAGAAGCTACAAAGAATATTATGAAACATTTATAATGGACTGAAATTTAATTACTTTCAATTGAATTACTCACTCAACCTTTTCACTTCTACCTGATGTGAGACTTCACCTCATACTTGTACTCTAATACATCTCTTCCTCCCTCAAATGTGAGTCTCTTTCACATGTTAGTTTCTTTCCATAGTTGTACTCCAAGATTATCTACCCAAAGTGCAAAGAAATTTAGCTCATCTTGTGGTAGATTCTAGCATTGACCTAGTGGGAGAAGAAAGGGCAGGTTTTGGGGAATTTCTCGGGAATTTATTTTGCCTTCTAGCATATCTACTACTCTAGTCATAGTAGGTCTATCCTTTGGAAAGGTTTGAACACACCATAAACCCACTACAGTCATTCTTTTTACTATCTTGTTTTCTTCTGTCACTATCACCCCGTTAGGTCTTAAATCTCCACCCTGCTCTAGCCTGTTGCAGACCCAATGTGGGAAGTATATCTCACTTGTGTGACTTGCTTCCGCATTAATATTCTTTTCTCCCTGCCACCCTTTCTAGTAGCATCATTTCGTAGCTGTAAACATCAGATTTATGTGAAACTCCACCAAAATTTATATTTCATACTTCTGGAGCTACATACCCTATTGTTCCTCTAGCATCTGACACGAAAATAATGCTCTCTTTCCTACTACACTTCTGGCGCTAGATGTCGAAATCTGTTTACTATAGATGGAACAACCTTTTCTACATGTAAATTACATCAATAGATGGCACAACTTGTTCTTTGTCACACACCCTTGAAACTAATTAAAAACAAACTATCATTAGAAATAATGCAATAGAATCTAGTTTTTAATGTTTGAAATCAAATATAACCTTTAGTGTTTAAAATGGAGGAAAATGACAATTTAGAGAAAATATATTAAAAGGAATTATAATATATACAAAAACAAGAAAGTATCAGGGCGGGGCATTACACCAAACATGTGGAAAGCATCAAAGAAGGACCTAATTTTGTCAAGATTTTTGGCCTGCCCATCTTCCAGATCATGTGGAAGAGGAAACCACCCTTATGGCAGTTTTTTCACCTACTAACAGAACAATGGCCCAAAACCCGTACAACCCAATAGCTTTTATTCTTGTCAATATCTCTTTATGTGAATATCTTTTTATTATGATCCTACAGTAGGTTCTAGAATAGGACGAGCTGTGATTTGTTGGCCTTATCCCTTTAGGGTAATACGTGTATATAAATTGTATTGCTGAAATCAATACATACATAGCATTTATTACTAAGTGCCCTCAATATCTTCTCTCTTGTCCTCTTTTATTTTATGGTACGAGAGCTCTGCCTGTCGCCCAATCATGTCCTCAATACCTCCCTCAAATCCAAAGGAAGACAATCCTTTTGGTTCTGATTTGAATGATCCATTGCTCAACCCTTCAAGTCCTTATTTCATCCATCCTAGTGATGGTCTTTCATCTGTATCTATTACCCCTGTCCTTGACGGAACCAACTACCAGTCCTGGTCTCGTACTATCCGTATGACCCTCATCTCCAAAAACAAGATGGCATTTCTCCTCGGCACAATCCTGGTCCCTTCAGTCAAAGAACCTCTTTACTCTGTTTGGGAGAGATGCAACACTGTCATCATCTCCTGGCTTTTGAATTCGCTTTCCCCCTCCATGTTGGATCAAGTGGCCTCGAAATAATTAAGAAGGGGGGGTTGAATTAATTATAATCGTGTCTTGACTAATTAAAAAATTATCCTTCTTAATATTACTAGATTCGATTAGGCTTTACTACTAAGTTATGAGAAAGTAAAGAATCGAAACAATAACTTAGACAAAAGTAAAGCGTAAATGAAAAGTGCACAGCGGAAATTAAAGAGCGTAGGGAAGAAGAAAACAAACACAAGTTTTTATACTTGTTCGACAACAACCCGTGCCTACATCCAGTCCCCAAGCAACCACATCGGTCCTTGAGATTTCCTTTAACCTTGTAAAATCCTTTACAAGAACCAAGTGGATGTACCCTCCACTTGAACTGATCCACAAGAGATGTATCCTCTCTTGTTCTCAGTATTATAACCCAAGTAGATGTACCCTCTACTTTCACCACAAAGGATGTACCTTCCAATGTGTTAAGACAAAGAATTCTCAGGCGATTAGTCCTTTGAATTCTCTGTGAAAGGGATATAAAAGATATCCCAGACAATTAGTCCTTTGAAATCTTTTGTATAAAGGGAAGGGAAGAATCAAAAGAATTCTCAGGCAGTTAGTCCTTTGAATTCTCTTGGAAGGGAGAAGGGAGACACAAAAGAATTCAGGCGGTTAGTCCTTCTATTCTTTTGCCAAAGGGAGAAGAGAAGAAAAGATAGCACACTTCTGTTTTCTGCAGAATTTTCAGTTGCAGAAAAACAAAGTTTGAAACCAAGGTTTAGAAAGATTTTTGGCAAGAGTTTTTGCACAGAAAAAACAATGGGCAATGGTCAGAAAGGATTTGAAAGAGATGTGTTTTTTTGGATGCTACTTCTTGTAAAAAAGCGTGTCAAGGTCTTACTTTTATAGACTCTTCATGTCTGGTCATAAAAACCATTGGAAGAGTTATGACTTTTGAGAAAAACATGTTAAGAGTTATAACTCTTAACATTTTCTTCAAAACTATTCACTGGTAATCGATTACCATAATCATATAATCGATTACACAATGCATTTTATGAAAAGTTGTGACTCTTCACAAATGGATTTGAATTCCAAAATAAACTAGATCAGTTGTTTTCTCACTCTAAAGGTGAAGCTATCTCAAGAAGTCCACTCAGAATCATATAGGAACCAGATATATTGATTTGAAAACACACAAATACTGGAAATTACACAGTTCAGTCTGGATACCAAGTGGCGCTGTCATCAACAAGAAGCTCCTTTGTGTCTACAAGTCAAATGAGAGTGCTAATTTTTGGAAACAATTGTGGAAGGAAAAGGCACTACCAAAATGTACAAACCCGGTGTGGTGTGCTTGTAAAAACATATTACATGTGAAGACTTCATTGGTAAAGAGAAAAATCATCCGACCCAATTTGTCCAATGTGTGGTGAAGAGGAAGAGACAATTACACATTCATTGATAACATGAAGTGAGGAACCACAGGTCAGGATAGCAAATTGACCCCGATCAGGATATTAATACATCTAAATGGATCAATGAATTGTTGGAGAGTAATGGTATAGGGATCAACTATGGAGATTAAAATAGCAGAAGCATGGTGCTTCAGGTGGGCTATACAGCTATCAGTTGACTTGCTATTCCAGGGAGTTATTTGAGACTGACTATCTGGTTGAGTATAGCTTGGAAAAGGAAAAACTCAACAGAATGCAGCTATTTGCAAAGTATTTTAGATGGATATTGCAGACAGATATTTCCTACTGTAGAACACAAGCTGGTGTGTTGGATCGAGAACACTCCTCAACAGGCACAATTGCTAGTAAATTCGGACATGGATTTAGTGGGAGAAGAAAGAACAGGTTTTGACACTTCTCAAGATCTACCCGGAATATAGCAAAGAACTGGAAAATGCAGGAAGTTACAGTATATTGTTACCCAGAAGATAGCAATGAACTATAAAAGATACTAAAAATACAATTATTATAAGAAAAAGAAAAGAACTTCAAGACGAGAGACTATCAAGAAAAAGGAAGACACATTTGCCACTTGTCCATCCTTTGTAATTGATTTCATGAGAGTCAACAACTTTCGTCTCACTTACAGCAACAATTATATTTGACCCTGACTCTTACTTACATAGCAGTATGCATAACACACAGTTTGGTCTAGCATTTGAATTCAATTTGTTTGCACATGTACGGCGTCCACTTTGTTTCAAAATGAATTAAAAGTACAACATAATCATGTTGAGTGGTCTGTTTTACAAAATAACTTGAAAGATCTACCCAGATTGCAAAGAACTAGTGGTAAATTCTGGCACCGATCTAGCTGGAGAAGAAAGAACAGGTTTTGGAGGCATTTCTAGGGAATTCATGCTGCCTTCTAGCATATCTATTACTCTACTCATTGTAGGTCTATCTTGTGGAATTGTTTGAACACACCATAAGCCCACTATAGTCATTCTCCTTGCCATCTCTTTTTCTTCTGTGGCTATCTCCCCATCAGTTGTCAAATCTCCACCCTGCTCTAGCCTGCTATATATCCAATCTGGGAAGTACTCACTTGTCTGACTGACTTCTGCATTAATATTCTTCTTCACTCCCACCATTTCAAGCAGCATCATTCCATAGCTGTAGACATCAGATTTGTGTGAAATTCCACCAAAGTGTTTGTTGCACACTTCTGGAGCAACATATCCTACTGTCCCTCTAGCATATGACATGGAAATAATGCTCTCTTTCCTAGGACAAAGCTTTGCAAGCCCAAAATCTGATATCTTGGGGCAAAAGTTCTCGTCCAGAAGAATGTTATGTGGTTTTATATCAAAATGTAAGATACGAGTGTTGCATCCCCTATGCAAATACTCTAGTCCTCGGGCTATCCCTAAGGAAATTTGCCACAAATTATCCCAACTCAATGATGCAGTAGCTTCAAGTCCCTTGTTGTAAATAAACTTGTCAAGGGAACCATTATGCATAAATTCATAGATGAGAGCTTTCTTGCTGCCTTCCAAGCAGAATCCAAAAAGTGTGACAACATTAACATGAGCAGTTCTACTAATGCTAGAAACCTCATTGATAAAGCCTTCACCATTTCCTTTAGATGAATTTAATATTTTTACGGCCACAGGGCAACCACTGAGTAGCTCTCCTTTGTATACAGCACCAAAGCCACCTTCACCCAGTTTAACTTTGAAGGAGTTGGTCATTTTCTTGACTTCTGAAAATTTATATCTCTTTTGTGCTAGAGTTCCACGATCTTTTAAGAATGCTTCGATATCTAGGTCATTCTTTCCCGTCAACCAAAATTTTACTTGTGTTGATGACATATATTTACAGCTACAACAGTAAATTATTACGATGCATGTTATGAATCCTCCCATTACCACACCAACAGCTGTTAACACATATTTATTAGGAGAATTAGAGGTTAAGAAACATTTGAATTCCCTTTATTTCTAAAAGTTAATATTTATTTGTTTAAAATGTTCACAAAAGCGAAACTTAAATAAATAGGAACATTATAGTGAACTTTCCTACGGAAGTTAATTAATTTTAGGCTTGTTAATGATAAAGTCCATTTTCAAACTCTACCTAATGCGTAATTACAAATGCACAGAAATGCTGAACTGAGAAAATTACGATTCAACCATTATGTTAGAAAAAAAAACAGTGTGTTGATTTTAAAGACTTTTTGTAGTTTCAGCGGATATGTGGTCATTTTAAAGCAAATGTTCTCGAAGGAATGCAAAATTCAAGTCTTGATTCATCAAAAGATAGCACGTTTGGTAACCTTTTTTCTTTTTCATCAGAAAATGGTAAATACATTTCTATTTTCAAATGCTTTCTTATAATAATTTTTATTAAAAGCTATTTGGGACAAAAATTGACATGATGAAACAGGAAATATGAAAGGAAATTTGATACATTACCTACGATGATTTTCCTTGTCAAATTAACTTTACCTGCAACAGAAAGCAGCGAAACAAAGACGAGTTGTCAAAGAGAATATTATACGTAAGTAGTAAGTATGACATGAGCATCTATATTTGTTCTTTCTAGGAATAAATTGGATGATTTTATTAATAAGCATTAGCCAAAATCTCTATAAATAAGTAGTTATCTTTGGAGGGGTAGCTGGCAAGCATATTGTACTCATCGTGTCCATGTCTTGAGGTTGGGAATCAAATGGGATATTTTAGTGGTAATAGGGTGCGCAGCAGTTCCCGTAAAGTAGGATGCAATCATTTTGTACAGTGTGTTCCATTTCATTCTGTAATTTTTTGATGTTCAGACTTTTGACAGATCTTATGTGTTGTCTGTCTACTACACGTTATTATAAATATATTCTCTTTTGCTCTTAAGAAAAATAATAATAATAATAATAATAATAATAATAATAATAATAATAATAATAATAATAAGCATTGGCCAAAACCTGTACATCTTAAAGAACAAAAGAAGTACCTGGTAGAGAAATTCTTCCATCTAATACATTTCAGCATAAGTAAATGCAAACTTAGCTAATACATCCTTGTTTGCATTTTCTTTACTTTCTTTCCTTCCATCCAAATATATTATAAAATTTAGAGTTGGTACATTAGTTATTAGGGAAAATACTTATCTTCTATCTCTTATTTTTTTATTACATTACCTATCTTATGATTCATATTTGTCACTTTTTCTACCTTTTATTTTTTTATTCTTATTTCTCTTTTCTTTCAGCTATAATCCAGTCAAAGTGAACCAATATCAATAGTCCATTTTTATCATGTATCAATTCAAACATATGGCGGAGATTGATAAGCAATGAAGAATCTCTTATGGCTCAAGTTTTTAAAGCAAAATACTATCCGAGATCTTCTGCTTTACATGCTAAAATATACAATCCATGTTTTCCTTGGACTAGCATGTTGGCTGCGAGCTGGATACCAGAGGAGGGAACCATGTGGTAAATTGGAAATAGAAACCGTGTGCAAATTTGGTACGATAGTTGGTTCCAAACCTGTTTGATAGAGAAATTCATGACCCTGTCCCTAGTGATGTGGATAGACCAAAATAAACTAGATCAGTTTTTTTCTCACTCTAAAGGTGAAGCTATCTCAAGAAGTCCACTCAGAATCATACAGGAACCAGATATATTGATTTGAAAACACACAAATACTGGAAATTACACAGTTCAGTCTGGATACCAAGTGGCGCTGTCATCAACAAGAAGCTCCTTTGTGTCTACAAGTCAAATGAGAGTGCTAATTTTTGGAAACAATTGTGGAAGGAAAAGGCACTACCAAAATGTACAAACCCGGTGTGGTGTGCTTGTAAAAACATATTACATGTGAAGACTTCATTGGTAAAGAGAAAAATCATCCGACCCAATTTGTCCAATGTGTGGTGAAGAGGAAGAGACAATTACACATTCATTGATAACATGAAGTGAGGAACCGCAGGTCAGGATAGCAAATTGACCCCGATCAGGATATTAATACATCTAAATGGATCAATGAATTGTTGGAGAGTAATGGTATAGGAATCAACTATGGAGATTAAAATAGCAGAAGCATGCTGCTTCAGGTGGGCTATACAGCTATCAGTTGACTTGCCATTCCAGGGAGTTATTTGAGACTGACTATCTGGTTGAGTATAGCTTGGAAAAGGAAAAACTCAACAGAATGCAGCTATTTGCAAAGTATTTTAGATGGATATTGCAGACAGATATTTCCTACTGTAGAACACAAGCTGGTGTGTTGAATCGAGAACACTCCTCAACAGGCACAATTGCTAGTAAATTCTGAAATAGTCGTGTAGAGGCTATGGCTACTGGTATAAGAATAAAACTGCCACTTCTTTTCTCCCAAATAACATGGAAAAGAATACTACTATTTTTTTGGTACAAGAGTAATATTATTTATATGCTAACAAAACACAATACCAAATCAATACCCTTAATCGATCTTTATTTTTTTTTTCTTATGGCATTATAACTGGACACTAATTCAATGGGAAAAAAAAATCCTTACACACTCAAGGGGAATAAACACCCACAGAGAGAGGAGAAATAAGCTGTTAATATCATTGGTAATGTGATTGATATGATAAAGGTGAGATAAAAACAAATAAAGGATATCAATTTGTACTGTTTGGATGGATGTCAGAAAACCAGTCCAGGACCTTAATTCAATTGTCCACCAAAAAAATTTCAAATGGAAAACAAAATAATGAATAGCTGGACAGAAAATAGGGAGTTACTTATTGACACGTTCAGAGGTAGACAAAGAGTAAGTGGGTCTAATGGAAGTCAAGATGGGAAGAAAAGAACCACCTAATAATTAAATTTATAGATAGGGACCATTAGAGAAGCAAACAGTGAGAAACTTTGAAAAATATGCAGTTAACGACCAGCTATTTTCAAACTGCAATTAATTTGTTCTGCTATTTTTTCATTTTCTGACTCTGATTTGTTGAATTGAGGGATTGCTAATGGCAACCGATATCCAAGACCAAAGAGATGCATTATCTTTCAATTGGTAATCTTCCGAATAGATGTATTCTTTTTGAGAAAAAGAGTTATACACTATTAGTGTAAAAATTTCACACCGTCATCCAATCATAACGACTATGTATGATAAGTTTGTTGACTTTTAAAATAATTATCTCATAATAATTCAAACGGTAATTTGTGATTTGATGACAATGTAAAACTATTTTACACTATCAGTTAATAGACATTAAACTGATTTTTTTTTTTAAAATGATAGATGAAATAGAGAACATTGACATACATGTATAAGAGACCTTTGAGACGAGAGAAATTAACCAAGGACAAGAGAAACTAGAAGAGAAATAAAAAAGAGAGAGACAGAGAAAAGATAGGAGACATACTATTGTCAACAGTAACAGTGTTGAGAACAGTATAGTTGACCAGAAAGCCGCTAGTGAAAGCTTGTTTCAGAAAATCACGCCCACCGTTACTATCATAAACAACATCTAGCGGCACTTGGACTTGTCGCCCGCATCTCTCAAGCCATGGAAATGTTCTCAACAGCTCATATTCTACACCATCAGTAAAGAGAGTATTCTCATATCCGCACTTGAATGCCGCAAGACTGGTATCTATATTGGATGTGGAGGAGCAATTGTAGAATATGGTGATGTTGTACACGGATGAACCATACTGGAACAGACTAGGACTCAAATAAGTGTCCCCAAATTGTGGAGAACAAACGTTGAGGGCAAGGTCTGCTCGCACCAATATCATGGTTTGAGCGGTGATGTTGATGTCCTTCACTGTGAAATTTTGAGTGGCAATTCGGATTGAAGTAGTCTTATCATCATGGCATGTGAGCTTGAATGCGTCACCACCGCGGCCACATTGACGGGATCGGTTGAGTCCCCAGAAAGGATAGGAGATGTTGGACAATGTTCCGCAGTTGTATGACTGCTCATTACAAACAGAAAAACTGTGATCAGCGGGTGTTTGAGACTGAGACTGAGGCAAAGTGGTTAACAATAACCAAGAGATGGTGCGTAGGGACGTAAGGAGCATGGGGATATGATTATTGAGTATTGACATCCACTCCTCTCACCTGATACATAATGGAGTTTTACAAGAAGTTCTTTGGAAATTAAATGATGACCATGATTCTCACAATTCACCACCATTTAATATTTAATATCAATAAAGAAAAAGTCCACCCTTGGAAACTACCTCTCTGCTTCTTCGATGTTTTCCTGTATGTTCTTGTGTAGCCAATAGATGGGTTATCATACCAAAAAGTACCATTAGCATGTTTGGTTCCACATTTCGATTATGATTTTTCACGTTTCGGAAGTCATTTTCCGAAACTAATAGTATTAATTAACTTTCACATTTCAAACATGGTTCCTCTACTCTCAACATGTTTCCAAACAAGCTATACATACTTCCTACGGTTGAAGACAAATAGGCATGATAATTGTACCGGTAAATTTATGGAGAATTTAGATAAGGTGGATTTAAAAAAATTTAAACTCATCTTCACTCGAGTTTTGTCTGATTTGGAGGAATTTGTGGAGAATCTATCTCAATTTTCTTAATATTTAATTTACTTGTATTTCTTAAAATAGTTTATATAATGTTATAAACTACGATTAATTTAAATAGTATATAATAATAATAATAATAATAATAAAGATTTTAAAATATAAAATAAGAATTAAATTAATTTTTAGTGAAATATAAAGTCCAAATAATAAATAAATTTTTCCAGATAATCCAAAGTCTTTATTACTTTTTTTTGTTTTTTCTTTAATGGCCAATGGTATAATACAATGTATAATAATTTATAATAAATTTCTATTATTACAACACCTCCAACATTGTTTCTTAAATGAGTTACTTAATGAGATTCACCTTTGTGAATAAAGCATAAAAACATTGTTCACACTTCGCAGAATCAAAAGCACTTGAAGAAACCATTCCGCACAACAAAAAAAGGAAAATAATTTAAAAATCGAAAAATGACTTTAACACAAGACCACAACAAAATAGGAAGAAAAAAACATCTAGTGGGCTACCATTGGGGCAAAGAGAGATCATTTTGTGAGAAAGATGCAGAGGGGACTCGATCTGCACCGGCGAAGAGGCAGAGGACTCAATTTACACCATTGTATGGCAAAGCACTCAATCTGCACCTGGGGAGATGTTGCAGGGAGAAAGATCATTTTGAGAGAAAGAAAAGAGCTTCGAACCCCATGTTGGCTGGCAGAGAGGTGAAGAGAAAGAAAGAAATAAATACGAGAGAGGGCATCGCAATTGTATCTAGAGAGAAACCAGTTTTGTGATTGAAAGAGAGTTATGATTTTTTTGGGAACACTTTGCAACATGCATAGTACAGTTTGGTCTGGCATTTGCATTCTATTTGTTAGCAGTCACATGAGATTTACTTAGTTTCAAAATGGATGAAAAGTACAAAATAACTTGCAAGATCTATATAAATTGCAAAGAAAATAACTTTAACTAATGGGAGATTTTGGCACTGATCTAGTGGGAGAAGAAAGCATAGGCTTTGGGGGCATTTCAAGGGAATTTATGTTGCCTTCTAGCATATCTATTACTTTGCTCATTGTAGGTCTATCTTTTGGAATCGTTTGAACGCACCATAAACCGACTAGAGTCATTCTCCTTGCTACCTCATTTTCTTCTATGGCCATCACCCCATCAGGCCTCAAGTCACTGTCATGCTCTAGCCTGTTATATACCCAGTGTGGGAAGAATATCTCACTTGTGTGACTTGCTTCAGCATTAATATTTTTCCTCCCTCCTACCATTTCTAGCAACATCATTCCATAACTATAAACATCAGATTTGTGTGAAATTCCACCAAAATGTCTATTCCACACTTCAGGAGCTACATACCCAATTGTTCCTCTAGCATCTGACATGGAAATAGTGCTCTTTTTCCTGGGACAAAGCTTTGCAAACCCAAAATCTGATATCTTGGGACATAGATTCTCATCCAATAGAATGTTATGTGGTTTTATGTCAAAATGTAAAATTCGAGTGTTGCAACCCCTATGCAAGTACTCTAGTCCTCTGGCTATCCCTAAGACAATTTGCCACAAATTATCCCAACTCAACGATGGAGTGGCTTCAAGTCCCTTGCTGTAAATAAACTTGTCAAGGGAACCATTATGCATAAATTCATAGATGAGAGCTTTCTTGCTGCCTTCCAAACAGAATCCAAGAAGTGTAACAACATTAACATGAGAAGTTTTGCTGATGCTAGCAACCTCATTGATAAATTCTTCTCCATGTCCTTTGGATGAATTCAATAACTTCACTGCCACTGGACAACCAGTAAGTTCTCCTTTGTACACACTACCAAAGCCACCTTGTCCCAATTTAATATTGAAAGAGTTAGTCATTTTCTTAACATCTGAGAATTTATATCTTTTTAGAGTTAAGGCTCCATGGTTTTCTAAGAATGATTCAATATCCCGATTTCTTTTTATCGTCAACCAAAATTTTACTTGATCTGTTGGCCAATATTTACTACAGCAAATAATGATGCATATCATGAAGCCCCCAATTACCACACTTGCAACACCTGTTAACAGATATATTAAGAGAATTAGGGGTTATTAAACATTTGAATTCCTTTTAATTTCTAGAAACTAATATTTATTAGTATAAAATGCGCACGAGAAACAAACATAAATAAAAGCCTTATTGTAAACTTTCGTGCGAAAGTTAATTTTAGGCTTTTTAATGATCAAGTGTCCCTTTTCAAACTCTACGTAATGCTTAATTACCAGACTTGAAAATTGAACTATTGATATGCTAAATATAAGAGCACAGTAGTCAATATTTTTGTTGTTGATTTTAAAGAGTAGCTTTTTTTCAACGGATATCAGGTTATTTCCAAAAAAAAGTGTTATTGAAGAAATGAAAATGGATGTCTTGATTCTTCATCAGAAGAAAAAAATATTATGTTGGGTGTAATTGTTTTTTCAAAAAATTGAAATTAGAATATTCTTTTCAAAAGCTTTCTTAAATTTTTTATAGAAAGTTCTTTTTTAACACACATTAAATTAATTAATCCAGACACCTATCTGATTGATCTTTCATTTTGGATAAATAAAAGATTTGTCAAACAAGTATACACGAAACAAGTTAATGATGAAACACGAGATACAAAAGGAAATTTGATTTATTACCTAATAAGATGATGATTTTCCTTGATATATTATGTTCACCTGCAACAATAAGCAGTGGGAGCAAAGAGGAATCGTAAGAGTATTGTAACTTGAGTCTTTTTGGAAGATCATTTAGATTCAAAGAGCTGAGAATATTCTACCCGAAGTAATCACATGACACTGAAAGGGGTTAAATTATGAAAATGCATACATTATACCAATTGAACATAAAAATTATAACTTATAGCTATTGAAAACCCATGAACATGATAAAAAGAATTATGGTTAGAAACAGAATTGGGCATAATTAACTAATATAGTTAAGCAAAAGAAACACTCATTCATATAACAATACTTCATATGAAGGGTAATAAAGCCAAATCACACAGTTAGCTGGAGAAAAGTCAGGGAAACTGATAATTGATGGATAGAGGTGCATGGACACTCAATATTATTTGACAACTTGAGAGAGAGAAGTGTAAGTATAATAGATGATATGATTTGATAGGAAGATAGGGACAAAAAAGGAATAAGAGTCTAACAAGTGTTTATAATATGAGTGTTCATATATCATTATCCATAATCAACGTGCTTATTGACACATTCAAATCAAGGCATACATTGGGTCTAATTGAAGTGAAGCTGGAAAGAAGGAACCACCTATAATACATGTAGGGGACCACTAGAGAAGGACACAGCAAGATCGACTTGGAAAAATGTGCAGTTAACCACCCTAGCTTTAATTTGTCAAAGTGAGGTCAGCAAAAACGCGTTACTGGAAACCTCTAAGAGATTATTTAGTAAATATCAAAATAAAATAAAAAAAGTAGTTTAATTTATAATAAAAAAATCCATATAGGTGATGTGTAATATGTAATATTAAGCCACACATTTGAAAAACCTTAAAAGGTAAAAAAGAGAAATGAATTGCTGGACGAAGAAAACCTAACAAAGTGAAAAAGAAGAGAGGAGGATAGAAGGCATACTTTTGGAAGGAGAACAGTGCAGGGCATGAGATCCATCTGGACAATAATAACATGAAAGTACATTTTGATCAATATCATTACAATCGCTCCAGCATTCTCCTTCACTTCCCAGGCATCTTGTGCAATCTTGAGAAACATCATACCTGAACTCAAACCCTCTATCAATAACTTGTATCAAATTATTATATCCGGCACCAGGAGCAGTATAATCCAGAGGAGCCTCAGCCGGCACGTGTGAACGTCGCTTGCAACGCGGAAATTCATTTGACAGCACCTCATCATATTCCACTACAAAATAAGACAAAACATCCCCGCACGTAAAGTTCTGTCCAAAACCATGAGGGAAATCTGTCATGCGCAGACAATCGTAGAATATGGTGATGTTGTACACTGAAGGGGAGTACCGGAACTGAGTGGAGTTTACGTAAGTGTCCTCAAATTGCGGAGAACAAAAATTGAGGACAAGGTCTGTTTGTACCACTCTCATGGTTTGAGCGTTGGTGTTAATCTCCTTCACTGTGAAATTTTGTGAGCCAATTAGAATTGTAGTATTATCGTCATCATGGCATTTGAGTTCGAATGTTTGGCCACCGCCGCCACATTGAAGAGGTCGGTTCTGTCCCCAGAAAGGATAGAAGATGTCGGACAGGTTCCCGCAGTTGTATGGCCTCTCCTTACAAACAGAATAATCGAAATCACAGTAGGACTGTGGCAAAGTGGTTAACAATATAACTATGGATGTAAGAAGCATGGGAATATGCATATGGATGTGATTATGCTCATCCATTCTTACTATAAGCCTCACTTATAATGAATATGATTATATCAGGTCTTAATTTTCCCCTCATCTCAAACATAATGGAAATTTGAGATATAAGAGTGGTTGAGTAATTAAGAAAGAAAGAAGAGAAAAATTACGGGTTGGATGGTTCCTATTAATAAAAACTAACCAACTAACCATTAACATAAAAGGGAAGTTTCAAAAGTGGTTCTTGGAAATTGATAGGGACGATTCTCACCACAATATGAATAGATTAAAGCAAGAGTCCACCCACGAATCTACCACTCTCTTTCCTCTTTCTCCCTATGCCTCGGGGCATTTCCCCTCACCATTAAATTAAATGGAATTGAAAATTTGGTACTGACCAGCTGAGTAATAAAAAGATTCTTAATGTTTTAAAATGATAAATAATTTGAGATAAAGAAACATTCTAAAAGTAATACACAAAATGAGATGGAGGGAGTCTATTTTTCTTTTTACTGTCCAGAAAAATAAAAAGAATTTCGGTGAAATTAAGTAATATACTATAAGTTTGTATAAGTAAACCGCTTATCATTCCAAACAGTTGGGAATCAAATGGGATATTTTAGTGGTTATAGGGTGCGCAGCAGTTCTCGTAAAGTAGGATGCAATCATTTTTGTACAGTGTGTTCCATTTCATTCTGTAATTTTTTTATGTTCAGACTTTTGACAGATCTTATGTTGTCTGTCTACACGTTATTATTCATTATGTAATTTTTAGTTTTTATAGTTAAAGAGTAGTAATATTTTTGGTTATTATAGTTTGTATTTTAATTTTTTTTAGTTTTTATAGTTAAGTTATCTTTTTAATCTCTATCATTTATATTTTAATTATTTTTTAGTTCTTATTAAAAAAATATATAAATAATTAGTTATAAATTAGTTATAAATATCAATTATTTTTTTAAAAATAAATTATCTTGGGATAAATTAGTTACGAATTAGTTGTTAATATTTTTTTCATTAATTATAATTAATATATATTACTCATATTTTGATGTTAATGACTAGAAAAAAATTAAAATATCAAGTATAGGGACTAAAAAGACTACTTTCAAACTATAGGAATTAAAAGAAAATTAAAATGTAAATTATAAGGAATAAAAAAAAACTACTTTCAAACTACATCGAGACAATAAGAGAATTAAAATGTAAAGTATAGAAACTAAAAAAAATCACTTTAAAACTATAAGAACTAAAAGATACAAATGATGAAACTTTAGGGACCAAATCAGTAATTAAACCTTATTATTACAGTCGATAAACTTATTATACATTATAAGTTTGTTATTAGATAATAGAATCAAAATCATTACAATATAGTACCACTACTAAAAAAATTATTTGCTACGACACATTATCTTGGACGGTCGTTAAAGAACCGACTTTGATTGTATATTAATGACATTTTTGTAAATATGATGAATATTTTAAAGACGATCATCATGGAACCGTGTTTGAATACTTGAAAACAAAGACGTTTTCATAAAACCGCTTTGTTGTTTTTATTCTCTCACTTTCTCTCTCTTCTCTTTTATCGGGTAGTGTAGTGACCCTCTCTCTCATTCTATCGTTCCTGCTTCTTCGCTGCCTCGACTTCTTCTCTCGCGGTGCTGAAGGAGCTCACGCATGGCGACTCAACTTCTTCATCGCTACCCCTTGCACTTGATTTGGATGCTAATTTTTTCATCAGCCAGAAATGCTTGGAGAGAGCCCATTGCAACTCTGCATTTGCTACACCATGAAAGTATTAAATCTATACCCTTTATACCTGGTATAGATACAGAATTTTTGTGGGCTGGTTTTTATATTATTTGCCAAAATAATTTTTTCATGTATTCTTTTAATAAGTGTGGGAGCTTTACGACTTTGCTTACTGGTTCTGTTCATTCTGTTCTTCCTATTTGAACTTAATATGGTGAGAATATTCATGGATTTGTCTACTTCATAAACCACTTCATTTTAAGAAGCCTTTTGGTTGCGGCTACATTCTTTCTCTGGTTTGTTCTGGCCATTTACTATGACAATATAATCCCAAATGCATCAGGTGTGAGGAAATCAATATTGTACTTTCTAATTCCTAGTTATTGGATGGGAAAAGGAGGTCAAAAAGTGAAAGGTGATTAATTTTGTGGTTTAAGTTGTGTTTTGTATTTCTTCTTTCATGCTCTTTGTGGCTTAACTCTTCTTCCCCATCTCCTTGTCTTCCTTTCATAGAGGGTGGGGTCTTGTTGATGCAAATGTTGTTGTTCAGATACGTGGCCTTGCAAAGACATATCCTGGAACACGTAGCATTGGTTGCTGCTTTAAATGTAAAAGAACTTAAGGTAAAGCATTTCTTATTAATTTTTCATGCAATAATTTTCTGGATCATTAATTCATGATATGATATTAAAGCTATGAATGAGCAGCCATGATTTTGATTTTTGTAAACTTTGTGCTTTACGCGCGTTTGGTGAATAATAGTAGTTGTAGCTTATACTAATTATATTAAGAGTGCATACTAATATAAAAAAAAAAAAACCATAAGCACTTATACTAATTATATTCATCTTTTCTTCATTATATTGTTTAAGCCTTCTTTATTTTTATAACTAGTAATGATTATTATTTACTTTAGTATTTTAAGTTGGAAAATAATAATATTATATTTTATTAATATTGTGAGTTGTTAAATGAATTATGAATTTTATATTTTATTGTTATGAATGAATTACTTAAATTGATGACTTACTTAAATTGATTATATGTTTATGATTTATGACTTATCTTTTTATATTCAAAGATTAATTGCAAAATTAGTTTTCAAAAATATCTTGTACTATTTTTAAGTTTGAGGATTTTATAAATTTTTTTCAAGAATTAAATATGTGAGAATAATCAGTTCATCACTTACTTTTTCAAAAAAAAAATCGCTAAAAACTCTAATACCATGTACTTATTTTTTATTTATGGCTTAACCCACTTGCCATTATCATGGCCGCCACTTAATAACCAAGGACATGGAGAATCGAAAAGCCAAAAAGTCTATTTGCTTGATAGTAGCCTCGATCAATGCAATGACTACTGTCACTCCAAATTTCAAGCTTAGCATAAATATCAATTCTTTCAAAATACATGCATTAATTCCTCATTTAATATTGCAATAGTCAACCATAACCCCTTGACCATGTCAATAAGAGAAAAGTCTCGTGTGTGTATATAATGAATATATCATGCAATTATTAAGTCTCTTGAGTATTCAATTACTAAGTCACTGGTATATAGTTAACTTGGACGTGCTCAGCGTTAATTTGTATTAGTTGTCATGGTACTGCATTATTTTTCATTTTAAATTAAATTATTAAAATCATAGTTTATTTGCAGGCTATTATTGTTGGACCTAGAGATGAATTGGAAAAACCTGTGGATATGAATGACTGGAGTGGAACTTTAATTTGTCCATGGACTTGTTCATATATTATCATGTAGATTAAAATTACAGCAACAAGTGAAAATAGTTGATGTATTGGATCAATTATATTTGTATACATATTACATTTGTTTTAAATTTATACATGTATTGCATCATTATCTTAAGTTTGATCAACAATAAATTTTATTTTTTTTATAGACTTAATATTTTTTAAAACAACAAAAATTTTCCATTAAAAAATATTATTTAATTTTAATATAGTTTTATTTAGTATAATCTTCAATCTTTATATATATATATATATATATATATATATATATATATATATATATATATATATATATATATATAAATTATTCAGTATAATTTCCACTTTCTAAGACCGTTATATCGTAAAACCTTTCTAGAAAGTTTGTCTTTTAAGACTTTTTAAGACGGTTCTGATGTAATAATCGTCTTAGAATGTCTATTTTCTAAGATGGTTTTATGTAAAATCATCTTAGAAAACAGACATTCTAAGACGGTTATTACATTAGAATCGTCTTAAAATGTATGCTTTTTAAGACAATTGTTACATAATAACCGTCATAGAAAGGTTGTATTTTTTACGACAGTATTTTTAAAATCGTCATCATTGATGCTTCATTTTTAACGACATTGGCTGTAAAGACGATCAAAAACCGTCATTAAAATTCCTTTTTAATCGTCATTAAAAGATTTTTTAACCGTCGTTAAAAGGCTTTATTGTAGTAGTGTACCTATGTTATTTATTCAATAACTAAATCAAAATGAAGTCTTTAATTTTTCTTATAGAAAAATCAAACAATGACTAAGAAATTGAGTTTCTTGTTTTCTTTTCAAAGTGAATAAGGCAATATAGTGGGTGTTTGGCTTGACGTTGAGGAATTGATTTCGAGTTCAGAATTGATTTTGGATGCATTTTCACATGTTTGATTTCATATCGGAGAAGAATTCATAATTAATTCTGGATTGAAGCAACTTTGAGTAGATTCTTTATTGTATTCAAAATTTTCTATTTAATTTTACTCGTAACTTGTTTTTTAATAAAACATCCAAACATAAATCATATTACTTCAAAATCAATTTTAACCAAAATCAATTTCATGCAAAATCAATTCTCTAAGCGCCCACCCATAGTGTGTTTGCTTATGCATTAAAAACGCATGTATTTACATATTTATATGTCCAATTTGAATTAGGACACAGAAGCTACAAAGAAGAGTGTTAGTTTATACGTGGATCCAATTGCTTTGAGATATATCCAAACACTTTAATAATATATTGACAACAACATATTGGACTAGCATGTAACACTTAACCATAAACTCATGTTTATCAAACTCTCGAGTTAACTCACTAACTCTTACGAGTTTATGAGTTTAGTTATCCTCTCCGAGTTGACTCTTAAGTAAACTCTTTTTTTAGTAGACTTTGAATAAACTCTATAAACTCTAAGTAAACTCAGGTAAACTCTCGAGTTTACCACCGAGTCAACGAATCAGTAAGTTAAAAAAATTAGACCAAAATTTGTCTATTTAGTTTTCAACATACCTTCATTTAGTGTGTTATTTTCAAATACAAAAAATCTCATCTTTAATAACATCAAACTCTTATTCTCTAATAATATCAAATCTTCGATGGGAATGATCTGTCACTATTATAACATCTACAAGTTATTATCTAGTATTGATGCATTACTAGATTTATTTATTTAAATATTGTGAAATTTATGATTTACTATTTTGCTTTATTATATTGTTGAAATGTTTAATTGGTATGTTATTTATAGATATTTTATTACTATTTTTATATGAAGTAGACTCTTACGAGTCTATGAGTTGAGTCCACGAGTCGAGTCTATGAAACTCTCACAAGTCTACATAAACTCTCGAGTTTGATAACATTGCATAAGTTGAATAGTTAGATCATTTTGGATTAGTTAAATTGTTCAAACCTACTCCATTGATCTAATTAGAATTAGGCTTGAATTTCTCAAATAAGATTTTGGGTTCAAGTTTAATGGATGAAAAAAAATAGGATTAGAAGGAAAATTTTTACTAAAGATGGTCAATCAGATTTTTTGACAAAGATTAGTTACCGAAAAAACTAAAAATATTTTACACCAATACACATGGTAGCCAAAAGTTAGTTTTTCAAAGAAAAAAAAGTTTTATATTGACATATAATCATAAACTCATGCATGGTCCATAATTTATTGACTTTTATAGCAATTATCTTAAAAGTTATATTAATAACTAGTTCACAGTATTTAGTACTAATAGTACATATCTATTAAACTTTTTTTAATGTTTTATATATATTTAGTACATTCTATATATTGTCAAATTTGAATTGTTTTGAGACATTATTGGGTTTCACTCAATAATTTAAACAATTAGACATAAAATGGAAGCCTAAATGGTTCATATTTTGGGATCACTTTTTAATTATCAACATTGAAAATTTTCATTGCTTCTCAAAGTGAATTTGATGACATCAATAACACAAGGAGAGAATTTAAACTAAATCACAAGAAGGAAGATTACATACTAGTAGCATGATGAGATTGATATGAGACATTTGTCAAAGAAGGACTAGGCGATTACAATGCTTGTGTTGGTGTTGGCTTTGGTGATAGTGATAATGATGACGATGATGATGGTGTTGAGTCATTTGTACAGATTCCACTATTTAACATTCATAACAAAGAGACGAGTGAATTTTTGCTATATATAATATAGAACTTAATCCTAACTATCAAATTCTGCAAGTATAATTTAGGTTAAGAAATTGCATCATAAATTGCATATATATCTCCTATTCTAATTTTCCATGGAGAAAATAAGTATTTACATCAAGTTTCTCAAGATGTATATCAAATGCAGCACACATAGCCAGAACAACTCTAATTGTGGTCAACTAATAACTGAAGAGAATATCTCATTGAATTTGATACATTCTTTCTGTGTATAACTCTTGACCACCAATCTAGCACAAAATCTTTCTACTTAATCATTGTTGTCGCACTTGATATTATAGACCCATTTGCACCCTATGGCTTTCCAACCTTCTAGAAGTTTAACAATTTCCCAAGTCTTGTTCCTATGCAAGGTTTCCATTTCTTCATGCATTGATGTCATCCACAAAGAAGCATCTGAACTATTCATTGCCTCTTGAAAGGTTAATGGATCATCTTCTTCAATTAAGAGACAATATGCATCATGGATTACCATGACACAATCTAAGTATCGAGCTGGTACAGATGTCGACCGTTTTGATTGTCAAAGTACTTGTCCATCATTCGCCTCACTTGGTTCTTGTTCTTCGTGATCCTGCTCTGCTTCATAAGAGTATTTTTCTCCCGATTTCTTCCCTATCTTCTTTGTAGTAGTATCTTTGGAAATGTTGTCATTTTTCTGCTCACTTTCCAATTCATTTTCTCCACACAAAAAAAAAACTACAATCCTGCTAACAACAACCTTGTGGCAATGGGAACCCACAGGTGATACCCCTTAACATTGTCAGCATACCCCAAGAATATACATTTTCTGAATTTTGGATCCAATGTCGTTCTTTCTTGGGAGTTGTACATCACGTACACAAGACATCCAAACACATGTAAGGAAGAATAATCAGTTGGTTTGTCTTTTCACATCTCCATCGGTGTCTTTAAACCAATCATTGTTGATGGCGAATGATATATCAAGTAACAGGTGGTCTTAACTGCTTCTGCCCAAAAAGATTTTGCCAATCTCATTGTTCTTAGCATGGCTCTTGTTCTATCAAGGAGAGTCTTGTTCATCCGCTCTACCACACTATTCTATTGAGGTGTATGTGAAACTGAGAATTGTTACATAATACCATCTTGCTTGAAGAATGCCAAAAAATCGCCATTTACATATTTTCCTCCATTATTTGTCCTTAAGAACTTGATTCTTTAACTAGTTTCAAGCTTTATTTGTGTTTTGAGTTCCTTGAATGCTGGAAACACATCTTACTTCTTCTTGATGGAGTACACCCACAATCTCCTAAAGTAACGATCAATGAATGATACAAAATACTTTGCTCCTTTTAGGGATATTTCTGGCAGTTCCCACACATCATAATGGATCAAGTCTAGTATGTGTTTGTTTTTGGTAATCGCTATGGCAAACTTCAATCTATGTTGTTTACTTATCACACAATGCTGACAAAGTGGTAAATTGACTATTTTAAGCCCATGTAAAAGATTACATTCCACAAGAATTTTCAGGCCTCGCTATGATATGTGACCCAGTCTATGATGCCATATCATCATTGCTTCTTCTTGACTAATTGCTACAATTGATGCATTTGGTTCTTGCAACATATCTCCCAAAAGCATGTATAAATTAGCTGTGAGTTTCTTAGCTTTCATCAATACAAGATTTCCCTTCACTACCTTCAAGATCCCACCTTCAGTATGGATCTTGCACTCGAGGTCATCCAATCGCCCAATGGACAATAGATTCTTCTTCAAACCCTTCACATGCCATACCCTTCAAACTGTACGTATAGTACCATCATATATTTTTAATTTGACAGTACCGACCCCAGCAATTTCCAAGACATGATCATTCCCCATGAACATAGATCCTTCTGAGATAGGTTCATAGGTGCAAAACCAATCTCAATGTGGAGTCATGTGCCAAGTTTCACCTAAATCCAATATCCAATAATCATGGAGTTGTCTTTTACCTCTAGAACTAATTGTTGATTCACTGCACTAGACATCCACATTATTTGAGGTACTAGCAATGCAACCTTGAGAGGTTGATGCTCCAAAGTTCTCTCCTTCACCATTCTTATGCCAAATATCCTTCTTCAAGTGCCTTTTCATGCCACAATTATAGCATTTGAGGTTCTTCCTTCTTCAAGATTTTGACTCCCACTAGAACCACGTTTTGTTGATCTATCTCTCATTGTAACACCTCATTTTACGTAAAATAAATTAAAAGGGTTTTTTATTTAAAAATAAATAGAGTTTTAGAAAAATGATGAGATTTTTATAATTAAATAAATAAGGAGAAATAACTTTATTGATTAAATAATGGTTTGAAAGAAAAAAAAAATATTTTATTTATTCATTTGATAGAAAATAAAATAGAGTTCTTTTTTTATAAAGCAAATAAATAAATAAATAGAGTAAATAATAGGCTGAGAGTACCCTACCTATAAATAAAGACATATTAGGTAAGTTTTCTGACGCTTTCTCTTCCTCTCAAATTAATTTTCTCTCCTCCCCTCCCATAACCCTTTCTTTTCCCGTATACACTCAAACCTATCTTAGTAAAATGATAATCCCAAATTTTTCAACCGTTGGATCATCGTGAAAGTTTAACACAAGGTTTGAAACCTATTTCCACACATACTAACCGTTGGGACTTTCAAGATAGTGTTTGTAGTGGAAGAAATATCCCTCACACTGAGCTTTCTCTTTTCCCGCATACAGCCAAACCTATTCTAGTAAAACCATGATCCTGAACTTGTTAGCCGTTGGATCGTCTTGAAATTTGGACACCAGGTTAGAAATGCATTTCCACACATCTCCACCTTTGGGATTTCGAAATTAATATCTGTGGAGGGATAAATACTCATCGCACGCAGACAGTGGAGTGAAGGCTTCAATCCCTTCTCCTTCTCTCTAACGCTTGGAAAGCAGAGCAACCAGAGGAAAAGCTCGAGAAGTTTAAGGAAACCACTAGAGATACCACTATCGCTACCAGAATACACATGTGAGCCCGCTTAAAGGTAAGGGATGAGTTTATCGCAATTGGGGTTAGAATGAACATGTGTAAGGATCCTTAGAAGATTAAATTGGGATTTATTTTGGGATGTTTATTGAATTATAATTTTCCATTAAAATTATAAATATGATATTGTTGTGTTTAACGGACCAATTAATGTCCTGATGCGAATTGGTTGATAAACTTGAGTGTTCTTGGTGTTTTCATGTTTTTGACCTATGGTTTTGATTCATTGATTTTAATATGATTGTGTGGAATTGTTTGAGAGATTTTACTCCCCATGTTGTGAAAAGCATTTTGTATAAATTGTTATATTGAGATTATGAAATGGTGAATCAAATTGTGAGTAAGTGACAGATTGAACCTGTGATGAATGGTGAGATACATGTGTATTGAGATGTTGTATGTATTGAGTTGTGAGCTATGAATTATACAATCCACGGCTATAAAATCCTTTAAGGGTGACGAGTTAATGCGCGACAAGTATTATGATGGGAATCACTGTGGGGACCCGACGAGTTTAATCACAAGCGTGACGAGATAAAATTATTTTGAGAACAATTGAGGAGTCATGTGTTTTGTACAATTCAAAGATAGAGTCTGTGTGCTAAAATGTTTTCTAGGTTGGACCTGAATCAGGAGGGAAAGACTCTAACGGATTCTTCGGAGTGTAGGCCTTGGGGGTAAATACACCCGATTTGAGTGCTACTTTAAGTATGTGTCGATCCCACATGGTTGGAGCATTCTCGCAAAATAGCGTGACTCTAACTAGTGTCCCTATGATTTTACTTAGTGAGAGTGACCTGACTTACTGGTGTGTGGTTTGTCTTGTCTCTACTCCTAGGCGCCCGATGAGGTTTTTCACTGGCATGGTACCACATTGCAAATAGGATTGAGTCTTAATATATCTGTTGCATAACGCTTGTGTAATGATCGATATTGATTGATTTAGTCATATTGTGTTTTGATCCTTTAGTACTTGAATGATGAAAGATGAATGAAATGTGGTGTGTTGTGTTGTGATGTGATGTTACACAAAAAAGTAGTAGAATGACGTGAGCTATGTTTAAGTAAGTTGTATTTTGTTTATATGATATGTATATCTACATGTTGTCTTGTTTCTGTCTATTAGTTAGGAATGTGATAACTCAATCCCCGTGCGTTGTTTATGTTTGGATCCCGTGATGATCTCGAACTTTGCATGCGTGGTAGCAAATGACTAGATGAATTGCTTTAATAACCATTGTGTTGAAGGATGTTGGGACACAATGCTCTAATAGGATGTGACATTGGGGCATGAGTTTTGTTTAATTACATGATGTTGTGAGCCAAAAATGTTTCTAACAAGTTTTATTTGGTAATAGTAAAGTGAATATGAGCCTTTTATTCTTTTGAAATGCTTTTATTTAAATGTGTTTTAAAAAAATTTAATTAATTTTGCTTTCTTATTCCTTTTACTATTAGTACATATATGTGTGAGGTAGAGGGTGTTACACTCATCTTTATTAAAGCCTTTGCTTGCTTGGGATTTTCCAGCCTATCTTCCTTATTCTTTCACCTAGATTCTTCTTCAAGAATAGCTCCAACAACATCATCAAAGGTTAGATGATCGACAATATTATGATTCGTTATGTTGATGATGAGTTAACTATATGAATCTAGTAGACTCTAAAGTAGAAGCTATGCATGCTCATTTTCTTCTGTGTTGAAATCTAATGCAGAAAACTTGACTAATAAAGTATTCAAATTGTTGATGTGGTATATCACCAAAGTCGACTCACTCATTCGAAGAGTGTAGAGTTTCCTTTTCAAGAATATTCTGGTTTGAAGTGACTCAACCTCGTACAATTTGTGGAAAGTATCCCAAATTTCCTTTGCGGTCTTCTTCTTCGCAACACTGGACAAAACTAAGTTTGCCATTGCTATGTGCAAATTGATAACTACATTTTCACCCATCTTCGTCCACCTTTCATTTATGACATTTGTTGGTTTGCCTTCAATTGCATCTTGGCAATTGTCATTCCTCAAAATTTCTTTTATCGTCAATTTCCAAATGGAGTATTTACTCCCATTGAACTTCTCTATCTTGCACTTTGCTACCATTATTTCACACAACTTCCACAATGTACAGTACCGCCTACTGAAAGAATGAGTGTAGATCATGAACTAGTGCACCGGGTAAGTTCCCAGGAAAGAGAGGTGGGTCACCAATGGACACACTTAAATACTAAGTCTCTCCTTAGTCAGAACTTTCCTAGACATGCACTTTCACACTACCTCACTATATATCTAGTAACAAGAATATTTCTTTGTTGATGTGGAAGATCAGACTAACCACAACCATAGAGCATACTAAGTATTTTCTCCGACAATATACCAATGTATCAGTGTTTGTCGTACCGGAATAATGTCAGCAACCTATTAGCTCTAATATCATTGTTGGATACCAAAGTAACAAAATAATAACTCACCAAAAATAAAAGATGAAAAAAATAGGAATGAACAAAATATTTTAACGTGAAAAACCTTCAACAAATAAGGGAAAAACCACGAGCAAGACTAGAGAAATAGTTTTACTAAATGGAAGAAAATTACAACCTTTCTAAATATATGGAGAGAACTATTACACACTCTCTTATAATAGGAGAATACAACTTTCACACAAAGAACTCTTTCTAAGAATGGAATACTACAATTGAGATGGGATAGTCAAATGAGCAAAATTGCTTGTTATTTATAGGCCAAGATTATGACGGATGCATTAAATGCCATGCAACAATTTCTGCTCCTCCATCCAATTTTTACAGTCCTATGCATGTAGAGGTAACATTTTTCAGCCTTCTTTTTTGACTTACATGCCACAAAATCAGCTTTACAAGTTCAGTGGTCTCACATTCATGTTTCCTTCTAGCATATCAATTACTCTATTCATTGTAGGTCTATCCCTTGGAATCATTTCACTACTAGAAAAACATGTTTTTACGATGCACATTCCACATCGGTCCTTCAAAACTGTCTTAGAAGAATAGGCTGTGACACTTTTGTAATTATGATGTGTGTAAATGATGACAGTGGAACAAAACTCATCTTCAAATGAATCATACAACGACAGGTCCTATTATGGTTGTCATAGAAATGACAAATCCATGATGTTTTTGGAAACATCGTCATGGTATACGTTATCAATTAAATGACTAACCCTCGTGCCCTTAGTGATTCACAAACTTCGTTTTTTCCCCTGACTCAGCTCATGTCCCTCAACACTCACCAGTCGTGGGAATGAGCATAAAATTAAAGTATGTTTGTATATATACTAGGAGACTTATCAATATGTCTTTCATTGACCTGTTTCGTTGTTTGTACTTGTAAACTACTTTGAGCTTGTACTAAACATTGGCTTGGTGACTTTGGTCTAGATGCTAAACCACTTGGACTACAAAATTCCCAACTCTCCATTTGAATTGGATTATATGCTAAACTTTCTCCCCTACATTCTTGTTTGTGTTTTTTTAGGTCAAGTTGATGATGGCTAAGTGCAACTGCCAACTATTTTGTAAGTCTTGTTCATATAACATGTCAACTGCATTTAGATTACATTTTCTATCTCAATCCATGTTTGGAAGTATTAGTCCTTGTCTTGTACTAATCACTTCTATTTTATATTATTATTTTTATGCATGCTAGAATTAGCTATTGCTTTTTCAGCCTTTTCCTTATCTAATTTCAGCCACAATTCAAAATTCTTATTTTCGAATGAGTTTGTGGTTTAACTAAAGTTGGACTATATGAAATATTTAACTCCACTTGGTTACAAGAAATGATTAAGTTTGAGGTCAATCCTTACAAATCATCCCTTATATTCATATATGGTAGATAAATAGCTATAAGGATCAAAATTGAGACTAATGTGAAAACATGCCCTGGCCTTTAAATGTAACATCTAAGATGGTTTTTAACTAAAACTCATCGTAGAATGCTGGCATTCAAAGACAATTTTTAAGGTAAAAACCGTCTTAGAATGCCCTTAAAAATCGTCTTTGAATGTTAGCATTCTACAATGGGTTTTAGTGAAAAACCGTCTTAGAATGCTACTAAGGTTTTTAATTAAAATTCGTCTTTGAATTCACGCTTTTCTAAGTTAGTTGTTAGGGAACCGTCGTGGAAAGTCAACACTTTCCACGACGTGACCTTTAAGACGGTTGGAAACCGTCATAGAAAGCTTATTTCCATCGTCGTAGAATGGTGTTTCTGCATTAGTGTTTCAATATTCCATAAACCCACTGCAGTTATTCTTCTTGCTATTTCTTTTTCTTCTATGGTTGTCACCCCATTAGTTCTTAAATCCCCATCTTGCTCTAGCCTATTATATCTCACTTTTGTGACAGGCTTCCACATTAATATGCTTCTTCACTCCCACCAATTCTAACAGCATTATTTCGTAGCTGTAAGCATCAGATTTGTGTGAAATTCCACCAACATGTTTGTTCCACACTTCTGGAGCTATATACCCTATTGTTTCTCTGGCATCTAACATGGAAACAATGCTTTCATTTCTAGGATAGAGCTTTGCTAGCCCAAAACCACATATCTTGGGGCAGAACTTCTCATCCAAAAAAATGTTAATTATGTGGCTTTATGTCAAAATGTAGAATTTGAGTGTTGCATCCTCTGTGCAAGTATTCTAGGCCTTGGGCTATTCCTAAGGAAATTTGTCACAAATTATCCCAACTCAATAGTGGAGTGGCTTCAAGTCCCTTATTGTAAATAAACTTGTCAAGGGAACCATTAGGCATAAATTCATAATGACACCTTTCTTCTGTCCTTCAAAACAGAATCCAATTAAAGTGACAACATTAACATGAGAAGTTTTGCTGATTTTAACAACCTCATTGATAAATTCTTCCCCATTTCCTTTCGATGAATTCAGTAGCTTTACTGCCACAGGACAACCAGTAAGTAGTTTTCCTTTGTATACACTTCCAAAATCACCTTGTCCCAATTTAATATTGAAAGAGTTGGTAATTTTCTTGACATCTGAGAATTTATATCTTTTTAGAGCTAGGGCTCAATGATTTTCTAAGATTGATTCAATATCTTCCTTTCTTTTAATTGTCAACCAAAATTTTACTTGTCGTGTTGGCCTATATTTACTACAGCAAATTACGATGCACATCATGAATCCCCCAATTACGACCACACTTGCAACAGCCGTTAACAGATGTGGAAAACTAAGAATGTGGAAAACTAAAAACAGATAAGGGGATAACATTAATTAATATAGATGTTATTTTACAACACACCATACTGTTTTGTGATCGCTAAACACTTTGGTAACAAAGCAACACAGCCCATCAAGGAGGCAGGAGCCATGCCCATCATTCATGATCCTTAAAATGAGCATGGCACTTCTATGCTAGCCAAGCCAAATTTGATTCATCCACACTGCTTACACTTGCTTTTAAATAGTATATATACAGCAGAGTTAAAATACTATACTTGCTTTCATCCACACTGCTTACACTTCTATGCTAGTTCAATTACGGGCACACCACTTGCAAACATGTATAAGTTTTATGAATTATACATATTTATGAGTAGCGTGCCTACATTATACATATATATAGTACTGTACATGCATGGTGCAGGATAGGATTTTTTGGTACACCTTAATTCTGCCTTGTGATCACATCAACATCCACAGAGCTAGAACCAGAAGCGGTTATCTCACCATCTGATTGTGTCACTGAGAAACTAAAAGGAAAGCCATTAGCAAACGGTGCTGGGCTATAGGCTTGATTCAGTGACCACTCACAGCATCCAATTTGTGTATTGTTGTTTGCTACATAGCTGCCAGATTTGTCACTGTAATACTGATTCTGATCATATGTGACTACTGATGCTGCTGCAGGTTGATTGTTTGCAAATTGTTCCACAGTTTGATCACCTATATATAGTTATTATGTTCACACATCAGTTACTGTGGCTAAATCCAAATAATGATCACTTTAGTGTTATTTAAAATTGAATTAGTTATTTGGCGAAATACAGAACTTGCAGTATTAACAATATGAAATAAAATGGAACTATATTCATTAAGTTTGTAACTAAATCAACTTATTTACTTCTATTTTTCTTATTTCCCATAAACTTCAGATAATGATAATTAAAATATATTTTAAAAAAGTGTGTTAAGTTATCTACAACAGTAGCTGGTTCTTCTAGGGGTTCTTATCAGTAAGAATTTCTTCTAACAAAATTCTACCACTAGAGCTTGTTGGCGTCGCTACTATGTGTGGAACTGTTCTTATAAAAGAACTGAGTTCTTAACATTAAAAATTATTTTATTTGTCAAAACTATCCAAAAAAAATATAAAGTAGCTAGGGTTTATTATGGAACTTATTTAAAGTTCTTAAAAGATTCTGTTTTTATATTAGAGTGGAAATTTGTTTAAGTTCTTAAATTCTATATAGTATTAATTGTAGCTAGAGCTCACTGAAAATAAGTTAAGAATCAATGAGTAAGTTTTCCATTGGAGATCGATGCTCTTATAAAGTGTTGCTATCATTCCTCTAATTATATATAATTTGGCATAGATACAAAAGACGTAGATTAGTGGAAGATACCTTGGGTTAACAAAGCAATGTTATCATTCAGAACTCCGTCAATCTCCTCCAAGTTATTCCATCTCGCATATGCTTCTTTCACCAATTTGTCTATATAGGCCTGCAAATGTAGAAAATTAAATTAAATAACATTCACTAAAAGGAATTAGAGGACAAATTAAAAATCTAACATAAGGGTGTAACTGATATAAATTAAGGGAACAAATATTGAGTACATTAGTAGATGATTTTTTTACCTTATTCAAAGGGCTCATCGCATCTCTGTTGGAAAATGTATGTCCATTAAAATCTGCTCTAATTAATTTGCACACTGGATCCAGAAAAATAGTATAATCTGGTCCACGATAAATGTGCATCTTGCTCCCAGTATCACAAGTCATTGCGTGCTTGATAGTGACTTCCCACATTTTGTCTGACATCCCGATCCCTAAAATCTAGTTGTATAACATTCAACAAAAAATATTATCAATTTCATATTGCTACTTACTTCATAAATAAAAATTTAACTTTTTTTGTGACCAATAAAAAAATATGATGTAAAGATAGATAGATACATTTCTTAGCTTAAGAGTATCAATGACTGCTAGTTTGAGAAAGTCTTGCACTGTTTTGATCCCCTCTGATGACAATTTCCTGTGGAAAGCTCCATCTTTACCTATCTTCTCTAAGCGCCACACTTCGTCGTGAAGCATTGGAGGGTAGTGTTTTTTGTACACTTCAAATGTATAAAAAAAAAATAGGAAGAAATAAAATGTAGATATTTAGTATATAATATCAATGATAAATAAATTCCTTACAACTGGCAAAAATGTTAGACGTAACAATATATGTGAAAATGAACTCAAAGTTAAATTAATATCAATATAAGATTATTCTTAGTAGCTCAAAAATGACCCCCCAAAAAAGTACTCACTAATTAATAATGAAAATTACACCTAGGCACGTGCTTGACCTGGTTTCTCTTTAAGGTTTAAACTATTGACTTGAGATTGATCCACAACCAGCAAATTGCCAAAAAGAAAGTAGAAATCGTTATCGGTGTCCGTATAATATACAAAGACAATAAAAGTAAAAGATATTATACGTCAGATCGAATTAGTTTGGCATCTCAATATAAGCTGGGATTAGCCAAGTGGGTTTAATTTTCTTGATTTCACACTAACATGGTTGCCTTTTGTGGGACCCTTAGCAACTATCTGCTATTATTTTGCATGATGCACAAGGCTCTTTAGAAGCCCAATCCAATTAAATTTTAGAGGGGGAGGTGAGCATTTGCTTACTACACCCCATTGCCACATCATATAGTCACACTTTGTGCATGTCCTTCATGCTTTTCATGCCTCATGACACCTAAGCACACTTAGTGGAGAATCTTGGAATTGATCTTGGATTAGTGGGCTGAACCATAACTAAAATTCACTAATCATAATTAGTGAAATTTTGGCTCCAAAGTTTGGCTCCACAAATTCAATTTCAAATTCAAGTGAAATTTGAATTTCCCTCCAATTTTGTGTGACACTTAGGCTATAAATAGAGGTCATGTGTGTGCATTTTTTTCAACTTTGATGATTTGAATATTAAACTTCAGATTTCAAAGCTCATTTAGAGCACAAAATTTCGTGCTCTTCTCTCCCTCTCCCTTCATTCATCTCCTTCTTCCTCCAAGCTCTTATCCATGGCCTCCTATGGTGGTGAGCTTCTTCTAGACTCATCTTCTCCTTGAAGTGGCATCTCCTCTCTCTTTCCCTTTCTCCATTCCGCTGCCATTCATCTTCCAAGAAGCAAAGGAATCCATTGATGAAGAAGATCCTAGGCCTACAAGCTCCAATGGAGCTTGCATCATGTGGTATCAAGAGCATCTTCATCTAGGTGATGTTCTTTTGCTTCCTCTATCTTTTTGTTCGGTGAATTCTCTTTAATTCCTTGTTCTTCATCTTATTCTCCATGTATATCCTCCATTGTCTTGTGGTTTGGTGCTGTTTAGAGTAGATTAAAAAAAAAATAAACCGATTAAATCTTAGATCTACACTTGTTCTTGCATTTCTATGGTTCAAATTTTGTAGATCTACTCTTGAATCTTGTTTTTGTGTTGATTTTAGGTTCTATCAATTTTCATTCATAATATTCTTGTGCTGAACCTTTAGATCTAAATTTTGTTCCAAAATATTGATTAGAAAAAAAAAACACAAAAATCTAAGTGTAAATCACTTAATCCATGTTGTCTTAGAGTCATGTTTAGTCATAGTAATTGTCACATTATGTTCTAAGTTTGTGTTGAATTTTATTTTGTTAATTGAATTCTAGATACATTTGTTCATGTATTCTTGTTATTCTTAGCCTATCTTTTGAATTTTGAGTCTAATTCATGCATGTTATTTAGTTCATAACATGTTCTAAATCAATTCCTAGAAGTAGTCTTGTTCTTGAACTTTTTTTTTGCTTTCTAAGTTTCCTACATGATGCCTATGATGAAGTTGAGTTGTGGTGCTGCGTTGTGGCTGGATTTGTGAATCAAAATAAGTCTTAAGCTCTCTTTAATTGTGTTATTCAAGATAATTGAGCATAAGCAAACACAAATTGTAACTATCCAAGCCTTAAGCAACATAAACACTACTCTTGATTTCTAGGTTGAAATCGCTGGTGCTGGCAGCTCGAACATACGAACTTGTATAAATTACTGGGAATTGGTCACTGCGTTTTTTGAGCTGAAACTTTTACTGAATTTTCTACACATCTGGAACAAAATTATAAAAAAAGAACCAAACGATTTGGATTAAAGGAAAAAATAAGAAAAATCTCACAAGTTGGCAAAAAAATCAGTGTCCAGGGAAAAAAAAAAGAAAAGTGAAAGGAAAGTGTGCTTGTTGTTTTGGCTCAAAATTTGTTCTATAATTGGTGCCTATTTTATACCAATCCTAGTTCTGAAATTTCAATTGAAAATTATTGTGAAAACAAGTGCCAAAACTAGAGGTTTCTTGAGTCTTTTTTTTTTAGAGTTTTTCTACTCTACTCTAGAGCCATTCTAGGTTTCTCTTTGAGTCCTAGCTTGCTTTTTTGTGCTTTTCATTGCTTTAATTGTTGAATAATCCTTGGAAATTTGTCTTGTTAAAACTCTATTGGTTTAGCTTTCATTTCATTTTTTTTTGTCTTTGGTTATTGTTTGTCTCTTTGTTTCCTTGGTTGTGAGTTGCCATATAGGGAATTGAAAAGGAGGATTGGTGCCATATCTTGAAGAATTTGGGTATTTGACTAACGGTCGGTTTTCAGTTGTCACAAAAGAATGTTCCAACATAACAGAAGAAACAAAAGTGTTGGATTGACCATAACTAACTAACACGAAGCATGAAAAGGATATGCCCTTTCTAGTTGGAGATACAACCAATATGTTTCCATTATTCTACGGCAATAATTTATTAGATTTTTAATAATTATATTTGTAAATGTTACTACAAATTTTACAGTTCCTTATAAAAATCATGTATATTGTATTAGATATGATCCTTAATTCCTTATACAAAGAGTAGTGATTTAATGACCAGTTCTGATATGCTAGTTCTGATATGCTGATAATATGATTTCCATTTCCAACCATATATGCACTAAGCTTAATAGATTGATAAAGCTATCATTAAAATGTTGTAATGTAAGTTATGGTGGCACATCTATGAAGACTAAAATATCTTGTTATCAAATCTTCTAAGAGCATCTTAGTTTTAGATCTTGAACTCAAAATTTAATCTTTTTTAGATCTTCTAATAAAGGGGATGTAGAGATCTCCAGTGTGAAAAATGGATTCTTGTACAAGAATCTTGAAGATATCTTTACATGTTCAAAAAAAATTTACTCTCTCCCTAATAGCAAAACGAGGGAGACCAATGGAAGAGAAGGAGATGGAACTAATGAAGAAAAAACCAGTAGCAACAAAACAAAAAAGCAACAAACAAAATACACATATAGGCGTATGGGGAAGGAAGCCACATATAGGCGTATAACTTACATTCTCCACGGTGATCCTTGACAGCAAACGCCTCAGATATGGCTTCACGAATCCGAACACCACCTTGATTAGTCCCCGGTGCCACCCTCACCGCCACTCGGAACTTCCGGCAGCGAATCCAGCATGAATTATCAGTGAACTCAATGTCCCCGATTGGTGCAATTCCATCACGCATGATCACATTCAATTCTCCTGCAAGCAATGGTCGCTTCCCAATTCTCTCCTTCACTATGTGCCTGTTGAATTCCTCACTAGTCCAATCCTCGTCATTATCATCAGGGGGAAAATCTCCATCAAGAACCACAATCTCTAGCTTGATGGCATGTGGGAGACTTGTGGGTACCACTTTGCCACTGCTTTTGTCCATCAGAACTATGTTGATGGGTTTTCCATCAACCTCAAGAATTCTGCTACCTGTGAAAATTGGAAGGGAAAGCCTTTTGCTGAACCATAGTTGTAAAGTTGAAGGTTGTTGTTGATCCAATGCTTGGAGCCTCAATGAAGGAGACCTAGCAAAGGAGTGTGGCCATTGTCTCATAACTCGGTCAACTTCTTCGCCAATCTAATAACAAAAAGAATTAAAGAAATTAACCTCAATTAGAAAACTACATCGTCAAAGCAATGAATGCCAAGAATTTGTGTTCAAAGACAAAAATGATAGTAACAAATTAAGGCTTGGCAAGCAATATATATGCCCATGTGGAGAACAAATTAATTAAACCAACCCAAAAGTATACATATATTATTACATATATATGAATCTTATTGAGAAGGTTAATGACTTACCACTCTTCTCAGCAAAGGCTCCATGGCTGAGAAAAGATTTTCCATGTTTTTTATCATAACCACTTCTCCAATAACCCTATCAAGAAAATGGATGAATAAGAAGAGTGAAAAGTTAACTTGAAGCATAAGACGTAAGATAGTGAAGCTTTATAAATGAATAGAATAATCTAGAGAAAAAGATTAGAGAGCGAAGAGCAAGTAGAATGAATAGAATAAACCCTAGGTAGATACTCTATGTAAAATGAATAAATAGTACATACGAAGCAAAAGAAGGTCTAGTATTCCTCATCCGTTTGTCGCCAGGGTTATCAGGGTCTTGATCAGAATCATTGAAAAACCTTTTTGCAGCCATTTTTTTGGTGAAGAATCTGGTAACTGATAGAGAGTGAAATTAGACGAGTTGGTCTTGGTGTGTTATTTGAGGTTGCACTAATTAAGCAGGACAGGAGCGAAACCAATAGAGCATTTCGCTTTTTATACACGAAAATATTGTGGGCAGTAGAATATAATTATGTGTTTTAATAATAATCATATAAAACAATACCGAAGGTTCTTGGAATATCGAAGGAAATAGCGTAGCACTTGGCCAGAACAAAACGTTGTAGCCACATGATGTAACGAGTAACCACTTTGCGTCAAGAGTCAAGGCAATCAAAAGTGAATAATCAATCTATTTCACTTCTCTCAAAAGCTATATGGGACCTCCTCTCTATATGGAGTGAATGTATTAATTATTAAAAAAAAAAACTAAACACGTAGCACTCACCATCAGATTCCTGTTATTATGCTCAAAGTAAAAATGGCATATTCGACAGGGTCACAAATATTGATATAAAGAATTTCAACGAAAATTTACAAATAATATATATATATATATATATATATGTGTGTGTGTGTGTGTTTAGATGTAATGATAATAAGTTATAACAAAATAGTAAAAGATTATTGAAAAAGACGGAACTCATTCTAATTAATTATTTTTACACTATGAAGGAATTAATTTGCGATTACTATCACCTAAGAAATGTCTTTGGTGCCTATAAAAAAATGTTATATATTTGTATCATAACGATTTTTGTTATTGCTTAAAATAATTATTGGCTATAACGTTCAAATCTCACTAATTATGAAGTTTTAATCAGTTTCCAACCGCTTGGATCTTCGGACTTATATAATAAGTACTGTTTGAAACAAAAACTCAAATTAAGAATGTTTTTTGTTCATCACATATATTAATTATTGAAATCTTATTTTATAAGGTTTGCTTTCTTGTTATGTTTGACTTTTATTTTGAACACTTTGATGACTACCGGTTTGGTCAAACTACATGTTTCTGGGAAGGATAGAATGCGTGTTGGGGGTGTACCGCGTTCACCGTGGAAAGTCATGTACGAAAACTAAGAAACTCACTTGTAATTACCTCAAGCGCAGCAAAACATAAAAATTATTCTTATTTAGTGTTTGTTTAAAGACAAATTTTTACTATTCTTTTTAATAGACTCAAGTCCTATCTTTATTCAACTTTGAGAAGTGCTTGAACTGTTAATTCAATGTAACGTTGTCATTCTTGTTTGCTAGCCATTCATGCCAGCAGACATGTGCATCAATATTAGAATTAGAACATCTTTTTTGTGTAAGTTAAAAAATTTATGATTGATACTCAAATTACCAATCATGAATTTATTTCTACCAAGTTTAATTAATTGCTTAGTTAGTTGATGCTGTATATATCCATATATACGCATACTATCACTGATTGAAATCCAAAGTACAGTCAACGGAAATCTTGGCAAGTTCTCATACTGACAAGAAATATGAGGCTTAAATTAAGCAGGAAATAATGCATATTTTGGTGGAAATGGGCAACGGAGATGTTGGCAAATTAGTTCTCAAACTAACAAGAAATACGAGGCTTAAAACAGGAAAATGAATGCAGATTTTGGTGCCCCAAAAGTGGAAAAAAAAAATCTACATCTAAATTAAGCATTGGTGATAATATTATTTGTTACTTCATTAATAATCATGATGATGACCTTAATTAGCATTCAAATTCCTTGTCATTTACTTAAAATGATTGATTCAGGTGACCCATATATGTGTACGTCAATTATAAACGTCACTACTTAGTATATATATCATCTCTGAAACTGAATGATCTCGATTATTTTATAAAACTGCTACAAATTAATGAAACTATTCAATTGGTCGTTAATATGTCAATTAACTTGATAACTAGTAAGTATCATGAGTAAATATTTTTAAAAATTTAGGTAAATAAAATATATAGCTTAAATTTAAAGAGCGAAAAGTGAAATTATGAAACAGTTGAAAATAAATATTTTCAAAACATAAATAATTAAGATTTGTAACGGATGCTGAAATTAATATAAAAATAACTAATGATGAAATTAACGGTTTCCCATGAATCTTTCTTTTTAAGTTAAATATATATTTTCTTAATTTAGTCCTTTTATATTTTAAAATTCTTAATTTGATCGTTTATATTTACAAATAAACATATTTTAATCCTTCCATCAGTTTAACATTAATAATATTAATATTTCAATTTTTAATAATTAATTTTAACATATATAGTTACAGTTAAAATTCACATGTATCAGTATGCATATAAACTAATTATAAACATAATGGCAGTTAAACATGTTTTATTAAAATTTTAAAAATTATAAGCCCAACACACCTCAATCACTACTTCCTCCGCTTCAAAATTATAAATCAAGAACATAAGAGAATAGAAAACAAAAACTTTCAAGTTCATTATAGTATCCATTTATACTAATATCCTTGAAACTTAATAGGTTACTAAAAGTAACAATGTATTAGTTAATTATATTTTAGTATTTTTATCTATATATATATATATATATATATATATATATATATATATATATGTATATATTACTAATATCATGACCTTCTGCATTATTAAATAAGAGAAAAAAATATTATTATTAGAGAATTAATGTGAGTCATTTTTTTCTAAATTGAGTCATTTAATATGATCAGTGGGACACATATAAATTGATGCTGATGCAACATTAATTCTACAATATCAAAGGTAAACAGTGCCAACAAGACAAATATATGTGTTGCGTTGCAAAAATAGCTCAAGAGAAGAAAATAGAAAGAAGACAGAAAAACAAGATAATAGACAGAATAAAAAACTATTTTGATATTTCCAAAAATGAAATAACATATTTATAGGTACAAAATATAACTGAACAATTATAATCTATAGAAATTATGGATGCTCTTCAACCCAAAAATCAAAAATTAATTTCATTCATAATGTGGATATAAGTATTGTTGGTTCAAAGCAGATTTCTCTCACTGAATAAACCATTTTCATATACGAGACCTAAATCACACGCAAATTTGTTCAGTTGAACAATTACAAATAGATTAATAGTATTGTAGCGTCCCAGTGAATGGAGCCTTGATAACTCAAATCCGGTTCATCATGATCAGTTTATGGTTAATAATCGGAGGTCGATCATCAACTCCGATATCACTTCCACAACCTGTCCCCCTCTTTTATGAGACTTTTAATGATCATTAAAATAGCGTTTACAGGCAATCATAATAATGAAATTAATGGTCAATAGACAAGAATTAGGAGATGATTGGTAGAAGAGAGAGGGGGAGACCCGTCAATAAAAGTGGCCCGGGTCTAACATTTTAGTTTATGCTCTTGAACTACATCTTCTAAACTCTATGTGAGATTTAGTTAGCATTAACACACCATATAAATAGTCATGCACTACAATAAATATAGACAACCACTTATTAATATTCATAACAATAATTTATATTAAAGAATATTTTTTTTACTATAAAAACACTCTTTTGGTATGTTTGTGCGTTTTTTTTGTTGCAAAACTATATGTTACTAAATTATTTAATTTTTAGAATATATTTTCAGTCATTGTTTCTCCATTTAACATCATATTTCTAGCCTTTTAACACACTATCAACAAGCTAATTAGATATTTTGGATCATCCTCAAAGCATTTACTTTTCCTCCAACTTCTTTTAAAGAGAAGCAATTTAATTAATTTGTAGACAGGAAGTAATGTTAGGACATGAAGTGAGTGAAGAGTAAATTGATAATTAAAAAAATGTATAATTTTAATAATATTTTATTTTTTAAAAAGAATATCATTCTTTAATAGTGTTAAGTTTAATTAATAAAGTTGTATGATTTAATATGAGAGGAAAGAATAATATAATATTCACATATCTTGGGAGAGAAAAATATAATTTATTTCAACAGTATAAAATTAAATAGAATAAATTGTGTACTTTTGTATTTCTCGACAGAGAGATGTGTAATTTTTTCAAAATTGAATTGTAAAAAGATCATATTAGATTATTAGTTTTGAAAAAGGAAGTTTGGTGCTCCTTCCTATTTTCATCACTCTGTCTAGCTTGAACTTCCCAAGCAAATCCACGTGGAATACGACAAGCTAGGGCCGGCCATTAAAACATGTAAATATTATAATTGTCATAAGAGAGACAAATTATGCAGTTACAATTGTCTGATTTTTTATCACCTTATTAGTGGAGTTTTTCCCACCTATCTCAAAATCATAATCTTGTATAAAGGAATCAAGTTAAATATCATTTGAACTAATCACTTATTGATTAATTATCATTGATTTTTACTGGTAAAAAAAGAAAAAACAAATTCAATTTCCAAATTCTACGGCGTAGACTTAACAGTAATTACGCGTTGCTAAACACGTCTTGTGTTATCTTTACTTTTGGGTCTATCAACTGCGCCTTTAGAAGGTTTCGCAGAAAAGATGGAGCAATAAGGTGGGCATTGATCGTGATTTATTACAAATTGCTCAAAGCTATAAAGGAATATTTGAAGATGTGAAAGGCCAAAGTGAAACTTTCAAGCACTTTGTTCGTAACGTTATGAAACTTTTGTTGTCTAGTATGGTCTACAGAACACCGTCAACTATGTATTAATATATGTGTTAGTGTCTGAGTTTGGACTGGTTGAATATGTTGTAAAGCTACATGTGTAACGCGGAATTAGTTCCTCTTCAAGGAGTCTATAGAAAAAAGTTTCTAATGGCTAATTGAATTGATTTTCTTATATATTGTGTGTATTGGTGATTAAAAATTAAGTTAGATTCATTCAAAAAAAATTAAGTTAGAATTTCAAAGTACACCTTATAGTATTGTGTGTATTGTCAAACTAGTCATTTTGATTGATTAACCGATTAAATTAATAATTAATTTGAGTAATATGCCAAATCAACTATGTTTAAGTGTTACAAAAGAAAAATATGTTTAAGAATCATATATATATAGTGTACGATTTCTATGTTTATGGTGGTTTATCACTAGTAGCTAGAAATTGTTATCATAAGAAAACAATAAAAGTCTAGAAAATCATATTTATAAATTAAATATAATTTACCTTCTGTTTTTATCCCAAACATTACACTAATTTGATAATTTTAAAAGAAACTGATAATAAAAAAGCTAAATTAATATCATGAAGGGTCAATTCGCCAAGGCACAATTTATAACAAAGCTAAATGTAAATATTTCAATTAATTAATTTAACACTCTGTAAAAATAATTTATTAATTTAACACCTTAATAGAATTACAAGGTAAGGTTGACTTTGTGGTTAAAAGTAGAAGAGGAGAAACAGAGATTATAAATTCAATTTTTCTCACTAATATTTTAATAAAGACTACAATTAACATTTACTAACGAGTTATAAGTTAAGGTTGGCTTTGTGGTTAAAAAAATAGGAAGAAAAAGAGAAGAGATGGTGAGTTTGAATCATTCACACTAATATTTTAACAAAAATTAACAATATTTATCCAAAAAAATAACACGTTACTTTTATTATTATCATTGCCATGAAAAATATCTTTTTTTTTCTAATTGAGTCTTAATTTCATGAAATAAAATTGTCTGACTTTATTAAAAAAAAAATTGATACTTCATGCTACTTGATAAATATTACATAGGCTTAAACTTCAATTCATTTAACTATTTACTTCAGTCATTAATTTTATGAATTTTTTGGCTTGTCTATGTGTTGACACATTATATACTTTAATTTAATTGATGTAAGGTCATATATACTTGCTAGAGTCTTCAAATATGAAAAGTTCAATTTTGCTCTCTTTCCAAAACTCAATTTATATTATGGGTATTTTGTTTATAACTTATGGAGGAAATTAATTAAAAAAAAGGGGGGACGGGGAGGGGGGGGGGGGGGGGGGGGGTAAAATCAAAGTCAAATTACCCTGATTATAAATACTAACAGAGGCAGAGTCTAATGTGAGGAAATAATTCATCTCTTATTGTGGCAAATTATGCTTAAAATTTATATTGAAAGATGTATCTACTTGTCTAGTCATATAAATAATATCTTAGCAAAAAAGTCAAATCATCAATATATATAAAGAATTGTATAATTAGGTAGTAACAAACATTTTAGTTGTCCAGTTAATTAATTGACCGGTATGTATCAGAAAATCCAAAGTTATTCATTTAAATATAAATACCTAGCTAAGTATGTACTGTGAAAGTAAAATTTACAGTAAATGTGGCCAGATTTGCTTGTATTATTGAGTAACCAAAACAGAGTTTTTTGCCATAAGAATAATATGTCAAGCCTGTAAAGAAATACAAAATAATCTTTATCAATAAGAAAAAGAAAGGGCTAAATTCTAATTAGTACCCTTGAATTACTATTCATAAATAAATGAATATGAATCGATGTTCAACCTCAAAAAGAAACAATAAAGCACATAAAAAAATGATCATATGAACAATCAAAATTAAAGACAATAAGCAGAAACAATATATAATTCAATTGAATTGCATGATCTTTGGAGCAAATCGCAGCAGTCTATCCAAAGCATGAGGTGTGAACTTCCTTGCAAACAAATGGCAAATATTGGTGGTACGTCCATTGTACTCACACGACCTTCCAAACCTCAACTTGTTAAAAAACTCAATAGTAACATCTGTTCTGAAATACCTTGAAGGATGAGGTCCACCCCTTGACCAATCAACCCATGTCAAGGTCCTATTAGAGTTTCTCTTCCAAAATTTGATACTAACCAAAGTTGGCAAGTAGTGCTCATCACTATAGCAACTAGGTTTGCAATACTTCTTGAACACTGAGAAATATTGGTGATCAGAGACTATTTGAAGGGCAAGAGAACGGTCTATTTGGAACCATTGGGACCCTTTTCTCCATTGGGAGAGCCTAATTTGAGGCCTCATTTGGGGACTGTACCTGCCACGGCCCACTTCACCTGGCAGATCATAGGCTTCCACAAAGGTCTTGGTTGAGTTCATTAGATAAGTGTAGATGGTGGAGAAATTGAACAAAGGAATGCATGACTCTGAGAGAAGTACAAAACGTTGGTTGGTGAAATCAACAAGTGCATTGGCTAGTAGGCGTCTCTCTGCCTCTATCATGCTATTCTCACCCCACCTTACCTCCTGCATGCATGTCACAGGGAGAAAATCAGATTATGAAATTTACTTTTTTTTTTTTTTTTTGTTTAGAAGAGAAAAATCATTTCATCTCAGACTTAGTATCAAACGAAATACAATGAGAAATACAATCAAAAGGCTGGTTACTAGCAAATAATCCTTACTCTCTAACTAGACCGTGAGTGACACTCTGAAATTTAATTAAAACACATTTTAAATTTGTTGGAGACCAACTACTATTCACACCCTGATGAGTTAGGAAGCAGATATAAAAGTATATACACAAGAGATTATAAATTCAAAGGGAGTAAAAAATTTTACTAATATATATTTTTTAGCTACTTAGATCTCAAAAAGATTGAGACAAGAAAGTTAGTTGGATTTTTAAGCAATAAATAAAAGTAAAATCTACAACTTTTTAGTTGGAAGTGTTAAAAATAAGCTGGCTTGCAAATTATTATTTGTTTATACCTTTTATGAATAATTATATAAATATCATAATAATTATTTTAATCTTGTTTTTTTATTATATCCGATATAAAAAAAATAATTATTAAAATAAAATATAAAAAAATAAGATGATATTTTAATGACTATTTATATAGATATAAATAAAAATATAATAAAAAGTTTTTTCACGATTCAAGCATCCTCGTGTTTATCTTCTATTTTCCTAAGACAAAATAATGTTTCATAAGATGTGTGTACCGGACCATCAATAAAGAATGGCCGGGTTCATGAGTAAGCTCGTAGAGATGTATGGAATTTGAGTCTTGACTCTTGATTAATATTGAAGGAACACTTTTTTTAATTGACATTATTGCTCAGCTAATTTGTTTTGCATTTGTTTCATTCAAATAACAAATTAATATTTTTTTTATAGGCAAATAAATAATATGTTATATATAAAAACCAAACTTATCACAAGATGTAACAAGTTGGCTATCGTTACATAAATCTCAGCCAAACGTTCGAAAATTAAAAAGCCCATTGAACCTCCTGGCCCCAACATAAAACATACCACATCAACAAACAAATTAATATCTACTCTTATTAGTATAATAGCGCATAACTTAAATATATTTCTCTAAAGTTTTTCAAATTAGTATATATATGTTTGCTATCAACAAACAGATATATATATATATATATATATATATATATATTGCTATCTAAAGATAAATGAAATAGCAAAAGATATATTAATTTATTTTGTCTTTATATTCGTTTTTGCATGCCGGGGACAAAGTACGTGAAGAAAGGAATTATGAAAAGTTTGATGAGTTAAAAAATCATAAGCATTGGAAATTGAGAAGAATAGAATTCTCTTGGCAGTGGAAAAGGAGTTGAAGCAAAGAAAAGTACGACCAGTTTGCATTGAAAGGCCAAAAAGACAAAAAAATCACTAAATCTTTTGTTTGTTTTTAATCTTTTGCATTGACGACATTCTACCACCACTAAATTATTAATTATATTATAAAATAATTAATATTTTATATATAAAATTAAAAATTTTAATATATATTAAATGTACATAAGTTTATATCGTAAATTTTATGATAATTAATTTTAATCTAATAATTAATTTTTTAACATATATAAATTTTTACTAAACTTATAATTTTTATTTAAAATTAATATATATAAAAAAATACAGATCAAAATTAATTATAATAAAGTCAAAATAAAAAATCTATTAATGTAATAATTATAAAAAACCATAATTAAATTTATTTAAAAAAAATAAAAAAAATTATTTTAAAAAAAATTAGAAATATGAATTTACAATCCGTATATTTAGCAGGAATACTTTTAAAATTTACAAAGATTTGTTGGGTACATAAAAAAAAATAGTAAGTGCACGAGCAATCTAAAAAGAAGCCGAAAAAATGGACATTCAAAAGATATAGTGAGCCCAATAGTTCAGTTTTAGAAATTTACTAGCTTCTGGTTTATTGATCAATACTACAACTTGTGTGTGTGTATATATATATATATATACATATATAACTGCAAAATAATAAATTAAAAAAACAAACAAACAAACAAAATACTTTTATTTGGCCCAAATTAAAAAGGGGACAAATGGATAACCAGTTAACCAGAAAGAAACTGGAATTGTTAAAGAATATTAACTAAAATATTGCAAGTTCATTTGAAAAAATAATTTCACTAAAAAAAGAACAAAATATATATGACATCAAAAGATCTTATTTAAAGGTACGGAAAGTAATCTTTTGCAGCCTTTTTAGCTGGGGTCTGATTATTTGTCCTCGATCTCCTCAAAACTCTTCTTACAAGCAATCCTCATGTGTTGACATGAAGATAACCCCAGAATAAGGTTACCGAGGTTATTCCAAAAAATTCATAATTAATAATGCGTGCGACTTAATTTCAATGATAGCTAGAAACTTAATTATACATAACAAAGTGTCTACTGGTTCAGGTTCAATGTTCATGCAGAAAGGTGTTGCACAAGTAATTTTCCTAAAATATATGTATGTGTTAATTAGGAATGCGAAGCAAAATATAGTACTGCTAATATTTTATAGCAGGATATGCTTAGATTCCTTAAGAAAACAAGTGCACTAGAAGTATACCCTTAAATATTGTTGCCTACCAACAATATTGCCAAGATAGTAGTAATACAATTGTGCATGTGGAGAAATACCGATACTGAATTATTTTTTAGACGTTGAAACTTTAAAATAGAATGAGAAAAGTCTTTACAACTACTAATTAAATCCAAGATAGTAGTGGCATTGTCTTCTCATATAACAACACATGAACTCTAGCTAGGAAAACCGTTGTGATAACCATTAATGTCAAGAAACACGGAGCAATTAAAAAAAAGTACAATAATGTCAACTAAAGAATTAAAGAATTGTTCCTACGTAATGAGCAAGTAATTAAGTCCATCTTAACTAACAAAGGGAACAATCAAAGTATATATATATATATATATATATGTTCTGCTTTGAGGGCAAAATCAGTTATAGACTTAATAGTTCTCGCACTCGCACGGACTGTAAATGTGATTTAGGAACCCTTTAATTAAGGATGGGGAAATTAATTTATTATTTATTTTTAAAACTCTAATATAGCTGGCAAAAGAAAACACTGGAAATGCGATTTATACCATAATGAAATGAAATATAAAGGGAAAGTCCTTGCCAACCTTAAAACATTGATGAAAAAAATCTTCTTTACTCATTTTTAAAGTAATCACCCTATAAAATTTTATGCCATTCTTAAACACTGATGAAGAAATCTTCTTTGGTTATTTTTAAAGTAATCACCCAATAAATTAAAATTTGATACAACTACTAAAAAATTCTTAAATACTCTTTTTGTTACCGGAAATTATTAAAAAAATACATTAAATACTCTTAAATCTTAATTTACATAACATCAATAAAATCTTCCGCTTTATCAGTTCTTTTTCATTTTATTTATTGGAAATCTGAAGAGACCGTGAAAAAAAAGTATAATATAGTTTTTCATCTGTTAAAGTGACAAAAAGGTTTGTGTGAACTTACCTGGCTGGGGATATTGCGGCCATGAAACACAGAGCTTTCAGGCACTGTTTCATTGAAAGAAGGATAGGAATGGACGTAGATAGAATACAGCCCTTCATTTCCTTTGAAGAATCTCTGCCATAGAGGAGCCAATAGCACAGGACCTTTTGTCAAAAACATAAATGCAATCTTAGGGGTTTGTTTGAATGGGAGTTTATGAACCATAGGAACCATGGAGGCTCTCCACAACAACTCTTCATCACTCATATCATGCATGGCCATGGGGGGCTTCAAGAATTCCCTCAACCCTACTCTGGTGAAGTTCATAACCCTTTTTTTGTTGATCGAGGACGAATTGGAAGAAGAAGGTTTGGTTTGGTCGTTTCTTAACCGAGAGTTAGAGACTAATCCCTCGAAGTACTGAAATTTATTTTTTGTTTGGTTATTTGATGTTAATAATGAGATGTTGAAGGAGTATGGAGGAGAGGGGGACAAAGAAGGTGGTGGTTTCATGAGGCTATTGGATGAGAGGGAGAATTGTTGGATTTGAAAGTTGACGAAGGATAAGTTCTTGAGAAAGAAAGTGAGTGTGATACCAATGAGTAAACCAATGCCAAAAACTAGACCATGAGAGAAGAAATTGAGAAGGTCGAGTTGAGCATTGAAGAGTTTCAGATATGAGGCTGCACCTTTGCCTTGTTGCTCCTTATTATTATTCTTCAAGATGAAGGCAAAGATTTGAAGAGTTGCTGTTGTTGCTGATTGGCTTGTAGTACTTAATTAAGTCTCTATTAATGTGTATTGAGTTTTTGTACAGTGAGAGAGAGAGAGAGAGAAACCGTGATGCTTGATTCTAGACTCAAAGAGATACTTAAATTGATCCAAAAACAATACCTATATTCATATTCTGTAGTTTATATGAGCTGAGGCTAAAAGGTTGTATTCTTTTACAGTTTATGAATGGTTATGAACTGTGTATACGCAATAGAAAATTAAAATACTAATAATCTAAGAAGTTGTATTCTTTTACAGTTTATGAATGGTTATGAACTGTATACACGCAATAGAACATTAAAATACTAATAATCTTAAAAGTTGTATTCTTTTACAGTTTATGAATGGTTATGAACTGTATGCACCCAATAGAACATTAAAATACTAGTAAAAAATGGGCGTTTTATGTTGCTGAATAAAAGCAATTGTTATGAAACATGCATTAAAGTCTGTCCGCAATTAAACTTTACTTTAATGCTTTAATATGTGTGTATATTCTGTTGTAAATGAATTGGCACCAAATTCTGTATGGCTTTAAGTATGAGGTTGAGATATATATAGATATGGAACGCATATTCCAAGTTTGGGAAAACAAATTATTTTCCTTTCGGTACGTAATGAAACAGATTAGTTTCTAGCTAATAGCATCGAGTAATGCCTCCACGATAAAAAAAAAAAAAAAAAAGCATCGAGTAATGATTTAATTTTTTGTATAAATAAGTTAATTCATGAAATTATGCGATCCTGTAAAGGAAATACTATAGTTTAATTTTAATGCATTGTGTAAAAAGATAAATAAAAAAATAGAAAAAATCTTTTTTCGTTTTCTCATTCTTTTTATTTGATAGATCACAATTAATTTCTTATAAAAAATCACAATTTTTTTTTTAGATATGTTCATTTTTTTTCTGTGTGTGTAACCATAAGGTATTTGAGGTTTTTATTTCATACTCAATTAATCCCCAAATGAAAACTTCAGAATTCATATAATAAATAACAATTCACAAAAAGAAACTGAAAAAAAATCATAACTTAAAATTTTTTGTTAATTTTTTTTATAGTTATCTTCTTTACATTTCTTTTTCAGAATGTTAATTTTTTGTTTACTCTGAAACTCGACCCGTTTATGCGCACACTATTCTTACCTTGCCTTTTACCATTTACACCTCTCACGTGCTTTAAAATTTCTTTTATTATTATATATCCTTTTCACGGAAACATGATTCTCCCACCCAAAAGCTAACAAAAACATCAGTTGTGCTATGTTTAACAAAAACAATATCACAGAGTATGACGGCTTCTTGCGTGGGATACCCCAAATGGGTATGCACGGTGCGAACACCAGTTTCTGAATGGACTGTATCGTGAGTGTGGAAATTATACCGTTAGATCTTGAGATATATGTGGAATTTCCGTAGAACTGTCCACACTAGATTTTTTCTCTTTTTTCTTCTTTTTTGTCTTTTACGTTGTACCACTTCTGTTTTTTCTACCACTTTCTCCAACTACAATTTGAAAATATTTGTTTTATAATTTAAAATTTATAAAAATATATTACTTATATTAATTTTATTTTTATAAAATAAAATATTTATTTTAAAATTTATTACTTAAAATTAGATTTTATATCTTTTTAAGATTTTATTTTTATGGGTCAATATAATTTATGTTTGTTTTGTCATGTACGTTGGTTTTCAACTTAATTTTATTTTAAGATTTTTTATTATTACATAAGGGGTTTATGCCTATATATATTTTTCTCTTCATCTAGCAAAAACACATCAACAAACTTGCATTACTGATTCATCATGTTCTATCATATTCTGAAGTTATTTTGCTAGAGTTGTTTTGTTATTTAATTTAAGATCTTCTTCTTATTTATTTATTTTATTTTATTTTAATCTTCTAACACCTTCATCTTTGTCAAAAGAGACCCACACCACCAAGCTTTGTGCGCAACCCATCATCATCACACACACCATAAATCAAACCCACAAACCACGAACCATCATAACTATCACAGAATGAAGTTTTATTTCAAAAAATAAACTAAAGAATAAAAGAGAATAAAAACACAAGCTCCAAGTTACAACCCTGAGAAGAAAAGTAATCGTTACCAGCTCCTTTCACTGTGTGTGCAAGCCACCGTATGCATGCCGCATTGCCACCAAAGATGCCACCCATTTCTTCACGTTCTCTATCTCCTTCCTTTCAATCGTAGCATCAAATTTGGTGGTGGTTTAAGATAGTTGCATTTTTTTCCTAGATCTGAGAAATGGATTGTAGCTTGCAATTTTTCCCAATTTTGAAAAGTTGTTTCGTCTTAGCAACGTTCGTTGACTTCCTTCAATGTCTCCATTGTTGGGTTCCTTCAAAGTTGCCGGTGGTTCTACCGCCGCCATTAGCTCTTGATGGTGGTGGTGCGGTGTAGAATTGTAGTTGACTGTGAGTCGGATGGAGAGAGAAAGAAACAGAGAAGAAGAAAGTAATAAAAAAAGATAAATAATAACTTTTATCCTTAAATGTGTAATTTGTTAATAAATGCATCCCTGAAAGATGAAAATACAAAATTTAGTCTCCAAAAATGTAAAAAGTACAACAAATATATCCAGCCATTAACTTTCATCCGTCACTCTTAATAAAATAACCTACATGACACAGAAGGATGAATTTTTCATTAAAATGATTGTCAATGTGACCATTTCTAATTGTCAGCATAAGAACATATTTATCATATAATATTTTATTTTTTTTACTTTTTGTCTTCCCACTCCACTGACAAATGCGTCCCTGAAAGATGAAAATACAAAATTTAGTTTCCGAAAATGTAAAAAGTGCAATAAATATATCCAGACATTAATAATAGATCATGACTAATTATTATAATTTTGAAAAACAATAAACTGATTTAATCTTTAATACTTGGAATCACGACATGTTTGGCTTCCCCTACCTACACCACACATCATACATTAATATGGATATTTACGCTTCACAGACCCATTAGTTCTATTTTAATCAAGGTTTTCAAAACAGGATCGGATCGACCGGTTCAACTGGTCCAATCGGGAACCAGACATCCAGTCCAAAAGCAACATTGAACCACCCTCCCAGAAAATCAGACTAAAACCAGTAAAACAAGAATTAAACCGGGTAAATCGATGAGGACGGGTGGTTCACCGGGTTTAACCGGTTATTCAAACAACCAAAAATAGAAAGAAGTTATAGGAAAAGAAAAGATGTATCAGTCACACCTGCATAAAAGAACGAGAAAATATGCAGCAAGAGTGTTGTACATACACCAAATAGAAGTACAATGAGAAGATACGAGGATGTGAAAGCTTCTAGCTAAGGGAGGAAGAGAAAGCTTCTATTTTGGCCAAGCGAGGAAGACAAAGATGTTGGATTTCAAATGTTGTCGTCATGATATGGGTCTGTGAAATATATTTGAAAACAAAGTTACTTTGAATTTTAGAACTTGGGTGAAAATAAATAAGTGGTTGGATTGCTACGAAAACTTAGAACACACCTTGTTGATTGATTATTGAGTTCAAGTTGACTTTATATCTATCTTTGCTCTCAAATTCTTTAGATAATTTGAATTTCATGAAAAATCAATGTTGTTTGTTAGCCCAGTCACATTACAAGTCAATAAAGTCCTTAATGATCCTTGTTTGCATGTGTGTTAACTGTGAATGCTACAACAAAAATGACCTATGCCTACCGACGAAAATCATCACTAGATGTAAAAATGTGTAGGTAAATATAATAAGAACTTTGTCCTACGGACATTTTGGCCGTCAACATTTGAGGGGACGTACAATGATGAATTATAGTCTATCAGTTGATATTTTACCTACGGATTTACTTTCACTTATAATTACATTTGATTGTCACTATATATGGTTCCTACAATTGACAATGTGTGTAGGTAAAAGTCATTAACTTATATCTACAACCTCTAATCGTAGGTAAAAACATTAACTTATATCTACAACCTCCAACTGTAGGTAAAAGTCATTAACCTATGCATACCATTTGAAAGACGGTAGATACAAACCATTTACTTATACTTATAGGCTTTAATTGTAGGTAAAATTCACATAATAAAAAACTCACATTGCTCGTTATCTATTGAGATGATTCATGTTTCCAAATTATTATTAATATTATTATTCTGTTATCTAGATAAAATGAATATCAATTGTATCTAAGTTAATTGTCTAAGTTTTTTATAAGTTCAAGGAACTAATTTATGCAACAAAGTAATTGTCTTACTTAAAAAAAAAGTTCTAGTAGTTTTGAAACATTGGAGTAAACATTGAAAATTGACAAACATGAACTAATTAAACTCCTCTCTCTAAATGAGATGACCACAACACTAAGGCTAATCACAAAATCACTTGTTATCCCTTCTCCCATTTGGTTGCAAAATTTCCCATACATGTTGCACATCTTCATCCACTGAAATTTTGCTTGCCCTGTCCTTCCAAGCACACCAGATTGCAATGCAGCCACCACTACAGTCACCATCACATATGTCATCACCTTTACAAATAGATAGTAGCAATGTTCAATTATACTTGTAGTGTGTTTAGATTCACTCTCACTGGAAGCAACTCAATACTCTAGTGAAGTCAAACCAAACATCTTATTGTTGTCATGTTGTATAGTACAAGTAAGTATTCCTTATTAAACTTATCAAAAGCAATTTATACTTCACAAATGGCACCTATGCTAGTTGAGAAGAAAATTCAAGTAGGTTTGATCAAAACGACATATCCATGGATCCCAACTCCCCACTCATGGTCATCAATGTAAATTAATTAATTATAAAATCGAAATAGCCATAATCTGAATTTTTTATTAATAGCAGCAAGCAATTTACCATTAAATGCATTCAAGCAATAAACAACTCCTTTTGTCTCTTTTTTGGCAATTAGCTGCAGTTTTCCATCTTCAACAACAAAAACAAAAATTCTTCCCTACATGTTTTAAAATGGACAAAGGAAGCAGTATGTCAAAAGCTTTGACTAAAACAATGCTAAAAAATACAAATTTCTCAACTTATTTTGGTTGGTTTATTTTCCTCTAGCAATACATATGTAGTTCTCAATACAATTAATAAGCAATCAACCCAACATAAGCTACAAATTCCATTTCATATTATAATAATGAAATAAGTCAAAGCCTCCATACTAGTTCAAAACTAGTAACTTGGGGAGATAAAAATATGGAAATAATTCACTTTCATGTTATGATCTCACAAAATGAAAATTTATAAATCAATTTTCCAATTCATTACCCCACCTATGAATCTCCATAACTTGAACCAATGTAGACGAATGCATTATCATAACCAACAAGATAACAATTGTAGAAGTTTTTGCCTGTTTATCCAATGATTGCAACAAGGACAAGACAACAATTTCATCTTAACCTTAATTTAGTATATCTCCAAGTTGAACCAACACCTAATTCTCTCAATTTTATGATATAGATTAAAGATACATATCGGTAATAATCACTAATTAAACTTGTAATTAACAATAGAGTTGAAAATAAAGGAAGATGTCTTACTGAGAAAGTTATTAGAAGTTTCCTCCTCATTGTAGCATTTTCACAAACACCTTATAGGAAGTTAAAAATGGACTGAATAGTATTTTTGAAGGCATACATCATCTTCGTTCACACATCATCAACACCAGCAACAAGGTATAAAAACACCAGCAACTCACCGCCAACGATACAAGCACTGGCAGTGGTTTCTCCATCCCTCATTGTGTTGTTAACTCGTTGGCAAGTGCACCAAATTTGTCACAAGTAGTAAAATACTCGAAAGTCTAAGTATCGAATCCATGGAGACTTTGTTTGTACTTAGATTGCTACAAACCCAATCTACAAAAAATAGATAAGGAATTTAAAATAACAGATAAAGAAAGATAGGAGATAAGATAAAGATTTAAAGATAAAAAATAGAAGATGGAAAAGATAAAAGATTTAAATTAAAAGATGATAAAGATAAAAATAGAAGATAAAAAGATAAGATAAGAAAAGTAAAAGATAAGAAAAATAAAAGATTAAGATGAAGATAAAGAAAGATAAATTCAGGATGTGATAATGTTGGAACCTAGTCTGCCTTATTTGGAATACTTGCCCCTGACGTCTCACGATAACAAACATATTTTATCTATCTATCTCCCAAGTGCCTTTGCAAAGACTCAACAGATAAAATAAATGAAGTTCTAGATATTTGCTTTGATGTATGGGCATAATGGAATCACTCTATGTCTAGAATGATTTTATTAAGATACCCCTTCCGGCTTAGGATGTAGTCATTAGATAGCTCTGAGTCTTCGGGGTGTTATTTTCTCCTTGGCTTGACTCTCATTTTATAGTTGTTGGAGTGGACTTGGGCCTGATGCCAAAAATCTTCCTTATTCATATTTTTTATGTTTTCTGGATCTTTTTCACTTCTAATCCCTCCTTTCCATATCTGCAAGCCATAAATAAAAAAATATTAATTCCTAACATTTAAGCAAAAAATAACTGCTAAATAAATATTTTTAAAGATATTTTTATTATCAAAAATAGTTCATATTTAGCAATTGTCACATGTTTCCATCCACTTCACTCTTTCTTTATTTTAATTCTTTTAATTCCATCTACTCTAGGATTATTCTATGCAACCTCCTGCTCAAGAACTCGTCGCCAGGGATTTGCACGACACTGTTTGGACATTCCGCCACATATACCGTGGTACGTTTCAGATTCCAAACACACCCAATAGATTTTATCTCTAATTTCTGAATAAAATCTCATTATGATTGCTCATTCTCAGTCTCTCTAGGACAACCAAAAAGTCATTTGCTTACCACTAGATGGACTCTATTTGTTAGTGGAAAGAGGCTTTTGGCCGAAGACTCTGTTTTGTTTATTAGGTATATTCATTCATTCTTGCTTTCTACAACTTTCCAAATATCACTTTCCTCACTGATTTTAAGAGGCTTCAAAGTAAAAAGTAATTGGCATAAAAAAGTAAAAAGTAATTAAAATATTTAGTATTGAATATTAGAGAATAATTACTACAAGTAATTTGCTATTATAAAAATAATATTTTATTAAAAATCATTTACAAGTAATTTTTATAAAAAAAATAATTTTATTTATATAAGAAGAGTAGTTTTACCTACACCAAGTGGTTGTAGGTATAAGCTATTTGAGATTTTACCTACACTCGCCATTTGTATGTAGAAGTCTTTATGATTTTACTTACACTAATTGATTGTAGGTATACTTTTTTTTTTTTTTTGGAATTTTACCTACACCAAGTGACTCTAAGTGTGAGGCCTTTAAGATTTTACATACACTCACTCTTTGTATAGGTTGGATTTTTTTTTATTGAGTTTTTCCTACACCAAACAACTATAGGTACAAGTCTTTGATTTTGCCTACGATAAATATTTGTTGGTGAAAGTTTTTCCAAAGTTTTACCTACACTAGGTTAAGCATGTAGGCATATGTCATTTTTCTTAAAGTGAAAATTATGAGAAATGATGAAAAACAAAATTAATTTGTGTGGTTTTTCCTAGGTGTGAGGCCTTTAAGATTTTACATACACTCACTATTTGTATAGGTTGGATTTTTTTTTTTTGAGTTTTTCCTACACCAAACAACTATAGGTACAAGTCTTTGATTTTACCTACAATAAATATTTGTTGGTAAAAGTTTTTCCTAAGTTTTACCTGTAGAAGCATATATGATATGAAGTTTTGATGATGCCAAAGACGAGCGTGATTCAAGTCAAGAATTCAAAAATGCAAGAAGAATGATGTGCTTAGTTAGGATCTTAGAAAGAATTCCTTAATTGATGCTGCATAGATTTGGCTAAAGGAAATATTTTACAAAAAGTTTTTTAAGAACAATTATGTTTTCAAAAATATGATATTTCCTCTTTGGTTAAATTGATTGCTAGAGGATGTAATCGATTACCAGTGGCTAAATTGATTTCTAAAACAATTTGAAAATTTTGAATTTGAATTTAAAAGCCTATAATCGATTACACAAGGTATGTAATCGATTACCAAAAGTTTAAACTGTTTGTAACAGCTTTTAGAAATTTGAATTTAAATTTTAAAAGCTTGAAATCGATTACATCATTTGTGTAATCGATTACCAGACACAAAAAATTCAAATTTCAAGTTTGAAGAGTCACAAATCTTTAGAAACTAACTGTGTAATCGATTATCACATTTATATAATTGATTACCAGTAAGGAATTTTTGAAAATAACTTCCAAGAGTCAAAACTGTTCAATAAGTTTTTGAATGACCATCAAAGGTCTATAAATAGGTGACTTGGGATACGAAATTCCTTAGAGCTTTTATGAACAACATTGTCTTATCCTCTCAAAACCAAATTGTCTTATCACTCTCAAAATATTCCTTGGCCAAAATATTTGCAAATTCAATAAGGAATCTTGATCGATCTTCAATTGTAATATCTTTCTCTTAAAGAGAGAAAATTCTTCTTCTTCTTATTCAAAGAGATCTGTTTAAGAGACCGAGGGTCTCTTAAGTTGTAAGGATTTATGAACACAAGAGAAGGGTGTCCCTGTGTGGTTCAGACTTTGTAAAATGATTTTTACAAGATAGTGGAAATCTCAAGCGGGTTGCTTGGGGACTGGACGTAGGCACAGGGCGTGGCTGAACTAATATAAAAACTGAGTTTGCATTCTCTCTTTCCTTAAACTTATTTTATTTATTGTAGTTTATCTTTTACTTTAAAGAAGTTTATTTTGTATTATTCTTTGAATAATTCATATTAAGGGTGCATTGTTAATCCAAAAGAAAGTTAAAGTTTTAGTTGGGAAAAGTTTTGTATCTTAATTCAATCCCCCTTCTTAAGATACTGAGACCACTTGTTTAACATTACCTACACTAGGTTAAGCATGTAGGCAAAAGTATCTGTGGGCATAGGTCATTTTTCTATTAGTGGAAATTATGAGAAATGATGAAAAACAAAATTAATTTGTGTTATTTCATTGTGTGATTTAAGAGATACACTTACCTACTTTTTGTGCATGAAAGATATACTTTGTAAGAATCAAGGAATTTGAGTTGTTGATTGCAATTGTGTCATTCTTGTTAATCTGTTAATGAACTATTCATGGAAACTTTGTGTGGGCACCACAACTTATTTTGAATTGGAATTGATGGAACTAACTTGTGAAAATTGGAGCATGAAGTGGTTATGAGTTTGTGATTACTATGAGTCATGTCTTGTTTAATTTTCATTAGGATTTGAGTTAAAGGTCTATTTTCTGTCTTAGTTATTTTAGGATTAGGTTCTACCTATTGTTTTATTTCTTGTTTTGTTGCTCAAGGACAAGCAAAGTTCTAAGTTTGGGGTCTTGATAATTAACTTTTAATCCTAGATTTTGTAGTAGTTCAAGAGAAATTGTGAGATACCTTTCAAGTTTTTAAGCTTTGTTTATATCCATTTAGTTGAGTTTTTAGAAGCTCTATTTAGTTAGGATTTTTAGTTTATACTCTTTTACTCTTGATCTTTAGTTGTTTTCTTGTGATTGTAGGAACTTTATTAAAGTCTAACTTTTGAGGTCTTGCAGAGACAAAATAAGCTTTTTGGAAGTCTTGAGAACTTTGCACACCATATGCAAGGAATCACACACCCAATGCAAGTTCGAATGTGCCAAAATGTGAAATGCAAGAATCACACACCCTATGCAAAAATTCACACCATCTGCATTTGACTCCTATAAGAGAATTTCCTTTTTATTTTTGTTTTGTTTTATCTTAAACTCTATCTAGCTTATAGCTTTAATTAGGGTAGGTCTTATCTTCTTTAAAAACAGAAAAGATTGGACGTAAAAGATAGATTGGGGGAAAGAGAAAGAACATTTTACGTTTAAAAAGAAAGAGACATGAAGACGTGCTTGACACTTTTGGAGGGATTCATTCTCCATTATTTCTCCATCAAGTGTTTCTTCCTCCATGATTAGTAGTTAATTCTTCTCTTTTGTTGGAGTTTAACGTAATTGGTTATACTTTTATATAATTGGTACATTGTCTCTATTTAATAAAACATCATTGTTCTTCTTCTCTTAATGTTTGTTTTTTGTGTGATCAACTTATTTACAAGATTTTATGCTTTCTATTATAATGGGAAAAATTTTTTGAATTGTGAACGGAAGAAAAACAACTAATTTTATTTAAGTATAGGGGTAGGGTAAAGAAGATTAGTCATCAATAAATCTTTTTTCTTAATACAAACCGTTTGATTATACTAATTCAAATGATTGATAGTATAATCAAGGAATTTAGATCCTATTGCTTATGAAATTAAGATTGGGATAAAGTTTTGGGTGGATGATAACATAAGTTTAATTGAGTAGAAATATGTACTAATTGCATGTTAGGAAATCCAATGAAGTTAAACCTTGACAATTTTTCTCATTGAAATTATTTCAATTTTTGTGCATATACCAAGTGTTCGACAAAATTCCTCAACCAATTTTCTCTTATTTTTCTTTTTTAATTTGTTATGCAAGTTTCTTTTATTTTAGTTACATTAATTCTCTCAATATTCATAATTTAAAAATTATATTATTAATTACCCAATTGTTGCATAAGTTCTCGTGGTGACAATACTTATCACTTTGATACTTGCATGATTTAGTATTCTTGCCAAAATCTCAACACTGATCCATTTTTTGACACACGAAACATGAAGTGATCAAAGAAGAGGATAACATCGTGCCCAAGTGAAATTGATAGGATTGTTTTCACGTTTTACAGGTTGGTTCATGGGTGAATTTACTCATCTCTCAGTTGAATTTGACAATGTAAGTTAGTACATTGACAAATTCACCACTCATCTTCTGCATACATCTTGCATTTAACAGATTTATGCATCTCTTATTAACTCAAGTTGTTTTGGAAAATTATGGGGATGTCAAACAAAATTCTCAAAATGAGAATGCAATGAGGCTTTCCATCATTAGCTTTTTTAAAACTAGTTTTATTTTTAAGTCCTTTTGTTTGGTATGTTGACAATTTTCTAATCCGTTGTTTGTCATGGAGATAATAATTACTTCATAATTTATTATCTCCATGAAATCATAGGAGTTTAAGTAACTTGATTGACTTGTTCTAATTGGTAATACAGGATCAACTCATTCTGTCCAGTAAGAATTGCTTTGACTTCATAAACCCATTCTTTTTTCAGAATCTAAGGTTTGTAGCTTCTGATCCAAAAACTCCGGTTCCAGTAAAGTTTACTGATTTACAGGCAAGTTTCCACACCTACACATGCACAACTATTTATGGACAATTCCTCAGGCTTGAAACCATTTAATTGATACGTCTAAAATCAATAATATAGTTACAATTTCATGTATAATTAAGATAATCAGAGGAAAAATAAATAAATAAATAAAACTTAAGGTTGTGTTCTGATGGATAGGTTCTGGAAATTCGAAATGCAAAGTTACTTATTTATTTACTGTCCAAAAAGTAATTCAACTGAAGCTATTAATAGCATTTCATTTGGTGAAATTTATAGTTCAGGTGAAAGCTCCTGCAGTCCTGCTCAAGCCTCACCACCTGAAATTTATTAGGTTTTGTGCATTAGGCTGGTGTTACTTTACTTGGATAAAGACAGATTAAGGTTCTCATCTTGTGTTAGATTGACTTGTTGAATTGCATCAGCATTATTCTTAAGTTTGATTCAACCAAATTACCCTCACATGATTCCACTACCTCTTTCCATGGCTCTGAGTGTCGAGTCTGAATAAATGACTGCTAGAAATGATAGTTAGGAAACGGGATTTATAATCAACAGATATAATGTAATGTTACCTGATTTAATATAATGTGTTGTATATAACAGATGAGGATATTTTATTTTAATTAGCAAATGCTAAGGAATGGCATTCAGATTTAAGTTGTTAAAAATGTCTTAAACATTATACTTCTGTGTTAAATATTTATTATTATTTTTAATTTCTTAGCAGGTGATATAGGCACTTGTTAGCAAAATCCATCCTATTAACTTCAAACAAGATGCATATAACACACCCAAAGAAATAACTTCTAATGGTAATAAACACCCGATCGCCTAATCAGATTTCGCAATGTGGAATAAAATGTGGCTATATTTTGAAAATCAATATTCTATGGCTAAGAATGTTTCAAACCCGGTTATTGCAGTATGAAAAAATTGGCAATACTTACTAAATGCTTTAAGTCATTGAGGCAATTGCCTAAGGCTTGCTAATTACAAAAGACCTAAAAAAAATATATATCTTTAATCAAAGTTACTTATTATTAGTTTAAATTATTAAATGATAAGTTTTATTGAATATTTTTTCATTTTAACGTTTTTTTTTATTTCTCATCTCATGAGCTTTACTAACATATTGTTGCACGGTGAGAGTTCAGATTTCAGAGACGTGAAGGGAGCATATTAACCACTGAATTTTATCACTTGAACCAAGGGAAATGAATTTATTCAAGATCATCATCCCGTTATTAAGTTACATCCTTAGTCAAACACATTGCTTATTGTCTCTTCACAACAAAAGCATGTATAAAAGAACATGGCCTAAAACTGGAGTTGAGAAACCCATTATGTTTGATTCATTTGAAGAGCATTCAAAGCGCAATGACACGTTAATTGACCAGAGTGGGACTTTGTTGAAGAATATAATTCAAGTGTTATGTAAATTGCATTCTTCTAATATAAGTGGTTTAGGCCTTAGAAATTAATTTTTACTTGGAATCAAGTAGACAACCTCATATTCAAATGATTAATCAGCTTAGTAATAGGAACTTTGGATAGTTTCATTAATAAAAAAAGATTTTTTAGATTGATTAAAATTAATATTTTAGATCGACTATAGGAAAGTTAAATTGAATAGTGTTTCCGGTTTAAACCAGAATGGAATATAAAGATTGACTATTCAGCATTAATTCGGTGCCAAGATTGATGCTGTCTGTTTATCCCCAGGCTAATCAAATTACGTTTTGTGTCTAATACGCACAATCTTTAGTCATACTTTTATTTCCTTCTTGTTTACCTTTTGGCTACCAATAAGACTCAAAGTGGAATGAAAAGGAAGGTGGTATTGAAGAGATGAGGAAATTATCCGAAGTCTTATCTGGTCAGACTCAGCACACTTTGAGAGACATATTTTTCATCCTAAAGAATCGAAGAAAGCATATTCGGAATTGCTTTATATATATGTGAGACACATTGACCGTGGGAGAATGCATTATGCATGTGAGCAATATATAGCTTAGAGATAAGTTTGGTAACTGTAGTTGAAGATATGAACCATGCATGATCGAATCAGTGGATTATGTCTACATTAGCTAGAAAGATTAGAAACCAAAAAAATATATAGAACTCAATGTAAGTGTAAAATTGATCCTTCAATATTTGTAGAGAGAACGCTACTAGTTCCATATTTTCTGGTGGAATTGACTCAATGGACAATTTTGCCTTAGTGAATGGCATTCATCGATCAGGTACAGAGTTTATTTTATCAACAAATATTATTTATTAATTTATTAATTTTCTTAATAAAAATATTTAAATCTATAGTTTCTCTTTTTTTATATTTTTTCTTCAACCACCAAGGCAAATGCATAATTCTTTCTGCGCATTAATGATATACATAAAGGGGTTACAACTTCGTGGTTACATCCGGACAAATTTAAATGGAAAACATCTCAGACCATCAAAAGGGTGGAAAAAGAAAGCGTTGAATTGTGTCCTTAATTATGGGTATGGTACATGTATTTGTCTACACGTGGATTACATTTACACCGATGGGATTTTGACAAGATTTTATGGGATAAGTAGGTTGTATATTTGTAGATTAGACTAGATTGATTTTGGGGAAAACGTTAATTAGAATCTATTCACAGGTAAAGGTTTTTTTTTTTTATATTATGCACTAATTAAATTATTATATAATTCACCAAAAAAAATAAATTATTATATATATATATATATATATATATATGATAAGATTATTAAGTTTTGTAATAACTTATATTGAAAGATGTATTTATGATATTTTTAATTGATTAATTATATCGATTATCTATATTATAACGTATTTTATTTTAGTTATTTGAATAATTTCTATTAATTTTTATTTTACTGTTGTTTTAAATTCAAATTGAGTCTAATTTAAAGTAGTTTGAATAGGGGTAAAACATGTGTAGATTAAATTAATAAGGCTTTGTAAGGTTTAAATTTGACTCTCTTTTTTATCAAAGTTTTGAGTTTAGTCTATTTATCCTATATGTTTTATCCCTTAAGTATTTTAAAGTCTAAATTAACTAAAAAATCTATTTAAACTTTTCTTTTGTTGTAAGCTTAAGGTTTTGTTTCGATAAGAAGAATTTATGAAAACTTATAGGGTAGGAAATTAAAGAAAGTTTATCTTTAATTAAAATTAGTTTATACATAAGTTACAATAAATTTTATGAAAAAACTTAAACCTTTTAAATTCTTCAAAAAGCTTATTCTAACTTAAGTATAAATTTATTTATTTTCTTTTTTTATAAGGGCTTATATATATGCTTATTCAAGTGTCACTTTAATTAGTTTACTTTTTTGTAAGTCCATTGGTCTCATAAGTCCATTCTTAAAAGCCTGAAATTAATATAATCTTCTTTGTATAAAAATTAAAATGATTATCTTAAATAATAGTGTTTTTAGGTGTTGGAAAAGTAATCTAAATTATGGTTATCCCTAGAAAGATGAATAGTCGTGAATAAATGGGAAAAAATGTCACATTAATTAAAAATAATATTGAGATAAACTATATAAGTAAAAAATAATTTTCGTCTTACGAGTTGGTTTCACAATTAAGGTGATTTTTTTTCAATATTAAAAGTATTTTTAACAAGAGTGTTTAAAAAATAATTAATGAGATGGATTTTAAGATTTTTTTTCTCTTAACTTTTTATTTCTTTACACATTTCTTTAGGTCTAATATACATATAAACTGATTTAACCTGTTCTTGATTGTGAAATACCAAAATAAAAAAAGTTGACTTATTTCTATAATGTACATTAGACTCGCAAACACAGATTTTTTTTCTTTTATCTTTTTATTTTTTGTACTTTCTTTGTTCATGTGAAGTTGATACAGTACGAACTAGGGGTCTGCAAGAAGTAGAAGCTGATATGGAAAGGTCGAGGCCCAAAAGGAAGAGTTATCCTCCAAAGCACACGAAGGACTTTGTGTGAGAGAAAAATGGCGAAAATATACCTTATTAAGAATATACTTTATTTTATCCTGTAAACAGAATGAATCTGTTATTATTCTTGTACAAGTTTGTTAGTAATCGTTGGTAGCTTATATGCTGTCTATATGTAATGGCTCTCATCTGATATGAAAAACATGAACAAAATAACAGAACTATTTTCTTCTCTAATATTGTGGAGGTTCTTAATCCTGGAATTTTAAGATCCATCTCCTTATCTCCAACAGAAGTCAATTGTCAGTATAAAAAAAACGTGAAGTCTATTGTAAATCGCATACAATGATTTGTCATTTGACGGGGATGCCTTAGCACTCGCGCTCGAGTTTTTTGTCTCCTCCCTTTGTAACCCTTTTCACAGTCAACGATTTCTCGAAACCAAATTGGAAATCTATGTTGCACACTAAAGCACTTTTGTTTCAATCGTGCCTATAATAATATTTTAGGCCTAACCAACTTGATGAAAAATTATTTGGTGAAGAAAAACGATATATGGATTCACTTTTGGTTACAAAAAACGAGGTTAAATCACACTGACCGACACCTGAAACTAATTAAATAAAGGATCCTTAGATAAATTTAGTTCATTTTATAACTTAATTAATTTATATTATTACAGATACCTATGGGCACTTTCGCTAAAGTTGGGTCGCATGATGCCCTGATGTCCTGTAAAATAAAATAAAACATTCTAGGTTAAAGGAGCTTCAACGTTAAATTTTTTTTTTATATAGTAAATGAGAATTTTGGTTTCTCAATGTATAAATTGAATAATTTTGTCTTAAAAAACAACAAAAAATAACTTTTGAATAAATAAAAAGTATGAAAATTTTCGTGAGACAATTTTATCATTAATTTATAATGTTTAATGACTAATTTAATAATTAATTACATGTTTTAATGACCAAGTTAAGGATGAATTTGTCATTAAGTTGTAGAGAGACTTGATTGTCTCACTTTTTACACTTTAAAAAATTAAGTAAGATTTTTCATTCTTTCAATAACCAAGGTCCTATTTTGGATGGTTTTTAGCTTAGTTTCAAAATTTTAAAAATAACAATAAGTTTTTAGTTTTTAAAATTTAGTTTTAATTTTTTTCTTTAATTTTTGGTTTTAAAATAAACTCATTTTTGAAAGTTTCATATTTTATTAAAATTAATTTGAGTATTTTTTTTGTTATGGTGACGACAATATCAACAATGATGACAACAATGGTAGTCATATTAATGTCAATATGAGTGATGGTGATAATAGTGACCATAACAATAATGACATTGGAGTTTTGGAAACGAAGATGGTAGTGGTAGCGATAACAACAGTGGCGGTCAAGGTCATGGAAACCATAAGGCCAATGAGGCCTTTGCCTTAGGTCCCCAAGAGTTTCATTTTTTTTTTTACATTTTTAATTTTTTTTGTCAATTTAAATTATTAAGTGGTAAATTTTGTTAAGATATGATTTATTATTTGTAATCATTTTTTCATTAATAAGACTATATAATCTTAAGTTATGAATGTAATGGTTATCGTAAATCATTTATCTAAAAAATCTGATATTGATGGTCTTGATTTATTTTCAGAATTGAAAGTATTAAGAGAAGTGTTAAGAGAAGAAATTAGCACACCAATAAAAGTATTGAGTTATATTAAAACTTTAGATTCTTTTCCAAATGTTTATATTGCGTATAGAATTTTATTGACAATCCCTATGACAGTTGCTACTGCTGAAAGAAGTTTTTCAAAATTAAAATTGCTTAAATCATATTTAAAATTAACAATGTTACAAGATAGATTGAATGAGTTAGCTATTTTATCTATTGAAAGTGAAGTGTTAGAATTGCTTGATTATAAAACTCTGATAAATGATTTTGTAGCTAAAAAAACTAGAAGATTAATATAAAAATTGATATTTCATATAATATATTAAGTCTCTTTAAAATCCTTGTAAAAAAAAGGTCTCTTTAACATTTTTGCCTTAGACCCCAAAATGTATGTACACGACGGTGGTGACAATAAAAATAGTAATAGTGACAACCATGATACTGATAATAACGATGACAATGGTATAAGCGACAACAACATTAATAATAGTGTTGGTGGCCGCAACAACCATGTCAAATGTAAGGAGCATTTTTTAAAATTAAAAATCAAAATCCCAAAATATATTTTCTTGATACCCTAAATTATTACTGTTTACATATTTAGGTACTAAAACGCACCTAAGTTGTTTTATTTTATTTTGTTTTGTTACAACTTACAAAATCCTATGGAATATGGATCAGGTTTTCTAATGTATTACCCTGTATTTGAATATTTGCCTATTAAATTTGTAGGTTAGTAGACTTATGTAGATTATTGACTTGTAACCTGAATTTACGAGCCAGGAGGCAATGAAATCGTGCCATTGTTTTCACATCTTAAATAGAAGGGGATGGGGGAATTGAATATTATGGACAACATGGCCAAAAGAATGAATGAAAGTTGAAACCTGGAGGAGGAATGTGTCGTGCAAAGCCAAGACAAGCTTAGGCTTATACAGGCATGGGGATGTCAAGTGCCAACTAATCCACGCCACACACTCTGCTCGTGCCTCCCTTGTGCCTTTCTTATCCTCTGCCAACTCTTTTACCCTTTCTCTTTCCACTCTTCTTTTTCAAACTAACATAACACCTTGAACGTGACTTCCCCATTTGGAACCAAACAATTAGTCCAAAATAGATAGATAAATATTCTTATATCTTAACTACTTTTTCTTTCTTTATTTTTATATTCAGTTTCTTTTTTCTTTTAATTTAATTTGGTACTAGTTCTGTATATTGCATCAAGCATTATTCTTCTCTTTTATTTTTCCGTTTTCTGAATGTTTTGTCCATTTCTTTGGATGCTATTCTATAATGACAATCACGGCTCCTTTTTTTCTTCCCTCTCTAAACTAAAATATCGAGTATATGCAATCGATTCCTTATGTAGAAGGTTTTCCAAACTTTCCTATTATATGTATTTTTATATTAGAGATCAAGTCAAACAAAACAACGCAAGGTTTTTTCTTGTTTATTAGGTAATAAAAGTAAGACTTTGCAAAGTATAATTATTTGAATTTTACGATAATAAAAGTAGAGAAATTTTTTATATTTGTTTACTTCTTTTTTTTCTTAACCCTCCTATCTATTAAAGGAAAAGACTTTAACTTATTCACAATTCGATCCAGAAATAAATAAAATATTATAAAAAAAATATTTTCACCAAAGATCAAATTTAAATAATATTTTAAACAATTCAATTTTAACTTTAGAACATTAATTACTTACTTATGTTTAATCAATTAATTTTTTATATTTGTTTATTGTTGTGTCATAAAAGTGAGTTCAAATACGTTTCCATGAGTAATAATAAAGTTTAATTTTGATACACTGTTGTAAAGAATTTTGAGTAAATTAATAATTATCCAAAATATAACTTTTAATACAATTATATTAAAAGTTAATAATTTTTGTGACAATTCTTATAAAAATATAGAAAATATTTACATTATGAACATTTTCCAATTATAAATTCATAACAATAACTGAACCTTTTTAAGCATAACTGAAGAATCTTTTGGAACATGCGTGTAGTTTATAAAATTAAAAGAGGTCACACACACACACACACAAAAAAAAAAAAAATCAATACTGAGTATTCAATAGTTTTAGTTCATTTTCTAGATGAGAAGGAAGCTTTTAAGTATAATTAAGAATAAAATTTTATGCGGATTTTTATTAGAAAATCTCAAAATCAAATACTATAATTACAATAATTAAAAATAAAAAACAATATATTTATATAGAAAATAAAGGTAGCAATATTCTTTCTTCTAAAACTCTTTTATTTACTCTAATAACCGACAGAATAACACTTTTTTTTTAATTCTTTATAAAAATCTAAGCTCATGCTAATTTCCCCCCTATAATATAAAGTATAAACAATGAATATTCCAAGTTGTTAACTTATGTGAGTGATGATGTATGGTGTGGAACAATGTAACACTACTTTAATTCATTCAATTTTAAATTTTGTCTTCTAATGCGACTTCCAGCCTCATGTTTTCAACCGTGACGGATATAACACTTTCGATTATTACACAAACCTCTCATATAGTTATCCTCTTTTTGCCGTTCATATCATTTAAACAATTTTCGAACCCGTTGAACCATTACGAACTATAAACAAATACTGTCCATATTTTATTTTTTTTTCATTTCCCCGTTTTTCTTCCTTCACAGGTTTACGTCTCGGTTTACTTCCCCCACCCAACTCCACAATTTTTTTTTAATAAGGTAATGACATAAAAAAATTGTTTATATAATTGGTTCCTAAACATTATTCCATTTCCTACATAGTTCTTAAAATAATAAGATTAGATAAATAATTTATAAAGCATTAAACATTTATCAACGTATAGTCTTATATTGATATATTTTATTAAAATCAATCTAAAATTTAATCAATAATATTGTAAAAACTGGTCAACGTCTTATACATGTCGGTACGTTGAACAGTTTTTTAAATTTTGTTTGCTCAGTTTTCTACTCTCTCTTCGTCTTTGTTTTTTTTTTTTTTATACATACACACAAACACACACACACACATATAATATGATTTATAATATTTGAATGATTACTTATGCAATTCGTTTACCTTAAGGACTATTTAGGAAAAAGAATAATGTTTTAGAAATGAAATTGATGGCTTATTCTTTGGTATGCTAAAAAAGTCTTACGTCTCTTAATATTTGAGTTAATTAATGATAATTTATATGTATAGAAAATTAATGATAATTTATAAATACTCTCTCCCTTGACTCATTGAAATGATTTTTAAGAACAAAATGGCAAGATCCATGTAAGTGGATAATACAACAAATGCATTAAGCTTAACCATGTAATAAAATCAAGATCGAATTATTAATGGTAGAAGAATGACCTAGGCAACTCAGGGGAACCACAAAACTCTCTTCCCTTAGCCTCAAGTGAGGGATTATTGTTCTGATTCACAAAAGAAAAATGTTAACAATATATCTTCTAACATATTTTTAAAATATTTTTTACTAAATGAAATTCATAGAAAAATACATTTTTGATGGATTTCACGATTTATTTAATTTAATTTTTTAATTTTTTAATAAATTTAAACCACTAGTTACGTGTTTAGTAAAAAGAGTGTGTTGGATATTGTTACCACTCCTCTTCACAAAAAATGTCCCAAATTATTTAAATATTGAGACTAAAAATATTTTATAAACATTCTCCTTTTACCAATAGAAATGCCTTTAGGAATAAAATTGTGAAAAATATGTGAGTTAAAGTCGACAATATTTTGAATGTGTTTAGAGTTTGATCATCTAAAATGTTGAGTGTATTTTAAACAATGAAGCAAATACTAAAAATACGAAAGTTATAAAACACAAAACACTCATTATATAATAGCAATTTATATTGATTATTCATTTGGATTTGGGGCAAAGGCAAAATTTATTCTTCCTTCCTTTTTCTCAACAGATTCAAAAAGATTGTTTCTTAATTATTTGCCTCTTGTACGAAAAAATATATAAATAAAAACTATAGTACGAAATATTTTATAAATCATTTAAAAATTTACTGCGCTAACTGATTTGATTTGAACAAAATATTAATTTTCTTTCATGTCAATATTAATTATTGAGTGCCACTTTCTTTGTAGATAGACAAATCACATATAAACACCTTTTTAAAAATGGAAAACTATAGCTTTATTTATTCCAATCAATAACTGTCGTTGAAGAGCCAAATTTGCAATATTGACTTTATTAAGTAAAATTTATTTACATAATTCAATTTATGTATTAATCACAATTTTATCTTTGATCCCAAAATGGTGCTTAGTGAGTATTGAAATTAGAAAATCTTCATGTATGTAATTTAGTTTAAAAACATCTCATTGAAATAATGGGAAAAATGAAGGTCTTATATTTTAAACTTGTGTATTTTAATTAATAAAAAATTATAGAACAGATAAATATAGATGACATCAAACCTAAAAGAATTAATAAAATATACTAACTCCCGTTTTGTAGCTAGAAGAAAAATGCAAATGTGAGCAATCCTGGTCGTGACTCGTTAGCCTAGTATGACATCATCATCCTATGTGGCGCATTCTAGCCACGTGGCAATCACAAGTATATAAACATCATGATATACCTCACTCAGTCAGAAAACATCACCTCGCAGGTTTCTTAATCTTATCGCACTAACCAAACAGCCCCTTCTTCTCCGCTCCGAAGTTAGAACGAAACGAAACAACAAAAAACGTTAACTCTTGCAATTTCAATCAGCGAGAGCGAAACAAACACACCCTATCTCTCTCTTACACGCGCGCGCACACGCCGTTTCTAACTAACCAATCGACGCGCCCTGCAGTGCAGACCTAGAGAGAGAAAAAAAATTCCCGGAAAATTGAGCCGCGAGAAAATTTCCCGACGGAGGAGAAAAAAATTGAAAGCGCATGGCGACGCCGCTGACGGGGCTGAACGGCGTCGGCGGCGGCGGCGGAGTAGCGGTGCTGGCGAATCCTGTGAGCAAGGTGGATTCCTCCGCCAATGGCGGCGGCGGATTCGGCCGGTCGCTGTCGGAGTCGCCAATTCTGATATTCTCGTTCTTCCACAAGGCGATTCGGAACGAGCTCGACGCGCTGCACCGATTGGCGATGGCGTTCGCCACCGGAAACTGCTCCGACATCCAGCCCCTCTTCCAACGCTACCATTTCCTCACATCGATGTACAGACACCATTCCAATGCCGAAGATGAGGTGCAAGTTTCGGAATCGTTATTATTCCTTCTCAATTTTATTTTTCTTCTGTTCATATTCGATTGCGTAATCGAGTTTCATTCTCTGAGGAATGAATATGGTTTAGAAAGTGATGGTTGATGTTTGATAGCTTTAATTTAATTTTCAGTGCGTTGTTCTAGTATATAGTTACATATAAATATATAATCTTTTCGTTATTCTCGTTACTTTCCCCCCCCCCCCCATATTTTGATTTTAATAAGATGAACTAGATGTATATATAGATTAGAGAATCCGCATATGGTTCCTAGTTCCTTTCTCTCTCTCTCTCTCTCTCTCTCTTTTTTTCTTTACTCTCTCTATAGATTGTTAATTAATTAATTACTATCACAAGTAGTGTTCAACCGTGCATGCGGCTCTGGTTGTTGCACTATGTGAGTGATTAACTGATTATTTATGTAACGTCTGTGGTGGTTGAGCTATCTGGATGTCACTAAATAGCTGCAATCAAATTGATTGTATTCCGATTCATGACTGAACTGAGCTTTTGTATCAGCTAGTGGCGCATAAATTTATTCCGTTTCTAGTTATGGTTGATGCAAAATGATTGGGCTTTCCGCGTGCCTAAAATTTTTTGCGGCATTTGTAACCGTAGGGCTTGTAATATGTTTTTAAAATATATGGACTGGAATGCTGTGAACTTTGCTAATTACGGATTATATTCTAATGGTTCCCTTTGTATTTGATATATCTTTTGCAGAACATCCTATAGATTTCTTGATGGAGTCCAATGACTTCTTTTGTTGATTTTAAGGCTATATGCTTCTCGTCAGGATCTTTCCTACTTTCGCAAACCATTGTTCTATTAATATGGATATATCACTCCTGCTTTTTTTGCTTTGTTCAAACATTCTGAGGGAAATCTGTTCTGGAATGTAGGTGATTTTTCCAGCTCTAGATATACGAGTGAAGAATGTAGCACAAACATACTCCCTCGAACACCAGGGTGAAAGTGATCTTTTTGATCATCTATTTGAGCTGTTAAACTCTTCCATCCATAATGACGAAAGTTTCCCAAAGGAGTTAGCATCCTGCACAGGAGCTCTGCAGACGTCTGTTAGTCAACACATGGCTAAGGAAGAGGAGCAGGTATAAGTCTAATGAATAATTCTTTCATTGATTTCCCCTTGGAATTTTATTATGAGATAAAAGCAAAGTTTAAGATAACAGAATGGTGGACTTTGTTTCGTCCCTACAAGCTAAAAGTCCTACTATTTACTATTTGGTTATTTTAGGCCAGGTGCTGAATTCTACGTGCCATAGTTACAAAAATTTTATTTTCCCTTTTCTATATATACTTTGCTTACTTGATGGGTTAAAATATTCTGGTATTGAAAAATTTCTCTTAACCCAACCATGAGGTCTTCAAGTAGTAAATAGTGATTCAGCAATACTATCAATATTATAAAATTTATTAGCAATAGATTGATCAGATGCTGTCTCTAATGTTAGCAATTACAGGTTTTTCTCCTACACCGTTCATTTGCTGTGAATACTTAGTTTACAACTAATAACTTTATATCTTCTGTCTAGAAAAAAAAAGAGTAGCTGGTCGTATCACATATGACAGAATTCAGATTAAATTTTGCTAATTTGTTTTATTTGTTGACATGAGAATACCATTTAGGAGAAAAACAAGCATGCAGATTTGTGTATGTTTATGATAATTTTTTTTAAGAATTGTGCATCTGTTTGGTGGGGTTATCAAGCAGAAAATTCAAACAATTATCATGTGTGGCATGCTTACATATTCATGTTTGAGTGTTGACCTTGAGGTAGTTTACAAAACAATATAATAAATGGTTCATTGGGGTAATGACTCCCTTAATTTTAAATGGCTGAAAAATCTTGTTCCGATTGTGATGTGTCTGATATTTATGTTTGTTGGATGATTTCAGGTATTTCCACTGCTTCTTGAGAAGTTCTCTCTTGAGGAACAGGCATCTTTAGTTTGGCAGTTTCTCTGCAGTATTCCTGTGAATATGATGACAGAATTTCTTCCATGGCTTTCAACATCTATATCACCTGATGAATCTCAGGATTTGCGGAAGTGCTTAAGCAAGATAGTGCCAGAGGAAAAGCTTCTTCAAAAGGTGTAGTTTTGTATGTTGTTTAACATAATTGTTCTTTCCTTTTCATTTTATATGCTACTTCATGCATTAGACACAATTTATGTACATTTGATCATCATGGTAATGTATCTGATTATATTCTTGCTTATTGAAGGTTGTTTTCACCTGGATGGAAGGGGGAAGTAGTGCTAACACAGTTGAAAATTGTTTAGATCATTCTCAGGTGCGATGTAGTCTTAATCCTTTAACCCATCAGAATGGGAAAATAAAATGTGCATGTGAGTCCACAGCAACAGGGAAAAGGAAATATTCTGGATCTATTATAGATGTTTCTGATACCATGAGAACACATCCTATAGATGAAATATTGCTCTGGCATAATGCAATAAAAAAAGAGTTAAATGAGATAGCAGCACAGACTAGAAAGATACAACTCTCTGGAGATTTTACTAACCTGTCAGCTTTCAATGAAAGGTTGCAATTCATTGCTGAAGTTTGCATATTTCACAGGTATCTTTTTTTCTTTTTTTTTACGATTCTGTCTTGGAAGCATCTTGCCTTGCTTCAATTCAAATTTTGCTTGTTTTAATTTCTTTTAGGGCTTATCTCTTTTGTTTTTCAATCAACTTAATTTAACTGTTACTATTCCCCTGTTCAGTCTTATTCCATCTTCTTGTTCTCACTTCTCACATAGGAAAAGAAGAAACAATGATTACAGAAAATTCAATTGGAAGCACAGAAACTTTTATTGCTCCTCACTTTCTCCCACTTATATATTAAAGTGCAACCTGTAGGGATGCTAATACAAGAATTCATTTGTTGTTTCTCACTTTCTCCAACTTATGTAAAATGTGCCAATATTTGGATTAGTAATATTGAGAGGGAAAGCCTTAGTGCGATGATAAGGTTACTACTACCTTGTGACCTTGAGGTCCTGGGTTCAAATTCTGGAAACAACCTTTTCACTTGCTGAAGTAAGGCTGTGTATATATACTCTCAGTCTCTGGGCTCCCTTTATAACATTAGTAATTAGTAATACTAAAATGAATAAAAGAAGAAAAATAATCCATCCTAAAGGAGTGAAACAATGGTTGTCAAGACACTTTCATAGAATGCAGATATAGTATTTTTCTATTAGAGGAACTTGTCATGATCATATTTTATTTTAACGTCCCATAACATATTGATTGACAAAACAATTATCATAAAAGATTAAAGTGTAGTACTATCTTAAATGCCATCCTCTGTACTGCATTCTTTATTTAGTGTTAGAAGTGTGTGACAACTACAATGAATGGATAAGCTGCCATGGAATATGGATATAGTATTTTTTGCTAGAGGATCCTCTCATGATATCCTATAGTATATAGATTGAAAAAATGATTGTCAAACAAAAAAGGTTAGCTACATTCTTAAATGTTATCCTCTATACTTCATTCTTTATGTGAGTTAGAATGTGCAACAAGGGATGGTTAATTTATTATTTCTATGAATGCAGTATTGCTGAGGACAAGGTTATTTTTCCAGCAGTAGATGGAAAGTTTTCTTTCTTTCAAGAACATGCTGAAGAAGAAAGCCAATTTAATGAGTTCCGGTCTTTGATTGAAAGTATTCAAAGTGAAGGAGCAACATCTAGTTCAGAAACTGAATTTTATTCAACATTGTGTTCACATGCTGATCATATATTGGAAACAATACAGAGACATTTCCATAATGAAGAAGTTCAGGTGATTCTTGATTCGTCATGAAATAAATTTTCTTAGTTCCTTATTTTGAGATGTGAAGGTGTTAGCAAATACATTGTTAAATGTTAATGTTACAATAGGATGATTAATAAATTGGTTGGGGTATTTTTTTTGTCCTATGTGTAGAAATCACATCACAGCTTATCAAAGCTTGATAAACATGAGCATTTCTTGTATTAAAAAACTTCGTACCCCATTGCCCAGAGGCTCTTCGCTATGCGAAGGTATGGGGGAGGGATGTTGTACGCAGCCTTACCCTTGCATATGCAAAGAGGCTGTTTCCGGATTCGAACCCATGACCAACAAGTCACCAAGGCACAACTTTACCGCTGCATCAGGGCTCGCCCTCATGAGCATTTCTTGTATTACCTAATTATTATTATTTTCATTGTTATTATTATTATATTGATAGAAAAGTTTGACATAGGAAGGGAAGTTCTCTACTTAATTCAAAGTTGAATATATATAACAAGAGTTTGACAAAATAGTTTCTTTATCAAGCTACCTTTTAACATATTTATTCTATATACCTAACTCCTCATTTCTGTAGGTTCTTCCTCTTGCACGGAAGCACTTTAGCTTCAAAAGGCAACGTGAACTTCTCTATCAAAGCTTATGCATGATGCCTTTGAAATTGATTGAGCGTGTCCTGCCATGGTTGATTCGATCATTAACTGAAGATGAAGCACAGATGTTTTTGAAAAACATGCAATCGACAGGTTCTATGTCTATTTTTGAATTTGCTTCTGAAGGAAATTATATTTTTAAGAATTTTTTTCATGTCTTCTATATTTGACAATTTGTCAATTTGTTCCAGCTCCAGCAATAGATTCTGCTTTAGTCACACTTTTCTGTGGTTGGGCTTGCAAGGCTCGTAAAGATGGTTTGTGTTTGTCTTCAAGTGTATCAGGTTGCTGTCCGGCCCAGAGATTTACTGATATTGAAGAAAATACTGTCCATTCTTCCTGTACACCTGCTTCTGCATTGTCTGGTAGAGTTTGCTCAGTATTAGCTGAATCAGATGGGACCCAACAAAGATCAGTCAAGAGAAACATATCGGAGGTGCACAAGAATGAAGACGTCTCTAAAACTTCAGAAAGTGAAAGTTTTCAGAAACAATGTTGTAGTGCCCAGTCTTGTTGTGTGCCAGCTTTAGGAGTCAACAAGAATAATTTGGGGCTGGGTTCACTCTCTACAACCAAGTCCTTACGCTCTTTGTCTTTCACAGCTTCTGCCCCATCCCTTAATTCTAGTCTTTTCATATGGGAAACAGACAACAGTTCATGTGAAGTTGGTTCTACAGAAAGACCAATTGATACCATATTTAAATTCCATAAAGCCATACGCAAAGACTTGGAGTATTTAGACATTGAATCTGGAAAGCTTTGTGATGGTGATGAAACAATTATTCGGCAATTTAGTGGAAGATTCCGGCTTTTGTGGGGTTTATACAGAGCTCATAGTAATGCTGAAGATGATATAGTATTTCCTGCCCTCGAATCCAAAGAGGCACTTCATAATGTGAGCCATTCTTACACGCTGGATCATAAGCAAGAAGAAAAATTATTTGAAGATATTTCATGCGTTCTTTCTGAGCTTTCTGTCCTTCATGAAAACTTGCAAAGGGCCCATATGTCAGTGGATTTAAGTGAAAATGATTTTGGAATTTCTGATGCCAATGATGACGATAATATCAAAAAGTACAATGAGCTTGCAACTAAGCTTCAAGGGATGTGCAAATCTATTAGAGTGACCCTGGATCAACATATTTTTAGGGAAGAGCTCGAGCTCTGGCCATTGTTTGGAAAACATTTCACTGTGGAAGAACAAGACAAGATAGTGGGCCGGATAATTGGAACTACGGGTGCTGAAGTTCTCCAATCAATGTTACCGTGGGTAACTTCTGCACTTACACAGGATGAACAAAACAAAATGATGGACACATGGAAACAGGCAACTAAAAACACCATGTTCAATGAATGGCTAAATGAATGCTTGAAAGAAAGTCCTGTATCTACATCACAGACAGAAGCGTCAGAGCGTAGCACTTCTCAAAGAGGTTTCTATTGCTTTTAGTTTCTTACTTTCTTTCATTCATAGAAATTGCTGGATGGATAACTAAACATATAATGTGTTATGGTTTTATACTAGGTGGTGATTATCAAGAAAGCTTGAACCTGAATGAGCAGATGTTCAAGCCAGGTTGGAAAGACATATTCCGTATGAATCAGAATGAACTTGAGTCAGAAATCCGGAAGGTTTATCGCGACTCAACTCTTGATCCAAGGAGAAAGGCATACCTTGTGCAGAATCTAATGACAAGGTTGGTTCCAATGACCATAGTTACCTTGTTGTTATATAATTACAACATAATAAATTGCATGTTCATTTGATAGCAGTTTACTAATTGTCTTCGGGCTTATGTTGATTAGTTTTTTGTTTACTGTAGTCGCTGGATAGCTTCCCAACAGAAGTTACCTAAGGCTCCATCTGGGGAGTCTAGTAAACAAATAGAAGGATGCTCACCATCATTTCGAGACCCAGAGAAACAAATATTTGGCTGTGAGCACTATAAGCGAAATTGCAAGCTTCGAGCTGCTTGTTGTGGCAAGTTATTTACTTGCAGATTTTGTCATGACAATGCAAGTGATCACTCAATGGATAGGTAAGTTTTTCATGGACTTCTTAATATTTAGTATTGGCATGTATTTCTAAATATCTGTTTGATAATTGCAGAAAAGCAACATTGGAAATGATGTGTATGCAGTGCCTAACTATACAGCCAGTTGGGCCGATATGCATGTCACCTTCATGTAATGGACTTACAATGGCAAAGTATTATTGCAACATTTGCAAATTTTTTGATGATGAAAGGTACATTTCGTTTACTTCTTACTGTATTTTGCATACTTGCATTCTAATGTCCATAGTAGTTGGTACTTTCTTTCTGAAGTTAGCACAATCGTAGTTTACAGTAACCATTAATCCTTCTCTTGATTGGACTTAAATTGTTTCATAACATTATTTTCTTCATGCTCCAGAATTTTCAAAACATTCATCGCAATAAATTTCTTCTTTTATTAAACATAAATACTTTGGTATGTTTAATGTTATATGATTGTCTTAGCAAGAAACAATTGAAAATGTTTGTCCTCTCTGATTTAATTGATTATTAATCTGTCAACTTTGTTAGTTTATTAATTTTATTTTTCATTGTATTTTGATTCTTAACTTTGCATCATTCTTTCTCAGGAATGTTTATCATTGCCCATTTTGCAATATATGCCGTGTTGGACAAGGGCTTGGGATTGATTATTTTCATTGTATGAAATGCAATTGTTGCCTGGGGATAAAATCAGCATCTCACAAGTGCCTGGAGAAAGGTTTAGAAATGAACTGCCCAATTTGCTGCGACGACTTGTTCACATCAAGTGCAACAGTGAGAGCTTTACCTTGTGGGCATTACATGCATTCATCTTGCTTTCAGGTATGTCATGCCCATTTAAAGGTTTAGTAACTGCAGGCTTAAAAAAAACATAGAAAGTGAAAACCTGCATTTGAACCATTTGTCTTTAATCTTCATTCTTCTTCTTCGATTTAGTCTGAAAGAAGGTTTTGGATTCAATCTTATACCTTGTTGTAAAATGTTAGGCATACACTTGTAGCCACTACACATGTCCAATCTGCAGCAAATCACTGGGAGATATGGCGGTAAGAATATTTTCTTTTTAAATAGTTGAATCCTCCAAAGTTGTTTTGTTGATAGGCATACAATTCAATACCTTTATTGATCCTTAACAATTCTATTCTATGCATGTGTTGGAACATTATTAGGAATTTGAGATAACTAAAAAAAGTGTTAAGAGTAAATGTTATCCCATTGGCACTTGATTAGAAGCTTCAGTGAATAGATAATATAATTACAAATTTACAATGCACATGTTAAAAATACCTTAAATTAACTAAAGAGGTAATTGTACAAAGTTAATTTTTGTTTTATCCCATGTTTAAGGTGTGCTTGAGAGAGGGAGTTCCTTTGGGAACCATTTTGTTGGGAGTTCACTTCTACTCTTGGGGGCTCACTTAGCTGTTTCTTTACCTATCCAGGTTTACTTTGGTATGCTTGATGCTTTATTGGCTGCTGAGGAGCTTCCTGAAGAGTACAGGGACCGCTATCAGGTATTACTTATCTGTTAAATATTTATTTGTTCAAAGAATTTGTAAATTTAATCTAAAAATGAGAAATTAAAGTGTGTTTTATGTTGTGTTTTTTAAGCATTCGAGGAATTTTGTTTGCCCTCGCCTACCTAGTTATTTCTTATGATTTTTTTTATTTATTTAGAAAAGAATAATTATTATACAAAGGTCATGTCCAGCTTGTCTCTGTGTGTGTATAAAAGTCATGTCCCAAATAATGACTGGTGTATTTACTTTACTTAGTGATGGTGGGAATAATTACATGAATACCATTTTCTTTTTGGTTTCTCTACCAATATTTTTCACATATTGTAATTTTTTTGTGCAACGTTCAACAACCAATATTTTGAATAAAATGACATTAAATTTTGATGTGACCAAAGAAGATATATTATGTTTAATTAATTTTGACATTTTCTCACAATTAAAATAGCTTTTTGAGCGAGAAAAAGAAAAGCTGCAAGAGCAGCCATATTGCTCTAAACAAAGGTAGTCATGCAACTTCCTCCTCATCTTAGGAAATTGAAGTTGCACTGACTCATGACATGAAAACATTTTGTCTTTTTTTTCCTCTTCGATTCATAACCAATGTCAATAGAATGAACCACCTCAAATACCTTGTACTGACCATATGCTGCATTTTTTTTTGGTGTTATTTTCATCATCGTATCAAAATAAGATTTCCAACAAAACAAACTGAAATAAAATAGAAAGAACAGCTAGCTCACTAGCAGTAGTGATTTTTCAACTCTTGTATTTTTTTTCTTACTCATTTTCATAATTGCAATGCAGGATATACTCTGCCATGACTGTGATAGAAAGGGCACTTCACGCTTCCACTGGTTATATCACAAATGTGGATCTTGTGGCTCATACAATACCCGGGTAATCAAGAGTGAGGCAGCAAATTCTAGCTGCCTTTAGTATGCTTATTTTTTGTAATGAAAGTACAGAGCTTGTAAATATTTGTATAGCCAATCCAATTTTCCCCAAACCAGGAAACTGGTTACCTTTCATTTTATACACAATGCGAGTCACTTCCAATGAGACCTCTCATGAGTTAACCTGTCTTCTCGTAAGCCGGACATAGAAGCACCAAACCAAGTCCATAGTTGTCGTGTATAGATAAGCTTTCTTCCAAACTTCGTTTTGCAGTGGATACTTTACCTCTTCCTCTTTATCTGCTGCTGCTTGTTTTAGTTGAAAGTTCATTTAAAGTGCGCACTAGCGTTGCTTTACACAGCAATCGTTGGGAGAAGGGAGACTAAATGAACTATGCCGGCTTTCATTAGATTCTTTTTCTTTTTCTTTTTATGATGTGACGATATATACCAAATGATTTTATGGGGTTTACTTAATAAACAACAGAATATCATTTTGAGCACATTTGTGTGGTTATTCTATCAATTTAGATTGAAATCTCAGTATAGTCGTCACGTGTTAGAAGTTACATTAAAATTTTGGACATTTGTAACGGCCATGATTTTGGCGTAGCAATTTACATATCTTTTTCAAAAGCACGTTGTGGTAAAATATATACTGAACGTTTTGGGTGAATAAAATAAACAAAACTGAACATATGCAAACTGTTGAGTTCAGATAAAAAAAATGTAGTGATAAGATGAAAACGGTTTTATTTGGTTTGCTCTATAATTCTTTAACAATAAAATTACATTAGCTCTAGCTTGGTCAAACTCATCCATCCTTTTTTTTATATAGCTTTTGGTCAAGTTTCAAAGAGTGGTAACTGTTCATCAGAACAAAGGTTGCATTTTAAGACTGATTGCTTTGGGCCGTGAAATGTATACATCTCATTTTAGGGGACTGCTACGCGCACCCAACAAAATTGTTGGTACACCCAACAGTTTTGCAAATTTTCCATTTTGTCCTTCGTAAAAGGATACGAAGATCAGCTGATCCGTATGAGACCCACGGATCTGTGGGTCTCATACAGATCAACTATGAGGCTTATGGATTAACTAATCCGTATAAACCCAATCTGAAAGTTTTTTTAAAAAATATCTTACGAATTAATTTTAAATTAATGGCCCAAGCAAGAATCAAACATGTGAGTTTTAGGTTATTAGCACAATATTTTAACCAACTGAACTAATAGGTCAATTATGTTATAAAATAAATAATACATAACACTAAACTTTTTAATGTATATTTAATGCACATGTAAATTTAAATAATTAATTTTGTGACAATTAAATTTGATATAACTCATGAATTATTTAATTCGTATATTTTCTATAAAAAAATATTTATTATTAAAAAATTTAATATATTAATAAATTAAAAAAACATATTTTTGAAAAAAAATTTAAAAAAACACTTATAGATTACGTGATCCATATGTGTTAACTCATAGGAATTATTTAATCCGTATGAGTTAACTCATACGGATTACATGATCCATAAGTGTTTTTTTATTTTTTTTTAAATATGTTTTTTTTTAATTTATTAATACATTAAATTTTTTAATAATAAATATTTTTTATTTATAAAAAATATATAAATTAAATAATTCGTATGAGTTATATCAAAATTAATTGTTTTAAAATTTATTATTTAAATATACATTATTAGAAAGTTTACTGTCCCTCATCTTAAAAGTCCAAAAACAACCAAACATAGTATAACTCAATCCACGGAACCTTTGGACAATAAAAGATTTTAAAAAATGGCGAAACCTTAGCATCGACGCTACATCATGCTCAAAAGTAGAAAATAATTCTATATTTTTCAATTCTTTTCTGTTTGTTTTCCCGGGCCTAATACCTAAATAACTATGGAAAAATAAAAATCTCACTCTTTTATTTTAAAAACATTTTTTTATAATAACAATTACATAGACAGCCAATTTCTAAACCAGAACCAATTAATTTTTAACTAACCCTTTTCACACATGACACACCTAAAAAATAATAAAGAAAAGGAAATGATAACAAATATTTCCAAGATAAAAATCACAATATTAAAAGTTAAAAATATGAATGAATAATGCATTCATTTATAATCTAATTTTTTTTCTATATGGTCACTTTAGTTATTTTTATGACAATTATTTTAAAAAGCATGCATCAATAGAATTTATTTGGGTCAAGATAGTATAGAATATGAGAGTAAAATAAGAACATAATTTGATAAACTTTAATCATATCCAATATTTGATATGTATCGGATAACAATAGGATATATAATATAAATTATGTTTAAATGAAAAAGTTATTATTTCATAAAAATTACATTTAACTTTCCAAAATAAAATTAGTTTTACAAACTATGAAACCTAGAAAAATGCTATAATTGTAACTAAATTATACAAAATTATATTTTATTTTCTGATTAATTTATATTAAAATTAAAAAAATTATATATTTTTTAAAAAATTTAATTATTATTCAAATATTTTTATTTACAAGAAATTTGAATAATAATAATAATTTAATTTATAATATTTTAATTTACTATTATTTAAATTCATGTGTAAAATTTATTATATATATATATACACTACATAACATATTAAATTTTATGTAATTACAATATAATTATATATTTTATAGTTGTTTCAATATTTAATATATTACAGAGAGAGAAGTTTATTTCATGTTGATATAAAATAATACAGCACTATCATATTCTTCTATTGATGTAACAACAATAAATTACAACAAAATACAATACTTATCCTTAAATGGACCTTAGATTAACCGTGTAAGTCTATTATTTTTTTTTAAAAAAATTCATAAAAAAATAATTTAATATCATTAACGTACTTCCTCCATAAATTATAATAAAAACTATCTATTTATTAATCCACATTCTTGCCACATTGACAATCAAAAAAATTTGCAGATGAAATAATAAAAAAAAGTATTTAGGCGAAGCGGACGTTAAATAAAATAATTTTAATTTATTTTTACAAATTATGAAACTTAGAAAAACATTATAATTTTAACTAGATTTTAAAAAATTATATTTTATTTATTCAATTACTTTTTATTAAAATTTTAAACAAATTATATAAGTTTTTTTAAATTTATGTTATTATTAAAATATTTTCTTTAAACATATTTGAATAATAATAATAATTTAATTAAATATAATTTAAATTTAGGTGTCAAAGTTATTATATATATATATATATAACATATTAAATTATATGTAAATTAAAATATATTTTTATTTTTTATAGTTATTTTAATATTTAATATAAGTTAAATTACTTATTTGATTTTTATCATTGATTCTTACTTTTTTAATCCTTATAATTTAAAAATAATATTTTTAATCCCTTAATTTATATTTTAATTTTCTTTTAGTCTTTATAGTATGGAGAATTAAAATATAAACTATAAATTCTAAACAAGAACATTTTTAAATTACATAGACTAAAAAATATTTAAAATATAAACTATAAGAACTAAAAAAATCACTTTTATTTTAAATTATAAGAAATAAAAATATAAAAATTATGAAATAATACTAAACCTTTAATATATTACATAACACGGACAGTGGGATTTTTTTTATCATATCCTATTGATATAAAACACTATCATAATCTATAAACACAATAAACAAAGGAGTCATCCTCAAATGGATCTTATATCAATTTTATAAGTTTACTATTTTTTTTTAAAAATCCATATGAAATAATTCAATAAATTATAATAAAAGTTATCTATTTATTAATCGACATTCTTGCTACATTGAACGTGAAAAAAAAAAAATTGCAGATGAAATAAATGGTTAAATGAAAAAGAATTATGGTTAGCGAACGTTAATCTGAATCCGGTGGTCTGAGCCTCTCTCTCTTGTCTGTGTTGTGTTTGTCTATGTCATTCTTCCACCCTTTCATAATGCATACATAACACAACAAACCATTCTCCATTCTCTCTCAAATCGAAAAAAACTCTGCAAATTCAATTCATTCCTTCATCAACCAAACCCCACAAAGCACACCACACAAAGAGGAAAAAAAAAGAAACCCACAAAACTTCACACACGATCATAAGAAAAATTCAACGAGGAATCGAAAAGTTCACTGCTTTTTTTCTTCTTTCTTCTTCCTTTTCTCTTAGTGTGTGATCATCGTTTCGTCGATGGCCACGGGCCCCGAAAGATCGAAGCCACTGCACAACTTCTCCTTGCCCTGTTTGAAATGGGGCACCCAACGGTTACTTCGCTGCGTCAACGCCGACCTCGATCATCGCCGATCCTCCAGATTCCACGCGCCTCAGAACGACGCCGTTCGAATCACCAACAAGCGTAAAATCGACGAGGTGGGGGGTCTCAGAGAAGAAGAAGCTGCTGCTGCCGGTGGTGCTGCTGGTGGCGCGAATAATGCGATGATGCCTTGGAATTTGAGGACGAGAAGAGCTGCGTGCAAGGCGCCGCCACAGAACAACGAAGAGGAGCGAAGGCTTTTCGACACGAGGTGTTCTTCGCCGCCGGTGAAGGAGAAGAAGAAGGTGGTGGTGGTGGCGGGGAATAATAATAATGAGAAAGTTAAGTTCTCTGTTTCTCTCTCTAAGGAGGAGGTGGAGCAGGATTTCTGGGCCCTGCTCGGAGCTAGGCCCCCCAGAAGGCCCAAGAAGAGGCCCAGGATTGTGCAGAGGCAGTTGAATGTAAGTAGTTCTAAGTAATTTAATGCTTTCGAGGTTCCATTGTTGATTTATGAATTGAAATCATATATATCTTGTTTTAGGTTCTCATGGTTTCTGGATTTTTTTAGTTTAATTGTCATGCTCATGCATTTTCAGTTTAATAAGTTCTATGCTGCCTACCGATCATTATTCATTCTTGAGATGACTTTTAAGGTAGTTTTATTAGAATAGTCAACAAATTTACTATACATGGCAATCTGGGTATTTGGATGATATCATGATGTTATAAAAGACCTGACTTTTAAGGTAATTATTATAAAAGGCGGTAAATTCACTGTTTGCTAGCTGGTTGGACACCAACCAATGTGGTTTCCGGTTGGCGGTGCTAGGAGGAACTCACCAGCTTGGGTGTTTCTACCTGCAAGAACTTTGATGCTCAAGTCCGAAACCGTAAGAGGAGAGTGAGAATGAATGGTTAGATGCAAACATGAAGGCGTGGCATACATGCCGAGTGCACGGTAAAAGCTTAGACAGTTACCGCAAATTACGGGGGCCACGTGACAAGACGGTTAGGCTGCACACAAGATGCGTGAATAGGTCGAGGTCAGTTTGGGGTCCTCGGTAAGACACATGTTGGCCAGAAAGGTCGGCCAAAGAAGACGAACTTGCTTCAATGTCACTCCTGAATCCAAGACTTAACAATGTCCTGAATCTGGCTTTCGTGGCCAACATGTAAGGCGGTGGAGCGGAGGAAGGCAGTAGGTTGAACCGTTGAAGGCTGGTCCAGAACACTTACCAATCTGTGGTTAAATGATAATGTAGAAAACCTGAGTTTTAAGGAAGTTACTAGTTATTATAATAGTCAGCGAACCTACCATAGCTATTTGTGATTGAATTATAACTTAAAAAATCTTTATATTGTTAGTGTATTTCAATTAGGTTTTTTTTCAGTGTTGTCATTTTGCTCTTCTCACATTGTTTTTTTGGTTCAATTTATTGCAGACACTTTTTCCTGGTTTATGGCTGGCTGAGATCACTGCAGAATCCTACAAAGTGGCTGATGTTCCTGAGTGAGGTGAATTTTGGTGATAGCTTTTCTTTCTCTATCTGTGTAACAGCAACTGTGAATTTCAATTTGCTCTTTAACTAGAATTCATGAGTGGTCAATGGTTATGCTGTGCAGGGGCTGAAATGAATGGCAAACACTGATTGTGACTCTGAATGGATCCCCCATTTATTTTTGCTTGCTGACTTCCTATGTGTTGTGACATAAATAATGGTAAATTCCAAATCATCTATGTAAATCAAAGGTTTAATTCAATAATCATGAAATTTTGGAATTTTGCAATTAGTTGTACTTGTCTGAATGTTGTAGCTTGCAGATTCTATGAATCAACGTTCTTTTGTGCATTTCTTTGAAGATCATCTGTTCACCATTTAATTTCTCAATTGTTTATTTAACCCCGCATTACTTGTTAAGATAGTAAACAGTCCCTTTGTTGTATTGTAGTAAATCTTCCGATGTTGCACAAAATTTGGAGATGTCATTTGTTCACCCATCACAGAGCAAATTCGATATTCTCTTTAGCAGAATCTTGAATGGTGTTGGTGATAAAATTTATTGAGCCATTCTTTCTGTAGGCACTACGTGAATCTGCTTCATGAATCTAAGATCTCCAATATTAGAATTCATTTAACCTACTATTAATATAGTACTATGGGAAGTTGGATGTGGTACTAGTTTTAAAAGGTATAATGATAGAGAAAATTTGGCATACAGAGATTTCCTTAGCATGCAACAGTGACTTGCTGCTAAAATAATATGCATATTAATGCAATGGCGTGACTTTCTTGAAAGAAATATGGTGAAAGGTAATCCTCTCTCCTTCGTATTTTATGAAATAAAGGGAGGGAAACAATGGTTTGGTTGACTTCATCAGTTACAAACTTACAAAAAATGCCAACTGAAAGATTTGTAATGTATCTCCCAAAACTTGTCCACTTCTGTTGCTAAAGTTCCTATTCTTTCCACAAAACCTAGCACAAAAGTTTGTGACAATATTGAAGCCAAATGCAACTCCAGAACAAATAAATGAAATGAATGAAAAAATTAGTTGTAATAGTAACATCTGTGACTGTTTAAATTTGGAAAGCAATGCCATTGTTAAAGTGATTTAAGAGGGTCCTTTCCATCAGAGGTAAGACCAGTTGCCCCAAGAAGGGACAGGTAAAATTTGCACAAGTTGTTTAACTCACGAAAATAGTTGAAATTTTGTTCAAAAAAATACTTGCTGTGATTATGCTGCCATTCATAAACTTGCTCAATATTTTGCTCACCTAGGTGTGAGTTCATTCCAGGTCAAATAATATGCCTGTTGCAGTTGCAACTGTGGCTATGATAATTCTTGAATTCTGTTGTCATTGGCATGTTACACAGCCTTTTTCACTCTCACTATCTAGCAATTCAAGTACCTGCTAGTGATCAGAGTTCTTGTGTAGCATTTTTCATTCCATATTGATCTCCTGTACCTATACTGTGATGTCAAATATCAGCAAGCATTGGATTGTCCTAGTTGGCATTGAACTTGCCAAAATGGGTTGTTGAGAAATAATTGTGTTTGTGGCCGTCCAAATTAGGCAGCATCTGACAGGTTTTATACTATTCAATTAACAGTAATGATTAATTATTGGATATCTTTTTTTCGTTTTACTTTTGTACATCAAATTCCCTCTACAGGGAATGGTTCCTAGTAGGACCATTGACATGTCGGCTCTATATTATATTTGCATTGGAATAAAAGTAAAAAAAAATGTAAAACAAAAATGATGAGCAAATATCTGTCTAGTCTTTAAACCAATTGGGCCATGGATAAACCGAAAAGTGGTATATCTCTTGAGGATTCTACTACTATGAGTCTATGAACCTACAAAGCTAGTCTTTAAGCCGAAGATAACAGTTAGTTCAACATGCTTATTTTTCAGACATTGCATATTTGTTAGAGGCCACATTCCATTTACAGGAAAGTTAGATCTCTTGAAGGATCAACAATTATCATAATGACCCACTGCTTGGTTTAGTTAAGAAAGTTTACGTAATTGGAAAGGTACTTACTCTAATTTTCACACCATAATCCTATTTTTCAATCAAACACTCTAAATAGGTGCCATTCTTTTTTATCTCATTAAGTAAATAATCGTTTTCCTTTTTAAAAGTTCACTCGGTAAACTTTTTTTATTTTTTATTTTTTTAAAAAACAGCTTATTCAATCATCCAGTACAAGGGTTCTTCTGCTTTCTTTAACTTACGAGTTATTTGAGGATATGCTGATGAGTTTCATAGTCCCACTAGCCTACTTGTGAAATCTGGTTAGGCACGACCGATTGGACCGGTCCAACTGGGACCTGATGGTCTAACCGGGCCGATTCCATTATTGGATATGTCACGCAATTGACTTGAAATGACCCAGTCAAACCCAATAGATTAGGTCACCAAATCTCGGTTGAACTGGTCCGACAAAATCAGTTTTACAAAAATAAAAATAGATCATCTTTACGACATCGTTTTGATATCTCATATTATTAATTGTTATTTTAGATTTTAGAGTATAAATGAACATTTCTAACTCAAATAATGTTAGCTTATATATAATAGATATATATGTATTTTTGAATTTTTTAATATATATCGGATTAAACCGGATCAATTATTGATCTATCAGTTGGACCACTGAACCACTACCTCCACCAGGTCAATATATGAATTGGTGGATTTTATGATTTTATTTGGGTTATTTCTATTTACACTCCCTTCCTACTAATACACTTTCCTTTTTATTTTATTTTTCCAATAATATCCAATAAAATACACACCCTATGATCATCGAAGGAGGATTCTCCCAGCTACACCCCCCTCTCTGTACGTGGTTTCCATCAAACCAAGTGCTCCTCACATTTCAAAGGCAAAAGCCACAACATTCTTGCTTCTCCTACCCGTGACCAAGCCAGGGAATACACTCCTTGAAGCTTTTTGCAAGCTTTGATCACTGTTGACTGCTCCTTTGAAACAAGCCAAATTGAGTTATGCCTCATGCCATCATTCTGATGGTGTTGTCGATGAGTTGTATAACTTTGAAGCTAACAGCCCATTTTTAAATCAATAACAACAGAAACAGTCCCTTTGTACACCAAGGTTCCAAACCTATCTAAAATGGAATAGGAATCATCACACCAGACTCAAACAGGTGACTTTGAGGCAAGAGGAAAAAAGGGCTCGTAGGTTGGATGATGATGATGTCATGGTACAGGGAGTGTATTTATTAGGGGTACTTTTGAAAATAAAAATTAAAATGGGAGTGTATTAGCAAAAAGAGGAACTGGATATAGCAATTCCCTTTTATCTATCGTGTCGGGCCACTAATTTTGGAGCCTTTGTTGCTTTGATTTGTGCCTCTTTTTTTAATCAATCAAGTGAAGAAGGAATTTTGATATTTACACCAGTTTCCTAAGTACACCCTCATACCCTTCACCGTTTTTCATAAAGAAGTACACTCCTTTTGCTTTTTGGAAATGTCTTTCCAGAATTACATATATCTATTCTAGAAATGTATTTCTGGAACTATGATTCACAGAATTGGAGATATACTTTCGGAATAAGTCTATATTTTTCAATAAAATATCACTTAAAGAATTAAAATGGTTGACAAGAAATATATAAAAAAGATTATAAGCGCTTATCTTAAACTCATGTTTGTTAATTTTATTTTCATCCTATCATTAGTGTTCTTTAAATCCTATTTAAAATTTTATTTTCGTCTTATCTTTATTATTCTTTAAACCATAATTTTAAAGTTATCTTCACCATATATTCATTATATAATACCATTTTTCATCATTATTTTATACAATATTTTTCATTTTCCTTCATGTGACACAGTGTTTCAATGTACCTTGAAATGCAGTACTAGATGAAAGAAAATGTAAAATATTATATGAAATAATGATAAAAATGCAGTACTAGATGAAAGAAAATGTAAAATATTATATGAAATAATGATAAAAATGCAGTATTATATAATGAATATATGATGAAAATAGTTTAAAATTAGGATTTAAAGAATAATAAAAATAAAATGAAAATAAGATTTGAGATAGAATTTAAAGAATACTAATGATAGGATGAAAATAAAATTAACAAACATGGGTATAAGCATTTATCATCTTTTCTTTTGTTTCTCATCAACCATTTTAATTCTTAAGTAAATATTTTATTGAAAAATATATAACTATTTTGGAAGTATACCCCTAGAACTATGAATCATAATTCTGGAGATACATTTCTGGAATAGATATATGAAATATAGAAAGACATTTCCAGAAAGCAAAAGGAGTGTACTTCTATAAGAGAAAGGGTGTAATGGATACTTGAGAGGTGGAAAGGAGGGGTATGAGGGTATACTTAGTAAAACCGGTGTGTAAATCGCACGAGCAAAGAAAAAAATCAGGGAATAGTAATGAACCTATATTCATATGTGCAAAGATATTTATATATTCATTTTTAAACTCATTAAATGAATCATCTAAAATTAGGGATGTCAAAATAAGCCTAAATCCGGTGAGCCAATCCGGTTCATCATGGGTCTGAGTTAAGTTGGGCAAAAAAAATACAAGTTTTACAGTATTGAAAGAAAGCAAACTGGCCTCACTTACCCCACAAGTTAGGTGGGTTCAAGCTAGTGACTCGTTAAATCCACCTAAGTAATAGTTAATACAAAATAATAAATTAATAATAGATTGGTTATGTTGTCTTAACAAGTTGGTATTATGATGTTGTTGAACTATCATTAAGACTAATATTTGGATTTAAGACTTTAGGATTTTAAGACTTTTGAATGGTATTTTATGTATTTTAGAATTGAGATATTTGATTTGAATGGTTATTTTCATGATTATATTAGATGCTTACGCTATTACAAAAATAATTTTTTACGACACACATTTTAAGACGATTTTCAAAAATCATTTTAAAATATCAAGCAGTGATAATTTTATAAATGATAGGAAACATACAACAGCGATATTATAAAAATCATCTTAATAGAGTGTTCAAAGACTGCTTTATTAAAATCGTCTTAAAAGTGTTCAACTATGATTTTTTAAAGAAAACCGTCTTTGTCTCCTCAATCCTTTGTTAAAAATCTTCAAAGATGGCAAAGGCATAGTCATCGAATTGAAATGTCAACTAGGGTTAAGAGTGCATTCTCCTTCTCCTTCTTTGCCATATTCGCCTTCTCCTTCTCCTTCGTCACTATATTTGCCTTCCTGGACTGTTTCCACAGCGCCTTCCTCTCCCTCCTTCAGCGTCGGGTAAAGCCTCCCGTTAATCTCTTTTTGCATCTCTTCCTTTTTTGATTTCATGGCCTCCAATGCCGCCTCTGCCTCGCTGACGTTGCCATTCCCGTTCCAAAAATCATCCATGGTTTTCAACAGAAACGACACCGTCTCAAGCAGCCTATCAGCGCAGTCTGAGTACTGGTGACTCTTGACTCTTTGTTTCTCCACGGTGCCTCTCTTTGCCCAATAAAAATCGTCTTATACTATTTTGTATTCATCTTTTACTTTTTTTTTTTATTTTATTTTTGGGGCTAATGCCTTAACGGTGTTAGGTTATAAAAAAATCTAAAATATCTTAGCCACAGACGCAGAGGTAAAGGTAGAGGAAGAGGAGGAGATGGAGACGATGATGATGATGAGCTGCGTTTCAATTTCAGAGTTCAGTTATGAGAGGCGCTATTAGTGTGAGATCCTCTTCATCTTTGTGTTTCGGCACACCCAAGTTGTTCAATTCAGCAAGGGTAGCAGTGAATGGTCGATGAAGAAACAAAGGTTTGAGTTGCAACGCCATGTTCGATTTGGGTGTGCCCAAACTGGTCGTTATTGTCGGCGTGCCCAAGAAATTGCCTGAAGTCGAGCGTAGCATCGACAAAACTGTAAAGAGCTTCCAATAGGTAGCTTTACTCTCATATTGCATTACCACTAACTCTCTCCACTCCTTGTGCTGGAGATCACACCATCGAGCAACTGAGGGATAATTTCAATAAGATCCAAACCCAAACTGTAACAACTGTGAGGGGAAAAGTAAAATAAAATGGGAGGATGGTTATTTGTTGGATTTTGGCATTCACTTGTCAAGTGTTTTCCACATTATTGCTTTTAAGGATGGTACAAACATGGCAGTGAAAGAATCTTCAGAAATGGCCAGTTCTTTGAACCAAGAACCAAGAAAGGGAATGATTCTACCATTTCAACCTCTTTCACTTGCATTCAATCATATTAGCTATTATGTAGATATGTCAGCTTTCACATATGCTTTCCTTACACTGGCATGTTATGATTACAAAAATTTCCTTCTTGCAGATGTTCTATCTGTCCCTAGATGTTTGGTGTTGTAGCATCAATCAATCATGTTAACCACCTCTTTGAATTCACGAGAGCTTAGCTTTCTTGAATACATAACAGAATAAATATAAAATCTCTTGTTCAACTCTTAAGGCCATGTAAATTATTCTTGAAAAATTCAATGCTCTTATATGTTTATCAAAATTGTTAGAAAAAGATAAATTTAATTCAAGCCTATTTTTTTCTTCATAGTAAATCTTCTGATTTTGTTTTTTTGACTTCTATTACATCAGGAAATGAGGAGTCAATGAATCAATAAAGATCAACTTCAACTACTGCAAGATGTTAGTGGTGCTTTTAGACCAGGAATTTTGACAACACTTGTGGATGTATTTGCTGGAAGAAAAATAGGTGGATACATTGAAGGAAGTATTACCATCTGAGGTTACCCAAAGAACCAAACAACATTTGCTAATAGAATATTTTGAAGTGAGTGTTGAAGTTTTTATATGGCTATATCGTCTTTAGAACTTAGTTTCATACATTGTGTACCATGGTATGCTTAGCGTGTGCGTGTTAATTTTGAAATTTGAAATTACATAAAGTTAGGGAAATAAACTAGGATCCATCGTAATGTATATGATATGTACTCATAAAACAAATAGCATATATGATTTGTTAAAAAAAATAACAAATTAAAATTGGTGTAATAATTAATAGTGTGAAATTAACCTTTTGGAAACTAAACTAACGTTAGTGGATTAAGGAATAATATTTAACTAGTATTTAATAGGATATTATTTTTATATAATTAGAATTTATTAAAAATGAATATTTTTAATATATAAATTATATTATGATTAAAATTCATAACAAATGTATGTCTTTCAATATATAAACTATATTTTGAATTTACAATAAATAATTTAAATTATGTAAAAAACTTAAATTGTGATGCAAGATTATTGAAATTTTTTATAATTTTTTGTAAAAATTGATTGAAATTCTTTTTTGATATAGATATTTTAAAAAAAAGCTAGATTAGAAACAAACTTGTGAATAGAATTAAGCTTTGTTCCATTTGCATTCTTGGGATGGATGGTGGAAGACTTCTTGAAGAGACCATGAGATGAGGACCAGATGAATGTCCTAAAAAAACATATTCTATCCCTGTAGAAAATCAAAAGTACTAACTGGGTTTTCAAATTTTTTTTTTATATAAAAAAAGACATTTTAAGATGATTCTCTCAAAAATTATCTTAGAATACATAACCGTCTTAAAATCTTAAAATTATTTTAATTTTTTTTTTATAAAAAACATTCTAAAATGATTTTTTTTCGAGAATCATCTTAAATGATAGATATTCTAAGATAGTTTTTTGGAAAACTATCTTAAAATTTTAAATTTATTTTTTCTTTTTTTAAAAAGATATTCTAAAACGGTTATTTGACAAACCATCTTAGAATTCCCCATTTTTATATATTTTTTTAAAAATACATTCTAATACAGTTTTCATTGAAAATCGTCTTAGAATGTGATAATTTTAATAAGGTTATTTTTTTTAGAACCGTCTTAGAATATGCAATTTTTCTAAAACGGGTTTTTTATGAACCATCGTAAAATTTTTTACTTTCTACGATGTTGACTACATAGACGATTCAAAATATCTTTGAATATGTCGTAGAATTGATGTAGAAACCTCTTTTTGCATTAGTGTTAAATGGTTATTTAAGATTTTTGTTTGTTGTTTGTATTTCTATTTAAATCATTAGAATGCCTTTGGTTGAAAAAAATGTTACTTTTAAAAATATAAAAAATAGAGAAAAAATGTTTTTAATTTTTAAATTTTATTTTTGGATTTTTTTTATTATAAAAAATTTGGTGAGCCAACCCACCAACCCGTGGTGGCCAAGTTGGGCTATAATTTTTGTGGCTCATTTAAAAGTGAGTCAGTCTTACTCAACCCGTTTAAGTTTTAGCCCTTAGCGAACCAACTCGTGTGGATCAGACTGCCGATTTTGGCACCCCTATCTAAAATGTGAATTTGATATTTATATGTGAATATATAATTATTATATAATTAAATTTCTAATGAATATCTTTGTATGCTTTAATTGTGACCTCTTTTGGTGATGGTCTTAGTTGCGGCCTTAAGGGAGATTTAGTCTCACATCAATTAGTAATAAAATCGAAATAGTATACGTAAGTGAGAAACAATTCTCACTTTACAAAATAGTTTTATGAGATTGGATTTGATCAACATCCATAATCTAAAATGATATTAGAACAAGTAAAATATGTAACAACATGTCTACAAATACTGAGAGTGTTTACTAACATTTAAATCTGCAAACAATAAATTAATTGATTTTCAAAAACCAAAATCAATTTTCAATTTCCTAACAATTGATTATCTTGTAATTTTTTTTATTCTTTCTCATATTTGTCTGTTGTGTTCTTCTTTTTTATTCCTCTCAAACTAAACATTCCTTATTTCTACCCTATTTCTCACCTACAATTATTCATACTATTTTTTTCTTCTATATTTTCATCCATCTTATTTGTTTCCCTCTTGCAACATACCGTTAAGGATATTCCAATTCCTAACCATAAAGTATTTCAAATAGTACCTATACCCACACATATCCATATTTTGTTTAATAGTCACTTGCAGTGGCGGACCTACGTTCAAATGAGGGGGTGTACTTGCACCCCCTCATTTTTTAAAATTTATCAAATTTGTAAATAAAATTTTATATTTTTATATTTTATTTTATTTATATTATATAATTGAACTCACTAATTTTATTTTTTATAATTTACTCCCACTAATTTAGGGTCTTGGATCCGCCACTAGTCACTTATACCCTGATCCAACCCTATTTAATAGGTAAATACCTTATCCATTAATATAAGTAATTGAGTTGAGTATAATTTTTATCTCTAAGTTCAACAAAATAACATTTAATGTCTGAACAATGATTTGATTTTTAGTGATTAAAATTATTTATTTATAGGCTATACAAATATCTTTTATAGGAAAGAGTCATATTCAAATTGAATAGTATCATTAGGGATGACAAACACTTCCTCTTGAGACTAAACTTGAAACAATTGATTAAACTAAAATAGTTCACACTAATTAATCTACACGCTATGGTGATTCATTGAATTTCAAACTAATTGTTTAAAAAATTACTGAAAAATAATTTATTAATTGATTTGTGAGGGAATCACCATTATAATACTATGATTAAGTCTTGTAATCAAACTATTAAATAAATTTTTGCTAATATTATATTATGCATACTAAATTTAAGTTAAACTAAAATATATATGTTTTATCGTACAATCACTAATTATTTATCTTAAAAACATTTTATGATCAAATAAATTAATTAAATGAAGAACATTATTTTTGTCATAAAAAATTTAATTAATTTATTAAATCACTAAAAATAGCATTGATAATTATTTTAGAAAAATGTTGGAGTAAGTGTATTTTGAGTAATAAAATTTTGGAGGAATAGATATTATCAATTTTAAATTAAGAGCAATCTTAAAAACGTTTTGTTATCACTATTTATCTATTTAACTTTGGTTCTTGAGTGAATTTTCCTAGCTCAATTCAGGTTAATTGGAATCAATGTAAATTCCAAATATTGAAATTTTTAGACCAAATTATCGTTATATCTATGAGCAATCCCTATTGATTTTCGTACTTAAAGTGAATGTCAACCTCTACCCAATTGAATTACAAGATTGATAGTTAACTGAAGATTTGCGTGCAATCCTCTCATTTTTCCTCACTCACAATTTGATTAATCTTTTCCAACCTTGCACTGAAAATTCATTCGGGCTTTGAAGAACATTTATTATTCACGATCCCAATAATTCACTTTGTTTAGGACAACCTAATATAATCATGAATGCCATAATCCGCTGACTTCAAATTCCTTTACAAATGTACCCTCCAAAAAAAATCATCACAAAAAGCCTAACTTGATCAATGTTGGTAATTATTGCGCCAATGCAAAACCCCGCACATCATGGAAAAGAAAAGTAAATGAATAGAAGTTTCTTGTATTAGTAAATTAATTTATATGATTTCGAAAGTGGTGTGTAAACCACCAGGAATTATAAAAGTGCATTAGTGAAACTTGACATTACTTAATTTACTTTAAGCTTTCTAATGTGAAACAAAATTCATTAGAAGTTCAACTACTAGAGAAACTTATGAAACCTCTCCATTTGGAAATTGGAAACCAAGCATTTATGGACACAAATTCTGCCTGTCCAATACACAACACAAGAAACTGGGACGGTTCAATATATTTCTATGTGAAACACATCAACTCTTAAGACTACATGTGCCTAATGTCTTTTTAGATAAACCAAAGGATGGTCCATGATTAGGTAGGTTAAGTAAGGGAAAAGCTAATTCATATACCAAAATTTCCACAAGGTTTCATCAATGATTTGTTTGTTTGCCCATGAAACTGACACCTTACTTGTTATATTTATGCAATTGGAGACAAAATATTAGTTAAATAGACGGGGCAATATTACTCATAAAATAAAAACCAGTGCTTATCTAAATAAGTACCAAAAGGCACAAGGTTCTATATTTAGGAATTGGTAGGAATCACAGAAGAAAACAAAATGGGACAAAACACTAAAGATGGATTCCCGTTGTTCTGTCTCCCAAGGTGGACCCTTTTATGTGCATGGACATGCATTCAGAAGATCCATAATCTGTTACAATAGTCTTTTAATTTCTAATACTAATAATCATTATCTTCAATCTTTCGTATAGCTTAATCAATTCCATTGATTACCATGCTAATTAGTAACTAGAGTACTAGACTTTATTAATTCTCACTTTCTTTGTCTGATCAATAGCAAACAATGATTATGAAATTGAACCAAGATGAATTCATGACATGATGATGATGATAGAATATGAACAAATCATTTCTTGCTCTTCTTAACCTTCCCAACACGTAAAAATGAACCCAAACCAAACAGATGTGCACTTCCCTTTGAAACACAAGGTGTTGGTACGTTCAAGACAGGATTAATCCTAAGGCCTTTGGGATAAGACCCTCCATAACTCTTACCTGAAGGAGATTTTTGCATGGGATACATATTTAAGGTAGAAAACGAATATGATGATGATTTAGCTGCTGATGGATGCTTGTTTGAACTCACTCTCTTCGGATTTGCCACTGAACCTGTTGAGTTGCTTCTTGACAAAAGAGGTATAGAGCATACCAAGTTCTTCTTTGTATCACAATTGAGACTTTTACTTCTATTGAATCCCCAAAAGGATTTGGAATGAGGCTTCTTCTCATGATCAGGATTCACATCTAGGAGTTCTCTAATGGTTTCTTTCTTCACTTTGTCAACACTTGAGGCACACGGACGAGGAGGAAGTTTTGTGTGAGGATATTTCACATGATGAGTGAGTTTTCTAGCTGTGGTTTTGTCTTGCATCTGAATTGGAAGGATCACCCCATTAGAGAAGAGTTCATCTGCTGAAGATGATTCGAACTCAAGGCAGGTGCTTGTGCTGAACTCAAAGTCAGAATTTGAGTCATGCAACAGTGTGTCACTACAAGGAACACCTTGTTTCATTGGTAAAACTTGTAGTTCAGAGAGATCATGGGAGAAAGAGAGACGGGGAGGACCTGTTTCTGAGCACATAACCACACAGGTTCCTTCCACAGACACAAAAGGATGAAAACAAAAGTGGGAAAATGAAAGAATTCAAAGGTGAACAGAAAAATAATATGGCTTTAAGGATTGAAAATATGAGGTTGCTTTTGATTCAGAAGTTTTGAAGACAAAGGAACAGAAAAAAATCTTTTCATAATCTTTCAGATATAAGAAGATAAAAAAGAGAGGGTGTATAAGCATTTATTCAATTTTCGAGGTGAAGAGAGATTCTGTGAGAATTGGAAGATCAAAGGAGATTTAATGTTCTTCTTTTAAAGAAAAAATTGAGGATTTTGTCTATTACTGTTGGAGAGTAGAAACATAGGAGCAAGACAAAGCATATGATTTAAAAGAGAAAATGTTATGTGATAAGTTGTTGTAAAAAATGTTGCACTCTATAAAATCAGTAAAGGTGATGCTTGATTAGAGGAAAGTGACTCAATCACAATCTAATTCTGCTGATTTGAAGGAATAATGTTTGGAGTCTTTGTCTATAAAACAGCCAACCATCAAGACTTGTTCTATAAGATATAGACTTTTTTGGGTGTTGTCATCCTAACTACTGATTAAACCTTTTGTTCTTTTCCCCTATCATATCATATTATATAAAGATAAAGGGACATTGTCTCATCTCTAATCTCTAATTTAAACAATCATAATAACAAAAATCAATTAGAGAGAAAGGTACTGCCAAATACACATTTCAATCAAGATTATATTGATCTTTCATCTAATTTTGTTTCTTATATATGAGAATGATTTCTTAAGCACATGTTGATAAAAATAGTACACTTTTTCCCATGACCATTTTGTATAACAAAATTAAAAATGAATTAAAATAATCAAATGATTTGGGTGAATCGGACTGCAATACTTTTTGGGTTAATTTCCCTACAGTTAAATTGTACATATACGGTAGGGTGATTCGTAGTTTTCATAAAATTCTGCTCTTCTTGCCACTGATCAATCAATTTAGAAGCCTGTAAATCATGTGTCTCAAGTACGAGGTTCCAATAAAACTAATGAACATATTCATATCCAATTGAGTTATTATTATTATTATTATCTCATTTTTATTCTTATCTTTCTCTTTATTTCGCCTCACATCATTTATTACATCTATCATTTTTTTTCTCTTCATTAGTTTTTCTTATGTCTCTTCCGTTGACTCATACACTCCAAAAATGGGGTAAAGGTTCATCATTTTCCTATCCAATAATGTTTGACACACATCCCTTAATAAGGCAAGAGATGAGTAAAAGGAAAAAGAGAGAAAATAAGAAATAAGATTGATGATGTGATTAAAAAGGAAAAGACGGAACATGGGTTTTGAAAAGCATGTAAGAAAATGAGAAACTCAACCCCAACAATATAATCCTGATTCTTTTCTCTTACATCTTATCATCAGTTTTAAGGCAACAAGTATTATCGTTATCTTAGAAAGTAAACAAAAATCTGCTTGATTTATTGAAGCATGATCAAATTAAAGTTCCAAGGAAATCAATTAATTAATTAATAAACTTCCCCTAGTTCAAAATCATTGAAAGCTGGATCTTCTATTACTAGGAAGCAGATGCCATAAAAGAACTTCCCATCTGCCTACCAATATATTCAACAAATAGTGGAGGGTTAGTACTGCAAAAATGTTACAATTGGCCACTCTTCGTCTTCATTAGGTACGATTATTACTATCTTTACAAATTTCACATGATGATGAACTTGACAAGGATCAACTCTGCTAAAAGTATAAGATGTAAGGTGCTAGTCCACTCAATAGTACCTTATTACCACCTAACTACAAAACTTATAGGTATAGGACCGGAAAGAAAATTAAAATGAATCTACAATCTTCCTATTTCTGAAAATGTCACATTGAAGTGTAGTTTGACAATTGACGCCACCTTAATTAATGAATATTAAAGAGTATTGTAAGTTTACGTGACATGCTATCTATCCCCTTTTACTTGGTGACTTGGTCTGATAAATAAATGACAGAGACATTTTTAATTTTTTTAGCCTAAAGATTAAAAGGGCACTTTACAGTTATGTGATACATAGAAAGAATGATGTCTTCCTCCTTTCAGTGACTGGAGGAAAATGTGGTTAAAAATTAAAATATTAGGTATAAGAACCCACAAAGTGTGACACAAGTTACCAGTAGCTTGAGTGATTAAGCATATGACAGGGTTTGATTTGTGATTATGGGAATAGAGTAATATGTATAGATAGAGTAGTCATTCTTTATCTGACACTTACTTCTTTAGAGATCAGTCTCATGGCTGTGAGCACTCGAGTCATTAAGCATATGACAAGGTTTAACTTCTGATTATGTTGATAGAGTAGTATTAGGTAGAGAAATTAACTCTTAACTGGTACTCTACCTCCTTAGAGATTAGTCTCATAAGTTGTGGGAATATCTTATGTCTACCCCTGATCCAATATATTTAAGTATAAGATAAATTAATAAGGGTGAAAAGAAAAATAGGTTGGAGCCTCTTGATGGGCATATATACTCTATATAGCATGGGATGTGGGGGTTGCATTTGAGGATGGACCCCAAGTCTCCAACAGATAACTACTATTTTCTTCTTTTAACCAAGACAGATAACCCATTTTTGTCAACTTGCCATGTGAGCAATCTCTCAATTTGGAAGAACGAATAGGCTAATGACCTTGATGACAAAACAGTCCTTAAGCCCTTATTTGGGGTGCTCAATACTTGCCACAACATGGGACCCTACCCAACCACTATTTGAAGGCCCCCCTAAAGCATCTCTCGACCCAGAATTGGCATCACCAGAAAGGCAGAAACAGTTGTTTGGTGCAAGCAAAGATGTTATGAATGTAACCAAAACTATAATATTATATGCTCTAGAAATGCCATGCACTCTATACTCTATAGTGAGACCTATCCTCATCATAGTTGATAAACCATACATATCCAGACTTGGCTGTGATTGCTTTAGTGGACCCTGAGTCCCAAACAGAAGAAAATATATCATGCATACGGCAAATAGATCATTCGCGTACAATAATAATTCAACTACACATAGACCCGTCCGATGCATGGGTTTATAAATAAATTATTTGTTTGATAAATTAAATTTAAAGATATAATTTTTAATAATATTTTATATTATTTTCTGTTAAAGAAAATAAAAAAATATATAAATTAAGATATTTTTTATCATCAATATATTTATAAAAAATATTCTAAAATTAGAGGTTGATCACTCAACTAAAGTTGATTAACGTAAAGATAAAAATAAGTGTTATATATAAATTTTTTAAGACCAATACAAGAATAAAGTGAAATTGACATAATAAAGTAGGTAAAGAAATATATTTAATGAAAGAAAAATAGTCAACCATAATGATTAAAAACATAAAAATGATGTGAATAAAACATCGAAAATTGTTCATTTAAATAATTTTTTTGTATTTATTTCCTTTTGTTGGTGGTGACCTGTTCAATTTTTTTTTTTGGTGTGCTCTTTTTTAAACTTTGAAATATATATATATAGTCTTTCTCACTATATATATATATATATATATATATATATATATATATATATAGAGAGAGAGAGAGAGAGAGAGAGAGAGAGAGAGAGAGAGAGAGAGAGAGAGAGAGAGAGAGAGAGAGAGAGAGAGAGAGAGAGAGAGAGAGAGAGAGAGAGAGAGAGAGAGAGAGAGAGAGAGAGAGAGAGAGAGAGAGAGAGAGAGAGAGAGAACTTAATATAAAAAATAAATTTAGAAAAATAATTTCAATTTCACAATATGTGACAGCATAGTAGTGATGAACTCTTTTATATATTATCCTTTGAATGTTCCTTTGACAAGTTTGTATGCATCATTTGTTGAGACAATTCTTAAACTATGTATCGTGTATAAGTTCCCCTCTTGTCAAATATTATTGAATTTGAAATCATATTCTATCGCTACATTTGGTGGAGTTTCCAGTTGCAATATAATTAAAAATGTAAATTGGATTAAAATTAAAAATATTAAATAAATTTAATCAATATAAAATTTGTTTAAATTATTTAATGTTAAAAAAATCATTTTGTGATATGTAATATTGGAGATAATAAATAAATTTATATTTTTAATAGTTAAAGTTGATGTGAAATATATTTTTTACAGACTAGTGTGAAAAATAAATAAATTTCAATTTTGTTTAACCAACATATTTTTTATAGATTAGTTTGAAAACTAATTTTAGATCATGAACTTTGTTGATGTGAAATATTTATTTTCATTTATATTTATAGAGCAGAAAATATATTAGGATTTAGAAATTACTAATATGAAAAAATTGAATGGTATATAAAATGTAAAAGAAAATGGTTATAGAATGTAATATAGAACATTGAAGATTGTGAACATGAGAAGCATTTGGAGGTCAGAAAGATTGAATTGAAATGTTTTGATATAAGTTTTGTCATATTGTGAGTAACATTGAAGAAGGAAGAGGGAAAAAAGAAGTGATAGATACAAAATGAGAATGTTTTCCTTTCTCCAAATCATCAATTTTATTGACGGGACAACGTAATAGTGAGGAGTAAGATTGAATTGAAATATTTTTATATATGTTTTGTTATGTTGTGAGTAACATTGAATAAGAAAGAAGGAAAAGAAAAGTGATAGATACAAAAGGAGAATGTTATTCTTTCTCCAAATCATCAATTTTGCTTACTTGACAACATAATAATGAGGAGCTCAACTTTTATGTATTATAAATAGATTGTCTAGGTGGTCATGGTGGTGCACGTTAAGATACCTTATTATTTGTGAAGAAAATTGCTTATCAATGGGAGAAAAAAAGGCAAGTATCGAGGGCCACTATTCCGATGAGTAAAATCTTAAATTTGAGTACATAAAAAAAAGTAATAAAGTAATTAATAAGAGAGATGATACTAAAAGTAATAATTCAAATTTTTTAATAGAAATTAATTAGACAGTTTGTCCATATCACATTTCCAATCATGATTATCAAATTCTCAAGTTAACTCGTTAACTCTTACGAGTTATAAGTTCACTTACTCTTTACGAATGAATGGAGCTTTGATTCTTTTGTTTGAAATTGGGATTTTGGAATTATCTTAATCTGTAAAATGATTTCAATTTGGGTAATAGAATGAATGCTTGTTTATTAGTATCTTACTGTTCTAAATCATCTAACAAATAATAGAATTTGGGATTTTAAAATGTTTTAACCTAGGATGTGTTAGTGTTACACTTTTAGTAACACTAATTTTCTAGTACTACTATATGAACAGTGTGGCCCTTTGTTTAGAGGAAAATTATTATGTTTTCTGAATCCATTTCTCTTTTTTCTTATTTCAGATTTTTATAACTCTAATTCTAATTTTTTTTTTCTTATCTTTATCATCAAAAAGCCAGATCATGGGCAACTCGTTATATATGCTGGAGCCTTGCCCGTAGATTTCTCAACCACTTATTCATCTTCTAAGCAGAGTAGCTCATGCAATAAACCATCTTGCCTATGAAAATACCATCATTCAGACCCTTCTCAGGTTTTTCTCTTTTTTTACATACCTTAAAATAATCCTCTTGTTGAATTGCTTGAATTCAAGGACACAAAGGTACAGGTTCCAGCTGCAATGGCCTTGGGAACTCTTGCTTTTCAGAATGATGACAATAAAAATCAGGTAGTTGACCTTCTGCTGTAAATTGGTGTGATGCATTCTGTTGTTGTAGTTGTTTACAACAATGAAATTTTTTTGCAGATTGTTGAATGCAAGGCATTACCCACTCTTGTACTAATGCTTCGATCAGAGGATATTACAATACATTGCGTGGCAGTAAGACGCTTCTATGAATTCACAGAATCCCATGTATTTTTTAGTTTACTGCTTGCAGAGTTCTAAATTACTGGCACTAGCTGAATTAGTGCATTTTGTAGGTTGATGTGATTAGAAAACTGGTCAACTCTTCTCCAAATAATAAGAAAGAAGTTCTTCTAGCCAGGGATTTACAACCTGTCCTTTGTTTACTTAGGTAACATTATACTTCGGTCATGGTTTTTCCTGTGAGCAACCTATTGATGAATGATATGTTTATTGAACATGATTATTGTTTTCTGAAAGTAAGCCACTACTTCCATATTAGTAATTTTGTACTTTTCTCCCCCAATTAATCTTTGCAAGTTCGTAATTTCAATGTAGTTCCCGCTGTTCGGAGATCCAAACAATGGCAGCCTTTTTACTATGCCAATTTGCAACAGATTCAGATTGTAAGGTGGATTAAGTTTTGTGTTGCAAACTTGTTATATGATAAACCTGTGTTATGAAATCCTTTTATTGACTTCCATACTTTGTGGTTCACGCAGGTTCATGTTTCACAAAGAGGAGCTATTCCACTATTGGTTGACTTGCTTAAGTCTCCAAATGCACTACTTCAGGAAGTGTCAACTTTTGCACTTTGGAGGTTGGCAAAGGTGATTAATTCAAATTTTAATTATAATATAATTTATATATTCAAAAGTATTTATTTAATATAAATTTTATTAGCTTAAATATGTTTATCATATCTGGAAAATAAATTGATTTTAATTTATTATCTAAAATTCACTTCTGAGTTATGATCATTTAGGTATTTAAAAAAAAATTATGTTTTAATATATTATAGGTCATTAGTCTCGTTTTGTTACGTGATTAAGATGTGATGTCATCAAACTTAATCACTTAACACATAATCAAATTGAAGTCATTGGTCATTATTTATTATTTAATTTATTTTAAAAATCCAATTTATATTTTATTAGGTAATAAAATAAATAAAAAAACGTGATTGGAATTTGGAAAATGTGAGTAATTAATTCTAACCCCGATGCTCCACTCCATAATCCCAATCGTTCATCCTCCTCGCAACCTAGTCTCTACCCTTCCATTAAACTACAACGACCTCGCTGAAAACATATTCCCTGAGGATGCCACTGTCGCCGGATCCCCCTCTGCGCCACCAGAGGCCACCGAGAAAGCCGTCCTCCGAATCCTCGCCGCGATCCTCAACCTCATCGACAAGGACTATAGTGTCGAGCTCGCATGTGACGATTTCTCCGTGATCTGCCTCTGACAAGGCGACAACCTGTCGTCGTGTATACGTGCGTCGCTGATGAGATTCAATGGCTGCTCACGAAGGACGCCATCGTCGTGAAAGTCAACTATTTGCACTACTTCTTCTCCTTCTGCCTCCCCAAGGGTTCCAATCCCGACAAGGAGGAAGAAGATATGCTCAGCTACGGCTTAACGATCATGTTGAATGGGCAAGAGCGGTTACTAAAGGAACTAGACGCCGCGATTTTGGAGGACTGCAGTTGTTTCTCCGTGCGAAGTATTTCAGAGAATGTCAAGAAGAAAGAGGAGGCAATGGATTGTTTCATGGCGAGAGAGGTTTCGTCGAAGGATTTGGAGTCGAGGAAGAAGATGATGGATGGACGGTTCCATGTCATTATTTATTATTTATATATTAAATAAAAAATAATGATATGGCTTCAATTTGGTTACATGTTAAGTGATTAGGTTTAATCACGTAATATTCTATTGGTCACATCATCACTTAATATAATATAATGAGACTAACAATAAATACTACGTCGAAAATACAAATTTTTTAGATATATAATTGACCAAAAGTGAATTTTAAATAATAACTTAAAAATAACCTATTTTTTAGATATAAAAAACATATTTAAGTCAATTTTATTTATATAAAATAAATATTTATCTTATGCATTGCACCGGCTAGAATACTAGTTTATAGTATATAAATCACAACAAATGGTGCAAAAATTTATGCTCTCTTATTGGGTAAATATATATAAACTTAAATATGTTTGTAGTATTTGTAAAATTAACGTGTTTTTAGTCCCATATTTTTTGGCATAACCTTTTTTTGAACATAAAACTCAAATGTTAGGACTCACATAATCAAGCCAGTATTGCTCATAACGGAGGTATAGAGACTGCTAAATCTTCTTGAGTCAAACAATGCAGCCTTCCAACTCCCTGCTGTTTTTACTCTTTATTGTCTTGCTGGTAATGAGGTGAAGTTAGCTTCCTTGTTCTTTACTTGGTCAACATTGTATGTTGCCCTTTAGAAATCATTGATACGCAGTGATAATGTGCTATACTCTGCCACTGACATAACAGCTTTCTATGATAGGACATTGTTGCAGATATTATTAAGGCTGGTGGTTTTCAAACACTGAAGGGTGAACATTTCGAAGATCAAGTATGTTCATTTACTCTTTGTAATTGTAGCAATAGACTTTCAGTTTTAACATACTTGCATTTCTTAATGAAAAATTAGTTGTTATTAATGTTCACTTAAAGAACACCTTTCTCTCACCAATTTTTTAAGTGGGCTGCTTGTGATTGTCGTTTAACTTGCAGCCTACTAAAGAGTGTGCAGGAATCATCACATTAAAAAGATTAGAGGAGAAGATGCAAGGGCAGGTGAGTTTTCTTGGAAATTCTATGTGGCTGATTTAGTTTAGTCATAGATGAGAATTATAACCTGTTTTAACTGTATTTTGTTCATATCTTTTTTACGATATTGTTGATGATTTTCAGTTCTATTCCTCTTTGGCAGGTACAGAAAGCCTAATATATCTAATGGGCTTTGCTGAAAAAAGACTCATGATCGTAAAACTACATTCATTGACAACCATAATTGTAAAATCCGGTCCGGTCATTGAGCTGATCGAAGTAATAGGTCAGTGGATCAGTCGTTCAACCACTAGATCAATAAATAATTCGATTTGATCCAATCTATATTAAAAAAATTAAAAATATATGTATATATATTATATATAAATACATATCTAACATTATTTGACTAAAAAAATTTCATCCATTATTTTATACTCCAAAATCTAAAATAACAATTAAAATATTAAAATTGATAGTACAAGTGAAGTGCATTAGTAATAAAGAGTGTAAATAACAACTACCTAAATTAAAACACAAGTCCAATTTTTCAATCAATAAGAGTGCGGATAAACTTTCTGTACTCCCGTTATTATTTTCTGCACTCCCATTTTTTTTTTAACATGTAAAACCCAATCCGGGTTTTAAAAACTGGCTGGGTCACCCGGTTTTCACAAAACTGGCTGAATTTGACTGGACCATCCAGGGTCACATGCATGACCGGTCAAATAATGAAACCAACCCGATTATGTCACCAGGTCCTAGTTGGACCGGTCCGACCGGTCGAGCCAAACCGGATTTCACAACTATGTTGACAAGAATGGTATTAAATTATCAGTACACTTTTGTAATTTCCCACTCACGGTACTAGGAAAGTATTTTCAATCAATATGCTGCAAAATATTCAGGATTAAAATTGCTGCTGGATATTCTTGAATCTACAAGCGTAAAGCAGAAGGGTAATGCTTCAGCAGCTCTTCACAAATTGGCTGCCAAAGCCAGTTCTTCTGTCTCTCTTTTTGATGCTGCTCCTCCATCGACATCTCACCAGGTATGTGTGCGCTTTTCATGTTGGTTTATTTTGATTTGTTTTCCTTATTTATTGAACCGTTTGTTCTATGTTGTCATTATTGCATTACTTAAATTAGTATAATTATTATTCTCTTTGAAATTGAATTGCTGATATTTGTGAAAATGCTATTGCTCGGGTAGACCAAAATTGTGTTTCACGGTTTGTTTTTTTTTGTTGCTTTCGGAGAAAGCTTTTTTATGGCTTAATTTAACCCCACAGCTCATCAACCTATGCTTGTAGGATATTTCAGTGGAAAGTGTTTCACTAATGTACAAGATGTCGGAGGATTTCAATGATACTAAACTAAAACATGCATTTATACTGTTTATGCTGGAGAATTTTGATAAACCGAGGTTGGAAGCATGGTATGTTACATTTTTTTACAACCTCGACGGTACTTCCATAGTTTACTGTTTTAACTGGGAGCTGGTGGTGGATTGGGAACAATACATTCAATCCATGAAAGCCAACCTTTCATCAATCATTCGATCATATTTTATGTGCTCCATCTTTTCAATATGCAGGTATTGTCACGTTGTACCAGACATTCGTATGTTCTTAACTTACCAAGTCTCATCCATCCAACTGACTTATGAGGATTCCTAGACTTTAACCATGACAGACGGAAGGATGAGAATGTACAAAGCTGTACAAATGTTTAGTTAGATATAGAACCACAGATGATTTTTTGTTAGCTTATATGATGGGAGAATAGTAATTTTGTTTTAGCATTAAGTTTTAAGACTCTAGAACTGCATGTTATTCCATCTCTCTTTAAGTAATCATATTATTTTAAATTTTGTAATAATTTATTAGCTTTCTTATTTGTTAAATTAAGCAAGTATTAATATTTTAAGATATTGAATATTTTTATTTTCTTATAAAATATTAAGAAGATTAATGAAAATAACATTGGAAGAACAATATACCGTTTTTTAATTGGTCGATATTGTAAAAAAAAAAAAAAACACTTGAGTGGGTAAATGGCCTGGCCTGGCCTGTTTACGGTTTGTCGGCTTACATTTTTAACAGGTTGGACTGGTTTAGTTTGCAAAATAGGTAGGTTATATTTTCTTAGTTTACATCTGTGTTGTACTTAAAACAGCCAGCTTGTGCAATATATATACTTAAAAAAAGTAAAATTAACTATAAACATAACAAATTAACTTAATATAATTCTTTTATTTAAAAAAGACTATTGTTTTAAATTGTTATCAAATCACAAATCCTTATATTAAGCAGGAAAAAAAACAGAATCACCAAAAACCGGTTAGATCTTCACAAGTTTGATATACACCAATGGGTAAAACAGTTTGATATTAATACAAATGACCATGCATGCAGCACAGCGGTTAAAAGCTCAAATCAGTGTAACCCAAAAAAGAAACAGCTAACCAGCAAGATTTCTTTTTACAAACACAGCCGGGCCATTCTTTATGGCCACGGCTGAATTAATGGTAAAAGTAAAACCTATATAGGAGAAAAGCTTGGTCTATAAACAATGACAGAGAGCATAACTCTTATCATCGAAGATCAATTACCTCAAATTTTAAATCTGGGTTCATGTATACATCTGTACATGTCTTGTAAATCGGACCACCATCTGGAGGCTGACTATGTGGATGAAAGCCACGTTGATCACATTGTTTAATCACAGACATTCCACCAGGGGCTGTCAACCGAAAAATGCCATGGTTTCTGTAGAAGTACATGCAAATTGACAAAGAGTAGTTACAAAATATGTAGGTAAAATATCTGAATGACAGATAACACATTAATATTCAGAGACCAAAATATTCAAATAAATTTGAAAGAATGTTCGAAATTCAATACCCTCTTAATGCGTAAATTTGATAAGATACCTATCTCCAGTTCTATGCGTAAATATGATAAGATACCTATCTCCAGTTCTATGCGTAAATATGATAAGATACCTATCTCCAGTTTTATGCGTAAATATGATAATATGCCAAATAATAGGGAAGCGACTAAAATTGTTTTCTAAATGTATTCTTCATAGCAAATATTTTACTCTTTGCTTGGAACATGGATTATTAAGTATTTTTAGGAACTATCATAGAATTAGAGTTCTGCTAACATTTCCAAAATACGTATGTTACATTATTCCAAAATGCTTTCGCTTCCTTTCCAAGTTTTATTACGGCTTAGGTTTCCTAAATTATAAGGTCATGTTTCAATAAAGCAAACTTGTGATAATTTTTGGAATTTGTCAATTTGATATCACCAACTTAATTCTGTTATCGAGATGTTTTTTTGTTATCATCCATACATCAAAACATCTCTGAGATGTGATCTTACCTCGAACTATCTCTTGGCGCCATAACTATTGCAACAGATTCTGGCAGCATAATCTAAAGAAACAATAGAAGAATGAAGCGTTACAAATGTGTAAGAGTTTGATTAAAAAGCAAAGGTAAAGAAAACGATTTTTGCATATATATTTTAACTGTTCTATATGAATTATTAATATGTTCGGTAAAAAAAGATAAAAAAAACTGACTCTAGGATGGCTAGTTACAATAATAGGATTCCATAAAAAATAGTACAGAAATTTAGAGATATAACTAATGTATAAAACATTTCCATCATTAGTAGTTCTCCAGTTTTCTCTTCAATTCAACCATTTACAAAGAAAACAGCAAATATTATACATATCCAAAGGCAAAGCAAATAATGTCCATAAAAATTAATTAAAATTAATGAACTCACCTGATAGGAGTAATGGGTGTGCAGATCAATTGATGACATAAAACAAGATTGTGTAGGATGTGTCTGGAAATTCAGAATAATATATTTCAGCATTACAAAAATGGAAGACTAACAAAGTTAACATATAAGAAATTCAGATAAACATTGTATTTTTACAATACATCAAGTGAGACTGCAGTTACCCAGTGATAAATTTCATTCTACATTCCACAACCTGAATAAGTTTCACCAAACACAAAGTTTGAAAACTCACATGGATCCACCCAAGGGGAAAAAGAGACCGTTTATCTTGCACTTCAAATATTTCCTCTTCATTTGTAGTCTGACACTGCTCAGGAAGGACAATAATAAATTTAACATTTACAGAATAAATAATAATAATAATACATATCTCCCAAAAGATTTATAGTGAAAGAAATCTTACAGAATCTGATGTTGACTCCTGCTTTGGGATTATAAGGGCAGTAATATAAAATTTTCTGTTTTTCTGCAGATCATGTGTTAAACAAAATTCCAATCAGTATCTAACAGTTGAACATAAAATATAGAAGACAAGAGAGACTAAACCATCGGAGCCCAACTAAACTCTGGAAAATTTTACAAGCTAGTACATATAAATATACCATGCATATGACAGGTTGATCCATAACAAATAGAAAAAGTTAAAAGAAAAGTGCCATCGTGTTAGCACAAGATCATAACCATACAAAACGTAGTTAATAATTTTTTTAGTCAATTAATGCAAAATTCAATTTTTGGATCCCAAAACCCTTTTGGATCTATTTTTGCTTATAGATTTACTTTAAGACAAAGAAAAAGTGAAAAACTTACAAGCAAACCAGCAAGGACACCACAAGTCTCTAAATTTTTTTTTGTATTTGACTTGGCAAGCTTCATAAAACTCTCCATTAAAGCAGTTGACTGCAAATTAGAAACAATTATTAGAACAGAGGATAATGTCAAATTGTCAATGATTAATATTTTAGAAATTGTAACTATTTTTGAAGAAACTAAATACTCAACACAAACTTAGCTATGTCTCCTCCCAAAAGTATCAATCTAAAATCATACATAAAAAAAGAAAATGTTATTGACTCACAATGTGCAATTGCATTGGAGCCTCGACATGAACAGAACTATCTGATGATGGAATCTCTGTCTTACATCCTGCCTCATTAACACAAGGTGACACTGCAGGGACCAAATCTTGTACTTCAGCAAGTACGGGTGGAGGAGAAGGTTGTCTGATAACTTCTATTTGAGCAGAGGTTTCAGTTGTCTCAAAAGAAATAAGAGAAGGAGGCTCCTGATCATGCTGAGGCTGAGGTTGGGGATGGGGCTGGCAGTCCTCACTTTGGGTTAGAATTGAATCTAACTCTGATTTATGGTGTTCTGCAATGCTGTTATCCTTCTTTTTCAGAGATTCATCTTCCAAGGAATGTTGTAGGCTGTATGTTCCAAGAGTAAGATGGACATAATCAATATAAAAATAAATAGATAAACCAGCTAAAGATGCATCATGGACAACACTCTCTTGAAACATTGAGCTCTAATGAACCAAACAATCCTTTTAAAAAATGACTTAAAACATAGTTACATCCTTTTTAAAAAGGCTACAATTGACATACAACACTTTTTTCTTAGAAAAACTACAAGGCCAAAATAGAGAAAAGCACTGTAGAAGCTTAAAATAGACAATAACCTTGGTAATTCAACAGGAGACAGATCTATGTTGCTTGGATACTTGATCTACATCATCCACATTCAGAGAGAGAAGTCAGGACAATCTTCAAATAGAATAGAATCGAAACATACAGATAAAAACTAGTATACCCCTTTATCAATGATAGGTGGTCTCCACTGCCCTTTTAGCCCGTTGGGACCAAGGATAGAATGTCTAGAGAGAGTTTCTTCCTTTGGAGGTGGAAGAGTTAGAGATCTACAAAAGGTTAGAAAAAATGCAAGGGAGTTCTTAGTCCAGCAATGTTTTTCCAAAAAATGCAGGAGAAGTAATATATGAAATGACTGAAAAGACAGGCATGGCCTAAAATTTTATTTTGAGTAGTGCTACTAGATCAAATGTGATAAGCAATTCTTAAACTGAATTTACCATTGAACCTTGCTTTATTGGGTTGCTAGTTCTTGAAGATAAAAAAAAAAAAAAAAAAATATATATATATATATATATATATATATATATATATATATATATGTTTCCATTAACTCATTTTTGAACAAAAATTTCCATAATCCTTTGGTTTTTTTTGCACAGCAAAAATAGAATTTAATTTATAATAAAAGACAGTACTAGGTGTACTGAATTACAATCAAGAGAATACAAAGGCAAAGATGAACCGAATCCATAATCCTTTGGTATATATGCTTTTTTAATTTATTTACAAATGTAAAAATCTCTTTTTACTTTTAAAGTTTTTGACTGACATAACTTTTTTCAAGGGTTTTCAATGAAATTCAGAAACAGGAAATCATATCCCCCGACATCTTAAGATTTCAAAATGTATCCGCTAATAGACCCCAAATACTCTGTTCTGTTTGCTACAAGATAAATTGAATTTCAACCAGCTGGTAGTATCATAGTTATCAGTATCGTACAAATCACAATACGATACTGTTCTTTACTATTGATCATGAATCCTAAGCTTCACGATACAGTTCAATTCGTGATTCGGAAAATAGGCCTTCCGATTCACAATTTGATCCCAATTCTTCTCCCATGGCCGGTATAACCCAGGAAAAGGAAATATTGTAACTGTTCAATTCTTGCTTACTTAACTAGATCAAATTTTATATTGAAAAAGTAACAGAGTAATGTAAAAGAAACAAGCAAATCTGAATTACTCTCATAACAAAAATTCAGATAAGTAGATAGTCACACTACTAACATTGCACAAGACCATCTAGCACTTGACTTTCAAACAGAAGTTTTATCATATGATATTAGAAAGCAACCAAAAGATGAAGGATAGTTTCATGTAACTTCATTCCTATGATAAAAGAAACCGCAATAATATATGCAATACGTATCACCATTAGAAAGTATGAATCCAATACTTACAGTCTTCGTGCATGCTCTTCCACAGGCCTGACATAAGAGAAAGGTTGGCTCCTTGATCCTTGGTAAACAAACTCCCCAGCAGTAGGCCTGACAGCCTGGTCAAATATACAATAACATATGGATGCAAGACTTTTATTCAGGAGGAGCAAAAAACAGAAAAGATTTTAGGGAAAGATTATCGCTTATGAATGGAAACCTTTATTGTATTAAATTTGCATGCAACAAATTTTACCTTTATTAGGCCATAACTAGCCGAAGTTTGCTTTTTCACGGGAGAAAAATCCAGTGAATTATTTGAACTAAATTTTCCCTGTCCATTTTGTTGGTATGCAAGTTTGCTGTTAAGCTCATTGATCTTCTGTTGGACCACTGGTTTCAAGTTCTCCAGTTCATTCAAAGAAATTAACAATTTCTACAGTGGCAAATTGAAAATAAGATTTTATAACAACAAATTTTCATTTGGAGAAGAGTGTCAAGAATTAACCTTTTTCAATGATTCTTTCTGCCTTGGTGGAGATGATCTATAGTCTCGGTGACGTGGTATTGTCTCCGACACCAAACTAAAACAAAACAAAAGGAATGACCCCTCAATGCAGTTTAATGACAAAGTAACAAATATAATAAAGTCAAGCCATTTTAAGCCATTAAACTCAAGACAAATATAATGTGTCAAATAATTATATGAGCCACCTTGTGTTACCTAGAAAATCTTAAAAGCATGACATATAGGTCAATAATATTCTTCTCTGCACGAAAGATATCGGCCTGCAATGTTAAAACCAATAGTTGAAGCTTAGGGTCACGCAGAGCAACCAAACAATCAAGAACACATCATGACCACGTGAACTTTTCCAGATATAAATCAAAACTAAAGCAAGACAATAAATTCTGGAATAGAAAAAAAAATAGCACAAGTGACAATTAGTAAATGCACAAAATATGCAAAGAAAATGCATAATTATTCAACTATCCCGCATAATACTATAAAATAACTGCAATGAACGATAATGACATTCATGCACGTCAGTCTTTATATCACTAACATTATCTCGAAATCTCATTTGCTATCTCATGTTAAATTCTAAATACTAACAAAAATTGATGAACATAACCTAATATGCCTACGTATTTGTTCCAGACGTGGACCAAGCCTAAACAGTCCGGCCTACCACTGGCCAACAATGCACCCCAGCACAATTGCCAGCCAACTACATAGCTCGGAGTAGACCATGGACATGACCGATTTCTGACCACACCCCAGGGTTAACTGCTTACATGGACCTCTAACACCAGTAATCCAGTATGGACCTTGCATCCCATCATCACCTAAGTGTGATCCACTTGCCTATTGCTGATTCTTAGCATGAGCATCCGACAGTTAACAAACATATGGCACATTATGACCCATCAAAACATGCTGCCTTCAAAACCTCTATATGCACACCGGGGAACCCCTCCCCTTTCAAGTACGCTTTTCTTTTTTTCACTCATTGATACCACTACTCTTCTGGTATTTTGGCATCAAAGTCTCTGCACCCTCATTCAAAGACCAAATCCACGTGAACAATATTCAAATTTAAAATTGCATTTTATGATATAAAGTATCTCATAAAAAGCTATTCAGCAGTGCAGATTGCACTGTCTCTCACTCTCTCAATCTCTCATCCTTCCATTCCACGCACAATAAAATCTATGAATTGAAAGCATGTTTATTAAAAAATTGTTAAAGTTTTTCTTAAAAGACAAAAACAATATTTTTAATTAGACTCTATCTATCTAAATATAGGGTTCTTCTTTCCAATTCATGGATGAGACATTAAAATAGCACGAAGATGAACAGAAGGACCTGTCGGAGGATGTTATCGGCGATGCGGTAGTAGAATCGGAGAGAGATTCGGTTATCGACATCGACTTTCTGAGCACTGGCAGCGATGTTGATCCTGTTCCTGTCCGAAGAAGAAGACCTCATCGTTTCTCGAAACGCAGCGTTTCGTCGTCGTCTTCTTCTTCCTAGAAACGCAACAACGACATCAACACTGCGCAAGGTGAGGGAGGACGAAGTTATCAGTGATCGATCATCTATGTCGGCGTAGATCGAGTTGAGGGGATGAAGAAGAAGGGTGAATGAATGCAAAGTATTTGTAATTTGTGATTGTTGTGAGGGTAAATATGGCAACGCGAGGTTGCTTCAGGCTCTGTTTGGCTGCTCCCGCGTCGCCATATCCTTATTTTCTCTCCCTTTTTTATATTATAAATTTTCAACAAGCTGGAGTTCAGTAAAATATTTTATGATTGGTACAGATTAATGTTCAGATTTGAGGATTAAAAAATTATTTGAGTGGAAAATTATTAACTTAGCTTATTGAACTATAAATATATAATAAAATTAGTATTGGTTTTTATTCTAAATATGGCATAGATTTCGATCATATGATAGGATTCAATTTGGTTATTATTGATCATGATAACTAAACTGAAGAGATGAAAAAAAAAATGAAATATCAGTCACAATTTTACTTCTCTTAATAGAGCTAAAATTTTAATTATTAATTTATTAATTTTTATTAATAAAAAATATTTGAACCTATAATTATTTTTTTTTCCTTCTCCTTTAATCCCCAAACCATCATATAAGTTTCGCGTCACCTTAGTTAATCATCAAACATCTCACTTTTTTAGACATGATATATACACCCATAATCTTTTTCAGATACATTTTGTCCCAAACACTAGTAATTACTACTTGGAAATTAGAGTTTTTATGGGAGAACGTTGCCATCCAATAATAAGTAACAACCTCGGCAAAACAATTGAAAACGTCCACATCTCCCTCTGAACTAGATCAATACTCAATATCATGCAACAACAAGAGTATAAATAATTTTTTTAGATATCATTAATTCTATACCAATTCAAAAATCTATCATATATTATCTGTATAATAATCTTTTCTCTCATTATTTCTATAAAAAAAGTTCTCTCTCATCTCCAAAAACATACACCAAGGATCATGAATATAAATTTTATAGATTATTATCAAAAAGGCAAACTTTGTCATGCTGGTTTTATGGGGATTTTATTTATTTTTAATAGATAAAAAAGAGTAAATTATGTTGACACCACTTTTTAGGTTATCATAACATTGTTATAAAATATATATTAATTTCGACAATAACTAATCTTTATGAAAAATTTAATTAATTATCTTTAATAAGTTTTTTCATTTAATAATATTTTTTATACATAAGAATTAAACTTAAAATTTTACTTAAAGTACCCAAATCTAGTGTCATTCAAACCAATTACATATTAGTATACTAACACCATTTGAGTTTTCTTAAGATTGCATTTTATTCTTTAAACTTTTACAACAAGTAAGGAAGAATGTATAAAGGGAGAAGGGGGGGGGGGGGGGGGGGGAAGATGGAGAATAGTTTCAAAGGATTGAGATATATGTTTTTACTTAATTGTTGAGAATCACTTTCAACAGGAATGAGAGAGAGAGAGAGAGAGAATGCTGAAATTTTTAAAATTTAGAGTTAAAGGGTCTTGGAGTGTCTTGAATTAAATCACATAAATATTAAATGTCTTCTATTTATTTACTTTTTTTAAATCATTTTATTTACTTACTTTACATATGAACTTACTCTTGAGAGTCTTATTCTTCATTTTTATTATTCAAATTCACATATGGTTTATGGACTATAGTTTTTCTTATAAAAAACACTAAAATGTATTAAAAAAAAAAGAGGGGAAAGAAAAAGGAAAGGAAAAACACGACTTCCTGTCAAAATAAATTTTAGAAAGAAGTACGAACAACCCCGTATGACCCAATGAACGTTTTCATAATTTTAATTAGATAGTCAAATTGAATTCTTTCATTGACTAATAATCTTAACCATCAATTTCTTTTTTTACTGATCTTAACCATCGAATTAAGAATTATCACTTTGAAGCATAGCCTAATTGCATTCTTTCGTTCACTAATAATCTTGATTATTGGATTGAGAATTGAATCGTTGAAACTTCTATGATTTTATGAGATAATCAACCTCGCGAACGGTCAATCAATTCATTTGATCTTTTCAGTTTTGAAGAATCTTGTACAATTTTTCTTAGGTAAAACTTCAGTAAATTGAATAAATGTGTTGACACATAAAGATTTTTTTGTTTTTAAAAAAGAATACAAATAGAAAAAAAAAGTAAAAAGAAGGCAAGGGTTTAGTCAATGTTTAGAAACCCGCGTTAGCCACCTCTATAAGTACATTGAATCCCAAAGTTACAAAGGGCTCCTTTTGCAAATGTATGTTTAGGGTGTATGTTCAAGGTGCTTTAATTTGAAGGAAGACCCAAACATATGCTTAATTTTTATATCCGTGTATATGAAAAAAAAATTATCAACTCTAATAAAAAAATTCCAGTGCCTCAAGAAATTGTTCTATAAAATAACTCTTTGAACAATGGTCCCGCCAGTTGAAATTCTGAAGGAAAAAAATAACTAAAAAATTGTTCATTGTGTATTTATTTTTCTTTCAATATATAAAAAATGCGATACATTATTATGTATTTTTTTTGTTTCAATATATATACTTTGATATCAAAAGGAGCACCCTTTGTGGAAATGGGTCAAAGGAAGTTCACAAAAGACTAATGAACTGGGACAAAATGAATTAGTGTGTACTTGGTTTTACAGTACAAAATATCAAAATTGAGTTTTGCTTCTCATCAAATTTAATTTCAGTAAAAATATATATGTTTAGTTATTATTGGATAAAATTAATTTTCCCTCCAAATATTGATTTCATTCGAAGTGATAAAAAGCAACTTTTGAGTTAAATTGAAGAATTTACACTAAGTTTCATATTAAATTTGCTTTCAAAGTAAAAATATTTAAATATAAATTACTTCACTTGGAAATAAATTTTGTAAAATTGATTAATTCCTTTCAAAATCTTTGATAACGTTCATCCAATCACATACTTTCTAAATTCCTACTTGCATATTCTCTTTCCATTTTTTTTCACCCAACATACAAAATTGTAAAGTTAATTAATCCTTGAGTTAAAGATTATTATTAATACTCAAATAAGTAAATTTTACATGTAAATTAAATTATTACACACACTTAAAGATCATTGTATGAGGTAATTTTCCACTCAAATAGCCATAATATAATATTATAAGTAAAATTTATTTGTGTTCGCATGCACCTCCCTTGGATGTTTTTAGTTTCTATCGAAATGTGTCACAGGAACTTTTGATATTTTTTGTAAAAGCATGCATCGGAAAACAATTTATCAGGGCAATTGCCGTATGGCAACTACTATTTCCAAACGTACTAATCATGTTTGACTGAATCAATATCATCATTAAGAAAATTGATTATTTATTTAACTACGACCACGCATTTCAACAAAGAATTCAGAAGCAGACAAAAAGAGCATCGCAGACTTGCAATATTCTGATGTTCTGTTTGCTGAGGGGAAGTATATAAAACTTAAAAAGTAAAAAGAGGAGACCGAAAATGATATTTTGAAGCTTTACTTTTAGATTTTTTTTTTTTTAACAAAAGCTTTACTTTTAGAACTTAGAAATCATCTTTTCATTTTATATTTAGCTAAATAAAAAATACATTATTAACTATATTTACACTTACACACTCCTTTTTTTCCCTCACATTCTAACATAAAATAATAGTTTAGGTAATTAAGATGGATTTAAATAATATACAAACAATAACATTTTACATTATACAAGTATTTATAAATATAAATAATGTTTGTACATGTAAAATAGTAGTGTTAGTATCCTTCAATAAAAAAATATTATTTGAATTACTTTAATATAATTATTTTTAAAATTTTCTTTTTTAATACTTTTATTTAAGTTTTAAGTATATAGTTTCTACTTTATGTATACTTAATTTTATTATTTTATTTTATAAAATATTAAAATTACCGGTAGATTGCATGGTAGTTGACAGAAAATTCGTACGAGAACACAACTAAGCAACGTATACTTGATGAAGTTGTGATAGACAAGACATTTTGGTTTGGTAAACTAAACATTGAGATTAAGGACTCGACTAGCGCTAGATATTACTAGTATTATGACCGGACAAAGTCAACCTCACAGTCTGTGCTGACACCTCGGAAAATTAACAACGTTGCCTTGTCCTCCATGAGTTTCCTCCGCAGGTTGTGCCCCTGTTTGCACAAGGGCGGCGCAGCCTTCCACGACGGCGATGACGACGACGTAGATCGCAACCACCCCGGCGACTCCTTCGACCTAATCTTCGGCCTCCACACTCTCCAACTCGCCACCAACTTCTTCTCCGACATCAACCGGCTAGGTCATGGAGGCTTTGGTCCTGTTTTCAGGGTACCCTCTTCTGCTTTCTCCCCTTCAAATTAATTCCATTAGTAACATACCACTTTACTATAGTTAAATTCTTAAATATTATAGTCATGAGATTGCCAAAGATCAGTAATTAGACCTTATTGTTAAAATTTCAGGACTAAATGTTTATGTAATTAATTAAATTATGCATGCTTTGCGCAGGGATTGATGCCAAATGGTCAAGAAGTGGCGGTTAAGAAGCTGTCATTGGAATCTAGGCAAGGAGATAGAGAATTCACCAATGAAGTCAGGCTATTACTCAGAATTCAGCACAAGAACTTGGTTACATTACTGGGTTGTTGTGCAGAAGGGCCTGAAAAGATGCTTGTATATGAGTATCTGCCTAACAAAAGCCTTGATCGCTTTCTGTTTGGTATTGAGAAGAGACGTTTATTTATCTATTTATTTACCGTTGTTTTGTAGTTGTTTGTGGGCAGTGATTGATTGACAACAGTTATAACATAATTTTCAGATAAGAGAAGGTCTTCATCTTTGGACTGGGCAACGCGATTTAGAATAGTTACAGGTGTGGCAAGAGGACTTCTCTACCTGCATGAAGAGGCCCCGGAAAGAATTATTCACAGGGACATTAAAGCTAGTAACATATTGCTGGATGAGAAATTAAATCCGAAAATTTCGGACTTTGGTTTGGCAAGGTTGTTTCCTGGGGAGGACACTTATATGCAGACATTTAGGATTTCTGGTACACAGTGAGTAGATTCTTCCCTTCTTGTTGTTTGTTATTCAGGTGTAGGTATCCTTATGGCTTTTTTATATTTGATTAATGCAGTGGTTACATGGCCCCTGAATATGCATTGCATGGATATCTGTCTGTGAAGACAGATGTTTTCAGTTATGGAGTCCTGCTGTTGGAAATAGTTAGTGGGAGAAAAAACCATGATATGCAGCTTGGTTCAGAAAAGGCAGATCTCCTGAGCTATGTAAGTTGATCAGATGGCAAGCATGAATGTGAATCTAGTATGGACTAATTAAGCTCATGAACTGAGATTTTTGTTATAAATTAACCGGTCAGCTGGTGTAATATGCATTTTTAATAACTAGAAAAATGCATATTTTCTAAGCTTATGCTAAGGATTAATAAAATGGAAGTGTGTTGTCACTGTTGTGTCGCTAGTAATATAATGGTACTTGTTCTTGACATTCTCTTATATATAAGGTTAGCGGCTTAGCGCAATTACATGTGCTAAGGTAGTAAGACCCTTTGTCATTGGTCATCTGCAATCATATATATGATTTGGTTCATCCCTTTGCTGGTGAACAAAGTGAAATTTTTGCTTTGACATGGCACCATAGAGTATCTTCCATATGAACTGGACAACAAAACCTGCATTTTATGGAACAATGTGTATATCAATCACTATTCATTGACTTACGTGGTCAAAGGGAATTTACATGAACATTAAGCATAATATGTGACCATTTCATTGACCCTTCATTTTTTTTTCCATTATATTTTGTAGGCGTGGTCGCTTTATCAAGGAAGGAAGATAATGGACTTAATTGACCCAACCCTTGGTAGATATAATGGTGATGAGGCAGCAATGTGCATTCAGCTAGGTTTGTTGTGCTGTCAAGCAAGCATAATTGAAAGACCTGACATGAATAATGTTAATCTCATGCTCTCAAGTGATTCCTTCACTTTGCCAAGACCAGGAAAACCAGGAATTCAAGGTCGTGCAGGACGTTGGAATACAACCTCAACTTCTGCTTTGACCAATACCAATGCTAGTAGTGCTACCAGGGTCTCAGGTGGTAGTGGTAGTTTTGTAGAGGATTATTCTAGAAATTCTATATCCACCTCTTCTTTTGATGAAGGAAGATGATCTCCATTCATATTGTATAGGGTGTAATAGAAGATCTCTATTTATTTAAGGGTATTCTTTTTCTAATATCGATTTTATATTAGTAGAAATAGTTTGATGTATTTTATGTATAACCTATAACTATATATAAAAAGAGAGAGAGATGAGGTTTTACCCTCCGTTTGGATTGAAGGAAAGAAAAATTTTCATTTTTGTCTATAGTAATCAATCTTTCTTTTCATTTTTTTTTCTCTTTCTCTCCTACCAAACAAAATAAAATATATCATTATCTAGTGTTTTCTTTTCTTCCTATTTTCTATCCTTTCATCCAAAAATATGATTAGTGTTCACATTTTTTTTCCCTATTCTAATCCTATAACTACTTCCATAAATCATCATTTCTCTCTTACTATCTTATTTTTTTTTATTTAGTTTCTGTTCCTTTTTGTTTTATTTCTCTGTTAATTACACTCTAATTGCACTCTGAAAATCACCTATTACTTTTGAATATTAATTCGTTGATAACAAGCATGAGGATCATCGGTTGTGACGGACAATGAAGGGCTTATGTTATAAATTATAATTGAACTAATTTGGGATGTAATTGTAATATGATATGAAACTCATCTTTCAATGATTCTTCTGGAACATTCCAAAAAACAGAGTTGGCCTACTCGGACTATAGACTAGTCGCAAATAATTAATCAAAGACTGGAGAAAAGCTCAGATGGAGAAAATTTGAGACTGCAAATTTTCATGAAAGATTTGCAATTTTAATGTTACTTATTAAATGCACAACTTTAATCAAATACAAAAAAATTTAACTATAGTTTGGAAGACGGATGGGTGGACAATTAGAGTGGTGACTGGTGACTAAGGATCTCTCTATTAGGATTAAGGGGTCCAAAAATGCAAATATGGAATAAGAGATGTTCCTTGAGGTTCACGGGACAATAGAAATGTTTGCTCTTATTAAATAGGTTGGTTAAATGAGTCAATAATATAATGACAGTTTAATATATCATTAGAGTGGGGACTAAGCTCAAAGGGGTCTCCATTTTGGGGTTCAAAAATGGAAATAGGGAATGAGAAGGAGATGCTTCATATTGAATCAAAACTTGCAAGAAAATATTCCTTAGGTTCACGGGACAAATAGAAGTGTGCTTTTATTAAATGGGGTTGGTTAGACGAATCAATCGTAATTTTAATCCGTAAAAAGATAAATTTTGAGAAAACCTATTTATGTCAAGACCTTTTTTAATAGTTAATTTGGAGAGTTTTTTTTTTCTCCTTTCTTTTCTCTACTTACGGGGATATTGTGTAAATGAGCAACTTCTATTAATTCCCTCCCCCCTCCGCATGATTAAATAAATTATGGGTAAAATATGTTTTTTACTCTTCTAAAATTTTCAAAGTTTACTTTAAAAAAAAAATTGTCCACTTTTTGTTCTCTAATTTTGAAATGTCTATTTTTCATCTCAGCAATTTAAAATTTTTTTCTATATAGTTTACTCTTAAATTATCTTATGTGTATATTTATTTGTAATATAAAAATCCTGAATTATACATTACCACGTCAATCTACTATTAGGTGCCACGCCAATTCATTTACCTATGTGTCAACATCTCAATAATCGTACCTTCTATTACTATATTTCTTCTTTATTGAGTTAACCTCATTTTCGATTTAGACCTAAATTAACATATCCATTGTCCAACGTGTTATTTTTCTCCGTTCTCGTAAACATTTTAAAGTGCAATTCGCATAAGAAATCGAAGGTGATTTTCATTCTCTCTTCACTCTTCTTAAGTTTCCTCCTATCTTGTTTATTTGGAGGCCCTTTCGCAAAATGAGTTCTAAGTTGCAATTCTCTATTATCATTATATAAATCTTGAACTAAGAAACCATATGTAGCCATGTCAATCTACAATTGTCACTTATTTGCTTGTGTCAATGGCTCAAAGAATTACCTTCTATCAACATTTATCCTCAACTGAATTATCCTGTCATTGCCAGTTTGGACCTACATTAACAGGTCTAAGGTGCTATTCACGATCTAATATTCATTTCACTTGATTTTACCTCCTTCCACCAATCTATACCATAGCCTTAGGCAGTTAGGCATGGGGTTAAGATGGTGAAGAATACAACTTCTAAACAGATTCGCTTCCATTCCAGAACAAAACACTGACAAAATCTTAAAAATACGGATTCATAGGATGTTAAAATCTTAAAAATACGGATTCATAGGATGTTACAAGAAAATATATCAAATTCTACATTGATAAACCAGGACACAGTATTTTCTATAAGTAACTAAAGAAAATCCAGAATTAAAGCCAACTTAACAAAACCAGCATCCACCATATGTAATTCAGGAAGAAATTCAAAGCTAACAAATAGAACCTAAGCCTCGGTAGTAGGATACTCAAACACGACATCTTTGCCTGAAAGTTTCCTGTATACTGCAGCAAAAGTCTCCAACTTGTACTCGGTATTGTTTCGCTCCTTGGGGTCCAAAAAGACCTATCCAGACAAGGAAAACAATTTAAGCATTAGTATTTTTCTGATATTGGATGCATATGCTCCCATTAGTTTGGTACTTTAGTTAACTAGAGATGTTTTATTCAAATCTCTGGCTGATTTAACACAACAAGACTATAAGAATAACTTCAGAAGTTCCATGGCTATAATCTTTACCTTCATAATCTTGGAACCATCAATTTTATACCTAACACGCTTTCCAACAATCTCAGCAGGCAATACAATATCTTCCAGCATTGCCTCATGTACAGCAGTGAGTGTTCTGGTGCGGGGGCGCTGAACAGCAGAACCTTTCTTTGGTGGCCTTACTATCCTCCTGGTGGCAATCAAGATTACATCCTACAAGTTTAAGGGTCATTAATATATAACAAAATAAAGCATCACATTTTTAAAAAAAAAAAAATTGTAGGTGACTGGAAAAGAGAGACAATTTTTATGGCTAATGTTCTTGTGCCAAACAACTAGCTAAATAAGGAGTAAAATACAGTGATTGAAAAGAATAAAAAGTTCAACAAGCATCCCCAACAAGGAGTAGAATAGTGTTTCAGAGAAGTAGCTGACAGGAATGTGCAGAAACAGTCTGGTGAAAGAATATTGAAAACAAAGGGACATGACTCTTCATACTTTTCCACTAAACTTTTTCTCAAGTTCTCTCACAAGCCTGACATGAATCTTCCGGAATCCTTTCCTTAGTCTGTAGGGGACATGGATAACCACAGCCTTTCGGTTGCCAGAAACATCAATTTGGCTGTAGATCATGAAAGATGATAGTCAAGAGACAAGCAAAGATCTTATTATCTTCACACAAACAACCATTAAGACACATTCTTACACAGCTGAGTTTATGTATAAATCTTTCAGATCACTTTTCAGCTCATTGTTGGTATTTTCTAGATCAAACAATGCCTGCAACAAATTATTAACAAATTAGTTGGTCATTTCACTTGAAAGTTGAAACTGATTAGCAACTCCAGACTACAGCAACAACAATACTATAAAGAACCAAAATAAACCTGTCCAACTGATTCCTCAAATTCAGTTGGCTCAGCATCCTTATCCTTGTGAATTTTCTTCCTCGATGTGTACATCTTGACAACTGTAAACAAAAAACCGAATTAGGTGAATATTGTAGTCTAAGTTTCACAAAATGAAAGTTCAATATGTAAACAGACAACAAGCACAAGCCTAATCATCAAGTTAATAGATTAATTGAAACTACATCAAATACCATACTGATTCTAAAATAATGAAGAAACAAGTTGATCACGAGACGCCATCAATTCCTAGTTACATCTCCCATCAATTTCAGCCAGATTACAGAACATATCCAGCATGAATAAGCCAAATATTCTCAGCATTGTCATGACAACAACAGCCCTAATGATACAACATTCTTACACTTTCTTTTATAAAATTGTCATTTACTGATTTTTAAATTAAATCATTAATTTGAAAGTTATATTATATGCTTATCCCTTTTAAAAAATACATAATGGGACAAAAATGAACAGCCATCTATCTATGAATCAATGCCAAAAACATGGTTACAACTTACAACACTTAATAGTTTGCATAAAGCATGACATAGCAATTAAGACTAAGATTCATGTCACTTATGTCAGGTTACAGTTAACGAATACATAGAAATTAAGAATTGTTATCACTGCCAGATAATGGTAAAGGTGCTACTTGTCTCTGAATCTCATTCACGGAAACACAAATAAAAAAGAAAACCCTTTTTTTCTAGAGAAAATTCCCTATAACCCTAACAAAACAAGACAGAATCATCAATTGATTCTTCATGGCAGACATTGCGCAAATGTACAAATTTTACAAAGAACCTAAAAATTATAATTTTTGTTCCGTTTTATGTTGATTTTGGTTGAGAAGTTGCAGAGTGACTTAAATCTTAAAAGGGTGTCAGAATCCTACCTCACCCCAAGAAGATGAAAGCCACCGAGAGTGCCGCTGCGAAGAGAGTGAGTCCCTGTTCTGTTTTCGCGGCAGTGAAACCCTAATTTGGGGATTAGATTAGGTTATAAAGATTAAATGAACGACTCAGATTGGGTGTTTAGTACACATTGACGGTTAGGATTCCGCGCGAGAGACTATGTATCATGGCCGTTCGATTAATCATTGTTTTTAATATGTTTGATATAGTTTTTCTTTCTAACTTTTCTTCTCTTTAGACAAAACATATTGGAAGAAAATTCTTAAAAATAATTTAAAAAAAGTATATTTTAAAAATAACCCCCACATATTAGGGTGTATTTCTTTCTATTTTCAGAAAGCTAATTTTAGTTTTCAAAATATTATATAAGGTTGTTCAAATTAATAATTGGATGGAGAGTTTTGTCACTTTTAGTGATTAGGAGTTGGTATATAGGTTCAGGTCTCAGGTCTATAGGCTAGTTCATTAAGCTTGGAGACTCGACGAGTTATAGATACTTTTTTTACAAGCCCATACAACTATAAGCAATACTTGAATCCGGTTTGTTAAGTTTGAAGACTTAATGAATTTTATTTGCGGGCTCGCGAGTAGCCTGTATAAGATAATTAATTTTAAAATAAAAATTATATAGTTTAAGTATTTGAGTTGAGAGTTAAGCCTTTAGACTCCATAGTCTCCCCTTTCAAACCCTTACGCTGCTGCATGTCTCATTTCCCGATCCTCACTCTATTGTGAGGCCCACGACATCACTTTCTTTTTCTTGGCTTGGGTGCGACCTCCCTATCCCAATCAACACCGCATCGCACTTCCCTTACCCCGGTCAAACACTGTGCGAGAAGGTCACTTCCTCCTCCTTAGCTCGCGCGTGTTACCCCTCTTTACACATCACACCTCTCTTGCACGCTGCGCCTCCCTACTTCACACCTCTCTCTTGCTTGTGGTCATGCCAAACAATCAAAATTTTTTATTTATATTTGTAATTATTAATTGAACCCGTAAAGCAGCTGTTTGTTCGCGGGCTTGACGGAGTGGGTATGGACCTAAGAAAAGTCCATTTATTTTACGGAACAGATTTACCTGGTTTGCTTAAAGCATAGATTTCACGAGACAGACTTTAAACAGACCGGACTGACCCATATACTCATCCTTAATAACGATCTTATCCGACTTGAATTGTCTTCACTAAAAGACACATGTGATTTAAACAAAACAAAAAACAATTGGAAGAAGAGTTTTGCTGCCATAATGTTCTTAACCACCTCAAATAAAATTATCTCCACTGGAAAATATGTCATCTAAAAAAATTAAGAAAAAGGTTGAATAAGAGAAAATAGAAGAAAAACGTGAGAAAATGTCTCCCGAATATTGCTGTTTTTTTAACACTTATTTAGGAAACAATATTTTAAACTTAAGAGATTTTTAATAAGAAATTGATTGTTTTGTTGTGCAAATTGTTTTAGAAAATAATTTTTAAAATCCAAAAGTGAAAAAAGAGCCCGTGAGTATTTGACTAAGATAAAGAATCGATTTTTTCTTCCAAAATTATGGTGTTACCGTGAAATTTGTGAAGCAATAATTTATTGTTGTGATTTTATTGAGGTAAGACATTTTTTTTTATCGCATTGTCACCTCAAACATGTACTTAAACAATCCTCCGCATTTTTAATTTTTTTTTTCAAACACACTGTAAGTCTCTTTCTCTCTCATCCTAAACTAATTGATCTGAGAAGAAGAAATGAATCTTTTAATTTTAGAGGATTTAAGCTAAAATTGACAAACAACTTTTATTTTAAAGTTTAACTTTAAAATAATTTTCAAGCCATATAAAATCAAGGCCAAACATAAGACAATTTTTTTTCAATTTTGCTATCATGAACTTTTATTGCCCTCCCAGTTCCAACTGTTGTCCTAGAATCAAATTCAGGTTTTGGCTGTTCAAAATCAGAAAGTCTACATTTTTATGAAATTTATTAAATCTTTGTTAGTGTTATGGTTTTATTTACACGCAATTTTCCAAATTTTATATTATGGGCTTGTGAATATTAACTCCCTCTCAAGTCTCAACTATACAACTCATTATGTAAATGCACTCACGACTCACCGCATATGTACATGTACACGACAAACTATAAATATTTTGGTATATCAATTGGAATTACTTATTTTATCTTTTCAATACTTAAAAAAGTAAAATCCGAGAAAGACACATGTCCAAATGTCCTATAAATTATAAAACAACTACTCTTTAGTCTTTACATTTATATTTATAGCTAAGCTATTGAATAATCGATTATCTAATGACAAGCACTACATATTATAAAAGAGATAGTGAGTGGTTCTAAAAAGATACTCTAGAATCTAAATGATAATCTTTGTATGTTCCTAAATTGTCATAATTCATCCATGCTCCATGTGCTACTTGCAAATTCCTTGTTTAGCCTATTGGTTTCTAATGTTTGGCAATCAAACACTGGGAGTTCCAGATTCCCAGCAACCATTGTGGTTGTCAGGTTCAAGGCATCCCTGTCATAGGAATTGTTATCTATGCTATAGCCATCATATAAACACATGCCAAAGTCACAGTTATCTAAGGCCTGAAATTGACTAGTAGTGTATCCAAAAGGCTGACTCATATTTGGGATATTTGCTGATTCTGAAGAGGAAATGCATGAACTATTGTGGTGTTCAGAGTCTGAGTTCTGCTCATGCTGATTCAAATGATTGAGATCTCCATGGCAAGTGATTTGTATTGTTGGTGTTGTCCCAATCCCAAATGATGAATAATGAGGAACAGTAACACCATCAAAAGGTAAAGGAATTGCTTGGTCTTGGGTTGACATGGCCGAAGGAGATGATTCTTGTGATTTATGAAGACATCTTGTCATCTGTAGACCCTTGACAAATTCTACAAATCCTGCTCTTCTGTGATCCTCAAATTTCGCATATATTGCTTGTTTCTGAATCCTTGTTCTCCAATAGTTCTTGATTTCATTGTCTGTTCTGCCTGGCAGCTGTTGCGCAATTTTTGACCACCTACATCAATCACAAAAGAGGAAATAAGAATTCAAAGAAAGGATATTATGCTAGAATTGACTAGCATATTGATAGTGGCCAGTTTTGCTTCTTTCTTAAGAATCAAAAGATGCTGAATAAGCATAGTTTCACAAAACTAGTAATTATGTGATATGCACCTGTTGCCCCACTTTGAGTGTAGTTCAAAAATCAAAAGCTGCTCTTCCGAGGTTAAATTTCCTCTCTTAACATTTGGCTTTAGATAATTGAGCCATCTCAATCTGCAACTCTTACCTGTTCTCCTTAGTCCTTGAGATAATTTAGCCATCACAAAAATTAAAGCAAATAATCAGAATTGGCATAAAAAAATGTTTTGAAAAATATAAAATAACAAATATTGTATCAGCAACAAGAAAATTTTATTTTCTTTTTTAGTTTTTCTTGGATTACCTGAACGTATAGCAAGCAAATTCCATCTCCCTTCACCATGATTGGCAATGTAATGGGTGAGAAGATAATCCTCTTCAACACTCCATGGCCCTCTTCTAAGTTCATAATCATCTTCACTTGAACAGATTATGCTCTTGGAAGGAGTAGACATGGCTAGTCTCATTGATCAAAACTCAAAACACCATGAAGGGACTTGTAATGAGTATGCAAGTTAGCCTACACAAGATATATAAGTACACATGATTTGAATCTCATATACAGTGCAACATATTTTGGGGGGATTTTGTCAATGTGAACAATATGAACTTTGTTGCTTTTTCTAAAGACAGAAAAAGCCTATCACTGCTGTTATAAATTCCATTTTACGGCTTCCATTTACTTTTCATGGTCTCTGCCCCGTGAAACATTAAAAGTTGGATAGGTTCGTTGCACAGAATCACCTTATTCCTAGAAGAATAACAAAAATACAGCTTACTAATATATAGTCATTGGTTACATTATTCGATAACAGGAGACAGGTTATATAAGTTGATAGCTGGAACCTGACTGTTATTTATTTCAAAGAACAAATTCACTTGAGTTGTACTCCATATTCGTCTCTCAATATTTTATTCAGTTAATATCACATTCTTGCGAATAAAAATTATTGAAATTTTTTAGAATTTTGTATGCTGTGAACGACCTTGCATTACCAAGAACCTGAATTGTAGGTTGTTATATGTGATTTTGTTAATTAATATCCCGTTATTCATTTAAAAGACTTTTTTTCCCTTACAAATATCTTTTTGTATTTTTAGAGAAAATCCTTTGGGATAGGTCAAGTACTTTAAGTGGTCCACGCCACCCAACCACCATTAATTCATGTGAAAGACTTTCCTCAAGTGTGTTAACGGTTTTAGCAAAAAAGATGAACAAAGTAGAAAATAAGTTAAAACATCAAATTAAAAAATATATAAAGATTAAACTGAAACTTGAAATAAATATAAAAGACAAAAGATCTAATTTGATCACTGTAAATTGTAAGTTTAGTAAACAGCATTAAAACATCGAAGACGTAACTAATTAAAAACAGTCGTACTTATAAAGGGTAAATTGAAATTGATGGTGCATGTTGACATGGGTTCGATTTTATGATAGTGGGTATGAAAAAACTTTGTTAGAAGATGTAAAATTTATGTCGGTGATGGAGGGTTAGTTTTATAATTTTCGATAATGAACATATCATATTTCTAAAAAAATAAATAAAATATCATTTAAAAAAAGGTTAATTAAAATATTAATATTATTTATACAGTTTAAAAGTATATTTAAGCTAATATTTTATTACTAAAAAGTCTTATTTCTCATAAAAAATAATTTTGTAAAATGCACACTAATTTTTATATCTTCAAAGTCTATTTCCTGAAAATACATGTTTGAATTTCTGAAGATTTTGTTACAGCACGAAATACAAGACAAAAACAACGAAACTGATATTTCTTAGAAACGAAGATTGGACACTAACAAAATAACTACAATCCAAACACACTCAAAATAATTCTCTTTAATATGGATATTTTACTAATTTATCAACGATGCATAAAATCAATGAATTTATTTAGACAAAAAAAAAATCAACGAATTTATGTCATAATATTCTTTTCACGGTTACCCCGTGCCTTGGATAGAAACATAACATAGCATAGATACTCCCAAATCAAAACGTGCAGTTATTGTTGTTGCTGCTGTATTGTGGGCCGGCATTGAAACACTGCTACGAATCTTACAAGTTACAACTCAGCCACATTGTTTTTTCTTGGTTGTCAATTGTCCCATGATGTCTGCTTTGGTATAAGAATAGATTCAATGTGGTTCTCCTTTGTCCAAATTTAAATTTTCCATTATTGGGTTCTGGATGAAAACTCAGTAACAAGAATAAACACTAGGAACAGTAAGCTATATAATATTTTTCTCTGCTATGTCTGACTTCTAATGAAGATGTTTAATTTTCTTCCAAATCTAGGGATGATATTAAACTTGAACAACCTAGAAGGTGAAATAAATGGTGGCTGCTTAATCTCGTTTTCTCAATCAACTTGGTTGAAGAATCAATAGAAGAAAATGTGAAATAACTTAATATTAAATTAGATTTTGTTCTGGAGTTCAATGTGGTAGGTGTACCTTTTTCAATAATTAAAATGAAAATTTCTTATGTATGTTGGGTAAAAAATAAGAAAAAACAAATCTTCTCTATAAATAATTAATTGCCAAGTCTTCTATAATAACTTGATTCCATTGTAATCAAAATTTAAAATTTAATCTCAAATTCCCAATACTCAATTGTTCTCTTGAATATGTGATTGAGATGAATCTTGGCGTGGGATAGAACCTTGGAGGATAGAGCACAAAAGACACAGCATGCTAGCAAAGAGCAAACCTACAAAATAACATTTTCGTTTTGTCAATGTATAAATCTCTAGAATGTTAAAAGTTTCAATTAGATAGCTCATAGATATGGATGTTGAAAACGTGACATCAGATTAGACAGGTTGAGTGACAAATTAAGTTGTACAAGTACTTACATAAAATGCACTCCACATAAAGTATGGGAAAAAATAAATTAATTGGACCCTTGATATAAAAAATGGCCTATATATGTTTGATGGTGCCCCAATAGCATTAAGAAGTAACTGTGGTTGTAAGATGTAGTAACTAGTTTGCACCCATTTCCTGTATAAGATGTAAAATTTAAAACCCCTGCCCATTATCCTTTTTGGCTCAAGTTAATTCCTAATTAATTGATAGTAACCGTTTGTTTGTTTTTTCTTCTTTTCAAATTGTCTTGCAATAATGCAATTGTAATGTTGTTGATGGTGACATGAAGCAAACATGTAATTAGCACAGTAGAATTGCCAAGTAAGCAGGCATGATCCATTACATAAGAAGTTTGTTCGCAAAAGTAAGACCAAGAAGCAGAGGCCATATAATATATTGAGAGTGATTCAGATTGAGAACCAGGAATTTGACATTGTGGTCTCAAAGATAATAATAAAAATGATGATTATTATGATTATGATGATATGATTAAATCGTGACCATTTTATCAAGTGTGATGGTAATTACAGAGACTAATGTGACGTCATTAATGACCAACAAAATGCCTTTGGGATTAAAATTGATCAGCTTTGGTAACAGATAGGCTTTGAAAAAAAAACTGTTCCAGATTGAGCTTTTAATTTTCTAAAGATTTGTTCAAGATTTTAAACTTTTTGTGTGCTTGTAGGCACTGTAACCATTTTGTAAGGGGCCGTGTTGTGAGAAAGCAACAAACTTAGAAAAGGAAATAAAAGTCATCACAACTCATCATTCATACTTTATTGATTTAATGAAAATGGTGCACTAATATTTTAAGTTAACATACATCTAAAGTTTTATAATATTAAATCAAATATGAAAAAAATTATGTAAAATTAATTTTAAATTAATTCTCTAACGTGAAATTAAATACTATTTAAAGTCTGACTTTCCTACTTTTTCAGTTATACATTTTCTACGTCAAAAATCTTATACATGCTTAGTATTTTTTCTTCTTCTCTCATTTGGATGTGCATTTCTCATGAAAAAAATATTTTTCAATCATTTCTATGAATTATTATTATTATTTTGTATATTTGATCTTAAATGTTTTTTCCTTTCAATCTATCTCCTTTTATTTCTATCTTTGAATTTAATATCAATAATTTTTAAAAATAAATTATCAATAATTAAAAATAATTTGATATCACAATGTAATTTTTTTCCCAATAACACAATGTAAATTATTCATTATAAATATAAAATATAACTTATATTTTCAAACATATTTATTTATTATGAATTTTAAGTTTTTTACTGGATGAATTTTTAGGGTTTAGATACAATTATATATTAAAAAATATTTATTTATTATAAATATTAATTATATAAAATTAAGCATTTACCTTATATGCATACATTCATAGTTTGTAACTTACGATAACAACATTTCAAAAAGTTAAGAATAACTTATAGATTTCTGCAACCTCTTAATCTTTGAATTTTCGCTCTACCTAATCTTCTTTGTATTGGTTAACTTATGGACTATATCTCTTTTTTTTCAATATTTTATTTAATTTTAATAATAGAAGACCCTGATTTGTTGACTCTGAAAATATCAGCATGTATTATGGGCCAAAACTATTTTTTTGTTACTATTTTTTCAATTCGGATTGTATTTGGGTTTAAAATTTCGTATTATAATTGAGTATAATTTTTATATATTATTAGTAAAAAAATTAGATTATCATTTAATTATAAATTATTATCAATGTAATTCTTAAGATAATTTTATAAAAATCAAAAAATTTATTATACGTGTCAATTTATATATCATTCAATCATAGTGTAAAAATCAGGTATACTATTTACTCTTCATGATTCCCCTTTTATTATTCTAGTGTATACTTCTTGTTAATTCAAGGAAAATAATTATGATCATGTGGAAATTAGCACATCTAATCTAAAAATTGTTAACAGTGTCATTGCTAATTTCATTATCTTTAAAATTCTAAACTAGTTCATTTTCTTTATATGTCCCTGCAATTTTTACTCCAAAAATAATGTGTGTTTGCGCCGAATAAAAGTGAATGCTAATAATAATACATAGCTGTTTTTAATTTGGTTCTAAAGTCAAATAATTTGTTTATTGAACCAAACTAATTTGAAGCTATACCATTTATAGTACCAAGCATAACTAGGATTGGATGAATTTTTTTTATAGTTAAAACAAGTTGTATTCCTAACTCTTTAAGTCTTATCCATGTATTTTTTTTACTTTGTTTTACGAATTTAATTATATTTTTATGAATAATATTTTTGAAAATATTATCATTGAGAATATTTCTCATCAAAGATGTCTGATAAATATTTGTCATTCCTCAAAATATTTTAAAAAATATTAAATAACTAAATAAATAAGATAAAATAAGAGGAAAGTGAAAAGTTATATTTTAAAAAATAACATCTATTTCCATAAGGATACAAGATCCTCATCTTTTTACACGAGAATAACTAAAAAGGTGCAGAAAAATGTGTAATGTATATTCCTAAAAATGAGTTATGTCTTGAAATAAATTTTCAAAACTTTGAAACAAATTAAACATGAAATGTTACATTCTCATGTTAATCATGAACTAAACTAAAACTGGTATTGCAAAAATTTAAAGGCTGACCGGCCGTGATGGATATAAGACCCAATTGGTAAGGTATAATTTCTTTATTAACCTGATATACGAAGCAAAAGCGTGTTGTGTACTATACATTGCTTGCACTCTAGATGGCCTAAGGATGACTGACTTCGCACACATAATATATACATGATGTGTAGAGAACTTGAACGCAGGAATTATGCCACATATACTTCAAATTAAAAGTTTAAATAATAATTAGATGCTTCAAAAATGAATAATTAACTTGGTGTGTTAACAGTAGTATTATAAAGGATATTGTATCAATCAATCACCTCATATAAGCCACTCCAAGGATTCAATGAACCCTCTCTCCAATATACTAATACTATATATTAAAATCAATGATATCGTTCAACCACAATCAAATTAATGTAGTAATGGACTGTTGAGAGATTGAGCTTTCTTTCTTTTCCATGTATAGTTGATTTCATACGCACCCACTTATACAATTTTTCTCCTTGAAAATGTTTCCTTCCAGGGCCATTAGATGTGAAGGATGCATTTAGACATAATTTAAGTAAGTGGGCATCATATCAATTATCAAATCATCTTTTGGGCCAAAAAAAGTAGACCATATTTTGTCACTTAATCTATCATCTTTCCGAGGTTGTTCAATATATGATTGCATAAATATTTTAAGGAAAATTTAACAATATGGAATTAATGTTGAATCCTGTGGACATGTTAGGTTGAAGATATCATATTTGGACTACATTGAGCTGATTGCAACTGAGCCACGTAATATAGCCTATGTGTAGTGATATGTGGTGGCACTGTTTATGGCTTCATATGATGTGAGTGGGGTTACAAATTTTAAAAAACTGTAATTTGTTCTTTTCTTTTAAAAGAAAACAGTCCACTTCCTCATTGTACGGGAGAAGACACCTTTATGGTACATTATTTTAGGATCCAAATTTATATTCATCTTCATTAATATCATCTGTTTGTCATATAAACATGTAATAAAACCTAATTACAGATGTGGACTCTTACTGGAAAAGTGTGATAAAAGATATGTTAGCAATCTGGAACTTGATGTATGCCTTATATATACTTATGATCTATTTTGGTCTAATTCAGGTGCCAAACTTCGGAAGTTTTGTTCTAGGAAATTAATTAAGTCTATATGCCTAAGTTTGTGGTTTTTTTGTGTGTGTGTGTGCGTGTGTGAGTTTGTGTGAAATAATTAATCCAACGCCATTGGAATCTAACTAATTAAAACATTATTTGGCGTTCTTTAAAGAAAAATAAAATGGAATGAAAAAGAAAAAAAAAATATTTACTTTTGGTTTATAACTTTAAACTTGAGTTAATTTTATTTACGTGATTTGGAAAATTGTATATTCAGAAATTATATTTACATGTACTAAAGTTATTTTGCTTAGGCTCAAAAACTAATCTCTTTTAATTGTTTTAAGTAATTTTAGAAGACCAGTAAAATAAAATAGTAATTTTAGAAGATAACTTCCAATGAAAATTGAAAAAGATAACTTTCACGTTTAGTGCCCAAAACAAAATTCAGATGGTGTTTGATTTTGTCAGATTAGAACCAAAGTCATGTTATTGTCAAGTTTAACTTTGTCCTTTCTTTATTTTATTTGTATTAATTAATTTAGTTTTTATTTTCAGTATAATCAGTTAACTCTAAGTAAAATTTTCAGAAAATTAATTTCTCAAAATTATCTGACATATGGATGTCCCTCTCTTTGTCTCACTTTTTCTTTTTTTACTGTATTTAACTCTTTATCACGATTAAGCCACGTTGAAGTTAGTTATTAGAAGTTATTAGAAATTAGGTAAATAATTACTTAATTATGTTACTAAAAGTTATTGAAGTTAGTTACTAGAAGTTACTAAAAGTTAGTTATTCTCTATATTTATATAAATAAATTACCTTTGTAATACTTTGATAAATGAATTTGAAAACTATCATTCATTTCTTTCATTTTTGATATGATATTAGAAGTTTTTGCTTCCGTACTTCTTTCTTTTTATTAAAGTTATTTCTTTTTTTATCTCATGATCATGGCGGTCATTGATGATTCTAATCCCTTCATTCTCAAAGAGTATTTTTTTTAAGCCGGACTCGGTGCTGCTGCTATCGACATTCCTTCACCATGATGTCCAGAGGGGAGCTCAGATTGTCCGAGATGCTTACATGATAGGCAGCCATGACCCATTAAAGTGTCAGTTTTGAATCAAATTCACGTTTTAAGCGTAGAAGTTTGTATTGATAGCTCTTGATTTTCAAGTGATCAATACACATGTTTTGAGTTTTACTAAACATACTATCTAATATTTTTCTTGTAGTTTTTTTATCATGATAATCACAGATATATATAAAAAAAAAAGTATTTAATCTGTGATTTTGAAATTAAAACACGGCTAGAATTGTAGAACTTGCTGAAAAGTTTAATCAATCAAGTCCAAGTAGATTTTTCTTAAAATTAACTTCACAAATATTGATAGATAGGCACCCCTCTCTTTCTCTCACATTTTTCCAGTATTTAACTCTGCTAACTTTTAAAAATATATAATATTAGTGGTTATCAGAAATGTTACCTTAAAAAATTGAAGGCAAGATAAAGAAGGATGTTTGAAAACAAGTGCACGAGAGTACATTTTAGCTCCCCAAATGAAAAAAAGTCAAAACAATTACAGTTATGTTAGGTAAATCCGGCCTATAGCTACCTATTGTAGCCATATCCATAGGCTAGGAATTCTTTATATGGCATTCTCTTTCAGCGTAACTAGTTTGGCTGCACACCTTTCATTTATACTAAGGCTTAAATGCAAATGCATGGGCAACCTTCACCATTGCACGTTTATAATATGGAAGATATTTTCCCATTGGGGGGAGTGTGACATGACAACCAAAAATCCCTTCTAGTCCATAAGGTCTTACAAACTTAGTTTTTTTTTTTTCAAACTAAGTATGTAGTTTTTGCAAAAGGGTAATAATGTGTTTACTACTATAGGAAACGTTGTTGTCCCAAAGTTAACTAACTCTAATTTGTCTTTGTGTGCGAGCCGTCAATGCTACAATTGCAAATGATCAAAGCATGTCCCTTTTTGGCAAGGCTACAATTGGATGTGTATATAGGGGCAACTCCTACTTTTCAGTGCCCATATGCTTTCTTTAGGTTGTGAGACCAAAGAATGTAACCTTAATGAGAATTGAATGAACTGCCGCAAGCCAAACATACACCCCACATGTCAGAAGGCTGTTTCAAAGTTTGGTTCATTCATTTCTCAAATATCAGTTCAAATCAAAGTGGGAGCAAACATAGGACAATGAGTTGTATCGCGTAAAAGTGTTGGAGTTGGAAAGTTAAACAACTTACGGAGGATTATTTGTTTGGATTTATAAATAGGATTTATTTTATTATTTTTTAAAATTTAACTCATTTTAATAAGCTTTTAAGATTAAATTTATGAATAAATTCTCAGATATAAAATTGATCTAGTGATTAAGGATGAAGAAAAGGAAAAAAAAATCATGAATTTAATTTTTTTTATTGATAAAAATTAATAATATTATTAATTAATATTTGTTCATAAAAAAAAATTATGAATAAGTTCTCATATGATAAATTTTTAAAGAAAAATATTTAATTATGTGTCTATGTATTTTAGCATTAAAATGGAGTCCAAGCATCTATATGAAAAAGAGTTATATATGTTCAATGTAATGTGTGTTAACTTGAATGATACAAAACAACTTACAAATTTTCATTCAAAAGCTACCAAATATTAATCCACACACTCCAAATGATGTTTCGTGAAGAAAATTATTTTATTGCATGATTATGTAAACACAAAAACTTCAAAATAAAAGTATATATAATTTTGATCGGACTTGGATCTTCTCCATCGAGCTTTTCTCTTTATTCTTTCTATCTCTGATTTCTACTTCTTTCCATTTCTCTATCATCTTATTTTATTTCTTTATTCTTTTTTTTCCTGCACACAAGTGGCACCGGAGCCAAAGATCTATTTTGAATTTTCAGGTTAATTTCTTTTTTATTTAACTTTTGTTCAATAAAACAAAAAATAGCCTTGGTACGTATATCAATTTGTATGATAATTCTTTCGTACTAAATAGCAATTATCTTGGGTGAAAGAAAATTTCTCTTCTTTATTTCAGCATCGAAATTCATGTTAGGGTGGTTGATATATTGACCAACACAGTCTCTTAATGTGACTTGCTCACTAAGAAAGCTATATTTTCGTCCTTTTCTTGCGCATTCAACATGTTCACTAAATGGCTCTATACTCTCAATTACGTAAACACTTTTAATGGGGTGGAGCAATAAGGTTCATGGTACTGAATATAAAGCACCATGCTTATGTGGCCTCAAGTATGGACAAGCCAGAAGAACAACAACTTGCACAAAAGATCGCACTCTAAAATGACAGTTTGTGTTCACAGTTTACATCACAACACCATATGGAAAATTCTAGTTCATCAAAGGGTAATGCTTGTAATGGGGCACAAAACAAAGTGACAATCTTTCCAGGGTGAAGAAAATAATTATATAAAAAATTTATTTCTAATCACTATATTTTTGTGAAGAAAATAATAAAAACCAAAAAGTAATCTAGCCTAATGTATTATTAAGTTCAATAAAATATTCAAAAAAATTATAACAACACACTTTTTTATACACTCTTAGTTACTCTTATAAGGTGAAATTTACAAGTCTCACAACTCACCTTACTCCTAAATTAGTAAGAGGCATATAAATCAATAAAACAAGAAGGAATTGAAAAAGAGAGTGAAAAATATATTACAGTAATATATAATAGTCTCAAAGTAATCAATCACACGCACAAATGGCAACAATGATCTCATTCGGATACTACTGTTTTATCCACAATTTTATGGCTGCAATTCTCGTACGCTTACGAATACTGCGGTAGTGAGTAGTAACGTACGTAACAAAATCAATTTGATCGGTACAATTTTTTTGAATGAAACTGTTTTTGTATTGAGAATTAGACGCATTTGCGAGAAAATAACAAAACCTTGACTATATCGATTTATATTACTTTGTAACAAGAAGTACAAGTATTCTTAATAAATAGAATTGTTTCTTTGGTATAATTAAATATTTTAAGATATTTTTGTTAAATAACACAAATTATTTTTATTTTTAAATTAATTATGTATTTATTTTTTATAATTTAGTTGTTTCTATCAACATGCTTAGAATTTACTTGAATTTAATCATACAAATATTTTATAATTTTATATATTTTCCCATATATTTTTTTTAATTCTGTATCTTAAATAATTTAAAAACATTAGTGAACAAATAAGCCCTTATTGATCAAATGTTGTATAAACTAGCAAACACAATTAGGCATATGGATTAAATGATGAGGGATTATTTTTGTTTAATTAATATTCTTCAATTCGAACCTTAAATATTCAATTGCACAAAATATTTAAAGTTTAATGTTAGTTTTCATCTATTATATTTTCTCATTGTTTGGCTTTAGTATATTAAATTTTAAATTTTAAATGTTAGTTTTCATCCATTATATTTTCCCATTGTTTCGCTTTAGTATATTAAATTTTAAATTTTAAATGTTAGTTTTCATCCATTATATTTTCTCATTGTTTCGCTTTAGTATATTAAATTTTAATTTTTAAATGTTTCATTTTGATATTTTATGTTTTCAAAATGTATGATTTTATCCTTTTATCAATTTTTCACTAGAAATATTAGTGTTTGTTAGTGCTTTAAACTTTAAAATAGTTAAGTTAACATAATGAAAAGATCGCTGCTATCTTTTTTATTTAAAAATTAAAAATCACTAAGTGAAGAAAATATAGATTCGAAACCACAAATAACAGCCTTCGGTTTCATATTATTATTATTCAATTTAATCACGACAATGATTTTATTCACTAATTATTCTCAATCACAACGGATAAGAGTTTTTTCTCCTTCTGCCCCTTTGTCTCTTGTCGCTGACCCAAAAAGACCATTGTCGTACCGTCACTTTCGTCCTTGTTGCAACTTCCCTCTGCAATCCTAATTTCTATCTCACCTAAAGACAACAATTGTCTCATCATCGATGTTGACAACGATGCATTGATGAAGGTGATTCTAGTGAGATTATGTGTTGACATTGTTCAATCTGTGTGGTGTTGTATTTTTTACCTTTTCAGGTCTCAAAGTAGTTGGAGGAGATGATAATTTTTTTTAGTTGTTTATTTTTTTAAAAATAAAATTAGAGTAGTAACTATTTTTAGTAGTTACTATGTAAATTTAATTATTTTAAAAGGCTTAATGTCACTTTTAGTTTATTATGTTTTTTAGTTGTTTGTTTTGATACATTAAGTTTTAAAAATTACATTATGGTCTTTTATATTTTCAAATCATTTTGTTCCTTTTAAAATTTAAAAGATAACAAAACACTAACATTTCTAATGGAAAATTTAAAAAATGACCAAAACAATGCATTTCAAAAACCTAAAGGGTCATAATAAAAATTTTAAAACTTAATGTATCAAAGTGAAATAACTGGAAAACATAATGAACCAAAAATAATATTAAACCAATATTTAAAACTACAACTTTTTGTTGTTTATAATAATTTTATCTAATTTGAGAAGGATTGCTTCTATCTCATGATCCTTGTGGTCTTGGAATAAGAAACTTGTGAATCAATATTCATGCACCATGAGGTAAGGTGTTCATGGAAATGGTTAAAGTTACTTCCCATTATGTTCTAAAGTCTGAATATTAAAAGATAAACAAGAAAAGAAGATGCAAGTATGGTGCTCACATACAATAAGGAATTGGAGAAAGGTCATATATTTTGGAGATTTTCCATCAAGGCCATGCTTCCGCACTAAACAAGTGCACTTTTCCAATTCCCACTAGCTAGAGCTAAAAATTGAATGATACCACCACACAAATTAAAAAAGTCTAAAAGCTCCCAAACTAGGCGTGCTTTTTCTCACAAAACATGGGCCCTTATTGATATTGGACATTTTTCCCTGTGCAAGGGGCCAACTAAGGGAACAAAAACTACAGAAGCTTGAGGTGCCACGTGGCCACCTCAGAATGGTCCTATTCACCAATGTAGCCATAATTCCACAGTATAAATAGAACAAGTGTAACCCACATTATCCAAATACCATAGTTAAAACACCTCATAAACACAACTCAACTTCTCTCATTTTAAAATCACATGGCTGAATTCACAGAAAATATGCAATTGCAAAGCAATATTAGACCCTCCCAGTTTCCATTCTTAGAGATTGATCCAAGCATGGAACTCCTAAACCAGTTCTTAGGGATGAACCAACATGTCCTAGAAAACTCAAACTTGATTCCTATGCACAACTTGGTGCCTTTCTCCTGTGACACCTTTTTGGGCCCTCAAGAGCCTGAGTGTCCAGGAAACTTGGAAGAAAATTTCCCTGCCCATGTCAACCACAATGCACTTCCTATTTCCCTCCCCATTTTCCAAGCAGAAAATGAGATCCATGAAGGTAAAAAGAGGAAATCAATGGATCTTCCTGAGACAAGTTCAGCTAACTCAACTCCTGCAGTTTCTGAAAGTGGAAGCAAGATCAAACATGTAAATTCCTTCTACTATTTTTTTCTCCAATTATTTTTGGCCATGCACCATGTTCTGTATCATGCAAGACACAAATTGATTTTTTATTTTTCTGTGAATAATTTCAGAGTTCTGGAAGAGGGAAGAGAGTAAAAAGCAATGTAACAGAAGAGGAGAAAGCAAAGGAAGTGGTTCATGTCAGAGCCAGAAGAGGTCAAGCTACTGATAGTCACAGTTTAGCAGAAAGGGTGTGTGTATATATTTTTCCTAACTCACCTTTCTTCAAGCCAAGATTGTTAAATATCCTACACAAACATAAAAGATAAAACAATAAGATATGAATATACTCAATCACTTTGGTTATTTTTCTTGTCTCTTTGATTGTGATGAACGTGGACTAATACATATTTGTATGTCGTTTATTGTTGATCAGGTTAGAAGAGGGAAAATCAATGAGAAATTAAGGTGCTTACAGAACATTGTTCCAGGATGTTACAAGGTAGAGACATGTTTCCTTAATCTCCAATTTGTCTAAGTCTAACTTCATGGAACCAAATTCTTATATTTTGATTTTCATTAATGGTTGCAGACCATGGGTATGGCAGTAATGTTGGATGAAATCATAAACTATGTGCAGTCCTTGCAGCATCAAGTAGAGGTAAGGGATCAGAAGTCAAAAAGAAGAGAAGAAGATAGTGCTTATTTTTTGTCAGGAAAAGATACTTTTTTAAGTTTTAGCATAGCCTTCTTAATATTAATACCAATTCACGTCTGGCTTTTGCAGTTCCTTTCTTTGAAGCTTACTGCAGCAAGTACCTTTTATGACTTCAATTCCGAGACAGATGCTTTGGAAACAATGCAGGTACCTACTTCTAAAAAAATTCATGGTCTTATTTAATGTAAAAAAAAAAAAAGAGTTATATGTTGGTTTCTCATTTTGTGTGGTATTTAATTAATAAGGCATGAAAACCTCTCAATTCATATACTACTATATGGTAATTATTGTGATGGATAAGAATAAATATAAGAGGTGGTGAATAACTGAATATGAAATATGCTAGATAGTAGACAAGGGTATGAGTAATTACCATTTGAAGATCAAATTCAAAGAAGCTTATATTAATTTATTTAGTTGATTTGTGGCAGAGAGCAAGGGCATCCGAGGCAAAAGAGCTAGGAAAGTATAAGAAAGAAGGGTATGGAGGAGTTTCTTTCTTCCAACCAGCATGGCCCCTTTGACTTCAGTTTTGGATGTTTTAACTCAGCAGCTATACAAGACATGAGATCACACTTCATCTGCTCTTTTACTTTAATTTTTCAAAGTTTAAAAGATCAATTTGTTTCCACTATGTGCTACCAGCACATGCAAGTGGACATTCTTGCTTGTACAATCCTTCAGACGTGTAGAAATGAAATGGAAGTTAATAAAAAAAAGGCTATATTTCATTTTTTTTTTTTTTTTGGAATGGTTTGGTTGGTTGCAGTACTTGAAGATTTGACAATTTATGGCCAAATACACAGACACCAATACTAAGCATAAAGGAAAAATAAATAAAAAGAAAAAAAACGTATGATGTATTTCTGTCTACGACCGAAGCATGTGCACTCTAGGCTAGATAGTAGTTATTAATTAATCAAACAATAATTGGAATTAATTGCCACTGTGCATGTAAAATCTTGAACCTAAAAACTATTTGTTTGATGTGTTTGGAATATAATATTAGCCACCATGTGTTGTAGCAATAATGTATTATTCAGCAAGAATTATATAGTATGGTTATTCATTCAAGATCAATCGTGCTGGATACATTTATACTTCAAAGTTTAAAAGTTCATGGGAGTACAAAGATTCTTTCATTTTCCACATGGAAAAGGCGCATATCTTTTTATGATTTTGGGAATAAAATTGTTCTCGAATTTTATTAATTCTGATTATTAATTTTCAGTATAGACATTCTAAAAGTTATTGAATTTGATGAAAACATTTACCCCTCTATTCACTTTCTCCATTTTCTTTAACAATGAAACTTGGGTTATTATGGTGGCAAAAACAATGATTTTGCTTACATCGAAGGCAACAACCCATCCCAAGACTTTAATTTCAAATTTCAGCATTTGAGTCCAAAGTATTAGTTTCTTTTCAATTGCCATAGATGTCTATCTGTAACTTGTCAATCTGAACTTTGAGATTCTAAGTTGAATATGAATTTGGCTGGTTATTCGTATATGTCTCTCTTTTTGGTGGTTGAGAATAAAAATCTTATTTAAATAAATCCCACATAACTAATTCCAAATCTTGCTAAAATTCTTGGCAAATATTTTACTTGCAAAAACTACTGTGGAAAACTATTCATGTGATTCCGTTTGTTCTACCAAGTTCCACAAATGGACCCAGATTGAATTGTTGCGATCATGAATCAACTAGGAGCTCCATGTCTCGTAGGACCTACGGCAACAACAATATTATTAACAAGTATTTCTTTTTTGTTGCAAAATCAACGGTGTTTTTCTTTTTAATTTGTTTTAAGGAGGTGTCTCTATTCACTTGAGGTATGTCGACTAATCCCTACATTAGGCTTTTGATAAGATGAACCTGGCTACAAGGTCTTGTTAATGAAATTGGAACCATTAAACTAAGGGATGGTGGACCCCTATTAGCGCAAACAACAAAAAGGTCTTATCTAGTTATGTGAAGTTGATTAAATGAATCGCACAAAACCATTTGACTCAGCCAAAGACTATCTTGAAGACAAATGATCTATCATGAGTTTTTTATTTTATTTTTGGTAAATATGTAAGTTTTTCCTGCAATATAATTGATTAGTTTTTGTGAAATTTTTCCTTTCAATTAATATTTTTCTTTTTTCATCATAAAACTTGAACGCTATATTTTATTTAACAAATGTGAATTTAATTCTACTCGAACTAGCATAATATTGGTATTAATCATGAGATTTGTCTTAACAATTTCCTGCAATATCTTTCTTGGTCTCTCTTTTGGTTGACCCATGTTAATTAAGAGGCAGGAGTATTTCATAGAAGCTTGAATATCATCTGATATCATTTGGATTTTATGCAATTTGTTGATTATGATATAAAAAGGAAGGAAAATAGTAATTTTCACTTGATGTTTTATGCTCACATAAAAGTATTGTCAATTGAGCCAGAGGTCATGGTTTGTCAACAAGTAGTTTAAAAATCTTGTTTGTCGGTAAAACAAAGGAATTGCTTATCGGGCGTGAGTGCAACAGATTGTAGTAACATGACAAAGCACAAGGCAAATCCAAGGGGAGCAGTGTCCATGGAACCCACTTAAACCAATGAATTCATAAAATCTTGTGGATGTTGCCAATTCATTAAGTGAATGATTGAAGAGAGAAAATACTAATGAGATTATAGCACCTTTGTTGTTATTGTTTAATGAAAGGGGAAGGAGGGGTTAGATGCATTGCATCCATGAAATTGGTAGAAGATGAGGACAGCTTGAATGGGCCAGAGCATGATCAAAAGAGGATGGGCAATGTGGGTTCTCCAATTTCAGGAAAATGATAAGAGCTTGTGAACCTTTTAAAGCCACTTTTGCTTCTTCACTCCAACTCAATCTTCCTTATTTGACCCACTTTTGACCACGGTGTTTCCTTGTCTCTTAGAGCTAGCATGCATGAATAAGGAGGAAGAATATGGACTTGAAGGGTCTTAAAGTTAAGTTGATGCTTGATAGATTGGTATATGTATTCCCAATATGGATTGAGATATGGATTGAGATTTGGGGACACATGTTCGGAGGTAGTAGTTGGGGAGAAGCCTAGTAATCAATTAACTTGGGAATGTTGATTACTTTATATATGTGCATCAACTAGCGTGAAATTATTTTAATTTAATTAGTGATCTCAAATTCGATATTCGAGTATGTAAGTGTGTTTAATATTTGAAGAGGAAATTTTATCACTCTAACAAACTTTACTAGCCTGAAAAAGTATTTCGTGGAAGATATATAAGATTTCTTATCTAATAATAAAAATTTGAACAAATTCAAGGACTCAAGCACAAGTGTTGTGGATCAACAATTAACGTGAAATTATTTAAATTTAATTAGTGATTTCAAACTCAATATTTAAGTATATTTAAGGATGTAAGTGAGTTTAATATTTAAAGAAAAATTTTTATTGCTCATAATATACTTTACCCAATAGAATTAGTATTTGTGGAAGATATATGAGATCTCTTACCTAATAATAAAAACTTGGAAGTTCAAAGACTCAAGCACACAGGTACCTAGCTCACAAGTCTCTGTCAAGTTTCTAAACTGAAAGTGGAAGTTGTTAGCTGGTCAGGTATACCATAACCCCACCAATTTTGCCAAAATGGAAGCAAAACCATCCGTATCTGTTTGTATGGTCTTGCAATTAACATTCAAAACAAACTTCACTCTAAATTGCAACAAACACCCTCACCCCATTTTTTGTTGTTATCTTCTTAAAACCAACATGTTCACCTCCCATCACTGTTGACTTGGCAAGATAGGCTTTAGACCAAAATTAAGACGGCTGTCTCTTCATACTTATCCGGATTCTGCATTTGTAATCTGCCATTCAGTTCCTGTTAGTATTTACTTCACATCAGCCCCCATTTACACAGTCCTTTTGCACACCTAGACTTTTGGTATATACATTATTCCTCGGGTCAAACAATAAGTTAGAACAGAATTAATTAATATCAAGTGATCATCGAGGAATATAATTAATGAATCTTTACCCACATGATTTGTTTAATTACTTATTACTTGCGGACCTAACAAACATTAATTATTTATTATTCACTAATTTGTCATGGGGTTAACATCACACTTAAATTTATCCTTTGAAGATTTTTCCTGATCTTTTTTAATAAAAATGAAAATGAAACCATGACTCCACTTAACATGAAGGATAATGGAAGATAAAAGTTAGCAAGGTGTTGAGTTACAAGTTTAAGGTAAAGTCTTACATCGAATGAAAATAAAAAAGTTGAGAGTTTCGTAAATAGAAGACCCATAAACTTGAGCCTTAAGATGTTGGGTTAAGATGTAGTGTAAAATTGTCTTATGTGATGACTCGTGGTCCACTTATGTTTAATAAGGTTATCTGATAAATTAATTTATGCATATCAAATTACATAAAAAAATATATTTAAATTTATTTTTAATAACTTATCATCTTATAAAGTAGGACAATAATTTTATTATAAAAGAATAACAAAGATAGGGTGATTTTGCTTATATTGCTTAAAATCAAATTTTTATTAAACTAATATTGTTTTAAATCAATTTTTTCTTTCATTTCAAAAGAGTAGAATTAAACTAAATTAAATTATATTGTTTAAAATCATTTTTATAATATTTAATTTTTATTAATAATTTTATTTTTTAAAAAAATAAAAATATTTTTCTTCTTTAATTTTGATTTTTTTATGAACTTTTGTTTAGTAACCACATATTTTTAATTAAAATAAAATATATATTAATTCATTAAATTAAATAGTTTAGCATTAAACAAAGTTAAAAAAAATAGAATTACAAGTTTCATAATAACTGAAAATTAGAGTATCTCCAATGTGAATTTCTTAAGTAAGTTTCCTAAGTTATTTTTTGTGGTCCCATCATACTTTTTGTGATCTCGAGAGTCTTTGTTCTCGTAAGAAATTCATATACAATTTTACTCTAATGATCATAAATTTTAGGAAACTTCAAGAAACTAACACTTTTATATTTTTTTTCCCACTTAATTATGGTGTTGTTATGTGTTAGGTAAATATTATTTTGTATTGCAAAGAAAAAGTTTCTTTCAAAAGATACAAATCTTATTTTTTAAGAAACTCTCCTTATCACGAAGATATGCTCCAATAGGAAAAAAAATGGTAATAAACAATTTTTCACTTAAAGAAACCCTTAAAAAAAACACCTGGGAAATGCTCTAAATATGTCATTTAGTGTTTATAAGAATTTTAAAATAGGTCAATGATTTTTAAATTGAATAAAAGGATAAAAAAAGCAATTCCTAATAAAGGAGTAAGAATAAAATTGAGAAGAAAGAAAAACTAGTAACTTTCTTATGAAAATAAGCTACTTGATGTAGTTTATGAAAAGTAAACTACTAAAATAAGCTTGAGTTGCTTATAAGATGGTCAAAAGAGTTTAAAACTCTTCAAAAGCCTTAGTAAACAAACATAATATAGTTTATTAAAGTAACTTATAAATTTTTTTTATAAATTATATATTACATATTTATTAACATTTAAAAAAGATAAAAATATAAAATAATTAACCTAATCCTATAATCATTATAAATATGAGTCTAGTTTTTATAACATATAATCGTAACAATATTGTGAGTCATTTCTCACTTATATGATCAATATGAAGAGGAAAAAGAAAACATGATCAAACATTTTTCTATTTTTTAATTAGTATTTATTCTTTAATTTTAATATCATTATAAGTTGTTTTTATTCATCAATAATGTTTATTATATGTTTTTATGTTTGCACAAAAGATTGTTCTCTTCATATTTGCATCATATTTACGAATAGGCATGACAAGTGTATCTGTCCCCATGGGGACTGATCCCGGACCTATCCCGACTTTGACGAGAAAAAACTGAGTTGATTAGGATCAATGTCGAGTTCAGATTTTTTTCGATTGAGAAAGTCGAGTTCGGGGATGGGGTCAAATATGTTGGTCTCTGCCCCTAATTTTAATGGATTAATGTTTGTTTTATGTATGAAATTAGTCTTTTTCTTATATTGTGTACAATTCTTACTTAATTTCATGTTGAGCTCAAAATATAAATGAAGGCCAACAATTTTTACTTAATTTGTAGCTAAGCACTTGAAATTTCAATCTTGATAAATAAGGTGCCATGATCACTATTTCTTTAAACTATCCAAAAATAAATAAGATAAAAAAAATTTGTCTTGTTTTCTCCATTTTTCATGAATAAAAAAACAAGATAGTTTGATAATTGTTATGCATACTTAATTTGTACATTTAAATCACATAGAAACTATCTAAGTTATTTTCTTTTAATGCTTCTTTTGATCTAAAATGATAGGAATTTAGGTTTTTTTTATGAGTTTTTATCCGAAGAATGCTAAAGTTAGTGAATTCATAGTGTTTTGGTTCTATTTTTTTTGTAAAGTTTGACACAACAAAAGGTCTGGAAGATGTTGAAGAATTAGAGCAGCACGCTCATTGCACCAGTGCACGCTTAGTGCGAGAAGCCAAACTGAACCAGTTGTATCATCCATGTGCACCAAGCACGCATTTGGATGCTTAGTGCATGGTCACTTAAGCCAGTTGAACTTTGCATATGTGCCTAACGCGCACATGCAGGCTTAGTGCACAATCATTTTTGAAAATCATGATTGTGCAGCCTTTTGGAGAGTACAAAAGGAGGGCACTGTGTTTTACAGTAAGGCACAAAGAGAAAAAGAATACCACTCATTTGGAGCTCTTCTTCTTTCATTTTCTTCCATTTTCTTTGTTTCATCTTCAACTTTTTAGCCTCTCATGATTATGGTAGACTAAATTACCTCTTGTTGGGTGCTTGACAACCAAACACTCTTAATGTAATGACATTTACTATCCCTTTAATGTTATTTTAATATTATTGCTTCCTTTCTAAGTTTATTGTCTTGTTTATGGTTTGATCACTCATTTGCATGTATGTTACAGAGTTTTAATCATTGGAAAATGTTTGCACCCTAAGAACTTGAAGGAGCTTCTAGGCAATCAATGTCTAGGGATAAAATGGTGTTATTTAGCCTTGTTTATGCATCTTTATTCTTTACGCAAATTATTTGGTGTAGCTTTTAAGGGATTATGAGTGAAATTAGGTAATTTAGACTCTTTCACATGAGAAATCATGGTTAGGGTAGTTTAGCTAACGAATGCAATAGTTGAAATAAAGTTAAATGGTAAAAAAAAAATCTAACATCTGCATCAAACGATAATTTACACCTCCAAGCGTTTGTTTTGTTGTCTTTTGCATGTCCTCTGCCTTGTTATCCTTTATTTTGGTTGAACTTTATAATTCCTCATTATCACTTGACAAATATTTAGTTTAATCATTTATTCACTTAAAATTAGATATATACAAACTCCGAGTACAATCAAAGTCTATGTAGACTCAACACTCTATCTTACCATTTTAATACTACATGGATGGATTGATACACTTGTCAAGGAGTTAATATGGGACGAGGTGGCGAAACCCAATCCTCAAGCAGGGGCGGGGATGGTCTAATTTTTGGACCTCTGAGGATCGAGGGCAGGGGCAGGTGCAGAAAGGATTTCGGGAGTTGGAGGGCACAGAGACTAAGCTCGTCCCCACCCCACCCTGTTGCCTTGCCTATTTATGAAGTTAAACATGTTTGCATGACATCATAGGATATGAACTATGTATGTATGTATGTATAATCTTAACTCACAACATTCTTCCGGAGTTTATATAAAAAATACAATCTCTCAATTGAATTGGGAAAAGTTATAACCAACCATATAATGTTAATTTTAATCAATAGCTATAATTAGTATTGAACTTGAAAACAATTTTATTTTTTGTTTTAATGTCATTAAATAATATCTAAAATAGTCTGTAAAAAATAATATTAATATAATTAATTATTTATATCTAATTAAGTCAATCATTGTTCTATAAAAATGTCAATGATTATGTATTTATATTATAATTAATTTTTTTACTGATAAATTTGATTAGATCATATCAACAATCTGTAAAATTTAAGTATCTACCAATGATTTACATTATTTTTAATTATTATTCTTCTTGAAATATATTTTAATAATGAAATTAAAAATAAACTATATATAAGGAGTGTTTGCTTCACATAATTATTTTGGATTTCAAGGAATCATATTTCTAAGAATATTATAGCCATGAATGTTACTCCTTAGCATATATAAAAAGTGTGTTTGGTTAACTTTTAACATTTCTAGAAATACATTTAAAGTTTTTAAATAAAAAATAAAAAAATGAAAATTATGACAAAGTTAAAAAATAACTTCTCACATTTCCATAGGAATGTAATTTTCCCACCTCATTAGCGTACAAGGATGGAATCATGAAAAAAATGTGTTGGTGGGGGAATTTAATTGCTAAATTTCTTTTTTTATCATTAATTGTGATTTATTAATGATACATACTCATTTTTTATGAAAGTAAATGCATTTATTGGATTATTAATAAAATAAGGTATGCTTATTGACTAAAAAATTATTTTAAAAAAACAAAAGTCACTTAAACCATTTAATGTTATGAATAATTTTGAAATAAAATTAATTTTTTATATTATTAATTAAAATTAACTAATTTAACTATTTTTTATTGATTTTGATGAATTAAGTATTTTTTTATTTTTATATATAGTACGAGAGATAGTATATGATAAGCAAAATCAACAATGACCGTTTCTATTATTAATAAATTTTAAATTAGTCAAAGAAATATCATATGTCCTACAAGGCAAATATAACTTTTTTCTTTTATGCGAAGACAATACATAAAACAATGAAGCATTTATTTTGGTATGTAATTCAAATTATATTTTTTTTATAACGTAATTCAATTATATTTATTAGTTTGGGTCATTAATTATATTACGTGAGTGTTGATTATATGGCTTAATTGCCCTCATTTTGTTCTATAATTTTTATTTATTTTAGTTTTTCTATGAATCATGAATGATAAATGACATAGGCGAACGAATGCATTGATCTAGGATTCAACTAGTTCACTAGCCTGCGTTGGCGCAGATAAGCTAAAAAATAAAAATTACAATAAAAGTGTGAACTATATAATTATAATATTATTATTTCTTAAATTTAAAAGTAAATGAATAAGGTAAAAAATAATATAAGCTAAAAAATAAATATTCAATACATACAAATTAAATTTGATGATGATGCAAAAGAAAAACATATATTATATACCAAAACAAAAACAACAAAGTCATATTATTAAAAACTAAATCCCTGCACTCCGTGTCCAAACATACAATTACCTAGTCATGCTCTATCCGGTTCTAAAGATTCAAAACATTTTCCAATGCTAAAAATCCTAACTTTACACGCAAATGGATGATCAGTCCACAAGCATGCAATAATTAAATGCAAATATAAGCAATGAATACATCAAAGCAACATTAAATAGATAGTAAAGAGTTTTTACATTAAGGCTCAGCAGAAATCCCCAACAAAAGCTTTAGCCTTCCATGGCAAGTTATCACCTTTTAGCCACAATAGGGGTTTTTGGAAGCAAATTTCAGATTACACAGTGGTGGGGATGTCTCCTCTACCTCTAGGAACCTATAAATCACTCTAAAACCTAGAATTCTCTTGAAAGCTGAGGTTTTTGGTGCTCCCTTGCCCTGTTGTGTCTCTCACGTATATCTCTATTCTTCCAAAAACTAAAAAGACTCCTCCTTTTTTATGCCAACTTCGGCTTTTAAGGGCTTTCTGTCCTCGAAGGCTCGCTAAGCGCGAGTTAATGATTTTTGGCTGAGCAAGTCAGGCGCGCTAGGCGCCAGAAGAGACAAATGACTCGCTGGACGAGCTAATGACGCGTTGAGCGCGTGCATGCGTGGCAGATTCTCTTCGAGATTCTCCTAACTCGCTATGCAAGCTGATGTCTCGTTTAGAGGTTGTTGCTTGCTAAGCGCATATACTTCGCTTAGCGAGACACCAGCTATTGCAACCTTCTTATTCTTCATCTTTTCACCTGAAACTGAAGTTGAAAACACATTAATTCACAATGAAGGGAATATCTACTGCATAAAAATTAAACTAAACATAAAAATATGTACAAACCTACAAAAAGAACTATAAATTGGAGGAAAGACATAAATTTCATAATGTTTTTCAATACAAAAGTTAGTCGTAAATGACGACTAACAATGAGCCTAACTCTCTTCAGACTTTGTTCTTGATCCCTCAACAAACTTGTTCTAAAAGAGTTGCACTAAGCCTACAATGCAAAATGAACTAGATCACTGCACTCTATTCCTAGACATACAGATTTCTAGCTTGCTCTATCAAGTTCTAAGATTTTAAAGCATTTTCCAATACTAAAAAGCCTAACTACACATACAAATGGGTGATCAAGCTACAAGCATGTAAAATAAGCATAGATAGAAGCAATGAACACAGAGAAATAACATTTAAATAGATAATGAGAATATTACATCAAGATTGTTCAATAGAACTCCCCAACAAAGAGACTGAGCCTTCCATTACAAGCAAAGCTTCAAAACTACGAGAAAGAAACTATTTTTGGTGAAAGAAATTGGAAGAAGATGATGGAGGATGTCTCCTCCAACATCTAAAACCTAACTCTCTCTGTTTTCCTGAACTAAGCTTTCTTTGTTGCTCAAAAACTTGTCTCTCTTTTGAAACTCCGCCAACCTCAGTATTTTAAAGGCTCTTGGACTTTTTAGCTTTCAAAGGCTCACTTAGCGAGCATATCTCACTAAGCGAGAGTTAGTGAATTTTCGCTTAGCGAGAGTGGGTGCGCTGAGCGCAAGAAGAGACAACGTCCTCGCTGGGAGGGTTGGCTGCGCGCTGGGCGTGTATATCATTGACTTATCCTCTTCTAGGGTTTCCCATCCGCTAAGCAAGCCGGATGCCTCGCTAAGCGGATGCATCTCGCTGAGCAGATCTACCTCGCTGAGCGAGTCATCAGCTGCTTTAACCTTCTCTTCGTTGGCCTGAAACTAAATTGGATTCAGCATTAAGTCACAAAAATGGAGTTTCTACCCTATAAAATCACACAATAAAGTAAAATATGTGCAATTCTACAAAAAGAACCATAAATTGGAGGTAAAGTGCTATTTCCTTGCAATTTTTCAATACCAAACTAATTTATGAATAACAACTAACATACCCATCATAAATCCACTCATTTGGCTACCAATAACTTGCTTATAGTAGCCACAATGACGCACACACACTCCTACAACAAAAATGATTCTTTATAAAAATGAATTACGATATTTCAAACCCAACGAATATATCAAATATTATCTCAAACCTTTTTCAATTGGCTAAGTTCATCAAAGCATTTCACTTGGGTATTATGCAGTAATCGATCTGCAAGAGAATACACTGAAGATCCCAAAATTTGACTGCCTATTTGGGTACACAGAACCGTTGTTAGTTGTGTCGGATCAATTATGAAATAAGTAAACATATGTATTGATAAATAAATTTAAAATATTCAAAACTAAATCACAACATAGATGGAAGTAGCATGAATGAAGTGGCGAACCGATCCTTGAATTCCATAATTTCTTTCATGTCAGTATTCACAAAAATTTGAGAACCATACATTAAATTCTGGATTGCTATTGGATAAGTTCCTATAGAAAACGAAAAAAGTTTATATTAGTTCAAAATGAAATGTATATTTAGAATATGCACTTACAATGAAACAACCTCTTGGTTCTTTGATTTTAGCTAGACTGAGCAAAAACACCACAAGACCAAAAACATGTTTATCAAAACAATCCTTAAACTCCAAAGCCAGTGACTCCCACAAAGTACAACTCATGATACTTCCATTGTGTCACATTAAAAATGAATTATTCATGCAACTAACATTTAAAACTGACTCAGGTTTCTATTTTGGTAAATAATAATGAATACCATCCATCTTTCATTGTAAATACAACTTTCTTTGGCTTTCCATGCAGATTCCATTGTCCAATCTCAACAACCTCACCAATAACATCTTCAAAAAAACCCATCATTAGAGAAAATAATGATACTAACATGTAAAGTTGTTCAATAAGCACATATTCAAAAATTGTACCTATTAAAAAGTTAATGTTGGTTGAGCCACTTAAAATGTCATCAAACATTATGAAGTTGTACATTATTTTAGGTATTTCTGGTATTTCGTGAGGTGTGAGTTTAGTTGCATTTACAAAATTTATTTTAAAGTCATGGTGTGTTGCTTTATAATGATCACTATTCTTTTCTACTTCAAAATTCTGAATAACATAAGTGTAACCAACATCAAAAGTTACATTATCGAGTTGAACATCAACATTCCTCATTTGTGCTAGAATTTGATTATCCTAGACAATCAACATGGGAAGTGATAGTTTTAAAAAGATTTGGTATAAACAACTATCAACAACCAATCCATACAACATATCCAATAAAAATAAGTTAACCTAACCTTCTTGTCAACTAAAATTAGCTCAACAATAGATTTAGGCGATCTTGTTATAGTCCACATGTTTATCACTCGAACAACCATCTTCCAAGTTTTCTTTTGGTCATCTATTTCAACTATAAAGTTCAACCTACGAAACAATGCTACACAAATACACAAATTACAGTTATTCCAAACAGAACCACTACACATGCCAGCTATTATCAATACAATCACTACAACTTAAAGGAACTGCTTGAAATCCATACTAGTTGCCATTAAACATTCAACACCAACTGAAAAAATTCCAAATATCCAAAACATGATTGTCAAAAAGACATTAAACATCCATTAGTCTAAGTGAGTCCATATACAAAGCGATACACACTTACGAAGCAGGGTGAGTTTGTTAATCTGACACTTGTAGAAGCTTCCTATAGCATAAAACAAAAATGCAGAATATAACAAATGTTAATGCATATAGAATCTCGATAATATAGTAAACACGCAGAAACTAAAAAAATAAGGCTCTTTATAGTACATAGAACAACATTATTCTATCTTCAAAACAGAACATGACCCTTACCAATTGACGTTAGGTTGTTGAATAACCACAGTTCAACAACCTTTGTATAACGGATAATCAAACTGCAAGATCCCGTTTAGGTTGCCAAGAATCCAACTGGAATCGAGAAATTAGATCGAAAAAAAAACTAATGGGAAGCTAGGCACAAATGTTGAAACGGAAACACAACAACTGATATCTGGTTGGGATTTTTGCTATGAAGTGCATAATGAAGATAGTCGGCTCAGGTCACCTCGTAGCTCTGGAAGCTAGTGAGAATAAAGCTATGAGTTTTGAAATTGGAATTTGAAATAAACTGCAAAATGAAGGAACGAAGCAGATGAGGAAGCTCAGCGCTGGTAGATGCAGTTGAGGCTCAACGATGTGACCTCCCAGGTCTACAACCTAGCATCAATAAGTTATCATTATTGGACCAAAATGTCAATCATTTTCTATTGTATCAAAATATCAATGATTTTTTGTTGAACATAAATATCAATATGTTTCTATTAGACTAATTTATTAGACCCCAAATATTCATTAGTAAACAAATATACTAATATGATTATATAAAATGTTCAAAAAATCAACACAAAATTGAAATATGATACAATATTAAACATTAAATAAAATACTTCTTCAAATAAAATTTCAATTAACGTCATCAAACATTTTTCTTTGGGTATTTTGTATTATTGTAAATTTTGAAATAAATTAAATAATATATGCACAAATATTAAAACTAAATATCTAAAAAAACTCACTCTTTTTATAATAAAGTAATATATATAAGATGAAATAAATTTATAAAGTAATTATATATTAAATTTATTTTTAAATTTTGCAATTTTTTAACTATCATTTTAGTTTACACTAAAATAAATGAGTATGTTTACATTCTAAATGATAATAAAGGTAAATTAGTTAAAACTATTTGCTTTTTTTCTATTTTTTGAGGCAATTTTTTTATGTACAGATATATCTTCTTCCTTAAAAAATAACCTTGCATTCCTCATTAAAATATAGTCATAATTAAGGTTATTCATTTCTTCCCAAGTTTGTTGAGTTAGTTCCAGAATTCAAGCTGAGATACACCTTTTGACACTACTACAAATATATGATTTTGAGTTGGTTGTAGATGATATTTTAGGACGGTTTTGAACTGTCATAAAAAGCAGTGTCATAATAAAGCATCACATTTATAACGACGGTTTTGAAACTGTCTTAGAAAGTAGAGGTTTCTAAGATAGTTATTGAATGATCGTCTTAGAATGATTCCTTTTTTAAGATAGTTTTAAGCATTCACTCGTTGTAGTCTTATTGACTTTCTAAGACGGTTATTCAGGAACCGTCATAGAATGTTTTACTATCTAACACAATCATCTAAGAACCATTATAGAATGGCATGTAATAACTAATATTATACAATCCAGTAGCACGTACAATATGATTTTACTCTCAATTCTTAACAGACAAATGCAATATATATAAACGATATTATGAAAGAAGCCCTCTGACACTATACCAATAACTTGGCTGCCAAAAATGTAACACGAGGCTCCCTAGTTGCTTCAATAAATTCCTTATGGGTATCAAAAGGCACTATACCAATTACTAATCAGCACATTATGAAAGAAGCCCCCTGCCCTCTATTGAAATAAACATTGATGATTAGCAGTTCAACATTACTTCTTTACAACTATATCACTAACTTTGACACCGTCGTAGCTAAAGAAACCAGAAATTGCCCTGGTACCATATTGAATTGTAGCAACAGTCCCTATATAACAGGGAGAAAAATATTATCATAGAGAAAAACATCATCTCAGCATCTCTTTTACAGGTCCATAATAGCAAGTGGGCAAAAATAGAAGAACATATAAAGCTATTGCATCTCCTCTCTCCAAATCTACAAAACAGCATTCATAGTGTGATTTTTTCCTTCAACAAATCCATAATTAGGAAACATTTTAAGATTTGAAGTAGATTTTTTTCCTTACAATTTCCATTAATTTTGGTTTTGATCCTTATATAATAATTTTGTTTCAGTTTCCATGTTTTCACTCAATTTTCTAAGAAAGATTGCTTGTGATACATATCAAGGCAATGGTCCTTGAGAGACCAAAATCTTAATAGTACTATCAAACTATAAGGACCAATATCCAAGGAAAAGAATTACAAGGATTTTTTCAAGTCAGGCAATAATAAGGATTAAAACTCAAATGAGTCAAATAGGGACCAAAATTTATTTTGCACCATGTTTAAATACACACACCAAGAAAAAGGTCTTGTACATTAAGATGGCAATGCCCTTAGAACCATGTAAATCAGAGATAGAAAATTAAAATTAGAAGTTAACCAGTGTTGAAGTTAAGAGGCATTAATAGCAACGATAGCCATTTTGGTATTAATATACTCTAAAATCATATGTCGCATAAATTAACTTAGTCACAAACGAATAACTTAGTCACATACTCTAAAATCATATATTGGCATTTGAGAGAGAGAGATGGTGAATTTAGTTAGCGGAGGCGTCAAAATGAAATGAAATGGAAAACGATTTGAAAACTATGTTTTTTATGTTACGGGGTTGCCGTGCTTTGCAAAATTGACCATTTACTTGAGTAAACCAGTTTTTTTCTTTAATTTAATTTTCTCGAAAGCTTTGAATCAAGGCTAAACTCATAAGTTACCGGTAAAAAAGCACTAAATAGCCATTTTGATACCTAAATATATTAGTCGTTGCTAACAAATTCATCCTTCAAAGATTAAAATTGAAAAATTGGGAAAAGTTTACCATAAAATTATATTTTATCCATAAATGAAATAAAATTTGGGGTCTAACAAATTATTCTAATAGAAAATACTGATATTTAGGTCTAATAAAAAAATTATTGGCATTTACATGTAATAAAAAATTATTGACATTTTGGTCCAATAATAATAATTTACTAACATTTTTGTCCAAAAAAAAAGTTAGTGACATTTTCGTTCAAGAAAAAGTTATTGACATTTATGTTCAATAATAATAACTTATTGACATTTTCGTCTAATCTATTCAACATGCCTACACTAGTCATCAATTTTGTGATAAATTTGTTCTTCTTTTTCATGTACACTATTTTATTAATAGTTACAGACAAAAGTTAATGATTGAATGAATTTGTCATAATTTTTATACTTTTGAAGATTAAATTTTGAATTTTAATTTTTTAGAGACGAATTTATCAAAATTTATACATTCAAAAATAAAAATGATTATTTATCCTAAAGTTTAAGACAAAATTTTTAAATGAAACAAAAACAAAAGTTGAAAAGGTATGAAAACCAGCAAAAAGTGAAAGTTCCATTTCTATATACACAATTAATATAAAAAATTTGTATTGTTAACTAATTTGTCCACTAACTGAAAATTAAAATAGGTATAAATTTTAATTTAATTAATGAAAAAGTTAACAATATAAAATTATACTGTCAATGCTTAGATTATTTTCTAAAAAATAAAGCATAATTTAAAAATGGAATATCTACAAAATTTTGTTTTTCAAAAACAGATAAAAAAAAAAATAAAGAAGAGAAAAAGAGATTTCCCTGCACCTGCCAGCTCCTGATTGTGTCCCAACACAGGGTAATGACTCGAATACTTCCACTTTGAGAAAGCGAAACCTCTGTCTTTCTTCCTTCATGCTTATCCATCATCATCACTGAACATTCTTTTTCTTTCATGAACCTCAATCCAACTATGCTTCCTTACATTATCTTACATCTTTCTAATCCAAGTTATCCATTTGTTCGTCTGTGTCGTGGAAGTGGGTTGGTTCATAATTCCTTCGCTCTCTGAGATCGTGGAGAATCTCGTAATTTGAAGCTACCACCATTTGCCAAAGTTGAGATTTTTACGCACCTAAGAGGTAGGTCACTTGGGTTTTGTTCGGTGCTGTTTGTTGGGGTCATCTGTGATTCAGTGATTGTCTAATTCATTCCTTTTTATGAATTTGGGATCATGGTGATCGTTGATGGGTTTTTGCAAGTGGAATTGTAATTGTGTGTTTTTGTGTGTATGCTTTTAGAGATTGAAATAGTTAAACACTCTTTTTGTTGCGCACCCTCTTGGGTTTATTTGTCCTCAATTTGCATGTTTGCTTTGTGGGTTAATGGCACATTGTCACTGGTGCTTAGATCTTAGAATTTGCAGGATTATGAAAAGTTTCATAATTCAACTTATGTTCTTCAACTTTTATAAAAAAAAAAAAAAGCTCTCTCGTTCTACTTCTCCAAAAGCTGAGATGTATAAATTAATTTTATCTGATGGAAGAAGTTTAGTTCATTTTTCTTCTTCTTCCATAAGTGCTTATTAACAAGTTTATTTACCATTGTAAGAATTGTTTTTAGCTTATTAGTTATATGTCTGATCACTCGGTTCCAACTGTAATACCTATATGTCAAGCAGATGGGAGTGGATAGGTTGAGCCTTTTTGGTTGGTACCTGGTAATTTGATTTTATAGTTTTGAGGATTCAATTTGGTGTGACTGACTTTTTTGGGAACCTTTTATGTTTCAGTAAATGCAAGAACTTTAAGAAAGATTAGGTACTGGGTATCTTGTATTCCAACTCAATAAGATAGTGGGGAGGAAAGAGATATGGCCGTCGCTAGCAAAACCAGAAATATGCTTGAAGGTCTGGTAAAAGAAGGATCATTGAAATGGTTGCTTGGCAAGAAGAGTTACTTTGGTGAAGAATTTGAAGAGATGGAAAATTCTCCTTCTGCTGGGAAGAACTTTATACGAGAGCTCTCTCCTGTTGCAAACCTAGTTGTTCGTAGATGCTCAAAGTAAGTGCATTTCTGTACATCTTAGCTTGTTTTCTTGGAAATTATTGCTTCATAATCAGTTTTCAATTTTCAGTCTTGTTGGATTTAGTTTGAGTATTTGGTATATTGGACCTTGCACTCCTTTTTGTTTGACACAATGGGTCATACTTTTGATTGGAAATTCAACTGTAATATAAAACAAATAATGCAGAATCCTTAGGACCTCTTCAAGTGATCTTCTGGAGAGCTTCAATCAAGAGGCTTCTGATTCTATGAAGCATCCATCACGATATGCGAGGAACTTTTTGGAATATTGTTGTTTCAAGGCACTTTTCCTGACAACACAAATGACTGGTCATCTCTTTGATAAAACATTCCGGCGTTTGACATATGACATGATGTTAGCTTGGGAGGCCCCGGCTGCTGACAGCCAACCTTTAACTAATGTATGATTTTCAGAGTACAATGAGATTTTCTTGGAGTAATGTGTCGAGATTGGTTTTTATCAGGAAATGGTTTTGAAATCATATATAGAATCTTGCCTTACTGAATACCTTTTTGTTGTTGGGATTGGTGGGCATTATACAATAAAATGTGGAAAATGGTTGATAAATAGCTAGAACTAGAATATCCTTAAATTAATAACATATTTCTGATTTTCTGTGTATGTTAATTATTTCTCTTTATATTTATGGATGAAAACAAATTATACTCAAAATTTATTCTTTCCTACTTTCTGAACTTGATATGTTGTTAGTTTCCATTGTTATGTGCATATCAAATAAATATAAATAACTATCAACTGTATGTCCTCCTAATGATCTATATTCTTGTGTCTTATATAATACTATATTATAGGTTTGTTTGTGGTGTCTTTAGTACTCCAATCTTTCTGAGTATTGATGGGCTTCAATTTTTCTAAAAGGTCGATGAGGACATATCTGTTGGTTTAGAAGCTTTCTGCCGAATAGCTCCTTCAATTCCTATCATTGCCAATGTCATCATTAGTGAAAATCTTTTTGAGGTGCTGAGTTCATCAACTGGTGGTCGCCTTCAGTTCCCCATCTATGACAAGTACCTCACTGGCCTGGAAAGGTATCAACCTTTACCTTGAAATACATTGTAACTTTCCCCTTTGTCTGGTATTGATTTGACTTCCAAGTTTTTTTATGCAAGCCACCTTTCCTTCATTTTGTGTATGTTTATGTATATATGTTTAATTGTTTATTTTTTCCTCCTATCCTTTCTTCATTTTTTGGGGGCAGGGCATAGAACATATTTGTAGGAGTGGCTGAACGTATATCTCTTTCACTGTTGATTTGTACTTTAAAAGGAAACTGACTGGATATACATAATACATCTGCTTAGATTGATTACTCACCCTTCACCTAGTTTTATAGAATTCCTACTTGGGTAGTGTTTCACCTACTGTTTTTTGGGCTTCTTTTCTCCTTCAAAGTAGAAGCTCCTCTAATGAGCTTCTACTGAAGCTCTGTTTTCTGGGCTTTTGTTCATTTTAAAAGCTACTTTTATTTTCCAGAGCTTCACTGTAATGGTGCTTGGTTTGACTTCTCCTTTTAAGGAGGAGAGAAGCACAAAAAAAGTTGGGTCAGATGCTACCCTGGCTGGAAAAAAGATGAAGACATTTAAGTTTTAGAATCCAGACGTAATTGTAACTTTTAGCACATATAGTTTAACATTTTTTTTACTGTAATATTTTTATGATATAATTTAATGGAATCCCTCCCATCTATTTTCTGTAATGGCTATCCTATGAATATAGAAGAGAATGAAACTGTGGGAGGGGCTTACAAGGATATAGATGGTACTGCTCTGCATATACCTGTTGAAAATTTAAGGGCATGGAAAGGGAAAGAGAGCTAGAGAGGGAACAATATGAAATATAATTCAGTACTAGAGCTTTGTATAGTTATGTTCGAACAATGGCATAACACTGCAATTATACCCTCCACTTTGTGTGCACTACAAGTAACTACATGCAATTAACCAAGAAGACTTTTCAAATCAAATAATAATAACATATGTTAATTAGCATATTTTTAGGAGGGCATCTTCTGCTTGTGTATTTTATTTCTTTGTTATTAGTATACATATATTTCTTTAATAGCATGGATAGCATTGAAAAAAATCCATTACGAGCTTTTAGTTCTACTTAAAATTCAGTAGCAATTTTTCAAAAGTAGTTTGAGAAATTTACGGAACCCTTAGAATTAATGTTTGTGCCAAGCCCAAGAGTACTCAGAGATGATAGAGCCAGAGAGTAGTTAGTAGTTAGAATAGTTGTTGGTTAGAGGCAGGGACTGTTTTGCCATCATTTGAGATCTGAACTTTTGTTCTGCTGTAGAAAGGGGAAATCCTTAGAAGGAGAATTTTCTCCATAGGTTCTTTGTTTATATAGAATCTGTGTGTGTCTTGGATGACCACACAGAGCCTTTATTTATAATGAGCAAATAGGATCAGTATTGATTACATAGGATCAATCTAGTGATAAGAGTAATAAGAAACAAATCCCTAATTGCTATCTAATAATAAATAAGAGAATATTATGTAATCTAACAGTTTATAATACAACAGAGTACCAAAACATTCTTTTTCGCTTTCTCTGTTTTTCCCATCTCTCTCTCTCGCTATGAAAACTCAACTCATTTCTGGGTTCCTTTAACAATTGGAAAAGGGGATGGTATTGTTTAGACATAAAACTGTCAAACTTAATTTTTTGAGCAAGCCCTTCTCCCTGTATTAATGAATGAGCGCCCTATTAAGTTTGTACTGAAAAATTTAGGTTAGTGTATGCACATAAATGTGATGGCTATTCTGCCAGACAGGCTTGTGGACTGAAGTCCAGGTTCATTGCTTCTAATCACACACCAAAATGATTGAACATTTTCAGTTTAGATTTTAGTATGTACTTTATGTTGTTAACTTCCAAGGTGGAATATCTGTATATCTGCTTCAGTGTCTGATTCCAAAGTCTGTAATTTTGTTGTATTATTTAGTATGTGATCAGTGGTATGCACTTTTTTTAAAAAAAATTGCGTAAACTATTTAATATTTTTTTAAAATTTTCACAGGGCTGTAAGAAAAATGAAGAGCAATTCAGAGTCGTCTCTCCTGGTGGCTGTAAGATCCTCTAAAGGTGAGAAGATTCTCGAGGTTGATGGAACAGTGACAACACAGCCAGTCCTTGAGCATGTAGGAATATCCACATGGCCTGGTAAGTGTGCGAAAAAGATACATTTATCTGCCATCTTTCTCAAGCATATGTTCCCGTGAAGTTATTATATATACTTGGTGATTAAGTAGAAGTATGCATTGTTTACCCTTAACTTTTGCAACACTTCTTTGTGGCATGATGCAGGAAGGCTAATCTTGACAGATCATGCACTTCATTTTGAAGCACTTCGCGTTGTATCATATGACAAACCAAAAAGATATGAGTTATCAGAAGATCTTAAACAAGTTGTTAAACCTGAGTTGACTGGACCATGGGGTACTCGACTTTTTGACAAGGCAGTCTTCTATAGCTCATCATCCTTGTAAGTAATTTCACAATTATTTTTTAGATAATAGATAACTGCTGAAAATTTATCTTGCCATCAACTTTCAAAAGTACTTTTCTTGTAGATCAGAACCAGTTGTACTAGAGTTTCCAGAACTGAAAGGTCATGCTCGTCGTGATTATTGGCTAGCTATCATCCAAGAGATTCTATATGTTCACAAATTCATAAGCAAGTATAAACTTAAAGGGGTTGCACGGGATGAAGCGCTTTGGAAGGCTGTTTTAGGAATTTTGCGTTTACAAGCCATTCAAGATATTAGTTCCACGATTCCTATACAGAATGATGCTCTTCTCATGTTTAATTTATGTGATCAGCTTCCAGGCGGAGACTTGATATTAGAAACCCTTGCAAATATGCCTAACTTAAGAGAGTCAGATCATGAGAATGATTTCAAGGGTGTAAGTGGAATGTATTCTATCTCAGCTTTGGACATGGTTTCTAACTTGGGATTTGTATTTGGAGCAAGTTCAAACAACTCAAATGAGAGTAGGATTGCTGTGGGTGAAATATCTGTTGGAGAAATGACTGAATTGGAAAGAGCAGTTAAAGAATCTAAGAACAATCATAAAAAGGTCATATCTGCACAAGCGACAGTTGATGGTGTTAAAGTTGATGGTATCGACACTAATCTGGCTGTCATGAAGGTACTATTTTAGTATCCTCTTTAACCTTTAGTTAAACTGTTATACTTTTAATGGTGAATATGAAATTAAAGGCTATTGCATTTTAGTTGTAATTTGTGAAGATACATTGGATTGTGGATCCTACTTACTCTTCACAGGAAAATCGATAAACATGCAAGCCTGAATATAGATCATGTAGTGTGAATTTTATGCAGTGTAGAACTTCTCTCTTTTCCTAAAATGATGTAATAATAATGGAATGAAGCCTAATCGTATAATAATCAATTTTAGAATTGTTAACCTGGTTTCCAAGAATTATCCTACTTTGACTCTGATACTTGTCATTTCATCTACTTTCAGGAGTTACTTTTTCCTCTAAATGAACTTGGGAAGTCTCTTCAGTCCTTGGCATATTGGGATGATCCACGGAAGTCTTTAGTGTTTTGTTTGTTTTTCAGTTACATCATCTACAGGTAAAACATTTTGAGATCAATTAGTATTCAGTTTACCTGTTTTTTATTGAGATGCAGGAGAGAAGCGAGGTAATTTTTTATGGAAATTTATGAAATTGTTATAGAAATTAGAGAAGTAATTGAGGGGGGAAATTCTGGATGATTTGATATGGATACTATTTTAATAATAAAAGTTGTTGGTATCTCTTTATTGTCTAGTCAGTGTTTTGTATATGTTTTCATATGATGCAATTTTAGGTTTTTCTTGTTAATATATGAAAATCCAAATATTTTATGCGAGAAAAAAAAAATACTGAAGACTTCAGAATTTGTTGGATTTGAGAAAACGTCTTCCTTTGCTTTGTTTACGTTTACAATTTCAACAATGTTGCTTTGTTTTCTTCTAGTTTCATATTTTTCAAAATATTGTACAAGAAATGATAAAAACAGAAATTGTTTTCTTCAAACAAAATACACCCTTTAGTTCTCATTTTCAACATTCTTTTTGGTGCTTGTTATGATGATAGACTTCCCTTCTTTTGATAACTATTGCAGGGGTTGGCTTGGCTATGCAGTAGCGCTGGTGCTCTTGTTACTTGCAGTTTTTATGATAATTACTCGATGTTTTAGCCAAGGTAGGTCAGTTCCTGAAGTTAAAGTAATTGCCCCACCACCGTTGAATACAATGGAACAGCTTTTGGCTGTTCAGAATGCTGTCTCTCAAGCTGAACAGCTCATCCAGGATGGTAACGTAATTCTGCTCAAGTTCCGTGGCTTGTTGCTGTCCATTTTCCCTCAGGTGCTCTCTCATTCTTTCCCCTTTGCTGATATTTTAGCTTTGAGTAAATAATACATGCACTGTTTACACTGTCACCAAATTATAAATTGTCCTCTGACAAGTTTGTTGATTTTATAATAACTACCTTAAAAGTCATATCTCTAATTGGTTGATAGGGTAAAAACTTTTACATTGATAGTGTATGCCTATTAAATTCTTCACAACTTTTGTCTGGACAGAAGCATGTATGTACTTATTAAAATATTATTTTGAGAATTTTATTCAATATTCATTGCAAACTTGAGTGTCACACTCACATTATTAATTGGTTCCATTTATATGATAATCAGGCCACGGAGAAGTTAGCCTTTGGTCTTCTATCAACAGCCTTGATTTTGGCTTTCTTGCCTACTAAATACATAATTCTGCTACTCTTCTTGGAGATATTTACAAGATATTCACCTCCAAGAAAAGCTAGCACTGAGAGATTGACGAGGAGATTAAAGGAATGGTGGTTCAGCATACCAGCAGCTCCTGTTACACTTGAAAGAGATAAAGAGGAAAAGAAAAGAAAATAGTATTGATGCATGGTGTAATCTGTTGTGCATATGTTTTTGTTTAATGCTGTTTTGGTCTTGTACATAGAGATGTTAAAGGTGTAAAACTCATCCGTGGAAGCAAAATAATAAATATTTATTAGAAAATAAATTACACTCTTACCAAAATCTCGTATAACAACATACTGGTTTTTCAATATATATGGACGTGAACTGAAAAAGGATCTATATTCAGTTACAATCATGTGTTGGGACAAGTAGGGGTGGATAAGCGGGCCGGTCCGTCCGCATTGGCAGTAGGCCGGGCCAGTCCGTCCCGCTTTTTACACGGATCAAATAAATTGGTTCATTCCCGCGGGTCAAACAGGCCGATCCGCGAGCCTAGTTTTAAAAGAATTTCAATTTTAATAAAAATACAATACAATCAAATTAAATTTAATACAGATGTAAATAAAATCTCAATAATTAGTCAATTACATCAATAAAATAAATAATGTCTTAACAAAAGAAAATTCCAACAATAAATCTAAAATATGAAATTTAAACATCTCTAACAACAAATGATTTCATATTTGAAGTAGCTTGAGCTTTCTCCATCTCCACATTTAAGAGTACAACACTGAATTAGTCCTAACAAAAATAGGATAAAAATAAATTCTAGAGAGGAGAGATGTACTTTGTGTGGTGGCGCTGTGTCGCTATTGGTGTGTGGCATGACTGCGTGAGTGGTGTGTGGCATGACTGCGTGAGTGTGAGTCGCATTTTGTTTTTCTTGTAAGGGAAAGAGTCGTATATGTGAGTTATTTTTTATAATAAAAATATATTGAAATATTTTTAAAAATATTTATTTAACAATTATTTTTAGCTTAAATGATAAAAATTGATATTTTTATTATTTATGGTTTGCAGATATAGAAAGGATAGATTAAAAGAAAAAAAATCGAAAAAATATCAAAAAAGAAGATTTTTAACATGTTATCACTTATCCTTCTTTATCTTAATCTTTTATCTCTGTTATCTTTTATTTTTCTCATTTTATCCTTTTTTATCTTTATCATCTTTTAATTTAAATCTTATATTTTTATCTTTAAATCTTTATCTGATCTAATATATTTCTTTATCTGTTATTTTAAAAGAAAAGTTTAAAGTGAAAAAGAGAAAATCAAATCTAATATAATTGGATCAGGGTCACACAAATCAAACCTAATGCAGGTTGCAGACAACCCGCGGATCCCGCGGACCAAACCCGCATAGTCTGCTAGTTAAGCGGAAAAGACTCAAAAATATGACATAACCATTGACCGTTTAAAAAAATTGGTTTATAACTCGTGCGGACCGCGAATCCCACGAGCTGAATCTGGGCCCGTTTACCCATCCCTACAACCAAGTATAACATGCTATTGTCTCACATGTTATTATTAATATTAGATAACATCTAAAAACATAAATTAAATGAAAAATGTTTTAAATTGTAAAAATATGCATAATTAATTAATTCGACAAAATTTAAGATATATATTTTAAAATATTAAAAATAACATGTATTATTTTAAAATAAATAATAATGACTTGTTGAAAGTATAATTTAATATAGAGAGCGGCATGATATTCATACATCTCAACTTCTTACTACTCATTTCTATTCTATTTTTTCTCTCTATTTCTTTCTACAATTTTTTTATCATATCACACTATCACTCCTCTATTTCTTTTGCCTTTCCACACCCCAAGATGGGGGTGGACATTTATAATTTTTAAACGTACATGACCAAATTTTCACCTTGCCTAAAACAAAGTGATACAGCTCGGGCTAAAGTTCAGATTCACAAACTTTGATCCTCCCAAAATAATGCAATTTATCGTCTAGGGACTAAAAAAAATATTGCCTGTCATCAACTCATCAAGTTTACCTACTTTGTTCATGCTGTCTTGTCATTTGTGTGACTTTTCCAAAAGTAATGTTTGTTTATGTTTTAAAAATTGAACAAAACAAACAAACAAATGTTCAGAAAATAGACTGTTGGGACAAGCCATTTTTTATTGCTGCCATTGTCTTATGCGTTTTGTTTCATTATAATCCTGAGTTGTCAAATATCATGCCATTTTACTTCGAATTCAAGCAAAAAAAATGGAGGAAAAAAATGTGATTCGTTCTTATTATAATTGATCACCACATGGATTATGCTTTTAAAAAAATTATAATATATAGTATCGCTTGAAAACTTTTGCAGCTTCATGATTAACATCATGTTTTTCCTAAACTATACATGTAGGTAGATAAAAACAAAGATGATTCACAAAGCATGCGGAAATTCTGAGAAGCTAACAAAGAAAGAAAGGATCATGTATATATAATGACAAACAAACATATAAGTTAGAAAGCTATATATTTCTTTATTATTCTGAATTACAAATCTATGAAACTATGTATCAAAGTAATAAATGGAATAATTCCTTTTTTCTACAAAAACAAAAACTTTAATTAATTCCTCAAAAAGGAATCCCCATAAAAAAAAATATTGAAGTTCTATCCTGGAAAACTAGAACTTTTATTGGCACTAATAAAATTTCAAACAAGAAAAAAAGCTTCAAAGATAGTCAATGCTCACGGAACTCTTTCATCCCTTCCAATGTCACAGATGATGGAATAGAGTTCCTCATGTTATGAGAGAAAAACAAAGAATCCGTGTAATTCAAGAATGGCTGACTCGAACACGCAAACTCCGCCGAGCTCGGTGCCAACACCGGCAAATTTGTCACGTAAGGGTTCAACCTAGGCTCTAGCATTGATGGCTCCCCCGTCATGAAACAAGAGTTAACTTGGTTTTCTCCCACGCTACTACAATAATTTTCTTCGGTTGTTATGACCGATGATGTCTCGTTGTCCTCATTTTTTCGACCACTTTCTTTGTCTCCCACGGCCACCGCAACGTCACCCCCAAATTTCTGGTTTGAGGGTTGTTGCGGCGTTGGGTTGCCACCGTCCTCATCCTCCTTTTCATCTGAGCGAGAGAGGCCGGTGAGCTTTTGCACCAATGACATGAAATCTTTAGGCTGAGTATGAATGACCTTTGGAGAATGTGTGTAGATAATTACCGGGTGGCATTGTTGTTGTTGTGGTGGCGTTTGTTTGTATAATGACACTGGCATTGCCTGTGTCATGGCACTATTAACAAGGGATGATGATGATGTTGATGATGATGATGGTGATGTAGATGATGATTTTTTTATTAAATGTGATTCCTTGTTGATTCTCAAAGATGGTGATAGCAACCCATTAATGTTGTTGTTATTGGTGGTGGAGGTAGTTTGTTTCTTTGCATGGAATTGTGAGGGACTCATGGCTTTGGTTTTGATTTTTGAAGAAAGGTAACAATCACCCACAACACAAAGAAACGAAAGGTGAGGTTATGGAATTAGTTATCATATTAGTTTGCTTTAAATGGATTTGAGGCAAAAAAAAATACTAAAAAAGTTTGGAACAAATGGAAGTAAAATGAAGATTATGGTTTAGATTATTAAGGTTTTGTGTTGAGATGGTTAGGGCAAAGATATATAGGGTTTGGGTTTTGCATGGTGCATGCAGATTTTGTTAAAAGTGAGTGTGATGACCAATAAAATTATGACACGTAGACAATGTAAGAATTGGGAAAGGGCAATTTGGGAATTCCGATAATGTGGAGGCCGTGTTGAGGTGTCGGAAGGAGCGGAATGGCGCGAATCAATTGAGGGGGTATGGGCCCCACGCGTCACTCTGAGCGGTACTTAATGCTGTCGAGGTGTGGCTGCGCATTCGGAGGAAAATGTTAAGCTTGTTCTTCCACAAAACACAAAAATATCGAGAATGGCGTTTATTAGAAAGAAAATAAAACATGTTTATGAAAAAGATGAAGCAATAGAGTTTTGCTTCAATTAATCCATTTCATTCAAATACTAATAGTGCTAGTAGGAAAATATTTATGATATATCATATATATATATATACATATATATATATATATATATATATATATATATATATATATATGTATATGTATATTTTGAAACAATCTTACTCATAGTAACTTAGTTCAAGATTTATTCAGCAAACAAAAAAGCTTAGTTCAAGATTAAATTTATGATTATATAATTTATTCTTTCGCATCACATTATCGTTTACTTACCGTGTTAAGCCAACTCTTTTAAAGTATACACCTTGAAATGTTTTATTAAACCGTTTTTCAATGTTAAAAAAGAGGAACGAATTAAAGAGAAAGGGTTTTAGCTTTGGCCCATGAGTCTTACGAGATTATATAACACTTCGTTTGGTATAGTTGAAATTTGAAAAGTTGAGGAAGGAATAATGACGGAATATTTATGCATGTTCTTCCATCTATTATTTCATATTGTATGTTTTTAGATGATGATTTTGTTTGTATCATTGACACTTAAGGAAAAAGAAGGTGTTAATATTTTTCTTAAAAAGTATATATTACGGTCATAAAAGACAAATAATGTGAAGCGGAAAGAGTATGTGTCATTTATCCAAACTCCAAGTCCTAGAACTTTTTGCATAAAGTTGATTATGATATTGTGCAACTTTTAGTATGACACAAATATGGAATGAAAGAGAGATTCATTTATGAAAGATGTTTGTTTTGCTTTTCTGGCCAGTTTGGTTTAGATAATTTAATTTTTAGATAAATAATTATTTAATTTATTAAAAAAATGTAGTTTGGTTTGAATCATAATGTCAAATCCAATCTTCTTGTAGGTGGTTTAAATTTTGGATTAACTATATTTGATTTTTCACTTGTTTTTTTTAAAAGAATGCAAATGTTAAATATTAAAAGATTGAATACATAATAAATACATCATCTAAAATATTATATATCTCACTATAACTTACAACAGCATCTAAATTATAAATTACCTGTCAAAATTATATTGAGTTTTTGAAACATAAAAATACATATTCATACATGAATTTATAGCCTTTACCTTGCATCGGACTGGATAGCCTATTTTGCGACCTCCATTTATTTCACCTACCTAGGTCAATATAATGTTGATATAATGATGTGTTTTCACATAACATGGAGATATACTTCACAAATTGAAAAACAAATGTGAAGTGAGAGAAGTGGCTCGTGTTGAAAAATAAATCACAATTAATTGTTCATCAACCTCTCTTTGAGCTTGACCATAAAATTGATACCACAATTACATGTACTACGAGTCTACAACCGTGGAATTACTACGCTCCATAAAAAAGTTAACGAAATGTTCAAACGAAATTTTGGCATCCTAGAAGCATGTTCTACATAAACAAGAAGCATATTCTAGTTGCCTAAAAAAAGCATATTCTAGATAAACATTAAAAACAATTATATATATAATATAATATAATATAGGATTAATTATTAGTTTTATTTTTGCTTTAAAGTAATTTACTTTCTCTAATTTTAATTGGAGAAAATGCCGTACTTTAAGTTGTTTTTATTTATTAAATCTATAATCTCAATTCGGCATCTTGTTATTTGATTAGAGCAATTAATGACAATAGTTATCCGTTTGTAAGAATGAATCCTGTTAAGTAAAATAATGATTAATATTTTTTTTTCTTAATCTTCAGTTCATCAGAAAAAATTATAACTTCTATGGGGTTCTACCAGAAAATAAGTTAAACCTGACCAATAACAACCTCCATTAAAGATTGAAGTTGTGTATTTAAATCTGAATAATTTAACTTTAATTTCATTATATTAATTACTTGTATTTAATAATTTAATTAATAATAATAATTTTTTAAGGAATAATATTAGTTAATGATACAAAATTTTATCAAGGATAATATTTGGTTAAGAAAATCAAGGATAATATTATATCAACTACTCTATTTTCTCTTTTGGCTACCAAATTAAATAGATTTGAATCGAATTTGTGTTTAAAGAAAATCATTGCTATGATAGACAATAAGAACATATATATTTGGATAAATTATGTTTTTAGTTTCTAAAATTTTTAAATTTGTTTATTTTTGTCTCTAAATTTTTATTTTTATTTTTAATTCCTTAATTTTATTTTTATTTTTACTTTTAGTCCTTAAGCTTTTTTTCATTCATACTTTTAGTCACTTTTAAGTACTAAAATAAAGAACGAAAAAAAGTTAAAGGAATAAAAATAAATTTAAAAAAAATCAAGAATTAAGGCATAAATTCTAAAAAATTAAGGATTAAAAAAATAATAAACTTTATATATTACTATTTTAACAACCAAAAGAGGTATCGAAGTAATATAAGAAAATAATATTTTTTAATAAATATATTAAAATTGAAGATTTTGATTGAAAATTGTTTTTTATTCAGCAAGACTAAGAGTGTGGAAATGAAATAAAAAGAAAAAAGAAAAAGAAAGCTAGTAAAAAAAGTTGGTCTAGACTCTGGTGGGTAATTCAACAACATTTTTTATGTTGTATACAGTAGTACTTACAAGTACTGAATCATTAGGATGTGCCTATCAATGAAGAAACGCCGCGTTGAAGAGGGGAAAATAACAAAGGAGTTTAATTTGAATATGTTTGAATTGGATTATTCCGTATTGAAATAATTTATAATTAAAAATTTATTAAATAAATATTTTTTTTCTTTAAAAAAAGAAAAATCAACGCACATTCTAACCGATACTGTGCTATGGTAGTCGTTTATGGATTGCCTGCAGCTATGCTGCCTCTGCGGCAGTGATATTGACCATTAGATTTAAATATAATGGTTATTAAAAATAAGAATATAAAAAAATATATTATATATTTAATGATAAAAGGCTAATAGGCTGCTGTTGGTGCGTAGGACGATAGTACTTTTTCTACTTGGTACGTGATGATTTTAAATAAAATTAGAATAGATTCTGATATTAAGAAAAAATTTAAATTTAACTCAATTTGGATGAGAATTGTCCTCACCTTATAAACTTTATCTTAAAATTATTTTTAGTTAATATTGGACTTGAATTTTTTCTAATTCATTGAATATAAAGCATCAATTAATTCATTGGTAATTTTGGAGTACTCTTCTTATTTCCAATTCAAAGAGCCAAGTTTTTGTCTGTGTTCAAAATTATTTTTCAAAAAGGATGAATAATCTTTAAATTGTCTTTTTGCCATTGTCTGTTTTACTTTTCTGTCACATATTGTATCTCTGGGAGACTTTTTTTTGGATACAATATTTGGGAGTCTATGTTTTCTTTATTTTGAAAACAATTCTCAATTAATTTTTGGAAGACTATGTTTTCTTTATGTTGAACACAATTCTCAAATTTTCGGGTCAGTTCTGTTGGCTTATAATAATTACCGCCTTTCTTTCTTTATCATCTTTTGAGACAACATTTAATAAATAAATAAATATTTCAAAAAAGATAAATTATCCTTTGTATAATAAATTGTACAGCGAAGTGTACAACTAAGATGAATTTTTAGGTTATTTAGTTGTGTTAAAAGTAAAAGAAAAGAGAAAATATGTGTGACAATGAAAAAAAAGACATATATATATATATATATATATATATATATATATATATAATGACACAAATATATTAGATAAGAAAACAATAAGTATAATAAATAAGGAGTTGTTTTTCTTTATATCGAATTTAGATTCAATGACATCGAGGAGAGAAAATTCTGGTGACTTTTTTTCATTAAATTAATCTGATGCTGCATATTTTTTCACTTGTTTTAAAATATATTTTTTAAATTTAATTATTATTTTTTTATACTTTAAAATCATAAAAAGTACTAATGAGAGTATAAATTAAACGTTATTTTAGTTTAACTAGTACTCTTGAGAAAATTTGTTACTATGCATAACATGTGGGTGTTTTTTTAATGTATTATTATTAATGATTAATATTGTTTATTTATTATCTCAGTTTCTTACCTTAATACACAACAAACCGTAATTAAAAACTAAACTAAAATTGTTTTGAAGTAAAAATATCCATATAATGAGTAAATAACATATATTTTAATTTATAATATAATAGTTTCCATTATATTGTAAAAATAATATTTATATAAAATCACAAATTATAAATATTTTAAAGCATCAAATTTACGATCAATTTAAGTATTTTTTTTTTTGTAGAGGATCAATTTAAGTTATGTTTGTAATCAAACTCAATAAATGGGTTAATTATTTAATATATTAACCATTGTCTTTATTAATTTAAGAATCTAAAAATGATAATTTTATATTATTATTTATTAAATCATAAATATTAAAGTAACAAATATATTTTTCGCAAAATTTCATTATGTTCAGATATTTAAAACTAATTTTAAAAATGATGTTCAGTCATATATGAGTACAATGGGTCAAGATAAGTAGGTGAATTTTAAAATAAATTTTTGTTTTCAAATTGAATAGTACTTTCTTCTATGTCTGTGGCTTCGAGCCCATTAGTTTTGACCAACTTGCACGCGTCTACACGACGTGCATGTGGGTCCCATGATACTTCCAAGTTTCGTCGAATTAATCACAGCCGTTGAATGTCCCAACTGAGTTTGAACCGCCGGCTGATCATCAATCTGTCTTCCATAATTGTGCCTGGGTCCCATCCACCTATTATATGTATTTTTATTTATTTATTTTACGATCTTAATTAATGAGTTAAAAATAAAAAGAAATCAATAACAGAAAGTGTTATAGAGTGTTTGGTTTCGGGTCCGTCCCACAAGATTCACATCCAATTCTCACGTTAAAGAAGAAATTATACTCTCTGTGGTATTTGATCCACATTCTTAAAAGGTTGAACACTAATGTAAAGTATAAAAAAGTATTACCAACATTTCTAATATTATATAATTAAGTATTAAATAATAATAAAATCAGGTGTAATAAATTAAAACTGATTATCATAATACAATGTTTACATTTAATAATGGTAATTTAAATTTATACTCCATGTATCTACACCTATATTATAAATTAAAATGTACAAATAAGATAACTCATTTGGTTGACCTAGGTTTGTTTCATCATTTTACACACACAAAAAAATGTATACAAATAAGACTCTCATTTTTTTCACTCTCTCAAATTAATGCTGAGATTGAGATAAATGCGAGACTTAGGTTTGATCAATTGTTGTAAAAAAAAAAATACAAATAAGATTCTCACGTTTCTCACACTCTCAAATCTTAATTAGACATTCTCAATATTCTCTCTTTATTTTTAAATATATTAAAAAAATTCTTTAAATCATCTCAAATTACTTTCTTTATATATTTTTAATGTGAATTTGATCTTTTTAAACACATTCATTTTCCTCTCTTTTTTTTTTATAAAAATACCCACATATTTCTTTCAATCATTTAACACGTCGATAAATTAGTGTGAAGTTATTTTAACTTAATCTATGATGGTTGAGCTAGCATGTAGTAGTTACATATTAAATATTACACACTCTGAAATAAATTTTTTATTGTCCATCATAATCTTATTTCATTCAAACAATATTATTTTTCATAGAGGTTCAATTTTTTTTGCAACACATCTCATAGAATTTACCTTTGCTGTGAAACATACATTTTAAATCTATTTTCTTTCATCTTTATTTTTAAATTAAAATAATTCAAAATAATCTTATATCATAAATTAAATTGTTCATTATTTTTCGGTCTAGACCATATGCATTTTTTATTGGAGATAATCATATTCAAACATTCAAACCATGTAGGATCATTATGGGAAAAAAGTTTTTCTTTAAGAATTTAACACAATTACATGCTTAGGACTAAAATTCAAGATCTTTGGATAGACTGAAACAATCTCATGTTAGTTGATTCACGTCGTTTGGTAGTATTTAAATTTTTTATTATAAATTCAAAATATAATTTATATAATAAAAAATTATTTATTATAATTTTTAACTATAGTGTAGTGAACCATTAAAAAATAATAGTAAAAATTATTATAATGTCAAAGTAAAATTACCACTTTATAACTGATAGTAAGAAATCTTCCGTACAGGCGCCACACAGACATAAATGGTATGCCGTATAATAGAGGCTAAGTTGCCATCATCCTGTTCCTGTCTCCCCGTTACTATCGCATCTCATCACTCATCTGATTATCGCAGTTAACTTCGCTGCCACATAGTATCTCATCTCTGATTTTTATGATGTTCACTTGTTCCGTTTCTTTTTGTTTTTTTTCCCACTTATCTGAAAAACAACATCATGAATAACTATTTGTTAAATAAAGTTAAACTTAACATGCACCTGCACCTGCTCTTCGCCAGCATGCGTTACAATGGCGTTAAATTTTATAAATTCTAACGTTCAAATTAACGAAATTTAAGGTTCCATTTAAGGAACTTAGTAGTTGGAGGATTGAATTTGATGCATGAACGGTGATTGGTGCAATGCAAGTGGTAAGTTATGAAGTAGGGCTATTTCATTTTCTTACAATGGCCCCCAATAAAGGATGTAATGGGTACCATACGCGTTAGGTACATTTTATATATTCATCAAAATTATTTCTCTAAAAAACAGCTGGAAATGATTTTTGTATGACTAGTAAAATTAGGTTCAACTTAGATTAAATTTTGTGTTTCTGATAGATTATTTTGTCATTTTCTCTTTTTTCGTGTTTATTTTTTCTATTTAATTAAACCCATTCATTCTTATTAAACAAGAAATGAGTTTTTCTTACTTATTTTAATTATAAATGTTTCTATAATAACATATAAATATATTATTACATCCTTTGTTTATAATATCTAGAAATTTTCTTAACATATATACCTATCTTTAATTTTTGTGAAACAATGAAGTATTTTATTTTGTACACATGTTTATGCCAATCATTGATACCGCACCAGAATTCATGCATAGCTCCAAATTAAACAGCTTATTATCCTTAGATTAGTTAGAGGCAAAATGATGTGACGCTGAAAAATAGTAATTTTAATGAAAAAATGTTGAAAATGGGACCCACGTAGCTTTTGGAACAGGAAGCATTACAAAAGTGGTGGCTGAAGGACAGAACTGTGGCACTATAGATTTGTTTCAGCGTCTACCTTTCCAAATTGTGATTACTTTCAGTTCTATCCAACACAAACGTCTTTTTATGCAACAAAGTGTTTGTTTTTTATTCCCTTCAGCTGACTTTTCCTCTTGTCAGTTTCTTCCAAGTTCTAACAACCCTTCAAGATTTGTTAACTCCCAAACATTTCTTTGGTTTATGTTTCTATCCCATCCCACGAGGTTTGAGTTTGACCTTGGTCTTGTAACAGCCATGGATAGGAAACGTTGACACTTGTGGAAATTGAGAGAACCGAAGTGCAAGATCACACAAATTTGAATACCAAAAAGTTCCCTTTTTTGTGTTTTTGGTACTGGCAAAGAGCAAAGCAATGAGCTTGAAGAAAAGGGCACTTTCCATTAACATTGAAGAGGCTGCTGTGGACTTCTTCAACCACCTCTTGCAGGAGAAGCCTAGGATTCCAGTCTTTATTCCTTTGATTCTGATTGCTTGGGCAATTGAGAGATGGGTCTTCTCTGCCTCCACTTGGGTTCCTCTTGCACTTGCTGTGTGGACTACTATACAGGTTCTCACTCCTCACTTTCATTCATTCATTACTATATTGTCTTTATTATGCTTTTTGCCCCTACTATGTTTCCACAAAAGTTATTTTGTTATGGATCATCTTGCCTGGTCAATTTGATTTCAAGTTAAAATGCATTTATTATTTTTTGTTCTTGTTGAATTGGGATAATTTCATAATTCATCCTTACTTGGGAGATGTGTGAGTTTTTTTTTTTTTTTTTGTTGAATAAAAGTTGTAGAAGGGAGAGACACCCCTAATACTACCGGATAGTCCGCCAATGCCAGCAGAAGCCTACCCGTAGGATTATTGCACAGGCAATGCATAAACTCATTTATATTACTTGGGAGATGTTTTCACAACAATCTATAAATATCTTACACTCTTCATTTATATTCATTATGAAATTATAATAATGTTTCCATATCTTCAATTTTTAAAAATTGCTGTATTTTGTACATGTATCTGTCACAGTTATCAGTTACTTTCTAAAAAATATGTTTAGTTAACTTCAAATTCTGTGCAAGGAAATCTCCCTGATTTGTCATCTATGAGTTATGAGTTATTGGCTACTTTTTGGTAGTGTACAATACTAGTAGTTAATGTTAGATGTTGCTCTTTCATTTTCAGTACGGTAGATACCAACGCAAACTGCTTGTGGAGGATTTGGATAAGAAATGGAAGCGAATCATACTGAACGTTTCGGTACCTTTTCCCTTACCTTTCCTCCCTTTGACATTTCCAGTGTGACTTTTGAAGTTAACTTCAAGTTTCTGTTCATTTAGCCCATCACACCATTGGAGCACTGTGAGTGGCTGAATAAGTTGTTGACAGAAGTCTGGTCCAACTATTTTAATCCCAAGTTTTCAATAAGGATATCTGCTATAGTTGAGGTGAAATTTCACTACCTTTTCTCATTTACTACACATTGATTAGTTTTTCATCCTTATTCAAGAGTCAATACTGAAAATGTTGTTAAAGAGCTTCTACTTATTATGGTTTCACTACACACACATATATACAAACTTGTTATTCTCTCTTCGGACATGCATTTTATACTTTGATATATGGACTAATTTAATTTCTTTCTTTTGTGTCTCTAGAAACGTTTAAAGCTCCGGAAACCAAGGCTCCTAGTAAGTAACCCACATTTTATTCTATGAAAGAATTTTAATTAGTTTACCAAAACAGCTTGAACACTTTATAGACTACGAATATTTGGTAGATGTGTACTGAACTAGAGCAATTCTTTTGTAGGAAAGAGTTGAACTTCAGGAGTTTTCGCTAGGATCATGCCCCCCTAGCTTGGCTCTGCAAGGGATGCGGTGGTCAACTATTGGTGATCAGGTTTTAGTTTTCTTTGCTTTCAAATCCTTCAGCTTTTTTATATATTTAATCTTCCAATAATTTTTACACTTTTCAAGTGATATTGGTAGGGAGAGAAAAAAATGTGGGGGAGGGGGAGCAGGGGTAGCATTACTAATCTGTTTTTGTGAGTAATGTGAGAAACATATTCTATTCCAAATCTGTTTTTTTTCCCCTTCATGTTATTTTACACCACCACTACAATCACTAGGAGCTGGTACTTCTGCTGCTTTTGTTGCCCTCTCCTCTTCTACTACCACTACTTTTGTGATCTATAGGAGCAAGTGGCCACTAAAGCTTTACTTACAAATTAAACATTCAAAAGATCATAATTAATGAATCTATGAACCTTTTGTACAGCCTCACCAAATGCTACCTAAATGATTATATTTGATTTTCCTACTTCTATTACCATTGCTTCTAAGGTAGTTTGCTTCTTCGCCCTTCAATTTTCTTTAGGTCTATTACTCTATGCTGTTTCCTTTAAATATTGATATATTACTAGATATTCATGATTTTGATCAAGCATTCTCTTGGCCTTTTACAGAGATTTCTGCAACTGGGTTTTGATTGGGATACAAATGAAATGAGCATTTTGTTGCTTGCTAAGCTTGCAAAGCCATTGATTGGAACTGCTCGAATTGTGATTAACAGTCTTCATATCAAGGGTGATGTATGTGAAGCAATGTCATTTGCATTTTTGCTTCTCTAATGCAAACAAAAGCTATGCAAACTGAAGTAAAGGACATTAAACAATTTTGATTTGATTTTTGAACCATGTAATTAACATTTGTTGCTTTGAGAATTATCTACTTTGATTTCCAGCTTATCGTAACTTTTCTTTGAAGTTTCCATTAGACTTTTTCGTCTTTAATGCTTAGGCTTGGCCACTGATTTTCCTGCATTACTAAGAAACTGGTTTAGTCCTTTTTCTTTTTTCTTTTTTATTAATCTAATCATCATTCATATTCATTTTGCAGCTTCTTGCCTCACCAATTCTAGATGGAAAAGCACTCCTGTATTCTTTTGTATCAACTCCTGAGGTGAGAATAGGAGTTGCCTTTGGAAGCGGTGGAAGCCAATCACTTCCTGCCACTGAATGGCCTGGTGTTTCTTCTTGGCTGGTGTGTTTCCACTAAGTTTAATATTATGCTTGTAGAAAAGTAACAAAGTTGTGTTTGTGTGTTGAATTCGCTAAACTAAGTTATATTTATGGTGCTGTTGTATAAAGTTACTCACACTTTTGGTTCAGCTGCAACTTTAAGAACTCAATTTGCCCTGCAGATATTGAAGCCAATTCTATGTGTCAATGGATTTCAATCTGATGCTTAGTTCATGGAGATTTGTTTCCAGATGTGTATAGGTTTAATATAAGGACTATTTATATAATTCCTCTCTGTTGCTAGCCAATGAAAACTCTATGAAAGAACAGATTTTTGAAGCAGGAAGTTTTTTTTTTAATTTTCAGTGAGAAATGGTAATATAAATCATTCTGCGTCTCTGTCAATTAAAGAGAAATTCAAACCAAGAAACATTTGAAGCAGGAAGTTTTTATATTAAAGTATCAGTTAGATGTTTGTTATCATATGCTCATTGTCTTGATAAATTCTGTGACATTTTCTTCTTCTAACTATCTATGTTTTGCACAGCAGCTTATTATGTATTATGCTGATCTACAGTTTACATTTTATGCAGGAAAAACTTTTTACTGACACCTTGGCTAAAACCATGGTAGAACCTCGGCGTCGTTGTTTCACTTTGCCAGCTGTTGATTTAAGGAAAAAAGCAGTTGGAGGCATTATATATATTAGAGTGATTTCAGCAAATAAACTTTCTAGGAGTTGCTTTAAGACATCTAGGAGGCAACCAAATGGTACATCCAATGGTTGTTCAGAGGATAATTTTGATGATAAGGATCTACAAACATTTGTAGAGGTAGAAATTGAGGAATTAACAAGGAGAACAGATGTCAGACTGGGTTCAACCCCCAGATGGGATGCACCATTTAATATGGTTTTACACGATAATGCAGGAACTCTACGTTTCAATCTTCACGAGAGTAGTCCCAACAACGTGAGATGTGACTACCTAGCAAGTTGTGAAATCAAGGTACTGTCTTTGATCAATGTTCTCCTTTTTGATCTAGCAACTGGAGAATATCAGTTACCTATAAGTGTTATATTTGTTCAGACAGGAATTCTTTCTCCAGCCTTTATTTCTTTGCAACAGTTACTTCTTTGTCTTTTATACTGATAAATTAATGTTTATGTCTTTGTGCAGTTGAGGCATGTTGAAGATGATTCAACAATTATGTGGGCAATAGGACCTGATTCTGGAGTCATAGCAAAGCAAGCACAGTTTTGCGGAGAAGAAATTGAAATGGTTGTCCCATTTGAGGGGTCCAACTCAGGAGAGGTACAATGTTTTTTTTATAGTGTAATAATCAGTTCCTCCTCCTACCCCTATTGGAGTCGAGTTAGACCCAAACCCAAATCTAAATCTAAAATAGTATCAAAGTCTATATAGCCTATCTCTGTGCATCACCTATCCTGGTAGGTATTACCTATTCTAGCAGGCATCTACAGAGGGGGGCGTCAAAAAGTCCCACATCCCCTTCCTCAATTCCTGGGGTGCAACTTATAGAGTTGTTGGACAATTTTACTTAATGCCAATTGGTTTTCAGATGAAATCTAACAGCTTATGAAAATATAATACAAACACTTGGTTATCTTACGACATCATAATTTGCTTTTCAACAAAGCTAACGGGGTTATTCTTTCCTATTCTTAACATATATCCTGATTAAATAAAGAAGCAGGAATCTGAATATAATTGTTTATTCAATACCTTTTCTTTATGTATGTCAAAGGAACTTGATTGTACTATCAATCATGTTGGTTGATTTGTGAAGCTGAAACATTGTATGGTATTAATAATTTAAAATGGAGAGTTTCATATTGGTAGTCTTTCTGGTGTAATGCTTGTAACTGGCACCAGCATTCTACTATCATCTACGGCTTGAGTTTATTGTATCAAATTGTTCTTTGATCTTTCTAAATTAAATGGCCTTTTTAATGCACCATATTCTTACAAAAGCATAGTCTTGTATTCTTCTCTCCTGTCTCGTTTTTAATCTTAGAGAGCTCAGATCTGAATGCCCTTTGGTCACACTCTGTATGAAAATAAAATTGGGATTGAATCAGAGATTTTACTTATTTAACCTCAACATTTTTTCAGTTGAAGGTGAGCATTGTAGTAAAAGAGTGGCAATATTCTGATGGTTCACATAGTTTGAATAGTCTCCGGAGTAGCAGCTCTCAGCAGTCAATTAATGGATCACCAAATTTTCAGTTAAGAACTGGAAGGAAAATTAATGTAACTGTTGTGGAAGGAAAGGATCTTGCTGCAAAAGACAAATCTGGAAAATTTGACCCTTACATCAAATTGCAGTATGGAAAGGTGAGTGGCACTGCATGTCTGTGAGACACTGACAATTCTTTCATTACTTGAATAACTGAGGTTGTAGGTTAATGGTTAGGCTTTAGCTAATTTTGTTATTAACAATTTTTTCAGGTTGTCCAGAAAACAAGGACTGTTCATACTCCAAATCCTGCCTGGAATCAGACGTTTGAATTCGATGAGATTGGTGGTGGGGAATACTTAAAAATAAAAGGTTTTTCTGAAGAAATTTTCGGAGATGAAAACATTGGTAGTGCACATGTGAATTTGGAAGGACTGGTTGAGGGCTCAGTCAGGGACGTATGGATCCCTCTTGAAAGAGTGCGTTCAGGAGAATTAAGACTTCAAATATCAATTAGAGCGGATGATCAAGAAGGATCGAGGGTGTGTTTTTTCACTTGGAAATTAGTGATTCTTTCAACCATTTAGTTACAAGATGAATAAAGGATGCAAAAGGCTAAACATATTAAATTGCATATTACCACTTCAATTAGTAATTCTTTCAGCCATTTACTCGGTTTTTTTTTTTCACTGCCTGGATATTCATTCTAACATGCTTTACTCCTTTGAAATGAGCAGGGTTCAGGTTTGGGCTTAGGAAATGGTTGGATTGAACTTGTTCTGATAGAGGGAAGGGGTCTAGTTGCTGCCGATGTCAGAGGCACAAGTGATCCATTTGTGAGGGTACACTACGGAAATTTTAAGAAAAAGACAAAGGTTGGAATACTTCATTCTTGCTTTCTTTTTCATGAAATTGAATGCCAAGATTTAAAATGTTATATTTACTACATTATACATATAAAAGGGGTGGAGAGAAATCAAGAAGACATTGGAGGAAATTATTAAGAGGAATCTTGTGGTGAATAATATTCATGAGAATTTGGTTTTTATCCGAGTCAAATGATGTGTGTAATTTATGTAACCCATCTCAACTAGTGTTGTCATTGTACTACATACATAATGAAGTGAATGATTACAAAGTGCTGATATAACTAATTACGATTTGGCTTTTCTCATTCCTCTCTTTATCCTTTGGGATTTGTCTATGTTCTTAAACTTATATATTTTACTACATTTTCTAAAGGGAAATCTCTAAACTTTCATTCATATGTTATACTCTTGATTTTTCTCACAATTACACATTTCCCCAGCATTTCCTTACCTTTTTTTACTTCATCCTTACAAGTTACAGAACTCAAAATACATACTAGCTGTGACATTGTCTGTAGGTCATATACAAAACTCTTAACCCTCAGTGGAACCAGACCTTAGAGTTCCCTGATGATGGAAGTCAACTAATGCTTTATGTCAAGGACCACAATGCATTACTACCCACATCAAGTATAGGTGAATGTGTTGTAGAATATCAAAGGTTGCCTCCCAACCAGACCGCTGACAAGTGGATACCTCTCCAAGGGGTGAAAAGGGGTGAAATTCACATCCAAATTACTAGAAAAGTTCCAGAGATGCAGAAGAGGCAAAGTCTAGACTCTGAACCTTCCTTGAGTAAACTACACCAAATTCCTAACCAGGTGAGATCTTCTTCATACATCATGACTGAAAAATGAAACAAAAAAAATAAAGAAGCTTTTGTTACATATACTAATTCAGCTCAAAGGATGAATTCTTAATTGTCTTAAAAGCAATGCACATACCTTTCTTTTGTGAAGTTATCATTATTATGGTTTTCAATTTATGCTATTATTCTAACACATTGTGCAAATTGGACCTTATCAGATAAAACAGATGATGATCAAGTTCAGGTCCTTCATAGAGGATGGAAATCTTGAAGGACTCTCTGCAACATTGAGTGAGCTAGAAACTCTAGAGGATACACAAGAAGGGTATATAGTTCAGCTGGAGACTGAGCAAATGCTTCTTCTCAGCAAAATAAAGGAACTTGGCCAAGAGATCATTAATTCTTCTCCTTCCCTGAGCAGGAGATCTTATTCAATTGGAAACTGATCTGGCATCAGCTTAGTATTTACAATTTAATGTTTTCCCATGCTAAATATTGCTTATGGGAATCATCAAGGACAGATTTTGTACATGTTTCACAAACTAGATAGTCTTCTTATACCACCACATATATTTGTACATGGTTCTTTGATCATTTTTTTTTGTTCTAGTAAGTTCATTGCTGGGTAGGGGATGCATAATAAATGGAAGTGGCTACTGTATTCACACTTGCCCAGGAATGAGGAAACTAGGTTATATGATTGGATTTTTTTTATAATTTCAATAGGAAAAAGAATTAATTCCTATTATATTGTGGTTGAAAGGAATGATATCTTTTGCAAAGATGAATTTACTCTTGTCTCTGCTTTCCATTTATTTTACATACTTTTCTCTTGTAAATTAGGTTTGTTTTGTTTTTCATTCTTAAAATGCTTTAAATAATGAAAAAGATTAAAATAACTTAAAACATAAAATTTGTAATCCTAAATTAATTCTTATTTTAACATAGTTAAGAGAGAAATGAAAATTTCAAGGATTGATTTGTGTTCAATAATAAATAACATTTAAATTACAACTTTAATAATTTTCTTTTGTTATCGTGATATTAGTGTGAAAATCAGACATTTTTTCATGAATAAGATTTGAACTTTAAATTCAATTATACTCAAGTTAATCATTTTAATAATTTTGTCATCTAGATATATTATATTTTTTAATATAGCTAATGAATGATAATATATTTATACGAAAAAGTCACAGACAATTTTTTTTTTGTTATTTAAGTCACAAATAAGGTTTTGATCAATCACTTCATTAAAAAGGATTATAGATTTTTATAATATTTATTTTAAAAACTATATAAAATGAGTTTTAGTTAGTTAATAAAACAAAATCTTTATATTACTACATGAAAATTAATATATTTTTTAAAATTTATAATTGTTCTAGACTGGTATTCTTACCAGAAAATACTTATACACCATAAAAAAGGGAATGTCTTCACTCTTTTCCTTTAATCATTCTTTTTACAGGAAGGATGTTCACTTATTTCAGAACCTTAATTTGCTAATTCACAGCATTACTTAAGTCCTATTTGCTTTATCATTGAAAAATGATTCTGACACCTTTTAACAAGAAATACACATTTTAATATAAATTCATTCATCATTAAAAAATAATTGGAACACAATTTTCAATTAGGTTTAGTAATTTAAAATTAATTTCATCTAATTTTAAAATGAAGGATTTCTAACAAATTTGAATAGATTCAAAATTCTCAGTGGAACAACAACAACAAAAAAAATAAAAGATCATGAAAGCCTAAAAATGCAGAAAAATCTACGAGAAAGAAAGAAAATACCATAATTTCCATTTTTTTGGAAAAAAAACCAAAATATCTTATCATCTTTCTCCTTTGCACTCTAGCTGCCTCACTTGGCCTCACTCTGCAACTGGTTCTTATCTCTCATCATCCTGTAAAGAAAATGCATCATCATCACTAGCACAGTAACACTACCCTCAAACCAACAATGGCGTTCCCCAACACTTGCAAGCTCTCAGAATTGTCTTTCAAATCATCATTCTCATCACTGAACCATCCTCATCCTCCTCGCTCTTTCCGCAAATTCCCACTTCGCACTCTCACCTTCGCTTCTCTCCCAACCCCTAAACCCAATCCCTCCGCCCCCTGGCTCACCAAATCCCCCTCCCCCAAAAGGGCCACCGAACCCCTCACCGCCGGCGACCCAATTCCCGACAAAAAACCGCATAACCCCGTCGAGAGAATCGTCCTCCGGTTACGCAACCTCGGTCTGCCCTCCGAAGAAGAAGAACAAGAAGAAGAGGAAGAAATTCCGGCGAATAATCCGGCTCCGGTGACCGGAGAGGAGAGGCTGGGGGAGCTTCTCCGGCGGGAGTGGGTGCGCCCGGACGCCGTGTTGGTGGGCGAGGACGATGGGGAGGAAGAGATGATCCTGCCGTGGGAGAGGGAGGAGGAGAAGGAGGTGGTGGTGGTGGTGAGTGAAGAGGGGTTGTTGAAGAAGAGGAGGGTTAGGGCTCCTAGTTTGGCTGATTTGACCCTTGAGGATGAACTGTTGCGGAGGTTGAGGAGAGAGGGGATGCGTGTGAGGGAGAGGGTGAGTGTCCCCAAGGCCGGACTCACTCAGGAGGTGATGGAGAAGATTCATAAGAGGTGGAGGAAGGAGGAGTTGGTGAGGCTCAAGTTTCATGAGGAACTTGCCAAGGACATGAGGAAGGCTCATGAGATTGTTGAGGTTCAGTTCTTGCCCCTTTTTCATAATAAACACTTAGCATTATCATAAGCACATAACATAGGACCACATACGACAATTACTAGTTTGAAAATGATCCATGGACACTCAAGTGTCAATCTACACCCATAGAGAGAACAAGAGAGAAATGTAGACATGGTAAGTGATATATAGCGTGTTTGGTTTTACATCCCAATGTAGTTTTTCATGTTTACTAAGAAACTAGTAGTTATGGCTTACACATCTTAGAGGCGATTTCTTGCTTCTCAATGGGTTTCCAAACGAACATATAATGTGACAAGAAAAGAGAGATAGAGAAAAATGCTGGATGTTAATTGAGTGTTTGCATTGTTGGGGTGTCAACAAATATTACTCTTACTAGTTAGTTCACTTCATTGTGGTTCTTGTCTTAGGCCCTTTTTGGAGAAACTTCTCAATAAAAAGCAAAATGTAAATGGAACTTTTTCCTTAAGTTAAAATCAACTTATGCATATCTGCTTTTGCATAAGTGAGAGCTTTTTACAAAGTTGAAATGCATAAGTTGATTTTAACTTATGAGAGAAGTTTGATCCATTTTCTTCACTTGTAAGTGCTTGTGGGGAAGTTTCTCCAATTAGGGTCTTGGTAGTTGTGAGTTGCATTTGAAATGTGCATTTGTTTGTCATCCTTGACAGTCAAGTTAGTATGCTGTTACTTGCTGTGTGATTCTGTGTATGTTGAATGGTGATGTTGACTTTGTGTTGTGTTTGAGGAACATGTTGACTGATTGGCTGTAGTGTGCAGCGTCGAACTGGAGGATTGGTTACGTGGAGGTCAGGCAGTGTTATGATGGTGTATCGCGGTATTGATTACCAAGGGCCTGACTCGCAGAAGGAAGTTAATGAGAAGAAAGGTGATGGCTTTTTCGTGCCAGATGTCTCAAAAAGGGAAGACAGTAGTACTGCAACCTCAACCTCTGAGAAGAGTGAGGTGGTTGTGAGGGAGCGAGAACATCCAGAGAATATGTCAGAGGCAGAAGCAGAGTACAATGCCCTCCTTGATGGTTTAGGTCCTCGGTTTGTTGGATGGTGGGGTACAGGGATTCTTCCTGTTGATGCTGATTTGCTTCCCCGGACAGTTCCAGGTTACAAAACACCTTTTAGGCTTCTTCCTACTGGGATGCGTTCTCGGCTAACAAATGCAGAGATGACCAATTTAAGGAAGCTTGCAAAATCACTTCCTTGTCATTTTGCCTTAGGTAAGATTCATCCACTTCCATATTCTATTAAATTTGTTTTCCTTTGTACTTATATGTAAATCTTTTCTGAATTTTATGAAGGGAGAAATAGAAATCACCAAGGTCTGGCATGTGCTATTCTTAAGCTTTGGGAGAAAAGTTTAGTTGCAAAGATTGCTGTCAAACGTGGGATCCAGAACACAAACAATGAACTGATGGCTGAGGAGCTGAAGGTTTGGTTATTTGTAATTTGGCAATTATTTGTTTGTGCATTCATGCTTGTATCGAATCTAATGCATTGCATTCCATAGAAGTCCTGACTGTTCAAGTAAAAATACACGATTGGATGTAAATCTTATATTAAGTTTTTTGGATCTAATCTATTTGTCCTTTGAAGCAGCTGGCTATGCTTTTATTCAGTAAGAGTCACCAACCAGAATTATAATTTGTTTTTGCATTTATCTTTGTGCAAACCAGTTGGTTTTCTTTTTCCTTTAATTTTATCAGCTAGCAAATAAGTGTAGCTACTAGCTAGGAATAATTAAAAGGATACTATATACTCACAATTAAAATGCCTTCTACATTTTTGCTCAAAACATCATTCACCACTAGAGTTTTATTTTATCTTTTAGTGTTATCACAAAACGAATCTGTTATATTGAAGATATTAACACATTCTCTGGGATGAATGTACATAATGTGGCTAAATCTTTATTTTCTTTTTTTCTTTTTTCTCCAAGGTCATTTTATTGCTAAGAGATGATAAGCTAAGAATAGAGCACAAGCTACTAGTTCTGTCAATTTGAATTTCAGAAAATTAATTTTTTTCCTGTTATGGTACAGATGTTAACTGGAGGGACCTTGCTGCTAAGGAATAAATATTTCATTGTTATATACCGTGGGAAAGACTTTGTTCCAACAAGTGTGGCTGCAGTTTTAGCTGAAAGAGAGGAATTGACAAAACAGGTACAGGATGTTGAAGACAAGGTGCGGTGCAGAGCAGTTGATGCAATTCCATTGGGGCAAGGTGAAGCAACGGCACAGGCTGGGACTTTAGCAGAGTTCTATGAGGCCCAGGCTCGATGGGGAAGGGAAATATCTCCTGAAGAACGTGAGAAGATGGTGGAAGAAGCTGCCAAAACCAAGACTGCTAAGCTTGTCAGACAAATTGAACATAAAATATTTATAGTAAGTATCTATATATTTTTTATAAAGATGTTATATGCATGAGAGTTGAGATAATACTTAGTTTATAATTTATATCACCAGAAAGTCGGACTAGGTTTATAGTGCATTAGTGGATATAATAAAACTTATTAGCATTGTTATATTAGTCCCCAGATTGGAATTATTGATTGATTAGAATATAAATCCTGCCTGTGTTTTTTCTCCTTAATTTTTGCTGATGTATGTTTGTTTGTCTGCTTGCAGCAGGCTGTAATTTATTTCTGCAATATATGCATAATTGCATATGGAATTCACCATAATTAGCTGTAACTTATTTCTACTATGTATGTGGTTTTGCTAAGGGCAATGGTTAGCAAAACTGATATATATATATATATAGTTTTTTATTGTTTTTATTTTTATTTTTATGGTTGTCTTAACAACATTGGACTTTCTTTATTCATATATACCATTCTAATGTCTGAATAGGCCCAGACTAAAAAGCTTAGAGCAGAAAAGCTCTTAGCCAAAATAGAAGCATCTATGGTTCCAGCTGGTCCTGATTATGATCAGGAAACAATCACAGATGAAGAACGTGTTATGTTTCGTAAAGTTGGTTTAAGAATGAAGCCATACTTACCACTTGGTGAGAAATTTTCAACTGTACAAAAGTTGCTCTATTCTAGCAATGCAAAGCTGACGCCTTTCTATGATAATCTCCAGGTATACGTGGTGTTTTTGATGGTGTTGTCGAGAATATGCATTTGCATTGGAAACACCGAGAACTAGTAAAATTGATGACAAAACAAAAGACTGTTGCTTTTGTTGAAGACACAGCAAGGTTACTTGAATATGAGAGTGGGGGAATACTGGTGGCAATAGAGAAAGTTTCCAAAGAATTTGCTCTTATTTACTATCGTGGAAAGAATTATAAACGTCCAATTACTCTTAGGCCTAGGAACCTGCTAACAAAGGGAAAGGCATTAAAGCGTCATGTAGCCATGCAACGTCATGAGGTTCTTTTTTTTTTATGTGACAATTACTGATATTTATTCCTGACTTTTATATCTATGATGTTACATTTGGTCTTGTGTGAATTGTGCAGGCTCTGAGTCAGCATATTACTGAATTGGAAAAAACTATAGAACAAATGAAAAAAGAACTTGTAAGTATGGACTTATCATAATTTTAGATATATTTTGATGTAGAGGAGAGGTCACTCCTAAGCAGTTAAATGACTTGATTGGTCACAGTCTGAATAAATTGTTACTTCATTTGAAGACACAGCAACCCCCCCAAACCCTCCCAAGATTATCCTGATTTTGCATATTTTATTTTTTTGGGTTATAGAATCTTCAATCAATATTTAACCCATCTGCCTTCTGTGCCTAGACTGACATTATGTTATGGGGTTTGCTTTAGTTATTTAACTTAAACATGTAAGATTGATCATTTTATGAAGTCATCCAGTGGCTCCCAAATGGGGCTTGGCCCCTCCCACTCACCAAAAAGAAAATGACTCGAATTCATTTAGAATGGTCTACATCTGAAAATCTTATATCCTTAGTCCTGCTTTGTCCCAATGCATTTATATGTTTCTAGAATTTCAATTTGCTCATTTATATGTGAAGTTGCCTGCCTATTAACAGGTCAGAATTGTGATTTATGTGCACGTTTGGTTTAAAGCTAGGTAGAATTGATTTTGATAGAATTAATTTAGAACAGATGAATGCGATTGAGATGTGTACCAAAATTAATCTGAACCACATATTTATGTTAGAACGTATTTTTCAATGGAAAATGTGAGAATTGATTTTCTAACTTTATCAGCTAGTCTGACATAGTTTTTTAAATATAACCAGGGTATGACTCAAGATTCGGATGTTGAAGATGGGGGGAGCATAGAGGAAGATGACCATAACCAAATAGACATCTCAGAATTGGCCCTAGTAAGATACTCCTAGTCTCTGTTAATTGACTTTATTCTCTTCTGCTTTATTTTGGTTAGGCTATCAAAAAGTTTTTGCCAATTTAATACTATTTCTAAATGGTAGCTATGGCATTTATAATTTCCTTGTACTTGTATTTGAGTTTCCCATGTAAAAGTCAAGTGTTAAGTTTTGGAATTTAATAAGAAATGATTAATATGGAATATGATACTGCTTAGAATATTTACTTATAAGCTGAGAGAGAGTGAGGAGGAGAAAGATTGATAGAAATAAATAAGAACAAAAGTAATTTTTAGTTACAACAACAATTAACTTGTCCAGTTGTTAATTTGCAGAGTGAGGATGAAGATTCCGATGGTTTTGATAATGAGGACAACAGTGATTGGGATGATGACGAGGACTCTGAGTTTTCAGAATTCATAAATGATGAGCATCCTTGAAGGCAGGTTGACATATTTGCATTGATGTTTCCTGGATCACATTTTCCATTGACTGCGCTAGAAGGTATTAGTTTTTGCTCTTGATCATGTAGCTCATACTGTTTGCATTTGCAACATATTTCATTTTAGGAAAGCATAATCTAGTCAGTTATGCAATTCTGATGCCATACCTTAGCTCTGTGATTATTGCATTGTCAATGCTAAAAGTAGTTTAATGGGCTGGTTGTAGTACTCAATATTTGTTCAACGGATGAGACATTTTTTTATCCCTTTATATGGATTAATTGTATTAAATGCAGTAATTTTCTCTACATGTAGGACAATCAAGAAGATGCAGGCTAAAATCAACTTGTGTGGTTCTTCCTCTATTTGCACATTCTTTAGAGCTGAAAATATGGAGTTCCATTTATTCAAACTTGTAGAAAGATGTGCCTAGATATCATTTGTGGTCCTGCAGCAGCAAAAATCCATCGTCCATTATCTACTTGCCTCAGGTGTTTTCATCATCTTTTAGGATGCTGGCTGACTTTTGAGCAGCATGGACAATTTCTGCTGTATACTGGATGCCCCCTCCAATTGTATTTGACCCGATTATTGTAAATCCTTCATTACATTGTAATAGGCTGTATGGTAAAGGATAATTCCTTTCTTGTATGATGTCATGCCTTTCTGAGATTTTATTTTATTGATATTCAATGCCATGGAGTAGACAATAAATGTACCATCCTGATGTAATGGTATAAGAGGCACAATTTTGGTTATAGCTTCCAAACTGGCTCTGCTGTCCATATTTGCGTTCCATGTTTACTTGTCTTTTGGTTAACATTGATATCATGTAAAAGGTAATCAAGAGAGAAATTTAATTTAGTGGTAAAACATTGAATGTGAAAAGAAGGTACGGAGGAGTTTGGCAAATAGCATCGTTCCCGCCACGATAGATAATAAACCTACTTCCCAGGCTGTTTAATTGTAATTTGAATGAAGTAATTTCTAAATGTAATTTGATTGCACATGCAAAACAGGCATTTATTATATTGATGTATGTACCAGAAAGAAAAGTATATGTTCCAATTTGCCAAATTATATTTCAATCTAAAGTTGAAAATGTTGCACGTGTCAACAAAGGACAAAATATATAATAGTATCATACGTGTTCCAATTTTGATTTTAAGTACTTGAGTTTCGTCCCTAAACAAAAGCTTACTGCAATGTTACTGTGATAGTTATAGATGAGTACTAACGAAGAATCATCATCACCAGAAATAGAACCAACAAATACATGCAAAGTGGGCAGTTTTGATTTCTCTTCATGTTGAAGACCTTTGATCCCATTTAAAGCGTAAGCTGAGTCAAGCCTTAGGTTATCCTTGCATTCATCTCAATTTTGGAACAAACTGGCATCTTACTATATTTTTGCCAAGGCTAGATTGAGCATGATCAATATTTGATATGCCTAGAGCTAAATACATTCTTAACTATACTATTTTCCCCCAAATTTTTCGCTTTGGTATGTTTGCTTTAACTTGTTTTTATGCAAAGGTTTTTTTTATAGCTTTTTGAAAAATAAGCAGTTATTTTCTCCATCCCCCCCCCGAAAAAAAAAAAACTTGCAAACATTGAATTAAATTATTATCATACCACTTCATCTTTCATCTCCTTTCTACTTCATTTTTTTTTCTACATCTTCACTTCTCTTCACATTATTTATTACTATCCTCCTCTTTTATGTTTTCTTTCTACTTTATACAGTAGGGCGTAAATTCATCATTTTCCTGATCGAAATAAGTAGAAAGCAGTGTTGAGTGAAAGTGATCAGCCTCAATGAATGGTAGTGTATGTTTGGATCGGATAAGCGTTTGTTACATACATTCACAGAAAAATTCATGTAGGAAACGTAGAAGTAACTCCTTATTACTGTAGAACATACGTGCGTTAGGTGGCAATGGCATTATGACGTGAAATCAAACACTCAGGTAGTCATTGTGAACATAAATTAACTGGACTGAAAGAAGAGAAACCAACTTTTGTGGAAGCTTCTACTTGAAAAAGAAAAAAAATACAAGCAACCAAACACCTGTAAATTAAAATTGCTATTCAAGCATTGAACATTAAAGTAGAAATTTGATTGTTTTATCTAACTCCATTTACCATACGAAATTCCCCTAATAAAGCATGAACACATAAACTGAAGTTAATGTCTACTTTTGTGGCGATCCAATATACCAAGGTGCTTAATATTTGTTTTTTCTGCTGCTATGCTCGTCAAGCCAAGATATGATATCACCAAGCACGTGAAATATAGTTTCATCAGGTTCACCCTCAAGTAGAGTATGGAAAGCATCCTTATAGAGGCAGAGTTTCTTGTCCTTAACTTTAGCTTTCTCATACAAAGCCTTACTAGCTGATGGATCAGTAATTATATCAGCCTCTCCATTCATGATCAACAACGGCAGAGAAACCTAGCAATTAAAATTCTTCAGTGGATTTCATTGACACAGAGAAAGTTCCACCAGAAACATGTGCAATAGTTCAATGAAGTTGTTACCATAAAAGAAACATGTGCAATAGCTCAAGAAAATAACAAGACTTGGTACCATAATTTTTTTTCTTCACAATTATGCATTAACTTTGTTTTATACGTGCAATCACCAGAATATCAAGAGAACTAAGACCAACTTGATATATGCTGATTGCTGTTGTTTTGTTTCTTTGGTTTTAAGGAAGTTGGTTGTTTGTTTTTTAAAGAATTCTTTTCTTTTTTTGGTGCAATTCATTTCTGACTTCTTATTCAGCATTTCATATATATATAATTTATCTTCATATTAAGGAAGCAAGAGAATTAGATAGTACTAGAAACCAAGTCAATGGGAAAAATATCATTTACTTCTTCCAGACGCTGTTCTAGCTCCTGTGTGGCTTTCAGCAGTTCCAATGCAGTTCCCAGTCTTGGTTTATCCTTGTAGAGTAACACATTATAGGGTGCCTGGAGCAAATCACTCGGAAAAATCATTAATAGAAGAGAAAACAAACATGGATTACTTCCTCTGTTTAACTTTGATATAATTCAAGCATGATGCGGTACACCCACCAGTTTTCTCTTGTTCACATCTCTAAATATATTATCTTTAACCTCTTCCTTTTGTGGAACTAACTTAGTTTTGGGAAGAACTTTGGCTACTCCAATTAGCATCTGCTTCACCAACCAATGTGGAATCATATCCTCCGCAAGCTATTCAAGAAAACTGGTTTAGTGTACACACATATGGATTAAGCAATAAAAAAATTATAGTTGTAGTTTAAATTCAAGGAGATACACCTTGCACAAAGGTGCAATAAGAGCAGCACCATTCCATGCAGCAGGTTGTTTGAAGTGAATATTCAAAGCAATGGCTCCACCCATTGATTCACCCAACAAGAAGCTTGGTACATCTTGATACTTCTTTTGTTCTGTCATTCAAAAAGCGCTAGAGTTATTCACACATAACTCAAACAGTGAAAAATGCAAGGCCAAGCACAATTTAGTTCAGGAACAAAATTTAAATACAATTTCTTAGGTGTTTCTGGTACTATTCTCCGGTTAGAATTAGAGTTTCAGAGGTAAAACTCCAATTCTAAGTGGAGAACACTAAAACATTAAAAGTCAATATACATTACCAAAGTACAATTCTAATTCTGATTGGATGACAACACTAAAAGCATCTATGAAATTGTATCTAATTTTTATCATTTGTTCAAGAAGAAAGCTTCTCGCAAACATGTAAGAAAATCCAAGACACAATGATACTATAAAGAGTGATCTGAAATCAAGGAAAATTAGATCTTACCTTTAATTTTTAAGAAATGCTCAATGGCATCATTCACTAGACTTTCCAGGGTAGTCCAATGCAAATACTCCATATCCAGATGATGCTAATTTCCTTGCAACTCCTAATAGAAAATACAAAGATAAAATGACATCTTAATTAGTATCTGTCTTATTTCTAGCATAAACAAATAAAACGAACTTCTCATTTAACATAGATATTTCCATGCCTTCAAAGTAAAATGTGCAAGTGTCTGCGTAACCATGACAGTAACAAATGATTGCTTTCAAAGGAGAACTTTCTGGAAGCCAACTTTTAGAGAATATTTTTAATCCTCTGGAGTTCACTTCATAAACCTGTACACAAATACTGTTAGCTAGAGAATGCATAAAAAGAATGTAACTAATGAGTAATTACTAATAACACGTGAAATTTTATTTTATTTTTTATAATAATCACATTAAAATTAAAACTTATGACCTCATGCTTATTACTCAAATCTTTACCACTAGGCCGATCCGATCCTAATAGGTCTAATCATGCATGAGCTAAGTGCTTATTATAATAATAATAATAATAATAATAATAATAATAATAATAATTATTATTATTATTATTATTATTATTATTATTATTATTATTATTATTATTATTATTATTATTATTATTATTATTATTATTATTATTATTATTATTATTATTATTATTACCTTTGGTTTATTATTTACAAAGGAAAATCTAGGAATTGTATATAAAGTAATAGATGCATGGTGATGGATAAGAAATTATTACAAAATGAGGGAGGTTAATATAATTTTCCAAACAAAATTACCTCCAAATGTAAGAACCACTAACTTAAAAGAAAGTCATTATAATTATCACCAAATTTATTCTTTACTCTCTAAGTTTATATATATATATATATATATATATATATATATATATATATATATATATATATATATATTATATCTTATATTTGATCTCATTCAATTTAAACTTAATCTTGATGACTCTAATTACATCATGTATTGCAGTCATTTTTGGCTTTAAACGTTTTCAGGGATCAAATTATATAATGTGTTTGTGTATATATGTGTAAATTGATCCCTGGAAGACATTTAAAGTTAAAGATAACTACAATACATAATGTAATTAGAGTCATCAAGATTAAGTTTAAATTAAATGAGACCAAATATAAGAATGAGAGTCTTTTACTTCTTTCGTCTTCACCCCATTTGATGGTAACTGTCGAAAATTTTAAAACAAAGATGAGCTACAATCTTCTCTATTTTTACATTTTATTATATGAAAAAAAAAAATATGAGCACCAAATAGTTAAAGTAAGGGAATTTGATTTTTACATCTAGGAAGACAGTCAAATCAATACAGAAGATACTAATAGAGATATTTGCTTGGGCATACTCTCCTACATAAACTATTCTATATATAAGTATTTATAAATTAAATGAAATGAAATAAAGTCAATTGAGTTTTTTCTATATATAAGCTAAAATTAATTTTAACTAATATTATTGATTGAATCAGATAACATTTTAAAAATAGCTTATGAAAGAAAAAAAATAGAAGTAGAAAAAATTAGTTTAATAAATATGCACTTTCAATGTTTACACTAGCAATTAATTAATCACAAATCATTTTTTTGTATATTTTAAAAATAATTATTATAAAATTAATAAAACTTATCATACGTGGTAATTTTTTATTGATTCACCGTGTAAAAAATCTATACTGTAAGTATATATATTATGTATTTTTAAAAATTAAATTTTTTTAAAAACATGTACTTGATTTATATTCTAAGAAACAAACCAAACAAAGAACCCCTTATAACTAATACTGCCTTGTAGTTCAACCGTAGTTCAATGTCTTTTGGAGCGCAAGATAAAAAAAAAATAAAGTGTTCTTATTGTTCACGTCTCGTGTAACTAGACAAGGTCACAAGTTCTTTTTTTTTTTTTTTTTTCGTTCCATGAGGATCAAACGGATGAGCAGAATATGTTAGAAATATATTCACTCAATATGTAGGTTTGAAGTAGATTATTAGTGTCACGTACAATGTGATCAAATTAATGCATGTCCAAAAATTTGATCCTTGTGTCCCTCATATATAGTTCTAATTAAACATAAAAAGACAGGTTTAAGTATAAGCACACAAGTTTGTGTATTATTTCATATTTCAAGTCCAAAAACCTTTTCCATCATGATTTAACATGTGATTAACAGATCAGAATTAAGATACACTAATTACATACCCGAAACAAGCAATGATCAATGGTAAGTTGAATATCCTTAAAAGCCTCACGAGCACGCCGTCTAGCGGGTGCCTCATCCAAGTTGGACAGAAAAATCGTTTGCAACTCAATTCTATAAATATGACCAACCACAAAATTCATTTGCCTAGTTAGATCTATAATGTTATGCCATCTATTTCTAAAAATCCAAGGAATCAAAAAAGTATTGTTGAAAGCTTGAACAACTAAAAAAAGAATCACATTCAAGCCACAAATTCAATCTAATTAATTTGTTGTCAAATCATTAAACAAATTGTTTTAGCGTTTGAAATCATTACCTTGTGCGTTAACATTAGGCATTAGAATCATTAGGATACTTAACTTATTTGTCAAATGTATGAAAAATACATCATATATAACATAAATGTGTGGAAAGTAATAATAACAGGAAATCTAACTTAAAATTTAATATTGTGTATGAATTGATGTAAATTTTTTTTATTACTAATTGAGTTTGATTTGTATGAATAAAAAAATGTGTTGGAAGTAAGAAAACACATATTTACTATTGCTAAATAATTATAATATTATAAAATCAAGCAAACGATAGCCTATACTTTTTAATACTAAATATATTAATTATAATTTTCAGTATTAAATAATTTCTTCTTTTATGATTTTTTTATTGTTAGCTTTCAATACTTTAGTAAGTGAAATATAATATTATTATTTGACACAATAAAAAATTATATTTAAAAATTTCTTATTAGAATAAGGGTCTTGTTAGGACATTGATTAAGAACTTAAAAAAGAAAATATTTTATTATAAATCATAAGAGAATACATTTAAAAATTATAATATAACGTATTTTTACACATTTTAATAAAATATTTTTTCTTTGAATCTCTTAGGTACTATTAATATTTGTCTTAGAATAAAAGAAATGAATTTTAAGCATCATTAAATTGTACTTGAATAATGAAAAAAGTTTACTGACCATGTAAGTGTAAAACTTTTTATGTTATTAATCAATCAAAAATAATTGTTGATTTTAAAATAATTATAATAAAAATTAACAAACTTTTCATATGATCGATTGATTTACACTCTCATGATATAGTAACACACTCCTTTAAATTTTTTGCCTAGAAATCACTCCCTTAAACTCCTTAATTAACAATTTTTTATTTATTTTTAATTCTAGGTAAAAGCCCAATTGATCCATTGTTTTAGTAGCTAAGGAGTTTAGCTCAAATTAGTTAAATTTATTAAAAAATTATAAAATTACAAAAAAAAACATTAAATAAAAAGTAAAAACTCATGATTTTTAATAAATTTTAACTAGTTAATATTATAGAAAGTGTGTTGCTGACAATTTTTTCAAGTTGAGGAGTATATATATATATATATAATTTCAAGTACTTTTATTTTAATTTGTTTTAAAGTTCTATTGGAATTATTTATGTATATACCTTTTAAATGTAACTACATATTAAATTAAATACACTATCTCAAGAGTGATTAAATATCTAAATATACTTTTTTCTTGAATAATAACACATATTTTTAGTTCTTACAAAAAATTAAAATTAATTATATATTTTCTATAAAAAAAATTTAAAGTTTCCAAAAAACAAACATTATTTAAAATATGAATTTTAAAGTAATTATTTAAAAAAATGACATTTTGCAACTATATCACAATTAATAATACATTACAGTATAAAAACCTTTACATTTTTAGTATATTTTAATTAAATTCATATTTTACACGATATAAAATATTTTTATCTTAATTATTTATTAAATCTATATTTTACTTTAGTTTAAAATTAACAATACACTTGCTATTTCCGTGTAAAATCCAAATCTCTGCAGCTCATTAAATTGCTCCAAAAAACATAGGTCCATATGGCTCTTGACCAAATATCGTACCAGATATGTTTGAAAATTGAAAACATGGACAAGGACTAGCCAACCGTATGTATTGTTTTCACTTGGCCATTTGAAAACTCACCCCTATATTTTTTCGTACCCTAAACTAAGGGACTTAGGGCTTACAAATTATAGAAAAACATGGAATTTAACTAAGAATAAAAATATAAACAATTAAAATTATGTTAATATAAAGTATAAAATAATTTGAAAAAATCAATCATTGATATAAATTATGATTATAATTCTTTATTCTATCTTTTCAAGATGCACCCATTAATATAGATGACCCAAAATCCAAATCCCCGGTTCCAAAAGTCCTAAAGTGGAAACAAGCTCACTTATTATATATAGTCACTCCTAGACAACATTTTTCTTTCATATGAACAGTTTGAAATCTGCCACTTGCTGATTTTGATCTAACCATGCATGTGCTCCCATCCCATAATCAATTACTATAATTTCCTTGTTCAGTTCTAAGAAACATATCTCCATTTTCCATCCCATTAATTCTCAAATGTGTGGTATTGATATAAAACTACTCTTTCATTGTATTCTGACCACTACCATGTTTTCTTCAATTTGACTGAACCCACCTGCATTGTTAATAAATGTCCATAACTTCCTAGCTAAGAATTATATATTTCTAGTAATGATTCATTTAACATGTTAATCATTTTAACTGGTGAATTTTTTTTATATTTATTTCTTTTTTATGTAAATAAAATAAATTTAGCTACTTATATTTTTAGATTCATTTAGAAAATTAAAATTGGTTAGCCATCTTTAGATTGTCAACAAGATTAACCATTCTTGATCAATTTCATATAACAATGTCTTTGGGTATAAATAAGGTTTTTCTCATTAAATTTGACGTAACTTTTCAAATTTGGTTCTCAATTGTACACAGACTTGGTTTGTAATATAACTTTTTTTAACAAAGTTGTGAAGACTAAATACGGCTTATACATTGTCTTATTTTATTTTTTTATTACAGCTTGTAATATATGAAATTTCATGCATAAGACACAACATATATAATTGTGTTTGGTTCATTTTCTTTTGCTGTTTTTCTACATAAAAATAAATGTTTTTTAATCAGGTATTATAAAAATGTTTTTTTTTTCGGAAATTGATTCTTAAAGAAACAATTTTTAATAACTTTTCGAATAACCAGAACTTATATTTATGAAGATTTCATAATTATGGACCATGACTTTATCTAATAAGTTGTTGTGGTCTTTAGTCTTCACTTATGATTAGGGATGAAAATGAACCAAGTCATTTGTCAAGAGTCTTTGACTCAATCTATTTAAGGCTGGACTCAGTTTAACTTATTTACTATAAAGGTCAAACTCAAACTTTATAAAAAGTGTTTTTAGATAAAAAGACCAAAGTTAAACTATAAAAAAAACTTGTTAAACTTGACAAGTCGGCTTGTTTAAGTTTATTATTATTATTATTATTATTATTATTATTATTATTATTATTATTTATACTATTTTTATGACATTGTGAATGACAAACTGAAGTGACATAAAGTGCTTAGAGAGTTCACTTGCATGTGAAAAATTTTCAAAAAGAAAAAGATTAAGTTAAAAGGATAATGCAACCAGATTAATACATACAAAGAAGAGAATGCTTTGTAAAGATATTTTTAAACAATTTGAATATTTTTATTTAACTATATTAGTATAAATCATCTCTAATTCATATATTTTTTAATATTATGTTTTTTTCATTTTCTTTTGATATACTTTGTGTTTTAACTACTTGAATTCAATATGATTTTGTTTATCAATTATTTTTGAATTTATACATTACTTATACGAAATTTTATAAGTTTCTTTTTTTAGTTAATATTTCATTAGGTTTTAAAACAATTAATTGATCAAAAACGTCTTTAAGCAGACTTTTAAATAGGCTCGTAGGCCAAGCCATTTCATGTAAGTAGAGCCGAGCCTTTAAAAAAAATCTATAATAGGTAATAAGTCAAGCTCAAGCCTTGCGTATTCAACTCAAGCCGAGCTCAAACCTAATAAAGTTTGATTTGACTCATTTCCATCCCTACTTATGACTTCTATCATTTTATATATAAAAAAATATTAAATTGTTATTATCAGAGAACAAGTTCTACATTAATTAGTGGGTTAGAAATAAATTAAGAAATAGATGAGAGAAAAGTGTCAATATATTTTTAATAAATACAGTAGGTTATTTAAACTAAGCCCGCTAATATACTCTCTCACTCTTGGACAAAGATCTACTCACAAATTTTAATGTATCAAAGTTCATATTTAAGGAAAATCCTAAAGCCCAAACAAAAAGGTATGGAAAAATATATATTGACAAAATTAATTGACATGCTAAAAGAGAAAGAGAGAAAGAAAGAAAAGTACAAGTATAATAGGTGATATAATTTGATAGAAAGAGAAACATAAAGAAAAAAAAATTATCATTAGGTGTTTAAAATTTGTAAGTGTAAAAAAACAACACTCAAAACATATCGAGAAAAAATAGAATGGCCCAAAAGAGAAAAAGTTAAGTGCAAAAAGAAAAGAAAGAAAAGTGACCTAGTAAAAAAACCTAAACCTCTAAAACAAGTAAAAAAACCAAAAACTTGAGAAAAAACAAAAAGGATACAAGCCATAATAATGGTTAATGAAAGTAAGGCCTTTGGTCTCTGAGGTCTAAACTTGAAATACAGACTCAAGTTGAAGATTGAAAAATGTTACAACTAAGCTAATTAAGAGCCAAATCAATTGAATTTGAGGGAGAGTGGTATACTATGAATCCAAAGTCACAATATTTTTTTCGACCAATATAGGTCACGCGTACTAAATCTATTAATACACTCTCAGTTTTGGATAGGGTGTCTCAACACATGTACAAATTTTAATATATATAGTTTTTCATACATATGATAATAATGATATGATCGATTTGGATACGGGCATGCATGGATCTAAATATGATATGATCCATGCATATCCTTTGTTTTCATATACTGGGATAGTCATCACTTGTCATCATGATTACATCCATGCATAACTGCATGCTGAATGAGGGGTTGGATACAAAGCAAAGAGATTGGGCAAGATATACAAATTATTCCTTTGAATTTACTTAATACTAGAACATGAAACTTGGAACGAACCTAATGATTGCACATCAAAGGACTTTCAACAGTAATTTAAAAGCTGCCTATTTTAACACCTACTTACAATAATATCTGAAGAGCAATGTTTACAACATCAGCAATTGTGTTAAGTTTGGAAATGGTACCATTTTATTTATGGGAGCTGGAGGGTTGTTGATGTAATTACACAATGCCTAGCTTCATGTTCTAAACAGATTCACCAAATGGAGTCCAAGTTGAATGGTTGCTCCAGCTGTTGCTGCTGTGGCATACATTCTAAAACTTTAGAAGAAGAGGCAGTGAGATTTGAACTTAGGTCAGTTCCAACATGGGACACTCCTTGAGGCACATATGATGCTATTAAATGATCTGTTGCTGCTTCTCTTTGTTGATAACTCCTGAGTTGCAATGCCTTGAGAAGCAAAGAATTTACAGAAATACTTGGATTTAACAACCCAGAAGGCCATGGGAGTGATGGAAGAGTGGGAACCTGAATTACCTCACTTGCAACTGGCCAATTCATGGCCAAGTTCATATTTGTGTTAACACTATTAATAAGATCAGCATTGAAGCAGGTTTGTCCTGAAATGTTGTTAGTGAGTCCACCTGATGAATTTGCAATGTTATTTATTAGATTAGGAAGCTCAACATCACCAAATTCATTGACCATTGAGGCTGTGTCACATGGGGACTCTGGTTGTGAGGAGGGTGTTTGCTGTGGTCTTTTCACTTGCAAGCTCTTCTGGAAAACCCTGCAAACCACCCATTCGTCCTACAGAAGCAAACATTCATCCAAAAATGTTAATTCTCAAACTATACATGAAACATGTGATGTACCCATAAGCATATACATGCATATACTAGATAAATTCTTGAAAATGAACCCAAGTTAAGTGTATTACATATGCTAATAAATATTGATAAGTTAAGTATTTACATATGGTTAGTTAATAATTATTGAATAAGTATTAGAATTAGAATAAATAATAGTATATGCATTTGTAGTGTAAATATGTTTTATTGTTATTCAATTACAAAAAGTATTATATGTATAATAAGTTTATTAATTTTTATAATTAATAATTATTTTAAAATTCATGTGGAAGATGATTTTCAACTTGTGGACAATATAAAAAATTTATATCAACAGTGCAAGTTCATCAAACTCTTAAAATTATATAAAATATTAATGTTGTTAATTAAGAGAATAATGTGAGTATGTATTTAACTTAAAATATTTGTCAAATGTGATGCATGCATTAATATATATACTAACCTTCGAAAGTCCAAAGTGATGCTTGTTTTCTAGTCTATATTCGTGCATGACCCAATTGCTTTTCTCGCCCCTTGGAGCTCTACCCCTATAAAAGACTAGGGTTTTCTTCATTCCAACCAAAACCCCTGCACGAAAAATTTCCTTGTCTTTCCCTGTGGTTTTCCAGTACCCTGATTCAGTGGCTCGGTTTGTTCGAAGTCCCGTTGGATACTTTCGATCTCTTAAGCTAAAAAAGTACCACTCTTTCTCTCCCATTGATGCCTTACCTGTTAAATCATCACAGAAATTAACGCGTCAAATAATCCTTATTTAATTATTTTTTGTCCACAGTACAAAAGATGACATGCCAATGAATTTGTACTCAACTACATACTATTCAAATTAATAGACCGAAAAATAAAGTTGAAATACCATATATATATTCACTAGGATATTATATATTATCATATGCATGAGTTGTAAACCACACACCACACTCAGAAGTAGAATGGGTCAAACTTCTATATATGTATATTACGAAAAGCGGAATCAAAAGAAAAAAAGTCATTTTTTATTAATATTTGCTTGGTTGATGAAACTGAAAGGGCATGTTAAATGATCCATCGCAGACTCCAGAGACCAGAATGAATATAAAGTTTTATATATGTATGATCAATTGAGGAACTTAAGCTTCTAGGGGAAAAAATGAAAAATTATTAAGAGATAGAATTATATAATCTTAACTCTTAATGGATGAACTTAATTTCCTTCCATTGTGTTGTTTTCCTTTTAATTCAGAATTTGTCTACATAAATATTTTTCAAAAATAAGTTACAATCCTTCCGAAAGAATCAATATGCATGCCAAAAGGTTGTGCCTATATAAAGAACATAAGCCCTTGCAAATTAGTAGTCATGCAACCATGACAACAAACTAAGAACCAAAGTTTTGTGTATAGCTAGATTTTTTAAGGAGAGCTAGATGGACAGTAATAAAGTATATTTATAAGAGGAGAAATAGTGTTGAAGAAAGTGCTCTCAAACTACCTGGGAGGTCCCAAGGTTCACACTTGTTGAGATCAACAACTGCTATAGCTTTGGATGTGAAGCTAGAATCAGAAACCTTCCTTGTAAGATAACATGTGATGAGCTCTTCATCTGTAGGGTGGAACCTGAATCCGGGAGGCAGATTTTCCTCCATCAGATTGATGAAACCAACCAGCAGATTTTGATACCCCTTTGAATTGAAGAAGTTTAGTTTACCAAAAACTGAAGAGGGAGCACCACAAATATATGAGAAGTACCAATGAGTTGTCCTCAAAGTAAGCTCAATACATCACCAATAAGAGCTTTTAAAGGCCTCTTTACTTTATGGTTTTATAACTCATCACCCTTCAACAAGAAGCATTTCATAGATAGTCTTCTTCATGTTTTTGTTAAATATACAGCTAACCCTTTGACAAACATGGTATCATATCCTAATTAAACTTTTTTTTCCTTTTTAAATATTACTATTAAGCTTCAGCTATATAAAGGGTATAGATTTCCCAAATTGTTGCTTGGATTTACTTATATTTACTGAACAAACCAAGAATTAAGTTGCGACCTTGACTCTATCAATGTGGTGTGTTATGTGTCATATTCAATATGTAATGTGAAAAGATCGATGTTATAATTTTGCGAAATTTAATTATTAGGAAAATACTTGTTGATATATATGATGTTGTTTGTGCACGAGGGGGTTGATCGAGTCTCTGTTACACCATATTTGAGATATATTAATTTCCATATTTTTCTATGATCCTATCCAACCACCTTCACCCATTTCTACCCACCGGAAAAACCTTTCACGCTAGTGATCCAATATGGGAACATGGACTTATCATAGCCATATTCTCTTTAATTAATTTTTAATTATTGACACTTGTATGTTGTCCACACTCACACCGTCACACCGTTACATATATGATCTTAATTTTAATTTAACTGATCAGATATTTGCCAAGGCTGTTTAGTTTTCGTAATATATATACTTTAGTGAAGAAGCAAAATTACCAATATATAGATTACTTGTAGCAAATTCATATATAATACATGTATGAATTATATGCTTAACCAAATTTTAAATAACAATTTATATAAGATCAAAATCATGCATATCCATATTAGTTAAGGGAAGCATGCATACAGAAATCCCAATTAAAAAGAGAGAATGTAAAATCTAGCAGAAAGACTATGTACAATGTCGGCATTACCTTTTTTTGTGCGTGTGGTGGCTAATATTACCGAGTGGTTAAAATCGTCACCAACCCGCAAGATTATGTATACATCTTAAGATAAGCCTTTTCTGTTTGACCTTAACTTCATGTGTTAATATTTAATTATAGCGTCCCCTAAATGTCAATCCTAATAACAAGAATTTTGTGAATTCTACGTAATGGACACTAGGGTTTCTAGAAGCACACTCTCATGTATCCATACCCTTCTCTCTCTAACAATAATAGCCTTTTTAATTTGGCAATTGGGAACTGAAATATATAGCACAAAGTCAAAAAAAAACAAAGATCAAATTATGGGTTGTTCTATTTGGCACGTGTTTCCTTCGGGTAGCTCAAGCTGAAATTACTCAGAAATTCTACATCTGTCCTTTCGTCTCATTGCATTTCCCAAATCCCTTGTTTCTTTCCGACCTAAATGTTGAACAAGAGTTCTAATCTCTGTGTCTGTTCAACTTGAAGATTAAACTATAATAAAATCTTTCTCCCCTCAATAAGTGTACTTTTTATTCACCTGAAAAATCCATCAAACGTGTTAAGAGACTTCATATTCATTGATGAAAAACCTATTAATTCCAAAAGAAATTGTGCCATTAACATCTAAGTTATAGTTATAATTATAATTTTCATTACACTTTTTTGCCACGTAATTACATTTTGGTTTGTGTGCGGTTTGTGATTCAATTCCTATCTCTTTGTTACTATATAAACCTTTCGTACTCTCTTTAGCTTCTCAAATTATATGATCGATAGTCGGTAATTACGTACATCAAGAACATCTATTACTCAAAATAATGAAAAACTTTCACATAAATATGTTATGCATTGAGAACACTTTAGTACCACATTAATTAAGATGAACGGCATACACTTTGTGTTCATTCATCTAAAACTATTTCAAAATAATAATACTATAACTTATCTAGCGTATTTGACAAAAGAAAATTTAAAAATTAACAAAAATAAATAAATAAATTAAAGCACGTTTACAGCACTCATCAAGTCTATATCTAATTACATTAATTAATTACAGGTACGTATCTTCAATGTTCTTTATTACTTATTTGTTGTTTCAGATAATTGTCATTTCCTCTTTTAACTTATGTCAGCATACAGATATAATAAATATAAACAGCAACAGCAAAATGTTCCCGTTCTAAGAATGATGATGATGGCATACATTGAATATGTTTGATATGATATTTCATTTAATTTTTAGTTTTATTTATTTATTAAAAAATTTATTTGACTGTTTGATAAATAAATTCTTTTTCATAATTTCTTAGATTATGTTTGATAAAACTAATTGAAAAATTAGTTGGAAGCTAAAAGTTATGTTCCACAAAATATTTTAGTTAATTTTTAATTTTTTTTAGTTGAAAAGTTTGTTTGATTATTCGATAAACAAATTTTTTTAATAACTTTTAATATTTTTTTAGAAGATTACTTGAAATAACCTTTTGTAAAACATTGACTTATAACTTCTAGCTTTATATATTTTCTTCTATTTTCATTCTTAATACATTTATTTAATTTTCTTATTATCTTTTATAAATAAACCATAATTTTTTTTTTATCATTTTACACTTTTCAGCTACTTCTAACAATTAATTTTACCAAACATAATCAATGAATATAAAAATTATCTTTCTTAAAAAAAAGAATATAAAAATTATAACAAAATATATATATATATATATATATATATATATATATATATATATAATAACTATATATGACTTATATAATTGTTAACCATGCATGTATTATTCTTCTTGAAATAAGTTTTATCTTCACATGCAACATAACTCAGTTGTTAACGTTTTATTTAACTAAACCATTATCACATGTGATCTCACAAAGTGTCACTTGGTGTCATACTAAAGCCACAATTTTAATTCAATTGTGACTATAATTAGAAAAAACATTATTTGGCCACTTGAATAATCGTTGTTAAATAGTTCCTTATATTTTTAACAGCGATTTTAAATTTTTGGCAATGGTTTTTCTTTGTTATTATAGGTAAAAAAAAAAAGTTTAATGTTTATAGACTGATAATATAAAATAGTTTTATATTATTATCATTTAATTATGAAGAATTATCATTTGAATTACTTCAAAATAATCATTTCAAAAGTTAAAAGATTTATCATACACAATGACTTTTGATTGGATGATTGTGTAAAAAAATTTAGACTTAAAGCATAATTCTTTCTCTCTGAAAGAAAATGTTCTAATGGGAGTAAAATGGAACAAATAAACTATGCTGGGCCTGGGTATTGTTTATCACTTTCTTGAGTCTGGTTGGCCATGACCCGCCCGATTTAAGATTTAACTTTTTGGTTGGCCACTTTCTCCTACAAACAGTGACAGGCAATGGACTAAAAATAAGGAAACAATGGTAGCTGCGGCCTTGGTTCTTCATGCCAAATATATGTAACATGATTCAATTAATGAACCACCTTAATTATAGGCACTACCAAATGGGATACCAAGTTAAGGATTATGATTAATGAAATGCAATTAAACACTATCTGATAGTTAACACCAAAAAGATGAAAATTAAACAGCTGTATAGTAAACATGGATAGAAAACAAATAAAATTGTCAACTACCATATCGTATGTAGCTGTGAGGCTTTCACTCCTGTGTTGATTAACTTCGTCTGCTTCTCTCACTAATGATCTAAAATGATCAATTGTTTTTCTCTTATGTGCATGATTTTCTTTCCCTCTGTCCCTTTCTACACAGTTTTAATTCCTAATGATTGGAACAGTGTGTTGACGCTAAAGAGGTTTGGACAAATACACGAGTGACCCCTGACTTTTCATTGTAAAAGTAACAAACAAAGTTGTGATGAACAACTAATAATAAGTCTGCAAAACTCCATAAAGATTAAAAAAATCAAAAAATAATAATAATAATGTGAGGACAACATCTACACTGAAATCTGCAATCTTAGGAGCCAAGTTCAAGACAAGGATCAATTAAGGGGGTTGCTAAAAGCTAAAAGCATTTGCAATTGACACAGACGACATCATCTTTTTAAAAAGGCTTTTTATTATTCCTTCGGTAGGTAAAGAATACACTCAAAGCCTCCATTAAGCAGAGAAAAATCTTTCCCTATATTTGAGGGAAGAGGCAAAACCTTTAATACTACATTTTAATTTGGTAGACAAAAACTTTAATATATTTTAATTTGGGGGAAATAACATTTAATACATTTATACAAGCGTGCTGAATATACAATGATAATTTGATTATAAACTATGTTATGTATTCAACTTTTTTCTTCTTCTGAAAAATATCATATCATTCTTTCTATAAAGTGAAGTTCATACCTGTCAACCTTAGTGTATGGTTTGGTTTTGGTCTCTTCTTTTTTGCATTTGTTTCTGTACGTGATTTCACATATGTTCATATAGGGAAAAATAAAAGGACCAGGTTACAAACTTGGTTCTGTGTGTTATATACACACTAAAAAACAAGAGTTACAAGCTTTTGATGAAAAGCATAGTAGAAATGATTCTCTTGTTTTTTTTCTTTTCCTGGCAATAAAAAAACTATGCAACTAACCAATTCTTAGACAAGGTTTAAAAAAACAATGAAAAAGCTTGCACAAGTAAATCAACGAACTAAAATCTCATTTAGGTTATTTAATTATGAAGGAACATGCGTGAGACATGAAATGATAATACACTTAAATTTGAATGATCATATTTGAAAAATAGAATTTTACAAACTATTCATGTTGAATTAGTGGTTAAAGAATTTGTTTTGGACTGAAATATTAGGCCTGCTCTAAACTTACTTGTTAGGCCCAAATTTACAAAGCAAACATGGGGTTTTGCTAGGTGCATCAGAAATATTACTTGTGCATCCAGTATTAAAATAAAATTTTAAAAATATCCTTAAGTGTTTTTTATTTTTTACAGATTACATAATTCATATAACTCATACGGATTATGTGATCCGTATGAATCATACGAATTACGTAATTTGTATGAATCATACGGATTACGTAATCTGTATAAGTTAATCCGTATAAGTAATACGGATTATGTGATCCGTAAGTATTTTTTAAAAAAAATTTAATAAATTAATTTTTAATAATAAATATTTTTTATTTATAAAAAAATATACAAATTAAATAATTCGTATGAATTATATCAAAATTAATTATCACAAAATTAATTATTTAAATTTACATACACATTAAATATATATTAAAAAATTTAGTATTATATATAACAATATTATTTATTTTATAAGTTAATTGGTCTATATAGCAACTCCTGCTTGAACCACAAAAAAAAAACTTACGGATTAGACTCATATGGATCAAAATCACCTTTCGTCTAGCATTGCATTTTTTTTATTCCTAGAAATTGATTTACAACAAAATTCAACTAATACACTTACACAACTAATACTAACCTAACAACAAAGAAGTTACAATACAGAATACAAGATAGACATTCACTCTAGTCGTTATTCCCTTCACCTCTTATAATCACTGGCTTAAGCGTTGTTGACTTGTTGTAGATGACCACATCAGAACTTGTCTTGAAGGATGCCTCTAGGGCTCCACCAAAAAAGTTCAACCTAGCTATTCCAACAAATATTCAACTCTCCTTGGCCAGTGTAGAACAAAAAAAAGTGTTATAAAATATAACATATAGTGTTATCAATATACTCTTACATTTATAAATAATTTTTTTGCCGTTCATTGATTCTTTAATCATTGTCTTGCGATCATGAAAAGCAAAACCATTTTAAAAAATAAAGAAATCATCAAACATTTCTCTGGCAATTGAAATTTCATTACTAAATGCTCAAATTTATTTATACATAGGAATGTCCTTCAATATCCTGAGTATAAATAAAAAGCAAAATCCCAAGTCCCAATATATCTACATCTAGAAGGCCTACAGATCTTATTGTAAGAGAGAAGCCACAATTGTCCAATCTTATAAACTGAGTTCTACAAGTACGTGACAGATTTGCCCTTGTGATTGCATCTTACAATAGGAACATGATGAGGGTAAAACTAAAAACCATTGGGGAATATACTAGAGACTGTCAGTAATTTTGGGGTATGTTGACAGAGAGGGATAGATGTTAATATGTTACGAAAGCAACCAAGTCCACTTTTTTTTTAGGAGTTGCTTTGCTTTGTGGAGTAGTGCTTTGGCGCAACCACAAAGAAAATGCCATGTTCCAAAGAAGAAGCTCTTGTTAGACTCTTTTACAATGCCTCTAGCTCCTTCCACCTTCTCTTCCTCTTCCTCTTCTCCTCTTCGGTTCTCCTTATCAAGTTCATAAACTTCATTGGCAGCTTCAACATATTCCAAAGGTCTTATGCTACTCTTCTTCCATCTTTTATCTCCCTCACACTCACTTGCCTCCAGCATCTATCTAACTCAACTTTTCTTTTTGCATGTTGCAGAGATCACTATGAATATGTGTCTTCTGAGTATGATGAAGAAGAAGAAGAAGCAGAAGAAGAAATTCAAGAAAGCTTCTCTTATGTCCATGATTCTATTGAGTCAGATCATCTAGTAGCAGACATCATTTGTGGTGGAGAGACCCTTTTGTTTGTGCACAACAACAAGCCTCAGAGGATTCTTTCTTCTTCTGAAGAATTCTCAAGCCCCCGGGATAGCCTTATAGAAGACTCAGAAGAAAACTGTTCAACAGAATCTTTGTCTTTTCACAAGTCACCTTTGGTTTCAGACTTTGAAAATGAACAAGATGCAGAAGAATTTCCAGCTGAAGATGCTGATTCTGTTCCAAATTCTGTCCCAGCTGAAAGCAGGCCCACATCGTCCATCACCCTGAACCTCTACAAAAGTGACTTAGTAGGCAGTGACAAAAACTATGACGGTATATATTTCACATCACATCATACCAAAGTTTGTTACATTATTCACATGCAAAATTTACATATACTCCAATTCTTGCTGATTCTGTTTTGTGCAGAAGATCATGTTGAAATTGGAGTTATTGAAAATAAGAAGGTGCAAGAGGAAAGCCTCGCACGAGATGAGAGATTCTTTGCCTATGCTCCTACCCAATTGGAGGCTAAGAAGCTCATTGTTGAGGAAAAAGATTATGAAGAAATATATGGTGACTCATGCACTGTTGGGTCCACATCTAAGAGCTCCTCTGAGTGGAGGAGTTCCATTAATTGCAGGGATTCTGGAACTGAAGACCCTTTTTCTTCTTCGTCAAGAAGAAGTTGTCCCAAGTGGGAATCATATACAGTTTTCCAAAAATATGATGAAGAGATGTCATTCCTAGACAGGATTAGCGCACAGAAACTTCATGAAACTGGTAACACAACACAATCAAGTTTCCCATTTTTTTTGTCCATTATTCACTCTTAAAATAACTTCATTACTAATAAAAATATACCTTATATTAACAAATAATTCTTTTAGTATAAGAATTCTGATACTTAGACAGAGATGCTGCAAACACCCAATTGACATATCTGATTTCTTTCTTTTTATGACGTTATTCGTCACTGATCAAAGAGTAATGATACTTCATTGACATTCTTTATTTTTCTCAATTCCTTTTTTTTATCAAGTCATATCACCCATGCACTCATCTTTCTTTTATATTTATCTTTCTCTAGATGTCTTATTGATGTCCATAAATTATATTTTTTTAATCATATCAATTATTTATCTTTTTTCTGTCTCTTTTTCCAAGTGTTTACCAAAAGGGTGTCTATACCGATCTTTTTTTTCTCCTAATATAATGCATGTATTGCTAGATGCACAATATTTATATTAATAATTTGATCTACATTAATTAAATAAAGGTTAAATTGGTGGAATGTCATCTTAATGCCTAACTTTTTTTCATTATGATCTTTTTTTAGTGATTACAAGTGTAAATTATAGCTGAGGATTGATTTTACTAATTTCATGTGACTAACAACTCAACTTCAGAGTCTTTAAGGTCTATCAAGGTATCTCCGAGGTCAATTTCAGATCGTATTGTGTTCAAGTTTTCAAGTATGAATAAAAAACCAGGTGACATGCGTCACAACCCATATCGTGATCTAGAGGCTGCATACGTTGCACAAACATGCTTAACATGGGAAGCCCTCAATTGGAACTACAAGAATTTTCAATCAAAAAGAGATTCACGAGGCCATGATGTTGATGTGGGTTGTCCAGCCACCATTGCACAGAGATTCCAACAATTTCAAGTGTTGTTGCAAAGATACGTTGAGAATGAACCTTATGAGCATGGTAGAAGACCTGAGATCTATGCTAGAGTGAGGCATTTGGCTCCAAAATTACTCCTCGTACCAGAATATCGAGGTAGATATATAATTACTACTTTCTACTTTTTCTTAATTACCCTTTTTGTTATTTTTCTAATGTTTTATTCAACTAAATTATTTTCAAGATAAATAAAAATTTGCGTTTAAGTTTCATGTTTAGATAGGTTTACTAATATTTTATTTTTTGCTACAATTATTATAAATATTTATTATAAATTTTTCAACAACGTTACAATTATGAAAGTTATATATCATATATATTCTGCAAGTTAAAATATTTCTAATAAATATTTATAGTGCATGTATTTTTATTATAAATATTTATAATAATTGTAACGTTATTTTGTAGCAAAAAATAATTGTAAGGTTATTGAAAAAATTATAATAAATATAGGATCTAGTGTAAAGTAAAACTATATTTTATTTATCACTAGGGTATAGCATTTGTCATGCATGATTAACTAATTAAGATTTCCTTTTGTGTGTACTATATAGAATCGGATGATGATCAGAGGGACGATAATGGCATTCACTCAAAAATATCATCAGCATCATTTCTTGTGATAATGGAAGATGGGATCAGAACGTTCATGAGTTTTCTGAAGGCTGATAAAGAGAAACCATGTCAGATTCTGGCAGCTTGCTTTAGGAGAAACCGAAAACCCTTGGTTGATCCAACACTCCTCCGCCTTATCAAGAAAGTTAATCAAAAGGCAATTATTCCATTCCCAATTTTTAATTATTCTTAAACTAATAATTTTCTTAAGTGCCTTCCAGATCATTACTAATTAATTTCCTATTTAATTTATATATATTTATATCCTATAGTTTATCCTTACATGTACATTTTTGTCTCCACTGATGTACGTGCAGAAGAAGATGAAAGTGAAAGATCTTCGGCGTTCCCGCAAATGCTTGAGGAAGAGAAAGTTGAAGGGAGAAGAAGAGATGGAGATTTTGATGGCACTCATAGACCTCAAAGTGGTGTCAAGGGTTTTGAGAATGAGTGAGTTAAGTGAGGAACAGTTGCATTGGTGTGAAGAGAAGATGAGCAAAGTGAGGGTAATGGATGGAAAACTACAAAGAGATTCCACTCCACTTTTTTTCCCAGCACATTGACCCACAGAAAAGATTTATATATATTTCTCGGTGTCTGGATCATGAATGTGCATGGCTGCACCAAAAGGAATATCCACATAACACAAACTTTTGTTTTGTAAATATGGTTAAAGAAAATGAGGGGGACCCTGCAAATCAAAGTGAAACATGTGGGGTGGCATGGATTTTGGAGCCTGAAATGAGAGGAAAGTTGGGTAAAGATGAATGCTAGGTCATTTGATGAATATTGAAAGTGAAAGACCAAAGACAAAGCAAGGAATGAAGATAGAGACAAGGATAGCTTTAGTTTGCTTTAGCTTTTTAACTACTTAGGGTTTATCTATAAGGGTTTTAAGCTGAAATCAAAAGAAAGAATGAACAAGATTGAAGCACATGTAGTTGAATAAAAGTAGTCTTGCTCTCTTGGGAAAAATATTATGTATATCACACGATTAAGGAACGGTAGACTTAGTGATTTTTTTTTCAAAATAATATTGCAGAAAGTACCCCACTTAGTTTTGTGAAAGAGGGGGAAAAATAAAGGAATAAATCAACCATCAAAGTAGCACCAGGACCAGGACTTCTTTCTAGGGATATGTAATATTATTTCTTACTTTAAAAAAATGAGTCACAGGAATTATCATTTCTTGTGGGTTACTATTTATTTATTCTACTTTGGTAATTGGGAGGTTAATTGCAAAAATCTTCTACTTTATAGTAAAAAGTGATATTGTCTCATTCGAGTAGCATCTGAGTTTAATTTTTAATAAAAAATAATTATAAATTAATTTTTATTTATTTTTTATCGAATTCTGAATTAATTTTTTTTCTCATGGATCGTAGGATTAAGAAAAAAAAATTATTTGTATCATAATATAAAAATATTTTATATGTATTAATTAGCTAGTTGTCTTATTAAATTTCTTTTTTTCATGTACAACCTTATATTTTAAATTTCATACGTTCTAATTTTTAATCTTATCTCACGCCATCTTAGTCAAGTAAGTAATAACTCTAACACGTCGTTAAATACTTTCATAAAAAAAGTTGTTAAATACTATTTTATATAATTTTTCACGTTTTCTATAGTATTACGTTATTCTTCTTACTTTAAATGACTCAGTTAACGTTTACTCAAACCTAATAATTGTAAATAGTTTCTTAAATGAAATCATATATAAGTTATTCATTCAACACTTTGATATTTCATTATTCTTCTCTATTTTAAAACACGAGAGCATCAACAGCTCTTTGCAGCATTTAATACACTTTTTCAACGATTTCTAGCTATATAGTTACTATTCAAGTTACACCAATACTGTGGTTTTTGAAGAGCAACCTTCAATTCAAATGCTCTTAGACTGTATTTGAATTTACGCTCCGTTCTGTTAATAAACAGCATACAAGTGAGAGCCCAGTTCATGTTGCAGGTGCCTTGGAAAGTGGAATTGTTGTAAAACACTAAAACAAACTACCGTTACATTTCTTTTAAATTTTTGTCTTCCCTATTACATCATTTATTATAAATATATATATATATATATAATATTTTTTCTTATATTTCTTAACGTGGATTCCCTGCAACTAGAAAAGTAAAGCTGAATCTTGTCCCTTTATTTTATTTTCCAAACCATGCAAAATTAATGAAATATAAGTGTAAAAATGCTCTTGGATTATGACTGTAAAAATGCATAGAACTTGGATGCAGCCGATTTAAGTTCTCTCTTTCCCCCCATAGTGTATTATGTATACACCAAAGTATGTACTAAAACCATCTTTATACACGAGAAAAAAAATTATGCGTGTGAAAAAGTTTTATACTATTATTTAATTATAAATTATCATATTTATATTAAATTTATTAACTTTTATAATAATTACCTTAAAAGTTTTATTTGTAATTGAATGATAGTATTAAATTATCTTACATCATGATCAAGGTTATCAAACTCGAGAATTTATATAAACTTGTAAAAGTTTCATAAATTCAACTTTTATAGATTTGTAAAAATTCACTTTATAATAAAATAATAATAAAATATCTATAAATAATATATCAAATAAACATTTCAATAATACAATAAAATAGTAAATCATGAATTTTACAATACTTAAATAATCAGATTTAATAATGTATCACTACTAGATAATAATCTTGTGAAGGTGATAGTAGTAGTAGAATATTCTCATTGAAGCTTTAATGTTGTTGGGGAACAAAGCTTACTTGTTGTTACAGGTTAGGGTTCTTCGATTCATGAATAACACATCAAATGGAGGTATATTTAACCCTAAACACAAAAAGCAATTCAAAATAACGTGTTTTGATCTAATCTTGTTTTTAACTTGCCAACTTATTGACTTGGTGATAAACTTGAGAGTTTATTGAGTTTGCACCTTATCAAAATTTACTAAAAAGAGAATTTGACACAAATCAACTCATAGAAAATAAATAGACTTGAAAACCCATAAAAGTTAACAATAATAACTTTGATCATGGACATTAAATTCTATAATTAATTATCATTCGTTTTCTTTTTCATCCCATTTCTATTATATAATTTATCTTTCTCTTCATTCTCCATTACATCATTAATTATATATATCACTTTCCCAATTTCCCTCTCTTTTTTATTTTTTCCTCTCAATCTCTTTCTTCTTCTTACCATGCACTCAAAAAATAGTATTTAACTTCAATATTTTCCTTCTCATACGGGCATATACCCTCTCAATAAATTTACGACTTCAATTACCAGTCCATAAGAGTGATCAGACATATGGGCTTTAGGATACATCATGAGGAATACGATTTTTCGGTGGGTTGGTGCCGTCGTGTTTAATGCATTGGAATGCATAAATAACAATTAGGCTTTTACTTCCTGCACCTTCCAAATTTCATAGTTTCCCAACCTCTCATGGTCTCAGATTTTTCCATATGGTAATCTAACCCGAAACGAAACTCCCAATTTCATCTCCTCAGTCCTCAAATTAGGTTTTCTAATCAAACTTTAAAATGATTTGTGTTTAATTTTGTTTTCTAGCTTTATAGATTGAGTAAGTACGACTGAGTCAAAGAAACTCAATGAAATTATTGATTCATATCTATATATTAATTAGACTATCAAAGCATGTTTGACTCTCCCAATTTGATTTTTTGGACACAATCTAAAATCCACTTGCTTCTTTCTAAAAGTAATTATGGACTTCAAACAACATTTAATTATATGACGGAATCTAATAGACTTATATTCAACTAATTTGATCGTCACAAAATATATTCCATGCACCTTCGTTCCATCCAATTAGCTATTTGACTGTCAACTATTGAGAAGAAGGAAAAAAAACTTAAAGAATGTGCCTTCCAAAAAAAAACTTAAAGAATGTCATTTTAGTCAAGATATTAGATTTAGACGCAGGATATTTTAGTTAAAAAAAAACTCGCATGACAAACTTAAAGAATAAATAATAGGAAGGAAGGTACGTAGAGACATATGGAAAGGTTGCATGCAAGGTTGTGAGAATCGCTTTTATGTAAACTCACTTAAGTTTCGTAAACTCAATTCATAAAATTGAATTGTAAACTCATAAGAGTTTACTCAATTTAAAAAAAATATATTAATATTCCTATATATAAAATCATAACTAAATATTTTAATCCTAAAATAAATCAAAATAATAAACTTTAACAATAATTCATCTAAGATACTCTTAATAATCATCATATTATGAGATGTGTCTTAGATATTCTAACTGACCTTATATCTATCGCTTAAGAATGGTTATACTTGTTGGAGTTGGATCATACCTTACTACAATGGCTATTTGTAATTCTGCAGTTGAATGCAGAATAATACACACTCAGGAGATGAATGCAGAGGGAGAGGGAAGTGAATGTTTGTACATATACTCGTATTCTATTATTAGTCTGAGACTCTAAGTAATACTTATCCACAATAATACTTATTGTTGTTTAACAAAAATGCAATACTTGGTAAACCATTAATGGACATGAACATGATTATCCATTCGGAAAATCAGAAAAAACACAAACAAATAAACACAATTGCACACATTTGGATTTGACAATTGAAGCAAGATTTGAAAACACACAAGACTTGAAATGATGTTGCATTTCTCCAAACAAGGAAACAACATAAACATAAACGCAAAGAGAAGAACAATGAGGTCGAGTGTCATCAGATTGGCCACGTCAAGGTAAGCAAAAGAGTCAGACTACAAATTTAACAAGAACCTAAAAATTTAACAATGAAATAGAACTTCAAACAGAGAATAGGAAAAGAAGAAAACATGTTGCAAAGGATGAAAAGGGAAAACATAACACAAAAGAGAATAACAGTTAGTGACTCTGTCTAACTCCCTTCAACGTCATCGCGACCACGAACTTCACCATCGCTGCGGCCACCATGCACTCACACGATCGCAGTCTTGCAGAAGAAACACACACTCAACGTCTTGACCACTCGCACTTCCACTTTGCATTGTCGCCACGACCACCACGCACGAGCACGGAGCACCTTGCCTTCGCTTTTGTAGTCGCACTGTAGTGATGGAGTGACGGAATAGCCGAGATGGAGTGAGGAAGAAAGAAAAATACAAACCCTCAAACAATAAGCACTATAGCACAGGTACAAAGGGAGGAGGAAGAAAGAAAAATGAAACAAACGAAATAGCGTCATTTCATTTTTTCGCAAACCTGCAAACTCGGTGCAGACTCGCGAGTCTATGTTATCCCGCTCGAGTCTACACAAACTCGCTTGAGTCTACTCGAATTGTACGATTCTATGATTTAAAACGTAATTTTGACAAACATGGTTGCATGTCATAAATAATTAAGAAAAAGTTCATTTGTACTACAAATTTAAATATTTTTTCATAACAACGAGAAAAAAAAGTATCAAATATATAAAATGATTGATATGATAAAGTGATAAAATGGAAAAAAAAATATCATAAACAAAATATAATATTAACAATATAACTTATAAATTGACTTAAACTTTTATTATTTTATAAATTTTATTATTTAACTTTTATTATTTTTTAAATTTTATCATTTAAGTTTGTTTTGTTACTAACATAGTTATAAAATATGCAAAATTAAAAGTTTAGGTAGTAAAATTCGTAAAAAAAAAACAAACTTGAGTAGTAAATTTCATAAAATAATGAGAATTAGGTGATAAAATATGTAATTAAATCTTAAAAGTTAAAAGCCAGTGATAATGAAGCGTGAGAAAATTGTTGGACATTGTTATATGAAAGCAACAAATAAACTTGTCCCTACCAATTGAATCAGTAGGAATAAAAAGCAACCGAAAACCGAAAAAAAAAAAAGAGGGGAAAGCCGGTGCGATCCCCACTTCTACGCATCCTCATTTGCGTATCACATGCCATTGCCAGCATTGAAAGTGCTATTTGTCAGTTCCACTTTTCAAATGGAATATATAAGGCCCATTTTTGGCTTTGGATTCCTTTTTCTTTTCACCTTTTATTGATCACGTTATAAATATATATAATTAGAGTACTTTCATCGTGGAGGTTTGAGAAGTATTTTGGCTTCTTTATCCTTACTTCAAATATTATCAATATATGCATCCCTTATTAATTTCTTTCTTTGGCTCATTATCATGTTCATTCATGTGCTGATTAGAAAAGGTGGAGTGCAGTGATTTGACTTGTTCTTGAGGTAGAAACATGACCTTGAATCACATACCTAACATTGTGGACTCATTTCCCAGCGAATACAAGTTTGGTGTATGCAGTTATATATCTTATGTACCATCACAATGGTTGTATATTGGACAGTCAATTTTGTTTCCATATGAAATCAAATAATGAGTGTGCTTCTTCTCATGCTACTTTTTCCATGCATGGTTCACTGCTCCCTCTAGTTTATCCTTTAAAAAACAAAGTCAAGATTTCCAATCGACAAAACAATTTTTTTAATTAATCAACAAAAGGGATTTTAAAACCTGCAACTGATCACTCTCTTTAATATGAAAGGTACCAAAATTTGACGAAAAGATGAAAAGTAAGGATAGGTTATAGTACTATCACTAATTTTCTTAGAAAGAAAAGGATTATAATCAAAATATTCATGGAAAAATTGACTAAAAAAACTATATTTGTATATAAAAAAATATCACAAAAGAAATTCCACACTCATTTCCTATGTGCTATACTGCTATATGATTGTCAATCGCTGAGAAAAATTCTTAATGTCATTTTAGTCAATATATTAGATTTAGACGCATGACATTTTAGTCAAGAAAAAATTCGCATGGTAAACTTAAAGAATAAATATAGGAACGAAGGTGCGTATAAATGTAAAGAAAGGTTGCACGTAATTAAAAAAGATTAAGAAAAAAAATTGCACTAAAAAAAATAAAGATTTTCCATCGACAAAAGAATTATAAAACATACAACTAATCGATCTTCATTGAGAAATATTAACAATACACTATTATTTTGAATATATTATTTATCATCCGTTGAAATTAATTGAGAATTACAAATTTTTGGTCGTGTCTCACTTTTCATTTAACCCTAATTTTATCATTTTTAATAAATTTTAACAAACTATAAAATATATATTTAAAAAATATGTTAAAGAATATATTTACTAACACTTCTCATCTTTTTAATATTAAAGATACTATAATTTGACGAAAAGATAAAAAAAAGTAAAATAAATTTTAGTATTATCATAATATATATTGTTATAAAACTCATTTAGGCTTCTTTACCAAATTGGGATATATTTTTTAGACATTTTTCATTTGGAGTAATTTCAAATTATTATCAAAAATTTAGATAAGTCGTCAATTTTAAGTTAGAAATCATAACATCGATTACGATTTATTATTATTTTTAATTGAAGTCATAAAATTTTTATGAATTTAATTTAATTTTTTTAATTTATGACTTTAAAGTTATATTTTTTTATATTTTATGACTTTAAAGTTATAAGTTTAAAATTTATTTCTTTTTTTATATATTTTACGACTTTAATTAAAGTCGTAAAGTCCTAACTTGTTTTTTTCAATTTTTTTATTTACTTGTATTTTATTTTCTTTTGTTTTCAATTTTTTTAAAAATTGTAAATAATTTTATTTATTTAATCATTAAACAAATATTTTTAATTTTATTTATTAATAGTTTTATTTAATATCTTGTATCTACTTTTTATATGGTTTTAAAAATATGTTATATTTTTATAATATTTTTTATTTAAAATTTAGATAATTTTTTAATAATGTTATTGAATTTGATTTATTTTTTAAATAAAAAAAACTAACATAATATTATTTAATATATATTTTAAAATTTAAGTATTTAAAATAAATAAAAAATATTCAAAAAAATATATTAAATAACATTATTTTAGTCTTTTATTTCATTTAAAAAAATCAAATTCAATAACATTTTTAAAAAATTATCTAAATATTAAATATAAAAAAATATATTAAATAAAATAATATTCAAAAAATATAAAAGATATTTTAAAAAATATAACAAATTAAATATATTTATTTAATAATTAAATAAATAAAATTATTTGCCATTTTTAAAAAAAATGAAATCAAAAGAAAATAAAATACAAGTAAATGAAAAACCGAAAAAAAAAAACTAGCTACAACTTTAAAGTCGTTCAATATTTATTAAAAAAAGAATTAAACTTACAAGTAAAATAAAAAAAATATGATTTTGAAGTTGTAAAAAAAATTAAATTGAAGTAAAATTTTTATAATTTCAATTAAAAATAATAATAAATTATAACATATGTTAGGACTTTTAACTTAACGACTCATCTCATTTTTGGCAATAATTTAAAATTTACCCTCAAATGAAAAAATGGGTAAAAAATATACCACATTTGGTAAAAAAAAAATCCCATTTAGCCATCCTCATGTGTCACCATTTTGTGTTGTATGTACCCGCTGTCTTTTTTTTTTATATATATACTTTTTTCATCTTTACCCTCTATCTTTTTATTCTCTGTTTCTCATTTTCTCTTTCTTACCAAGCTATTGATCACTAGCCGCTGCCTAGTTTTTTTATATATATATAGAAGGACTATAATTAAAAGATTCAAGGAAAATTTGACTGAAAAACTATATTTGTATAAAATTAGGATAAGTTGCAGTTTACTCCCCTAATTTTATCCCTTAACTTTTTTTTTTATCATTTTACTACATTGCTTTAGGTCAAAGATAATAAATAATTATTCCATCAAAATTGGCATCGATTGCTTCTTTTATGTCATTAAATTTTTTTATCACTTAACTATACCCTCTACTTTAGATCAAAGTATAATTGTTAATTTTTTTTGTTAATGTTAATGCTGGTTATATGTGTGAATCTTTTTTTTTTTTGTAGGCATTATATATGCAAATCTTGATTTTTTTTTTCTACAAGAAATTGTCGTAATGGAGCTAACTTATTTTGCATATGAAAATTATATGCTTAGCCATGATGTGTAAGGTTAATATATTTTTTTGGTAAAATTATAGATGACTCTATAATTTTAATGGTTTCAAAAGGAAATCTGATATAGGAAAATGCTTATATTCTTCATTATTTATCTATTCGTCCTACTTCGGCAATAATTGACTTATATGATCTGTTGGAAAAAATAATAATCATGATAGCATATTTAAGGAACAAATATATACTGCGCTATATATTCTTGAACAGTCTGTAATGCAAATCGTTACGTCTTCCACGCAAAGGAAGCACTAGTAGTTGTTTGAAGGAACTTTATTAAAGTAAGTTTATAGTTATTTTTCATTAAATAAATTAACAGTGCATTCTCTTGAAGCAAATTATACTAACATTTATGACAAATTCATATATCAGACTTGGAAATTTGTCAGCATGCATTGTGAAAGCCAAACTAGACACACGAAAAACGTAGAAATTGGTTCCTGTAGCTTTTACCTCAACGTACGTAGATCAAATATTTGTAATTATGCAACTAATTAATATGTAGTTCATACATGCAATATCGTCTTTCATGGTATGTATATCTTCTTGTGTCTAGCCCCGGCCCTGCTTGTTAAGGTAATCATTGTTTTGCTGTGAAAAAAAAATGCAATATCCTCCTTCATGGTACATTTTCTTATATTATTATCAATAAAATGTTACAAATAACTTTCATTGAAGAATTCAAATGTGTTGAGAACTATTTTAATTAGAAAAGATAATTGGATTTGGATTAGTAAGAACTTGCAAAATTACTCACGATAAATTATAGAGTATTTATCTACCAAAGAAGTTTAAGCTGGTACCTGAAAATTACATGCAAAAATGTGTAGGCACATGCATGGGTCCAGGTACTATATTACTCACCTCACTTTATCCCCAGACTCATAATAAATGTTTCGGGTTCCATTAAGCCTGCTTAGACACATGGAAATTAAGAAAGCAAACATATTAGCTCCATGTTACCAATCCTAATTATCAACTATTTGATCATCACCATAACCTAACACCCCTCATATGTCTCAACAAGAACCTTTCTCATGAACACAATCTATTAACAACAAACACGAAATTTAATTATCTCAGTAGAACACCTCTCATGCATCGATAAAAAAAGAAACACACACACACAAAGACTCAACAAGGAACCACATAAGTAAGTCTATCAAGCCTGAAAAATCTAACTAGAGCTTGACTTGCAAAGGATCATTTCAGATTCCTAAATCTGTCATAAATATTCTTCACTTAGATTGGTATATTCAAGATTCAACAATAAATATATTAGTATTATAACATTTTAATTTTATTAGTTTAATTATTATAAAAATAAAAGGTAAAATGTATTTTAGTACTTTGTAAATTTAAGTTTATTTGGTTTTGATCTTTAAAAAAAATATTTATTTTGATGTTAATCAACAAGTTTTAAAATAAATTTTATCATTGTTTAACAATGAAATCATAATACAATGTATACTTAATGATTTCACGTTACATATGAGTCATCACTTTAAAATATTTGTTAACATGACATTTTAAATGCATAACATGTCATTAATAAATAATATTGATAAAGACTATAATTAAAAAAATTACGAAGATCAAAATTGCTGAAAGGAATAAAAAAATAAATTATATTTATAATAAATAAAAACACATTTAAGCGTTATCTTAATCAAAATACAGATAATTAATGCTTGCGGGTAAATCAGATCTTAATTGATTGACAACATCTAGATTTTTTTTTTGGAATAATTTACGAGTGCATCGATCATGTCTTAACTGATTTTCTAAACTAAGCAAGGATGCTACCTTTTGCTTTTAATTTTTGCGACCATGGTCCATGGTGGCCTTGGTTTTGCAGATAAGATATTCTTGTGCATTTTGTTTTCTTATGTTTGAGCAATTAGTTGGTGTGCCCATACTACTAGATCGATTATTCAGAGGCCGTATATGGCTATATATTTTAGAAGATTACGTTACATGTTGAATTGAATAATCTTATTTTTACAATATATTCTCATAATATCTTTTATAAAAAAATAAAAGAAAATAAAATGAATAATATAATATAGATATATAAAAATAAATAATAAATTATGTTCGTGTTTGTGTGTTCACATACATTTATTGAATAAATGACTACTGATATATATATTCTCTAATATCTGGTATTTGTCTGGTTCCTTTTGTTCAGTACATGAGACATGATATATTGCTTACTACTAGTATTTATTTAGTGTATATATAGGTGGTTGTGTCTTCCCCACACAACTTCATAATTAGATTGAGAGTACACCAAGTTTATATTCTTTCTCTATTCAAGGTTCTTTTACGTTAAAAAAAATATATTTATTTTGAGAAAAATCAAACCTTACCTTATCTGTTTCTTTTCTTTGCTGCTATTTTGTCTTTCTGAAGCGTAAAAACATTAAAAAAAATAAAATAATAAACTTACCTTTTACATTTTATGCGGGGACGGTTCTTATTTAACTAAAGCTCCCTTAATTGAACTAAAAGTAAATGTTTTCATGTTTAAATTTTACATGATCTTGTTATTCGAAGAAGTTGCATACTAATATTTATTTATGTCCTCTTAATTAATATCAAATATGCAATAAAAATAAGGCTTTGTCAAAATTTATGAATATTTATTTACAGAGAAAAACAATTACACTTCAACATAATTAAGGACATCATATCCTAAATCTTTATATTCTTATAAATTACATGAATCCAAAATTATGATAATAACATAATTGAGATTTCTAATTACAATAGATTCGTTAAATACAAAGTGAAACTTACATAACTTTATATATTTCAATTGATAGTAGAAAGTATGTTTCAGCATTTCTTATTGTTTAATAATTTATTTATTTATAAATTCTAATTTTTGCTGATGACATTTGGTTACATAAAAATGTTTGTGAGCACCTTTCTAGTTAGTTTGTAGTCTTCACCCCAAAAGTGCTAGTTGCGATCGATTTGTTGATTAGGGGTTAGATGACTCATTGGCTGATGATGATCGATGATGGACTTGGTCAGCAGGTGTGGCGTCAGGTTTAGGGAAGCAAATTATACATGAAAGTGCTCCATGATTCAGTTTATTAGAGTCGACAATCAAAATAATTAAGATATTTTAATTTATAGTAGTTAATGGTATATCAAGTAGCAAATACAAAATAAAACAATGCAGGATCCTAATATAGTGATCTGTTTGTTTTATATATTGTCTAGCTACGATATAAAAATTACACATAGATTGGGGATAAAAAAAATACTTGTTTTATGATGTGATGAATTGAATATTCGGTATTAACAAGTTAATTAATTATGAAGCATACATCTAATCATTAACGGTCTTGAAACTTGAAAATATCATACACGATTAATTTAATAACTAAAATTTAATTTTATCAGCAATCCAACTATTATTTTATACTTTTAGAGAGGGGAACTATAAAAAAATAAAAAAATAAAATTGAAATTTGAAAACTTCAATTGTGTATTTATAAATTTTTTATGGAAATTATTGAAATAAATAAAAACTTAAATGGTTTTTATTTATTTTAAAATTAAAAGGATGAAATAAATATATTGGCTAATCTTTTAAGTAAACTAACTATTATTGAACATCTCAACCTGTTCTAAAAAAATCTCAACCTTGAATTATTTGTAATAATAATAATATATAGAAACTTTAATGTCAATTTTTCAACATATTTTTACATGACAGAGTTTAATTACACGCAAATTAAGGCACAAGTATATTTTTTAATAATGTTAAATTGTCACAAAATGGAAATGTCACTCGAGAGATTTTTTTATAAGCCTAAATTCCGTTGTACGCTACATTAATGTTTCCAAAATTAACATGAAGAAAATATAGTGTATATATATATATATATATATATATATATATATAAAATAATGTGATATTTTTCTTCTTCTAATATAATTTATTTCATATTTAATAAATCAAAATTCAAATCTTAAAACATTTGATTAAAGAACACAAGTTATTACTATTTATACTAATCATTGTGGATTAATTTTTTTCATTATAAATACTTATAATATGAAAATAATTATTAATAATTTCATATTATTAACAAAGACATGTGACATGTGAAATTTAGTTGAGAAAAACTATTAGTGTATTGTTTGGGGTCCATAAAATTGACATAACACTAAAATATGCACGTCAATTCTTCTAGTTAACCCTCATACTAGAGCGTCAATTCTTCTAGTTAACCCTCATACTAGAGCACACATGTAGGTCTCTCAATAGTCAGACTATTGTGCTGACACAATATTAACAAATAACAAATATTTATATATTTGAATCTTAATGATAATATTGTTATTTCTTTTTTATCAAGTTGTAGGTATTTACTCATCTACTAGAAATGAATTATCTATAAGCAAACAATTATCTATAAGTGATAAATTATTTACTAGTTATTATCTACAAGTTATAGTTTATTTACTAGTTATTACCTACAAGTTAGGAATTATCGAATAGTTATTTAATCATTCCTACAATTAAGAACTCAAAACTCCTATCATACGTTATAAATACATGTTTCTATCTCACCCTTTTCATTCCATTCTCAACTCACTCATGTAATTGAGTGTTAGAGTATTTTGTTTTGCAAGTTTCCCCTCATGTTCTCTTAATAAAAAATACCTATAATTTGACTTATAAAATCGTGAAACTCATCCAAGCTATGTCTACCTTGACATAAATCAACTCTAGATTTTGATTAGTACAATTGCAAAATATTTTCAATTTCAAATTGTGTTATTCAAGTGGTTTGTTAGTAAAGAAATTGTGAAATAGTAAAATTGATGATGCGTTCTAAATGAATTTTTTTGACATGCTGCTTAAAGGGATTCTAGTTTGGTATTACTTGAATTAACAATATGATTGTTTCTATTTTCAAATGTTGATAAACTTTAAGGATAATTCTCTGTAGCATAGATTCCGAAAGCAAAATTTATTTTCAATTTCATTAAAATAATTTCTTATACTTTTTTTTTTATTAAGAATAAATATATAAAAGTTAGATTTACGGTTGAATCAGATTCTCATGTTGCTATTGATCTTCTTTGTAAAGGTTGTACCAATTATCAACCTTGTTCCACTCTTGTTGATAGATTCTATGAGATTGTTTAAAATAAAGGGTGGTAGTTTTGGCTTCAAGTTGTGTGAGAAACTAATCAAGTCGTTAATGTCTTGACTAAGTTGTTTTATTCTCTTGATGGTCATATGAGAATTTTTTTATGTTATTCCTTCTTTTTTTTTCTAATATCATTTTGGTTGATCTACTATTATTTTTCTTCGCAAATTTTAATGCTTTGTCTAGGCGATCTTTCCCCTTTTATTCATAGAAAAATGAGAGAGTTCATTAACCTATGCCAAAAAGACCATCATTTTAGGAAATTAGATAATTAATTAGAAAATCTCATTCAATATTCCACGAACATTTTTTTAATGTAAAATAAAGACTGGAAAGAAGAATTAAGTCAATATTTTTTTCGTAAAAGTATATATAAGTTAATAATCAAATTATAGAAAACAAAAACTCTAATGATTTTTTTAGAAAATCAAAATCTGATTTCCTTATATGAAGAAGTCAAGTTCAAATAATTTTGTTAAAAATATAGATGAAGTTTTAATTGTTGTTTTTATTAATTTCGCCCGCGACCTTCCTTTATAATTTTCATTTTTCAAAGCAAGTCTCTCACTCTCTCTCTCTCTCTCTCTCTCTCTACATATATATAAACATAATTTAAATTATTAAATTTATATAATTAATTTCATAATTATTTATTTATTGAACAATATAATTTATATTATTAATTTTGTATAAAATAAATAATTAATTAAAAAATATATGTAACCCAAGTATAATTTTAAAATTTATTAAGTGTAAAAATAAGTCAAAATATTTTTAGTTCATGTGATTCAAGCTACTCATATGAATTAAGTCACTCATAATCTTCAATTAAATTGAGTTTGAACTAAATAGATTGTTATTGAGTTCGAGTTGAATTAATTGAAGTTGAACTTAACACATCTTTAACCTTAATTAAAATTAAGACAAATATATATTTATGTATTTTTTTTTAAATCATCATGTGATTATTAACTATTTTTTTAAAAAATTTATCATCCATATATAATTGTTTGAATTAAATTTATAGTACTTATATTCTTAAAATGAGTATTATTTTCACTAAATATATCCTAATATATATATATATATATATATATATATATATATATATATATATTAAACTCTGTACACATAAGAATAATGTATCATATTTGAATAATTTGTCAATAAAAAAGTATTGAACTCTAATTAATAAGATTATCGAGCATATGAATTAGAAATTTAAATTTAAGTATTTAATTGTATTAAATATTTATAAAAAGAGTTACATCCCAAAACATTGGAAATCTATAAGTGTTGGAACTATAAAAAAAGTTAACTTTAAATATTACTAATATTGAGATTATAAGTGTTGAAAGTACAAGTGTTTAGTATTAGGATTGTTAATGTTGAAACTTCTTAAGATATTATTTTTAGGTACATTTTTATTTGTTTCACTTTTTTCATATTTATTTTGGGTGTCATGTTTATAATATTAATGGATCATATTTTATTTATTTAAGCAAATTTGGTTACAATACATCTGATTGTAACAAATCCGATTGCAATAAAACTTATCACATGAATTAGTTTGTAAGAAATAATTGTGATTTAGATCATTATACTAAATCTGATTAAAAAATATTTTATTTTAATTTGGATTAATTTATTTTAAAATATTATGTTAATAATATTAAATGAATCAATTTTATTACTCTCATATATTTAATAATACTGTGTTAATTATATTAAATATTTGGATGAATCGTAGTATAAAATAATAATTTTAAAAATAAAAAAATTAAATTTAAATAGATAATCCGTTGATCGGAATTATATTAAAAAATTCATGAATTAATTGGATTGAGTTAATTTTTTTTTTTAAAAATATTATAAAAATCAAATCAAACTAAACTAATTGAATTAGATCTTAGATTTCATCAAAATCAATTCAAATCAGTTGGCGAATACCATGTTGATAAATACTATATAGTTTGTAAAAAAAAAAACGTCAGAATAATTAATTAACTGCCCTTTTGCCTGGGTAACAAAAGTTAAGCATAGGTCTAATCTTTCAAAAGCAGAATGAATATATGAAAAATAAATAACGTTTACTGTGATTAGGAAACAGCATCTTCTTCCCATTGATATCAGAGACCACATTACATTGAATTTGCGGTGCTCGTTATTATGAACCGTACGAGAAGAGGACAGACAACACAGAGGTTCATGAATATAGGAAGGCCAAAATGGAAAAAACACAACAAACACATACACTCCATGTCCCTTTAATTTTGGATCAGAACGGATCTCATCTCTTTTCCCTGTCCACCTCACCTACTCAAAAGTCCACCCCCACTAATCATCAATCACACGCTCCACAACTGCGGTCTCACCTTATAATCCCTGCCCCTTCTCGTACCCTATCAGTCTCTCTCATTTTCTTTTTTTATTTTTTTGTTTCTCTGGCCTTCTATGAATACCCAACTAACTCTTTCTCTTTTCCCTCTCTCTCTCATTGCTCCTCTGATTCATTCACCCAATTTTTTTCTGTCCTCTTTTCCTCTCAGAGGAGCCTCTGAGTCTGCTCAGGTACTTTCTATCTCTAAAAAAACACAAACTTTTGAGAGCTTCTGGCTTTGCAGGGATTTGAAATCTGAGCTTAGGGTGTTTGTGTTTATTCCTGTGTGCAAGGCCTTAAATTTGAAGGCTTTTAACAAAAGGGTCTCTGTGTATTTGGTTAACTCCCCAAATTCTTAGCTTTTGTGGGTTTCTTCTAGTTCAAGGGGGAAAAAAAAGGGAAAAAAAAAACTTGGAATAAAGTGGTTTCTCTATTTGTGTCGGTTAATGATTTTGTTAGATATGGTTTAATTTTGTTCAGATTTGTGAGCAACCTGGGGGAAAATAATTTATTTGTTTTGTGTTTGGTGTTGCAGGTGTTCCTTGTCAAGAGATCCTTTTGTTTTTGAGGTGTGAAGGGAAAGAGAAAAAAGATGAATCAGTGTGGTTATCAGCAGAAGAAGGCCTTGACAAGCTGTGAGGAGATGAGGATGGAATCTGTGGTGTGCCCTAAACCTCGAAGATTGGGCCTGTTGAACCACTCAACCTTTGATAACCACATCAGACCCTTGAGGCCACCCTTTATCAAGTATTCACCCTACTTTTTCCTAAAAAATTACATCATACCTTTATTTTTGTTGAATTTTTTCAATCAATTTATTTTGTAAAATTTCTGACTTTATATATTTTTTTTACTCATACAGCTACCAATCAGAAATTGAAGATTCAGGAGTTGGGGCTGAGCTTATGGACATTATTCTCCCCAAGGTTATTTTTTGTCTCAATCTTCATGTTGAAAAGAGTTTTTTTTTCTTTAAAATTGTTTAATTTTTCCCCAAAATATTTTAAATGAAAAATATATATGAAAAAATTGGTTGGTTCGTGTGATTCCTCAAAGATGTAACAAATATGAAGTTTTAATTTTGGTGTTGATTGCTAGGGAATAGAGATGCCAACATCTCTATCATGTGGTTTAGATGTTGTTGTTGATTGAAAGAAATGTGAAATCTGACGAATGATTGCTTCAATTTGATTGTTTTGCAGAGATCTGGGGGGCAAGTGGCTTCATCACCGCCATTTTTCTGTGGATCTCCACCTAGCAGGGCTTCAAACCCTGTGATCCAAGATGAGCAATTTGGTAGTAATGGTAATGAGAGTTTTGGTTCATTTTCCTTGGCACCCCCTTCACCATCTTCCTCAGCAAGAGGCTGTGTTAGGATGAAGTTTGGTCACACCCCAGCAGCAGTGAGGATTGAAGGTTTTGATTGCCTCAGCAGGGATAGGCGCAACTGCAGCATTTCTGCTGTTGCTTAATTCAATTTTAAACAAAGAAAAAGAAAAGAAAAGAGGATTAAAGAATCACCAAAGTTCTAAGAGCAGAGGAGATTTTTGGAACTGAGGAGCTAATCTTAATTTCAATCTTATTGTATTATATCTATATGTATATACCGTTGTTCATGAGTTAATTAAGGTGTCATGTATAATTGAGAGAAGGTGGGAATTTTATATTCTTAGTTTTATCCTTTTTGAAGAATAATAAAAAAAGGGGGACACATCAAGGAGAAAAGAAAAACGCAAGCAAAAAGTCTTGTTCTTCTCTCTTGTTAGGTTTTATATGATGGGGTCTTTTAGATTGAAACTTTCATGTGAGTTTCATGGAGAGTCTGTAACTTATATGTAATTTGAAACTCAGCTCCTCCTTTTGTAATTGGAATGGTGGAGGAATTTGAGGATTTATCTTTGGAATCTTGTAAAATATATTTTTTGTGGGTGCCCCTATTTGCAGGTGTCGCCTATTGGATTATATGAAAAGAAATATTGTTCATACTTTATACATGGTATTTTCTTTTACAGTCAAAAGACAAGGTTGAATATTATTATTTGTACATCCGGTAATGGGTCATTAGTCCAATGAGAAAAACAATACTAGCAATAATAAAGAAAGAATCTTAAGAACCTTCATAGGGCGTGCTATGGTCAGCTTTGGGGGGCTGTTGTCTAGTAATATTTTAATCATTGTCGCCAAAATTCATTTGATAGATACTAGATAGAGGATTCTTTATTATTATTATTATTATTATTATTATTATTTTCATTTGAATTTTTGGGGAATACAAGAATATGGATAACTATTTGATGATGTGAAGAGGTGCCTGTGGAATGGTGTGAAAGGGTGAGTGGGAGAAATAAAAATTAGTCAAGCAACGTGGGATGTGGATAGGTTATAGTATATATAGAATGTGGGGTATGGGGTGTGACAAGCACAAATGCAGAAACGTGTGCTTGTTGCTTTATTGTGATGGATGGAAAGTGGTTAAGGAGAGGGTGGCATGCATAAGGGTTTGTTTGGTGGTTGAAAGTTGATATGATGCATTCATTTCAATATTTCATTGTATATTATAATTATAAATAAGGGTATAAGACACAGCTAAGATGAATTGAGAAGTTGCGTGGGGCATTCCCCTTCAGTAACAAGAAGCGCGTTGGCAGGTGCTACTAACTGGCTTAATTGCTAGTTGGAAGGCCCATTGCTTGCACATACGGCATGGGAAGAAATTTCTGAGGGAAAGGACTAAGACCAGTGGAAAATTTTGCTTTGCATTAAAATACAATAGTTGAATAATCTACTTTCTTTTGCAACATCGTGTCATTATCATCTTATTATAAAGATACAAGTTTATGCGTGTATGATGAGATTGGTGCAATGTTAGCAACAAAGGAGTTGCATAATTGTTAATTAAATCAGAGAAAATCTACCCGCGAGCTTATTTTTCTAATAATACGTTTATTAACTATATTAGTTTTAAAAGGAACAAAACAGATCACTTTCTAAAATAAGTTTACCTTTTTAAAAAAATGATAGTAAAAATATAAAAAATATGTTAAAAAGATTACATTACCATTTCTATATTGTTGAATTCTTAGGTCAATTTATAAATGTGTGTTTGTCTTCTACCTTATATATCAATGCCTTGCTTTTAAAGAGATTTTTTTTTGGTACATCTTTTAAAAGAGAAATTACTATAGAGGAAATAATTTTGTTTTGAAAGAAGCTAATAGTAGACATTAATTATATTCTTTTTGTGTTCAACCATTTCTTCATAATTTCTTTTGGCGTCTTTTATAGTTATGTCCTTTTCTTAAATAATGAGTTTTTTTTATATATTGTTGAATGTATTTTTTAGCACAAAAATATATAAAATTAGTTCCTAAAAATTGAAGTTTGCAGATTGTATGTTTGAATTCACTTCATTTTGAAACATAAGTTTTAAAAATATTCCTAATATTGTTTTCATTTAAAACATGGTTTGAAATCACACATAAGTGAATTATCGAACACAAATTAAATATATCACGAGATTGAGTTTAATTAGTAAGACAAACGTACGTTCAAGACAATTAAACAAAAAACTAAATGTAACCTAAACCTAATACACTTTAAGTCAACAATATGTACACTCTCAGGGAACATTTACTTCATGGTTTCTTTGTTTCATTCTCGGGAATAATATTCATAAGTATTTTTTATAAAGAAAAACATGTTTGGTTAATATTTAAAATTCATGAGAACATTTTTTATATTTTTAGAAATAATTAAGACATGTTTGGTTTACAGTATATTTTCTTAGAAATGTATGTTATAATTATTAAAATTTCTTTATTATGCAAAATATTTTTTTTATTTTATTATAATGCATAAAAAATAGAACAAATATTATAACTACGATATAAATAAATTTTCATTACATTTATCCATATAAATTATTATAATTTATGTGTACTATACAAAAGTTTTACTTTGACAAATACGTAAACTATTTTACACTTTAAATACATAAATTAAAGTATTTACCGCAAAACAAATTTTTTTATCATAATTTATGATTAAATGATATATAATTTATACTATAAATATATAATATTTTTAGCATACTCTTAGCACTGTTGTTATTATGTGAGTAAATATAATTAATGACATTATTGTGACGTATAAAGATATTATGGTAAAATATGTTTGAAATAAAAAATATTAATTTTGTCCTTATAAATTTTTTTTATTAATTTAATCCATATAAAAATAAAATATATTTTTACCTTAGTCCATGTCCATAGTGGTAAGTGATGAATTTGTTAAATGATAATATAACATAACTAATAAATAATAATTTGATTACAAATCAATTAAATAATATGGGACATTTAAATCTTTAATGTGAATTAAATAATTATGGCAACTAAAGATCCTCCAAAATTGTAATTTTTTTGTTTCTTCTAGGATAATTTTTGTGTGGTGAAATTAAAGAGAAAAATGAAATAATAATGAGTTTTATTGTCTTTTGAGTGTCTTGAAAAAATAGAGAGGAAAAATAATTAAGTTTGTTAACCACGTTAATAAATTATCTATAAAATTATCACTTAAAATTAACAAAAATATGTTTTATTTTTGTAGAAACTAAATTAATGTGAATTTTTTTTATCAAAACGGAATTGATATTTTTTAAATTTTAACCGCACTCAAACATATTTCATCCAAGATATTAATAACATTGAGACAAATAGATAATGTTGTATAAAAAATAAGGATTTTTTTAAAAAATAGAAGACAGCATTTAAAACTAACCCGATACTACTTAATTGAAAAATCTGACACCATATTTTTAAACTTGTTCTCCTCTTCGATCATTAATTTTTCTTTATTGCTTTTGAGTTTTTGACATCTTTCACTTTTCTTAAATATGAACAGATACGGATTTGTAATAGCCTCAAAAGAACCCTCTAACTACTTAACTATTTTATTTTATACATTTATGAAAGTATTAACAATTATTGAGGAAGAAAAATGTAATATGTAATATGAACAGATACTATTTCTTAAATAATGATTTATGTAATATGTAATCATGAACACTTAAATTATTACAATTTATATTATCGAGTAATTCTTGTCCGCATTGAAATTTTACAATGGTTATCCTCAAAAAATATTTATGCATCCAGGGATGAAGTAAACATAAGGCAGTGGCTCTCTAGAAGAAAAAATTATTTAGTATTAATATTTATACAACTTTTATTATTAAGTATTCTAATAAAGGGGTAACTCGTGTTCCTAGAATATCTCCAACGGTACAATTTAACCAATTTATTCTGAGTACTTTATCATATATTGCTTCATACAATATCACATTACAGTTAACTAGCTCATATATTTTGCTTTAATGATATAGTTTTAAACCACTTTTAAATTATTTCTTTAAATGATTCTTGATAAAAAAAATTATTTTTTTACTTCTAAGCAACCAAAATTTAATTTTAAGCAATTCAATATGACAAATATACCCCCTTCAATGGTAAAAAAGATTAAGTAAAAATATTTTAAAATAAACAACTTATTAAACAATTAGCTTTAAATATGGTTTTATGAATAAAAAAATATTTTTACTTTTTTTTAAAGCTCCTAATTTTACTGTTATTTTCTCACACTTAAAAATTAATAAGTCTCTAAATATGTTTTAAATTTCTTAAATTTGAGTTACTTTTTATCCAGATCCTCCAAATTTAAATTTGTTGAAACCGTCTGCGTTAGTTTGTGTCAATCGCGCGCGGTATAATGTGTTTGCACTGATAAAAACTGAACATTGAACAAATAAAAAATTAAAACTCATAATTTTTTTTAATGCCACTTTTAGTTTATTATATTTTACAATTACTTAATTTTGATATAATAAATTTTAAAAGTTTTATTATGATATTTTAAGTTTTTAAAGTGTTTTGATATTTTTTTTTCAATTTTTGTTAACAACGTTATTATTCCATTAAAATTTGAATTTTAAAATAATTAAATAACATAAACACAATTAAAAATCTTCACTATCATTATTTTATTTTAAAAATATAAACCATTAAAATTTTGTCATTTATAAGCTTTGATGATTTGGCAGTAGACTATCAACTATCAATGGAACTCCACATTTCAGTTGCCCACGAAAATTTCAAATGCAGTCCAACAAAGTGACCATTTTTTTTTCTTTTTCATTATTCAATCAAGCGTTAGATGTAGATGAGTTCCGAATGTCCAAATCATCCTCTGCTCCTTAAATTAAGCATAACAGCCTTCAATTTTTTTCATAATCCATTTTACAAATTATTCTTTATCTTTTTAAAATATAAAAAATAATTTTTATCTTAATTATGTAACTAAGTCTTTACCTTTAAAATTTAATTTTCACGGTTAGTTATATGTTTACGTGATAAGTTTTTAGTCTTTGTTCATGTAAACAAATTCATATAACAAGTTTTTGTCCATGTAAACATACCCATATGAAAAATCTTTAAGCTGAATTGAAAAAAAATTTCATTCCTCTCACAGTTCTTCATTTCCCTCACAGGAGTAACCTCATTCCTCTCTCTCAGCAAAAACCAAACTCATCCCTAAATTCCACAGATTCAACAACACCTCTGGCTGCAGTATTTAGGCTAGCATGAAGAGTTAGGAACTCCTCTACTGCAAGCTGCGGGTTTTGTTCCTTAGCAGAATTACTAAGCTCTGCGTATACACTTCCAGAAACAATTAGTATGCTACTTTTGTGGCTGGCATGGTTATTCATTTTATGGCATGTGTATACTCTTCGCTTGATGTGTAAGCTTCAACGCAATTCCCAAAAAACCCAGATTTTCAAACCCACGTTTTAAAGCTTATGTCTTGGTTGTTGTTAATAACTTCATATACGCAGATTGTTAATATTTTCACTATTAAACTAAGTATGAACACATTTAATTTTATAAACATATATGTATTTCAAATAAGCGTGAAAATAAAAATGACCCTGCCAAATGTACGATGAAGAACTTGAAGCTGGTTCCCTTGGGACTCTCCCTTTCCACCTTAGACTTGGAACGCAACCGCCCCTTCTTCCTCTCTACCATATTGAGAAACACTAATGATGGGATGTACTGATCTGACATTGAGCAGTTCATAGTAAAGTTGTTCATATGAATATATTCTTACCTTAGACATTGCAGCAAACTCTCTGCAGCAGCAGCTTCTTGTATAGCCTCAGTTGCAGCCATATGTGCGGCATCTCTTTGCTTCATCACTTCCTATGACAAAAATGAAAATATAAAATAATAATGAAACATTACAATCACAAAACTTCTTGTCCAAACAGCTGATTCTATGAGTGAGATAATTTAATATGGGCAGAAAACATGGGAGTGAAGCCGCTAAAAGTGGAAGGAAAAAAAGAGTCAATGAAAATTATAAGATTGCAAGATTGCATATAACTATCTTCAGCATTTAGCATATATACTTGACAACAAAGAGTCAAAAAAGCTAAAAGTGGAAGGAAAAAAAGTGTTTTCGGGAGATTTACCCTCCCAAACTTTGCAATAGATGACGGGAGTGAAGCCCATGGAACACTTGCATCTTTCACTTTTCTATTGGAGAAACTTTGACAAAGTTTTCAGGGAATCCATTGTTAGAAGCTTCTAAAATTGCCAACAATGTACCTCACTAATGTCGTTACTTTTAAATCTAACGGTAATGACTATTTTGTAAAACTTATACAAAAATAGGGACTATTTTTTACATTTCAAAAAGATAGGGACTAATTTACAAAATGGATACAAAGACAGAGACCAAAATGCTTATTCACTCTATACTTTACACATATCTAGGTCACCATCTCCTCCGTCTTCTCGTTGAGAAGAATCCTTCGCCGCAACACTTACCTTGCAACCAAGCTCGCCGAGTGCGGCCCACATGCCCCATAGCCAACACATCTTAGACCAAATCATGATCAGGGGCTACACTTGCAACAACTCTCCCTCGAGGGCCTTTTTTCTCTACCGCAAACTGCTGCATTTTGGTCAAAAGCCCGATAATTTCACCTACCCTTTTCCTCAAGGCATTCGTGCTTTGTGCTCAAGCTGCGAAATTGCTGTTGCACTGCATTTTCGATTTGGATTTTGTACCCTTTCTGGTCGTTTTTCGATCGAGCAGGACCTCAAGCCTCCTCGTATTATGCGTTTGAGGTCGGAGGGTTGTGTATCCTTCTTGGTTATCAGCCGACTGAGTAAGACCTCAAGCCTCTTTGCATTATTCGCTTGAGGGCATAGGACTATTAGTGTGTTTGGATCCACGTCCAACCTCCAAAAACGTGGATCAAATACGTGATAATCTGAAGCTACAGAGAGTAGCTTCTCCTTTAACGTGGGAATTAGACGTGAATCTTGTGGGACGCGATACGCAACCAGACACACTATATGTATTCTTTTCCGTCATCTATTGATCGAGTAGGAACTCAAGCCTCCTCACATTGTCAACATGAGACTTGAGAACTCTGTACATCTCTAGGTCATCCATCCAGTGATCCCATTTAGTCGCCTATCTATTGACCCATGATTCATCCTAGATACTTATCCTTAGTCAGTCTCTGACCGCTTTTACTACCATTTTTGTTAGGTCATGTTTAGTACCCCCAGGTCGCAATGGCCATAAAGGGAGCATCGTTATGGGACACCCTTAATGACAAAATAAATAGGTAATTAAGTTATGAGTAACAATCATCTGAAAGAGAAGGGACCCTCACCAAGAAGAACCCCTAATTAGAGCAAAGAAGATAGATTACATTTCTACAATCTCAGCTGAATACTTTTGGACTAGGTCTTGTAAACCCTAAGTGAGATGTAGTTACAAGAACAAATTCCTTTGCCAACATGCTATGCTTTAGGTTTGGTTTCAGATCTCAAGGAAAAAGAGGATTGATGAAAGTGGATTTCAGATCTGATCCTTAAAAAATGTCATTAGAATCTTACTTATACTATTCAAAATTTGATAACACCATGATGATGAGAACATAATTCTTATGTAGATAGGGTGGTTGATTCGAGTTCTCCTTTTGTGTTTGATGATGATTGGGTCTTGAATCAAAAACAAAAATAAATTAATTTATAATTTTAAAAATAAAATAAAGATAATAACAATTAAAAACCATTATTATATTAATTAATTATTTTTGAATTCAAATGTCAACCTGACATTTACATTTGCTAAGAGAGATAAGAAAAAATGATTAAAATAAGACATTTTAAAAATTTAAAATATCATAATAAATTTTTTAAAAGTTAATGTATAAATATAAAATAATTGTAAAACATAATGAATTCAAAATGACCAACAAATCATTTTCGAACATTATAACTATGCAATACGAGAATACAAAAATTTTAAGCATGACGCGGAGCCTTTCGGTGACGCCAGATATCTCCATCTCAATGGCATGGTGGTTGGCGCCGGAGATGACTCGGATTTTGTTCCATTCTGGCGACTTTGAAGTTCGAAGTGACAACGTCTCGGTCACGCATTTTGTCAAACACCTTGTCGCATCGTTCATTCTCTCGCAACTCGCGTAAAGCTCTACCGTGGCGATGTGGATTGAAGCGTGGCGCGCGAAGCCAAGGCGAATGACATGCGCGTGGATCCACTGGCCAGGTTTCGAAGCCGCCGTGACGCGACTCAAGTGGGTTTTGAAGCTGGGTTTGCTTGCATTGCATATTGCATTTGACCATCTGTTGATAACAAAAAAAATAGCGCCATTTCTGAAAATAATTGAATATTTTTAAGTAGTCGCATTCTGTTTGTTCTCAAATTTAACGGTTGAGTCATGATTTCCTGCTGTTTATTGTGATTATTGTTTGATTGTTTCTGACCATTCCATTAATTATTAAACATTTTAAATTCTTTTCTTGATTCTTGCGGATTTAAAGTAATAATATTTATTTTAATATTAAATTAAAAATTAAATTTTATTGGTAAAAAATCACTACAAAGTGTGAATCCATTATCCTGCAATTAGCCCACAGACTTAAAAAATATATTTAAATTTAAAAGATTAAAAATAAAAATGAGCAAATTTAAAGGAATAAAAATATATTTAAATCATTAATATATTACTGAAATTTAACAAATTAGAGTGTGGCGGTTAATGACATTAAGGAATATAATTTAATTTAATTTATATATAAAAAAAATTATACATAAAATCTTTTACACAATCATCTAATCATAACTTATTATATATAATAAATTTATTAATTTTTAAAATAATTATTTTAAAGTAATTCAAATAGTAATTTACGATTGAATCGATGATAATATAAAATTATATTATACTTTCAGTGGATAATGTATAAGCTTTAAACTCTTTGCATGTATTGTGTGCATTATTTTTAAATCACTATGCCATTTTTTAGAAGATTACTTTCTAGCATTTTTTTTTTGGAGTTTAGAGCTATGTTTTTGCTAGCTTGGCATACTTCAATGTATATAATATTAATTTTTTTCCTTTTGAAGGTATATATTTTATTAAATATTAAATGGTAGAATATATTGATTTTTATTTGAGGTTAATAAGATAAAAAATTAACTAATAAGATAGTTATTAATTTAGGAGAAAAATATGCAATTTTAATATTTCAAATCAATGATTAATAGATTCTTTCAGTTTTATTTTTTAGAAGAAAATATTTATAATTAGAAACATTTTTTGGGACCTTTGTATTTGGTCAATTATTTTAGGCCGACCATGCTAATCTCTACCTTAGATCAATGCATTTCTTTTTAATTTACTAACTAATATAACAAAAGTGTTATTTTAATAAAAAATATATATTTATCATCACATATATATATATATATATATATATATATATATATATATATATAAATTAAGTGGATATCGTAATAACAAAAATCACATGCATACTCATAAATTTTTTTTGCAGGTAATTATCAAGGTCCAGGTCCAAACATATACTTAAGTAAAGATACTACACATTAGTGGATAATTTTATTTTTCCATGCTCACATCAGGATAAAACCCAATTGTCATCGATGATAGCAAAAGTTCAGGGTGACTTGTTTGAGGTTAAAATTCAAACCCCAAATTATTATTACAAAGTCAAAATTGGTTACCATATATACACAAAATTGTTACGTGACTACAAATCAAAGATCAGAACAATCAAACAATTATATGTTTATATTTAAAGAAAAAAAATAATATGTGTATCTTATATGCATGTACGAGTGTGAACATTTCATGAATTAAATGTTAACCACTGCCTCCTACTTTACTTCTACAATTTTGAAGCTATAATGTATCCCATTCTGAAGTTGCTTTGAATACCTGAAATGAAAATTTTGTGGAATTATTTGAAACATTTATGAGCTGAGTTTCTAACAAGCAAAAGACAAATGCAGTAGAAACCTACAATTTTACATATATCAAGACATTTGATAGTAGAGAAATTTTTAGTTTATCGGAAATCATAATTTGGGAAATTTAGTTTTGCATGTTTGATATGTATTTAAAAAAAATAACATTTATAAAAAAATGATATTTTTTAAAAATGTTTTTAAATAAGTTTTTCACAAAAATTCTCCATTGGAAAAGTGAGAATTTTATTTTATTTTCATTGTTTCTAATTTTTGCTTCAATGTCGAAACTTCCATATTTTTGTCCTCCAGCTCTTTAACATATTTAATAATCTCTTTGTCATTTACTATTTTTTCCGCATCAGCTTTTGCTTCCAACTTTGAGAATTGTACTTCATAGGTTTTTCTCATTGTTTCTAGTTCTTGCTTTAATGTTGAAATTTCCATATTTTTGTCTTCTAGCTCTTTAGTATATCTAATAACCTCTTTGTCATTTGCCATCTTTTTGGTGTCCTCAATCTGTTTTAAGTCATTCTCCATCTCTTTTTCCATTTTAATCTTGTGAGATTGTTTTAATTCTTCTGTCTTCTTGTCTTCTTTTTTAGTCCTTTGAGCCTGTATTGAGGGGCCAAAAAGCTTACAATACAAACAAATGAAAATAGTTCAATTTTATTTGTTTCTTTAGCTTCAAAACACACAAAAAATTTAAAAGGGTATTATAATATCCTATTTCTAAAAGTGTGTATACACATGTTACTTGCAATCACTTGCAAATTAAGAAAATATTACCTTCACCTACTAAAGTTGATTAGTTTCTTATGAATGATAAATAAAAATGTTTGTACCATGTACTCATGTACTATGTATTAATTCACTTGTAACATGATAATTGGTAAAGCTATTTGGGATACCTCAGTCTCTTCCTTGATTTTAGATGCAAAAGCCTCAAGTACTTTGATTTTTGAGTGATATTTTTCTTCACGAGCCTTAAAAAGATTGTTTTGCTAAAGGCAAATAGTAAGAAAATGGTGAGAAAAAATCAATTGAGTAAAAAACAAAGGTTAACTAACTTTTGAAAATAATGTTATAGTAATTGACTTACGGTTTTTAAATGTTCTACTTGAGTTGATATACGTCGCTCAATTTCTTGTACAACTTTTCTCAATAAGCAAGCCAAACGCTAAGATGTTAAGATATTTGTTAGACAATACTTCAAACTTTATTATACATGTGTAACACATTTTACATGAACTTGTATATGTGTATTTCATGAATACATTTATGATATGTGTAACACTAAAGCCTCCAATGCCATACATGGGGTATTTCACCATTTCTTCTTTCAACACTTTCTTCCAAGATGTCATTCACTACACTCAAAAGTTATTGAGTAGGAGCATTCTGCACCAATAAATGCTGAAACAAATCATTGATGCATAGAACTAGAAAGATGTGCATAAATTGGGCAAAGTCAAAGATAATGAAAAGAATATTAAAATTTACATCCAAACTAGTTGATTTCATCAATTCTGAAATTTTTGGTGAAGGAAGATCTGCATAACTTCCTTGTCTTAGTCGAAACACTTTGGGGAACTTATGACCTACTTGGCTTATTAACGTAGTTGGTTGCTCTGTACAAGATATGGAATAAGTACTATAAAGACAAAACACTATCTAATTGGTCTAATGAATCACAAAATAAGAAATATATTTTGATTTCCACAATATATATGTCTTTCACACAAGCATTTATTTCTCCCTTCTCTATTTCTTTTTCATTTCCTTGTGGATGGACACGCTTGGAGATAGATTTATTTCTAACAAACCGAGCTTATTATTAATTAAAGCAATCATATAAATTGTATACCATGCAACTAAAAAAAAGTTTAGAGCTCCATTTTATTTCTTTTATACACAAGCATAATAATTGCGCATATCACATGTAGATTATTCTAGTTTTGACAAACAAATCATTTTGAAAGTTAGTAAATTAGTTATGTTTGTTTTACTATAAATTTTGTGTTTAGCTTAACAGTATGCATAACATTTCTATTCAAACTTCCTTTGCCTTGAGAATGTCCTAGCATATTCCTTTATTAAGGGAATATGTAGACATAAATATCAATATGTTTCCTTGTTAATATAGCTATATCAATACAATAACCTTATCTCATTAAGTGAATTCATTACATGGATCACACAACATCTTTTGACTCAACGAAAAACTAATATATATTTATATAAATAATAATTAAGAAATTGTTAATTTATTTGTATCTCATTATCTCTATAAGCATCAAAACACACTCACAAAAGGTAAGAGTTGGGTTAAAATTCATCATACCTGTCATAACTGGACTTTGCAAAACACGTTGAAACTTTGCCTCAGATGACACCTTACTTTGGAGTGAGTTAACTCCGTTGAAATTGGCACTTGAATTGCCCAAGTCTTTGGGTTCAACGGTGTGGTTATTCGATGATGGATTCATCACTAGGTGATTCCTCAAGGACAAGACTTCATACATTCATGTGCAGATGTTTCATAACAATTGTCATTGTATCATATCACCCAATAAACTCTTCTAACCTAATTAAATTTAGTATCCAAATTATCCCAACAAAAATAATAGTAAGAATCATTGTATTGACGTTAAATGATTTAATTATACAATATAATACAGTGCGTGTAATACTTGTAAAACATTTTGCTTTCAATTTCATTCACTGACAAAAACCATGGACGATATATTCAAAAGAGAAGAGTAGCAAAAGGCAAACTCAAAGGGATCAAAGGTTGAATGTTTATAGATTCCTAAACAAAATTAAACAACCAAAGGTTCTATAATTTTGTATTTCTAATAATTAATGTAATGGAGTATATATGTTAATCTCTTTCTAGTTCTCACTAATGTTCAAATGATGAAAGCTTGCAACCACTTCAAATCTGAACATGGTTCTAAAACATTAAAATAAAGAACTAACCATGCTACATCATCCATGACAATTTGTTGAAATTATAATCAACACATTCTTAATTTAATCAAGCTACATCTTAGTGTGAATATCAAAATTACCAAAGCGGTAACATGGACAATGTATAAAAGCACCAGTACTGGAGAACCCAACGTTAAAGATGTGTTAACATTTATCAAATGTTCTTGCTGTGACAAGAGTTAAGTAAACTCGAATAAACATCAAATTAATGGATATTTTTCTACATAAATATAGTTACGTTTAAAATAATTTAATAATACTTTTTGTATGGATTTGTGAGAGAGAAGGAAAGGGGGCTCCTCAAAAATAGGAGAACAACATTCTCTACGTTAAAATCATTCTAGTGGAAGAACACCATTGCATGCATGTCTCGCCAAAAAAGGATTTGGATCACCTAAAGTGAGCCCTGACTTTAGAAAACAAATGAGTTTATTTATACCATTTAATTATTTAATGGTTTGGGTTTATCTATTTTTAAAAATTTTGATAATTAAAAAAAAGAGAAACAAACAAAATAATCACGCACAATTTTGCCTTGTCCACCTTTACGACACATTCCTTCATCCGCCTCCCCCCATTAATTTGAATTTATAGAATTTCAATTATATATTTATTAAATTTTATGAATTTTGATACATGTCTAGATATGATTAATCATTCTTGGAAATCACAAAGAACTAAATGTAAACTCGAGCGGGACACAAGTTTATTTCAAAAAATTTAATTTATAAGAAATTTATTTTAAAATTTTGAACCATTTTTATCTTATTAAAAAATAATCAAGATAAATATTATGATTATGGAAAAAAAATTGAGAGTTGACAAGAATATATTTAAATTTTTATTTTAAATAAAATCTATTTTAATTGCATGTAATTTGTGGGATCAAATAACAAATTTATTCTTCTTAAGTCTTAACAGTTTAGATGCTTTAATCCCCAAAGTTGAAAATAATGTGAACAAGAGAACATAATGTTGAGCCTTCTTTGATTTTGCAATCATACAGTTTTATTTTTCTACAAATTATTGTTAAATGATTAACCGTTTCATGCTCTGCTGGAATGTCCAAGACTAACCAATAATAAATATATATGTGATATTCATATGTTGTAAACTCTTATCAATTAAACTCTTTAAAAAAATTAATTTTTTATTTTATAAAAATACCTTATCAATTAGAGTAATTAATTGATCAATATATATAAGGGCTTATGAGAGTATATGAAAAATCTTATAAAAATATTTCATGGGTGGTCCATAAAAAATTTTGAGCTTATTTTAACAAACTATATAATATAGCTTATTATTGCAACAACATGTGATGCTTTTTTTTTAAGAAAAAAACTAATGTTATAAAAATATATTAAAAAAACTAAGATCAAAATCTTGGCTAACTCATTATTAAGTGTATCAGTTTTTTATTTTTTGTTCGTGTCAGTTTATTTATTTTTCCGTTTGTTCCCTTACTTTTTGACGCAGCGTAACAAATAACCCACGTCTCATGGAAACCTTCCTCATTTTTGTCTCATAAATACATATCTCTGTTCGAAATATTGGAAACCTTTTTCACTTTTTTTTATTATACATTTTTTTTGTTGCTTGATGTCCAAGATACCCTGTCACTGTTTTCTCATAATATATAATGTTATTTTTTAGTTACATTTTAAAAAAAAAATGTTTTTTTTGGATAAGAGATATTGAATAAGATATTTTCTACTAAAATTTCTTACTTTCTACTAAAATAATTAGTTAACTTCATAGAAATTAATTATTAATAAAACTTGTAAAGAATATTTTATAGTAATATCATGATAATCAAAAGTAAAAGAAAAAGAAATAAAAGAAAAAATATATTATATAACATCATATATAAATATAGATGACCAAAGATGGATCAAGTTGATAAGGATCAAACTCATCCTAAAAAATACAATTTGATCCTATTGTTAATGTGATGACTTTTTTTTTATGAATGATCTATAAGTAGTTTTATAAATACTTAATAAGCCTTTATATATATATATATATATATATATATATATATATATATATATATATATATATATATATATATATATATATGTGTGTGTGTGTGTGTGTGTGTGTGTGTGTGTGTGTGAACAGAAGGTTGGGTAGGGAGGCACGGAAGCAAGAAGGAAAAAGGGTGTGGGGTGAGAGATACAGTCTCCGCGTTTACAGGACGTATGGGATAAGCAGAAAGCAAGTGGGGGCCATTCATTCTCAAAACCATTGGCTCCCCTTCTCCACCAGCGCCCACAGTCCTCCTACCATTTCCAATCAATAATCACTACTTACACCTTCTAGTACACACAAAATTAACATTCAATAGCATAAAATATTATTTACCATTTAACACTATTATTATCTTTTCATTTATATTAGTATAATAGTTTTATAAATACTTAATATGCAACTTCAATATATCCAAACAGAAACTGTTTATTTCAAGTACAACATGCTTCTTCGAAGAATTTCATGACTTTATATTATTGTAAAGTAACATTTAGTCTTTTAAAAATTTGTATCAAGTTTAAAACTTATGCTTGCTGATTTATTTAAAAAATACAATACTTGAGTTTATAACTTAATTGTCATTTTTATCAAAATTATTGGTCAAGTAAGTAATTTTAATATTGCAAAACCACTGTACGGACTCCCACAAAACCGGGAAACGAACTTGTGTGAATTTGGTGATGATTCATTCATGATTCATCTATTCAGACAACGTGGGACCCTCCAATCCCTTCAAGGACAACCAAACAAAACCACAGTCCCCATTCCCAAAACTGCCATATTCTTGGAAGCGAAAACAGCTGCGCTCTATTCCAAACCCACGTCCTCACTCCTCACTATATATAAAACCATAAGTCATCCTCATTCATGATAGTAATAAGTACTTAAGAATTCCATTTAGGGACTTCCCAAACACGTCACTAATCGTATCAACAATTCACCATGCGCTTGAGCTGCAATGGATGCCGCGTTCTCCGCAGAGGGTGCACCACTGAGTGCCCCATTCGCATCTCCCTCCAATGGATCAATTCCCCTAACTCCCAATCCAACGCAACCCTCTTCCTTGCAAAGTTCTATGGCCGCCAAGGCCTCCTCACCCTCCTCACCAACGCTCCCTCACAACTACAACAAGGTACATGTCAACCATCACTAACTTCTATTTCATCATGATTATTGGATTCTACAATAGTTTCTTGTTAATTATGAAATTTCTATTTTAAATGAGTTTAATTTTCAGATTTTTTTTTGTTGGTCGTATTATTGATATAAAATATTTATCAATTTTAATAACAAATAATCTCTATCGTAGAACCTGATTGATTATTTTAGTGAAATTTTTTCTTTCAATTATTTTTTTTATTCATGGAACTTAAATCTAAAATCTTGCATAAAATAATTTTCATATCAACAATTTGTTGGTGTTTAATTTTAAAATATTGACATTATTGATTAATAACATAAACCTTATATGATTTTTGAAGTAGAGGTTTAGTCTAAACTATTTCTATTTAGACTATATATATATATATATATATATATATATATATATATATATTAATGAATTGATAACATAATTAAATAGTCAAATTTGAAGGAAGTGATATTTTTTTAATAATATAATATAATACTCGTTGGCTAAGAGTAGCGATCTTTATACCATCAACAATGAATTTCAGTTAAATTCATTCTCCATTTGCCACAAAAATTGTGGGATTTTTTATTCTAAGATTGCATCTTTCTATTATTAATGTTGGAGCATGTTTCTACTTTTGTGCTTTTCAGCCGTTTTAAAATCTTTGCTTTACGAAGCATGCGGTCGAATAGTGAACCCGGTTCTCGGCTCGACCGGGTTGCTCTCCACCGGGAATTGGCATTTGTGCGAAGCCGCGGTCAAAGCCGTTCTTAATGGCGCGCCGATTGAGCAGGCTCCTTTGGACGGCGCCACAAGCCTGCAGCTCAAGGCTTGTAATATTCGCCACGTGGCAAAGAGTGATAAATCGTGCGGCTCTGATACACTTCGCAAGGTGAAGTCTCGCACCACCACGTTCAAGCGCCGAGCCGCAAAGTCCAGAGTCGAGTCAGTTGTGGCTGAGTTGGCTGAAAGCGAGTTAGATGGTCATGGTTCGATGAGTCATGACTCAGGATCCGGGGTGACTCGGATGAGTGAGAACAAAATCGTTGGAGGGGAAGCCGATAGCGGCTCCGTGCAGAGTGTGGGGCCGGCACGAGCCGATGGTGGAGAAATGGAACTTCAATTAACATTGGGGTGGGGTCCACTGAAGAGACAATGATGACGCCACGTGTAGGGCTTGATCTCTCTGGCTAGTAGGGTTGGTGTTAGCTAGTGGTGAAATATGTTTTTTTTATCTTCACCCCGTTTAGTTATATGATAATATTTTTGAATTTTTCACATATACATCGTGAAAATTGTTTGTAGGAGCATTTTTTTTATATTATAAATTACAAAAGAAAACAATTAATTAAGCTTTTCCAATTCAACCAAACTTATATGGCTGCAAACTAAAAGGTAATAACTCAGACTATAGTTGATTTGATGAAAATGAAATCAAACGAAATCATCGTTCCCCATGTGATGTTTAGTATGGTTAAAAATGGAATAACCGTTCTATTGTTTTCAACGTTTGATGCATTGAAATGAAAGTAAGAATGAAAAATAAATAAAAATATTGGCATAATAATAACAACACCTCATACATGATTATCTTTTTTTTAAAAAAAAAACACTCATACATTGACTAATTTTCTTTTCCGCGTGAGCTAACAATTATGGCCGTTCGGTAGTGATAAAATTTGAGGTGTCAAAATGAATGAGAACGAGGGAAAATGACTGAAAGTAAAAAAAAAAAACATTGTTAATTAATTTTGTGTCACCACGTGTGTTTATTATAATTCGAACTAAAAGAGACACGAGATGTTTAAAATTTGTGAGACCTTCGCTATATCTTTCGTCGCAAAAATGGTGTGAAAACGCCACTGAAATGAAACAACATCTACACACTTCTTTTGTGAGCATAACAGCTTGATAACCAATTATGGTTTTCTAATTTCGATTCATAAGTAAATATTCCGTTAAAATATAATTTTTATCTTCTTCTCTTTGTTAATTTTTCATTTTGATGTCCTCATTTCAAAATTATTTTTTATAAAATAAAAAGACTAAATGTACTTATTTTAAAATGATAGACCAAAATTATATATTAAAAAAATAAATGAATCAAAATTATATTTTGCCTAAATATTTTATAATTACTATTTTATCTTTTTAAATATTATAATGAAATGGTAATATTATAATAATCCTTGACTGTTCGAAAGCCGAAAAGGAGATGTAATTTTATATGATTTTGTTAATAATATATTTATTAAATAAATAAATAAAAGCATTTATTGTGAAAAATATAAAAAAAATACAAAAAAAATCATGACTAATATAATTTTATGTCTCTCGATAAGAATTATTTTTTTAGTTAGTTAACCCATATGTTAAGGAAAAGTGTTAATACTTGTGAAATGGAGAGAAGTTTGCTCTTGAGCCCAAATATAAGGAACAGTTTATTGGGCCCACGGTAATGGGTCTGTGACAACCGTGAGCCCATAAGGGAAGAAAGTGAAAAAAAAAAAAAACAAGCGAACTGCAGAAACGCAATCAGAGGAAGAGAAGAGACACTGAGGTCGTTGGCGAGAATGGGAAGAAAGAAGGGGTATGTTGAGTTCGAGGAGTCGCCGCCGGACGATTTCGATCCGGCGAATCCGTACAAGGACCCGGTGGCGATGCTGGAGATGAGGGAGCACATCGTGAGAGAGAAGTGGATCCAAATCGAGAAGGCCAAGATCATTAGGGAGAAGCTCCGCTGGTGCTACCGCATCGAAGGCGTCAACCACCTCCAGAAGTGCCGCCACCTCGTCAACCAGTATCTCGAGTCCACCCGCGGCATCGGTTGGGGCAAGGACGGTCGCCACCCATCTCTCCACGGTCACCCTTCTCTCTTCCAATTTCAATCTACTAGGGTTTTAGGAATTCTCAATTTGGAAAATTATGAAACATTTGATGATTTCCTTAATGCTGTTTGGAATTTATATTCTTCCTTGTCTGTTGATGGTTTTGTGATGATTCATTGTTTAATTTTCTGAAACAGCTCCCAAGGTTGACCCTGTTGAGTCTGAATGACCTTCCTGTGGACAATAATAACAAAAAAAAGGTAATTTCAAAAATCAGTTGATTTTCTATACTCAATGATTGTTAAATGAACCCATCGTGAGTTATTAGTGTTTGGAGATGTTTGGGGTTTCGACAAGTTTTAGTTGAATGTTGAGGGTCTAAGACATTCCTCCTTTCAGACTAGGATAGAGTTATTCATGTTTAGGGTTTTGATAAGTTTTATATTGGTTGGATTGGGAATGGCTATGAAATCATAGGTGGAGTTAGTTCTTAAATGAATGCTACTGGAAAAATAAATGGACAAGTCTGTACTGGCCATAAATCTATTTATGTTGCTGCTGGCTTTCCATGCTTGCGTCTCTAGAATTTCTATTCCTTGTTCAAAAGTTTGGGTACATGGCAAGTTGTTGTACTTTGCTGGAGGGAGTTAAAAAATCTGCAGTATTAACTATTTTTTACTATGCATAACAAATAATAAAGAGCTAAATTAAGTTAATTAACAGCTTTCTTGAGGATTGTCACTTGATTGTTATCACCTTAAACTTCTCAGTGCAGATCCTCTCATTTCTGGTTATGACACTAGTGCAGATGACTAGTGTGATGGTAATAAGGAGAATTGCTCTTATAAATAAATTAAAGGAAGTGATGGTGTGCTTAGTGCTAAAAATAAAGTGGTGTTGTTACTAGTCAAAATAGTAGTCAAAGTTATTGATGACTCATTGGATCGTAGTTAGATTCTATTTGTAAGAGCTAATCGGTAGAGTTATTTGATGTATTTGGTCAGGAACATTTGTTTAGTTAGTTTGATAAATACAATATCGTTGGGTGAGTTCTTGGATCGCATACTAGTGCACAAATACATCTTTGATCAAATTGGAATCTTAATTTGTAATGTCATGTACATTTTTGGTTGTTGTAAACTTGTAATATTCTTTGCTTTATTGATACCAATGATTTTGCATCTGTGAATGAAGATAAGTATTGTTCCTTTGGCAGGGAAGACCGTTTATCCAACTGATCATATTGCTGAATCGGATATTGGGTTGGAGAAGTGCTTGTTGCAGTTATTGTGTTCATGTTCTTTTTCTTTAGTTGAACTTCCTGCAAACTACAACTGTATTTTGACTTAGCCTTGGCTATTTTTCCTTGGCTCATTAGTCTTATGTTGTTTGTTACCATTTAAATGTAAACAAGCAAGGAAAGGCTATCAACAAAGTACATCACAATCAGATTATGAAATAAGTTTATTCGTTCCCTGTTGATTGTACATGTTATCCATTCCGAATATTCAAAGTAAGACTCTTTGAAACTCAAATACCATACATCTATATGTAATCATGAAATTTCACCATCATGTTGGATTTGAGGGTGCCAAGCATTTTCTTCACCAGAGCCCGGGACTTGTTGAAAGGGAGAAATGTCAAAATGCTTATGCAGCTATTACAATTACTGTGTTACCGTTGCATGTGTATGAATACAGAGGAAACTGCCGGAAGACAGCCATTTTATGGCGTGTTTGGAAAAGTGGTGTGTGTCAATAAGTTTCATGTCCAAGAGAAGATATATTTAGTGCATGTTTAGTTGGACGCCAGAGAATTTTGATTTTGAATATATTTTTACATGTTTGGTTTCATGTTGAAGAAGAATTCAGAATTATTTATGGGTTGAAGTAACTTTAAGTAACTTTTGTGTTCGATTTAAAATTTTATACTGAATTTTGTTTTTAACTTGATTTTATAACAAAACATTCAAATATAAATTGCATTGTTTCAAAATTAATTTCATTCAACATCAATTTTGTTGATGTCCATTCAAATAAAGTTGCTTAGCTTTCAATTTTTCACGTTTTGGATCCATGTTTGAGGTTCTGACACAGAACCAGACATGCTGTTAAGCGATAATCAGTGATGGTCTAGGAATTAAAGTTTGGGTCGGTAAAAAAAAAATGAATTACAACCAAGTGATTTCCCATGGTCTCCTCTCAACAATTCTTTTAGCACATTTTATGTTGACCGTTGATGGTGATATAGAAAGGGAAGTTACACCTGCCTTACGTATGTTCTTACATTACTTGGTATAAGTTACACTTCCCTTACAACTCAATGGCAAGTGAAAGAAACATAACAAGTACAATAAAAAGAAACAACAGAGTACCTGGAAATGTTTATTTCCAATTTGATGCAATAAAAGAACCGAATGCAGTGTACATGCTTGGATTAGCTTCTTTTGTGTATGAAAGTAGTAAGAGCTTTTAATCAAGCTTTATTGACAGATTTTTCAATTAATAAACAAGTGACTTGTTTTTTTAATAAAATAATCAAAACCAAAGATGCTACAAGTGTTTTGTCATTCAACAGTAGAGTAAAATACTTAAAACCCTAATTAAGAGGAGTAATTGTTAGCGGTCAAAACAACTGTACCACCTTTCACTATTATTTGATGATAGACGGCTAGTTCTGGAGCTGAAAGATCTGTCTATGGCTGAAAGATTTCGTACAAAGTAAATACTTGATGCTGTGTTGTGGGCAAGTTAGCTTATCATGCAAAGCTTGAGAACCTGAGAGAACAAACCTGTTAGAGCTTGAAACAGTAGACAGAGGAGGTAGGAAGAGGAGGCTGTAGCAAAGGTGTCAACGATCCTTGATGAATGAAAACAGGGTCTGCACTGCAAGCAGAAGAAAATAGTAAAAAGAGGTGGAAATAAAGAAGTATATTAATGATAAATCTCTTGTAGTTTTAGTTTGTTTGACTGTGGCAGGCTACGTAGAAAAATAACAAAAACTCACTATAGTATGTAGTTGCCGCAAGGTGCTATGCTACTTAAGAACAACTGATATGGATAATGGATAGCAATATTAATTTTGATGTTGTACTTTACTCTTTTAAGCCATATGTTGTCTTCTTTATCTTAAACCATGCGTCCATGTCCAGGAAAAAAAAGGAAGTCTTACAAATGACAAATTATCTTATGATGCTTTTTCAAAAGAGTTACGTTCTGATTAGGCGACAAGTTTTTCAGATAAAAAAACATTTTCAAAGGAACATACCTATACCATCTCATGACGGATAATAGATTCAATACAATCTGCACTGGTATCAAGTAAAAAATATGATGATGACTAGCCAAAAATATTGATGTTCTAGCGAGAGTGAAGAAAAAAAACCATTTATTGACACTTTATCATTTGGCTAATTTCCATTGGTATAGTATTTTGCAACAAAAATCAAATTGTTAGTGTGTAAAATATAGTATCCTAACAATATAATTTAGTTAGGATACATATAAATTTCTTATTATATATAATACAATTATCTACTACTACAAACATCATGGTATTGTAATTTATAAAAAAATTTACTAAACTGATTTATTCTTGTTGGTACATGGACTAGATATTTAAAGCTCACTTTTAAGGGAATCTATAACAAGACAAATTCACAAGAAATGATAAGATTTGGTTAACCAAAATTGCTTTTAATGGGTCAATGGTTAGAATTGAGCAAGCCAGTTATATGTTAGACACTTTATCCGTGACTTTCTTCTATTAATCATATTAATATATGCTCCATTAGATGTAATTAGCCATGATTACACCTTCTAATTAAGACTAGTGCAAACAAACCGAACCTAGGGTGGGTGTATCTGTTAGTCACATTGCATATGCACAGAGTAACAATTTGTATTCAAATTTCTGATTATTATCCACTACACAATTCTCCTTTAAAGCAATTAATGTAGTTATATGTCTGACCTTGAGAATGCTGATCATTAAGATGTATTGTAACAAAATATCATTAATGATAAATCCTATGTACGCGTAGTCTTCTGTCGATGGAAGGGAGCACAGATAAAAGGAAAATAGATGATCATAGATGAGTCACTAAGAGGGGTCAACTAGTTACATTGTCCCCACAAAAATTAATGTGACTCAAATGATGCAACTAGACACTGATCATATTGAACTTATGCAATAACTGGTTGTATTTTTTTATTTATTTGTTTAGTTTCTTTGCTATCACTTTTTAAAAAACATCTAGTCCATTAACCCCCTTAGCCATAGCCTTCCCGCGTTTGCTTGATCATGAACATCATGGTAAGAGAACCAAACTTGTATGTGAAGTTCTGTCATCTCCTACATACCAGGTGACACTTAGAGTACCAAATTATCAATCAAACAACAAAAGTTGACATACTCATCATGAGGGAGGGTGTTTGAATATTAACAAAATATATTATTATGGTATTGGATAATCAAAGTGTTCTAGTTCTAAGGATCGTAAACTTAAAGTTTTGAATTACAAACTATAAACTGATTTTTAAAATTTATAATATAAATCAAATAAATAAATAATGACTCATAATATTTAAAATTTAATATACATGTATTGTCAATCAATTAGACATCATTCTTAATAAAAATTTAAAATAATTATTATTAAAAAATTAAGAAAATACAACTAGCTAAATATTACAATTTATAATTAGATACAATAGTAGAAGATGTTTACACAAACAGAACACATATTATTTATCCTAACATTTAATATAATATTCTTAATAAATTTGAGAATTGTAAAACACCTTAATTAAACTAATATAGTATTAGTGTGTTCTTTCTTCTCATTATCTTTTGCAACTCATCTTTTCTTGAGTAGAAGTGAGAATGTGATGATTTACTTTATAAAAGAGGCTCTACTTATGGTAATTATTATTAAACTGGGAGAAATTCATCATATTGAACTCAGATGCACAAGATTATTCTTGTTTAACCACTCATCTTAACCATTCATTTTAATCACAAAATTATACTTCTTATGGTAGATATGCAAGGGCCTAGTATAAACTCAAAAAAATAAAAATATTCATATTTAAGTAAATGTTTGGATTAAATTAAGGTTTGTAAACTTTAAGTTTAAACTAATTTTATTTTGCAAATTTATCTATTTCAACCTAATTGAAAATTAAATAAAAGACCTTTTTAGTTTTATTTTTTGAATAGATATTGGAATCTCCTGACTGAAAACCACACATGACCTAGGAACCTTAACAATAACTACTTGGTGCATGCATAGCATAGGGTAAGAAGGTACCCTTCTTTTTTTAACAAGATCACATGTATTTTTCATGATTTTTTTTCTCTAAGTCATAATAAATTCATGAGTTAGATGTATACACTCAACAAAATAGATTGAACTTACCGACACACACAATTAAAAGTTTAAATATTCCATTCTCCATAAAAATAAAACTAAATATCTTTTTCATCATAAGCAAATTATTAGCCACTACATCATGAATTTTAAAAGATTACAAACATCCGAACAAAGATATAGATAACATTCAAATAATTACCTCAAAGAAACCTTTAAATAATTGAACATTATTATAAAACACTTGAAGTCATAAACATGTTATAATTGAGTTTTGTTTATGATTAATCTCCGTAGAAGAATTTAATTGAATATCTTTAGTGAAGTCTCATCTTTCAATCACATATTTTTTTCATTCTTAGGATTTGAATTTCAAACTTTACTTAGGGAAACTGAAACCTAAAATTATTTATACCAACAACTTGTTGATAAAACATGTTATGATTTGAAAGACAAGACATATTCATTTTTGGTAACAATCATAATTACTACTTTGACTCTTTGACAGGACCTCAAAATATTTTCACAAATTTTTGTCTTTCATGTTAACTATGTGAGTAATAATTCTCAATCCATGACTTAGTCATAAAAATTATTGGATAAAGGAATTTTGTGGTAGATAAAAAACATGTTAAAAAAATTAATTTTCCAATCAATCATAGTTGCATGAGAATTGAATAAATTTAAATTTATCAGAATCCAAAGAGAATTATTAGTATAAGAAGAGTAAAAAAAATACTTCTTCATACACACTTATAGAAAAAAATAAAAAGATAAAATAAATTAAATTTCTTTCATAACTTAAGCACTTTAACTTTTATAAAAGCTCACTTATTTAACTTTTCTAAAAGTTTAAATGGATCATAAGTTAATTTTAAGTTATGTGAGAAGTTTAATTCATGTTATCTCCCTAATTTTCCCCGGTAAGTGTTTATGAAAAATTTATTCAGAACTAAAAAACAAAAACAAACAAGAATGCGGATAAGCTTTCAAAATTCAAGTTTGATACTATTTTTTTTTTAAAGAAATTACTGATTTGACTTTTAAAAAATACAAATGATTTTCTATCAAATGTATATTGATTTATTGGTCAAATTCTGGAGAATTACTGGTATTAATAATTTAAGGAGGGATTTCATGAATCTAATTTATTGGTCAAAATGTCATTTTTATCTAGGGTACTGAAAATCAATTTTGGATTTGTTTATGAAAGGAATGTCTGTTTTTTTTTATAAAAAAAAAAGATCATATATAAAATAATGACAAGCACTTTATAAAACTTTTGCATAAAATTGACTCACATATAATTATAAATAGAGTAGAAATAGAACATAAATCATAGATAAGGTAGGATGCTCTTAACGTTTGTATTTTCTTAGCTCACCAAGAAGACAGCTTTACCATACATTAGGCCACATTTTTGTCCTCTAGTGGTTAGGTATATGCAGGAGCGAATTTGAATTGACTTGAAATATAGTGGTTTAAGTTAATTGGTTCATGTAAACAAAACAAAAAATGTTAGTTGATTCATGTAACTAAAAACACTTAGATAGTCTTACAAATCTAGAACTAATCAAGCCCGGCCACGAAATTGAAAGAACCAACCAATCTCTAAACCGACAAACTTGGGAGAACCAACAAATCTCCAAAGCTCATAGCATCAAGCTGGTTGATAACAACATATTTCAGTGAGGTTTAATTAGAAATTATATATTCACTATGATATCAGTATCAAAATTTTAGCAATTTAAGAGAAATTAATTGATTGTTAGTTGGGTGCAACGCTCATTAATTGTTATTTAAATTACATATATAACTGATATATGTTCTTTAGTATGCTTGTTAATTAGTCTCTATATATAAGTTTATGCCATATGTGTAAGCTATTATTTGTATCCACCGTTGAAATAAAGTTAAGACTTTCCATATGTGTATCTGTTCTTATAACATTTGATAGTGAATTAGTTCAAATATTTGAAGAGTATTTTAATCTTTTATATAGTCCATTTAATTTCACCTGTTTGCTTTCGTTCTTCTTCTTCAATTCCTATGCATAGCAGATGTAAAACTTGTACATATAAGTACCTGATATTAAACACTGTTAATCAGTACCCTCAGAGTTAAAGGTAAACATAACATCAGCATAGATTAATTACAGATTCTTATATATATCATAATTAAGCAACATTGAAAAAGGGCTCCCGAAATTGATTACCAAAGTCTTCAACATGCTGAGAGGGGCTACCATTTCCATTAGTACTAGCTAGACCTGCTAGAGAAAGCAATAAATATCCCAAGCAAGAGAAACCTGACCTAGTGATGATAATGTACATACATGGCAAAACCTAGTAACTAATAATTAATCAAACTAACTTTTCCATAAAATCAAACTTGGAAAAGTTAACCATTTATTTGATCACTTTGATGATCAATCATGTCAGTGGTGATTGATGATTAAGCTGGCAACGCAGTGGCTCCAACAAAGGGTGTCCTCTTCACAAATCGACCTTTCATTCTAGGTCTTTTCTCCGCGTTCAACTTCCTCACTTCATACCTTATCTTCTTTGCAAATAAACGCGTTCTTCTCTTCTCTCGGTACCTTGACACTCTTGCTTCCCTTCCCCCATCTGCATGCACCCTTAAGCTTCCCACTGCCCCATAACAGCATTGAACATTCCCACCATTCGAACCCTTAATTAACAAAAAAAAAACTTCCATGTCAAACAGTGATCATCAAGTTTGAGCTTCAAAAGAATGTAAAAGGTCATTCTAAATTTTTCAAAAACTAAATATTTTCGGTTGCAACAAATTCAACAAAAACAAAAACAAAACTATGTAATAAGGAGCTATATACACTCACCTATACAATACAATTGAGTAGCTGCATTCTTGTTGAGACTTTTTTTAAAATAAAAAACAATAGCTTTCTTTTGAGTGATTCATGTTTGGTATATATAGACGAATTTTACATTGGTTACTGAAGACGTAACACAACCTTTCTCCTTTAGCCAGATATGAGACTATGAGTGATTTTAGGTATATCGACGAATTTGACATTATTGTTTACCGAAGGCATAACACAACCCCACTATGAATGGATTTGAGGTATATCAACGAATTTTACGTTGGCTACTGATGACGTAACACAACCTTCCTCCTTTAGCTAGATAAGAGACCGGCTATGATACTATAAGAAAAACTGATCAAAAAGTTATTCTCATAAAAATAAGTTGAACCAAACACGCAAGAAGATAACACTGCTGCATGAATAAGCAAAGAGGGTTGAAGAGAATTTACCAAGAAGTCTAGCCAGCAATCATCAGAGTTGAAGAACTTAGGTGGGGTCCCATTAGTCCATGGAGAACCTTGACTTGCCCAAGCAGTAATGACTTCTTCATAGTTTAATCTCAAAAATATGTCCTTCTTAGTTCCCACTTTACTCACTTCATCTTCTTGTGCCTGTGCAGGTGATTCTGATTCAACAATATTCCAATTAAATGCCTCGCCGTTCATATCAAGAATCGAATCCAAATGGCAAGCTGTGTCATCATCAGCATCAAGTTCTTCTTCATCTTTGACCTTCACCATTGCATCTTTGGCTCCAATTAGTACTCCATCAATACATTCATCCATTTCCTCATCTCCTTCTTCTTCTTTGCAATCAAGAATCAGTAGTTCTGATTCTTTCACGTGCTCATCATCATCAGGTGAATCCTCATCAGCCCCGTTTCCAAGAAAGCTTTTCACATCAGCAGTAAACTCAGCAAGGTCCGTATCTGATGGAAGAAACTCGGAAGAAAAGTTTTCCAAGTCCAAGGCTTCTTCACCAGCAGCTACAACCTCGTCCTTCACTTCATTGTATATGCTACAAAGCTCAGCATCAAACACCGGCACGCGACACAGTAGTTGCTCCTCAGTCTCATCATTAAGCAATGGCTCTTCACTTCCAAGCTCAGGCACAAGGGGAAGAAGACTAATAGTGTTATTGAAAAACACTTCTTCCTCTCCTCGTTCTTCATGTAATGGTTTTTTTTGTTGTTGTTGTTTCAATGATGAGTGTCTGTTGTTGTTGTGGCGTGGCGTTCTTGCCTTGCGTGTGAATCCACTGTGCCATGCTACCTTAGGGGTCACTGAGTAGTTGACCTTAGAGGATGCAGTTTGAAGCTTAACCCTTTCGTGTCTACTTGCTAATTGGTTTGCTGAGTGAACCATGTTGTCACAGCCATGGCAAAGGAATGCATCATCAGCTGCACAATACCACCGTGCTCTTACTTTTAGGCAGCTCTCGCATGCTCGTGCTGTTCTAGCTCCTAAGGCACTTGCTTCTTTCATTTCGTTGGTCATAGAGCTTGTTTTTGGTTGCAAAGACAAGTGCAAATGGAATGGTTACCAACAAGGGATCATAACAATGTTGAGGAGGGGGAAAGAGGGGGTAGTGTTTGTGTCTAGAGACCCAAATGATTCAAATTCAATTATTGGTTATGCTGAAACTTGAAAATGTGATGAGAGTGAAGCACAGTGGGGTCTTATAGTTTGTTCTTACTTGGTTCCTTGCCCCCCCAGTGTAACGAGAAACTATTACATAGCTTTAAGACTACTGCAAATCTATGGTTCTCAAATCATTACGTGTTAATTCATGATTCTGACTAATTTTTACTTGAGATATAATGAAGACTTCAATTTTTGATTATCAGACATTTACGTGTACATGGTTGATTAATCTTTATTTGACATATATAACTAAGATTTTTAATTTACAAAAAAGATTTTAATTAATTTAATTATGTGTCATGCATACATAGATTAATTAGGTAAGACTTAAGACCATAATCATCCTAAATTATGTAATAATTTATCCAAATATAATCAAGGCCCATGTAACATTAGTAATTTGCTACAGGACATTGGGTGAAAGCCTTAGGGACCCACGACTTGGTCTCATCGCAAAGCTCATTGGCTGGAGCTTTGATGTTCATCTTGTTCTCTAAATTCTTATTGGTTGCCTTTCCTTTTATGGGATTTCTAGTGGATCCAACAGGTTATGTGTGAGGGTCTACTAGTGTCAGTGTTGTTGGTGTGTGTTAGAGTAAGACCTTTTTTGTTGTGTTGCAACTGCAATTCAATAATTCCTTTCTGTGGTCCTCACTTCACGTTGCTTTCACTTCGCCTGTGGTTGCCTTCAACTTCTCATTTGTAACGGTGCATTTTCCACCAATAGATGCAGCCCTGTGTTTGAATAATATATGGCTCCGGTTGACTAATTTGGAAGAGTTCAGCTTTAGAATTTGGTACTTTTGTTTCGAGAAATTTCAACCAGAAATAAATTTATGCTTTGTGTTTTGTTATTGAGTGTGTCCAAAATATGGTTAAATTTAGTATGTGTGGATTGAACCTTGTTTTCTCTTTTTTATCTTTACACCGGTGGCTCAAATTTTTCAAACATTAAAGTCCCACCAACCATACCATTATTGGCCAATCACATGATTTTCCAATTTGTGGGCTTTATAAGCATTGATCTTAATTATACATAAATGGGGATGATTTACTTGATTGATGTATATAACCACAACCAAGAGACTGAAATGGATATGTCCTGTCAATGGGTTATACTTATAAATCAATATCTTCACTCAAGTTTCCATACATGAGAGGCAATTTTGATGTGAAAACATATACAAGAGCAATTAGATAGTGAAATTGTAACAAATTAACTACAAATGTGACATTCTAGGAATCAGTCCAAAGAATAGTTTACCATCAAATTTCCTACATTTTATTTGGGCCCATATATAAATTTTCTATTCATCAAAACCACAAATTGCACATAGACACATATAGATGCAGCCAAAAATGTTGCTATTTAATTTTGTACTGGTTGTGCAATACTATGAACAGTGACCAGTCTCTTCCAAGAGCCTCCTTTAGCACCCTTCTACAACTTACCTTTCAATAAATTGCCTGTCACGGGTGCCATGACGATCTTATCCTTTCGTGTAAATTTACAAACAAAAGGGAGGGAAAAAGGAGACACAGACAGGCACAGAGGGAACAAACTTTGGTGCTACTACACAGTAACTCGGGGTAATATAGAGGGAATCTTAATACAATGTCAATTTGATGATGATTTAATGAAATCTTCAAGAGTTTGATGGAACAATAAGAGCAAGCTAACTTATGACACCTGTTGTGTGTAATGAGATATGAATGTAACAGATCGATCAGATATGTTTTGTAGATTTATAACGGGATCCCAGGATATCCATGATAAATTTGTTGCCGATAATCACGGTGAATATATGTAAGTGATAAAATGTTTGTATGTTATTTATTTATACTTAAATTAATTTCTCATTCTCTCAATTTTTTCATATTCTAATTTTAATCTCTCAAAATAAATTTATTATTCTTAAATTTTTATTAATATTTTTTTTATATTTTTAGTTCCTATAAAAATGTTTGTTTATTTTTAATCTCTCATTTATTTTTGTTCAATTTTTTTGTTTATACAATTTCGAAAGATGAAAGAAAAGCAATACACACTTTTAACACTCACTCACCGCGCAAAACAAATTGTATAAACATTCCAAACTCCTCAGTGAGAAAAGTAATACACACTAAAACACAGGGAATAAGACACAATCTAGGACCGATTTAGGTTATCTATTCACTAATACGAACTTCAATGATATGCATATTTGTTGCCTTGTTGGTAAAGGCGCGCTTCCTTCCAACTTTGCTTCCATACACGATGAGCCAAACCTCTTTTTCCAACGCCTGGAACCGATGTAGTCATTTAATATGAGTCTGAGCAAAAACAGAAGGAAATAAGAGTAACGTTATGAGCAAGTATATGTCAAGAAACATTCACTTAGTATAATTTTTTCGATTCTCCTAGCCTAGTATGCTCCCGAGAGTGTGTGAAAGGAATGTCCAAGACATTTCTCACAATGTACATGTCCCTCTTATTTTCTTCTACTGAGACTTTTAAATTTTCCGATAATGATGTGATGTGTGTAATTATCTGGTGTGAAGGTGACATGTTTTCTTTCTATATTACTTTTTTTTGTTCAGAATAATATATATGACGTTTTGGAAAGAAAAAAAATTCATTTTAAAATATGTGTCGTTTTATAAAATTAATGTTATATTAAGATTATATTTTTAATAGTTTTTTATTAGTTAAAAAATTTATTTGATTATTGAGTAAATAATTTTTTTTAATAATTTTTTAATATTACTTCAAATAATATTTTTTTAAAACTCTAACTTATCACTTCTAATTTTTTATATTTTCTTTTATTTTTATCCTCAACATATTTATTTAATTTCCTTATTACTATTTTTAAATAACTCATCATTTAATTGTTTTAATTTTATTTTACATTTTTCAACTTTTGAATTTTTTGTCAGTTTTTTAACTAATTTTATTAAACATAAATTAGATACTTTTTTTCAAAAATATCTTAATAAATACTTAGTGAGACTAATACATAAAAAGAATTAATGAATCATTAATTAGAAAAATAAAAAATATATTACACAATCATATAAAAAAAATTGATATTATGAAACTAAAAGATTACTATATAACAAATTTCACATCACACTTTTAAATTTGATAATAATCACTCATAGATTGAAATGATGTATATTCAATATAATTATAAAAAAACAATATTTTATAATAAATAATAAATTCATTTGACACAGTAATTATTCACTTCAATTTTTTAAATCTAATATTGAAATGGTAAAATAAATTTGTGTAGTAATATGATAAATATAAGAAAAATACAAAATTATCATGGTCTGATATTTATTTTTTAATAATTAAATTTTCTTGTATTATTAGTGTAAATTTTTTAGATTGCTAACCAATAAAAAATTATTCCGTTTACTAAAAAAACCAGAAATCATTCCATATATAATATATGTATTTAAAATATAAAATAATTATTATAAAAATTAATAAAATTTGATAATTAATGATTAAATGAGTGTGAAAAAACTTTACACCATATTAATCATTCAAATTAAATTATGATTTTAATGTAATTATAAATTAATTAATAATATAATAGGTGCCTTGAACCGGAGCAACTATGGTGCGGCGCAAGCGTGGGAGGCCTCCACCGGAAACTTCTCCGTCCAAACGGAGAAGAAGACGTTCTCCGTTGGAATGTTGTAAGAGATAGGTTTTCTCTTCCAAAGACTCTTCCAATTGCACGGTCAGAATTTCAAATACAGCATTACATACCTATCTATCTTCTTTTGTAAATAATCATTAATTCGAATTCTATTGTACTTTGAAATTCTGCATTCGCTGCCAATTGTGTTCCGTTTGTGTAATATTGTGTGGAAATGTGAGGAAATAAGAACAGAGAGAGGATTCAAAATTATAGAAAAAGCCCTTTTGGAATATACAAAAAGCCATACAGATACACAATTGATTAAGATAGGTACCAATTGATGGATTCCGATATCAACTTTGTAGAATTGAGGAATTTTATTTGATTTGGTGGAGGGCTTAGGTGAAGGAAGAGACATTTGAATTAATTAATGTTTTGTGGCAATTAGTAAACGCCTAAATGGTATCTTATTTGTGTGTTCTGCGTGGATTCTCTCTATGAATGCTACCTACATGATGATATGGAAAGATATGTAAAATAGCTACCCGTGAATGACACCCTACTGTGTGTCCCCAAGAAGCAATAACTGTCTTCCTAAGTGAATATGAAATCCTAGACCTAGTTGATTTCACATGCCGCCACCGGTCCGCCACCATCTACCTGTTTACAATTGCGGAGTGTGTTCCAGGAGATGGGTTTTCTCTTTGAAAGATTGTTCCAATTGCATCGGTCAGAATTACAAGAAATTTGCATGCTTTTGGAGGAAAAAGATAATTACTTTGAATTCTATTTCACTATGAAATTGTGTATTCAAATGGCATCCAAATTTATCACACATGTGGGTGTGTTTGTTTTGGTGCTTCCGTCTAATTGTGTAGAAAAGTGAATACAATTTGTTGTGGTTATTTTCCTGCCAAGGAAAAGGTTAGCATTTTAGTTTTACATACATTTCTCTGGTAGAGATTGTCACCAAATGTAAAAAGTGGAGAATTTAATCGCCAGATGCCATTCTACATATTCAAATACATTTTGGTCAGTGCCTTCTCCCAAATTGCAGTTGCTTTAGGAGGAGGGATGGTATATTTATCAACAAAATAAATAAATAGATAAAAATTTGCACAAATGTAAAGAAGATGGAATTTGCTTGCTTACGGGTATTTTTTTTTCTTTTTACATTAACGAACAGTCCATGATGAAGGTAGCTAATACTTTACTCTACATTTGGGTGCCAGTGCCACTGTTAACCTTTTGTCATTTAAACTTTAGATTATATTGTGCTTACCTCATAGTTACTATTTTGAACAATTCCATCCAGATCTGTATTCTAACATTCCACATAGTTTCTTGGAGTGGGAAAGGTGGAAAAGGCTCATACTTGAATAGATTAATAACTATAATGCCAGCATACTGTGTTTCCAGGTAGTTTAATAGTCCTTTCTTTTGTTATACATTGAATAACAGCACTACTTGTTACCTTGTTACAAACATTAAATCATTTCTTATCACTAGGATTTATGCATCTCTATTGAGCTTTGAAAGGTAGAAAAGAGTAGCTAGTGACTCTGATATTCTAAGCATGTTACATAGGATTTGTTGGGATACAAGTTACACTGATGTTAATTCCAGTTGGCTCAAACATCTTAATTTTACCCGATTTTGTATTTATTCCCTGCTTGAAATTGTTAGCTAACTTCGTGCATCGTAGAATTGGATTGTCAAGAATTGCTTTCTCATAAATTTTGTTTCTGAAGGAGGTTGATCATTTTAATGATCTAGATGATCTTTTCCAGAACAGTGGCTTTAAAGGTGTTTACAAGGTATATTACATACCTATTTGAACTATGTATAAGTTGTAAAAGTCCAAATATTTAATCAAGTAACTTATCTGGGTCATTATTTTCATTTGCCACAGGCTCACACAGGAGAAGCACTAAATGGATGTGCTGTATTTTGGAAAGACAATTTGTAGGTTTGCCTTACCCATAAGTAATTGAGTTTTTGTATCCTATATTAATCAATTTATTTAATATCTTACAATGTTGACCTTTGACAATAAGTAAATGATATGCCTAAGTATTCCTTGATGCAACAGAATACCAATAGCTACAAAATGTGCTAATAGAACATAGCAATTGAGAAAATATTCTTTATTTGGCCTAATTAAAGTATAGTTTGGAATGTGAAAGCAGATTCAAGCTTTTGCATCAAGAAGATATAGAGTTTCAAAGATTTGGTATGCGTAACAATGTTGCTCAGCTTTGTGTTTTTGAGGTATTGTTTTCTATTTTTCTAAGTTGTTTCCCTCCTATGTTTTATATTTGCTCTGTTGCCTTTTATTAGAAGAATTTATGATCTGTGATGCATATTTTTACCCTTGCTCTTAAAGTCTGTTTTACCTCCTGTATACTATGCCTACATGAGTTCTCGCTGCAATGAAACCTATTGTTTTAGGTTTTGGTTTTATATCTTATTACTCTTTATTTCATTATCAATGTACAGGCAAACCATGAAAAAAAAGAATCTGACGCATGTAACCTAACATCAATGTAAGTTTTAGATGTCTAAAATGGGTAGTATGAACACAATTGTTTGTTGTCTTTGACATATCTTTTGTATAACACTTGGAAAGTGTTTCCATTTCATTACCCTGGAATGGTTACTATTTACTAATGTATACCATTTTACTAGTTTCTATTATTTCCTACTCTTCTTAAAACCTTTATGTTATCTCTAATTTTTAGCAACAAAGCTAGTTTAAAACTGAAAATTTTGGAAAGAATAATGTATACACATAATACACTCATGTATTCCCATTTGCTTACACACACATACACATGGTGCCTATTTCATGGCCAATGATTTTCGTAATTTGATCTACATCTATAGAGCACCATCCACCGGAAAAAGAAGATTTGTAGTAGGAAATATACATGTGTTGTTCAACCCAAATTGTGGTGACATCAAACTGGGCCAGGTACTTCTTGAATTTTCTTAACTAGATGGGTAGCATTATGCTGATTTTGCATGTGTAGGCATTTGTGTTTGTGTATGTGATTCATTTTCTTTTTTTTAATAGTATTTTTTTCTTGGGCTAGGGTTGGTGCAAAGCGTTTTACCTCACTCAAACAAAATGCATTTAATTCTCCATAGTTAATTAAGTTGTCTAATCTATTTTACTGATTCTGGGAACTTGCTACATGACATAATGGATAGGTCAGACTTTTACTTGATAAAGCATACAAGTTGTCACAAGAATGGGGCAACATTCCTGTTATTATTGCTGGGGATTTAAATAGTGTTCCACAGGTATGGTATTGCTTTATACTTAGCGATTGGTCAATTTCAGATTAGTTATCTGTGATCTAATATTGCTTCTGTTTTTTTCATCTCACACTATCAGTGCCATATATAAATTTCTGTCTTCATCAAAGGTGAGTTTTGCATCTCCTTGTCATTGTATACTCTCAAGCCTTTTTGCTTATTGTTGTGCTGTATCTGAGAAATTTGACTGTATGCTGAATCTCAGACCTTGAGTAAGTAATTTATCTGTGTTTGGATTACAGATAATGGGCTGAACAAAAAGGAATGAGGGAAAGGGGAACTAATTCCCTTGTTTGGGAGTTTGAAAATAGGTAGGATGTAAAAGGAATTCAAGAGCATCTATTCACCCTTTGTTCCTTTCAAAAACTCAATGTTTGTTACCCTGAAAATTGGTTGGAATTGGAGGAAATCAAAGGTTTCTTGCCCTTAATAATCTTACGAACAAAGGGAAAGTTAGCTTTGTTCCACTCCTTACCCTGCCTGTCCAATTTATCCCTACTTGTCCCATTCCATTCTATTATCCAAACACTGTTAGAGGTGGGGCTTGTTCTTTGAGGGGAGAAGGCCATTAATGAGTATTCAGTGTTTATAAGTATTGCTCCATTTATTGCAGTTAGACATCCAATTACATGATCGCAGAAAAATGTCAGGACATCTTGAAATCCAGACTAACAGAGTCTTCAGATCATAGATTGGTGATGATGCTAGGTTGTTTTTTAGTCTTTGCTAAGTCTTTTTTTTTCGGTTACTATCTGTTATAACTTCCCCTCCCGCTCCTCCTAATGAGCAAGGCAACCATCAATTATGAAACAGATTCACGATCATTTATTTGCAAGACTGTAGATTATTGTTGATTGTTGATATTTATAATGTGCTTTTTTATTGCTCTAAATGATAGTGTGTGCTTGTTTTACTTGAATCTCACTTTTCAATGCACATTCAACTGAACTCTACACTCAAGGAGGACTGATGCTCAACTTAACATGATGACAATTCAAACATGCCTATAATGATAGTATTGCCTTTATTGTTGTTGATTATTTCCTTGGTTATGCATTAAATTTTGGTTGTAATCTACGCATAATTAGGGTAGAACATCTTGTTGATTTTGTAATTTTCTTTCCCTAATCATGAGATTCTGTTTGTACCATATTTCAATATAACTGATAGAGCTGAGAGCTCTCCTCCCAAGCAAGATTCACTCAAAACTAGTTTCTTGCCTGTGTTTCAAGTATATTATTATTATTATTATTATTATTTGTCCAATTTTAGAGGGAAAGGTTGCCTTTGTTGATTATGTCAAATTTTAGGTATTTGGTATTCTGTATTAATTATTTGAGTATCTGGTGCAGCATTTCAATGTCTGTTTTGAGACAATTGTACAGATGGAGTGTGGAAGAACTAAGACTTGCGTCTGGGGAAGAAGGAGTAACTCGTCTTCAGCACCAGCTCAAACTCTGTGGTGCTTATAGTGGTGTTCCTGTATGCTGTATTCCCAAGTCTACTCCAACATCAATAAAATTGTTAAATCAAATATTTCTGCAACTTCTTTGTGATTGTGATATAAAGATTGTCCATGAAATATTGATATGGGAAAAACTCTAGAATTTTTTCGTTGGATATTCAAACAGTTGTGATATTTCCCTTTCCCCCTTGATATTCATAAAGTTCATATGGTTGTGGTTGTGGCTGCAGGGAAACCATAGAACGAGAGATGATATTGAGGAGCCCTTGGCAACATCATACCACTCCAAGTTCATGGGAACTGTTGATTATATCTGGTAATTATATTGTTTCACACTAAGCATAAAAAAATTGCATTTACAATTTGTGCTAGTTGTTACTGATGTCATTGGTAAGCAGGCATTCTGAGGATCTTATTCCTGTTAGAGTTCTTGAAACCTTGCCCATTGATACTCTTAGAAGATCTAGAGGACTCCCTAGTGAGGTAATCTACTTAAATCTAGTTCTTGAAACCTTGACTATTGATGTGCTTATGTATTTTGTTCCACTGTGGATTTGGATTATCAATATCTTTATGATTCTTTTCTTGACTTGTAGAAATGGGGAAGTGATCACTTAGCTGTTGTATGTGAAGTTGCTTTTGCAAACAACGGCAATGTATCCTGATGGCTTCATTATGCAATTCCAACCCCGTGCTGAATGATCTCATTCTTAAAATCATTTACAAAGAGTATGTATGAGGTCTGAGCTTTAAGCTGATCAACAAATATGGAGATTTAGGAGAGTCAAAACATTGCCACTGTGCAGATCTCATTGAATCATACCATTGATGTCCACTTCTATCCCTTTCAAGATTTCCTACTCTGCTGATTCCTCTTGTGGTATAGGAGCATGATGAGATCTAACTATGAATTGCACCTGATAAACATCACGTTGCAACAGATGTGCAAACTCTCCTTTCTAGCTGTGATGTTGCTTGGAACATGGAATTGCTTTAAAATTTATCAAGCACTTTCTGCATAGTGAGCATGCTAGGTAACCTCTCATTACGAGGTTCAGAGAGTAGTTGATGTATATCTAAAATATTATGATATTCCAAGACAAATTGGCTGCCACTGTCACCAATTTTTTATGGAGTTCTATGCAGCACCTTCAAACAGAAACTCCAATTCTCCAATTCATGAGATATTGCTTTTTACGTCCCTCATCTCCCCTCCTATCCTTCAAATAATTATACATTGCATTATTCCTGTTTAGGTCTAACGCCCCTAGTTACACACTACAGCTCCTAATTATACTTAAAAGTTTAGTCATATCATGTTGGTTTCTTTTTTGTTAACACAAGTTTTAGTTAACGGCTTAGGCTTTGTTTATCGGTTGAGTTATTACCCGTGTATTAGAAAATTTGAAAGATTTTTTTTTCATTAGACTATTTTAACAAAAACCAAGCACAAACTCGTTATAAGACTACGTGATTTGATTCAACCAAAATATGTATCTTATTGTGCATTTATATCCTATACGTCCTATTTTGCATCATGTACCTTCCAAAAGACTCCAGCGGATAAAAATATCCCTTTACCAAGTATCCTCATTCTAGAACGACTATTATGAAATAAGATGCTTTTTTGAAATATAATTTTTCATATTTTGAAATATCTATTTCAAAGTAAGTTATCAAAGTGTTTATTCTATTTTGGAATATGAAAAATAATATTTTGAAAGAGTATCCTATTTTGAAATAGAATACATTTTCGGAATATAATTTTTGTATTCTGAAATAACTATTTTAGAATGTAGGTTTTTGTATTCCATAATAGTTATTCTAGAAACATGTCCTATTATGAAATAATCATTTCAGATAGGAGGCACGATCCCTCTTCCCTCCTTCAAAGTCGAACTTGTACCACTAAGCCACCGTCCATCATGTGTCACATCTACACTTTCGCGTCACTGTGCACCACCTTCTCGCATCAACCTAGGGTTGCCATGTGGAACGATAGGGAAGGTTCGAACGACAACATTTTTTGTGTAGTCGAAGAGAAGGGCTCTATTGCTGACGAAGATGAAGAGGGTGGAGTCCACGTTGGGGAGGAGGTGGTTGGTGGAGTACTTGCGGTGGGCAGAGGGGAGTTCGAGCCAATCGCAAGTGACAACGGTGGTGGGGCGGGGGAGAAGGTGTTGACTTTGTTTTTGTCATCAACAGGGGTGGGGCATGGGCGGCACCGCATTCATATTCCAGAAGAGAGGGTGTTTGCGCGGGGTAGGGAAGAGGGAGAGGAGGTGTTAGGGCTAAGGGTGTTTTTGACCATTTAGGCTTTTTGGAAGGTGTAAGATTCATATTGGAGGTGCATGATATAAATGTCATCTCATTGTCTGCTACTGGAGTCCCCTCCAAACAGGAGGAAAAAAAACTAATGAACATTGGATCCATGTAGGTTGTTTTATCTCATATGCTACTTATCCAATTGCAAGAGATTTTATGAGAATCCACACCATTGTGTAGATTGTCATTGTCAGCCACCCCAAGAGCAAGGCAGGAATGAACGGGAATATTTTCAAATGGTTCTTCTTAATTAATCTTTTTCATGTTTCGTGAAAGGGGAAAATAGTTGCTAAAAATTTTCATGAGGGGAACATTTATTCCTTGTGATTGTAATGCTTTTGCTTTTTCCTTTACTTTGGCATTTTCTTTTTGTTTTGATTTTCCATGCATTAACAGTAGCCAAAACCAAATAAAGTACAGTTTGGAGCAATGTATTTTCAAAGTGTACATAATAAGAAGAAAGAAGGAAAAGATTGAAGACGTGAGGACACAGTTTGAAGAAAGTATGAAACAATTTTAGTTTCTTGACAAGAGAACAAAGCCTCTACAATTGAATGCAACATGCTTAAACTCATTTGGTTGCCTATATACTTTGTAATAATTGTACCACTAGTTTCACCAACTTAACTACAAAATTTAGGAACATTCCCAATTTAGAGTTTCATCAATCCAAGCTAACTCTTCAAAAGCACTGTCTACAGGGGGAAGGGTGGTGCCCTCCCCATGTTCCACATTCCACACAGAACCACCTTTCATGTCATTGTCCAAGAAATTATAAAAGTCATTACCAAGCAGCATTGTCTCTTTCTCTATTTCATCCAAATAGAAATCATCACGACCAGCCAATGATGCCACAACTGGCTCCTCTAGCAAATGCAAAATTGAATTGTCTTCACTATAAACTGGTTCCACATCAATGCCTCCTCCTTCACCATTTGTTTCCACATTTGCCTTTTCTTTGACTGAGCCATTAAGGTCATTAACATCTAGTGGAGCTTTTGTAGTGCTGACATCAAGCACTGATGACGGAGATGGATGAAACAATACTTCTTTTTCTTTGGAACTTTCACAAGCCAATGCATCCCTTTTGCTCAAAGCCAACAAAGAGCTGTCAAACTCATTCCTCTTTCTCTCATATGCCACAACAGCCTCTTCTTCAGTATCAAAAGTACCAAGCCACATTCTGACCCCTCGAATAGGGTCTTTTATTTCTGCTACATATTTCCCCCATTTCCTACGTTGAACTCCTTTGTACATGCTTGATGGTTTCCTGTTCCTCCTACTTGCTTTGATCTTTTCACTATTGACATCTTCTTGTGAAGAATTCTCTTCATGTAATTTGCTTGGCATGCATGGAAGCGAAATTTCCTTGACAACCCGCTTAGAACATCCATTTAACCGATAACCATTGCTCAAAAACTTATCATCTTCTTCACTGGAAGAATCTGTGGCATCAGGGTCAGTGTACACAATTTTAATTTTCCTCAATGTGTTTATGTTTTCTTCTTTGGCTGGAGCTTTCTCTTTTCCTCTCTTACATTCCATTCCTTGTTTCTGAGTTTGCCTAGGAAATGACATTTTTTGAATGAGATCACAAGTATCTTCAACTAAACACAATCTTGGTCAAGCCGAGTAAGATTCGGTGCCAAAACCTGACATTTTAAGCCGGAACCAAAAAAAAACTTAAAGAAAATCTAAATAAACAAGGAAAGATCAAGATTTTTGAGTATCAAGAGAAACACAAAATCTCACAACAGCTATCTCCCTTACTTGTGTCAAGAGCATTAAAGCATTCAAACCCAACATAAGTCCTGCATTTAAGGGTAAAACAATGAACATTTCTTAAGCGAAAAATGATAAAAAAAAATGTAAAACCTGTGTGAGACACTGAATTACAGATACCAAGGTGAACTCACATGCCATTTTGATCTCAATCTCATGTAAAAAGGTTTTGTATCTCTGATCAAGAGACCATAGTTGCATGCAATGGCCAAAGGCTCAAGGAGTGCATGAAAGTAAGCACAACATAGAGAAGACTGCTTCAGAGCTTCACACTAATCAGATTCATGCTGTTTTCTGCAGAAAGCATTTACTTTATAGTGTGGAGGTGAAATGAGGGACGTAGAAACAAAAAAGTAACATATCAATGGCTCTATATTATACTTATTATTTGGGAATTGTGAATTTTGTTTCTTATGGATACAACAAGGAAACCAAATCAGCAGCCAGTGATGACATTATGGAAAGTAACTGATGTTGAATTTGACTGGACAATGATGCTGAAACTTGTTTCTGTTTCTCTGAGTATATTCCCTCCCTCCAGCACTCTCTGTCTTGAATTGTGTCTCTTTATATGTTCTTCACCCTTCAGCTTTTTCCAATTCACCTGAACTCACATCTTTTCAAATGATTGAAACAAATTTTCTCTATAAACAAAATGGTGTAAAATTAGTTAAGATTAAAATGCCAAAAATTATTTAAATTTAAAATAATGTCTTTATAAATATATGTATTTATTGTTATTTCTTCCTTACATGAAAAGTTAGAAAAATGAGGAAAAGGAAAACTAATATCACATGGCCCCTCACACGCTAATTGGTGGACTCCACTAACTTACTTATTCCCGTGCAGTCAAAATCTCAGTCCCTTAGGGCAGAACAATTTTTATTCAATTCACGCGGGGACAACTCAGCTTCAATTCAATTTCAAGACACATTCCTTCTTTGGTTTTTACTTTCTTTTCTGCATTTACAACTGTGCTCTTGACAACTCAGCTTTAAGATCTGGCCTACATTAGCAAAAATGTAACTTAAACAAGTTAATCAAATTTGAATTTAGTTTATATAGAAAGTTGGTGTAAACATTCAATAAAATTTGACTATTTTATCCGTACTTTTTATTCATTAATTAGAATCTCTAGTACTTATGTCCAAAAAAAAAATAGATCTCTGGTCCTCCGGTAGATCATGACATATTTTTATAAACTTTAATTATTTGGATCAGCTATACGACTCATCATTGATCTGAAATGTATTTGATAGAAAAGAAATATACCTGAAAATACATTCTTAGGAATGTTTACACATGTTTCCTAGGAGCAGAGTATTATTGAAACATAAATATCTCAAAACAAGCACCTTTTCATCAAAAATATACAAGGGATCTTCATCATGCTGAACTTTCATGTAAGAGACATAATCCTTGAACTTCATGGAGATCTTCCGGGAACTCCTTTGAGAAATTTTAAATGCTACATTTTCTTAGTTTAGCAACAGCTGATCAGTTGTCCATTTATGCCTGGCAGGCCGTCTATCAGCCAATCCAGTGAGCATAACCTGGAATGCATAATTCATTAAAATTCCATTCCAATAAAAAGAAAACTATTCATAATTGGTAATTCAAAATTGATGAATTTCAAGATATCTAGAACTCATAGCATGACCCACAACTAGAATACTATCATCTGCAAAGGATCCTTTGTTAAGAAGATAATGCATTCTCATCTCCCACTTTCCATCTTTACAAGGAAAAAAAGAAGACTAATAAATTGGACAAAAACAACACCACTACCTAAATATTTCAGAGATTAATAGTAAATGTGCATACATCTATACGACTAGAGGATACTGACATTGTCAGTCACAAGAGCTATGGTATTTCATCTATCTTTTTTTTTGTCTGTGTGAGCATTTAACTTTGTTCATTACTTAATAATTTTTTCTTGGTTTTACACAGGAGGAGATTAAGAAATGAACAAAAGAATAGCTATTGAAGTATGGGTGAAACTGTGGAAGAATATGATGGACTCTTCGTAAAGCCTTAAGCCAGTAAGTCTTTTATTATACCTATCATTTTTTGCATCATATTTGTTTGGTTTGTCCTACTGTTGCTTATGCTATTTTCCTTTAACAGGAATGATGAGTATTTAAAGGTACTACAATTAGGGTTCGATCATGTGGAGAAGATTTTGTTAACAGCAATAAAATTTACTTTAATGATCTCTATTTTAAGAGTTAGTCTCCTTTGGCCTTGGGAATACCTTACTTTCAAGAAGAAGAAAAATACTACAATTCTTGACTTAAGTAAAGGTTTTTTTCTCTTTTTATTCTCTTCTCCAATTTTTATTTTCATTTCTTTTTTATTTCTCCTCATTCTTATGTTGGATATAATGGAGTGAATTTTTTTTATTTAAAACAAACATGTGATTTTTTTTCATCTATATTGTTTTACGATTTTTTTTCATCAGTTTCATTTTTAACATTAACATATTAATATTAAAAAAATAAGTTAAAAAAAAAACAGTTGAATTACACACTTGCACAATTATGGGACCATCATAATATGGGTAGTTTTAAAATCACTTTCAGTTGTAAAATTAAACAATTAACAAACCAAAATGAGTTTTAAAATTTATAAATAAAAAAAGCAATTTTAAAACTGGATTTCGAATTATTTTTTGTTTTATATTTTTTAAAAATATTTTGTGTTTAATTTTAATATATATATATATATATATATATATATTTAAAATTAAAAAACTTACATTTTATAAAATGATTTTGTAAAATGTTTTAAAAAATTAGAGTATTTTAAATTTTTTTCTGTTTTTACTTTCTACTGTTGATTTTTTATATTGTTCTTTAATTTTTACAATTTTTTAAAATTATATTTTCTCCTGATTCTTTTATTTGTGATATTCAAGTGAACCTCTTTTAAAAAACCATTAAAAGGATATATTTTTGTTTCTTATTTTAAAAATTATTTTTTGTTTCAATTTTTTTTTAAAAAAAATGAACGGTTACTAATTATGTGGCCATTATAATTGATGAAGACATATTTAAAATTGACAGTTTTAAATCAATGATTTTACATATGAAACTAAAATGAGTTTTTAAATCACATAATGATCATTTATTATGCATCCAATTATTTGGGTTTGATCGAATTAATGTTGTATTCAGCTTCAAATATTTTTGGCTTGTAGTCTTATAGGTGTGCTAAATATAATTGAGTGTTAAAACTTCATGTAAAAAAAAAAATTGTGCTAAACCTGATGGTGACTTCTAAAAAAAAAACAAGTCATGTTTATTAGGAAGATTTTCTAATTTTTCTTCTAAAATTTGTGGTTGACTATGTTCTAAAATTTTGCTGACCGAGTATTTTAAAATACTTGAAGATGTTCATTTGCTGATTAATTTCTATGGTTATGTAAGTTACAATCGAGATAGAAGCTATCAACAAGTGAACAATACATGAAGTTATTTATAGTATGATTATTGCAACTGATATTTTGTTAAATTTAGGTTGTTATGTTATCTATCACTTTCAATTATATATTTGTACTATATTTTGCTTTTGATTTTTTTTTTAAGATCTTTTGATTTTAGTTCCATGTAAACCTTAAAATTCATTATTACAGTAACTTTTTTATTTTCATATTACTTTCTCTCGTAACTTTATGGTATGGAAGATGAATAATATCACTTCTTGGATTTATTATTTTGTATATATTTAATATATATTTATTAATATGTCATGAGTGGATAGTGCAAATGGGATAATAGAATGCTGAGAATTCTATGATATTTATATATTCAATGATTCCATTTCATTTTCAATTTATGTTAAAAATTCTGTTAGATTTAAATAATATAACTAATTTCTTAATAAGTGAAGGATTTCAACTATAAAAAAATGAGTGAGGAATTTGTTTTAAGAGAAAAATAAACTTTTTAATTAGTATTTAAAAAATGGAAAATTAAATTGTTGATCTACATCAAATTAACTATCTATCAAATTAATTCTTAAGTTAATATAAAACATAAAAATAAAAGGAATGTGTCACTAAATCATCACAGCTTAATTATTTTATTAGACAAAAAAATTAAATATAAAATTGTTAATTAATTTTATTTTTATTTATTGTATTTCAATGCTTAAAAATAGAAATAAAAAATAAAGAAAATCAATTTCATTTTCAAATTAAAAACCAGATAAAATTAAGGTGATATTTGTGATTAAAAATAGATTTTCAGATCCTTAATTTGTTATGCAGAGAATAAAACTAAAATACCAATTTATTCATAATATTTTTAAATTATTTTGTTTTCCTCTTTCCTTTAACATTATTCAGAAAAAAAATAAGTATTTCATTTTTTTCTCATTATTATTGATTCAAAATTATTCCATAATTAAAAATTAAAAAATTAAACACAAATAAATATACACATACATGCTTTGTTCATTTCTTGAATTCTTGTAATGTCAATTAAGAGATACGGCTATCTTTCAAATGTTGTAAAATTAAAATAAAAAAAAAAATCTATATGATTAGAATATGACTCTCAATAATGAACAAAAATAAAATTATCATAGGATCATAAATAGTTAAGACAAAAGAAGTAATATATATATATATATATATATATATATATATATATATATACACGTACATGTCTTCATGAGACGGTGTTCTCGAGTTATGCCGGAAATCAATTTTTGCTACGGCGTGCGGTGGTCGGAGAGTAGAAAGGAAGAACAAGAATAAGGGTTTCAGGTCTTGTATTCTCCCAAATTGGATTCAAATATGAGTGTAAAAGGGCACAAAAACAACACAAGACAACCCAGACTATGAGGTAACCATTTCTCAAAGGTTTTTCTCCGGTCGCCGCCGCACCGCCGCGCCGTTAAGACGAAGAGTAGAAGACGGGAATAAGAAGGTTTTACAGAGTTCCCTTCCCTTCAAAGCCTTTCTTCGACCCATATTCACTCTTTCAAGCGCAACGACACGATAAATATAATCAGAATCATTCCAATTGCGAAATCGAAACTCATTGAATCGTATCGTATTGTATCGCACGATAATTTGGTTCCTTTGCTTTCTCTGAATTGAGAGATGGGAAAAGCAAGGGACAGGACCGAAGATTTCAAAGACGCCGTGCGCCACACCGCTCGCTCTTTGGGCTACGATGAGGTTTCTTTTCTTCTCAATTTCTATTTCATGATCCTCATAATTCAATTTATTTTTTGTGGAAATGTCACTCTTTGGATCGACTAATTAGGGTTTCTGGATCAATGAGCATTGAATTGTTTTTTTAGTCTCATTGTGATTATTCGTTTGGCAGGCTAAATTGGCGTCCGTTATGGCTTCTTTCATTATTCATAAACCGCCGCAAAAGTCCCCGTTTTCCAAAGCTGCATTGAAGACGGTATACTCGGCTTTCGCATTGTTCTTTTTAGTGAGCTATGATTATGTTTGTGCTTTGTGTTGTGTCGTGCTAGTTTTATGTAATGTGGCATTTTTTTCTCTTTGTTTATAGTTGGAGAGTATTGGAGAGCTGGATCAGTTTTTGTTGAAGCACAGAAAGGACTACACGGATCTGCATCGCACAACTGAAAAGGAGAGAGATAGCATTGAGCATGAAGTAAGCCGGGGACACTTGTTTTGAAAGTATTTTGGTGTCATACTTGATAATTGGAAAATAGTACTTTTTGATATACTGCTATCGATATTAGATCAGATTGGTTCACTTGATTTTATGCTAGATGTTGTTGACTGACGTTGATGCTTTACAGCTTTCTCACTACTGTGTAGTATATGATTAGACATGGGTTTTTTTACTTAGGCTGCCTAGTGATTTGGTCTGTGTGAAGTCCTTTGTCTAGGGAGAGAAACAACCGATTGAAAGATAAATTAGCAAGAAACTGATAAAGGAGCAAGTGATGGAAAGAGAGAAGAGATTAAGATAAAAAATGGAAGGACAGGGAGAGAACACCTTCTCGAGGCTAAAATGCTGAATCCAAGGCTTGGTTTTCTCTCAGATAATCCCACTTCTATAAACATGTCCCCCCATTATTAACTATCACCTCAACATTCTATCTGCTTGCCAGCTCAGACTAACTAACTTCCCTAACAGCTGTCTAACAGTTTCTCTAGTTTGATCCTTCACACATACAACTTCCAGATCCTCACTTCATTACGCTGGGGGCTAACATGTTATTAAATTATGGTCTTTCTTAGGCTGGTATTAATTTATGCTTTCACTGCTAGCACCATCATCATTAAATACCATTGTTTCTCTCACTTTACTTCCATCCAGAGGGATTCCCACAAATCAGTCAAAAGTTTAACTTTCATAGGCTGTTTGGTTTTTATTTTTGTTGTTCAGTCCAATGTCACTCAAAAGTCACAACTCACAACAATGTATAAGTAGAACTTATTTTAAGCCTGCCAAGTGATTTGGGCTTCAGCTACTTATATGTCATTTCTATTAGCCTCCTCTCTTTATGGGCCAAGAAGAATTGTTATCCTGTTATTGTATAGCATCCTTGAAAAGTTGTACAGAGTTTTGCTGATGACTTAATAATCACTTTGGTGCAGGTTAGTACTTTTATTAAAACTTGCCAGGAACAAATTGATATTCTTAAGAATAGTATAAATCAAGAGGAGGAAACTTCGAAAGGTTGGCTTGGCATTGCAACCACAAAATCTAATGCCGACATCATTGCCCACAAACATGGGGTGGTAAGGAACTCTGGTGCTTGTTGATTTTCAGTTATTAGTTACTTATGTGGGTCAACAGTTGTATCCTTTTCTAACACCTTAAAAGGAAGATATTTTATCTATTTTTCTTTGTCCATGTTGATCATGAAAATATGAATAACATTTTCTGCAGAGTACTGTTACTCATACTTTTTCTCTAACAACAGGACAACCCAAAAAAAAAAAAAAGAAAGAAAGAAAAACATGATCAGGTTACATAACATATTAGCAACTATGAGACAATCATCTTGATCCCTTATGCACAGTCAATGCTTGATAGTTGATAATGTTATTTCATTGAACTCCTGAATACTAATACATTCATGAATTGAGATGGTTTTTTTTTATTTGTATGCTATGCTAATGTTTAGTTGGCCCCAATTTTAGGTTCTAATTTTAAGTGAGAGGCTCCATTCAGTTACGGCACAGTTTGATCAGCTCAGAGCTGTACGCTTCCAGGATGCTATTAACAAAGCAATACCACGAAGAAAACTTAACCGTGTAGCCAGGAATGATTCTGCAGAAACCTCTAAGTCAAGTGACATGGAGCTCAGAGAACCAGAGGAGTTACGCGCTGAGCCTCTAAGAGTCCAACAGCAACTCTTGGATGATGAAACACGTGCCCTTCAGGTGATAAAAATTGATTTCCTTATGAGTTTATGTAGGAGTTATTCTATCATGTGTCATTTGTTAAATTGAAGGCTATTAGATTCTTATAACTAACCCTTTGCCATTGTTTCTTTTCCTGTAGGTGGAATTGACTAGTCTTCTCGATACAGTTCAAGAAACTGAAACTAAGATGGTGGAGATGTCTGCACTAAATCACCTCATGTCTACACATGTTTTGCATCAAGCTCAGCAAATTGAGCATCTGTATGATCAGGTTATATAACATATTAACATATCATATTCTTCACCCTTGTTCTCCTTTTTTTGTGTGAACATGTTAAGGTTGCCATCTATCATATCTATTTTGCAATCTAAATATTATGCAAATCCCACTTGATAACCCAGTGATCCTAAAAATAAATAATCAGTATTTTATTCACCTAAAAATCCTAGTATCCACATTCTATGTATTAGTAATTCATACTATGAAGGTTTATATTTTTCACAGGTTTCAACATTGTAGTGCAGTAAGTATTGTGCAATTTGTTTAATCTGCACAAAAATAGTTGCATTTCCAATTTCCAAGAAATATAATAGTTCTTCTGCTGCCTTTTACAGGCTGTTGAAGCTACTAACAATGTTGAGCTTGGTAACAAAGAACTCTCACAAGCCATTCAGCGGAATAGCAGCAGCAGGACATTTCTTTTACTATTTCTATTTGTGCTTACTTTTTCAATTCTCTTTCTTGATTGGTATAGTTAAATGCTTTTGGTTTCCTGCTGTCACGGTGTATCCTATAGATACTCTCTGCCCCCCTTTCTCATTTTTCTAGATGCGATGCTTATTGGAGAAAGAATTTTAGTAATCAATTTATGAAGGGAATGACAAAAGAGACATGCCTACTGTTGGGTGGAGGGATGGGAAATCAAAATATCTTATTTGGTTTGCAATTTTGGAGGAGATAAAGGAAAGTGAAGGACTAACATTTCTTCCTTCTTTTCCTTTAAATCAACAGTCTGATGGAAATGTTAAAAGAATTCCTCACTGAACCTGTTATATACCATGCATTTTCATATCTTCTGGAATGAAGTATTTTTACTATCAACTAATTAAGAGATTGAAGTTTCATTATCAATGATTAAAGACTTAAAGTTTTGGTACTTAAAGAAAGAAGACGATGACTTCAAATCCTTTTGAAAATATTGGAAAAGTATAATAAGGATTATCGTATAAACAAAACACTTGCCATTTATAAATTAAAGTTTTTTTTCCAATCAATAAATATGAAATTTTTTTAATCAAAGTGGGAGTATTTATCATCACTCCTTGTTGCTTATGGTGTAAAAGTATGGTACACAATTTGAAGGGCTAGATGTTTTTCAGAGAAGGGCTGGATAATCTATTTACATAAATTTTTGAAAGATTACCTATTAAAATATTGACATATGTAATGATGTAGAATGTCTAAGGGTCTATTTTTAGACGTGTACATATGTAATGGTGCACCCAAAAAAAAATTATCTGTTTTATTTCTAATTTCTAAAAATATCCTTAATTAAAAAGTAATTTCAATTTTAGTTTGAATTTAAAGACTAAACACTGTTAGTGTAAATTATATAGTGAACTAATCAAAACTCATTATTGATATTATGAGTTTGAAGATAGTTATTACAAAAACTATTTACAATATAAAATATAATTAACATTCATTTTTGTAATTGGATAAAGTAAAATTTCTCTACCCTATCAATGCATAAACTATTTATTCTTAATAGTTTATTTCACTCTTATAATAGATGTGGAGTTGGCAATAAATACTCCCTCAAAGTTGTGGTCAGCCAATAATTTTATTCCAAAGTTGAATTATATTTTGAGGTAAAATGTGATTACCATTTGATCTATTCGTTAAATTTATCTAGACCTCTTTAATATAAATATTTATTAAATTATTATTATTATTCAATAGTCAAAAGTGCATAAGATTTACTAAAACAAACTAGCATTAATTAAAGAAACTACAAATTCTTTAAGGAACAATTAATCAAAAGAAAATAACTATAAATTTAATTTAATATAAAATAAAAACCCTCTTAAAATGACCGAGACAAGTGACTGCGTATTATGTAAAAAAGGAGAGTTCAAGAGATTATTCTACTTTAAAAAATGAAAAATCAAATTTGTTATACGAAATTAGACTACTGACACATGTCATGACAAACCATTCTCTTGGATTTTTATGTGCGCAAAAGTCTACGATTTTCATTTGTTCAAATAAGAGAATAACAAACAAGATGCTACTATCACAACCACATTTTTAAATAACATTCAGATAGCTAGACTAGAAGTTTGTATATTATAGACGAAAATAGTATTATCATTTCTTTATGTGGAAACAAAGATGTACAATAAAAAAAATGGTGACAAGTGATACTCTTGAATGCCCACGAGTGGACCGAAAACAAAAACGACAAGGTTATGTCCAAGAAGTCAGCAACCACAAAAATATAATTTTCCTTGTTTCACTTTGTATTTTCCCATATCATTTCCACGGTTACAATTTCTCCACCCCAATTACTACAATTGAATAAGATTTTCTACTACACAAATATCTCCGGCTCATGGTTCATCAGAGACCACCAACAACCTGAAAATGGACCACCAAAATGTCATTAAATAGATATTCCTTTAAAACAGAAAAACCATTGCAAGCATTGCTACAAAAGCCTTCGTTAGATGGTTTAACGATTCTAGTAACTTGGAAGTTTCCTCTGTATTACAAGGGTATTTTTAAATTTAAATAAAATGTTTAAGTAAAAATTTATTAAAGAGAGCAACAAAAGTTTTTGTTATTATTTGTTAATAATTAATATCCTATTATAAGTATAATACATGAATAAATTGAAGAGTCCCATCTCAATAAGCTCAGATAGCATCAGATTTTACTAGTCTATCACAATATTGACTATGCACAAACGCCAACTTCTTCACACAACTTTTTGTTTCAGAAATTAACATAGTTGTTTCACCAGTCCTCTCAACCAATATAACAGACACAATGAAAACAGAAGTATAAAAATACTTAATTGCTTACTTACAGTTATAGGACAAAATTTGGGGTATCTGAACTCAACTCCCTGTAGTGGGTCTTCGTTTCACCACCAAATCATCAGCTGAGTAGTAATCAGCTATGAGCCGGTACATATAGGAAGGATTATGCCCTCCTCTGAGAAGAAGTAATTTCCAAACAAGCAAGTGCAGAAAAAGAAACCAATTAGTACACACATTTTCCATAGTCAATGATAAAGGAAAGCAAGTTTTCCAATCAAGTCAGTTCAACTTACGTGTCAGTAATAAAGAGACTAACAAGTTTTGGTGGCACGTAATCAAATGTTGGATTAACAACATGAAGAGAACCGGCACCGCTTGCAGAATCCATGCAATCTGAGAATTCCCCAAAGTCAAGTAGCTCAGATGGGGATCTCAGCTCATTCAGTAGGACTTCAGGATTGTGTGGATACAAAGGGCACAACTGTCAACAAAATATAGCAAATTTCAACAAAAGCCAAACAGTTGGATTTTTTTATAAGAAAAATTTATTAAAACAGTCTATACTGAGCACAAGAAGTGCCCAGAACAGACTAAGGAAATTACAAAGAAAGGCTTAAGCCAAATAAGTAAAACACGGTTTGTTAATACAATCAACCCCTTGCATATCTACTAATGCTAATGCTCCAGTAACGAAACTTGAAAGTTCCCCATCACACCCAACAGGCCAGTAACAAAAGCCAAACAGTTGGTAAATGAGATGATGAAGGAGATCACAAATTAATTTTAAATGGCATCAAAGTCTCCTTAAAAGAAATTAATGGAAAGCCTGGAGGTATTTTGTATTATTAGTAATCAGTAATATTATCACAATCTGGAATCTGGACACATCTTAATTAAGTCACACAGAATGTTGTTAAATTCAGAATTTCAAATCTCTACAAATTCCATCATTACATCAAGAGTAACCAATTTAAACAGTTTGAGATATCTAGACTCTAAACTTACATTACATTCAATAGAAATAGATAGACAGCAGACAATAGGAGTACAATTAAGCTGCTTTCAAAAATATATTGACACTCAGTACCTTCAAAGTTCAAACTCTGATAATATCAACTCTTAATACAGAAAATGAATTTGGGTTTCTCCAAAACTAGTAGAAATGGAATAATTAACGTCTATATGGATATATATTAGGAATTCTATGCTTCACTATCACCTCATCATGATAAAAACTTTAGTACCATTATTTTAAACTAATGGCTAAAAATTTTACACACTTTAGTTTAGATCTATATTTCAAAGATTTTGTATTTTATATACATTGAAAAGTCATTCTTCAAACCATTTGTCTCTTCTTCCTCATCGGCCTTTTAATGCCATAATAAATTGTCTAAATACCCTAAAGAAGGACTAGCATTTAATGGAACCTTTTGGGTTGACCATTCATAGTTGGTTAACTATTCTATATTTATCCCTCCATTTCTAGTTAAAGAAGAGGAAGGAAGAAGAAAAGGGGCAAAAGTTAAAACTACTGCCGTATATCCATATAAATTTGACTTAAATTCAAATCATACTTTTGCCTAATATTTGGTTTGAACCTAATATTTGGTTTGAACTATCAAATATTGTTTGGTGATACATTTTGAAAATTCAGTAAAACAAATTAAAAACACCACATTAATTATGTATTTATTTTGATTCTGATATTTCAATTTACAAATATACAAACTGTAATGTATTATCCAGATCAATTAACAACTAATTCTCAACTCCACATCCACAAAAAACAATTCATATTCTGTCTCCCATGAATTTGGCAATAAACTATCATCCTATTTCCAGATTTAACAACATGAAGTTACGGGGAGACATCAAAAGTCATAAGCATTCTTGTTTCATAGAACATGGCATGTGAGGCACAAAGATATTAAATGTTAACAACTCACCTTGTGACTCCCAGCAAGTACAACAAATGGAACAGCATGCCTTTGAGCTGCAAGTGCAGCCATATTTAACCCCACTGGTGCAATAACTCCACCATTAGCCATGACAGCATGAGCTCCAACTATAACCTATTTAATGGTAGGTTTAAATCAACTTAAATACCGCATGAGCCCTTGATTCCAAAAATTATGCCAGGATTTTCACATACCATGTTCACTCGAGAAATCATTGCAAAAACAGCTGAATCAGTAATTACTGTGGTCTGTAAGCCTCTAGCAGCCAATTCTTTTGCAAGGAGATGTCCCTGATATCTGATTGCACACACAGTAAACATTATATTGTCTTATGAAGAATATAAACAAGTTCATTGCTAATAAATGCAAATGTTACATAGCCACTACAACCAACCTAGGGGCCCCTTCAGCAACAAAGACCTTAAATGATCTCTGTTTTTCCTTCGCAGCATAAAGAAATTCCAACACTGTTTTTGAGCTGCCTAATGTTAATATTACCTCACTGAAAATCATGCAAACAGAGGTGTTAAATAATGAGAAAAAGAATAAAAGATTTTCTTCTATCTAAAAAAAAGAAAATAAAGAAAAATAAAAATAAATCATCATAATACATACACAAAAATCAATAGAAGAACATTCTCCTTGGTTATTAAAGATACTAGGGAGTAGGGATACAAGAAAAAAAGATAAGGAAAATATATGGACCCTAATAATGTTAGTCAACATTAGGCAATCTTCTGCAACACAAAACAACCTTAAATTTGAGAAACATCAACATGAAAAATAACTCATTTTCCCAATATATAAAAAACAAGCCACAACAGTTACTTTCAAAAAGATAAATATTGAAGACCCCGTAGTTTGATGTTGTAAATTAAATGGCACTTATCAAATAGACACATGATATTCTAAGGTAATGTTATGTACTTCAAAATTGTTCTTTGACTAATAATGTCAGCCAATTGTAGCTACCCCAAATACAATTGCCATATATTCATAAAATAAGGTACTATTATCTGTTTTTTATCCTAGACCAGTAATGCTATCATACTGTACATTAAGGCAATCCATACTCCACAGGAAGCTAAAAAACAATTAGGGTAAGACAAGACAGCCTCCAAGAGAAGCTTTAACAAAAGTGTGGCTTGATAAACTCAACCATATAAGAAGCTACATAAAAAATTTAGTTGGAATCTTCCAATTCTGCTATTCTTTGCCATTTCAGTCCAATCTTCTTGCATTAACAAAATAATGTAGAAAGTGCTCAAAAACAATGTATTGGACACTTAACATATGCATTGCCTCCTATACAATTGTTATAAATAACAATAACAGTTTAGTTTGTGATTACATATTAGACCATCTAGAAATAGTTATAATGTAGTGTTCACTATTAAGACCTGGTAAAGAATACTCAACTCAGGAAACAAAAGCTTTCAATAAGTCATTAAGAGGATAATTCTTGGGTGTTGGTACCCTTTGTAAAATATCCATTTATGACCAGAATAAATCTTAGGATTGATGCCAAATAAAATAGAATGATTCCTGACACATTGTAGGATCAAAATAAATGGTCTATAAATACGTAAAAATTTCCATGCAAGCTTTTCAAAGTCACAGAACAATCTGGCTTTTGAGAAGCATGTATAAGTATTTTAAAACAAGCACTTTCAAGTGGCTAAAGATAAACAATTTATCTTTATAATAATTTCACGGGAAACAAACTTGTGATGAATGTGCTCCACTGCCTGCTCAGCTATTTGTTCATAGCAAGTAGATATGTCTTGAATAAGTTCATTGACTGCTTCGATGACATCATGCTTCAATTTCCTCCCTCTTGAACCTTTTTCCACAGCTGTAACAAAAGAAAACAAAACTCAAAAAACGAAAATACATGCAATTGAACAGCAAGAACAAATATTTCATCAAATGCCACATAAGAAGTAAACAATGTTAATATCTATTGCCACATAAGAAGTAAACAATGTTAATATCCTTTAATGTCAATGAAGCATTCAAATATCTTTAAAAAAATGCAAAAAAATGAATACCTGTAGCATCAACAGAAGTTTATCTAGACTAACGGAAATCTAGTGTCTTACATGAACTTTTACATGTAAAAGGACGAAATAAAAAATAACCTCTCTATAGCATTTAAGCATGAATTTCTAAGTATCCAGAAATGCAAAAGCCTTTCATTATTAAGAAGCAAAAAGAATATATCATGGAAAATATTATAAAGGTTCTAAAAATCTCAATAGCCTAGTGCAATCCTCACATCTACTTCTCCCGTCAGATTCACCCCCTGAGGAAGATGTGGGGGGAGCAGCAGCTGAATCAGATGTATCCTCTAGAAGAGTTTGCAATGACGGTGGACGCAATGTGCTTCTGGCAGCAGCTGCAACAGCAGCCGCAGATAAAACAGGATTTTCATCTCGCTCCGCATCATCTTCATCGTCACTTGCAGCTGATACCCCCAAACCATCCATAGCAGCTGTTGCAAGGGAAAGATCCTCTTCCCTTATAATGTGCAAAACACGCCTCACAATATTTCCAACAGCTAGCTCTGCAATCACATACACTACATGTCATGATAGGTTAACAATAAATAAATCTACATAATTCCCAAATCACAATAAACTTGTGCATGTAACTCTATAACATCCTTCAACAAAAGAACTACTAATCTAGGAAATCAGGCTGCAAATAAACCCAAAAATACATACTTCAACGGTTATAAATCATTGAACACAATTCATACAAAATGCATTCTGAGAACTAGGATTTGGACCTAACTCAACCCCAAAAGTTAGTTCATGAAGTGAGGATTACTCCCCCACTTATATACACTCATATGACTAGTCAATGGAGGATCTCTAAGCCACTCCCCTCGCACTGAGGGACAAGGCACTCAAGCATGAAGTTTGGAGGATTGAACAACTGCAAATGATCCAATAATAGCCATATAGGCCAAACAGCAACCACTAAAATAGGTTCTAATACCTTCTTAGAATTCTGATTTGAGTTTAATTCAAACCCCAAAAGCTAGCTATAGACAAATTATAAAAAATAAATAAATAAACATTTATCTTAACATACCAATAGGATTAGCAGCAATAAGCTGCTCCCCCACAGCCCTCACTGCATTAATCAGAGTTGTGGCTTGGTTCGTGTGTGGCACTCGCTGCTGTGAAATCACAGACCGGAGCAACTCTGCTGTGAGCTTTGCTGTGGCCTGAGAACCTTCAATTTTACTAGCATCACTCAGCAAAATAAATAAATAAGAAATCACAAATATAAACAAATAACAAATCAAACACACACACACACTCCTAAACAGAAAAAACAAGAATAAATTCCTCAACCTCAAAAGTCACATGATGGTTCCTAATACACCATTCATTGAACTCAAACAGTGTCAGAGGAGAAAAAAATTACCGTTTTTTAAGCTGATTCAGAAAATCATTAACGAGGGTATGAACATCCGGCATTTTGGCCAAACTCAACCTGAAAATAAGAACAATAATAAATAAAATAAAAAATAAGAAAAACAGAATAGGATTTTAATGTATGAAAGTACAAACAAAAGGGTAAGCTAAAGTAGTATTACAATGTCAAGGGTCTTTACTTGGAGCTCGAATTAGAGTGTCTACGAGAAAAAAATTTGACAATGGAAGAGAAAGGGGTACTGAATTTCATGAATTTTCTGCGGTCGGGAATTTATCGAATTCACGCAGTGAGCTAATCATAACCGTTGGATGAAGATCGACGAATCATCTTTTGCCTCGTAAATCAGACTTAAAATATGCATCCGAAATTTTATCCGTTCGATCTTCATCTAAAGGCTCTAATTCACGACTTCGTGAATGCGTAAATGTATTGAAACCGGTTTCGTGTCAGGCTTTTATCAGTTCACTTCGTGGAATCCGATTGCCCATATTCGGATCCGGATACCCACCAGCCCACAAAATTTCAGTTTTTTTTTTCCTGAATTTCTCACGTAGTATTTTAAATTTTAATATATAGTTTTTTCATGATTTCGCACTGGTCAAAAGATAAATTATGAAAATAATTCATCATTTTGTCAAGATTTATTTTTTAGTTTCTAAAAACACTTTCACTTATCTTAGTAACTCAAGTTCTTTGTTTGTGATTTTAATCCCTCTCGATAACTTGGAGTTATTTAACTTAATAGTTTATCAATTATTGTTCTTACATAGTTTATATTATTGTTATTATTATTATATACTTTTAATTCAGTCAAATAATTTTTTTCTCAATATTTATTTTAAATTGGTCAATAATCAACTTAAGCCATTATACGATCTGAAAAATAGGTTAGGCCTGCCATGTGCTGGGCCAACTTGAACCCACCCTATAAAATTTAAGCTTAGGCTCTAAATTTTGAAGCTATATCAAATACGGGTTTTTCTAAATATGAAACTAGAAGAATTTTTCATAAGAATAATCACATTATTTATCTTCTTGCTCTTTTTCTTAATGTAATAATAAAGTAACATAATCATCTATATTTTATTTATTATACTAAAATATTTAGACAATAAAAATAATAAAATCATCTTGAAAGAAATAAGATGATGGAATTAATTAGACTTCTCAAGCAGTCTTAAAACCAATTAAAATTAATGTATTGTTTTTTATCATTGGAGAACACAAAATAGCAAAAATACAAAAAAGAAAAAAGATTGCATGTAAAGGACGATCCAACATGTTAAGATACTAGTCTTTTGATAAAGAGATCCCAAATAATTTTTTAATTGGACCTATTTGCGAAATTATCATTACGAAAAAACAACCACAAGGACCTAATTAGTCCATGAATCCAATATGGTTGTCTCTGTTAGTTTACACTAAATATTTGTACATATACAAATTCTAAACTTAGTATTCTCAACAGAGTTATTTGATAACTATTCTCACCTCTATAGGTTCATTCAACTCAAATACTCTTTCGTAAGTCTCTCTAGGTTTTACATTGCACCAACTTTGCTGTAAATTCACACAACTGACTCAAATAGTTAATTTTTTGGAACAACAATTAGATGAAAAGATGTAATCAAAAAACAAATATAAATTCATGGACGTAATTTTAAAAAGAAAAATAGTTTAAAAACCTCACACTAAGAGTGCTGCACTTTATTTTCTTATGTTTCTTTGGCAGGGTAAAGGACATACGGGTGCACGGGTAGTATGAAAGTTATTACAATTGTTGTATTTTGGGTATCGGATCTACTTAAGACAACAACAGTATTTTGGTTGTAACTCTGTGTTGGTTTTGTCATGTCTTGTGCCCATGCTAATGCTTTCTTTCATAACATGATTTGCCTTTTCCCAAAGAAAAAAATAATAATTAAAAATTGTCAAATATTTTAAGAACTAATAAAGTAATTTAGGCAAATCTCTATGTTTAAAAGTGTAGAATTTAAGTTTCCAGTTCACATATGATTCATTTCACAGTCGCGCTTGGATGTCAAACTATCATGACTCTTTCATATTTGAGTCTTGTGAGTTGTAACACGTTTTGTAATGTTCTTTTTTTCATGTATTATTACTCGACTAAAATACTTAATGAATCAAGTTTTGAAATGTATTTATAAGTACATTCACTTTCACCTATGTTCTTTTTTTCATGTATTATTACTTGACTAAAATACTTAATGAATCAAGTCTTGAAATGTATTTACAAGTACATTCACTTTCACCTATTTGTTAGGCTAGCATATTTGTCTTTTAATTAAAATAAAGGTGTATGGCAATTAAGTTTATATAACTAGTTAATAATGTTTGTTCTATATCATTTAAACCAGTGTTTAAGCTTATTAATAACAATTTTTTATTTTTACTTTCAATTTTTAATGGAATACTTTAATATTCTCTCGTTTATTTTATTATTTATGTTAATAAAAAATTATTTTAGTATTATACAATTTATTTTAATGTTAATTATATTTTTAGTCTCATTATTTTGTGCTATATGTTGTTTTAATTTATGGTTTTTTTCAAATAAATCAAGTTTTTTCTATTTCTAAAATTAAGCTATTTTGAACTTTCTTCATTTTTTATGTAAATCTCTCCCGGTTTCATTTTTAATTTAAAATATTTATAAATTTTTACCCTCTCGATCGTAAAGACAACAATTATAACTATTAAACTTTAAAAATCTTCAAATCATGTCTTTCATTAATAGAGAGAGCATTGATTATAATGAGGCATTAAACAGACAAGGTTAACACTTAACAAATATAATGATTGATTGTGTGGTTCCCTCACCAATCCTCGTTAAAGTTGCCCAAACCATACCTTAACAGAAATGAATTGCTCCCAAAATAAGAGTTTAATTTTTTAAAATAAGAATTTATAATTAAAATATAAAATTTTAGAAGTTATTAACAAAATGTAGGAATCAAATTTTTAATCTAATCTTACTTTCATGATCCCGTAGCCCGTAGGTAATAAGGGTGGAAAGCTAGCTAGATGTATTTTATATTTTTTTAAATATTAAAACACACTGATATATATAATTTGTTTTTCATTTTAAAAAAAAACTATATATACCTATAATCAAACATAGAAAATAGTAGTATAACATTATCGTTCTTAAATAAACCTCAATCATTTCCAGTAATATCTAAAGTAAATTAGTTTCTTTATTATTTTTCATTTATGTTAATATTTAATTTTATAATTTAATTTGAATGGTGTAATTTTCAAGAAACAGCATGAGACAATTGAGTAAGAAATAATTAAGTAAGAAATAACAGAGAAATCAAATTCTATCTAAAGTATCATATGACTTAAAAGCCAGAAGTGCATTTAAGAGGATTTACCACTATTTTTTTCTTTCTTGTTGGTGGTTGCATGCATATATGGCTTTCTGTTTTCATGGACCAGTCCTAGTGGTGGAAAATTGTTTCAGACATCGGTCAAATTAATCTTTTGCAGGGGCGATGAATTTGAATGTTAAAGTCCACTGTCTCGTGGGTCATGTGTTCCTTCTTCCTCCTGTTAGGTTTCTTGGTGGAATCTTGGAACCAACCATTAATTGGATTTTTTCCTCTTCTTCTTCTTCGGTATCTTATTAGAAATAGCTTGTTTTTATTTTTATTTTCCAGATCTATGAATAAAAATTTTCATAATTATTTAGTTATCCCTTGATATTGGACAATTGGTTTTTAATTTAGAGCTTTTAAAAACATTGATGTACGGATAATTGCTTTTATTTATAAAAAAAAAAAAAAGTAATAACAACATGCGTTTTAATACTAATTTTTTAATCCACCCCATTATTGGAAATTGTCAATTTAAGAGTATTAGTTCTAAATCAACAAATTTAAGAGTATTAGTTTAACTTCTTTAAACCTAAATTTTTGATAAAATTATATTACTTAAATTTAATCAAAAATCGATAGAGTAATGTGAAGACACATTTTCTGACTTTTTTTAAAACTACACTTTTTATTATTAATTGAAACTTGTTAAAAAATTGTATATTTTTATGTCTCCCTTATAATTTTGTAATTTTTAGAAACTTTTAATTAATAATAGAGGATGCTTTAGATCGAAGAGAGTATGCCAGGAATTGTATTGCACTTTTCAACTCAATAATATAGAAGACAAAATTTGCGTAGCCTAATTTATTGAAATTAAATAAAAATATAATAAATATTATGATTAACGACAAATCTAAAACACTGAGTCAACATGGATGTAATTTCTTTTGATTTTTTTTATAATAATTATTATGATAATAAAATATAAAATAGAATGAAATGTCCAACTAACTTAGGTAAAGCATAAAAGATATTTAATAGTTAAAGGAAAATAAAACGTAAGAAAGAAACTAATTAATAAGAAGCAAAATTTGTTAAGGACAGGAAAGTTGAGGTAGTGGGTTCAACTAACTTACCATATTTTTTATTGATCGATAATATATTAAGAATAAATATAAAAATAAAATAAAAGTAAAATTAGCATATAATATATAAATATTATTATGAGTTTAACGGTCATGATATTATAAGATAGTTTTACATTATCATCAAATTTTAAATCACCGTTAATATAATTTATTTAAAGTATTATTATAAAAGTCAACAATTTATTACAAATGATGAATCGTGAATTTGTGATTGAATTACTATGTAAAACGTTTTATATGATATTACCTTTGTGGAGACTCATAAAAAAGTATGTTGGATCAAGTGGCTTCGGAATAATTAAGAAGGGAGGGTTGAATTAATTATCAAAGTACCTTGACTAATTAAAACTTATCTTTCTTAGGCTTTACTACTAAGTTATGTAACTTAAACAAAAGTAAAGTACACAGCGAAAATTAAAAAGTGTAGGGAAGAAAAAAACCAACACAAGAATTTATACTGGTTCGGCAACAACTCATGCCTACATCCAGTCTCCAAGCAACCACCGGTTCTTGAGATTTCTTTCAACCTTGTAAAAACTTTACAAGCAAAGATCCACAAGGGATGTATCCTCCCTTGTTTTCTTTGAACAACCAAGTGGATGTACCCTCCACTTGAACTGATCCACAATAGATGTACCATTTCTTGTTCTCAGTTACAACAACCCAAATAGATGTACCCTCTACTTGTACCACAAAGGATGTACCCTCCAATGTGTTAAGACAAATAATTATCAGGCGGTTAGTCCTTTGAATCTTTGTAAGGGGAAACAAAAGATATCTCAGACGGTTAGTCCTTTGAAATCTTTTGTTTAAGGGAAAGGGAAGAATCAAGAGAAAATCTCTTGTAAAGGGAGAAGGGAGACACAAAAGAATTCAGGCGGTTAGTCCTTTATTCTTTTGGAAAATGGAGAAGAGAGACACAAAAAGAATTCAGGCGATTAGTCCTTGTTGAATTCTTTTTGGCAAAGGCAGAAAAGAATGAAAAGATATAGCACACTTTTGTTTTCTATAGAAGAACAAGGTTTGGAAAACAAAAAACTTAGAAAGTTTTTTGGTAAAGGAAGAAGAAGAAGAAAGATGAGTAGGAAAGAACTGTAAAGGTTTAAAGGTTTCTCAAAAGTTGTTCAAGAAGTTGTCCAAAAGTTATTTGAATGCGAGTCAAGGTCTTATTTTTATAGACTCTTCATGTCTGGTCAAGAAAACTATTGGAAGAGTTATAACCTTGAGAAAATCATGTCAAGAGTTACATCTCTTGACCTTTTATTCAAAACTTGTCACTGGTAATCGATTACTATAATCATGTAATCGATTACACAATGCATTTTATGAAAAGATGTGACTCTTCACACTTGAATTTGAATTTCAACATTCAAATACACTGGTAATTGATTACTAATATATTGTAATCGATTACACCATTTAAAAATCATTTGGAACGTTGCAAATTCAGTTAAAAGCTTTTGAAATCAAACTTTATCACTGGTAATCGATTACAGGAAACTGGTAATTGATTACCAGAGAGTAAATACTCTTGTAACTTAGAAAATTTTGAGAAAACTCTTTTTTAAAACAAAATTGTGTTATGTTTGGTTTTTGAAAAATATTTTCAATACTTTTCTTGTGAAGTCTTCTTGATTTCTTCTCTTGAATCTTGAATTCATCTTCTCTTGAATCTTAAAATCAACTTCTCTTGAATCTTGAATCTTCTTGATTTCTTCTCATGAATCTTGAAATTAATCTTGATCTTGAACTTGTTGACTCAATCTTGAAATCATTCTTTTGTGTTTGTTGTCATCATCAAAACTACTTGATTCATACTTGAATCATCATCATGAAACTTACTTCTACAAAGTATAGCTTGGTTGAGTAAGGATATATTAATTATTATAAATTTTTTAACACTATCTTTCATTCTTGTGATAAAAAAAAATTAAATTAGTCATTTTGGACAAGTCAAAATAAAATGTTATCAATAAATAGGGAAGCGTTTTTTTTCAAATGGGAAATAATTACATGAATCTTTGGGTATTTTGAACATGGTTAATATAAATAAGTTTAAGAACTAGAATAATAAGGTAATATAACAAGTTTTCCTTTGAAATCTTTACGACAAAAATCAAAGAGCAGATGGGAAATATCAAGTACCATTTAACAATAATATGTGTATTTTCAAATCCTAAAATCACGAGTTTTAGTAAAACTCACACAGAGCATAAATTTATGTGGCTCTCAAGCACTAATTGAAAAATTATAATCGATCTAAATCCAAAATGGAGGCAAGTGGAATAAAAGTCTGATGCATACTTAAAAATCTTTTTGTCTAGATGGTAAAACTTGAAACATAAGAAAGCTTAAAGATTTTCAATAATAGATCTTATAGCTACAAAACCATGGAATATTACTTGAACATAAACGAACAGCTCCAGACAATAAGACTAATCTCTCAAAAAGCAATGTGTATATATACAGTACATGACATATAGCAAAATGTAAACATAAGCAAGAGAAAGATCCCAAGTTACTATAAAATGTAAACATATACACTACATGGCTGCCTCTAGGATTAACATTTTTTTGCTGCACTACACTGTGATTCCTTCATTTTATCATATCTACTCCTCTTGTAGTTCATCAGAGAAACAATACAAGCAACATAAGAAGGAGGAGTGAGATAAAGATAACATAAAAAAATTAAACAGGAGAGACATCACATTAGAAGCAAAAGAAAAAAGAAAATATATATAACCTATTTTTCTATTATTATTATTACCTTAAATAATCTTAATTATCTTTTTTGTTATGGAAGTAGGAGAACTCAGCCGTTAATTAGGATCTCATCTCTCAAACGTTTCTTTTCACTTAATTCACGCGCTGCTGACTTCACCCACCTTCCTTCTTTCCTCCATAATTTCCGTGTGTATTTGGTAAAATTCATTTTAAATGAAATTGATTTTGAAGTGATATGATTTGTACTTAAATGTTTTATTAAAAAATAATTTAAGAGTAAAATTTAATATAATTTTTTTTATCCTACCTAGAAACTATTTAAAATTGTTTCAATCAAAAATCAATTTTAAATTATTCTCCAACAAAATTAAACTCATGAAAATATATCAAAAATCAATTCCAAACTCAAAGATGAATTTCTAGACATCAAACCAAACACCACTCCATGTGATTTTAAAGAAAAATGTTAGCGATTGAAAATTACTAAAAGAAAAAAAATAGTCTCACATCTTAAATAACTATCTCTCATGATTTGATTTTATAGTTTTTAAAAAATCAACTAATAATAGAATGTGTGCTGAAAAATATATATTAAATAATATGTTACTAACACTCTTTGATTTCAAAAGAAAAATTATAATTAGATAGTTATATGTTGTAATATTTATTATTTGCTTTTTCTCACTTTCACGTTAAAAAAATGACACTTTCACTAAATATTCTCTTTAATAGGTAGTATATCTAATAAAAGTGACATTTTTGTATAAAAGTAAAAAAAAAAGTAAATCTTAATTATACAATAATATATAAATGATCAAAATTTAATGTGATATATAAACACTTAAAAAGTTCATGTAAATTTTAAAATCTCACCTAACTTGTGCATTTTAATTTTGAGTATTTATAGTAAGATCTACTAATATTATCTAATAAATTGATAATTTTTAATATTTTTAAAAATAAACAATAATTTATAATTTAAAATAAAACTGAATGAAATAATGTTAAATATATAACTCAATTTATCTGATGGAGCTACTTATGGGTGGCTACTAAGAAAAGCTCAAAAGAGGAAAAAAGTGGGTGCTTTGCATTCTGATTTGTGACGGGAAAGTGGGAAACATTGGTTGTAAGGTTTGCATAGACCAATATTGGAGAGTCCGAAGGAGCAAAACCAGTTATGTTTTAAAGTGATATCTTGAAATGAAAAGGTTATGAAAGTAACGAGGATAATGGGAATAATTAAAAGTATAAATTATTAGAGTGTTAGGCAAAAATTATTTATGAAAATGAGGATTTAAATTAATTTGTTTACTTGACGTACGTCTTTAGTAAATTTTGTATAAAGACGTGGGATATAAAATATTTAAGTAAATCCATCCATATTATTTAAGTGTTTTTTTAATTAAATAGTAAAAATTATACTGCAAGTTGATAATAAATAAATATGTAACTATTTAACCAGTGATAAGTGTAAGATATGATAATCTTGTAAAAAAAAATATTATAATTGAGCATAAAAATGGGATGAAGTGTAAATTTTTTTTTAACTGTATTGTTCACCATCCCCTTAAAAAGGGAGACAAGTTCAATGTCCAAAATTTATATAAGTAGGATTAAAACTTTAAATTCATCCTTCTTCTCGTAAAGGCTTTATTGAGTTACATAAAATTATTGGTATATTAGTGTTTGTCACTTGAATTTTTTAATTAAGGTTTGAGGTTTAATTTTCGACTTGAGCATGAAATTACAATTGAAAATATCATTTTATTTTAAAATATGTCGATTTAGTGGGAGGAGAATTCGTTAGGTGTCAAACAAAAAATCCCAACTATCCTTAATTACACAAAAAAAAAAGACTTTATTGAGTTCCAAAAAAAATCAATAGAACTTGTTCACATTTGATTAAATTTTTTTTTTATAACTTTTTAGATAACTCATATATATTAAATTATTAATTGTGTTTTAATTCAAACAATGTATAAAAATTATGAATTAAATTATATTTTTATTTAAATATAAAATTTTAACTTAGTAGTTTAAATATCATTATAATTTAAATTATTTAACTATTAAAATATCTAATTTATATTTTTAATAAATTCAAAAGAAGAGAGATCAAATTATTTAAAGAGTTAATCTTCATCTTCGTTATACATTTTCTTCTAATGATTCTAACTAGTAGCTCAGCATTTAACTATTACAAAATAATAATATTTATAAGAAATTTAATATTATTACCATAAAAGATATTAAAATATTCAAAATTGATCAAGTACATTTGATTAATTTTTCTTCCTGTTCTTAGTCAAAGTTTGGCCAATACAATAAAGCAACAATTGATGCAATAGGGTGATATTGAAAGGCATTTAACTCATTTGGAGAGAAATATTGCAATATTGAAATTGTAATAATTGATACAATAGGGTAATAATTTAAAGTAATTCAACTTATTTATTACAAATGTGTAAATTTAAATTTTGAAATGAATTAAAATTTTTACCATTTTAATTTAAATTAAAACAAATAAATATTTTTTTCACCATATATTAACTAAACGTTTTATTTTGCATTAAAAAAAGGGTTGGAACATTTTTTGGGTACAAAAAAAAGGTTGCAAATTAGTTTCTTAGTTAGAGTATATTAACAATTTATATCATTTATGTATTTTAAAACAATTTTTAGGTATGAGTACTTGTTAATTTACTCTGACTAAAAAATATGTACATTAACAAATCATTTTTATTATATTGAAAGTATAAAATTATTTAATACCTGTCTTTTAAGTTTATTAAAGTATTTAATAAAACATTTCTTTTGAGATAGAGATTCCTAAAAAATTTAATTTTACACTCTTTTATTACAAATCACTAAAATGAATATTGCCCCTTTTAATAGAATATTTTCTATAAAATATTTATAATATGTTTTGAAAATTCATTGAAAAAAAAATATTTAAAATATGATAATTATAACTATTAATTTTTTAAAATCACATTGAAAATATGGAACAATGTACACTATTAAAAGAAAATCTGAAAAAGTAGACACTATTAAAATATTGAATATCTAGCCATTGGAAGAAGGATGGTATAAATTCTAGACGTTGGAGTGCGATTGGGACTTGGGAGTCTTCCACATGAAGATATGTAAGAATAGCATATTTGCAAAGACGCAATAGCCATGACGTCACCCTATCTCTTTGACAGCGTCACTTTACTTTTTCTTTTCTAAAATCATCATCTTCCAACCAATCTCCAATTCCCTCTTTACCCTCAAAATCGTACCAATACCAACAATTTATTCAAGTTGAATTTTAAGTAATTTGTGATGCTTCGAGTTTTTTTATTTATTAAATTAGTTGTTTTCATTTTTGTTTTCCCAAGTTGTCTGGTTAACATTCCTTTTTCTCACTTTTTTTAATCTAGCTTTCTCAAGAAGGATTTAATTATCTTGTTTATTAATGTTCAATTGAGACTATATATATATATATATAAGAAATAATTATTGATTGAATTTTATTTATTTTAAATTAAACTTTAAATTATTCAGTGTTTTTCCTCCTGATGACCCAGAAAGTTAAGAAAATAAAATAAAACACTTACTATATAATGAGGGTGACATCATAAACCATTTGTTAAAGCAACAAAACTTAAAGATTAATGAAAGTCTTAAAAATTAATGATGTATGGTATAAAATCTTAATTTAACAATATTAACATTTTGGAGAGTTTGTCTTCTTTTTTTATACGTTGCTTGTCTTCTTTTAGAATAGCTAAATATATTTATTAGCTTAAAATGTTTGAGAAGTGATTTCAAAAATTATTATTCAATTTTCTATTATACCGTTTATTTATATTATTGATTAATTTTCTCATTACTTAAAAATCTTTATTTTTCTCTCTAATTCCACGATAAGTTGTGGAATATTAAAATTAGATAAAAATAAGAACATAATAAATAAATAAATATTAATATTATCTTAAATTATTTAAATGACACAAAAAATCAGCACTTGTAAGAAACAAAAATAATATTATTTATGATTATTACATTTATGAAACAACATTTTGTGGCAAAAGATTAAAGATTTAACAATTCAGTGGCCAAAAAAGAAGGGAGGTTACGTTAAAACAAGGGAGTAAATTTACTTTTTACTCCAAAAATTGATTCATACTAATTACCAAACTAAGAATACTTTTAATAAAGATGACATTAGTTGAGCAACCAACGTTGCACACCTTTTTTTTTTATTTTAGAAATATCTCTTTTATAATTATTGACCCTTCCTCTTTGGAGATTGGAATCTACTCACAATAAAGCAAGGAAGGAAGAATTCTTATCATCATAGTTAAATCAGTCATGATTATTATTTTTTCTTCTTGTAAAAATTCTTATTTGAGAAGCCAATTTTGTTTGAAACATAGTATTATTTATCATTCAAATCCAGTTTATATATCTTTTATCACTCACTAACAAATTGATTGAGATCTCTTTCTCTCTCTCTATATATATATTTAATGATGTTGAAGATAAATATATTTAATGTTTAATTTTGACATTTCATAGTATTGACATGAATTTTACATTGAAAGGTACTTACACGTACAGGTAATTTACATAATCCATAAAAATTAAATACCTTTTCCTTAACTACATAATTGTTTTTTTTCTTCAGAAAGTCAAAAATTAATCTTTCATAAATTACATATTTATGGAATAAACTTATTTGTTAACCATCACATACATTAATTATAATACCATTTAGTTGATTTATATCATTAAATATTTTTTAAGAAAATTACATGCTCATCAAAAAAATCATTATTAACTATCGTAACTAATAGATGAGAATGCTAAAATATTTTTAATTATGTATAAAAATTATTAAATAATATAGTAACACATCAGCGCACCATTAAACAAAACTACTATAATAAATTACATTTAAAGTAACAACTTTTTTTTTATGTGTACCAAAAGAAATAATATAATTGGTCAACAGTCTTCCCACGTTACTCACACATGCAAAAACAACAAGCAAATGCACAAATTAATAATAGCAACATTTTTTAAAACTCAATAATAGCAACATTTATTGTATTGTAAACATTTTGGATATTTAATAAATTGGAAAGAATAAGAAAATGAGTCGTCTAAGTGACAAAAAGGGTAAAAATTAATTCATATCTCGTGGACCAAAAAAACCCTGTATAGTATGTAGTCCTTGCTAATGCTATTAATTGTGATTTGGCCTTGTGGGATCTGAGTCACCATCATCGTTATGGAAGTGGAGAAGAGGAAGAACAAGAGGGTCATGAGAGAGGAAGAAGAGAGTGAAAGAGTGAAGAATAAGAGATTAAAGGGTGTAGAAGAAGAAGATGGTAGTGATGGTGTTCCCACGGAGGAGGAGGTGGAAGAGTTTTTTGCCATACTAAGAAGGATGAGGATGGCCGTCAAGTACTTTGACGACAAAGGGAGGGGCGGCAGGGAGTGGAGGGAGGCCCTCGAGACGGCGGAGCTCACGGTGGACCACCGCCACGACGTCGCCGCCGGCGAAGAGGATGACAAGCCAAAGAAAAAGGGTGGAGAGGTAATTATCAATGAGGGTTTTGACTTGAACGCCGTCGCGCCGGAAGCCGCTGAGGGCGGTGGCGCGTAGAGTTAATCAGCGTCTGGGACGCACGCGCCGTCGGTTTAACTGCTGTAAACTGAAGGTTTGTGTTCCTCAAACATGTTAAATTAGTTACCTGGTTTTCTCCGAACAAGAAAAAGAAAAATGAATCTACATGTCTCCCTCTCTCTCTCTCTCTCTCGTTGTTCTTTTCGGAATTAATTAGGTTGTAATAATAATAACAATATAGGAGGTTAGCAGTGCTATTGATTGACGAAATCTTAAATGAAACACAAGTTTGCTATTAACTGTTGTTCTTTTTCTTTTCTTTTTTTTCCTGGTGGAAATGACACATTTTTCCTTCGTGTATCTTCGTATTGAATTACCTTCTCTCCCCCATATATACAAATTGAAGGAGCCTATTTCCTCTTACGATATTTTTCTTCAATTTTTAATTTGTTAAATGAAGAAAAAAAAAATGTTCCTTTTTTATATTTGAGATATTGAAGCATTGTTGATACAAATTTGCATCCCCTTTTTAAATTTGTTGATTATGTGTATGGTGCGATAAATAGAAATCAATTGGATGGATATCAACGTGAAATCATGAAATGGAAATTCAAATCATAGTCTAAAGTTTTGTTTTATTGTATGTGAATAAGGGCAACATAAAAGCTCTATGCCCTTGTTGGTTTGAGCGAGATCAAATATTGAGTAAGTTTTTGTTTGACAATAGAAGGGGAATATATTGAGAGAGATGTTACCAACATAGAGTTAGATTAATTTGATAGTAAAAAAAATCATAAATTTAATTTTTTATTAATAAAAAAATTAATAATTAATAACTAATGTTTATCGATAAAAAATATATGTTAACAGAATACTCTCTCAGTGTAAGTCATATATTTTGCAATTTGCATGACGCTTGGAAATTGGAATCATATTCGACTTCACCTCTGTGCTCTTATAAAAAAACCAAAAAAAAGAAAAAAACTTCACCTCTGTGTTGATTGATTGTCTTTTTCAGTAGGATTAGGTGCAGGTCCTCTAGAACTTTTACTTTATTGAATCGTGGTCATTGAGCCGTGAATAATTTTAGGTGACGTTTCTTTGATATTAAAAAAGTAACGTGTTATATTGTGTTTAAAATTTTATATGAAATTATTTTTATAATGTTATAGAAATATAAAGATAAAATATAACTGTACAAAGTGGAATGTGATTTGACTTTTCAGTCCTATTTGGGTTTGTCAAGATGGGTAGGGTTGCTTAGCAGACTACAAAATGACCATAAAATAAGTCAAATCGAGATGATTCGAAATAGTATTAAATATTAACAATAAATATTATACAGTTGTTAACAGTAGAATATTATATATTCCAATTATTTATATTAAGGCTATCGTCCACGAATCTACATGAAAAATTAATCGGAAGTTAAAAGTTAAAAAATTAATAGTTAATTTTTTTTAAGTTAATTTATTAAATTATAAATATTCAATAAAAATGTGTATTGAAGTAATTGAAAAATATAAAATAATATATTTTTAAAAAATTAAATAAATATTTTAAATATAAAAAAATTAAAAGATAAGATTTTTTAAAATATTACTTATAGTTTAAAAAAACACTAGAACTGATCAAAAAACTTCTTTAGCAAAGAGGCAAACAAGTTTTTAAATTATTAAAAAAATTATAAACTAATTCAAATCACTTGTCGAATATAATCTAAATGTTTTTATTGAAAAAAATGTTAAATGTTTATATATGGCATATAAAAAAATGTTTTTTGTTTATGTTAGAGACCACTTAAGAATCAAATCCACTTTGAATATTTTTTGTTAAGCCAATAACGTTCACTTTAAGTTCATATATCATTCAACATCTTAATTCAAGATTTGGATTAAAATCTTGAAGCTGAGGAGAAGGATTCTGGTATGGGTGGTGTTGGAAGGGAAAAGAGGACCAAGAATACTGGATCAAAGTACTAATTGATAAGAAGCTAAAAGCTATACTAACCTAGATTACTGCAGACTACCACTAAAACTATGAAGATGAACATTAATATTTTCCATACCCATCTAGTATTTTGAAAAATAAAATACAACTTTTTTTAAAAAGATGAAATATTTCATTAAAAAAATTAGAATAATCACTAGAAGTGATCATTCAAATTCAAAATTTATACAGGGCAGAGCTACTTATAAAACGATCATCTAAAACCCTTGAGCTACTTATTTTTTTTCATCTTTTGATCCATCATACTTTCGTAGTCACTTTTTTTTTTCCTAAGGAACTTGAACCAAGATCTTAAAGAATCAAATTTAGTTTCACTTGAAGTCGAGTTTTTTTTTCTGAAAGATTAATATTAATTATTAATTTGTTAATTTTTATTATTGAGAGAAATTCAAATTCATGATATTTTTTTCTATGTTCATCTTTCAACCACCAAGTACCTTGAGTTATTTACATTGATTATTTTACATTTGATTTTTTGAAATTCAAATGAACAAGAATTGGTGTAAATTTTTAATTATTTTTTTTGCACAAACTTGTCACATTAATATTTATGTTACTTTTTGGTATTTTATATTTTAATATTTTTTTATTTTGATATGTGAAGTTTTAAAAATTTTATTTTGATCATTTATGTTTTTAAAGATTTTATTTTAATTTTTTTTATTTTTTGTTAAAAATATTAACATTATGTTACTTTTTAAATTTGAAATAATTAATATAATATAATAAAAAAAATAGTTGCCATTACCTGCTATTATATTAAATTCATTATTTTAAAATGATAAATAGTAGTAGTTTCTAACAAAGCAAAGTCCTTTAGGAGACACGTGAAATACATGGACATAATGTTACATTTATTGGGGAGAAAAATGTTGGATACGTTTAAAGCGGCGTACTGAACAGTCGCGCATATCCCTCAAGTCAATCTAGTCATCACTTTGAATCTGGTTTAATCTTATTTAAATTTAAATAACAAAAAATTTTAATTGTTCATTTAGTTCTTATAATTTTAAAATTTATTTTTTTTTAGTTTCTAAAGTTAATAAATATATTTTTTAGTCTCTAAAATTTAATAATTAAATTTTTTAATCTTTGAAGTTTATATTTTAATTCAAGGAGTTAAAAAAATTTAATGATAAAAACGTTTTGAGAACTCAAATGTAAACTTCAATGATTATTATTAAACTAAAATTGATAAGTTTACAAATTATAAAAACTAAATGGATAATTAAAGTAAAAATAAAGTTTAATCAATGCCTTGTTTTTTTTACTATGTATAGGTTGGTGTTAATATTAAAATGACGTCATCTTCATACGAATATATTATATTTTTAATTAATTAATTTTTAAAAATACCGATCATTTATACTTTATTTATTGGTTTTTTAGGTTAATTTATACTTTATTTATTTGTTAAACATAACAAATTTGATGTATGATTTTCATTAATCTGTTTTTCTTATTTTTGTTTCACGTTCAACTCTTCCTTTACCGTCCTCTCTCTCTTTTTCATTGTCAACATAGGATCTCTTCAACATATTTTTTTTTTAATCATTTTTCTTATTAAATTTGATTTATCTACTCACTTATATTTTAAACTAAATTGAATTAGAAGATCTGACAATACTTATATGTGTCATATTTGTTCTTAATTTAAACAATTTTGGTCTCATCTTATTATAATATAATTCTAATCAGACCTGTTATTCCCCAAAAGAGGTCTTCTTTGTCCTCCATCTACCATACGCAGGAAAAGTCCAAAGTGAATCCTAAGAAATAGTGAACCTTCATAGGATTTTTTTTTGTAGGCGTAAAGAATGAGTTTATGACAATAATTAATGTAGATTGCTTGATAATTTAAAAGATTAGTGTATTGATATAAGATCTTCACATGAATAAAATTAATTTATTTAATAAAAGAATTTGTATTCGATTCTAGTTATATATAAAATTTTCTTGAACTAACTGTAGATTCGCATCATAAATAAGATTAATCTTTGAGTTGAAGGACAAAGGTGATATCTGATGTAAGACAAAAAAAAATATATAGATTGGTTGTTCAAATAATTTATGGTGAACTAATGTGCTGTGACCGTTGGATTCATTGATTGAATATTGAAGGGTAATGATGCATTAGGGGTAATATGTTATGTTTTGAACGCAAATCTGAGCACGTCGTTGGTTTAGCTTTTTTGAGGCAGGTTTTATACTATAAACGAATGTGGATGTTTAAATTGATTAAATTAATAACTTATATGGAAGTTTTGAACCAGAATCGAAAGAGTAATATGAAGATATTGGGCTGAGTCCGAAATACTTAGTACAATAATCGAAGTTAAACCCAATGTTCTCGGCCCAAATAAAAGAAAAATAAAGAAAGGCTATCACTGACTACAATTTAGGGGTTGGCTTATTCATGGATCACTGGTGCATGTTGATGCTGTGACTTGGTGTTGAAAACGTTATTAAGGTGCAAGATTATTAGATTAGTCTATGTCCCATAATGTGTGATGTGTGATTGCTACGATGGAAGAGTGTGTAAAAGGCCAAGAAAATAAAAGAAATTGAGTGTTGTGTCAATAAGAGCTGCGTGAAAGAGAGGTTGCTGATTGAATGAGAGAGTTGATGATCGATGGCTCATGTGAGCCTACTTGAAGGTGAATGTGTGTGCTAGAACATCCTCTCGAGTTTTGTCGGAGTTTGTCATTGCTTATGATACTATTTAGGAATTTGGTAGGATGTAAACTATTTATAATCATTTTATGACATGACCCGTTGGGATCTTAGAGCCTACATTAACAACATGTTGGTTTTCCTTTATGATTGAGACTTTACCGTGTTTAGTTTCTACACTTTATCGCTTGTTTTGCTTTCTGTACTTTTTATTTTTATTGTGTTGACTAAATTATTCTTAATAAATCTCAACACTCTATTCCTCAAATGTTTCAACCCTATATTCTCCTTTCCTCCTCACATGTCCCTTCTCTTTTCTGCATCATCCCTTCCGTATCTTCTCTGCACGTTTAAAGGTGAAAGTAGAAGTCATATCCACAATCAAAGACGTTGAAGGTGTTTTGTCCATCTATGCACATTTTTTGTGAAGGTTGAAGGTGTTTTGTCCATCTATGCACATTTTTGGTGAAGGTTGAAGGTGTTTTGTCCATCTATGCACATTTTTGGTGAAGGTGGGTTGACGAAGACAAAAATCAAAATATTATTTCAGAATGGATTTTTTATAATACATGTCCAATCCAAGAATGTATTTAAAACACCTATTCCTGTTAGAGTTTTGTGGTCTCAGTTCCTTTGTCTCACATCGCTTGGTTTGTAAAAACTTGTGTCTCATTAGTGTTATATATAGAGACACCTTGTAAGCTTTAAAATATGCAAGTAATAAAAAGTTCTCTTAGTGTAGTCATGGACGTAAGTACATACATTGTGTGCTGAATCACGTTAAAACTTTGTGTTTTCTCTCTTTTTTCCTTATTCCTTTCTCTTCTTCTTATTGCTCTATACTAACAACAGGTATCAGAACTTTTGGTTACTCCACGGGATTTCCTTAGTTTAGAGGAATTAGTGGGAGTCTTCTCAGTTTAGAGGAGGCAGTGAGAGCAATGGCATTAGAAGAGGGGAAGGTGAAGATCGAGAAGTTCAATGGCAGAGATTTTAGCTTTTGGAAGATGCAGATAAAAGATTATCTATATCAGAAGAAGCTGTATCAATCCTTATCAGGGGATAAGCTAGATGACATGAAGCAAGAAGAATGGAACTTGCTAGATCGACAGGCTCTTGGCATGATCAGATTGACATTAGCCATGAACGTCGGGTTCAACATCGTAAACGAGAAGACTACTACAGGCCACGATGGAGACTTATTTTTGTTGAAGATCTTGAGATCAGAGAATCCAACATATATGTTGACTAAAGCTGTTACAACTGACAAGATGAGGCTTTGCATTGCCTCAGTTAGCCTTCGAGGATAATTAAAGATGAAGGAACACACTAGGTAAAGAGTCGATGAACTCATTTCTTACAAGGAGCTGCTAGAATTTGGAACTTAGACCCCAAGTGGGAGAATTATTAGAGTTTTGTGGTTTTAGTTCCTTTGTCTCACATCGCTTGGTTTGTAAAAACTTGTGTCTCATTAGTGTTATATATAGAGACACCTTATAAAAGTTCTCTTAGTGTAGTCGTGGACGTAAGTACATACATTGTGTGCTGAACCACGTTAAAACTTTGTGTCTTTTCTCTTTTCTCCTTATTCATTTCTCTTCTTCTTATTGCTCTATACTAATAATTCCAAATGATAAAATCTAAAACACTATTCTGGAATGATTATTCCAGAACACGTTTGGGGATTTACAAATATTTTATGGAATATTCATTCTATAATTCACCTTTAAATCTGAAATGTGTTCCAAACTACTTATTCTAGAAAACAAAATAAAATCAAAATTCTTGTATTATAAAATGGATATTTCATAACACGTTTAAGAATTTATAAGTTTATATTTCATAATACACTTGTAAATCTAGATCTTAACATAGTACTTATTCCATAAGTCAAAAAAATCAAAAGTTATGAATTATGAAATAGGTGTTTCACAACACATTTCCATATATACAAGTGTATTATGGAATGGATATTTGATAAAAGACCAGAACATCCCCAAATGTGTTACGGAACACCCTCACCAGAACTCAACACCCAGCACCCATTTTGTAGAAGCCGAACACCCACCCCTAGTGGACCACAACAGACCATAATGGATTTACCTTCACTGGATAATTGTATCTACACAATAAAAATGGAAAGTGTAGGAAGAAGGTGGAGAAAGCAGAAAGTATTAGCCGGAGTTTGCATATGGAAGCCCAATAAGCCCATTTGAACTTTTCAGAGTTCACAAATCATAACCCAATTCATAAACCCAAAGTTGCATGAAATTTTGCATTCTTCTCTATATGTTTCCAACGGGGAAGTTCCGGATTAATTCATTCCATTTCCTTCTCTCTTTTTTTCTATGTAGAGTGTTGTTTGTTCAAAATTCGTTCTAAAAATAAACTCTCACTTCGTACACTTGTTGTGATCCTAACAAATATTACTTTATCAATAAGGAATATGTGTTTTCAGCATCATTATAATTGCATCTATAGTATAATGTGTTCTTCGATGGCAGATTGCATATTCGAAGGTGTGGACTTTATTTTCAGTAAATAAAATAAACCACCCATTTAATCCCTCAAGTATTATTCTTTTTCTTGAATAGTCTTTAAAATAATAAAATTATATAAGCAGACCCTAAAGATTTGAGTATTCACCAATTTAGTTCTTTAGTTGATATATTTTACTAACATCCAAAAATTAATTTGAACAATTTTTGGATATTTGAGAAATTAAGTAGTATGATTTATAATATTTAAGAGATTACTTATATAATTTATTTATTTCAAAAAATATTTAAAGAGAAAAATACTAATAATTTAGGAATGAAATTAATATTTGTTTGAATATATAGCAATTTGGTTTTCGCAAAGGTACGAGGTGACATATAAAGAAAAAATAAAGTGGAACAACAAGGCTAATACCCAATGAAAAAAATAATAATGTTGAGGAGGTTGTAGTTTATATGTACAAACAATAAAGTTAGGATAATCATTAGAAAACTCAAAAAAATCTTTATATTATTAATACATTGACTATTTTCTCTATACATAGTATTATTATATTTTAAACCCTGGACTTATAATACGGATTCGAAGAGAGTGGTTAACAACAATACCTTTGACGTGCCATGCATTGCATGCATACACAATATGCTGCTTGCAATTTAATTTTATGTTTAATTTTAATATATTTTTTATGTAAATATTTTTATATTACTAATTAATTAAAAAATCAATTTAAATATATTTTTTTTATAAGAATTAATAGTTTTAATTATATGATTATTTATAATTTAATGATATTATAAAATCATTTTATTGTTAACATATTTTTTTTGGTAATTATTCTAAAAATTACCAATTTATAAATTTATCAACGTGTAAAAGTTATTATATCATTAATATTTTTATGTATAATGATGATAATAAGAACCAAACATAAATTTTCTGCTACTATTTATGTTATTAATTACTAATTATTACTACTATATTACTAATATATTTTAGTTAAATTCTGTTTTTCTTTATTACTTAAAATATGCATGTTGACGTGGGTTGTTTATCGGTTCATTTATGTCAACTTTAATGATTCCAGGGAACAACTCGAGGTGACGTAAAGATTAGAAGCATTCATTCCAAACAAAAGGAAAAGCAAAGTACTTTCTGCCCTTAAAAAAATTAAATAATGCCCCAGAAATTTTCTTTAGTTATTTTGTACTATGTTTTTGTAAAACATCATAGAAGAGATAAGATCATAGAACACCTCAAATAATTCGGCCAAAGAAAATATTTTTTCTCCCATGCTGCAATTAATATTATTCCGGTAGTCAGGAAGTCACAAAATCTTTATTAGTCGACATCACAAATTATTTATAAATATTTTTTTTCTCAATCTACTGCAATGTTTTTTATAAGAATAAAATCATGATAATTTATTGAATACATAAACCAACAATTCATGAAAACTCTAACCATGCCTATGAACTTTTCTAACTAAAATATAAAGATTTTATACGAATAATATATTAAAATTAAACTGGTGTGGAGGGAGGAAAAGTCAATGGCTGGTTTCCAGTGCATTATTGCATAAGATGATTATTAGTCAATAGAAAATCTATTTCCTCTATACACACTTACGTGGGATACACTAGTGTGTGCGTGTGTGGTAAAGTCAAATGGTTGATTGCTAATACACTACATAATATACTTATTATATAGTCAATAGAAAATCTAGTTTCTTTACACGATTACTAGGATACACCAATAATAAATATATTACAAGAGACAGAGAGAGGACGTGATTAAATGATATTAGTTGTTAATTATTATCAAAAGAAAAAATTAAAACTATCGATTTGATTGTTGAATTTAAAGTTTTTGTAGAATAAATCAAATTAAAAAATTAATTAACACATCATTATTTCACTTTATTTTAACATATGTACTATGCTTTTTAAAATATCAATACTTAACTATTATTCATTTGTATGCTTACAGATATTTAAATTATATAAATTTTTATATACATAATCATAATAATAAAATATCACATGATTTAACTGTTAGAATAATAAAACTTATGTCTAAAAAAATATTTTTCACTAAATGTGTACAGTTTGCAGCTCCTGAATATTGAGCACGCTATTTCTAACCTCTTAAAAAATTTAAACTGTCTTTTCTATTTATCTCGCCCTTAATTATAGTAGCTTATTTCATGTTTTTCTCTCTCTTTTCATCATTCGTAGAATGTAAGTATTATGTATTTAAGAATTTTAAGTATGAATAGCATTAATTTTTTCTAGAAGGAGGAATTTTTACTTCTATTTTTTTACTGTAAATTAAGTAAAATAAAAATTATATTTCAAAAGGAGCAAACATTTTCAGTAATTTCGAAATAATGAAAACCAAGGAAAATTAAGATGTGGTTTAAAATCAAATCTAGCGTGAAGAAATGAAAACTGAAAGAAAAATAATGGCTTTAAGACCTTTGATGGATATAGAAATTCTCACATGACTTTCAATTATATCCAAAAAAAAAATATTTTCAGTCCCTCAATTTTAATAATTATTGTTTTTAGTTTTTAAATAATTTTAAAGCAATTTTAATTCATATTTTTTTTTCTATTGACGTGACAGAAATGATCTATTAATTTGATGTATTAGCTTAGTGTCAAAATTATGAGTAAATTATTTATTTGTTAATTTTAGTTTCTCAAAAAATAATTTTTTTCAACTTTTATTGATTTTAGTTATTCTCATTAATTGTTAAGTGTTGATATGATAATCATACAACTTATAAATTTAATTATTAATATGATGTAACAGCCACATCATAAAACATTATTAGTTTAAGATATTTTTTTAAAATTTTCAGGCGCTACAAGTTTCCATCGCCTTATCGCATGGCCTTCTCCCTGTTGGATTGAGACTCTTAAAGAATATCACTGTTATAATAAGTATTATCTAAACTCTACACATTATTGTCCGTAAATTTTTTAAGAAAAAATCTTTCATATTTTATTAATTAGGGTGAAATAATGGGGTTCATGACATATGATTAGTAGTGAACAACTAAAGATGGAAAAGAACAAATTGTAAGACGTGGGCCAAGTGTTATTATTATGATATAATAAGGAACCAAGAGGTGCAATTGGAAGCACCACTACCCTTAAAACAAGATAGGGTCTCTTTGACTCACTCACCATCTATATTGTTGGAAAAAAAAAACTCAAATCTCTATCAACTAAAAATAAAGTTAAATTAAAATATAAAAATAAGAAATAATTCTCATCTTTTAAATTAATTTTTGAGATTGAAATATATCTATAGTCACATTCTTAATATTCTAGAACATGTTGTATTGTGGATTGTGAATTGTGATGCAGCTGAGAGGTAGTTTGGCCGTTGCAGTGCAAGTGGAAGGACAATCCAACGCACCAAAGTGTACGTTCTGTTTTTTACACGACCATTGGGAAAGCGATGGAGTGAAGAGAAATCAATCAATAAACTAGAGATCCTAAAAACTACAATCCTATAAAATATTCCACACAATTTGACACTTATATTCTTTAAACATAAATTATAATTCATCTCTAATTTAAAAGTAGATTTGTATCTAAAATCATTACTTTACACTTATTTGTGCTGATCTAATGACAAGAAAATTAGTTGTGTTAAAATAGAAATTTCATATTTTCTATTACACACACACAAAAAAAAATAACAAGAACTACAAAATGAGTGTATCGACTTACATATAGTTATTTTACTTTAAAATTTGGTCCCATGTTTGTACTCTTATTATATAAATGTGATAGATGTTGTGAAAGAGAGTTTTATGGTTTAAAATAATCTTACTTGATTTGATAAAAAATATTTTCAATGAAAAAAATTGTATGATTTCCTAGAGAAAAAAAAATAAAAGAAGAGTTAAGAAATATTCTGTAGTTCTGGGTTCAAACCTTATATTAAATACTTAAAAGGCAAAATTTTATCATCTAAAATAATAACCTTAAATAACTCAAGCAAATTTGATCTTAAAAAAAAAAAAGAAGAGAGAGAGTAAAAAGCTAAGAAATGTGTGGTGCATGATTGTAGTTGTGGACATGTGCTAATGGAATATGCATATGCAATCTTTCTATTTTTTTTTATCTGAAATTGCAAGCAAAACCGAAAGATGTTGTGAGGCCCACTTATTTTTGACATTATTAGCTGAATTGACTACCCCAACTAACGCTTGCTTGCTGCACCCTCCCATGCCTCCTTTAACCAAATATGCATCTTGGGGTTGACAATAATAGATATCTTTCTTATTCTAAAATTATAAATGCATTCAGAGAGATATTTCAATAATGACTACTTCCTAATCTTGTATAACATATTGGATTTTTTATGTGGATCCCACAAGTTAATTTGTCTCTTAAGATGCTTAGCTGCTAAGTTGTACCACTCAAATTTCTATTTTTAAAGAAAAGGAAAATTCAACTTGTTTTTTTAATTCTTGGTGCCCGCGGATACTAATTTAACTAGGGGAGGGAGTTTGTTGCCTCTTGTCATTCTTGGATTAATATTGGAAAAAGAGTAATATTAGCAACATGTTTTTTTTTTATTTCTAACACATTATTTTAAACGTACATTTTTTTAATAATTAGATGGAATTTTTTAAAAATAATAAAATTTTATGAATATCATGTTATAATTAATAATTTTCTCTCATAATTGAATAAGTTAACTTTTTTTAGATGATAAAAAAAATTAGGTGAATTGTGTTATAGGATTCATTAAGTTCAAGACAAGAGTAAAAATAACATATAAAACACTTACAAATTACTCATCAATAAAATCTTCACATTAATAGAAGTCGAATTCACATAATTATAAGATGTGAGTTCCTTTCTTACTAATTTTATCAACATTTTGTAGGTAATAAGTTGACTATTGGCCTAGAAGAGAAATTAGCTATTGTATAAAATTTAAATGTAGTGATATTCTATTATTCTAAAATCTCATTAATTTATATTTTTTATAGTGTCTTTTTTCTCTCTTTATCTCTCTCTATGTCTACTAAATAATGGGTGTCTATATATCCATCGTTTCCCTAAAATTTATCATTGCAAACACTTCACATAATTTAAAGGAAAATATTTTATAAACACCTATTGTGCTATGGTACACTTAGGAAGGGAGAAGAAAGAGAGATAAAAGATATATGCTTGATAAAATTTATGATGTGACGAGAAAAAAAGAGAAAAATAAATGAAAGATATTGAGAGAATATTTAAAATAGAAGATGCTCATGTATCATTATTCTAATTTAAAATAAACTTATTTAAATCCGAATTCAAATAATTACATGGTATGGGTTATTTTTATATAATTTGTTCAATAAGTAGACTAACGTATACAAAACAAATCAAACTTCTTACAACAGTATTTATTGTAAAAATTATAGAAAAATAAAAAAAATTAAATTATGAGCGACACAATTTTGTTATATGTATATCAATAATTTTGATTTTATAATTTTTTAACCATCACTCTAAAGATATTAATTAGTATTTACTTAAAACTAAGCACTTTGAAGAATCAAAATCTGGGTTACTCAATCAATTGATTTAGTTTGTATTAGCTGAAAAAGTTTGATAAGTCAAACAAAATGAACCCATAAACACACATAGGCCTAAAAACAAGTAGATTTGATTATTTTGTGTGTACTAGTCTAATATTTAAATAATTTGTGTCGGCACTTGGCAGAAGACGTGATACAATAGGGAACAGCGACCGTATCTTAAATTGAACTTTACATTTTGATTTTCCCTAAAGAGAGTTATACACCAAACCAAACACGTCACCCCCAGAAACTTCAATTTCATTATCGTTCCTGGTAATGGCAATTTCAGCCGAACTCTAGGGGTATATTCGTAGTTTGACATGACATATTTCAAATATTAATTGCTTTCAAGAAAATGTGCCTTTTTAGGGCGATTTAAACTTAGTTTTTTCTTTCTTTCTCATATTCGTAGTTTTTCTTTTCTTTTTTGAGACAGATATTCGAAGTTAACTATCACACGTTAGAGATATTCTTTCAAAAATTTGATTCGGCGTATTTTCGGACAGATTCTATATATACTTTGAATTATTTTAATTTGACCAAATAGTTTATACTTTTTTAAATAATGATTTTTTTTAACAATCTCTGTATGTTTTAATATCTAATTTGGATGAAAGCGTTTTTAAGAGTTGATCTTTACCAATGGCGTTTTTAGATTTTTTTTTCAATAAATTTTTTTTTAATCTTTTGTCTTTTTCATATTCATTTTTAAATTAAAATTTGATATTTTTTTAAAAGAAACTATCAATAATTAAATATTCTATCTTAATATAAATCATTTATCATAAAATTAAAATACAATTTGTATAATCAAAATATTTTTTTTTACAAATTTTAATTATAATATAATTTATACTTAATTACGTTTGTAGTTTTTGAAATTAAGGATAAATTCATTTTTGGTCCCCAAATTGAAAAAAGAAATCATTTTAATCTCTACAATAAATTTATTAATGATGTTTACTTTTAGGGACTACAAAAACATATTTTTGATATTATAGAGACTAAAATATTTTTTTTACACTTTGGGATGATAAAAATATATTTGTCCGAAATTTTATTGACTAAAAACATAAATAAACTTATAATTTATATATTTTAACATTACTTTTATTTTTACTGATAAAATTTTATATAAGATAGTATTATAATTATGATAAAAAATTATATGATATATTTTAAAACATAATTTTACCATTACTTATTTTAGAATTTAATTATCCATAATGTATAAATTTATACATTTTTTAAAATATAAATTAATTCAATCTTATTCTACACAATAACGATTTTAATCTAATCGGATATAAATAAATAAGTTTAATAAAAATTTTAAGTAGAACATAGTTTAAATAAAATATTTCTCATAACACCTTTAATATTTTCACTTGAAGTTTTATTTTTCCAAAATAATCTTCGTTTAATTGAAGTTGCATTTCCAACAACATTTTCTTTTATGTCCTATATAATTAATTTAGAGGATACTTTAGGAAATTAACTATTTTTTTTATAGGTGTGTAATTCAATTTTTTTCTTATATGTTAACTCAACATTTAAATATACTCATTTTCATAATTTTTAAAAGATTTAATTAAGTAATTTTTGAAAAATCAAGGGGTGAGAAACCGAGAAATTTATATTAATGAATATGTCATCTAGCATGTGAAATCTGTATTATCTGTCATCTATGCATACATTTACATGAGTAGTTATGTGAATGAATTTGATGTTATATCTTAATTTAAAATATTTTAAAATTTAAGTTATAAATTTTTTATTCAATGTTCAATTTTTTCTATTTGATGTGAAATTTTTTCATGTATCTAACACTAATCCATTAAAATTTATGAAAATAACTAATACATTATATCATAGGACACATTGACTCAAAATTAATTTTTCAATCAGTTTATATGCGTGATTCTACTCTTAAATAAATTTAACGTTAAAGAGTATTTTAATTTGATTTTTAACCATGCAATGTGAATGAAAACATGCAAGCAATCTTACCGACGCTAACCTTTTTTAATTACAGTAATTTGTTTGTCTTCGTAGTGAATGCCATCTCAATTACTGACAAGTCAATATCACCAGCACGTGACTCTGGGTCATTTCTGTACAGGTGTTATCCTCTGGCATTTCCTGTCATAAACTTTAATTTTTAAATCTGTTAAGAGTATTTTTAATTGGTGTAATTTGTTTTTTTTTTATTTTTTTAATTAATTCTCACAATGTTATAATATATAATTAGACAACTCATATATACTTTATTTTAATAATAAAAATATTTTTAAAGTTTATCTTTTTAATCCTTATGATTTCATTTTTTTTTTAATTTTTGTCGTGGTAAATTTTTAAATTTATAATTATTGTAAATTATATTTGTTTTATTTTTTCTTTAAGTATTTTTCTAAATCACTTTTTTAACGTTACATATTATTTAAATCATTTTAAGGATAAAAATAAAATAAATATAATTTATAAAGATTCAAATAAAATAAATTTGGAAAGATAAAAATAAAAAAATCAAATTACAATAACTAAAAATATTTAAATATTTTTAAAATTTTAAAAACTATTTCTTATAGAAATAATGATGTTTAATTTTAAACAATTCAACGTGCTAACGTATATTTTTTACAATAAAAAAAATATACAGCAATACCTTATAATAAACAATCATTAAGTAGTTAACGTTGGAGATACTCTAAAATCACATTGAAAATATTTGTAATTATTAATAAAATACTTCAATAAATGATGAACTATATTAATAATAAACGACACCATTATGAAAAATAAATATTTCAAAATTTTATGAAAAATTATAATCACATCCGCCACTTTATGATAATGAAATTCCAAGTTATAAATGATGTCATCTAATAAATATTTTTATTAATAATGCCACTAAATAGTAATTAAACGATACCTCAAATACCTATATATATATAATGGTATGGTAAAGCTGAAAACCTCAAACAACTATATTAAAATTAAAAATTAAAAATTAAGGAATTGGATAAAAATGATTAATGCGTTAAAATTAATATTGAATCATGTAGATAATAATTGAGTTCATTTTTGATGAAAATAATTCTTAATTAAATTTTACTTATTTTTTAATTAAATTTTGGATTAATCAGATTTTTTTTTCTTAATGAATAAGAGGATTATTAAGAAGAAAAAAAAGACTTATATGAAAACGTAAGCTATGACGTTTTTATATAAATTATAAATTTATGACGACTCTAAATTTTTAGTAATACGTATATCATATAATAAATTTTTAGTATAAATTATTAATTTTATTATATATAAAAAAATCATCGAAGAAATATTAAAGTATTCATACACGAGTAACACGACGAACACGATACGTGCTTTTTTAAAAAAAGATCTTTGTGATTTATTTGCTAAAAAATCGACCTTTTACAAAATTATGAAAATTAAGCTTACGCGTGTCTTGAGTTAAATTTATTTTAAGGGATATTTTTTTATTAATTTCTTGATAGAATTATTTTTTACATTATACACTAAGTTAGTATTGACAAAATAAAAAATTGTTTTGTTTTGTTATATTTAATAGTTTAAACATGAATTTAATCCTCGTAATTTTCTATTTTTTTAATCTCAGTCCATGTAAAATTCTAGTTTTTCACTTTTCACAATGGTAGTTAAATGAAAAATTCAGTTAAAAATATAAAATATAAATTTAATACATAGTTCAAAAATTTAATTAAAAATTACTTAAATAGTTTTTTATGCATACTTAAATAGTTAAGGACTTATGTACCCAAAAAAAATGTTTAAGGACTTACATAATAATTTAAAATGACAAGATAATATAAAAATCTGGTTTTAAAAGTCCTAATCGTAGTTTGATTTGATTTGAGGGTTCAGAATGCAAACACGTCACCACCAAAAAAAATCGTTAAGGTCCTTAAGGAGGTTCTGTCTCTCCTAAACCATGCATTGAGATTGAGCAATTAGTTTATGCAGTTAAGTAACATATGAGATGGAATACCAACATTTGATATATAATTTTATTATTTAAGTATGTGATTATGAATTTAATTTCTGATTCTTTGATATAAAAATTGATCCGTTAAGAAATATCATTTTTTAAAATAAATTTGAGTACTTTAAAGATTAATAATTGACTTTGGCTATTATTACATTAGTTAAAAAACGTATGAGAGAGAATATTTTGGAAAAAGAAAAGTAAAATTGTATTTTTTTTCCTTTTAGTTGTTTTTAATTTTTGATTTTTATCTTTCTTTAAAATTATTGATATATTTTGTCTTTCTTCTTTATTCAATTACATAATTTTGGTTCCCAAATTCAGATTTAGACGTTGATTGTTATGCATAAACATTAGGATCACGTGTTGTTATAATCTGATTTAACGATAACTCTCACATGTTATGTTTTTATCGTTCAATCAGAATGTGATTGATAATCAACATTTTTGTATAACAGTCAATGTTTAACTTTAAACTTGAGGATCAAAATTATGTGATTTGATAAAAAAAAAAAGATAAAATACGTGAATAATTTCCGAGAGCGAGCAAGATTGAAATTGAAAACAGGTAAATTTGCAATTTTATGAAAAAGAAAAGGATGGAGTGCGATGCGAGGGAAGCGGTTGGCACGTGTGAAGAAAAGGGCTATGAGTTGGCGTCCTGCATGGAACGAAGCCGCAGATGCCGACTCGTGTGAATTGCGAAAGCCGCCACGAAACGAAGGATCTTGTCGTATTTATCTTCTAGGCTATTATCAGCCATTGGATTTGGAGGAACGTGTAAACTATTGTGGCCTAGCTCCAACACAACCTTTGCACACGGTTGCGTAAAGCTTTTGTTTTCTTTACGATTTTTAAATTTTAATAGACTAATAAAGCATATTTTGAAGTTTTAACCGATTGAATTTTTAGTTGAATTATTCCAATAGTATTTTAGATTTATTCTTAACGAAAATAATTTTACTTAGAGTCTTCTCTTACAAATAAATAATAAATAGATTTTAGTAAATTTGTTACTGAAAAATATGATATATTTACATATTAATTAATGAGCTTATAACTAACTAAACAGAAATTTTTGACTGCACAAACCTATCAAATAAAGAATAGTTAAAACTACACAATCAAATTACATTCAAGTTATGTTTCACAAGTTATTTTAGTTAATTTTTGTTTTTTTAATAACCGAAAACCTTCTAGTGACTATTATTTTAAATTATATTTTTTAAAATGTTAATTTCTAATTTTTACGATTTCTTATTGTTAAATGATGGTGTTATAATGATAAAAAGTGATGATATTATATTAAATATTAATATTAAAACTCTTATAAATAAGTCAGTCTAAACTCACAATAGCCTGTCCAACTTAAATAAAATGTATTTTAAAATTTCTAAAATTGACTTTTTGTTAAATAGGTAAGGATAAAATAAGCTTTGAACGAATTATACGGTAAGTCGTCGGCAAAGAATCTAATATATTGTCAATTCTAATAAAGTAATATTTTAACTTCCAAAAAATGTTTGATTCAGTTTTTTTTTTCTCTTTTCAAAAGAATAAAAGTTGCAAAAATGAGACAAATACTGAAGAAGTAGAAGAGTAAACCAGCAAAAGAAGAAGAGTAGTTGCACGAAATTTATGAAACCACATGCATTTACTCAATTGGTTGCATTTTTTTTTCAGGGAATGGTTAGATGGAAATCATGTGAGATATTAGTAAAAGGCTTTTTTTTTTTTTAGTGCTATAAACTAATCAAAGGACTAATATTCTCCCAAAAATAATTGATGGGAGGAAATTTTTAGTAGTGGAGCGGTTAATTGTTAGTTTTCAAGCCTAGACTCATTAGTACAACTTTTCTTTAATGTGATTGCTATTAGGAATAGTTTGGCATAAAAACTTCAATGATGCAACTGCCAGAAAACTCTTTAAAATCTTCCATTTTTTTTTAAAAAATCAACTAGAAACCTAATCGAGGGACAAAAATCATGATTGTTATAAGCAATAAATTCATCTTTCATGCAAGCTTATGTATGCAAATAACATGGAAAATATAATACTTCTATTTTGTAAAACCCATCTTAGTAATTATATACTTAAAATCAATTTTGATTGCAAAATTAAATAACATTATATATCAAATCAAAATAAGAAAAAATAAGTGTCAAAATTGATTAACTCTATTCAAATGAAAATAGTTATAAGAATAAAATAAAATAACCAAAATTACAATAGAAAACTAATTAAAATATCCATATATAATTATATAATTAAGATTAACTCACACTTCTACTAAGTATTACTTTAATATATGGGTGCGAAAAAAGAATAGTTGTATCCTTTATTAGCTTACAATGTACTACAGTACAAGAGATCATATTATACTTACTTTTGTCCTTAAAAAAAGATTATACTTACTTATTTTCTTTCTCAATTATGTAACATCAAAATAGTTAAATATAATGGTTGTGATATTTTCTTCTTCTTTCTTTGAGTTTTATAAATCTGTTGATTTATAAACTTACAATAAATCCTTAACCACGTGCTTGTCCAAGGTACGACTAATCAAACATTTTATCTTATTTTTATAAATAAAATATCAATATAAATCTATTTTAGAATAATTTATCGATATGAAACTATATTAACTATTTATGAGTTAAAATTAATAATCTGATATAAATTTAAGAAAAACATGGAACGAGACATATTCTTTAACATGTGTTACATTTTCATTAAATCTATTGATTAATTTTGATATGTAAAAAGTGACTCATGTCATAAATTATTTTAAAATAAAATCGTATTTATATTTTGTTGATAACTAATTTAAAATTATCAATCACTCCAAAAGATATTATTTAAAAATTTCTAATTAAATTGAAATAATCTTATATAAATTGATCTATTCAAGGAACAGAAGAAAATAACAAACAATGACATTGTCGATCTCAAATATTATAAGGAAATAAAATGGTATGCAATGAACATAATTACGAAGATGTCTAAAAAAACATAATTATAATTTTTTTAACAAAAATATTAAAATATATTTTCGTGTTACGTATTAAAATGAAGGAAATATTATTATTTTGTGTTTCACATACCTTTTCAACAAAATTTATTTTGTATTCATGAAAGAAAGCAATTTTTTTTGGTCTGATCATGACTGATTCTGAAGTATTTACAGTATTTTTTGTATTGACTAATATTTATTTTTTCGACAATTGTCCTAATCTATTTTATTTTTTTTTGCAAACAAATTGGTCCGTGGTTATTCTAATTTTTTTAGAGAATCTTTTTTAGGTATCTCAGTAATATCAGTTAGAAATGAAAAAAGTTATTGATACAATTAATTTGTTATTTAAGTTTCTTAATTGAGGTTTAATATTTGGTTAAGAATAAAATTGTAATAAAAAATATCACTTTATTTCAATATTAACGGATCCCGGCCGTGAGAGAAAATTAGTTGAATGTTAAATAAAAAGTCCAAATGATTAAATAAAAAGAATACTAACTAATTTTTTCATATTTGGTTTAACAAAAATATTAGATTTAGTTTGTTATGTGTTTTATGATATTAAGGATCTATTTACTATCAAGTTAGATAGAATTAATTTCAAGAAAAAAATTATATTGTTTAATTAACCTTAGAACTTAAAATAATATCAATTACGCAATTTATATTAAAACATGTCTGATGACCAGATAAATTAATTCTAAATGTAACGAATAGGCCATAAAAGTCACACAACGAGGGTAAATAATAAAAAAAGAAACGCTTAGGTCGGTTGCCTATTTGGTTGTGAGGATGAAAAAAAAAACAAATTATATTAACACTTTCATATTTTTTTGGATTGTACACGATATTTTTTTCTTATTTAACGTTTACCACAATATTTTCAAACAATTAAAAAATCATTGTAACTATAAAAAGGTTTCCATAAGTCATATAATATTTTAAACATAAAAAGTTTAATATATAAATAAAAAGTGATATTATACGCAATTAAAAGGAACTTTTAAGACGTGTTTGATTTAAAGAAGAAAAATAAGAGACAAATTTTTAAATTAAAATAAAAGATAAAAGATATAAATTTGACATAATAAAATACAAAATTTATTTGATATATTATTTCTATTACTCTTCCAAAACCAGCCAAGTAGAAACTAGTCTGGAGTAAATTGAGTCCATGTTACTATCACAACTTGATAAAACTGACACGTGAGAAAGGAATTAAAGGAAAAATACAAGAAAAGTAGCTGGCCGAAAATCAATGTTGGATCCAAATCAACGTCAAAGTAAACCAGATCAGATAAAACTGGCAAGAGAAAAAGCCAAACAATTGGTGGTTCTAACACATAGTGTGTTTGGATCCGTGTAAAAAAAACGTGAATGAATCATAATATGAAATTACAGAGAGTAATTTTTATTTTATTTTAGAGTGTGTTGGGATGAAAGAAGTTAAAATGTTGAGAAATTTTAAATTTTTAAAATTTTAAATATTTTAATTGAAATTCTTTTATTTTTAAATTTTTGTGTTTTGATAAAAAAAAATTAAAATTATGAAGATGAAAAAAAAAATGAATGAAAAAAAGAAAAGATATAATTATTGTGTTAGTTATACGTGTTCCGTTCAGACCTTATCCATGTTTCCATGATATCATTGTTTATGATTTATTGAAGAAGTAAGTAAAAAGAGAATTTCAACTTCTCACCTTTTAAAAATAAATTGAAATTCCAGACTTTTAATTGTTTAAAATTTTATTTTAAAATTTTAAATTTTTCACAACAAAACATCCCAACAATAAATTCTAGATTATCAGAAATTCAAATTTTCTAATAAATTTATTTCCTCCATTAAAATTTTCTCTATTCAAAGATACTATTCTTAACTAAAAATAAACGTAAATCTTATGGGACGCGACCGGCAACCAGCTAACAATCCAATACCCATCTAGTATTACTTTGAAAAACATGCAACCTTCTTTTTCCTTGCCTTGCGTTTGATTAAAAAATAAGCAATAACTTGTCAACACAAAGCCATATCTAATCTTTTTCAAAAAATATTAAATAAATAAAAGATAGCAAAACGAAATCAATCCAAGCCAAGAATCTACAATAAAAAAAAGTGGTAAGTTAAAAAAAGAAATAAAAAACACACATGATGTTTCCTATGTACGTGGTCCCCCCACCGGACTCCAAACCGCTATTAACTTTAGTTAATTGCCAGAAAAGAAAAATCCGCTGTCTCCAATAATGGCCAACGGATCTCTCACGCTAAAAAGGAAATTTAGAATCACACACACAACATTAATTTTTAACTTTTATCGCTATTTTATTTCGTGCAGCTTTTTTAGATATTTGCAAAATTTTAAAAAGATAAATAGTATTTTTTTCTTAAATGTATAAATCAATAACCGTTTGATCTATGTAAGAACGTAGGATGAAGATTTTAATTTAGTTACTGAACATATAAAAAGTGCATCAATTACCACTCTTATATTTAAATAAAAAAAATCGTGATGCAAAAAATAAAAAACTCCTGATAAAAAAAGTGAACACGCTGACTTGGTAGAAGAAACAAAATACTTAAGTGTAATTAAACTTTACATCAATAAGTAATTTTATAATAAGTCAGAAGATGAAAATTAAGAATATCTTATAACTCTAATAAGAAATCAAATATAATTTAATTAGGATGGTTAAAAAAAAAATATTGAAAAAAGAATAGTAGTATTGTATTATCTTTGTCAAAAAGAAAAAACAAGAAAAGAAAGAACGAGAGGCCCGTGAAAGAAGTTGTTTTTATTATTTTAGCGATATGCACGCGCCTGTCACCATCTGGCATTACGAATTAAAGCAAACAAACCCTAACCCACTTTTCTTACCATTATATATACCATTCATCCTTTCTCTTTCCTCTCACCCAAACACTTCTCTTTTTCTCTCTCTACACTCTATTCAACCCTTCACATTTTCTCTCTTCTTTATCTTAAATTACTTTTCCATGGAGGAAAGCAAGAAACGAGTCCGGGACGAGTCCAGCTACTCACCCGAGTCCCAAACTCAGCTGGTCGACTCTCCCGAGTCTGAAAGTCAGCGGGTCGACTCACCTGAGTCTAAGATTCGTCGAGTTGACTCGTCCGAGTCTCAACTCGACTCGGTCCTTGACTCGGAGGTGCGTCTACAAGACGACATTTTTAACATACTTGACGACGCCGATAATGTGCCTGAGCGTGACTCGGTGCAGGGTCTTGACTCAGTGATCAAAAGCTTCGAAGATGAGATAAACGCTCCTGGTTCGGATTCTGGTTCGGGTGACCCGACCCAGGAACCAGACTCTGGGGAGCTACAATCTAACTTGGGGTATCTTCTAGAAGCCTCTGACGACGAACTGGGGTTGCCGCCGACGGTTGTTGACGGTGAGGAAACGGGTCGGGTTGGTCCGGAAATGACGGAGCTTGCCAGGTTAATGGGTTTTGAAGATGATATACCCAGTTATGATGCATTCGGGTTTGGGTCAGGGTTTGCGGCGGAGAGTGACGGCGGCGCCGGAGGTTTTGTGACGGTGGATGGGTTGTTTGACTATTCGGACCCGGCGGCGGATGTTTTGTGGCGGTCGGAGTCATTACAAGCTATGTAGGTGACCGCGGCGAGATTTTGCGATGGTTTTGGCAGAAGGGTGCGTAGGGGTGGAAAATGTAAATCTAGGAAAATATTGGGGTTAAAATAGGAGGAGGAAAAAAAAGGGTAGGGTAGCATAGAAACGTGGTAGGTAGATGTGAAAAGTTGTAGGGTTTGTTGTTTTGGTTTTTTCGTTGAATTCAATTGAAACAAACTGGACTACTTGATGAGCCGTTTCAGTTTTGTTTTGTTGCTTCATTTTCTTGCATGGTAGAACTTTTTTTTTTATATATTTAATTTATTTATCGTTCAAAATCTTTTACATTTAAAGGAGTGCTTAATGGTTCGGAAAAAATATCCTCTTTATATATAAAATAAATACTCTTTTTTCATTATTAAATTTGTTAGACGCCTGATAAATTAGTCTCATTATTTTACACATGGTTGCCTTAATCCTGCATTTAACTACTATTACTATTTTGATCCGAATTTAACATTTTTGTCTGTTTTAATAAATATATATTCTTTTCATTTTGATAGAAAAAATAATTGATTTAAATTAATATTGTTTATATTTTTTGGCCTAGACATTTTGGCTTAGAAATTAATATTTTTCAACATTGTCACATGAAAAACATTATAAAGATTTACTATTATTTAATTAAAAATTATTATGCCATTTAATAAACAAGCATCATATAAAGTACAATTAATAATTCTTATATTGTTTTACAAATAATATTTTAAATGATTTTTAATTAATTTATAAGATAAAAATATTTTTTTAAAAATAATTAGTAATAAAACTTTTACTATTTTGATACCTTAATATACGTAGAGAGTCAAGTCAGAAAAAGAATCCAATGTTAAAAAATCCGTATCATCAATCGAGGTCATTCAATATTACACTTTGTTTTAAGTTGTTTGGTTGAGGGAAAAAAAAATACAAGAAAGGAGAGAGAGAAAAATTACTTGATTGATATGAGTGTAGAAAAAGAAAGGATATTTTTTTCTCTTTTCTTATTTAACTTTAGTAGAAATGATGGATAAAAAATGTATAAAATATGCTTTCAACATAAAAAAAAAGAATCTAGTCAATATACTAAATAAATTAGGCTCTCAATACTAAAAAAATAAATAAATTGTAAGCAGGATGAAAAAGAGATTTAATGAAACGATTAAGACATCTCAATGTTTATCTCTCAAAAAGTATTTCACAACAATTATTTATTATTCGTTTATAGGATTTCCTCATTTTTCAAACCTGTGAGCTTTGTCTGAGCCTGAATAGACTTGTTAAAAGAATAGTTTGTTGTCCTTGGAGTAGCAATGAAAAACAAAACTTGAAATATTGCCTAGAGAAGCAAGTGTTAAAAAAAAAACTTGCTTACAATTAAAAGTAGAGATTCCTATAAATTTGTATTAGTAGAAATTGTTGTAGTTTTTAAGTAAATTATGAGAGAAAATCATTAAATGAGAAGTGTGACAAACCAAAATTAATGATTTTTTTATAATAAATTTCAATAAGAGATTATTAAATTATGTTAAAAATAAAATATTAAAGAAAGAATAACTAACATTTCTCTTAAGATAAATTGTTATGTGTGTCTTTTCTTCCCTTGTTACACTAACAATGAAGGGAATTGAGGATGTATGATAAACATTTTTTGTTTTATCTTAAAGATTCTTATGAAAACTAAACATCATTTATTAAACAATACACTGGTTTTGATGTATTGTAATTCGGAACCTTGGTTAAGCTTACAATTTGTTTTTTTTTCTTCATGTGTTTGTTAGAAAAATATTTTTCCAAATATTTTGAAAATACAACTGAACCCCTTTTATTGTTTTATTTTGCATGTCTTTACAATCTGGTATTTGAGTGTACCTTTACTAGTTGTGCACTTTCCAACATTAATGGAGAAAAGTCATTAAAAACTTCATTGTAGAGAACATTAATCAGTGGATCGTTGAGGGAGCCTCCACCACAAGGCCTCAAACTTTCTTTGGCTAGGACTACCTTACTAGTAAGACTTGATGAAAATGGTCAACTAATCTATATCAGGTTATAATGAAGGGAGGTTTTGAACCTCCTAAGACTGCTTGAAAAGTTCTCATTATAGTATTTTATTGGATTTAGGATGATATTGACAAAATGCAACTCAACGCAAAGACTAGATATTTGATCAAGTGCCTCCTATATATCAAGATAAAAATACAAGGTATTTGGTTGCAAGGATTCTAAGGAAATGTGGAACATTTTAGCTTCCACACATGATAGGGCAAACAATGTATATAGAGAATCAAAATCGATCAATCCTTTGAGGTGATACAAGTTATTCAAGATGATTGAAGGAGTGACTATAGTCGAAATGGTTGGATGATTTCAAATTGTCCTCAATGATTTTAGAGCTAAGAGGAAGAAGTACACCGTAGAAGAAAATAATATAAAATTTCTTAACAATCATCTTTAAAAAGAAAGACTCTAATATCGCAGTAATTTAAAAAGTTTAGGATCTTAAATCTTTGAGATGAATGAGTTGTTTGGATCGTCACATACTCACGAACTTTATTTATATTAAAGAAATGTTGTAAAGAAGAATACATTCATTTCTCAATTTATTTCTTTAATTTTAAAAAAAGATATAAAAATATTATATAAATATTTTCCTCTCTTAATTTAACTATAAAAGATGTAAAGTGATTTTACCCTAATCACGCATATTTTTTAAAACTAATATTCTCTTTGAAATTCCCAAGCACACTTGTTTAATAAAAAATTAATTACTTTACATTAATTATTAAAATTTTATGTATTTTTTCTACTCATTAACTATATATCTATGTATACCTCTTCTGGAATCAGTTATAAGTAAAGAAAAAATATTTCTTGAAAGAGAGGAGAAATAAGTAATTAATAATATAATATAATAAAATGAAAATAAAGAGAAAAGATAGTTATTGATTCAATATTTAAATTTTTTGAATATGAAAATATTTAAGTTTTTTTCCAAATTAACTTATGAAATGGTTAAAATCAGCTTCTCTGATAGACATTTTATAAATTAGCTCAGGCATAAACTAATTTGTATTTGTGAATAGCTTAATTTGTTTTACGTTCTGTTACAAATGCTTATTAAGAATTTTATAACACCCTCTTAGCCTAGATGTTTTATTCCAAGAGAACTGTTCTTGGGAGGTAATTTTGCATGAGCAAAATAAGTTAATTATAGATGACAAGGTCGGAGTATTAAAAGAAATTGTATATTCAAGACTAAGACTCAAAATTTAGATCACTAATTAAGTTGGATTAATATAATTCCATGCTCACTGAAGTTGCAGATAGTTTTGATTATGTAGTAGTGGTAGAAGGGATTATGATCTGAATTTTACATTTTAAGAGAATGGTGTTTTTTCGGATCTTAGTTTTGTTGCATCAATTGAAACAAACTAGAATCCTTGGTGAGCCGTTTCAGCAAAAAGAATCCAATGTTAAAACATCCGCATCAAAAAAATATCCAGGTTATTGAATATGAACAGTGGGCATGAAAAAAAGCCTGAATTACACTTTTTTTTAAACCTTTTTTGGCTATGAAAGAAATTAAAATTAGAAGAAAAGAAAGAAAAGTGAAAAAGCTAAAACTGAGATAACTTTTTATTTGTTTGATAGGAAAGTAGAAGAAAATTAAAAGAAAGAATAAATCTTTAACTAGGTAGAAAATGATGGAAAAAATGTATATTTATATAATTTTTGGTGTGAAATATGATTAATCATGGTGTCGGCTAATATCAATGAATTCCCACGTAGCAATTAACTCAAGAAAGAAATTGTGTTACAGATCACATTAAGGTCCTAATCACCCTATCCCCAAAATTGAAGGAGATCATGGGTCTCATGGTTTTAACCACTTATCTCATCGTGAACGTTGCTTCCCATGTTCCCATAAGCTATATATATATATATATATATATATATATATAAACGATTAAAACATTAATTTTAGTCATTGCTGTTAGATGATTATTTTTATGATTTTATTTATTTATGAATCTTATACATAAATAAAATGTTGATTACATATATGAATATAAGTATATAGATATTCAGTGAATGAAAAAATAAAAATAAAAATTGATGGGTATGAAAACGGATATTATAACACCCTACCTAAATCCTACCGATTATCGTTCCTATTCATTATTGGATACCAACTCATTGTCGACCATCCAATGTTGGCTGTCAATTTCTTATCGACTAAACTGTTTTGGTGTGAACAATAATACATGAATATTCTTAAATTAAAAAAAAATGTAATAAGAAAATAAAATATGCTTAGTAAAAAAATACACCTACTCATTACCCAGAATAAACTAAAACATGAATGATAAAAAAAATTAAAAAATATTTTAGAATCTCCATCTCTTTTCATAAATTGTTCTCGTGTTTTGTCAACAATGTTTTTTCTTCTTCTTCTTCTTTTTATCATATGATTATCTATCATCATTTATGCCCGTAGTTAGAATCTCTATATTAAAGATTCTCATAAAAACTAATCATCATTTGTTAGACAAAACGTTAATTAGTTTTGATCTATTGTATTTCTGAACCTTGGTAAAACTTACAGATTGTTTATTTTTCAATATGTAAGTTTGGAAAAGAAGATTTTCGCAAAGATTTTGTAAATAGAATTGACCCATTTTTGTGTTTTCTTTTGTCTTTACAACTTGGCATCAAAGTCCAGCATTAAGTAAATTTTAATTTCTTTAAATGTGATTAGTATAATTAAACAGTATAAATTATCTTTTTTAATTAATGTAAAAATTAATTATTGACTTACTTGCAAATTTATCATCTGACTTTAAAAATTCTGTGAATTTTATTACTTAAAATTTTAATTATTATGCATTTTATAGCTTTTGATGTATAAAAAAAAGTTAAAAAAAAATAAAACTATATCATTTTATTACCAATGTGACGATAAAATGGTATAAAATTTGTAACATGAAGAAATTTGTAATTTTTAATTACACAAAAAAAAAATCAGATTAAAAAGTAATTGTTGGCATTGACAATTTTTAATTCTGATTTAACATAAAAAAGAAGACAAGACAAGAAAAGAAAATCCTTGTGGATAGGATGCAATGAAAAGAGCAAACGTTGTTTGTTGGTGTGTTAGGCACCACGGAGGCATATCATCCTTATCATCATCTTCATAAAATTATATCTTTTGCGCGCATTCTCATTCACCAATGGCGTTCACCGTCGCCATTGGCAGTGGCGTGGCTATAATCCCCTGCGGCAACACCACCACCGCAATTCCTTACACCCGTGGTGGTGGTCACCGAACGAGAAGAAAGCTCCATCTCCATGTGGCGCGCGCGAAGAAGCCCCTGAACGGCGACGGCGTTTCCATTTACACTGAGCTCCTCAAAACCGAAGTTTCCGTTTTCGAAAATAAGCCCCTTGGCGACAACGATGCCGCTTTGAAGTTCGTAGAGAAGATAGACCGTCAATTTCAATACCCCGATTTCTGGGAAGGATCCCAGTGGGACTGGTTAGGCATCTTCGTCAAGTTTTCCCCAATCATTGGCGTCGCTGTTGCGGTATAGTGTTTTTTTTTTGTCGGCAAATGTTAATTGTCAGTACGGTTTGTTTTTTGTTAGTGGGGATTCACTTCTTCTAATTCTTGTTATTGTTATTGTTGTATTCCTTATACAAGTAGAAATGGATTAGGGAGTTATTAAGTTGTGTTTCGATAAATTTCTCAACAAATACTTATTATAAGTAAAGATTTTCTTATATATTAACTTATCCATAGGTTAAAATCAACCTCTGGAGAAGCTATCTGAAAGAGCTCTGGAAATTAACTTATGCATTGACTAATTTTGATGGTTCTGTACATAAGTAGAAATGGATTAGGGAGCTCTTAGTTGTAGATGTTTTATGTTAAGAGAACATACTTGTTCTTGTGAGACAATTCTGCTTGAGTCAAGTTAAATAACTGTACTGTAGATGACACAGTCTCAGTATTTAATGTAATTGTACATTTAAGACTCGAACTCTGGATCACTAGTTAAGTTAGAACAATTTCATGCTTGTTGAAATTGTAGATGCTTTTGATTATGTAGTAGTGGGAAAAGCGATTATGATCTTAATTTTAAATACTAAAAGAGAATGTTGTTGTTTTTACTCTTAGTTTTGTTGCATCAGTGTCGTGTTTGCTTCCTGTGCGTTTTGCTGCATTGACTTGCTTCTGATTATAAAACAATTTCTGTTAATTTAAGGGGTTGTACGTTTTAGCAGAGAAAATCAGGCCTTAATTTTTTCTGGGTGGTATCGAGTCAAACACTAATATCTCAATGTAATGAGATTTGTTTAGGTGATTGAGCTCTTCTAATTGATGTTATTCCATACACAGGATGAGACTCTTAATTTATTTACAAAATTTTGAAGCCTTCTTTGTTTTATTTTTTGAAAGAAAGAAAAAAAGTTAATGGAAATGGGGTTAGTTCTCACAAAGTGGGTACTAGGAGAACAGTGCGGAGTCTTGTCTGGAAATTTTGAGTGTAGTCTAGTCTCGCAATTTACACGTTGATTCAATCAAGGCTTTAAACGTGTTTATGTTCACTGGGATTGTAGGCATGTCTTGCTATCTACGGTTGCTTTACATTTCATGAACCACCAAAAGAAATGAGGGAGGCTGCTGAAAGGCTGTATTCTGTGCAGTCCGGCGTGGAGTCTAGTGCAGAGTCCGGTTTGGAGTCTAGTGCAGATTCCAGTGTGGAGTCCGGTAAAGTTATTGAAGAGCCTGATGCATATGACTCAGATGTTTTTGATTCCAATCCAACAGAGGTAGCACCTAGTTTGGAGTAGACTCTCCCTAGATACACTGCAAATATACCTTATTTTTAGCATTTAAACCCAGGTGAATGGATTCAAACCTTTACTGCAATTAATTTTTAAGGCAATGCTTCTGGTTACATGTAAACCCTCTTAAAGTGTATCAATTTTGAGACAGATCAAGGGAATTAGTTGTATGTGTAAATGTATGGTAGTTATTCGTTGCCCTGCATCTGATTACTCATATGTTGTCGTCAATCTTGTATATCTGTTCTAGATCAGAACTACTGAAATAGAATCTTTTACATACATACATAGTTCAGGGTAAAGGTTGAGTTCCAATCGATACTGGTTTTGTTGAACTAGAATTATGTGTTACCATCTCCTTCATTTGGTATAGAATTTTGCTATAATTCATTAAGTGTGAGTAGGAAATTGATAGTTAATCACACGATGATTGATTGTTTGTTTATAATATAATGACAACTAATTGTTACTTGGAGAAAAAGTTCATGAAGGCACAAGGGAGGAGGAAAAGTTGTTTTTTAATGTCTAAATAATAATAATAATAATACCTTCTATCAGAAAAGATGTTTATTTTTTTTACCTAAGAATGATAATCTAATCCGAACTCCCAATATAAATGACACTGCAAAGTTAACTTGAATAAATTTGTCAATCCTAGCCTGTTTACTAAATCACAATGAGGGAACATATGAAAACTAATAGTAGTACAGCACAGATGGGAACAATAAAATTGCTAAAGTTGGACCAACAACAAATCTGTTCCCTGTCTTCAAGTTAGTGGCTTTGCTACTTCCAAACCCAATCCCCATCATGATTGGTCTTGGTGGCACCGAAAATGAGGGAGAAGCTACAGATTCAAAAGAGAGATCATAAGAAGCATGATTTAATTTCAAGGACATTGGCAAAGGAAATTATTAGTAAGGAACATATAATCCGCGTTGCAATTAATATGGAAGCTAACCTAGCTTTTAAAGGTTTATATTTTCCATTCATTTTGAAACCTAAAGTTTCTCGTACCAATACAGAAGTCAGAGGAATGGATAAATGAGAATGGAAAAAGAGAGGTGATTGTTTACCAATAACGGTGGAGTTGTTCTTTGTCCCAAAGGAAACTTGTGATTGAGGAGAAGTTGCAGGCATATGCACTTGTTCCCCTGTGGCACAAAAAATGAAGGGAGAATTGATTCAATACTAAAACTACAAAACTCCAGAAGTTAGTAATTAATGTACACAGAATAGGCTAAGAACAAGAATGTGAAACCGGTAGGTTTAGAAATAACATGAAAAATCAAGCACAGGATACACTTTTGAAACAAGTCAATTATAAACAAATGCTAGATAGGTTTTAAGATTGAATATGACAGTTTATGTAACCTAAACAGGCCGACATATTGGCATTAACTTGAAGGGAGCAAAGAGCTGGCAGCTGCAAAGCAAGTGTTCTGTTGATAGGGAGAGACCTCAAGTTAGTGCCATTGAGAAAGAGGCACAGACAATGTGGCTCTTGGCTGTAGAGTTGCTTGAGGTTGCCACAGCATGCTGACCCTGGAGAAGGGGAAGTACCCTGCACAAATGTTGTGCAAGGAATAAGGAGAAGGAGGCTTGGTGTGCATTGAGCTATGGTGGGGCTTGAGTCTTGTGAAAGTATGTTGGGAAGATGGGAAATCAACAGCAAGAGAATAATCTGACACAAAATAGGAACAAAAAATAAATATTTAGGAGAAGCCATCATGTAATGTGATCTTGCGGTGATGGGGAAATATTTACCCAGGTGTCTAAATAGAAAATTGAGTGTGAGTTATTACATGCATGGTATGTGAGTTTGATCTGTAACATGTATTTCTTGTTTCTTCATGTGAAAAACTAACTCATTGAAAAGCTTAAAATGTTAGGTAAAGATACAATAGTTTAATTTTCATGATCTAATTTTTTTACCCTACCAAACCAATTAAAAATAACTCCATATATAACTTTTAAATATAGTAATTACAAAATTCAGCAGTTTTACTATAAAGTTTTCTCAATTTTGATTATAAGATATTTTGAATACAAAATAAATAAATAAACAATACAAATACTCACAACAATCCTCACTCTATCCCTACCTTTCCCCCTTTGTATTTACCTTCCTTCCTGTGCACAATTAGCATGGTATACTTCCAATTCCAAGATAAAAATGTTTCAGTTGTTATTGTTAAAATGAAAAAGATAAGAACATAATTGTCAAATCTGGAACAGAAATCAAGGGAACCCGTTCACAGGGTCCCTGGTTGGACAGCTGATCTGGATAGAAAAACTGCCTCTACCATAATAATAATAATTAATCTAAAAAGTACAAAAAAAATAGCGGGTTGACCAAATCTTGTTAAAAACTAGCATTCCTGGTTCGTATGGTAGTTGATGGAAGTCCGTTCCATAATGAACCCGGTTCGGATGCTGGTATAAAAAAAGATCTTGTTAATAAAAAGGTCACAAGATAGATACACATTTGTTTATTGAACGTTGAAATGCTGGGTAATAAACCAAAAATAAATAAAATCTTGCATGTTAAATAATGATAATTTCACAACACAAGCACACGATTTGCTTTATATTAAATTTTTTTGCAGGCAGAACACTTCATTCTAGCAGAAGTAAGATCTTTATGCCTTTTTTTTCAAAAGAAAGTGTGCTCTTCCTTTGTTGATGTAGTGGCATGGACAAAACGGGAACAAAGAAGTCGAGAATAATGTGACATAGTACGCTACATTTGCCTTCCTTGGCAGACCTATAGACACAAAATGAATCAGATTCAGCAATTAAAAGGAGCATCAATGCCATCAAACGGAAATGCTAACCAGCTCATTATAAACCCTTTTTGGCTCTCAAAGTTTTGATGTTGCTTGCCTTTTAAGATTCACTTTGCCTTTGCTAGCTCACTCATACTATTTTGGATTTTCAAATTCCTGTTACTATCTCTCTCTCTCTGATTGTTTTCATGACAGTGAAGGCAAGCTCTAATCATCATCTTTTGGTTTTTTTAATTTAGTTCTATAAATACCATTCGAATCATTTTTGTTTTCTTTGGTTTGCAGTACTTTTGCATGGTGATGAGGATCAATATTGATTGTAATGGCTGCTACAGAAAAGTGAAGAGAGCCCTTCTTGATATGCCAGGTTAGGCATCATGCATGGATCATCCTTAATTAATTTCTGCAATCTTATAGTTCTGAAATATAGAATTAAATTGTAAACTATTCTATATTTCTTTGACTATGCTATATATTGTTTTCTGCAATCTTATAGTTCTGAAATATAGAATTAAATGGTAAACTATTTTATATTTCTTTGACTATGCTATATATTATGCTAGAGTTGGATACCCATCTCCTAGAAAAGAATCAGACAAGGGTAATTGTGTGTGGAAGGTTCATTCCACGGGATGTTGCAATCATGATAAGGAAAAAAACTAACCGTAGAGTGGAGATATTAGACATACAAGACCTGAGTGAGAGCAATGCTGAAATGGAAGACCAGAAACCAATGACCAATAATTGGACACTTCTAACTACTCAGAATCAAATGGAAACATGTCTGGCTTGAGAGAAAGAAAGAATATTGTCTCATATTTCATCCATATATGTATCCACAAGTGAGTATGTGACTTGTACCATTTTTTTTAAGTATTCCTCACTACTAATCATTGTAATAATTCTAGACATTACTAACTTATAATTGCATCTATTTCTGTGTTTGATTGTAATTTCTTTATCAACTAAAATATTTAACATAGTATTTTAAAATTTTTTTATCATTTTTCAGGAAAATATAATTAGGTAGCTTTTGAATTAGGTTGGGTTTTAAAAAAGAGGAGTTACTGATGTACAAAAGTTTTGCCTGTGAAAACTAGTTGGAAAGTATCGTTATACCATCGATCCTTTTTTTTTGGCAACTCAATTTTTTAACATCTATGATTTATATATTTTTTCTTTTACTTTTTTTTTTGCAAGGATTATTATTTTCTTACTCAATCTTTTTCCCCCAATCTACAAGGACCACAACTTACATCGCTCGCTCCCCCTCTTCATATTCATCCGACTCCATTCAATCACCTGGTAAATTTATAACAATTGTCTCTTTTCTTCCCTTTTTCTCTTTTGTATGCATGTAAAAAGATACTTATCTTTTTAGCTTCGTACGTGTTAACGAAAAATTTTAGTTCCTATGTTAGGTTTTAAGAATCTAGAGACTTTAGAAAGGCTAAGAAAGAAAGAAATATAAAAGCTGGCTTCATTTCTAAATCCAAAAGTGAAGAAACCTGCTCCACAACCGCGTAGGCTTAAGCCCAATAACTCTCAACATATATATTGGCACAACATCAATGCCTTTATTATGCTTTATATTTCAGCCACGTATATGAGAACCCTTACATTACATGCATACATTTTTTATTCCTCTATATAATATACTATAACCATATACTATATCCTCCAAGTACATATGTAGCAAATTTATTCAAAGACAACAATATTATATATATACTATATGCATGCATGCACGATGCATCTACTTGTCACTGTGTCCTCCAGGAAGCTTCTCCTTAATCTTGTCCAGTATCCCTTTCTTCTCGTGCTGACCACCATGAGATTGCTCATGCTGACGATGCTCCTTCCCATACCCTGCTTCAGTGTGCGCACCCCCAGTGTTGATTCCATAGCCAGTTCCACTTCCATAACCAGTGCCACCAGCTGTTCCATAATCAGTACCACCAGTGCCTCCATAACCGGTGCCACCGGTGTTTCCACTTCTAGGACCGGCTCCTGTGTCCGCGGTGTCGGTTCCATAGTAAAGGCCACCTGTATTCCCATGCTGCCTTCCAGTGTCACCAGCATAACCACCGGTAGTCCCATGTTGTTGGTTATGGGTGTCTATCCCGGGATTGACACCAGTACTTCCATGATGTCTGTCGGTGTTTAGGCCATAAACACCGGTAGTCCCATGATCTCTACCAATGTCTATTCCGGGATAAACACCAGTAGCATCATGTTGCTTGTTAGTGTCACCGTCGTAACCACGACCAAAATGATGTCTACCGGTGTCTTTTTCGGGATAGACACCAGTAATATCATGTTGCTTATTAGCGTCATCATTGTAGCCACCAACACTTTTGGTGGCTACATAAGTGACACTAGTGGCATGAACCGGGTTGCCATATTCGTCAGTTTGCCTCTCAACATTGCCATACTCGTCGACCTTGCGACCCTGATCATCGTAGTGCTTCTGATAACTTGCCATAGTTGTTGTTGGTTTTGGTTATAAGGAGTAGTTGTGTGTGATGTTGGATGATGAAAGATGGATGCAAGCACGGGGTTTATATAGGAAACCAAGCATAAAAATCCGGTGAAGGAGACTTAAAAGTCTGACACGTGCCGTGTGGCGTTAAGGATGTAGCTGCCACTGCATGGACACGTGTTGGTGTCTTTTTTGAGTGAAGCCCGTGTCGTGGCTTTCTGATTCAAGGTTTGACACGTGCGGCCCAAATGGATAAGTCTTTAGCTAGCTGGGCCCTGGATGGATTTGAATTTAAGCGGTGTTAGTGACTCTGGATTTTGTGTCGCTGAAAGGGCGAAAAGAACGTGGCACCTGTGACAATTTGACAAAAGATACAAGAATCCCGAAATAGTCACAAAAAAAGTTTAGTGGCAAACATGTTAAATTTTGATAATTTGTATTTTGTACAAGTTTTAGCATGCACATCAGAACAACCAATATCAGTAATTTAAAATAAATATCAATCTTATAAAAAATATTTGGACGTGAGTATAACGTTTACAATCATAGTTAATTGAAGTTTTTTTAGAAGTTAATTGAAGTTTTAAGATGACATTAAAATAAATTTAATGTAAGATATTGTAAAATAATAGTAAAACTTATATCAGCACAAACTATGATGTATAAACTGTGCATATAGCCTTGGCAGTCGGCAATACAGATAATTAGGCATGACAACGAGATCTTGAATTCGTGAGGTCTATTCCGGACCAGTTCCGATTTTGACAGGAAAAATTCAAATTGATCAAAATCGAAATTAAATTTTCCCCAATAATCAAATTGAGATTAGGGTTTGAGGATGAAATTCTCAATATGGATCCCCAACTATGAAGTATATACTGTCCATATAGCTTTGGCCGTCGGCAATACAGATAACGGTAGAATAATGAAGCGGGACTACTTGATGTAACTTGGGTTGGGCTATCCTAACCAGGATAGTGTTATGAGTAGGGTAGGTATTACTTTTGGGAGTTGCTAGGTGCACCCAGCAATATTGCTGGTGCACCCAGCAATTTTAGTGAATGGTCATTTTACCCTTTAAGTTAAAAATTTAAAAACGCGCTCCTCTTCTCGGAAGACCACTGCTACTTCTTTTCTTCTTCCATTCCTGTTGATCCTCCGTGACACCGCGAGCCAAGCTTTCGTCTTCTTCCGGACACCACGAGCCAAGCTTCTTCTTCTTCTCCGTCTTCTCCGCGAACAGCCTTCGAGGTTAGTCTCCCTAACTCTCCATTGCTTTTACTATCCAGTATTGATTCAGCGTGGAACCTTAGGATAGTAACCTTAGGGTAGTAACCTTAGGGTAGAAGACGAGCGGGGAGAAGACGAGAGTACGCCGGAAAAAATGGCGGAAAAGGATGACGGAGAAGTCTTCCGGAAGACCCGTTAGGGGTTCTTCCGGACCGGAAGAACCTTTTCCGGAAAGTTTCCGGAAGAAGTGTTCTTCCGGAAGTAACCAAACGTCTTCCGGAAGAACACTTCTTCCGGAAGACTTCCGGAAAACGTCTTCCGGGAACTTTCCGGAAGAAGTGGTTCTTCCGGAAGAATTCCGGAAGACGCGCACTTCCGGAAGATCTTCCAAAATTCCGGAAGACCTTTCCGGAAGAACCCTTCTTCCGGAATGTTTCCGGAAGAACCACTTCTTCCGGAAGTGGTTTTTTTGTTTTTTTTTTGTGTTTTTTTTTTTAAATTTTTTTTAAACAGAAATTGTTTTTTTTTTAAATGAATTATTTTATTTATTTTGGTTATTTTGTTTTTTAGATTTTATGAAAAATGAAGTTTGGGTTTTTGATGTCATATTTTTTTTATAATTTAAATTGTGTATTTTTACTAAATATTAATTTGTAAATTAATTTTTTTTTATAAAAGTAGTTGTGTTTGTTTTTGTTTATTGTTTTTTTTTAAATTAGTGTTTTTTCTTTAAAAATGAAGTTGTCTATTTTTATAATTAAAGTTGTGTGTTTTGGAAGTTTTATAAAAATACTAATTTTTTATAATTAATTAGTTTATTTTATTATAAATGAAGTATTTTATTTACTAAAAAAATTGTGGATGTTTACTAAATAATTTTTTTTTACATTAGTTGTTTAATTTTTTTAAAAAATTAAGTTGTGGATGTTTAGTAATGAATTATTTTTATATTAGTTGTGTTTTGTTTTTATAAATGAAGTTGTTTATTTTTTTTAAAAAAAAATTAACTTGTTGATGTTTACTAAGTAATTTAGTTGTGTTTTTTTTTATAAATGAAGTTGTTTATTTTTTTTTAAAAATTAAGTTGTGGATGTTTAGTAATGAATTATTTTTATATTAGTTGTGTTTTTTTTTTTTTTATAAATGAAGTTGTTTAATTTTTTTAAAAAAAAATTAAGTTGTGCATGTTTATTAATAATTTTATTTTACATTAGTTGTTTTTTTTTATATAAATGAAGTTGTTTAATTTTTTTTTAAAAAAATTAAGTTGTGCATGTTTATTAATAATTTTATTTTACATTAGTTGTTTTTTTTATATAAATGAAGTTGTTTAATTTTTTTTTTTAAAATTAGGTCGTGTATGTGTGAAAATGATTTGATTTAAGTTAGTCTTATTTGTTTATAAATAAAGTTGATTTTTTATAAAGAAAATTGTGTATATTTTGACCGAAAAAAAAACGTGTTCGACATGATTTACAGATCATGGCCAGAACACGAGGTTTAGGTCGTGCCATAGGTAGATTTGTAGGCAGAGATAGAGCTGCTGACGAGGATGCTGGCGATGTTCCCGAGAGGCGTAGGCCTACTGCCTCAGCCCGTAGGCTACGCGTTCATCAGATGACTACGGAGGGACGTGATATGGCTGAGGACGTCGCTGACATGACTGATGATGTCCCTGAGCAGCCTACGGAGGCACCTGAGATGCGTGCGGACGCACAGGGTGCTGATAGTGGTGAGGGGTCAGATGGTGATGATGCTGCAGAGGGATTCCCTGGTGGTCCACGTGACCCGTCAGTGCTCACATCATTTGCCGAGCATGTTGCACATGCCGTGTGGAGTGGACAGGTATTTTAATTTGTTAATTATTTGTCATTGTTTATTTATTTGTTTATGATTAATTTTTTTTTAATAATTGTATAATTTGTACTTCAAATCAGGAACGTCCTGATTTGAAGTTAGTGTCACATGGGAGGAAGCTGACACTGATTGGGAGGCCAGTGCCTGAGATTGAAGGCCTGGTGGCTGCCACAGGATTAAGTCCACTGATAGATTGTTCAGTTATTACTGGCGATCCTGGACTTATATCCGCATTTGTGGAGAGGTGGCACAGTGAGACTAGCACCTTCCACCTTCCAGTAGGAGAGCTGACGATCACATTGGATGATGTGTCGTCCATTCTACATTTGCCCATCACTGGCGCCTTGCACAGTTTCCACGCTCTTTCTACGGAGGAGGCCAGATTCTTGCTCACGGAGTTGCTGGAAGTGTCTGCGGAGGAGGCCAGAGCCGAGACAGCGCTCACACGTGGAGCATATGTACGATTAGGATGGGTTCGTGACATTTATGAGACCAGATGTCAGGCCCGGCGGTGGATTGTCGCAGCTCGCGCTTATTTGCTGCACCTTGTCGGTTGCACTCTTTTTGCTAATAAGAGTGCAACATACGTGCATGTGGTCCACCTTGACGCTTTCCGGGACCTCGCTCATAGTGGTGGTTACGCTTGGGGGGTTGCCGCGCTGGTTCATATGTACGACCAGTTAGATGAGGCTTGTAGGACCACCACCCGACAGCTTGCGGGGTACTTGACGCTATTTCAGGTAAATTTTGTGTTTATTAATATGTTAGGTTCGATTATGATTTAAACATGTTTTTATGTTATGTTAACCTCAATTATTGTGTAGTGCTTGATCTATGAGCACTTCCCTAGTGTGCATCAGTGCGTGACTGACGACACATACCAGGAGACGTCCCCACGTGCTTCCCGGTGGTTGACGTCGAAGGCGCACATGAAGGGCATCACAGGAGCACCCTACAGGGCACGTTGTGATGGTTTGACCGTCACAGATGTGTCCTGGTTGCCGTACACGGAGCATCGGGGTGTTAGGGCGTTTCAGGAGATTTCATCGTTCCAGGGTCAGCTCAGATGGGGTCCTATGATCGTCGCAGTTCGACCGGAGAGGGTGGTACGCCAGTTCGGTTACATCCAGAGCATCCCTCCGCCGCCTGTTAGTGCACGACTGTCACAGGATCAGATAGATGACATGTGGATGGAGTTTGCGGATCACTTACTACCTGCGGGTCAGCCTTGTTTAGTGCCTGGGCAGGTATCTGCGGATTACATTGAGTGGTTTTTCCGCATATCTCACCCTTTCATGACACCGACCCAGGCAGCTGACCAGCAGAGGGATGCACCAGCTGCAGACCCTGAGGACTACATACAGCCGCCCAGCCCCCAGGTTCCAGTGGCATTTGACCCCCCTCCATATGTGGTAAGATTATTTGCGCGTTTAATGTTTTATGAGTTGTTGTTTATTTTGAATTTCATAATAAATGTTTTTACTGACTTTGACAGGATGATTACGAGGGATATGAGGCGATTGCACAGAGGTTGGAGCGTGTGCTCAACCTTAGGATAGTCACTGCAGGCACAGAGTTATATGACATTATGCAGGACTGCCTGACGATCGCGAGAGGGGGACCCAGTGCTGATGGGACGGTCAGGGCTCGTCAGAGACGCCGCACGGACCATTGATCATTGTATTTATTTTGTTGTGTTGTAGTTGACATGAATATTTGTAATTATTACAGTTTTTGTTTAATATAGTTGACGTGTTTTGCACAGTTTATTATTTTATAATATAGTTTGTTATTCCGATTGTTTGTGGCCCTTAAGCGAAGTTTACGGTTGTTTTAAATTTATTTTTAAAAAAAGGGAACTTAGAATCATGAGTTTTGTTTGTAAGAATTACATAAAAAATAAAAGTTTTTAAAATGATTAATAATTCATAAGTGAACCCTTTTTCCATGTTCAAGTACCGATGTTTGTAAGAATTACATAAAAAACATAAGTTTTTAGAATCATGAGTTTTGTTTGTAAGAATTACATAAATGAATCTTTTTTCCATGTTCAAGTACCCATGTTTGGGATTTTTTTGCGTGGGTGTGCCTGTGCCCTGAGACAATGGAGGGCGGCCATTTCTCATGTTTGGACTTTCAAAGAATCCAAAAAAAATAGTCCCGTTCCCCAGTTCCGTCAACTAACACGTCAAAACAAAGCGTCAAAATCCAAAAAAATAGGAAATGAACCCTTTTTTCATGTTCAAGTACCCATGTTTGGGATTTTTTTGCATGGGTGTGCCTGTGCCCTGAGACAATGGAGGGCGGTCATTTCTCATGTTTGGACGTCAAAGAATCCAAAAAAAATAGTCCCGTTCCCCAGTTCCGTCAACTAACACGTCAAAACAAAGCCTCAAAATCCAAAAAAATAGGAAATGAACCCTTTTTCCATGTTCAAGTACCCATGTTTGGGATTTTTTTGCGTGGGTGTGCCTGTGCCCTGAGACAATGGAGGGCGGCCATTTCTCATGTTTGGACGTCAAAGAATCTCTCTTGTCCTCAAAATCGAATCAATCGGATAATTAAGAAAAAAATTCTTAAAATAAAAAATTAACTCTTAAGAAATGTCCTATGCACGGACGATTGAATAAACTATACGATTTATATATACTCAGAAATATAATCATTGATGGTTACTTCTGCAATAAGTTTTTTTATATTTTAATTAAGGCGTGCGGATTCACGGGCTCCACTCACTGTTACTCACGCAGGACAATCGCGTCCTTTCCTCTTCGGTCTTTTTTATTCCAATCTTTCTTTACTTACTTAGTACGTGATTTTTACCCTCTTAACGTTGCAGTCGGTGTATGTATTTTGAGCTTTCTATTCCTTGATTTCAAGTCTTGTTAGTTGCATATTCACGTTTAAGATAATCGCGTCATTATGTGCTATTTTTTTAAAAAAGTTTTTTAATCGGTGTATTTTGAGCTTTTCTATTCCTTGATTTCAAGTTTTTTAGCAAGTGTTACTTGTTGCATATTAGCGGTTAAGACAATCACGTCTAATGTGGTTATTTTCTTTGGTCACTGTTTATGAACTTGTTCCCTTTTCAGTTTTGGTTTTGCGTCGTGGTGCATTTGTATTTCGGAAGTTGAACGGTTTGCATGTGAGTAAATGGGCGTATGCGTTTGACGACCTAATCAGTTTATACTTGTCTAGAAAGCAGAGTGCTGCAGCTGTCCCCTCAGAGTTCTTCTTCCTTCCGCCACCGCCACCGCCACCACCCCCTTCATCTTCCTTCCGCGACTCCTCCTCCCCTTCCCCTTTCTTCCTCCCTCCCCCGCCACGCCCAACGTCCACTCAAGGTATGCTTTTTTTTTTCGTTCTTCCTCTTCTGTTACTCGAACGTAGTACTCCTAAAGATCTGAAAAGGGTACAAGATCTGGCACTAAAGATGCTGTTAGTGCTTTGGATGGAAAAGGACCGCGTTTACAAACCTAGCTTTTTTAAATTTTGAGTTTTTAAATATTCTCATCGTGTAGTGTGGCTTATTTATTGTTACTATTCTTTAACTTTCATTTTATTTACATTTATACAGATGGTCATGCCCATTATTCTTCAGAAAGATAGGAAAATTATAAGCGCCGTGAAGTGCTTAGACCCGCCTTTTGAATTGTATGGATTTTGTTCTTTCTTAAATCATATTTTATTTATTTATTTTCAAAAAAACTTTGGAAACTGTTTTTTATAATGTAAATGGAATTTATGGTGTGATATGTTGACGTCAAACTATTTGCAGGCCACAAGAGTTGAACATAACTTCTCTAGTTTCAACAAAAAAGATATCTAACCTTTCAAAACTTCTCTAGTTTTTTATAATGTAAATGGATTAATTGGTATGATGGATACATAGTGTGTTTAGTCTTCATAATGAATACAAATAAATAAACAATGAATGTTTAGTCTTCATTTAGGTCTACATAGTGTGTTTTGAATGACATCAAGCTTGTGTATTCCTGCATTCTACTAATATATGGAATTGCCCATTGCTTTGCCTGAGAATAACAATTGGTTGACCACAACAGCGCTGGGGGCGGCAACGGACAATGGTCTTTCAAATAAACCTGTTGTACATGAACAAACATTATATCATGCGCTGACCGTGCCAAACGAACAAGCGAAGTCATTGCATAATTGTTACACTAACTATATTCAATGTACCTGAACAAAATGATTTCCAAACACGTGACCGACACATATGATGCGGTGGCCAGAAGAGTCAGGTGGTGGTTGACTTCTAAGAGGGAAAAATGTCATGCTTTGTTGTTGGGACAACGATACAAGGATTACGTTATACCGTGAAGCAATCACATATCCCATGTCTGTTATATCCATCCACTTGTCCACACTAATCTGAATGAACCAAACATACACATGTAAGTAATTTAAACATTGTTATTAAAAAAAATTAACCTAAAAACATACCTTTGAAAATCCATCAACAAGTAGGGACAACTTTAATTGTTCAAATCTCTCTGTGCCACCGAAGAGGTTCATGTACTCATGCGACCACCTGCCAAGTTCTTTAAGCAATTCATTACGCACTAACGGCCACGAATCTTCCCCCATACCTAATAAAGCGCCAATGGACCGATATCCACAGTTACCGTCCGCTTTCACATCCACAACGTCACGAATGAAACCTTGAAAGAATGACGCAAATTGATCCAACATCGGGATGATCCTTGTTGGCTGACGCGGTTGAGAACATGATGCACTTCGTTTCACTGGAGAGTTGCTGCTTTGAACAGAATGAAAAGCATCAACATACTCCCAGTAAGACGGATCACGCTTTGTGGATGTTTGACTTCTTTTCATCGGTTTCTTCGGTGCACCTTTAGTGTTCACCTTTGATGGAGGAGGGCACATAGAGTTATGATCAGGGTATGCGATTTCTCGAAGTTTACTCTTCAGATTTACTTTGCCAGCCACATCAAGTTCATCAAACCTTTTAGATATGACCTCTATTTCTTCCTTGATGGTGACTTCCGTCTCACATAACCCTTGGTCTGAAAAGCAAAGTCTCCTCCAAAAAAGATGGACTGACTCTAATGGGATGCTGCTAGCAGTATACCTAGAAAGCTCACATGCACAAGGAAGCCCGTGCGTGCTTCTCATCACACAACCACAAGAAGAGAGATTGTTGCCGAGATAACGTAGACGGTCAATCTCAGAAGCAATCTGATTTAAAGCATCCCTCGAAACCATCCCAAGAAGCCTCTTGTATAAGGTTTTTTTATATACATGGCCAACCACATGCGTACTGGTTTCAAAGGATGCTTTAATTTCGACGTGTTGCAGCGTGATCATGTTGTTCATGGCATCCCAAACACTACATAGGTCTCCAACGCTATTTTGTAGTACTCTTTTGAGAGCCCAATGAGCTGATTCAACCCTACATTTAAAATACACAACAAACATGAAAATATACAACAATTAAATACCATTTAATATTAATCGTTACTAACAAATAAAATCAGTTGTTAATACCTGTTTGTTGTTGTGTTGCCTAGGTGCATGACCTTATTCGTCCATGCTGTAATAAATTTTTCCTTGTGGGGGATAATCCATGTGTCGTTAACATAGTCAACGAACATCGGCCAAGGCGAACAAGCAACTTGAAACTTCTGATGTGACTCATGGAACTCGTATTCGGACGGACAATCAACCAAAGTACCCCAGTTATCCATTACATAGTCCCACGCATTTTTTTCCCCGATTAAAGATTTGCACTTCGCCTTCACATTCTTATCGATATGAAACCTGCACAACAAATTAGTAGACTCGGGAAACACAGTTTTCACTGCATTCATCAGTGCTAGGTCTCTGTCAGTGACAATAACAAGAGGGAGGCGATCGTGTCTTAAAAATAGGCCTCGAAATCGTTCCAAAGCCCATACAATATTATTAACACGCTCAGCCTCCAGATATGCAAACCCAGCAGAGAATGTCATCGCCGTTGGTGTCACTCCAACAAAGTCAAGTAGTGGGAGTCTGTACCTGTTTGTTTTGTAGGTACTGTCTATAAAAAACACCAGATGACATGCATTGCATAACTTTACTGCATCTGGGTGACACCAAAACAGATCACGCACCACAACTTCATCCTTCAATCTATGCCAATGAATGTATTGATCACGTTCGAGAAGCTTCATCAGATGCTGCATTTCGGTATCAGCTCCTCTTATTGAAGAACGATATGCACTTCTTGCATTGTAAATTTGCTTTATCGTGGTGTAACTGTCGGCATTGTGTTCCTTCAACGTTAGCAAGATGTTTTTCGGTTTCACCATCGACTTTGTCATATCAGCAATAATTTTCTTTTCTTCCTTAGTCAATCGCCCAGCGTATGGATGTCCAACTAAGGACTTCGCCAATTCATGATTATGAATCCCACAGATCAACTTCACCATCCAACCTTCCCCTCCACGCACTGGTTTCCCACGAAGCCTGAAGGGACAACCACATTTCCTACTCCCGGTGTCTTTTCTAACGAATTCTTTATTTCTACACTTGTACGTACCACTCCTTTCACACCCAATTAACACAAATGAACTTCTTCCTCTGCTACCGGTCTCTGTGTCAGATCTCATAATCACTGCAACAAATCCATTTTCATGGGCAACTGTTCGAGCCCATTGCAAAACATCATCTCGAGTAGCGAATACCTACAACGCAACCGTAACACATTAATTTTCATACAAACCATCAATTCAACCAATGACTCAAATTATCTATGATTACCTGAGATGTATTAAAAGCATTTGAACAATCGACATGTGGTTCATTCACTCCACATTCTTCTTGATTATCATAATCATAATCCATATGAACTTCTTGTGACATCGCAAAGTCATACCTCCATTGATCTTCGTCCATCTTAAGGACATATGCATCATACACAAGTACATTCAAATTATCATATAACCACATCCAAAAATTTACTACACCTTAAATAACAAACATATTAATAGGACATATGCATCATACACGACTATATTAAAATTATCACTATATTCTAAATTTATAACTACATTATTTACTTAAACTAAACTTATCACTATAATAAACAACTAATAAAACATTTTTGTACCATTATACATTTAAGTTACCTAAATCATTTAATATTATACCATTATACCTAATTAAATTATCCACAACATATATAAAACAGAAATACAAAAAATTATAAAACAGAAATATATATATATATATATATATATATATATCATTATAAAACAAAAAAATTATTAAATGAATTTTATTGTTATAAATTTTAATGTCCACAATATATACCATTATACCTAATTAAACAAATAATCCATTATTAAACAAATATATATATATAAATTATAAAACATAAATAAAAAAAAATCTAATAATTTAACACTTCCGGAAGACCGTCTTCCGGAAGTTTCTGAGGCCTATTCCGGAAGAAGTGGTTCCGGAAGTGTCTTCCGGAAGCACTTCTTCCGGAATGGGCCTCAGTAACTTCCGGAAGAAGGTCTTCCGGAAGTTACTGAGGCCTATTCCGGAAGAAGTGGTTCCGGAAGTGTCTTCCGGAAGCACTTCTTCCGGAATGGGCCTCAGTGACTTCCGGAAGAAGGTCTTCCGGAAGTTACTGAGGCCCATTCCGGAAGAAGTGCTTCCGGAAGTGTCTTCCGGAAGCACTTCTTCCGGAATAGGCTTCAGTAACTTCCGGAAGACCTTCTTCCGGATGTGTTTTCCGGCAACACTTCATCCGGAAAAGGCGTCAGTGCCTAAAATTTCTTCCGCATACACATTTTTTTTACTACTTTTCTTCCGGAAAAGAAAAAAAATACCCATAAAAGCGTACCTCCGACAAACTAGGAAGAACAGCCACTAACAAAACTTCAAATACCGAACACGGGACCACCGAATCTCTAAATACTTCACGGGACCACCACCAAAATAGCGAAAGCGCAACCGGAAGAACACCAAAATAGCGAAAATGCAACCGGAAGAAACAAAGCAACCGGAAGAAACAAAGCAGAAGAAAGCGAAAGGCAGTAAAAAGAAGCGAAGAAAGCGAAAGCGCAGTAGAAAGAAGCGTTTACGCGTTAATTTAAAGAAAATTACACAAGGGCAAAATCGTCATTACATACGCATTAAATATTATTTAATTTTTTTTTTAAAAAAAGTTCAGTTCCGGAAGAAGGTTCTTCCGGAAACTTCCGGAAGAAGGTTTTTCCGGAAACTTCCGGATGAAGGTCTTCCGGACGAAGTTTGTGAGTACTTCCGGAATTCCCAAATTCTTTTTCCGGAAGAAGTCTTTTTCCGGAAACTTTCCGGAAAAACTTGTTCCGAAAAGTTTACGGAAATACTTCTTCCGGAAGAAGAATTATTGAAGGGCAATTTTGCCACTTCACTGTTTGCTGGGTGCCCCAGCAATAATGCTGGGTGCACGTAGCAACTCCCTTACTTTTGTTGTTATAAGTAGGGTAGGTCTTACTTTTTGCAGTCACTTTTTACTTATACATTTCTTTAAATTTTTTTAAAAAATGTTATTTTTCCAAGATTAATTCTAAAACTTGTTTTTTTATAGTTAATACATACTTTTAAAAAGTAAAATCTAAAAGAAGACTCCCCACGTTTTAATTTTAGTGAGCTATAGTTGTTAACATAAAGAAGGGATTGCTTGGGGTATTTGGTTTGATATGAATCAATGTGTTTTTAAAAATAGAAAGCTAGATTGTAGCCAGGTGCTGAGCAAGGTGTTTAGCCTCAAAATATTATCACCTAGTCTGAATAGTCAAGTTCATGTTGAATGATAGCATCATTAGCATGGAAGAAGTCCCAGATGGTCTTCATAAAATCAATTTTGATGTTGCAATTAGAAAGGATACATGAACTGGATTGGGTTTAAATGTGCGTGATGCTCAATGAAATACCCTAACTTCAACCACAAAATATGAGTTGTTACTTTCTACACTTTATAACTATTGGCATAAACAGTTTTATTTGGATTCCAGAATGAGTTTTCCAAATACAATATAAAATGCATGAAGCAATAATGGAAATGCAGAGTTTTACCCCAAAATATATTCATGGTTTGTTATTCATTAAGAGATGGGGCAATAAAACTACTCACCATTTAGCTGCTTTGTCTTTTACCTATTTAGATGATTGCTGAATTGAGAGAGTCTCCTACCAGTAGGACCAAATCATTTCATATGATGTGATGTATCTCCTTTTGATTCTCATTAATAATATCCGGCATTTAATAAAAAACTAAAGAAGGAATTTATGAAGCTTTTTTGGTCCACCCACTCATGCTACTCATGCTATTGTTTTGTTTACTAAGCACCATGTGTTCAACAACCACTACAGTCATAACCTTGCAAGTAATCATTTCTCGTTCTAATCGAGTATTTTTTTCTTGGATAGAAATAAAAAAAATTCATCGATATTAGAGATACAGTACTTTTCCAAATAAATTTTATCGGATAACCAAACTCAATAACCCTCTTAATTTTTTAGAATTTATTATTATCATTTGCAAAAAAATGCTGAATTTGGGGTAATATAGAGTCTAACACCAGTGTTTGATTTACTGGAAATAAAGAAATAAATGATAGATTGTAATTTTCGTTTTTGAATATGTAAACTATGAATAAATTCGTTTTTAAAAGAAAAATTTAAATTTTAGTCTAAAAATTAAAAAAGAAATATTATAAATTTATTCATGTGACATATTTAAAGATGAAAATTATTATTTACCTACGATATAATTTAATCTTATTTTTCTTCCTTTTTTAATTATTATAAACATAACATTATAATTATACACTTAAAAAAATAAAAAAATAAACATAAATTAAAATAATAAATATAATATTAATTAATAATATTTCTATTGATTAATAAACATATCCTTTATTTTTATCTTTACGTCTTTTGACCTTAAAAAAATAAAAGAAAGAAAGAAAGAACACGGACTAAAAGTTTCCAATGAATGATGAATCCATCTGCCAGCCACTTTCAACTTTCAAGTTTCAATATAGAAAAGTTCAAGAACTCATCACTTTCATAATTTGGATAAGCATGTGCAATAACTCAGTCACAACTTTCGAAAATGAAAATCTATTTGTTATTAGCTCGAATGGAAAACTAAATGTTGAACTTCAAAAGAGGCAGCTGTAAAATGTGGCAGCCACATATTCATATGACAATTTTGAAGTTGCCCCATAATGGAAAACAAAACGTCGACTTCATAATTTAATGACAATTTATAGAAAATTAATATGATGACTTTTAAATTTCTAAGTAATTTAAAAATTTGGTACTCTGACACGTACATATTTTCTATAAAAAAATGAAGTGGTTAAAATTGTTAACAAATCACAATATGTAATAAAAAGATGAGTTAAAGTATGTAACAGGCTAAATGATTTAGTCATTTATTTTATTTTATTTTCGTTTTTTATATTTTAAAAATGTAATTTGATCTTTTATCTTATTTTTTTTAGTTTAGTGTAATCTTTTATCTTTTTTAAATAAGTTTATATTGGTCCTTTATTTTTTTTTTCAATTTTTTTTGTGATTTTTTGTTTTGATTCAGTTTGATTATTTTTTTTTTGTGTTTTAGTTTGATCTTTTAAACTATTTAAGATTGATGTTATTAATAATTTTTAAAAAAATATTTTTTGTTCAATTTTCTCCCCTTTTCTTTCATTTCATTTTTAACAAAAAAAAACATTCTACTAAAAAAATAAAATAAAAAAACAAATAAATTATTTGATACTAGAACTTCGTCCGTGTCGAAGCTCGGACTAATAGTAATATTTGATATTTGATAATATATGTTGGCAGTTTAATTATATTAAAAAAATTACAAATAATATCATCGAAGTAAACATTTGAACAAAATATTATATCCTATATACATATTGTGATGACATATTATATGGTATATCATATATGATTAACACAAAAATAAGTTTGAATTACAAACAATATAAGGTAATGGTTTGGAAGTTTGATAAAGGGGATAAATGTGTATTGATACTTCTTCAAAAAGTGAGCATGTTGAAACCTATAAAAACGGTGACAAAGTTAAATATGTAGTACATTATAAGTTGCTGAAATGGAAATTAATATGCTGAAAAAGAAGTCAATAAAAAATTAGATGGCTACTAAACCTAGGATGTCTATACGCATGTTTCTTATAGTTTTATATACAAAATGAATGACATTAATGGTAATGCATATGTAACAATAAGAATTTGGGAAGCATACCTTCTCTATAAGTTTGCAAAGACTTCTTTGTATACTACATTAATAGTAGTATTTTTTGGAGTGTCTTCTTTATCATGAATAAGAAATATGCAGTCCTTTTTTACTTTGCACTCACGAAAGTGCTATATATAGTTGGTCATGAGAAAATACTGGGTTTGGTAAATACGATCCAACATGTGCCAAAGATTGTCCTTGAGACTTGTTAATGGTCATTGCAAATAAAACCATACATGGAAATTGCCTTCTAATTAATTTGAATGACCATGGAGAATCAGAAGGAGACATATTCATTCTTGTATGTATGCCCTATGTCCTATATTGGGGCCAGTAATAATCTCTGATTCAACCACATGTGCACCAAGTCTTGTGACAATGATAAGTCTAGTTCCATTGCATAACCCATCTGCCTGGTCCAAATTTTGTAATGAGTAATGATCAACAATAAAGCTTTGGTTGAAGTAATTTTTTTGATACATAAAATTAACAAATGACTCTTACAACGTCGTTGCGATTTTGGTGATGTGTGTGACAAAATTAGTTTATTACAAGTTAGATGAAATATAAAATTAAGCATGGTCTTTCATTAGGAGAATTCATTGTTAGTAGCAATGAAGGTGGAGAAGCCACCAACAATAACTTGTATAGTTAGCAAAGGAGAACAAAAATCCAATGAGAGAGAGAGAGAGAAAGACGAAGCACAGGGTACACCTTGTTCTAGGGCATTTTCAACTCAGAAGAAAAATAAGGTCTTTTATTAAACAAAGATGGGCTATGCAGAAGAAAAATCATCATTGGAGCTCGGAATGCTATTTGTGTTAATGTTATACGCCGAGAGGCTTCTAATGAAGCTTGGAACTATGACAAAAACTTAGAGAGAGAATGTTATTTGTTTCAAACATTTAAAGTGAAACTGGGGTTTCTATTTTTTAAAGTGAAACGGGTAGATATAGGGAAGTACTACTTCCCTATATCTACCAATCTAGCAATAGTAGTAACATAATACTGTTTCAGAAGAAATAATGGTACGTGAATGCCTGTATGGATCAAATAAGATAGTAAAGTATGGTTTTTGAATATTGAGTCTAACATATAGTAAAGTGTAAAAAGGAAGAAACTTTCCTTCAAACTTAGGTGGAGAAGATATGTGTTTTGTTCTTCATGTTGGAGGTAAGTTGTCATCTTCAAGAAACTGTGCTTTTTGCCCTCCCATTTCGTCCATTATTTATCATCATCCGGCTTATATATGTTATTCAAGGAGGATTCATGTTGTTGAAGATTTTGGATATAGTTCACCATTGATAGTGACTAGAAGCTAGTGAAGAAAAGGAAGAATGGTGAGTTGTGCATTCCCTCTTGTTTCTTTCTTTCCCACTAAGCCTATGATTAAACATTTGTGTGGTTTAGCCTCAGACTTCCTACCAACTAGAGTAATTTGCTACCTACTATTGGTTACTTATGATAATAGCTAATACAGAATGCAATTTACACTCATTTTATTTTATTTTATTTCAATTTCTGATTGGTTGAATACTTTGGTTTCCTATCAAATGATTACAATTATTTATGTTAAAAGGTATTATTAATAAACTTCTTGATTTCTAAACAGAAAGTTTTAGATAGACTGTTTATAAAATTCTCGTTATGTATTACATTTAAAACGAATTTGAAAAGAGTGTTTTCCTTAGTGATAATTTGTCAAATATTAATTTAGTGTACTTGTTTATAGAATTTTATATATATGTAGGATGGATGTATAGGAATGGTTACCAAAATGGTACCGTTCTGAGTGTTGATATATGTAATAACCATTGATAGCAGTCCATGTTGCTTTGCATTGCATAATTTAATAGTATATATCAAAAATCACGTTAAATGTTTAAACAATGAGTAAATAACCATATACGACTGCAAGCTTGTTCATATAGACCAAAATATGAAAAGCAAACAATGTCTCCTAAGGTTAGGTGGTTCAATTACAACATAATACTTTAGCAAGGTCCACATAATAATTTGTCAAAAAACAAATCTAAACATAAGTTAATGCAGTGTCGTCTTCAATCAGAGTCACTCTCATCCCAAGCTACCTGTTTTCTGATTACCAACTTCCATAATTTTTTATTAGTCCTGAAATAGAAGCATATCTCATCTCGAGCACTAAAATCATTGTGTCTCAAATATTGGTACCACGGCTCAGCAACACATTGTGAAATATTTGGTATATATACTACATACGGAGTCAATACAAGTGAAAGATAGAAGTTAAGGTATGAGGAAAATAGTAAAAGGAACATATCCTTAACATATACCGAAGAATATGATATACGTTGTTTGATAAGTGGAGGAAGTAAACACTAACACATGCTAACGAGTAATGATCAATAATAAAGCTTTGGTTGAAGTAATTTTTTTGATACATAAAATTAACAAATGACTCTTACAATGTTGTTGCAATTTTGGTGATGTGTGTGACAAAATTAGTTTATTACAAGTTAGATGAAATATAAAATTAAACATGATCTCTCATTAGGAGAATTCATTGTTAGTAACAATGAAGGTAGAGCAGCCACCTGCAATAACTTGTGTAGTTAGCAAAAGAGAACAAAAATCCAATGAGAGAGAGAAACACGAAGCACAAAATATACCTTATTTTAGGGTATTTTCAACTCAGAAGAAAAACATGATCTTTTATTGAACAAAGATGGACTTTGTAGAAGAAAAATCATCATTGGAGCTTGGAATGCTATTTGTGGTAATGTTATAAACAATAGACTTCTAATGAAAATTGGAACTAAGACAACAACTTAGAGAGAAAATGTTATATGTTTCAAACATTTAATGTGAAATTGGAGTTTCTAATTTTTAAATTCTATAAAAAATACTTTAAAAAAACATATATAAGACAATTTTTAATTGATTAAGTATATAATTTTCTTTTGCATTAGTTAGTATATTAAAAAATGAGAAGAATAAACTTAAATTTGGAGAAACAAAATACAATTAAGTAATAAGCAAGTACATGTGCTCACGTTGTGTGCCATGTACATGACTCAAAGACTAAATAACCAAACCAGCGATTCTTAATTCCTTTTTGGTCGGCACGTTTCGTAAACCCAGCGATCAAATATGAATAACCACACAGACAGAGAAACAAACACTCCTTAACACTTTTCACGGTTCCGCCGCCGAAACCGAATCGCGTTCACGTTTAGTAAAAAGTTCTTAGATTCTCTCGTTTGTGCGTTCCAGAAAGCACAAGAGGAACACAAGGAACGATGATGGGTTCAACGGGGAGGGTGGCGAAGCTGGGTTCCTTCCGCCACAGCTTCGCGGAGAAGAAGGAGAGGCTGCTCTCCATGAAGGGCGGCGGTTACTCCCAAATAGGGATAGGGATTGCGCTGCCGGAGTCCGACGAGGAGGACCAGTCGCCGACGCGGAGGAGCTGCTGCTCCTACCGCGCCGTCTCGGACGGGATCGTCGGCGCGTGGAAGACCGCGAAGCACGTGGTGGCGAGGGCGTGGGAAATGGGTCGCTCCGATCCCAGAAAGATCATATTCTCCGCCAAAATGGGACTCGCTCTCATTCTTCTTTCGCTTTTGATATTTCTGAAACAGCCCTTTGAGGACATTAGTAAACACTCCGTTTGGGCCATTCTCACTGTCGTTGTCGTCTTCGAATTCAGCATAGGTATCAACCTTTCTTCTTTCTTGGGTTTTTCGAATTGCATACATCATTTCTCTTTCTTAACTTATTCTGTAATGATTATTTTAATCTTTTTTGGACTTTAACTTGCTAAAATGAGATCATCAGGGATTCAAATCATAACCGATTTAAGGTTCCAATTCTGCTGGGAGAAATGAGGCCCCGTACATGAATTTTTATACATCTACTCCAACCTAAATGATTATATATGATTGAATGATCTAAATATTTTTATATTGTTCTTATATTCAAATTAAATTCTTATTATATGTGTGTATGATATTTATAACAATCATAATGCTGTTTTTTAACATCTAAAGTAGCATGTCTACACTTTATTTTTTTCATCATTTTGGTGTCTAAAATTGCACGTGACGTTACTTAATTGGGTAAGATTGCACGAACTTATTCCTTTTATTGCTAAAAGTAACTTAAAAAATTCGGAACATGTGATGCAGAACCAAACTGTTGATCTCATTAGGGAATCTCCTTTTTCTTTTTTCCATTTAAAGGGTCTGATTAGTATAAATTGTTTTCCGAGACCAAATTATTGTCATCCGTATACGTGATGGATTAAAATGAGTGTTAATTTTTTCCCCTTCTCTTTTGGGATTTTAGTTCCTCTTCTTCAAGTGGAATAGGCGAAGAATATAATGTGGTATTTTCATGTGGTCACGGGGAATAATTAGCTAGAAGAAAATTGGTTAAAATATTTGACCGTGGTATAGTGATGTGTTGGTTCTGTTAAGTTAGTTTGTTGGGAAAATCAATGCCAAGTATGCTAAGGAACAATACTTTTTGACGAGTGTAGTGTCTTAAGGGAAGTGGTTAAGATACATTCAGTAATTTTATTAATTTTTTTCAATTACTTAAAATGTAAATATTAAATAATCTGTGTTTTTAACGTAATAATGTTTTCTTTATCAAATCAAATATATTTTATTTTTTGTTTTCCTTGATGATTGTCTCAAGGATGCTCGGTAGAATTGTCCTATTCAATTTATAAGGACAAGCAAATGCCATTCTAATTTTAATTAGAGAGAGGAAAAGAAACCCATATAATTCTCCCTAGTTTCTTCTGCTTTGTAATGAATGAAATCATAGGTTATTAGTTTGTCTGCTGCATGTTCCAAGGCCACTGCTTATTAATTCAATTGTGTTCATGTACTTCATCTTTTATTAAATCCAATATTTTGATCATAAACCATTGGCTGAAGTAAACCATTCATTTGTAAAATCCAAGTTTCAAGCTTTCCATTTGGTCAACACAGGAACAAGTATCACTGTTTCAGTTATAACTTATAAGCAATAATTGGTCACAATGTACTCCTACAGGGGCAACTCTTAGCAAAGGGCTTAACAGAGGATTGGGGACTTTGTTAGCTGGGGGACTAGCTTTGGGAATGGGACTTTTATCAAAATTGGCTGGAAAATGGGAAGAAACCATTATAGTTATTAGCATTTTCACTGCAGGTCAGGATTTTGAATCACTTATATTTCTTATCATGTTGATAAAGATTCATTTGACACTTATTTTTTGTTTTTTTGCTCATGCCTTGTTCTCTGACAGTATTGTGATGTGTTAATGGCAGGATTTTGTGTCACATATGCAAAACAATATCCAACAATGAAGGCTTATGAATATGGTTTCCGTGTGTTCTTGATCACCTATTGCTTCATTATTGTATCAGGGTATCGTACAGGAGAGTTTGTTGAAACAGCTGTAGATAGATTTTTGCTCATTGCACTGGGTGCTGCTGTGGCTCTGGGGGTAAATGTATGTATATATCCAATCTGGGCTGGTGAGGATCTACACAAGCTTGTGGCAAAAAATTTCGTGGGCGTTGCAGCATCATTGGAAGGTTGTCTACAATATTTTCTTTATCCTCACATTTAGTTTGAAATCAACTAATAATTACTACCATTTAGTTGCTGCTTCATAATCTTATTTTCTGTGTTGAATAACGTTGTTAAGCTTCTTTTTCAGGTGTTGTAAATAACTATCTTAATTGCATTGAATATGAGAGAGTGCCTTCAAAAATTCTCACGTACCAAGCTTCTGAGGATGTGGTTTACAAAGGCTACAGATCAGCTGTTGAATCTACAAGCACAGAGGATTCATTGGTATACTATTGTCTACTACATTTTCTGTCTGTTTCATTTTCACAAAAACAATAATATTGATAATCTTTTTTACTCATTGTTATGAACTTCTTATTGAAGATGGGTTTTGCTGTCTGGGAGCCACCTCATGGTCGATACAAAATGCTTAGATATCCATGGCAAAATTATGTGAAAGTAAGTGGAGCATTAAGGCATTGTGCGTTTATGGTCATGGCTATGCATGGATGTATACTTTCTGAAATACAGGTACTTGTTGCAACTTCTGTTACACACAGCCTTTGAGTTTATATTTTTGTGTTTTCTTCTGGGGGATGGTTTTTGGGATTTGCTTTATGAAAATCTGGTGATGCTCTGTCTTCTTTTGATTTTGTTTTCATTCTTGATTTATTTCCATTTTAGTTTGTTAGTTCACCGGAACTTGTTAGTTCTATTGAATGTTTTTAAATTTGTTTAATATTTAGAGAAGTGGTAATTTCAAGGTTGAACCATATACTGCTGTAAATAACAATCGTTAATTTATCAAAATAGGTTGTCAGAAATGACTCTGGTTTTAATTGTTGTGTTTGGTGCTAGCAATGTGAGAGGTCAAAACTTGAGGATTCCAAGGACAAAACTTATTTGCAGTTCCTTAAGTATTTGTAGTACTGTTCTCCAATCAAAATTAGAGTTTTATTATGGTAATTCGTGTAATAACAAAGCTCGACATAGGTTATTGAGGTGAACTTCCAATTCTAATTACAGAACAATACCAAAAACACTTGACAAATTGCATCTAAGTTTTGTCCTTCTTCTAAACTGAGTTTGGCCATCAAATTTAGCCATTTGGCTTTATATAGATTAGAGAAATGCCTACTGAATGCAAACCTTAGACTTGGGATAAAAAATTACTCTGACAAGCTGAAATTTAGCTTCATCTTTTGTAATCCACTACCAATCCCTCTGGTCCCAATGTTCAGAATATTAATATTGCTTCGACTTGTCTTCACTTTTGTTATCCACTATTAACCCCTTCAGTTCCAAATCTTCTATTCTTAGTGGCTTAATTAGAGATTCTGCCAAGTCTTAACCCAAGATACTGTGATTTAGTAGATTGTTTCTGCCTTAAAAAACCTTTTTCTGTTATTTTCGACATAAAAACAGATCACCTTGTATGTAGTCAGTCCTTCATATTTGAAATGCAAGTCCTTCTGTGCTGCCTTTTCTCATCCCTGTAGATTGAGTCTGGTCACTGAAGTCTTTATGATGCTAACTTACCATTTTATTTCTTGCCAAAACAATATATCATTGTAATGTAGTCCAGTTGCACTACTTTTTACTTCCACAAGTGATGTTATGGTTCCTTAATCACATAAAGTAATTAGAATACTGCTAGGTGGTACCCTCTGCATTGCTTGATAATACTTGAAGTTTGAGCGAAATAATTCATCAATTACTTGTAAAAGTAGCTTACTGGAACAAGATCTGCACCTGAAAAACTGGGATTCTGATATATGAAAGTGATTATCCTTTAAATCATCCTCTACTTTTACTTTGTATTTTTTGACTTACACACTAAATTAGTCCTTTTTCCCTGGAGTTGTAAAAATTTCATTTTAGTCCTTTAAATTACCAAATGTTGATAATTTTGGTTCTTATTTTTGTTGTAATTTCAAGGACTAAACTGTTGTTCGTTAATGTTAGGGACTAAATGACCATCAGTTGATAATTTCAGTAACTAAAATGACATTTTTATAATTTTAAGGACTAATTGATCCAATGCTCATAATTTCAAGGGATTTCGTGCATTACTCTTTTGTGGTTATTTCCCTTGGGATAAAGGAAGCTTCTAATTTTCAGATATTTTAAGGTTAAATAGTTGGAAAATTTTCTGTCATTTCAAGACTTTTAGTTTTTTTTCCCTTCATTTTTTTTAGTTTATGCAAATACACATATAATCAACCTCCTTTTTACTAAATAGGCTCCACCTGAGAAGAGGCAAGTGTTTAGTAGGGAGGTTCAAAAGCTAGGTTCTGAAGCAGCCAAAATTCTACGAGAACTTGGGAACAAAGTAAAAAAGATGGAGAAACTAGGCGAGGAAGACATTCTTTATGAAGTTCACGAGGCAGCAGAAGAATTGCAACAGAAGATTGACAAAAAATCCTTCCTCCTTGTAAATTCAGAGAGCTGGGAAATTGGAAACCGTCCAAGAGGGGAGGGTGATCCTCAAGACCTCTTGAACATGAATGAAGAAAGACACTTTTTGGAGTACAAGTCTCTCAGTGAAGCTGTGCTTGACCTCAGAACTGCCAAGGTTCCAAGAAGTTGGGGAGAACTAGCAACTCCTGACAACAAACCTGCAGCACCTATAGGTGTTGGTGATGAAAACTTGTTCAAGAAACAGATATCTTGGCCTGCTCATATTTCATTTAAAGCAGATGCAGGGACAAGAGAGGAAGAATCTAAAACCTATGAAAGTGCTAGTTCACTGTCTCTAGCAACATTTACATCCCTTCTTATTGAGTTTGTGGCTAGGCTCCAGAACCTTGTGGATTCTTTTGAAGAGTTAGGTGAGAAAGCAAAATTTAAGGACCCTCTTGAGCAAGCACCACCAACATCTGGTGGGTTTTGGAACAGGTTGTGTAATTGTTTGACATTCAAGGACTGAGATATGACTGCATATACATATCATGGACTGATCTAAATTAAATGCCGGTATCCCAAAATCTGTGTGTGCTCTTCTGATTCTTTAGATAATCTGAACTCTTCCTCAGAGTATTTATTCTTCATGGGCTTTGCCTGCCAAGGACAACTCACCTCTTGTTAAATCAACAACTGCCAAGCGCTATTACTGATACTAACTAAATTTTGACAATAAAACCTGGTTTAAAACCCATTGTTTCTTAAATAAACCTTCAAAATTTGTGTATCCATATTTCAATTTTGTTAAAATAGGGTTTAATTTTTGTGCACTCTAAAGTAAGTTTTTTTTATATTATTGGCTAATCAAAAGTTATCATTGGTATAGTTTTTAATGTAGTTTGATGGCAGCATAAAATTTCTTTAAAATGTATATGAACTATTTATTCAATTCTTTAAATTGACAAAGATTATTTAGCAAAAATATAAGAGGAAGGGGGAGTACATTATCAGGATGTCTTTTGATGGCATATCGTGAAAACATAATAGGCAATAAAGAACAGTTCTCCCCCCTCCCTTTTTCCTCCCTGGTAGTTTTGGTTACGTGGATTACAGATACCATAGTGTGATTCATATCTACAAACAAATCATCATAGTTGGAATATTTTTTAGGCTTAAATGTAATTTTGATTATTTTTTTCAATTCATAATTTTGTTTCTTCTATTTTTAAAATAGAGATATTTAATTCATTTATTTTAAAAAATTTCATGATTTTAACATTTTATTTCAAAATAAAGACATTTGTTGTTATTTAATAAATTTTTTAATTTTGATTATGTTTTATTTCTTTTATTTTGTTTCATTTGAATCTTATATCTAGCATATTCATATAAGGTATCACAAATAAATAATTTAATTAATTATAATGTAAAAAATAAAAGAAATAAAGTGTAAATGAAATAAAAAATTAAATTAAAATTGTAAATTTTTAAAAATATGAGGGTTAAAATTATGAATTTTCTTAAATAAAAGGATCAATTTTTTTTTAAATATGAGAATTAAAATTATGAATTTTTTAAAACAAATGTATCAAAATTACAAATTAAACAAAATAGGAAACCAAAATTACATATAAGTCTTTTTTATTTTATAATTTCACCTATTCTTATTTTTGTTTCTTCTATCTTTCTATCTTTAGTGATTAAGTCATCTTCTGATTTATTTTATTTATTAGAGCTATGTTTCTTTACACATGTCTAAATTGTTAAAGGTAAATTTTTACCTTCTTTATTATAATATTCCAATTTTCTCTATAATGTGTATCTTATTTTGTCTAATCTGTTAAGACATACAACACATTATTCTCATTCTTGCCAAACTAAATTTATACTCTTATTATTTGTTTTATGGTTCAATACTCAATTGTATACAACTTCACGGGTTTTGCACTTTTTATGCTTTCATATATTTTCTTATATAAGTTTTGAAGGCCAAGATAAACATTTTTCTTTGTTAAGTTATGGATTAGAAATAATTTGTTTTTAATATCTGTTACCTAATCAAAGCATGCTGAATTAGATTTGACTATTCGTCCCACATAACATGCTAGGGGAAATTACTTGAGATTGTTTGGAGACTTTTACGGGTTTCATACTTTCATCATTTCATGTTTAATATATACTAGTCAAAACTCGTAACAATTATGGTTAAATTAAATATTTTTAAGCTAAAATAGTTTTCGAATTAATTAAATAAGAAAAAAACTTTTGACTGTTGAATTCCACCAGTTGGTGTAAAATTAAATGTTATTAGAGTATTCGTAAAACAAAAAGCAACAAAATAATGACATTATCAGATTACAGTTATTTTAATTTTCAATGTTACTAAATTATGATCATTTTAGCATGTTTGTGCTAGAGTCCCCTCACATAGTTTTGTTGGTAGATTAAACCATGATGAAATTATTGGATAAATATATTGAGAATAAAAAAAATAAAAAATAAAAATAAAAACTTAGAAATTAACATTTTTAAAAAAATTTATTCAAATAATATTTAAAAAACACTAAAAATTATTAAAAAACTTATTTATCAAATAATTAAACAAATTTTTTAACTAGTAAAATTAAATAAAATATATTGTCCAACATTACATAAGACATATGTGTTCGGTGATAGCAAAGGCTTTTAATCGAGAGAAAACGGAGAAATACAAAATGTTCTCTTATTTCTTGAAATTACAAAAAATAAAAACAGTGACCTATTTCAAATACTCAGATAATATTTTAATAATTAAAGAAATTAAATTAACTAGTATTAATAAGTTTTTCACTATTAATACATAAACTATTTTCTCAAATAATACTTACCCTATAACCCATATTATTTCGAGTCGGGTGCAATTATTTTTAAAGAAGAAATGATTTTGTTGAAAAGGAAAAAGAAATAATATTTTTACAACAATGTTTTATAATAGTTTCTTTTACAACTATAAGAAATAAAATTGCAGCCAATGATGAAGAACATACAACTACAAGGGAAAGAAGCAGTTATACACCCTCGAGAATGGTGAAATTCCAGGCAAAATTATAAAACCATTTTTTTCTCTCCGTCCAAACGGCAGATCCGATCCGCGCTACAATCCCCTCTCAGGTGCCACAACAACACATTTATTCATTTTTTCCCTCAAATTTTCAATTTCTCTTTGAACTACGCTCCATTGCTTCAGATCAAGCATCATATTGTAGATTTCGAGGTTTTCCTATACTTTTCTTTTTGTCGATTTGTGTTTGAAATCGTTGATCTCTGATTATTGGATTATTGCAGTTTTTTCTCTCGAGGATCCGGTGAAACGACATGGCGATGGTGGACCAGCCTCTGTATCCGATTGCCGTTTTGATCGACGAGTTGAAGAACGAGGACATTCAGCTGCGCCTGAACTCGATCCGGAGGCTCTCCACGATCGCGCGCGCGCTCGGCGAGGACCGCACGCGGAAGGAGCTGATTCCGTTCCTCAGCGAGAACAACGACGATGACGACGAAGTGCTTCTCGCAATGGCCGAGGAATTAGGCGTCTTCATTCCCTACGTCGGAGGCGTCGACCACGCCAACGTGCTTCTTCCTCCCTTGGAGACTCTCTGCACCGTTGAGGAAACCTGCGTCAGAGACAAATCGGTGGAGTCGCTGTGCAGAATTGGAGCACAGATGAGGGAGCAAGACTTGGTTGAGCACTTCATTCCTTTAGTTAAGGTAGTGCATGTTCCTAGTTGCATTGCGTTTTCATTCGTTGTGCTAAGGGTCTGTTTGGATGAACTTGTTCATAAGTATTTATAAGAGAAGAAAATAAAAAGATAAAACGTATTGAGGTTCTCCATAAGCTATAAAATTAATTTATGCACCTTAGGTTTTGGAGAAGTTGATGAAAAGAACTTCTATGTAAATGAAGTGCATAATTTGATTTGAGCTTAAGCTCTATTCATTTTACTTGTTTATGGAGAAAGTTATCCACACATGACCTTATGATGAGCCTGATTGTGGTTAGAGTGGCATTCATTGCGTTTGTTATTTTGCTTGTTGCAGAGGCTGGCTGCTGGTGAGTGGTTCACGGCACGGGTTTCGTCGTGTGGTTTGTTCCATATTGCTTACCCCAGTGCACCAGAGTCGGTGAAGACTGAACTGAGAGCCATATATGGTCAGCTGTGTCAAGATGATATGCCCATGGTTAGGAGATCCGCTGCCACAAACCTGGGAAAGTTTGCCGCAACTGTTGAAGCTCCTCACTTGAAATCTGACATCATGTCTGTGTTTGAGGATCTCACACAGGATGGTATGTGAAGTTTATGTGATACCACTAATTCCAGCACCGCGTCATGAATCTGTTAAATAATAGTAGGATAAATGCAACAGTTTTTGTGTCTGTATTTCTATTTTAGTTCAATAATTTTGTTGCTTAGATAAGTTGAGGAATGAGGACCCCCATAGTTAGGTAGCTGTGAATGATATTCCTCAAGTTGTGGCATTGTCAGTATATTGGACTGACTATGTGAGAAATGAATACAGTTTGAGTTTGTCATGTTCATTTGTTGAGTAGTGTTATTTTACTGTGTTTTTTAAGTTGATCCGCTGGAAGTGCATACATTAACTGATGATTTTTTTATCCTTGTTCCTGTAGATCAAGATTCTGTTCGGCTACTTGCTGTTGAGGGTTGTGCAGCTCTGGGAAAATTGTTGGAACCTCAAGATTGTGTGGCACATATTCTTCCTGTCATAGTCAATTTTTCTCAGGTTTGTTGGCCATTAGTAATACACTGATACTATATATGTAGAGATTAGAGATATATCCTCCATATCCATTTTGTGGCCAACACTAATGAGGGGATGTCTTGACTGCAACATTTGGGTTGCTTTTCCGTTAACTATATACCTATGAGTACATTGATAGGATGAGACCAGGTTTCTTTATTGCTCTCCAAACATATATACCACCATGCAAATTACTATGCTTGCATAATTTTGGACACTAATATATTTGTTTCATTTCATAGGAAGAATATGTATCAGTTTAACATTTCTTTTTTCTAATATAAATAATGGATGTATGGAAGGATAGCAAACACTTATACTGCAAAACTATGTTTTTGTGGTCTTATAATATTGTTTCAGAGCTTAAGTGCCAGTTTAGCACATACTAACAGTAACACAAATGCTTATAGTATTGAATGTTGGGTGATGATACAATGCCAACAAAAGCCTAGTGTTGCAGAGATGATAGAATGCGATAGAAGAATGGACTAAAAGGAATAAGAGTTTGTGAATTAGAGAAAATTGTACACCTACCAAGTATGGGTGTATGATATGTATTTATATGCAGTAAAATGGGTTAGTAGTACAAGACAATGCAAAGGAAAGAGTTATCCTCAAGCATATGAAACACATGCCTAATACTCTGCTTTTAACAGAGAGAAAGCAAGGATAGTACTTATTAAGTTAAAAATGGTAGAATTGCACCTAAGATAGTATGGTCACGTGAAGAAAGACCAATGGAAGCTGCAGTAAAAAGAGTTGTTCGAATGGAGGATAGTCTATTAGTATGAGGTAGAGGAAGACCAAGAAACACTTAGTAAACCATTAAAAGTAACTTGGATTTATATAGCTTCTGTGAAGACTTGGTTTTAGAAAGAACACCATGGTGTAGTTTGATCCACATAGTTTATCCTACCTAGTGGGAAAAGATTTGTTTTTGTTTTTGTATGACATTATGCCAAAGGATTCTTTATTTCCCCTTCATAGCTATGCATTTTGTGCATGGTCTTGTCTTATTTATTCATTTTTGAACCGTACACTTGTCACGTACAAATACAAATTTTATTGAGCTTTAAAGTGGTATGGATATGATGCAGTCAACTCAGATATTTGTGGTGGAAGTATGATAATCTTAAATTACACAAGATTAAAAGATTAAAGTTGGAAATGGACCTACTTGGTCATGCAGTCATGCTTGGGTTGATAACAATCCTCACACGCAGCTACATATTGAATTATTTGGGAGTTGCATGAGTTTGCTAGGTGACCTATGAGCAATAAATAATTACATTAGGAGTTATTTGACAGTTGAATGAGTTTAATCCTGGGATGCAGTTCTGTAGAAGGTGGATTCTCTTGTGGTTTTACTGTTGGTTGTCTGCATGTTTTTCATGTTCATAGTCCCATCCTTTTTTCATTTTGAAATTTGAAGAATGTTGTCTTCTTAATAGTTAATACCAATATACAAAAAGTTACATAGAAAAATTAATTTTGCTTTTGCTGTCTTTTATTGCTTCAAAAAATGAATTTCTACATTTTGTCACATAGTTGAATTACTTCTTATCCAGGATAAGTCATGGCGTGTTCGTTACATGGTTGCTAATCAACTATATGAGCTATGTGAAGCTGTTGGTCCTGACCCCACCAGGTAACCTTTTGTACCTGCTAAAATGATTGGTTGGTTGTCAAGATTTTCTGAGCTTTTTTCCATTGGTGCTATCTGAAAATCTGTTTTCATTAATATTAATCACTAGACATTTTTCAGTTGGTTAAAAAACTCTCATGTTTCATGATTGAAAGGTATAAAAGTGACTTCATACTAATTTCTTCTTGGTCTATGACATGATTTATAGTGTATTTGTTTCTCACATTCTAGTTGACTGTTTATATGATGGTGATGCACTTGTAGGTCAGAATTGGTCCCTGCATATGTTCGTCTGCTGCGTGATAATGAGGCTGAAGTACGTATTGCTGCTGCTGGGAAAGTAACTAAGTTTTCCCGCATTTTAAATCCTGACCTTGCCATTCAGCATATTCTACCATGTGTGAAGGTATGTAGTCACAGTAAAAAAATTGGGATTCTTACAGGTTAACATTTATGATACTTGTTTGATTACAACTGATCAAGTTTGCCTACTATAGGAGTTATCAACAGATTCATCTCAACATGTTCGCTCTGCACTGGCTTCCGTTATAATGGGTATGGCACCAGTGTTAGGGAAGGTAAATATCACTATCTAATCTCATTATTTATACTGACATAAATTTAATACATTTAAAAATGTGTCTATACAAATGTTTCAAAAGGGATAAAAAAATCATATGGCTTTGGTTATTATATGGATAAATGGTTTAGCATATGACGAAGTATTTCCAAATTTGGCTTAGGTTATTATATGTGTTGTGTGGGAGAAAAATGAGCGGTCATGTGAATGAATCTGTCTTGATTACACAATGGAAACTCTTATTTATAATTATAATCTAAATGTAATGGATAAGCTTTACAAATTATACAGCTGATAATATCCCTATTTGCACAATACATTACATAATTACTAGATTTCTAACAATATACATCAAATAGTTAACTAGATTTTGTTATACTTTCTTTCTGGTGGCAGATGTGTGCTAGGACTTGGGGCAAGTGCCCTCTCTACCTTAAAATTTCTTTTGGAATATGCATTATTGGTCCACTACATATTTTAAATTGCCCTCACTAATCAATAAGTTATATAAACATGGAAAAAAAATAAAATTCTTTTACCTGTAAACTACAAGATAAAAAATTATATTGTTTTGAACCCCAGACCTAAGAAACCCCCTTACTCTTTTGTCTATTTTGCTTTTGGTATGTGAGAGTCATTGCCATGAAATAATTGTGTCCTCGATCCATTCACCACCTAACCTAACCTCTGTCACTTGAGCATGCCTAGATAACTCAATTATATATACCTTTTTATCTTGCATAATCATTTCTTGAGGTAGAAAATTGATTTTTGGGAAAAAAAAAGACTAGCCTTTTTTTTTATAAAAAAGATGTACAAATTAGTTTAAAATCATATGTTCTTACTTATACTTTTCTCTTGAACTTAATTCCTTTTTCCATAAAAAATGGTGACAATTATGTTTCTAATCCGATGCCTCATTCATGACATGTTTTCTTTATTTCTTATAAAAAATTTCTTTATTTATATTGATATAAACGTTAAAAGTATTTTTTATGCCTATCTATTGTTTTTTTCCCACTCAGTGTCTAAATTTTCTAAATCCTGCATCTGTCTCTTGCTATGGCATAGACACCAAATTATATATTTATCATTTGTCATTATCCACAAACATATCATGGGGTGAAAAATATATACTTTTGTATCTCTACAATACATGCCTTAGGCAGGGATTTGGTCTATTTTCTTTCCAATGAGTAAACATAAACCTTAGCCTAAAAAATAGGAAATTAAGGCTAGTCAGTATTTATTTGAAATTTCAGAGCTCCTTTTTTGAGTGTGTATTAGATAAGCAGATTGACATATTTTCTTCAATATTTTTTTTCCATCTCTTCAGACAAGCTTTCCCTTGTTTCCATATGCTCATACTCTATTCTCCTGCAGGAGCAATCTTTGCTTCTATTCCTAAACTCTTGAAACTGTTCCCATGTAAAAGTAACTCAACTCTTAAAGAGAGGATTGATGCCCCTTTTCGATTTTAAAAACATTTTTGTGGTGGTTGCAGGATGCTACAATTGAGCAACTTCTGCCTATTTTCCTTTCTCTTTTGAAAGACGAGTTTCCTGATGTCAGGCTAAATATTATCAGCAAGCTTGATCAAGTGAACCAGGTTTGTGGCTTAAAATTGAATATTCCTTCAGATTGACCATGTACATTTCAAACATTATTATTTTTCATATGCTCCCTCTATTGAAGCTTATGATTACACATGGATTGCAGGTTATTGGTATTGATTTGTTATCTCAGTCTCTGTTGCCAGCCATAGTAGAACTAGCTGAGGATCGGCACTGGAGAGTTCGACTTGCAATCATAGAATACATACCCTTATTGGCAAGCCAGTTGGGTGTTGGTTTTTTTGATGATAAGCTTGGAGCTCTTTGCATGCAATGGCTAAAGGACAAGGTTTGTGAAGCAACTAAAATGATATTCAAATTTGTTCTACTCTTATTTTTGAAGTCTATGTTATCAAAAACAAGTTATTTTATCTTGTACTAACATGTTATATAAATTTCATTAATTATTTTAATTTGTTTATTTGGTAAATAACTGTTTAGTTTATGCATGTTTGAATTAGCTTTTTTAATTAAAAAAACATAGCAGAAATATATGAAAAAGCTTTTAACAGAAAAGTGTTTTTGAATACAGTATAAATTAATGCACATATTTGCGTGCACTTTTGATTTAGTTTTACATATGTAAATTGTGTAAACATGAGTAAAAAAAAACGAACAATGTCATTTAAATTTATTTTTATCATGTTACGATAATTGATTTTAGAGAGCTAGAAGACCAATTTAAAACAAATGTTAAATTGTAGTTATTTTCAGTTTAATATGCAATTGCAATTTTGTTGTTGGTTTAGGCTGTAGAAGGACTAAAAAGAAAATGCCACTCAAAGTTTAATAAAGGTCCCTAGTATCATAATTCATAAAGTTTAAATTGAATCCTTCATAGACTAAGTTGGTTATAAAAAAATCTTGTAAACTCATTTAGTCAAGAAGCTGGCTATGCTTTTTTTTTTTTATTATTATTATTTTGGAGGGGCGGGATCAATGCCTTTCTGTTTTTTTTTTTTTTTTTAAATTTTTATTTAGAGTAAATGTATCATATTGACTTTTTCCAATGTAGGTATACTCAATCCGTGATGCAGCCGCTAATAACATCAAACGCTTGGCAGAAGAATTTGGACCGGATTGGGCAATGCAGCACATTATTCCCCAGGTTTTTATAGCAGATGAACTTAGTTTCTTGATGTATATCTGCAGTATATTTTACCTCAAACTTCTGAAAAGAATTCCAACATCAGGGATATCATAGAACATCCTCTAAACCAATGTTTTGAAATTGTTGACCCAAACCCTTAGGGCCTGTGTACAGCAGCCAATTTTGCTTAGGTCATGAATTTTATTTTTCCAAAGATCAATTAAAAATAATATTGGGTATCTTGATCATTTCATAATTCAAAATATTTAGGCATTGGCATCTTAACCTAAGTATATAAAGCCTTGGGTTATTGGGAGGGATGACGAGTTTGAGTGTTTCTTGGATTGTGGATTATGGTTATTGGCTTATTACCGTTTGGTGGCAAGGATTTTGTTTCTGAGTGATGAAGTGAAGGTGGTGCAAAAGGATTTTCTGTGTTGCCTGTTGCCTGTTGCCTTTTAAAAACCTATGCTAACAAGAAAATGATCAGCATAGTAGCTACCCTGTACGTACAAGAAAAAGAAAAACCAATATTCAAACACTCATCATTTATGTATAGCAATGCAGTAGTAAAAAGGTATCGAAGACATCAATTAGAGGAGCAGAGATAAGTTTACCATCTTAAATTACTAATAAAGAAACAGAGACTTTAAATTTACTTTCTGTGCTTATAACGCTTTCAAGTTACACTCTCGTGTATTATTATTTTTGAGAAAAGGAATCATGACCACTGCCCAGTATCATGCATGCATCGACTCAATCGGATTCCATGAAATAAAAATATTGATCCACATTATCTGAACAAAATTATATGAAATTATATGATGATTCAGGAGGACCATGGATTCCATGAAATTATATGCTCTCAAAGTATTTACTATTTATCTAAACAAGTATTGTATCCTTTGCAGGTTTTGGACATGGTTACTGATCCACATTATCTGTATCGGATGACAATTTTACAAGCAATTTCTCTACTAGCTCCTGTTCTGGGCTCGGAGATTACTTCTTCAAAACTGCTCCCTCTGGTCATTAATGCATCAAAGGATAGGTAAAATTGTGCATTCCTTACTCCTTTTGTGTGTCTTCATTTGAGCCAGTGCTCATAGCATGTCTTGCAGGGTACCCAATATCAAATTCAATGTAGCTAAAGTGTTGCAGTCTCTCATCCCAATTGTTGATCAGTCTGTAAGTAGCTTCCATTTAAGGTTTCATCTTTAGTGCACTTCCCTAGTTACTTGGATTATAATAATATGGATTTCTAAACTATGAAACTTCTTTCTTGAAAATTATTTAGATGGGCTGTATGGTTAGTATTAATTTGGTCCAGAAATATCGATGCTAGATTATTGTGGATTGGAATAAATTTTATCCTACTTTGAAGTTATTGTTTGCTGAATTCTTCACCACAAAAAGTATTTTAAACTAGTTGCTTGCCAAAATTGCTTGGCTTAACAAAACCAGCTAGTTAAAATCTAAGCTGGCTGTTTGGTAAATGGTAGTAATATCACTTGAAAATCTGTCCCAATACTTCTCACGAGGCTATTGTTTGTTTTTGATAAAGCTTTGTGACAGGAATGATATGAAATGCATTGCAATTTGACAGAAAACTATTGAGTCTCTCCAAATGCATCATTCTTTTAATATCTCTTAACTAATTATCGTTTAAATAATGAAGGTTGTTGAGAGTACCATCCGTCCCTGTCTGGTTGAGCTCAGTGAGGATCCAGATGTTGATGTTAGGTTTTTCGCCTCACAAGCACTACAATCTAGTGATCAAGTCAAGATGTCTAGCTAGATCAGTTTGCATGTGGTCTTTAGTTATTTTTTTTTTCTTATAAGATTTCCATTTTCTTGTGTAATTGGCATGACGCCAACTTGCCCCATCCTTTGTATCACATATAATTGTTGTGATCCTGCTTTGCTTTCATTTTATCCGTACCTATGCTACCGGGTTCTTTGTAGTGATGAAACATTGTTCAGAAGTGAGATGGGTTTTGACGACCACTAATTATATGGTTTACCAATGTGAAGATTTTGTATGAAATTTTGATTTACCAATACAATGAATATATTCCATTATCTGCTTAAAAGATGTATATTTATAAATTTCTGGTGCTTGTTTGTGTTATGAAATGTTCGTGTAAACAAATTTAGAAGATAGTGACTAATGAAAAAACGTGCGATCCTGCTAGACGTGTTACTGGATCGCATTTCTGTTTGGATTATCGGGTAGGTTATCTTAGAAAAGCAACCGCAACATACGTTCATTTGGCAACGATATAAACTGAAACGAGGGATACTGTATATCTTGGTGAATCCATTTTGGTTCAAAACCAAGTCTAATCAGAAATTGTTTCTTTGTTCCTTTGTCCTTGCTTGGGACACATTAATCCTTAAAAGAAAGAAAAAATCACTCTCTAATAAGCAACTTAATTTTTCTTTTTTAAATATCTCCCTGTCTGCTTGGTTCTACGATAAATTTCTTAGTTGATAATGACTTGAAAATGACGAAAATAACTCCCCAAACGTGAATCTATGATTAACTTTTTATTTTTTTATCAAAACGTGTCCATCTCAGCTCTTAGGTTGGCTTCATCCCAACTAGTAAACTTATCACCTGTTTAATTTCCAACAACTGCAGTATTCCCACAAAAGCATAAGCCTTTGGTGAGGTTACTTATTCCCACCAATATGGCAGTAAAAGGAGCTTCTGTCGGCGAGTCTTCAGAATAAATATGCTGCTTATTGAGTAGAAAACATAATTTCAAAATTTTAAAACTTGTTTATCTTCCATTGAATGTGGAATAGACGATTTGAACTAGTTCCTGAATTGGTAACCAACTTAGATCTAAATATTTTTCATTTATAATCATAAAATAAGAGAATGCAGCAGAGCCAAATCAATTTGTTCATTATGGAACATCATCGGGAAAAATGGCTAACAATGGGGAAAAAATGGTCAGAAACTAATTGAATTTAACAGAAAAATGTGTTTAATACAGTTAACTGAGCACGGAGGTATATTCTCTATAAGATGCTACTAAGAATTTTCCTTCTCAGCCATAAGGCCATTTTCCGCTTCATTAAAGTTGGGTCTAGAAAGTTTTATGTTAGCAATAAGAGATTCAGCAGCACTACTTAAACCCTTCCTCCCAACCAAACTCACCCCAAAATTGCGGTTTAACATTCTCATCCTGTTCTCATCTCCCTCCACCTGACTCAACTCAATGACCCGCTTCTTTGAAAGCCAGGCATAAAGATAAAGACTGCCAGAGTCCAACACAACTCCTCCAATTTTAACCCTCAGTAATGAACTGGAATCATGATCATTCAAATTTAGATCAAACAAGGCAGAGAAGCTCCCAAATGTCAGATCAGGTTTCACAAATAATTTGTTCAAATCATCATTCTCCTGGTTGACACTTTTTGTTGTATCAATAGTCATCGAAGACCTCCTCTTTGCCACTCTCAAAATGTTTGCAGCCTCTCTCATTCCGCTGAGGAACGCGCCGTGCATAGTCGCAGGATACTGTTTGCTAGTTGCCTCTCCAGCGAAGAACACTCTCCCATCTCCAACACTCTCTGCAAGAATATCGTAATCATCTCCTGAAGATCCAACCGCAACATAAGAGTAAGATCCATATGCAAAGTGATCCTTCCCCCACCGAGTACAAACCGCCTGAACTGGATCCGGAACAACAATCCCCTTTGGATTAAAAATATCCTTCAGAATGTCCAACACCCTCTTCACAGACTCCACCGGCGACATCATTTCAAACCTAATCGCAGCCTCCCCAGCAACAAGCGCAACCAGAAGCGGGCCCCCAGACACCGAGGAGTAGCTATAGAACAGAAAAAACTCCCCTCTCATACTCAAATCCTCAGTCAAATGACCAAACGTGTCAATGTCCCCACCCCAGAAATTATAAGGAAACAATATTGCAACCTTGTTCAACAACCCAAACCCCAACCTATGAATAGCATCCTTCTTCCTCTGAGGAAGCTCAGGCACAAACTCAATATCCCCCTTCTTTAGCACCCCCAATGGCACGGTACAAAGCGCCATGTCCCCCCTAAACTCCTGCCCAGCAGCACAAACCAGCACCCCATCACTCCCATACTTCACACACTCTACAGTCCTCCCATAGAAAATCGGCAAATCCTCCGCCAATGCACGAACAAATTTCTCATTCCCCCCAGGAATGAAGCAATGATCACCACCCATCTCATAGGGATCATCCTGATCCCAATATGCCATCGACAAATTCGACATGAGAGTTGCATTCGCATACTCCAAATTCGCAAGGTGCCAATTCAGCAACATCCTCTCCTCCTTATCCTCAGCCACCTTATAAACCCTTCGGAATGCCTCCAATGCCGTCCCCAACGGCACGTCCACCGACTTCACCTCCTCAATCATCGCCTGTCTCAGCTTACAAACCCTCTCCAACAACTTGTTAAACGAAACCTCAACCCTAGAGTCAACCTCAGAGTCAACACTCCTCCCATCAGCCAAATAGAGAGGGCAAATATCCCTCACCTTATGCAAAGGCAAACCCAATTGCCTAGCAAGAACCCCAAGAGGGTTCCCATTTATTCCAGTGAGGACACTCCCACCGAAATCCGCTGCAGCCTCAACCCCATCACCACTCATCTTCTTAGTCTTAACCCTCCCACCGGGTCGGGTCCTACCTTCCAAAATCACAACTTTAAACCCCATAAACACCAATTGTCTCGCCGCAACCAAACCCGCGAACCCGGCACCGATCACAATCACCGTTCCTCGGTCGGACCCATCGAAAGGTTTCTGCTTTAGGGTTTTGATCTCATGCGCGAGGCCGAAGTTTATGTAACCGTGCTCCAGCAGGAACCGGTAAGCGGTTTCGACCAAACCCTTGTGTTCGGACCGGATCGACCGGAGGGCCTGGTCATGGGTTAACCAGACCGAAACGTTGGACCGCCAACGCGCCAATATGTGGTTTCGGACGACGATGTAGTTGGATTGTTCGGAGCCTCCGACGGTGGAAACCACGTTTGCTTCAATCTCTTCTTCCGTTAAAGAGTCCACGGGGAACCCTACCGAGATCGCGATTAGGGCTTCCACGTCGCAGTCCTTGGCGACGTCGTTTCGGCGCGTAGAGGTCCCGGTGGTGAGTTCCGTGAAGAACTTCTTTCGACGGCGTCGTTTCCGCGGAGGTGGATTCGGGTCGGGTCGGGTCGTGGTGGAGTCCGGGGAGTCTGGAACGGCGGGCTCGGGTGTCGTTTGGGTGGGGAAGGAGGAGTCAGGGTCTTCGGAGGAGTTTTGGAGGTCGAGGTTATGGGGGGACATTGCGACGTCGTTTTCCGGTGAAACGGATTGCGCTGGTGGTGGTGGTTGTGGTGGTGATGGTGGTGACGGGGGTTCTGCCATTGTTGGTGGTGGGGGGTTTGTGTTAGTGTGGTCACTGATGGATGCTGATCTTTCGCACTCAGCTCAATATTTTTGTTTTTGGACAAAGAAGTATTAAATTTCTTCTTTGACTGTCCCATATGATTTTTGTTAATTATGATATAAGTAAACACGTATTATCAAAGTTGATTAACATAGTTATTAACATTAAATTTATTTATAATTTATATTATTTTTTTAATAATTGATGTGATAAAAAAATGACAAAAAAGTAATTTTAATAAATTGGTAGGGTAAAAAAATTATATAGTTAACCAAGTAAATTATCTTTGAAATTTGATTTCAAATATAAGAAAAATCTTTCAAAATAAATCTCTATTAAAAAAATATTTTAAACATAATCTTATCAAATAAAATAAATTAAAATTTATAAAATCTAGGTATATGATTTTTTTTTTCTTTTTATATTCAAGTTGCGAGAGAGTTCCAATAAAAATATATTGCATGGATGTATTAAGACAAATTTAAACATTAAATATTAACATTAAAACAAAATATGTTTTTTAATTAAATTTTAGTCTCATCAGTAATAACTTCATTAAGAATGAAAGAATCAATAATCACAATCCACTAGAGTTGGCTTAGCGCTTAGCGGTGAAGGATTAGAATAATAACATTGAGATTATAAGTTTTAATTTTAGTACAACTATTGTAAAAACAAAAAATAAAATAAAATTGAGAGCATCTTTAATGCCAATTGAAAACCTGTATCATAGATATATCAATACCTTAACCTAATCACCATCCTCATGAGTGTATATATTGGGCAAAATTCCCTCAAGGGTGCAAAACCTAAAGTGACAAAAATACCACAAGATGGTTGAAGCTGAAAATACAAAATTTTCACACAGAAATTTAATACAGTGTTACAGATTTGAAATGTTTTAATTTCTTCATAGCCTTAAAAATTGCCTCTTAAAGCTTTGAAGAAGACTATTGTAGTGGACTCCTCACTGCTGTCACACTTTTAGAACAAGTGAATTCTCTTTTCTGATGTCAATTTGACAACAGACATAACCATTCTTAGGTTCTATCATGAGGAACCTTTCTAAGGTTCTATTATGAGGAACCTTTTTAATAGGTGTTTGAAAAATCATTAAAATAATCATTTTAAAGTTTACTAAAAATGAATCTATATTTTATTAGACATCACTTAAGTTCATCATCCTTTTAATTTATATTGGTAGTGATTTGTTATAATTAAAACAAGTACGTTTTTTCAACAAAACCAACTCAAAACAAATCAACCAAACTAAAAGTTTGTACTAGGAAATCGGTTCAGGAAAATATTTTAGCCAATAAAGTAGCAAGATGAGTAATATGAGATATAATTGTAAATAAAAGGCATTCTTTTATTTGAAAAAAAAGGTTAATAAAAAACCAATTGTATTGCATTTATATACAGTCATATTTTAGTTAAATATAAAAAATTAAATGAATAAAAAAAATCTCACATCATTATAAAACTCAGTTCTTTATTCACTTCTTAACAAAACGATTGAGATAAATTAAATGTAAAGTCCTTGCCTTTTGGTCATGCGTTCATCAATAAATTTTTTTTTTTTTCGTACATTTTATATTTCAATTTATTAATTTCATCTTGGATTTAGATGGAGTGCCTAGTCTAGAAAGTGATCGTTCAATTGAAATATTTTGTTATATAATAACAAGTCAAATAACTATTGATGCATAAAACTATCTTTGGTGTCGATTAATCGTTCTTCTAAGTTCCCATATTTTGGCTGTAACTGTACATAGGCTGTTTTACTTGTGGATGGCATCTTATATTTTAGCATGAAAAAGGATCAAAATAATACAAGGTATAAAATCTTATGAACGCTTTGGTAGTAAATTATAGCATACTATCTGGGATGAAATTATTTTTCTTTCTTAATCTACTGCTTGGCATGCCACAGTCTGCTCGCTTCCAACCAATTTTTTGCTTCACATTATCGTACACAACCGAATATCCTCTCAATGAAATGTCTGCAAAGGTCATAATCATTAATCAATGAGGGCATAAAAAATCACCCAAGTTCAGCAAAAGAGAGGAAAAGACATGATGCTAGCCACACTGGAGAAGTTGAAATTTCACTGCTTACATAGCCTGAACAAGCATTTTTAATAATATTATATAAGTAGGCCAGTGAAAAGGTGCAACATGATAAGTTTGTAAATTTTTTATGATTGCAAGAACCAAGGTGAGGTTGATTAGGGAAGAGGAAGGACCAAAAAATTATAATGCCAGTGGTATATTATAACACCAAGTGCTATACATATTCTAGCTAGTGTTTCAAGTTCAGGCAGTGGCGATCAAGGATACAGAGAGTAGGGACCAAAATTTATAACAAAAAGTATAACTACCTTAGAATATAGTCAAATGAAAATATAATTTTAAATCCATCTAATAATTTTCAATATTAAACAAAGAAAGTGTTAAATGTTTTTATGCTTGCAAAACAGTAAATACATCCACTTTTCTTTTGATGTTTTCTTTATTAAGTTTTAGTAGTATAGAGGGAGTATTAAGAGAATATAACTAGTAGTTAGTGACAGATGAATCAAATCATAAAAGAAATATCAGAACTGAAACAGCCCATGAACTAACTTATCATAACTCTGATTACTATAATAGAGTGATAGAATCTCAGTTTCAAAGGTGGCTCAATCAGTAGCACTACTTCTGCTGCACATATGAGCTGACTAGTTGAGTTATTCATCATGAAACACACTAAATGTATAAAGGTTATTAGGCTAAGTGAAGTAGTGCGGGACACGTGATAAATTGGAGATGACAATAAATGGCTAGGTGAAAATTTCACAGATACTTCATCAAGGATATAGGGAAAGAAAATAACCCCTTATTTTGAATCCAATCATTTACAGTTATACCATTAAAAGGGTAAACAACAAATAAAATTATTATAAAAAAAATAGAAAGCTTTCAGGTTTTCATTGAGAATGAGAGTACTACCTCCAAGTATAATTGAGGATCCGTCATTTACTTTACTACCATCAAGGATTCCCAAGCACACATGGCCTTTGTTCTGCAGCATAATTGTTTATTAGAGGACATGACTATGACAAAATCAGTTGGAAGAAAAAGTTGTATTAGAAAGAGAGGATTACACTAATGATCAAGTAACCCTCTGGAGGTATCTGAAACAATGTGGACAAAATCCACCACTTGCTTCCGAACCGAAGAGTTAAGGTCTTGAAGTAATCCTTGACATCTTTGATAGATCTGCATGCATTTAACATGGATTTTAGAACAGCCAGCTCCATTGTGATCAGTCAAACGGATGCAATAAAATAATAGACTTATTTCATTTCTCCATAACATGACCAGTGAAACAGATGATAGAAAATAATGATATTAATTTTATTTCTCCAAACATAAGGTATTAAAGAAGAGAATCATCTCATTAAGTTACTTGTTGGTTATTAAAGACAACGTTATAAACACAAAAGCTAATTGTACCTTGAGTAAATTCTCTTACCTGATTTGGAAATTTGCTTGCCAGCAAATGGGTAAAGTAGTATCTGAATCATCTTGAACAAGTCCTAACCCAGAAACTTCATTAAGCTGCAACATAGATACATAATTAATAAATATGTGGTGTTCAATACCAGACTCAGAAGAAAAAGGTAGAAAATGGTTCCAGATGGATAAATGTAAAAACTCACAGAAGCAACAAGATCCAAGTATGCCTCTTTTGGGAAATATGTATAAGAACTGCCACTATCAAAAAACACTTTTCCTACTTTGCTTTGGCCATCAAATTTGAGTTGACGATTTCCATAATTGATTCCAAGAATCTCAGTTTGGTATAAATCCCTAGAGTAGATTAATATGCCACATATGAGTTAAAGAAGAATCAGAACAAACCTTAGAATAACAAATACCAGGTGCTCCAAATGGAATGATAAAGCTTGTCAGTAAAAAAAATGATACATAAAAACATTAAAATAATGGAAGTTGTCAAATGAAAACAATATAAAACACAGTATCAATTTGGGTATAAATCTTGACATTCTCACTGTGAAACTTATCTTGCAGTTTCTCCAAAGAAAAACACTCACTTCATAATTAATAGGGAAAGAAACACATTCTTAAGAAAATCATACTCACGTAGTAAGGGTATAGGCCATGGGTACCCAATTCATACCCCAATATGGCACAAAATCATCACCTAAGAACATGTATCCACCGCCAGCTCCATCATTGCTAAGGCAATGACCAACCACATTCTTAATAAGCCCTTTACTAGCTAACTGGTAGGGTAGGCTGACTTTTGCCCTACTCAATCCCATGATTCCGTCTGTTTTAGCCAATGTGTTCAAAATTAAGCCTTCTTGATCATATCCACACCTTAAAACAAAAATATTGTGTATAACATATCAGCACTATCTTATAATATATAACCTTTTAAAGAAAAAGATAGAACTGCAAAAAGAGGATTCATACCCAAAAACAACATTTAGCTTGGTTTTGGATCCATTAGTAGTTACAAGATGAAGCTCATCTCTAACAAGAACCCCCAAGGAAGAACTATGATCTGCATATTGAATTTCATAGTCGCACTGTAGCAAACTTTCATCATGATGTCCATTCTTCTGATTTTTCTGAACATCCAAACAGAGAGAGTCCACAGATGATACTACATTGGATCTTGTTGGCTTGTATTGAACATGTGCTCCCTGTATCAATTTTATCCTTTGAGTAAACACAGTTTTTCAATCACAATAATCCACAATGGCAAAATTTCATTAACATATAGTAAAAGTTTATATCTATAATGCATATTGCTGAGAGGCGTGTTCTATCTTTCAACTTACTTTTACACAGGAATATACATAAAAAAAAGAAAAACGTAACCTGATGCTATATTGATATTCCACATGCATCTAACTAAGGTGGATTGATATTTGATAAATATAAAAATAATTCAAATTACCTTCCCACAGCTTCTGCATGGAGCATCACACTGCATCCAAGTTAAATCACTCCCTGTGTCCACATCAAGAAAATAACTTTTTGGAGGATTTCCAACACGTAAAATAGTGAAATACAACCTGCAAGGAAGAACAAGTTGCTAAGCCATCATAGTGATACAAATACAATATGGGGAATTGAAGTTGTTACAATACAAATCAGGAGCAGTTCCTAGCTTAATTACAGAAATTGTGTATCATTGGGAAAAATGTTGCTGATGTGGCTGCAATTAGTACTGAAGCAAAACTTCAATATTAATTATTGAGGCCCATTTCGATAAACTCCTCAATAAATATTAAAAAATAAAAGTCAACAATCAAATTAGCAAAAGCAACGATTTTGATCATACCCATCTGGATAAACATTTCCACTGACTGGAAAAACGGATGAAGAGTCAACTGCCACAACCCCAGAACCATCATCACCAACATCTCTTTGCGTCAAAAACTTCTCTTTTTGAACAAGCTTCCCCAGTTGGAGCTTCAAATCCTTCTGCCCCAAAACACCAAATTTCGGAAACAAAGGGAACAAAAATGAAGTGGCTTTGTCATCATCACCATCATTCTTGCGGCCACGTAGGTCCACAGTGGTGGTTGAAGAAACAGAACCATAGAGAAAGAGAGCAAAGAGAAGAGTACCAAAGAATGAGAAAAGCTTCACTGGGGTGCTGTGGAAGAGTCTTCTGAATGAAAAACTAAGCTGAGGATTAGATGGGTAGGACTGAAGTGGAGGATCAGTGTTGTGTTGAGCATTGGGGTGTGTTTGTTGACTTTGGTGTTGATGGGGTTGAATAAAAGGTTGAGGGGGAGGAGAAGGGTTATTAGAGAAAGCAAAAGCAGTGATGGTTTTGCCCAAAGAAGGGTTATCTGGTGGTGGAAGGGAGATTATAACAACACCTTTGATCTGAGTAGATTGATCATCTTCCATCTCTTCTGTATCAGAAAATAAGAGCAAAAGAAGAAGAAGAAGAGGGAAGAGATCAATGAAGATTGTGTCCCAAGTCTACCAAGTAGTCTTTAGTTTACTCTTTCATGTTATGAGACTCCGTCAATAGGATAGGACGATCCGATTCATTGATTCAGCACTGCGAAACTTCCAAGCACTAACCACCTTTGAAAAATGGTACCGGACTATTGAACTGATAATATTTTCTTAGATTTTGATTTTTTTTTTAAAATAGGCTTAAATGTTTTTTTAAATGCAATTATTACTTCTTTTTTTTTTTTCAGCCTAGTTTTTACAAAATGTATTTTTTTTGGAATAATAAAAGCCTAGTTTTTACAAAATGTATTTTTTTTTGGAATAATAAAAGAAACATTATTTAAAAATACGAAAAATAAAATAAACATATTTTACGAAAATTAAAATATTTTTTACAAGAACAAAAATGAAAAAAAATATATTATATAGATGAAAAAATTTTAAACTTTTAAATTATTATTTAGTCTTTGTGTTGTAACAACATTTTCTTTTTGGTCTCTATTATTAAAACATTTCATTTTATTCTCTAAGTTTATGATATTTTTTTTTATCGTTTTGAATCTTATTATCTTTGATTATCCTATTTTTTTTATAAGAAACAATTCATACTTATATCTTAATAAGATGAGTTTATTATGTTTTACTTCATTTGATTCTTCATATATTATGGTTAATATGTATCACATTTGTTTTGCACTTTTTGCACTTATGAAGTTATGAGATGAACTTAAATTAAATGAGTTATATCACATTTGTGTCAAAGAAAAAAATTTATTTTAGAAATTACACTAATAAGTCCAAAATGAGATGCTTAGAGATTAAAAGAGAAAATTGTTGCCAAGACTAAAAGAATAGTTAAATTGTTTTTCTTTATTCAAATGTATCCCGTAGTCTCATTTTATTTTATTTGTTACTTTTAAAATATTTTTTTCTTTCTAATAATATTCTCAAGAAATAAATGCACTGTTTGATTTTTTTTTAACAAAAAATGCACTGGTTGATGTTCAGCTGTGACTATACGATGTTTTATAGTCAATTTATTTTTTGTTAGATACGGATGTTTTATTATGAGAACTGGTAGAATTAATTTTTTTCATAAAATGTGTAGCTTACCTTAAACAGTAAATAAAACTAGACTGAAAGAGTATTTAGTATGCTTTATATAGGATTCTTCTTCATCAAACTAAACCATATCAAATGAACTTTTAAGTTGAGTTCTAATAGATGAAACTTGCAATTGTCAGCATATAGAAATTTGCCAAAGATGATTTTCTTTAGACGATTTGCAATACGAAGAATATTTACTCTTTCTTTAAATATGTTTGTCTTATGCATTGTTTATCATCATTAAAATTGAGGACTGAATTGTCTTAAACTTAACAATTTTTCCCCTTTTGTTGATGAGAAACAAATATAAGAGGAAAGGCTATGCTTCTCCTGTATAAGACAAATTACTAAGACAAAATTTAAGCAACATTCTCGATAATAAGAAAAATCTCATTCAGAACATAGTAGCTAGCTAAGGCTATTTGTTAAGACCTATCAGATCATGTCAACCAATTTTGTGATTTGGAGTGCTATACAGCTGAAAAAGTTGAAAAGTTTGATAAATGAACTTGAAGTTGCTCAAACAAATAGTATTAATGTATTTTGTGACAATCAAAGTGCTGCGCACATATGCAACAATAACACTTATCATGAAAGAAACAAACACATTGATATTAGGCTACATTGGAATAGAGACGTTATGTCAGATGGAATAGTAGTGCAAATTAAGAAGATTCATACATATATTTTTTTAAAAAAATAAACAAGTTCAAAGAATCTTAAGATTAAAAAATAAATTGAATAAGACCCCTACTCCATTCGGTTGGTTACAATAATTTAAACCATAAAAACGTGTAAAATAAAAAATTCTATGATTTAGTTATGAGTAAACAGTAACTAGGGTGTAAAAAAAAAAAAGTAACTAGTGTCAGCTAAGGACGCATAACAAGACCATAACTAGCTAGTGTGTTTTTTTTCGTCGGATATCAACGTAGTTTTGTATGAAGATTAGTTTAAAGATCATGACATAGTTATTGCTAACTAACAAAAAATTATAAAAAAAAATAATGCCTTAATTAACTGGAAAAAAACTACTGGTGAACTTACAAAGGAAAACGACGAAATTCCAAACCACAAACTATGAAGAGTAATTAAGGTGATAAGTTGAAATCATCATACAAATTAACACTTATACTATTTCTTTATCATTTTCCCTTCTAACTTTAATTGTGATATGAGGGCCTTTTGACCAAAATGGGATTTTTTTTTTTGAAATTTACCCAAAAGTGTTTGTATAATATGAACATTAATATGACTTATTCCCATTTAAAAATTAATTCAAAAATTATTCTCATTTTGGTAAATTCCAATTTTTTTTTTATTCCTTTTGGTCAAAAGGCCTGATACGAGAGACCCTCCAACATAAATTAATTCCCCAACGTTTCATGTAGTAGACGATAAGTTGGTATCACAAGCAAATGCCTTGCCCTTGGCATCGATAGCCCAGATTTCTCATTCATATCCAATTCATCAGGACCAATGCCACAAGGTAGCTCCCACTTGAAGCAGTGAACCAATTGGGTCAAAACCAACTTAACTGTGGTCAACCCCATTACAATTCCTGGGCAGCTTCTACGACCAGACCCAAATGGTATAAGTTGAAAGTCTTGTCCCTTAAAATCGATATTGCTATTCATAAATCTTTCTGGATAGAACACTTCAGCATTTTCAGACCACACTTTAGGGTCTCTCCCTATAGCCCATGCATTTATTATAACTCGTGACTTCTTCTTGATGTAGTAACCTTCAATCACAATATCTTCCATGGATTCATGAGGGGCTAGTAGGGGCACAACAGGGTGTAGCCTTAGGGTCTCCTTCACAACCATATCTAAATAGCTTAATTTTGCTAAATCATTCTCGTCCACCATTTTGTTTATTCCAACTACATCTTTTAGCTCGTTTTGAAGATTTTCCATCACTCTTGGATGCCGCACAAGTTCTGAAATGGCCCATTCAATCACATTACTAGACGTTTCGGATGCACCGATTATCATATCAAACACAATGCCCTTGATGCTCCTTTTATCGATTATAGGTGCATGTTTATCGTGGGGATGTATTGGTTGGTCCTTTAAGGAAAGTAATATGTCAATGAAATCCTTAAGGTGCCCTTGTGCTGGAGGAGCAAGTTGATGCTCCTCAATCATCTCATCTAGCATTTTGTCAAGTGATTTACTGATTTTCTTTGAGCGTCGTGTTAATCCCTATTAATTTAGGGGCCACCAATAACAAAATACAAGGCATAATTAGTTGTTGAAATAATATTATAAAGTGGATATATTAAAAATTAAAAGTATTTTTTGCTTCATATTTCATTGATAAAAGAATTTAAAGTAAATTTTGAAAAATATTCTTTACATTTATTTTATGTACATCCTTGTACCCAACTTTTTAATTTACTCTTGTATTAGTATAAATTAGAATGTGCAACTTGAACAACATGTTTGGTTTCTCATCACAACACTCTTTCATGTCAAGATAAGAACTACTCTATACAATTTCTAGTTTTTTTTCTTATATATTGATCCACATCTTTTGTTTGATGTTGAAACAAACACATAATAAAGAGTGAAACTCTTAGTCTCGTCGCTCTCTTAGCTAGACATTCTCGATATTTTTTATATCACAATTAGAACATCATTTCATACATTACTCTAAAAATATTTATTTTCAACTATCTAAAAGTATCTTCCTTTTATCTTTATCTCTTTCGTCGTTGTCATTAAAATAAATTTCAATAGTCTTTTTTTTAAAAAATAAAATACCAATAGTTAGAACTTATTCTATATCACAATTTAAATTATTTATTATAAAATTTAATCATTATACAATTCATATATTAAAAATTACTTATTATAATTTTTTTGACCGCTTTTTTATATAAATTTTAACTATATAAAAAAGTAAACACTAATCTTGTATAAATGATAAATTAAAATACTAGTCAATAGTATAATTTATCTTTGTTATATTGCTTTCAATTAACCATTTTTGTCTTAATAAAATTACTATATATATTTATCTTTTGAGATTGTTGATTATAGTTTTGATTATCGAAGTTGTTTCTTGATTAACACACACATACTAGTACTAACCTGAAGATCAAAGAGTCGAAGCCAAGGCACATAATCAGCCAAATTGAAAGCTCCCGAAACACTCATAGTCTCCACAAGAATACCCTTCAAGTCAAACCTATCATCCTTGTTGCGTCCCAACACCATCTTGCATGCCATATCCCTCAACACTTCCCCCACTCTCTCACTAACGTCCACCACTTCACGCGCCATTGCTGCTTCCTTTAGCGACTCCACCATCGCCCCAATCTCCCTCTTTCTCAAACCATCAAACGACTCTACTTTCGACGCGCTCAGAAGGTGCGTGGTGCACACCTTCCTCACGTTGCGCCAGTACGGGCCGTACTCCGCAAACGCCACGCTCTCTGCGCCGTACGTGTATTGGGCCGTTTCGAACTTGGGCCTGTTCGCGAACACCGTGTCGTGGGTCTTGAGGAACAATTCCGCGGCTTCCGGAGACGAAACGACGACGGTTGGAACGTTTCCTAGTTGTAAAGACATTATAGGACCGTAACGTTTGGAGAGGGACTGGAGGGAACGGTGTGGGAGTGTTCCTGCTCCTCCTACCATGTGGAGGTTTCCGATGATCGGTAACCGTGGCGGTCCCGGAGGAAGCGGTGGTTGTTTTTGCCGCGACACGGTGGTGGTGCATAGGATGTAGATCAATGTGACAAGGGGGACCATGAGAATGACTAGTGTTAGAGGAGACATTTTGTGTTGAAGTGATCTTAGTTTAGTGTATGTTGGTTGGAATAATAGTAGTTACATCTCCTTATATAATACTCCATGCAAGGTGTCGGTGAGCTATTTTGGGCCGGTCACGTGGCTCAGGACATAGTTACATAATTCTGACTACCTCAAATTGACTTTTTTACTGTCTTTTTTTTATTGTCTTACTGTTCACTTAATTTATGTTAATATTTAATTTTAAGATTCAATTTAAAACGATGTGATTTTCAGGGTACAACACGGGACAACAGAGAAGTTAGATCCGTAATTACCTACCTTTTCTGTTATTTATTATTTCCTAGCATAAAAAAGTTATAGTCTAAAATATATTATAAGTTGTACTCATCTAAACCTTCTTCTTATCACTCACTTGAACGCTAAAGTATTTATTTGCATGTTTCCCTTTTCACTAGATGCTTATGTTATCGAATTATTTACTAACAAAAGTTTTAAAAAAATTATTCGTCGTAATATTTATTACAACATAAATTTTTTTAGGTACTTATGATCGCAATGCAAACCAAAATTTTAATTATGTCTGCTGCATTATATCTAATTTCCTATGAAACCATGGAAGGTGACAAAACTGTGACAGCGACCATGACTTACAACCTTGGGTGTTTGTATCCTTGGTGTTGGTGGCATATTTATCGAGGTTCAAAAACGCGCGGGATTTGTCTCACGTTGCGATTTGGGACTATTGTACTTCAGATAACTCTAATTGTTTGTATTGAACATTTTGATGCTTGTGGATTTTTTACGTGGGAAATCAGATCGCGTATCTTGTTGGTATCGAAGAAAAATCCTCTGTGGATTTGATTCGAATCTATATGAAAGCCAAGTAAGCATTGGTAAAATAAATTAGGGTTGACCTGGTCGCTCCTTTGAATTTGATTAAAGAGCACTGAAGATGAAGATATCAAAACATATCGTTAGAAAATGACAATCGTTGGACATGAAAAGAATGCTTGGTTGTTTTTTGTTTTATTAGAATTAAGAATTTCTTTATCTTTGATGCTAAGAATTAACGAATTATGTGTCTTAGGAAATCTTGTGACGTCAATTGAATCTCACCCTTCGTTTTCCACCTTATGAACGACATCATGATTGACTTCTTTTTGTGGATTCAAATGTGACGATCGAATTATTTTACATTTATCATGAGATAGATTATTTTTCAGAATGCCTGTTTTTTATATGCCATGATTTCCAAACTGAGTGAATTCGTTTATCCTGTAATTTCTTTACCATAATTTGTTGCAGTGCTGATTTTCTTCTCCAATTTCGACTGTTAGAATACTGAATGGTTCAAGCATAGGGTACCAAAGGCAGAGTCATCACAGTAATCAAGATTGAGATTTGAATGATGTATTATTCTCTTCTGCGAAAGCCACAAATATAAATTACAAAACTATATAAAAATGCAATTTCAAGTTCATATCAAGAGACAATTATGAGGTTTCATGCAGATTGAATAAATAAATTATGATTGGTAAACAAGGAATTGTCTCTCCAAGCACTCAAGCATTGTAAGTAACAATTATCCAAATATCGTGTATACTGTATAGCATACCACAATAAGTGAATGCTATTTCATATTGCTAAATCTGCTAAGCATGAAAGTTACACAACTTTAAACCATCTAAACATTTCTTAACACACCACTGGCAATTGTTTGCTTCAGCTATTAGTTAAGCAATCAAATCTTTTTGAACTGACCAGGGAATTTTAGCAATACTAAGAAGATACGGTAGTTGTGAGGTGAAGTCTTTTATCTGTTATTTTTTTATGGAACCATTGGGAAGCCTGTTATGACCCTTTCATACACAGTCATTTGACCCAGTGAGCATACTGACTGGTGCAGGAATATTGTAATAATCACAATCTGTTGAACAGAGCCGATGTAAGAGATGGCTTGGCCTGCGCTCATGTTTTGTTTAGCTTAGGAGTAAAATAGAGAGAAAAGAAACGATAGAAATATATGCTAAATATACTCTTAGGGTCAATTTAAATAAACTTATCAATAAATACTTAGAAGAGAAGAAAGTAAGAGTTGATATAACGTGACAAAGAGAAAGATACGCATAGAAATGAGTTGAAAAATAAGTAGAAGTACTGGTCAACCTTTTAATATTACAGTTTTGTTGTGTACCAGTGACACCATTGCAATCAGTGCATTGGGTTTGATCCAATTGCTACAAAGAAGCTATAAGGCAGGGACCAATTCTTATTTTAAGAAACAAAATACAAGTATCATTTCCTAATTTAATGATAAGTAAATCTTAGCAAACCTAATATATTTTAATTTATTCCTTTCCAACTTCACCAGCTAGCCGGTAAGTTGGCACAGCTAGCAAGTGATTACTTCTTGGAATTGTGAGGCCAAATTTCTCAGTCATGTCCAAGTCATCTGGGGACATGCCTAATGGAAGTTCCCAATTGAAGCAGTGCACTAATTGAGCTAGAACAATCTTAACAGTAGTTAGACCCAAATGAATCCCAGGGCAGCCTCTACGACCAGAACCAAACGGTAAAAGTCTAAAGTCATATCCCCTCATGTCCACATTGCTATTGGCAAATCTCTCAGGATAAAACACCTCAGCATTATCTGACCAAACCTTAGGATCTCTCCCTATTGCCCATGCATTTACTATGATCCTTGACCTTTCCTTTATGCAATAACCATCAATAGTAATTTCTTCTCTACACTCACGAGGTACTAGCAAAGGTGCAACCGGGTACAATCTTAGTGTTTCCTTCACCACTAAGTCCAAATAAGGCAATTTTTCCATATCACTCTCCTCCACCTTTCTATTCATCCCCACTACACTTTCCAACTCATCTTGAAGTTTCTTCATCACCCTTGGATGCTTTAGGAGTTCTGACATAGCCCATTCTATCGCTGTAGCAGATGTGTCAATTGCTGCGACAATCATAGTCATCATAATAGCTTTCATATTTGTTCTATCAAGGACATGACCATGTTCGTCCTGAGGATCCAGGGGTTGATGCATAAGTGCTAGGAATATGTCCACAAAGTCCTTCTGGCGTTGGCTTTTCTGTTTGTTATCAGAAGATTGTTCATGGTCTTTGATAATCTGCTCCAAGACTTCGTCAAATGATTTACTTACTTTCTTTAATCGCCTTACTAGTTCCTAATGTGCAAGTGATTGAATAACACACATAATATTTCATTATTTCAGGGTAAGTACAATCATTAATGAAAAATAGAGTGAATAATGAATGGAAAGTCACATCCTAAAATTAAAGCAGTAGTGGAACTCATTCTGCATGATTGTCTAATAGTTTGGATGTTAGGAAACACTTAGATGAGAAGAATATAAAAACAATCATGAAGAGATAAAATGAATCATAAGTTAAAATTATGGTTAAAATATAAGTTTGGTCTCTGTATTTTTAATTTCAGTTTGGTCTTCTAAGTGTTAATGGTTTCATTTTGGTTCCTTATAATGTCTATGTTCGACCAAAATAGTTATTTCGTTTCTTGCACTAACTGTGTTAATTTTGGCTGAAATGACAAACATTCATTGACCGTTGTAATCCAATAAGGATGATTAGCAACTAACTAACTAATTTGTTAGTTGGTTATAACAACTTGCTCTTTAGTTTTCTGTTTTACTTTTCCTTGTACGTATAAATATACACCCCGCAATGTAAATGTGTGTGCAAAAAACAGTTTACAATCAAAAATACTTTCTGTTATCTTTCTCTACCAATCTTCTTTGTTTTACTCTGTATCATCTGTTGTTTGCTTGTATAGTCTTAAGACTCCATCAGCTGGTTCTCCAACACATCTGACGTGACATCTTTCATAGTTTGTCATGTATCACCAAGTTGACCAAATTAGTGTAAACTGGTGTCATGATGAGGGTGAATGATCAATGTAGTTAAATAATCTAATAGAGACATTTCAAACCAAAGTGAAACTTTAAGCTTAGGAGACCATATTGAGACCAAAAATTCAGATGAGGGTGAATGATCGTTAACAAATTATGAAGCATGACCACTTGATCAGAATCAAAAGTAATATGATACGGGATATGCTAAGTGTTTACTGTATCTAGCTGAATTTCATACCTGAAGATCAAACACGCGTAGCCAAGGCATGTAATCTGCAACATTGAAAGTTCCTGCCAAGTTCACTATTTCATGAGCAAGGTTCTTTACATCAAATCTATCGTCCTTACTGCAGCCAAATATCATTTGAAAGTTGATATTCTCAATGAGATCCCCCACCATATCGCTGAGATCCACAACCTCACGTGATGATGCTGTTTTCCGGAGACACTTAACCAATTCTTGCAACTGCTGACTCCTCAAAGGAGAAAACATCTCAACTTTGGATGCAATCAGAAGTTGTACTGTGCAAAGTTTCCTCATGTTGCGCCAGTAGGGACCATACTCAGAAAACACTAAGCCCTTGCCACCATAAGAAATGTATTTGGATGAGATAGACTTAGGTCTGCTAGCAAAAGTAGTGTCATGGGTCTTGAGGAATAGTTCAGCAGTTTCAGGGGAGGAAATCACAATGGTTGTGACCTGTCCTAGCTTTAAGGACATTATAGGTCCATACTGTTTTGCAAGGGATTGAAGGGTGCGGTGTGGTAGTTTCCCTAGCATGTGGAGGTTGCCAATAATTGGCAGGGTCTTGGGACCAGGTGGATATTTCTCATTTTGTTTTGATTGCAACACAACAGCAGATAGAATAAATATGAATACCACAAAGAGTAATGCAGGGATGGCTAATGTTTGAGGTAACATTTCTGATTGTTTTCTTGATTAGAAATGGAGAATGTTTTGAGTATTCCTGGTACAAAAGAGAAATGGAGAATGATATGGAGTGAATGCTGACAAGGAATGTTAAAATAAAAAACAAATCCATGTGTTCATTCAACCAATAAATCAGACTTGTTAGACGAAAATTGGATGACTCAGAAGTTCAATACATGTTTTAAGTCAAATGGAGTTGATAAAAACTCATTCAAATGCCCTCTAAATAAGCCGATAAACAACCATGACATTTAAACAAAAATAACCCACCTTATTTAGTGATGGGGAGTAAAGTCACCAAAAATAAAAACAAAATACGGTAAGTGGGTTGCTTGACAAGTTTGCAGGCTAACTCACTAAAAAATAGTAATAAAAAGAAAAATAAAAACAAAAATACAGACATGTAAATAATATCTAAGATATTTCTAATAAAATTCAGACATAATAAAAAAATCATAAAATACTATATTACTAATATTTAAAAGTAAGTTATCATCAACCAAACAACAGAACATTGTTTACAAAGTCAAAATAAATAAAACAATAGTCCAAAGTATGTTAATCCACTTTCACAAATTTAAAGTAAATAAAAACTAATCAATCCAATATTGATGATCTTTAAAAAGAAAAAATGATAAACTGACCCACCCACCTCAACTTTTTTTTTAAAGAAAGATGAGTCAAAATGAGGTTACTGATTATTGGTTAAATATCCCAATCCAAGCAGGCCAACACCCCCTCAAAAAAAAAAAACAAAGGATTATTAGCTTGACCTAATGATCAACACTGCCAAGATGTTAATGGTGTATCAAAAGTCAAAGCAATATCTCTTGAAGTCCGAGTGATCCCCACAAACATTTTATGATTAAAATAAATAGTTTTAAAATTAAAATTATTTTCTAACAAAACAAACGAACGACAGTCTAAAAAAACTAACATGATAAACAAATTTCAATTTTAGGAATCTATTTATTTGATATTTCCATAATTACAGATACTAAAATACTCAATAGCTCACAAACTCATGGAGTAAAATAGAATTTTCCTCGCTTTTATTTCTCATACTTAAAAAGTGAACAAAATCTAAGCCATTCAATCGGTAGTGCAGGATTGTTCGTTCATCTGAAAATCCGGTTTCCGAAACACAGCATAAACTAGGAACAGTTAAGCAAGCCGCGTCTGAATTCAGATAAATAACACAGTTTTCTGATTATTGTTGAAATTAGTTAAATTCCAAAGCCATTGCCTTGCAGAAGTTAACATAACAGAGCAAACTTCTGAGCCAAAACAGTAAATGGTTGACTTTGCATTTACAACCCATTACCCAAAAAGATGAAAATAACAACATGTAGATAGAATCAGAGAGAGAGAGATAGTTACTGTTATGTTATGTGTCTCTTGATGTATCAAACGTTGTTGTTGGGCACCACGGAGTCTTTGGTAACCTCGCCAGAGACTGCACGACACAGATCAGCAAAACTAAACAAAAGATAAGTTAGAGAATGAAACAAAGGAGAGTAACATCACATGTAGCGATGAAATCAGAATTACAAGTGGGTATTTATTTATTTTTAGTAATGAAAGAAGGTGATGTTGCTATTGACTGGAGTTGACTTTGGATTTTAGTTTATGTGACTTTGTCATCTCAGATTATTTGCTTAAACCTTATCGGATATTTCAGACATAGACAAGAGTGCACGGCATGCCAGCTGAAATACTCCTTCTGTCCTTATATGGAACTTATTTATCTTTTTGATAATATTATTTTTAGGGAAAACGATCATTTTGTGGATGAATGTATAAATTGCTAACAATTTTATTTATGAAAAAACTACAAATTTGTTTTAGTCCCTATGAAAAGTGTAATAATTTGTTTCGCTATTAAGTTTGTGTATTTTATTATTAAGTTATAATATTTAAGAATTAATTGTATTTTTCAAACATCAATTTGATATAAAAAAAATATTTGGTGCACACTCATATATCATACAACATCTAGAAAGAGTAAAAAGGAGAAATATAGATATGACAGGATGAAAAAAAAAGATATTGATAAAATGTATAAAATTATGAATGTTTAATTAAGTTTTTCATATTTGAAATATAATTCATTTTCAAAAAATTATCTAGTATTAATTTTTTTCTCCTGCTATCAGAAAATATTTGCGTTTCATCTTAGTATTTATTATCAAGTTACATCAGTTACTAACCACATAAACCTCTTCATATTATTAATTTTTTTTTTAATTTAAAAAATTGTAAAATAAAAATGATTAAAAACTATCACTATCTTTATTTCGATCCTATTTATCTTCTTCAAACCAACAACATAAAAGAATTCACTCAAAACTTTCAAGATTCAAACTCAGATCAAAATAATGCACAGTAGACATTTCAGATATGCTTGTAGATTCAAACCCAAATGAACTTTTGGAAGAGCCTCCCCCTCTCATCGTGGCCTTCGACGTTGTGTATGCATTGAAGCCCGGCCTCTGCACCACCACCTACAACGTTTGATATTAGTTGTAAAGTTCAAGAATAAAATTGTTTATGTATCACTACTCATTTGATATTAGTTTTAAAGTGCAAGAATAAAATTGTTATTAAGTTGTATAAAAAAAATATAATTATTGCACTTTTTATATATTTAAAAATTAAATTAGAATTTTTGTTTTCTATGAAATAAATTATCACCAATTTACACATTTAGGGACTAAAATACTCATTCTCTCTTATTTTTAAGTTGTTTTTGGTATTAATTATTTTTTATTAAAATATTCTTAATTACATTGCAGTCTACTTCATTTTCTTTAGATTACTAATCTATATTACTAGTTAGGTGAAAAATAATTAAGAGAAAATAGTAAAATGGTTAGTTTCAATAATTTTAAGGATAAAATTTTAAAAAATAATATAAAATGTTCATAAATTTAATGTTATTAGATAAATTAATCAGCTTTCGGAAAGTGGATTAACTAAAAGAGTCTTTTAGGAAAAGATAGAGGTAATATAAGGTATACGTTTTATTAAATGAGTTTAATTTCTATATTATTAGTATAAAAAATAGAGAAATATTAAAAACAGATTCTCTGATATATTTTCTTTGTAACACACTTTATTTTATGATAAATTATTGAAAACTAAAAATTTAATAAAGAATAATAAAATAAGATGTAGGACTTACAAATGTGGATGATTTTTAATCAATTTTAATGGTAAGAGACAGGATGTGAGTGAATATATTTCTAGTATTTCTTAAAAAAATAATATTTCAATCCATTAAAAATTATTGTTAAATTAAGGAATTTATCATATGATGGTTTATAATTAAATGATAAGTTATTTTCTTATTTACTCTTATTAAATACATACTTTGTCATTATTTTTTATTTTTTTCTTTTTAACCATGATAATAATATGAAGTTATTTTTTCAAAAAACAATGATTAATTTTTATTGAGAACTGTGAGCACACATAAAATAAATATTTTCATCCCAACATGATTTATTCATTGTCATTATTTATAAAACTAAAGTTATGAAAAATATTAAAATGACTATAATAATTAGTGGAAAGACACACTATCGCACCTATCTATCCATGATTTTCGGAATAGCCAAATAATCAATTTATTCATTTATTTTATTTTTTGTTTATTTTAGTTATTTATCTTTTAAAAACTTTATTTTAACCATTTGTTTGTTTAAATTGATTTAAAATGATGTCCACCAAGGTAAAATTGACATGTTGATATAAGGTTAAATTATAAATTTAGTTTTTCTATTTGTCTCAGAATTCGATTTTGGTATCCCTATAATTTAATTCACGAATTTAGTCCTCCATTTTTTTGCAATCACGTTATTTCAGTCCTCAAACCCGAAATTAGACGTTGACTATTAATTGCTTACCTTGACCGCCAGATGTCGCACTTTTATTAGATATTGACTGTCACGTGTTGCAATTTTATTGGAGGTTGACATTAATTAAGTGCACAAAATTAACGTCCAATAAAAACGCAACACGTGACGATCAACATTGACAAGTAGAAGTCAACGTTCAATTTTAGGATTGAGGACAAAAATAACAGGATTACAAAAAATTGAGGAAGTAAATTTGTAAATTAAATTTTAAGGAACCAAAATTAAATTTTGAGACAAATAGAAGGACCAAATTTGCAATTTAGCCTTAACATAATTAAGATTATGGCAATTTTTAATCGTGCCCGTAATATTTATAAACTTTAAAAACACACCCTCTTCCCCAAGTTTATGTACAACTGTCATTCTCCCATCTAAATTCACAGCCTTAATATTGAAGCACACGATGCGTTATCAATGGATTTGGCACGACAAGGCATGACAAGGGGGGTTGGTGGAGTGGACTCGCAGTCGCAAGCGAGGCAGAGTGTGACGACAACAGTCTTATGGGTGACGTGTGCGAAAAGAGTGTGTGCGCCAACAAAAAAAAAAGAGAACCCTCATTTTTTGGAATTCTATTTTCTTGTGTTTTGTTTCTCTTCTGCATCCTTTAGGATAAAGTGTTTGGATTTTTTTCAAGTTTGGATTTGGGGGTTAGGTTTAGGGTTTTATTCAGTTGGTGAGTGCATGGCGTGCAATTGGGATGTTCTGATAAATACATTTGGGTAAATAGTTTATGAATTTTTAATTCACTAATAAATACATTTCTAAAACATGAAAATATACAATTTAGTCATTGAAAGTGTAAAAATTACGACAAATATAGTTGACTATTAACTTTTGTCTATCATCGTTAATAAAATAACTTACGTGACACAAAGTGATGAATTTATCACTGAAATGATTGTTAACGTGGTCATGCTGACTAGATTAGATGAAAATGTTAGTAAGATACAATTTTTGGACATAAATGTTAGTAATTTTTTATCGGACAAAAATGTCATTATTTTTTATTGGAGGAAAATGTCAATAATTGTTTTTTTTACCTAAATGTCAATATATTTCATTGGATCAAAATATCAATAAGTTATTATTATCGAGCGAAAATGTCTGTAATTTTTTATTCAACTCAAATATGAGTATGTTTTTATTGGACTAATTTGTTTGACCTAAAATTTTCGTCATTTTTTATCGTTACAAACATAACATTACAATAATCACTTAAAAATATATTGGTTTTAATTCATTGGCAAGTGAACCAATTTGTCTCAAGTAGTAAAGTACTCAGAAGTCCGAGTGTCGAGTCTATAGGGACTTTGTTTATACTTAGATTGATGCAAACCCAATTTACAAGCAAGAGATAAGAAATTAAAAATAGAAGATAAATAAAGATAAAAGATTTAAATTAAAAGATTATAAAGATAAAAAATAGAAGATAAAACATATAAGAAATTTAAAAATAGAAGATAAGAAAAATAAAAGATAAAGATGATGATAAAAAAATTCAAAATGCAAATATGTTGGGACCTAACATGCCTTATTTGCCTAAGATGTATTGTTTTAGATTTTTTTTTCTCTATCAATTTGGTGTATTTTTCCTACCCACATCTATTAGAATACTTGCCCATGATGTCTCACGATGACTAGTCTATCTTACCTATCTATCTCTCGAATGTCTTTGCAAATACTCAATAGATAAAATGCATTAAGTTCTAATTCTAGATGTTTGCTTTGATGCATGAGTATAATGCAATCACTCTATGTCTAGTAATGATTTTATTAAGATATTATTTCCTTTGAGTTCTATTAGAAATTACCCTCTTTCGAGCGACTAATCCCTAAAATTGATGCATATAAGACCTTCCTTGTATTTCTACTAGGTATTACCCTCTTTCGATTTCCTAACCCCTAAAGATGATGCAAAGATGAATGATACATGAAATTAAAATAAGAAAGGATAATAAGAAAGAAAACACATGTTTGCATTAATAGATATGAAGCATACAATACATCTTTTGGATTTTTAGGCTTGCTAGATCCTAATTAAGGGAGTTTAGCCTCTCATAGCCATGAGAGACTTTACAATTTAAGGGCTAATGTGGATAAAAGAAGAAGGATGGATAGAAGAGGAGAAGGGGATAATGAACATAGAAAGAAGATTCTCCTATTAGAGATACTCAGACTTATGATGTATTCATTAAAGAGTTTTGAGTCTCCGGGGTGGTTTGTATGGATTGGTATCTCGGTGTGTAGGTTATGTCTTCCCCTTCAACTTCTTACTCCTTTTATAGGCCTAAGGTAACTTAATTTTCATGAGACCTCGTGCTGAGCGCAGACTTTCGCGCTAAGCGTGTTTTTGGACTTCCTTGTGAGTCTTCTTCGCACTAAGTCTGAGCTTTCCCGTTTAGTGAGGGTGCGCGCTAAGCCTGGATTGCGCGCTAAGCGGACTATCCAATTCTTCCAATTTTTCTTCAAGGTTTTTTCTTCCAATTTTTTCATCAATTTTTCTCCAAAGCACTTGAAATCTTCTTCTTTTAACTTCTGCTAATAAAAAAACTGCAAAGATATTAATTTCTTTATTAGTTCATTAAAAACAACAATAGAGTAAAGAAATTGCAATCATTCTTAAACAAAATTGACTATCAAATTAACTCAAATTTCGCAGTTATCAACTGGTAAACATAATTTAAAATAAATATAATAATAATGATAATATTTATTATCAACCATAATTTGTCCAAATTATAATAATTAGTGACAATCTACTATAAATAAAAGATAAAGGCTTAATTGCAAAAATAGTCCCCCTTTATTTATCCCTATTCACTAAATCGGTCTCCTTACATTTTAATTCATTGTTAGAGTCCCCTCTTTTTTTTTCTCCCCAAATTGGCTATTTGAGTCCCCATGGCTAAAATTGGAATTTTGACTGTTAACAAAAAAACGTTGACTATCATGCGTCATTATGTAATTGGTCATTGATTGTCACGTGTCATTAATTAGATAATGACACATGGTTTTCAATGTTGGATCAAGTGGCCTCGGAAAAATTAAGAGGGGGGGTTGAATTAATTATTAATGTGTCTTCACTAATTAAAAATCTATCCTTCTTAATGTTACTAGATTCAATTAGACTTTTACTACTAAGTTAACAAAGTAAAGAACAGAAATAGAAAATTAACCAAAAGTAAAAGCGATAATTAAAAGTACACAACGAAAGTTAAAGAGTGTAGGGAAGAAGAAAACAAACACAAGATTTATACTGGTTCGGCCACAAACCGTGCCTACATCTAGTCCCCAAGCAACCTGCGGTTCTTGAGATTTCTTTCAACCTTGTAAAATCTTTTACAAACCAAAGATTCACAAGGAATGTACCCTCCCTTGTTCTCTTTGAATAACCAAGTGGATGTACCCTCCACTTGAACTGATCCACAAGAGATGTACCCTCTCTTGTTCTCAGTATAACAACCTCCAAGTAGATGTACCCTCTACTTGTATCACAAAGGATATACACTCCAATGTGTTGGGACAAAGAATTCTCAGGCGGTTAGTCCTTTGAATCTTTGTAAGAGGAAACAAAAGATATCTCAGGCGGTTAGTCCTTTGAAATCTTTTGCTTAAGGGGAAGGAAAGAATCAAAAGAATTCTCAGGCGGTTAATCCTTTGAATCTTTTGTAAGGGAGAAGAGAGACACAAAAGAATTCAGGCGGTTAGTCCTTCTGTTCTTTTGGCAAAGGGAGAAAAGAATGAAAAAGATGAATAACACAAGTTTTTTATCAAAGAACTTTTCTTGGAAGAGAAAGTATTGAACAAAAACATTTTAGAAAGATGAAGAGAAATGAATTTAAAAGTTGAGTTGAAAGTGTTGAAAGAGATGAAAGAAGATATTGAAATATTGATTGAAAGAGATGATGTTGTTCTTCTTAAAATTCATGTCATGGTCACATATTTATAATCTCTTGATGACTCAAGTTAAAGTTTGTGACTCTTGGCAATTTCTTTAAAACTAGTTACTTTAAAAAATTGTGACTCTTTTGAAAACTAGTTACTTAAAAAGTTGTGACTTTTGAAAAAATCTTCAAAAACAAGTCACTTGAAGAATTGTGACTTTTGGAAATTTATTTTTCGAAATCAGTCACTAGTAATTGATTACCATTAAAGTGTAATCGATTACACATCAACAGATGCGACTCCTCAGTTTAAATTTTGAAAATCAAAATGTTTAGAAGCTCTGGTAATCGATTACAAGTATTGTGTAATCGATTACATAAGTTTAAAATGATTTAAAACTGTTGAAATTTGAAATCTAACGTTTTAAAACACTGGTAATCGATTACTACCTTTTGGTAATCGATTACCAGAGAGTAAAAACTCTTTAGTAATGATTTTGTGAAAACTTATTGTGCTACTCAATATTTTGGAAAACGTTTTTAGTACTTATCTTGATTGAGTCTTCTCTTGATCTTGATTACTTTTGAATCTTGATTCTTGAAACTAGATTCTTTAATCTTTGGAATTTGCTTAACTCTTTTCTTTGGCATCATCAAAATAACCTTGGAAGGCATTGCTTTCACAGTCAACGGTTTCCCTTAACGGTCAAGGTCCAATTTTTGCTCTGAGGACACAAATATTCAATTTGAAAAAAAAAAAGGAACTTTGATAGTAAATTAAAATATAAAGAGACCAATTTAGTAAGTTGAGAAAAATAGGGGAACTATTTTTGCAATTAAGCCAAAGATAAATATATTTCATATTTCACTTTTTCGAATCTTGGTTATTTTATTAACAATGACACACAAATGTTAATGACTGGATATATTTATAGCACTTTTTACACTTTCGGAGACTAAATTTTGTATTTTCATCTTTCCGGGACGCATTTGTTAGCAAATTACATATTCAGGGACAAAAGTGACTATTTACCCATTCTTATTCCAAGAGAGTGGGAAGACAAAACATCAAAAAAATATTATATGACAAATATGTCCCTATATTAGCGAATAGAGATGACCACGTTCATTTCAATAACAAATTTGTCCCTCTGTGTTACATAGGCTATTTTATTAATGGTGACGGTCGAATATATTTGTCATACTTTTTACATTTTCAGAGACTAAATTTTATATTTTCATCTTTCAAGAATTCATTTGTCAGTAAATTACACATTTAGGGACAAGAATAACGATTTACCCAATACATTTTGTGATCATTTTTAGTTATTAATATATTTTTATTTCATTAACGGTGTCAACTTTATACGAACATTGGACCATTTTGAATCAAATTAAAAAGATAAAAGACTAAAATAAAATTTTAAAAAAATAAAGAATCAAAGTGAATAAATAAAAAGATAAAAGATTAAATTGATCATTTGATCTTTTGAAATTAAACTTTACATGTAGCTAGTGTAGTTTTATTCCCATATTTTTTTTTGTTGAGTAGTTCAATTCGGGAAAAGTAACTAAAATTAAGGATATTTATAAATACGAGTGACTCATACATCTAATTTGACCCAAATTAATATATAATATTTTGGGTTGAGTTTGAAAACTCAACCCAACCTAATCAAATTTATAGATACGACTCATGAATCCATCCTTGGCTCGTGAACCTAACCTATTGACTGATAGATTATTTTTATTATTAGTTAATAATAATACTATTATGTGTCTGTATTTTATAAAATTAAAATAATAAAATATTATTATTAGTGATTAGTCGCAAGAACTCTATGAAATTCTTTAAATAAGTTTTGTATAAGGTTAAAAAAGATTTCGAGGATAGAATAAAAACTCAAATTGCACATAATGTTTCAAATTAATTAAATAAATATAATTGGTTTAGGTGTTAGAATTATCCTATATTAAGATATGTTTGATAAAATTAAATGAAAAGTTAATTGAAAATTGAAAGTTACTCAAAGCCAAAAAATTATTTTATTGAATCACGAATATTTGATAAAATTATCTATTGAAGTAGTTGAAAAATATAAAATTATATAAATAAACATAATTTTTTTTATCTTAAATAAAAAAGATTAAAAAAAAAAACTAATGTTGAAAGACAAAAAAATATAAATATAAAAAATCAGAAACTAATGTTTTAAAAAACATAATTTTAAATAATGTGTAGAAAAAGTTAAAAATTACTTAAATAATCTTGTTTAATAAAGAGTTAAACAAATTTTTTTGACTAATAAAAAAATTAAAACTATTCTTAGGTGGACGTGTGCATTCATTGTTTGCTCCGAAATTATTATTTTTTTGTGTTGGAATGTAATAGATGTGGACGTGTGCATTCATTGTTTGCTCCTAAATTATTTTGTACAATCACATTAATTGTTTATTTAGGCAACGTCAAATTTGAAGGCTGACTATTGCGTTGATTTTGACGAGATTTAAGGGAAGGGAATAAGTTGAATACGAACAAATTTGAATGGAAAAAGGGTAGAGTAGAATAAATGCTAAGGTGGAAGATAGTTTGCAGATTAGAATCTAGAAATCGATCGCTTCGGTCTTCTGGTCTAAAAACCAAAAGAAAGATATTTAGAAAAACTAAAAACTAAAATTAGAATTTAGAACCACCATATGGAGACTTTAAGTAAAATAGAATGAATTATACAATAACTTTAATTGTCACATAACGGATAATGATAACATAATAGTAGTGATTAAAAAATTAAATTGTCAAATGAGTCAACTTAGTTTATCACAAACTACTCAAAAGAGAAATCAACTTAATCCAATTCATAAAAAAATTAGCCCGACCTTACCCACAACAGATTGATAAGTTAAATGAGTTGATCCGTTTAGAAAAATCACCTTTTTTGAAGAAAAAATATGTTCCAGATTATATATATATATATATATATATATATATATATATATATATATATATATATATATATATATATATATATATATATATAATACAAATGATAATCATCCTCAAAGCATTAGTTAATGAATTAAAATAATTGAAAGAATTTTTTTTTATTGAGGTGTTATTATAAAGTTATGCTGCTCATAATAAAATATTTTTTATGATTTTTATTTGTTTAAAATTATATAATACTTAAAAAAATATGGACTTGCATAAAATTTTCAAAAATATTAAATAAAATGACTACTCAATTTTTTCTATTACTATTTACATAATATTTTTGAACAATCATACAAAATTAAAAGTTGGATTATTATTATTCGTGTAGTGACCTCTCTTTGTCTCCTTGTGGCTTACTATACTATTTTATAAATTTTAAATTTAGACATTCTAAAAAGAATAGTAAAAGTAGACTTAAATAAAGAGATTGAAACATAAATAAATTAAAAAACAATCAAATAAATTTTATTATGTATTTTAATTTTTTTGAAAATTACATAATACTTAAAAAATATGGACTTGCAAAGATTTTTTAAAAATAATAATTAAAAGTGGTTACTCAAATATTTATAACAATACTTTTCTATTATTTACGTAATATTTTTTTCTACAATTATATAAAATTAAAATTAGGATTTTAATATGTTATAAATGTCTTAAATTTATATAGACCCCTTCATTCAGAAATAAACATAGATTTTTTAAAAATAATAATTAAAAGTAAGGACGTAAGATTTGACCTAAAGGGGCTTATTAGTGAGGCTTTGCATTTGACTGAATGTTCAATATGGCAGATTACCTTGGGCAGGCTTCTTTGATACTCAAGTATATATGAATTTCAACTACATAATTTTCCGCAACCCCTTATACCATCACCTTCTCTGTTTGTAAAGATAAATATTACAATAAGAAGAAATATTAAATTGTGATTTAACTTAATTATTGAAATTTTTTTCAACTCAACAAGGTCTTTTTTTTTTATGTAAAGATAACTTTTTGTGAGTAAGAACCTCTATTACAGAAATTTTTCAGACGATGAGAAAATGAATTTACATAAACACAATTTATCTTAAAACGATTGGAACATAATTTAGATCCAAGATCAGTTAAAAATAGAGAGAAGGCAAAAAAAATAAAATAAACAAACACATGGAGAAAGTAAAAGATAAAAAGACCCAAGGTCATGTATTTCAAGAAAATTCAAGAACTAATTTTATATAGTTTAGCATGATTAAAGGATTATTTAAAAGAGAGATGGTAATACTTGAAAGATCAAATTGATGGTTTATTCCAATATATATATATATATAATCATGCTGCAATTTTTTTGTTTGACCTTTCACTGTTTAAATTTGATTATGCTTCTATAGTGGATTTGACTTGGATTGTACATGAGTCAAATTTTGTACGCCTTTAGGAAGAGTAATAATACTGAGCTGCTGCTGAGTGTGAAGTTTATTACTACTATGCATGCCACTTAATCATTTAGACAATCTACAACAGGGACTAAAAGAAAAAATGAAGAAAACTAGTAAGGCATTTGACGAAGTGTTTGAACAAATCATAAAAGATCGACCATGAGGATCCTTTAGATAGCGACTAGAAAAGTGTCCACTCTGAAGATTTTGTGGACATACTGCTATCACATATGCAGCAAGCCATGGATCAGCAAGAGCAGAAATATGTATATAATTGGTAGAACTAATATCAAGGCTATTACACTGGATATGATTGCAGGATCATTTGACATATCGATCTGCTATTGCAGTTGAATGGGCTATGTCAGAACTCTTAAGGCACCCAAGTGATATGAAGAAACTTCAAGAGTTAAATAATGTAGTGGTGGTCGAGGAGTCTGACTTGTCAAAGTTGCCTTATTTGAACATGGTAGCTAGTGAAAGAAACCCTAAGGTTATATATCCTGCTGGACCCTTTCTGGTACCTCGCGAGTCCATAGAAGATATTACTATTAATGGTTAATTGTCATATAAAGAAGAAGACGAGAGTTTTAGTCAATGCATGGGCTATAGGACGAGACCCCCTAAAGTTTGGTCAGATAATGCTGATATGTTTTATCCAGAGAGATTTGTGAATAATAATATAGACATTAGAGGACATGATTTTCAACTTATATCATTTGGTTCTGGTCGTAGAGGATGATGTCCTAGGATTCATTGGATCTAACCACATTTGGTCTCTTTTTTTGGCTCAATTAGTGCATTGCTTCAATTGGGAACTTCCATTTGGTATGTCTCCTGATGACTTAGATATGAGTGAGATATTTGGCCTTTCACTACCAAGAAGTAAGTCCTTGCTAGCTATATCAACTTTTCGTCTATTTAACAAAGCCTAAGTAAAGGTTTTGAGCCTATAATTAAAGTGGCAAGTTATTTTAGTGAAATTTTTCATCTCCAAATTAATTTTGGCTGCTTGGGACTGATGAGCTTGTTGCAGGAATTAGGATGGGTCTTGATGTTATTGTAAAATCAATAATGTATTGATATATTGATTTTATTTTCAATTATGGTCTTCAATAATATGCCACTGACAGCAATGAAAGCCTCATCCACGTGTTGTGTAGCAGTGTCCCATATGATTGCTAGTAGAACCATATCTTATTTAATATTACAGTTTTTAATAGCACTTTGATAAAAAACAGGCATCTTTAAATGCTATACCCTGACTTTTATGTTTTTCTTTTATTAAAAAGAGTAATAAATTAAATAAATTAAATAAATAATCTCACTAAATTAACAAACTTTACAAACTGAATGAACAATAATAATATTTACGAATTTAGAGGGACTAACATATATGGGATGAAAATTTTTAGAACAACCAATTCTAAGTTTCAAATATTTTAGAGGAACTAAAAATATACTTTACTCATTATTTATCTATGAAAAAATTAGAATAAAAATTTAACGATTCATTAACAATCTTAAACATCAAAAACACCACTTAATATGAAACCTTACTTTGTGTTTAAATATCACTTATTTTTAAAATGGAGGAAGTATTGAAATCTATTTTTAATGCATTAGATTTTAATTACAAGAGTTTACTTACACTCTGTAAAAAAGAGAGTTTACTTACATTTAAGGATAAAATAAATGTTAGATATATAATTAGAATTCATGTAGAGAGTTATTTTTCTATGTGGGTTATAATTATAATCAATATTAAAAGTCAAAATTATTTATCTTTATTAAATAGTTTTTAAAATCATATATATAATTTTAGCAAAGTACTTTGTTTGGTAAAAAAAAGTCGATATAAATGGACACTTCCTTATTTGAATATTATCTCTAAAATACCAAAAAAATTGTTTTGTCTATAGCTCTTTAAATTTGTCTCTATTTTGTCTCTAATAGAGACCGAGAAGGCCCCCTCTAAATTCCGTCTGTATATTTAGCTTTTCTAGCTCTTCGATTGGGAGGAAGATTACTTTTATGTTGAATGAATGCATTTTTATACATGGAATCTTGAATGAAAAATATTATTAAAAACTTTTGATAACATTATAAAAATATCTTTAAATATAAATAAATATTATTAATATGTTTTCACAATATTTGAATCAAATGTAATATGTAGCTTATGTGTAGTAGTGATGCATTGAAGTCGATGAAGCGGCCAAGCTAGAGAAATTTATAGAAACTAATATAAAATTGTAGAATACATAGAAGCATATATGACACATTATAAACCACCATTTGTAATAAAATCAACATCAATACATATTTACAATCATATATTCATTACAACGACTCACACATAAGCATCAAAGGTCATCCTAATCTCTTAGGTCTGATCTTATTCCTGCAACAGATCTAGAGAAGCTCAATGCACAGCATCACCAATTAATCCATATCAGAATTTATTTTTAACTAAAATGACCTGCCACTATAAATATAGTTTGATTTTTTTTCTTCACAACAAAGATATTATATATATTAAAGGAAAGTGAATTGGTGTTGACACAAGGTGTGGTAAAACCAACCACTGCAGTACATTATGTAAGGCACAAATTAATGCTAATAAAGGACCCGAGAAGTTTGAAACCTTTTGTTAAGCTTTATTAAATAAGCAATACGTTGGTATAGCCAGCAAGGGTTTACATCTTGGTATTGTGATGCCAAATGTCTCAGTCATGTCTAAGTCATCAGGAGACATGCATGCCAAATGGAAGCTCCCAATTGAAGCAATGCACTAATTGAGCTAGCTAAAATAAAACCAACACTAGTTAGACCAAATTGTATACCAGGGAATCCTCTACGACCAGAACCAAATGGTATAAGTTGAAAGTCATGTCCTCTAATGTCTACATTGTTATTCACAAATCTCTCTGGATAAAACATCTCAGCATTTTCTGACTAAACTTTAGGGTCTCGACATATATAGTAATAATAAACTTTGCAGTAGCTCGGTATATATTATATCACTTCCTAAAAACCCATACCAAATTTGAATAATGAATAATCCAAGTCAAATACACTATAAAAGCATAATCAAATTTAAGCAGTTAAAGGTCGTAAACAAACAAAAAAAAAAGCAGCATGATTAATTTTTTTTCAAGAAAATATCCTTGATCACCCACTGCTCTTCTGGACTCCGACAGAGAAAAAGATAGTAAAAAAAAGGTAAATACAGATGCAAGAGAAATATTAACAAAACTTTGTCCAATATATTCTTTTGAACATATATATACTTTTTATTATTAATTATTATTTATTGAAAATTAAAAAAAATAGTCTTTTTATTTAATAGTAACTCTTGGTTATGATTTTATAATTTTTAATAAATATAAATCTTAGTAAAGTGTATGCTAGTAACACTTGGTAGATGTAATTAGGTAATAAGAAGATTCCGATACAAAGATATAAATGAATGTTTTACAAGTGTCATATATCACCATTATCATTATTTTTTTTACAAATAGAAATTTTTTAAAAATTAAGAGCATCTTTAATAAGAGATCTTATAAGAAAATTTTAGTCTCAAGATTTAATCTTGTTAAAATTCATTTTGGAGTAGCATGCTGGATCTCCATGTGAAAATTCAATTTTTATAAAAAAACGGTTAAGATATCCATTTAAAAAAATTTGATTTTTTACTCTCTCTTCAAAAAATTGATTTATATCTAATTCTTCTATGATCTAAAAAAAAAGATTTAAAATCTTAAAATAAGATTTATTATTGAAATAAAAAGTGAAGGAAATCTTAAAAGTGATATGATACTATGAGATAAAAAAAATACTAAGATCTCAAACTTCTATTTGAATATTAAATGTGAGTACCTACAAGTGTTAAAATGCTTTGGGATAGATCAGGAACATGGACACGGGTGGATAGCAACCTAGCTTTTAGCCTTTTGCGTTTAGTTGTTATGGGTGAATCAAAACTAAATACCTTCATGGTTTTGTATTTTGTGATGACAACTCCTCGCCACATCTTGAGCTAAGATGAGAGTTCAATTTTTATTGATAGAATTATGTTTGTCTATAAGAAGTAACAACAGAGGAATATTATATAAGGGTTTGGACAAGTATTCATGGACACTCATGCGCTAGCTATATGAACATCTTGAGAGAAGAAACAAAAGTTTAGATATAACAAGTGATATAATATGGTATGATAAGAAAAGCAGAGATAAAAGAGAAATAAGAGGTGTTAAATAACTATTTGTAATAAATAACTACCAAATAATGGTGTAGATATTTGACAATTGACGCCACATCATGTATAGTTGAAGTTCATACCTGAAGATCAAAGACGCGTGCCCTAGGTACATAATCTGCCATATTGAACACTCCACTCAAATTAATGAAGAGCCTGATCATGAGTTAGCCCCTTTAGGTCGAATCTATCGTCCTTACTGCGGCCAAGTACCATTTTACTAACAATATTCGACATAAGCTCTCCAACCTGCTCGCTGATATTCACAACATCACGTGAAGCTGCTGCTTTCTCAAGTGACTTGACAAATAGTCCTAACTCCTCTCTCCTCAGAGGAGCAAATTAACATGCCAACTTTTTATGCACTTAGAAGTTGTGTGGTGCAGAACTTTCTCATGTTGCGCCAATAGGGTCCATACTCAGAAAAAAACTATGCCCTTAGTGCCACAAGATATGTATTCGGATGCTTGAGTTTCGGGCCTGCTAGTAAAGACAGTGTCGTGGGTCTTAAGGAATAGCTCAGCAGTTTCTGGGGAGGAAACTACAATGGTTGGGACTTGACCTAACTTGATGGACATTATGGGTCCATATGTCTTGGCTAGGGCTTGAAGGGAATGATGTGTTCTATCATCTTGAAGTTGTTTTGGATGGAATACAATGCAAAGGTTAGAATCAAAATGAATGTCACAAGGAGTACTGCAGGGATGGCCAATGTTTCAAGTAACATTTTTTATGTTGTTAATTTGCTTGATGGAAAATAGAGAACGATGTGGATATTTATACACGAATAGGGTGTTTATACATTGAATAATGATGTAAGAGATGATAACATGAAGCGATAGAGATGATAATTGTGCTAAATTACGAACATTCTAAAGTGCCGATAATATGCTAACAATGTTACGTAATGTAATGTAATGTAATATAATTAGTCTGTTTATTGTAGATTTCCTCATCTATACGGTTAGGATGATTATTCTTTGAATACTCCTATTGGGACCACTACCAAGTTTGCTCTTTATGTTGGATATATAAATGTGTTGAGATGAAGCAGCCAATAGGGATTCGTCTAAACGAAAAGCCGATACCACGCATTAAAGATCATAATAAGCAGCAGTAATAATAAAATTGGTCTTGCGAATCAGCGATATCTTCATGATATTGATTAATATATTAAAATAGAAAATATTATTATAAATATCATGTGAAAACATAAAAAATTAACATTAATTTACATTAGCCTAATAAAATCAATATCAATATATATTACAATGATTCAGACATAAACATGAAAATCATCCAAATTCCTGCAGCAAAGAAGCTGAGTGCGCGCACACATCATCAATCCTGACCATCAGACAATTTTGATATGAAAATTTTCGCTAAAATAACTTCTTCCCACTTTATTTCTAAGGTTCGAACCCTTACTTATGTTTTATTAAATAGGCGATGAGTTGGTACAGCTAGCAAGTGCTTACTTCTTGGTAATGAAAGGCCAAAATTCTCAGTCATATCTATGTCATCAGGAGACATGCCAAATGGAAGCTCCCAATTGAAGCAATGCACTAATTGAGCCAGAACAAGGCTAAAAGTAGTTATACCCAATTGAATCCCAGGACATCCTCTGCGACCAGAACCAAATGGTATAAGTTGGAAGTTTTGTCCTCTCATGTCTATATTGCTATTAAGAAATCTCTCCGGATAAAACATCTCAACATTGTCTGACCATACTTTAGGGTCTCGCCCTATAGCCCATGCATTGATTAAAATTCTTGACTTTTTCTTTATGTAATACCCATTAATAGTGATATCTTCTAGGGACTCGCGAGGCACTAGCAAGGGTCCAACTGGATATAACCTTAAGGTCTCTTTAACTACCATATTCAAATAAGGCAATTTTGCTAAGTCAGACTCCTCCACTGGCCTATCTGTCCCCACTACAATATTTAACTCATCTTGAAGTTTCTTCATAACCCTTGGGTGCCTTAAGAGTTCTGACATAGCCCACTCAACCCCAATAGCAGATGTGTCATAGGCTCCAGCAATCATATCCAACAAAATAGCCTTGATATTAATTCTATCAATGACATGGTGTTCTGAAGGTTGGTGCATAAGTGACAGTAGTATGTCCACAAAGTCCTTGGAGTGCACATTTTCCTTGTTGTTATCAGAAGGATGCTCGTGGTCTTTGATGATTTCCTCGAACACTTGGTCAAATGCCTTACTTGTTTGCTTGAATTGTCTTTTTAGTCCCTGACGTAGATTTTTGAAAATCATTAAGTAGCGTGTGTGTATATATATAATCATAATAATTGTAATAAAATAGCTCCTATTATTTAGGAATGACAAAAGGAATTGAATCTATAAGGTTAAATCATAAAAAATGTTAGAACAAGTTAAATGACTCAATCCACTAATTCGTATACACCAACCTAATTGGTTGATGATGGGACAAGCATATGACTGTCCAAATTCATTGAGTTGATTCACCAAACATTTCTTTAAGTGTCCAAACTCATTGGGTTCACTCATCAAACATTTCTTTAAGTGAGATGAGTTATATTTTTTAATCTCTTGTTTTTGTAGGTCAATCTATCTCGTCCCGCTTAAAGTGAACTTAAAGTGGTGAGGATGGGTTGATTTTTTCACTTTTCACCTGTACTATTATTACTCCTCCCAACAGGATACGAATGATGTTCCACAAAAAAAATACAAAGGAAACAAAAGTTGAGTAATTCATTATCCAAGTTAAATCCACTGAAAAATGCATGATCAAATTTCAACCGTGAAAGGTCATAAACAAAAATGAAAATAAAAACGCAGCATGATTATATTTTTTACAATCAAACATATACAAGCATTTATATTAGGGGTGAGAATAGGTCAGGTCAGGCTTTCTAAAAGCCTGAGCCTAGCTACGATGAATTTTTTGAGGTCTGAATCTGGTCTATAGCCTGTTAAAATCTTTTATTTTGGTTCGGCCGAGTCTTTTTAATAGCCTAACCTGACCTGATAACTTTTTTAAAAACCTTCTTCACATTAAACTTTTTAAATATTTATTTGCTGGAGTAAGAACGTAATAGGAAATGAAACGTTAACAGGAAAAGGAAAGCCAATAAAAATAATGAGAAATATAAAGGGACACATGACTCACACTAAATTGTAATTAAAGTCTTACTTGATTATAGGAATGAATTTAAAAAAGTCTAAGTCTAACATTTTATAGGTCAGTCCAGACCAAGCTTTATGTAAGCCAGGTCGTAGGCCCGGAGCATGACCTATTCCCACTCCTAATTTGGACCGGATAATTTAGTCGAAGTTCATACCTGAAGATCAAAGACACCTGCCCAAGGTACATAATCTGCCACATTGAATAATCCCAGCAAATGCAGATAATCATGGGTAAGCCCCTTTAGGTCGAATCTATCGTCCCTACTGCGGCCAAGTATCATTTTACAGACAATATTGGATATAAGCTCCCCAACTTTGTCGCTGACATTCACAACATCATGTGAGGCTGCTGCTTTTTCGAGTGACTTGACAAGTATTCCTAACTCCTGCCTCCTCAAAGGAGCAAGCATCTCAACTTTTGATGCACTTAGAAGTTCTGTGGTGCACACCTTTCTCACGTTGCGCCAATAGGGACCATACTCAGTAAACACTATGCCCCTAGTTCCATAAGACATGTATTTAGATGCTTGAGTTTTAGGCCTGCTTGCAAAGACAGTGTCGTGGGTCTTAAGGAATAGCTCAGCAGTTTCTGGGGAGGAAACCACAATGGTTGGGATTTGACCTAACTTGATGGACATTATGGGTCCATATTTTTTGGCTAGGGCTTGAAGGGTTCGATTTGGGAGTTTTCCAAGCATGTGAAGGTTACCAATAATTGGAAGGGGATAAGGACCTGGTGGTAATTGAGTTCTATCATCTTGAAGATGGAACAAGGCAGAGGATAGAATCAAAATGAATATCACAAGGAGTGCTGCAGGGATGGCCAATGTTTCAATTAACATTTTTTTGTTGTTTGCTTGATGGAAAATAGAGAATGATTTGGCTATTGATACACGAATAAGTATTTATTTAGATTGAATAATGAGGTAAAAGAGAGAGAAATATTTTTTTTATAAAAAAAATAGTAGCACGTGTAAATAGGATACAAGAAAAAAAACATGATAAAATAATATTTATATATCATATATGTACCATGATTCTTGAATTCTTAAATAAGACCAAGACATTATTAGAGGTGGGAATCTTAAACATGACATAAAATAGTCTTGGTCGGCCATTAGCAATAGTTGTTGTTAGATGGCCATGAAAAAAGAATCAATTTTCCTGTAGGCGATCGAAGTTGGGAAATAAAATACTCCATCATAAGTAATTAATTAATTGTTAGCTGTCTTGGGCTCAATAATTTCCGGTTAAAATGTTAGTTTTTATATTGGTTGTTTTAAAAATCATCTTAGAATATGTTATTTTTTAATTAAAAATGTAAGGTTTTAAAGACGATTTTTTTAAAAATTATTCTAAAAAATACTAATGAAAATTGTTAAGATTACAACCTAGAAAGTATATATTCATACACAAAACCATGATCCAACGTTATATGTGTAAAAATTGCATATTATGTGTATATAGAAATTTTATTCAAGTGTATAATTAAGTTGGCAACATACCAAATTTGTGAGAGAGAATCTACCTTTAGTTATTGCAAATTTGTGAAAATATTTTAAAATATGAGTAGAAATAGGTCGAATTGGCTAAGGCTATATTATGTCTAAGTTAGATTAGACTTTTTCAAAAAATAAATCATGTCCAAGCTTTTGTTAAAGTTTATTTAGTTAAACAAGTCAAGTCCTATGTTATTTAAAAAATATATTATTCAAAAAATCTTTTAAAAGATCAGGGATGTTCGCGGGTTGGTTTTGGCCAAATTTAGGACCTGACAAGTTTTTTTTTTGAAACCCAACCAAACTCAATTCATTCATGAACAATTTGATTCGATTCGGACCAACATATTACCTATTTAAATTTGATCTTTTTTTCTTAGAACTATTATTTTATATTATAATTCATTCAAATATCCAATACAATTAATACAATATTATCAAATGCCTAAATTAAAGTAGTATATAAAATTGATTCATTTAATATCATTAACATAATATTTTAAAATAGACTAATATAAATTAAAACAAAATATTCTTCAATTAGACTTACTATAATAATATAAAACACAACTATTTTCTATAAATTAATTTCTTGCGATAAAATTTGCTACAATCAGATTTACTACAACCAGATCTGTTGAAACGAATGAACAAAATATGATTCATTAATATTATAAACATGACACAAAAAATAAATATGAAAAAAATGCAAAACAATTAAATAATAATGTACCTGAAAGTAATACCTTAAGAAGTTTCAACACTAATATAGTCCCAACACTTATAGTTCCAACACGAGTAGTCCCAACACTTGGAGTCCCCATATTAGTGGTATTTAAAGTCAAACCAAACAACTCTAAACAAAGTTTGATCAGTTCGATTCGATTTTGATCGGATCTATAAATCTAAATCCGTAACCCAACTTGTACATAAACGATTTTAATCGGTTTGATTCAACTTTAACTCAAATACATAAATGACTCAAGTCAAATTGTTGGAATTAGTTTGAGTCAATTTAGGTTCGCAGAGTGATTCGTACCTATGAACACTCCTACATTAGTACACCCTATTTAAAAAAGCATAAATAAATATTTATTGTTAGTATTATTTTTATTTTAAATTTATTATAACACATTAAAATATTACATTTATTTATCTTTTAAAATGTTAAACATATTAGTTTACATGAAGAATAAAGTTAAATATATAATTAAGTTTATTGAAAAATAAAATCATCTTATTAAATTTTATTCTTATAAAGTTTGATATGTATAGTTTTATCAACATCCTGATAAATTTTTTTTATCACAAACTAAATTCTTAAACAAGTTTATAAATGAAGTGAAATTTTTATGTAAGGCTAAATTCATAGCTTAAAAAAAAAGTCTTTTGACATGTAAATAAACTAGGCATAAATCATGTACTTTTAATAAAGACCAGCCCAGACTTTTTGTAAAGTTTACCTTTACTCGGTGTACTTCTATCTCTACCTTAAGATCTCACAAGGAACTAATTAAGCGCGGTGATTAAAAAAATGAATTATATTTCCGATTGCTTAGTTATAGAAAGTAAACATTTGGATCAAATGACAAATTTAAATTATTGGTCTCGTGGATCTGGACTTAATTTTAAAAACTATATGTATTTTTATTATTCTCTTCATTTCCTTTTTATTTGTCTATTACAATTGATTAATGACACGTATATTAAAAAATATAATTAATATTCTTTACTTTGAAGGATAATTAATATTCTTATTTCTTTTAAAATATTTTTTTATTATATTCTTTATTTATTGTACACTTATCTTTCTTCATTTATAATTGTGATTAATTAATCTCTCATTTATTACTCAAGAATTAGGTGAGCATAAAATTTGAAATTCTAGTAATATGTTGAAGTATTATTATTATTATTTAAAATATATAATTTTAATATTTTTTTTAAAATAGACTTAAATCCACCTTTGGTCACTATAAAGTTATTATTGTGAAATTTTGATCCCTCCAAATTTTTTATTGAACATTTATTTTTATCACATTTTTAAAATTTAATAATTTTGAACCACCTTTAGTTTGATGCAAACTTTTTAACATTTAACAAAAAAAAAATATCTACCTTTTAAAATAATTTTGTGAAAAAATATAACATGATAAATGATATGACAATGTAATGCATATATGATAAATAATATCACACTAATATTTCATTTAATGTCACATCAATAGCTTAATTGTATTGTGTCATGTCATCATGTGTTAGAACCAAAATTGTTAAATTTTAAAAATGTGAAAATCAAATTATAATAAAAAAAAGTTATTAAAGATCAAAATTGCACATCGGTAAAACTAGTGGATTTATTTAAAAAAAAAACTTAAAATCCTTCCTGTCCACTTTCTATCCTTTCTCTAGTTCTCTTTCTTTTGTCTTTTTTTTTTTCCCTTCTCCTTATTCAAATAAAAAAATAAAAATCTCAAAACAAATTTTAAAAAGAAAAAAATTGATGTTTTCTTATCTAACAAAATTTTGAAAATGAAAAAAAAATGATTAGTTTATCTGAACAAATGAATGAAGGAATTATCGTTGATACAATTTTGAATCTTAAAAACTTTTAAATTCTTTAGATCAATTCTCAAATGATTCATCCAAACGCACGCTCAAGAAATTCAATGAATACTTGCGTACTGTAAAATGCACATACTAAATTATTCCACTAAACACAACCATCATATAATAATCGCATTGCACCAATTTAATGGATGAATAAGTCTATTTACATATTATTTAGCTAGTAAGAGCATTTTTATTTACCTGAATTTGGTGGTTTTTCAACAAAGGATGTTTAAAAGCTGGTTGCTTGTATATGCCGACGCACTCAAAGTCACTGTTCATTGTAGAACACACAATGACAATGGAAGCACATTTGTTAGCAACAACGGATTCAAAAATATACTTTAAAACATAAACAAAGAGAGTTAAAATTATAGTACAAGAATGCTCTTCAAATTTAGTGATCTGCTAAAACTCTATTCCATATCTGATAGATTTTTGCTCCTTGCATTCGTAGTATGATATGCTCATACCAAGAAATAAAAGGAGAAGCAACGCCATCAAATTAACAAAGCAAATGATTTTTCGATATATGTATATTTCTTTCTCTCTTTTTTTTTAGTGTGTACCTATTTATATATGTGTATGCGCATAAGTAAAAAGGTCAAATTGTTGAGTTTGAGGATATTCAGTGTTCAAAGAAAGTTAATAAAATATACAGAAAATTTGAGTTAAAAAAATTATCAAGTTCATGAATGAGTTGGATGAAAGTTAAGGATATCAATATATATGAATTGAAATAAATGACATTAAATAATTTATGGAAAAGCAACCGTAAAGAAACTCCCTCCATTTATGTAAATTTATACACAAAAATCATACAGTATTAATTATACAAAAAAAAAAAATACTCTATCCGAAAAAATATTTTTCTTGGTCTCAAATATTTTTTTTTTTAAATTAATTTTATTTTATTGAATGCTATTATATTTAAAATATTTTTTATTTAATTAATGTTTTAATTTCAATAAATAATTTTAATTAATGTTTTACTTTCAATAGTTATTTTTTATTCCTTATAATAAGTTCTAATGAACAATAAGTTTAAAAAAAATTAATTGAAATTGATATAATTAAATATAATTAATTAATTTTTTTAATTAAGGTAAAATGTGATTATGTTATATATTTTTTTTACATTTTTTATATAATTGAAATATGATTTCATTGTAAAAATATATAATAAAATCATATTTACGTTGTGTTGTGTTGGAGGAAAGTGTAAAAAGAAATACATAATGGTTGTTTTTTGGTGGGTTATAATTAAGGTTGAGCTAAGAGGTAGTAGTACTTAGGCATCGGAGCATGGGATGCATAAGCAATAATAATTGGGGGATATGGTGTTGGTGTTGGAGCATGGACTAAGCCTGGCAAGGTTAGTAATTAATCTATCTTTATTCTATTGAGAAAGCAGAAAAGAAACCTACTGGGCACATCTTTATTTGTGATTTACAACCAATCAGATTCACAACTAAAACAAAGTTATAAGATTATGTGATATTAAGCTAAGTATTATTTTAAATAGTCCTAAAATGAGGTCATATTAAGCAAACCGGTATAATTTTTATAATTAACTATTCTGACACCATTACTAAATTTGCACCCCATATAAATGGAATCTAATTTTTCCATTATCTCTCTTTGTAAAACTATATCATTTTAATAATTTTTAAAATTAAATGATATCATTAAATATTAATATAATTATCATGTAATGTTATTTTTATGGGACAGAAATATGCAAAGAAATAAAAAAAAATTGCATTACTTGCTTAGATTGTATCATCCAAACACAGGGTTAGGGTTACTGTTGACCTGAATGTGGATCAATGTTGATGTGACGAGAAAATAAAAAATTAGAATTGTGTCAATCATTTGGTGGCCAGAAGACATAGATGATCCACCCAAGCTATATTAAGTGTTTAGGGTCATGTAATATACTTAACATCATACATAACAATATGTGAACACCTATTTTGACATTCAAAACTATACTTGTCGTCATATTGATTCTCCATTTGTCAGTGACAAAATTTAATTCTTTAATAATAATTCATGATATTATTTAATTTAGTTTCTTTTTTAAATTATGATGATTTTAAAAACTAACTTATCCAAAATATAATTTCAAAAGAATTAATACGACATATATTTTCAAATACTAATTTAATTAAATATATTTATTAATTAATTTTAAGTCAATTTTGTGTACATATATTTAGAAGAGAAGAATAGACATTCTCTTAGCAATTCAATCAATAAAATTTTATGCCAAACTAAAAGGCACAAATTAACCAATACCCGTAACTACAAGGTGTCAACATATCTTAGAAGTTAGACCTCGATAGCACTAACAATACACCACGGGCTCAACAATTCCAAACCCCCCAAAATAATGTGGGCTCCCAACTATTAACACCTCCAAATAGCTATTTAATCCCCAATACAATAAAAAGACACACATACCTCATCCTTCCCCACCCCTACCCCTCAATTAAAACACCCCTTGATTAAAACATCCCTTCATTCCCTATGCCTCGCCCTTCTTCCTCTCCATTCCTCACCCCATTTATGTTTCTAATGATTGTTGCAACCCTTCTCTTAGTTTCCACTCCACCGAGTTCTACCTTTGTCGCACTTCAAGCTCCTTTGACTTCGACTACTCAAGTGTGCATTTCAAGCTCTCTTTTATTCCGTCTTAAAGTTCTGACAGAAACTTGTTTTTGCTGCATACCTAATTCAGGTACACAGCGGAAACTTGCATATGAGCATGGTGTCAAGCATCAGGGGTATTTTTGTCAAAAAACATTTCTGAAAAGGTGAGGAGTTCAAATAGTTAATTGAAGAGTGCATAGGAATGGTAAAAATGTGAACCTAAAGCCCAAAGGACCAACTCGGCCCAACGATTAGGAGGAAGAACATGTCTCCTTCAAAACTGCACCTGTTAAACATACTTGTGGATTATGATAAAAAAAAATTGTCAAAATTATAGTCTCCTTCAAAATTTGGTTTCCTATTTGTTTCATAATTCAATTTTGATTTTCATATAATTTAATTCATTCATAAATTTAGTCTTTAGTTTGTTGTAATTCTATTATTTCAATCTCTAATCCCAAAATTGAATGTTGACAATTAATGATTTACCTTATTACGTGTCATGTTTTTTTATTATACTGATATTACATGTCATGTTTTTATTTTATTATATTGAAATAACGAGATTTCAATAAAAGTGTAACACATGACATCAAGTATCAACCAACCGTCAACGTTTAATTTTAGGATTGGAGGTTGAAATAATGAGATTGTAAAAGATTAAAAATTTAATTCGTGAATTAAATGATAAAAGAATTAAATTTATAATTTTAAAGGAAATATGAACTAAATTTACAATTTTTCGTAAAAAATTTATAATGATATCAAGTATCAACCCAGCTTAACACTTATTGACCAAACAAAACATGAAAGCAATTAAGCTAAGTTAATACTTAATTTACTTCGCAAATATTCAGATCCCACATTACCGCACAAAAGAGTTTTACGTTTGGTGAATACAAAACAAAACCCGAAACAGAGACAGAGAAAGAAAATACAATTCCTTCAACCAATTCAGACACTGCACCAGAAATGGAGGCTCCACAAGGTGGATCCGGATCCGGACCCGAGCGAGACAAATCCACCGCTCCCTCCTCTTCTCCGATCTCCGTCGTCTCCGCCTTCTGGAAAGGTAACACCGAAACTTCACTTTCACGTTTCGCTCTTTCCAATTTTCTGTCGATTTTCATATCTTTCATCTTAGTTCGTGTTTCTCTGTGTGCTAATTGACATGACGATCTCTAATCTATGATGTGTTGCCGCATTGTTTCAATTGCTGCAATTGCGATGGTTTCGTGACTCTGTCTTTTCGTCTTTTCAGATTTTGAGTTGGAGAAGGAGAAATCTATACTGGATGAGCAAGGGCTTCGAATTGCAGAGAACCAGGAAAGCAGTCAGAAAAATCGCCGCAAGCTTGCCGAGAACACTAGAGGTGTGTGCTTAGTGCTTTTGTTACTCTTTCCAAATTATGCTAGAAACATGGTTATTAGAATTATAAACATTTATTGTGAAATCAGCGTTCAGTATAGGCTTGACAATTCACTTGGATATGGATGGCTTACCTGTTAGGACATGTTTTCACTTTTCACTGAAATTGGAACAGCGGCAGGAGCATAGCTGCGCTTTGTTTGTTTGTTTGTTTGTTTTTTTTTTTCATGCTCTGCGAGTTTTTTGATATAGTTTGGGGTAATAAATGGATGCGTCTGAGAAATTGCATATTATGCTGCTTACAGACTTCAAAAAGGCTTCGCCTGAGGATAAGTTAAGTTTGTTCAATTCCTTGCTTAAGGGCTATCAGGAAGAGGTTGACAATCTTACTAAGAGAGCAAAGTTTGGAGAAAATGCTTTTCTCAACATCTATCAAAAGCTCTATGAAGCTCCAGATCCTTATCCAGCTCTTGCGTCAATTGCTGTGAGTTCTACCATTTCACTTAGGTGCCCTGTTCTTTTTATTTTCAATTTTTTGCACTATGAGGATGAGATAAGACTTGTAATTTTATTGGATGTATTACATCACCTACATGCATGATTTAGATATGGATAATGAATGCATGATTCTCCATTCTAAATAAGTAGATATACTGATGTAGTAATGCTCTTTTTAGCAATGAGCACTGGACATGTCCTACCATCTTGGAATGCATGCAACTTTACGGGTGTTTCCTTGCCATCAAACCTGTGTTGGGATGAGATTCTGTTTCTAGTAGCTCTTTTGTGTTCTGCCCACAATTGCTTTAATTAAGGTGTTTTCATCTCTTGACTTTTAAAAAGATTGGCAGCCCTCCCACCTTTTCAATTTGCATATTTAAAGATTACCAAATTAGGCCTCTGTCATGATTATTAATTTATTATGCTTCTAAACTGTTCCATTTTTATTACTTACTAAATTGTATGATACTTGTGTGCATTGGTGCTTATATTTTATGCATGTAGGGAAACCATGTGCATATTTTTATTTGCTTGTTCCTGTTCTGATATGTTTTCATTGTGCAGGAGCAAGATCTCAAGATATCTGAGCTTGAATCTGAAAACCGGAAAATGAAAGTTGAGCTTGAGGAGTTCAGGACAGAGGCAACTCACTTGAAGAATCAGCAGGCTACAATACGACGACTTGAAGAGAGAAACAGGCAATTAGAGCAACAGGTTATTAATGCTTCTGATATTGTGTGTTTGATTACATAATGTTACAGTTTCTTTCATTTCTTGAGGAAAATACCTGTTGATGCCTTTATATGATGCTTCCTGTTTTCGGTCTTGTATGCACTGGTGTATTGTCAGGATCCTATTATGATCGCTTGATTTCATTTCTTTTATGAAACAACTACCCCAAAAGCTTAAGCTTTTAGGTGAAAGCACAACAATCAGTTTTGATATATTGCATCTCTAAAATCACTATCCTAATCTTTTATCCTTGTTTCTTATCCAATTTGTTTTTTTAACAATTTAAGGATGAATAAACTGGTGTAAGTAATTACAACTTACTAGTACAGTTTTGTCTAAAGGTTGATTTATGTATGTGTTTTATCTAATAATGTATCCTATAACTATCCTTAAATCTATTTTTTGCATTAGATAGCACCTTGGCCTTATAAAAGGAGCAAAATAGGTCTTACCAAATTGCTGATATTGATTGTACCCTATTTTCAGTAAAAGGTTTCTCATGAATTGCTAACTTCTGAATTTGAGATGCATTTGCATGTTTCGTGCCTGTTTTATTGTTCAAATTGGTGAATGTGCACATGCATTCAAACAAGTACAGAATTTTTCTATTTGTGATAAAGAACTTTGTTAATTGTGGCGACTGCCCCCTTATGTCTACCAATGAATTTTGGCAGAAAGGTTTTAACTGTTTGCATTTATGACATGCAATAAATAGATTTCCTAGCTTAACTGAATTCAACTCCCTACTGTCAAATTGATAAGTTCCTTTCAATCTGTGTTGATATTTTGTTTTTTTATGGCATATTTGCAATGTGTAGAATTCTCTAGATCCCCGACATCTTTAAAATTCAATTACAAATTAGACCTAACTGTCTTTCATGATTTTTACTTTGTCATTTGAATTTATGTGAATTAGATGGAAGAGAAAGTGAAAGAAATTGTGGAGATTAAGCAACGCAGTCTGGCAGAAGAGAATCAGAAAACATTGGAAGTTTTGAAAGAAAGGTATCTTGTAATCTTGTCTGCTGTGGCAAATTGTTTGCTTATTCAGTTTAGTACATGTGACAACTGCCTTAGATATATGTTTGTAGCATTCTTAGTTTCTTACCATTGCCAAGGTGGACTATAGAAAGGAGTGAAACATGGGATGGACACCCCATGTGAGCCAAATAAGCACTGGCTCCAAGCACTACCTGCACACATGGCAGGGTAGTGGGAGGAAAGAAACCAAATTTGTTAATAGTGTGAAGTATAAGAAGGGCGGGGAAAGCAAGGACTGAGTGTGGGATTGGATGGGGTGCTAAGGTCTCTTGAATGACCTTGACTTTCTTTTTTTATTCTTTTCTTTTTGTAAATGTTTCCATTAGCTTTCTGTTTGCTGTGAGTGAGAGGGAGAGTCTATTCTTGTGCGCCTGTTTCTGCAATTGGAAATTGTTCCCACTTTTTCTACATTAAAATATAAAATACCAAGGTTCCCATCACTTTGTCTCTCTTGCTCTGTATTGATTGACTACTACTACTCTATTGGAACTGTCCTTCTCTGCCTTGGCATTGCTTACCTAGTCTGTTGATCTCTTTATTCTATGCAGGGAACAGGCACTGCAAGATCAGTTGCAGCATGCCAAAGACAGTGTCTCTACTATGCAGAAATTGCATGAACTCGCACAAAACCAGTTGTTTGAACTCCGTGCCCAATCTGGTAAACAAATAGTTTTCATTTCAATTTTATTCTTACACTTAACTTGAATCTGTAACATCAGTTCTTACATTATTTTATAATATGCATATTAAGAGTTAAGACTGATTCTCCTAATATTATTTAATATTGAAGAAAATGATCCCCTGTTTTCTTGAAAACTTCAGAGGAAGAGAGGGCATCTAAGCAATCAGAAGTCAATCTTCTGATGGATGAAGTGGAGCGTGCACAATCAATGCTTCTTAGTTTAGAAAGAGAGAAGGTACAATTTACAAATTCTTATTTGATTTTGAAGTGTGGTTATTTGTAATTGTGTGTTTGCCTGTTCAGCCAAATTCTTCAATTTTTGCTGCTTTCTATCTATTTGTTTCAGAATTTATGAAATATTATAGTCCACTGTTTTTAGATCTATTTAAGCGTAGTGAAGATGATTAATGTTGAGGTGGGATGATTGGACAAAAGATCAGAAATATGTATTTGAAATAAATTTAGAATGGTACCTATTCTGAAAAGAGGACAAAACCTCAACCAAGTTGGTTCGGTTGTGTGAGGAGTTGACTAAAAGAGTTATGGGAAAACTTTTGAAGATACTCTTAAGACTTTGCTCTAAATGCATTTTTGAAAAAATAGTTTTGATAGAGCCTGGTAGTAGAGTTTAATCCTCAGTGCCAACCCTTCCTAGCGAGACAGGTTCTGAGTTTTGTTTTGTATCTTTTCTTTGCTCCATATTAGGTGCTCTGTGGAGTTATAAGTTATAACAGTTTGTTTCCTTTATCCTTTACAAAATTTATCACTGCTGCAATCAATTCATATTCCATATACATATTAATTACACAGCTGGGAGTCTCTTACAAACCAACAAACCAGAATTGAAGAATAGAATGAAAGATAGAAAGAACAAGAATGAATCTGTTATTGGAGAATGGCATTTGAACAGAAAAGGGGAGAAATCTCCTTCTAAGGGTTTCCCCTTGACAAAGAGTTGCCTGTTTCAGGCTTTTGGCTTTCACATCTGAGCTATTGCTCTGTTTTCCAATACTAACAATTCTGAATTCCTAAGCAGTGACAATTAACAATTCTAACCAATAAACCAATTTTATTACTGACTCTGACTACTATTAGCAACTCTAACTAATCCCATAACTGTTGTAACTACTTTTCTCTGAGTCCTATCAGAGTGCTTCTATTATGTGTCAAGCTCAAAATAGGAAAAAGTATCAGGGAAATTATTTTAATTTTGAAATAATCTAAAAGAAACAAAGTATTGGTAACTAGGAAGATGGTTTCTTAACTCTAAATCCCTCTTTAACTATTCCCCATGGAATTACTTGTGCTTGAGTATTCAACTATTAATTGATTCTTGTAGTGATTGTCACTCTTGGGATAAGGCTAGGTTTTTATTATTATTGTCAAGTTTCAAAATTTGTTTCTCTTTGTTAAATTTTCTATAACTATTTTAGCATAACCTTATAATCAACTTTAAATTTCTATTGACGACCTACCCCTCAACCTCGTATACTGTTCTGGTCTCACTGACAATGTTCTTCCCACCTGTAGGTATAAAGAATGGAATTACTAGATTACATTTTTTGCAAAGGCTGTTATCAATGACTGTAAACTGAATATAGTTTGTGATTGTCACACTGAATGAACTGTGTATTTGTGTAGGTGTTTCTTGGGTCTTTATGATGTAAGGATACAGTTTTTACTGTTTAGTCCATAATCAAATCTTAAAATAACCAAGTCTCTGTTTGGTATGCAAACTTTGGGTGAGAGGGGAAGGAAGAAGGGGAACAAAAGGATTGGCCCTTGTTTGGTATCAGTTAAAGGGTAGAGAGGAAGAGAATTGGATGAAAGAATTTAAATGGACCCACATATTTTAAATCCCTCCATAGCTTCTGTAACATTAAGTGGAATGAATCTTGTCTCAAGCTGCTGAGTGCTGATGCTTTTCCATGTTCAATCAGACTTGCTGTTTATTCTAGCGATACTTCTGTGTCTATGCAGGGGGTTCTCCGATCTCAGTTACAAACGGCAAATGAAGAGACTGAAACTAAGAATAGGTGTGGTGGTCCTCTTTGTTTTCTATGTAAATTAAATATTATTATTATTATACCCAAACTAAGCAGTATTAGTTGGACATATTTACACATATTTCCCTCTCTAAATCCTATTTATGATTGCCATCTGCATTTTAAGTTTCTAACTTCCAAATTCTACATACAGAAACATTTTTTTTTATTGGAAGTTAAACTAAAGCAATTTATTATAACTATACTATCCATCTTTAGCATCCTTTTAAGTTGAATAACATTTCTGTTCTGCATTTCCCTTAAAGATCCTTTGGGCTTCATTCTTCCAAACATGATAATTAAAACCAGTCCCAGTTCAATTAGTTTAAAGATTTTCTGGATGAAATCTTTTCATTCTTAATCAAGCAATCCAATTTTATTTTTATCATCATTTTAATTTGGTATCTTTAGCTCCACGTGTTATTATTTTGTACAGCTTTAAAAGCTTGTAAAACAAACTCTCTTTACTTGATAAAATTCAGAGCATGGTGTGTGAAACAAACTCCATTCTTCACCTTCGGGTTTATCTCTTTCTGTTAATGGAAGCAATTATTTGGATCCCCGAACCTATTAATCTCTCCTTGGAGAAAGTATTGTCAGATAAGTATAGTCTCCAAAAGAAATAAGACCATGTTTTTGTGTGAATGAGAAATGCTAGCAACACATTCTTTTGAACACAGGCTGAAATCTATTGGAAATTACTATTTTTTGTCAATCCCTCTTATTTAATTATTCTCTCCTGATTTTATAGTTTTAACCAATACTAGAATGATATAGAGTGTGTTGCTATTTGCCAACACTCCTCACTCCTCTAGTGTGAAAACATCATACAAAAAGTTATTCAGTGATGCAGAGCTACTTGACTTATTTGTGTTTCCTGTCTATCTTATCTTATATCCATATATGCATACTCACTGTGATACTTGACTTATTTCTTATCTTTTACACTGGATCACAGTCTTCAGATTATTATTTGTTTTTGTTTTTCAGTGATAATTTTGACTCAAATAGTGCACTTGAGAATTCTTTAAATGCCAAAGAAAAGCAAATCTCTGAATTGAACATGGAGCTACACAATATTGAAACAGCCTTATCAAATGAAAGAGATCAACACATTAATGAAGTCAAGAAACTTACTGCAATGCTCAATGAAAAGGTAATATTTTGGTTGGCCAAAGTCTACTACAGATTTCCTTCGTGTGATACTTGAATGCATTATAAGTGATTGTGATTTGTGAATACCCGGCCAAGTCCCACAGTAGATGCATTGCAGTTGATATATTAACAATTACAATCCATTTGCTTCATTATATGGCACATAATTTTGTTCTTCCATGTTCATGAAATTTTAAAACTATTTTTTATCACCTTCTCTTAATATAGGAGGCTGCCCTTGAGGAGATGAAGAAAGAACTTAAAGCAAGGCCAACAGAAAAAATGGTTGATGATCTGCGCAAGAAAGTGAAAATTTTGCAGGTGGTTTTATTGTTCCCTGTGTTCTCTATTTACCATTTTGGTGAACTCTCTTGTAACATCACTATTTGTGTAACTCCTTGTGAACTATACTTGCAGGCAGTGGGTTATAATTCAATCGAGGCTGAAGACTGGGAAGTGGCTACAAGTGGGGAAGAGATGAGCAAGATGGAGTCTCTTCTTCTTGATAAGAACCGTAAAATGGAACATGAACTAACACAGTTGAAGGTAAGAATGTAACTTGTTTAGAAATGGGACATCCAGTCCACCTGCCCCCCATAAACAAAGAAGACTTCGAAAAAATCAGAATGGAAGAAATAATCAACTAACATAACACTAGCCATTTATATAATGTAGCTTTCAAAGAAAGCAAGACCAGTTAGGAAAGGATCCTCTGTACTTCCTTCATTTGAGCAGTGTTCATGTTCACATGTTGTGGAGTCAATAACAATTTCATGTAGAAGGCTGCTCTTTAAGATGATATGCCAGTATTATTGCTGTGCATTTTGAAAAACCTCTTTTATTCAGATGAAGTTCTACCATTTTCAGGTCACACTTTCTGAGAAAACATCCTTACTGGAAACAGCTGAACAGAAGATAGCAGAGCTTACAGCAAAGGTTAATGAACAACAAAAATTGGTACAGAAGTTGGAGGATGATATTTTAAAGGTTTGGAATGATTACCTGCATTACTTCTGTTACATATTGACCACTTTAAATAGAATCTGAATTGCTCTCTTTTGCTAATCTCTGTTTATGCATTTATGAATTATGATGAAATTTTATGCTTTTTATTTATCAATGCATTTAGTAACCCTTTTGATGCAGGGATATAGTTCGAATTCAAAAGACCGTAAAGGGAACTTCCTTGATGATTGGGATCTTTCAGAAGCTGGTGGGGGTGAGGTTTCTGAGGTAAATTCCTCTCTTGTGCTACCATTCTTTCTGCATTTTATTTCTTTCTGCAGAGCAGTCTTCAAAAGAAACAAAGTTTCATTCATTCAACAATTGGAAAGAGATGATGTCTGTCTGAAGTCTTAACTGTTGTTTTCTTTAAGGTTAACAAAAAATCAGTTCTCATCAATAATTTGTTGGGTGGAGTTGGGTTGAGTGTACTTAACAATGGAGAAAAACAATTCTAATTTCAGATGCATCTGTAAGAGATATAAGTAAAATCCATCACAGGCCTTCTCTTAACATCTTGTGCTTGTGGGATAGTTAGTTCATGGCATGTTGTCAAAGCTTCTTTGACCAAGTAATTGATAGATTGATTCTCATCATTCCCATTCCTGCATCCAAATTTAGATGAACTTTATACATTCTTCAAACTAACAATTGAAGGGATGTGCATCATTATTCAACTTTTTCTTAACAGCTTAAGCTTTTGAGACAGATGGTTTAATGATGCAATCTATTTTCTTTGATTTTTTTAATGATAACTTTGGGTATGAATGTTGACTTTCTTACAATTGAACCCATGCATTTAGAAGATTAAGATTTTGAGAACATTGAAAAAATTCTTTTGCTGGATAATTTTTTGATTGATTAATAACACACCCAAATATTCTTCTGTACGTAGCATTTCTGTATAGTAGATTTAAAGAATTCTTAAATTGGCTTCTTTTGCATCAGAATACAGACCAAAGGCAAGTATCCTTAGACCAAGATCAGAGCTCAATGCTTAAAGTGATTTGTAATCAAAGAGATCGATTTAGGACCCGCTTGCGAGAGACAGAAGAGGTATGTTTATAATCAACCAAATTTTAGATTATGGATATGGCAGTGTAACGAGTGTTGACTTGGGTGAATTTTTCACTTTTAATAGGAAATAAGGCAGTTGAAGGAGAAGATTGGGGTATTAACAGTGGAACTGGAAAAGAGCAAAGCTGATAATGTCAAACTATATGGGAAGATTCGTTATGTACAAGACTATAATCATGAGAAAGTGATTTCTAGGGGTTCTAAAAAGGTTTTTAATGTGTTCTTAAAACATCATTCTATTTCAGTCTTCAAGATAACCTTTTTCCCTTTTACCCTGAACTCAAGATTTGTTTGTGATTATATGTTCAGTATGCTGAAGATCTTGAAAGTGGTTTCGCGTCAGATGTTGAATCTAAATACAAGAAGATATATGAGGATGATATAAATCCTTTTGCTGCATTCTCAAAAAAGGTGACTTAGCTTGGCTGCTGTAATGAAACACGACATTTTAAAAAAAGTTTCATGCATTATAAGTTTGTATGTATTAGTGTCACAGCTTTACATGTGCATATGTTGAAACTGAAGTGTCTTTCTGTCCAAGATAACTAAAAGCCTAAAACCGCAGAAGATCCTTGAAGGAATTTTCTTTCTATTTTAAGGTTGATGCTGTCAATCTCAACTTGTTCATAACTGTTTGTGTTTGTGAAATAACTTTAGTTTTCAGATGTATTATTACTGATATTAAAAAACAGTATATGTCTGGTCAGTAGGTACAGGGAAGAATGCCTTTTTATGTCCTTGATTGAAAGTCCAAACTTTGTTGTTTAAACATGCATTTAGATAGTTGTTGTTGCCTGTTGGAGCTATTGAAAACTGGATTCTCCTTACGTATAGATCTCCCTCACCCATTCTGCACATTACCTAGAAAAGTGAGGGCAGATTAGGATTGGATGAAAGATAAGGAAGTAACTGGTTAGAAACATGAAAAAGTTATCTTTCACTGTGTTCTCTCTTCAATGTTATTTAATTTTAATTATGAACTGTTCCATCTATTTTTCATGTAATTAGGAAAGGGATCAAAGATACAAGGAGTTGGGATTCAGGGACAGAATTACACTTAGCAGTGGACGTTTTCTCCTTGGCAACAAGTATGCTTGAAGGCTTCTGCAATATTTTAGACATTCTCCAGTGCTCCTGTTTTCTTCTGCTTAAATAATTTGTTAACTCGTTTGATAATCCCATTTTTCTGCTTAAATAATTTTCTAAACTTCAATAGCATTTTATTTGAAGTTTTAACTTTCGACTTGGGAAGATCAAGTGTATTATTCCTTCTTCATTCCTACACATGTTACTGTTTAATTGATAAAGAATCCTCCTTTTGCAGGTATGCCCGAACTTTCGCATTCTTTTATACCATTGGATTGCATATCTTGGTCTTCACCTGTCTCTACCGAATGTCTGCTCTCAGTTATCTTAGGTAAAATATCTGATGACTAATTTCACTGTTATAACTACTGTACATGGATTTCAGCCACTCTCACCCTTCTCTTTTCCTGCAGCAATGGCCCAGAGGAATTCCTTGTTGGAGAGAAAAACGTTGATCTTCCGCGTGGACCCTAGTGGATATGCAACTCAGTTTTCAGCTGTTGATTTCTCAAATTGAACATTACATGTGGTCGAAATGCAACCTCTTTTCAATGGTCATTTTCAACTCAATTTTCAGTGATCGATTTCTCAAATTGAACGGTGCACATGGTCGGTGTGCATCCTCTTTTCAGTGGTCTTTTTTAACAGATGGAACGATAGCATATTGTCAATATTAAAATATCAAATGTGTTGTACATATATGACTGTTGTTTTACTCTAACAATGTTGCAATGAAATATAGAGGCATTTTTTTTTTCTTGAACACGACAATGGCAAAACACTGTAAAATCGTTGTTGACGGACCCACGAAAGAAGGATGGACTGAAAATAAATTGACTTGCATAATTATATTAATTAACAAATTATAAATGACTTTTATGGGTTTTTTGACTAATTGAGGTTAGGTATTAAATTCTGTAAAATTATACTTTCAATAACTTTTTATAAAAATAAATTTTATCAATTTAATTGTTAAGGAGGAGGGTTGTGTTAGCTGTTTGATAGTCAACGTGAAACTCACCTTTATACCAAACATGGATTATTCATCACAAATTTTTGCTAAAATTGTGCTGAATGGGTCGACTTTGTTAAAGTTTTCATGAAATGGGACGTACCCCTCCCCCAATAAAATAATGGACAAAACGTTCTATTGTTCATCTGTTTGTTTTTCTAAGTCGTCTCATGGTCCTCATGATGAGCATATCTTATTGGTACTAGTAAGAGTTAAAAATTAAACCAAATCATTTTTAAATCGCTAAATTGATTCAAAATAATTGAAAATCTTTAATATTGAAAATCGCAAAAATTAAAAATCTAAAAAATCACATATTTTTTATGGTTTGATTTGATTTTTTGACCTTGTTATAAAAAAATCAAACAAAATCACAAAGGAACTTAACCAAACCAAAAAAATTGATAAATTGATTTGATTTGAATTTGATATTATATTTAAATTGAACTATATTTTTATTTTATTTTTGGTTCATACGATTTTATTTTATTTTTGACTAAAAATCGAATAAAATCTCACCTCCAATACTCCTAATTTGTAGTACATTTCATTGACCGGGCTTCACGCAAATTAAGCAAAGAATTGAAGCGTTAGTGTCTTGGTTCTTACCGTGTGGTCCAAATGTTTGAACTGACAAAACGTTCCTAGGCACAAGGATAATGGTTCTAAACAAATTAAAATACGTTGAGTGGAATCAGTTCGTACTATTTGGCTGCAGGGATTTGATAAAGATACAACGATTGTCAAGACTGCCAACAAGATAGCATATATAGTAAGTTGAGTGGTTGTTGAATTTCAAACAAACAGTGTCTTCTTGCAAAGTGATTTACTAAAAGGACTAAACTCCATTTCCAATAGTGAAAATTGATAACTACGCTAAATGTTTATTTCATGATGACCTCGGTAGTTTCATATTGAGGAGACCAACGCTACTTACATGCAAAGAATTCTCCTTAAGTTAAGTGGGTACACCTCTGCCTATTGTAACTGAACCATTCTTTTTCTGAGAAGACTTTGGCAAACATAAAAGCAGGTCAATAATGTTTTTATGATACGGTGAAACAAAAAAATAAAAAGATTTGATTGATAGCTCTTGAAGTCACACTTCAAAGAAAGTTTGTTGTGTTATTTGTTGAAAAAGTTTGCGACGTGGTAACTGTTCTATTGATTTTATGGATGGTTCTACACTTCAATTGGGACTATATAGTTCCACTTTTGACCATACCCGAAAAAAAAGGTAAAGAAAGAAATATGTGCAAGCTTTGCTGTCATGTTCACCATGTTGCTTATTTGCAATGGAGTTTATGCCTACCCTAACTTCTGTGTGAAAATGAGAATTGTCAACTTCCTTCAGAAAAGGTTTGATATATTAAGTTAACTTATTTTGAACAAAAATTGCTTAAACTTATTCAAGGCAAAAGGCTCACAATCTTTCTCTTTATCAAGAATTGGATGTGTGTGAAGGAAGCAGTTGCCCATTACGTCAAGTTATCTTCAATTAGTTTCGGGAATAGAATAGAACAACAACTATATTTAGGAAAAGATTATTGAACAATAGTCATATAGTTATAATGTGATTAAATTAATTATTGCTATTTTTATAAAGTGCTTGATTTTGAAATCAAACTGTAACTAACCGCAGCTTTTACTCTTTTTTTTTACTTGCCGTCCTCTTTCATACTCTTTGATTATATACCTCTTTGAATGATCCCAATGGGTAATAAGTGGTCAACACACAAAATTTTCTTGTTTTAGACCTCTTTGATTATATACCTCTTTTTTTTAAAAGTTTTTCTTGTTTTAGAATCTAGTGATTTGTATTATGCACCCCAATTACGTAAAGCGATTTCCCAGAATAAAAACTACTACAAAGTTGCAAAGTGAACAACACTCCTTAATGTTTTTATCATAAATCCATTATTTTATTAGCAACATGATAGAAGCAAGAAGGAAGGGTGACCCATGCTAAAGGAAATGATGGATGAAGAAAAAAATCCATGATTTGAGGCTTGGTTAGTGGCATAACACGTGCAACATTTTTACATGTGAGGCAACAGATTTTGAGACTTGCACTTGCTTTTTGCAGCATTTGTAGATTGTAGTTGACCAACCTGCATTGAAGCATTTTGTCAATGGCATGATTGTGAGAACTGAAAGTCCCTTCCTTGCTTTCACTCTGCTACAGCATTTGCTCTCCCAACAACTGCCTTCAATTTTCTGATACATTTTTTCTTCTTCCATGCATGCACGTACATATATATATATATATATATATATATATATATATATATATATATATATATATATATATATATATATATATATATCGTTATGCTATGATCAATCACTTTTGAAAATCACATTTTCTCAAATATTACATTAATATTTATTTATTCTCTTTATTTAATTCTTTTTTATCATCTTATATCACTTATTATATTTATATTTTTTTTTCTTTTATCTCTTCCTCACTAGTTGTCAAATACATTTATGGGTATCCAAAAATTACTTTGATTCGATTCACTATGTTAGACATGTAAAGAATTATCTCTTTCCCGGATCTTAAAGTTAACATCATAAAACATGAATGAATATTAGAAAAATAAAATATTAAAAGTTTCAAGTTTTAAGGATGGAATTTATATTTTTAGGAGCATTTATATAAAGTTTGATATCATAATTTTCTATATTAATTAAAATCATATTACCAACTTTATAATAAAAAAAATTAATTACTTGAATACTGTGAAGATTTTGTAATTTAGAGTTACCTAACGCTAACCTGGGACCCTTACTGTAGTTAATGATACCTGCTGAGGTTTTATTTAATAGGCCGTACTATTTTTCATCTACTTTCAAGAGTAACATATATCAATCAATACTTATAAAGATTTCGTACATAGCGCAGATATTATATTTGTAGTTAAATTCAATATATTAAAAAGATAAACTAAAAAATAGTTAAAAATATTAATTTAATTGGTGATTTGATTTATTAAAAGTATAACTTATTTAAAATGAAAAACTTTAACTTAAAAACATGGAAAAATTTGTTAATTGATCAAACTTATATTATTGTGATCTAGTCTTTCGTATTATATTTGATTTTAGTAATAGTTTTAAACATTAACTAGAAATTTTCAAATTATATTTTTAATTAACATTTAATTAGAGATAAAAATACTAATTTAATTTAATATAAGCATTCAGAAAACTCAAGTCAGAAAATAAAAGAAAAAGCATAGTATATCTCCTTTTCAAAATAAATTTAAACTTATTAAAGACAACAATCTAATCATATATAGGAATCTAAATGAATGATCACACAAATTTTTCCACATTGTAAATATATTCTAACTGAATGAATTATAAGAGATGATTCTTAAAAATTTTAAAAATATAACATTGTTTTTTAAATAAAAAATTCAAGCATATATAATTTAAACTATAATTTCCTTTACTTTCTTTTCCAATAGAACTTACTCCGTATAAGTTAAATTAGTTTTATTGCGTTAATAGTACTAAATAGAAATTCATGTACTGATGAAAAAAAATAGTGACTGATAAAAAAAAATGGAAATTCATGTGGCAAATAACATGGTTGGTTAAAGTAATAATTAAATATAGTACTATTATTTTTTGTAAAAGAGAAAAAGAGTTGAAGGTATTCGTGAAATGAGAAATGGGGAGTGGGTGCTGTTGAAAACGCCATAGGACATGATAACAGTTAACAAACTACACACCACCAGCCCTATTTACTACCATATTACCATGCATTATTTCACCGACAATCACGGATACTTTACCCCACTATTTAATGTTTCCATATTGCTATCTATCACCATTATTCATACACACTTCAGATAAGTACCCATAAACAGGCCATGCAGATTGAGAAGAAAAAAAAAATTGGCAAAACTTTCTTTTTGCTGTTTGATTAATTCAAATAATGTAATAAACAATCACCATAATCACATTACCTTTATCACCTAAGCCCAAGTTGTGGGTTTGTTTATTCTAGTACATCAAAGTTTAAGAATAAGAGAATCATAATCCCCTCATAATTAATATCCAAACAGCTCCAGCAAACACTCAAAAATTATTGTCCTTATTTCTAGCTAGCTGGTACCAAAAAACATTTTCATCAAAGCTTGTCCTCCTCTCGTTACTTACAGGAATCAAAAGAAAGAAAAGACTTCAGTCAAATGAGTTTGAAAATTTTAAAAAATAAATAAAATCAAGAGACAAACATCCCTCAAATCTCCTTTATTTTTTTATTTATCCAAAATAAAAGAAAACCATAATAAAGTCTCTCTGCAATAAGCCCATGTGAATTAATCTCATATCATTGTCACATTGTTTGCCATGTGGCCTACATGCAAGCCTTTACACCAACACCACAAAGCAGCACTACACAGCAGTTTGAAACTCCAACCTTCAAAACCTAAATGGCCTCATAGCTTTCATCAAATTTCCAAGCCATGCCAATCCATCGGGTATTCAATTCAATTGCATACAACGCTACACAATCCAAGGGCAAAAGCAAAACCTTCTCAAATTTAATTGAGTAGATCCCCCCCGTTAGGCTTTTAATAATAGAAACCAACCACGACAAATTGTGGATTTCTTTTAGAAATTTATTCTTAAAAGAAGTTTGTTTCAAAACTTTTTTCGGAGGGAGTTACTTGTTGGAGGCATTTCGCCAGTTATATTAGCGAGTTGGACACGTGACGGGTGGTGGGAAACTCGTCAGTGGAGTTGGCGAGACATGGATCACGTGACATATTCCGCCATTCGTAATGGCGAAATGTTTGTACAGAAAATTTTTTGAACTTGAAACGGGTATAACTTTTATAGGAATGTCCGTTTGAGATCCATAATGTGTTAAAATGCTTGAAATTGAACGAGGAATCCCCTAGCTAGGAGATTTGGTCAACTCATTTTTTTAAAAAAAAAACACCTCTAAATAGCTCAAAAATAACATTTCAGATAAAAAAAAAAGGTCAAAACGGAGGCCCAATTATCTGAAATGCTATCTATCACCATTTTTTTTTATCTGAAATGCTATTTGATAGCATTTAATCCTCAAAACGGAGGCTGGTCTACCTCTATCTATATAAGAATAATGACTGGTCTACCACTCTTAAATAAATACAGAAGCCAAACCGTGTGCAGATTTTCTTGCAAATTTAGACCATCATTATTCTTTATCTTTTGTTCAAAATCTTCCCTCTATGTTAGTCCTCATTGCTGCAGAGGATGTCTTATTCTAGAAAATTATTAGTAGGAGTTGTAGTTTTTAAAAATAATTACTTTTTCAAATTTAAATATAATAGCCCATTTTTTTTTATAAAAAAAAACACGATTTACTTCAAATAAATATTACCTCGTTAGACGATACCAGCCCACCAAAATTATTTCTCTATTCCAGATCGTTGTTCAACCCAACCTGTGCCATTTTATGTTTGTGTAGATATTATTTCCATGACTACGAACGAGTAGGTTCTTTATATGTTTTGGGTTAATCTATTAAAAATATATAAATGATAGTATTAATTGTGGTAGGCACTGCTTGTGCTTTGGTTCAGGCTTTATTTCCCAATTTTAGAATTGTTTATAAAAATGTATTTGATCACATGATAGGGTAATTCATTACATCATTGGAGGATGTCATCATCCATTTCAATGCTGCCAAACTAAAACTAGCAAAGTTACTTAATACTTAATATCCTTGTTATATAAGGTTGGGTTGAGAGTAAAGGGTGAAAGAATAGAAGGATGCGTTGTGGGTTTGAATATTTTTATTAAAAAAAACTAATAAATTAATAATTAACATTTAATGATCGATAAAAAAGATGTGTATGAATTAATTAAAAGTGTCATATATAAGGACTGAGGTAATATCTTTTAAGTTTCAACAAAATTTTACTTAATAACTTTTTTAAAATCCTACATTATTTTTAAAAAAAATTACACAATATAAAACTGTGTACTCTTTTCACTACATAGACTTTTCTTGATTTTTTATACTTTTATATGATCGAAAAATGTTAAAGTAATTTCACAAAAGAGAGAAACGTCAAGCATAATTTTATCAAATCTTAGGAAGTGTGAATTCACAAGCCTTCAGGCAGGTTGTCAATGAACATAAAAAATAAGTATAATCATAAGCCCTTAGATATAAAAAAAAAGTTAGAATAACGACTATTTAAGAAAAAAAATGGTAGAATATTACTTTAGGTGGTTCCAGCATGTATAATACAAAATTTCCATATGGGAGAGTAACCCTATAGATAGAGGTAGAGGGGAAATTGATAAAAATTATAGACAAAGTCATTAAAAAGGGGCCAATAGTGTGTATATAAACATGATTCATAATACAGCACTATGACATTGTTTGATTTTGTTCTTGCTTGGGCCTCTGGCTCAATCCACTGGAATAGGCTGCTTAGTCCTAAAAGTTGAACCAGCCCAAGTAATGAGTTGACCAAAGTCACAGCAAAAGCTCATGAATAGTAGATTGAATCTCTGTTTGTAGTAAAGTCATCTTGTGGAGATATAAGATGACTTGTATGATTAATGGAGAAGGAAAGAGAAAAAAAGTTGCAGATTTGATCCCTTCTCCTAATAAAAATTAACATTCTAGCATTTGTTGATATAAAAAAAAAGAAAAAGTAAAGTCCTCTCGTTACTACATCAAGATAAGATAATATTACCTCTAAAGGTACCTTTAGTCTTTCCATAGACAATTCAGCATAATTCACACACATGAAGTGTGTTATTGGATTGAAATGATGGAAATAGAGAAAAGATATTTAAATTAAAGTAAAATATAGAAAATGTAAAACACATGTGGGACCCACTCTATTTCTCTCCTTCCCCTCTCCCAAACACACTCAAATATAACCAATGTGAAAGCACCGCACACTTTGGTCAATTTCAACCAAAATTTGGTCAAAACTAGAAATCTCATTTAGGACACATCATATTTATACAACTCACTCCACCTAAAGTGAAAAGTCTCGGTTGATGCGGTTGTTGTATGAGCCCTGACAGTCATTGCCATTCTTGTTTCTAGATTCTCTTTTATCTTTGATTATATTTTTACTTTTCACTGCTTACTGAAACATAGATTGCAATCAACCTGGATTTAACTTTAGGGTAGTAACTCATGTTGTACTAATGGATAGCCTTATCTGTTTGCCTTTAATGCTGCAAACTTGAAGATTTAAAATATTTTTCATATAACTTCTTTTAGGAGTATACATAGCACTGCGAGTTAAAGCTCATTCCCTGCTGATATTTTATACAATTAATTCTTTTGGGGATGGATGTAGTATTCTAGATAAGATAATCAATTGGTGCTTGACTGACTTCGAATTTTTCTTGAGTATCAACCACCATCTTAATCCAAGATATAGACATTAATTTATTATTCCCATGTCTAACAAGACAACCAATATTATAGGCTATGTTCAGGTTATTGCTTATATAAGAGGCTTGCTTCAATGAAAGAAGTGGAAATATAGGGACTAATGATAGTATAACACGTTAAATCCAAATAATGCCACTGGCTGGCAGCAAATTATGTCCTGTATAAGTACTAACTACTAACTAACTAGCACTATCCCTTTCCTTACCTAGTCAATAATTTTCTATACAACCATCTTCAGTGGTTGGAAAGATGCACATCATGGAAATGTGTATATGATGTCACTTCTTCAATGAAACTATTTGGCCAAAGCTCATCATGTCAATGGTCTCTCTATGTATCAACAACCACCACCATCAGCTGGCTCAATAGAACTTAAAAGACCGTTTCCTCTTAACTGCATGCAGTGATCTTCAGCATCCACTTGAGCACATACTATCACCACTGCTAGTCCATTATAATGTGCCTCCTGCATGATGTTAACCGCATTATCAATGGTCATTCCTGGTATCACCTTCATCAACACTTGCACAACATATTCTCGCTTGTTGAAGTTGTCATTGTGCAGCAAAACTCGGTAGGGTGGGGATGTTTTCCGCGATTTCCTGGCAGAAAACATGTCATGAAGTTAAGGATTGATCATTCTCTTTTGTTTTATAACATGCGATGAAATGAGACAGGAATAAACAAAGAGAGAAGAGTCAGCACATGCAGAAAGACAAGAATAAGTTTCCAGAAAACAGACTTGCCTAGTTGCCTACTTCATAATACAAATCTTTTCCAAAAACAAGTGAAAGAAACAATTCAATCACTTTTCTTTTGACAACTATGCCTTAGCTCATCTCAAAAGTAAATACAGTAGTGGATCTCTAACAAAATGTTAAAGAGGAAACTACAAGAAAGATTTTTACCCTCATTATTAACATGCTATAGACACACCTTTGGCATTTCATTACTTTCACCAAGCTCAATTCCAAAAATCCAATAGTAGTATTGCCTTGATTAGTATTGTTCAGTAGACAAAAACAGGTCTAAAAACTAAACTTGATATCTGGCTGTAGTAGTTTAGTTCAATTGAAGGATGATTGTGAAATATGAACAAGTAATTGTTCTTAGCCCATAAGAGAAACCTCTTAGCACATCTTACAGTAACACAGTGGGAAATTAAGGGTCCAAGTCTGTACTTCAGTGGCAAAACCTATGTTTTTCAAATGGTTTAACAATTATTAGAAAGTAAAATGAATGCAAGAAACAAAATGAAACGCAAATACCATATCAGTGCTTCTACTTGGCCTCAGTTTAAGAATAAAATCAAATGCAAACAAGAAGATGGACTAAAGATGAGAAAAGGAAAAGGTTAGGGGGGAAAAGAAGGAATTGATATACAAGAGTTCAATCCAAACAGAGGAAAAGATACCCTTTAGATGAAGTGATTCTTCAATTTAGATAGTTGTGACATAACATATTTCCCTTTTTATATTCTTCAATTTAGATCCCAAAATATAATTTGCGTTGAGTGTTGACAATAAATTAATTTCTGTCCTTGAACAAGGGATTACAGTTTCTCAAATGTAGCCTACCCCAAAATTCCTTTTCTGATCTAACAATATATTTGAATGCATAATAACTGGGGACTTAAACATAACAGCTCAACTATCTAAATTGAAGAACAAAACTTACCTAAAAGCTTAATCTGTCAGACAAAAGGTTCTGATTTTTATTTCCAACAGAGACTATTTTAGTTTTTAAGAACCAACTCACAAGAGCTTCTCTTAATTTTATATGAAGCATTTTCAAGATATTTCCTCAATTCATCAATATAATGCTAACATAGTGTTAGATTCCTCTCAATTGTGCAGATGTTGTTGGTTACCTCAAGTCAAATTCAGATTCCCGACCAGGTGATGTTGTCTCTATGGTTGGCCTCTCCAACAACCCACCACCTTTCCCTAATATTCCAGTGGCTGCCACTGTCATTACAACACTCCGATCTTTGCTATATTTCAAAGGAACATTTTTATCTCCTGCGATTACAAAACTAATAGCAATCAAAATATGAACCCTTTCGATTTACTAAGGGTGCATAAAATGAAAATTATATCTAGTAACACGAAATCTTAGAATTGAAATATATGGTCGAGTATAATCTCTTCCTCAAATTTTTGGAAAAATAAATGTCATAAATATAAACAACTAGTACAACATGTTCATTAAAATAACAGAATGAAAAGTAAGCAAATAAACAGTTTTGAATGCAACCCCTATGTTAAAAAATAAAAAAGGAACATAGTTAGAAAGTGGACATGGTATAGTACCAGGATTTGCTGCGTTGAATACTTGGTTGGGTGAAAGAGCAAGTGCACTGCATAATGCAGCTTCCATTGCTGTTCTTTCAGTGTCTTTTGTGGTTGTTGGCAATTAGTAGTTAGCACCTATAACAATAGAAGGGTAGCATGTAGTTCTAGTGTAAGAGAAAAAATCCAATATTGTCTTTGTCGTTACCACACTGATTTTTTGGGTGGGTGAAAGAGATTTTGTAAGGTGCACACTGAATTTGGTTTTACACGTTAATATGGTGACACGTGTACATCCGAATTTTTGAGGCTAGTATAGTGCTCTTGGGATAATACAAATTGTTTTATGGTCTGAGAAGAAGGGACATAAAATTTTGGAGACCTGCACAAAGCCACCAAGGCACGAGCTAATATGGCTGAAGAAATTACTTCAGGGGTTGAAGTTTGGACAAATTGGTCTGTAACACATGTACAATTAAAAGACCATTATTTTGCCACAAAATGGTCATTTTGTTGTCATGTAATTCTTCGGGTTGTCTATAGTTTTTCGTAATTTTTACTTGAATCTTTATACTTTAGTTTGAATTTGTAAATCCTTGTAATTTCAAAATTATTAGAAATTGATTCACTGCTTTGTAATGATCTTGAAATTATTGAGACTACTGAAATTCTAAAGTATAAGAATTAAAATAAAAAATGAGAAAAAATTATAGGTATTAAAAATATATTTAAATTAATTTTTTTTGTATATATAGCAGGAGGATAGAAATATAATGGTAAAAAAAAGGAAAATTTGCAACAAAAAAAAGGTTAAAAAATGGAATCGAAGTTCTGCTTATAAGGAATTTCTAAAATCCTTTGCCCGTTTAATAGCAAAAAAATCCATTAGAAAAAACATTAGGAGAAAGCTTGCAACGCACAAAGTAGTGAGAAATACTTCTATCCCAAAGAATTTTGTGGGTAAAAATCTATAATCGATAATTCTTGCTCAGTGCTCAATCCAAATTCAAATCAATCAAGCTAAAAGAGCATGCTTTCGCAGTTATGCTCCTTTTTAACTCCACAACCTCTAAAATTAATAGTCACAAACAGCATATTTACCCGTAGTTGCCAATTACTTTCAAAAAAAAAAAAAGAATAGAAATCGTGAATCTATTTCACTTCTTGCGCTTATCAATAAATACCCTTTTTTGTCGATAAAAAAGAAAAAACTTTCAAATAACAAAAAGAAAAAAAGAAAAGAAAGTGCTAGTTCATTTTTAACACGTAAAGGTTATATAAGACCCACTTGTGCACTTGCGAAAAAATCACGAGCAGACAATTACTTAATGCATTCCATTTTTTGTTTGGTGCACCCCAAATTCTCTAATATTCCATTTTTATCCTTCTTCTATGCAGACACCTTCACCGAGCCACAGTAGTGGACCTACAGTCATGTGAGGGTGTGTACTTGCACCCCTTTATTTTTTAAAATTCACTAAATTTGTAAATAAAATCTTATATTTTTATATTTTATTTAATCTATATTTATATAATTGAACTCATTAATTTTATTTTTTATAATTTGCAGTTACTGATTTAGGATCTTGAATCCGTCAATGTCAAGCCACCTTCCCTCATGTCTGTGCGCGTGTCACTTAATCATGACATTTATCGCATGCACAAATCTGGGTGATGAAGAGGTGACTATAGCATGACTAATGGTGTCACAGTTAGATGACACGCATACGTAACTTCAGTTTGTTACCTCGGCGATATGGTTACAAAATAAGTAATCCATAATAATGATCTTTAATATTTAAATTTAAAAACATGTGGTGAAACATTTTCTTTAGTGTTTACTAGTAAGTTATATTCTTCTCAACTCTTGTTAAAATTGCAATGCATAGGTATACGACCTTGTCTTGCGAAAAAACATGTGAATAAGATAACCTTTTGTGTGTCCCTAGTAAGCATGTCCAGGACTAAGGACCTGTTTTTTAAAGTTTTTTTTTGTTTTTTAAAATACCTTTTTAAATAAAATAAATACTTTTGTACATTTTTTATGTATTTGTCTAAATCATTTTTTAATAAAAATAAATTTCTACTTTTTTTAAGAAACAAATGTTGTATACTTTTTAAAAAGTATTTTTTTAAGATAATTTCTTTTTTAAATTTACAAACTGACCCTAGATTAAATAAGTAAACACTTAAAGTTAAATCTTAAATCTTAATGTAATTTTATAGAAAAAATCCTTAGTAACACCTCCAAGAATTCTCGTACAACCCTATAAGTCATGTAATTTTCTAAAGTCTTCTATGATACCGATCTTAACCCTCGATCATAAGTTTAAACTACATTAATAGCATTAAATGTTAGTAGCCTAGTATTACCTCCAGACTCAAATATATACAAAAGTTAATTAATTTTATGTTAATTAAAAAAGTTGATTGAAATCATTTAATTCTTATAATTATATTTTTTTTCTAAAGTATCGAAATTTAATATTAAAAGTAAAAAGGAATCATTGAACTATAATTACACTTAATTCAAGGATATTTTTAGAATGTTATTACAGGTAGTTAAAAAAATTATATTCGAGTATAATTTTTTTATTTATATTTAAGTCACTAGACATGGCAACGGGACGAGGATGGGTATTGCCTTCTCAGTCCTCGACCTTGACTTCCCAACATATATGCATACTCGTTTTTAGTATCCGACTGATTAAAATTTATTACCTCATTTCGTACCCGTCGGATATCGGATATTCCCGTCTCCTATTTAGATTTGTAATTTTTTTTTTGTAAAAAAATTATATTGAAAATTTGATTTAAAAAAATTGATTGTTACACGTTTATTTTTAACTACTTGTATTTCCAAAGCATTTGTCTACAAAAATCATTAAGAAAAGAATCTTAAATTATGTAAAAATTATAAAAAAAAAAATAGTAAGTAATTAATAAAAGGTACGGGAATGAATATGAGACGGATAGTGACATTCTCGTCCCCGACTCCGACCCCGATTAAAAAAACCGAATAATTCCCAAATCAAACTCGTACCTAATCATCTTGAATATTCTCTGTCAAAATTGGGACGGATTTGAATGGATACTCATATATATAATTTAAGTCCATTTTAATATCTTGAAATCAACTGATCAAACAATCGAACTTAGATATTAAGAATCTAGATTCCATTAGGTAAATTATGGAGATCAAAGTGACAAAGTCAATGCTGGCTAGTATGCTGCTTTATGAATGAGATGAATTATTATTTTTATAACATGAATGAGATGAATAATTAAAGATATCTCTACCTGTAACCGCATCAAACTCTTCTGTACCATGTTCAATTAAAAAAAAAAAAACTCTCGTGTACCATTCTTGCTTCTTTTTTTTAAAAAAAATTAATGTGTATTATTTAATTGACTTTAATCTAATTGGAGGCTAAAATGAGTTCTTTCTTTATTAATTTTCAACTTGTCTTATATTTATCTTTTATATCATTATACGTGTATCATGAATGTCAGCATGCTCCTCTTCGCATACTCTTGATTCATTCAAACCAATTTTATATATTTTGGAGAACTTCTCAAAAAATGAAAGGCTATTTTTTTTTACTCCAAAAGGACAGGTTAATTCAATATTTATAGTATATAGGATGGATGGAAAGGAGGAAAGGAAGAAAGGAGAGAAAATTAAAATTTAGAATTGAAAGAAAAATAGAAGAGTTTTTTTTTTATTTCTGTTTTTAGATGTAAACTTTTCTTACTTTTCTTTTAATTTTCTCCCCCAACTAAACAGAAGAAAAAACATTACTTTTATATAGAGGAAGAAAATACATTGTTATGTGTTTTCTTTTCTCTATCCAATAAAACATACCATTAATTAAAAAGAAAATCCTTTCATGCTGTTGTGTTTATAGCTTCTTTGTTGTATCATCGGAAACAAAAACTTCTTTGTTATAACGAAATGATATGGTTCACATGGATAGAATTCAATCTTTTATTATTATTATGGTTGGTATTAAGTAATCTTGTTATACAAAATAATTTATTTCATACATAAGATTAGATCTTAAATTATTTGATTATGAAATACTAATCATTATCTATTAATGAAAAGTAGTTGATTTCATATTACTTAACTTTTTCATGTAATTAATGTAAAAATTTCAAAAGTTTTTCATTTAAGCAATTAGTATTAAATAAAGATCGGTTGACTCTTATTTAATCTTCATAAGTTAAACTTATAACACACAATTAAAATCTCAATAGTATAATTTTCATTTAACGATTATTGTGCACTAATTACATAAATGCATTAAAAAAAAAAACTAACGGTCCTGAATTCGCTTCCACAATGAAAAAACTCATTTCCACAATTCCATGTTCATTGGCATGGAAGAATGTAGAATAAGTTCCCTATGCTTATACTTAATGTAAACAACAAATTCTCACTTCTTTATCGTATAAACTAGTTTAAGTCTCTTGAGAAAAGAAGAAGCAACGATATTGATTCAAGACTCCGTCCATCATATGGATTTTGCAATGAAAACGTTATTTATATGCTAGATTCTTCGTGAAACATATGATTAATGTGTCGTTAGGTATACGAAAAGTAAAACGAAACTTCAGGATCAACTAACACCACCACTTCACAGAATGCGAATTTGACATTCACAAAAAAACAAAAACAAAAAAAACAGAAGCGAATTTCACTATTTTTTTTCTTTTAGATTTAGTTCCGTCCATTCCGTAGATATCATATTCCCCTGTTTTCAACAAAAAAAATCTGTTGCCATTTTCACTTTTGTTGAATATTAACAAATTAAGAAATATATAAATCCATAAACTAGTAACTTTAATAAAATGAAGTTACATAATAAAATCAAGCTCCGACAGCGAGATAAATGTTTGCTTTTGTGTAAATCTTGTCAATAAACATGTGTTTTGTGTTAATGCCAAAATGATTTTAATATGGTTAAAACTTTCAAAATGAATTTATTTGTATTAATGTCATAAAGTCATGAATATACCAAACTTAGAAAATGCATTTACCTTATTCCGTCAAATTGAAACACTTGCCTCTTCTTTCAAGCAATAGCCAATTGCACGTTCCACTTGTAACTCATCATTAATTATACGTCATTCATAACCGTCCATCACATAACCGATTAAACTCCATCAACGGTCCACATTGTCTGCTATAAAACGAAGGCGAATATAGCAGCACCACATAAATCCTCGGGCCCCACACATTACGTGTAATCGTGATCCATAGCAACACGAAATTATAGCCAAAAAGCGACACTTATTATTTTCGCCAATGATAATTGCCCACGTGGCTCCCAGACAGAAACCACCGACCTCGTAGGGCAAAGGTTCTTTGGTTTGGTGCGTGTTATTTTAGAACCTTTCATCGGATTACCGGTCAGTCACTGATTTCAAACTTCCACGACCATCTATTCCCTATATCCGCTTCCAATTTGTTAATTTTCATTCTGATACGATTCTGGGTATCGCCAAATTTCTCGATTTTCCGCATATTTTGGATTTGGAGGGGTTTGAAGAAATAACCGAACTTTGGAAGGAAAAACACAACCCCATATGATGCAACGCTTGGTTGATCATGTTCTTGCTGTTACTAAAGAGTAAGGCCATTTGATTCATCTTTGTTAGGTTTGAATATTTTATCATGGTTGTTGGATATCTATGTTTCAAATAAAACGGGGTGCCTGTTTTTTCTTTTTTGTGGAGTTAAATTATATTATGATGGTTTTTGAGGCAATGATTCAATGATAAGGACGTGTTTGTTCTCTCTGTTGTTTTGACATAGTTTCTGTTTGGTCCTGGTTTTTCTTTTTACTGGTTATTATGGCTGTAATTCTGCTGATCCTCCTGGACAATGAATGTTTCGTATTGTTTTTACTGTTCAAATGGGTATCGTTTGTTTGATGGATTGGGTTGAGTCCTTTTGCTACTGTTATGCTTCAATGCAATTCTTATAGCAATTTTTAAGCACTTTTCTTTTTCTTTTTCCTTTTTTTGGGGGGAAGCTATTTTATTGCTAATCTAAAAGATTTGGCTAAAACAATTCTGTTTAATTTTGTTGCTTTTCTACAGTCTTAACGCTTAAGGTGTTGATCAATTTAAAAGATCTTTTAGTGGCAAAGAATTTTGGAATCCTAATACTTTTTTGGTTTGTTGGAAGTGACACAATGCATTGATGTTTTAGAGCCATGGGGTATTCTATCTCAATGTCTTAATCAATTGTTTACTTGGCAAAGGATGGGCATATTTATCTGGTTTTTAGTGCAGGTCATTGAAGGCAATTACTTATGAGTCCTTAAATAATATTGTGAGGCTAATCAACGGAGTATCAGCCCTTTTGTTGGCACTACTACCTGGGAAAGCTAATATACTAGAAGGTATCCATGGTTGGGAACTCAAGCCAACTTTCAGGGGACCGCGATTTCCACGTTGGATGGAGAAGTAAGTTCTCATTATAACATTAGTAACTTTCTGTGTGATTTTTTTTTCTTTATTTTCTTATTGTTACTTAGTTGATTTTATATACTTGCATTTGTTGCTTTGTTATAACTCATGACTATTGGTATGGAGTAACAATCGCTATTTATTTGCTAAGGCCCAAGAGTCACTTGTTCAGTTATTAGATATTTTTTTGTTAATATTCTTTACAATGCTGTATGTTCTATTATAGGTTTTTTTCTGTATCATTTACCAAGTGGTTGCATGCACTGATGGTAATTTATAAAAGATGTACCTGCAAATGCATTAAGGTTTCAACCCTTAACCACCCCATGATACTGGTGTCATGCCTTTATATGCATATCCTTCATCTACCTGCTGTGCAGGTTGCTGCCTACAGTACATGGATATTAAAAGAATTATGAAATAATGCAAGTTGCAAGGAACTATATTATTGAAAAAACCAAATTTGAAAAGAAATGACTTAGGCTTTAAAAACCAGACAAGAAGAGAGAAGGAAAAAATTGAAAATTAGAGAAAGAAAAATTAGGACATATAGTGGAGCCAGAGAATTGGCAGAGATTGAAGTCAAAGTTAACTAGAAAATAATTGATGCCAATGAATTAGTATATAGGGATAAAAAGTGTAATTCTTTTAGTTATTTTCTTAGTGAGATATTTGAGTCTATCAGAGACTTGTGAGTTATTTTATTAAAAACTTGTAAACATATTTGACTATGTATTTTGTTATTTCTTTTACATTTTTATACCTTATTTATTTTTATGTTTTGTTTTTGTAATTCTTTGAAAATTTCACATCATGCATTCTATCTCATTTTGGGATGCATGCCTTTGTTTACAGCTTAACAATTTGACTAGTTTGTTCATGATGTTGTTGTCCTTGCCTTGAATTTTGATTTTGCTTTCTTTTTTCTAGTGGTGTATCCTCTTTCAACCAGTTCATCCACGAACTTTCTGTGGATTCTGATAATTCAAGCCCTGAATACTCATCTGGAGAAGAAGATACTGATAGATATAGTGATAGATTCGATTGCCCTCCATCTCCCGCATCTCAGAGTTCTAGAACCTCAGAAGCTGTTTTGCCAAGTACAGTAGGCATCAGATGGATTGGATCCAGTATATCATACTTTTGATTTGGTTTCCTGTAAAGTTATTGCTGTGGATTCCACTTCATCTTTTCCGGTTAGTTTATTATGGGGTGTCAAAAGCCATTTCTGTCTCTGGAAATAAGCGCCCTTCACATTTAAATGCACATATGAGGGTGCTAAGCCTCAAGGATCATATTATCCACCGTGCTACTGATAGGAGACGTGGAGTTGTAGAGGTTGTGCAACATTTCTTTATTTATTAATTTGTATTGTATTTGTTTGTGTTGTTTAGATAAATTTCATATGAGAATGTAAATTTTGTATTGCTAAGTAAGCTTATTTTGTGAATCAGGATCTTCATCTAGGCATAGAGTTATCTATAGAAGCTGTCTTCGATGTTGTTCACAAGGCAGCACATCTTCTTTTTTCGCCTTCAGAAGCTTTTGGGACATTATTCAGGTTGTTTTCATCTCATGAAAGTGACACTAAAGAAGATTGTGATGGTGTTGAGGACACCCCCATTTATACAGCTACACTAGGAGAGAATGACCCAATGCCTACGGAGAGGAATGTCAAGTATCAGCCTCTGAATACAGATGCCCGGACATGCCAGGATGTCATAACAGACCTTGGGTAATCTTCTTTATCATGCAGTTGCCTTTACATTTTGTTCTTTTTTTGCCTTGAAATCTTGATAGTCTGCTTCATGATTTATCATTCTATCTATGGCAGGTATCCATATGAAGCCATTCGTGTGATCACCGCTGATGGATATATTCTTCTTTTGGAAAGAATACCTAGGTAAAAATGTTCATTTTGATTGAAATTATGTGGATCTTCATAAATTTAACTATATAGCCCTTATGAGCTTTTTACTTTGATCTTCTGAGATAAAATTAAATGCATCACGGATGATTATTTTTTATTAATCACTTCAGAAGTCAGAAATGGATACAGCAGTGCATGATTCTAATTGGCATATTTTGATATCTCAACTATTTTGTCATTGTGTGGAGTGAATTACATCAGATATGTGGAATAATTTTATTACGGTTGGGAATGTGTCTTATTCTGTTAACAAAGTTAATTTTTATAAACTGATAAGAATGTGGCAAAAATATGTGTGGAAAATGGTGATCATTAGGGATGTCATTATGATTTCTAGAACAGGTGGTACCTTGCAGTGTGTAGTGTCTAATGCCTATTCTGACTTCCCAGGCGAGATTCAAGGAAAGCTGTTTATCTTCAGCATGGAGTTTTTGATTCATCAATGGGGTGAGTATTTTATCTCTATATTTGCTTAGTTTTTACTTGATTCTGTTATTAGTTTACTTATGAGTTAAGAGAGTCATACTGTATAGTTGTGTTTGAAAAGCTCAAGTTTTGAAGAACAAAAGGTTTTGCCTTGGTGTTGTTATGATGTCAGAATAAGCAAAATTTGTGCAGTAGATTGAGAAAAGCTTTTGTTGCATTATGAACTTTATATTTAAGTCAATAGGTGCATGAACCTTACATTCTTACTATTAGTAGGGTAGAAACAGTCTGGTAAATGGAATTGGCTTTATTTACTAAAGGCCAGAGCATTTATAGTATTTGAATTCTGAACTCACTATTGAGCAACTTGTCGAGAGATTTGTGCATACCCACTTAAAATTGTGTTTTTATTGCACTATTTGCTTGGGATAGTAATATGTCTTTATGCTAGGAATTGGGATAAAAATGGGACAATAGGTTTGCTTGTTATTATAATTTCTGTGATAATTTGAGCAGGCGTAAGATGGAGTGACATGGCCTGTAGTTCCCACATAAAGTCAGTGACAACTGGCAAATATTGAGTTTTTGCCAAAAGTCATGAGTGCAAAGGTGTCGTGTCCTTTAGGCCAAAGAGAATTGTGCTTACAGTTTATCCTTAAAATGTTACCTCAAATGGCCATAGGGAGTGAGAATTCCCTTATAAGCCTCAAAGCCATATGAACTTCTTGATGCTTTGTGGTGTGTCCTTCATTTGTCTTTTTCTTGGAGATAATCTTGTTACCGAAATTATGTTTACTGTGCAGTAATGCAGTTACTTAAGTATCAATATTTTATATTTTAGGCCAGTATCAGGACTTCAGATTCATTTTTTTAAACTTCTCAACAATATGGTCAAATCATAGTGATATTCTAATATTTTTTTTCCCTGGGGTTCAGTTGGGTATCTAATGGTGTTGTTGGCTCTCCAGCTTTTGCAGCCTATGACCAAGGTTTGTTATATTTGTCTAGAAAATATCTGTGCTTTAGCAAACAATTCCTTTTTTTGGAATTATTACATAGTTTTGTTCTATCGGCAGGGTATGATGTGTTTCTGGGGAATTTTCGTGGTTTGGTTTCTCGGGAACATGTCAACAAGAACATATCATCACGTCAGTAAGTTCATAAAGCAAATCTCTATGAATATTTTTGAAAATTTTCAGAGAGAACGGAATGAAAAGAATAGGGATGGAAAAATATGTGTGTTTGTTTTCCCTTAATAATATGTTTACTCCCAAATAAGGGGACTTATTCCCTTCCATTCTTTTCCCTTCTATCTTCCTCATTGCCTTTCATCCAATAAAGTGTGATTTCTGTTTGTATCTAATCTAGCTTTCTATCTTATGCTATTTATTCATGTAAGAATTGATGTAATGTAGATACTGGCGGTATTCCATCAATGAGCACGGGACTGAGGATATTCCTGCTATGATAGATAAAATTCATGAAGTAAAAACTGCTGAATTGAGGCTTACTAAACCTGATATTGAGGAGGAAACCGATGATGATCAGCTTTACAATCTTTGTGCCATTTGCCATAGTTTGGGAGGAGCTGGTATGATGATGTATGTTATTACACAAAGGATAGAAGGGAAACCCCACAGACTTTCAAGATTGGTTTTATTATCACCAGCCGGTTTTCATGACGACTCTAACATCGTTTTTTCTATGGCGGAGCTTCTATTAGTTTTATTGGCTCCTGTTTTGTCTCTTCTTGTGCCTGCCTTTTATATACCAACCAGATTTTTTCGTATGCTTGTCAACAAGTTAGCCCGGGATCTTCATAACCTACCTGCAGTTGGAGGATTGGTTCAAACTTTAATGAGTTATGTTGTTGGTGGAGACAGCTCAAACTGGGTTGGAGTTCTAGGATTACCACATTATAACACAAATGACATGCCAGGAGTATCTTTTCGTGTTGCTCTCCATCTTGCACAGATGAAGCGCACTGGAAAGTTCAGAATGTTTGATTATGGGAGTGCATCTGCCAATATGAAAGTGTATGGTTCGCCTATGCCTTTGGACTTGGGTGAACACTACGGACTCATAGACATTCCTGTTGATCTTGTTGCTGGACAGAAGGACAAGGTGATAAGACCTTCAATGGTAAAGAGACATTATAAATTGATGAAGGGTGCCAGGGTAGATGTTTCATATAATGAGTTCGAATATGCACATTTAGACTTCACCTTCTCCCATCGTGAAGAACTCTTGTCTTATGTTATGTCATGCTTGTTGCTTGTGGATCCTAATCCAAAACATCAAGTGAATCAAAGGGTTGTAAGGTCAAGGAGGAAAGGACAAGTTGCAGCTAGTGGGTAGATTGTACAAAAACCGTATACAGTTCATACTTACTGAAGTTTTTCTGCCATTTCTTGCAAGAGTCTTTGTGGTACATTGTGCATGTTTCAATATAGAGCTGCTCTGTATACTAGGAGTAATCTTTTCCTACAAATCTTTGTTTTCCGTTTGGAGGAAAAACAGACCTTGAAAATATGTTGGAAATGCACATTGTAAAATAGTGTACAACTGTACTGATTATTAGAACAGAACAAAGGCATTATACTCTCTCTCTCTCTCAATAATTCACATCTTTGCAAAACTTCTGAACTTGCCACATAGTGAAACTGTTGTTACCTAGTAGTACAATTAGTGTTATGAGACGAAATATAACATTTTTGTGAAACTGTTGTTACCTGGTAGTACAATTAGTGAGGTAATTATCCCAACTTCACCTTATGAAAACTAGAAAAAAGAAGCATGACCTCATGACTGGTCTCTACTCTTAATTCGTACTCTTTTTTCACAACATGAAAGGCTTTAAGCAAGTAAACTTTCTTACCGTCAATTTTTCACCTTAAAACCAAATTTAAGAAGACAGACACTTCCTGAAAGTACTTCCCTACATAGATTATTCTGCAAAAGGAAAATTTCCTCATAACTATATCACCCAAGAAATTGCAATAAAGCAGTAATTGGACTTTATCTTTATGAGTCTCACTTATGATGAAATTAGTTTATATATGAAGATGTGAAAGGAAGAGTAAATAATTCATACTCCTTTTGGACCTAAATATAAGCAACAAAAAAAAAATTGGACTTAAATATAAATAAATACTAACTAACTTTTATCTCATTTAATAATAGTATTCTTATTATGTCCTTCATTTAATAAAATTTTGTTTTCTGTGAATCATTTATTCCTATTCTGCAAACACTACTATGAAGGATATTTTAGGAAGAAATTTTGAATTAAACGTTATTAATTGAATTTCTTATTTCATGTGTCTGGTAGTTAAATTTACTTGTATTTAGGTCCGGAGAAAGTATTATATATCATCATACTTTTGGATAGATGAAACCATCAATGATAGAGTACTCGTGATAGAGTACTCTTTATGGAATGGATGCCTCATGGCAGATTTTTTGCACTTCACCGCCTTCACAATTTTTCAAGTGTCCTAAATATAGGAAACACATTTGGTTGGAATTCAATTTCAATAGTGGATATTACAGAAATTCTTTCTTGCAGGTAAAACAGAATGTTAGAAGAAGAAAAGTTGATGCATGAAGAAAGTGGCTAAGCCAGCCTAAACAAAGCCAAAAAAGTAGTTCTTACATGATAACCAGACTAAAAGTACATCTAAAATGGTTATAGTTAAACCTATTTTGATAAGCCCTTAGTAATAACCAAATCAAAATTGCATTTAAAGTGTATGTGTCCAACCCTTTGTTTATATTTTATTTTACTTTATTAGTATGATTTTTAATTTAAAATTTAACCTTTTTTCTAGAATAAAATAGAAGTACCACCCCTCAATTTTAGAACAAACAAATAAATGAGTAAGATAACAATCATTCTATTAATACACAAATTTAACCTTTTTTTCAGGATAAAATAAAAGTACCACCCCTCAATTTTAAAACAAACAAATAAATGAGTAAGATAACAATCATTCTATTAATACACAGATTAACATATAATTACTTAACTTAAAGTAGGCTTAATTATACTATTATTTCTTAATCAAGCTTATTCTCTAATTTTTATAAACTGGATTATCATATAACAACCTATCTTTAATTGTAAGTTTAGGCTCATATCAATCCTAAAAGCTAACTCAAGGGTAAGGGTTACCCCCCGCTTATATATTTTAACTTATTTTATTTTTAACCCATATGAGACTTGGATTTTTTCCAAAAAGTTCAACTATCCAATCGTGCTTCTGTAAGCTCTTCCCACTGTTTTCTTTGCGTCCTTGGAAAATACAAACAATGAATGAAGCAAATTTGATATCTTGAGACACCCAATTGTGTGTTTGTGCATCATCCTCTCTTTTACCATAAAGTTTTTTTATTTTCGGTTTTTGAATTATGGGTCTGGCTAATTTTAAATTTTAAGATACACTTGGTTTGCTCATAGTCTGTTATTGATATTGAATTTGCTTATAGGAGAAACAATCTGAATTCCTTCCATTAGTCATTGAGGACCACGTTGTTGGATTCATTCATAATGGGTAAAATTTACTTCAATTTATCTCTTCTTTATTTTCCTTGTAAAATGCATGTGTCATCTCTTGCTTAGTTTTTTTGTGAATGTCTCATTGGTTAACCTTGTTGGGTTCTAGCTGAATCAATTCTTTACCTTGTTCTGGCTGATCTTTATAGCTAACCTTACCTAGTGGGATAAGGCTTTCTTGTTGTTGTTGTGGTTCTGATTTATTATGATGAAATGAACTGCTTCACCTGCACCATAGCTAATGATAGTGGCAGGTTTATTGGCTAAACTTAGGTTTATGGTGCATTTAAGGGACTTTGGCGATGTATTCGTTTTCCCAAAGACAAGTATAATGGAGGCCTCTATGGTGACTTTATTTCTTTGCATCCAACCCTGAAGATAGTTGAGGAAAGAACCAGTGCAATTGGATATGTGGTAGAGCGTTTGGGAGAGGAGAAGATTCCAGGTATACGAAACGAGGTATTAATTATGATATGTATAAAATATTTTGATTTTTGCCATTCTTCTATGCTTTTCTAATGCCTAAGTACCTAACTTATGTTTTTTGTCCATGTTTTACAACTTTACCCTGTGACATCATCATTCAGCGCACCCATTTTCTTTTCATTAGAGCATGTTGCAGCTCCTTATTTTGGCATAAAGGTACATGGGAATATCTCTGGTTACTTCATTACCAAACTTGCTTTCTAATTTTTGTGTACTTATTGCAAATGTTTGAAGTCATATATTCAGATTCGGCTGCGTGTACACTGTGAATTCTGCCCAAGCCTTGTGTTGTTATCATATTTTGTACTCATGTCTTCTCTTCTAAAGCATGTTTAGCCACAATTTATTGTTTTGGTAGAAAATCATTTTCCTCCTCACTTAATTTTGTGTATAAACTATTCCATGCCAAATAAATTTCATGATAAAAACTTTCAAACAAATCAGTCAAGTACTATTCACTGTCAAATTGATCTTGCTTTAGTTTTGTGGAATGGAATGTTACCAATTTGCAATCTTAGTGTTGGCATCATTTTGAAGTTAATTGATGATTTGTCTTCAAGAAAATTTGGCACAACCTGATACAAAACAGATTCAGCAGTGAAAGAAGAAAACAAGGGAATGAAAAAAATCAGGGGAATTACTCAATATTGATTAAAGGAAAAATGGAAAACTACAATAGAGGATGAACCCCCTAATGTCCCAGAGCTATGCTCCGCATAGGCAAAAACTATTCTCGCTCTTCCCCTCCTCTCACCAACACCTCATGATAAAAAGCAATAAACCCATAACAGAAAATATCTCTCCTCTCTCCTCTAACAAACTCACAATCCCCTTTTTCCTATTTTGCCCTCTTCTTCCTATGAGTGTAGACAATTCACTCCCTTGGGCTTTTTAATGTCTCATTTGCCAATGGCTCCTTAGGCCCAATGATCCCTTGATCCCTATCAATACCTCCTCCTAAAAACAACTGCTTGTCCTCAAGCTTCAATTCTGGAAATTGACTTCTCATGAGCAGTTCATCCTCCCAAGTAGCCTCTTCACTTGGTTGGCCTTTCCAGCTCACCAACCATTGAATTATCCTCTTCCCTCCTTTAGAGACCTCCCTAACCTCTAGCACAGCCTCAGGTTCAGCTATTGCCACAGTTCCTTCTTCCAAATCAGGTAATAATTCAGTCTCCACGAGGTACCCTCCATGTGCTTTCTTCAGTGACGAAACATGGAATACTGGATGAATTCTTGATGTTGCTAGCAATTTCAGATGATAAGCTACCTCTCCAATTCTTTCCAACACTTCATAAGGCCCATAATAACGAGCACATAGCTTTGGATTGATCCGGTTTGTCACCGATGCTTGCCTATACGGTTTCAGCTTGAGAAAGACCATATCTCCCACCTCAAAACTCCTCTATTTTCTGTGTTTATCAACCTGATGCTTCATTCTCTCCCTGGCTCTCTCCAGATGGATTTTCAGTTGTCTAAGGATCTCATCACGATCCTGTAAATCCTTAAACACGGCTGCCACTCAAATTTCTCCAGGCACACTTCACACTAGAGCTGGTGGTTTTCGCCCATATACGGCCTCAAATGGTGCAATACCAATGGACTCATGATAGGTGATATTAAACCAATATTTAGCCCAAGATAACCACTGAACCCAACTCCTAGGCTTGTCACCGATAAAGCATCTGAGATAAGTCTTCAAACACCGGTTTGTTACTTCAGTTTAACCATCTATTTGCGGATGATAAGTTGTACTCATCTTCAACATAGTCCCTTGGAGTCTAAAAAACTCTTTCCAGAACACACTCATGAACAGCGAATCTCTATCACTAATTACAGAACTAGGAACTCCATGCAAGCGAACCACTTCCCTTATGAACAATTCAACTACTGTCCTCGTCGTATAAGGATGCTTCAATGGAATAAAGTGGCTATACTTGGATAGCCTATCCACAGCTACCAGGATAGCTTCATACCCTTTTGATTGAGGTAACCCAGTAATAAAATCAAGGGAAATATCTTCCCATATTTGTGCAGGAACTAGAAGTGAATGTAGTAAACCCCCAGGAGCAATGGTGAGGTATTTTTGTCGTTGGCATATATCATAATTTTGTACAAATTTCATCACATCCCTCCTCATGCCAATCCAAAATACATTCAAGGCTAATCTCCGGTAAGTTCTATAGAAACCCGAATGTCCACTTTGGGGTGTAGAATGAAATTCCTCAATCAACTTAGGGATCCAATTAGATTTGTTAGATATTACTAACCTGTCCTTGTAGTACAAGATTCCATGTCTGTAAGTGAAATCACCCTGATCAATCTGTCCCTGTTGCAATGCTTCTATTTTCTTCTTCCACAACTCGTCCTCATGCACCTCAGCCACTAAAGCCTGACAATCCAACCACACAGGCATAGACACCATGGAAGACAACTCCCCCAAACTTCGGGACAACGCATCTGCTCCTTTTTTTTCTAGACCAGGTTTGTAGACTATCTCAAAGTTGTACCCAAGTAACTTAGCTAACCAATTTTGTTGACTCCCTGTGGTTATCCCCTACTGCAATAATTGTCTCAAACTCTTTTGATCTGAATAAACTACAAACTTTCTTCCTAACAGATACGGCCGCCAGTGTTGTATTGCTAATGCCACTGCCATCAATTCTTTTTCATAAGCGGACTTAGCTAAGTTTTTGCTTCCCAAAGCTTTACTAAAGTAAGCTATAGGCCTATGTTCCTGCATCAAAATTGCACCAATTCCAAGTCCAGAAGCATCACACTCTAGCTCAAATTTCTTTTCAAAATTGGGTAAGGTAAGCACCGGGGCTGTGGTGATCCTTTTCTTCCGTTCTTCAAACGCGATCTGGGTTTGCTCATTCCATCCAAAACCATCTTTTTTTGTTAATTTTGTCAAGGGTCTTGTCACCTTCCCATAATCTTTAATGAATTTACGTGTAGTAACCCGTAATTCCCAAAAATCCTCGAACCCCCTTCACATTTTTGGGTACAGGCCACACCACAATGCTCTTGACCTTGTTGGGATCCACTTCCACTCCTTGTTGTGTGATGATATGCCCCAAATACCCTACGCTCATTTGGCCAAAGCTACACTTCTCCTTATTGGCATACAGGCAATGCTGCCTCAAAATTCCCAGAACAGCTCTTAACCCCTCTATATGCTCCTCTCATTCCTCATGATACACCAAGATATCATCGAAGAAAACCAATACCCCACGCCTCAATAAGTCCCTAAACACTTCATTCATAAGGGATTGGAATGTCGCAGAAGCATTCGTCAAACCAAATGGCATGACAAGATACTCGTAATGCCCCTCATGTGTTCTAAATGTTGTTTTTGGGATGTCTTCCACTTTCATTCTCACCTGGTGATAACCTGATCGGAGGTCCAACTTGGAAAAATATTTTGCCCCATGTAGTTCATTCAATAATTCCTCAATAATCGGAATCGGAAATTTATCTAGTATTGTTGCCTTGTTCAAAGCACGATAGTCGACGCACATCCTCCATTGGTTACTTTTCTTTTTCACCAAGATGACAAGGCTTGAATACTCACTTTGACTATGCCTTATCCACCCATTTTCCAGCAGCTCCTTAACTTGCCTTTTGATTTCATTTTTTTGGTGATACGGGTACCTATAGGGTTGTACATTCACCGGTGCTTCTCCTGGCTTAAGAGTAATTGAATGCTCCTTCACCCTTTCTGGGGGAATACCTCTAGATTCCTGGAATACATCTTCAAATTCCTCCAAAATCTCCTCCAACTCTAGTCGCTTCTGCTAGTTCAACTCACCCTCTCTATGTCCCTTTTCTTCATTCAGAATTCCCTCAAGTGATGCCAACAATGGTTCCTCGCCCACAATCCCTTTCAACGTCTTTGACATCCCACCTTCTTCGAATTTCATGATCTTTTTGGACCAATCAATTGTCATCTCCCCCAGTGAACACAACCAAGACATTCCTAAAACAATATCAATGTCTCCTAACTCGATCAAAACATTACCAGCTTCTGTCTCCACACAAATGTTTCGACAAATTCCACAGGTGTCAGCCTTGTGACCATCGCCCATTAAAATCCTCATCTTCTTTGTATTCTCCCATCCCCAGCCAAAAGCCTCCACCAACTTCTTCGATACGAAATTATGGGTTGTCCTACTGTCCACCAAAAGCACGACCGGAATACCACCAACGGTCCCTTTAATCTTCATCGTATTGGGGAAATCTCGATTGTCGATGTCCAAGCCTCGCAAGGTCAACACACTGCATTTCCCTTCCAAAACGACATAGTCTTCATCACTTTTCTCGTCGTTTGGAGTCTCCTCTTCCTCACATTCCACTTGGATTTCCTCATTCACCAGAATAAGCTTGAGTTGCTTAACAGGGCACTGATGGAGTGGCCCAAAAGGGCCACCACACTTAAAACATAACCCTCTTTTGCGCCTATCCAACAAGTCCTGGTAGGCTAAATGCTTACCTCCCCTGTCACAAGGCCTATTAAAATTTTTTTCTACACCCCCTCTTTCGCATATGGACCAGGCCCATTAGTTCCCACCTGAAGGCCCACACCTTTCAATCCTCCATGGCCCGTGTTTGATCCACTATGCTGGGATCTCGACACAAACCCGAAACCTCCTCCTCCTCGAGTGTCAACAACCGTTTGCCATCCATGCGACCCACGCTCTAATTCTGCCTCAAGCGCTCGCGTCGTATTCATGAGGCGCCCACGAGATAACGGCACTGCCATGTTCAGACTCCTCAGACGAGCACGAATGTCTTCTCTTAGACCATTCGTTAAGTAAGCAAAATACTGCCCCTCCATCAACCTTGGTACTTGAGCAACCAAGCTCTCGAAGCATCGAATGTATTCTTCCACCGTCCCAATTTGGCGTAATGACGTCAATTGCTCAAACACCGTCCCCTCCTCGATTCCACCGTACCTCTCCATCAACTCCCTTTTCAGATCCTCCCAAGTCAAATCTTCATAATCGTTCAACAATGAATTAAAGAAGTGGATGGTACCCCCTTCCATACAAATCTGAGCAAGGCTTACCTTCACAGCTTCGCCGGTATTCTGGACTTGGAAATAGTTTTCTGCACGAGAAATCCAACCGGCTGGATCCTCACCGGTGAAGGTTGGTAATTCGATCTTCTTCATTGACTGACGAAACTCGTTCAATGCGTCCTCGTCTAATGTTATCATTCTGAAACTGGACTTCTCTGCGTCTCCCTTGGCCCCCTTTCCGCGTGAGTTTTTTCCCGCAGAACTCTCGCCATCTTCTGGGTTATCCTTCCCAAAACTTTTGATGAACAAATCCATCAATTTCTCTTGATTCGCAGCAATAGTGTCTTGTTTGGTGTTATGTTTCTCCGACTGACTTCGCAACACCTCAACGGAAGCCTTGAGCTTCGAAATCTCATTCTCCAATGATGCAACGCAACCTTCCATCCCTGGCTCGCCTCCTGCTGGTTGCTTACTGCTATGACTTCGTTTTTGTGGCATTCACCAGACTCTATGGAAGCATCCGACAGGTCGGACCAATGATACAAAACAGATTCAGCAGTGAAAGAAGAAAACAAGGGAATGAAGAAAATCAGGGGAATTACTCAATATTGATTAAAGGCAAAATGGAAAACTACAATAGAGGATGAACCCCCTAATGTCCCAGAGCTATGCTCTGCATAGGCAAAAACTATTCTCGCTCTTCCCCTCCTCTCACCAACACCTCATGATAAAAAGCAATAAACCCATAACAAAAAATATCTCTCCTTTCTCCTCTAACAAACTCACAATCCCCTTTTTCCTAATTTGTCCTCTTCTTCCTACGAGTGTAGACAATCCACTCCCTTGGGTTTTTTAATGTCTCATTTTCCAATGGCTCCTTAGGCCCAATGATCCCTTGATCCCTATCACAACCACACATTATTTGTTTTTCAACAGGCTTTCTAGTTGATAGTCCAGTTCATATCCTAAAGCTAATGTTTTTTTTTTTTTATAACTTTTCATCTTTAACCTGTATTTTGATACCCTAGAGCTCTTATTGGCTATAACATTGTTAACCAATTTTTTTCTCTTCAAAGATTAGGCTTATGGAGTCCATATGAATGGCTATGTTGAGGTGGATGGGCAGAAACACCTGGGGGTAGGGAAAAGAAGTGACACGAAACAAACATCCTGGAATGCTTGATCATCTAGTTCCAGGAGGATTGGTTTGTAGTTTCATCTGTATTTGTTCTGACCTTGAAATGTTTAAACATTTCTCCTTGAGACCACTATTACCTTGTATGTGAATCATTTTGCCACTGCTTAGGAACCGGACAGTGTAAATAATGAGCAAACACAAAATAAGCAAATCAATGTTGGCTAATAAGATCAATTTACTATTCAATGTTTCCTTTAGTTCAATACATTATCATTGACTTTCTGAGTTAATTGCTATGGTCACAGCCACACGAAATTGACTGTCAAAGAGAATCTCATAAAGGAATGTGAGGAGGAAGCCGGAATACCTAGATCTATCTCTTTCAAGTAAGTTAATTACCTGGTACCAAACCTTCCTCCTTCCTCCTCCACTCCCCTAGTACGTGGATTTTCTATTCCTTTGGGATTGCGAGTTAACTGATTTTTTTTCTGCCTATGCTCAACATGTTTATAGTTGTGTGCACTAGTTTACTCTTTCCAACAAACCATAAGCCAAAATGACAAAATCCAAATAAGTAGTATTCTCTATCTGTCTAATTCTGTTGATTGCTGCTGTTACAGAGCCATACCTGTTGGTGCTATTTCATATTTGGACGTTGATGGGCATAGATACAAGAGAGATGTTGAATTCTGTTATGATCTAAAACTTCCAAAAAGTTTCTTACCTAAAAATGAAGGTAAGCCTTACAAGTTCTTCAGTTTTACTGTTGTTTATGTTCTAGTGATGCCCTGCTCACCCTTTGTGATAACTGGTTTAATAAATATCAGATGGAGAAGTTGATAGCTTCAAATTGACCTCTGTTATGCAAGTTGCAGAAGTCATACACAAGACATTTTTTTAAGCTGAATTGCTCTCTCGTAATCATTGACTTCCTGTTTCAACATGGGTATTTCTCTCTTTGCGTACACCTTTCCGTACTTTTTTTTCCTGTATGTTTATTTAAATAATTAAATGGAAGTAAAAGATTAAGCAGCCTTTGTACATTAAAATCCTAACATGCATATAAAATAGCAATGTGGTCATTGTTCTATTCTGGGAACCATATGGTATTTGTATGTAAGACTTTTGTTTGTGTGCTACTGTGCTTTCTGGAAACTCAAGTTTGGTTTATTGTCATTCCCAAAACTTATGGGCCTTTAGCAGAGTATACACAATGGATTTAGAATTTCCAGGCTTTGTGAATGTATATTAGGAAACCATATATTGCAAAATTGCAATGATACTGCATACAAAGTAACAAAAGTGAAATTTCTTTCACAATTGTGGTCTTAAATGATTTTTGGCGGGATGGTTCCAGTGAAAACTTAATGATTATTTGTTCTTATATTGCAGATACATCACTCCTGAATATCTTGGATATTTGGATCTCCTACGAAACTTACGAATAGGAGATTGCTCCTGACTCAAAGCATCATGACCATTCACTATGCCATGCATTGATATGCTGTTTTATTGTTATCCTTTATGTTGTTGAAATTTCATAATGATTAATTTGATATTATATTAAAAACTCTTGGGATTGTACTTTTCCAGTAATGCAGTCTTCAACTTGGATACTTATTAGTACTTCTTTTTTTTAAGAATTGGTGAGAAAACATTAAATATGTTCAAAGAATTATTCTATGCAAAATCTGACATGTATATTTCATCAAGTCAAAATTGCGGCTGTTTGCTTTATCTAGTTGCAACCCCTTCAATTAAGACAGAAAGATAGTGTGGTCCAAATCATGTGTCGAAGATGAGTTCCACCAATTAATGGGTAAGATTCATGCCAGCTTAAAGTTGAAAAAAATAAGGATTTTCCACTCCACTTTACTAACCAACAAACGGAAGAGAAGAGATACAAAAAAAAAGTACACTCCCACAAGGCTAATTAACATCACTATTTCACAAGTACAAACAATGAATTAATTAACACATACCACACTATTTCCACATCAAGAAAACCATAAAATCATCACACAACTACATCAACCTATAAATGAAATGAGAAACAGGTATAAAACTAAACAAAAGGAATGAAACTGAGAATTATCATCCAAGAACACCCTTAATCACATCAACTAGCTGAAGGCTTGCAGTTAGCTGAGGAAAGTGCCCTTTGGTGTCTACAACCTCCAATGTAACTTTCCCTTTAATTTTGCTCTCCATGTAAACCGCTGCTTTGTGTGGAACAACAATGTCACTGGAAGTCTGAATGATGGTGCATGGAGTTTCAACTTTCTCAAGTATATCTCTGTAGTCACTATAGAACACAGTCTTGGCCAAGGAAGCTGGAACTTCAGCTCTCATTTTTTTCAAGCACTCTCTGAATTTGTTAACGGATGGCTCATCATTTGGATCCACTACTAGTAAGGAGAAGGCAGAAACCCAGTTCTCATAATTGAACTCTATGTTCTTCAATAACTGCTCAATATCTGAGCTAGTAAAGCCCCCCTCATAGTCATCTGTATTAATATACCTGTATGTTATGGCAAGTTAGAGGGACTAACCCTTTCTTTATTGAGAATTAAACATTTGGAATAAAAATACTAAGACACCTGTGAGTTGGTTACAAAACCTATGATTTTTTGTTACCATAGTCATTAAAAGCTTAAAGCAAAGGTCTTAAGAGCATTTTCAATGAAAAACCCATCAAGTAGGTCCTTAACTTCTATTTATTTATTTTTTGATAAAGAGGTTCTTAACTTACTTTTAGTAGCCCTATAATGCAATATAGGATTTAAGAACTCGAGCAAATTTTTACTCAAATGATAGAACTCTTCAGAACTTAAAATGAATCTCATAATGAACACTGTATCTTTATATATAAAAAAAAATTATTAGTTCTGTTAAGCAAAATATTTTTTTAATCTTAAGAACTCGGTTCTTATATATGTACCATTCTACACTTGGCAGCCATGTAAGCCAGTACCAATATCACAAGGACAAGTTCTTATTTCTAAAAATCACCGTTAAAGATGACCTTAGGTTTAATTTTATTAATGTGACTCTACCAATTTTTTTTTTCTAAATACAACAACAATAATAACCATGTCTCACCTAGTGAAAAAAGGGCTTGATTGTAGTATTAAAAAATGGTAACATCACATCAATGAAATTGAAAACAAGTTAAAGGTGAGAGATTTAATTAATGTAAACAAAACATAGGTCAAAATCTATGCATATTGTTTTAGTCACGAATAACTAAAATCATAACAACCTAGGTCCTACAATTCAAATTAAACAAAACTTATTAGGGAATTTTAGAAGTTCGAATTTAAATCTTTTATAGTATGTTCAGAAAGATGGAATATGGAAGTGATGATAATGGAGGGATAGAAAAGAATATTTTTTTTCTTTTCATCTTTTGGTACATTTTAAAAAGTAAAAGATGAGAAGAAAAAAATTGTGAGACCGATGAATAATTGTAATCCTTCCAATTTGAAGAGGAAAAAAGATGAAAAGGGTGATTTATGAGTAAAAGACTAAATTACCCTTACTTTTATATACTTCTTTACTTTATTAAGAATATTTTTATCATTGTTGGGTTGCAATGAATTAGGGCCCATTCGGCTTAGAATCAAATTGAATTTTTCACACTGCAGTATGTCTTTTAGTCCAAGATTTGTGATTAAAGATTAATATGAACACACATCTTAATCACTTCAACCGCTTAAATTGTCAATAAATATATTTCTATTTTTATTTTTATACATCCCTTTACTTTAAAGGAATCAAAATTAAAAATTAAAAATATGCTGAGAGAATATCTTTTTGATCTCTAATTGAAATTGACTTGGCCGGCTAATTGGTGGTGCAAATTTCAAAAGAAGCTACGGAGCAATCTTCCAAATTGTATTTTATCAAAAGAGCCAGATAATTGAAATCAACAAAGTGGGAAGGGAAAGTGAAGTTTTGTCTTTTTTGAGTTAGTTCAGAGCTTTTATGCTTATTCTATTAACATATTTTATTTTTATGGATGAAAGCACGAGTGCATCATCAAACCCACCACGCTTAAAAAGGTGATAGCACAAGAGTACAAGCAAAAAATTGAACTCCCTCCCCCAATCCCGTATAGACCACATGTTTTGGTTGGTTCATCTTTTTTTTTCATTAATTTTGGTACCTGGTTTCTGGTTAGTTCATTTAAATAGAAAAAAAAATAGAAGAAATTATTGCTTATTTGGATTATGATCTATCCTTATCTTTTGTACAGTCAAAAATTGCAAGTTGCTCAAATGATTAGGTGTGTGAATAGTATTGACGAGTTATTGTTCGTTTTCCCTCGACTGTATACTACATTTACAGGCAGTGGAGAGTCCTAGAAAGAATTTTAGGACCAAACCCCCTAAACGCAGTTCTCTAGGTATAAGGATTCGCTGAAGAGAAAGAGACAAGGAAAAAAAATAGCATACGTATAACTCAAAACAATATAGGGATGATGGGATTAGTGAGACAAATATTAAAAAAAAATGACAGTGAGGAAAGGAGAATGCATGCATGTTAAAGGAGACAAAAAAAAAATATATTTGTATAACGTGAGTGGTATGGTAGAAATATAGAGAATAAATATTGTTAAATAAAATATTGTAAAAATTATCGTGTAAAGAGTTTAATAGTTATATATTCAATTATTATTTATATAACTTTTTAGTAAGTTGTTCTAAAAGAAATTAACAAATTATCATGATTAATTGTGATTAAATAATTATATTTTATATTTTTAGTGCGTGAACATTTTCTCTTGTGTAAATAGTATAATAATAAAAATGTAAAATAAAATATTAAGAGGATTAAATTAATAGAAAATAAAAATATTATTAAAATATATTTATTATATCATACTAAAATTATTTAATATTTATTTTTAAATAAATTAAAATATTTAATAAAACAGTTCAAAGAAGTACTGTCCATGATTAATGCAACTAGAGAGTTACTGTTTTTCATCAACAAACTCAAGGATTTCAAAGTATCACAAAAACTATAACAAGTTGAAAAAGTTCTTTACTCGGAATATATAGGAGGGGGATGTTTTTTAACCAAATAAAAAAAATAAACTTATTTCTTAATTTTCAAATAACTAACCAAGCAACAATCAAGAGAAAGCAAAGGATAAGTGACCACATGGGTACATGAGATCGAAGGAGTTAGTGATCTAATCAAAGGTTAAATCTTGATTGAAAGAGGTGTCATTTAATGTTGGACATTTCATCAAACAATTAAATTGACTCTGAAGGATACATGTGTAAGGGTAAGAGTACCTGGGAGAAGCACCAAGGAGAATAAGCCTCTTAAAGAGTTCAGGCCTCTTGATGGAGGCTAAGCAACCAATCATGCCAGACATGGAATGACCAACAAAGGTGACAGCTTTGAGGTCCATCTGATCCATAAGAGTGATCAACTCATCTGCAAAAGCTTCCAAGGAGGTATACTTCAAAGGGTCATAGAGGCTTGGATCCTTCACAGCTCCAGAAAAGGGCCAATCAAACAGCACAACCCGGTAGTTTTCAGCAAAGGAGGGAGTGATCTTCTCCCAGATGGACTGGTCTGTTCCATAGCCATGAGCAAAGACTATGGTTTCACTGCCTGATCCTTGGCTTCTCACATTCAAAGCAGTAGAAAGCCACTTTTTCTGTAACATCTTTGGGTTGTTGTTAAAGTTTGGTTCCATAAGAAGGAAGATTAAAGGCAGAGAAGTAGTGAAAGAGAGCTAGCTATCTAACTATACCAGAATGTGTGGTTTTTATTGCTGCCTTTTGGTATGGTCATATTTATAGCCATATGAGAAATGTTTTTTCTTTCTTCTTTTTTTTTTTTTTCAGGTCAAAAGAAAACATGTAAGATGGTAGTTGTAAGGGTGCAACTCAGCAAATTGAAATTGTGTGCCATCATTTGTCATGTGCTCGTATGGATGGTCAGGTTTAACTATCTGATTTATTTAACTTCTATTAAGTGAGAGAAATGCGTTTTAGAAGACAAAATATAATAATAACAATTAATTAAAAAAATTAATAGTCGATATTATAATCAACTCTATATTTTGTTATATACATATGTTTAATTTTATTATAATTTCCAATAGTTGATTTAAGTATATGGCATCCTTTAAAGAGCATTCATCCCTTTATAAGAGTCAAATTATAAAATTTTAATAGTATATTCAATAATTAAGAATTAGAAATATTTCATATAACGTCTTTATAAATAAAGTATGTTAATGTGTATACCACAATGAAAATCAAACCTAAAATATCATGCATACTATCCAAACTCTTCACTACTAACTATTTGCAAAAGATATTAATTTAGTTTTTATAATAAATTATATTCAACTCAATGTTAAATTGAAAATATATGGATCCTTCTGTGTTAAAATCTCACATGACTTTATTAGGTATTTTTCATTAATTTATTTTTTTTATAATTATTAATTAATTAGTAAATTATCAAATTTTACAAATATGGTTTTGACATTAAAATTGTAAATATTTAAGGACACGTAGATTCTTTTTTTTTTCATATGATAAGGCACGTAAGCGAGAGAATCTATTCCCAAATCAATTTGAATATAAAATAAAATTGTGTTTAATTTTAATTTTACAATTTCGAACCAAATCAAGTTTTGGGTTGTTTCAGAAACACCCCCATCTATTTAACATAGCATAATATATACGTCATTGATTGAGGAAAAATTCTTACTAGTACTTCCTTAATCTAGTGAAGCTCTAAAAGCATAACCTCATATATAATAACAACAAACACAAACGTATGTTATTGAATTAAATTTATAATATTATATATAATAAAATATAAATACAATTTTAAACATTGAAAGAATATACTCTGAAAAATAAATTGCACTTAATTAGACACTTTATTTTGTCCCGACGAGGGGGTCGAAAACAAAAGTAATATTAGTGTCCAAAAGTGATTATCAATTAAATAAAACAGCCCTAATTAAAAATTTAACCTATCATAATGTGTAAAACCCACTCCAATTAACATTTCCTGTATATATATAACAAATTTATTTATATTGTAGGAAAATAAAAGAGGGCAACTTAACCTTTCCCCATTGAGAAGCATCAACAGCAACCATACACTTTTTGACACATTTTTTTTAAAACATACTCTTTTATTGATTAAAACTTATTAAATCTATAAAATTAAAATAGAAAACCTAAATGAGAGGTGAGACGTACAAAAATTTATAATTTTTATTAAATTTTAATCAATAGAAAATATATCCACAAGAATATGTTAGAAAGTGTATTGTTAATACTGCTTTTCTAGTTATAACAAAAAAAAAAAAAAGCATTACGGCTTCCTCTATTTTATAAAATTAAGATTTAGTCAAAAGTGTACGCAAGTGCTATAATTTTTTTTCTATATATAGTTGTTTCTGCATTTAATTTCTTTTGCATTTTTTAATTAAAACTTTATTAAAAATCACAGCCAATTTATTATCATTTTGTTTGATAGTTGGAATCATTTATTGGCTTTGACATTTTTAGGAATTGAGAAGTATAGAATATTGCTGCCGAGGTCTAGATTGTAGTAGGCTACCCACTAAAAGAAAAGAAAATTCAAACTTTCATATATTGTATTTTGAATTTTCTTCTTAGGAGTTCTTTCTACTACTATCCCATTGTTTAGTCCATCAAGTTACACATACCTCTAAATAGATTCATTTTTCATTCACTTTCTAAGGTTTTCAGTTTTTCCTTCTTTGGACTTTTTTTATTTATTTATTAAAGTGAGTTATTTCTTAAAAGTATTTATAAAAGTGGTGTAATTTTAAAACTATTTAAGGCACTATCATGAGTGTCACGTCTTTTGTTTCTCATTTGTCCACTGGAAGAAAAAATCATCCTATTTGAATTTTTTTCAAGTGTTTTGTCAATACAAAAGTTATTATCCCGTGTGATTTCTTATTGCCAATGTCACACAATACTCTAAACACATGTTACTACTTTGCTCATCCCACCTTATAGTATTAAAAAATAATGCAAACTAGTTTTATTTATGATAGCAAAATTACCAACATATTTTTAAATATATAAATTATATTTTATATTTATAATAAAAAAAATTATATTATGATACAAGATTAATTTTTATTATTAATGATTTTTTTAAAAAATATTAAAATTTAATTTAAATTAAAGACAAAAATAATAAATTCAAAGAGATGTAAGTTAAGAAAGATATCTAAAAATATTTTCATCTAAGAAAACTTTCAAAAATACAAAATAATAGTTCCTAACAATACTACCATTCAAAATAAGTATTCTAATTCATATATGTAGAAAATATAAAATTATAATAGTATTATATAATATATTTTTGCGGTATTTTTTACAATATTATTTTTTTTTCTTGATCACCACCTCATCTAACATTTCTCTCTCCCCACTTTCCATATATCTTTATCATACAATTTTTTAATCAATAAATTATTCAAACGTAATCCGTCATAATCTAAAGGTTATCCTTGACGTAGTAGTTGGTGGGGAACCTTTTTTTCCGAAATTAAAAGGGGAAAAAGAAAGAAGGGGGTCCATGTCTCCATTAGACAGAAAAGGCCCAATTTGTCGTGTTATGTTGATAGCGCCGTGACACTTGTTGGATAAAAATCCAATGCCAACCTTTTTCTGCCATTATTAAAACAAACTACTTTTTGCCATTAAACTCTCAGGTCCCTACTCCCTTTCTTCTCAATTAGACACATGCACCAGAAAATAATAATTTTTCCACTTCTACACAAGGGTCACTATACTTTTTGAGAAATAATAGCCATATTTTTTTTTTGACACTGACTTTTAAATATTTTTTATTTGATTAAGTAAAATTCGTTAAAATCACTAAGTTTGATAAGTCCTAATCATTATTTAATATTTTTCTTTTGATTTAAATGTGAGATCCAAATAAATTGTTGATTTTTAATAAATTTTAATTTATTATTGAGAGTATTTAAAAGAAAATATCCTTAACATTCATCTATTTTCATTAACATTTAATTATCACGGATATCCTCTAACCCTCTTGATCAAAGTCTAATTTCACTCAATATGTGTGTAATTATCCTTAATCTAAAATAATTTTGTACACAAGAAAATTGAACACACCAACAATATTGGTAGTTTACAATTATTGTTTACCTTATTGCTTTTCATGTTGAAAAAAAAGATTTAAAAGAAAATATTGATAATTACGTAGAAGTATTCTCAACACTTGAATCGAATAATTATGATCTATTTTGTATTAAAAAATATACAATAATAACAAATAGAGAAAAATATATTTATATATTCGGATGCACGTTTTTTAAGCAACAAAAATTTTCTTCAACCGTGTGAACAAAATTTTTGTTATCAACTCTTTAACAAGTGGAATTTTAAAAAACAAATCTTCTTTCTACTTTTCTAGTTATTAGGTTGTTTGTGTATGGTACACATTGCTCTTAGATAAATGCTCCTATTTATAATAATGTTGAAGAGATATGGATTTTGGGCGAGAAATCTTATTTAAAATAATTTCATATTTCTATATCTTTATATTTGAAAATAAAGAATATTTCATATCTTTTTTGTCTTAAGAAGTTTCCTAATATAACACAAAGATAATGATCAAATTATCACATGACTAACTATGATTCATAATTACATGATGTGATATTTATATGTAACAATAGAATCTTATTCTTATTTTATGGACATCTTTCACATTTATAAAATAATACTCTTTGTTTATATTAATTATATATCTTGATTATTGATGTCTCATATAATTTTACTATCAAGAACAATTTAAATTAAAATTATAAAAAAATTATTTCTCATTATCATAATCTTTATCATAATAACAAGTCTCTAATTTTAATTAAGAACTTGTCAAATTAACAATTTAATAAAATAATAATTATGATAGTAAAATAAAACTCAATTCTTTACTAAAATTGATAACATGATGGATTGAATTTTAATAAATGAGATCTATTAATCTTTATCCAATAAAAATCATAACATATATATTGATCTATCTAGATTATTGATGTCTCATATAATTCTACGATTAAGAATAATTTAGATTAAAATTATATAAAAAAATTGATTTCTCATTATCGTAATCTTTATTATAACAATAAATTTCTAATTTTAATCAAAAATTTATAAAATTAATAATTTAATAAAATAATAAATAATGATAATAAAATAAAAGATAAATTTTTTATTAAAATTGATAATATGATGAATTCATGTACTATTTATCTCCAATATATATGACACTAATTTTTATATTTATCTCCAACATACATATATATATATATATATATATATGACACTAACTTTTATGTACCAACATCGTATGCAAATAATATCAATCACTTTTTTAAAGTTCGGATTAACAACAGTTACCTCTTCCTTTGTTTTAAACACCAAGACCCCATAAAATTAATTTATATCATCAACTACCGCTAATTGGCATATGTATTTTTTTTTTAATTCTCCCGTGATTTAAATAATATGAAACCCAAGAGCAACATGAAGTGCAACTCTTGCCTCCTTCCACCACCTTTATCCTCTGTCCAACAAATCTTTTTCAAGCCGATCGAGCATCCCACAGCAATAATATCTACAACTTCTCCGGTCTCCTCTCTGCCACTAATTAATAAACACATTTCCTTTCCATGCTTCCAGCTTTTTTAATATCTTTTTTTCCCCTTTTTTTTTCTTTTCCAATATCATCCTCTATTTGGTTTGAGAAAGATTAATCTGATTCAATAATTTTTTGGTGGTAGTCCATATATATTTGTTTGGATCACATCGGAGTATCTTTATATTTTTAATATATCTTTTATTTAAAAATATAATATAAATAATTTCAAATAGGATAAGTTATAAGTATCAAGTTTCAAATTTTTCCTACCCAATGACCCCTAACATAGATTAGGATTTGACTTTTTTCTCGGACTGAACCGATTTTCTACCTTAAATTGGATTGACTTAGTTGGTTTTTGTAAGTGGTAATGGCTTACCATTTCTAAGTGAAATTAATATATATATATATATATATATATATATATATATATATATATATATATGTATGTATGTACATATCTGTGTGTGTATATTTACACACACGAATACAAAAAGGTATATATTGTAATAAATTTTGTAATATATTCTGCCAAATATTTATATGTATGACACAATTATTTGTGTTTTATATCGATAATCAAACAGTACGTTTGGGACTAAAAGTTTTATATGTTATCTTGCTAGCTTTTATTTGCTCCATTTGATTTATTGGAGAATCTTATCCTTCTACCACCATTGAACCAATAAAAGCTCGGAAATTCAGCTCATGCAATTATGACTAAGGTTTCCTCCTTGTCACGAAAGAGTTTATTTTGTCCAATTTTCCAGTAACTTCGAAACTAAAGTTGGGGTCCCTTTTTGGTTCATATGGTTTCCCTACAAATACTTAGGTCCATGTGTTCTGTTGCCTTTCTAGGGAACCATTCTATGTCCAAGAAATAATGTCACCAGAATGCCCGAATGAGAAGGAATACGCAAAGAGAAAACCTTTTTCTTGTAAAATAATTAAGAAAAAATAGAAACATATTTAGTGATAATAGAATTTATTTATAAGAAAATAAATTACTCTCTTGGCTGTGCAATCCCTCTTCTAGTTTAGAAGCATGCAATCTATATTAATTAGACTCATGTGAAAAAGGAGGAGGAGAAATACGCAAAGAGACAACTTTTATCCTGTCAAGTTAAGACAGAGATAGAAAAAAAGACAGCATATTTTGTGATAATAAAAATTGGTTATACGACGATAAATTATTCTCTTGTCAATATATATAACCGATCTTCTAGTTTAGAAGTGCTATAGATTAGGGTCGGAGTTTAATCCAGATATATAGCAGGTCACCTGTCTGTAGGTTCTTAGAATGTAATTGTAATCTGTGAACAGTGAGTCACGTTTCAAGTTTTTTTTTTTTTTTTCTAATGATGATATTGGTATGAAATTATTTTCATTAAAAATCATGATAAATTTTTGTTGAAGACCGTAAAAGTACATGAATTAAATATTTTTCTTCTAACATAATTTATTTCATATTTAAAGACCAATCATAATTTGAATCTTGAATTATTTGGTTAAGAAATATAAATCACTATCACTTATATTAACTATTGTTTGTAGATTTCTCATACGATTAACTAGACTCAGATATTATCCATTTTAATTCTCATGTGAGTCTCATGATTTAATTCAAATGTCTTAATGGTTTAGGATAAGATGATGTTTATAAATTACTCCTAGTATTGATTAATTAATGTGAGACTTTTTTTCATGTATTAGAATAGTAACCTTTCAATTGATGCTAAGGCCTAAGGGGATAGGGGGTTATCCACATATGTGGCCTAAACTCTCCTTCTAAAATTAATGTATGTTCTAACCTTAAGTTGAAGTCAATTTTATTACAATGTTAGACTCATCATATTTGCGATATTGTCTGCTTTGACTCTCGAGTGAATTTTATAATATTATCCTTAAAAAATACTTATGTAGGTTAAAGGAAGATGTGATGCTTATAAACTATCTCTAACTTTAATTACTAATCTATGTAAGATTCTTTTGCAGCTTCAGGATGTATCAACAAATTATACCATCATCAAGACAAATCTCAAATTTCATTCCACTAAAATACATTTGAAGTTAGAGTGATTCCAAATTCAATCATGGCCAATTGTTCTTACTAAGACACATAATACTTTAGGCGAGGTCTCCCTATCTGTATCACCCTTAGTTTTTGGTGGGCATATGATGTTTATCATGATGCTTTATGTTCAGGGAAGGTTACTCTATATTGTCATGCCTTCATGCTAATGTCTTGTAACCTTGGCCTGTTTTCTTTATTCTTTTTTTTTTCTCCCATGGAACGGTTGATTCTTTGTGCATGGACTTGGGCATCTTTCGTGCCTTAAACAGAAATATAGTATTCTCTTTTGCTGATAAAAAAAATTATATATAAATTAACCAGCTAGGTATAGTGTGAATTTTTAGATTCTTTCCTATATGAAATGAAGTTTTCCTACCTTTCTCAATATTTTTTTAATCGAAAGTTAATTGTTAATAAAAAAGATCAGATTGAACCGATGATCCTTTTCTTCTTCTTAATCATCTAATTAATCTTATATCTTTTATTTTTTTAATGTTTTTTTCTATGTGGGTGAAATGTGTTTTATACCTAACTCAGGGTCGTCAAGGATTGATCACAGGCCATAAATACCTGAAAATGTCGGTGAAAATTGGGGGCATGATGGATGAGATAGATGTGCGTAATCCTAAGTGGGGTGTGGATGTTGTATGGTGTACTCTTAATTTTGTTAATAATAATAATAATGTGGTGCTCTAAGCTGGTATATATGTGCATGTGATTGGTCAAGTGTGTGTGCTGCCGGTGCAATCCAATTAACCTGTTTTACTTTAAAAAGTAGGCACCCCACAAAAGTCATTACAGGGTGACAAATCATTTTCTTTTTTGTTGAGAATCTCATATGTTAATATGTTGTACAGACATAACCATCCATTTATAATAATTTGCCGCCTCTTTTGTCTTCTTTTTTTTATCTCTCTTGTGTGGACAGGGCCATAAGTGACCAATTATTTTTTTTTGCTTTATGGAATATTCAATTTCACTCACGCATGACATGACGATTTTCATTTATTACATTATTTTAAGTGAAAATCCCAAAGAGAATTCCTTATAATTTTAAGTTGAATGGGAACACTAGTAATTGCTTGTAAACTGTATGAACAAAACTCATATATTTCAGTTATTTGATCATATTTCGTTATTAAATAAAACTCATGTTTTGTTGAATTCCCTAAGTAAGGGTACGGTAGAAATTTATCAACCCTAGCAAAACATGAAGAAATTCAAAGAGAAGAGAAATAAGATGGAGAGAGAGAGAGAATTTAGGGTGTGTTCGCTTGCATATAAAAAAAGAATTAAAAAGAGATGAAATAAAAAATAAAATAAAACGAGATTCACACTTTTATACTCTAATCTAATCCAAAAATCTCATCTTAATTTATTTTCTTTTCATTTATTTTTGCAGTACTGAACGGACCCTTAGCATTGGGGTCTTCAGCTATTGACTCCATCTCAACTGTACGGAGCTTAAAGCGTTTGGTCATAAACTTCCAGTGTTTTGCCTTCTTGTACAAAATGAATAAAAATTACTAAAGAAGATTTTATATGGATCATATTCATTGACCAATTAAACTTTCTTATCCTTTATTGCTGATTTCTCCCTTATTTATTTACCTAAATAGAAATACTATTTAATTAATTAATCTCTTTTCAAATTATTTATATTCATATTAGTTCATGAAATAAAAATTTATTAGAATCTTATAGGAAAAAAAAATTCCACAGAAGAAAATGAATCTTATCATGTTACAAATATTCTCTATTCGAATAGAATTATTTCCGATACAAGTAAGTTGGCTCCAAACAAAAAAAAAAAGAAGAAAAAAAAGTTAAAGTAAGTGGGGTATCGTCATTATTATAGTGTTGTGTTGGAATATCTTCTGGTATCTCTACTATGCACCATGCATGGTTGAGCCATTTAATTCAGACCACAACCTAACCTAGGCTTCATGGTTTCACACGACACGATACACCAATTAGAATGATGCAAAATCATGCAAGGAATCTACGTGAGATATATAGTAGCTTCCCTTTCACGAAACTCAGAATAATCGTTATTCAAAATTATCTTAAACAGCGCAACTTTTCACGCCACTTCATGTGGTGAGTAGTATCACAGTATATTCTTTCAACAAACGTGGATTTCAGAGGGCAACGACACGTAGTGTACAAAGCATTGCATCACAAGTTAAATTTGTTTGGTCATCTGCATAAGTCTTGAGTTGAGGCATAATTATTTAAAAAAGGTAAGAATGATTATTGCTATTCTTTTCTCAGTTTAAATATGATTTTAATCCTAATATTTTTTCTCAATTTTGTTTTAACTGGTATTTTATCTTGTACATTAAACAAGATAAATCCTTTTATATAATTAAAATTTACAATAAATAACTATTTTAAATATATAAACTATATTATAATTAAATATTTTTAAATATATAAATTATATTTTATATTTTCGAACAACAGTTTAAATTATGTAGTTAAGTTTTTTTAACTATTGTAATTCTTAAAAAAATAGTAAAACTTAATTTAGAAATAAAGATAAAATATGAATATGATGGAGTGAAAAGAATGTACTATTAAAAACTGAAGTATTAAAAAAATATTGATCATTAAAAGCTAAAATAGATAAATAAAAAAATTAACATTCCATCATTCATAAATTTTTTTTCACATGATATCAATCAACTAACGATAATAAATATTACACGTTTATACTCACAATATAACATACAATATTATATTTTTTTATACTACATACACATAAATATACAACATGTAAATATATTTATTCACCATAATAACATTAATCAATATAAATATAAAAATAAATATCATAAATAATTATTTTTGTTTTCTATTTTAAAAATATTAATTAATATGTATATAATTATTTAGATTACATGTACCTAAAAATTATATGTAATATATTTATTAAATATAATTACCTGAATCAGTCAGGCATATATACTAACAAATAAAATATTACAACAACACCGTATTATCCTATATTACGTGATTATAATGCACATGGAGAAATACTATAGATAAGATTAGTCATGTTAGGATATTAAGTAACAATAGAGATAATTTAATATGCACAAATTGAGATTTTAATAAATGGTAAAATGTTACATTTTTTAAGAATAAAAATTCTCCCTTTTTTTTATTACTTTTTCACTTTTGATGAGAAATAATCAATCTTTTCTAATCTCGTTTTTCAAGAATAAAAAATTCTTTATTTTATTATCTTTTCACTTTTGAAGAGAAAAAACCAATCATTTTTATTCTCATCTTCAAGAATGAAATTTTTTCTTTTTCACTTTTTGTATTATTTTCCTATGAGAGAAAAAAAACTTTAAATTTCTTTCTTTGATAAGGTCTTTAGGAGCTTTTATAAAAATATTTTTAGAATTTCTTTATTTAATAGTGTCTTCAAGACCCTGTATCTAAATAAATTTTACATTTATGTGAATAATATAATTATACACTTCATAGTTATGAATAATATGATTAGAAGGAAGTAATAGTCTTATCTTAAAATATGAACTTAAAAGAATATGACTTTTTATTAAGCAAGGTAAACTTATAATAAAATTCATAGATCTAAACCATTATGTCATTATTTTTCACTTTAAGTGAAAAAAATTATTCTTTTACTTTTACTTTTACATTGTTTCTCACTTCGGGTGAGAAATACATTATTCTAAAAATTTTCTTTTATAATAATTTTCTAGACTCTCAAATGATCAAATTCACAATTATATAAATAGAATACAAATATTCTATCAAACTCATAGTATGAATAACGAAATTAGAAAGAAAAAAATTCAACCTTGAAATATAAATTTAAAAGAATAATTTTCTCCAATTGATTTTTTTTACATGACTTCTCTTTGCAAGTTACAATACCAATTGTCAATGACCCATAGAAGAAAAACAATCATGCTAATAACTTATTAAATAAAATATAACTCGAAGAAAAAAGTAGAGAGAAAAATAAAAAATAAGAAAATACACAAGTTTAAAGAGAACAAAATTATGTATATTTTTTTTCAATAGGAGTAATCTATTTATAGATATAAAAGATAATTGAAAAAGTTAAAAACATAAATATAAATAAAAAATTAATGAAAAATATCAACAACTATAAATAAATTATTCATCATAAATTCGAAATAGTTGAAAGAAGTTTTTTTGGCTGGTTACTAGATAGAGACAGTTTACACATTCAAATAAGGAAAAATTAATAAAAATGTCGAGCGTGACTTTTTCATTAATAATATTTGTTTTCCCTACGTGCCTACTTTCTTTTACTTTTTTGCTCTTTCTTTTGTTTTATTCCTGATCGTGCAAACTATGGGCGAGACTGTTCTAGTTTATAATATAAAAATTGATCTTCATGTTTTATCAGTATAAGTTTTGAGTTCTCAAAATTACAGGGACTAAGATATTAACATGATGGATACGGATTAATTTTTGGTGATTTTAAAACTATTAAAACTGAAGTAAAAATTTAAAATATAAGGACTAAAATTAAAATTAAAACTTATAAAAATAATAAATATTTATTTTTTTCATCCTGAGCAAAAATACATAGACCTGTTACGTATTATTTTTCTTCCAAGTTCAAATACTCAAAAGAGCCTAAAGATACAAATATTGACTAAGATCTACATTAGGAATAAAGTTATTCTACACTCGCCTCAAAGCAGTAAATTAATAACTTTCCACAAAGGGCCCTAGGTCCTGTCAGGAATTTCAATCCAATTCTTATCCAACCAGTGAAATTAGAGTTGGTGGTGTGACCAGTAATTAATTCAGACGAATATTGAGGCATAATAAAATTGATAGTGGACATAAATAATATATTTTGCATTGAAATTCTTCCATTACGGAGATAATTAAAGTGGTGTGTTCTGTTGATGTGATCGAGATAACAGGAGTGCAACTTTGTAGAATTTGTACGTGTTCATAACTAAACCCTAATATCACTATTGAATGCTGGTGATCGGAAGACTTTCGCTGAAAGAGAATATATTATGTAAATTTTTACACTTAAAGAAAGAGACAGTTGAAGTATAAATGTAAATTTTTTAATATTAGGTAAATATAAATAAATCAAGTAGCATATAAATAATAAGAACCCACAAATATAATATTTTAAGGTTTTAAATTAGATGTTTTATCAAATTCATTTATATAATTAAATCGTGTTCCGTTAGCCATCCATTCTAGATTTATCACCAGCCACATCTATTTCGAACACAACAAAACCAAAAAAAGTGTGAAATAATAACGTGAAAAAAAATCACTTTCCTTGTGTCAAATCATTGCTGCTAGGACCAAAATATCTTGATGCACATATATCGATCTTTGCTGGTTGAACGTCGATCGGCCATCACCCCAAAGGGAATACCAAAACAGACAGCGATACCAAATAAGTAAAAGACAGAAAAATGTAGAAATCAGCAAATAAATATGACAATAAGACATCATGGATGCAAAACTACAAATGTTAACTATGTACAAGATACACACCACGGTTACTATCAAATTAAGATTTGACTTTTTTACTTAAAAAGATAATACTGGAGGTATATATAATCATTATTTTAAAAAAAAAATAATAGTTAAAATTGTAATAAGATCTAATCATAAATAATCACATATGATATAATTATTGATTTTTATTATAATTATTTTAAAAATCATATTTAAGATGTGTTCGTATTTGTAAGAAACCTAATTTATCACATATTAATGTTAATGTTACTAAACAAGGCAAGTCCAATGAACAACGTACCTAATTCAGTATTATTAGTGGGCACTAGGGCATAACTAATTAAGCTTTTGATTTTTCAGAAATATGAAATGAAGACTGAAGAGGCATTTGATATATGAGAAGGAGCCAAGTAAGTGCCACAAAGGTTAATGACACACACACGGGTTCTAATGAAGAATGTCAAATTCACACCATAATAAGTGAAGCAACTGTCCAAGGTCAAAAAAATCGTCATCAAAGAAGTTGAGAACTGACCCAAAGGAACAGAAAGTTAGCTGGGAAAATTTAAAGCTACAATGTATGAAGTGAAAAGTAGCCCCTATTGAACCTTCACTTTGGTCTCAGAAAAATCTCATACTGGGTCCTTTTTTCATTAATTGGCCGGTTCCTAATACTGCTACTTCTAGTGTGACTCAACGAAGCAATTTTAATGCCACACGATCTTTTAGTTTTATTCTTTCACTGAAATGATAATATCCACAACTCCATTCAACGAATACCAATTAATGGGAGTCATGATGAGTGGAAGAGCCTGACCCATAAATGCGCATGAGATGACTCCAACTAGATATTGAGCTGTGATAAAAGAAAGAAAATTAATTTTATGAAAAATATGATATATATGAGTGAAATTAGAGCAAGATTTTATTAGTCATTGTGATTGTGATTGCTATAAAACTTGTAAAAAGTTATTGATGAATGTGGTTATCATGTGGCCCAATCACGGTAGACATGAAATCAAAGAAATGTCCATAATTTTAATATTGTGGCTGCAATTGTAATTATAAATCATAATCTAATAAAACCTTGAATTTGAACATTTATTTCATGCATATATGTTAAAAGTATGATCACAAATCCTAAAACATTTACCGTATTTGATCTTGAAACTTTGAGACTTGAAAAATAAAAATTTTCATTTGCTTATACCTTTAGTAGTACTCTTAGGTTTGAAAAAAATGTAAATGCATGTGCTTGTTTAAATTTTAAAAGAATTAACGATATAACTTCTTTTATAAAAAAAATTTAAAAGTTTAAATTTCATATATTGGTAAAGATTTTATACTATCAATTAACAAAAAATTATCGTAAATAAAAATATTAATTTAAAATAATTATTATAAAAATTAATAAGTTTTTATCATACATGTCAATATATAATTACATGATAATGTTGAAAAAAATATTGTAAGTTTTTCTAATTTTTTTCTTTCGTCTCTTCTTTTAACTGAAACAACTTTTTTTTTAGGGAACTGAAGCAACTTTTAATGATTTTTTTTTTTTTTGGTAGAGTAATGAAGATAAACTCTTAAGGATATAGCTTTATAATTTTCTTTTTTGAAAAAAAATAGACAATTATTATTAAGTTTTAAGTTAGGTGCTCTGACAAGCATCGAGAATGAATTAAAATAAAGTGAATTACTTGAATCTAACTTTATCTTAGTTGATAATTTCAATCCTGATCTTTGATCAATCTTATCTTGATCTTTCTGATGGTGAAGATATACTTTTCAACCTTCCTTTTTTATTAAGGCTGGGTTACTAGGTGCCTGGCTGAGTGGACTTCCTAACCGAATAATAACTCTACTCGATTAACTGTTAAAAAACCTTAGTTTTACTAAAAAAAAATCGATGAACCAAATATTAGGGGAATATTTTATATTCCTTTGGAAATCATTCCAGACAAGTGCCATCATTAAACTTAAATGCATTTCTACACCCAAAATATCAAGTTTTTTAAAATAATATATTTTAATTAGATTTCAATAAATTCTTCTAATACAATTATTGGCATCAAATAATACAAGAGTACATCGACATCCTTTCACTAGTACAGGGATCCCTTCCAAATTTAAGCTACATAACTTATATAAAACTAACATAAACTTCTCAATTATTATATTTAAACACTAAACTCAATTAATATAGTTTTAAGAAATAAATTGTGATATCCTCAAAAAAAAATAATGATAATTATGATTTCAAAATGTTGTTATATTTAAGAAAGATACTATTTCAGAATAATTAAGTGAGAAAAAAATTTCCCAAATCACCCCGAAAATAATTGCCTGCGTAAATCAAAATAATTCCTCAAATTATAAAAATAACAGCTTGAATTTATATTCTAATAATAGAATTGTTTTTTATTTTCTACAATTAAATTCTTTATTTATTTTTAGTCTTTAATTTAACCAAAAAAAAATTAAATACTAAAGACTAGAACAACTATTCTTTTATAAATTAATGATTTAAAACAAATAAAAAATTATAGAAACTGTCATTTCGTAGTCTTTTCTCATAATTATAATATGCTCTCTTGTTTTTGTAAAGAAAAGTTTAGTGATTTAGCATATATATATATATAGTGTGTGTGTGTATATATCAATTGACATATTCTTGGTATTTGCAAAATGATACCCGATACATCCTTAGATGATACTACTAGCCGAGGATAGAAAAGCTCAAGGAAGAAGGTTTTATGGTACAAGGCTAGTGAATGAAAATGACACATATATAATACACTTCTGTTCACAGTTGAGAAATAAAAGCTTTGTACCCAATGGGACAACAAAAACCAAGGAAAAAAGTTGAGGATTGCAGTGAATCTCAAGGCCAACCTATACCTTTGCAGAATGCTCTATCAAACTTCTAATATCCCCTACTTGTTGAAGGACTATGAATTGAGGCTATCATACATGTATATATGATTTTTGCCATATACCAACACCTACATCAGTACAACCCATCTGACGTTTTTTTTTCATCATGCTTGTACACTTGGTTCAAAAACATCAACTAGCCGTTCAATCATCTGCAATTGATCATAAGGAGCAATCTGCAACACAAGGCAGAAATAAAAAAAAAATTAACTATAGATCGAAGTTGCTTAATACTAAACAACTAACAGTAATAGCCTGTGTTAAGAACTGCTTGCTTGCTGAGTACTTGCTAGTTTCCACTGTTATTGGGTTCTTCTACTAATAAGCTTGAGCCAAGGACTACGGGCTATAGTTCTTAAACCAATCAACCAGCTAAAAATATTGTTACAATTGCTTAAATGTGATGACTATAACTAACAATGGCACAGCATTAAGGTGTCAGCACTGTCTTTGGTCAAACACACGTTAGGTTTGAAGCCTATTCTGCTTACATAAAGCCCAGTCCAAACCTTATTTCTAGTTAAGAATGATTGATATGTTAATAATTTAAAGAGATTAATTTCTATACATTGTTAGTACAAAAAAGTTGACATTGTCCAACAATCAGATATCATATTATGTATTACTTTTAAAGCAATTATTGTAAAAATCAATTAACTTACCATACATGACGATTTTTGATTGGTTGATGATGAAAAAAACTCTTTACACGGTACATATACTATCTACTCATTTAAAGTTTTATTTTTTCCCTGGGGACTATCGCATCTGATGTATATATTACCTGACTAAACCCATCAGGCCAAGTTATTGAAACTGCATAATTTCCCATTGGTCGAATTTCTTCAGGTTCAATATCTTCAGGAACATCACCGTACTGCAATTTCTGCTCCCCCGTCCATTCATCCTGTTTTAAATAAAATTAGCTCCTGATGAGATGGATACCTAAATTGAATATAACATGCAAAGGATCCATGCAGACATGAATTTCAATTATTTAATTACATCAATATGGATTACTAGTCAAGGTGCAATTTTTCTTCTTAGAAAGCAACATTTTTTTTTCTTTCAAAGTATCTGGTATGGACTTTCTGTCACAACAATCCACTCTCATCAGCGGCCACTTTGAATTCCTGGTTAGCATGAATTTCAACTTCAATCCAAAAGTTCCCTTTTCAATTCAAAACAAAAAATAGACTTGAGTTTAGGAATTCCAGTTTTCTGTCACGAAGAGACTTTTGGCTTTAAGTTTGTTGAGATCCAACATTGACTAAGATAAGACCTAAATAGTGCTTATAAAAGCTTACATAAATTCGCTTCAGTCCTTCTGGGTTGAGTTAGGCTCAGCCCAAATTCAAGAAATCTTACTGAATTGCAATGACAAATGCGCCACATTGTTATGCCAGCCATGCAATAACCTCCAAAACTATCCTTTCATTATATTTTTATCTTTCTTTTTTTACTTTCAATTTTCCTATTCCTGCAAGTTGTTTGACAAATTATGTTTCATAGTTTCTAACTTTCTGCCTGAGCAAGATATGAAATGTTAAAAGATATAGCATCCACAATACTTTCTTGGGTGACAAAATAAATAGTCCCAGAAGTATTTATATAGGATCATTCTATCATTCTCGTGTATAGTAAGCACAATACAAGTTAAGTATAACTATAACTTTGAAATATTTTGAAAATAAAATTTATCCACGTACCACACTTTGAGCAGAGCGATCATTCCGTCTCACTGTTGCAGGATGCAGAAAGAATTCTTCCTTTGAATCTGGTACCTTCACTTTGATTGCCTTGATTGATTTATCATAGGTGACCGCAGTTGAAACTGAATTGAAAGTAAAGTATTTTATAATCAAAGAAAAAATATGAATGCTAAAGAGAAACTGATATCTGTATTCAAATCAATAGAAAGAATAATTTCTGAACATTGTTTCCTTGCTACAGTTGTACAGAGGTTATAAGACTTAAAAACAGTATATCTATAAGTTGTACCAGATGGCACTACTTGTGCTTTTATATATTAATATATCTTATTTTCTGATAATAAAAAAAAAAAAATACTTATGCAAACAAGTGCTTCAAACCATATAGAACATGGTTGGTTTATAGGGTTTTGCAAGGACCTTTTTCAATTACCACCTATAATGTTGCTTAGTTGTCAAGTTTAATAATGTATCTAGTTAATGCATAGGTTTAATTACTCATTTAGTTCTTATAGTCGTACAAACTTTACCTTTTAATACTTAAAATCATCCCTTTTAGTCCTTCTACATACTATTTTTAATCCCTTTTAATCCATATGAGTTTAGACGGTAGGGATTAAAATGGTATATGTCGGGACTAAAATGGATAATTTTTAACTATAAGGACTAAAAGGTAAAATTCATGCAACTATAAGGACTAAATCAACAATTAAACATAATGCATATTTAAAGGAAAAAATGCATACTGTTTCTCTAGACAGTATCCAATACAATAGTGGCACTAAACATTAATAAGATAACATTAATTCATAAGAGAAGACAGACTCAACCTCTCAATTACCCCAAGTTGATCAGTGATCAACAACTTAAAATTTAATATCAGTTAAATACAAGAAAACAATTAGCTTCAGTATCTTGTTATTAATAGATTTTATTAGAGGCTTTTTCTTCTCAAACATTATCAAGTAGGAAAAGAATACCTTGTTGGCGTATTTTGGCACACTGCTGAACAACACATACTCCTAGATTTTGGAATATCTTGGAAACTTCACCTTGAGGATCAGCTACCACTTCAGGCATTCCACTGTCTCCAGAAGCAGAGAGCTGTGATGATTATTTAAATAAACTTCACTTGTTCTCAAATCTTAGTTTGTATTTAGCAATAAAGCCAGAACACTTAGGGCTTGAGAATGGTATAAACATAATATCTTTGAAGAACTAAACAAACTCATTGTGTACACTCTGCACTGTATAATTAATGTGTCACCAAACAATGCTCCTACAAAATTTACAATTCAGTAAGCATAGGCAGACCTAATTTTTGTAATTTACTATTGCTAAAACATATGAAACACAGAATGCCTTCAAACTGCCAGATGAATATCAAATTTTATAATATCTTCCTCTCTTTTGCATGTGATTTGAACAAAGCTTATATCACGATGGAATTGGGTTTGGATATGCCAAATCATAAACTACTTCTAGTAAAACTGTTAGAAGCTTTTAATGGAGAAGAGAAAGAAGGGAGACAACGAAGGTGAGTTTTTTTTTACAAGATCAGCACTTTTTTATTTTTAAATTGAATTAATTTTACTTTAATATTTTAAGAAGAAAAAAAAATAATTCTGTTTTTGACAAGCAAACAAAATATATAAACATTTTCCTTTTCTTGGCTTGTTCTTCAACGATCATGTTTCTAGGCAACATGTATGACACCACAAGGTTTATGTCATTATCAAGTTAGGATTTTAGTTTTATGAATTTGATAGAGCCGTATATCCAAACACGGTTCACGACGGGTCCAATAAATAGAGTACTTTACAGTTTTATACCTTTAAGCCTAAGACAACAATAGTTTAATTATGATTAGGAGGGAAACATATAAATGGAGAGGGGAAGCTAGTTATAGGGGGAAAGTAAAGATGGGAGAAAATATAGATCTGAAACATTTGAGAGGCTTTGTGTTCTCTTTCAAGTTCCCTGTATTTTAAGGAGGGCAAATAACAACTATGTTTGGTTCAGGTGGCAGATTTTATGCAATATTAAGGTGAAGTGCTGTATCCACTGTACCCTTGCATGATTGGGGGTTTAAACTTTTAAATGGAATATTGTCTTCAAGTCCTCTATGTTGATAAACTTTGGAAGGTTAAAGATATTTTTTTTTGGTAGTATAAGAGATGTGAGAGAAGAGCAGAAAGGATTGAAGTATAAAAGATAAAGTAAAATGAAACATACAGTTGGTCTAATAGGGAGATCAAATAGATGAGGTATTCCAAACTGCTGAACAACCTGCAAACATAATCAAACTATCAAACACATGCCACAGACAGAACATAGTTGTTTTATATTAAGTATCATGAACTTGTCAATATTTTTTTCTTTGAATATGATGAAGCAAATAAAAAGTTAACAATCAAAGACATTATTCGTGCCTGAGAACCTGAACCTCTGCCAAATGGGTAATATCGTTTTCCATCAGCATCAAAATGACACATGTTCTCCACAACAGCAACACAAGGCACCTTATGCATTAACAGACGAAAACTAAATATAAGTATTAAATGAAAATAGAATCAAAAGAAGTATGACTAGCAAATACTTTCACATTTTTTTAAAAATATATATAAACAGAGGAAGGATAAAAAATGCAAAACACAAGCATGGGATTGAAAACAATAAAATGGAATAGTTATGTCTTCAAATTGTAGAAGAACCACCTTAAGTTTTGAAAACATCCGAACTCCTTTTGCAACATCAATGAACGACAGCTTTTGAGGAGTGGTAACAATTACAGCAGCAGTTAATGGAACTACCTAAAGAAATATGCAACCAAAGTCGAATCAATTAGAACTGGCAACTAAAAAGACATTGGCAAACAATTAAAGGATATATACACTATACAGGCTTCCTAAGCCAAATGTGATAAAGCTGGGCCAAATTTAAGCCCAAAGGAGATCAAGCTAGCCCAAATTTAAGCTAAGAGGAGTGCTAGCAATACACTCTCTAACACACTTTTTCTAACACACATTCCGCTATTGGTTGAAATTTATTGAAAACTTCAAAATTAGAAGAGAGAATCATTAAATGAGAAGTGGGATCCACCAAAATAAGTAATTTCTAATAAACTTCCGCCAATAGTAGAAAGTGTATTCAAAAGAGTGTGTTGCTAGCATTTCTCTTTTGAAGAGTGCTAGCAACGCACTCTCTAACACACTCTTTGTAACACACTTTGTCATTGGTTGAGATTTATTAAAAACTACAAAATTAGGAGAAAGAATCATGAACCCACCAAAATTAGTGCAAAACTCCAAAAATAATTGGACAGACCAGATTTCCACTAAAAAATGACCGAGCTGAAATCAGGCCAGTCCAATTACTTTTGCACTAATATTGAGCTGAAATTTGGATCAGCTTGATCACCTTTGGGATGAAATCTGACCCAGCTCAATCACATTTGACTGTTCTGATTTCAGATCAAAGGTGTTCAAGCTGGCCCAATTCCATCCCTATCAGCCAAAATGTAATGTGAAACAAGCTAAAGGACCAGAACCTGGCATAATGTGAGTTGAATATCTCCAGTTCCAGGAGGCATGTCAATAATGAGGTAATCCAGCTCACCCCTACATTGCATAGAAAATCAGGACTATAAATCAAGCAGAATCCATTTGATCTTCAAATATAATTTTTGGAGAGGACTAAAGTATAGATTACTATATGAATTCAATTTTTTTTAACTCCAATACATGCTCTGGGGTGGACCCATAAACTTGAATAATATATATATATAAAAAAAAAAAAAACGGTAACAACAAAAGCCTTATCCCACTAGGTGACTTATACAATAAATATTAAATACAGTGCAAAATTCTATGAAAGACATGGTTTGGTAAGCCAATAAAGCATGTAACAAGTCCCCTATGCCCTCCTTAGTATTTTTTTAAAATGTTTTTCAGAAATGCATACCACTCAGTAGTAGTCAGAAGTTGATTAATGACTCCAGAAACCATGGGGCCACGCATTATTGCACGTCCTTGTCCAGCAAATCCAAAAGAGATCAACTTTACTCCCAAGTATTCAGTAGGAATTATGGTCTTCTTCTCTGGATTCTGAACAATTATGTTTGCAGTACTCAATCAACAAAATATTAAAAAGAAAAAAATGGTTTATCAGATCATACCATTACTAACAGTCGGTTTTCAGGAGAGACCATAGTCGGTAAGCTTGGACCATAAACATCAGCATCAAATATACCAACTCTAGCACCCATATCAGCCAAAGTGTAAGCAAGGTTTACTGCTACAGTTGATTTTCCCACACCCCCCTGCAAAGTTTGACATAAAAGGCATTCATGACATGAAATGAAATGCAAATCGTGGTAAATAGATTGGCTCATAATTCCACATAGCAAAACTTTTTAGCTTCAACCCATAGTTGAAACGATATAGTGGTATTGTTTTTTTCAGAATCATTCTCTAAATGCATTTGATAGAATATAATGCAAAAATACTTTTGTTCCTTTCATCATGGAAGAGCAGCATTTAGTTTATGTTCCATCAAAAACTCGAGAAATTTTTCAGGTGCTATATATCAAAAACTACCATACATAATTTAAATAAAAGTTCTATTTAACTCATTTAGAAACCACAAAGTCTTTAATCAGCATGAATGAGGGTAAAGTGTGAGGAAAAAATATTGCAAGAAAGCAACCAAATCATGGCAAATAACTTGATATAACAAGACCAATATATGAAGAAGAAAAACCTCCCACAAGACCAACCTTGCAACTGGACACAGCCACAATATTTGAAATTGTCTGTAGACCTGCTGGAAGTTGCTCAGCATATATGGGTCTTGCTGGTTGTGCAGACATTGTAACTTTTACATTCTTGACCCAAGGGAGCATTGCCACCACTTCATTTGCCTTCTGCTCAAACTGTCATGCATATATATTCATTCATAGTCAAATCAATACATTAGAATTAGGGATGGGGAAAATCAAGTACGAAACATTTCTTTCTCTATAATGGAAGATAGATGAAATATTTCATTTATTATCCCTGCTACATAATGAGCATACAAAAAGAAAGGTCTACCACTCTAACCTACATCAGATATAGCTCAAACAATGGCAATTTGTGTCATTTACCACGTCCTTGATTGGACATGCTGGTGTAGTGAGCTCTAACCGAAACGACACCTGAGATTCAAAGGAAGAAATTTCAGTAAGAACACTATCATTTGCATTTACATGTGTGTTGCAGAAAGTTTTGGGCCTATGCTTTTTAAGACCTCTCCTAGAGCTTTATCAATCAGCAGATCTTTCACAAATCCACATGTAACAATATCTGTTCCAAAGTCTGGATCAATGATCTGAGACAAGGCTTTCAACACATCATCCTCAGCCGTTCCAGTTGATACTGAAGAATCTCCAACTGCATATATGAAAATCCACAAAATTAAGGCATGAATCAACTACAAGTATTCCATTAATAGTATAAGGTGGCTAAAGAACTTATGGCATGTTTACTTTTTATGACAGGTTTTATGCAAGGGAATATTCAAACTTTTCTAATATACATCTGACATCATGTTTAACCAAAAACGCGAGTCATTAGGCTGTGAACATGCATGTATATTCCTTATAAGTTATAATCCATCACCTGACTGACATGACTTCCATGTGCACATCTTTATATCATTTGACACACAACCGGAGATACTTACATTGACATGGTTTAACAATCATCTCCAAAAACAACACCAGGCAGTGAATAATTATGAATAATTTCTGCAGTCTCCACCTATACAAGTAAGCCTAAATCCCAAACTTTATCCTCTAACAATCTTCCTATTTTAATATAGAATTTTGAAATTCTGCCCATTCATTTATCACATCAATCCTGAAAGGATCTGATAACAAGTTAACCAACCTCTGGCGAGCTTAAGGTTGATCAAGCATTGGATTTACATTCAGAAACATATCCACCAGAACCCAGAAACAGGGAAAATGGATTTTTAATTATAAAACAGTTCCATTATCCATACACTCTAAACCCATAACCACAACTATATTCATAATGCCCACATCCTAGTTCACAAAACTTTAACCAAATTCCAAAACTTTTGCACACATTTGAGGCCGGCCAATGAGCAGAATTAAGCACCTTCCTTCCATGTACAGAAAAGGAATCAAATTTAGTAGTTTACCTTCAACAGAAGCAGCTCTGGTAGTGACCCTTTTATGGGGGGTCCACAATAAATGCTGGTCCCTTTGGGAGTGAAGAGAAAAATGAAGGGTGGAAAAAAGTGAAGAGTTTACACTCACAGAAGAAGGAAGCAAACCTGCAAGTAGAAAGAAGTGTGATGAGCATGACATGATGTGAAAGGGGTGTAAGAGGGAAGTGTATGAGAAGAATCAGTGGCACACCCCATGTTCGTTGTGGTGCTTTTGAGGTTTGGATAGAGAAATATGGAGAAGAAGATGGAGCCTGAAGAACTTGCATTGTGTGTGAGCAAAAAAGAGGGTGAGGTAAGTGACAGTTTGTTTCTGAACCTCATGTTTCAGTTGCTAGCTGCGACTACCATATAATAATTTTTTATTATTTTTTATTTTGCAAATTACAAATTCAATGTTTTCTCAACCAAAATAATTTGTTTTATGAAAAATTGTGAAATTGGTTTGTCGTTTGCTGTAGTAAGGTATGGGCTAAGCCCGCGGCTGGTCCGAATAACTTGCGGTCCATACAATTTAGGATTTAATAAAATGATTGAATTTAAATGCAACTATAATGTAAAGATCTTTTATATTATTATTCAATTGTAGATTATATATGATAAAATTATTTATTTTTGTATTAATTATTTTAAAAACCATACTTATAACGATTGTTTTTACAAGACTTATAATAATTTTTAATTAGTTGATAATGTAAAGAATTTTACACTAATAATATAAATAATTAAACTCTTAGTAAATATTTAGAGTTATTTAAATATGCTTTCCTTATTTCATCTTTCATACAAATTTAATTGGAATGCACAAATAATATAAAGGTATTAAAAGTTTGAAAATCTCGGTTAGTAAAATGAATAAGAAAATATTTTTTAAGTAATAAACTGATAAAAGAATATATTTAGATATGAAAAATATATTTAAATTTTTATTTTTTAATTTTAAGATGATATAAAAAAATTATTTTTACATTTTATTTGATTAATGAATGCAACTTTGTTATATTTTAAGTTGATCCACTGATTTAATAATAAATTTTAGATCTTTTTTAAAAAAATTCATATTTTTAAGTTTTATATAATTTTACTGATCATGCAAGTTTAGGCACTAACTTAAAAAGTTAAAATAGATTAAAAGTAACTTAATAATTTTATGGATCTATTTCTTTCATGTAAATCATGTTCATGTGAACTAAACCGACAAAATCCTAAATGGTGTTCGAATAATTCTCACAAACAAAATAAAATATCCACACTCACAAAGGATCGTGAGAATACATAAAGATTATGTCGTAGAAAAATAATAATAAATACAAAAATTTAACGTGATTCGACACACTTATTACCTACGCCTATATAATCATTTCAAAAAAATATTTCACTATCACAAAAATGATTACAAGATTGTAACTCATTTTGTAACTCATTTCATGTATCACTCTATAAACCCGAGTAGCCCAGTCAATGATGACAAGAAATAATAATATTTTCACATATTTTTACATGTGTGTTGTTTCTCCACTAAATCTCTTCTCTATTTGTAGTGAAGATTCTCACCAACTATAATAAAAATAAGTTCTCTTAGAAGTTGGAACAAAAACAACTTCCAATGTATCCATTCAACTAAGTTTTATCTAGTAAAATGTAATCTTTCACTTTGCATTTAGGTCATCTAAACTTTAGTGATAAAAAAACTCAATTTTCAATGTGTATGCCTCTTATCTTTTGAGGTGAAACTCTATAAATGATTCTTCGGATTTTCTCATACCAGAATGATATGATGATTTACTAGTTGCTCCAAATCAGGCCGCTGGTTCCCTTCAATTCCATCACGCATAGCAGAATGAAATTACTATGAAAATTTTAATGTTCTTCCAGTTGTTTCACCTCTTAGTTTTTGCAATTATCGATATAGGCAAAATCCTCTGTACAAACACTCACAAGTCACCAAACTAAAATGTTAGCGGAAAAACATTATAAGCCGTACGTTCTCATTTAGGAGCATTCCATTATTATCAAGTTACTTAGATGTCAAATAAATAAAGGCAATTTCCATTTGTTCAGTTATGTTAATTTATTGTGGTCAGCAACCTGTCAAACTTGGTTGCAAATTAGTTCTGAGCTTATGTTCTTATCTTGCTTCAATTTTTCTTTCTGGAACAAAGCTTCTGTATTCAGTATTTTACCATAAAGAATGTTATTAAAAAATTATTGTTAGCCTCGAGGGTTATAGGGTATTGTTCTCAAAACAGGACCAAGAATAAACTAATTGTAGATGCCGAACAGAATATTGAAGGCAATAGAGCCTGCTCTCAGACTGTTAAAGTGAATTTCAATCCTTAAATCAATACAAGCTAATTATACCACAAACAAGGCAATGATCACGATTCATTTTAGTTTTTTTTTCTTAAAAAAAAGAAGTATTTAAGAGAACAAAAAAAAAATAAAAAATCTTACACTTGCTTGACCACTCTAATAGAATTTGTGGCATACAAACAGACCATATACTTATCTATCAGAAAGTAAGCAGTGAAATAATTAAATTGGATATCTCCAATGGAAAACATGAGGAAGGTGGAAAAACAAAGTGTTGATGAGAGAGAGAATCACAATCTTCTGTGTTCATCATCTCCAACTCATAGCATGCCATCTGATTTTGCCGGCATCCTCCTGAGGAAGTTTTGTGGGACTGCAGGCATATCAAATCGAAACCTTGGAGGCCTTAAGACATAAGTGACCCACATGAACATCAAAATGCGAAAAGGAACCAAATATGTCACAATGACAGCCACAAAACAGAAAATAACAAACAAAAATGTTGCTCTTGGATCCCTCCAGCTGAGTAGAGCCTGCACCCTCTCTCCTTGAGTTGCCAAGTCAGCCATCATTTCTAGCACCCTCCCCGAAATGGCTCTTAATCGATCATACCTCTTCTTCAAATTATCACCACTAAATTTAGATGGAAATGGGTCAACATTAAGTAACTAACACCGTGGTAATTGAATTCTTCCAAGCATGTATCTCATGAAACTGTTTAGCAACAGAAACCAAAACATTGAGAAGACAAGCAATCCTGAAAAACTGAACTTTTCCCCTCCTCATGCTCCACACATTTGTCCCCATGTCTAGCATGTACTCCACAACCTCTTTACTGAGTGGTGGTTCAGCCCTTTTGAACCTCAATGTGGCGATGGCAGCAGCTTGGTTCCTCAAATTATCCAACTGAAATATAGACAATGGGCTTATATAGTGCATTCTTGGGAGCAAAGGTTGTGCATAAGTTTGCAAAACATTCAACAATGATGAACAAGAAAACCTCACAGCCAATTGAATTTCTCCCATCTTCCTGGCTCCTTGAGTGTGCAAGTTTATAAGAGGGTAAGAGTGAGAGTAAATCCTATCACTTTCAAGTGTTGACAACCGAATCCTTACCTTGCCAATTCTCCTATCCATTGCTCCTTCAGCCTTTTTCCCTCCGGCATTTTTGCCTCCATTCAAGTTTCCATTATGAAACACAACAATGGTGATCACGGTGCAAGGATCAAACACTTCCCATGTATATTGCTCATTCCAATTGGGAGAAAGACTATCTACAATAGTCCTTGTCCTCACCCACTTGGGACCATACTTAGCGACACAAAAGGCATCGGTGCGGTTTTCCTTACTCATTGGAGAGAGCCCCACAGCATTCAGGATTCCCAATTCAAGAACACCAATACTTGGCTTGCATAAATACTTAGAAGATGGCCTTACATCACTTGTGTAGTGAGTGGCCTCATCAAGAACATGGTACCCTCCATCCAAAGAGATCCTCATGTTAAGTTTACTTGAAAACCCAACCTCCTCTTCACCCTCCTTTTCCTTTGGCTTCTGAAGATTGCACCACACACTAGCTTGTGGAGTGGCATCAATTCTCTGCTGCACATTCTTCAAAGGAACCACACAAATTCCCAAGCTTTCGTGTTTGTGGGGATTCCCCTGCTCAATGGTCACAAGCAAGCAATCGTCAAAGGGTTCTGCCACAACAAACATCAAATCCTCATTCCACATGGGGCTTGCATTACACTTCATAGGACGGCTCCTCAAAGCTAAGTTCCCCAAAACACCTTGGATGAAAATTCCTGATAACGACTAAATAATTATATTTTAATAATAGAAAATTAGACAAATATTGACCTGAAATTAATAGCCACTCATAGTGTTCTATTACAGCGGTAAAGTTGTGCCTTTGTGACTTGTTGGTCATGGGTTCGAATCCGAAAACAACCTCTTTGCATATGCAAGGGTAAGGCTGCGTACAACATCCCTCCCCCATACCTTCGCATAGCGAAGAGCCTCTGGGCAATGGGGTACGAAGTTTTTTTTATTTGTGATTAAAAGTTAAAAAATTAATTAAATTGAATTTTTGGTTGCAGATATAAAAATTGAAGGTGTAACAAGCAAAAAAGGCAGAAAAATTGAAGAAAAGAAGAAAATTTGAAGAAGGCCCAGCACAATACGCGCACGTCACGGACTAAGCGGGCCAGGAAGTACACGCGCTAAGCGCGGGTGTCGTGCTAAGCGCGCCTACGAAGGCCCAAAGCCCACTTCAACAGTTATAAATAGAGAGTCAGTCCAAGGGACAGAGACACCACCACACAACCCCCTCTCCTAGGGGTTTCATTTACTCCCTTTCTTTCACCCCTTATCATTGTAAAGCTCTCTTCACTATGAGTGGCTAAACCCCCTAGCTAGGGTATGGCCTAAAAAGCCAATGATGTAGGGAGCATTTCAAGAGTTATCAATAAAAATTTTGTATCTCAGAACTTACTTTTTGTTAGGGTTTAGTCCACTCGGGAGAGGGTAAAGCCTAATTAAGGGTAAGGAATGAATACTTGAATCTGTTTTAAGGGTTAGGTCACTCGAGAGAGGGTAACGCTTAATAGAACACTTAAAAGGAAGAAATTATCGTGTTATCTTTTAGAGGGTTTTCCTTCTATATTATTTTATCTGCTTTTCTTTCTTATTTATTCTGCATCTTTATTTTCTTTTCTTTCTTATTTATTCTGCATCTTTATTTTCTGTTAGTCTGTAGGCCACTCGGGAGAGGGTAAAGCCTAATTAAGGTAGGCTTGTCATCATGAGGCATCAAGGGCAAGTAGATGGATAGATGTGGGGCAGAATTAGTTCGTATTGATAACAGACAAATCCTGACTCCATCTATCTAGGCTGATTAGACTTGTTAGGTTTTAGCGATTTTAATATATAAATTTTATTCCCAATTTTATTGTTGACTTTTCTTAGAAGTAGTTATCTTATTTTTCTTATTTGTTTTTCTCAGAAGTAGTTATTCCTTATTTGACAGTTGGGTTTTTTTATTAGGAGTAGTTATCCTCTATTTAGGAGTAAGTATTTAGGCTTAGTAGATTTAGATTTTATTCTGCCTTTATTTGAATTTCGTAGAAGTAGTTATCTTTATCATATCGCAATTTAAATATTTTATCTTTTATTTTGATCTTTCAATCTTTTATCTTCTAATTTTATCTTTAAATATCTTATCTTTTCTTTACCTTATCTTATCAGTGGATTCGACACTCGAATTTCCGAGAACTTTACTACTTTGTGACGATTTGGTACACTTGCCACCGAGTTAATAATTCCCGAGTCATTACCAATATTACTATTTTTTAGCAACAAATCCTGGGCTTGAATCACATTAACTCTAAGGTACCAAAGCCTGGGAGAAATATATACCTTGGAACGAGTGTGAGCAATGTTTTCACCACTAGTTTCTGATGCATCTGAATGCCAAGCCTGAGAAAAAGCTTCATCTGCCTGAGTTCCCATCCAAACAGACACCATCAACTCTCCTTGAAGCTTCACCCCATTTTGATCCTCAAGCTTGTACCATTGCGGCGCCAAGGGGCTATCGGGACGAACTCTCACTGGGACATCACAAATTGTGAATGCAACACGTCCCATGAACTCATCAGGGTCATCATTATCCTTGTCCTTCACCACAATCTCCAAAACTAGCACTTGAATTCTCTCCTTGGCAAAAGCAAAGACTTGGTTCCATTCTGGGGTGGTGGTTTTCTCCAAGCATCTTGTTCTTCCTGTGAAGCTTCCAAGATTCACTTCCACAAAAGGGTTGCAAGGTTGACATTCACATTTCTCAGACAAGTCTTTGGCTTTCACGACCCTGACAAACAGAAACTGCATTTTCTCAACCAAGTCAAATGCAGTGGGGAGCCTATCACCACTGATTGCTCTTCCAGCACTGATGTTTGGAGTTGTCGCCTTCAGAGAGAAATCCTCTTTGTTCTTCTTTTGGTTTTGGTTTTGGTTTGCCATTGCTTATTCTGCAAAAAAGTTAACACAGACTACAATTAAATCACTCACACACACACACATGTATATATATAGCATGAACAAATGGCATATAGGACTAACGAGAAAACATACAATCACAAACTGTTGAATTTATAAAGAACTCAGAATGTTTGCTCAGAATTTCAAAAGATAAAAATGGTGTGAATCCTTATAATGAAGTGCAGGTTTGGTGAAAAAGATAAAAACAATTGTCAGTTGAATGCAGTGATTACGGTTTGTAACAACAGCAACGTAAACATGAATTTGAAATTGAAAAGATGCCATTTTTTAGTTTTTGAATTTCTACTATTTATGGTAATGCATATAAACATAACACCACACCATGCATCGTGAGAGAACTAAATAAAAAAAATGACCATGCAAGCAAATTTAACGAGAAAATTCAGTATTTTTTTTTTAAAGTAACAAGGATGAAAATTCAGAAAATGAAAAAATGTGACGCTCACACACACACACACAAAAAAAAAAAAAAAAGTGAAAGATTATGAGAGAAAGAAGAGGGAACTTACGTGAACTTGGTTGGTCTGACAGTTCAATTTGCCGTAACCACCAAAAAGACAAACAAGTCTACCACCTTTGACGGTGTTTTGACGGCGTTTGCACGTGTTTCTTTTTCTTCAGAATTACTTATTACTTACTAGCACTGGTCGTTTTTAAAAGAAGAAGACGCATTTAATTTAATTAAAACTAAAAACAGCGGTTACTGTCGCTGTTACACAATTTCAGAGTATAAAAATGATGGAAGAAGGCGAGTGGTCTTATGGATTATAGATTATTTTGATAATAATACACATTTAATTTTATTAAATCATCATAATGTGTGCTCTTATGGTCTTATTTTTTTATTTTTGGTTTGATTCTATTATATTATTAGTAAGGTTTCATTTTTTCCGTTGGAATGTAGTATCAGTTTTGTATTTGAATTTTTGAAGACGATTCAATTTAAAACAATTGATGTCATCTAATAATTGACAATTAATCACTTTAGTTTTACTTTTTTCTGCGGCCCTTGATTAAATATTTTTTGTATATATTAAATGAGAAATTTTTATTTCTATTTTCTAAATAAACTGAGGAATTATTAGTATGCCAAGTATATGAGGAATAAATAATTAAAAAAACGTTAACTCTGTTTAAAATTATCAGAAACTTGGAAATCATTTTAATTATCAAGATCTTTAAAATATTACAATCATTTCCCGCCTATTTCAAATTATGATTGCTATAAAGTTAAATCACGTTATTTTTTCTTACATAAATCTCCCAAGAACGCGTATCGTTACTACTGAACCAAACACACTAAATTGACAACATTAAGAGAAAACAATGCAATCATTAGTTTCAAAAAATGAATTTAAAACAAAAGATAAATGTGATTAATTTTTTAAAAGAAAAATAAATTCCAAGATTTATCCACTCACTTTAATTTAATACATAATGTTTTTTTTTTAATTTACTTCGATTTCTTACCCTCAAGTTTCAATTAAAAAATAGAAGTTGCAACTTGCAACATTAGAAAGATTTCCTTAATCTTAACATGGCTGCAAAGCATGATACAACTACAATGTTAAGTTATTGTGCCGGGAAATCAAAAGAAGTGAGTGATAAAACACCAAAGAAATCAAAAGAATGACGGGATGAATAAAATCAGCCATCACAATGTTGCTTGTCAAATGATGAAAGTAATTAAAAGAAAGTTCAACACTAATATCTACTTTGACTAAATTCATAATTGACAAATAATTGCAGTAACTTAGTAAATAGCAAATTGACTTCAACATTCTGAGACTTCATGTCCAGAGATCCTTCTTCCCTTCAAGGATGAATGAGTTACTGTCTGCGCAATCATCAATGCAAATCCTTTTAGCAGGACAAAAACTTGTCCCAATAAATTGAATTGCGGTGAGTAATAAAAAATGCATGTACAAGGCAGAAACAATCAGGGTGATTTGTAGTTTTGAAATGGTACTAGTCTTGAAGCAAATAGGGATCTCGGGTAACAGGATTCCACAGCCTTAACTTGATGACACAGCCTTATTAGAGAACCCATTTCTTGGCCTCTTGTTGGATATAATATCAGAAAATGAGTCAACTAGTTGCCCTGCCAAACTACTTGGATCATCAATCAGAGCTTGAATGAAAGTATTTACCACCCGACGTTCTTGTTCTGTCGACCTCAAACTAAACCATGTCAGCAATTTCAACCTAAATTCCTGCTTGATATGACCCTGGCATTCTAGCCAGCGAATTACTTTCACACAATACTCAAAGTTCTCATCTAAGGAGAATGGACCATCAGATGCACGTAAAGGAGAATCATTTATCAAAGTGCTGTCACAATCATGTGTCTCTTCATTTGTGCTTGCTACCCTCTTCCTACATGCATCTCCACGAGAGTCAACTGCTGGAACTTCACCAGTAGGTCCATGGTTCCAAGTTTGGGAACCACCACTACCGTGTGATCTTGCTAAATTTTTTTCTAAATCATGCGAAGCAGCATCATCATCTGCCTCAACAGCCTGCTGCAAAGTGCAACCATTATCTTCATCCCTAGAAGACTCGAATGGAGGTGTAAGCTCTTCATTTAAATCAGGCACCGAAACAACATTTAGATCAAGGTCACGAGAAACTGAAGGCAACAGCTCTTGTGGATTGGTAGGCTTGATTGTTTCACTTTGCCCACAGCATTTTCTCTTGTCAGCGCAGCAAAATTCCTCAGAGCAGCCTTGTTCTTGAGCCCAAGAAAGATGCAAAATTTTCCCAAGGTCTCGAACCTTAAATCCAGAGTCTTCCATTGTGGGATTGGGCTCCATTTTGGAGCCAGAAGAATTGCATTCAGTTTGAAGGTTCTCCTTTTTTTTATTCATGGCAACTGATGACGATGAATTCTTTTCCAATATCTCAATGCTCTTGGTGAAACACTTGGCCTCAGAATGACCCAGGTCACCCATATCTGTAAAAGATACAACCCGAAATGTATATTCTGTGCAAGGCTGGAGGTTGGATATCAAAATCCTTCTCTGAGCTTTGGGAAACACAGAAACGGGATCTTTAGTGTGCGACTCCTCCCTACTCTTGTAATACCAGAGCTTGTATCCCTTAACGTCCCCAGAAGATGCATTTGACATTTCAATTAAAATGATTTTGACTGAGGAAGCTGTTACCTCTTCAAACACAACCTTGCATGCAGCAGGAAGAGAACCCTCTGCAAGTTAAAGAAGTTCATCATATAAATCAAAATTGCTTGGCACGCAAAAAGAATTTATATATTAAAAAGAAAAAAAGCAATAGTTCCCACCTCTGGATTCTGGATGTACATTGGGAACAGTGGCCAACCATTCATCAGCTTTCTCAATAGCAAGAGAGCAGAGTTTTTGTACGTCACTGGCAATAGGGAGTCTGCTGACAATCCCACGGGCCATCTTGGCAGAAACCCCATTAACTGGACCAACTTCAGTTTCCAGTTTAGCCTTTGCCTCTTTTACCATTTCATGCAATTCTTTAAATCTTGAAGTACCATCCAAAAGCCTGTAGCTCAAATATATTCTGTAGCATAGTACATCTACACGCCGGGCATCTTTTGCTATATTTAGCTGCTTCTTCCAACATCTGTCGGTATTAAACATGAGGCACCAATTTCATCAACATAAACTAAAATTTTAGTCACAAACACAAGTTGAAAATGGTTTAAATCACCACAATATTCCATTTCACAATCAAATTAAAGGAACTGAGAAAGGCCATAATGGAATTCATTTCTCTTGGAAAAAGACACAAAGGACAACAAACACAGTAGCAATTAAGTTTGCTTCATTGTTGCATGCAAGTCAAGTGAATAATGGACAAGAGAAGCAGGAGACATGGGTGAATTCATTTTTAATTCTCTTATTCAATATATAGTTATATACAAAATGCAGGTTGATACATATTATTTCACAGCATAAACAAAGAAATTTGAAAGATCAATTGAAGCCTCCCAGTATCAATAAAATGATACAAAGAAGAGATAACTAGACAGGTAAAGAAAATTACTCACCCAAGTATCCCAGTAACTTTACCGCAGGATGCACAACAATAACCACCATCTAGTTGCATCAGTTGTCCATGATCAACAACTCCTACTTTTTCATGTTGAAGAGCACACTCAATATGGCAAGACAACCCACAAGAGTCCCCTTGAGAAGATTCACATGTGCATACCAACCAAAGACTAGGATCCTTGTTATCATCAAAAAGGTGGCAAATACAGCAAGAGCACCTTCTACAAAATGTGTCATCTTTAGAGAGAACAGCTCGGCAGGCAGAATTCTTACAGATCCAAGAGTTTGAATGTCCAAAATCACTAGGTGGGTCAGGAGTTGGTACGAACCGCACCGGGTTTTCTCCTTTGCGATGTTGCTTCCTAGAAGGCTGATTGCTGATACCAGAAACTTTTTTTGAGTCCTGTTTCTTGACAATCTTACTGGTTGACTTGGTTTCAGCCATCCTGCTTTTTGAAGAAATGTTCTTTTTGTCCTTATCAAAGCAAGTTCGTAAAATTTCCTTCTTAGGACCAGATTTTAGGAACTCCTGAAGAAGTTCTGAACTTCTTGAAGCATCATCTGAATGGCCATTTTTTTCTGGAGTACTTTGTGCACTGGATGAAAGGCTTTGAACACCAGAAACTGAAATAACAACCAAATACAAAGTAAGTCCAGGGGAAACAGAAGGAAAATCCAACTAAAGTAAACGATGAAACCTGCTCTGTTAATCAACTGAAGAGAAATAAAATAAAATAAAAAAATAGCAGATTAATCTAGAGCAATAACAAATGAGATAAGTAATAAATTACACACAGGTTCCACCAAAGAAATATGAATAGAAGATTAATCACAGAGCAGTTTAACCTTGAACAGAAGAACTTCAGCCCTTCTGTGACTACATCATTTAGATCAAGGTAATCAAACTCGAGATTTTACTTAGACTTGGGAAGAGGAAACAGAAGCAAAAACCATGGAATCATAATTCGTAACACAAAGCATAAGATTCTACAAGATTCATAAAATTCATTTATAAGCATATTGCAAAGCATAAATAAGAGAAAAAAAAACATTATAATGCACATCAAATACTTAAATAAGCTTAAATTCATAATCATAACCATCTCCTTCATCAACCATATTAGCAAGATGATCCTCATATAGATGTGGCACAGCAAGAACATCCTCATCCATATTTTGTCTTGAGGGAGGGTTGCGAGAGGTTGAAGATGGAGACAAACAGTTGTTTTGTGTTTCTCGGTTCTCTCAGTAGATGCTTCTAGGTTCTTGGTGTTAGGGTTAGTGAGCACTTGATTTATGGGCTTGGGTTTACGGGCTTAGGTTTGCAGAATCCTAGAATGGCCAAAACAATTTGGAGCCTGACTTGCCAAGTAGAATCAAAAACTCTACGATTCTGTGTGGCAGTGCTGCAGATTTGTGAGTCTGAGCTCACACCAACTCATGTAGGGAGTGTAAAATCGTGCATTCTATGACTCAGCATGTAATTGTGACTACCATGGTTCAGATTAGGGTAACCCTAATCATCTTCAACAGAGCCTATTTGATTTCCTTTCCCAAACAAAATCATGGCCCCAATTGTATATATTTAACATCAAAGCTGAGCATATGTTGCTACTCTTCGTCCATTCGGTCTCATTCTTGCTCTAGCACCTGTATTATTATTAGTAAACCAATACCTGCTTTAGCTTCACACTTGTAAGCCTCATATTTTAACATCATACATGGGCTTAAGAGTATAAACTGGAAATCCAACAACTACAGATAAACACGTCAAGGTTATGTTTCTACCTATTTATCATGTATGCATCAATCAGCAGTAGCTAGAGCACCTGCACTAGAACCCAGAACCCTCCCTATTCCAACGCAACAGAAGAATGTAAATAAATTGTCCAAAATAGTACATTACAAATGGAAAACAAGAGAGAAGCCACATAACAGGATGAACAAGTTGACTGCAACTCGCATGAACTCAATCTAAAAACAAATTGAACTAAATGAAGAATATAAAAACAAAAACCTATGAAGAGTTGATTCTGGAGACAGCCATTATTAATTCATACGCAAAATCAAAGACAATTCAAAAGTATTAGCACATTTTTTATCCATTCCAAATAATGCTACATAAAGCTGTTTTGACTCTTGCATTTTAAATCCTTTATCATTCAATCATGAAGTATCATCCTAATGTTAAATTCTAATTAACACAATCATTGTCTTTGAAAGGATTCCTCTTTGAATGGACAGAACCAATGTCAAATCCATTTCCACCTTCAACTTCAAAAAAACAATAAAAAATTTTAAACATCAATGTCGAAATTATGAGCAGATACTAATACTATACTAAATCAGGAAATGAATTAAGCATTCAAGAGAAACAGCCAACATGCCAAAAAAATATTGTATTCAGTTATTTCAGTTCAAGATGAACAACAAACAACCAAGGAGAAAACCTGGACTCAAGTTCCTCCGGTTGAAATGCAAAATTCATAATTAAATAGGAGTAACAAAAATCAAGCTACCCTGAATCAGTTAAAATTACAAAGCATTCTCCAAATTATATTCCAAACAACAGGGATCACACCTTTTCACCAAAAGTTTGACAATACACAACAAGGGCACAACACAAAATATATGCACACATCAGGCATTCTCATAATTCAAATACCTAAAAGACTACATAGAGATCCTCATAAGCACCAGATCCTCCCTACCATGGAAAAAGAAAAAGAAAAAGAAAAGAGATATCCTGACAGAGTCGACACTACAGCACCTCCACAGTCAACAATGTGATAAATCCAGGGAGGGAATTCAAGGCCAACATGCAACAGGTATAGTTTGGAATAACCCTTTATACTAGACTATGCAGGCAAAGGAGAAAGACCTAAAGCTATAATTTTAATTTATTATGCACATCTATCTTAATCAATACAAGTGCAAATCTTTATACGCGTACACCATTCAAAATATTTTTAAGGAATGTATTCTTCATCAATCCAACCATTGAAGTATACTTAATTGTCTTGATCCTTCTTGCCAGATATTTGAAAATTTGGTCCTCAAGAAGTACATAATTAAAATTTAATATTTTAAGCATAAAAAGTATACTGAATGCTCATCTTATATATTTTCTAGTGAACAATTACAAATCAATTTAAGATTATCTAAATTAAGAGAATTGATTATCCCATGGAAGATTTTCTATGAAATTTGTGCTATAAAAAGTCTTGTCAGGATAAACATAAAACTGTACAGTAGAAATAAATAATATTTCAGTATAATTATATAATCACCAGACACACTGCAGTTCTACTAAAGTTGTATCTATTTTAAAGTACCAAGTGCATGCTTGGATAATTGGTAAAGTATTACTGGAGTCAGTGAGTGGAATTCATTCGGAAGAAATATCTTCTGTAGAATGAGTTGTACATTTAGGAGGGTTCTTCCTAAAGGTAATTGGTGTAAAACTACCAAAATTACTTTCAACTAATACCCTAATAAATTTTAGTTTGGTAACTGACAAGACAATTTGGACAACAGAATCACTAGTTGAGGAGTTATTTATACAAGGACTAAATTCAATAATCACACTCCACTCTTAGCATTTATAATACCATCAAATTCTACAATGTTTGTTTTAATTGGGAGGATTATATGTACTTCAATTCTTTCTAATTATACTCTATCCATAACAGAAACACACATTAATGCATTAATATTTCATAATTTCATACGATAAAAACACAACATCATTGGTACATCAAAGGGAAAAAATAAATGGACATTCATATTGAGAATAAACATAACAGGAAAAGGGAAAAAAATCCATTTAAAAAGAAGTCCCAGATTGGTTTTGTAGACAATCTTCATACCCTTACCTGATTTATTGCTGAAAATTTGAGTAAATCTTATGCCACATAATTCTTCATTGTTATTTTCCTTAATAAGGTATCACAAAGGTTCACAAAGTATAACATTTCCATACAACAAACGACAAACAGTACTGTTTATTTAGTATAATATAATTCCAATTAACAAAAAAGAGGAAGAATAGGAAATTAGATATACCTTTATGCATTGCAGCCCATAGCCACAATTACTTTCCAAACCTTATACCATACAGAGGAAGAAATACAAACACTTGATTGAAACCATACGTGTTCAGCATTTACTAAACCTGAGAAGCTTATTCAGATATAACATTGATCCTTGATTCTTAAGAAAATAGCCAAGCAGCAGATATGACCTCAGGCTTATGTCATCATATTACTCTATTTTAAGCACATTTTATAATATATTGCATCATATGAGCCAACCAACTTTCACGTCAGGGTTTGGCCAATAAAAGGGAAAATATTGGTGAAGCAATTAAGCACTAACACAAAAGTTATGAGGCACCTAACCATGGGGCTATAAATTGATTAAGTGACAAAAGGCCTAGCAAAAGAAGCCACTTTCAATATTTAAACCAAACAACAGTGGACTGAAACTGTACATAAACACTAGTCCTTATAAGGGAAGAAAGCAAAAGAAATTTGATGGTTAGTTAGACATGTTTTGAAACATGTAGCAGTGTGTTGGTCAGTAGTAAAACACATAAAATAACAGAATCATTAGACAAATCACACAGCATGCATCAGCCAGTCAGCATTAGAAACACAACAGAAAGGGGTATAAAATTGTTGCAACCTGTCACTACTGAAAGAACAAACTAAAAAAGAAGCTCAAAAACATACCTTTAGCGAGGAACTTGTCTTCTAAATCCATTTGCAAGTGTCCAACACTGTAACAAAATGGCCCTTCTCTGACAAGCAGATAAAAAATGGCATTAAAAGGCTGCTTACGTTATTGTGAAGAGAAAATGAGTCTCATGCATGAATCATCACTCCACTCAACTCCCACATGAACAGAAAAAGGAATCATTTTTAGTGAAGTCTAAGCCATGTGTATCACACCAAAGAAAATTAACAAACAATAGTTAACCAAATCTTCAACATAACCGGCACCTCACTTAAAGCACAAATTCCATTTTTAAAATGATCAAGAGGAGTAAACAACAATTACCAAATACTTCAAAAACTTATTCTGGATTGTCACTTTTTTTTCATTTACCTTTAACGAAAAATAAAGTAATAATTTAGCACAGGAGAGAGAAGCCATGTTTCAAATACACCAATGTCGGAATGTAACTAGCTCCTCATGACTTGAGCACAATAAACAAACACATTCAAAACGCAAAACCAATAGTACATCTTTTTTCCCGTGAAATTCGAACAGTGTCAAAGTTTATAATAATTCACACATCTTCGCCAACCACCTGAGCTAAAACCCTTCACCATACCAATAGTACATGACACCAACCATTAAAAATAAAAATATATACCTCAAATTGAAAAAAAAAAAATCAAACTACAAATACAGCTGTATTACCTTGCCCATTTGACTTAAATCCACGTTTCCTCATGGAAAAGATCCAATTCCAATCAACTTTCAACAGCTAAATAAAATTATTATTATTATTAACTTAAAGTCTTAAATACATTCCAAAACAAATGAAATAATATAGAGATAAATAAATGAGAAAGTGAACGTAAAAAGAAAACCAGAAGCACAACAAAATCACGATTTAACCGCTCTTCCAATACGCATTGCGTGCCGTGCATTAACAATAGGGAGAAAAAAATCAAAGAGAGTCTCTAAATTATTTTTCTTAATTTAAAAAAAAAACAAATCGAATAAGAAAAATTTAAAAACGAATAAAAGCGGTTATTTATGCGAGAATCACGTGGCGAACGTGAAAATAGGAAAAGAGACCGTGGAAGGGGGGAAACGAGAACGAATCTGCGAAGAAAAGCGAATCGAAAAAACGCAAAAAAAGAAAATAAAAAAAAAAGCTGAATCACTGACCTTGGGAGAATGGGGAGAGGAATCAAGGGTTTATTGTTGCCATGAATCCCTAACAACACAACACGACCAGACACAAACGTTGTTGTTGTGGTGGTGGTGGTGGTTGTTGTTAGTTTGCGTTGTTGCGTTTCAATAGAGAGAGAGAAAGAGAAAGAGGAGAAAGACCTTCGTTTTGTACGAGTCACTCACGTTTTAGGAAGGGAGGAACGTCACGCGCGAGGGATGGCGCGTGGAGTGATGGTAGTTTGAATGGTTCGGTTTTTGTGGGTGAATGGATACGGATAGTATAGTCAGGTCAGCTGTTGCTACTCCTCCAAAGTTCTTTCTTTTTATTTGGAGGAATATATTTGTCTAAGAGAATAAAAATCATTTAAAATAAATTTTATATCAATTTATGAAGATAAAATAGTGTAACAATATATTAATTATTATAATTTTTTTAAAATTATCCTAAAACATAAATATATCTTATATTTCACTTTTTTGTATCTTAATTATTTTATCAATGTTGATGGATAAAAGTTAACATTAACATGTATTATATTTTGAGGATTAAATTTTTTGCTTTCATCTTTTAGAGACATATTTATTTACACATTTAAAGACAAAAATGATTATTATTTTCAAAAAGTGGGGAAGATGAAACTCAAGAAAATGTTATATGATAAATATGTCATTATGTTGGCAAATTAAAGATAATCACATTGAAAATCATTTGAGTGACAAATTTGTTTCTCTTTGACGGACGAAAATTAACGATGGATATAATTAAGATTTTCTCGATGAGATTTAAGATATTCTCTTTTTTATTGAATGTATTTGAAGAATATTAATAACATTATTTTTAATGTATTTTTAATTAAAATGAAAAATAATAATTAATGCAATTAGGGTTGTCTTGATGAGACTTTAAGATATTCTCTTAAACTTTGACCCTAACTATATGATTAATCTTGAATCTAAAATCTAATATGTGGTTGGACATATGTCCAACATGCACATTTAAATAGAATTATGTTAGCATAAAAAATGTCCACTGCCATCATCAGCTAAAACAACTGGACTAAGAAAGGATGGGCAAGCCTGCCTCCTAGAATACATAGGCATGTTGAGATGAAGATCATTCTTTGGCAAACCAATCTTTACACAAATTAACTTTTCTTAAGGTATATTGGATGTTGGTCAGGAGAACACGAATTTTGTTAGTTAATGATGATAGCATAGGATGCAACAGAGACATGTGTTGAACCAAAAGCTGATATGCATTCATGGAATTTGTTTCACAAATCAAGTGCAATTAACCATATTCCCAAGCTATTTTAAGAGCATGGTATATAGCAAACAATTTTGCATGAAGGTTGGTAGTCAACAATAGTCGAAGTAATCGTTAATCCATTTGTCAAGAGAATTGCGAAAGATTCCACCAAAGCCCGATTAAGTGTAAACAATGTGACACTTGTAAAATATTAGAAAATATATAGAATTAAACACATTGTTAATCACATCTAAAGTTATTCATTCGTACTTAAGGATGTATTTGACGTGAATAAAACTCAATTTTCTTTTACAAATTTAGTGTATGTTGTGAATTAAATAACATTAATTGATAAATTTGATTATATACCTTTAGATTATCTTTAGTGATAGAACTAATTTTGAATTTTTGAATTTTTTTTTTTTTGAGTCTCATGATATTATTAAGATTTTTTCTTTTTTATTCTAGTAATAGATTTTACTTTTGGTTCTTGAAATATTTTTGTGGGTTTCATTATGAGTCCCTTAAATATATTTTATCAATAAATTAGGGAGAGAGATATTAAAAAAAATTAAAATAAGATAATTCTTGAGAATTCTTTAATAGGAATTCAATCTCCATCCATAACAGAAATCTTCAAATCATGTATAATGGTAAATCTAGTGAAAAAAAATTCTTAAACTCAAGAATTCAGCCCAAAAATCTTCATTAAAGATATTTTTATTAGGATTCTTGAGTTTAATTTATGATAATAACCAATATATTAGAAATTGTTGGTGGCTTTAATTTCTTTATTTGACCATTGCGGTTTCTCTCTCTTGTTACCAACTCGTCGTTTTCAGGTTTAAAAATGAACATTGATGGACATTAATGCCCCTTTTGTTGAAAATTTTAGAAGTATCAAATCCGCTGCATTTGTTTTTGCTTCTGTTTTACGTAACCCCCATCAACAGCTGTACTTGTCACCGAAAGAAATTGAACTGAATAAGAATAATAACCTACTAAACCTAGTTTTTTGTTTAGGCAACCGTTCCTATAATTTATTTTGAATAAAGTAATTTATGTTTAGATAATAAAAAAATTGTACCAAATTAAAAAAAACACTAGTCAAATTAATATAACTTTTTGGTTAAATTAATGAATAGGTTTTTTAACCGTTTAGGGATTTTTAATTAAGTCTCTAAATTGAAAACGTATTGTAATTCATTTTTTTAATATTTTAAATTTCAATTAATTGTGTTTCTATGATTTTAAAAACTGCTACAAATTATTTTTTTCCTAATAATTTTGGATATGTTACAGCATATGTTTCAATGCATATACAGCATACGAACAAAAAAGTAAAGATGGAGTTCTTTTTACAAACTTACGTTTAAGCTAATATAAATTAATTTTAGAGACTGAAAATATAGTTTGATATAAAAAAAATGTCTCACTTTATAGTTTTATATATTTCTGCATAAAATACATTGTAATATTTCTTTTCTTTGTTCAAAAATTGTAATAGTAATTGATTCGTTTCTTTTTCATTTATCGTAAATGTTAGGTCAAATTTACTTGTTTAACATAATATATGAGCATGATATTATTAAACTTTACAAGTTTGTACATCTGTAAAAATCAACTAAATGCGATTTTCTGTCCAAACTTAGGTTTGAGCCAATTTCTATTTTCGAAAAATATTCACATTCTTTCTTTTGCAAAATTAAATTTGTGGATTATCATTTGTTTGGTTTGTATTTTTATTTTTATTTTTTCAAAAGATTAAAATTATGAAAATATATTTAATTTAACTTTTTGTTTTTTGCTTCTGGAAGAAAGAAATAGAGAAGTATGAAAAAAAATAAGGAAATATATTTTTAGATTTACTTAAAATTACATTTTTACCTTATTTTCATTTTATCCAGAATGAGGTTATTGTTTTTAAATGAAAACGAACTTTTGCTGTTTCTATTTTTTGATTTGTTTGTAAAAATATTTTTACTAAAAATGTTTTCAAAAATCTAACCAAATACATTTTTGCCACTATTTTTTATTTTCAATCAAAATAAAAACAAAAAACAACCAACCCAAACAACCCCTAAATTTATCTCGGATTTCATGTACCACATCTCAAGCGGACATCCAAACATGCCAAGCTGATACAAAAAAAAAAAGTTAATTTATCAGCGACTTTATTGGAAGAATGTATGGTATGAACAAGTTTGATGGATCCAATAGTTAAAGGCAACTACTGTGCAACCTAAACTGTTAAATTAACATGAAATGTATAAATTTGTTAGCAAAGACTCCTCTACCTTAATTGAGAAACTTCAGTTTTGGCTATCTAAAAATACATTTATATTAAAAACCTCGCAAGAGCTTTTCTATCCATACCAAAAACTTATTGAATTCGACCAAAAATATATAGTAAAATATGCAATATAAAAAATTACATTTTAAATCATTTTTACTTAATTCAATGTAAAAATATATATAGATTTACCGTACATAAAAAAAAACAAATGGGTAAAAAGTAAAAACAAATGACAGAGTAAAAATGCTCATTAAATTTACATTAACATGAATAGCTGATGAGTCTGCATCAGCAGAGAAAAAGGTACATTAAGCACGTGATTGGTAGGTGCATTCTCCTTGCTATCCATTGCGCGTGAGAATAACATTATCCAACAAATTATTAATTATTTTTCTTGTTTTTATTTCATTCTATTTTATTTATTTTGGACACGTACTATTGGAGACAAAAAGCGTTATTTGGAGAAGCGTTTGGCTGGGACGTGAGAAAGAGATCACATAACACAATATCGTGTTTTATGATCCATCATAAGGAAAACATAAACAAATAAATGTTCATATTTGTGCATATTTGGTTTTTTAATTTTTTTATGGAAAACAAATTCACTCAATCCAATATAGGTGGCTCAAATGGTGACGCAAAAGATCTGAATTCAAATGCCAAGTTCAATTCTTATAAAAATACATTCTTAAAAAATGTGAAATATTTTAAGTAGAAAATAGCTCATCACTGTCTTAAAAATACTAGACTTGTAAACATATCTCAAAATTTTCCAGATAATTCAATATTTTATTATCTTAGTAAAAAAAAATATTCAAACATTCTTTCTATATCATAAAAAGAAAATTTTGTTTTAATTAATTTTTAATTTTTTTTATTAATCAAAAAATTTATTTAACTATTTGATAAATAATTTTTTTAATAATTTTTTAGTAACTTCTTATGTTTTTTTAAATGTTACTTGAAATAATATTTTTTTAAATATTAGCTCCTAATTATTAACTTTTTATATTTTCTTTCATTTTTATCTTCAACATACTTATCAAATTTCTTAGTTACTCTTTTTAAATAAATTATAATTTTATTATTTTTTTTATTTTATATTTTTCAATTATTTTAATAATTAATTTTATTAAATATTTATAAGTAAATAAATTAATTTTTTAACTTTCAATTAACTTTTCTACTAATTTTATTCATAATCTATACTTAAAAATGTGCATAATAATATAATGAAATAAAAAATAAAAAATATTTGAAATATTTTCATGTATCATGTAAAATGACATATATATATATATATATGAATGACAAATGAAGATTCTAAACCATCAAGAAAATTAATATTAATAATAATTATTAGTTAAATTTTATTTCTCATTCATTTGAATCTCTAATAAATTAGAAGGTTAAAAAAAAACATATTAATAAGAAAACTTTGTCGTGTACGTAATTAATTAGTTATGTTCTGTCATTCAGCTGCAGTGCTAAGGTAACAGCTAGTTATGTTATGGAGTCAGTAAAGAACCCTAAAATCTTTTTCGAGCGATATAATGATTAGTTATAAATTAGTAAACTTTAAAGTTAGCTGTGATCCCGTGATTATTGCCGTAGCATTACCAATGTCAAGGTAGCAATGCATGCATCTGCTATCTAGTCACAAAATACTATTGTTATCTTTTTTCGAGTCGTATGATGACTAGTCATTAGTAGTATTGACTAAATTAAATAAATAATAATTCAGCAAAAAATAAATAAATAAATAATAAATTTACTTGTAATCCCGTGAATACTGTCATGACATTATTGTGTGTTTGTTTTCTTATCAGTCCCATCCATTAATCTTATAAAACTATTGTTCTAATTATCAACTGTATTGACTCAAATCCACAATAATTTCTTTTTAAATGGATAAAAAAACATGATACTCCCCATTTAAGAAAGAAATTCAAAATATTGATGAACACCTTGAAACAAAATGGTTCTGAATTTAGGCTGGTCAAAAGGCCCACACTGTTAAGAACATCAACAATATTGCAGTTATTTTACATTTCAATATTATTTTTATTAGAGTTTACATTTATGTTTATGTAGTTAAATGTTGTTAAGGCTCATAAGTATAAATCCGGTTGCATATAATTAGGGTGTGCTTGATTTAAGATGATGAATTTGAGATGTAATTGAATTGAAGTGGTTTTGAGGGTGAAAGTTGTGGGATGGGTATATGTTAGGGGTGATTTTGAGCTACAAGTTATAAAAAAATGAGTTTTATTGGGTAAAATTTTTATCCCAAAATGAGCTCAAAGGGAGTGAATTTGGACTAATAACTAAGATAAAGAGTTCCTATTCCAAAATTACCTGAGAGAATTTGTGATCCTGGTTAAATTGAACATTTTAGTATCTACATAATTAGTTATCCTATTCACATAATTGGTTATATAAGGTTATGAAACTTTTAAATTTTATTGAGTTAGTCTTGGGTCACCAACATAATCAATTATGTTTATAACATAATTGATTAAGTATGACATTGGATTGGAATATTTTGATGTCGGATTGATCACATAATTGATTATTTTGTTAGCATAATCAATTATGCATCTATTGAATCGTTCAAAAATTGAATCCAACTGATTTTAGGTTTGTAATATAATCAATTATGCTTATAACATAATTGATTATGTAATCAAACGAAGTTGCATAATTGATTGTGTGATTTTCATAATCCACTATCAACTTAATGTTAAAAAAAAAATTGTCACCTAACAAGTAGGAACCTTTTTTATTTAATAGGGTAAAATTGACATTTGATCCATGTCTATTTTTTTAACCTTTCCTTTTTATTTTTTACCTACTTACTACTTTAATTCAAAACTTTCATTTCTTTTACATTTTTTTTCATCTCAACCAAACAATTTCACTTTGTACTCTCTTTTATCTATCTGATCATCTTTATTAGGATTTCTTCTCCCAATTATATTTTTTTATTATTCACAAAATTCAAACCAAGACCTTGTTTAAGTAAACCATGTCTCACTTGGACCAACAACTTGTGGGTGGTTGGTGAATGTATTTTCAAGTTTCAGCTAAAACAATTAATAAAAAGTTGGGTAATAATTAAGCACCAAACTACTTCCAGCCGTGGGACCGGAAGCAATTGTTGATGGTGGAATTGGACCATTGGTAGGGTCTATTTTTTGTTATAAGGATTCTCAAGTTTTTTTTTTTATAAACAACATTTAAATCTGTATTTTTGATATAGCGTACCTTTTTCAAAAAGTATTATTAATTCTCAAGAAAATAATATTTTGTTTTTTTATTTGTTTTTCTAATAACTTGCTAAGAAACTGTACATCAAACACGTATTAACATGGTTACATTATAATTATAACAAGAATACATTTTTAAATATAATTTATATAAAACAAATATTATTTTTGTAATTTAAATAAGTTTCTTGATCAAATTCATAACTTAAGTTCTTGTTTAATAAAAGTTTATTGGATACATAATTAACTAAATCATTTACTAATTAATTTGATAATGTAAGGAAAAAAAGGGAGATAATTTACATGGCCATACTACTACAACAGAGAATATTAAATAAGAAACGTCCAAAGTGGCCTTATTCAGGGGTAATATGAACATTAAAGTGGATTCGTCGTGGCATAAATACGATGATGTAAAAGTAATACTATCCTTGTAATATTACATTACACACAATCTGCACTTAGTGGACACTGGATGGATGCTATATCATTACATAACACACGAAGGCTGCGAATAAGTAGCTAATACCCTGCATACATAAAGGAAGATCAAATCTACGTTAGACTCCACAAAATTAAAGGCTGGCTAAAAAAAGAAAGAATACCGTTAACGAAACTAGAACAGATTCTTGGCCTTAAAAAACAAACTGTTTTATTAATGCAACTAAATATCATTCGTAAGTCAACTGGAACAGATTCTAGGACTTAAAAAACAACCTGTTTTATCAGTGCACCAAAATATAATTCGTAAGTCAACTAGAACAGAATCTAGGACTGAAAAACAGCCTGTTTCATCGATGCAAAAGAAATTTTATAATAAGATATCTTGGCATCTCATCCCGGTCTTCTATTCTCCCAAACCAAAAGAAAAAGGAAAAAGGAATTTGCAGTGCACCAAACCACCGTGCATGGCTTCAGCCTTGAAGTCTTGTAATAATGGGAATATGTCAGAGTCTCACAGACATCAGAATATGCTTTCTTCCTAGATTGAAGGAAGACTTCTAAGTTGGAGCAAAGTAATATTTTCAAGTTCAGTGGATTACCGAAAGTCATATTAATGGAACTGAAACGTGGTTAACATAGGAACAAGAACCACTCAGACTCAAAGACACTGGAGTGGGAAAACAACAATGGATCTATGAAAATCAAGCAAATAGACAGAATACTTCAAAGCTTAAGCAAAACTCCAGACCTCATAGGACCAAACAAAATCCATAGTAATAGTCACTAATCAAGTGGACCTAACTAAATAAACAAGTCAGTAGCATAAACCCTAAGCAAGTCAATTTCTAAAATGACCCTCCCTCCGGTCTTAAATATAAGAGAGAGAAAAAACATTTTTTTCTTGGTCTCAAATATAAGAAAATTTCAACTAACTATCTTATTTAATGCTGTAATATCTAAAACACCCTTCATTTAATTGAGGTGTTAGTTTCAATGACTCTTTCTTATGTTGAATACCAAGTTCCAATGAAGGGTAAGTTGGAAAAAAAAAACCTTTCAATTGAAATTTATGCAATCATATGTGGTTAACCAACTTTCTTAGGAGGTGTTTGGTTTGATTGTTTTCTATTTTACTGAAAATAGAAAATGGTGATGGAAATACGTTTGGTTGGATTTTTGAAAACATTTTCAGTAAAAATATTTTCTCAAACGAACCAAAAACTGAAAACAATAAAATCTCGTTTTCAGTGTTTTTAGTTGAAACTGGGAATCTCATCTTGGTTAAAATAAAAACACGGTGACAAGGAATGTAATTTTAAGCAAATCTATGCATTTTCAGTGCTTTTATTTCTTGAAAGCAGAAAACAAAAAATCAAATCAAACATGTTTTCAGAATTCTAATCTTTTGAAAATAAAAACAGTTTTCAGAAAATAAAAACAGGAAATGAAAATAGAAAATGAAAATGGAAACCAAACACACCCTTAGTTAACGAGACATTTTTTTTTCTTATATTTGAGACCAGAGGAAGTAAGTAATAGCAAAATAATTTGCAACCAGATAAATTTAAGAGAAATATCCCATCAGTTTCTAAATGTTAAAACCAAGGCAAACGGTTAACACGGAGAACTTATGGCATGACAGGTAAGGATACCAATGCATGGTAGCGGATTTTGTAAAGGTGGAATGGTGATAACAATATATTAAGCATATTGTGGGCTGGCCAACCCAAAAAAACCAAACCAATATCTGAGTGTGGTGATCAACAAAAAGATGCTATTGACAGAGTCAGTAACTTTGCCACTGTCAATAGAAAGCTACGAGAGTCCGGCTCAGAACCAACCACCAAATTGCTAGAATTTCTTTTTCAATTTACCTACTTAGAATAGAACAGAAACAAGTATACCAAAGCAGTGAACAAAATAAACAAACACTAAATTCCATCAAGCCATGGGTCAAAAAGATGAAGATTAAATAAGAAATAGCATGAGCAAGGTAACAAAATTTATCAATAAAAATGCAAATCAACATCCTCGTACATTTAAAACAGTAGCAAAAAACTTTAAGCAGGAAAACTAAATAAAATTTTGAGGGTGACAATGGTGTAATGAAAACAGCAAAGATCTAGAATTATTTCAAAGTCTGATATCATCTAATAGTAATACAAAAAAGGAAAGAAAGCATAATTAACACACCACAAAAGCTTTTGCCAGCCATGGATCTTCATGTTGAAGAAAAGAGAAAACTCCGTTGGCAGGAAACAGTCCATCAAAAATTAGTCAAAGCTTAGATAACAAGTAAAATTATTAATAATAACTGTTACCCACTTATCCCAATACAAATCCAATTATGTTACCAATATTCTCTAAAACTTAATGATTATATTGATAATACTATGGTTCTATTTCAAAGAGTTTATTTACAGCTTATTTAAACTTATCTTAGAAGAATGTTTGAGAAAGTTTATGAGAGTAGTTTATGATATATTTATAGGCTGTTTCAGCTTAAAGCTCTCAAACATAGCTATGAAAACAACTTATATAGCTTATATGAAAACAATTTAACCTTATTTCCTCTTTAATTGTAAAAACAACTTATACATACTATGTTTACTTAAAAAATACACATATTAAATGATAGTTATTTACCCCAAACAAGCCATGCCATCCCAAAAAAACTATACTAAACCCAATGAAAGGACAATGTCAGCCTGTAATTCTAATGAACACATTCTCAACAAGCTGCCAATCAGACTCATGATATAAAATCCCTCAAAGTGAAGAAGATAACAATGACCAACAAATTAGATTTTCAATTTTTTCATGGCCCCGTGTCATCATTTTGCTTTTGCAATGTAACAAAACATGAAAATGAAAGAACTATATAACAGTACAGCTCTCTCTGTCATTCTATCCCTATCTAAAGCTTTGTTCACATTTCCAATTACAACACATAAAACCACAAAACAAAAAGGAACAACCAAATCACCGAAAAAATTAAAAGGAGCATAATTATAAAACAGTCTATATGCATTTACACTATTATCAAATTGTCAATTTGTCATATATGATAAGTCCTTAACCTATGAACAATTACCCAAAAGTTATATCTATCGTAATTTTTTATTATTAACGGTATAATTATTTTACCAATAGTACATAAAAATTAATCGCTTGTTAGTTAAATTCGCATATTCTCACATCAAATAAATTAGATTCCTTTTTTTATAAAAAAAAATCAAATAAATTAGATTCCTGTGCAATTGAACATCACGCCTTTCTAATCAAGCATCACGAACCTGCGAAAAGAATATAAAAATAAACCCTCACCTTTTCACGAAGAAGAGTGCTGGCCCTCGCACGCGGGGCTATCGTCGAAATTCTTCGATGGATACTTCGCCGTGACCATACCGACCTCGAAGACGATATCATCGCCGGAGGAGCGGATTCCGGTGATGGACCACCACTTGAAGAACGCGCGAACCCTAATCCCCTCGAGTTCAGCGATTTTCCCCTTCACGATCTTCCCTGTGATGGTGTCGGAATAGGTGGCGACGTAGTTGTCCGGCGGGAGCGTGATCTTGCACGCGCCGCCGAGCTTGACGGTAAAGTCACCGGAGGTACGGTTCACGGCGTAGCCCAAGACGGTGGTGGCGGGGAGAAGACCGGCGGGTAAGCCGTGGTTGATGAGCTCCACGTGAGCCTGCGATGACGTTGATTTGGGGGTTTTAGGGTTAGGGTTTTGGAACGAATTGGATACGAGATTCAGAAGCAGAGCAAACACGAAGAGGATTTTGGGATTCATGGCGATTTTTCGTTTCGATTCTAAGTTTTTTTTATTAAAAGAAATTATTTTCCTCTGGTCATGTATAAGGAAATGAAACTGATATTTTATTTTTATAAGTCAATTTTGATATTTATCACGGATTCACGGTAATGACGAGAGTAGATGAGAATATGCCTATAACTATTTATAAAAGAAAGATAAAATTGTATTTTTTTTTCCTTTAATTGACTTTAATTTTAATTTTAGTCTCTTTTTAAATTTATTAACAAATTCAGTTTTCCAATATGATGTTAAATTATCTAAATGTAATCCTCAAGCTTAAATTTAAATGTTGATTGTCATATGTTACTCTTATTCCACATTAAAAGGTGTGTCAAAGAGTTAACTCTAATATTTTTTTTATTCATCGTCTAATCAAAAAGTAATACATGACTGTCAACTTTTGTCTATGTCAATCAACTTGATATAATTGGAAGACTAAATTTGTAAATAAATTTAAAAGGAGACTAAAATTGAAATTAGAGACAACTAGAAAGATTAAAAATACAATTTTGCCTAAAAGAAATATTATGAATTTTGCTTAAAATTGAGGATCACAATTTTGCCCAAGTTTGTAAAAGAGAAGTGCTTAAATGTTTCATGTGAAAAAAAACTAAATATTATGAATTTTTAGAGTTAATAAAAAAATCAAGATCATGATAAATGATTTTGTATGTGTGTGATAATTTTATATTCGTGGTTTACTTGAGTCATTTCTCAATTAAAGATTAGATAGAAGAACCTCCACGAGATATTATGAATCAGAAAATAAGGTATGAGACATCTCGAGGAGGAGTAGATTTTTCAATTTTATTCTTATTTTTTTACAAATTTGAGAGAACATTAAGAGTTTTTGAGTGTTGAAGAATGTGGACAACATCACTAAAATGCATCTTGATTATTGTTCTTGTATATTGATATGTCTATGTTTATTTTATCTATGATTGTTAGTGTTATTCTAATCATAAGTGGCTAGTCCCCTAATATGGGTTATGAAATAATTGTCCATTTGTACCATTCTCCTTGTTCTTAATGAAATTCTCAATTGTTTTTGTGTTAATTAATTATTTTTCTTATTTTAATTTTTATTTGTCACTTATCATTCTAATACTTAATCAATTGTATAATAGTGATCATTTGCATTTAATTGGTAGATCTATGTAGAGAATGTTTTGCACCAAATTACATATCAAATTGTTTGGATAATCTTCTATAGATTAGTTAATCTAAAATTAATCACAAATTTAGTGTAAGTGTATAAGACAAGTGCTTAAGAGGTTTCATATGGAAAAAAAACTAAATATCATGAATTTTTTGAGTTAATTAGAAGACCATGATCATGTTAATTTTGTACAGCCACAATTATTTTGTATGTGTGTGATAAGTTTATACGTTTGCATCTAAATCCTAATTGATGATATTCTTTAATTAAGAAAATATAGAAGGAGAACATCCACAAAATATTATAAATAAAGAATAAGACATCTCTCCTTAAATTGAAGTTGATTTTTCAATTTTATTCTTATTTTTATAAGTTTGAAAGAGCCTTGATTTGAACGCAGACAACACCACTAATCATGGTTCGCATAGTGGTATGTCTATGTTTATTTTATAGGATTATTAGTGTTACCCATATCATAAGTGGCTAGCCCCCTAATTTGGGGTTACTGTTCATTCATATAATTCTCCATGTTCTTAATGATCTTTTTTTGTTTTATGTTAATTAATTTTTTCTTATTTTAATTCTTATTTGGAACTCATCATTCTACTACTCAGTCAATTGCATAATAGTGATCATTTGCATCTAATTGATAGATTCATGTAGAGAATGTTTTATACCAAATTGCATAATCAAACTGTTTGAATAATTTTTGATAAATTTGTTAACCTTTAATTAATCATCCCTATAATTGATTGTATCCTTTCACTAAAAATTGGTACTAGTCATAACCCTTAGTCATTCTTATCATAATATTTATATTCATTTAATTATTTTCTTATAAAAATCAAAACCACAAATATTTAAAATTCTCCTTTTTTTATCATTTTAAATAAACTTAATTAATCAAAAATACAACCAACCGGTCATTTGGATCTGATATTCAAACTTTCAAATATACTATTATTATTATTATTATTATCATTATCATTATTATTATCATTATTATTATTATTATTATTATTGCCTTCGTTGAGGGGATAGACACATGTGCATCAAATTTGCAGCAGGACATGCACCAAACAAATATGTTAGAAAAGTTATTTTACTATTTTCTTTAACTCTTTTTTTAAATAGATATACTTAAATCTACCGAGTGAGTCTAAAACCTCTTTTTCTTTGTATTGTGTAGTCATGGTCATTTAACCAAGATAGGCAAGATAAAAAAAGAATAAAACTTATGAAAGCAAGTGAGAGAAAAGAGGTCAACAAATTGGTGGTTTTGCCTATAAAAATAAAAGAAAAAGAAAAGGGCTGGGAATTTAATATAACAAAAAGAGCAAGAGGAGAGAAAAGGGACATCTTCAAGTAATAAGATTTGTGAGAATGTGAGTGACCTATGGAGCGGTTTAAGTTTGTCTTTTTATTCCTTAAGGTCAAACCCTAACGAGAGTTGAGTGACAGAGGAAATGAGATTGTTGATTTTGGAGCTTAAGTGAAGGTGAATCTAAGTTTAAGTGAGAGTACAATTTAAGCGTAGAATCACTTAAGCTTACGAGTCAAAATAACAGAAGAAGTTTGTTATTGGAAATGATGCTTAGACGAAAATCATAAAAGTAGTGAAAATATAAATAAGAACCTTTATTTTTCCACTTTGATACTCTCTCTCTCCCCTCATCCTCACTCACAACTTTTTTTTATCCCACGATGTTATATTAGATAAATTTTTTTATTTATTTTTTGTCACACTATTTGGTAATTTGTCTATATCTATTTTTATATTTAAACAAATTATATTTTGGTGAATAAAGCCAATAATATTTAAGATAAAATTGTGGTGTTAATTGAATGCAAAAATAAATTCACTAAAATTTGTTACATGCGTTGACAATTGTCTATGTATATTTTTACACTTAGACAAATCTTATTTCATGAATAACACGGGTTAAATATGACGCTTGATATGCTATAGTTTTACACATTTCAAATGTATTTTTAGTGAACATTGCTCAATAATTTACTTCCACTAAATAAAGAAAATGGCATTTAAAATAGTTTTGTGGTGTTAATTGAATAAAAAATCAAATAAAAATGGTTACACTATTTGATAATTGTTTTGACTATTTTCACATTTGTTAATCAAATTTAGTGGATGACATAGTTTAAATAAACAATTTGATGTTATTATATATGTTTATCACAATTTAAATATTACACTTGTATTATTTTTATTGTGGTTTTACATATTTTAAATATTTTTTAATAAATATTGTTGAATCATTTAATTCCATCAAACAAAAGTAAATACATTTAAAATAAAATCACAGCCTTAGATAAATACAAAATAATAAAGTGAAAATTTTCATATTCTTTGACAAATGTCTATGCACATTTTCACTATTAAATAAAAAATAAAATCCAAATAAAAATACTCAACTCTCTATATGCATGTTGTGCGGGTCAAAAAGCTAGTTGAAAGTACTACCATTAAATTCATATGGCCAAAAGAAATACCTGAGAATTTATATATTACATGAAAAGAAAGCTTGAAGCAGTCAGTCATTGGATTGAAATTTTAATTTAACAACAATCATTTATTTGATTCAATAATTTTGTAAAAAAATGAACAATAATATTTAAAAATAAGGATTTTACAATTAAAAAATATATTTTATAATTGATGAAAAGTATAGGATAATAAACATTTATCAATGATTTTATAAATATGTAATTAAATTTAAACTAATTTATAATTAAAGCTACATATTTTAAAGTAACTAATATAATTTAAAATATTTTGTAATTGATTAACATATTTTAAAATATATATCATAAACAATAATGATTAAAAATAAGGATTACAATATCAATGTAAATATGTATCTATATAGTATATGTAAAAGAAGTTTGGAAATCTTATCAATCATTATATCAAATTTTTAATTTGACAATAATGATTGATTTGATTCAAAGTTTCATCAATCATTAGATTAAATTTATAATTTATAATTTGCGGATTTTAATTTCACATCAATCATTTATTGATTGTTGCCAAATTTATTGTAAATTTTTTTCATAAAATAAAACGTTCAAGCAAATATTAAATCAAGAAAGTGATATCAATAAAAAAATATATTCAAATTAAAATTATAATAATAATAAAAATATAATTTTATCATAATAATTTATATATTTATGTGACTTCATCTAAATGAATTAAGTGAAATTTCTACTTGCATTTATAAGAAAAAGAATTCATCGTTGTGTTATATTTTTATAATTCATAGTTTAATATATTATCATATGCATATCAATGTATTAAATTAAATTAAAATCTTCCCAATTATAAGAAAATAATGAATAATTTATTTAGGTGAGAACATAATAAATAAAGAAATGAATAGTTACTTTCCTAGAAAATTAAATTTTAGCACTAATTTTTCATGAAAAAATAGTAATGATTATGTCAATTTAATTTGATTTTTTTAATTAAATATATATTAATTATCTAAATGAATATTTAACTTTGATTGTACAAAAGTATTTAGTTAAATTTTTTATCCGTATGAGTTTAGTGTAAATTTTTCAACTTGTTTTTATAATAAAAATGTTTATCCATGTGATACATTTTATATATTTATATGATAAGCTAAGTCTAAACTTAAATTTCTCTTTATATTTTTATGAAAATTATTGATCTCCTCTATTAAATTTTTTTATACGTTCTAAGATGGTAAATTAAAACATTCAATGAATTATTTAAATAAAGAAATAGACATTCATAAAAATTATATTTAAATTAAAACAATCATAATAAAAAATAATTTAGCAATAATAATTTATATACTAATATGACTTCAGTTAAATTGTTTTTCCTTGTAAATTAGGTAGAAATTTCTACTCTCTTTTATAAGAAAAATAACATTCATCCACGTGTTATAATTTATATATAATTTTTATTTTAATACGTTGGGATATCAATGTATATCAGAAAATTAATAATTGCCTAAGTGTAAGAAAATTATGAATGATTTATTTAATTTAGAAGATAATAAATAATAAATAATAAATTATTTGTTTTAAAAATTAATTTTAGATATTAATTTTGCATGAAAGAATAATTGTGATAATGTTGATTTAATTTGATATTTTAATGTATATATATATTAGTAAAACAACATGAATTGAAAAAAAAAGAAAAAGAAAATAACAACATTTACAATGACACAATGTAAAATACCCAAGTGTTTCGTATAATTTTTAAAGGCGTTTTTTTAATTAGGGTTCAAGGACAAAAGAGAGAGAAACAGAAAGAATCTTAAAGAAAAAAATCATATATAAAAAATGACTAGCTAAGATTTAAATTGATATATTGAATATACCTTTACTAATTTATGTAGTTTCTCCCCTCATAGTCCTAATATAGATGGGTGAAAAGATGAAAAAATGATGATTCACATATCAAAATACATGCACACTTTAAATTAATAGCACATAAAAATTCATTGTTGAAATGGTTGCATATTTTTTCTCTTAATAGTAGTAATCTTGGCTTTGTATACAGAGTTTATCCTAAACATAATAAATGAGAATGATCATATACAAAAATCGAATGAAAAAGAATATATCTTTTGGGAGAAACAATCACCACGATTTTAGAGGTAGATAGAAGAAACAATCCCAAATTTTTGTCTCTTCAGTTATCACATAAATCAAAGAAAAAAGGGGAATAATTTTGATAAATTGCAAAACAGCCCGACTAATTAATTGAAAAAATTTGAAAAATATTAAAGGAAAGATGAATTTAGTATGAAAATGAATGGAGAAAGAAATATCTTTTGGGAGAAATACTATTTTTTTAGCTCACACTTTACTTCAATACAGCAAGAGTTGCAAATTTGTCTCTTCAAAGTTTCTACAAACAAAAGACAATCAATATGAACCTCCATTTCTGTCATTCTCGTTACCCTTGTTGCTGCTGACGGCGCATCACTACCATGCATGGAGGAGCACCACTGCTCCTTTTTCTTCTCATATGATATGATATACATAACATTAAACACAATTCTTTCTTTCCAATCATGTTAAAGATATCTTAATAAATATTGGACTTAATATTGCTGCCTAATTATACTTTCATACATATATTTTTTTCATCAGTGTTTAAGTAAATTTTATATATTAAATTTATTGATAGTTTAGCAGTGAAGGAACATGTTATGTGATGTGCTCCATAAACTACAAATATATTAATTTTGGATTTTGTTGGAATGTTCCTACATGTACCCTATTTATCACTATTAAATACAGTACATGATCAGCTAAAAAATAGATTATATCAATAGAAATATATATTGCTTTAGTTAATATTAAATTTGGTATTATCGATTTACGTGGTTTATAGAGATGTTTTTACAAATGAATTATATTCTTTCGTGCATGCAGGGAAGTTTGGTTGGAAAAATTCACTCTTATTGCGAATTCCTTAACCAAGCAAGGGTATGATATACTTAAGTAATTTATTGCATGCCGAAGAAATCTTTCTTGACTTAAATGTCTAATTTTTTAGATGAGATATAGCATAAGGAGCTTATATTTCTATTTTTTATTTGAGCAACTTGCATTGTAATAACTATGAGAATTGACTATGAAGTAGCTGAGTTTTTTCCCCTCTTTTTTCCTTGTGAAACAGGTCGTGAGGAAACTAACATCACCTGTCATGTAAGTAGATCTATATTTAAATCTTAATTTTTCTTAATTGTCCTGTGCTAATTACAAAAATAAACATTTTTTAAATGCTAATGAAAAAAATAAAAAAAAATCAAAATTTATTTAAAACCTTTTAATTAACTTAAAAAATATATTTAATATTCTTTAATATACAAAGCTAGTTAGCTAGACCCTTTGCTAGAATATATTTTAGAATTTTCACAATAAAAATCCAAAAATACACATAATTGTTTAAACTCGTAATTTGTTTGGAGAACAATTCAATTTTTCAAATAAATGTAGTAGTATAAAGTTAAGAGGTGCATTCTAAGAGATAGTGGGATATATCTTAATTCTTCTAGAACTATAGTAGCATAATGAAATGGTAGTGGAAACTGGAAAGTCAGGAGTTGCATTTCAATAAGTAGTGAGATGTATCTTAACTCTTCCAGAACTTCGGTACCATGATGAGATGAGACAATTAAGATTCTCCAAGTCTCATTCATGAATAGAGCCATGAACCTTTACTATATACAGGACTCATGTGAAAAAGACAAATCATCCCAAGCAAAGCAAGAGAAGAAAGTAAGTTGTGATCACTTGTGTGAGAGACCCTTAGAGTGATATATAAATTGGAATAAGCTATAATTCTTGTAATCATATTCGATATAGGTAAAAAATGTCAAACTACATTAATCATTGTATTTACATTTAAAATCTTTTGGACAAGTTAGTGATTATGTTAGTGATATCTTTTTTCCGACATAACTACTGATTTTTGTTTGTCATTGCAGGCTTACAGATGAGTGGTCAAAAAGGCTCAAGATCGCTCTCTTCTTACCCACAAATGCTATCAACTATACAATGAAGTAAGTTTATGGCATATAATGTTATTGTTTTTTTTTTTTAATTAACATTGTCTTTTGTGATGAAATCTTATACATATTTAATAATGTTTGAACTTAGGATTATTGGTAGACCCATTGATTATGTGTTTTTTCACATAATTCAATTCAACAATCTTAACTTATACAATTATATGATGAGTAAAAATTTGGTGAGTCATATACATAAAAATTGATTCTCTTATAAATTTTACCATGAGAGAATTCTTTCATGTTTGTTATTAACTGAATGTATATATTTAGTTGCATATTAATGTATTTTCTAACATATATATAAGACAAATATTTTGTGCAGTGTGCAAAAATTGAGCTTCCTTCACAAACTCTTATCTTATCTATAACCCAAAGCAAATATCATTATTTAGGAGCAATTTTTTCAGAGGTGAGTGTGGAAGTCAATATCATTTCACATTATTATTTAATTTTCCTTAATTTCAAGTTGTATTTTTGTTGGAACATTTAGTTAGACGTGGAATAATTAATTTCCTATTTTTTTCAATATTTGCAAGTTGACTAATCAGTGCATAACGCAGGATACGATATTTGTTGAACTTGCCTAAGTATGCATTTTGGCTTGCGGGTCAAAGTAACCCTAAGTCATGAACAAAAGGTTCAAAGAGTTGTTGTAAGCCAGAAGACCCTTCAAATAGTCAATGAACCTTAACAAATTTGTTGATGCAATGAAAAAGAAAATGAACATATCACATAGGGCTGATGGAAACTGTTGTTGGTGAGAACATTGCAAAAGAGAATAAGGTGTAAAGGAGAAGAGTGAAAGATAAGGAAGGAAATGGTTGACACGTGTTGTAGCAAGGTGAGCTAGAGGCAGCAACTTTGCATAAGCTGACACATTGGTTGGATTGTAGTTTTAAGAAGTGTTTTAATTTATAATTTTTTGCTTAAACATTTTATAAAATAGGTACTATGGATTTTTTCCAAAATTATTCTCTGTCTATTTTTTGTTGTTTTATTTGATTTTAGTTCTCTTTATTGGCCATGTCATGTACTATCTGTTTTAGCGAATGGGGTTCTGGACTTGGTATCTGTACACGTAGACTATGATTATTAAGAGGTCTTCTACTTTCCTTTGATTTTTGTATAGCTTTCAATTAGCCGGTGTTTTGGATTGTTGAAACATGGAACTGGTTTGATTAGAATCATATATTCAATATATTCTTACTACAAGAAAAATAATATATGTCTACAGAGATTTTTAACTATAAACATAAATTATTATAAGTAAAAATAAAAAATACTTATATTTACAATTATTTATTATAAGTAAAATTTAAAGATTTATACTTATTATTATTTGATATAAATAAAATTCAAAATAACTTTTACCTATGATTATTTGATGTTGATAAAATCTTATAAAACTTACACCTATGATCCATTACTATAGATAAAATTTAAAAAGTTTCTGGCTACAGATACAAAATGTAGGTAAAATCCCATAAAACAAATCCATATTAAAAAATTTAAAAAGTTGCACCTACTTTTGAAACACGTTCATTCTTTTCTCCCACACACACAAGCAAATGAACCAAGTTCTTCTTCCCTGTGATAAGATCGTACAAATTTTGGAACCCTAATTTACTACATTTCGTTTTGGACTTTCATCTGAATCGTAAAAATCAATCATGTCGCGCCACTCGCATCCTTGCTTCTTCGTCGTGGAACCAGGTCGTCTGCGACGATCGGAGCCCGTTGTGGCGGCTCAGGCTTTCTCGATGAAGGATTTCCCCTCTGTTGTTGTTCAGGTGGACGATTTTAGCTGCGTGAGGTGTGACCACGACATTAAGATTCGCTCCAACAGCGACAGAGCAGTGCAACTAAGGTAGAGAGACAAAGAGATAGTTAGATCGATGACACCGGTGGTTGAAGCCTCCAAGGTCGACAATGGTGAAGTTTGGAAAACAGAGGTTAATCTCCCCCCCCCCCCCCCCTTTCCCCTCTCTGATTTGGTTTGGTGGAATGTTAAGGTCCATTCTAATTTGCGAGTGGTTGAAAAGTGAGTTTGGGTTTACGGGACATCAGTATAACTAAAATAAATAAATTAGTTCTTGTTTTAGAGTAAAATAATTTTATCTATAACTTTAAAATAATTTTAAACTATTTCCTAAAATAAGTGTAATAAGAGTATGTTTCAAATTTATTTTTTATTTTTAATATTTGTATAAAAGGTAAAAAAAAATAAGGGGGGAAATCATTCAAACTAAATAAAAATAAATAATATTTTTATAAATAGTTGTAAAAACAAACATTTTTCAAATTATAAATATAATAAAAATGTTTAATTACATTTTGAGCCTTAATTGCATTTTGTGGTAAAGCCATTGATTATGTGTTCTTCCACATAACTCATTTCAACAACCTCGGCTCGTATGGTTGTATGATAAGCAAAAAATTTGATAAGTCATATATGGGAATATTCTCATTAAATTTTAACAAAATATTTTTTACCTACTGTTGGCTAAATGGATACATCTTTGTGCAGTGTGCAAGCATTGAGCTCTCTTCATAAACTGCACTTAAATGTATTTTCTAGTATATAAAAATCATGTAAGTATTACATCTTTGTCCAGTGTGCAAGCATTGAGCTCTCTTCATAAACTGCACTCTTATCTACAACCGACAACAAATATTACTTGTTAGAAACAATTTTTTCAGGGGTTAATATGATGCTAATATCATTTCATATTATTATTTTTCTTAAATTTCAAGTTGTCTTTTGATTGAACATCAGCTAGACATGGGGATTTAATTTCCTGTGTTTTATTCAATATTCACAATTTGTCTAATTAGTGAAAGACACATGATACAATATTTGTTGAACTTGTCTAAGTATGCATCGTGGCTCTCGAGCCAAAGCCGTCATGAACAAAAGGTTTAAAGAGCTGTTGTAAGCCAGAAGGACACGAAATCAGAGGAAAGAGAAAGATGTTATAGAGGGGGGAAATGAAAGCAAGGGAAGAAAATGGTTTCCACATGGTGCTATAGCAAGACGAACTAGTAGTAGCAAGGCTTGTGGCTCTAAGAATTCGTCTAATTTATAAAATTTTGTATGGACAATTTATAACAGGCACTATGGTTTCTTTTTCTTTCAAAATTTATCTAAATTTGGTTATGTTGTGTTTGATTTTAGCTCTCTTACTTTGATGTCATATACTGTCAATTCAAGCAAATAGGTGTGATGTTTTTATGGGTTTTTGTTATTTGTACAAATAGATTAAGATTATGACATTAAAGTTTTTAAGTAGTATCGTAGTCATTGCTCGATTCTTGAGAAGGAGCACCTCTACCTCTGATTTTTTGTACAGTTTCCTGTTCACTTATGTTTTGACTTTAGAGGTTATGTTTGACACAACTTAATCTTGACTTATAAGTTTCTAAGTTAAAGTAAAAGAGCTTAAAATAAAAAGTAAAAATTGTTTGTTAACTTTTATTCTTTTATCTTAAAACCAAATTAGCACATATAATGATAAAAAAATAGTACATATGATAATCTTCATAGTTCATACACCATACATCTTCTCAGATTTTATTTTGTTTCTTATGTGCAATTTACGGTTGTGGTTCCAAAGTTTCCGCGTTGCCAATTTTTCATGTATTTTTTTTACCAGAGGTTTTGGCTTTGGGTGAAGATCTTAGAGACAAAGAGCATGGAATGTTGGGGTACTATTGAAAACAAAACAAAGTAAAGTGAAATATGCTGTAACAAGAATCGAAGAGAGTCGTTGACAAAATAAGCTCCGCTTAAGCTTTGTAAAAGCTACTCTGACCAACTTTTTCTAAAAGCTACTTTTTATAAAATTTACACTATAAAATAAGTCACTTAAAATTTAAGAAGTTTTGTGTAAATATTGTTTGGGAATGCTTCTCCTTTTAAGGAAAAAAGAAACTGAAATTAAGTTGGGCCAAACACACCCTGAATCATTGAAAAATATGGGATCGGTTTGTTTGAATTAGAATAATGCTATTGCCATATATTCAACAAATTGCAAGAAAATAAATTGATCAGAACCCTCACATAAAAAAAAAATAAAATTGATCAGAACCCATTTAATGGCCATGGCAGTCAAACATTACTCATTTATGTTCATATTCCTCTACTATGCATGGTTTTTCTTAGTGTATCTTCAAAATGAAGCACAGATGCAAATTTTAGTTTTATCAGATTGAGTTAATAGTGAGGCTTTTAAGCCCTTTCAAAAGTATATGTAAAGCGGCAAATTAGTCATTGTTAAAGGAAAAATCTTCTATTATACAGAAATCACTGTCAATGACACTAGAAACAATTGTCTCCAATTAACTTTATTAATCAAATGTAGAAATCCTCTAACTTGGAGGACTACATCAAAAAGTAAAAAAACAATGATTCAAAACCTGGAGGAGTCCTCTAACTCATTCAATCTCTCATCCTTCTTCCTCTTCAATTCAGCCTCATAATCTCTCAGCCTTTCATTCATTTTCTCCTGTACTCAACACAAGTATACCCACATCAAACACTTGAAAAAAGAAACAATCTTTGAAGAGAAAGGAAAAAGGGTTTCAGATTATGCTACCAACCCTCGACTGGGTAATTCAAAAACCCATAAATTTGAAGAGACAGAACAAGCAATTGAGAAGAGAGTGATGCTATGCTAACCTTGTAGTTAGTTTCAAGGCGGTGCATGACATAGAATCCAAGGATGCCTCCAAAGATTGTACCAGCCATGATCCGAATGTAGCCCCATTTCTGAGAAGCAGTTCTCATCATCGTTGTTTCACTCTTGATTAGTTCATAGAACGGTTTCAGGATCTGCGTTAAATGCTATCATGGGCTTACTGATTTGTGAGAATTATACTTAATGTATTCTAACAAAACATGGAAAGGCCTGTAATGATGTTTATAAAGAGATGAAGGACTTGATTGAATTGTAGAGTTTCAAATTGGGACCAAGCATTGATGATGTAGATGTAAATTTGTGATACTACATGGCATTCTCAATCAAAATTTTATTCTGTCATACAAATGTGTTAATTATTTAAAAATGGGTATGTGAAGCTGTGAAACAATGTATAGAATATTTGTAACCCTTGACAGCAGGGACGCTCAGTTGGAGATGCTGATGCCCATAGGGCAAACCCAAAGGTAAAACAACTAAAGCTTGAGAAGCTTTAGGCCTACCAACATTTGTTATTAGTTTTTTTAAAATAAAAAAGGTCACTCGACTAAAATGTCTAATACTTAAAATAACAAAAAATTCTCTCAATTTTTGCGTTAGGCCTCACTAGTAACAAATCTATATATGTGACTGTTTTACTTACAGTATAGTCTAAAGGGACATAAAAATCTAACTTAGGAACAAGGAATTGAATTAAACAAGTGGGTAATAATGTTGAAAGTTGAAAGCAAGAGTTGCCATAAGTAATGTGGTGTAGGGATGTCAATTGATGGAAGTTACCAAAAATTTTACACAACATCCAAGCAATCAATGATAATAGAATGTCATGATCCAACACATCATATTTTAGGAAAATTGAATGTCATGATCCATCACATCTCTGCATATATATTTAGTATTAACATGTGTACCAGCAATCCTAAAATGTTCTGTGCACCTATTTTCCATTCAAAGACACTAAGCAAGATTAGAGACTCCAAAATTAATTTTGTTTTATACCAATTGCTATTATGCTTTGCTGTGTCTTGCTAAATGCATATTTAATTTGAAGCAACTTCATTATTTTTTATATTATCTGTTAATGCTTTAATTGGAATATAGTTTACAAGCCAGGTAATATATAATTTAGATATATGTGCAGACATGTAATATTGTCATGTAAATTTTAATTTTTAATTATTGTTACGTTAGAGCATGTGCATGCAACTGTTTTAGAGAGAGCTAGTGATAAGTGAAGCTAGCTCACAAACAATTCAAGATGCAGTTAGCTCTATAAGCTAGGCTCATGAGTCATGATTTGAGTCTTATTTGAGAATTGAATTTTTGACCCTGTTTAGTAAATGAGCTGAGCTTCAGCTTTTAATGGTTTGTTCTGATACAGGTCCATTAGTAGCAGCCCAAGGAGATGGACCTTGGATATGCAGGGTTTACATTAGAGAAATAAAGAAACAAACCAAAATTAAATAGACTAGGCTAGGACACATAGTCTTATCTGTTATATTTCTTTTTTGGTTGGGATGCACTAATAGTGGAGAGGTAGTTATATAGGAGTAAAACAGGAGGGCTATGACTTTTCTTTCTGTTGTTCCATTCAGCATTTCGGCTTCTGCCTTGGGCTAGGATAGTTTTTCTGTGGAGTATAGCTCTTGGGCAGGAATTAACAATGTTTTCTATACCACCACAAGATGTTGAACTCACTTTGATAGGGTGGAAGTACTTTACTTCCCATGTTCATTTATTTTTCTAAACCATAACTTGATGAAATCTCATGGTTATCTATTTGTAGTGAGCCTGATGAATTTTTTATCCCCTATTAGGTGGAAAACATGACTCGGAAAGCCCAGCTTCAAGAAGTTGAGTTGGAAAGAACAAGTAAACAGTTAAAAGAAGCAATAGCAATACAGCAAAGCGAAGAAACTGCCAAATGCAAAGCAGCAAAGGAATTGATCAAGTCACTCATTGCCCAGGTAGAAACTCTTACCCCTCTACCCAATTTTCGAAACTATATTCTTATGATAGCTAGAAGTTCTCACTCATGAACCCAAATATCAACAACCCCCCAAAAAAATCATTTTCGTGCATTGCATTGGGTTTGCACCCTAACCTTCATCCACTCTATCACCTCATCCCATATCTCATTGCTCACTTCAGCATCATCTGGCAGACACAATATTATCTACAATTCAACCAATCAGAAAAATTAACACTAGTTTCTGCACAGATCATGCAAAACAAAAGCTAGCCTAGAGAAGAATTCAGCGATTGGCCTCATGGTTTACTAGCAATTGGAACATTTGGAAACAAGAGTGAAATCAAAGCAGACTTAGACGAGAAAAATACACAAGAGGATCAGTAATGCACTATGCAAACAACCAAAACTAATACTAAAAAACATTTAATTCCAGCAACCTAGCTATAAGGGTAAAGCGACAAACCTAACTTGGACAGAAGAAAAACCTAGGGCACGGCGGGGCGCACGGCGCACAATGCTTCGAAGCCAACCGCGAAACAGGCAACCACGAAACACGGCGCACAGGTAAAGCAAGATTAGCCTAGGGCAGGTCCTTCGAGGATGTCAGCTTCCAGCAGGTCCTTCGAGGTTCAGAGCTTCCAAAACCGCTTAAATTGTACGTCCTAAAAAGGGCTTTTTTTAGTAGTGTTCCTCTATTTTTTTTTCCTCCTCTTCAACTTCTATTCTATATATATAAAAAAAAATCAATATTTTTCAGAACACACATGCATTGCATATTACCTTTCGGTAGAGAAACCACGAATTGATTCCTCTGTAAGTAAGAATCTAAAACAAAATCTAAAAGCAATTTTTATAATGAAAATGAAATAGAGAAGGAAAAATATAAAAAGGAATGTTATAGTAAGAACAAAATAAAATCCCTTTAAATATATATTCACTACCAAAATAAAAATCCTTTAGAATTCACTGTAGTGCTTTCAAATCTTGTGTCCCTTTATTTCTCTCAATTGCAGTTAATTTATATGAGAAATGCTAATTGACAATTGAAATCAGTGAATTGTGTTAAATTTTCAATTAAAATCTTATTAATATATATTTTCAATTTCAAAATTCAATACATGTATGCATGTTCCTTTCTACATTTACGTTTTGCTGCACGTTTCAGTTTTTAACATTTTATTAAATTAAATTGCAACATGTTTCCATTCCGGAGCATTTTTGAAATGAACAATCACAAAACTTTTCATTTATTTTGTTCATTGGAAAGTAAAGTTCCATATTCTTCAAATATTGTATAATTAAAACTTACTATTTTAAATTTATTTAATAACTGCACAATTAATTCAATTTAATTATCTCACATAAGTGCCTATTAAATGACTGATCTACCCCTAATTGTGGTAGAGAAAATGAAATTAACAATAATACTCCATGCCTACTTCCTCTTTTATATATATAGATAAATATTTAATAATTATAAAAATAAATCCCCCTTTTGTAAGTCTCTAGATTCGTCCCTTAAAGGAATTAGATGAAATAATGTAGTTAAAAACTATTATATGAACATGTGATAAGGATAATAGTTAGTAGAAGCCCAAAACTAATTTCTTTGATAATTTTTAGTTTTTATATATTTTTTAAAAATTTATTTTTGTGGGACTAATTCACCCTTAAATAGGATATATTGTATTTTTCAAGCCATATTTTTAAAGTGGGTCAGCTCATTCCGACCCGGTTGAGAAAATTAAAATCAAAATATGTTAACCTATTTTATCATTCTTAATTCATGCAAACCCAATTAAGGATGTAAAGAGGTGAACAAATTTACCTAATCACAGAATCATAGTTCAAAACTGAAATCTTGTAAGGAAAATCAAGTACCTTATGGCTTGTGCTATGCATGTGACATATACTCATTTCTTTGATTTGTAAAATTAACAACTTTTCTAAACTAGTTTCTAATTCTATTAACGTGCCCAAAAAGTTAGAGGAGCAAAACAGAGCTGGACCTCTCAAACTAGCATTATACATGTCCCTTGTCCTTTTTATAACTTGCACATGTCCTACATTATGTTAGAAACAAATTTAGCCCTTTTAAGTAAGAGATGCGTTCCCTCCCCCCCCTATTCTTTTGTCTCTTTTATTTTTCATGATTCATGACAGAGAGAATTGTGATGCAAATTTGTACTTGTGCATTTTTCTCTTTGATTATTTGTGACATGGGAGCTCAATAGCGTGAGAAAGAAGGTAAAGTACAAATCATACATTTATTTAATGGTGGCGGCTATATTAAGCATGTAAGGAAAACCATTTTCCTTCATGCTGTATTTGTATTTAACACATTTGCTTGTGACTCAATTAAGCTTCTTTTAGTCTGTGGCCATGATATAATTATTTTGTTTGCTAGCAGGGACACATTTTTGTTTAGTAATTCAAACTAGTAATCTAGTATAGAAGCCGTGCATAATGGATCTTCCTTTTAATCTTTCCTCCTTTCTTTTAATTATTTTGCAAGCAATAACTATAGATCTTTTGTTGCCTTTAATAATATAAAGTATAAACATCATTGGCCAGTGGCCACCCCAGAAGAGTTTGAAACTTTGACCACTGCTTGAACTATCTACCTTGTTACCATATGTCAGTATTTCCAGTGGCCTCAAAGTTCCGGTCACTGCCACATTACTACTAGTTTCCAACTTCCACGAGCATATTTGTTATTTGGGAACGAAATTTGAGGTAGAAGCTTTTAAACATTTGAAATTATTTTATGGTTTGAGATCACCGTGTGTTTATAATTTCCATCAATCTTCACCAAACATGTAACCAAATTTTACTATGTGTGTTACGTAGAAGTTGACTAAGATCATAAATATGTGGAAGCATACAATAATTTCTCCCTAAAAAGCTGTACAAAAGAACAAAAAAGAAGGTTCAAAAGAGCAGAGATATTGCTACATATAAACAGAAAATGCAAAGAAGTATGACATATATTTATGGCACAACTTGGTCAAACAGAAGGAAAATTTTAATCACTAATGGAAATGGCTTACATCTGATCACCATCACAAATGTGTTAAAACACATCAAGTCTCATAGATAGAGACATTAATAGTAACACTTCAGTTCTTTAACTTTTCTTTCTTGCACGACAATTTCTGGAGCTTGGCAATAGGTATTAACATGATACACTATATACAACACCAAAAAGCACATAGAAAATAAGAGCTCCTTAATTCGTTTCAACATCTATCTTTGTTGAATTTGAATCTGATGAAGATGGATGTTGTGTCCAAAATTATTCCTTACTAGCTTGAAAATTCCAAAGCTCCGCATTTTTCACCTTAGATACACTCTGCAACACTTCAGAGGGAAGAATATCACCCATAACCACTACTATTTTTGTTTCCAAATCCACCTTATATGAGCTCACTCCTGTTGAAAGAGGTAGATACAAAGCATACCACACAGTCACACACATACTGAGAATAAACAATAATAATGTTGACTTTTTGCAGATGTTGTCAAAAGGAGTGGTTAACATATTCTCTATTCTGTGGTGGACATTTGGGCAACCCCACTGTTCATCTTAGTGTTCAACAATATCTGACAGAATTTGCTTTAGCTTCTGATGAAATTTAGGGAAAAAAGATAAAGCAAAAAGCTAATATGCCTACTAGTTACAGTAATGTTACATACTTACAGAGTTACATTTATGATTAGGAAAAAAAATGGCAATATGCTCACCTTCCAACTTTGAGATATGTTTCTCAACTTTTTTTGCACAGCCATGGCAATGCATGGACACCCTCAATGTCACTATCTGCATGTTTGGTTACCAGAAAGATATTAGATCAACCTTGACTAGATGTATAATATAATACCAAACATGTATTTTCTTTTTTCATTTTTGGAAAGAGAGAAGGACTAATGATGTTATACTAGAAAATTCATTGTAACAACATCAATAACAAAGCCTTATTCTACTAGGTGAGATTGACTACATGGATCACACAATGTTATTTAATTCAGTTAAAGATCAAAGTTTCATAATAAGAGATGGAACAAAAAGAAAAAAGGCCTCACCTGGGGTTTTAGTTGAAAAGCCAACGTTTGCTTTCCATCTACAACATCCTTCAATCTCAGTTTATGATCACTGTCACTTACTATCAAGGGCTTTTTCTCAAACTCATCTTCAAACTCCATGGAGTTCATGCAGAAACAGGTGTTTGAACCAAAAGAAAGACAGAAGGTATCCAACACCCTCCCTAGTTTCCCCATTTCAAAGTCCTGTTCTCAGTCACAGGCAAATCTGAGTTGAAAGAAAGACACACTTGTAACAACTAAACTAACCTTCCACACAAGTCTCGAGTCTCATCTCAACCAAAGCAAGGTTGTAGGAATATCTTATATTAAGGAGGAGAGAGACTTCAAGGTAGTGGGGCAACAAATAAGCTCAAGGTCAATTTTTATTGGGGAAACCAAAAGCAACACAGAACCCAATATATTTTACGAGGAATAACAATAGAAAATAGTTTCGGTGTGGTTAGATATTGTCATGTGATGAACCTCCAAAAGCACTTGACCAAACTAAAAAATCAAGGATGCTACTAGGATGACATTAATTGTCACTATATACTACTACTAATCTTATCGATCATAACTCACAAATTTTAATTATGTTGAATCAGATAATGGGTATAATTGTAAATGTATATATAATTGCTTTAGAAAACGTCATTTCCTAGTGCAAACCCACTACAAACAAAAACATTAAAAAGTGTCATAAAAGGAGAAGCACGGTTTAAGAGTAGTCTATTCTGGCTATGGAAATTAAAACATAAGTAGTGTATTAAAAGAGGAGAAACTTGGGTCACATGATCAAGGAAAACATAAGTAAAGGAATACAGGGATCACAGGATTGGAAATAGAAATGACAAACTTTATTAGTGAATGTGATGAGACTTAGCCCAAGTAGGAGGAAAGGAATATGTATGTAGATCCATGTGATGTGTCCAAGTTAATGAACTATAAGCATTGAAAAAGGGTCAAATATATAAGAACAAGTGTGCCAAATATTTTTAATTTAGAAGGTGAGACTTATTAGTTCACTAATGTTGATACAAAGTAAACTACCGTCATATGACATTAGTGTATAGTGCTTAATTGACAACACAAATGAATTAAATAATCTATAAAAACATTTAAAAATAAGTCACTCCTGTACTTGGACCTAAATCACTAGAAAATATACTTGATGGAAAGGTTTGGCATGCTTGACATTCTAGATTATGTCACTAAATTTTTTTAAAGGGCTTTTTTTTAATGGTTTATGATGTAAATTTCTTTATATCATTCTCCAATTACATATAGTAAATTTATGAGTGTATATGCAGATGAACTAACATAAAATTGTTCTAACTTAATTGATGGTTTTAAATTCTGAGTTTTAAGTATAAAATTTGGTTACTTATAATAATTTTAATCAACTCAAATAAGATTATTTCTCTTCAAAAATATACATTCTCTCTTTAAAAAATAATCACGTATAGTTAAATTATTTAAAAATTAAAATTAACAACTCTTACTTAAAAAATACATAATAATGTGTCAATATGTCATGTAGTGACAGTATGGGAGAAAAAAAAGGGGTGATCGGTGCATCAATTTTAAACTGAATTTTAGGTGGCTAAAAAGGCAAAGGGACAAATGATAGAATAAGCAAGACCCTTGAATATATGATGGTGCAAGATGGGACAGGAGGTGCATGCATTATTGGACGCCATGAGATAAGAAGCGTTTACGAATTATTGAATCATTGAATAATTGCGTTAAATAAAGGCTCTTTTATCTACAGGTTGGTCCATGTGACAGTGGAACCTTTCAATGGAAGCAGAAGAAGAATTTTGAAAAACAAATGCTAAGGGCTAACTCATGTGTCAGGTTTATGTTAGTCACATGAGTTTTGCTTCTGCATGGATAAAAAGTAAAGAGAGAGAGTTTCTTTAAGTGGTTATACATGAATGAATTGAAGCTCAGACACAACTAACAGAAGAAAATTTCACTTCACGGTCACTTCACATCAGTAACTATTGTTACAAATACATGAATTAATAGGTATAAAATTATTTTAATTTAATTAAAACAATCTTAAATTTTAGTTCTTATATACAAGTATATATATTAGATATTCAAGATAAATTTTGTTATAATTTTATTTAACTTAAATAAAATTATTTCTCATAAAAAAATGTTGCTTCGTAAAAGAAATAGTAGCTTTTGTAAAAAGAATAAAATAATTGTAACTAGGAGGTAATTGCAGGGCACTTGTATTTTATCAGCGTTAGTTCAAAAAAGACCAAACATGTTGCAGTGTATTCATAGCATTTTGCATGAAACACCTTTAATTTAGAGTTACATATATCATTTATATATTATTTTTTAAGAATATCATTTTATTTCTCTCATTCATATTATTATATTTTTTAAATCTTTTTTTAAGAATTATATAAATTAATTTTTCTTTGATTTTATAATGATAAAAACATAGAGGAATGGAGACTTTGTTTTTAGTAAAATGAATTATTTCATAAAATTAATTATTAAAATGGATATTTTATAAAATTATTTATTTATCTGAGGTGTTTTTTACTATATAAGAGGTAGGAGACACCATTTAAAGACATTTTATGTTTTTCGTTTCACTTCTAGCATTTTGATTGACACCTCTAAAATGGGTGGGTGATAGCTCCTCGACCAAATAAAAAACATAAGGTAAGATGATTTTTCTTATATCCTATGTGATAAAAATTATCTTCAACTTTATAAAATATTCACTTTAAAAATTGGTTTTGGGAAATAATCCATTTGGCTAAAAAAAAAAAGAGTCGAGGAATGCATATGTATACCAGAAGCAGAAATGGACTGAACGGTAGTGCGTGACTTGACGTTGAATAGTTGGTTGGCTCATAAGAGGATCCACTATGAGGGACTACATTGCTACGTACCAGTTAGTTGCTTATATTAAAATAATAAATCGAGTAAAACATTTTTTATAATTGAAAAATGTATTTATTAGTAATTTATTCTTTAAAACTATAATTTTTAATCATTCCATCTGTTTAAGTTTAGTGTTAGCTAGCAACTTAAAAATATTTTACGTTATATTAAAAAGTGTCATGACATAACATATAATCATATATTATTACATGGATCAGACCTATTAAGCTAATTGACCAAAAATTTAGTCACCATCTAACCTCTGTACATGATAATCTTTTTATATTATTATAATATATTTGACCAATTGGATATTCTATTTTAATTTAATAAGTTAAAAAAAGTATTCATGTTGCGAGTCTAAATCTAATATATTGAAGTATTAGGTTGTAGTAGTTGCTTGAGTTTGGAATCTCGTGTGTATACTAATACAAGAGTTTATAAGATGATTATTTGTGTTCTTAAAAAAAAAAGATGATTTACTTATGAATTAGTTAATAACTTAAAAGGTAGTTTCCAATGCATAAATAATACTATCATTCAAGATGCGAAGAACTTGGTGGTTGTTTAGATCAATTAAAAGCATCTTCAACACAAGAATTCAATATGAGCTCTTAACTCTATTTTAGTGAATCCCTTGTTGTCATATAATAAGATTTATGAATAATCATAAGCTAACCTAAGTTCTTAACTTATTTTTGGTGTCTTATTTTATCTTTTAATTTATTCATACAATAACTTTAATTTATTTTTTTTAAAAAATATTTTGATAGTTAAGCAATCTTGATGATAATTAATTATATAAGCAATTTCTATAAAATTCATTTGTTCCAATGATATTTTTAAGTTACTTAACTTTAAAAACCAATTTAAGCAACTCCATTTTTTTTTTGTGTTCATATGAAAATAAGATCATGAAAAAATTATTAAGTATTGCCAGTAATAATACAAATAAACACATTTTTTATATAAAAAACTATAGGCAGGTGTACTCTCTCTATTAAGGTCAAGATATATGTGTTTATGATTTGTAATTCTAAACTGACTTATTCCGATATTATACTCATTTTTAATGTTTCTCTTTGGATCTCAGCCCATGAACAAATATATATTAGTTGTTATCACAGGATTTGGTGGTAAAGAAAAATTGGATCCGTGATGAGAGGATATCTTCCATAATTCAAAAAGCTATAAACTAGTTTAAGTTAAAATTTTCTTAAATCCTTAAAATTCAAATAACTATCTTACTAGTTTAAGATTAAATATTTCTCAATAATCCAAAAAAAGAGAAACCATACTTTTACTTTTAAGTAGTCTAGTAAATGGGTCAAATGAAAGTTTTCAGTGATCATCGGACCAACAGACAATATTATTCAAGTAATTTTTGTTATTATAGACTTACATATATGTATTTTTTTTGTCGTGATAATATTAATATCTATCAGCTTCACTAAGACTAACTTATGTGCATGTATCTTTATTTGTAGACTTTTTCAAATATAGCATAATATTGTTCCCCCTTCAGTGCTCTTCTCCTTTTAACTAATTAAATGACAAATTTCAACCGTAAACGAGCAGTGTGCAGCTCGAATCTCAACAATTAGTAGAATAAAAAATGAAAATCTCTAGGGTTATAGTATAATATAATATAATTTGTTCTGTTCTGCCATTTTGATTAACCAAATTTTCCTGTGTTATTGGAAGCCTTGTAGTATAACTCTGCGGATGAACAAATGGTAAAACATCGATCTCATGTCCCGAAACAAGGACTTATTATATAATGAAACATGGTGGTGTATAATCCCATGTGAACTTCCAATCAGATTAAATACATTAACTAATTATACCTATTATTGTTGTGATTAGACCAAGCTGATGATGTCCGGAAACTCACTCTAAACAATTGAATTGACTACACGTGGGATTATAAAATTTCATCAAATATGTGTTACCATTAAATTGATTACTCCATCATCCATATATTTCATCAACAATTTTTCTTATTAAGTCATGGAACATTGAGATGAAGTTGAGGATTGGAGAATATGTGGATAAAACAAAAATGGATGAGATAAAACTTTGAGAGATTGTGTAAAAAGAGAAAGAAATTTGATGTGAGAATAAAATAGAGAAATTGAAAATATTGATTGTGTAAAAAAATGTGATGTTGCTCGCATTCATATACATGTTGATATTGATATAAAAAAATTAAAAAAAATATGAAAATGGCAAGTTTAATGTTACAGGAAGCCACAAATTAATTTCTTTTTTTCCAAATCAATAAAAGTTAACACTAACATAAACGATGGCCATCGTTAAAGAATAAGAATCAGTACTTATAAAAGCATCGAATGTTTGTCAAGATTAATGTACTCTAAAGCTCATGTCTTGTTAGAAAATATTGTTTAATAAATAGATCTGGTGTTTGCATTAGCGTTGCAAATGATCTTACACCGACAGATAAATTCTATTGGATATAAGTACTATATTTATAAAAAAAAATGATATAATATGATTAATAGATAACCTATTTAATTTCAAGTATGTGATAAATAATTCTGTCCTTAAATTCGTGTGTATGAAAAATGTATTTACTATACCTGTTAAATAGTTCTCTCACTAGACATCCTTACCTTAAAACAATGTTATCTTCATTGTCATTTATAACACAACAGTTTATTGAGTAATCAAATGCTTAGACCTTGACACAAAAAAAATAAAAAATGCTATGACCTTTAATCATATATAAGAATATAATATAATATCACTTCTTCTATGTATACCCTCCTTTTGTGTTTTTTTCTTTCTTTCAAATTTCTAATATGGGCTGGTTTTATTTTGCATCCAGAATAAGAAAAATGACCAAACCCAATCATATGGCTTCTACAATGCTCTATCTTCTTCAACGATGACCTATTGGCTATGGATACTCATTAAATTTACGTTTAATTACCATTCATATTCTATTTTTTAAAAGACCATTCATATTCTATTGAAATCAATTTTATCCTACTTCTATCCATAATTAGACTGTAACTGCCACTTGTCAGTGGTGACCTTTTTTTTTTTTTTTACAATTACGATTTTTTTACAATGCGTGATTACTTTTAATAAACGAGCACTTTTTTTTTTTTTTATATACCGTGGATCAAGTGGGATAAGGCGTTGTTATTGTTGTGGATCAAGTGGACACTACCTCTAATTTGATTGAAAAAATGACAATTGAGTTGAATAAGATGAACTGAGAGGTCGAGTCACTAGTTTTTCAATCCAAACAATTACACCAGTCTGGCATTTTACGAATTTGCGTAGAGAAGAAGACCTTGACGAAGAATGGAAGTGACATGAGATGTTTATTGTCTACATAGCATGTTTAGTTTGGATTTGGAGAAATTCAAAATCATGATTTGAAGTTTGGACAAAATTCATGTATTCATTTCAAACTATGATCTTGAGCTTTCAAAAGTTAAATCAAATATATTAATAGTCGCCGTGCATGTATGACCAAACATGACGGTGTGAACACTGTTCTTTCAATTTCCACTAAATAGTTATAGACCCATTCACATTCTGTTTACGCCTAATTTAAACCATGCCACCCCATTCTCGCTCTCCTTAGGACACACCTCGTGCTCAACTAATATATGCTCAGGGTTATCCACTCTTTTTGAGAGGCATCAAGCCATGGTCGTGTTATTCAGCCTTTTTGTTAATTTGTTAATACTTAACATAATCTAATTGTTAGAAATAATTCAAGTTCGAGATCCATTAAAAATAATCTCGCATTGAAATATATAAGTGAAGGTAACTCTCACTCCTTGAACTAGCTTTTGGAATTAGGTTAAGTCACTCACATTATCCATTCTAAGACTAATTTATCCTATTGAACTATTACAATAATTTTTTTTTAAATTATAACTACTAGTGGAAAAAAACATTCTATTTAAATTGAAAAGTTGTCTATATATATATAATTAAGTGTATCTTATTTTAAAAGACATAATTATTGAAAGTTAAATTAAATGTTATAGTGATTATAATAATTAAAAATAAAAATGTCTAAAAAAATGATGACACTGAATAATTTTTTTTAGAGGAACATGATTCTTTCTTTTATACTAGTTATGAATAGATTATAATATCATTATATATTTATTAATAATAACTTTCAATTTTAATTTAATAGTTTTATCTCAAAATTCATGATTAGATTGAAAATTCTTTTTATGTAGATGATGCCTATTAAATTTTATATTGATAAAAAATTATTTGATATCTCATTGATATAGATAAAAAAATAATTAGTATATATTTTTAAAAAATATATTAAATATGAGTTATTTGTTCGCCTTTTAAATTATTTAAATTAAATACTAGTAGAATACTTTTCCTAAAATTTGAGACCAATGTCTTTGGATTTCTCCCCAATTTAAATGATTTAATGAAATTATCACGAAGTTTTCCCGACTAAATATAAAAAGTAAAAAAATATATCGAGAAGAAGGTGTAACTGTTTACCGGTTAAAGACAGAGAATTTTGGTGCTAAAACCTCTCTTAGCTGTACAAAGCCGTCATTACATTACGAACTTGGAAGATCTGCGACTCTTGTTTCTCTCTCTTTGTTTCGGTGGTGCGTGACTGCTTCAACCCTCTTTCTTCTCTTCTCTTCTCTTCAATCGAAGTCTCCAACTGTTTCCTCTGCTCAGTTCCCCAACTCCTTAGGGTTTAGTTAACTTCAAACATCACTTTCTTCGATTTCGCAAAAGCTCAATACTCTTCTTCTCAGATCTGTTGTTTTCCGTTTCCGCGGAAAATTGTTGCCTAAGAAATCACCGATTTTTTCCCTTTCTCTTCTTCGGTTTTTTAGATGCATGATTTCGAACTTGTTCCCATGCGTTTCCTTTTTTCTGCCTTTGAATTATTAGTTTATTGATTGTTGTGACGTTTTTGAGCTGCAGAATTGAAGCAGCGGAGGAGATGGCGAGTCGCATGAAGGAAGATGAGAAGAACGAGCGCGTGATTCGGGGTCTTCTCAAGCTTCAACATAATCGCAGATGCATTAACTGCAACAGTCTGGTAAGATGTTAACCGGGTGAATTTGATGCGTTGTCATGTTTCGATTGTTTTGAGCGTGTGAATGTAAGTTGCTACTAACTCGGTGGTAGAGTAGAAGCTTAACGGTGTGAGAATAAATCGAAGAATAGAAATGAAGTAAGCAGTGGAAATGTAGTACTGCCATGGATTATTGTTATTTATTTATGTTTGAATTGAAGGTTACTGGACTGTGGTTTTGCCTGTTAATGGCATGCCAATGCGAACCACTGAGTCTTTCATCTTAAGAGTAAAATGGTTGAAAATTGGAGTTTGGGATTAGATGTGTAGTATTTTTGTAAGTGGGGCTTTACTTGATTAAAAATGTAAGCTGTGCATAGGGACATCAACTTAGATTTTGTAAGCTCCACGCCGTAATCCAGCCAATCCTAAGAGGTGAACCTGAAGTAGTAAGGGTAGGTGCTCAGGTGCTGGTGCTATGACCTTTTTTCCACCTTTTTCGAATATATTGATTCAGTGCTCTCAGAACGTGGATCAAAGCCTTCCTATGCTACAGATTCGGATCATTCTCCTTTAGATGCTTCTGATGCTTCCCTGGCCGTGCTTTAAGTACTTGTGTATGGAGAGTCTGTTCCTTATTTAGCTAGGACTTTGAGTCTCTAGAGTGCCCCTCTGTATTTGAAGGCGCATTTTTGTTTATGCACCTGAAAAGGCTGAAATGGCTTCCAATTTGACTTGCTTATAGTAAAGTAAAGTGGATCAACCTCGTTCAGTAGAATTCTGAAGAAAGAAGGCTAGGCTTCTTGAACCAGAGCTAATTCAATCTTTCCCTTTCTACAATATGTTTGAATAGCAAGCAAAAGTACCACGAACGAACAATCCGATTCGGTTAGCAAACTACTTCTAGAATGAACTACATCATGTGGACTTCAGTGATGCGGACCCAAAACTGCCCCAGAAGCGCGATCACGGCCGCTTCACCCACTATTCAAAAACGCGACACATTAGACGTGTTGGTGCACCTCACTGCCATGATGCCACAGTCTGCCATGATAGCAATCGCTGTTCATACGTAGTATGCATCCTGTTATATTATGAATCCAACCAGTTGTTAGCACCACAGTGACTGTCATTTGGAAAAGCAACAGGCTACAAATCACCCTCAAATCCCATGTATCTGACTATCTGTATTGAGCATTGAGCCACTTGGGCTTACTGGTTTTGTAATTGGAAACCAAATAATGAATGTTTCACTTTGTGGTTATTAAAGCACTGTCATGAAAAGATTAATGACAGACACTGACATGTTATTGCCTTTCCCTATTTTACATCACTCTATGAGAAATGTTCCTGTTGATGATACTATTAATGATATTGATTTCATTTTAGGAAGTTTCATGAAAAAAGAGTGCTAAAAATCATTTTTGGGCTCTTCGCATCAGTTGTGTAAATGGGTTTTTAGCTATAAGTGCTTATTTGGCATCATAAATTCTGAATGAGGATTTATTTTGTGTTTGGATGATATTTTACTAAAAATTACTTGATGAGTTTATTCTTGCTTACATTGACCTGTGTTCAGATGATATTATTGAAAATAACTTGTAGACCCAAATTGGCCATCTTTGGATAAACATAAAGGAAAATTGGTTGTTAGTATTGAGATGAAATAATAAGTTTTTTACATTTAGTTGTTTGAAATATTTCAGATTTGCTTATGTTATTTGAAGCAATTTCCAATATGTACAAAGTACTATTTCCAAACATCCAAATGGGAGTACCCTGATTAAGCTGCATTGGGAATGAAAATATTGTTAACTGAATATTTCAGAATAAAAAAACGAGTTGAAAAAATATTTTCATGTGTTGAACAGTAACTAAATAATATGGGTTTTAATGGAACGGTTTGTTTTTCAAAAAAAAAAAAAATCCTACTAATTTTCAAGGTCTCTAATAAAGGTTAAAATTTCTAGTGCATGTTGGGAAATGTGTATCGATCAAATAAAGTTGAATATTAAGTTATTTAAGGATGTGTCTAAATTGTTTGATCCTTTGCTTTAGGACTGAATATGATTGAATATCAAGCATTTAATAGATTTATAGGAAAAGGTCAATGTGGTGTTTGAGGGTATAATCTCAATCTTACAGATTTTGTGTAACCCATAGCCTGTGGCTGATGGATTTTATTTTATTGCCAGGCAGTTCATTGTTTTCATTTGTATTTAATATCATGTTTGTAGCATGTAGACTATAAAATTGCAAGGATGGTAACAGTTCCCATCTTCTATCAGTCATGCCCTAGATTCCATGCGAAAACAGGATCCTTAACATGAATATAATTTGGGTCTCTGATCAAATTCTTTTATAATCATTTTGTAGACTTTAAGTGTTGTTAATTTCTAGCAAACTTTTAGAGCATTTTGATTGCGTTCTTCAGAACCTAGAATGGAAATTATTGCATTTGATATTGTGACTGGTCTTTTATATTAATTATCTTCTTTTCTCTTTTGAAAGGGACCACAATATGTGTGCACAAACTTCTGGACGTTTGTTTGCACAAACTGCAGTGGAATACAGTAAGTCCTTACAAGATTTTTGTACACTGATCTTGAGTTGAACATTTTGAGTTGAACACACGTTTTTATGGTTCATGATGACTTGCTTTGCTGATCAGCACTGCTGATTTAGTGGACTGAGTGTTCCCATTTGCTTTTGTTTAAATGCTTTGCCAAATGTTTTGCTCATAAAATTCTACTCAATTGTGTCGCTATACTGTTAACTGTGTACTTTGTGTATATGTTGTACTGCTGTTTGTAATGGGTTGGATTTCAGAAAATTGTATGTGCATGCTCTCACATGCCTTGTGTACATAAACTGCATTTTGTTTAAAAAATATTGGAGATAGAATAATATCATTTCTTTCTAGTGTTCACTTTTCCTTGAATGAAAGTCAACTGCTTTTTGTTTTGATTTATAGTCGGGAATTCACTCATCGAGTAAAATCAGTTTCAATGGCTAAGTTTACTTCACAAGAAGTTAGTGCACTTCAAGAAGGAGGCAATCAGGTATAGATGCCGGTTTATGCTAAAACTCATGCTAGATATCTTTCCAGTTGGCCTGATATCATATATTTCTTAAGTTGATTTCTGCTTTTTCTAATACTTGAAGCGTGCAAAAGAAATTTATTTTAAAGAATGGGATGCCCAACGTCATTCTTTCCCCGATAGCAGGTAACTACTTGTTATATGCTTTTATGTACAGTTACAGGATGCATCATTCATTTATTCTGATTAGCATGGTTGGTGCCAGTAATGTTGACAGGCTCCGAGACTTTATTAAGCATGTTTATGTGGATAGAAGATTCACTGGAGATAAGACCAATGACAAACCACCAAGAGCCAAGCCGGTAAGATGTCTCTTGTCTCCTTTTAGATTCACTGTTTTGAAGTTTATATTTCAGTTTGTTACAATTTCAATTTCAATTTTCATGCTACGTTTTTACTTTGGAGTTGCTTGAATGTATCAGCTAAATCTAACATTCTTGTCTCTTTTCATATGTTGCATGTTTTACAGGGTGACAAGGATGATTTTTATCAAGGAGGATCTAGAAGCCCTCCCTATGAGGACACATATGAACGCCGTTATAATGACAGATCTAGTCCAGGTGGAAGAAGTCCTGGATATGATCAAGAAAGTAGGCAATATGGTGATTATAAGAAAAGTCCTGGTCGTCCTCCACTAATTAATGATTGGCGTCGTGAAGATCGCAGAACATCTGATGGAGATTATAAGTTGGAAAGCCAATCTCCTGAGAGAGCCAAAGATGTGGATTCTTCCAGCCCACCTGTGGTCCGACCTGTTAGAGATATTTTGGGAGAAAATGTGGTGCCTCTTCGGATAAGTGAACCACCCAAACCAAACAGTGGAAGACCTGCTGATAGCTCAGCACCGACACAGGTGAAATTATTATTAATGATGGTCCATATGGTTCTACCACCTAGGTTCGGAATCCTGATGCTAGATGCTACATGGCCTGCCTTTGCTGTGGAGTTTCTTCAGTGTTTATCTGTGATCTGTTTATCATTATTTCTATGCTATAACAAATTCACTATGTTTTGTCAATTGTCAGTCAAAGATATTTTTCTGTTATCTCCTTAAAGATTTTTGGTTTAACATACTGTTTTGCTAGTGAATTTATTACCATTGTATACTTCAAGATTTTCTTTAAGCATCTGATGGACAATAGGAATCTAGCCAATCTACAGTAGCATGAACACCTAATGTTCACTAACTTCATAGTTAATTTTCTGCAAGATCTGGCTCAGTGTTTACTGTTTATTTATTTTTAGCATGAATTGTTTTGACAGCTCTTTCCCTTAACCTGCTCAGGCACTGTAGTTTAGTAGGGTAGCTGAACTTAATTTTTATGATAACTGACTGTTTATAATTTCAGAGAACTATATCTTCCAGTAGCTTGGCTTCTGGCAATGAAAACCCAGTAGATGTTAAGCTTGAGACTACTAAGAGCCTTATTGATTTTTATGCTGATCCTGAGCCTCCAGTAGCTCCATCAAATCTTCAAGCCCAACAAACTACTGTACCTCAACCTGTTGTGCAGCCAGCAAACTCCAGTAATGACAATTGGGCCTCTTTTGATGTTGCTCCTGCAACAAGTGCAACTCCAAGCTCCTCAAATTTAAATCCACTTGAATCGATGTTGTCCCAATTGTCTGTGCCAGCATCTTTACCTGCTCAAGTTTCTGGAGTCCAAGGTGACCTAATTGTCACAACAGCTATTCCTAAGGCACTGTGATATCATTAGCAAGAACTGACAACTCATCCTTTTTTTGCAGGACCTATTCCATCATCATCTCTTACTTCTACTTCTGGAGTTGCAAGTGTTAGCGGTTTCTCAGCTTTCCCACCCAGCAATGCTTCTGTACCATCTCCTGGATTGACATCAGTGTCGCCTCTTAATAATGCAGGACAATGGGCCAATTTACAGCAGCAGAAACAACCATTGTTCCCCGCTGCTGTTGGTCAGTCTATTGCACAACAATTTACACCCCTATTAGGTGGAGCAGCAAATAATCAGGTTTGGCAGTCATTTCAAATGATAGACTGTCAATTTCAGATCTAGTATTTGTTTTCACTCTTTCCTGGAAATATCTTGCAGCCATGGAATGTACCTTCTGCACCCACAGTGCAAGGGCATCCAAGCACACCAATGCCACATACGTACCCTTATGCTTCAAAGCCTGCCAATGAGGCTATATCCAGTGTTGTTTCACAACCTCCGGCTTCAGAAGTTAAAGCAAGTGGAAGGAAAGAACTTCCTGAGGTGTTTTTTAGTCCTTATTTTACTTCACAACCATCTATGTTGTGTGCACACTTGCATGTGTTTATTTTTTGTCTTACAGTAAGTTGTGGTTAATGCAGGATCTGTTCACTGTAAAATATTCTTCCTTCCCTGCTCCAGTCGTAGGTTGGCAAATGGGTGTTCCCCATGGCATGGGTATCTCAATGCAATACAATAATGTGGTGGTACTGTTACAATCCAGAATGATTAGCTTACCAGATTATACTGTGTGTGTTTGGATTAGTTCATTTTTGTTCAAAATAGCATACAATTAAAATCTTACTCTGAAAGACCCCCCCTTTTTTTCCCTTTAAAGACTATTTTCCCCAAAAATAATCAAACCAAGCACATGCTCAATCTGTGGCTAATGCATTAGCGTGAGCATTTCTCTCATATAAGTGTTTGTCACTGTTGCAGCCTGTGCCAAGTTTTCCACAGCCATCAAAGTCAATAAATCCATTTGATGTCAGCAGTGAACCTACCGCAAATCAAGCCCCAACTGTATGTGATTTATTTAAAATATTTGTGTGCTATTGCCAATTATATTTCATATTTTATACTGTCATTATTTTGTATATAATGCATAGATATTGTATTAGAAGTTTGAAACCACATTTAATTTTGCTAATTAATGATTTTACTTTTGAATAGTGCATGTTAGTAGATAAATGATGGTTTGGATTTTGTCCATTATTGAGTCAAGCATTTTTTTTTCATCATTGGTTACTTAACTGTATGTGTATGTTACTGTCTGAAGTTTACATCTTGCCTTTAGCAGAATTATATATAAGAATGAAAATTGCTATCTTTGTTTTCTTTATGATCTCTTCACATTGAAAAAGACATGGAAATGTGTTGTACTAACTTTGTAGCATATTAAATCATTAGTTATTTCAAGCTTCAGAATTCCTTTCTGTTTTTGTTCAGGAAAATTTGAAAAAAAAAATCCTGGTTGATGATTTTCTGGTTGGTTTTCCTTGAATACAGTTTCCTTCCATGTCATCCTTGCAAGGTGCCCTGCCTGGGGTACCACCTCCTGGTGCAGTGCACCCTTCAAGCATGGGTAATCCAACACATGGCTGGACTCCTCTGTCATCATCATTTCTGCCTGCACAGACACAAATGCGTGCAACTGCATTGGGACCAAGTATGTTTATCGTTTTATCATTCTTCAATTAATTGTTCTATTTCTAAGGACAGTTTGCTTTTTTATCTGTATTCTGAACCATGTGAAAATCTCAGGGCCATATATGGGGCAACAAATGCCGACTAACATGCCAATGCCAAGGTAAACTACTCTTTCAATCATGATAACATTTCTTCCAGGCTATTTTAGGTTTGTTTCTATACTAGCTCTAGGAAACTCATATTTTGGGTCCATTCCTTTATCTATACCAAATTATGTTGCATAGAACAAACTTGAATGATATAGTGAACCCTTTATCTATCCAAATTCATGCATCTAAAACATTTTAGTATCTCATGTTTCATCAGTTTCTTATATGGGCAGATGTTATCATGTTAGGTGCTATCATTTAGAACTGTGATTTTTTTTATTTCTCCTAGTTTTTGAAGTGAGTTGTGCAAGGGGGAATTTATTGCAGTTATATGTATAACATCTGTATGATTATTTGTTGTTCAGCATTACTTGAATTGCCACTCAATGATTTTAACTGAATGCGTAGGCAAGAAGTTGGGAATTTTGGTAACCAAGGAGCTGTTTTCGGTTTGTCAAATCCAGATCAGCAGCTGACTGGTAGGTTATCAAACACTCCCACCTCTAACTCATTCCCTACAGGAGGGAACCCATTCGGATAATGTGAACAATTGTCCACCTGGAAATGTAAAGTCACGCATCTACTTGTTGCTCCTTGTACAAATATGTGCAAGTTTCGGCTTGGGTTTCTATTGTCAGTCAGATTGATACACATACGCATTATGAGGGGTTTGCGGTAATCCCTGGATCGAAGTCAAATATTTGCATTTGGCCGTGTAAATTGTTATTTCTATAGGAATGAAGACAAAATCTACCTTCTTGGAAGAGGTTAATTTGTTATTATGAAAGGCTAATATGCTGCTGCCGTAGGGGCTGTTGTGCTGTAGAGAATCCAAGTCCCTTGGAAGAGGGGAAAGGAGTGAGATAAAGAAGGGATGAATGAAAGGGGTGCAGAGAACCATTCGAGGAGACATGATTTTTTTTGCTTCTTATTTTTGGGTGCACCCATGTGTTGTTCATTTGTAATTTGTAGTATAGATTGGTTGGTGGTGTTTGCTAGTTTGATGCACCCTACTTGTGTTATATTTTTGGTTTTACTATATTGTATGATTTGTAATCTCACAATTTTGGTAAGGTTTTTCTTTTTTATGGATAGTACATGAAATGAAATCATCTTATTGTTTTTTTTTGTAATGGGGAGGGCCAGAGGCCAAAAAACAAAACTACACAACTACCCTAACACACGGTGAGGGGTCGAAGATCCCCCATAACATCATTCGATAACCGTAACGATTAACGAACAAACCCACAAGGGGAGAATCCAAGACATTCACCCCCAACGAAGCACTATGAGCAGAATCTGCCAACCAATCAGTGATGCTGTTAGGAAGTGAGTTGTAAAGAGGTGTATATTTATAATTACCCTTTATAATATAAATACAAACGTTGTGCATTGTGGACTTAATAATCTTCTAAATTTAACATGACATGACTAAAGATTTCACATTGTCTCATTTCCTCTTTCTCTCCGCACCACCCACCATTTGTTGATTCTCTGAAATCCAATCTCTCCGAATCTGTACACACTCGAGTTTTTCGCGTTCTTTCTAGGTCTTGCTTTTTTAGGGTGTCACTCTTGGACTATCACTATTTCTAACCCACATCAAATGCAAAAGCTACCTCAATTTTCACCAACCATGGTCCTTTACCTACACAATCACGTTTATAATCAGGTCGAGAAGGTGGATGCCGATGGGTTTGACATCTTGTTCAAGTTGCTAGTGTTTGGACCGAAAAAACGTGGCCAGTGTTGGATCTAGCCATAAAGTTGCAAGGACTACCACAAGGGCAAGTGATAATGATATCAACTCCTCGTTATTTTTCACATGACATTGTTAGGTTTACGTGATAAGTAAACCATGGATCTAAACAAATACAGCACGTGGAAATCATAATCTCCACATAACAAATCACGTACACTTAAAAATGATATCAAATAGAGGACTTGGAGATAAACTGTATGAAAGAAAATTTTAGAGACTATTTTTGTAAGAAAACAGTGAAGGTAAAATCATTTATTTTTATTTTTGTAAAACGAGACTTTTCGAAATTGAATTTGCCTATAAATTGGACGAACAAAAGTTTATTAATATTTATTAAACATATTATGATTTTAACTGACTAAAAATTAAAAAAGTGGTTGTACCCTTGTTTACTTTAGAGACAAGCGCGTTATTTCTGTTAAAGATGTTATTGAAATAGGTTCAAGAAATCGCAACAAGGAATTAAGTCGCTTGTTTTGAAAATCTAGGCACCATTTTAATCCAAAAGATACTTTAAAATATAGTAGTACTTCGCAAATGATTACTTTAACAATAAAAAAAATTAAAAAACATATTAGAAAAACAATGAACTCAGAAACAGTGTTTCATTGATTGTAACTTCGATATTATTTGTCACTGACAAATGGTAATCCACTGCTTACCTTATGTTGAACATATGATGATTCACTCACAATAAAATTACTTTAAGCATTTAAACCGATAAATTGGCAAATCATGAATGAACTTTATGATGAGCATCCTCAAAATGGGTTTTTAAGTTACTTTATACTCCCTCAGTGATAAATGAACAGGTATTGTGTAGCTTCAAATAAAAAATCCAACAGCTTATGTGCATTTTTGCCAGAACCATTGCTTCTGACTTCGAATTTCCAGGGTGTTGCAGTTGCAAACTTGCAATTCCTTTTCCTAAGAGCTGTAACTGGAGGAGTCCACTAAATGTGTAGCAAATATATGTGGCAATTTAAGATCTTAATCCTCACAATTTCAAACCAGAATGGAGATAAGAAGGAAGTTCTCATGTAGAATCAGCATGTCTACTCTTCCATATGATTGGAGCTACCAGCATCCATACTGTGAAAACACAAAATTTTCGTTTGTTCAAGAAATTGCACATAACGTGTTGTATTAAGAGTCACTCAGTTTAAAATTTTTCAAACTAGCAACTCACTTTTCTACACATTCTTTGTTATTGTGTGATATTTATGTGCATCTCAATAAATAATGTGAGTCTCACTTCAATTTGATAGGTCTCATTCCCTATTCAATGGTTCCCAACTTCCCATATGTATTTCACCCAATAACAAAGAATGTTTTAAAAAGTGACTTGTGAAATTCCTCTTTCATGCTAAGCCTAGTTTAGGGGTAGGGAAATACAGTAATTAACTTACAGTAGACACAAACTGCCAACCATTCATTTACTATTCTGACCCAAGCACTGGTCCAGCCCACATCAATTGTCCATCTGCAGTAGAATATAGATATTATGCATTATTTTCTCAAAATTTATGACTTCTATTAAAGTCTTTAAGACAGAATCAACCTCAAATAAACATGCTACTAGAATATATAAGTGAGCAACTAGGAAATTTTTTTGGGCAGGAAATAGTTGACAAATACATCAGCATAATCTCAGATCCAGAATGATATTATGTCACACAAAGAATAACTTCTCAAACTTCATGTTGTACCATATTTATTGAGTTAGGTGGCATCTTGATTTATATATGATATTTTGGCTCTTAATAACTAGAAATGAAATGTGTTTCCTTTAATGTGGGTGACAAAGCAAAACAAGAAATCTTAATAAGATGCACATAACATGTTATGAGCCAATTGCAAGATGGGATCATACTTTCTCATAGAATGATGACTATTCCATCCGATCAATAGCATTGCAAAGTACATAGCTCCTGTGGCAAAAACGAAATGGAAGAAGCCATAACCATATGGAACATCATCTTCTGCTGGCGAATCACTCTTCCTGAACTGTAAGGATTTGTTAGATATGCATTGGAGAACCTGGTATTAAAATTCAATTTAGATCTTTTAACTAACCTGAAAGCATTCGGAATCTATGCCGGTAGAAAATGTTGCAACAACAAGTGCTAGTATTGCAACAACAAAGCTCTGCCAATAGTCATTGTCGAATGTCAGACAATAATAAAGAAAGCAAAGTGATATCATGTATTCCAAAGCTTTAGAAAATAAAATTACCAAGCCTTCAAAATGAATGTGTGAGGACAACAAAAGCCAAAAGAAAAAGAAAATGATTTGGATCCTCTCACTAATTTCATTATTGCACCTTTTTGTTTTAAATAACAATGTTTTTATGTTACCCTTTAACATGAGAAGATCCGAATTGAAAAAAATAAATCAAATCTCAAATATTTTTCATGATAAACATGAAATAATTGTGTTTTCTGGGAATAGCATCCTTTTCTCTTTGCATATTATACAAAACTAGCAGGGGAAAATATTATCAAGTGACGAGATGCGAAAATACAGGATCAGCATAAATATTTGTAGACTCACAATTATCATGTTTAAGAACAATTCAAACATTAAGTCCAAATTTCATTTGAACATGAAATAGTAAATATTACAATGATGCTTTGCCAGTCTGTTTTGTTTGCAGATTCTGACTTCCTGATGCATTCAGCTCCCGCAGGTTCACTGCATACACAAATAAGTTCTAAAGCTCAAATTCAATGCAATGAAGACAATATAAGTTAGAAGGATAACAAAAGCAATAAATGGAGAATTTTTTTATAAAAAAAATGATTTGATTTTACATCCAAGTTTCCTTCGGTTGAAAAGAAAAATCTCTAAACATTAGACAGCTATATCAAATAAGTTATCAATATAAGTCCAAAAGTAAAGACAAAATTGGTGGCCCTACCTTCTAATTGCACACCAGCAAAGGAAGACAACATAAAGCCCCATCAACCCTGGACTTAAAATGCCAGCATTCACCTATGAAGAGACATTAATTCCACCTAAAGTTATGATGGAAGATAAAGTAAGGTGAGCATGCAAAAGCCAACAAATTAACAGTACTTACTTTTGGGTGAAGAGATACACTTGTCATGAGTTGGAGAAGCACTAGGGTCCAAGTAATGAAGAAAATGTTGAGGAGGCAAGATGGTTGTGGCGCATACCAAATGTACATCAAAATGATCCCCACCAAGCAGATAAAATATGAAATAGTTGCAAATAACATCACCTGGATTTGGCTGCATACAAATTGAACATTAAGGAAGTACTTTTTTTGTTTAATATATATACAAGTTTTTTGAAAATTGAATTTAAAAAATGAACTAAAAATATGTATAATTAATTTAATTAAAAAACTCATACCATTTTTCTGCATATTTTTCAGAGTCAAAACAATCAGTCAGCCAGTTAATGAAGCTGATTATGCTTATTAGTTGAATTAGGAGGAAAACCCTGAAAAAGAGACAGAGAAAATTAAAACAATCCATATACCAGTTTAAAACAAAGATATGCTGAAATCATTTAGTGAAGGTACAAAAACACATACCCAGCACCAAAATGTGCAACCTGTCCTTTAACAAATAAATAAATAATTGTGTTAGAGGAATAACAAGGTAATAAATATAAGCAACATTTTTTATACTATCAAAGAGGAAACACTAATTCTTGGAGGATTTTTCAGAGACACAATTTACCCACCATAGAGATCAATCAACTCAGAAGGGAGTATAAATGGGAATATTGTCACAAGGACCAAGACAACAATCTTCACTAACCACCATCCAGATTGCCATTCATCTCTGCCTTCCTTCAATTTAGAAGTGCCAGCAGTCGACCAAAACATTATCATATAAAATAACTGATCAAGAATTAAGGTTGAAAACTGAATATAAATATTGATTAATGATTCATATAATGCTTAGTTTTTCCTTTTCTTTTTTATAAACCTTATTGTACAGAGCCTTTAACAACCAGATTTCATGCATATAATAAATATTGAAATTTTGACAAAGGATACAAAGCAACCCATGCTCACACGCAGAACACCATCTGCACCCAAACAGTCTTTTCCAACCTTGCATCCCTTTAACCCTGTGGATTCAATATATGTTAGAATTCAAGCAATTAGCATCATAAGAATATATTATGCTAGAAATTTCAATACATAAGCTTTCTGTGCTATTCTTTTTAAGGCACATTGAAATTTATTGAAACTCTAACTAAAAACTAATTTAATAAGCCTTAAATAAATTTCAGCCAATAATAGAATAGAGACAGGTTCACGTAATTTTCATGGGGTCTTAGATTTAAACTTCAATTCTTTCATTGTAAAAAAATATATATATTAGTATTCTATTGCATAAAAATGCAACACCCTATATGCATATAAGAGCCCAAGGTCTTAGCAAATAGTCAGTGATCGTGATTTCAATCACAAAGTAAAAGTTTTTAGAATCATCGCGACAACAATTGTTGACACATTGACTGTAATTATCTGTAATTTCCCACAATATTAAGGATTGTAACGAAAGTGTAACCACAACTACAATTTAAAACCTTACATGTGTTAGAAAGAAAAATCTTGATTTCATTCTTGTGGCATTGACATGGTGAAATTTGAAAGTAGCATAAGAAAACTAAATGTGAAAGTACATCAAGGATTCAAAAGCAATCTTACCCTTCATTTCTGTTAAAGCACTAAGACTAGAAAGTTCATCACGGGCAGCCCATGCCAACAGATTGGCCACTAGGAAAATCAAGCCATAAACATATCTTGCCATCCAAGGATTGGATACATTTCTGAATTGAGTGTACCATTTAGAATCCTTCATCACTGCACAACTTTGGTTACTACTAGTACTGTTGCTTTCACCAGTCTCCATCTACTCTTCAAAAAATCAATGTTCCACAGTGCATGAATGGACACAATAAATGGGCTCCACAACCCTAATCAAGATCTTGTTCTATTCTTCTCCCTTGCACTGTAATGCATCAAAAGACTCGCCATTAGCATGGAAAATTCGTCACATTCATCTAGGCCTCGAATGAACCAAAACATTTAAATAAGAGCCAACAATTAGCCTTATTGGGATCACTTTATCTCTACGTAACCATGAGAATAACAGTTAGTTTAGTTGGTCCTAGTAGTCGTAGATTCTTTTTTAGTCATGCATTATCTTACCTATCATCCTAGACTAAAATGCTAAAACCCAAATTTTTTGGTATGCCTAACATATTATTAACATTTAAAATTCCCTTTTGTATCTGGTTCTCTCTCTTCCCTCTAATAACTTATAATCAACCAAAAATTTATATCAATTTGTAAGAAATAAGATATTCATTAGATCATTCTTTGGTTCTATAAAGTCTTACCTTTCGTACATTGAATTCGAAACCTCCAACTTTTTTCTTCAAGTGGAAAACGGTATGTTACACGAAAGCATTGTTATTTTAAAGTTCGAAAGAAAAGAAAAATATCTTTTGATTGTTATTTTAACCTACACTTTCTTCACTTGCTACAGTTTAACATGATTTTTTTCTTTCTTTTTTATTTTTTTTATTTGTTGGAAGAAAGTGAAAGAACTTTTCACGTCGTTTGCTGTAACTATCGTAATATATCGGATTTCCCTTCGCAGAGCTAAAGAGATGTTTTGGGGAGAGAGAAAAAAAAAGAAGAGAAAAGTGTAAAAAATACTTTTTCGTATATAAAAAAAGAGTTTAACAACTGTTTACCATATTACTTATAAGTTGAAAATTTAATAACTCATTTCACTGACATTTTTATACTATAAATAATTCAATTAATTACACTTGTACATTTTAAAATAATATAAAAACACAAGTGAGATGAGTAAAGAAATTAATATTTGAACAAAACAAAATATAGAAAATACTGATATATATAATTTGCTATGAGAGATATTTAAAGTTAATCTATAACAATAGATAAAGGAATTTGTAACCGTCTTTTGGTCTTTCTTCTTCTAGATCATTTTATTCTTAAAAATCACACTCAACAACCTTCCCATGATTAAACCAAAATAAAACAAGCCATTTACAAATGAAGAATACACAATTTTGAACAAATTTTGGTTTACATAATTTTATTATTAGAACCACTTAATATTGTAACCATCCGCTAACTACTCTCCATTCTTTCACTTATACCGTTGTGTATTAACAGATCATATCTAAAATTGAAATTAATTTTTTTCCCTTCTAAAATATAATTTTATTTGTATTGTTTCTTTATTTTTGTACTCTTAGATTTATATGTATTAACTACTAATTAATACACATAATTTGCTAGTTGTAAATTTGTTTTTATTTTTTTTCATATCTCTTAAAATTTATTTTTTGTTCCTTCTTTATTATAAACAACTATTATGAGATTCACATATCTTAATGATTGTATTTGATAAAGTAGACTTTTTAACCCTTTTAAGCATTGACATTATAAATTAACTATTGTTATTTAGAAAGATCAATATCTTTTTAAATTTAAGATTTCACACTATCCCAATATTTTCTTAAATAAATCAGTACTACTTAAATATTTTCATTTCATTTTGTTTTTTAAAATTCCAAACTATCTCACTACTTCCTTTAATTTTATTTTTATTCCAAAACACTTGAAATGTGTTTTTTTTTAAATATAAGAATTATTTTTTCAATAATAAAATAAATATACGATATTATCTATATTTTTTTCTTTTAAATTTACATGTAATATAATACAATAGAAATGCTCCGCTAGTAACAATAAGAAAAGAACAATTGGAGTGATATTCGTTACTCTTTAGCTCGAAGTAAGCGTCCAATTTTTCGTTTATTTCCCTTTGTGATTTTCTCGGTAAACAAGAGATCGATCACACTTATGCGTTCATCAGTTCCATAATCCATACATATATATGCGTGCATATGTTATAACTATAGTCTATAATTTATAGTATTTATAATAAAGTAACAATATTCATCAAATGATAAAGATTCATTGAACACAACAGCAGAAATACTGATCAAAGAATATTAATTGAAGAGAAAACAAAAGCAAATTATATGCCAATCAAAACATGATCATGTAGTAGAATATATGCTAAGAATGAAACTACGTAGCAATTCATATTTTAAAGGCAAAAAACTGCAAAAATTAGTGGAATCGTTAATTAATTTGGAAGCATCAAATGGGGTTGATCGATACATAAGAATCAATAAGTTGAAGAATGAAACAAATGTGACGAGCAATATATATATGTACCTGAAGATCAAAATCATTGGAGAGGAGAATTGAAGAAGGAGGAGATAGATGATGAATAAGTACTATAAGCAAACAAAATTCTGAAGAATCGCAATGTTCCTTGGACAGCATCTGATTATCTTTTTCCATTACAATCTCTCACTTTCTTCTCTCATTAATTAAGAGACACCAGCCACAAATAGGTGGCGAGGTTGCTTTTAGGTGGTTTTGCTTCCTTTCTTTTCTCCTGCTGTAAGCTTAAGCTAAGCTTCAATTCACTTTCTTTTCCTTTCCCCTCCCAATTGCTCTGCCTTACACGGTAAGCTATTCTCCCCCACACAACTCTTTTACATTCACTCCTTTTATTCCCCCACTTCAACTAATTTTTGTCTCACATATACGTATTTTTTTTTTCAAGAATCTAATTTTCATGTACGGTTAGTATATGAATTAAAGGAATTGGTCCACTAGGTCGTTGGAATTTTGGGTAATTTACACGAGGTCTTTAATTTGAATCTTGTTGTCATCATTGTATACCTGTAAAACATACAAAAATTTTACATTATTTGACAATATAAGAGAGGTTAAAATCATCAATGTATTTTAATTAAATTTTTTTTTATTATTATTTGTAAACAGTGGGTTGTATCCTATTTTATAGGTATGTATTAGTATTTTTTTAGAGAAGACATATATTTTACATGAAAGTAATTAACTTTGAGATGGATAAGATAATTATAAATAATAGATTAGATTATAATTTTACTCTTGTGATAAATTCATGATTTTGATCTTCCTAAAATTTAATTGAGATATTTTGTCTCTTAATTTTAAAAATTGACAATTTTGATTCATCAATCAAGTTTATTGGGTTGACTGCTATTTTATAAATGTTGACCAACTTATGGCTGACATGGTGCGTTTTGTTATTAACAATTAATTGTGATTAATAAAACTGTTAAGTTAATTTTAATTGTTCTCTACCTCATTCTGTGACCTCTAACAATAACCCCAGACTAGCACTTTCTCATCCTCTTCCTCACCCAAACCACACAAAATTCAAAACAAAAAAATAAGTTTCATACATTATTGATGCGCATTAGTTGAAGGATGATTAAGAGATTAAGAAGCCGGGTTACGAAAAATTTACAAAATCAAATGTTAGTTGAAGAGGGGTGCAATTTGTGAAAGAAAGATGAATGAAAGGTTTGATCCCAATTCCACCGACGGAAACAACGATGACTGCCTACATGAACCCTCTCGTCCCAGATCTATGTGTACCCCAACCCAGATTCGCTTGAACCCTTTTGTCCCAGAGTGAAGAATTCGCATCAACACCCATCCATGATCCGTGTAAACCCCCCTCATCACAAATCCACGTGAAACATCCAAGAACGTCAAGGTTGAAGGTTAGGGGTTAGGAGTGTTTAAGGTTAGGGATGACACTGGAGGAGTGTTGAAGGTTTGATTTTTATCAAACTTAATAATTTTATTACTAACCGTTAATTATTACTGACAAAACATAAGCGTACCACATCAGCAATTAGTTGTACACTAATGGTCAACAAAAGGAATTTGACATATGAACCAAAATCATCAATTTTTAAAACTTCAGGACCAAAAGTCTTAATTTAATTTTAAGGAAATTAAAATTGTGAATTCATCAAATTAAGAAGATCAAAATTATAATTTAACCTAAATAATAAAAGTCTACTTTCTAATACAATTTAATATTCAAGTTTAAATTCGATATATAACCCCAAATATGAGATATTAATGTTTTGTGGAATGCTTTTTTTTACTGGGATTACACCTAATAGATGTGGTCTAATTGTTAGACAATTATCATAGGGACTTGGCATCCTTATAAATATAAAATATTAATGTGTTTCTTACCAACATGTAAAAAGCATTTAAGATTTTTCTATTGTAAGATATTAATGTGTTTCTTACCAACATGTAAAAAGCATTCGAGATTTTTCTATTATTAGATATTAATGTGTTTCACACCTAGTATCACTTTTTTTATTCATATATAAGCAAAAAAGTAAACATATACCTGACATCTTTTATTGCAATAACAACACTCAGTAAAAATATAATTTAAAACATTCATAAAATAAGAATTTAGAAATTTTAATGATTTAAAATATTTCAAATATTATAAATAAATGAGTTGTTAGATAAATAAATAATTTTATTTTCAAATATTTGAATTATTTCAAACCATTAAAATTTTTAAATTATTATTTTATGGATGTTTTAAAGTATATTTTTACTACAAGTTGTTATTGTAAGGAAGGGTGTTACATTTATGGTATATATGTATGAGTTTGTATAATTGAAGATAATTTAAAGGAATTAATTGGTGTTACATATACTAAAAAGATCATTTACTTTTTGATAATCCATCATATATAAACTTCATTGTTAAGCGAGCTTACCTTGAAGCAATTATAGGATGGATGACATTTGTGAAAATTTTTCATAAAGTATGTGAGGGGAATAAAATACATTAAAAATCTTATGTTGATTTGTGAACATAGTCAATGATCCTCGAAAGAAGTCGTGTGAATTGTCATAGGGTTTGAGCCGCCTAAATATAACTAATATTATTTTTTATTACCCACACTTATATAAGAAAATATAACTAAAAAAAGTAGAGCTAACAATTACCCACACTTCCCTCAAAAAAATTACCCACACTTATAGAGCTTTTATTATTATTATTATACTCACTTATAGAGCTTTAATTCATTGGATAGCTTTTTAAAAAAAAATTGAGTGCATAGCTATGTACCAAAAACAATTCACTGGATAGCTAGTGACATAAATAAAAACATTTTTTCACAATAATTTTGAAAGGAATAACTTGTTTAAATGTAAATTAAGTTACTAGGTGTTTTTAGTTTTTACAAGGAGAAAGGAACAACAGCAAGTTCGCACGCTGCAATGAGGGTTGGTGATATCGGGATAGTAATCATGCATGTACCACCCAGGCGTTGATTGAGTGTAAAGATAGATTTTAGTGTCTGCTTCACGCTGAACTTAATGTTGGTTTCATCCTAGATATTATTATGTTTTTTGGTAGCAATAATAACAATAATAATGGACTGATATGATTTTTTTTTTTTTGTGTGTGCATGTAGTCGAGATTGACTTCTTTATTATCCTTTTCTTAAATATTTCTGTGTTGGGATAATAAGAAGTCAGGTCTCATATATAGCTACAGCATATGACTTTTAACGTTTGCAAAAGATTCTTGAATTTTATTCTTCCCACTTTGTCTTCTCAATCTTATGAACAATATTATTCCATATTCTTGTGTAATAAATTATAACCCGTAATGAAAGTTGAATATTTTGGCCTTATCTGAAGACGAATCACATTTACTCTTCTTTCATTTTCAAGGGCGGAAAGATTATATTTTATGGAAGTAATAAAATTTAATTTGCGGGGAATTGTATCAGACATCAATTCTTTTTAACCAATGCAAGTGCACTCCCACTTAATAGTTAATAGTAAGCTCTAGCTTTTTTTCGTAGAGATCACATTGTAGGAGAATTGATTTGGACTGATATCTTTATTTGACAGTTATTAACTTTTTTTAAAATTAAAAAATAAAATTATGCATCACAGGGAAGTTGATCAAGATCGTGTGTGCTCAAATCTGATAGAATACTGTGAAAATCTGTTTCATTATTTAAACTAAAATAATCTTATACTGAAGTACTCGATAATATTATAAGCTCTAATTTAAATTTCATTAATTTGTACTCATTTTTATTTTCTTCCACATGTTAATACCAAATACAATTCCGTTTCATCCTTTGATATTATTAGTACTGTACGTAAATTAGGCAGCATCCAATGTTCCTTAGAAAAGGTTCCTTTTTAACTATAGTGGATTTCTGCACTGAAAGCACATTGTCCATCCATTATTGCTTGATGTTCTTAAAGGAAAAATAAAGGGTGGTCCATTTATGGCTGCAATTCTGCAAGTGATCGATCACCGTCTTTTGGTTCCATACGCACACATAAACATCAAGAATGGCAAAAAGGAACGTTTGCTTCTTCTCAACGCTGGGATTTCTGACCATAGAAAAATTAGAAAATTCAATCATAGATAAGGGTTTTATAAGGAAGAGACATGCATTTATAAAAAAAGGACCTAATCTCAATAGCATACGCGTGTCACGTAATAATTTCAACTGAATAATTAAAATGGAATTTGATTATATTGGTCCATCACTCACTGTTTTTCTAATCACCCAAACATGACTTAAAGGAATTTATCTTTTAGAAGGGGTGAAGCTGACGACAATAACGTGTACATGTATATAACTCACACATAAAGACCACTACAACGGAATACATATATAAAGTAACGATACATGAAATTTGAAAGAAATTAAGATGTGTGGTAGAGTAATACACTACGCAACAAAGTTCTTTTTTGGAGCTTCTTGCTGCTTACCATTGAAACTAACATATATTTGATGTCCTTTTTATTCATTAGACGCCAAAACGTTGAGTCCTATGCGATGAATAATGCTAAGAAATACCGCAAGTAGAAGATATATATCTATCTCCCAGCATTAAAAAAAATCTGTTAGTGACATTATGAACTTTATATTAACAATATATGATATAACTTTTTTTTAAGTTAAAAAATTTGTTTGATTATGTACTTGAACTAATATTTGTTTAAAAATGTTAGTTTTTAATTTTTAGTTTTTTATATTTTTTATATATTTATCAAAAATTTTAATTATTATTTTTAAATAAATTATGATTTTATGTTTTTCAACTACTTCAACAATTAATTTTATCAAATATTTATAATTTAATAAATTAATTTTTTAGCTTTCAACTACCAACTAACATTTTAGTTAACTTTTTAACTTTTAATTAACTTTTCATCTAATTTTATCAAACATGATCATAATTTATTGATGTTTTAAAAGAACCATTACATGGATTTTTTCCCCAAAACTTATCTCTAATTTGTGTCAATTATTGGTCTTTTACACATAAAAAAATATGTACTTGCATTGCTGAAAATGCTCAAGTTAATGTTTAATAGAATAATGTGTTAGTGATGGTTTCCTTAAATTCGAGATTAAAGACACTCTTTCAGAAAAAAGAAAGAAAATAACAAACTTAAAATTAAATATTTTATATTTTACTTAATATTTCTCGATATTTAAAAGCCTTGGATTTATAGAACCTTCCTTTACAATAGGCACGCGCACAAAAATATCAAATATGCAGAAAATGACAATCCCACATCTACTGACAATATTCTAATAGAATGATGGTTGTGCACTCCCAGGACAATAACCAATGTGCAAATGGCCTAGTGTTGCACTATCCTAATGTTGCACGTAGTTATGCAGATACGTGGGTGTGTGGGTCTCCCTCCTGGGTCGAGGGTAGTGCTACACGTAATCATGCATCCTATCATAATGATATTGTATTTGTATGTGAGAATTATATGCATACTTGTTGAAGGTTACATTGAGCAATCAAATAACGTATTAGGTAATCTTTTCTCATCACATTGTTAAGTTTGAGAGATACTTATTAGCAATTAGCGAACTTCTCAAGCACTTAACTTATGTCTTATTGAGCATTCATTCTCAACTTTCTCACAGTACGATTGTGTACGAATCATTTACCCTCAGTTTATCCTCTTACCGTATAAATCAAAATAATTCTTTTTATGTAGTTTTATTTTATACCTTTAAGACAAAATTTATAGCAAGTTTGAAAAGTTCACTTAGCATTAATTACCTAAGAAACATATATCTTTCCATTGGTCATCATGTGTCTAAGGGCTATGACATCTAAACAAAGTGAAAAGAATTTTGCATTAATGACTCTTTAATTAGGGGCAGATCCACATTAGGTGTTCAAGGAAAATTACGATGTCTGGCTATAGCAATTACAGTCTACTGCATCTAGCTGTCTAGGAACAAGCTGATTTTTGAAGATTATCAATTTTTTGTAATAAAGGTTATTAGCAAGATTAAGTTTCTTATGTATAGACAAGCGCACCTGTTGCATTTGTTTTAGCATCTTGATATAGGTCTTCTTGTATTAAAGAGACTTTTGATTTTCTCTAATTGTGAAATATGCCCCGTTTATTATTGTATTATTTTGAATTTAATATAATTTATATTTTCCTCAAGATGAAAAGAATTTTATGTCTGTCTGGCTCTGTCTGTCACACAATTTACCTATTCCGCCGAGTGAAGCATGACCCACATGTGTGGGATAAATCATAAAACTTTGGATAAAAACAAAATAAGAGTAAGACATTTTTAACCAAAAGAAGAAAAGGGAAAGAGAGAATGACAACGCGTGACTAAATTCACTATGACGTTATTCGAGTTTCCAAATTTCAGTAAGTTAAAAGATTCTCTTTTTAAAATAAAATAAAGATGTTAAACAACATAAAAAAGAAAACTATGTTTGGTGAATTTTGTTTTTTTCAATTCAGATTGCTTAATAACCTACAAAAATTACTACTATTTTGAGAGTTTTGATGGGAGACTGTTATAGAAAAGTGACATTCACATGAACAACATTTTAGTTTGGATCATGCATGCGCTCAGACATGTATGCAACTCGACAACATATTTCCCATTTTAAAGGATTTAAATAATTTTTAAACGAACTTGAAACAATGAAGTTTAAGAGTATTTTTTAATATATATTTGTTATTATTATCTAGTTCTTATCGGATTTGAAACAATAATTATAATTCAACAGTAGAATTAATAAAAAAATTACATGTTATGTAAATTTATTAAATGGTTTAAACAATGTTAAGTATTTATTTACAAATTGAACCTAACTTCTAAGTATAAAGTATTGTTCAAATCTTAAAAGGTTTTTTAACCATGTTTCTAAGTATTTACATGCCTAAGTTTGGACATTTAGAGAATGCAGTTTACAGAATTGATATCCAACATATATAAAATTATAGACTTTGATAAGCATACAAAAAAAAATATAGACTTATACCATATTAAAAATGAATCTCACCTAACTTAGTCTTAAAATAATAGCTTAAATGGAGACTGTTAGTAAGTTACATCTTTAGGAATGTTTTAACAAATTCCAAGTTGTAACTTATAATATAATTCGTAAAAGGAAGTATTATATTTATATTTACTTGTTTTTTTTGGGAAAAAAAAAACAAATTGTACCTTTAGGTGTATTTTAATTAACAAGTATAAATTTATAACTTTATTACTTACTAACTACTCCTAAAAACAATTCATAGTTTACCAGCAAACCCATACATACATACACACAACACATACATCAATATGTTTGGGAAAAAAGATAATTTACTTGTATATTATAAATTTTGAACTCTTATTCTTAAAAACCAGAATAACCTTTACATCTTCTTTCTATTTTTTTGTAATTAATATTTTCTTCAATATCCAAATTAATATTTTTTTAATTAATTATCTAATAAAAATAAATTTATTCAATTAATATTAAGTATATTGAGATATTTACACATTTTAGTCAATACCCAAATTTCTTCAATCAACATTAAGTTTAAAATGAGATATTTATAAACCATCATTAAAATAGTATTGTATTATTAAATGATTTTTTAAAATTAAATACTTCAAATACCTGATTTTTTATCAAAAATATTTTTTAAAATTAACTTTCCCTTTTTTTCGTTAAAATGTATTTACATAAATGTCGTAATTTTTTAGTTAGTTCATCTAAAAAAGGTTTCCTAATTGTTCAACCTAATATTAGCCTAATAAGGCTTTGAACTTTGAAGTCTTTCTTTTTACAGAATTATGTTGGTGATCTGTTTTGATCCAGAATGGTAAGCTGAAAAGCATTTATATATAATAAAAACAAAAAAAAACCTGAAAAGCAGCAACATAAACGGAGCTTTTACTTCCGGCATTTCCTTTTTTGCTTTCTGCACCCCAAAAAACCTGAACAAACACAAATATTTATGCCTCTCCCAAGTAAGCCCTGCCTCCAGCCAATACCACCGTCAACCCAAACAACATTGTCTCAACCACCTAACACCACCGTTGAACCACCCAACACCACCACTGCGCACCACGCAAACAACACCGCGCAACCATGACCAAATTCGTAAACATGTAAAACTTGATCCTATTACGAAAAGGTCATTTTCGGAAGACATTCTTTTTTTTTATATATAGTACCGAAATTATGTTTTTATGCTTTCGGAAAGGTCTTTATGGGAGACATTAATTTTGAGATAAAGTTGGTTCATCCTCTAAAGTCTAATCCAAACGCATGCATAATTTGAGTATTTTTTAAAATTAAATTAATTCACTTCAAACTTAATTTTAACTAAAATATTTATAATAAAAATTATTTAAATTAAGTCAGTAAACACCAACTTAAGCACACTAAAATCTTTATAAGTTACTTTTGAATAATAGGACTTCCAATGCTTATAAACACCTACATTTGTTCAATATTTTGCTATGATCTTTTAGTCCTTTATCACTGCAACTCCATTTGGTATCTCTCAAGATTGAGAATAAAAATATGAATCGAATAAAATTTTCAGTCAGCGTATCAAAGATAAGTCAATAATTGTAAGTCGTATACTTTGATTCTCAATGCATGTAAACAACTAGTCCTTTGATGGGAATCAAACTATAAGTTTTCTTCGCGCATATCGTTAGTCTCCTACTTAAAGAATAATAGTTCATCATAAAACCTAAAAAGTAAGAAAGATTTTTTTATAAATAATAATAACGCGTTATGAACAAGTTATTTCAACCCTTTTGAGAAACGAGACTTTGACTCTTTGCTTATCCTCCAAGCCAACTCTTGTTGTGAAGTTATATGCCTTGAATTGATTGCCTCACTGGACTGTTTACCAGAAGAAAAAAAATTGGGTTGATTTTAATGCTCTTTAATGGCAAAAACACGAAGAGTTCCACTAACTGCTTACTTACTAGGTTAATCCAATGGCTTGGAGAGCCTACAAATAAGTACAATTAATGTATGATCAACCGGTGAAAAAACCTAAAAACTTTGAACGATGAAGATAGAAGGGCCTTATATATGACAAACCAACATATATATTATATATATATATATAAGGGCCTTAAATTATTGGGCCTTAGTAAAAATTGTCCTCTAATAATAGTCATGTGACACAAGAATACAAGTGATATAGACTACTGCCAGCCATGGATAACTCGTAAGCAATGATATTAGGAATTGACTTCAATGACATGATAAACAACATTTTATCTTTTTAATTTAAATCAACTTAGCACATAGACTGTTAAATCTTTCAATTTACTTATACTTTGAGATTCAGTATCGGACACAATTTTTTCATTGAACATTTAGCAGCACTCTAATAGGCATATTCTAGTTGTTAATTTTTTTTATAGGCATATTCTAGTTGTTAATACATAAATTTTACCAACATGCATTAATATTAGAGGCTTTTGAATTGGGTAAAATATTAGTCCTTTGGTTATTAATTATAAAACCTTTTTAACTAATTTATGTCACTTAGAAAAAGTAATTAATTTAATTAATCACGTTAAATTTATTTATTATTTGTATTATTTTAAAATATTTTTTCTTATTTTTTAATTCACTTAATTATTTTTTATTAATGCTGGAAAGAGAGTAATTAAGTAAAAATATGTAAAAAAATAACAAATACATCTAAATTTTTTTAAAAAAATTATAAAAAATGAGAAAAAAATTCCTAAAAATATCTTATAATTAGAAACTAAGAAAATGTTTCACACTAATGGAGAGTAAGTAATATGCGGCAACATTGCAAATAAAAGAAGAAGAAGCATGAAACTAAAAACAGAAACAAGAGGCGCCACAACACGTGTGTAAACAAGACAAAACAAAACATTAGGAAATCACGCGAATATTGTCGGTGACTTGTTTACGCCGAACATTATCACGAGTGCTCACCTCTTTACTTGTTTTAATTAAATTATTAGTAGTTGTACACTGTAGTGCTATTGGTATTATGAGAGAAACGAAGACTGTAAATTTTTAAAACATCAAAGTGCATAAATGCAGGGCTTCGAAGTTTAAAAATTGTAGCGATTTTTTCTAAAAAAATTATAACGATTGTATAAGTCTTTTGAAAAATATAAAAAAATAGTAATATTCTTTAAGATTAAACAAACAGAGCCTTTAAATGTAATTTATTGTTGTAAAAATAACATGCTAGAAGCATGCTTTACGTATTTCGGTCCTAGTGAATTTATGACAAAATTAATTTTCTATATTTTTTCTACATTCGAATTAGAGATAACAATTAAAAAAAATTGCCATGGTGTGCACTACCGTCTGTTATCACTGATGTGCATTTCAGTATCACTCAAGAATTTCTCTTATATGAGTTGGATAATTCATACTTGAATTAAAGGAAGACATAGATGGAACTATTTAAATTCAAATACCGTATTTATAGTCTTGTACGTTCAATACAAATTACGTAAATAGAATTGCATAATAAATGACATGAGCATGTCAACGTATTGGAAAATAACTACAAATCAAATACACAAATCACGAGCAAATATTCTCATGATAGAAAACTCCTACTAATTGAATAAGCTGTGGATGGAAATTACAATGGGTCTTATTCTTGTGTTTGCTACATCAAAATCCTAACAAAAGTGGGAGCTAACATCATTTTCTTCCAAGGTTTTTATTTTCCTCTAACATCCCTTTCATTTTTATTTATTTTTTCTTTTCCCTGGGGGCTAAGAAAAGGGTAGCAATTGGGGTTATACTCACTTGTGACTTTTTCATTGACCCATCAATTGCGGCAAAACTTTTTACTCTCCCTAGGGTAATTTAATTTGAATTGTCATTTTCTATTTCCTCTTCTACTTCGTCTAAATTGCTGCTACACTACACTACGCTACATCGTTTACAGTGACAGTTATTCATTTTTCATTTATGTGTGTGCACTGCTCAATTCAATTATTGGATTAGCAGAGAATGGAAGCTGAAAAAAATGGGTTGCACAAAAAAGCCATAGCTACTTACTCATTTCAACCATTATTACAGTACAAAAACCCCTACCTGTCCGCATTGCCTTTACATTTTGTGCGCCCGTGAATAATGCCTATGATTAGGTATATGCATATATAAATTAGTTGGCACTGCCCACCCTCTTGCCCTTCATCAATTAATGAATTACCTATAAGTTTAAAGGAGTTAAATCCCTCCTTGCTTTCCATTCATTTGGCTTTCATGGTGTTCCTTTTATGGCACCACCCACATTAATATTAACCTAAGCTCGATTGCATTGCATCATATCTAGAGTTTAGGGAGAAGAGAGAACCGTGAGTTTAAATTTCATTACTAATAAAAATGAATAAACTAATAGTTAATATTTATTGATAAAAAAATTAGTGTCTAGGATCTGTTTTTTTTTTTTAAAAAAAAGGTAAGGATATATTTTGTCAAGAATTAAGAATTAATTTCTCAAGATATAAAAATTTAGGAAATTAACCTGTTTTAATAAATGTGCCTTCGTATGCATAAACTTAAATATTGAATTTTTATTCACATACTTACTTAAGAGACCTGAGTGTTTATCAACAATACCATAAGATGTTAGTGTGTTTTCTAACTAACCAAATGCCAATAACTAGCATACTCTAATACTAGAAGTAGAAGGTTCCTTGCTATGTGAAATGAAAGTATGAAAGATGACCATTATATGCAACCATATCCTTGCATATATATGTATATTGTTTCCTATAAGTTGAAAACGTTGTTTCCTATAATCAGATTACAACAAAGGGGAAAAACTGAATATTATTTGTTATGGGGAGATTCGAAATAGTGGGGCATCTGTTAAAGGGTAGTGGTAAATCTCAGTTCGTTTGAAAAATGAAATTTCCTATAAATTTGTAAATTCATAGGTGTGTTTTCTTTTATCTTGCTTGAAAGAGAGACCTGTCTGTTCCTTTTAATGTGACAATGGGGTCAATATGATGAGTCACTTTATGAAATGCCATTAAATATGCTTGACCTAATCACAGGCTGTCCTTGAACCCTAATTAAATGAATACTTATGTCCTGGTTGAGGCATAGAACAAGTCAACCAACTTCTAACATTAATATTTTTCATTGCATGTTGGATGTGAAAAGCCTTTACAGGCCATGTGAATTTATATATGGAGGGGCCATTCAATTTACGTCACTATCCATTCGGTGGTGGGATATGCCCTGCTTGTGTTGCAATTTTTTCTCATTTTCCCTTTCATCCAAGGGCAACTGGAAGTTGTATGCTTTTACTTTCCACTTTTTCCCTTCCCCTAACACAAAGGGTATAGCGAATTAATTCAATGCCAAACCCACCGAGGTATATAGAACTTTCATCTAACTTGCCATGGTTTCCATAGTGGAGAAAGTGATCCAAGGACCAAAGTTGCCCTCTACATCTAGAAATTTTGAAAAGGGAAATTCTTTTCATGCATATATTTAAATGGTCCATAAGAAATTGATTCATATATAGAAGATCAAGTTTGTTTTATGAGTCCAGCTAAATTTTTTTTAACTGGTCCAATATGTGGGTACTAATGTGTAAGAAAAAGGTTAAAAAAGAAATAGGGATGTGGCTCACCAATTCCCTAAAGACATTATTAAGAAAATAATAATAAAGTTTTATAAAAAAAATCACATTGAAAATAAATTAAAAATTATGATAGGGTGCATTAATTATATTTTTGATAAAAAAAAAAATTCTACTCTTGATTCCCGGCCCTTAAAATATCCTCAGTCAGTTGAGACACCTATCAGCAAACACGTTAAAGCAAATACATTTAAAGCGCTACTAGCTACCGCTGGTGCATTTTTCTCACAAGTGCAAACAAATTTATTAGATGCCACCTCTCTTTTTCCCTAATATGATGGAAAAGTAGCTATGTATCTTTCTATTCAACTCCGTGTCTCTCTTCAAGAACAAATAAATAACAAGAGGAAAATAATGGACGGAATGCACCATGGAATTAGAAAGAAGTTGCCATGAAAGCTGCGAGCTCTTTGATGAGAAGCAAATATTGAACCCAGTCCAAGTGTCTCTTGTAATTGCAGTTCATTATCTCAACATAAAAAAATTGACATTATATGTGACATTATAAACAATTATTTTTATCTTTTTTACACGTGTAAAAAATATATCCTACAAGTTGTCCCAATTTTAATTGTGTGGAAAATTTTCCTTGTAACTATAAGGTCTCTTGTAAGAATGAATACCCCAAGAATTACTTGGGCTAGAGATGTTATCCGAATTTATGAACAAATCACATCAATGGGCTTCAAAGTGATAAGCCAGAAACAGTAGAGCTTCATTTGAGTTGGCTCTTGGTCGTTCGAAACAACAGTTTCACTTTCATCTTGCATTTACATTTATGTGAGACAGTTTCAGTGGACAACACCCGAGGAAGGCAGGTGATGAAAGGGGTAGAGCACAGAAGAGGCGCAACCAACAAAAAGCAAAAGACAAAAGCATTTTTTTGTCATTAAAGTCAAAAGCCATTTGAATAAAAAAAGCATGTTTCAATTGACAAACTTTAATTTAGGATTTTGATTTTGTAAATTAATCTTGTTTAAAAATAAATTTAAAGTGAAGTAATTTATATGTAAATACTTTTTTTCATCTAAAAAAAGTAGTTTTAGAATAATAAAAAAGCAACTTGTGTTGTTTAAGGCCGAAAGTAAGTTTTGGTTGAGCCAATATGGTAACAAGAAACTAAAGAAGTGTGTTCAAACACGAGGGAAAAGCAACTTTGAAAGTTAGCTTGACGAGGCACAATGCGAAGGAAACTTGTAACTGAACGGGCTTTCCTTTCCACAAGCTTAACAGTGTTTATGTTCACAATTCCATAGGGGGGAAAGTGTGCATTAATTAAACAGATATGAATTCAAATCTGAATTATTGTGACGAAGGGTGCACATGGGGGGCAATCTTAAACATACTGCTAATCAAGTGAAAAAGAAGGCTTCACACAAAATTAAATAAATGAAATCTTTAATGATTCTTGGGATGGCTATTCAGGTCCCACCACCATGACCTGAATTGGGTCCTCTAAACTATAGATAATGGAGGTGACCTAGATAGAAGATTGAGGATAACAACCATAATTAGATGCTTAACTCCGGCTTAAATTATTAAGTTCTTAAAATAAAATATTCAAAGCAACATCTTACTAATTCCATAACCCCTCCTCCACGTAGTATGTTGTAAAGGAATTATCATTGAAAATATTGTTTTGCTAAGCCAGTGGTTATGGCTAAAACCATATTTAAAATCCAAAAAAAGATATGGGGGTTTGGAGGTCTCTATCGAAGTTGAAACTAACATATAATTGATCATATGAGAAAAGAAGTTTATGTCATTAGCATGGAGTCACATCACTTAAATGCAGAGAGATTTGGTAAGTGAAGCAAAAGCACACAACATTCTCATGGCAGAGGAACACATTTTGGGACACTGATACGAGAAAGGAATTACCTCAATTCAGAAAATCAATACATGTAAAATGTTCATAAATTATACTATAAAGAAACAAAATTAAAGCAACAAAAAAAAAAGTATGATATAAGAGACACAATAACAATAAACTCCACAAACATGCAGCAGCAGCAGCAACAGAAAGTGTCACTACTGTCTATGCAACCCTGAATTATGGTCTCCAAATTCATCCCTATACATACACATTTCTCTGCAACCTACTCTTTCTCAGCCATTTTTATTTCACAACTCTGAATATCCATAACAATTCAAATCAATATGGAGAGACTTTCTCCTCTTACCTCAATCCACTGTAACAACCTCTTCTCTGTTTTCCCATATTACAACAAACATGTATGCAGCCTTACACAAACCCTTCTCGATTTCTCAGGTTTTATTTTTCGCGACGAGAGTCGCGTACATGACCTGGCTGGCACAGGAAGAAGAGGGCACAGAAGAAATGGCCACCAATAATAATAAAAGTATGAACTGAACTTGAATGGGTGTTTTTGTTTTTTCGTCTTTGCTAGGGTAGAGGGGAAGGGTTAGAGGAGAAAAGTTCTCAAAAGAATCAATAAAAGGGTGGTGGAGGAGGAGATGCATATGAGACTCCGATGACAGGTGGCAAAGGCCCTTCATATACAGGTGTAGGTGGTGGAAATGACGGTGGCGGCGGTGAATTGTAATGATAAACAGGTGTTGGAGGTGGCGGTGATGGTGGTGGTGGTGAATTATATTGAACCGGGGGAGGTGGTGGCGATGGAGATGGTGGTGGATGGTAAGGTGCAGGGTGTGGTGATGGTGGTGGTGGTGAATGCTCTTCACATGGTGGTGGGGATGGTGGTGGAGGTGGTGGTTCTATACAAGGTGGTGGCGGTGGAGGTGGCTCTATACAAGGTGGTGGAGATGGGGGTGGTGGTGGTGGAGAATAGACTGGAGGGGGAGGAGAGTGAACTGGAGGAGGTGGTGGTGGTGATAAATAGGGATAAACAGGTGGCGGCGGTGAAGGTGGTGGTGGTGGGGGCGAATGTGGTGGAGGTGGCGGCGGAGAGTGTTGCGGAGGTGGTGGTGAGCTATAGTAGTATTGCACAGGTGGTGGTGGGGAGAATACTGGAGGTGGTGGAGGTGGAGGTGATGGTGGAGGCGGTGAAGGTGGCGGTGGAGACCTTACACAATATGTTGGCGAGGGCGGCGGTGGTGAAGGCGGTGGAGGAGGAGGTGAATAGACTGGTGGTGGAGGTGAAGGCGGAGGAGGTGATGGTGGCGGTGGAGAAGGTGGCGGTGGCGGTGGCGGTGGAGAATAGACTGGTGGTGGTGAAGGAGGAGGCGGGGACGGTGGTGGTGGAGAAGGTGGTGGCGGAGGGGGAGAATAAACCGGTGGTGGTGGAGGAGGAGGTGGTGGCGGAGGTGGAGGTGAATACACTGGAGGTGGTGGTGGCGGCGGAGAATACACTGGAGGTGGTGGCGGCGGAGAATACACTGGTGGTGGTGGCGGCGGAGAATACACTGGTGGTGGAGGAGGCGGTGAATACACCGGCGGTGGTGGCGGTGGAGGAGGCGGTGAATACACCGGCGGTGGTGGCGGTGGAGGGGAATGAGGAATGTAAACTGGCGACGGCGGTGGCGGCGGCGATGGCAATGGTGGTGAGGGAGGAGGAGGAGGAGGCAATGAAGGAACAAAAGGCTTACACCTAAACGAATTACAATCGACAGGGTGCGACAAAAACGACTTACATTGCCCGGCGGAGCGCTGGGCCGGCCTAGCCGGGAGGCAGTTGCGGCGGTCATCAAACGCCGGCAAAGCGAGACACCTTGGCGGCTCGCCAGTGAAGAAGTTATAAGAGTAAGTAAAGTTCTGCAGATTCGGAAGCTTACAAATGCTCTCTGGAATCTTCCCTGACAGCAAGTTATGCGCCACATTCAACTGCTCCAAACTCACCGCACCTCCAATAGCATCAGGCAAAGGCCCCAACAACTGGTTGAAGCTTACATCGAACACCGTCAAGTTCTGCAGCAACCCTATCTCCGCAGGGAAGCACGACCTGAACGCGTTGTTCATCAAAATAATCTCGTTCAGCCTCTTCATGTTGCCGATTCCCGCCGGCACGCATCCGTGGAAGCGGTTGTTCGCCAGCACGATCACCGACACCGGCGAGTTTCCGAAATTTTCCGGCAAGTCGAAGACGAAGCGGTTGTCATTGATGAAAATCGCGTCCAGGTCCTTGTCGAAGAGCTCCTTCGGAACCGTGCCTTCGAATTCGTTGAATCTCAGATCTAGAAACTTGAGCTGCGGCAAACGCAGCACCACGTCGGGGAACTTCCCGGCGAAACGGTTGTTGCTGAGATCTAACTCGAAGAGGAGTTTCAGCCTGTCGAACTTGTGCGGCAAAGTGCCGCAGAAACGGTTGGTGTTGATGTGGAGAAGAGCGAGGTCGGTGAGCAAACCTAGCTCCTCAGGAAGGTATCCGGCAATGTCGCCGTGGTTGAGGTCGATGCCGGCGACGGTGCGGATCTTATGGTTGTCAGGAGCCGGAGCGCAGAAAACGTAGGAGTAGTTGCAAACATTGGGTCCCAGCCAGTCCTGCGTGAGGTTCTTGGGATCGGAGAGAATGGCTTCCTTCCAGGCTTGTAACGCTATATAAGCGCTTTTCAAACGGTCGTTTTCGAAGACGAAGGAGGGATCTAGGGTTACCTTTTCTCCTCTGTCACCGAACTCGTCCTTGTAATAAAGAAGCTGACGCTGCTTGATGAAAGAGACTTGGGCGTCGGTGAGAGGTCCATTGTGTGAGAATGAGGAGGCAGAGAGGGACTGAGCAACCAGAATGAGCAAGAGAGACAAGTCGGAATAGGTTTTCTTCCTCATCTCACATGAGGCATCTGAGAAGAAGAATGCAGCAATGTAAAAAAGGATGGGATTAGGGTGTGAGAGAGAGAGAGAATGGGTTTGGTTTTTTTCTAAGGATTTTGGAAGTGTATATGAGTCTGAGAAGAGAGAGAAATAATGCTTCTAAAGGACAGCTAAATCACAGCTCAAAGCCCACCAGATTCTCTATCTCTTCCTCCTTACTCGTTTTCTTTTTTCCTTTTAGTTATTTCATATTTTCCGAATTTATTTTATTTACCCTATTATTTTCTGATTAAAGGAAGACTATTTTGTATTTACACTATTTCTTTTCTTGCTCCTTAAACTTAGTTGGCACTCACTCCTTCAAGCTTTCAATAAAGTGGTTTACGCGGAGAGATGGATATCAGCATCAGAGAAGAGAATACACATTTCCCACCAAACATACACTTAATTAAGTTTTTTTTTAAGGAAAAAGCTTAAAGTGTAAAAACATTACTAGCGATACATACTTTATGGATATTCTTTTTTGTAATTTATGAAATTCATTAAAAAAAATAATTTAAATATATCAGTTGCACTTTATATTTAATGAATATTTTATACTTTTTAATTGAATTACTCAAAAAATAATAAATTAATACATAATTTAAGACTACTATTTTTAATTATTAACAATAAAATAAGTCAAAAAATGATTAAAATAAAAATATTACATAATTCGAGACTGTTATAGTCTCGGTCAATTTTCTACCCAACATATAATTTAATATTATCAACTAATTATTTGTAACATAAAAATTAGCTAGAAATCATGAACATGTGGGTTTAATATTATCATTATTTTTCAATTTGATAGATTAAAATTGGAGAACAATTTATTATGTTCTAGAAGTTAAGAAAAAAAGTATTGGTGCGAGTAAAAACTGATATGATAAAGATATTGTTTTGAAAACTAATGTGGTTTTCCTAATGATTGTTTCCGTTATTATATGGAGTAGTTGTATCCATCAAGTTATGACGCGCCTCAGTATTTGACAGAAGGTTTCTGTTGAAAAATAAAATTAGAAGCCATTAGCAGCATGATCATGGAATTTTGGAAGCAGCACAAATTTAAGAAAATTAATTTAATCTTCGAATTTCTGCTGATTGATAACCTGGGAAGTGCTTGTCTGTGTCGGTGACCCTTGTCAAATCAAAGACCTCTGCCAGTAAATTTTATTTGTAATAATTAAAATTTTTAATAATATGGTATTTTGTTCGTAATTTCGTATAAAGTCAATTCTTTGGCAATATTATTTATATAAACTTTACTTAATGATAGAAATATATATAATACGTATTAGAAAATGTATAAAATTATGTCACGCACTCACACCTCTTGGACTTTTTTCCATATCACACATTCCCGTGATGCCGATAACTTATGGACGGTTTTTTGCCTTTCTAATTTATGGCCTTTTCTTGTTAACAGAATCCACCGATTTTTATTTTTTTTTTTATTAAATTTTCTTTCAGGATAATAGTTAATCTTTCATCATATGATTAATTAATTAATTTTTGTATATATGTTATTAATATCTAATAAGATTTTAACCTCTGTAAAAAAAAGATAAGATTTTAACCATTTTATTTATTTATTTATGTAATGTGAAATAAATCATTTTTATTAAATATTTACATAAAATTATTGTATTCTAACTATAAAAGCAAAGATAAATTGTAATTTTTTTCTATAAATAGATTCAGAATTAATTATAGAAGCAAAAATTGAATTGACTTGTTGAAAGAGTAGAGATTCGTTGGACTGATTCAAGATAAGTAACTTTAGAATAGTTTGAGTAAATCGCTAAGCAATAAAGATATTATGAACGGGTTGAGTTTAGAGCTCAGTCTTTGTTAATGTAGCCAATTAATTAAATTTTCATTAGAGAAAATTATCATATTTAAACAAGATTGTTTTTTTAAAAAAAATGATAAAGCCATTTGCATAAAAAAATAATTATAATGTCGTTGATCACTTGAAAAATATTATTAGAAACTAACAGCCATAAATCATTAGACAATCACATAAAATAATCGAACAGAAAGTTCGATCGCCATTCCCAGTCAATAACTATATTATTAAATCATTCTGGCATTATAATTTTTTCTTTTTAATCTCATAATACTTTCGACTATTAACTAATAGAATTTGTAAGTTTAGACATTTATAAATCAAACTAAAAGGGACCCATTCTGAATGTGTATCTTGTTATCATACTCTCTGCCAAAATTGACTGTTTTTATTCCATAAAGCTTGAAGCTTTCTCTTTAACTTTTTATGTAATTTATTTTAATTCTTTTTGAAATTTAGGTATAGAATATAATATTAGAAAATATGTTATATAATATTACATAACCGTTCATATACAAATTGTCATATGTATAATAAATTTGCTAAAATTTAAAATAATTATAATTCTTTTTTAACTATAGATATCAAAGATAAATATTATACATCTAATCCAATCAATTGAGTTAGACTTACTTAATACATTCATACTTATAATAATTCTGAATTAATTAATAGTATAATTTTTTTTTTCCCTTGTATAATTTATTTTCAATCCATTCATTTTGAATACTTGGATACTTATTTCTTTTTTCCATAAATATTGGACGGACTAAGTTGTACGTAAGTATTTTTCAACTTTAATTATATTTGTTTTAAATGTATATTGTAAAATTAAAAATTAATAAATATTTTACCCGTAAGAGTATTATGAGCTTATAACAATATTGCATACTAGTATTTATTTTGTTTTATAAGAATACTGAACCTATAAATAACTTTCATTACACAATGACTTACTAACAACTTGACCACATAAAAGATTTTAACTGCTTACACCAGACTCCAGAGAGATACAAATGGTCAATATATTTTTTTGTTTTTGACAGAACCGGGTTCATCAATATTTTTTTTTATTCATTCAAAATTATCAATTTGTGACTGTGAGCATGTGATCAGTTATGAAACATAATTTGTAGGGGCAATATTCATACATGATTTATGGTTTCATTTTTTTTATTTACTGCAATTTATGATTTCCTAACATTAACAATGCTATTTAGTTGTAAAGATTATTTTAAGGAGGTAATCGAAAAGACGAAAATATTGTAACTGTACGTTTTATATGATATATATATATATATATATATATATATATATATATATATATATATATATATATATACCCTTTTTTAAATAAAAAAATATTATTCATTCACTTTGTCCAATTATCCTCTTTTGTAGACTATTCACTATTATTGGCTCATTTTTTACCCAAAACAAAAGAAGTAATTGAGTAAAGAGAAAATAACTATTTCAAGGGCCAAAGAATCGAAATGTTTAATGACACAAAAAACTTTTTCATATCTTTAACTAAAGCAGTTTCATATCTATCAAATTTTTCCTTAAGAATCCTTACAAAAAAAAATCCTTAAAAATGAAAACAAAAAATATTCCTCACTGTCTTATCCTTCTACGTTATGTCTTATTTTATTGCAACAAAATACGAAAGTAATACAATGCAATGTATCTTTCATTCTCTTATAAAGAATACATCGTTTTAATACAAATAATCATCACATATTTGAAGTGTTTGTAACACGAAAACGCGTTTTGATCATAAAAAGTTAGCAACAACGGGTGGAAATTACTTAATCGAAACGGCAATGTTTAATTGTAATAAATTTTGGACATATTTCTGATATATCCAAATTCATTACATCTATCTCAACGGTACCACCTAATTGACCTGTTTTTTTGGTATAATCTTTGTCTCCATGCATTTCCAACTATAATTGTATTTACCAAGTTTTTTTTAAGGCAAAAATGAAATTTATTAAGAGTGCACCAAATGTGACCCAGCAACAAAAAGAATTACAAAACTAAAGAGCACAAAACAGCAAGCTAAATGCTCCTAAGACACTCCAAAGGAGACATACACCAATTGGCAAAAGAAATATCACTTGGAACATGGACCTTTGTAACAAAACAAATTGTGTTTACGAGTTGGATTGGTGTTTTTTTCTTAAAAAAAAAGAGTTGATTGGTTGAAATTTAAGATAAAATTAAATTTAAATTGATTAAATTTATTTTAATTAGTTTACTTTAGATTATTTTTTATAAAAAAAGACAATTTAAACCGATTTAATTAAAATCAATTTGATATGGTTTAAATCATCAGGTTATAATAACAAAAAACATATAGATTCTCATGATAAAAAATATAATAAAAAAGATATAATTTCTTAAAAGTTGGCGATAAAATACAGTAAATTAATTTGTTGAAATAAAATTAATCAAAAATTAAAAATAAAAATGCAATTAATTTTTTTTCTTATTTTCATTCACTTTATTTCTTATATATTTATTTTCTTCCTATATATCAAGCACAATCTAAGGGTACAATACATATTAATTTATTCTCTTTATCATGAACGAACCAAGATTGCATGCATCGTCGCCCAGCCATGCATTAACACACACGCTGAGATCACCATTTTTGCACTCTTCCTCTCTCTCATGCGCATCAGTACTAGCTAGAAATTTCATCTTTTCACCTTGCCATCATTAGCACATATGCAACATCGATCACTATACTGTAGGTTGTCCCCTTTTCCCTGTTGTTCATTTAACTTTCTTTAATTTTTCCTGTTGCAGTAGTTTCACATGAAGAATTAATCGGTTGAAACTGTTGATTCATCAGTTTTCACTAGTTTAGCACCGGTTTTACTAGTTTTAGTCTAGTTCCTTAGATAGACAGATTGTGAAAACTATGATGCAAATTTTATCTATATAGATAACTGAAAGAATTATACGACAGGAATAAGAGAAACAACACTTAGACTTTATTTGTTTTTATTATTAGAAAATTACTTTGTTGCACTTTTGAATAAAACTAACATATTTTCAAATGGAAATACGTGATTTATATTAATTTATGCATGCATTTCAATCATCTTGAATAATTAAAAGTCGATTTGTTCAAAAATAATTGTAGTTAACTTTAAGTTGGAAGAACTCTTTAGTAATGGATGAGGTGACACAAGAACATTTTTAGTTTTCCCGTCTTCATTTGTACATTTTTAATTTCATATTTTTCTTTTATTTCTTCATTTTTTCTCATCACATAATTTATTATGCCATTGTTTTGAAAATTGAACCTCACAGGCTGGTTCGATTGAAAACCGATCATGTGTTCAATCCAACGCTTGCTAAAAACTTGCTAAAAAATCGTTAAACCGGTCGAAAACCAGTAAATCCGATGATTTATCCGGTTTTGCTTAAAACTTTTTTTAAAAAGAATCTTTCAAAATGATATTGTTTTGATTTTTTTATAAAAAAAATTATTATAACTTATAATACTTTTAAGTGAAGTTTACTTTTTATTATTATCAATTTATGTATATTATATTATTTTTTATTCAATATTACTGGGATATTATATTAAAATATTAAAATATATATATTTTATTAAAATTGGTTTGATTTTCATTCGAGTCTGATTGAACCATTAATCTTTAAATTAGTGTCTTTACTAGTCCGATAATCAATCTAATTTTAATAATATTATATTATACCGATCCTATATATAAAAAATAAAATGTAACATTTTTGTATCCTTATTATAACATACATATCATAATTATATTGTTAAAATTTTTTTATCTTTAATTAATTATAAGGTGTTTAGTAATTACATTCATTTTTTCATGAAGGTAAGTATATTTATTGAACTGTCAACATAAGAATTACATACTCATTAGCTGAAAATTATATTTTGAAAAGTAACTTCCTCTTTAGTCATTAATTCATTGAGTTGTGTTGTAATAAAATTAAAAATTATGATAAATTAAGTAATCTAACTACTAATAAAATTTAAATTTATCAAAGTTAACTAATCTGTAGTATTTATTATTTATTATTCCTTTTACCTCCTATTTCTCTCTCTATATATAGTTTGTTGCATCTCTTAAAATATAATATGCTCTCAGAGTTTTAAAAAGAACATTCTATTAGTTTATTTTAATAAAATAATTATTTAAATTGTTTTTGAATTATTTAAAAAATATTTTCCTTTTTGAAACATTATTATCATTATAAGATAGAATCTACTTCTATATTTGGTAGTGTGAAAATAAAATGAAGATAAAAACATCCCAACCGGGTCCATATATCTATGAAATAGGCCACCATATCTATGTCAAATGTCCAAAGTACAAAAGCTTAGTGGTAACCGCAGTTAGACTCTCCTATCAAAATATTGTTATTAAGTGGGTATTTATTTAGTTTTCAGATGTGTACATCATTTCCAATTTCAAATCAAAGATGCACAGAATAGTCATTTCTTTCTTCTTTTGCATTTATGTGTTTGAAGAAGAAGAAGGCTTCAGAGTTCTAATTCTAAGTTTAGCTTGCAACCACTGACATTTCCATGTTACGCGTCCGTATTAGCATTGATGCGGCTGAGGGAGTGGGTCCCGCAAAACACAAGAGCTGATGGAGAAAGCCACATCCTAATTGGGCCCTACGTGTCACGTCTTGCCCGCCTGGATCGTCGGCGCTCGTCGCATCTTTCCCTTTCCTCAAAATTTCACCATTTTATCCATTTTCAAATATTCAATAGCTGTTGATGCCATTTTTCATATTAAGGGTTAATCATTGTAATTCCTTTAACTATGCATTGTTCTTATAGTTTTTTTTTTTCATATACCTTTCTTCTCTTTTATCTATTCAAATTATTGTACGTTTAATATCTATAAATAACAATGGATGAATGGTAAAAAAATAGCAACTAGGCATATTTTTATTAATAAATAAATATTATTTATTAACAATATTCAAAATTTATATAAAAAAATCATGTATAATAAATTTATTGATTTTTATAATAATTATTTTTAAAATTAGTAATGATTAATTATTTCTAGTTAACGAGCTGTGTAAAAACTTTTCTACTAAGAATATATTAATTAAACTCGTAAAAAAATCATGTCATGCGTAAAATATATAATTTCAGCAAAATATCAGTTTTTATTCTTAAATTCAATTTTATTTGAATTGTTTCACTTGTATTTTGTAAAATCAATTAAATAAATCTGTCTAATCACAGATATCAAAAAGTAGGCATGACAACAAGACCTGAACCCGTGGAATCCACCCTGAATTTGTCCCGATTTTGATGAAAAAATTTGAGTTGATCAGGATTCGGGTTAAGCTTATCTCGAACCTGCTCCGCTAATAATTAATTTATAAAAATATCATTACATGTATATACAACACATTAAAACATGAAACTATTAGATTGAATTTTATGCTAGGGTTAGATTAAATTTTATGTTGTCATGCACGATATAAAAATATGTTATGGTTACTATTTATAATTATATTTTTCATTTTATGAATAATTATATTTTTTTTATAAAATTTGATAAACATGTTAGGACCAAGACAGGGAGAACCCAAGACACAGGATAAAGATAAATATATACTCTCGTTGGATTTGGAAAGCGGGGACAGGGTGAGGTAAGTAAAACCTAATCTCAACCCGTCCCTTTGTGATACCAACCAAAAAGAACCCTTAAATTGAGTTTGATGTTAAGTCATTCCAATTAACGACAATATTTTAAGTTGCGTATTAAATTTAATTATAATTTTTAAAGTAATATACAAATTGTAATTGCTTGATGGAAAAATATACACTAGACAACTACGAGTGATTTGAGTTCACTTGGGGAATCATAAACTGGACTAGTGCAGGTGCAATTTGGGAATGAACTCATTAGTGTTGGGTTTTTATTTTTTAATTGTTACACTCATGTAAAATTTTCTAATTGCCCATACATATATATTATATATACCGATATACGTATGAAACGATTTAAGCGGTAAAACAATTATTTACGTTCTACAACTTCTAACAAGCTAAATGTATATTTGTTTATAGCCACAAATTGTTCCAATACATGTCTTTCCTGATATTATCAATTAAAAAAATGGCATATGAATGCATTAAACAATATAAACCAAGGTGGAGATCATGCACGTCAGAGCCTTTCGACGTTCGTCCCAAGGGGAAAATGAAGAGTGGTACGTGCACTTTGCACCAGCGTTGTTTCGACCTGTACGGACATGTATTGTAGGCATGGGCTACATCTTTTTGTGTTTGGATTTTGTATATTGAGTGCGAGGCAAAGGATGATCGCTTGTTACTCTGTCCTAAGCAGTGCAATTCTCCTTTTCCCAAACCTCTATCTCCTTGCTCGTACTTTGATTTGTCCATGCCATCTATCCATGGTTGCATTTACCATTGAAAGTGTGTTTGGATTTTCGTTTGAAATCCTCCAAACGAAAATTTGTACATTCCAAAGCAATAAAAGTAAAAGTAACTCCCTTGTTATGTAGGTTATGTTCAACCTAATTTTTTCTTGAACACATCTTTAGTAGTTTTTGTGAAAAGAATAAGTTTGGAAGAGAAAGAACATTGTGCTTATGAATTCTCATTATTCAACTCTCACAAAAATACAAAGGAACTATATATATATATAAAGCTAACTGGTTAAGCTAACAAACTACTAAACCAGTATACAAAGTAACAGACAAAAAAAAAATAGAAAATTAATAAACTACTAAGCCAGTTGTACAAAAATAAAAAACTAACAGAAAACAGAAAATAGTTATGCTAGCTAATAGCTTGCTGTAAAAACAGAACTCAACACCCCCCCTCAAGCTGGAATGTGAATGTCAAGCATTTCTAGCTTGGAATGAATATGATTGAGGGACTAACATGTAAAGACTTGGTGAGTATGTCTACCAATTGCTCATGAGTTGAGATGGGAAGAAGGTGAATCATACCGGATTGAACTTTATCTCTCACCACATGACAATCCATTTCTATATGTTTTGTGCGTTCATGGAATACAGGGTTTGCTGCTATGTGCAAGGCAGCTTGATTATCACAATATAGAACAATTGGTTTAGGATGCTTAATATGAAGATCCTTTAATAAGAATTGTAACCATTATGCTTCACAAGATGCTTGAGCTAGAGCCCTATATTCAGCTTCCGAGGATGATCTGGGCACAATGGATTGTTTCTTACTCTTCCAAGATATTAAGGAGGTACCTAAGAAGAAGCATAAACTTGTTATGGATCTTCGGGTGTCAAGACAAGCTCTCCAATCCGAGTCACTGAAGCCAGTTAAAGAAGTGGAAGATGAAGAGTAGAAAAACAAGCCTTTTCCAGCATTTCCTTTGAGATATTTGAGAGTATGTTGTGCAGCTTGCATATGGATATCTGTTGGAGATTGTAAATATTGGCTCAATCTTCCAACAACATAGCAAATATCAAGCCTTGTGTGAGTAAGATACAATAATCGCCCCACAAGTCTTCTGTAAACAGTTGGATCAGAGAGAGGGACACTAGAGGATTTGTGAAGTTTCAGTGTGGGATCCATAGGTGTGGAACAGGGTTTGGCAGCAAGCAGACCAGTGTCTTGTAAGAGATCAAGGCAATATTTTCTTTGATACAAGGCAATACCTGAGTTGGATCGGGCTACTTCAAAACCAAGGATGTACTTGAGCATTCCAAGGTCTTTAATGCTGAATTTTGCATCCAAGGAGTGCTTCAATTGTTGGATTTCAACAAGATCAGAGCCAGTAAGCACCAAATAATCAACATAAACAAGGATAACAGTGAGGCCAGTGGGAGACCTTTTAGTGAAAAGAGAATAATCTGCCTTGGATTGTTGGAATCCTGAATCAAGTAAGGTAGAAGTCAGCTTGACATTCCATTGTCTGCTAGCTTGCTTTAAGCCATACAAAGATCTCTACAACTTGCAAACTAGAGCTGGATTGTCAACTGTCAAGCCTGGTGGAACCTTCATATATACCTCCTCATTCAAATCACCATGCAAAAAGGTAATGTTGACATCAAGTTGATGGAGATGCCAACCCTGAGAAGCAGCTAGTGATAACACAAGTCTTATTGTGGTCATTTTCACAACAGGACTAAAGGTTTCAATGTAGTCCAGACCAACAGTTTGTGTAAAACCCTTGGCTACTAATCTAGCCTTGTGCTTGTCAATGGATCCATCAGCTTTGAACTTGATTTTGAAACCCATTTGCAGCCAATTAGCTTTTTATTGGGAGGTAAAGGAGTAAGCTGCCAAGTGTTAGCCTTAATAAGAGAAGATAATTCAGATTGGATAGCCTGTTTCCAACTTTCATGACATATAACTTCCTTAAAACTAGTAGGTTCAGATTGTGAAGATACATTAAGTGTGAAATGTTTGTGATGGTGTGAAAGTCTGTGGTAAGAAAAGTGTTGATGAATGGTGTGCAATTGAACAAAACCTCATGTGGAGATTTCTGATTTAGAAATTTAGTTGGCAATTTATTTATTATACGAACACCCTGTAAGATAGCTTGTGTCCAAAAAAATTTAGGCAAATTGGCATGAAAAAGTAATGCTCTAGCCACAACAAGAAAGTGTTGGTGTTTTCTCTCTACAACCCCATTTTGTTGTGGTGTCTCCACACAAGAAGTTTGATGGAGAATACCTTGGGAATCATAGAAATTTTGCAAGGTAAATTCATGGCCATTGTCTTATCTAATGCCTTTAACTTTGATAGAAAATTGAGTTTCAACCATAAATATAAATTGTTTAATATGGTTTGAAACTTCTGATTTTAATTTCAGAAAAATAATCCATGTGTATCTGCTTTTGTCATCAACAATGGTAAGAAAATATTTATGACCAAGCAATGAAGGGTGAGCATAAGGACCCCATATATCCATGTGCAACAAATCAAAACATTGTGAGGAAATAGTGATGTTGTCAGGAAAAGGAAGCCTTTTTTGTTTTCCAGAATGATAAGTGTCATAAGGGTTACAAGAGTTTGTACAATCAATGGAAGAATACAATTTATTCATTTTGACAAGTTTATCTTGAGAGAGATGTCCTAACCTATTATGCCAAACATTGCATTTATTAGAAGGAATGGTATTGATGTTACAATTATAGGAGAACTGAGTTGTTGGTGAAGATAGGATGTATAAGTCAGCTCTCAATTCAGCTGCTCCAATCGTCCTCAAGGAAGGGTTGTCGTGTATGGAACAACCAGTATGGTGAAAGTTTAGACAACAATGAAGGTTGACAATTAGTTTTGAAACTGAAATCAAATTAAATGTGAAAGAGGGAATATACAAAAACATCAGTAATGTATCCAAGTTGGTTTGAATTTGAGATCCATTTGGTAGTTTAACAAGTATAGGTCTGATTGGTTTGAGACATTGAAAATTAGTTTTGGAAAAACACACATGATTAGTAGCTCCACTATCAAGAACCCAAGATTTATATTGGAACTATAAGCATGAAGAGTAGCACAGATTATACCTGAATTGCCATTCTTTTGAAAACTAACTAACTGATTAGTGGTGTGGGAGGGAGAGGCTTGAGAGGTTTACTGCAACAAGGAAAGAAGAGCCTTATGTTGCTCTGGTGTGAAAGCTACAGATGAAGCATCTGCAGATACCTCTTTTTATCCTAGAGATTGTAGATCATCTTGAATTTCTTGATCATCTATAGAATACTGGTTGATAGCACCTCCTCTATGTAAGTGAGGAGGATAACCATGTTTCTTGTAGCAAGTGTCTACCATATGACCTGATTTGTTACAATAATTGCACATTTTTGTGCTTTTGCCTTTACCTCTTCCACCAGATGTATGGCCTCCACAACCTCTGCCTCTGCCATAAGTACCATTGTTGGTATCCAATTGAGAGAAAACTCTAGAATCATCAAATTGAAAAACCAATTGCCTTTCTTGTTGAATAAGGATAGAAAAAACTTTGTCTAAATCAGGGAGGGGGTCCATCATCATTATATTGGACCTACTGTAGAGTATTATTCATTGAGGCCCCTTAAGAATCTAATCATGTAATCACCTTCTATGTAACTCTTAACAATAGGAATGAGTTCATAGGAACAAACAACAGCACAAGTGCGTGAAGGAATAAGGTGAAAGTTGTCCAATTCTTGGATTAAACCTTTCAATTTTGTAAAGTAAGTAGTAATATTAGCATCACCTTGTTTAAGTAGATAAATTTCTTCTTGTAAGTCATTGATTCGAAATACATCTTCTTGATAATAATGTTTCTTGAGAGTATTCTAGATATTCAATGCATTCTCCATCCACATGATGGTTTGCAAGATTTATGGATCAATAGAATGATGAAGCCATGAAACCACCAAGGTATTACAATGATCCTATAGAGTGAAATTAGGATCATTAAGAGTGGGACGAGGCAAAGAACCATCCACAAATTTGACCTTTTTCTTGGTTTTCAAAGCAAGGAGCATAGCACGCGACAATGAGTGGTAATTTTCACCATTGAGAACCTGAGCAACAGTCACCACACCGGGATTCTCATTTGGAGGAGTATAATAGGGATTCAACAAGTTTGTAAGAGCTGCATTATTGACAATAGCATTGTTCTCAATTGGGTCAGCATTTTGAGTCATGATTAACCGTGGAAGAAGCTTGAAGAATTGCAATTCAAGATCAAGAAAGTGCAACAACAACAATGGTTGCAAGAAGGATCACTCAAAGATCACATTGAAAGGGAAGATTTCAACTGATATCATGTGAAAAGAACAAGTTTGGAACAGAAAGAACATTGTGCTCATGAATTCTCATTATTCAACTCTAACAAAAACACAAAGAGATTAGATCTATAAAACTAACTATCTAAGCTAACAAACTACTAAACCAATTGTACAAGTAACAGAAAAAAAAAAACTAACAAACCACTGAGCTATCGGTACAGAAATAGAAAACAGAAAATGGCTATGCTAGCTAATAGTTTGTTGTAAAAACATAACTCAACAGTTTTGGTCTTGCGTTGACACATCTTATTACCCCTCTATTGCACACCGTAGCACTAATTTCCTGTTCAATTTGTCGAAGTCTTGCTAACAACAAAGCATTTTGCCTTGCAAAGTTATAATTGAATTTAGCCCTAGGTGCGAAAACAGAAATAGAGAGAAGAAACTGAGCATAAGGACACTTGATCAATAAAGAGAAATATTTTGAGAAAAAGGAGCAAAACATATGAAACTCAATGGGGGAACGGAAAGTATTTTTTATGATTTGATTGATTGAAGTTTGAGGGAAACTTAATTTGAAAAATGTTGTAACACATTTTAAAAAAAAATGCTTAAATATAAATTTTTTATTCGTGATATGTGTACAAACATGTTTTCCATCTAATATTTATTATATTTTTTAACTTTTCAATTAATATTTATTTTAAAAAATCAAGTTTATGATACATATTATATCCTATTATTCGTGCACAAAACTATTCGTACTGAATAGAGCTATTGTTCTTTTAAATACATTCTTTTTTAAATTTTTAAAAAAATTATAAAAATTATGAATTTCACATCTTATTTAATGTTTTTTTTATGATTTTGTAGTTTCCAATAAAATTAAATCTACAGTAAGTATTAGAAAAAATGTGTTAAGGTTTTGCTAATAGTCCTATCTTAATTTTGGGCTTCTATATATATACCAATATGATGATTCGTACAAATTAGCAACCCGTCTTGGATTCACTCATTTTGTACTGGTCATCCGCATCCATCTCATATATAGAACACTTATAATGTAAAATAACATTAAAAAAATTAATATAAAAATAATTTAATAATAAATATTAAAACAATTAGAAATATCAAAAAATTGTGTTATACCTTTTTATAATGTAAACAAGCGAAGTATAGAATATAAATGATATTATAGTTAATTTCATATATTTGTCTTACCAATGTGTACACATCAAATTAACACAACACAAAAAAACTGTATTTTGCATTGACATCAAACAATAAATAGAATAAAAGACTTGTAGTACGACTCACCTATCACATAATAAATGCACACAGAATTTTTCCAAGAAATTCAACCATATCATACAAAATACATATTTAGATCATTTTGTAAGAAAAGATACTACTAGATAATCTAAAGGAAAAAAAAAAAAAAAAGCTTCCAGAGCTCGTTGATGTTGCACTTAAATACATTATTGTTGCACGAACCAGATTCTTCACAATTAGGGTTGGTTTCTTTGAAGTTTGATAGCTCTATCGGTGCATACACTAAAAAAATGTAATGATAGTTCATCTTTAGAAAATTCTAATTATGATTTCTTATAGAGGGAGTTACTTGATTAGGCCAGACAACAAACAAGTGTATAATATACCAAAATAATAAACATTTTGTCAATAAAAGTTTGTCTATTTAATAAGGATCATATTCATTTTCACAAAATATAAATTTGAATCTCATTGCTCTTTGAGCCTTAAATCATATCCTGATCTTAATGAATCTTAAAGACCTAAATCACTTAAACTTTTGTGAATAAAAAAATAAATATTTTATTTAAAACCTAACACAATACATCTATACAATTTACAGAAAGTTGAATTGACATGCATCTCCGTGTAAAAAAAATATTATCAATCAATCATTTCTTTTTTATAATTTAAAATTAATTTCTAATATAACTCTTAAAATAGTTATTATATAAGTTAATAAAATTAATATATATATATATCATTTTATGTATATATACATGGTCAAAGTATATATTATTTATTTTTCTAAATATAGTTTTTGGTTGTTCGTAGGTATCTTCTTGAAGGCACTCTTATTTAAAATACAAATAAAGACATTAAACACAAAACAATTAAATCCAATTTTGTCGCTAATTAACTTATAGTTATATTTTTAAAAGTTTAATTTTAATGCTTTGTTATTTTATATAATATAAATATATATTTAAAATTTAAAATAATTTAATTATACAAATGAAATATAAAATATAAAATAATTGGACAATCAATAACGATGGCTAAATTATTATTTTTCATCAATAAAAATTTCAATTCAATGGGAAATTTTGAGATAAAAGTATTTAATAAAAAATTATTAAATAATATAATATAATTTGATCTTTTTCCATGTATAACTTCTCGATATTATTGAATAGGAGATTGGTCTAAATTTATACTTTTGTAGTTTTGAATGTAGGACTATTGTTATTTAACCGAAAAGTTTTGAATTGAAATCCTATCGTAAAGAGAACATAGGCAATAATCAAGGCTATTTCGTTAAGTCGTTCACTTTCTCAAATTAACTATGGCTAAATTATTTTCATCATATATACAGTCAGCCATGAAATAAATAGATTAATAACACATTGTATTAGCGGCAAGCAACTACCCCAATATTGTATACATAATTAATGTTTAATTGCTCATCACCAAACGATGTACTAAGTAAGAAAAATCATATTGGTTGAGAGATCTCAATTATCAATTATTATGCTTCGATTAGTTAGAAATTTTATTGTTATTTTATATATTAGGAGTATAGCCAGTATAGGCCAATGAACCAACTTTATATATATATATATATAATGTTTTTTTTTTAAGATTTGATATATTTTTTTCAAAAAAAATCCAATGTTAACTTCTTAACCCATATATACATTTTGTGTAGTATAAGATAGGAAAATCAATAATTTGTGATAAGGTATAACATTTCCCCCTTCATAACATGTGTTAAATTGTGTGGGTATGATTACTTTATTTAAATCTTTAAGAATGAAAATCAGTTAAATACTTTTACAAGTAAAAGAAAAACCATTTAAACTTTAGCTAGTTTTGTTAGTACTTAAGTTTAAAACCGAATTTAGACAATGATTAGTGTTTAGAATTATTGAATAAAACTTTTTTTTTATTAAATTTTACATAAAAATTTGCATTTAAAAAACATTAAAAAATGAATATGATTTAATAATAACAGAAAAATTAATTGGAGGGTACTAGTGGACTTAGTCTTTAGGAGCATTTGGCTAAAGATTCAAATAACCTAACTGAACTTCTATGGTTAATTTTGAATTAAAACATTCATCTAACAATAAATAATATTTTCATATAAATAGTAGTACATATTTAGTCAATATAACTTATGATTAAAATAATTTGTAAAATTAAGTTAGAAATGATTAATATGAAATAATTGATAAAAGAAAACTAATGAGATGGTATGGTGGAAAGAAAGCACTAGAGTAAGACAAAATTGCCAGCCGGCAGTGCCAGCTGCAAGACATTGTGTTTTGAGTCAACACGTGTCATGTTGTGGAAAATCCACGTAGGGACCCACGTGAGGCCAGAAATCTTATTCCATCTTCACTACGAAACATTCAATACCTGCCATCTTTATTTTCACGCAATCATTTCTTTAGTGTGTTTATATTTTTATTTTTATTTTTATCCTTAAGATTTCTAAAAGCAAGTTCCACCAAAATTTCAAATTGTATTTTTTCAATAAAATTATAAAACATTGGAACGTAAATTTTTAATGAAGTAATTGACGTGCAAACTTGAAGCTAATAAAGGGAATTTTTGCGTTAAAGTGAAAAAAGACGTGATTTTAAATGCAATCTATCAGATACAAACATATACGGTAACTACTTACATTCATTTTATTTTTATATCAAATCACATCTATTTTTTTTTAATTTTTATGAAAGATAATTTCATTCGAATATAATGGTAATAAAATATTTATTCCAAATATTTTTCTATGGAAATTTATTTCAAATATTCAACGTAATTATATATTTACAATTTGAACTCAAATTCATTAATGAAGTTGAAACCATCTCGTACAAACTGATTTAGTCGTTTAGTTATTGATGTTCTTGTTATTTAATCCATTGTTATTCGACACATTATTTTAAATTATAGAAAAAATTCTATAAGTATGCGCTTAATTATTTGCAAATTATGAATTTGCTGCGAATTGCAACCAATAACACTCAATAATGAAATGTCGAACCAAAGTTAAATAAAGTGAATATGATTAAATTTAAAGTTTTAAATTTATTCTTCAACCTTGAGTTAAAATATGTGTACGGGACCAAAATCACTTAAATAACATTAAAGTGGTATAATTTAATTAGTTAAAAAAAGTTATTATAAATTTTTTAGTTAGTATTTATATTTAATTTTTACGGATAAAAAAATTATAATAGATAAAAAATTACTTTAATAGCCCAATAAAAATTTAGTACCTTTTTCGGTGGGAAAGAATTGAACATGAAAGAAAGATGAAGAAGCTGTCCACGATTGATTAGCTGAGAATCACGGACACGATCATTTATGTAGGTTGTGTTGAACAAATTCATTAGAACTATATCACTATTTTATATTAAATTATAAAATAAATTATTGTACCTTATGTATCTGAACTGAACGGCAAATATATCCGAAGTTGACAATTTCGACTTAGGCTTTGGTGAACACTGAACATCGCGAAAAATAGTTGGGTACCTTAAAAAAAGCTCTTATGTTTATGATATATCGTAATGAAGGTCATTATTCCAAATGTTAATTTTGATCAATACTTATTGTTCTGATCATATCTCAGTTTAAAAAGTGGATAAGAGTTTGGGGCTCGAGTAGTTGGTGTGTTTGGAAACGCAGAAATAACCGCATTTTTCAAGGAGGAGCTTTGGATAGAGAAGCTTTGAATTTAATGCAGGACATGCATTATTTTCACGTAGGTTTTGGATAAAAGCAAAATTGAATACCTTTACTTGCTCTTTAATTTGTACAGTGGTATACAAATCCGGGTCTCTGTTTGATTGATAAATATCTAACATGGGATATTGTGGAGGTGAATTCGAAACTCTGTTGTTGAAGGCTTATTGCTTGTTACTTGCAGTTGTTGCAATAGCTTGCATTCGGTAGTGGTGGGATGTTGGAAAGGATTTGGAATATTATATTATATATATATTAAGAGCTGATGGATTTTACAGTAATAGTGCTTTAATTAAATAACATACAACATACAGTATTTCTAATGGTTTTGTTAGGCCTCATTGATGCAATAGGTAAGATGATAGTATTAGTGTTGCAGAACCAAGTCAGTTCATCATGTACCGGTTTAGTTGCCTAAGGGTTGGATGTTCCTTGTATTCTTATCATCTTTCTTAATGATTTTTTTTTATTTGCTGAAAAAAAAAAATCTTATCCGAGATCTTTGTGCTCAGCATGACTTGATATGCTTGTTGGTTATGCTCAATTCATTAATTCATTGATGATAGAATTCAGATTTTTTATGTAATTACTTTTTTTTTGTTTTGGTAGTTATGACCGATGTAAACTCTATGGCATTTTATTGCGGCTTTTAGTGGTTTTGGGGTTTTTTTTCCATCATTTCACCTTAAAAAAAACATAACTTGACCAATGAAAAGAGAATCACCAATTCACCTATAAATAACTAACTTTTTCACCTAAATTTGAGTATATAACTATAAAGCAACTACAAGGTTATAAGTATGGTACTTATCAAAATTTAGGGCTGGGACACGTCAGGATAGACGTGATCAAGGTAAGTTTTTGAACTTTACACGTTGGCTTTAAGAGTAGTCTTTGATAAGAGGACAAGAGGAGAGACCTGTAAAACAAAGGATTATGACGTTCAAGTAAATATATGAGTTAAGAGATAAAACATATATATGCGTAAATGTAAATTTGAGTAAGAGATTGAGAGAGATGTATACATGCGTGTTTGCTCGTGTGCTGGTGGGTGTGAGATGTGTTGAGAGTTAGATGGAACTTGGTATTTATAAGAGAGAAGTCGAGCCGTAGATCCTTGTTTATAAGGGCCATTATAGCCTATGCAGATATTTCTCAACTTATAGATAAGAACCGATAGCTTACAAATAAGGTTAGAGATAAAACGTAGCCTACAGATATAAACTAGTAAATAATTATACCTTATAGATAACATGTAGTTTGTAAATAATTGAATATATGTCAAGAGATAAAGAGATTCAAATATATTCAAATAATAAGAGATTAAAGATAACTTGTCTGTTAGAGAACTCGACTGCTAAGGATCAAATGTTATGTTTCATAGTTGACGTATTGACACATGTCTTGAAGTGTCATATAAAACACCATGTCATTGTCTGAATTCGAAAGATTTACATTAAATCTTTGACAAAAGTAAATATTTGATTCTTCAACCCACCACTAATAATTTTGAGCTAAGTTAGTACTTGAACCGGGGTAAATTTTATAAGGTTTTGGATAAATTAACAACAATATCAAATGGCTATTATATATTTTTGTGACTAAAAAAACATTTCTCTCAATTGAGTAAGTAGAGTAGTCATTTTAGGTTCTTTTAAAAAAAATCAATTTAAGTCGGATTTTTTTCTTTTCTTTTCTTTCATAATGCAAAGTTGCTAAATAAAAAAAAGTTGCAAAGTAATTATTTATTGTCGCTGAATTTGATTAATCTATATATATATATATATATAATATTTTTACGTATTTACTTAGAAACCTTATAAAGGGAGGGAATTTTTTTTCTTCCTTTATAATTATTTAAATATCTAATTTTTAATAAATAATAATTTTTAAAAAAATTACTATTTTTACACATAAAATTGAAACTAATTTTTATATTAAATAATGATAATTTTATCGTTATAAAAAAACATACAACTAGTTTTACATAATTTTATAGTAATTAAAATTATATATATATATATATATATATATATATATATATATATATATATATATATATATATATATATATATATATATACACTTGAAAGGGAGCTGGAGCCGGTGCTCACCCCGCCTAGATACATACCTGGGAAAGGGTTAATTGTAGGTCCTAACCTTCTCTTTTATTTTATATAACTATTCTTATTAATATAATTTTTATATAGCAATTATAATGTTTTATGCGTATACTATTTTTTTTTATTTTAATGTTTTAGCAGCAACCGCCTTTGCTTAATAGGAAAGCAAACACTTGTACAATTCAAGTGTTCATGTTTCGCAATAAAAACAAATATTCATAAAATAATGACAACAAATTAATACCCGACTGATAAATTAGTTATTAGCATAAATTATTTGTAACTTGACTCCAAACAATTCTTGCAATTAAATTCAAACATGTGAAGGTTGTTTAGGTGCGACTATTATCTTATCACCAAACTTTTAAGACACCACCATTTTTTTTTATCAATATTCCGCGTGGTTTATGGAATCATAAAACTTATAGATCTTTATGTTGTCGCTTTTTATTAATACTTTTTGCTTTCCTCCTTTATGAGAGTGGTGGAAATAAATGTTTAATATACTTGAAAGTTGAAAGACATGAAATGGGAATCCAACTAATCAAAGGATTAAAAAAACAATTTATTAGATAATATTTATTTATTTTAACAACTTTATATGGGAAATATATAACAACAGGAAAGTAATGGATATTTGGATTGAAATATTTTAACAAGTTTGAATTTTAGATATATAATTACGATATATAATCAGAAAAAAAATATTATTTTCCATAATAAATCTAACTCGAATTATGTTTCTTGCATAGAGGATACCTTGATTTGTATAAATTATAAAATAATCGTCTACAATACTAAAATCAAACATTCTTCGTAAACCTTTGATGGCTTGATCGCAAATTATCATATGCTGATGATAAGTAAAGTTTGAAAATGAATAAATAAAGGGTATTCAACTGAATTGAGTGTTAAGAAAAAGAAAAGAAAAAAAAAAAAGTGGCGGTGACGCAAATTACGGAGAATTTTAAGAAGTCAAGTTGACTCCTCCTACTTTTATTATTCTTTATCTCTTTCTCCGCAACCCCTTAATATTTACTACTTCGTTTACATTTATGGGTCATATTCTGTATTTAAAGAGGAGAAAATTGATTTCATAGACAACTAATTCAAACTCTTTGTGCTCTCCACTCTTTAGGGTTTTCTTTGATACCCCTTTAATATATATATATATATATATATATATATATATATATATATATATATATATATATATATATATATATGTATCCCTCAATTTCACTATTTTAACCTTTTATTAATTATTCTTTTCTTTTTCTGATATCAAATGATACCTTACTTGCCTCCCTTCCACGTACTAGGTCTTTTCAGCCTTTACTTTAAGTTGAACTTTCGAACAAAACATGTGCGTATACATGCTTATATAGCATACAGCATTTAATTTTACCCTTGACCTTTTGTTTGTATATTCTTTTCAATACAATTATTTTATGTCGAGAAAGTCAAGATTTCGCATGTCAGATGGAATTATAGTTCTTCAAAATTTTAAATGGACCAAAAAAAAGGACAACTATCATAGCAAAAATATTCAATATTTTCTATTTGTTGCACTTAACGACTTACTCACGACACATATGCTACCCGATTTGTTTAGGATCTAGCCCCCCTGTTTTATAAAAAGAAAACTCTCAATTAATCCTTTAAATTTATATGTGTAATTATTTTTAAAAATTTATCAAAAAACCTCTCAAATAATTAAATTGTCACTTTTTTAATCCTCTAAAACATTTAATAACAAATTAATTTAGGAAATATTTAATTTATCACTAGTTTTTTAAAATTTTAAAACGTCTTCCTATTATTATTATTATATAAGGGAGGATCAAATTATACCGTATAATTTTGATAATTATTATATAATTTTATAATTTTCATTTAAATAATCTTTTTTTAAAATTGACTGTTGGATTGAAAGTTACTTTTATATAAATTATATATGCAAAATTACTTATTAATTCAAAATTATTTATTATCTCGTTCATATAAATTAAAATCGACGTAATATAAAGATTTCGAAATATACTAAAATATAAATCATTTGATTACTTTTTTATTATTTAATTTTAAAAAAAATTGATACAAATGATCTTCACAATATATAGATATAATTCAATGTTTGAATCAATAAAAATGATATAATAATTATCAAAATTACACTTTTATATATATATATATATATATATATATATATATATATATATATTACAAATTTAAGATATCTCTTAATTAAAATGACAAATTTCTAGTAATATTTTCTAACACATATTTTAATACATATATACAAACTTGAAGATTAAACGGTTGATAGACAAAGTTATTCGTCAACTATTTCATACTAATTATATATCTTTATAAAAGTATAAAGTGGTGAAGAAAATTCCTTTGAGTGCTGATTTGATGAGAGATTAAATCTTAAAAAAAAAACATCTCAGCTTTTATCATATTGATTTTTGTTGAGGACTAGTGAAAGATTAATGTTTTTTATTTGTAAGAATTGAAGATAGATATTTGCAATTTGTAATAATATATGTATTTTACTTAATCAACTAAACTAGACTCTATTGATAAAGATTACATATTTGATTGTTAAGATTAAGAATTCAATAAGATTGAAAAAAAATGAGACCGCTTGATTGTTTACTAGGGTTGAGATGGGAGAGGGTTGAAAGGAGATAATAGAAGGTGAGGGGTGAGAGATGAGGAAAGTGATTACACAGTGACATTGTATGCTTATTTACGTCACTTGGCATGATAATTATGACATTACTTTATGTTAATCATGTCTACTACTTATGGGTCTTTAATGACATGGAATAGAAAGTTACATATTTTAATAAAATAGTGTTAACCAATTGGTTTCAGTAACTCAAACTAGTGGTGAATTGAGTTATTTAAAATCATGTTGTGTTCGATCTGTAATTAAATAATTATTGATTTCATTTTTCAAATTATTTTAAAATAAAATAAAAATATTTTTTTATATTCTCCTTGATTCTTTTTTAATTGTTGGATATTTTAAGAAATTTTATTCTTACTTATATCTCTTTTGCAAAATTTAAAATTACATTAATTACTCATTCATCATTTATACTCTTGCTTATTTTCTTATTTTTCATTAATTTATAAATGCATTTATTGTGAAATAAAAAGAGAAAGAGATGAAATAAAAAATTTGACAACTATTTTATTAAAATCAAGAAAAATTACTGTATTTCTTGATTTCTACAAAATAACAAAAACAAATAAAAAGGAACGGTGGTAGTATATGTTTAGGATAACACCTTTATTATAACACCAGACCCAACTATTTTTTTTTTATAAAGTTAAAGATGAGAAAAAAGTTAACAAAATTTATACGAACATCAGATTAAATACCTAGATACCAATATAAAACAATTTTAGAAGAGTTTAAAATTCAGTTGTTTTACAATAAAAAGGAAAATCCTCAATCCAATATATACAAATTGGACTAGCTATAATGAACGAGAACATGTTCAAGCGTTATTTTTTTTAATGAGAGTATTTTTAGAAAATTTTCTTTAATGAGTGTTTTTTTTTAGATTTTTCTTAAACTTTTGCGTCTTTCTCAATTTATCTTTTTCATATATATTTCCAAATTATATTTCAACGTTTTTAAAAAAAATACCAAATAATAAAAGTTAACTGTGTTTTAATATATAATTTGTTTATTGTAAACTTAAAATATAATTTATATATTCAAAGTATTTGCTTATAATATAATTTATATACTTAAGAATATTTATTTATTATAAATTATAATTATAATAAATAAATAGTTCTTTTTTTTTTGTGAAGAAAGTATTTTGTAGTTTGACAATATTAGATATCATAAGTTTGTTTAAAAAAATTCCCCGATTGTCGATGTAGAACAATACTTGATATTTTATAGTGTAGGAATAAAAAAATGTACAGAACAATATTTTGATATTTGATTTCACGGGTCAAAGTTAAACATATCGATCTATGAAAAGATAATTAAGTTAATATTTGTTGAAGGTCGTTATTTGCTTTATTCCAAAAAGATAAGGTTATTATTTTCTTTAAAATCTTCTTTAAAGATAACTAAGTAGTATACTAGTACGTGTGTATAATACTTTGCAGAGTTGATATATTGGTTATGTTAGATACACAGAAAAGTTGAGGATTCGGATTGGATTAGTTAAGTAACGACATCTTCTTAACCAATTAATTAGAAACTAATAAATAATAAAAAACAAGTTAAGTTTGTAATGAAGTAGTTTTTGGTGACGATTTCATTCGTAGTCTTGATATTGATAGCTTGAATGGCCTCATACGCAAACAGGTTTTCACAGGACCGGCTATAATCTGAACCTACAAAACAAAAGTAAGGGTTTTTAGGTCCCACATGTTCTTTTAGGTATACAATTTCACTGTTTTACTATGATATGATATAATTTGATTATATTTAAATTATTTTTTCTTTAATAAAACACCTACATACTCTCTTTTTTTTCTAATTAACCTAGAAACTTAATTTTATCAGAACTAAAATTTAAGTCTACGTCTAAGAAGTCTAGTAAATATTTTGCTCACGCGCCAAAACATAACTATGAATTAGCAAGGCAATCGGTAACCATATTACAAATGTGAGGATAAAAACCAAAATAAAACAAAGATAAGGATCTTGATCTATGTTTTTTTTTTTCCTTACACATATTACAGGACCGACTCTCACTTGAGGATAAAATAAGCAATGTCATTTGTTGATGAAAAAAAAAAAATCAACAATTGATATTTGACAAATTATGAATATATTAAAATATCAATTATTACTTTTTTTTTATCAATGATTTAAATTGTATCTAGTATTTTTTGCTCTCCTCATAGACTTTGTCTTCTTGCTTCTGTTTGTTTTGTCTGGTTTATATCTATACGACTTTGTACTGAATATATAGAAGAAAAGACAATAAGGAGGCTATGTAAGATAGTTCAGTTTGTTTCTCTTACACAATTATGATAAAGACGGGGGACAAACTAAATATATTACTTTTGTGATATGGAAGGAACTAAACATGTTATATATATATATATATATATATATATATATATATATATATATATATATATATATATATATATATTAAAAATAACTTTGTTTTTCAAGTAAGAAAGTATTTATCATTAACTAATTAATTAAATTAAGTTGTCTAATTATCCTATTTGTCCGCTTACAAAATTTCCCCCTTACTGACATCTTTATTCTTAGTACAATAATTGCTTAGCTTGGAACTTATTATCCTAAGCATGTTTACGGCCGTGTTATGAAATATTCAATAGCCTAAGAAGTGTCCAATGGTTTATCCTCATTAGTGATAATATAGGGTTATTAAAAAAAAAAACTCTCATAAAAAAGTACACATTAATTTACTCGCGCTCCCTACCTCTTGATTTTGATTCATACTAACTCGAATGTGGGATATTTTTTGCAAATATACTTTCTCTGATTTGAAAAATAGAAGAAGATCACTATTGAAGGTCCTACTCATATTCCATAGAAGATCCAACTCATTCTCTTGAAATTACAAAATAAGTGATTGTTCTTCTCCTTTTAAGGCCGATTGAAGTGTTAGATCGATGAAGAAACTAAATATTGATATTTTAATTCTTAGTGTTACATTTTGAGTTATCATAACTAATTCACCATAATAATACATGTGATATCTTAACTATTTTTTTAAAAAGAAAATCATATCATTTCATTTATAATAAAAAAATACAAGACGAGACACAATAAAAAAAAGACGTAATTGTTACCTTACAATCTTGATCCCTAACTAATTTATGAACAATATGATTAATTTGACTTCAAACAAAATTCACCACAAACTTTGAATAACTAAGACATGCTCTACATTTAGATAAGTTGAAGATCAGAATTAACCTTAGTGAAACTGAATAAACCAAACCAACTACAATTGTCTTGCAATCAAGCTCAAAAATTACATTTTGGACATCAGGATCAGCCAACCAAGTTAATGCTCGGAAAACTTCACCCATTTTATATTATTGAAAAAAAACTTTTCATATATTTCAAATTTGTTGATCAGTTTGAAACTATTATAAATTCCAAGTGTTTAAAGGGAATTTTCAATGTTCGGTAGTTAGTAGTGTTTGAAAGATTATTATTGCCATTCATTGAATTGAGAGTGTGTTGAGGCCTATTATTTGGCGCACCACCAGTAATAGAAAAATGAAACAATCACAATAATTATTTGTAATCAGCACTTGTCAATCTCAACCATCTAACCACTTCCTACAATCAAGTACGAAAAAACAAATCTTTTTAATTGAGTCAGTGATTTGCCGCCACTTTTTGTCTCTAATTATCAATGCTTACCTTTGGATTGGCTATCGAAGTCTTGAAGATGAATATGTGGCAGTGTGGCTCAAGGCCGGAATCAATCAACTATCAGAAAATTTCCCATATTTTGGTTTAAACTTGTTACCTCATGTAACATTTGATTGAGTTATGTACGATGTATTTGTCTAAAGATGAATATAAGAATTTCTAAAAAAATAAGTTAAATATGATAAAAATTCGATAAATTTGATTATGCAATTGAAAAGAACTTATTTCGATTGAGATTATTCATTTTTATAATTTCATTCATCCACGTGGAATTAAAAAATGGTGAAGAGTAAATCATTTTTTTAACAAATCAAAGTACCAGTTGATATGGTTGAAAAAATATGTGAAGATAGTTGTTAGTATCAAATCAATGTAATTAGCATCGTTTTTATACACATGTTGAAATCATGTAATTCGACTATTAGTATTAGATGTATATAAATAAAACGGTTGAATGTTAATTTCGAGGGTTGAAATACAATCACTCAATTCCTTAAAACATCAACACGCCTACCATCGAAATTAACAATGTTTAACAAATAATTATATATGTATTCAATTCCTAACTTTTTATGAATTTATGTCTATTTATTTTACCGCACATTTCTAAATCTTAACTTTTTTTAATTTTCATTTCTTCTAAAAACTTTACTTTTCTAATCCTTATTTCTTATTATTGTCAAAACCATTTACAAACTAATTATTAGATCGAAAATACTTTTATCAAAATTTCCTTATTATTAATCCCATGAACTATTATACTATTGCAACAAAAATGGATATATTTATATATCAATATTATACTAGTGATTTGTATTAAATATTAAATAATTCTCTATTAAGTTAAAAATTATAAAATTATTTATTTAACAAAAAAGAATTCATAATCGAAAATAGATTTTATGTCTCATTTTTAAATATTTATTTGTTAATAGAATCATTTAATGAAAATTCTTTATTATTTTAAAAATACTTTTCTTTCAAAAAATAAATACAATTTTCACCATGAAAGAAATTACAGATATCTTTTAAGAGAACAACTTTGCTCAAAAATCTTATAGAACAATAATAAAATGTAAAGTCTTATTTTAAACATTTAATAAAACGATATGTTTAAGACTCAAATTCAAAACAATTAATTAATTAACTAAAACAACCTCATACGAATTAGTTCACATAATCAGGTAATAAAATTCTCATGTTTTAACCATTATTATTTTCATTTTAATCGTTTATTAAGGGCCACGCAATAAAAGGCAAGAGACGAACAACAAATCAGAAGACAATAAAAGGAAATAAATATTGTGGCGGTCCCTAAATTCGCAGTGTTCGTGTGGGTGCCATGTGCTTGGCTCTCATCTTATCATAAGGAACATGGTACCTTGTTTTTGTGGCATTGGACTCACTCTTTTTTCTCACCATCAACACAACATTTACTAAATATCTACTTGCCTATGAAAATTGGACGCTGATTTGACATTCCACTCTAACCTTGAGCATCGGTGTCAAATCCTTACACACCCAATAACCGTTGGTACAACTTCCATTTTAAACTGTAAAGTTAAACTCTTCCTTTTTCCTAGGTATACAAAACTTGAACCTGCTTTCCATGCATAGGCATTTGTCACATACAAACCTTTGGACCACACTAGATAAAATTAACTAACACCCTGATCAAACATTTGAGGATTATAAAATCATTATAAGCTTAGAATTAGTTGGAAGTTAAATTAATATATGAGAGAATAAGAAAGTAGGCAATCTTGCAAAAATCCTAGGGAAGTTATATATTGAGAAGAACATGAGAACCACCAACTCATTTTTTTTATAATCCGTTCTTATCTCATTTGAATAATAGATAGAGAGTAAGAGGAGATATGGAAAGGAATAGAAACAAACGGCTAAGAACTCAAAACTAGTATGCTTTTCTTAACTTAACCCTAAGAACTTGTCGGCACGTTAGAACAAAAACAAACAACTTTGTATTGTTCAAACTAACCGTGACAAATTAGATTCGTTCGCAGACGCGTATTCAAGGAAACCCCACACCACCCAACATAAGAAATACGCAACATTTTCAAATGCCAGCTCAGTTCGAATGCCTGATATATAGAATGGGTCAGCTAAGATACTACACACACACATACAAAAGATGCTTATAATATTTATATATTTAAAACTTAATGAGTTTAGGAGAGCACAATTATCGCTAATTTTTCTGATCCTCAAGTCTCCGACCACTTTTTTATTTGCCTAAGTAATGCTTATCAAAAGGTAACCTAATGATTGGCCATGATTGGGACATTCTTTAATATGAGTGCGGGACTTTGGAGTAAGAATGACAAAAGGTATTTAGCTAATCACAATAGAGTGAAAGAGACCAACAAAATCAAGAAAGGCGTATGAAGATAAAATAAACAAGGAGAGAAACTAAAATTGGTGTTAATTGAACTATAATTATTCTACTTAATTAATACTCTTATATTATAGAGATTGATTACAACTACTAAAAACAAATGCCATTTGAAGCACCTGGTCCCTTTGATTACCTTCTTCTGGCCCACTGACAACCTGCTACGAGTTGTAGAGCATTTACTAGTCTAAACCAAATGTTTGTATAGGATCGATGTCCACAAGAGATTCCTTTTAATTGTTCCTTTTTTTTTTTTACTTCTTTTTCTCGTTCATTTATTTTCTCTACTTGGTTTGTATAAGCGTCACAAGAACAAGTATCCGTTCAATTGTAAGGGTCACTTGGGAATACGAACATGGAAATAACAAAGATCACCCAGATTATAATTTGTGTTTGGGTCCTTTTCCAAGAGTGTGGGAAAGTGGGTTACCAGACTTTTAACTCAAGTGACCTCTTATCCAAAACTAGCTATCTTGGCACTTTGAATTTACGGTATTCTTATTAATTTATGTCTTTTAACTTGTTTTCAACATACCAATGTAACACTTATTTTCCAACACTCCTCCTCATGCCCTTAAGGACAGTGCCAAATGTCATTTGTGATCAATTGAGTTTGGAAGTTGTGATTCGTGATCTGCCCATTTACAATAACAGTTTGGACCTTGTTTTAATTTTAAACTTGTTCTTACTCTTCAAGTTTGGACCTCAATGACAAGTTTAACCTTTTGTCCGGTGTGTGCCTATTTTCTTGAGTCCTAGAGGTCTCCAGCTTGTTTTCATTTTTTAGCCTTTTTTTTTATTCGGCTTAACTTTTTCTTTTGGGCCTTTGAAGATTTTCGGCCAATCTCCATTCCTTAAATATGTTTTTGGACTGGGTCTATAACTCCCTTGGACCAACTTTGAGTTTTTGTTTTTGGTAATGGGGACAGAGTTTGAGTTTGATAGTGGGTATCAATTTTTATTTTGACAGGAATAGTTGATATCAAATTAGACTTTAGACTTAAATAACTTTTTAATTGTTGTAATACAGGTTTGCTTTCATTTTGATTTTCTTTTATCTTCTGATCCTTGTTAAATATTTTTATTTGATTTTAGTCCGCATTACTACTATTTCAATTCCTATAAAATTGAAAACTTTTTACCATATAAATATCTTTTATATTAAAAGATTTTCATTTTGGTTCCCCTTATATAAAAAGATTTTCATTTTGGTTTCACTGATGTACAAAGATTTCCATTTTAGTCCTTATTATGTAAGAAACATTAAACTTGTTTTCCAATTTTATTAGTCATACCATCACTTAATAGAAATAATGGATCAACTACTAAAATTAAAAATAAAAACCAAAATGGACAAACTTTTAGAGGATAATAATGAAAATCCTATATTATAAAGACTAAAAAAAATATTAAAGTCTTAAATTTATATGTGGACCTTTATCCAAGTTAGGAGAATGGGTTAGTACTTAGTAGACTTTTTACCTTGAGTGACCTGTTTGTTTAAAAATGCTTTAATGATACTCTTTTATTTTTTACCTTGAGTGACCTGTTTGTCACTCACTCATATAATACTACCCTTTTACTTTTTTTATATAAAAAAAAAAGTTTAGTTAAGTTATATCGTTTAATAGTATCAAAACAGACCTCAAGACTTAAAAAGAGTGATTACATTTATAACTCATTAATGAGATTCTCACATCGGCAGTGTAAATTAAATCCACCTCTTTCTAAAATATGAATTCATTCCTTAGCAAATTAATTAACTTTAGTTGATTAATACCCTTTTACTTATTTCTAACCTACCAATACGATTCGCTAACAAAAGATAGATCCATCTATAGTATCCATAAAAATAGACAACGATGGGGTTGTAAAACTAGGAGACATATGCCAAGAAAAAAGATGAGATAGCAACGTATCCCCATGTACTGGAGTTTTCATGAGATAACAATATGACAGTATCCCACAGTGGGCTTTTACATCAGACAACTGTATTCCACACAGCCACATCAGATAACAATATCCCACTCTGCTTCCGTGGTTATATTCGTGCGTGACGCCACACTTGTAGCATCATAATGTCTTATGCACGGGATTTTCATTTAAATCCAAAAGTCTACCTAGCTAGCAATTGAATATTTAAATGGAACGCAATGCAGTAAGCCAGTAATTCAGAATTCCGTTTTGAGTGTTTTAAACTTAGTATAGAGAATAAATTCAGTTTCTCGACATGTTTTTGTTATATATCCTCAAAAGTACGTTGGCACAATATTAGCAAAAGCCAATAGGCAAAGGTTCTTGACTACTTGGTAGATTCCTTAATAGTTTGGGGTAAAAATCAGGAATAATAAGTCTAGGGACAAGGATTATTACATTTGGCAAAATGGCTGAAAAAGAAAAAATTAAACATTTAAAACTTTCAAGTAATAACACATGGTAAAATCATAAAATGTCACAATATTGCTTCCACTAATGGCCATAAGAAGACCAAATGTTGATAATAATATTAACGACATAAAGGACTAGCACAAATCACTAACCTGTACAAACAGCTCTTCGAATATAAAACTTTTAGGATGATGTTCCTTAGTCATCAGCATCCTGCTTTTCTTCATGTTCAATGTCATGTGATCACAACATCATTAGGCATTAGCTATGTTAGTGTCCTCTTCTATGCCGTTGTCTTGGTTCTCATACTCCCTAGTCCCTACTCTCATCTACTGAAAAAAAGCATACTAGACACTATTAGAATTCTAAACGGGAGACACATTTATCCAAATTAACATTAAGAAATCCTAATGATGAAGCTTACTTCTTTGGTTGGCTTCCTAAAGCACCACTGACATTGAAAATACATCAATGTTTTACCATTACAACATTAGGGGTCCAAGAACCATTAGAAAGGAACTTTTTTTCTGTGGCTGTCTTTCAGATATATACCTCAAGAATTTCTTGCACTCTTGGTATAACTTACAGCAACTATTTTACAAATTGGCTGTGGTCAGGATCAAGGCAGAGGCAGAAAATAATCATTTAAGAAACTAGCCAATTTTGAGAAGCAATTGGTTAATGCAAGTGGTAACTTCGAAGCACCAAAATTTTCTTCACTTAGATGACAACTATCCACAAAACTACAGATTTTTGTTGCTCCAGGCTCTGCAGTCAAATGGGGAAAAAGCGGAAAGAGGAACAACTTTAATATAACCATCAATATTCAGTAACAATTCCCAAATTCTGAGAAGAATCATGTGTATCATACAGGGAAGTCATATGAAATATACAGCACTACTTGTATTGATTTTCTAGAAAGATAATAAATAAATGCATGCGTAGCATTGCATCAGGAGGTAACTATGCTTTTCTTGATCTTAAGCACAAAAAACAAGTTTTGATTTTCCCTTCTCTTGGCATCTCCGATAGGAAGATGGAGCAGTAACCAACAATTTAAGAGCATTCCTTGGAGTAGACTTTCTCTGCCATTGGAAACTACAAAAGTTGATGAAGAATCAGAGGTAGAATTTGCACATTATTATAACACTTTCGTTTCACAAAATTTTAAACAAGCAACTTATTTGATGTGTAATAGATTTTGGCATCTAAAATTTTCAACATATTGGGCATTAAGTCTTATCAATTTCAGTAACAGAGCACAGTATCATTGCAATAAGAGTTAATTTCAAACATTGGTTATCTCAACAAAAGCGAAACTCCAAATTAATTAATTAAGTTAAATTGAGTTAAAAGTAGAAAACCAAGTAGTTACAGGATTCCAATATCTTTGTAATTAATGATTAATGATAAGCTACATTTTAACTATCCTTTTGTAGAACCTGTTATTATATTTGAATAGTTTATCAATAAAGCTAGTTTTCCTAGCTAGTTGTTTACTTCCAGTTTGTGTGACTTTGAGCACGCACAGCAATTTCCTGAGAGCAGAGAAAGATTATTTGACCAGTGCAAACAGGACACAATAACAAAATTAAGCAGCTTATTCTTACAAAGGGATGGGATTTCTACTTCTATGCTAAAATTTGTGACAGTCTCTTTTCTAACATAGGAGCAAACATCATTTACTTATGCAATGTCTAGTCTTTCCAACGTTTATAAGATCAATCAGGATCTTTGGCCATTTCCAGTACATCTTTCAACATTCCCTCGGATTCCAAAAACTGAGCCTCACTAGCGAGTGTAACAAAAAATGGCAATTTTTCTAGGTTACAAGAATATGCAAGTTCAATTTGACAATATAAAGTAACATGCCATTTTGAAATTTAAATGTTAAAAGAAAATATTTACATGCAGTGTTTCAGAAATAAAGGATTTACAAACAGTTAAAGACAGAAAAATCATTAATTTTTTTTTGGAATAATCTATTCATTTGATTTCCCTCGCACCCTCTTTTTAAATGCTTAATTTAAACCGTCAAAATACCCGAGTAAGATTAGAATGTGTTCAGAAGTCAGGACAAGATTAAGCCTAGGAACCCATAACCTGGCAAAAAAGTATTGTATTGTTTTAATTAGTCATAATGCCCACTCCCTATATTCCAGGTTCTAGCTAGCTTGTGAATTGTGACACTTATAATTTATTATTTTACATTTGAAGTTCGTGATACTTATAAATTCTTAGCAAATGAGGCATATTTAAAGAACGTTGATTCAAATTAAAAATATTTTAGGTATATCAAAACATTTTTAAATATATCATAGCACAAGAATGACAAAACCATACTCAAACATATATAGTATGGAAATGCAGAAATTCACAAAACCTAAGGGATGAGACTAATCTGCCCAACTTACATTTCTAAAGCTCGTTAGGTATGATCTAGTTTATTTCTAAGAAAGTATTTATTTTAATTTTTTTGAAGAACTAAAAATAAATGTACGTTGCCAACCTGTAACATGGGCTGATGTAATGCGTCCAGCAAGCGAGAGAGTTAGTTTTCTAACTAGGGAGGCCTTGCCTGAATGCTTAATTTGTGAGCCAAAAAATTGTATGTTGATTTGGATTATTTTTTTACAATTAAATGGGACAATTTTTGTTGTTTTCTTTATTTTATTTTTATAATTTTTTTTTGAAAATGCGTGTATATATGCAAAGATAAATAAGTGAAAAAAAATAAATAATTAAATATGATCTCATGTACTGTGCTAAATGCTAATTATTTGGACTCCAAGTAGTAACTTGTTATATATATATATATAAATCTCTAAAAAATTTGGCAAACTCATAGGTAAGCAAGATTGCAAACGTTTGAACCTATCTTAGAAACCTTATTGTGGCTAACAAAACAAAAAGAAATTTTGAACTTGACCTAAACTAACTTTATATAAATGAACTTAACGAAAAATCTGTCCAAGATATTCTAATTTCATTGAGTTGATATAAGTTTCAGCCACAACAAGAATCAAACTATGAAGAGGTGGGAAATTTAGGACCCATAAGGCACGACACTTCCATGTGTTTAGTTGGCAGTCGGCACTATTATTTAATATCATACGTATTATTATTTACAATTATTTTTATTATTTATATTTAATTTAATTTGTTATATATATATACATCTCAAAAATACATTCTAAAACTAATTAAAGAGATAATATTTAATTTAGTTGTCCTAAATTTATGTTAAAGAACATTATATTCTCTGTTGATATATATGACTGTATGAGTGAGAAACTTCTGTTATCAATTTTCGGTGAGTGTTGCTCTTTCTTTCTACTCATTCTTCTCTTGGCTATTCGTTAATTGGCTTGCTCAACTTGCAAATTATTAGGACTATTCGCATGTCTTTACCTAAAACCTTGATTTTGAATTATAAGCTTTTTGTTCGCCGGCGATATTATCTTTCAATTATGAATTTTACTTCGAGAAATTACTGCATAATAATTATATTCTCTTTTACAAAGATCATAAGTTTATCGAGATAACTGTTACTTGATGAAAATAATAATTTTAAAAAAAGTTAATATCCACTAATATAAAATAAGATCATCTTTTTGACACAAAAATGTTATCTCTAACCTTTAGACATCACAAATATAGAGAAAAACGGGAAAAATAATTAAGAAAATCTCTTTTTAATGTGTATTGAAAAGAAATTTTACTGTAAAAAAAGATACATATTATTTTATTATTTGTGAAAATTATAAATTTTAAAATCCTATTGTTTTCTATAATTGTTAATCTAAGAAATTCTTAAAATTTACAGTTAGTTACTATAATTATATATAATGAAGTTTTTTTCAATATTTAACTTAACTGCATAAAACTATTGATTAAAACAATCTTACGTCAATTAATAGTGTCCTGTGATAGCTAGTAGCTAATACGGGGTAAGCTACTGCATGGCTTAACACAAGATCACATCCCTTGCACGTTTTTTATCTGATGAAGAGCCAACACCACCATTGGCGCTTGTCAAAATCTGATTAAAAAACCCTTTCTCTTGCAGCTATGCCGTTACTTTCAAAGATGGAGTATCATGATTCTGGAATTAATAAACTGATCAGACATATACAGACCTATGTACAGTAGTGTAAATGGTTTTTACTTAGATATATTTAGATTCCCTTTTGCTATTTGTTATGGAATAAGATGAAATAGCCTTTGAGAAGAAGAAAAAATGCAAATTCATCATAAAGACCACAATAATTGGATGTAAAATCCAATATTGTTTTTTTAAAAGAAATTTTCTTCTCTGGACTTTAGGGAACCATTTAAATTATTTTGGAAGCTGAAAACAAATATATTTTAGAAAACCATGTGATCTCTCGGTTACAAGTGGTTGGTTCTAAATTACTGTTGACCAACATATTTATTATGAACAATATCAATGTTTTTAAAGTTTTTACTGTATCACATTGTAATAGTTGTAATGTTATTTCTTTAAAAAAATTAAGTTGTAATGTTATTGGAACCTCAATTGTAATTTAAAACTGTATTACTATCATATATATAAAAATCGATCTATTTTATTTTTGTTATTGATGATATCAGTGTTGGCTTAGTTAAATTAATCAGCAACCTTTTAGTTATGCTATGAGTTGCTAGTTTTTGCTGTATGCTTCAAAAAATGGGAAAAGTCATTAATTTATTAGCGAATATTTTCTCAATTCCACAAATATATAGTTGTATAATAATACTATTCTATAATACAACATTGATTTGGGCAACCGAAAGGCTAATTAATTAACTACTTAGGCATGAATTTCTTCTTAAACCACCTCTTGAGCATTATTTGCAGCCTTTGATGAACGAAGTGTATATTGACTTGCCATCACTGCATCATCCAATATTAGATAAAACGACTCCTTCCCAATTTTCTCAACAAACTTGGATATTATAAGCTTCTCCATCACCTCCAGCCTTGGGTTTACGAACAAAACCTGCACAATAAGGGGTAATAAAAAAACAACATAAATCACTTAAACAGATTCATTTACATAAATCAATTTTGGAGGATCTACACTAACGACTTGAAATCCATGTGATACCTTAACTCCATTCTTTCCCAATATTTTAATTAACTCGTCCAATCCTTTAATAGCAGTTGTGTCAATGGCTGTCACTCCTGTAAAATAAAATCAAGGAAAACTTTATACACGACTACATTTAATAACCTATATTTTTTTTTTCATATAAACTTCATGATCCAAGAGAATTCTCAACATTGTTAACAAATTTTCTATCTTAATTTTAATTACCTGACAAATCAAGTATGATGTGCTCAACTACATCTCCAGTAGAGCTTTCCTCACTTCGAATATACCTCATAATCCTAATGCAAAATTTCAGAAAAATTTACAATGTTCAATTGCTTTGGGATGCATCTTGTTTGTTGTGGACTAACAAGTGTGAATATCCATAATTTACCTTTCTTTGACGTATATAGAATTTGCAAAGTAAACGGGAGAACCAAGTTGTACAACAAGAACTCCTGGGTATGTTGATACATTATATTGCTCCGTGTCTCTATATAAACCAATTTCAGGTAACTTTCCAAGCTTGCATGGCGCAGGTCTAGCCACATATAAAAGTGCTCTAAGAACGCCGAGACCAACCTTGATATTGCAAAAAGAATATTATAATCAATAAAAACTAATAAATTAACATTTATCAATAAATACAAAAAGAAGAAGAAAGAATTGAATACTCACAGACAGCATGAGACCAACGTCCATGCTTATAAAGATGACTCCAAGGAAGGCAGCCATGCAAATAACAAAGTCAAACTTGTCAACTTTGTAGAGATGGATGACTTCTTCGTAATGAATGAGCCCAAGCATGGCAGAAATAATAATAGCTGAGAGAGCAACAAGAGGGGTGAAGCCAAATAGTGGCGCCAAAAATTGTAGTGTGAGTGCCATTACTATTGCCTGTACCACGTTTGCCATAGCAGTCTTACACCCTGCATTGTAATTCACTGCGGTCTTGGAAAATGGTCCTACAAAACACAATTAGGGACCAAACATATCTTAGCATAGGTAACCCGAAAATATTCATTCAATATAACATACTTCTCTGTATTACTTATAAGATATTTTTCAAAAATTTATTTGTTCTATTTTATAAGTTTTTTTTTAAAATTTTTAGATATATTTTTTTTTATATTTTACTTGATTATTCTTTCTCTAAATATTAAAAAACAATTAAGTGGATAAAAAAATAAGAAAAAAATAATTTAAAAATAATAATACAATTAATTGATAAATTTAACATAATTAATTAAATTAATTATTTTTTAAGGAACATAAATTAGTTAAAAGATTCTTATAATTAGAAACCAAGAAAGTCCTACTATATATTAAAAGAGTATAATACTATTAAAGAAAGAGTCATATTAATAAGTGTGTTCAAGGTATTGATTAAAAATTGAAAGAGAAACTATATAAGTTATAAGAAAATGAAAAAATTATAAACAACATATTTTTTTGCCTTTCAATAATAACATTTTTACCTTAAATTTCATAACCAGTATGTTTTGATACACTAGTTAGTATTTGTGTTAAATAATAAAAAATTATTAGTAGTATTTTTCCTATTATTAATGGGATGGTTGTTCGTGCATAACATACCACTAGTCAAGTAACATGAAGTAAATGAACCGAACAAGTTCATAAGGCCGAAAGCGATCATTTCTTTGTTCCCATCATGGGGTGTATTGTCAGCAACAGCAAAGCTTCTTCCTATTGCTATTCCTTCCTAATAAAATAAGTTAATGAATAAATAAAAATTTAAAAAATATTATTGAATATGAAGATATTGGTTGAAACTAATTAGTTGCTTACCGCTAATGACAACACGCCTGTGACAAGACCAGCTTGCACAACTGCTCGTAAATATTTACCATTAAAGTTCAAATAGTGAATGGACAAGGGATTTAGTCCTTTATCTAGATGGCCCACCTATATAATTAATCAACTTCTTATATAAGAACAAAACGGAATTATGGTATATTATAAGATACTTAGAAAGTGAAAAAAAAAATTATTATATATATCTAACTCACAATTTGAATTCCATGATGTTGGCCCTTGACGACGTAGGTGAAAACGGCAGCAACTACTACAGTCACCATTGGAGCTATAGCCGGTACCCAAAAGAGTTTTGGATTCTTATTCCTCTGAAAGATTGTATCAAAAGGTGAAATCCATTACAATAATTAACTTTGATACACGTATTAATTAAAAATTTACCAACAGTATACATGGTGAAATTCTAAGTATATCTTTTGTGAAATATTGCTACATTCTCTTTGTTTAATGTGACTTTACTATTACTCTATTAGTATTCTTGCTATAATTATATTCATAGACTGTTGATATCGAAATTAATCCTTAAGGTCCAACAAGGTTGAGTGGCGCATTAAAATTCTTCTCACTCCACCTTTTCTTGTTCTTTATCAAAATCAATATAAATATATGGAAAAGCAAAAGTTGAAATGAGAATGACTATATCTTCCAATAGAGTACTCACCAGGTGCCTGGTAAATTGCAAGAAAGCAACAAAGATCACGCCAAGAATGGTAGGTTCCCACCTAATCTGTTAAATAAATAAAAAAGAGAAGCTCACCCACGTTATTTCCAAAATATATATAGAAATAACAATTTTCTTTTTCTAAAAAATCAATTATCATAAGATCTATTTTGATGAAACTAATGAAACAAGTGAAGATAAGAAAAAAAATTAAAAGGGAAAAATAGAATGAAAAATTAATCAAGTCTTTATACAAGAACAATGCATGTTAATGTATTCTATACCAATTGTTGTGTCCTAGGATCACTAGGCTTGATTAAATAAATAAGACACAATAAGTTTATTAAAAGGTTTTTGATTTTATTTTCTTTTTAAAATAATCAGTGCCCTTAGTAATTCAATTAATTACTTATGCATTATAATTAAATTAAAAGCGCCAGTCGTGAAGATAATATATATATATATATATATATATATATATATATATATATATATATATAATTATTAAAAAACAACTACTCCTATTAGAAATAATGGGCACATATGTGCGTGTGGGTAACTGAGATTGTGAAACTTGATCGATGCTTCTATTCAAAAGGCTACAATTGAATTGAGATAATTATCATTTTTTAGGGAAAACTATCCTTATATGTAATAATTTAATTTCGTATGACAACCTTTTACTATTTTCATCAATGAGGCCAAAAAAAAAAAAAAAAAAGGCACTAATTTTGATTTGTTCTATACCAACCTCTTGTCTATTGTTGACTATGCTCTTCACCACTGCCACCAAGTTCGTTTTGGTTGAAAAATGTTTCATGCCAAATACACCCTTTAGTTGTTGGAGGATGAGAATTACTGCTGTCCCTCCCATGAAGCCATTAATGGTAGAATGGGAAAAGAAGTCCACCAATATTCCCAGCCTGCAAAAAGTTTTCTCATTCTCATCACCCACCACACAAAAATAGAATGAAACTTATTCAGTTGCATTCATACTAGTAGTAGAGGTTTGAGTAATTTGTATAAAATTCTAGTTTCAGAATAAACTATTACTTGATCTCAAATCACATGTATGCTATGACCAAATTAGATGGTCTTTGATCATATGTTTATAGTCTTGATCAATCGTTACTTATGACACAACCAGGAATTTTAATTTACAGAAAAAATTGATAACATTCAATTACTTGTTAACCTACTAAAGTCGCCCTAATTATTAATGAAGAAATTTGAGTAACGTGGATGAGTTATTAGTCGTTGGACCCTAATAAATAATTTCTCTAGTTTCAGGCAACATGGTTATTGGATAGCCAGCTACGTACTTTTTCTTTGTTAGTTTTATTTTGCTTTCTTGGTGCCAAACACATCCCTAACCGATGGAATCAATTTTCATGGCCTGGCCCACATGAGAAGGTGGTTTAAGGTAAATGAATTTGTTCTTACCTAAAAAAACCCAAACAAGCCTGGAAAACACCGGTGATAAAGGTGGTAGTGAAAATCAAATGAAGATACAACGTTGGATCTTCTACTGGATCTACCACGGTTTGTATGGTTTGAGCAATAAGCAACGATGCTGCTGCTATCGTCCCCACTGCCATGTGCCTTGAACTCCCAAAAACAGCATAGATCAAAGGTGGGACAAAGCTGGAATCTGATATTGCAACCATCACAAAAAGTACTCATAACCTTAAAAATCGAATTACTATATAGCCACTTTTATATCACAAGAACTGTCAAAGGAAGTACATAAACTGTCTACGCACCCAGATAATGGATTGAATCAATCATAGACAAAAGAGATGATAAATGTTTTTGATCTTTTTGCAAGCCTTAGAGGCTTATTAACTTTTCTTTTGTTGATAAAATTCGCACCCATTCAATCCATGCACATGTGTGCACAAATTTACGAAGGATGAAGAAAATCAATTATTCTTAATTTTTTTATTATTTATTTCCACGTTTATTCTCTTTCGGAGGCAATTATGATCGGGTACCAAACAGAATTACCTTCGAAGATGGAGGATACAAAGCGAAGAAAATCAATGGTTTAAGGAGAAAGTGCGGAAATTAATATTGCGTTATGTTCGGACACACATTATAAATGTATAGTTAAACACACTCATTAAATGAAAAAAATGATGCCAAACACGTACCCAAGCACGCTAATTAAGTGCAAACAATCATGCAAAACGTGTAACCTGGTTAGAAATTTAATGAATAAAGGAAAGAAAAAGGAGAAAAAGACGATTGGAGTAATTAATTTGGATTTGAGATAATGATTCTTACAAAGGCCAATGAGGGGAGGAAGGTCAGCAAGTTTGGCATAGCTAATGCCTTGAGGGATGGCAAGGCTTGAGATGGTTAGTCCAGCGATCAAGTCAGAGCAAAAGAGGCGAAAATTGTAAGTGGGGAGCCACTCAAAGATTGGGATGAAGTATTGCACCCCTTTCATCACCCTCCCCATTGGCTTCTCCTCGTTCTTGAACTGCCTGAAGGGATCATCCGGAAACAATGTTTCCTTCAATGCCTCCTTCAATTTTGTCCCAAATCCTCTCTGGATCGAGAAATTCACCCGATGACGATGATCATCGTCGTCATCATCATTGTGATGATTATGAACCTCGGTGTTACTAATGGAACCCATTATTGTATGTGGTGACAATAATAATAACAATAAGTAGATATGTATGTGAACACACTACCAAAGAGAAGTTTAAGAAGAGCATATGAGAAAATAAATACCTAGTTATAAGATGGTACTTGTGTGTTTGTATTGGACGCGTGGTTGTAATGAGAGTATATATAGGCTTGAGTAGTGGCAACTATTTCGGGTTGACAGAACAGTGGATTTTAAGTCTAGAAATTGGAAGACCTTCAACGCATCTTCGGTGCTTTTGGGCATTTTTTATAAATAAAAAATAAAAAATAAAAAAATTTGCTATTTGAGATGATTTTGGATCAAAGTTTGACGCTGTCTGTTGCAAATAAGCATAACTGAACATTAATTTGCAGAGTACATAGTTCAGCAATGTGCTGTCTGTTACTGCATCCTTGCCATGAATACTTGACCTCCAACGTTTCTTATAAATCCTTTCCTTGCTTGTAATGTCTGTTAAGAAATTTTATCCACACACCAGAAATAGTACAATTTACATCAATATAATTTATGGTAAGTGAGCTGCATATATTACGTGCAATATCACGCCATTTATTTTAATTAAAAACCAAATATTCAAAAATATTAATCATCATCATATATTAAATTATAATTTTAATCTCTTTATAATTCTAAATAGGTGAATATATCTGATGTCTCTATCTTTAAATTAAGATATTTTTTTATTTTTCATAATAAATAATTTAGATCCTTCCATCCTTTGTTAGTGATGTGATACATATAGATGTTCTTGACATAATATTTATGTAACAAAGAGTTATATAAAATGAAAAATAAAAAATATTTTGATAAATATTAAACTCATCACATTTTATTTTATGTAAAGATAAGATGATAAATTATTATGAAATTTTTTTATTTAAATAATTTTATAAATACTATTTTGTATGTATTATTAGTTAAGAATTATTAATTTTTTTTTATTATAAAATTTATAAATTAAAAAATATAAATATTTTTAATTTTATTTTTTTATCATTTTATATATTATTATTTTGAATATTTTATATATTTTTATTTTTATTTTACCAATTTTATATTATATTTTATAAATTAATTATAATATACAAATCATTTATACTTTAATTATATAAATAAATATAATTAAACCGATTAATATTTCACTATACAAATTCTATAAATTTATTTTAATATGTAAATTATTTTTATTATAATTATATAAATTAAAAAATATTTAATTTTTAGGAAACTTAGATGCTAATATTTTTTCTTTAACTATAAAATATTATTTATTAAATAATTTTTGAATATCAATTATATAAATCAAGAAAACTACATAAATTAATATATAAATTATTTTTTATAACTTATAAAAAAGATGAAAATTTATTTTTATATATAAATAATAAAAATTTCTATTTTTTCTATAAAAATATGTTTTTAATTTTTTAGATTACTCAAATAATGTTTTAGTTTTATTTAACTTTTATAAATTACATAAAATAATTTTTAAAAATAATCTACATATTAGCCTATGTAATTTTTTAAAATTTATAATAAAACAAGAATAAAATTTTATAATATATTAAACACATGTAAAATTAAATATTAAACATATTTAAATATTAAATATTTTATTTCAGTGATTTATTTAAATATAATAAATATATTTTATTTAAATATTTAAATAACTCTTGACTAATCATACATATAAAATAGTGTTTATAAAATTAATTAAACATAATAAAAGTTTTAGTGATTTATTATTTTGTCTTTAAATAAAGATTCGTGAAGTCAATTCCTATTGGGACTTTTTTTTACTTTATTTAATTACTTGTCATATAAACACCATGTTAATAACCTACATAAATATTATATCTAGCAAAAGAAAAGAATTAAATTTCTTAATTTAGAAATAAGGGAGCCATAATTATAGATTATTAACAATTTTTTAAATTAAATTCATTTACAATAATGAAGTATATGCAGAAAGAATTTATAAAATAAATTAAAGTATAATTCACTTTATTTCAATTCTACACAAATATGTTCATTTAACATAAGAAATCTGAAAATTCACATAATTCTTGTGACATTTCTTTTCTGTCACAAGCATACATATTTTTTAATTTATTACACACTTAAATTATTAACATAACCATATATAAATTAATTAAGATCTATTTTTCAATATCATGGAACTTTTTTCTGAAAAATGAAATAAAGAATTCTTTTTTTGAGCACAAGAAATATTTCAGTGGAAATTAAAACACAAAATAATTGAAATAGAGGTTATTATAATTTTTGGATCCTTTTGTGTATAATTCTGCATAATCTCGAATGTTATTAATTTTGGTAAGCAAAACAAATGATACAATGAATGCAAAAAATTTTAGATTCATATTGTAAGTGAACCTATTTAATATATGAGTTAGATGTTTATTATTTTGATTGAAAGTGAATCTATTAATATAAATAAGAAAAAGATAATAATTAATTTGAAATAGAGGTTATTATAATTTTTGGATCATTTTGTGTATAATTCTGCATAATCTCAAATGTTATTAATTTTGGTAAGCAAAACAAATGATATAATGAATGTAAAAATTTCTAGATTCATATTGTAAGTGAACCTATTTAATAAATGAGTTAGATGTTTATTATTTTGATTGAAAGTGAATCTATTAATCTAAATAAGAAAAAGATAATAATTAATTTGAAATAGAGGTTATTATAATTTTTGGATCCTTTTGTGTATAATTCTGCATAATCTCGAATGTTATTAATTTTGGTAAGCAAAACAAATGATACAATGAATGTAAAAATTTCTAGATTCATATTGTAAGTGAACCTATTTAATAAATGAGTTAGATGTTTATTATTTTGATTGAAAGTGAATCTATTAATCTAAATAAGAAAAAGATAATAATTAATTTGAAAGAATCATTTATAATAAATAAGGTAAAATTAAGTGATTAATTATTCTTATTGTGTGCAATGTTACACACATTAGAAAACCTATATTTTATTACTAATACTAAACTTTATATTACCTTAAATATGAATGATAAAATAAATATCATTTATAATATTTATGAAGAAACTATGAAAATAAATTATTAAAATTAAGATGTATCATGTTTACTAATATAGTGTATCAAAACTTAAAATTTAAATATTAAATTTAAATTAATATTGATTAGGATTATGAAAATATTAAAATTAATTTTTAAAAAAGAAAAAATGTCTTCAAATTAGTTTAGTGTATCAATATTTAAAAATTTAAACAAAAATTTAAATTAAAGTTATGAAATAAGATTTGTCAGGAATAAAAATTTATAAAAAAATATAAATATTTCAAAAATAAACAAAATATAAATTGAAAGTGCAACAATTAAGAAACCAAATAACATAATGTTAGTCTTAATGATACTTATTAAGATACTTTAAGTAGAGTTTTGGGTTCAAAATTTTGTGAGTGGAGAAGTTACTCTAACATATTTATTTAAACACTCTTTTAGATTGGATAAAATTTATTAAAAAATTACAAAAAATTATTGATACAAGATCGATGTACAAAATTATATCATATTCAATAAACTAATCAATTTATCTGTGTAATGTACAAGTTGTTTTTTTTTTTCAATTATTGCCATTTTAATTAAATTTAAAAATCATTCCTAAATATAAAAACAATACGACATACTTAGGATATTAATTAAGAAATTAAAAGGAGAAATATTTTTCTAGAAATATGTAAAATTATATTATTTATGATTTTTTTACACTCTTTTTTATCTCTATAATAAATAGTTTTTTTAGTTTCTTAAGAAATGTCATAAGTATACTGATAAGAGATTGTTGCTTATGCTCTATGTCTTCCCCTCACCTTTTTGGAATGTTAATGCCTTCATATAAATTCTTTTGTGAAAATCGAGAATTGAGTATCAATAAAAAAAAGTGGGAAAAGTTATCTTTAGAACTTTTTTCTTTAATAATAAGATAAGAGATATTGGTTATTAATACTATGGAATTGAAATAAAATAAATAAATAAATATTCTTTATTTGCATGGATACTTGAAAAGTTACATGATTTATGTCAAAATTTAGGCAATATTTCCATGTAAATAAAGAAAGAAAATTTATATGCAAAACTTCTTCACTTTAATAATAAGATATAAAAGAGTACATTTAAAAGAGAGTTAGAGTGCATTCCAAAGTGTGTCATTTTTAATTCATGAGAGAGTGTATTTAAAAGAGGGTGCTAGAGAATGATAACATTTATCCCATGAAAAAAAAATATGGTTGAAAGAGAGGTAAGACTTCACTAAAAGTGATTAGATATGTTATTGGATGAATACACCTTTTGTTTCACTATAAAAAAAATTCTCCTGACATGATTGTCAATTTAATTTTTTAATGTGACATTAATCATTTTTCTTCACTTGTATTCCTAATAATATTAATGGTGAACAATAAAATCTATGAATATATTAATGATGATACAAGATTAATTTTGTAAAACTATTACTCTCTTTCATTTATTTTATTCTTTTTCCTTTATTTGTATAAAATACTCTAAGATGAAAATTATTTTAGGACAAAGAGAGTATTAGTTATTAATAGAATTAGTAAATATTTAAAACCTATCACATAGTAATTAATTGATAAAATTATAGAAGAAACTATATTACCATAATGAAGATGATGCTAATCCACAAAAATACTTTCATTATTTAAAAATAAGAATTTAAGAATGAAATTTTAAGAAATGATGATTCAATTAATGTACAAAATTAGTTAAATGTCTGTTCAATTTTAGTACTAAATTATATTGTGCAATTTTGATCACCATTCAATAAACCAACAACATGACAGTGCCACATAAGCATATGTGTTATAAGCCACACCATGTTAGGATTATGTTATTATTAAAGTGTCATGAATGACAATAATTTCTATTAAAAATTTGATGATAGTTTTTCGGCGAACCAACATTAATTAACTTAAAAAATAAAGGAACCAAATGTGTAATAGAAAATTTTGGAAAATCAAAATTTTACAATTACTAAAATACAAGAATCAAAAGTGAATGTAATCCCTCCTTCTTCTTATTATTAGTCAATTATATAGTTAAATTTTTAAGTTAATTATATAGTTAAATTTAAATATTTGAAATTCAAAATTTTCTTTACAAGTTTAGTTAATTTTAACATATAAAAAAAATCTTTGATGTACAAATAATATTTTCTAGTTTTTTTTAAAGGATCATTTTTCTAGCTAAATTGATAAGTAAATATTTTACTAATTTTAGAATAATCAAAGAGTAAAAATACACATCTATATAACTATGTATTATTTCGAAGAATTTTATTATTTATGGGAGATGAATTTGCCCCACTCTAATGCGTCGCTTGAATTGTCTTGAGATCGAATTTGGCTTTTAATTAATTACTAATTTAGCTACTAGTCTTTTTAATGTGGCGAATGGCGCAGTTTTTTTTTATTAAAATATTCTACTCTATATATTTATTATTTTTAAGCTATTTCATTATGTTGTGTTTCTTCGTCGATACGTACACGTATATTGATTTATGGTATCTCTGGATTGATTGTGAAAGATAATAATGTAATAATTATATAGTCAACTTTTAAGCTTGATGTAATGTTTAAATATAATCTAACAAATGAGCTATTATTAGCATTTTTGTTGGCAAATATGAAAGGCATGGGGAACTTTAATTCCCTATGTCATTTCCTGTAAAATAAAAAATAAAAAATTCCCTATGCCATTTAAAAGATTTTAAAATAACCTTATATTACAGTTTAAATTACATATTATAAATATAAAATATGATTTATACATTCAAAATATTTATTTATTATGCTTTTTAATTACAATATAATTTATATATTTGAAAATATTTATTTATTATGAAATTTACTAAAATAAAAATATATTTATCAAATGCAATGACTTTTCTATAATTTTCTTTAATTTATTTTAATAACTTTACAGTTAAACTAATAAACACTTTTTGTTAATTTGATAAAAATTTATTTAAATATTTAATTAACTTATTTAGACCCATCACAGTTTAAATCTTTCATTAGAGGAGATATATAAATTTAGTTTCTAACAATTTATTAAATAGAATTGTCTTTCAAGTAAAATTCGTTTGAGAAAAAAATATCATATTTATTAGTCTTTCATTTTCAACTTGAGTATTTGATGTGGGTAGATATTCATAAATAGATACAATTAATTAGTCATATTAATTATAAGCATAAATTAACTTAGTGTTATAAAAAGACTAAATTTTTGTTATGCACACATGTAGGGATAGAAATGGACAAAATCAGGTAGAATCTATTTAAGTTTGACATAACTCACTTTATATTTCTATATTCCAAGCCAAAATTGATATTCGTCACAAGTCTATATTTTAGGTATTTGGGCCGGACTTTTATACAACCTTAACCTGATTTCCTAACTAACTTAAAAGTCTATTTCGTATTAAAAAATGTAAAAATTTATTGTACAATAATAAAATTATTATGTATTAAAATATTAGAGTGTGAAATAATGGCTTATTTGTTATTTCTATGTTATCTAAAATTGAATGGTTTGTATTTCTATTACTTTTTTTTCCTTAACAAAGTCAAGGATTTTCATTAAAAAAATTAAGATAATTTTAAATTATAAGATGTAAAAAAAATTTACCTACAAATATTACATGTGTCTGAATACCAAATTCTTTTAATCCCATCAAAAGAAAAGAACTCTTATTCATGTTAACTATTTATACTTATAGAAATTAACATATTTCAAATATTAAAATGATTCAAATTATTATGTCACTACAATAATTTGTAATTTAATTAAAATAATTATAATATTGTATATCATATTAATAATTATTTTTATTAAAAATATTATTCCTAAATATGTCAGCCTATCAGATTGAATAATATTTTTTAAGATATATTTAACTTAGAAAGGTTTTTCAAAAAACTTTGAGTATGTCCATTTTATTAAATGAGTTAAGTCAATTTATGCCTTAAATGGGTTGGATCATAAACTTTTGACAGAAGATCTAACTTTTCACCCTTGCTCACAATGGCAAATTCACGGTGGTGGGTGTGGGGACAATTGTTCCACAAGAATTTTCTTTTACATGGATATAGATAATAATATTTATTTTATACCCCATAAAAAGTTAATTTTTCCCTCAAAATATTTTTTCTTTAATGAATGTAAAAAATATAAGAGAGAATAAATTTGTATTAATTCTATCAGTTTACCTTTCTAAATTTTTATAGCATTGGGAATGAAAAAACTATATAATATTTTTAAAATATGAAAATGTGTGAAAAAATTATAATTTATGAGAATATAGGTATTTTAAATTTTTTTTGCCTACATAATAATGTGTATTTTATTTTTTTTCTTTGAAAATATTATTAATTTTTTTATTCCTACTAAAAAACTTTCTGAATCCGCTCATATATTTGATTGTTACCATTAGAACTTATAATTGATCTAACACTTAAAAATTAGTGAAAATGGGTCCAAATTAAATATTTTTTTATTTGACTTACAGAATCAAAAGTTATTGAACTAAAAAACTTGGACAGAAAGTATAACCAATCAACTTTCCTTTCACTATCATCTTTTAGTGGAAATTTCTGCCGTGACATGTGTGAGGTTATTCAGTATAAGTATCAGCTATTTGAAAAACAAAAGAATTCAGTTAAATGGTCTATTGATAAATTAGTTAAATTGCGTTATATAAGTATTTTCTACATCTATGGTAACAATTAATATAGAGAATCTAATTTTTGTAGTCAACAACTGTTGAGATAAAAAATTAGTTTTTTTGTTAGGTGATAATAATTATGACGATGATTATGATGACAACGGTTGTAATAATGATAATTATTGTGACGACGATTATAATATAAATTCTTTAAAATATTTGATATTTTTTATTTGTTAGATCTGATAAAGATTTACTAAATTAAAAATCAAATATTTTAAAATTTATGTTAACATCGTTACCACAATTAACACTATCACGATGACTTATGATAACTATGATGATAATTTTAATGTAAATTAAATTTTTAAAATATTTAATTTTTTATTTGATAAATCTTATGAAGATTTTATGATTAAATAAAATTTAAAATATTTTAATTTATTTTTTATTTTAATCTAATAATTAATATTAGTCATTATTATTCTCACCTAAAGATTATGATTCTCTTAAGATATATCTATCCTATATATATATATATGAATTTGGTTACACAATTGTTTATTACTATTGAGTACACTATTATTATTATTTTCCTTTTCATCTTATTTTGTTCCATCTACCTATGGTATCCGCCCTAAAATAGAAAATATTGTGTGGTCCTAACCCAATTCCTTTTTTAATAGTATGAGACTGTTTTGGACGAAACTTTTACGAGTCGTTGTCAACTTGCATGATACAGTTTCTTTTTAATAATTTTATAAATTTAAAACAACTGTGTCATGTTATTCGTGACACTTTCATACTGTCTGATTTCGTGCATAGTTCTCTTCTGGATCCTTGATCTCTTCTTGTACAAGTTCTAGATACCCCCAGTAATCAATATATTTCTTATTTGCTGAAAATAAAATAAAAAAGATTGTCTAATTTCGTACGATATAATGATATATATTCATTTTTCAATCTAAAAATTTATTAGTGTGGCGGCTTAGGATGTAAAAAGTTAAAAGTAAATATTCATTGATAATGTAAAGAGATGTATTTAAGAAGAAAAAAAAGTAAAGTATATATAATAAATTTATTAATTTATATATGATAATATTTTAAAATTTAAATTAAAAATGATAAATATTAATTAATATTTTAAGGATTGGTTAAAAAATTAAAAGAATTTTTTTATTAAAATATGTGAAATTATGTTATTTATGTTTTTTTTATGATTTTTATAATAATTTTTTTAAAAAAAATTAATGTTTTAAAGATACTTTCTTAATAAGATTCACTTTTTTTTTTGTAAATTTTAAAAATAATTTAGTCTCGATATTGACAAACACTAAATTTTTGCATGCACACCATAAAGAAGCAAACATGGCTTTTGTCCATAAAGTTGAACGAATGAGAATTTAAGGTGATCTAGATATATGTGATGATCATCGCATCAAGGAAAGTAGAAATGTAATGCCTTCCCCAGACATATATATTAATCATTTTACAGCTTTAGTTGGGCCGGTAAACATAAAGAGGTGGGACTCTTCTAAGGATGGTGCTACAATGTTGTTCCTTAAGGAATGAGAATGACATGAGAATAACGGTGAAAATGAAAATTATATCTATTTTTTTAAAGAAAAATATTTTAATTTAGTAGAGGAATTTTCATTAAATAATTTTATTGATATTTAAAAATAAGACCTAAAATTTATTTTTAATTATGAGTATTTTTAGTCAAACAAATAAGTTTATAATTTTTAATTTAATAGAGAATTATTTTAATACTTAATACAAATCACAATTAAAATTTCAATAAATATGTCTATTTGAATTATAATAAGATTTTAATTTATAAAATAATAAAATAACTTTTGATAAAAATATTTTCAATTTAATAATTAGTTTGTAAGTAATTTTGATAATAATAAAAAATAGGGATTAAAAAAGTAAAAGATTTAAAAATGAGTAATAAAATATACAAACATGAATTTATAAAATTTAGAGAATTAAATACACACGAATGATCGATGAGAACCTTTGTCAATTTCAATGGTTGAAGAATTAAGTGATTGTGTATAACGCCAATAATTTTATTTATAGATTTATAACGCTAACAGATGAATTACATGATTTCGAAACGTATAAAAAATATTTTTACATACAATGATATAATATTGGTAACTGTTTTGGCATAACTTATTCACCACTGCACTAAATAATACTTCAATTTGTTGAAAAAATAATCTACTCTTGAACACTTTTTAATTTCACATGCATGAAGGAAATCATCAAAATGAACAATTTTAATCAAAATAATTTCTTTCGATTCGATTGCATAATCAAGTTTTTCAATTTTTTTTGTTATTATGCTTATTTTTCAAGAAAATACATCAAAGAGAGGTAATAATATATGATTTGAGTGAACTTAATTTTAAAGAAGATAGTGTGAAAACGAACTGATCTAAAGACAAAATATATATTCAATTGATAGACCAATTGGATTGTTGCTAAAGAGAGGAACATAGCTTAATTGGGAAGATGGGGTGCAGAGGAAGAGTTTAAAATACCAAATAAGCCTCCCTGAGTTGCGAATATTGAAGGAAGATTTGATGGAAGTGTCAACATATCTAACTCAAATACGCGGACAAAGTGCATGTGTCATGTGTGCAACACATTCACCCACCAAAATGCAACACGCGCGAGTGACTGTGGCTCATCTTCAATAATATATTTGCTTTCCACGTCTCTTCCAAAGAGTCAATCATTGCTTCCATCGCCTTCCTATTAATTAAACCATGATCAAACCCTAATATGATAGGGAAACAAAGATAGAGAAAATTAATAGTAAGTGTTATAAATTAGACAATGTTTGATGTATAAGAATACCCACATATAATCACTTCATGGGAAATAAAATCATAGGTGGACACTCCAATGATCTTATTTGATACTTAGTAAAAAGAAAGAGTATAAATATGATAGATAATATTTAGTATATATGATACGAAAGGAGAGATATAAAAAGTAATAATAAGTATCAATAATGTGTATGTAAATCAAGAATATATTTAATTCAATGATTTTTTTGGCTATACTTAAAGGTTAATCTTATGATTTTTTTGGCTAGCTATAAGTATATTTTACTTTTAGAAAGAAACATTGTTGCGTTGAAAATCATAAACTAGTGAGATTGATTAATCATAGCCGGGTGTAAATGAGTCCATATAGATGTAGATATGTAGGTGAGATGAATTTGCCCCACTCTACATTGATAAGAAAACGGAATTCCGTAAAATTTCTATAATTAAGTAAAAATAATTCAATCATTAAAAATAATTAAACAAATGTGAAATAAAAAAAATTATGCATGCTTCTTTAGTGCAATTATAAGAAATTAATAAAAGAAGTTGTAAAATTGATCTGATGATTAAAAAAATAAAAAAAAATCATAAATTTGAATCTCTTCTAATAAAAGTTAACAAATTAATAAGTACTGATAAAAAAAATAAAAATAAGCAATCAGTAAAAGTATTAAATATTCATTTCTATTCTCTTTCTATTTTTCACTTACTAAATCAACCATGATAATGGTATTGCAGTTTGCTACTTTATCTTTCTAATTAAATTACTGGTTACTCTGGCACACTAAACTATCTCAAATGTGGTCAACCCATGCGTATGCACTATTTAAACTGGTACAGTGTGTGGTTCCTTAAATGTATTTCAGTTTAGTACCTTTCAAAAGTTGCTAGCTAATCTGCTGCACTATTTTGTTGGATAAGCTTGTTTATAAGAAAATAAATAAAAACATAAAATGATTTTTTTTTAAATTGAAATTAGTTTACGATGTACTATAAATTAAAATAAGTTGTTTTTGGAGAAGCTAACAAAAAGGTGTATAGGTGTATGTGATTTAGCTTCTTCAAAATTTTTATTTAAACTTATACATACATACATAAGTTAATTTTAATTTATAAGATAAATTTATTTTATTTTTATTTTTATAAATATTAATAGAAAAAATTATCCAAACTGAATTTATGACACTAGCTTTACTATCTAAAATGTGATGACCCACTCGAAGTGGTTATGATGGGAGGCGATCTATTTTTTTGGTTTTATTTTTTATTTACAAAATATATTTTTTTAGAAATAAGTTTTTGTTGTATATGACTAAACTACAAAAATATATTTATGCTGGATGTAGAGGCTAGGAAATATACAATAGAATCAAGTTTTCTTTTTTGTATGGAGACTAAATACACAATGAAAATTAATTTTCGCTGGTTTTTATTGTGTATTTAATTAATTTACATAACAAAAATGTATTATATATTGCATGACCTTCCTATGTCAATTAACTATACAATAAAACTAATTTTGGTTGCGAATTTGATCTTCATTCAAAAAGGAAAATTATTTTTATTGTATATTTTATATATATAGGGACGACTCAAGGACTTCAAAGGCTTAAAGCAAATTTAAGAATGAGGTCTTTTATTTACTCATAAAATAGTTTATTAAAATTATCATTATTTTATTTAAGATTAATTTTTCAGACTTTTTGTGATGCAAAATTATCGATTAAATTATCGTAATTAATTTCATTTAACATTTCTTTTTCATTAGACAATAAAGAGAAAAAAATTTAGATTTTTTTAGCTATTAATTATTAAATCTTTTTTTTAAAACAAAATTATGATATTGGTAAAGAGTTATTACTCATTAATTGTTACTTACGATACCAATAAAAAAATTAACATATACTTATAATATTTTAATTAAAATTCATTTTCAAATATAATTTTACAATAATTTTTTTGAGGTATATTAGTACTAAAAAAAAATTTGAGACCTAAAACTCTTGCTTGAACTACTTGGACCTTAAGCCGGTCCTGCATATATATATATATATATATATATCCACACATATATAATAAAAATATTTTTTTTTATATTTAGTTTATTCTTTTATTCCTATCTATTGGTTATTTTTATTATAATTTAATAACTTTTTCATGAGTTAAATAACTTGTGAATAAAATATTGATTAATTTAATTAATTTTGATGTTTAAGTTTTAGTGGCTTTAAATAACTTCAATAGTTGAATAACTTGATATAGTCTAGTTTGAAATAAATAGGTTTTAAAGGATTTCTTTCTTTTTATTTTTTTATATTATAAGCATGATTAAAACTCTTTTCATAGAATATTGATTTGTCTCGAAAGAGGTGATGGTTATATTTTAGCGAACAGGCATGTCAATCAAGTGCTTTGTATCAGGAAAATTCCGTAGTCTGACTGGTTGTCTTTTGGGTTAGAATACTCCAAAATCCAAATAGTCTTTCTAATAAATTTTATTTTGCTTATAAAAAAGTATAGGTATTTAAAGTCCCATAAAATACAATGATAAATACTAAATTGATAATCATATACAAGTATAGCCCGGGAATAGTTTTTTTATTATGAAAAAACATAATTATGAATACGGGTAATTACAATATCTTACTCAAATGTACAAAAATGTCATCCATGACACCTAGGTCGAGAATATTTTACTAGACATTACCGTGACAGACAGTACATGTTTATGTTTGAAGAAGTAAGTTTGGAGAAAAAGATGTGATTGAGAGCAACAACCCCTTTGTCTACAAACTTTGAATGTAGAAGAATATATTTAGTGACCATATATATACTACTCCAAGAAAATAATACCTTCATACATTACACTATCAAATACACATAAAGCAAAGTTAGTTTAATTTTCTATTGTTTTTTATTTTTTAGATTTATGCTATTTGTGCAAACAAAGATTTTAAAAACAATTTATTATATATTATATATACTTCTCTTATAATATAATAACTAAAATAAAAGAGAACCATATAACATATAGAATAGTTATTACAAAATCAATTTCATTGAAAATTAATTTTGATTTTCGTAAAAACAATTCCTTGTTTATCATTCTTTTGACTGTTTTTATTTTAATGAGGAAATGAAATTGATGATTTTGATAACGCCTCATTTAATTTCCTTGTAGTTCTTTCATTTGGGGCTTAGGCCCGCTGAATAAAATAAAAAAATTGATGTTTTTGGTAAAACTATCATTTGTCAATTTCGAATTATTATTCAAAAAAAAATAACATCTGTTACGATATTTGAATTAAAAGTCGTAGTTAATGTTATGATTTTTATTTATTTTTTAATTAAAGTCATAAAATATTTCACGATTTCAATTAATTTTTTTTAATTTAAGACTTTAAAGTCGTAGGATCAAATATTTTTTTATGACTTTAAAGTCATTAAAGTTTTTTTAAATTGTTTTTTATAAAATTCATAAATTCATTTATCAATTCTATTTTTTGTATTTTTTATATAAAATTGTAAATAATTATTTAATTTAATAAAAAATTTATTTTTAATTTTTTTAGTTTTATTTAATATTTTGTATATATTTTTTATATGGTTTTATTAATATTTTCTATATTTTTTATTTTTTATATTATTTTATTTAATATTTAATATTTTTATATGGTTTTATTTAATATTTTCCTAATTTTTGGTATATTATTTTATTTAATATATTTTATATATTCTTTTATTTAATATATTTTCTATATTTAATATTTTTTCACAACTAGAAAATATAGATTTAACATCGCTAGCTTAACATCAGTTTTCGATAAAATCGATGTTAACATAAACATAGTGGCATAATTATAAATTATGTGTGTTTGTTAACATCGGAAGGTTTTTAAAAAATCGATGTTAACGAGTTGACGTTAACATCATTTTTTTAAAAAAACCGATATTAACATGACATCATTAACATCAGTTTCTTAAAAAAATTCATATTAAGAAATGATAAGTTAGCATCGATTTCTTTCAGAAAATCGATGTTAACGTTAACATCACTTGGATAACATCAGTTTTTTTATGGAAAACCAATGTTGAACCTACATTTTAAAAAATAAGAATGCGAGTCCTATTTTTCTCACGCTCTCTTCTTCTCTGTTCGAGTTCCGTGTTGGCCTTTACACTTCACGACTCTGTCTCTCTCACACCAAATATCGCAACCATCACACCTTGCACTACATCACCGTGACACTTCGTGACTTGTTCTGCCACCGTGACACATCGCGCTCTGTTAGGTAGGTTTTATTCTTTTACTTGTTGGTCGTAAATGTTTGTGTTTGGCTAACCTCGCATTTGTTTATGAGTTAATGTTGTTAAATGGAAGTGTCATGGCGGAGTGGCGTGTCATGGCCTCGATTATGGTAGCGATGTAGGCCGCAATGGCATGTTCTTGGCCCTCCACCATCTACCATTGATAATAACATTGGTATGACGAGTTCATTGCAATGTTTCTATGCTGGCCACTACCTGGTTCTATTGTAGTTAACCAGGTTAATGTGCTAGAGTTGTTGTAGTAGCAATGTTTTTGTGCTGCCCACTGCCTAGTTCTGCTTTTGATAATAAACTATGTTATATGATGATAAATTTGGCAAATCTTCAACTGCTATGCTTTAATATAATAGAGATTATCTATGTTAATCTATCTATGTTTATGCCATTTGACACTGGTTTTTGTATTGTTGAATTTGATAAGGTCATAACCAACTCTAACATTTAGGTCTTTTGGGGCCTACATTTATGTTATTGCATCTCAAGTCTGAAAGTAAATGATGTGGTGAACTAAACATAAACTTTAATTATGTATTTTCTAAAATTTGTTTTTGTTTTGAAACTTTGCAGGTCAACTTGTACTCCTTATTGGATTGGGCTATCTTTTCCAAGTCTTCCAGATCTATCTCAAACTTAGGTACAATGTCCAACTCTTGCATTGGCAGGTTGAATTTCATGTCATTGAATCAACTTCCCTTAATTTCATACAACTTGATATTGTCCTAACTATACTATCCAATTAAATAAATAAAAAATGAAGCATAACTAACCTTAGCATTTGTTCCAATTTGTAGTGGCATAACTTTTTTGGCCTGACCTTGAAATGTTGAAATTCATCGCTTCTGAGTGTCAAAGTTTGTACCTCTGCCACAGGCCATTCAAGTAAGTTGCTACCAATTTTCTTATCAAGTGTCATTGTTCTTGGAATACCTTGTACAATTAATGTTATTGTTAGCTTATATAGCTTATTGTTAGCTAATCTCTTCGGGTTGGGTTCTTTTTTACGTGTTGGGAAGGACAACAAAAGTAACAAATGATTTATGAATGTCATGGATTAATTGGATTGGTGATTTGTTTATATATATGTTTTTTTTCAAATAGAAGTTGTTTAAGTTGTGTTCCGTGAGTTGGTTGCTCCCACTCCAACCTAGCTTCACATTAGTTTGTTGCTACAAATCTTGGTAAGTTAGTCAATTGACTTTTTTATTACTTGTTGACTTTGATTAATGAGTATTGATTTATATTCAAGTTATTTCTTGTGATTAATATAGTTTTCATACATTGCTTAATTAATGTTGTTTTTTTTACAGGCACATGACTACATCACCCAGCTTACCTCCTCCCCCTGAGTCAGCATGATGTGCCATTATTTTCTCCTATTTCTTAAACTTTTTTGCACCATTTTAATTACTGATTAGTCTTAATTGTCAAATTAATTAGACAGTTTTATTATTTGGGCTCATTCAACTAATTTGATGTTTTTAATCTAATTTCAAGAATTAATGAAGCATTGAGCTTAATCCGAATTTTGTTCATGGACTTAAAGAGGGAAAATAAAGCAACGTTTACCTTAGTTAATTTCTAATTAGGAGATTGTAATTTTATTTTATGTTGTTCAGTGTTTATTTCATTTTGGGCCAGAATAATGTAATAGGGCCCAATGACTATGAGTGACCCTTATAAATAGCAGCCTTGGGATTCGTGTAAAGGGGATTCCATTATTCAGAACATAGGGTTTTAGGGTTTTACTTTTTTAGCTTTGGATTACTGTTCACGTTAAGGCATTTTTGCATTTTTCTACTTTCAATTGCAATTTCGTTTTTTTTTTTCTGTTCTTTCTTCTTCTTTCATTTACGTTTTATGCTTTTAGTTTCATTTACGTTTTCTGCTTTTGTTGAAGTTATGGAAGGCTAAATTTCTGATGTTATTTCCTTCTGAGGACGAAGTTAAACTCTCTTCGAGGTTCTGTTTATAATGTAGCTTCCTGGCAGTTTTCCCTTCACCAATTAACCCGCATTCGTTACTGTTAATCTATGCACGCTTCGTGTTCGATTAATTGTCTCTGTGCTTAACTTACGTTCGTGCTTAATGAACAAGGGGTTAATTGATATATGTGTTGTTTTATCACATATTGATAACCCTAAATTGATTTTCGCTTAGTAAATTAAAATAGGGTTGGATTAAGTGGTCAACTGTTAGGGACGAATTCTTCATAACCTAAGACAAGAGAATGACTTCTGAATTAGAGGAAACAACACGTTTTTAATACTATTAATTTCGTATTCTAGTTCGCTTGTTTTTTAATTCACAAAACAAACAACCCCCCCATTGTTACTGTTATTACGAAGCATATTATGAACATTTGGTTAGTCATTGCTTGTTGGGAAACGACCTAGGATCACTTCCTAGTTACTGCATTCTAATGTTTATTTGATTCGAGTACGACCTCAATCACAGCAGCACCTTATTCACCGTCTTCGTCGAAGAATACTAGAAAAGAAACACGACTCAGATCGTTGGCTACTATTTAGGTATTTCAATTAAATGTTGAATGTTGTTGTAATATGTTGTACTAAAAATCTTAATTTGTAATTTACTAACTACAAAATGTATTTATTCTATCACAAGCTGAATTTGATATCCCTGAATCATCTGATTTGATAACAAAGAAAAAAAAATACTTCAGACCGTAGGAGAGCAGTGGAAGCAGTTTAAATTAGATTTGACCTCCAAATGGGCCCTGGCATACGGCTAGGAGGGCGAGGATGACAAAGTCTGCGAAATGTACGAATAAGCAAAGAGATGCGGACCCAATTTTGTCAAAGTCGTAGAGATCCTTCATTGGAGGTTAGTTGATTTTCAATGTTTTTAAATCTTTATATTTATGTATTATTATCAACTAGACCAGCTACTGTTATGTGTTATTGTCACAGGATGTTCAAAAAAAGGCGTAGATCATTTAGAAACAAAACATTGCCCCTCACGTGTTGTCTCGTGGGGGATATGATTTTCTAGGAAAAAAAAAGTAGATGAAGGAAAAGCAAAAGAAACAATTGGAGGAAGTAGCCTAATCCGGGAGCACTGACATAGTCGTTGATCCTCCATCTCCTATCAGGCGATACATGAAGTGGAAGATGGCCTGCACAAAGAAAATTGGTCAAATGACGTTTGAGGCTACAAAGGAAATTGCAAACAGGATTGTAAGTTACTTTCATTTGTCGCCCATGGACGTCAAGATGTACTGACTACTGCCATTGGACAACCAGAGCACTCTGGTCGTGTCCGTGTTGTTGGAGTCGGTGTGACGATCAAACACTACTTTGGACCGGCTTCAAGGGACTCCCACACCTCTTCCTCCATGGTTGTTGAAGACCTAGAGTAGCTGACACAAAAGATCAAAGACTAGCTGGAGGAGTCGATCACACAAAAAGTGACTCAACAATTAATGATATTTTCCAGCTAGAAGCAGTCCCAGATGTAGTCACAAATGCAATCACAGGGACTCGCACTCCCTCTTGAGGTTGAGGTTGGTCTTTTTGCTACTCCTATCAGCACAAAGGAAAGTTGCGTCGATCATTTGGGGCAGGACCCAGAAACAGGAGACTTAAACAAATGTGGCTTGTATGTTGATGACAGTCCTCCCCAACTAGTTACTGTTAGAAGAGTTTATGAGGGGTCAACAACTGTCCACAACATTCCTTTGGGCAATGATCAACTCAAGGTTGGTGTTGAGGAAGTCTGAGATGTTGATGCTCACATTCTTGTACCCACTCAAGAGGTTCAGTTAGTGGGGCAGACATTTAATACCTTTCTTGCTTGGCTGACACATCTTGTTAAACCTTTTTCAGAATAAGTATTTCATTTTGTTTTTCTAATAATTATTAATAAATGATTTGTTTCAAATCAAGTTTTAACTGTCATTCGCTTAATTTTTATTAACTGTGTAGGATAAGCAAATAGCTGAGGGACTGATGACACCTATAGATATGCCAGATCTTGACGTCGATTTGATGTACCTAATGACATTGATCATTCTGCAACTTTTCCTGAGGCCGTTGCAGATGTCGTGGGATGCTAGCGTGTTTGGGGTGTATAATGATAACTTCCCATTGTACATAAAACATGAAGATCTTTCTAAAATAGCTTACAGTGGTCAATGTTTGAGCATCTCTGTTATACAATTGTGAATTCTGTAAGTCACTTTACATTATTGTAAATTACCTATCTGATTGTTTTATATTCATGCATAATGTACTATATTTTTAACAACAATAGGCATATGACTGAGACAACCATGAGAGCGGAGAATGTTGATGTGTATGGATTCCTTGAGCCACAGTATATACAAAGATCTAGACAATCACAATTTGAATCAGAAGATTATATTAAGAAATGGATGTACAATTCACAAAGAGACGTGTACCTAGAAGCCTACTTGAATGGATAAGTTAAACTAAACAAATCAATTTAAATCATGTATGTTTTATAATAACTTAATGTTCTCAAATGCAGTACACATTGGCAAATGGTTGTCATTTTGCCTAAGGACAATGTTGTCATCTTGTTTTGTTCCATGCACAATAGCCCCGACAACTACTTGAAAAGAATTATTAACAAATCAGTTATATTTTGTAGTACATATACTTTATGATTACAATTTGACTTCAATATTTTTATTGTATAATACACATGCACATTTCTCTTAATCAGTGCTTTGAAAGGATTCAACACAGTGAAGGAAATAAATCCACGACTACTACTAGATGGATTGTAGTTAAAATAAGTTATTTAAATAATGTTTCATGTCTTAAAAATTAAATTTTAGTATGCTTTAGTTAACTTTGAATATCTAAATATCTTATTCAATTTAGTGTAATAAGCAAAGAGGAAATAATGGGTGTGAGTACTACGTAATGCATTGGATGTCAACAATACTCCTAGGAGGTTTCAAGGATAATTGGGAAATGATAATTATTTACTTCACAACTAATTTAATTTCTTATAATTGCTATTATTTAGACTCATTTATTAACTTATGTGTTTGATTATATCATGTAATATTTTACTGATCAAAGACCATGGGAACCACAGGTAATGAAAACAATTCGCATTTAGTAGGCAAGATATTGTTTAAGTGATTTTAGGATTGTAGAGTAGTTATTGTGTTAATTTATAGTAGGTTACAAATGATTTTATGTATTGACTTTCATTTTTCTTATAATTCATTGTAAATATTTAATTATATATAGTGGACAAAATTTAAACCGATTGATTAAAACTATCTGGTTAATTGGGATACAAAAAATAATATTGGTTTTCTAAACAATTGATGTTGTTTTTGAATGACAACATCGGTTTTTCAAAAGCAACATCGATTTTTTCTGAAAATTAATGTCATTCAAAAACAACATTGGTTGTTTGAAAAATTGATGTTGTTGTTGATTTACAACATCGATTTTTTTATAAAAACCGATGTGCACTTCTTAATATTTTATTTTTTTGTTGTTTTTTAATGATACGACATTGATTCTATACAAAACTAATGTCATGTAATTTACTTAACATCAGTTTAAACCGATGAACCGATGTTAACGTTAAAATTTTTAACATCAGTAGTTTCACCATCGGTTAATAACTAATGTTGAAAGTCTTTAATAACCGATGTTAAAAGTTTATTTTCTAGTAGTGTTTATTTTTTTACTAACATTAAAGATAATTATTTATTTTTTAAATTAAAAAAAAAACAAAAGACATAAATTTAAATGAAAAATATTAAAACATTTTGTTACTAATATTAATTTATTACGTGTTCACCATATTTATTGCTCGGAATCACAATTTTTTAAGATCCTAAATTTTAAAAAAATAACTAAAATCTTAAAATCTTAAAATATTTTATGACTTTAGTTAAAGAAAAAAAATTAACATCGGATGTGACTTTTAGTTTAGAAATATAACAAATGTTACTATCTAGTCTCTTTTGAGTAATCATTTAAAAATAACCCTCGAATGGTAATTAAAAAAAAAAAACCCAAATGATAGTTTCCCGATGCTTTTGATAACGCCAAAAAGAGGGATATATTGTTATTGTCATCAAAGAGAAACCATGAGCATGGAGAATCTTAATTATGGAAAGCCTCCCACAAAGAAACAAATTGAGATTTGAGTATGTCTTCAAACTACCAAATAAGCCTCCCTCAGTTGGCCAAGATTCAAAGAAGATATAGGGGTATGTTCAACACACCAAAAGTGAAAACTATACATTATTCAAATTGGAAACGCAAGTGAGTATTAATTTGGTGGGTATCTTCAATAATATATTAATTTTTCACATCCTTTCCTCAGCCTCAATCATTCATCGTGTTCCAATCAAACAAATGGACCAACAGAAGTGTAAATTGGAGATATTAAATGTATTACATATGATTAAAGTTGGCTCCAGCATTAAGTGACATGTAAGCCGAATTACTGACATGACATTCAAAGAATAAATGGTTTTCTTAATATATAATTAACAATTATGAAGTGGATGAATAAATAATTTGTTTAGCTTAACCTAAAACACATTAGCTAAATATTATTAATGCATGATTAAATAGTTTCTAAGAGTGTGAGGAATTTTGAGTAAAAAATCTATAAATGAAGAAAGTGTAAAAAATTCTATACTATAATTTAATTATAAGTAGTATGATAATTTTAATGATTTTTACAATAACCATATTAAAAGTAATATTAATAGTCACTTTTGATTAGTTAACCATATAAAAAAATTTGCTGACAACGCACATAATCTTTAAACTCAAGAATTTACATAAAACTTTTTATGCCTGAAAGCACATAATCTTTTGATGCCAAATGTTTTGTTATCGGATGCTATGGGATTAGTTCCCAACACCGTTGCAGCTCCTGTTTGTTTGTTTTATTTTTTTTCCCTAATAAAAAAATACTGGAATCGATCAATTTTACAATAACTATTTTAAAAACCAAGCCTACATTAATTTATAATTAATTAAGAGTAGAAAATATTTATACTAATTAATAATAGATGAGAATTACACCCACAAAATTATTTTTGAGATATTATGATATCAGTAAAAAATATTTATTGATGTTTTTTATTAAATTTTCCAGCAAATTAACCTAACTAATCATTTTAAATGAGTTTTTTTTCATTTTAATCATTTTTTATCTATAAAACTTAAATTTTATATTTTATTTAAGAAATTTAAATCTAATAGCACTCGAACCAACTATACTGATCAACCCGTGTTAGTATATACCTATAGTTACTGAATATTTACGTAATGCTAAATCACTATAACTTATAACTTTGATATGTTATTTTCCCAATAACTTATATTTTATTTATGTGAGTTGTGTTATAGTTTTTCAAATGTCAAGAATTCATTAATAAAGAGATGTATAAAGAATTGGGAAAAATCCTTCCAAGCTAAATGCATATTCATTAATATGCAAGGTAAATAATTAATATTCATTAGTATGTTTTTTTATTGATTAACTAAAAACAAATGACAGAATATAAATATTTTTTTATGCAGGGAAAAAAGATGTCGCTGAAATACAATCATTATTTGGCTTCCTAACTAAGGGAGATCTGAGGATGATAAAATAATAAACATGTATAATTACTATTGAACTCATTTTTTATTCCCGGAAGGAGGGGATGAAAATTTTTATTACCATGTGATAACAATTCATCTTGTGAGTAAAAACTTAGATATATCCTCCCATTATCCACTACCTTACTACTCTCTAATTCACGTTACCCACCAATTTCATCATCTGCATGTTACACACGTACTTAATTACTATGTAAAAATAGCTAGTGTGCAAACATATATTCATGCAAACAAATTCTTTTTTTTTTAATTCACCAATTAAACTTTTGGTAAGGAATTTTTCATTTTTCCTTTCTAAAATCAAACAATTTAGTTTTACAATTTTGTTATATGAAATTTTCTACTTTTAATTCTCAATCAGTGCCACCCTTATATCGTACATGAAATGGTATTTGTTTTTTTTTTAATGGTGATTCTCAACGAAAAACTAATAATATATTTAACACAATAAGAATATCTTAGTAATAATTATAATATATATTCCTTATAAAAAAATAATATGAATCAAACACATGTTAAATTATTCTAAAAATAAACCATTAAAAAAAGCATCCTCTTTATTTTTATGATCTTTAATTACACAACTCCTAAACTTTATGTATAATTTTGCCGCACCCCTGCATTGCGCGTAAATTTGAAGTTGGAAATGTCCAAATGTCGCCCATTAATGGAATTGTGTGGAGAAGATAGAAAACATACTTTTCCGTAAGAAAATTTCTTATTTGTCAATATCAATACAAAATAAAACACGTAAGTAACAGACATTTTCCCCTTAAAATCGTAGAAAATGAGCACGGAGAATAAAATAAGCAATTAACGGTGCACATATCCATGGCCAAGTAGATTGCACGATCCAATATATGGAATGATGACATAGAAAGTAAGATTTCGCTCCCATTAACTAGAAACACAGACTGCATTCTGATCCATAAACATGAATTAAGTCTCCTAGCTTACACCGATGCAACTAATTGGAAGAAAAAAGTGTTTTTTTAATAATATATAGAAAAGACAATTTATAAGATAGTGAATCTGCGTTTGCATATGTGTATATTATTGTATCTTCATCAATTTATGATAGAGTGTTTTTTTCCGAAAGAATTTGTTGAAAACTTCAAATTGATAGTTAGCTTTATATGTGATATACCTCTATTTATTATCGAGAAAGCTCTCGTGCGCCCATGCAAAACCGGCCTTTAATTTGGTGGGCAGGCACACACTCACACACAGCCTTTTGTGACTTTGACTCTTTGCGGTACCTAAAGGTCAAAATTAAATACAAGTTTGCCTCATATTGTAGACGAAGACTAGGGTGCGAAGGTGAAACTCCTTTCGCACTCAAAGTAAGTTTTTAAAAAATGTTATAATCAACTGCGTCCATCCGATTTAAAAATAAAAAAATGAAACGGTTTGGATTTTTTCAGGGCAATCGATTGTAACAGGAGATTTCGGTCCTCTCTTATTTCTAGATGCAGCGGCGACTTCTTGTTCCATTTTTGTACATCGGCGTGACTAACGGCGACATATGTTGCAATGAAGCCCAGAAAGCCCGACTTGGAGGAGCTCCCGGGGCAAATCCGCAACTAACGTTAACCCTTTCCTCCTACCACGTGAATAACCTCGAGAAGGGTATGCGTTAATCGATTGTAGTTCTCGTTTTTAAGGTTGAATCTCTCCTTAGGCTTATGTTTTGGTTTTTACATTAGTTTTAGTTTGTTCAGACTTGGTTCGCGACGCAAATGGCAAGCGGCTCAGGGTTAAGGCACCTGTGAGGATTTATCTAATCTGCAATCCTTCTAGACGTTTGGTGACTCATGTAATCTACACATCACTACCAAGAAGTCCCTTTGTGGTGAAGGTATTTCCACTCTTTTGTCACTTTTTATTATTACGGTTGTAGTTTGGTTCAATTGTCCATTTTATTGTTTGCTTGTTATATTGCTCTTTTGATTGATGTTCGTTTTGCAATTTGGTTTGCCTCAGTGTTCTTCTATGTTGCTATGTTATGTGTTGTAGTTTTGAACATGCATGCCCTTTGTATAAGGAGTAGTTTTGCAATATATCTCTTACTTTGCAAGTTCTGGATTGTGGTAAATGGGAGATTTGGATGAAGACTTTTGAAGGAAAAAGGAAGATTAAGTTAGTTATATCATGTTTATAAATATCAATATGGGATGATCGGGAGGTTTCATTGGTAAACTATTTCTTTGGAGGCTCGACACTCTAAGTGTGTGTCCGTTGAAGAGTTAAAGAATAAGATTGCAACTTATAGGTAGTGGGTTCGTTAAGGAAAACCACAGGAGCCGTAGTGCAAGCGAGTCTTCACAGGGCAATCGTGTATGGACCCGAACCTGGGTGATCTATCATTCTAAAAAAAGTTCGAATTGTGAGATAAAAAGGTGTTTTTGTTTCAAGTTTCATTCTTTTAGTAGCAATGCGGGGAAAATCATTTGAGTTTTATGTATAATTTTCTTAATTAATGTTTATTGAATGATATTTGGTACTTAAGTCTGAATGTTCTTAAACAAATTGTGATGTAAATAAGTGTCCCATGCACGTGGATTGTTGGATTGGCTCCTCTATGATTTGTTATCATGTGATTGATTGTATGTTACTTGTGAGCATGATCATTCTTGTAGCCTGAAACATCGTAAGACTATTGTTGTGGCTAAAAGCTTGAAAAAGATTGTGCTTTCTTGTCTTACCCAAGTGTTCTTAATTGTGTATATGTGTGTTGTTCATACGTTTTGTATGGAAAAGCAATAGTTGTGTTACTTAGGTTGTTGATTTTATTTTTTAAGTATTTTGTTCAATGAATGATATTAAGTCTTTGTGTTGATGAAAGTGTTTGTTTTTCAATACCAACACATGGGACAAATTTCAACTTAGTGTGCACAAGAGAGTGATTGACCTCTATAGTTAAGTTTTACCATTTCGTCATCATCATCATTTTCATACACTTCAGTAACATCATTGTCACCATCACCATTGACGAAGCTACAAAATTTGTCACTACTTTCCATCTCTAACATTATATCATCCAACTCCTACACCCATCAAAATGAATTTCGTTGTCAAATTATTACTTCTTTATCTCATATATTATTTACTATATATCTCTTCAAGTTATGTATATTTTTTTAGCAAATATCAATTAATCACTTGTATTGATTCTACAAGGGTAGTGATCACATAACTATGACCAATTGAATTAGATTGAAATTGTCAAACATGTCAACCTTGTGATAAAATGGAGAAAGGATTGCATCCTACTTACCATAATCAGTCAGGCCATGTTCACAAATAAATTTTAAGACATGATGGTTCAACTACACTTGACAATGAAGTTACACTGACATTGACTGTACTAGGAACCTGGAACACACAAGCACAATATGCAAACATGCTAATCTATAAATGAAATATGTAAATTTTTTTATAAAGGCATTAAAATTTCTACAACTACAATAAATTGAAAAGTGATTTAGCTTCTTGCGGATGCATTTGCTATACATAGTCACTTTTTTTTGGGGGGGAGGGGGGGATGGTAAAAATTAACTAAATTTTGACATTTGAAGGGATTATGTATACCCAAACCATAAGTTTCAAGATTATATTGATTTCCTATAATTATTAATCTAGAAAACCTTTAAGAATTACATATTGTAGTTGGACAAATAAGTTATTTCTGGATAAAGATGTCCAAGTGTAATTCCCTTCTAAAAAATAACTATGGGATAAAAATAGAAAACAAAAACACAAAATCACTATCACATAACAAACAAACACTCTTTGTTATGAGCAAATAGTATTCGTATTTTTGAGGTTTTTTTTTCAAATTTAAAAACATTATACTTGCGCTCATTTATATGTTATTATACCGACACCCATTATAAAAAAATATTGTTCAAATATTAAATAAGGAAGAGTGTTAGGTGTAAGTTGAAAAAATCTGAAGAATTTTAATGTAAGTTGCTTAAAATTAATTTTGTATAATATTATTCGTCATAAAATTAATATATGAAAATGGAATCCAATTTATTTTTTGAATATTCAATCAAATCTTAAAAAAGAAAGAGATATATATATGTACTAGATAGCTAGTAATTTGTTCTCTTGTCAAATGCAAAACAAAAACATATATTATAATGACGTTAACTTCTAGAGTCTAAACACAATATACAAAATATCTCTGTCTTATGTTATTGCATTCCATTAATTCCATTCTGTTTGAGTGCAAACGTCAGCTAATGACATTGGTTAGGGTCGAGTGAGTGTTTGTGTCATGTTTAAAATTTGAAGGATAAGCAGTGCTCCACTCAAAATATTTCGCTGGTCTCACAAAATTATATTATTTTTTGCTCCCACATAAAAGCTACGTACTCACTCGCGCGTCCAAGGCAGCAAAACATTTCTCTAAAAACCATCAATTAAGACTTGAGAGTGCATATGTAGTCTAATTAATCCTCAATCTGAAAGCAGATCATGATACGCCAATACTTCAAACACTAATAAAAAAAAAACAAGTATCATAGTTTGCATTGAAAAAAAAAACATTGGGGTTAATTGCTCTTTTGACAAAAAATTCTAGGGGGGCCTTTATTTGTTTTCTACTTTGGATGGGAACGACACCTTATTCAGCAGTGATTTTCAACTAAGTTCTTCAAAACACACGTATGACCACCAACACCAAAAAATCATCAAAATAAGGGGGAAAAGTGAACGATTACCCACCTTTATAATTATAAACATTTTGACTTGTGTACGTATTTAAGATATATAAAATAAAACAAAACAGAAAGTTGGAAACATTTTGGCAAGTAATGACATTTTGCTTTCAACAATGGCTTTTCCAACTTATATAATTTGTTTAGAAGCCAAACAGCATGGCCACATGGAAAATATATACAAGCAAAAATGTAGTAATGATTAATAAGGAACACGAAAAAAAGAATTAATTAAATATGGATTAATTAAGAGCAGAAATTAAAAGTTTATATATATGATTAATTAGGGGTGTATTTCTTTTTAGGGGCATATTGTTTTTTTTAAAATATTATAAAAATGATAGTTAATATGCAGTTACAAAATATGAGAACAACATTTAAGTTCACCAGAGTTATAATTCCATTCACCAGATCGACTACCAGAGTTACAATAAAAATATATATTCATTCTTGATTTCACATAAATCATAATTTTGATTCATGAGTTAATTTCAAAAAATAAATATAAGAAATTAAATAATCTTTCGAGTGACAATATAAAATAATTTGATACTATCAACTAATAAAAAATTATTATTTATATAACTCTTATAATAGTTTATAAAAATTAATAAACTTATCCTATATAATAATTAAGGATTGGATAATAATAAAATTATTTTCAATGGCCACTATTGACCGTGTTACAGTTTAATGCACCCCGGCCAGCTCCGTTTACTTATGCAAACAAACAATAATGCATTTACTTTATTCTATTACATCTTCTTATAATCAAGTGATGAGACTATTCATTTTTTATCGATACATCCATCGAACTTACTTTATTGACTTCAATATGAAACAAGTTTATTTCAATATTTCATTCACCACTTAAAACTCAAGTTTGTACTCAATGAGCGAGGTTGTGGATTTATCAATTTTTTTTTTAAAAGAGCTTCTCATTTTTAAAGTAGATATTTCTTTTTAAGAATTAGATATTTCGAAAAGGCTAGCTATTGTGAGTTGTGACTCATGTAATTGTGGTTTCTTGAATTATTTGTTGGGTAGTTAGGGCTTTTGTCAAAGGTAAGTTTTGAAATTGGATAGGTCTCGGTCTTTACACAACTTCTCGTTAATTAGATCCAAATTACTTCTTTTATAATACTGTTTTGGGGATCTTTCTGAAGTTTTGGAAATGTATAACACCTCTTAAGTATTTGTTAGTGACTGTTGTTGGATAAATTACCAACTTAACAGGATGTGTAAAAAATCTGAACTGAATCAAACTGTTTTTAAAATCAAAATGAACATAATCAGAAAACCAACCGTTTTTAGAAAAATTGAACCATAGATGAGTGTAAAAAGGAAATTTAGACCGAACCAAAAGAAATCTGATTCTTTTTTAGGGAAAAAAACCCGAACTTATTGCATACGTACTAATAATTTTATGAAAATGGTTTGATTTGAACTGAATCATAAATTCTGTTCGGTATTTTGAGGAAATTGAAACATACATATAGGTGTGAAAAAGAAAACCAAACTAAATCAAACCGTATCGCAAAAATTAAAATCTGATATGTTTTGAGAAAAAGCCGAAGTAAACCCCGTTTTTATAAAATGGTTTGGCTTAGTTTAGTTTTTTAAAAAATTCTATCTATTCACAGCCCTACAAATGAGAGACATATATTATTCAGGAGGAAATATTATCCTTAACATGCTTGAAACTAATATTGCTTTTTGTAACCTGGCGAGTGAGGATTTCAAATCATATGTTATATAATGTTTTTGTTTCTCAAAATGTTTAGAGTGTGTTTTATGCTTGGATAGCTGGATTGTCCTAGATGTTGTTCTCCCTTCCATCGGTTCAGCACATTATTATTATTATATACAACAAAGAGGGTTGATGAGCTAAAAAAAGGTTGAAAAGATATTAATGGATGTCTCTTTGGCATAGGGATGATAAAATGGACTGGTCCGGTCTGTTTTGGCCCTCCCCGTTATTGGTCCCCCAAAAAAGGATGAAACTGGTGCGCTCAGACTTAACGAGCTCTATAATGCCTGAAGTTGGACTCATGGACTGACCCGTTTTTATAAAAATAAAAACTTAAAAAATAATTGACAATATAAAATATTTAAAATAATAAATTAGTCTTAAAATTTTAAATCACACAAAGTATTTAAACCACACAAAATACTAATAGTCTTCAATAATAAGTCTACCAAGTAGTTAAATCACAATACAAAGTCATAAACTCTAAAATTAATCGTAAAATCTTAAACAATACAAAGTAATTAAACATAAATCAAACTAAAAGATCCTTCCTATCTTTTTATTTTTTTAGTAAACTCATATATTAATATAATTATTATACATTAATATTGCGGGCTAGTGGACTAACTCATCCCATCCCACCTCTGACTAGGTAGACTGGCATGTTAGGCGGAAAGAGTCACGACAGGTTGGTGGGCCACGATCTCCACTTCACTCTGCCAAATTGATAGCAAACTAATGGATCAACCCGCTTGAAGCGACTCGTTTTGGCATGTTGTGGTAACATAATTTTTTAGAACCATTCTTTTGACATTTTACGATTGATGTATCCAATCAAATTCCTTTTCTTAGTCTGGTTCAGAGTTATGTTTGGATGAAGAATTTCCAAATGACATAGAATTTTAAATGCCGAGTAATTTAATTAAAAGCAATTAAACTTCGATCAATTGTAAATCAACTTGTTTGGATTATAAAATTTTACAAATAATTGAATTTCAGAACAAATGTTTCTCGTGATTTTCTTCTCTCTCCTAGCATGTTTTGTCTCTTTACCACACATTTCAACCATCAATCCCAACATTGCAACACAAATTTTACCACAAAAATCGAATCTTGAAAACTTCAAAATAAATTTCAAGTTATCTTATGGTAAGAAATCAGATTCATTCACACTCACTTCTAGTCACCGATGAAGGTGTTGGCATGGTCAAGATCCTTGCGGAAATTGATGACATTGACGACAATGACGACGCAACAAAGGTTCTTCATGATGTTGATGACTATGCAATGAATGAGACGTTCATTGAGTGGAAGACACAACACGGGAACTCAAGCTTGAATGACTCAACCTTGTCAACCATCGTGCAGACTTGCTTTTTCCCGTCGCCATCTCCGTCGCACCAATCAGTTATTAAGTCACTGAAAAAATGAAAGAATATAGTGACAAAAGATGTGGTTGAGGACGGCAAGATGAAAAATGAGGAATTTTTTAAAAATTGCCTATTTTGGGAGAATTATAAATTTTTGATGTTAACAAAGGATAAATTTGTTGGAGAATTCTTCAAATTCTCCTATTGAATAATTCAAGTGTGTCTTCAGACGGGTGCAATAACGCCTCTGATAGTTCTGCAGATTAAATTTATTTTGAGATAAAATTTGAATATTTGTAGTGACTGAATGACTGACTGTTATGTTGTCCAGTGCAAACTGCAAAGTGCTCTGTTATTCTATATATTACATTCTATTTGCTTTTAGTATTTTAATTACTATTTTTATAAGGGTGAAACAGTATTATAGGTGCTTCTTTTTTTATGTTTAGGGGGCTGCAGCTATTACGTTCTGTTTTTTGGGATACAAAAGCTGCTTTAGCCTTGTTTGTACTCGATATTCCACGCCTTCTGCTCAGCATAGGTGATAGCAAAGGTTTCAATAAAATTATTCAATTATAATAATATAAAAAAAAAGTGAAAAGATATTATTTCATGTTTAAACTAATATATTCATGCAGCCCATAAAAAAACCCATGTGATCCAAGCGGTGATCATGCACATGTAGCTGTAATTTAGTTAGCATTTAATTAGTTGTAGTTGGTATGTTAGAATTTGTGTTGCACCTCTTGTACCTAACCATCGTGTTATATCTGATCCGTCATGTATATATATTTAAAGTAGTAACACTTGTGCATTTTAATTAAAGTCAGAGTAATATATATTGTACTTCATTCTCAAACCGCATCTCTTTTCTGTCGGATATATATCTCTTATTTGTGAAAAAACTAGATGACGTGAAGTAAATTAACTAGATACACACAAACTACAGAATTTGGATCATCTCACGCAGGTTTGTAGTGGTATGATATATGTTTCAAAAACTATAGCCGCAACTCAAGCATTCTAAAGATACAAACAAAGAGTCAAAGATATAAATGCATATTCTCATATATTTAGTAACTATAATTCATGAATCCAATTACAACCCGTAAAATATGGCATATATATAACACAATGATGTAGAACGACACGGGTATACCCGTATTTCTGGGATATATCTTTTACATTAAATGAACGCAAAATGAAGCATGCATCTAGTACATACTTGAACTTATTTAAATTTGTGGGGTACAAAACGACATTAGAAAGAAAACAAATTAACAATAGCAAACCATAACTGTGAAAATGAAACACTAATCTTAGTAATTATCATCACAAATCTGGAATTATTGAACGTACGTACGTAATTAACTCAATTGATTTTTCAAGGCTTGTTGGCTTCAACATGCTTGAAACCACCAATGACACCACCAATACCACCAATAGCACCTACACCACCTCCAACCCCTCCAAATCCAATTCCTTTGTAAATGCCTCCTCCAATTCCAATTCCTTTGTAAATGCCTCCCCCAATTCCACCACCTAGACCACTACCACCTCCAAGTCCTCCCACTCCACCACTTCCAGCTCCTCCTCCATATCCACCACCTAAACCACTATCACCTCCAGCTCCTCCTCCATAGCCACCTCCTAAACCACCACCACCTCCACCCACATCTCCAATTCCTCCAACACCACCAATGGACCCTCCATCTAAGCAATTTTCTGGCTTCTTGACCTCTTCCTTTGATTTTTCCTCCAAGTTTCTTGCATCAACATATTGGGATATTCCCAGCACCAAACATACTCCCAAAACAACCACCGAAATGAATTTCCTCTTCATCACTATCTTATAATCTTTAACAACAGTGTGTATGTGCTAGTAATTGTATGCACACACCTCACTAGGACTACTCCCTCTGATCTTTTGCACCTTGTATGCATGCATTTATATAGTTCTCGCTTGCATGCGAATAAATGATAATCTTTATTTCACAATGCAAAAGACGAAAAGTATTTAATGTGCAGTTGGAGGGTTAGGAGAGAGTTGTTTATTGCAACCTCACAAGTTACCTTCTCTCTCAGTAATAGTCCAGCTCTACCACATGCCAGTAACGTGACGTTTCCATTCGCATTCATGATTGGCCATTGCATGCCCACACTTATATTTTGTCTCGATCGAGAAATTATATTTGTAACTTATTCTACACTCTATCACATTTTTTTGTTAATTAAAATTACGTAATGATATTTAAATTTTAGGGAAATTATTATTGGAGATTTCATAAGTGTCTACACCTTGAGAAATAGGAAGTAGAGGTAACAGAATAAGTTGTCTAACTTGACAGGTCAAGGTGTGAAAAGTAGATCAAACAAAGACCAAGCTAAATTCTTTATGGACTACATATTTATTGGCTCGATGGACTAAGCCAAATTAGCACACTTTTTTTTTGTCTCAACTTATATAATTTTTTTAAAAAGTAACATTTGGAAAATTACTAACCTAATTTGTCCAATATTATTTTTGTGCTTACACTTCATGTGGCCGACCTGATCTATCTAGCTCAATCGTGTGAGTCAAATTGGTCTGATTCTATCAGGCCTAATTTGTTAGGGCTTAGCATTGGACAAAACAATATTTTTTTCAGATCTAACAAGAAGAGAGAGATAAATGATTGCCATGATTAGTTATATATGTAAATGTGAGAAGAAAGATAAAGAAAAGAGATATTAAGGGTGTATTTGTAATTTGAGGACATATCTAAATATCACCACCTTATATAACTAAGATTTATCCAATAGAGGTGAGATTTATGTCATGATTTCAAAATTTTTCATGTGACTATTTAAGACTATTGGAAATAATCTAAGTTTCACATCGGAAAAAAGTAATCTAACATTAGAATAAATAAGTGAGGGACAACTTTCACCCTCAGACTGAATAGTGTGAGAAGTCTAACTCAACTCCAAAAGCAAGTTCAAGGAATGAGGATTGTTCCTCACTTATATATTCTAATGTGAGATTACTTTTAATCGATATAAAACTTAGATTATTTCCAACAAAAACAATAAAAAAAAAATAGTTATGTTTGAGTCAAATATCACTTTGGGATGTGTGAGTAACAAAAAATTTTATGTGAGTATTTAAGACAATTATTTAAAATTTAAATTCAATCTTTTTAGTTAAGTTGGAGTACTCGTATAAGTGATAATTTCAAATAAATTTTAAGAAATAATAAAGAATTCACTTAAAAACGAAACATGAAAGAAGGAACAAAGTCCTTGGTCGTTATGCAGTCATAAATTCCATAGTAAGGTACCTCTACCAAGTGCATAGGCCTTGTCTGACAAGCGGTCCATCACTTGATTTGCATGAGCTGATACACCAGAATTCAGAAAGAGTGAGCATATTGGCATAATAATATTGGGTAATACTATTATAGTATATTGGAATTATTTTGTCGGGGTGGTGGCACACTGGCACCCATTTATCATTTATTTTCGGGGTGATGGGGTAATGAATATGGTCCATGTGGATTAATTCTTAGATATTTGGCTAGTCAAAAACAAGAGTATGTGCAATTTAATCGCTTTTATGGCAGTCTTAATTTAACTATATATATTCATAGGAGGAAACTTAATTAATTGAGTTAGATGCAGGCTTCTCGCAACCAATTTAAAACAAGCTATAAATGTAATAACAGGACCAGTCTGTATCATCTGTTAGTGGCTACAGTGTCGCGTGTCTATCTGTTAGTGCGAAACTTCAAATTGAAGATAAAACAGAAAAGGAAACAAAATCTGGATACAAATAATTTATATTCATTCACGTACACACTGTTACCTACTGTGTCCGTTTACTGTTAGAAATTATATTAAAACCTCATTGTCACCGTGTTGTTACAAAAAAATATACACACTTTGTTCATTTTTGGTAGAATACACACACGGCTCTTCTGCCTTGAGAATAAATATCAATCTATTTTATATTCGAATTCCACAAGTTTGAAATTTATTCGATAAGAAAAAAAAATCAAATCATAAAATTATGAGCTTCTATACACTTACAAATCAGTTACCCAATTATTTTGACCACGTAAGTTTTTTATTCTTATGGTATGTGGCAGTTTATGTTTACTTTATTCTATATATGTTTCTAGGTTTGGTCATGTTCTCTCTTTTATAGTGGGTAGGTGGTGTTTGGTTTGCATGCAGTTCAAGTTACCTTACTATTTTAGCCAAAGGTAAACTAAAGAATTTCAAAAGTGAAAAAATTATCTTAAAACATATGATTAAATACTCTTAAGTTTGGTTGTGTTTGTAGGTAGAGAGAGAAGGATTTATTTCTTCCTTTCGTTTTAAAACTAAGAAATAGTGTAGTTGGCAGAGAGTGAACATATATAGAGGAATCTCATTTCGCAATGGTTTTGATAAATTTTGTTTATTCAGGTAATTAAGTTAAATGACCTGAAGTGTACCTAGCACATGCATTTGGCTCAACACACTTCTTAACTCTTTCGAGAGAAAAATATATTTTAGTTTTGAATGAAAAAATACTATGCTTTGATTCGTTCACCATGTTTTAAAAAAGGTTGAAAATGGTACTTAATTTGGCCTTTTACGTACGTAACCTTCTTTTTTTAAGAAAAAATTAAAAATGCTTTAATGCGAAGAATTTTATGTGGTCCTCTCACTCTGCCACTCTTGTTAACAAACATATGCAATGGCATAAACCAATGATAATTACTGTTGACATGATCGTCAAATGGCATTGTAGGGTAGGGAAAATTAAGGAGGAAAACATATAGTTTGTTCTCTTATTCTTAAGGAAAATGATATAGGTGGACGCGTGAAGTCTTGTTGACACTTATGCTCACAGAAATATGTTGGATAAAATAGTAAAAATAGATAAGAAATAAAATAGAAACAAAATGTGTTTGACTGAAGAGATGAAAAAATAGATAGAAAGATAAGCAAAAAAAAATATTCTGGTAATCTAAAAAAATTTAAAGTTGTTTCTACTCTAAATCTTCTAAACCAAACAAACAATATATTCTATCTACTACTCCCCTCCTTTCAATTTTTTTTGTCCGCCAAACAAAGCATTTAAAAAGATTAACAAAGAGAAGGAAAAGAAATAAGCAATTAAGTATAATAAATAATACGATGTGTTTGGATAAAAATAATAATAAATGTTAAAGTTGGAAAAATAATTCAAATTTCAACGTAAATAAAGTGAGTGAAAATTTAGAAGGAGTTATTTTTAGGGATTTTTTTTATCTTTCAAATCGTTAGAACGTGTTTCAAGATTTTAACGTAAAAAAATAATGTTAACATTATTTATATTTAAAGATTTTATCAATTTGTTTTAATTTATTTTAGGATTCTTTTTTAAAATTTAGATGATAATAGTATTACAATTTATCTTTATATATAGAATTTAGAAATAAAAAAGCAGAACGTGTTTCATCTAAAATTTCTTGAAGGCGTGGGTAATTAATAATTTTACCAACAATTTGAAAGCGACGACGATCGAGGTGTTCACTACAAAATTCTTAAACATCCTCTACACTGCAACCCAATTACCATTAATTATTCCACAAAGTAGCCACAATTCATCACAACTATCACCCACAGTGCAAATAAGTTTCGCACCATCACAAACTCCAAACACTACAGACGCAAGAGGCAACGCGTCTCCATTGTGCTATATGTCACATATCATTTCAAATCATAATGGAGAGTGAAGACCAAGAGGAAACGAGGAAGAAGACCAAAAAGTTTTCCCCCTCACCTCCTTTTCAAACTCTAACAATGGAGAGGAAGAAGAAATGACATTATATATGTTGATTAGTTAGACGGTTATTAGTGCTGCATTTTCATGTTTGATGGGCTGACTGAATTGCAGCAAAATTGATATTGATGGACACTTTCTTACTTAAAGGATTAAGTGGCAAAAATTTTTATATATATATATATATATATATATGTATGTGTGTGTGTGAATTTAATAGTGTACTCTTACATAATTCCCAACTCTCATTTCAATTTAGCCCATTAAAAGGTTATTGCTATCTCCACTATCCACCTCCCTTCCCTTTTTATCTAAAGTACGTTTTCCTTTCCCTTTTTTAAAATCAAATTAGCTTCCTATTAAATTCATATTTTATAATTTATAAGAGTAACTTTTTAATATTATTTAAGTTTTAATGTATTTTATTTAGTTTAAATTTTAATAAATATATATTAACACATATGTTAATAAATATTTAAATATATTTTATATATACATTTGTGATTTGATGAATTTAAATTTTTTAAATCATAATATATAATATTTCATAAACATATAAAGTAAATTAATATTATTTTAATTTTTTTTATTGGACAACTAATTAAAATTGCACACATGTATGTTTGATAATAGTAAAATATACATGTGTGAATTTATTTAAACTTTACGTGTTCAAATTAAATAAAACACTATAAACAACTCTTTATTAGTTGTATTCATATAAAATTTACTTAATGATAATAACTATATTTTAAAATATACTTCTAATCAGATATTTTTTACATTTTTACTTTCATCAATAAAAAATATATATTATCAATTTACACAGTTCTTTAATCTATTATATAAAATTTTAAAAATAGAGTAAATATAAAATCTAAATATTTCAATTTATATGATTCTTATAATTGATTTAATTAAGATTCTATAATTGATTTAAAATTTTATTGAAAATAAAATAAATATAAAATTTACATTAATTGAATTATGTTGAGGGAATGAATATGGAGTGTCATGTGACATTATCCCCATAGAATAAATTATTATTATTATTATTATTATTATTATTATTATTATATATAAGAATATTTAGATTATCTTTCAATTTCAAAACCTTCTCTCACTTGCATACTCTCTTTCATAGTAACAACATATCCCCCTCTTTTCTTTTACTTCCTTCATCTTCATTTGATCTCTTGCTCAAGTCTCTCTTTATTCCTCTCTTGCTTGACCTCTTGCTTGACCTCTTGCTTTAGCATTAGGAATTTTATCCTCTAATCTAATATAGTATGTTTATGCTCTCAACTACTTTTCTTTCTTGCTTTATTTTTGTTCTCACACAACACTATTAATGTCTCTCATTTTATATATGCAACAATGTATATCTAAATTGTTGTGGCGAAGCGCCTCTTAGAGTTGCCTAAATTGAAGGATCGTTACTAATTATATGTTTTTTTTCACTTCAATTGCTTCTTTATTGTATAATTTTTCCTTTGTATAGGGTTTTTAATTAATGGTCCTAGACTCCTAGTGTTCTGCTTGAATTTTTCCATATATATTTTTAAACATTTTGTAAAGAATTTTATGAATCTCAGAATAGTACTTACAAAAATACTTTTCAGAATACAATTTAATGTTTAACATTTGGGAAAGTACTTTCTTGGATTTTAAAACAAGTTATTATTCTAGAAAGTACATTTTGGAATAATGGTTATGTAACAATGTTATGGCTATAAGGGGTATAGTTGATAAACAAGTATTAAGCTTAAATATTTTTCCGTCCCCTACAATTTAGTATTTTTTTATTTTCATCCTTATAATTTTTTTTTTCATTTTAGTCCTTGTAAATTGTGTTTTTTTTCGTTCTTAAAAAGTTTTATATATCACTTTAAATAGTAAAAAAAATATTATAAACAATAAAAAAAGTATTATCTAAAAAATTTTGAGGACAAAAAATAAAATAAACATATTTTGTAAGAACTGGAATAGATTATTTTTTGCAAAGAGAAAACTGAAAAAAAATGCTAAATTGCAGGAATTTAAACCTAAAAATTAAGAAGAAGAAAAAAATGGTATTGTGCTTATTAGCAAGAAAAGCGAAGTAGATATAGCAAAAGCCCCATTAAAATTGTGATTCACTTCATACCCAAAGCCCACTGACTCCACGCACGGACTTCACCTTCAGCCCAAATATAAAAGAAGGAAAGAGAAGAAGACGCATCTGAAAATCCAAAAATTCCCCAAACTTCACACCGTACAAAAACCCTAACCCAATTTCACCATTCCCCAAATTCAATTCCCTCAAATCCCTTCCCTAATAATCGCCATTTTGCTTAGTGCAATCTCTCTGCGATCCCAATAGCCATGGACGACATGGAAGACGACGCAAGGTACCCTCCCAAGTCCTTCTCTCTCAACCGCCAGAACCCCTCCCACCGCCACAAACACCCCATACGCGCCGCCCCCTACCACCGCCCAATGCCCACGCGCTACCAGGAACCCGACGACGATGATGATGACGACAACGAACCCGACGATTTCGACGACGGCGAAGCCGAAAACGGTTACGACGACGATAACAACGTCGCGTATCCTCGGATCCCGAAGAAGCGCAAGGTAGTCGCGGCCGCCGCAGCAGCAGCAGCAGGAGGCTCCTACGAGTTCGCGCCACGCGTCAAATTCTCGTACGGCTCCCGCGGTTCGGGTTCGGGTTCGGGTTCGGGTTCGGGCGAGGAGTGGAACGAGTCCGAGACTTTCGTGCTGTTAGAGGTTTGGGGCGACAAGTTCCTCCAGCTCGGGAGGAACAGTTTGAGATCCGAGGAATGGCACGAGGTTGCAGAAAAAGTTTCCGAGGAATTGAAAACAGAGAGAACGGTGACGCAGTGTAGAAGCGTGTTTGACAAGCTAAAAAGAAGGTACAAGAAGGAGAAAGCTAGAATGGACGAAATGGGCCTTGGTTCCTGCAAATGGACCTTCTTCAAGAAGATGGACATGTTGATGGCTTCCTCCGCAAGACAAGAGTATGGGCTTGCTTGTGGCGTGGATTCTGGGGAGTATGTGTTTATGAACACTAGGGTTTACTTGAACAGTTCCAATGGGTTTGATGAGATGAGGGACAGTCCAGGGGAGTCTGAGAGTGATGATGATGACGATGAAGAGGAGGATGTTGGTGGTGGGGGTGGGGATGAGGATGAGGATGAGGACGACGAGATGTCGTGCCGCGTGTTGGCGGATTCGATTCAGAAGTTTGGGAAGATATATGAAAAGATTGAGAATAGTAAGAGGCAGCAGATGATGGAGCTGGAGAAGATGAGGCTGGATTTTAACAGGGAGCTGGAGCTGCAGAAGAAGCAAATTCTCGAGAGGGCGCAGGCCGAGATTGCCAAAATTCAGGATGTGGATGAGGAGGATACTGACACTTCCGGTGGCGAGAATCTCAGTGAATGATCTAGGTAGGTCAGTCATTCAAGTTGCAATTGGAAGAACTTATTTAATGATATAAGCAAGTTATGTAAGTATTTGGGAATTGGGAGAAATTATGAAAATAACTTTTGATATGTCCAGATTTTGACTTATGATATGTTCAGAAGTTGTTTTAACTTTTAGGCTTATTTCAATAAATTCTCCGGAATAGTTTAGCCTCGTTTTTGTCAATTATAGAAACAACTTGTAGGCAAACACTTATATGATAAGTAATTAACTAAGGGTGATTTCAATGAATGATGTAGGTAGGTTGTTTACTACTTAAGGGTGCATTTGGAAGAACTTAATTTTAGTTTATCAGGACTTATCTTATATGATATAAGCATTTATGTAAGTTTTTGAGTGAGCTAATGAAAATAGCTTATGATCTCTCTGCAAGTTGTTTCCAGCTTATATCATATAGGTTATAACTTGTATGAAAATAGTTCAACCTGTGTTACTTCAATAATATAAATATCTTACGCATAAACCCTTGCATGATAAGTACTTATTTAATAAGTACTTACTTAAGCTGTTTACCTGAATGCACCCGTACCCCAACTATTTTGTTCTGACATATTGTATTGTGCCATTCATGTGTCACTGTGATTTGGATGCAGATACTTTGGTTTCCTTTTTATTGTTGAATGTTAAGACCAGATTTGTTTGGTATGAAATGAAACTATTAGAGAACATTTTGAATTTTCCTTTAAGTTCATGAATGTGCTCCTGTTGTTCAAAAAAGAAAGCCAGATAGTTCTATGGATTAAGGTGTCACACTTTTAGGAATACGATTATGGTCAAACTAATTTCCTAAGGTGCTCAATAAATGCTTACTTCTAACAAAAACACTGAATATTATTTAGGGTTTGGTTCCAGATCCGAATATTCTCTGATTAAGGGTTGAATATATGCAACACTTATTAATTGATTTGGATTTTGGGAGGAAATCTTTAACATGATTTTATTTTTTTATTTTTGTTAAGGTTGTGTGTAGTCCTCTCTATTTTGTCAATGATTTCCTTATCAATGGAGTAAATGCTCACTCTTTTAGCTATTTGAAATTTTGAATAGTTCATGCACGATGCACATCATATAAGAATCATTAACTTGATTTGGTTAGACTTTTCATATTACATGAGTCATCAGACTGCAGTCAAATGAAAATGGAGCCACACTTAAATTTTATATGATAACACAAACATTATATAAACCTAGTAATTGACTTACATGCTGTGAAGTGCTGAAAGTCATGTGGTCATGCCTTACAAATCATACCAGAGACTGATACACCGTGCCATAAAATTTAGAAAAACTGGTGTGTGTGTGTGTGTGCGCGCCAAAGAGGGACTAAACTCTTGAGTTTGCCCTTGAAATTTTTTACAACAGGCACATCAGCCCTCTGTAAAATGCTTACATTAGTCCCTAGAAAATCACAAATGTTGGCCATATTGATCCTTTTCAAGGACTAGAATGTCCTGTGCATAGGGACTAATATGGCCAACATTTGTAATTTTTAGAGACTAATGTATTGTTAGGGATAATTTTGTGGCTTCGTTAGAAAAAAGTTATGAAACAATCTTTTCAATGTGAATACTGACTTAAGGAATGGGCAAGGGTAGAGCCCAACTTGACTTCGATAGGGACTGACAATATTATATTAGAAGTTCTCAAACTAAAGGATAACATGAAGAGAGTCAGGAATTGACAATTTAACATAGCATTGTTTTGATTAGTAGCAAAAGGAGGTGTGGCTGATACCATCTGTTTAATCATATAAGGTGTCAGAATGCTGAGATGACTCAAAATTCAGTCTTTGGGATGCCAAACAACTTGTTAACAAGTTAGATAATGTATTGATTGGTATTTGTGAAATGTTCTTCTGAAAGATGGGATGCATGAAGAAATGGTATTCAAAGTGCATTTTTATTCTTATACCACATGCCTTACTTCGATTGTTTGGTTTTATAAGATTAGAGAAAATCTGGTTATCGCGCAGTTTGCAATGCACTGATTCATTAAGCGTAAGAGGTGTGCTTTCATAATGTCTGTTGCACTTAAAATTTTAAATGGTGCACACTTGATTATTAATTTTAAATGGTGCAGGGCATCTGATTCTCTTGTAATATTTTGAAAATGAGGAGATATGATCTTGGATAGGGTGGTGATATCTGGATAGAGTGCACCATTTTTGGAGGAAAGAGCTGCACCCTGTAAGATTTTCAAATTTCAACCCTTGTGTACCCTGATAATGGGGAAGCTCATTCGAAAGAGTAATATTATTGTATGGGTAACTTGCAATAAATTTGGTGCACTTTTAAATGATTTGCAGCACATTTATGTAACTCATTTCATCCAAATATGTGCCTTTGGATGGAAATTATTAATCAAATGTTAATAGTATGCTAAACTTAAACGCACACACTGCATTGTGTCTCGGTGTCACCATTTGGAATTTTTTATTATTATGGCTCTTAAGCTCGAGTAACTCTTGCGTAGTGTGTGTATTGGACAACTGATTAAAAACTAAAAATTAACATTAAAACCAATTAGTGTTTGAAGAATGGAAAACTCTTGGAGATAGAGGTCTTGAGTGGCTCACCAAACTCTTTAATGAAATTATGAGGTCAAAACGCATGCCAGAGGAATGGAGGAGAAGCACGTTAGTGCCAATCTATAAGAACAAAGGGGATATACAAAATTGTGCAAATTATAGGGGAATCAAGCTCATGAGTCATACCATGAAATTATGGGAAAGAATGATCGAACGGAGATTAAGAAAGGAGACTCAAGTTACTGAGAATCAATTTGGTTTCATGTCGGGAAGGTCGACCATGGAAGCGATCTATTTATTACGGCGGGTGATGGAGCAATATCGCATGGACCAACAAGACTTGCACTTGATTTTTATTGACTTGGAGAAAGCGTATGATAGAGTGCCTAGAGAGATTTTGTGGAAAGCTCTAGAGAAGAAAGGGGTTAGGGTTGCATATATTCAAGCTATCCAAGATATGTATGATAGGTTATCGACTAGTGTTAGGACACAGGGTGGAGAGTCAGACGATTTTCCCATCACAATTGGTTTGCATCAAGGGTCAATCCTTAGCCCCTACCTTTTTACCTTAATTCTGGATGTCCTCACGGAACAAATCCAAGAGATAGCGCCGAGATGCATGCTTTTTGCAGATGACATAGTCCTCCTTAGAGAGTCGAGGAAGGAGTTGAATGAGAGGTTGGAAACTTGGAGACGAGCTCTAGAAACACATGGTTTTCGCCTAAGCAGAAGCAAATCGGAGTATATGGAATGTAAGTTCAACAAAAGAAGGAGGGTTTCTAACTCAGAGGTGAAAATAGGAGACCATATTATCCCTCAAGTCACATGGTTTAAATATCTTGGGTCTGTAATACAGGATGATGGAGAAATTGAAGGGGATGTGAATCATCGCATTCAAGCAGGATGGATGAAATGGAGAAAAGCATCGGGGGTGTTATGTGATGCAAAGGTACCGATCAAGCTAAAGGGAAAGTTTTATCGGATTGCGGTAAGACCGGCGATTTTGTACGGAACAGAATGTTGGGCGATCAAGAGCCAACATGAGAATAAAGTAGGTGTAGCAGAGATGAGGATGTTGCGGTGGATGTGTGGTAAGACTCGACAGGATAAAATTAGAAACGAAGCTATTAGAGAGAGGGTTGGAGTAGCGCCTATTGTAGAGAAGATGGTGGAAAATAGACTTAGGTGGTTTGGGCATGTAGAGAGAAGACCGGTAGACTCTGTAGTGAGGAGAGTAGACCAGATGGAGAGAAGACAAACAATTCGAGGCAGAGGAAGACCCAAAAAGACTATAAGAGAGGTTATCAAAAAGGATCTCGAACTTAATGATTTGGATAGAAGTATGGTACTTGATAGAACATTATGGCAGAAGTTGATCCATGTAGCCGACCCCACCTAGTGGGATAAGGCGTTGTTGTTGTTGTTGTAGTGTTTGAAGAAGTGTATTAGAGAGTATCTTGCTAGACTTTTAGCAATGGTTTTGTTGGCTTTTTTTGTTATAACATACAAAAACAAGGTCGCAGTTCAAAATTTGACACAAAATAATACTCTTTTCAACCCGCCATTCTGGAAACTGTATGAAAAAGGAAATGGATCCTCTAGGAGAAAAGTTTGGGAAGGGAAAAGTTTTTCATGTTGGATGCTCGGGATTCATAATTCTTGGAAATTGTGAATCCTAAGAATTATGTTATTATTTTTCTTATGAATGAGTAAAAAAATTATTTGATATTTAAATAAATTTTTTAGAAATCAGAATTATAAGAGTATTTTTACCAATATTTTAATTATTTGTCATAATAAATGAGTAATATGATATTTTTATTATGTAAAGAATAATTAAACTTGGAGAAATAAAAATTTTACTTTTTTTCATGTAAAAGTTTGTGGAAAACTAATTAAAAACATTTCTAGAAAATATGATTTTCTGAAAATGTTATTTTGTTAAAATGAATACCAAAAATAAAAAAAACTAAGATTTTCAACTTAGGATTTATGGGAAATTAAACGGTAATTGGAAGCAGATGGTCTATTTTTGCGAATAGATCTTCCCTGAAAAAATAGAAAGTTGACATGGCCAACTGTTTTGATTTCATTGTTTATTTTTTAGAAACAGAATGATATTATATTTGATAAAATTTATTGAAAGATGAAGTTTTCATCCAGTGACTATTACCGTAGATGATCCATTTCCTTAAAAGATTTCATAGCTTTACATTTACATGTCTATTGATAAAATAGAAAGATGTAGTATATAAAACCATTAAAAAATGTTTATTTCTGATTTTTCAATTATATATATATATATATATATATATATGATTTTTTTCCTTTAAAAAAATAATGATTTTTAGGACTGATAGTATATTTTATTATTGATTCAACTTCAGTCTAATCACAATTAAGCTAATGAATCGTGAAGGGTTTTATTTGTTTAATAGCAATTTTTAAAAACATTGTGTTGTGAGATAACATCATTTTACTTCAATTTTTCATTCGATGGAGTAAACAATAGATCCATTAGATTTGAACGCCAAAATTCATTGAAATGATAAGAGTTAATCTTTTTCGGTCTTGCTAAATATATTGACGTCATTATAATCATCTTGCTGTTTACGGAACGCGAAACCAAAGGACAAAATTGTATGATTCCTATCATTGAAGAATTAAATTGATATTAATTTTGTATGCTAGGAGGACTAAATTAATGATATTATTGATGATCGAGGGATTAAAACTTTGTCGAGATTTTTGGAGGAACAAAATGACATTTTTTTTATAATTAAAAAGAATTTGATGTCAAAATTCCTCAAATAACCAAAGTGATTGCAGAAACTTAAAAGGGGGTTGACTCAAGCAAATATGCATGGCCATTGTTGAATGTAATAGATTTGTGCAGAGATGCTTTATTGACTGGAATACAAACCTATCTGAAGAAATTGCTTTGACTTTGCCCGTAAACTGAGGAATCAACAAACAAAAACTGGTTCGGATGCCAGCAATAGTGTGATATAAAGTATAGTATAATATGAGATTGAAACCAAATCTTGAAAAAATAATGCAGACACGGTTTACATTTCTCAGGATAGTAAGCAGTGGAATGTTGCAATGAAATCAGAATATCCTCAAGGATGTGAAAAATGCAAAGACCTTAGTTTTGCTAGTATCAGTGTGATACAAAGAACAGTATAATATGAGATTGAAACCAAGTCTTGAGCAAATAATGCATTCATGGTTTATGCTAAGTCAGGATATTAAGTAATGGGAGGTAGTAATGAAATTAGAATTTCCTCAAGGATGTAGAAAAATACAAAGTTTTGCTATCTTTTTTGTATGCTTGTGAGACAAGAAAATGCCTGCTTCATGTTAAAGAACTGTCCACTAAGATCAAGGGAATAAAATACTACTATTGTTTTACATCAGCTGAAAAGAAGTTGAAAAACAAAGGAAGTGTGCTACAAAAACCAATGAATGGTGTAAAAAAATGGGGTAAAATTTGGTCTATAAGGGAAATAACTCATCCTTGAGATGAGGGCATATATCCACTGTATCTAAGTATATGTAATCTCCCACATATCTTGGTTCCAAAATTCCCTCTTCCTTCATTTGTGTTATGATCTTTCTCAACAAATCAGGGATTATTTCACCCAAAGTTGATGGACCATACTGTCCCAAATCAGCCTTCATGCATGTGTCCTTCCTTCTCAATATGCCTGACCAGAATGTCCTAAATCCCGAACTCTCGGTTATTTGTCTCAATGACTGCAAGTACATATCTGACAACAGCTCCATTGCAAGCTTAAGGGTTTCTTCCGTACTCCTTGATTCCCTCTCAGCATTTTCCCTCCTTGAGTACTCCAACATCTTCTCATGAAGCTCATCAACCATGGCAAAAATCACAAAGTTGAAATAGTTGATGCGGTTTGATGACATGTAATGCAGTTCCTCAGCTAGATTGAAACTTATGACACCCTCTACCCCTCACATATATATTAATAAAGGAATAAAAATTCAAATATTAATTAAAAGTATTTTTAAAACATTTTTAAATACAAGCTTTTCAAATGGATAAAAGGTTCACATTCACTTTCTTCTACATCATATTCAAACTTGTCCAAATAAATAATAAAGTCATCTCGACTCAAAGAAAATCATATAAGCCTCATACAATTAATATAGAACCTATATCCTAATGTCACATCCTATCAGAGCGTGGTGTTCCCGTGTCCTCTAGCATGAGGTTCTTCATAGTCATCCACCTATTCATCTGCTCCCCCGAACACAAGTTCAAGATCATCACAGGATCCAAACACAACAACACACAGGGAGTGAGTTATCACATTCCTAGCTAATAGAGAAACAAGACAATTAAATATACATATTATATAAATGAGATACCACTTGCTTAAACATAGCTCACGTAACTTCACCACTTCATCATTCAAAATTCACTTTTCAATTATCAATCACATTACACAAGAATCCCACACTTCGATCAAGATATAATAACACATCAATTAGCAAGCATATGCAATAGTTATGCTAAGACTCAATCCTATATACAATGTGGTACCATGTCAGTGAAAAACCACCCTGGGGCGCTTAGGAGTACATAACAAGACACACCACACAATGGGTTTGTCAGGTCACTCTCACTAAGTAAGATCATAGGGAGACCAGTCAGGGTCATGATGTTTTGCGAGAATGCTCCAACCATATGAGATCAGCATAGGCTTAAAGGAGCACTCAAACCCGGTGACCCCCAAGGCCTACACTCCGAAAAGTCCGTCAGGGCCTCTCCCTCCTGATTCAGGTCCAACCCCTAAAATAATTTTTGCATGCAGACACTGCTCATGAATTATACAATACTCACGACCTTACACTCGTGTTTTAAACACGTTCAACACAGTCGCACTATGATTTAACACTGGCTCCTAAATAGGAAACCTACATTTTCTCTTTAACACTGCGCATCAACGCTTTTCTCAAGATAACACTGGTCGGGTTATTGTACAATTCATAGCTTACAACACAAGTAATTTCACATCAAGTGTTAACTACACACTTATCCACAACTAGAACTCATTTACAATTTCACTTCTCATAGTGTGACAATTCACCATCACATGTTTACACGTATCTCACAAATTAACACATGTTCAACTTTACACTTATACTCAATCTCAATAACAATATTATAATCTCAAAGCAACATATTCTTCTACAATTCATCACATACTCACAATTTGAATCATCATTTCATATCCTCAATATAACAATTTATATAAAACACTATCACAACATTAGGACTAAAACCCCTTAACTAATATTACACAATTATATCAAAATCATAGGTCGAAATATACAAATATCAAGAACACAATTTATCAAGCAATTTTCATTAGGACATCAATATTTTATTTATAATCATAAAGGAAAAATTGCAATTTAATAAACATCTCAAAATAAAACCCCAATTTAATCCTCTAAGGATCCCTACACATGTTCTCACTAATCCCCAACTGTGAATAACTCATCCCTTACCTCTGAGCGGACTCACGTGTCTTCAGCCAGGGATAGCAACATTTCTAGCGGTTCCCTGAAATTCTTTCAGTTATTCCTCCGACTGCTCCGATAGAATTCCCAAACGTCAGATAGACGGAAAATAGATTGAAACCTCCACTTATACTGTCTTCATGCGATTCCTTTTTCTTCCTACACGAATATTATCTCGCAAATCCCAACGGTGGAAGCGTGCGGAATTGAATTTCGAACAACATATCCAAATTTCATAATAATCCAACGGTTAACGAAACCGGGATCGTAGTTTTACCAAGACAGCTCTGGGTTTCTGCGGGAAAGAAAAAAGCTACAATGCGAAGGGTGTTTCTCTCAGTTCAGACATAATATCGAAATTCCCAACGGTGAGAATTCTCGGAATTGTGTTGCGAACATGATACTCAAATTTCATGACGATCCAACGGTGAACGGGTTCGAGATCGTCGTTTTTCTGAGACTGGTTTGGTGGACTGCGGGAAAAAGAAAGAGTTTTGAGAGGAGAAGGGGAAAAACGAAAATGAGGCCAAAAGGAGACAGCTGACTTAACATAACTATTTATACCTAGGGTACTCAGCCTATTATTTGCTCTATATTTATTTATTTATTTATTTATTTATTTTACTAAAAAGCTTTTTAAATTTATTTACGAAAAATTGGAATGTTACAAAACTCTTGTAAAGAGAAGAAACTGCATGGTTTCTTATCTCCTCCTGTCTTGATAAGCTTGTCCTTCTGAATGCTTCTCCAAGTTTCACAAATAGGTTCATGTTGTAGTTTGCAGAAGCACTACCTCTTGAATTGTCCTTAAAGGAAGAATTGCTTGTGTAGCTTGCAATACTAACATTGCTTCCCGGATCCGAGTATTGATTTCTGTGCCAGTGAATCAACAATTTTACTGAATCAGCCAATAGGTCAAGTATCTTCTTTTTGTCCACTGAACTGTTCCTGGCTAAGAAACAACCAAAGGCACAAACTACGCAATATGCATAGTTTGTGCCCGATATGCAAGAGCCATCAGAAAATAATGCTATCAAAGCCTCAAATTCCCATATGATAGGTCTCAAGATGCCTCCATGAAACTAATAATAGATTTAGCACTGACTTTCATCCTAATTGAGTCTGCACATTTGCAGGGTATTCAATGTGTATTTTGCTAATTAATTGTGATATGACATCGTGACAAGTGTCAAAGATTTCTTTATCAAGCTTCCACATTAAGGTTATGGACTTGAAAATAAGTTCCTCGGCTAGTTTGTCATCTCTTGGTGCAGAAAAAAGCTTGAGACAGACCCTGAGAAGGCCTAAAATAGCTTTTTCTGCAAATGGGATTGGGGAGAACATTGGAAACTGAGCAACTGAAAGTAGATACTCATGGAAGTTTGGCCAGAATATGTGGAATTTGTGAACATTGGCTAATGATATTGCAGTGATCAATTCCAAAAGAACTCGACCGTTTCCTCTTCCTACACTGGTTTACTGAACTTTTGGCCTTTTCCAGCAGCTGCAAATATCAAAGATCTCCCAAGGCTTTGTAAGCATTCTTTGGGGATGTTTGAATAGTTGCTGAAGATGCTACCAATTTTGCACATTTTGATCATTTAGTGTTCTGTTCAAATTCACTGCCAAGGGTCAAATCATCTTCCATACTTTCTGACGAAAGATGTGAAAACCAAGAGATCATGCTAGCAACTCTCTGACTGCCAAATTTATGATCATCAGTTGGAGACATGACACCTGATTCAGGTGTTGTTGCGACATCCACCGACTTAAAATCAACGACCGACTGAGGTAGTAGTTTAATCTTTTTGAGTTTTAACAAGCAATCGACAATGTTCTTCCAACCTCCTTGAATTGAGTCTCTGAAGTAGTTTGCTATGGTGAAAACAGCAACTGTTGCCATCCTGGGCTTCAAATCATGACTAAAGGTGAACATGGTCTCTTCTATAGAAGCATAAGGATTTAGTAGTGTTGTGAATTTGCAAAATGATGTTATGAACTCATCAAGGGTATCTTCTAGTCCATACTGGCAAATCCTTGCAACTGATAATAACCCTTCAATGCACTCATGGAGCATCTCCTCTTCATCAGCATGCTCAAAGAATGATGATAGAGCAGCCACCACTGGACCGGCAATGCAGGCAAACATATCTCTACATATTCTACGATTGAAGTCACATTGTGGAAAGGTTGTTCCACTTTGGATCGGTTTATGAGCTGAATCCACCTACTTGGATTCATGTCTAGTGACCCAGTGGTTTGCTCTAGAGAAAATGCACAAGTGGAAATGGATTGGAAAAGCTCAGAAAGGTACTCTCTAGGCAAATCCTTTCCTGCATTGATTGCTCTATTGTTCCTGATGAATTCCTCCTCTGTCATCTTCTTAAATTGGGGGTTGTGTTGATCAGTTAAGCATGATGAGGGGGTAGCACAAGATGAGAACAGTGTCCTTGTTTGCAAACATGTCTGAGGATTGATGATCATAAAACCTCTCCATGAAGGCTTCGAGCACACATTGAATATTTTGTGACTCTCCTGGCAGCCAGAAACTTTCTAGATAAAATCTAAAGCCTGGTCAAGATTCATGCCTTGAAGTGGAATTGTGCTCCCAAAACTTGCAATTCTAAACAGCACATATCCAAAGAATGCTTCTAGTTGGAATCGAATAAACCTACAAGACCAAAATCAAAGATAAATATTGGGAAATACCCAAGTCCCACATCGGCTGCCTCAATCCTTGGAGTGCGGCTTATATATCTGTTGGGCAACTTCACTTAATGCCAATTGGTTTTAAGATGAAATCTAACATGGTATAAATACCCAAGTCCCACATCGGCTGCCTCAATCCTTGGAGTGCGGCTTATATATCTGTTGGGCAACTTCACTTAATGCCAATTGGTTTTAAGATGAAATCTAACATGGTATCAGAGCAGGTTCTGACCTTGGGACCTCGTCTTCACTTCCGCTGCGACGAGTACCCACCATTTGTGGTTCACGCACCAAGCCCAATAAGTGCTGGGCGTGAAGGGGGTGTATTGGGAAATACCCAAGTCCCACATCGGCTGCCTCAATCCTTGGAGTGCGGCTTATATATCTGTTGGGCAACTTCACTTAATGCCAATTGGTTTTAAGATGAAATCTAACAATAAATATAACAAAAAAAAATGAAACTCTTCAATCTCTCTCCTTCAAGCAATAAGAATGTATTAATTAGTGTAAAGATTTGTTATGCTGTCATTGAATCATAAAGTATCATATATATGATAAAATTATTGACTCTTGTTGTAATTACTTTAGAATTCATACTCAGGTTAACTTTTAATTGATTGAGACTAAAAAAATTTTGCATTGCTGATGTATTAAAATTATTGACATGATTTTTTCTTATCCTCTAAACCAAGTGCAATAGGTTAAGTGGAAAATTTATTACATGGTTCGGATCATCATGATCCCAACTAATATCTAAATGACACGACATCAACTTTATTAGATCTTTCGTAAATTGAAAATTTAGATCATAGGTCACCTAAAGATTGGTTAGGATCATAAACACATGATAGTCACATACTATGTAATAATTTCTTGAGTGACTCTCTTTAATACTTTAAATGGTTTTTGCATTTTCAGTAGTAGTATAAATGTTCTTTTTTAGTAAAAACTTTGTATTTTTGTTTTCTTAACCAATGCAACTAAGGGATAAGATGGGCATATGGATCATAAATAAAACCAAATTCTCTTGAAGCTTCTGTTAGTTCTTTCCTTGAAACATCTCTAACCTTCGGAGAAAGTGATAGGCATTCAACACGATGCTGCAAATCATGGACAAGACAAAGGAGCTTGACCATGTCCAATATATAGTAAATCAAATGGTGAAACAAGTCATCTTGGATCATCCTCAAGAGCTTTGGGCGCTTCCCTATCTCATCCCCACTCAGTTCAGTGGCTGAGTTGATCAAAACCAAGGCAAAAATCTGAACATCTTCATCAGCAGTGTGAGAAGTAGACCCATCTGCCTCAACTATGGACAAAACATTCAACAAAGAGCACAAAAAAAATGAAAGATGTCAATGGCGCAACGAACACCGTAGCCAGATTCCAAACCACCACCCTCATCACCATCCTCCATGCCTGATTCTGAATCCCCTTCTCTATCCTTAGGCTCAATCTCTGTTAACCTGGCAAACACAACTTGGATAAGCTCGTGCATGGTGTACCTCGCACTCCTCTGCAGCAAATCCCCTCTTGTCGCCGATTGTTGAACAACCTGAAAGTAGAATCCATTTTAAATCCTCCCTTGTTAGCAAGTAGCACGATAATGTCATGTTAAAAAAGAAAGATACAGAAACAGCATTAACAGCCTACAATGATAAATGTTTTTTTTTATCTGTGTTTGATACTGCAACAACAAAGGTTTTAAAGCATCGTATGTGACCGCGATTAGTTACAACATCCAGATTTTTGGTGTTTCCATGACTACAATTGCAAATGCAACCACAACATTATTTCAAAACCTTTTTGGTGACCAAAGTCTTAAATTGTGGTCATGGTGGTATTCATTGCATTCCTTCGTATTGTAGGAAATTGCGAATGAATAAATACAATCAGTCACAATTGTAGTCACATTATAGTTGTAGACTTATAGCAACTCCAAAAATCTTGTCGTTATGTTCAAAATCACAGTTGCAGCCTATTTTTAAAAAACTGGATAGCAACTGAAAGCTTTTTTCTGTTAAGTGATGAGGGGTACATGGATCAAACAATACTATATATATAATGATGTATCATAAATCATATTTATAAATAAACTGAATATAATTTTCATACAAAGTAACTGTAAAAATCTTATAGTATTGTAAATCAATCAAAAAAATCATTCAACTAACAATTAGACAGTATAGTATACCCTCCATTTGATTATATACGTGACTTCTACACATGGACCAAAACTATCTAATTACTTATGTTTCTACCATTTACTTGGAGAGTAATGATATACAAATTATTCTTTATTTTAAACATCTAACTAATATCTTTTTTTTCTTTTTTTTATTCTATCATAAATTTTATTATATTTATATTTTTTCTCTCTTTCTAAATGTTAAATAATATATTAAGTATATATCAAATATTTTTCTTACCCCAATATTAAGTTTTCTCCAAAAATTAATGGAGTGATAACACACAAACACTTACACTTTTTAAACACAGATACCGGTAAAAGCACCAGTTTGGGGTCTTTTTTCAAACTATTTATCAAAAAAGGGCTGTTTTCAAACTATTTATCGAAGAGGTTTGTTTTTTTTTTTGCATTGCCCCAAAGACAGGGGCGTAATTCAACGGGGAGATGACATGTGACATTGAGTTGTGTTGAGCCAAAAGCTTTGCGCAATGGGTTGCTATAGTTGCATTGGCGTAACCACTTTTGGACAGACTATGTCAGCATTTTCGGTAGCGTGTGTTGCTACAGCTGTAATGGCGCAACCAATCTTGATTTTATTTTTTCTAGATCTTCACACTCGGTTTTATTTAATGGACGTTGCTATATAGTATTTTTGTTCTTAGACGATAAAATGTTCTTATTAGGGTGTGAGCCCCGTTTGTTAAAAAAAATATTTAAGTGTTATAAATATTATAATGTGTCCCTCAAATATCAATCACTGTTATACTGTAAAATTGTTCACGCGGCGGTGTGTGGGATCAAAAAGAGAATCACCACCTAACCCGCGTAACTTCTCTTGTACTTTGGAAATTGAAATCTCTATTTTTCTTCTATATGTCCCACACGTATCTTTTGTAGAATAAAATCTAGATTGAAAATTACTAATTGATTAAACTAATGGATATTCATTCTGCATTAACAATATGAGTGTTGCTATTTAGCACGAATAGCACGAAAATAGCATTCAATGGTCGGAATTTTTTTAAAAACAAATATTGATTGAATAATTAAGAAAATAGTGACAAAAAAAAATTTGATCCAGTCAAAGAATTATTATCGGAGAATTTTTTAATTATCTAATGTAATTAATTAATTAATTATATATATATATATATAATTCGAACTTAATATCACTATTTAATTTGAAATAATCTATATGGTGAAACTTTTTATTCTTTATAATATTGGTCAAGTCACTTAAATTCTAACTTTCACAAAATTTTCATATTTTTGTTTAATTATAAAACTATCATTTTAATTCTTAATTTTGTAAAATGACAATTAATAATATTTTTAAAAGAAATCAAGCAATAAACTATTTTACAAAATCAATACTAATTAGCTGATACTTATAAAAAATTAGTAAAGATGTATTGTTAGTGTAAAAAAAACTAATTTCAATTAATAAAAAATATTAAAAATATAAATTTTAAAATAGCTAATTTTAAAGTAAATAAATGTATTATATATAATGGTTTGCACGTAGTTAGATGATATTAGTGTACATATTATTCATTTCACTTAAAATCAAGAGAATTTTAACAAGTAATTAATGTGTTGAAATTACAATATAATTATCTGATAGTATCTCAGTTTTATCTTTGATGTAAGTAATTTTTTACCACATCTTGCTTATTTTTAGGTTGAATTCTAAATTATGAGATGTCTTAATTTCCTTTGATGAAATTCACTGTGAAGATCCGGGAAAAATAAAATCAAGAGTGGTTGCACCATTGTAGTTGTACAACACATGCGACCGAAAGCAATTAACACTACACACGTTGACAAAAAGTGATTGCGTCCCTGCAGGTGTAGTAACTCATTGCGTAAAGCTTTTGGCACAATATAGCTCAATGTCATAGGTCAATTCCCCATCAAATTACGTCCCTTACCTTTGACGCAATGCAAATAAAAACATATTCCTTAGATAAATAATTTAAAAACAACCCTTTTGCTAGATAGGTTGAAAAAGAACCCCTAACTCATGTTTTTGCCCACCGATACCTATAATGTCTCTATTTCTCTCATCACGTCACGTCATAATACGTATAAAACCTATGTGTTTTTTTTGTCTCTTATCTTTCTCTCATAATGGCACATTCGGTGTTCATGAATAGTTTTCCAAATTAACCTGACAAAATCTAACACAGTAAAAGTAGTATTTTAATTAACCCACTTGAAAGCACGTGTCGACGAGGGTGCAAACAGATTGATCCGCTAGCAAAGCCGAAGCCCTGTGGTGCATTATCCCCGTCAAGACTTGCAATATCTTCATCATCACGGCATCCTCCGAAGCCGGAGGACTTGTCATCAAACACTTCAAACTTGAGAATCTTGAGAACGGAAGAGAGGGCAGATGGTGCGCCACTCTTGCTGAAGGTTGAAAATGAGAGAGCGAAGGGATCGTAAGGAACTGATGAGGGAAGAGTCGTGTAGCTATCTTCGGAGGAAGGGATGTTGTAGAGAGGAGTGAATTTTGGACGACGAATCACTGCTAGAACTGCCCCAACTTCGGTGTTAAGCATGCACGAGAGTCCCAGTTGTGTCTTCTTTTGGATTTTGTTGTGTCCTTCTTGTTTTCACCGTCGTGCATGAAATCTTCTACGTTCTCCATTGCATGCAAATTAACGTTCTTTTTAAAAATAGGTTAACTAACCTTGCATGTTAAGGACGTACTCTACTTTTTACTTTTTACTCTGTTTGTGCATGTTGATATTGAAATTTACGTGTTTTTGTTTTTCTTTTTCAGAGGTTGTACCTAGGTTGCAGTGAGAGTGGAGAAGACCGAGTACAAAGGAAAGAGAGAGAATTTCGTATGTGTGTGAGGACATAGAATCATGGGAAAAGGGATTGCCGGATTGTTTGGGAAAGAAGTGGTAGATTTAATTTGTTTTTCTATGGTTGCTAATTAATATTTGAGGAGGAGATGTAGCATTTTGTTTTGGAGCAATGTTACGTAACTTACGTTTATTTATAGTTTATCGAAAAGTTTGCAATGGATTTTTATTTCTATGCTACCCGTACAAATAGTTTAAACTGGTACATAGAAGAATCTCTTTTTTTTGGTATTTACATTTAAATATAAGAAATTTTAGAGTATCGTTAATCTTAAGTGCTTAATGGCTAGTTCTGTTAAAAAAAGTGTTTAATGACTAATTGAAATCTCCTTTTCATTTTTTATTTGGCCTGAGTGGGAAGTAATAGGTTTTAATAAACATTCAGTGTTATGTAAAGGTTAAATTTTTTATCAGTATGTAAACAAATGTTAATTTTTATTTTTGACAGAAAACAAAGTTTAATTAATTACTATAAGAGTGAAAACACTTTATTTGTATGTAAAATTCATATATTATTTATTCAAATAATTACATAATCATTTACATTGTCTATATAACGCCTTGTTTGGTAGCGACGATGAATTTAACTTTGCGCAAATGGAAGCATCCGTTTTTCATTTCTGCAATGTCTTCTTTTTTTTCTGCAAAATCTCACTCCTTTAATATAAGTTGCTTCTGTTAGTCTCATTTTTCAAGCATTTTTTTGTCTCCAGTGGTGTACGGGAAAAAGAAGAGATACGTAAAAAAAAATTAGAAATATACTGATTGCTTATTTATATGACTCATACGGATCATCAATCTGTATTGCCATACAGATCAATAATCCGTATTACTCATATGGATTGTCAATCCGTAGGTTTTAATTTTTTTTAATTGTAAATAAAATTTTCTGAATTTTATATTTAATTTGTTTTGTAGTGTAATTTTTTTGTAATAGTTTTAGTAATTTTAGAAATATTGATATGGTGATATTATTTTATAGTATCATTAAAAAAAATAAAACAATGTATTTAGTAATTAGATTGGTAAAAAAATGATAATATATATAAAGTTTTTAAAATTGCTAAAACTAACATTAGATTGCTTAAAAATTAATTTAGTAATTAATTGAAAATAATTTAGTAATTAGATTGGTAAAAGTAATATTAGATTGCTAAAACAATTTTGTGTATACATTTAACTGAATTATGTATTTTAATATTTATTACAGTGATTAATAATTAAATAAATTTGGTATTTTATTGAATGATGTTTTTATTAGAATTTATATGATATTTTATTGAATGATGTATTTATTAGAATTTATATGATATTTATTGAATGATATTTTAATGAAGATATGTAGTAAAAATCTAGTATGTGGTTATATGATGTACAATACATTTTGATTTTATTTTTGTATAGAGCTATATTTGTGTCGATAATAAATGAGGTGATTGTATAATTTTTTAAAGTTGTACTTTTTTATCATTGAATTTGTTAAATATTTTATTAAGATGGACGAAGAACAGTGAATGTGTGATAGTATCATGTCTGAAAAAGTTGATATGAATGTTGAAAATAAGAGATGTTGGCGTGAAAGTAGAACACATTGATTGCTCTGATGCCTTTAATACTTCTCAGGTATTTGTCTAATTTGTTGCTGGTACAGTAATTATATTACGTAAATGTTTATTGATCTCAGACTTTTTTTGAATTGTGTTATAGTTGTTTTTTAGTCGTGATGAAAATTTTACATTGGGCTCGATCGGTGACTCGTGACATTGGATTTGTTGTCGTGATAATGAAGTCAGACACCAATATTGTTAGAGGAAGGGTCTCATTTTTGTTAATAGCCTGCGAAAGGAGTGGTGAGTATAGGCCTAAGAAGAATGATTTGGTAAGAACATGAACTGACAATAGAAAATGTGGATGCCCGTTTAAGTTGCGTGCGAAACTAGTTTTGAGGGGAGAAGGATGGATGGTGAAGTTAATTTGTGGGGTTCACAATCATAAAATGACAAAGTCATTGGTTGGACATCCATATGCGGGTAGACTGACTAAAGATGAGAAGATTGTTGTTGTTGATATGACAAAATTCATGGTAAAGTCAAGAAATATTCTCTTGACGTTGAAGGAGCACAATGTCAATAGTTACACAACAATCAAACAAATTTACAATGTCAGACATGCTTACCGTTCTTCCATAAGAGGGAGTAACACCGAAATGTAACAGCTCATGATGCTGCTTGATCGAGATCAATATATTCAGTGGCATAGGATGAAGGATGATAATGTTATACGTGACTTGTTCTGGAGTCATCCTGATGCAGTAAAATTAACCAATTCTTGTAATTTGGTTTTCTTGATTGAAAGTACCTACAAAACACAAATAGGTACAAACTGTCGTTGCTTGATATTGTTGATATTACACCAATAAGAATGACATTCTCTGTTGCTTTTGCTTGCTTGGAAGGAGAACGTCTTAATAATGTTTTTTGGGTTCTACAGCGATTTCAAGGTCTTTTCATGAGAGTTGATGCATTCCTCGGGGTTATTGTCACCGATAGAGATTTGTCTTTGATGAATACAGTGAAAACTGTATTCCCAAATGCTACCAACTTACTGTGCCGGTTTCACATTGAAGGCAGAGTGCAAAACCCTGGTTGCTCAAAAGAATGCATGAGATTATGTCATGGAGGGAGTTTGGTTAATTGTCCATGTAAAAGTTCTTTTGATGAGAGCTTCTTCAACAGGTGGTTGTTGTTGTTCTTCATTTAAATTCTATGCGACCATAGGAGGATCCTCGACAACATGCGCCTGTTGTCGCTGCCTACGGGCATCAGTATCATCGTCACTCGCCTCTTTCCTTCCCAACTTTCCAATTGCTTGGCGGCCTAAAGCGTGTCCGAGACCTCTAGTTGTTTTTTAAACTAACAATTTTAAAATCTTTTACATTTTTGTTTAAATCATTTTTTTTAAAACAAATAATTTAATTATTTACAATATTTCTTTCAATATTTTTTAAAACTAACAATCTTAGTATCTTTTAAATTTCGATTTTAATATTTTGTATAACTACCAAATTTAATTTTAATCATTTTTTAAAATTAAAAATCTTAATATATTTTAAATTTTGGTTTCAATATTTTTTTAACTACCAAATTTAATATATTTAAAAAAAATCAATCATATTTTAAATTTTAAATTTTGGTTTCATCAATTTTTAAAATTTAAAATCAATTTTATTTTAAATTTTCTTTTCAATCAATTTTTTAAAACTAACAATTTTAAAATATTTTAAATTTTTGTGACAATATTTTTTATAACTAACAAATTTAATATATTTTAAAATTTTATTTCAATCATTTTTTATAACTAACAAATTTATTATACAATTAAAATATTTGTTTCAATATTTTGTATAACAAATTTAAATAATTTAAATTTTTTGTTTTAACAAATTTAAATTATTTTAAATACTTTTTATGATTTCAATATTTTTATAAGTAACAAATTTAATATCTTTTAAATATTTGTTTCAATTTTTTTAAAAGTTAAACAAATATAATATTACAATATTTTAAATTAATTTTTTGGCGAAACTAATCTTAGTTTTGGAAATCTAATCTAATCTTAGTAATCTAATCTAATCTTAGTAATAACTAAAATATTTTTTTTTGTTTTTATACAAAAATCAATACTTAACAAACAAATCAAGAAAAATATTTTTGACCAAATAAGCCCATACATAATACAAATCAATACATTATCAAATTACACAAATTATTACAAAACATAATTACACTACAAAACAATTTCAAAAATAATTCACAATTTTTTTCAATTAAATAAAAAAAATCATACAAATCAATAATCCATATAGGTTTTTTTTCCAGAAAAATAAGGTTTTTTCCACCATTGATTCAATACATTCTTTCAAGCAAAACAATAAATCAAGCAAAGTGCGTGACAACATGTATAAACACGAAGGATAACTTACAAGAAGAAGCAGTAGCAAAGAAGAAGATGAACCGGGAAGAAGAAGAACCAAAGGAAGCAGCAACATGTGTGAGAAAGCGTGAGAAGAAGCACCAATGTGTGCAAAGCGGAGGAACGAGAAGAAACAAAGAAGCAGAGAAGAAGAAAGAAGAAGCAGAGGACGAAGAAGAAGAAAGAAGAAGCGGCACACGAGAGAGGCAGTGACTGATACCAACGAGTCATTGTTCCTATTTATATTAAACAGGTGAAGGACATGTTAGCCCTTTCACCTAGGTTGCTGGATGTCCCAGCAAAAATAACAAAAATACTAGGTGCCCAAAGCAACACCCTTACAAGGGAGATAAATTTGCATCGTCTTCACACTTTGGCTGGAGGGGGGATTTGAGATAGTAAGTCAATGTTACCATTATTATGTTTTGTTTCTTGTGACCCACTAGGCATTCTACTCATGTACCACGGAAAGCTCCAACAATCACACTTGTGTGCTGAGTAAATGCAATTATATAATCGATAATGTTGGAATAGTAATCAGTTATATTAACTCATGGATGATATCTGGCTCTTATAATTTGATTAAATGCAATTATATAATCGATAATGTTGAAATAGTAATCAATTATATTAACTCATGGATGTGATATCTGGCTCATTTAATTTGAAAGGTATAATAGTATTTTTTATAAATCTATAAAATTCTCTCCTCCCAAACAAAAGAGGAGCCATCGATTTCTCAAAATGAAAATAAATGTACTTGAGAATAATTACATGCAGTTCCTATTCAAGTCAGATTGCTGGCACTACCTATCGCCACCTACATCTTTACTTGCCTGATATAAATGAAGTTTTAAGTTCATACCACAGAGAGATTAATGTATCTAAAGCATCTTCATCCAAAGAGTTACAATCCTCTATGCGTGAGATAGATACCAAGGTCTTCAACCATTCTTCATGAAGGGTTGAGAACTCTGATCTCTGTTCGCTTGACCTAAAACTTTGTCCAATTGATTTTTTCATCTTCTGGCTTGACTTAGAAGCAATGTTTACCGTTTTTTCTGGGATTCCAGCCATGAGGGCCACCTGCAAGCCGTAGCTCTCTGGACATGGTCCGGAGGCAAGCCGATATAGGAAAACTAGTTCCTGATCACGCATGGAGTGGGTATCCGATTTTGAATTGAAAGCACAAGCCATGTGTTGCATTATAACACGTGGATGAGAAGCAAACTCTTTCGTGAGTGGATGGTAGTGGGTGGCAAATAGCATGCGACAGTTAACTTTTTCAATCAGATGCCGGAATACCTAAACATTATCAAAATCACAAATTACTAAAGGTCATAATAATCTAAAAGATTTTACCCAGGCTTAGAGCAAAGTAAAAAAAAAAAAGACAGTTTTTATTTCTTTACCCTGTTCAATGGGCACTCTAGTGTTTAACTTTCGAGCATATCCACCCAGTAAAGTATAGAAATGCAGTACTTAAAAACAGAACCAAAAACTTCATTTAACATAAAAGATTGAAAATACTAGTGAAGAGTAGAGTCTCACTGCATAAGCAATGGCATAGCCATCAAAAGTGCTTGTTCCCCGACCCAATTCATCAAGGATAACAAGAGAATCTTGAGTAGCATTCTGAAGCACCGATGCCGTTTCAGTACACTCAATAAAGAAGGTACCTAAAAAATACAAAGTTTGTTGGCATTGGCAATCCATAAAGTCAGGTAAACCGTCTCTATACACATGCACATTTTGAGACCAATTTTCTACATTTTCCAAGTTCTGAAAAACCTTATTAATGCCAACAGAAATATCAATGTGTTTAGGTAGGAAAAACCTCTGATGGGCAAGCATGTCACAAAACCATAAAGCTCATTTGTTTTTGTTAGAGTACTTACTCTCGCCTGTCATGATTCTATCTTTGGCTCCAAGTCGTGTGAAGATGATATCCACAGCTGAGAGAACACAACTTTCACATGGCACATAACAGCCTAGCTGCAAAGACATTGGAAACATTATAAAAGAGGAATCAGAACAATCTGACAGAGTAAACCATATAAAATGTCAAATGCACTTCCCTTGAGGTTTTATAGTATCATGCATCAGCACCCTTGATCTGTCTAAATAAAATGACCATCCTTTTTCCAAATTGAGCAATATTTTTTTGCCACCAGGAGGAGCAAAATGTTCTACAGTTTTTCTTTGTATATATATTTAAACAGGCAGTGAGATCAAAGTAGTTTAATTTATAAGTAACTACTCAACAATGATGTCTGGCTTAATCAAACAAGTAAAGGGGTGAAGAGGGAAAACCTGGGCCATAATAACAGCCAGACAGGTGGAACGCAGAAGTGTTGACTTTCCACCCATGTTTGGTCCAGTAAGCAGCAAAGTTCGAGGATACAACCCATCTTCATTCTCACCAAGGATCACATCATTGGGGACAGGCAAACATCCACTGTCTCCAAGGGCAAATGGATGCCATAGTCCCTTCATCTTGAGCACTGTTCTGCCATTGTCTTTACTTGTACCTTTTGATGCCACTATAACTGGCCTAGACATAGTTCCGCAAGAAAAGGTAGAAGTAACAGCAAAAGATCTTAATACATCAATGCAATTGATGGCATGAACAACTTCAAACCACTGAGCAGCTTTCTCCAAAAATAATTCAGCAAGTATTTTGAGTGTTTCAGCATCAGAATCTGCAACATTGTGATTCTAGCACCAACTATACAGTTAGACGTACATACACTCAAAGATAACACAGCACTGCATATGTTTCCAAACATGACCATATAATTGATGAAAATGAAAATAAACATTTTCCATACATCAAACTGCTAAAAATGCCAATTATCTACAGTAAAAAATTCAGTAAGAATCAACTGTGCTGCAAACTTTTTATCTTAACAAAAACAAACTAGAAATGGATTTAATAATTATGATGATTTTGAAAATTTTAATTAGAAAGATCTCAGGTATAATATATTAAACTGGCTAAAAGGGTTATTACACAAGGTGCCAAAATGAATCAAATGATTCAAACCTAATAAACTAGTCTGAGTAGCCTGAAATAGGGGCTGACTGAGTCAGGAAAAATAAAGATTTAGTAATTTTTATTTGGCCCAGCCTGGCACGAATTAGACTATGACCCAAATCAGGCCAGGCAAACCCAAATGCCTAAGCCCCAAATTCAAGTGCCAAGTAAGAAAAATACCTGGTAATTTGGGAAGTCACTGTCTACTGCTGCTTCAAACTGAGCAAGAAATTGATCAAGCCCGTTACTACCAGTCAGAATTGGAAGTTTAAAAACTTTGGTCAAAGACGATATTAGAGGCTGCTCTTTCTGTAGAAGAAGCAACAAACTCAAAGCAGTCCGAAGGCCTCTCACAAGTGATCCAAACACTTTCACCTGTATTACATTAAAAATTATGTGCACATAACAACAGAAAAGTAGTACAACAACAATCATAATATAACCTTCAGTACGGATTTTATACATATCATAAATTAGTCTAAAAATCCCAAACATGTATATATAGGTTATCCCGCATGGACAACTAAGTTTTGAACAAACAATATGATCAGATTTTTCCCCATAAACTTTTCCAATGCCAATTTCACTGTTTATGTAATAGCCACATGTTTTTTCTTCTAACCAATGCAGTCTCCAATCTCCATTCTCCAAGGCATGAAATAGATGACGAAGTAATATAGACATGAGAAACACTAGTATCATGATATTAAAATAAGATGTTGCGGCCAAGTCTTCTTTTTTTCACATTAAAATGAGTAGATAGCTCCAAAATGAGTGAAGAAAAATTGTTCAGAAGTCATACTAAGAAAGAATAAGCATATCCTTTACAAAATTGACATGAAAAACAGTAGCAGAACTCACCCTCTGCTTCAATATTTTCTTTCCCAATAGGGGCAATAAGAGAGGGCCTGATAATTGAAGGCTGGACTTAATTCGGCCAAGCAAATGTTCCAAGTCTGGAAGCCTGCGAAGATGTTGAGCAATATGTGGCACAATCTCTGGGTTAGCCATTAGATCATCCACTACATCAAGCCTTTTGTTAATTATTTCAGGATCTATTAATGGACAGCAGATCCAGTTCCTAAGAAGCCGCTTTCCAGATGAAGTTACACACTTATCAAGACAATTGTACAATGAACCTGAAACTCAAGCAGAATAGATGTCATGATTTCACACAGAATTTTCTAATGAAAACATATTGGAATGTTAAGAGTGCTCAAATAGGACAAGTACTAGCCTGATTTGCCACCATCCTCATTATTGAAAAAGAGTTCTAGATTTATCATTGTTGGACCATCCATTTTGAGGCAACCCTTGTAAACTTGGTATGGATATAAATCCCCATTCTGTAGGACATCATCCAGCTGTATGAAAAGTGGAACAGATTAATTATCTTAAACAACATGCATGCAGATACATTTAGTGCTAACCCTCTCTAGAAGGGCATCATTGTAAGTACAAAAGTGTACCATCAATCTATCCAGATGACCAATCAGCCTGCCTAGGGCAGACAAGGTGATTTCACGATGAATCACATTGCTCAGTACATGATCCAGCAAATGAGACGAGCCTTTGAAGTATCCCTTTGAGTGAATTAAATCCCTAATTTCATTGTTCACCAAGTCAGTGATGGACTGAACTGGAGTGAACTGTAGTGTCCTCGAACCTGCAACGAGAACAGAAATCAATAATGAGATTCAAGGATGCTTTTCAAAAAATTTAAAATGAATAAATTCAACTTAACACAGTAAACAAAATATTTTAAAGACTTAATGCTATAAAAAGTTAATGTTATGCCGAAATATCTAACTGCAACAAAGTGCAAAAATAACTCCAATTCCTAACAAAGTGCAAAAATATTTTGAAAACTCAAATTATTCACATTGTACAAATAAAACTGTTTGCAGTGTCACAAAGGTAATATCCATACCAGCTTAATTTCAAAAGGGAATAGGTAGCCTAATTCTATGGAATCATTTTGTTCTGTATATATTTGCAGATATTATAGGGATACAGTACAAGGATCAACTGTGTTGGTCATTTGTAAAGTACACCTTATAGTGTAAATATTAAAACATCGCTTTCTTCACCAAGGAATTACTTAGGTCACAATAATTGACCACCACTAGATGTTTGCTATTAACTTTTTTTTTTGGATAGGCAAATGTTAGTTGTTAGTATTGTTAGTTTTTGTTAGCGGGGGGATTCAAACCCGCGACCTCTCCCCCCTTCCATTCTCCCTTCACCACTAGACCTACCTTATATCTCTGTTTGCTATTAATTTATGATACAAAACTGTGAAAAAATGATTATTTTCCAGCTAGTGTTGTAATTCACATACAGCTTCCACGGCAAAGCATAATAAATACAGCAGCAGAAACACCCATTTAAAATTCTAGAATGCTTTCAATATCATGCTAGTGTACCCCTAAACCACAATGAAGGATCACATCTCACCATTCAACGAGAATTTTCTAAGTGCCTTCTGAGCTTCTTTGGACAAACCTGTAAAACATCATATTTTTTAACATGAAGATATAACCTTTAGAATTGAAGTGCATTCAAATCAAGAGGAATACTACCAACACTCCTTAATACATTCTTTCCAACACATTTGTTTTATTATTGGGTGAATTTTATGTGAGACCCAAAAAATAAAAAGTGGGCACACTGGCTCAAGTTATTCAAAGAAATTAACATAAAATTCACCCATTAATAGCATGTAAGAAAAAATAAATGTATCAAATACTGTGTAGCCAGCATTTCAATTCAAGTTAAAGGCCAAGCAATAAGACTTCTCAGTGTTCACCTCTACTATCATATATAACTTCCTTGGGTGACACCTAAAATCCAATTCCCAGAATCAAATTAGCTAACAGTTTGACAAATCAGAATGACCATTCACATTAACTAAATCAAAAATCAGGAATAGGGAGGGGTATTGTGAGCATACTTGCACCAATAAAGCCCCCAAAGCAGAACAGGAAGCATCGTCGTCTATGGAGCCAACCCAAAATCTAAGCCGAGCACAATCAACAAAAGCAAATCCATACACAACTGCACCATTATCCAAGACATTGTTTTCCTGTAGAAAACATATAACTCACCATCATACCTAACTACAATGGCATATAAAAAATGAATAACTAAGTAACAGTGAGAAGTACCTCTTTTATTGCAAGAAGGTGAACAGCATCAGGACCAATATTACCATCCACATTGGTTGATGGAGTGAGTACCTGAACTAATTTTCTCCGAACAACCTGCAATCCAGTGGTGACGCAATACCATGCACAAAAGCAGTCAATTCAAAAGCATAAAAGATACAAGATACGATATTATACAAAGACTTCTGATGTCTTGTAATAATTTAATCAACAAAAACAGGAACATTTTCAAGTGACAACTGTGTGTCCTGTCAAATATACAGTCCCAATATCAATTAGAAACTTCATAAAAGTTCCCTACATCATATTGGATAAAATAAAATTAACACACAAGAGTAAATATTATCTGATGAAATAGAGACCTGAACTAATCTCTTGTGTAGTTACAGTAAGCTACAGAATCTGTGTGTGGGTATAAAAAATAATGATTGTTGAAGCATAACTCATCAAGCACAGCCAAATGTTGAAAACATCTTGATGAACCTTCTGAAGCTAGGTAGCCAACACAACTCCAAGAATGAGAAAACTTACAGAGTTAGCTCCTCTAGACTTTGCTTCTCCAGATGTCTCTAATTGCTCCACTCGTCCAACCTTATACCTTCACAATGAAAGTAGTGTACTAAGTCTACAACAATTAAATTTATTATTGAGATTTAACACATACAGTCCAATCTATCTAGAATTAGCTACAATGATCTATATGGTGTACAAAATCATCATTTGGCATATGATAAATATAGTTTCACTACCAACTATCAAATCAAATCCATGCCATCCTTACCCACGTGCAACCAGCTTTAGAACAGCATCATCAATCCCACTTTCAGATATACCAACCTGAACCAACAAGTAAAAACCACTCACTGAAGAGATAAACTAACAGGAAAACAGGCCAAGAACCAACAAAAACAAAAATTTGAAATCACCTGCCGACATTTTCCAACACCACTTAACGTTATTTTCCAATCAAGCTCCTTATGGCCAATGTCGGCATCCATTTCATAAAGCTCATAAAATTTTCCCTGCATTGACCATTAATTGTGGCATACTATTATTAACCAAAGGTTATGCATAATAAAACAAATAAACCACAGGAAACAGAGGAATTAAAACACCAATATTCAAAGAGCTTGATTAACTAACCACTTTAAAAAAAAGCAAAACATCCATATATTTACATTTGACACTCCAATACTGTTTCTGTGATGCTGACATTTTCCCCAAAACTTCTGGAGGAATATAAAGCGTTGTCCTGTCATACAAAGGATTATCCGGCCTTCTTCCATTAGCATCCCTGATTCGAGAAGGATCGAGCCATTCAAACTTGCTAGCCACTTCTGCTTCCTTCTTAGTCATGTCCAATTCCAATGAACCGTCAAGAAATCTAACTCGTTTGCCAGAATTCAGCAACGAACCAAACTTGGATCCATCCTCTCGACTTCGCTTCACATGAGAAGCAAGAGGCAGCATCCCTGGGGTTTCTGGTCCAGTGACATTATCATCAGTTTCAACCACCACAATGTTCTCTTGATTAGCCTTTTCCTTGAAATTCACAGCATTATCTTTCACTTTCACCAAAGGTTGAAAAGCTGCTTCTGCCTTGTTCACCACTTTACAATCAGTATCAGCACATATTCCCACTGGTAAAGAAGATTTAGGCAAACTACCATTCAATGAGTGGCTCCTGCAAAAAAATAAAAAAAGCACCTGAGATACTCATAGACATGTTTTAAAAAACAGTCCACACCTGTAATTTCTCTTGGAATTCAATGGGGCCTGAGCCCAAAAAAGGAACTACAACGAAATTAATTGAGGGGCAGTGACCCTAATAACATCAGAGCAAAGCAACAAAGTCAGATAAGCCGGTGGCTGCTCATACATCAAGACATCAACTTCCATATTGCAGGCCAATTTAGCTAAAGCATCCACACAGGCATTCCCCTCTTGGTAAATATGGGAAACACAAACTCTCCACCCATCATTCAGTAATCTACGAATTTAAAGCATCACTCTCCAACCCATTGTACTACCCTCTGAGCACCCAGTGATGCTCTTAAGTCTTAACAACTATTTCAGAATCCACATAATAGAAGCCTTTTGATTGAGCCATCTGAAGACCTTAATAAATTCCCCATAACTCAGCTATGAAGGAAGAAGCTCTGCCCACTTTCGTCTGCAACATTAAGATTTTTGGAGCCACTGCAACCACAATTGCGGCGGCATTGTCCACAAATTTCTATAACATCAAGGATCACAACGAAACTGCAACGGCAACCACAATTTAAATCCTTCGTAGCATCCAATAAAAACAACTTTCCACTACAAAACAAAAACTGCTTCCATTTCAATATCGATGGCATCTTTAGTTCAATACTCTCTAACATGCATAGAAAATCCTGCTTCTATTCGACCTATTATCACTGAATAGATCAACCACATTTCCATAGCATCATTTCCTAATAAACTCACCAGTGCTTCACCTTTGACGCAAAACGAATATCAAAGCAATAGGCAAAAAAAGTATTGGAATGTTCCAAAGTACAAACGAAACAAATTCCGTTTTCTCGCACTTTCATAAAACCCTAAGGTAACTAGTCGGAGAAGGAAAATAGCGAAGCGTACCTCTGAGTAACTCTTTCGTTGTCGTCGACCTTGACAAATTTGTGCATGATGCTTTCAAACAGGGAGGGACCAGATTCTTTCTCGTTTGGCGCGAAATTTGCCGGTAAAACGCGCCGCGGCACCTTTTCCGGTGGCGTGTCGGTTCCTCTGACGTCATCGGCCGGTGGCCGTTGGTTGACAGCGGCAGTGACGTTGCCGTTGGGCTGCTGAACCGGCGGAGTGGTGGGTGGCCGGTCGCCGGAAATTCGGTGAAAATATCTAAGCATAGTGTTGAAATTTTTGGCGCCAAAAAATATTTGAGCGCTTAACCCTTGAGTTGAGCAGTTCGTTCGCAGTAGAATTAGCTGGAGAGACTTTTATAGGCAAATTTACCTCATAGGACCTTTTTGTAACTATTTACTAAATAGGTTTCTTTTGAAAATATTTATGAAGGAGTTCCTTTTTACAAAGGCAGTCTTGCCAATGGGAGGGGCAAGACAGGCTCATCACACCAATTCATTAATAATAATTAATGAATTTTAAAATGAGAATTATTAAAATTCTTAACTTAATTAGTGAATTTCATTTTACATTTTTACTCATAATAATTCTCATTTTAATTTTAAAAATATGTTTAATAGTTAAATAATCTTAGTTGTAATTATAAATCACTTCTATTAATATTTTTTTATAAAAAACAAGAGAAATAACAAGAGAAACTGATTTTTTTATTATATAAAAATATTTAATATACCTTCTTATTATCAAACTGTATAAAATAAAAATATTTTATTTGCCACATTAAATATCGCCATAAGTACTGGCGGCTCATATGCTTTTCTTTAATTATATAAACATAATGCTTTATATAAAGAATGAAGACTATAAGACTAAGGGAAATAATCTTTTGCAAAGCATATGTGCTTCGTGACCCAGTTTCGAAAGATGAGAAAAAAAATATAAATAACATGTACTTCTTTTATTAAAAAAATAAAAAAAATGCAAAATTAAGCCAGTTGTTTTGCTATACAGACCGATAATATTTTCTTCCTTCTCCATGTATTGCCACAAGCACTGGCGGCACCATCACATCAGCCTGTCTCGCCCCTCCCATTGGCGAGACTGTCTCCACCTCACCCTGTCTCGCCCCTTCCATTGGCGAGACTGGTGTCTCGTCATTGGTGATGGCGGCACCCTTTGTAAAAAGGAATCCCCTCCGTAAATACTTTCAAAATGGACCATGTTTGGTAAATAGTTACTAAAAGGGTCCCTCTGATGTAAATTTACCGACTTTTATACTATTCAGCGAATTTCGCTTCCAGTGCTTTACCTTTCTTACTTTAACTTGTTGGTAACTCGTGCAATGGTTGTGTGCATTCTTGAAAACAAAACTTGTGTAAAAATATTTGATTTAAAAGTGAATAATAAATTATATGAGGAAAAAATAATCATTTATAGCATAATGAAATAATATAAAAAATACATTAAAAAATGTTGAGATCAATTTAGAACTAACTTAGAAGATCCTAATTAGTCTAATTACTCCTAATTTATGTTTAATAAAATTCTCAAGCCTTTTAGTTAATATGAAGGTGGTAACTCATGAAGATTATATCAAAAACTTTTTAATTGTAAGAACAAAAGTAGTCACTAAATGCATGATTATATTGATGGATGCTAGTAACTATTACACTCATAAATCCCCCGCACGAATTTTGTTTAATGAAAATAATTGGGAACAAAAGCTAAAAAGAAAGTTAAAATAGCCTCAAAGTGATATTTCAAATGTTATTTTGAAATTGAAATTACTTATTGAGATGTATGCTATGAAGATCATGAATGATTGTTCCAAACTTGATTATTTCCTTCAAAATCAAATGTTGTGTTTGCAATATGTCAATAACAACTTTAATCCCTAGGTAATAAAAAAGGACTTAAGTCTTAAGATAATGTTGTAGGTAATATGTGGTTGTATATTGTATCCAAATTATAAAACATTATGGCCCTTGATTTTTAGTTGTATGGCATATATAAATTTGAGAAACAATTGTTGCTGGCATATTGAAGCTAACTTTGAATCTCTACAATAGGATAAAATATTAACTACTAATTTAAAATAGCAACAAAATTAACCTAAATTTTCACTTTTGTATGTATATATGTGGGATAGATAGTCACTGATATTATGGACGGAAAATACTTTCAAATCAGATAGACAAATAATTTGGAACTCTTATATCTTCCTCTAAAGAAACACTAACTGGTCGAGCATGTTAATCATCTTCATAGGGATAACTATTGAGAACAACTACTAAAAAATGTTGATTTGTCTAATACAGTAAAGGATTGATATATATGCATTTTACCTTACTATTTCAAAGCTCTAAATCTTAATAACAAAGTTGTATGAATCAAGATAATTATGATCTTCAACCTTGTAGGGATTTGATTCTTCTAATAGAAGATTGTAACAAATTAGTCTCATTCGCAATCAGACATGTTAAAATAAGTGGTACTATGAGTATGGAATAAATTGTGTCAGGAGGAAAATATCTACCTTGTGTACACTTTAAGGTCCCCAATGAAAATTTATAACTGCTTTCTCAAAGGAAACAACTTCGCAGCAATACCATGGTTACAAAAATTAAAAGATACTCATTTTTGTCCCTTCTAAAAGAATGAATCATGTAATACTTGTACCACTGACCAATCAAAATGAATATTTTTGTCAAAGTCGAAATGGATTTAGAGTTATTTGTCATACCTAGTTGAAGATTATTTATATAATAAATAAAGAATTTCAAAACATGGTTTGTTATTTATGTAAAAAATTCAACATGTATCAATAAATATTAACCAATAAAATCATTTTGTATGAAAATACTATAAGTATAGTAAAAATATTATTTTGTAATAAATATCATACCTAACAATACATACATTTAAATAAAATATTATACAATAAGTACATGATAGGTACTTAAATTCTCATCCCCATTCTAGTGAATGATACTTGTAGTTCCTAGCATAAAAATTAAAATTAATTTTAATTTATTATGTTATTGTGCATGCAATATTTTGTAATAATAAGATATTTGATAAATTAAATTTAATATATTTATTATATAATTATGTAAAAATATATATATATATATATATATATCTATATATATATATAATAATTAATAAAATTTTAATATATAAAGTTATTAACATAGAGATAAAATAGAAGTTTGTAATAAATATATTAACTAATTAGATTCAAATTAATTTTTAGTATAAATTTTTCAACCACGTGATATAAATATTATTCAACAAAATGTTCATTTATGTCATTATTTTATAAAGTTTCTAAGTAAATTTTCCTTATAGGATTTTCAATTAAAAATAAATATTGTTTGAGTCTTTGATATGAATTTTTGTTAAATATTCAAAGAGTTTTATTATTCATAATAGTTTATTCAGATTGATGTCAAGAAAAATAATATTTATGGTATCTATCTTAAAAAATAAAGTTAATTTAATTTGTGACATTACTTAGTAAGTATTTTAAAATTATTTTGTAATAATAAATCATTATGTAATAAATATATTAAATAACTAGATTTAAATTTATTTTTAGTACAAAAATTTAAATCTTAAAATATCAATACTAATCAACAAAATATTCATTAATTAAAATATTTAAATTTATTTTATATGATATGTAACTATGTTAAATACTCATAAAAGGAGGTTTTCCCATAATGGTTCATCCATGATTGCGCAGAGTATAATTATTGTCCGTAAATGATAATTATGATCTCTATCATAAAAAAATTAAAACTAATTTAGTTTATGATATAGTGAGTGAGCAATTTAAAAAAAATTAATAAAAATAATTTTAATAAATTAATTTTAATACATTAATTATATATTTATATAAAAATATTTTCTAAGTAAAAATAATTTTATAGGATTACAAAGTTAAAAAAAATATTGTTGCATTTTTTTATGTAATTATATTAAATATTTAGAGAAAAAACTGTGTCGTTTATATCATAGACAAATTTACCTATCGTCAATCATATTTTTTGTCTTTATTATAACTAAAAATATTTTGATTTATAATATTATTGATAAAGTAATTTAAATTAATTAATTTTGATTGTCCAATAACAAAGAATCAAACTATTATTTTACAATAAATATATTAACTAAATGTTCTTATTTTGGTAAACATAAATTATTTAATATTAAAAATGTTAAAGAATAAAATAAAATGTAGAATAGATAAAATACAAAAAGAAATAATACAGCATAAAAAGAAAAAAAAAGAAAAAACATTTAAAAAGATGAGTAGGATAAATAATAAAATGGTTATTTATTATATATAGTAAATAAATAATAATAGGAAAAAAAGGTGAAAGAAACTCAAAAGGTAAGAGAAAGAGTTGCAACGCCTGTACATCGTAGGTCACTATTGTCATGTCCTAAAAACATTAATAAAGTTATTATAGTCAATTAATAGTGCATTCGCACCTATTGTGTTCATTCCTATATTTTTCTAAAATGAAAAATAATTATGATACATTGGACTTGTCACATGTTTCAACAAACCAAAGTTGAGTTATTCTTATGCTGAAAGTTCAGGTTTTTTTACATCCATTTATATCTCTAATCTTATCTGAAATGTTATGGTGGAGATTTGTGTTTAAAGGTGCAGCGAACATAGGGTGGAGAATGGAAAGAAATTAAATGCACTGCATACTTGTTCAGTAACACATACGCATGACAAAAGTTTGAAAGCCTGACCCTTTTCATAATATATGACTGAGATAGACACCAACCTCTGAACCTGTTGAGTAGGCAAATAAAAAAAGTCAAGCAGAAATTAATGTGTAGCATTTAGAAATTATGTTATTGTATGGGAGAAATATCAAGGGCGTTTGCTGACTGAGGGTACGTCCCGTGGAACAAAGTGCAGGTGGTGATGTCAGGAAAGGAACTCAACAGAGGCCATGTCTTGAAGTCTCATGTAAATACACTCATATCTATTGAAATTGTAATTTTATCAATGACCAACCCAGGTATCAACAATATAGAATGCAACAACAAAACATATGAGATAGAATCAAACAATTAATAAAATTTTGTATATGAATTTATTAAACATTCAGTCAAAAATTGTATCATTTAATATTAATATTGCAGATGAATAAAAAGGAAAAGGAAAGAGAAAAAAGCATTTTTTTTAAAAAAAATTTGTAAAAAAATAATAGAAGGAAAAACAAAAAAAAAACGTAAAATAATAAAACTTTGTATATAAATTTATTAAACATTAAATCAAAATTGTTTCATTTAATATTAATATTTCAGATAAATAAAAAGGAAAATGAAAGAAAAAAACATTTTTAAAAATATTGTAAAAAATAATAAAAGGAAAAAGAAAAAAGAAAGAAAGAAAGTCAAATAAAAAAAAGAAAAAAAAAAAGGAAAGAAAGAGTGAGTGATAGAGATGAAAGAAAGAGGAAAAAAGGGGGGAAAGAGAGAAATTGTGAAAGAAGGAAAGAAGAAAAAAAAAGTGACAATGTCAAAAAAATTAAAAGGGGTAATTTTGTAATTTTCTGGGTACATTGCTTTATTATATAAAAAAATAAGAAAAAAGAAAGTTACATGTGTCAAAAAATTAAAAGGGAGAATTTTATAATTTGCTTGCTACATTGTTTTATTATATAAATAATAGATAAATAAGTAGTAGATTGCTTAATTTTGCTCGGATTTTTGCGGAAATGGTTTGTTACATTTTACAAGCCAAATTTGATATTATAAATTAAAATAAATAATCTAGAGAATTAAATTTTAAATATTTATTATTTCAATTTTCTGTTGACCTATTTATGATTTAAGTCTTTTCGTGTTTATGCACTCAAGGTTAGAGGATAATATATTGTTCTAGTCTTCCATCGACCTACTTATGGTTTGAGCCTCTTCATGCTCATACATTCGAGGTTGGAGAACTGTATAAAAAATTATTGAAATCTATAAATAAATATGAAAATGTAAATTTAATATAAAAATAAAAAAATAGAGCAACTTCCCAATTATGTGAAATTCACATCGAAAAAGGAAATAGATGTTTTTCCTTAGAAATTGGAATAACCTTTTTCATAAAATCTCGATGTATCATTTTGATCATTTGTCAACTTATCTATGATTCAAGCTTCTTCATGTTCATGCATCATTTCGGTTGTCTGTCGATCCATCTAGGGGTGGGTATATGGACTCGAATCCGCGGACTAGTCCGTTAAGCTTGCGGACTGTGTGGATAATGAACTTAAATTTTTTGAACCCGCATAGTAGTCTCGAATTTTAGGACCGGCCTATTTAGTCTGTAGACTTCGCGAGCTTAATATGCAAATTCCATAGACTTATCCATATCCGCTTTAGTTGAAGGTAAGGTGAGTGAAGCTCTGTGTTTTGCTTTGCCAAAAACAGAACATCCAGCAATCACTCGCATTCACATACACAAAAAATCTAAATCTTTTCTTCTCCTTCGAGAAAACACAGTCGCCGCCCCTCCTCCTCCTCATCCACTAGCCTCGACTGCAAGTCCAGTGACCCTGTCTGCCAACCTTACTCCCCCGTGAGCCACACCCCCTCGTGCCACTCTTCCACGACCACATCAATGTCACCTTGAGTCCTTGACCTCAAAGGCTCGCATGACCGCACTACCCTGCATCTTTTTCTCTTTTCATTCACTCTCTTCACCACCCTTTGTCTCTATTTTTAAATTAAAAAAATTAATTCTAAAAGTAGAATATTTAGTTTTTGTATTTATGTGGTGTTTGGACTTTGACATTTATTGGATAAGTTGTAACCTTCCTGATATTTTACATTATATTCAAGAGTGTTTGAACTTTATGTTGAAGATTACTTGTATTCTCATTTTTAATATATTTTTTTAGTTAATAAAAAAATCTTATACTTTAGCCTAAAAAATAAAAGAAAAAATAACTCTAATTTTACATTTTTTTTTAGAAAAAATTCAAAAAACAATTTAAGCTCGAGGACCGATCTGTTTCTCCATGAACTTTGCGGGCCTGACACTGACTTAAAAAGTCCATTTAGTTCACGAATTGGATTTATTCAAAAGTATAAAACCCAAGCTTCGTGGTCAGACGGGTCCTTATACCCACCCCTAGATCCATCTATGCATTTGAGCTAATCTTTTCCTTGATCGGGGTCCGATCGACAAATATGCCTATCGTTATAACACTCAGGTAATACCCCTTTTTCTAAGGTTGTAATGATCATTAAAGAAGCATCGTTACACCACAACCATAATAACAAATTAATGAGGATACGGTTACCAAATCAGAGGGAGAGAATATGTTAAGAAGAATCCCTCAACCCAGGCTAAGAAGACATATTATATTTGAATTCAATTCAATGTTTTTAGATTAGATCTTATAAACCATACCTACCTGAGACTCAGTTACATAAATAAAATAAAAAATATTTTAATCATTTTAATTTATTTTTATATGCATATTTAATTTTTAAAGTTAAATTTTAAAGAAATTATTAATAGTTAAAAATATATTAAAACTAAAAGTTATTAATATAAATACATGTTCAATAAAAAGATATAAGATTAATTTGATGATAAAAAAAACTATTCAAAGTTCAGTTAAAAAAAAAAAAAACTCAAAAATTGGTGTATGAATACATGTGCAGATGAGGGTTGTTTAGTTAGAATGTTTAACATTATAATTTCTCTTTTAATTTAAAAAAATAAATAGATCTTATTAGAAAAAATACAACTTCCAAATTGAGTCAGATAAATAAAACAGGAGGAAGTGAAGTAATTCCAAGCAAGCAAGCAAGCATGTATTAACATTATAGAAAATTGTTGGCTCAATGTAGTAGCCCTTGTTACCCACTCTTTCGGCCCTTGTCAAAAGGGTGGCCCCTTCTCTTTTTCATGCTCGATATAGGAAAGAATTTTTTTAAATTGTTTTTTGTCAACCTACAACAGGAAATTGTAATGTAAGTCACTAGAGGAGGATCCTAATTAGTAATTACATTTCTCATTTGAGTAATTTTTCTGCTTTTGCAAGCAACTAAGGCAGTAGTTGAAATAAAGTTGTTGGAGAATAAGTAAAAAAAAAAAAAAGCAGCACAAACTTCTCCCTGAAAACCAAACCAAACAACAATAAATAGTTGTTACTAAGATGTGTTGCTATGTAAAAAGGAATATGATTCTCAAAAGAAACTTCACCTTGTTATATACTACAGCCACGAGAGCAAGCTCAACCGCTTTATCTAGATCTGCATCATAAAAAATTATGAAGGGTGACTTGCCTCCTAGTTCAAGTGAAACTGGTTTCAAATTACTATTAGCTGCAGCACGCATTACTTCACGCCCTACTTCTGTTGAACCTATAAAACTGACCTACACATACATTCACAAATCACAATCAAGCCAATTCTATTAGTCTTATACTTTATTTATTTAAATCATGGCACTTCCCAAATGCTTGACATATATATTACCTTATCAATGTCCATGTGTGAGCATATTGCAGCACCTGCAGTTGCGCCAAATCCGGGCACTACATTGAGCACTCCATCTGGAATTCCAGCCTTCAAAGCATAAAAGCAAGGAAAACCAATCAGCTTAGCCTCTAGCAATTAACTTGTAAATGCCAATTATATGTTTTATAAGGAAATGAACCATTTGTTTGTTGTATCAAAAATGATAGTAGTACATTTTCTATCATTTTTTAAATACATTCTTTATTACTAACTAAAATATGTTAAAAATCAGAAAATTGTGTTGGTGATGTTTTTTGTTTAATAAGCTCTCAACTATGATTTTATAATTTTCAATCAAGTTTAGAGAAAAATGTGTGCACACAATTATATATCTAATTATAAATCATCTGTATGAACTTATAAAAAAAACTATTGAGTAGGATAAGATTGTTGACTTTTAAAACAACATTAAAAATTATACTAGTAATAATTTTTGACTGGTTGTCAATGTAAAAAAAATTATAAATGCATAAAAATTACTTTTAAATTTTAACAAACAATTAAGAAGACATTGGAAGGAGTATGTTAGGAAGTGTTTTGTTAAGACTCCTACGCTTGTTGAATACATACCAGTTTAGCTAGATGAGCATAAAACAAAGCTGAGAGAGGTGTTTGTTCAGCAGGCTTGAGGACCATTGTGCAACCAGCAGCCAAGGAAGGGCTAACCTTGCAGATAAACATGATGCTAGGGAAATTCCAAGGAATGATATGTCCCACAACACCAACTGGTTCAAGTAAAGTATATATGCATGGAACTCCCGTGCCGGCTTTAATACCTCTCCATGAATTTTATCAGCAGCACCTGCATAGTAATGTATAGTATTTGCTGTTGCAGGAACTTCGATAGCCTTAAGCAGATGGTACAACTTTCCAGCATCAATGGCATCCAATGCTGCAATTTCTTCTACGTGTTGATCAATTAGGTCTGCCCATTTCATCATTATTCTTGCTCTTTCCTTATTGACCAATCATGTCAAGTTTAATTTATATGTTACATAAGAGCTCATGGAAATTGACAAGTAATAGTAGAAGAGGGAATAAGTGGAAAAAGTAATATAGATCTCCCCTTTTTTTTTTTAATGAAAAAAAAAATTAAAAATAATTTACAATGTTAATGCATCATCATTAAATTAAAAAAAAACTGAGAAAGTCTTCAACCGTAAATAAATTTAATTTGTATAAAAAGTATTAGGCAAATATTAATTAATGCTCTTAGGACATTAGTTGTTTTATTTTTAATTTATTTAATAAATTATATTAATTAGTGGAACATTTAATAAAAAAATAGGTTTTAAATGCACATTTATTATTAGGTATTAACTATTAAAGAAATGATAATAGATTTTAATTATGCTATTAATGAATAGTTGAATTCATGCATCGACTAATTTGTTATTATACATTTATTTGTTATATTTATGAATTTTAAATTTTAAAAATAAAGTAAAAAAATTAAAGGTATTGATTTATAATTATCGCTAATATATATATACCAAAAAATTAGTATATGAAAATGTTTAATTCAATTGATTTTGATTGAATAATATTGGGGAGTTATTATAAATCTTATGATGCCTGAATTTGATTCCTACTAATAAAAAATATTTAATACATTTACTTCATATATTTAGTACTAAATAATAATAGTACATTTATCATTGAGTGTCTATATCAATTAGTTTGAAAATTTTTCAGCTTAACCAGATATTTAAGATATATACTTTATACTTATTGTTTATAAAAAAATTAGTGCATTTTTTTTACATATATTTAATAATATATATATATACTTTATGCTTATTATTTAATTTATAAAACAGTATAACTGATATTATGATATATACTATTAATATACTTCTAAAGAAATATAAATTAGTATATAAAAACTAGTATTTGTCGTATTATACTAATTTATAAATTTATTATTATATAAGATATTAAATATAAATAGCACCAATATGAAATTTTGAGGATTAATATCCACAATTATCAAACCCGAGAGACTAAAATTGTATATGCACAATAAAGGATCGCCACAACTAGGATCACCACGCTACGACAAAAATTGATTTTAAAAAAAAAAACCAAAAGAATCAGCACTAATGTTTTAAAAAATTATAGAAAAACCCTTTTAATTTTTTTTTTATCTATAATGAAATGTGTAATATTAATATAACTTTGAAAGTATTTAGTTTACTCTTTACAAGACAACAAAATTATTTTTTAAAATGAAAATAAGGATTTTTTATTACCATTACATTTTTTATCTTTTTAATTTGAACAAGGATGTTTATGCTCTTATGTATCTTCCGATGCAATGAAAAATTAAAGTTAGGCAATTCTTCTAGAAGGGAAAAAAGTTTGAGTGTTGTTGCTTAATTAATAGTTTTGAATATTTAATAATTCAAATCACTACTACTAATAATCTTTATTAAATATTACTGTAAATATATTTTTTTTGGAAATATTTAATATCCGATAAGCATGTAGGAAGGAGATCCAAAAGGTTATCACTAACAACCATATTTTAGAAAAAAATGTAGTGTTTCATAAATTTTTCACAATAACTAATAGGAAGGAGATCCAAATGGTTATCATATACAACCATATATCTAGTTTTTAGAACATATTTATCCCTTTTTTATTTTTATAATCTAAACCATTTTTTGGAAATGAATGTTTGAGCAATCGTGACAATTTCAATATAATATAAATATACATGAATACGCCAAAGTATTATTTTTTTATTTAGACCATAGGTATTATTTATTGAATGTAATTTTATTCAAGTAAAATAAGATATATGTAAGTAGTAAAATTCTCTCTCTAAATATTTAAAACAGGTGAAGTAGTATATAGATCAATTATTAAAAACAAATAAAGATAGAACTAGAAAGGGAAATAATATGGATTAATTTAATTAGTGTTAATTAATTTGAGATTTTTTTAATTTCTATTGTTATTTTTACTACTAGAATATTAAGCAAATTATTATCAGAAGCTCGTATTAAACAATAAAACAAGCTAATACTAACTGGGCCAAGCCCATTATTTGTATGACTGCTCCACAAGATCCAATTTGAAATCAAATGAAGAGAGTAAACATATCTAACAAAACTATGAAATAGAACCAATAATGTAAAAAACAAATAAAGATACATGAACGTGACAGTACCTAAATCATGACAAATAATTGAGCATTAGAACAAAAGGGATTAAAATAAACCTAGTGAGACTCAAAAGAATAACAAAAAACATAGCACCAAACACAAAACACAAGGAAATGCAACAGTAAATACGACAGAGCAACTGGTTTAAGAAAAGAACTAAAAAAAGAGAGTAAAAGACTGAGAAGGAAAAAAAAACACACATAGCTGGAACGAGATCGCACGTGCTCATCTAGCTAAAAGATTTGGATTGAACCTACCAGAATTTTAGATTTTATTTCATATCTATTATATATAATTTTTTATTGGCTGAAAATATAAAAAATTCGTTAATAATAAATGTGTTGAATTTTACAATAGTGACTTTAAAATTCATATCTATTACATATAATTTTATTGGCTGAAAATATATATATATATATATATATATATATATATATATATATATATATATATATATATATATATATATATAAAATTTATACTAACAATACATCAAAATTGAACTCTAAAAAAAACAAACCTATTACAATATGTAACATAACTTTTCCAATTTTACTAATTACTTAAATATATTTTAGTCCTTATAATTTAACATTTTTTTCTTTTAGTCCTTTCAAAATTAAATTTTTATTTTTAGTTCCTATAAATTATATTTATTTTATTTGATATCTTTATGATATTTTAGATAAGGTTTTTCTATTATTCAAATTGTTATCTAAAGGATTTTAAGGACTAAAAATAAAACAAACATAATTTACAAGACCTAAAAATAAAATAAAAAATAATTTTATAAAAATGAAAAATAAAAAAATATTAAATTACAATGACTAAAAATGTATTTAAACACTTATTAATTTGATGAAGTATACGTTTAAGGAAGCTCTTCTATAGTTCACCATTGTTTATATCCACACAACACAAAAAAAAATAAAAAAAATCAAAGCCAGGGAGAATTGTAAATGGGAGTTACAACAGATTTAACTTGAAGATACTTGTGTAGGGCTTCCATTCCAAAATCTCTTCCAAATCCACTCATCTTGTACCCCCCATAAGGAATGTCATCCCCAAAGGCAAAATAACAGTTGATCCAAACAATGCCTGCACGAATGGACCTTGACACAGTGTTGGCTGTGTCCAAACTCTTTGTCACAATGCCTGATGCTAGGCCATACCTTGTATTGTTGGCAATCTTAATTGCATCTTCAATAGTCCTGTTGTTCATTTATACAATACTCTTGAATTCAATATTCATGAACAAACTCAACGTTTTCTAGCATCAAATTAAGCTAATAGTTAGAATAAATAAATTGATTTGTAATAACTTACTTAAACTTCATCAAAGCCATCACAGGGCCAAATATTTCATCTTGTACTATAAGCATGTCCTCCTAAACAAGATATTGTGAATAAAATGCAAAAGGCAATGCGATGGTTAGTTATAAAATTATTCTGATGGAACCTTATTTCATACTTTTGTGGAGTTAAAATTCACCTTAACATTAGAGAAAATTGTAGGCTCAATGTAGTAACCCTTGTTGCCCACTCTTTTGCCCCCTGTCAAAAGGGTTGCACCTTCTTTCTTTCCATGCTCGATATAGGAAAGAATCTTTTCAAATTGCTTCTTGTCAACCTACAACAAGAAAACAATTAGCCAATAGAGAAAAATGATTTTCATATTTTACTACTCTCATTTTGTGTTTCAATAGTTAGAGGGTTACTAGAAAACAAATGTAGACATAATTGTGCTACCAAGTTCATACCTGAGGCCCTTGCTGAACTTTAGGATCAAAAGGATCACCAACCACCCAAGCATTTGCTTTTTCCACCAATTTCTTCTCAAATTCATCATAGATTCCTTCCTGAACCAACACACGGGAGCCTGCAACACAAATTTCTCCCTGAAATCAACAAGAAAATTAAATGTTAGAAGATGCACAATTAGACTACTTTGTCAAAAGGAATTAGATTTCATGAAATGAAATTTCACCTTATTAAATAGGATGCCCATGAGAGCAAGTCCAGCAGCTTTATCTACATCAGCATCATCAAAAACTATGACGGGTGACTTGCCTCCTAGCTCAAGTGAAACTGGTTTCAAATTACTATTAGCTGCAGCACGCATTACTTCACGCCCCACTTCTGTTGAACCCGTAAAGCTTACCTACATATGCACAAATCACAAATTCACAATCAGCCAATTACATTGGTCTTACTATATTTAAATTTTGGTCATCTGTTATGACTAAAACACAAAGAAGAGTCAAATCCAAATGACTAGTCTATTAGGTGGTCACTTATCAGTATTCAGTACATTGCACCTTAATTTAGCCTGTAAATAAGTAGGCCTTTTCCTCCCTACTCTCAACAAAAGCACCAATTATTTTGACTTAAGCACAAAAGAAGAGTTGAACCCAAAAGACTAATCTATTACATGAGAGAATCTCATAACTTAAGTACCACATTAAGCTTTTTATTCCACTCAATCAATGTAGGACTCAAACATACTTCCAAATGCGTGACATTTAAGTTACCTTATCAATGTCCATGTGTGAGCTTATTGCAGCACCTGCAGTTTGGCCAAATCCGGGTACTACATTAAGCACTCCATCTGGAATTCCAGCCTTCAAAACATAAAAGCAAGGAAAATCAATCACCTTTTAGTGGTTAACTTGTCGATGTCAATTTATGTTTGATAAGAAAATGAACCATTTCTTGAAGACACATACCAGCTTAGCAAGATGAGCATAAAACAAGGCCGAGAGAGGTGTTTGTTCAGCAGGCTTGAGGACCATTGTGCAACCAGCAGCCAAGGAAGGACTCACCTTGGCAACAAACATGGTGCTGGGGAAATTCCACGGAATAATGTGTCCTACAACACCAATTGGTTCTAACAAAGTATATGCATGGAACTCCCTAGACGCTTTTAAGACCTCCCCATGAATTTTATCCGCAGCACCGGCATAGTAACGAATAGTATTTGCTGCAGCAGGAATGTCAACAGCCTTGCACCAATGGTACAACTTCCCTGCATCAATGGCATCCAATGCTGCTATTTCCTCGATGTTCTGATCAATTAAGTCTGCCCATTTCATCATGATTTTTGCTCTTTCCTGGTTTTCAAACCATGCCAAAGTTCAACACTATGTTGCAAAAGAGGATGAACATTAACAATTCATAACAACCCCAACTCTTCTCTTTAAACTCACAACATCCATTTGGTTGCTAATGACAATTTGTTATGAATACGAGAATTCATTACTAAAATGTAATATCAACATTATCACGAAGTAAGTAACCATGTCTAGAGCTTGGTTGATTATTAACTACAGGATCTAAAATGCAATTGTCTGTCTAAGTCATGAACATTAGTTAGTTTTATAGTCAATTCAAAAGATAGAAGAAACATGTGAATATACTTTATGATACCTTGAAAGGATTTTCAGCTTATTTCAATAAATTTTTAAAAGAATTTTATAAAAATAGTTGGCAATTGGTTTAAAAATAATTTAACTCAAATTTCTTTTTTTTTTTTTACAAACAATATATAGATAAACGCTTATATAGTAAACACTTATCAAGACAGTATACAATCGTGTCTAGGTTGTCTTGCTACTTTTAACAAATCATGGTATCATATCACCGCCATCAACCCACGGACTGGGTGAGAATGATCAACATTGCAACTTGCAAAAATATCATATGTTGTATTAGGTTTTAATTTAACATGTATTAGACTATTTGTTCACCTATTTTAAGTCAAACTCAAAACACACGATACGGTCACAATTTGAAGTCAAACTCAAACTCAAATCACGCAATACGTTCGAGACCCTTGTGTACCGAGTACAAGGTTCTTCCACATTTTCCAATTTTGATTTCATTCAAAAAAGCCAAAATGTTCAAATCATATCTCTTTTCTAAATATACATATTTTTAGGATTTTTTTTAAAAAAAAAATAGAGAGGATCCCATTGAGAAAAGGAAGGAGCAAGGAATGGAAAAGGAGCCAAGTGCTGTGCAAGGTTTAAACCCACATGCTTAAGTTGTATGCTCTTCTTCTCTACTTAGTAAACTGTTTTATTAGAAATGAAATTTGTGAACTAAAATATAAAATTATAAATAAAAATAATATAAAAACTCAACGATAAAGATAACAAATAAATAAAATGTAAAAAGTTAAAAAGATGAAAACCAAAACTCAAAATAAATAAAAACCAAAGTTATTAATTATAATATGATGTAATGAGTTTAGTAAAATAATTTTACATTGTTAACTAATAAAAAATTATCATAAATGTAACTTTTATGATAATTATTATACATTGATAATTTTATAATAATTTTGTAATTAAATTATATAAAAAATACGTAGTCTATTTTAACTTTTTGTTTATGATAATAATTTTGTAATTAAATAGTATAAAAAATACGTAGTCTATTTTAGTTTTTTGTTTATGTTCACTTGATTGGTCCGATGCATTATGAGTACATACAGACAGACAAAGCTTATACTATATTCAGAAAAATCCATTTCCAACTTCCAAAATATAAAATACTACTGACTTACTATACGGTCTGAACCAATACTTTGTATTTCTATTATAATTGAGGGCTCTTCAATTTATTTTGAGATGAATTTTAATGTATTGTTATTTTTTATACCATTAACTAATCAGAAAACATTTAACATTTTAAATAAGATTTTTAAATTTGTTATAGTGAAATTTTAATTTTAATAATATGATCATCTAAAATTTATTGACAGCGTAAAAAATTTATATATTACAACGTATTTTAGTATATGCTTCTGCGTCTTACTGTTTTCATTACAAAATATATGAATTTAATTAAAATAAATGTTCATCGTACATATGCTTCTACGTCTTTTTGTTAACGTAAAAAACTAAAAATCAGGGTAAACATATGTAATCGACTTGTTACCAAAAACGAACTAGCTTTTATTCTATGGCCACCGTTACTCTAGAAATCAAATATTTCTTCCATCTCAAAATAATTGTTAAATTTTTAATGAAAATCTCTTAAAATAAATTTAATGTTAATTTTTAATATAACATTAATTATTTTTTATTAATATTTTTAATGAGTATCACTTTAACTTTTTAATATAATATTAATAATAAAATTAATTTTATAAAATTATTATTTTTTAATATATTTTTACGTAAACAAATTAGGACAATAATTATTTTAAAAAAGAGTAATTGTATATTTGATTTATGGATGAAAAAATACTCTTAAAGACAAAAATAATTTATGGGGGTGGTACTATCAAATGCGTATTTATGGGGTGGGCCATACGCGGGACGGGCCGACCCGTTTACCCACCCTACACACACTCATACGTGTGGGAATGACCCGTGAAGCATGCTACACAAGCCACAAGTGGGAAGAAAATGTCAAAACGAAAAAGGCATCATTAATGAATACGATAAGATTGATGAGAGAAAATAAATCAAATTAATATATGCCCGCACAACAAGATGAAGTTGACCGGCATCTTTAAGAATTCAGTTCGGAAATTTGATTCTGAAAATAAGTCAAAGATAATTAAAATTTTACGAATTAAATAATTAATGCTTTGACATTTTATATTCAATTTTATAAAAATGACTAAGTTAATCTTTTGATTTAGATCTTAAGATAAGAATACGAGAGAGTATACTAGTATTTTAACGGATTTTTAAATAAAATTTTCTTACGTACTTTTATTCCTTACCAAAAATGCAGTAAAAAATTAATGAGACCCGCAAATTATTTGTCATACTAATAACTCATAACAGTTATAGAGAAACAAATGGAGAAATGATAACGTACAGCACCGGGCATACGGGGCCATGGACCATAGTCGAAAGCGTCACGTGCCGCTTTGACAGCAACATCAATGTCTTCTTTTGCTCCTTCTGCGATTCTTGTAATCACTTCTCCTGTCCTGGGATCTATTGTTTCAAACTCCTTCCCTTTTTTTTTTTCCAATTTTATAAAACAAAAATTAAATATATAAAGAAGGTAAGCAAAAAAAAAAAAAACTCAGGAAGGTTTTCACAATTTATTTAAAGAAAAAAAATTTAAAAAAATTCACCACTTGAATATTTGGTTGATAGGTTGATATATTATTAGCCACTCCTTTGATAGTTGTGATGGTGCATTTTCTACCTTTGGGAGCTTTTCAAGATATTATAATAACAGTTACATTTAACTTTCCCAACTTTTAATACGAGAATATAAATAAACTGACAAACTAAAGTTGACTTAACTGTAAAATATATCGAATATTTATAATTAGTATGAAAGCTTAAATTCGTATCTCAATATTTCACTATGGCTGGTCTAATGTATACAAGATTAACCTTGACTAATGTATACCAAAAATACATTATACTATATTAGTACTGTTATCATACATTAAAAAATTATTATTACATTTTTAACATAGTCCGCACCTATAAATATTTTTTAAAACTCATAATAAGTACAGTATAAAATTATTACATTCGTAATCATAGATAAAATTTCATGCCTCGAGATAAGCGTACTCGTTATTGTTGTATTGTCAAATTTAAAATAGAAATTATTTATTGGCCTTTCATTTTTAATAAATTCCCTTTTTCATGAATATGTTCCTTGGTTGAGCAAAGGCTGGATCAAATGGGGCAAGTCTTATCTATTCATTGCTTCACACAAACCATTGAATAAAAATAACCTATACAACGAGTTTGCACCCCCTATCTTTGGAATTGTCGTTAGTATTTTCGTATGGTGTACTATATTATTCCTTTTTCACATAAAAGATATTGGGTCCAAAAACCAAAAAAAATAAAAAAATCAGAACAGGAAAGGATGAATAGGATTAGCAGACAAAGGATTTTATCATTATCCATCCAAATTTTCTTCCGTTTCACTTGATGACAAAATTTAAATCCATTTTTTTAAGTGTTATATATTAGTGTTATTTTCTAATCAAAATTTAAGTTTTTTTCTAATTTTAACTAGTGTAAAACACAAGATGGGAGACCCGAGTGATTAACTACGTTTTTCCGAGAGAAATTAGTTATAGACAAAGTCCATAGGTTTTTTACACCAACAACATGCATAAAAAAATACAGTGTAGGAATAACTTTTTCCACATAAAATAAAAAAGTGAGACAATAAAAGAATATATATATATAGGGAAATTAAGGAGAGAAGAGAGGCGCATAACTAACTAGTTAATAAATCAGAACCTGAAAGGGAATCAACAAATTCTCCATTGATGAAGAGCTTGGTGAACTTGATGGAGGGCATCTTGAAGAAGGAAGCGTCGTGGCCGTTGGAGAGAGCAGCCATGGTTGTGTGCCTGCAAACAAATTAAAAGCTGCAGAGAGTAGAGGCAACGTGTTGAGTTGTTGAGGTTTTCAAAGAACTGAGAAGAGGGACCTCTTTTATATACACACACTTTTACTTTGAGACAAGAACAATGGGTGCACAGAGAAACATGTCATATACAACTCACGAGCCTGCCAGAATTATAATAGAATTGTTTGTTTATTATGTCAATTATATTCTTTTTTATCATGACGAAATCTTTATGGAGGATTCTGAATATATTTAAAGTGAATATTTTTTTTTTAATTATAATTTATTTCATAATTAAAATATAAACTCTAAATCATTTAAGGAACACACGGTTTTTCAACTTTTTATCTCTCTACTTATGTTTACATTATTTTAATGAAAATGTATAAATATATTTCTTTTTAGTACCGTGTGACACATGTTTCCCAACCATCAAATTAATTTATGATGAGCATTGTTTTTCAAAGTCTTCAAAGTAACAAACTTTGAATACTTTTTTCTCATTACATCTTTTTTTTAAGACTTAATTGTAAATTTAATTTTCTTATTTATCTTAGCTCCCGATTTTAGTTTTTTTTTTAAATTTAATTCATCAGTTGAGTTTTTATTTAATCCTGTTATTTTAGTCCTCATTTTTGAAATTAAATGTTAATAATTAATTATTTATGTTGACCGTCACGTGTCGTGCTTTATTGAACGTTAATAAGATATAAAAAATCAAAACACATGTGAAGATTAATATCCAATCAAAACACAATACGTGATAATCAACGTAAATAATTAATGGTTAATGTCTAATAAAAATATTACGTGACAATTAATATAAACAATTAATGGTCAACTTCCAAATTCGGGATCAAAGACTAAAATTATCATATTATAAAAAAAAGGACTCAACTTAAATTACAAAAAAGATCAAATTTATCAGCTGGGATAAATAAGGAAACCAAATTTATAATTAAGTCTTAAAAAAAATATATAATTACACTTGATACCTAACTATTATTGTAATTGTGAATTTTGATTTCTTGAGTTTTTATTATTTGAATTGGATATTTTTTTAAGTCATAACTAATTATTCTCTAATTTTAGTTTTTTAATGTGATTAAATGACAGTATAAAATAATTTTATATTATTAATATATAGTATATTTTGTCAATTATAATTTTGATTTTCTTATTTAATTTAATTTATAATTTTGATGTTCTTATAAAAAAATATTCGGTCCCTTTATTTTTTCAAAATTACAGATTTTGGCTCAAACATCAATTTTAGATCATTGATCATTAATAAGAAAAACATTGACCGTTAAATTGCTTATGTAACAATATATATATAATATTGAAGTTTTTAATCGTTAATTTGATTAATATACTATTTAATTTAATAAGAATTCAATTAAAAACATTAATTATTAAAAAAAAAACCCTCTTTAAATCATCTCAAAATTTAATTAATTTAATAATTCAAAATACAATGAGCAAAGGATCGATGAAGTGGCAGTGGGATGATGGTAGTTGCCGTGATACTGATACTGGTGACCACAACAATGCTAGAGGTAAGAATAGTGATTTTTTTTTTCTAAATGCATTGATTAATTTTACATAGTTTTTTTTCTTTCAAAGTTGAATTAAAATGACCCTTATACATTCTTACTTTACACCGCTAATTTCTATCAAATTTTTACTTAAATTTTGTGGTCTATTTTTTTCTTTAGAGTCTTTAATATGATATACTATTTCAAAACTAAGTCTCCTGAATAAAATAGAGAGAAGAGAGAACATACATAGAGGAGAAATAAAAAGAAAATTGTGAATTGTTTGATAGAGAAAAAGACTAATGCCATCAATAATAAATATATGATTTGATCGGTTGTTGGATTAAGATAACAGGAAAAGATATTGTTTTATTTTATTTTTTCTCTTCTAATAATAGATAATATTTTATTTTAAAGATGTTAATGGTCAAATTTGTGCTTGTTCAAGTTAACAAAGGGATAAGTTTTGCTTTAGAGACCTTTTATCTCCTCGTAGACCCTTTTTCATGGGTCTATGTTAAACTTCTATCAATATGAAAGATCAATTATTAGAATAAATTATAAACAAAAGAGTAATGAGTTTCAATAATATTAACTTTAATGATAATCCTAATAATATTTTGATAATAGTTTTAATTATAAATTTTGATAATAATAAAAACCTTCTTTCATGGACTAATAGTTAGTTTGATAACAAAAAGACTAATCACTTCAATAATAGATATGATTTAATATACTTGTTTTCGTTAACAAACATAATCTTATGTTATATTTAAGGAAAAATACAATTCTTTTTTTGGAGACCTTTTATTCTCCTAGTAGACCTTTGGTCGTGGATATATGTGTTAAACTTCTATCAATGTCAGATATCGATCATTATAACAAATTATAAACAAAAGAGTAACGATCAAATTTTAATAATATTGACTCTAATGATAATCCTAATAGTATTTTGATAATAGTTATAATAGAAATTTTGATAATAATAAGTATGGACTCAAATAACAAAAGTTTTGAAAAGAAATTAAGATTAGAAAAAGTAAAAAGAATTTTGAGAAAAATAAAAAATAGAATTGAAATGTTGATTGTAAATATTTTGTAACTTATCAATTCATAAATGTCTCATTGTTGACTTGAGAGGACATTAGGGTGTTACATGTTTTAACCTTTATTACAATATACAAGTTTTATATTTATAAAATACATATTAAAATCATCCATAACTTTTCAAATAACTTTGAGTGATCATTTTTACGATTAATAACTTTTGTCTTTTATTTTTATTCTTTATCACTTATATTTTTAATCTCCACTTTTATTTTCGTCTATTATCTTTCCATGTCTTGATACTTTCTAATTTTCCATTTTTTTTATCATTATACAATTAACTAAAAAATTATATTTTGATACTCAGTCAAAATAACTTATTAAAAGATTATTTCTTAATATTTTACCTAAAATCATTTTTCCATACTTGAAAAATGACGAAATTAAGAAAAGAATGTCTATTTTTTAATAGAAGATATAGTTCTCCTCTTCCCTTAATTAAATACACTCCGATCCTCTAAATTTAAGTTGTCGAATACAAAATAGGAGGATTTGCCGACTCGCATCCATTTGTGCAGTAGCAGCCACCACCATTTCCGATAGTGTACGTGAGTCACGTGACCACCTATTTGCAACCAGAAATGAAATTCAATTTTTTTTCTGGAATATACTCATTAGTCATTACATTTCTATATCAAGAAGAACTACAATATAAGATGGAATACACCGGAAAGTATGGTGACTAGGATGCAAATATATTGTCCTGAGCATCTCCGATGTAAGAAATTTATATGAATTTTTTAATCATTTTTTTTAATTCTCACAATATCATATCATTTATAAAAAATTTATATAAAATTTTATTCCAATACAAAAAATTCAAAATTAGAGTTTTTCATAAAAAAAACTATTCTTAGCAATAAAAAAAATACATTTATCATATTAGTATGCTTCAATATAGAATAACTCACAAAAAATCATTCCTTAACCTAAAAAATTATGAAAACACTTTCCATTGGAGATGCTTTAAAATCTGAGGAAACTAGTTAGTAGTTTGTATTCTAATAAAACTTAATCCAAAGTTTGGATAAAATCTAAGACTACGTGTCTACGCCTTCAGGTAAAAAAATCAACCCCAGCTCAGAAATGAAATTCAATTATTCCATGGCTATGATGCTCAATTTCCTTTCTTCCTACGGTGACCACTGAATCAATCTTCTTCTAATGTGGCACGACCTTTGACGAAAGTGATCCTCGTAGTCCTGGCCACAATTTTCAATTTCCTTTGTATTTCTGCTTTAATTTGGAATAGATAATGAAATTTGTTCATAAAAAAGTGTCAAATACTGATATATTAGTTATTAATAAAAGATAAAAAACAAATTTAACATTTAAATACATAAAAAAATACAATAAATTAATTCATCAAATAGTTTAATAATAAATTAGTCTCCAAATTTTATAACTTAATGTTCAATTAATCCTAAAAAATAAAATTTATCATCAAATTGATCATTCAATATGACAACTTAATAATAATATGATCTTACAAATTTAATGACACGACTACTTTTAAATTAATTTGACCATTTATTCTTTTAAAATTTTCATACTATTATGCTTTCTTTCACCAAAATTTCAATAATAAAAAATTGAAAAGAAAAAACAAATTTGCAACACAATCTATAAAACAGGCACTAGTTAATAATATATTATATATTACATACATTGTACAGTTAAATTTTAATATGTAAAATCATATATTTTTATATCTAATAAATAAAAAATTTATTATAAAATTTTAACTAAACAATGGAGTAAAACATAGAATTGAACTTTGATATAATAATAATAATAATAATAATAATAATATTATTATTATTATTATTATTATTATTATAAAAGTGACTATGCATTATTAATTAATTAGAAATTAATTTAAATGAGACTCTAAAAGTAATTATTATAAAATTTAATAATTTTATCACACATCACAATTTATAACTCAACAGCAGCGAAAACCATTTATTCTGTGATTGAATTCTAATTAAATTTTAAAAAGTATTGTTATGAGAACTTTATTCATTTATAAATTCATATAACTGTTAAATAGAATATAATAATATTAATACTTACAACACGATTAACAAAATATAACTGTTGATTATTTTACACTGAATAGTCAAGTCTGAAACATGAAAGAAATAAAAAGGAAAAAATAAGAATGATAAAAAAATGAATGGAACAAATACATTGTTTAAATAAATAGCAGTGTGAATCAATTTGCCATGGTTACTAACAGGTGTTGCTGCGAGATTGTTTCAGCTCAACTGTTTTGAGTTTGAATTTATGTAATTGTGTTAAAAAAAAATATTGTCATAATAATTTTATCCAATTCAAATATTATTAACTTTAATGAAAATATATAATGATTTCAGATTTCAAGAATTAAGTGTGTAGTTACATTAAATAAATTATTTAAATAGATAAATACAAGAGAGAAAAGAAATAAGTGAACCTTGTTAAATAAAATGGAAAAGAGAATGGAAAAAATTATAACTAATTTAAAATTTGATTGAGAAATAAATAAAATGTAACCCATAATTATTTTTATAAAAAATTAATTCAAATAAAAATAATTTAATTTTAATTTTAATATATTAATCATGTGTATTGAATATTATTATTTTTATTCTTATTTATCTCTATAATTGTTTTGTTATATTTATATATCACATCTTCTTTTTTTTATTCATTTACCCCCGAGTTCCACGCTTACCTTTTCTCAAAAAGAAACTTATCCGTGACGTAAGTAGGGGAAACTGGAATGAGTTTTCGCAATCAACGTCATCATTGTTTGATTCCACAAACAAAAAGCTAAATTGTGGTCAATCAAATAGTTACGTTTGTCCAATGTGAAATCAGACAAAGACGTTAAAAATTTGTGTTTGTATACAGTTTTTTTTTTCTTTCTCTTTTACTAAAAAGAGATTTCAATTTTTATTTGATTTCCAACTCATTTCCTTTTTATCAAACCAGCTTAATTTAGAATATAGTGATAACTTCAATCTTGAATTCATTCTCAAGCAGATAAATAAACTCCGTATCTTGATTAACAGTTTGTTTGGTATAGAAAAAAAAAAAATAAGGAGAAGAGGAAAGAAAATAGTGAAAATGAGAGAATAATGATTATTTGACTGTCCCAAAGTGCAGAGAAATATTAAAAAAGATTAGATGAAACCCGTCAAAAATTTCAGTTCAGCCACAAAAAAGTGAAGAAATGCAGCAAAATTGCAGCCACCCACTAACCCACATGTGGATTAGTTTTTTTTTTACCAAAATGGATTAATTCCTAATCATTTGTTACAACTTTTCAAAATAATTAGATGCCGAAAACTTTCGATTGTAATCAGAAGTTATTTAAAACACTTTATCATAAATGAATTATTAAAATAAAAAATGAAATCAATTTGTTTTATATAAAAGTGATTATTTGATGAAAAAGTTTAAACAACCTTCATAAATTAGTCAAAATTATAATTTTAATTAATTGTTTAGATATTTCAAAACAGTTAAATTCACTGAATTTATAGTTATTTTTGAACAAACTGTATTAAAATAATATTATAATTATAATTATAAAGTGATATTTATATGGTATTTAATATCATAATTTTAAGAGATATAAAATTGATTTGATGTGAGAAAAAAAAGAAAAGAAAAAAAATGTAGATTCGAATCTTCTAATAGTTAATATTTACTAATAAAAAAATAACTTACTCTATCACGGCTGAAGTAATAAAGAATAAAATATGTAATAACATGTTAATGTAAACTAATAATTAATAAAAAAATACTAATGAAACCATTGAACAGGACATGATTTGGTATTAGACTTTTGTTTCTACTGTTAAGATTTATCATATCCTTCAACGTGTTCCTCATAGGCATTCTTGACAAGGTCGTCAAGAATTTAAAAATTCCAAGTTACAAGGTGCATAACTCATTAAAAACAAAATGCAAAAGTTGGAACTTTCAATATTTTAAAGCTAACCCACTCTTTTTTTTTTTTTTATCAGAATACAAATATATATTAATAAAATAGAAGAGGAAGGGTATAAGAAATACTCCACCTCAAACAATAGAAGGCCAATCAAACTTGTAAGAACCTGGCAGAACAAATTTGAAGGAAAAGCTAACCCATTTGCCACACGTAGTTCATTTGCCTTTTACCACTTGTGATTTTTAAGGATAAGTGAGATGATTGTACATGAAAATTTGAACTTTATATTGGAAACGAAAATAAAAGAAAGAATTAATTGTAAATTTAGTTTCTTTATTTCTCTTAGTTTTTGAATTCGGTCTTTTTATAATTTAATTTATCAATTGAGTCTCTTATTTCAATTCACAACCTTAAAATTGGACTTTGATTGTTACTTGCAAGTGTTGACCGTCACGTGTCGCGTTCTAATTGAATGATATTTTGATGTGCCATTTGAATGGACTATTTTGTCATTTTAACATTGTCTTCCCTTTCCCCTCCTCCTCTGTCAACCTCGGCACTCTCCACCACCAAGCACATTGTCAATCGCATCGGCGACATCTTCAACAAGGAAAACTCACGAATAACAACCACTCTCCCTCGGGATCCCCCTCTCCGATCTCGACGCCAACCCCACTTTGGATCTTGTGACACCTTCTACCTCGCACACACATATAATAAACGAAATGTAAATGCGAAACTAATTAAAAGCTTTAAAATACATTTAAATAAAAGTTTTCCAAAAAAGCAAAGGGTTCACATTCACTTCTCAAGTATCAAAATAGAACTAGCCCAAATAAGAAAATCGAATTGTCTCGGCTCAAAACACGGTCAACCAAGTTTATGAAAAGGAATTCAACTAACAATAGAAATCATGAAACAACTATAATGTTCATGAAATTATAACATGTGAGATAAAAGTCATATGCCCCGATGTCACATCTATCAGAATATTTCCATGAGAAAAGCTAAACCTCTCCACCTCCAGCATGATCATCATCATAGGTTGGCTCACCTGAAAGAAAATGACAATCAACTCAAACACAAACACACCTCGGGAGTGAGTTATCACATTTCTAAATAAAAATACGAATAAACAAAGAATAAACAAAATACATTATACAAATATTTGTAACATAGCTCAACTTACTACAATCCACGTCACTTTACCATATTATCATTTAAATTTATTTCTTAATCATCAATCACATTATACATGAATCACATACTCGATTCAAGACGTAACAACACTCACCAATTTCATAATAAATCATTCACAGGTGTTATGCAACAATTATATTAAGACTCAAGCTTATATGCAATGTGATATCATGTTTGTGAAAAATAACACCAAGACGCTTAGAAGTACATAACAAAACACGCCACTCAATGGGTATGTCAAGTCACTTTCACTAAGTAAAATCATAAGGTCAGTCATGATCAGTTTGTTTTGCAAGAATGTTCTAACCATATGGGATCAACATAGACTTAAAAGAGCACTTAAACTGATCGCACATAAACACTTTTCTCACGATAAACACGAGTCGAGTTATTGTATTTTATAACTCATAACACAAGTAATATCACTTCAAGTATGAACCACTCACTTATTCACAACTATATCTCATGCCCATAATTTCAAATCCCACAAATTAACTAACTACAAAATATACTTAACAAATAGATAAACACGCATTATAATAATAATAATATATATCTGACTTAAGCTTTTAAATATATTTACATCTAACAAATATATATAACACGTCGCTATACAAATACATGTAATATTAAATATATATAAAAATCAAAACAACATGTAACCAACATATCATTAGATAAACATATTTAGATAATAAAAATAAATAATAAATACATTATATATATTAATATAAAATCACAAACACATTTATATCAATAAATAAATAATAAACTTATTAAATATATATATATATAATAACAACATATTAAGTATATATAATTATATATATTAATATAAAATAATAAACATATTCCATGATAAATCACGTATGGAGAACGAAACCAAAAACTTGTGAAATGAAAGTGTCAATATGTATATAGTGCGACATCGGAAATTTTACAAAAAGGAAAAAGAAATCAACAAGATTCAAAGGTCAATATATTAAGTATATATATAAAAATATCACTACCACACAATTTTCACGCTAATTATAAGGAATCTCAATTTTTAGGGCTCACACCTAACACAAGAACACATCCATTTCACAATAAATTCGCATCAGGAAACTAATTGGTCTGTCAAAACATAATCAATTTGTGATTAAAAACATAAGAACATAATTGAATTTCATAAAATAACCAAAAAAATTGATCCTCTAAGGATCTCTACACATGTTTATTCTAATTCCCAAACGTGAGTAACTCATCTTTTACCTCGATGTAGTCATTCAAGCTTTCTTTGTTAGTAATGGTGGTATTTTTGATACTCTCTAGAGTTCCTCCTCCGATTGATCTATTAGGGTTCTTGAGAGTTAGAGAAAAAGGAACATAAATATTTTTGTAAAACTGCTCCGGGATTTAAAGTTCCTTTATATAATGAAAAATATGATGACCTAATTCTTATTCTTTTATTTAAAAGAAAAACCAAAAGGCACTACTATTACAGATCTTGCCATCAATAGAGCCGACAAGGTCAACCCCTTCCACATGGCGGCCTCCATCTTGGCATTGTGGCCACCACCACCAACCCTCTTTACATTGTCGCTGAAATCTACAAGCAACTCGTCGCCTCCAAGGCTAGACTCGTTGTCACACTCTTCGCCCTCATCCATAAATTCAACCAACGCTAATAGTGCTTGAAGGTGATCACTATTGCAATCTGTTAGATAATTACATGAGTTTCTCCAAAGCCAAATAGGGAGCAAGGTCCCCAAACATGAGTTTTGAAATGAATTTTTTTTGGATCTATTAATTTTTTCCTAGATATGTTGTTCAATTTTATTTCTTTAACATGTTTTGTTGCTGAATTAATGGATTCCCTTGAGGATGTTTTCTTCATTCCTGATTAGATACATTGCAATTCTAACAATGCTATCGTGTGATGGGGAACAAGAAAATTTGGAAAAATTACCACTAATGGTTAAAATGGCGCACCAAAATATTATCCAATCAAAATGTGACACACGACGGTCAATGTTTACAAGTAACAATTAACGTCTAATTTCACGATTGAAAACTGGAATAACTGGATTGCAAAAAAATAAAAGACTTAATTGGTGAATTAAATTAGAGGGGACTAAATTCGAAAACTAAGACAAATAAGATGACTAAATTTACAATTAAGTCTAAAAGAAAAGAATTATTTTATGCGAATAAAAAAATCAATTCTTTTAAATAAAATAAAAAAATAATTGATCATTACTTATTTATTTTCTTTTCTTTTCTTTTATCTCATTCAAAGATATCATTAATTACATTTTTTTCTTCTTTATTTTCCAATACTTTGGAGTTTACAAACCAGTCTTCACGTGAATGAACCTCAAACAACTCCACTTCTTACGGAAGACGTACTAAAAAGGGATGATAAATTTGGATGAATTCAAATTAATCTAGTTATCATAAAAAAAAAATCTCAAATTAAAATAAAAGAGATTAAACTTTTAAAAAAGTTTGATTCATTTTATTTTTTTATTTCATTCTATTCTTTTTCAGATATAAGTATTTGTGGAAAAGTGTATCTAAATTAGGTTAGACTAACTATCTAAATCTGGAATAATCTTATTCCATCTTACATAAGTTTAATATTAATTTATCCTTTCTCTTTTTTTTTTTTTTCAAATTTAGGGAGACATTTGAATTTTAAAAAGTTGCTCCCAATAAAATTTAAAGCTGACTAAAAGACAAATATCACCCATCTAACTGGTATACGTATAATGAGAAAACACCGCAAAATTCGAAGTTCCAACAATCTTGTTGTCATATCTTGCATTTAATGCATTGCTTCATGCGGGTTTCCCATTATTTTAACATATTTCATTTGTTAATAAAATTAAGAGGATCTTGTACGAGTAATAATGCTGTTTAATCAAATCAAAATTTCAATTCAAAGACAAATTATTTCAAGCGAAAGAGTTAGTAGCTTATATTGCATCCTCTTTTCGTTTATACACGAAGATGGTGAGAGACTTTCTTTAATGTTCCACAAATATATATCAACAATATTTATAACTTTCTGGAAGCTTTAAAGGTCAAAGTAACATTAAATTATGAAATGGAGAGCAATTAGAAGTGACCTTTTTATTAAATTAAACTAGAACGCAAATCATGATGTAGCTTTCACCTAATTGTGAGGCTCTATATGGCTGCAAACAAAGAAGCAGTTAAAGCCGCCGACACAGTACGTGATTCACATTCATATTCTAAAGCAACACAAGTTAACGTGCGTCCAGACTAAACAAAGACAGAAAACTATAAACTTGATAAGAAAATGGGAGCAGAGTTACATACGCTAGCATAAACATATAGTATTCATACTCATAATAGATCTAGCTGTTCAAATTTTATTTTAGTACGTAATCTAACTCATAATAGTCTATTTAAAGGCTTTTCTAAACTATGGGGTTTTCCTTGTACCCAGTTATATATATATATTAATTCCTTTTTTCGGATAAAAAAAAATCTTACATTGCATGTTAATTGCCAACATCTCATATTCGTAAGAGACTCACCTCGTTAAGCTCTAAGTCAGAATTTTAAATTAAATGGTATCAAAGTTTATTTTGATTATGTTATTATTAGGTCAATGTCGTCACGTATAATCATTTCAAAACCAGTGTCCACACCTTTTAAAAGTTACTACTATTTGCTTTCTAAAATACTCTCGAAACTCCTTATGTTTATCACTTTCGAAAGAATGTTAACCATCAACAGCCATTGATGCTTATCTTTATTAAGCGCTTAATGAAACTGCTAGATAAGTTTATCAAAATTCTCCACGTTTTTTCAAAAAAAAAAACTTTAAGTTTCAATAAAATAATCACTCGTGGAATTTTTTGTTATTATTTTTGGATATATAGAAAGTAATTAAGTAATAACTTAAATATTGCAATGCAAGTAATGATTTTAGCAAAACTAATTATTCGATGTCCGTGTTCTCAAATAACTAATATTAATATCAAAGGGTCCAACTCAATTTGTTCAACAAGATAGATGATTATTGTAAATCTATTGGTACCGTATTTAATTCCTACAAATAAAAAAAACTAATACTAATAGATAGTACAAAAATGGATTATGGTATTATTGTCACTATAACATGGGGCACAGAGAAATCCATTCAATTTAGAAGCACACCATGTACGCTATGGCCTGTTTGCCGAGTTGAGAAAAAGTACGGTACAGTGGGCATGGGTACTCACTGGCCCAATAATAGCCCACAGTCTATAGACTCAAGTCAAGAGGAAAAGAATGGCTACCTCACTAAGCCATAGTGAGGGTAGGTTTAATTGAGTGAAAAATAATGAAATAAAGAAGAAATATTTGAATTAAAGTAGAATTAAAGAGATATGTGATTGATATTAAACAGTAAAAATTTCTTTTCAATTCCTCTCCCCTCCTTGTCTACCAAATCTACCCTCAATATCTCTTGCCAAATTCTCAAGGTTCGAGGGATTTTTCTTATCCTATAATAGTGTTTTTTTTCTTTCTTTTTTTTTAAGGAAAAAGATTAAACACCAACAAATGATTGTTTTAGTGGTAACAAACTCAGGTCCTTAAGCATGTAGTTAGAGGTTCAAATTCAAATCCTAATTTTCGTGTGTCAAGAAAATCTAGTTAAAAGGAAAAAAAAAAGAAAAAAAGTCTACCTTTATTTAAGTATCTCGATATCTCTCAAAAGAGACTATTCTTAGCGAACAGTAGATATTCCTTGCAATCATTAGCACGTCTTAAATAAAATAAAAAATTAGGCCAGACATATTTAGAGAAAAACTTTTGAAAAACTAATGAGTTGTTATTTTCTTCCTTTTTATAAAAAGGGAGAAAGATATGTTTTCAAACAAAACTAACCAAAACAACTTCTAAAAATATATTACATACCCTAATATCTCTCTCATCTTGAACTAATAGATGAGAAAAAAAAATCAAGCTTTTAGTTTACAGAAATTTTAAGCTAAAATTGACAAGCAAATTCTACTTATTTTTAAAACTTATTTTAAATTTAACTTTAAAATAACTTTTAAATTGAAAAAAAAATGGGTTGTATAAGTATTATAAATAAATATTTATCAAAGTAAATAAAAATAGTAGACATTTGCCGGTGTTGTAACATGGACCAGGAAGGGATGACGAAATAAAATTAGATATATTGTTTCCAAAAAAAAAAACTTGAGGAGTCGTCACCAACATTTATTTAAGAAAAACGTTGGATAAATAAAAAAAATAAGGAATGATCTAAGATTTGAGAAAAAAAAAGATTTGAGAATCGTTTACGCATGGGGAAGGTGTTAGTACCCCACAAGCCTGTCACAAAGATGGAACCTTTAATCGAGTGTGCTAAAAAACAAAGTGACTTTTTAATTCTTATCTTCCCTTGAGAACATGAATTGTATTTCTTATATTTTTGTTTATTTAGGAAAAAAAGAAAACATTTTTTGTGGTGGATTTTGTGAAGTCAAGCAAGCCGGAGACCTGACATGACATTCACAAGATTTACTCACACTTTATTGAAGCACTACCATGCAAGTCGGAGACCTGGGATGAAGTGTGTGGAACGTGAAAAAAAAAAGGAATTGGGTGATAATTTATTTTGAGAATTTTACCTTTTGTAGAAAAGACTTTAGTTTTGTGATAAACTTTGTAAACTCAAGTAAGCCAAAGACCCAACATGACGTTCACAAAATTTATTCACACGTTATTGAAACACCATCAACCAAGCCGGAGATTCAACATGGAGTGCACAGAACGTAAACGTGTCCTAAAGAATATTAATGTGGATTTACAAAATAAATAAATATTGACATAGTGCTGCGAAATCAAATAAATAAAACCGGGAACGACTGAAGGACTTGAGAGGTCTAAAGTAAATTTAAGAATGAAGCCTTTTATTTACTCATAAAATAATTTATTAAAATTATCATTATTTTATTTAAAATTAATTTTTCGGGCTTTTGTTAATGCAAAATTATTGATTAAATTGTCTTAGTTAATTTCATTTAATATTTCTTTTTCAATAGACAATACAATAATGAGACTATTACTGTATGTATAAGATTTTAGATTATTAAATTAACATTTTTTAATAGAAAAGACAAATATAATTTGATAAAGGAACATGTAAGTATGTAATAATTATCAACAAAAGAAAATTCGAGTAAATAAGAGTACACTAAGTTTTGTTTTTGGCTTTTACCTGATATTGACACACTCAAAAGGAAAAAATGTCAATTATTCCCTCTACCCTCCAAATAGAGACACATGCACATAAGATATGCGAATAAATAAATTGGTATTGAGGAGCTAGCTAATGTGTCAAAGTGAAACAATAATAAACTAAACTGAAGAAGCAGGTGAGAAGATAGAGAAGTATGAGAGACAATGAGAAAAGAAGATAGAATTAGAATTGAATAGGAAGAAAATATAAATAAAAGAAAAGCTTTCGGATTTCTTTAGCTATTAACTATTAAATCTTTTTTTAAACAAAACTATGATATTGGTGAAGAGTTGTTGCTAATTAATTGTTACTTATGGTACCAATAAAAAGATTAACAATTGCTTATAATATTTTAATTAAACTTTATTTTCAAATATAATTTTACAACAATTTTTTTGAGGTATATTAGTGCTAAAAAAAATTTTGGGGCTTTTTTTTGGAGGGCCTAAAGCCCTTACTTGGGCTGCTTGGGCCTTAAGCCAATCCTGAATAGAATGAGAATAAAAAGATATAGAATAAAAGTAGGGAGTACACTTGCTAATTAAGAATGCGAGATTAAAATATGAGGAAGTAAGATGAATAACAAAATATTTATAATATATTATTAATTCATTAAACTAACTAACAAGGCAATGATAAAAAGAAAATTACATTGCAAGATAAAATAAATAATAGATATAATAAAGAAATAAAATAAAGAGCTATCTACTAATATTTATAATATTTTTTTTATTGTTTGTCTTTTGTCTTTCTTTCTTTTTTTGTCAATGTCAAAGAGTTGACTTTGACTTAGTAAATACTGACAGAGTGCTGACATGACAGGCTAGGTCACCAACCTAAGTGGTAGGGGTGCAAATATAAAGGAGAGGGTGTAACCATCAATTTTTATTTTATTTTAGACTTCACAAAAACGGATTAAGCCCAAAATAGAAAGATGTTTGTAATTTCCTTAAATATCATAAAAGACATATGTAATTTTCTTAAATCTTAGAAAATATATGTTTATGTTTTTCAAAAGAACGAGAAATATGTGTAATTTTCTTAAATCTCAGAAGACATATGTAATTTACTCAAAATTTTATTACCATCAATCTCTTATTCTCTCTTAATTGTACTCTATTGTTCCTAGATTGCTCTTTGAATTTGACACATGTCATTATATTTTCAAGATTTACCCATTTGGGATTTAAATTTTTTAAATTGAGAAATAGAGAATAAATTGAATATGCAATAAAAAAATAAAATGAAAAATTTAAATTATTAAATGAAAAAATAATGAACTAATTGTGTACTTTGTTTATTTTATTAATATACACTTTATCATATTTAAAACTTTTAACTTTTAATTAACAATCATAATTTAATATTTGATCTTTTTTTATAGTGCTCCTTATTTTAGCAGCTTCAAATCCTTATGATTGTAAATTGTAATCAAATGATTGGATACATTTGATTAATATATTGAAGTTAAGATTAAATGATTTGGATAATACTCAAGTTGAATCTTTGGTGAAAATAATTTTTGACCATATTTTATTTATGTCCCGACCAAACTTTAGATTAGTTAGTCTTTTCCAAAAAAAAAAAAAAATTCCTGGAATTGTTACCTTTTAATCATATTAAGAACATGCGGTACGGACTAACTGTTAAGCCTGAATAGGAGCAGCAAATGCGACCCGTTTAGGGTTGAGATGGTTAATATTTGTTGGTCCATGTTACGAGTGGCCCGTTCACGGAATGTTCATATTTGGATAAGAAAAACATATTTAAGACAACAAAATAAATAAATAAAGAAAGCTAGATTAAAATACCAAGTTCACTATTTCAAACGAGAAAATCATAGGTCTCACTACAACTACACCAAGATATGCTCCGCATAAATTAGTAGTTTATTTAATATATCAAGTAAATGTTATAAGGACAAAAGATTTAAGGGAAAAAAAAAAGAGTACAAGTTGCATTTCTCCTACTCTCTTGTAAATGAACGGCACTTAAGTTGAGCATTTATGGGTTCGGTAATAATAGATATTATATATATATATATATATATATATATATATATATATATATATATATTATTACATTCAGTAAAGACTTGAAATGTGATATTATAACAATCACTGTAAATGCTTTTAATATGAAAAACACTTGTACAGTATAAGGTTTTCGTTGTGCGTTTTTTTTATTAGAAAAAAAGATATGCAAGAGCATTACAATAGAAAAAGAAACTCCAACTAGGTATATATTATTATATGGCAATCTCATTTATCATTTGTGTATTAATTTTAAAATTATAATTTTTTAATTTTTTATATTTAATCCCTAAAAAATAATGCTTTAGCTCCTCTTCTATCATTTATCATAGACAAAATATCATAATTTTATATTAAAAATTATTTATATTTTTATTCTTTATTAATATACTAACTTATAGTTTTTATTTTTTTTAGAATTTGAGTTTTAATTTGTTTAAATAAGCTCTTATAAACGGCTTGCCTCTCCTCCGACCTTCTTTTCTCTGCAATTCTATTACCAAGTTGGCAAAGATGAGTTTAAATGGAAGAGAAAAACAACGAACTATATATCATTGCATACGTGATAAAACTTGTCATTGGCTGATTCAGTTTGGTTTCTAAACTCTAATTGCACTACTTTTGAGTAGAAATGAACCACATCATTTGAGAAGAAAAGCTAAATTGTTAATGAACCGATAAATATGGTTCAGTTGCCTGTGATTTAAGTAAACTTGGTTTTTGGTTTAGTTTCCCATCCCCTAGGAAAATGCTAAATTACACTAACAGAGACAAATACATTTGAATGGTGAATTTTTTATTTTATGTTTCTACCCCTTGCTTTCCATCAAACATAAATAATCACTTGTTATTTCTTATTTCTGTTTAAAACTTACACATGTCCTTTTAGTATTGATAAAAAAAAATGAAATTATATCAAATTTTTATTGTTTAAAATAAAAGAATGATATGAAACTGGATAAATAGATTTCATCTTATTCCTTTTAGTATCTCACTTGTTTCTTTTTCTCTATTTTGGATGGAATGTGATAGAAAAAGTTTTTTTTTTTTGTATTTCTTCTGTATTTCATTATTAAAATATCTAAATGATAAAATGAATGTTTATTACATTTCATTCCATTTTACTCTATTTCATTATATTCTATTTCAAAATATAGACCTTTTATAGTTTGAAATATGTGCAGAATATCTTAAACTATGTATAGCTAAATTTTATTTTTTGGCTTAAAATTACTACTTTAAAATTAAAGTTCAAAGTAGAAGTTTAAGAAAAAATGAACACTATTTGATACTTTTATTTCTTTTAACTTAAAAGAGATGACCCAAAAGAAAGCAAAGAAATGATTGAGAGAGGGAGGGAGAGAGCATGTAAAAAAGAGAGGAGAGAGTGACAATGAGTAAGGAAATAGAGAACAAAGATATATAAACACAGGAGACAGGGAAAGAGTGAAAGACAGTATAGAAGTTAACCTTTTTACAAACTCATTTATATAATTAAAATTTATTTATTTATAAGATATAGACTATTTATTTTTTTTAAGTTTTTTTAAAACGCCTGTTTAACCCAACTTTACTTTTAAAGAAACCAAAAACAAAAAATTAGACCAATCAATGCTTTCATTTCAACTTTTCTTCTTCTTCATAATTAATATAGAGAAGTAACATGCCTCTAAATTTAGGTTGCTGGGTGAAGGGCTTACTTTTATTACACCTAACGCTGCATGGTATCTAAGAATTATTCCAAAGCACGTGAGATATTGACATGCATTGACCTAACAAGTAATTGATGGTATAAATTAAGTCTTCTTTTTAAGTAATTTAAAATCTTAAAAGGGTTAGGATGGCAGAGAATTGTGAGGATATATTGATACACTGATTGGCCCTTTAAATTTATAATAACAAATAATATCGTTAGGTAGATATCATGACATACATACATATATATATATATATATATATATATATCACCGGCGAAATGGTTGCTATAATCATTAGGTTGGTGAAAAAAACTTTCCTTAGTTTTAAAATGGTTTAAAAATGACATCTTAGCATTTGTATTATAATATGAGTTTAATATTTAATAGTATAAATATTTTTAGATTATCAACTATAAGCAGAAATCCTTTTAAATTATATTTTAAAGTAATTATTACAATAAAATAAAATTACATTTTCTATTTAAAACTTTTATAAATTATTATTGACCTTGATTTTTTTTAAAGCGATGTGAGACTTTTGTTTTAAAAAAAATTGTAGTACTCAGCTTATAAAAAACACAAAATCTATATGAACATAATTCTTCTTTCATAATTTTTTTTCTTCTAATCAAGTAAGGTGAGGAAGACCTTTCTTTTTAGGTTTAGTTATTATTTGATCTATGTGAATGTATTATTTTTTTGTTTGTTTGTTTTAATTCATATACATAAAAGGTTTAGAATTTAGTTTTTATACGACCATTTTTCTTATGTTTTAATCCATTGTTATTAGTTTTTGGCAGAAATAAACTGTCATAAAATTGAAGCATAGGACTAAAATATAAAGAAATTGCTCGTAGAAGGATAATAAAAATATAGAAGTTTTAGATACATAACTAATTAAAACGAAAAGTAGACACATGTATAGAATAAAAAATAATTAATTAAACATTTTTTTTTATTTTAGTTTTGATTAATGTCTTCACAAGAATGGTTGTCAAATGAATCTTTTAGTTAAAAGATAATAATTAAATAAACCTTTCCAAATTAACAATTCTAAAGTTAAAAATTTGGTATTGTAAGTAAAATTTGCTTGCACATACGTCATACTATTTGTTGGGCGTTAATTATTCTCTAGTTTATACCAAATTTCAAGGTCAAATTTATTATTAAAAAATTAAGTCAAGATATATTTTAAAATTTTACCTAGTTAAGAAAAAGCCATTGTATAATAACAATATATTGTATTAAATTTTTATTACAATATTTTAACATTATATAGTTATTAGTAATTTAAGTGCCCATTGGCTTGCGTATAAAGTTAAGTTTATTAGCCTATTAGAGATAAATTTATAATCTTATTTAAATATCATATTATAAAGTAGGTGTTTAAATAAACTTTTAAGTTAGAATAGGCAATAAAGAAAACTTATATAGATAAATAGGTCCGAATATAATAGACCTTAAATTTAGATAACAAATTAAGATTAAGTCTTATAAAACTTAATTTGTATCTACTCCTATAATCTAGTGTTGGCAGCTAAACCATTTCATGTGTGACTTTTATATTAAAAGAAAAAGGTTTGACAAATCATATAAGATACACTAATACAAGGTGATACCGGAGCTAGCTATTTGTGATTTTGTGTCCAAAAGTAAGTTTGATCATTCTTTTTTTACTACTGACAATTTGTTTTAACAATAACGCTAGCTAATTGAAAATGAGGATTGTGTACTATACTTGATCTAATAACGACTACACAGACACAATTAATTTGTTTGTAAGTCTCAGTAAATTGTTTGATTCTAGGGAAGGAAAAGAAAAAAAAGGGTAACGTCAGAACTCAGAAGTAAACATATATATTGACTATAGTATTTTCTAAATATAATATATAAATATATACTCATAGTCAACATATATAGTCAGTTTTACTTAATCATAACATATGGACTATAGTATTTGTTAAATATAATATATAATATATACTAAAATTAAGCTACATAATTAAATACTATTTGAATGTTGTATTTACTAATCACAATAAATTTATTAAATTTTATTAAATATATAGTCAAAGTAAACATACAATTAAAAATTATTTTCGTTAAATATGAAATTTTAGTTAAATATAATAGTAAATTAAAAAAATTGAATAGAAATTATAATAGTTAATAAATATATAAAACTGAAATTGAAATTAAATTCTACATTTAATACTTTTATTTTCCTCTTTTCTTGGTTGTGCATCATTCTTTGTATTCCCACAAATTTTGACCATGTGGCATTTAACGTGGAAAATGCGAAAGGGAAAAAGGGTGAATTCCATGTATTAGGGGATGCCAATTGCCAACAAACTAAACTGTTTTGAGATTGATATCTGTCCACCTACCTACCAAATGATCAACCATCCTACCAATATATATATTATATAGCAGCAATAAGCTAGTGAGATAGAAATGCATGTGTTGTGTTGTGCTACATATAAATAACTCTTGTTCTCCCTCTAAACACTCTCTACCCTGCCTCCAAAAACTTGTTGTTTGGCACTTCTTCACACTCAGCTAGCAGATCAGTCACTGAAGTGGATAAGAATGGAAAATCTCAGCAATGGTCACTTAGAATCCTTTGTCAAGATTCCAACAATAAAGTTTACCAAGCTTTTCATCAATGGAGAATTCCTAGATTCTGTTTCAGGTTCCAATTACTTTCCTCATCATTTACCTCTATTCTACAACATTAGTTAAATGTTTCTTCCTTTATATGTGAAGCAAATAGTTTATGCACTGAAAGTTGTAAAGGATTTTTTTTATGTTGTCTAGTTACAAATCATAATATGTTATAAATATTTTGTTTTTTTTTTGTAATAATTTTTATAAAAGTCATATCAATACTGATTTTTTATTAGTTGGTTATAGTAGAAATTAAACTCGTATATATAAGAAACAATATTTTTACATAGAACCAAAATGGATTATACATGCACCTGATATAGAAATATATCTTTATTCAAGAAGTGGAAGCTTTATTTTGTAATCACATACAATTTGGAAAGTCCATTTAATAGGGAGGAGGGGTTGGTTTGATAAGAATAGTAATGAATGATACAACACCATCCTCTTGACATGCATTCAAGTGAGAATTGTTAATGCAGGTTAAATTGTTAGTACTTTATTTTATTTCCAACTAATTTAAAATTATTCTTTTGCAAGTAAAAACGAATTTAAAACTATCAGATAACTGCAGTACACATTTGTTAATCTATATTATTTTGTTTCTTTCATAGTTTCAAAATATTAAAGAGATCAAATTATATAAAAAATGCATAGAGATCAAATATCAATCAAGACTATATTAACCACAAATTAACTTTTGTTTTCTAACTATAATACGAGCAAAGATTTCATACAGGGAACTATCTAAACTTAGCAAGAGGAAATTGAACTATAAATATGTGAGCATGAGCTTAAAGTGATATAATTTTTGCTTGTAAGCTTGCCTAATCATAGCCAAGGGTCATGATTCCTTCTTTTTTTTTATTTTTGAATAATTAAATTGACTTATTAAAACTTATATGCATTTGGAATTTTTCTTTTCTGGAAAAACAAAAGGAAAAACGTTTGAGACCGTTGACCCAAGAACAGAGGAAGTGATTGCTGAAATAGCAGAGGCTAACAAAGAAGATGTTGATATTGCTGTGAAGGCCGCACGTGAAGCATTTGATTGTGGTCCATGGCCACGCATGCCCGGTGCTGTAAGTTCATCTCTTCACCTATCTTTTATTTCAATTATAACTATAATTAAATGAAAAGTTGTGTTGGAAAAAACCCAATTCCACATCCGCTATAAATAAAACCAAATTAAAGTACATAAGTGAGGAATAATCCTCACCACTTGAGTTAATTTTTGGGATTGAGTTAGGTCAACTCACATTCTAAGATATTATCAAATAATATTCAAAATTAATCCAAAAGACCACTCATCATTTATTATCGAGGCACCAAAAAGAAGTGGTGAACATGAAGGGATGTATAACCCAAATCACACATTAAATAAAATTAAAGTCAAATTAAAATATATAAATTGTGCAATCATCACTGCCAAAGCAGAACTGAGTTTTCATTTTCAAGGTAAACAATTGTCTGTCCAACATTATTCATAACGAAGTTGAAAAAAGAAATTGAATTGTTTGAAAACAAATGCTTTATAAACTATTCTAGTCTCTGTCCCAAAAAGAAAAAAACTATTCTAGTCACCACTTTTATTTATTTAATTAGTTGCTGTCACGAAGTTTTGTCAAATTTTTATGATCCCTCTTTTCTTTATCTCTATTAATATTCCTTAATCGTCTGAAAAACATTAGACTGGCACCTTTATACATACATAAGAAATACATTATACCTTCTGTCCCTTGTAAGGGAGTTGCTTAAACGTTAACAAAAAAAAAAAGATTATGTGCAATTTAAAAAAAATCCCTAAGAGTTAGGGAGAGTTAATATAATTTGCTCTACTTATTTTCATATGGGGTCTATTTCAATTCGTTTCTCTCCATGGTTATCAAAATAAAAATAGTTTAATTTGCATGTCCTTTCAATATATTTTTATACCTACATCACCATTTTACTATCTTATCATGTTTATTAATCTGATACGACAATAAGGTGAATTTGTATTGAATGTCAATATAAAAATGATAGTATAAAATTATATGAAATCGAGTTTGCAAAAGGTTCACACACTATCTAACGTACAACTTCTGAATAATAATAATAATAAAGAAGTCAAGTCTCAATAATTTTACACGCAAAAGATAGGCAATCAGGCAATGTTCTCAAGCTTTCAAAAGCAGTGAGCAGCATTAACTAACTTGTTATGATCATGGGATTTTGGACAGGAAAGAGCAAAGATTATGCTGAAATGGTCAGAGCTAATTGAACAGAACGCAGAAGAAATAGCAGCATTGGACACCATTGATGGGGGAAAGCTATTCAGTTGGTGTAAGGCTGTGGATGTTCCTGAAGCATCCAACATCCTACGTTACTATGCCGGCGCTGCTGATAAAATTCATGGAGATGTGTTCAAAACATCTCGTGACCTCCACTTGTATTCTCTGATGGAACCTGTTGGTGTTGTTGGACACATTATCCCTTGGAATTTCCCTACCGTCATGTTCTTCGCCAAGGTTGCCCCGGCCTTGGCTGCTGGCTGCACCATGGTCATCAAGCCTGCTGAGCAAACACCTCTCTCATCACTCTTTTATGCTCATCTTGCTAGGCTGGTATGGTTTAACACATTTGTTTATTAGTTGCTTATCAAAAGCAGCTAAACTAGCATTTGGTAGAGGTGTTAAAATAGGACAGAACATAACATGTTGGAGATTTCACATTGTCTAATGATACGGCCCAAAATGGTGTATATAAGTGAAGAGACTCTCACTCCATATTACATTAAGTATTTTCGCCATATCAATAGTCAATGTGTAACTTAATATATGTGTTCTGTTTTATTTTATGTTTGGCAAATCTTAAATATAGAACATGGTGTAAAAAAGTGGTACATTTTGGTTCCACCCTTTTTAATTGAATCAAAGAAAATGGAACACAAGTCTTTTGAGTCAAACGCTACCTTAGGAACATTAGCATGTGACATATGTTGCTATCTTGGAAATTTATGTTTGGTTTGTTAGTATCATTAATACATGGAAGATGGACATGAATATAAGTTGACTAGGTGTTTTTTGTTTTCCCTTTTCATCAAGGCTGGTATCCCAGATGGAGTGCTGAATGTAGTACCCGGATTTGGCTCAATTGCAGGGGCTGCAATAAGTTCACATATGGACATTGATGCGGTAATTTGAGTGTGAAACGTTCTATAGCATTGATCAAGTACAAGGGTATTATTGCATTTGTCACCAACTCCTAAGGTTTGCTGTGATTATGTTTTATGCTACAGGTCAGTTTTACAGGTTCAACAGAAACAGGTCGTAAAATAATGCAGGCTGCGGCCTTGAGCAATTTGAAACCAGTTTCACTCGAATTAGGAGGAAAGTCACCAGTTTTGATTTTTGATGATGCTGATGTAGACAAAGCTGTTGACCTTGCTCTCTTTGGCATCCTACATAACAAGGTATATTTTCTTCCCAGGAAATTTTATAACTTCGAAAAGAACAGACTTATACTGTTTGAAATACTATAATTTTCAGGGAGAAATCTGTGTTGCATTCTCCAGAGTTTATGTCCAGGAAGGGATTTATGATGAATTTGAGAAGAAGGTAGTGGAGAAGGCTAAAACTTGGGTAGTGGGAGACCCCTTTGATCCTAAAGTTCAGCAAGGACCCCAAGTAAGATTACTCTAAATTTGCACAATTGTACAACTATGTTCACACTAGAATTTAAGTGATGTACCTTATTACTGGAAACCCTCTTAACATATTTTCTTTCAATCTCCATGTAGCTGCTAGCATAAAAATAAAATTGTTAAATGTAATTCTTCTCTGACATGATTTTTTAATGCAGACTAGTAAGGCTCAATATGATAAAATTATTTCCTATATTGAGCATGGAAAGAGTGAAGGAGCCACACTGTTGACTGGGGGTAAGCCAGCGGGCAACAAGGGATACTACATTGAGCCTACCATTTTTGTCAATGTTAAGGTGCATTTCAACTCTAAAAGAAGCATGAAACCAGCTATCTTTATCATAATTGACAGTCGACCTTAATTTTTTTGGTTTCTTTTTGAGAAATTCATTTAGGAGGACATGCTAATTGCACAAGAGGAAATATTTGGACCTGTGATGACACTTTCCAAGTTCAAGTAAGCCTATCTTATATTCCTTTTCGCTTAGTACAAGAAAAGAAGTTTGTTATTGTGCATTTGAATGTTGAATCAAGTATGGTATGCGTGCAACAGGACCATTGAGGATGCAATTAAGAAAGCCAACAATTCCAAATATGGCCTAGCAGCAGGGATTGTGACCAAGAACTTGGATATTGCAAACACTGTATCAAGGTCCATCCGTGCAGGCATCATTTGGATCAATTGCTTCTTTGCCTTTGATATTGACTGCCCTTTTGGAGGGTATAAGATGAGTGGATTTGGAAGAGATTATGGACTGGAAGCACTTCATAAGTTTCTCAAAGTTAAGTCTGTTGCAACTCCTATTTACGATTCTCCTTGGCTTTGAAACTTCATTCTCCGAGGGTGTTTGTAAACACTAAACATATACATCATTTGGATCAACTACTTAATACAATGTTTTTTTTTTCTCTTTCTTTGGATGCTAAGCAATAAGTTTTAAGCATCTTCTTAGTAATAATAATTTATATACGTAAGAGCTTGTGTGATGCTGAACCACTTTGAAGAACAGTAATACAACAACAATAACAACTAAAGTATTATGAACTTATCCCACTAGGTGATATTGACTACAAGGAGGATTAAGAAGTTTGAATAAAGGGAGTACTTTAGCCCCTTATAATGAATACTTTATGAAACTACTTAAATATAAAATAGAAGAAAACTGAGGTGACAATGTGGCAATATTTATGTGAGTTCTAAAGTCCTAGCAGATGATAAAATCATTAACTTCAAAACTAGGTAAAATTCTTACATTCAATTCATTAATGATACTCCCTTCAACCAATATTCAATCAGAAGGCAAATAAATAAAAATTCGGCCTGAACTTAAGGTACCACGACCTTAAGAAACACATATATTCACATGTTAGATTAATTATTCAGAAAAGTGGTTACCACATGGAATCAGGCCAAGTGTTGAGGGGAAAATGAGAGAGTTAGAGGTACATTAATGTAAGCACACTAAACATTGCAATCAGAGATAGTTAAATATCAAGTTTCCAAAGCCTTGCCTCAAACTACCCTTTTCTTCATAAGTACTCTAGAAGTAGAAGGATCAGCAAACCGAACAGAGAAGGATCTAGAGAAGTTATCTGGCTCATCCTTTGCAGTCCCTTGGTCAAAATTCTGAGAGTAAGTGTATGGATCATAAGGGACCTGAAGGGGAGAGGATGCAGACTCAAACAGCTTCTTCTTCTCTTTCTTGAGCTTCATCCACAACACTTTCCACCTCATCTTACTTGATTTACAATTTGCATGCTCAATCTCATTGCAACAATAGCTTCCTGATTTCATGATGGTTCTCTTGCATGAAAGGCAACAATTTCTTATATCCATGGCTTTACTAGAACAAATAGTTCAAGTGTTCTCAACTCAACAATGTGTGCAAGTAAGTTCAGTGAGAAGTGAGGAGACTTTGAATATAACTATAAGCACGTGGTTTTGGATTTGAAACAAGGGAATTGGCCACTCTCTAGGACCTTACTTTTTCTTTTTAGGTTTCCTAGAATGGTGTTGTTATTCACCGACCAAGTAGTAAAAGCAAATCAGAAAACCTCAACTGAACAAAAAATATTATCTTTAATGTGTATTGTAACACCCTACCCCAAGACCAACTCCACCAAATATTATCTGAACAAAAAACACTCTACCCCAAGACCAATGCCACCAAATATTTCTACCTAGATTATGTGGATCACAATATGTTATCACATTCTGTAATGTGTATAGTAACTTGGGCACGTGATGCACATGACATGCTGCATCCCATTCCCTTGTGGAGCTGTTTATGGAGCAACTTGCCATGTGAACTGATTTTTCTTTTCTTTTGGAGCAGCATTGTTATAATTTATTATTTTTCGGTTAGGCTGCTTAATGACATGTATCATAATGCTTTACTTGGACATGTATTATTAGGCAGAGAAATTCTCAGAAACTCTCAATTTTTTTAACTGAACTTCTCTATCTCTACCTTAACTTACATTTAACTGTGTGGGTTATTAGTATTTTCTATTGAAATTATAATTTTCCTGTTATTTGATAATGTGACTATGTGAGGCATATTTAATAGTACATGCTAAGAGAAAAATGAAGCATTATTTAATAGCAGCATTGTCACGAGCACCACTAAGTTTGTTGGAAAATAAAATGAGACTTACATTAATGAGTAAGAGAAAATATAAGCAAGAAATGTATAAATTTAAAGTATTTTAGGCATTTGGGGTAAACAAACATTTCAAGCTCAAACTTAAGCTCAAGTGTAGAAGATGATGCATTCTCCCGCATCAAACTTGGATCAGACTCATCCATAAAAAAGGCCTGTAGAGTGTAGCCTCTAAGACCTAAGAAAGTAGAACAAGTTCAAGCATGGACAGAGTCAGATTTAAATGATAGAAGGAGCCGACTATAATAAAAAAAATATACATAGAAAATGAAAATAAAATCTTTTATTAGTTTTACATACTACTGCCCAAAAAATTCCATTAATTTCTAATAAAAATTGCTATATACATTAAGCAATTTTTTACAAAAAAAAAAACCCTATATTAGTTATGTTCTAAAAATCTACTAAATCCGAATGAATTATGTTACTGTTTAATAATACTAATAATAGTAATAACCAACAAGCATTAAAGTAAAATTTACTTTTAAATTGTTAGAAAGTAGGCGAAGAAAAATATTGTATCATGGCAATGATCATTGCCTTAGAGAGCAAATTTCGGTGCACAATTTGTACATGATATTCGGCTTGCTTTCCTAAAGTTTTCAAGTTGGAACCTCACAAACAATGACAAAATCCAAAAACAAAAACAAAAATGTGAGAATAGAAACAAAATGAACAACGATTGAAAGATATAATATTAGTTGGTATCTCAAAGTTCAAGTTCTTACTCCATGATAACAAAAGAAAGTTAATAAATTCATTTGATTGCAAATGCAATAATTTATATTTATAGTTTTTAGGGGGCATTTGATACAAGAAATGCAATCATCATTTCTGAAAATTACGAATCCTGAAATCATGATTTTTAAAAATGATTAAATTTGTTTGATTGATCATAAATACTTCCATATAAGATTTTTTGGAATAAAAGAGTAACTTAATATTTTTATCATGATTTTTAATTATTTAGTATTTTAAATAATTTAATAAGATTAGCGTGATATTTTCTCCCTCTCCCACGAAAATATTGTTTTGAAAAACATCCAATTTTTTTTTGAAAAACATTGTTTCTGGAAGTTTTTTTTTTTTTTTAAAAAAAAATCAAACATGCTATACAAAGAATTCCAACTTCAGATTCTAAGGAAATTTATATAAAAAAATTGTACTAAACGCCCCTTAAAGTAACAAGAATACATTACAAAAGGAAAATATTATTAAAAAGAAAATAAATAATACTATATTTTTTCAAAAAGTGGAAAATTGTAACTATTTCTAGAATGAAGATTATAAAGAGAAAAATAGTATATTTTTTCTCTAAAAAGAGGAAGAATGTTATATTTTTACAATGAATGCTAGAAAAGAAAAATAGAATCTTTAATTTTTGTTTGTAAAATTGAACAAAGTGTATATTTGAATTGAAATATGTACAATGTAAATCATAGTTTAGAGGAGTAAATTGAATTTCATCCAAGTAACTTACCATGCATCATTTACAATAAATTTTAAAAATGTTGCAAAACTTTTATAGTTACAGATTTTTAAAAATTTAATTATTTTTAACTAGCATTCCTCTACTATCATTATTTTGAAACTAACCCGTCAAACATTTCTTTATGATGTTTTTTTGTCCAAATTATTGCAAATGATGCACGGGATATCGAAGTAAAACCCAGTTAAAGGTTTGGTTTACCACTTTTTTTCGTCTCGATGAGTATTAGTGTGTTTGGGGTGACACCACACACACACAAAAAAAAATCAATTATTAACCCACGGTATAACAACAACAACATATAGTAGCTTCAAACATTTCACAGTGATGCCGCGATTTTAAATCCCATAATTGATTTCCAATGGTATCCAAACACATACTATAATAACCCATTCCATTCACTTGATTGTCTAGCTTTAGATTTTTGTTTCCTGTCCAATATAATGCGTGTGTGTGATTTTTCATAAAGATATATATAAGCAACATTTTGGATGAGTTCTTTCCATTTTTTCTTAACACCTCGTTATGTGAAATGAAGGGCCAAGTCAGTAACCTTAAGTAAAATAAACCAGAATCTGAAATTCAATTTAAATAGTACTTGTATTTAAAAAAAAAAGTGAAAATTGATTAACAAAACATGAACAATGCAAGTTCAGAGAACCAAGTTAAAGAATAACTGAGGCACTTTGCGTGCTAGTAGGATATCCTCTTAACCCAATAAAAGCCCATTATTAAATAATTGGTTATAAATCCTTTGACCCCTTAACATTCAAATTTGCACGGCTTGACCAGTTGTAAGTATGTATGAATTGGGAATCAATTATTTTAGGGTTTTTTTTTTCTAAAGTCATCAAATAAGATTTTCTTTTTAAGCATAAGAGTAGAATCCTATTCCTATCTCTATCACGGGTCCATTTTTTTCTAAATCTGACAGAGAAAAAGCCAAACCGCGTCATTAAAATATGGAAGCTTGAATAATGAAAAAAAAAAGAAGAGAGAAGAATTCCCCATATATACAACAAAAGGAAATCTGAACACAAAAAAAAGAAAGAGAGAGAAGAAGAAGAAGGAAACCATCCTCTGAAGAAAATGTTTCAGAATAAATAATAATAAATTTCATCAATAATAATTACAGTACAAAAAAATCCTGAAATATTCTCTAATCGCCATGATGATGATAATAAGAAGAAGAACAAGAAAAAGTTAATGAATCATGTATGTGATTCCGAGAGCCACCACCATAAGAATGTAAGCAATTCCTTGATCAATTGCGGTTCCTGCGACAACCAAAACAAAACAAGATTAAAAAGTTATAAAACAGAAGGTGATAAAAAGAAGGAATTTCATTACTTGATACAAATTGAAAGGTTAATATTTGATTTAACTGACCATCACTGGTAGGAGGAGGTGCCGGAGAAAGAGGCAAGTCCTGAGCTTGGGCCAGACGAGAGATTGCCATGATGAACAAAGCCAGAAGTGGGAGGGCGAAAATGTTCACAGTCCTCATTTCCGAACGATGTTTGAAGCCAGAAAATGGTGGAAAAATTTAACAAATGAAAAGGAAGCTGAGAAAATCTTAGAAAAGTGTGTGTGTTTTTGAAGGGTGCGTGATATTTATAAGGAGAGAACAAAGGACCCAAATGAAAAAGGGCGTTGTGGTGGTGCCGTGGCGTTTCTCAGAAATTTCAACGAAACAAAGAGTGAGTTTGAACACGCGTCACCGGGTTTCGACTCGGTTGGCGACTCGTTGACTACTCAGATCATTATCAAAGTGTTTATCTTTTCAAAAACATAAATCTGACTTCCACTCTCCCTCTTATACTTTCCTTCAAAAAGAAATTTATATGATTGAGGTTTATTGAAAGTTATGAATTTTGATAGTTTTATTTTTTATTTAATATAAATTAGTCGAAAAAATTATTATGTAAGAAATAAAATTTATCAAAAATTATAATTTTTAATAAATTTTAAGTAATTATATATATAGTTTTAGATTTTCTTTTTTTAAAAAAATGTATTTAAGTTTTTTATTTAGAAGAAGAATTAATAATATTTAAATTATATACTGTACAGAAAAAGTTACTAAGTAATTTAAGACTTAATATTTGTTCATCAGGCTATTGTGATAAATAATTATGTGATACATGTTTTCTTTAGAGAAAATATAATTATATATGTCATGTAGACATATAATTAATAGAGACTCTTTAATTAGGGCAGATTCACATTAAGTGTTTAAAGAGAAAATTTCGTTGTCTGACTATCTAGAAATAAACTGATTTTTGAAGATTATCACTTTTTTTGTAATAGAAGTTATTAATAAAATTAAGTTTTTTGTGTATAGACAAACGCATCTATTGCATTTCTTTTAAAATCTTGATATAGGTCTTTTTTAATAAGGAGACTTTTGGTTTTGTGTAATGGGATATGCTCCGTTTATTGTTATATCATTTTGGATTTAATATAATTTATATTTTTTTTAAAAAAAAATAGATTTTATGATAGTTTAAAACTACTAATAATTTTTTCGTCATATGAAAATTAAGTAAGACATCACGTGGGGGACAGGGGCACGAAGGAGAAGGGAAGGGGGAATTTTCTAATATGTTACATGCGTGTGTAACTGTATTTTTGCCTTACAAGTCTGGATTCTCAAGAAACAACCACCAAAGATTCAACCCCAAGTTTTCTAGAATATGTTTTTTTTTTAATGATATCTAGGACATGTTGTTGTCATGGTTAGTCAAGAAAAATATCCCACGTTTGAATAGTTAGGTATTGCGTGGGTCAAGTTTTTTATGGCTTGGGTTTTATGTAGAGTCAAGTTTTTTATGCGTGGTCCAAGAAAAAGAAAAAATAAGGGACATTTTTTTTTCTCTCTTGAACTATTCATCGAATCTACAGCGTGAAGTAGGGTGAGTTTTCCCAGTTTTGTACGATTAAGTACTCTCATATAAGAAATAAATTTCACGGGATTATTCAAGACTTTGGATAATATGTCAAATTATCAACGTTAATGCAAGCCTTCTCTCTCCTTTATATATAAAAATTAATTATCAAAAATTCAAATTAAAGGAAAGGTTGAAATTCAGGAGTTCAAACAAGCTAACAATCATTTTAGTTGAATCAACAACAAATTTAGAATATTCTTAGGTATTAAAATCTTATAATTTAAACATATCAAGTGAATCAGCCAAATATTTCATTATTTTAAGAGAAATAAATAATATAAAAACTTTTTATTTTAATAAATGACATATGTGTATATAAATAGAAGATTATAAAGGTCATTAATTAACATTATATTAATTAATATTGATATTCCGTAAATAAATATTAATTTTCTATATCAATAAAATTATCCATGTATCATTTTTTTTTATTTCTCACGTATTCTTTTTTATGACATTTCTGTTTCAAGTATTGTCAATTACTCAATACTAAATGTGAACGTCTTTTGATACATTTGTTTCACGATTTTTTTTTTTTTATTTTCGAAAATGTTATTTTCAGAAATATAACACGAGATATCTCATGAGTATTTTTTTATATAAAAAAATATGTTTGAGTACATTGTTAATATTCCTAAGAATATCTTCTAAAATTCAAAGTAATTTAAATAACAAAATACATTAAAAGAAATTAATATTATTTTAGGATATAATCACCTGATTCTCATAGAAATATCTCATTCTCGTCCCTCTTCATGACAATAAATCTGAGATAAAGTATGATAAAAATAAAAGTTATTACATTCTTGAAAATCAATAATATACGTCAATAATTTATCAAAACTTATGACAAAATGTGTATGTAATATTCACATGTTACATTCTCAAGAAGAATAGACTTTTAACCCTGAAATTAATGCATTCTTTCAATCAAAATTTGATCAATAATTCACCATCTCGTGGAAATTACTTTCACTAAAGGCTTAATTATAGAATTAGTTCCTTAATTGTAATTAAAAGTTAAATTGGATCCTTCAATTATTAAAAAATTTAATTTAATCATTCAATTGTTTAAATCACTTTAATTGAATTCCTCAATTATTTACAAATTCAATTAGGTTCTTTAATTATTTAAAAAAATTCAATTAGATTCTTTAATTATTTAAAACAATACAATTTGTATTAGGTCCTTTTCTATAATAAAATATAGAAATTTTGATTTAACTTTTTAATAATTGAAAGACCTAATTAAATTTTTTTAAAACAACTAAAGAACATGATTGAATATTTTAATAATTAAAGGACCTAATTCAATTTTTTAAATAATTAAAAAACCTAATTAAACTTTTAAATAATTAAAAGTCTAAATTAAATTTTTAATTATAATGAAGGGACTAATTATATAATTAAGTACGCACTGACCCAATCCTATATTTGCTGACTTGTACCCACTTATCTTTAAGATTGAGTGGGTTGGCTTTGTGTGTATTTTAAGAACTTTGCAGTAGCTTGATAAAGCTAACTTACTCATTTTAATAAATAATTGGTGCATAAATAATTGGTGCATGTTAGTAAATTTTATAAACATTCGTTAACAAATATATGCTTACAATTTGTTTTTTAAAAGGAGTTAGTTAGCAAGCCAAGTAAAGAGTGATTATTTGCCAGGGAATATCAATTATACCAATAAGGGCAAATTCCACTAAACAGTTAATTAGTACATTATAATTTTTGAATGTATATATTGTGCAAATAATTACGTGGGATAGTATATTGTTTTAAAGGAAATAAATAACACGAGTGATAATAATTTGTGTTTATTAATAAATTGATTTTAGAGTTTGATTTCTAGATGATTTTTGGGTATGAAAGAAATTTTGTTAATTTAGGATCTTTGAAGATTAATCATTATTTTTAATGGAATTACTTCATATCAATAATAATTTAGAAAAAAAAAGAATAAATGATGAAAATCATTCTTTAAAATATAACATTCGTCGAATTAATCATAATAAAGAAAATTATTTACTCAAATTTAGTCTTATGTCATCAAGTTTGAGAACTGATTTGACTAATAAGATGCGCGTTTGAAAACTAGTTAATTATTCGTTTGATTTATTTGATCAGTCCATCATTATATATACTTTTATATATAATAATTAGTACATGTTTGATTGAGATTAGTTTTAAGAAAATAATTATTTATTTTTAAAAGATTGGCAAAACTAAAATTTTCAAAATAAACTAAATTAAATACACACTTGATACAACTACTTGTTTTAAAAATACACTAACTTACAAATTATATTATATTATTGAGGAAAAAAGTTATACAACGGAATCCTTGTTTTTACACGATATGAAATTGGAATTTGATGTCCAAGTCAAAGGTGATGAGCTGAGCAAGGACATGTCAAACTAAAACTTGAAAATGTCAAAGGATCTCTGAATTTTGACCATGAAACAGTTAAATGTTTACGTGACTTCCTGTTTAATAGTATATTTGATTCAGGTTCTTAGTTACTCAAACGTGGGTTTGCACATGAAAATAATCATCTCCAGTACTGGAACCTAACCTTCCAGTTGGAGAGAGTTTAACTCCTTCTTTTGGTTTCAAGCATCATAATAATAATAATAATAATAATTCACACTAACTAACTAAGAAAGTTTACGAAATGGACGACATTACCCAAAGGTTGGGATAAGTGGACGACATTACCAAAGGAGTCATTGTATGTTTTTTAAGGCAAAATATGACCCTTTTGGTAATGGGGTTAAAATTTATGAAGTGCCAAAAAAGGAGTAAGATATGATTCTGCTTAGCTTCTATACCACAGTATGGCAGATCATATCTATAGCGTTTATATATGGAAATGACCCTATGAGCTTTGACGCATCAATGTCACCAGCCTGGTCTCAAGTCTCAACCATCCTAGAAAGAAGTTATAATTTGGGTTAAGCACCAGAATTGTAAAGGACATGCAATTGATAGGAGAACAAAGATTTGGGTTGAGAATCCGACTTGGAAATTCATCACAATATCGATCTCCAATGTGTTATCATTTTTTTTTTTTGGTGAATTCATATATATCATCATAATCATTGCAAAACATGAACCCTGAACAACCAACCTCATTCTGTGAAATAAAACACTTGCTCATAGTTAAAATACTCCCGAAGTCTTCATTCTTCAAATTGAATACGAGAACCAAGACCCTTATTAACCTTTTTCTTTTTTGTTTCTGCCACTTTTCTTCCGTGAACAACACCTTATTATAATAAAACAGTGAGAGAAAACAATTAGGTAATATTGTTTTCTAATTATGGTTAACCACTTAGTGAACTTTTAGACTTAATAGTAGATTCTGTCCCTTTATTATTATTTTTTCGAATTTGTTTCTGAGACTAAATATTTAATAAAATGTTGATAGGATAGTAAGGTGTTGATAAGAATAGAATAGAATTTATATCTTTCAATAAAAATTTTGAATTTGACTACTGTGAATAAAAAATATAAATAGAGAGATTTTTTTATTAAAGATATTAATCAACTAATTTTTTTAATATAAGTATTATTAAAACATGAATAAAATGACATAAAATATCATAACTAATAATATGAGTTTAAATATGGTAGAGTTTCAGACCAAAAGATAAGGTGTATGTACATTGAAAATTGAATTTTTATCACTAAGGTTTAGGTGACTTAAATGAAAAATGAAAGATTATATTTTATTAGATGAATCTTAGTTGAATCGATGCATTGAAAGTTGTTTTTGTTTCAACTTTCGAGAAAACTTATTTATTATAGTTGGTGACAATCTTCACTATAAATAAAGAAAAGAATTAGTGGAGAAACACAACACATGAAGAGAGAGTGTATGTGAGAAGAGAGATTGTAAAACAAAGTCATTTTGTTGAGAAAAAAATATCTTTATGCAAAAGTATTATCATTTCTTGTGACCATTGGATCGGCTTATGCGTGTTCTCACGATCTTTTGTGGATGTGAGTAATTTTATTTGTAAGAGCATTTGTGTGAGCAAGAAATAAATAAATATATATATATATATATATATATATATATATATATATATAACTCCAAAACAAGTATAACTGCCTTCATTTATATCCCCACTAGAGCTAGAGGCACATGCCACGCAAGATCTCTTCTTGAATTAAAGCCACTAAATAGACCCACGTGGCAGCATCAAAGACCAGATGCCCAAAGAGAGATGCTTGTTCATTTGTGGTGGGCCCACACTAGTTTGGAACTTATGTTCATCTAGTGGGTTTGGTCTAACACAGGGTGTGGTTCGGCTTGGCCTCTTTTATGCACACATACAAAACAAAAATGAAAATACACACACTTTCTTAAAACCTCTACTAGTGCTTGCAAAATAATTTGCAGTGCAAAACAAACACAAAAGCCTCTGTTGAAGGGAATCTATCCCTTATGCCAAACACCGAAGAAGCCTTTACTTATCCACCACCTTTTCCCCCTTGCTTTTCTTCTTCCACAATGTAATATTACTCCTTCAGATTCTTTTCTTTTTGAACTCTTAACTTGAGAAAGTAAGGCACATATTATATATATATATATATGCATTAATACCTACTATTAAGAAAGCATAAAGAAGAATCAATGTGTCACCCAGGAGTTCCTTTTGTGAACCGAGAGGGCTTGATGGTGCATAGAAGATGGCTTGTGTCACCACTGGCAAGGCATGCACCGAGGCAGGTTCATGATGGTGGTGGCTCTGGAGAGAGTGGTTCGGTGAAGCACTGCGTGTGCTCGCCGTCGCAGCATCCGGGTTCGTTCCGGTGCCGGTTGCATCATGGCGAGTATGTATGGATAGGTAGAAGAATTAAGTAGTGGGATGTATCATGTATCTAATTCTAACCGTACATAAAGGTTATACTTTATAAGCATGCATGTAAATAAGTGTTTCCCTTCTTTCACGATGAATGGTGAGAGAATTTGAGATCACAAAGGTTGGGAGCTACTTGCATAGTTGCATTTGTGATTAATAATGAAAAAAATTGTGTTTTTCTCTGTTTTTCCTGCGCCAATTAAGGCAGGCTTGTGCATCAGAATTCATAAAGGATTGGGATAAAAGAAATGATAATTTGTTGCATTAATTCTTGATTTTAGTACTCAGATGTTGCATTAGAATGACAGTTATATTAAATGAGAGACAACATCTAAATAGAAGCGAGTTGATAATCGCTGCAACTTTGTTGCTTTGAAGGAGCCTATACGTCTACTCTGTTCCTCCATTTTATATTCATAATCTCAGAATTATATCATGTCCCCTTGTATAACTGAGAGTGTTAGATGATTATTAGATAAATATCAGAGTAGACACCTAATTCAAAATTGACAAGGGTATATTTATACACTTATACTCCCATCCATGAGATGTCGATTCAAGGAAAAATTCACACTATATCTCAAATAACAAACAGATATATCATGATTGACTCGATCTACTAGTCGCACTATGTAGCGAGTTTTACGGAGTATGCATTATTTAGGAGCCAGATCGTAAAATGAGTTATAGAAGCATTCTATTTTTTTTCATTGTGAATGATATAATGAAGGCATTACATGCTGCCTTTCACCGTCCATGAGAATAAAACATAGATCAAAAGCACCCAATCTTTAAATTGCGTTGGAAGAAAACAAGGATTTATACCCTTGGTCTATGTTCCCTTTCAACGGGGGCATGAGTGCCACCAACTACAAATCTGCTAGCACCCACTGAGAACAGAATATATTTTTGTTAAAACAGAGACTACTACCAGAAATTTTATGCTAGATGGCAACCTACTAACCACTCACTGACTACGACATTCCACCAAGAAACTGAAATTCAAAATTCAATGCAGGACCTTTAAGTTTTAATATATCATATATCGTGGTAGGACCCGGCCTATGAACAAAAAGGGCATGCCAATGCCATGCCCTCAGTCGCTCCAAACATCCAATTAGGCATTTGGAATGTCTCAACATTTTCACATAAAATATTGAAACAGAAAAGAATATCATTAAATTTCAGGATTTTCAAATTGGGCAAAAACATATTGTTACAGCATTCTCAAAATAAGGAATTTCTATTCCATGTTTTTATGCCATTTTCTTGTGAATGAAATAAGGAATTCTTGGTCATACAACCAGTGGAAAAGACACTCCCAAAACAACACTCAACTAGAATTCAGGGTGCGAACTGTTAACATATAACTGATATAAGGGTGGCATTTAAAAGGAGAAGTAAAATATATTTTTATTTCTCAAGTTTTCAACTATAAAACTGATTAACTCCCAGGTACCATTTGCATTGAATTTACCTCGTACGAGCGTTAAATACAAAATGCAAGTGGTCTGTAGTCAACCATAATTTACAAGGATGTGTGATCCATATACAATTATACAGCACGCTAAAAGTAATGTAATGAAAACACCAGCAGCAGCGCTGTATAGGAGAAGGATGCAAAAGGTTGATACCACATCATGTATCTCCAGCTTCAATATATGCGCTCTGATCCAGCGGATCACCCAGTGACTGAAGCAAATGAATAATGTATTACCAATATATTAAATGAAATTAAAAATGCATAATAACAAGAATTTAAAAAATATAAAACAAAACCTATTGCATAATAGTTAAGCTACAAAAGATCTCTATGGTAAGAATGTAAGATATGTGCTCTTAAGGCTTAAGTTAATATACGTCGTTGCTATATACGGTATAACAACATTTTATACCTTTGCTTGTTGAATTTTCAAAACTTTTGGCAGGAGAAATGTAAGCAATGATTTAATGAAAAATTAGACACTCAAACCTTTAAGCTGTGTTCCAGCTAAAGGGCAATAGCCTTGCTGTCTCAAATTTCAAACGCATAAAAAGCCCCTACCAAGTTTATGCAGCTTCTAATATTAACATAGAGGAGGACTTTGCAATATTGCCTCTCTTTTTTCACACTGGCTTTGTCTTGGTTGTTAACTCTCTTTACAAATAGGGGTAGCTAACGTAACCCCGCATATCTAGGGTAGTAAAAGCAGACAAAGTGTTTGATAGCAAAGGAAAGAGAACTTAATACAGAATTGCCAAGAGTTGCACAAGAAGATACAAAAGGGATATGTACATTGCATTTGCACCTAAAACTTAGCTGAAGTATAGATCATAATAAGTATGGAATTCAGCAAAATAATGGAAAGGAACAGTTTCTATCTATAGATGAAAAGGGTCATTCCTTGAACATGAATATGCAGACGAAATTGCAAACAATTGACTGATAAGAGAAACAAAAATCCTCACCTTAGGATAGCAGTCTTGACGTACAATTGTCTGCTGGTTTATATTCACATACACTTCGCACGACACTGTTGCCTGGATTTAGCATACAGTATTTTAGGTATAAAAGGTATCAAATAGACAGAAGCATTCAAAGTAATGATGTCAATTCCAGTAAATACACAACCAGATGACAAGTTCCACCCATCAAATAAGAGATTTTGAGCTTTACATTTTCAGTAAAAAAATAATGGTAGCAGTAATAATAATAACAATAAACTTTTACCACCATTTCTCCTAAGCAATGCTAAAGTAAACAGACAAAGCTACCCACAAACAAATAACACATTCAGAGAAAAAATTTCACCTTCAACCCCGAAAGCATCTTTCGAATAAATTAAATGCCAAATCTAACTAATCCAGTCATAGGGAAATTCTAAATAGCATGAAACAGAATATGCAAGTAGCTAACCTGATTTACCTCAAGAATAATTCTAATTCCCCAACAATATGTTTCTGTTAAACATATTACTTACTAGATAAAGAAAGCTTTAAATGTTTTATGTCTCCAACTCCTAGATTTTTTAGGAGAATACAATATTACTTGTTCCATGAATTATCCAACTTGTTTTTCATTTTCTAACCTATGATTCACCCTATACCCTGCAGGATCATAAAACCACATTTGATTCCATATTATTCTTTCTTCTTAGACTATAATTTATAAGCACAGACAGTATAATTTTTACATTATAAACCAATTAAAAATCATCATTAGTACAACTTTTAAGTAATATAAGTTAATATACAAACTTATTATACTGTAAAAATCTTTAACATGTTAGTGCATATACACCATTAGTATTTACTCTTCTCCTTAACCAAAGACAGTGTTTGTGCCAGCGAGTGAATTTGTGAACACGTCTTCAAGTAAAAAACACAACTGAAATTGAACTAAAAGATTACTACTGGAATTGAGAAGAAATGCACCTTCAAAGGAACAGTGAAGAAGAAAAGCCCTAATTTCCCTTCAACTCGGGTGTCAGTATCGAATGGAATGACGCCCTTAGCGATATCTTCGAGCAGGTAGAACGCGTCGTAGATAACCTCAAATCCGTCAATGGTGAGCGTGGCGTCGACGTAGGAGGAGCCACGCGCCCTGATGCGGCCGCCGCCGCCGCCGGTGACGAAGCCGAGCTGGCGGCCGCGGTAGCCGACGGAGACGGCGAGGGTGTCATAGGTGAGGGAGAAGAAGTCTCTATTGTGGACTTTAACGGTGATGGAGAAGGAGAGGTCGAGAATGGGCCTCGGGTTGGTTCGGATCCCGATGCGGTTGAGTCGGATTCGGGTAAGGCGGATCTCCGGGTCGGAGGGGTAGAGGAGGAAAGCGGCGCCGGCGATGAGGAGGAAGAGGAAGAGCGCGGCGGAGTAGAGGATGCAGCGGCGGCGACGGCGGTGGGAACGGAGGCGGTAGGAGGGGAGCAAAACGACGACGTTTTGGGGGTAAGGATGAGGGTTAGGGTCGTAATAAGGATTAGGATTGGAATAAGGGTTAGGATTGGGGTTGGGGTTGGAGGAAAGGGGCGAGTAAGAGACGAACTCGTCCTTCCCGGTCATCTTCGAAGATTGTACGGTCCTTTCAGGGGACAAACACGTAAAACAAAATTATACAAACACCATTAATAATTAGGCATGGCAACCGGCGGGTCGGAATCGAGTTTTGTTTACCCCACCTCCGACTCCGCATTTCCCGCCCCGCCCCCGTCCTTGAAATCGACGGGATGTATCCCGTCCTGTCCCTGACAATTTTATAAAATTTTATTAAAAAATATAATTTTTCATAAAATAAAAAATATAATTTTATATTTCAATGTGCTATATATATATTAATTATTAGCGGGCGGGTTCGAGGATGGATTCGGGGCGGGTATTGAGAATCCCATCAAAAATCTGGTCAACTCGGATTTTTCCCGTCAAAATTGGGGGGGGGGGAGGGTCCCACGGGTTCGGGCCCGTTGCCATGCCTATTAATAATCCTTGCTTTTGCTTAATTTGACACTCAACAATTATGGCATGTTAATGTCTATAATTATGTTTTGGCATTTTTTAATTGGTGACTACTGTAAAAAAAAATAAAAAATGGTGACTCATATGCTAGATGGGACCCGTAAATATTATACATGTTGTTTGGGGGAAATTTATAGGCTTTTTTTTTTCAAAGGAGGGGAAACCTATAGGTTAAATTAGGGGTGGAAATAGGTCAGACTAGGCTTTAAAAGGTCAGAGTCGATGAATTTTTGAGATTTGAGCCTGACCTATAGTCTATTAAAGACTTTTATTTTGACTCGACCTAGCCTTTTTAAAAGTCTGGTCTGATAGTCTTTTTAAAAGCTTTCTTCACATTAATATTCTTGGAATAGGAACGTAATAGGAAAGTTAAAGGAAAAGGAAAGTCAATAAAAATAATGAGGAATATAAAGGGACACATGACTCACACCTAAATGTTAATTATAGGAATGGAAGCTATGGAGCAGTAATGTGTAATCAAAGTCTGCTAATTTAAAAAAAAATTAATTGTATCCAAAAAATAATATAAGTATATATTGGTACCAAAAAAATAATATATATATAGGTCGGCCTATCAAGCTTATAAGACTTTTTAATGAGCCTAAGCCTAATCTATTTAATTTAATAGGCTTTTAAAAAAGTATGAGCCTAACCTTTTAATTAAATAGGCCAATTCAGGTCAGGTCGTAGGCCCCTGTAGGCCGGCCTGACCTATTCCCCCCTAGGCTATATTAATCTTTTCATCCTTTTTTAATTGATTTGTTTGAGATAATATCTATATTATTAAAAAAATTAATTTGTTATCTTAAATTTAATTAATTTGTTTAGTTTAGTCTATTTTAAAACTTAAGAGGCTTTTAAATTTTTTAGGTTTAAATATATTTTTCACACTTGAAAAATAGATCGTTTTCAGATTATTACCTTAAATTTATTTTTGGTCAATTATGTACCTAAAATTTTTTTATGTTTCAAATATTACCTGTCATTAGTCTCTTTCTGTTAAGTGATGACATAATAGACGAAATGCCATGTCATCAAGCCTAATCATAACACGTAGTCAAATTAAAACCATGTCATTATTTATAATTTTTTTTAAATCCAATTAAAAAAAACTAACTTCCATTTTCAAACCCTCCATGCCTTTGGTTGTTGTTGCATTTTCAAACCCTAAGGAAGGTTCTTGGGAATTTTGAATCCTATGGGTGTTTTTGTTAATGGGTGAGAGGATGAATGTAAAGGGTGGATCGTCATCGCTGTCCTCATCTCTTGGTATGGTGAAATGCAAATGTGAGGTACTTGCTATCATGTTCACGTTGCGTAGTGTGAATCATACATGGAGAAGGTTTTGGAGATGCCCACATTAGAATGTAAGCAAATGTCGATTTTGTGTTGTATTGAGTTTTATTCTGTTGTACTGCTTGTTTAATTGGTATTGTGATGTTGGAATCACGTTTTTGCAAAAAAATTCAATGGATTGGTGGTATTGAGGATGGCAATAACATGTCTGTAGAGAGGAGTGAGTTGGTATGGTATGTTCGGGAAAATGAAAAGCTAAAGTTGAAAGTTGCTTCATCAATGGAGGAAGCAAAAGCAAATGAAGAAGAAATAAAAATATGAGGAAATAAATTGTTACACAAGAGGAAGAATGTTATGCATCCTCGATTCAAGTTGTGCAGTTGAAGAGTAAAATTGGAAGGAAAAAGAATAATCTTGTTGTCGAAAGGAATAGAATGAAGCTATTAGGTTTTGTAGTTGTAGTTCTTTGGGTGTTCATTTATTTACCAAGTATTGTAATTGCAATGAATGTTAGTGGTCATAGAAGGAATTGATTTTCCTTGAGTGTATTTACTGATGGTAGGTTTTTGGTAGTTGTCTTCTTAAATTTGGTGTGTTGAGATGTAAATTTTGGAAAGTAACAATGTTGTATTTGATGCAGTTGGATGCTTCCAATGATATGAGTTTATGATGTGTTAAAGTTGTATTGTACTGATGCTTAATTTTAAATTTGGACCTGTTATTGTTTTGTGATATTCGATACTGGCTTACTACTAATTACTAAGCCCAACAATGTTAGGTACTTTGTTGGAACAAAAATGAATTTGAGGTAGTAAAATGAAAATGATTTATTTTTCAGGTACTTCGATGTCAAAAATATAAATTTTAGGTAATAAAATAAAAATTGTTTATTTTGCGGGTATGAAAAACTTATTTAAGTCAAACTGCTTGAGTTTTTTTTTTGTTCTACTGTTTTGATTCATTGAACACTTCAGTGTCTTACTGTTTACTTCAGCATTTATGACCATTTCTATTTAGCAAAAGAGATTTGAATTTATTAATGATAAGTCACAATTATTTAATATAAGTAACATGATCCCAAAAGGCCTAAATTAGTACTTAAGATGCCCACTGTCTAGAATAAATACACAAAAGGTGCAACAAATTCTGCACATGGTTCCAATAAAGTAAACAATAAAGCAAGATTCCTACACTGCAAAATAAAATTCCCACACCCCACTACAAAAGTATTTCATACAATCCTATTTTTGTCCATTAGTATCTTCAATTGGTTCTTTAGATTTGTCAATTGATGCGTTTGTCTTGGCCTGAATGGCAAGAAGACCAATTCTCATCTCAACCTTCTTCTCAACAGTTGGTAGTTGACAACCTTTCATTTTTTTCTTGAATTTGTAATATTAGTTGTTGGTGGCTTGCGTTTAGGAGCAAGTTTCTTAAGTGTTTCATTAACAAATCTATTATGCCTACAATGCCCCTACAAAATTGAAATTTCTAAAAATTAATGCATGAGATTAATACCAGTAAGTACAAAATTAATGCATAGGCATTAATACCATTGTATGTCTATTTGTAGGTTTGGCCTACTGTTATTAATGAGGACTGAGAGCTTTTGTTACAGACTGTTGCACACCTTTTCCCTAAAAAATTAAGTGTAACAATTAATCTATATGAACCATCATATAGTATGTTAAACGTATAAAAAACTTACCTTATTATTTCTGTTTGTGCATTTGATTTGTGTGATGTCATTCTTCTGATGTTGAATAGACTGGTTTGAACTCTACCACCTCCACCCTCAGTTCCAGCTTCAGCTACTCCCTTAGTGTCACCCTCAACAACATTGACTTGTCCGGTCTGAACTCCAATAGCTAGGTGCACCCGCATTTCCACCCTCAGTTGCTCCCTCAATGCCTCCCTTAACTACATTGAGTTGCCTAGTCTGAACCTCAACATTTGCACCTTGAGTTGTATCCTCAGCTACAACTTCAATAGCTCTACTAGCTTCCTCATTTACTTCTTCAGGTACTACTAGAGGTGGCAATGAACATCTCCTAGTATTATGATCTGATGCCCCATATCAGATGCATTTATAAGGAGTTAGGTCCCTTCTTAGCCTTGTCCTATTAGGGTCTTCATCAGGCTTTCTCTTTTTCAATTTCTTTGGTCTACTAGGACCTTTTTTGTATTTTGGTGGTTGAATCTCATTGACCACATATCCATACCATTAATTGATGTCACCTTACGTCCATAACAAATACCATATGTATCCATTGAATAACAATTATTCACATAATCCACAACCTTAATTTTTTTGAATTGTATGACAGCCATTGCATGTTTGCAAGGTATGCCAATTAATCCCTAGAAGTTACATGAACAACTTTGCTTATTATATCTGTCGCAACGTGGGCCATGATGGGACGGTAAAATAAATTAAAAAAATTATTTAGATAAATAAACAAATTGTTTTCCAAAAAAATGAAAAACTTGAGGAGTCGTCGCCAACGTTTATTTAAGGAAAATGTCAGAAAAATAAAAAAGGATAAGGAATAGTCTACGATTTGAGAAAAAGGATTCAAAAGTCGTTTACGCCCGGGGAAGGTGTTAGCACCCCACGTGCCTGTCATGAAAACGACAGCCTTTAATTGAGTGCTCTAAAAAATAAAGTGACTTTTAATTATTTATCTTTCCTTGAAAACATAAATTACATTTTGTTATATTTTCTTTTATTTAGAAAGGAAAATCAAATTTTTATTTTTTAAAAAAAGATTTTATTTTTTTAGTTTTATTTTGGGTCGACAGAGGATTTGTCCTCGTTTCTACGTATCCCTAGGTGCAATGAGAAAATGAGACTTACATAATTCTTTGTAGAAAAAAAGGTTGTGTGTTTAGTTGATTTTATTTTATTTTGAAAGGTTTTGATTTTGTAGTAAACTTTGTGAAGTTAAATAAGCCAGAGACCAATCATGACATTCACAAAATTTACTCACTTGATTGAAACATTTTCAAACAAGTCGGAGACCCAACATGCAGTGCGTGTAACATGAAAAAGGAGAATTGAGTGGTCATTTATTTGAGAATGTTACCATTTTTAGAAAAGATTTTAGTTTTGTGATAAACTTTGTGAACTTAAGCAAGTCGGAGACCCAACATGTTATTCACAAAATTTACACACACATTATTGAAACACCACCAAGCAAGTCGCAAACCCGGCATGGAGTGCACATAACATAAACGAGTATTAAAGAATGCTAATGCGGATTTTCAAAAATAAATAAATATTGAAATAGTGCTACGAAATCAGATAAATAGAATAAAAATGGAAAGTGATAGAATAAAAGTGGGGAGTACCCTTAGTAATTAAGGATGCGAGATTGAAACGTGGGGAAAATAAGATTTATAACGAGATATTTATAATGCATTATTAATTAAACTAACTAGCTAGTTAATGATAAAAAAGAAAATTACATTGAAAAATAAACGATAGAGACAATAAAGAAATACAATAAAATAAAGAGCTAATCACTAATATATATAATTATTTTTATTTTTTATTTCTTTTTCTTTTTCTTTTTTGCTTTTGTTAAAGTCAAAGAATTGACTTGGACTTAGTCAACATTGACGGAGTGCTGACACGACGGCCTAGTCACCATCCTAAGTGATAGCGGTGTACATATAAAGAATGAAGTGTAACCATCAGTTTTATTTTTTGGACTTAACAAAAAAAATGAGTTGGGCCCAAAATGGAAAAGGTGCATGCATCAAGAAAAGAGGTGTAAATAGAATTTTTTCATTTTATTTCAGGCTTAACAAAAATGGGCTAGGCCCAAAACAAGAAGTTGTATGTATGAAAAAAGTGGTGTGAATAGCTTTTGCATCTTATTATAGACTTTGCAAAATGGACTAGGCCCAAAACGAAAAAGGGTGCATGTATAAAAAGATATTAAAAAAACCAAAAAACTCATCAAAGAAGCATGTGCACAACCCAACAAAATAAAGGGATGGGAGGAAAAAAAATTGTGTAGGCCTCGCCGACAACCATGATGGACGAAGGGTGGCACAATGGTTTGAAAAGAAGAAGAAGAAGAAGAAGAAGAAGAAGAAGAAGAAGAAGAAGAAGAAGAAGAAGATGAGGAGGAGGAGGAAGAAGATAAAGAAAAAGAGACAGAAAAAACAAAAAGAAGATGGTTAGGAAACGTGAGAGAGTGAGGAATGAGGGGTTACCTGATGACCCTTTTCTCTTATCTCACAAAGCTCGCCAAATGGCGCCACCAGATTGGTTCCTTTTAACTTTAAGGGTTTTGCGCTGCTCTGTGCATTGATTTTCAAAATTTCCTTCTTTTCTTTTTTTATGCAGAGTGATATCTTCTTCTTGACCTAATGGGCTCTTTTTGAGAGCCAGGTACAAAAGCAAATTTTGGATTCAACATTACCAATATCCTCCAACAACAAAAGCAATAGGCATGTACTGGTCATTCGGATTTCTGCCATCAATAATCAAGAATTGACCTCCAAACTTTGATTTGAGATGACATCCATCTACACCAATCAGGGATCTACATGCCTTTTTTAAAGCAGATTTTGGACCTTCTAAGAACATGTAGAAATTACAAAATTTTGGTAGTACTTCAATGGATGGTCTTTCCACTCGAATCAAGCATAAATTGTTTGTGCATCTATCCTTCAATTCAATTGCATTTGACCAAAGCTAGGAATACTGTTTGATACAATCACCATTAACTACTTGTTTTGCTAGTTGTTTGGCCCTCCATGCCCTAGACATTGAAATTCCAATTGAATAGTTAGCCCTTATTTCACCAATTATGTCATTTAGAGACATGTAAGCATTTGGTCACCCAGGTAGACTAATACTTCTGTTATTGAAAACCCTCTCACATGTGTGTTTAGGATGTAAGGTATCAAGCATATATGTCTCACTTTAACCTACCTTACTGGCATATACCAGATAGTCAATGCAATGCTTACACCTTGCTCTTGCTCACCTCTTATCATTAAAATCAAACTTGATTTCTCTCCCATTTAACACATTGTATTTCAGTATGGCTTCTTTGAACTCTTTTAGAGAAACAAACTCCAATCCCAACTTCCATTTAAATTCCTTACAAAACAACTTTTTGTTGAATCTTTCATATTTTTTCTTAAATACCTCTTAAACTGAATCATCATTGCATAAATGTTCACTAACATACCCATCTTCAATATGATTTGCAGGCAAAGTGTGTGCCATAAATAAACTGCCACTAAAATTCACATAATTGTATTAAGCCCTCTTACCTCTACCAGGAAGCTTCTTACCTCCACTACTAGCCTTCTCACCCTTACCAACAACCTTTTTACCTCCATCAACCTTGTCCACCAGCCTAAAATGTGCATTACTTTGCACTTCACTTGGTAGGTTTAAGTTTTCCTCCTGGTTGAAGTAATCGTTAGATACTTCAATTAATTCAACACATACACGTTGGTTGTTAGCTATGTCATCATCTTTGTGAACAAAAACACTAGCACAAGCATCATTACTTGAATCACCTTCCTCCCTCGGATTACACACCTTTTTTAAAGTTGACCTCTTTATTCATTTATTTTTCAGTATAACAATTTCTGGAATAGATAAATTAAAACCATCATCCAATCCAATTACTCTTTTCTCCTTAGAGTCATCTAACTAGACATCCTTCACTGATTCATCACTACTGTCTTTAGAATCACCAGAAAAATTTCCATCCACAACCACCTTATTACCACCAGCACATTCCACAAACAACTCCACCTCACAACTGTTAGCAATGACATAATTAGACAACTCCAATGCATGACTGTCCATAGTAATCTTGTTATACTCACCATCACCACCTTTCCACCATAGCCTCATTGGTTAATCACCATATCCAAAGTCTTTTTTTAAAATTCCAATTGCTTCAAAGAATGATCACTTGTCAACATCTATATCAATGACACTTCTAGAATGCTAGTCCCAACATATTGCATCATAGGGTCTTCTTTTAATTTGAAACTCATGCTTGCAACAAAAATATAAACAATGTTTATCAATTTAATGTTCACCATTAATTAGACCATAATTGAACCCTAATCAAACACAGTTAAACTATAGTCGAACCCTTAATCATTTTGTACTCAGACCTTAATAAAACCCGAAAAAATCCAAATAAAAAATTTTCAACTTCACAAAACATGGACCATTGCAACACCATAATAGGAGACAAAGAGACCACTAAGAAAGGGAAAGCAAGTAAACAAAATGAAAAAATCACATTACCTGCTATAGTTCGAAGATGACTCATCTCTTGAATGAGATAACGCGTACACATGAAGGAGACTCTCTCGTTTTGTTTTCACTTAGAAGATATCACAATAAACCTTGATAACACTCACAATCAGTCATTACAAAAAGCCACTACCATTACCTAGAAGATGAACTTATGCTTTTGAAGAGGGAACGTTTTCCAAATTCTAGTCATTTTTTTAAAAAAAATTGTTAGTTAATAAAATATAATAATTTGATTATTTTTTTTAAAAATAAATAATGACATGACTTAATTTGATTACATATTAAGTGATTAGGCTTGATGACGTGACATTCTGTGTGTCATGTCATCACTTAATATAATGAGACTGATGACAGATACTTCGTTAAAACATAAAAGTTTTTCAGGCACATAATTAACCAAAAGTGAATTTGAGGTATTAGTTTGAAAATAACCTATTTTTCAGGTATGAATAACATATTTTAGCTAATTTTTTAGTAATAAAAATTAAACAAATTAAATAACTCAATGGGTGAAAAAGACTTGAGTTTAATTCTTACAAAATACACTCTCTAGGACATATAATGAATTTTAGTGTAATTAAATCAAATTGATGATTAATCCCATAATAGGATCACCCATGTGACAATATAACTATTACTAATAGGATCATTCCACTTATTATCACTAACATGACAACCATCACTGATATATCTATCCATTTCGCCATCTCCACTTGGGCCTTTGAGGCCTCCATGACCATCATCACCTCCACGATTATTGATCCCTTTCTGCATATATGAGTCTTGATGGTTCTCAATTGGATTAGTTGTGGAGCTGGTTGAGTATCAGGTGTAGCCGTGTAGGTCAGTGGGTATGAGAGGAGGGTTGCTCAAGAGTGTGACTATTCATTTTCACGCCCAAAATGTTAAACATAATGTTAGATGCAAGAGATAATACTTTAGTTGAGACAAATTACCAATGTATATGTAATCTTAAACTCCTTTCATTTGGTCGTAAAAAAAATCCCTTTATTTGTTGTTGTAAAAAAGATAAAAAAATAAAAAATTCTTCCATTTGTTTTTTACTCACTTATGATAAAAGTTGGGATAAATGTTGACAATATTCATCAATAAATTTAAAACTTTATTCTGCCGAATGATATAACAATCTTGATGCAATGAATAAGTACTCACTTATGATAAAAGTTAAGTATAGAAATATTGAAACAGTGGGTAGTAAGTGTTTAATTAAGTCTCTATTTAATGGAATTTGGTCATGTTTAATAAAACAATTGTATAGTTTATTTCTAATTTGATTTTCAATTTGTATTTGATATTTAATTTAGTATTAATTTGGTTCATTTTTTTTATTATGAACTGGTCAAAGTTTCTGTTACTTTTGGAGTTTTTATTAATCATATAAGGAAGAAGTTCCTTCAAAATGTTGGTTTATAGATGAAATTGGAACTTGAATAGGTATCATTATGCAAAAGTTTGATAGCAATGCATCTTTCGTTTATGGAATAAACAACATTATGAAACATTATAATTTGAAATTTGGAGCATGGTTGTTCTTGACCTATCAAGAAAATGAAAATTTCAAAATGAGAATTACGCATATATAATTTGAACAAATAAGTGAATGTTGAAATTATTGTAATACGTTCCAAAACAAAGATCATGATGATCCTTTGATAAAATTACTTTTGTCTTAAAAGTCATTTTTCACCGGATTTTTAAACACATTCTAAGTTACTTTCAAAAGGCTACGAGATATGATTTCTTGATTCATCATCCCAACCTATTCAAACACTATCTCCATGACAATTGAAGAAATAGAAGGAGATTGTAGGTAAATATATTGAAGAATATGCAAGAAGTCTCTCTGATATATTCAGAATTTGATAATATATCCCTTTTAATTATATATTTCTAGCAAAATGATGTAATATTCTTGAAGTTTTCAATGTTTTAATTTTCAGTAATTATAATAGTTTTGCTGAAAATCAATATTTGATGAGGCTATTGTTTTTATTATATTTAGAATTAATTATTTACTGTTTGTATTTTATCTTTTTTATATTGTATCTTTTTTTTTGGATTTTTCATGTGCATATATTAGTTTCTTTTTTGGTCACACAGTTTTTTTATCAACCAATGTTAAGATTTTGTCATTATTACGTGCTTTTTTTACAAACCCCCCGATCTAGTAATTACCACATATCGCTAACTTGATTTAAATTAATTAAATATTTAAGTATTGTGATCTTTAAATAAAATAATGTTTACCACTGAATGTATATAAATTAATTAACGCAAGGTTAACTAATAGTCTCAATAGAAAATACCTATAATATAAAAATAAAAATACGCATGGAAGTTCAATTATGTTTTTGAAGTTCAATTAAAGGTAAATAATTTATTTTGAAATTAAAAATATATTTGTTTGTATTTTAATTTAACATAATTAAAAAAATGACATCTTAACATAATTAAAATTTAAACATGTAAAATTATGTTCCTGTCTATACATTGTACATTCACCCTTTCTAGCAACCCCTTTTTTCCCTTAATTTGTTATGTGGATAAGTTCTACTAGCCACCAAACAATAATTCAAGTTCCTTAGTAGATGTAAATCATGTGATAGTGACGGTTTTTATTTTATTTGGTACATGACTGATTTTCTTTTAGGTAAATGATAGTGACCGAATTTTTATTAACAAGTAATCTATCCAAATATCTTAAAGAATTGAAATGATCAAAGTGGTTTAGAATATCTAGACTTGTGATAGTGACATCAATTCTAGTTTGTTTAGGATACAATTATTCTTAAAAATGAGACAAAATATTATATACCTTTAATGGATATATAGGTCCACTTAGAGCAAGTTATCATTGATTTCCATGTGAAAGATTATTAGCTAGAATTCATATGATGGCAACGAGTTTTAGCGCCATTGTAAATTTGTAATGAAATCATCACGATCACAGCTACATATATGCTGAAAAGATTGGCATTGAATTCTTTATTCCCAAACGGTGGAGCTGGTTGAAACCTACCTAATATTTTTCTAATATAATATTATCTTCATTTAATATATATTTTCTCAAACAACAACAACAACAACAACGCCTTATCCCACTAGGTGGGGTCGGCTACATGGATCAACTTCCGCCATAATGTTCTATCAAGTACCATACTTCTATCCAAACCATTAATTTCGAGATCCTTTTTTATAACCTCTCTTATAGTCTTTTTGGGTCTTCCTCTGCCTCGAATTGTTTGTCTTCTCTCCATCTGGTCTACTCTCCTCACTACAGAGTCTACCGGTCTTCTCTCTACATGCCCAAACCACCTAAGTCTATTTTCCACCATCTTCTCTACAATAGGCGCTACTCCAACCCTCACTCTAATAGCTTCGTTTCTAATTTTATCCTGTCGAGTCTTACCACACATCCACCGCAACATCCTCATCTCCGCTACACCGACTTTATTCTCATGTTGGCTCTTGACCGACTTTATTTTCTCAAACAAATTATAATATAAAATACTCATCGAATTTATTTATGATTAATCTTTCTTAAAAAATCTAACGAATCATTTTTAATAAAATTATTTTATTTCAATCATATTTTTTCTATTTACAAAATTTAAACCTATCATCTTACTTAAGAAAATTAAATTCAATATACTTCAACTAACGACTTTGTTGATAAAGTTGATGTGTATAATTTATGGAATACTACTATTTAATAAACTCAGATATTATAATATAGAGATTTAGATTAATCTGTTTTTTTATTTAATTATTATTTGCAATAAGTTATTGTGGCAATTATTAACAGGTGAAAAAATTAATTAATATGACTTTAAGTTTAAGTTTATAAAATATCAATAGTTTTTTTCATAAAAAGAAAATGAAAACGCTAAGATATCAATAGTTATGAAACAAAAATTCATACATATTTTTTTTTTTTTTAAATTTCATACACATGTAATGTAAGTCAACCGAAAACCACTAAAGATTATAAAGATCCCTATCAAATTTTAAAATATCTGCATTTTTAATATTTGAACTCAAGACGACTTACTGATCAAGGTGGAATAGTTTTTGCTAACTAATCTACGCATTCTATGGTACAGTTAATGTTATATGTAACCATTTATTCAACCGTGGTAATATTTAAAGAGTTAAATTACGATGTATTAATAATAGAATATTTTTCATCTAATGACGATTCTTTTATATATTATCATTTAGTAAGTTTAATAAAATCTATTAAACTTTGTTTACATAAAATCCATATTTAATAACGCTAAATGTTCATATTGTTTGGTTGAGTATATACCACATAAATATTACTATTGCATATGGCTTCATTTCTTTTTGAAAGTCAGCTAATAAAGGATAGTCCGTTTTTGTTGATTTTCATTAGAAAAATACAAATTGCATGTTTCAAAGTAGTATTTTCTTATTCTAAAAACAAGAACCTAGTGGAAGAAGGAAGAAGGCGACAAAGCAAAAAATCTTGATAATGCAATGGCAGTGTCTTTATCGAGATTTAAGAGCCATCGGTTTTGTTTTCAGAGGGTGGTTTTTCTGGTATTACCAATTAATTGTTGACTTGAATACATACATTACATGATTATCGTCATTCTCAATGTCTTCATATATATGCAATATTGCTAAAATCGCAAGCCATTCAAAGCCCATCCAACTCGTTTACTTGTTGTCCAGAAAAATAATATCAATAATCAAAATGGGTGAGCCAAGTAAATTACAATGATCGTATTTGTTCTGATCATCTAGATCACTAGTAATTCAATAAATAACATCTTTTTTATTTTTCCTTCTGTTTTTCAATTCCTGGTGAATGCAAAAACCACGCTATATCATCTCAGTTACAAAAAAACATCTTATATATTGTGAGAAAACCAATCATATAATATATATTTAAAATACAAAAAACATAAAAGCTTTTTTTCTTCTTCTAATTCTACAGCTCCAAACTATATGACTCTGTTATCTGAAACGATGGACCTCTGCTTTTGCAACTTTATCATGATCTAGTAAAACATATCCTCAATTCTCTTATGATATATTATTGAAGAAAAAAAATTCATAAAATATATCATACCCACCCAAAAAAGTATAGTACAATGCGCAGGATCTAAACCCATCGAATATCTAGAAAAACTTGAAGTTGCTAGAAAGTTGAAATCCACCACTTCATTGGTTTCTAGTTTGTCTAGAAATAGAAAATCCATTGAGAAATAAGAAATTATATTTGAGATATGAAAATTAAAATCACATGACACGTGAAAAATCACATCCTAATATGAAATTAAACACTCTAGAAAAGGATTATGACAAAATCAGAGAAGCAAATTAAGACCTAGCAACTCCACGATCCACCCAATAATCAAAATAGTCACACCTACTTCTATAATTAATTTATGTATATGTAATTAAGCATAGGGAAAACTTGAGAGGTGGAACAACAAAGTTCCAAAGCATATATAAAATCAACACTGCCAAAATTCAAGAGTTGCAAGCAAGGATTCATATCATATCATATAAAGGTACACATGAACACATAACTCACAATAGTTTTTTTTTGTTATCATCAGCATGTGGAGTCAGAAACCACAGGCTTATTGGCAGGCATGGACTTGGAGCGTTTCATCCAATTAGCTGGTGAAGCTGTATGCCCACGATGCAAACGGCACCGGAAGGACCCTTCATGTGTCGTTGGTGAGCACAAGCACTGTCCTTTGGGCAATGATCCCGTGCCGCCACCGCCGCCGCCACTATCACTCTTTGGTGATGTTGAAACGATGAGCTTGTTACCGTGACCTTGAGATGCCATGGATGATGATGCTGTTGGTTTTGGTAGAAGGAGCTTCAAGTTGGTTGGGAAAACAGGATGTTCCTTTACATAGAATAAAACACACCAAGGCAAAGATAGACCCTTTTATATAATAATAATAATAATAATAATAATAATGATGGTGATTTTACATATCTATTAAGATCTATCCACCTCTTTCCATCTTTGATCTTTGGATGGAAAAGAGATAAGAAAAAGACTAAAATAATAAGGAATCCAACGGTTAATGATGCAAAAAGCAAACACAAAAAAAAAGATAGGACATGAAGAATAAACTATTAATTTGTTGTCTGAATAACATCATCTATGTTTTTTATTTATTCAAAATACATTAAAGTATTAAAAAATTTATTGATATTATAAAGAATATTTTTCCTATCTAATTCTGTTCACATGACCTTTGATTTTATTCTAAATTATAATAAGAAAATAATCCATAAATTGAAAAGTTTTCTTATCTTTTACCTGATTTTTTTAATGTGAATCATCTTTTATATTTGATTTTTCTTTAATTATAATTAAAATATTAATAAAATATGAAAGTTGTCGATATTAAATAGACTTTTTTTTTTTACATAAGCAACATGTTTAATTATTTATAAAGTACAAGAGGAACTCTAAGTCGTATATAATTATATATATAAAGCACAAATGAACATTAAAGAGAACAATGAATCCAATCCATAGGGCATATACACCAACATATGCATGTGGATTAAAATACCAGCATAAAAAAAATATTTTCTTTTATACATTTATGTGCTCATAAAATTTTAATAGATCGAGTTCCTGAACTTTTTGTGTAGTTTTTTTAAAAGGAGTTTCTTGTGCAATTTAAAATTGATTAATATACACTTTACTATATTATTTTATTTTAATTATATGATTTAAACTAATAAATTAAAAGACGAGATTAATTGAGGGATAAAGTATTAATTATTGCATTGGGGGACCCAATTAGATGAGGAATCAAATCGAAAGAACATGACAATGGCTGAGAGAGGCAACATGAAGAGTTAGAGGGTGACCACGTGGGAAGTTCATGCCTTCATATGGCTGAGTGCACACCTGGCAGTTTCATGCTCAATCACATTTAAATACGTAAGAATGTTGAAGACATCAAGTATATATGAGAAGCAAAATATACCCCAAAAAAGGAAAACTAAAATAAATAAATCCTGATGTTTTCATTTCCAGCTTATATATATATATAATTTGTTAAAATTAAATATTCCTACTTATTTTTTAGAAAGGGTATTTTAATACGCTTAACTTTAAGTGTGTTGTTATTTTGTATGTCTGTGTAATTATTACTATTTTTTTAGTTAGTTTTCTTTTGATTTGCATATATATATCGAGTAAAGTACTGAAAATTCTTTTGATTTTTTCAAAAATAGAATCTTCTACTCTTCGTATATTGTTGAACATCACTTGAAAATCTTGCTTGCGTTTCATGTACAAGCCACACAAATTAAGTTGACAAGCAAGCTTGGCTAATCCACTCTATAAAGGATATATATTATTGGTCCTATGGAATAATATGATCCAATAATTGTCCTTCCATGAAAGGTAAGCAGATAAAAACTGATAGAGATTTATTGTGGGCACGTGTCACTTTTAGAAGCATTTTGTCTTTGAAATGATAGTTCATCATTGGCCAAGTGTTGTTCCAATTTATATGGATGTCCAAAGGGACAAAGAAAAAAAAATACAATTGATACTCAGATGATCTACAAGTTAGTGGGGGCAGAATTCTATACTGATTTCATCTGGTCCAATTTGTTGAAAAAAAAGCTAAACATCATAAGCTAAGCATCTCACCGCCATGTATTGCATAAACATTATATTATAGGATCCTCTGATCGAAGCATTAGTACAAGAGCGGGTAATGCATTCCATTCAACAATCTGCAATTTTTAATTATCGTAAACAACTATAGCAATAACACAATTAATTAATTGTGAAAAATTTATCTATTTCTTAAAAGGAAAATATTTTTAAAATAATAAATAAATTTTCACTTAATGATTCTATTAATAAATAAATATTTAAAAGTGAAACATAAAATTCATTTTTTTATTATGATTTCTTTTTAGTCAAATAAACAAATTTTTAGTTCAACTTAATAGAGAATTATTTAATATTTAATGTAACTTATGATAATAATTTTTGATAAACATATTCATTTTAATTATAATAAGACTGTAATTTATAAAATAATAAAATATTTTTTTATAGAAATGTTTTCGATGCAATAATTATTTTGTAAGTAATTTCTACAATAATTAGAAATAGAAATTGAAAAAGTAAAGTTTTAAAACAAAATGAAGATTGAAAAAAGTAAAAGATTTAAAAATATGCTGTAAAATAAAAAGACATGAGTTCATAAAAGTTGGGGAATTAAATACATACATGATAACTTGTTGAACCTTTACTTATTTCAATGATAGACAAGTTGTGTTTTGAGAAATTAAGTGATTGTGTATCAAAACCTCCCTTATTACAACATACAAGTTCTATAATTATAGATTACAAATTATAATTATCCGCTACAAACTTTCACTAAATTTTCACCGTCCATGACTTTGATCTTTGATCTTCATACTTGATAACTTGTATTTTCAATCTCCATCATTGATATCTTCTAGTACATTGATACTTTCTAAATCTGCGTTTCTTAATTAACTAAAACACTATAATTTGACACTTAATCAAAATAGTCTATTAAAAGATTATTTTTTAATACTTTTTCGAAGATTATTTTTGGATAATTGAAAAATGTTGTTGTTAACATCAGACACCAATTTACTGAAGAAATTAAGTCAAATATTACCTTTTTTTTATTTATTCTCATCATCATTAAATGCAAGAATTCTCAAGGTCATTACAGCTGCTCCTTGTACCTCTATGTCATTGAATTCAACAATTCAACAAGAAGAGGATACCACCTTCCATCCTGAATATAGCATATCTATATATATATAAGTGTAAAGAATAGAATATATAGTTGTAGAATATATCTTTTAGAGGTATGGAAAAAAGAGAAAAAACCTGATATGGGTCTTACTGATGGTATTTCTACGAGCAAGGTTGTTTATAGCAGCAGCTACTTTCTTTAAAAGATCAATTATTTGTGGAGAAATGGTACGTACTGCTGCTCTTGTGCCTCCTTAACAAATCTATAAGACAAGGCAAGGCTCCAGCATCTACAATGAGTTGCCGATGCTCTGGCTGTTTGATGATGTAAAGATAAGAAAAAGAAAAAAAATCAGAGTTAAGAATCTTCATGATTTATAAAAATCTGAAATAAGAAAAACATAACATTTTCCTCTAAACAAATCAAACGGAATGCACATAAACTAATACTCCAATTTGCCCCACGTATCCAATAATATCGAAACTTTTGGATACTTTACAAATATGTATTGTGAAGTATCCAAACCTATGAAGTATCAATAATTCAATTTGTTTCACTATCTAATAAGTATATTCTTTGGATACTTCGTTGTTGATACATACATGGATGAAGTATTTCATGACAATCTAATACAACTACATAAAATACATAAACATGTCGTTATCCCTTGATGAAGGAAAAATAGAAAATTTTCTGAAAAATAGAAAATTTTCTGTTTATGAATGATTTCAAGAAAAAAATAAAGAGATTAATAGTACTTTTTCCTGTATGTAAATAATATAAAATAATTTATGACAATGAGTTATTTTTACTAATGTTCAAGAAATACATTTATAATTTGGGTTTACAAAATTACAATTATATATTAAATATGTTACTTTTATAATTTTTTATACATTTCTAAATACACATCATATCCTATATATATTTTTAAATAATGGTATTGTGGTATCGTAGCTATGCATCATAGCAAAATAGAGATTCAATATTGTTGTTCCAAGTACGTAGCATGATTCAAGATTTAGTAAGGAAAGCTTACTTTATCATCATCTGCAAGAAAGCCAATCAAGGATGTATATGCACATCCTTTCTGGACGTCAAGGTCAGGAGCTGCAGGAAGAAGGGTCATTGCTAGGGTAGGGATGACACCCCAATTGACCATAGTATCCCTCAGGTCCTCTTGGACCCATGACCTACACCAAACATTTTTTACGAGGGCCAAGACGGTACTTTTGACTAGGGTGTGATATGGAGAGTTGAGGAGAGAAAGTTGTTGGAGAATCTCAGCAGAGATATATGTTTCCATGGCATTTAGGGTTGGCCAAGAGAGGTTTTACAAGACACCCGTCTTCAAATGTGACCTATTCCATATCGGTCAAATAATCATCGTTGTAGGATGCGTGACTTTTAACATTGTCGACTACGATGACCTGTCATAATCGATGTAAAAAAGTTTAAAAAACCAATATAAAAAAACTATTTTTAGTAGTGTAATAAGGAGTGAAAGGAAGCTAGACTCCCTTAATTTCTTCCCGGGGTTAGCATTTGTACTTGTATTATGTTACGTTCCTCGCAAAGGCAAACACTTCTCTCATACAAATTGGTAAATACTATCTACGATTCTTGAATTTAAATTTTCTTTAAATAGATAAGGTTAAATTTATTTCGTGTTATCAATTTTTTTTATCAGATCTGTGTTATCTTTTATTAAAGGATAGTTTTGTTTTTTATAGTTTAAATAATTAAATTTTGAATGAATGTTGATACGTTTCAGAAATTTAGCATTCAACTCTGTTGAATTAGAATTTTAAAAAACATCAACCATAGCAGTGCCCAGTTTACCAAACCAATATTCAACTTACGCGCGACAGGAAACATTCTATAAATACTTTTTTACTAAATAAAGTGAAAAAAATATTAATTAAAAATTAAACAGAAATATTATTAAAAAATTTCTTTTATTCTGTTATGTACACATACATTTTAGTTTGTACATGGTAAAAAATGAATATTTATCTTATACTACTAAAATTTATAATTTATAATAAGTAATTTCAAATATATAAATTATATATATTACAATTAAAATATGTAATAAATAATTATATTTGAACATATAAATTATATTTTAGATTTATGATAAATAATTTATATTTTGATGTATTGTTAATTTTATAAAAAAAAAGATTGAAATTCAATTTAAATCTAAGAATATTAAAAATGCAATATTAAAGGAGAAAACGTTATTGTCATAATAGTGATCCTCTTTATAAGCATGTTAAGAATATATTTGAGAATTGAATGAATTTAGCCTATGCAAAATGAGGAGAGAAAACGTGTCCCCTGGGTTGCGTGCTTCGTTTGACAGCAAATTCGTGGTTTCAGCACGGTAAGTGCTATCGGTTCGGTGGCCTTAACTTAAGAATAATAACAAAACAAACACAGCCTAATACCCAATCCTCACTCTACTTTCCCCATTTATCTGTCAAACGCGCAGCAACAAGAATCAAAATCCAAGGGCGAGCTTTAAACCATTTCAGTTAAGCTTTCTAACCCCCCAACGTACTCCTTTGTAGTTACAATTTCATTTTAGCGTTTTTTTTCTACTCAAAATTAGAATTAGAATTACAACCTCGGTAAAATAGAATAACTGGGTATGTGTGTGCTACTTGCAACTTTGTGAACTCTTGTGATTTTTCTTCCCATAAGGTATTTGTGAAAATGCTGTAATGAGGAAAATTGTTGGATAGGGTTTTGTTTGTATTTCTGTTGTTGCTTGTTAAATATTGTATGAGTAGAGTATGACTCTGTGTTTTCACTTACATGGATGGCTTAGGAATGGTGGAACTTTGTTGGAAGAGTGGTTTTTAATAATTGATTTAGGTAACATAGGTTTGGGGTGGGTTATGGTTATGGTCTAGCCAAGGGGAAAGGAAGAAATCCGGAAAACATGCTCTTATATATGTGCAAATTGCTTGAGATGCTACTATAGATGAGCACTCAGAAGTCTTGTAAAAATTGTGTCCATGGAAAATGTGTTTGAGCAATGAGCACTCAGAAGTCTTGTAAAAATTTGCACTTTACAGTTACAGGTATCTATTGATATTTACAAATAGTAAATTATATATTCTCATTGCTTTTAACTATTAGAATTCCTACCTAGTTTTCAAATTCACAACCTCCCCTCACTAATGGTTTCAGATTGCAAGAAAAAGCTAGACCTACCCAGCAGTGGTAGGATTATGGTCTATTGCCTCCTGTGATGCTATAAATACTTGCCTCATGAGGCAATAGTTCTAGGCTTTATTTTGCATAAAAATCTGTACTAAAAGTTGATGAATAATGAGATAGGTTCTTCCCTTGGAACTACCAGTGGAATAGTCTGCCATAATTTAATCTTGTAATTCTTTGAGTTTCCTTGTTCACACATAAGTTATAGATAGTTTACTATGGTTGAAGTGAAAATTTACAGGATAAAAAGTGGAAATTTTTTGGATAAAATAGTTGGTATGTGGTGTTACAAGAAAATAATCTTCAACCAAAGCACATATCCTTTGTCTTCAAAAAAGAAAAAAAATGATTCATATGGTAAGTTTGTTGATTTTTCACTGCATGAGGCATCAAGATTTGTTGTACTAATATTAATTATTCCTGTTTACCATATTTTCAGGGTTTTGTTCGTTCTGGTACGAGTTTTCTTATTTCTGATCATCTGCCTTACATCATTAACAAACAACAATGACCACCCCTTTCCCTCGCTCACTGTCCTGTGTAGCCAACACTGCTCTTCACCGCACCAAATCCGAGCAGTTTACTCATTTTGTTTCCAACACAGTGACACGGCTCCTCTGCTCTTCAACTCAGCCACAACACGAAAACCCTCTCAGGGAACAAGCACAGACACCACCTCAAGAATCTCTCCATGATGAGAACAAACAAAGCCATGAGCCCGAAGAAGACCACGAAGATGGTGACAGTATTAACAAAGAAACAGGTGAGATTGGTGGACCCAAGGGGCCTGAGCCCACTAGGTATGGTGACTGGGAACGCAATGGTCGCTGCTCTGATTTTTAAGTTTTTACTTCACTCTGCATACCATAATAGTGTGTTTGGATCCACTTTATACATGCACGTCTCAAACTAAAATCACGTCAAATTGAAGGAAAGACAAGAAAGCTACTAATAGTAGGTTTACCTTTGACGCTTATCCAAACATGCAGATGATAAATTAAATTTCATTAATATTGTGTATTTTTTTTTCCTATTCAGTTCTGATTGGATGACTATATGTGATGATTATGTAACGACATTGTCTTTTGATTCATTATTATTATGCAGTTAAAATTGTGAGAATTGGAGAAACGCTTAATTTGTTGCTTACATAATTCCTAATAACGGATTGATGATTTGATCTAGCAATGATTCTGTGATGTGCTGGTATTAGTGTGGGTTTCACAACGTGAAAACCATATAATATTTTTGTTGAAAATCCCCTTCGTTGTATGTATCTTAATACAACTGGTGCATTCTCTTATTGGGTACTCAGAACGGTAGGGAACTAGGTAAAGGGGAAGAGGTTTTCTAAAACTATAGACATAAATTCAAGTAAAAATCATTACATGGTCCTAATTCATTATGACACACATAATTGAGTTCTATTAACTCTTCTTCATAAGCTGAAAAACTCCATTGTGTCATGCGAAAATTGACTAGACCATAATCACATGATAATCTAGGCCCATATAATAATAGACAAAACTTAGATACAATGCCTTGTGTTGTTTTTTAATTAGAATTAGAGTTTTATCTCGATAATCTATATAGTAACAGATTTCATTAGATGTCATCACGTGTTATCAAGGTAAAAACTCTTGTTCTAATTGGAGAACAGCACAAACAATAGTTCTGTATTAAGTTTTTTCCTATCATAATTTGATAGATCATGCATTAATTTCCTTACTGGGCCGTTGACAAAAGAGAATCACCATGAAGAAGAAGTACAAGGGGCTCCACCACTGCCTGAAGTGCCCAAGGAAGTGGCACCTCTAAGAGAAACAGAAGAACCTTGTGCAGGGAGCTTCTTCATAGGGGTGAGAGGAGGCGTAAGTGAAGGTGGTGGTGATCCTTGAGCATCATCCTCCCCAGAAGAACCACTTGTTTCAAAACGAGAGGGTGAAGTGTGTGGTCTCAAACGGGGTATATTCCCCACTTGCTTTCCCCTCTTCGTTCTTACTTCTCATAAATGGGGTTGGAAATGTACACAAGGTGCTGCTCCACACCACCACAAGAGTACTTGTTATTATCAACACATGGACTTTCATTGTCACTAGCACCAACTTGAAGAAGAGACTGTGGTGGAGCCCTTGCCAAGAATGATGCTAGTGGAGATGATGAGACAGAAACAAGTCCAATGCCACGTGGGGTTGCATTTGGTTCATCTTTGCAAGGGAAAAGGAAGCTTCTTGGGGCTTGGAGGACCCCTTGTGAGTAAACATTGCTAAAGGGAGGAGGAGGAGGAGGAGGAGGAGAAGGAGAGTGTTGTGGTGTGTTTGAAGGGGAAGAATTTGGTATGGTTGTGGTGGTTTGAGTGGTGGAGATGGGAATGGTGTTGGTTTTTTTCCTGAGCTGGCGGCGGCGGAGTAAGAGAGAACAATAGAGTTCAGCAAGTAGCACTAGAATGAGGCCAAGAACAATGACAAGGCTTACCACCATTACCAAGGTTGCTCCCATGATGAATTTGGATGTTCCCTTCATTTTCTTTCTTCTTTTTATGAAGTTTGGTGTGTGGTGTGTGTATGATGGACTAGTATGGTCTTTTTTATTTTACTTGCCTCTCTTTTCTCTTCTTGAGGAACATATATGTGGCGGGAAAAAGAGGAAGAGAAGATGAAGGAAGGGGCTTTTGTGGCGGGAAATGATACTTTACTTTACCTACCCTCTGGCAAGAAGTAGTGGTGAAAGGGGGAATCTTAGAAAGAGATGATGTTTTTCTAGGGAAGGGTAAAGGCTTTTGTTTCTGAAGTCTGAACTAATTAGGACTTCAGAACTTGCAAGTTCTGACAATGGTCAGATTGGTCAATTTGATAGTTTTCTAGGACTAGTGTTATTGTGAAATTTTCACCTAGAGATGGGAAGCCTATATTGGGTTGGGATTTGCCGCGAAATTAGTTTTTCTTTTTAAATTAATACTAAAAGAATTACTATTGTATTAAAAAATTAATATCAAAACTCTGGGAGTAAGTTTTTCTTGGCGTTTTTTTTTATTATTCCAGAGTATCGATTTTATTTGTCAAGAAATGGGTAAAAGATAAAATGAAATGATTTTGCATTGCTTGTTACATGTGGATATTTTTCTCACATCATTTATTTTATATACAACATCATTTATTTTATATATAAAAATTAATCAAAATTTAAATTCTAATTTTATGTATAAAAATTAATTAAAATTTAAATTCTAAACCAAAATAAAAAAAATTATTATTTCTTGTGTTAATATTGGTATGATGGGCTATTCTACCTTTACATAGGCCAATATAGCGCTAAGACCAGCTCACTAGTAACCACAGTTAGGTGAGCAAAAGTTTTAAATATATATATATATATATATATATATATATATATATATATATATATAGTTAAATTTATAAGTAAATATGTTTTAAGAAAAATTAAACAAGTCTTTAATTTATGATAGGCTATTAGGCTGTCAAAATTACAATCCAATTCTGCATTAAAAAAAATTACAACCAACTCCATCAACACTTACAGGATGAAATAAGCTGGCATTTGGCAAAACTCCACTTTTGAAAATTTTATTGAAACATCCTAATATAATATATTTCTTAAATAGTGCTATCAAATTATTTTTCAAGCAGTTTGTAAATTATTATCTGGCATGTATAAGAATTCTTTTATACCTTGTTTGGTAGTATGATAAAAATAGCAAGAAAAGAAATAGAAAAAAAATTGCGGATTCACATAAAAGAATTTTACTGCTGAAAATAGAGGAAATGCCGTGGAAATGGAAAGTGGTGAGGATGGAATTGGAAGAAGAGAGAGAGAGTAATTTTTATTTTAATTTTATCTTTTTTTCTCTATTTCTCTCAACAAACATTCTTAAAATTATTCTATTTCTCTTTTCTATTTTTATTCGTTCTGTCTTCCTCTCTTACCAAACACACCCTTAGAGATAAGAGATATCCCTCTATTTCCACTACATTGACCATTTTAAGATCAATTTCACTATTCTTTATTTTGTCAAATGAATAAAACTGATTCCAAAGCAACGGTAATATTGTACAGTACAGTGTGTTTGCAAAAACGTTGAATGGAACGTAACAGACGTTCATTCTAAAGCCTCCCTCAAATAGCGTTGCCTCGGAAAGCGTAAAATGCCGTTGAATGTCCATTAGGAGGGTTTTGAACGTTAAAACAAACATAGCCGTAATAGTGTAAATTCAATGAAATTCATGTTTGGAGGTGTAGTACTACAATGTATAAGCTCGAGTAAACGGCACAACAAAACCACATATCTCAACATTTACTCGACACAAAACACTTTTACAATCATAACATTTGAAAAAACTCAATAAACTTTGCGTAAAACCATCATTAGTAAAAAATGATGACAACACAGGAACGGCCATGGCTGACTAATAATATAGCTCAGGCGTATTCAACACTTGGAAATTAATGCACTACAGTGCATCCTTCAACAATACCAACAGTACGTGAGATTAAAGCATGATGATCGTAATCACTGATCATGCTGGTTGACGAGAACTTATTCATCGTGATTCTATTACTTATGTTCCTCTCAAGGCTGCAATCCTAGCAGCTAAATCATCACAGTCAGGTAACTTGGGATGTACATGCCGAGCTTCATTCGACCTCTCAGGCTGAAATGAAGCAGCACGAGCATATACTTTTTTAACTTCCACGGCTTCTGTTTGTTCATGGGGAAGTGAAACTGATCTTGGTGGACGAGTCACCATCTCTGGTGTCTCATCAGGTCCATCTCTGGTTGAGTTATCCATTTGATGTGCATGGCGACTTCTAGACTTTCTTCTTGCTTTTTCAGGCACATTTATGGATGGTTTTTTGCTATAATGTATCAGTAATCTATCAATTACCCTTTCCTCTTCATCGTTTTTGTGCTGCTCATCATCAAACAAAATTTGCAGGCCACGTTTTTGTTCATCTCGTCTCCTGCTCCTTGGTTTTCTCACAACTTCAGCATCTTCATTACTGGCATCATCGTGAGTAGATCTTGATTTTGAGTGCTTCTGTCTTGTAGACTTTTGTTTTAATACAATGACTTCTGTAGCATCTTCCTGAACAGAGAGTTCTTTTTCATGACCATGTTTACTCAGTCTTGCGTGTCTAATGGCCTGTAAATCCCGTTCAGAATCATCCAAACCTGGTTGGATCCTTTCCATTGTAGGAGTAGCATCAGGCTTTTCATGTACCAAAGGGTATGTCCGGATGCCATCACTGTCAATATTTGAATATACTGAATTGCTTCCATGTGTGTTGTTCTTCAGTTTAGAATTGGGTTTTACATAAGGAGGTGGGATCATGGCATTATTGTAGAAGGGCTTTGCCCTAGGAGTTTTATCCTTTTGAGTTCTTCTCTCAGAATTATCAACATCAGGTAGGCCACCATGATTAACAGCAAATGGCTCGTTCACATTGTTCTTTGAACGAGATCCTGCATGACCAGGAGACTTCCTAGCAGTGGCAGTGTCCTGGCTTTCTTTTACAAGTCTGGTATTCCCCCAACTATCATGCTGATTGAAACCACCTTCAAATTGTTCCTCTCTTGTATAAGCAGGTGGATTCGCATTATTGTAGAAGGGTTTTACTCTAGGAGTTTCATCCTTTGGAGTTTTTCTCTCCAGGTAATCAACATCAGGTAGGCCACCATGATTAACAACATATGGCTCGTTCACATTGTTCTTTGAAAGAGATCCTGCACGACCAGGAGACTTCCTAGCAGTGGCAGTGTCCTGGCTTTCTTTTATACGCCTGGCATTCCCCCAACTATCATGCAGATTGGAACCACCTCCAAATTGTTCCTCTCTTGTATCCTTGGAAGAAGATCCAATTGGTTTTAGCATGCTACCCTCCTTCCAATAGCCTCTATCACTCATCTTAGAAAGTTCTTCTCTTCCAGGTAACAGATTGCCATGGCCATCCCTTTTCAGACTGACTTCATCGTAACTGCTTAGTGGCTTGAATCCATTTTCAGGGATTGGAGGTTTGGATTTGGAACGAAGATGATTTTCGTCTCCCTTTGAGACAACAGCCTCTTTGCCATTCTGAAATTTATGCCTGTCATTAGGATGATCATGACTTCTCTCAAACTTGAATCCTTTTGGGGTAGCATCCTTGCCTTGTAATGGTATATCACGATCAATCGTGTGGTTTGACTTAAAATTACTGTGATCCTGCATGAGCAGATATATATTTATGGTACATACTAACACATGTAAGTAATTAATAAAATTCATGTACATTCTCAAAATGATTTCCCAACTGGAAAACAAAAAACGTAGAGGAAAGTATTTTTCTAAGATAATAGCAAAAATGATCCATTTGAGAACAAAGGGCTGAGAAAAGCACCTGTGCAAAAACAGAGGATTTTGACATCCTTAATTCAAAAGCTTTCGAATCCCATTTTATTGCGAAGTCTGAAGCAATATCCTGCATCAAGTGAACCTTCTTCTCCAACGTAGAAGACTTCGAATTCAAATTCGTAGCAAACTGATAATTGGCAAATTTAATGAGTCAGTTCAAGCACAAGTCATAAATATGCAAAATTCTCATGAAATAAAAAAGGTGTGAAGAGTGACCTCTTGATTGACATAACATTCTAAAGAACTTCCATATCTATCCTGAAATATTTGACGAAGGTCACGTAACTCTGGTAGATCAGAAAATCTTGCAGCGGCAAACATCAGAGATGATATAGCCTCCCTGACTTCCTCAGGACATCCACTGCAAAAGACACGAGGGAAAATATGAAATGGTCCCATAAACTTAAGAATATTTAGACACTGCATGTGTCCAAACAATGCATAAAAACATAAAAAAAAAAAACAGTTCAACAACAGGAACAGATATTGGAGAACAATATTCCTAGTGCTCCCACTCTTATTAAAAGAATACAGGAAAAAATTATTTTGGCAAATAATCTGAAAACCAGCTCACAATAATTATGACAAAACGTAACAAGTTGATAATAAAATTTGCATAGCCCATAATATGAATATTTCTTGGCCATATTATTACGATCGGATATTATCATATACAAAGTTTAGATAGATAAATTCAATTATATAACCTTGAGTGTTGAAATTTCAAGTATAGGATCATTAAAAGGCTCAACTTTTGTCAGAGGCTATGTTCAGCAGTGCACTGCATCATGTAGAAGGACTACATGCCGAACACTTAAAGCCTATATATACATGCACACCCACGTAAGTATAGTGTTGTACGAATGAACATTTATTTCGCAAGAGAAGGAAAATATTTCCCTCTAAATTATTGCATTTCAACAATTGTTTTCGTTTTGCATGCAAGGAGGAAAGACAATTTATGACAACATCAAAATAAAGAAGATAACCAACTAGGGCATAGTCATTATCCATGGCATGAGCTCCACTGCCTGTCTTGAACCAAAATGAATAATCTCCAAACAAAACCTCAGAACTTTCATTTGATTTTAATATTGAAAATTAAAGTGAACACGGAACAGCAAAGTGGAAGATTTTGTAAGAAAGTCTCTACATCATCAGACACATTGAAATGATCTTAAGGTTTATTTTAATATTTTCTTAGTAATAAATAGTGATTTTGAATGGGAAATCTCAGGACAGTGAAACTTAAAGAGTAAATGCAATTAGACACTCAATTCTTATAGGACCACATTGAGAAAATAAGGTACAGACTACCACTTGAGAAATATACAGTCTTGGTTGATAATTTCTTTCAAATAACCACAGAAAAGAAGTCATAATAACAGACACATCAAGCCAGTAGATTGTCTTTATCAATTATCAGCATGGTTCAAATGAAAAAAAAAATAACAAAAAGAAAAAAGTCACATCAATATCTAAAGCATAAGTCATTAAAATAGATTCATACCTCAGTTTCTGCAGCGCTGAGAGGTGTTTCAACACAAAGTCACAAGATTGTTCAACAAAATCATAACAAGACGACAAAGTCAACTCAACAAAGAGTCCTTCAGCCTGTATAACCACCCCACAAGAAGGATAAAACACAAATTGAGCAAAATATTATGTTGTAATGACAATAATCATGGGCACAAGCAAAACACTTTGTAAGTCCTAAAGTCCCTTTCAATTAAACAATAAGTAGATAGTAGATAGGAATTCATCATTCTCAAACTTTAAACAAAAAAAGAAAACAAACACAGTTGAAAAACAGTTCTCGTAAGCCATCTCACTCCAGTTCTATTCTGACAAAGTCTCATTGTGCTGCCAAAACATTATCAGAATCCATTAAGCACCTTCGACGGGCAGATTCCAAAAACTAGCCCCCCCCCCCCAAAACAAAATTTCTCTTAAAAATTATATGCATAATTTTCCTATATATTCTTATAATTTATTAACTTAATTATCAACTTCTATATCTCAATACATCTCGTGGCTTTCTGCATATCATGTATCTTATATTAAATTAATAATTGAAGCAAACAATTTATTCCTAAATTTTTAATTATCTCTTTATATTTTATTCTTATACAGTAAAATAAAATCTACATTCATGACAATGAGTTTATCTCCTATTATACCTTATTCTAGCTCAATTATTTGACAATGGTGATATTTTTCTACATAAAAATAAGTAAATAATATTGTGTGGGTATTATCTAAATGTAAATTTGCTAGTATATGTTAAAGGATTTTATTCTTTTAATTTTTGCTATATTCCGCTTGTTTTCTGGATCCACCACTAACCTTTTTTACTATTAGCAGAATCTCGCATGCTCTTTAGGAAAAGAGATTCAAAAGCAGTGCAATGATCTAAAATATCGATTCCGGTGTTACTTCACAATTCACAACAAGAAACCAAAAAAAAAAAATGAACATAAAAAGTAATTACCCTTCCATAAGCACGGTCATCCAAACCATTCGCCAGCAGATCAGCGATGTCCTTCTTCAGAAACTTCTCCGTCGCCTTCCTCTTCCTCCTTATCACGTCGATCCGATTCTTCGTCAATTTGATCAACGATTTGCTAAACACGACAAAACACAAAACAAAGCAAAGCATAACACAAATATCAATAGCTACATTCTCTAACCGAATCAGTTAATAGATATAAAAAAGAGTAAAGAAGCAGAGAAAATCGCAGCGTTGAACCATTTCGCGGCGAATCCTCGACCGAGGAGGCTGTCCAACATGCCGGAAGATCAGACTCGGTGAAGTGACTCAGCAAACGATTCGACTCGGCAGCTCGGAATGTGAGATTCGCCACTGACGAAGCCGCGTTCGCGTTTTGGCCGCAGATTGAGCAATAGCACAGAGCTGTAGTGGAAAAGAGGTTGAAGAAGTAAGGAAGAAGAAGAAAAAAGTGAAGGAGAAGACAGAAAAAGGCGAATTTTAAGGCTTGTTATTTACCATAATGACCTTTACCTTTTGCTAATACTACTATTAGTTATTAGTATTAAAAAATAAAAACAATTTAATAAAGTTGCTTAAAAAATATGTTTTCAATATTTCTCATTTTGTTTTACAGAAACTACACTTATCTTTACATGAAGCAAAAATTTAGTTGAATCAGGTAAAATTAGTGCAAAAAAATTCCAAATATTTAACAAATTAAAATTCAAAATTAATACGTTCAAGCTAAAACAATTCCACTTGAATATTTTTTGGTAAGAATAAATAATTCATACACTAGAAATAATTTTACACATTCTTTCAACCGTAATCCTATGATAAATGTGATGAGTTTTACGCTAACTATTTCAAAAGTCCTATTGTCAATGATTTACTATGAATATGATAGATGATGTTAAAATTAGCGCAGCGGATAACAAAAATAAAAATAAAAAATGGGATGAGTGAGAAGGATGTTGACCGTTTGATTTGGTGACTTTGGAGTGTGGGAAGCATGACGAACGGAGAGGATCTAAAGTGAAGGGAATCAAAGAGAATCTTTGAGCTGAGCTGGATGGCATTAACGGCTCACGGGGTTTCTTATTGGGTTGGACTTGGACCAAACGCAATAGAGGTTCAGTGGATGTGGTAGGTTCTAACCTCCGTTACAGCTGTTTTAACATGAACACAGAAATCGTGCTAACAAATTATATTATTTGAGTTTAACTTTCTCCCACTACTTTAAGGTGAAAAATAATTTTATATCAGCATTTAATTATAAATAAATGTTGATATAAATTTTAAAATAATTATTATAAAAATTAATATAAATTTAAAATATATAATAAATTTTTTATTAAGTAAAAATATAAAATCATTTTATATTGTTAGTACATAACTTATCTTCTTATATTATTTTATAATTCTTATAAATTATGACCTTTTTATTTTTCTTTTTTCAACTGTAACTATGCAAAATACATAAAAAAACATATTATCATATTAGTTGTGGAGATTATATATATATATATATATATATATATATATATATATATATTATATTTCTAATAGAAAAAACTCTAGCTCCTTATTTTTTTATTTGGGACATAACTTAGGGATGCTTGCTTGATTTAATTGTTTTCTATTTTCATTTTTACTAGAAATAGAAAATGGTGATGAAAATGTGTTTGGTTAGATTTTTTTTATTTTCCGTGAAAATATTTTTTCAAATGAACCAAAAACTGGAAATAATAAAATCTAATTTCAGTGTTTTCAGTTGAAACCAGGAATCTCATGTAAAATGAAAACGCGGTGGCAAGAAGGAATGTAATTTTAAGTAAATCTAAAAATACATTTCCTTTTAAAAATGCATTTTTAATGTTTTTATTTCTTAAAAACAGAAAACAAAAAATCAAACCAAACATGTTTTTAGAATTCTAATATTTTAAAAATGAAAACAATTTTCAAAAAATAAAAATAGGAAATAAAAATGCAAACAACACACTCTTATATTTTCTTTTTCAACTTTACCTAAGCAAAATAAATTTTCTTTTCCAGGAATAAAATTTAAGAAATTTTTTTGTAGGAACCAAAAGCAAAATATTTCAACGACATGTGAATATGAATGATAAAAAATATAATTATTTAATTTTAAAATATATTAAGTTGATTAAACGGGTTGGACCACAAGCCCGCAGACCAAACCCGTTTAACCCCATAGATGGGCCCATCCATATGAGTCCACATCCAAATGAGACTTTAGGCCAGCGTGACCTGCAGGCTGACCGCGGCCCATGTACCCATCTATATGTACATGTTTGAAACGAGTTACAGGCTTACAGTTTCTTGATTAGCCATATCTAGAAGCACGCGATGTGTTTGTAGAAATACCATTTTGAAGAACTTTCCAAACGAAACATTTCTGACTCTGATATGTATTTCCAGTTTCTAGTTTGAGTAAACCATCATGATTGACCAACAAATAGTAAGCAGTTGAAGTAGTAAAATTACCATTTGAAACATACTTCCAAAGAATCGTATCCTCTCCTTACCCTTCCGAAGGGAGCATGGTAACAAATATTTCCGCAAAAGTCCAATAAAAGATAGAAGCCCCAAATGCTACCTGAAGTATCAACTTAGTCACAAACCAACCTATCAACAACATAGGAACAAGTTTATTGTGAGCGGTAAACACCCATTTTGGTTTATGAAAGTATAACATTGTAATAAATTGATTCTTTAAAAATGGAAATTTTAATTTTAATTCCGGTTAAAATATTTTTTTTTAATTTAGTATTTTTTTCATTTTTGTCCTTGAAAAAAAATTGTTTTAGTTCTTCCAAAATATGTTGTTTTAATTGTTCGTCTTTAAAGCATTTTGGATAGCGCTTTAAATAGTGAAAAATGTTTTTAACAGTAAAAAATAATATTATCTAAAAATTTTTAAGAATAAAAAATAAAATAAACACATTTTCTAAGAATTAAAACAAAAAATGTATTTAAACCTTTAATACTCATTGTGCAAGAAGAATAGGACAAATTAGTTGTATCATTTGTGAGACAAACCTAATCCCATTTTGGATGGAAGACATCTACTATTTTTTTTTATTTGAGTTAATAAGGTACTGAGAGTTGAACTAAGAAATAAATTCTAAAAGCTAATAAAAATTATCATTAAATTTTGATGTTTAAGAATTAATTTAACATATTTTTTAATAAATAATTTTTCATTAAATTATAAAATTTAGAAATTAATTTATGATTAAATTAATCATAAGATAAATGTGTAACAATTTTTATACATTTAATACTAAATTTAAATTCTTTAGCTTTCAAAACTATGTCATTGCCTCCCACTTTCAGTAACCAAATGAATATTTATGGTTATTGTGTGAATATAAAACAGAGTGGGACACGCTCTCGTCGACGACGTGAAGCCAACAATTACCTTTGACAATTTACCACATCGACTGACTCAGACCGCTTCAGAATTCATACGCGCGTGTTACACTTGCTGGACCACAGCGCGTGGATTGTTATTCAAATTTTTCAGGTGGGGCAAAAGCCCAGAAACGCAAAGCCGCGAAACACTGGCACACTTCTTTTTTCGTAAACATTTACTGGGCCCGCGCACGCGCTCCTTCTCCTCTTCACGACTGCGGCGTGACACACGCGCCTCAACTCCGTTTCACTCTCCTCACACAGAAAGAGCGCTTTTCATTTTGAAGTTTTTAAACCCTTCTTCTTTCACTTTCTGTCCTCGCAGCACTGTTTGTTTCCCGAGAAAATTTTTTGAAAAAGAAAATAAGAGAGAGAGGAATGATAATAAACGTTGAAGCGTTCTCCACTGTTTAGATTCTCCAGTTTCCGATTCTATTTCTCGTCTCGTGCGCGTTCATAGTGCATACTCGTGCTTGAACGAGAAATTGATTGTGAATTTCGACTTTGATAAGTTTGGTTGGTGGGAGAGCGATGCCGCGATCCAATTCCGCTGTGCACCACCACCGTCAGAGCTCCGATAACTTCATGTTCGACGCTCACGGAAGGTGGTTACTCTCTTCGACTTACGCGCAGGTGAGGTTTTCGTTTTCGCTTTCTGGATCATTCGTTTGTTTATGTGAAAATCAGACACGGCGAGAGCTTATTCGTCGGCGTGTGTACGGAACGAATCGTTTTATACAGGAGTTCGGGACTCGATCTTCGAGCTTGAGGAGAAACGACGATGATCGCGTTTTAGCCAGTGGCTTGCTTGATCTGCATTCGTTCGATACCGAGCTTTTACCTGAGGTTTGGTGTATGTGTGTGTTTTGATTTGCCTATTCTGTGTACGGAAGTAGCTTATAATCAGATAGACTTTTTAGCTGAAAAGTTTTGAAAACTAAGCAGAAAAGCTAAAAAGTTTGAGTTTCATTAAGTTTGAATTGAACTGAGTTGCTTGAATGAGCATCATGATGTTAGTTTTTAGTTGTTGCCTAATAATTTAAGTGAATTGTGCATATTTGTTGCTAGTTAATTAGGTTTTCAGATTTCAGCATGATGATTAGTGTGAACATGCAAGTGACAGGAAATTTTTATTTGACTTTTAATAGATGTATGGTGTTCACAATGAATATTTAACCAATCACACTGTTCGGGGTCAGAGTTCTGATGACTACGAGTCTATTCTCTCTGGCAACAAACTTGTACCAAGGTCTCGGGGCTTGCCTGAGAGCCATCTTCTTAAAAGTGTCTCAACAGAAAAAGAGAGAGCAAAGAATGCTGCCAAGATCAAAGTTGTGGTATGCTTCTCGTTGTGTGTTCCCTTTTTGTGCTGCTTGTGACTTTTTCTTTTATTTTATTGACAAATTAAGGGCTTTTGGCTTTAGTTCATTTAACAATTGCATTTTCGCAGGTTCGGAAGAGACCACTAAATAAGAAAGAAATAGCAAAGAAAGAGGAAGACATTATTTCCATAGATTCAAATTTTCTCACAGTGCATGAAAGAAAACTCAAGGTAAGCAAGTTATAGGTTGTAAAAAAAATCTACATTTTCTTGATGTCAACTCCGGATTATATATTATCAAGTATTTAAGTTGAATACAAACTACTCTATGCTGCCTTTGCAGCAGTTGGCATGGTTTTCACATACAAATTACTTTTCACTTGCAATTCTGGAGTCAACCCAAACTACTGAACAGCATGACATAATACTCTGCTGCTTTTATCTCTGATACTTCAACATCAAACTTCCACATATGTAACGTCTCATGCTTTTTACATTCTATTAAGGATTTTTTAGAACATAAATTGCATTTCAAAGTTAAATATGCCTAAGGGAATTTGATAAACTTCCTCAAATATATTGCCAATGATTCTGGCAAATTTAAATGAAGATTTTGCTCATTTATTTGTTGCTTTCAAATTTAAATATGCCTTAGTTCAATATTTTTCTAATTAATGTTGATACATTCATGTTACAATTTTACAATTGAAATTCATACTGAACTTGGACATCTGGGTTTGTATCTTTTTCTGAGGTGTATCTCCAATTCACTTGTGTCTGCAGGTTGACTTAACAGAATATATTGAGAAACATGAGTTTGTTTTTGATGCTGTGCTGAATGAAGATGTTTCAAATGATGAAGTGAGTATTAACTAACTACAGCTCTTGTGACCATGTTGACAACTAGATTAATTACTTTTCATTTTTCCCTAGGTATATGCTGAGACTGTGGAGCCGATTGTTCCACTGATTTTCCAACGAACAAAAGCAACTTGCTTTGCATATGGTCAAACTGGTAAGATTTTGTTTATTGCTAACTAATTGAGAAGTGTGTCTTTGAGCTCTAACCACAAATTATAAAATTAAGAAAACCTTTCAACATTTCAGAATTGAGCTGAACAATTAGTATCTGTTCACTGTATTTTTAAGATAAAAACATAGAATGTTCCTTGAATATTTCAAAACATTTTGTTTACAAATATAGTGAAAGTGAAAGGCATGAATGATAGTGAAGATGACTAATGATTTAAATTGTTTGTAGGTTCTATGATTTTTTACTTCCATATCCATGAAGCATTTATAATTGAAAATTTGACATACCAGTTTGCTACTATGAAGCACAAACACAGACATGTGACAATGACACAAACATGGGGAGACTTCAAATTCTAAAAATTTCAGTACTTGGACTCTGTGTGGTGTGTGTGTAGGGAAGGGATGCACTTAGTTCTGTAGTAAATCTCCGATACTTACTCCACTATTATAGGATATGAATTAAACAAATCTAAATGTTGAATAATGTATTATCTTGATGACCATGCTTGCCTAATTTTGGATTTAAGTATTCGTAGGTATGTATGTAATCATATAGATTAGCTGACATTTACTTATACTTTAAAAAGTATGTCAACATTATACACTAAAACATAGTTGATTGATGGAGTATTATGCAGTAGTAGCAGTATATCTGGATAGTAGTAGCAGTAGTATCTGAATAATTTTTGAAATGAGTCACATCTGGATACTTGTTGTCAATATGTCATGTCATATGGACACCACCATAATGGCATCTCTGTGCTTTATAGGCTTGGAAACTTATGCCTGTGATTCTTACATTGAAGGCTTGAATCACAAGACATTCTTTCTGTTTTGTTTTTAACCCATATGATATTTTGTTTCAATTTATATATGTCAAGTAAATATTGTCTTGGGCACATAGTGTATTAAATTTGATACATATATCACTTATAAAATTATCTAGACAAATGACCGAGTCTGCCTGATTTCTTTATTTTTTCCTCTAGATTGTTTTTTTTTTCTCTTCAAATTTCTTCTCTGAACTCTATAAACTCCCTCTACCTATTTTGCTTAGTTGTAGTGTTGTACAATGCCAAATTTCCTTTGTTTTCTTAACTGCACCCCTTATCCTAATTAAATTAGAATATGTATGGATCTCTCTCTTTTTGGAGATGAATTTCAATAGATGTTGGTGTTCTGCTATATATTGTGAATAAGTTAATCTCTATTTCATCAGTAATGCATGAGGCAGTTTGTTAAACATATATGTATTTTGTTTACCTTGATTTTCTCCAACCTCAGAACTTTTTAGTTGATATGGAATTACTTCATTATCTAGGGAGTGGGAAGACATATACTATGCAACCATTGCCTCTCAAAGCATCCCACGATCTTTTAAGATTAATGCACCACACATACCGGAACCAAGGTTTCCAACTGTTTGTTAGTTTCTTCGAAATATATGGGGGAAAACTTTTTGATCTTCTCAATGATCGAAAGTAAGTCATCAACTTGTGAGCTAGAATAGGTTTAACTTTGGGGGTTATTTGCTTGATTAGTTTTTGATTTTGCAGAAAACTTTGCATGAGGGAGGATGGGAAACAGCAGGTTTGCATTGTTGGCTTGCAAGAATATAGAGTATCTAAAGTTGAGACAATCAAGGAATTTATTGAGAGAGGAAATGCCACAAGAAGTACAGGTACAACTGGAGCAAATGAGGAATCCTCTCGATCACATGCTATACTTCAACTTTGTATTAAGAGATCAGCTGATGGGACTGACTCAAAGCCTGCTCGACTTGTGGGCAAACTATCTTTTATAGATCTGGCTGGAAGTGAACGCGGTGCAGATACTACAGATAATGACAAGCAGACTAGGTGGGATTTTGTTAGCTGATATTTCATTTGAGTAACTGGAAGATTTACCAAATAATGTATGTGTCTACATCCAGAAGTAATTATGTATTTATGTTATATTGCCTATTTGGTTTAATTAACTTGCTTTTTTATCTTCTTTTATGCTAGGATTGAAGGGGCAGAAATAAATAAAAGCTTACTTGCTCTGAAAGAATGCATTAGAGCTCTAGATAATGACCAAGGGCATATACCTTTCAGAGGAAGTAAATTGACTGAAGTTCTGCGAGATTCATTTGTCGGTGATTCGCGCACTGTAATGATATCATGCATTTCACCTAGCTCAGGTTCATGTGAGCATACTCTTAACACATTAAGATATGCTGACAGGTATATAATTTGAAATTTTCTGGTAAGGAAGCTATTTATCTGATACAATAAAATATTCTAATTGACCGTTACATTTCAGAGTTAAGAGCCTGTCAAAAGGGAACAGCTCTAGAAGGGATCCCCTTTCCTCCTCAAACCTTAGAGATTCCACTGTGTTGCCTGGCTCTTCAGTCTTATCTCGTGATGAAACCATGGAGGATGAAATAACTTATGTTTCTAGTGACAAGAATCGATTTGGTTGGCCCAAACAGCTGGAAAGAGAACCCTCTCCTCCAAACAATGTAGACCGTGTTCCAAGTGGTAGAATGGGGGGAAATTTGGCACCATCTATGTATTCTGATCCACAAAATGGTCAAAGAGGTAGTCAAAATGCCAGAACTGCAAATGAATATGATTACCTAGGACTGGCATATGAACAAGACAGAAGAAGAAAAACAAGTAAGAGGGTGGATAACAACCAATTAGCTGCTGTGGAGGACAATAGGAAGATAGAATCTCGTGTTAAACATGTGGATGAATCAGATTTTGAGGCTAATCATTCTGATCCCCATGATAATTTAAATGCCCTCCTGAAGGTATATTCTTTTGCCATGCTAATAAAATGTTTATGACTATTAAAGTACTGAATGGTGCCTGCTTGGCTTGGTAAATAGGAAGAGGAAGATCTTGTAACTGCTCACCGGAGACAGGTGGAGGAAACAATAGGCATTGTTAGGGAGGTGTGTACAAATCTTTCACCTTTCTTTGATGATTAGGTTAAACTTAGTATTTTATTTAATACTGTGAATTTCTTATGCAGGAGATGAATTTGCTCGTTGAAGCTGACCAACCAGGAAATCAACTGGATGATTATATTTACAAGTTGAATACCATTTTATCACAAAAGGCTGCAGGAATCTTTCAATTGCAGTCACAGTTGGCTCAATTTCAGAGACGTTTAAATGAGTATAATGTTGTCGTAACTTCTGGTAATTGATGGTGGTAATGAGCATGACTGATGTGTTGTGGATGGTGGTATTGCATGACTGATGTGTTGATGCTTTCAAGATTATTGTGGGTTTTGGAGTGCAGAAGAAATAGTAATCAAAACCATCTTTGTTCTACACTTAATTCAGTTGATTGCTTAGACAAGTCACTGTTGTGACTTGAACTGAATTGAATCACATATACAAATGTATGTCCACTCGCTCATTTGACATACTATTATTACCTGTGGAGAGTATAATGTAAAGTCAAACTACCCTGTAGGGGATTGCTTGCAGCTCAACCGAAAATCTTTATATATTTTTTTTTGTTTGTGTACCGTCTTCCTTACTTTGATTATGGCTTGTTTGTCGTGTCTTGTCCTGTATTATTGGTTCAAGAGTGTACCCTATTCTTTTCTTCCCGGTCATGATGATGTGAAGAATCAATAGCTGGATATAAAGAATGAAGGGTCACTTTAATCCCGTTGAAATACCCTAATCATTTTTTTTTTTTTTTTGCTTCACTAATGTTAAAGTGTGCATGTTAAAAATTGACTCTTTATATGGATTATTATCAGTAGTGCATGAAGTAGGGATCAAAGCCTTATAGCCTGCCAAACCCCTTCTAGTCACAATCTGCGAGTTGTACCTTTGTTGCTTGCTTCACAAAATATTTCCAGGCACAAACACAGATAATATATAAATTGGTTGGGTTTGGGGGCCCTGTAATTCATGCATAACTAGCAAAATTCCAATTGAATTCCTTATTGGAGTATTGTCGTGCAAGACACTTGTCCCCCCGCTTGATCACGACGTAGACGCAGGTAGTTTGACATGTCAATGTGTCAAAATAATTGATGCATTTTATCATGATAGGTGCATAGCACAATTGGGATACTCACTGTCCATGTCCAACATGTTTTCGTCTGTTGTACCTAAAAAAAGCTTGGTGATTTGGCATTCTTTGGTACTATCATTATACCTAAACATTAACGGCGTTATACATTCTGATCGAGCTTTGATAATTGTAGCTTCGGCCACGTGTTGTATGCAACGGACACACTAATCCAAAGTGATCCTTTGATTTTCTGCCCAATGAATTTTATTCTTGTGCTCTATGTTAGAAACACCACAATATATTTCGTTATAAATTTTTAAATGTTTTAAGTTTACGTAAAAAAAAAAGTTGCTGTTAAAACAAAGTTTATGTAAGAGTTTATATTGGTCTCATCAAATGATTTAGGGGGGCTACATTTTGACAAGGTCAGCGTATAATTCCACTTTATACAAATTATATTTGGAAAAAAAAATGTGTGGTTAGTATTTCTTCCCACTGAGAATGTTATCTTTGTCTGTTACCCTTCCTTATCTTGACGAGGACCTTGCAGTAGTTTAGGTGGACAACAGGAATGTCATGCTGATTCTAAACCCTACAACGTATTGGGACTCTTGCTACCTGCCAAATGCCAAAGCTTCCACTTCCACCGTGCTTTTTAAGCTTGGCCAGAAAAGTGAAAACTTTTCAGAATCTGGTGAATGTATCACCAAACAGTGGCATTTGCCGCAAAGAAAAGCAAAAGGTGCTTGCATCTTTATCCTTACCGTTTTCATTTAAGACTTATTTTCCTGGAGAACTTTATCACTGAAATTTTGAATTGAGCAAAAACGGCTTCAGCTCAAGGATGGTTTTTGTTCTTGTTAGAGCTTTTTAATATATAAATTTATCAAAATTTAAAAATTCAATTATACTATATTGAACACGAGTTTAAATTAAATAATCAAAATACATTAAATATAAGTTTAAAGGAATTCATCAAAATATAATATGAATAGTTAATATACTTTTAAATTAATTATCAATGCTACAACATACTTAAATCTAATTAAGTTTAACTCGATGTATAAATAAAAAAACAGTTCTTAATTTTTAAATTTGAATTAGAAAGCTGATCATTTATTTATTTTTAAAAATTTTCGGTTCAGTTTTTTAGATTTTGGATTAATTAATTCGATTTTGAGTGTCACTATTTATTGTATACATTTACGCCAGCAAAATAAATCCGGATCTAAGATCAGGTTGACCTACCATAACCCATACGAAAGCAAAAAGATTTTGGGGTTGTTAGTGTGAACATTCGTAGTGCAACGGGTAACACAGCTGATAAAACTTGAATCCATTTTGCAACTTCAGAACTTCTATTTTCAGCTGACAAAAATTGATTTAGTTAATAAGAAATAAATTCATATTTATTTTATAAAGTCATAGGTTCAATTCTCTTGTTATTAATGTGAGAACTTTAAACTCAACTCACCTAAACTTTTCTCTAATAAAAAAGAAAGAACTTCCGTTTTCAAGAAATGCAAATTGGACTCTTAATTTTATATTTTGAGTCGGTAGACATGGTTAACTGCTCATGAAATCCAAAACTAAGCACACAAAAATTCTATGGTATCGTTTTACTGTGGAGATATGAGAATCTGTTGTGACTAGTGACAGCCACCACTTTTAATTTGTTGGTTATTTACCCTCCACGTGTCAGCGTTGCTTTCTCCTGATCTCTTGTCTTGATTTTCAAGGACACCATGAAAACCTAGACAAAATGGAGGAAGTCAATGATGAACTTGTGAAATTGTTATTTGTCAAAACTTTTTCATGTCTTTTAGTTGCTTGGTAAATTGGTAACAACCCTCACACAAATACAGAGAATGACGCTATACTTTTTGGCTAGGCAAGATTCAGTTTGATTTTTAGATTGGAAAAGCGATATGATATCGTGTTAACATTAGATAAAGTTATTATGAATCATATGATTCATACTAGTGTCTTATGAAAAGAAGAGCATGGAAAATAAACCCTCCAAATTCAGGTCCTCAGAAATTTTCTTTTAATGGAGCAAGGATTATAGTACACATGTATCCCATTCCCACCTTACCATGTCATGAGAAAAGCAAGTTAAATCCAACTTATTTGCTAAGCAGTTATGCCAATATATGTTCTTGAAGTATACGTGCATGTCTGTATTTAAAGTACTATATTTATATAGGTAGATAGAATATAAATGACAGAAAAATGATTAGATAGATAGAACTGCATGTATAGTCTCTTCAATTAATGCAACTAAGAAAATTTTCTTAGAAACTTGCCCTCTACATGATGCAAAGCATCTTTAAAGAACTTACTTGAAGTGATACTGGACCCTTCTTAAAGATATATAGTATTTTGTAGTTAATTGTATTATATATATATATATATATATATATATATATATATATATATATATATATAAGTCGGCTTAAGACAACTTAATTAAGTCATGACACTATAGTATTAAACCTGATAAGACACTAAGATTTTATAAACTGTTCGAAATCTTTTTGATGTTTACCTTAATGTGCCTATCGTCATCTACTCTCTCTCTATCTCAAAACCTCCTTAAATTTGTTTACATTGTTGTCAACAGCCATTCGTGGGTTAGCTACTAAGATTTTGAGGAAAAAATAGAAATCCATTGTCCCTAATATGTATATAGTTAACGAGGTGAAGTAGACCTACCACGCAATTTAAGTCATCATTGCTCTCGAATTTTCCATACTATGCAAATCTTGAATCTGGTAATACAAGTCAAAAACACTATTAACTAAGAAATATTAGGGGAAATATTTTATTTGCTTTTTATATTTTCAAGTAATCTTACTGGTTGCCACACTAATTCAGGTGTTGGAAATCTTGTTCTTCCAGAGTTGTTTATCAAACATTAGACCCTAAGAAAACGTTCCGCTGAATTTACTAATTAATAACTCAAACCGACCAATCAGTTACTTAATCTTCTTCATTACAATCAAATCATTTTCTGATCACTTAACCAACTAAATAATCAGAGACTGGAATCCGTTTTCTTAAGAGATAAGACAAATTGAAGGGGTTGTCACTCTTGCCCCAACTTCATGTGAGTTTACCTAAACTTTGATTGTGGCCAGAACATTATTTTAATCACTAAAATGAATGTGATAAAAGTAATCAAATTTACAAGTTTTAACTTGATTAAAGAATATATTAATATCCATTTTGCTAACCATATTTCCCTAAAGACTAGAGTAAAAGATTAAAAAATTGTTTTTATATTGAAAAGAGTAACATGGCAGAGAATATTCAAAGCGAAATTTATAATTTTTATATGATTTTGTAAGTGAAGCTCCAGTAGAATACCTGCAAGGACCCTAATGTTCAGTCTCTGTAATAGTAGATGAAATGCATAAAATTAGAAAAGATTCTTTATCTTATACTTGTTAGGCTTACTTATATAGTGCTCTTATTGAGTCAAAATAATGTTTTTGGCTTAATGAGGTATGAGAGCTCAACTGAGATCAATTCCTTGATATAGAGTTTATGCTATTAACAAATTGTGTTCATGATCCCATACTTCAGTTCATACCTACACAAGCCTCATTACATAGGAGAAAAGTGTTAGAAAAAATAAAATAAAATAAAATAAAAAGAATAAATGAGAAGAAGATGGAAAGCTTTAAACTAAATAACAAAACAATAACAAAATAATAGTAGTAAAATAACTTCATAATATAACAAAACATAGATTAACAATGTAATATAACATATAATAAGCATAAAGAAAAAATAATTTGAGGGAGAAAATTTTAAATAGTCAGGGTTAAAGCGCGCAAACGCTATCCTTAGAAAACGTTCTCACTAGACTAGTAAAAAAATCTGATTGCACTCTCCACTTAAGATATAACAATCCATTGATTTCGATTGTGTGAAACGAAAAAATCTCTAAACCTTCTAATGGTCAATACTCTTACTCTCAAAAAATAATTCAGAAAAAATTTGCTGAAGAGACATAAGAGACATAAGACTTAACTTAAATAGACCATCACAAATGTAGCCTTTACCAATAAAAACACCACATCTAGTAATAACAATTCTATTAGACTCAAAAATAACTTTGTATCCTTGTTGGACTAACAAAAAAGTACTTATTAAATTTTTCCTGATATCAAAAATATGATAGGCTCCACTAAAACAAGAAAATTTATTGAAGATAGCTCTAACTTCACTTGACCTTCTCCTAACACATGTGTCATACTCCCAAAATATATTTTAAATAATAGTAGAATTTTGTAAAGAGATAAGTAAAATATCTATTATTTGTGTTATGCTCATTTTATTGTTTTTTGTGTTGTATTTTCAAGTGTTTATTTTTTTTAGAAAGAGCTACATATATAACTCAACGTGTAACAATAAAATACTTGCAACAATAACATTAAGAAATAGAAAATAAAAAATGAATAACAAACTTCTTTCTAATGTTAAAGACTTGTAACCAACGTTCACAAAGAAAATTGTGAGTAAAAGATAGTTTCCTAACATATAGGAATAGAAGTAGTAAGTAGTGGGATGCTTTTAGTTTTTCATGGAAGCTAATTCTAAAGTCATTTTATCTTTAAAAATATAATTGATAAAGAAAATATATTTTAATTTTAAATTTTAAATTATAAGAAAATATTTTCCAACAATCTTTCACTAATTTAAAATTTAAAGAAATGAAATAATATAATAAAAACATTTTTAATGGTGCATAATAGATTGCATTTTCACCCATAAATTTTCCAGGCTTACTAGAAATGAACTTAATCATATTCATGACAAACATTTTGATAAAATAGATTGTTACGGTAGAAACAATATGCAAGAAGAATGTAGATTTTTCTCTTTAAGACTATTAGAAAAAATAAAATAAAAGGAATAAATGAGAAGAATATGCAAAACATTAAACTAAATAACAATACAACGGTAACAAAGTAACTTTAGAATACGACAGAACCTGGATTAACAATGTAATATAACATACAATAAGTACAAAGTAAAAAAATTTTAAAGGAAAATTTTTTAATAGTCTAGGTTGAAGCGCGCAAACATTGTCCTTAAAAAAAAATAGCTTCCACTGCACCGATAAGAAAATCTAATTGTACTCCTCTCTCAAACTCAAACTCAAACTCAAACAACCCGTTGGTTTGGTTTCGATCGTGACCAATGCTCTTGCTCTAAAAAAATTTAGAGAAAAATGCAAAAAAAAATAAAAATTCTGTGTGTGTTTTGGCTAAAAGAGAGTGATATTTATAGACACAAGTGTAATATCTAAAAACAAAAAAAAAAAACTACATACCACCTTCACCACCTTTTGAATGTTACTCCCAACGTTCAATCTGCACGTGCACGAGAGAAACAAAATTTCAGCAAATCAAATATAGTTAGAATTAACCACTAAGATTAACAAAAAAATCTTGTTACATTAAAAAATCAAAACCAAATAAAACAAATATTTTATTTATATAAACAAAATTAATATAAGTAATATATTTTATAAATTTTAAATTATAAAACAAATATTTATCAATAAAAAGTTCTCAATCCATGAGAGACGTTGAGTTGCAAGACAATTGAGCCTAATAACATTGAACTTGTACTAAGTAGCATGCATGGTTTTATTTATTTCTGTAGGCCAAAGTAGTCTTAGAGGGGTCCAAATTCCAAAAGAATTATGAATACATTTTTACCATAATTTCTAATCAAATCATTTTTATTAATTGATTCCTTAAGTATTAGTTTAGGGGCAATGACTAATAAAGCTGTATTGATATAATCTAAAACTTAGTTAGACTTCTCATATTTGTATCTTTTAATTAATCGCCATGAGTGGATGATGAAGTTATCATGAATAATTAAATCAAACAAGGGTATTATCTTGTTTATCCACTCATTAATAGACAGCCGTTGTGTACATATTTAAGTCATACTTAAGCAGGCCCGGAAGTAAATACTAAATTGGGAAGTACCCTCAAGCAAAGGGCAGCAGAAATACCGGAAATTAAAGATAGATCACAAGCAAACAAGAGACGAAAAGATTTAAATGCATGCATGTCAAACTCCACTTAAAATTGAAGTCATTGATCGATGATGTTTCTTATTTGATGTTTTGGCTGTTCAATAACAGTATACATAATACATGGACGTGTTTATAGTAGCTATTCACATTGCGGCTTTGGATTAAGGGATTCATATACAAAATCCTTTTTTTATAAGCATTTACGAATTAACTCCTTTTTTTTAATACAAATTAACTCATATATATATATATATATATATATATATATATATATATATATAAGTTCTCAAACAACAGTACTAGTAATAAATATTTTTTGAAAGAATAACAATTTTTTTTTTGCATCTACAAATGTTTAGGAGACAGTGTGCGGAGGATCAAAAGAAAGAGTCTGGGTATTTTATAATAAAAACATCATTCTTGTTCCCAGATTTCACAAATATCCTATATATGAAGAGCTCCTTCCACTTTCTGTGATGCATGAAATTTTCTTTTCTTTTTAAGCTGTTTATTAGTTTGATCAATTATATTTAAAAGGTTGCTAACCCGGGATACTGAACGATAACGACAATAGAAAACTATGGTTGATTAAATGAGTTATATGACTTTGAATCAAATACTTTAAATATGATTCTTAGAGAAAAAAAGTTTATAATGCTCAATTGAAATTATATATATATATATATATATATATATATATATATATATATATATATAAAAGATATTGTTGTTGTGATTGAGAAACATTTTTTTTTCTTCATGTTACCTTTTAATCTTGATTCTTTTTAAAGGAACCTTGAAATACCATTTCAATTTTTCACGTCAAGCTTTTTAAATAACTTAGAATTTTGTCTTGTATTTCAAATCATAGACTCGATTAGTTCTTTACAACATGAAAAAAAATCTTCTTGCTCACACCCATATGTCTTCAAAGAAATTATTAATTTGACAACCTTAATTAATATTCCTCTCATAATATATTTTTGAAATGTTATTCTGATTAATTTTTTGCAACACCGCATATTTTCAAATCTTACCTAATCTTAAGTCTCTTCATATGCTCCTTTCAGAAATCAAATATTCTTTCAAAAAATTCTTCATAACGTAGTTAAATTTTTTAGTACTACCAATAAAGGTTTATTCCCTCCATCAAAGAACATCCTAGAAATATTTCAGACTTTTATCAGATTCTAAACGGAATTAGTGAGAATATATGACAGAAATGAGACATGATCAATTAGAATCACTTATCCCGTCCATCCACAAATACTAAATATATAAACAAACTTCAACCATATAACAGTTGATAATCTCTTAACCCTTGAACAGTTGAACTTTAATCATCTTTGGGCTCACGCCAAACTTCAAATTAACCTAATTATCTAATGGCGTGAATTTTTATTGTCTTTGATAGCTTCACCCCAAGATTAATGTGAAATCATGATTCCTTATTGGATGGAAGAAGAGAAGAAATTAAAAGTTGAACTAAACATTGCTACCTCCTTAGTCAATAATGAGCTATACCTATCTAATTAGACCTAAAAATATTTTGTTTTTTATACCTAGAAATATTATTTTATCTTGCAGGAATGACTGGTGGTGATTTTGCCAAGTATTCTTTTCTTCGAGTTTATGCTTGTACGGCATTTAATATTATTTATGTCTCAACAATTTGGGATGTGAAGTCGGCAAGGTAGATTAATATATTCAAAAGCATGAACTCTCAACAATCAAATTAGAGACACCATTTCTTCTTTGGGCAAGTAATGGACCTCACCTTGCCTAAAGTAGAGGAGGCAATCATACACATAATTAATAATAAAATATGAGGGATGATCTCTAGCATTATAGATATGTGGGGTAAGTAGAATCCGGTTTGATAATCTCATTTAACTATGATACGCGAGCACAAACACTAGCATATATGTATCGTTGATTAGTGTTTTGCTGTTAGGACTAAAGGAAAAATAAATTGAAATACAAATTGAAGAGAAGGAAATCAATCAACTACATTGTGTGAGAACTATATACATTGCCCTATTTTTTTTATTTTTTTATTTGCCTTTCAAAAAAATATACATTGCCTTTTCTTTCTTTATTTTGTTCAGCAACTATATAAATCATTGTTGTTATGCTAACCACTTATTATCTATAATATTTTTTTGATAAATATCACAAGTATTTTCATAGAAAATAATCATATTTAAGTTGGGCGAAATCAGTAAAGTGGATGAAATCATTATAGGAAGTAATATTTTTCCTTTAAATATTTAATATTTAATGCAACTGTATACTCAAAATAATTCTATATTAATTGATATGCTTGATAGTATTTTTTCCTTCGGTATCATGTCATGCTTTCTTGATCGTTATACAATTGTATAGAGACAAAGATAAAAATAAATTAGCTTGTCTATTAAGAACCTACGGTCTAACTTAAACCAAGTTAAGGTTTGGCATATCCATTTTAGTTTATTAATTAAATAGGTTGATGTTTTAAATTTATTTAATAAAAATACCATTTTAAAAAGAATTTTAATCTAGCAAGTCAATCTATTTAATTAAATAATAATTAATATAATTATTGTTAGACTTATATATAGTACTTCGAGATCATATATTTTCAATCATGCAAATAAAAGAAATTGTATCACAATTATAATAGCATATAATATTTTTTTCTGAAAAAAAAATAGTATCGGAATAATGGATTGTATAAAAATATGCTCCAGGATGCTGAAGCAGCAGTTGAAAAGTGGCAAAGGAGTATAATATAGAATGGAGGCTAATACAAATGGGCCAATGAGGACGAGACAGAGAGACAAAGTTTATGGCCCACCCACGACTAATCCTGGCCCAAAAGTAAAGCCTAAAGCGAATCAGAATTCCAAGCCAACGAATCTAAGCCACTGTTCTGTTTGGGAGAAATATTGCAAAAATCAAAATAGTGCTCTCTTAACTCTTATCTCACACTCTCTCCCTTGCCGCGCGTGTCCAGCTTCATACCCAACTGTACGTTTCACGGCACAATAAGACTATGTCAACTATATAGTTCATATGATCCACTCAAGATATAAGGATATGAAATAGAAGTTTCTTTATTCAATGCATTTAATTCAGTTCATAATACATATTAAGTTTATGAGAAAAGATATAAGTTTGATTTTTACATAATATATTTTTAAGAAGAAATAATTTTTTTAAGTATAACTAAACCTCAAAAAGAAAATAATTACCGTTGATGTTAATAAACAAAAACAAATATTTGTTTTTAAATTTTAGCCAGTAAAAGTTAGTATTACTTTAAATTAATAGAAAATAGTCTTTAATACTAAGAGTAGTTCAAAGCAATTTATCCGATCATCTAATTATAAATTATAGTGATAAAATTTTTAATTTTTATAATAATTATCTTAAATATTATATTAATGATATTTTTTATTCACTGACAATATAAAATTTTTTATACTAATAATACATGACTCTTAAATTAGTTTATATTTATATTTTAGAATAAATAATCATTTTTATTCCTGAATATATAGAATATTGACAAATTTTTTTTCAAAAGATAAAAATTTAAATTTTAGTCCTAAAAAGTGAAAAAAGTACAACAAATCCTTCCATCGATTAACTTTCGCCGTTACATTAATCAAAGAGTCTACGTAGCACAGAGGGACGAAAATGTCTCTAAAATGATTACAAACATGACTGTTGAATAGATTGGATCAAAATATTAGTAAGTTTTCATTGAACCAAAATGTCACTGAATTTCCATTGGACTAAAATGTTAGTAATTTTTCATTGGATCAAAATGTTACTAATTTTTTTGGACCAAAATGTTAGTACATTTCTATTGGACTAATTTGTCAAACCCCAAATTTCGTTTCATTTACAGGTAAAATATAATTTAATCTTCACCCCCTTCCCTCCTTTTCTTTTTTTATCATTATAGGTATAACATTACAATAAACACTTAAAAATAGGAAAGAAAACATAAATTAGAACAAACAAAATAATAAATATAATTGTTTTAACAAACATTGTAACTCAAATGCAACCACAAACAACACAAGTAATATTTTTAAAAATTTGATTGATTATTTTTATTGTTGCTTACAAGTTATTTATGTTAACATATTTGTAGAATGAGATCAATTGCTCTCAATTTGCTCCACAAGTTGAACAACATTAACATATTTGAAAGTACTCCAACTCCAGCCTACCACTCAAAGTGCTCTGACTCCTAGTGTTGTAAGTAACTTTTATATATAACTGATTAGTTATTGTTAAATTATGTCATGCATAACTAGTCACTATTTATAATTGTTATAGAAAACAAGCTCCAGTTAGGCATTCAACATCAATTCAAATTACATTCCCTAATGTACCATCTCATAGGATAAACCAATAAAATTACATGAGCTTCATACCCACACCAGGGCTACTCCGTCGCCATGATTCGAAGAAGTGAAATATAAGATATATTTGTATTTTGTTTAAAGTAAATTTTGACTAATTATTATAATTTGAATAAATTTGTAATGATTGATACACTGTTACAATGTTTATTTTTGTACATTGGTAGAATGTTATTTTGAAAAATTTCTATTGTGACAACATTAGATAGTAACAAAATTGAGTTGGATCTCATTTTTTGTAAGGATTAACTTAATAGTTATGTAATTTTGTTTTAGTTTCATATTTTGAGTAAAGTACTATTACATTAGAAATTTCATAACAACAGACAAATTATGCTTATTAATCAATATTATGTTTATTCTAACTCATGTTTGCTTCCTTATTTTTTTAAGTGTTTATTATAATGTTATGCTTGCAACATTGAAAAAAGGGTGGAAGATCAAGATTAAATTATATTTTATCCTTAAATGAAACGAAATTTGGGATCTGACAAATTAGTCTAATGAAAATATCCTGATATTTTGGTCTAAAAAAAATTACTGATGTTTTGATTCAGTGAAAAAATTATTGACATTTTGATTCAATGAAAATGTACTGACATTTTGATCCAATGATAAATTACTGATATTTTGGTTTAATGATAATTTATTGACATTTTGATCTAATGAAAATGTACTGATGTTTTTATTATAAATTCTTAAAGATTCTTGGTGACATATAAAATTGATTTTTTTTCATTTGTAATTTTGAGTTTTTTTTTTTTTTTAAAAAAAAGATGTTTAATATGCCTATAGAGATTGCAACAGTTGAGCAGATTTATTATCAAAATCTGGTACTTCATCTAATGATAATCTAATAGTTTTACAACATAGTCCGTCTTTCCTCAATCTTGCAATGGTGTCTGATCTGATGCTATGGGAATGTCCCATTTGCGTAGCTAGTTGTCTTTGTTTTGTTTAATTTTCTGAATGATAATAAAAAATATGTCTTCCTATATATGTAATATATATTTTATTACATGTTTTTGGATAATGTTAGAAAACACATAATTATCAAAAAAATTGTATACGTTTTAACATTTATATATTTATCAAATGAATTTTAATCTTTATAGTTGACCTTATAATAAATAATTTCTAGTTCCGTGACCTCAGTCATTGCCTATTAATTTATTTCTTTACATTTACAAGATTTGATCTTAAGTCTTATTAAAAATATTTAAGATTTTGAGGTCAGTTTAGAACATGTTGTTAATTTCCTTGTTCCAATTACAGTGCACAAATTCCAATTAATAAAACGCAAAAGTAATAAAGTTGTTTCTTTTGCGTTTGGTGCCTCAAAATGATAAAAATTCCGTTAGAAACAACCAGACATACATGCACTTAACAATTCTAATTTGTCAACTTTCAATTGCTTTAACCTTCAACTGACTTGTCAACTTTTTTTACCATATATAATCATCATAATGAACTTCCAAAAAGGGAAATTCGTATCATCTCACAAACTTCATATGAAAAGAAATAAAGGTACGATTGGTCGATTACGTTAATTTCGCTAATTAGCCAGCTACTTCAGACTTAGTTGACACAAATATCTCATAACATGTATTTATTACTGTGGGGAAGAAAAATCGTAACACAAATATTGTTAAGGATTGCTAATAACACACCTACAAATAGATTATTTTATTGATTAAAATCTGCATATTCGTGAGTGGGATTTAAACAATTTTTAATTAATAATAAAGAATGTGTTTTTTAAAAAGAAACAATAATGAATGTGTTGAAAGAGTATGTTAAAAAGTGAATTAATAATATTTTTCTTAATTAGTTGTTTGGTTTTTTGTACTTTTGGTTTCACGTTTTAGTGCCGGGATATTGTCCCATTTTTTGGATGGATTTGCTGGAGACTTTGGCTCTTCTTGTCTATTATCAATAACTCTAATTCCCCACAACCTTGCCCTTAATTAGAGAAAAATAATTTCGAAAAAAAAAAACAAGAGATGGCTTCATCCTTACATATAGTTTTAAGCTCGTTTTTCTCACTCGTCCAGATCCCGTCATCCTTCTAACATCTCATTATATATAACGTTGCACGATTAAAAAGAATTTTAATATCATTGTACAAAACCAAAGCCACAAAGATTTATTTATCCCAAAGTTATCAATAATATTTAGTTACTTCTATATATCTGTATATTTATCCATCCACACACGCATATAAAAAAATTGTAGTAACATATAGCATTATTTTTTAGGAAAGACTTGTGATAATTCGAAATTTTCTTTATATTGGGCTAGTTTATTTGTTTAGTATATTTGTCTAAATTATTCATACTTAAAAAAATTTATATTTATTTTAAGAAATAAATCCTATCTATTTCTTTAAAAAAATTACATAAAAATCTCTTATTTTAAAATTATTTTTTGAAAAATTTAAACAAACTCACTCGTTATTAAAAAAAAAAAAAACAAGTAATTAAACATTATGTGTGACAAAGCCAGCACAAAAGAGTTGCCTCACTCGCAACTTTCGACCAAAAACACCCTGTCGTTTACTCGCAATTGTTCTGAGCCGAGGGCGGGGACCAACCCAACCGCCTCTAAGAACCCCACGCGCCACCATGGCGCGTGGACCCTCTCAGAAAATATCTCCATCCGAAAGGTGACGTGTACCAAAGCGAAGCGCCCGTAGGTCCCACCGCGATCCCAGAGCAAATATCGAAACCCCTCCCGATGCTCGCCACGTGTACCCCCTCCGTTACTGTGCATGCGTTCCCTTTATATACGCGGTGCTCCCTCATCCAAAGAAAAAAAATTTAACCTCACCCTCTTTACCCACACCCTCTCTCTCTCTCTCTCTGTCACGCACAGAGAAAAACTCAGACACCCACGTTCACACTTCGCACACACCATCTCTCACTGTTCTTTCTTCTTCCTCTTTTTCTTTTTTTTTTTTCTTTTCTCTTAATGGAATGATGGAACACAACATCATCGTCAACAACAACGTGATCGCACCGTTTGTCATAAAAACCTACAATATGGTGAACGATCCCACCACCGATAAACTCATCACGTGGGGCCCAGCCAACAACAGCTTCATCGTCCTCGATCCCCTCGACTTCTCCCACTCCCTCCTCCCTACTTTCTTCAAGCACAACAACTTCTCCAGCTTCGTTCGCCAACTCAACACCTATGTTAGTGTTTCACTCACCTCACTTTTAGTTTCAGTAGAATGCTTATGTATTTTGTTTTTTCTGCTATTCTTTAACTATCGTTCAGGTTTTATTCCAATATGCCAACTTCTAATATAATTTTTTCATAAAAAAAAAACATAGATTACTGTAATTTCATCTCTGATAAGAGAATAATATAAAAAACACATTCAACAAAATTTTAAATAAGTATCTAAAATATTTTCGGTATTACTTTCTAATCAAGATTGAAGATTCACTTCACTTATCTACCTTGCCATTTAATAGCTTGGGAATTAGGTATTCAAATTTTGAACAAAACTTATATATTATTCTTAGATAGTTGTTATGTTATTTTATAAAACAAAATTAGAGTTTTATCCTAAGATTAATACGGATTATGGATGTAAAATTCTAATTTTGATGGAAGAAAAAAAATACTAAAAACACAAAAATTTCTGAGTTTTTAGCAATTTGGACCGAAGCCCACTTACCAAAATCAGATTTTTTATTCTGGGCATCTCTTATTTTTTTCATAATTCTGTTAATTTTAATCTTCTTTTTTTTTTTTGTATATAATATTTAGGGTTTCAGAAAGGTGGATCCGGATCGGTGGGAGTTCGCGAACGAGTGGTTCCTGCGAGGACAAAAGCACTTATTGAGGAACATCGTGCGGAAGAAGCACGGTGGAGCTGGGAGGACCAATTCCAATTCGCATTATTCGCATCCCTTGAAGCTGGAGGAGTTGGACGACGAGGCTATGGTGATGGAGATAGCGAGGTTGAAGGAGGAGCAAAAAGCGTTGGAGGAAGAGCTTCATGAAATGAACAAGAGGTTAGAGACAACAGAAAAACGACCACAACAAATGATGGCTTTTCTGTGTAAGGTTGTCGAGGACCCGCAGATTCTTTCTCGGATTCTCCGAGAAAGAGAAAAGAAACACCTGGGAGAGAAAAAGCGACGCCTCATTCCGCCTCCGCCGCCGACGGCAGCGACGTCGTCGTCGTCGTCCTCCGGCATCAAGACAGAGTTCGAAGAAGACGAAGGTAATTATAATATCAAGTCTTCGTCGCCGGAGACAGGGTTGGAAATCGACAACAATAGTAACAATATTTGTTCGCCGCCGCCGCTGGGGTGTTGGGGTGAACAGGGTTGTTATGGGTACAATTGCGCCTCCGTGCCGGCACCTTTGACGGTGGTAGCGCCGGCGTTTCCGACGATGGGAGGAGGGTATTTGAGGCGTGGGGGGTTTTGGGGGGAAATGGCGGCGGAGGGGAATGCGGTGCCGCCTTATCCGTTTTCGTTGTTGGAAGGGGGCTTTTAGATTTAGTTTTAGGTTATGAAATGAATGAATTATTACTGCCACAAAATTTCATCTTGGATTTTCTGTCGTATTGAAAGTTCTATCCTTTTTTGTGCGTTGATTCTGTGTAAAGAAAAAAGGTTGGGAAAAAGAGTAAAAAGGTAGTGGGAAAATTGTTAGATATTTATAGTTGTGTTCGGTTTCAGGTTTTTTTTTTCATAAATATTGTTTTTAAATAAATGCTTTGCGGATGGTGTAGATCAAGTAACATAGAGTTGTTTCAATTTAATGAGTAGGATCGGATTAGAATCTTGAATATATAATTATGTAAAATATTCAAACTGTGAGTTTTGTTACTTAATTTAACTTGTTTAGGATGTTTTTTGGGTGAAGAAAAGGTAAAAAGAAAAAGGTTCATGAAAAATTGTTAGATATTCCTATTCAAATTTAGTTTAATGATTTGTATATAATGTTATTTGGCATGGATTGAGTGACATAAAATTACTCCAATTTAATATAGTGTTTGAGTCTATACATATATAATTGTTTTAAATATTGAGAGAGCATATTTATAACTTGTAATAATCTTATTTAACTCAAAATATTTCATCGTTACATTAAAAAAGTAGACAAAATTATAGGTGCATTTAATTGTGTTTTTGCTTTTTAATTATCAAAATTTAAAATTAACTTTTAGAATGTTTTTTAAAATAGAATTTTTAAAGAGAGAAGAAAGTAAGTAAGAAGAAAAAATAGAACAACATAAAAAAGAATATAAATATATAACAACAAATTAAAAATACAAAGTTAGAAAAGTTTACAGTTGTTTTATTTTATTTTATTTCTAAAAAACTAAAAGGAGATTGTTCGAATATCCAGAAAAAAAAAGGAGATTATTTGAAAGGAAAAAAAAAATCTGATCAAACCTATTTTATTGTATTTTTTAAAAATAATGATGATAGAAAACAAGAAACAAACACACTTTTGACAATACCCTTTTTTCTTCACACATGTAAAGAAAGATGTATTCCTTGTAAGAAACATTTGCAGCATTCGAGATACGTGCTTAAAACTATTTTGTTTCACGACAATTGGATGAAATTACAAGGAAGAAGAAATCAAAAGTAAAACTACTATTAAGTACATATTTGATTGATTTCCGGTTGAAATTGGTATGATACGCGTTCCAACAAATACAAATTTTGATTTTTTTTTTAAATATTTTTGACTCAAAAGTAATTTTTTACCTAATTTTCAAATATTTTCTTAAGTTATGTTTACGTTAATGTGAATCAATGATCATTAGACAAACTAAGCTTAGTGTCATTAGACCTTTATTCCACTACCCAAATCAATTCATTTAAACCTTATATTTAGACATTTCAAATTGAATATGGACGCATATGTATGCATAATAACTGAATTCATCCCTTACGTAAGTTATTTGACTGTCCAACAATAACTTACTCGATCAATGTGTGTGTGTGTTTTTTCCCCCTCTGGAAGGGATGGCTGCTTCAAAGTGTGAGAATATTGTTTAAACGATTTTACTTTAATTAACGTAATTCGTGATTATGTTTTAGATTTTGACTGCTTAAATTGAATAAAATTTATATAGAATTTATTAATTACAGTTTTGTCATTGGGTCTTCAAATTATATGGGAACACGTGCTGGCATTTTATATATAAATTCTATACAATAATTTTAATGGAAGTAATTTAATGACGATTAAAATATCTACATATGTATTCACTTAGTTTAAAAGTTTAATGATAAAACTTTAAGAAATTTGATATAAATTTTATCATTATAAAATTTTGCGAAGAAATATATATAATTTTGATAAAAGTGACTTTTTAAAAAATTTATGGTTAGTAGAAATGCTTTCAGATGTGAGATTCGCAAAAGTTATTAATATTGTATTTATATTAATTACAATTCAAAAGTATAATAGTATGATTTTCTCATTTAAATAAAAAAATTTAAAATACTTTTTGAATTGTTTTCTTAATATCAATTCATTTAAAATAAATTCTACCAACAACTAAATGGACCCTAAATTCATTCTTTTTCATGAACTTAGGATGTCTTCTATCTAAGAGACAAAGACGACTAATCTCTCAAAAAAACTTAAATTTATTTAAAAGGTTAACCTTCTCCCAATAAATTATGTGAAGTTGTAACCACGTGCGACCAAAAGTCATAAAAATTTAAGTTTCTAAAATTCTTTATTATTAGCTCCATTTGCAAGCTATTGTTGCATTACTTTAATTGTATCATATATCTGAAATGAAATTTTGATCTGACTTTAATTTTTAAATAACAAATAATCTAACAAATACTGAATACTCTTGTACTGGGTTCACATATATAACTGTGAAATTTGAACTAATTTGATAGTTAATTTTGATTAATAATAATAATAATTTTTTCACTTTATTATTGATTTCAATGAAATAACGAAGAAATTAACATCTTCGTAATTTTTTTTAGTAGAAGTCAAAAGAAGAAGATTTCAAGCATTTTAGAGAAAATTAATAAAAAAATATGGAAAAAAAACATTGAAGAATGATTGGACAGTTCGTTCAACATGTAATCTAAACTCAACGCACACTCTCATTTAGCAGGTAAGTTCAGGTTTAGCGCACAGTTTCACTCAGTGTGCAACACAGACTTAGCGCAAAAAGGCCCACGAGGATGCCCAGATGCATGCTTAGCGTGAAAGCCCGCGCTTAGCGCAAGATTAGCATGAAAAGTAAGTTATCTTAGGTCTACAAAAGGAGTAGGAAGTAGAAGAAAAATACACACTGAGTCTGAGAACTATACAAAGCCTGAGCTTACCCCGTAGGGGAAACCTCTTTCTTAGTCATTCCCCGTTTTTTTACTACTAGTCATCCAGTCCCTTCTTTCATTAGCCCCTGAAGTGTAAAGTCTCTCATGGCTATGAGAGACTAAACTCCTTTTGTTGGAAGCCTAGAGGCCAAACTCTTGTAATGTAATTCTTTCCTATTATCTATTTAATGCAATTCTTTTTTTATTATACTTCTTTGTGCTTTTCTGTTATTATAGTCTGATCACCCATATAATATTTAGAGGGTAATGCATTGAAAAATGATTATTTTTTAAAGAACCCGGAAAGAGTATCTAAATAAATTCATTGCTAGAAATAGATTGACATTTATTTTGCCCAAGAATTTTTGTATCTCTTATCTTAATGCGGTTTGTTATTTTATATCTGCAAAGAAATTTGAGAAAAATGATAAATAAATTAGGTTCTTTGTGTGGAAAACCAAAAATAGGATAATTCAGTAGATACAAGTAGAAATATGGATTTCATTAATTAGAAAAAATCTATTATATTACATTATAAGTAGTTTTGGCATAGGCCCCACATTATTGCATTCTGACTTCATCTTTTCGCATTTAAACTATTATTTATTTTTCTTATTATCTTTTTTCTTTTCTTTTACCCCCAATTTTCACACTTACACTTCATTTTCTTCTTTTATTTCTTCTCATTGCTTAATAATTGGATTTGCATCACTAGAGTATAACCAAAATTCATGTGAATTTGACACTTGGACTTTCATTTTAATCTTTACTACTTGTGATAAAATTAGCTACACTTGTCAATAAGTTAACAACATGGTCTCATCAAAACATTGAGAGAGAACAGAAAAAAAAAAAAGGGGGCTCAAGAAATTGAAAAGTAATAAGGAATGCTTGAGGTGAAAAAAGAAAGCATATGAAAAAAGGAAGAGGAAAACGAATATATATATATATAAAAAAAGAAAGAAGAATGTTTGATTCTTAGCATTTATCAACTCTTAGTTTTAAAGTCTTATTATTAATTTTAATATTTAAAAAATTTAAATGAGAAATGTTTGATAAAATTTCAGAACTAAAAATACAAGGTTAAAGATACTATTTCATTTTCTAAGTTTTTAAAATTTATAATAAAGTGTTTGAAATTAGTTAACATCCAATAACACAAAAAGTTATATAGGCAACAAATAAATGCCTTAGAGAGACACATTTATAGTTTTTTCATTACTATTAAGAAATTTATTTACATTGTTTAAACTGTAACACATTTTTTAGTTCAAAGCCAATGGGATTTACCACGGATAAAAAAAAAAAAACATTTTTAGTTCAGAAAGAAATTAAGCATTTATAGATGTCCTACAAGATTATGGTCCTAAATCACAAAAGTGAAACAAATGCAGTATTTGTTATTTTTAGAAAGGACTGCTGCAAACCATGGCTCAACGTGCCGCAACTTTTGTATGCAAAGCCAAAAAAATTGTACGTTCTACTTCTGACTTTTGTATTGACAGATCTACGCTTTGGTGATGAACGAAGAAAACAAAAACATGGTGTTTTTAGTTTTGTAGCTTCGCATATTGGTGTTTCTAAATCAATTTGATTTAATGTATATTGTAAAAATTTCACTAAAAGTTTAAGAATCGAATACTAAAATTGTAAAAATATATATATAAAAATATTTTTATTTGATTAAACTGGAATTTAAATTTGTTAGAAGACATAATCACAAGTAACAAACTGTTGAAGTTAAACTTATAAGGTAAATCAATTTTATAAACTTTTCTCACAATAACAAAAATCAATAAGGTGTGTTAGCAAAATAATTTTCAACATATTATATTTTATCAATTAAAATTTATTAAAAACTATAAAATTATTAAAAAGACGGACTAAATAAAAAAGTGAGATTTTAAAAAAATATAATTTTCAATAAATTTTAATAAATATTAAAGAATTTATATAAAAAGAATATGTTAGATAATATGTTAATTTTTACCAGTGTGTTAATAAGATTTGTCAAAATTAATTAGCACTTCATTATCTCACTTTTTTTAACCTTATTGTTTAGAAAAGGCAAATAGCTACTAGATTTGATTGTGTATAAATATTGAAAAGTAGTTGCTGTGATAATGTTGCATGATTCAATGGATGAATTAATTAAAATGTTAAGAATATAATTTTAAATTTATTAATTCTATATTGATTTGAAAATTATTCTCTTATATCTCATATTTTCACTATGCAATGTTTGTATTTTTCTTTTAGATTATGATTTAACAAACGATGTATAGAAAATACAAAGTATAATAAAATACAATAAAAATAGTCGAAAAATTATACAAATTTTATTTAGTTATTATTTTTCAATATTAAATTTTAGGATAAAGTAAGTGGGGAATGTGAGAGCGTACCACTTTGTCCTTAAATTTAATATTGAAAAATTTACCGACTGAATAATAATAAATATATTGATTTAAGGATAAAAAAAAAATAGCATTTATACTTAAATTCTATTTAGAAATGTATTAACGAACAACTAAAATATACTACTAATTTAAATTTCTACGGATCCGTTTGCTTTTATAAAAAATTATTTACAATTGTTTTGGATGCATTTTATAGCATAAATATTTGTATAAGTGTTTTGAGACCTTATAAAAATTATAATATGTTTATAAGTTATTTTTAGCTTAATTCAATACATATGTGTCTGATTTAAGAGAAACTAAAATAGTAGAAATAAAAAGAGAAATTTAGAAAAATAAAAAGTTAAAAAAAGTATCTGGTTGCATTTTTTTTAGAGTTTTGAATGTGCACGAAACCAAGTAGTCAAGTAGACACAATCGATCACGTTGAGATGTTGTAACATAATTGAATATCAAACAACATAATCAATTAGTTCATATTTGTTAACGAAAGTTTTAAATCCTAAAACCAAGTTTTGCATTTGGTGAGATTTAAATATCTATAAATGCTATAAACTATATATTTAACGGGGTTTTAAAATATTTTTGTTCAATGAAAATGATGTAGATTCGATTCAATGACAAAGATTTAGTTCAAGCCTTGTTGTCAATTGGCAGAGCACGACGATGTCGAAATACCTGCAAGCACTTTAACACTCAAGTTGGAGAGATATCCCATGGGGGTATACTTTTTGTATTAAATTATGAGGTTTTGTATTTTGAACTTTTTGCACTTCTTATGCTCTTTTATATTTATAATGCACTTCTTATGCTCTTTTATATTTATAAATATATATTTTTTGGCTAACAAAAAAAAAAAAACATGACACTAAGTCAATGTTTGGGATAGGAGAAAATCGGATATATAACGTTTAAGATTTTTGCACAAGTATCAGGAATGTAAAATTTGTTGAATTTCAAAAAAATATTATATAATTTCCTAATATATCATTTATTTGTGTCCGAAAAACTAAGATTTTAATGTAAAAAGATTTATTTTTAGTTCTTTTAAAACTCTTGAATCAATTTAACTAATGAAAATATGTGTATTTTTTTTAATACAAGTGTACCATATAAATTTATTCATAAAAGGTCATCGATATGTAAAACATAAAGGTACGTATGTCTCAAGGTATTACGTCATCAAACATCGTAAACAAATCTTTAAACAAAACTCAAAGATCTCATTCAAGGAATAAATACAACATAAATAAATGACGAAGGGTCATATCTCGCCTCTAAGTCCACCACCAAGTCCATATCAATCACGAGTGACATGTTCCTCATAGGTTACATCATAATATGCTCTTGTATCAAATGACATGATCATCACAGTTCAACAAAAAATACAAGAGTAAGCTCATTTCAAAAGGAAACAACATGTAAGAGAAAATATAAGATTAAGATGTTAAAAAGATATAGAAATCCTTCATTTTTCCAAGTCATGTACTAATATAGCTCCTCAAGTAAGCACATCATTCTTAAGTCACAATTATCAATGCACATGTCTAACTATCATGTTTACTCTTGGAAGATTTCATCTTTTGAGCGATTAACCCAAGTACATCCCTTAACATAATTGTATTTTATGATATGACCATTTGGGGAGACTTGAATTAATCCCACGGAAGAAGCGTGGTCTTATCGAAAATGGATGAGCATGGACAATGGCCTACCTTAGGAAGGTTTGCAAATACCTTAACCTATCTAGAGATTCATCCACCCATCCACTCTATAAGTCCATTCGGTGTTAGCCACCATGACAACCTCCAACACTAGGTTGAGGGTTTTCTTCTCACAAATAATGTCATTCATCAATGCATATATGTTATGATAATTTAAATCAATATCATACGTCATCACAAATTCGTTCACCAATCCCAACATCATAAGAGGTTGTAATATCATAGATTCATCATTCATACGTTATTCACACTCATGAACCCACATATAGTTCAATAAGCATAGCAAGGCATTCCAACACTTTGAATTCTTGCAAACAACTCACCAAAAACTCATACAAATGTGAATTCCATTATCTCAACATAAAGTCAACTCTAATAATAAAAATAACATCATCTAAATCACATCTCATATCATCATAAATTCATTAAGATCTCAAAATAGTTAATTTATGCAAGAAAAACAAAAGTTAATCACATTCACATCAAAATTGGTCATTGGACTCAAAATCGATCATTGGACTCAAAACTGGTCATCGAACTCAAAACTAATCATTGGACTCGAAATGGTAAGTGGATGTTGGGCACGACATTGGATGCGAAAATGGTCACTTGATGTGAAAATAGTCATTGGACGCAAATTTTGCACAATTTCAATATTTCTGCAGAATTGTCTCTCATGACTTTCAAATCATCCTAAAACAAACTCAAACTCTTCCCCATCAATTCCAAATACATAAACAACATCAAAACACTTCACAAATATGAACTTTTAATCAATATTCATCAAATAAACACCAACCCAAATTTTAAAACTCAAAACCTTAAATGCTCAAACTTTCATTTTTAACAACATTTTTCAGCAATGAGGAAGTTTTCTTCAACTCTACTAGCAATTCAAACTACAAGGGTATTATCTATACCTAAAACCGACTCAAAGTCAAATTCAAACCAAAAAACTAAGCCTTTTCCATGGAATCCCCATGGGTGCCTTAGTGGAAAAAACAAAAAATGGAATATAAAAAAGGGAAGAGAGATGTTTACCACACAATGGGATAACCAATGAACACCAAATAAAGAAGAAAAATACTTCCTTCCAACAAGAAAACCAAGTTCTCAACTCCTTAAGGAATATGTTTTCTTGGAGAAAAAGAAGAGAGTAAAATAAAAACTTATGTGTTTGTGTTTTAGATTTTTGAGAGTTGAATGAGAGTTTATGACTCTTATAATTCCTTCTTTTCACGCTTAAATCTTACTATACACACCCATCCCTCCAATCATAAACTAAAGTTCATCCTCTTAAGCCAAAAACACTAAAACTCACTAACCACACACACATAGAATCAAATCACCAAATTTATTAATTAATTCATTCAAGTACTTAAACTAAATTTAATTTCTCTTATAATTTAATTAAATCACTTGAACAAACAATTAAAAAAACGCATTACATTATCTATCTAATTAATGATTCATTTACTCTTTTTATACACTGCTCTCTTTAAGTATTTATTAAGGGTAGCCTTCGAAAATAGTATTTAATGTAACATTAGTCTTACAAAATGACATATATTTTGGAACAAACTTTTTTTAAAACATCATATATTCTGAAATAGAGAGAGTATTAAGTTATTTTTAGTTAGATCGAATAATGTATAAGTTTTCATACTAACACATCCCGAGATAACATTCCATAACAATTTTATTTTCCGGTATAAAAGAAAGTGTTAGCAATATATAAATATTTATATATTAACTTAAATAGATTATTTACCATTAAGATCTTACTATGTGGATTTCCTATTCCTTTCTTCCTGTTTCCACTATTCTGTTTTCTTTCTTGTAATGCTTGTTGCCATTGTTAGCATGTCATTCATCAAGTTCTAGGGATGACAAAACAAGTTAGTCCGGCCTCCCTCACCACCAACCCGCCAAAAATTGGCCAACCCACGTCCCCTCGCATTTCAAATATGGGTTCAAAGTATCAATTCCCCTCCCCCATTTTTGTTGGGTTAGTGGGTTGATCCATTGGTATGCAAAAACTAAAATATTAAGAAAAAGTAAATAATAAATATATTTTAATTAATTTTATCTTTTATAAATATTAAATAATAAATAATTACTAAAAAATTGAATATATTACCTTAAATTTTGGATAATAATTTATTTAAACCAAAAACAAAATAATTAAAAATTAATAAATGTATGTATAAAACATTAAAATAAATATTAAATTACTTTTTAATAAAAAATAGATTAATGGATTGGCCGCCCTGCTTTTTGCTTAATCCAGTTTTTCAGGTAAAACAAGATGTTAAAACTAGATGGAAACCCCAATTCAACCCATAAAAAAAAGATTAAAATGGATTGATTGGATGAGTACAACTTGCCATAGGCCACACACACGTATCATTGACTATTTACTGCGCATCAACCTTTTACTAATTATTGCCTTTTTTCAATTATTTCTTGCAATAACTGCATATATGTCAATTACTATTCAATTCTTTCAATTGTTTTCTTCAATTATTCCTATCAACGTCTAGTTATGTTCCAACTCTAATGCGTCATGATTTTACGGGCTTTGGAGTAAAAATATTGCAGTAAAACAATAGAAATATTAATTGCTAATGACGTCAATTGCTAATGAATTAGTTACTTGGCGCCTATTCGAATTCAATCATAATCATGCCAAGTTTTTGACATGCCGGATAAAAAAAAACTAGCAATTTAGACCCACTTAGGAGTAGTTTTTAGTTGTGAGTTTTATTTTTTTTAAATAATAATCAAATTTTAGTTTTTAAAATTTAATTTAATTTTTTTTAAAAAAATTATTTTTAAAATAAACTCACCTCGAAAGTTTTTATCTTATTAAAATTAGTTTGAGATAATTTTGTGTAGTACTTAAATAAGAAGTGGGAGATTGAAGTAACTGCAATGAAAAAGCAAAGAAGAATATGTGTGAGAGATACATCAAAGAAATTGAGGGAGAGGCATAAAATTAAAATTTATTTCGATATTATTTTTCAATTTAATATTTTTAAATTAATGTATATATTATTTACTAAGTTAAAATCAAGTAAGTTAATTTGTGACTTAATTAAAGTTAAAGATTATGTTAAGAGCATTGTGCATATCTCTTTAGCAGTGTAAATTTCAACTCAAGTATATTACTTTTAGACTAATAGCCATTGGCTTATACGCTAAGATATTTTATTGTATTATCATATATTTTAAGAATGATTTGTTATCTCTCTAAAAAAAATGTAAAAATTAAAATTTGATCTAATTTAAATCACTTCAAATTCAAATTGATTTGAATTTGAACTTCAAAACTAATTACATAGTTAGCTTGAAAACCCAATAAATTAAACGGCTGAATTATTATTCTCCACAAAGTGTGATGCTTTTTAGTTTTTGAAAAGATATTTCAAAAGATAAAGTCCCAAGTTGTCTAAAATAACTTTGGCTTAATTATTATATATTAACTTGTGATATAAATTTTTAAAGTGACTAATAAGAAATGAAAGTTTAGGTCGCATGAGGTTAGACCTTGTGGGTGGACTTGACGAAATGCAAGTTCTCCTTGCGTGTGCAATAATGAATCGGACAATCTATTTACACTTTATTTATTTAAATTATTTTTGAAGATATTTTTAATTCAAAAGCTTATATAAATATCTGGGTTCTTAATGTTGCAGGATTACAATCAATAACGAAAATAATGGGATTTTTTACCTTAAGCTTTTATTGATTTTACAACATTTTATTACCAAAAGTCATATGGTGCCCTCCAGTACTATAAATATCAGTCTCGTTGATCGAGCTTTTCATGTTGAGAAAAATCACTCTTTTCTATTCTAGGGTTTGAATTTTCGTTCTTATTAGTTTCTGTAGCGTCAATACACGTATGAGAAGTTTCTCTTGTATTAAGATACTTGTGTTTGTGATCTTCAGCATCGTGTCTAATAAAAAGTTAAACTTTTTTTTTACCCAAATAACACTGGCATCACTTCAGTCGCATGACATGAGTGGCAACTCCATCACTCCATACATATACGACGAGAAAAAGTTGGCAGTAAAAGTCTTTATATACTTGTGAAAAAGATGCATTTCATTTCAGTTCATTTGTGAACCCACGTGACTCTCTCCTAGCTTTTGTGCCACTTGAAGGTTACCTCAACTCACTTCATGCCCTCTGTTCTTTATACAATTATACTGTTGATATTAATAACTTATAAATGTAATAAATGCAATCACGACATTTTTAACACATTTTTAATTGTTTTTTTATTAACTAAAATCCACAGTTATAAAATTATGTTAATTTCACTCCTCATTAATCACACTGACAATTATAATTTTATAATTTTTTTAATAAATTTGAATTAATAATAAAAATATACGTGTTAGAATCACTTCTCAATTAAACATATATACTAAATTAGTATGTTAACTATAAATCATGTAGATCATAGTTTCTTTGGAATATGTCCCACCACATATATGCCCACATTGCCTTTGTTCCCTTTGCCACAAAAAATTATCTAGTCTTAACTCTTAACCTTGCTTCAGCCATTCCTCATGCGCTCCTTCCCTTTATAGCTATCTTTCTATCCACTACTATACTTTATCAATCTCTGATGCCCAACAATATTAAAGAAGTTCTAAAAAAAATGATAGCTTCTGTAGACTATGAATAAATTAAAAAGCTACTACTGTTATATATGCGTGATAGGGTAACAGCTAACAGTGCAACACTAAACCCCACACAAATAAAATAATATACAAATATTTTATTGGCTTAAACTTGAGAGAATATATATTTGTGAACACCCAATATGTTGGAGGGGCAACATCAACACTAGCATTCAAGGAGAATTTGACGAGTTTTTAATATGGACGTGATCTAGTGAATATTTTTCAAAATCTTATATGCTACACTGCTGACTCATACTCTAAGCGATCATATGCTCAAATGGACAATAACGAGAAAGCCAAGTGTCTTAATAGGTTGATCACCAGGTTGAAATATCACATTAATTCTAGCTTTTTGGTAAATTTAGAATTCAACACTTTATGATAGAAACATCATTTTTCAGTTTCCTTTTCTGAGTTCTCCACTTCTTTTAAAATAATGGGAATTCCTTTAATTTTAATTATCTTGAAATATTCCATGACATGTTTATTTTAGCTTATTTATATAAAAGTTATTTAACTCATAATTTTCAATTAAAAAATAGTGACATATTCGTTAAACAAACTAATTTTCCTTTAGGTACAAAATCATGGGTATCTTTTAAAAAATACAATTTTATTGGTTGGAAAAATTGTTATAGACGAAAAATAATATATTTATATTTTTAATCATGTTTTTCTTTGAATATAACATATATAGCTACATATTTAAGAATCAAAGTCAAAATCATTCATTAAATTAGAATAATCTTGGGTCTATTATAGAGAAATAAATTATTATTTTTTCATCCGTGAGAATTGATCGAAAAATTTTTTATAATAACTCAAGCTCTTATTTAATCACTTGAGTTATTTTTTTACATAAAAAAATAATAAATTTGAATACACATTCAACAATCTTATATTTATTTTGTAAAAGATATGGAAATCCTTTATATTTATTAAAAATAAAAGGTTTGTTTAAGGTGCCCTAAACTGGAGTGAAAAAAGAAAAGAGATGCACGTGAGAAATCATGTGGGAGCCAAGCCAGCTGGGTTCAAGCGACACGCGTCATCTTGTGGAGAATGCGGGACCCACCATCCTTTCAAATAATGAAGGAAGTGGGTCCCACGCCTCATATATGGGACAAACTCCACCGTCTTTTCGCCTTTCAGCTGGGGACGCCTCCTTGGCTTGTGCAACTCACGTGGGGGCCACTACATGATTCGTGCCACCATCCCATTCCTTGCCTTTACAAAATTATACACATAAATGTTTATTAAAAATTATTATATTTTTTATGTTAATTTAGGGGTGTTTGATTTGGTTATTTTCTATTTTTATTTTTATCGGAAGTAGAGAATGGTGATGAAAACGTGTTTGGTTGAATTTTTGTTTTCATTTGCACTGAACATATTTTCTCAAATGAACTAAAATCTGAAAACAATAAAATCTCATTTGTAATGTTTTCAATTGAAACTAGAAATCTTATTTTTGGTAGAATAAAAATGCGGTAACAAAAAATATAATTTTAAACAAATCTAAAAATATATTTTTTCTTGAAATTATATTTTCAGTATTTTTATTTCTTAAAAGTAGAAAACAAAAAGTCAAACCAAACATATTTTCAGATTTCTAATCTTTTAAAAATAAAAACAATTTTAAAAATAAAAATAAAAATTTAAATCAAACACATCCTTACATATCTAATTAAAAATAGGAAAAATAAAAAAAGTGTGTAATGCGATAAAAGAAGATAAATTTTTAATATTTGAATGAAAAACATAAATCTTGAAATTTTAGATATTGTTATAAGACAAATGCTAATTACACTGTCAAGGAATTAAAATGAATTTTTTATATTAAAATATATAAAATTATGTCATAAATATTTTTGTTTTATAATTTCTATAAAAAAAATACTTAATCTATTTTTTATTTCTTAATGAATCTGATTTAATAGCATTCTTTTTACAATATGTGGGAGAAACGAATTTATAGATGGAAGCGTATCCAAGAATTTATCTCTGGTTTATGATGGGTTTGATGAGCGGCGATATGGTGCTGCACTGTCACACAGCGTTGTGGTGGACGCTGAACCCATGACTTTCCATTACTACTTTGGCTCCACCACGTGGATGTCCCTGTTATGCTATGCTATTATATAAAATAAAACTCAAAACTAATATGCAATCCAGGTTTTATCAATATTAATAAATACTATTCAATATACTTTTTACTTCACTCCCCTGGATGACAAAATCATAGCGTGGGATGCAATGAAAAATAATTAATTATAGCCAAATGGTGAAAACGAGAAACACATATGTTTTATATGCATATAGATCTTTATTATGTTTAACGAACATTAATAAATAATAATTGATACTTATTTTTTATTGTAAATTTTCGTATCAGGTAAAAACTCGAAATCAGATTAAAAAAAATATCATTTATACATATTTTTTTTTAAAAAAAAACTGGTATAGTTATTTTCTATTACTTTTTAAATATTGATGTTATATTCATACAAATAAAAAATGTTTCAAATTGACCCTTCGGCGGGGAGGTCCAATACAATGGACACGATCCAAGAAGTTTTAAAGCCCAATAATAATAATTAGACTTTCGCCTAAGCCAATACTTTATTATTGCCTCTACACAATTTATATTTGCAGTTTGTACACTTCAAAAAAAAAAAAAGTGTGCGTGAAAGCACAACTAAAATAAATAATGATATGAACCTCTAATCATAGAACCCATCCCCGTCGGCATTTCTAAGACACACAAGAGAGAATATGCACTTTTTCAAAGTACAAATCCAACAATTGAAAAGAATATTCCAACTCTGTTTACTCTTTTTTTCTATTTGTTAGAGTTAAAGACGTGCGCTTGAGCCATTGGATAGCATAGTCAAAAGACTATGTGGCACCTGTCAATTGGCAAAATGTTAATATAAGAAAGTCATTGTCTCGGTAGATAAAAAAAAAAATAGTGCCACAGATTCATGCTAAATTGTTTGTTGTATGTGGTGATTTGCTATTATATATTATAAAAAAAAATTGCGACTGTTAATGATCCACGATACTCGAAAAATAAAATAATAGGACTATTTTCTTTTATATCACATGCAACTAATTTATTATGCTGCGTTTATGGACGTGGAGTTGTGATGTGAAGTTCCTCTCATCTGTCGTCTTATATACCAGAAGTTTTAATGAAAATTATTGAACATTTCGTGTGTTATTAGGTAACCAGGAGTTATTATATATTTTTCTGATTGAAGTAAATCCGAATTCAAACAATCAATCAAATTTATTGAATTTTGAATTGGGTAATAAATTTTTACATCTAAACCTATTAATTTGTATTAAATTATTATTATTATTAATATATGTAATATATAATATATATTTTAAAATTTTAAAAAAATGAAATAATATTGACTATTAATTATATAAGCTTATCAACCTAAATTGAGTAAGCATTAACACATTCTTAATCTTCGAAATTAAAGTAACAAGGATTTTATTGATTGAAATCACTTCAAATGAACTTTTAAAAAATATTTAGGATCTATTTACAAACAGTAAGTATCATAATATCCCATTGATTTTGGTAGAAAAGAATGTTTGAAATTCATCCCTATCATACTTAATGAAATTCTTTATCTTGAATATGGTATGCTTAATTTCTCATTCTTCATGGATAGATAGATGGATAGGAGTCAATGAAGTGGAGTGAGGTGTAACAACATCACAATTTTTTTTAATAAGAAATAGTTGTCTAATTCATTTAATACAAATTTTAGCTTATAAAAAATATTTCATTTAAAAAAAGAAAAAATAAAATTAAATGTTTTGATCCATTAACCCAACCTAACCCAAACCGTTTACAAATAGGTTGGTTTGAATTGAATTTCATTTTTTTCTTAGGAAATTGATCCAAACCAACCAATTCAAGTTTGATTAGGTTGGATCACAAGTTTAACCAAATCCAACCCAAAACCGATTTGCTTACACCCCTAATTACTTTCTCCATTTCTATCATATGGTTACTAGTATTAGAGCCTATACAATGCACAAACAAATTGATTTATTATAGAATATCATTAACCATAACTTTTATACCGTTTTATTTAAGAAAGACTGATTTAATATTTTATTGTTGTAGTTTTTCAAAGACTAATAGTCCTGATTTAAAATACATGTTTTTTCGATACATTTGCATTGTGTCTATATAGAATAGCATTTATGATTTGTTGATATTGCACATCTTGTTGAGTTTCCAATGCAACATGTTCAGAGCACATTAGTGTCAACAATCAACAAATATTGTTTGCAACTTGTTATTTCAACCATTGTTCCAATATTCATTGCATAATGATCTTTTTTGTGTTCCTGCCTACATAACTCCACTTCTTCAGTAGGTATAGACTACTAAATTGTCATAAAATTTTAAGATTTCAATGACAAATACATTTCTGATTGACTGTGGAAACTTTTAACATCCATACGAGACCAAGTCTTTTCCTTTTCATGCAGCAACTTTCATGTTTTCAGGTTGTGTAAGTATTTGTCTTCCAAATATACTCTAAGTTGTAGTCCATACAACATCTGGAATATTTAGTTGTGTTCTCTATTTTTTGCAAACCAAACAATGAAGACTGTTATCATGACTGGAATGACAGTACTGTTTTCATCTGATTTGTTCTCATATTTATCAAATCAAATTCTATTGAGGTGATTGCCCAAGGAGAGCAAGTATATCTCTAAGTCAAAGAAAAATGCTCTTCAAAAAGATGGTTTGCGAGTGATGACCTTAATTCCCTTGAAGAATTAATTGGAAGGTTAAGGAGGCTAAAAGAGAATGTGGGATTTGCAGACCTCAGTGAAGCCAACTAACGAAAGGTCTCCCTAGAAATAGAGGATGCTTACAATTTATTGTTCAAAATATTGAATATAGATTGTCCTTGGAACTTTTAGTTCTGCAAATTAGTGTTATAATACCTGTATTAGGATGTGTGTATGTATTATCATGTATATGGGTTGGATCACAAGTTTAACCAAATCCAACCCAAAATTGATTTGCTTACACCCCTAATTACTTTCTCCATTTCTTCATATACTATCTAAAATAACTTAAGAAAAACACTTTTTTTAAGATGAAAAAAGTAATGAAATATATAAATTAAATGAACTATTTGGATCACGAAATGTATAAACAAATGAGTGATTCAATGTTTAAATAATAATGTACTTGTTAAAATTTAATTACAATTATTTGTTGCTTACTTTTTTATGCTGTGTTAAAGTCAATAAACAATCAAGTGATTGACTATAAGTGGTTAGTATATTAAAGTTAAGGTTGAATGGTTTAAGTAGTATTAAAGTTTGATCCTTAATAGAAAGCATTTTTGATTAAGTTTTACTTACTTCTTGATCGAATTTTAAATTAGTAAAGATTTCTTTCCTGTGATAAATCACTTAGTTGAGAAAAAGAAAGTGAATATGCGATTCAATATATTTCTTGGCTTTATAATAATCGAATTATCTTTTGTGTTCCATTTAAAAAATCTCTTGCTCGTAAGAAAACTTTTAAAGATATACACAATTTGAGTAAAATTCATATTCATGTTTGTAAATAAATCAAATAGTTTTGTTGAGTAATGCTTAATTAAATTGTTACAATTTTGGTCCAATACATATTTGCTCCTATCATGTTTATTTATTATGTATAAAAATTGAACTGCAAAACATAATGTACACATTTCAGCTACCGATCAATCAATGTATTTCTAGCTACAATATTTCACTGAATAAAAGGTCATTTATTTACCTTTGGGTGTTAGGAATGTCATCGTTCGTATCACTTTTTTTTTTTTAACGAACGAAGAGTAAATTATTATTATTATTATAAATTTACACTAACGATATAATGTAATGCATTTATGGCATATTATGAGTTTCTAATTAGTTCAACATGCTATTATAATCTCTCATACGTATGTATCTTTAATTTTTATATATAAAAAAATATTTATGGTATAATTTATTGATAATATATATCAACTTTTTTTTATTAATATGAAGTAATATATATTCTTTATAATATTTATATTAATAGCTCAACTTTTTTTTATAAAAAATATTATATTAAGGAAGTCAAAATATTTGATCATCACAGTAAAAGTTTTTTTTTAATAAATATTGTCATTTGTATCATATTTTAGTTCAATATTTCACTTTTTGATTATTTAATTGGATAATTTTCTCCGTTAGTACTCAGAAAAAAAATAAGAAGAAAAAAATTAATTTTATTTTTTTATAAGTTAAAATTAGCCTATAGATTAAAAGCAAGATTTTGGAAAAGCTATTTATTTCTTGAAACAAGATGTTTAAAAAAATATGAAAAAAGAAGAGCTAATTTTTTTATTTGAAAAATTGCTCAGCCTGTACTCACGAAACAGAATTAAAAGTTAAAACCAATAACAGAAAAGATTGAGGCAACAACTCTCAGCTACCATCAAAATCATGACAAACTAAAGCTATATCCAACTTGAACTCAAAATAATGTTTAAGATCTATTATTTTCACAAAATATTGGGTACATAACTTAACTCTTAATTGAAACTAAGACTTAAGTAATTGTTTCTCTGTTAACCAACTTCTCCCGCAACATATAGCTAAGATTGGCCAGTTTCGATGCAAATCATTTACAGACGAGTTGTATCCTCCTGTAATATTTTTCTATTAATCCTCCAAGACCCTTATTGAAAATGTATTATATATGGAATGTATCTAATATTTTAAAGTATATATAAAATTCAATATTTTATTTAACAAGTAAATGTATTGGCTAGAAGAGGTCCTGCCTCTGGCCATGTCAATTCTGGATCTTGATGTAAGGGCAAGTGCCTCTGATTATTAAAAAATGTTCCAGTCTTAAAAAAAAAAGAAAAAGAAGAATGCTATAGGAAAATTTTAAATTATTAGTCTTTACAAATTAAATTGTCCAAAATAAATACATTGAGCACACATTTTTATTCTGGCAAATATGTCAAATATTTAGCAACCAAGCAGCAGAAAGATGGTGGCTTCTGCAGACTGACTATCAATTTAAAATTTTCATAGTTTAAGAAAGACAAAAAAATAATTCACAAATTGAAGGAAAAGGATGATGGGAAAGAAAAAACAGATAAAGCCCAATCTCAAATCCATTTCAACTATAAGATATCCCTTCCAGCCTTAGTTCAATCACAAGGAACTATTTATTTGATCATTCATAACTCACATCACTACGTGTAGCAACCATTTCGAAATTTCTCTCCAAAGTACCTACGAAGAATACAAGGCACTATATCTAACCCTTGACCCTTGTAATATATACCTGCACCCGCAGGTCACATCATAAGCAACTTGAATGACACAACACAAACTGAGCAACAACAGCTTGAACACATATAATACAAGGGGTGCAGTTACTAGGAAAAAAAAAGAAATAGATTTGTTTTGAGAGCATAAGTTTCTTAAATTTTAAATTTATAACATCCATTAGAAACAAGGCACTTACAATATAGCAACCTATAATTTGATGTAAAAAAAAAATTTAGGACAAGGAGGAGGGTAAGCATAAAATAGACAAAAGTTGGTAAAATTCTCTCTGCCTGAAGAGTTAAGCATGGATATCATTTAAGCACTTCTTAGTTCTTTCTTTGGTAAGCACTTCTTACTTCTTATGATATCAATTCTGGGCATTGGAGTGTTTTGAAGCAAGTACTCCACTACTTTGATTACTTTCTCATCAGATTTGCTTGAAAATAAAGGCTTGTCCACTATCAAGGACTCCAATCTAACAAAGCGCAAAGGATGAGCTCTCATCGAAATGAAATTTAAGATATCATACACAATTATAGTGAATTGGAGACATTTTAAAATGAATATTTTGAAATACAAGACTATAAGTACAGGCAAAATTTTTGACACATGAATGCAGACATGTTATGAACATTAAAAATATAAAGAGGTGAAAATATACTAAAGTAAGTTACAACTTACAAGTAGTACTATTTGAATGACACCCAAACCAATTGTCAATATCTTTAGGTCGGCAAGCACTTGCAGCCATCCTATGATAATTAAACTTTTCCCATCCCAATTTTTACTTCTCCAAGGAAAGAAATTAAAGATTGCACGTGGAGAAGAGTTGGTAACCAACAAAACCCATGTAAGTAAAAGAATTAAGATTTGGAGTAGAAATCACAATTTTTATCCAGGGCTTCAGCCTCAATCCAACTCTCATTCGTAAGATTAAGTAAGGAATAGGAGTGATCTCGACTAGACTTAAATTTCTCAAAACTTTTAGCCTGCTGACACTTTTTATCATATAGATAACTAGAAATCAATGTGAGACGTTTGCAAAGATCCTTCCATCGTTTAGACAGGACAAAAGTCTAAACAACCTTTTTTTTTTATTTCCATTATGTGGAGCAGGCAACTCACTAATACTGCCCCTGTCATTCTTATGTCATCTTTATTAAAGATATAATTATATTAATAAAGTTAAACATATAATTAATTTGTGTCAAATTAAGAATGCCTACATGCATAGAGACTAAATTAAGAATGTATGAGAATTAAAACCGATTTCTTTTTAGTTTATGAAGTTTATGAAGTTTTTCTTGTTTTCACTTTTAGTCCCTAATAAAAAAATTAACTAGTCTTGATATGCTAGAAAAAAGTGTGTAACACCAGTCAATTTTTTTATCAACGATTAAAAGTGAAAACTTGAAAAAGTTTTGAAATTAAAAAACATAGTTAATCCAATAAGAAATGAATTTCATTACATGCACGATATAACTTCTTTTTACCTTGTCAAGTGTAGGGTGGACTAAACGGTGGAAAGATGGCTCATAAAGTTTTGAATCAGGGTTGCAAATAAAAAAGATGATAACTGTTAATATATATTTGGTAGTTTGGGTCATAAGCCCACTTCTAAGTGTGGTAGTTTAACGATGGCAAACCAATAAAACTATTAAAAACCTGGCTAGCCATAAATATTCATCATATAGACTTTGAACTTTTGCATCAGCATCGAGATTTTCCGGGTCCATGAAAGTAACTACATCTTCAAGGCACCAATTCTCTAAGATCTCCAAAGGCTTGTGCACACTCGTCAAAATCAGAATTCTGATCTAGTAGGTTGCATTTAAGAAGAACATTTGCAGCCAGAGACAGTGTGTCTGCAAATAAATAAATACAAATTTAAATAAAATCCCCCTTAATTTTTAAAAGCTTGCTCAATTTGGTGAAAGTAACTTTAGATTATGGAACCTTCAACTCTGCAGTAACTCTTTCATAATGTTGAGGATTAATGGAAACGGGTTGGTCCACCTATTTCCAAATAGCACAGAAGTCAATTTGACAAGATCCAATATGCTAAATTAAAAAAAAAAAGACAAAATATGAACATGTTAAATCAAAATATGCTAAATAATAATAAAAATCAAATATGAACATGTTAAATCAACAAATTAATAACTAATGACGAGGGAAAATTATTCCCAGGTGACAATAGTATTTACCACGAACTTATGAACCTGAAGTTTAAAATCTGATCCTTGTGTCATAGAGAGTGGTGAATTTGTCCATTATTAAGCTCCTGTTACTATAGGAGATGCATGTCCCCCAACAGATAACTTTCAGCAAAATAAGAACATAGTTAACCAAGGTGGTCGAGTTATTGCTATCTATTCCTATTAAAAGAATAAAAAAAAAAATCGAAGTGGTTTAGTGTATAGTACAGCACTACAGCAGTTTTAAGAGGCACATAGAAACCATTTTTTGGTCTGTTGGGCTTCAATTTGAGTTAGTTTAACTTTTATTTGTTTTTCTAGTTGATCTATATACAACAAATCACAAAATATTGTCATATCGATCTAATTATTCTTTCAACAATTCAACCTCAACTTATTGATATATTTCTAATCCTAAACTTTTCTATATACTAAAACCGTTTGTAAATCTCTACAGAGAAGAGTAGCAGTACGAGGGACCTAATTTAAATATTTAAGCGTGTCAACAAAAACTTACACATATATTATCTTAATATATCTTAATCATGGTCTATTCCATTGAACAATAATATTTTTTTCAACATATAAAAAATTGTTTGGAAAAAGGAGCATCATACGGGTCTTATTTGAAGCCACATAGCTGCAGTATAGCACAATGATAAGGAGAAATTTTTATCATGTTCATATAATATTACAATGAAAACATAAGGAATGTGATGTGAGTTGGTTTTAAATATCGTTCTTTAATCGTAATTGTGGAAACGTAGTTAAGATATTTCAACTCATTGTAACCACATTATGATCATAATTACAATTGCATCAGTCATATTTCTTTTGTAATGTAAAGATTTTTTGACTCATCACAGTGCAACCGTAATTTAAAATCATGGATGTGATAATACAACTAAATATATACCACTAAATAAAAATTATTTGAACTTTCCAATGCATATGAAATGCATAAAATCTGTTCCATGTTAACAGTTCAATTAATATGAGATGAGCATATGTAAAAATAATTTGATTAAGAAATATTCTGTATTTCAATTTCTTTTTATTCCAATCTTTTTCTTTTTTTTTTCCAATACTGTAGTTCCTCTCCCAAACTTCATTAAGGACCTGTCTGTAAGCAAAGCTTGAAAAAGTGGACCCCAAGGCTTAAAAGAAAATATAAAAAATGTCTCCAAAATAAGAAGCTCAATGGGCCAGATCCAAGTTTAAAAGGGTGGCCCAATAAATGGTCCTAACACGTGTCCTTCTTCTTTAGACCAGATTTTTGGGTTGCCCAATTTCTTCAATTTTCTCCATACTTTTTTCAAATTCCGATAGGGGATAAATTCCCACTATCATTCTTATATATTTTTAAAAAATAAATTAAACTCATGATATAAAGATGCATCAATCATCAATCTAGATTTAATTGCTTTTATCAACAATGTATATTTAATTAAGGTGGGGATATTAATTAACATTCTTAATTGTTTGTTTAATTTTTTTATTAATTGCTTTTATTTTAAAAATTGCCCTCACTGTAAGGTGCATGTACACAAAAAAATGAAGCTTTAATCAAAATGTTAATAGCTACAACCATTTAGCTTTCAGCAAAAAGAAGAAGCTACAACCATTTAGTTAACCCGTTATTATTGAGGACCTTAATTTCAACCTCCTTCAGAATTATTCTTCCAGTTGGATGACACGACTCTCACACAAGATTCGTTAAATGGGAACAAAAATTCAATAATTGTACTTTCGTTCTCATTAATTAATTAGTTTTGCTTTCTAAACCTGGTAATGTTTACCTAACTGTTTTTTTTTCTAAAAAAGAAATTATTGCAAATCATTTCAAATAACTTTTAAGGTTGTAAAATAAAATTGAGCAAAATATAATTTTAATTCTTTATCTAAAATATATACAAGGGATAAAATTAAATTCGATTTTAGCAAATAAAATTTTTGCATGTCATTTCACATTTAGTTGTAGTTTATCATCCACTCATGCTATTTCCTAAATCATCGCAATTTATAATATAATTTGGTGACGCAAAAGAAACTAGAAATTCTTTTCACTCTTGTAAAAAAAAAGAAGAAGAAATTCTTCGCACTACTACTTACATATTCTATTTTGTGTGTCATCCAAATAAGATGCAATATCTCAATATATATCCCTATCAATTATTCATGCGTTTCACTTAGTTGTTTACTGTACAACTGTTTTATTAACAATCTTGCATTTAAACTTGCAATTATGCAGACGATATATATGTCCCCATTGATAACACCTCCAATATTAAACTAAACATTTTTTTATTTGTAAATATATATATATATATATATATATATATATATATATATATATATATATATATTAATTTGAAATCCAACCAGAAAGAAATTAAAGACAAATTTCAACAAAATAATGTCTAATCACGTTTTGAATGTATGCAGGTGCTTCAAGGTGACATGCATACTGTTCTAAGTGGTTCCTAATTAAAGAGAAAAATATGGTGGAATATATGGCGCCCACTGAGATTCCTTTGTCATATAGTGGAAGTATATGTAACTCGATAATCGGCTTGAACTAGTAAGAAACAACTAGATTTATTAATTCTAAAGAATGTTTAGGGTTTGGAAAGAGGGACAAAGAGAGACCCAGATACCCATTATTTCTTAGCTCTCCGATTTTCTTTCTCTAACCAATGATGTGTGATTAACTTTAATTTGGAAATTTAAATGTAGGTGCACTGCAACCAATTTGTGATTCTCTGAAGTGCTCTTTGTTGAAAGTAGCCGTGAGAAAAGTACTTTTAAGAAATAAAATTAAACGGTAGGATGTGCATTATTCTAAATTTCCAATAGGACGTGGTGTTGATGATCCTAGAGAACTTAATTCATGGATTAATGCTACACATAACCTTTCAGGGCAATGTTAGAGTTGGCACGTACATACATATATGGGGCAGCAAATTGATAGAAAGAAATTGAATTATCGTAGATGATCATATAAGTTAATCACATTGTTTTAATTTTCCTTTTTGTGATCTCTAATAGATAGTGCCAATCACTGTGCTGAACGATCAAAAGTATATATATATCACATTTATGGTGCTCTTTATGTTGTTGGATTTTAGTCGAAGCTAATCACAAGCTAATTATTATAATATATGGTTTGCTCTTCATCAGTTGTTTGTCATATCGCACAATATAATTTTGATAGTGCAAGTCACATTCTCTACATACATATAATCAAAGTTCAATAATTGGCTCATGAAAAAAAATTGCGCTTTTTTGAGTGTCCCTGCAAATTACTCGAATCGTCATTTATCTGTAATTGGCCCTTTTTTAAAAGGAGCAACATATACAGGGGCTGCTGATAGAGAGAAAATCTGAAGCTCATAGTCATGTAATTAATGAATTTGCAGAGCAATGAAAGTTAAGAATCACTAGTGACATTTAAAAATTAGTTCGACTATATAATGCTATTATATATAGCCTTCATTGCGCTCCATGCATGGAGAAATATATATAACTTAGTTATATAAGCAAGAATAAAATCATGTTTGGACAAATTTACAAATACTTATAATAAAATAAAATAAAAAATTAAACTTTCTTTACACGTTAAAATCAACTTACATACCTTAATTTTTAGACAATTAGATTAGAGAATTTTTATAAAAACAAGATCAAATACTTATAATTTTTTATTTTTTTCCCTTCACTTATACCTATTTACGAAGAAATTCATTCAAATAAGATCTAAATATTTTCAAATCAATTTCCTACGAACTCAGGGCAAGGTGCCATTATTAATGTACGTTCAAAATGAATTTGAATCCTAAACAATGAGAAGATATATAAAATGAAAAAAATGATAATTTATATATTTATTCTTGATTTAAAAGTAATTAAATTTACAAAATATCATTAACTTCTTTTTTATTTTACATATTTTCTTACTTTAAATCCGTTCGAATTTTTTTCTAAATTGAGTAATAGGAAACTTTTATTCCAAAAGTGATTATAAACGAATCACTTCTGATGTATTGAAGGTCAGAATCAATATTTTCTTTAATAATGAAAATTGTTACAGGATATAAAGTAGCTCTAGAACATCACATCCTCGATCCATTACACCCGTGTTTAACTTGCAAAACTGGAAAGGAGTTTTTCTCTCTTATAAGTGATATATCTTAATACAATAAACTCTCACAAATAAACTATTAATTAATCAACTTAAATTCCATATCAAGCTTTAATGGTCTGCTATTCAATTATTTTTCTTTTTTGTTGGAATAATACGTTCTTCTCTGAAGAATATGAATAAACATATTTCTCCATGTATCCCTGCAAGAAGTTATCGATGAATTTGTCCAGTAGTTATTATACTATGGTTGGAGACCTTTTTCTTCAAGCCATTTTTTTTAACATTTCCTGAACATGGAACTCATATTTTGATTTGGCCACTACAAAATGCACAGTGTATATCCATAAATGGATATAAGAAAGTGTTCACAAACAACGATTTTGATTTGTTTGACGAAGAGAGTATAGAGACACGCTCCTAGAGTTCAATAATATTACAATTAATGTAGCATAATTTTTCTTGTGCATGTTGGGAGCTGACCTCTTTGATTAAGATTGCCGTTGAATTAATGCAAAGCGATCTTTTACAAAAACATTATTAAACAAAACAAACCTATGGATAGGAGTTATCTAATAGCACATTAAGTACTTGTAAAGGCTATAGGGGTTCTAGCTATAGTCCCTTTTCATGGGGGATTATTATTGTTCTAAGTTCCTGTGCAACGGATCATGTGAATCATGCTAATATTATATATGTGCAAACTAAGCAAAACATATATGCCTATAGTTAGTGACAACTAAATAAATCCCAAATACCGCAAAGGGGGATACCTCTGACACACATGGCTACATCAAATGCCTTGATATTTTACCTGAGAAAATACAGGGTTTGTTTTGCCTTTTAAACCCTCAAGTAGATGCATAGCCTTTTTCATTAGTGTGGCATTTTAATATAATTAGTTTATTTATAGTAGTATAGTACCACTGCCTTTCAATTCAAGTCAATATTAATGGTTGAGAATAACAAAAATGGAATTCTTTGATTACAACCTTAAGTATTAAGTATTGTTTACATGCGTTTGTTATTAATATATCATCTCATTTAACCTAAAGCGAGATCCCTATCTAGCTAGCTAGCCGTTTTGGAGTTGACTGAAAGAGAATGCACTAATTATTTTATCCGACAACAAGCCGTAGTCCTATTTTGTGAAAGTTTATTATGGTCTTATAATATAAGATCAAGTTGATATATAGTTTTAACCTTTTGGTTTCTGTTTATTTTGCTTATGTTATACATTAAAAAAAACAAAGGAGAATAAGAATTATATTATCGCTGTAATAAACTTGCAATCACTTTTTAGAAATGTGCATGGCTATAATATAGCTAGGGTCAGAGCCTAATTGGATCCAATATAGGGTCATAGCTTAATTGGAATGGCAATTATGCATCTCTCTCTGGTAAAGGAAGTTTATTAAATTAGTTTAGTGTGCATCTCATGCGTTATAAATAACATTTTATTCTTTAGAAAAAGATAGAGTTCTTAATATATAAGATTCGTTTCTAACGTTGCATGAAACTGGGTAGTAATTAAAATTTAGCGACCATGGTTTGTTTTTTCAATCTATTATAGTCTGGAATGTATATTAACTCTTCTTGGTATTGCATAGATAGAACCATGCTGCATATCAGCTTTCTTTAAAAACTTAATTTGTACGTGGAGAAGATCGATGCTTAAATCGACTAGAATGAAACTACAAAAATAATTAATGAGGTTTAATTTTTGGGATTTGCATTACATATAGAGAAGATGCTGGCATCATGCTATCGCAAAGAGGTCGATTCTTTTATACAGGAGGAGGAAAGGACTAGGCTTGATCTAAGGATGCACATTGCTCTACGTACCTAGCTAGAATCATTTGTCAGACTCAAACGTGATGATGTCCACCAACAATGGCCTAAAATCTTTCTCATTATAATCTGTTGCATAAGTAGTAATTACTTATATGACAATTCATATATACTACTAAGGTCTCTAACACACTCATAAGTTGACCATGTAACATATATGTGAAACATCCAATCAAAGCTTCTTTCAATGGAAAATAGGGGCAGCCAACAAACCTCATTGCCTCAAAGCTGGAGTGCAGAGAAAAACATGTATCTTTGAGGGGCCAGCCGGATAGATACTAATGCCAATGTGGGGTGTGTTTTGTTTCATATTTGGAATCAATTCTCTTCAAAAATTTTGTGTACGTAATTGTTACCAGAAAACGTTTATGATATATATATATATATATATATATATATATATATATATATATATATATATATATATATATAAATATATCTTATGTTCAGCTTAAGCAAAAGGAGTTAAAGACAAAATTTAAGTGTTGATCATTCTCCTATGAAATATAATTTTTAAAAACTTCTTTAAAATTAGAGATTAAATTGACTCTTAATAGTAAATTTTATTTCTAGCATATATAATATATATACATACGTGAAATTAATGTTTGTTGGATCATTATATTTTTATAGATTTTTTTATGAGCAAAAACTTATTGATGAAAATATAATCAGTATTCATTTATACAATAACTCATGCAAATGCTTTTCCCAAAACATTATTTTATAATTTTTTTGAAAATTTATTTTATATATATGCATGTATGTATACCAACTTCAAATAAAGCTTCAGGTTTATATACGAGAGTCATTTGACTGGATATACAGCTCCTGTAGTTATCATTTCTTTGTTGAAAAAGGAACAGATCTTATATATAAACGATCTAACCTGAGGAAATCATCAAAAAGCTTTTGTGTGCACGCCTGAAAAGGGTGTTCATGGAACGAAAGAACCTTTGGAAGAACTAAGATACCTTAGTTATTATGTTTGATTTTTCTGTTTAAATATAAAATACAGATCGAATATTATATGATGATAAACTAAAGATTCTCCAAAAGATTAGGGGGCACATATGGATGGGATCCTTTGGCAACTTAGTGTCATCATGAAGTATGGACGAATAGTGGAGTTTGATTCACATTTTACATCCAATAGGAACCCGTAAATGACTAGGTAAGTTTACTTTGATGCAAGAATTTTTCAGTAGGAAAGGTATATACCCTTTTGCAAATACTTTGAGAGACATTCAAATATAGAAAATTTAAAGGAGAATGATCTGACGGGTTTATCTACCATGTCTGCTCTTATCAACAAAGATATTTTCTCCTTTCACAATACTTGTTAACGTTTATGGTAATTTGACAACAAAATCACTATCCTCGTGTTTTATGAGTCAAAATTATACCTAGTTAACATTTTCAATTTCTTACAGAACTAAATTAAGGAATCAAAGTATCATATTGTCACAATATTTATTAGGCATGCATTTACGGATCCATATGGCAAAGTAATATATCAATATATATTTGTTGTAGGGTATTTAATTAATAACAAATATAAACTAGTTATTTAATTTAAGCACAATTAATGGAGTCAATTTTTAAGTATAATATGTTTATCAATATAATTACGTATATTTAAAATAAATTATTCTAATAAAACTGAATTTGAGATAAAATTAATTTTATTAAACTCATTTTAAAGTTTTTTTTCATTTAAATTTGTCATATTTTCTATTTCTTTGTCTGGCTCTTTCAATTAAATAAAAAATAATACGGGGTAACATATAATTACGGGTATCATTCATTCATTCATTTAATAATCAACCAAAACGCCAAATTTTTAATTTTAATAAAACTCAAAATATATTAGATGACCTATTTAAAATATAATTTAACCAAATTAATAAGTTTAAGTTATAATTAGTTATAAAAATATTGATATTATTTAAGTACTTTGGTTTTTAAACATTTTCAAACCAGAATTGAGAGCTGTAATTGTTCCCTGAAAGAAGTTCGATGTACAGTGGACACTAGATGCTATTGTTGGGAATTAAACCTATTTCACGACTTAACCTAATTAATTAAAAAAAATGCTAAGATCTAAATCTCCCCCTTAAATGATTTTTTTTTTTTTTTACAAATGAATGAGTAGAAATAAAAAGTACTACATTGGTTGCTAAATGAAGAAGATATTGTAGACCTTAGATTTTTGAGACTCAAGAAAAAAAGCACAAGTTAGAAGATAAATGAATATAAATATATAATATCATAAGCTCAAATTTAAAATAACTCACTAGATTTAGTCTAGTGATAGAAAATTTAGGTAATTTACATGATGTCCTAAATTTAAATCTTATCGCTTTCATTGTACATAAAAAAAAGAAGACTCAAACTTAAAATAAAGTTCAAGTTGGAGATTAAAAGTAAATGACAACTAAGCTAGGCCAGTTGGAGTTGAGAGCTAATGTTTTAAAATAGAAAAAGTTGAAATAAAGAGTATGCAAGAAATATAATTAAGGAGATATAAAGTTCTAGCGCAAAAGTTCAAATTGACTTTGGTATTTAGACAAAGAAGCAGCTTTCAAGCACAATCTAACAAAATACCAAGTCACTCACCCAGAATTCAAGACTTGGACAGGCTACTGCATAATTTCAACAACTTCATTACGGACAAGGTGAAGGAATTCTGCATAGTAAGTAATCAACTAATCAAGAGAGCAAGATGAATTACACGATCTAAAATTGTGTTGACATGGTAATTTCCAAAAGGATTATTTTACTGCTGCTTTTAAAAGCATACACCTACTGCATCCGAAGTAGAAATAATATTTTATAGTAAAGCAATTTTTAATGAAGTTATCAGACCAGCTCATGGTAATTAAATATAAAATAATAATACTAATTAACTAGTGAGTCTGAAGTGATATGTGGCTACTTCTTTTGCTTTTGTTTTACCTCAATGTTTATATATATGCTTAAGCTATATTTGCTAATATGTCCATCATGATTCATGACTAATAGCCGTGAGATCCTTTAATTAAATCAAGCAGTCCATAACTGTTTATGGACCCAACTACTACAAAACATCCCAAAAAATCATACTTGGAATTGACTGGCCTTCTACGTGTCATGTCCACTTTTTATGTATTTAGTTGAAAGTACTATTCTACAACCATCAATAGGATCTCTGAGTGCTGATACTTGTCTTTATAGCTAGCATATTTGCTCTCCCCCTAGTGAGTTTTTTTTTTAAAGAAAATAAAATATTCTTGGGTATAAAGATGTCCTACATAACCAAACCCCTTTAACACACTCATGAGCACTACTGACCATTTCATATATATATATATGTACATATATTTAACCCACTATACCCCAGTACAAATCCCTTGTGAATAACAACCTTTATTCCTCTACTTTCTTTCTGTCCATAAGTAGAGTTGCTCCGTATGAGACTCTCTTGCTTCCCGCTTTCTCCTCCAATGAAACAAAACCAAACTTCAAACTCTCAGTACCCTCAGTTTGCTGAAGCAAATTAGACCTTCATAATATACCCTATTTCCAAAATCCAATATTCTTCATAACATCAAACCATCCATCATCTTCTCATCTCATCAGCTCAATTCTTTATAGGAGGGGAGAGTTGGTGATTAAAGGAGTTGAGTTTCTTTTATGGTTTTTTTCACTTTGATATATATAACTTCAGCACCACCTAAACCTTAGTAGCTAGGCTTCAAAGTCTTGAAATAATCTACCTTATACCCTCCAAACTCTCCACCATTTTTTTTTCTGGTTGTTCTTCATGGACTACTTGAAGGAACTAGAAGGAAAAAGTGTCCATGATTGTTATCACCAGCACCAGATAAAGATGAGTAAAATGGCAAGCCCTATATTTGTTCCTGGACCAGTTATAGTGGGAGCTGGTCCCTCAGGGCTAGCTGCAGCAGCTTGCCTTAAACAGAAAGGCATTCCAAGCCTAGTCCTTGAAAGAGCTCAATGCTTAGCTTCAATGTGGCAGTTCAAGACTTATGACCGCCTCAGGCTTCATCTCCCAAAGCAATTCTGCCAGCTCCCTCTCATGCCATTCCCCAAAAACTTGCCTTCTTATCCCACAAAACAGCAATTCTTGGCCTACCTTAAGGCCTATGCTGACCACTTTGACATAAAACCTGTCTTCAGCCAGACTGTGGTCAGTGCTGAATTTGATCATGTGTGTCATCATTGGAGGGTCAAGACTCAAGGAGTACTCAAGAAAGAGGACACAGCAGAATATGTTTGCCAATGGCTTATAGTTGCTACTGGAGAGTGCGCTGAGGAAGTAGTGCCTCAAATTGAAGGGATGGGAGAGTTTGAAGGGCAGATTGTACACACTTGCAAGTATAAGAGTGGAAACAAGTTTTGTGGGAAGAATGTTTTGGTGGTTGGTTGTGGGAATTCAGGCATGGAGGTTTGTTTGGATCTCTGCAACCACAATGCTCGCCCTTCCCTAGTGGTTCGAGATACGGTGAGTTCACTTCTGAAAAAATAATTGCTTTAATTTTTTTTGGTAAACTAAACATGCACTTAAACAACTCATTATATGAAACATGCTAAAGATCTTCCACCATTCTTAACTAGATATTAATAGTAATTAATATAATTGAAATGTTTATACACATAAAAAGTATAGTGAGTTTTCTGTACTGAAATAGAGAAATTTTATGCTGCACTCCAAAATTTAAGAGTTTTGGTACTGTTATTGAGAAATTCTCTTTCTCTCTTCCTTTCTCTTTCTTGATGCACTCAAACTCATTTAACTATTGGTTTAGTACCAACACCCTTACATTTTATTAAGGGTATCAAAGCCCAACTCTAAAGAAAAAAAATCTTAGTTTGAGATGAAATATAGAAAAATATATAGAAATAATAATGTAAATATGTTCCTGTCTAAATCGTCATAGTGCTCTGATAGTCAATTCTGATAGACCAATTGATCTAAGGCCCATGTTTTTTTGACAAAGCTGGAAACTGGAGAGTGAACACAGCCTGCTAACATACTATACTATATTTTGCAATAACTAGCACTCTCAAAAGAGTTTGTGTCATTGTTCTCTCTCACTTCATTCATTGTAACTCGTTTGCATGCGCAACAAGGTCAGCATCCCAAAACCTTAGAATAATATGTCCTTTGAGTTCGAGATCAATCTTTTTTGTCTGCACACAACCACTGTGTGTCAGTATTCACAGACACAACACTGGAAGCATGAAAAGATTATTGTCATTAGTCTCCACCCTGGTGTCTACAATTTCCTAAAAAGTTTCTTAAGCTATCACCTTTCCACCCCACTTTTTAATTTTTAATGTGATATTGAGATCTTTTCTTTTTCTCTTCATTTTGCAGGTGCATATCTTGCCACAACAGATGCTAGGGAAATCAACTTTTGGTTTATCCATGTTCTTGCTCAAGTGGTTCCCTATACGTTTTGTGGATCAATTTTTGCTTCTAATGTCACATCTCATGCTTGGAGACACAGATCAATTTGGACTTCGCCGTCCAAAACTTGGTCCTCTAGAGCTCAAGAACTTGTACGGAAAGACACCAGTTTTGGATGTTGGGACACTCACTCAGATCAAAAATGGAAAAATTAAGGTAACACACATAATAACATTACTCTTGTATGTGCCAATCAAATCCAAAAGAGCTCTCATCATAGCTATCTAGCTTGTTTTCTTGTCTTAATCAACTAAAATTGCTTTTTCCTCTAAGGCAAAGGTTTCAAAGAAAAAAAAAAAGACATTTTTTGTTTCATTGTTTCCAACATTAGACCTTGTCCAATTATGTGTATAGGTTTGCCGGGGAATTAAACGACTAGCACGCAATGCGGTGGAGTTTGTTGATGGAAAAGTAGAGAACTTTGATGCCATCATTCTAGCAACTGGTTACAAAAGCAATGTACCCTCTTGGTTAAAGGTGCTTCCTTTAATTCTTTGTTGCTAACTTAATTTGGTATTGTTTTGGTATTTTGTCTAATAAAAGTAAATTTTCATTTAATTAATTGAGTAAATAGTCCACAATAAAAATATTTTCACTATTAACTAATTATAAATTTATTACTTTTACAGTAATTATTTAAAAATTTATATCACAATAATTTCTTATCAATTGACCATCCAAAATTTTTATACTAACAATATATAAAAATTAAACTCCAATTAATTTACTTAGAATTTCTAAAATATCATTTATTTTTTAGAATTGTGTTTAATAATTTTTTTTAGAGGAGAGATTCCAGCAAAAGCTGGACAACACTGGCTTGTTTACTCTCATCATTGATGGTATTAATAATGGAATATATGTTATAATTGGCATATTGATTGGGCTAGAAATTTACTATGAGCAGGGCAGTGACATGTTTAGTGAGAAAGATGGGTTTCCCCGGAAGCCATTCCCAAATGGATGGAAAGGTGAAAATGGACTCTATGCGGTGGGTTTCACCAAACGTGGCCTGCTTGGTGCATCTATTGATGCAAAGAGGATTGCTGAAGATATTGAACATAGCTGGAAAGCTGAGGCCACGCATGTTTTGGAGTTCCCTTGTCCACTTGCGTGATGTGGGAAAGATATATGCAAATGTTTTAGGATTAGAAAAAAAAAAGGTATGGCCAAGCCTCTTGGTGGTGCCTTTTATTTGACACAATGCTTTGTACCAAACAATTTCTCTCCCATTTCGGTGCAGCAGCCTCAAAAGGGAAAAAGGAGTTTGAGAAAGAAAAGGAAAAACAAAAAAAAAACAAAAATGAGAGGGCATATATATGTGTGTATAGAATGTGTGATTCCTATAAATCCATTTTCACCAGACTGGGAGATTGGGTTGGCGACCAATTTGATATGTATTTTTAGTTTGGTTGGGTTGAAATTAACTGAATATTGTCATGTTACACATTTGTATATTTTGTACATTGCCTTATCTACCTAGTTAGCTAGTTGATTTTTTTGAGAAAAGGGGCTGTTGTTATAGTTTTTGAGCCAATAGAAATTATGTAATGTATCCATCGATTTGTCCTTGTTCTAATTATTTATGAGAGAATTGCAAGCTTTGCTATATGTATGCATTGTATATATCTAGCTAGTAATTAATTAGCTGGGAGCACAGGACCATAAAAAATCTTAATCTGATGGAGAACATTGGAAAAAGGCATTCAAAAAAGAGAAAAATCCAATAGCATCAAAAGAAAAGTCCATTAAACTATGGAAAGGTCCCAATTCCCATGAAGATGAAAGTGGCCCTTTGATTATCTATACGACTTATGCAGGTTACTTTTTTCACAATATTTTACTTGTAAAATAAATTACTTTAATCGTTATCTTCATTGCCAGGCCTTTTCCATCGTTATCAGGAAAACGGACCACATTTTGCTGTTAAAAGTCCACAGAATGTCTTCCACGGTTTAGTTTTGATTGATCTCTGCCAATGCCAACACGTCGATCTATTAATAATAAATGAATGGCAAGCTAATATGGTTGAAAATTAAATCCAGTGGACATGTATACTGTGTGCATAAACTTTCAATTCAAAGATAAAAGAAAATATAATTCAAGGGACACTTGGAATTAATTTTTTAGTGATAATTTGGACCCCATTCTTAGTGAACATAAGTATTTTTTTTAGTTAAATGTTTATGGATCTTGTTACTTTTAAGATTCTCACTTGATTAATGCATGCCTAGCTAATTAATATGAAACTTCGATCACCAAATTTTTTTTGTGAAACTTCATCACTCACACCCTTTTCTAAATAATTTGTACTTTTTAAGTTGATGAATATGTAGATATTCATGCGAATACTAAGAAAAATATATACTGTGGACCTTTCAATAAATATAGGGGCAAAATTATATATTATTCAAATTAATAAAAATATAGTTCTTAAATTTATACTTAACAAGATCATTTTTAAAATGATTTTTTATTCGGTTTTTTAAAATGACTGTTTCTTTTATATTTTAATGTACATTTATTTTTTTTATACACTATATATCAATATAATTTTTCTTACAGAAATTATACATACTAGATGATAATTTTTAAAGTAATTATTGCAAAAAAAAAATCATTTATGATTGAATGATAACATAATGTTTTTACCCTGTTAATGCATTTTGATTAAAAAAAAATACTTTAAGCTTCATTTTATGAAAAATGAAGATACACACATATAGGATAAATTCCACTTTACTTCCTTATCTGCACGTTGCCAACCTACGCCTCTATACTTTGTTTTTTTAAATCACTAAACTCCTTCATCCCTTATTGCTTGATTTACTCGTGGGTTTAGGCACATTAACCAAAAAAAATTTGGTGTTGTTATTAACCACAATTTAAACCATTGTTAGAACATTTTTCACTTTCATCTATAAACTTTAGAGAGTGTAGTGATTAAAAGAAATTACACACATATGCTGTGTGAGAGAGAAAAATTAAGTTACATTAGTGTTGTTAGACTTAAGATTCATTTAATAACTTATATAATATTTTTTTTGAAGAAATGTAATATATTTCTTATTGAATCAACTATTGAGTTTTAAACAATTATTAGCTTACTTGACTATGTCAATTTTTATAATAATAATAATTATTATTATTATTTGTTAGGTCTTTGACAGGAAATCCTTATAGAAAAATTTATAAGATTAATTCTCTAATCGGGGTGGTAAGTAGTTAGGCAAAGCCCTCCTCAGGCTACAAAATTTAAGATTCAAATCTCTAAACCATCTTTTTTTTTTTTGCTGAATAAATCTTAAAACTATCTGTGGTCGTGAGCTTGACTATCTTCTTATTGCGATCGATCATGTACTTTTGACTATTCCTTATTATTAAAAGTTTTTTTTTTTAAATATAACACAGACAGACATATAATGCAAGTAACGTACACTAGTTATACATAGTATAGAGGACTTAATTAATTTATTGTTTAGACAAAACCCCTTGCTAGCTGGTACAAAAATATTTCTAGAAAAGAGATAAACCGCAAATGATTTAGATTTTAATTGAAAATGACAAATTTAGCTATATATAAAGGAGAAAGTTAGTTACGGTATTAAGATAAAGATATGTTGGTGTGTTTTATTCCGACCGAGTAAGAGTGTTGGTAAGCTTATTATACACAGAATCTTAAGCCTTTGAAAGAAGACGAATACTCATAAGCAGTGAGTAAGTTCCAACCTTAGCTTGCAGCCTGCACTGCACACAAACATTGCAGACTATCAGCATCAAGGGTTCCCTTTTCCAGTGGTACAATCCAAAACAGGACCACCAAAAGTGTTCCCTACTAATTATTGCCTGCCCCATGAATTTTTCTTAATTCCATCCTTAACAACCCCTTAATTCTTTCCCATCTTTATCTTCTTTTGTCCCTTAACCTATCATATATCCCATATTATTGATTTCTTATTCATCATAATCAAAATAAAAATATTATGTTCATATAATATCAAAGCAAGAAAAGAGCCAACATATGAGCAATGATTCCTCAAGATAATGCATCCATCTCGTCTCTTTTTGGATTTGAGCACGTTTCCTCTCCCCCACTAACATCTTTCTTTTGGTTTTTATAGATTGGCCCTACTAGCATTTTAGTAGGATATATTGTTTGATCATAGCAGGGTTATATGTTGAGAGACTTTAATATATTTATTCACGGTCTTTGTTTACTATATATTTGGGTAATAATTTTATTTATAAATAAAAATAATTTTTTTACATAAAATAATTGATTTTAGGCTTTGGGATATGACCTATAATCCTATATATTTATCATATCATCACTTTTTTTAAGAAAAAAAATATTAATTAAAAATATAAAGAATACTTTATCCGATATGTAGATTTGTACTGAAAAACATATATATGTAAGTAACTGCCTAACTAATTCGTTGCCCAGATTCAAGCATATAAATAAGCACCTGGGTATATGAACTCAACTCTAATCTTATTCTCATTCCACTCTTTTCTCTCAAACACTAACTTAGGCATCATAATGCTTGCAGGTGCACCCCAACATCTTGTTCCACAATTAGATATCAAGGTCTGACCAAGATCTTCGTCATAGAACTGTATATCTGCCATTTCCAACAAGCAGATTCCTTAATTTTTTTATTTTAGTATAATAATATTTAGCATATATATTTATTTTGATATTAATTAAGTCGGATTAAGATTTTTCAAGAATAAATATATCTAACTTTTAGTATCTTCATGTCGTTCGGAAATTTATAATTCAAACTAAATTATTTTTTGTTTTTTTATCAGTAAAATAACATATATTAAAAGGGGTATAAGGTTCATACTGCCTATAAGACTTTCGTGCAAAGTATAAGGTTCATAGACCCTTCGTAAAAGGAAAAAAGAAAACCCTTTCAACTTGATATTATCTAAAAACCAAAACCTAAATTTTATAAGGTTCATAACATATTCCACATTTGCAATATTGCGTTTAAAAATAATGTTATTTCTATGCAACCATATAGATCAAATGAAAGCAAATCACACAACCGCCACTAAGACCTTATAAATCTTTCCCTGTTAGACCATAGCGCAACTAAATTGCTTTTTGTGAATGATATATATGATTCCTTACTAGAAAAAGATATATCCAAATTTTTTTATTTCTCTAGGCTTGACTGCATATATATAGGGGCATTAAAGTGACAACCAACTTCAAACTAATGCAGTGAAATTTCTTATGTTCAAAGAAAAGGATAGCGAATTTGATTATGTAGTGTCTTATTCTATCTATTCCAAGAACTGTGATAGTGATAATGTTAATGTAGTGATAGTAATGAAGGTAGGGTGGGACGGCGATGGCATAAGGACTAAAGATTGAGACAAACATTACACTCACAACTTGAGATGATTATGTGTATGCGCTTTTAGGTCAAAAACACTTTTCAGATTGAAGCTGAAAATTCATACTTTCATTGAAACAAGCATACAAAACGCATTTTAGTGTATTTAGTTTAATGTTACATAACGAAATCAATGACTTTGATTTCAAACTTTCAAAAGTACTTTTCATATATGATCAAATTTTGTTTAAAGACTTCGTTTTTTTTTTTTTTTTGCTACAGAAAATATGAATATGTATTAATATAGTGATACAAGAAATACCCATAACAGTAACATAAAGGTTGCAGGATCACAAAACAAAAGCAAAGCCCCCTGTAGGTAGCTGGTTTAAAGACTTCGTGTAAAGTTTATATAATGTACATCCTATCAGCTTATTCCAACCATGTCAGTAACTTATTTATTCTTTTAGCATGGAATGATATATAGCTAGAAATTTATATAATCTTATTGAAGGTAATCATGCATTTCGTTGTCAAAGTACAAACAATGCAAGCTGTGTTACAATACTTAAACAACAACATATTTAATCAAAACAATCACATTCTTATAAAGTATACCAAAAAAAAAAAGAAAACGTGAAGCCCAAATATCATATGACATGATCAATAGAATACTACACATTAAAATTATAAGATATGAATTTATTATAGTACATTATAAAATTTATAAATATTAAATTAAGAGAGAAAGAAATCATGTTTTAAAAAAATGAGAATAAAAAATAAAATACTATAACTATCTGATTATTGTGATATTTTATTCAAATAAAAATTTGAAAAATAGAAGTTGCTATAAAATATAACTAAGAGTAGTTAAAGTGTTTACCATACATTTTTGTTTGATATAGATATGACATGACAAGTATCAACGTTTTTTTCTTATCACATCCCACCCTCTAATTATTTTCAGGGTTAGGAATATTGTAGTGATCAAGTCTAAGTCTAGACAACTATTTCATTATTATTAGCTGGTACATGCATGAGCCCAAACTGTCAACCAGAGATGACATTAAGGGTCGAAGGACTTACATATATATGGTCCAAATCGCACGTGACGCCATAGAAAATTAACCCCTACTCAGCTTTCATATTGTACTGTGCAGGTATACAGGATGCTGGTGCACATGCTCTTCAATCTATACCATACATTTTGTATTTGTTTATTTACTGCCTTTAATAAACGTGGTCCAAAAGAGATTTATTGTAATAACCATATGATTGATCAGTGTTATATATCTTTCTCTAGGACCATTTGCCATTAGTTTTGACGAAGGAATGCATGACCACTGACGATGACTTTAATTTGCGTCTTTACACTAGGATCGTTACTATTTTGCCCAACTATGTATGGAGGAAAAGAAACGCACGTAGAACTATAAGATAGCTCATCTTCAAAACCATGTCTTGCAAATATGTCAGACATAGCTTTTGCTTATGATCTTAATTATTAAGTTACAACCTACAAGTCCAAGTTTGGTAGACATAAGACCCACACAGTGTAAATACTCATTGAGGCTTCTTTTTTTTCTTATCATATTATGTCACTTACTATATCTATATGTCTCTTTTATCTAGCTACTTCTACTTCTACTTCCGAGTGTCTAAGGTTGTTTCATCTTTCACGCCCATACTAGAAGGCAATTCAAAAAAGAAACAAAAGAAAAATAAATGTAGTTTAATTAATAGGTGATATGATATAATAATAAGAAAAAAAATAAGAAGTATCAAATAAATGTTTATATTGTATGTGTTATATATGGAAGCTTCAACTTAAGTTGGTATTGCTTAAGCAAAACAATATTACCTTGAAGACAACTGTTATGAAAATAACATTTGTTTTTCAATTAATAAATTAACATTGCTTAACCAAAAGCAATATCAACTCAAGAACAATTATTATGGAGAGTACATTAACTTGCTCTATTTTATCTCACGTCATAACACTCAAATAACTTTGACAATCAAGAACTGCCTTAAGAACATCTATCTTGCCCACTAAAAAATGGAATATTTTAGGAATAATGATGATTGTGTAAGAATATTTATAGATTAACATTAATCAATTATTTAGAATGATTTAGAATTATTAAATTATTAATTTAATTATAATTAGCAATTGATAATTGATACAATTAATTAGGAATCGTGGATTGGATTAAATTAATTGAAGAGAAAAATAATCTAATTCAATCACTTCATTTCCTATTCCTTGAGCATCCAATTAGTTTAATTTTAAAATCAAATCTAATTTATTTCAATTTAAACTAAACTGGTTTCAATTTTTCAAAAGAGTACTAATATTAACATAAAATATAAGATACTAAATTAGTCTACTAGTAAACACTGCACCTCGTATATATTTTTTGAAAGGCCACTACACCTCATATATAACTCACAGCATAGTTCAAAATATAAATTCAAATTGTAATTTGAAGATAATTTTACAAACTTTAAAAGAATAAATATACAAAAGATAACAAATTCTTAATTAGTTCATACAAATTCTCGATGAATACATAGCCGTGCATGTAGCCAATTAATTATTGAACAATCTTGAATACACAACATAATTCTCAAATCGATTTTGGATTGGGTCAATTTTTAACTTTAGAAACCAAAATTCAATTCAATCCGATGAAAACAATTGTGTTTTTTTTTAGTCTTTGGTTTGTTCAGTTACCGATTTTCCAGTTCGGTTATTACGATCTACATTGAATTGTAAATTTGCAAATCTAAATTAAAATCATACTTCTTAGAAATTACTAAAAAAAATAGACATATAAATTATTTTTTACCATTTACATATAGCAATACTATTATCAATCTCATTCTTTTCTTGAAATCATTAGTAAGGAGAGCAATTTTCATTTTGGTTCATCAAGCAACTATTTTTCTTAGTTTCTATATTAATATACATACTTATATTGAATTTCCGTAATATACTTTAAAGGCTTATATATTTTACGGATACATACGTATTACCAAAATATTCAAGGATATATATATCGGATACGTGAAACAAATTAAATTATTCATGCTTCATGGATACAAATACGTAAAGAAAATTAACATATCAGTGTTGGGTAGTCATAATCAAAATTCACCAGACATAATTAAAAGTGTAGAAACCCTAATTAATACAAAGTGAAAACCTGGTGTACATAAACTAAGAATGAGAAGCTTTGGGACGTAATCTAACTTTCATGGACGTGACATGACAAACAACGATATTGCATCATTTGGGATAGAGGTTTGGCGGGCTAAGTAACTATAAGTAAACCCTAAAACAAGGGTTGTCCGGGATCTAGGAGATTAATTGTTTCTGTATTCTTTGATAACCATAAGAACAAAATTATGGGGGACTTAATAATGGTCCTTTACAAATTACGAGATATTTGCCGAATCTATGCACACAAAAGAAATGGCCACCAGCACGATGGTTGCGAAGGTTGGCATGGAAACGGATCTTGGCTAATGGCTGTGTTGCAACTTTATTACGTGTAGATGAAAGGGGCAAGACATGCAGGCGGGTGAGCGTGTGAGTGTGAGCATGACCAGTCGTCAGAAGCATTAGTTAGAGATGGAAAAAGAAGGAAGGAAGAAAAACAGAAGAGGGATATACACGTATATGGAACCAAAGATTCTTGGGTTGTGTACACACTAGCTCTCTGTGTGTGTCACGTCGTTTACCTAGGTTACCATTATCTTCCACTATGGAAAATTAGCATAAAAAGTACTACTTAGTGTAAGTGATTTGATATTTAAATTTTTTTAATTAATGTTTGAGGTTTGATTTTTAGTTTGGATATAAAGTTACAAGTTAAGGTAATCTTTTATTCCAAAATAGATCAATTGGGTAGGAGAAAATTAGTTAGTTGCTAAATAAAAAACTTTAAATACTCTTGTTAAACCCAAAAAAAAAAATTGAACTGAAAAATAAATTTAACGTGTCATTATACTAAATACAAAGTGTGGATATATGGTTAATTAGTGAAAGGTAATGATACTGTACAAGGTTTTAAGAAATAATTATTATTATCGTATATATTTACTATCTCTTTTCACAAAAAAAAAAGTATTTATAATTTTTTCCTTCTTTTAATTTTACTGTTTATCTCTCTTTCTTTTGTTCATATACTAAAAAATTGAGTGTTCATCCATCTTCATTCTTTCAAAAAATATCTGTGACTGTCGTTATAATTATAATGTCGATTTTTTTTAGCTTTCTGTTACCACAATTGTGGCTACATTACTTGTATTTGTTCATATTTTTTCACAATATTAAAGCTCAGGACAAAATTATAATTGGGATTTGACCGTAATTTAAAACTTTGATAGTACATATATGATATAATAAAGTTAATGCACATTATGAACATAAAACTCTTTAAAAACCAAATATTCTTTTTATCATGTTAGACATTCTTTTAATATATATATATATATATAGATACATAAATATCTCGTTATTTTTAAATATTTCTTTTAATATCTCTTTTTTCTCTTCATATCTTTTTTCTTATGACATTATTGTAAATCTTATTGTATTTATATTTTTTTTTCTTCTTACTAGATGTCAAATAAATGTTGGATGTTTATTCAACATTTTTGTTCACATATATGTCTTTATTTCTCGTTACATCTTTTGTATTATGCATCTTACGTTTAACATTTTCCTTTTTCAAATTGAGAGAGAGAAAGAGAGTCCTGAGAAAAGAATTTGTAGATGGGTACTGCTCATCTTTGTACACTTAATAGGGGCTTTCCTCTTGAAGCAGCCAGCCATGGACCACGCCACTTGCGACTTGTCTTGTACATCATTTTACACCATTCCTCACTCCACATGTTCTGGGGATTCCAAACCAAACATGTTGCATTCAATTTCCACTTTCGTGAAATCTCATTATCTTTAACTCCTCCACCTCCAGGAATGAATTTATATTTATATATATATAAGATCAATTTGTTATTTGTCAATGGTCATAATATATATATATATATATATATATATATATATATATATATATATATAAAATAACGCTAAAAGGACGTAAAAAAAAAGAGAGAGGAAGGAACTATGTAACAAGACAAAATAAAAACAAACTTGCTCCTGCAGAGTGCACTGACAAATCAAAGCATGCATATGCTCTAATAAACTATATGTCAAATCGTACAACTGATCCCGAGCAAGGGTTTTGTGATCGACGCGTCTTCTTCTACAAATGTCAACAAACGAGTTTCACTTTCAAACAACACGATAAAACATACACTTGTACACATTGATTAGATAGAAATTTAGTTTTCTATCTAGCTACTTTTAATTATTATAAGCTGTGGAACGGGATTCACTTTGATCACCGTAACTAGAAAATCTTGTTATACCATACAATGTGCATTGGAATTAACTAATTCTTAACTCAAATGATCTCGATCATCAGTTGATTTTGTCACGAAATCGTGACATGGTTGGCAATAACCAAATAAGTTCCTCTTACCCTTTATACATCTTTTTATATTTCTAGCTACATGTGAGGAATCCTTGATAATAATGAGGTAGTGATAGACTATATAGATGGACAATGTCTTAGTCAACAAGATTAATATTATGTATCTTTCACAAGTTTCATGAAGTAGTCTTTAAATTTCTCATCAAATTTTGATATTCTTTGAGTGCTTGGTGTACGATTAGTGGCAGCTAGCTAGGGGGAACTTTTCATTGGATGAAAAGGAAGTGACCATCTATCATGCAAGCTCCATTAATGCCTTTAAAGTTAGAGAGTAGTACTATGTGGTAGCAATGAGGTCAATTGGGCAATGATGGTGGTAATTTCTAATCTAACATACCTAGATGGTAGCTGGCTAGAACAATATATATTCCTTGAAAGTATAGCCCTAAATTGACTCCTAGCTCTTCCATTCCATTTTACAATAACATAGCCATTTGAGTGAGACAGTAGTGAAAGTCTAGCCTCCTCATTTCCCTACTGTTTTGGTTGAAGGGGGAGACTCCAACTCAGTAGGGGAGTCACTTTTGTTAGTGATATTGACCCCATATTCTTGGAATATCAATGGATACCTATGGAATCTTCCTTGTCTCAAGAACGAGGCCAGGTGCACATAAAGAACAATATATATCTCCTGAGAACACGATCATTGGCATGTGTCTGTCACTTGGATTCCTTTCAATTCCTTGATCTTAGTAGGTGGGAATATGATATGGGATCCACCATGCATGCTTAGTGGAAAACCTTTAATTTTGTACTTACTTTAGTAGTCATGCAATTCATCCTCAACTTCTTGGACGTTTCTTCCAATTATAGTGTGTGTTTGTGTGCATCTTTTACTTTCATTCACACAGCAATTAATTCCTCCATGTGACGCACAGTATCCAATTTCACATGCATTGCTTCCCACTATTTACGTTAAGAGCATATATAGCCCAAATTGAAAATAATGGCCTTTAATTAGCATATAAATAATCCATTCCCTTGCGTTAGTGTTGAGGCCTTTTATGAATCCAATAAGTGAAGATTGAGGTGTTACTAGGTACACAAACCATATTGCTTTTGCACCCGATATTAAAACAAAATTCCAAAAACACCCTTTAAGTGTTTTCTTATGGATTGTGGATTGATTAATCCATATGAGTTATACAGATTACGTAATCCGTATAATTCATATGGATTGGTTAATCCTTTATACGGATTAAATGTTATATAACTTCCTTTTAAGTAAATTTTTTTAATTAAAAGAAATATTAAATTTTTGAATTTTTATAAATTATAAATATGTTAATATGATTGTTGAAAAGGAAACAATAACTTTAAAAACAAAAATAAAATTAATATATTTACAATTACAAAAACAATTACTATTTAAAAACATAATTCAAAATAATATATTTACAATTAAAAAACAATTACTATTTAAAAACATAATTCAAAATAATATTTTTTATTTAAAAATTAAACAATAAATATTTATAAACAAAAAAATAATAATATAATTTAATAAAAAGTAAATATTTTAAAAAAATAAAATAATATTTTTATAAATAAAAAAATATTTATTATTAAAAAAATAAATAAAATTAATTTATTAATAAATTAAAAAAACATACGAATTAGCTAATCCATATGAGTTATATGGATTAACTAATTCGTGTAACTCATATGGATTACCTAATCCATGAGAGGGTTAGTTAATTTGTATAACTTAATTTGTATAACTCATACGGATTAAGTAATCCATATGTATTACACGAATTAACTAATCCGTATAACTCATACGGAGTAGATGATCTGTATGTATTATACGAATATCAAACGTAATCCTAAACTATGAAAAAAAAATCTTACTTTAACGACAAAAAAGCATGACGGTGGTGTAGACAGCCTGAACGAAGTCAATGAAGACTGACGACGGCGGCAGGGCGACAACATTAACGTAAAGATGGAGGATGAAGAAGCTGCATTACGGCGGAAGCATGTACGGAATGCGCGAAGGAGATGAGAGGGAGAAGACTTTTAAAATTTAAGTAAAAAATATTTTTGCCACTTCACTTAAATTTGTTGGGTGCACTTATAAGATTGGGATCAAAATGTTGTATTTATTGTGGGCTTAAAATTAGGTCTATAAGAACCCATTTCTAATACCATTGGATCGACCCATAGCCAAATTAAGACGCGATACACATTAGAATTGGCCCATCTGTATATTATATGCGGATGTTTTAGGGCATTGTTATACATACTTCCTTTTTTACTCTTCATACTCCATAATTGTTTTGAATTTTTTGTAATACCCGAATTACCTATATTCACATCTTTTTTTTAAATAAAAAAATCATTTCCCTCCTCCCCCACCTTATTAATAGTGCAAGCCTAATCAACTTTTAACTTCTAAGAATATATTTTAAACAATATATTGTTAACATTTTAAGTAACACTACATAAGTACGCGTTTTACAACAAAAAAGTTACTTCTTTAAACTTTCTTTTAGGAAATAATAATTTTTTAAAATTATTTTTATGAAATATGAAAAAAATTAGTTATTTTTTAAAATAAACTAATTCAATCACGTACTGAAAATGTCAGACCAAAATAAATAAATAATATTTACGTTACAAGAACTTTTATTAGTCTATAAACTATAATGTCATAGACAAAGTTGGAACGTATGTACTGAGGCAGATTTTACTTTATGTAAGAAGATTTTAGTATAGTATACGAATTTAGATGCTCCCGCAAAATGTGATGCAAGGAACAAGTAGATGAAGTCCTGTAAGCGGATTCCTGATTGTACAAATACAGTCGCACTTGTGGAGAGAGAAATTTTTTCTTAACTGGTATTTTTTTTTTCAAAAAATTAATCTCATGACTTTCGATTGTGAAATATCTTGTTGTCAAGGAAAAAAACATGAATTTAGATGTTATTATGAGTACTTCGTTACCAGTATGCAAATATTTCTGCATGGGGTTTTCATACCGCAAGCTTCAAAAATACCTTATGATCTTTATAGAAAACCAAAACTGTAATACAAAATTACAAATAACTAAGATATGTGGTAGGATTTTCAATTGAAATACACATCAGGACAATAATCAATTAATGTTGTTGGCAAAATCCATATAACATTCTTTAGTCCTTTACTTTTATATATAGTGGGTTTCTCTCAAAACCTTCCTTAGTGGTGAGTCTACCCTTTAACAAAAAAAAAATCACATATTTTTTAGCTAGCCCTTGAGAAAATTAAGCCACAAATAGCAAACATAAATTACGCCAAAAATGATTTTTAGACAATCAAAGTGTTATTTCACACCTAACTATAAAAAGATAAAAGGGAGAAAAATATCAATATGATAAATAATATGATATAATAGGAAGAGAAATAAAAAATATAAAAAAATGTTAATTAAGTGTTTGAAAAATTAAGATGTTAAAAAATCATTGCTCAAAGTTAGATAGATGACCGTTAGCTTAAGTAATAGATTTTGGGCCAATGAATTGCTTAAATTTGGAGTTTGAAGTGGAAGAAAATTGTGTCCAAAGGTAGAGTTTCTTTCGTTGAAGAAAACTATCTCTACCAGAGTAAAACCTTTGAGTGTTGCATGTTGTTATGATGTATGAGTACCAAATTAAATATGTATTTATTTCATCTAAATATAACAGTTTGTTGCTTTAGTTAAAGCACCTTTAGATACATGAATTTTTTAATCTCGTTTTTTTGGTTTAATGTTTACGTCAATGTTCATTAAATTTACACAGAATGCTTACCCTCCACGTAGGATTCTATGTAAAAAGATAACAACAAATTTTAACGAAGGTGATAAGAGGACTACATGAAAAAATAAATAATAGCTTCATAAAATTTTAAAAGTAATAGACATAATTGATTGTCGAATCAAATAGACCCGATGGATCCAATAATATGAACCAAACAAATAAATTTTAGTTCGGATTAATTCTTTTTTACTTCAAATCTAAACCAAAACAATGATAGTTAGTTATTTTTCATATTTATTTTGTTTTCAACCCAAACTATCTCAAGAGCCGATCAATTTTTTTTTTTTTAAAAAAAGTTAATAAATCTTAAACTTTAAAATTTAGATTTTTCTCCTACTTTTATTTTTTATTCATTTTTTATCTTATTTAGTATTACCAAGTGTTATAATTTGGTCTTATTTGTTATGCATTTCTTTTTACCATATATTAATAATTTATGTAAGTTAGTAACTATAAAAAATTAAATATTAAATAAAATTGATAACTACTCGTTAAAGAATAAAGAATATTGCCTTGTATTAATATAAATTAAATACTTATATAAACAATAGACAATAAGTGAAGAATAATACTTGAAAAAAACTTAACCTGTTTTTATTATAATCCAATGACCCAAATCAAACCAACTTAATCTTAATCTAATTGGTTTAATTTGCATTAGTAAAAGAATTTTAAAACTCAAATCAAATCAACCCAACTAATAATATATATAAACCACATGTAGTTACTTGTATCTTAGACGAGCAAAAATAGCCTGTAAGATTCAGGTTCCTACCACTCCTACAAGATTAAGCAGATAAAAGCACTCAATAATTTCATCTTACATCTCAGTCTCAAGAACACACCACCCAGCAAAACTATCTTAAAAAATATTTACTATTTTCGGAAAAACAGCAATTTCCAGAAAGCATTCTGAACTATTTTCACAAAATATTTGATCCTTAGGTCAATGAAATGCGTTGATCAACAATGAAATAATGAACAAAATAAATAAACCTTTGAATTATTTGGTCACACAAAACACAAACAGCTATAACCAGGCGTCCATGAAACTTCAAGGTCAATAAACACATAGAATCAACCCAAGAAAGCGTCAAATAATCTTTAGAGGATATTATTAAGAAGTTAAGAAACAAAGACAAAGCAAAACAGATAACCTAACACCTCTCACTGATATCTCATCTTGAGCCTAGAGTTAACACTGCGAGGTGAAGCATGCCGCATAGATGGACCAAACAACTCTGAGTACATTTCCAAGAAGAACTTATCCACAATTTCAAGATATGCAGGGCAAGTGAGTCTAGAATAGTAATGAAGAACCTCTTCAATGTCCAATACATATTCCACATTGTTCATGTCCAACATCTCCAACTCCCTCAGCTTCTGTTCCACCATGCAGTATCTGTGTTCTTTCATACACATAGACATGAATGATGATGATGATGACGATGACTCTTTCTTCCTTCCCTTTTGAATAGTTAAGCTCCTCTTGTTGTTGTTGCCACCACCTTCCTCTTTTTTCTCCACCTTGTTCTTCTTCTGAGCATGGCTTGCATTGGACAAGCTAATGTAGCTTCCACTATAGACCTCACTTTCTTGCTTTGATGGCAATGCAGATGCAGCTTTCTTCTTCATTCTCCTCCTTGCTTTCTCATTTTCTGACTCCCATTGGTCAGAGAAATCGGTGTACAACTTCTCCATGTCTTGATAGCTTGTGTTGCTGGTCATATCCATGGCACTTGATGCAGCAGCCGCAGAATAAGAGAAATGACTGTGTGGAGAAGCTTTGGGAAGCCTTTGGTAATAACCTGGGGAGAAGAAAGACTTGAAGTTCTTTATAGTCTTTTGGAAGAACTTCTTGGTTCTGGAAATGGAACTTAGCAACATTGGTGATGGCAAGGGTAGTAGTAATACCACTTCCTCTATGTATGTAATTAACTATAAATGAGATTTTCTGGTTGGTACCTTCTGATGCAGATAAGGGACACAAAGTTGTATCTACCTGTGTGAGAATGTGTAAATGTATCTCTTTTTAGGTGATGATCTCAGTGAAGATTTCTCTATAAAGTTGACACAATGAGAGGAGCCATTAAAGAGACTTTAGTTTTTCCTTTTGGAAGATCAATGGAACTCCCTTTTCTTTCCTATTCTTTTGTTGTTCTCCTTTGTCTTCACACTCTAGCTCTTGTGTTGTCCCATTTTCTTTCTGCTTCCTAACTGGACCCCACAATCTCCAAACTTGGAAGATAGTGACCCTTTTTCATTATAAACTAGTTTTGTAAGTTTCGTTGCCTTTACTTTTGATGGTGGAGTTGGTATGTAGCCTCCTTGGGAAAATGAAAGGGGATGGTGGTTGTTGAATTGGACCTTTCTTAAACAGTTCGGTTCCTACATTTTATGGCATCTTTTCTCCTAATCAGTAGTCACTAATCACATCACTATTTGTCTTAATTCACCTTGCTTCATATACGTATTTTAATTATCAAGATAATGTGATATGATTGATAGAAAAATCATATTTCTTAAATATATTATTAGAGATTCAATCTTTATATTTGTATATATGAAATATCATTTATCAAGAGAAGTTAATGACTTAGATAAATTTTACTATATCCTTAAATTAGTCTTTAACTCTGTCAACTAAATATACCCTTTTATCATAGAAAAAGAAATACGTATTCAATTAGTACCTTTGAAACGTTTAATTAACTAGCACTTTTTTTGACAAGTTGGATACTGCTAAGTTTGAATACAAGAAAAAGAAAAGCTTGCTTGACTACAATTTATTTTTTTAAAATGTAGATTGCTTTCTTGAAAGGTCTGTAACTTACTACACGTGACTGTGTACAATGACCTCACATGTCAAGTACGCCAATGTATTTTCACTGCATATCAGGTCAATTTTAATTTTTTAACGAGCAAGCCATGAAAGAAACATTACTACAACAAATTCTATTCTGATACGTATATTTTATAACTTTTTTTTCTATAATTAGGAGAGCGATGATAAGAAAAAAGAAAAGCTAACATAAAATAAACGATATGATAAAGAAAAATATAACTTAGTATACACATCTACAAACATGCTTAGACATAATATTTGTTTGTTTTGTTGAGAAATTTTAACTTTATTTTTCCTCTTTGATTGTCAAAGGGTATATTATTCACAACGATGAAGGAGGATTAATGTTGGCGTGGGTGGGTGGTTCCATGTGGTCATGTGTGTGTTAATTATATACACACACTGAAGCAAGTGGTTCTACGGAGGAATTAAAATGTAATAATGGAAGAAAATATGGGTGCGTGCGGGTGTGGTGTGGTGTGGGACGTTTCTTTGGGTAACCATAGTCGGGTCAAAATCAATTATCTTCGATGTTGAACAACTGCATATGTACTGTTATTCTTTTTTTTTTCATTTATTTTTCTCTTGTCTTCATGAAATCACTGTTCACGGGTGACATTTTAGATATCAAAACTTATGATCTATGAAACACCGACACATAAATATCTGTCAAAAACATCAAATTCAACCCCGAGACGGACGTAGGTATCATGTCGATGTCAATCCAAACACCACGAACACGATAAAAGGTTGGAATGTTCGTGCTTAATAGCCTATGATACCTTTGTTACACCCCTGTAAAACTTTTATATTGCTCTCAGACCTCATGTTTTAATATCTTTAGTTATGCTCATCATTAGGCGTAGCAAACCAAACACAATTTGTTTTTATCAGTATTGATAGTATATCATTATTTAATCATAAGTTAATATAAGCATGTATTTATTAGTCATTGAAATTATATCTTTTATCATTCTATCCACCTCCTAAATAATGGAACATATGTTTTTTTCTGCTTCATTATAAAATATCCAATTAATAAAATGATAATTTTATTCATTTTAATTTTATTTTATTTTACTTATTATTTATACACCTGAACATAATCTAAAAAAGAGCATGTTGTATTTCACCCAAAAGTAGAATGATATTTGTTTCTTTCATTTAATGAGCTTTGACTCATGACCAAAACATCGACTTTTATATTTTCCACATCATAGAAAGTTCTTCATTGCTCATAAGAATCACATCTCTGTCCTCCGTTGTGTATGTATAATCACCCTTTTGTTAGGCATTAATGTTATGCTCGCAATTTCTTTTTGAATAACTAAAAAATGTTTTTTTAACATATAAAATAATGATTGGGCTATAATAGTATAAAATATTCGTTTTCCTTACCATAATAGTACTAAATAACTCTATTGAAAATCGTGATTATTTTTTGTTGGAAAATCGTGAATGCATATAAGATGAGTATTTTTCTTTTAACATAATTTGACTTTTGGGGTATGAAATATATGTTAAGAGGATAATATTCATCTTATGTGCATTCATGGTATCGGACGAAAATTAATCATCGTTTCTAACGGAACTATCTTGTATCAATATTATAGTTACTAAAAAAATTTAGAAAAATATTTATTATATTGTAAAAAGTAAAAATTATTTAATACTTTTATTTTTTAATTAACTAAAAATATTTTAAGGAGTGTATTTTATGTTTTTTTTATCATATAAACGTAATATATAGAATAGAAAATTCAATGAATAAATAAAACCTTTTACCAGCATTTGTTAGTCTAAAGAATAGAGTTTAATTTTCCTCAAATAAAGTGTTGGGGTTCAAATCTTGTAAATTAAAAAAAAAAATAGATTAGCCCTTAAATGGCTCAAAACAAAATGGCACGTTCTTCTGAGTTTCAATCTTGTTGTTAAGCATCTTTTATTTTTAGCATATTGTCATGGATTTGATGAACGGCGTTGACAATAAGGCCATCCTCCTCCTTGTTTATTTCCCAGTCTTGGACATGTATTGTTGTCTTGCAAATTTGGTTAATGGTGTTGAGACTAGTATTACAGCTATTTTACAGAATTTGGACCCACAATATCATCATAGATATTTTTCAACGCAACAAGTAGCACAGGGTCTGATTTAATTAGGTCTCATTTTGTATTTTGTCCTATCCTCTTATTTCATGTTAAGACAGGTAGTTCTTAGTGTGTCTCTCATTGAAAATTTTCCACTTATCGGTATTGGTAAGCTTTTGTTAGACTGATTTGAGACGGTGACAGACTCTTAAACTCATAAATAATTTTTTTTTATGATTGTCCTTGTTGACTTGATGATGCTATCCATTTGCATAATTAGGAAGCAAAGTATAGATAGGGCTACTTCTATTGATAGAAATTAGAAAACGTCCCAAGACTAAATATTGTAGTGCTATACATAGTAAAATACAAGCCTGGTACGTAGCCAGTTATCTATAACTATTAACTATTAATCAAACAGTTAATAGTGGAAGTTGATTGAGAAAGAGAACAACTGGCCACTTGCCTGGGGCAAAATTTGACCAAGACTAAGCAACAACACATCAAATTTGGTAAGGGTACTAACAGAGAGGCTAGCCTACAAGCCAAGTTTGAACATTAATAGAAAATGGGCCACGCGTCTATAGAGTTTGGAACCAGTCTGCGTCACAGAAAACAAGGAACATAATATTAGTCTATAGTCTAAAATCTAAATACACTCGTGCTTGATTCTTAAGGATACGGTTCATACATTACACACATGGCACTCTATGCATCCCTTTTGTTTTTCAACCTATTCTCAACCAAAATGTATCACTTTCCTACCTGTTTTATATTCATCAAGAGACACAATCATTTTCTGATAATAACTTTGTGATTTAGAGACATTGAATTTCACTTGAAAAGAAAAAAACAATTGGAGATTAATACGTTTTGATGTGTCTATGTTTTGTCTATCCTGCATTTGTACTCATGAAGTTTTTCCTTGGAACATGTCAAGGATAAATGTTGATTGATATAAATATACCCGTGATCAAGTGTATTATTTGTTTTTGCCTCTTTGGAAAGAGGGTGTTGATGGAGTCTTCAGGGACAAGGTCCATGAGATTGGCATCTGGGTCATGGTTTTGTTCTTATAAAATAGAAATCAGGATTCAATTCAATTTATATCTAAATAAAGATTCATCTGGATTTGCTCTTAAGGAGATTCGCCACAATACTCGATAATTTCTCTCTGGGGTCTAGCATGTAGCAAGGAAGCATTCAATTTCTGATTGTTGGAAGTCATTCAGCCGAATCTGCTCTCAACTTGATTAATAGGTTGAGGCTAATTTTGAAATGTGTATGCCCTCTCATTCATTCTCATACTACAGTAAATCCATGAAGACTGAAGAGTCCCTCTCACTGTGAAGTGATTTAACAGTAACATCATTAATATTAGGGGCCACAAAATATATATATATATATATATATATATATATATATATCTATATATATATATGCTTTTATGGGCATGCACTCACGGAGTAAACAATCAGATACCTTAATAAATACATTGTCCAATGAAACAGAGAAGCTCAAGCTTCAATTTCCAAACAATTTTTTTCCTGGGAGAGATTCATTCCCGGGTATGTCTAATTTTGGACTAGTCTATCTATAATCTACAATCCAATGTATATATCCAAATGTATAAACCACTATGTACCTTGCCCGGCAAACAGCAAATTAAACAAAAAATAATAATAGCACTCATTTGCCAATCTCTTGGACAACAGCACTATTTCTTTTTTCCAACTTCTAAAGGCTTGATCTTCAAACAAAGATCAAGGCTTTAATTTAAAGCTTATTCTCAGATTCAATGTGCTTGATCTTCAAACAAAGCTTCAATCTCTTCTAAGCTTTTGCCTTTGGTCTCTGGTAAAAAGAAATAAAAGAAAAGTGTGGCACACACCATCACCCCACAAAGCACAAAGAACATGCCTCCAAATGTTATTGCCTCTGAAACACTAAGGAATGTCATGGACACAATCCCACTCATCAAACGGTTCACAGAAATGGCCAAGCTGGAACCTTGGGCCCTTAGCCTCAAAGGGAAAATCTCTGAAGAGTAGACCCAAGTTGTAGGCCCAAGCCCAATAGAAAAGAATGATACTGTAGCACAGACAGCAACCACACACAAAGCAATGACCCATTCATCCTTGTTATCACCAGATAACTTAAGCAAGGTACAGCCCAAGCCCAGCACAAACAATGAGATTGCCATGCCACATGAGCCCAACAACAACATGGGCCTCCTCCCAACCGGGTCCAAGAACAAGGCTGATATCAAAACAAAGCAAGTCTTGGCTATTCCCATGATGATTGTAACACCAAAAAGCTGCTTCTCATCCTTAATCCCAGCCTCCTTAAACACTTCTGGGCTATAATACATGACAGCATCATTCCCAGAAGCCTGCATGAAGAAGTTAACACCAATAGCAACCACAAGAATTCTCAACACAGGGCTAGTAGGTGTAACAAGCAACTCCTTCCAAACCCCTTGTCCATTAAAAGAACCATCAGAAGTTGTTGCTTTGTCCATGTTTGTGATGGAAGCAGAAGCAGCAGCAGCTTCTTGTATCTCAGCAAGCCTCAATTCAGCTTCTCCTTTGTTCTCTGATGTTCTAATCAAAACCTGCTTTGCTTCCTCAAACCTTCCTTTCACTACAAGCCAACGAGGCGACTCGGGCATTGCCAACACACCAAGTGCCACTGCAATTGATGGCAAGGCTGCAAGGCCAAGCATGAGTCTCCAGTTGATGCCATTTGGGAGACCTGAGAAGGCATAGTTGGAGACATAACCAAGTAGAATTCCAACACTGATGAAGACTTCAGGGAGTGATGTGAGAAAGCCTCTGGTGAGAGCAGGAGAGAGCTCAGCCACATACACTGGTGAGATCATGAGGGAGTAACCAACACCAATGCCTGCAACTACACGACCTGCCATTAGGAATGGGAATGAAGGGGCCAAACCCATCAGAATAGCACCAATCAGGAATGTTGCTGCAGCAACCATTATGGTGTACCTTCTCCCAATCCAATCAGAGGTCTTGCCTGAAGCAAGAGATCCTATCAGGGAACACACATTTAAGCACCCAACAAGGATTTCTACTTGGACTGATGTGATCTTTAGATCTTGCCTTATTAAAAGAGAAGCACCACTCATGACCCCAATATCTGCACACACATAAAAATCAAAATTCTTCAATACAAGGTACTCCTGTGATTAAGCTTGGCATAATTGCATCAACAATCATAAAACTTGTTATCAAAGTTTCTCAATTTTATCTGGGTTTGGAATGCAGGCAAAACTTAAAATGCGGTTTCTTGATTATTTTTGCAGTGCTCTTCTATCAGAATTGAAATTTCACTTTGATAATCTGTTTTTAAATCTCTCACAACATACAATCCGAATCTTTATTAGGCAGATTACTAAGAAACTTTATTGCGCAAAATTACTGAGATAAAACTCCAATTCTGATTCCAGAACAGCACCAAAAGCAGAACTAAGAGAAACTTGGGATGTTGCCATTGGTTGAGGATTTGATCTGGGAAATATATTATAAGTATATTTGTGTATCTGTTAGGCATTGAATTCTTTGAACAGGAATTTGTGAAACTCACCATAGCCTAAGAGGATGGAGTTTGTGGAAGCCAAGATAGCACCACCAAGTGCATATCTGTTGAGGCGAGGCTTATTGCTTTGGTATGAAACACAATTCTGTGATGTGTTAGGCTGATGTTGAGAGCTACCTTCCTCTGCACAAGTTTCTTCTTTTTCACCATCATTATGATTGGGATGATCAGCTTTTGCAGCAGAAGCAGGAAGAGGGTAGTAACAATGGTGTTCCAGAGCAGAATTCTCTTCCATCTCTATTGCAAAAGCAACAGTGACTTCAAAAATTTGTACCACAGCCTCAAATATTAAAATTCATCAAAGAAAAAAATCTACCAATATAATAATGATTAGGGGATTAATACAAAGACCAATGAGTGTCTGATTAAAATCACGGGGCTTTCTAATTTTCTTAAGAATGTGGCGTTTTAAAAATTATTATTTTTAAAAAATAAGATAGCAAAATCACACCAGTAACTCTAAATAGTTAGTAGTATTAAATAAAGAACTTTATTTAAATATATTTACTATCATTCAATTATAAAAATGTCATATACGATGAAATTGTTAATTTTCATAATGAATTTTATCTAATTTGCATAAAAAAATTTGCAACTATAAAAAAATAGAATTTAATTTTTATATACTATTAATATAAATAATTTTTTAATATTAACCAACAGAAAATCATGGTATAAATATAATTTTTAAATTAATTATTATAAAAATTATACTATCAAGAAATACATATTCACTCTAAAAATTAATCATAAATAAAAATGCTAATTTCTTGTAAATAGCTTTCATTTCTATAATGATCTTACCTTATTTGATCATTTGGTCGTGATTATTTTGGGTGAAAAATATTTATGATATCAAAAAAATAAAATAACTTTCTTAATTGTTAAATAAAAATTAGTAATAACTCTTTGGACTTTTAAAATATTATATATATATATATATATATATATATATATATATATATATATTGTATTTATTATTTAAGATTTATTTATAAAATATAATAGTATAGAGATTACTCTCTAGGAACTGTGTCCAAATCAGTCCAATCAAGGTGAAAAGGACAAGACAGCACGTGTTTATTGCTCCGTATTCATTTACACCCACATGCACTTAGTCCCAACCCCTTTCAATTATTCATATTTCACAACACAAAGTCTTTCTTCTCTGTCTTTGTAATAGGCAGGTTGAATCCTAATTACTGAACTTATTTAAATGGATAAAAATTATAAAATTCACTCTGTTTTTTCTTTTCATTAAATTTAAATGTGGAAAATTAAGTTTCTTATCACTTTAATGAACCATTGGTCTTTAACATTAGGATTTTTTTTCAATCTTGCTTCTCATTAAAAAAATATATATACTCAACATGTGAGCAACATAAGTATTAGTATATTATTAAAGTCTACCAAAAATGCTTAGTTTAATTAGTTAAACATGACATATGAGTTATGATAAATCGCTTAATTCTTGATTTTGATTCTTATCAATAAAAAAATATTAACATAATAAAAAGGACATTTTGTTTCCACCTTAGAACAACAAAAATATTATTATTAGGATGAATATCACTACTATAAAAAAGATATTTAACGACAATTATAAACTATCGGTATATTCAACGTCATTGAAAGTTGAAACTATTAACGACGATTTTTATTAAAACCGTCGTAGAAAAATCAATCTTTCTAAGATGGTTATTATCTAAGAATCATCTTAAAAAATATCTTTTTAAGATGATCTTTATTCAAGAATCGTCTTAGAATGTACGTTTTTTAAGACGATTTTATTTAAGAACTGTCTTAAAATGTATTATTTCTAAGACGAGTCTTAGGTAAGAAACGTCTTAGAAAAGACACTTTGATAGTTCTTAGATAAGAACTGTTTTAGAATTTATGCTTTTTAAGACGGGTCTTAGTCTTAGGTAAAAATCGTCTTAGAATGTATATTTTCTAAAATGATTCTTACCTAAATCGTCTTAAAAATTGAAATGACTACCCAATTTTTACATTGGCCTTCTGAATGACTACCAAATTACAATTAGCAAATTACAAATAAACAAACAAACACATGTAATATTCAAAGACATGCAACATGTCCATAAAACACCAATTACAATCCATATAATGACATTGTAGTGACACATGTCCAATTTGTGCAAAAATACTTAGATGGCCATAATAAACTTTATATGCACAATATCTTCATAGATTGACAACATGCATAAGAAACATACCAAAAATAAAATTTCTTAACCATAGGATCAAAAATAAGATATCTGAAATTATGTTCACATTTCTCCAACCTACTAATTTCAAATCTCAGGGTCAAAAACATAATTCAGTAAAACTAACTACAAGTCTCTAGGGTGAAGTTTGATTGAGCCCTAGCACAACTATGAACAATATAATAAGAACTTGAAATACCAAAGAATTTTGTTGGTTCCTTTATTACTTCCAATGTTAATTAAAGTAAATCAATCAGACTTCTAAACATGGTATATGCACCCTATTAAGTGCTTAAGAAATCATACATACATAAAAGATGAAGCATGTTGTTTCGTGATTGTGTTCATAACTCATTATAATAGCAAAACAAACATAACTTGACTGTCTCCCAAGTGAAAAATATAAAACAAAAAATAAAAGGAAAACATACACCCACAGTAGGTTAGTAGCTGGCTAAAGCCCAATTTAACACTATTGATATCGAACCTATTATATTGGGTAACAATGTCTTTGGCACAATGTCCATCTGGTAACTAATTCAATGCTTCTTCTTCCTCCTTCTCTTCATTGTCACCCTTGGCATCCAAAAAGCTGGGCTGATTTGTTGAAGATAAAAGCCTAGCCCACATTCTATTAGTTATCACTATGTGGTTCTGTCTCTCAGTGATTCTCTGCATAACAATTAACAAAGCAACAAAACATAAAATGTTAGTAGAAAGGATTATTGAATATTAATAAATAAATCATCTTTATTCTATTGAATCAACAAAACACTTTTCGTAAAAGAAGACTTAACTGGTTATGAAGAGAAAATATAATATGTAAGGTCAATGGGGGAAATAATCAATACATGAAGTAAAACAACACACAGGCAGTCACAATTTAAGCTATTAAGGCATTATCAAATGATTGCAAAATATACTAATAAAGATAATGGTTTCATTTAATTTACTAGGAGAATATTCCACGTCCTAGTTGGTTGTATGCTTTGTCCCTTGTTTTTATTCTACTCTTTATTGTTATAAAAAAAGGCATTTTTTGTATAATTATGGTCTATTATGCAGTGTCCCAACATAAATATTAGTGTTTTTCTTTGTGTTTTTGTATAGATGCCTCAATCATTAGGACTCAATTGTGTCACATGCCTGCACCCTTATCATTACAAACATGTTTGGTGTCATTGTATGAATAAGTGGTTTATGTTTTGTTTTTGCATTCATTCCTTGTAACCAACACCAGTTATTCTTGAGTCTCTAAAATTAGTGGTGAGGAGTCAAAAGAGGTTGACTAAAGAAAAGGAAACATGAAGTCCCAAGAACATCACCATTATACAAAGCAATACATAAGGGAATAGGATGATAAATAGTATGAAGCCAAATTCTGACATTTATTTGTTTAGCCTTTACAGAAGCTACACTTCATTAATTAATGGTGACAAATTTGTCTTTTTTATGAATTTCTTAATAAAAGTATATTTTTTATGAATATCTTCTTGAATTTCTCTTACAGAGTAGGATGATAACAATGAAAACCAACACATATTGTGTGTATACATGATACATTCTGTGTTAACAAAGAACACATCAATTACTTGGTGGGAGCTTTAGCAATTTATTTGACCTACATATAAGGTGTTGGAATTTGGTTCCGAAAAACTTCTCTATACATAAATAGAAGTTCACAGTTTTTAACATGTATCTAGCATCGGTGAGTATGGTATGATGAAAACCAGGAACTAATATTATACTACATAAATATGGATCAAGGTAAGCCATAACTTTAATTGATTCATAAGTAGCTACATGACACTTTTTCTCAAATATACAAGTGGCCATTTCATAAGTCCCAAAATATAAATTTGCATGGGATCCAAATACATACGAAATTTGGTAAATATTGTACTACAAGAAAGAGAAATATTGTCAAGGAAGTTGGGGGGAGATAGAAATTAGCCTATAACCGGTTATTCAGTTGGTTATGAAAGAGTGGGATAATGGACAGTGGACATATATCGTGGGAAATTGCCAAAAAAAGGTCAGACTAAAGTAGACAGGGACTTTTGGGAGAGAAAATGTACTCTTTAACTTCCTAGTATTTCATGAACATGTATTTTCATCTGTTGTTTCTTGTGATCAAGTTCTATATCACTTTGGTACAGTTTTGAATTTTTCTATAATACAATGAATATTCATAGGAGGCTCTTGTTATAATTTGGTACCTCTCACATCAACAACATGAATTCACAAATTCAGTTGATAGCTGTGTAGAATTCGTGTCGTAAAAAAACATATTTGTAGTAATGTCAGCAACAATTAGTTGAGGCGTTACCATTACTCTAGTCTAATAGTCTCTGACAATATAATCATTATCTATAGTGAAAAAGGATACACGTATAAAATAATGTATAGTCTCATCCAAAATTAGAAAGTCTTGTTCATTTTGCTTAAACTATGTTAATGATGGGATACCATTTATTTGAGTATGTCAATACCACTCTAAGTGTTTGGTTCAAGTGACAATGAGGTGGCTCAAGTTTGGTCCTATTTCTACAATGTGAGGAGTCATGTTAATTCTAGTGTTGCTGCCAACTAATGTCACATATATCTACTTGACAATCTAACAAAGACAAGGTTTGCTATTACATATTTATGTTACTAAGCTATTATGGTTTTCTTGTAGCAAATTTTACGGACTACAATTTCAGTGTGTCAATTACATGCATAACTTTATATATAGGATCTTCACAATTGCTTTAGGTGATATATTGATAGTGATACAAAAGAGACTTTTTCTATGATGGAATGGTGAATTAGGACTGAAAATAAAATGCCCCAATAACTTTTTCTTTTTCTATTAATGCTTTGTTACTCTCTGGAGTAGTTTCTAGTCTACTTTCTAAGATGTTAAACTAATGGAACCATCATAACAAATTAGAATGTTTAATGTAGTTTATTTCTGGCCAAAACAATAAAAATAAAGGCAAGAAGAAATTACCTCAAGACAAGGGAAAGATGTTTCAATGTCACTCACACTGGTCCATGTTCATAGCACATGGGATCCTGCATGTAAAACAAATAATTCTCTAAAATGAAGTTAAGTAAACAACCACTTAATTGAAAAGGCATATCCTGAAGGTAACTGTAACAACTAGTGTTTGGTATATTGAGTTCAATCAAGAAATATGTTGATCTCTTGTAGTGGAATACTTGTTGGAGTAGTGATCAATGCTAGGAAATTGATTACGTCTATCCCTTGGTGATTGAACTCGTACTAGAGATGGTAATTGTCTGCAAATGTCAAAAAGAGTCGATGTCATGCTACAGAGATCAATAAATGTCAAAAGGAGTTTTTCTACAAAAATCTGACTTGTGCAGTTTGTTTTACATTTGTTATTTAAATCAACACACATATATCGGATAATACTCATAAAATATGATTCAGATATATGTTCATAATAACCTTCTAACAAATATAAAAAAAATGTTATCATCTTATTTTTAGGAATAAAAGAAGACTACATAACAAATATCATTATATATATATATATATATATATATATATATATATATATATATATATTCATCTTTTCCCACTATTGTTGGTTGGTTCCTTTAGGCAACCCTCGAGAAACAACTAAATTAATAAGCACTTGTATGGTACTATTAAATTAATAAGTGCAACAAGACTATGTTTTGTTTAGGCTTTGGAGGATATTATAGCATTGCATGATGACCACTTTTGGTGCAGCTTGATGTAAGAGTCTCATTTGCAGTTTATCTCTTAATCAAATAATGGCAAACTACATGAAGCAGTGCGCCACTACATTTTGTGGATATAAGGTCACCTAAGAAAGCTACACTTGGCTTATTGAGCATTGAAAAGGAAAAAGATATATTACTAGTCTTCTTTGCGTGAAAGATAAATCGTCTTGCAATGAAGTATAAATAAGTAAAGACTTATGGTTCTTTCCAAGTTGTGCATTAGGACAGCCACATGTATTCTAATTTTAGATCCATCACTAATAGTGAAGATAGGGATAGGGAGCTTAATTAGAGGTAGGAGATATGCCAACATTGTGCAACATTTTTTACTATATTTCTGAATAACATTTGAATATTATAAATTTGTAAGCATGTAGAATTCCAAAAACTTTTAAGGAAAGTAAAAACATGATTTCGATATTGAAGAATTCCAATGTTGCAGAATTTTCTAGAGCACACTAACTGTTATTGACATTATAATATGATATCTCCCAATGCAAATAATTCATTTGGAGTTCATCATCAAATGAAGAATTGAGCAAGAATGGCAAGTAAATCATTCTAAAATAAAAAGGTGCTAAAAGCATGCACAAAACTAATCTTTTTTTTTTCTCACTTTTGTTTTTATATGACTAAGATTTTTGTCTCCCCCAAAAAAATAAAAGCACTACCAACAGAACAATAATCCCATGAAAGAGAACACAATTTGAACATTAAGTGGAGGAAAAATGAATCAATTGTTGTAAACATCCAAAAAATAAAGATCCAACACCAGAACAATTATGTCTAAAGGTTTCATTAATAAAATTCCATTCTTATGAGTTTATTATGTCCACATTCCAGCCATAGTTGACCCATTTGCTAATTATTGTGTCGTGTAGTGTGCTTTGCGTTAGTCTGCTTCTAACACATATTTGTCACTCATATTTACATCATTCTCAACTTTTACAGGAAAATCTAAATAAACAATGAAGCCAATAACTCAATCATGTCGTGTAGGATATGTGACAACAGAAAGATGATGTAACATTCATTCTTAAGAACATGACTTATTTTATTAAAATAACAAATCATGTTATGGTTATGATTTTAATATAATAATTCAACAAGTTCAGTGAAAATACAAGAACATGTTGTGATAGAACTTTTAAATTAATCAATTGATGAAGGTGACAAGACTCTTATATCCAAAGAAGGTGTCATTCTAGCTATCATAGAAGTGTTGGATAATGGGAGTTGTGTGACTAAGGAGAACTTTAACTCTAAAAAAACAAAAGTCTTCCATACTAGCCACTCAAAAAGGTTTGTAAGAACCTCAAAATCTAAAAACAATAAGAAAGCACAAATGAAAAAGTAGGCTTTCGAGGAGAAGGGGATGTGTACCTTTAGCAAACATTACATAGTTCCTTTTGTAACATAGCACGACAAAATAATAAGCATAGATCATTAGAAGAAGTCTAGTATATAAAAAAATCTAATTAAGAAAGCTCATTTATAATAGAAAATACCTTTTTTACTATTGCAATTTTGGAACTTAGGGGGTTCAATTATGTTAAGAATCAACATGGAAACTTGAATATTCTACATTATTGGGAACATTACACAATGTTATTAAAGACAAAGCTAACAATAAAAATCGAATTCTTGAACCTCAAATGGAATCACACAACCTCGAAATACCATAAAAAAAACAAGTTAATAAAAATAGAACTTGATGGGTCGTGGAGACTGGCGTCTTGCACGAGGACAGAAGAGATGGAGCGAATCCAACAGTGGGAGACAGAGGCGAGAGATAGGGTTGAAGGGCAGGGGCATAAAGAGAATAGCTATGGAACGTCGCAAGAGGAATGCTAGGGAAGGCTAAGGGAGAAAGACACGTATACTAGGGGATCCAAATTAAGTCGCAAGAGGTAGAGTTGAAAGGCATGAGTCGAAAACTTATGTTTTCACTTAACAACGGTGCTATTTAAAAATTGTATTAAATTAGTTGGTACATGGTATTCTAAGACAGTTGTGATCAAAACCACCGTCGAACTCTTCATTCAAATACGATTTGGAAAACACCGTCTTCGTTCATAACCTTTTATTTACCAAATTGCCACCGCATTCAATTTTAAAATGGTTTTACTAGAACCGTTGTCGAATTTGCGTTGTAAAAACACATTTTTTCAATAGTGTGGTTTCTAAGACGGTCTTTAATGTACCTGTTGTCGTAGACTTTGTTCAGGAGCACTTATATTTACGGTAATGCCACCGCCTTATTAACTAAGACAGTTTTCTCACAACCTTCGTAAAAGAAGTATCGTAAAAAAACTTATTTTTAGTAGTGATAAAAAGATCAGATTAATTTGAATTTAGATTAAACTTAATATTAATTGATTTGGATTGGATTTTTTAAAATACTTTTTAACAACTCAAACTTGATTAATTTCAATCAAATTCACGTTGGTTCAATTAAGTCATCAAATCACTTAATAAAATTTAAAAAAATGAAAAATAGAAGAAAACAATTATAATAAAATGAAAGAGCTTATAATATTTAATAATCTCAAAAGTCAGAATTATAAAATAATACAACATAAGGTTTATTGAATTATAGAATTAAAAAGATAAAAGAAATTAAAGTAGTGAAGGTTTGAATTAGTTTTTCTTTGGATTTGTAATTTTGAAACCCAAAACAATCATCCAAACTAACCTAAAAAAAAAAATCTCTTCAATTTAATTTGGATTGATCAGACCATCAAATCAAACAAATCTGTTTTCACCCCTAATTTCTATATGGAAACGACAGTAGCATACCCGACAGAAGAGATCATTGGAAGCTACCAAAAATTGTGGCTTCCACTCTCTCAAAGGCCAAATTTACAATCTTCTTAATGTTTCTTATTTGTCTATAACTTGTTTAAATCTAGATTAGCCTAATCATATTTATTATGAAATCTATTATATCTTTTCTCCCATAGAAAAAGAAAATTGGAATGTTGGAAGTACAAGACACAAAAGTTGTTAAAAATAAGTGATTCTGCAAATTATTAGCCTTTATAAACTTAATAACTAAGAGTGACAAATTCTTAATTGATAAGGATCCAAACTATTGCCATTTCAGGGCTGTTGTCAATATTACATTTTCTAGACCATATTTTTTAGACAAATATCTATGATACAAGCAATATTATAATGAAGCATGACAATGCAAAAAATGATATCGATATAAATTTCAGACGTTTCACGTAGTTGCTGGCCGAGAAGCAGTTCTTCTATCACCCATCAGACAGCTTATAAGGGACCCAGTGAAAACCACATGTAGATTTATTTGTGGCCTTCCTTTGTCTCTTTTTTGTAAGTGTGGCTGGATTTACATCTATGGAAAGTGGAAACCTATTTATTTATATATTGTTAAACTTTGGATACATATCAAGAGAAATACTATGAATATATATATTTTTTAAGAATAATAAGATATACTCTTTTAAACACATTTTTATTATAAACTTCAATTTATTTGAAATTACAAATGTTTATAAATCTTACATCTTATTTAATACATTTATCAATTAATTTTGTAATTTTTATGAATTTTAACTAATAATATATATGTATTATAAAGAATGTGTTAGAAAGTAGTATATTATTAAGACTCCTCATAATATCAATATCAAAGCTTTTATATATGCGTGTAACACGTGCTAAAGTCGGTGAAATCGCATATTTAACAAAAAGTTCATCAATTGACTTTTCAACTATATTATTATTGTTATAATAATTATATATATTAAATTGTAAATAAAAAACATAGATATAATATAACACTAAAAAAATTATATTCAAAATATAATATTTATATAAAAATAATATAATATGATGAAATATCAATTTTTTATAAAATTATACAAAACTAATTTATTTCATGGAACTTCTAATATAATGATTTAATTTATAAAATTAAGTACAAATTTTTTAACTTGAAGATTCGGCTACCTTATCTATACAATGAACACAACATTTTACAACAACAATGTTAAAAGTAGTTTGATTTTGTGATGGTGCGTATGAATAAAATTTTATTGAAAAATATAAAATTTACTTCCATAATCTTTATGTTTCGATCTTTATGTTTTCATAGTTAGTCCTATGATTCTTTATGAAAACCTTGTTTTTAACAAAAATAATAATAATAATAATAATAATGTATATTCTACTACTTTGTTATAAACTTATCTTTTACAAAAACAAAATAAGAAAACAGAAGGAAGGTTTAAAATCTAAAATATCAAAATGGAAAAGAATAATAATCTTCTATTTCATAATTGTTGGAAGTTTGATAGCAAAAAAGTTTAAACAAAATCCAAGGGAAAGTAATATGGAGGACAACCTGACGAAGACAAACTTTGTGTGAACACAAATTTCAGAGAGGATATTCCTCTGATTTTTATATTACATAGTATGTCATCAAGTAGTGGATCAATTGGGTTTTGAATAAATTATGTTAAAAAAATATTAATTTTATATACATATATGTTCTCCTGCAGAAGATTAATCATTTATTCCGACCGACGGAAGTTACTTAGTTTCCATATCATAAAAATAAAAAAGAGCAATCTGTCAACGAAGTAACTTCTAATATGACTGGACCTGGAAGCGACAACTGTATCCTTGTAAGTTGTAACATGTTTAAAATGTAACAATCTTTTGAGGATTAAATAAAATTTCAATCAATGTCATTCTTATTAGAATAACATGTAAGAAATATTTTTTTTATATGTTTTGGTATTTTAGTTTTTATGTTGTTTTACTAAATAACTCAAATTTGTTCTTTGATAACGGAGTCAATATAAAATAATACCTAATTAAAAAAATGCCATAGAGTGCCATTTTAATTTTTTTAGTTATTATGTTAGTGTTTGTCAAAAAGTCATTATGTTAGTATGTAGTCTTTTGATCAATGTATTATGTTACATAAATTAAATTGAATTACTATATCCTTTTAACATGTTTAAAATATAATACTCTTTTGAGGTTTAAATAAAACTTCAATCAATGTCATTCTTATTAGAATAATATGTAAGATTTTTTTTATATTTTTTAATATTTTAAATCTTATGTTGCTTTTACTAAATAACTTATATTTTGTTCTTGGTTAATGGAGTCAACATAAAATAACACCTAACAAAAAGAAGCTCTTTTATTTTTTATTTTTTTAAGGATATATTAATTATCTTTAGTCTCTTTTGAATTAACGTACACATTTTCTTCATGTATTATGCTACTAAATTATTTTATAATTTCAAAGTTTTACTCATTATTACTTGTTATACTCAAGTGTCGTACGAAGACATTTCTCTAAAGACGTAACGTGAGTATCTTGAACAATCTTCTGATAGATTTGTGTGTGTTTTCTTATTTTTTTTTTTAATATATATGACATCCAATTTCTGACTCATCCAATATAAAACACAAGTTTTCTCAAAAAAAAAAAAAAAAAGTACAACACAAGCATGAATACTTGACAACAGAGATGGAAATTAAATTCTACAATTTTTCATTCTTTTTTCCCGTCTCTACTAAAGGGTTTTTGAACGAAACAAGTAGAAGCAAAATTCAATTGTCATCCATACTTATTCATTGATTTGCGTATTATGCAAATTCAAATAGCACTACTATCTATCTGAGAAACACTGATGCACTCCAAGAAATATAACAAGGCCAAAATCATAGACAAGCCATTTTATTTTTGTCAAAGAAGTCAAGAGATTAATTATACCAGTCAAATAGCAAATGATGAAACAGTCAACGAACATTTTTTACCAAAATGGTATATTCTACTTTTGAAATTATCAAAATAGTATTTTCTTAAAAAAATAATTGTATAGTGTAAATCGACCTTTTGAAAGTCAAATTTGGCTTTATAAAAGTAAGTTTTAGTGATTTTTTACGATAAAAAAATTTATGGTATTTTTTAGTGGACGGAAAATATAAATATAAAGTAAGGTCGACTTATACTATACAAATAATTTTTAAAAAAATATTAGTTTGGTAAATTTAAAAGCACAATACCAGAGAAAAAAAAAAAAGTCAAGATCAAAATTGTAGCACTGTATAGTTGCAGCAACCCAAAAACAGCCTAGCACACGTTTAATCATTTGTCATTATTCTTTATCACCTTTTCTTAGCCAGATAGGATGAAGTTGGACTGGGACCGGTTAATTTCAAAAAAGTCCAAAAACAGACGCATAAGATTTTGAGTATTTTCAGAGAATATATGGATATAACACAAACACACAAACAGACTCACACAATAATAGATTTTAAAAGTGAATTTGAAGATAAGAATAGCATGACCAAAGGTTTCATTTATGCTTTGGGTGTTATTATTGAATATAATGACAAAAGGTATTCCCCCGGTAGCTGTGGATTCGACCCATCCAACAACTTTTTATATGTTGAGATTTTTTATTCCGGAATTCTTATGATAAACTAGTAGTTTGGGTTGTGAATTTAGGTTGTGCACTGAATGGAATAAATATTTTTTTTACCAGTAAAATTTATAATAAATAAGTAAATTGTATTTAATTAAAAATTTGAAATAAATAAATACTTTTAAACATATAAATAATATTTTAGATTTATGATAAGAATTTATATTGTTATACAATATAATTTTTAATTATTGATAATGTATTTTAAAAATATTAAAATTGAAACTAAAGATAATAAACTTGATAGATGAAGATAATAAACTAAATATGATAGATGAAAAGAGATAAAAAGTTAAGAAAAATCTTTAAAAACGCTCTCATAAAAAAAATAACTAAAAATAATAAACTTGATATCAATTTATTGCATTCTGATATTGTTTGGTCATGTTCTTCCAATGCACTGCAACGAGGCACTCAGCTCCAAGGGAAGAAAAGAGCATCCATATTGTCCTTGTTTGAGAAATATCCATAATCCATTCCTATCTGACATGCATTTCAATATAAATTTATGACTTAAATTTCTTTGAGCAGACATTCTAATAATATTCAACGATTCAAAACTAATTTTATCAAAATCAATTACCCAGTTTCAAAACAGTAAGGAAACCTTTACATTTGTGGCGTTGTATTTTCTGTTCTTGTGAACTAAGGTTAAGAAGTTATGAACTGCAAATATGTATTAAATTACTAATATTTGTGACTAAAAGCAAAGGCTATGCCGAATGTATTAAGTAGTTTGGCCTGTCTTGACCTGTGGTTCAGCATTACAGCTGCATAATATGTTGTCTCGAAAGTATAAAATTGCAAATATTATAGCCAAATCTTTCTTTTGGGTTGACTGTAACCAAAATGAGTATATGAACTTGCTATTCTGTGCACATCTATTTGCAATTTGCAGAATTCTTTGTTATATATATGAGGATACTAAAGTAAACAGTCAAGTGTAATTAGGTAAGTCATTACTAAGATATATTTAGCTAATAAAGCATATGCTTAATGGCTAAAGTTCATTGAATGCAAACAATCGTATCATTTTAACACTGAAAAATGGGAACATCTGGAATTTTATATTTGTCAATAAAAATTAAAAAGCTTTTGATGTTTACAGTGGCATATATAAGATTTCTTCATCCTATTTAGCAATTAGTATGAATTTTCCGAGTCCAATGATCATATCATCTGTGAATTATCAACATACTGAAGAAGTTCTGAGCCAAGTTCAGAGACCCAATTCACTGCAGTGCCAAAGAAGAGCTCCCAGAACCACAGATCCAATGCTAAGACTGATGAAAAGATGAGCAATGCCAAGGTCTGATAGCGGTTCAATGGCCAGCCTGAGGCCTTAGCAATTGTCTTCAGAAATGGAAATGAATCAGTATTTAGGTCCTTTTTCGTTATGGACCAAGCTGTTATCCACTGTACATTAGACGGGACTAAATCAAAATCCTCTCTCAATCTCCTCCCAAGATCTGGCATGTGTCCACCCCCATATAGTATTGCAATTTTATTGTGTCCCTTTTCCATTGCTGCTCTTAGGGCCTCTATTGCTACTCTATTTCTCTCACCAATTATAACCGATTTCTCCTCTACATCTGCTGTCACCAGTGTGAACCTTAACAAGAATATGCCATCATCAATACCCAAGTTTTTAATAGTGACCCAACAAAAGTAATATGATTATGTCTATGCAGTCTCTACAAAGAGAAAAATATGAGATAATCAACAAAGCTTCATGTCTTGGACTATACTTTCAAATGAAAATGTAAAGTGTGTTCTCATAACTCAACCTACTGAAACAAGGGTTTGTATATTTGTCTAGTGATCCAAAATGAAGAGAGAGTTGGATTAAAAGAATAAATGTCAGGTACTTACTCAGATGTAAGTCTCTTTGCGAGGAAGACCTTCAAGGCAGCACCAAAATCAAGCCTTGACAATGCCTCTATTTCAGGATATTCTGATGCTTGACTTCCCACATCTGTACAAACACCTCCAATGATAAGAAGGCCAACAAGGGGCATAGGAAGTACACGTGAAGCCCATAAAAGTTTGGATCTCAATGGGTCAAGATCTTCCGGAATTGAAGCTGGCTGCAATACTGCCTTTGTAGACTTAAGAGTCATATCTTTTGCGAAAGAAAAGAAGCTTTCACCTTTTTCAAGCTGAAATTAAAGAATGAAATTAGACCTGAACAAGGAAAATAAAGTGAAAGTGCTGAAAGGGGAAATTATTCCAATTATTTGATGGTTTTCAAATGACGGTTATTAGCTATATTATATATGAGACAGCCAAATGAAATGATACTGAATAATGCAATGCATGGAATCAGATATTGGCTTGAAAGGACAACACCCCAATGGTTGTATTCAGAGTAGCCTTCATAATCAGTGCAATATGTTGAATTAAGCAAGAAAAATAAGCAGTTTAAAACCTGAAGTAATTTGAAGGTCTCATAATCAAGATCTGCATGGTACCAATTCGAAGACTCGTAATTGAGACAATCTAATTGGAAATCAAGTGTAAGAATTAGAGCCATCTGTCTTTGGATGCATCCCAAAATGTTAAAACCCCTTGTGCGTGAACTTTTTAACCTTTTTGTAGTAGTAGCATTTCTTCTATTTTCTAAACTTTCCCTGCTAGCTACCATTTCGTAAAGGACACAATCATAGCTCTCAAGTTCCTTTTGGAGGGCCAGAAAATACCTGCTTATTAGGATCATTCAAATGAATAGTTAATATTGGTTCGAAATAAAACGTAAAAACAATAAATATACAAATTAAGTCAGCGCAACAAAAAACACTTGTACTTATCAAAAGAAAATCTTATGGCCAAAACTAGAAAAGTGTTTATATTAATGACTTCTTAAAAACTAGGAATTTTGTCCGTACCAAAAAAGCTAGCATGTTGTAATTAGTCTGGAATGCAATTTAGAAAATAAACCGAAGGTATCTCATCCCCCCTTCCCCCTTGCAATGTTTGAATGTCATGATGATCATCTTGCTCTTCAAGTTCATTATGAACCAACATATTTTGGAGGGAGAAAAATACTATCAAGCAAGCATCATCACTAAACAAACCATTTACATATACCCCCGATGGTCATTAATATTATCAATATAAGTTCACACTGACAATACCAAACCAGAAGTTTGAATTTAATCATCAGCATGCATCGTCATTGATCTTATCCAAAACCACGAGAGCTGTAAAACAGTGGTTTGTTAGACGTGCATGGACATATATATCTAAAACCATCCTCATCAAACTCCTGTAATATCTTTGGTTGTTAGATATTACACTAGTTCATCTTAGAATTCCAACATCTCCCTTTACCCGTAATAGATTTCTCTTAGAGTATGTTTGGATGAAACAATTTAAAATTCTAAAGAATTTAAAATTCTGAGAATTTCAAATGCTCCAATTTAAATTCCTTTATTTTTAAAATTCTGTGTTTAGATTCCTTTATTAAAGTAAAAGCAAACTTCTCCATCACTCTCTACTTCTACCATCACATGCTCAACAAGTTCGTGATCTTACTCTACCGACGAGGACAAGGATGAAGACCCCGGCGAGTTCCACGGCTTTTTCGTCAATCCAAAAAACAGTGATGGAGATTCCAGAATAGTTCAGGTAAAACTGATGCCGGAGTGCGCGGTCATCTCAGCTTCACGAGCACACGAGACCTACGCTTTGGTCTTAAAAGTGAAGGCTCCACCACCACCACCTCCTTCGCGGAACAGCGCGGTGCTGTCCCAGCGTGCGCCAATAGATCTGGTGACGGTGCTGGACATAGGTGGAAACATGACTGGCGGGAATCTTCACATGCTGAAGCGCGCAATGCGTTTGGTTATCTCATCGCTTGGCACCGCTGACACGCTCTCCATTGTGGCTTTCTCAGCCACCTCCAAACGGCTCTTACCTTTGCGAAGAATGACAAGCCAAGGTCAGCGCGTGGTTCGTCGCATCGTTGACCGGCAAGTGATAGGTCAAGGCTCCAGCGTAGGGGATGCGTTGAGGAAAGCCACCAGAGTGTTGGAAGATCACAGAGAAAGAAACCCGGTGGCCAGCGTCATGCTCTTATGGGACGGTCAAGAAGAAAAGGTTCAAACTAGAGAATTTAAAATTCTCTCTCTTGAAGATAGAATTTGAAATTCTATTCTTTCAAGTAACTAAAGTCTCTTTTAAAATTCTAAAATTTTGAATTCTTTTTACTAAAATATCCAAACAGTTACTTTTAATAAAAAAGAATTTAATTCCCCATAAAAAATACATTACCTAATTAAATTACCTTATCCAAACACACTCTTAATTCTTTATAACTAAGAGAACCACATAATTTTCTCACTTCCTTTCTGATGATGAAAAACCCTCCGCACATACAACAAGGATCAAAGGATAGAATACACACAATCAACACTACAAAAAAAAATAGAAAAAAAAAAACACAAATTAAACCTGGTTTAGCACCTCTTTCCTATCTCAACAAATATTTATATCGCAAATAAGATTACAAGTTTTCTGGAAAAACATGAAAAAACCATAGTGTATCACCCTACAAACTCAAGTCTTTCACTCAAAAGTTACCAGGAATGGTAAACACTCTCTCACTCACAAGAAACTCTTTCACATCTCTTCTGCTTGGGTACATGATGCCCTCTCCAAGTTGGGGTTGTACTTCTCATCTTAAAAACCTCTATTTATAGTGGTAGTGATGACTCCTAAAGACTTCCCAAATAAGAACCAATTAATTATCTCTTAGAATTTCAAGAATAACCTCTATTGGAAATTATCATCACACTCGCACACTCAATACCTTTCACTTATCAATTTATTGCATCTTTAATTACTTCTAACAACTACCAAATCCAAACCCCGACTAGAGCAACAAGTTAAGAGAGACAAACACATACTCTTCATCAGCGATGTGAATTGTGGAAACCAAGTCAACCTACAACACCACCAAAAACAGCACAACATCATCAATAAAAAAAATGGAATCAAAGAGACCCAATTGAGAAAAAAGAAGAAGTAAACTTCAGAGCGACCTGAAGGAAAGGGCGCATAAGTGACCAAGGGAACCTCTTCTTATAGCTGACAAGAGCTGTCTGCAATTCGGCACTGACACCACCATCGGCCCGGCGCTTGAACCGCAAGAAATCGGCGATGGAATTGCTCTTCAGGAACTGTTCCGGCGACCCATTTTCCTGCGGTGCGGAAACGGAAGAAGAAGAGGCTCTGAGGGTAGCATTGGGAAGGGGAGCTCTGGGGAACACAAAAAGAGGGGTTCGGTTGGAGGAAGGGAAGAAGAAGGGTCTGATTCTGGTGGTAGGGGAAGAAGTGGAAGGAGAATCGGAGACGAATGAAGATGAAGAAGAGACTATTGAAATTGAAGTTAGCACCATTTTTGTTCTTCTATGCTATGCAAACACACATAGAGAGAGAGAGAGTTTTGATAACCAGAAAATTAGGATTTGGTTTTCCAGTCACCGAATACTGACCCTGCTACGTTCGGTTATTGCAATTACCACTTACCACTCACCGCTAGTGAGGTTTGATAAATTTGGGTTAAATATGTTTAGGTTGATGTAAAATTAAAAAAAAAAACATATTAATTTCGTTTTTTTATAAATTATATTAATTTATTTGGTCATTTGTAAAAATATAACGCTGTTTTATAATGACAACTTTGTTAATGATGTGTCTGACGTAACTAACTAACAGATCTAATTTTTTTTTTCACCCTCTCAAGTACATGTAAATGACACTTAATTCTTAATGTTTCATTTTCCTCATGGTTGCGAAAAAATTATCCAAAAAGTCATAAAAAGTTGCAACTTTTTAGGTTTTAAGTAGCCATAAATTGTTTAGTTTATTTTAGGAATTTTTAGATCTGTTAATTAAGTTAGATTACCACCAAAAACAAGTAAAAATATATTTTATTTTTATAAGAATAATTATAAGTTCAAAATTAATACTTTTCAAAATTTTAGGCTAATCAGATATAGTTTACCCATAAAAATTTATAAAATATCTTTCTTTTTAGCTTTCATAATTTATTGGGAGAGAATAGTGCATAACTCTTCCAATCATAACTACATAATAAGTTTATTAATTTCTACTATACTTTTTCTCGTTATATATTATACTTATCTTAAAAATCATATTTAATATAATTTTTAATTAGTTTGATAGTATAATAAAATTTATATTAACTATGTATAAAAATAAACTTTTACATATGAAGAAATATAAGAGATATATCTATATGTTGATGAAAAGGATACATATAAGAGGAATATGTTGTATAAATTAATAGAAGTTTTGTAAAATTGAAACAGAAAGATATTAAATGAAATTTTACTACACTTAAAAAAAGGTATAGTTTATTAGAAAGTTAAGGATTAAAAAGTTGAATCTATACAATTTTGATAACTAATTCAATTTTACTCTTACTGAAATAATAAAAGTCAAGTAATGAGATGAATAAAATAGTTACTGATTAGGAAAAAAAAAGGATATGCCATAGGAAGATGATTTTAGTCTTAAACATAATTTTATAAAGTAGAAAAATTTTAAAAATATATTTAAATAAATTAAAAATAATAATATTCATTAAAAGAAAATGAGAATTGGTCAAACAAAAGTAATTTAAAACAAAAAGCAATTGGCTGATCTGATTCTTTCTTATATCATCTTTGTTTGAAAAGTACTGGAGAATCAGTTTTTTGTTAATATTTTTTTCAGTAATGGTGTTTTTTCAGATGAATAAGTGGTTGTTCTTATCACTAACACTCACCTAGTCACCTTTATATTCAGTCAAAAAAAAATCTTTGACCATGTAGCATTGCTGTTTTTGTTTTCCTTAACCTTTGTCTTGCTATTTTTGTATATGTTCTGTTTTCCGTTGTTGGGTTTTCTTCGGGGAAAGAAATGCAAATTTTCTAAGTGTTTGTTATTACTGGCTTGCACGTAATGTTCTGGATTTACAAACTTTCCTTGAATTTTGCTAATGGGAACAAGAAGTTGATTTGGCCTGTTTAGATTCTGTGCTTACTTTTCAAGACACAACAAGTTTTGGTGATGAATTAGGTAAAGAATGTCTTGTCTTATTGCTCGAATTCCATAATCTTTTTTCAAAACATTGATTCATCCCGTAATTGGAAAATTTTCCCGATGACAAAGTAATTAATTGAGTCTTCACAAATATGTTTAAATATAAAGATGAGTTATTGAGGTGGGTTAGTTTGTGATTTTTATTAAGGGGAAGTATTTTTAAATTGAAATATATAAATATATAACAAGTTAACAACTATTCGAATTTCCATTGAATAAAAACATTAAAAAATATATTTTCTATCTTAAATCTGTGAAGAGTATATATTTTTTTGTGAACAACTCATAAGACCTACATATGAAAATATAGAAAATTAATCTTTTTGTCAGCAATTTTTGTTATAACAATAACCTTCTTTCTCGTGGAAAATCGTTTATTAAAAGCCTATTTTAATATTCGAACACCAAAATGACCAAAAGCTTGAAAAACTCGATATTCAACAAATATGAATGTGACATCCAACGGCCATTCAGTATCATACATACGCGCAAAAGCAATACTTCAAAAATAAAAAGCATCACCAATTAACAAACCATTAATGGTTAATAATAATGAAAATATTTTGGGACAGCCACAAATAAAAGAAGATTTCGTTACTCCCCCACAATAATGAATAATAACATACAATGAATACAAATGAAAGGCAGATAAAAACAACAATGATACATAGCTACCTAAACACTCATTTCATTTGACCCTTCATTTCTCCCTATCTCTCTTCCTCTCCCTTCTTAATCACATCATATCACTCATCAAATAATCACTTCTCTCTCTTCTAGTTCTTTCTCTCAAGGTATAGATTTGCATTAGGTGTCTACAAATCATTATTCAGATTAAAAAAATATAGCAAAGTACATGAATGAAGCCTATATAATATTATCAATTACAAAATACAAGGAAAAGAACTCCCAAAAGAATCAACCTATTGTACCAAACTTATTCATGATATGTTCCTCATTGTGCAGATGTCAAACTTGTGTGAAAATTGAGGTAAGCTGAAATGAATCTCTCCAAAATATCTACTAGATTGCAAAGAATGATTACTGTGTTAATTGCTGAAGGCCTGCTTCTAAATCTACCAATGTGATGGTAAGAAGTTCTTCTGTATCCATACAGTCAAAGCTGAGCCTTAGGTCTAAATTTTCTCTAGCATTAACCAACATGGTATCTACCAAACCTCCATTTGTCTCTTTACGCTGCTTTTCTGTTGTTTCCCTCTCTATCAATGCTGCTAAGGCTTTTATACAGCAATCGGGATGCAACATAAATCCATATAGCAAACTATCTTCAGCTAAATTATTCATCTTGATGTGAAGGATTTGCGCTAGTTCTTCTGAGTTGAAATCATTAAATTGAAAAAACTTGGTCACCCGTCTACAGAAACCTTCGTTAGAAGCGATGACTCGCTTCATTGGCTCACAGTAGCCAGCAAATATTACTACAATCTTGCCACTGTCCATGACAGACATAATCTCCTCTAAAGCTTCCAACCCATAGTCCTTATCGTCGGACTTTTGCATTGGTATCAATCTATAGGCTTCATCAACAAAAAGAATTCCCCCCTCTGCTTCCTTGATCTGTAGGCAGTGTTTGGAGTTTGAACTCATTAAGCAACACAGAAAATTTGGTTTCTGAAATAGGAGAAGGATTTCAAAGTAAATAGCATACCTTCCTCCTTGTTTTTGGACCAGTGTGCCCAACAAATTCACCAACTAAATCAGTCCGCTGTACTTCTGTCACTTTATCAGTGGGTAGAATTCCCACCATATGGAGTAATTTTCCAAGAATCCGTGCTACCATAGTTTTACCTATTAAATACACAAGTCATATAGAAATTAATTTTAGAACTAAATATCATTCCCCTATACCAATCAAGTGTTCATGAAAATGGGTATATACAATCAGAATATCATGCCAAACTGATCAGATAGAAACATGACAATTCAATAAAAAAATACAATCAATAGTATAGCATGGACTTTGCTGATAAAAAAAAATAGTATAGCATGGAATGGTGAATGGAGACAATGAAATTAAGTGCACAATAAGAAATCTTTCCAATATTGATTGCAAGATAATAATAGTGAGATATTCTAAAATAATCAATCATTAATATGAGAATAGTATTCTAAAAACCTGTTCCAGGGTTGCCTAGAAAGGCCATATGAGGTGGTCTTCTCCTGCCAACATGCAGACCAAGAGATCTACGTTTCTCATCCAAAAGCATGCCCTTTGCCCACTTGCGTAGTTGTACTTTTAGATCATTAAGACCGACAATATTTGATAGTTCCTTCTCAAGCTCATCCATTTTAGCTTTGGTTTCACTGCATGCCTCAATGGCTCGCTGCTTCCTTTGTTCTTCAAGATGCCAGAGTAATAGTTCCCTAAGTTTCTCAGTTCCCGGGCCTTGGGATAGATGATTTAAAGGAGTCATTCCCTCCTGCAATTAATAGTCTTGAGCATCTATGATGATTTCACCGACAATGTTAAAATAACAGATAAATCAGGAAAATAAGTTCATTACATCGTCCTTGGCACTGCAATCAGCATTGTACTCAAGCAATGTTTTCACAGTTAAGAATTCTTCTGCTCGTAGTGAGTACCAAACAGCAAGATGTAAAGGTGTCATACCGTTCTGCAAGAACAAACTTTTATATGCATTATAAAGCCTAAAAAAAATTCTTGTTTGATTTAAACAAGATTAAATGACAGATGGAATGACAAAAATAATCACATTTGCTCTGGCTTCAACAGTAGCACCACAAGCAAGAAGTAATTGTGCGGCTTCATTGCACCCATTCTTAGCTGCCATGTGCAATGGAGTTTCTCCATACTGCAATAGTATACAAAGAAACCTTTTCAGAATTACAAGACAATTGCTGGAAGTCTAGATTATACATATTTATATTCTAAGAATAACTTTAGTAAAAAGTGGATGTGTGCCCACCATATTCTTGGCCTCCATCTCAACCTTATCTGTCCCTTGCCAATCAAGAAGAAATTTAACTATCTCAGTCCTATTGTGACCAGCGGAGACATGAAGTGGTGTCTGTGCCATCTGCATGTATAACAGATGAGATCCTCAGCCTCAAGCATATAAAATTTATAAGAATCATATGGAATCCTAATCCTAAAAAGCAAGAAATCAAAATACCAATACATAGAAAAGCCAAGCAAAAATCTTACTAATGCCTCATACACCCCACCTTTTTAAAACCTTAATACTTGAATCACAAAAGGAAGCAATCGGATAAATAGATAGTCAATAACACCCTCCTATCCCTTTACATTGGCCATATCTGTCACATAAACCACAAGATGAAAACCCAACAAAATGATCAGCAAAGAGAAGCCATAAACTAGTCCTTTCCCATGATAAGTCTAAAAATATGAAGTCTTCCCCTTGAAAACCAACCCAATTCCTCTTCAACCAAAATACGCCAAAAAACTGTCATGAAAAACAATTGTCAATAAGCTGTAACCCCCTGAGCAATCTCCATCATACCTACCTAGCATATTTAACACCCAAGGCACCATGCTTGTCTCACATTTGTCTTCCAATTCCTAATGTAGCTGACATATTGAACAAAAAAGGTGCTAGTATTGCAAAAAATAAGGATCAAATCAAACAAGAGTGCTACAATCAAGGTAATCCCCATATGACATTGGTATCTTTTCCTACCACCTCACTAAGTTTACTAGTTCATAAGATCACAAACCTACCACTTAATCATACAAGGAACCAGATTACACCCGGCAGCCAAAGTCATCATTAGTCAAAACCAAGTAGATCTGAACATATGCACATCATTCCAAAACCCCCAATTAACCAAAAAAAAAAGAAGTGAGAACTGAAAATGGCATTACCCCATCAACAAAAGCACAAACTTTTTCACACACAACATCACAAAGATCTAATTTTCAAAGCTTCATAAGAAAAAGGATAGCATTTTGGGGATGCCCAGTCGGTGGAAATGGGGATCTTACAACAGGGTTTCTCTCGTTGAGAAGAGAAGGGTTGTCTCGAAGTAGCCTCTGGAGTCCAACGAGGTCGCCGGAGAGGGCGCAGCCATGGATTGTGGCTGGCTTGGCAGGTCTTGAGCGTTGATCCTGAGACCTGCTGTTCATGCTGATGCTGAATTCAATTCCAAAGGAAGGAAGAGAGAAGAAAAAAAATGGGATCAAGATTGAAGAGAGAAAGAAAGAGAAAGTGTTTGTGTTGGGTTGTGGTGTGAATTTATTTTCAGCTAAATATTCGCCTCAGTCTTTGGCGTTCAGGATTCCCCGCGTCCTACTCTTGCGCCTCCTCGATTCTCTGCCACTCTTCCCTCCTCTTTCCTTTTGTCTTCCTTTCTCTTTCTCTTATAGTATTTTCAATAGAAATTTGTTAAGATTTTTTAAGGTTTTTTTTTTGTAGTTTTTATATTATTTTTTATATTTAAAATGTTATGTTGTGGTAAGAAATTTATACATAATTTTGATTAAATAGTAAGAAAATCTTAAAAAAATAAAAAAATTACATTTTATTATATAATTTATTTTCACTTAATCATGGTGACTTTTTGTTTGTCAGATAAATATTATTTTTTATTACTAGAAAAACAATTTCTTATAAGAGATATATATCTTATTTTTAAGAAATTTTCTTGTTATATAGATTTACTCCAATTAAGAAATCTTTCAAAAAAATTTCATTGGAGATGCTTTTACTTTGCATGTTAATTTCTTCTCTAAAAAAATAATAATTTACCTTTTAATATAATTTTAAGTGTTTAAATATATTGTTATCTCTAATAAATATTTGATTTTTATGTTTATTTTTTAATAATTTTTTTTTTGAGTTTCTAATAAAATAATTATTTTTTTCCTTTAATATTTTATTTTAGTCAATTAATAAATTTTGTGTTTGCTTCCTCACAAATTAATGAATTTTATTTTAATCCCGACTAATAATAAATAAATAAAGTTTATTGAAAATCAAACGTAAAATTCGTTAATTTATCGTAGATTAAAAAAAATTCTTGAGAATAAAAAAATATTATTTTATTAGAGACCTAAAGCAAAATAAAAAATTATTAAGAAGTAAATACAAAAATTGAATATTTATTAAGAATAAAAAATATTTACAAGCCTAATTTAAAAAAAAAATTGGTGTACACCATGATGTTATCCAAACACTTAATGAGAGATAAAAAAAATATAAATATAATACAATTTATGAAATGATGAAAAAAAGAGATAAGAAGATATTTATAATTAATAGATATCCATATATTATTATTCTTTTAAAAATAATTTAGTGCAATTTAAATAACTTACTGTATCTATTTAGATACACATGTATTTTTTATTAAAAACAAACTATTTTTGCGATTGAGATACACATTTAGATACGCATGTACTCCTAAAAATAGATTTTGAAACAAGTAAAACCATGTTTTTTTCTGATTATTTAATTAATTTAGTTGTATTTTATGACTTGAATTCAAAAATACTGATTAATTTGGAATAATTTTGTACCAGTGACATTCAAAATGATTTATTTATTTATAATAAAAAATTAGAAAAAACTTAAACAAAAAGTCACATTCAAGCATTTCCTTGATCTCAATCATTTAGATAATTAACTTTCATCGAATGTTGTATTGATTAATTTGTTATCCTTCCTTTTGTTTAATTGCTTGAAGTAGCTTCAATAATTGGCATTGCATTGTGATATTTGTTGATTAAAAAAAGGAAAAAAGAAAGGATTATGACATTTCACGAATGATCAATGTCATTGTAATTTGAAACAAAGGATGCTAATGAGTTGTAAAGAACCGACGGAGCATGAATTGTTTTAGGTTTTTTTTTTTTTATGTATGCTAACATTAAATAATTATGATTAATTGTGAAGTCATTGTGGAATAAGTGGTTAGATTTATTTTATTTTATTTTAATCCGAACACTGAGTTTTACCTGAAGCAACCCCACGTACATAAGATCCACCTAAGATACAAGCAGGCTGCTAGAGCAATACTAATCGTTGAATCTCATGCATATCTAGGATATATTTGATTTGTATTTTGTTTTTAAATTGTTTTCATTTTTAAAAGATTAAAATTTTGAAAATATGTTTGGTTTAATTTTTTATTTTTTATTTTTAGAAAAATAAAAATATTTTCAACAAGAAATATATTTTTAGATTTATTTAAAATTATATTTATTGTCATTACATTTTTATTTTACCCAAAATCAAGATTCTGATTTTAACCAAACACATCTTTATTACCATTTTTTATTTGTAGTGAAAATAAAAATATAACTCACCAAACCAAACACTTCTTTACTCACCTAATTTTAATGATCGTATATTTTGTTCTGTTATTTTTATAATTTGGCAAATCTTATTACAAATTCTTTTTCTCACCCAGTTTACCTCCCATTTTTTAAAAATTGCAAAATTTGCCTCTTTGTTAGTTAAATATTGATTATGGTTAATTAACTAATAACGTAACAATTTTAATTTTACTAACGTGACACTCTAATGTCAGCCTAGCAGTACACATGATTAAGAATAAAATGTGTGAAATTTTAAAAATAGAACGACAAAATCATTTTGAAAGTAAAGAAAAAAAAATGCATGGAAATTTAAAAATATGAGACAAAATATGCGGAAAAAAAGTTTAAACAAATTGTTCCTTTTATTTAATTTCTCTGCCTACTTTGTCTTCAATGTTAAAGACAACAATAAAATTACTTCAGATACACATATAAATGTATTGATTATCTCTAAACTTAAAATATTGGATCCTAAACAAAACACTACTTTTATATTAAAATAAAATAAAAATATGAAATCTTATAGTAGTACTATTTTTAATTATTTTTACCTATATTTTTAATAAAAAAACTTAACTCGTCAAGCTAACCCATGCGGCATGCCGACCTGTTGCGAGTCTGTTTTTGATAGACTGAAATAAGGCTAACCACACAAGCTAATGGGTTGGGTTGGATTTCACCTAACCTGCCTGAAAATGGGTTACACTGGCCTATCAATTAGCCTAAATCTTTATCATTTTATCACTTATATTAATAATAAATAAAATAATGTGACAATACAGTTATTTTTTTTATAAGAAAAATTTATGTGAATTAGATGGCGAGACTCATCAAAATCATGATAGACTCAACACTTACAAAATATTTATAAAAATACTTATAAATTATTCAAAAAAATCTTACATAAAAAATAGAAATCAAATTCACATTTTTTGATACAAGAGTCTTATTTGGAGAATCTAGAATGATTTTTTATTAGATATTTCATGCTTGTATATAAAAAAGTTTGACAATCTAAGTATAATATAAATACAAATTCTAGAAGCTGAATTCCTTAAACAAAATAAAGTTATACAATCTAAGTATAATATAAATACAATTATTCATTGTCCTCTCTGTAATCTAAGATAAATTCGAAAAGGGTTGATAAATCTCAAGCAAGCAAGCAGAAAGGAAAGTGAGGTGGCCGCAGACCCACAAAGCCACGTGTCTTTAACCAATGAAGATTAGGTTGCTTCAACGTGTGGTCATCACACTCTACTATGTTCCTTGTTACGTTTCTAGTTACACATCCCTTAGATCAAGCTTCGTCTGGATATTTTTTTCCACCAGAAAATTACAAAAACATAATTTTCAGTTTTCACCAAAAAGATAACAATAAATAAAGCAACAAGCCATCTCAAATTGAACAGCTTTCAGTCACCAAACAAACATTTTTCCATGAAACTTGCATCTACCATTATTATTCTATCACATCCATGGCCACAGTTGTGAAGCTACATGTTGTCCCAGAATGTTTGAACCAACAGAAAACGAGGTCGCTCAGGAGGGGATTTGGCTCATGCCCTTCCCCTGGGGTGCTTGGTTTTGGCCATTATTGTGATCGGTTCTCTGTGAAAGTGTGCAGGGCTTTTAGGACTGAGGATGGTGGGGATGTAAAGGAGAAAAAGTTACGAAATTTGAAGAAAAATGAAGAGAAAACCAAAAGGGAAAGTGGGTTTTGGAGTTCCCTCAAGTCTATCTTGTTGAGGAATTTCATGGTGGGTTCAAAATCAGATGATGAGTATCGCCAAGCTGTGGCCAAGGTGGAGGGTCTCCTATCCTCGGTAAGTTGTTGTTTTTCTTTTATTGTTTTTTTGTAAAAACATGTTACTGAGTTTATATTTTGGTTGATATTGTGTAGTATTGAATGCTGAACGTAACTAACTGTGTTTGTGTATTGGCAAAAACTAGATCGCCATTCAAATTGGAAGATATATTGTGACTATGATGAGCACTGGGGTCATCCTTTCAATTGGATTTCAGATGTCAGGTTGGACTATATGCAATTTTTCCTAATTGTTGATGTATATGAAATTCTAGTTATGCATTGGTTCCCCAAATGGGATGCTAAATTTTCTGTGAGTTTTGTGAAGGTGGAGACAGTCAGATGGATGCATTAATATGGTATAGTTGGCTAGGAGGAGTAATCATTGGGACAATGATAGGTGCTAACATGGTGTTGGAGGAACATTGTCGTGCCGGCCCACGTAATGTTGTCATAACGGGGAGGTAAAGTAACTTCATGCTCTTCTTCTTAAGTGATTATCATCATTTTTGCTATTTAATGAACCTGTGATATCTTATATATTTCTGGCTTGATGTGGAAGATAGAAATTATCATTACATGAACATTTATGGCTTTGTGAATTGGTTTACTTTGATAATATGTAATAATATGTACTGATGTCTTCATGACATTGTTTATTGCATCTTGTAAATGGTTTGTGCAGTACAAGGGGATTGGGTAAAGCCTTAGCTCGGGAGTTTCTTCTTTCTGGAGATCGTGTGATTGTTACCTCTCGCAGGTGGTGTTTTGAACTATGAGAACATTTTATAGAGATTGAAATAATATATTTTGCAGCTTTCATCTATGCGTTACTAACAACATGTCGTTGTCGTTGCACCTGTTCTCTCATTTTGTGAAGACAGCCCCGAGTCTGTGCAAGCAACTATCAAAGAGCTTGAGGAAAATCTAAAGGAAGGCATTGCCAATGCAGTTGGCTCTTCTCTGACAAAGCTTTCACATGCAAAAGTTGTAGGCATTGCTTGTGATGTTTGTGAACCTCATGATGTGCAGAGACTGGCTAACTTCGCTGTCAAAGAACTTGGTCATATTGACATTTGGGTAAGTGTTGTGGTTGTTGTCGTTGAACATCATCGGATTTTATAAATAAAACCAGAGAAGTGCATACGGAATCTAAACTAAGAGGGAACATAATAATAAAACCTGTACATGAACACTGACTATTGAAGCTAATAGTTGTAAACTATCAGTTTTTGCAGCTGTAAAACTTGACTATCAATCAAAATCTCATGTATTTATATTCATCTTGTCACTTTCCAATGTTATGAAGAAATAGAAATATATTCAGATAAAAAAATTCTGTAGTCATTTTTTATGGTATTTACATTTTAGTATGCGTAATTAAAAACTAATAAATTAGGTGTCTGTCTACATGCAATAATTTGATGAAGATAAGCCTTGGAGAAAAGGAGCTGTTGTGCTAATTGAGTGACTCTACTAATATGCTTGTTATCCCTTCAGTGAAAGTTAAGTTTTCCATTGCAGAATGCAGTTTTATGTTTCTGGTTCTAATCTTTTTGTTTTTGCATTTTTATATTAAAACTATTCAACAGATAAACAATGCCGGAACAAATAAAGGTTTTAGACCATTGCTTCAGTTTAGTGACGAAGATATTAAACAGGTATATGTTATGAGTAATTTCTTATTTATTTTGCTAAAACAAAATGTTGTTTAAGTTTAATAGTCCTCTATCAGTCTTGACTCTTGAGACTGAGATGTAAAAGTTTTGTTCCTAAATTATCAATTTTTTGTCTTTAACCTCATCTTGAAAAATTGATTGGTCTATAATTGTTGTAGATTGTCTCAACAAATTTGGTTGGATCTATCCTCTGCACTCGAGAAGCCATGCGTGTTATGAGAAACCAAGCCATTGCAGGTCACATATTTAATATGGATGGTGCGGGTTCTGGAGGCTCTAGCACACCTTTGACTGCTGTGTGAGTAGAATGTAGTTTGTTCTATGGGAGGATTCTGATGATTCCACTAAGCTTTTGCAATATTCTTCTAAAGTCATGGTGGGTGGTGGTTGCTAATGATGCTTACCATTCTTTGTTTTCATTTAATATGGTAGATATGGTTCTACAAAGTGTGGCCTTAGGCAACTTCAAGGATCACTATTAAAGGAGTGCAAGCGATCCAAAGTAGGTGTCCATACTGCATCTCCAGGCATGGTTCTTACAGATCTGCTTTTAAGGTAGATGTCTATTGCAAACCTGTTTCAACTTGGTTCTCCGAAGTGCTTTTTTATTCTGCACGGGTCACTTCCCTAAGCTTGCAAATTTTAAAGTTCTAATTTCTTTTCCGGCCTTCAACAATATTTTCTGGTGGCCCTCATTGTTCTTATAAGAACTAGTTATTTATTTGAGCATAACATAGTCGGTCTCTTTTTCCCCCACAATTAAGAACTTTCTTGTGTTTACTTCACATAACTTTCTATGATCAAATGAATATCGCTTCATAATGGTGATAAGTATGTTTCTTCACAGTGGCTCAACTGTCCAAAACAGGCAGATGTTTAACATCATCTGTGAGCTTCCCGAAACTGTTGCTAGAACACTAGTTCCACGCATGCGGGTTGTTAAGGGAACAGGCAAAGCTATCAATTACTTGACCCCTCCCAGAATCTTACTTGCTTTGGTCACTGCTTGGTTACGGCGAGGTCGCTGGTTTGATGATCAGGTGACAATTGTTTTGGGGATGAAATCAAAATATATTATTATGTTATGATGATATAAACTTTCACTACATGGTATACTTCATAAACGAAAAAGTCTCAATAATGTCAAATATATTTTTGAAGATACTTCGTTCGAATTCGAAAAATTATAATAGCATATAAGGGAGACCTGAAGGATTAAGCTTGCAAGTGCATATGAATGTTTATCCTTAAACACAGTATTTATCTTATATTTCAGTGAAAATTTTAATTTAAAATCAATTTAATTTGCTTGCTGGACCAAGTTGGGGATGTGTCCTAATTTTTAATCTAAACTTAAAATCCAAGTTCCACATTTACTAGAGATATTGCTTGATTAGAGCGTATAAAGCTTAGGCACCCCTACCTTCAAGCTTTATAAGCTCTTATCAGACACAATCTCTAGTCAATTTGGAACTTGGATTTTTCCCGATAAAACTGATTCAGGTTATTGAGGTACATATGTAACCCTTTCTTTTGCTGTGTGTTATCCAATGTTACTTAGCTATGGTTAAATGGAGAGATATAAATTGAACCAAAACTTAGAGCCATGTGTGTGTTTCAGGGAAGAGCATTATATGCAGCTGAAGCAGACCGACTTCGTAATTGGGCTGAAGATCGAGCCCGATTTTCTTTCACCGATGCAATGGAAATGTACACAGAGAACACCTGGTTATCTGTCTTCTCACTTTCAGTTGTCTGTGCCTTCATAATTCTTTCCAGCACAGGCAGCAATTTGCCTGGAACATGATGTCTTGCTGCCAATGCAAAAGTGCATTTGCTTTTGTGGACAAATAATTGGTGCCTGAAATCATCATCAAGACAATAGAATGAATCTAAAGTCTAAAAAATTATAAACAAAGTGGATCTGTTTTTTTCCCACCATGTCCACCTAAACAATTATCATTTGACACACTTAGTTGTCTGTGACCTTTAGCTCAGACATTTGGCTCCCCATGTACTATATAGGCAGCCCTGCAATCAGCATTCTTCATTGAGATGCTTATAGTCATAGTATGTTACTATGTATAGCCTTTCATTAAATTGTAGACTAGTGAAATCTCATATTTTCTACCCAATATATTTATTTGAATGTATATTTATCAGTGTGCTAAAATCTGAAATTTATATTGGTCATTGGACAACACTTTTGGATAATGTTATATACAGTTTTTTGTTACTGCACTACAGGTGTAAACTCAGTTTTGCAAATATATGCAAAACTTACTAATTTCCATCATAGTACCTAATCGTTTGTAATGAAGTTTTTCTTGTAATTACGTCTTTTACAAGATTTAAAACTGAGACTTCAATTAAAAGTTTTGAAGTTTTTCTTGTAATTATGTCTTTTTTATCTACACCATTCGAACTGAGACTTTAATCAAAAGATCTAAATAAAATTTTACTCGGATGTTGATTAATGCTATATACGTATGAAAATTTAAAAGACAAAAAGTGTTAATTATGTAAAAATATGTGAGTTTTGTGTTGGATATGCATACCAAGTAGAATATTATCCAACAGCTTTTTTTTTAATATGTTAATTCGAAAAATATGCTCTTCTGGGTCAAAACTCGGCATATTTTTAAGATTACTCTATACTGTTCGTGTCGGATAGCACATGTACTCTGACAAGGAATATGGATTATTCGCATCATAGTTTCAACGATCAAATAATTTGGAGCATGTGGTTCTTATCTAGCAATCCCTTATAAATATTATTGTTCCCTAACCCGGTTCTCAAATTTCAATGATTATATATATCTTTACAACGAAGCTGATTGGCTAAGAGCAAGGGCAGTTTTATGGTGCACCCCTCAATAAAGGGATCATAGATGGGCCTTGAAAATAAGGTTTTATAATAGTTAAACTTGCATTTTGAATTTATGATCTTTTAGGGTAATTCCTGTTTAAGGTCCCTTTGTTTAATAATTCAAAATCGATTTCATTAGACTATATTCCATCAAAATCTAAAAGAGACTATATGACAATGAAGCTGACAAGGAAGCACTTGATGGCATTTTGAAATTTAGAACAAAATAAAGATGCTTATCCAATTCATGGGAATTCAAGAAGCTAAAATAACTCGTATAAGAAATTAAATGTTACATCATTCCAGCATCTTTTCTTTGGTGGCTTTCCGCATGTAAACTTCCATTGCATCCTCCCTGTAGATGCATTTCATATGTTATTATGTATGCTTCCGGTTAATCTTCATGCCTATTTATTTTAAGTGTTTAGTTTGAATCTTTTGCTTGAGAACATTTTTTTTTTTTGAGACTGAAATGATCCAAGATTAACCGGAGTTTAGATGTTTAGGTTAATTTTAGAGAAATAATTTTCCTTTTTACATCATCATGAAAGAGTTTAAAAAAGAAATATTTTTCTCTAAAATCTTTCCATTCCAAGCATGTATTAAAACTTAAAACTAGAAACACTAGGTGTTTACTCAGATTCGATACAAATTTTGCCATAAAAAGTACAGAGAAGTAGAAGAAGAGAAACCTTTTGATGGGCTCCAAATACAAGGCATTTGGGATGAAAAGAATGCAAAAGCTCGAAAATTTTGGGTATTTTGATGATAATAAAATTTATCTTTGATGGAGATTATGGGGTGTGAAATGAACTTGTTGGGCAAATCGTGAGTTTGTGAAGCGTTAAATCTTTTTTAATTGCAAATTTTTTGTAATTTCATCTAGTAAATTGAACGCTAGTTTCTTTTAAATTATAAGTAACAAATGGTTTCGCTTCATCACTGGATAAAATTACAAAAATTTAAAATGATATTACGAGTAAGGTATTCAAAACTTCATTTCGTTTATTAAAATTTAAAAGCCAAATGATGTTAAAATTAAATGTCGTAGAAAAAAATTACTCGAGATACTTATTTATTCATATTGAAAAGATAAAGCTGAGGTGTTTTTCTTCTTAATTAGGAAGAAAAGTGAATAATTTATCCAACTTTTTAACAAAGAAAACTGCTGTATAAATTTTAGAATTTGTGTGCTCTCAGTTTGACTGGTTAGCTCACGGGTCCATTTATCTCAACTTGTATTTTTTAGAATTTATAATATGAGAAATCTAATTCTTAAAGGGATAAGGATTGCTCCTCATTTATATATTCTAATATGGGATTACTTTTAGTCGATGTGAATTATTTTCAACAATATTAACTAATGTGTGTGACATATGTAAAGTAATTTTAGAAATCATGTACAAAAATCAAAATAAATAGTTGAAGTATAAAAATCTTCTAGCTATACCATTTGGTTTATCTTGTGGGGCTAATCGAATTGACATAACATGTATGCATACCTGAGTGATGCTACTACTTTGTTAGAGTCGTGAATGTGAATGCCACGTTGAATGACTGAACAATGTTTTGTTGATTGTGATTTTGATGATCAATTCCGCTAATCACTGCTCAGTTGCTTTCCGTTGTTTTTGTCATTCTTAGTTTTTTATCAAACAGTTTGTTGTATGTACAAAAACAAAATAAAACATTGGTTGAACCCTCCAGCTTTTTGGAGTTGTTCTTTCTCCGAGCTTTCAAATCATTCGAGGATATTTTTTTAGCTGGTCCCAATTTATAAATCAATTTGAATCAGTATATAGTAATAATAGTTATAGCATTTTTTTATTTTTAATAAAAAATTCAATCATGAGAAAGCCTCTCCCCTTATGTTTTGGATTTGAAATATAGTGTATGGTTGAATTTATGTTTTTTTTATCGGCCATAGTTTTATGTAAAAATATCAAAATTAAAACTATTAATAACAATAGTAAGTAGACATAAAAAAATAACAATAGTAAGTATCTCTTTAAAAAAAATAGCAATAGTAAGTATAGTTAACTTTACTCTATTAAAGTTAAAAAATGTTATAATTAAACCTTTAGGATCAGCCTCGTGATAGGATTGAAATTGATGCATGAAGACTTAAATTTGATCTTTATTATCGTTATTGTAAAAAAAATCATTCTATTTTTATTATGAATAATTGCCGTTCTTGTTAGATGATGCTTAAAATATGTTATATAATTATAAATTAAACTCATAGAATTAATAGAATAATGTAAGGTCCTATTATATTTACATATAATTTATTTAACAAGAGCAAAAATTGTATTTAATTTTTTTTTATGCAAAAATTCTTTAGACTAGTGAAGACTAGTGACAGTCACATATAACAAGGGAGATTAATTTCTAACCCATTGAATTAAAGAACATCCCTGATATTTGTCCCAGCACAAAAAAAAAATATAATCACAAGTTGATAATTCATCAAATAAATTCATTTAAAATAGTATTAAATGTTAATTATAACATCATATACCTTTGATATTTTGACTTATTTATGTTTTGGGACACTTTTAGACTCACTTGGGCCCATATGGCCTAACACTGTTAGTCCAATAATATTCATCATCCAAACTTAATGAATAATTAAGCATATAACAAATCCAAGATCTAATTGGAGTTTGACTCTTGGAAGACCATACAAGATTTTAAATTTCACCTCAAATATTTCTTATATTGGACTGGTGTTAAATAATTTAAAGTTTGACAAGCATAATTATTCTATTAATGTTACATGACTCAACGAATATTTTGTTAAATTCATGTAACATAAAAAGTGAAGTAGAAGTCTAATTAATCAATTTTATTTATAAAATACAAATACTTTAAATTTATTTAAATTCCACCAATAATTACGTTTATAACTCTTATAGAATTGCTATTAATAAAAAAAGCAACTATTAAAGAATTGTTAAATGCACGAAAAAGTTTATTACTTTTATTTGAAGCGAGTGAGTGAATCCTCTCTATTCAAACTAGAGATCACATTCATATCGGTGGTTATGACTATATATTCAGAATCTATGAAACACGGACATTTCAGTCCCTTGTCGTGTCCGGTGTTCGACACGCGTTCGTGTTAGTGTCTGATACCGACACGAAACCTGTACTATATTTTATATTTTGAATATTACAGGTGTCTACGTGTCTGTGTCGGTGCTTCATAGTTTAAAATAGATAGCTTAAAAGCATCATACAAAAATGGATACCCTGGTTGTGGCTGGCGCACTTCGTGAATTGACAACAATGGCTTGAGATGCCAACCTCACACAGAAGCTGGCTCTCGTGTGGTGTGACTCGGCAAAAAATTATTATGAACGCAATAGGAAGAACCAAAATAAATAAATAAATAAAAGTTAAATAAAGATATTTTTTCATGTTCATCCAAATCCTTAATGTAATAAAAAAGCAAAAAAGAAATCCTCGAGCCCAAAATATACAAGACAGACATTCGTTTCTAAAATATAAATAAAAACATGTTGTTCCTCGTTGTACATGGTCCCAATGAAGCTAGCATGCATATGTTTGTGTTATGGTTACCGGCAAGTTATGGAAAGTGGGGTTCTTAAGTACTTGTATGCCCCCATATTCTTCATGATCAATTTGGGTTAATGAACTGAGTGGTGGGGCTATGATGTTCCTTTCTTTGATATACAGTTGCTTTCAGCTTAAACTCAACCCTAGTTTCAAACGTTCTGTAGAGTATGTAATTAATATGTTGGTGTTTATTAAGATCTCAACGTCATAGAGATTTATAAAGAAAATAACATTAATTCTATGATGATTTTTATTTTGTAGTATCTTTGTCAAATTAATTAGTGATTTTTAATACTGAAAACTAGCTACAAATGTAAATGTCACTCTTTGTTACGAGTTATGACATTAGATGACTTTTGTTTCTTTTTTTAGGCTAAAGTAGTTTTTCAGTTCATAATATACACCTAGCTTGGTCCTAGTTACAAAAAAATAAAGATTTTAGAGCTTCCCTTTTCCGGGGTAGGGTGTATATGCTTGTGCTCTCTGTCAATTGTCAATGAGATTCCAATATACTAAGCACTAGGAGGAGGTACTAAAAGAGTGAAGAACTCGAATTTATCTTTTGCTTCCACAGCCTGTGGCTAATGCTTTCGATCATGACAACCACACACATTAGATAGAAAGAAAAAGGCATCAAATACTCAGAACAAAGTATTTTATACTGTGCCCGCTAACATTTACTATAAATTCCACGCTTGGAACTTAGAATGTAGGATTAAAATTAATCTAATAACACCTATAATTTAGGTTAGTTCTTAAATTGATAATTAACCACTCAATATAGTTCTATTGAGAACACACACTTAATTTGTGAAAAAAGGATTTGAATTTGATCTTCGGAGAATATATTCTTAAAAAGAAATGATAAATTTTAAGTGTGATTAAACTCCCCAAATGATAAAAATTTGTGAGAATATCTTGAGATATAATTGAGGAGTTTAAAGTCATAATTATGATTATATCAAATCAAAAAATTGATGATTTAGATTTTTATGAACAAATCTAATAACACCTATGATTTTTTTTAGGGATCAATTTAAGAGTTCACTTTAGAAAGTTAAACGTCAAATTTTATTTTTTATTTTAAAAAAATCTTACATAAATTCCAGGGTTTCTCTCTTGCCACGGTGTTTTAATCACGAATATCACAAGAACAAATTCAATATGTTGACACAAATATTTATTATGCTTTGAACTAATAAACAATGCATTTACTTAAGGTTTACTGTCTCCCTCTCTTCTTTTTTTTTTTAATTCAACTTCAACCTCATTTGTTTTATCATAAAGCTAAGGCATATAGTTGGTACACATGCAATTCAATTTCTAATTGCTTAAAATTTTGAATAACGATGAGAAAAGAAATCAGAACAATTTATAATAAATAGAAAGTTGATGTTTTGTATTTTGGTATTGATAACCAACTTTGAAGAATAATTAAATTAAGGACATGCTAAAACAATATGTATTGAGTTGAGGATCCAAAAAAGTATAGAAACAAATTAAAACAAACTGGGTGGGCACAATATATATTGGGTCCAGATAGAGTCAAAATCAGACGAATGTCACGGCACAAATTATGAGAGAGATATGAAGCCAAATATAATAATTGACACTGTTTGATACCCCATGTGCCTGTGTGAATATGCTTAGCTAAGCACTTACAATGAAAAAATGAAAGAAAAAAAAAAAGAAGAAAAAGAAAGAAGGAATGGCTTGTGAATCTGAGTCCCATACCCACCTTAGATTGTTGATTGATTAAACAACGCAGCAGATATACCAATGCATGCAAGAGCAACGCAGCACAAAGAGACAAGAAAATTCAAGGGAAAATGTTCTTACTCTTATGTAATTTAGTCTCTTTTTATTATTTTATTTTACCCTATGATTCATTTTAACTAACAAACTAATGCAACTACCATGGTCCATGAAAAGCATGGTTCCCAACCTGTCAGACATGAAACGCCACAATGCCACACTGTCGGAAGCATTTTATCCTCAAATTCCAGATATATTCATAGAGATATCAATCTAATTTCAATGCATAGCTAATTTTAAATTATATTAATATATCTTATTTAATAATGTTAATAAATACACGGATTATTAAGATTATAAATAATAAGACAATCTCCTTAAATATTCCCAAAAAATTATGCATTTACTATCCCTATTGTAGTTTTACACTTCCTCGACTTTTTTTAAAAATAAATCAAATCAACAAATCTCCTCTTATTGTTAGAGATCTCAACTAAGTTGACACCCCGAAATACTAGAGATCTACCACCACCAACCAAGAAGATATAATCCCACAAAAGAAAGAGTAGATAGAGAAGGTCCATAGGAGGCATAAACCAAATCCATGGAGACAAAACTATGAAAATCTATAATTTGGTAATCCTATTCTATTTTTATTCATTTCTGCTGCAATGAAAAGAGGACCAAAATTCCACCAATAAAAATCAGAGAAAGATGAAGTAAAAGAGACAAGTTTACCAGCATAAGTGTTGTCTTCTCTAAAGATATGTCCAATTATGAAGATCATTTATTCTTAAGAGTCCGAAGATCTAGTGATTTTTGAAAGCTTGAACTGCCTAAAGAGAATTACATTCAAGTCAAACGTTATGTCATCCCTTCATCTTTACGATCTCAATGGCTATAATCATCCCAAGATTTATGCAAAAAGAAGAAAACTTGTATATTAAGACTCAAAGAGAAGCACCCAAAAAATTTCCAGAATGATTTTTGAAAATCCCTCCATAACCTACAACCCCTCCCCAAATACCCCCTAGTTGAGACGTTAGAGTTGCATTTGACTGGTTTGTTTTCGAAGGGTGTCAAATGACTTCCTTAATTTATTCTATACTTTTTGCATCGGTTCTAGAGGACATTCAACATTGATTTTAAACCGATATTAAAACGATCGTTGTTAAAAATAGGTTATTTTTTACATTGGTTATAAAAATCGATGTTAAAAATCATAATCTACATTGATTCTCCCTAAAATTGATGTGATATAACAACAAAAACAACGTCAACTCTGCCAAAACCAATGTTATATAGTACTTACATTATCAATTTTAATTTGTCTAAAATCAATGTAAAAAGTGTCTTTTCTACATTAGTTTTTCCTATAAGCGATGTTATATAATCACTTCCTACATCGTTTAATTACATAACTGATGTAGAATGTATTTTTTTAAAAAAAAAATATGGTCTATTCTCTTTATTTCCCTCCCTATAATTTTAAAAGACATTAAAAGCTTAAACAAAAATTTTAATGCACTTCTATTAACAATATTTGGTTCTCCATTCACCTCCTTAGCTTAATATTCACCTAGAAAACCTTAAAAGTGAACTTTTGAAGTATTTCATCCAAGTATAATTTACTAAGAACACATTTCCCATATTACATTGACCCCAAGAATCAGTAGCTTATCAACCTAAACTAATTACATAAAAAATGCCAAATTTCCAAATACCAAAAAAAAAAGGAAAGAAAAAAATATCAATGTTCAAAAAACTTGAGAGCAAAATGTTTACATGAAAATCATTATCAACACTCTTTTGCTTAAGATGAATTAATGGAGTAAAATAAAATCTTAAGACCAAAGTTCTAGTTTATAATCAATAACTAGTATATACTCACCTCAACAATTCTTAGCTTCATAAAATTGTCTTCTAGATATGTTGCCATGCTTGACAAACTTCAACACTTGCATGAATGCATTTATATCCATCTAATAAAAAAGATACATTTAGTTATAATATTATACATAAAGTTGTTTGTTGTTTCTCTAGTAAGTATTTTGAGGTCCTCTACACTAAACACCAGTTCCTTGTTCTCATCACTATTTCCCTAATAGCATTTCCAAGACCCATTCTACCAAAAGAAAAACTATATTTCAAAAAGATGCCAAAAGAAATTAAGACAAGAGCCAAGCATGATAATAGTAAATGGAGAAGAGGGTATTGCCCGAGGCATCAAGCAAGAGTTTCTTCTCATTGGGAATGGGTGATGAGTTATAAGGAATATTACAAAACTATTAAGAGAGAAAAAGATAGGGATGAAGAGAAATAAAACAAACATAGAAATAATTTTATTACTTAATCTATATTGAAATACGGTAAAGAAATGTTTTACCATATTCTTTAATTACTTTAGAAACCATTTCTCTAGAAAATCCCATGCAATGAAGTGGTCAAGTACCTTGAATTAGCCAAACTTGCAAATGAACACATGTAGGGGAAGAAAATAGGACATTAGTAGCTAAAAATGAATACATGTATGAATTCCACAAAATCTAAACAATAAAATAGACATATGCATGAAAAATAGTTTCGTATGGTTTCAATTCATAAGGTTTTTTTCCTGCATTGACTTGCAAGGATAGTCTATCATTCTGGTAATATATTCTTGCAGCTACATTCATGGCACTGGCAAGCCCTTTTCTCTTTGCATTTATCTATATTTGTAAAAATAATAATATTTGATGGAAGAAGTCGCGAGAAAAATAGTAATATTTGATGGATGAAGGCAATAATCCTCATGACACAAATACACTAAAACCTAGAAGTTAACAATTTCCCCTTTTTCAATCTAAAATAAAATATCCATAGCCTTTCTTGGTTGTGTGCATGTATTTGAATGTTGCAAGGAGGTAGGAATTAAAACACTCATACTCAAGTTAAAGGGAGAAAAGGAAAAAGGATTATTAATAAATTGAAGAGGGGAGAAGGAAATACCTGAGAATGGCAAGGCCACGTTTTGGAAGCAACAACAGCAAACCCATGGAAGAAAGGTGGCACTCAAGGAAGTTCTGCGCATGAAGGCCAAGCCATAATTGAGGGTGAGATAAGGTCACATGAACAACATATTCTATCAATATCCTTTATTTTGACAGGATTTTCTAGCCACATTCCTTGTCTTATCCCATGCCTCCACCTTACTAAAGAATCGTCCTCCTCCTCTTCCTCCACTACTCATAGCCGTGACAAGGGAGTTCTTGAAGGCAAGAACCAAAGCGGGAGAAGTTGGAGTGAGAAGTTGGGGAACACGTCAAGTTTGATGGTTTGTTACCATCGGAACAATAAGGGGTGCAAGTTTGTGAACTTAATGTTGAGCAGTTGTGTCAAGAACTAGCTTTAGGCAGGCGTGATGACGATGACAAGGTGCGAGTTCTGCACGAGTGAGTTCAATGTCAAATTTTTCCAAGGTGTTGCTCTTGAGGAGGATGACAATAAGGCTGAGGCTCTCGATTTGAGGATGTGTTTGACGAGGATGCCACCAAAGCCATCATATATGCTATCAAAGTCACTAGATCTAACCTTCTCTTTCAGCTTTGTACCTCCATTGTTGATGTCAGAAACCTAATGATGAATATATCACCGACAAAAGGAGGGAGATTCGACAAAGAAATGGCTTTGAGGCAAGAGTCGAAGGGATATTTGGGATGTCTCGAAAGAGGGAAGTGTGAGAGTAAAAAACATTGAAGATGTGATCAGGTTTTTGTTTTCCCTTCAACGAAGTTTTTTAAAACTTGACGTAGAATGTCCAATTTCAACACCGGTTATTAAATAAATCGATGTTGAATAACTCTTTTAACATCGATTTCTTAAAAACCCATGTCGAAAACTTTCCATATTTACAAAAATGTCATTGCATTTTATTTGACATCGTTTTCTCCCAAACCGTCGTGGATTTGGTGACTTTAAAAATACTTTTTCTAATAGTGATCAAGTCAAAGATTATGTCATCCCTTTATCTTTTCAATCTCAATGGCTATAATCACCCCATGATTTATGCAAAAAAAGAATTGTGTATGTCAAGACTTAAATAGGTTAGTTTTTGGAGGATGCCAAATAATTTCCTTAATTTATTCTATATTTTTTTATCATGAAATCCTCTTAAAATGAAAAAGTATTATTAATTAGGGTTAAAACTATGGTTAATAAGTTAAAAACCATACCCAAATCAAGCAAAAACAAGAGGTGATAAATTTTAACTATACCAACAAAAGTATATAAGATTTAAAAAATTGTATTTACAATAATCTCTTATTAGTTAGCCATTTAAAGTTTTTATACTCATGATATGTTAAAAATTAGATTCTAAAAGACAAAACACACTTGATCAGGAATAATCATTATATATATATATATATATATATATATATATATATATATATATATATATATATATGTATGTGTGTGTGTGTCTACACGAAAATTGAACAAGTACATTCAACTAAATTTGTTAGAAAATACAACTGAATAATTCTTGCTTGTCCTCGCATGTTGTATTTTTCATATTTAAAAATAATCTGATCTTTTTTGGAAAATATTTTATTCATGTCTTAGTTGCAAACTATACAACATCCAAAGTTATTATAGTTGTTGTTTGGCAAAGGCCAAAGCCAAGATTTTGTATCCTATCTAGCAGTCGTACCCTTCCATTTGGTCCATTTCTAGAAACCGGTGAATTAGTTATGTGTTATTGCTGTCTGAGATGAGAGGCATAACAAAAGGGAAAATTTCAAAGTCAAACTCAAACATTTTCCCAAATCCCAATCCCTTATTAGAAGCCTGCACAAAATTGATTTGAATATGCATCATATCTTTCCACTCTCCAACAGCACATGGACAGACAGAGAGTATTTTTCTTTTTCTTCTTTCTGTTTTTACTATTATTCTCTTAACAAGATATCGTTACATATGGGGCATAACCTTTTACTCCAGAATTTGTGCTCATGCAATCGTTGTCAATCCATTTCGGTCAACTTACTTTGTGTCCTTTTAACCATCTTTCACTCCATTGATTATTTTGTTGATTATGAAAGAGAAAATTTCCACCAGTATTTAGACCATCTTAACCGTTTTTTTTTTCTTCTTCTGAGTAAATGATCAATTTCTTCCTGAAAATTTTGCCATCCCGTATATCAGTGCCGGATAGATTTTATAGGTCTTGAAAAATTCTTCCTCATTTATAACTGGGGAATGGTGATTGTTGTTATGGTAAATATCTAGCAAATGGATTTTTCTTATTTAAAGTAAGGGTAAAACAAAAATTATTTCTAAATAAGTAAAATCCACTTATTTATAAAAATAAAAATAAATAATATTTTTTGTAATTTAAATTAAATAGAAAATTAAAAATAAAAGCTATTTTAATAACAATATCTTGTTATTTACATTATCTTTCTCCCATTCAAACTAGACTTTATAATCTGTTATAGAACTAGTTACAATTTATTTCATTACATATATATGTATGTATTAAAGATAATTTTTAACTAATAATTAATTTTGTTTGAAATATAAAAAATACCAAAGTAAAAAATGATCTTATAATAAAGTTTTTTTTTTAATTATACACAGTAAAAGTAACTAATAACTAATTTAACGATTTTAATATATAGTTAGAAATAAAGCTTGATAAAAAAAAACTAAATTATGTAAAAGATTCAACTATCTATTTATATTCTGTTTGACTTCATTCGTAAAAATACTAATTATTTCAACTTTATGTAATCATTGCAGGAAATGAAAATGCAATACCATAGCACTTTTTTTTTAATAAAAAAAAAGACATTATCGTAGCACTCATTAATATAAGATCATATCAATTTAGCGAGTATTAAGTATAATATTCGCTTAGCGTAAAAAAGAGTATAATATTGGCTTGCAAAAAAAAAAAGAATATAATATTGGCTATTATATGCTTATTTTTAATTTTTTGGTTACATGCTATTTTTTTTTTGGAAACATGCTAATTCTTAATTTAGGTAAAATCCAGAATATAAATAAAAATTCTAAAAATTATGAAATATATAGTTAATTCACATTAAATAAATAAAAACAAAAACTATTCAAATTTAAGAAGAAAAATTAAAAAAAAACAGAAAGAAGACTAAAAAAACTAATATAAAGAAAAAATAAATATAACTTTTAAAAAGTTAATATTCATAAAAAATGAAAAGTAATAAATAATTATTTTTCAATAAATATAAAACTTATTAACTCATTACCAAGTCAGGTGTATTTACAAAAAAGTTATAATCTTATTTTAAAACTCTATCTAGTTTATTATATTTGGGTGAAGTACGTATATATTACTAGTTTTTCTAAAAATGATTTTTGAATCTAACTTTTTTATGTGTGTAATTTTAATTTAGTTCTAACACACACATATATATACACGTTTGTTTCATAACTGCGATAAAAAAATATTAAAATAATTCAATGACCACAAAACAGTAAGAGAAACTGTATTTGTCATTTGTATATTTGAAGAATAACCAAGTTATAACATGAACTAATCACGATCATCGCTTTTGTAAGGTGTTTTATTTCTACATAGTACCCTGAGCAAAGGATAATATTTGAATACGGATGTTTTGAATTTGAGTTAAATTATATATACACTAGTTACCAAAAAATTAGTATATATACACTATTTTTTTATAATACTCACTAGTTACCAAAAAAACAATAACATGTTTTTTGTGTCATGATTCAAATTTCATATTAAATACAATTTATCTTTGAATTTTACAAGTCCGAATGTTATTGTTTTTTAATATTATGAGTAATGATGTCCATGTCTTGTCGCGTTGTTTGCTATTGTTATCCAGCTGGTCACTTTAACTCTTACTTAGAGTAACAGCTACAATATTAATTTTTTTTAAGAAACCTTAATTAGTCTTTCTGCATATATACATAAAACGGGTTACCTAATCTTTGACTCAGTTACAATTAACCAATCATAAGAGGATAACCTTATAATAAAAACGAGTTCAGACAACTGGCTTTTATATCCAGAAATTTTAATTTTTGTCTTCTTAGAACCAGTTTTACAGATCAAATGGAGAACAAATTAATTTGTTTTGTCCCTTAAAATTAAGCAAATCAAATGGGGTCATAGTGTTATAGTTTTTTTTTTTTTTTTTGGCAAATACTAATCAATACTTTAAGAGTATTGATAAAGAAATTTGAAATAAAAATATTTTTATAAAAAAAAAACAAAAAATTAGGTTGTTCGTGATTTTTTTATGGTTTCCTATAATTTGTATTTATTTTTAGTTTCTTAATTAATATCCTAATCTAAGAACAAAATCCTAATTTTTTTTATCAGCAATTCATAGTGTCATAGTGATGCTCTATTATTTGCATTTAAGTACCAACTGAATTTGTTGGGTGAAATCAAAGTATGGGCTCTTGATCTTTATTAATATTGGTAAGTAGTAATTGCAAATATCGATTAAAATCATTAATGGAAAGGACAATTTAATGCTAAACTGCATACATTCATAATATCCTTACTCTTAATATGATATGCACATTAACACAATTAAATCACTCCATATGATACTTCCTCAATCTTCTTAGATTTCATGGCTCCAGGCCTGTAATTGCGGCGTTAATTAAGAAACACGTTATGGATTTTAACACTTATTTTCTTTTCTAAATTGATTTTTCATAATTTGTGAAAGTACAAGGATTGCACATGCTGCGGATCACGACCTTTCATAGCTATTTTCTATTTATTAGTTCGCTTTTTGCAGCGGAGAGTGTGCTTAACGGTTGAATACCGAATTCAAACATACCTTAATTAATTAATTAATTTATTTAATTAAAAGTGATACTATTTGTTTACGATATTCGAGTCTGCAATTGTCATGTGAGTGGGAACACGGTTACACCTATATGGTAAGGTTTAAATATTAAATAAAACTATTTTTCCAAAGAAAACTAATCCCATTAACATTTTTGCATCAAAACACGTTGAAAAACCTTGGTGAGGATTGCAAGTTTTTAAAAATTTTGAAATTTAAAACTAAAATGACTTCAAACATAACCTTAATTTCTTTAAAAATCAAAATAGTACTTGTCAATGAAAAAAAGTAATTGCAAACAAAAATGCAAATAATCAAGCAAATTCCTAAAAAGAAAAAAAAAAAAAGCAACCGTCGCAATGGACCAATGATGAGCAAACGGACAGAGCAGCAAAATATTAAAATAATAATAAAAAAAAACATGAAGTTAGAGAAGAAGAAAAAAAATCAAAACGAGTAATAATAATGAAATAGTAACAATAAGTGTAAACTAATTACTACTTATTAATTAGTAATTAAATGAATTGTAAGAAGAAGTGTCCGAGGGGCATTGGTGTGGGTCCCACGGTACCCGTTTTGTCTTGGCTGGTTGGCTGAAGCAATAAGTTGAAATAAAATGTAAAAAAAGAAAAAGAAAAAACAGTGACAGTGTTAGACAGAAAGAGGTTCAAAGGTTGATAGGTGAGAAAGAGAATCCAGGGTTTTTTGTCAGATAAAACGCTTCTACCAAAGCAGACCATGCTCCATTGTCCCCTCTCTCTGAACCGTTGTTTTAGAGAGAGAAACAAACATAAAACCTTATTCTTCGCTTTCTTAAGGTTTTCTCTTTCTTTTTCAATCTCACATTTTTCTTTCTGTAATCATTCTCGGTAATGTCAACTGCCCCCGCGCCGTCTTCGCCGCCGCCGACCAACGGCACCGCGCCTCCTCCGTCAACTCCCTCCGCACCGCCTCCCGCCACACCTTCCGCTCCGCCTCCCTCGACCCCCTCGTCACCTCCGCCTGCAACTCCGTCGTCACCTCCGCCGGAAACTCCGTCGTCTCCTCCGCCGGCGACACCTTCTTCGCCACCTCCGTCAACTCCTTCCTCGCCCCCTCCGGCGACTCCCTCCGCTTCTCCACCGTCCACTCCTTCTGCTTCTCCTCCACCGTCCACTCCAACCACGCCGTCAACTTCGCCGCCATCGACTTCTCCGCCGTCGCCGCCATCGCACTCGCCGCCGTCGCCTCCCAGTGGCGGCGGAGGCGGCAGCACTCCGAGTCCACCGTCCCGGAGCTCGCCCTCTCCTCCGTCCGGATCGAGACCGACCACTCCGTCGCCTCCGTCGTCTTCCTCGTCGAGTATTTCGACCGGTGTGGTGGTGGGAATCGCCGTTGGGGCTGTGGCGGTTCTTCTTGTGTTGAGCATTCTCTGCATATGTTGCCGGAAGAAGAAGAGAAGACGTGATGAAGAGTACTATGCTCCGCCGCCGCAACCGCCGCGGGGACCTAAAGGTGAGTGAGCTTTAGCTACAAAAGGTTCTTTTTGTTTTTCACCTTTGATCTAATGTTAGTGAAAAAGCCTGGCATGTTTTTGCTAATTTTTTAATTTTTAAGGTTCGAGTAAATTATATGTAATTTCAAGATGTTTTCAATGTTCAATCCCTTAGTTGATTCTCTTGACTCTTGCTGAATCTCGTTGCTTATGATACACATTGACATTATTATCCATGTAAAGCTAGCTGGTTGTATTTTCATATGTTACTATTTGTTTTAGATTTTTTCTTAGTAGTTAAGTTATGTTCTAATTCTTGAAGAAATGAATGGCTCCTCACTTTGTGTCTTTTTATGATGTTCAATGGTGTATTCATGGTCAAATGATAATTAGGCTTTGTTTGGATAAACTTCTCTATAAGCACTTAGAGAAGAAAACAAGAAGGCAAAATGAATTTTTGAAAAGTTTAGATGAGTTTTTATAAAAAGCTGAATTGCCTGAGTTGATTTTAACTTGAGAGAAGTTTATCCAAACATACCCTTACTCGTTTCATGTTGATTTTTTCACAATCATTAGATATTGTTCTAATTCTTGAAGAAATGAACGGCTCTTTACATTGTGTCTTTTGGTGATGTTCAAATGTATTCAATTCTAGTCTAATGATAATTACTCATTTCATGCTGTTTTCTTCACGATTGTTAGATGATGCATATGGTGGTCCCCCACGTCAATGGCAACACAATGTTCCCCCTCCTCAAGATCATGTGGTCTCAATGATGCCTCCAAAGCCATCGCCACCACCTGCTCCACCGGCTTATGCTGCTCAGCCTCCCCCACCACCGCCTCCTTTCATCATCAGCAGTGGTGGGTCTGGATCAAACTATTCAGGTGGTGAATTTCTTCCTCCTCCTTCGCCAGGAATTGCATTGGGATTCTCTAAGAGCACGTTCACGTACGAGGAGTTGGCACGTGCAACTGATGGCTTTTCTGATGCCAACCTCCTTGGACAAGGAGGATTTGGATATGTGCACAGGGGAATTCTTCCCAATGGCAAGGAGGTGGCAGTGAAGCAATTGAAGGCTGGAAGTGGGCAAGGGGAGCGTGAATTCCAAGCTGAAGTTGAGATAATTAGCCGTGTCCATCACAAGCATCTTGTTTCTTTGGTTGGATACTGCATCACTGGGTCCCAGAGGCTGCTTGTTTATGAATTTGTTCCCAACAACACATTGGAATTCCATTTGCATGGTTTGTACCTCTGGTTTTAGCTTTCTATCACAAGATTCCTTTCAAAATTCTGTTTAGTTGGTCCATCTTTTCTGCTGAAAGTGGGCTAGGCACCAACTACCAATATTATTGTGGCATAATGCTTTTGGTGGAAGCGGTTTTGATGGTTATTTGCACTGCAGGAAGAGGGCGACCTACCATGGATTGGCCCACAAGATTAAGAATTGCTTTAGGATCTGCTAAGGGACTGGCGTATCTTCATGAAGATTGTATGTTTGTACTCTTGACTTTTATTTCTTCAACTGTAATTAATTTATGTCAACCTAAATGTTGATTTTGATTTTCTGTGTGTCCAGGTCATCCTAAGATCATCCATCGTGATATCAAAGCTGCCAACATCCTTCTGGATTTTAAGTTTGAAGCAAAGGTGTGTTGTTCTGTTATGGGTCTTACCAACACTTGCAAAAGTTGATATAACAACTGCTCATTGCCCTCTAATTGATAAAACAACTTCCATTGTTCTATATAGTGGTGATGCAACCTTTAAAATGTTATGTAAAGTCGTGATAGAATTGTTTAGTAACAAGACCTTTGTTTCTGTTGACAGGTTGCAGATTTCGGTCTTGCAAAGTTTTCTTCTGATGTCAATACTCATGTTTCTACTCGAGTGATGGGGACTTTTGGGTAGGAACACACTTCCTTCTATGTATCTTCTCAAAAACCTTGGATATCATAATGAAAAGTTGTTTGTTCATTAATCTGTTATTAAGAGCTGAAGTAATTTATTATGTTATTCTTTAATGACATGAAATAGAGAGGGTACATCATAGCTCAAAACCTCAAACTTTCATTTTTAAAGTGAAATATTGTGTCTGTGCTGTACCATGTGTTTATTGTTGTCAGTTTTGGTTGATTAAGTAAAACCAACAACAATAAGCTGTCTCATATTTTGTTGTTTGGCATTGTATTTCAAACTCATGAGTCATGCATGAATTGCTACTTTCAGGTATTTGGCTCCAGAATATGCTTCTAGTGGAAAACTGACAGACAAATCAGATGTTTTCTCCTACGGAGTCATGCTCCTCGAGTTAATAACCGGACGACGGCCGGTCGATAAAAATCAAACTTTCATGGAGGATAGTTTGGTAGACTGGGTAAGTATTATGGCGCTCCTTGTTTCTGGGCCTGATTATCACTTGTAACTATGAACTTATAATGTGTATACATTTATGCAATAGAGAGGTTTCTGTTTTTCTTTTTCTTGAACATTGTGCCACAGAGAAGCTCTTAACTAAAACCATCTTTATAATCACAGGCTAGGCCTTTGCTCACACGAGCTTTGGAAGAGGATGATTTTGATTCTATTATTGACCCAAGGCTCCAGAATGACTATGATCCTAATGAGATGGCACGAATGGTGGCTTCTGCTGCAGCTTGCATTCGTCATTCGGCAAAGCGTCGACCAAGGATGAGCCAGGTAAATTAAAGAAGTTTGTTGTCATTTGTCAAGTATCAATATGCTAAGTGTCATAGGGCAGTATAATGTCTTGTATTGGTATATCTAGAATGAAGAATCTTGAATTGGCCTGTGATTTGAGAACATGATCATGCAATATGGGGGAGAGAATTTGTCTATTGACTCTGATAATAATACCTCAAACTACAGGTTGTTCGCGCTCTGGAAGGAGATGTCTCTCTAGCAGATCTTAACGAAGGAATTAGACCTGGACACAGCACTATGTACAGTTCTCATGAAAGCTCAGATTATGACACTGCACAGTACAAGGAAGACATGAAAAAGTTCAGAAAAATGGCATTGGGAACTCAGGAATATGGTGCAAGCAGTGAGTACAGTGCAGCTACAAGTGAGTATGGTTTAAACCCATCTGGCTCAAGCAGTGAAGCACAGAGCCGCCAAACGACAAGGGAAATGGAAATGAGAAAGATGAAGAACAGTCAAGGTTTCAGTGGAAGCTCTTGATCCTTGGCAACTATGTCTTCCTTTGTCTTTTGTATAAATCTATATATGCTTCATTTCTTACCAATGTCACAGTTGATTGCTTTACTGACATCTTTGGAGAGACTTGCCAATTACAATGATTTTTTCCCATTTTTACATATGATCATCTTTTGAATTGTATTTATCAGGGTATACAACAAAATAACACAATTCGATTCTTTCATTTTTTTTTTTTTTTGCTTATTCAGCTATAGTGCTGGAAATAGATTGGCATCAAACCTTGTTTTCCATTGTTGCTCATGTGTCAATTTTTAGGTTGTTGGAAGTGGGCTGGTTTTGTTAATACGTTGGCATCAAACTTTTTGTAAGGTATTTACTTGTGTTTGTGAACCTCAAAATTAAAATGTTTCTACCTAATTCATTTGTCGTAGAAGACAACAATGAATCTTAACAAAAAAAGAAGACAACAATGAATCTTAACAAAAAAAGAAGACAACAATGAGTTGCACCCACGTTGTTTTGGTCAATGTTCAACCGTGCATGTGTGGGAACTATAATTTAGCCTTTAAACGTAGGGAAACCAAGTTGGTAGGTTTCTAATTGTGGTCTGTTTAGGAATTTTCAAAGTTTGAAAAAAAGAAAACGATGAATTGAATTAAATCAAACCAAATAATTGTAGTTAATATGATGTGGTTCGATGATCGATAATTTTGTTCCTTAAATATGTGATATATTTTTTTTCCCATCTTATTCAATTTAGTAATTAGACTGAGTCATGTATATCAATTTTTATATAGTTGCTTGTTATTTTGGTCGTTCCTCCATGTGTATGGTAAAATTCATGCATGTGTAAGAGAAGATTAAATAGTAATCCTTATCATAATAGAAGATTCATATTTAATTGCTAATATTAAATACACATGCATTTAATATTGATTCTCTCACGTATATTTAGTATTAGTAATTAAAATTACACGGACATTGAATATTAATAATTAAATTTAGATCTTTTATTTTAATATAAGGCGATTGAATCATTAAAATAAAGAAGATTCAGATAGCAACAACAAAGTAGCTCATCATTACGTTTGGAGAAAGGAGAGATTTGCTGGCTCCAAGAACCCCACACGGTTTCTTCAAAGTCAGCATGCGCTATCTCATCATCAACTTGCAAAAAGGATCGTTGGATGCTCCACTTTGAAGAAAAAGGAAGTTATTTTCAAGTGTTTATAAGCTTAACTTTACATGATATGAATTTGGAAACCTTTTACATTGTAAAAAGTTTGAAGTGGAATAATTAATGTTGAAAAGCTGTTACGTTTGTAATAATTTTTAAGGTCAAAACTCATAATCTAACAAGAAAATTATGTATTTTTTTTCCACTTTAAATTAGACTTGCTTTCAGAAACAAAATCTTTTTATTTTAAAAGAATTACAAAAATACAAATTATGTTTTTTATCCCTTAAACTCACACGTCTATATTACCAAAAAAGAAAAAACTTACACGTCTCCCACCGAAATCCAAAGAAACTATATATTTTATCACTTAGTGGCCAAAGGTATGGTTTAAAAAAAAAGCTCCAACACATTCAGTTCAAAAGGATGGTCCTGAAAACACTACCATTATTACTATAAATTTGTAAAGTTTTGTATTTCTTATAACAGATAAAAAAAAGAGTAGGGTCACTTATAAATTGATTCAATCTCATACAAATCGAAAAAATGTTTCAAAAAATAAAATAAAATAATGTTATTTTTATTGAATTGGATTGAGTTTGAGATTTGATTTTGAAAACAAATTCAATCTAAACCAAACTTATACATGTGTACTCCCTTAGGTCTTTAAATATAAGAAACAAAATACATTTTTCTTGGTCTTAAATACAAGAAAATTTTAATTAATTTTATCTCATTTAATGTTAATATATTTAAAATACTTTTCATTTAATTAAGATTTTAGTTTCAATAGCATTTTTTATTTTTAATATCAAGTTCCAATGAAGGATAAATAAAAAAAATTAATTGAGATTAGTATAATTAAATATAATTAACTAACTTTCTTAGTTAGTGTGATTTTTTTTTCTTTTTTTATTTGAGATAGGAGGAAGTATATATTTTTATTAGATGAATGACTATGCATTGTTATTGTAAAATCTTCTAAGATAGATAATCAATCAAAAATAATTATTGATATAACTTTTAACATAATTATTGTAAATATTATAAATAGTTTGCAATTAAATGATAAAATTGATTTATCCTTTCATTGCATAAATTGTTTTCTCTATTTTTATTTATAAATTTGTGGCAACACACTCATGTTTAAATTATTATTTTTTATATGTTTACAAAATTATCACTTAACTTATACTTATTTATGAAAATATTTTAGGAGTTATACTAATATTAACTATAAAATGACTTCTAGGTGGCATAATTTCTCTTATTTATCTTTTTTATTATTTCCAATTAGCCAATAGAAAGTGTGCAAATGTATTCGTAGTATTCGTGCGGTTTTTTATTTCACACTAAATAGCTGGCATGACTCATTAAAGACTTCATGTTTTGTACAAGAAAATTGAAGTCATTATTAAGAAAATGGCTTTGAAACTCTTTCAAAGCTGTTATGTTGTTAAAGTTAAAGAAAACAAACACTCCCCACACTAGTCATAGAAGAACCTAACAGGTGAAAGAATCAAGAATCAAATAGGTGGAAGTATTGGGAATCAAACGGTAAAAGGCAATGGCACTAGACAGAAGAAAAAAAGCATACTTATTTTGGATTGGAAAATATGATATGAGAAGAAACTTAAATGATGAAACAATAAAATAAGAATGAAAATGGGTGAGAAAAAAAGCTTTCAGAACTGCATGTCCCCTACTAGGATACTACCATGAGAAATTTAGAATCCCATATAGATCGCTCATTATTCACCGAACCAATATTGGTCTATTTTATTTTGATCTGGTTCCTGCACGGTCTTCTTCAACCTCAGGATTCCAAACCATATAATTGAGCCAAAGATTCTATAAATGCATACTTATCCACTATAGCATATCAATTTTAAATATTTATTTTTAAAGATAGCTTAATTTATTATGTTTTATTTAATGTTACGTGTTACCTTTCTAAATTATCTTTTTATTGAGTGTGTAAACTAATTTTTGTGTATTACTTAAATTTTTTTATGACAAGACTTTACTTTTATACTTTAATTTTTTATAATTATTGAAAAATATAAATTAATTATTTTAATATTTAAACAATTTATATTCTAATAATAATTAAATAACAAACTCAAAATTTTATATTTAACTTAAAATATAATTCTTAAACTTCTTATTTTTAAGTTCTTTGTTATTTACTAATTTTTATATAGTTTGAATTAAAATATAATTAATACCTTAATTCAAAGTGATCTCCACCCTCAACTAAAACTGATCCATTCCCTTCCACTTTGTTGATCAATTGTGCTGTGGTGTATCTATTCTATATATATATATATATATAAAAGATGAGGAACAATCTACGTGTTGTTCTTGATGATTATATTGGGCATGCTCCATTTCCTTGCCATCTACACAGCTCCAAAATCTGCTGCCATCGACTTATCCACACATGTGAATAACAAGTACGATGGTGGAGCATTCTTGCAATGCTGGACTTTGTTATACACTGTAGATGGATCAACTTGTGAGCTCAGCTTAGTAAAATATGTTGACAAAGACGGCAACGTGACTTCGTAAACTTGGTGCTCTTGGAAAAGATAAATTACTTATCTTGCCAATGCATAATCTTGCGCAAAAGAAGAACTGAAACCGATATTGGCCTTTCTATGAATTATAGTTCTTTGAAGTGGATGAAGAGAAACACGACCACTGATGCACAGGGTGGCGCTACGGAAACCAAGGTTTACTCTTATGGGAGTGGAAACTGGGTGGGTCTTCTTGTTGAGGTGTGCCAGAAAAACAGTACCGATAATGAAGAGGTTAATGCAGTAGTAATTTTGGCACACTATTTTGCTAACAGTAGCGGGACAACTTTTAACAGATCAACTGAATCAGATATTGGCCTCTCTAATGCAATTAGTATTGCCAATGATGGAAGATTCCGGGGGCATGCTAATGGTAGTTCCATTAGATGCAAAAAAATTTATGCTAAGGGAACATATCCTAACATGTCATGTACCCCAACATTTGTAGGGACAAATTAAATAAATTTAGGTTTTTTTTTTGTGCAAAATAATTTTTATATAGTTGGTATATATATATATACTACGAAAATAAGATTTAATATCGCCTGGTTAACATCGATTTTGACGAAAATCAATATTAACAAAAAGGTGGTGACATAATTATAAATAAAATGAATTCGTTAAAATCGGTTTTCAAAAAATCGATGTTAACGTGACTTCGTTAACTTCAATTTTTTAAAAAATCGACATTGTTTTTCGTGTATATATATATATATATATATATATATATATATATATATATATATATATATATATAATTATTTTTCTCGCATCCACTGTCACTCTTCATCCTCACTCTAACCCTAACGCTCTCACTTTTCATCCTCACTCTAACCCTAACGCTCTCACTTCCTCCGTGGCACTGTAATTCTTCCTCTTAGCACACTCGCTCTCGCTCACACTCGATGTATTACTCCCACTTGTACTCGTTCTCGGTCGGAGTCTCCTACTCGCACTAGCTGTTGATGTCAGTGTCGATCTTGACAACGAGATATGTATTTCGCTTAAATGAACAAACTCGCCATGTGGTGTTACTTTGCATTGTGCTTTGGGTGGCGACTTAAATGCTTTATCCTGTGCTTTGGGAGGTGTTGCTTAGCGTTGGTGGAGACGCCATGGCGCCGTTGCCATGTGGTGGACGACATGAGGGAGAAAACACAGTGTGAGGTTGTCGTGAGGTCGCCTTTTTTGTTATATAATATTAAATATTCATTATTGTAGACATTATATAACATTCGTTTACTCTAATACTTTGAAATGGTCCACTAATGAATTTTGTATTTTTTTTCTTGTTCTACACCATTATTTGCGTTGGATAGAATATATAGTTTGTGCATTTATCTGCCTATTTCACTCACCAGCACTCATATCTATTCACGGTGGTTCAAAAGATGAAAATAGAGACAGGGTTGGTAGACAAGCAACCTCCATCTAACGCCTAACCAGAGGACATTGGCAGAACATGATCAACCCATCTAACGGTCAACCACAACAGAGTTATGCGTCGACCCATTTCACCTGGTAAGAATCCCCATGCACTCTAGGTTAAAATTTTGGATCCTCTGTCACAGACCCAAGATGATGTTAGGATTTTTAACTTAAAGCAAAAAATAGATACTTTGAAAATATGAATATCATTCTTGGTTTTCAAAAATGGGCATATGCATTGTGTCTTTCAACTCCGTGGCATGTACTAGACCAATATCATATCTTTTGGTTTACTACTAGTAAGTGTGCATGCATATTTATTTTTAAGCAGTTCTAGCTTTTAAGCCAAAGGATAATTTTAGATTAAAGACTATACAATGTTGGATTAATAGTCGCTAACTGAACAAATTTAAGGCAAAACAGATGTTGTGGATTAATAGTAACTTTTATATTGTAAATGGAGTTTAGAAATGATGAATGAAGATCAAAAGGATTAAAATAAAATGACCAAGACAATGATGAAGATTAACAGAAAACTAGAGAAAATCACACATCAGTAATGCTTATATTGGTTTACTTTTACTTTAAATATAACCTTATAGTGAAGTGAGTAGGTCCATTGTTGTAAGATGGAAGGATCAACTAGAACATATTTAACATCTACTAGACAGTAATGACAGCATGCACTCTGTTACATACCACTAAGATCTAGTAAGCCCAACTATACTAGTGGGATGGATAGAATTCAGAGATTTCAATGGACTCACAAGAAATCATAAGTGACCATGATCCATTTTGGAGAGAGTGCTTTCTCATCTTCAAAAGTAACTCTCAACTAAAAGCTTATCATAAATGACACTTTTTGCATCACCAAATTCCTAATTCAGTCACTTTTAAAGTTCTGCTAAATGAATACAAAGTAACTTACAACAGTTTGATGAGTAACTCAACATGGTATATAATCAGTACAAAAGTGTCTATGTTTGTCAAATTTTAAAATCATGTACATATCTAAAAATCGATGTTGTGACCGATAGAGGTACTTTTGTACTGATTATATAGAGTAGGGAGTGACTCACCAAATTATACAACAGAACGTTTTTTGTTGTTAAAGAGAGCAAACTAACACCTCCAATGCACACTAGATATAACAGAATAGAACAAGTAAAAGAATCAAGAATCAAAGGCAACGGCCCTAGATAGAGAAAAGAGGTTTGAAAAATATGAAAGAGAATTAGATGCTACATACATGATAAAATTAATCTGCGGAAGAATAACGCTTTCCTTGCAACGAGAATGAAAAAATGATTCTGTAATGTGTGTATTTATAATTTTGGCATGTGAACATCCCAACCATGCTCACTAGGTAAAACCTAATCACCCATTATTCTTTCAGTAACTGCACATGCACTTTCATTCCCGTATGTATAATACGTACCTTCTTCAAGTGGCCACCCTCAACTGAACCGATCCATTCCAATTTGTTGAGTTGTTCTGTGCTGCATCTATATAACATATAGTTTTAAATTGCAGCTGCATTTTCTCGCAATTGCCCATAATACAAAGGTTTTTTTGACTCACTACAACCCATCACAATCACAATTTAAAGAAATACAGTAAAAGATGGGAAACAATGTTGGTTTATTTCACTGTCACTTTTTAACTTCCATGCCATCTGCAGCAAGGAAAATCTGCTACCGTCGACTTAAGCACATGTGCAAGTAACAACAAGTGGGATGATGGATCATTGTTCGAGAAGTGGAAAGTGTTATACACCGTAGAAGGGTCAATTAACTTGCGATCTCGGCTTAAAAAGGCTTTTTTACAAAGACAACAATGTCAACACATACATTAACGTTCCTACTCCATGACAGCATAATATGTTCAAACAGATAAATTAAGGTTGTGCTTGCGGGGGTGCAAGTTCAACACTATGGGAGCAATTACCCACACAAGATACATTTTTTTACTTATACATATATGATTAAAAAAGATTTTTCCCCAATAAAAAATAAGTGTTGTTGCCGTAGACACTTTAGTAAAAGGTTTTTAGATGAAGGTAAAAAGTTATAATTAAGATATAAAAAAGAGAATAAGTTGATACTAATTGATCACTTTATCATTCTAATTTTTACTTATTCTTATAATATTAAACAGATGTAGTTAGTGATACAAACGAACACCTTAATTCAATCGTAATTTATAAAAACTAATATAAGTAATTTGAATTTTTTTATCATAAAATTATGAATTATTTAAAAATTTATATTATTTTTCTTCTGTAAAAAGTATAATATATTTTTTTTTCACTGAACAAATTTTCTGGGTCCGTACTTGATTTCAGATATACAAAACTGAAACCGGTCTTCTTCATCGCACGTTCAACTTTCGTTCCAATGGATCCATCGAGTGGAGGAAGACAAACAAAATTGTTCATGCATGGGGCGGTGTTATGGACACCAAAGTTTTACTTGTATGGAAATGGAAACAAGTGGGGTCTTCTTGTTGAGGAGTGCAAGAAAAATGGTAAGGATGATCATGAACATGCTATTTTGCCAACAGCAGCGGAACAGCTTTTAACAAATCAATTGAAATAGATATTGGTTTTTCTGTGGTGGCAAGAAAGTGTATCAAAATTGTGAATCCTCAATTTTGCTTAATTTTTTTATTTCTATGCTTAAAATTTTTTAAAAAGTATTATTAAAATAAAAGATTAAAAATATAAATGAAATATTGTTGAATAAAAAATAAATTGATAAAAATATGAAGAGAGAATAAAAAGAAAGTAAGCAAACAAATCATAAGACTTTCAAATACTTAATTATCAATTTGTTTCATAAATTATTTTAAATGATTTAATTTGATTTTTAAATTTTTAAAAGATTCAATTTGATTTTTAATTACTTAAAAATGAATCAATTTGATCCCCAAATTTTTAAGAACAATGAGAATCAAATTGAACTATTAAAAATAATTTGGGAACCAAATTAATTCATTTAAAAAAATTAAAGATTAAATTAAACCTTTTAAAAATTGAGATTAAATTGAATTATTTTTAAGAACTTAAGATAAATTGAATCTTTTAAAAATTTTAAAGGTTAAATTAAACTATTTAAAATAATTTAGATATCAAATTAATAATTTAACCGGCTTATATGAAGAGGGAAGAGAACAAAATAAAGTGAGACAAACTCCGTTCCGACTCCGGGTTATGAATGTATTTCTTTTTTCATTCTTCAATTAACAAAAACACTCTACCATGCTCTCTTTTCTCATGTACACAATTTTAAAGCAATTTCTCGTGCTCTCTTTTTTTTCATGGTGGTGTCTCTAGATTTTTATGAATATTTTTTTAGTTCCTCATCTACTCGTGATTTTAGTTACAACACACACACACATATAAGGGGGAATAAATTAGGCAACTTGTCTTCTAAGCTTAGTTCACTTGATTGGGTTCAAAACTTCTTAATGGAGTTACTTTCATTAATCCCAAAATGGGAGCTTATATAACTTGTACATTCCATCACCCTCCAACAGGAGTTACTCTCATTAATTCCAAAATGGGAGTTTATATAACTTCCACATCCCATCACCCTCCAACATGAGTTACTTTCATTAATTCCAAAATGGGAGTTTATATAACTTCCATATCCCAGCATCCTAAAACATGAGTTATTAATTAAAACAAATTAAAAAAAATTACATAATCAACTATTAATTAGCTATATACCAATAAGCATAAACATTTGACACATCATTTCACTATCAGAAAATTTGGCATTTGAAAAGCATCCAAAACAGCAAAAATGTTACAACTCTATAGGAAATATAAAAAAAAAGGTTAACTTATTTGGCTATTTTCCTACAGTGATGCTGGTGGGAAAACTGGTGAATAATGTTACTATGCTAATGCTACAGGGGGCTTTCTTTGGAGGCTAGCGTTACAATTGCATTAAAGTAATGTTAAACTATATATTGGCCAATCTACCAGAACTTGATCCTTTCCTTCGTCTACGCCTCTTTTGGCGAATGCGCCAAAAACTCAATAGCAAAATACCTGCCAGAAGAAAAATACATGAAACATAAACAACATAGATATAGCAGTCTAAAGTTGAATAAAAAAGCATGTGTTTAACTAACCAGTTACTGCAACAACAACAGGAACCAGCCAGTGACCACCAACCAGCATAGGTGCATCAGGCTGCAAGAATTATGAAAGAATTCAAAATATCAGCAATATGCAGATCTGATAAGAAACATAAAGATCAACACTAAAAAACTAATCCGTTAGTTGTTTCTGTTTCATACAGTCATACCTCATCCCCATAGAACAGGCCTAAATACCTGTTCCCCAGAGAATCATCCTTATTACTTCTCACAGTCAACCTAGGACGCCAAATGTTGGAAGCATCAGAGGTTGAATTTAAACCCCTCCCCAAATCAATGACAGGATATCCGGGCAATCTTCTGTTTCTTCCTCTGACTTGCAAACTGTAGCCCTTAGTTCCCCAGATTTCAAGCCTTGTGTCAGTCCTGCAGATCAATTCCTTCCCCACGATAGCTGAATATGCAGAGAAATTTACATCAGTTCTGCGTGATGGCAACTGATTGTCAGCTTCATACAAAGGAGAATCTTGTTTATTTGAGTCAGAGAAAAGTTCTGGATCTCTAACGTCTTCATTAGTAAAATCTAGTATTTTCCTCAGAAGGGTAAAACAATTAGTAACCATATGGCTGCTGTCCAAACAATTGGAGTCCCCATACACAGCTATGCGACCTTCACCCATCACTGTGAGACCAAGAATTGGAGAATCTGCCTGTTTCACCAAAAAGAAGCCATATTTCAAAATTAGAAAGTATCTCAATGATGATGTTGTATGGTTTGAATATACTATGCTATAAATAAAATTTGATGTTCTTTTAAAGTCAAATTAATTAATTGTTGAGGTGATGGTTTACCATAAAACAATTTACAATTTCATCAAGCCAAGTAACTTTGTACAACTTGTCGTGACAAGCTTAGGAATTAAATTTAACCTTTCCTTCAGAGGCTACATTTCTCAATGTTTTTATATTAATAATTAATAACTACTAACAAAATAGGTGTCATGCCACACCTTGGTTGAGCCAGAAGTTTGCAGCACATTCTGTGTGGCTCCACTTTCTGAACTATCTAAGAAAGGAAAGCTATGTACATAGCCACCCCTTGGAAACCTCACTATATCTGTTCCAGAAGCATAACGATTCTGCTCACCCAAAAGTGAAAAATCACCATTCAGAATCTTATCTCCAAAAGCAATCCCAAATGGAGCCAAAAGATCATTCAGTGCAGGAACATTTGCACCTCCAGTGACTGGGGTCCACCAGCTCCGTGTATTGTCATCAAAGAATCTCATCTTTACCATGGTATCTACATTATACCATTCAGAAAAGACAGCTAATCCCAATCCAGTATTTACAACATCATCTCTCAGCTTTTCAATCTCCTCAGCAAAGTACTCATCCTCAAGATCCACCAACAGAAGTGTTCCATACAATCGAGCATCAAAGCATGTAAGAGGAGAACCAAGTGATTCAACATAGTAACCAGCATCTCGTAACATGTTGAACATGATGTGAAAATTTGTATGCAGATGATCCCCATGCCAGTCAAGAATGTCATTACGAACATCCAAGGAATCTCTGGGAATATAACCAGGTGGGTATTTGATATTGTGAAACTGATCCCACAAAATCCGTTTTGACCGTGGTGGTGTTGGCACCACATTTAACTTTAATTGAAGCACACATATGCTAATTCGAGGGCCCTTCTCTCCTTGAGCCGGGGGGCTAGAAACCTTGAGAGTCACATTACCTTCAATCTTTCCGGAAAACTGTGCACCTTCTTCCTTGATTTGCATGTGAATGGCCAAATAACCAGTCCAAGGCCAGATGATCTCAGAATAAGTAAAATGTATGTTTAGAAGATTTCCTTCTTCATCAGAAGGATGCCATGTTGGTGTACTATCAACATATCCAACAACACCCATTCCATTCAAAATGGTGGCATTGAAGATGACAGGCATGGCACCTGCATAGAGTGGCTGACGACAGAAGGGCCATGAGTAAGGACAATCTGTATAATCAAGAACACTGGGAAAGATGCTTGCCCTAGGTTTGTAGCTCTTAAGAATCTCATATGATTCTAACCTGAAAATTACATAAACAAGAAAACATGATTAAAAAACAGTTAAAGAATCTCCCTACTACTTTTTGGGAATTTTTTAAATAAATCACTACAGTTTAGAAATTATAAATGGGTCCCTTTAATTTCAAAAACTTTTAGGATGCGGTCCTTGAATCTAGTTTCCCTGTTAGGTCCCTACAGAAAACCGATTAAAAAAGATCTTCAAACCAAAGGAACCCATTTATAGTTACCAACTATAAGGACCTATGTAAAAAGTTTCCAAAAGCAACGGGGACCGGCAGATTAATTTAAGAATCTAATGAAAGGCAATTACAATTGTTTATGAAACTGGACCAGACTGGCCAGCTTGAGCAGAAAATTGGGGAACTGATCAAGTGTCTAGTACCAGTCTGGTTTCTAAAATGTTGACAACTATAATAGTAACGATAACTCTGCAACTATTGCTTTGCTACAGTAAACTTTATGTCCCAGAAAGGTATATCTTAAAACAACAAAATAGAGACCTAAACAGGAGAACTTACAGATCAACTCTGCCAGCACCCTGCTCATACATGTTAGGCCCAGAAAGCTTTGCAGCACCCTCAACCAATGCTTGTTTCATGCTTGCTGGGTTTAAGATATTTTTTCTATCAGGTTCAGGAATGACACTGACAAGCAAACATACAACACCAGCAACTACAGGACTTGCAACACTAGTTCCTGATAAACTTTTACAACCCGCACTAATTTTTGATCCCATTATGTCCCGTCCATATGCAACTATGTCAGGCTTCACGCGGCCATAACTGCAAGGTACAGATGTCAGCATGTTTTAAAAAATTATTAATGAGTAAGAAACCAAACTTACATATAAATTAAAGGAGTTACAGAAATAACAGATGACAAGAATAACTCATGTATCAAATCAAAAATCTTTTCACATTAGATAAATATCTGCCATGCCATTGTACAATTACTGAGGCTTCACAAAGCTCATCACTTCTTAACATAGGATCACTACAAATTGGAAGTGGAGATGATGATGTGTTACGACCAAACAATGTGGTATTTAGTTGCTTGAACTCAAATATCCATTCTTCACCAATAAAAAGTGTTTTCCTAAACAAAATGGTTTTTTAGAATATCATACTAAGGAAAAAAATAGAAGTCCTCATTGGAAATATTCAACAAAAGCCAGTTGAAGCAGGAGTGATGAAATGTAAGCTAGAGAAACAAATAAGTAAATGTTACCCATGAGGAAGTTCCCAGGTACTCATGCCACGTGAGGAAAAGGAGGCTATATGGTCACTATAGTCAATACCACCAACACCGATGACATCACTTTGATCTGCTGGATTGTTCAAAGTTCCATAAAGTGGCCCATCATTTCCAATTGCAGAAACCATGATTATGTTATTTGCTGTTATCTCCCATATCTGTTCAACAAATTAGCATCATAAAACTCTAAAAAAGAACAGTTCTGTAATTGGTTTAAGAAATAATTACTGCATATGAGTACCAAAAACAAATAATGACTTCTTAAAAAATAACAGTTACAGCAGAGAAACTAGCATGTCATGTTATAATTATTCATTAAATAATAGCACCATATCTTCATAAGTAATACATTTTGTAATTTCCTACCTCAAAATAAACGAAATACCAAACCTAATAATACTATTGAATTAGTGAGCTGGAACAGATAGGCACAAGATATATACCTTTTCAACAAATGGGAGATCCAAGTAGTCAGGTCCTCCTATGCTCAAATTTAGCACATCCATATTGGTTGCAATTGCATAGTTGAAGGCATCAAGGAACCATGATGTATATGACACCTGCAATAGGCTGAATGAAATCTTCTCAAAATCTTGCCAACTATTCTAGAATAAAAGTATTATAAGCAAAAAAAACTAGTAAAAAAATGCATTTATAGCCTAATCAATATGCATCTAGGTTTCTCCCATTTAGAGCTTGCTAACTATTACTCTACTTGGTTTATAAACTTCTGATGATCATTACATCATCCATGTATGGGACACATCTGTGGAATGAAGATATGCAGTTAATAAAGTTTAACTCAACCCCATCCACCTTCCAAGCAAGAAGAGCATCCAACAATAGCATCCAACAGGCATTACCTGTGCATCAGTGAACACACGAAATGCATATATCTCTGTATCTGGTGCAAAACCAAGGCATTCAGCATCTACACCAGCAATAACTCCCGCAACAAAAGTCCCATGTCCAAGATTATCATTCAACGTATCTTCATTTGTCCAATTTGTGCGCTCCTGTAAAGTTCCTCATCATTCAACTTATCCACGTCAACCAAAAACAACCATTCCAAATCAACCATTACCTTGATGTTACGAAAATGAGGGTGATCAGCTCGAATTCCTGTGTCAAATATGGCCATTTTGACCTTGGCACCAGTGTACCCTTTTGCCCAAAGATCCCCAGCCCCAAACATTGAAGTAACTTGTGATCTCTGCCACAAACAGAAACACCTCAAAACATGTGAATGCACACTTTCAACCATTAATAAATTCAAATATATCATATTTAAGTGTGTGCTTGGGTGAACGCCTGCAAAATTGATTTTAAATTAGTGATTCATATTTAGATTATAACAGCAGCCAGTATGAAATTTTTTTATAGAACACAAAAGCTATACCTAACGTTGTTTCAAGTTTCAACTTAAAATCAATTTTAGAACCAAAATCAGTTACTCAGCATGAGACCAAAGAGATGGCATTTCAACGTGATTTTAGATGATCAATCGTGAATCCAAACACGCACTAATAGCATGTTAGGTTCCACATTCCAAATGTGGATTTCCATGTTTACTAAGAAACTAATAGTTATAACTTCCACATCCCATTCATAATTTCGGGTTTCGAGACACGCTATAAAGCAACATAAACAAAGCAATACCAATAGCCATAACCAAATGTACCAAATCAAAGTTCAAATCCTTCTCGCTTCCACAAATACCCAACATCAGAAAACCAAAAATATTTCACCTGCATCAACAATTCCCGCCCCCATTTGACGGAACTGCTGCGATTGCTGGCGTCTTCTTCTTCAGCCTCAGAAAACGACATCGCAGTGAAGATCTTCCCGGGGCGCTTCTTCTTCCCATCCTCAAACGCACCAACCTTGTTGTCGTTGCGTCTCTGATCCTTCTTCGTCATCAAACCCCTCTTGTAGCTCATGTCCAAGCTCACGTACTTGACCGACCCCAGTTTCTGAATCTCGTCAACTACTCCCAAATCCTCGATCGCGACCAGCCCGAAATCGGTGGGAAACTGCGCCGCAGGGTTCCGCCGTGGGATCCAGCGCCAGCCCTCTGGGCGGAGGGCGGATTCAAGGTAGGCGCGGTGGCTATCGGCGGCGGCGTAGTGGCGGAAAGCGACGATGTAGTTGGGAGGAGGGGGCGGCGGATGGGAATTGGGGGTTAGGGTTTGGAAGAGGGCAATGGAGAGAAGGAGGAGAGAGAAAGAAATGGAACTCCATTGGGTGGTGGTGGTGGCCATGGCGATTGGCGGCAAAAAAAAGTTGCTTGTTTTCCTCCTACTACATTGGAGGGAGAGTATGTAACAGAGAAATGAAACAGAGATACATGGCAAATTAGAAAAGAAGAGGTTTAAGGTTATGGTGTTGTGTTGTGTTCACTGTCTCAATCATCGTCTTCAGTCTTGCCTTCTTTCCTCTTGTCTTTCTCACTTGTTGTCTTCCTCGGACTCCCCTTCTTCATCCATCTAAAACTGTTTTATACTAAGATTTTTTTATTTAATTTAACACCAAATATTAATTAATATCATTTTGTTTTTGTAATATTAATAATTAAAATCATATATAATTATCTATCTCTATCATATATGTATAGATTCGGCCTATCGGACCGATCCAATTCGGATTCAGTTGTATAATCAGACCGATTGAATTATTGGATCAATCATACATTTCGTTTGAGATGACTTTGTCAAATTTAGACCAAACCAATTTAGGGTAAATCCAATGACTTGGTCCAATTCTTAAAATTCATTTCGAGTAAAAAAATAAAAATAAAAGAAAATAGAAAAAAGAGAGATGAAATAAAAATACCAAATTGCTTTCAAAATGCAAATGAAGTTATTTATGTGAAATTTTATAGCAAACACTTTTTTCTAAATTGGAATATAGTGGAAGGGAAATATTTTTTATTTTTTAAAAATTTAAATAATTTTATAACAAAATGTTTAAAAAAATAATATTTTTTGAGATAAAAAATAATGGAGTAAAAATTATTTTTTTAAAATTAGTATGCAAATATTATTCATATAATTTACTTGTTTATTTCTATTCATCTATTCAAGTTGAAAGAAATTTGTCTGCTTATTATTCATCTAAAAATATAAATAAGAAAGAAAAAAAAGTACATGAATAGAAATAAGAAAGTTGAAAGAAGGTTCATATTTTAATCCTTTCAAAAAGTAAAGGTACATATGTTAATATTATTTATTTTTTATGGAAAAATTACTTTTGTTGCACTGATAGTCAAATTGTATCAGTTCCAACTGATTTTTGTTGTGGCAGAAATCAGCTATGGCGCGAGGGCTAATTCTATCTTCGCCAACACTCACTGCAACAACTTGTCTCTTTGCTTCCATCTCCAAAACCCCGCCAAAAAGTTTCAATCTTTCATTCGGTCTTAAACTTATTCATCACCACTATCATCTTATTCCATCGCCTTGCTCCTTCAGCGTGGATTCTTCCCCTTCCCAATGTTCAATCGACATTTCCAAGTACACAGAAACATTTTCCAGGCGAATGGCCATGGCTGGTCTCAAATCCCATCACCGAATTGGTCAGCTTCTCTTTGTGTCACTCATCTTCCCAGCAGAAAAATTGAATCTTTTTTGCAAAATGCAAATATTTGCTCAACTTGGTGTGTGCCCTTTTTGTTATAGTGTCGTGTCAGAATCAAACTTAAAGTAATATGCTGATAAATTGAAAACGGGTGGAAAATGCAGCTTCTAGAATATTATCAATGTTCTAGTTTTGCAATGAACCTACTGGCCCAATGCCATTGCTTATTAACTGTTTGATGATATGATACCTCTTTTCGTATCAGCTCTGGGAGTGTCTGGTGGCCCTGACAGTATGGCACTCTGTGTGTTAACTGCTGGATGGAAAACTGCTGGTGCTGATGCTGTCACATCTGAGAATGGTGGTTTCATAGATGGACTACTGGCAATAATTGTTGATCATGGTCTACGAGCAGAGAGCAAAGAGGAGGCAAATATTGTTTCTCACCGAGTTTCAAAAATGGGTGTGTCCAAATTTGGCTGCTTTATCTGTATTGCAGGAATGGAACCTGGATCTTCTCGTGTTAAATTTTTCGCATGACCTTGTCATATGAAAATTATGTCTCTGTCTTTCTTTAGTAACATTAAATGAATTAGACTTTATCAAAATTTGGGAAGGTTTGTGGGGAGAAAGATAGACACCAATTTTTTCATGGCAAGGTTATGTGAAAATTTAACATTCAAAGATTTATTTTCTGTGATTGCATAGTACTTATAAGTTTGGCTGACATAATATAACATACACACAGGAATCAGATGTGAGATTGCATGTTGCGATTGGCCAAGTGGCAGACCAAAACAGGGTCAGTTGCAGGAAGCTGCCCGGGAAATGAGGTTATCGTATCTATACATTTTGTTGAAGTATTGGATATCTGTACAAGGAACTTTGATAAAGAATACTAATTACAGATTTTGGTTTATTGAACTTTAGGTACCAAATCTTTCAAGAAGTGTGTGCCCAACACCGGATTGGGGTATTGCTTATTGCACAACATGCTGATGATCAGGTTTGATTGACGATACTTTATGTTTACCTGTATCTCTAATTCTTCATTTCCCCACATTATTTTGATGAACTGCATGCCACATGTAGGAGCTCTAGGCCTTTATGATGGATCATAAAGTGATTTATTAATGTTCGGGAATAGACAATCTGCATATGGTTAAATACTTAAGACAATATTTTGAAGAAATAATTGAAATTTTGAGTGGGAAGTGGCTAAATGTGGCGTTTTATTATTCTGTAAGATTGAAGGCTTGTTCAAGATGTTAGACATGTAGTGATTGTTGAGAAACAATGCAGGCCGAGTTATTTATTTTAAGGCTTTCTCGAAATAGTGGTGTGCTTGGACTTGCAGGCATGCCTTTCACCTCCCAGATTTTCCCTACATATACACAGTCCTACAGGGAAGTTCAAGCAAACCAGGGCATCCTTCTTGTGCGGCCTCTTCTGGAATTTTCAAAGGAAGATATGTACAAGGTTGGTTCTGGATATTTGTTTGGTTTGGTTATGCATTGCTCTTTTTTTTCTCCTATGCCTACCATTTGAGTTCATACTTGATAATTTGGATTCTTTTTTTTATCTGTACAGATATGCCAAGGAGGTAGTGAGAATTGGGTAGAAGACCCAACTAATCAAAGTCCATTATATGCACGTAATAGGATAAGAATGGTGCTGAATAATTTGTCATCTTGTAAGTTGTGATCATATTCATCATTTCTTTAATATTAATTTAAGAAATTTTTAAGTTCTTCTAGCCATGATTCCTTTTGGGTTAAAACTTAAAAGCACTCATTCTGGTTCATCTCAAACTCATTGAATTGTTTGTAAACATGGTTCTTATACAATGTAGTGCACATGCAATTGAAAAAATATCAATGTCTGGAGTAAAGGGAAGAAAATGAATTTGGTTTTCTATTCTTGATCATTATGACACAGGATTGTTCTATTGGCTTCTGCCTCTCTATGTTATTCAGTACATAGATTCTACCATGGAGTCTGCCTCTTAGATTTGCAGAGGAACTGAACAGTTGTTGTAATAACTTTTATTTGGAGGTTTTTCTTTATTTCTATTTGGTGGTTTTCAATTTGTCTAATGGGATCTAATTTCCTCCCTCCTTTTGTTCCTTCTGTTCTAATCACAGGTCTTCTAATTTCTAATTTCTACATTAGCCTTCAATTTGCATCAATAGTCAATCCTATATATAATTAAAAAAAAACTAAAAAAAAAAAAAAATAATACTTAAAATGAAAAAGAAAAATGAGAAAGGCTGGAAGAGAAATACTTAAACAACAAAATTGGAAATTGGAAAATTGGATAGTGGGTGAAGATAGAAGATGAAAATTGGAAAAATAATACTTGTAGTAAATTATTAACTAACCATTTAAAGAGTAAACTAAAAAGTAGATTTTAACTCACCTTAAAAATATGATGACTTACATAACTACTATGCCTAATATGCTTGTTATGACTGGTAGAATCAGTTCTGAATAAATAGGAAAAACTGGAAAATATATTCAAGACAAACCTCAAACACTAGCTCAAAATCAGATTGACATGTGAACTGAGTTAGAGAGACAATCACTAATCACTATTATTCATAACTTTGTGGCTCTAGTATTCTGTTACCACTCTTCCCCTTCCTGTTTTAAACCTTTTCAATGGTTGGTTTGCTAACATTCCTTTCAATAGGGTGTTTTTGGCACTAGAGGGTGAGGACTAATTTCTTAAACAATCAGATAGATTCACTGTTCATGCATTGCTAGCCTCCTGCCATGTCCTGCAGCAAGCACAGCATTCTCTGAGAAGTTGTCCTCTGCAATGTCTGCTAAAATTGAGCTTGTGTTAATATATCAAAGAAACTTTCAAACATTTTATATATGGTCTTGAAGATTTGGTGGTGTAGTCATGACTTATATGGGAAACACGCTTTGAGTTGTCTAAATGACTTTTTTTCTTCAATATTTCCAGCTGCGTTCAAGTTTGAACTCCAAGTACTGATTTCTGCATGCCGAATAACACGCACATATGTTGATCAAATTGCCTATAGCTTGATACGTGATGCTGTGGTTATCAAGGATGTGAGTATCCCTTAACTACTTATTCCATTCATTCCCTATTTGATTAATGCTTGAAGTATGGAATTACTAATTAACTATGTAGAATTTTTCATGATGCTATGAAAAATAGTACATGTAAGCCCTTCATCTTTTTGTTTCTCTTATTATGTTAATATATTTCCCTGGAATTTACTATTTTCCTGGATGTTGGGATTTTGTGTTGGTTTCTGTTTGCAGCATGGGTATGTTGTTATTGATTTACAGATTCTTTGTCCTTTGAAAGTTGAGGACATATGCCTGATGAAGTTTCTTTCCTTGATACTGCAGGTACTTCTGGTCTTATATATGATTACTTTCCTTTCAAACTTTGTTTGTACATGAATATTCTCATAATAGTAGTCAAACTTTTTGTTTCAGTTTGTATCACAAAGGCAGAGGCAAATCAGAGGTAGTGCTTTGAAATTGCTAATGGACTACATTCGTACTTTTCCGTGCAAGGTAAATATGCTTCCATCAAATTGCTTTGTTCCTAGCAACTGTGTAAAAGTTTATTTAATATTGCCTATACTGCAAACAAGTCTAAAAGGGATTAACTTAGACCATAGTATTTTTTACCTTTATTGTTAATAGACGCACGAGTATTTTAGCTTTAAATATTTTATTAATTTCAACATTCTTAACTTTTCATTTTGTCCTCAATTATCCTGTAGAATTCTGTTACAGCAGCAGGTTGTTACCTTTGCCCGGATCCTGGTTCTAGAGGGTCCAGAGTCTTGGTCTGCTGTTGTTCTAATGGTTGTGCTTTTCCTTTAAAGATTGAATATTTTGAGTCACAATCTCAAGGACAACAAGGGTGTTGTGTTGCCAATGAGTTAGAAAAGATTATAGAGGCTGAGAAGTCATATGCAAATCACTTGGTTCTGGATGCATCAGATGTCCACTTTTTGGATGTGAATCCTGAGTTAGTTTTGACTGAAGCCAAAAGGCTAAACATAATTGGTGAATCAACCTACAATAGCATTTTTGCATTGCAGAAGCAAGAAACCGCTCACTTCAGGTCTAAAACTGAGGTCATTTCTGACTCTGCTTCAAAGCATGGGGTTACCCCTTTTAGTAAATCACTTCAGCCAGGGCAGTTCTGTTACTTCATGGATCGATTCATTCTCACATGGAAATTGAAAAATAATATTGATAATGATGAACTTTCTGGTTTAGTTGATTATGAAATGGATTTGGGTGAAGAAACCAGAAGCTTGTGTTGCACATCTTGTGTAGCTGGTAATAATAAAGTACCTGAGGTGCGACACATGATAGAATCTGATTGGCTGTATCTTGCTGAGTTATCAAAATATCCACTTTCCAAAAACTTCCCTCAATACGAGGTTAAATCAGTGAATGGAACCAAGCAGATAATGGACAGAGCATCTCCATGTTTGCACTATGCCAGTGTATCAGCAAAACAAGCTCTCCGCTTTTTAAAATCTATCCCAGTTGCTGCAAGGAGAAGCCTGCCTGTTCTGATCAATCAACAAGGACAATTACTAAGCATTCCAGTAAGTTGACCTCTCACTGTAATGTCTTCACAGTGGTAATAAATTTACTCTTTTTTTCTGCCTTGTTTTACAAGTTGTCTGAATTCATTTACTGATGATGAATACACTCTGAATATTGATAATCCTTTTAACTAGTGCCACCAAATAATCAGTAGACATCCTCTAATATTTTTATTCTTTCTATTTGTAATATTTTGCTTTGTTGTCAACACTGGGACCTAATTCTACATTCCGGAATATTTCAGAGTGTTAATTTCAAGCACTGCCCCTTCTTGATGGTGCATATGGAATTTAAGCCAAAAATACCGCTTGGAGGAGGTCATACCTCATTCATATAGCAAAATAGTGACATAACACTAAAGACCATGATTGCAAGAATGTTTTGGTGGCTGGTTCCCCAGTTTGAAATGAGACAAGTTGTAACCATCCCTGACCCCAGCAAATTTCAAGTCAACCAAAAGGGACACATCAAAATGGAATGATCGATAACCAAGCTCTGGCCACCCAGCAACCACCATCTGCTTCTCTTACCAAACAAAGTTCAACTTCCACTCCCGGACCTTGCACAAATTGAGTCGGAGGGGTGCTAGATCTTAGGCCAACAGATATGAAAGTGTGCAAAGATGTCATCATTAATGATAGGTATAGAGTTTGCAGAAGCAACCGAGCTGCATATTCGAATTACCTCTTCAAAGTTTTATGGTTAAGCTTCTGTCGGGCTTTCTTAGAGTTGACACATGTACATGTCTGAGAGTAACACAAAGGTCACAAGCTTGTTGCTAATGCTGGACAGATCCTCTTAGGAAACCTGGTAAATTGGAGAGTGGAGATTTCTTATATGGACTGTATGTTCATTTTTTGTTGTGGACTCTCTTCAATAACTAAGCTTTATTACATGCTCAAATTCATGTAGTTGTGGACTCAATAATTGCTTATAGCATGAGAATGATGAGGAGATTGAATAACTATTTGATGATTCACCCTGTACCTTCGTTAATTTTTCACTTTGTTGCAACAACAAAATTAAAAAAAAAAAAAAAAAAAAGAGCTTATCAACTCCTTTCACACTTCACAGGAAAAAGAGCCTGAAACTTGTGTACCACAAACAAGTTCTAGTCATTCCCAAGTTTTCATTGTTATTTGTTAGTCCTCGTACACAAAACTTGAATTCTTTGAACTTGTTTGAACAAATACTTATTAGTACTTAAATTTCCTCCATTTCTAAATATGATTGGAGTTAAGTGTTGGAAAAGGGGAGAGCAGATATTTATTTTTAAATTAAGAGTTATACAATATTATAAAAAAAAATAAAAGAATAAAAAATATTAAAATAGAAAATATTTATTAAAAATAAAATAAAAATTTCACATTTTCTATGGAATTCATGCTTTCACTCTCTACTGAAATGTATGACAGAGACCGTGTAACAGAATTAACTAATTCGCTTTGCTTTGCACATGCAAATTACATAGAAAATATTATCAGAAACTTAATATTACGTTTCCTTGCTGTTTTTTGATTTATTGTTGGGGCCACATTCTTTTTTTTATTTTGGCATGATCTAATTGAAAATTAGATGGGAGAAAATTCTTGAACCATTGGTTTTTCTCTTTGCTTTATATGTGGAGTTTTGTTCTGTGAAGAAGGGACTCTCTAGTTATTTATGTTTATAATTTTATATGACTACTCACACCCTGCAAGGAAAACTAGGATAATTTTTGGGTGAGTTTGGTTTGAGGAGATGTGTTCTGATTTTATTTTTCCTTTTCACTATTACTTGTACAATATCTCATTACTTTGTTTTTTGTTGGTAAAAGTTTGAGCAAGACATGTTTTATAATAAATCATGAAATGAAGTGAAAATAAGATGAGATATTTGTAAAGTGTACCTATGCCTAAAACTAGTAAGAAGGTATTTAGGGGTGTCAAAAAGTGAATAAGGAATTTTTAGTTGCTCATTATCAATATGCTCCTTATATAGTTAAGCTAAACTAATGCATGTAAGGTGCTTTAAAGGGAAAATAAAAAAAGGCAGGGTACGGAACCACTGAGCCAACGCATTACCGAGACTGAGTGTGATACAAATTATTACATTCTCCACAAATTAAATGCTGTTTGGCCGCAACCTATAATTCACTCTTCCAAGTTCCAAGTTATTCGGTGTCATTTTGCAACCACCATTAATCTTTTCACATTATAGGAGTACAAATGCACAATAGTACATTGCTGCTATTTGCATTATCAAAATCAAAATTTATTACAACCAACTTTGTTACTATTGTAATCCTTGTTAGCAACTTATAAAAAATATCCCACAAACTGTTGCACTTATATCAAATGGTGGTAATATTATTGTGACACTCATTAATTTGTGAGACCATCATAGAATATTCGTACAAGGCTAGCTAGACATTAGGCAATAGGATTAGGAAGAGCCTAATTTGGTCGCTACTCACGAAGATAAAGACAGATTTAGTTTATAGAAGGTTACACTGCATCAATTTAAATTCAAGTTAGCTAGCTTGCTTTGTTGAACGTGAAAATTTTTAGTTTTTGTTTGGAAAATCCTCTTAATTATTACAGTAGTAGGCTCATAGCGAAGGGTTGGCTCGTGATGGCTGTTTTTAAATGTAGTCAGGTTTATTCAACCCAAGCAATATGAAAATTTTTATAGTTCAGACCCGTAGAGGGAATCTTATAATTCATGTGGTTAAGAGGAATATGAAAATTTTAAAATTCATCCTTGAAACACCTTCTTTTGACATGGCATCCACAATAAATTCAACGCTTCTACCCTTTATATTGAACCCCTTCTCTCGATTGATCCTTAAGAAAAAGCATAATTAATGTGACAATGGAGTCATAGTTAATATTTGAAACACTTGTACCCTTCATATTGCTTCTCATCATAACCATGCTGTTTCTTCGAGAAGCAAATAAACCATTGAGTTTGTATTGAACTCTCAATTTGTCCTGAAATGTGTACCACAATTTTTTTTAATCTACAAATGTTAGAGCTCAAGTACGAGTTTTTATATGGATTTCTTAATTTTTTTTTATTTCTATAACGATGTTTTTTTTATTCCTACCGTATTGTGTCATTGATAAAAAAATTCATATAAAATTTTACTCAAATGTAAGAAATCACAACAAACTTTAAAAAATCCACACATTTATAATTTTTATCATAACTTAATTCCAATAAAATAATTAATTCATTTTTCAATTTTTATGTATACAAATAATAAATATTAATAATTGAAGAAATTATTAAATATCAATTAAAAATATAAATTTTGATCTCTCTCATCTAGTTGAATATTGTCTATAACGATTGGTAATTCAACTTCGTTGTTAGGGGGCTCAATATTTGATAAGGAAGGCCTATAATATGTGTTTAGGTTGGTGGGCGTGATGGTTGACTACAAAATTATGGATTTTGAGAACTCTCAGTAGTATGTGGCTCTACATTGGATGAATGATGCATATACCGCATGTGTGGGGTCGTGAACACATAACATACTATGGTGGATTTTAAGAATTTTCACTGGTATGTGGTGGTGGTAAATACTTAAAAAATTGTGGTGGATTTTGAAAATTTTCACTGGTAGGGGTAATTGATTTTGCAAATTACTATAATAACATTGATAATTATACTGATTGAGATCCATTTTAGAGAGAATAACAAATATTGAGGCTTGATAGGAACAAGAAAAAAAATTAGGAGTACAAATACTGTGTGCAAAACTCCATCACACTAACCCAAATTTATAGTAAATAGTGTCCTTAACGGTAACAAATTTTTTATATGCACAACGGTCTTCAAAGTTTCAATTCTTTACCTCTCCACTTCTCCACTTCTCGATACATTAATTTCCAAAAAAAATTCAACCTTCCCGATACACAATTCTGGACCCTTCCCCACCTATCCACCTTCACTTCCCTACATTCACTTCTTTTGTTTGTGACCTCCTCTTTCTCCTTCTCTCAAATATGTCCTCTTTTTCCCTTCCTCACACCTTTCTTTTCTTTTCTCTGTCAGACCTCCCTAACTTTCACTTCCCTCATTCTCTTTCTCTTCTTTTCTTCATCATGCCACATCCATGTTTCTTTTCTTTTTTTCATCGCAACACCACCATCATGCCATCACCATCGCGATTTGTATTTTAAATGCTTGTATTTTTTTAGATTTGTGAGATGGTTGGGTTTTTTGGTTTGTATTCTGAAATGAGATGTGTTGATTGTTTTTTTTACGTTGTTTTTCCTCTTTTTTTACATGGATGGTTGATGCTAGATAATAATATTTTATCGTTAAACACCGATTTCATATATAAGATGCACTTTTTTTTTTAAGAAATCTATTCCACCATGGAGACACTCTTTATTGGACAGTTTCTTTATGAGCCCATATCTTTAAGTGTAGGAACTCGATAAGAACCTCACGCTTGGAGATGCTCTTAGTTGTTGTTAGTGGGAAGAATTCGAATCCATAATTTCTTCTCTCCTTTTCTCACCTACAAATGTGAGGTGAAATTCACATTGAATATGAATAAAAAAATTGAACACTATACAAGGAAAAGAAAAACACATAAACCTAAATATTAAAATTTTGAATTAAAATATTATGTCAAATTCGATTGTTTGATGTACTTTTGACTCATTAATAAAAAATTTCTTATTAGTTTCATAACAAGAAACAATATGATTATGAATTTTGGTAACAAGTAATCAAGTCTTATTCATTTTGTTTCATAAATTGAATTTTTTATTATATGTCATGCAAAGATTAATCACAAAACATTTGATATTGTGATGGTCTGTCCTAAGGTGAGGCAGCGTGGGATGGTTTGGGTTTCATGTGAATGGATCAACATAAAAATTATTGATAGTTATAAACCATGATTTTTCTCAACAAATTAAGGGTAAGGATTCTCTCCATTTTCTATTGTGCAAGTTTAGGTTTACTCTTCTAAGCCAACAAATTCATTGTATCCCTTTATTTTAGCGCTCAACTTGTTTTTTATTTTTTCACTTTTAATGGAGCAAAACAAAAGAATCTTTTGTGTGTGTATATATATATATAACCCACAAAATCAGAAAAATAAAATAAAAAAGAATCCTCGTTTTCAAACCGTGCATTTTTCAAATATTCGACGGTACCCAATCATAAGCCTCCACGTAGCCAGCAGCTAGGACTCCAGTATGCCAAAGCACACATGTTGCATTTCCACTGAATTTTCTACTTACCGTGGTGCTTGTTGCACCGGATAATCCTTCACGTGAGAAAATAAACAAATGAATAATAAATTAAATTAGCCATAAATTACAAGGCATAGCAATTATAAAAACTATTTTAAAGATTTTTTAAATTTATATTTACTAAAAATATACCTTACATTATACAGATGTTTTTATTTAATTATTTTTAAAAATAAATAAAAGAATTTAAAATAATAAAAATATAAATAGTTAATTCAAGTATTCAGGCAAAAAATAACTAATATATTAAAAAAATTAATTTGTGAATATGAGTAAATAATATCTGGGATTAAAAATTCTTATCAAAATTTAAAACCAATTAAAATTGAGATTTCAAAGAAAAAAGCTCTTAACGTAAAACAATAATTTAAAAACAATGCTTAATTGTACTTTGCCTTAATGTGCATTTTTGGCTTCTCATTTTTCTTTTGAATTTATTCTCTAAATTTTTAATTTTTTAAGTTTAGTCATGGGAAATATAATATTTTATGTAAATAAAAAGAGACAAAAGGATTTGAATATAAAAATAGAAAAGTTGATAAATTAAATTAAATTAAATAAATTTACTGAAGGATTGAAATCTCTCATTAGTCACATATCATAATAGAACGATAAAAACATAGTGAGACCTCAAATTAATAAAAAAATATAAGAATAATAAATAATATTTAACTCACATATCACAAGAAGAAAGAAAATATATGTGAAAATGTCCGAACGTTTAAGGGTAAAGACTTATATTTATAGAATAAAGGTTAATTGATAAGACTAATTTGTTTTTATTTTTAAAATAATTAAAATACATATAATAATATATAAACTCTTTTAAAAAGAATAAAAAAATCTCAAGGAATAGTATCAATGTTTTTTCATATGGTAGAAAATAATAGTTTTTCCAAAAAACTTAAAGAATATTATAGAAAAATCCCTTTTTATTTTAAACTTAAGCAAATAAATTTTCATTTTTATATTAAGAAATTAAAGAACTACTAAAATTAACTAATAGAGCAACCATTTAAAGATTTATTAAACCGACACATATATATCTTTCGAATATTTTAGTAATATTTCATTCTCCTGTAAATCTTTCTAAAACTTCATAAAGAAAATATTAAATAAAAAGTATTTAATATCTTAAAAATATAAAAATATTTAACACTAACCATACAAAATAAAAAATTAAATATCTTTTATGTTTCTACAATTTAACATTTATTTTTATTTTTTATTCTTGTAAAAAAAATTCATTTTAATCTTACTTGTTTTATTTTTTGTTTTAAAGTTGTTTTAGATAATATTTTTTACTGTTTAAAATACTTATTTACTGTTTATATAAATTTCTTTAAAGACTAACAAAATAACACATATTTTATAATTACTAAAACAAAAAAAAAATTACAATGATGAAAATTAAAAAAATATTAAATTATAAGAAAAGTATTTGAGCTTAAATAAAAATCAATAAAAGGATATTGTAAAAGAATTTATTTATTTTTATTTTTTATTCTTATCAAATCATGTTACATATTATTTATATATATAGATCTTCTATTTTTATAGATATACGTGTACATACATTATTAAAAAAAAAAATAGAAGATATGATTCTACTTCTAGCATTGGAAGCTTTGGATTACCTTCCGCTCGTGCTTCCTCGTGGAGACCCTCAATGAATTGTGACCGTCCGATGGATTTGATGCCTTTTGAGCGTTGGATGGAACTAGCAACGCGATCTGGCCGTTCATTATTTACAACTAAATTGAATTTTCAAAAGCTTCGAAGAGAGAGGGAGTGTGTGTGTGTGTGTTTGTGTTACGTTTTCTCCTTCTCCTTCTTCCTCCACTCTTACCTTCTTCAAATCCCACACTTCTTCTCCGTTTTCTCTCTCTACAATCTCTGCAACCTTCTCTCCCTCCCTCTCTCTCTCTCTCTTTCCGCAGCTCCCTCTCCTCGCGTACCGCGTTTGGATCCACGCGCCGCTCTATTTCGCAACAGTCGCAGCAATCCCGAGCTGCGCAATCCACGCGCGCGGTATTCCAATTCCAGCTGCGGTTTCAAAATATCGCCGCTTTCTTTCTCTGGAGAACCGTAATCGTAGGTCGTTTTCAGCGGAATTCGAAATTCGCGGTGAGAGTTTTCGGATTTTGTGTTTGTTTCGCGTGCCATGGGGGAAGGTGAAGGAGGAGGTGATTGCGTTCAGAAGAATGCATCGTTGTCGGAAGTTGTTGCTCCGTCGGCAGCGTCGTTGGAAGTTCCGGCGAAGAAGCTGGCGCGGCAGCTTGATTTTACCGGCGCGCCGGAGCATCCACCACAGCTACCGGTGGCTGTGTTGCCGTTGCCGCTGCAGGCGCCACCTGCGAGGGTTGGGTGAGTTGGTTGAAACTGTGTGAATTGTTGAAATGATTTACTGTCTGTTTTTAGTTTTGACTTGATGTCTGAAAAAAGTTGAAGTTTTGATCGTGTGCTTCTTAGGAATACTTGAAATTCCGTGGATTGGAGGCTCGTGTATGGAGTTGCTTTTTATTTTTGTTGGTTTTAGTTTTCAAATTAGTATCGTGGAAGTGATATTGTCACGGGAGACGCTGTTTTGTTTCGTTTGGAGGATTTTAGTTCTTGTGTGAGCTGAGCTTTCTGTGCATGTGGAATGTCTTGGTTTGCTATTAACAAAAGGCAATTTTGGCGATCATTTCCGTTCTATTTTACTTTTGCTCTTGATTCAAATGTTTTCATTGGTTTGCTGTAACTGTAGTTTCTTCTTCCTGTGGGAATAAGATGGCGGGAGGTCTAAATTGTTTTTAGTGACTTACATTAGTAAGTTAGGAACTTTAGAACTGTAGGTACATAATTTATGAAGTTGTTTATAGTAATTTCCATTTGTGTTTGAGCTTTTAATGGTTGGAATATGATTGTAAGATGTAAGTATTCTAATTTTTTTCTTACCAATGGCACGTGCATATGGATACAAGTCTTAGTATGACACGGGTGTGATGTGGGGATATAAATTCTGCTTAGGAAGTTGGATATGGGTACAATAGGATACAACATAATGGTTTTGGACAGTATGGTAGAATCATACGTAAAAGGGTTGGGACATGAGAGAAGAAGACCAATGGTTATATCTTATCCATCGCATGATAATACAAATTATCATTTGTCAAGAATGTGGTATCTACTATGGTATTGGTAAAAGATGCAATTGATGCTGCTATCGCATACATTTTTAAAGCATCCATGCTTCCTGGATTCTTGTGTTATGGATACGTTGATTTGTTTTGTATTTTATTTACCTATGAAACTAAAATACTTGTGAAATGAAATTTCTATTCATTTTCCTTTTGGGCTGGGAGCAAGGGTTATGTTCAATGCAGATTATCCATATTGTTTTCTTCACTTTCGATTAGTGTTGTTAAATAGCGGCCATGGTGCCGCCATGGCAGAATGGTGTGGTGGATATTTTGCCTACCACCATAGCCAATTTGTGAAGGGAGGGCCTCCATAAGACACAATGGCGTGTTCAGTGTCATCAATGGTGGAATGCAAAACATGGCGGAAGGTCAAAATTCTACCACATAAACATGCCATTGTGCCATATGGCACCGCTATGGCAGGCTTTCCTTCACAAATTGCCCATGGCAGTTGGCAAAAAATTTGCCACGCCATTCTGCCACGGCGGTGCCATGGCCGTTATTTAACAACATTGGATGTGTTTATATGAAGGAATTTTGGCTTTCTATGTTCCGCCATTGATAACACTGTTTTCGATCATATCATTGCAATTTGAAGCCTTTTTCTTTTGGGGGGTTATTTTATAATATGCTTTCCTCACTAATGTTTTCTCTTTTGTGTACATCAATCTATGTCTGGCTCTTTTATCTAAACTATTTTCTCACAAAATGTGAATGATCTGGATTTTTCTTCCAAATTATTTTCTTATACAATGTGAATGCTTTTCACTCTATTCTTTTCACAATTATAAGGCCTACATATTTCAGAAGTTGCAGCTTGAAGTGAAGCAGGCATTTCCTAGTTGTAGTAAATCATTTCAAAGGTTTAGTTGAATGGTACATGATAACTGAATGCCATATTGAGTATCTGTTTATGTTTTGACAAGCTTGAATTGATGGATCTTTTTGTGAGTAAATAAATATTAAGATGTCCACTTTGACTGTTGCATTTTGCAAATGTCTTAATGGAGTAGCTCAAACTATATGTTTTGGTCTTAAATTAACTAACCTTTACTTTTTCAGGAAACCAGAATCTCCAAAATCAAGATCAAGACCTAACTTTGAAATGAAAGACGCTACTCCAAAGAAGCAAAAGCAGTGCAATTGTAAACACTCTAAATGCTTAAAGCTGTAAGCAAAACTCTCTCTCTCTCTCTCTCTGTGGATGAGTTGTCAAACTTGAGAGTTTACTTAAACTAGTGGTCCTCTGTAGACTCGATTTGTAAACTAAGTTTACCCAATTATAACAATAATATTAAAAAAAACTATAAATTACAATATGCACGAACATAATACTAACACAATAATATTAATAATTCAACATTTCAACTCTATACTCTATAGTAAAGAAAAGTAGCACACCAGAATAATTCAACAAACTAATGGTTTATATCAGAGAATAATTGAGCCTGATATCATATTAATAAGACCCAACCCAACTGAGGATGACACGAGCTTGGAAGAATGAAGCTCACAAAAATCACAATATCACAAATCACAAATTAACTAATGAAGATAGAAGGGGCTCACAAGTTTGGAGGAACGAAGGTGGAATACAAGCTTTGAAGCTGAAGCAGAGGAGAACAAAGCTTGAAAGCCTTTGAACAGAGGAGAGAATGGTATTGTCAGAAGCTTGGGATCCCTTCCAAAGCTGTCAGCTTTCAAATCTAGAAGAGGAGAGGCTGCTTGGATGAGCTGAAACGAGCTCTAATGCGAGCACTGGGCAGAAAGCAAAGATGCAATTGTTTAAGATGTTTGAACCCCCAGCCTTATTGGGTTTTAATCACACCTCAAAACGCCTGACAAAGCATGTTGTTTTTTGGTCTGAAATGGGTGGATTGTAGACTTGCACAATCAGTCTTTAACTCCCAAGTCTATGTGATTTTGTCCAATCCTACACAAGTTTGACAGATTTGCTTGTCTGAGATTGTAAGCTAAACTCGGATGGGTTTACAAGTTGGCATGTGAGTTTGACAACCATGTGTGCATGTGTCTCTAGGAAGATGTGCCTGTAAAGTAGAAGGCTATAAGCTCACATTGGCAAATGTATGCGCACATGCCATGTGTGTACTGTGTGCTTGTGTCCTCACATTTGTTTCTGTTCATAGTATTAGTAACTTGTTTCTATCAGAAATTTATTTTCTTTTTTTCATATTAACAATAAAGGAATTTTCGTAAATGACTCCATTTATTTATTCCTTGTTTTTATTATGGTTAAGCTCAGAATTGCTACCTGTGTTTTCTGATTTTACTTTAGAAATTTGTTTTTGTTAGTTAAGTTGCCTCATGTTAAAGGACTCATTGTTATTTTAATCAATTTTCTTTTTTCCCTCTACTCTTTTCTGGTTGTTTGTTCCGTTGCTTTTGTTTTTTGGAGATTTTCTTTCCATTGTTTGATAAATGACCTGTAAAATTTAAATGCATATAGGAAGATGAAATTAGTTTGGTGTGTTTGAAGGCAGATCTAAAGCGTAAACCTAGCAACTCAGCGAATAGGGTACTATAGACTACCTGGGTGAGCTTGAGACAGTCAGTTGTGGGAATCAGTGGCCTGCTTTGAACATGACCATCCAATTTTTTTGGGATTAACTGTCTCATTCAATAATATTGAATACTTCAAAAATTGCAAGGAAAATGGAAATAGTTGGGAACATGGAAATATCATTCTTGACTAGGAAACAAATTGGAAAATATTTTTGTTCTGTCTCCATCAAATTCCTTATTATATTATGTATGTGTAGTTATATGATAAAGTCATTGGTTCCATCACCAAAGTTATGCTGCACCATTGTGGTGAAACAATATATTTTTCTTTGAAAAGGATCTGAAAGGGTATTATGTAAAAAAAATTACTGTCTTCAGTCGTTTTGTTCCTTCAACAGAGGGCAATTTGTTGTTGCAACTTATTGTTTGCTATATCAAACTAATTTTTGAACTATTTCGAGCAGGTATTGCGAATGTTTTGCATCAGGAATATATTGTGATGGTTGTAACTGTGTAAATTGTTTCAACAATGTTGAAAATGAAGCTGCTAGACGAGAAGCTGTTGAAGCTACCTTAGAGCGCAATCCAAATGCATTTAGGCCCAAGATTGCTAGCAGTCCTCATGGAACACGTGATAGTAGGGTACTCGGTTCTAACTTTTTGTAACTGGTAGTGTTGTATATAATGTTTTATTTTTTGGATGACGAGATCAATTAGATATAGTGCTTACATTGATATTAAAAGTTTCAACTATTACTCTGTTGGAGCATACTGTGAATTCTATGCTGATAATGTCTGACAACAGTTGTGCTCAAATTATCTTTTCCTTCTGTTCATTGTGGAATTTTATGAGGTCACTTTCTCCATGAGATTTTTTTCCTACAGTAAAAATCATGCTATTTCAATTAGGTGCTACTTTCCATAATTGATAACCATGGAATTTAGCCTTTTGCTCATGAGTGAAAAATCAATTTTCTGTTGGCCCGTGCCATTCAATTTGTTGATTTTGTTTTATCAAGTTATAATGTTGATCAATTATTCCTTTTGTCAATGCGCTAAAATGATTTTCTTCTTAATGAAACCAATTCATTTTTTTTTAGTCTCCTTATTTACATCTGGTTTTGTTAGCTACTTAAGGATATAAAGTCAATATAAAATGCTAAAATCTAATTAGAACTTTAGAAGTAACTCAGATAAATAATATTTTTTGAATCATGTTCCTATAAGTAATGTATTTGCAAGAAGTTGGACTTTTCATGGCATATTTTTATGGAAAGACGGGAGCTTACCATCAAATGACTTGGCAAGTACCTTTATATATGCTCTACATAAATGATGAATAAAGGTTTCTGGACTTTAATATTCCTTGTAGAAGAAAAATGTGTTGAGCTTGAACATCTTTTTTTTTTTTTTGCACTTAAAAAATCTTTAAGTTTTTCTAGTCTTGAGTCTTGACTATCAAACTTTGAAAATAAATGTAGGAGGATGCTGGGGAAGTTTTAATATTAGGAAAACATAACAAGGGGTGTCATTGTAAAAAGTCTGGGTGCCTCAAGAAGTATTGTGAATGCTTCCAAGCCAACATTCTTTGTTCTGAAAATTGTAAATGCATGGACTGCAAGAATTTTGAGGGAAGTGAAGAGAGACAGGCTTTGTTTCATGGAGATCAAAATAACATGGCATATATTCAGCAAGCGGCAAATGCAGCCATAACTGGAGCTATTGGTTCCTCTGGCTATTCATCGCCTCCAGTATCCAAGAAAAGAAAAGGTCAAGAACTCTTCTTTTGGCCTACAACCAAGGATCCATCCATTAGCAAGTTGGGACAACAGGTAAAACTTGCTCATAGCATAATTCATACTAGTTCAGGGGTTTCTTGACTTACGTACACTGTCAGCATAATTAATTTTTAAGGCCCACCAGGTAAACCATGTCAGAGGTCCAGCACCTTCCTCATCCTTGTCACCTGTCTCAGGTGCTCGTGTTGGAACTGCAACATTAGGTCCTTCAAAATTTATGTACAGGTAATATTGGTTTTAAATATGAAATGAAGATAAATTTACTACACTTAATTGCTGACTTGATTATTGTTGAAGGTCTCTTTTAGCAGACATTATACAACCACAGCACCTCAAGGAGCTATGCTCAGTTCTGGTTCTAGTATCAGGACAAGCTGCAAAGACACTTACAGGTATCTTGGCATCATACATCACCAATCACCACTTGTGCTAGTGATATCTGAAGGTCCATTATGTTTTTCTCATTATTCATTGTATGAATGGCTGGTATTAGCCTAGAAAAATCTTTTTTCTCTGTTCCTTTTATTCAACTGTTGCATTTGCATTTTAAAAAAAAAGTAAAACACTATTGATTTTGCGTGTTTGGGGGCAGACAATCATTCCATTATAGCCTTGTCCAATTGTCCTCAAACTCATGATTCCATATGAGTCCGTTCTACTTTACACAAACTAGTTTGTAAGTGACTAAACTAAGTGAGTTTACTTGGTTTTGGTACTTTGGAATTGTTTACTCAATTCTACGATCTACCAAGAAAGATTGACAAACATGGTCAGCACACCAAATGTTTTATTTGGCCAGAAAAGGGGGATAGAGGTTGCATAAGGACTCATGATATGGCTCGGTGGTTAGTGTCAGTGAGACTAGGTTTTTCTTCAGCGAATGATTATTTCAACCGGTAAATTCAATACCCTATTATAATAAATCCACAACCGAATATATTGCTGGCTGTTTTCTTCTTTTACTCACATGTGGCTTTTCCACAAAAGAAAAAAAAAATGGTGGGCTGTGTATCCACTAGTTATACACAGTTTAGGGTTAACATTAAGCTGTCATATTATGTTAAGAAAGAGAGGATGTGATGAAATTTGTATGTCAATTATACAGCGGGGAATATAAATCAAATTATATATATACTAAAAGTGATAAATACAAGGATATACATTTGTTGAAATTATAGGGTTTTAGTTATAAAGGGAAGAAAAGGAGCAAAAAAAATATAGAGACTAAATACTTTGAAATTGATATGATGTATTACTATGTGATACACAACATTAAGTGCTAACCTTTATTTATATATTTTTTTTATTACCATGTTATTGGTACGAAGTATCCACGGGCTTTGTCGATGATCAATCTCTCATCACCTAGCTAGTCACCTTTGATGGGGTCTTCACTTCCAATCATTTTTTTTTCATTCACAAGAATCAAACTTAAGACCTTATTTAAGGGGACTAAACCTAATACCACTTGGACCAACAACTTGTTGGTACTAACCTTTATTTATATATCAATATTAGATCATAATCCTAACTAAATAAGGAAACAACAAATCATGAGATAATAAGGAAATAGGGAGACTAATCCTAAGAGATAATCTATATGATACTCTGCATTATTTCAAAAATATGATCAAGATACTATCAAATATTTTTCATATATTCTAATAACATTTTATCCTAATTATCGTAATCACATAAACTGTACAACATATAATTTTCGTATTTACATTTTTTCTAACATGGTTCATCAACTTATCCTCTTTATAACTAAACTAAATAACTCACTCTGTGCATTAAGATAACAGTCAAAATTGAATTAGGAAACAATTCATCTTTATGTTATTTGTTCATCTAGGATTTGTCATTCTGTACAACGATCATTATGCATCAATAAAGAATTCATGAAACACTGCTATAACCATGGTCCACGGGACATTTTGCATTAAATTTTTTGGCTACAACCTACTAGTTTTATTATCACTTTATGCTTTTTGTAACATACCAAGTGACTTCAGCCTTGTTAATGTATACATCATTAATTACTTTTTCCTCACCAATCATTGTTATTATTATGATCAGACCAGAAAATTTTAATGGAAAAGCAAGCAGAAGATCAGACGGAAACTTCCCTTGCTTCTTCAAGTCAAGAGCAATTACCAAGTCAAAAGGAAGGTCACATTGAGAAGACTGTGGCAGATGATTGTTCGAGTGCAAACCAAACAGATAAAATCAGCCCAGATAATTCCAGTTCAGATGGTGCTGATGTCCCAAAAGGGAGGCCAATGTCTCCTGGGACTTTAGCCTTGATGTGTGATGAGCAAGATACAATGTTCATGACAACCGCCTCTCCCATTGCGCCAATGGCTCATGCTTGCAATACATCTTCACAATTTCCTTATGGACAAGGAATGACAGAGGTTTATCCTGAGCAAGAAAGGATTGTATTAACAAAGTTTAGAGATTTTCTCAATCGGGTTATCACCATGGGAGAAATAAACGGCAAGTTAATACTTTCCTCCTTTAGTTATAAATTTACTTTTGGAAACACTCATAAAATCCCGTGGTGTCATTGGGGCTTTGGCGAGAAGACCATGACCTTTCCATTTTGGCAGCCATATTTCTGCATTACTTGCTTTATTGTTAAAAATGGCTAACTTATATTCCCATTTTCAGAAACAAAGTGTTCTTCGTTGACCAGAAATGAATTAGAGAGTCAAAAGGACCCAATCATCAATGGCATTGGAAATGCCAGTTCTGAGATAGTGCTACAGCAGGGAGCCACTAGCAATGGTGTTACTAAACCAGGTTCACCTTTGGTTACAACTTCGACATCTATGATCCCTGGTAATATTGCCGAAAATGGGGAGACTAAGGTGAAGATCGAAAAAGAGATATGAAAGGAATCTAACTTAGAAGGACGTGCAGAGATACGATTGAAAGAAAAAATAAGAATGTCTTTAAGGTATTCTAGAGCTTCTGTGTAATATAATTATAAAAACATTATCATTCTTCATTTTCTGCCTTATCTGAATGGTCTGTTAAGCATACAGGCGGCATTAGCCCATGTAGGATCATTTTTTTTTTTCTTTTTATCAATTTTCTTGTCCTACTTTGGTCATTCATACATATCTAAATTAATTTTTCAGCTTCAACATTGCTTTATTGCGATGCTTGTAAATTGCTGAGTTATAATTTCATAAGTTAGTATCGCTTAGGTTTTTCATTGAATGACTTCCATAACTTGTAATGTAATTTAACATACATTATTATTCAGGGATTTTTCCATGTTTCCCTTTAATTCTGCTCTGTTCATTACTATGTCCTTTGTATTGCCACTAATATTTCAACCGTTGAGGTTCAAGCTCTGTAATAATTCAATTAGCTGTTGCGGACTTTGGCTAGGCCATTGAGTGTTTAAATATTTTACATTTAGACATTTTGTTGTCTATTATTTTGAAGAGGTTAATTGCCTGTTTCGTTCTTGTTGATAGGAGCAAAGAAGCGTATCTAGAATTAGAAGCCCCACTGTAATATAACTTTTTTTTATTTATTGTTTCCTCACCATTTTTTGCCATTGGTGTTTTTACATAACTTGTATTCTTGTACTATTATTCGATCCAACTCCGACCGCTTACATTCCTAATTTTTTTTTTTTTTGAAAATCAATCATTTATATTATATCTAATAATAAACTTTGGTATCATTTTTAATAAGCCAATTAAAAATGATTAAATTGTTCACATGAATCTCTTTGTTATATAATTTTTATAATTAAAAGTTAATAGTATATATTTTAAAATCAAAAGATGATAAAAACAGTTAGAAATATAAATACTATAATAATAACATTAAATATTATATTAATAATTATGTTCCAAGTTATGTTTTTCTCTAGTTACTTTAAAATATATTTTATGAACAATAATAATTAAAAATAATGATCTTATAAATATCTAGTTAAATTTAAAATGTTTCACAATATACTATTTTAATTGATAACTAATAATAGAAATCAAAATAAATAAAAGTGAAGAGGTTATTCTTAAAAAAATAAAAATAAATAAGCAATACAAAATATTGAATGTTGCATTGACTAAATAACTTTGATAACCTGTGTTTTGTATATTATGCCAAATGCCTATACATTTTAATAGTTTATGCACTAAATAGTGTAAAAACAAATTATACTATCATTCTATATAAATTTTGATATAAGATAAATATATTAAATTTTACGATAATTATCTTAAAAATCATATTTATCTTGATTTATGATTGGTTGATTTACTTAATTTTTTACACTAACAATACATGCATGAAAATAAACTCTTTAAAAATAATATAATAATGGATTTTATTATCTTATTTATATAATATACTTGAATATTTTATCTATCATGACCATATAAATTTAAATTTAAATAATTACAAATTATTTATTTCATTCAATCATTTTGTTGCAATTAGAAATAACAACAAATAATAAAGGATCTTTTATGGTGAACATCTCTGCATTGAATTGTTGCACAATCATTTATTAGAACTAAATGTTATTTTCATTAGAAATATGCTATGATGCATTTTCTGTATTTTTAATACCCTATAAAGTCTAATTATAAAAAATACTGTGAAAAATAAATTTGTTCACTGTTATTCCTTCTAAAAATATAATTGAATTTAACTATGTCATATAATCAAAATAGCATAACTTTATTATCTATTAATTATGTGTATATTTTAATTTTTTATATTAAAACATTAGTAGACAAAAAATGAAAATAAAATATTTGATCGTATTCTTTCCTTCTTCATTTTGATCATATGAATATGAATCACTCACAATACTAGTTTGATGGGATCACTCAGGACATTGTTATGATATAAATATTTGTTCATATAATTTGTATATTAGTTGTTATTTATTTTTATTTTAATTGTAAAATGTGAATAATTTTTTTCATTTTTATATGAAAATTGATTAAAACCATAAAAATGATTAAAATTGACTTGTATTTAAATATTGTCCCATTAAAAAATAAAATGGAAAATAAAGTCATTAGAAAGGCAACATTCAACTATAAATATCCACCTGACACAAAATTGCATAATACGAAAGGTTATCCAAAGCATCCCTAAAGGAAAAGTAAATAACACACTGTGCTAATTGTCTTATGATAATGACCATAAGGGATTGAGTTTGAATCTGGAGCATGTCTATATGTAATTGCAGAAAGAGAAAAAAAAGCACACACACTTCAATGATATACTAGCTTGTACGATACTAACATTATTAAGTCAAGCATATAAATAGTAACTAAACAGGGGTCCTACAGTTTATATATTGATATAATTTGTGGAAATTGATATTAAAAAAATTAATTTTAAAATGAAATAAAATAAAAATCATATTTTATATAAAAATAATATAATAATGATCAAAGTTATACCTAGACCACCTAAAACATAGGTGTAAATTAACCGTCTGCGCCTCTTTATTTGGACAAAATAATATTTCTTTTAGATTTGAACTTATATATAAGTTAAAGGATATTTATGTAAATTTATTTATTTTAATTACCTCACTTAGTTTTATTTTATTAACCCCTTTTTTTTTATCCCACGTTGTCGCTCTCGTTCCCATGGCAGGATCAAATCCACTCGTTTTTCTCTTCACACAGACCAAATGAAACAATCAAACAACCTTCATCCACAATGTTTGAATACAGTTTAGCATGAAGCTGCAGTTTTGGATTTATTAGTTGAATGAATGAGATAATTCAGATTGGGATGAAACATGAGAGTTTTGTAGTAGAGGAAAAAGAGCATATCTATTGGATTAATTTTGGTCAACTGGTTGAATCGTGAAAATGAAAGCAGAGAGCAAACTACACTTGCACAACATAAAGAGAAGAAGATGATTAAGAGAGAGAAGGAGACAAAGTGGGAAAGAAAAATAGGAGAATTTTCAGTTATCTTAAAAAAATAAAACGAAAAGAAATTCACATTGTTAACCTTTAGCTCATAATAATTTAAGTTCTGAAACCGTTTTGTTACGCTGAGAATGTAGTTTCATGCTAAGCAAACATGTTAAATAAAGTAAAATTAAAACACATACCAAACTTGAAGGAAATTACTTGATTAAAGTAGCATACTGAGGCCTTACTAGTCACCCCCAAGAAACAATTCTTTTCCTTAAATTTTTCTCTTTGTGAAACCAACTTTAATTTATTATTTAATCTAGGAAGGAAGCAAACATTAGTTGTTACATTTTTTTATTGTAGAACATCCAACATGCTGAACAATTGGCTTTCTCATAGACGCGCCATTGACTTTGGAGTAGATGAAGCAGGTGCACTCTGCAACCAATACAAAATACAATGTCAAGCACTTATCTTGTTTCTATGATAAGAAAGACAATTTTATTTACTGCTCCTTTTAGATTTCTTTTCTTAATTTAAATTGTTGAAACTTTCCCATGTACCCCTAAACATGTTTGAATAATCAATATGATTGAATCATATACATAATTAAAACTGAATTTCATGAAATTTGATTAGAAAATAAAGAACATGCATCTTACCAGAGGAATTCCTTTGAGTGCTCTTTCTTCCAAATACCTTGAGGGTTTATAGAAGTTACCATATAATTGTGCCCATTTTTTTAGGCTGGTAAATATATGATTAGCCCCAACCAAATCTGCCCAGAAAACAATGCCACCCCTGCCAAAAAAATTGATTGAAATGAGACACAAGCTAAAAAACAGGGCTGACATATATAGCATGCAAACTGTTCAAAAGTCAAAACACAAACGCTGGAGGAAACTGCAAGTACATGGGACACAAGGACATTATCAATTCTACTTTCTGCAGATACTAATTACACATTTCATCAGATCTTGATTAAACATAAACAATTATGTTTTGCAACCTGGGCACAAGTTTAGTTTATAAGGAGTTCAAACAGTTTGCAAATTGTTATATTTAATTATGTAACCATGTGATAACTTTATAATGCCCTTCCTTAGTGATTCATGCACTTCATTGCTCCTTGGTTGATGCATAATAGGCACAAAAAGATTTAGCAAATAATCTCGACAGATTCTCTTTTGCTTTCCCCCAATAAAATTGTGTTGTGCTGCATATCACTTGCAATTAGCTAGTGGACCAGTAACACCTTTTGGCTTTCTCTAACAACACATCTCATTTTGTTTCATTTTTGTTGCTGTTCCTTATTGGTTATTGGTTTTTATTTCTTTATTGCACACTGCGCATATTATTTTTGAAGATTTTACTCAGCTTTATCTCCTTGGTCCCATTTCTCAGTTATGTCAATTTTAAAGAGTGAAAAAAAGGAAATCCAACCGGTAATTTGGGAAGCTCATTCCAAGAACAGATGCAATGTCAAGGTCTGATGCTCGTATAACAACTCCATCTTCTAGAACACGGCATGCCTCATTAACTACTGGGAATAGTATCATCTCCACAATCTCTTGGTCAGTAATAGATATAGGCTGAAAATAAAACAAAAAACTATTAGTTTTCCTTCACCCAGTGACAGACAAATATCTATTTTCCATCTAGTTTGAGAGAGGAAGCTTAGATTAAACCAACACTTGGAAAGCAATAATGTCAATTTCAATGCAATGTTAATATAAATGGGAGTCTTTACATGACACTGCCAAATAAAACCACCTTTCCATTGGGCATAATATTGCAAAGTCTTCTAGACTCCTCGATGATTGGTAGTATTGAAGGATCAGGTTTTGGCTTGCCACCCTTTTCATAAATGTAGTACCCTTTCCCATTGTTTTTGCCTGGTAGGGCAGAGATAGCCAAGGTCAGAAATAATTGATTATATTCACACAAAATGTTCCCTGTACAGAGAAAGTAGGAATTATTATAAAAAAAAAAACACATTGATCCACTATTACCATTTCGCCCAGATTTGATCAGAAGATCAAGCAGTGGAGATTTAAATATGCGATCAGAAAATGCATCAGCAAATACTTTTGAAGTAGCAACGGCAACTCCATAGCCAGCCAAGTCTAGAAGCCTGCAAGTCACAGAAAGATTGACTTCATACTACAAACTTCAGTGCAAGACTTAATGCTTGGTTCCTCACATACCCGTGAAACCATTAACTTTTTCTTTATGCCAGTCCTTAGTTTTAGCATGCTGTTGGTAACTTGAGATTTAAAGTTGTGTTTCAAAATGCCACATTGACTTCAAACAGTTTCTATAACATAGGATTGAACTAGAAACTTCAAGATATTGAAATAGCATCATTGGCACATGCATAGTGTTAATTTGTAAGTGCATGTATTGGGGATGCAGGGAAGAGGGTTAACATGGACTAAACAAATCAATTGAAGTGTGACATTTTAATTGACGTGTATCTTGGGAAATACAGAAATCCTAAGAGAAGAGAATTACTGGAAAGGTCCAATCGGAAAGCCAAAGTTGCATATCAATCTGTCGATTCTGAAAACATCCACACCCAAGTTGACCAACAAATGGGCACCTTGTGAATATGGGAAGAATGTTTTATTCACTGCAAAGCCAGTGCAATTACCCACCACAACAGGTGCCTTCTTTATGATTTTGCCAACTGTTATCAGATCAACAATCACTTGTGCAGAAGTTTTATCAGTTCGTATAATCTCCAAAAGTGGCATAATGTGGGCAGGACTGTATATTAAGAAATGAAGTCAGAAAGCATCCATAAAACATGTCGTCAGTTATTTAAAACAGGATCTTAGTACAAGAGACATGTAATTCAATATCTAAGCTTTGAGACATTAGCTACCAGATTTCAGAAATTTCTATAGCAGAGGGTAAGTGTGTAGTATAAAGTTACATTGTTTTTGAGCAAATGACAATTGTAAGCATCTTCTTGGGGCAATAATGTGGCTATATTAACTAAATAACAATACTAGCCTTTTGACTAAGATCTAGTGTGGGATCTGCAGTCATTAAATAAACTATAAAGCACATGAACGTGCATCCCAGTGGAAAGAAGATATTTGAAAATAACAAGAAAAATGAGTTATATAACCTGAAAAAATGGGCACCCGCAATGCGATCTTGAGAGCTGGTCGTTTTACCAACAACATCAAGGTCAATAGTTGATGTGTTTGATGCTAAAATGCAGTGTGGAGGACAAATCTTCTCAAGATCACCAAATATAGTTTGTTTGAGACTGATATTTTCAATTACAGCCTACAGAGAGAGAAAATTCATGCTATTTAAATTTGATCAGACAACCGTATCAGCAAGAAATGTCATATATATCCTCTGTTGAATGTTACATATTTCCTCTGTTTAAAAAGTATCCAGTGCCATGAAACTGAGGAAATGAACTGAAGAATAAATGTTTATAAGAAAAACACTTTGCCAAGTTCTTTAAAGGATCCAAATTCCAAAATTCTAAACCATGTCAGCTATTTTCCAAGTAAAACAATAAGGACTTTAGGCAACCAACCTCAATGACCAAGTCCACATCTTTAAATTCTGAGTAATCCAGAACACCTTTAAGCAGTGACAGTGCAGCATCTGCCTTCTGTTTCGTCAACTTTCCTCTTCTTACTAAGCCATTAACATTTGCTGTCATGCAAAATAAAACAAATACATTAAAAATGCTACAAAATTATAGTATGTATCAAGGATGAGACTGAGAGTAGTTTACACTTTTCACGAGCCTTTCCTTCTGTTCCATTAAAAACTTTAAGGAGAAATTCATCCCTCAGAAAACCATACCACCAAAGTTGTAATAAATCCTTCAAATAATACTTACAGCTAAGAGCATTAAGCCATTAACATCCATTTTAATAACAATTACGTATACTAATCAATGTCCTGAAAATGTACTATTGCTGATGTGCATATTAAACCAACCATTTGATAGCAGGTGCATATTAAAAATGTCCTCAGAATAATTCTTCTGAGCATGATATTTGTATATAAAAATCTCAGACAATGGAAGACACTATTCATAGGAACTAACAACAGCTTATTATTAGCATCAACCAATTAACAATTGATCTTCTGCATCCAATTATCTCAACGTCACAAATTGATTATGGGTATCCAATTATTCCTACTTCACTCACATGACTGGAATAATTACCTTCTATTGTTTTTATTCCCTTCAGAAGAAATTCAGAATTGATTTCCTTGAGTATAACACGAATGTTGCCTAGTATAAGAGCTGTAGCAATGCCAGAACCCATTAGACCTCCTCCAATAACAGCAGCTTTTTTCACATTTCTTGGCTTAAGGCCGATATCAGTTACACCAGGCACCTGCCAAAAGACAATATTGAGTGAATGGTGAATACATTTTAAATAAACCGGAGTAAACAATCAGTTGTTGTTTCCTCAAGTTTAGCCAAGAGAAGATGAGAAATCCATATTAAAACCTAAACCAACAAAGGTCATATCTAGCCACATACCTTTGATATCGCCCGCTGTGCAAAGAAGACATTAATTAAACCTTTTGAGGTGTCAGATATGACCAATTGCTTGAATACTTCTGCCTCCTGCAATAAGATTTAGTTATTAGCTGTGAATGCTAACCATGCTAGACCTAAAAAAATATCTATCTCAGACTAAACATTAATATGACAAGAAACAGAGTCAATAAAATGGAAGGAAGAAAGCACATATTTCCTTCTGAACAAAGACTATATCATAGAACTAATAACACCTTTAGAACACCACTGTAGCCTCCATGGACTATTCCATGTTCAATCACATCTACACAAGCCTGCTGCTGAGGCAAATGTGGAGCAGTCTTCTTGACTTGTTGCCTGGCAGTTTTCAACACCGCACGTGCTTCAGACAGAGAACCAATTTTGTCTGTCCTATGAAGTGAACGAATCCAAGGTTTGCGCCTCTCTCCAATTTCAAGTGCCCACAACCTAGATGCCTTTAGTAACTCCTCAGAAGACACAATAGCATCAATAAGTCCAAATTTCCTCCCTTCTTCCGACGTGATTGGTTTAGATGTCTGCAAGAAATGCAATGTCATATTTAATTAACATTTTTTGTCAGCACAAAGCTTTTTCAAAAAATATATAGGTAAAATTATATGCATTATAACTTCCAAGGGAAAAAATTATTGCTACTAGAATGAAGCCTGCAAAAAAGTTATGCATAGTAATGAAGTTCTCAAGTAACACAAACTGACAAACATAGTCTGTTCCTTTCTAATTCTTCTTCCGGTCTATATTCATCAAATATAGTGCGTACAATTACGTTTGACACTTGGCTAACAAATTAAGATCTCCAGTTTTCCCACTTTCTTCTATTCCTTTTTTTTGTACATTGCACACGTTACTAAAAAAGTATTTGCACTCGTCAAATGCGGTAAAAATGCAGTGGAAACTCAAAACAATTGAAAATGAATGGTCAACATCTTACCAGCATCATTTCAACAGCTTTAGACAGCCCAATAAGCCTTGGAAGACGCTGAGTTCCTTAAAAATTACAAATTTTGTTAATATTTCAGTAGGTGCTACTAAATGACGAAAAGTTCCTTACACCTATTCCAGATTACTGAATACATGTGCACTGCATGCAAATGTTGATTACCTCCAAATCCGGGAATAATACCAAGAGTCAGCTCTGGTAGACCCAGTTGAGCTCTTGGAGCTGCAACACGCGCATGGCATCCCTACGCAACAAGGTGTTACATTCCAAGCACTAATGAAGACACTTGGACAGCAATTCTTATTTAAAGGAACAACATGGCTTCTCGTTGACAAAAAACTAACCATCGCCAGTTCTAAGCCACCTCCAAGAGCAAGCCCCTCTACTGCTGCAACAACAGGTTTCTTCGAATCTGCATTTATCAATAATGCTAATTAATAACACTGCAAAACTCACACTTACAGAAACACCGAGGTAATGTTTCCTCCAAGGGAAGCTCAAACTAAAAGAACAGCCAGAACCTTCAATTGAATTGACTACTAGTTCCACGGACACATCAGGGAGATGCGAGGAATCCCCTGTCAAGAAAAACAGCAAATACAGCTAATTTAAAGTTCAAATCTCACAATACTCATAACCATAATTTACCTGAATTTGTAATTTGTATCCATCCAAATTTCACTAAACCGATGTGTGTGATCATAACTTACCAGTCTGGTGAACCTTCTGCATAACACTGATATCAAAGCCACCAGAAAATCTGCCACCTTTGCCTGAAATCAAGAGGTTAACAATCAAACTGTCTTCAATTGCAGTATAAAGCAAAGCCACCATCTTAAAATAAATAAATAAATCATCACAAATGGGTCATCCAAATAAATCATAAAGGTTACCAGTCAAAACTATAGCTTTCACATCATTCCTCCTAGCTGCCTCATCAAATCTGTTCTTCAACCCCATGATAACTAATCAAACAACAACAACAAAAGTAAAACATCACACATAAATTAAAATAAAAGTAATAAAAAATGGAGAATTGGTGAATGAAGCTGACTTGGAATGGCCAAAGCATTGACGGTTGGGTTGCACATAGTGATGACAGCAACCCCATCAGTTCCAACCTCGAAATCAACCTTAGGCAACGCCATCTCTGAGAGAAACAAGTCTCAAGTTCCTTCCTTTTCGAATCAAGCAAGATCTCTTCGCATGGAAGTGAAAGAGAAGAAAGTGGGATTAAGAAGGATAAGTCCAAAGCTAATGATGGAAACTTGAAAGTGTAAAGACCGACCCTGCTTATGATGGAAAGTGGCAATAAGTGTAAAGACCGACCCTTCATTTCGTGGGGGGATTTCGCTACTGACTCTCGCAATTAACAAGAAATGAAGAAATCATAATCATAATGTTATATTTTTTATCCATAAAAATATAATAGAAGACAGTGATATAGTGGATAATTTATAATAATTCAGGCCTACTTAATCAATTAAACTACATTCCTTCACTAATAATAATATCATTAACACAATAGAGTTCTTTTAAATATATGAATTAAATAAAATTTAATAGAATCATAATATGCATTTACAATCTAAAATAATTTTATATTATTATATAATTATGAATTATTTTATATGATAAAATTTATTAATTTTTATAATAATTATCTTCAAAATCATTCTAATACTAATTTCTGGTTAAATTTATACAACAATAGATAGTTATTGAACTTTTTGAAATTGTAAACTTGTACCAATTTTTTTTATTCAATGTATTTTTCTTAATTTTAATTTAAAATAAATTTTGATTAGATAGAAATTTTGTTAATAGTACTATTGACCTTTCTTGCATGTAAAACAGATTTAACGGTGACACTATTAATATTTTTTGATAAATTAAAAAGGTAAAATTATATATTTGATTTCCTATTTGTCTCAAAATTATAAATCTAGTTTTTCTATAATTTAATTTATGAATTTAATTTATCAATTTGTTATGATCTTATTACTTCAATCCCCAACTTCAAAATTAAATTCTTCTGATTTTGAATCATCATAATATCTAGACCTAGCTTTCCTTTTTGAATAAAGATTGTAATTTCTCTTAAATTTTTTAATCTAATAAGGAGACAATATACTTTGACATTGTTAAATATTCTTTGACCTAAGAAATTATTTCAATTTAAATGTAAAATCAAAAAATTTCTTAGTAAGAAATTAAGTTCTGCCTCCATTTTGTTCTTGTCTTTCTTTTTCTTTATACTCTTACTATTTTTTCATTATTTGATTTTACATAATCGTTTTCAATATCTTTTTCTTGGTTTGAGATAGATATTTCAAGATTTCGTTGATCATGGTATTTTGCTTTTGCCCAATTTTGAGTCTTTAACTCCAATTACATTGACTCTATTAATTGCTTAGCCTGATGAAATATCGCACTTTTATTAGATGCATGTAGCAATATCTTTACTAAATTTTATGTTATATGTTATTAATATTTTTAACAAATTAAAAAATATAATTATATGGCATCTGAAAATTAGTTGATATCACTAATTTCAATTATGTAATAATTTTCCATAAAATGGAAAATAGTGTTGACTCACCAACCATGATGTGTGGGTGTGTGTTAGGCATGACAATTCTCCCCGTAACTCGAAGATCCCCGTGGGAACTGCCCCATTCGGGGTTTGCGGTCGGGGAAAGATTCCCCGCGGGGACGAGGACGGGATGGGGATGAAAAACACCCCACAGCTAATGCGGGGACGGGGACTATGCTCCCCGTCCCGCAGGGTCCCCGTATCTCCGCGTATATAGAATTTTACTTATATACCCTCATAACTTATAATATGTATAACATAAATATAAGGGTTAATATAGTATTTTATCAGTAAAAAATAAAATTATCATATATATATATATATATATATATATATATATATATATATATATATATATATATATATATATATAACTAATATCTTACAAGTCATAAAGACACAAACATTACCCAAATCCTAAAACGTTGCATCAAATTCATATTTCTTCCTTGACTTCCTTCTTCACCTTTGTTCCTTCTTCACTGCTTTACCCTTGTTCCTTCTTCACTTCTTCACCGTTAGTTTTACCGTTTCACACTGTTTTCACCCTTTTCACTTCTTCGCTTCTTCACCGTTTTCACCGTTCGTTCTTCACTGTTCGTTTTAGTCGTGAACTCGTGGAAGCTTTCGTTGCACCTTTTTCTTCTTCGAGTCGCATCGTGCATTTCTGGGTTTCGCAACTTCAAATTTTTCTTCCTCTATTGTATGTTATTCCTCTATTTTATTTATTTATTTATGTTTATTTTCAATTCTTTGTAATTTGATTTGGATGTTATGTGATTTTATTACTATTATTATTTATTTATTTTTGTATTTTTAGTCATATTTTAAACTTAGAATTAAATCTTAAATTTATTATTGTTGAAAAATTGAGATAAAAAAATTATATTTTTTTTATAATTTTTAACATGTTTTAATATTAAACGGGATCCCCACAGATCTCTCTACTGGGAGTCAAATAACAAGAATGGGACAAAAAATATACTCATCACAGTAGAAGAGACAAGGGGAGCGGGCGAGTACTCCCCGTCCATGTTCTGCACGGGTGTCATGCCTAGTATGTGTTTCGTCCAAAAAAAAAGTTCGACACGTGGGAAACACGCAGGGAAAATTTGTTAAATAAAGGGAATGGGGTCTGGTCTTTTCTTTGACAGCAGGACTGGGGTCTTATCTTATACTACTTTAGTTCACATCAAAATATTTCGGTTTGAACATGGAATAATAATTAAAAGTATTAGTTTATTTTAAAATGGAGGAATTGAATTGAATGTGGATTAAAAAATTTTCAGATATCGTCTGATTAAAAAAAATTTATGTAATAAATAATTTTTCTAACTCTTTTTCATAAAAAAATATAATATTTTTTTCTAATAAAAACCTTCTATTTCTAACCCTTTTTTTTAATTCAGTTTCTAACACTTTTAACATATTTAACTTATGCATTAATATGTAGAAAATTCGTTCATATTGAATGGTTGTGATTCTTTTACAAGATTCTACATGACCTGATCAAAAGTTTCTTTCTTAACTAACATTATTGCAAGAAAAAAGCTTATCCATGAAAAACATGCTACTAGCTAGAGATTAGAACAAAACCGTCTATTGAAAGGTTATTATGGCTAAATCACGTTAAGGTGTTTAAGCTTATTTATTGAGTAAGTTAAATTAATTTTGTAAAGAAAACATATTTATCAAAAACATTAAGATTTGGATTATTCCAAAAAAAAAACTAACAGATGATCTAGTTTAACAATATTATTATATAAAATTCTCATTATAATGTTCATTATGTATTCGTTAGTGTGTGTTTGTTTTGATTTCTATCACCCACAAACGGACGTTCAAACAAAATTAAGAAATTGTTGTTTATCAGAAAACAGTACTTTAAAATATGAGTCAACTAGATGAAACATGTATATAAAATGCCCTTAATATTTTGATGTGTCTTTTTTACATAATCTTATATTGTGTTCAGATTAGAGATTATAAAATCAATATCAATATCATATGAATTTAAGTTTATAAAATAAGTATGAGTGAGAAATGTGTTTAAGCAAAATGATATAGGTTTACTTACAAGAAACATTATGTTAAATACAATGAACGTTATTTAGGCTATGTTTTGTAAGATTTTTTTAAAATAATTTTATATTATTATTTAATCACATATTATTATGTATGATAAATTTGTTTACTTTTATAAAAATCATATCAGCGGTAAATTATAATTAAATGATAGTGTAAATTTGTTTTATCTTAATGCATAACCATTAAAAGTATTATATCAACGGGTATATATTATTGCATAAATGAACATAAAAATAACTAATTTTATATTCAATTATCTATATATTTAGGAGTGTTAAAAATTCTCAATCATTATTTCATTAGATATCTTACAAAATGAGATCTCAATTTTAGAGATGATTTCATTAGATATCTTATAACTAAAATTGTTCTTTTTTCTTATCCAGTTCCTCCAATGTTGTGAACCTCTTATTAAATTTAGGCATGATATACTTTTTAGTTTATGATGAAATTTGTTTCGATCGATTTAAATATATTAACAAATCCAAACCCAACCAACTTTTATAGCTTTGGCTTTGTTAAGAGACAAGTCAATGGGTTGTGATTGATTTGAATATTTTTTTTTTATTTCTAATCTATTATTATAATATAAAATATATTTATGTAAAAAAATAATTTTCTTATTAATTTTCATTTAACATATTTTAGTTGAAAATTATTTTCTTACTTTTATTTAGCATTATTATAAAATAATATTACTAACTATTTTTAAAACATAATAGTACACTTTTTTTTTACAGAACATAATAGTAAATTGTTGAACACTTGGTTTTTAACACTATTTTTTAATGATACATTTATATGAATGTAATGCACCTAGATTATAAAAGCAAAAGAGATATAGTAAGTTATTTAAGACTTATTAGGGGATAAACTATCTTATTAGTTCCTAAAGTTTTTTAAATTTTATTTTAGTTTGTAAACATTTTGATATTTATTCTTAGTCCCTTAATTTTTTTTATTCTTATTTTTAGTTCTTCAACTTTTATTTCATCCTTACTTTTAATCATTTTAATGGACTAAAAGTAAAGATATGAAAAAAAGTTAATGGACTAAAAGTTAGGATGAAATGAAAGTTAAAGAACAAAAAATTGATGAAAAAATTTAAGAACTACAAACATAAATTTCAAAAAGTTAAGGACTAAAAAGATAATAAATCTTACTTATTACTAATAATCACAATAAAAATCACATATTATAGAAAGTACATTACAAAACACATACTATAATAATTAAAAATATAAAATAATAATGGCTAAATAATTTTTTGTGTGAAGGTGGTTAGGTAAAGCTAAACATCCATTAAAAAATAAATATAACTATAAGATATGGTTTGATTTGGTTTGATTTTGAACATCCTATATATACATATATTTATATTAGTAATTTTTAACTAAATTTGCCATACATGACATTTTTCTGAATTTTCATTTTCTATATTTTTAATGTACTATTTCATTTATTTCTATGAGAAAAAAAAGTTATGTATTAATAATATAAAATATTTTATGCAGTTATCTCATCTTAATTTATTATGTATGATTTATCACTTTTTAAAATAATTTAAATAATAATTTGCAATTAAATTATAAGGTAAAATTACACCATACATAAACATTAAGGTTCATTTTATTGTATGTATTCCTTCGCGTCAGGCAATTAGTTGGGGCAAAATAAACAGATGAAGGAAATTACTTCTTTCACCCTTATTTTTGCTTCCTGTGCTTATTGAAAAGCAAAAATATCCAAACGAACAAAAAATGCTCCCACCCTCTCCTAAACTCGTCAGACAATAGTCTTTTTTTTTTTACATGTTATACTTACGGAACCCCTATTCTAGAATATAATGTGTAATCTGAACATGTATTTCGGATTACAAATTTTGAAATATATTTATTCTGAAATTCCTTTCCGAATTGCACCCTATATTCTGGAATATAGGTCCTGGAAGTATAACATCTATTGGTTTTTAATCTTTATTATTTGCATATTTGGTTTGAAGAATTATGCTGCTCTTTAAGAATGTTATTTGTCAGTTCAAGAGGAAGAAGTAGCAAGATGGAATGGACAAAAGGATAAGACGTGGATTCTAAAAGCTACATATGAGCCCAAATTAGAATCACATGTGGGAGGACCATCTTCACTATCTCTATCCTAGAAATAAATCATTTCCTTTCTCCCTAAAATATCTAGACTTTATTTGGATAAAAAAATTTAATTAAGGAAAATAATTTATCACAGAATTTAAATTTTTGTCATCTAGAATTTATTATTTGGATGTCTTTTTTATGAAGAATTTAAAATGTTGAAATTTTAAATTAAAAAAATCTGGAATTTCCTTCACGAAATTGAAATTCTCTTCTTACATCCTTTTTCTTTCTTTAAGAAACACACTCGGAGTTCTCTTATAAAATATCTAACTAACACACTAAACATATATTTTTTTTTTCCATTCATTTTTTTCATCCTCATAATTTTAATTTTTTTTATCCAAACACAAAATTTTGAAAATAAAAAAGTTTTATTTAAAATTCTTATAATTTAAAATTTTTTCGAATTTTAAATTTCTGCATCCAAACACACTAAGGGTTTTTCAATGTTTTCTATTGGGTTAGGCAATTAGGGTCCGGTGGCATGGGACCGACGATTTGTTGCATACCGTGGTAGCTTAAACTCCAGTTTTTTTGCATTGAATCTGTGAGTTCCTCATAAAGTAATGTACCGGATTAAGGTAAATTTCCGGCACCTTTCGTGTACAACAGGGAAAGTTCAACAAACAAGGCACAAATTTCTGTTTGAGGGATTTAAGTCCAACCAATCTGAGTCATTTTTATGTAATCAATTTTGCTCTCAGTTCAAATTTTGATTTCCAATTCCTGATAAATTTCCCTAACCAAGAGGCCTTGTTCCTTCAGTGAGTCCTGTTAAGATATGCATTAGGGTTTGGAATTTATAATGTCACACAATAATAAACTCTTATCACTAGTTATTCATTGTGTTTTTACTTCAGTTTTGAACAATTCACCATTTTTTATTTATTTAGAAAACACATAAAATGTGCTTTTATATGATTAGCAATATTTTTTTCCTCTTTTAATTCCTTAAGCAGTGCTTAAGGGCATGAGTTAGCAAGACTGTAAGAACAAGGTGTTTACACGCTATTGTGTCAGTAAAAAATCGGCACTTAATTAGGTGGAGTGTGTAATGTGTACATGATTATTATTTGGTGTGTGGTGTGTAATGTACATCCTACTACCATAAGTAATCCTTAAAAAATGAGTCTGGCATGGGCACAAAGAATTTCTGACATTAGGCCACTACCACTCCAGTAGCCAAATCCATCACATCTCGCTTCCTTCCTCTCCCTTTGGTGTTTGTTATATCAACAGGTGTTAAGATTTTTTATGAAGTTGAGTGATAATTGCAATGTATACTTAGTTTGTACGTTTAAATTACATAGTAATTACCTAATTTTTTCTCTTTTAATGCTTCTTTTGACTTTAAAAGATAGAAATTTAACTTATTCTGAGTTTTTATCTCGAGAATGCTAAAGTTAGTAAAATTATAGTATTTTGTTCAATTTTTTGTACAGTTTTGACACGACGTGTGAAGCCAGCTGTATCGAGTATGAGCAGTAAGCGCACGTTTGTAGGCTTAGCGTTGGTCACTTAAGCTAGTTGTACTTTACATGTGCGCTTAGCGCGCACGTGCAAACTTAGCGCACGGTCATCTACGGAAAACATGATTGTGCAATGTTTTGGAGATTATAAAAGGGTGATACTATGCTTTTTGGAGGAGGTTGGTAAGCAAAGGCACAAAATAGAGCAAAACACTTACTTGAGAGCTCTTCTTTCATCTTCTTCCATTTTCTTTGTTCATATTTTATTTTTTAGTCTCTCATGACCATAAAAGGCTAAATTGTCCATTGTAGGGGGCTTGGATACCAAACACTCTTTGATGTAATGATCTTTAGTATCCATTTAATGTTATTTCAATATTATTGCTTCCTATCTAAGTTTATTGCCTTGTTTATAGTTTGATCATCCATTCACATGTACGTTACCTGGTTTTAAACATTGGAAAATGTTTTTATCCTAAGAACTTAAAGGAACTTCAAGGTAACCCATGTCTAGGGATAGAATAATGTTATTTAGCCTTGTTTATGCATCTTTATTCTTAGCGCAAATTACTGGTTTAGCTCTTAGGGGATTGAGAGTGAAATTAGGTGATTTAGTCTCTTTCACATGAGGAATCATGGTTAGAATAGTTTAGTTGATGAAGGTAATAGTTGAAATAACTTTAAATGATGAAAAATCCTTAACATTGCATCAAGAGTAATTTTGATAGGCTAAGTGAGATGAAAGTTATGTAAATAACTCATCTATATTTTTTTATTTTTTTTGATAAATGAATATTATACAGTAGAACTAATAATCCCTATAGCTTCGTTCAAGAATGTATAGAATTTCATTTTAATAGCCCTCTAAATCCACTTATGAAATGGATTTATCAAGTCAATAAGAAATGTGCTGGTGGAAACATTTCATATATGCGATTGAACTTGAGGATGTGGGTGTTCTGAGTACGGAAGCACGCTGATTGTAGCTAAAAAGTTCTGGATGCTGTTTATTTTTTCTGATACTCCACTTATTGAATTTTGTTAGGAATTCAATAGACACAAACACAATCAAAGATTATGTTACTAAGTAATGATCTCTGACATCTGTACCTTGGTGAATGAAAGTAATAACTGTAATGCTTATCTCTCTCTATTTCCATGTCTTCATGATGTTACCTGCATCTATGGCTAGTTGGTGCTCAGTAGTGTTACTGTGTGATGACATACAAGTACTCATGTAGGTGTTTTCATCTAGTTGCAATCTTGAGGCCTCAACTGATATCTTCAAAGATCATGCGTGTAGTTACTTCTTGAACTGGTTCAATCTATCCTCATCAATTTAAAAACGAGTCTTTTGGTTATTATGAACTGTGAATGGGTTTTTGTCAGTTAATAATGCATTACCATGCATTGTGCCTGAAGATTTAATGCATCTAATCACTAGCATTTCCTTGATTAATACAGTTCTATGGCATTTCTAAATTGAATTTGATATATTGTACTGTATTATCCTTTGAGGAAGACACTGTTATGTGTTATCCTTTGGTTGAAACCGTTGGATTGGGCAGAAAACAGACGGTTCCTTCAGAATACAATAGATAAACAAGTTGTCTACAATTTGGCACTTGCTATTTCATTTACATTGGAATGCCATTGTATGATCAGTTATTGCATGATAAAACATTTTTCAGGTCACAACATTGTGTTAAGCACAACATGGGAAGAAATGCATGCTGACTGAGCCTGCAATTCAGTTGGATTTGATTAACAATCTCTGGAAACTTCTAACTAGCTTGGATATCTTACTGGATTTGATGCTCAAAGTATTCTTTTCTCTTCTATGTCTCTTGTTTAATTGTTGGCTCATGTTGCCTTATAAACATTTATGTATTATTTTTTCCATGAACTGGAGCACAGATCCAAACCTGAAGCCTACACTTGAACCCATGACCAACAAGTCACCAAGGCACAACTTTACCGCTGTACCAGGGCTCGCCCTCTGTACACTTGTGCATTCTGATGAATTAACTTAATGATACGTTGAAGTACCTGCAATCCCCCTACCTCCTTATCTATTTATTTGATCCTCTTCAAAATGGGAAATGTGCAAGATCAGCTATTGTAACTGCATCTGCAAAGGAGTTTCAATATTTGGATCTTGGCACATCTCAAGAAATGTACAAATATCAGAGATATTTTTTATTTGGAGAATTGATTGGTGGTTGTACCAGTGTTTTGCACACATTACGTTCACTTTGTTACAGAAAAAAAAAAGTTTGTGATATTCAAGTATTTTGTGATGTTTTGTTTCACATGGAAACATAGATAGGTTAAGGTGTATCTAAAATAAAAAGTTTTAATGGTTGCCAATGTAGTGAGAAGCAAGTATGATTTAGTTTTCCTTTCTTTTCTTCTTCCCCATCACTCCAATCCTTCTGTTATACACTACTATCCCTTGGAACTAAAAATTGTTGTATTCCTTAGCATGTCCTCTTTAAAATACTGTTTATTTTGAAAACACCTTAAATCAATTCCTCCTATTATCATACCTTTCAATGTAAACTTTATAAATTAAAATTAATTTGCACTCATTCCAACTATATTCAATGATTCAAAATTAATTCTATCCCACTTTTTAAAAAAAAGGACTAGAATCATTTGCTTAATTGAGGCACTAGGGCACACTGTCGTTTCTTCATTGAGAGGCATCCTGTACAGATGTGCCTATATATCTATTTATCAACATCCATCACATGAGCCCTTTGCATAGTTGCGTGTACCATTTAACTCAAACCAAATCTGAACAATCTCATCCCTTCATGTGCCATTCAAAATATGAAGCAATTATTTGATTTTGTTTTTACCTTATCATATATATATATATATTCTGAGATAGTACGAGTAAAATCAACACTATCTTGTCTTTCTCAAAAGAATTTTGAAGATAATCCGAACCAGCAGTTGTAACCTACAATAGTTTGTACAGTCAATTTTTATATGGGTATAAAATTAAATGTGTATGTTTAATGCAAGTACTAGTGTAGTGTTTACAATATGGTGTCAGTGATTACCATGACTTTTAACATAAAAGCTTACAAAAGGGAAAAACAGAATGTCACGGGACTGAAACTGTTGTTTGTCATATTCCACCAAATTTTTCGTGCTTGCTAATCAGCTCTTTATTGAGTTTTGTTTGTTTCAACACAAGCCTTGATTGGTGACATGACATAACCCCTTTTCGTCACTCCCTTATAAGCTGCACAAAAACAAGGCATATATATATACTCCCATACATCCACAAGTCTCATTCAGCAAAAGGAGTAGATAAGGAGCTCTTGTGAAGTCTATATTTGTCTTAGAATTGTTTTCACAACTTAAACTTTTGTTTCTTCTTCTGAAGCAAGTAACAAGAGCATGGAGGTGGATTTCAAGTCTCCTTCCCTTGAAAAGACAGAAGCTGCTGAGACTGAAGTAGAAGAAAACATGCACTTTCACAAGTCTCTTCAGGTTCATATATAATATAACTATATCTATCTAGTATCTATATATGCACATGTACTCTGTTGTATTGTATATATTCTTTCTGTTGTTCTAGAATTCTACAGTTTTTCAATGAAGTTCCATGTTTTGGTGGTTATGGTGGTTTTTAGGAGCTAAGAGAATTGCAGTCTCAGTTGCACCATGCCGCAGATTATTGTGAAACAACTTTCTTGAAAAGTGAAGCTAAGAGAGAGTGAGTCCTTTCTACACTCTTATACTTATCTGAATGTTATTTTCTGCCTTTGGCTTCAGCCTTGTGTTTTTATCTTTGACAGTTTGCTATCAGGTTCAGGATTCATTTTCCCTATGGTGGTCCATGTATGTAGACATTACATGTGACCAGGCATGTCTACATGGAAAGATTTTATCCTTGTGTTGAATAATTTGCTAACATTTGTGGCCTGTGGGGGGCCTTTCTGAGTGTCACCCTGGTGTTGCACCAGCCCATATAAGTTCAGGCTTGGGCTTAGAAGTTCATTTTCCACCCTTGTTTTGGGTTAAAGTTGTGTCCCCAATCAATAGGCATAACCATAATGTTTTGGCATAACATAATACACAAATCAATGAATGTAAATGGCTAGAATTTTATTTTAATGCCTTGACAGACGGTCATCCAACCATAAATTGTCATATATATGATAAGCTAATTGACTTTTGTAATAAATCTGATGCATGAAAATTAAATTTTAATAACCATGTCTATGTGTGCTGATTTAGGAAGGTATGAATATGAAGAGGAGAAGTATATCGTTCACACTAGATATTATTGTTGTAGTGCTTTTAGAATGTCACACAATTTGCTAAGAAATCCAAGAAATATGGTGCTAAAAGTTTAGATTTTATACTGTTATTCTTTTTTTTTTCATTGAGCTTTCTAATTTTTATTTAGAAATAAAAAATTTGTTTGTCGGATGGACATTATGACCTGCGACTGATTGGGATATGTATATCTTGCAGTGTGTTGGAAAATACAAAAGAATACATATGCAGGGTCATGGTCACTGTAGTTGATCATCTTGGGAACGTCTCGGCTAATCTTGATGGCCTTATTTCTCAAACAAATGCATTTTCTGAGGCTGAGTCTAAAATCCAGTGCCTTAAACAAGTTAGTATTATTACTTTGCACTTGCTCAAAATATGCATAATGTTATCTAAAACATTATGCATTTTCATAAAATAGAGGATAATAGTATTATCAAACCAATCTGTAACATTAACAACTTATTTATGGTAGCTAATAGTTTTATGTGTATTTTGCTTATTAATTTATATTTGTTTGAAAAAAACAACTTGTTAGTAACGATACATATAAATCTTATGAAAAATTCATGATCACAATATAATGTACAAAACTAATGTAAGAATATCACTATCATAAAATAAATGCTTCAGTGGAGGAGAAAAAAGAAATTAAACTTTAACATATACAGCAAATCAATGACAGTTATTGATGATGGTCTTTTCGACAGAGACTTTTCTCATGTGAACAATATGCTGATAAGCTTGCACTCACAAAAATGAGATGGAGGGAGAAAGTGCCAAGACTCCATACACGATATTTATCATCTCGTAAATATTTAATGCCGCACCCCTTGATTCTTTTGATAGGGGAAAAAATTATTGAAATCAATTACATTATATTATTAGTCCATTATATATTGTTTTTCCATTTTATCTCATTTGTTTTTTACTTGCTTTCCATGATCAGCACCCATCCTTGAGAGACCAAGCAGCGAGGAATTAAGGTACTCATTCCTCAATAGTCAATACCCTCATGAATCTGACAATAATTAATGTCAGAACCAAGGAAGACCATGGTATTCTCATCATGAAAATGAACTATATTTTACATTTCAGTTTGGTCTTGATTATATTTTATTTTTATCCAATGCAGAGATTCTAAAACTGAAGACCCCTCTAAATTAGATGATAAACACATACTAGAAAAACATGAGGATTTGCCACTCTTTTTGTACACCCAAAAACCACATGGAGATAAGAATTTGAAGCCAACCAGTTTTACTACATTGAAGGAGCATAATTTGACCATGGGTACAAAACTGTGTTTTTATAATGGCAACAGTATAATATTTTGTTCTTCTACATGACTTTCTTTGAGTTGCATCTCTAACATGATTTTCTTTCCATTCTAAAACTATAGTGGTACCTGTTCGGGACGGTTTGTCAGTCTTAACCAAAGTTTCAAATCCTACATTTCATTTCCAAGTGAGTTTGTTTTCTATACTCTTTCCTGTTTAATGTTCATGATGCTTGTTACGTAATAAACTGGTTTCTCCCGAGTCATAGATTTGTAATTGTGAAAGGCTTGTTTTTATTTTCTTTTGTAGGGTTCCCCGAAGGTTGCACGCCATAGAAGATCCTTGCATGGCAGTAACATCTTATGGCTCATACGGCGTACTAAAAGAATCCAATGAAAAACAATGTTGCCTATTGCTTCATGTGCTAATAGCCTTATGATATCAATACTACAGCAGCACCTAGCAGGCCCAAAAGGGCACTGAAGACCCAGCAGACCTGAGTAGCCAGCTTAGGAATTCCCTTGCTCTGCATACACAAGCAGTTATAACAGAATTCAGATATTTTCCAATTCTGTTATTAGGATATTAAGAATTCTGTTATTGTTTTGTCTTATCTCTTGAGGCCTTTAGTGCCAATCCTTATCCAGTGTTATTCCCATTATAAATACCAGGAAATATGAAATAACAGCAAGGGAAAATTATCACTCAGCTTTTATCTTTTACTTAGAATAGCATAGATACTAGGAGGTTACCTTGTCAAAAGCCCTCGGATCCTAACACCTTAAGTACTCATGGTGCTGGTGGTCTGTCATTTTCATGTGGCAGTTCAATGTTAGCTGTTTGATTCAGGAAACAAGCATTATTTGCAAATATTTATATTTCGAGGCACTTTGAAGTAGTTATTTATGCAATTTTGGTTGGAAATATCATCATGGTTATAATGATTTAGATTTAGCACATGTGAATGTTCATACTCATTGAACTTAAAACTTTTGAACTGAGCAGACTTGAGGTACCAACAGCCGGCAAATTGGGTTCCAAGTGCAACCAATGAGCTTAAAAAGAAAGGGAGAAGATTTCAACAACGATTTTACCAGGACTATCAATCTTCCACTATTTTGAAATTTGAAGTGAAGAAATAAAGAATTTACAATCAGTCCAGCAATTACACAATCTAAGTCTGTATGACATAATGTACAAGGTGGTTTCAGTAAGAAGCATAAGACCCAATACATAATTATATACAAACTTCCCTTTCCATGGAAGGAAGGGATCGGAACAGAAGAGTTTCTAATCAAGTAGGGTCCTCTCCAACATAACCAATGCCTCAATGGGTGTTTACATGTGCATTGTAACTTCCTTTTTTATGTGCTCCAATCTTTTTCTCCTTCCCTATTTTGTTATCGATATTAATGTCGAGCTATGGGACTTTTTAAAGCATTCAAGTACTCAAGCTTCTCCAAATAGTAAGATTTCGATGGGGTTGTAAGTTTTGGAGATTTAGTTATACTCTTTTCATCTTTTTCTTTCACGTACTCTTCTATGTCTCCTGTGGAATTAGTATCTTCTATGTCTCTTGTGGAATTAGTATTCTTTATGTCACTCCCCCCCTTGGTAGAACTCCAACCCATGAAATCTGAGAGAGTCATTGAAGGAGGTGTCTCTGAAGATTGTAAGTAGCTATTCTCATCCTCAGAGTTTGGGGACGTCTGCTCAGTTGCCGCCGGTGAAGAATCCAATGAATATCTTCTGCTGCTCACTGCCAATGAAGGGTTCTTTGTCACCGAATCAGCGTACAAGACATCATCAATCCTTGACATAACTGTGTAAGCCAGGCTTTCTATTACTCTTGAGTAGCTCTCTAGAATAGCTTGTCCAACATCCTGTGCTCATTTTGGAAGCATTCAAATTTTGTTAGTGAACGTCTAATTTGAAGACATATACTCCCTCTATCCCTATTTACAAGACATAGTCAACAAATTTTTTGTTCTTGATTATAATAAGACTTCATTTCATCTCTGCATTTATTAATTTTTGACTAAAATATCATGAATTGTCTCTTTCTCTCTCCTATGAAAATTGCAGAAGATGAATAGATTCTCAATAAAATTAAGGATAAATTTGGAAAAATATTATAATTATAAACAATTTTAATGCTAATAACTAAATTAACCAATTTTCTTAATAAGGATAAACTAGTCAACTATGTCTTATAATTAAGAATAAAGGGAGTAATAATTAATATAACATGAACAAACAAACTAGTTGCAAAGTTGTTTTCACCTTGTTGTATTGGATTTTGCTAATGTCAAGTGAAGATTGTGGAAGTCCTGGGAACTGATGTTTGAGCATCAGCAATATTGTCTCAGCTCTCTCCTCAAAGAGTTCCCTCTTCTCAATGCTCACTGCCGAACTCCACGCAGACTTACTATCCTTATTGGTCATCTTCCTTCTCCATATCACTATGGAAGCTTCAATCCTATTCTTGAGGTCAAGCACCTTATGCTCTGTGGACATGTCCATTGTTGAGAGAAATTGCCCAGGATCAAAGTATTCCACTGTAATGCTCTTATAGACTGATTCACCAAGGCTTTCTCTACCATTCTGCCAAAGACGTGATTAAGCCAATTAGAAATCCTTAGTTTTGGTCTAATGGGTTCATTCGTTACAGCATTTTTTTTTTTGTAAAAGAGATCACTTCTATTTAAAAAAAAATTAAGAAGCTGAAAAGAATCTAAAATCAGAAGCTATTTTGAATATTTTCTCATAAAATCAGTTTTTTCTTTTAAAAAAAGTAATAAATTAACTTGTGCTTTTTAAAAAAAAAATCTCTAAAAAACTTAACACTGAATAATTTTACATCAGAATCACTTATTTTTTAATCTGTGACAAACTGGCCCTGTACTACCTTGGGGAGAGATTCAATGTAATTTTCAGGGATCTCCATTTCTGATAGTATTTGAGCATTTATTGCCATGGCTGCTTTAAGCACTTGGTTGACATTGTCCTTCTGGAACTGTATCCATTTTCCGGCCGGTTCTGACATCCCTGTTGGGGGAACTTTAACTGTTGGTAGCCACCATTTGTCACTCTTCCTTTGGCTGTTAGTGTTATCCTCAGAATTCTCATCATTTTTAGAGACATACCAGAACTCATTTTGATCTCTAAAGTTGTCTAACGTGTCCTGTTCCATTGGCTATCTGGTTAGTCCACAGTGGCTGAAATGAAGTCATTTGAATAATAGTGATTCAGATAAGATTTAGCTACTTACAATGAGCATTGCATCAAGCTTTCGCAAGGCGGGGATGTTCATGAGCAGATCAGTTCGTTGCCGTGTAGTCATGATCTACATAATGTCAGATCATATTACTTTGTATGTATGACAAAAATGAAACCAAGATTTTTGGACCTCTCATTTATAGTTATACAAGGTTGCATACCTCCATGCTTGTTCCATCCTTAGCTATCTGTTGTGATGGAGCAAATTCAACAATATAATCAGTTACAGATAGAAGCCACTCAATTTCTTTTCTCCACCTGGCCTTTCTTTCTGAGGACATTGGCTCCAGCTTTGATTGTTCTCCGAAAACAGATGCTGCATTGAATCAGGAAACAAATTATTGAATGGAAATTTCATTGAGACTTGAGAGATCACATTTCAGTTAGTCACAGTTATAATATGCATGTGCTTGAATTTGAATTGAGATGACTACACTATCTATTAATTTTATAGAAATCAAGCCCCATGATTGAAATCACACTTTCTCTTCCAAAAAGAGGAAACCATTTCAATCCCTTTACAAGCTAGCAGTAGCAATAGAATAGTCAATTGGCACACATAGATTGGAGAGAAAAAAAGGGTATATACCAGCCAGGTTTGTTATGGCATTTGACAAAGCCAATGCTGAAGAAACACCATTCCCTGCACCAGACATGTCTTCTCCTAAAAGCAGCTTAGCAAACCTTTCCTTCATCAAGTCAGCTTCTGAAATAAAAGCACAAAAGGTGTTTTTTTAGCATTTTGTGCTTAGTGTTATTGATGATCTTCTACTAACTACTAAGAAACAGTTTATGATCTTATTTCATCACTTTGAGGGGGTGATCAGACTAATTTAAGTGCAATCTGAAATCTAGACACAATCATGACTTGGCTTAAAATTTAAAGAACAAATATACCAGTTGGTGGCTTGGGAGGCATTCTAGGTGCTTCAATACCCAAGCTTGCTGCTGGACTATGATCACTATTGAGCTGAATTTCAAATTGCTGATCAAGTGAGCTTCTAGACTCAAAGCTTTTTGAGTAAATCTTACTATCACTTTCACCTGCTTCATCATGATCTTTATCAAATAAACCGTGGATATGTTTCCCTGGGATCTCAAACATCTTCCTGAAATGAAAAGACTTAGACTTCTGCATGCTAATTTGGCGATGAAAAGCTCGAACCATCGTTGATTAAACCAACTTAGATTGTCACACTGTCACCTTTGTTTTATAAAAAAACAAAGGAACAAGTAATTGGGTGTTGAAATGTTGGCCTTGAAGATATGTTTGTTGGGTTCCCTCTTCTTGATTTTTTTTAAAGTACTATTTGTTCAATGAGAGAGAACAGAAAGAAGGGAAACAAAAGAGAACCCTTCAATCAAAAAGAGATGTTAAAGAATGTCAGCAAAAAGTATAGGAGAAAATGAATAACTTAATGTTGTTTCAATGAATTGTGGTGCATGTTTGAAGCAGAAAATAGTAGGGTTGGTTTGAGGGCAGTAATCTGTTGAGTTTGTTTTATGAATGAATGGATGAGAGGTTAATGCTTGCCATTGATTACCATAAATGACAAGGAAAATTATAAATCTAACTATAGCAGTTTTCTCCACCCGCTATTTCTCTACCACCCCTTTTCTTGATTCTAGACACGACTTATCATGATAACCAATGCAAAAAATGTAAAAACAGATTGAAGGAAAAGAAAATGAATGAGTGAATGGAGAATGAAATATAGACAGCTGCATTTAATGGTTGCCATGTTTTCTGTTAATTTGAAATCAAATTTGGATTAATTTCCGGAGAGCCACGAGATGAGGTGACTATAATTAGAATAGAGCAATCCTAGCTAGGTGGGAAACAGTTTAATGTAAATCCCTGATCCTAATTCTTACGCATTTTTCATAAACCATAGTGGTATGTGTGTGATGTCTATTTTCTACATAAACGAGAGAGATAGGAAGAAAAGAGAAAGTAGTGTGAGATAACTATTTACAACAAGGTCATATTTTTTGTGAAATATCATTACTTGTTATAATATTGTGCGTTTTGGACTTTGGTGGTAGTAAAAAAAACAAAATACCTCCGGACTTATGACAACTAACATTTTTTTTTTTTTTATGAATGAAAATCAAACTCAAATTCTCATGCATTTAATTTGTATAGTAATGAAAATAGAACTTAAGGGAATGTTTGGTTTAGTTGTTTTCTGTTTTCATTTTCACTAAAAACAGAAAATGATGATGAAAATATGTTTGGTTGGATTTCTAAAAATATTTTCAGTGAAAATGAAAATAGGAAACAACAAGAAAATGAAAATAATAAAATCTCGTTTTTAGTTGAAAACAGAAACCTCATTTCGAGTAAAATAAAATTGTTGTGGCAATGAATTGTAATTTTAAGCAAATCTAAAAATACAAAAAGACAAGAAATCAATATATCATACATTTTCAGTATTTTTATTTCATGAAAACAAAAAATAAGAAGTCAAACCAAACATATTTTCAGAATTCTAATCTTTTGAAAATGAAAACAATTTCCAAAAAATGAAAACAGGAAATGAAAACAGAAAATGAAAATGTAAACCAAACACACCCTAAATTTTTATGCATTTAATCTAATTTTCTCACCACTCCTACATTTTGAGATGAGAATGAAGGGTCTATCCGGCCCTATATCTGCATTTGAAAGAATAATCGTAACAACTTTAATCTTTATTACATATATGATATTTTTATTTTCTATTTTTTTACTTACATTTTATTTATATATAAAGTCAATAAATTAATAAAGAAATTATTGCAAGTAAATTGAAATTTCACTTTTAAATTATCAAAACATAATTTTAAATGAATTCAAATAATCCATTTTAAATGCTATTGAAAACATTAAATCAAATTGAAACTTTTTTGTTACAAAATTTTTAAGCAAAATTATAAATTTGGTCCCCTATTTGTATTTGGTCCCCCTATAATTTAATTTATGAATTTAGTCCCCTTATTTTTTATAATCCTATTATTCCAGTCTCCAATCCCGAAATTGGACATTGACTATTAATTACTTACATTGATAGTCAAGTGTTGCATTTTTATTGGACATTGATCGTCACATGTTGTAATTTTATTGGAGGTTGACGTTAATTAGGTGCACGAAATTAACATCCAATTAAGGTGCAACAATGTCCAATAAAAGCACGGTGTGTGACCGTCACAAGCAACAGACAACGTCTAATTTTGGGATTGAAGACTGAAATAACGGAATTGCAAAAACTTGGGGACTAAATTTATGAATTAAAGTATAGAAGGACTAAAATTATAAATTTGAAACAAATAGGGAGACCAAATTTATAATTTTGCCAAATTTTAAAACCAAAATATAGCCTTTCAACGTTAAATATTTTAAACCATGCTATAACACTATTCAACGTTAAAATAAAAACACAATTCAGTTTAAAAAAAAATCATTTCTATATTATAAGATTTGGTACGGCCAACTCATCAAAGAAATATTTGCCTTAGTTTCTTTACTGCCAAGTTCCCCCTTCCCCCTTGGTCCTTGTTTCTTTACTTTAGTCCGCTCTTGTTTTTGCCTTGGTTTTTCATTCTTTCTCTCGTCTTTAACAAAAAAAAGTTATTAAATTAATAATTAATAAAATATATAATTAAATTATTATATATATATATATATAAATAAAATAGATGTGAGGCAAGGTGTGGGGAGAGTGCTCATACATCACCCAACCCTATTCAAATTTGCGTACATGTCCAGAACTCATCCCAACAAGTGGGTATTTATCATATTTATTTGTGAATATTTTGTAGGTATCCATAGGTCTAAATACATTTTATCTTCTTACTTATACTCCTAAGTGTGTATTTGGATGAGCATTAATAAAATTAATTTTGAATGAAATATGTTTAGATTTTTTTATTATAAAATGAAATTATGAGTAATATTAAAGATAAGATTTTTGAACTAATGCAAAAGCTACTCAATGTTTTTCAACTCAATATCAAATATGGTACAAAAATCAATTTTAAACTTTTTTCCAATGTACTTATATACGTTTTTGTTTATCTTTATTGGCCTAATGTAGTAGGACTTAATAGTTTTCAAATAGTGAGTTACTATTGGCTCCTACCAACATTCAAAATTTTCAAATATACCATTTTTCATTTTGTGTAGTGGAAACATACTTCCGCTGCACTAGTGGGGGTGCGAAAAATATTGTGTAACAAAAGTGTGATTCTATTGTATTAACAAACACTGGAAAAAAATATTGTGCACAAGGAATGAAAAAAGGGAAAGAGGAAAGGATGAAAGGGTGGTGGGGAAAGGTAGGTGTTAGTAAGGGTATTAAGGTCTTTGTCATGTGTTAGTAGGGGCCAATAGCAAATTTTCATAGGCCAATATCAGCTCCTTTTCAAACATCCTCTTCAAGTTCAATTAGGTTGGGCTTATGAGTCTGCAAGATCCAATTCTTTCTCTCTCACTTTTGTTGGATCAGTACAAGTTGTTAAGGGGAATTACTATTGGGCCCTAAATTATTTGTTTATAACCCCTACAAATATGAGAAAGACCCTCATATCCCTCAATGCAAACCTTCCCTTTCCCTTTCCCCTACGCCACCAACCCTCCCCCCCTTCCCCTACCTCACACCACCAACCCTCCTCCCGCTTCCCAGGCGCCGTACCATGCCACCAACTCTCCTTGTAACATCCTGAAATTTTACTAACTGTAAATTGATGTTTAATGTATTTCTCGTGTTAATTGATTATGTGAAATTTTATTGATTTAGGTTGAAATTATGAGATTTCAAGTTTTACCTAAACTTATTTTGGTAAAACCACGATCCTGAACTCTTTAACCGTTGGATCATCTTCAAATTTGGACTGTGGATTCATAACCCATGTCTTCACATTTTGACCATTGAGATTTGAAAAACAACATTTTTTGACATATCGCTTAGCGTGAGAAGCATGCTAAGCGCAATTCCAACCCGAGAGGAATTGCGCTAAGCGCGAAATATTGCGCTTAGCACAAATCCTAACCCGAGAGGAATTGCAATCAATGTGAAAAGTTGTGTTTAGCGCCAAAAGTGGATTCCCACTTAGCGAGATGAGTTCGCTAAGCAAGATCTGCAAACTATAAATATGTTCTTCAGCGTGAAAAACACGATTTCATGTCTCTTTCTCTCAAAACTCTGTCCAAACAACCAGAGAAACTCCTTCTCCACCACCCACGACCACCGGTGCCCACCACAAGCCGCACCACATGGAGATGAACGCTTTAATCAGAGCAAAATCCTCAGAATCCACCTCAAGGATTCGGTGGAGGACAAGCTCCCATGTCTTTCTCTTAGTTAGTTTGAGCTTCTCTTATTGTCTCTTGTGTTTTAGGTACCGTAATAGGATTTTTTACACTCCCTTTAAAATACCCTTGAAAATGAGACGTTGTAAAAATTATATTTTTTTATAAAATTGATGTTATTTTTGTGACCTTCGCTGAACTTCAGTCACATTGGCGTGATTGAAATTTCAAAATGACGTCTCTTTGTAGTAGAACCAGAAACACCCCTTGGCCCATTTTATTTTGACAGGGGTAATTGATCCCAAATGTTATTATTAACCTTGTTTTTTAAATCTATATTAAATTCCCTTTGATTTGGTATATAGAACTCTGCATTTGGACCGATGAGCGTGAATGAGAAAGATCTTTGAGCGACGTAGAGAGGAGCTAACGGAGAGCTCACAATAGGTGATGAGAACTTATTATAATTTATGGCTTTGATACCATAATTGGGGTCAGGGAACCCAATTATGGGAATGAATTTTTGTCCCTGTGCATGCTAGTTTTCAAGAAAAACAATGTTTTCGACTAATGGGATGCAATACATCTGTTATTGATAAATGACACTATCGTTTTATTAAACTTATGATGTCTGAAGATCTGGGGAGCGTGGATCTCAGGCATGAAATTTATATGTATGTGTGTGTGGAATGTGATTACTGATGATGTTGTTATTGATGATAATAATTGATATAAGACGATATTGGTGTTTATAATAATATTGATATGAAATGATGTTATTATTGATGATAATAATTGATATGAGACGATGTTGGTTTTTATGATAATATTGATATGAAATGATGTTGTTATTGATGATAATATTGATAAAGAATGATGCTATTGGTAATATTATTGATTTGAGAATGATGTTGTTATTGATGATAATATTGAAATTAGATGATATTGATGTTGGCAATGTCATTGAGATGAGATGATGTTGATGATGATAATGTCATTGAGATGAGATGATGTTGATGTTGATAATGACATTGAGATGAAATGTTGTTGATGTTGGAAATGTCATTGTGATGATGTATGTTGTGTGTGTACATGAGGGATGCAGTGACCATAATGGATATTTCTGATGGGAAAATAGAGTGGTTAAAGAGTTTTAAGCATTTCTAGATGGGGATGACTTATAATCTTTAATTATCCATGGTTAGTGCATTGATGATGCCCATGTTTCATACTTCATACTGAATGGAAATAGTATAAACTTTATCAGTAAGTACTTGTAGTTTCTCATGAGGGGAAATGCTTATACTAGGGGGCATGCCACTCAGTTTGGAACTCCCTTGAGACTCAGGTTGATCACCATGAGCGGGAGGGAGGGTGAGTTGTCTATGCACAACAAGGTGACTTCAACACTTGATGCCTAATATTCCTAAGTGAGAGTGACATATGAACACGTTGACGAATGGTACTACATTGCATTTGAAAGTTGAGGTCAAGTGCATGTATCATACTGAACATGATTTATTGGAATTGTGGAAAAGTTGATGAATAGTTATTATTAAGTATATGTTGTATTGATTGATAATTGTGTATCAAACATGGTACTTGTTTTTTCTCTTACTAATGATGATTATTTGATAATTATCGATTTCTTTTGTAATAAATTCACCCTTGCAATTTTTGTACTGTGTGATTGATACCCATGATGATCGTGAACCTTCATTCGTAGGAGCATGTGGACAGTAGTAGATTACGAGGAGTGAGATTCTTTTGTTGGAACTATCACGTTGACATGATGATGTTGGAATTATTTTGCGAGAGAGTTGTATTTTGTTAATCAACTCCTCTGTAACTTATTTTATAATTCTTTTTGAATTAAGGATGTAAATTATAAATTTAATTATATGTATGAACTAATTTGCCTTCCTTCATATGAATGATGAGTACTAAGTTAATATATTTATATATATTCATTTAAGTATTTGTGCGTTGTTTGATGAACGTATATCGCGAAAAATTTATTCTCATTTTTTATAAACAAATTAACAGAGTTTTCATAAAAAAATTAAAATTTACACGGTTTAGAATAATAATATCATAGCGATGAGGGGGGGCAGGGTTGTTACATTCTTTCCCCTTCCCTTGTGCGCACGACCCCCTTTACCACGATCCAACCACCATCGTGCCATCGCAAAGCCACCTCTATAACTTTGTCCACACCACACACCACTGCCATTGAAATAACAACGGAAATATAATTATGTTGAAACAATATAACAAAATCATATTTTTGTTGTTCATTTTTTCAACACCTCTTCTAATGAACAGAGAAAACATGATTATGTTGTATAGTTATACCACAAAATTGTATTTTTGTTGTTACTTTTTTTACCCCTTTAATATAACAGAAACATGATTTTGTTATATAACTGTATCAGGAAATCATGTTTCTGTTGTGTATTTTTTATTTGCACCCTCCATTACATAGAAACATGATTTTGTTATACAGTTATACAACGAAATTGTGTTTTTGTGCAAAGGACATTTTTTGAAAGAAAAAAAAAAGGTGTTAGTAGAGGCCATTAGCTATGACAATGGGGCCAATAGTAACTCTCATTGTTAGGCTATTGGACTTTGTATAGGCCCAAAATACAGGGTGGGTGTAGACTAGATTGCATCCACATGATCAAGCATAATAGTGTAGACTAGATTGTATCGTCCAAGACTTTATAATTCTTATATCAACCCTTCTATTCTTACGACACTGTTGTTATTTATTTATTTGCCCAAGACTTTATAATTCTTATATCAAAATCAAACTCCTCAACCATAACCTACACTGCCTGTCCCCTCCACGCTCCTTCTAAGCCAGAATTCAGGGAAAGCTATAAGTGGGGAATCAACCGTTGAATTTAGCAATAGTACGTCTTATTCAATAAGTTTACAAGTTACAGTTGTTCTAAGTTTTTACACAAAGCATTGGTCATTGGCCAACCTTTAGCCATTGAACTAAGGATAGCCACAACAAAAATATTAAACAATCATTATTGACTTATTAACAACCACCTTGTTTGGCTTTAATGATCAGCAGTGAAATTCCTAAACCTCTCTGACTATCATTATCTTAATTACCCATGATTATTTTACAATTTTAAATCATTTCCCTTATATGATTCACATGCTGCCTCATGGAAAGACGGAGCTCCAAATTAATAATTTAATTATGTAATTAACAATAAATTTCATAAATGCATACATTATGTAACATATCCATACACTTACATAAAAACAATGAAAGCCTACAAAAGTATCAAATCGAGCATTGAGTGGACAAGCTAGATACCAAGATGTCTCATTCCAACACTCATCATGGGTCACAAAAATACAAGGAGCAGCAGAAGCTGGCTTTTTATTGTTTTTTCTTTGTGCGAGTGGGACCATGTGTATGAGAATCCGTGTTCACCATCATTCAATCCAGTTAAGAGTTTTTAAACATTCTTTTTCACTGTTCCCTTCCTCTCATAATAATTATCTAACAAGATAAAAAAAATTATTTTAAAATAATAATTATTTTATTTTTTTAATATATTATTAATTATTTTTTACTTATAAAAATAAATTAATGATAATAAAATTAATTTTATAAAATTATTATTCTCTTTTTATTTATTAATTTTTCTTAATTTCCATAAAATAATTTAGGATGACAAGTATAATGGAAGAGAGGAAGTATAATTTTTTATTTTATTTTGAAATTATTCTTATTTGTCTCTTTGATCATGCACACTTGCCTGCTTGCCCCTTGTCCCATATTATAATTTTTGAGTCAAACAAACAAATTCATGCAAATGTATTTCATGCAGCATCTCTGCACAAGCTCCATTTGACAAGACACAATGGTACTCAACACATTGCATGGCAAATGTTACCACCTATCCTTCTTCTAAATTTAAATTTCAAATTTTGTAGATAGGGATTTTGAAGGCGTTTTTCTATAGATGTGAGAGAAACTTTGGACATCAAAAGAGAATTGCTTTGTTTATTCTGAAATTATTTAATGAAAGGGGTTGGTAGCTAATTAGCTATTGTGTTGTGACCCATCTATATACTATACTACCCACTACACTAGTCTTCCTTTTGTCTTGATTGTCACACTGAGATACGTATTTGCTAAAATCCATGATATCATATTGGTAACATTTAATTAACCACAAATTTAAAATTAAAGATACTTTCCTCTTTCATGCTTTCACTCCATTTGCTTAACCGCCAGAAGTAGACAGAACATGAAAATTTTGAATTAGATGATGGGGGTTTGATAAGGAAAAGTTAACAGTGTAAAGCAGAAAAAAGTGGTTGTATTTAGTAGCGAAAAGGCTACACTCATTTTAGTATTGAACACCATAATTGAGGAATGGGCCAAGCTTACACGTCAATTTTTGTTTTCCTTGTTTGTCTAAATCCATTTCAGTTGCAATTACAGTCACTTTTTCCCCATCGCTGTAATTTTTGCTTTTATAAAACAATGTCCGTTCATGAGGCGGGAAGTGCAAACACTTTCTTAAAATATTGCCTTGGGATAACATAATTGATACCATTTATTAGTGGTAAATTTGTAATCTTATTTAGATAATCGAGATGTTTTTGTTTTTTATTTATTTATGCATATGTTTGTAAAGAGTATATGCAATTGTTCACTGTGACTAACCCCTTCAGAGAATTGAAGACACTGGCCTTCCTTTCAACTACTTTATTGTTTTTTACAATTCATATGTTGATCAATTGCTTAAACAAATCCACTTTATTGCTACTCGGACTAATCACTCTTTAGTACCAAGATGTTCTTTTATTAATATTAATATTATTTTACAAATACTCTTGTTAATTTGGATTTTTATATCTTTATTAGGGGCCTTACGGTGTAGTGAGGTTTCAATAGTAAATTAATTTTTTTTAAGTTTTACGAAAAAAAAAGTACTTTGATGCTTGAATAAATAATAATTAATTAGGTATAGACGATTATTGAATTGCAACTACCATAATTCTGAGCTCAGTTTGTCGGTTTAAGTGTCTTGCTTAAGAGTACCGGAGCATTGAACTCTAAGTTGTACCCTTTTTTAAAATAACAAACACTGTCTTCAATTCAAATTTACAACCAAACAAGGAAAAAAAAACTGGTGAGATTCAGTTACATTTATTATAGGGACCAAGTGCAGAGTTGTGAAATACAACAAGAGTCCTGTGACTGAATTTAAAAAAAAAATAGCCATTTGAATAGCTTGTTTGAGCCTTGAGGGTACCAACTGACAGGTGTAAAATACAGGTGAAGTTCAGTCGAAGGGTGAAAACTTCGAATTGATTGTAGATAGTGACTTATTTAGGGAAACAAAACCTGGTGGTAATTAGAGTTTTTTGTATGAAAATGTAAAACTTTTTTTTTAACAAAAAAAAACTTTCTCTTATTTATTTTCTATGGTTTCTTATGATATTGAATACATTGGATTAGACTAAGTTTTATTAGTAAACGTATACTAATAAGGTGTTTATATGGATTTTTCAAATTTAGAATAACTGTGTGTTTGAATTTTGATACAATTCTAGTGAAAGATTAACATGCATCACACTAAAGCTAATTTATAATAAAGCTTCAACGTCTTTATATATGTAAAGAATTTGACACGAAAAATATTACATACATGTGTTTATTAATTGAAACCAGACATGTATTGTGGTCACTAATGTAAAAATGCAATATACTAAATTAATGTTTTGATTAAATGTTTCTTTTGTATTATTTTGTAAAAATTGTACAGTATTACTTGCCGGCAAATTTCCCGTGGTATGTTGTTAATTATTTAGGGACTTTTGGTTGGTTGATTTAGCTACTTGTCATTACTTATTATTTTAATATATATGCTCTGCAAAATGACGAAACAATTTTATAGGTATGAATCACTGTGCATGACAACATGCAATTAGGAATTTTTCAACATTAAAGATGTGGGTGGGGTTATATGTCTTTCAACTAATACAATACTTAGTACTTAGTAGTAACACTTCACCTTTAATGAATATTATTATAAGTGGTACAAAGGTTCATATGAGGTGTGTGAACAATGAATTAATGGATTGGTTTGCTTTCGGTTCGGTGAACCAAATGCCCTCATCAAGCCTTTGTCAAACAAAAACAGGTCTACGCACAAGTTTTTCAGTCCTCTTTTATGTTTTATTTTTCTTAAATTTGTTTTTTTGAATTACAAATTATAAAGTTTACAGAAAAAAGTTTTTTTTATGATACATAATGTATCCTCCTCTACCAAAGATAATTCTACTTGAACCGAATAAAATTATTATAAACAATAAAATTTTTGCAACAATAAAACTATTCCTTTAAAATATTTAGTACATTTACATATTTATGTGTTTACTAATGAAAATTAATTATTAGTATTTTTTATATAAGAAAGAAAATAATTGCATATCTATAATTAAACTTGAAACTATTAGTCCGTTAAACTAGAACAACATCATATTAATTGATGTAAGTTTTGGGGATGCAAGATAAAAAAATTAAATCAAATGTGAGAAAGGAAATGTTACAAAAGTATAAAAAAAAAAAAAAACATTTCTCCAAATTTACCGATGGAAAACTAGTTTTCATAGGATGATTGAGATTGAGACCATAAGTCAAAAAATTTAATACAAATAATTCCTTCATATTAGCATTAAATCTTGAGAATTTGGTTAGCAGATGGAGTTATATGCCGGCAAATTTAGACTTTAGTTGCCGCGTAGGGACAAGTGGATCTTTAGTAATTAAGAATTCACCCAGACAAGCATTTGACTAACAACAGAAAGTTTTAACAATTATAATACTTTTCTTTTTATATTTACTTATTACACACGAATTATGTTTATCACACACACATATATATGTAACCAGTGACTAAAAAATTCAATAAAAAATAATTATAATAAAATTAATTAAAAAATGTTACAATCAAGAAGGATTTGATTAGTGATACAAAGGGGCTAAAAACCAAAATCAGAGATTATATATTGAATAAAACTAGGAGCTTGATCAAACACTATTATCACATAACTAGATTGAAGACCATATTTTTGCAAGAAAATCAGCAACTTGTTTCCCTCTCTAAAGACATTTCATAATTTTTAAGAATCTGCTGGCGGATTTGTGTTTTATTCAAATTTTAATTTTAAAACAACTTAAAAGTTTAAACTATATTTCAACTCACGTTGATATGTGGTGACCAATAAAAAAAGTCACATTAATATGTAACATTTGTGACTCTTATTTAAAGTTAAATAAATCTAAATCATTAAATGCAATTGATATATATATATATATATATATATATATATATATATATATATATATATATATATATATATATATATGAATTTTAACTAATGCGATTAAGAGTTCGATTACTAAGTCCATGTATGTTACTTTTAAATAGATTTCAATACTTAATGGTTATTCTTAGTTTCCATCTAATGGATACTTATATATTTCATTAAAACTTATACATTTCATTAAGAATAATGATAATTTATTTTTCAATACCAAGATAAACACAACTTAGTAAAACTAGTAATAATTATTAATTAGGTTAAGATGGATTGCTCATTTCCTAGTTTTTTTTTATATTGTCGTTTGTATCAATTATTATCTGCATCTGCAGTATTTTAAGACACTTTTTTTATGTCAAGCTACGCGACAAAAGATAATAATAAAACCTTCGATTCACATAAAATAAAGAAATAAGAAATAAGAAGTAGGAGGCAAGGTTCAATAATTCCTTCTATTCAATAATTCACAGTATATCAAAAACATTTTATTAATATATGAATACCGTATGCACTATGCTAGCATTTAGCATGCTTCAGATGTCATATTACTATAATCTCATTAATAAAAAAAAATGTCATATTATAAAGCCAATCATTTACGTATGACAGCAGATAACGAATTTAACCTTAATCAATGGCCCCTAGCTGACCAATCTCAATCTTCATAACAGTAAAGTGCCGTGAAGACCAGGTTTCTAACTACATTATTTATTAATTAATTCATTTTCAAAAAGTGCCTCATAAAAACACCCTTTTTGTGGTAATTTGATTTTTAAAATAATAATAATGACATGATAACTTTAGAAGAAAAAGAAGTACCAATTTTTTTTTTGTTTTCATCAACTGGTTTGCGTGGAGCCATTTTTCCACTCTGTGACTGTCTGACCCGGGTGCTTTTGAAACAGGTTTTGCTTTGCTTCTTTGGCACTCTGCAACCATTGTGTACTACCAAAGCCATTTGCTGCCATTTTTCACATCATAATCTTTCAGTGATTTTCTTGTCTCAAAACAAAATCCTTTGAACAATACTAAGACTCTAAGCAGAAACACACACACACACAATTTTTATTTTTTTTTGGAAGCTCAATGTTACTACTATCTATCTACCCTTCTCACAATCACAAAGTCAATGCTCCCACTTAACTGTTTTGTTTCTCCTATGTGGATCTGAGTCTCCTTCTTGCACCTCATTCCCTTGGATGAAGCTTCTCTAAACCTTCCTGGCTTCCTCACCGTAAATGTAACTTCTGTTTTTTCTTAATGTTTTCTTTGTTTTTCATGAGTTTCTCATCTGGGTTTGGGATTGGTGCTGCTGATAGTGATGAACAGTTGAAACAAAATCAAGGGTAAGTGTAGCATGAAACCATGAATTCTTACTTATTTTTGGATTCAACTGTTGCATTTTTTTACTTCTTTGTTGTGAGTTTTGAGGATGAAAACTGGGGATGGTGAATGTTTTGTTACATCATCAACTCTGAGGAGAAACAAAAAAAAAGTGTATTTTTTTATTAATCTTGAGAAGAAAAAATGGAGTATGAATCACAAAAATATTTAAGCTTGCCATTGGATTAGTGAAAATTATGATTATGAGTGATTAAAGTTAGAGTTTTTGGCATCATTTCAAAGTTGGGTCCATTCTGATTTCGGTGGAGAATTACTTACAGATCTCCAACTCTCTTTCTGTGCTTGCTTCATGAATCCAATTAGAAACATGTGCAAATAGTTTAATTTTCAATATTCGAGTGTGCTAATGATCGAGACCGTTTGTTTGTTTCTATGTTGATCTACCTGCTTTGTTTTGCTAGAATTGTTGTTTTGATGAGGACTAATTAATTAATTGGACATGTTTCAGTGGGACAACAAAAAAGCCTTATTTTTGTCTGATGTAGACAAACTGTGAGATCCTAGAGGACAAGACCATGTAAGTCTTCTGTGACATTTTAATAACAATTGGCATTTGTTTTGGTTGTTAGAATATTACTAGCCTCCCAGTTTGTTGATGAAATTTCTGTGACAGAATATCCCCCTCAAGACTCAGTCATGTATAGACCATTCATGACATGTGATGATCCAAAAGGGGTTGTTGAGTGTGGGGCAATAAGGAAATACAGAACCAGTTCTCAGAAAATGAAGGAAAAGACAAAAAATAGGAGGCCGGCTGAGACATCCTTGGCAAACAAACAAGACAAAGAAGAGAAGGTTTCAAAAGGATCTACAGAAAGGTCTTTTGATCCATCATCCTTGCAGCTCATGGAGGTATCCAGAGGGGCTCAAAGGTTGAACAACATGATTGATTCATGGTCTAGGGGTCTTAGGTATGATGGAAGGTCTGAAGATATAGCAAAAGATTTGCTAAAAGGGGCTCTTGACCTGCAAGAGTCTCTACTAATGCTTCGGAAGGTGCAAGAGGCTTCACAACACATGGCTAGTTTGAAGAGAAGACAAAATGAAAAACCGGAAAGAGGCAAATTTGATGCCAAGGTGATTGATAGAACTACACATTGTGATCATTTTGGTGAACAGAGTTATCCAATGGGGTTCCAAAGGCGTTGGCCTTCAGCTGATGGTTCTTCAAGTAGTTGCAATGAGGAGCTTAAGAAAGTGATCAAAGAGAGCCTGGTTAGGCAAAATTTGTTCACAACCACTGAAGGGTTGGATTCAGCATCCACATTCCGCTCTACAAACTCAAGCCAGTCTTCTGTGGCTTGGAATGATAGGCTTTCTGATTCTTCTTCGTTCTCACCAACAACTTCAAGGAGAGAAAGAGGATCCAATCTGGTTGCCAAGCTGATGGGTTTGGAAGAAGCCTCTTCAAGATCATTTCCAGCTGTTATACAGAAACAGTTGGAGAGTCCAAAGATTCTGAATCACAAGAGGCCTGTATCTGACATAGATATGCCTAAGGTAAGAAAAAATGTTGGGAAGGTTAATCTAGAACATAAGATGACCTTGAAGGAAATTCTTGAGACTACTCATTTCAATGGACTTTTAAAGAGTCCTGTCAGAGAGCCTAAGGTTCAGGTCCATCATTCCATTGATCCACATTACAAACATTTTGGTGATTTACCTCCCATTGTACTTATGAAACCTCGGTGTACTCCATATCGAGAATGTGTGAAAAGTTATGAGCATGTTGTTCCTCCAGAAGAGTTATCCCTTAGAAATCTAAAAGCAAAATTTGTCCCTTCCAAAGTATTCCAACACAGAGAAGGCTCAACCACCAACATGGGAAAGAAAATGGAAGAACATGTATCCAAAAGGCTTGCCAAAGAGGAAAGAACTAAGCTCCTCAGCGAGGTTGTGGAGCTGAAGGAAAAAGAAATCAAGCCTATTGAAAATGAGAAAGCTCCAGGAGGTAAGGTAAAACTGCATAGTCATGTCAGTCACAAATCACATGTAAATGAAACTGTTGATAAAAAAGCTAAGGTAAAGACCATTACCACTAGTAAAAAGCTATCAGAAAAGGAGGCTTCAAAACCCAAACAACAACAACAACAAAGCCTTATCCCACGCGGTGAGGTTCCAAAACTCAAAGTTGTGACGAAATCTCAAGATCAAGGAGAAATTAGCTCTACAAGTACAAAGTTGAGGAAGCCACAAAGTGGGTCCAGAATTGACAAGAATGAGATTCCCAACAGGAAGACCACTGCTTCAAATTCAAACACCATCTCAAAACCAAAGAGTCAAAAGATCAGTAATACCAATTCCAAGGAGCAGAAAAAGAATCAGATGAAGAAGCAAAAGCCTGCTGTTGCTGAGCCTGAAGCGGCTAAACCAGTTGTAAGTTTACTTTTGCTCTCATTTTTTGTCTCTAGTGAATGTAACAGTATTGAACCATCTGTAAGAAAATTGAGTTTGGGTTAGTAATCCATGAATGAAGGCCTTAAATCTGAATTTTAATTCATTATTCTTCTGAACGGGATGAACAGTTAGGACCAGAAGAAGCAGATAGTCTTGATGTTTCTTGTAAAGATGATTGCCCTGAGATTAGAATAATCACTACAATAACAGATGATCTTGCGGTGGAGCATGAAGAAGTAGATGCATCTGCAAATAAGATTAGAGGTAAATTTCTCTCAAGTTAGCATCATTAGTGCCACATATTAAATGATTACATGATGAGAGGTTATGCATGTAATGTTTTTGAGAAAAAAAAGTATGGATAAACAGCTCATATATAAAGAGAAAATCGTCTATAGTCTATACATCGATGGTAAGTTTATTGGCCTGTACAATAACTACCTTAAAAGTCATACCTACCATGATTTCTATAGTGTATTTTTTTTTGCACCAAGAGTGCATGGATATAAAACTCAACTAAATCATAATTTTCTTCATGAATCATGACATAGCAGGTATATCTTTACATAACTTATATATCTTCCTTTTGATATATTGCAGAAATTTGTGAGCAAAGCCAGGGTTCTTCAAGTGATGATATTTTGATGCTTAAGTCTGAACATGAAAATGATTCTATCCCTGCTGAGGAAGCTCATAGCATCACCAATATCAGTGAAACCGATCGTGAGCCTGACAAAGACAGTTCTGAGCTAAAATATTTGCTTCTAACTAGTCAGTCATTTATTGGACATGCAGAAGAGCTCCTCAATCTTGATGTTGACTGTCCCAAGATCCTACCAAGAAGTAAAACTAAGGAAATAGCCAATCTCAGACTTTATTTAGATTGTGCAAATGAACTCACTGAGCGAAAAAGCCTTCAGGGGACACAAGCAGTTCACCCTTTGTTGCTAACTTGTGCAGGGCATTCAAGATATCACATCTCTTTAGGGAGGTTGGTTGATGAAGTCTATAGTGCCATTGAGCATCTAACATCTTACAGTGAAAAACTAGCTTCAGATAATATCTATGCAATGATGGAGAGAGATATAAAGAGCAACAATGGACTGATAAACGGAATATGGAACTGGGGTTGGAGGCATGGATTTTCCGCAGATGAAGCTGAGCAAGTTGTCAATGAAGTAGAGAACCTAGTTTTAGGTGAATTGATTGAGGAGGTAATTGTAAATTTATGATTACATATTTTGAGACATGTATACAGCCTTTAGATATCAGCATCTTCACCTTGTATATAAGGAGTCATTCAATTGATAAAAGAAAGAAGAGTTGAACCCCTTGGCTGCAGAAGTCGCATAATTTTGCTATGAACAGCTTTTTGTCTTAGAATAATACTATTTTCAATCCTGAATATAAGAAACAATTATCTAATTCATCAAGATGAATAAAAGTAATCATATTAGTTAATTTATCATAAATTTTAATTATATTCCATGACTATCCATGATTACTTTTCAAAAGATAATTTTTCAACCAATAAGCTTACCTTATTTTATTGATAGCTCAATAAAGACGCCACTTTTATGGGAAAATGAATGTAATCATTAGGGATAAAAAATAAATTTAGCAAGAAAAAATTACCTTTTGTTTCTGATATATGGGATGGAAGTGGATGGAAGTAGTATAATGATACTCATGCCATTGGATTACCTATATTGCACATGCTAATTTCAAGCTATTGGAAAATGTGGAAAAGAGATGGAATTATAGGCATGCAACTTTAATCAATTACTATTTTCTAGGGTGACAATGTGTTTAGCTCTAACCCGAATTGAAACTATTAAAAAAATAGATCACGATGCATGAAGATAGAAGATATATATATCATTTGAGTCTTTGTAATGCATGAATGCTCATATTTTATTACCCATTAAAAAATATGGGTTGAGTGGTATATTGAATTTTGATTTATTTTGTCAATCAGATTAGATTCGAACCAACTATTTAGTATAAAAAATACTTTTCAAAGCATTTCAAATTTTCAATATAAACCATAATTATTTTAATTACTTTAATGATTTTAGAGTAAATGTATCTAAGCCCATTACCTGGACCCGTCTCACGCAGGAATTTGGTCTTTAATGTCTCATCATCCTAGAGTTCTCAAAATCGGGTCTTGGATCCAATCTCATATTGCACGTGTAGCCTAAACCAATAAGCATGGCAATTGAATCTCTTACAAATTTTAATTTTACTAGATTTAATTTTTCAACAAAAAACATTAATTTGAGTTTTTATAAATTTAAAAATAGTCTATAATTTTTAAATGATTGCATGACAAGTCGATATCCCTGTGAAAGAAATACCATAAAAGGTGCCATTATTAATTGTATGCCACATCACGTCACTATTTAATAGTGATATGATTTTTTTTAAAATACTATTGTAATTAAGGTTTTACTTTTCAGTCAAATTTCGAGGTAATTAGAAGTCTTTAAAAATAAACAAAAATCATTTGAATCATATAAATAAAAGCTTAAAATATATAATAAAATTTTGATTATTTGAAAAAAAAAATGTTAAGACATGACTTAATTATAAAGAATATAAAAGAAATTGTTCTTTCTCTGAATCCCAATTTAAATTGATTATTGTAAATCTAACATAATTTATAAGTGTTTCACAAATATGAAGATTTGTTATAGGAGCAAGAGGTTGTTGTAGGTCAGTGGGTTAATAGCCTTTTTTTTTTTTTAGTAAATATAGGATTTCATTCCAGCTTTTTATTTGTACTGTAATTTGTGCTTTACCATTATTAATGAAAGTTGTTCCTCTGCAAAATGTGTTTAACACTCCTCTTAGGGCTAAAGGCTCTTGTAATCTTAGGATGACTACTACAGTACTACTACTACCAAACATCATTATTATTGAGTAAACATGATATTGCAACTAACATAACAGTATTGTGTGCATAGCAAGGTTCAGGATTCTCTGCAATTGTGATACTCACCATTCAAAATTTTGATTTTAAGATAAAATATGAAAGAATCAAAGAATTATATGCAACAATTTTTCCTGAGAATTGGACGATGACTGCATGATGTGCAATTTAAAATACAACTGCACCTGATCCCATTCAATCCAAGCAAAGCCAACTTACGTAACACACTTCTCCATACACATCTTTAGCAAGGTTGAAAAATAGAATCTTAAAAGCAAGCAAATTTACAAAAAAACAAAAAAAAAAACTATAGTACTATATCACTCAGAACTAGCAAGAGCTGACTGCAATACATCTTCAAGATACTTCTCAGCATCGGCATACTGCCTCTTCTTATCCTCAATTGCTAAGGCAGCCAAAGCTTTATCCTGGACAATCCCAATCAACAGAAATGTAAGAATAAACACAACGTAGTTTTAAAAGAGTCAAGAATTATAACAAACAGAAAGCATGTAAAAAATGAAATACCGGAGGCAAATCTTGGTAACTCCTCAGAGTATCAAGGATGGGCTTAGTCTTCTTCTCTAACTCCTTTCTATGCTCAGCCATCTCAACCAAAATCCCATGGCTAACCTCTGGGGTATAACCAGAACGATCCAGCATTCTCTGCACCAAATGTTATTTAGCATGTAAAAAGATAAGAATCAGAAGTATAAAAAAAACATGATAGAATAACATGAAGAGTACAACAATTCAATGTTATTTATTAATTTATTAATGGTGGCAGGGGCACATGGCAGTTAGCCAAAAATCTGTCATAAATATCAGTGACTGCAGCCAACGAGGAAATGAGAATGTTAAGATGAATGCGTGATCATACAAGAAAAGAGAGAATCCGAAATGACGTTATACGAGAGAATATTGGTGTAGCACCCATTGAGAAAAAGATGATAGAAAATCGGTTCAAGTGGTTTGGATATGTACAAAGAAGGCTACAAGAGGTGTCAGTTAGAAGAGTATATTACATGGATTTTAGCACAGGAAAAAGGAGAAGAGGGAGATCGGAAAGGATGTTGAAGGAAATCATCTAGGGAGATCAAAAAAGGAATCATAATATCAGAAGAAATAAAATTTGATCAAAAGTGCACAAACTCAAGGGATAATATATCATAAGCATCATAGTATAAAAGAGGTTTAATGGGTATGGGATTATTGCTTTTTCCTCAACGACTAAAGATTTCTACAACATTTTCTGGTTGTTCTCATTCCCATCCTTTTCTTTTCTCTATTTATATCTCTTGTGTGCTAAAGATAAATCCACATCCAACCCAATATATCATATACATTCCCAACATATATCTCACCTCGAAGATCTTATTTATCGAGCATCCCTCCCCCCACAAGGAGGAAAAAAAAAGACACCATACCTTGTAGTTGTCACATTGTTGGTTGTACTGTCTTTCTTTAGCAGCCATTACTTTTAAGTTTGTCTCCCAACTTTCCTTCTGAGCCTCACATGGAGCAACCTCGTCTTCTAACTGAGCAAGTGTTCTGCATAAAAATTACTTCATGCAAACTTAGCAAAATAACCGATAACAAGAGAGTATATTATGCCAAAAAGCTGAATATAATATCTGCGGAGACATCATGTAATGCAGCTGCAATATCTCAGTTGCAGTGGGCGTAACAACTGCATTAGGTCGTGATTGCCACAATGCAACCAAAACTTGCAAGGCAACTGCAATGTAAAACACATCATGAATACATAAAAACACTCAATTACATAGTTTTATATTGCAGTTTTGGAGGCTTCCACAACACCACACCTACAATTATATACCTACAATTTTCTGCAATTTTGACAATAGAATTTAAAGCCCTGCTTAACTAATTTGAAAATGTACCTTTTTAAATATGTTAGCCTAGCTATGGCCTTTCTGGTATAATCAAGTAGAAGCTTGGATTCCTTGTTCACTTCGGCCCTTTTTTCCTCCACTTCAGTCTTCCTCAAGGAAATATCACCCATTGCCACAAGAAAGCTAAACACAGATTCCAGGGGTGAGTTCAATATTCAAACTTCAAATATTGATGCAGAAACAAAAAACAACAATGGTGAAAGTAAACAAAACACACCTACTCATTTCAGTATCTCTTATATTCAACAAGTTGGCCACATTCGCAAGAACTTGTGCGGATGTAACCACATTAGAAGGCAAGCTCTCCTGTGCCAATCCCAAATTCTCCAAAATCTCCCTAATCCTTGCAGCTGCAATATCAAATCATCATCGGCATCGATGGTTTTAAAAATTGACAATGCTCAAATGTTTCCACGGCTGAAGGCTATAATTTTTAACTAATTGGATATAACTTATTCAATGTTTCATAAGTGTCTCGATAATTATATCTGGGATTTACCAAATTATGACATTGAGACCAAAACCAAAACCAACAACTTCCGATACAGAATTTTAATTTTTTTTTGGTGAATTACAATACAGAATTTGAAATCCAACTAAAATTGCATCGTGATCAAGCAATGCCTATGGTCAAATACCCTAACCCTAACCCTAACCTTGGGATCGGTACTCGGAGGCCTTGAGGCGGAAATCGCGAGCAACGAGGCGCGCGGCTTCGTCTTTGGATTTGGAGAGAGTCATGAGATGGTTCAAATGCTTGACGCTGCGCGGCGTGTATTCGAATTCCGGAACGGATTTCCCAGCGCCTTCGAACGTCTTCACCAGCCACTCCTTCACTTCTGCCATAGCCTCTTTCTCGCCCCCACTCATTCTTCTTCTCAAAGGAACCAACCAACCAACCAATAAAACAAACGTTAAATCTGAATTCGAATACACGCCGTTAAATCTCAAAGGAAACCAACCAATGATCAAAAGTTTCTACTTTCCTTGTTTCAGTCGCGCGTTACGGTGAACAAAACTTTCAAATTTGAATTTTTATTCAATGACTAAATATCCAAATTGTTCCTTCAATTTGTGAGTATTTGTTATAGTTAAGTGAGGATAACCCATGATTATATATGTATCAATTATATCACATTATATTTATTTTTTAAGTAGAGATAATGTCATGATATGTTAGGGATTATAACAATAATACAGTTATAAAATTTCTTCCCTCCCTTTCTCCCTCTTCACTTGAGCTCTTTCAAGAACATTTATTTAACTTTCAAATGACTTCATCATTAGGATTAGTACTAAAATCTGTTATCTACGTTGTTGTTGGCTACACGAATATTCCTTTTGTTGTGATGGAGACTAGGTGGCCCAACGTGTTAGACGCTAGTATTGTTAGAAACGAGATGACATTAATTTGGGGTACACTAAGATATACCTAAAAGTGATCTTGAAACACCTTAAGTTTGGGATAATGATGTTGTTGTTAAAGGATGGAATGCAAGGTTTTCATTTACGAGAAGTTGGATAAAGAAGAATGAATGGGAAGAAATGGGGGGGGGGGGGGGGGGTGTTTATAATATAATATCCTAATGATGTTTGATTCTAAAGTTTTCATTGTTGAATTCTATTTGTGATTTGATTGCAAAATCAAAGCAATTGTGATCTTAAAACATTTCACAAATCCAACGAGGGAGGCTATGATTTGAAAAGGAGAAAATGGATTTTGCAAAGAGATGAGATCCATAGGAGCCCCGAAGACTTTATTTTGCTAAATCTCTAGTCTTTTGTTTTTTACTACTTCAATTTTTATTTGGTTTGTTTTTTATTTATTGCAAATCTCATAAGGATGATATTTCTTCTTCTTCTTCTTCTTGGAGGCTATCAATCTGGGTGGAGATCAAAAGAGGAAGAAGAAGAAATATAAAAGAGAAAGAGAGAGAAAAGAAGGCTTGTTGTGCTGGAAATCACCTTTGACAACAATGAGTTATGATCACAGTTTTGTTTGCATCAAGGCAGGAAGTCCAATATAAAACATCCATTCAACATATCAATGACATGCAAGAGGAGGAAGTATCAACATAGCATCACTATCGTAGAAGAATAATCACAATTTTGTTCTTATTAATGTGTTTTCTTCCCATATCTTTTTTTTTTTATAGATAATAAGATTTTTTTAAAAAAAAGTTTTCTATAGTAATATATCAAATTTATGTTTCTTAGGAAAGTTGCAGAGGATAAGGAGCCAAGCACCAAACAAAGTAATGTTGGAACTCCATGTCAAATTGCTTGATTAGATAAATCACTATAATTTAAAAAGTATTTTTCTTTTTTAATTTTAAAGTTCCAAACTCCCATTACTCTCTATCTTGACTTTTTTCTATAAATAAATCACTATTGTGCTAATGCATTTTTATTGTGTTATATCAATTTCAAGTTCAGGCAAATACAATTTTTTTCACTAGTAATGACATAAAATAAAGGGGACAAAATTGAAAATGGTCACACTATAGAAATTAAACAGAAATTCTTCCTGATAAAGCTTAAATTAAAAATATGTACTATTACTTCTAGAAATTAACCAAACAACTTGAATCACTGTTGTTGACAACAAATTTCACGCAAATAGGAACAAACAGGCTATAATTCTTTTTTTATAATAAATAAAGACTTAATTTAAACGAGTATGATTTGTATACATAGTCATGGACTGGAATATTCAAAGACAGATAGACTTAAAACATATTTGAAGCAAATAAAATTTATAAAAAAAAAAAAAAGAGAGAGAGAGAGAAAAGAGAAAGAAGGAAGGCGAAGCCCACAAAGAAAGAAAACAATAGTTTCAGAAGCAGAAAGAGGTTTTCCGTTCCGAAACGATGTCCTCCATGGCCATCACCACCAGAGACAGAGATCGAGAGCTTCTCATCCCCGTCGCCGACACCCCCGCCGGCGATGCCGCCGTCTCCCCTTCCCCCAAGCCATCGTCGTCGGCGTCGTCCCCGCATCATTCCGGACGCGAGGTGATCTCTTCCCCCAATTAGGGTTTTCAATTCTCCACCGCAATTCGTTTTTGATTCCTCTTTTTTTCTCCAATTCGCTCAATCTGGACTCTGTTGAATTTGTTGGGTTTGGGGATTTACTCGAAAGTTTCTCCCTTCACTTGGATTGAGGTTTTTTTGGGGATGAACCAGTTAGGAATTGGGGAATTGGTAGTTTCTCTTTGATGAGCAGTGTGTATCATGATTCATCAAATTGTATTCAAAATGAAAAGGGATAGTAAAATTGGCTATAAAATGAAAAAGCTATTTATCTAGTGCTAATATTGTAAACTGTATAATGGAGCAAGAATTTTTTTTAGCAGTATATATTTGAAGTGAATGTTCTTTTTTGTTTTCTTGGTTTTGAATACGGAAGAAGAGTTATCTAATTCTTTTAGTTGCATATATTCTGTATTTACTCTGCCTTCATGACTATTTGTCTCACAGATTGCCCATTTTTTATTGTTTGTGTCTATTTGTAGACTTTTTACAAAGTTGTTAGAAGCTGGGCATCAAAAAAGTTTATGACTGGATGGTACGCTATTCTTTCTTCTGTCCAATTATCTTGTTGTCAAGTATGGATATATAATACCTATTGTGTATTCATACACATGATCTTGTTTGTTTCCTGAATGAATTTGCCCTTTGTATGCCTTATATTCTTTGAAGTGTTGGTTTATTTTCTTAATTTTTTTATCTTCATTTTATTTCTACTAGCATCTTCTTTTTTATGGTGTTGCATTGCACTCTGAAAGTTACTGAGCATAATAGCTACTGAACAATGGAAAGCTCTTACTTCTCCTCACTATTAGGGGAGGATATATAGTTCCTAGTTATATCAAAGAGTCCAAGTGACACTTTTTATTTATAGGGAAACCTTAATTCAATGAAAATCCTGGATTCTATAATCTAGAGACTATAAATCTCCAAAACACTTACTGAACACTAGTAACTACTATGCACTCTTTTATGACAATTCTCAACATAAGTACCACAAAAATATGTAACAATCTCATTGCTATCTCATCACTTGATTTAAATTAAAAGGACACCATGATGGAGCAATAGATGGACTGTACGTCATCAATGATGATTTAGTAGTGAATACTTGCTCCTAAGAATATTTTTTCTTGTCCTGTATACCCCTCTCTGGTTGTACATATCTAAGATTTGCTGCATTATATTTGGACCAGTGGTTGCTTTGTCCTTTTCTGATTCACAAGGTCCTTTGTTTTTTTTTTTTTTAATTGCAAGGTCCTTTGTTTCTGTGTTGTTGAATTGGTGATATCTCACTGCTAGTTTTTTTGCAGTGTCATTCTCTTTCCAATTGCAATTACCTTCTATATAACATGGTGGTTTATTCATTTCGTGGATGGATTTTTCTCTCCTATCTATGCTCAGCTTGGAATTGATATTTTTGGTAAGTTCCTATGTTTTATGATATTTCATAATTAACCTTTACTTATGTAAAGATTGTAACAAAGTTCATTTTTTTTTTGTCAACAACTTATTTTGTCTTGTGGCAGGGATTGTTTTAAGAAAATCATCTCTTTTTCACTTTAGGCTGCTAAAAATATGGCTATTTAGTATTCTGTTTCTTGGATGCATATATGAATGAAGTTATATTCATAATATTCATTTTTTGTCTTCTCTATTTTTATTTTGTTTTGCCCAGGGGTGGTTTGGATTATTTGAAGTTGAAATGTTAGAGCAACAAAATTTTTTCAATTGATTTTACTGTTTGAAACATGTTGAAATTATTTGCTAATATTTGGTCAGGTCTTGGATTCATAACTTCCATAACTTTCATCTTCTTGGTCGGGGTTTTCATGTCATCATGGTTGGGTGCTTCTGTCCTGGGCCTTGGGGAGTGGTTTATCAAGCGAATGCCACTTGTTCGTCATATTTATAATGCCTCCAAGCAGATTAGTGCTGCTATCTCTCCAGGTGTGTGTTTGCCAACATTTAACTCTTAATTGTGATACTGGCATGAATGAAATATTGGGTGAGAAAAGTTTATGCTAAAATGCATATTGTCACAGATCAAAATACACAAGCCTTCAAAGAAGTAGCCATCATTCGGCATCCACGTATTGGAGAATATGCATTTGGATTCATCACCTCATCTGTTACCCTTCAGGTTTCTGTGATACTTCCATGTTTGGTGGCTTTTAATTTCAGAACATTTACTTACGTCATTGCTTGAATTGGAGTATCATTAAGATGCCCTGGTGTTACTACTTTAATTAATAGTTTATTGTTACTTGTAATTTTAGTTATTTTCTGATGGAGATGTGTCAATCTGGATGGAAGAAAAATAGTTTTGACTAATTTTTTTGCTTCATGCTTTCTGAGAGTGATAGGATGCTAATCTTTGTCTTGCTTGGTTGATATATACAGGTTCAATGGTCTTTACTTTATGAATAATACAAAGTATGTACAACTAATGCTTGTTTGGCTTGATTTGATAAATAATAGAATTATTATTTTACATTTTACCCATCTGTTTATGAATAAGAACTCTTTGCATGGCTGAGGCAATTATCATTGCTCCTTATTGTTGCATTCCTGGCATCCAAGATCCATTATTCTGATGTTGTTTGCTATTTAGATTTTGGCATTTTTTTATGTTTTTTTTTTTTCCAATTATTGTCTATCTTTAAAAGCCATATATACATTAAGCTATAGGAAAGTTTCCATATGGATAAGAAATTGATGCTGTGAATTTGATGAGACTGGTTTGTGGTCAACTGTCGTTGATTATCTGTGTTTATAAATATTTTACACAACATAGCATGTTGAAATTATTTCTCTTTTTTTAATAAAAAAATATTTTTTTACAGAACTATTCTGGAGATGAGGAGTTATGCTGTGTCTATGTTCCTACAAATCATCTTTATATTGGTGATATATTTCTTGTCAACACCAAGGATGTCATTAGGCCAAACTTATCAATTCGTGAAGGAATTGGTGAGTAGTTCTTTTATATTTACTCAAAGTCTCAATTAATAGAAGTCAAATCAGGCATATTTATTTTGCATTGTGGTTATATTACAAAGATAGTTTGTTTACCGAGTTTCCTTTCTGTGGTTCTCTCTCTATTCATGGTGCACTAAAATTTGAGCTATAGGTTTTCGGTCTTGCAAATTTGGAATATGTAGGCACTCAACAAGTAATGGTTGTTTTACCTACACATAGTCTGATGTTCTTCACATGCTTTTTTCTACATTTTCTAGATGACACTCTGATCCTAGTACAACATACTATCTAGATTTTATGCATACCTATCATGGCATGTGTAATTATCATTTTTTGATGTGTAAGTATCATTTTCTAGGCTAGCTCATGTACTTCCAAGTTGCAGGCAATGATGTGTATATATGGCTGTATGTGTGTGTTTTTGTTGGGATATCAATGCTCTTGGACACACGCCAACTACTACTGCTATTAGGACTAATAATAATAAGACTTAAATATGTTTTTGGTTACTTTTTAAGTTAACATTTTATCATTTTTGGTCCTCATAAGTTCATTTTTCTAAGTTTAGTCCCTGTAAGTTGGTGCTTTTCCAATTTTAGCTCTTTTTAAGATTTTAATTTTTTCATTTATAGTCTCCATAAATTCGTGCATACCGGGACCAAAATTGTAAAAATACAAACTTACAGGGACCAAAAATGAACAAAATATTTTACAGGAACCAAAATTGCAAATGTGTCAACTTACAGAGATTAAAATTAGAAAAATAAACTTATAGGGATCAAAAACGAAAAAGTAGTAACTTATAGGGACCAAAAACATATTTAAGCCTAATAATAATCACAAGGACTATAAGGAGAACAAGAATAACAATAACATTAACTAACAAGAATAGCAATAACAATAATCCACTACACTAGTGTCAACATATGCTTGAATTTGTTTCAAATTATAGAAATTGTTATTTCATAATAATAATAATTCATTCACTCAAGTTTCAACATATGCTTGAATATGTTTCAAATGGCAGAGATTGTTGTTTCGGGAGGCATGTCAATGCCACAGATCCTATCAACGATCGATTCACGCATCAGACCTGGGGAAATAAGTAGAATCAACAGAAGCTGAGAGTGAAGGGCGTATTAGTTTTTCATGTTATAGTTCCTTGGTATCTTATGAAGCCATCAGAATGACAATGCAATCATTGTGGTTTGGATGCAAGTGTTGAATATACGCGATTGATTGCTCTGAGAAAGTTACATACTCTGATGGCTTGTGTAACATTCGTTTGAGTAGGAATGTAGAACTTAGCATTTGTTTGACAACCTTACAGAATTCTATTCTCTGCTTGGAGTCTCGAATTTTTACCTGTGTATAATGTACTGGTTCTCCACTCGTTATAGCAATTCAATTTTGTAGTGCTGATTGATTGATGGTTTTCAGCCTAATGCAGTGTTTCTATGTTATCATTAAGATTTAGTCTGCTCAAAAGGCAAGTAAAAAGTTATAAATTATTGTGCTATAATTTTGCAGTGTGCCTGGAGTACATATCGTTATAAAAAAGTGTATCAATAGAGCAAAAATGCCGAAACAAATATCACTGATGCTGTAATAATATAATAAGCGATTTTCTTTTGGTGCAAGTATTGTCAACGCACCTTAATTAACAAATGTGCCTAAATTAGTAATATATATTGACGTAAATATTCGAAATTACGAAGCGCAAAATGAGTATACAAACATAAGTTGGGTACATTGTGCCTATAATATAATCAGTGAGTCCCACAAGGTTTTTAAATTGGTTAAATTAGTTTATTAGTCTTTTAATTTATTTTTTAGGTTTGATTTGGTTCTTTAATTTTTTTGGGAATTTAATTTGGTCTTTTAATTTTTAAAAGTAATTCAATTTAATTTTATCATCTAAATTGGGTCAACGATGTTAAAAAATTCTATGTGGCTAATTAAAATCACTTAGTGACGATTTTAGACCAAATTTAGACAGATTACTCAAATTAATTTAGACAAAGATCAAATTGAATTGATTTTAAAAATTAGAAGATCAAATTAAATCCTTAAAAATAGAGGACTAAAATGAAGATTAAAAATAAATTAGAAGACCAAAAAATTAATTTAACTTCTTTAATTCGATCAATGTCGATTTGGCTATATATAGTTGAATTTGAATTGGGGATGACAATGGGTAGGGTCCTATAATAATCGTCCTCATACCTATGTTTAAAAATATACTCATATTCAGTCTCATACTTATGTGGATAATAATTTTAATCTTGACCCTCGTGTTCACTAAGTATCTGTATACTTATATTTGCATTCACACGATCTGCACTTTACTTATGTATAAGACTAATAATAATAAATCAATAAAAATTTAATTAAAATTACTACAAATATAATAAAAATTCATTCTTAAATAACTCAAACATAACATTAAAAATATATACACATAATATTAAAAACAAACAAACATAATAATGATTCATTTAAACTCAAGTCATAAATAAATAAAATTACAAAGATAATTATCCAATGTATCAATCGTTAAAATTAATGTTCTAATCACTTAATAATAACTCTAATTAAAGATTTAGAATTTTCATTCTCTTGTATCATTAAACGTAGCGATTAGGATTTTTACTCTTTGATAGTCATACTTTTAGAGATTGAAGACTTAAAATATTAGTCATAAAAAATATAATTTATTTTATAAAAATTATATATAACATATATTAATTATATTAATATATATATAATATAATATGTGCACGGTGAGGTTGGTTACTTTACCCGTACCCGCAATCGATATCAACATAAATTTGCGGGTTTTCTTGTACTCAATTCTATTATTATGAATAATTATCTGCACCCCACTTGTAAAAAAATTTACAAATATGTATAGGATCAGGTATATTTTGTCATTCATAATTTGAACCCATATGTAGGTAAAAAGTTTTATATTTTTGGTGCTATTATAATACTAATACTTTAATTATGGTTGAAAACATAAAAGAAAAATGAAACTATTACTGAATTTTCAAACTGATCTGTTTGTTTAAAAAGCAGTTTTGATTATTCTATTAATTAATATAGTTTTGATTATTACTATTAATTATCTTTTAGTAGTATTTTCTGAAATTTTATTTGCAGAACAAGCCCAATTGTCTTAGCTGTTCTCATTAAGACCCTAGCTAGCTCTACGATTTGGAAGCGCAGTGTTGCAATCGATCTTTAAACCTAATTGATTCAAGTGTTTCTTTCATTCCTTCTGCAAAGGTTGTATTTTTATCCCCATTTTCGTTATTCAGCATCTGGGGTCCATGTTTTTGCTTCTAATTTTTTATATGAACTTATTTTGATTCTTAGTCGCTGAAACACAAAAGGGACAGTGACGATTTTGATTTAAAGGTCTCGTTCGTCGTAATTGGCCTCTTTTGGGCCTTGCCGACCATCCTGTTATATCACCACCCATATTCTGAGTCCCTTTTTTGTTCAAAACAATTTTCATACTTTTTTCCATGCTCTTAATTTTCTGTACATGTTCATGTTTTTGTTTATCTTTGGCAGTACTCGATATATAGAACTTGGTTTTGTTTGATATGTTTTGGCCAAGGATTAAACAACTGAAAATAGACAAGCATATGTCTGAAGAAGTTGTTTAATGTAGAATAATCTAATCTTCTCTATGAGGCCAATGTCACCGTTGATTATATTTCTAATTCTTTTATTGTGTCTGTAGCGGATTCCTATTGTTTCTTAATTTTTTTTTTTGAGAAATTCTTACGTCTTAAGAAAAAATTTTAATGTAAGGAAGTAAAAATGTAGGATCATTTTTTAATGTATGAAGCTTTTTATTTTTTTTTTCTTATTTTACGCGTATATACTTTCAGCAACGTGTGCTTCATGCATAAGCTTTTTATTGAAAAAAATATTTAATTATGAGAATGCCAGTTAAGAGAGAAATGTTGAATTGGTTGTTGTGGAATAATGTCCATGAACCAGAACCGTTTAATTCATATTTTACAGCTATTTGATGAGGATTACAGATTAACTTTTTTATTTCAGAATTACCAACTTTTCCTCTTTTTGCGTTAAGCAACAGTTAAAACTTATAATTTTAGAAGCACCTAAACCTGCTTAAGTCTCCATGTGAAACAAAACATCTCAAATTACTTAAAAATCACAAGTATTTTTTTCTTTTCTACAAACAAGTGAACGTAATGTGTGCAAAACAGTAGTACAACCACCAACCAATTCTCCAAATCCAAAGCATCTCTAATTTTGTACATTTCTTGAGATGTTTTCCCTTTGTTATTAATTCATGGTTGCCAAGATCCAGATGTTGAAACTCCTTTGCAGGTGCAGTTGCAAGAGCTACTAATCTTGCACATTTCCCATTTTGAAGAGGATCAAAATAAAATAAAATAAAATAGATATGCAAGCAGGGGGAATGGGGGGTGCTTCAACATATCATGAAGTTAATTCATCAAGATGCACATGTAGATGTTCAGGTTTTGGATCTGTGCTCAATTTCATGGAAACAGTAATACATAAATGAAAGCAAGTTAACTCAATGGAAGATTTTGAATTATGTTCAGCATTTTTAAACTCTATCTATATACACAAATGTTTAGAAGGAAAAATGATCAAACAATTAAATGAGAGATACATCAAAGAAGAAAAAGGAAATACTTTGAGCATCAAATCCAGTAAGATATCCAAGCTAATTAGTAGTTTCCAGAGATTGTTTATCAAATCAAACTTAATTTGCAGGCTCAGTCAGTGGGCATTTCTTCCCATGTTGTGCTCAACACAATTTTGTGACCTGAAATATGTTTTATCATGCAATAATTGATCATAAGATAGCATGCCAATGCAAATGAAAGAACAAGTGTCAAATTGTAGACAACTTGGTTATCTATTGTATGCCGAAGGAAAGTCTGTTTTCTGCTCAATCCTACTGTTTCAACCAAAACGAATACGAGAATATGAGAACAAAAGTGATATTCTCGAGTTTTTTTTTTTCAGTTCTGTACTTTAACTAACATCAATTTTTATGTACGTACCACCAATTCTGCTCTTAACTCGCAATAATGACATCTAACAAATTCTTGAGTACGTATGTCAAATAATTTAATAGTAGTACAAGTTTAGAGTAAGTTCACATAATCAACTACCAATCACCAAGTCAGCAAGGGTATGTATCATGCGCTTAAAAGAGACGAATTTGATAATTGAGTTTAATTTTCATTTATTACTAGTGTAAAGATTTTTATGCATTGTAAACATATTGTTAATAAATTTTATTTTTTAATTGAACGCTATAGGTGCAAAATGTTTATTAGCTTTACTAATAATTAATTTTCATTGAATATTTAATAGTCTCTTCTTTAATGGAGTCTCTTTAATTTATTTATTTATTTTATCCACAAAACTTAACTCAAAATAGGATGAAGAAGAAAGAAATAAATGAGAAACAAAAAGGTGGGTGAGTTGGGTTAAGATAAAATGAGATGAGAAAAATAAAAGTGTAAATCTCACTAATTGTTTTCATTATATTTCTCACTTATTCATCTTATTTCTTATTTATTTTCTTCTTATAATAGGACCCTTAAAGAATTCAAGTTTAGTGAATGGTAGTATTGGTAAATTAAAAATTATTTTTAAAGAGGAGTGATATATAACATGTAATTAATTAAAAATTATTAAAAATTATAGAATAAAATATCGAATAAGACTCACAAAAATATAAATTTTAATATATTTTGACTAATAATCAATTAAGTTCAAATTAATGTGCTAGTCCTTTCTCATTCAAAATTAAATTAAATGAGTAAATGTCAAATTTGTTTATGAAAGTATGAGGTGCTAATAAATTAATTTTTGAAAGATGAAAAATTTAAATTTAATTTTTAAATGAAAAAATGAAATTAATTAATCCTCCAAACAATTTAATGACAACTTGTTCCTTGAAAATACTCATTCCATGCTTAATTAATTTAGTTAATCACGTTAAATTTTTCATATTATTTTAAAGTTATCCTTTTTTTATCTCTCTAATTTGTATCCACTTAATTATTTTTTTCACTAATGTTTTGAGATAATAATTAAGTAACTGCATGTAGAAAAAATAATTAATATATCTAAAAATTAAAAAATAATCTTATAAAAAATAATAAATAAATTTTAAGAAAGTCTTTAAAAAAGAATATAATTTATTATTAAATTCATCCTTATTACAACTTAATGAGAAAATGTTATCATAAATTTAATAACAAAAATAATTTATCACACATTTTAAACATAAATTAAATGTTTATATTTTTTATTTTTATGAATTATTCTTTCGGAGACGAATTTGATGAAAAAGAGGTGAGGTGAGAACATGCGCCAACTGAGACATAACAAGTGTATCTCACAGACACAAAGTAACTGACTGAATCTGGAAAACAACAGACGTCGTCGTATTAATTCAGTTATCAAATTCATTCTGTAACATACCACTGTATACTGTATCCGACACGACACCAACTCCCTACAACTCAAGTAACACAAATTCGTCAAACCAACAACAACAGGCAACAGCTGTGAATGAATCACTCATCACTCTGTCTCACTCTTATTATGTGTCACTCTCTCCCACACTTTTCCATTTCACTCTCACCTTTCCCATGATCTCAAGTCTCCACCACCCCAACACTGAATTCTGCAATTTCCCTCAACCATTTCCAATTCCCTCTTCTGGGCACCGTTAAATTTCCCATCTTGCCACCGATATCTCATCTGGGTCATTCCATGGCGCACGCGAAGACCGATTCCGACGTCACGAGCATGGACACGTCATCGTCGCCAAAACGCGCCGTTTACTACGTGCAGAGCCCCTCGCGCGACTCTCACGACGGCGACAAGTCGTCGACGGCGACGCACGCGACGCCGGCGTGCAACAGCCCCGTGGATTCGCCCTCGCACCATTCCTACGGGCACCACTCTAGGGCTTCTTCTTCGAGCAGGGTCTCCGGCGGGTCCTACAACATCGCCTCTTGGGGAAGGAAAGTGACCCGCAAAAACAAATTAGGGTGGCCTCATGAGTGCAAGGTCATTGAGGAAGAAGAGGAAGGGTATTATGGGGAAAGACAAGGCTTTTCTAGGAAGACTCAGATCTTCGTTGGGGTCCTTGGCTTTGCCTTCATTTTCACCCTCTTTTGTTTCATCATTGCTGCGGCTGCCAGGCCTTATAATGTTCGGATCAGTGTTAAGGTACGTTGATTAAGTCACGGTCAGTGACATGTTTTGTTTATTTTAAATTCAATCAAATAAATTGTTGACTTTGAAGGTGTGTATGATAATATTATAATATAAGTGTCCATTTGTTTTGTTTTGTTAATCAGAGATCAGATCTTTTAATGGTTTTATAATGTAGTTAGAAGGAAACGATAATTTATATGTATTTGTGGAGATAGTTGTGCCTATATATATTATCAGAGGTTGGGTTGGAGGTGTTCACATTTATTGTGTCAACGTGCCTCAAACAGGATTATCTGAGTCTCTTGGATTTAGGATGATGAATGAGACAGGAAGGAATGTGGAATCAGGCACTCATGTGGTGTGATTTAGTGGAGTTGCAGTGATTTGAAAGGAGTCCTCTAGCTAGTGCCATGCTAGTATGCAGTTTGACCAAGAAATTGCATACCCCAAACTCTTTTGAACTACTGTTACCCCCAATTTTTCATGTCATTGTAGATTTCTTGTTCTGGTGAGCTAAATTATAAATTGAGTCTGATTGCACGGGGTATTTTTATGCACTTTGCACATCTGATTAATAATCACATATCTGAAGAGAAAAAAAAAGGCATTGGGGAGAAGATTGAAGGAACTTGAGATACTTGGAATTATATGTATACACAAGGACATCGTTTGAGTTCACAATCATGCAAGTTGTGTCTCCTTATTGATTCTTTCTAATTATTCATTCTCTTTTTTATTTTTCCACCTGAAAATTTGTTTCACACACAATGATAATAAGTGCCTTCTTGAAAATTTTATTCTTCACCTATCCACTGCTGGTTATAGCCTTGAAGGTTATTGATGTGAAGAGAAACAAATTCAAAATTTTCTCTACCATAAATTATCAATGAACTTTCAAGGTAACCTAATGATTCTTTCCTTCCAGAGTTTCACAGTACACAACTTCTTATTCGGAGAAGGGTCGGATATGACAGGAGTTCCAACCAAGATGCTGACGGTAAATTGTTCGGCGAGAATGACAGTGCATAACCCTGCAACCTTCTTCGGAATTCATGTCAGCTCTAAAGCAGTGAATCTTATGTATTCTGAGATGACAGTTGCAACTGGTGAGGTAAGAATGAAATTCAATATCAGACACTGACCTCTTTGACATAGAAGGATTAGTTTGAGGGTAATATATGATTTGTTTCTGCTTCTGATGCTGTTAAATTCAATGTTCACATACACGTTGCTGCTGCAGCTGAAGAAGCATTATCTATCGAGAAAGAGTACCCGTACAGTGTCTGTGAACCTGCAAGGAAGCAAGGTTTCTCTATATGGTGCTGATGCAAGCTTAACTGGCTTGGTGGACAATGGAAAAATACCAATGACTCTTGTCTTTGAAGTTGGATCGCTAGGGAATATTGTTGGGAGGTTGGTGAGGTCCAAACATCGAAGGCGTGTCTCTTGCTCAGTGGCTATTGATTCCCACAACATCGAACCCATCAAACTTAAAGAGAATGCATGCACATACAATTGAGAGGTTTTGGTCTTAGCAGTAACCAGTTTCTTGTGTGCCTTTTCAATTCATTCTGCTGGCTTTTAGATTTCCCGTGATACAGGTAAAATGGTGAAAGAAATACTATTATAGAGTTAATATTGTAGAGGTTTTACAAGTATAATTTTTGGAGACATGAGAAATGAAAATTAGTTATAATGTAATGGTATAATTCTATTTCCCCTTCTTCCTACTTACTTATTGCCATGTGCTATTTCCGTTACTGTCTTGCCTTGACTTATGCTATTTTTCTGAGATTAAAAACCAAAGAGGACCGTGATTGACATGAGGATGAATTAGTGATAGTTAAATATCTACTTTTATATTATATTATATTATATATAATATTACAAAGCACATACATCAACTGGTAAGAAATTATTTTAATTTAAATACGTTCGAATTTTAAGAATGTAGTCGTGTTTAAATTCTGAGGGGACTGGGAGGATTTTGTCAGTCTTAGTACTCTTATTCAATTTGAGTCTGAATAAAAGAATCAAATAAAATGTTAAATTAAATTAAAATAATCATATAGCTTGACATCGTGTTTTTATTTGTTAAAAGATATTTTTAATTTAACTAAAATAATAAAAAATTGAAAAAGTGTTTTTTCTTACCCCTTGATAAGTTCTCTATCAGTTTTCGTATTAACGAAGTTGAACAGACTAAACGCGTAATAAGTTTACTAGTTTTCTAGTCGAATCAACTGGTCTGTTTTTTTTTTTTCTTCACTCAGTGCTTTCTTTCCTGTGGTCTATGAAATTAAGCAAATAATGACATACAAATTACAATGCCCATGTGAAGCGACAAAGCGAGACACAGCGTAGGCAAGCAAAGTTAAACTTGACTTGAAGCTGTCAACAGAGTATGTACAGATATAGACAGGAGTGGAACCAAATTATTTGATAACTCCATGAAAGCCTCCTTGCTTGTGTTAAATTGACAGTAGCATTTGTTGTGAGCCAGTTCTACATACTAATTGCTCCTGTTATCATTCATCTCGAATAGCCCTCAATAATCAAACTTGCTTGTGTTGAAGGTATAGTATGTTTACAACCAACTGAATTTTGCAAGAGTACAGTAACGGGCAAAACCCCCTTTGCTATATTTACTGGTTGGTCCTGAGGGCATAGATAAACCATATTTCCTACTTCCAAGTAGATGCAGAGCCGAAAAGAATAATTGCTGTGTTGTTTAATATTCTAGGCTATAGCCTATAGGTGGGTGTCCTAATTTCATCTCGCAGTCAGAGGGACAAAAGAATAAAAGCCTAGTAATATTCCCCCTCAAAGATTTGGAGTAAAAAACCACGTACTAAACATATTGACAAATCTGAAGTGAAGATTAAGTGGAATGAAACAAACCGATAAAATCATAAACCACGCAATTTGTGTGCGCACAAAGTCAAAAAGTTTTCCAATGCATTGTGACCAATTCTGAAGATTCAGCAACTAATCTCTCAAATTCTTCATCCCAACTAATGAAGCTAATACATTCGCAAAGTACATTAAACATCCGCAGCTAATACATTCCTCCAATTCTATCTCGTCCCATTCCATGCCTATCATGCCTATCATCTCTTGCACGATGCATGAACGTATCCCGACGATATTCTTTTGGTGGTGGGCCACCTCTTATTGGAGAGCGGCTTCTCTCTCTAACATCACGAGCCCACCGACCACCTCGATGGTGAGGAAGTGATGGCAAAAAAGGCACAGGGGGTGACAGTGGCCTCCTTTCAAATCCTTTCCTTTCATCAGAGAAGCCATCTCTTCCACGATCTCTATTATCCCAGTCCAGTGGGGGTGGTCTATCAAACTTGTTTCTCCCCCTGTAAGCATCTTCTATGAAATCCATACGCTCTCTACGTACATGGGGATCTGGAAACCTGCCTTCATGCCTGAGTGGCGGCAGAGCAGCAGATCCATACTCTCTAGGGCCATCTCTTGCCAACCCACGAGGAGATCTATAGCCATTCAAAGTCCTTTCAGGAGAGCGATCAATCGGAGGTCCAGGAAAGCGTCTAGGAGGAGCATGAAGTGGTGGAGGTGCAGGAAAAGACCTCCGAGGACTTCTAGCAGGTGCATTACGAGACCTATTACAGCTGTTACAATGGTCCCGCCTAGCAAAGTTAAGATTATTACACCTGCAAGATAGTAAAGCTAAAAGATATAATCTCCACAAAATGATCTTAGCTGTTAGGATGTTTAACAACCAGAATTCTAAATAACTTAGGGCTAATTAAAAGATAGGTAAGAGCAACAAGTAATTCCAATGAAAATGGATGTCTGATCAAAATCAGAATTCAGAAAGAATTGCACTTACAAGGGATCAGGACAAATCCAATCTCCCTCCCTAGGACGCACATTGGGATTATTTCTATTGTTGCCTTCCCCTCTAGCAAGTCCACTACCCATTGGCCTGCCCCCTACTCTACCTCGTCCATACGGAGGTGAAGGGTCTCGATATCTTCCTGGATCTCTCCCACCACCATAACCACGGCTTCGTGACAAGTTATTATAATCAGAAGCAAAACGGCGATCTGCATCTCTTCGGTGAACTGGAGATGAGGAACCTGCACGAATTCTATATCCTGGAAAAACAAAGACAGTGAAGTTTGAAAATAAGTGACTTACAGGGAGTGAGAGAAAATTCAGCATTGCAATCTACACTAGAATCCAATAATACTGTGATCATGCAACTGCCATATAATCAGATTGACATTCCAAAGGGAAGGTTTCCACCACACAGGGCTTTTCCACCTCATGGATATGAAAATTAAAAATGTGTGGAAGAGCGCAGGAAGTTTATATGATAACACCTTCAATGCCACTTCCCAAACATCTGATCCATATTACCGTAAAGTAAACAAGTTCTATGAGCAAGGTTTTCCACTAATAAGTTACCTCCTTCATATCCTTGATGCCAATTCTTTCCATCTCTGATGGTACCACGATATAATTAAAAATACAAATCATTTAACCTAACAATCTGAAATATCAAATCCAAATTCATATTTTGGAGCCACGGCAACCTAGGCATTGCAGTATAAAATAAGAACCAAGTTCAAAACCTGGTTAAGAGTATGGACTAACTCCCCTACTAAAAACTAATCCAACAAGACAAACAATAGACCAATGTTATTTTTACCCTTTTGAAAGTAATCAAACTCAGGAGCACAATATCCAAATGTATACTCCACAAGGAAATAACAACCAACAAACACCACCAACATACTCCCAAACTTTAATACCCCAATCAACCACTTGTTTGACTCTTTTTGGAACAATCTCTGTTAGTATGCTATGACAACCAAAGGTAGATTCAAGCAACATAGTTCACCAATTTGCAGCAAATTATACAAAGGAAAGGCTCAGGCAGATAAACCCCATAGAAACCATGTGCAACAATATCAGCAACCAATTCACCCTTTTTTTGGGATATATTATGCCCCCAAGTAACTTCAAAACAACAGGAGAAAGAAATTGGACATAGAGAAGGGCATTCTCTCATTTTAAGAAGAAACACATCCTTTTCTGTGCCATATTGGTGTACCCAGCCAATGCATCAGCGTGAAAAATATCAGGATTCAGCAGAAGCTCTACAACCATGTTGATATCAGAAGTTCCTAAATTCCACTTGTGGAATTACTACTCTGGAAAGCAGTCTTCCATGTTGTAAATAAAGAACCATCAGAATCATCCCTACCGAAGAAGAAAAACCATAGAAACTAAAATGACAGCCATCAGCCCAAAACGATCATCGCAAGGACTATATTTCAAAAGTTACCCAGTATCTGGAATTGAAATAACCATGTGGAATTACTACTCTGGAAGAACCATCACAATCATCCCTACTGAAGAAGAAAAACCATAGAAACTAAAATGACAACCATCAACCTAAAACAATCATCGCAAGGACTATATTTCAAAAGTTTCCAGCCGCCTTGCATGTTGTAAATAAAGAACCATCTGAATCACCCATAATCAACCAACCAAACAAGAAAAACCATAGAAACTAAAATGACAACCACCAGCCAAAATAATAATCACAAGGACTATATCCAAAAGTTACCCAGTATATGGAATTGAAATAACCAGGAGTTCAATGACAAAAATACCAAATATAACCAACAACTCTATGAAGTTATCATCAGTAAACATTATCTTTGCAAAATGTCAGGTGAGCTTCCACAAAAGTAGCAAATTAGAAATTCATCCACCCACAAACACATCTTGCGGCAGAACCTAGATATACCAGCCAAGCATTGGTAATAACTGTAGGTTATTCACTGAAAACAATTTGTAATGGTCAGTTTCAGTCCCCTACAATCCCTGTAACCATATGGATGTTCTAGCACATTGTCCACGCTGTAGCATGTATGACAATAACTTCAAATTGTATCCCGGACTGCATTGAATTCAACAACATTGTTTTAACTTTCACAAATATCCCAAACCAAACATATGACCCTAACTCTGCAAAATGAAAATCCATGCAACAGATTCTGTGCTGCAAAAAGCCCCAAATTCATGCAGAATGGACTATTTCCATCATCCAACCCATTTATTAACCCTTTAAATAATAAAAAAATCCCAGAACATGATCCAATGCTGAGTTCACGGAAACATGCCTTCCTGAAGGCCCAAGATCTTGCAGGCAACATCAGAGCTGTAACACATAAATTGCAAAGTTTATTCACTGTTGACACTCCATAATTGACAGGAGAGCCATATGTGTGGCATGTACATAATGAATACACAGCAGATCTAAGAAAACCCACATCTGTACAGGTACAATCAGTCAAATGCGGAAAAGACAAATTAAAGTGAAGAAAACTGGCAATTTTTATCTCGCCTAACCCCCAAATAAATCAAATACAACAAATTCAAGTAAACATTTCTACTTGAAATTTGAAAACTAAGCTTTCACTCTCCCACATTTGGTAGGGACTAATTCTAGGAAGATAATTGCTAATTGCTTGTTTTTAAAAAGTTCTTTCCGAAAGTTGAATTTCTCCAACATAAATTAGACAAGAACTTAATAAATGAAGACTATGTGCAGGAAATGGATTCTCAATTGCTCTCTCGTTTTGTTGTCATCAAAGATCAAATGACTATATTTTGGCGTTATCGATAGTCAAGTTGATAAATTAATCACATCCAATGCCAAATTCACCAAAAAATCCAACAAGGTTTCAGTCTTTCAGATGCATCAAAAAGTGAAAACGAAACATATAACTTCAAAACAATAGCAACAAAACAGATCCAAAGAAGCCACAAACTCACCAATTTCGCACCGTTTTCAAGCATTAATCCATTTTACACCGCACCGTATCCACAATTTTTTTCCCTAAACCAATTTAATAGTAACAGAACAGACAAAGCAGCCAAGCCAGTTTCTAAAACAATATTCCGAAACGAAAAATTGATAAAACTTAATTCAATCATCCGCATCAATTGGGTTACAGAGATGAGAGAGAGATGAAACAAACCAGGTTCATCGGGATATCGATCGGAGCGGGAATAAGGGGGAGGAGGATCCCGGTGGAGTTCGCCGGGCTCGAAATCGGCGGCCCGACCACCACCGGCGGCTGCGGCGGCATCCGTATGGGAGGGGCGGACGACGAGGCTGCTCAGAAGAGGTGGGTGATGATGTGGCGGCGCTGGTTCCTTGTCCCTGGACGAAGCCATCGGAGATTAACGCTTTTCTCGATTCTAATACAACTGTATATTCTTTTCGATCACCACCAACTCGTGCAGCATATAAACCCTAGATTCATTAGATGCAATGCAAGCATTGCCGTTTTGTTTTTATTTTCAATTGAAATTACGCAAAACGACAACCGTTTTTTACTAAATTTGATTTTTTTTCCTCTAAAAAAAACTAATTTTTAAGTATAGAAATTCAATATATGATTTGTTTTGTCGGTTTCAATTTTCATCCATTCATCCAGTTAGCAAATTATAATTTCAGATGAATATTCAACAGCTCAAATTTAATTACATGATTTAAGTTTGATTAATATAAAATAAAATATGAGCAGTTCAACTTTAATCTAATAATTTCACTTTGTTAATCAATCGTATGAATGCGTAAAAAATAAAATAGAGTTTGATAGCTAATATATTCCTGGATTTTCAATTTTAATTTATTCAACTCTATTAATAGAAAATTTACAATTTTCTTTCACACATAAAGGCTTTGTTAGGGTGTGTTTGGAGGGGGGAGGGAGTGTTAAAATGTTTTATTATAAACATTTATTCTGTAACTAATCTTGTAGTTAAAAGAAGGCTGCAGAAGTATTTACTTATGTCAAAAATAGGATTTGAAAATGAATAGGGATGTGTTGTTAGAATTTGAGAAATTTAATTTCAATGTAGTTAGATTTTCCGGTGAACAAAAAGGCATGCTAGGAGTGATTGTTTCAAGTGTTATAAGGAGATTAGAGAATTTAATAAGTTTGTTGTAAATTTGTAACAGATTTCCCATTACTGAGGAGGAAATGTACGTGGCCAAAATCTAATAGCAGTGCGATGAATTTACACAACGGTTTTCAATAGAGATGTTTATGATCATTGTCTAATTATGGTGATATATGGAAACTAGTGTTAGGATTCTAAACCATTTCATTTCAACGCTAAATTTTTTTACGCATATTTAAAATCTAGAAGGAGCATTAACAAAGTATTTGCACTGCGGGACAAATAGGTAATAGTGGTTGTTAAGGGTGTTAGAACAAAGGTTTTTAAATTCTTCTTTGAGCATTTTCCATAAACAAAGTGGGAGAGGCCTTAATTGGATGGTGTTTCATTTTCATGTCCGTAGCTTAGGAGAATGAAAAACTTACTACTTAGTTTGTATAGAAGAAATAAAGGAGGTGATTAGAAGTTGTCATGACGATAAGAGCTTAAGAACCAACAAAGTTTAATTTTAGATTCATCAATTTTTTTGGGATACTAAAAAGGGTGAAGGAATGTAATTAGATGAATCTATATATTTATATACTATATAATAAAAGAGAAGGCCAATTAAATTTCTATTGTACTCATACCTAACAGTTTGACACGTGGCTCATTTATTGGTTTTTTGGGCATTTACGCATGAGACTTCAACCTCTATTGGTTGCTCCATATGCCTTCTTCTGCAACCTTCTCCCATCATGTCCTCACCGACTTGAAATATGCTTCCTCCATTTGCGTCATTTCCCCACCAACTTGCTTCCTCCGTTTGCTTTCTTTTTTCTTCATTTTTGTGGTTCGTTTCTTTCATCTTCACTTTCAGTTTTTGCTTTTGTTTTCTATTGAGTTTTCCGGCTGATGAAGTTTTCCATTTTGGGTTTGTCACACAAATAAAGGTTTTACTTTTGCTGTTGTGCATTTTTTTTTCAGGGTCAAGATTTTACTTTTCTTTTCTGTTATGCATGTTTTCTTGGTAATTTATAGTTCTTTGTTTCGTGTTTCTGCTTTCTTACTGATTTTTCCACTTTGTTTTTTGTTCCTTTTTTATCTTCCCGCTTACCAGGCTATCGATGAAGAAGCATCCTGTAGGCAAGTTTTTTTTCCTTTTGTTGTTGTGCATGTTTGTTTCGGTATTATTTGTCTCTATTTGCAAGGTTTTAATTTTGTTTGTTATTATGCATGTTTTCTTCTAACTAATAGTTATTTTTTCTTACTGGTTTTTTCATTTTGTTTTTGGTTCCTTTTTTATTTTCCCTCTTACCCGACTATCAACCAAGAAACATCCAACAAACAAGTTTTTTTCCCTTTTTCTGTTATGCATGTTTGTTTCATTATTATTTGTCTCTATTTGCAAGGTTTTAATTTTGTTTGTTTCATTACTATTTTCCCTCCTTAAGTGGATCGATTGTCCATTTAGTTTGTTGTTGTGCTCTGTTCTAGATTGACCCCTGAAGTAATTTTTAGATTTTAGAGTATTGATAATTCTCTTATTTTAAGTAATATTTGTTTGACTTTGGCAACTTAAGATTATTAGTGATATTGTTCATGTTAGTCTATTTTGTAGTTCCCCAAAGATGTCCTACTAGAGGAAAAAGCTCTCATATACTTGTCTTCAGTGAAGATCTTTTCTTCATTTACCTTCTCCCACCCATCATCTTTAATGTCGGGTTAGTTCACTACTCTTGCTTGTTTTTTATTATTTTCCTTATTCAGCTTTCATTTACATGTTGAACTGCATAATTTAAGTTGCATCATGATTTGTTGGAAACAATGATTCCAACAGTTTAGGAAAATCAATAGTTGTATTCGCTGAACTGATACTTCAATCAGAATGAATTTAATTGAATGACTATGCTTGCTTCTCTTAGATTGACTTCAATTTCAATTTATTCTTTAACCGTTCCAGGTTTCAGGTGAAGAAGAAACAATTTTTCCGCAATTTTATGACTATAATGCTCTTTGGTGCAATTGGTACTTTGATATCATTCTACATAATATCACTAAGTAATTGAAGTCATCAACTAATGCTTCTTTTATAAATTACATTACAAAGTAGTAACAATTCGTATTTGGTATTCAACGCCTTTATGTCCCAATTTGATTATAAATGTTATTTATTTTGAATAGGTGCCATACACTTTTTTTTCAGAAATTAGACATTGGTTCCCTCAAGATTGGAGATTTTCTAGGTGTGCTTAAATTACCTCCTTCTTTTATAGTAATTTGTTGGACTTAAATGCAAACTTGGAACAATTCCTTCTTCCCTCCTATCTCTACTTACCTGAGTCAACTGAATGCAGCAATTGGAGTAATATTTTCAGCAACAGATTTTGTTTGCACGTTGCAGGTATAAATGTCAAAACAAACACAACAAATATTTGTTTTAATTTTCCTTTTATTGTACTTAAAATAATGATGTGTATGTGGATGCTTTAGGTTCTTAATCAAGATGAGACTCCCTTACTATATAGCCTGGTCTTTGGGGAGGGGGTAGTAAATGATGCTACCTCCGTAGTTCTCTTCAAAGCAATTCAGAATTTTGACCTCTCTCACATTGACTTAACCACTGCCTTACAATTATTAGCGAATTTTTTGTATTTATTCATTGCAAGCACTGTGTTGGGAATCTTTGTAAGTTTTACTGCCACTTTCTAATTCTGTCCCCTCTTTTTTCTTGATGTTCTTGCAATTTGCTTGGGATTATTGATATATATTTTTTCGATATAATTATGTTTTTCAGGTTGGATTGCTGAGTGCATTCATTATTAAGAAGCTCTATATTTTTGGTATAATTAATTGTGTATTTTTCCTTTTAATTTTTTTAAAATGAAACAAAACAAAAACACCTTAAGGGTCATTTAATGGAGAAATTGTGATTGTTGATTGATATTTACTATTTACCATGAGATGAATGATTCGTTGGTGGATAAATACTATGTTCATTTAACTTAACTTGAATTTTCTATTATGAGATAATTTTCTTCTTTTTTCTTGATTATTATATTATATTTATTTGCTATTTTGTGTGTTTGTGACATTATAAATTTGATTTTTCACATTTGTGACAATGTCACGTTTGTTTTAATCAATTTTATATCTACATTAGCAGGTAAGAAAATCATATACTATCACAAAACAAAGAGAGAGGTGGACAGATGAAGAACATAAGAAGTTCCTTGAAGCCTTAAAGCTATATGGAAGGCCTGGCGACGGATTGAAGGTATAATTAATTTAGAAATTTCATATCTTAGGCAAAGTATGCCATAAAGATTCTAGCAACACACACACACACACACACACACACACACATAAAATTAGTGAATCAAGAAGTATGGTATAAGTTCTTGGATCCTTTTATTTTCCTCACAGAACATGTTGGTACAAAGACTGTTGTTCAGATTCGAAGTCATGCTTAGAAGTTTTTTCTAAGGTTTATTGTTATATTCCAGTACCTATGATTTACCATGTTTTCAATATAGTACTATGAGTCACACATGAGTTAAAATTCTATCGACCTTATACGATGGAAAAATGCATATTTCCTTGAGGGTGAAGTTGAAGGGTTCACCTTAAATCAACTCTTTCACATCTCATAAATACATATCCAATATTTTTATATTTTTAATCACAATATTATTATAAATATTCGGTTCTATTTTTGTATTATTATTATTATTATGTCGACTTTAGCTGAAGGTCCTTTCTTATGTTGTGATGACAGGAGTTGCATGCTTCTTTCTGGTCACTAATGTTTTACAAACCTGATCTCTCTCCTCTCAAAAAGTAATTTTTTTTGTTGCATGTTTGTTTTTTCTCACTTTGAAAATTACAATGCTTGCTAAATAAATTACCGAATGACCCATGCATATAGCTGAACTATTGAATGAAGCAAGCCTAATCATTTGGGATGAAGCCCCCATGGCTTACAAATTTTGTTTTGAAGCACTTAATCAAAGTCTAAGAGATATTATTAAGGCCAAGTCCAGTCCTGGTAAAATCTTTGGAGATAATGTGATGGTGTTTGGTGGAGATTTCCGACACATTCCATAGTGCCTCTCATTTTAAATCTATTTTAATTTCCATACTACTTATTAAATTATTATCGATGTTAAATCTATTTTAATTTCCATACTGCTTTTTATTTTACTTCTATCTTGCAAAACAAATTAACATGCATGCTAAATAAATTACGAATGACCCGTGCATATACACGGGTTACGGACTAATTTAATATGAATGCCAAGTTACTTAACAATTTTTCTTATTTACTTCCCTACTTTAATTCCAAAAGTAAAGTGTCCATAAAAATCGGGAGACTTTTGCTCATTCTCTCTCATGAGGTGTTTATATAAAATTGTGGAAAAAATTTGGCTACTTGGTATGCAAAGTTTGGGATATGAAAAAAGGATGAAGAAAAGGTTTTTTTTTTAATTCTTAAAGTAGATTTTGAGAAGGCATGTAACTCAATAAATGGGAAGACCTTGGATTATATGATGAGGAGATTTGGATTTTGTGATGTTTAGAATTCTAACAAGAGTGTGTGTAATTTTTTATAACTTATCAATTGTTAACATTTTAGAAGGTTTCTAGCTGTGATCTATCATATGTTCTTAGATATGTATTAACAATTTATTTGATTATACGTGTGAGAATAGTGGATGCATGTTTGAATTGAAGCACCTAATACTTGTTTTAATGTTTTTTTTTTTTTTTCATTTTGACATGAGTTTAATGTAAAATGTGCATATGTTATGCAAATCCAACACACGCTGAGAAAGTCTTTGCTCATTCCTTGGCCATTAATGTTAAGAAGCCCAACAACCATCTAAAGGTTTCTAGTCCCATGTTGGAACCTAGCCTACTACCAAGTGACCACCTAGTCGAAGTAGATATCTAACTTGAAATAGAAGTCACTAGATTACACCTATAAATATGTAGACTCTTCTCAAAATTAAAGTATTATTTTCTCCTCCATAACTTGTAATATTACTGTTGAGGTGATTATTTACTTTTAGTATTGTAATCTTTAAAGATGAGATCACACTTCTTCTCCTGGGTTTGATGTTTGATTTGATGTTGAAATGAGATTTAAGTATATTTTTGTCATTTTAATTTAGTGTTTTTTTCTTTTAATTTCTATAAAATTATTTTTTTATTTTAATCTTTGTAAATTATATTTATTTTATTTTTAGTCTTTAAAACATTTTAGATAATGTTTTGAATGATAAAAAATATCATATAAAGTGTCACAAGGATAAAAAAATAAAAGAATAATTTATAAGGATTAAAAATAATTTACAAGCCCTAAAAATTCAAGAAAACGCAAAATTATAAAAACTAAAAAATATTTAAAGCTTAAAATATGACAATGAAAGTGTACCAACCTAAAGTAACTATGCATTATTTTTGTGTTATTTAGAAGAGAATTTGCAAGTAACTCCTAGAAACCTACCCCAGATCAAAATTCAATGTCCCTACCTACTAAAACAAAATGTAAGCTAAGCGCTTTTACAGCACCAAAAAATTTCTCTAATGCAACTTAACAATGGAACAAATATTTCTACAACAGAAAACATCTACAATACAAATATTGACTCATGTAAAAAATAAAAAAGAAAATAGAGGAAAAACATGGTGGGAAATGATGCACGTTGCACGAGGGCGTTGGCGTAAGCGGTGAAAGCAAGAAGAGGAAGACAAGATCGGACCACGAGTCTCCGCAGTGGGTCTCTATTCTCTTACGCAACAGAGACTGACACTTTATTTAAAGACACCATCAAGGACACGTGCCTTCATCGTAGCCCCTACACGGAATCACCGTCCATTCCCTTCTCCCACTCCCACTATTCCGTTTTTCTTTATTCATAAATATTCTCCAATCTTTAACCATTAATTAAGGGTTAAAAATCATATTATTTTGTTACTAAGTTATAATGTTTAGAAATAAATTATATTTTTAATTATTAATTTAACAATAAAATTGGTGAATTATATGGAGAGTAACAAGGATAATTATTCCCACAAAATAAATATTTTTTAATAAATATTTTTTTGTCCCATAAAAAATAAATATTGTTTCCATAACATAATTTTTTAATAAAATTATTGTAAATAATTTTGAAAGATAAAAGAGAAAATAAATTAGTATTAATTTTACTTACTTTATCTTTTAAATTTTGCTATTTTTTATTTTTTATTATCATTTTTAATAAAACATTTTTTTTGTTTAGGAAAATATTAGATTATTTTTTTGTTTTTATTGAAAAAAAAATCTGAATTCATCACTGAATTTGTCTGTAAATTAATTTGTGATACCTTTTGCATATAGGTAAAAAAAAAATTAATCAATTTGTCACACTGTCAGAAGAATTTGATTGTTTAGCCGTTAATGAATGTAATTTAGTTGGTTATTAGTAGTACTGTTTCTTGAGCTAGTGCCGTCTCTCGTTCGCGATCCTTCTTTTTCTTTATTCCCCCGGCGCACGATAGCGCCATCGCTTTCGTTTCGCGGTTGGTAACCGTCTCTCTTTCATCACCGTATTTATTTCCATTCACAGAACCAACAAACTCTCTCTCTCTCTCTGATTCTTCTTCACTGTTCTCTCTCTGAGCAAAACCGAGGATCCCTCATAGTATTGGTGCGTATTCACTTCAGCCATCACTTTTTCAGTTCAGATTTCCTTTTCTTTTCTCTTTTTTCGTTTTGCTTGATCTCGATTCAGTTTTTGTTTTTCTACTTCGTTTTACATTTTTTTTTATAGTAACTTATCATAAACTCTGCTCTGTTGCCTCTTTATTTTTTGTTTTTATTTTATTGCTTTTTGTTTCTGAGAAGAAAAAAAAAAACAGAGGAACTCGTTTGCTGCTTAGGATCATCAAATTTTCTATAGTGTTCTCTGCTAAAAACATATGTGAATACGTGATCAAGGTTAATGATAAGGATAACGAAGGAAAAAAAAGAGTATGTTATTTTTTTTCCGCGATGCATGAACCAATTGATTGACAGAGCAATCGAATTTCTAGCGTTAATGTAGTTTTTTTTTTGTGACTTTTGTTTGAATAGGTAGGGTAAACTGATGGTACTGTGGTTTGTAAGTTCTGTAGTTTGTAACGCATTACTGAGTGATGTTTGAATCTATTTGATGAAGTTAAAATTGCAAAATAGTGTTGTGAGTGTTTGAATTCAGCATCATGTCTTTTTATGTATGCAGCTGCCAGCTAGTGCCCGAGTTTCAGTTTAAGCTTGGATAGAATGGAACTATTAAGATTTTACTTTGCTTTGAAGAGTTTTCATGTGATATATTAGTTGAAGACTTTTTTATATTAATAAAAAAAGGCAGGTCAAATATTGGCTAATGTGGATGGGGCATTCATCTATGTACAAGCGCACTCCTTCGAGAGATAATTCAAACATGGAGGACGTGGAAGAAAACTCAGGTATGCACCCTTTTTTGAACCTTTACTGATGTACTTCGGGCTGTTTATATGACATCTGTTAATTCCATTATGTTGTGAAACATAGCATCTAAACTAAAAACCTTCTCAATGAAATTTCCTTCCTGTGAATAATCCTTTCAAGATTTCATTATTCAGAACTCAGAAGAATTGGCAATTCATGTAATCTTGAAAGCGACAATAGCTACGCTGTTGCTATTGTCTCTATTATCGATTGTGGATAATTTGCAATTGAATGCAATTCTGAAAATGATAGTAGAAAAGATGGCCTGGGTTTATGATGTACTGCAAATTTTTTGAGGTCTTGAATCAAGATGATAATTGACCATGCTGTTTTAAATGCCTGATAGATCTTTTAGACATCGGCCTGGACAAGGGAACCTCAAATCCTTCATTGATGCTTTCTTTACCGCATGTACTTGTGGCGACCATTTCTTCATTCCTTTTTGGATACCATCTTGGGTTTGTTTCCTAATTTCTTCTTCTTGGTGCACTCTCTTGGATTCCTTGCTTTAATCTAGAATCTGTTGAAGACTTAAATTTTGATCTTTTTCATTCTATTCAGAGTTGTTAATGAACCACTTGAGAGCATTTCTGTGGATCTTGGTTTCCGTGGAAATACATTGGCAGAAGGTGACAAAGAAGATTCTGAAACCTTTGCTTAATTTCGTTTTCTATTGTAAATGAATAAATAGAATTGATTTTTTCCCCTTTCAAATGAAGGTCTGGTGGTGAGCATATGTCTTGGTGGTGCCTTGATTGGATGTCTACTAAGTGGTTGGATTGCTGATGGGGTGGGGCGTCGTAGGGCTTTCCAATTGTGTGCTCTGCCAATGATAATTGGTGCTTCTATGAGGTTATACTTCCAGTACCAATATAATATTGTTGAGTCATTTTGTTTTTCTCATGGAATAGATGGAAACTATCCTTGCACTTTATTCAACCACTTCGTAGGTTTCTATTGTTTTTCTCAAGGTTTATTTGTTGGCTACCGTGGAAACATATAATAGTTTATTACTTCATTTTTGTGTCCTCTAACGTGATAGCATATTAACATATTTTTACTTCTTTCTTGCCAATCTCAAATGTACCTGACTGCCATCTTATGGTTTCCATATGGCCTCTTCACCCATTATGATATTTTCTTGTTTCCTCGTTTGTTCTAGAAAAGAGCATAAGCCTTTCTTCTTTCCTATGTTTCCTGCATATAATGTCTATAATAATAGAATGACATAGCAGAGCATTTCACCATTTTTATGAAAACTGATGTGTATTTCACTTTGGTTAAATGACAGTTGTTTACTTTTATGCTTTCCAATATAAATTCTTATGAATAATTTCTCATTGTAAAATTGTGCATTTTCAGTGCGGCAACAAACAACTTGTTTGGCATGCTTGTAGGAAGGTTGTTTGTTGGGACTGGCTTGGGCCTGGGCCCTCCTGTTGCCTCTCTGTATGTGACAGAGGTATGTAAATCACTAAATTGGTGCATCTGTCTCATTGACTAGACTGAAAATTTACTTGATTATTCTCTTGAATGGCAGGTTTCTCCTGCTTTTGTGCGGGGCACCTTTGGAGCTTTCATCCAGATTGCCACATGCCTTGGTCTAATGGGAGCTTTATTTATTGGAATCCCTGTCAAAGAAATATCTGGATGGTATCATATGAATCTTACTTCATGTCATGATGTTATATATTATTTATTCATGATGTTTTAAAAATTCACCCTGAATTTTTTCACATAGGTGGCGGGTTTGTTTTTGGGTATCTACCATTCCAGCTGCTATACTTGCCACAGCTATGGTCTTCTGCGCAGAGAGTCCACATTGGTTATACAAGGTTGATACCTAGTCTAATATTATTTCATCTTAGATATTATCTCTTATTATCTTTTCATTTGTAACTTACTGTTTCTATATTAGTTTGAACCCCTTGACGTCTCAATGTTAAGCGATGCTAACTAATAGTTTGTTGAGGATTTCTTTGTCTTCTGCATCCATCTCTTTTATGTCAACAATTAAGTGCAAGTATCAAGTATAACAATAGAATACTCCGAAACATACAATTCCTAGAGGATTGTATACGTATTCTTTTGGTGTTGCATGTTGAACCTGTCTATGCTGATTTAATTTTTAGCTTGTTTTTTTTTCTTCTAGTGATTGCATTTAGAATTCAAACTGAAGTGGAATCAAGATGGAAATAATTGCTCTTTACTTGGTGGTCTGCCTATTTTTTATATTTATTCTCTCCCCAATCCCTCATCTCGCCCTGTTCTTTTTTAAACTTGCCAGATTTAGTCTATGTCTTATGCTTTGTTTGGTAGAGTGGAGATGGCGAAGAAATAGGGGAGAGGGAGAAATGAAAGAAGTGAGGTTGTTTGATTGTGGGAAATAGGTGTGGAGAGGCATGGCGCAAATTCCATGGCAGTTTTTCTTTTGCAATTCAAAACCGCTAGAAAATGTGCATTTATTGACTTTTTTTGTTTGTGGCGGTTTGAAGCCACTAAATTGAGCATTTAGTGACGGTTATTAAATTGAGCATTTAAAACCACCACGATTTTTAAAAACCATAATTGATTTCATGTTTCTCATAATTGATTATGTGAATAAAACTTGATTAACAAAGGATTGTTTCATTCTTTTTCGATTTCTCTCTTTCCTATATCTTTTCTATTTCTCTCAAACCAAATGCCTGTATATCTACACTCTCTTTTCTATTTCTCTCATCCCTACATCCATTTAACTTTTGATCCTTTACTTAATCCTTGATTATTCCTCTTTGTTTTGATGTAGCAAGGAAGAACTGCTGAAGCAGAAGCTGAGTTTGAGAGGCTTCTTGGTGTATCAGAAGCAAAATTTGCAATGTCAGAGTTATCCAAGGCAGATAGAGGAGACGATAGTGATAGTGTGAAGCTGTCGGAATTGCTTCATGGTCGTCATTCTAAAGGTATGCATTTTTCCTGGTTTGTCTCTGGGATAGTTGTGACTTGTGAGTGTATTTGCCATTGTTGTTATCTGGTCACTGGTTTCCTTAGGTTTCCAAAAGTTATTTTTTATTCACAAGTTCGTTTTGCAGTTGTTTTTATTGGATCAACCCTATTTGCTTTACAACAGCTATCTGGTATAAATGCTGTGTTTTATTTCTCTTCAACTGTTTTTAAAAGTGCTGGAGTGCCATCAGACATTGCAAATGTCTGCATAGGAATTGCCAATTTGGCAGGTAATGCTATCTTCTGGTTGCCAGGATTTAAATCAAAGTTATTCTGTTATTCTATTCTCTAATGCTAACCCCCCTCCCCCCATTTTCTTCAGGATCTATCGTTTCAATGGGTTTGATGGATAAGCTTGGAAGGAAGGTTCTACTTTTCTGGAGTTTCTTTGGCATGGTAAATTATGTATAGATGTACTTATAACACTTGGTTTTTTTTTAATAGATGTTCTATTATGTAGCATATCATTATAGGGTGATTATCATGCACTTAAAAATCTGGGACACATGTGGTAGTTGTACTATTTTAAATCCTGACTTGGTGTTTGTGGTAATGAAAAGAGGGATGTTGTTTGGAATATGAACTAGTGCAAGTGCACAACAATACAAAATTGAGGGAAATTCCTTTTTTGTTATGGTGTTTGAATTGCTTTTGAGTAAAAGAAACTTTGCTCTTAATAAGGAAGTTGTTTGTTTTATTTTTTACTGTATAGGCAATAGCAATGATCCTTCAAGCCACAGGAGCAACTTCACTTGTATCAAACATGGGAGCTCAGTACTTTTCTGTTGGTGGCATGTTCCTGTGAGTATGCAACCATGATTACCAATATGGATCTTGATAGATGCATTTATGATTCAAATTATTAATAAATTTAAAATAATGTTTCTACTTGTGATCTGGTCACCGTTAGGTTATGGGTGATCTTTCAAAAGATAATTATGAAGGATATCTTCTATTAAAAAAAATTATTTAGGCAGTCAAACTCAAATAAACAAGTGGGAAGTGTAAAGGCAATAATATGCTGATGATTTTAGTTGAACTTCTTTAGTTCAGCAAGAAATATTTTAGTATTGATATCATTGTCTGAGAAACCATGGTGCTCTGCCTGTAATTAACAATGTTTGGTAATTATCATCAGCCAAATTCATCGAGTACGAGTGTATGACTGTATGAGAGCAGCCTATTACTCTGTATAAGTCTTTGTATACATGACAAATGAGGATGAAATGGCAATAAACTGAAACTTCTTTCATTCGTCCAATTATGTAATGTCCTCATTGTCCACGATCTAGCAGCTCTATGAAGTGTACAATTGTCGCTTGGAACATTCACTCTAGATTATGAGTGCATGCAGTGCCTTTTGGGAAGACACTGCTGGAATATGAACACTTAATCTATACTTCATGCAGGTTTGTCTTAACATTTGCTCTCGGAGCTGGCCCAGTTCCAGGTCTCCTTCTACCAGAAATCTTTCCTAGTCGAATAAGAGCCAAAGCCATGGCAGTCTGTATGTCAGTGCATTGGGTAATTTTCTTCTGCCGTTTCCTATTATAAAATGGTATCAGTTGGCAGGTTATGTTCAACGGTTTTGTTCAATTATATAATGTTGCCGGATGGTTGAATCAAGAAAATGTAGCCTGCTGAAATTCCCTTCTTTGCAAACTACTAAAATTGTTCTCATAATGACTTAGAAGGATGGGAAAGCTCGTAATATGGAATCCTTCTCTCATTTGATTAATGGTCTTGTACAGGTGATAAATTTCTTTGTTGGACTACTGTTCTTGCGTTTGCTGGAGAAACTTGGTCCACAGCTGCTTTACTCTATGTTTGCTACCTTTTGCATCATGGCAGTAATTTTTGTAAAAAGAAATGTGGTGGAAACCAAAGGGAAGTCACTTCATGAAATCGAGATCGCACTTCTACCCCAAGACTAGAGCATCTTATGAAGCTCTATTCATTGATTGCTCTAATTCTGCATACTTCCAGCTGAGCAGATTGTGTTTCATCTATTATGGTTGACCTTAACAGTACAAGGGGAAGCTCAACGCAGGAACTATGCATTGTTTTGCTGCAATATTTGTACGAAAGAGGTTTAGGTATTATGGCTAGCTGTGATGTAGTAGGTGGTACTATTAGCGGCTTACTTACGACACGACACCCTTCTGTTGTTACTCGAGCCTTGTGATTCTCTGATTTGGCATCCACTTAAAGGGAGACATAATTCATCAAGGGGGATCTATGCATCCCATAATATTTCCTTAAATGTACTACTTTATGTAATATTATATACGCTTCTGTACGTGACATTATTTTTAATCGCTTGAATTTTGTCCCATTTTGGATACGAAGTAGTCTAGCGTGTAAATTCTGTCTGCAGAGTTTATCGATGGGCGAAAGCTTCGTGAGCTTAAGAAATAGCTATGATCCGTAATTCACCTCATGAGGTTGATTTATGTAAATCAAAAGTTGCCTCCAAGGTTAATTGGTACTTCCACAAAACTAGTGGAATAATTATAAGAATCCTGAATCTGAGTTTGGTAGTTTAATTCAACATTGTATTCGGCTGTTTCATCAAAATCCAACCTTTTCCAAGTTTGTAAAGAGCCAAGTAAATGAGGTTGTGCATGAGTTAGCTATGGTGGCACCATTTTTTTCCTAGTCTCTATAGTTTTAATCTTATTATTCCTTGTAGCAATGAAATGAGATGAGTATGTTTATGTCAAAAAAAATAAATTATAAGAATCCTACTTGATAATAACTTCCAAAATCTTCAAATAATAGAACTCATTCGCTAAGGTAACTGATCAATAGGAAAACAAAACTAGTATTTTTGGAGGTTACTTCTCTCGCAATAAGTTTATTTATTTTTTATTTTTGTCGCCCAACTCTTACAATAGCTTTGAACCTGATTTTGGGCCTTGCTGTTTGCTTTCCCTTCGGTATGAATGAATGAATTAACAACAGAAAATAAAGAATGTAAAATTCCCATTTTAGCCTTGAACTACAGATACCGATATATTTAGGTAAAATTACTACAACTTATTTTACTTTTTAAAAAATTAACGTGTCCATCACTAATTTTTGAAGGGACCAATTTTTTGATAAAATAATTCCTGCATTGAATTCGAACTAGTTGAGTTAGAACTAGTCATCTTCATTTCATCATTCGACTTAAATTAGTCATTATACTTGATGTTATTGCTTGGTCCATAACTTAGCCTTCTTTTTTGTTCCAATTTTGAATTGTAAACATGAAAAAAAGCCAAAAAAAAAAAAACTTGTGTTGCCAGAAAGAAAAACAAAAGACACAAGCACGTTGGTGGAAATTGGGTTGTAAGGATCTCTTGTCCCTGTTACCGGGTTACAGAATTCTGGCACTTAGCAACAGTTTTACATCAAGGATAACATTACATGGTAAAACAACATTTATATTCCTCAATTATTTATCATTTGTTTACAATTCTTGCAAAAGAAAAAATTTCTTATATAAAAATTCAACCGTGGATTTCATTCAGCAAACAATACCAATCGAACAGCAAAGGACAAATTCTGTCCAAAGAATACGATGCACCTTGAATTAAATTTTTTTTATATACTAATAATAAAACAAAATTCAAAGTGCATCATATCCTTCATGTTCAAGGGATCTGTATAGATAAATCAGAACCAGTTGTGGTGATATTCAAGGTGCCAAACTCCTCCAAATCAGAATCAGAACCCATTCCATTGTGCCCACCAGGGGAATCCTGGTCTTGTCCATTTCTAGTCAAAGGAACCCGCAATTCAGAAATTGGAACAGGAAGAGGTTCTTCACTAAAGTACTTGTCCTGAAGCAACTCCATAGCTGTGGTTCTCTTTGCTGGATCATAACAAACCAATCTTTGCACTAGGGAAACTTCATTAGGGGAGCAATTGGGCATGCATGCTTCAAGACCACTTGGATTTTCCACATTACCCAATGAGATTGATCCATAATCAGGAATCTTGGAACAACCAGGCCAAGTTTCCTCATTAATGTTTCCCAATACACTTACAATTCTGCTGAGCTGATCTACATCACTTGTTCCAGGAAACAATGGCTTCGATGTTAATAGCTCAGCAAAGACACATCCCAATGACCAAAGATCAACCTCTAAACCATAGTCTGTAGATCCATAGAGTAGCTCAGGAGCTCGGAACCACCGAGTTCCGACACATGATGTGAGACAACCAAGTTCATTTCCTCCCACCTCCTCAGCTTCATATGTAAAAGAACCCTTGCAAAGATCATCATCTATGTCACTCGTTGTGCATGTTGCAAGACATGAGGTGTTTCCATCATAGATGTTTGTATCCTTATCAGTGTCATAGGAGTAGCTCTTGGTTTTCATCTCATCCAAAACTCTGAAATATTCTTCATGACTCACGGTTCCCTGATTTGGATTTTCATATACAGTTTGGTTTAAGTTAACTAATTGAGAAATAGCTTCAGGATGTTGGAGTGAGCTTTCACTATTTGAAGCATCATCTTCATATGGTGGCGGGTTCTCCTGGGGAGCATCAAATCCAGACTCCACTAGTATCCTTGCCTGAAAAAGTAGTAAAATTTACATTCATATATGTATGGAAACAGACAAAATAAAGAAAGTAAAATGTGTTTTAAGTGTCTTAAAAGTTGATCAAAATTGATTTTAGTTCTTATATTTTAAAAATGATGACTTTACGACATGTATTTTCTGAAATGTGGTAAATTTCTTCCATCCTTGAGTCAAAATGAAGTATAGGACAACTTAACAAGGGACTAAACCCACAACAATTTAGAAATATAAGGACCAAAACCATTATTTTTTAAATATAGGGCTTAAAATCAATTTTGACCGCATTTCAAGGGACCTAAAACAAATTTTATACCAAAAAACTAATCTCAGATTTACCTAAACACTAAGTCAATTCAAGGATTAGTCTTCCACCAAGAAGACCAAAAAACACACCAAAAAATTCACCCAAAAAAAACATACACACCAAACTTACCCCGAATAGAAAAACACCTTTCAATCACAAATTATTGTATAATAAGATAAGATATTGTATAAGATTGTAAGTTTCCTGATTTTTATAATATGTATCTTAAAAGTTATATATAAGATGAATTTTGATTGGTTAACAAATCATGAAAATTAACCTCTATTCCTTTTTCCTCGATCCAAATCCAAAACTTTTTTAGAGAGAGAGACAAGAGAACCACCAACTAAAAGATTCAACAACAAAACAGAAATCATCTATATTTTCAACCATGGGTAGAAGCCAATGCCACAGAATTGCGATCGATCACCCACGATTACTGATCAACCCAAACCACATCACACAAACAAATCCAAAAAGTGAAAAAAAAAAAACAAAGCAAGTCACGTAACAATCAAGTGACCAACCAACACACTCACACACACGAAGCCCAAAGTATAAAAAAGTAGTAAAAAACTAAAAGGGTCCCAAAGTATAAAAAAGTAGTAAAAACTAAAAGGATCTTCCTAACTAGGGATTAAGAAATATTTATCGTGGACATGGTAGTGTAGATTGTAGAAAAAAAATCATGAACACCATAATTTTATAAAAACAAAAACTTTTCACCAATGTCCAAAAGTTACTTATTACTATTTGTCAAGCTACAAAAGGCCCAAAATTGGATTGAAAAAGAAGCTGAAAAAACTTGATCCCTTAAATTAAACCTGTCCAAAATCCGCTAACTTGAGCACCCCATCATCAGAAACCAAGAAATTCGCGGGCTTCAAGTCCCTATGCACGATCATGTTCCTATGACACTCATCCACCGCACTCAGAGCCTGCACCATCCACCTCTTAGCCTCTGCAACACCGACACCACCTTCTCCGATCACGGTGGCAAGGTCGGTTCCGAGAAACTCGAGCACGAGAACCGCGTCCTCGTCCTCGCGCCAGAAGAACTCGTGCAGCACGACGACGTTTCGGGACCCTTTTAGAAGCCTCAGAGCCTCGATTTCGCGCGAGGCGGATTGGGAATCGTGAACCTCCTTGAGCCCCACCGCGGCGCCGTCGGAGAGGCGGCGGGCGCAATAGACGTCGGCGTAGACACCCGACCCGACCCGGCTGAGAACCTGGTACTTGGCGGTTATCTCGGAGCGCGTGTGGATGCTCCAAGTCTTGGGTGGAGGATCCATTGATGTTTGAATAGAGAATTTGGAATCAGTGAAAGGAAGTGTGTGTGACTTTGACGATGGCTGTGGACAACAACATATGAATGAATCTTTGCTTACTAGACCGGCCATATGGTCTTTCTTTGGGTTTTAACTTTTTTTTCTTAGACTTTCTTCCTCTTTTTTTTGTTTTTTATGTCTTTTTTTTATTATTAATAATATAGAAAAAAATTATATACTTACCAATCGTAACACATCACATATAATAAATTTACCGATTTTTTAAATAATTATATTAAAATAATTAATGATAATTTTTGTTATTGAATAATAATATAAAAGAGTCATTAAATTATATCCTAAATTGTTGAATTTAAGATTTAGGAAAATGTTTCTTTTAAGTTTGGAATTGTTTCCTACTTATTTCGTCGGTTGCACTTTTTCAGGTTTTCTAACCCACATGTTCGGATATTCATGTAACTTAGAATTTTCGAACTTTTTTTGCATTTTAAAAAAAAAAGAATTGAACTTTTATTTTCTTGTATGAACTTTCAATAATTGAACCTTTTTTTTACACTCAACGAGTATGTTTTTTTTCAGAAATAGGATTATGCTTTATGATTCATAATCAATATTGAGCAATACATTGGGGGACATGACTAAAGACTTGGAAGCTAGGATAAGTAGAAGCCACTTTTGCTAAAGCATGGACAACTTCATTGGCTAGCCTCCTAACAAAAATCACTTTGAAGGTATGATTACATGACAAAAATAGATTGAGATTTGAAAATAATGGTACCACATTCTGAACTGTCTAGGTTGGTGTTATTCAGCTTATCGACAATGCCTTTACATTACATTTCAAAGACCAAAGGAGATTAGAAACTGAAGAGAACTCGATAGACAGACAGTTTCTCCTTCCATAACTTCGAAGCAGGAGGTGATGCATGAGCAACTATCATGTTACCTGCATGATCGCGGATACAGCACCAAAGGCCAACACAATTCGAATCTTTGAAGAAAGTTGCATCAAGATTGCACTTGAGGTATCCAATAGCCGGAGGCTTCCACTGCTGCCACCCAGAATCTGCTATGGTTATGGTGCTAGTTGACTCACTCACATTATTCTACACTCTTGTTCTTGCTTCTCTCTCCACAAACTCCATCAATTTTGTGTATATTTAAAGTATTGTACCCAAATTTTGTATATATATATATTTATATATATATATTTAAATATATTTCCTTTAAAATAATGGTTAAGGAATAAAAATGAGTTTTATTAAAAGTGTTAATTATTAATACACTTTTACTATGGTTTTTAATATATTATCAATATAACTTTTAATTAAAACTTTTTGTTTGTGGAAGCAATGTCCTTTGAACACTAATTAATAAAATCTCAAAATATATTACTTTCTGATTTAAAAATGATTGTTTGTGGTTTTTAAAAAGTAGCGTTGAAACATGCTATTCTATTAAATAATTTATGCAAGTTATTGATTAGTAGTTGATTTACGATTGGTAGGTGTATGTCGAAGGTATAGTATTTCAAGTTTAGAAGCAATATAACTGAGTAAATAAAATGGGTGGTGTTATAAATTGATTAATCTTTTCCGTACCAAAATATAACTGATTAAATTAATGTTCAAATGGATAAGCAAAAATTGATGGCTTTTTTGTATTCAGTAAAAAATTGATGGCTTTGTCAATTTTGCATGCACATGACAGTTTATTTATTTTAAAAAAATCGGGGACTAATGTACTCTGCGTTTAATTAGTTTTTATGATGTTGAATTTTTGTCTAGATTATTTCAATATGTTTTTTGTTTTGCCTAATAGTTGTCCTTTTTGTCTAGATTATTTTAGTTAGTTATCCTCCAACAACAGTTTACTCCTAAACAAGTTTTTCACACTTATTGAATTGAGACATTCAATCAAACTCTGCAATCAATGTTACTTTCCAGATAGTCAATCAATTACAGTATATGAAACTAGAATCTCATACCAAAAGTCACTTTTTTTTTTATAGAACCAAAAGTCACTGTAACTTTTTTTTTTCCTACAGAACCAAAAGTCACTATTTATCAAGGAGGACCTGACCATGTCATCAATTGGATACATATTCAGTCATTACAAAAGTAAAAGTTAATTCAACACATTATTTTTGGGGAGAAAAAGAGTTACAAGTCATGCCAGATAGAAAATATGGCATAGTGCAGTTCTTAAGTATAATACTACAATTCTCAACTTACTGGGATTTGGCTTAGAGGAAGCATACTAGGTATGCAAGACTTGAAACTTGAAAGATAAAAATACTCTAAAAGAAGTTTCTGATTTGATTTCTGCGAAAAATATCTCCATGGCTACAATTTTTTGATAAAAATAAAATACTAAAAAGTGTGAAGTAGTTTTAATTTAATTAACAATATTGGTATCATCAAGTCTTAATGTATAACTTTGGTAAAAACAAAAAAGTCTTAATGTATAAGTATATTAAATATTTAGAGAAAGGATTTTATCACTTTATAATAACTTTACTAAACTAGAATAAGATTGTTTTTTTTTTCATATATCTATTATTTGTATCAAGAAAAAAGTCTAATTAATATTACGTCTTAGTTACCGCACATAGTTTTTTGTTCTTTCGGCTAATTGCTTATTTCACTGTTTTTGACAATTGCCTCTGTACCCAATAACCTTTTAGTTTACCAAACTTGAAACTAATACCAAATGATGCTGCTTTTCAAAACGATGTTCCCTGCATTGTTATTTATGACACACCAACATCATATAATGACAATATCATCAATGTGTGGGTCCTTGGGAGCTTGCTGACACATCAGCACGTGTGACATAATTCTCCCCCAAAGGTGCCACAGGCCCACAGACCTCCACTGCAATCACATGGGCTCCTCGACGTTGTAACAAGTGATTGCCAAAAGCCCACAATGATATGGCTTTTCCAAATCATGATAAGGAATCAGTGACAGGAAAACAGACTCTGCTGGCAGCAGGAGATTCAAGAAGGACACTCTTCAATTTCTCATTAATACTTAACTATAGCACCATTCTTTATGGTAATAATAATCTTATTCTTTTAGTTTAATTTATCAAAAATAATTGAGATGATAAATCACCTTCATTGCTCATTGCATCTATTTGGATGATGCTCTCACCAAGGTTTTGAGACTGCTTGATCAGAGACAGACAGAGAGCTTCTTATAATTGGTGAACTTATCTAGTCCTAAAATCAAGAAAGATGAGCATACCTCAAGTATTTTTATTTTTCAGAAATATCTCAAGTAACTTCTTAATGTGTGTTTTTGTAGTTTTTTATTTTCATTTCTCAAAAATATTCTTTCTTGGATATAATCTTCTATAATTAAGAATTACAAGGTGGTCAAAATTATAATTTAAATTTTTTTAATTTTATATTTAAATCATTTTCCCCTCTTTTAAATCCATGTATGTGTGACATAACAAGGTTATCAAACAAATACCTCCGGTAGTCATTAGAATAAGCGTTCACGTTTACTATCTTCAAATAAAATTATCTTCATTTTATGAACGATAATTGCTGGAAAAAACAAAAGTTTATTACACCGAATAAAGTATCCGGTCAGGACGACTGAACACCTCACATGTCCAAATTAAACACACCCTTTGACCACATATCGACATATGCCGAACAGTACATCTCGACCTTCGGCATATGTGTTAACTCATTTGTAAGTGTATCAAATTGCTACAAGTAGTAAAGTGAAAATGGAAGTCCGAGTAACTTAAAAAATGAAGAGGAAAAAAGAGACAATAGAAATAGAAATTGCATTCAATTGATAGCAAGAGAAGTTACATTACAAGGGTGTTGACTGTTAGGCTCCCAACAGAAGGGTTTTAGCCTCTCATTGTCATGAGAGGCTTTATACTTTAGGGACTGATGTGGATAGAAGAAGAGGGATGGATAGAGGAGGAGGGGATAATGAAGATAGAAAAAAGATTTCTCCTATTAGAGATACTCAGACTTATGATGTATTCATTAGATAACTCTGAGTCTCGGTGTGTGTTTCTCCTTTGCTTCCTACTTCTTTTATAGGCTTAAGGTAACTTAAAATTTACGCAACTTGGCGCTAAGCAGGCCTTCTGGACTTAGCAGGTATGGTGGTGATCACGCGCTTAGTGTGGGATTCACGCTAAGCACGCCTTTGGGCTTCTTTATGGGCCTTCTTCGAGCTAAGCGTGAGATGACCGCTAAGCGAGGAGACGCACTGAGTCTATCTTGTGCGCTAAGCGAGCTGTCCCAATCTCCAACTTTTCTTCAATGTTTTTTCTTCAAGTTTTTGCATCAATTTTCCTCCAAAGCACTTGAAATTTTCTTCTTTTGAATCCTGCTGGTAAAAAATTACAATGATATTAAATTTATCATTATTTCATTAAAAACAACAGTGAAGTGAAGGAATTCTAATCATTCTTAGCCAAAATTGATTATCAATTAAACTCAAATTTCGTAGTTATCAATAAGCAAACAACAGACACCATTCGATCATAATTATCATCACTAAATCCACTTAAGAATATTTACTAAATTAAAGATATCTAAGCATGATTAGGAAGAATATTACTCAATCGATAATCATGATGTGACTGGCTAATAGATCCTAAGTGCAAGGTTAGTATAAAAATGGGTGAATCCCGAACTCTCCAGGTAAGGAGACTAATTCATTCTCACATACTCATTATATATCATTGATAGTTCTGAATCGAACCCTCTTTTAAGTGTTGGAGTATCTTTTGCAGGTAGCCTCTCCTTCGCTCTGCATGAATACTCATGCACCTGAGATCTCAGCAAGGAATGTCAAGCAGACGATCCTTTGGCTCAGTAGATTCTTCGGCACAGCAAGAGACCCTTCGACATAAGAACAAGTACCCGTTCCATTTGTGACAATAACAGTTACGATGCAAATTATTGAATGGATTAACTTGTAAAAAAAACTTTTATTTGATACTTGGATAGATTTTTCTCAATTTGCATATGGAAAAAGGTTTCTCACAAATTCATATGGAAAAGTGATGTATACTTTTACTCACCAAAATCTTATGAGGAAAAGGGATTAAGTAGTACTTTATCATGTTTCTTAAGAACAAATTCCTGGTTTGCAGGAAGCTGCTATTAATAAATACCACACATTGCATTTACAAACTGTATTTTATATTCAAAACACTAATGTGGGCATACACATGCAGCAAAGTAAATTATTCAGCATGTACTATAAATCGATTCCTAGATTGTCAATGACAAGAAAATATAAATTGTTGCATGAAACATGTTTTGATATAGTACGTGTTTGGATCAAGAAAATATATTTTTTAACTAAAGCAAAAATTACTCACATATTTAAGTTTATTATACTAAATCACGTTAACAGTTTCAAACATATTAATCAAAGCCATAATCAAGTCTAACTAGCTCTAGACTCAAATTTGATGGTTTTATATGTGTAACCAAACAAACTCATCAATTGTTATAAAAGTGATTCCTAAATTGTCGATGACACAAGAATCAGTAAGGAATCCAGGGGACATTTTGGGATACATAAAAAAATTTAAAATTTTAAAAATATTAATAAAGAAAAATAGAATTTTGAATTCATATATACTTAATTTTCTATTAGTTCTAGATGGTATATCTAGTGTTACATATAAAATTAATAATAAATATTTTTATTAAATTTATTATTATTAAATAATTATTTATTAAAATATTAATCTTTTTATTAAATTTGTTATTATTAAATAATTATTTATTAAATTTTAAATATTTAAATAATTGTGTAAAAAAAATTCTTAACCCCTTTACTAAAGGTACGTCCTGACGAGAATATAAGGGGTGACGTGATTATAAATTAGAAAGTGGTCTTTACCTGTGATGAAAAGACACGAGTCCGAAGTCTTAACCATGCCTCTTAAGTAGCATATCTTTCACTTAGCATTAAAATGTGTCATGTTATGTCTTGCAAGGGGCAAAGTAGTTATGTACTAATGAGATATCTTTGACTACCAAAATAATATCAAATATTTTTTTCACAGGCTTTTTAAATTTAATATATATATATATATATATATATATATATATATATATATATATATATATATATATATATATATATATATACAAGAGTAAAGTACCAGATTAAAAAAGCATTACCTCTTCTCCTACATGATACTTGAAGTAAAATAAATTATGTAGGCTGAAACATATTAAAAATTCCTGCTAAATAATCTCTTAAATATTAAACTCTTCAAACTAGTCCTGGGAATATATCAACTTAGAGATTAAACTAATAAATACACTTCAAGAATTACTTCAACTAGTTAAATAAGTTATAACTAAGTTTGAGAACAAAATGTCTTATTTACAAAACTCTAATATTCTAGGAAAAATACATAACCATTTGTCATTTGTCTTAGTTACTTCATAAAACACTACAAACTACTAAATTAAGTTTTTTTTAATTAGATCTAATTTGATTAAACAAACTTTTAAACAAGTTAAATAAGTTATAACTAATTTAAAAGTATTTTCAATCACACTCTAATAGTGTGTTTAGTTACACATTTGGGATGTGGTTATTCACATTTTCAAGCAAAAACTCTCAGATATGGCTTCCTCGTTCTTTAGCAAATTGGTTTCTCCCAGTTGTAAAGTGTGACCACACACACACACTAATAAGTTGCTTCATAGTTCACTTTTTGTTCTCTCAGTTAGTTTACTGATTTAGCTGTTTACCCTATTGCACTAAAATCATACATATGTATTCTACCTTTTCAAAATGATGTCCCCACACATTGTTATTTATGACACACACCAACATCATCAATCCGATGAGGTTCAGTGGGGCCCTTAGGACCTTGTTGGCAAATGTGACATAACTCCCCGAAGGTGCCACAGACCCTACAGAAATGAAGACAAGTGGTCACATGGGCTCCTCGAAGAGGTAAAACCAACCAAAAGCCCACACTTACATTTCTGCCACCCTTTCAAATCACAAATTTGGACCAATGACTTTAAAAAGTAAAAACAGGCTTTGCAGATAGCATGAGATGAAAGATAGAGTCCTTCATTGACTGTATCTCAGTTCTCATTTACACTCTCAGATTCAATACTCATAACAACCAACACATGAAAATGCAGAACCAACTGCAGACTCAGAAAGAGACATAAATGGATGTCTTTTTTATTCTAATGCAAAATGTCAAGGAATGAGAAATTGTTCTTCATAGTTTTCTAAATGACAAATGTTAACTTAATCGTTAAGAAACTAAAAGGGTAAAACTTTTTATTGGGATCTGTAGAATTATGTCACACATGATTTTTATTTTTTTTACATTTTCCTATAATTTTTATAATAAATATTTTTTTCTTTTAATTCTTTAATCAAATGTCCTAAGTTAGCAAGACCCTTTATAAATTAGCAGGAGAACAAGTCAATTTTCATTTTTTTTTCCCTTTAAAAGTGGATATCTTGAGGATTTTGGAATGCTGCTGAGGAATCATTATACATCCCTTTGAAAAGATTTATAGGGGCATGAAGAAGCATTTCAAGGAAAAAAATAACAAAAATTGGTAATATATAATAAATACATAGCACGCCTAAGTAACAACTGAGAATGAAAAATTCCCTTCACTGTGCCTAATAGGGTCCTGTAAACTGTAAAGTGAAAATAACTAGATATTACTATCTTACACCAGTTACAATACAAGCATAAGGATACATTTAGACATTGTGATCAGATGTCAGGGTTTCCACTCTTGGACCTTGAAGCTTTTGCAAAACAGCATCCATATCAAAAGTAAGTCACGGTGCAATTGATGTTTATTAAGCAGCACAGCCTCCACACATGATACTTCTGTCAAACAGTAAATATACGTGTTAACAAACATAGTCAAATGTCACTGGTGTGTGATGAAATTTCAGAATGAATGGTGGGAATTTGCATTTCAAATAATAAAAAGACACTTTATGATAAATTATGTGTTTCTCTTTTCAAATAATAGCAAGCTTAAGTAGTGATCTAAGGTCAAGGATTCAAGGGCATTAACATTCCTAGTTGAGACTCAATTTAAACGGGTTCACTTTGCAAAAATCAATGACTATAAGTATGATTCACAGTATAGGAGCAAGGCACTTACACAAATGAGCAACCAGACCTCCTATGCCTTTTCTTCCTAGCCATTTCTTTCCTCCTTGGAGGTTGGAGAACAACCTTAATTGCAGTGTCAAACACTGCTTTGACATTCTAAATCATGAAAACATAACTATCAAATTCTGTGTGCCAAACCATCACAAACCATCATATAGGCTAAGTTTACTGATTTTAATAATAAATATTTTAAAAGTCATATCAACAATAATTTTTTAAGTGATAGACAATATAAATTTTTACACTAATAGTGCATAAAAATTCAACTCATTAAATTTAAACTCGCTATACCTGTTGAGTCTTTGAACTGCACTCTATGTAAGCTGCTGCACCAATTTGTTTCCTCAGTTCTTCCCCCTATTAGCAATGTGCCACGATTGATAAATGATATCCTTTTCTTTACTTATATATATATATATACACACACACGTAATACATAAAGTGCTTCATACTTGTCAAATAGAATAAAATGAAAGAAGCTAATGTAAAGAATATAAACCTCAGCAGATGTTATGACGCTAGATCCCATGTGATCAGCTACATAACCCCGGTCTTCACGAAGATCTAGAACCAATAATTCAATACTTTATGTCATTAACTTCTTCCCTCTATTTAGTTAGAAAACCAACAAAACAAAATTACAAAATTTAGCATGCACTACTGCTTACCTAACTTTGTACCAACAAGAACAATAGGAACATTAGGTGCAAATCTACGCAATTCCGGCATCCACTGAAACAGAAAAGAAAGAAAGCAGAAATGAGTAACTCCCAATAGGGGGAGCATAAATGCAAAAGTTTAAGTGCACATAAATGCTATGTTGAAAATTGTCCATTATTGATAACTCCCAATAGGCTAATACAATGAAAAAATGCACGCTCCATAGTAGTAAAAGTCACAGGCCTAAACAATAATATAACAGCTACTCCATGCTTAGGCTTTGTTGGAATATGGGAAGAGAAAATTAGAGCAATAAAATAAGACAAATTTGTTTCCTTTTCTAACTCTTCCTCATAGTAATGTCAGAAAATATTATCTTTAGGAAAAATTTGTTTCCTTTCCTTCGCCTTGACTCATGCTCGATCTGAAATTTAATTTTTGGAATGTCAAACCCACATGTTATAAACCCATGTAAAAAGAACAAAACTAGAAGCCATAGCATCAACTACCACTAGTAAAAAAATATATACAAAAATCAATAGTTATAAAAAAAATGTTGGACATGATATTAAACAGTTATGAAATATAAAATTACTGTTTAACAATTAAGTCGTATGTTGCCTTAGTACCTTACTGGCTTACCCAAAGTGAATTGTCATACATTTAGTGCTGCTAATTTTAATGTTTGAATATCATGACGTCCAATTAATGTTAGACAATTTACATTATAAAATAATGTACCCATTTAATTATATATTTTTCCATTTGGATCAGATTGAACCGTTTGTTCCCCACCCTCATTCCTACGGTCCTGTTTCTTTGCCTCTTTAGTTTTCTAGGGTGATTTCATTTTCCTATCTTTATGTAGCCATCAATAGCCAATATAGTCAACAAAGGCATTGTGGCGAAAAAGACTCTAAGAGGAGAACATTAACCAGTGATCATTGGAGCTCCTTTCAACCAAATACTCTCATTAGTCAAATTGATTTCTTTGGCCTGTGATCTTAGTTGAATATTGAAGCCGTTAATATATTTGGTACATTTTCAAAAATTAAATTGCACACTTTTACATTTGTAATTTGTAACAGGATACTTCACAAATATTGCAAACAACATTTTTCTATAAAAAAAAGGCAAGGAAGACACAGTAAAAAAAGAAATTGTTATCCTTCAATTCGGTTTTATGTACTACCAAAGAAAATGATTTTCATCGTAAACTTTCTTCTATATTTTCTATTTTCCTTTCGTCCCATCTTATCCCCTCATCCACAGGAAGCTTAAAGGAAAAAGACTCTCACTTTCAAAAACTTGAATCCAAAACTAAAAACAAGAGAGAATAATATGTAAAACAAGAGCAAGAAGAGATAGATATGAAGAACCTTCTTGAGAACATTTTCATAGCTAGCTCTGCTAATCAGTGAGAATGCTAAGACAAAAATGTCTGCTCCTCTATAACTCAATGGCCTCAACCTGCTGTAGTCTTCCTGGCCTTTTAAACAGTGAAAAATGCAACAAAAGGTTAGAGAAAGATGAACAACCAAAACACAGTTTCAGGACTATAAAAGCTCAAGTGGGAAGCTCCTAATACCTGCTGTGTCCCATAGCCCCAAATTGACAATGCTTCCATCCACAGCAACATTGGCACTAAAATTATCAAATACTGTTGGTATGTAATCCTGCAACCCAAATAAAAGAGAAACAAAAAACACTAGTGAGCTAGATGATAAAAAGAGAAGGGTTTCATTTCATCACCAACAGTTGAATCTTATACAAATCAAATCAGAGATAATGAAACACATCAACACACAGGAACAAGAACCCAAATGCTAATATTGTGTCTAACATTAAACCTAGGTACTATTCAACCCCAAAAACTCATCTTGTTCATACAGTGTGAGTTTGAATATAAAACACCATTCAGACGAAATACCTCCAAAGTAAAAAAAAAATGGTAAGAAAACAAGGCAACTTAGTGGATAAAAGAAGCATTTTTGATGGATGGGGTCTTTTTTTTTTAAGGGACTTACAGTGGGGAACTTGTTGCTGGTGTAGCAAATGAGCATGCAGGTTTTCCCAACAGCTCCATCTCCAACAGTAACACATTTAATGAACTTTGAAGCATTCATCATATGAACACTGTTAGCTAAGACTAACTCTTGTGTTTTTAATACAGAAAAGACCCTCAAAAAGTTGAGTTTGAAACTAAGAAAGTGGTATTTTGATTCTCTCTGATCTCTCTGGGGTACATTAAAGGGTATGAGATGAGATAAATAGAAAGAGAGAAAAGACCCTTCTTATAGTTTCAAGAAACAAGACATAAAAAAATAGTGAGAGAGAAAAGAGTTGAGCTGCAATGCATATAGTGTAGTTTAGTCAAATGGTGTTCGTTGCTGCACCTTTTCGTCCCACTCAATAAATTTCAAATCCAACAGAATTTTTTTTTGAATTGCACAAATGGGCCCCTCTCTCAAACGGTACCTATGCAAAGCTAAAGCTCTTCATTTGTTGGTTTCCAACTACATCTCATTAGTGACTGATAATTGCTCATTACTTGCTCCACGATACAATACTTACTGCAAATTAAAGTCAGTGTTTCGACATTCCAACTGTATCCTGGGCCGGCTAATAATCATATTTGAAATAATTTGAATATCATGCTATTTCTGTGAAAATTTTGCTCTACGTATTTGAATGCATGATTGAACACTAATAATCCATGACAATAAAGTAGATAATAAATTCTGCACTTTAGCTATACATATTCTTTATCTATTTTATCCTTCAAATGTTATTGCAATTGCACAAATTCTCATATTTTATTCACCATCTTCTTAGGACATTATCACGTGTTCTATTTTGATCTTTGTAGTCGGTAGTATTAATGAAATAGTCATATATATATATATATATATATATATGAGAACATCTCTCGTATCATAAATTAGTCTTAGAAATTAAGTTAAACTCATTCAAATTTTAAAATAATATTATAGTTCATTTTAATAGATGTTGTTGAACCTATTAAACTATCTATCAGTTATAAAATCGTTATTAAACCACTCATATATGTTTAATCTTGCAAACTTCATATTCCAAATGCCTAAATTTTAGTATGAAGAAGTGCCTTAGAGATTCAATGTTTATTAGTGTATATAAATGAAAATAAACTTTCACCTCATCCACACAGAGAGCTTTTGAGTTAGTATTTAAACACAAAATTCTAATAATTTCATTTTTATCATTCAGCCTTCTCCCTCTTTCTTTTATTTAAAAAATAAAAAATGGACACAAACACAATAGTATCAGTCTTCCCACTACTAATAATAATTATGCGTTGAATCAAAATTAAACTCACAATTACATAGCAAAAATTACAATTAAATGTTGTACTGTTTTCTTGGCTATCTCGCTTTTGACTCATTATTACTTGGAGAAGAAGAATTCCAATTTTGAGACATGAATAAAGTTGTGACAGAATAGAAACGACGAACAAAACGCACACATGTCAATACTCAACAGTCAACAGTAATATAATAATGACTACATATTATGAAAAGTTTAAAATATTTGTTTCGGTGCATTGATAGATAGTAATTTAGTCCTTAATCTAGTTTTGCTAGAGAAAGAAAAAAGAGGGAAAAGGACGATATTCACAAGATGATGGTTAAACAAAAATAGGATAGAAAATGTGGATAGTTTGTTGTCTCTGTAGATGAACGTGCATAACATTGGGAGGGATGGACCCACGTGTCTACTACCCCACCACCACCAGGTTTCCAGAAAAAACTCACATCCCGACAGATTCAAATTGTATTCAACCGTTTGAAGCTGTTGTTTTGTCCGAATCTGAACACTGCATCTGTCTCAGAAATAAAAGCAATACCTGAAGGTTAGGTAAGTTCTTCATATCCCGAATTAATCACATGGATGAATATATGCTTGATGATTTTCAGTTATATTTTCTTGTTCCTATGTGCAAACATGTGATGTGAGCATACAAGTATTTATTTAACTGATGAGTGTAACTCAATAAATAATAGGGTCAAGTTTCATAATAAAATCTGATTTAATTCTTCCTTAATATATTTTTGAAGTGATACCAGAAATTAAAGGGTGACTAAACATGAGACTGATAGTTAATCTCATAGTCGGTAAAAAAAATTTGAACATGTAGAAATACCTTGTATTCACCAAAGAATCAAAGGTCTTAACTAATTATTACTATTTCTTTGGAGCATGTAGATACAAGTTTGTCAAATATAACCCAAAGAATTAATTTTTTAAGGATACCTTGGATTTTACTAAAGAATGAAAGGTTTTAATTAATTATTAGTATTTCTTTAGAGCATGTAGATGCAAATTTGTGTTGGCTTACTAGTTAAAGTAACTCCTTAACTAAATTATTATCATTTATATGAGAAGTAAATAATAAAATAAAAATAAGTTCAGTTTTTTTTCTTCTATAACTAACTTTAATTTGCCTAAAGCGTGCCATAAGAAAAATCAAAACTAAATGATTCTAACTTTAGTGTCTTGAGTTTTGACACCAGATTAAACATTTAGATAATGTAATTCCTAATGTTTCTTTTGCTTTTATACTTCATTGAGATACATTTGGCAATATGGTTGCTTGTCTCAACCTTTTTGTCATTAGCATAGCATTTTTCAATCTAGTAAAGAAACTTTTAGATATTCTTTCTCTCAAATTTAGAGTTCTGAAAAGTCTTTAATGAAGTTGTTAATGATCATCAAGCACACTCAATTGGATTGATACCACTTCTCAATTTTCACCGTATTAAGAATTATTTATCGTGAAAATGGATTGATCTAACTTAAGTGTCATATATATTCAATTTCAAGAGTTGAAAACAACTTCAACTAACCCCCTTCTAAAGCTTAATTAGAGTTTGTACCATTCAATAATGGAATACCATAAGGACATTAGCAACAATAGCACTTGAAACTAAATAAGAAAAAAACAAAAAAAAGTTAGATGTAATCCATATTGGAAAATAAAAGACCCAAACAAAATATTAACATAATATAATTAAGGATTAAAATAAATACTTGAATTCATAGTTATTAATTACTTGATTAATGCAAAAGACTTACTCTAATAACAATCATGAACAAAAGGGTTTGTTCTCATGATTTTTTTTTTAATTAAACCATTTTATTCCTTAAAAGTACCTTTACAACCCTTTAGGAGTGTATTTGGTTTAGAGAATAAAAATAGAGAAAATAAAAATAGAACAGAAAATTTTAAATTAAAAATAAATATAAAAGGTGTGGGTCTAAAAAAATGCAATACTCCTCTCCAATATTATTTTTGTCCTTCCTTCAAAACATACCCTAAATGGAAAAAAGAGAAATAACTTCACAAGTTGATATCTTAGGGACTATAGTGAAAATTTCTTATTTATGGACTCTCCTAAGATTCTAATTTTGATGAAGTGGACTAATAATGATATTCACTCATTAAATTCATATCCATTGGTAATCTAAGGAATTCACTTAATCATATAACACAATATATAATTATTATTAAAAGGAGTTTACATTGTATAACGAGAGATACTAAAAAGGTTAAATTAAAATTTCTAGAGTTGATAGCAATGTAAAATACTAGTATGTGAGATCACAATTTACACCGTACTACTCGAATCCAGCTTAGTGTGCCCACAAGAGCCAACACTATTAATCAATGTCAAATCAGGACATTTAAGAATTTTTTAAACTTATATTAAAGTGAATTAATACCTGCAATTTCTTGCTTACTTTATAATTTTTCGTTGTCATCAGAAATGCAACATCAGTACCTATTTCCTTTAGCGTGGTTTCATTAAAAGAAACAGAAGAATGTTGACGATCATCCGAAAGTCTGAATTGAATTCTGCTAAAGTTATGAATATTCCTACAATCAAACATTCAAACCGGATTTCAACAGTATCCAAACAGACACACTATCTGATTACGAGGATGTTGAACATTTTTTTTAATAAAGTAACAAGGTAAATTCTGCAACCTGGTTCAATGAAAGCAGGCCTATTTCAATTGACTGAAAACCTTTGTAGATGAAACTATTCACGACAAGTTTCCAAACTAAAGTGCTCGTGGGTTGTCGCAACTAGCAATTAACATGCATGCGCACTTTATTTCCCCATGTTTGCTCGTCTAATGTTAACATGTCCAACTTTTGTTAGACATTATTACAGTGGAGATTGGAGTAAAGTTTGGGTAGCTAAAAGGCACATGCATGGTTATAAAGTTCAAAATGCCATTTACGCAAAAATGCACCAAATATTTGGACCCATATAACAAAACTTTTTACGAAATTATCATAATAAAGTACAATAAGTTGACATCCTGAACAATTCAATTGTAATTTTTCACTTCCTAATTCAGAGACTTAAACTAGAGAGGCAATAAACAGAGAACGTAGACTAATAAAAACTAGGATGACAAAGTTGAAAATAAGAATACAAAAAACATATAAGAATAAGAAAACAAGTTGAAAAAAAAAAGATTATATAAAAAAGTTGAAAATAAAAATAAGAGAAATTAAAATAAAAACTGCTAAATGAGTTACTAGAGTCATCAAAGGGTCGCTCAAGGTGATGGAATAATTGCAAAATTAATAGAGAAAAGAAGTGAGACACAAATGCAAGATAAGAGAGGAAAGAAGGGAAGCATAGGACAACAATATTTTGGACACTGAAGTGTCTACACCTAAAGAGATAAAAAAAAAATAGAGATAAGTAATATAACAGTGATGCATTAATGTTATAAGAAAAATCAAAAGTTTATGAAAAGTGTCAATCAAACGTTTCATTTATTTGGATATCCAAAAATCATCACATAGTTAATTATGAAATATGAAAGAGTGTTTTTACAAGGTGAAACATCTTTTTACTCAAAATCCCAAAATTACCTCCATCAAATCCTCTCTAACATTAATATTAGAGGGCATTCTCTGGATTTTGAACACCTACTCACTCTACTTAGCCGTATAGCGCTGTTGCAGACGCTACAATGAAGTGCCATACCAATGCATTTAGCGGCAGCAGACGCTACAATGAAGTGCCATAATAATGCTGCTATAGTGCACAATTGACAAATGTACAAATGCAGATTTTACATCGACCCGTCTTGTGAGGCACAGTAATTAATAGGCCAAATATTGACCAGGCCTTTTCAGGTTGTATAAGTATCCAATTTTACCTTTCTCTTATGAAATGAAGAGTTTACTACTATTTATACCAAAACAAGCAACCATCAAACTTGGCAATAATTGACAGCATTTGAAGCAAGAAATCTTATTTATTTCCATAATATGCACCATATCATGGTCCTTTCCAGAGCACATAACACAATTACATCTATGAAAAGGGAAAGGATTCTAGTATGTTCAGGCATCAAAAGAGTCACACCACACATTAAAGACGGCAAAAGAGCAAAGAAGAGGATTCAAGGGTTTAGAGGGCCTTGATGATCTCTTCAGCACTGGAGATGGTGAACTCTCCTCCACTTTCAACATTTGCAACCTTCACCTTGAGGTCTTCCACCAGCAAAGCAAACCTCTTTGAGCGGACGCCGAGACCCTTGTCGGTGAGGTCAAGCTCAAGACCGAGGGCATTGGTGTATTTGGCTGCACCATCAGCAAGGAACTTAACATGCTTGTTCTCTGGGAACGTTTTGGCCCATGAGTTCATCACAAAGGGATCATTCACTACAAAATCAAAGGCAATTTCAGATTAGCTATTTAACAAACGAACTATCTTCAAGACTTTGATTACTAGCACCATGAGTAGTTTCTTTTGTAGCTCATAGTATGAGTATGGTCCAACACATTTTATTCACCACACCACACAAAAGGTCAGTTCAATCCATGGAGAATTCTACCCATGTTAAAAGCAAATCAACACTCAATAGCCAATAATTATATTAACAATCAAGCAACAGACTATTTGGAATCCATGTCTAAAAACAATATGGAGACTCAACAAGTGCAAAAATGTTGGTAAATTTCAAGGCAAGTACCTTGGAAGTTTAGATTAAATCATGCAGCAATTGAGAAGAATTTTCAAACACAAGTCAACACATACCACGGTATACATCACTTGGCCGCCATCATTATTATCAATTGATTGAATAATCGACCATCCCAAGTCAAATTAACCAACAAGTACACCCCTTCATATTCTTATGCTAACATTAATTCGAATTACACATAATGTGAAAATAACTGACCACAGGCATGCACACATGGAGGGGGAAATTATGATATGTTTAGAGTCTCACCGCTGATACAGATTATTTCGTCCACACCCTTTCCTTTCAGCTCTTCTGCTCTCTCAATGAAGCCAGGCACGTGCTTCAAGCTATTACAGATTTACAGTTAGATCAAAATGTTTAAACACCACCATCTCTACTTTAGGAACACAAAACCCTAGTAACAATCGAAACAAAAACAAAGTACCCCAAAATTTGGGGATTCAACACTAAATCCCATAATATAAGCATCATGAGTCATGACCCTCCAATATCCAATTCATCATATCACTCCCACGATTTTATTATTTTTTTTTTCAATTTTTCTCCCTAGGAAAACAGATTTTTTATTTTTTATTTTTGCTTTCGTTGACACCAACAAATTTTACTGAAAAGGGAATTTTTCACTTAAGAAAACAAAATTCAAAAGAAAAATAAGAGAACTTTGAGTACCCCAGTTACAAAAATTCACTTGGATCAACAAAGCAACAGTTCATATCTAAAAAAATAGAAACTTTGGGGGTAAAAATGCTGAATCTCAAGTACCCATGAATCTGTTTCAGTTTATTTTCTGGTTAAAAATTGAAGATTGGAAGTTAGAAAGTGAAAAGGGAAAGTAAAGACCTGCATGTAGGAGTGAAGGCACCGGGAACCCCAAAGATGATGACTTTCTTGCCGGCGGCGAGAGAGTGAATAGAGATAGTTTGGGGTTTGTTTTCTTCATCCAAGTAAGCCAAAATGCCGTCTGGAATGACATCTCCCACTGCAATTGGAGCCATGATGCTGATACTGAAAATAACACTGTGCAATGAATTTTGTGTTGTTTGTGTTTTCTTACATCCTCCACAAAATCCAGCCCAACTTATATAGCAAGTAGTCCCGTCTTTTAATTAAATACTGTAATCTGTTGTATTAACTATTAAGGGGGTTTCATGAAAATTTGAAATATAAATTATTAGGCTGTGGCCAGGGTAACCACCTTAATAGGTGATCTATAATGAATTATAATTTTGAACCATTAAATTAATTTAATCTTATAGATTAAATTATAGGTCTTTCACATCATATCTCAACTCTCTCACTAGTTCTATGGCCAATATGTTCTTTGATAAAAAATAAAATAAACGTAAAATTGTAAATTTGGTTTTCCTATTTATCTTAAAATTTGATTTTGGTTCCTTTATAATTTAATTTATGAATTTAGTTTTCTAATTTTTTGTAATTCCCTTATTTTAGTCCTTAACTCAAAAATTGGAAATTGATGATTAATTGCTTATCTTGACCGTCATGTGTCACGCTTTTATTAGAGATTGACATTAATTAGGTACACGAAACTAATGTTCAATACACGTGACGGTCAAGGTAAACAATTAACAGTCAACGTTCAATTTTAAGGTTTGGGACTGAAATAATGAGATTAAAAAAAATGGAGGATTAAATTTATAAATTAAATTATAAAGAGACCAAATTTACAATTTTGAAATAAATAAAAAGACTACATTTGCAATTTTACCAAAACTAAAAGACCTTCTTTCGAGGAAAATGACATAGTTTCACCCATTGTCTAGGACAAAAGTGAAGTTGTATGGCAATGGAACACCAAAGTGGTAGACGACGTTGCAGAAGGGAGAGAAGAGGGTGGGTTTATTTGACGGTGTTGTAACCATACCTAAGGGTTTCTTCAGTGATGGTGACCTTCATTTTGAGAACCACCATTGCCATTGACGTTTCGAAGTTTGTCAAGGTGTGAGAGATTTGTAATTCTATCACCCATTGATATACCTCCATTACTCAACTCAATGTTGAACTGCTTTAAAAAAATTATGTATATGAATGATTTTGATTTTCTTATAGTTTATTCACATGGATTTGAAAGCTTGCATTTTTCATCAAAGTTTATCCCCTAAGTAAAACAAGAACACAACATTGCAGAAGGGAGAAAGGGGCGTAAAAGGAATCCAAGTGTGGATTTGTTGTTTTGTTTGGGCATCTATTGGGCTTCGCATGAGTGGGACAATTATGGTTTTGATTTGGTGATTCTCAGGGCTTGAGATAGTGGCGTTGTCCAAGGCCCATCGGAGCAGAGGTGGTTCATGATGGTGATCTATCGTATCTTCTCATCAATAGAGGGCTTAGCCATGAAGTGGAACTCGTTGACAACAGAGATAACGTCGGAAAAAAGGGTGGGGGTGGCAACGAAAAAAAATGTTCCATTGTAAATTGCCTTTGGTGGCAATGAACAATAGTTGTTGAAAAAAGATGAGGAATCTAGTGTGAAATGACCTACTGTAATAAGATTAATCTAACAAAAAAAAATGATCCATTATGGATCACTTATGATACTGATCTAGTGAAGTAATGATCAAATTATTAAATAAAAAGATTGAAAAGTAATTTTTTTCATATATTAATTTCTTTCTTATTTCTTATACTATTGTTTTGTTTAATAAATATTTATATGAAAATTTTTATTGTCTGGTATAATTTTATTTGATTCGAGTAAAATTATCTCTAACAAAAGATAGATACTATATTTATAAAAAGGAATTAGTATATATTTACAAATTAAAATATACCACATTATAGTTAATAAAAAATTATCATATGTGAAAATCTTGTTACTTTTATATTATATCTATCTTTTTTTTATAGGAATATTATATTATATCTATCCTAAAAATTATTTAATATGGTTTTTTATTGATTAACAATGTAATTTTTTCATGGTTATAATGTATAAAAAGTATACTCTTAACATACCCCACTTGTTCTATTATAATTGTTATCTAAAAGAAAAAAATTATCTCAAAATAATTATTGTTTTAACTTTTTAAAATAACATTAATTATCTTTTTTCACTTATATCCCTTGTACTATTAATGGTGAACAACATAAATTATAAATGAATTAATGATGATATAAGATTAATTTTATAAAATTACTACTTTCTTTCATCTATTTTTTTCTTGGACGGTGTAAAATAACAATGCAGTAAAAGAAAATCTCACGTTATACCAATATTTAGTTTCAATAGAGTAGGTGGAAAAAAAATATTTCCATGGGACAAGAATACCTCTTTACGAGTAAAATTTTATATATACCCTCTAATTAACCACTAACTCCACTACCCTATCATTTTTCCTTCATGATATATGCTTAAAATTTTTTCAATCCCTTCATTCTTGTCCAATTAATGTCCCCATTTAATTTACTGTCAATTTCATTCCTACAATATTTATTTTTTAATAGACAACTATTTCTCCTCTTTTAATTATCGTATAACATATGAGGAGGAAACAAAGATTGTAATGAGACTCATTTTTATAATAAGAATATTTTAGTAACCATAATATATATTCTTATTAAAAAAAACTCAACTAAACACATGTTTTTAATCATCCCTGAGATATAAAAAATAGTCTCAACCAATCTTAATAGTTAACAAAACATATTTTTCTAGTAATGCCTAGAAATAACATTGTGAAGAAAAAATATTTCCAAAACAAAAAAAATTATATGCAAAACAAATGTCCCGCGAGTACAAATTAAAACCAATAAATAAGTAGACAAGAACTTAATGAAGTTGGAGCGGTTGGATCAAAACCCAAAATATATTAGACAAGAACTTAATGAAGTTGGGCCGGTTGGTTGAAAAGGCGTGTGTGTGTTGATCCCTATTTATACTTTAGGGCTAATAAGCTTAAAGGGTAGCGTGTGTGTTCCCATTCCCTGTGGTGAAAGGCTAAGGAGGAAGATGGTGCTTTCGGAGGAGGAAATGGGTCGTCTGTACCGAATAAGGAAGACGGTGATGCAAATGCTTCGGGACAGGGGTTTTCTGGTGGGTGACTTCGAGATCAACATGTCGAAGCATGAGTTCAAGTCCAAGTACGGCGAGCACATGAAGCGCGAGGACCTGGTCATCAACAAGTCCAAGAAGGACAACTCCGGCGACCAGATCTACGTCTTCTTCCCCGACGAGCCCAAGGTCGGCGTCAAGACCATGAAGACCTACACCAACCGCATGAACTCCGAAAACGTCTATAGAGCCATCCTCGTCACCCAGACCAACCTCACCCCCTTCGCCCGCACCTGCATCAGCGAAATCTCCTCCAAATTCCACCTCGAGGTCTTTCAGGAGGCCGAACTTCTCGTTAACATTAAAGAGCATGAGCTTGTCCCCGAACATCAGGTTCTCACTGACGCCGAGAAGAAAACCTTGCTCGAGAGATACACTGTCAAGGAAACTCAGGTAATTCTCTTTTTAAGGGATTTATTTCACATTTTCTTAGTTTAAGGGTTTCATGTACTTTCAGAAACTAAGCTCGTCCTTGGTATCAGTGTTATCTGTTTTCACTTTCAAAGAAAACAGACAATAAGACTCAAAATACGTTTTCTTAAACTTTAGAAAACATTTTTTCTGAAAATATTTTAAGAGCAGGGATAAAACTGAAAACAACGAATCAACTTTTGCCGGCTTTTTTTGAAGAGGTGAAAACACGGTGTCCTGTGTCCGCCTTCAGAGTATTTTCTTGTCTGTACATGTTCTTCAAATCTTGAAAAATTTGAAAATAAACACTCAAATCAAGTGTCGACTAAACTGGCTGTTTACTTGATTATTAATTGTTTTAGTCCCTTGGTGTTCTGATAGACGACTCCCTCATATGCTATCCTACACCTAGGTAGAGAAAGAAAAAAGAGAAAAATATAGGCATAATAGGATTTATGACTTGATAGGAAGAGAGAGATACAATGAAATGAGAAGTGTTGATTAGGTCTTTAAAATGAAGAGTGATTCAAGTATGATTATAAGGAGTAAAATGATGGAGCATCAGTAAATTCAGATACTGAAATGACATTTTTTTTAAATTTTTATTTTGGGAAACTCAATTGCATGAAACAAATGCCTTCCAAAAAAAAAAATTGCATGAAACAAATGAGTCTGGGAATCAATTTAGTGTGTTACTCAAATTTTTACTTTATTTTACTAGAATGCACTGATATATATATATATATATATATATATATATATATATATATATATATATATATATTATATACTGTTATCTGATCATAGATCATCATTGTATGAGAAAACTGTTCTAATTGGTTGACAGTGAAAGATTTTAAAATGTTAAAAATATTGAAGTCAAATTTCATTTTCTGCATTGGGTTGGACTTAGGATTGCAATTCTAGTATTTGCCTACAACTTTCTGCTGAGATATTGACATGGTGCTTTATTCCTAATTTTTGTGGGGGTGGTTCTCAGCTACCTAGGATTCAGGTCACAGATCCTGTTGCAAGATATTATGGATTGAAGCGTGGACAAGTTGTCAAGATTATCCGGCCAAGTGAAACTGCTGGCAGATATGTGACATACCGATTTGTTGTATAAGAATTTGCTTTAACATATTTGGTTATACTGTCATAGTGATGGATAGGGATATAAAGCCTTCTTTTTGCAAGGGGGGAACTCTTGATTTACAAGGAAATGAAATGTGTGTTTGTTTCTGTTTATTATAGACTATCAAGTTCTTTTGGTAATTTAGTGACAAGGAGAGCGGAGGGAGGTTCATTTCTTTTGTCATTTCTGTGCATGATGTTGTCCCGAGTCTTTTATAAGTTGGTGGGTTCTTCCTGCTCCATAATTATCTATTTAACCATATGATTTAGGTGCAAACCTTACCGGAATTATGATAAAGTCATTCTCATGTCAATTGAGATGAAATTCCTTCATGAACGATCTCGAATTCGTTTAGTTATACACACATAGGAGCATATTAAAAGTGAGAGTAAAATGAATTGATTTTGACCATGTTGTCATACATGGATAGTGAAGATTGGTTTTATTCAAATCTAATTTTGATCATATATATCTGTATGTCCATTTGTAAAGAACCCTCTTCCAACTATTCCTTGTTGCCGTATTTCATGTCATTGTAAAGGGAACAACCATCATGAAGACATGAACTGAAACAATTGCCAGACTTCAATTAACAGTGTGTTGTCTGGGAAGTAGAGATGATTTCTCATTGTAAAATTCAAAGTTTTACTGAATTATGTCGGTTCCCATAGTCCATCAGAGTGGCTGTTATGGCCTATGGGGATTGATTTCTTATGTTGTAATATTCCCTGTTTGCTCCTTGCATATGTCTCTATCTGTGTTTTAAGAAGTGTCAGCTTCTTGAACTGTGCTGCATTTTAACCTTTTTAATGACTATATGTATCTTTTTTTTATGTCCTTGATTTGGAGCAGGAGTGAACTTGAACCCCCTTTACAACTGTTTTGAATCCCATTTATTTAAATTAGTTCAATATGAAACATCTAGACTGCAATATTCTCTTCAAATGAACTGAGTTTAGCATATCAAAAAGTCTTAACCTGTTTGGTTATGCTTTTATTTTGAAGTACGATGGAGTGCATACATGACATAGACTTTTAAAATTTTAACACATTATTTGCCCATCTCAAATACATCCCTTGTTAACATTTTTTGAGAAACACATTAGAGCTACTGATTTAATAAGGAGATAAATCTGACAACAACATCTAGAGCGTTTTGCGATGCTAACGAGGCAAACACATCCACTTCATTAGACAAAGTAGAACTGTCACCAGCTAAATCAGATAGTGATCTAATGGCAATGAAGGGTTTCTTTTGTTGGAGACAGATTAAAGCAACGGCAGCACTTTCCATGTCAATAGCAGTGACATCAAATTTAGAGTGCAAAAACTCTCTGTAAGCTTTGTTGTCAACAAACACATTAGCACTAACCCCTTTCTCTACTCTCACCACAATAGGCCTTCTTGGCAAGCAAGTTGTATTGACACAATTACTTAATTTAACATTCTGTAGTAAATGAACAAAGCAACAACTCAGGTTAATTAGATTTTATTTTATTATTTTTAAATTTCCTTTCAGAATTAAAAAATTAAAGATGAGATAATCAAGAGGGATTGAGATTCACCTTGAGCTCTCTTGCAATCTCAAAGTAAGTTTTGTCAACTGAAACCCAAAAAGCATGTTGCCTAACTTCAGCAGTTCCATTCACGGGGAAAATTTCCTCTGCTTGAAACCAGACGTTGTTCAGAAGATTTGTCGCTGACTTGGAATGTTTTGTGTTGTTATTGTAATCGGCAAACTTAAGATAACCAAATCTTCTGCTATAATCTCCACTGGCTTCTAAAGCTAGTGCATCCTTAGGACCATCTCCAAATCTCTATTCAATTGAATAAAAAAAAAGTCAAATTAAGTTATAGTAGGTTTGGCTGGTTTAATATGCTAGTCTTTATGCCTGTTTACGTATATAGTAATTGCTTTTGACATTATGAATTAGAATGGATATAACTTTCTTCTTTTCTATTTATCCTAGAAAAGGTGAAAATAAGGGCAGAGGCAATAAAGGAAGATAGAAAATTAATCTCCACTTTCATTATTGTGTAACAAGTTGTGAACGAGAGAGAGTCAATAGACATTAACGCCTTACCTGCCAATTCCAAAGTCCCGTGTGAGCCCAATACTGGGGAATAGTAACATCTCCAATTTGGAGTTTAGGATTTGCGTTTCCTGCAATTCCATAATGAACAACTCCTTCTATATCTAACAGAGTAAGCAACAATTGGGTAGAAATGCCTGCATTTAGCTACAACAAAGAAACCAAAACTTTTTTTTTGAAAAGCCAAGTGAAATTTATTAATAATGAAACTTAGATTAGAACACAAGATGTGTCCATTTTACGCTACACACTGATACAAAGAATATTGACAATTTTTTTTCTTCATATCTAACAAAAAAGTTTTAAGTAAAATGCACAACATAAACTCAGCTTACCATACTCAATCCTGTCATCACAACTATAACTCTCTTTTTTTCCAATACACCAATGCGAAAGTGTTTTCCTGCAATGTATTGTGAAGTTTACCAAATGAAAAGAGATGAGAAAGATCATGCATGAAATCTTCAAAATTCTACTCCGGCTGAATATGTTCGATCTCTAGTGCTAAAGAGATCATCAAGGCTCTTTCAAATTCTACTCCAGTTGAATATGTTTAAATGATCAACAGTGGATTCAAATCCTTCACACCAAAAGAAACTAACAAACTAATAACTAATAAAAAAAATAACTATCCTTTTTCTCTCAATAAGGTCCCGATCATAAGCAGAAAAAATCAATCAATCAGACTCAATTATCAAAAAAGAAAAAGCCAGCTTTGCAATAATCATTAACCATAAAAAAAGCTAAAGAATTAGCGTGGACAAAATATGAAGTAGAGAGAGTATACTTGGATGAATAAGAGGCGCAAAAGCTCTGTAGTTAATTTATATGGTCAAGAACACGTAGCCAGCCACTTTAGCTGCAGTGCCTATAGCTTAATTCCCAAATCTACAACTTCACGCTGAATCAACTACAACGAATGATTTTGAAATTGTTGATTTATGGCTGATGTGTCTATTTTCATGCAAAATTATCAATAATGATTATGGGGGGAGTTGCAGAGAGTCTAAAAGGATTCAAAATCAATGCAGATTTGTTTCAGTTCATGGTTACTAATTATCAACTAAAACAAGAAAAAGAGATATAAAGTTGATCTACTGGTTAATGAAGAAAGGGGAGATTGTAGGTTCAAATTCATCTACTAACAAAAAATCAACCATTAACATTTGTTGATATAAAAAAAAAACAAGTAGAAGAAAGGATATATATTTGGGTAGAAGCGTATTACAATATAATTGAACAACACATGGTTGTATAAGTTACCGGCAAAATCAAAGTAAGGAAACTTGTTATGTGGCACAAAGCTAGGTGAACGAAGAAGAGGATTCAGCTCAAAGGCATTTGGAACCACTATACCAACGTATGGTCCTTCCCTATTGATTTTGCTGATTTCTCTCCAAGAAACTTCAGAAACTGCACCATTGGCACTGATTGTACTGCCCAATACCAACACAAGTAAACCTAATAACTTCATCTTCATTCAATGCTTATGTCTTTCAAGTTTTCAAAAGTGAAATGGTTTAAAGCCCCTTGATATAGGGCATGGAAGTAGAATAGTCAACCAGCTAGTGAAAGATAGATGATACTAACATATAGAAGAAACATACAAAAGGAAGAAAGTATAGCGTGTCATACAAAAATGTAAGTAAAAAATGTGGGGTTCAATATTAAAATATTTGTTTGGAATATAAAAATTTGTTTAAATGATAAAGTGTATTTTAATAGCAACTTAAAATATTTCATTATCTTTTGTTATTGAAAAACTCAACTATTGATTAAAGTTATTAAGAAGTAAGGACTGTAGAATTTTTTTAAGGAATGGTTAATTAAAATAAAAACTTAACTTGATTTGGTGTTAAAACTTAATTAAGAGAAATATATAAAATTGGAAAGGCTCATAATTACATGGTCTGGGGTTCAATTTCAAGTTCATGTGTATGAAAAAAAATGTTTGAATAAATTAGCTCTTTAAATAGATATCAATATTTCTAAAAATTAGTGTTTAGCTACATGCTGAGAATTATCTCCGAATTCATCCGAAAAAGAATAGGTTAGTCGACTCTCAAAGAATAATCTTAAATCCATTAAAAAAATATAGATCGTAAAAAAACTTCACATTATTGCAACAAATTGCTCAAGAAAAAAAATTTATAGAAGTAATTGATTTTGATTAAAAATAAATTAATCTAGCTTATAAGGGTGAGATTGTTTTTAAACTTTAAAAAATAACAAAGTAAACACTTTTTATATAAGTGTCTTTTTAAGAAACAGATAAAATTTATTTTTTAAAATAAGCAGAGAACTATCTTTTTAAGCCAAAACAATTTACGTAAACACATTTTTAAAAAAAATAAAAAAATGACTTATTTTATTAAAATAAAGGCTTATTTTAACAAAAACAAGTGGATCCTAATTTAATAATCAAGGTCCTAATATATTGATTATATGGACATAAGAAATGAATCAGTCGTTAATAAGTTAAACAATCCAATTTGATTATACTACATTAATAAATAAAAAAATAATGTCCATAATAATGATGTTTAATTAAAATAAATATTTATTTTAATAAAATAAATAATTTTTTATTTTTTAGTGTGTTTGTCTAAACTAATTTTGTTTAAAAAATAATTTTTTGTAGAAATATGAGATTGATCGCATGGTTAGAAAAGAAAAAAGGAAAAGAAGAGAGATTAGAAGTTTAAATCCCACCCATTCACATTTTAACCAAACTAACTGGTTAACATTAAAAAAAGTAAGTAATTTTTTGAGTATTTTAAATTAAGAAGTAAATTCTTTTTATCCAATATATATTCATGATTGACTTAATTAACAAGATAATACATTTTAATTTGATTGAATATTCTTTTTGGGTGGGTGGTGGGGGTTATTTTATCAGTTATATTTGTTAAATTCTATCTCAACATTCTTTTTCTTTCTCACTTCTGTTTTTCTTTATTTATATGCCTATTTTTTATATATCTGAATTCTTTTTTATTTTTATATGTTTGGGGGAGGGGCGGCGTTCAATGTAGCGTGCTTTGATCATTCAAAGTATTAGTAAAAGAATTGACTGTCTTTTCTGCATAACTTATCCATTCAGCTGATTGGGAATAGCGTACGTGGTTCAATCACCCAAAATATTCTTACTTCTTACAACAATTTCCTTCTCTATGTACAACTCTTACATTCAACTATTGACTTATACAAATGTCTCTAACAAATGAATATTAATATTGTTAATAGAATTAAAATAATAATTGTGTCCTGCAGTTGTTTTTTAAATACTTAGGCGTGTTTGGTTTGATTGTTTTCTGTTTTCATTTTCACTGAAAACAGAAAACGGTGATGAAAATGTGTTTGGTTGGATTTCTGAAAACATTTTCAGTGAAAATGAAAACAAGAAACAACCAGAAAATAAAAACAATAAATTCTCGTTTTCAGTGTTTTCAGTTGAGAACAGAAACCTCATTTCGGGTAAAATGAAATTGCGATGACAATAAATATAATTTTAAGCAAATCTAAAAATACAAAAAGACAAGAAGTCAATACATCATAAATTTTCAGTATTTTTATTTCATAAAAACAGAAAACAAAAAGTCAAACCAAACATATTTTCAGAAGTCTAATCTTTTAAAAATGAAAACAGTTTTCTGAAAATGAAAACAGAAAATAAAAATGCAAACCAAACACACCTTTAGAATCTTATTGTGTTGTTAATTATACAAGTCAATAATATATGAAGATCAAGGTCGATTAATAAATATTCCGTGCGTTCTGATACCAATACTTCACTTTTAATAAACGAAATCCGGTAACCTTTAAAAAAAATCCGGAAAATAAAGAAAGATATAATTAAGTATAATTAAAAAAATATTTACTTTATATACATATACATTTATATCTAGCATGTCTGCATGTATATAATTAATTTTTTTTAAAAAGATATTAATAAACATAAAACCATAATATATATAGTTAAGAGAATTAATTTTTGAATAGCTATACAAAGTTGGTGTAATTCACTAATAATTAAAACAAAGTACTGTTTACCTTTCCTTGTCAATGGTAAATGTGTTTCTTTTATGATCGTAAATTATTTTTATGATACGAGAAAATTGTTTTAATTTTCTTATTTGTTCACAATGTTTTTAATGATTATTTCTTTTCTGTGTTTAACGATTAAATAATTAATGTTCTCTCCACAAAAATTTAACTCAGTTAATTAAGAAGCTGATTTTGTATCTAGTTTTTATATTGTTAAAGAAACTTAACAAACACTCATCCGAGATATAAAAGCATACTTAAGTTGAATGTATAAAGTTTTTTTTTTATTTTTTACATACTTCATTATAATAAATTATATATATGAAAGTATTATTAACTTTAATTTTGTAATTATTATTTAATTTTTTTTATTTAAAGTGATTTCTAATAGGTTGACAAATATATAATCGAATTTGGGTGCTTATTATATGATAGTTTCCGATGCTAATTAAGGCGGCCTAAATATGGAAGAATTAATCAATAATGAAATGAAAAAAAACAATGATACACGAACACAAAAATAGAGAAAGGTGATTTCGAAAATATGATAGAGAGTTAGATGCTATGCAATTAAATTAGAGTGCGAAGACTATTCTGCTATCCAATTATAATTTAAATAAACTTTAGTAAGAGTATCTGCATGCGACAAATAGTTATTAATTATTAGGTGGGTTTTTTTGACTAAAAAAAAATATTAGGTGGGCTTTTAAAGTTAAGAACCTAGGTTTATTATTAAATAAAAAAAGAGGATGACACGTGGATGAACCGTTCTTATATAAACTAGACAAAAAATAATTGTAATAAATGAAATGAGATGATAGATTCAATAATTAATTTCCATTTCATTCTGCCAATAATTCATATAATGTCAACTTACATTTCTAAAAAGAGTAAAATATATTTTCAGTGAAACTTAATTTTAGTGCAAACTTCAATTTTGATTATAAACTTTACAGAAAGTAATTGATTTTTTTTTAATTTCATTTTCACTTTAAAAGTGAATACAGTCTCTAACGAGAAATGAAAATCATCATTTTCTTGAAGTTTAAATATAAGTTAAAGTACGATAGTTAATACTATTTTTCACTGAAATTATAGCGTCTAATATCATATTTTACATAAAAAATTTCATTTAACGTTTTCCAACGGGAAGGATGGTTTCAAATAAGCCAACTCAGCCCACCCATGCATGACGCATTCTTCCAGGAAATACTAGTCCAAAGTCCAAACCATGCATAGTTTGTGTTGAAGATATATATTTTTGTAATTGTATAATATTTTATTTTTTAGTTTTTAAAATAAGATTTAGTAAATAAGTTAGTTTTCTATACTTTAGGAATAAGTCGGTTTTGATGGATTAGCTTAGTCAATAAGTGATTATTATCTTTAAGGAGTAAGTTAGTTTTAATATTTTGTTTTGCTAATATTTTGTTATCTAATTAGTTTATCTTTTGTTATTTATTATATCACTGCTGAGAATAATTTAAATTAGAATAGAATAATTCTATTTCCTCTGCATACATATTGTCTCTCTTCTTTCCTCTATTTTTTTATAATTTTCTCCCCAAAACCAACAATTGGTATCAGAGCCTTATTTTTACGGGACCTGTACCATGGAAGGTGAAACAAGTTTTTTCCACATAACTCTTCCAATCTTTGATGGAGAGAAGTATGATCTTTGGGAAGTGAAAATGCAATCCTACATGGAGTCTTTGGATTTGTGGGATGCTGTGGAAGAGGATTATGAAATATCTCCGCGGCCTGAGAATCCCACTATGGTCCAAATTAAAAATCACAAGGAAAGAAAGATGAAGAAGGCAAATGTGAGGTCATGTTTATTCACTGGTGTTTCACAAATGATATTCATCAGAATCATGACTCTTAAATCACCCAAAGCAATTTGGGATTATCTGAAAGAGGAATACGTTGGAGATGATAGAATACGAAACATGCAAGTGCTGAATTTAAGGAGGGAATTTGAGCTTCAAAGGATGGAAGAGTCAGATATAATCAAAGAATACTCAAACAAATTGTTGGGTATTGCCAACAAGATAAAGTTGTTGGGAAGTGATTTTGCTGATTCGAGAATTGTAGAGAAAATTTTGGTAACGGTGCCGAAGAGGTATGAAGCATCTATAGCTTCATTGGAGAACATAAAAGATCTGTCAAAAATCACATTGGCAAAAGTGCTACATGCCCTGCAAGCTCAAGAGCAGCGAAGGTTGATGAGGCAAAATCGTGTTGTTGAAGGTGCTTTGCCCGCCAAACATCATGAAGTTGATGAAAGTAAAAAAGATTTTTTCAAGAAGAATCAACCAACAAGCAGCGAAAATAGTGCAAACAACCAAAACAAAGGTAAGGATAAAAAGAAAAATTATCCACCTTGTCATCATTGTGGCAAAAAAGGTCATGCACCTTTCAGATGTTGGAGGAGACCAGATGCAAAATGTAACAAGTGCAACCAGATAGGGCATGAAACGGTGATCTGCCCCAACAAAAATCACCATGATGAGGGAGCTCAGATTGTTAATCAAGAAGAAGATGACCAACTGCTTGTGGCCACATGCTTCTTGAGTAGTGAATCAAGTGAAAGTTGGTTGATTGATAGTGGTTATATGAACCACATGACATATGATAAGACTCTATTCAAGGATTTGAAGCCAACTAATGTCTCAAAGGTCAGAATTGGAAATGGTGGCTATATTCCAGTAAAAGGAAAAGGAACTGTTGCAATTTCAACGTGTTCAGATATCAAATTAATATCAGATGTTCTTTATGTACCTAACATTGATCAAAACTTGCCAAGTGTAGGTCAGTTGATTAAAAAGGGATTTAAAGTGTCCTTTGAACATCAACATTGTTTTATCTATGACATTGTTGGCCAGGAAGTTCTAAGGGTTAAAATGAAAGATAAAAACTTTTCATTTGATTCAGCAGAGGAGGAGCATACAACCTATTTCACTCAAGTCACACCCATGGAACTCTGGCACAAGAGACTTGGTCATTGCCATCTTGAAAGAATGCTAAACATGAGAAAAATGAATTATGCAAAAGAAAATTTGAAGAAGTTTCAAATGGAGGAATGCAAATCTGTTAGCACACCAATGAATCAAAAGGAGAAGTTTAGCAAGGAAGAAGGTGTTGATAACATTGATGAAGGATATTATGGGAGCTTGATTGGATGTCTAATGTATCTCACTACGACAATGCCAAACATTCTATTTGCTCAAAAGAACAAAACTGGAGTTTTTGTTGACAATCAAGTAGTCATTGCTATTGCAAACAATTCCGTGTGTCATGGGAAGACTAAAGATTTCAACATCAAGGTATATTATTTGATAAAGATGCAAAAAAGTAGAGAAGTAAACTTAATTTACTGCAAGTCTAAAGATCAACTGGCTGACATGTTTACAAAGTCACTACCTATCAACAAACTTGAAGTCAAAGAATTAGAATTTGCAATTCCAAAAGCAAGGAGGAGTGTTGAAGATATACTTTTGTAACTGCATAATATTTTATTTTTCAGTTTTTAAAATAAGATTTAGTAAATAAGTTGGTTTCCTATAATTTTGGAATAAGTCAATTTTGATGGATTAGCCTAGTCAATAAGTGGTTACTATCTTTAAGGAGCAAATTAGTTTTAATATTTTATTTTGTTAATATCTTGTTATCTAATTAGTTTATCTTTTGCTATTTATTGTATCGCTGCTGAGAATAATTTGAATTAGAATAGAATAATTCTGTTTCCTCCGCATACACATTGTCTCTCTTCTTTCCTCTGTTTTTTTATAATTTCCTCCACAAAACCAATAGTTTGTGTTACAGGTGCTTAGAGTAGGCTAGTAATTAATTTCTTGTAGTTGAAGGGTGTTTATGCTTAAATCAATCTATCAAGTGAAAGAATGAAGAATCAAACAGCTAAAAGCAATGGCACTAGCTAGACAAAGAAAAGTGGTTTTGAAAATATGGTAGAGAATTAGATACTATGTGAGCAAATCGATCTGCGGAAGAATAACACACTTCCCAGCTTGCACTGAGAGTGCATGCATAGATTATTCTGTAATATATGTGTATTTATAATTTCGGCATGTGAACATCCCAATTAACCCTGCTAACCAGAGAAACCCATTATTTTCTCAGTAAGTGCACATGCACATACAATGCATTAATATTCCTCATATTGCGTACCCTTCTTCAATTCCACTTGAGTTATTCTGTGTTGCATGATCTATATATAAATAAAAAGATGGGAAATAGTATTCGTGATGCTTTCAATAATTCTCGAATTCCTTGTGATATAGAGCTCGGGAGATCTGCCACCATGGAGTTGTCCACAAAGACGAGGAAGAAGTTCGGTGATGATGGAGGATTTTGGGAAGATTGGTATGTCACATACACCGTACATGGCCAAACTTGTTCCCTCTGCTTAGTAAGAGATTATGACAAACACGATAATCTCAATAAGGTATCCTTCATTCTCCTAGACCTTGGACTTGGATTTAGGACTTTATGCTTGCACATAGAAACAACAAGTGAAACAGGTTTTCTTCGGATAAACTCGACACAATCCATCCCGTGGACGAAGACAAACAGAACGGTTGATGCACGGGACGATGTTGTGGACACCAAGGTTTACTTGGATGGCAATGCAAACCAGAGGAATGATCTTATTGTTTTGGAGTGCAAGAAAAATAGCACGGATCATGATGAAGAGACTAATGTGGTCACTGTGGCACACTATTTTGCTGATAGTAGAGGAAGAGCTTTTAACATAGATGATGAATTAGGTATTGGCCTTTCGGTTGTGGCAAAGGTTCGTGTATCCAATGGCCAATTAGATATAACGGTGGAGGGTCCTGAGCAACACCCTGCATCTGCATTATTTTGCATGTTTGATCAAGTCAATAGAACAGGGATTTGGAAGCCTACCATGTGCCCTCATTGTGCACAACCCAGATCTTCTGCCTCTGCTCCTGCAGCATGATTTTGCAGGAACCCTAGATGCATGTCTAAGTTGTGTCTGCATGCAACCTACTAGCTAGTGCTTTGTAACCTTTGTTTCTTTAAGTTTCCTTTCTTTGACAATAATAGATAGATTACAAGAGAGGAAATTAAAGAGGGATCTATACTAAAGTGACCAATACAGAAATTTGGAGTTGTGGTAATAATACTCATAAAATTTTGTAGTATTAAAGATGTTGCATGTTATTTTTTAAAGTAAAAATATATATCAATTTTTTCTTTACGAGTTTTTATATTTCAAAAACAATAGATAATTTTCTCATTTTCATATCCCATTTTTTTATGATATTCAAGAATCAAGATCTATCATTTCAGATTGAGGAGAAAACCAACCACAATATAACAGGCAAACCACAATATATGCACATTTTGCAAAGTTTGTTTTCAAATTTTAGTTCAGCAAGCTTAGCTTTTAGATACATGAATATCCTTCGAATATGAGCCTCGGACAGCAAGGGAAAATAGGATTAACAAGCATAAAAAAATGAGTTGCTTGAAGAGAAAAAAGTAAATTCACATGAAAGCTTTGAAATGGTTTTTCTTTTTTTAGAAATGTGAAAGTAAGTATAACCCTTTACATTTTGCACGAAAGAGACAAGGAAATTGTAATAAATAATTAAGTATCACTATCACAAATAACTTGATTATAAGTTAAATAAAATGTTAAATATTAAAAAGTGATAATGGAAAAAAGAAAAGAATCCAAATATGTATTGATTTGCGCATTTTAATTTATATTAAGATTGAGATTATAATTATAAAATCATGGTTTAATTATCCATTTAGTCCGTATAGTTTTTAAACTTATCCATTTTAGTCTAATAAGTGACTTTTTTAGTCTTTGTAGTTTACCTTTTAATTCTCAATAGGTTCTTACCGTTAAAATTGTTTAACACCGTTAAATAATGTTTGTCAGGACCTTTTTGTTGCTCTTCTCGCACCGCACCGACGACTGGTGTGTTTTCGTTACTCTTTTCGCACCGCACCGCAAAACTCTCTCTGCATTTTCAATTAGAAAATCCTGTAACAAAATTTGTGGAAAACTTTACTTCAATCCTTTTATCAGGTTCTGTATATTGTATAATATGCTTATCATACCTCGGCCAATAAATCCTCTTTAACAAAGAAGAAGATGAATTTTGAGCCCAACCCTCATTACTCCCTGCCAATTCCCATTCTTTTTGTTGACTCTACCGGATAATGAGTTTGGTCAAACTTAATTTTGCCTCTGATTTGGGGCAAGTATATTGTATAGTTGCACATACTTTGCAACCACATCTTGTAGTTGTTAGAACCAACATTGATGTTATTATTTGTGAGTTTGATGCTAGATCTCTTCTTCCTGTTGCTCCTCTACCAACTCCATCAGACAGTAGAGAGCATTCTACCATATTTGTAATTGAAAGGGAATTGAAGTTATTAAATTTTTAGTTAAACAACTCTCTAAATCCATCACTTGGAAATAACAGCTCCTCGTCAGAAACAAGAAGACCCAAGAGAGATTTTTTTGAACCATTAACTGTCAAGCATCAAGCAAAGGAAGAAGCACATTAGTACTCTTGTTCCACATGATTGGTATTTAGTTCTTTCTGTCAGCAGTTCACGAAAGTAAGTTGCTACTAATTTTTGCTACAACTCGATTGATGTTCTTTCCTGTAAAGAAATGAAGACCCACTTCTGCTCATGACCAAATTCTTTCGAGGTATGATAAGCAAACTGATAACAGGATTTTCTAATTGAAAATGCAGAGAGAGTTTTGTGGTGCGGTGTGAGAAGAGCAAACACACATGTCATTGGTGCGGTGTCAGAAGAACAACGAAAAGGTCTTGACACACATTATTTAACGGTGCTAAACAATTTTAACGGTAAAAACCTATTGAGAATTAAAAGGTAAATTACAGGAACTAAAACGAATAAGTTTGAAAACTATAGAAACTAAATGGATAATTAAACCTAAAATCATCATATAGGGGCAAAATAGTACTATTTGTATATTTATTAAAACAAACTAAAAAGGTAGTGCCCCCACTCTCTATAAGGTGGATTTGTTTCATGGTAGTTGCGCTTACTCTCAAGTAGGTCATGACTTTGTTGTTTTTTTTCCTTTAATTTTTGGATGTTTTTCTCAAGCAAAATATTAAAATGAATGGTCAAATAAGTTATTTATTTATGTTTATCACATAAGAAGTAGGAGGAGATGTTACCTTATGTAACATAATGATGGTTTTTTATATTGGTGGTAAAAAAATTGATGACAAAAAATACTTTTTTACATCATTTGTAAGATCAACCGATGAAAAAAATTCTTTTAAAATATTCATAAAATAACCAATATAAAAGATTATTGTACCACCACATAAGATGATACATCTTGTATCTTATATAACAAAAATAATCCATGACAAAACAAAAATAATCCATGACAAGTAAATAACTTATTTGATCACTCATTTTGGTATTTTATTTTAAAAAAAAATTAAAATGATAAAAAAAGTCATGCGGTGGCAGTGATATATATGTAGCATACTATTTTGCAAATTATATATAGCACAATAATTTTTAAAGTGTGTTTGATTTAAAGGCTGGAAATTAAAAAAATAAATGAAACTATAATGTAAAAAGTGTGGGTCACAAAAAAATACAAAATTTTTCTCCTTCCTCCTTAAACTAAACACAGCCTTAACATAGCCGAGACAGATATTGGCCTTTCTGTCAAAGTGTCAAAACATTCTGACAATCCGAAGTTTGGCAAAATGTTTTTTGCAATCTGACAGTGATGGTGTTATCATACCACCACGTCGTAGCAGCTGGCAAAATGCAAGAATTCTAGAAATATTTCCAATAATGGAAGGTTCAGACTTCAGGGGGATCGAACGGTATTGGTAATTTCATTGACACGAGTTACATGGATTTTAGAGGAAAATCATAACTTGATGTAACAAAATATATGTTTACTCTACTCTTGTGCTTATAATCCCTTTTCCATTGTTAAGAAGTAACTACCAATTGTGTTGTCAGTCTCACACACACAAGACAGCGACGATCTTGGAGGAACAAAATAAGTTTAGGTGCCTTTTCCATTTTTGTACACAATAATTTATATATAGCCGGTTTATTATCCATGTAGATGTCTTGTGTCTATTTGTAACCTACTAATGTTTGCAGTTTTGTTTCTCAATAGCAGATAGATTACAAGAGAGGCAAAAAAAGGATACCATGTTTTACCATTCATGAACGTGTTTATATCTTGTTTCGTTAACTTTGTTTCTATGATTACGACTTTGACAAGTGTATTGAATCTTTGCATGTAAGATTATAGAATCGTCGTAAATAGTAGATTAAACAGGGTATTGATTTTAGCTAGAGATCGAGGAATTAGCGATTTACAGTTTATCAAACACAATTTTAGTAGGAACCAAGATAACATAATTTAGGATTGATTAGTTTAAAGAAAAACAAGAATTGAAGTTATAAAGAAAAAAAAATAAAATATATATATATATATATATATATATATATTAATACTTATGTAACTTTGATAATTATTATATTATTTCTAACTACTACTGAATAATATTTTTATAAAATTTATTGTTATATTAAAAATTATTTGTATTCATATAAATTAAAATTAACATAATATAAATAATTTAAAATATTAATTATTTGATTATTTTTTATTATTTAATTTTGATAAAATTTGATATAAATAATATGACGTCCTGAATTAAGGGTTAATCATATAATGATCTAGAATATTAAAGTTAAAAATGTTATCTTTTATATATATATATATATATAATAATTTTTCATTTTGATCTTTAAATTAAAAATTTATAATTAATTAAAATATAAAAATGAAATATAATCATGTTTTGACTAATAAGTATGTGTGATACATATTTAGTGTTTTAAACATAAATCTCTCCTACTGTAAAAAAAAAGAAAGAAAGAAAGAAAGACATGAATCTGTCCTCTTGTTGGGCATTAGATGAATGATTAATTAAATGCATTCATGGCTTTAAAGTAGTGGGTACGGGCAATATAGCATGTTTAAAGATGTGTAACGTGCTTACTCTAAAGAAATTTTAAATTGTTCTTGCTAGCTCCTACAAACAAAACTATCGTTTGCATGCAAATATTATTTATTCAAAACAATTCCGACTTGCCCGGGGATCAATTATCTCTCAAGTAGCGTTACGATTTTAACTCCCCGTCTTCCTATATGTACCGTTTTCAACTTTTACTCACAAGATCATTCATTATGTAAGAGGTCTCATCAAAATTACTGAGGAATTATTCATATACAGTAATTTTATCTTTTTTTTCCACCAATCACATTTCATTATTTCTCTTTATTTTTTTTATCACACCATTTATTATATTTATTTATTTGTTCTCTATTTTTTTCTGTCTTTCGTTTTCTCCAACCTAAAGTGGGGTGGACATTTACAATTTTAAAAAATTATTCATCCAAATATAAAAATTTATAAAAAAAAGGAGCTAAAATACTTTTTTGCCTCTTAATTTTTTATTTTAGTTTGACCTCCTAAATTTAAAAAGTTTCATCTTTGATAGTTATATTAAAGTATTTTTGTTAGATCAAGCTATAATTCTCTATCTCTGTATATATAAATTTTGGATTTTCTATTTTAACATGCTAGAACACAAGAATACTGACGCAAAGAAAGATTGATTAAATGCAAGCACATAGTACTCGTTGATGAAAGAGTGATGTCGTTAAGGTGTCTGATAACAATTCAGCGGATACCAACACAAGCATTTTGCTATTCAACGGATACCAACCCAAGCATTTTGCACGTTTTATTATCATTACCATTAGTGACAATATTCACAATTTTGTTATAACAAATTATAGGATATTTTGTAAGAAAATCTATAAATAAGGAACAGAGGAAATAAGAAAAGAAGAGAACAATTACCTCAATTAGCTTTTCTTAGTTCCTTAGCTTAGAATAAAGTAGCGCTATTCGTATCAATTGATCCGACCTGTCCCTTCTCTGTCGTTCTTCAATGGCAGATGCCGACCCTCTCGACGCTAGCCTGGACCGGCTCGAGGCAGCCATGACCAACCTCGTCGCAATGGATTTCGATCTCCATGCATCTCACCTTCGTTTAGACGCGCTCCACGCTTTCATGCTCTTCAAACTAGATCTCATTAGCCTGAAATTGAATACCCTAATCTCCCGCCAACGCTCCTCATCACCTTCTCCGGTGCAATCACCACCGCCACCGTCACCATTGTTTCATCCTTCAGCGCAACCACCACCACCATCACTACCGCTACCGCCGCCACCACTGTTCCCTCCTTCAGCGTAACCACCACCGACATCGCCAGCTCCTCCGCCTTGCTCTCACGTGCCTCCTCCCATGGCTGGACAACGAGATAGTCCTATTATTGGAATCGATTCTAGCATCGTCGACTTCCCTGTCAGTGTGTGGCAGCACCACCGTGCCAACATCAACCGCCACTTCCAGTCCATCCAGCCGTGGCCTCTGCCGCTCCGCACCAACACCCGCCGTTACCGCAAGATTCCCTACGACAATGACATCTTCCTGCTCGGGGACGCTGCCGTTGCGCATCGGATTCGTCCGAGTTGGATTTGGATTCTATTCGCTACTGCGACTCCGCTTTGCTCCGTTCATCATCGGCATCAACGTTCGCCGCCACATCCATCACCACCTCCTCCACCATCATCTCCGCCACCGTCTTTAACACCTCCCTTGATTGCTCCACGGCGCGGGTCACACACCCACTCCTCTCCTTGGCCGTTCAGTTTCGTGGCACGGGTCACACACTCGCTTACTGCTTCAGACATTAATAATGTTGGGCCCAAACCAGCCCACAAACAAAGTAACTTTCCTAATGTATCTCCTGTTTTCGCTTGTTTTATTGTCCAACCTTGAGGACAAGGTTGTTTTGAAGCGGTGGGTAATGATAGCAATTCAGCGAATACCAACACAAGCATTTTGCACATTTTATTATCATTACCTAATTAGTGGCAATATTCACAATTTTGTTATAACAAACTATAGGATATTTTGTAAGAAAATCTATAAATAAGGAACACGGGAAATAAGAAAGGAAGAGAACAATTACCTCAATTAGCTTTCCTTAGTTCCTTAGCTGTAGTAGTAGAATAGAGTAGCACTATGGGTGAGGGCAACGTGAAAAATACACATATTTTAGATGGTGGCATATCAAATTTTAATTGGTGAGACATAAATTGAGACATAATTATGAACTAAGTAATTTGGATCCCTTCTCTCGATGGGCTATAATTTTACCATATATTAGAAACTCTTAAAAAGATTTTGGTTATGCATTTATTTTCTGGTACACAATAGTGTACGCGAAATCTATGAATTGGTAACACATTATTTGAACCACCCTTGCTTTCCCTTTAAGAAAGACACTAGAGCTACTGAGTTAACAGGGAGATGAATTTGACAAGAACTTCAAATGCATTTTGGGATGCTAATGAGGAAAACACATCTACTTCGTTGGACAATGCAGAACCTCCACCAGCTAAATCAGATAGTGATCTAATGGCAATGAAGGGTTTCTTTTGTTGGAGACATACTAAAGCAACAGCAGCAGTTTCCATCTCAACAGGAGTTGCATCAAATTTGGAATACAAAAATTCTCTATAAGCTTTGTTGTCAACAAACACATTGGCAGTAACCCCTTTCTCTACTCTTGTCACAATAGGCTTCCTTGGCAAACAAGTTGTGTTGACACAACTTTCCAACTTAACATTCTGTAGAAAATAAATAACGCAACAAGTCTTATATAATGAGTTTTTTTTTTTTTTTGGCATTTTCCTTAAGAAGTGAATTATAGTAAGATGGTAAAGTAGGTTTTTATTAACTTACCTTGAGCTTGCTTGCGATTTTAAAGTAAGTCTTGTCAACTGGAACCCAGAAAATCTCGTGCCTAGCTTCAGGAATTCCATTCACGGGATAAATTTCCTCTGGTTGATACCACACTTTGTTCAAAAGATTTGTATTTGACTTGAAATCTTTTGAGCAGTTATTGTAATTGGCAAACTCAAGATAGCCAAAGTCTCTGCTGAAATCTCCGGATACATTTACTTCTCCTAACCTCTGCTCAATTAAAATAGAGAAAATCAAATCAAGTTATTATATGTACTATGATTAGTCTATTATTATTTCAATATATCTTTTTTAAAAAATTTCTAACCAAAAATGATTGGAATAACTTTGACCGTTAAATACTGTCTGATATGCCACTTGGACCATTTGGTTTGTGTCAGCTGTAGCATCGATCAAAGCTTGGTTTGTGGGAAAGTTAGTGGTTGTTGCATTATTTTAGAAGTCACCTTAAGATTAGGTAGGGGCTGAAAAATAGTATAATGGTTCTTACACCTATTGCATATATATAGTGATTGGTTTTTAAAATCATGTACCATTAAAATGGATATAAATTTCTTCTTTTTCATATAATTCTAGATCGAAATTATATAAGAGCATGTGTATAGAGAAAAAAAAAGTTAATTTCAACTTCCTTTGTTGTCCCAAGTTACTGTATATAGAGAGGATGGAAATGTCAGAAAAAGCAAATAAAGATTAATATATTATCCAACATAGTACCTGCCAATGCCAAAGTCCTGTGTGGGCCCAATATTGAGGAATAGTAACATCTCCAATCTGGAGTTTAGGATTTGCATTCCCTGCAATTCCGTAATGGAGAACTCCATTCACATTAAATAAGGTAAGCAGCAATTGGGTGGAAAGACCTGCATTTAGCTACACACAAACCAAAAGACTGAAAATTTAAAAAAGAACTATAACAGTGAAAGCTTATGTAGAATTTAGAACAAAACCATGCTCACCATTCCCAATCCGCACATAACAACAATAACCCTTTTCTTTTCCAATACACCAATGCGAAAATGTTTTCCTGCATTTTAAAGTTTACCAGTGCAAATACAAAAAATGAGAGGAGCCGAGAAGCATTAAGAATGTACATTAATTAATTATTAAATAAACATTTGCATAGAAGTATCAATTATGAAATGATTGAACAACACATGGTTGTAGAAGTTACCGGCAAAATCAAAGTAAGGAAACTTGTTATGAGGCACAAAGCTAGATGAACGAAGAAGAGGACCAAGCTCAAAGGAATTTGGCACCACTATACCAAGGTAAGGCCCTTCACTATTGATATTGCTGATTTCTCTCCAAGAAACTTCAGAAACTGCACCATTTGCCATGATGCTACTACCCAATAACAACACAAGTAAACCCAGTAACTCCATTATTCTCTTCCAATGGTTATGTCTTGCAATTTCTCTCAGAAGATAAATTCCTTTTTTATATATTAAAACAAACAGGCTCGTGGAAAATGCATTATTGGTCAACCGCGTGAAAGATAAAAATATAATGCCCAAAATAGGCTTTGAATTAAAAAAAATCCCAATTGATGCCCACCTTTAAAATAAAATCAATCAGGGTTGATTAAAAAATAAATCATGATTAATTAGAGAATCAATGCTGATCTGCTTGCATGCGGGTAAAAGCAACGTACTCGTTTTATTTTTTCCTTTTTCAGTCCACGTTATATTAGTTAATTACCATTAGCTACACTCTCTCTTTCTTTATGGAAACTACTCTTTATTGAACTCTATGCATATATTATATCACAATTAATTTTCTACTTTTCTACCTTTTGCTTGCAAACATATAACAAGGATTGCTTTTGAATGTGTGTTTAACAAGATAAATAATTACTTCTAACTTGTTTAATTAAAGTGCAAATATTTGGTAAAACTGTAAAATAATTTATTTTATTAACTTGTTACACTTTTTCAAAATACTACTTCACATAGCATTTGAATCACTTATATGCTCTTAATTTATTCTTTTTCTTATTTTTATTCTCACAATTTTATTAGAGCTTCTCCTTTACTTTCCTATATTAAAAAACCTTTATCACTCTGTCTTACTCACTCTCATCATATCATTCAAATCTCATTTCTTTATAATATTAAAACATTAAAAATATGACATAAATTAATCTATTTCATTTCCATTTAATGAAAATATTTTAAAATGGGAATGAAATTTAAAAAATATATAAAAATTCAAATATTATAGAAAAAAATAAAGAATAATATGCAGTATTAGTAGTTTCATAAGTATGGGTTGTATTTTACTAGATAAGAGTAGATTAAAACACGACTATTATATTAAGAAAATTTTAATTATTTTTTGTAATTTTAAGATACAATTATTGTCCATTCTGTAATTACTAAATACAATAGCTTTCTTTAAACATGGTATTCGACCGGTTTGTACATATAAAGAAAAAAGGGAAAAAAACGACAAGATAAGTATTGGAAAAGCTTTATCCCCTTAATTAAGTAGATTGATAATCTGAATCAACTAAGATTAATTTTAAATGTTTAAAAACAATATCAGAGATTAAATATGACATTTTTTCCCTAGCTGCACATTCTCTTCCTTGTTTTTCCTAAATTACACCAGTTTGGAAAGCAATTTCCAATCTACACCACATTCTTTATTCAACGGGAAGTGGGGTTGTGGCCACCCCGACTTCCCAACGGGCCTCTTATTTTCTTTTATTTTTTTTGTTTTAATTTATATGTTTAAGTTCTTTTAATTTAAATTATTAAAATAATACATAAAAATTAAAACTTTTAATAATAAAAATTATTAAAATTATCTAATAATATATTTACTTTATTAAAAAATTAAAATTTTTAAAATAATTATTTTCTCCAATTTTTTATTAAAATAAATTTTATTAGTTTTTAAGAGATATATATAGATAATGAAAAATAAAAAAATTGAGAAATTTATAGTATAATTTTTTAGTTAGATGTATGTATTTTTTTTAGCTAAATTTATGTGTTGTTGAAATTTTTATTTTGTTATATAAGTTAATTAAAAAAATGAGAAAATTAGTTAGTAGTATTGAAATAAATTAAAAAACACAATGAATAAATAATTGATACACATAAAATTAAACAGATGATAAACAATAATAACAAAACATACTAAAAATACAATTGTAACATAAATATGACAAAACTAATGATAGTTAACAGATATTGTGCAGGAGATATATCTTCTTTCTGGTTTGTTAAAGATAATTAAAATTTCTATTGAATAGTTTCGAGTAGTTGGACCGCACTAACACCTTTAACACATTATTGTCATTTTTTAATTCTATTATTTTATATTTGATTAAATTTTCTAAATACTTAACATGACTTTGTTGTCGAAAAAACAATCATCTGAATCAATGTGTCTTTCCTCCTTGACTCTTTTTTTTAAAATCAATTAAAAATATATTTATATAATATAATATTTGTATTATTTTAATAATTTAAATTAAAAAATTAAACATATGAATTATAAAAAAATGTCCATACGAAAGTGGGGGTGGTGAAGCCCTACTTTCCATTGAATAAAGAATGTCGTGTAAATTGACAATTGTTTTCCAAATTGGTGTAATTCAGGAAAAAGCAAGAAAGAGAATATGCAGCGTGGGAAAAAAAAACCTTAAATATGACTATTTATTCTAATATAAATTTTTTATCGTAAATTTAAAACATAATTTAAATGTTTAAAAATATTTATTTATTATCAATTTTAATTATAATATATATATATTTATTATAAGCTTTAGTTATATTAAATAAATATTTATCTATATATATTTTAATATATTTTCGCTCTAACAACAAGATATATGCATGAGCTTGTAATAACAAGCGTTTTATCAATCAAAACATTGGTTTGACACCAGGAAACCTGTCATTGAATACAATACACAGGTTTTGAAACTTCTGAATACTATAATCCACCTAATATTTGAATGAAACACTGACATAAGAATGTTGATTTATGTTGTATGACATTTGACGCTAGCTAGACTATTTTATTTTTAGGATGCCACTTTTTTAATTGTACAATAACATCAAGCAAGCATTATCGTTTAACGCGAGCGTCCCAGTCAACATCACACTGACAATAATAACGTAATAGTTAAAAATTATTATGATTATTACTTGTACCCTTAAACTGGAAGAAATTAAACAACAATATGACTTGTAAAACCAAACGTCCAATTCAGTTTACCTTTTCTGCCTCAATATGAAATTCCGTGTTAATTAGTTGATTGTTATCTTATTTATCTATTGTTATCTTAATTTCTTAAGAACCGTATTTCAACTAAAACCAAGTCCGTTTTGATTCTAAAGTAGCTAGGTTGGAATCCTTTAAATCCTAGAATTATAAGGTAATGAACTTATTACATCCAGAAGACAATATTTGAAAAGGTAATTTCATTGCTTTTTTGGGCCAAGCAGAGACCATGCATTAATTAAATAATTAAATGACCCGAAGCCGAATAAAACCAAACATTACCAGATATTACTACAACCTGCTTGAAAGGTATTGTGTCCATAGTACACTTGTGTGAATCCACCAATACAATAATTCGTGTAATTTTCACTGAAGGAGTCTTGTTATTCTATTTGGGCTAAGCATCCCCCACATGTAGTTTACTGCAATCGAAATGCAAGCCCAAGGAAGCATGTGGGTCAAAGTAATTGGGTTGAATTGACGAAAGTAAAAGTCTGGGGCTGTTGCTTTGGACACTCATCATTTTTGCTGGGACACCCCTCTCTCACAGTGCATTCTATAAGAACTTACTAATGCTAAGCCATACAGTGCGGGGGTTGAGTCCTCTCTCATTGAAGAAGGAGGTGGTCGGCAATTACTCAACTCCTAAAGATGTCCAAACATCCGCGATTAGTGATACAACTTTTACAAGGATTCATACATAGATACAACGTTTATTAGATTAATAAACTAATTATGTTATAAATAATTAAAATATTTATATGTAATATTAAATTTTTTCATGTATATTTAATGCACATGTAAATTTATATAATAAATTTTGTGATAATTAATTTTTATCTAATAATTAATTTTTTTACATATATAAATTTTAAATAAAAATAATAGATTTAATAAAAATTTACATATGTAAAAAAAATATTAACATAAATCTACTAATTCATTTTTTGACTTTATTATAATTAATTTTGATCTAATAATGTATTTTTTACATATATAAACATCTAAATACATCATTCAATTAAATACCAAATTTGTTTAATTTTCAATCACTGTAATAAACATCTAAATACATCATCCAATTAAATATCAATTTTTTTAATTATCAATTATTGTAATAAACATCTAAATACGTCATTCAATTAAATATCATATTTGTTTAATTTTCAATCACTGTAATAAACATTCAAATATATCATTCAATTAAATACCAAATTTCTTTAACTATTAATTACTGTAATAAACATCTAAACACAACATTTAGTTAAATATCAAATTTATTTAATTATCAAATTTTGTAAATAAATTAAATGTATAAAAAAATTTCTAAATAAATTATAATTTTTAAAAAAATTCAAAACATACGGATTAACAATTCGTATGATTCTGTATACACACCACTTCTCTTCCGGCGACAAAAAAACATCGAACTTCACCGTATATTTGTAAACAACGCATGTATACTACCGACAACAATAAATGCTCACAAAAGAACGCTAACAGAAGCAAGTTTCACTAAGTGTGGTTTTACGAAAAGAAAAACACTGCAGAAATGACAAAACTAATATGTTATTTATAACCAAAAATACCCATAAGGATATTTTCAGTATTTTGAAAAACGCTGGGTGTATGAAAAAAAAAGTTAGGTGCCCCAAGTAGTTTCCAAAGTCTGGCCCATTGCTGTTCTTTTTATTTAGTTTTTCTTGGCATCGCATTATGTTAATTTTTATTTTTAGCTTTTCATCCTTCATTCTAAAAACTCTTCAATTATTTGACATGTCCTAGCTAGGTCCTATTAGAAGGTGAAACTTGAGCTAATGATCAAAAGAAAACAAGAAATATACATCACATCGAGGGCAGATGCAAACGGGAAACAAGAAAGAAACTGTGATGGACGATGCATGTCACATCTTAGAAGATCAAAAACGAAGAATAATTGGGTTGTGGAAATGACGAGGTCTCGCGTGGTGTTGATATTTGGGTCTAATTCTTTACCTGCAAGATGATATATGCTTTGCTTTGTCAACCCTATGCCGGTGCCGACCATCATTGTTGCTACATTTTTCTCATATATTTTTTCTTGTTGGGGCCTCATTTGTTCCTAAGGGCAAACCAAGCATGGAGTTTCTATCAACATATTCTTGCAAAGAAACAAGGATGTTTTTGAAGGGAAAGAAAAACATGGCCAAAGGGTGTACACACTATTTTGATATATAAAATTAGATGTAGATGGTGGGTTGCTATTTCATTGTCGGTGACCCTTATTAGATGTTGTGTGTAAGATTAGATATCGTTGATTTCATACATAAATACTGGTTTTCAAGTCACGTGTAGCTGTTTTGTCACATCCTTGGTAGTTGATTCATTTGTGTCTAAACAACTCGGAACAAAAGGACTTTAAGTTTCAATTATTGTTGATGATCACCTATATGTGGCTAAAGATAGATATGTAGTAGCCTATAAAGCCTATTGCATGCTTGTATAAATTATTATAACCAATGGCTTAAATTTGTAAAGTGGTTAGTTCTTTCACAAATTATTAATGCGGCATTGTGTTTGTCCAATCAAGTTATTATTAGTCCTTGTCATCATTATTTGTAATTAAAAAAGGAAAAAAAAACTAAATTTGACACGATATAAAGTAAACAATGTGTGCTAGCTTTAACTCTTTATCATTAATTGTACAATTTTATAAGTTCTTTCACTTAAAATGTTCCAAATTAATTCAAATAATTTTGGCGTGATAGACGTAAATATACCTCTATAATGTAGAATTTTTATAGCACATAAAAAAATGTTCATGAAACAAACATTTAACATATCTAAAACTACTTTAATTTTAGACACTTTTTTTTTCATTAATATCATCTTACACTTCATTACTCTTTCAATTCTTCTGTTTCTTAGTTGAATTATGATTCTCTCACCTTAAACTCATCTTATTTTTTTCTATTTCTTTCTTTTGTCACATTACACCATTAATCATATTAATTACTTTTTTTTTTCTTTTCTTATATCTAAATATCTAAACTCTAACTTAAGAGATAGGGATGACAAAGCCGGCGAATTTGAATTTGTCTTCACCTACTTTCAACCCGCCTTAGACATAGCGGATGAGTGTACGGAGTAACCACCAATTATAATGGAATGGGAAACATAACCTACCCTGCTCAGAGGCACTTGGCAAGTGTACATGCCATCTGCGAGTCATAAAATAGATGGTTTGCAAGATGACTTGGCAAAATTTGTAAAAAAAAAATCGTCCTAATATATTCCAAACATTCTTTGTTATCGGTGTGTCTTTATTTTTACTTTTAAAAAATGATAAAAGAAAAAAAAAAGTTTGTGTATATGTAGAGACTAAAAGAGATATGAAAATACCTGTACAAGGACTAAAAATGATGATTTTTAAGTAAAAACTTAAAAGGTAAAATTTGTATAATTATATAGACTAAATAAGTAAAAAAAATTCAAACATAAACTTTGAATGATAACTTGTCTTGTGATCATCTCAAACAAAAGAAGGCATGTTTTTAATTTTATTAAATAAAATGAAATATGATATATATTATTCCAATCTTCAATAAAAATGAAACAGATACTATATTTTACTATATTATACTCCCATCACCCTATAATAATTATCGTGTGAGAAAAAGAATAATTTTAAAAATAATTATCATTTTAACTTTTTAACGTAACATTGATTACATTTTTTTTTTACTTATATCCTTTAAAATATTATAAACAATCTACAAAAATTAAAAAAGAATTTATGATGATAAAGTTAATTTTATAAAATTATCATTGTTTCGTCTATTTAATAATTTTCTTGATTGTGTAAAACAACCTACAACAACCATTATAATGAGATGAGTGAAAACTTAGATATGTGATACTTGTTTGATTATTAATTTTACAAAAGATAAAATTATATTAAAAAATGATTTTGACAAGTTAAATTAATGATTAAATTGTAGGTCAATCTGCATTGACCTGCCTTCAACCCACCAATTTGTAGGTCAGACAAATTGATGTGTTTAGTCACCTTACTCGTACTTGCCCGTACTTGAGTTGACAGGTTAACTCGTTTTGTCATTCTTATTTGTAATTATCAATTAATATTTTTCCTTTCTTGTTCATCACTTATTATATCTTCTAATTTTCTCTTTTCTCTTTTCATCTCTTTATTTTTCGGTGTGTTCATCAAATCTTTTTCTTATATGTAATATCCCTCAATACAAAAAGAGCAATGATTTTTTAATACTTAAGTTTTTCAAACACCTAATCAATAGTCTTCATTTCTTTCTATTTTTTTATTTATCACAAAACAGACTATAGGGTTATAGCTATCAGAAAATTTACTACCTGAAACTCTTCTTTGCTTTGAATAGGAAAAATCCTTGAATACGGGTGAAGGCAAGAAACTATATAGCTAGTGTTTGTCCTAGCTTGGCAAACTAGGGTTAATTATTAAGCTCTAACCGCTGATCCATATGCAATAATATAGAAAAGTGCATTCAGTGTGTAATTGATGCATATTCTATAGGGGCTTTTTTATCCTTGTATAAGGGTTTGGAGTACCCCCCTAGGGCTCCTTCACTTAATAATTTCTTTGCTTATAAAAAGAAAAAAAGGAAAAATAACTATAGACAAGGGCAGGTGAGTATGTATCTGCGTGTTTGAAGCGAATATATGAAAACTTTTACGTCCATTCATCCACGTTACGAGGAGGATAATGAAGGCAACCGTAAAACAAGATCAACAAGCAAAAGTTTGTGCTGATCACTTCGACTCTTGATTTTCAAATGCTCGAGTACGGTACTATATGTGCCCCCTTTCTTAACTTTTTATTATATATACAAATTAATGACTCGTAATTATTTGTAAATAATTAACGATGCTGTGTCAATAAAATAAAATAAAATAAAATAACGATGCTGTATGCAAAACGAACGATTCATCAACTTGACTAAAGAACTAAGTACTCAGAATATTAGCCAAACTTTCATGGCGCGTATCTCAGACATGATCAATGTAGTTAGTTGGATTTACTTAAATCGATTGATCCTAAAATTATGGCTCGAGACGTATATAAGATGCTTTGATCTGCTTAATTATTAATATAACGTTCATGACTTTTTATCTTTACCAAGTTTACCCAAAGAGACAGAATACTTTGCTAACTTGAAACAGTAATAACAACATATAAGCTAGTGAGCATAATGGTAATCAGTTCAATTAATGCTGCTAAAAAAGTAGCATTCAAATGATTAATCACACAAATGTTGCATATACATCGAAATATAGCGCATTAATTAGTACCATCATCTTAATTAATTAAGCTAAATGAGAATAAAGAAAACTAATTAAGCTTGATTTCCATGAATTATGAAGTCTTCAAGGGCTTGCAAATACTGTCACGGCTAGCTAGCACACATTTTATTCAGGAATAATGAAGTATAGCATCATGAGCAATCAGCCTTAGATTTTTTTAGCAGATTGACTGCTCATGATGTTATATCATTTCCATGAATTTACCTCTATGCATGCTACCATATTTATATGTATATGCTGCCCCATTTGTAAAAAACTCCTAACGAAAGCCCCCTCCTAGGGCTGGAGCCCAATAATCTGCTCCATTGTCACTTCCAACTTGCAGTGTGCATGACACTGGCACCAGACACAACCCTCTACTCCTCAGCCCCTTCTTTGGTTCTTCTTGAGTATCCTAATAATAATATTAACCATATAACATTCAATGCAAGTGGGGTTAGAATAATAAGAAGAAAAAAGCTGTATTGTAATTATAAAAGAAAATAAATAAAACTTCATCGAACTTTATGAGAACAATTACCGGCTCTCCAGCTGCTTTCCTCTTCAAGCAGTTTTCATCCAGCAGCTACACCAGAAAGTAATATTTACAACATGAGAATTTAATGAGCATACTTTACATTTAGTAATGTGGTAAAACAAGCCACTTGTTTTGATTCTTTAACTTAATAAATAATATTATATCTGATAAAGCTGATTACAATTCTCTTGTATGCTTTTTTTTTTTTTTCATTTAATAAAAGAAATGTAAGTTTAACTGGTGGCTTCTCTGAGAATGCAAAATCCCTAAACCCTTTTAAATGGATCCAATGAAAAGCATACCTGACCGGGGTCTTCAGGGAATATACATCTCTTCTCTCCTTGAACCTAGCATTAAATAGTTACAATCATCACTCAATTAGTATCACATAATTACCCATTAATTAGTACCCTCGTGCACATGAAAGAGAAGAAAGAAGCAGAAAGGGGGGGGGGGGGGGGGGAGAGAGAGAGAGAGAGAAAGTGTGAAAGTGGTTATTCTTGCTTTGGGTCGTGAAAAATGGCTTTATATACTTAAAATATTTGTCCCTTTAAAATATTAAAAAAAACATTTTAACAAAGATACTTAATTTAGTTAAAAAAATTATTGTATGATCATGATTAGTATGATTAATAATGTATTTTTGAAGCTGTATACATTATGTTAAAAGACGAATAATATGAGACAAGCAAAGTATATGCTAATTTTTATCAGGATAACTTAGACACAACAATATAATTAGTGTTGATTTCTATATAAAATCTACAATGATTTATTTCGATATAATTTCTAAACCTGAAATTGATAACAATTATAAAGATAAAATGCTTGTTAAATTGGATGGAAAATAACACCAACAATAATTGCCCTTTTATATATAAACCAGAAATGGGTTTATGTATTTCTTACAGAATGTTGCTGCCTCGTGTTCCCTGATCCACCGCTCAAGTATGGTAAGCTAAGAGCCTGCATCCAACGACGGAAAAAAAGATGGTATTTAGGAACTTAAATAATTAAAGAGTATGTACGAAGAATACAATTGTGAACACTTCAATTATTCGCATGACATTTTCTCTTTGTAATAGTAATTTCTACAATATATATTATTTGCTTTTTAGTGTATATTTGGGTGTGAAAAATGTATATAGATCCAATCTCTCTGTGTGAAATGGACCATTAGGCTTTAACAGCGTGCAGCATTCCATCACTTGCTCGTGGAGGAGGAGAAACATCACCTCAATTTGACTCTGAAGGAATCTGATATACCCAATAGCTTCTAACAAGACAGAGGCCGTGTCAGTCTGCAAAAGTGAAATATGCCACACCACAACGTTATTCCCACTCATTATTTATAATATTTTAATTTATGCTATAAACGAACCCTTTTTCTTCTGTAAAATAAATAATGCAGAAAAAGTGAACAATGAAATGAAAGAGAAGGAAAAAATTATAACTAAAAAAAGTGTCATTTCCAGTTTTCTTAAACATGTGGATGGACAAATTTTTATTATTGGATTTTCTATATAAAGAATGTTGAACGTGTGTGTCTATATATATATATATAAATTAATTAAGTTTATGCACATTTAATTTTAAGAGGAATATTAGTAATTAATATATTTTTTAATACCCTCTTCGATTGTAAGATAAAATTTATCAAAAATTAAAAAATTGAAAAAAAAGTCATTAAATACAAAATGAAACCAACATAAATTATAATTTCCAATAAATTTTGGCAAACAAAACTATAACATGTATAAAGAGTATTTGAAAGGAAAAATTATTAAATGGTTCATCTATCAATCTCTATTTGACACATAAGTGTGGACAATAATGGTCACAAATGCCTAATAATTTATCAATTAATTAAAGAATTGTTAAAGTGTATATGGTTAATATTTTTTAATTTTAATTGAATAAGCTAGGATCTTATTACCTTCCCAAATGGGGAAACGAGCTGATGAAGGGCCGTAATTCTCTCACCTAGCTTTTCCTTCCTAACCTGAAATTGAGAAGAGGAATTAATATACATGTGTCGTACACGCACATGCTAAAAATTTGGTTATATTTTGTTGTTTCATTTGGCTGGTTTCGATTCTCATTGAGAGACGGTAAAATGACGATGAAGCAAGTGAAAAAGAATAATCATGATTGGGAATTAGACAACCAAGAAAGACAACAATTACACCCCCACATGTGTTTGTGTGTGCTTATGTGTGCTTTTATGCCTGATAGAGAGTTGGGGGTTGGAAGCTTCTGCCTGGTAGTTTGCATTTTACCTTGAACGTAGTCTGCGTTGTAGCAGAGGGTTGAACCCTAGCTTTCTTGAGTGCCCCACCAGCTGCAGTGCTGTTGCACTTTGAGAAAGAAAGAAATTATTTTGGTTAAATATAAAAAAAAAAAATTGAAACAGAAAAGTGAGAATTTGTGTATTAATTATTTGTAAGGTTCATTAATTAATGTAAAAACAATGGTCAAGTGTATGTACTATATCACTCATTTTAAACTAAAGTAGACTATAGAATCGAAGTAATTAATCATGTTTTCTATCTACAAGATGTAGAAAGAATTAAAAAGAGAGCCAATTGTGATTCGAACCAAAAAAGATAGGGAACGATCTTGGGAAATATAATAATTTTAAATACTCTAAAATAATAAAGCTTTTCTCTGGCCAAATTTAAAGGTCTTAATTAGTAAAGTTTCATGAAAAGTGAGTTTGTGCCTCTCATTGACCAAGAACAAAAGAAAAAGGTGATGAAATAAGAAAATTGGGCAGATTCTCAATTAGTCATGAAGGAACCTTAATGGAGAGTGCAATGAAATCTAATCTCTTCCTTACCTCAGAAGATAGATCTGGTGGTGGATGCCTTGCATCTGTCTTATTGTTAGAGAAATCTAACATGTTGCTACTGAAACTTGTTGTCACACATGATTTTGGAGACCAAGATGGCTTTGATGACTGAAGTTCTTCGCTTCCATGCCCATATGCATAGCTGTTAACCAAGTTTTCTTGTTTAACATCAACAAGAGAAGCGTTTGGAGCCTGACCTAGCATTTGATCCTCCCAGCTCTCCAACTTCTTAGTCTGAATAAACTGACCCATCCCAGCCTTACCTTGTTCATCCACCACTCCACTCCTATAACCAAAACCATATATGCCAACAAGGCAAAAACAATTAGATTTTGATCCTTCAATAACCAAACATATATAAGCTATTATAATTAACAAGGCTTTCCATGCAGCCATGTTAACGCGCGTATGTGTGTATGTGTGTGCCTGCATGTATGTATGTATAAGAAAGAGAAAGAGAAAGAGAGATACATAAGTAGCTGGCTCCATGACTCTGGAAGATCTTGATTCTCATGCCAAGAAGGAAAGGGAAGAGAAGTGGGAGCACAAGGGATAGGAAAGTTGTTAGGAGTGGACAAGAAAGGAGGAGCTTGTGGAGCCATGCTATTGATATTGATGTTCCACCAGTTAGGGTTTCCAGTCATCATTTGTTGCACTGGTGAGCTCTGAAGAACACCTCTATTCATGCCTTCTTTCCCTTTGAGGTTTTTAGCTGTTCGCAAAGAAAGATGAATTCTCTTTCTGTGATCTTTCTCTTTCCCTTTCTTAGCTTGATGTCCCAACCCAAACACTGCCTTTGTAGAAAATTTGAGAGGTCCTCCTTGGGTTGATTAAGTAGGGGCTTGGACCCGTTTTGAAAGAATTTGAATAATAATTATGGAGTTTTGAGAACCTTTGTCTTTGTTTACGCTCTTTTCTTTCCTTTTTTATTGCTTTTATTTTCCCTTTCTTTCTTCCTTTTGTCTTATTTCTTTTATTTCCTTGCTTTTCTATTCCCCCGCTTGCTTTTGCTTTATCTTAAAGTGGGACAGAAAAGGTGGTAGGAATTCCCATAATTATAAAATTGCAAAAATATGTTGATATCCCGCTTGCTTTTGCTTTATCTTAAAGTGGGACAGAAAAGGTGGTATGAATTCCCATAATTATAAAATTGCAAAAATATATTGCATATCAAAAAAAAAAAAAAAAAACTCTGGAGAGCATGATTTTTCTATCATATCTACCAACGTGGCGCACTATGAGGGCCTCATACACTACAATAAGTCATTTAAAGATGAACCTCTAAAATTTGGAAAAATTAACTTGTACAAGCCAAACACTCACACCTTATTCGTGCTTGACTCAAAAACCATTACTCACTCATTAAGTGGTCATGAATTAATGGATTTAGTATGTCTCACATTTTTTATAAATTAAAAAGTTAAAGTATATTAGGTCTAATTATTATGATGAATTGCAAGTCATCATAGTGGGTTGAAAATTCATTTTTTTTAATGAATGTAACAAATAATAATAAAAATAATCAAGAGAGTGATATTTTTTAATTACATATCACTTTTTAATTTGGATAGAGAAAGAGACATAAAACAAGATAATAATTTCAATACATTATAAAAACACAAAATTATATATAAAAAATACAATACAATTGTTTGGACCTTTTTAAGGAACTGTTTATATTAAAATTTCTATATTTCTATGTGTTTCTTTCTATAATTAGACACGAGAAAATGTTGTTTCGTATGTTTCGTTCTATATTTCATTTATGATTTTTCACATATGAGATGTGATTTAAAAAATCTAATTGTTATATAGCTTCTATATCTTCAACGTAATCCCTTCTTATATTAACATGTTTCCAAACATGCTGGCTAGTTATGCATGACTCGTGTGTGTCGACAAATTAAACATAATATTTCCTATTTTCATTTATATTAAATTATGAATATTAAGGATTTTATATTCTCTCGGATGAAAATTTATTCCCGACATGTCTTTTAAATATTGTTACATAAACTAAGAATTTTATCATAACAATTTATGATTAGATTAAAATGTAAAAAAAATTACTGTTAATGTATTTTAACTAAAATCTTTTTAATAAAATATATATGACGTTTGCTTGAAGTTATCAATTTTCCTTTACATGTAATTTTCTTTCCTTTTTCTTTTTCAACAATGTGGTTTGAAAGTATATGTATAATCCATTGTAAAAGCCATAAGTAAGTCAATGAAATCTCTTGGTTAACGATTCTATCATTGACCAAATGAAATACAAGTCAATGACCAAACTGTTTATGACGAGAAATAGGCTCTTGGAGTAACTTCAAATACACGTATAAGCATATTGTCAATATGATGACTGAAAAAATTACACAACTCGATCAAGTAATTAGGTCACTATATTTTAATTCAACTGGTTAGGCTGATCCAAATTTTATAACAGAAATTTAAATTTACATATTCTTGTTCATGGCCATTAGTCCTCCTGACGTTTTAATTTGTAGATTTTGAGCTTATGTAACTCGTTTTATTTATCCTTTAAATGTACATGAAACTGGAGACAAATCTACTTACTTTACTATTTAAAAAAACAAATTAAACAATATGCAAATAATATATATGGTAACACGAGGATGCCAAACGATGAAACTCGAGATAGAGGAGAGGAACGTACAACTTCAACTGACATCACACTTACCAAAGAGGTCAATATCTAGGGCATGACATCGCTCATGTTTGTTTCTCCAAGAATATATTTACCAGTTTCCAGGAATTTAAAACTATCACCAAAAACTTTAGACATTCTTTTTGGGTATCCCAATTTAGAATCTCCTTTCCAAATCAGCTAAAGTAAAATCCATCAAACATGATTATAACTTTATAAGGTATTTTTATATTTGATAGTTATTTTCTTCATTTCTTTTTTTATCTGCCTAATTTTAAAAATAATTTTATTTGTTTGTTTTAAAATTTAAGATAAAATTAATTATTATATTTTAATTATTGTTAACATACTTAAAAGATTCAACTATTTATTAATTAGGTCAGACGTTGTTGCTTCCATTTAACTTCTTTTTTTAAAAAAATACTTATTGCATTTCATTTATGATAGTTGCTTCCATTTAACTAGTGACATTAATTAATTATAAATCTGATAGATTTTATATACAGTATATGTCGTATATTTACTCATAACGTCCCAGCTAACGTGTTAAATACAGATAAAATTAAATCAAGAGTTAAGAGTATATTAACAATGTCTTATTCTTGATTGCTTGAATATTTAAAAGATGAGATCGAAGATCCTGACCATAAACAATGTCATGACTCTAGAGAATTTTCTTTTCACGAGTTGTTGAGTATTGGGTATATATAATTTGCCCTTTCCAATATGGAATTACCCATGCATGTTGAAAAGGAAGAAAAAAGCCCTATTTTCAAGCACACACATGCATGCGACTTCTAATTTCTATGAACATTCTTAATCGAATACTATAAATAAAAAATCAATAATGAACATAAACCAATGGCGGAATTATTCCTTTGGCTAGCAAAAGCCATCACAAATCAATTACAATAATATTATTGTGGAGTTCAATTCCACAGGCAAACATTCCCTCGTACCGCATTTTGATGTCACTAACAACAAACAAACCCTTAAATTTCGAGCTAATTTAGACTGTCATGACCAGAGACTATGGGGGAACAATTTATAAATTATAGAGATGATGGGGGCAAGGCCAATACATGAACTGTCAAAGAAGGAAGGAAAGCTAGAATGCTACAATAGCTGAGAATGGTCTTGTCTAGACCTTAATGCCCATATCTTTGTCGTAGGCTCTGTGTCTTTTCTAACATATTCTTTGCCATCATTTTCTTATTTTATTTTTTTTGGCTTTCCTCCATGTCTTCCCGAGAAACAAACAACTGTGATCAACATTTCCTTCTTGTCCTCACCTTCTTCGTCATATATTCCCCCCTTACAACCTTTCTCTTGTCCCTTATTTTGGTATTTTTAATTCCGACTTGCAAACTATTGCTAGATTGATGCGTCTCCATGATCAAATTATTAGCATTCGTTTATGGTCTGATTTTTCTACTAAAATTCCCCCTCTCTTCCTCCAATGATGAATTCCATATCGTGCCTATTATACTTTAGCGCTTGATATTTCTTTATAATTATTTAGACTCTATTGTATGATTTAGGCCATTTTTCTAAATTAAGTCAGGGCCAAATACATCCAATCCTACAATTAATTATCATTGTTAATATATTTCAACTTGAATAAGTCTAATTTTTTAAATTATTAAAATCACATTTCAAAGGCAATAAGTGTAAAACCAATTTATCCCACTTAGCCGAAATTTTGAAATATATTTTTAAAATTAGGATTTTTTTTTTAGATCACGTGTATCCTTCACTGGAGGAGTAATGAATTCATTCATTAATTAGGGGGTGCCAATGCACCTCCTCAATTTTAAAAAATAACATAAAAATACATGGAATGGAATGTGTATATTTTGCCTCCTAATTTTATATACTTGAACTCCTACCCCTATTTTTCACTTCTTTCATGATAATAATTATTGATTATTATTTTTAAATAGATTATCCCCCTAACTTAAGGTCTCAGGTCTACCTTTACATGAGAGATAATCTTATTTAAGTCGAGTGGCTAAAATCACTATGGATGACATTTTTTTTCCTCAAAGTATTTAACGTAGCTGCGCACATCCAAAATTCAAACTCAAGAATATCAGTTAAGTTGAAACAATCACACACGAGTTGATTTATGTGTTTGGTGGTCAAAACCTTGTTTTCAAACTTATGTTTATGGTTGTTTATGTGCTTGAAACAACTCCTAAGTTTAGTGTAAGAGGTATGTTAGTAGCTATTCATGAGTTAGTTTTATGTTGAATATTTGTAAGGAAATAGCGCCATACCTCCAATTTATGGTTCTTTTTGTAGGAATTACATATTTTTATGTTTAGTGTGATTTTATAGAGTAGATACTCCCATTTTGTGAATTAATGTTGAAACCACTTCAGTTTCAGGCCAAAAGAAAAGAAGGTTCAAGTAGCTGATGACTCGCTTAGTGAGTGGCATCCGCTTAGCAAGGCATACAGCTCGCTTAGCGGGTTGGGAAACCCTAAAAGAGAAAGAGTCAGAGATGTGTTCGCCCAGTGCGCAGCCAGCCAACCCATCGAGGATGGTGTCTCTTCTCGCGCTTAGTGTGCCTAGTCTCGTTAAGCCAAAATTCACATACTCTCGCTTAGCGAGCTAGTTTCGCTAAGCGAGCCTTCGAAAGCTGAAAGGTCCAAGAACCTTTAAAACAATGAAGTTGGGGGAAATAAAGGGGGAGTAAAAAACAGAGCACAAGGAGAAGCTGTTGCGACAGAAAGAGAGCAACAAAGAAAGCTTAGGTTAGAGGAGTGAAGTTTAGGGTTTAGAGGCTGTAGGAGACATCTTCAACCAACCTTTGCCATTTTCTTTTACTCAAAACTCAACCTTTCTCGTATTGAGAGTATATTGCTTGTAATGGAAGGTTAAGCCTCTTTGTTGGGAAGTTCTGCTGAAACCTTGATGTAACACTCTTTCACTATGTATTTAATGTTATTTTTATGTGTTTATTGCTTCTATCTATGCTTATTTTACATGTTTTTGGCTTGATCACCCATTTGTATGTATAGTTAGGATTTTTAGCATTGGGAAATGTTTTAAAGCCTTAGAACTTGGTAAAACAAGCTAGAAATCTGTATGTCTAGGAATGGAGTGCAGTGATCTAATTCATATTATGTTGTAGACATAATGCAACTCTTTTAGACTAAGTTTGTTAAGGAATCAATGACGAAGTTTAAAAAGGGTTAGACTCATTCACTAGAAGGATCTTGGTTTGAGTAATTTCTCAGCATTAGAACACTAGGACAACGTTAGATAGAGAAAAATACATTTTAACATCAAGAGAAATTCAGTAGAACGACCCAACGCTTTTTACTTGACTGTTTTCACTTCCAAAATCCTAGATATTTAGTTTATATTCATGTAGACTTTAGTATAGGATTCAAGTTGATATTTACCTTGTTTTTAATCCATACAAATGTTTGCATATTGAATGTATAATGTCTGAGTGAAACAAATTCCCTGAAGATACGATACTCGGTCTTACTATTTTATACTACTTGTGTGAATCGGTACACTTGTCGACCACCGAACAAGGTACTATGATACGAAATCAGAGTGTGGTAACGGAAGCAAACAACCAATAACGAAGGTACTAGGTACCACCCTTATTAGTCGAATTCCTTTAAGTATTTTTGGTATTTGTGTGTTTGGGTTTTTACGAAAATCAGCAAGGAAAAATAAGCAATATTAAACTACACCAATAGCTTAATACGAGATTAGCACTCAACACCAATTGAGCTAATCGGACTATTTTCAAGACGACGCTTGTAAATAATCGGGCGAAAATGTAAACACAATTTCTAATTGGACTGAATTGTTCTTGTTTTTTGAATGATCTGCAAATGATCAAATTACATCCATATATGGCCGAAAAACAGTAAGGCCTAATTAAACACAATAAAACTAGTAATAAAATGCAATTAAGGCCTAATTAAACACAATAAAACTAGTAATAAAATGCAATTCTTAATGCAATCAGCTCATGATATTCCTTTTCCATAATTAGCCACACGCCTATTTAAGGCCTTGAATGTCCCATTTATGCTTCTTTTGTAACCATCTTGGAAAGGTTTTGAATGGCTGAATTTTATTTGTCTTAACTGATGAAAATGCTTAAAATAGCCAAGTAATTAAACTCAGCCCTTGATGAGGATTCCAAACAGCCCCCACGCCATTAACTTCCCTTTGAATGTCACTTGTGTTGATTTTCAACTCCTCTTGGTCAATTTTCGTACCATCCCCTCCCCCTTTGAAAGGAATTGCCCTCAATTCTTGAATACCATCATCATCTAAATACGGTGAGAGATCTCCAACATTGAAAGTAGCATGTACTCCATATTCTTCGGGCAAATCAATCTTGTATGCATTGTCATTGATCTTTGATATAACTTTGAAAGGACCATCCGCTCTAGGCATGAGCTTATTCTTTCTCTTGCTTGGGAATCTTTCTTTTCTCAAATGGACCCACACAAGATCACCTTCATTGAATAACTTAGGCTTCTTATTCTTGGACCTTTGCTTATAAACTTCATTCACGGCCTTGATTCTTTCTTGCACTTGATTATGTAGCTTGATCATTGCTTTGAGTTTGGCCTCTGCATCTGGATGAACTAACTCCTCTTTTGGCATAACTATCAAATCCAATGGCAAGTAAGGATTCACACCATAAACAACTTCAAAAGGAGAATGATTAGTAGCATATGTAGGGGACCGGTTGTAAGCAAATTCAGCATGGGCTAGCTTCAAGTCCCAATCCTTTTGAGTCTTACTAACCAAACCACGCAGCAAAGTACCAAGAGTTCTATTAGTCACCTCGGTTTGTCCATCGGTTTGAGGGTGATGGGAAGTACTAAACAGCAACTTAGTACCTACTTTCCTCCATAATGTGTTCCAAAAATAACTTAAAAACTTTGAATCACGATCGGAAACAATAGTTTTAGGAACTCCATGTAAACGCACAATCTCACGAAAGTACAAATCAGCAACATTACTAGCATCATCGGTTTTGTGACAAGCTACAAAGTGTGCCATCTTTGAAAACCTATCCACAACCACCATAATAGCATCTTTACCTCGCTGTGTTCGGGGCAAAGCCACAATGAAATCCATACTCACATCCATCCAAGGACCACTAGGCGTTGGCAAGGGAGTATACGCCCCTGGTTTGAAAGAACTCTTTGCCATGTGACAAGTAACACACCTGCTAATGACTTTTTGCACATCTCCTAACATCTTTGGCCAATGAAAGTGTTCCTTCAAAATCTCCAAGGTCTTTGTAATGCCAAAATGACCAGCCAAACCTCCACCATGAGCTTCACGAACTAGTAACTCACGAATTGAATGCCTTGGGATGCAAAGCCGATTCTCCTTGAATAAAAATCCATCTTGCACGATATACTTTCCAAATGCTCCATTCTCACAATTAGAGTATATTTCACCAAAATCCACATCTTCTTTATAATAATCTTTCAAAGTCTCAAAACCAAGTAAACGAGTTTCAAGAATTGAAATTAAAGCATACCTCCTTGAAAGTGCATCAGCCACCACATTACTCTTACCATCCTTGTATTTTGAAGAGAAATTAAAAGATTGAAGAAATTCAACCCATTTAGCATGCCTTGGACTCAACTTCTGCTGCCCATTGATATACTTCAATGACTCATGATCTGAATGCAATATAAAGTGATTAGAACGCAAATAATGATTCCAATGATCAAGAGCTCTCACAATGGCATAGAACTCTTTGTCATAGGTGCAATAGTTCAATCTGGCTCCTCCCAATTTCTCCGAGAAATAAGCTATAGGCCTTTTGTTTTGTATCAAAACAGCCCCAATGCCAACTCCACTAGCATCACATTCAACTTCAAATGGTTGAGTAAAATCGGGTAAAGCTAAAACAGGAGCTTCACAAAGCTTTAACTTAATCAATTCAAAAGCCTTTTGTGCTTGTTCATTCCACCCAAACGCACCCTTCTTCAAACATTCGGTCATAGGACTTGCTATAGTGCTAAAATTCTGGATAAAGCGTCGATAAAATGATGCAAGACCAAGGAAAGATCTCACCTCCGAAACTGTTGTAGGGCTCGGCCAAGTCTTGATAGCATCCACTTTTGTTTGATCAACGGATACTCCATCTTTAGACACCACATATCCAAGAAACACCACACTTTCAACCAAGAAATCACACTTTTCCCTCTTCCCATAGAGTTTTTGTGCTCTTAGGGTCTCAAATATTTGTTTCAAATGAGTGAAATGCTCCTCTATAGATTTGCTATACACCAATATGTCATCAAGATAAACAACAACAAACTTACCCAAAAAAGGCTTGAGTACTTCATTCATGAGCCTCATAAAGGTGCTAGGTGCATTTGTGAGCCCAAATGGCATAACTAGCCATTCATATAGACCATGCTTAGTCTTGAATGCCGTCTTCCATTCATCACCTTCACGCATTCTGATTTGGTGATATCCACTCCTTAGATCAATTTTTGAGAAGATAACCGATCCATGTAACTCATCAAGCATATCATCTAGTCTTGGAATGGGAAAACGATATTTGATGGTTATGTTGTTCACTGCCCTACTATCAATACACATTCTCCATGAACCATCCTTCTTAGGAACCAACAATGTCGGAACAGCACATGGACTCATTGATTCACGCACATAACCCATGCTTATCAATTCTTCAATTTGCCGTTGCAACTCCTTTGTCTCCTCCGGATTACACCTATATGCAGCCTTGTTTGGTAATGGAACTCCCGGAATTAGATCAATTTGATGCTCAATCCCACGGATAGGTGGCAAACCCTTTGGTAGTTCACTTGGAAACACATCTTCATACTCACCCAAAACAGCCTCCAATTGTTGTTTAAAAGGAGTCTCTACATCGTCTTGTCTAGCATTCTTTGCAACCAACACGTAGACTAATTCACCATTATCAATAGCATCCTTCACTTCATTTTCAGTAGCAAACATAGTGAGACTAGGCTTTTTACCTCTTTTTGTAATCATGGAACGGACTTCATTTGATGCCATTGGTTTCAACACAATCCTCTTGCCATTGAAGTTCAATTCATGCTCATTGGACCTTCCTTTATGCGTCACATCCCTATCAAATTGCCAAGGGCGTCCCAAGAGTATGTGACTTGCATCCATAGGTACCACATCACACAAGATTTCATCAACATAAGATCCCATGGTTAATCCCACACGCGTCTGCCTTGTAACATTTATGCTACTTCCATTGTCCAACCAATGTAGCGCATAAGGCTTAGGATGTTTTGTTGTGAGCAATCCTAATTTAGACACCATTTCAGTTGAAGCCGCATTGGTACAACTACCTCCATCCACAATGATACTACACCACTTATCTTTCACTTGACCCTTAGTGTAGAAGATTTGATTTCTTTGATCTCCTTCCACGGGTACAGCCTTGACTTGCAAAGTTCTTAGCATCAAGGTATCATACATGGGAGGTCCATATACTTCTACCTCATCATCATCATCTTCAACAATTTCAACTCCATCACCTTCAATATTGCCACCAGATTCTTCTTCTTCCTTCATCAACTCATCACGCATGCTAATTGCTTCTCGGAGGGTCACAACTCGTTGATTAGGACAAGCCCTAGCAAAGTGTCCAAAGCCTTGACACTTGAAACACCTAACCTTTGACAGATTAGTCTCCTTGGCCGTGGCAATGGGTTGTTTAGGAGCGGCCTCACTTTGTTTCGGTTGATTCTCCATTGGTTTAGTGCTAGGGGCTGGATTTGCACTACCCGACACACCTCCCTTGGACCAACCACTAGAACTCCCAGCATTATATCTACTCTTGTTTTGATTTTCAATCTTCAAACACAAGGTGCACAAAGTGGTGAAATCTGTGTAGTTACATAGCTCAACAGCAAAAGCTATGTTCTTATTCAGCCCACGAAGGAAACGACTCATTTTTTGCTCTTCATTTTCCTCCACTTCACCCATTAGGCATAGGTTCTCAAACTCATCAATGTATTCAGTAACACTCATTTTGCCTTGCACCAAATCTGCAATCTTTTTATACAAATTCAGTCGGTGATTTGATGGTACATATCTCTTGCGCAACTTCTTCTTCAAGGACTCCCAAGAGTGGATTTTCTCCTTTCCATCTCGTGTCCTTCTAGCCTTCAATCCCTCATACCACAACGATGCACTTTTGCTAAGTTTCAGGATAACATATTTGCAACGTTTCTCATCATCAAGATCCTTGAAGTCAAACATTCTATCAATCTTGCGCTCCCATTCTAGATAAACCTCCGGGTCTGCACTACCATTAAATTCAGGTAGTTCGGTGATTTTGAACTCATCCACGTTTGGACGTGGTTCACCCCTTCTAGGCCTCCATCGTTCATCTCTCAAGTCAACGTTCCTTAAGGCTTCACGCAATTTGTCCATGAAATCATCACTGTTGAAATCCATTGTTGTCACGTAACACGGAATCAGAACCGTGCTCTGATGCCACTAATGATACGAAATCAGAGTGTGGTAACGGAAGCAAACAACCAATAACGAAGGTACTAGGTACCACCCTTATTAGTCGAATTCCTTTAAGTATTTTTGGTATTTGTGTGTTTGGGTTTTTACGAAAATCAGCAAGGAAAAATAAGCAATATTAAACTACACCAATAGCTTAATACGAGATTAGCACTCAACACCAATTGAGCTAATCGGACTATTTTCAAGACGACGCTTGTAAATAATCGGGCGAAAATGTAAACACAATTTCTAATTGGACTGAATTGTTCTTGTTTTTTGAATGATCTGCAAATGATCAAATTACATCCATATATGGCCGAAAAACAGTAAGGCCTAATTAAACACAATAAAACTAGTAATAAAATGCAATTAAGGCCTAATTAAACACAATAAAACTAGTAATAAAATGCAATTCTTAATGCAATCAGCTCATGATATTCCTTTTCCATAATTAGCCACACGCCTATTTAAGGCCTTGAATGTCCCATTTATGCTTCTTTTGTAACCATCTTGGAAAGGTTTTGAATGGCTGAATTTTATTTGTCTTAACTGATGAAAATGCTTAAAATAGCCAAGTAATTAAACTCAGCCCTTGATGAGGATTCCAAACAGCCCCCACGCCATTAACTTCCCTTTGAATGTCACTTGTGTTGATTTTCAACTCCTCTTGGTCAATTTTCGTACCATACTATATGTGCAATAGAACAAAAATGACAAAAATATAATTTTTAATATTTTGGTGCGCTCAATTTTATTTTCTTGAAAAAAAATAAGATTTAGTTTGCTTGTGCTCTCGAATAATCAATATATAAAACCCTATTCGGGGTGGTTTGTCGTTTTTAGTTTTGAAATTTTAAAGAATCAAAATCAGTTTTAAATTTGAGTTTGGGTTTATTATTTGTTTTTAGTTTTTAAAAAGATGTTACAAATGAAAGATAAATAAAATAAGTCAACTATTTTATCTTATTTTGCTCTACTAAGAAATAATGGTTGTAATAAAGGTAATGGATGAGAGTAGTGATGGTAACGATGATGATGATAGTAGTGGTTTCAGTAGAATGGTGGTGCTAGCAATGACAATAGTGGTGGGGGTGAAATAGTAGTAATGACAATAGTGATGGTGGTGATAATGTTTTAAAATCTAGACCAACCCAACCGATTGAACTGGTTTGACTGCGACTCAAAAGTTTGACTGAGTCGAGTTGCCTATCAGATTGATAAAGCGTTAAACTTAGTGTAACCCAATCAGGTTTGCAATTAGTCCAGTGACTCACTGACTTAGGTCGAGTCACACCCAAGGAAAGAAACACATTGGGGGTTAATTAAGGTTGCATACATAAAATATTAATTATTTTAATGAAGACCGGGTCTTGCGGGTCAATTAGTAACCCTCTAGTTGACCATTAATCCAATGACCAAATGCTTTGACAAAGTCAATCATCGGTTTGATTTTAAAATTTTGGGTAGTGGTGGGGTGAAATAGTGACAACAACAATAGATACACGAATGATGATGATAACGGTGACAATAATAGTAGTGGTAACATTGACAATGACGATGGTCATGAAATGGTGGTGGTGTGATTGTGGTAGAATGGTGGTGACAACAACAATAACAATGTGATGATGACGATAAAGGTAAGAATGATGATGGTGGAGACGGTGATGGTAATAATAGTTAAGAATGTATTTCTTAAAACTAAAAATTAAATTAAAAAAAATATTTTGTTAATAAATATAAAATTATTTTAAAATTGAATTAAAAATCAATTCAATTCCATATTTATCAAATACATTTTATTTTAAAAATTATATTTGAAAATTGAAAACAGAAAATTCATCACCATCCCATACAGAACGTAAGCGAATACCTTTTTTCCCCAAAACCTGCATTTAAAAAAGATAAGACGTTCCTCATTGGATTCCTCTTATCACACGGATTAGCATACTGTTAAAAATCAATCTCATTATTTTTCGGCTTGATGATCCCAAGACGGCTTATTTAACAGCTAAATAAACTTGGCTTTTAATGCAATCCACAAAAGCTAGATATAGCCCTCTTAATACTTTCCTTTCATAATTTAAAGGACAACCCTAGAATCATTTCTCCCCTTTCTCAAGGGACACCAAAAAGAAAAGCTATGAACGGATCAATGTAACAAGTTGGTTATCTTCTTAGGTAAAAAAAACAAAAAGAAAAGCACGCGTATATGTTCCTGCTTTCGCTTCATTTTTCTTGTGATTTCCTATATATATGAGATCCACTACTGATCGATATCTAGCTACTTTAATTTTGTATGGCTCGTATTTTGCTGCTCTCCTAGCTAGTTATGGTTTGGTGTTCTAGCTAGCTTAGTTAATTCGGCACAACATATATGAACATTATATGAGCGTGTTTTCTTTTTTGACACAATATGAGCGTGGTTTATAGAGTAAACTCAGGTATTATTAAATTAGCTAGTTTATGGCGGGTCATTTTCTGTAAATTAATTAATTAACAGTTATATAGGAGTATAATGTTTTCTTTTATCCATATGCCTTTGTGTGCATGCACGCTTTTTCTTTTTATTTCCGAACAAAGTTCCTAGCCCAGTTGCATTGATGATTAAAAGTTGACCAGTTTAAAAAGTTAAGCTTTTCTTTACTTTGGATTCAGTTTTTTGCACGCATGTTTGTTTTCTAATTTACACGTATTTTCTTACAAGCTAATTGACTATGACAAGAAGGATACGTCATTGTTTTTAAATGAGACATGCAACAATCAACCTTTATCTTTTATCTTTCTTTTCTTTCTTTTTTTTTTTTCTAACTTCGGGATGACGGTAGATGAATTGAAAACAATGTAGCAGAAGTCTCCTTTGAAAGATTAGAAAAATAAGAGTGCAAATGTAAAATGCTATCATATTACAGATCATTCCGGTTGAATGGCCACACTATGAAATTAGGAATTTCATCTGTGTTTGAAAGTTAATTTGTCTGCGATTATAGCAATGTATTATTGAAAATAATTTCAGCGTATAATTAATCTTGTTATGTTTCATGGAGTACGTGTACTAGTTGACATAATCACTCCAACATAATAAACGTTTTAAAATTAATTTACAGTAATTTGTTTGTCCAATCTTGAATATCAGTTAGATTGTGAGAATATTACCTGGTTAATGATTACCACTTTTAACTCCGATACCATTCTATATATAAAACAGAAAATGTCTAATTGAAGGTAGTTAGAAATAAAATATGTAATTATGTTTTTCTAAAATTCTTTGCACTTTAAAAACGAGCAAATATCACTTTCCCACAAAGAGGGACTAAAAATAGTGGCCATCAAAACGACTGATTGGGAAGGAGTAAGTGAGTAATTTGTAAAATAAATAGCATACCAACAACAACACATTTAATATAAATTTAGAATACTAATAAAATAAGATTTATTTACTTGTTAAAGATATAAGTAGTCAACAATGACAAGAATTGTCTATACATTATGCAATCTCTCCGAATTCAAAAGTTAAATCTTTTTTATGATCACATATTTTAATTTTAAGATTTTTAATAAAGAAAATCTAAAAACTATCTGCAAACTAAACAAAAAAATCTAACTAAGTATTCAAATTCTATAAATAATTAATCATATATTATAAATAAACTTAAGTATCATGAAATGAAACATAATATTAATATGTTATTTTAAACAAAATATTACGACTGATTAAAACCCAAAAAAAGTACAGGATAATTTAAACATAATTAACACCGTCAATTACTCAACTTTTATAATTTAAAATATCATAAATGTGTTATCTTTGTTGGATTGATTGATGTTCCAAGTCTACGCAAAGGAACGAGGATTTGGTACTAAATTTAAGGTGCAATCAGGTCATGTCATATACTATACTCATTATTGATTCGATTTATTACGTAAAATAACTATTTAGAAATTAATGAGAGAGAAAATATTGATCAATATCTACTTTATTTTTGTGGATTTAAGTGATAGGAAGAGATAAGAAGAAGGAAAAAAAACTATAATAAATGATGTAATAAAAAATAAAGTAAAAATGAACTAAAAAAGAAACCGGATATGTTATATATTTTTAATAATAATCCTATAACAGATAACTCGGACACTATAATCAAAAGACCAAGAATTGAAAAGGAATTGTCACAGGTGGTTTAGGAAAATGATACTTTCGCTACATGTACATGAAGTCATGAACATGAACTTTGACAAACTTATGATTGTTGGCTATGCGTGCACGCATTTCAAGGCTTCCAATCAGTCTTATAAAGATAGGTTTTTGTTTTATTTAGGTTTAAATATTTTTTTATTCATGTAATTTAATGTTTTCATTTTTGTTTATTTTTAAAAAATCATTTTAAATCTTATAAGATGTGTTATTTTTTAATTTTTTTAAAATGTTTTAGTAATACTTTAAACATTAAAAAATATTTTTAGCCGTGAAAAAATGTTATAACAAATGATAAAAAATAAAATAAACACATTTTATAAAAATTAAAATAAAATTAAAAATTACAAAAATAAAAAATACTAAATTACAACCATGATCAATGTATTTAAACCTTTGTTTTATGTGACAATCATTCCTAACGTCTACCAATTTGCTAGGATACAATTCCATTCAAATCAGTTTACATTTACATAATATAGTTTCACTTTCAAATAGATACAGTCATATAGTGACCATTAAGTGCAGTGACTCGTCATCAAAGATGATAAATATTTAGCTTTGAATCTTGCATACATGTCGTACGTTCTAATTAAGCATAATGTAGTTCAACGGTGTTTTGTCCTAGGTCAGATGTTAGACTTGGTTTAAAGTCAAAAGGGCAGTGCTTACTGCTTAATCTTCTCTTTCTAATTAGTGTAGATATACGATAACTTGTTTTTATGTTTTCTTTGGATCTGACCTTGTGAGATTCAATTCATATATATGGATAAGAATAGAGTATCCCTTGTATTCTGATTTATATATAGTAAAACAATTCCTATAAAGCATAAACAGAAAAAAGAAAAGCATAATGCGGCTCAAAAGACCCTTCTCTAGTTTATTAGTGGGAAATTGTTTTTATTTTTTAAACAATCTCATTTCTAGATTATTTAGAATTATTCAGAACAAATTTTGAATTCTAATGTCTTGTAACTCTACTTATCTCAGAGAAAAAAAGACTATACATTAATTATCAATATAAAATAGTTTACTAATTATCAATATAAAATAGTTTACACTATTATCTTTTGATAAATGATAAATTTATTGATTTTTATAATAATTATGTTTAAGTTATGTAAATGATAATTTTCTATTAGGTGATACCGTAAATCTTTTAAATATGTTTTGTCAATTGTTTTACTTTTTAACAAACTTATGCCTAGATCAATTCATGAATGCTATGCTAATTAATTATCTCATAACTACACAACTTGAAATTAATATATTTCTCCAATTCCTCTTACTTTCATTTGCTAAAATGAGATGATGGAACATGATCGATCTATTCGATCTTAAGAGACTCTTAGATAAAGTATTTTGTTTTTTTGAACAAATTGTTTTATGATCTGATAGGTTTAAATAGATACATGTCTTCCATAAAAAAATGGCTAATTAAGTGTGAGAAAGTACTAATTAATCAGCATAAAAATCAAAGATCTCTTAAAACAAATACGACTTTACTTAATTGAACTTGTTTTGAAGAGGAAAAGTACATGTTAATTACCATTGTGTTAGACCATCTAATGGCAAAAGCTTTATATATATTAACAGCGATAGCTATATATATTAAGAGCTTTCACGGGTGAGTCTAAAGTAAAGGCTTTGATAGCCTTATACTTTAGTCGGACTTGATTGAATTGATGGCTCTTGAAAAATTATTATAGAATATATACAAATATGTGTACGTCACAAATAGGGGTGAGAATAGGTCAGACTGACCTACAAGGGTCTACGACCTGATCTACATAAAATTTGACCTGAATTGGCCTATTTAATTAAAAGATTAGGCTTAGACTTATTAAAAAGCTTTATAAGCCTGATAGACCGGCTTATATATATGTATATATACTTATATTATTTTTTTGGTACAACTAATTATTTTTTTAAAACTAGCAGACTTTGATTACAAATTATTGTTCCATAACTTCTATTCCTATAATTAAGTAAGACTTTAATTACAACTTAGGTGTGAATCATGTGTCCCTTTATATTCCTCATTATTTTTATTGGTTTTTCTATTACCGTTAACATTTCACTTTCCTATTACGTTCATTCCTATTTCAGAGCAAAGGAATATTAAAGATTTAATGTGAGGAAAGCTTTTAAAAAGACTATCAGGCCAGACTAGGTTTTTTAAAAAGTCAAGCTAGACTTTTAAAAAGGTCAGACCAAACCAAAATAAAAGTCTTTGATAGGCAATAGGTCAGGCCCAAACCTAAAAAATTCATCGTAGACTAGACTCAAGCCTTTTGAAGCCTGTCTGACCTATTCCCAACCCTAGTCACACAGGCTGTCTAAAACCATATAAAAAAACCGGTTTCCCCAAAATAATGTCATAATGTATTTGACAATGAATCCGATTTTTTAGAAAAAATTATATTCCTTATTGTATATTTTATTTAATCAAGCTTTCCCCAAATTAATTTTATTAGTTAGCTTGTACTAAGATTCTCAATTATGTGTATTGATTCTGTTTCCTTCAATAATTTAGTTTAAACTCCACCACTTGATCAAATTCTGGTTGTCAAATAAATATTTAACCGAATCTCTAAGTATTAACGACTTAAATTATAAAATTGTTTTTATGATTTTATTCTTTATAATATACTCTTTTTATGTTTTTAGTCTCTATAAAAAAGTTAATCCTTAAAAAATTGTAAACTTTTGATATTAGTTCCTCTTATATTAAAGTGTATTTAATTTAGTTCCTACACTATTTAAAATTATGTCATATAAAATATATTCTCCAATAAATTGCTGGCATGCCATTTAGTGAATAGTAACAAAGACTAAAATCATAAAATAAATTTTACAGGAATCAAAATCATTAAAAAATTATGATAACTAAAAACATAAAATGAGTATATTATAAGGATTAAAAATATATTTAAATTAATTTCCATTGTTACTTAAAAAATATAGAAGGAAAATGATGTTGGAAGACAAGGAAAAAGCAATATCTAAGTGAATTATAAACAAAACCAACAATCGTTCTCGGTGGGAAAATTTTTTTGTCGCATCTTTTCTCTATTAATTTTTTTATATATGGTTACGATTCCCTATATCATTCACATATCATTCTATTTTGTTGTACTGTATATAATAATCTCTGGTCATTTTGTCCTCTTAAATGTAATTTGGAAACTAATACTTCTTTATCTTTTTTAATTTCTAACCCGGGGCCGGAAAGTGTATTATTTTAAAATGTAATTAAAATATTAGAAAGGGGCTCATTTTCTAACCAGCTTTTTCTAGCCTCACATCAAACGTATCAAAAGGTGATTATGTTTAAAGAGAAACAAAGTCAAATGACAAAAGAACTAATTAGGGGCTGTTGTTGCGAAGTAACCAGCACTAGATTCCGACTTTTTATGCAATGCCTTACGCCTAATTTCAATATACGGAGAGATAAAAATACAAACAAAAAAAAAATAATCAGAAAATTCAAAACATCCATCTCATTTCGGTAGATTGGGATGAATAAGAAAGTGATTAATTTTTTTTATAGATGTGATAAGTGAAACTATTGACATGTTTTATATCCTGCTCGAAATAAAAAGGATACAATTGAATGATCCTAATACGGCTAAGGATATACAAACTTAGAGTATAAATTATCATACATTAGTATTTTTAAAAATAAACAAAAGAAAATGCTACATATCGGAAATTGAAGATAAAAACAATACTCAAATTAAATAAAAATATTTAGAAATCAAAACTAAACTTAGAAATATTTATTAAAAAAATAAAGAAACACTTAATCCATGTGAAAACAATGCATGACAAATTAAGGTTTCGTAATTAACTTGCTTTTTCTTACCTATTGTTAAAAAAAAAAAAGATAGAGACGGTTGGAATGATATAAGATGAGTTTGTTAAAAATAATTTATTTTAATAAAATAAACAATTTGTTGTTTTTTAGTATGTTTGATTAAATTATCTTTTTTTAAAAAATAAATCTTATCTACTTATCAAACAAATATTTATTTTAAGTGTAAATAAATTTACTATGTTTATTTTAATGAGAGTATGAGACGGTTTGTGGTCCCGGGAGAGGCTATTATCCGTAAAAGAGTTATTTACAAACAGAACTCTTTCCATTTGAGCTTTTTTTCATTTCTGACAGCGACTTCAAAATTTTGGTCGCTACTTCCTAATTCATATTTCTAGAGACGTGGGCCCCACTTTGCCTCACTTTCTAAAAAGCAAAAGGACACCGACCCCTATCCTTCCCTCCAAAATCAACAACGGACCCACATTGTAATTATTTCTCATACTTGTTTCATTTTTTATTTATAAAAAAAGTTTTATTTTTATAATAATGTGTGATTATTATGTCATTCTTACGTCATACATAACATCACATTATTGTTATTATGGATCTTTGTATTACATCCTAAGTCCGTCTATCTAAAAAAATGATAATAATATTCATTTATTTATGTTTTGAACATTACTATCATCTTTATATTATAGTTTGTCTTGGCATCATAGATTAGTTTTATTATCAAATAATAGGCTTTACAAAACTATTGTTTAGATATGTGAGAATATAATTTTTAATGAAAGATCATGATTTGAATATAAGTGAAAAATTATTATTTTAATGTATAGAATCAAATCGTAATTAACAAATTCTAATCTAAACACACTCTAAGTTCATGTTTAGACTATAATATTTTGAATGAATAATTATTTGATTAAGTATATTTTTAATTCTTATAAATATTTTAAAAAATGATTTTTAATCTCTATTGTAAAATGTTGATTTTTGGTATTTTATTTTATAAAATGTATCACAATTAAATTCAATTATTGAGTCTCGCAACTAGTATTAATGATTATTTAATTTTTAGCAGTAAAAATACAAAATGTGAATAATAGATTATAAAATATCATAGATTATAACCACCACAAAAATCACAATGTTACATATTGATTACCTTTGTTCACAACAACAAGGATATCAAAGTTTGTTTGCCGTGATTTTTGTAATGATTAAAAATGGTCACATTTTATAATTTATAGATTGTATTTTTTAATACTTTTTTATTGCCAAAAATTAAATCATTGTTAACTTAGTTGACTGAGTCAACAATAGGATTCAATTGTTACAGTGACTAAAAATTAATAATTTAAAGTAAAGGAAATAAAAATAAATTTATCAGTATTTATAAGGACTAAAATTATGTTTAACAATTAATTATATCTTATTGAAAGTCTTTTTAATAAATTGTCAAAAAACGTTACTACTTAGTTTCTCCAAGAGATAAATTAGTTTATTTACTTGAGAGAATGTGGAGGTTAGCTATATATTCAACATAGCCAATGACACTTATCACATCATTTACAATAATTATACAGGTCTCAATGCTTTATGATCTCTTTTCTTACAACTTATTTCAGTTATTTACTATAAATACGTTTTGCGGGTGAGATTAGTTTAGAGAAGATAATACATAACCATGCTCATAGCTTAATTTGGTCTCTTAGCATTGGAAAAGACACTTATTGTATATCATCATTTTTTTAAATTAAGTAAGAATATTTTCAGGCTGAGTAAAATTTTGATTATGCTTAAAATCCTTCTCTGAAGAGTTTGAAGAGTGTGCCTCCCACCCAGTCTAGTAAATTTTGGAACACTTAATTCTCTCAAATATTTCGATAAAGTTGAAATCAAACCAACTCCACTTGGTCGCAGTGGAAATTATGAATTATACCTGTAATCAAATTCTTGAGTCATTGTTTAGTAGAAAAATAAGATACCAAATGGCCTTCTCAGCCTGAGAATAAATCGTAGTTTTGTGGACGGGAATGTCAGATCAATAAAAAAAATCAAATTAACCATGACATGGAACACGTTTCTTTAATTAATTTCTAGGCTAAAAAGTTACATCTACGTTTTGTTGATTGCCATGTTTTTTATTTAGCCCATCCTTTCTCCCCTATTTGATGAAATAACATATGGGAAATTTGATCCTGCACGTGATCTTACATAACAGAAATGATTAGCACCAAAAACAAAAAAGAAAAGAAAAGAAATGATTAGCACCATTAATAAGTGGGTAATATTAAAATATATAAAGCTAATTAAAATATAGGATATTGACCTAGTTAATAAAATTGAATAGCAATAACAAAAATAGTCTTAAATATAAAATTTGTTAATGATTTTTCATTGACAGATAATTTATAAGTTTTTATTGAGATTTGTGAGTTTTTGAAATGAGTACTAATCTTCTTAAAATAAACTGAATTTACTATATTTATATTTTATCCTTCCTCCATGAAAACAACAAATTCTGGGATGAGGATGTCTCTATAGCACAACACTGTTCATTATTACCTTAGATGTTGAATTCTAGTGTAAAGTGATCATCGCAGTGTTTACCATTATTTCCTCCACAGGGGCACTTATGAAGGTAAGAAACTAGTTGCTTGGTGCGTACACATCTTAATTGCCAAGTAACACAATGCCAAATTGTCTATGCTCCCCACTTCAACATAGAAAAGAAGATTCAGTATTCAGTGTACGTGCTATTGTTTATCTTAAACACTAACCCTAATAATAAAATCAATCAATATTAATATTTCTTCGTGTCACGGATTTTTGTTTTGACTTGCTACAACATTACGTTTGTCACGGACACTCGAGGACTCTTGTTGACTTAAAAAGTGTTTCACTTTCAAATTGCTTTTTATAGTCTAACCCTACTTATACCGTTCTATTAATTCACAATAGTGCATACACAATATATATTGAGACTTCATCTGTATGATGCATGGTCAAATATTTTTTTAATGAACAATATATATAATGTTTTTTAAAATAAAAATTTCATAAATTATTAACTCGGTTCTTTATTGAAGTTTTTTTTTTTTTAGGTAATCATGTTATTGATACTAAATATTTATTAGCTTCATTGATAATTAATCTCTACTAAAAAAATTGACTAAGGTTTTAACCATATCGAATCAAATTAGTTAAAGGTGTACGTTCATGAGTCCATGTTAAAGTTTCAATCAATTCCTGCCAATATCCGTGCCAAGAAATTAAGAACATAAATCCAGTAGTCCAAACAAGATGTCCAAACAAGAACATTCATGCTGAGACTATAAACTATTCATACCAAAAGGGTTATATCCGTTGATAAATTGTGAAGAATTCAACCATAGATACAAAGGTTTGAAGTATTCTTAATATCAACTATATATGATTCCCATATACTTCTTTCGTCTTAATCAAGACAAATAAAAAATAAATAAAAAAGAACAATAATTAATTTTATAAAATTATCCTTATATCATTATTTATTTATTTATTATTTTTATAGTTTATCATAAATATGATAAGAGATATAAATACAAAAATAATTAATATTATATTAAAAATTAAAATAATAATTATTTTGAGATAATTTTTTTATTCGATAATTATAATGAAATACAGAAAATACTTTTTATTATTAGGCAATAATGTATACATATGGAGAGAAAAAAAACGAACGAAGAGGCCTACCTTCAAAGCTACCGGGCAGACCTAGGAGTGCATTTAAAAATTAATGAAATGAAAGAAACTGTGCTTAAAAGATGGTTCTCAATTGAAGGCAAGCATGAACATGTGTGCATTTTAAATTTTCTTAATATTTCTTTTGTGGCAGGAGGAAATTAAAGGATGTTTTTGCACATCCATTTTTGCATTGTGACCTAGATTAACTTCAAAGATTCGTAAAAGTAAAAGTTAAATTTGTTGACTCCATCGAATTCTAGTACGTGAAACCTTTTGACATTAATTGTTAATTAATGGCAATATACCGTTAGATAGTTTCAGTATTTGTATTTTTAGCTACCTAATGTAACAACGTTACTTCCATTACGGAATGAAAGTCTACGGTAATTAAATAAAAAAAAAGCTTTATGTTTTATATATAAAGTATAATAAATTAATTTTACCCGGTTTGAGAGTAAATAAGCATGTTTATAAAATTTGTCATTCTTATCAAATTCTCAAATTAACTCATAAATTCTTACGAGTTTATGAGTTTACTTATTTTTTATGAATTGACTCTGTGTAAATTTTTTGTTTTAGTAGGATCTGAATAGACTTGATAGACTATAAATAAACTCGGTAAAAAAATTAATAAGGTAAAAAATTTAGATCAAAACACAAATTATTTTGAATTATTTTTTGTTTGTTGAGTGTTCAACACACTTCCATTTGATGTATTATTTTTGAACTAAAAAATTCTCATCTCTGACAAAATCAAACCCTTATTTTCTAACAATATCAAATTTCCGATGAGAATGTTCTACCAGATTTGTAAGTTATTATATAATAGTGATATATTATTAGATTAAGTTATTTAAGTATTGTGAAATTTATGATTTATTATTTTACTTTATTATGTTATTGTTAAAATGTTTAACTGATATATTATTTAAAGATATTTTATTATTATTTTTATATAAAATACATTTTTATAATTTACATAAACTTTCGAGTTTGATAACTTTAAATTTTGTTGTATGATGAATTTACTTGACTAATATGATATTTTTTTAATAAGAATTATATGTGGTTTCTTATGTATCATTCAATTAATTCTGATGTACTCAGTTAATCTATTTTGAGATAAAATAATATCTTGATAATTTATGTTTAAGTTAAATATTTAAAGAACTCAAGTATTAAATGAGCTGTGCAAGCAACTTTGAAGCCCGTCTTTATGTAGTTTGAATATCAAGAAACTAGAAAAAAAAACTTATACTTTGCGGTGAGAGGGTTTTTTTTTTTTTTTTTAGATTTCTTAAGTTTGCCGTGAGTTCAATTAGTTACTATTGTTTGTGTCAAAATCACTTTTAAGATAAAAATATTTAAATATAAATCATTAAAGTTTAAACCCACCTTTAATCAAAATCAATAAAATATAAATTAAATTATAATTTTATTCTTCCATTTTTTAATTCGTAATTTTAATACTCTTATTTTTAAAACTCAACATATTTAATCTTTTTATTTTTTAAAATTAATAAATTTCATTCTTCTGTATACAAATGATATATGATGTTTATGTGACAAAGTTAAAAGAAATGAAAACTAAAAAATATTTTCATAGAATTTCAACCAATAACTTTTAATGCAATAATAATAAAGCCATCGAGTCACTTGTTTGGTTTTATTTGACTTGCAAAAGAATATTTTCTATGTATCAATATGTCATGAGTAATTAATTTTTCTTTCTAATTATAAAATTCATAAAATAAACCAATTTATTTAATATATCCGACTATTATTTTTGTTTTACATAATTTTACGTATTTTTAATTTGAACAATTTACATATTTTATTTTAATTACAAAAATTTAATTTAATATATGAAAATATTATTTTTTATTCTAATTATATAAAAATTGACAGCAAATTATAAAAAATAATTGAATTTAATAAATTAAAATGGAAATTATTTACATAAATTATTTTATATAATTGACTGTAATATATAACTTATTTTTTACTCTAATTATATAAATCAATTTAACTGCATTAATTAATATGCAAATTTTTTGTGTAATTTATAAAAATTATGTAAATTATTTTATTCTAATTATAAAAATTAATAAAATTTTAATAATTAATTTTTTAGGAAAACTTGCTGTTAACATTTTCAATTTAACTAAAAAAATTATTTAATAAATAATTTTTATATTGAAAGTATATACATTATGAAAGTTACATAAATTAATATATAAATTTTTTATATAAATTATTTTATATAATTTATACGAATTATGTAAATTTATTTTAATATGTAAATTATACAAAAAAATTCATGAAATAATATGTATATTAAAATGAATATATATAATTTGTTTAAATTATTAATTGATGAAATTATATTGATTTAGATAATTAGAGTAAAATTATTTTATGTAAATTATTAATTTATGAAATTCAAATATTTTTTATAATTAATATAAAAAGAACACTTTTTTCATATTAAATTGTGTAATTGAAATAAAAACATGTAAAATTATATAAAATAAAAATTATATATTAAAAAAATTTATAATTAGAAAAAAATTAATAACGCTTGTCTTAATGATACATAGAAATCATTGTTTACAAAATATACTAAACAAAGCAAGTGATATAATGATTTATTGTCTTTCTATTGTATTAAAGCTCATGGGTTTAATTTCTGTCAATACACTTTGTTTTAGTTCATTTAACTCCTTAGAACATAAGTCTCTATGTAAGTGAAAATGTCTTAATTAGTCTCTATGTGCTAATTTAGAAATAGGAGATAAAATTTACCTATTAAAAATTATAAACGAATTCAAATTACAATTTACCTCAAATTTAAAATTATATTTGTAAACGCTTACCCTTGTGCACACTAAAAACATTTATTATTTTTCCCTTTTGCATAAGCATATAGATACGGAACTCAATAATTTTCTTTTACAGGTCTCGCAAATCAATAAACTTGTTAGTTGATAGTCAATTTTTATTTTTTTATAAAAGAAAAATGAAATTTTGATACTGAACTTGTTTATCTTATAAAATATCATCAGGCCCAACTCTATATGGACTCTTTAGGTTCTGAAATAAGCCTAGCGTAATTTTTCTTGAAGCCTATGAAGTGGTTTAAATCTTGGCCCATAATCGTATCTAACATTTTCTGTTTCTCCAATGGTGTAGCCTCATTGAGTTAATTTAATAATTATAATTTTTATACAGTCCTCATTATTCATCATATTTTTATTTTCTTTTTGTTGTGAATTAATGTATAAAAACTCGTTTCTTATACGCATTTATTACCTTAGGCCTTAGCTGACTCTAATAATGCAGCCGAATAAAGTACTAGTAGTATTTTTGTTCTATGAAAAATATATAATTAATATCTTTTTTTTTACAAATTAATATCTTATTTTATGAATACAAGAAATGACTTCTTTAAAAACAGATGCAAAATCATAATTTATAAATATTAATTAGATATTATTGTCATCCTTTTGTTTTCAAATTAAAGATTTTAATTTTTATGCACTAAGAGTATGAAAAAATTATTAATTTAGTTTTTATAGTCGCACGGACTTTATTTTTAATCTTTACACATGAAAATCATCCCTTTTAATTCTATAACACTTTCTATTCTCTTTTAGTCTCTATTTTACACAAAGTTTACCTTTTAATCTTTGTCATATTATAACAACACACTAAAAAATATCTCAAAGTGTTTGTACATGAACCTAAAAGGATGATTTTTAAGTGTAGGAAATAAAAGTTAAAAACTATAAGAACCAAATGAGTAAATTTTTTTTAAAAAAATAATTACACTTTTAATCAATAAAAAATCATGGTATCTATAACTTTTAATCTAATTGGTTAAAGTTAATAAACTTATTATTATATATAATAATTTATGATTAAACGACAATGTAAAAATATTTCATACTATTAGTGTATACAACACTTACTCTAAATTAATTTTAAAAATAATATCATTGGTTAGTGAAAAAAAATTTAAAACAATATCAAATTAATTATTACTTAGTAGCCATGTTTAAACATATTCTAAAATAAGGAAGAAAACACCTTATTGTTTTTCGTGATTATTTTGAACTTGGCCCAAAGGAGGTCCATTCAGACCTAGCAGGCCCTTTCTGTTCATAAACAAGCAGCCCAACCAAATAATCCCAAGATATAGCAACTGATGCAGGGTAAGGGATCCTAACAATTGGAAAGTTGACTTAGCACAAGGAAGAAATTCCCATCACTTTGACTTATTCTATCAATTCTATATCAGAAAGCGTTTATAGAACAATAGAACCCACAAACTAGGTACTACTGCAATTTCTATCCTAATCACCTTACACCTTTATCCCAAATTGACTTGAGCATTTGAGTCCTTGCACCTTCACTTTTCACTAGGTTTGTAGCAATCTAAGGACCAGTTTGAAGTCTTGTGAGAACCACGTGTTGTCTAGCTACCTCAAGCTTGATGGAACATTGAAGCTATCTACAAGAGCAATTAGTTTTAATTTCACTCTTAATTTATTTAAAGCAACCTAAATCAATTTCTTGCAATATTGCCAAGTTTAATTTGTATTCCTCAATTTTTCAAACAAAGTGAGCATGAACGAAATGAAGAAAAGCTACTTCAGTTATGAATATAATATAATGCTTCAAAATAAAGAGTTTCCCAAATAAACTGAAGGATTTAATTTCGTTCCTTTGACTTAGTTAGCACTTGTGATCCTCCAAGAACCGCCATTATGGTGGAGACTCGAAGAAATAGTTCCAATTAACACCACAACCATCACTTAATCATAAAGAATATTAAGACAACTAGACAAGAAAAATTAATCCCTACAAAGAGCAAAGGAGAATGGAAGAAGTCTACATACTACACAATTCAGCTTCTAAATATTCTATTTTGTATTAATTTTAAACTCTTGCTAGCTGTTGAGCACTTCCAAAACTCGAAGTTTTGTTAGCAGATGGAGAACTACTTCACTGCACATTAATTAGCAATCCGCCAAGGCAAAGACAAATTTCAAGAGGTTGAGGTTGATCACTTTACAACTCTTTTGCCAATATTATGATGTCATTGTCATTGCATTATTAAACCCTTGTGCTGCTGTCCTCTCTCCTAGGTTAGCATTTGTGGAAAATTAATTATTATTACTATGACAGAGAAATAGTAGAATTTAGTAATCAGAGGGTTTATAAAACAAATAGAGAAAAAATAGTGCTAGAAAGGACTAAAACTCAAAGAACCAACAAAATTGCATGGTTGAGACACAACACATGTATAGCAAGCCCCGCGTTGACTTCTAGTAAGAGTTCATTCACTTTGTCTGCAATGTTTGTCTTTTGGTGTTGGAGCTGTACACTCCACCTTAATTTTCTTTCATCAAAAACTCTGATTCTGAAGAGAAACAACACACAAAAAAAATGGATTTTTTGTACACCCTGTTGAGTTTGATAGCCTTTTCTTTTCTGGGTATCTTCCTAGTCTTTTGTTTCATCTTGTTGAGCACGATCCTGGGAAAATCAATAGGGGACCCTGATTATGCTCCAGTAAAAGGCACAGTGTTTAACCAGCTGTTATACTTCAACACACTCCATGACTACCAAGCTCAAGTGGCCAAAACTAATCCAACTTTTCGGTTACTGGCTCCTGATCAAAGCGAGTTGTACACCGCGGACCCACGAAATGTTGAACACATACTGAAAACCAACTTTGGTAAGTACTCAAAAGGCAAGTATAACCAGGATATTGTGACTGATCTTTTTGGTGAGGGGATTTTTGCTGTTGATGGTGACAAGTGGAGGCAGCAAAGGAAGCTTGCAAGTTTTGAATTCTCCACAAGGGTTCTTAGAGATTTCAGTTGTTCTGTTTTTAGAAGGAATGCTGCCAAGTTGGTCAGGGTTATCTCAGAATTTCTCCATCAGGGTCAGGTTTTTGATATGCAAGTGAGTGGTTATATTTTCCTAGAAAATAGTATATGATTGTGGAAGGAAGGATTGGAATTTTTGTTCTGAAATTTTTGAGGAGGCTTTAATTTGGTTCCGTTAAGTTTCTCGTGTGAGCTAAAATCAACTTATGCATTTTAGTTTCTCCAATAAAACCATTCACGTGTCTTCTTCAGCCTAGCTGTTAGAGCAGAGGTTGGGATAAAAGGGGTGAGGGAAATCGAGAGAGAGAAAATGGGCCTTGCTTCGAGGGAAGGAAACCTCCTGTGAGAGAAAAGTCACATAGACTTCTTGCATGCTTTATTTACTGCACGTGTTCCGTATTTATACGCTGCATGAATGACTACAAGTAGCGTAACTAACTCCCTAACCATATTAACGGAAATAACTAGCTACTTAACTGTCGTAACTAACTGATCAACTAAGCTAGTTCATCAATCGCGCCTCTGGTTATATCTCGTAGTCTTTTAGGTAACTGGGCTTCGCAGTTGAACGTTTGGGCCTGGTCTTATTGTTTTGTGGCGCAATACTTCCAGCACCCTCATCATCCTGCAGGCTGCTGCTATCAAGAAGCATGCATAAGGATTTGATGAAAATCTTGTCTGAGGTCCAGCTTAGAGAACCAAGAAGCATGGCCTAGCTCATCAAGTAGCTCGTCTATTGTCGGGATTGGAAAACGGTCCCGAACGGTGGCTGAGTTGAGTGCACGATAGTCGACACACATCTTCCAGGTGCCATCCTTCTTCTTTACCAAGAAGACTGGTGAGGAGTATGGGCTAGTACTGGGCTGAATCAATCTAGATGAAAGGAGCTCCGACACCTGCTTTTCTATCTCAGACTTATGAAATTGTGGGTATCGGTAAGGACGTACGTTGATTGGAGCTGTGTTTGGGAGAAGGTTGGTATGGTGGACTATCTGTCGTGGAGGGGGTAGGCTAGATGGGGTTTGAAATAATTGCTGGAATTGGGTGAGGAGGGCTTCGATTACAGGTATCGTGTGAGGAAGAAGGTGTTGTGGGTCTGGTTGGGTGGGTATAATGCTCAGGTGGAATAGGGCCGAAGCTGACTCGGTTTGGATTAAGCGCTTTACCTGTGGTGTCGAAATTGATTGAGGCCCATTCGATATGTCTGCATGAAGCTCAATTAGGCGGCCCATATAGGTGAACTTCATAGAAAACGAGGTGTAGTCAGTGGTTATTGGCCCAAATTGCCTTAACCATTCTATCCCCAAGACCGCGTCTGCGCCACTGATCGGAAGCAGGTGGAATGTCGCTGTGAACTGATGACCTTGGAGTGAGAGCATGGTATCAGGACATACTTTGTTGCAGTCAAGGATTGACCCATTGCCAACCAAGACGTGGAGAGGGCTCGTGCTCTGAGTCTTCAAATGGCGGAACTGAGCAATACGTGGCTGAAGGAAATTATGGGTGCTACCGCTGTCGAGAGAATGGTAAGGTTGGTGTGGTTGATGATGCCATTGATGATGCAATCCTACCCCGCAAGGGCATTGGATAAAAGAATCCAAGTAGATTGAGCCAGAGATCCAAGGGAAGGCCCTAGGGTTCTCATGAGTCTTAGGGTAGATTTCGAGTCCATGGGCTAAGTATGAGCCCGCTTATCGTTGTAAATATTAGAATAGTTTTTTTCTTCGTTTGGGCCTTGTATTTTGGTCATTCTAGTAGTATAGGATTTTAGCCTTGTATTTCGAGGCATTTTGAGTAGTCTTTGTAGTAGGGAGGCCGAAGAGGGCATAAAGGCTTATGTGGGGGTGGTTTGTGTCTATGGTCGAGTCTAAGATGAAAGAAGTGGGTGGTTCCTGGTCTAGGGGAGGAGGTGATGGTGGGTCTAAGGTGGGTTCGTCTGGGTTATCAGCGATAAACAAAAGGACACGCCCCTTGCAACGATGAGAAGAGCTCCACTTCTCATCACAATTATAGCATAATCCTTTCTCGCGTCGTAGGGCAATCTCGTCGGGGGTTCGTTGAACGTATGTGGATTTCTGCTTCTGGTTGAGATTGGAAGGGTGGCACGAAGGAGATGGGGAAGTGTGAGAACGCAGGGATGGTTGTCGACGATCTCGCAACTTATCTTCCTACAATTTTGCAAGGGCCATTGCTTGTGGCAAAGAGATAGGCTGTCGTGCTAATACTTCACGACGAATATCTGGTGTTAATCCAGAGATAAAGCAACTTAACAAGAAAGGATGAGGCAAACCTATCACACGATTTGCTAGCCGTTCGAACTCTGTTAAGTATTCATTCACCGTGCTTCGTTGTGTGAGTTTGAAAAGAGTGCCTTTTGGATCATCATAGTATGAAGGAGCAAATATGGATTCCAAAGCTTGCAAGAATCCCGACCAAGACGTGATAAATCCATTTCTAAACATCTATTGGTACCAGCTTAAAGCGGCACCATCGAGGTAAAACGAAGCTACTGTTATTCTTTCTTCTTCCGACGTATTCTGGTATTCGAATAGCTGGGATATCTTGAATATCCAGCCCATGGGGTCGCGGCCATCGAATCTCGAAATATCCAGCTTGACGGAATTGCGTTGGTGGAAGTGGTTGTTGGGCGTGGAGTGTATCTGTTTAGGGGATCTTAGGTGGAGATGGTCGAGAATGGAATCCACCTTGCCGGAAAGCTCTGAATATTTGTCAACAAGGTCCGTGTGCTTGTCGATGAGGGTGGATTGGCTGGTAGAGAGGCTAGCTATTGCGTCTTCAAGTCTGTCGGTAGTAGTCTTTCTGGTAGTATGGTCTGCCATGGTGGAGCTTGGGCGTCACGGCGACAGGTCGGACCAGTGTTAGAGTAGAGGTTGGGATAAAAGGGGTGAGGGAAATCGAGAGAGAGAAAATGGGCCTTGCTTCGAGGGAAGGAAATAGTGAGAGAAAAGTCACGTAGACTTCTTGCATGCTTTATTTACTGCAGGTGTTCCGTATTTATACACTGCATGAATGACTACAAGTAGCGTAACTAACTCCCTAACCATATTAACGGAAATAACTAGCTACTTAACTGTCGTAACTAACTGATCAACTAAGCTAGGACATCAATCGCGCCTCTGGTTATATCTCGTAGTCTTTTAGGTAACTGGGCTTCGCAGTTGAACGTTTGGGCCTGGTCTTATTGTTTTCTGGTGCAATACTTTCAGCACCCTCGTCATCCTGCAGGCTGCTGCTATCACTAGCCTTATCGATTAGATCATGGTTTTCTTTGAACGATCATCAAAGATCAATTTTAAGCTAGTATTTCATAGCTTAGTCTTTCATCAATAAGAAAAGTGGATCAAAGAAATATATATGTTAGTTAAACTATGCTAACATTAGATCGGTTAGAATTAGGAGTTATTTGAACAAATTTTCTTTTCAGTTACTATCGTATAATCTTTCAGTTGAAAGCAATGAAGTAGATGTGAATTTTTTATTTTTATTTTTCTAGGACATACTAATGAGATGCACTTTGGACTCCATATTCAAAGTTGGGTTTGGAACAGAATTGAATTGCTTGGATGGATCGAGCAAAGAGGGAGTGAATTCATGAAGGCCTTTGATGAGTCAAATGCTTTGATTTATTGGCGATATGTTGATCCTTTCTGGAGGCTCAAGAGGTTTCTTAACATTGGTTGTGAAGCTACCAAGAGAAACGTGAAAATGATAGATGATTTTGTCCATGGAGTAATTAAGACCAAGGCACAATTGGCATTTTAGCAAGAATCTGTGAGTAGATCAGTTACTTTTGTTTCCCCCTCAATATCTTTCCGTTTCATTTTGAATAAATAACATATGTAAATAAATATTGAGTGGTGTTGAGCATATTAATGATAGAGTTTAATTTTCAATCACATCACTTTTAGTATAAAGATTTTTACATTTTCAATTAATCAAAATAAAAAACCACTAGTTATTATCATGATAATTTGTAATTGAATGACAATTCAAAATATTTGTACAATGTGAATGCATTTTAATTAAAATCAATGATATAAATTTTTTATTGGACTAGATTAAGGGTGAGTTTGTTTAAACTTAAGGAAACATTTGTTTCTAGAAATAAGAAACGGTTTTTTTAAGGAGAAAAGAAACAGTTTATACAAATACACTAAAATGATTAAAAGAATTAATTATTTTAATAAATAAGTATTTATTTTGACAAATAAGTTTAATCTGTCAAATAAGTTTAAATAAACTAGTTCTAAGATGAACTGTAATGTTGTAGTATTTTTTAGAAGTCTTTCGGATGATACCTGTGCATTTGAATAATCTGGTTTTCCAAATTTATCTTTTCTACTGCTTTAGAACTTACATTTAAGGATGACTGATGTCCTTCAAATGATTGCTTTGATTTTCAGAATGTCAAAGAGGACGAGGTTTTTGATTGAGAGCAAGAAGGACCAAAAAACTATGACTGATCAGTACTTGAGGGATATAATTCTGAACTTTATGATAGCTGGCAAAGGCACAAGTGCAAACACTCTTTCATGGTTCTTCTACATGCTCTGCAAGAACCCTCTTATAGAGGAAAAGATTGTGCAAGAAGTGAGAGATGTCACTTGTAGTTGTAGTCACGAAAGTGAACCAAACATAGAAGAATTTGTGGCCAAAATAACAGATGACACCCTTGATAAAATGCATTATCTTCATGCAGCATTGACAGAGACCTTGAGACTTTACCCTGCAGTCCCGGCGGTACCTTCTATAGAATTTTCTCAAAATCATATTGAATTATATCTTCCTTGGTCTACAGAATTTTTTATTACAGTACCATTATCACGTGTTACATAATCATCCAAATTAATTGTGCTTTTGATAGTTGCATAATCTGATTTGATTCTTGCTTTGGGTGATTGAGCCAACTCAATCATCCCATTTTGGTTACTTATTGATATATTTTTGTGTGTGTATTTACATTTCTAGTTAACAGTTGCAGATCAGAGATAGCTTGGAATTGATAGAGATAAAATCATTTATGTGTCTTTACATGATATGTTAAGTTTGAGTTCTTGACATGGTATCAGAGATTCTATGACTAAATACTCTAGAGTTTGATTCTTACTGCCCTTATTCTTATAATAAAAGTTGAAATTTACACAAGATAAAGTTGGCCTTACATGTTCATGTCAGTTTCAAGCCCAAAGGGCTCTTGCTCGAGAGAACATGTTAGAGATAAAACCATTCATGTGTGTTCTTCGCCTAATAGATTAGGTACATGTTTGTGTTAAAGTGTGAGAACGTACTTTTGAGTTCTGAGGATAACAAAACATGTCACAAAAATAAGTTTACTCCCCAGACTTAGTTTGTAGCACCCCAAACGAGAATCTAAACATGCTCTAAGTTTTTGAAATAGTTGGTTTGTGACAAATATCAGTATATACTATTCAGCTGTAAAGCAAAATGCTTTAAAATTTTACATGGCTTTCACTTCAAGTGACTCTAATAGTATAAACTTGCCATGTTAGGATGCTATTACTTGTTATGTGGATTCTGATTATATTATCTTTGGTATGATTTAAATTCAAGGATGGGAGGACTGCAGAGGCACATGATATTCTTCCTGATGGCCACAAACTGAAAAAGGGGGATGGAGTGTACTACTTGGCCTATGGTATGGGTCGAATGTGTTCAATTTGGGGGTGAAGATGCTAAGGAATTTCGTCCTGAAGGATGGCTCAACAATGGAATTTTCCAACCCGAATCGCCATTCAAATTCGTAGCTTTCCATGTTTGTACCTTCATAATCTCCTCTAAATTAACTTGCTTGCTTCATCCCTTATATAAGAAACGATCAATTTACGCCACTATAAGATAAACTAACACTTAAACTATCAATTATTTTATATAGAACATGGTTTACCCATCTTATGGTTGAATTATAAATCTTATTGTTTCGATCAAATTTTGTTAAAATTGGACAATTATAAGTTTATATAATCAAATGATTCTTATTTTTTATATATTTTGAAAGTATATATTAATTACACTAATTTTGTTGCACATCAATATAGTTCTAATATGTGTCCAACTCAAAGCTCCCAATAAGATTTTATAAAATATAATCTGTATGGTAAGAACTTTTAATTCAACGCAAAAATTTTAAGATGAAATTATCTTAAATAAATTTATTATATAGTGTAAGAATTGATGTAATTTAATGTCTCATTGCAGGCTGGACCAAGTATCTGCTTAGGGAAGGACTTTGCATACAGGCAAATGAAAATAGTAGCAACGGCTCTTGTTGGTTTCTTCAGGTTTAAACTGGCAAATGGAACACAAAGTGTGACTTACAAGGTCATGTTTACACTTCACATGGACAAGGGTCTTCCTCTATGTGCAATTCCAAGGTAATGAATAGGGTGACATATGAACCAATTGCAAAGCAAATCACTTAGCATAGTATCTCTAGTGTCATTTCAGTTTCACTTTGGTATATATTTTTAAGATCTTATTTGCAATGCGACTCTGCCGTACGTGTTGCTAGGTGAAGAAGAGATTATCTTATGGTGTGTTTATAAATGTATACATGTCCATACTCCAAAAGCCTTTTTTTTTTTTAATGTTTATATGAAACTTCAGACCTTGTCAATCGATATGATGAATTTACTGTGGATGACTTGTTGCTTGGGTTTGTAAGGAAGAATACTCAACCCTGGTTGAGATAAAATGTAAGGAGGAGGAGGAGATGATGTAATTAAATGGTGTTAGGCGCGCAGAGTGTTCCCGAGTATTGTTTATCCTCCAACACAAATTGAGCCAAATAGTTTAGATTTGATTTTTATTTCTTAGTGTGTTTGAATTGAATCCATTGATAGTAAAAAAGGAGGATATAAAAAAGGTTAGCCACCAAAATCAAAATAATTCTATTTTATAAGTATCAAAAAATTATTTAACTCTAAAATAAAATAAAAAAATTAATTATATCCGTTATTGTATCATACGAATTTTTCATTACCTTCTTTTTCTTCCTTTTTTTTTGGCCTGATACTCCTTGAACCCTAGACTTCTTGGATAGTACCGGAAAGATTATGACAATTAGGAGTGTTGGTGGTATAATTTGATTTGATTTTTTTTATTAAAAAATCATTTGAATCAAACATGAAAATTATATAAAATTCAGTTTAGTTTGATTTTAATATATTATTCAATACAAACCAAATCAAACCAATCTTTTATAGTTTGTTTTATATTAATTTTTACAATTTTTAACATTTTTAATTTAACCAACACAAAAGTTGATGCTATCATTGCCAAACATTTAGAACCTTATTTGCACCTTAGAGGCCATCAATACCTAATAGGTTCATACATTCAAAAATTTAGTGTGTTTTGATTTCTTGTATATAAATTATATGAAATAAAAATTAGAAACTAATGCTCTAGTCAATACACTAAAGTATAGTTACGCTCAAATTATGTTTAGAATGAATTAAAATTCAATCTTATATATATGCAAATAATAAATATAAATATTATAATATAAATAAATATTTACAGTTTGGTTTGAAATATAAATATTATAATATAAATAAATATTTACAGTTTGGTTTGATTTGACAAATAATCTGAACCAAATCAATTCGTTTATTGAAGAACAAATCCAAAAAAAATATCAATTTGATTTCATTTTCGATTGTTATTTTTGGATCGACTTGGATTTAAATATCCTATACTAATAGCAGCTCTTTGTGGTAGGGACCATAAGTTGTAATAAAATCTTGTGGTCTAATAGTTACAAACATATGATGTTGAGTCATCATAAATTACGTTATCAAATATTTACTGAACATATCATCACTTAACTAACAGTAAAATATAAAATAAAATTTTTAAATATAAGGAGACAAATGTAAAGTAAAAATTTATTTGGGAACAAATATAAAATTCATGTATTTATTAGAGATAGAATACATTTTAGTCTAGTTATTACATATAAAATAATTACTGATTTTATAATAATTAATATAAGAATTTATAAAAAATAAACTCTAATATCTTTTGCTGAAGTTGTATTTAATTTGTGCTTATCTGTGTTCCATTCTATCCATCACCCTTTACACACATCACGCTTCTGCATATTCGAATCTAGGTTTTGGAAGAATAGATCCCATGTTTCTTAGCAATTTAACGTGAGTCGTCGGGAATCAAACTCCAAACATGCACGTCTATCTGTATTTGGTTTGGTCCTTCTCATCCACGTCTCTGTTCATACATTTATCTTCTCACATGTATTGTTTGTCCTTGTTCATATAATTAAAAAACAACTTAAAAGGAATATCCCCATTCTCCCACAGATTAATAAAATTTCAGCGATTTGTTTCTACCCATATTAAAATAAATTTACCGCACTGATGTGTACTTTTGAAAAGGAAATTCCGGGTTGATAACTTGAGATAAGTCATGTGAGAAATAGGAGAACACTAAGAGAAACACACTTTTTTAGGCATAAATATAAAAGTAACATGAGTGTTGCTTTTGGAAAAACGTCCGTTACATAAACAGAAAGTTCTATCAAATACACACCAAATAGTTGGATTTTCTGTTTAATTGTGACTTATTTTTTAAAATTAAAAACCGTCAGAAATTACTTGAATAATTTGTTTGAAAGGTCTTAAACATATTCTAGCGGCTAAGAGTCATTAGAAATTGTTATATCTCAAATCCAAATGAAATTAAGGGGGATAAAATTCAAAATTGGTTGAGGGTAAAAAATTCATATAGTTTCATGAACGAATATAAGAAAATTGAGAAATTTAATTTTCTCGCAGAATCTTCAAATTTCAAATTTTTTTAATCGAATTGCTCTCACATGGATAATTGTTTTCCAAAATTGATAGAGGACTTTAGTAGATCTATTGATTTCGAGCATAACCCATATTTAAACTTTGTTTTTTGTTAAAAAAAGAGAGATTATTTTAAAAAATTGATTCTGATAGTTGTTCGCAAACACGATTTCGACCTTCCTAGATTTTGATTTTTTGTTTTTTGTTTTCCATGCTGTCTTTGTTTAAGTCATCTCTTTGTTCGACTAGTTTATGTTTGTTTTGTCTATTCATTTTTTTCCTGGTTCTATTCCTGCATTCTTTTGTCTCTTGTCTCTATATTTTTGTGCTTTGGGTGTATTATGAAAAAAAAAAAACACTTCTGTTTTAGTATTTCAGTGTTCTAGTTTTATAAAAACAGATCAAAATTAAAAAAAAAACAAGTGCAATACATTTGTTTTAACTCAAGAGCTGTTGGATTGTTCTTGATGCATTCAATATGATTTTGTCCAAAAACTTAAGAGGATACTAGAGTGGTAAAAGATAAGAATGTAGTACATTTATTTTAAAAGTCATATTGAGTACAAAAACATGAGGGCAACCATCCGATTGAGTGAAAACATGTTAACTCCTTAGCAAACATATCAATTCATCTGAGTAGTAATTAAAACAATAAGTTTGAGTGTCGAGTCCACAAGAACTTTGACTGTACTCGGAGTTTGTATATTTCTAATTTTAAGCGGATAATTGACCAAATTCGATATTTGTCTAGTAATGATGCGAAAAATATAAAATTCAACATAAATAAAGATGATTAAGTAGAGCACATTAAAGAGACAGAATACAGACGTTTGGGGTGGTAATTGTCGATTGATGCAGAGTTTCATGTCCTGTTGGGTGCTCGGTCTACTAAAACTACTCTTGATGCAATGTTAGAGATTTTTCACCATTTAACGTTATTCCAATCATTATCTTCATCTGCTAACCTGCCCTAAGCATGATCCCTCATGTGAAAGAGCCTAAATTACCTAATTTCATTCCTGATCCCTTAAGAGCTACATCAAATAATTTCCTTTAAGAATAAAGATGCATAATTAAGGCTAAATAATACCATTCTATACCTAGACATGGATTACTTAGATGCTCTTTTCAATTTCTTAGGGTGCAAACATTTCCCAATGAGTAAACCCTATAACATACATGCGCATGGGTGATCAAATCATAAACAAGACAATAAACTCATAAAAGAAGCAATAATATTGAAATAAAATTAAATGGACAGTAAGACTCATTACATCAAGAGTGTTTGGTTGTCAAGCTCTCAACAATAGGTGATTTGGCTTCTAATTGTCATGAGAGACTCACAAATACAAAAAGAAAGCAAAATGAATGGAAGAAAATGGAGGAAAGTGTCCCCAAGTGAGTGGGTTTCCTCTTTTCTCTCATGCCCTAGCTTTGTTTCTATTTGAATATCCCCTTCTGCACGATGCTCCCCCTCTCTTTATCTTCAAAATGCTCAATCATATTTTTTGACAATGACTATGCGCTAAGTGTTAGTCGTTATTCATGAGTTAGTTTTATGTTGAATAGTTGCAAGAAAATATCGCCTTACCTCCAATTTATGGTTCTTTTTGTAAGAATTGTACATATTTTTTTGTTTAGTGTGATTTTATAGAGTAGATACTCCCATTTTATGAATTAATGTGGAATCCACTTCAGTTTCAGGCCAAAGAAGAGAAGGTTCAAGTAGCTGATGACTCGCTCAGCAAGGCAGATCCACTCAACGAGTGGCATCCGCTTAGCGAGGCATACAACTCGCTTAGCAGGTTAGGAAACCCTAAAAAAGAAAGAGTCAAAGATGTGCTCGCCCAGCGCGTAGCCAGCCAGCCCAGCAAGGATGTTGTCTCTTCTCGTGCTCAGTGCACCCAGTCTTACTAAGCCAAAAATCACTTACTCTCGCTTAGCGAGCCAGTCTCGCTAAGCGAGCCTTCAAAAGTTGAAAGGTCCAAGAGCCTTTAAAACACTGAAGTTGGCAGAAATAAATATAGAGAGTCGAAAACAGAGCAAAAAGGGAAGCTAAAGCGACAAAAAGAGAGCAGCAAAGAAAGCTTAGGTTAGAGGAGTGAAGTTTAGGGTTTAGAGGTCGTAGGAGACATCCTCAACCAGCCTTTGCCATTTTCTTTCACTCAAAACTCATCCTTTCTTGTATTAAGAGTATATTGTTTGTAATGGAAGGCTAAGCCTCTTTGTTGGGAAGTTCTGCTGAAACCTTGATGTAACACTTTTTCACTATCTATTTAATGTTATTTTTATGTGTTCATTGCTTCTATCTATGCTTATTTTACATGCTTGTGGCTTGATCACCCATTTGTATGTATAGTTAGGATTTTTAGCATTGGGAAATGCTTTAAATCCTTAGAACTTGGTAGAGCAAGCTAGAAATTTGTATATCTAGGAATGGAGTGCAGTGATCTAGTTCATATTATGTTGTAGGCTTAATGCAACTCTTTTAGACTAAGTTTGTTGAGGGATCAAAGACGAAGTTTAAATAGGATTAGGCTCATTCACTAGAGGAATCTTGATTTGAGTAATTTCTCAGCATAAGAACACTAGGATAACGTTAGATAGAGAAAAATACATTGTAACATCAAGAGAAATTCAGTAGAAAGACCCAACGCTTTTTACTTGACTGTTTTCACTTCCAAAATTCTAGATATTTAGTTTGTATTCAAATAGACTTTAGTACAGGATTCAACTTAATATTTACTTTCTTTTAATCCATACAGATGTTTGCATACTGGATGTACAATGTCTGAGTGAAACAAATTCTTTGAGGATACGATACTCCATCTTACCGTTTTATATTACTTGTGCGACTCAGTACACTTGCCAAAGAGTGAGAACACTAAGCTTGCATGTTCGCACATGCAAAGTCCAGCTGACTTAAGTGATTGCGTGTCAAGCTGCCAGATGCGCGCTTAGTGCGCATGCATGTTACAATTGGCTTCCAAATCGGCTCTTCGTGCTAAACGGTTGCTATGGTGTTAAGTGCATTGCTCTAATTCTTCAACATCTTCCAGACCTCCTGCGTGTCACTTTCTACAAAAAGAAAAAAAAAAGAATCGAAACACTATAAATTTACTAACTTTAGCATCCACTAGGTAAAAACTCAGAAAAAGCTAAATTCCTAACTTTTTAACTCAAAAGAAGCATTAAAAGAGAGGAAATTAGATAATTGCTATGTGATTTAAATATACAAATTACATATGCATACCAATCATCAAAACACATGAGTGGAGTGGTGATGATCATTTTTGTTAACCTTGTAATTTCTATTTGCTTTTCGAAATATAGAAGGAGCATGCAGTCATGACCCTCTTCATCTGGATAAAGTTTAGAGGTTGTTACTTGATGCTATGACTAAACAAATGCAAAGGATAATGAGACAAAATAATGAGGAGCTATATGGCAGGTTTGAAGGAATAAAAAATCAATTGAATCGTGATGTTGGAGGTCCTAATGTCGATAGGAGGTGGCAGGCTAGGAAAGGGATAAGATATGAAGAAGGAGGACTGAGACAAAATAGAGTTGAAGGAGTCAAACTAATTGTTTCCCCATTTAAACATGAAGATTGAACATGTGTTTTCTTGTCATGACTATACTGAGGAGTAGAAGGTCAAACTGGTAGCAGCTGAATTCTCAAAATATGCAGTCATCTGGTGGAATAAATATCAAAGGGAAAGGTTGAGAGATGAGGAACCAGAGGTTGATACTTGGGCTGAAATGAGGAGAGTTATGAGGAGATATGTGCCAACCAGCTATAGTAGGACTGTGTGTCTAGAACTCCAAAAGTTGTCCCAAGGCAATATGAGTGTTGAAGAGTACTATAAAGGGATGGAAATGACATTGATTAGAGCCAACATAGATGAAGATAATGAGGCAACAATTGTTGTTTTCTGAGTGGATTGGACCATGATATTATAGATGTTGTGGAGTTGTAGGAGTATGTAGAGTTAGAAGATCTGTTGCATAAGGTAGTGCAGATTGAACAACAACTCAAGAGGAAAAGAGCTGTGATGAGGAATTCTTCCAATTCTCACAATCCGAATTAGAGGGACAATCCCAAAAGGAAGGATCTTTAACCAAGCCAGCAGTGACTTCTCCACATTGGAAATCACCAATGAAGCCTAATACATTTAGCTTCAAGCACTGGAACCAGAGACATCAAATGTTTTAAATGCTTGGATAGAGGACACATTGCATCCGAATGTCCAACTAGAAGGACAATGCATGGGGAAATCACCAGTGAATCCTTAGCCGTTGAAGGAGAACAGGAGGAAGAGACAGAAGAGGAAGCATTAGAGGGTGATTTACTGATTATCAGGAGGTTGCTTGGAAGCCAGATGTAGCCCCTAAAGCATACCTAAAGAGAAAATAGTTTCCACATCAGGTGTTCAATCAATGGAAAGTTGTGGTCTTTGACAATTGATGGTGGAAGCTACACTAATGTGGCTAGTTTCAGATTGGTGTCCAAATTAAACTTGGAGACTAAGCCACATCCTTGGCCATTCAAATTTCAATGGCTTAGTAAAGATGAAGAGATGATGGTGAGCTAGCAGGTTGAGGTGTGCCTTTCAATTGAAAGATACAATGATAGGGTGTTGTGTGATGTGATTCCAATGAAGGTAAGCCATATCCTCTTAGAAAGACCATGACAGTATGCCACAAAAGCAGTACATGATAGATTCATGAATAAAATTTCTTTCAGGCATAATGAGTAGAAAATTGTTCTAAAACTGCTATCTCCTAGAGAGATGTGTGAGGACCAAATAAAATTAAGAGAAAGAGAGAGTGCAAGAAAAGTTAGAGAAGAGTGAAACACAAAAAAAAGTAGAAAGAAGAAAAGTGATACACTTGTGGGAATGAGTGAAACTCTTAAGAGAAAAATGAATTGTTTGGAAAAAGAGAGTGAGGTGAGAAAGATGTTTCTTCCTAAGAAACCACTTTTCTTGTTGTACTACAAAAAAATATTTTTGTTGTTGATAACCCAAATAAAATTGTTGTCCCTGCTAGTGTTGAATTTCTTTTGCAGGAGTATAAGGATGTGTTTCCAAAGGAGGTTCCAAATGGATTGCCACCTTTAAAGGGAATTGAACATCACATTGATCTCATTCCTGGACCTTCATTGCCCAACCGACCTGTATATACAAGTAATCCCTTGGAGACTTATTTTTAGTTCCCGTAGTTTCATATTATCATATTTAGTCCTTGTACTTTACAAAATCTTTGTTTTTAGTCCCTCTTTGCAGATAATGTTGATGTCATTTCCTACATTACAAATATATTACGCTGTCCATTTACTATGCGAATTCATGGAAGCATCATTTAAGAAAGAAACAAACAAATAACAAGAAGATGCAAGAACAAATTTGCAACAACTATTGAAGAATGACAATGGAAACGCAAACAAAAATAGAATTCTTGAAAGTTACCATTCAATGTGTTTGGGGGAGACAAATTAATAACTTCTTTTTTAAAACAATAAAATAATTTTCCACAGCATTTTAATCAATTTAAAAAATAAAAAAATGTACTATATTTGTCACGTTAAATAGAAATTAATATTATTTGTGAGAATTCTTTGAGGAGAGACTAAAAATAAGTTTTCTATAAAATATAAGGACTAAATTGGACAAGGACTAAATAAGATTTCACAAAATTATAGGATTAAAAACATATATTAATAAGAATTTTTATGTAGTTGAAACATATGGATTGATAAATGGTTTTCTATTATAATTATATGTGGCAAAATTATTGATTTTTATATTAAATATTATAAAAAATATTTAAATTATAACTTAATGTTATATTAATCCTTAAACATTATAATTATAATTTAGTAACAAATAGATACACGAAACACATGTATAAATTTAAATTAATGTTCCACACTTTCAAGAATTATTTCAATATTATTTGTTTTTTAAAGATTGTCATCAGCTTATATTTTTAAGAATAAAAGTGATCATTTACTTTTTTTTATTAGGGACTAAATTGCCTATAAGAAGAGAAGAATTTGTCAATATAATTGAATGAGACGGGTGGAAGGACTAACGTGTCCAACTGGAAAAAAGATTCAAGGACTATTTTATTTTTAAAAATATTGGAGGAAACAAATATCACCATCTATATCCTTCAAGAACAAAAACAATAGTTTATAAAGAGTGATGATATTTCAACATTTACTTATTTTAAATATTCCATTAATAATTTATATTTCTCTTCATTTTTTCTTTTTGTCATATTATATCATTTATCATACCTATATATATTTTGCCTTTTTTTATTCTTGAGTCTCAAATAGCTTTCGGATATTAAAAAATCTTTTGCTTACAAAATCAAATTAGTCTGTTTCTTAAAAAAACAGAATAAATATACATAAATACCCATATGCTATGTGACATGACATAATTTGATAGAAGGAGAAAAATAAAAAATAAATAAATATATAAACTAAAAGATTAGAATTTGTGAATTTGTAGATGTCTAGATATAGTCGTAAGTACTAAAAAAATGGTATTGTGGCGTAACCAGCACATGATGGACTCAGTATACCCAACTTCTCTATCTGCTTCATTAAATCCTATTCCTATTTCCTAGTACTATAAAAGGTCGCATTAGCACGGCAGGTTCCCTAGCTCACCAAAGAACCAAACCAAACCAAAGCATGCCATCATTCATGGCTTTCCTTTCACATCCTTATTTCTTTGCAGCTTTGTCTGCATCTTTGACTCTTTTGGTGGTCCAACTTCTGTTCAGAAAACTGAACAAAAGGCATAGTAGAAAGAAGTACCACCCTGTTGCTGGCACCATCTTCAATCAGATGCTCAACTTCAACAGGCTGCACCATTATATGACTGATCTTGCTGCCAAGCACAGGACTTACAGGCTGCTCAACCCTTTCAGATATGAGGTTTACACCACTGAGCCAACTAATGTTGAGTATATACTCAAAACCAATTTTGAGAATTATGGAAAGGTAGGTACTTTAATCATTGCTAGATGAATTGTTTCGTAAGTTGACTGTCATTTTTTTTAGGATGAATAGATTATTATGCACATGAATAATTCTAAATTTTCCTACCAAATCTTTGTACTGATCTTCTTATTTATGGGTATCTTTAAATAAATTTCTCAATAAATAATTGTAGGTGCAGAAAAAAGCGTAAAATATGATTAAACTTTTATCATAAGTTAAAATTAGTTTATCTATAAAATACTTTATAGAAGTTCCCTTATTTAACCTTTTCAAAAGCTGATTTTTAACTTATAAAAGAGTTTAATTTATTTTGCTTTTATATTTTTTTTGTCTATAAGCTAACTTTACAAAAACTATTGAATATATTTTTTTTTAATTTAATATTTTCTTCATGAAGTATTAGAAAGATTACTATATAGATTTATAAGAAGATATTACATTCCTATTTTGTCGGTGTGTGTTTCTGAGGATGATATGGATGCAAAAGTTTAAGGGTCTGTTTCATTTGTTAGAGTAGTTTAAATGAAAATCGTGAGTTGCCACCTGCCACCTACCTCCTTAATGGGTTGGGTTCAAGGAATTGAAGAGCTTCTAGAATTTCTGATGTTGTTAAATCTGTTGTGCTGATTGGTTACTGTTTTCCTGATGCCATACTTGAAAAATTAGAGCAACCAACTAGAATTATTGAAGGTTTTTCTGATTTATCTTGTACTGTTCTACTTCGGTAGTAACCATGGTATAAAAAAAAGTACTTATCGAGAAAAAAAGCTAAGGTAAAAAATATAGCAGAAACTTGCCTTAGAGCAAGTTCAGTGTTAGTTGTTAAATAAGTTGCCTATGTTAAGATATTGTTGCCTAGTTTTTTTTTACTATTGGAGGAGATCTACATGTCATGTTGAGTCATTTAAAATTAAGTTTCGGTTGTTTCTATAAGCAACGATGACTTATGATTAAAAAGATATTTTCTTGTCATTTAAGGATTGCTTAAAACTGTATCATTGGAGCAAAATGTGTATGAGTTGCTTAATTATGATGTGATATTGTGAGAGCCAATCAACATGTGATAATCCATTAAAGATGCTCTTAGGTGGTATGGGCATGTGTGGAGATGACATGTAGAAGCCTTAGTAAGGAGAGGAGGTAGAGGCAGAGACAGATTGAGAAAACTGTAGGCTAAAGCATTAAGGGAAACCAAGAAAAACAACAGTCAAAACCATTAAACTGAGAAAAGGATTGCATTGGAAGTTTTATACTTATGCTAGGATTCTGATACCAATTTGCTAACTTTGTGAAAAATTACATGACATGAAACATATCTCTACCACAGTTCATGGTTCTGCTTGTGGACACCTTTTCCTGAAATGATTACAGTAGTTAAATCCTGCTCAAATAATGTAACATGTAATAGGAGTGGAAATCAAAGTAAACACTGTTTGTATGCTTTTGAAAACCATTGAATTAATGGTTATGAAGGGGAGATCCTGAACCTCTAGCCTACTTGTTAGTGTGGAGATTACTTAAATATGATGCCCTTCAAATTTTTGCCATGGTAACTTGATCCATCCTGCTTTTGAAGGTAGATTAGTTGTTGCTTTGGTTGTCAGTGTCACATAAGCCATATTTTTAATATGGTAAAATGTGGAGGATACTAAAAAAAAAGAGCTTAAACAGAGATTTCTGAAAATAATAAATAATATAAAGCTGGGCGGCAAGGGCACAAAATGTTATTAGGTATATAGATAGTACTTTGAGATGGGCCTTTTGATCAATTAACATGGCATAAAGGGGTTTGTTTGATTCTTAAAAGAGTTTGGTCTAATAGCTTCAATTTTGTTCCTTCAAATTTTTTGCAGGGCTTATACAACTACCACAATTTGAAGGATTTACTAGGTGATGGGATCTTCACTGTTGATGGCGAGAAATGGCGGGAACAAAGGAAGATATCAAGTCATGAATTCTCCACCAAGATGTTAAGGGACTTCAGCATTTCAATATTTAGAAAGAATGTAGTAAAACTTGTAAACATAGTGTCTGAAGCTGCAACTTCTAACAGTACGTTGGAAATCCAAGTGAGTTAATATATGTTCTGAAGGATACTATACTATCATATTGCCTTCTTTAATCTACTTGGTTAAGATGTTAACTTGCTCCAATAATTATACAGGACCTTTTAATGAAATCAACACTGGATTCAATTTTCCAAGTTGCATTTGGAACTGAACTTGACAGCATGTGTGGATCAAGTCAAGAAGGGAAGATTTTTGCTGATGCTTTTGATACTTCCAGTGCACTAACCCTTTATCGTTATGTTGATGTCTTCTGGAAGATAAAGAAATTCCTGAATATTGGATCGGAGGCCAAATTAAGAAAGACCACTGAAATTTTAAATGAATTTGTTTTCAAGCTAATCAACACTAGAATTCTTCAAATGCAGATTTCAAAGGGAGATTCTGGTGTAAGTCTATTACATATAAGGTGTATTTATATAGGATGAGATATGAGTCTGACAGGAGTTAATCTTGATTATACAATCAAAATGGAAGGTCAAAATTCAACTTAAGTAAATCAATCTCGACCATTTATGTTTGATTGCTTAACCAAGATTAACTCCTCTAACCTCTCACTAGATGCGTCCCCATAATATAATGCATTTTTCACTCTGCATGTGTAGAGCAAACGAGGAGATATTCTGTCAAGGTTTCTGCAAGTGAAGGAATATGATCCAACATACTTACGAGATATAATTCTAAACTTTGTTATTGCGGGGAAAGACACGACGGCTGCCACACTTTCTTGGTTCATGTACATGCTGTGTAAGTATCCTGAAGTTCAAGAAAAAGCAGCAGAAGAAGTGAAAGAAGCAACAAACACAAAAAGAATTAGTAGCTATAATGAGTTTGTGTACAGTGTCACAGATGAAGCTCTTGAAAGGATGAACTATCTCCATGCAGCAATTACTGAAACTCTCAGACTTTATCCTGCAGTTCCCGTGGTAAGGTTATATTAAATTCCCAAGATTGATTTAGGGCCTATTTGGATAGGCGTATTCAAAAGCACTTTTAGGTGAAAAAAATAAGAAGAAAAAAATGAAATGTGATCTACCATGAGCCAAAATTAGCTTAAGCACAAGTTAAAAATTATCTTTTAGAGAAGCCGTATGAGAAGCTTCTACAAATTAGCTTATACACAAGTTAATTTTAGCTTATGGAGAAACTCGATTAATTTTTTTATTCATTTTTTCTTCTCCTAAAAGTGATTCTGGATAAGCTTATCTAAACATGTCCTTTTTTTTGGCGGTGTGCATCTAAACATGCCCTTATTATTGTTGTACATTTGATGTGCCTGTAGATGAAATACATTATAAATGTTAGACTCCTTAATTTCTTGCAGGATGCAAAGATTTGTTTTTCTGATGATACACTACCTGATGGATATAGTGTAAATAAAGGAGATATGGTATCTTACCAACCTTATGCAATGGGTCGGATGAAATTTATATGGGGTGATGATGCAGAGGATTTTAGACCAGAAAGATGGCTTGATGAGAATGGCATTTTTAAGCCAGAGAGCCCTTTCAAGTTTACAGCTTTTCAGGTTAGTAGAGTTTTGCTCAAGACATTTGACATTTATGCTTATTATAAGCATCTAAGAATATATAAGCTTTGGAGTGCAGTGTGCTATTATAGGCATTTATGTTTATTAGGGTTTTATTAACTTGGCACAAGGCACATCAGGCTAAAGAATTGAAGAAATATATAAGCATTTAACAATAATATCATGAAAATCAAAAAGCATTGAAAATTGGTTTCATTAGAAAACTAATAGAGGCCAAGGGGAGTAAAAATGCAATTATGCTTATGGTCAAACTCGTATGTGTGTATATTGGGGTGCTAGTAAAGTAATCTTGAATGAATTTTCAATTATCTGCAGGCTGGTCCTCGGATTTGCCTAGGAAAGGAGTTTGCTTATAGACAGATGAAGATATTTGCAGCAGTTTTGTTAGGCTGTTTCCGCTTCAAATTGAAGGATGAGAAGAAAAATGTCACCTACAAAACGATGATAAATCTTCATATTGATGAAGGTCTTGAAATCAAGGCCTTTAATAGATACAGGGATTAAAAGATTGTTGGAACAATCCAAACTCTAGTGAAAACCTCAAAGTAGTTTAACAAAAGAGAATGAAAGTGTATTTGAAAGTCAAAGATGAGTTGTTGACAGGTTATTGTTTTCAACTAAGTTAATAATGTATATTGTTCTATGTTATTAAAATAATTATTAAGAAGTGTTTCGATAGCTATAAAGTTTTGCATTGTTTAGAAGTCAAGATCATGAGTTATTTATATACACCTTCTCCTCTTAATCCATCGAGGTATCTTTTACAAGGACAAAATCATGATGATCGACTCAACGCCTAAGCAAATAATACCTCAAATACGAAAATTCTAACGATGCATGTGAATTTGAGGTTGGAATAAGAAGAAAAATAAATTGGAAAAGAAATTCTCCTGCAAAATAGGTAACAAAGAAATACTATTTTATGCATTATTTTCTTGGCATTCATTTTTCCTTATTATCTTGCTTTATCATTATATTTTGTTTTATTATGATGGAAACATGTTTTTGTTGCACACTTGTACAAGAAAATTGTGTTTTCATTATATTTTGTTTTTTTTACTTGCATTTAAGCAACAAAAATATATCTCTATTGTGTTTCCATCAAAACGATAATTTTGGGATATGATTAAAAGATACCCACATTTGTAGTGCCACCAGCAACTCCCAAGGATCACTATCCTTAAAAAAGTACAATTACGGCACCGTTGATGGACCTTCGCTATTGGATAATTTAATTGGGGTTTTACTATTTACACATCTTCTTTCCTAAGTATACCCCCATATCCCCTTTCTACCTTAATTACCCATTATATCCTTTTTCTTTAAGAAGTACACCCCTTTGGCTTCTTAGAAATGTATTTTCAAAACTACATATATCCAATATGGAAATATATCTTTCAAACTATGATTCATAGTTTTAAAGATATACTTTTGGAATAGGTATATATTTTTTAATAAAATATCACTCAAGAATTAAGATGGTTGATGAAAAATTTAAAAAAAAATGATAAACTCTTATCTTACACTCATTTTTGTTAGTCTTATTTTTTATTTTATCATGTGTTATTTAAATCAAATATAAAATCTTATTTTCATCTTATCTTTATTATTCTTTAAATCCTAATTTTAAATTATTTTCACCATATATTCATTATATAATATTGTATTTTTATTATTATTATACAATATTTTATGTTTTCCTTCATGTGACAATGTGTTTCACGATACGTTCATCACTAACTTCATATGTTATACACCTTAATTACAAGAAAAAGTTGTTGGCAATGTGTGTTCATTCATTCTCATCACATGAAATTAGTAATAAACGTGTCTTGAAATGCAATGTTACATGTAGGAAAACATAAAATATTGTATAATAATGATAAAAATACAATATTATACCGAATATATAGTAAAGATTGTTTAAAATTAGGATTTTGAGAATAATAAAGATAAGATAAAATAAGATTTTAGATAAAATTTAAAGAATATTAATGTTAAGATGAAAATAAGACTAACAAATATGGATATAAGATGACGTTTATTATTTTTTTTCAAACATCTTAATTCTTAAGTAATATTTTATTGAAAAATATATACCTATTCCAAAAGCATATCTCCGGAACTATGAATCATAGTTCTGGAGATACATTTTTGCAATAGATATATGTAATTCTAGAAACACATTTCTAAAAAGCAAAAAGGATGTACTTCTTTAAGAAAAATGATATAATAGGTAATTCTGAGGTAGAAATGAGTTATGGAGGTGTATTTAGAAAAAGAAGGTGTAAACAACAAGAACCCTTAATCGGGGACCCTTACAAAGTACAGTTAGTTGAACAACCAACAATGCCACATAAAAGAGAACACAAAATATTGTATAATAATGATGGAAATACATTATTATATAATGAATATACATCGAAGATAATTTAAAATTAGGATTTTAAGAATAATAAAGATAAGATGAAAATAAGACTAATAAACATGGATATAAGATAAACATTTATTATTATTATTTTAATTTTTTGTTAACCATCATAATTCTTAAGTAATATTTTATTGAAAAATATATACCTATTCTAGAAGCATATCTCCGGAACTATGAATCGTAATTTTGAAGATATATTTTTGGAATAAATATATGTAATTTCGAAAACACATTTATGGAAAGCAAAAATGATGTATTTGTTTAAGAAAAAAATATAATGGGTAATTCAAAGGTAAAAAGGGGTTATGGGAGTGTACTTAGAGAAAAAGGAAGTGTAAACAGCAAGAACCCTTAATTGGGGACCCATATAGAGTACAGTTAGTTGAACACCCAACCCCCATAGAACGACCCATAAAGGCAATGTCACATGAAGAACATAAAATATTATATAATAATGATGAAATCAAAGTATTAATTAATGAATATATTGAAGATAGTTTAAAATCGGGGTTTTAAGAATATTAAAGATAAGACAAAAATAAATTTTAGATAGAATTTAAAGAATACTAATAATAAGATAAAAACAAGACCAACAAACATGAATATAAGACAAATGCTTATTTTTATTATTTTTTAAATTTTTTGTCAACCATCATAATTCTTAAGTAATATTTTATTGAAAAATATATATCTATTCCAGAAATATATCTTCGGAATTATGAATCATAGTTTTGGAGATACATTTTTTGAATAAATATATATAATTATGGAAATACATGACCCATAAAGAATAAGAAAAATGGATATACTTCTTTAAGAAAAAGATATAATGGGTAATTTAGAGGTAAAAAGAGATTATGAGAGTGTACTTAAAAGAATTAGAGGTGTAAACAGCAAGAGCCCTTAATGGGACCCGTACAAAGTACAGTTAGTTGAACACCCAACTCCCAGCCGAACTCCGTACATGACCCATAAAGAATCCTTGAAAACAAGAAACAAATGGTTAGACAATGAAGTCGAGGTGCAGTCATCACATGAGCTAATTAGGCTTTTGTAATTGTTTTTATACAAATTTTATTAGTAAAATATTCTTACAATAAATTATATTATTAAGAGAAAATTAAAATAATTAACATATAATAGATTAATACATATGCATTAAACCTAAATTCTTTTATACAAGTTTTTAAGTCCAGGTATTGAAGATGAATAAAATGTGACGTGAGAGAAGAAACTTTATTAAAAGTAATTAACTAAATTTTTTATAGATTGATCAATAATTTATATATATATATATATATATATATATATATATATATATATATATAACACTTATGATATGATTAAAAAAATAAGTTAAATTACTTTTTTGTTTCTTAATTTATTTAGTAGGTTTAATTTGGTCTCATTTTTTTTATTAGATTTGGACTTTTTTTTTATCAAAAAAACAGTTTAAATTTACTTTAAAATGGGATCAAATTAATTTTTTTTAATCATGTTATTGGTAGGAGTATTTAATAACTTTGTGGATGATTAATTTTCGTTGAGAGAAACTCAAGTGACTACTTTTAATGTGTGTTTGGTTTAGTGTAGGAAATTGATTCCGAGCCCATAATTGATTTTAAATATATTTTCACATGTTATATTTTAGGTTGGAGAAAAATTCAGAATTGCTTATAGGTTGAAACAACTTTGAGTAACTTTTGCGTTGGATCCAAAATTTATATTAAATTTTAATTTTACAAAATCAATTTCATTCAAAATCAATTTTGCTAACACTTTCCCAAACACACACTTAGTGAGGTTCCCTTCCAACTGTTGATTCACAAGGAAACTAAAGTCAAAATCCCTCGTACTAACAATTTGTTGGTGACCAAACTGAATCTATTTTAAAAATATGAGCCTAATTGAAACTTTTAAAAATAAAAAGATCAAATTAAATCTATTTTACAAAATAAAGAACTAATTGAAATTTTAAAAAATGAACCTAATAAGTAAAATAAGGAAAAAAAAGTTAATTTAACCAAATGTTTTTTTTTTTTTTGTTAATTTGAGGAGCGCTTAATACCATAAGGCCGTTACCACCTCATATCCTTCATTAAATAGACTCCTATCCTGGTATCCTAAAAGAAGACACTAGTAGCACTACAACTTCCCTATTTCCCAATGCCATCCTTGACTTTCCTTTCAAATCCTTATTTCTTTGCAGCTTTGTCTGCATCTTTGACTCTTTTGATGGTTCAAGTTCTGTTCAGAAAACTGAACAAAAGGCATAGTAAAAAGAAGTACCACGCTGTTGCTGGCACCATCTTCAATCAGATGCTGAACTTCAACAGGCTGCACCATTACATGACTTATCTTGCTGCCAAGCACAGGACTTACAGGTTGTTCAACCCTTTCAGATATGAGGTTTACACTTCTGAACCAACTAATGTTGAGTATATTCTCAAAACCAATTTTGAGAACTATGGAAAGGTAGATATTTGTTAATATATGGATTAATTGTTTGGTACATTCACTTTCACTTTTTGGGGATGAATAGATAACTAATGTGAATAAATAATTCTAAATTTTCGACCAAATCTTTTCACTAATTTTCTTATTTATTAGTATGTTAGGATAAATTTACCAATGAATACTAATGATAGAAGAAGAAAATAAATTAAATTAAATTTTTATGATAAGTTAAAGTTAGTTTTATGCATAAGTTACTTTTATAGAAATTCTTTTAGAGCATCTTTATTAATGATGGATCTTAGGGATAGATCTTAAGCTCAAGATCCGATCTTTTCCTGATCTAGTAATAAAACACCCCTTAAGATCTTTAGTGTAGATATAATTCTTGAGCCATAAGAGTATTTTTAGTGATAGATCTAGAATTGGAATCTTACACCACTTTTTGGTGAATCCCATGATATCACGATGAAATATCTCTTAAGATTTATCTTATTTTTTCTTTGTGTTAGATCTCATCTTGAGATCTTAGATCATTTTTTATAGATCCCACGTGAACTATATTTTTTAATATTTATTTAATTATTTGTTAAATTAATTATTTTTTCTCCCCCATCCTAACCACAACCCTCCACCACGCTTCCTCACACTTCCTTTTTTATTTCCCCAACATTCCCTCCCTCATTCCAATCCCACTTTTTATTTTTTATCTTTCTTTTCTTCTCCTCACCTTTCATATTTTTTTTTTCTTTTTCCTCCTTGTCACTCCCTCTCTCCTCCACCTTCTTCTTTCTTTTCCTTCCTCGGAAAATTGACCAAACTAGGCCCCTTTTAAAAACTTATTCTCAAAAGGGGGTTGTTTTGAAACTTTTTCCTGGGAGGGTCTGTTTCTGGAGGGGACTCGCCAATGAAGTTGGCGAGTTGGACACATGGCGGCACCTGGTGGACTCGCCAGTGGAGTTGGCGAGTTGCTGTCTACGTGGCAGGTCCCGCCATTCGTACTGGCGAAATGCTTTTTTACGGAAAAAAATATTTAACTTCAAACGGGTATAACTTTTGATAGGAATGTCCGTTTGAGGCCCATAATATGTCAAAATGCTCGAAATTAAATGAAAAATCCCTTGGAAAATTCTCAAAGGGGATTTGGTCAACTCATTTTTCCAAAAAACGCCTCTAAGTAGCTCAAAAATAGGATTTAAGATTAAAAAAATGGGTGATTGAATCTTAAATCCATTTTTTGGAAACATGAATTGACCAAATCCCCTTCGGGAATTTGCCAAGGGATTCTTCATTCAATTTCGAGCATTTTGACATATTATGGGCCTCAAACGAACATTCCTATCAAAAGTTATACCCATTTGAAGTTAAAAAAAAATTCCGTAAAAAAGCATTTCGCCAGTACGAATGGCGAGACCCGCCACGTGGACAGCAACTCGCCAACTCCACTGGCGAGTCCACCAGGTGCCGCCACGTGTCCAACTCGCCAATTCCATTGGCGAGTCCCCTCCAGAAACAGACCCCCTAGGAAAAAGTTTCAAAACAACCCCCTTTTAGGAATAAGTTTCTAAAAGGGACCTAGTTTGGTCAATTTGCCTCCTTCCTCCTTCTCCCTCCGCTCTATTTCACGCCTCGTCCCCCTCCTTTCATGCATTCATAGCCTCCCTCTGTGACACCCTCTACCCCTCACATATATATTAATAAAGGAATAAAAATTCAAATATTAATTAAAAGTATTTTTAAAACATTTTTAAATACAAGCTTTTCAAATGGATAAAAGGCTCACATTCACTTTCTTCTACATCATATTCAAACTTGTCCAAATAAAGAATAAAGTCATCTCGACTCAAAGAAAATCATATAAGTCTCATACAATTAATATAGAACCTATATCCTAATGTCACATCCTATCAGAGCGTGGTGTTCCCGTGTCCTCTAGCATGAGGTTCTTCATAGTCATCCACCTATTCATCTGCTCCCCCGAACACAAGTTCAAGATCATCACAGGATCCAAACACAACAACACACAGGGAGTGAGTTATCACATTCCTAGCTAATAGAAAAACAAGACAATTAAATATACATATTATATAAATGAGATACCACTTGCTTAAACATAGCTCACGTAACTTCACCACTTCATCATTCAAAATTCACTTTTCAATTATCAATCACATTACACAAGAATCCCACACTTCGATCAAGATATAATAACACATCAATTAACAAGCATATGCAATAGTTATGCTAAGACTCAATCCTATATGCAATGTGGTACCATGTCAGTGAAAAACCACCCTGGGGCGCTTAGGAGTACATAACAAGACACACCACACAATGTGTTTGTCAGGTCACTCTCACTAAGTAAGATCATAGGGAGACCAGTCAGGGTCACGATGTTTTGCGAGAATGCTCCAACCATATGAGATCAGCATAGGCTTAAAGGAGCACTCAAACCCGGTGACCCCCAAGGCCTACACTCCGAAGAGTCCATCAGGGCCTCTCCCTCCTGATTCAGGTCCAACCCCTAAAATAATTTTTGCATGCAGACACTGCTCATGAATTATACAATACCCACGACCTTACACTCGTGTTTTAAACACGTTCAACACAATCGCACTATGATTTAACACTAGCTCCTAAATAGGAAACCTACATTTTCTCTTTAACACTGCGCATCAACGCTTTTCTCAAGATAACACTGGTCGGGTTATTGTACAATTCATAGCTTACAACACAAGTAATTTCACATCAAGTGTTAACTACACACTTATCCACAACTAGAACTCATTCACAATTTCACTTCTCATAGTGTGACAATCCACCATCACATATTTACACGTATCTCACAAATTAACACATGTTCAACTTTACACTTATACTCAATCTCAATAACAATATTATAATCTCAAAGCAACATATTCTTCTACAATTCATCACATACTCACAATTTGAATCATCATTTCATATCCTCAATATAACAATTTATATAAAACACTATCACAACATTAGGACTAAAACCCCTTAACTAATATTACACAATTATATCAAAATCATAGGTCGAAATATACAAATATCAAGAGCACAATTTATCAAGCAATTTTCATTAGGACATCAATATTTTATTTATAATCATAAAGGAAAAATTGCAATTTAATAAACATCTCAAAATAAAACCCCAATTTAATCCTCTAAGGATCCCTACACATGTTCTCACTAATCCTCAACTGTGAATAACTCATCCCTTACCTCTGAGCGGACTCACGTGTCTTCAGCCAGGGATAGCAACATCTCTAGCGGTTCCCTGAAATTCTTTCAGTTATTCCTCCGACTGCTCCGATAGAATTCCCAAACGTCAGAGAGACAGAGAAGAGATTGAAACCTCCACTTATACTGTCTTCATGCAATTCCTTTTTCTCCCTCCACGAATATTATCTCGCAAATCCCAACGGTGGAAGCGTGCGGAATTGAATTTCGAACAACATATCCAAATTTCACAATAATCCTACGGTTAACGAAACCGGGATCGTAGTTTTACCAAGACAGCTCTGGGTTTCTGCGGGAAAGAAAAAGGCTACAATGCGAAGGGTGTTTCTCTCATTTCAGACATGATATCGAAATTCCCAACGGTGAGAATGCTCGGAATTGTGTTTCGAACATGATAATCAAATTTCACGACGATCCAACGGTGAACGGGTTCGAGATCGTCGTTTTTCTGAGACTGATTTGGTGGGCTGCGGGAAAAAGAAAGGGTTTTGAGAGAAGGGGAAAATCGAAAATGAGGCCAAAGGAGGCAGACTTAACATAACTATTTATACCTAGGATACTCAGCCTATTATTTGCTCTCTATATATTTATTTATTTATTTATTTTACTAAAAAGCTTTTTAAATTTATTTACGAAAAATTGGGATGTTACACCCTCTCCCTTCCCTGGCCTTGTGGCTCCCCCCTCCCATTTTTTGCAGTAACGACCTCTCCTTCCCCTCTGCGGCCCCCTCCCCCTTCCTCCTTCCCCCTTTGCGGCCTTCCGTCATGACCGTCTGAGACCCTTCGTCGTGATCATCTGTGACCTTCTTGTTGTTTTTGTTCTTCCTCTTCTGTTGTTTTTTTCTTCAATGACCTTGATTCTTCTCGCTTATTTCTATTTTTTAAAAATATTTTTTGTGTTTTTAGATATGTCAAAGATCTTCAAAGTTCTTGCTTGTAGAAGAACATATTCTCCACCCTGGAGATCTCTAGTGCCTTTTTATTGGGAGATTCACACAAGACCAGATCTTGAACTCAACATCTAACATTAAAGATGCTCTAAAGATTTACTTAGCTTTCAAAAAAAAAAGATGAATATTGACAGTTTGCAAAATGCGAGATGAAGAACAACCCAAAGAACATGATGAAGAAGAAGAAAAAACAAACCAAAAAAAAAAAACAAACCAACAAAAAAAAATCAACCAAAAAAAAACAAACCAAAAAATTTAACATACCAGCAAAGGGGGGAGGGGGGGTCGCGATGGAGGGGAAGGGGGGATCACGGAGGAGGTGAAGGGGTTGGGTCATGCAGAGGGGTGACGAGGAGAGAGAAGAAAAATAAATGTTAGAAAAAGGAGAGAGAGGAACAAGGGTGAGAAGAAAGAAGAAAGAAAAAGGAAAACATGAGGAGACAGAGCAAAGGAGAACTGAAAGGAAGAAAGAAGAAAAAATGTGAGGACAGGGAGGAAGGAGAGGAGAATGTGACAGAGAACGAAAAGTAAAAAAAAAAAAAAACTGGTGAGAGGAAGTGAACGTTAATATGTATTGTCACTCAACAAAAAAAGCTTGCACAATGACTGTTATAATTAAAAAAAAATAGTTGTTACACACATTACATCCTATAATTGGTTTAGTGCAAAAAATTTGTGCATACAATTTTTATTTTCATTCTTGTCAATCTCAATTCTTTATGTATTTTTTATTTGTTTAATATTTAATCATAAATAAAAATTAAATTTATATTTATTTTTCTATTTCCTAATATTTATAATTTTTTTTAGTTACTGAATTAATTATATTTAATTTAATAAATATTTAAATAAAATATTTCAAAGTGAAATCCATGTAAAATCTATTAAAAGTTATTTAAAACCCTAAAATGAGATTTACCACTAAAAGAAAAAATGGAAGACATCTTAAAAGATCTTCCATCCTACATGATGACACTAAGGGGTCTAAAAAAAGTAATTTCAAATCTCAATTTAAAATTTACCATTTAAATGCTCTTATTTAGCTTATTCAGAACTTGATTTTAATTTATTCATAATCTAATTTTAATTTATCCAGAAGTATAATTCATTGTTTTTCCTATAAGCTAATTCCATAGAAAATATTGGATAAGTTTTCAAAACATTAAATATAGACATTTATTTATTTATTTAAATACATACATTTATAGGAGGATATAATAATTCTATTATGTAGATGAGTGTTTCTGACGATGATATGGCTGCAAAAGTTACAAGGGTCTGTTCTATTTGTTAGAGTTGTTTATATGAAAGTGGTGAGTTGCCACTTACCTCCATAGTGTTGTCAAATCTGTTGTGCTGAGGGTAACTGTTTTCCTGATGCCATATATGAAAAAATAGAGAAGCCAACTAAAATTATTGAAGGATTCTTCTGATTTTCAAAGTGAAACGGGGTCTAATACTGATGTTTTGGAAAATAGTTTCATGTCCTTCAGGTCAACAATCTGTTCTACTTAGGTGGTAACTTTGGTAAAAAAGACAGAAGAAACTTATCTTAAGTGGTTTGGATATGCTTGGAGAAGCCTTAGTAAGGAGAGTAGGTTAAATCAAGGGTAGTACAATTGCTACTATAGCATTAACAAAGATTTAGAGGGAGACAGAGAAAAACTATATACGAAACCATTAAAAAACATTCAGAGGTCAATCATCTGTTCACAGAGAAGATTTATGATTTTATCCATGTAGCAGTCTAGCATACCCGATCTAGTGGGGAAAGGCAATTTTGTTATTGTTGTTGCCAGGTTGGATCAACAATATGATTTATTTTGGTTGATTTAAGATCCCTTATGAGTAATTTTAGGCTGAATGGTTAATTTGGCCATGAAAGTGTATGACGGTTCTAAGTTAATCCCTGAATTCAAATAAAGTAAAAAATAAAAGTCCTTAACAGTAGCTTGTCTTTCACATTAGTCCTTTGTTTCTGATAGGTCCCTGTATGTTATCATTGAAATAAATTTTACTCCTTATTTGCAAGGACTAAATTGCATTTTAATGATAGCATGCATGGACCTATGTGAAATGAAGGACATATGTAAAAGACAGAAGCTGCTTTCAGGGACATTTTAATATTTTAGTTTATTAACATTTAAGGACTAATTTGCAACTGTCATATAATTTCAGGCACCAAGTTGACTATTCTAGCTGTGTTTGCTTATGCATTTTTTCACGTTCAACAGACAACGGAGCTATGTGAGCAAAGTTTCGTTGAACGTGCATCAGAGGAATGCCATAAAGGCTTAACCAAACACACACATGCCTTTATTTTATGAGCTAGTATGGGTTATGAAATGAAAAAAATATAAAATAGAACTTATTAGTACCTTAAAATTATCAATGTACTAGGGAATAGGTATTGATTTTTAATGTTAATATCTTAAGTTGTTTTAAAAAGTAATGCATTTGAAGTTCTGAACTAATACAGATTTTGATACCAATTTGCCAACTTTATAAAAAATCACATGATATGAAACATATATAGCTGTACTACTATTCATGGTTCTTCTTGTGGTTACCTTTTCCTAAAATGATTAGAGTAGTTATATCCTTCTCTAATAGTTTACAGCACATGTAATAGGACCGAAAATCAAAGCACTGTCTGCATGTTATGAAAACTGTTGAATTGATGGTTATGAAGGGGAGATTTAGGGCCTCCAGCCTGCTTTTGTGTGGAGATTACTTAAAAATGATGCCCTTCAAATTGAAATTTCCTTTTTGATTAATATAGATATGTGAAGACTACTATACAAAGAGCATAAACAGAGAATTCTGAAAATAATAAGATGAAGTTGGCTGGCAAGGGCACAATATTATTTGATTAATTAACAAAGCATAAAGGGATTTTTGATTCTTAAAAATGTTTGGCCTAATGGCTTCAATTTTATTCCTTCAAATTTTTGTGCAGGGTTTGTACAACTACCACAATTTGAAGGATTTAGTAGGTGATGGGATTTTCGCTGTTGATGGCAAGAAATGGCGAGAACAAAGGAAGTTGTTAAGTCATGAATTCTCCACCAAGATGTTAAGGGATTTCAGCATTTCAATATTCAGAAAGAATGCAGCAAAACTTGCAAACATAGTGTCTGAAGCTGCGACTTCTAATAATACGTTGGAAATACAAGTGAGTTAATATATGTTCTGAAAGATACTATCATATTGCCTTCTTTCATCTACTTGGTTTGCATGTTAACTTCCTTCAATAATTTATATAGGACCTTTTAATGAAATCAACACTGGATTCAATTTTCCATGTTGCATTTGGAACGGAACTTGACAGCATGTGTGGATCAAATCAAGAAGGGAAGATTTTTGCGGATGCTTTTGATACTTCCAGTGCACTGACCCTTTATCGTTATGTTGATGTCTTTTGGAAGATAAAGAAATTTCTGAATATTGGATCAGAGGCCAGATTAAAAAAGAACACTGAGGTTGTAATGGAATTTGTTTTTAAGCTAATCAACACAAGAATTCAGCAAATGCAGACTTCAAAGGTAGATACTGATGTAAGTCTTTTACATACAAGCTATATTAAAATAGGGTGAAATGTGACAGCATGACCGGAGTTAACCTTAACTCTACAACCAAAATGGATGGTTAAGATTAAGCTTAAGTAAAAAAGTTTGACCATTTATGTATGGCTGTAAGACCAAGATTAACTCTTTTAACCTCTCACTTGATTGGCCATTAATATATAATGCATTTGTGCTTTGCATGTGTAGGGTAAACGAGAAGATATTCTGTCAAGGTTTCTGCAAGTGAAGGGATGTGATTCAACATATTTACGAGATATAATTCTAAACTTTGTTGTTGCTGGGAGAGACACAACAGCAGGCACACTTTCTTGGTTCATGTACATGTTATGTAAGTATCCTTCTGTTCAAGAAAAAGCAGCAGAAGAAGTAAAAGAAGCAACAAACACAGAAACAATTACTAGCTATACTGAGTTTGTGTCTACTGTTACGGATGAAGCTCTTGAAAAGATGAACTATCTCCATGCAGCAATTACTGAAACTCTCAGACTTTATCCAGTAATTCCTGTGGTAAGGTTAATTTTGAAGTTGACCTCATCATCATTGGATGCAGTAGGAACAAATATTGACCACTTTTCCTGCTTGCATAAAAATGGTTAGAATTAAAGACACCTCTAAAGGATACAAGACTTGATGTTTTAAATTTGATTTCTAGTGCAAGATCAAGCATTTAGAATCGCTCTCACTAAAATAATGATATCATATTTTCATTAGATATATCGAGCATGTCTACCTCAGTTGGTTGCTGTGTGCTTGAGTTGTGATAAATCCTCTAGAATTTGAGTTCAAATCCTATGAATAAAAGTATAAAATTCTCATTAGATATGTTTCTTATTTACACACACCTCTAAGTTACTTGGTAAGGACTAAGGAGTATTGATGAACTTAATTATCAAGTTTTGAGGTTCCCTCAGTTGATTTATTATCATCGTAATTAAAATAGTAAACACATGGCAAAGGCAACACCGCACCCCTGCCCAGTGGCTTTCATGTGATTTAAATTCCCAAGATTGAGCTTTTATTGTTGGGCAATTGATGTGCCTGTAGATTTAATACATTCTAAGTCTCGTACTCCTTAATTTCATGCAGGATGCAAAGATTTGTTTTTCTGATGATACATTACCAGATGGGTATAGTGTAAATAAAGGAGACATGGTATCTTACCAACCTTATGCAATGGGTCGGATGAAATTTATTTGGGGTAATGATGCAGAGGATTTTAGACCAGAAAGATGGCTTGATGAGAATGGCATTTTTAAGCCAGAGAGCCCTTTCAAGTTTACAGCTTTTCAGGTTAGTAGTTTTGCACTTTTGGATAGGACATTAGACATTTATATTTACTGAAGAGTGTGTATTTGGATGAAAGAATTTAAAATTCTGAGAAATTTAAAATTCTATGAATTTCAAATAATTCAATTCAAATTCTTTTATTTTCAAAATTTTGTGTTTGGATAAAAAAAAGTTAAAATTATGAGGGTGAAAAAAAATGAATGAAAAAAAAAAAAGATATAATTAGTGTGTTAGTTATACGTGTTCTTCTATGTTCAGACCCGATCGATGTTCCACAATCTCATACGGTGTTTCTTGAAGAAGACTGTAAGAAGAAAATTTCAATTTCTCACCTTTTAGAAGGAAATTGAAATTCCAGATTTTTAGTTGTTTAAAATTCTGTTTTAAAATTCCAAAATTTTAAATTCTTCACAAAAAAATATTCAAACAATGAATTTTAGATTACAGAAATTCAAATCCTCTGATAAATTACTTTTCTCAGTTAAAATTCTCTATCCAAACATATTCTTAGGGTTTTGTTAACTTGGCATTAGGCACATCATGCCGAAGAATTAAAAAAAGAGCAAATAATCCATGCATTGGTGTTATAAAAGAGTTTTACATCGCTATCCAATTACAAATTATCACGTATGATTGTTGATTTTTATAATAACTTTTAAAATTCATATCAATGATAATTTTTTATTAGTTTATGGACCGAACATATCAATTAAACTTTTTAAAAAATATATAAACATTTAACATCATGAAAATCAAAAGTATTTAATATTGGTTTCTTTAAGTAACTAATAGAGGCGAAGAAGGTAAAAATGTAACTGGGCACATGGTCAAACTCATGCATGCATATTTTCTTTGAAGAAGCATTGGTGTGCTAGTACAGTAAACTTAAATTGAATTTTCATTCATCTGCAGGCTGGTCCTCGGATTTGTCTAGGAAAGGAGTATGCTTATAGACAGATGAAGATATTCTCAGCAGTTTTGTTAGGCTGTTTCCACTTTAAATTGAATGATGAGAAAAAAAATGTCAGTTACAAGACCATGATAACTCTTCATATTGATGGAGGTCTAGAAATCAAGGCATTCCACAGATACAGGGATTAGAAGATGATTTTTGGAACAATCCAAAATCTACTGAAAAGAAGGTTATTGTTTTCAACTAAGTTAATAATGTATTTATTCTATGTTATTGAAATAATTATTAAGAAAAGCAGATTGAACCAGAAGGTCTCCTGTTAAATAGGTAACAAATAAACACAGCTATTTTATTCTTGCAACATTTTTAGGAATATTTACTTATAATTCATATTTTTCTTCCTATCTCCCTTTATCACATTATTTATCTTATCTCACCTCTCTCTCTCGCGTATCTTTTTCTTAGTTACAGATTAAGTTATAGAAAAAATGAGTAGAATTAGGAATTCTCAAACACATGACAATATGAATAGCTCTCCAATATTTTTTTCATTTCTAACAAGGGGAATCCCTGGAAAAAATTGTTGTACAGCAAAAGAAGCCATGAAAAATCTCGTGTCCCATTTGAGAGTCCTAGGGTAAGAAATTAAATCCAAAACATTTGACTTAAAAACAAGTGTACCTTGGAATACACTGACATTCCCTATACAAATATGCCCTCATTCAAAACATACTTAGAAACTAGAACACGCACTTCATTGACTAGTTATGCGTACCCCTTATCCCAACACCATTTGGCTTTTTTCACTAATTTAAGACATTTTAAAACTATTTAACAAACAGAAATTGAAATCAAGGATAACCTATTAACCATTGAAATATTTTTATTAATATAAACAAAATATTTTAAGGCGGGAATTACATCTGAAAGTATTACAAGAAAGAAGGGCTATGATATTTTCATCCATAATAAAACAAATAGAGAACAAAACTGTATTGACTCAAACCTCAGTCAAAACCTTGTTAGTATTAATAATTCAGCTCAACTGGGGGAGCCCTATACTAAATCTATTAACCTAATACTACGGTGGTAACCGGTCAGCGTTGGTTGTTACATGTGACAAGATGTCTCTGAAGCATAGAGATGCAACCATAATGCTTACAAACAGGAGTGTTATAACTTCATTCTATTTTCCTAATAGTTATTATGTATAAAAGACCTGTAATCCACTTTCGTATGCCCTAAAAGCTTATCATTTTATGAGGTGCTTAAGCTCATCACCTTTCTTGTGACACTCTCTACCTCATATATATATATATATATATATATATATATATATATATATATATATATATATATATAATCATAATTAATTAAAAGTTTTTAAAACACATTTAAATAAAATTCTTTCAATAGGGTCAAAGACTCACATCCACTTTCTTTTACATCATATTTAAACTTGTCTAAATAAATAATAAAGTCATTTCGGCTCAAACAAAGACGTCTAAGACTTCATACAATTAATATAAAAACCTATATTTTAATTGTTGAAAATTTTCAATAAACCTTATAAAATACCAAATGAGCACCAAAACACATTACGTCAGATTATTAAGAGGTTTTAACGAATACTTGGATTCATAGAGCTTGATTAACACGCAGCGGAATCTTATAGCGGTCACAAACAATTGGTTTAATGACCTTCCTCAACCAAATCACATTCTTCCTTATGGGACTTTCCTTTTCTCTTCAGATGGGGAGAGGAGAAACTGTTTGTTGATTTGGTGTATTTGGGACCATAATCATGCCTTATGTTTTAAACCTATTAGGTTCCCATTATCCCCTAATGGACCAAACTGGTTTCCGCTCATTAAGCCCATATTAACTATCCGTGGGCAATCTAATGGGCTCACTTAAATAGATAACTTTATATTGAACCAATTTAAATGTAAATAACTAATATAAATGTTATAATATAATATGCAGCCCATATTAATTAATTAAGAATTATAAAATTCCTAACACCAATGTCACATCTTATCAGAGCATGATGTTCCGACGTTCTTCAGCACAAGGTTCCTTAAAGCAATTCACCTAGTCATCTGCTCTCCCAAACACAAAGTTCAAGATCATTACAGGATCCAAACACAAACAAAACACAGAGAGTGAGTTATCACATTCCTAACTAATAGAGAAACAATACAATTAAATATACATATCATATAAATGAGATACAACTTACTTAAATATAACTCACGTAATTCCACCACTTTATCATTTAAAATTCACTTTTCAATCATTAATCACATTACACATGAATCACACACTCCGATCAAAACATAATAACACATCAATTTCATAATAAACAATTAACAAACGTATGCAACAGTTATGATAAGACTCAAGCCTATATGCAATGTGATACCATGTCAGTGAAAAACCACCCTGAGACGCTTAGGAGTACATAACAAGACACACCACAACATGAGTATGTCAGGTTACTCTCACTAAATAAAATCATAGGGAGGCCAGTCTGGGTCATGCTGTTTTGTGAGAATGCTCCAATCATGTGGGATCGACATAGACTTAAAGGAGCACTTAAACCGGGTGTATTTACCCCCAAGGCCTACACTCCGAAGAATCCGTCAAGGCCTCTCCCTCCTGATTCAGGTCCAACTCCTACAATAATTTTTTTGCATACAGACACTGCTCATGAATTATACAATACTCACGACCTCACACTCGTGTTTTAAACACGTTTAACACATTGCACTACAATTTAACATTGGTTCCTAAATAGGAAACCTACACTTTTTCTTTAACATTGCGCATCAACATTTTTCTCAAGATAACACTAATTGGATTATTGTATAATTCACAGTTCACAACACAAGTAATGTCACATCAAGTATTAACCACACACTTATTCACAACTAAAACTTGTTCACAATTTCACATCTCATAATGTCACAATCCACCATCACATGTTTACATGTATATCACAGATGAACACATATTCAACTTTGGACTTATACTCAATCTCAATAACAATATTATAATCTCAAAGCAACATATTATTCTACAATTCATCACAAATTCAATTTATAGACACTGCTCATGAATTATATAATACCCACGACCTCACACTCGTGTTTTAAACACGTTCAACACATTGCGCTACAATTTAACATTGTTTCCTAAATAGAAAACCTACACTTTCTCTTTAACACTGCGCATAAACATTTTCTCAATATCAACACTGATCGGGTTATTGTATAATTCACAACATAATTATTGTCACATAAGTGTTAAATACACACATAGTTATTCATAACCAAATATCATGCCCACAATTTAACATCTCATAATGTTACAATCAATCATCTCATGTTTACATGTATCTCGCAAATTGACACATTCCACTTTGTATTACTCAATCTCCATAATAATATTATAATGCCATTATAATAATTTATTACCCCTCATAACTCATATACACACACAATAATCATATTTGCATGACACAATATATATAGTAAATCAAGTTACATTATTTTTAATCAAAAGAGTTTTTATAACAATTAATTTAATATTACATCAAAAGAAATTACCATTAGGCATTAACCTTACCACTTTCTTTAATTTATTATTTTAGTATTATAATAAATATATACACATAACATGTTGATCATCGTCGTGGAAAAAATTAGAACAAGATAATAATTTGTATAAAATGAGTCATTGAATAATATTATTTAGAATATAATTCACGTTAATAAAAAGAGCTCAATTTTTTTTAAGGGTTCACACTCAACATAAGAACATATCAGATTCACAACAATTTCTCATTGGGACATCAATTGGTTCATCAAACATATATAATTCACAGTTATAATCATAAGAATAAAATAAAAATTACAAAAATATCTCAAAACCCACTCCAATTGATACTCTAATGATCCATACACATGTTATCACTAATCTCCAATTGTGAATAACACATCTCTTATCTCTAAGCGAGCTCATGTGTGTATTGTGACAACAATAGTGGCATCTCTAGAAGTTTCTTGAGATTCCTCAAGTTTTTCCTCTGACTGCTCTGATAGGGTTCCCAAACGTTAGAGAGAAGGAGAATGAATTAAAGCTTTCATTCCACTGTCTAAGTGTGATGAGTATTGATCCCTCCATAGATATTATTTTGCAAACGCCAACGGTGAAGATGTGTGAAAGTGAAACTCAAACCACATATCAAAATTTCACAATAATTCAACGATTAATGAGTCTGGGATCGTGGTTTTACTTATATAGTTTTGGGTTTTTGCAGGAAAAGAAAAAGTTACGATGCAAAGGGTATTTCTATGAGATCAAATATTTTTTCTTAATTCCCAATGGTGAGAATGTTCAAAAATGAGTTCCAAACCTAGTTCTCAAATTTTACAATGATCTAACGGTGAATGAGTCCGAGATCGTCATTTTTTTGAGACAGGTTTGGTGATATGTGGGGAAAAGAGAGAATTTTGGAAGGAGGAGTGGGGAAAACGAGATTGAGAGAAAGAGAAGACATCATCAATGTAAAAACTGACTTAACACGTTTCTATTTATGACTAGGGTATTTACAACTTATCATTTATTCTATTTATTTATTTTTATCATTTTATAAAAATAAACTCTATTTTATTCCCTATCAAATGAATAAATAAAATATATTTTTTATTTTTCCTCAAACTATTATTTTAATTAATAAAATTGTTTTTTCTTATTTATTTAATTATAAAAAAATTTATCATTTTTGTAAAACTCTATTTATTTAGAGATAACAATCTTTTTTAAATTAATTTATGAAAAATAGGATGTTACATTCCCAACCAAACTTGAGCATTTGATCGCCCACTTTCAAGCTCAACTGCAAGAAGCAATAAACAGTATGAGTTACTAACCATATTGAGTTGGCTTTACCAGAAAATTTGTAAAACGTATAATGTTTTATTTATCATTTTTATGATGGACTGAAGTTTGAAGTAATAATATTTTGGATAATGCAGGTCCTGCATTGCAAAAATTGATAGCTTTGACCTTCTGTTAAAGAATGAAAATCCAATATAATTCCTTTTTTTTAATCTAATTTAAGAATAAAAGGGAAGTTGCACACGAGTCAAAGTCATATCTGTACTCACTAGTGCAATGTAGTAAAATATTATTTGAGCATTCGGTCCAACAGGCACATAAAAATATCAAAATCTACCAGACTGCACAAGTGTAAATTGTGAGACTCCAAATAATGTGCAACTGTGATTATTCTTGTATGAAACTAGATTGTAAGTGAAATATCAGAGTTTGTCCTTTTAGCCAATTCACAAGCATCAGAAAAAGAAAAAAAATCACTCCCGGGACACACTACTGAATATTTAAAAACAGTAATCACTCGTAAGGCGTAAGCAATGGTTGCTATTTAACAATGATCCTTATCAAGAGATTTAACTTACAGCCGGATCAGTAAAGATAATCAATTGCTTATCCCAAGTTGAAACCAAAAGATTTGTGTTATCCTTATATAGAGCAAGAGCAGTGATATCTTGTCCTTCTTTCAGCTTCAATACATGAAATACCTACATAACATAAGATAGTATGGTAGAGTGATTAGCATTGAAAAACAGTCTGCAGGAGATGCATAGTAGGAAGGCAACAGGACTCATGAGGTTTCAGAGAATCAAGATATGAAAAGGAAGAATTAAGATAAAAAAGATTCAGAAAATATTAAAAATATAAATAAAGAAGATTTTTTACATCAAGCCTAAATCCATTACAGCAGTTATAAAGAGGGATATGAAAAGAAGAGAGTCTCACAACCCACACACTGAGTCTTTCCCTTAGAGAAAATCTTTTTTCCTTAGTCATCCATCTTTTTTTGTTATTAGTCATCTATCACCTTCTTTCATCCACCTCAACCTCCTAAAGTGTAAAAGTTTCACATGACAATGAGAGGCTAACCCCATTAGTTAGGATATGATAGGCCTAAAAAGCCAACATATGCATTGTAATGTTTCATATCTATCAATGCAAATTAGGTATTTTCTTTCCTATTATCTTTTCTTATTTTAATTTCATGTATCATTTATTCTTGCATCATCTTTAGGGGTTAGTCGTTTCGATAATCCTTAATAAAAATACAAGAAATGTCTTACATGCATTAGTGTTAGGGGTTAGTCGATCGAGAGACGAAAATCCAACTGAAAAAGGATATCTCAACATTGCATTTTCTAGGGATAGAGTTACTTTGTTATGTCTCTGTATACATATTTATAATGTTGTTTATGATTTCCTCTTTGCAAAGGGATTTGAGAAAATATATTAACAGATGTGGGTAGAAAAAATTAACTAAATTAATAGAGAAAAATCTAAAATAATACATCTTAGACAAATAAGACAGATTAGGTTCCAACATTATTATAGTCTGAATTTTTTCATCTTATCTTTTTTTTTCTTCTATCTTCTTTTATCTTTATCATCTTTTAATTTAAATATTTTATATTTTCTATCTTCTATTTTTATCTTTAAATATTTATTTTTTCTTCAAATTCTATCTTATCTGTTATCTATTATTTCCTTATTTCTTACTTTTAAATTGGATTTACATCAATCTAAGTACAACCAAAGTTTCATGTGGATTTCACACTCAGACTTCCCATTACTTTACTACTTGTGATAAAATTAGTATATTTGTCAATCGGTTAACAAAACATCTTAATATTGTACCTCCAAAGTGTGCAAATCCAGGAAGCAACTTGATGGTGATGGAGCATTTTTATTTTGTTGCTATGGTGAGTTTCTTCTGATTCTGAATAAAAAGCTTCAATACCTGACATACTTGATTGTGAATTTAAACTGTTATTATGGGCTCTACCATTTTCTTGAGAATTAATTCCAATCAAAGCACTCCTCCCATCAACAGAAATTTCCATGCAACTAATGCTGCTAGAGAAAGGTAATTCTATTTTTGCAATCAGAACACCATTAAGAGTAAAGGTACTAAGAATACGCTGCGATTCATTCCAAGTCATGACAACCCCATCAGAGGAAAGGCAAACAGTATAGAATACCCTGGCAGTATAAAAAGTAGCTACTACAAATGTAGTACAAGTTTCTTAAATGAAGTTTAAGAGCTGAGAGGAGGAAGAAAAAATAATTCAAAGAACAAAAAGATCTATATTCTAGGAAAATAGATTTCTCATGTTCAGCCTAGAGTTTGTAATGGTTTTGGATATTATAACCATACGTTGAAGGCAGGTTCCAATCACAAAGATAAATCATATTTACTAAAACACCTGCAAAATTGAATTGTCTATTTCAAGATCTGGCTAAATTAAATATTAGGTTGCTGCTGTGATTTGTTTGCATAGTTTTGCCGCTGCTTCAATTAGTGAGTATTTTCCAGCAAATACCAGAAGAGGTTGGAATTAATTTTTGTGTCTAAATAACTTTATTCTCCTTATTCTTGTACCTAAATCTTTTCCATAACAATTTTTCTCTTCTACTGAACAAAATGGGTGTTAATGCATAGCTGCAACGCCACATACAATTTTGTCTTTTCTAAGAAATACTAGAACATAAGACATGCCAAATGCTATGTAGGAACGGCTAACATCCTGAAACCCCCCGATAATCCCCTTGAGAAAAATTCCTTAAAATTGATAAATTATATTATGTAATAATTCCCTATGTTTCCAGGCATAAGTATACTCTACATTAATGGTAATAGTTATTATTTTAAGCTAAACCTTCTTATATAAGATTAATTACCAGCAATAATTTCTTCACATACTACTAGAGGCAGCATATCTTAACAATATAATTACCAGTTATAATTTCTTTGTCACATGTTATAGAAACAATAGCTTGGCTTCTAATTCCAGAAACAGAAAAAGCCAATGCTTGGGGATATTGCCACTCTTCGCCAGTTCCAGCAGGACCTTTGAACGTGCGTGTAAGATTCCCACCCACAGAGCCTGATGTAGCTTTTCCATGTTGAAAGAAAAATGGTGTACCCTGGCCATCAGGTGTGTTGGGTTGCCACTTGTGCTGTGCAACCTGAGCTGCTGGTGCATTCAAACCAACAACCTCAACCATATGTGAAGATGTATGCATAGCAGCCGCTGGTAGATTGCAGTGCTCAGGGGATGGAACAGCATATGGTTTGATTGCTTTTGGGTTGCGGAATATTGTCTGATATACAAAGAAACATATTGCATTATCATTATAATCACATGCTCTGATCATCTATAATAGTTGAGGAAGCATCAAATTTTATCACAGGTTTGAAAACAAATGAGTAATGTAAGACACAAATGAACAATAATAATCAGAAGTACTTAAAATGGATAAATAGGGCTTTCTTTCTGACTTGGTAGCATCTAAGCCAGGTACAATATTTTTACTCTTTCCGCTGCCAGGGAGGAAGGGGAGAAGATATATTGATCTCAAATACTCTTTAAGAAAATTAGTTAATATAGGTAATAACATTAAATTTGGTAACAATTTATATTATTTTTGTCAAAATTACCCTTAAAATTATTAGAAGTCATAATTTTTCTCTTTCTATTTAATTACTTTTTCACGTAATTATTTATTCAATTCCTATAAGAGAGATAATACATCTATCATTTTAATACATAAAATTTATTGTAAAGTAACTATAATTAATATAAAAAATAACTTAAAAAAGAGTCTTATAAAAAAGAACCAACAAAATTGAAAAAAGAGTCATATTTATGGATGAAGGTAATATAAGTGTTTATGTTATTATTTTTTATTTTTTGACACATGGAGAATTTGGTTGGAGGATATAAGAAAACTTTTGTCTGTTACTTGGATAAGATTTTCATTAAAATCTGTTTAATAAAACTTAAGTTATGCACATAGTACATGATTCTTTGTCGCTAACTTAAGTTTAGTGAAATTTCTACATTATAGTTCAGGTTCTAAACAACTACTTCTATTAGTACAGGGGTTGTCATTGAAACGTACTCATCCAAAATTGAAGGGTGTTGGAGCGTTTTATATTTCTGGTTATTACTATTACTATTACTATCAATATTTACTCCTAACACTTTTGTGTGATGAAAAAGAAAGGGTAAATCCATTCCATTACCTTGAGATTTGTCGAAATAACAGTAAACTCCATACTTGCCTGTAAATTACACCCAATTCGTCTTTCGCAAATTATTGACTTTAACATTTTTAAGTATCTTAACATAAAAATGTTTTAATAATAATATTTTGCAAATTACACTTTTAGTAAATCATATAGTAATTTTCTCAAGATGTATGTATTACCTTAAAAAGACAAATAATATAAGATAGATGGAATATTTAACAAATGAAAATAAAGGATTTTCTTTTTGTTTAAAAATACTTAATGGTGTCAAGTCAATAGTAAGTCAAATATAAAAAAGGGGCTAAAGTATGGATTTTGGTCAAGTTTGGGATTGTTTGTAAGAATTAAGAAATAGTGAGTAATTTGGTAAAAAAGAAATTTACTTTTTGCTCTTCATATTAAAAACCAATATTAAGAAAAAAAAGCCATTAATTATGCATGGATAAACATCAATTATCAGTTAGCCTGATGATTTTAATATGTACGTAAATCTAGACACATTATAGAAAGCCAAATAAAACACAAGGGTAAGAAGAAAAGGAAACATACTTAAGCATACACTAGATTCTTACTCACCAAGAAATAATTTTCACTACTAGAAAAATCACTTTTTACGAAATCGAAACGAAGACAATTCCTTAAGAACCATCTTAGTATATCAGGTGGTGTCATTTTTGTAAATAAATACAACCACTCCACGACGATTTTACAAAAACTATCTTAGAAAGTGGTTATTTTAAGGCGGTTTTGTAAAAACAGTCTTAGAAGGTTTTTGCTTATTTTAATCCCTCTAGTCTCTGGCACTCTTGTATTGTCACTCTCCCTCTCACTCTTCGAATCCCCTCTAGGGTTCGAAGCCGCTCCCACTCTTTGACTCCCTCTCACTATTCCTTCATGGCCGCTTTGTTTCTTCTTTTTCTCCTTTGTGTGGCAATGGTTCAATCCATGTTTGCGTCTTCTTCTTCCTCTTTGTGCCTTCCCAAGCCACCTTTGTTTCTTTACAATCTCCAATCGCAATGTCCACTCTTGATTCCATCGAATCCACTTCTCCAGGCACCTCAATTTTTAGATTTTTGTTAATTTCCATGTGTTGAGGTTGTTTTGTGCTCTGTGTTTGTTTGTCCCTCTCAATGTCCATGTCAACGACCACCGCCAACAATCTTTGTTAGGGTTAAGGCTGTTTTGGAAGTTGAAACCCTCACACTTGCTGTTATCGCGCTCCCATTTCCATCTCTTCTCCCTTACTCGCTCTTCTCTACTTCTGGTTCGTTTTCTCTCTGTGTGTCTCTTTTCATTTCCTCTAAGTTTCTTTCAATTCTTATTTTTTGTGCAAACAGATTCACCGAATGTTGCAATTTAAGAACCACAATCCATTTCCATGGTGTATGTTGTAAGTTCACTCAACTTCTTTCATCTCCAATTTGCAATTTTTGATTTTCTTTTTTTGTTGTTGCGATTTTTTCCTATTCCCGTGGTCAATTTCTTCTTGATATAATCAAGGGGGAAAAAGACGCAGGGGAAACCAATTCATTTCACTTTGAAGAAAAAACTTTGGAGAAAACACGATTCTAAAAAATCTTACAAGCTTGCAAAACAAAAGTTTTGGTCAGAGCTTTCATATCTTTCAACTTTTTATTTTAATTAATTTTAATTTTTTTAAACTGGGTCGTGGTGAGTTTACAAAAATGTTGTGGCTTTCGTTTTGTGGGTCTAGCCATGATCTGTCCATAGGTATAATAGCAGGAATGCATAGGTATTTTTCTACCTGATTCATTTTCTGAAGATTTTTGGATAATTTGATGTATTTGTTATATAAGTCTCCAGAGTTTGGATTTTTATTTTCTTTTCACTTTACACTTTGGTCCAATTGGTTCCTATTATCTGCTTAAATTATATAATAACCCGACTAGTGTTTATCTTGAGAAGAGTGTTTATGCACAGTGTTAAAGGGAAAGTGTAGGATTCCTAATAAGGAACTAGTGTTAAATTATAGTGCAATGTGTTGAGCGTGTTCGAAACATGAGTGTGAGGTCATGGGTATTATATAATTCATGAGTAGCGTCTGTGTGCAAAAATTGTTTTAGGGGGTGGACTTGAATCAGGAAGGTGAGGCCCTAACGGATTCTTTGGAGTCTAGGCCTTCGGGTTAAAAACACTCGGTTTGAGTGCTCCTTTAAGCCTATGTTAATCCCATATGGTTGGAGCATTCTTACAAAACATAGTGACCCTGACTGGTCACCTTATGATTTTACTTAGTGCAAGTGACCTGACATACCCATTGTGTGGTGTGTCTTGTTATGTACTCCTAAGCATCCCGGGGTGGTTTTTCACTAACATGGTACCACATTGCATATAGGCTTGAGTCTTAGTATAATTGTTGCATAATGTTTACTTATTGTTTATTATAAAATTGATGAGTTTTATTTCGTCCTGACCAAGTGTGTGATTCATACGTAATGTGATTGGTGTTTGAGAAATGAATTTTAAATGATAAAGTGGTGAAGTGACATGAATTGTATTAAGTTAAACTATATTATAATTACTTCCATAATTTATTTTGATTACGTCTTTATTTATTTGTTTTATTTTTTTTTTAATGTGACAACTCACTCTCTATGTGTTATTTGTGTTTGGATCCTGTGATAATCTCGAACTTTGTGTTCGTGGGAGCATATGACTAAGTGGATGACTTTAAAGAACCTCGTGCTAGAGGACGCTAGGACATAATGCTCTGATAGGATGTGACATTGAAGATGGGCTTTTATTTTAATTGGATAATGTTACTTTATTTTATTTTACTTCACTAATTTAACAAAATTTCTTTTGTAAATTTTGACGGCCTTGTTCTGAGCCGGATATGTTTTTAATAACTTCTATTTGGTAATATTGAAGTGAATGTGAACCTTTTATCCATGTGAATTAGTTTATCGATATTTTTATATGTTTTATTTATCTATATGTATGTCGGGATAGGGAGTGTTACACTGATAGGATATGATATTGGAACATCGATTTCTATATTATTTGCATAAAGTTTTGAACATGCTACTTTATGTTATTTCGCTGCTTAACTTTGGATGGCCTTATTTTTTGCCATAGATGTTTTCATACCCTTAATCAATAAGCTTTTAATTTGGTGATTAACGTGAATGTGAACATTTTACTCTGATAAGCTCATTTATGTTTAATGAATAAAATCATTTTAATTAATTCCGCATTTTCATGCATGATACTATATAAATATGTATGCCGGGATAGAGGGTGTCACCAAAGTGACTTTTTAAATATTTATTTTCCCTTGAGAACATGAGTTATGTTTGTTATATTTTTTGTTTATTTAAAAATGAAATTGATTTTTTATTTTTTAGGGAAAAAAGGGAATTTCATGTTTTTTTAGTTTTTAAGGTAGACAAGAGGTTTACCCTCGCTCCTACATATCCTCAGGTGTAATTAGGATATCAAACTTATGTAGTTTTTTGGTAGAAAAGAGTTTGTGTTGGGTTGATTTTTTTTTTTGAAAGATTTATTTTAATTGAATAACAAAGAATCGTTAAGGCGTTGAACCTTAAAAAATATTGAATTTTAAGAAAACAATGGAGAGAATTGCTTAAGGCATTGGACCTTGAAGCGATCTCAAATAATGTGCAATTTTTGTGGAGAAAAAAGGAGAATTGATTGATTATTTGTTTATGGAGAAAAGGGAGAATCTCAAGTATACTTTGTAAAGTCAAGCAAGTTGAAAACCCAACATAGCTTTCACGAAATTTTATACACACATTATTGAAACACCACCTACCAAGTCAGACACCTAGCATGAAGTGCACAAAATGTAAAAAAGGATTTCAAGTTTGCGGAAAACTTTGTGAAGTCAAGTCGGAGATCGAGCATGACATTCACTAAATTTACTACACGTTTATTAAAACACCACCAAGCAAGTTAGAGACCTAGCATGGAGTGCAGGAAATGTGAAAAAGATTTCAGGTTTACGGTAAACTTTATGAAATCAAGCAAGTTGGAGACCCAATACGACATTTGCTAAATTTCCCACACATTTATTAAAACATCGCCAAGCAAGTCGGAGACCTAGCATAGAATGCACAGAATGTAAGCGTATAATAAAGAGTACTAACATAGAGTTTCAAAATGATTAACATAGCGTTAAGTAATCAATATCCGAGACACGCACAAATTAATCGAATGGAAAAAGAAAGGGATAGAATAGAAGCGAGGAATACACTTAGTAATTAAGAGTGCGAGGTTAAAACATGGGGAAATAACTAAGTGAGATAATATTTACAATATACTACGAACTCAGCAGACAATGATAAATTAAAAAAAATAATAGGGCAAAACCGCAAAAGGGTGGAGTGAATAGCAATTTTACTTAATTTGGCGAAAAGAGTGGAGGAGTGTATGTAAATGAATGTGTGATTAGTTGTATTTATATTATGTACAATTATTTTTATGAAAAAAATGGGTCATGCCCAAAATGGAACAAAAAACTATATATGTGAAATGGGTGATGTTAATAGCAATTTAATTTTGTTTTTTTTTATTTTGTTTCTATTTTTTATTATTATACAAAAAAAGATAGACAACAAATATTTACAAAATAAAAATTTTAAGAGTCTCACCAACGATTAAGAATTTACCGACAAGTTAAAACGAATCAAGTAGAATACCAACAAAAAGAGAACGAAGGGAAGGAAGAGTGAATGAAAGAAAAAGAAAAGAGAAAAAAAAAATGGATGAGATGAAAGAAACAAAGGGCATACGGTTCCTTCGCCTCTTCAAAATTTGTGTCTCTTCTTATTTTTTTTATGTGTTTCCTATGTTTGTGGAATTTTTTTGTGTGTCTATTTTTTCTCTTTTTGTTCTTTATAATTTTTTTCCTATTTATTATTATTTTATTCTGTTTTAATTTTATTCTTTTTTCTTTATTTTCTTTCTTTCCTTTTTTTCTCGATTTCTTTTTTGTTTTTTGTTTTGTCTTCTTTCTTTCCTTTTTTTTATGTGTTTTTCCTTTGTTGACATTTTCTATTCTCTTTCTTTCGTCACTAAAAAAATCAGATTCAGCATCTCAAGTTCAAAGTCGATCGTCAGAAAATCATCCTTATTTTCAAAATGATGATATTTTTGTAAATATAATAAATATTTTAAAAACAATTTTTACCAAAACTACCTTGGTATTGTTGAAACCATAATCCAAGGATGGTTTTTTCACAAAACCGTTGTTGATATCAAGTATTCAAAAACAGTGGTTTTGGAAGACAATCTTTAAATGAAGACCACTTTTTATTTTTACATCTTCCGGTTTGGTTTCTGCCGCAAAAATGTTGTGACTCATGAGATTCTAGGTCCTTCTCCTCTCTGCAGCAGCGAAATTGTTTTTTAGTAGTGTTTCCTTTTTTTTTTCTTTATGTTCTTTCACTTTTTTTTTTATTTGTTTTCTTTCTTTCCTTTTTTTCTTTTTCTGTGCTTTCCTTTTTCCGTTTACTTTTTCTTTTCTTTTTTTTCTTTCTTTCCTTTTTTTTATTTTTATTGCCTTTTTTCTTTCTTTCTTTTTTATTTATTTTCTTTTTTTTTTGTTTTGTCTTCTTTCTTTCCTTTTTTTCTTTATTTTCTTTTTCTGTTTTTTTCTTTTCTTTTTTATTTTCTTCCTACTTTATTAATATTTTTCTTTTTTATTTTTTTATTTTTTTAATATTTTGATTTTATTTATTTATTTTATATTTTTTGCGTTTTTTTTTTATTTTTTAAAACTTGGCCGAATAGAATTAAAGTATGAGAGTTATATCTTTTCTTCCAACCTGCTCCTCCTCCTTCAGAAGTTAATACCACTTCATTCATTCATGGGATATGTCTGTACAACTGCGTGACCAAAACATAAAAGGAAAGAAGAAGAATACTTTACGCACTAATTTGTTCAAACTTAAAATAAATATTCTTTTAAAAAATTATTTATTTAATAAATTGATATGATTTATTTCTCAAAATAAGTATAAAATTATTTTTAGTGGAAATAAATTAGACAAATATAATAAAAATATATATATATATAATTATTTACTTTATTAAAATTTAATAAATAAATTTAAATAAACTAACTCTATATTAATTATTTTTTTAAGCGTCCTGCAATATCGATATTTAGGATGAAATCCATCGTGTGCCGACATCTGGTACAAGAGTAATTAACGTTAACTTTAAAAAATGTCACTATATGTCTTAAAAAAAAAAGAAAAAAAACTGACAGAAGAAAGAAATCTAAAGCAGATAGCAAAATCATAATAAAGATTTGTAGTTTTTAAAAGAGTTTAATAGTCTAATCATAATATAATTTATCATATATGATATATGATAGGTAGTTATATTCAACGATAATATAAAACTTTTTATATTATTAATATTTAATTTTTTTTCATATTAAAAACAAATATAACGTGATTCACCAGATATTTACTTTTCAGGGATAAAATTAAAAATTCCATTATTTTTTAATTCATAAAGCAATCAATCAGTTACCTAGCAAGATCTGCGGTTTTCCAAAAGTCTTCTAATAATTAAACACAATATTATTAATTTATGAATATTGCAGACTTGATAAGGAGAGAAAAGAAATGCAACGCCTTAGATCTTAGGCGCAATCTTATCCAATCAATCCACACGCCATGTGCTAAACCTTTTTTATGTACGCGGGTGGTAAACTGTGTAATTGTTTTGAGTAAAATATATTTTTGATTTATCTTCAGTTTGACATCATTTAATTGTTTTCAACATATAAAAACTTAAAAATATAATTAATAAAAAAATATAATCTTAATTTTTCTGTTCAACTTCTCTGTGACAAGTAAATGAATTGTTAACATTCCTATAGATCACGGGTTAACAATATTACTTACGGCAAAGATTGAAACAAAATAATAAAAAAAATCTTTAAAGAATCAAAATAAAAAATATATATTTTATAAAAATAAAAATATTTGTATCAAGAAACAAATTTTATTTAATATTGCGTATATGATATACCCAACCCTTCTACACAACTAGTCTGTCCATTGCATAAATTACACAATATTCAGAAATAATACCCACATCATATATAAAATCCCTTCTATAACTTTTTTTATCGGTCAACTTTAATTATTAATTTTTATTAAAATATTAGTGATAAAATTTGAACTCACTCCGTCCTTCAAACCTTTCTTTTCCAACCACAAAATCAACCTCCTTCCGTAAAATTTACCCAACATCAGTTTAGCTCACCAGATTTGACAAACATTGATTGAATACACCTGCATACATTGGCCTTCCCTTTATAGTACACTCATCTCCATTGCATAACGTGTTGGGCATGTAGCCAAATTGTTAGACTTTTGATATATGAACATGTAACCTTTTGTTCTCTTCAACTAACGCATTACGTATTTCACTATCTTTCAATATTGCAATTCAAGATTACTCAAGTATTTGTCTAGAACTCTTACGATAAATACTATTATGTCGGGATGAGTACAAATTCAGTCCTATGACAAATGAGTGTTGCAAACCATACATTTGTCGTAGGAGTTTTGGACAGATACTTGAGTAATCCTGGATTGTAGCATTGGAAGGCAGTGAAATACGTAATGTGTTACTTGAAGAGAACAAAAGGCTACATGCTCACATATCAGAAGTCTGACAATTTGGAGATCATCGGATACTCAGACTCTAATTTTGCTGGATGTCAAGACAGCAAATACTCCACTTCTGGATACATATATATGTTGTTTGGAGGAGCTATCTCTTGGAAGTCTTCTAAACAGACTCTTGTAGCTTCTTCAACCATGTCAATGAATTTTGAGTTGGTTGTACTTCTATTGTTGTTGGAGTAAAGAACTGTAGAGTTATTGTCACAATAAATTTTCAATGGTCTTTCAAACTAGTGACAAAGTTTTGCCCTTTATTTAATATTTTTTATATTTTTATATTATTTAAGATATTTGTTTATTATTTGTATTTGTATTTGAATCACCGAAATATCTTTGATTGAAAAAATTGTCACTTTTAAAAAACAAAATAATAGAAAAAATGTTTTAATTTTTAAAATTTTATTTTTGGGTTTTTTTATTATAAAAAATTTGGTGAGTTAATCCAATAAACCGTGATGGATCAGATCAAGTTGATATTTTCGTATTCATTTAAAAGTAAGTCAAATTGACTCAATTCATTTAAGTCTTAAATGAGAGTGAATCAACCCGTGTGAATTGGATAGACCCATTTTAACACCTTTAATGATATTCTTACTTTAATAAAGAACATGAATTACAAGGGATACTTGCATGGATCATTTTATCTCATGAAATTCATCATGCATATTAAAAGAATATATTACTAATCTTGTCACCATCATCATTTTTAGGGTAAATTAATAAATGAAGTCCAACAATCTTTCTTCTATGAGGCCATAAAAAAATGCAATTAACTTTCCAAAATAACTTTCCAAAATGCAATTTTTAGGATAAGTTAACTTTAATACAAAAGAAAAAATACTCACCAGCAATAAATGCAAAACATGATGGTGGGTCACTTGCGAATTGTCTTCAAGCATGAGTTCCAACATTGTACCTAACATGTCATTAAATACCTTGGATTCCTTTTGTGATACCCTTAAGCACAATCTTTCTTCTATAAGGCCATCAAAAAATGCAATTAACTTTCGAAAATAACTAATCATTCTTGAACGTGCACTTTGTGGATCAAGCATGCGAAAGATCGGGAAGAAGTCCACAACATTCTTGAACGTGCACTTTGTGGATCAAGCAGGCGAAAATAACTAATAATTCCTCTCCTCACGGTTATTAAGGAAGCCTCGCCAATATCCAACGCTTCACCTCTCTTGGATCTTTCCTTGACATAATCCATCAACTTTTGCACCTTCCTTTAGCGAAGAACTTGTGTGGAATCAATCTGCTGAGAAGAGAAAACTTTGGTAACACAAGCTCTCCCAAGGATCCTTTCCACATGTGCTGAAGATGGCATCCATGCAACTGAAAGTATGTGATGGTCAAGTGCTCGAACACTATCTGGGACCATTCTATTAGCAAAGATTTGATCATTTTTTTGCAGTACTTCTTTGGCTACTTGAGGAGAGGAAATGACTATGGTGGTAATGTTACCTGTTGGAATTTTATTAATAAATCTTATGAAATATCAAATGAGCACCAAATCATATTACGTTAAATTATCAAGAGGTTTTAAGGAATATCTAAATCTATAGAGCTTGATCAACACGTAGTAGAATCTTACAGCGGTCACGAACAATTGGTTTAATGACTTTCCTCAACCAAATCACTTTCTTCCTTTTGAGACCTTTGTTTTTCTTCAGATGGGGAGAAGAGAAATTGTTTCTTGATTTGGTGTCTTGGGAACCATAATCATGCCTTAGGTTTTAACTTATTAGGGTTTCCATTATCCCCTAATGGGCCAAACTGGTTTATGCTCATTAAACCCATATTAATTTTCTGTTGGCAGTCTAATGGGCTCATTGAATTAGATCACTTTATATTGAACCCATCTAAATGTAAATAACTAATATAAATGTTATAATATAATATGTAGTTCATATTAATTAATTAGGAATTATAAAATTCCTAACAATCTCTCACTTAAGCTTTATATTAACCTTAGACATTTATATCACAACATTCTTTAGGTGCGCAACCGTATTTTATTTACTTTTAGACTCCTTTTATACAATCTGATCCATCTCATATAGCAACAGGAAACCATTGCAATTTTCATCACAATTCAGAATGACTAAGCCACAACGATCACCACTGTTACTCATACTCGATGACATAGATCAAATATGAATAAGCGACATGAAAATTACATACAATTTGATCTTAATCATGTTTATTTCCAACTAGTCCAAACTTTATTCTTTTATAGAGATCAATCCAAAGTGCAATACAAATATTGCACACAAAACAAGCTCAGAATAGAATGATAAACATCAACTTTATTTCTACATAAAATCCAAACAATACAAATATCTGGAAAATATAAGATATAAAACATAAATGAGACTTCCACTAAACTAAGATACTGTTAGGAACTACACCCATATGAGCAATCTGCTCATAAAAAACTCTAGGTACCAAACCTTTAGTAAGTGCGTTAGCTAGCATGGAATCAGTCCCTATATGTTCTATGGAAATCCACATATTCTGAACTCTTTCCTTCACAACCAGAAACTTGATGTCAATGAATTTTGAGTTGGTTGTACTCCTATTGTTGCTAAGAACTGTAGAGTTATTGTCACAATAAATTTTCAATGGTCTTTCAATGCCATCGACCCAACTGGGTCGTGCCTGGGTCCCCAGCGTGACCCGTCGTGCCTGGATCCCCGACGCGCCTGCTACAGCAGCACTACCTGTCGCGCCTGTACGCAGGGCGCGTCCACATGTCATCTTCACGGGAAACGCACCCTTCGGGGAGGTGCTTTGTAATAAAAAAAAGACTCATGGAGTAAATAATTTCAAAACAGACTCATTTAAATAAATAATTTATAAAAGAAACCTCATCTGGTATTTTTGTCCAACATATCATTGTCAAAGGTGAACATTCATCTTGAAGAATCACATATCTCAAAGCTTCCGTACTTACAAGCAACTGGAAAGGAAACTTTTCGCTTGCACCCACCTACTCCATTACTGCCACGCAAGTCAGATGTTGATGTTGAAATAAGTGGCTTCATGGAGCCTAAAAGTGCACAAATTATGGTTAATGTATGGGCCATGGGGAGAGATTCAAGTATTTGGAAAAACCCAAATCAGTTTATACCAGAAAGATTCTTGGACAATGAGATTAATTTTAAAGGCCAACATTTAGAGCTAATACCCTTTGGAGCTGGAAGAAGGATCTGTACTGGTTTGCCATTTGCTTATAGGACACTGCACATTGTATTGGCCTCTCTTCTATACAACTATGATTGGAAACTTGCGGACGAGAAAAAGCCCCAAGACATTGATATTTTTTAGGCATTTGGGATTACCTAACATAAGGCAAAACCCTTGCAAGTTATTCCCATCCAAGCTTGATTTGATATTGAGGAAGATCATGGAATTCACGTCCTAATCTTACTTCCCTTAAAATATATTTTAGTTTGATTGGAAGAGAAGTTTGACTTAGAATATGAAAAAAAAAAGTCTATGACTATTACTTCATGTTGGGATTTTTAGTTTTGGTAGTAAATATTGTTATATTTGAGTATGTGAAAATTTTATGTGCTATATTTAAATAAACCACGGTATATAGTTTTTTTTATTTAATACACTTTTTGTATCAATATATGAGCATATCTATTGAGAATGACATATTTATATGAAAGTAAGGGAAATAAATCTAAGTTACACAACTATGTGTTTGTAAATCCTAAATCAAGAACATTTAAAAGAGATAGAGTCAAAGAGAAAGAAGTGTCAATATAATCAATAATTATTATAATGATAATTATCTCATTTGGTATGCATATTTTTAGGCGATTTTGTTCTCTAACTAATTTTGAAAACTCCTCAAACATGAGTCATTTAAATCTTGTAAATCATTTTTATTTTAATTAAAAATAAAAGATATTGTTAGTTTTTTCATATGAAAGATATTGTTAGTTAAGGCACACGGAGTATCCAAAATGAAGATAAAATAAATAAATTATTCATATTCATCCATATCCTTCTCATATAAACATAAGAAACCTAAACACAAGGGAAGCTAGCTAAGAACCATGAACTACCTTCCACTTCTTCCACTAATCACCTTAGCATGGGTAAGCATTCATGTACTCATCTCCAATTTCACAACACTGATGAAATCCTTCAAATATCCCTCGGGGCCTCACCCTTTTCCAATTATAGGAAATATCTTGGAACTTGGCAGCCAACCTCACCAAGCACTAACCAATATTTTTCAAATTTATGGTCCTATAATGAGACAAAAGCTTGGTAACACAACCACTATAGTCATTTCCTATCCACAAGTTGCCAAAGAAGTACTACAAAAAAATGATCAAATCCACACTAATAGGATAGTCCCAGAACTATTCGAGCACTTGACCATCACATATTTTCGTTGGCATGGATGCCACCTTCAGCACAATGAACGATCCTTAGGAGAGCTTGTGTTACCAAAGTGTTCTCTTCTCAGCAGCTTGATTCTACGCAAGTTCTTCGCCAAAGGAAAGTGCAAGAGTTGATGGATTATGTCTAGGAAAGATGTAAGAAAGGTGAAGCCTTGGATATTGGTGAGGTTTCATTTGTGCTTAATTCCATATCAAACACATTCTTCTCAATGGGTTTGACTCATTACACATCTGATAAGTCTCAAGAGTTCAAGGACATCATTTAAGGTATCATGGAAGAAGCTGGAAGGCCTAACATTGGGGACTTCTTCCCAATCTTTTGGATGCTTGATCCACAAGGCATGCAGAGAAGAATGAATGGTTATTGTGGAAAGTTAATTGCATTTCTTGGCCTGATCCAACAAATGGTATCAGAGTTAGGGTCTTGAAAGATTTTATTCAACCCCCTTCTAGATTCTCGGTCTGATCCAACAAATGGAATCAGAGTTAGGGTCTTGAAAGTTAATCAAGCTTATATCAAAAGTTTCAGATCATGGCTGGGAATCAATTGACATTGGCTGAGGGTGCTTCCATTAGTAGACCACCATTGTTCTGTGGCACAAACTACCCTTTTTGAAAATTTTGGATGAAAATCTTCATGGAGTCTATTAATAGAGGCATTTGGAGTGTAGTGGTTAATGGATATATTGTTCCAATCTATGTAGTTGATAACAAAACGGTAGAGAAACCTTATGAATCTTGGTCACAAGAAGAGATTAGAAAAGGTGAATATGATTCCAAGGCAATGAACATTATACATTCCACATTAAATTCTGATGAGTTTTTCAAGGTGTCCGCATGCACAACTGCCAAAGAGATGTGGGATTAAATCCAAGTCACACGTGAAGGAACACTGAAAGTAAGGAGAGCTCAAAATAATTTGTTTATCCAAGAATACAAAACCTTTAGGATGAAGCAAGGAAAAACTATAAAGGATGTGCAGAAAAAATTTACACATATTGTAAACCATCTCAAGGGTCTTGGAAAGATTTTTGAAGAAAAGGAGATCAATGTCAAGGTGTTGAAATCCCTCAACAGGACATGGCTATCAAAGGTCACGACTATTTCTGAATCAAAAAACCTTGCCACTATGACATATGCTGAATTGTTTGGGAAGCTAAGGGAATATGATGTGATTCTGGTTAGGAGTGCATCACTTGATACAGATCACAGAGTTTGGATGACACCACTTTCAAAGAGGGAAGATAAGTCAGGGTAGACGCCACAAGAATTACCTTGATAAGTCTGATATTGGTTCAACAAGGAACCCAAATAGAAGTTCTCACAAAATATTCATAAAATGTCAAAAGTCCCTCTATTGAAAATGAAAACCAATACATATAGTGTATCTAAACAAAAAGATATAAATAGACATGGGCATTTAAATCAGTTTAGGCCAAAATTATGACGAAAAAATTATAAATAAAAAATAGAACATATTTGGCATGGGCCTTCAAATTAGTTTGGGCCTTCAACAACAATTAATAGTCTTGGTAGTGCCTCTGCCTCTGGGTCTTGGGCCTTCATCCTTCTCCACTTGGGTCTTGTTATGTATGTCTGCTACCATTTGTTGAAGGGTATCCACTGACTGTTTGGTCCTACTCCTGGTCATAGGTCCCTGCATTTGGGCACCGGGTTCAAGTACCACTTCCTTCCTGTTCTTGTTGGCTTGCTTGGCATAGCTTTCATTCTTCTTTGCAATTTGCACCTTCACTTGGTTATACAATCTTTTCACATACTCAACTTTGGCCCATGCATCCTTATGTTGAGTCTCTTGGGGATTGCTTTTGTAAGCTGGCCTTTAGGTAATGAAGCACCTAGAAGGAGATCAAATTGATGTTCTATGCCTCTTGAAGGTGGTAGTCCATGAGGAATCTCCTTGGAAAAGATATCTTTAAATTCTTGCAATAAGAGTTCAACACTAGGAGAAATAGAAATAGTTAACTCATTAGAATTATTAGTAGAAATTTCATTATCTTTGAAATACAGTAGATAGAGTGGTTCATGAGTAAGTAACACTTTCCTCACTTCACTCGCTTCTGCAAAACAATTAAATTTTCTCTCATGTGTATCACTCTCTCTCATATGTATCACTCTTTCTTTCAGGTGTATCACTCTTCTTTCTCTGTGGTGCCTCACTATTTTCTTAATCTTGTTCTCTCTTTTCTCTCATTCTGATTTGGTCATCACACACTTCTTTAGGGGATAGAAGTTTAAGAATAATTTTTTGGTCATGGTGTTGGAAAGAAATCTTATTGGTGAAGCCATCATGCACTGCTTTGGTGTCCTCTTCAATGTTGGCCCTCACTAGTGCTATCTCCATCTCCTTGTAGTACTCTTCCACAGTTAAACTTCCCTAGGACAACCTTTGGAGTTTCTGTCGCATGGTTTTATTGTAGCTAGTTGGAACATACCTCTTTCGTATAACCTTTGATTTTTCATCCACCAAACAAGGGCATAGTCCAAGAATTTAGTTGCTGCTAACTTCACCTTCTACTCTTCAGGATAGTCATTGCATGAGAATGTATGTTGAATCTTCATCTCCCAGTCAAGGTAGGTGTATGGGTCACTCCTGCCTTTGAAAGGGGGTACATTGAGTTTTACTCCCTCAATTTTGTTCTACCCCTCTATTTGATTCAATCCATCATTGACCCTTCTGTTCCCACCATAAGGTCTCCCAGCATTTGGATTCATTTGGTGCTCTAGTTCTTTTATTCGTCTATAGAGCTCTTCATTGTTACGGTTCAACAAACGTTACATTTGTGTAGTCATCACGTCCAGTAATAAGCGTTGAGATTTGTCCAGTTAATGATATTCACCACCACCGTCACCAACTCTTGCCATGATTAAGGAACAAACAATTCTGCAATAATTTAAACAAAGATTACAGGACCTCACCACACTCTACTCATGTGTTTCTCTCTTTGATGGTAGTTCACTCGTGTTTGATGCTCTCAATATAGGCTTTTGTGTGATGTTTTTCACTCTTTCCTTTTACCACTCACTCCCTCTTAAGTTCCTGGATGAATCAAATTAGACACACAAGGTAATATAACAAGAAAGACAGTTTAATTATCATAGACTCAGTAACAAATTTGATTTGGATAACATAATGATTTGATTTGAATAACAGATTAGACTTGATTTGGATAACAGATTAGATTTGATTTGGATAAAAGATTAAATTTAATTTGGATAATAAATTAGACTTGATTTGGATAATAGATTAGATTTGATTTGGATAATAAATAGAAGAAAACAAAGAAGAAACAAAAAAGCTACTTAATCACAGAGAAGAAGAGAATAAAATTAACGAAGATGACATGTAAACTTTAAATGGTCATAACTTATGCTACGATTGTTCGTTTGAGACCCACTATATGTCAAAACACTCAGAATTTATAGGAGAATCCAGATAAGGGCATTTGGTCCATGACTTTTTTGCCAAAAAAAATGCCTTTAACTGCCTCAATTTCGTGTTCAAAGATCAAACACTCACTTTTTTTCTTTCTTTCTTTCTTTTTTCAAAATTTCTGCAACTTTTTTTTTCTGATCCTTTCTTTTCAAATTTGTCTAGGATAATTTATGCAATTCGTTCAATAGGCAAATAGGCACAAAGATTCAAATTACGACGAAAAAATTATAAATAAAAAAATAGAACATATTTGGGCCAAAATTATGACAAAAAAATTATAAATAAAAAATAGAACATATTTAGCATGGGCCTTCAAATTAATTTGGACCTTCAGCAACAATTAATAGTCTTGGTTGTGCCTCTGTCTCTGGGCCTTCATCCTTCTCCACTTGGGCCTTGTTAAGTATGTTTGCTACCATTTGTTGGAGGGAATCCACTGATTGTTTGATCCTATTCCTGGTCATAGGTCCCTGCATTTGGGTAGTTTTAGGATTCTCATCATAACGGAATATGAAATGGACTTGACAAGAATGGCCGAAGAAGAAGCTATAGATAAGAAGAATAGAGGCTTAGCATTGAAGATTAGCATTATGTAACATCCCATTTTTTTAAACTAATTTAAAAAAGGATTGTTATTTATAAATAAATAGTTTTAGAAAAATGATGAGCTTTTTATAATTAAATAAATAAAGAGAAATAATTGTATTAAAATAATGATTTGAAGAAAAAAAATATTTGATTTATTCATTTGATAGGAAATAAAATAGAGTTTCTTTTTATAAGATAATAAAAATAAATAAATAGAGTAAATAATAGGCTATGAGTATCTTATCTATAAATAGAGACGTGTTAGGTGAGTTTTCACACCGATGATGCCCCCTCTTCCTCTCAATTTTATTTTCCCCCCTTCCCTTCCCAAAACCCTCTCTTTTCCCGCATACCACCGAACATGCTCAAAAAAACAATCATCTCGGATTCGTTCACCATTGGATCATCGTGATATTTTAGCACCAGGTTCACAACTCAATTTTGAACATTCTCACCATTGGGAATTACGAAAAGATGTCGGAGCTGAGAGAAAAATTCTTTTTATCGCAACTTTTTCTTTTTCCGCAGAAACCCAAAACTGTCTCAGTAAAACTACAATCCCGGACTCATTAACTGTTGGATTGTTGTGAAATTTTATGTGGTTCATGATTCATTTTTGCACATCTTCACCGTTGGAATTTGCAAAATAATGTCTTTAGAGGGAGAGATACTCATCGCACGTAGAGAATGGAATGGAGGCTTTAATGTCTTCTCCTTCTCTCTAACGTTTAGGAACCCTATCAAAGAAGTCAGAGGAAAAACTTGAGAAATCTTAAGAAACTACTAGAGATTCCACTATTGCTGTCACAATACACACGTGAGCCCGGTTAGAGGTAAGGGATGAGTTTATCGCAATTAGGGATTAGAATAAACATGTGTATGGATCCTTAGAGGATTAAATTGGAGTTTATTTTGAGATGTTTATTGAATTATAATTTTTCCTTTACGATTATAAATACAATATTGTTATGTTTTACGTACCAATTGATGTTCTGATGAGAATTGATTGATAAACTTTAGTATTATTGATGTTTTTATGTTTTGACCTATGATTTTGATATAATTGTGTGAAATTATTTGAGAGGTTTTACTCCCCATGTTGTGATAAACCTTTTGTATGAATTGTTATATTGAGATTATGAAATTGTGATTCAAATCGTGAGTATGTGATAAATTGAACATGTGATGAAAGGTAAAATACATGTGTATTAAGATGTGTATATTGAGTTGTGAGCTATGAATTGTGCAATCACACAATTGTAAGACCCTTTAAGGGCGACGAGTATTGTGATGGGATCCACTGTGGGAACCCGACGAGTTTAATCTCAAGCGCAACGAGTTAAAATGAGTTTGAAAACAATTGAGTAATTGTGTGTATTGCAAAGTTCATAGGTAAAGTGTATATGAGTCATGGGGTGTGATAACATGTTACTTTGAGATTATACCATTGTGATTGAGACCGAATATATGTGATAAATTAAGTATATATTGACTTGTAATATATATGCGTGCATTGAGATGTTGCGTGCATTGAGTTATGAGCTATGAATTTTACAATTACACAACTATAAGAACCTTTAAGGGCGGTGAGTTAATGATAAGACCCTTTAAGGGCGGTGAGTTAATGATAAGACCCTTTAAGGGCGACGAGTTAATACTAAGACCCTTTAAGGGTGATGAGTTAATGCACGACGAGTATTGTGATGGGCAACGAGATAAAACTATTTTGAGAACAATTGAGGAGTCGTATGTTTTGTACAGTTCATAGATAGAGTCTGTGTGCTAAAATATTTTCTGGGTTGGACCTGAATTAGGAGGGAGAGGCCCTGACAGACTCTTCGGAGTGTAGGCCTTGGGGGTAAATACACTCAGTTTGAGTACTCCTTTAAGCCTGTGTCGATCCCATATGGTTGGAGCATTCTCGCAAAATAACATGACCCTGATTGGTTTCCCTATGATTTTACCTAATGAGAGTGACCTGACTTGCTAGTGTGTGGTTTGTCTCATCATGTACTCCTAGGCGCTCAACAAGGTTTTTCACTGACATGGTACCACATTGCATATATGATTGAGTCTTAGTGTATATGTTGCATACCGCTTGTGTATTGATCAATATTGATTGACATGGTGATATTGTGTTTTGATCCTTGAGTACGTGAATATTATGAAAATGAATGAAACGAGTTGTGTTGTGATGTGATGTTGGGCGACAAAGTGGTGAAATGACGTGAGCTATGTTGAGTAAGTTTTATTTTGTTTATATGATATTTATACCTACATATTGTTTTGTTTCTCTCCATCAGTTGGGAATGTGATAACTCACTCCCCGTGTGTTATTTGTGTTTAAATCTTGTGATGATCTCGAACTTTGTGTTCATGAGAGCAGATAGTTAGGTGGATGACTACGAAAAACCTCATGCTAGAGGGCACGACAACACAATGCTCTAATAAGATGTGACATTAGGGTATAAGTTTCTATGTTAATTGCATGAAGTCTTAAACGACCTTGTTTTGAGTCGAGATGATTTATTATTTATTTGGACAAGTTTTATTATGATGTTAGAAAAATGAATGTGAGCCTTTTATCCTTTTGAAAGGCTTGTATTTAAATGTGTTTTAAAAACTTTTAATTAAATTTGATTTCTTATTTTTTTTATTATTAGTACATATATGTGAGGAGTAGAGGGTGTCACACATTCCATCAAGTGATGAAAGTGAGGATGACAATTCGGAAGGGTCGGATGTTGAAAATCTAAACTTGTTTGTGAGAAGGTTCAACAAAATCCTCATGAAAAAGAAGAACTATGGAACCAGAACCTTTCAGCCAAAGAAGAATCTCAAGAAAGGTGAATCATCTTCCTCCAATGGATTCACTTGCTTCGAGTGCAAAAAGATGGGACATATTAAGGTAGACTGCCTCATCTATCAAAAGAAGTAACAAGTAGAGAAGAAGAATAAGGGTTCATTCAAGAAGAAAAAAGAAGGCATATAATCTACAATAGTGAATCAACAACTTCCAGTAACAATACTAAAGAGGAAGAAGCAAATTTATCTTGATGCCAAAAAATGAAGTTAAGAGTGAGGTAAACATTTTTATTTGGAAGTTGATGATAACTATGATACATTAAAGGAGATAGAACAAAACATATTTTATCAAAATTATTCTTCACTAGTGATCTCTAAAAGATCGGTGATATAAATGTCCAACAAGTTCATTTATGTGAAAATCTAAATAATCTCTTTACAAAGTCGTAACCAAGGAAGACTTTTGAGAAATTGATTCATAAGATTGGATTTCATCATCTTAAAGATGATTGTTTGCATGAGGAATAGAAATAAATAAGTTATGCACTTTTTTTCCATCGCTATGGTTTTGTCCCATGAATTTTTCTGACAAGATTTTTTATGAGATATAAATGATAATGTATTGAAGGATGATGTACTCTTTTTACTTCACTAGGTTTTTATCCCACCGAATTTTTTTCTGGTAAGATTTTAATGAGACATATTCTTAAATAATTGACATCCAAAGAAAAATATTATGAATAATCTAATTGTGGTTGTTGGTATTATATATGTTTAGGATCTTTCCTCTTTTATATATGTTATTAAGGTTTAAGATATTTTTGTATTTATATTTATCTTTTGTAATCTTCCAGATATCTTTTATACCTTTTATACTTATAAATAGATTACTCCTATTAAAAATAATACACAATTCTTATTCTCTTTATACTCTTCTACTTTTCTCTACTATTTTTATATTTATTCAACGCCTTTATTATTATTGTTTGTTGTTGTTAAACTAGTAATTATATCAAACAAATTGATTTTTAGAACTGTCAATCTGAGCAAGCTCCTTCTAGGATGATCCATGACAAGCTAATATATATTTGAGTCGGTTGGACTAATTTAATTTTAGACTAGTAATGTATTACTGGAAAAACATCAATGACGGTTATTTTAGACTAGTAATGCATTACTGGAAAAAGCTAATATATATGCTTTATTTCGTACTGTAATGTTGATATGTTGTTGAATTGAAATGTAAATGATGCAGGTAAATTCACTCTCCGATCCCTTTGCTTAATTACATAGTTACATTACAGTTTAACTATGCAAGTAATTTATTATTTCTTCACCTTTATCACAATAAAAAAATATGGCAGGTGTGTTTAACATACATTATATAGTCACAATATACTGAAAATGATTAGTAATCAAATATGAAATATGTTTCCATTCTCTTTAGGTCCAACTTACCAATGATTATAGAATATTTATAAAAAAAGTTAATTTTTGTTTGATATAAAGAAACCTCTCTTTTCCTTTTCTATTGCATATGCAATTTCTGGATTATTTTTTTATTGTAATTTTTGAGTTATCATACAACGATCTTTCAACTTTTCATTTACCAAATTTTTCATGTATAGGAACAGATAGATTAGAGAAGATATCTTTAATCACAATGACACCAAAGACAGGAATATTAAGAGAATGGAATTAATATATAGATCTAATATAATGAAACAGAATCTCTTTGGGGTTCCCTATAAAATGAGGCATGGTTCTATATTATCAAATAATTAAAAATCATTTTAAATATAATTTTAATAATTATTATTATAAAAATTAATAAACTTGTTATAAATAATATAATTTATTATTAAATGATATATAAAAAATGTTTACACTATCAATAAGTTTTAATTTTTTTTTTACTATAAACATATTCATTAATTTCGTTAACTTTTTTTAAAAGTATCACACGTTTTAGGTATGGAAAATCTTTAAAAGTGTATTTGGATAGAAAATTTTAACCGGGGAAAGTAATTTATTAGAGAATTTAAATTTTTTTAATCTAAAATTTATTGTTTGGATGTTTTTTTAATGAAGAATTTAAATTTTTGAAATTTTAAAATAAAATTTTTAACAACTAAATTGTGAAATTTTAATTTTTTTCTAAAAGGTGAGAAATTAAAATTCTCTTATTGATAGAAAAACCTTCCAAAATGTTAATGTATTTTTTTTATAACCATCATCATCTCTTTCACATTCCTGAAATTCTGTTCTTGAACTCGCGACTCTTCCCTCGCACTGATGATCTTCTTCTTCAAGAAACACCCTCTGAGCTCGCGGAGCATCGATGAGGTGCGGGCGTAAGGAGACACGTAGAACTGCACCCGTTAGTCAGGGAAGTAGCCGTCGCTGCCTATCACATGGTGGAGGTGCTCGCCGGTGAGAAGGGTCTGAGTCATGTCTTGCGTTGTTGACTCTGAATGGTGTGATTGGGTATAATAATATATGTTGTCGTGTCACGATAATTCAGCGACTCCTTGTACCGCATCAATACTCTTCCCTTTTGAAGCACATCAATCATATATTTTCTTCTCTTTGCATTCATTTTCTTTCACCCTCACAATTTTAAATTTTTTTTATCCAAACACAAAATTTTGAAAATAAAAGAATTTTGATTAAATTATTTTAAATTCTTAGAATTTAAATTTCCTCATCCAAACAAACTCTAATGTTCTTTTTTATTTGTATGGCAACAAATTCAACTGATACTGATCAACCCAATGTCTCGTCGCTTATCAAAAAGTTTAGGAAAATAGATATGTTAGGCCAGATATTTTATGTAATTTTTTTTTATTTTTTTAGTAATTTCTATCACTTTTTTTAAAAAATTACTTGAAATAACATTTTTTTAAAAATGTTAACTTTTAGTTTCTAATTTTTTATATTTTTTTTTTTATCTTTAATATATTTATTTAATTTATTTATTTTTTTAAAAATAAATCATAACTTTATTATTTTTATGTCATTTTATATTTTTTAACTATTAGTAATTTAATAAGCTAATTTTTAACTACCAATTAACTTACTAGTTTTCAAGTAATTTTTCAATTAAGTTTACTTAATATTCACATTCTGTAGTACTGCAGATTGGATAAGAGGAAGGGTTACACATGCTTGCAATGATTTTTATATTTATATAAATTTTACCTTTTGTTATTATATTTATAAATTATTTGTTTTAGTTCTTATAAGTATATTTCTTAATTTTTTTAGTTTCTGTTGTCGAATATTACAAAAATAAAATAAAAAGATTAAATTTTTTGTAAGAAGACCTATATGAATTCAAAAATAGTTCATGTTTCAAGAATTGAAATTAATAGTTTCTACTTTGTAGATTAAAAAATGCATAATGTTCAAGAATTAAGCGGGTGGATCAAGTTGCCCTTGTTCTAACTTTAGTTGAGTCTTTGGTACAAAATTATTGACCACGTTGTGCACGATTGTTGTACCTGAACTAATGAATTTAAGTTTGAGTTATAGTATGTAACTACCTCACTTGAATAGAATTAAATTCAATGAAAAATATTATATTAGTGTAAAGATTCGTGGTCGAATCAAATGAATAAATAAATTAAAGAACTATACAACACGTAAGATCTTTAACAGGAGCTATCTTCTCCAACCGATCGGTCATCATTCGGTATAATAATGCATCTGTGAATTTTCTTTTTTCGTTTGTGACTTGCCTAACTTCTTTAAGATTTTTATGGGAGCAATACGTTACTGACACCAAACCTGCAAGGACTCAGCTATAGAACAGCCTAGTATACTCTATCCATTAGATATTTTCGTGACATTTGACTTTTCATAGGAAAGAGAAAAATGTTTTTTCTATGTAACTGATAAACCATTTTATACAAACAAAACAAAAAGAAAATCCTTGTAATTCTAAAAAAAAAATCCATAGACAAATTTTTTTAACTTAAATATATTTTTCATATTTTTAATATATATCTTTTTGTTAATTTAATACTTAAAAAATATTTTTTTTTTATTTTATAATCTAACATTTTCAAATTTTAACTTTTAATGCCTATTATCAGTTAAAAATCATTCATTAAGTAATGATATTCTATTTTATTAATTTGTTACGTTATCACACCTAATCGATAATATAATATAATACTCTGTTAATATGTTATTTATCATTTAAAGGATAAGATTAAGACTATCGTCCTATCCTAAAAGTAAATTGTTTTGAAAATGTCAAATAATAAAATAAAATATTTTTTAGGTGTAAACGGGAAAAGAAATACATTATGAAAATCCTTCTTTCTTTGCTAAACGGTTTTGACTTTCTTGCATGCAATGAATCTGAAGAGATAAGACGAATTATCAAAGGCAACATTTTGCCAATTTTCAGTACATGTGAAGTTTGATGCGGCAACTTTTATTTTGATACATGCATGGTAAAACACTGGTGAAACATGTGATTTTCAGGTTCTTGTGTATAGAAGAATATCTGTTTGTAGAAACAGTTCCTTACTTCCTTAACTAGATATTAGTCTCTAATTTTTTGGCTATCCCGGGTTCAATTACTCCATCTATATATACCAATATACACCTGAAACAAACAACAACAGAAATAAAGCACAATGGACTACCTTCTACTTCTTCCACTAATCACCATAGTGTGGATAAGCATTCATGTACTCATCTCTAGCTTCAAACCACTCAAATCTTCTAAAAATCCCCCGGGGCCTCACCCTTTTCCAATCATAGGAAACATATTGGAGCTTGGCAACCAGCCTCACCAAGCACTTGCCAAACTTTCTCAAATTTATGGTCCTATAATGAGTCTTAAGCTCGGTAACACTACCACCATAGTCATTTCCTCTCCACAAGTTGCCAAAGAAGTACTGCAAAAAAATGATCAAATCTTAGCTAATAGAATGGTCCCAGATTGTGTTCGAGCACTTGACCATCACATACTTTCGGTTGCATGGATGCCACCTTTACCACAATGGAGGGCCCTTAGGAGAGCTTGTGCCACCAAAGTGTTCTCTTCTCAGCAGCTCAATTTCACACAAGTTCTTCGCCAGAGGAAGATGCAAGATTTGATGGATTATGTGAAGGAACGATGCGAGAGAGGTGAAGCTATGGATATTGGTGAGGCTTCCTTTACAACTGTTCTTAATTCCATATCAAACACTTTCTTCTCAATGGATTTGGCTTATTACACTTCTGATAAGTCTCAAGAGTTTAAGGACATCATTTGGGGTATCATGGAAGAAGCTGGGAGGCCTAATGTTGTGGACTTCTTCCCAATCTTTCGCCTGCTTGATCCACAAGGTGCGCGGAGAAGAATGAGTGGTTATTTTCGAAAGTTAATTGCGTTTTTTGATGGTCTCGTAGAAGAAAGATTGCGTTTAAGGGCATTAGAGAATGGGTCCAGGGAATGCAATGATGTGTTAGATTCTTTGCTGGAGCTAATGCTTGAAGACAATTCGCAAGTGACCCGGCCTCATGTTCTGCATTTGTTTCTAGTGAGTATATTGGCTAGAAATTCAATTCAATTCTTTACACAAATTCATGATGATATTTTTACCTCATCAAAAAGAAATTTACTTTATATTAAGAACAATTAAATATGCCTAGTTAAAACAACATATCCTATTCATTATGAAAGTAATTAAGACATCTTTTACCAGAACAAAGGAAGAAGTTCATATTGGCATATCATATAGCATAAAAAGGTAAAAGTTGAATTGAGAGAGCATGAAGAGCAGTAGATTCCTTTCTCTGCTTATATTTTTACAATAAAATCCTAATTGATTCATACCTTATGAATTTCTTGTTCTTACAAATTAATTTTAACAAATTGATTTCTCGAGACTTAATTCTCCATTTTTTTACTCTCTTTAATCCCCATTTAATTCTCCTTAATTGTTTGAATTGGATGAGTACAAACTTCGTTTTTTTATGTTTTCTTCTTCAAAGACTTGCCTCTTACACTTTATTAGTAAATCTTATATATTATTTTACTAATTGATCATATATGTCAGGATTTATTTGTGGCTGGAATAGACACAACATCAAGCACGATAGAATGGGTAATGGCTGAGTTGCTACGTAACCCTGAAAAACTAGAAAAAGTTAGGCAAGAGCTTCAACAAGTCCTTGCCAAAGGTGAACAACTAGAAGAATCACATATCTCGAACCTTCCTTACCTACAAGCAGTGGTGAAAGAAACTTTTCGCTTGCATCCACCCACCCCAATGTTACTGCCACACAAGTCAGAAGTCGATATTGAACTATGTGGCTTCATGGTGCCTAAAAGTGCCCAAATTCTAGTGAATCTATGGGCCACAGGAAGAGATTCAAGTATTTGGACAAACCCAGATGAATTTACACCTGAAAGATTCCTGGAAAGTGACATTGATTTTAAAGGCCATGATTTTGAGCTAATACCCTTTGGAGCTGGAAGAAGGATTTGTCCTGGGTTGCCATTAGCATCTAGAACTCTGCATGTTGTGTTGGCATCTCTTCTATACAACTATGATTGGAAGCTCACGGATGGACAAAAGCCAGAAGACATGGATGTATCTGAGAAATATGGAATTACCTTGCATAAGGCACAACCTCTACTAGTTATTCCCATCCAAGCATAATACCAAGGAAGATTACATACCTGTAATCAAATTGTTGCAAATTTCTTGGTATGTGACTTTTTCCTACGAATAAAAAAAATATCAATAAAACTTCATTAGCATGTAAATAAAACTTTTATTCATTAGCATGCAAATGTAATTGGATCATAATTAGTGAGTGAGTAAAAATTTTGTAATTTTTTCCCCTTCAGATTGCTCAACTTCATAGTTCATTGTTCTCAAATCTTTGAATTCTAGAATGACCATTTCTTTCACCTTATCAAAAAATTTCATTGGTGCTTGAATGGTTCTTAAAAGGAATCAAATTATAAGGAAGGAAAGATCAGAATCTTGTTCTTAATAAGAAAAAAGAGTATAAATGTATAAGCACCTTATGACATAGGTGTGACATAGGAGTGTTGATTCAATGACAAGCATACCAAGTCATCAAGTACTATTCGATAAATAAGAGTTATCGTTCTCACAAAAACTTACATAATACTTAATAAATATCACAAATTTTTATTATCTAAACTTGCTTTAAGTTTAATGACTCAAAAATAATCATTATCCTTCATCTTATACCTAACTTTAAGGGTTAATGGGCATTTTACCACACTTCAAGATAAAGAAATTATTTTTCAATAACAATCTCATCTAAAATCAAGTTACGGGAGGTCATTCCATAACAAGCATAAAACATAGAAGTAAAAAGCTAACATTGAAGAATAAGATAAAATATAACACTATTTCAAAACAAAAAAAAATACATGAGAGCATAAGGTTCGGATACGATCTAACCCCAACAACGGAGGGTTTAGCTACCATCTCCATGAATAACATTCAAAAGCAATAAAGAAAGATGGAAGAAGAAAATTGGTGAAGAACTTAAAGGAGGTGTTTTTACACAATGAGGAAGTGTCTCCTAAAAATTAGCATGAAAATCTATTTATGGAATCCCAAAAATCTGCACTTAAGTGAATGTATGCTCAAGTTAAAAAATTTGAACTTAAAGAGACACTACAACTATGTAGTTCTACGCCTCTGACTAATTTTAGCTTAAGCTAAAAATTGTTTTGATGAAGCAAATATTCCTCTTGTAACTTTCTTTTTCATTTTCTCTATAGAAAAAAAACTTCAATTTAGGTCCTTCAATCCCAACTTAAGCATATTTGTTGTGATTTCCACTTTAAACTTTCATTAAGCCTTAAAAAAAATGTAATTCAATTCAATTCAATAACCTATAAAATAATCCATCAATAAACATATACAATCTCGCAAAATTACAAGTTAAAGAGAACAAATTACATCAAAAAGACAAACCAAATTTTAAATAAAAAAAGATTAAATAATTATCTAAATTCACATGTCTCAATTAAGTATTTTTGTCAATATAAATCACAATGAAGTTAATGTGTGTAGTTGGTTAAACTCAACCTGCTTTTTATAATTGCCAAGCCAAAACTCAACTTCTTTTTTCACTCTGCACGTTCCCAAATAATAATCACCTTATTTTAGAGTGGGCTCTTCCTAACTGGCATTACTAGTGTACTAACTACTTGTTCACAAATTTTCAAGCTCATCTTCCTTAACCTTTTCGAATGTTCAGGGAAATAACTTGTAGTTCAGGTAAGACTGGGTCAGCATCGGCGTTTTGCTGCTACGGCGCGTCTTCCACGGCGTCGTTTTGGGCTTCGATGTATCGCGTTAACGTTTCCGGAATTCTGTTGCCGTTACTCGCGTTACCATCCTCGGACTCGGTGAGAACGAGGTTGGCGCGGCACACAAGACACATGGTGTGGGAGAATAACCAATTCTCATCTGCAGGATTACGTGTAAAACAAAAGAGGGTGTGAGAATTTGGGGGTAGTGGGTTGTAGAGAAATCTTCTTCTCTTTCCTCATGGGTCTCTCATGAAAGGTCCATTCTACTCTCTATATTTGAGACTGTAAGAAACTCCATCAGTAAATATTACTAATACAAAGATAGTCCCTATATCACATTGTTACAGATTCTCTTAATACTGTTGATTATTTTTGTGTAACAGCATAGCCATTACACATTGTGAGAGGCTTAACGGTATTGGATCGGAAATCAGCGCACTGGCCTACGTAGACGGAGAAAAAGGTTGGTGAAAAGGGGTTTCAAAATTTTCCACGATTTTTTTAACAATTTTTGGAATTTTTTAACCCCCAAAAATCATAAGAGTAGTGGCATCCAATTGTTCCAATGAGGGAGTAACGTGTGCAGAATGACACTTAGGTATAAAAAAATTTCCAAGAACAAAATTCATAATTTACTAATTTTACAGGGAGAAAAACATTTTGTCTAAATTTTATGCAAGTACTCTGTACACTAGCAACAAAATCATGGAATTATACAATCTCAAACGTAAGCACTTCTAGAATTGCCTACATTGCTGCTAAAGCTTAGGATTTATATATCAAACTGGCTTATGTAGTTTTCGAATTATTAGAAAACTGGGCTACACTTTATTTGATTACAATTATAAAAAAAATATTTTATTTTAAAGCGTTAGAATTCCTACTTTTCAAAAAAGCTACTCAATCACACGTGAGAATGTATCTTATTCTAAAACGAGGGACCTAACGATAATGGCGAAGACACTTCTCTCACAAGAACAAAACAGAATCAAAAGATTGCCTTATAGCCTAGTGGCACCTCTCCATACCCCAATTAGTAAATATTCAAGAATTAGATAAATACAAGTCAGTCACAGAACAAATACCATGATAGTCATCAAAAAGGGTTCAACATTTAATCCATAAAGATGGCAGACCAAATGCATAAACTATTTTTCTTTTTGGTGTTATGTTCCAGTATAATTGTAGCCTACGAAAGAATCTTAAAGCTACAAAACCTATTCCACATCACCAGATCTACGATATGGCATGTATCTATGGTCCTTTGCAGCATTCCTCCTCCTCCTTTTCTCAACAAATGCTTCAAGTTTGCCAGATGACTAAAAATGATAGGTAGATATAGAGTTAGTAAAAAAGACAATCAAAAAGTGGCATAATGGGTGGGGGCAGGGGTACACACAGAAAGATGTTCTAAGATGTATACCTTTAGATGGTTATATTTTTCAATAAGCCTTTGCTTCCGTATTTCAGCTGCAAGGAATAGAAAAAGCAGTCAGCATCTATAGTTGATGTTTCATTTGTATTTAACTGCTTGATAAGTCACTAAATTTATTAGTTTGGTACCAATTAACCCTCAGTTAGATTCATAGCATTGCCAAGGCACCTAACTGTTATGCAAGAATGAACTACATTGCTTTCCAATACTACATAGATGTAGCTTTATATCCTACAGTCACTGTTACACAGTAACAAACTGTAACACCCCTTTTTATAGTTAGTAGGGCCATAGGCTGTTTCATGATTGAACTACACAGATTACTAGCATCACCATGATCAAACATATTGCAACTCTAAAACCACCGGTAGGTTACAACAAGTGAAAGTTAATTGCAGTCTCTCAAATATTGAAATTATTTAAGAGTTACAAGACATTCTGATCAAGTAGCAAAGGTTCCACATATTGAATATGTACTCATGTTGGATTTAGCAGGGGCCATAATTTTTCAAGTCTCTTACAACAAAGCACAGACAAACAAGTTTAACATAAGCAAAATTTCATTTTCAAAAAATATGGCGAGAAACAGAGAAATGAGGAAAAGAGAGGGCGTGAAAGGAAGAAGGATTACATTTCTTGAGATAAAAGGGACGTTTTCCCTGCTTTGTTGCTTCTCTCTCTTTCTTTTTGTGCTTGGCCAATATTTCTGCATCAATATGCTTCGCTGAATCAGACTTCAATTGTTTATCCTGAAAACACATGTAAATATGATCAAAGAAATTAATAAATATCATACTTTTGGAAGCAGAAGACAAACTTGTAAAAGTCAAGTACTTACAATCCATGATACACGTTCTTCTATTTCATTTATGCGCTTCGGGTCTTTATATTTTTTCAATTCCTTTTTAAGAGCCTGTTATACCGAGATGATGAAATGAGAGGAATTCAGAGAATGATCCATAGAGAAAATTCTACACTGTATAATCTGAAAGACTACCTGTCTTTCAGCAGGAAGATCATTTTCATACAAGAAATTATATCTCTTCCTAAACCTGCAAGTCCAAGCATATATATTACTACAAGTTTCCAGATTTAGTTGAAAGCGCTGTTTTAAAATAAAACAGGAACATAAAAACCACCGGCATTAATTTGTTCATGTCATAGGTATAAATATAATACAGCAATAATGAAAAAAAATCTATTAGAAAGCAAATGCTATTAGCCTATGACCTAGGCTAGAACTATCAATTATGTAATTAAATATTAACTCCCAAGCAAATGCTGCCAACTTAAAGGACAGGGCATTGCAAGAACCACTTTGAGAACTAGCGAACCAAACAGAAGATACCAATATTTCTCCCACATCCCTATAGTAAGGCAAACAATACTCTGATACTTATTGGTTATGCACTATGATACAGATCAGAATAAGAATCCTTCAGCATTATCTGACGCTGACAGGTTCTAAAACATAGTAGCACATGAGAGAGGAACTAGCTTCTTAAGATATTAAGTAGTAGCACATGGCCAGACATCCTCTAAAATAGCAAAGACAACCCAGAATCAGCATTGCTTTACACTAGTATGGAATTGCTAGAAATTTGTAATGATGATTGCAGCTAAGGTTATGGCATTTCTTAACACGTGTAAATGATGAATACAATAAAAAGGAAAAGAAAGAGCAGAAGAACAAAGAGCACATTTCCAGAGGTGAACATACCCTTCAGGGTCAAGTTTACCGCAAAGAGATTCAAATCGTGGATCACGTACAACCTGTCATTATTGAAAGTATACAACCTCAGAATAATATCCGGATATATAAAATAGAAAGATCATTAATCATATCAGTTTACAAAGTCAACATAATTTCCACAATTCCACCTCACATAGTACAGGCACTAGCATATTAAAACATTTAATAAGCACATACATAGCTAAAGACAATACAATAATTCACTGAACCCAGCTCATATCCAAAATCAACACACATGACAGCGAACCCAGAGTCTTAATAATCTGTGAGAATGCGTGTGAATGTGTAAAGCAAACAACAAGCAACAAACTGCAATCAGTCTTCCTCCTCTATATAAGTCAGCAAATGGCACTACAAGGTAGTAGCCAAATAGGTCTACACTATTAAAATTTTAAAATTCTATGCAAGCTACATGGCCTCATTAGACTTCGAGGAGTTAAACTAACTACTAAATGAATTTGATGAAAAGCAGTAACATAAATAAAATTTGAAAAAATAAATAGAACATTACACTCTACACAAGTAACAAATAAATCCACCTTCTTTGGAGCTTGGATGACCTCTCTAAACCCAGAAACTGGCTTCTTGCTACTAGCCTCCATTGGCCTAGCCAAACATTACACATTTATTAGCATCAGGTTTCATAGACACAAAAATCAGAAGGGAGGAAAAAACACCACTCTGTTAAACTACTACAAATACAATACCTATTCTTGTTGGCCCTTTTTAATTTTTTGTCTTCTTTGGGTTTCTGGAAAAATGCATGTGTCCCATTCGAGCGAGCTTTCTGCAACTCCTCAAATGTTACATCAGCCAGCTCCTTCTCTATCTCTTCCTCCTCTTCCTATAATCAACAAAATCAATCACACTTCACACACTCACTACGAACTTGATTTTGAAGAAACCCCAAAAGAAAAAACCCATAAAAATCACAACTTTACGACATTTTTTAAGTTACCCACATCTTCTGAGGAACTATAAGCAGAGGAAGACTCGTCTTTCTCACTCTCCTCGTACTGGGTTTCCATGGAATCTGGGACTCTGTCTCTTTGCTTCTTCATTTCAACAAATAAATCAAATTGGTCATGTCCCCAAGAGAAATAGAATTCAATTTTATGTTAAAAAAACTAAAAAGACAAACTGAGTCATGAATTAATATTTGGGAGAGAACCTGAGTCATGTGTTCAGGGTTCAATGCCGCGAGACACGAACGAAGGGTTCCTCCAATTCCGCGAGCAAGTGAGAAGGGAAAGGCAACTTATAATTGGTGGGTTGTTTGTGATTTGACGACAATCAGAGAATATTGAAAGAACCCTAACACGGTTATGAAACTTAGAAGGGTGTGAGGAGGGAATTTAGAAGATTGCAAGCCTCAATATGGGTTTAGGCCCCTAGGCCAGCCCGACCCACCGCAGGTCAAGGTGGCCAGACTCAATTAAAAAAAACTATTATCATCATATTTTCAGTCCATAGGTGAGGTGAACTTAATCAGGTTAATCAATTTCTTCGTCAATCCATCATATTTAAATAATATATTATTTCATTTTATTATTATTATAAATTTATAATTATTAGTTAAATCTTTATTTTGTAACAAGTTAGCACATTCAAATCAATTCCTATCTCCTAAGTCAAACTTAAAACAAACAGAGAATCGACCTTCTAAGCTTTTAACAATGTGTATTCGAGGGGCTTAATTAATTTTTCAAAAAAAAATTAAAATAACATATTTTTATCAATTTTTATATTAATTTTCTATATTTTTAAACTACTAAATTATTTATTAATATTTTACAAATACACATGTACGCACACACTTGCACGCATATGCACATTAATAAATAATTAGTTATAATATTTGAAAATTGATTATTTTAATATTATATACATTTTTTTACTGTTTTAAATCAAACTATTGGAATATACTAGAATATACCTAAGTCAAATAACTTTTTGCAGTTTCTAATTGGAAAAAATTAAATTACTACAAAATAAGCATTGGGCATATTCTCTAATGCATTTTTACACCAAAGAAAAAAATGTTAATCATTTTTTCTTCTTCTTTTATTCTCACCCTACTAAACAACTTTCATTTTTTGTCTTGTTAATAATAAAAGTATAGAAAATGTAATGACGCAAGCAGAATGTTACAATATTTTAGTTTGAGAATAAAATCGCAAAAAATTAATTTTTTTAAGTTGTTTGGAATAATTTTTTTTTTAAAAAAAAAACTTAAAAGTGGGTCGGTCCGCATAATCCACCAACTAGTGGTGGGCCGGACCAGGCTGACATTTTTTAGCCCACATGAAAATGCACTAGGTTGAGTTAGTCCACTTTTAGTTCAACCTGTTGCGGGCCAGCCCATGTGAGCGAAGCTGGTCCATTTTGACAACTCTAGTAATTCACGGGCACAAAAACAGGCCCAAATTTATTTTTTTGAAAAATAAAAATGAAAAGAAAAACAAAAGAAAAGTGATACCCTCTAAATTGTTTTGCTCATGGGTTATAATAAATGAAAAATATTATGAATATCTTTTTAAGGTATTTTTTAATATATTATTTTATTATTAAATAAAATTTATAAGATACTTGCTTTTATGAGAATTAAAATTATTAAATAAAAATTGAGATACTTGTTTTTAATAATCATAAATAAACTTAAAAGTGTTAAAAAAATTATGAAAATAATGTAAACAAAAGAAAAAGAATATAAAGATAGCACAAAGATGTATGGAGGTGTAGAAGAGAGAGAAGAATTATGTTTTATTTCATTTACATAAACAAAAATAATAAGAAAATTTTTAAATTTTTATCCTTTAAATATTTATGATATCTTTTAGACATTCTTATTAAACAAAATTATTTTATATCATTTATTTATTACAATGATTCAAATTAATATTTAATAATAACAAATTGATAGTCTGAGTGGTATTAACTTATCCTCTTAAATAAGTCATCTCAGACTCTCATGATTAAAAAAATTATCATTAAAGATAATCAATCAAGTTTTTTATGAAAATTAATTATAAAAAAATAGTAAATATTTTAACATAGTTTAAAAAATATATAATAAATAATGAACACTTTTCGTTTTTATTTTACCAATTATAAATTTTCTATTGGATATGTATAAAGATGAGATGTTGAATTTGTGTCAACAAAAAAAAAAATCATATTATCTCAAAATCTTCACCACAACATTGTATAAGCTTCTAGGAGTAACTTAGAAACTTTTGGGACAAAGTTCAAAACTAAAAATATTCAAATTTAAGACACTAAGATATATTTAAGTTAAAAATTTAATGTTATATATCAAATAGATTGATAATAGAACTTTATTTTCATGTACATTGCCCTCGTCTATGTACTAGTTGAAGAAAAATTAAATTAAATTTTAAAAACTAAAAATTGATTATGATTTTTAAAAATTTTGAAATTCACCTAAAAAATACCTCAAATGAGCCTAAATGAATACTTGTGGCTTAAAAACGAGTATAAATAGCATTTTAAAAACTTCAGAGCTACATCAACACTCAACAAAGCACACCTAACAGCATTGAGTGGAATAAAACTGTAAATTTATCACAACCAAAGACATAAAAAAATATTAAAAAACAAAATTTGTTCAATTATTAAGGCCGGAATTTTTTTATATTTAAAACATTTTAATTTTTTTAATTTCTTAAGTTGATCAAATAAAGACTAAATTATAAACGAATATACTCATTGAGTATGGTTCAATTGATAACTCATTAAATTTATAAGAATGGTTTGAAATTGATTTTTGTAGAACACATTCATGGGAAGGATTGGGAAATTTTGAGTGAATCTAAGTTCTTTAGAAAGAAATAGTCTCATCATAATTGTTCCTAAAAACCTGAACTTGTAAAGATATTTCATGGTTTTACTAGGAAGCTAAAGAAAATCTATTACTTTCTCTCCATGCATTTTCCAATTTTCTGGAAATCCCTAAATTATCCTTTGTTGTTTTTATTTCGAAATAGATATTCTAGAAGCATATTAAAACAATTATGAAAAAACTTTTCCAAAACATGTAACATGGGTTATAGAAGTGGCATTCCATAATTGAGTTTTTTAACACTCTATTTCCAAGAATAAGTATTCCGGAAGAATATAAATACAGTCATGAAAAACATTTTCTAGAAATATGTAAGTTGTGTTTCAAAATGAATTTTCTAGAATTGTATTTTTTAAACACTCCCAATTTCAAAATTGGTATTCCAAAAATAATATAAACATAGTTTTGGAAAAGTTTTTTCAAAAGTATGTAGCATGCATTTCAGAATTGTATTTTTTAACATTCCATTTTTCGAACAAATATTCTAAAATAATATAAATACATTTATGGGAAAGCTTTTCTAAAAGTATGTAGTATATGTTTTGGAATGATCATTTCCAAATTAGTATTTTTTAACACTCTTCTAGAAAAGGTATTCTAGAAGCTTGTACACACAATTATGTAAAAGATATTTTGGAAGAATGTAGTATGTGTTATGGAATACTCATTCCAGAATAGTAATTTTTTAGCAATCTCATTTTTAAAATAAGCATCTCAAAAGCATATAAACATGGTTATGGATAATGTTGTCCAGTAATATGTAGCATGGGTTTTAGAATTTTCATTTCGGAATAGAATTTTTTTAAAAACTCCCATTTTCAGAACTGGTTTTCAGAATCATATTTACACACTTATGTATGGAAAACATTTATGGAAATATGTAATATGTGTTATGAAACTAAGACAGTTGTTAAGGGTAATTTTGTCCACACACAGCTATTAGGGCGTTCAAGGAGCGTGCAGGAAGTAACGGCCTTAAAAATCACGTGAGCCCAATTTGTCCAAGACCCGCAAGCCCAAACATTAGTCATCTCCTTCACAGGAACCCTAAATCTGAAACCACCTTGACTCTGCTCTGCCACGGCTGAGAAAATAGCGACTCAGAAACACGCTCGTCTTCACGATCCTGCGATTCCGCTCTCCAACGAGTCTGCGCAGGATGAAAAATCGGGAGGCTAGCCGTCGGTGAAGAATCGCGCGATTCGCCAGGAAATCGCGATTCAAGCACGATTCATCCCCGATACAGAGATTCAACCACAATTCAGGAAAAAAAAACGAGACAAAATCCGTTTCGTATCAATAGGAGCTGGAATCGTATCGAATCGCGAGATACGGATCGTGAATCGTACGATACTAACTACCATGCATGCAACTCTTTCTCTAACTCTCTCTAGGCTTTTTTTTTTTTTTTGGGGGGGGGGGGGTTGTCTGTATGCATGTAACTATGAATTTGTAATGGTGGATTCCCTCTTATAAGTTGCATTATGCGGTGCTTATTGCACCTTGTTATATATATGAATACTTGCTAATGTGATTGTTTTCTAGGTAAAAGGTAACTGTTTTTTATATTTTCATTCAATCATGATTTCTCATATATGACCAAATTGTTGACTTTTACATGTAGGGTGATTTCTAATTGTTTGAAAGTGTAAAAATATTTTACTCTAGTGGTTTGTAAAAATTAAATTGTAGTTCGTAAAATATTTGGGGTATTGACCTTTGGCCCAGTTTGAATAAATTTCCTCCACAAGCATTTAAAGAAGAAGAAAATAAAAGGAAAAATGAATCAAACTTCTTTATAAGTTAAAATTAACTTATGCACTTCAGCTTTTGGAGAAGGCGAGAAGCTACATCAGAGAGCTTCTAAAAATGTTGAAGTACATAAATTGATTTTAACTTATGGGGGAAGTTTAATTTCATTTTACCTTCTTATTTCTTTCTACTATACGTACTTGCAGAGGAGTTTAACTAAACAGGACGTAAGACATAGATGTTGTCATTGATGCTAAGCTAGCTTCAGATGCATGTATATTTTGAGTTTTATTTCAATAAACTACGGAATTTTTCCTTTTGCACTCTTGATACAAATATTTAGTAACTATATGCTACCTCTAAAGGAGTTTTAGTTTACGAATTTGAAGGTTTTTAATGAGTTAGTTGAAACACTTTACACTTGTTTGAATCATGGATATTTAAGATTATTGTAGAAGTCTCTGGGTGATGGCTGGTTCAGAACCTGTAAGTGCAGAGGGAGAGAGTATGGCTGTGGATGCTGCCCCAAGGAAGCCCCGGATTCTACTTGCTGCTAGTGGGAGTGTTGCTGCTGTCAAATTTGCAAATCTTTGTCATTGTTTCTCTGAATGGGCAGATGTAAGAGCAGTTTCCTCAAGTGGATCTTTGCATTTCATTGATAGAGCATCAATGCCCAAGGATGTAATTCTATACACGGATGAGGATGAATGGTCTAGTTGGAAGAAATTAGGTGATAGTGTGCTTCACATTGAGCTTCGCAAATGGGCAGATATCATGGTCATCGCTCCATTATCGGCAAACACCCTTGGCAAGGTAAACACAGCTGCATTTGGATAAACTACTTAATGAAGCACTTATCAAATAAGTGCTTAGGTTGTTTCTACAATCAAAGAGAAAATAAGATTAAACTGTTTTTATATAGGTTATAAACTATTTTCAAAAGTTATTCTGGATAGCTTATTAAAATAAGATATTTTCATAAACTCTCCTAATCATTAAAACAAGTGTTCATGCCATAAGATAAGCCTAAATAAATTGTAAATATGATTTTCCAAACACATCATAAATTGACAAATAGTGGCAGATTTTGTCTCTTCTGCTTAGTCACCACAAGTTAAAATCATGGCTTATATTTTATTGCACATTAAGTTATAAAAGCTGGAATGTCTATGACATGCCTATTTATTCTGTGCAGGTGAGTTCAGTCAATGATATGTGTTCCTATCCATCTTTTGGTATTCAGTTTTCGTATGTAAATCTTATATAGGGTTTACATGCATGTTTCTGTTTAAGTACTTAAGTATTTACGATTGTCACTTCCTTCCTTTTCATAACTTAAGTATATGCTATTGTAGATTGCTGGAGGGTTGTGTGACAATCTACTTACATGTATCGTTCGAGCCTGGGACTACAGCAAGCCATTCTTTGTTGCACCAGCCATGAACACTTTGATGTGGAACAATCCTTTCACTGAGCGGCATTTCATCTCCATTGATGAGCTTGGCATTTCTCTCATCCCGCCTGTTACAAAGAGGTTAGCTTGTGGGGATTATGGCAATGGTGCCATGGCTGAACCCTCTACCATTTACTCAACTGTAAGGCTCTTCTATGAGTCAAAGGCTCAGCAAGGTAATGGTGATATCTGACAATGTTGACAATCTGAAACAATTATGAATGGTGTGCTAGGACTTGTCTTGACCCCTTGTTTTATTGCATTTGTATTTCTCTTGCATCTAGTCTGTTCATAGGTGGTGTGAATTATTTAGGACAAAATTTAGATGCAGTTCTTTAGGTGCTTTTGGTGACGTGCTCTAATTTGAATTAAATATCAGCATAGTTTAAAACTCCAATTCTAATTGGAGAACACCACCAAAAACACCTGAAAAACTGCATGCAGGTTTTTTCCTATTATTTGTTGCAGAAGGAATGTGCTGCAGACTCCTTTATGTCTCGTAGAGTGATGCTTGTATACCTCATTAATCACTGGACTAGTTGTGTAGGATCTTGTACACCCTCGGATATGTGCCCATGTAGCATCATTTCATGTGAAACTTTAGAAACATGTAAGTATTTTGCCATCTGTAGAATGGCCTCAAAATACTTGAAAAACATTATCTGAATGGGGATAGGGCATTTTACAAAATATGGCTTCAGGGTCACAAACTAAACCTGTTAGTGACTAAACAGCAAGCCACAAAATCTGAAGTTGCTAGCAATCAGACAGCAACCACAAGATGAACTTTTTATGCAGAAAAAATCAGATTATATGCAGATAATGACCTTTTAACGCTACAAAATGCAAACCTGTTGAATAACCAAACGGTAAGCATGAAATGAACATGTAAAAAATCTTGGCAAATCATCTTCCTTGTGCATTATGTGAATCTCAACTTCATTTTATACTACTATCCATCTATATGAACTTTACCTGTTGTCATAGGTAGAGCTGTGGTAACCTTAAGGTGAATGAAGGGGTAGTCCTACGCCCCCATTCATGGTAGTCAATAGCACTCTATAGCAGGATAACGGAGCGCAGCAGCCCTGAGTTACTATGGAAGTCGAAATCGCTGAGCGATTTTCAATAACCGCTGTAGCGGCTGCAATAGTGGTCTAAATACAGCTTTTCGGGTGCTACAGCGCACTGCCATAATATTAGACTTCAAATTCTATATTTACTCCAGAAACATCATTGTTTGGGTAAAAATTTACAAAAAAGTTACCCCTGTTTTGACCCTTTATTCCTTTACACATTACAAGATTATATTTTATCCTATGTTTTGTTCTTTCTTTCTTTATACTTTCCACTCAATTCACATTTTGTCAATTTTATTTTATCTAATTTGTTATGTTCTTTTTCTATTAATTTATCTGTGATCTTTCATTTTTTGGGTTTATTATTATGCTCTTATTGCTCTTAGATTGATAATGATTGTGTTGTAAACTATGAATTACGTATTATTTATCGTGAATTTCTTTAACTTTTAAAATAACGGTAATCTCACTTCTCCATCGCATTTGGAGTAAATCATACAAGTATTCAAAATATTTTTTTTACAAAGATCATAAATATATTGATTTATTGCGTATAGGACGGAATTTTACTTCAATAGGATAAGTAAATGATAAATTTTTTCTTTTAAATATTTAACACAATTATATAGTCAAAACTCAAATTTGAGATTGAGTTAAGTTAAAATCATTTCACGTTGGTTAATCCATACACTTTAGGTGAAGTAGAATAGAAAAATTGAAAGAATATTTATGAGCATTGAGAAAAAGGCCCCGGTAATTTACAATGAAATTGCAAATAACTATCAAGTAATTGAGTAGAAAAGAATTAGTGAAATAATGTCGTGCAAACAAATAGCACTTCAGCAATTTGGATGATAAATGGTTAATGAGTAGTTAATGACTATGAAATCCCAAATGAACTTCTCGTATTGCTCTCTTTTTTTTCACTTTCATGTATAATAATATGCAAAATTTATTACATGAAATAATGTCGTGCAAACAAATAGCACTTCAGCAATTTGGATGATAAATGGTTAATGAGTAGTTAATGACTATGAAATCCCAAATGAACTTCTCGTATTGCTCTCTTTTTTTTTCACTTTCATGTATAATAATATGCAAAATTTATTACATGAAGAAAGACGAACAAATTTCACTCGTGATCATTACAAAATTCTCAACAATCCAAATGATGAGATATGACGGTGCAGGAGTTTATCAATTTTAATCAAACACAATATGCCACCAAACCTTTGGTTAGATTCTAAACCCTAAACCTTTAACTGCGGGATGTAGATTAGATAAATTATGCACAAGATACCAACTACTTCACCGCAAAAGTAAAGGAATGATGCCAAGGAAGACATACCTATTTAGTATTTGCAAATTACAGGTTATGTCTATTAAGACGTTGATATTCGGAACATCACCCAAACAATTGTTAATGTGCAAGCACATGATAGTTGACAAGTTGAGTTTATGTCGATTAAGACGTTAATTTCAAGTGCCTGCTAGTCAATAATTGATGGAGAAAGCAAGTTACAATGTCGTGTGTATGCATCAAATTGTAACGCTAGTTTCAAAGTCATGCGTGTAAGCATCATTGGCACCTGATGTTACTGTCACAACACAACCACTATTGATCATAAAAACTTGGAAAAATAGCGTATGTAATGACATTGTTTGGAGTTTTTATACTTTCATTAGATTATAAATTATTATGTATATTTTTGTGTTCTCACATATTGATACAAAATATTTATTAATTTTATCTATAAATAATCTTGTTAAAATATTTGATTAATCATTTTAGTACATATTATTAATATACAAAAAAAAATTCACATCCGCAATTTATACCATTAAATTTATTTGAACTTTTTCTGTTCATTCACAAACTATATTTCAATTAAATTATGTTTTTTCTTTAAAAAAAAGTAATGATTTATGAATATCTCTGTATTTTAAATATCTTTTTAATATTTATCATTTTTCTCTATCTTACATTTATATCTTTTCTCTCTTTTTTCTTATTAGGTATCAATCGATCAATATTATTTTTTAAAAAAGGGTATGATAAATAAGGAGAATTGCAAGTGCCATTTCGGGAAACTTTTTGAATTGGATATACCTTTTGATATCATAGTCATGATGTGCTGTCCTTACAAGCCTAAAGTTAGTTGTTTTTATCGTATAGACAAAATGTAATGCGATGCTTTTGGACTTTCCATTCCCCTTGTCAAACCAAAGAGATTTCAAATGTGATTGGGCAACCTCTTCCTCTATAAGATAGTATTAAATAAAAAAAATTGTTTAATCCTTATATTTTCGACCAAATGTGATTAAACTTTTTTGAAATTTGTTTCTCAAACTTATAAGAAAAAACATGTATATTTAGTTCTTTCTAATTTCAAAAAATATTATGAATCTTTATAGAAGAGAAACTACATCTACATTTTTTGGAAGTTCAATAACTAAATTTATCGATGTAAAATGTTTTTAACCAAAAATATATAACTAAAAATGCATTTTTTCCCTATTATGTATCAAATAAATTTTTCCCTTTAATGCTAAAATTTAAATTCAAATACACAGTAAAATAAAAAGAATAAATGGAAGTATATAACAAAATATGTGACAAATTACAAAATGTAAAAGAAGAATTGACTATTTTATCCAAATTTACGGCAGTGTGTGAAGTTGGTCAGAAAAATACTCTTAATTGCCTAAATAATTTCATAACCAAACTATTCTTATTTTGAGCAAAACTAGAAGGAGTAAATCGAATACATTATCAAACACATAAATTAACTATTACAAAATTGTTTTAACTTAATTAAAAAATTTCACTTCGAATGATGGATATGTGATTATGATAAGTACTTGGAGGGAGATTTTTGTAATCCACAATAATCTTATCTGATTTGAACAGATTACTTCCAGTAAAAAATATCTAGGGTCTAGACAAAAAAAAAATCAAATAGAAATAAATAATGTAAAAAAATTATGCTAAATTTTCCCTCAAGACTTCTTTATTTGTTAACAACATAAGAATAAAGATGATTTTATATTTGAATTTGAATTTTAACATTTATTTTGACCTATTATTATTATTCTAGTTACAATTATTATTTTTTATTAAAGTTCTTATATTATTGTAATCTGATAGATACTATGTTATATCTTTCCCTTTAATGTTTAAATTCAAAATAAAATATAAAAAATGGAAAGATATAGCAAATTATGTGACAAATTACAAATTGTACAAGATAAATGGACTGTTCTATCCAATTTATCCTAATTATGAAGATGGTAAGAAAAATACTCTTGATTGCCTAAATAATTTCATTAGACAATTATCCTTATTTTGAGCAAATATAGAAAAATAAATCGAATAAATAAAACAGTGTGAAACAAATTGCCCTCGATTTTCTCTCCAAAACTCATATTTTTATTAATATAAAGATAAAGATATAACCCATAAAAATGTAAACAACATACAAATTCAAATTGTCAACAGTTTCTCTATAAACTGTACGCGATCTATAAACCATAATAATAATAATAATAAAGAGCTTTATCTTATAATAAAAAAAAATGTAAGAAAAACTCATTGAGTACAAACAGTTGTAAGAAATGCAATTTGTTTTCAAACTACAGAAAATCCAATTTACCTAAAATATAGGCAGCATGCCTCCCTCCGTTAAGTACTCATTCTGCAAAGTAGGACCCACATTGTTATTAAGGAATAAGAGATTCTAATTGTGCTTCCATATTCATCATCCAGCTAACACAAAGCTGGAAATTTTTGTCTAGTGATCCCAACCCAACAAATGGCATATATGGTTTTTCAATGTCCCTACCCCCCTTCAAATAAATAAATTAATAAGACAAAGAAAATCAAACTTTCTCTGTAAACTTTTACATTAAGAAAAGATGCACGATAAATTATTTTAACATGCATAGACATTTTCCAAAGAAGAAAAATATCTCACCTTAACAGTGAAGCAACTGGACCATGACATGATATTGAGCTTATCTTAGCCAAAGATGGAAGAAAAGTAAACAACCTTGTTATAGAAGAAGAAGAAAGGGATAAGTAAGACTTGAAAGTTAAATTTCATTTTCAAATAGTGCGTTTAAGTGTAATTTTAAAGACCCATTTGTTTGTATTTTTGTGAAATATGTATCTTTTTTAATAAAATCATGTTTAAGAAATTATACAAATAAGATAATTTTTTTAAAAAGGTAAAAAAAATTAAAAAATATTTTAAGCTTATATTAATGCTTATATCGAAATTAAGATCATAATTTGAAGTTAAAAAATCATTGTCAATTTATGATTTACAAATTATACTTATTCTACGAGAATAATCATATTCTATCTTTTTTTCAATGTGAAGAGAGATAAGAAAATAAGGGGAAAAGTGTGTAATAAAATAAAAATCATAATATAATAGGAAAAACAGGAGAAAAAGAAACAAATATAAGAGCTGTTGTAAAAATAATATAATTGAAAATAACACTATTGATTGCCCAGGCACAAAAAGACAATGGTAAAGGTAAATTTAGCTCCCCGAACTAAAAGTATTTATAGATTCGAACCAATCTAATGAAATTTATGATTCAACCGAACCAATTAAATTGGTTTTGATTTTTTTCCAATTCGAATCCAACCCAAATCAAATCAATGAAACCTTAAGTTGATTGGTTCAGGTATCGGGTTGGTATAATCAAATTCGATGAGAACTGAACAAAACAAAAACTTATTTATGTAATTAATTTTTAATTTTTTTATTATATTGTTGACAACCTTACATCACATTTAATATTTACCCGTGTGTTTTCCTCTTTTAAAAAATAGAAATAGAAACACACTACCCATTACCCTAACTTAGTAACTCTCCCTTTGTGTCATCAGTGATTTGTATCCTTCAATGTTGATCTATTGTCTCCTTCATGGCTTCATTGTTGCTTTGTAGCCTCACCTTCTCGTCTAACTTGTACTCTCTAGCAAGCGCGAGTTGTTAGTATTGTGTCATCACAGTGGTTAATAATTGTTGTTGCACTTGTTTTACTCCGCAGTGAACCATTGTCCGTTGTGGTACACACCTCTTTTACTCTGTTGTGATTGTTCCTTTTTCCTTTCTTTAAATCCCTAATTTGTTCTGTTAGTGCATTACTACACAAAAAAAATCTCTCATTTTAAATTCCTAATTTTCTCTCATTTTACGTTAATATATGTTAACGAGTTCACCGACCCATTTTTTATATAAATTAAGGTTTTCACTTTAAGACAACACCTAATTAGCTTTAAAATCATATTTTTCGTCGATTGTAATTTGGAAGACAATTAATAAAAATGCAAATAAAAATAATTAGGAGATTCTTTATCTTTGAGGGAAATTCTTAGATTCTATTTGATAATCATGATGCGAAAGGCCTTTAATAGAATTAGGCACATTACCTACAACTAGTTAGTAGTTACGATGCTTGTTTTCATTACAAGAACGTATAGTACCACCATGATTATTCTTATAATTTCATCTTTATAATTAGTTTTTACTAATTGTCTAATTTCATTCTTATAAATGATGGTGGAGCTACTACTATTGCTGGACCTAGATTCAACAAATCTAGTAAACTAACATCTTGACATTCAAGAGATAAACAATCAATCAAGATGGGACTTACCTGAATTGTATAAAAAAAAAATTGTATCAGACCAACTCTCGAGTTAACTCGCTAACTCTTATGAGTTTATGAGTTCACTTGTACTCTGCGAGTTGACTCTTGACTAAATTCTTTTTTTAGTAGATTCTGAGTAAACTCTATAAACTCTCAATAAACTCTGTAGACTCTCGAGTTTACCACCGAGTCAACGAATTAACAAGTTAAAAAAATTAAATCAAAATGTAAGTCATTTTTTATTATTTTCTATGTGTTTAACATTCAACATATATTCATTTAGCGTGCTATTCTCAAATAGAAAATTATTAACTTTAATAATACCAAACTTAATAACATCAAACCTTCGATGAGAATGATCTATCACTACTATAACTTTTACAAATTATTGTATATTAGTGATGTATTATTACTAGACTTGATTATTTAAATATTCTGAACTTGATACTGTTTTGCTTTATTATATTGTTGAAATGTTTAATTAGTATATTATTTATAGATATTTTAATATTATTTTTATATGAAATAAACTCTTACGAGTCTGCGAGTAGAGTTTACGAGTTGAGTTCATGAAACTCTCGCGAGTCTACATAAACTCTCAGTAACCTTGGAATCAACTAAAATTAATTGATTTAAAACGGAACCAAACGGGTCCGTGAATTGTCTTGCCCCGAAAGAGTTGGTCTGGAAAGTTAAGGTAACACATGATTTGCCCAGAAAATTTGGTTAGGCTGTGGATATTGTAAGACACGGACACAGTTAAAGTAGCCAAAAGAGACAAATTCCAAGTGTCATCAAAGCACTGGAAATAACAACCTCCATTATTTCACTTTGCTATGATATTTTTCCATTACCAAACGGTCCAAACTCCAAACTCTCAATACTCATACACCCAAGACATGTAATTTTCTGAATTAGTAGCTGATTTCACAATGTAATTTGACAAATATTAATAATGTATTTTTAACATATTTTTTTAAAGTTTAATAGCTACTCTCAACAACAACAACAAAGAAATCATTAATATAGTTTTTAAAATAATTATTATAAAAAAAATATAAATATAATAACTTATTGTTGTTTGTAAAATTATTTATTTTAATTATGTTTTTTTATTATTGATTAAAAATTAAAAAAAATATTATGGAATTTCAATTATTATTCAATAAACTTTCCTAAAAAAATTTATTTTTAATAATTTTTTATCAATAAAAAAAGAGAATTTTAGTAGAAGTATGCCAAAAAGAAAATAAACCCGCAGAGAAGTAAATAAAATTGCAGAAAATAAAAGTAGTATAAATCCGCTATAAAAAAAAAGTGACAACAATGTTGAAGATGTGGAGACCCTACAGCTCAGCTAGAAAGGCTTTAATGCTATGTTTTTAATCCTGTGGAGGGAGAGAGGATGAACCCACAACACTGAAAGTAACGTTAGAAACGAGAAAGTTTGCATTATTCACAATTTCGAAAACTCACTCAAAGTGGAGAAGGGAGTCCCACACATCCTAGCATTAACAAGAAGAAGAAAAAAAAAATCAACGCTTTGGGTTTTTCTCTTGGCTGCAACTTTTGGTCTCTCCGCAGAATCTCGTTCCAATTGGAGTTCATCCTCTAAAGTAAGACCCTTTGAGCTGTTTTTCTTGAATTTCACTGAAAGTTTCGTTTTTTTTACTTGAATTTGTGCTTTTTTCTCATGTGGGTGTGTTTGTCTTTGGTTTGACTTTTGGGTTTGTGTTTTTGTGTTGGAAGGGGGAAGGTGGTGTTTGGAATCTGGGAAAATGGGTTTGTTTTCTGGGATTTTTATGGGGGTGTTGTTCGGCATCGCATTGATGGCTGGATGGGCGCGCATGATGAAGTACCGAAGTGCCAAACGATTTGCAAAGGTATGAGTTTTGGTGGTTTTTGTTTTTAGTTCATTCATGCTTTGACTTTGGTTTTGTTGATTAATGCTTGAGATATGGTGTGGATTTCATTGTACTAGGCAATGTTGGAAAAATTGTTGATCAACAGAGAAGTGATAAGTAGGTGGCTTTTTCAATTTTGAAATGAAAAAGAATGACAACTTACCAAAGGTGTCGTTTTTCAGTTTTTAGTACTGTTCTCTCGGGTCAGAATTAGAGTTTTATCTCGATAATCTATGTTAACGATTAATAGAAACCTTTATTATGTGTATTACCAAGGTGAAACTCCAATTCTGATAGGAAGACAGTACCAAAAACACCTACTACAGAATTGCATTTAGGTTTTGTCCTTGATAAAAATTGGGTGAGCATTGGGTTCATGGGAGTGTCAAACTGTCAACAATCAATCCACTGGTGAATTTTAATAAAACTTATCATATGGGAGGGGTGTAAGTAATCAATCTTAGAAAGGATCTCATAGGGAAACAATACTGAGTTTGAATGATGAATACTATAAGTGATAGAATGAAACATCATGTCTCAAAAGAGGTTGGTAGGAGAAGAGTGCACAATATTCTTTTCTTAAGCAATTGGTTTGGTCAAAAGAACCTTAAGGATACGCTTTATCAATTTACAGAATTTCTATCTCAGTAAAAAGCAGAAGGAGAACCTTGTATCAGTTGTATGCAATACCTCTGGATTAGATTTTTCTTTTAGGCAGTAAAATACAATCCTTCATTGCCTTCCACAACTGATGTGGAAATTAAGATGTTGAAATAATAACCTTTACCGCACTATTTCTGTTTATAACTATTAACCACTAATTTAATTTTAAACCATAATTAGCTTTATGAGTTATGATTAAAATACTCAAATGCCCTTTATATTAAAAATGTTACAATTAATCTCAAATTCTCAATAACAACATTAAAGCAAACGAATGAGATTTTTGGATCTTTAAACTTATGAATTCTATTTATTTTTTTCTGCCTCCTGCATGAAGTACAGTTGTGCATAAGCTTTTTCTGTTCTTTAAATGTTAGTTGCATCTCCTAGCTGTGATGCCCCTCATTATTATTACCCTTCACATTGCACAAACTCACATTTTTCTGTTCTCTGATTTGCCTTTTCATACTGACTTGAGAAGTGAACAAGTCAAGATGATGTAGGACTGACTGAAAAGACCTGGCTACAGTCTCATCCTAGTTTTTTTTTTCATACTTTCTTTGAATGATAGAGAAGTTAGTGAATCTTATTCCTGCTCAACTCAAAACTATTTTCTGCTTATTCATAAAACAGTTTGAACTCTGGATTCTTCTGGCGAGTTTTCTTCTAAATCCTATTTTCAGTTTCTAAACTTCATTTCTAGGAATTAAGTTTCCAACTTGGCAAGTCCATTTCTTTGCCCTTGAACTTGTCATGGGATAGGATTATGTTTGTGACCTCTCTTGAATCTTTACATATGTTGTTATATCCAGTATTTCTCTCTCCCTATTTGTATTCTTCTATACTTTCTAATAAAGTTTTTTTTATATTAAAACAATTTAAGTTGTGGAAAATTAAAACATGGTGGTGATATACTGTGGTGGTGGGATCTCAAGAATGCGATTGCTTGAATTTTCAGGGTGAAGACAAATTTCCATCACTTTAGATTGCTTACAAATTACAATTAAATTTCATGATAAAAATGGCAAATAAATATAGCAGGGGTATGGGGTTTTAATGTGTTAACATGTTTTTGAGTAGATGGAATGAAATAGTGGAAGAGATGGGATTGGGATGAAGTGGAAATAATGTTCCCTTATTTGAATATTTATAAAAGAAATCACTTAGAATGTACAAACAATTTAAAAGTTTTTTATACTACCATCCAATCATAAATTATCATTGATGGGATAAATTTGTTAACTTTTATAATAATTACCTTAATAGTTATCTTTAGGATGATTTCTTATTAGTTGACAATGTAATTTTTTTTTACACGGATAGTGCATGAAAATTAAATTTTGTAAGAAATTAATTAGTGAATGAGATTAATAGATTAGTAGAATGCATAAATTTAAACTTTCAACCAAGCCCTTAAATATTGCAAACAAATATAGACTTATGACATACAACTAGGGAAAGTGACAACCCAGCATTTCATTCTTCTCCCCTGGCTGAAATAGCATCCAACCACTGGAACGATTTCTCATACCCCTCTATTCCACAGTTCCCCTTATCCAAACAGAATACCATCCCCTGTAGTTTCAAAATGAACAGCAGGATGTGCAATTCTGATTCTGAATTTCACCCTTAAAATTTACTAAACTAAATTTCAAAAGAAAATTTATCAATCAATATATTAAATCTAAGGACCAAAATGATTTGAAATGTTCCGGTCCAAATAGAGCCTAAAAGTTTTGAAATGTATGTAGGAATGAGAAACAAAGAGAAAGGAGACAGTTGAAAATTTAGCCTGTTTGATTTGAAAAAACTTTTTCTTCTTCCATTTCTTGTTTTGACAAATAATAACAAAATATGCTCCTTTCTTTCCTGTTTTCAAATATTTGTACAAGAAATAGTGAAACAACTTTCAAAGTTATCACTAAGTTCAACTTAAATCTCTATTCTTTCTCTGAAAGTATGATATAAATGCATGAATGCATCATGCATTTGTTTTCAGTGTGTGTTGTCTTATGTTTCCTTTGTCTTCCTGAATCCTGCATCAAAGTAGAAGGAATTTTGGATTGCCATCGTTGATGTGACTTATTAGAATTGGAAACTAAATGTATATCATGTTTTGCAATTGCTTGTCATGATTCATTGTTTGATGAATTCATAAAGATAACTCTGTTGAGAAACTGCATAATGTCCCATTATAAGATTTTATAGATGGAGTATGTTGGGAGGGAAACTTTGAATCAGAAATCCTTGCATGTTGAATAACAATCAATACTGTTTTCTGTATATAACGAGTTACAAGATTATCAATTAATTTATCTGTTTTTTACATAAGTTGTGTTCTAAGCTGTTCATATTTTCTATTTAAAAAATTGTCCTGTTTTAACAATTTTTTTCTTGTCTTAATGTTCATTATTTATTTGCTTTGCAGGCAGCTGACATTAAACTCCTTGGATCCCTTAATAGAGATGATTTGAAGAAAATTTGTGGTGATAATTTGCCTGAGTGGATATCTTTTCCTGTATATGAACAGGTGGATTTGAAATAGTTTTACACAGTGCACCTATTATTCTAGTATGATTGTGTAGTGTGTATAACTCTTCCTTGCATGGGCTTTTACAGGTGAAATGGCTAAACAAGAAACTGACCAAACTTTGGCCATTTGTAGCAGAAGTGAGTATGCTTGCACGCTCATTATGTATTTGTATAGTAATTTACAACAGTTTGGGCAGTGTCATTCATTGATTTCTTACAAGATTTGTTTTATATGTTTGAACTTAAATGTTCCCAAAATTTCTGTAGCTAGGCATGTTATTTTTTAGAATGTAGATTGCTTATTATTGGAAAGTCGCTATAGTTGCGGTCACCCTAGCCTGCCTTAGTTGTGGCCTCTTTGGGGCTGCCTTATTTGCAGTCTCAAGGGTGGTATTTAGTCTCACATTAAGTAAAAATATGGTTTATAGAACTTACAAAGCTTGGACAGTCTTCAACTTACAAGCCGGTTTTGTGGGGTTAAGTTAAGTCCTAAACCCAAATTCTAAAATGGTATAAGAACCTATCCTAGATTCATAGTTGAGCCATCTACGTTGTCACGCTCTAGGCTAGTAGCCCTAGACATGAGGGAGAGTGTTAGAAAGTCGTCTTAATTCATTTAATTGTGTCACCCCTAACCTGCCTTAGTTGTGGCCTCTTTGGGGACTACCTCAATTTCAGTCTCAAGGGTAGTTTTTAATCTCACATTGACTAGAAATATGGATTAAATAGAACTTATAAAGCTTGGCCTATCCTTACCTTAAAACCAATTTTATGGAGTTGAGTTAGACTCTAAGCCTAAATTCTTAATTTTGGTATTAGAGTATATTGTTTCTAATACTCTGTTTGAAAGAAAAAAAATTCCTTAAGTATCTAGCAATAACATTACACAAATATTTGTGTTCCAATAATAAATTCAACAGTTGAATCATTTGATATTATCTTTCTAATAATTTATCAATATTTATTTATGTTTTAAATAACATACTATCTATCAAAATAAAATAGTGCGATGAAGTAGTAAATTGTTTTTGATTTGTATGAAATTTTGTAAAATTGATCTACTTTATAGGGACTTTCAACTTAACGATTGGATTGGTTAATTTCATATTTTTCAAAATTTATTTAGTGGTATAAATACACAATTTTGACTTTTGGTGTCAATTGATCTTGTCCACATATATAGAGAGAGAACAATTCCTATTTTAAGATTGTGAGAACTTTAAATTTAGGTCATACAACCATATATGGATGGTAAAGATTAAAAGTTATTTAGCAGTCACATGACCACTTAAATAAGTCATGTGCATTTTTTTTTAATCTTGACCATTCAAATAAGATCCAATGACATATATTTATAGTTCTTATTTCTTGTTGAAGATACCACATCGACTATAGATATTTGACCAAAATATAATATATATAAGTTGGGGGGAGGGACAATTCTCACCTCTTGAGCTAGCTTTTAAGGTTGAGTTAGGCTCAAATCCAAATTCTAAGATTGTTGTTGGGCCTATCAGACCTCCTACAAATGTATAGTCCTGCAACCTTTATGCTTGATATGTCTAGTCCTTGGTGTAAGGGAATTGTTCGAGATCCCACATCATCTAGAGATATAGCCAAAATAGAGTATACAAGGGTGGAGAACCCTCACTTATTGAGCTTGTTTTTGGGGTTATTCTAAGATTTCTCACAATAAGAAGTATTCTTATTTGATATTTTCCTTTCTTTTTTTTCTTCAAAATTTTTCTATACAATGTTGTATGTACCAATGTTCTATACAATATGCACCATGCTTTGCTTAGACACAAACCCCTTCTCTTTGTGTTCAGGCTCTTGGAGACCTTTTACGTTAAATTTCCTTGCAAACATAGAGGTGTTTTCCTGTTTTGCTTAAATAAATGATGTGATTTGATATTGATTGATTTTGTTTTCTTTTAGGCAGCAACCATGGTGATAAGAGAATCTGTTGAACCACTGCTAGAAGAGTACAGACCTCCAGGAATTACTTCATTGAAGTTCAGCAAGCTGTCACTTGGAAATGTGGCTCCGAAAATTGAAGGTATCAACAAATATCCTCAGCTCAATTTCCCCCCCAGTAAATTTACTACTGCACTTGAGTAATATTTTAATTCTGATAATGAAGCTGCTCTGTCTGTCTATATTGACAGCATTTCTTTTAGATTATGTCATATTTAAAATAAAATTGTGAGACCTTTTGTTGGATCAGGGTTTTGAAATTACCGAAGTCTGTCTTAACGGGTACCATAAGCTTGCTGATGGTATTTATTTTTACAGTATTTCTCCTGTAAACTATTTAAGGGGAAATTTTCAGTATTTAAGAATGCTAATCTTTATATGTTCTAATCCTTGTACACATTGCCCTTCGATCTTCATCTCGACTTCCTTGTGTATTATGTAGCATGTATGTGTTAGAGATGTAATATAAAGCCATTCATGTATCTTCACTTAATAGCTTAAGCTTTTTGGGATTGTTGGTTCGTCACAATTTGGTTTAGAGGATATTATTACCCATATTTTCATTTGCCCTTAATTTTTTTGGGATTCAAAAAATAATTGAAAAGATAAATTCTCTTGTTTGAATTGTTTTATAGGTACTCATATAAACCTAACTTGCATATCTACATCAAAAATTCCCATAAGATAAAATAAAATTCTTGTAATATATTGCAATCCATACTTTAAAGAAATCCCCCGATTGACTTATAAATAGTTATATGCTGGTAAAAGTCTTTGCTTGACCTGCCGATACTCTGCGTCTGTTTGCTTGCTTGCTTCCTATTGATGGATTGATAGATTAGAAGTCAAGATGATGGAAGCCATTTAGTAATCAATTTAGGCTAAAATACAACTTCGGTCCCCCTATTTTTCCCCATCTGCAATTTTGACCCCCTATAAAATAATAGAGACATGTATTCCCCTAGTTTTTGAAAATCAGGAAATTTGCATTTTCTTAACACTTGTGTGTTCTCTTTCCCTTTGTCAAAATTTCTGTTTATTTCATATGTAAAGAATTTTATATGCATAATTTGTTCATCCATGCAGGTATTCGTGTTCAGAGCTTAACCAAAGGTCAAATCATAATGGATATTGATTTCCGTTGGGGTGGTGATCCTAGTATTATTTTGGCTGTTGAAGCTGCACTTGTTGCATCAATCCCTATTCAGGTAAGACTTAGCTGAATCATAATTTCATCAATCCCTATTTTGTTGCATCAACCCATTGGGCTGTTGAAGCTGCACTTGTTGCATCATAATTTTGTGACATTCCTTTCACAAATTTTAAAAATTGAAGTTTTATTGTCTTTTCTTTCAGTTGAAGGATCTACAGGTTTTCACCATTGTCCGTGTGATATTCCAACTTGCTGAAGAGATCCCTTGCATTTCTGCTGTTGTTGTAGCTCTGCTTGCTGAGGTAATCCTTGCTGAAGGCATGTAAATGCATACGAAAGGATATAGTGGCTCTATCTTTATTGGTTTTTTGTTCCTCCTTTTTATTGCTATTCCGAAGTTTTTTAAAAATGATCTACTTGGTTTTTTTATCTTCCTTTTACAGTTGTCTTTGTGCAAACCCATTTGCGGACTACTTTAAACGTAGTTCAAAGCATTTGGATTGCCCATATGCTTTAGTTGCCTATGCATGTTGCCACTGCAAGATATGGTTAATTTGCATTACTTCTATGATTTTTCCATAAGAATCTATGTGTGAACAAGTGTGAAGTTGATTAAGCAAAAAACCAAGGTAGAAAGAGGTCCCTTCATATCAAACATATGTTAATTGAATTTAAATATCAACTTCAGTGACTCACCAAAGTGATGATGTTGGGGCCATTATTAGGACAATAAACTACTCAAAGATTGTGAATGGGGGGAGGGACACTACTGTTAATAACTAAACAGTTTTATTCTTCTCTTGGCCTAAATCTACATTCAAATTGAATTCTTGAAAATCTTTTTTTCACTCTTGGAATTTCTGACTTTTCCATTAACATTTTATCAGCCAAAGCCCAGGATTGATTATACTCTGAAAGCTGTTGGTGGAAGTTTAACGGCTATTCCTGGAATCTCAGATATGATTGATGTGAGTTACTTGTTTTATGTACTGCATCTTTCACTTGACAGTTTTTGAAGTAGCATTTGTAACACTAATATTTACCCACCATTTTACAGGATACTGTGAACTCAATTGTTACTGACATGCTCCAATGGCCTCATAGGATTGTGGTTCCACTTGGTGGCATTCCTGTTGATACCAGGTAAATATTAATCTTCTGGAAGTTTTTGCTTTTGTTTTTATTCTTTCTGATTGCAGATAAAAACATGACTAGGTATGTTGCTATATTCTTTTAACAAAATTTTACATTTCAGTTTGAAAATTGTGTAAGAAGCAAAACAACAATATAGCCTTATCCCATGATGTTGGCTACCTTTGGGTTCAGTTAAAAAACCAAATTCCCAAGGATACTATTTTCCATGATATTCGTTTTAATAATTTTCTCGAATGTCCTTCTTAGTCTCTACCTTTTAATAAGGCTACAAACTTTGGAATCTACTCTCCTCATCAGTGGTTTAAGTGGCCCTTCTTTCCATATATCCAATCCACATTAACTTTTCTATCATCTTTTTCTTGATAGGTGTCACATCAATATTGCCATGTATGCAATCATTCTATATCATGTCCTTGTTTAATCACATATTCATCTTAACATTCTCATTTTTGCTACTTCTATTTTTTTTTATCCTGTTCTTTGTTTAAAGCCCAACGTTCACTATCATAGGGTATAGATAGTTGTATAACAGTGTGATAAAACTCCCAATCTTATCAGATTTCCTTACCCAGAACAAATCAATCTGCAACTTTGAGATTCACTAGATGTTTCCCCTGCATCTTTCGTGCAAATATCACATCTTTCAAACCCCTCCTTTGAAAAAAAAAATAAAGAAACTGGGAATGTTAATTTCAAGTTAGTGCTCAATTATGTTTAGAGTTACACTACATAAGCGGCACCTTTTTTTTTTTTATTTTCTTGCAGTGAACTGGAGCTTAAACCCCAGGGAAAACTTGCACTGACTGTAGTGAAAGCGACTGCTTTAAAGAATATGGAAATGATTGGAAAGTCAGATCCTTATGTAGTTGTGCATATTCGACCATTATTTAAGTATAAAACCAAGGTTATTGATAACAACTTGAATCCTACCTGGAATGAGAAATTTGAGTTGATTGCAGAAGACAAGGAGACCCAATCACTAATTCTTGAGGTTTTACCCAACTAATACTTTACCTCCTTTTTATGCCGCTCTCTTCTGCCTCCTTTCTTAGGGATATGCTGTGACATTTTTGTTTTCATAAATATATGCCCTTAAATTATGCTAATTACTTATTGAAGAATTTGAAAATTTTATTTTCATATATGTTCAATATATATGAAGATGAAAATCTGGTTAATTAATTGTCTGCTTGTGGTTTTGAAATTAATGTAAGATGATTAGAATTATGTTACATCTTCCCAAGTATGATTACTTTTGTTTCACAGCCCGGATGATTTGAATCTCCTAATTCTGATTGCAGACCATTCTTTTTTTGAAACTAGATTTTCCTTGCAACACTAAAATTTTCTGTTTGTATATTTTGCTTCAAGTCACAAAATTTCTGGATCTGCCACCGTTGGCAGTTCTATAATCTCTGGTGGTAGATATTAGAATTTCTACTTGATTACTGACTCAAATGGCAGGTTTCCTATGCATGTCATTTCTTAAAATTTGGTGATAGTTTCTTTAATATTGACCAGAGGTTTTATGTTTTTATTTAACTTGGTTCAAACCAAGGGTTTCATCCATCTCTACACTGTTACAGCGGTTAATGTATAGATTTGAAATTCAATGTTTTTTCTCCCTATAACTCAAAATAAACTGTTTCTATACCTTGATTAATGTAAGAGTTAGCACAAATAATGTTCATTCCTCTCCAAACAGGTTCTTGATAAAGACATTGGACAAGATAAGCGATTGGGAATAGCACAGTTACCCCTTATTGATCTAGAAATACAAACTGAAAAGGAGATTGAATTGAGGCTGCTGCCCTCACTTGATACACTGAAGGTGAAAGATAAGAAGGATCGAGGAACCTTAACAGTAAAGGTATATGCAACGATCTATTTGTAGTTGATAGTGACATTATTATGGAGCTTTGTACTGTATACATAGATATAAATGTAAACTAAGAAAAAGAGAATATAAAGATTTTTCTCTTCCCTTCAGGTTTTCAGATCTTACTATCATTTGGATAATTTCTCCTATTTGTTGGTCACTTATAGCCCTCTTAGTTGATTCAAGATCATAACCAGGATGCAATTTCAGGTCATGTATTATCAGTTTAACAAGGAAGAGCAGCTGGTTGCACTAGAGGCAGAAAAGAAGATACTAGAAGAAAGGAAGAAACTGAAAGAAGCTGGAATGATAGGAAGCACGATGGATGCACTAGATGGAGCAGTATCAGTGGTAGGCTCTGGTGTTGGACTGGTTGGTACTGGTGTTGTTGCTGGTGCCGGTCTTGTGGGAAGTGGTATTGGTGCTGGAGCCGGGCTTGTTGGAAGCGGCATCGGTGCTGGAGTTGGTATTGTTGGGAGTGGTCTTGGAGCCGTTGGTAGTGGACTGAGCAAGGCAGGGAAGTTCATGGGAAGGACAATCACTGGTCATAGTGGCTCCAGAAAGAGTGGTTCTTCAACGCCAGTCAACAATGCACAGGAGAATGGTGGTGGTGCAAAGCCTCTTTGATTCCTTCCTTTGTATTGTAAGACTAATGAATGGACCTTTGCAGGTTCAAGCTTTGCTAATAGATAGATTTCCTGTGTATGTGTTGCTTTCTTTTTTTACCATAATGTTTTCTCCAAGGCTGTGTTAATCTACTAGATTGGCAAAATGGTAGCAGAAATATCAAGTTAGTTCTGTTGCATCATCTTTGTAATTATGCTTAACCTCAAGTTGTGATAAAACTCATCAAATTGTAAACATTCCTTATTTAATTCAGGTGCATGATGCAACTTGTATCATCCTTATTTATAATTGTGTGAGACTTTGAGTTGGATTTGTAATAAAACATGAAAATTGTTAAAAATTCCTTATTTATTGGAAATCAATGTGGTTCAAAACAAAAGGGAATAAACATTCTAAGCTACTCCATAAATTTACTAAGATATAACATTAACAAATACTTTTCAATACTTGTTTTGACATATTTTTGCTAAAATATTAATCCAGCCTACAAATGAATGTGAAGTTTCGATTAGTAAATGGTTATTTTTAAAACTACTTTTTTGTACTGAATTCCACTACTCTTGTGCCACTGATTAATCAGCATTCGCTTAACAAAATGGGACAGCAAACATTGTCGCTTTTGATTTTAGTAAATTTTTAAAATGTATTTATATGAAAATCATAAAAAGTGAGAAATGCATATAAATTAATTAACATTAAAGTCAATAAACTTACTATATATATATGATAGGTTGTAATTGAATACCAATGTAAAGCTGTCTTATAATATTATTATATAGCTTATTTTATCAATACATATAATTATATATGGATAAAAAAATATAATTATATACAATGCCAGTTATTTAATGCTCAAATAATGTGACCGTTCTAAAAATTCTCCACATAACAGCATACTAAACATTATGTATAGACAAACGTACATGTTGCATTTGTTTTAGCATTTTGATATAGGTCTTCTTGTATTAGGGAGACTTTTGATTTTCTTTAAATGTGGGGTATGTCCCGTTTATTATTGTATCATTTTGGGTTTAATATAATTTACATTTTTTTCCAAAAAAAAAAACATATATTAATTCAAACACCCCGAATTTTTTGTGATTTTAAATATCATTGTCAAAAGAATGGCATCGCAAATCCTTGATAAGCTTAGATTCTTCTGTAGCTTCTGGCCGTTTTTGTTTTAGTTCACATCTGTCACTTGGCACCATAATTTAGAAATCTTATCATGCACTAAAGAATCTTTTCATGAACAAAGACCTAGTTCATAAACAAAATAATAATCATTTCCAGGTCAACAAGGTCATAATGTGAAGTCTCAAACAACAACAAAAATATATAACTAAGATTGTGTCACCTAATTTGTAGAGTACTCATCATCATAATACGATTTTGTTTTTAAAAAAATCAACTATAATAATGTTTTAGTTGTTTTTAGATTAAATTAGAAATAGATTTCTATTGTCGTAGTACTTCTGTATTCCATTATTGATGTTTTTTTATTGGTAAATGGTTGGTAGACAAATTTTAAAACAAAATCTAATGAAAAATATTGCAAGAGATATGATAATAAAAATGCTAAAACTTTGTTGAACCAATTGAAAAATCCATTGATATTAGTTGGGCGTGAGTAACCACTGTCACTATCTCTAGTTATAAATTTGTCACACGATAAATAAATAATATGTCTACTACTGGCAATGTAAACATTTATCATTGACAAAGACATTAAAACGGTCTCTATTCTTAATCATGCTTTCATCATTCACAATATTTTGCTTAAGTGGTCTAAGTTTTATTTCATTTGGACTAACAATATGTAAATAAATGATACGGATGAGAGACAATTTTTTTTATATTAATTCCAGTGTGTGTGAAATGGGCCTTCAGAAACAGAAGAAGCAAGATAATTTTTAAAGTATCTAGGTTAAAGAGTGGAGCAAATAAGAATTTATCGTTTTTTTTTCTTTTTTGGTACAGAGAATTTATTGGTTCTAATTTATAACATAAGAATAACTTTAGTTTTAATATTATCTTTTTTAACGGTAAAACAAATAGATTTGGAAAAATTACCAACGTGAAATATAAGTCATACTTCATTGTTGCGACTTCTACGCTTTATGGCAACCGTAAAAAATTGCTCTTAATTATTTATCGTTAGACATTGTTTGTGACCGTGTAAAAAAAGTGAGAGGAAGTCAAATCATACTCATAAAATACCACTTACTTTATATTAATAAATTTGTTAAAAACCATACTAATTCAGTAATTTCAAAATGAAATTACACCGTACAAAATAGTTATTAGAAATCAGATATGGGACCTTAGGTCATAGAATTATTCGCAGGAATTAAAGTATTAAAGTATGTGTCCTTCACGGGATCATTATGATGTAGATGAAACGTATGATGAGTTTTGTCCACTACTCTGCCATGATTCACAGGTAACCAACAGTTTAAGCCAAAGGTGCCCCGATGAAAGAATTAGCATCACTGTACCTTCTCATGGAGATTTATTGTATCTTTGAATTTTGGTATATAACGGTACACGATGAAAGATATTTTCTTTTCAAAGCATTAAATAAAAACATTGAGACTGCAAATTAACAACAATGTGTCAAAATCCCAAATTGGCCCTTAGCTAAAGAAGGAAATAGAAATGCAGCAAGGAGTAGACACATTGGGAGTGACTCAAGTGAATTCATGAAGCTAACCTAGAGCTTTTGGAATTGGAAGGAATCATTTGAGAGGCACAAACCCTTGTTTGTGAAGATGTGAAAGTAGTCTACATGCATGTTTGGATAAGTTAATCAGGAATTTGTAAATCAACTTACATCAAATTATTTCATTTTAATTAATGATTTTAAGTTCAAGTCATGACATATAGTTATATTAAATATTTGTAAAAAGAATTTTATCATTCATAAAAATTTTACTAGTTGAAATTGTATTATCTCTAATGCAAAATATTTGTGATTTATATAGTAAAATAAAATTGAATAACTTTTAATGCTCAGTCTACTTTGGAAGAAAAATATTCTTTCTTTGCATTTGTTTTATTTTGATAATACTTTTGAAAAAAGGCTTTAACAATTATTAAAAACAAACACCAATTGGATTGTTTCATAGGCTCATGATATGAGCCAAGGCAATGAGATCCGTGGTGTCCAATAGATTGCCATTATTAGTTATTTTTTCAAATAGTAGTTGCAAGAAGATTATTACTAATATTAATAAATAGTAAATGGTTTTGTAGCATATCAAAGATTTAACGAAACAAGAAGAATCAAGAAAACTTTTTTCCATTTCCAAAAGAGGCTTCTCATCCTTTGTGAGGACATCTCTTAAAAGAAAGGTTAACCTAAAAACAAATCCAATAATTGACAAATAGTATCCGTGTAAGATCCTATATATAATATCTTATTTCGGTGTATAACAAATTGACAGCACTTCACACCCTAATAAGAGTGTTTTATTTTTTCAAAATAAAAAATAAAAATGTTGAATGGTCCACTGAAATGAAAAAGAATGTCAAGAATAAAATGGAGTAGAATGGCTTATATTTCTTCTTTTCAGAACATGCACAAGTTATGTGAGGGAGAAGAGGACAAAAATACACTAGAGCAGACATTAATACAATATTGAACAAATCGATCAGTAATGTTCACATAACCTTATATACGACAACTACCTCGTTCTCATATGAACGTTAATACAAATGCATGTTGTGATATTGAAGATGCCAACAATACTCATCACTCACCCGCAAGAGATATCAATCTGTTGTATGAAGACAAACAACACTGTCCCATTCCTTTATCATCGATCAACGTGGATGATCCATTTACGAGGCTGTAGCCAAATATAACAAAATCTTAAAAGGAATATGTTTATTGAAAAAAAAATAAGAAAAAGAGGACCTATTCATGAGTCTAAACCGTCACAATATTACATATACCATAAATTATTAGGCTCTGACTTTAAGTCAGTTTACACATTTAAATTACAAGTTTAATTAATTATTAACATCATTGTATAAATATAATATATAAATTAATTAGAACGTGGGTTTGCTTTGCTCTCTAACTCTATAATTGCTTGTAACAAAAAAAAACTATAATTGATCATGTATTGTTTATTGTTTATTTTGCTACATTTGATCATTAATTGGTTTGCATTTAATTGATTGTATAAAAGAGTTCGATCACTCTGATAATCAATAAAATTAACCTCTTAACTAAGAAGCATACCCAAATAAGTACATCTATACATGAGACAAAGTATGGTACTCCTAGATACAACATTTTAAAGATTATACTAAGACGTAATACGACCAACATATAACCCATAAAACTGGTACTCCATAATACTACTAGCGTAAACCTTAAACATGATATCCAATGGATATAGCTGAGCTCATAACACACATTAAATTTATGAACAAAAAAAAAATACAAGTTCAATTTTCGTAAGATATATCCATTCTTAAGTATAAATAAATCCCGAACTGAGTTATTATCATCGTTGTTAATAAAATAAAAACCTTAAACATGATTATAAGGATATAGCCTTGTGATCTGAATATCACATGGTTAAATCCTCTATTTTTTTTAAAAAATTGTTAATAAGTACCTTAAGACATTAGTTAAAAAATTATTATATAAATTATAAAAAAATGTAAAAATTTTTTATCAACATCCCAATTTTTCTTCTTCTAACAAAAATAATTCCTTAACCAATGTTAATATTTACTTTTTTAATAATAAAACTGTATGAATTTACTCTCTTCAGATCTTTCAAGTTACAAGGTAAGGACCTCGTATGCTGAACCTCCCTTTATTAACATAATTATATAAACGTGCAAATTTTAATTTAGAACAAAAACATTAATATTTCATAAATCAGCATTAGCTATTGTATGCATAATAGTAATTATTCAAAATAAGTTTATGTTAATTTAGTTCTGTTGAAAATATTAATTAATGTAAAATCTTTGATATCTTTGTGACGCCAATACGCGATTCTTAATCATTTATTAATCTCTGAACAAGTGGATCTGAAGCATGTTGTTTGACAGGCAACTTTCGAAGGAATATTTTCACGTTCAAATTCAGTTGCACTTTTGGACCCCCAAAATGGGGGGATAAAATACCAGTTGAATTGCAACTTCAATATTACTTTTTTTTTCTTTCTTTCTAAATGCAACCTCAATATTACAACAATAAGTTTAGTTTTCGTTCGAGATCAATGTACTTTATATTAATTTTGTAATGAGAATAAATAAAAACTATCTTAACTATTTTTATTACATAACTTAATAATTTTACTATATATAACAATTTATGATTAAATAATAATATAAAATTTATATTATAATTATATTTAAGTTAAATTTTATAGAAATAGTCTAAATATTTTTTATATCAATGCACTTATGTGTTTTTAAATTAAATATTATCAATAATAAACAAAACTATAGAACATTTTTTAGTTGTATGGTAAACATATATTTAAAATCACCTTCTTAGCAGATGAGATTAATTAACCCATTCTTTGAAGATTGGTGAGTTTTATTAGTTTAAAAACTAGTGTTTAAAAAGTGAAAAATATTTTTTTTATGAATTTTAAAGACAACTAATAGATTATACAAAACATAACAAATTTGTTTTTATTTTGTAACTTAATAGTCTACAAGATATTCTTTATCTCACGAATGGTATAATTTAAAAAATAAAAATATGGCTAATTTTGCTATATTCAACCCAATATTATGTTCCATTTTTAAATAGAATTAATAATATTATACATTGAGATTATACTCGATTTACATGTTATACGTATTATACATTGACCATCAAGCATCATAAAAAGCTTAATGTCTTAGTATTAATTAGATTCTTAAAGAAATTAGTTAAAAAGTACTGAATATATTTTATTAAATATTTTAAATTACTTGAAATTATGTATCGATTGATTTTTATATTTTTATGGAACAAATTAATTATCCTTTTAACTATACTCTTAGAATTTTAAAAGCTAGTATTGCCAAAAAGTCATAACATGATTTAACTTCTTAGTTCTTATATGTATTGTTCGTTGTTCGGTCGTCTATTTGAAACTCTTCCTCAATAAGGATGAAAATCTCCCTATATATTTTTTATTTAAGAAGTTTAAAAGCTAGGTTTTCCTTTTCTTCTTATATTTCTTTTTTATTTTCTCTTCCTCTTTTGATTAAATAAAAAAGAAAACATAAAGTAAGGTCTTGGACATAATAATAATCAGTTAAGCTTTGGAAATATCGCTCTCACGGGTCAGCTCTGACCCCCGACAACCATGGGCTTCTACTTTTTTAAACTAACCTATGCTATTAGAAAGTGGGCCTCACATGATATATTCCGATTTCTAAATAAAATTATTATTATTATTATTTCACAAAATTCATAAAGCTTTTCTGGATAAGATCGTGAGTCTATAATATACTATATATAAATATAATATGGGTTTCTGTATAAAAATATTGTACAACTTTTTTTTCTCTGAAAAAGAACAATATTGCATGTTTTCACACACACGCTATTACCTCTTTTTTTTCTTTCTATAGGGGAAATAAATTCAGGGTCAAAGTCAATATATTATTGTAGAGTAAAGGAAAATTGATACCACTTCACAAATTAGTTTTAGGTTTCTTCATTAGGCCATGGAACTTGGTGAGTGAGCTGTGAAAGGGTTACTTTTACTCTGTTTTATTTTTTGTTGTTCTCGAAAACCTTTGCCACAATACCTTTCACATTAAAGTGAATTGGATTATGCGTTGGCTTCGTTCGTCGCATACTTGTCCCAACATTCTTTAAGCTACGCTCGTTTTAAGGACAAAGGGGTTTTAAAATTGTAATCCACTCAGATTCAAAACCCGTCTCATAATAATAATAATAATGATGATGATCACTAATGGAAAAACAAAATATTGTCCTAAAATAATTATTAGTTTTTAATATAATATAAATTATTTTTTCTTATTTTTTATAATATTGATAATATGGACTACAAAAATTAAAAAAGAATTAATAATTATAAACTTAATTTTATAAAGTTGTTATTTTTCTTCATTTATTTTATTAGTTTTTCTTCATATGTTTAAAATATCCTAGATTCACAATTATAACGGCACAAAGGCGATACCATTTATTATATTGCAATTTCACCATTGGTGGAATGTTATTAATATTGATGTCGCATAATGTTGACATTCTTTATAATTTAAATCGTGTGTCTATATTTTTTATTTTAATTATATATTTAATTAAATTTATTTATTTTTAAAATTATGAAAATTTTATTATGCTACTATGTTTTTTCTACAAATATAAAATTATCATTTTTATTTAAATATTTAAGACTTTATGATGGATTTGAAACATGGAAGACTACTACTAAAAATTATAGGCCAAAAAAGTAAAAAAAAAAATGATAAATTTTAAAGGATTTTACAAAGACAAGTAATTGGGGTTTGAAGAGATAAATCATAGTAGATGTTTAAATATGTGAATCGAAAGAAAAAAAAAAGATGTTCAAATATGTTTATTTTGTGTAGAAAATAAGAATATAAAATTTTCAAGTAACAGAAATTGTCGATATAACTAAATTTACTTAATTTGAGAAATATATGAACTTAATTATCTTGAAAAAAATCGAAAGAGAACAATCATGAAATCAAAGTACAATCATGTCTATTATTATTTAGCGAACTTTAAAATGTTCTTAAGGTAAAATATTATTATGTGGAAAGATGGCAGGCAATGTAGGTGGTTAATATAAAATATCTTTTATAAATGAAAACACCCTTAGTTGGTCTAACTTCCATTTATTTTTTATGTGTATATCTTTTTTATAGAAAAAATAGTTTTATTTACATGTCTATTTATAAGTTTTATAAACTATTAATAATATTTTAAAATATATTATTATAATTTTCAAATTCTTAAATATGTTACACATACATCTATCACGGATAATAAAGAGAGAAATAGTTTTAAAAATAAAAAAAATCATATAAGATAAAATAATAATTATATTTTTAAATTTATACGCTATCTTTAAAATATATATAAAAAAATACTGATGACTAAATAAGCTTTTAAGTCAATATACATTAGCAAAAATGATATGTCAATATGATTTGACCATTTTGATCATTGGGTACTCTTTTTCAACGACCTGTTTCTTAGGTAGCTAAAATTTTATCAAAAGAAGTATCAATGCTAATTAAATTCGTAATTCTCCGAGGAAACATTCTAAAAATGAGTTAGTATTTATAATTTTTAGATGAATTTAATTGGGTTATAATGACATTGTAATATTTTTATATGATTATTTAATCAAAGATTATAGTACAATTAAAATTATTAATTTTATATAACATTATTTTAAAAATTGTATTCAAAGTGATTTTTGATTGATTAACTGCATAAATATTTTTAAATTGACGTTTCCCAAAATTAAATTCCTTTTATATGAATTTTATATAACAATAATTTCACGCATCGACCTAAGAAAAAATGTCTAAGCATTTATCATATTCAAAAGAGCTTAAAAAACCTCATTTCTCTCTTATTATGGGAAAAAAAAGGATAATGATATTTTCAAAAAGGAAGATTATAAGCCACTTGATGGCTGTTACCTATTGGCACCCACCCTACCTAAGTATGAGTGGATATTATCTTTTTATCAAATCATCATGCACTTGTATACTCATTATTAAACAAGAGGTCTTATATATCATTATATCAACTAACACATGTAACGTAAATAGGAAGTAGGACTACAGCAACCTTGCCTAATGTAATTTATCTATGCTTGTTAATCAAAAAATAAATTAAACGAATCATTATAAAAATAAAATTAGATTTATCTCCTATGGTTTGTTTGATTTGATGAAAAACAAGAGAAGGAAGGGACTGTGGATGGAAACATTGGAAAGAAAATATAGAAATTTTTAATCCTTTCATTATTTGGAAGCATCAAAAGAGAGAAAGTAAGGGGGAAAAATTAGTGAAATTTCACTTAAAAATTTATTCCAATTTGAAAAGAAATGAGAGAATAAACAAGTACGTATAAATATATAATACAAAATTATCCTTACCTGCATATCATATTTTTTATTTGAGATATTTATATTAATTTTCACACACACACACACACACACACACACACACACACACACACACACACACACACACACACACACACACACACACACACACACACACACACACACACACACACACACACACACACACACACACACACACACACACACACACACACACACACACACACACACACACACACACACACACACACACACACACACACACACACACACACACACACACACACACACACACACACACACACACACACACACACACACACACACACACACAACACACACACACACACACACACACACACACACACACACACACACACACACACACACACACACACACACACACACACACACAACACACACAACACACACACACACACACACACACACACACACACACACACACACACACACACACACACACACACACACACACACACACACACACACACACACACACACACACACACACACACACACACACACACACACACACACACACACACACACACACACATTCTTTTTTCTTTTCACTTTATCTTTTACCAAATAATTTAAAAAAATCATTTCACTTTCTACTTTTTTTTTCCTTTCCCTTTCTTTTCTTCACTTTTTTATCCTAAACCAAAGATACCATTAAACTTTTAATATGTAAATTTATTTATTAAATTATCATAAATAATTTTATTTAACATTTTCTTAATTTATAATAGTGCAAGCCTTTATCTAATAAAAGAAAAGATACAAAAACATAATAATAAATAATACGAAGAAAATAAACGATAACGTTAATTATTTTTTAAAAAATAAAAACACTAATGAGACTTGTTGCATGAGTGTGTGAGTATTTACTCTTAAGATACTAGTATTGTTAATTAAATAATTATTAAGTTTTAATTCTTTAAAAATATATTAATAATAAATAAATAAGTTTTAAAGACCTAAAACCATAACTTCAACCACATGAACCCGACCGTAGGCAAGTGTAGGAGTGTGGGGAAAAAAAATTGGTTCAAACCGAATTGGTTTTGAAATCAACCTGATTTTTAAAATAAGTTTGGTTTGAATCGAATTATTTTTCTAAACCAATTAAGTTATGCAAACTATTTTTTTAGTTTTTTAATTAAAAATATTTGAAAATTAATTTGAAATTAGTTTGGTTCGTAAATCAGTTTAAAATTGATTTATATATAATCAGTTATTTTAGATCAGTTTAAAAGAATCGATTCTTTAAATTAAAATAGTTTGATTTGATTTATTTTTATCGATTTTTGCACACCCCTAAATCAGGATGATTTGCGCCACAAAACACAAATATTAAACAGTGGGCTCGATTTCTATATTGAATTAATTGAATGAGCATAGTACACACTTTAAAACGGTCAATGGTGATTTAATACTTAATACTATATATTATAAAACGGGTATCAGATTTGGGGTGTTAACTGTTAAGAGTGGACTTTAGGGTCCACACAATTCTTTGTTACTCAACTTACATGAAAGAGACTGTTTGTTGTGTTATTAATTGTTTATTACTAATTTATGCATGTATCAGATAACTTAACACTGAGGGAAGAGAAAAGGTGCTAAAAAAAGAAAAGAAAATAGTGGTAAACGAACAGCATGCAGCATGCAGCATGCAGCATGCTTGAAGGTCAACCCTTTTTCTGATGTGAGACTGATTCACTGTGACTGAGCCATGAACATTGCTTTCTGCTGAAGCATTGCATTTGTGATAAGTGATAACTCATCCATGTGGCTCCATCAAACCAGTATCTCATTTCAGGATTTTGGTTTACATGTTAGTTAAGTTCAGTTTCAAATACAATAGTTAATTTGTTTTGAATACGTACGGTATATATTTGAAAATACTAATTTAGAGAAATCAATTGATTTATGAATTATATATATATATATATATATATGATGAAATTTAATTAGTAATTACATTACTACTTAAAAAAGTTATATGCATTTTTCATTTGATCTTGCTCATTAACATATGGTTTAATTTTTCATTTCTCACAATAAAAAATATTAAAATACATTTTGTCCTAAAATAAGTGTGGTTATAAGTTATTTTATATGGATAAAAAAATTAATAAATAAATAAAATAGAATAATAATTTTACAAAACTAATATTATTAAATAAATAAAAAGAATGATATTAATATTAGATTCAAAAATTAAAATATTGATGAAAAAAACCCATTAATATTACATTAAAAATTCAAATACAATATTTATTTTGCAATATTTTTTTTTAAATATAACATTTTTCTTAGGAGGAGGAGACAGTAGTATTGTAAAATATTCAAATTAAAATATAAAATTCAATATAAGTATTACTTAAAATAATGTATATATTCTAATTATGTTTTAAATTTTATTGTACTTCTAATGTAATTTAAGAGAATTAGATTTCTGTAAAAAAAAAATAAAAAAGAGAGAGAGAGAGTATTTGATGAATAACAATGGTATGCCATGGTTGTGGAACATGGGTGTGCCGACTTGTAAGGAAAAGTTGCGGTGCTTGATGCACGTGATATCAGGGAACGCTCGCCACGTGCACTTCCTTCGATCGTGTTTAACGAGATTCATTCACTTTTCAACGGGATTCTCGTTGACTTTGATTCTATCATCAAAACCAACGCTCACAAATCACATTTCACTGTTGCCACCATCAATCATCAACATTATATAAATTTTTCCCTTTATTTTTTAAATTTTAAGTTAATTTTACTCAGGAATTTTTTTTTAACCACTAAAATTTATATGAAAAAATAGGTGTGTTTAGTTTATATTTTCATTTACTGTTTTTATTTTTTATTTTCATTTTTTAAAAATTATTTTCATTTTTAAAAGATTAGAACTTTGGAAACATGTTTGGTTTGACTTTTTGAGTTTTGTTTTTAAAACATAAAAATTATCTCATTTTTATTTTACCCAAACAAGGTCCTGTCTAAACTGAAAATCAGATTTTATTGTTTTCAGTTTTTGGTTTATTTGAAAAAATATTTTCACTATTACTATTTTATATTTCTAATGAAAATAAAAAACAAAAAATAACCAAACTAAACATTCTTTTAAATTCTCATTTTCAATTTCACTATATCATTAAATATCAAATATTCATATAGAAAATGAAAATTTAAGAGTTTTATAGAAGAGAGAGTTGATAAAAAAAGACTGAACTTAATTACTTAATTTTAAAATAAAATATATGTAAGAACTTATTTTAAATACACATGTATTGGTTAAAAAATGAGAATAACTAAACTACTAGGTAAGATACCTTAAAAAAAAAACTAAACTACTCAGCTCAAACAACATTTGATGGTTTCCTCTCTTTACAAACGAGTACGAATCTCTAGTTCTCTATTACGGCAGGTGAGCATTTGTCTTCTTGTTTAATATCTTTAAATATGACCCTAACATACCAACTAATAATATTAAAATAATATATTTTAACTATAATTTCTTAAAAAGGATCCTTTTTTTTAATAAATAAGATTTAATAATCAAGTAAGAATGATAAAATGACATTTTTAAGTTAAAATTCCTTTAAAATGATAAAAGTGAAAATCATTTACATAATCATGATAATTTCAATAATTTGCAAATTAACACAAATTAAAGAAATGTTAAATATCGTGTATGATAAAGAAATTAATAAAAAAAATAGATAATAACAATCTATGTGTAATATTTATACATAAACTTTCTTTGTCTCAATTCATTTTAATAAAGAATAAAAAATGTTTTTCTTAAATAGTTCAAACTGTTTTTCCGTCACTTTTATTTTATCAATTTTTTACCAATTTGGCTTTGACCCATTCATTACTGGTCTTTTTGCTCACTTGATTTTCTGTGTTATCAAAACTGTCAAGTATCAACTCAACAGGTGACTATAACAATTTTCCAACTGATTTGATCTGTTTTCTTTTAATTCTTCGTCGTCACCATACACTTTATCATAATATCTTAAGCAAGCCAAATCTATTAAAAGAGATTAATCTTTTAAATAGATTTTCAATATCTTGATAAATTAATTGTTTACTCTCTATCATAATACATTACATACATGAGTTCACCCCAAAAAAAAAAAAATAGTGCATGTGTTTGTTTTAGATTTTTTTTTACCTATTTTAACTCAAATATCAACCTCAAAAATAAAAACTCAAATATCTTTACAGCAATTGTTAAGAGGCAGGTCCACAAACAAAAACAGTCCCAACTTGCAACTTCCTCCAAACAAAGCACTTATGAAACGTTTGAACTTTTTTCTCCAACATAACCTTACTTAAATAATTAACTATCACTCTCCAAATTAGCTTTTCTTTCGTGTTATTCCTCTCAAATGATATCATTTTAAAAGTTATATTTTTAAAACGATATCATTCTAAATCAAAGCTACCTCATTTTAAAAGAATAACACAAAAAAGACAGCAGAAAAATCAGGTTCATCAACCTCATACTCTCTCACCTTCTAAGCTATTCATTTATTATTTTGTTAAGAAAAAGGGAATCTTGATAAATTTTTATCAATATTATTCTTAAAAAGCATCCCTCCAATTATTTTTATTTGTTTTCCCCATTTATCTATCCCAAAATATCGTTTGGCCAAGGAAAGAAACCAAACCAAACCAGTAGTCACTCCTCACTGCTAGTCTCTCTACTCACTATTCTCTATTCACCTTCTCTCTCATGAATGGTTAACATTAACATTTTCATTTCCATTTCACTTTCATTATTACAACCATGCCATCGCGTCCGCCGCCACTCTCTCCTCCTGCCACCGCCGCATCTCATCGGCGCCAAATAATCCTCTGCGGCGCAATTGGCGGCGCGCTCTTTCTAACGGCGCTAATAATCTCCGTCACGATTTTCATCTACCGCAAGCTCTCCTACTCCCGAACGGCGCCGTTCGAGCACAACCAGCGCCGTTTCTCGTACTCCGTTCTCCGCCGCGCCACCAACTCGTTCTCGCCCTCCACAAAGCTCGGCCACGGAGGCTTCGGTTCGGTTCACAAAGCAACCCTCCCTTCCGGCCAGACCGTGGCGCTTAAAGTGATGGACTCGCCCGGTTCGCTTCAGGGAGAGAGAGAGTTCCACAACGAACTAACGCTGTGTTCGAATCTTAAATCTCCATTTGTGATTGCGTTGCTCGGTTTTTCCTCGGACCGGCGTGGAAAAAAGCTTGTTTTGGTTTACGAGCTGATGCCGAACCGGAGTTTACAGGACGCGCTTCTGGACCGAAGGTGTCCGGAGCTGATGAGCTGGGGGAAGAGGTTCGACATCGCGGTTTCGGTGGCGATGGGTTTGGAGTATTTGCATCATGAGTGTGACCCGCCGGTGATTCATGGTGATATTAAGCCGAGCAATGTGTTGCTGGATAGGGATTTTAGGGCGAAGATTGGGGATTTTGGGCTTGCTAGGGTTAAGAATGTGGAGGATCTGGAAATGGTGGATGAGAAGAAGAAAGATGAGGAATTTAGTGTTTTGGAGGGAGAAAGTGTGGTGGATGTTGACCGGTCGCCGGAGAGTTGTCCGGTGAGGGTTGCGGAGTATTCGGATGCTTCGCCGGTGGGGGGTGATAAGTTAAGTGTTGTGTCTGATGGTGGGGGGTGTTTTGAGAGTGTGGATAGTGGGAGTGTGAGTGTGAATGTGAATAAGAAGAAGTGTGGCGGTGGTGGTTCGGGGAGGGATTGGTGGTGGAGGCAGGAGAGTGGGGGAGGAGGGGAATCCGGGAGGGTGAAGGATTATGTGATGGAGTGGATTGGGAGTGAGATAAAGAAGGAGGAACCGAAGAGCGAATGGGTTGATTCGTGTTCGTCGTCGTCTCCAAAGGTGGAGAATGGGAATGAGAATGAGAAGAATAAGAAGAAGAAGGAGAGGAAAAGGTTGGATTGGTGGGCTTCGCTCGATGAGGAGAAGGTGAAGGGAAAGGCGAAGAAGAATAGGAAGCCGAGGGAGTGGTGGAAGGAGGAGTTTTGCGAGGAGTTGTCGAAGAAGAGTAGGAAGAAGAAGAGGGGGTTGGAGTGGTGGCAGAGGGAGGAGGAAGGGGTGGAGCAGAAGAGGAAGAGGAAGAATAAGAGGAGTAGAGGGAGTATTGATTGGTGGTTGGATGGGTTGAGTGGGGAGATAAGGAACAATGGGAGGAGGAATAGCCAGGATTGGGGGGTTAGTGGGGATGTGCAAAAGAGTGGTGGAATTAGCAGCACGCCTAGTATGAGGGGGACCGTGTGTTACATTGCTCCTGAGTATGGTGGTGGAGGGCAATTGTCTGAGAAGTGTGATGTGTACAGTTTTGGGGTTCTGCTTTTGGTTCTGGTGGCCGGGAGGCGGCCGCTGCAGGTGACAGCCTCACCTATTTCGGAGTTTGAGAGGGCCAATTTGATTTCCTGGGCCAGGCAGCTTGCTCACAATGGGAGGCTCTTGGATCTTGTTGACACTTCTATCCATTCCTTGGATAAGGAGCAGGCACTGCTCTGCGTCACTATTGCCTTGTTGTGTTTGCAGAGGTCCCCTGGGAAGAGGCCTTCCATGAAGGAGGTTGTGGGGATGCTTAGTGGGGAAGCTGAGCCGCCACACTTGCCTTTCGAGTTCTCGCCTTCACCGCCATCGAATTTCCCGTTCAAGGCACGAAAGAAGGCTCGGTGAGTGTGTGTGATAATGGTTGTTCTTGTCATGATCATTAACTTGTGAGATTGTATGGTTTTAGTTTTAGGTAAACTCTAATTGATTTTCTTCCTCACCAATTTGTAGAAACTAATGCAGAAAAGAAAGGGGGAAAAATAGTGTTACAAGCCTTATTGCATAAATCCATCCATTTCTTCCCTTTCTGATTTTTGTTTTGTTATGGTTCTTTCTATCTTTCCATCATATGACTGTTTTATTCTGACCTGGTTCTTGCTTTTTAATCTGAAAGAACTTTTTGGGTGCATGATTCTGGCACGAATGCGTGTCTTTGCCTCTACAAAGTTGTTGAATTTCTGGAAATTTCGGGTCCTTTAAAGTTGAAAGAACATTTCTTTTACTTTTGAAGCTATTTTGGCTTGGCCCCCTTTTTAAAGAATATTTTTGTTTAGTGCCTTCTGACTCTAACTGTGCAAGATTTTCAATTTTCATGACCTTAGTGTCTGCAAAGGACCCAAGGAAGATTTATTTATCTTTTTGGTTGTTCAAACTTTATAAAGTTATATGCACAATTTGCCATTGCTGGTAGTATCTAGGTTTCAGTTGCAGCGAACACATCGTGGGCCCAATCGCGTCTTCTACAAGTAATTATGATGTTACTTTGAGCTAAGTGGTGGCTCCACTGTCCCTGGAAATGAAAGAAGAATAATATCATTTTATCATCAGTGCTTGGACCAACGACAAGCCTTTCTTTCATAAGCTTTAACCCCTTGGGAACAAATAAAGAGCACAGATTCTTATCGAAAGGCTATAGCTAACCATCCTTGAAAAACCTAACAAAATAATTAGTAGTATATGGCTGGCTCTTCAATAGAAGTACAGAAATACCCTTTTATTTTTAATGTCAATATTCCATGATGCCATAGCAATGTCTTTTTCCCAATCCTACATTAGAGATCAACTTTTTCTAAAGTTTTGGGAAAGCTTGCGCTTGGTAATTCTATTTTTGAATTGACTGCTCTTACTCATATCTTGGATGACCTGTGGTTTAAGGACTCGGATGCCTGTAAATTGCTGCACAATTGGGGTAGCAAAGTTTTCGTACAAAAATTAAGTCATTTGTGCATTTGCCAATATATTGCCTGACTCTGATCAGTCATAGTGCATAATTTATGGAAATGATTTGAATTTAGCAAGTATTAGCAATTGAAGAATTAATGAAAACAAATGTAGCAATGATGTTGTAAGCCGCTGTATGAACTTCAAGGTCTGACAATATGTTGTTGCAACACTATACATCTTGTTTATCATTCTTGGTTGGTAACTTTCAAGACTTGAAATCATTGACCTCGTCTAAGATTTAACAATTTGTTCCATGCTGCCTTTCTAAAATAATCCTATTGATGTTTTTCACTTGGTATGCATCCATTCTTAATTTCTTATTGCTACTTGCCGATTTATTTCCGTGTAGCTATGTGCATAATCTTCTTGATATTGACATGATACACTGAACTAGAAATTTTGTACTTTACTTTTAACAAAACCATGTCATCAAAGAGGGAACATCAATTCATATGGCAGGTAAAGACGTACTAGATTCTGACTTTTGGGGTTATCAGCTTGAGTAGCCTAACTTGCATTGCTGAAAAAGCTTAACTTCTTGCATGTTGGGAGCCATTAAGCCAATGCGAATCAAAAGTAGTAGCAGGACACTTGTAATCATAGTGAGGTAGGCGTGGCTAGCAGAGCCTTCAATACTTATTAAAGAATAAAAAAATAAAAAAGAATTAATGAAAATTAATATTTTAATATGTGCAATGGATATAATAAATTATATAATTAAAATGTATAATTGGATAAATTATTAAATGTTTTATATAATTAAAATTTGTAATAGATAATATTTTTAATCATATAAATTATATTTTGAATTTAAGATGAACCGTTTATATTGGGTTGAAAAGGTTATTTTTAATTATTGGTATTTTTAATTAATAAAATTTAATTTATAAATAAAAATGAAAAGGATAGACTAAAAGAGATAACGGATTATAAAATCAAGAATACTGATAAAGATGAAAGAAAAGTGGTTTGAGATGGTTAAATCTTTATTGGTGTGATTGTTAAATCAAATTAAATTTAAGAATAAAATTTAAAAATACAGTTTGCAGGAATAAAAAGTTAAAATAATAAATTAAATATCCAATATAGAGAATTAGAATATGGCATGTTCAACAAGAGTGAAAATAACTTCTAAAAGTGCTCATATCTAACATTACTCTTAAAAATACTTATGTAAAACTAACTTCTAAAAACACTTTTATTAAAAAACGAAGATTCAAATTTATAATATAAAAGGAGATTATAATGTTTTAGTATATTAAAAAGAAAAATACTATTCAGTGTCTCAAGGACACTAATTAAGAAATAACAAATAGAAAGTTTTTATTGAAAAGTATAGCAATACAATGCTTTACCATTTCTAATGCAACTCTAATACTAAAATCTTTCTATTTATTAATTTTTTAACTAATTCTCTTAGGCGTCGTTGGTTAGCAAGACTTATTGTAAAATTAGTGTAATGTTTATTTATTCATTTATTTGGAATCTTGTACAATTATTTTAAGTAGTCTGCTTAACTTGCATTTGCCAAAGAAAAATGTATATATGATTGCTTAATGAATTCAATAATGTAAATTAAACTAAGACTTAGTTGTGGTGATAATCGGCATGTCCGTGCAAGTGTGTAATGTTTCTCCTCTTGCCATGTGTGAATCCAACAATGTGTGATGAATTGGAGGATGTTATCCTTAGCGCCAAAACCACGTCTAAATTGGTTGGTTCCTTGGTGGCATCACGATATGAGATGAATGATGCGTTACATTGGGTAGCTTAAATTTGCGATGCAGTTTGGAGTATGGTTGTTGTGTGAAATAAATAACTACAGAAGTGGTCCATGTACAAGTGATGCATTTATTACTACTTACTAGTGGTTGCACTGCACATTCATAAATGCGATAGCATTTGAAATCTGATGGATCACGTATCAACCCTGAGGTGTATCAAAGAACTTCGATCAGGCTATGAAATAATTAGTTTCCCCTTTTAAATTTTAGTATGTTTTAAATAATCATTTTTTAAAAAAATTAGGAATTTGTTGTTTTTAAATTTTATTTTTTATTTTGAATTATTTACCGAATTAAATTATTCCGCATTAATAAAATAGAAAATAATATTTTCAAATTAATTTTTATTATTAATATTAAAAATATTTAACGAATTAAATCTTTATATACAACTTTGTAGAGATGATTATTTTAAAATAGATGAGATCTTTATTAGCTTGACTTGTACATGGAAATGTTAATGGATAGGCCTGCTCAGGTTAACTCTTATTGGGTCGGATCTAATGCCTTCATTTAGCTATTCATTCGCTGAAGTCCATCTAAAGGCTTCATCAAACAATACCACCATGTTAAGCTCATTGAAATTTGGACCCAAAGAATGAAGGGTTATTCTTCCTACATCATCAGGAATTTTTTTTATATCCAACAATTAAAGTGAATTGGTCAAATTGTCCTTCACTTAAAATTAAAATACACCCATCCCCTCCCTTGTGTTTTAGCATTCGTCCCCCCTTTGTGCTATCCTAAGTCTCTCCTCTTTGTTCATCCCACCATTCATCTACATCATTTTGTGGATCATCTTGTTGGCGGTGTAATCTCCTGCTATTGCCATTGTCATGAGTACCCTTATCTCCTCAACGGTGTGTTTGTTTAATTTTTACTGTGTTAAACTCATACAAATTATCAATCTGTATGGATTATACAGATTACCAATCCATATGAACCTTATGAATTGTCAATCCATATGAATCATACGGATTGTCAATCTGTTTGTTTATTAGAACACACATCCTTCAACTTGCATATGGAAAAAACTTACCTCCTCTGTTGTTGTACCGCAACACCCCCACGACAATCACGAACTACGAACGAACCATCATGACAATGCACCTTCACCAAACCAACCACAACAACAAAGGAGGAGCTCACCCAAAACAAAGAATGGTGTATGAAGAAAAAAAAATAGAACAAACCAAAGAAGAAGAAATAAACAGGGGTAAGGTTAGAATTTTAAATTTATGTTGGGTGTAGAAGAATTTATGTTAGATGCAGGAAGAAAAACCTAAGAATGAAAGTTTCTTTTGCAATCCATGAAAAACAAAAAAATAAAGAGCTAGGTTGTTACTTCTTGTACCCAAAAATATGGAGAAAACATGCATTGGAGCAAGAGACCATCGTAATATGGCAATACATACAAGATCCTATTATAATCTTGCAACAAATGGGGATGTAACTTTTGCCTCACTGGTTAAATCCACTCTTGGTGAATATGTAAGGTCATGTTCATTTTCTTCAATAGAGTAAATGCACCCACTATTAGGCCACATTGTTCGCGAAAAGAAAAAACCGGAAGAAATGATTTCATCTTATCATGTTTATATAGAAGCTTGCACTCTGGCCACGGATTATGTTCAAACAAAGACTAATTATTACCATGTTTGTTGTTTCACAAGAAGGCACACCATTTCATAGAGAGGACTTGTGTAACCCATAAGTGGAACAACCAAAAACCAATCCAATGAAAGAAAAAAAAACCAAAAACCGAACGGATTAAATATATACAATTAAATCCGAAATCTAATCCAATCCAAATCGAACTTTGTACATATGTATATATAAATACTATTAGAAAAAATGACCATTCAAAAAATATGTAAATTGGATCAAAATGAGAGATATAATATGAAAAATGATTGTCATCATCCTATAACTAATTAGAACATCTGTATTTTAAAATTATTTAAACACAATATTTTAAATCAATATATTAGTGTTTTGTACTGATATAATACATTTTCTTCGTTTGTATACTCTAAAAGTATATAATTTTAATCCAAACCCTAATTGTAATGCATTTTCACCCATAAAGTAATTAATAACAATTAATTATTTAAATTAAAAATCTAGTTGGGAAGTTCGCACCTCCAAAGTCGACTTCTCAATCAAGAAAAAATCCCCCTTGAAAAATCGGCATCCTAAAGCTGATTTCTCTTCGACATAAAGGAAAAAAAAAGAGATGACTATCTTGCTAGATAATTTGGTAATTAATTTTTTATGATTTTTAAAATAAAATTTATTATAAATATGTTTTTAGTCCAATAAAATAAGTACATTTCGATTTTGGTTCTTATAATTTTTTTCTTCCACTCCATTCCTCTAAGTTTGAAATTATTATTTTTTATCTCCCTAAAATGTAAAATGAATGGATTATTATTTCATGACCTAAAAGAAAATGTTACCGCTTGTTGCAATATATGAGAGTCAAGTGATATCAAAAGACATTAAAATAAACTAACCCACCAAAATATATATCAAATATAAAACAATCAAAATATATAATAATAATAATAATAAATCATCAAAAGTTATCAATAATCAATATAACCTTCAAACACAATCATCAAAATCAATCATCAAAGAAAGACAATCAACATAACTATCAAACACAGTCATCAAAGACAATAAAAAAAAACTAAATCAAAAGGAATCATAAAAAGCAATCATCAATGACAATAAAAAGCAATCATCAAAGACAATCAAAACTCAATAAAACAACATTCGTAAAAAACAATCATCAAAGTCAATCAAAACTCAATAAAAAACAGTCATAAAAAATTAAGAGGGGGTAAATTACCGCTTCGTGTCTTTTCAAAATGGTTTGAAGATATGTGTCATTTAAAAAAAAAATTTCTGATTTTTTTCACGGGTAATCAATTACAGGTGTGGTAGTAATCGATTACAGAGTGATATATTGAAAGGTCATAACTTTTGAATTTGAATTTCAAGAGTTCCGTGGCTGATAATCGATTATAAACCTCTGGTAATTGATTACAAGTTCAAAATTCAAATTCAAACCCCTCTTTAATAACTATTTTTTAAAATTATCCTATGATAATCAATTACAATGCCTAATAATCAATCAATAACCAGAACCTTGAATATCATGTTTTGAAAACACTTTAGTCTCAGAAGTATTACTTTACCTCAAAACAAAATAATATAGTAAGAAAAAATTAATTGTGTCTGAAATAAAAAGTTTCATATCTAATTAAAAAAACATTTTATTACCCTAATAATAATGATGTTAAATTTATGCGGCTAAAAACTGCATGGTGCATATATACATTGATGGGCAAACGATAAAAATGAGTATTTTTTTTCAAATTTACTAGGAGTAAAATTTAAATTAATATTTTTGTTAAATAAATATATAATATATTTTAATATTTTTATTTAAATTTAAGTCTTTTTATTATTTTTTACATTCATAAAAAAATCATAACATAATTTATAACTTCAATTTAGATTTGAATGTATTAATTTAAATTTGACTCCATTTAATAAATTTGAAAAAAAACAAGTATTCCCTTCTGATGGTTTGCCCTACATTGGGATCATCTCCATGCAAGACGCTACCCTACCCTACCCATGACAACTGACAACAGTCACTCATTTACCTTCTTCACAGTTCACACTCACATTCGCTTTCAATAAATCTTCCTTTCTTCTCAGTTTTCTTTCAACAAAAACAACAATGTCCGAACCACCACCACCTTCTTCCTCCGCCATGGACCCCTACGACTTCCTCAAAATCAAACTCAACCCTGACGGCAATTCCCTAACCCGAAACTACGTCGTTCCAACAGTGCCCCCTTCGGCCACCACCCCCTCTTCCGAACCAGCTCTCTCAAAAGATATCCCTCTCAACCCAACCACCAACACCTCCCTCCGCCTCTTCCTCCCAAACCCCCCTCCCCCCTCTGCCGCCAAACTCCCCCTCATAATATACTTCCACGGCGGCGGCTTCATCCTCTACCACCCCTCCTCCCTCATCTTCCACCGCTCCTGCGCCGCCCTCGCCGCCTCCCTCCCCGCCATCATCGCCTCCGTTGATTACCGCCTCTGCCCCGAACACCGCCTCCCCGCCGCCTACCACGACGCCCTCGAAGCCCTCCATTGGGCCCAGGCCCAGGCCCAAGCCCAAGCCCAATCAGACCCGTGGCTCCGCGACTATGTAGACTTCTCAAAAACCTTCCTCATGGGAAGCAGCGCCGGGGGAAACATCGCCTTCTTCACAGCCCTAAATTCTCTCTCCCTCTCACTCTCACCTCTAAAAATCCTCGGTGTAATCATGAACATCCCTTATTTCAGTGGGGTCCACCGTTCCGACTCGGAGCTCCGACTTGTCGACGATCGCATCCTTCCGTTACCGGCGAACGACCTCATGTGGTCCCTCTCGCTGCCAGAGGGCGCGGATCGCGACCACGTGTACTGCAATCCGACGGCTGTGGATAACGAACACGGCGACGCGATCGGACGGTTGCCGCCGTGCTTCATCAACGGATACGGTGGGGATCCCTTGGTGGACAAGCAGAAGGAGTTGGTGAAGATTCTGGAGGCGCGTGGGGTGCGCGTGGACGCGCGTTTTGTGGAGGACGGGTTTCATGCTGTGGAGCTCTTTGATCAGGCTAAGGCATTTGCTTTGGGGCAAAACATTAAGAACTTTATACTTTCTATTACTTCTCAATCCTCCATGTGACTTCTCCTGGAATATCCACCTCGTGTGATTCTCTGGGTATAATATCATTTTTGTCTTTTATATTTTAGTATATGTTGTTTAAAATAAATAAATATGTAATCCAGGTTTTAATTTCCAAAGTTGCATTGTTATCGATGAAGACTAGAATTCTTCGAGCTGTAATGGTTTCGATCTGAATTTGTTATGCATTGCTGTATGTACTCTTGTACTCTTGTTGTATTGTTGTGTGACTTCTACATATGTTAATAGTTAAATAATTACATATATTGACAATAGCTATAAATATTGTTATATAATGTAGTATATATATGCAGTTGAAAATACCGATCGATCCTCACACTATAATTACATATTGAGAAGAGCTATTTGTTATGGAAAGTTTTACACGGATAATGTGTACATCCTAGCTTGTTAGTGTATATATAATTCAGATTTTATTGATTTTCTTCTCGGGAAAAGTAGGTAATCAATCAGATTGTATTTAATTACTAGTAACAATACATTTTTTTTTATCAGCAAAAAGTATATTTCATTGTACGGGTACCAGTGGACTAGTAACAATACATGAGTACTGGATGAGTGATTACAGTATTAATGATATTATGTCTTAAGTTTTCGTAGCATTGAAAAGTATGCATAACCTATTTCACGCCCTTAAGTAAGGGTTAATGTGGATAAGGATTTACTAGATGCAAACTTTAGATTTTGTCAAGGTAGGAAATGTTCCTTGTAATAGTGTCTTGGGTATGGTGTTGGTGCTAATCAAAGGAAGCTAATCACTTTGCAGCCTATTATTGACTAGTTGAAGCCCAGGCTTTCAAGAAAGGTAAGCATTTGTCTTGGTGAATCATTTTGATTATTTCTGTTTGAATTAGTCCTTCAATTTATATCTTTAAAATTCCTCAAAGGTGCTGAAAATCCTCCTTATCTAGTTTCAAAAGATCTTTTGCGGTGGTTGTGATAGTACTGCTAAAAAAGTAGCTTGGGTTACCAAATATAGTGATTTGTGGCTAGGCCTAAAAATTAAAGGAGACTCGAGAGTTAAAAAATTCGAGTGGTTTAATTTAAGTCTTCTTGTTAAATGGAGGTGCAGGGTGCTTTATGAGGACCTGCATATGCTTTATGGTGCAGTGTCTTGAAGGCTAGATGCGGTTTGATTTTAGTTAATTTGCAAGTCTCAAAGTCAAAACCTTCTATTTGATTGAAAAACATTTGTAAATTAGGTTCCTATAAAACTTGAGTATTAGGACCAGTTTTAGCTAGGTAGGGTTGAAGAGAAACAATTAGGAGTGGATCGTAATAATATTTTTTTTGGGAGAAAACATGTGGCGGTGGCTAAATTAAAAGACCTTTTTACCTAGACAATTTAATGCTACTATATATAGTATGTCAATTGATAAATACAAGAAAGTAGATGAGATTAGTTATTGGTCATAATTAAGACGGTTGGGATAGGTGGCTAAACTGGAGGCATAAATAGTAAATCTGTTTTCTTCTACCAAGCGTATGAGAGGAAGTTTGATGTTTTGATGTTTTGGTGTTTAGCATATGAGTGGAAGTGGCAGTTGCACAATTTTCTTAAAAAAAAAAATTCTTCCAATTTAATTAGCCTATGCTTTGCTGCAAATTCTATCATCTTTCCAAGATGTTTGGCATATGGTAATTTCTCGACTTCAGAAATGTTTTGGAAAACATGTTCCACCATATAAAAAGTACGTATACTAGCCTTCTTTTGGCAATTATGTTATTGTTTTCCCACGCGATTAAATGTTTTTAAGAAATTAATTCTATAGGAAATTCACTGTTTTTGCTAGCTCGTATACCACAGAAGGTGATTGCATTTATTGTATACTTGCATGTTTGCTCATTGTTGTACGTTTGGATGGGATTTTTTATGATTTTGCCTTCAAATGTAAAAGATCACTACTTGTAGCACAGGGGACTGTTAATGTAAGCCAAACATGATTAATTAACTATGGGTGGTTTGTAATAACTTTTTTTATAAGTTCTTATAATTTAGTTGCCATTATTTGCTTTTTTAGTTGCTTTATTTCTTATAATTATGTAAATGCCATTTTAAAGATTGGTCATAATTCAATTAGTTATTAGATTCTATATTAATTGTGTCAATTTATTTTATTAATTGACAAATAAAAATACTTTCAAAGGTCTTGTAAAAGTAAAATTAAAAAACTTATAATTAAACTGTCAAAATGATCCAAATCAGATTGCAAAAATTTAATTTAGTCGATTGAATATTGATTCATCTTTTGGTAGTTGCTTCCAAAATCTAGACACATTCTTCTTTTTAGCCAATTGATATGTCATTCCAAATTTTAAAGAAGATGTCAAAATCATATGATAGATTTTAATCGTTATAAGTAATATCATAAAATTGTGACAAATAACCTTTCTTCTATTTGATGAAAGAAAATTGTAAATTAGGTTTCTACAAAACTTCTGAGTACCAGTTTTAAGGCTGAAGAAAAAAGAATTAGGAGTGGTAATATTGTTACTTTTTTGGGAAAACATGTTGTTAGCTTGGTTCTTTGTAGCCAAAAAGACCTTTTCCCTAGACTATATGTCAATTGATAAATACAAGAAAGTAGATCATGAGGTTGATTATTGGTCATAACACGGTTGGAGTCATGACTTCTTTTAGGAAGAAGGTTTACTCACTAAACTACACTAAATATTTCTTCTATTAATGTGCTACGTAAAAGATAAGGCTGACAAGAGGAAGCTGGACTATTAATAATAAAATAAAATTCCAAGTTAGCCTATGCTTGGTTGCAAAATCAATTCTCTTTCCAACCTAAATGTTTGGCATATGATAATTTCGTTTCTTCCAAGAATTTTCGGAAAAGCATGTTCCATATATAAAAAATAGTACTAGCCTTCTCTTGCAGTTTTTGTTACAGTATTCACGCAAGATTAAATATGCTAAAAAAGAATGTATTGTTTATTCCATAGGAAAATCACTCTGTTTTTTGCTTATTAATTGCACAGAATATTCCTTGCATTTGTTCTGTACTTGCAGGTTTGCTCGTTAAGTTTGGTCACTGCTGTATGCTTGTATGGGATTTTATATGATTTTGCCTTCAACCGCAAAAAAATCACTATTTTATTTGCAGCACTAGGGACTGTTCAAATGCAAAACAAAAGCTAAGTAGAAATTAACAAGTTGGTTTAATTCTCTGATATATGTTTCTTTGGTTTCCTTGGATTTTTTGGAATAGTAAAATTTTGAATATCTTGAAAAATATATATTTTGACCATTTTAATCCAACTCAATAAGATATTAAATCATTTTTGGTATATTATGATTTTTGTGAAAAACTTTTAATGTAACGATAAATTTTATCTAATTAAATGGTATAATAATTAATCAAAATTATATTGTAATTTAATCTATTTTCATTATTTTTAAATGTATAATATATAAATGATAATTACAATCTTAAGAGTGGATTCAAATTATATGTCCATTCTTTGTAATTCACGATGCATGCATGGTCTTATTATCCGACTCTTGCATGTTGCTTCTAATGATGAATATTGATAGTGTATACGAAAAAGTTTATATATCCCTTATTTGTGTGTTCCAGTTCATGTCTCACAACCACAAAATTGACATATTATTTTAAAGTATCTACTTGCATTCAGTTTTCTTACATTACCCCACGAATAGAATTATATTCAATGAATTTTTTTTTTTATTAGTGAAACAAGAATAACAACATAATTAGGATCAGACAAGTGATTTAGATTAATCCTTAAAAGAAAAGTCTAATATAACTCAAATAATGTTGACTTATTGGCACATGCTGATCGACATGGTTACAAAACTTCAGAATCATAATAACAACATTCTTAAAAACTTCAAAATTGCAGCAAAGACTCAACCAAAAAAACTTAACAAAACTACAAAGCTTTACAAACCAAGCAACTCAACCAAGAATAAAGTCCTTGGCAATATTTATAATTGAACTAGCCCTAGCAACGTCCACCATGTCAATATTATGGAACCCTACTTGGTCAAACCGAGCTTCCACCTGCACCCCACACTTGACCAACATGGTCACAAACTCCTGTTGTCGATCCACCATGATGTCCCCATTGTACCCAACAACGAGGCACTTCCTCAATTTCCTCACATTATCAAGGTGCGGTCCCTTCATCATAGGGTTGCAATACCTATGGTCACGGTCTGTCCCCTTAGGCAAAGTCAAATTCCACATCACATCCAACACCGGCAAAGGCAACGTTTGGTCTGTCGCATATCTGAGCTCCGACGCCGTTCTCTTTTCCCCTCCAAACATGGGTTGGTTCATCACCAACCCACGAATCCTTAAAGGATCTAAATCCAAGTCAGCAACCTGCATGCATAGTGGCTCTATATTATTTCTAGTCCTTTGTATAACAAACAAATGAAAGCAATTTTGCTTCTATTTGTAAGAAATATAGTCCTATTTTAAGATGAATTAATCATGGGTATGGCAAAAGAACTCAAAGATGCTTGTTTTATAAACTATTAGGTGGAGGCAAGAACAATTTGTAAAATATTCATACTCGCAAATACCCAGACTTTAAAATTATTAAAATACTATGAATTATATATAAAATAAATGACTCAATTTATTTTTTGTATAAATATATATGTTTCAAAAATATCTACTTTTTAGCTTTTTTTATAATTTTTGTCTAACATTTTGAATTTTAACAAATATTCACGCACGGATTATATGATATTTTAGAAAACAAAACTTGTTCTAGATATCATTTTACAAAACTAATATCGCATTAAATATTTCTATGAAACTATCCTTAATTAATATTTAGTGAAAATAATATATGATAAAATTAAATGAATCCTTGGTTAAAAAGATAAATGATATATTAAAAAATAACTTAATGTATTTTATGAAATTTAAAAATTAATTATATTTTTTAATAGCTGTAACAAAACCTTAAACACTAGAAGAGATGAAGTATATACTATAAAATTCATGAAAATCTTTTTAACATGTAGCAGTGTAGGACACTAGAAGAGATGAAGTATGGAAGGACTACTACTTATACTTGCCACATATTTCACTCCACTCATTGTCTTTCCTAATTTACTAATATTTTTATTTTAAATTATTCTTTTAATTTGTAATGAAGTCTATTAATGAGATACTAATTCATTTTTCATATAAGTAAATATATTCAGATGGATCTTAGCTAAAAAAATTATTGGCTTATAAGAAAAAAACCTGCATGGAAACGTTGAAGGCTATGTTTGCCCCGGAGTCACAGCCATAAATGTAGACCCTAGAGGCATCTCCATAATCTTTCAGCCACTGCTCTCCGTTGGGGTCGTTCATTTGTTCTTTCACCCACAAAACCGCGTCGCGCGCGTCCTGGTACATCGCCGGGAGACGGTTCTCCGGAGCGAGGCGGTAGGAGGCGGAGACGACGATGGAGGGGAAGTCGCTGGCGATTTGCGTGCATTTTTTGTGGCAGCCGGGGGCGGCGGGGCTGAGGAACAGGAAGCCGCCGTTGTGGAAGTAGATCACGATGGGCAACCGCGCCACCGTGTTGTCGTTGGAAGGGAGCCTCGTTGGTCGGAAAATTCGAACCCATGTTTCTTTATTGGAGTCTAGGGTTATGTCTTTGCTGACGGTGGCGGTTCCCGGTGATGGGTCGGGGTTGGCGTCGACGGTCGGGGTCTTGACGGCGCGCGTGACAGTGCCGTCCGGGTTGATAGTGATGCCAAGGTGCGTGTAGGGATCGAATTTGGACATTTTTTTTTCTTTCTTTGGGTGTGGTTGTTTCGTTGAAGATATAATGGAAAATGTTGAAACTGTGAGTTTTAGGTTTTAGGTTAATGACACATGCATGCAACCACGTATGGTGAATGATAATTTTTCTTGGTGCGATAGAGTAGGTCAGCCTAACATGTGTAACGTTTTGCACCAAGTGAATGGACAAAATGTGTATGTGTGTGTAGAGATGCGCGTGAAAGGTTTCCCTGTTCCTACGCAAAAGGGTGTAGGTGTATCGTGGAGTTGCTAAAAAATTGGGGTTGGTGGTGTAGATTTCATATTACTATTAAGTTTCAAATATATTTTACAATATTAACATGATAAGATTAATTTATGTAAGATATAATAGAGTTATGATGAAGCTGGTACGCTCCAAATAGAGTGGATTAATGGATGTAAAGAAGAGAAAGATAATTAAGAAGACAAAAAAAGATAGGGAGATATATAACATAAAAATGCCATAAATAAAGTGATTAAAAAGGAGAAATATAAAGAAATAGAATGGAAATGAGATGAAAGAGAAATAAAATATATTTTGATTATATTTCATGATAAGTAGTTATCCAGAAAAAAAATATTAATTGGTAAATTTAAAAATTAAAATTTGTTTGACATATGATAAAATTTATTTAATTAGAAAAATATTTATCCAAAACAAAAGAAATGATTTGAAGATATAACAAATTTTATCAGTTCTTGTATTTTAAAAATAAAAAAATACTTAATTTATACTTAAATTTATCTTTCCATCTCGCTTTCATTTTATTTTTCTTTCTATTTTCTATTGCATTCTTTATCGCAACTATCAGTTTTACTATCTTTTTTTTTCTATATGCCTCTAAATAGAGTATAATTTTACCATTGCTTAAACACAAAAGATGACGCATGCATGCGACATGTATCATGTATGTAATTAGACACCAAATTTTTTATATATCTGAATGTTTATAATTTATATATATATATATATATATATATATATATATATATGTATATATGTATATACACTAAAATGTAAATTTAAGTTCTTTAGGCCCACCTTTTAAAATGTGGATTTAATTTTCAATAGTTAATTACTTCTCTGTTAAGATTTTTATTCCATCGATATCTATTGAATATTATTTTTCATTTAGTAAGTATTGCTTTTGTATGTGATCAGTAAAGGGGTCGTACATTGATAACTTTTTCAAAATCTACTGCAAAAAGCTTGGCTTCATTGCCAGTGATTCCTCCCCGCTTTACCTTCTTTATATATTTCTTTCTTGTATATACACTATTGATCAGCCAAAAGGAAAGCCCATTAATTTGCTTTTTAATAATTACTATATCATACATATACACCATGCATGTAAAATTTCTTGAGAATGACAAATTAAGAAATCCAAGTTGTTCATTTAGTGGCAGCGACTACTGGTGATATATACAATGGTAATTTAATGATTGAAACATCACTGAATGTTGAATGATGTGATATATTAGTGGAATTGGTACAATGAAATGGATTTGCAGTTTAAGTACAAACAAAAATCTATATTCTCGATCACTTTACTTGATGCAAACCAGAGAAGGTAATTGAAGGTAAGCTGCCCTTGTAGTTTTCTATCAATTCTTCTCCAATACCTCGTGTGTGTATATATAAGCTGAAGAATCAAATTATATTGGTCTAATAATTATTATATTATTTTATAATTTTTAATTAAATAATATTTTTTAAAATTTAGTATTTAATTCAAAGTTATTTTCACATAAATTATATATATATAATTTTATATTAATATTAATTTAAATATATTTGTTATCTTATTCATATAAATTAAAATTGACATAATATAAACATTTTAAAATATATTAAAATATAAATTATTTAATTACTTTTTTTCCGTTCTTAAATTTTAACAAAATTAACACAAACAATCTTAGTAATATGTAAATATAATTTAATTATAATTGAATCAATTTATAAAAAAAATATAATAATTATCAAAGTTACATTTATCTTTTATATATAGAGAGCTCATCCTTGTCATACATGCTATATATACTTAATTAGCACAATCCCTGTGGATATTTTTCAATGCAGTGCATGAAGATCTTATTCAATAAAAGCAAAAATTCTCTTCTTGCTCACTTAAACATATTAAATACTAGTTAAATTATATGGATTGATTTAACATTTTATTTTGGATAAGCCGCCAAATTATTATTAGAAAGTAAACATTTTACGACGCACATTCTAAAATAATCATTTGTGACCGTTTTAGAATGTAACGTGGTAACAAACTTGTAATAATAGTATATGACAGTAACGTCTTAATGACACAAATGTTTTCTCCTTCGTATGTACATTCAACTCGTGATTGGATTGAAACACGAGATTACTAGCCTAAGAAGGCAAATATAAGGTGCTCAAATGAGAGAATTGATCTTGTGCTTGTAGTCTGAGCTATGTTGTGAAATGAAAGAACAAGAATATCTACGTATGGAGTTAAAAAAAATGTCATTGGAAATTGCTCTTTTTGAGTTCTTGGATAGATATTTTGCCCATAGGGATAGAGACTATGAGGATCGAGAATTTTGTAGTTCGGTAATTGAGGGGAATATTAAACAACTTGAGTATTGAAAACCAAAGAATTGGATGCTGCAAAGGAAGGCTTTAAAAACTATACTCAGGAAATCAAAGGCCAAATTCATTGTGATAAAGAAGCAGAGTTTTAGAAATGAAAGACCAAGGTTTGGATTCTTATATGTTTCTCCATGTTATTAATTTACACTAAATTTTTACTGAAAGCTTTCAATTCAATTTGTTGTAATCGTATAAAACTTTCATATATAGACCAATAAGTAGCTGATATGAGCAAAAGTGGATTCGGTTTAGTAAGCAAAATCTTGAGTTTGAATTTGTGGATTAAAAAAATGTGATTAGAATGAGAGACCTTATTTAAAGTGGTTACTAAAAAAAGTGGTTAATCTTGTGAATAGAAAAAATTATGATGGAAAGAAAATATTTCACTAAAAATGATTAATCTAATTTTCAATGAAGATTAATCATTAATAAAATTGATGAATACTATAGACTAATCTCATGATAAAAAAAAACTATTATCATAAATCCTATTGTCCTATGCCCATATCTACTTTTATTATCACAATTCTTGTTAATGCATGTTTAAGGGAAGGCAACCTAGATGTTTGGTGCAACTCATTGAAGAAGTCCTCAGGGGACATTATTCAACATTTGAAAATATTTTTCAATGGTGGTGGTGATAGTAGTTGTAAGAATGATGATAGTGATGATGATGACAAATTTTTTGTATCCGTGTAATAGTGACGATGATAGAAGTTGTTATACTATAAGGGTAATAATAATAGTGACAATGTTAATGACAACAATAGTAGTATTGGTAACAATATTGATGGTGATGGTAGTAGGGATGAATTGTGAGAGGAAGAAAAGATAAGAAATACTATCTTATCTTGTTTTTCTAGCCTAGCTCCCAACTTAGGATAAAAAATACTATACCAATAGAATAAGATGTGTGATAAGATAAACAAATCATATCGTATTAGTGGACTAAACAATTAGTTATATTATATGATAGATTGATATCTTGGACACCAAACATATTTGTATTTTTCTCTTTTTCTTTTCTTATCATATCATATACTTATTATATTTATCATTTTTTTATTTCTTTTCTTTCTCTTTCTAAGTGTATATTAACATGAATATTCAAAGAATATTTTGCTAAAAAAATATAAATATGAGAAGTGATATAGTGTGATTATATATCATTATTGTTCTAACATTTAATTGTTTTACTTTTTGGGCGACTAGATAATTCAACCCCATACATGCATAGCAAATTAGCAACAACCAAGTCATTAGATACCCAGTTTACTATATAGCATAAAGAGGAAGAACTTGAGAAAGAGATGATGGGATGTATGAGTGAAAATAAAAGAGAGAAAAAAAAATAGAACAGAAAGAAAAAACTATAGAAATAACAAATAATGGAATAGAAACTGAAAAGAGATATAAAAAAAAGTTAAAATAAGATTTCAAAATAAACAAATATTTCTGAACAAATTCTATTATAATTAAAATTTAAAGTAAATAAATAAAAATCTATAAACATATAAATTATATTTTATATTTAGATAAATAATTTAAGTTGTAATACAAAAGTTTTTTAAACTATTGTCAATTTCTTTTAAAAAATAAAATTCAATATAGAGATAGAGATAACATGGATTGATTGGTCAAATATATAGTTGAAAATATTATAAAGATAAAGATCCATATAAAACAAATATAAAGATAAAATTCAATGGTTAGTTTTGTGAGAAACTAAGAATAGTGTGTAAAATACATTCACAAAAAAGATGGAATAAAATATTAAAAATTGAAAATGTCTAATTAAAAGAGTAGGGAGGGTGAGTTTTCTATTTTTTAATTGACTTGCGTATTCAAATTTATAACATATCTATTTCAATATATAATTTAGATTCTTTTGATTGTTTAATTCTTATTTTACTTTTTTTACTAACAATATATGTGAAATAAAAGAATAAAATATATAATAAATATAATAAAAAATTTCCAAAAGTTTTTTTGTTTCAAAAATTTAAAATTTATAGCACCGTAAAAAATATATACAAAAGAATAAATGACATACAATACTCTTTAAATCAAGGGGTTTAGTTCTGTTGTAAAATCATGATATATTTAATTTCTACGGATCAAAATAAAATACTCTTTAAATATGAAAAAATACAAGTTAATTATTTATGAATAATTAAAAATTATTACAAAAAATAAATTATAAAATATGTTTTTAAACCCTCAAAATATTTTAGAATATTAGTTTTAGTCCCTTTAAAATTTTTATATGTTTTAGTTCTTACATTTTGATAAAAAAAACACATTTTTTTTGTCTTTAATAAGAGATTAAAATCACACCCGACTTTGATAAATATAGTAACTAAAAATATATTTATATTTTTATAAATCCTTGTAGCATTATTTTTTATTTATAAAATCAAGCCCACTTATAATCATTGTAACATTTTTTATTTAAATAAAGCACATTTTTGTCCTATTCTAGTAAGTAAAATACTCCTGAGTATCCTTCATCAAATAACAGTAAAACAAGATAAAGATTAGCAATAAAGATAAAGTATAAAAAACAAAAGGAAAAGTATTACATCCAATATGCTATTATACATCCAGTAAGATAGAGAGATAAAAGAAAAAAATAATATAAATATTATAAGTTACATGAAAATAAAAAGAGAAATAGAAAAAAATTATAAGTATTATTGGGGAATTAGAAAATGTGGATGTATTATTATTTTTGAGTGTTTGATTTTATGTTGGAGAATTAATTTTGAATCTAAAATTAGTTTTAGATATATTTTTATATGTTTAATTTTATATTGGACAAAAATTTAGAATTAATTATAGGTTCGAAATTTATCTAAAATTAAAATAATTTTAAATAATTTTTGTGTTGAATCCAAAATTTTGTATTTAATTTTATTTATAACTTAATTTTATAATAAAAATATCTAAATATAAATCATTTCACATCAAAATTAATTTTAACTAAAATTATTTTTTTTTTCCAAATCTTATATTTAAATACACCATTCCATACCTCGTACGATCCAAACTTTCCACAACTTTATAAAAATTCAATCTTTTTTTTAAGAATAAAAAGTCAGTCTTACGAAATCACATTACCAAACTTCTCCTCCAATTTTTTAATATATAGTTTGAGTTTTTAATATTTTTTTTTGTTATAAGTAACTTTCATATTTTATATCCATAAAAAAATTTATATTTGATATTGCATTAAAAAAAAACTTTCATATTGGTTTCACCAATAATAACTCGAACAATGTGTGCTTTATCTTCCAATAAATAAAAATATTGAAAAGAAAAAAATTAATAATATTTCTTTATTTATGTCACAGTAAAACCTATCTTATGAAAAATATTTAATGTATACTTGGAACTTGGAACTACCTATTTACAAAGTAATATTAATTTATTTTTGTCAATTTTCTAAAAGAGTGTTTTTAAACTTATTTCTCGAAAGCAAACTAAATAAAATCCACACTTATCATATTATTTAATAATAATTAAAAATAAAATTTAAGAAAATATATATTAAAAATAAAAAATAGGATGTACACAAACAATATTTTAATAACAGATTACTATGAAATATACTAGCGGAAACATGGCCTCATAGATCATAGAGTCTATGCGTCTGCATTTTTGTGTGTTGTTACGGTGTTTTCATGTGCTGAAATTAACATATTATTATGTATTGATGTATGTGTTAATTTTATTATTTGATTTAATTCATTTTGTTTCTTTTAATTATTATTTTTTTGATTTATTTTTTGACCACTTACAATTCTGAAAACAGTACGTAGAAAAAAGTCAATTTAAAATTAGTTATCTTTATTATTTTTCTAAAGAGACTCAAGAGAAACAAATAATTAGAAAAAAATGTTGAAGAAATTGAAAAACTTTCAGGAAATTGAATTGGAAACAACTATTTCTAGAGTAACACATAAGTTTTTTTTTATATAAAAAAAAGGTTTTCAATTTTAAAAAATATATATTCTTTCACTTGAAAGTATATATTCTATAAAAACATCTTATTTAAATTGAGAATCTTTTTGGAAAGAGCAAAAATAATAACAAATAACACTACAAACTCAACAACTACACATGAACAATCCTACAAAATCATTTACTGAATTTTGTCACATGCATTACTACTCGTTATTTAACAAAGAAATTGAAAATAAATCATAATTCTTTATGGATTAAAAAATTTGATTTCAAATTAGAAATTAACAATGAAAAAATTAAAGAAAAAGATTCCAAATTGAAAAAAAAATTTGATTGTTATGATTTAGCAATATATTAAAAAACATTTATTAATATAAAAAGAGATCATAAAGTTGACAAGATAAAATAAAATAGATGAAGAAAAAGATAAAATATTACAATAGATGATGAAGAAAACGATAACAAAAATAAATGAAGAATAAAAAGAAATTAGAATTTTTTTTTATAATAAAAGTTGATTTCAAATTTAAATGAGAGTAAACTAAGGGGGTGTTTGGTTTAGTTATTTTTTGTTTTCATGAAAATGTATTTGGTGGATTTTTAAAAATATTTTCAGTGAAAATGAAAACAAGAAATAACAATCTCATTTTCAGTCGAATACATGAATCTCATTTAGGGTAAAATGGAAACGCGATGACAATGAATGTAATTTTAAACAAATATAAAAATACAAAAAAACAAGAAATCAATATATCATAAATTTTCAGTGTTTTTATTTCATGAAAACAAAAAATAAGAAGTCAAACCAAACATGTTTTCAGAATCTTAATCTTTTGAAAATGAAAATAGTTTTCAGTAAATGAAAATAGAAAATGAAAATACAAATCAAACACACCATAAGGATTTCAAGTTGAAATTAAAATTAAAATAAAAAAAAATAAAGGAAACTAAGATTTTCAAATTGAAAAAACATTTCTGATTATTATGAGTTAGTAATATATTTTAAAACAATATTGATTAATATGAGAAAGAGAAACCAAACACTTGATCAGATAAAAAAAAATAAAAGAAATATGACAATAGATGATAGAAAAGATTAAAGATATAACAAGATAATTCTTTGCTACTTCTTTCTTGCTTGAAGCATAGAGTATGCTATCATTGGTGATCATGAAAGTTTGAATTGTATCAAATGTGTTAAATTGTTTTCTAGCATTTATCAATGTGACACTTGGACAACACCTAAACAATAGTAAAAAAAATGGATCTTGAATGCATTGTTATAATTAACACATAATATTTATTCTTTTGAATCTAAACAAAATGAATTTTCAGAAAACGGAAAAAAAATGAAAATGTAATAAAAAAGAAAAAAATACAAATAACAAAAGTGAAAGACGAATGAAGAAAAAGAAATAATAACATTATGTCTTAACAAGTTGATTTAAAGGAACAAAGATGTCTATATAAAAGTGGAGATAAAAACAATTTTTAAATGAGATATTTTCTTTATCCATAATATAAATATGTGATAAATTTATTACCTTTAATGAGAATTATCTTAAAAAATACATTCATAATATATTTTTTTTTGTTAAATTATAATATCACCAAACTTGACTAATTAGTATTAAATTGTAAACTGAATGTATAACTATTAAACTCAATTAAAAATATAAAGATTGTTATCTTATTAATTTTCACTTGTATTTATTAACTATCATAATAATTTAACACAAATATTAATCAGTGTCCTTAAGATATTAAAAGTTAAAAAGAAAAATCTTTCTATTAGAATACATAAAGTTATGTGATTTATAACTTTTTTTTTTATACTTTTCTATTGTTTTTATAATAAATATTATATTCTTTTAGATTTTTAATCAATCTTCTAAGAATACTTGTTAAACAAATGATAGTTCAAAAATATTTTCTATAACAGTTTTAAGTCCTCCTCGATCTTGGTTCCTCCTTAAGGTTATATTATATGAAAAATGAACTTAAGTCATGTTTTACAAACACTCCTTATGTGTTGTTAACGAAGTTATTTCAATATTTTTTTTAGGTAACGTGTTACTCGAGTATGATAATTTTTTATACTATAAAGTATAATTTCATGAAAATTAAAATCTTATAAATAATTAGTAGTATACTTTGGATATTCATTAAGCATTAGCTACTTTAAAACTCTCTTAAGAAGTTAAGAGTATCCTTTACCAAATATCAATAAGATAAGATAAGGATTAGCAACTAAGATGATTTTTTTTCCCATTAAAACCAAAATTTCCACAAAACTTTTTATATTTTTATATAAAGTCAGTCACACACTCCCATTCACAAACTTCCCCTCTTAAGTTTCTCTCTACAAGACTCTCTTTCCTTCCAACCTGCAACCCAAACTGCCACGTCACCCTCTCCCCGTCGCGACCCGCCTCAATGAACGGCGGTGGAGGTGACTTGCCGCCGTCCAACGGCGGCGAGTTCCTCCTCTCTCTCATCCAACAGCGCCCCCACCAGCCCCACCCCCACCCGCCGCCTCAGTCTCCGGCGATAGATCCCGCCGTCGCCGCCATCGGTCCTACGATCCCCGTTGCGCCGCCGCTGTGGCAAATCCTCTCCGCCGATCATCCCCACCACCACCACCACCAACCTCACCCTCACCATCTCCCACCACCCTGGTCCCACTCTCTCTCTTCATCTCCGCTTTACCCTCCGAACTTCTTCGGGTTGCCCCATAATGCGTTTCCCCCTCCTCGGACCCACTTCCCCATCACCCCTAACTCCGTCGCTAACGGCGTCAACGCTAACATTAACCTCGCCCATGATCTGCGAAATCTAGGTTTTCCAATTGAAGAAAGCCACAACAACAATAATAATAACAACAAGGTCGATGGTTTCGTTCATCATCATCATCAACAGCAGCAGCAGCAGCATGAACTGAAGCTGCAGTTCGGGTCTTTACCCACGGTTGCGTATTCCGCCGCCGAAGTTTCCTCCAATGGTGGTGACTCGTTGCTCAATTTGAAGTTCAACAGAGTGGATCACCCCACTTCAAATTCGAGTGGGAATGTGGTTGTTCAAGGTAACCATGATGCTGTGGAGAGAGAAAGAAGAGGACTTGGGGGTTATAGGGCTGGTGGTTCGTTACCCCCTGAGACAAGTAGGGTTCCACCAGGGTTTGGGAACAGGACTAGAGGGAAGGGTTTGGAGGGTAGGAATGAGAATTTGTATGATAGGAGGGAAGGTGGGAGAATGGTGTCTGGTGAGAGGAGCAATGTTAGAGGCAATGTGGGCCATAAAATGGGGCTTGTTGATCAGCTTGATCGCCCCGGGCCGCCGGCCGGGAGTCACCTCCATTCGGGTTCGGGAAATGATGCTGGCATTGGTGAAGTTGGTGGTAGGGATGGTAAACATAAGGAAATTGGGAGGTTGAGGATGGAGGGTGTTCCTGAGTCTGGTGGAGGGGGTGCTGATGTTGATGTCCTTGGGGAGCAGTTGGCTGATTCCTTGTTGGTAAAGGATGAGTCTGATGACAGGACTAACTTGAGGCAACGCCGTCGAGAGAAGGTCAATAGTTATATTTATTGATGTTGCTTGTAGCTATGGATTGTTAAATCATTCTTAAAAGCTAATTTTTCAACTAAATTCCATCAAGTACTTTGAGAACTATTATTTGTTGATAATACAATGGAGTTTTTTTTTTTTTTTATTAATTTAAATTTGCTTGAACGCTGAGGGACCGTTTGTTAAAAAACCTAGATAGATTATTGAGTTTTACAGTTATCTACCTGTTATCAAATTATGAGGTTCATGTGGTTTTTATTTGTTTTCTCATAGTGTGAAAAGTAAAGGATTCTTAAATTATGAGGGTTACTTACACTTGCAGCATTTATTATCAGGATGTTAGATTGTCGGATTCAAGAGGGCAGCAGATCATGAGCCAGCGGGGAAGAATGTACAGAAGGCAGATGATGTGTCGAAGGGACATTGATGTTTTTAATGTTCCTTTCCTTGCAATATATGGGTCTCTAATACCTCCTGAAGAAGAAAAACTGAAGCAAAAGAAATTAGTGGCGTTATTGGAGAAGTTAGTTAGCAAAGAATGGCCAACAGCTAAGCTTTATCTCTATGGATCATGTGCTAATTCGTTTGGTGTTTCTAAAAGTGACATTGATGTTTGCCTTGCTATTGAGGAAGCAGACATGGAAAAATCTAAGATTATAATGAAATTGGCGGATATTTTGCAATCAGATAATCTGCAGAATGTGCAGGTGAGAAGATTGCTATGCTTTCTTTATTGCTATTGTTTATCTTGGTAGTTTGTATTCATTGACATATATTTACTTATATGAAAACATGTTCATTAACTGTTTAGGAAAGCAGGAGCTGCTTATAATCATACTAAGAAAATTTCATAAAGGAGATGTAATGACTTTTGTCTAATATGAAGAAAAATTTAGAATATTTGCTACAGGGAGATTGACCTTGAATTCTGTCGTAGATGATGGAAAAATAGTCTCTATTTGGTAGACATTGCTAGGGTTTTTGTTAGTTATTGTTCACTAAATACATCCCCACAGGCAATGAGAGTATATGAGGCTTAATATTTTTGTAATGGTAATGAGAGAATATAAACATGGGGACAAACAACAATGAATCCATACAGTAAGGAGAGCCTGCTAGCCTCCTTGCATATCCAATAAAGAAACCCCTGACTCTAATGTAGTCATTATCCAAGCATTAAAAACCTAAGGTTACTTGATTATGTATTTCTCATTGAAAAGCTAATAAAGAGGTTTATTGAAGGGAATCTTCTGACATTATTTTTACTATATTTTCTTGGCATGGATGTTGGACATAATATGGTGTTTTTTTGCAGTCTTTGATGCTTTGATTACTTTCTAACTTATGGATTGCTTATAAAGTGCCCATCTATAGACTTGTACAGAAGCTATTGGCCTCACTGATCATTGCTATTGTCTAGACCAACATGTTCTCTCTGTTATTCTTTCCCTATTTTTTTTCGGTAACCACCGTAATTAGGGTGTCTTTGGCTCCCCGGTGGAACTTGGAGGTATCCCCACAAGCTTTGGTCTTTGGGCTAACTATGGGACTAATGTTCAATCCAGGGTTAGTCATCATAATTCTTTGCCTCTATTGGAGTCTCTTCACCGTCTTTTCTTCCTTAGCATCTCTAATCCTTTGTTTGGTTTGATAGGTGTACCCCATAGAAACTTAAAAGGAAGAAAAAAGGTTTCAAAAACTAGATGGTGTCTATTATGGTGAATCTTCATCTTTATAAATTTGGTTGAAGATTGCATGCTTGATGTTCTAGTGTTATTTAATTTCTTGTTCGTTTCTGATTTGGAGGAATGTTTATTGTTTTACTGATTTTAGTCATATTTTATAGTTGTTAAATAAGTGCTTGTGTACACGCGTAACAAGAAGGCACTTTCCATAGGAAGTTTCTTGAATGCTGTGTACTGTAGGTTTTACCAATGTGTTGGTATGCCAAGGATGTGTTGAGGGATGATAAAAAACTCGGATACGAAAGAAGAAAATGATAAAAGATAGGATAAAAGGAGTGAGAAAAGAAAAAGTTCTTAAATTAATTAATTTTTGATATGAAATAGAACTTCGTGAGAAAAAAAATAAGATTTGGATATATTAGGAGAATTATGACATGGTTAAAAGAGTTGTATGATGAGTTAAACATCATGGCCAATCTTTTGAAATCTAGAAAAAACGGAGAAGTAATAACCAAAAGAAAAGTGGATTAATAAATTGGGAATATTACACAAATGATTGGTAATTGACTGACTGAAGTTTTCCTAGAAGAAGCTAATTGCTGCTGGCTTACTGCTTTTGGAAACATTCATTTGAAGTAATTAAATTGAAATGTTCTTGGGAGTCCTTAATTTGAGTTTGTTTATAGGCATTGACGCGTGCACGTGTTCCCATAGTAAAGCTCATGGATCCAGTGACAGGAATATCTTGTGACATATGCATTAACAATCTCCTAGCTGTTGTGAATACCAAGCTTCTTCGGGATTATGCACACATAGATCCAAGGTTGCGTCAGCTGGCTTTCATTATTAAACATTGGGCTAAGTCAAGAAGAGTCAATGAAACTTACCATGGGACCTTGTCTAGCTATGCGTAAGTTAACTTCTGATACTTTTCTTGTTTAAAAAGATTTTGCTTTGCCTTTATCTAATTTAGGCAAGTAATGTTAATATTCACAAAAATCAAAATAGACTTGATTGAACAATTGAAGTTCAGATAAATGTGGTGACTGGATATTATTCGTAAAAAATAAAATATGATTTTAATTTCAGGTATGTTTTGATGTGCATTCATTTTTTACAAATGAGAAGACCTGCTATCCTTCCATGCTTGCAGGTGTGTACTTCAGTTTTCACTCTTGTATTCGAATATTGAGATATATCTGTATGTAGCCATTTTAGAAAGTCATTGTTTATGCTATTCATGTTTCAGAAGTATCCTTTATTTTTATCTGAACATAATGGTTAGTGTGTCCATTTTCCATAGAATGAGAAAATTAATTTAACCAAGATTCTTGGTTTCTTTTCATTTTCCATGCAATTCGATGCAAAAGCACTTAAGAAGTTTGTGCTGTAGCAAAGCTTGATAGTTGTTATTGGAAAAACACTTTTTTTCTGAGGAAACTGCTTTACCAATGGCATGGCTAATAGTATTATACCATCGGAATAACATTTTTGCAGTATTCAAATCAAAGATAATTAATTCTTCCTCATTAAGAATTCCATCAAATATCACTTGAATAAAGTTTGTACATCATATAGCTAATTTTGTAAATGTATTTAATGATTGAATACTACTTTCTATGTAGGAGATGGAGACAACATATTCTGTAACTGTGGACGATATTCATTGTGCTTACTTTGATCAAGTTGAAAAACTTAGTGATTTTGGTCGTCATAACAAGGAATCAATTGCTCAACTTGTGCGGGGATTTTTCCATTATTGGGCATATTGTCATGATTATGCAAATACTGTTATATCTGTACGCACTGGAAGCATAATCAGGTAAGAGAACTCGGTATCTGTGAATATTTTCTAGTTTCCTTTTATGTTCCATTAGTAACTGTTTGCCTTTTCTTTTCTTTTTTTTTTTTTTTGGGGGGGGGGGGGGGGGGGGGGGGATACTAACATCTAACATTGTTAACAAACTCAGGGATGGGGTATGCTTTGTTGATTTAAAATTTTCATGCTGACTTTATAATCTAGACAAGTGTAGGGGTTCAGACAAGTTGTTTTTTCATTTAATTGAATATATGATGCTCTTTTTTGGCGTAGCAAGCGAGAGAAGGACTGGACGAGAAGGATTGGTAATGATCGCCATTTGATATGTATAGAGGATCCTTTTGAAATATCTCATGATCTAGGTCGAGTGGTAGATAAACATAGCATCAAAGTTCTCAGGGAAGAGTTTGAGCGTGCTGCTGAAATTATGCAGAATGATCCAAATCCATGTATTAAACTTTTTGAGCCCTATGTTCCCAGTTAAATTGACTATTTTGTTTTGAATATAGATTTTATAGGTGAGGTAATGGACACTCAGCTGGTAAGGCTTCTTTTGCCTCACATCTCGTATATTAACTAGTATCATGTTTATAAGTGTATTTATTAGTTAGGGTTTTAAATATGCCATCTCAATGTAAAGAACTTTTTGGCTTCTTTGATCTTTTATTTGAAAGGCAAGAATTTTCTGTTACGTTGAACGAGCTCCAAGGTATTAAATGGCTGGTGAGTAATTAATTATATAGTCACAATGAAATTATTCTATCAATTTCATGGTCTTCTGGTACGGGTTTAATTTGTATGGCATGCATTCTGGAATTGGAGTGTGGTTTTGGTGTCTACAAGAGGTTAATTAAAATATCACCAGAAATTTTTTAAAATGTTAACTTATTGCCCTATTTTCCTCTTATAGGTGCAAATGTTAGGCTCCAAAAACAAGTTGTTGGCTTAAGAACCCCTTGATATTGATAGCACTGATTGAAAATGTTAAGTAGTTACAAATTATAGAAATATAACATCAAATATCACCTGAAAATTTTAAATATACCAAAGTTAGTGGGCATACAACGAAGATATCAAAGACCAGATAGAATACTGCTGCTTCATATTTATACCTTCAAAGGGCATAGTCTAAGTAAAGACAACTCAAATAATCGTGAAACAAGACTTAGAAAAATATGAATGTAGCATGTCTTTTTTAAGAAGTGGCCTTTGGTAGTGTGGCTCCTGGAATCTTTCCTGAAAGAATGATCTGACTTCTGCCTTGACTTGTAGTGGGGAGTCAATCCATATGCCATCCACATAAAGACCTCTTAAAGAGTTCTTCCTCCTCTTCCCAGTTGATTAATGAGTGGAAATATTTAGAGTTAGTATCTCCCTCCAATAACCATTTGGATCTAGACTTCTGCATCAATAAGGATTCATTTTGTCTGGATACCAACCAAAAGATGTCTTGCAATTCTATTATTCTTTGTTTCTCACCATCGGTCAAAGGTAGAGCTTCCTCCTTAATATCCAAGGCATTTAGTTCAACCACTGTATCTTTGATTCTCCTCTGAATATCTCCAAAGTGTACCCTGCTCCACTCTTTCAAACCCTCTTTGGTCCCTTTTAATTTCTCCTTCAGTACAAATGCACCCCATCCTATTGTCTATTGTTCCTGCCATAATTTCCCAACAACTCCTCTGAAAAGATTTATCAAGAAACCAATAGTTCGGGACTCTGAACGGTTTGGGCCCCCAATTAGTGATCATATCTGTCAGTAGAATCAGGCAATGTTTTGGTATGTTTCTGTCCATAATGCACTGTGTCGCTACCGGCCAGATATCAAACCAACTTCTGCTTACAAGGAACCTGTTGATTCTGCTCTTAATCATCCCATTAGGCTTGTACCAAGTGAACATTCTCCCAACTGATGGTACATCTTCAAGTTCTGCTTCCGAAATAAAGTGATTAAATGCTCTACATTCTGCGGAGGAAGAAGAAGTTGACACCATATTATTCTCTTGCCTCTCAGATTCCCTTCTTATGTTGTTAAATTCCCCCAAAATACACTAGAGTTTAGAACTAGAAGCTCTTCTTCTCTGGATGATATTGTTCCATGCAACTTTCCTTAAGGACAGTTTACATGTGCATAGATCGTTATCAAGGTGATAGAGTGTCGCCCTTGTAACCACCTGCCCTCTACCTACACAAAACTATTGCGAAAAACCCAAGATGAGATGTCAAGTGAGTCTTTATTCCAAATACATAGGATACCCCCTACTCAATTAACTGCTGGCTTATGTACCCAACCTAAATTTCCACTCCCAAAAAGTGTTGAGCAAAGCATACCGTTCACATCCTTTCCTGAATAGCCAAAAAGTCCACCTCCTTATTGATTACTAAACTACTAATTACCCTCCATTTGGCCTTGTCACCTAGGCCTCTCACATTAAAAGAAAGTATCTTCATCAAGAACCAGAGGCAGCACCTCCAGTTTTGCTAATCTTCACCTTTTGAATATATTCTTCATCTTTGAGTTCTAAGGTAGCTAGCAGCTTGATAATTTCTCTGTGGTCCACATCATAAGTGACCTCCATCAAGAACATCTTGTTTCTTCTTTTGATGTCTTCATCTTCTACATGGCCATCATTTCCAGTAATCACTCTAGTCAACCTTTTAATTGCAGTAAATCTGTTCCCCCCTCCATTGTTAGTCCTTTGTTTTAATTCACTAGAGGAAGAGGAAGATAGCACTTGTGATTTGGTTTTAAAAGGATTTCTCTGTGCCCCTTTCGAAAGAGAATCCCAAATCTTCCAAACCAATATACTCGTTTGAGGTTGCACCAACAGGAGAATTAGGATTGGTAAGGGCCTAACAGGAGACACGTCCCCTATCTCACGTGCATCAATAATAAGAATCAGGTCCACTTGCTGAATGTTCCCGTTAATCCTTAATGAGGAGTTGCGCATAATCAATCCTCCTCATATTATTTGTTTCTTCCTCATATTATTTGTTCCACACATTCAATGGGACACCGAAGCACCTCACCCAAGATAGTCTGTGTGATGTGAGAATGGTTGGGCTCCATTTCTCTACTGAAGGAAGCTATCATCTGCCTGTTGCAACATATCTTCAACTTCTTTTACATTCAAACCTTTGATTAGTATCAAGTCATCACCAAGGTAGGACATTTCGATGCCTTCAGAGCCACCTATAAAGGCTATATCAAAATCTGCTATTTCTCTCAATCTACCCACCATACAATCCTCTAACTAGTGATTGTTTTCTTGTACATTTATAGTGCATCCATTCCACCTCGCTGCCTGTTTATACTTAGCTTGAGAATCTTCATGCTCCACTAGTTTTGGTAACCAGATCTTCTTAGGTTGTACATGTTGCATTTTGCCTTGAGTTATGTTTTCACAAGACATGGAACCCTTACTATATGTTGTGTGAATGTATATTTGCTTCTCTGGGGAAACGTTGATTTCCTATTGTTGAAAGCAGGTTGGTGGTAGGAGGTAGATTCCTCCCCTGCTGGTCCATAGTTGGAGTCCTTTTGCTATTTGTTTTGTTCATACTACTACTCCTTCATAATTCCTTTTCCTTTTCTGTATTTAGGAAGGTTAACATGCATCTTCACCTTCCTAATCCAAATAGTATCAAGTTGTTTTTCAAGCCAAAGCACATTGGAGACCTCCAAGAAGCAGACAAACCCATATCTATGACCCCCTTTGTCTCTTCTATAAGCTATAAAGATGTCCCAAACTCTCCCCCACCTTTGGAATACCTTCCATAGATCAAACTTTTCAAAATCATCTAGAAATCAGGAGAAGTATGTTGTGATGTTACTATTTTGCTTCCCATGGGGTTTCTGACGTTCACTACCCTGGTATTGAACCCCAATCACATAACCTCTCACTCTCTCTACCTCTCTCTCTCTCATGTGACACATTCTTACTTTCCTAGTAGTACACTGGTTTTGGGTTTTCATGTAGTAATGTTAATTTGCACAATACAAGCAAAATAACGAAAAAAATCCCAAACCTTATTCACATATGCCCGCATGTATGCAGAATTTTAGATTCTGAATGTGCATTATTAATAATTAACAATTTGCCTAAGTAGAGAATATATGGTTGAAATTCGAATAGAAAATGTGACAGCAAGAAACATCACAAATTTCACTAAGTATATACATTTACCCAATATATGTTTTCTCAAACCAACCAAGTAAAACAATTTATCCAAGAAGGATTCATCGAGGGGGTAGACAAAAATGTGAGAAACAATCAATACTGTGTTTTGTTCCACATTTTATATGTGATTTTTCATATCTTGAATGTGATTTTGACAAGCTAATAATTATAAGTTCCACGTCCGAAACGTGATTCCTATCAATGAGTTGGAGTGTCCAAGCATGCACTAAATCAACTATATGATTGGAGTAATTAGAGGCTTGTTAGAGAAAAAAGCTTCTAAATTGCGTCCCACAAGTTGACAAATACCATCATGAGACTCTAACGTGGAAAAACCTGCATGTGGAGATAGAACTACATTATCCAACGAAAAGAACTCTTCACACACAAGAGGTTCATTCTCAAACACATCCAAACCAGCACCTCCAATTTCCCTTTCCATCAAACACCTCAACAATTCCTTTTCATATATCAAAGCCCCTCTTGCCACATTCACGATAATTCCTCCTTTTCCCAGTGCCAACATGACTTCTCTGTTGATCATGTGCCTCGTTTGGTCATTAAGAGCACAACAAAGAACAAGTACATTGTTGTTAGTGGCAAGCTCAACAACACTAGAATAGAAAGGGTAGGAAACAAAGGTTTTTTTGCTCCTAGAGTTGTATGATATCATGCAACCAAAAGCCTCAAGCCTATGTGCCACTTCTAAGCCAATTTTTCCCAGACCAACAATTCCAACTTTCTTTCCTGTCAACTGAAACAGACATCAATTTTATGCTTACAATTAATGATTCAAAATAAAGCATAAGCATGCATTTAAACATAAAAAAAAAATTAACATTGCATGTGATAGTCTTTATTTTTCACTTACTTTTTCTTCTTATCTTTTTTATATACAAGTGTCAAAAATAGACTGAAATTGAAGTTTACAAATTTAATTTAAATTAATTTCATTTTGCAAATTGAGTTTGTAAGTAATTCTCATTTTCGTTTTATTTCGAATCGAGCTTCAAACTTACATTGAAGTAAAACTCGATTTATAATCAAATTTAACTAAATTAAACAAGAAACTTTATTAGTTTTACTTTTGAGCGGACATTAAGTTCTCCAAACCAAGCGCGCCCTTCCACTTTTGTTGTACAAAACTGATTTCCACAACTAGCATTCAATGAAATTTCATATTCACATGTTATTTTTTGATCATGAATTCATGATTGCTGGTGTTTTTATAAAACTATATCTACTGTGTGGGAGAGTATTACCAATGCTTTCTTTTTTCTCATTTTTTGTTTTGTTTTTAGCATATGGTAGACTTAAAATATCTATTAATTTTATTGATGATTAATTTTTTATTGATGATTAATTTTCATAAAAGAATTTAGTTGGTTATCTTTAATAAGTCTTACCTTTTAATTATATTTGTTTTATTTATAAACTTAAACTTAAAATCTTGTTGTAAGAATTTGAACTCATTTTACCTTAGATGAACGTAATATTAATAGTATTTTTGCATCTCAAATTCGACTAGATACTAAAATTTCAAAATCGAATAAGGTCCTTGTCCTCGAGTTAATTCTGCTTGGTGCAGAGTCAATTTCAAATTTTTGTCATCGACAAAGTTGATCTGATATATATTCAAATTTTCGTGGTGTTGCGTTGTATCTAAATATTCATCCCAAAGACCACTACCTTTAAAAAAATCAAGAGTAACGATCTCCTCCTGGACCTATAGAAAACAATAAAACGAAAAGTAATTTTCACTCTCAAATGAATCATTACTGGATAGAATAAATAACATATTAACATTGAAAGTTTTAGAATCATATATAATAAGACAAAAAATATTTTATAGACGAAATGAATTATTTTTTCTTTTGATTTTGTTTATCACTAATAAGATGTTATCCAATGATGCTCATTTGAGTAACTCACTTTAAATTTTTAAGTAGTCAAAAGTAAGTTTCACTGTACCACATCACTTTTAAACAATTTACCAACATTTTGTCTTAATACTAGTTAATAGTGTTACTTTTTTTTTACTGCAATAGTACTACCCTTAAACAATTCATATTCTTAAACTTTTTTTTTTTATTTACACTTAGTTCATTAAAATATTATTTTTTAAGTAACAATTTCTTTTATTCATAAGCAACAACTCTTTTTATAATAAAGGAGACTGAAATTTAAGCAACCCATCCTGCTAACTAAGTTTACAATTTAGTCTTCTTTTAATTGTTATATTCTTTTTGCTTCGGTTGATGTTGCGTTGTTAATGGTGAGGAAAAAAGAGAAATAAAAATGACACATAAAAGAGACAAATAAATGATATTGGATGGATTCTTTTTGAAAAGATAATTGTCATTTTTCATAAATTTCGTAAAAAGCTGAAAATTAATCACCGATTCGCAAGTGGAAAATTACGAAATTGCAAACCTTAAAAATAGAAGCAAGTGGAAAATCCCGTGAAACTACCAGAATCCGTTCTCTCAGACACCGATTCGCCGCGGAAATTTTCATCATCACGTCAATCAACAAACCCACCGCTAAGTCGGCAACGTCCTCAGAGAACATGTTTCCGGCGCCGGCGACGCGGACTCCCAGGCGGCGACACTCCTCCAGGTCGACATGATCGGTGCCGGCGCTGGCGGTGACGAGAAGGCGGAGCGAAGGGAGGAGGCGGAGGACGTCGGCAGTGACGGGGTAGCCGCCGTCGCAGAGCACGGCGGCGACGGAGGAACAGTGGTGGGCGTGGGTGGCCGCGAACTTGTGCAGGGGAAGAGAAGAGTGGTTTAAAATATGAAACTTTTGGGAAAAGGGTGGTTGGAGAACAGAGGAAAAACCTGGGGGACCGTGAATTAGGACTTTGGGGAGATTAAGGTTTTTTAATTGTTCGTCCCTTGTAGTACACTGGTTTTGGTCTTCCATTGATGGTAGTGAGTCAAGATGATAAGATAGAGTGCATGAATGAGGTCTTGGCTTAATATTGAGTTTTTGTGATTTTGGGGTGTCACTTCATGGGCAAATTGACCAAATTTATTAGTTTTAGAAATTATTTCTTTAAACGCAACTTTTTACAAACTATTGTTGGAGGGGGTCTATTTTTTCAAAGCGTTCTACTATCACTACGAATAAAACACCACGTGACAACATGATATGCGTTTCGCCATTGGTGTTAGCGAAACATGCTGCAATTTTTTTTCAGTGTGGCATGGGTCTTGTCACTGATGTTGGCGAAATAAGCTTGATAGGGTTTCGCTAGTGCCACTAGCGGCACTAGCGAAACAGGTACAGGTACGGAAAATTAATTTTGCTTGTAAATTTAAAACGGGTGTAACTTTTGATAGAAATGTTCGCTTGAGGTCCATAATATGTCAAAATGCTCAAAATTGAACGGGAATTCCATAGGCGAAGGGGATTTGATCAACTCATTTTTCCAAAAAATACCTCTAAGTAGGTGAAAAATAGGATTTAAGATTTAACCACCCGATTTTTCCAACTCATTTTTCCAAAAAATACTTCTAAGTAGGTGAAAAATAGGATTTAAGATTTAACCACCTGATTTTTCCATTATTAGAGAATAACAAAACTTGAACAAAAATAACTAGTGTGTGATATTTTTGTCAGGGGATTCCTCGTTCAATTTTGAGCATTTTGACATATTATGGACCTCAAACGAACATTTGTATTAAAAGTTACACCCGTTTTGAATTTACAAGCAAAATTAATTTTTCGTACCTGTACCTGTTTCGCTAGTGGCACTGGCGAAACCCTATCAAGCTTATTTCGCCAGCACCAGTGACAAGACCCATGCCACACTGGAAAAAGTTGCAGCATGTTTCGCCAACACCAATGGCGAAACGCATGCCATGCTGCCACGTGGTGTTTTGTTCGTAGTGATGACAGAACGCTTTGAAAAAAGAGACCCGTTTTGAGAAATAGTTTCTAAAACTAACCTAGTTTGATCAATTTGTCTCACTTCATGCAATAACCAGATGACATAAAGTAAAACAAGATAAACACTCTTTTATGCATATGTAGATGAAAAATTCATACAAAATAGCATTTTTTTTACTGATTAATTGACAAGCATTTTAATGTTAACAATCATTTTTAAGTATTTTGTTAGGAGATATATATTTTTAAGTTTGTTATAGTAAAAATTAATAAATTTATTATAAAATATATGTGGTGATTTTTATACGTCATCTAATTATAAATAATAATGTATTATAAATTTATTGATTTTTTTAATAAAAATATATGCTAAAAAAATATTGCTTGTCTAAATAAATCTTTATTTTTTAAGGAGTTAATCACTACTAGAGAAAGCATTTTCTACATCGATTACAATTGACATATTACATTGGTTATGAGACGTCATTGTAGGCTGTGTCATAAAAAGTAGGTGGGCCTACCACGATAGTTTAGGGAGACCGTCTTAGAATCTTAAGGGGATGAGTTTAGAATACACTACTTTCTATATCGGTTCTACGTAAAACCGTCTTAGAAAGTATTACGTTTTAAGACGGGTGTCAAAAGGAGACCGTCTTAGAATATAGTTCTTTCTACATTGCCTTAGAAAGAATTTTGTTTAATTCTATTTTTTTTTGTTGAGGCCAATTCATTAAACCTTAATCATTGCAATTTTGTATACAAGGAATTAGTAAGAAAAGCATGCTCACTGGGGCTGCTCATTTCGATGTGTGACTCATATATTTTAAGTGATTTTGGTCTCTTTGGCTGTGGATGTTTGAAGACATATTTTTTCTGTAAAAAATAAAAAAAAAAGAAATAAAACCATTGAACACATTAGTGCACTAGTACATGACATTAAAATGGGATGAGTTTAGAATACACTGCTTTCTATATCGGTTCTATGTAAAACCGTCCTAGAAAGTATTACGTTTTAAGACGGGTGTCGAAAGGAGACTGTCGAAAGGATATAGTTCTTTTTACATTGCCTTAGAAAGAATTTTGTTTAATTCTATTTTTTTTTGTTGAGGCCAATTCATTAAACCTTAATCATTGCAATTTTGTATACAAGGAATTAGTAAGAAAAGCATGCTCACTGGGGCTGCTCATTTCGATGTGTGACTCATATATTCTAAGTGATTTTGGTCTCTTTGGCTGTGGATGTTTGAAGACATATTTTTTCTGTAAAAAATAAAAAAAAAAGAAATAAAACCATTGAACACATTAGTGCACTAGTGCATGACATTAAAATGAAAAATTTAAGTAACCATCACATAGTATTTTGTACATATAACTGGAATTATTACTATTAATAGATATTTCTTTCATTTCATTTGCTAATAGTTTAACACTGCTGCCTTCAACATTATTCTGCATTCGGCCAATTATGAAACATGGTTAAATATTGTAGTATTGACTATTTTTATTTTTGGTTATAATTAAGGAGATAAATTATATACATCTATTATAGTATTATCCTTTTGGGCAAAGGAGTGGGGATATTTCTTCCTAATATAAGAAAAAAGCGAGGGTGGCAATGGCTTAAAAAAAAAACTACAAAACTTTCAACATCATTGCATATCAGCATTAAAAGTTCTGTTGAAACCATGATGAGTACTACAAAGAGAGGCCATAGATACACTTCTATCCCATATCTCTTCCGAGGAATCATAGTATATTCCGCTGTATGGAATTTCACCAGGAGAAAACTTAATCCAAGCAGGGATGGATTCCAGAGTACACTCTACAACTCACAAACTTGGCGGCTTTGTAAGTGCAAACCCAGTGCCCCACTGCATCAACTCATTGGGATGATATATAACTTGTACTCATGCTCACTTACTATGATCGGACAAAACTATCATTAATGCCATTCTTCACTCTTCAATTAAAATTCATGTTAAATACATTCTCAACATGAAATAAGAACCAAATTGACAAATCACAAGGAACTGAAATCTAAGCATAATCATGAAAATCATGATTGAAGATACTTCCAACGTCATAATTTTTGGGATTTAAATGCCTTGTTTAATTCTGGAAGTTGAGCTTAATTGTTCATCTAAATTCTTTGTTATGATTAAATAAACTATTAAATTTGCATAGCATGTTGTATATATATATGCCAATTACTCAGAGGGGGTGCTGGCTTTTGATAAAAGCTGTTATAATTAACATAATAATATATGTGAATGTAGAAAATGATTGAGACAGAGATGTACAAAATAATATATAAGATTCTTCACGGCTCCCTTGGAAGTGGCTTGGCTCCGAAATACAAGCGGCATATAAGATAGAAGTTGAAGACACCTCATTCCATTCATATCCCTGTGTTGGGCTAGTTTTTCATCCATATTCAATAACCAAATAACAACATCTGTTCTACAAAAGACTCATTAATTCTTGAGACAAGAAATATAAAGCACAAGATATCTCTTCTTTTACACACACACACATATATATATATATATATATATATATATATATATATATATATATATATATATATATAATACTACCTCGCTCTTGATCTTATTTATAAAAAAGAAATTATAGTATAAAATATACTAAACTTATTTCTTATAAATAAAAATAGAGATGATATATAACACTCTATTCATTGCTAAGTGACAACATTTTATAAGGAATGAAAGGTATAAAAACTAAAAGACAGTGACGTGAAAGAAAAATAAAAATTAAACCTTATCATAGTTTATACTCAATTGGGATATATATATATATATATATAAGAGGAGTGAGACACACACGTACCAAAAAATTGTCCAAGAATACTAGCGTGAAGAATGAAATGTTTGTCAAATCTAACAAAAAGCCTTCGAATGTCACCCTGAGCATGTTTGGCCATATACTTGACCATCTTAAGCATGCCTAGTTTGGCAGCCCTGAAGAGAGGGGTTTCACCTGAGTCATTTATAAAATAAAAAAATAAAGACTCTATTGCAATAAAGAAATGAAGGAAAAAGGCTCAACTGAGATTGATAGTAATAAAATAAAAAAGGCTCTATTGCAATAAAAAAAAAAAGTAAAAATGAAGAAAAGACTAGTGCAATAGTCCTGAGTTGAATAATAGGGAATTCCTCCAACATAAATCTTTGTATTTGTATTAGGAACATCACCATTGTCTTGACTGAATATATATCACGGAACACATAAACAATTAAAACAAAAATCTCACACTCACATTAAACAGTAGCTATTTACAATGTATGAGTTTAGCAGCCACACCCGGGGGTTTTTAATACAAACACACTTTTGCCTTTTTAATATATTTTTAATATAAGTTGTTTTAATATATTTTTTAATAAAAAAAGTTATTAATATATTTTTTAATCGTAATTTTCAATAAAAACTTTGTTTTTACCAAAACAACACATAACAAGAACCTGTAGTGTAGTGTATATTGACATAAACTATACAGTGACACTTAATTTTCCTACCTCTACCCCATCGGGGAAGCAACGCCAATAGAAGTCTGGGCGAGGCCCGCCAACTTCATTTTTTATTGCATCGGTGAAGACCTCAGTTATCAGAAAAGCAAATTAAATAACAAACCTGCTAGCAATGAAGCACATTAACACCAATTCACCAATTTCTCAACTAAATGCACATGACAGAAAAGACACCATTCACTACGAATTAATGATTCAGTTTTTGCTGTATGTGATCCTCTATGTGTCCAATAAGCATATCAGAAAAATTACATCACCAATCCTGGATATAACATGAACAACACCAGACAAAAAAAACAGTGTTCAGATCCTGAACATAAAAGACTATAAAGCATAATTACACCATACAGCAGAGCATAAAAGCAACACCAGCTGCCAAAAAGTTCAAGCAAACTTGAAATTATTTAATCCAACCAAAAAGGCCTCAGCCGATAACCAATCAAAACAACCAGGCGCACATTAAACTAACAAATTGAAGAAGTTAACTTCAACATGCAGCTAGTCCCTCCAACAAATATTCTAGCTGTGTATGGTAATTAGACTATTAAAAACAACATAATTAATTTAAGTAATTGAAGGAAAGAGAAATAGGTAGTAAAATTTCTTTTATTTTATTTTTGTCTCTCAGATTAGAAGGTTTTAAAAAAACTCCAAGAGTTAAAGCTACAAGCAATATCCTTAACATGTTATAAATAGAACCTTAGACTGCACACATTGAGTCTATTGGCATTTTGGCACGTGATAAGCTTCTCCATCTGGTTTTGGCTATAAAATTTATTGCAGCTAGACATGATTCTATTGGCATTTTGGCACATGAATTATATGATGTTATTGGTTCTGTTGCTGTAAAATCCCTTCTCGCTGCGTTATGGACGTTGCTGCCATCCAGGGAAAATTTCCAATTCCCACCGCATCTGATTGGAGATTGTTAACGCTAAAGTAGCTGATTGTTAATGCTAAATTGCTTAAATTTAAATTGAAACAATTTGTGTTAGATGATAATATCATTATAATTTGTTGAATGTTATTAAATTTGGATTGATCATTGATTGAGTTGGAATACTAAATCATTGAATTTAAATCCAACGATTATAAAAAATAAGAGTACAAAAATATATTATATAATTAATTTTGATAGAGTATTATTCGATCTGTTCAATGTTATTAAATTTAGATTCATCATTGATTCGATTAGAATACTAAATCATTGAGTTAGATATCACTCCAATAAAAATCATTAAATTCTGAGTCAAGAAGCAGACCCAACTAATCCAAACCGAGTCCAATAATATCAGTTCTGAAACATTAGACATTCCAAAAAGTGAAACATAACACACCCTGCATGCTAATAAAAGAATAATAATACATAAATAATTATTTATTGATTTATTTTAAAATTTAAGCATCTGATTAATATTTATTTTGGTATCATATCATAAAAGTAGATATAATAATTTTTATTCTTTCTTACTTTCTTGTCTCTACATGTAAGATAACACATGGACCATCAAACATTTTAGCCCCCTTCCGTGCCCAACTTTCTCTCAGACCCGAAAATGAAAGACCTCTTCTAATGGCAGAAGAAGCACACAACAGCAACTCCATGAATGCCCTGCCAAAGGTTCTCGTTCTGGGTCCCCCAACGTGCTTCATAACCCTCCAACCTCTCTACTCTCACAAGTTCCATTTCCTCAACCCCCACACCTCAAGCCTTTCACTGCAACACTTCCTCCACCACCACCACCACCACCCTTCCTCCGTCTCCGCCGTTCTCTGCGGTGCATCCTACTCCGTCACCGCCAACGTCCTCTGCCTCCTGCCCGCGCTCCGCCTCATCGTCACCACCAGCGCCGGAACCGACCACATCGACCTCGCCGAGTGCCGCCGCCGCGGAATCCAGGTCGCCGGCGCCGGAGAGCTGTTCTCCGAGGACGTCGCCGATATGGCCGTCGCCCTGCTCACTGACGTTATGAGGAAAATTTCGGCGGCGGATCGGTATTTGAGGACTCAGCAGAATCACGACACTACGCCTTGGGATTTTTTCACATTCGGCTCCAAGGTTTGTGCTTTTTATTTTTAATTACTATTTTTTAAGTGATATCTAATTTGATTTATAATTGTTTGATATATAGTCTGTTTTTTTTTTTTTGTTTTTTTTTATTTTATAGATTGTGAGTCTGTATAAAAAGTTAAACTCTATGAATATTAAATATTATGTTTTATAAAACTTTTTATCTTTAATGTTTTATCTACTGTGGTGGAAATGCTGGCTAGAATTTTCAAAAAGAAATGATTATATATATATATATATATATGATGCCACTGAGTAAATTTGAGATTTGATATTTACTCAATTATGAAAGGCATACGCCAACTATGTTGGTAACTGGTATGAAGTTTGTAAAAAAATAATTGTAGCTACGATTGCATGACAAAAATATTTTTGAGAAGACAGGCTCAAATCATAGTGTCGGCTAAAACTTGAATTTTTTGTAATTTTTGTCCACACTATGATTTTGCAATTTCTAGCTGAAATTCAAGTGCACATTTTGAATTTTTGATATAGATTACATGTTTATTTTATTATAATCAATCTTATTTAACTTGAATAAAATTATCATGAAAAACAATAAATGTATTTTGTGTCTGATGTGATCTTATTATTACTAATTTTAAAGTGAGTTTATGTTTTGTGAGCTACATTTAGTATATACATTTGGATTAATTACATTTTAGTTTCTTAATTTTTTTTGAAATATGATTTTTACTTAGCTTTATTTTATTAAGGATTTTAATCCCTAAACTTTTATTTGATCGATTAATGTTTTTAAATTTTTTAAAATTTCAATTTTTAGTCTCTAAACAGAAGTTTAAACTCATTATTTATATTTATTTAATGAGATTTTAAAAATTAAAAATTTCAAAAATTTAAGGATTAAAAACTTTAATATAAAAAAGTTGAAAGATTTTAACCAGTCAAACTTTTGTTTAGAGACTAAATCAAATTCTAAAAACATTTAAGGACTAAAAACTTAATTAATCCAATAAATTTCCATCTATTAAAAGTGATAAGCGGGAAAATGCTTATTCTTACGTTAAAGTAAAGTTGTTTTTTTAAGGGACAACTCAAAGGTAGGTACATTATACCCTTGAATAATGCATTAAACCATCGCAAAAGAATTTAAAAAATGCATGAACAGTGGTATTTATTGGAGGGGAGGGGGTTGAGGGAATTTCAATAGTACACAAACTATTTGAAGCTTCATTCATATAAGGAATAAAGGATTGTTGTTTCAGTTAGCAGGTAAGCGAGTTGGGATTATTGGACTGGGAAGCATTGGCATGGAAGTGGCCAAGAGGTTGGAGTCTTTTGGTTGCATTATCTTATACAACTCTAAGCATAAAAAAGCTTCAGTTTCGTATCCTTTCTATTCTAGCATGGTGGATCTTGCAACTACTTGCGACGCTCTTGTGTTATGTTGCGCACTAAATGAGCAAACAAAGCACATAATTAACAGGGAAGTCATGTTGGCATTGGGAAAACAAGGATTTATTGTCAATGTTGGAAGAGGGGGTCTTATTGATGAAAAGGAATTGGTCAAGTGTTTGATGGAAGGTGAAATTGGAGGTGCTGGTTTGGATGTGTTTGAGAACGAGCCTCATGTTCCCAAAGAACTCCTTGCAATGAATAATGTGGTTTTATCTCCACATTCTGCTGCTTTTACTGTGGAATCTATGATGAATTTGTGTGAACTTATGGGAGGCAATTTAGAAGCCTTCTTCTTAAATAAGCCCCTAATTACTCCTGTAATGTTGCCTCAATAACTTGTTCTTTTGATAACCTAGTATCGTACGTGTGGTACAATTTTATGACATTCCTGCAATGATTCTGATTAAGTTTTAAATGAATTTGTTCTATTCCAAAAACCATCTCTGCAAAGTGCCTTGGCAAGTGTATTTCAAACTCTGTTTTGATCAAGGGAAGGAAATAAAGCAAGCTCTATTTGATCAGTTTTTAAGCTCATTTTTATATGGAAACTCTATTGTGCCGTTACTCTGTTGCTCATCTTCCTATTCTAGTTATATCATGGTTGTCTCCAATAATAGTTACAAAAGTTATTGATAACAATGGCTGGACGATAGTAATCTGAAACCAAATTTAATTGTTGGCAACAAAACTAATATTGACAAATAAAATATCAATTTGCAACCACATTTATGTATTTTTAATTAAAAATATATATATATCAAGAGAGTCTAACTTAATTAATTGAATAAAATACATGAATTTGTTATAAATTTCTTACTATTTATTTTCAATTTTTATGTTTAAAAAATATAAATAAATACACCGACAATGCTTTTGTTGCTAATTATTTTTTAATATTTCACTTTTTGATTCTCTTGCAGTATGATGAAAGTAGTGTGCTTCAACATGCATAAAAAGCTGTTGTTCTAGCAAATATGGTTTATTTAGAAACCTTATACCTTGTTTCGTTTTTAATATATTATACTTTAGATTTTTGCAACATGTTTTAAGGAAAGTAAGTATTCAAGATTTCACATTGACTACAATATGATAGAAATTCGTTTTTAATATATTATATTTTAGATTACTGCAACATATTTTAATGAAAGTAAGTCTTTAAGATTTCACATTGATTAACAATATGATAAAAATGAATTTATCTAGAAATCTGATTCCTGGTTTCCTTTTTAATATATTATACTTTAGATTCTTGTAACATGTCTTGATAAAAGTAAGTATTCAAGATTTCTCATTCATCAACAATATGATAAAAATAATTTTATTTAGAAACCTTTATACCATATTTTGTTTTTAATATATTATAGTTTAGATTCTTGCAGCATGTTTTAATGAAAATAAGTATTTAAGATTTCACATAAATTAGTAATATGATAAAATTAAATTTTTTAGAGTTGTATTAGATTCAAATTTAAAATTCTAAGATGATAACTATTAGATTTTATCCAGAGATGAAACCAAGAAAAATTGTTAGGTGGGAGGCGGACAAAAATTTGCCACATAATAAATAAAATTAATAATGACTAATTTTTACTCTTAAATTTTATAACTACTTTTGATTGGACTAAATTTTTCAATGTAATTATAAGTCATTGAATAATAATAAATAAAGAATTGAAGAAATTTTCATTGGAGAACAGTAGAAATTTATAAATCATTTTTCAATGTAATTATGATTCCCCTTTAAGTTAAATTATCCCATGATTCTCCATTTCTCCTCCACACATGGTCGAGTTGGGACTCTAGTGGTGCTAAAGTCGAACTTAATCACTCTGTTTCTCTCGTTACCGTTCTCTATCTATGCCCATCTCTTCAGGTAAGCAATAATTTCTGTTTGTTGTTTATATGTCGTTTTACACCACTTTCTGCTCTCATACTCGTTCATCGATGGGTATAAATTAGTGTGTTGAAATTGCAAAACAGAAAATGAAAAACTGGTGTTGTGAATTGAGGCATCGTAAATTGACTCTTTAAGTTGTCCTCAATGACCAAACTTAAGGCCACTCCTATTCTTCTATTCTGTTATTAAAATTGTCGGAGTATTTCTTTGTGGTTATTGTAATATTCTCATTTTATCTCTTAATTAGAGAGACAACTCCATGGCCATGAGTTTCTTGTCAGCATATAGAATACAATGGTGCTTAATATCATATTGCTAAATTTTGGATAGCTTTAGTTTTACCATGTTTGCTACTTTTGTTAGTTTTGTAAACACTACTATCAATAACTATTCCATCAGTCTGAAATAAAACATCCCCCCATAACATGTTTTGAAAACAAAAAAAAATGTAACGTTAGCCTTTACATGGTGAAAATACGTTAGTTTGATTGTGTTTTTTGGTTATTATAGCCTGTTAGGTTTCACATCTAGGATGTGATTTTAAAAGAGCTAGCTTCCACATTCTAAATGTTATTTCTTACTTCTAGTTTGTTAGGAATAGTTGTTAATTGTCATAAGATCTGTAAAGTAAATAGAGCCTAGATAGTCTCATTGTATTTTTTTTTTCAAATCAATCAATTGCACAATGAGTTACTTTTGTGGAACTCCTTTGCCATTCTCTAAGCTCCATGTCTGACCACAAGGTGTGATATGCATCTCAAAATTCTGATACTATTAGAATAAAATTGAAAGGAAGAATAAATATTTGGAGTGTTTGATGGTACCATTTTACTGGAACTCAATCATCAAAGGCAATGGCAAACAAACAGCACAACCACAATGATAACAACAAGGAGCTTCAACCACTCCTTGTGCTTGGTCCTCCTTTCATGTTCCCAACCTTTGAAGCTCAAAACCTTCACAACTACCGTTTCCTCAATGCCTTTTCCTCCCAAATCCCTCTCCACCAATTCCTCGCCGAGCAAAACGTTGACCCTTCATCCATTCAAGCCATACTCTGCAGCCCTCGCCAGAAGATCTCCGCAGACGCCATCCGGCTCCTCCCATCACTCAGCCTCATTGTGACCACTAGTAATGGAACCCGCCACATAGACTTGGCTGAGTGCAGCTACCGTGGCATTCAGGTTGCCTCTATTCCAGGAGATCAATTAGCCGTGGATGTTGCTGACATGACTGTGGGGTTGTTGATTGATGTCATGTGGAACATTTCTGCAGCTGATCGACATCTTAGGAAATGGGGTCCTTCTAAGCCCTGCAATCTTTCTTCTGGTTCCAAGGTATCACTCATTTTTCTGCATTATGTGCATGTTCTTTTCATATTATTGTGCACATGTTTCTGATGTTCTATTTTGATGAATATTTTTTATAAGACAAGTATTAGTAATACCCTTACCAACACACTTTTTCTAACACATTCAACTAGGTAAAAAGGTTCTCTCAGGTGGAAAAAACTTAGATTCTCAAGTGTTATGATCTCATGAGTGGAAATGTCACTAGAGAGGATTCATTCCCCACTACATTATTAGTTTTAAATTTATTCAAAACTAAAAAATCATGAGTTACACCATTAAATAGGTAGTGTAACCTACACAATTTTGTGATTGTCAATAAAGAATAAGTAGTGAGTTGCTAACATTTCTCTTTTAATAATTTCAACTAAAATAAACTGTGTTAAGAGATGTTTTGTGGGTAGAGGATAATCAATATATTTGTTTTCCATATATGACAGTAGTGTTGATTAGAATTGACAATTAAAACATCAAATTCTGGAGCATGATTGATAACTGGCACTCAGCTTTGAGTTTCAGCTAGAAGGCAAGCGAGTAGGCATTGTTGGATTGGGAAAAATTGGCAGAGAAGTTGCTAAAAGGCTGGAGGCCTTCGGCTGCAGAATTATGTACAATTCAAGAAACCAGAAGCCATTTGTCTCGTACCCTTTTTACTCTAATGTTGTTGAGCTTGCTGGTAATAGTGATGTCCTTGTGCTTTCTTGCTCATTAAATGAGCAAACAAGGCACATAGTCAAAAGGGAAGTGATGTTGGCATTGGGGAAAGAAGGAGTTATTGTGAATATTGGACGTGGAGATCTAATTGATGAAAAGGAATTGGTGAGATGTTTGATGGAAGGGGAGATAAAGGGTGCTGGCTTGGATGTGTTTGAGAATGAGCCTAATGTTCCCAAAGAGCTCTTTCCTTTGGATAATGTTGTCCTTTCACCTCATGCTGCTTCATTGACTTCACATCGTATATATGATGTTTGTGAACGTGTAGCAGAGTGTCTTGAAGCATTCTTTTCAAGTAAACTACCGGAGTACCCTGGTCTTGGATGACTAAATTCATCTTTAAGGGCATTTGTATGAGACTGAGTTATGATCTTCTTCTCTCTCTCTCCTTTATCTATATTTATTTCACAAGTAGTTAACCATGTTAAGAAGTAATTAAAATGTCTAATAAAAGTTAATTACTTGTGAATCAAAATTAATCATATTTATATATTTGGACATGGGATGTACATTTGAAAAATGTACAACTATCAATATTCTATTATCTATTACACTTATCACTTTTTCTTTTTTGTACCTTTTTTATTCTTTTATTCTCTTTATCTCTCTCCATTTTCCATCCCAATCCCACCCAAAAATGGGGTGATGAATATCAGGACTCCCTAAGCAAATGCGAGAGTGGAGTGATTTTATGTAATATAATTTACAAAATGTGGATTATTTAAATGTAAAATACAAAATTTGAATAGATTAAGTTGCAAATAATTACTATTTTGTAAATTCCTTTTAATAAAATTTATGGAATGTAGTTTAAAAATTATTTTCATGATATTTCATAAATAAATTGGGAATATCTCAATCTTCCGTTTCTTTCACAATCAAACGCACATACATATCCTCTGTAATGTAGGGGTCAAACAATAGTTTATCTACAACGATGAACAGATCTAGTTTTTATATATTAATTCAGAACACATCTTTTTAATTGTTTATTATATATAATATATAATTTAAATTAAATTTACATCTCAATGATTCTCCTCCGCACTTGGTCGAGTTGGGAATGTTGTGATGCTAATTCAAACCCAATCACTCTCCTTCTCTCCCTACCTTTCTCCGTCTATGCCAATCTCTTCCGGTAAGCAATTAATTCTGTTTGGTTTAGATGCAACTTTTGTTATTAAGGACGTTACATGCATCAAACTTTACTTCATTGTTTGAAAATGTTAGTGCGTGAACCGTTTGAGAAAATGTCCAGCTGGGAACTTCTGCATTGTTTGGATATGGTTTTTCAACTTTTTTAGCTCTCATACATATTTCCTCAAGGGTATTAAATTTTATTCCAGTTTTTGCCAACTCATTCATGGAATGTGGATGTGTATTACATATACATGGCGTGTTAAAATCTGAAAACAGAAAATGGAAAAAATATGTTTTTGATGAAATGGGGCTTCGTGAATTGTCCCAAACTGACCTTAACAATGCTATGCTATCATAAAAAATTCCACTAGTCTGAAATAAAATAAATCCCCATAATGTGTTTTTGGAAAAAGGAAGAAAATAAAGTGAAGTTAAGCTTTTATGAAAATACATTAGTTGGACAGTGATTTGTTTTTAGAATAATAAAATTGTAAGGAATAATAAATATTTCGGTAGTCTTTGACAGTACCAGTTTCCTGGATCTCAGTCAATAATGGCTATGGCAGAAAAACACAACCACATTGATAATAAGGAGATTCAACCACTCCTTGTGTTTGGTCCTCCATTAATCTTCCCAACTTTTGAAGCTCGAAACTTTCACAAATACCGATTCCTCAAAGCTTTCTCCTCACAACTCCCTCTCCACCAATTCCTCACCGAGCAAAATGTTGACCCTTCATCCATTCAAGCCATACTCTGCAGCCCTTCACAGCAGGTCTCTACAGATGTCATCCAGCTCCTCCCATCGCTCTGCGTCATTGTGACCAGCAGTGCTGGAACCGACCACATAGACTTGGTTGAGTGTAGCCACCATGGTATTCAGGTTGTCTCTGTTCCAGGAGATCAAGCCAAGGATGTTGCTGACATGGCTGTGGGGTTGTTGATTGATGTGTTGTGGAAAATTTCTGCCGCTGATCGACATGTTAGGAAATGGGGTCCTTCTATGCACCGGAACCTTTCTTTTGGTTCCAAGGTACTTCTCATTCTTCTAATTTATATGCATGTTCTTTTCATGTTATGGTAATATGGTCTATGTATATTGTGCAAATGTTTCTGATGTTCTATTTCTATTTGGATGAAGGTTTTAAATAAGAGGAGTGCTAATAACACATTCTTTAACACAATTCTTCTAATACATCTTCTATTGGTAAATATTTATTGGAAAGTACAAAATCTTGAATGGGCAATCATTAAATAGGGAGTAAGACCTACTCAATTTTGTGATTTCTAATAAATTTCAATCAACAATAAAGAGTGTTGTTATCATTTCTTTTTCAATAATAGCATCTCTAATAAAGTGTGTGCGTGTGGTGGGATCTTGTTTTGATGATAGAGGACAATCAATACATTTGTTTACCTTATATGACTGTAGTACTCAATAGAACTGACAAATAGAACATAAGATTCGGTAGCTTGAATGGTAACCAGTAATCAGCTTTGTGTTTCAGCTTAAAGGCAAGCGAGTAGGGATTGTTGGATTGGGAAAAATTGGCAAAGAAGTTGCTAAAAGGCTTGAGCCCTTTGGTTGCAGAATTATGTACCATTCGAGAAACCAGAAGCCATTTATCTCGTACCCTTTTTATTCTAAAGTTGTTGAGCTTGCTGGTAATAGTGATGTCCTTGTGCTTTGTTGCCCACTTAACGAGCAATCAAGGCACTTAATCAACAGGGAAGTGATGTTGGCATTGGGGAAAGATGGAGCTATTGTCAACGTTGGACGTGGAGCTCTAATTGATGAAAAGGAATTGGTGCGGTGTTTGATGGAAGATGAGATAAGGGGTGCTGGCTTGGATGTGTTTGAGAATGAGCCTAATGTTCCCAACGAGCTCTTTCCATTGGATAATGTGGTCCTCTCCCCACATGCTGCTTCATTGACTTCAGATGGTTTCACTGAAGTATGTGAACTTGCAGCTGAGGCTCTAGAATTGTTCTTTTCAAGTAAATTACCAAGTATTCGATTGTTGGATGGCTAAATTCATGTTATTCTATTTTAGAGTTTTTCTTTCCATTTCCATTACCTATAAACTAAAAATATGTCTTACCCATATTTTATTTTTTTGGCAAAATCACTTTATATTAATAGTTATGAGTGTACTTCTTACCAAACATAGAAGTTAGCAGCCAACAAAATTCAGTGTCCCATTTCTTTTGATAACTCTATAACTACAACAATTGATGTCATCTACTTGTGCATTTGAGAGACACTCTTGTCATGCATGCATAATAGTGAAGTTTGTGGCTTTCAAAGAAAGCTCAACTGATGTGTGAGATACATGTAAGCTACAAAAGCTGTAGTCCTACTTTTCTTGCCTTAATGAAACTGATTTGTTTCTGCATGCATTATGCTCATCTAGTGGAAGATGTTATAATACTCCAAGGCTTTGACTGAAATAAACTTGTGGTCAAACTAGCTTATAAGCTAACCATTTTGAGCTTGTTTGGATATTTTTTCTTTGTCAACATTTTCCATCTCAAATGAGCTTGAACATCGAAGAATCAAACTTATTTAGACAACAAGTCAATGCTAGTCAAGATGATTTCACACCAGCCTAAAGTTAAAGGACCAAAAGTTAAATTTTGAGGCAGAGGAAAACCTTCTTGGCTTAACCAACTTCCCAAGTTTTGCAAAGGTACTCATCCTAAAATCACAAAAGTCATCACCTTTACGTGTTGGTGTAACTGTAACTCCATATATCTTAGGGCACTTATTGTCCATGGCCTAAAAAAAAGGAACAACATCATGTTGGTGCAATTGCAAGCCTTAAGCGGCACTCGCTGCTTGGTATCACAAGACCACCTCATTCTTAGGTTGATGACTTTACAAGACAACCCTTTCCAGGATGGTGGGTTCACAAGACCACCTCCTTCCCAAGCTAGTGGGAGAAATATCCTTTCCAACTTTGTTGGTTAACTAGTCTATAGGGGCATTTGCATTGCTCCCTAAATTCGTAAGAGCAAGTGTACAGCTTTTCATGTTGGTCTTATACCGTGGCTGTAAGTATACTAGTTGCCCACCTCATGAGAGCAAATGATACCTGATGCCAACACTTGCATGTGAAGATAAAAGATACCAAGATGAAGAGGCAGCAAAGTTAGACACACATCCGATTTCGTCATTCAAGCAACTTAGGATACATAAAATAGACAACAAGAAATCAAAAAGGTAAAATGCTAATTATTATTTCATTCAATACTAGATGCCAAATATACATTTGAGACTGACATCCCGATCTATAAAAGGAACAAAAAAGTTACAATGTTTGTCAACATCCCAACATTTCAAGTTTTCCTTGACTTAGATCAGGATTAGCAATGGGGGCAAGCCACTGTTGGGAGTAGTAGCCCAACACAGGAATGCCCAAAGGTTAATGTTGACATTTGTGCATAATAAATATCACATTTCAACTTTAACGTTGGCATACATTAGAACACGTTGACATACATAACTTGACACCTCATACTAACATATGCTACCAATTTGAGGGACAATTAGTGAGTTCATTTTTTTTTAAATGTTATGTTCAACTGTAATGACCAACATTACCTTATTGACCCCGCCATCATCATTATCTTCTTTTTCTTCTTTGAATTCTTCTTCCTTCCGAAAACCTAACACTTTCACTTTCAAACTCAACCTTATGAATATCAATTTCAATGTTTTATCGGAATCAAACGTCACCAACAAACTTCACAACCTGGCTTCCAAATTCATTTCTCTCTTGAATTAACCTAGTGGATGAAGAAAATGAAGAAAGTTAAGGAAGAATGAGGTAAGAGAAGAGGGATTTACTAATTTGTGGATTTTTCTTGTTCTTCATTTTGTAGCGATTTTTAACCTCAGAAATCACTCACTCACATAGTCATGAATGAAACCAATGAAAGAATGATACGTAGATTTGGACACCTAACCCTATGTTCGAGCAAAAAAATAACAAAAATTAACTTTTTGAAGAAAAAAAAAACTCAAAATTTTGTAAGGACGAATTTCGAACATTTCAATATTTATAGGAACGAAAAATATATTTTAGTTCTAGGTAAAAAAAATAACATATTTCAATTTTACGAAGATGAAAAACATACCAAAATTTTTGCAAGAACAAATTTCAAATTTTTCAATATTTAGAAGAACGAAAAATATAATTAACATTTTTTTTTATGTATTTGGCCACTCCTAGTAAAACATCTTATTGTTGTCATTGTTGGCAATCTTATTGATTGATATGAGATCTTCAATATCACCGATTATTATTATATTCAGTCACTACAAAACATGATTGCTCATAAATTTGGGAAAATTAATTATATGCGGAAGAATTTTACTTAGGGTCAATATGGTGGAATGAAAGGAAATTAAAAGAAAATAAATTGAGATGAAAATTTTGAATTAAAATAAAATATAAAAATATAAATTTTATCTCATTTTACTATATATTCATTTACCTTCATTTTTGCTTTCTTTCAACTCAAACGAAAGGAGCCTTAATGTAACCGATTCTACCACTGTCAAGGACGAAACCGTATCCAATTGATTCATAAAGACTTAACTTAATATATAAAGTTCAAAATGTAAGATGTAAATCCAACGTGCACTATCTTTTAGGGAACAATGATATTGATATGTATACTTTAAATAATTTTGAGCTTATCTCTAATCATTTATATTTTCCCTTTCTTCTCTTTGACATGTTGAGTTAGGAGGGCTCGTCGTTTCTGCTGTGCTTTTGTTTAAGCCTCGAGTTATACAACCTACGCGATTCATTATGTGTACTCATGATAACAGCCCTTAATAAATTAAGATTAATTTAAATACTTTTTTTTTATGTGACAGTAATCCAATAAAATTATATTTCCATCAAGAGGAATAATGATCAATATATAGGATAACTATTATTATATAATTATGAAAGGGACAAGATTAATTAGCCTTAATTAATTGCATTTTTTCAAATTAAATAACGGTATATTTCCTTTCCTAAGTTTTGGTATTATATATCTCTAATACTTTGGAACGACGTTAAGATATAAGTATATTTTTTTTTACCAATTATGGCATATACATGAATTCTTCTCTTGAATCATGAACAGCTCGATCGGTCTTGCATTGCTAGAAACAAAAGTTTGCTGCTATAGTTAAAGATTAATGGCTTATATTATTTGCATGCAGTGTCCAACTCGTTATTAAAGTGACATTTTGTCGTGTTGGATATGAAAGCAACCAACTGAGTCCAAATGAGTCCAACCCCAGTCGGTGAGTTTTGAATTTGTGTGCGATGATTTTAACATAAGATATTCTTCTTACTGTGCGGTCCTTATCTGATGGAAAATAATTCATTATTAATTAATTGCATCCTACCATGTGAGAGTATTTTGAAATCGCATTAATTACATCATACATGGGTTGATTTGGAGGTTTTGTTTTCAAGTTGGAGCATATATATATATATATATATATATATATATATATATATATATATATATTCACTACTACGAAATAAATTTCAGACAACATCAATTAATATATAGGTTTTTATATAGTTTGTAGTATATGGGTCATAATTGATCTTATCTACGAGGTATAGGAACCTTTACGTAATTAATTTCTCACTTCAATTAGTATTGCGTGCAGAAAAAAACATAATAACATGAATAAATCAACACACACAAGTAACTTCTTGTTTGCGAGAACAAACGTTTAATTTACATGCCATAAATTTATGGACTCATACAATTTTTTGGATAAGCATTTGGACTGATTCAAGACTTATATGAAATCATTGAAATACAACGCGACAGTGAAATATTCTTTAAAAGTAAAATCATAAAATATGAATTGGAATGTGATTAGAAAAAATGTGAACATGATTCTTTTGGATAATTCATACTAAAAATCAATTCCTCACGAGTTTGGAAAATAAAAAAATTTCAGTTTTATGCTGATGGTGCGTGACAAACATATACACACACGTCTATGATTAGTATGGACCGATTGGAGGTGATTGCTCTAACTGATTGAAATAAGAGGGAACATTTTTTGTCCCTAACATTCAAATTTGCTAAAGGAAGAAAACATTGGGAATTGATTTAGTTTTTCATTATTTGGACTATCTGATTCGATTGAGATTATTTTTAAAGGTATATTATACCTGACCCTTAATGAGTGATTTCTTAGGTAATGTTTGGTGAGTCAGTGAGTGGATGGGTCAGAACAGAACACTCTATTTTCTGTTTTGTTTACTTTGGTTCTACTCTTGCTAGCATGAAACTAAAATATATCGCTTTTGAGTCTTAATTATACTTTATTTTGCTTTTTTTCTCTCTCAAAACGCATAATCTTCTATGCAGTTTCAAATTATCTAGAAAATAAAATATAATTTGATGTTAATAACTTGTATAGCTTTGTTTAGTAAAAATTACACTTTAGATCCTAGCATACTTTATTTCTCTATAGAATTCATTAATTAAAAGGAAATTCCATTGAATTTTGTTAGAAACTTTGAATTCCAAATATTTTTTAAAAAAGAAATTCAAAATAAAACTATTAAGTCCCCAAAAGAAGTTGACAGCTACGTCAATATATGATTGGATAAATTGCTTGCATGACATGCCAGCATTGTCCGTCAATTGGCTGTATATGCATTTGGAGCATGTTGAATTAAGAGTCAATTAAATTAATTAATGTTTTTGGACATTTCAAATAAAAAAATCATATAATTCTGATGACAGAAAATGCAATGCAGTTTATTATTAATTAATTAAAAGTTCTACATACATGCATATCACATAACTACAACATAGTTCAAGACAACTAATAATGCATAAGTAGTGACAACATCGAATAACTTCACTACACAAATCAACTCTCTTTATTCCAAAGAATATGGCCTCAGTTCTTCTTCCATTTGCACCATATAGGATTCTCCCAACACTAACACCACAACTAATTACTGATGATTAGCCCTTCCCTTTTTGATGTTTCTGTTATCTTTTTCTTCACAAGTCGACCCACCAAAAGCACCCTCTTTTTCACTTTATATGATGTCATATCTTCCTCATTCAAGCAGATGCAAGTTAAAGCTCAGTTTATAGATTTTGTTGGCCATGGAACATTTGTGGGGGCACCCCTGTTCGGATTGTTTTTTTCTAGTAGCCATCTCGAGAAAGCATCAAGTGTTTTTGTGTCAGATCTGTAGTGTTTCTGTGTAAATTCAAGAAGGCTTGGCCATGTGAAATCTGGGTATGTTCTTGAATTTTCGTAGCTGATTAGATCTTTTGGAGGGGTGACCACTTTGTCTCTATTTGGACATAGGAAGAAAGCAAGTGATTTTCTCACAATTTTGTTGTTTACAACTGCTCTATGCAAGCAACTCTTGAACATCCCATTCGATAGAGCCTGAAAGATAAGTCACAACACATTATCATATATTTTTTTCAACTTTTAACACCAAAGCTTAGAAAAAATGCATAACAACTATGGTATGATTGAGAGATAACTATAATTCTAACATGGTATGATATAGTTGACAGATAATTATAATTCTTAAGTTTGTGGTCAATGATCTGATTTTCAAATTTGTGTAATAGAATAGCATATGTTTAAAAAAACTAACTCCTTAAATAAATCACAGTATCATAAAGGATTAGTTCCTGAGTCTCGGTCAGAAGGTCAGACATACTTAAAGTTCATCCAAAAAATAAAAAAGAATGGTTGCATGATATAACTAAGTAAATTCATCTTAATTAGTGAACTTATCATTGATGTATATCAAGTGTTGTAATTAAGTTCATTAGTAGAAGGACATCATAATGGACCTACAAGACATATCAATAATTAATTGAGTGTCGATTATCATGCAAAAAACGACATGTCAACCTTGTAATTATATTATCCATACCATAAATGTGTCGCCAATATTGACAACGAAAGCATCTTCTTTAGGAGCGACAGAGTACCATCTTCCATCAACAAAGACTTGGAGGCCCTCGACTTGATCTTGGTGGAGAATGGTTAGGGATGTAGGGTCACAATGAGGTCCAGTTCCTAAAGCTAACTCAGGTTTTTGGCATGGTGGGTAGTAATTCAACCTCATAACCGACTCATTTCCTTCGAAGAAATCTCTGAAACATTCCCTGCCAACTCCTAGGCTCATCCCCAGAAGCTCCATTATCCCAAGAGAGAGTTTGCTCATGGCTTCACAGTATTCTTGGAACACACTCCTATTGCAAATCAATGGAAACATATATAAAGTACTTCTTTAAGGAAAAAAAATAAGGTCTAATTACTTATTTAATCTCTATAATTGTTTTATGAACTTTATGTTTTAATATCATCTCTTTTATTCCTTATATATACTCTTTTTAATTCCTATAAATTTAGATGGAAGAGACTAAAAGGAATTAAAACGGCATGTACGGGGATTAAACATATCATGTGCAAACATAAAAGATAAAGTTAGTGAAATTGGCCAGGAGAGGGTACATCAATGATTCATCTGTTTTTTTAGTCTATATACGTGTGCTTGATATGTGTGTAGTGTAGATACTAAGAGAGATGAGAAAGGAAAAAAAATGAACAAAGGCAAAGCATAAGGTATGTGTTGCTGCTAATAATTAATTCTAAGTTTTTTAACTTAATGGATTTTCATAAGATTTATCACTGGTTTAGCTTTCATAGCAATTCATATGATTTATTTAAAAACGAAAAAAAGAAGCTTGTGGAAAAGAAGAAAAGTTAATAACAACAATACCCTTAAAATGAGCTTTAATATCGTTTAGAGGTCAGAAACTCAGCAACTGAGTGTGTAAGAAAACTGCATTCTATAAATCTTACCCAAATTGCTTGAAATCTTCCCCCATGACATTAAGGAAATAATCCTCCACAGTTTTTCTGGATTTATCTGCAGAATAATGGAAAGAAAGTGTTTCCTTCCAAGGAAGTTTGGAGGAGAATCTTCCAATGAAGCTATTAGCATAGCCACAATGTTCTCCAATCTTTCTCTGAGCCTTCTGCTTCTGTGAGAGTTGCATGCAGAAGAAATCATCTATGAGCTTATGAGCTTGAGCTATGAGCTTGCTATCAACTCCATGGTTGACAACAAGGAAGAAGCCATGCTTCTTGCATGCCTCACTCAATTCAGCACAAACTGTTGACAAAGCTTGTGGATCTGCTGAGAGAAAGCACTTCAAGTCAATGGGTGGAATTTGGAGTTCTGGTGGTGTTAGGCATGGTTTTTCATGATCAGGCCATATGAACTGGGAGGGTATGTTGGATTGGTTTGGCATCAAAGATCCATCAAAGTGTAGTTTCTGTCCTTCCATGATGTTGTCATGATTTTCTACGGTGTTTTGAGGTGCAATTAGCATTGAAGGATGAGGAACTAGCATGTTTAATTAATTTGAAGTGCACAACAACAGCTAAAGTGTGTGTATTATTTGATGGAATTTTTGTTTGATATGTTGTAAGAGTTGAAATTTGGAAGTTTGAAAGAGTGGTTGGAGGTGTGGAGAGAGAAGGAGGAGAGATCAAAAGAGTGTTAAGAATGAATGGGAATTAGACAAAGGAAGAGGTTAATAAGGGTGGTGAAATAGAGTATTGAGAAAGGCCAAGAGAGGATTCATTGGGGAAGTCGGGGAACAGATATGAGAGAATCTTATTAGTTTGTTTTGCTAGATTGCTATCTTTATCACTCTCCCTTTCTGAAATGTGTCCGTTATATATATGGAGATCATACGTGCCACTATTCACATCATACAAGTGGTTTGCATTAGTGTTTTTTTTTTATTGGTTGGGAGTATTTGGGTCAATAGGAGTGAGTGTCTAAGAGAGAATTGCTGGCATTTCTTTTTTTTTTTTTATGTTAAAGTTGAAAAGCATGATTAATTTTTGTTTTGAAAATTTTAACTGATTATTTTTAATAAATTATCTTTTTCTCAACTACATTTTTATTTAATCAAAGACTTTATTTTAAATATATGAAGTCGATACTGTAAAAATTCTTAAAGGGTTTCCTAGACTATCAATTATAGAAAACCAACAGGATCTTAAAACCTATGATTCTCACAAATAATCAATAAACAATGATGTGTACCTTTCTTCATAGGAAGACTCGTATCTTTCTCCATAGGAACTTCTATCTGGTGTACTTTGATTTCCTTGAAAAATGAGAGAAATAAGATTTCACTTTCTTTGGTCTTTCTTTTCTGTCTCTCTCCGTTCGTGATGACTATGGGTGAGAGAGAACACTTTTCTGGTCAGGAAGGGAACCTTATTTCACGTTAGTAGGTATTAAACCCCTTTTATAACCACTACTCTCATCAAGTAGCAGTTAATTTTAGAAACTTCTCCTATTAAGCCCAATTACAATTTAACTCTTAATCGTTAATTATTTATTTATTAGTCCCTACATAAGTCACATGCCTCTCACATGAGACATTAATTCTTACATTCTCCCACTTGGCTCATGTGACATTAATAAACATTATGTACTAAATAAATAAATAGATTAACTAACATAATGCGCATTAAAAATGACTAAATTGTTCTGTACATTGGGTACATCATAATTTCATGATTAAGAATATGAACCAATTCGAGTCATGGCGGTTGTACATCATCTAATCGATATAGTCCCTTCCATATACTACAAATTAGTCTTCTTCTTAATATGACCATTAGTTAGGAGTACATAATTGGTCCAACATAATGTCTTCATTCAAGACAAAACCTGTTAACATTACTCTAACACAAACATGCATGCTAACATAGAGAACAAGTAATCAGAAACATATCATAATTGAGCTCAGAGTGTCAGCAAAATTACATAAGGTAAATTACACTTAATGATTATCAATAACAATAATGCCCATACTTTCAACATGTTCTATAATGTCTTGGGCAATAATCCCTTATTCAAAGGGTCAACTATCATAAGGTTTGTGCTAATATGTTCTATTGACACTCTTTGTTTCTGAACTTCTTCCTTCACGATAAAGTACCTCAATTTCATATGCTTAGCACCCTTAGAGTACTTGTCGTTCTTACAAAAAATATTGCTGCGGAGTTATCACAATACATTTTCAGCGGCCTAGCAATACTGTCGACAATTCCAAGCCCTGAAATAAAGTTCCGCAGCCAATTAGCCTGAATTGTAGCCTCAAAACATACTACAAATTCAGCTCTCAGATGCAACAACAACTGATGCATACAAAATTACTTTCATTTGTTTTCGTTTCATATCATTTCTAGGACATTGTGTGAGACTAACTCTGTTTCATTTCTAAATTAGAATAGGCGATGTTAAACACCTTTCCATCTTGAATCTCTCTAGCACTTTATCGATATATATACTTTCTGAGATAAGCCTAACAATCCTTGTGATCTATTATGGAATATTTCTATCCCTATCACATAGCTTACCTCACCCATATCTTTCACTTCAAAGTTTCTAGAGAGAAATTTCTTAGTCTCATGAAGAAGACCAAGATCGTTAGCTGCAAGCAAGATATCATCAATATACAGAATTAGAAAATAACCTTACTCCCACTGACCTTCAGATACATACACCGATAAATAGTATTTTCCTTAAATCTAAAGAAAATAATGGTATCATTAAACCTCAAATACCATTGGCGGGAAGCTTGCTTTAAGACTGTATATTGATTTCTTTAGTATGCACACCATGTGTTCATTTCCTTCAACTGAGAACCCCATTGGTCGGTCCATACAAACATTCTTCTCTAAATCTCCATTAAGAAAGACAGTTTTCACATCCATTTGATGTAGCTCCAAGTCATACTGAGCTACTAATGCCATAATAATCCTAAAAGAATCCTTTCGTGAGACGGGTGAAAACGTCTTTTTATAATCAATGCCATCTTTCTGAGTAAATCCCTTAGCAACAAGTCTAGCCTTGTAACGTTCAAGGTTGCCATGAGAGTTACGTTTAGTCTTGAAGACCCACTTACAACCAACTCTCTTACAACCCTTTTGTAATTCTACAAGGTTCCAAACACCATTATGTTCCATGGAATCTATCTCTTCTTTCATGGCATTTAACCGCTTCTCAGAACTATCACAACTTACAACTTGTGAAAACAAAACTGGATCATTATCATTAATGCTTAAGTTTGTTTCTGTTTCATGTAGGTGTACCACATAATCATTCAAAATAACTGGTCTCCTTTTCTATTTGAGACCTTCTTAATGCTACTTCTTGTGGTTCCTCCATAATAGGTTCATTATGCATCATGGGTTCATTATTGTGTTGCTCCTCTTCATTAATTTTGTAGCAATAATTGAAGAAACAATCACCTTACTGTTAGAGGCACAAGCTAAAAGGACTTACACTCTAACTTCTTTAATTTCCATTTCTCGTGGAACTGTACTCCCACTGATTTCATAATTTCCAATAAACCTTGCATTTCCAGTTTTGACAATTCTCATACTATGATTAGAACAATAAAACATACACCCTTTTAACTTTTCTGGATAACCAATGAAATATCCACTGATTGTTCTTGCATCCAATTTTCTTTCTTGCGGATTATAAATCCTTATTTCTGTCTAGCAACCCCAAACATGCAGGTGCCTTATACTAGGTATCCTATTTGTCCACAGTTCAAAAGATGTCTTTGGAACTGCCTTACTAGGAACCCTGTTCAACAAATACATGGTAGTTTTCAAGGCATACATCCACAAAGATACGGGTAAAGTCTAATTGATTAACATACTCCTAACCATATCCATTAAAGTTCTATTACGCCTTTCTGATACACCATTTTGTTGTGGTGTACCGGGAATTGTGTATTGCACACAAATGCACGTTTCTGAACAAGCTTAGCAAATGGACCTGGGTATTGCCCAGTTTCATCATATCTTCCGTAATACTTATCACCTCTATAATATCTAATAATTTTCACATTTATGTCTAATTGCCATTTTACTTCATTGTAGTAAATTTCTAAGGCATCGATTGCCTAAAAAATCTCGGTCAGTAAGTAGACATAATCGTAACGTGAATAATCATCAATAATGGTGATAAGGTATCATTCCTTTCCCAAAGAACTAACATCAAAAGGTCCACAAATATCAGTATGCACAATTTTAAGAAGCTGAGTGCTTCTTGTAGCTCTTTTCTTTGTATGTTTTGCTTGTTTTCCCTTAATACAACCCACACAAATATTTAGATCCATAAAATCTAGATAAGGAAGAATTTCATTCTTTATTAATCTTTCCATCCTTTCTCTAGAAATGTGACCTAAACGTTTATGCCACAAGAAAGCATATCGTTCATTCACTAAACTATGTTTAGTGCCAACATTATGATGCAGAGTCAAAACAGTTTCAGCATACAAACTGTCTAATTTCAATTTATATAAACCATCATAAAGGATACCAGTACCAATGAGATGATTATGCTTAAATAAATTGAAACATTCATTACCAAAATTAAAAGAGTATGTAGTAACATTAAGTTTAGATAATGAAACTAAATTCCTAGATAAATTAGGTACATAAGGAGTTTCCAGTAAATCTAAACGATGTCCAGTGTTGCGTTTTAAACAATAAGTCTCAACTATTTCCACTGGAGCTTTCACTTCATTCCCCATGACTATGGGTGAGAGAGAACACTTTTCTGGTCAAGAAGGGAACCTTATTTCACGTTAGTGGGTATTAAACCCCTTTTATAACCACTACTCTCATCAAGTAGCAGTTAATTCTAGAAACTTCTCCTATTAAGCCCAATTATAATTTAGCCCTTAATCATTAATTATTTATTTATTAGTCCCTATATAAGTCACATGCCTCTCACATGAGACATTAATTCTTACAGATACTACTTAAACCACTAAAGCAGTACATAAGGGAGTTGAATTATAAATATTTTATTGATAGACTATTTTCATTTTTTTATTTCTTTTTGTCATTTCATATTATCAATTATATTAATCACTTATTTTTCATCTTCGGTGAGTTTGTTTAATTTTTTTAATAAAATAAACTGTTTGTCAATTTTTTTGTAGTATTTGTGTAAATTATTTTTATTTAAAATAAATAAATTTTTTTTCATAAATAAATGTTTTCTATTTCTTAAAACATTTTTTAAAATACTTATTTATAATTATTTCTTTTAAGTTTAAACAAACTTGCAGGTTATTTATATCAATATAAATGAAAAGTTGCTTTTCTTTTTTAGTTACAATATATTCCAGTAAAAGTAATCATGCATTAAAAATTATGAAGAATAAAAAAATTCACGTGAAAGTGTGAGATAGAATGCAAATAATTAACTTCCGTGATTCTATATTCAACGTATAGGACAGAATAATAACAATAATATTCCTGCTCTCATATATATTAAGTACTAAGAGAAAAACCAATGATCCTGCAAAAGATACGCAGATTTTAAAAAATAGTAAAATATAAATGAAGAAAAAAGGTAAATGGATAGGATATGATGCAAAATTTAAAATCAATAATAATTAGAAAAACCTTTAGGAAGGAAGATCTAACCTAGAGTTACAGCCTACAGATACCAAATTACAACTAGGATCTGGTGGGATCCGTTTGCAAGTGAAATATATATATATTAAAAAAACAAAAGATAAAATTTATCATATGTGGAAATTAATATGATACACAGAAATAGATAGCTTTCATAAAACTGAATCTCCGACTGAGACTCATGTCTGCTTTGGACGTGCCAAATAATAAGTAACTTATGCCAAGGTTTTGAAGGATTTTCTTCTTCATTTTGCTTCTGCATGCATTTTGAACCTCTAGCCTTCCCAGCAATATATAACGTGATGATTAGTACATGAATTATTTAATATGTTGGAAAGTAAATATAGAAATATTTTTTTATTTATTTTTAGAAATAGAATAAAAATGCTTTTTGAATATAAAAATTCTTTAAAATTTTTATTTGCAAATAAAAGTTAAAGGTTTAGTGTTTTTTTTATATTTGTGATAACTGAAGACTCTGTTAAAAATTTATGATAACTCACATTGTTCTATCAACTGAATTAAATACCTTAACGGTTAAAGATTTAAGATTATCCTTGTAGATCAATGAAAATAAAACTATTAAAATATTAATTATAAAGTTAATAACTGTTTTTTTTAAAAAAAATTGTTGCCATAATTGTCACCACGATATCATGTTCCTCTACATTTGTCATCTCTACAATATGTGCTATCATGTACCTCTATAATAGTCACCACTACAATAAGAGTTATCATGTACCTCTACAATTGTCACCCCTAATCTTACTACTATGCCACAACTATCACCTCAACTACTAAAGTTTCTAGTACTCTTATGTTCTTAAAAAAATTATAAATTCATTATTATTTTATTTTAATTAAGGGTATTTAAAAAATAGATTATATTCTTAGAAACATTTCATTTGAATATATCAAACTTGAAAATAAATTAGTTAAAAAACAATATATTATATATTCCTAAGGAACTAAGTTAACTACTAATTAAATATATTTAATAAAATTTTGTAAAAGTTCATTCACTTTCCGAACAAATGATTTAGTTTAGAGTAAAATAGTTTTTTAAATATCACTTAAAGTTGATGTACAAATATCTTATATATGTACACGTACTAATATATATAAATATTTAAATATGAGATGTTATAACATGTGATGTACGTTCTCCTATTTAATATGGGATCCACACACATGTATAACATGTTACTTACTATGTTACCACACATGTACGTACTTTAATATTATAAACATGAACATTTAGAAAAAAAAAATTTACATGCCAAATTTTTTTCTAATATAATGATAATTTCTGTAGAATTTAAACAAGCATCCACAATTGGGGTTACACTTATAACTATATACATATTATTATAGGGCTACTTCACCATTTCCAAAGTAATTTGCGATTTGGCCTCGCTGGTTTTGTCCTCGTGATTTGTTTCATATATTTTTTATCCAGTAAAATAAAATAAAAGTATGTATTGTAATAAAAAAAATAGGAACAATTTTTATGATATCACCCATTTTTTTAATTAGGAGTTTCTAAAATAATAAGAAGTGAATAAATCTCACAAAGAAATTGTTAAGGACAAAAGCGAATAATTTCAAATGAAAAGAAAATTAGTGAAACAGTAATACTAATATTGTTAATTCACACGTCTCTAGTTATTTGAAATTATCATAAATTTGAAAGGATATCATATATATATATATATATATATATATATATATATATATATATATATATATATATATATATATATTCCACAATTTACAACTCCTCAAGGTGGTAAATGAATATTAGTAATTATTTTCAAGGTGGTAAATGAGTATTAGTAATTATTTCCAACTTGACAATAAATTCCTGAAATATACTAATAGGAGCCCCTTAATGGATATATTTGCCACTTGGAGCCTCCTAACAAAGTGTTGTAATTATAAGATCATTATCCAATTTTTCTTTGATGGATTCTCTATCAATCTCTATATATTTTGTCCTTGTTGTCACAAAACACAATTTCATGGGTCCTTTATATTTAATTTTGAGGTCATCGAGAAATTTTTTTATGTCATGTGCCATAGCTTGAAATTCTGCTTCAACACTAGACTGAGCTATTACATTCTGCTTCTTACTCCTCCATGTTATCACATTCCTTTCCAAAAACATGTAATGATTGGAGGTGGATCTTAAATTTATGACTATCCTGCATTGTCAGCATCAATATAAATCTCTATGGATAGTGTACATGCCTTCTCTCCTAAATGACAGTCCTTTCCTTGGACTTGCATTCAAATATTGGAGGATCCTATCAACTGCCTGAAGGTCGGTATCTATTTCGAGGGGTCATGCATAGATTGACTGACTACACTAACAACATATATAGGCAATATCAAGTCTATTGTAAGATAGACATATTAGCTTCCCTACCAATCTATGGTAAAGAAACAAGGTGGAGTTTCTTCACCTTCAATTTTGTAGTTATGTTCAATGGGAACCCTGAGGTCTTACATCGTAGTTTTTCTTGTTTCTTTGATATGATCAAGTGCATACACTTCCTTAATTTAGGAAATAAAGATGCCCTTTACAGAATAGGTAACCTCTATTATGAGAAAATACTTCATTTGATCCATGTCATCTACATACACTAGAAGAAGGGCGATTTTTCTATCAAAGAAATGTATTTGAAGAAAGTACGGTCATAATTGGACTCTGATTGTACCCTATGGATGTCATATATAGCTCAAGTAAATTTCTAAACCACTCTACAAAAATTGGAACATTTCAAGAACACTGAGAATTGATCAAACCGATATAAAGTCAACAAAAATCGATCAAGAATCGATATTAAAAACCTAGTTTGAACCGTTATTGTTTCAAACAAATATTTTTTTAAGTTTTTTTTTGTAATTTTAGTTTTAAAATAAAATATTTAAAGATGAATAAAAATAAACATTTAATAAGAATTACAAATAGGTATAAATTATTTTAATAATTATTTTTGTTATAAAACATGTATATAATTTACTTATTTATATTAATTTATATTTTTTATATCTTGATTTCTTATAATTTTATATTGTATTAATTTATTATTTTATTTTACTTATTCTAAATGTAAATTTGTTATTGTTAATAAAAGTTGTCAGATTTTATTAAAATTTAAACTTAGCTATTATGATATATTTGATTTATGTGTACTTTAAATGCTAAGAATCTTAGAAATTATATTATTTAATGAATTATTTAATTATTAAATCTTATTAAAATTTATTTAATTATGATTCAATTACGGTTGAACTAATGAATCTTCAATCAGTATTTTGACCAATTCATCTGTCGATCCAAACTTAAAAACATTGATTAATTAAAACAACTCTAAGCTTGATATTTTTAATTAATCACTTTTCTGCCTTAGTATATGTAATTGTGTTTTTTTTTTTAGGAAAAAAAGTTTTATATCACTTTTACACTCCAATTTGGATAGACAATACATTTTTATATTAAATATCATATATCATTTATTAATTTATATTTTTTTCTTCTCTCTTTATATATATATATATATATATATATATATATATATATATATATATATATATATATATATATATATATATATCTTTCTCCATGTGTCAGTTATAATTTGGATTTATACCATCATTTTCCATTTTGATATTGACATTAATAGTGTATTTCTTATTTCTTTATATGCAAAACTTACAAACGATTTTGCACAGAAGAAAAACGGCTGGATTAAGATGCAGAAAAGTGAAGAAAACGCAAAATCGACATCATTTCCTTTTTCACGATATCGGTTGATTATACATTTGTCTCATTTTCTGCCTAAATAATCCCAACATGAAGAAGCAGCATATTCGGAGTTTCGGACCTTATAGAGTTATTTCATTATACATGCCATATTCATCGATCCCAACTTTGTGCTCTAGCCACTGAATCTATGCTTGTTCAATAATAAGAAGTGGCATGTACAAGCTGGGATATGATATGATCGATGATGACATGTCGACCAGAAAAAGCTAGCAATTCATGCATTTGCAGCCAAACTTTGGATAAAGAAAACTCATGGCTATTCTTTACGTGGAAAAAGTGGTTCAGAAACACAGCTATCGCACTGGCCCCAGTTTCTTGGCTCAAGCTGTCAGTCTCTCTATTATAATGCAAGAAAAAAGTTGTCGAACATGACAAGATTTCTGTCTCAGTAAAGTTAGCATTATTTTATTTTTTTTCTATCACAAGGATCTACCATGCAACATAATTTGTTTCCTGCAGATAATAGTTTTTTCTTCTCCTTTTTTTTGCCGACTGTACGTAAAATAGCACTAAACATATTTGAAACAACAAAATCAGCATAAATCATAAGTAATAGATAGCTCAATCTTTTAAGTATGCTTAGTCAAGTATATGAAAATTGTTTTGGTAGCAATAGCATGTAAACTTTGTATACTTCGATTTGAAAACGTATACATGGCAGGACCCAAAAAAAGCCTTAATTTGGGGTAACTTTTTTTCCCAAAAAAGGTAAAAAAATTATCAGTACGTTTATGAAAAATACTTAAAAAGTAATTACTTTCTGAATCGTAAACATCCTCAAACGAGCCTTAAAAGGTAATAAGAAAAGGCTGATTGACATGCCCTGAACTTGTTATCATAATGGTTACGTTGGTGATTCAAGTCAATCTTGGCCACTTATTTATAATACATAGAACACCTCCACATGTTGTAAGTATTTAATTTGAGAATATACATGGACGAAAGAAAAATAAGACATGTATTTTTTTTATAAAAAAAAAAAACAGATATATAGTATCTATCCATTATGTTACTTTATAAATATCTATTTCAACAATTAATTTTATTAAATATTTCTAGTTGATTACACTAACTATATTCCATAATTAAGTTTCTAGCTAGCTAGAAATTTATAGGCACACTAACTATATTCATAATTAAGTTTCTAGCTAGCTAGAAAGTTATAGGCTAATTCACTGAATTACAAGTACTTGATAAGAGTAAGTTGATGAAATAGATAATGAATATGAAATGAAATACAAAGAAATTTTATATGCTTTTATGAGTTTTAAATTTAAGATAAAAATGTGTTTTTAGGTAATTAGGTTTTAGAACTTTTCTCCTAATTAATTTTAAATATTTGTAAAAGATAAAATATTTTATTTAAAATTAAAATAAATAGTTTGATTAATCATTAAAATAAAAAATTATTATATAGAGAAAATAATTAAAAGTTTGGTAGTTAGAGAGAGAGGCCATATAGAAAAGTGGGCAATGTAAAAAAAATATTTATTTTTCTTTCCTTTATCTCTGTTTTCTTTTCAATAAAATAATTTCTAGTTTTTCCCTCTTTTTTTGCTTCTCTCAGTTTCAAGTTCAAACACAGGTAAATCTTTAAAGGATATACTGAATGTGTACGTGCAAAGCAAGAATCAAAGGCACCCAGATAAGATTTGGAAATTGATACGGTTAGAATATTGAAAGCTGAGTAAGAAAAACATAGTAAAAGATGTCAAAGTGGTCCGTACCAGAAGCACAAGACTTGCCAAGTACGTACTGTACGTCTATCTTAGCAAGCACTTCAAGCGGCTGGGAAACGAAGAATCGTCTTAGGGCACTACTAGAAAATAAGGTTTTAACATCGGTTATTTAAGACTTTCAACATCGGTTATTAATTGATGTTGAAAGTACCGATGTGGAAAGTAGTATCATTAACATCGGTTTTTCAAAACCGATGTTAACTAATAAATACAACATCGGTTATTTAAATAAGCGATGTTATATGATACGAATTATGAAAAAAAAAATTATAAACCTATAAATTAACATCGGTTTTTTAAAAAACTGATGTTGTAAGTGACATTTAACATCGGTTTTTTAAAAAACTGATGTTGTAAGTGACATTTAACATCGGTTGTTTAAAAAACTGATGTTGTAAGTGACATTTAACATCGGTTTTTTAAAAACTGATGTTGTAAGTGATATTTAACATCGGTTATTTAAATAGGCGATGTTATATGATATGAATTATGAAGAAAAAAAAGTTATAAATCTATAAATCAACATCGATTTTTAAAAAACTTATGTTGTTAGTGACATGTAACATCGGTTTTTAAAATAACCGATGTTAAATGTGATATTTGACATCGGTTTTTAAAAAACTGATGTTGTAGGTGACATTTCACATCGGTTTTTAAAAAAACTGATGTGAAATGTTACTTACAACATCAGTTTTTTTAAAAACCGATGTTAAAAAATGTTGAGGTAAGTGACATTTAACATCAGTTTTTAAAAAAACTGATGTTGTAAGTAACATTTCACATCAGTTTTTTTAAAGACCGATGTTGTTTTAGAAATTTATTTTTAACATGATGTCTGTTTTTTCAATAAATCCCAAAAATAACCTGCAAATTTTAAAATCAGACCACACAACATATAATTTTCATTCTGTTTTGAAACAGTTTTTACCAGAAAATTCAATAAGAAATTTACTAATTACTATGAATTTAAAACATATTTAATGTTGAGACATGAATTGTAAATTAAGTAAGTAAATATAAACTACAATTACAAGATTGTCTAAACATCCTAAGTTTCATTTTTCACTTTCAAATAGTACTTTGCCCACTGGTTGCGAAGTGCCTTCAATCTTTCTGGTTCCAATGGTCTAGGATCAGTGAAATACTGCATGATATAATAAAACATAAGTTAATAATATATTAGCAATCATAATAATATGAAATTTGGTGAATTAAAAATTACCATTTTCCAATTATTCTGGAAATTTCCTAAGATTATAGTTGACATCCAATGCATGACGTAATACCCACACTCAGTGCTTCCTTTTTGTCTATTACACTAAATACATTATGAAATTTAGATATGCAACGTTCAGTATATTATGAAGGTAAAACAATAAATTAGGTAACTAACAATAAATTAGGCAAAACGACATGGACGAGATGTCCTAAGTTTTTATATTTTAAAAACTACAGTTACTAATTTATGAAAAAACTATGAAGCTAATCCTAATTAAAGTGTTTGTCTTCGTTCAATATCATAACCTTCAACATATTTATGACTAGATATATGTATTTTTTTATTGTATATTCAATACTAGAATTTGAGAACATTAGTTGAGCTAAAATAACACTAGTTGATCTTTGAGTCATATATTTAGTGATATAAATTTTATAATAGTGTTAGAGGCAAAACGAAATTTTATAATAGTGTTAGAGGCAACATAAGACTGTAGTAAATTTTCGAAATAATGTTACTGCAGTAAATTTTATAATAGTGTTAGAGGCAACATAAGACTTTAACCAATAAAAAAAAGAGAAACGAAATAAGACAAACTACTGGAGTAGGCAAAACGACATGGACGAGATGTCCTAAGTTTTTATATTTTAAAAACTACAGTTACTAATTTATGAAAAAACTATGAAGCTAATCCTAATTAAAGTGTTTGTCTTCGTTCAATATCATAACCTTCAACATATTTATGACTTTCAAAAATTAATTTTCTTTGTCCCATCTTTTAAAGTCTTAGTCGCGTTACCTATTTAAAAAAAAAAAAAAAAGTCACGTTACCTTGATCGCATATGAAGTTATGAAACAGTGGAATGAATTAGCAGCCACTCTCATGAAAAGTAAAAGCTTATATCCCTAATTGAAAGTGGCTATGTTGAACTTACACAATCTTTATAGAAATTCTTTTTAATGGAAAGTGGTTTTTGATCGTACATCACTAATTGTATTGTGTTGCTTTATTTAAAGCAATAATTAATAAATGTTACTTGAAACAATATAAAATAAATTTTGATTATCGCAAAAAAAATACTATTTAAAATGCTACTTAACAATTTTAATGTAAGATAAACATGTAAGCATTAATAATTATTTCACATTTTTTATCCGCTTTATCTTTTTTTTCTTAGACAGAAATGTTAAAGGCATCCGTCTACACAAGTAGCTTGATGCATGTTACTGAAAAAATAATAATAACTTGCTAAAGTGAATTATTAAATAAAATAAACTAATATCCTTGTTATAATTAAGTTAAATTATATTTCTTTAACCTAATAGACATTTATATTATATTTTCTATTTTTAAATTTTGAGTTAAATATTTTTGTATTGTCAACCAAAACAAATAAGGCATTCCGTTATTTAAATATGAGAATATTCTGATATTAAATGAGAATATTATCATAAAGAATAATTGAGAATATTTAATCCCCCGAGTGTCAGTATAAATTAATAAATATTTTAAATAAAAAATAAAGATAATTATATACCGGATAATTTATACTTAATGCATAATTATTCGATTTTCAAATAACGAAACTCTATCCAGTATCCATGCAAGGCTCCGTTCAGTTCGGCAATGCGGTTGTGACTTCACTGACTTGTGAGCAGTGACAACATTAAAGTGGGGTTGTTTTGTTGAATAAAATAACACATTAAGTGTAAAGTGATTTTTATCTATCATCTAATTACAAAGTTTTATGCTTCAAGAAAGTGGGTGAGTTTATTAAATTTTATAATAGTTATTACAAAAATTTTATTAAAATTAATTTTTTAATTATTTTCATACAGTTTTTGTTTTAACTAGATATATGTATTTTTTTATTGTATATTCAATACTAGAATTTGAGAACATTAGTTGAGCTAAAATAACACTAGTTGATCTTTGAGTCATATATTTAGTGATATAAATTTGAATACGGTGATAATATATAAACTATATACTACTTTATTTAAACTCTAAAAAAATAACTTCAGAATGTTATATAAATAAAAATTTAAGACATCCAAATGATATAAGAAAATAAATAATGTTGAAATAAAAATATTATCATCTTAGGTATATTCAAGATTTTTCACGAAAATTTATCATTATTTTTTACATAAATAACTTCATGACAACAGTATAATTTTTTTAAAAAAAAAACATACAAGTGATACAACAAATGCGGTCACGGTCGCATAGTCGCATGACAGAATGAACTATTTAAAAGAAAACGACGAGTATATGACCAAAAGGGTTGACACACAAGTAAATAAATAAAAAGCAAATACTAAATAGTAAATATTATGACAGAAATAAAACAAATACTGACCCGGCAAAAAGAGCAGAAGAGGAGAATTATCCAATCGCGAAGCGCACTCCAACGGCGAAAACCACCGCGGCGGTCCACCGTCCGGTTCAATCAGCTCCTTCGAATACTCCAAATACTCCTTCCAACCGTTCATGCGTCGATTCTCCTTCTCCTTCTCATTCTTCTCTTCCCTACGCTTCTCTCTCACCACCGCACCATTTCCTTCTCCGCTCTCCGCCGCCGCCGCCGCCGCCGTCGACGCCGGAACCCGATCCACCGACACGGCGAGGCGAGGAGTCGTACTCGAGATCCGGCTGGAGCTCGGTTTTCCAGCCGGCCGGCGGAAGAGCGCGGCGGAGAAGAGGCATGCTCCGGCGGCCGCCATGGCGGCGGAAGATTCGAACGTGAGTAGCGTTTGAGGAAGTTGATTATTGTTTGCGGAAATGTTCGAATGAGGACTCAATGATTGACAGAAAATGAAAATCTGAATCTGGAAGTGAAAATACAAATCAGCGTACACTTAAATAATAATAATTATTATTATAATAATAATAATTATTTAATAGTAGGTGTACGGGATGTGTGTACCGTGTCTTTGCCTATTTCAGTTGTTATTTGTTTTTTCACACACAAAAAATTATTTTTTAAAAATATATTAATGTTTTAAGGATATTAATTTCAAATCAATGCATAAAAAATTATCAAAAATTACAATGAAATTACATTATAAATTGAGTAAATGGTTTACAACAATCCACTGAAAAAAAAATTTACAGCAAACTCAGTCGAAAATTTTATAATAATTATCTTTAAACTTAAAGTTGTATTTACTATTATTTTGATTAATGGATGATGTAATTTTTTTTATCTTTTTCTTTGTGAATCTTAATATTTATTACTCTAATTATACGTAGAAATAAAGTGAACTTTTTAAAATATATAAAATTATATTATTCATGATTTTTTTTTTACATTCTCATATAATTTTTACAATAAATATTTTCTTCTCATTAATTAATGATGTAAAAATAGTTGTTAGCATAGAACAAGAAATAATTACTTATTTTGAACTGTAACGCAGCAGAATCGTTTTGTGAGTTTCACATTTGGAAAGGATAACACACAACATGGTTGGTTCAGTTAACGCGTTATGTTAATTAGTTCGATTTTCATGGTTTAAATGTTTACCTTTTGAATTTATAATTGTTTCTTAATTATTATATATTTTTAATTAAAATATAATTAATAACGCAATATATGATTTTTTTAAAATATATAAAAATTAAAAAAAAAATTATATTAACATCGGTTTTTTGGAAAACCGATGTTAACATATCATACGTTAACATCGGTTTTTCAAAAACCGATGTTAACTAATGATGTTAACATCGGTTTTCCAAAAAACCGATGTTAACGTGTATGCATTAACATCGGTTTTTTGGAAAACCGATGTTAACATATTACACGTTAACATCGGTTTTTGAAAAACCGATGTTAACGTGTATGCATTAACATCGGTTTTTGAAAAACCGATGTTAACAAATGATGTTAACATCGGTTTTCCAAAAAACCGATGTTAACATCATTAGTTAACATCGGTTTTTTGGAAAACCGATGTTAAGAATGATACTTTATTTACAAATATGCCACCGCGTTTAACTTAACATCGGTTTTGTAAAAAATCGATGTTAATAAGCCGATGTTAAAACTACTTTTTGTAATAGTGGGGCAAGTCTGAGCTACTTGTTTTCCATAAAGCAACTGTACAAATCCCCTTATGCCATGTAATAACTATGTAAGAGTTATCCTTTTCTATTCGTAGCAACTCCACCTTTTTTCTTAATTACTGTCCCACCAATTTTCCAATTATATGTTTGTGACAAGAACAAAGGGCCCTTGCACGTTTTGCTGCCCACAAAATAAACCGTTAAATGTTGCACTGAGTTACCATTCTCAAATTTTTAATTTGTTAAGTTAAAATTTGCTCACCATACATTTGAATTTTTTTGTTGTTGCACACAATGCACATCAATGCTTAGCTGGCTTGATAAAGTTGTTGTAGACTTTTATTGTTTTAAGTTAGAGATCATAAGTGTTCTCCAGTTGACTGAATCAGAAACTAATGTCATTCATAGTGTATATTTGTCGTTGGTGCAAGAAAATTTTATCTACAAAAGAAATCAAATATAAATTAAATCCAGCTAATAAATAAATCATTTTTTTCCACATATGAACATAATGAAGTTTTACATCAATGTATTAAACTCGTTTGGATTAAATTAAGTTGGTGTAAACTATAGTACAAAAGAAACACTTTAATGTTACCATTAGAATTTTACATAGGTTATTCAAAAATGGATTTAACATGTGAACCGTATTTTTTTAAGTTTTAAATAACCTTTTGCTCCTTATAAAATTGGGTGTTTTTATTTTGTCCTTTAAAGTTTGTCTTTAGTTTTTTTTTAAAGATTTAAAAAAAATTGTTTACCATTGTTATCAAATAATAACTTTAACTGATAACATAATAATGATATCGACAATTTATTGACTTATTACGTCATCAATAAGTTTGACAAAGACAATAACATGTAACATATTTTTAGCAAATTATGTTTTAATTTTTCATTTGTTCAAAATAGTTGATGATATCACATTAGATAATGAGATATTAGAAACATAATATTTACCAAAAAAGTATATATAATTGTTTTATCAAACTTATGGATAATGTAACAAGTCAATAAAATATTAATGTTATTCTTATGGGTTATCGCTAGCTATTACTTGTAGTAAACACTAAAACAAAAAAATTTAAAAGATTATTTACGCCTTTTTATGATATTGTAATAAATATTCTATATTAGTTTATTTAAATATTAACATTGGAATATATTAAATTGAAATAAAAAAAATAAATGAAATTTAATAGAAGTGTGGAATAAATTATTGGGATGAAATAAAAGTTAATTAAATTGAGTAAATAATAAATAAAAATATTTTTTAAGAGAAGAATAATAACAATATTGCAACATTACCATGAAAACTATATATAAAATTACTTTCAACACCTTAACAGAATTACTTTAAATTGCCTTTTACGCCCACAGAACTTAACAGAATTAATTTAAAGGTCGCTAGAATACCAGGATATACAGCCAGTGCCCCACTTCCCTCTTCGAGTTATATTAGGGTTTTAGGGTACGCAGCTCCACGCCTCACTAATGTAGAATATATATGTTTAATTCAGTTTATGCAAGGAAAATAATTTTCGTTTTTTATTCGTTTTTTGTTGGACCCGTATAAAAATGTAAGTATTTATTTTTCCTGAAAAATCTAGTACCAAACATGGGCCATAGTCATTAAGGTGCCTACCCTTTATATATTGTGGTACAACCCATCCCCCTATAAATAGTCGAACTCTCTAGAAGCCTCAATTATGCTTAGCTTAACTCTATTGCCATTACAGCATTGTTACTGACTCATGCATGCATAAGCGTGTTCATATATACATTCCCCACCATGAACCACCATAATCTAGGAATTTTTGTTCGATTATTTTTTCATGTTTTGTTTTTATCTTATGCATGTGTATTAATCAATAATTTTAAATGGTTAATTATTCTGTTGGACTTCTAGATAAATAGTCTATAATATGTTAGATTATTATTATTTATATAAATGTCACTTGAGAGACCACTACTGTGAGTGTCATCTAACATGAGTTTCTTGTTACATTAAATTATTAGATCAGAAACTATTTCATGCATCAGGTACATGTAGAAATATCTCATATCAGATCTGTCTCAATTATTAAGGTGTAGCTTATACATACCTGTTAAATAATACTATTGCTTGCTATTAATTATTTATAAGATCAAATTTAAAATGATATCCTGAACTTTTGTTTTTTTTGTTTTTTGCAGTATATAACAATAATAAGATAATTTGAACTCAGAATTTTGTTCAAGCTACCTAGCTAAACACTCTTCACTTAGACTGACCCTAGTAAATTTTTAAAGTTATAGCTCCTTTCTATATATTATCAATTCTAATAGGCATTCCTGTTTTATCATACAATATTTAACCCTAATTTTATTATTCCAGGAATGAACACGCTATAATTAATATTCATATACCTACTAAGGTATAGATTCAGTGGTGGGAGAAATTGAATAGTTTGCATAAGGTTATATGTGGATTTGGAAATTATAAAGTTAATTTAGAAGTGAAGAAGAGAATGGAGGGATCGGAGAAAGACTCCCAACGAAAAGAATATATATATATATATATATATATATATATATATATATATATATATATATATATATATATATATATATATATATATATATATATATATATATAACTTTTGTGAACCTAAGAAAAAGGTTTAACTCGCCTTGCCTCAAACATGACTCTAGGAAAGAAGTTGTGAGTTTTAATTTTTTTTAATAAAAACTAACAAATTAACAATTATTATTTATTGATAAAAAAAAGTTTTAACCTCAATATTTTCATTGTAAAAAAATATAATTAATATTTATGTTTGCAGTAAAAACTCTTTAAATTGGAGTCCAAGTAAATACTATTATGGTCATTTTTTTTATTTAGATCATAGGTATTTCTTACTGAAAATAATCATATTCGAGTCTAATACGACTACTATGGGTAAAAAAAGATGTTCCTCCTATTATTTAACATAAATGCCTATTTAGAATTTCAATTCTAGATTTCTTATTAAAATAAAATAATTTCACATCAATATTTAGTGGTCTATTATCATTATTTTTTTTTATTTTATAAAAATTACATTTAAAAAAATAAGAATCGGATGCAAATCCTATATATTAACTGTAATACTAGTTTGTATAATTATTATATAATTGAATTAAATTTTTTTAGAATTTTACTCCATTTATGTTCTTTGCATCCATCAAGGTATATATATCGTCCAACCCTGCACAACGCATTGCTGGCATGGGTTTCAAAAGCCTTTGCAATATGATTACCATTGTCTTTTGCAATTATTTTGATTGAACATGTCAGGGATGATCAATTTCACCACTGTAGAATTCATAATTCTCTAAATACCGAAGTAGAATTCCTTACGAGTTGGAATTGGTCATGTCAATGGCCACTTTGGTTTATGTACTATGTCCTTTTTACAGAAACAATAATTAAAATCATTAAAAAATACATTGGATGTACGTGAATTTGCAAGAGAACCTAGCATTGAATTATTTAAATTTGGATATTAGTTCTAGAGAATTAAAAATATCAATTATTACATTGACTTCCATTCTTAATTTTGATTAAAAATGATAAGATATTATATGATTCAATTAAAAATTATATTATAAAAGTTTTATTAATCATTACAATTATTTAATTATTGAGCAAATAAATATGTTGTTGATTTAAGTAAAATTTGACTCTCTCTTACTTAAGGTTATACGTTTGAATCTTATAAATAAAAAAATATAATTGAAAAAGAATATTACCAAAGGTAATCTATCATATTTTTTAATAAAAATTAAACATCAATAAAATTAATAAATATTTTGCATTGATGTCATGATGAAAAAAAAAAACTTTAATCAACTTTATTTATTGGATGGCTTGCTTTATTTTAAGAAACGTTGTTGCTTAACAATTTTTATTAATTATTGGAGCAAATGATGTCATCTTTACTTATATTAGCAACCTTGCTTAACTAATTTTAAATAAGAAAAAATGTATTTTCTAAACTCATAATCATTTAATGGAATGATTATGTGAGACTCATTTAAGTAATTCATTTAATGTTTCCTGTTGGAGAAAAAAAAAAAGACCTTAAGTCTAAAATGAAATATGGCACTCATTGAAAAATCATTAACTCAATAAGCAACTATACGTCTATACTTGCATTGTGGATGTTCTGATTGTACTCGATTTCAAATGAGATGATTGCATTTTAATTGTTGGGGTAATTAATGGTAAAGAAACATGATCATAAAATTTATTATTTTGGAGACATTTGGTATGGAGAAAGTTTTTTCCTACCTAGGAGTTATGATTTGTTGAAATGACTAAAATTGACCATACATATTATTAAGAATATTTGTATATGTTTTTTGAGAATTAATGATTTTCATGTTTCTTTAACACATTTGTAATTTTTTTAATATTGAGCCAATCTTCAACAATCAAAAACACATTTTACTTTAATAATATTTTTTTAATAAAATAGTCGGTTAAATAAATTTAAAGCAAAATTTAACAATAAAAGGAAAAGAAAAAAAATGATGAAAAATGTGCACACATAGAACAGTATGATAAGTATAAGCATTAAGCAAAATTGAATCATAATGTAAGAGAAAATTGATGCATTAAAAATAAAGGGATAAATATTTTGTTCCTCCAAATATTAATTGATCCATATTAGTTTTAGTTCTCTAAAAATAATTTTACTGTACTTGATTTTTAAAATTTTCAAAATTCTCCTTCCAAGTCCTTTATTTAATTTGTTAATTTTTCTGCTAAATATAAACTAATGATCTACTTGTTGTAGACAATGTACTTGCACTACCAAAAATGCGGTGTTTAATTAGACATGACAAATTACTATAAATCAAGCAGATAAAATATTTATTGGACTTTTCTTTTAAAAATAAAGGGATGTATAAGTTAGCTACGATTAAACCGTGGCAAAGTTTAAAATTAGTCATGGTTGAGCTATGGCGAAATATTGAATTTCATATTTTTATGAACATTTTAGATAAATATTTCATATTTTTATGAACATTTTAGATTTGGTTCAGGAGTGGCTTACTAAAACTGTAACCGTGGTTAAATAATATATCTCGCTTATTTTAGCAACGTTCCAATTTGTCACGATTAAGTAAACTGTGGCTAACTTTATTTGTCACAATTAAATGATTATTTTGTGATGGTTCTAGGCATGGTTAAACACTGGTTTTCTTGTAGTGTTTTGAGTCACTCAGTCAATGCTTATGTTTCTGCTCACAATCAAGCTCCACCACCAACAAAGATAATATTAGAGTTTAATTGTAGGTACTTATGGGAATATTAGAATCATAATCTGATTTTTTTATTCTTGTATGACACCTTGAATGTTAATGTTGGAAATAAAAATGTTAATGTTGAAATAGTTATTGTTGTAAACTTTTAACAGAAATGAAATGTGAGGAAAATATTTTTGGAAAACTAAAACTAATATGAGTCAATATTTGGATATTCTTCTTGTGCCAATGTCATGTGTATCGGGTCTCCTCCTTCTTTATTATCTACTCTCTATGTGTCGCTATTTTGCTTTCAGATATCTTTCTCTCATGTTTATCTACTCTAATCTTTTGCTAACTTTTTTCTTTTTCCCTCCAGTTAGTGTCTCCTTTACTTTCACACTCATATTTTTAATAATTATTAAATATGTAAGTTAATTATTTAATATTTAAATAATTTAAATAATAATAGTAAAATTGAATAAAATGTTTTTTATCATTGAAAATTTGGTCAAACTTGATGTTAGTCTTACATCTTTTAAAATCATGGTTTAATCCAATTTCACCTTTTTTTTTTCAAAATTCGAAGACTTTTTTTTACAAAAAAAAATTGAAGAAATTACCACCCTTGTAGATTAATATTCAGAATAGAGTAATTTGAAGATTTATAGACTGCATATCAAATAATGAACTGATAAAGTGTGATGTTATTCTTTTTTTCTCACATCTATTTTTGTTATAAATAATTAATGTTCGATCTATTAGAGACCTATTAGAGACACCGTCAAATACTAAATATAAACATATCTTCTAATAAGGATTAATTCAAACTTTGGTTGCTCACTTTATGTGTTGTCATTCTAAGTAATAATGAACTCAATTGTTTATTTTAATCACTACTATAAAAAAGTTTTTTTAAGACGGTCAAAAATAGGATATAACGATGGTTGTTGACCGTCGTAGAAGCTCATGTCATGGAAAGTTAAACCTTTCAACGATGGGTAAAAAATACCGTCTTTGAAAGTAAGATTTCTAAGTTAGTGTTGAGTAAGCACCGTCTTTAAAAGTTAACCTTCTAAGATTGTGTTAAGCATCGTCTTAGAATGCTTACTTTCTCAGCACCGTCCTTGAATTAAATATTATTTTTAATTATTGATATTTTTTCTGAATTATATCCCATCAGAAAAAATATAAATGATTAAAAACAATTTATATTAACATGCATGATTGTAATTAATATTAATAGTAAAATTTATTTATTAAATAAATACTTAAATGATAGATTAAATTAAAATAAGAGGTTCACAAATTATTTATATTTAATCTATCATTTAAATATTAATTTTATAAATAAACTTTAATATTAATTACAAGAGATTAACAAAATAAAAATTTCTAAGACAATTTCGTACAAAATACAAGTTGGTATATGTTTGGGTTATTTAAAGTAATTACAAAGAATAGCTAAGAATATGTTTAGGTTATTTAAAGTTATCACACACACACATGTTTGAGTTATTTAAAGTTATCACACGCACACGCACGCACACACATGTTTGGGTTATTTAAAGTTATCACACGCACGTACGCATGCGCACACACACGATATATGCTAAGACTAGTTGTTCGATATTCAAGCCATGCCTAATACATATTGATAGATATGGAAGACAAGTTGAGCATAGTTCGATGAGAATACATCCAACACTCCACAAATCACATGGATATGACCATCCTAAACTTGAAACATTCAAGCAATGCATTAACGAGTACACAGTATATGCTACAGACCCAATAGTCTCTAATTTCATCTAGTCAGACAAGGCTCAATCTAGTAAATAATAGATAAACAGTCTCACAAATGGCACACCATTACATAAAAAATGACTAGATTTGGCTCTTCTAATTTTCTTAATACACCTCAATAATGATAAAAGTAGAAGGGAAACAAAAGGGGCACCAAAATAAAATAGTGTAAAAAATAAATAATAAAGTACGTAGCATGATGAAATAAAAAAGAAAAATGCTAGGACTCAGATATGCCAATACATTGAACAACAAAAGTCCATGATAATACAAAGTTAAAAGCAAGCACGTAGTCTTGAAAAGTTTGTCTAGAGAAGTGCTGAAAGCTATTGATAACATTTTTGGAAGGTTGAAATACTTCTCCTAGTCATCATTAGTAATTTTTCGTTCCCAAGCACTATATATTTTCTATGTTACACACTTACACAAGGCAATAGAAAAACAAGTAAACATTCTTGGCAGTCAAAACCATACTTAGTTACCTAAAATAATCTCAAGAACTGTGTAATGCCTTATAGAAACAATGGAGCTATGATTCTGATTATCATATGCAATACTACCAAAATCAATAAGCTTAATAGCACTAGACTTGGGCAAGCACCTGAATTGCGTTTCCATCTGAGGAAATTCCTTGTACCAATCCAATTATTTCCCTTAAATATATTATAACCAGTCTACAAACATTATTATGTTTGGATCCAAAAATACTAAATACCTTATAGCTAGGGAGCTTTACATATTTAGAGGAAACAAGAAGTATATTTTCTGGCTTCAAGTTCGTGTGGATTAGGCGTAGCTCGTGCATATCTGAATATGATAAAGAAAAAGAAACAAGTTAAAGTAAGCAGACACAACAAGGATACACTGCATCCCTGAACAAAGAAAGCATGCCAAGGAAAAAAAGTCATGGTTTGATTTGTAAGCAAGAGACTTAAGAATGAAACATGAGAAATAAACGGAAGGCCAAGAATAATCCACATACATGCTATAGATTCCAAAAGCTGACATCCAAATTCCCAATTAAAATCCATAGGGAATGGGCACTATTTATTCCTCTTTAGAAAATCAAATAAGCTTGGTCCAAGCTTCTCAAAGACCTGATAACACCATTAAAATGCATTGAAAGGAATGTTTCTGCTTAGTTATCAAATCCATGAATAAAGCCCACATGGACATATATAAAAACAATCCACTATAGCTGAACTTAACAACTCATTCATTAGCAATGTGAAAGAGGATCAATCTCTTACCCTTCCTAGAGAGCAAGAAGTAGAACAGAGAACAAAGACATGCACATACTGATGAAGGAAAAACTAAACCATGATTTATTCAAAAATCCAAGCATCTTGTTCATTTTCATAACAAGACACAAAATTAACCCCTCCCACACTACCCACGTCAAAAAAAGTAATAAAGCATCTCCAACTCAATACCAATTTTCTCAAAAACAACTTCTTGAATATGGTAAATCAAGTAAATTATATAGTTGAAAAAAATGCTATAAGCCAAGCTCTGTGACTCATGCAAATCAGCCACTGCTACCTTGTACTGTCGCCCCGACGCGGCATTCCTCTGCGGCGCCTATGACTCTAAGGTTCATGCCACCAACAAGCTCGTGTTGCACCACCCGCGTGTCGCGCTCTGCGAGGAGTGCGAGCAGGCGCGACGCATGTGACTTGCAAGGCCGACGTTGCCGCTCTCTGCCGCTCTCTGCCTCACCTGTGACTGCGATATTCACTATGCCAACCCCCTCGCCAGCCGCCACGAGTGCATCCCTGTCATGTCGTTCTTCGAGTTCGTTCACTCAGTCAAGGCCTCCTCGCCGATCAACTTCCACCACCGCTTCTTCTCTGACATCAACGTTGACACTAACGTCAGCACCAAGGAGGCTGAGGCCGCGTCGTGGCTACTACCTAATTCGAAGACAGATCTAAATTCGTCTCAGTATTTATTCTCCGTAACCGAACCGATTCCTAATAGATCTGGATTATGCGGCCATGGGTCTAAAGACGGAGCAGAAAAGTTCCGCCATCGTCGACAACGTCATTCCGGTGCAGAGCAACTTCGAGCCGTTCACGTATGAGCACCAAACTTCTTTCTTCACAACTACTTCTCTCGATCTAAACCTTTGAAGTGAAAAGTAAGAGCAGATAAAGAGATGGAAACATTATTTTTTAATTTTAATTAAACCAATTAAAGACGGTGTTTATAAAATCACCGTCGTTGTCTCCCTCAGCTTCAAAGACGGTGCATATCCGCAACGTTTTAAATCATTTTAAATAAAATAATTTATTTTATAAAATAAATATCATTGCGCTTTCTACAACAGTGCTGCAATACCCGTCGTTGAACAAGTAATTTTAAGACGAGTTTGAGTAACACCGTCTTCGTATAGTAACTTCAAATTATAAAAATAACATCACGTATGTTTTAAAGATGTTTGCGTCACGACCATCCTAAAAACTGCGTCCTAGAAAACCTTTTTTTAGTAGTGCATGTTGTAAACGGTATTTTTTATTTCTTTTGATTCGTTAAGCAATTCTTTTAATAATTAGGTGTGTGATTAGAGAGGGAAGAATCAATTTTATGTGCATGGCGCGAGTGGATTACCTCGCTCATCTTATTCTCTCGAGGTCGATCGAAACAATTTCTCACTAATTATTGAATTAGGATTTAACTTTTGAAAAGCAGAAATGCTTTATAAATACTGAACATCACTATATATGAGAGATTAAAAATTTGGATATTAGTCTCGCTTTCAAAGATATGGGATACGTTTAAAGGGAAAAGGGACTAAGACGAAATCTCTAGTTTTTTTTTTTTTTTTCATTCTCCAGATATGTCCCAAAATATTTCTATATAAAAATCTTAAATGAAGTTAATTTTCTTTTTAAGTAAACATGACATTCCTCAATCACCCCTGAGTCCCTACTGTTTGAAATCTCTAAGGAGGTCAATGCAAAAGTAAGTCCTATATTATGCATAACTGTGAAGACAAGTTTTTATTATACTTTTTCTTTCTTTTAGCGACGTATCATATCATCGTTAATTCACATTTGTTTTTATTTTTATTTTTTAATTTATAAGTTAATGTGTTAAAAAACTGTATTAAGATTTTTTTTTATATTTTTTGTTTGTACAATATTTATGTACTCTTTTGTTTCTCATTTTCAAAAATATTTTCTATTTTCACAAATAAAAAACATGTTTGATAAAGATAGTTTTTAAAATATATATTTTTAAAGTTTTTAAAATTAAAAAATTAGGCTATTTTAATTTCTTTAATTTTTCAACATTAAATTTTCTATTATTCGTGTTATTTTTTGAACTACTTTGACTTCTCTCATTTATTTTATTAAATATTTTTTAAGACAAAACTACAGTAAAAAAGTATCGATATTTCAAATGCTCAAATTTTAATTTTAATTACTGAAAAAAAAAATCTCATATAAAATCTTAACTACTGCATAGGGCTAGCTAGTGGCACCAAATCTCCCAGGGTTCTTATTCAATTAAGAGAAGAATCTATTTTCTTTTCTTGTGACTAATTAAAGAGAATTTAAATCTAATCATTGGTTTAAAATTATTCTTCTTTAATGGAAAAAGAACAACAAGCCACTCCAAAAGTCACCGTCTGTGTTGTTACTGTTTGTCTTTATATGGTTTGGTTCATGTTTTGCACTTCGATTATCTACGTACACAAACTTTGCTATGTTAACATGAAAAATAATCATATTTAAAATGAAAAGCTTGTCGAGTTGAATTTTAAAAAAAAAATATGAAGTCCTCTCGTGTGCGTATGTTGACCAAGTAGAGTAAATGGCAATTCTCTGATAAAAAAATGACAATTCTATTAATTAAATTATCTTTCATTTTCCTTCTACCATTTTCTGTTTCATTCACAGTTTTACGTATGTTAAGAGTAAAAGGTAACTCTTGAGCTCTCAATGCTAACTAACAAAAATCAATGCAAAATGCAACTTTAACATTAGCGTTGGGACGTGACTAACACAAATTTAGTTATTGAAGTTAATTATAAGTGTGTCAATTTCTCGGCAGCCAACCCTAATTAAGTAGTATGGCCAATACACAAGGTTGACGATGAAATTAGCATCCACATGATCGACGCTAAACCAAATACTATAGAAGATGCAAAAATGTTTTCCCATCAAAATATCTCAATTTGAGATGATTTATTAATAGGATCTCAACATTCTTTGTTAAGAAAAGAGCGTGTCTTTGAGTTGAAGATCGAACACCAGGATAAAAATAGGCTAAGACCTAAGTGCTACTGTATTGGGTATATTTATCCTTGTGCAACTCTATTTTTATGCAATAGTACTTTACGTATCTGGAAACTCAAAATTAATTAAATTTCAAATAAAATCACCATTCATTTAATAAATTATTTTTATAAACTAAAAAATGTTTCATCTTAAAAAAAGTTTTTAAAATTTATACGAAAGTTAGGCTTACACTACATAGAAACACCACAAAATATTTATTTTTTCATTAGTAGAAGATCATAAAACTTAAGGAGAACATTATTAGCAGATGATTGTAGGGTGGGAAACACCCGTCAAGTCCTGCCTGAGAAGTTGAATAAGGGAAAGAGGCTCGATACAACTGATGAAGATTAAAAGAGCACATTTATATGTCTCATGATACGAGTGCAAATGGATAATGATCCAATCCTGTCAAAAAAAGATAACAATGACAATTACTATGTTTGGTACTATATCTAATTAAAAATTATTTCATAATTGAAAAACAGGGGAGTTAACTGATTAAACTAAGTGTTGGGTAAAATTAATTTGTCAATTAAATTATACATATAAAATGATATGTATGTTTATGTATGAATGTGTATATACAAAATATTTAAAATTAAATATATTTTTATATAAAATATTAGTACTATTTTTATTAGGTAATGTACATTTCATAAAAGTTTTTTTTTAAATAAAATGACTTAATATGCACAATAATTTATTGTAAATAATAAAATTAATTAGGAAAAGGTAATACTTTCATTTTGGAAATTATATAATGGTAACAAAATCGAAGAAAAAAAAATTCATGCATGTCATAACTCATAAGTCATAAAGTGCTTTTGGCAAGCAAATAAGGTGCTTTTAAATTTTTTTGAATAAATTAAAGCTTAAATTTTTTATAGACAAATTTATTTTATTAACATATAATTTTTTATAAATCATAAAATAAATTGTAATATACGTAATAAATATAATTTAAAATATCAAATTATTTCAGCTATATATAAGTAATATTAGTATAACTCTTTAATTATATATTAATAAAAATAAATTTAGATGTAATTATATTTATATTTTTTAAATAAGTTTGTTGATTTTTACAAAAATTACTTTAAAAATCAAATAAACAATGATTAAATGATAATAGAAACTTATTTTATATATATATATATATATATATATATATATATATATATATATATATATATATATATATATATGAATTTAAAAATACTTTTGTATGGTGAGGAAGATGATAACAACGTAATAGTGGTAATAAAATGTTGGTGACAATGACGATAAAAATGTTACTAGTAATGATGATATTAATGATAGTGATTGAATCACCTATGATAAAGGTGATGACATTTGTGGTTGTAATGATAGTGGTGTTAGTGTTGATGACAATGATAATAACAATAGTAAATAGCAACATCAATGGTAACAGAGATTGTAAGGGAAAAGGGCAAATAATAAATGTAAGAAATCTATGTTTTTTAAAAAATTAAAAATTAAATTCATAAATTTTTTAAAAATAAAATTTATAGCATTTTAAGAATGAGCTAAAAATTATTTTAACTTTATTTTTGTTAAACATACTTTATTTTAAAAATTGTATTAAAAATAAAAAAACTCACAATCGCCTCATATGAATTATAATATTTTTATAATAATTATTTTAAAAAATAAATTCAAAATATTTTTAATTAATTAATAGTATAAAAAATCACCATAACAATATAAGTATTACAATTAAACTCTCCTGATATATTAAACAAATTTGGAATAACTTTTAGTTTAAAAGGCAATCATCGATTATCAATCTTTTCAAAAAGATGCATTTAATATGTGGTCTACAAAAAGAAGATTCTAGTATCACCACGTGAAGCGGTTGTTTGTTTCAAAATTGCAATAAAATTAATTTTAAGCAATAAATATAAGAAAAATAATGCTACTATGATTTATAAATTACAGTAAAAAAAAAGAAATATAATTGTTGTAATTTGTTGTACGGGCAGAAATGCCCCGTTGACGTCGTTGAGATGAATGAAAGGGAGCAGTCAACATGATTGATTGACGAAAGCTTGCCATATTTACAGATTTTCTTTCCTTACTTTCCTTCAACCAACCAACTGCAGATTTTTTTTCTTTTTTTTTTTTTTTGGAGAAAATCATTGAACTGTTTTGTATCAATTAAGAATGCATGTGCCTCTCTTCCTAGTTCCTACAATTATTGTGTCCGTACAATCATTATACTATTCTTTCTTCTTTTTTTATTCAATAATAATGCTTTTCGTACCTGTTACGTTTTGAAATGGCGTATCACTGCACTCTTTCTTTTCTGTTTCATCAGATATTTTTAAATCTATATACTAGGAGGAGGTTAATCTGATTTGTCATAAAAGTAACTGTTTTACAATTTGAATTTTAACGATATTGGGAAAATGATTTTTAAGCAGAGTACGGGTGTGTTTGGATAGGAGTTGCATCCAACGCAACCAGCTTTTGTGGCCAATACTTCCACACTTGATTTGGCTTTTCTATTTTATTTTGGAAAGTGTATTTTTTTAGTTGAACATAGATACAACGTGTATCGAAGCATGTATTCACCAATATTACATTGATATAAGTAAAATTGGATTCGAATTTTTTAAATAGGATCTTAGGTTTTAGACTTTTGCATAAAAAATATTTTTTTTTAAATGTAATTAAGAGAAGCATAAAAAAATGGAGTGAAGAGGAGAGATTCAATTAATGGGTTTTCAGAAAAAGAAATGAAAAAAAAATATTGCAAACTATAAGCAGGTAAGATTTGCGACCAAAAGTCTGATTCAGTTTATTTGTTTTCTATTTTTTTCTATATATTTTACTAGTAAAACAATATTTATGCTTACATTTCAAATACAGGGATTGTTTAAAATTTCTTGAATAATTTTATTACAAATTATTTATGTTACTTAAATTTGAACTTCAAAGTATAATGGCGATTGACTTTTAAAAAAATATTTTTATAGCATTGGGTGCTCTAGTCCACGATATAGCGGGGGACAGACGATTCTGATATGATGTTGAATTGCAAAAGTAAGAGATATAAAGTTACTCAACATCAACAACATAAAAAGAATGAGAGTTTAGTCAATTCAAGCACAATGGGATAAGAACCAAACACATCAATCCCAAAACTCATATCGTATCGTTGGTTATTAGAAGTAAAAAAAATTAAAATGGGGGAATCATCACATGTATATTATATCTTATTTTATATAAAAAGAAAGTGTATTGTTTTTATTTAGTTTAAAAGTGTAACTAATTTACTGATAGAAAAGTGTAATTAATTTGAAAATAAATCCATGTCGAGGGTGATTCTGTTGAGGAAGCAAAATTGAGAGACATTCTATTTAGTTTGAAACTTCAGGGATGAGAGGATATAGAAGGATCAGGGTTGACTCAGATTCTCAAGTTGCTATTAAATTGGTCTTTCAAGGTTGCTGCATGCAACATCTTTGTTATAATTTGATCAAAGGAATTCATGTTGTTTATGTCTTTCAGGGACATGTGACTTGGAAACACATTCTTCAAGAAGTTAATCAAGTAGATGAAGCATTAGCTAAGCAAACTATATATTTCGACCTTGACAATGGTTTAGGTGTTTGAGTTTTATCCTCGATGTATTTTTGATAAGTTAAGAGTAGGTATGACTCATATCTCTTTCCCTATAGGTTTCTAATTAATCCTCTTGCTTTTGTAATCCATCAAAAATAAAATAAAATGTTACTGATGATAAGGTGACCTTTTCCGCGTTGTCCAATGTCCACAACCTATCCTCATTCATAAAATGTTTTTAAAAAAATTCTTAGAGAACTAAATTAAAATATAATGGGTCTGTTTTTTTTTTTTTTTTTTTTTTTTTTACATTATCATTCAACTAGAGATTGTGAAAACATTAAAAAAGTTTGAATTTTGTTTTAACTATTATTAAAATTATATCTCATATATTTTTAAATTAGTTGAGTGTATAAATTATGTTTACATCAATCACTTAAGAAAAATATCAATTATGTACCAAAATTAAACTCATTTATGAAATAAATTTCAAGTTAAAAATTTTAAATATTTCTCTAGTTTCAACTATTGAAAATTTAATAATATTTATACTTTTAAAATATGAATATACTTTTTTTAAAAAAATCAACTTTATTGAAAAGTATATTTTTTTAGAGAAGTATATTTTTTTAGAGATTACTATAATGACAAAATATGTAACTTTATTCATTAATAAAGTCTAATTCAATTGGTTAAACAAGATAGGTGAATTATTATAAAGTCGTCATTTTTAATAAGAAGATCTAATTAATTGGTTGAATAAATATGTGTAAATTGTTAATAGACTATTTCATCCTCAAATTCAATTCAAAAAAAATAAAAGGCCATTTTAAAAGAAGCATAGAAAACACCATTTTGAAAGGAGCATAGAAAATGCAAAGTTTAATCATTAATGGAATCTAAGATTACTAAAGTTTACAAGGAAAACAAATCTATTAATGGAATCTAATAATAGCATTCAAACCGCGGAGAATTATTCAGCAACAAAATGAAGTGACCCAAAACACCACACAAAATAATATAATGTTCTCCGGTTCAATGACTTATAAAATTTAGTTATATTAAAATAAGAGTATTTATTTTTTTAAAACTTTTGCAATTAGACATTTTTATATTCTCTCACTATATTCTTTTAATGTGCATTTTACACACTACCTCTATAACTAACGAAAAAAAAAATTCTCTCTCAACTGTTTCAAATTCTCAAACCTTCCTCCTTTAATTTTCATTTATATGCTTCATCTTCTATCTCTTTCAATCTGTCCCCTTCTTTATTTCTATCTTTAAATTGAATTTTGATAATTTTTTTTTAAAAAAAACTGCAGTTTAGAAAAATCTTACACCACAATTTAAATTATTCATTATAAAATTAAAATATAATTTATATATTTAAAGATATTTATTAACTATAAATTATGATTAAAATTTAAAATATTTATTTATTATTGTTCTACCTAAGCCAAAAAATGAGAGCCCTTACAAATTATTAAAACGTATAAATGTGTATTATCTTAAGTAATAAGAGGGAGAGGAAGAAGATGTAATAGATGGGATGAGAAAGGGTGAGAGAAATAGAAAGAATAAAAATTGGAGATAAAACATCAAGGTTAAATTATTTTTTTATTGTCTAATTTATTATATTGATTTGATTTAGTTCTCTAATTTTATTTGAATTCAATTTCATCCTCTTGTCATTCATTTCAAGTGGCAAACGAGATTGATTAGATAACTCTCCTATACAACGGACATATGAACTCCAAACATAACAGAGTGGACAAAAAGGATCAAATTGAAACCATTTAAAAAATTAGAGGATCAAATTAAATCCATTTAAAAAATTAGAGAAAAAAAAAACTAATTTAACCGAACATCAATGCATGCAGAATAAGCTCTAGAAAAAGTGAGTAAATAACTTTTCAAAGAATACAGAAATATGATATTTAATTTCTAGTTCTGTCCGAGTATCAGATCAGAGTATTGTACAATGAGGAGGTTTTATGGTACTAAACAAGGTACACTACTTTTGTACCTTGTCTCAAATGGGTGACTGGGGTAGTGAACAAATTAAATGAATTGAAAGCAAGAATCGAGGTGGGAAAGAGATGATGTTGGGGGACAAATATAGATCATCATTCTAGCAAAGACGCTGTAGTTGAAATAGCCAAGCCAGAAAGGTGATAGAAAATATCAGAGAATTCTTCTCTGTACTTTGGACCAAATTATCAGTACTATTCATTTAGCTTACAGTTTCGAAGATAGGGATGATTGTACTTGACATACTTGGTCCAGTAAGACCGATATTTTGTCATGGCAATTTCTAACCATGGTTTCATATTACCATTGTAGTGTACAACTGCTGCATTCTCAATCTCTGATCGATCCAAACTTGGATTATAACCCAAACCAAGTACATGCCATGATTTATCTAGCGGATGTGTCAACCCATAGAACGTTATTAGCCCTGGAGGTAACGTCCCCAGCTTCCACAGCACCCTGTCTTCATTCTAGAATCAAACAGAAAAAACAAGTCAGTGAAAATCTCTTCTATCTGTGCGAGAATAGACAATTTATGTAAACCAATGCTTTGTTCATCTGCTTACCATATTCTGCCACTTGTGATATATGCCGGTGATATCCTTCTTTTTCCACACCTTCAGATCAAACATGTTCATCCCGTATGCCCAACCACAAGCATGTGGATCAAAATTTCTTGCAATATGCGGATTTGAAAAGTTAAGGTACTTGTCAAATCGGTGAAAGCTGGGACCACAAGTTTCAACTGCACCATTTACTTTCCCATTAAGATCCACAGTCCATAATCCAGTCAAATCCTTCTGAACAACAATGTCATCATCAAGAAATAGGATTTTATCCAATTTTGGATAAACCTGTGGAAGATAGAATCTCAGATGGTTGAGCATTGAGAGATATTTCGGATTTCTATACTTCAGATTGGAAGCACCGGAAGAAAGTGAGTTTGGATGCCCTGCCTTGAAATAAAACTCTTTCAGTGTAGCAGATTCAAGCTGCCGCAAGACGGGGCAGTAGGATGAGTTCAACCACCTAAAATCATCAACGTTTTCAACATGGATTGTAGCTTTTTCAGGAGGGTTTAAAAGAAACCACATGTTCATGGCTCCAAAATTTAGTTTATCGGTAACAAGGTGAAAAACATGCTTTGAAGGATCCTGCAACGTTGAAGACAATAACAAAGTTATGAGGCCTGGTTTTAAAAGTATAATTTACTAAATCATAGATACACTTTCACATGCACGATATTTTTGGTGCTCGTTCAAGGCACAATTATTTTTTTGGTGCTCCTTCAAGGCACCATTATTTGCAATCTATAAAAGGAAACAATGCACTTGCACACACATACTGGTATGGTTAAAAAGACAGTCCAAGTCACCTTTGCATTCATAATAGTTGAGTTGACAACAACAGATGCAGCCAAGACATTGTCTGAGAACAGTGCGTAGTGATAAAGACTGGGATTCTCCAAATTCTCACTCCCAGGGAACTTTCTCTTTTCAGGAGGAAGGAGATAGTAATCTATGGTAAGGCGCAAAGATAAGCAATGAATTCCATTTGGTATGGTCTTGGCAGCCAACTGACTGAGGAATGTGCTCTGTTTCTTCAAACTCCTAACTTGATCATCAGCTGTCTGTAGCATTGCTCTTAGTTTTCCAGTGACCAAGTTGCAGTCATACAATTGCTCTCTTGCTTTTGATAGAACTTGACCCATAGCCTTTATTTTCCCATGTGTACTAGAGATAATTAGACACTCAACCAGTTAAGTCAGCAAATTCAAAGGGATTAAAGTGCAGATAAATATACTCAAAAAATTACACATGGTTCAAACCTGCGATGTAGATCCGCATCAGAAACTGCATCACCTAAAGCATGTTGACTCTCTTTGAGCCGGTAAATTAGTTCTTCGTACAGTTCGACCTTGTTCTTCATCTTTGCAATGCTTAAATATACCCTTGCCATAATGATCTGGTCCCGCATCAACCGAACAGTAGAATCGACATTTTCATTCTCAATTTCTTTCCTCCAAATGTTGTATTTACCTAGAATGGCTGACTCAACAGATTTTGAGCGTTCAATAGCTGTATTTTCGAGTTTTACAATTACTTCATTATCCTTTTTTACCAACTCAGCAGCACGCTTTTCCCGCCTTTTCTCTATTAAATGCTGCAAAAATTAATTATAAAGAACATGAAACAAGTATTTATTAAATACTGGTATTGTCATCTTTTATCCCAAAATATTTATAATGAGTACAAAACTATAAAATTCCAACATTTGTCAATGTGATCTGAATAAAATGTTATTTCTTGCTAAACAAATTTTAAGCCATTCAAGGTAGCAAAATCACATTTTCCTTGCTAATAAACAAAGACAAGTGAAAAATCAGGTAGAGTTCATATCCACCGTGCAAACTAACACTAACCTAAGGTGTATCCAAACAAACTCCATGTGAGTTCAAAGAAGAAAAATATCAAAGAATGATGCTCACCCTTCGGGTTTGCTGTGCAGAACTATCAGTCCACTGAGGAAGACTATCTGCATTAAGCAAAAATTAATTAGAAATTAAACTAAGTACCAGCATAGGCATATTAGATAAGCATATTAAATGAGGGTATGATACCACCTGAAGATCTGCCTTCCTTCACCTCTGGCTTTTCTAGTCTAACATGTGTTGTTTGTTGGTTTAACTTTAAAAAAAATTAAAACATTGATAACATTTAGCATCGACATAACAAAACTGTCTTCTATTTTTTAAAAAAAATTAGGAATTAAAAGTTCCATGCAGAAGCACATCATTCTTCCGAACCTCATGTCTAGCATTTGAAGTTCCTAATCCAACTCTCCATGAAGCAGACAATTTTTTTCTGAAATTGTCAAGACTGAAAGGGCCCAAATCATTTGTGCTGGATACAATAACATCAAGAACCTAGAATATAATATTTATTAGAAAACCAATAAGTACTCTTACTTGAAATAGAAGTGATAAACATGGAAGAAAAGCCCAAACTTTATAAGCATTTGCTTGCCTCTTCTGAAAAAAGTGATTTAAGGTCCTGCAATGCCTGCCATTCTCTCCATTTGCCAACCTGTAGCAGCCAAACAATTTATTTTAAGGCAGGCACGAAAAAGCTAGAAGCTTTTATCAGGTATTTGTTATATAACAATAACCATAATGCATAAAACAGGCTACCTGTTTACTTGGAACAGCTGAAATATAATCTTCATCTGCATAATCCATTGAAAGTAATAAGACTCTAACTTGAACTGATGATGATGACCATTAAGAGAAATTCGAAGAGATGTAAATAAGAACTTAATCTCTTTCTATCATTCTATGTATTAAAGTGAATTAGAAAAATGAAGCATGCTAACAAAATTTGCGCTTCTTATCCACAAACAATCAATATAGGTACAAGTATAATATCTCATCAGAAACCGCCATACAGCACAAAACAATTTTTGAATGTCTAATAAATGAGTAGGACCGAGAAATAAAAATTAAATATTACATAATATTCATATATTTATAAATTGTTAAAGTTACGAAGTTTTAGAGTGTTGAATTTCACACAAGCCCAATGTGAGGAGTGCAGACTTAGTATGGGAGTTAGTCCAAAAAGGTTGGAAGAATTTTTTGAGGTCAAAGCTGCCATACTAAGCAAAGTTAACTTACTGACTACCATTTCCCCTGGCTTCACGGGCTCAACTTCCTCCAGCATCAAGATCTTGAGGTTCTTGTTTTTACACACATGGTTAGGAGATAACTTTTCATCATAAGCAAAACACAATCCTTTCATCCTTTTCTTCTGAATCTCTTCTAGCGACAATTGTTTGAAACAGGTGTTTTGTTGCTTGGCCTGATCCTTGATGTTGCCATCTCTATTGGATCCCACATTTCCTTTCACGGTGCCCCAATCCCATTCTTCAGGCATCCACCTTTGAAAACCTCCTATGCCCTGATTATTGGGAAGAGCCCTATTTTTATTTTTCCCCATCCTTCGTGCTAGAAATCTTGATTCCTTCGTCTATCAGCAAAACCAAATCCATTATCTCCTTCAATGTCCTTAATTAACGAACCCTCACGCCTGCCCCTAATTTCAACCCACTGAAGAAAATTCCACATAGGTATTTTGGTTGGGTAATTTTTTGTGGACCAGAAAGTACCTCAAATTGCTCTGAACTTTCTCACTGGTCCTTCTTGTCTGAGACCGAAAAGAATCTCAAATCGGTCTTCCACAAGGGTCAGTTGAAACCTTTTCAAGATCTCTTAAGACTCTCCTCATGTCAAATTCTCAATGTAATACTCCCTTAGCTTTTCCCTCCACCACCATTAACATTGCTTCTAACTTCTTGTCTTCATCCATGCCTTTCAACTAAAAGTAGTGTTTCATTATTCCCAACCAACCAGGTGTGTCTTCCCTGAATAAAATCAGTAGCTCCACCCTTTATTGTCTCTCATAATCCCTGACCAGACTAGGCCTTTACATGAAGGTTACGCTACTTTTGCCATTGGGGTTGTCATCATAACAGCCCAATAACTCAACCATTAGTTGAACTAATATTTGCAGTGATTCATTGGTGCGCTGCAAGCCATTTTTGACCACCTCAATTCATGACTCCATTCTCTTCTTAACCATGAAATCTTGCCTTGGATCAAAACATGCTCTGATGCCAATTGATATACTCAACTGGGATTTGGGGAAGAAACAAGGAAAAGTTGCAAGAACTGGCAGGGATGTCCTAAAAATCTTATTCGCCAATCTTAGAAAAATACATTGTATCTGTATGTTTGGGTGGGTTCAAGAGCACCCTAGATCTCTCTTTTCAATCTTAGGTAAAGTTAGCAGTTGTCTAACTAACTTCCAATTGTCTTCTTCTTTAATAGAGATTTATTACCCACTAATCCCCACCTCTACTTGTCTATTTTTCCCCCTTACATAGACCTTTTTATCATTGAATGCCTGTCAATAAAACCAAAACCAATCTTATAAAAGAAGAATGACCTCTGACTAGTATCAATGTAACACAGCCAGAGATCACAAATGTATAATAGAACTAAATATACTCTCTCTACACTCCAACTATGCAAAAGACTTGGGCTCCCAATTTCAACTCTAAAACCCAAGATTCAGCTCTCTTTCTTTCCTATCATTTATACCCCATTGTTCCTCTCTCCCAAACAAACTGCACTAAGTCCTCCGATTAACTAACAATAGGCCATACAGTCCCCTAATGATACTCACCTCAAAAATTTCACCTTATCATCCTTAGTTGTAAAATATGTATTCACATGAACCAAATGAAACTGTCTTCTCTATTGGGTTGTTCACTGTTACACCTAGGCTGAATCACTATTTTTCTGGCACTGCAGTCACACACCACTTCATCTGATTGCTATTCTCACAAATCCCTAAGAGATATTTCTAAAGAAAGTGTAATGCATAGAAGAAATGTTAACCATAACTTTCCACAAATTACTTATGTATACCACTTTTTCTTATTTCACAAATGCTACTAAATATAACATCAAACGAAATAAAAGTACCAAGTACTAGAATCAACACCAAGCATGCACCCCTACCAAACTAAAAGCTTACCCATCTTTGCATGGTTCTCATCTGAGAATCACAGAACCCTGCAATCTCCTAAGTAAAGTTGCTGAAAAAAAACCTAAGCACCTCAATTTAGTACGAGGGACATGCCCCACCTACAGTCCACACTATTATCAACCACAACTAAAAAATTTCATGACCAACATGCACCTGTCGCCACAGTCCCAAGTACCTAATCTGAAGATGCCAAATATAAAAAATATAAAGGACTTTTGGAATACAGGGGAAAGAAAAAAACAAGACACAACTTCAAAGAACCTTCCAACCAGAGTCAAAACACTGAAACTGACACCATTCACACTAGTACAGTTCACTACTCCAAGAAAACTAGGTGCCTTTCCACTGTCATATGAAGCAAAAATCTAGAAACCCAAAAGCAACAAAAACGGAAGCCCTTTAATCATCCAATTGCCCTCCAGGCCAATGAATTAAAAACAACCAATCAGCTTATTTGGCTATTTAAATTGCATGCTAGGCGTGGTTTTCTGCATCTAGACAAAAACTACCAGTTAAATCTTAAATATTTTTAGCAAACTTAGCTTGGTTTCCTGCATTACAAAAGTGTGTCCAACCACACAATACACTTTCAGAAATCCCATTCAAATGCATGTCCAACCAATTTCATTCACAACATATCTGGTTTAAGTATTTAATTAAATGTTTGGCGTGATTTTCTGCATCTAGACAAAAGCTTTCAGTTGTAGCTTCCATATTTTAACAAATTTAGCGTGGTTTTCTGCATTACAGATGCATGTCCAACAAATTCCATTCACAGCATGTCTGGTTAAGCATTTAATTGCATGCTCGACGTGGCTTTCTGCGTCTAGACAAAAGCTATCAGTTGTAGCGTCTATACATTTTAAAATTTAACTAATTTTTCTGCGTTACAGACACATGTCCAACAAATTCCATTCACAGCATATCTTGTTAAGCATTTAACTGCAAGTTGGGCGCAGCTTTCTGCGTCTAGATAAAAGCTATCAGTTGTAGTATCTACACATTTTACAAATTTAACTAAATTCTCTGCGTTACACTCGCACAAATCCCTATCCCTTTGACCTTGCCCCTTCCAACTTAGCACTCTACCCTACAACTATGGAAAACACTTCACACTCTCAAAAATCACTCCCCTGCTACACTTTCAGAAATCCAATTCAAACGCGTGTCCAACCAATTCCATTCGCAGCATGTCTGGTTAAGCATTTAATTGCACGTTCGGCATGGTTTTCTGAATCTAGACAAAAGCTATCAGTTGTAGCATCTACACATTTTCACAAATTCAACGTAATTTTCTGCGTTGTTACAGATGCGTGTCCAAACACACTCACAAATCCCTCTCCCTTTCACCTTGCCCCATCCAAGTCAAGTTAACACTCGACCCTACAACTACGGAAAACAACACTTCACTTTCCCAACTAAAACCCGAATTAAACCAAAAACATAATAATAAATGAATAAACAGACTCTAACAACCAAAAACAGTTCACAAACACTAAACTAACCACCAATACTCTACCACTAGCGAGATCTTCAAATGCACGAAAGGAAAATCAACAAAAGCAAAAACAGTGAGAGAAACTAACCCGCCGCAGCGTAGAGCCCCCGGGAGAGGAAGAAAAACACCGGCGCAAGAACGCAGAGGAGAACGAAACCGAGAAGAGGAAAACACGAAGCCTTGCCTCTGTTTTTCGGCGTCATTGCGGATCGGAGAACCAACACAAACCTGCAAAACCAAAAGCGAAGTAAGAAAAAGTGGAAGAAGAAAAAAACATCCAGAGAGAGAGAAAAATCGAACTTGGATCTGATTGGAGAGTGAGGTAGCGAGGGTTCACGGCGCAATGCTAGTCGAAATCAACCATCAGCTCAAGTAACAGAGTGAATGGTGAAGTTGGTTCGGACGCTACTGTGCGCGTGAGTCCTAGTCACGAACCGACACAAAAACCAATGTGTGTGTGAGAGTGAGAGAAAGAGAAAAGAGAGAGAAAATCAATGCGTTAATTCCGTGTGTGAGAGACAGAGAAGAGAGAGAATGGTGATGGTAACTTTCTCTCTCTTGTTTCCTTTTTCTTACTGTTTTCTCGCGCTTTCTATCACTTTCTTTCGTGTTTTCTTGGCTATGGTGGCTATCAATCATGCGGGACCATTATTCTATTTATGATCATTTTTTTGAATTTCTTTCGTGTTCACGTTCAGATAACGGCGCCGATGGTGGAAACGACGTCGTTGTCGGTGCTGATTGTAAAGAAAAAATCAAATCGCTTCAATTAGCTTCTTTTTGGGTTTGGTTTAATTCCGTAATTAAAACAGAAATTTAAAAATTCTGATAAGCTATCATAAACAACAATAACATCTTTAACTATCTTTCTCACCATCTTCTCTTTGCATTTATCATTTTTAATATTTTTCATTCTAACGTAAATTTTGATATTTTTTAAAGATATTATTGATAAAAAAACCTTATATCATAATATAAATTATTTATTATAAATTTAAAATATAATTTATATATACAAAAATATTTATTTATGATTTTTTTTATTATAATATAATTTATACATAGAAGTATTTATTAATTACAAGTTTTAGTTATACAAAACAAACATTTATTTTATGCAAGCTAAAATACTATTTTTTAATATATAAATTATATTTTTATTTATGGTAAATAATTTATATTCTTATATCTTTTTTAATTATTATCAAAACTAAATAAAAAAATTAAATATTAATAAGTTATTTTAAATATATTAAAATTTAATCAAAAATTAAAGATATTAAAAATGATAGATTAAAAAAGGAAAGAGGTTGAGAAAAAAAAATCTAAAGTTACTTTCGTTGAAGAGAAATTTCTAATGATATGGGATTGATACATGTGAATTGTGATAAATTTAGTTAAAGTTTAAATAAATAGGATTTTTTTTTTTTGAAAGTAAGGTTTGTTTAATATCTATCAAAAACATAGATGATATAACTTTATCTGTTAAGATTTAAATAATATTTTAACTTGTACATTACATGATAAGTGCTTCTTTTATATGCTATAATTTATAATAATTAAATATTTCTAAATATATAAATTATATTATAATTAAAATCTATAGTAAAAATTAAAATTAAAATCTAAATATAAATTATATTTTAGATTTATAATAAATAATTTTTGTTGTAATAATAGTGACATTCGCTACATAACATAAAAATCTATAAATATTAATAAAGATAATTATTCCTTTTTTGATGTTCATATTTCCTAAGACAACTTTGTTATCATCGTTTGATTGTTGAAAAAGAAAATCATGTATTAGTTAAAGGATAATTTGGAAAAATAAATATTCACCAAAAAGGTAGACTGACATGAAAATGTGTATTTGTTTCTCTTATTTGCTCTCATTCTACCCACCCACGAAAGAAACCCCCTCCCTCACTGTTTTACACGGTTAAGAAAACTGACATAATCATTCAAATACAATGCTGCTGGGGCCATTCACACCAATTTTGACGATCCTTTGGTGTTTTCTACCCTGTGATCCCATTTTTATAACTACATAATGCTCCAAAACAGTCTCCCATTTTCTCCAAAAATATTTCACAAAATATGTTTCATCACATTTTGCCTTTTTCTATTTTTCCTCTTCTTTTCCGTTTCTCTTTTTTGCACATTGCTTCTCCTTGATCTCGTAGAGATTTTGGATTTGACCCATTTTGGTTTTTAGGTTCTCCTCTTTTATCAATGGATGTTGCAGAAAATTTACCAACTGCCTTCTTAAATTTGCATGCAACGGAAGAAGTTTTCAGTGAGTATCATTTAAGAATATCCCATTTGTTTTTTTGTTGAATCCTGGACAATTATTTTACTTTTTGCTTTTGGCCAAGTGATCTGCATGGCTAATAAATTTGAAATATAATCAAACTCACATTGTGTTTGTGTGACTTATTTTGTAATTTTTCAAAAGTCAAGAAACTATGGATGATAAGAATCCTTGAAAGGTTAAAAATAATTTCAATTTAATATTATTATTTTATTGGTATGTTTTCTTACATGTTAATTAAAAATAATATCAAAATTGACGGTTGGTTGTTTTTGATTGCAAGGAAATCAAAGATTGTTCTGAAATGCATGAATTATTTGATTTCTCAATTAAGAAAGACTTATCATTACCAATTAGCAAAATATTATACATAAGTAATATTTTTCCTTTTTTTATTCTTGAAATATTTTTAACATTTTATGTGTATATATAATTAAAGTTCTCTAGATTATTCTCATACACTTCAGTGCATATAGTAATATAAATTGAAAAAGTATTTTAATTTTAATACAAAAAGTATGATAACAAAATAGAAATGTAGATACATAAGTGCGATAATATTTGTGTTTCTGAGTGGTGGTAAAAGTAACAACAACAGTAATAATAAAAATTGAATAAAAAAACTACTCTAAGAAATAATAAAAAGATAATTAATAGAAAAAAGATAATGAAAGAGAATAGTTTTTATTAAAAAAAACATCAAATTAATTTTTAAGATTAAGAAAAAAATAATAAAACATCTTATGTATGAGATTACAGGTTCAAACGTTAGTACCACCATTGTACGACAAAAAAAATATCTAAATTAATACTTGTAATAAAATTCCATGCACATGCTAGCTAAACCCATAAAATAATAATAATAATAACAACAAATAATACATGCAGTAATATCATAAAGTTACAAACTTACAATACTAATCACTAAAAATAAATCATTATTTATAGGTTTTTAACATTAAAAATATATTTAAAAAATTCAAATTAAATATATAAGAATATTTATATCTAAGTTTTAACGATATACAACAATTTCTATAAATATGCAAAAATCGAGTTCAAAGGCCTCAATGATAACATCTTCTGAAACATGATTCTTCTCATTCTCTTAATCTGAATTTTAAGTTTCTTAGCCACTACGAATTAGCACGTCGTTTGAACACACAAATATAGCAATGATTTCTTGATTCTTTTTCCACCAATATTTCGCATGCTCTTCTTTCATTCATTTGTAGTAACTTATTCTCATTTTTTGTCTTTAACTTACCATTGTGGAAGAATTGGCGTATACACTGCAAGTTGTTATACTACCCCACGCAACTAGTGGCGCATATGTAGTTCAACAATAAATTCCAATATGATGACACACATTAATTGCCACACATTAAATATTAACATCTACCTTCTTTTTTTCTTCCAAAATTTCATTGGACCAACTAATTAGGTTGTATGGTGATGGTTTGTGGAGGGCAGGTTAGACAAGGGGATGGTTGTGCATTTTTTATTTGGGGGCAAGGAGTGATGACTTGATTAACCATGAAAGCATATGTGAATTACTAACTATCATGAACAGTTTAATATCTCTCTTTTTTTTCATTTATTTTTGCCTTCATTAAATTGAATATCACTGTTGAGACTTGAGAAGTTGATGTAAATTGTTGGGTGATCGATTTTCGTTGTGCAGTTTGTGGCTCAACGAAATTTTGCAAGGAGTGCCAAGATAAACCAAAAAGAAAAAACTTAAATTACACAAACCGACGAACCAATAAATCCAAAAACCAACTAGACGAAAACAACCATTGGTCCTTTAGTGCTGTCAAATTCAATATACTCTCATATTCAAATATAACAGGACATGCAATTTCAATATAAGGACGGATTAATACTAAATTGTCATAATCAGCTACATCAATGAGAACATACACTTGGCACTCAGTCTTAAGTGACTTTTGTGTCGTGTCTCCAATGTAAAGTGAAATTCACATCATTTCACTTTAAACAAATTGTATGGTGGATTACTATTTTCCCTTCACATCCATCTGGAGCAATAAGAAACAGCTTCTATATCATTGACGCCTTTGAACATGATTTTTGCAATGGATGTGGTGTGTCAACGGGTTCCAAACACCCTCTAAATAATCAGCGGGAATCAAGAGTGATGATGACTTACTACAAGTTTTCTTAGTTTTCAGTTCATAATTCACTTAATATTGATACATTATAAAGTAAATTTTGCCCTTGCGTAGCACGTGCTCAAGCACTAAAGTTTTCCTTTACGCAAAGAGATTGCCTAATAGGATTACGGATTACCACTTAGTTATCCAAAACCACATAAATTCTTTACAATAGCTCATCCAATCTCCATCCTCAAAAGACCGTCTTTATGTTAAAACTTTTCCTTTCATTAATTCAATACATGTTCCCCACTTGCTTTATGTAATCTAATCAATACAAATTTTCTTGGTTTTCAGTTCATAATTCACTTAAATTGATTCCAAGTCCTTTTTCTTAGTAACCGCAAACGAAACAACACTATGCTCAATAGCACTAGATTTATCTTTGTAAGTGTATGGAAAGTGTGCAGCTACCCTTGACTTATAGTCAATTGGGAGGGGGAGGAAAAAACCTGCATTTCATCTCGTTTGGGTAATGATGCTAATAATGCGACATCACTTCCTGCTTATTAGATTTATTACCATTGAATCAAGATATCCAACGATACTCCCTAATTAATTTGGTATTCTATCTAAATATTGATCACTTATAACATTATCCTTTCCTTTTATCTTGCAGGGAACAAAAGAACGAGAAGGGACCATGATGATAATAGGCATTTGAAATACTCAATCTATCATTTTCGGAACCAAAGAAACTGGTCCTTTTTTAGTTCATGTAACATTAATAGCTAAACATTTCCATGAGTTTCGTCTTCTTAACTCTAAGCCAAGTGTTTCAAGGCGCCTTCAAATATAACCAGCCCAAAACACTTAACGAAGATGAGATGCTATCCAGTATCCACAATAAACTACAGAATAGACACATCCAAGTAGTCACCGATCACCGATCTGCACATTTACAAACCAAGTCAGCAACAGAATTTGTAAAATGATCAAACATAAATGCAAGGAAAAAAAAATCTTTACCTCAAAACCAAGTTCAGCTAATGCCTTGCCATCATCTAATCTTCCATTTCCATAAGATAATGTCTTGCCCACCTTCATGAACAAATCAAGAGGAAAATACAAAATATGAGATTGATTCAACATGAAAGCCGTTAAAAGTCAAAACTATATGTGCTCGTTTAGCATCTGGAATTGAGAAAGGAATTGACCCAATGGATTTAATTCTAATTTTTACGTTTGGAAGTCTTTTTAAAATTAGATTCATAATTCCACAAGTCTTTTAAAGTAGCTAGAGTCATTTCCAATTAATACCCTAAAAATTCTCAATTCTACATCTAAGAATTAGAGAGAGGGGTGTAACCTGAAAATTAAAAATTAGATTAGATCAGGTCAAACATAATAAAGCCTGATTAGTTTGAGTTGAGTCTCAAGACAATAAAATTTCAGACTTGAACCCATCCCCCACCCCCTCCATTTTTTTTAATGTGACTAACTGACCTGAACTAACCTACACATTGAATTGATTTGTTTTACCCCCCAACCCACCCCATTTGATTGATTGGGATCAATTTCTCCCAAACCCAAGCCAACTCCATACAATAGCATGTTAAATAAAATTTTAATGATATTTATAATTAATGTAATATCTAAACTATAGAATTGTAATTGAATTTAGAACTCTAATTCTATGCCCTAATTCTTGGCATAAGCCAAACATAAAATCTATAATTCTGAACTAGTTTCAGTTTTAAACAAAATTGAAATTCTAAACTAAAACTCCAATTCCATTGTCCAAGCATATCTTAAGAGAAGGGAAGAACTAAATAGTCTTCAAGAAAATATGACAATCTATTTTTCTTTGCATTAAAGACTTAAAGATTGAGTTCAACTTCAAAATAATATATATTTCTGCAACAGTAACCTAAGGCAAAACTTAAAAAAAAAAAAACATTGGGTGGGGGGAGTAAATTTTGGAGGTGAGAGGTGTCAAAATAAAAAAAGAAAGGCATTAAGATTAGACAAAGAAAACAAAAAACAGTTTACTATTTTGCATAGTTATTCTTTTAACATTCTAACTATTTTATCCCTTCAGCATTCTTAGTTAGCAAGTTGAATAGCTGGACATTAAGATAATTTTTCATGTGTGCAAAAGCCATGGGTTGCCTGAACCGCAATGGCATTCATACCGCGCCTTTGAAAACACAAACAAGCAACAATGAAGTTCACAAACTCACAAGCATTTGTTACAGGTTTTGTTCATTTTCAGCAAGCTTAAATAAGCTCTAAGACCATTGATTCTACACATATATTACAATTTGCTTGTGTTTGAAATGATGTATTAAGCATAGACAACACACTTGACCTGTGCACTATTCCACTGTTAAAGACTAGTAAAGTTCAGAATGCCACTTCATAACATATTCAGACGAAACACAATAGAAAGGGGTCAGTATTAATACACATCAGGAATTCAACCACAATTGCAGCTATGATATCAAGGATTTTGCCTTTTTGGGTAATCCACAACCGCACTGCAATCACAATTGTGGCTGCATTTGCCTGCAATTCTCCGCAATGTCAAAGATTGCAACAGCGACTGTGAATGCAATTTAAAACCTTGAGCTTCATGTGTCCACACCCATCAATAAAAATTAGATATGCATGATGCAATTACTTAACAACCAAATTAATATACATCATCCTCAAACTTACGGACAATAAACCCTAAGCTGAGACAGAAAAGAGAGAGAGCAGATTGATTTACCTCTTGAAACGGCCGTTTTTGTCAGGGAATATGAAGGCAAAGGAGAGCTTGGCGTTTCTTCTCCTTGCAGCCGGAGCCACTTCTTTGACCTGCGCAAAACACACAGAGAGTGAGTAAAAGAAAAAGAAAATTGGAGTGAAGAAGCAATACAGCAATATTAGGTTACAAGATCCGTGAGTTCTCGGAGAGTAGCGTCCTTCCAAGTGTAAATCTGGACTTCGTCCTCGGGCTCTTTGCCTCTGACAGCAAAGTCTTCCATGGAATGGTGACTCCCAATCTTAGTGAACACTTGCAGAAGTAACGGACATGTCTGAATGATAGTTACTGTGTGTCAGAGTTTTTTCTTTTTTCTAATCAAGAAATGTTAGTTATTAATTATTAATTGTTATTTTCCCTGCGGAGAATGGAACTCTCAAACTTTTTCTCCTTTTTATTTTCTGTTCTTTTATTGTCAAAGTCAATCATATAACTCATAATTTATGAAGCACGGACATTCCAATCCTTTGTCGTGTTCAATGTTCGATATCAACATGACACTCATACTATATTGTGTTCATGTCATGTCCGGTATCAATATTTCATAGCTCATAATACGTAAAAAATGAAAAAGAAGAAAAAGGAAGAATGAAGAGTACCTTTTCGTGATCGACGGGTTCCAAGCGAGAGCGAGAGGGAGGATGGCCTCTCGGAGGTCGAGGCAACACTCTTTCAGGTTGTCATTTTCCTCGTTCAGTCATCTCTTTTTCTTCAAGCAAAGCTTAATAATGAATCAACTTGAGAGACACGGGGCAGCCACATAGAGAATTCTTATGCCTAACTTTCCCCTCTTTCGGGCTTGGGCCTAACACTTATTTCCATTGTATAATTGGAGAGAATTTGAATAATGTAATTTGATATTTATTTTGTTTTTTTCTTCTAAATTGTAATTTTGGTCTTCTTCAATTCTTAATATGTAATTTTAATTTTTTGATTTAATAGAATCCACAATTTTTGTCTAATTCTCAATTTTGCATACCCTTAATTTGTACCAATCTCTATCTCAATTAGTTAAACAGTGTGCATGAAATATTGTAAACTTTTTATAATTGAATTTGATTCCTACAAGTAAAAAAATATATATCATATAAATTGAAAACAATTTAGTAATTAAAAATTGAAATAAAAAAATAAAAACATAAGTAAACATTTTCTTAATTTGTCCTCACAAAAGAAAATTAAAATGATTTAATCCAACCCAAATTATTATATACAATAATTGGATAAATTGTAATACGTTTATGAGTATAATTACTCATTTTCTTTTAAAATTTAAAACTATATAATTCAATACGTTGTTTTAAATTACTTTATTGTATTATAAATTTATAATCATGTTCAATAATATTTACAGGGGTAGAGCTCCTGGCTTATATGAATTTAATAGCCGACGAAGAAACAAGTCCAGGATGACATTCTACAACTCCAAAGCGCTTTACAGCGTTATCATAGCCAATTCTCTGTAGAATCAGTTCCTACCTAAGAATTTGTATTTAACAATGCCCACAATTTTTTTTTTCTGAAAAAAAAAAAAAGCTCAATTCAAACTATGTATGATCTAGAGTTTCTACATATAACTTTACTGGTCTGCACATGTGGTGTGCAAAAATGATATCACATCTACAATAATCTGTTTCGGTATCAAATCACTTAAATTCTCTCTCCCTTTGGATGGAATAAGGTAAGATGACAGAATCTGGTACACGTGTAATAAACAAACCGTATATTCAGTAGCTGAATGCCTGGATCAAAACTATTCAAGAATTTATTGACCAATCATAATTCTGGTAAGAGATATGAACTGGTCCACTATCTCCCATGAGATGTGTCACAAGGCCAGCTTTGTTTGGATCCAAGTAATTAATTATCCACAACAATATCTCTTTCTCTTGTCCAAAATCCCCACTGAACCTGCCAAAGTGAAAAACAGAATAATATGAAGAGAGCTAAAAATTTAATTAAGTCTGAATCAATACTCCAGAAATGTTCTAACTGCTTAATTACCACTTGAAAATCCGAGTTAGATAAACCGTTCTCTTCTCCAGGTCCACTTCAATTCCATCTTTCTCAAAGAACTCTCTCGCAGCACCTCTTAATTCATCTACAACTCTATGTGGTGTGAAGAACCTAACGTTTGGGCTGGACTTTGTACCATTGCAAAGTCCAAAGTGTAATAGCGGATTCAACTTGATAAGAGCAACCTGCAATTTGTCAGGAACAGGTTAATCTGTTTTCATAACCAATCATAGTAGTACATAAATGGTAAGCAGTATTGTTACCATAGGAGATGGAAATTTAACGTAAGGATAACACAAATGAATGAAAAAATGATATAGAAAAGTTAAGGCTGCAATTCTGAGCAAAAAACATTCTGAAAAATAAACATATAGTTTTTTAAATGCCATAATAAGGATAATGCATAACAGAAAAGAAAAAGTTGTTTACCTCTAACCGCTTGTCCCTTGTGCTAAAGGGCTTTACTAAGGAATATGGTGACCTCCGATTGCATCTGAGGATACCATTTTTAATAAGATTAAGAGAATAAGGATGCCCTCCAACCAGATACTGGAAATCACTTAAAAAGGATCTCCTATCAATTACGCCTTCTTGACACCCTACGCTAATAACAGCATGGATGACCATGGCATTATATAAATTTAAGAAGAACGCAAGCTTCTCGTTTTCTGATAGTTCCAAGAGATTCACTCGCTGCAGATCCTGAGTCAAATTTACATACCTGCAGTTAGAAGCAAAATTAGTAAGATAATAACTCTAGACAATAAATAGGTGTTAATTATGGAGAAAAAAAACTGGCAAACTAGAGATGGAGCCACCCCAAAACTGTGAAAAATAGGCATTGCAGATTTCACAGTTGACTCAAATCATAAAATATAATTGATTAATAGGTGAACATATTTGAAAAACATTTGCATTCACATTATATAACGAAATAAACAGTATATAAAACATTACATTAGTGCTACCATACCTACGAAATTCTTCGCTTCTACTAATGGCCTCATAATCAACATGTTGCCTATCATCAGAGGCATAAGATTCAAGAATGGCAGACATAATCTTGGTAAGCCTCGCGCATATTGAATCTGCAGTCTTTGGTTCAGTATCATTTGTGGTACCACGAAAATTAAAGCATCTGGGTATAAAGGGTTCATGCTCGAGGAAACGGTATAAGTGATTTCCCTCCTCAAAATCATTTCCACTGCAGAGGAAAGTTACCAATGCTCAAAAGACTGTGATTCATATTGAAATATTAGGCTCAAAAGCTCTTTTCTTACCCGAAAACATGATGGATGAAGTGCTTCTTGGACAATTGTTTCCCGATGTCAACGGCCTATATGTTAGTTTGGAATACAAAACACTTTAGTTTCAGGGTGTTGGAAGAAAAACCACTTACAACAGGGATAAAAGTTGGGAAGACTTTGGAGTGTAATAGAGAATACAATGAACATACATGAATTTAAGGAGGTTTGATATATACTTCTTAAGAGTGTTACAATTAAGAATACACTTTCTAATATATTCCTTCCTTCCTACTCTCTACTATTGGTCAAGTTTTATTAAAACTATGGTATTCACGTTTCACATATGCGACGGAGATCTTTGAGAATGATTCTGTACTCCAATTTGGCCGAGGAACTTTAAGACGCCCTTACTTACAGCTTTTTCTTTTTAATATTTATTTAATTTTTTTAATAATTATTAAAATAAAAATCATACGTAAAACTGATTAAATGAGAAGTGGGAACCAAAATTTTTCATGATTTCCATTAAATTTGAGCAAATAAAAAAAAATGTTCAAAAGAATGTGTTAAATGAATGTTATTAACATTTTCCTATGTTATCATAGTTAAAGATTACATGCATGCTTTAAAGACAAATTTAAAAAACTTTTTTCAACAGTGTATCATAAGAGATTATCACTATACAAACCTAATTATTTCTTGAGCTACTAGGAATAATAACATTTTTTGTTCCTAAGAGATTATCTCATGTCTCTTAGACTCATATATCTCTGCTTAGGTACATGACCTCTTTTATTTTAGGTGCCTCTTTTCTTTGCAAGCACCTTTATTTATCGTGGTGCTGAATAACTTCTGAATGACTTTTATAAATAAGCAATCAACTACTTTTTACATTTATAAAGTCACTTAATTTAAAAATGATCACCACACACATACCAACAATCACCATTCTTCCCATATTAATTTATTTAAAAAAACTCCAAATATTAGATTTTCTAATAATTTTTTGATATATTTTATTTAAAATTTCTAATTAACCTTCCTAGATCATCACAGAAACATAAGAAAGGAGAAGAACTGTTTGAAAGTGGGACATAAAATATCATATTCAGAGAGTAAAATTCATACACTAGCAATTATGGCGTGCCAATCCTCAACCACAAAATATCAACAACAACCTTGTCTCTCATTTGTGGTTGAATTTTGCTAAATGTTGCGCACGTAGTTTGCCTTTCAACTAGGATAAATCACGACATGATAGTCTATTTTTTGACCACTACCACCTTGTGTTATCATTAGTTTAAATGCACCATTCCCAAATGAATTAAAAGCCGTTGAATAATTTGTTTATTTATAATGGAAAAAGTCCATGAGAATTTTAGCTACTGATGCTACCCAAGTGGCTGATTACCAAAATGCCGTGCCGAACGAGCCAAGCACAACTTTGTAAGAAACTAATAATTAATCTTTTGTTTTAGTTACAAATGAAGCTGGTTAATATTTTATTTTATGATAAAACATCCCGTGACATACCGCAAAAAAGTTGTGGAAAAAAGTGAAAATAAAATAAAAATTGAAAATATGATTGAAATTTTCAAAATATGAAAATGTGAGTTTGACTGTTCCATTGGATGTGAGTGGCACTTGGCAGCCAACACAATTTCCCATTTGGGCCTGGGACCTTGTTGTGTAACTAGGTTGACTTTACAAATTGCATAAGCTCATGGAATTGGAAACTTACACCCTCGGCATTTATTGTTAATTATTAACAGTAGCTAGTCTTTTTTAGGTAGTAGTACATGATAACAGTAGCTAATATACATACTGTATTACCAAATTTAATGGAAATATTTAAATGTGACCACCTTCAAATTTAAGAAGAAAAAAAGGATGTCATTATAAAATGAATAATATTAAAGATACTTTTTTACTAATTAAAAGTATAATTTTTGTAAATCAAAACCAATGAAATATATTTTAAAACATTCTATTAATATTTTATACCAACTTAATAGACCACTTTTAAACAACCCCCTTCCCCAGCTTCCCTTTAGCATAAAAATTAAAATAAAATTTGTAGAGCCGTTTTTAACCTACTATCTCAATAAAATATTATTCATTTATACTTAGGCCTCATAGTATTGGAAACCAAATCATAAACTTCCAAGACACGAGCATTGTTATGATCGTACGCCCCGTGTGTGTCATTATTACAGCTTATGTTTCTTTGCCATATCCAAAAGCTTCTACCCAAAAAACAATCAAAACCCTCTTTCTTTCCCATATCTCACTCCCTTCTCTCCCCATACCTCACTCATTACAAATTTGAAATTTCAACTATTTTAGGCTCTTTTCGATAGCCTACTTTCGCAATTTCCCATTTTTTTTCATTTTTTTAATAAATTTTATTTCATTATTTTAATTATATAATTTTCATTTATATATTAATTTAACATATAATATTTAAGAAAAACGTTAATCTGATGATATAATAAAATATTACGTTAGCAAAAATATTGTACTCTAGTAAATACTATATACTAGCTTAACATGAATTAAAGTTACACAATTAAAATAAAATAAAATTTTAAAAAATTGAAAAAACAGCAAAATTCATAGTATAATTAAGTAATTATTTGAAACTAGTGAACCTTTTAACAATGGAGGAACACAAACAACATGTTTTTTCAAAGACACTTTTTATTATTATTCACAAATTATTAAAAATTGCAAATGTAATTTATTAAATAAGTAATACTATTTTTTAAAAAAATTCAATAAATCTGAATCAATTTTAAAAATTGTACTCACTTTTTAAAAGAGTGGTAAATAGTACTACTCTTAAGTCTTTAAGAGTGATATTACTAGCATTTAATAGTGCAATTAAGTATATCACTAGCAATCTTCTTTAGCATAGTGCAATTAAGAATATCACTAGCAATCTTCTTTAGCAGTGATACCACAAAATCATGGCGGTTAAAATTGATCAGATACTTATACAACGACAATACCAATACCAATGAAAAATAAAAAATAAAAAATACGTAGGCATACGGTACGTATACGAAGGAAGCGTACGTACCTCGTTACGCGAACAGTGGAAGTGCTGAAGCAGCGCCTCCACCAACTCGTTCCCTTCGAAGCAGTTCTTCACCATCTTCATCCTCCTCAACCGGTCCTGAATCGGCAATCTCAGCCTCAAAACCCTAGCCACCCCAACCATCTCGTCTGCGCGCTCCTCCTCCACGTAATCAAACCCAAAAACCGGCGGTGCCGGCGCGTCGCCGCCGGCAACCTTCCCGGCGACGATCTCCGCCACTCTCCGGTCAAACTCCCCGCTGTTCCGCAGCGAGTTCAGTGCCACCAAACCTCCGATCAGCTTCTCGTTGAAGAAAATCTGCGGCACCGAACCACTCCCGGTTCTCTCGCGCAGCTCTCTTTCTCTCTCGCCGAAAACGTCGACGTTTATCTCGACGTATTTTATTCCTTTCTCCTTGAAGAATCTCCGCACCGCGGTGCAGTCTCTGCAATTTGATTTCGAGAAGAAGCTGATGCGTCCTTTGATGGAGGTTTCCTCCTCCGGCTTGGGCGTCACGGTGACCTTGACGCCGGAGAGGTTGAACTCCGTCACTTCGCGATTCTCTTCCCCGTCGATATCGTTGTCGTTGTTTTCTTCCATGGATAGGCGGAGAGAGGAGACGCGTTTCACGATCGCGGCGGAGAGGTCGCTGCTGCGCTGGAGGAGGAAGCTTCCTACGGAGAAGTTCGAGTCGTTCAAGGAAACGACGTCGTTATGGCTTACTTTGAAACTCTGCGGTGGCACGGGCATGGGAAGAAGGGAATGAGGGTGGACAACTAGAGTTACTTGCCTGTCACTCTGGGCGTGTTCACCGCCATGATGGGAAGTGATTTCAGTGTCATTGTTGTTGGCGGTGACGTGTTGGTAGCCGTTAGCGTGATTTTCGGGGGAAGAAACATTAGTAGGATTACTATGTTGTTGTGTTTGTGTGTGTGTTGGATTCTGAATTTCCGTGCCGTTCTCTTCGGAACCCATTATGGAGAAAGAATCGTAGGATGGGAAGAAAAGAGAAGAGGATTTGGAAATGATAATGGAATAATACGAGATTCAGTTGGTCTTGTTAGGTTTTTTTTTAGGGGGAATATACCGGGAAAATGTCAAATTCGGGAATAGGCAAACGTGTGTTTTTTTTCCCTTTCGTCTTATGGTAGCATTCATGCTTTCATACTTGTCTAGTAGTACTAATATATTATCAAAAATATTAACTGTTAACTAATATATTATTTAGTTTAAGTTGTATATGTTGTATTTTCTATAGGTAAGTTTTCCGGATTCAAATTATATATGGAGAAATTGTTTTGTAGAAGAGCCAACTCTATCATACAATGGATATTTTAAATTTGAACAAAAGTGTCTCTTACAAGAAATGTCTTGGTCTAAATTATTTTTTTATTAATTTATGATTTCATTAAGTCATTTTATTTGTGCTAGAGCTTGATTTCTTTATAAATTATACAATATTTTATTTTAAATTATTTATATTTAAAAACAAGAATCCTGTGAATGTGTACTTTTTTTATATAAAAAAAATGAATGAGTGCTTTTTTTTTTTTATGGCAATTGAAAGAGTACCTTGAGATTATAAATTAAGGAATTACTAGTATATATAACAATAGAAAAAAAATTGATTCTAACAAAAACTAAAATCAAATTTACCAATTTTAATTACATGTAAAAAAATTATTTAACCCAACGTATATTTTGATTGGATGAATTAAATGATAATATAAAAACTGAAACTTTAAAAATTAAATATTATTTAATTATGTAAACAGGAATGTACGAAGAGGGTCGTAAAGAACTATAGATAATTTTTTTACTGCAGAACTATAGATATTATTATAACATGCACACACACAAAATAGTTATTATTGTAATGGTAAGTTGGATTGCTGCAAAATCACCGGTTTGAATAACTTTTTAAGAAAGCCAATTTAATGCACAAATTAATTTTATTAAGAAATATTAATAAACTTATTTTAATTTTGAGACTTGCAAAACATTTAGAATCATACTTAATTGTATTTTATTATCCGAAAAAGCAAGGTATTATTGTATATAAATTTACTAAAATATTATTTATACACACAAATTAATTTTTGAAAAGTTATATAATTTGATGATTGTCACTGTTTGTCGAAATAAAAGCAAAATAAATGGTTACTCATTTTCAAACAAAACCGTGTGAAATAAAAAGAAGCAAAATTAATAATGTCACGTCAGTCTCAGCAAGTGTATGGAGTCCAACACGCAATGTAGAAGAGATGTGCAGAGAAACAGTCTCCTCATGAGAGAAAATGTGTCATTGACCAAGATGCCCTTTTGTATGTTTCATGCCACATTGACATTGTGTTATTATAAAATGGGAAATCATCCGTAGATACTTAAGCCTAATTGATACATAGACTAAGAGAAGCACCAGGAATAAATATAGTAAATAGTACAGTATGATAGAAAAATAAAAATAAAAATAAGTAATATTATCAAGTGCATCATAGATCATGTAATGTAACTATTGTTTTTGTTTAATAAGTAATTTTGAGTTATTTTTTTATACGGTAGTAAGTTTGAATTTGAAATATGAAAATATATTTATATTTTTATCTGATTTGAGTAGGATTGTTTATGTAAGAAATAAAATAATTTTTAATAAATTTCAATTAAAATATATTAGAGTGTGTTAAAAAAATGTGTTATTGACATATAAGATGTGCATATTAGCACAAAAAATAATTAGGGTATGTTTGTGCTTATAGTAAAAAGGAAAGTTGCCTCCTGAATTAGATATTAGATATTGGTTGACTAAGTTTGTAATTGTGTAGCGTTGACAAGATCCAAGAGTCAAATTGTCTTTCAAACAGGTGGAATAGCTGGCTGTTTCTATATTAACCCAGTCTTACTCGGACACAATCAAAAGATGAACAACACAATACAAGGTTTGGCAATTTGTGGAACCAAACCCTCTTATAACACCCAACTAACTAATAACCTATGTTGAATATAAAGAACATTAATTACCTCAAGATTCACGACTTTTGGTGTTACTTTGTCACATTTGGCATATTCGGGGAGAATAAGACATCAAGCATTATAAAGGCCAATGGAATTGATTTGGTTTTATGTATCCCTCTGTGATGGAAAAGTGATGCAGTCATCTATTGGAGGCAAAGATTACTTTGAGTCACGCATTTCTCCTAAGTCCACGCTTTCCACGAGTTGTACTCCACATAATAATATCCCCAGTAGAAACTATATGAAAAAAAAATTGGAAAATAGTTTTTTATTTGCCTAACCTTACAAAAAAAAAAACGTTGAAAAAAGTGTTTTTTAACACAATTTTGAAACAATATATAGTTGCCTTTTTAGTTTTAAGGTTAATTAGATATGATATATGGAACTTAATAAATTTTAACTAATAAAATAAAATAGAGAATGATCAAATAAAGGTATGTTCTTCACATTTCTCCCTGTTTAAATATGCAGAGATTTAGTCCTACTCATTGTGAGTGCTTAGTGCTTACGCTTAGTTTTGTTTTCGAGCAGTCCTTGTAAGTGCATGTTCCCAAAACTTTAACACTTAAGAAAAAAAAAAAGTTGTAAAATCATCTTTTGTAAAGAACATAACATAGCCCATTTTAATTAGGCTTTTGCGCCCTGTCCCTTTTTTCTACTTGCACCTCTTGAATTATTAAAATCCCCAAAATATCTCTATGTACTATAACTTGGCCTCTCACTTTCTTTCTTCTCATTTGACCTACACCTTCATTCACCCCATTACATCTTCTTGCTTGTTCCTTCTATTTTTCTCCCTCTGAAAGTCTCGTTGTCTCTCTCTGTCAACCTCCCTCGTTGATTTCCCTTGCTCAAAACAACAATTTGAGTTATTGAAGGAGACATTCCCTTCTTTCGTCTTCTAATTTCTTATGTAGATGGTGAAGCCATTGGTCACACTAAGTTGATAAGGTTTTTTTTAACCTCTCCTTATATTTTTGGATTGGGTAATTCGTAAGCAAAATTTTTATTTTTTTTGGACAAGAAATTCTGCAATTATGTTAGTATAATTCTGGACTGAGTAATGCAAAATGCATATTGTGTTCCTGATTGTTCAATTAAAAAATATACTAACATAATACCAGAATATGTTAGTATAATTAGTAAGCAAAATATATTTCTTTTTGGATAAGAAATTCTGCAGTTATGTTAGTATAATTCTGGACTGAGTAATCCAAAATGCATATTGTGTTCTTGATTATTCAATTCAAAAATATACTAATAACATAATATCAGAATAGATGATCCAAAAGTTATGTAACAGTTCTAGATTAGATAATCTTGACTACAATATACATTCAAGAATACCCAATTCATAACTATATTGTATTACTTATCAGTCATTTATTCCAGAATTATATTGGTATAGTTTTGGATTGAGTAATCTAGAATGCATCTTGTGTTTCATATTATTAAATCCATAACTATACTAACTTTCAAAATTGATGGTCCATAACCTATGTAACATAGTTTAGGATTGAGTAATTTAGAATGCATATTGTTTTTTAGATTTCCCAATCTAGAATTCATTGATATTTATCACTTTCCATAATGAGTTTAATTTGATTTTTTGTAATGGATATTTCATCAATTATATATAATTGTAACTAATTATAGTAAACCACGGGTGAACTCTCATGAACTTTCCAACCCATAATCCATAGGCCTACATGGAAAGATAAAGTGGGCTTTAAGAATATATTAAGACCAAACTCATGAAAATTTTCAGCTGGGGGTGAGATTAAATTGTCATAAAAATAAAGTGTGCAGATGATTAAATTGCACTTCAAAATGCCTAAAAAATCTTGTCATTTTGGTTTGAAACTCAGACAATCAGTCTATAACTTACAAGACTATGTGAGCCTACTTATTTCGAGCGAGTTTTGTAGAAAACAATTAGTACTTAGTAGCATGTTAAATCAACCATTTTTTTTTTCAATTCCTTCCCCCATCATTTTTATTTTCTAACAAGTTAAACAGCAAATCATACAACATTTCATGCGTGTTTAGTTGAGCGCCATCAATCCACGTTTGTCATAAAAGCAACTAACTATAAGAGCGTGTTCAATTTAAATTATCGGATGTTAAAACACACGTCAAGTGAAAAACAACTCTTAATAACTTCTACATCTACAATAAATTTGACATAAAAAAATGATGATACACACATAAACAATGTGAATCCAAACACAAGTTGTTTTATAGGTTATTAGTTTTACATTTCGAATATAATTTGTAGAAATTAATTTACATGATTATTCTATTCTCAATGTTTTTGAACATAGTGTTAGTGATCCATGTCATGGGGATCCAAACATGTTTTTCTAAGCCATTACCACCAATTCAACATCATACCGAAAAGAACATTTGCACATTTTTTTCATGCATTGTTTCTCTTCACTTTTCCCATTCATAACTAACAGGAGAAAGTGAAGGTTACACGGATTACTTAGAGAGGTCCGGCGCCTAACAGTTGGTTTGTTGGTTTTTTTTGTGTGAATATATCTTCTCTCTTGTTTTTTTTTTCTCTCAATATATACTACTTTTGTAATTTAATTCCCAATCTACACTATTTTGGACTTTGTGTTTTGATTCATATTTGACCAAAGAGATCTTACAGCTGCAAATTCAAAAAAATGTAAATACACTTTCTTTCTTTTTTGTTTTTTTTTAAATTTAAAATATTATAAAGTATAAATATTATATTATACAATTTTTTAATTGGTTTTAAAATTACTTATTTGTTAAATTAAATTTTATAATTTTATTTTTTTTAAAGAAAATGATATTATTAAATATAATTATTTTTTATTTTATTATTTAATTTACTTAATATATTTTTTAGGTGAATATTTTCATTTAATATCTGAATTTTCTAATATAATTATTTTTAATATAATTATATTACTAAATATAATTAGTTTATTTATGTAATTAGATTTAATTAAAAATGATAAGACTCTTTGTTTAACAATTTATTTATAGAAGAATATTATATTGTATTATCAATAAAATACTTAAACAATTATACTTGGACAAGAAAAAACTTAAAATGAAGATATGATAGAACAATTGTTTCTGTTATGATCAAATTTCACATTTTTTTCTATTTTTTCGTTCATTTTCTTCTTCATCTATTTAAGTAGGAAAGCGAGTTGAAATAGAACAACCTTTTTACCGTCCTCTTTTTCCTTGGATATCAGGACCCCACTGATCTCATTCATATCCTTGTCACATTGATTTGATTCGTGTGATAGTAAATCAAAAGAGTTCTCCTAAACGCACAAAATATGTTGTAAAGTGAATAACATCAACACAGTTCATGATATCAAGATGGATAGATTTATCGACAGCCATAACGTGAAAACACTAGTCTGATATTCACCATAATCACACAGCTTTGGGGGATTGTAACATTTACTCTATCTACCTTCTAAGTGGTCGTGTTTGAAGTGGAGATTGAGTCTCTGTTATAATAAAAGTGTGATTATATTAATTATTTTTTCAATCTGTTTTTTAATTTGTTTTAATACTAATAACTAATTTTCTTATTTTTTAATTAACGAACATAACAAAAAAATATCAACAGTACATAAATTTAACTACAAAATTATATACAACGTAGCTAAAAAATTATACTCTAATTTTATCCAATATTTTTTATTTTTCTTTATCTTTATATTTTTCTTTAAAAAAATAAAAAATAAAAAATAAAAAACAAAATTATAAATTTAATTTAATAAATAAGTAATTTTAAAACCAATTAAAAATATTATATAATATAATATTAGAAATCAAATTACAAAGTAGTGTACATTTGAAAAAAAACAAAAGAAAGAAAGAATGTATTCATGAAAAAAAAAAACCCCTAACAGTTCGCAATTAATACTGAAATATTTGGTGTTATTTGAACTTATATGACACCTCAATTAATTCTTGCACTATGGCCTTCAAATTTCTTGGTATTTTGTAATAGTAATGTTTATTTTACTAAAATGCATAAGATGCTTATTTATGTGTCCGTTAAGTTTAGATTTGAGTAAAAAAATTAAAGAAAAAAATTATATTTAAAAATGACATTTTATGAAGATAATTTTTAAAAAATACTTTTTGAAAAGATGAAATAAAATTATATTTTTTTTTTACAAAAAGACATAATCTTGGAAGAGAACTAATAGGAAAATAAATTTTTCCTTTCAAGTTGTGACAACTAAAATCTGTTCAGGATGCAGCCCCAACGACTTTACGTTTTTTTCAATGAAAAACAAGCTCAGCATCAAATCAATGTGAGGAGTGTACATTTATAAATTCTTCGATCAATTCCTATGAATAAAAAAATTTAGTTTTTAAAGAATCTAAAGTTGGAAATGTTAATTTTTCATGTTTGGTGTGATTTTTAAAAAATAATGTTATCATGAAACAATTTTTCCCCAAAAAAATTTTGGTCAAAGTTTACACCACAATATTATCATGAGAGGAGAAAGAAATCTAAGTTTCTCTAATTAAAAAATAAGTTTAATTACGATAAAAATATCACAATATTCTAATTAAATTATCTAATAAGGTAAATAATTAAAGATTATAGTAAATATTTTCCTTTTGAAGATTATAGTAAATATATTATTTTACTTTCGCATGAAACTTATATAATATTATTTATGATTAATCCAACACATTTAATCATTCTTAAGAATCATAATATTTATAATATTTAGGATTCATGATTACCGTGCACACATTTTTTTTCCTTCTACAAAAGGCCCCCTGTGAATCAAATTGTCAAAACTCAAAAGATGCAGACCTAAACATGCGGTTAGGATAGGAACATACTTTCAATAAAATTGCTTTGAATGAAAGATAAACTTATATATTTATAAAAAAACAAGAAAAAAAATCTAAAGTAAAAATGGTAGAACATAATTAATTTACTAGTGAATGTGGTCATGTAAGTAAAATTACTCTCTCTATATACGGAATGCAAAGCCCTTTGGTGAGGGTTATTTTGTTTGAAAAAATATTTTCAATTTATGTATCTTTTACTTTTATTTATAAAAATATGGTTTTTTACCTTGTTTTTTTGTTTTTGTTTTCCTATAAAAATATTGAAAAAAAATATAATTTAACATTTATTTTCTAAAATTAAAAATTAAAAAATTTCAAATCAAGAGAGATATTTTGCTAGTAATAATATTCGGTTATTTGCCAGTACATGGCCCAAAAATAGGTGTATGATTGATCGATCAGGATTGGGTTTAATTTGTATAAGTGACTATACATTTTTAGGTACAAAAATTGACAAGAAAGGGAAGAATGGAAGATACCCTCAGATTCACTTGTATGTTGGAAAAACAAGAAGTGATCAAATTCAAAGGATTATTGTAAGTTCAGATTGCAAGTAATTTTATCTAATTATCGGGTGGCCAAGGAACTCCCTTGAGACCAAGAGAAATGCCTACAAAGTGAGATTTTGAATAGATTTAAATTTACTACTTATAAATTATTGTTAATACACTTTGCTTTTGAGTAAACATACACATAAGTCATTCATGCAATTACACACGTCTCCTCTGCATTATTGAGATATATACATTACATGCACCCACACACACATTTTTTCTTTCTCCGTTACTGTGAGTTGTAAAATAACCCCATAAATTAAACCTGGCCTTTTCCCACCATCCCCCTCTTCTCTGGGATCCTAGCTCGAACCCTGTATTTGCAAATTTTCATTTCTTCATGTGCCGTGATTGTGAATGTGTAAAAGTCATCCTAGCTACCAAATACAATCCCATTTCTTCTCACAACTTTTGATCTCTTAAGTAGAACACCACAACATAACTCTACTGTGGTGGATTTGTTATAGGTTTTAACAGGATGGGAAGAATATAAACAATGAATTGGTGTGGTTTTGAGGGGATGAGGGTGGTGGCATGGTGGCAGTTGTTAAGGGTGGATTAATTTAGCGAGTCATGGGTTAGATGTGATCAATGGAAGATATTAAGGGGTTGGAGGCGATTCAATATATGATGGCTAAAGCATGGTTGCTACAATGAATGGAGTTGGTTGTGTAGCTTGATCATGTTGTTGTAGTGGATGGATGAGAAAAATGTTGAAACCATGCTAATTGCAAAGGATTTATTAGTAAATTAAAACACATTTTAGTTTTTAAAATATTCTTAAAAATAAAAGTCATGTGTTTGACATGTGTTTGTTAAATGATTAACATTTCCTTAATTTGGGTGTAAATATAGCATATCATAATAATTCGAAGAAGTTATGTATAATTTTCAAATAAAAGAAGACGTAGGTATATAAAGTTTGTTTAATTTTCTCTGACATAATTTTGCATATTATATTGACTAAAATATAACTATAGTCTCGTTATTTATTTTGTTAAATTTACAATTTTGATTCAATTCTTAATTTTTTCCTTTTTTTCTCTTATTTTTTATATTTTAATTAATTAAATTATTTTTTATAATACCTTAAATATATTTAAATATGTCATATATGATTAAAGATATTTCAATCTCACTTTCATTATTTACAGATATGCACACAAAATAAATTTCTATTTTTGAATTTCATTCATATAATTTTAAATTAATTTCCACTAGCCAACATATTATTAATTTAAGTAAAATTGAGTTCAAATTTGTTAAGATCTTAAATTTAGATCTCGTAGATAAAAAAATCACCTAGTTAAAAAGAGAAACTTTACTAAATATTATCAATTAAGTTTTTTTTGACAAAAAATAATTATTAATTTTATTGATGGATTCTTCAAATTAATGACCTAGTACGAAAAGAAAGTTAATTTCCATTAAATGAGTAGGACACGATCAAATTACCACAAATTCTACATGAAAGGGGGGATTGGAAAACATGCAAAGGGTAGCTAGCCCCACGGTGCACATGAGGTGCAGTGCTATGAAAGTGGCCTCTTTTAAAGTTCAACGCTCGATGCTGGGAACAAGGTGCAGTGTCATGTCTCGCAACTATCATCATCATCATCATGCATTTCCCCACCTAATATCCACAACCATTCAGGTCGCAAAGTTAGGGAAAAATCAAATGAAATGAATTAAATTTTCAAGTAAGAGACAAACTACAATTCCAAAAAACTGCGTACTCTTTGTTCCCTATTCACTGCAAAGGGAAGCAATGCAAAGCCAGCAAGCACGCTCAGTAGTGGTGATGAGATGAGAGGACTTGAAAGCTCAAGTGGCTGATGGCAACAGTGAGAGGGGGCCACACCCCAAAAATGGAGACTGGCATTAATGTCCCTTTCCACACCCATGAAAGCTTTCTCCAACTAGAAGCCCTAAACTACCCACCCTAAAAGCCTAAGGGGATAATAAGTTATTGGTGATGTTGTGTGGAATATATCATTGGACCCCACATGTGTAGAAAAATTATTAATGTCATGTGACTTCAATTCTCACTTTATTTCATTTCACACCCCCCCCCCCCCCCCCTCCCCCCTCCCCCTTTTATCCTTTTCAACTCTCTTCATATTCTCACACCCTTTGTGGTAAATCCTTCTTCTTGGAGCTTGTTGGTTTATGGTGTTCCCGTGGATTGGAAATGATAATGTTTATGAATTATGGTCATGCCAATTTTGAAAGGCACAGCAAATGTGTCCAACCATGTGACACCCTACAAAGAAGTAATGTATTGAAAGCAAGTGACTTACTATAGTTATATAGAAATGTTGTCACACTTAACTAAAAATTATGATCTATTTTATATTTAAAAATATATAACAATAAAAAAAATAAGTTTATGTAGTTGGATGTGTGTTTATGAAATAATAAGATTTTTTTTAATCGCGTAAAGATTTTATGTGTATTCACGTTGAGATTAACATCTGTTGTCAACTTTTTCACAGGTGATATTCTAGTTTTGAGATAAACTACAATAGCAATAGTTTTACTGAATTATTTTATGTCAAACTTACTCAATCAAACCGTGTTAAATAATATGATGTCTTAATCGTTTTAAAAAAAAGTTGCAGCATATAGACTTTGTCTACTTATTTTTGACTGCGGACTTTGTCTACTTATAAATAATCGGTGTGTAAGTTTAAAGTTTTTGAAGATTTAAAAAATTAAAATTGACAATTACTCAAGGAATGTTGAGATTTTTTCATGAAACTAACCATTTCAACTTAAAAAATGACTTAAACTTTTTTAAACTTCTTTCAATAAATTTATTAGTGAAATTTACTAAAATAAGTTCTTTTAAGCTTATTTTAATAAGTTTAATAATAAAATTTCTGATATAAACTCTCATATAGTAAGAATTTATGAGTAAGCATTTATTTGTGCGTCCTCAAATGCATGTTTACTGCATATAATTTTTAATCATTTTTACCATTAACTTTCAAAACAAACACATAGAATAAATTTATATATATATATATATCACAGGTCACGTAATGATTAAAAAATAAAAAAGAAGTCGATCACCTAGTAACAGTTAATCATACCTATCTCACTCAATAATGAAAAATTCGCTCATAATGAGTCGAAAGTTTTACCAACATCACGGTAAATTGGTGGTCAAGAATCTTACAAAAGGCTGCAAGATGGCTACAAATGGGTGCAGTGCATTGTCATCGTCCAAAGCAAAAGCTAAAACTATTTATGCTTGGATTATGATTTGGTTTTAAATGTAGCCCTTTGTATGTTTTTCAGACGTTTTTATGGACTGGGACACTTGTTAATTAAGTTCCTAATACAATGTTGAAAATTTGAGGGTTCTTAACCTTTTATGGAAAACTCCAATAGGAACACAATCTCTAGAATCTAAAAATTAATTGCTGGTTCACTTTATATGATAAGATTGCCCTATTCGTCAATAGTCAAGTGACCTTTTTAGGAAAATGGAAGATGTGTCCTATAAAAACTTTAAGCTAACGGGGACCGGAGGAAATTTTCAATTATTTGTTTCCAATTGATTCAAGTTGAATATGATGCTCCCAAAATCAAGACTTAACTTGCAATTCTCGTTTTTTCCTTTCCAATTACCCACTAACAAAAAAAGCATTTTCAACTGAGAAATACATTCATTTTTGTGTTTTTTGTTAAATGTTTTTCTCAATTACAATATATATTTTCGGCAGGTCTTACAAAACACGCACACAAAAAAAATCATAATTATATAACTTTATTTAAAAAATAAAACTAAAAATATTTGAGTACTATTTCGTAAGTTAAAAGTAGTAATGTGAGAAAAAGAATTCTAACAAGTTATACAATTCCCTTTTAAAGCTTAGATAAATTACCCTGATCAAGTTACGATAAAGAAAAGGTTATTTATTAGCAGTTATTATAAAACAATTAGCGATTTCTTAAATTGAATGATTTTGCTTGGTAAAATTCTTAAAGGTAGCCTATTACTTATTAGGTGATTAAGACCCAAACCAATTGCAGTAAAAAAAAAAAAACGAAGACCCAAGCCAATTCGAACATTATTCTTTTGCTTGAGTTAACTAGGTTAGCTAATTAATTCAGCATAATAAACAGCACTCAAACATCATGCTAAAATACTTTCAAACCTCCTTGTAACAATTGTTTCATCATATATAGTATTTTTTTTTTTGGGGGGGGGAATGTGTTCTAATTCTAAGTTCTCAATTTTCGGTCAAACATGATCTATCAAGATTCTTATATTTTCATATTGATAAATTTTGTTCTCAAACTAAAAAGAAATGTGAATCTAATCATTTTAAAATAAAAAAACACATAATAAATTCTTAGAGAATAATTATTCGCATATTTTTTAACGTTTGACAACCAATTTTATGGATACAAAAAGTATAGAGACTTTTGATCACATTTGACAGAAATTATAAAGACTAAAAATATATTTTATTTTTAAATTTTAATAAATTTCTCTTATTTTTATTTAGAAAAAAATAAAATAAAAATGTAAAATTAGGTGTCCTTATTATAATTAGAGGTTTATACAAAGTCAGCTAAAAATACAATAAATTAAAGTTATAAAAAGAAACTTGTATATATATAAGAGAACATTTTGAGACCTATCAGCTGCAGGCATCAATCCCATAAATGCGTAATCCTTTTTGCACTAGACTTTATTTTATAACCCTAAATGTTTAACTAACAGAGATGCAGACACTGAGACAATAAGGAGGGACGATTGTGAACTTTCTGCGTCCACGTACGCATATCAGATATTAATTATGAGACGGGCAAAGGAACTCAAGGGGCAGAAGTTTTTGTTACTCAGAAATATAGTTTAAACGATATTCAATTTGCAAAATGTTGAAGTCATTCAAAGATTGTATCATTCTAGATGAGAAAGAGATTATTTCAATTTATAAAAGTAAATGATGGTCTAAAAGTTTTTAAAATTTATTTCATTATAAAGAATAATTTATTAGTAGTTTAATCTTAGGGTTGTTCTTGTCGATATAAATTTTGTTTAATAGAAATTAGATTATAATAACTATTAATATAAACATTGTAAATTTGTATTAACAATCATCTTACTACAACTCAATGTTTCCCACACTCGAGTATACCATTCTCTTGCATACTAGAGTCCCTTTAGTAACTATGAGAAACACACAATATGTTAATAAGAGACACTACAAATCAAGCGATTCACCTCCAAAGCATCTCCCATGTCTCATCACACAAGAAACACTGCTCTAATTAATAAGCTCAATAAAACTCTTATAATAAGCTTAAGAAGTCTTAGGTAAACAACTCTCTCTAACACTATATACACTCTCCTTCAGAAGATCATCTTATCTTCCAAAATCTGCGTGAAAATATAAAAACCCCTTATACACAAGAAACATGAATATAAAAACCTTCTTACACCCATAATAATTTTATCCCATTTAAATAAGATTGTCTTCAATAAAAAAATATACATGTGATTTATATATAAAAAAAAACCTTTCTAGCTAGCCAAAAGCCATAAGTTCTTAATTATTACAATTTAAATTCGTAAACCGGGTACGATTATGGCATGGAACCATAAGCCTGAGTCAATGCTTAAAAAATGAAAACAGACAATCTTAAACTCTCTGGAATATGCCTTTGAGTTTGACACATGCTATAGCAGCATCACTTGTTAGCCGCCTTTGGTGGTCTTTCCATTTTGTTTGCTACAAAATAGTAATTAAGCATATTAATCTCCCTTTAATTGTTTTTTTTTCTGAATGGGCTGGGCAAGGAACACTCCAGACTCAAGAGCTTAATCTCCCTTTATATACGCGTGTTAAAAAGCCTAGTATTTTAATCTGTGCGCACAATAAATATTTATTTTGTATAAATTTATGCTAAATAAATATTTTAAATATATAATTTATATTATAATTAAAATTTGCAATAAATATTGTTTTGAACATATAAATTATATTTTAAATATATGATAAATAATTTATAGATTTAAGTACGTTATCTTGTAAATAAGTCTAGTCTCCTTTAATAAATTACATATTTCATTTTAATTTATCTATAAAATGATTTAAATACTATATTCTTATAATTTTATTTTTTTAATTTATATGAACTATATTTTTTATCAATTTATTATATTTTTAACTAATTTATTTCAATATTATTTTTAATTTAATTTTTAAATTTTACTTTGACACTTGCTACTATATATATATATATATATATATGCAGAAAAACAGTGCTTAGTGATTTCCCAAGAAGATTATGTGTACACTTTCCCAACCGAAGATGTATGCTACTTAATTTTCCGTCTTCCCATTTGTTGTCACTTTTCATCCTCTTTTATGTGCATTGTTCAAAATGAATGCCCATTCGTACCCAAATGTACTATTTCTTTATGTCCGGGGTGAAAGCAACAAACACTAACAAGTAACAACAATAATACCAATTAATGTATAGATGGAAATTCACATTTACCAAATCCGTTACATTTTGAGGGTGTGATATAGCTATAGTACGTAGTCTACCCATTAGGTGAATATTAAGGGGTCAGATGTGCACGACAACAAGGTTATTCTAAAGGATAGGGGCAGAAGGAATTGGTCTTAAATTGATAGGGTTCATTGCACATGAGATTCTTGAAAAGCTACTCACACACATATGATACATGTTATGAATGCATAGGTGTTGTCAGTTCGCGAATATAGGGTTATGTATACGTATGAGTAGCGGTCTATAGTGTGATGCTTTTGAAGCCAATTGAACATCTTTCAAATTGCTTTCAATGCCTTTATGTAAGGGTTTGGAGGGGTACTTGAAGTGATTAATTACCATCAACGATGCCAACAAATTCCCTTTTCAATGTCTGAAAGAGACCTCATGGCTACTCTCGTATAACACGTTTAATTTGTTTAATCTGTGTTGACGTTGAGTAACATTATTTCAGTTGCAATTTTAGCCGAAATATAAATGTTACTTGGATTGAGTAATTTTAAATTTTGAGAAATTTTAAATTTTAAAAATTTTAAATACTTCAATTGAAATTCTTTTATTTTCAAAATTTTGTATTTGGATAAAAAAAGTTAAAATTATGAGGTGAAAAAAAAAATGAATGAAAAAAAAGAAAAGATATGATTGATGTACTAGTTATATGTGTTCTTCTACGCTCTCAAGTTCGATTGATGTTCCATAATCTTCGAAGGTGTTTCTTGAAGAAGACGGTAAGAAGAAAATTTCAATTTCTCATCTTTTAGAAAGGAATTGAAATTCCAGATTTTTAGTTGTTTAAAATTCTGTTTTAAAATTCTAAAATTTTAAATTCTTCACAAAAAAACATCCAAACAATGAATTCTAGATTACAGAAATTCAAATTTTCTGATAAATTATTTTCCTTAGTTAAAATTTTTTATCCAAAAATACTCTTAATGTAATTTCCGAGAGGATCGTCATATATATGCTTTGTCACTAGAAATTTGATTTTGCTAGCTATTATGCGAGAAACAGTTTCATTTGTACACACATCAACGCGTTTTTCTATTTTTGTTGTTGAAGTTTAGGATGTGTTTTAGCTTTTTTGTTTATCATTATGCCGTTTTTTTTTCTTTTTTTGTTAATATACATTGTCGAACATTTTAAATGACTCTCGAATTTCATCTAACGGCAGAGTCATCCCTTAAAAAAAATCTCAGACAAAAATATTAATCAGTATTTTATTTTAATGGGTCTTAAAATTATTGTTTGTTATTAGTGTATCACATTAAAAAAGTAACATTAGACTATGATCAATCAGAGTATATATATTGTGAGGTCATGACCACATTTCAAATAATGTTACTATATATTGTAATCTATTGATTATCTAGTGACCACTATATATTGGTCTATGGTAGAAGGTCATGTCCGTGTATCCTAAAGTGGAGAAGACAAACTTTTGGAACATGAAATTTGGGTTCAATTTAACTTAATTAATTTACTGAGAGGAAAACGTGCACAAAATTCCCGGTAATAGAATTTATGTTCTAGCTAGAACGTGTATAATCGCATCGATCAACATCATGTCTCTTTATCATAGGGATAAAGTACAAAGGTTTTGTCTTCCTTAACTTTTTCAAAAGCTGTTACTAATATTTTCTCCCAATTTTTTTTTTCATTTATCTGATTATATTTTTAACAAAATTAACCAACTAACCTTTATAAATAAATAAAAACATCAAACTCAAGATCACACTGTCATAATTAAGAAAAAAAAGTTTAATCTCTTTCATTAGAAGACCTTCATGAAGAACTTGATGGCTCATACTAATTAGTTATTTCTCATATTTGAGAAACAATATAGTAGTAATTAAGCTATAATTAAATACATCAACATGAATATATACCTAATAATCATTTAATTGATAATTGACTCATAGCAGAGTACAATCATCCCAAGCAAAACAATATTTAATGATGACAGTAACGTGGCTTCAAAGTTATACCCTTGTGCTCTCTTTCTTTTTTTCTCTTCAAAATACAAAACTGATTTACACAATCATGTTTATGGGAGTAAGTGACATATGGACATAAAATAATTAATTAGAACCTCAACAATTTTGTTTTGTTGGTGAATTTTAATTTATTATATGATGGTGTAAAATCCATGAGGACGACTATCTTATCTCCCTGATATAACTGTACCAAGTTATTGATCAACCTGCAAAGGGTTTCATGATGATATCACAATGGTAACCAGTTTTGGGGTAAACAGAGTTAGCAGCAAGTGGTTAGTGCATTTCCACAAATACTGCTATGAGTTGTAAAGTGTGAGAAGCCTTCACATGGGGCGCGTGGAAGGCACTGGCGCGTGAGAGTGGAACTTTCCTTTCACTTGCCCTAAACTGCAGCAAAAAATTAAGACTATGCAGAAAGTGAGAAGGTATAAGGAAGGGACCATATATATATATATTTACTAAAATTAAATTGGGAAAAGAGAATGAGATAGAAATAAGAATAACTGGGGTTTCCATTTTTTTTGTAAAAGAAGATCAAGTGTGCCCCTTTTCTGTGTTCATTGTCTATTTCTATATAGCACACTAACTTCACTTCTCTGGAACACACAACACACACAATTATCTCATCACAACAACTACTAGCTACGTACTACTACTTTGCCTAGCTTCTCTTTCTTTTTTCTTTTCTCTCTCTCCCCTTTTGCGCTAAACTTCACTCTCTCTTCTATATCAAGGGTTGATCACAGAACCTCAATATATTTCTAATAATAATTGATAAAGTTTGAGTTATTGTTTCGAGACAAAGAAAAAGAGAGAGAGAGAGATATGGGTAGAGGGAGAGTTGAGCTGAAGAGGATAGAGAACAAAATCAACCGCCAAGTAACTTTCTCAAAAAGAAGGAACGGTTTGCTCAAGAAAGCCTATGAGCTCTCAGTTCTCTGTGATGCTGAGGTTGCTCTCATCATTTTCTCAAGCCGTGGCAAGCTCTATGAATTTGGAAGTGTTGGGTATTATCTCTCTCTTTCTCTCTTTATCTATCTATCTATGAACCGCGAAAATCTTAGCCTACACTTATTGCTTTAATTTGTGCACGTATTTTTGTGTCTGTTTTGTTTGTTTTTTTTTTGAAAGTTTTTGTGTCCATTTTTGTGAGGTGCAAATCCCAATAGGTATTAAAATTTTAGATTTTTTTTCTGAGTGTGTGTGTGGTGGTGCTGAGATAGATAGATACCTTCTTCTCTGAGCAAACACACTTTCTTCTTTGCATCAGCTTCTTTCACCAAAATGGTCACTGGTTTCTGCTTCTGGCTTCCTTTACTTTGCCACGACTGAATTTGATGTATTTAAGATTCAACCTACACACATCTTTCATCACTCACTTTCCACCCTTTATTTTATTTTATTTTTTTAATCAATTTTCTTTTGTCCCTTGTGTTCTTCTTCTTTCTATCAGTCACCGTTCTTTGTTTAGCTTCTTTCTCTAACACATGCACCTGACACCTTCTTTCTGGATCAGTGGATCTTGTGCCCTCTACGATTTATTCTCCTTTTTTCTTTCTTTTTATTTATTTATTATTATTATTATTTTGCAATTGTGGGGTTCTATTAGGAGCTTTCATGGCAAGGTTATTAGAGAGGAAAAAATATCATGAGGTTTTGCTTCATCCCAATCACGGATCGACACGTTTCATCATCCTTCCACCTGATATCTCTCTATTGTGAGTTAAAGGTTTCAGCTTTGCGCACTGATCTAGCTACGTATACTGATGGAACAGTACATATCTATTTTCCTTCTTTATCACAAGGAAAAGAAGAAACAAGAAAAAACTGAAAAGGAAAAAAGCAATCATATGTACCCAGTTTTGTAACATAGTGTAATTAAAATGGACATGGTGGTGGTGAGGTAAAGTCCAAGGCTGTTGATAAGTGATAACTCTCTTGTACCGTTGTGCAAGATCTAGGGCTTTCACAACATCTTTCTCTATACGGGAACAATATAATATATATAATTTTATTTATTTATTATGGCTTGAAAGCCTTGAACTTTTTAACACTCAAGAATCTGGTTCTTAACCTTTGTCCTTTGATCTTTCGGTTCTATCATTGTATCTTCTCAGAGATTGCTCTATCTTATGTTATGTGTCCCAAAAGCAATTGCTGTGTCTTCATTTCTTGAGGGGATTGATCATCATATATATATGGGGTGTTTTGCTCAATTTGGACTTAGCAATCACAGATAGGTGCTGCTTCTCTTGTTGTCTTTTACTCTTAGGTCTTTTTAGATGATCAATTGACTCTCTCTCTCTTTCTTTCTCTCTCTTCCAGGGAATCTCCTTAAATAATAAACCTGTAATGTTGAGTGCTTTTTTTTTCATGTTTATGAAGGAATGATAGCTTATCCAACATTGCAGTTAGTTTAATTAGGTTTATATTTTCATCTTGCATGATGATTAATGATTACGTTTTACCAATTGGTCTTTTTTTTTTTTTTTATAAAAAACGTTGAACAGTTTTTTTTTCTTCCTTTGCTTGCTAGCCCTAAGAGGTATTGTTTGAGTCTGGTTAAGCCACGACTTGTTGAAAATATGAAAAAGGAAAAAAAATATAATAAAAAGACTAAATACGTTTCTGTATATCTTGTTTTTAGATTTAACCTAAAATTACAATTACAATTTCTGACATACTAACATATTGTGAATATGATCGAGGACATCTGTGGCAAAAATTTCGCATGTTTGGCTGAAATGTTTAAGTTTATATGGTGATAGTTAGGGATTGAGAAAGAGAAATTCCCCTTTTTTCTTCTTTTTTGCTGTTTGTTGGATTGCGTGTTTCCTTCTCTCTTATTCCAGCATTTAATTTTCTCTGAAAACAATTATTTAGGTGTTCTTGCATATGTCCGTCTTAGAAAATCCATCGGAAATGATGCTCACGTTTAGATTTTTCGTTTTGGTCAGCTTAATTTGGTTGTTTACCTCTACCTTTGTCTTGAATAGAAAATAGCTTAATGATATATGTATTATCTTTTATTTATTTATTTATTTTTTGCAAAGATAAACTCTTTTTGAATCTACTAGGAGAGTCATTAATTTCATATTTTTGTAGATATCTCATTTTGTAATCTTAACCATATTTGTCATGGAAATAGATTTATTCCGGGTATTAAGTATAAGTAAAATTGTTCGTGCTTTGTGGAAAGGCATACTATACTGGTACAGTGGCACTTGATTTGAAACACTTGCTATAATTTCTCCATTTTTTTTTTCAAAAATACAAGAATTGATCTTCATTCGTTGCAATTACAAATTAATCTATACATTAATTATATATATGTTCATAATACACCGAATGAAAGAAAAATGATTTTGAAAAGCAAATTAGTTAAATTTCGTAAAATATTTGAGAAAAAAATAAGTTATTCGTGGACATTGGCTTTGTATGGATATTTGGTTTGATATATAGAACATGTCTGCAGGCTATGGGCATATTTGGGTAATTTGTCTGAAATCAGTTTTGATACCATGTATAATTAAACACTTATATGGAATACTAAGGTTTAATGATTTTTTTATTTTCGATCAAATTTTGTTTATATGTCACATAAAAGCGATCGAATATATAAGAATAAGTTGTTTAAATAGTTTTGTGTGAAATAACCAAAAAAATAGTTGTCTTTTGTGTACAGAGACATTTTTTAAAGAGGAAAAATAATTAATTGATAAATTATATTAAAAAATAATTTACATAATAAGTTTCTAAAAAAATTAAAAAATGTTTTCCAAACATCAATTTTATTAGCCTCAAAATTATTTTGTGGGTCATAATATGTTCTGCGTATTAAACTTTGTAATTTAGAATTTGGACTTTATAATCCACGTATATATCTTCTGTATTAAACTTTAATTGCTAACCAGTTCACCTGTGCGAATCCTTCAAATTTAAACCGAAGCATATGAAAAAAATTGAAGTCTTTAACTTCTAATGCTAAAATAATAATTGTATTTCAAAACACGTAGTTTTGTTTAAATATAATTTTCAATGATTCATAATTATTTTTCACCATTTTAATCTCCTATGTAAAACATCAAGTGTCAACATTTACACAACTACATAATTTGCTTTGTACTAATATTGACCAATCAGTTTCCCTTAATTTGCAGGACTACCAAAACTATTGAGCGATACCATCGTAGCTCTTTTACTCCTCAAGACGAACACGTTGAATGTGAAACTCAGGTACGCATGTGTTCACTAACTCAAGTTCAATTAAACAGTTTTGCCTTGTGTCTTCTAAAACTATTTGTCTGCTACTCATGCTTTCTAAATTTTTTAAATTCCTACGTGAGATTTTTTTTTACAGCTACGTGGTATAATTTGATCTATGATCCTATAAAACAAAAATAACAAGGGTGACAAAGGACAATAATCAATATTAATTTGTACAAAACTTTTTTTTTTCCAGAAAGCTTGTGAAATTAATTAACCTAGTATATAAGACAAGGCTTTGTTCTTGTTGTTGCAATGTTGCATGCTTGTAAAATTAAGCACACTTCATTCTTCCATCCATTAGTAGTGAATTATTTTTCTTAGAAAGAATTAATGCAAAAAGATAGCCCTGTCTACAACAATATAGTATATATATTAATCTAAGTCTTAATGATATGATACATCTCTATATATAACAGCAGTTAATTAATTTGTTCTTGTTAGTGAATATTTATGAATTTTTTGTTTTGGTAATCAGAGCTGGTACCAAGAGGTATCAAAGCTAAAGGCAAAGTATGATTCTCTTCAAAGGACCCAGAGGTAATCACTTATGCCTCTTCTAAAGAATAGACTTGTTTTAATATATATCTAATATCTAATACCTTCTGATGAATATATTATCATGTTTTCAGCAGTCACATGCATATGTATCTTAATCACAAACAAAAGGAGTTAATTAATATAGTAACAAAGGTTAGAAAATCATAACCACCCATGTAAAGTTAATTAACTTTCCAATGTATTGTTGTTTTAGGCATTTGCTTGGGGAAGATCTTGGACCATTGAACATAAAGGAGCTGCAGAATCTTGAGAAACAGCTTGAAGGGGCTTTAGCACAAGCAAGGCAAAGGAAGGTGCGAACAAATATTTGTAGAATTTCTCTTTATTGCTCTATGGATTCTTGATGGTACTATACCTTAATTAGGTTGTAACGCATGTGCCTATATACAAGAACTGACAGCAATCTTTCCAGTACTTTAACTAGACTATGCATCATACTGTTTGTGATCATATATATAAGTGTATGTGTACGTATAATTACTGTTTCCACATGATATAAGGCTGAGGTAAGGGGAAAAAAGGATATAGAGGAAGGAGTTTACTTGCCAAAAGATTTGTAAAGTTAGCTAGTTTTTTATTTTTGGTGTCAAAGCCCTAATTTGTACTTCTACAATGAGTTAATATCAAAACATTCAAGGGAAGAAAATTAAATTTATGAAAATTAAACAAACCATATACTTCCTTCAAAGTATTTATCTCATTTTTTACTAAAATCCCAACTTCAAGATATATAGAGGAAATCTTGATACATGTTACTAACATCTTGTACAGGTTACAAACATGTGTAAATCCTTTCTTTTTACATAATATATATGATTTTGCCTTTCAAAAAAGAGAGGAAATCTTAATATTGATGAATGTAGCCATTAATGAATGTAAAAATTCAAGGTAAAATTTATTTATTTATATAATTTAAATCTCTTCAAAATAAAAGATGCATTTCTTAACCGTGCAACAAACATGTCAATATCTAGTTAATTTCTAATATTCAGTAAAATATACTTTGATTTAGATGTGTGTGCCAAATTAAACAACCAATTTTGAGACTTCAGAGACAGATAGCATTAACTAAATGGGAAGCAATCTTGGTAATGACCAAGTTTCTAAACAAGCTTTAATTTTAATTTGTTTGAAGCTTTAAATGAAAATCTCAATAGAGGTTTTTGTGTATTTCATACGACGAACTAGTTTCAATCTGTTTTACACACTATAAGTTGTACTGCCAGCTGAGACGCTAGAAAGAAAGAATTTTGGATGACATTACTTAAATTTCATTTCAATTGCAGACACAAATCATGATTGAACAAATGGAAGAGCTTCGCAGAAGGGTGAGAAATGTTACTTGCACACTTATTTTGGCCTTATAATTTTACTTTTGTCTATACTCTATATATAGTCAAATTAACTTTTTAACAAGTCAATTACTGTCCAAGTATGTTTTTGTAAGACAAATTGAAATCTTAATATACATTATGGATCCGTGTTCGTTAATTTACTCAATTTTGATATTTTTCAACCATCTTGCAGGAGCGCCATCTTGGAGACATGAATAAGCAACTGAGACTCAAGGTTTTACAATGTAGCACCTAACAATTTAAGCGTAGATCGATGCGCACCATTTTAGTGCAGGATAATGTCTTGACACATTTTTTCTCAATTAATTAACACATATATTCTAATTTCTTTATCAATTGAATTTCCCTTTTCAGCTTGAAGCAGAGGGATTTAATCTTAAAGCTATGGAAAGCTTGTTGAGCTCTACTTCAGAAGCTGGAAATAGTGGCTTTCACTTTCAGCAGCCTCCTCAAACCAATCCTATGGATTACCAGCAGGCAGAACCCTTTTTGCAAATAGGGTAATTAATGAAAATTTCTTTTAAGCAGATGATAGTTACACCAAAAGTTAAATAGACAAACATACTATGGTCTCTAGTGTTCATAATTTTGTTAGCAAAGGTAATGTGAAATAAAATTAACATTTCAAGAACAGGCGTGGTTATTTGTCCAACAACTAACTGGGTCACACTTCAAACCCTTAAACAAACTTATGCAAATTAAAACCCTGATCAAATGAAATATGAACTTTATGCCATGAAAAGTTTCAAACTTGTGTAGGTGGTATCCCAAAACAGAAATGCAAATCATAGGCTTTTCCATGATCACAAATTCTAATTTGACCTCTTACTTTGAGCAGGTACCATCAATATGTTCAAGCTGAGGCTTCTAATGTTCCAAAGAGCATGGCTTGTGAAACTAATTTCATGCAGGGATGGATCCTTTGATCAATCTTATTGAATTAAGTATATGATGATTTACCTTATTGTCTATATGCTTTTTAGATTTGTGTTTTGGATGTTGTTAAATGTAACTTTGTGACCAGAAAAGTTGCAGACTTGTTTAGCACTTTCTGTAATTGGACACAAGTACAGACAATGGTTTAACTATATGTTAAAGTAATGCTATTGTTTTTAACTTTGATGCTTGAACCTATGTGTATATGCGTGTATCTCTTCCTTACCTCCCCATGAAAAGAATTCTCTATATATGGGAAAAAAGTGGAAAAATCAAAGTAGAAAAATACAAAAAAAAGGAGAGACAAAGCAAGAGAACGAGTTGCTTGCTAATAGAGTTTCACAAATTCTTTGTTATTTGGATGTTTGAAATCTTTTTAACATAAAAATTTGAATAAAAAATACATTTAATAAAAAAAAATGGATTTGGAGGATTATGTATGAGGATGATTCCTTTTCAATGCACCTTGGTTTATTTAAAACATTTATTTCCCTTTATTTATTTATTTTCATGTCTTTTAGTTTTAGCTACTCTATATTCAAATGTTTCCTAAGTACTCTAAGTGCGTTTACAAAAAAGTGGGAGACCTTTTTATATTCATAGGAATAATAAATCGGGAGTTTACAACAACTTACACACTCTTATCATTTAACTAAGTTAGATCCAATAGACAAAAACAAGAGACTAATATAATTAATCTAACTAATTCTTTTTGGGTGATTTTAAGTTTTCAATTTTTTTTATAAACTTTAATTTGAAAACATAAAATGATTAAAAGGGTATTTAAAAAAATATTTTCTATTTCTTAACACTCTCACTTGCACCCCTCTTGGCAAAATCAAATATTCCATCCCTTGCGTTCCCCCTTTATTTTTGTCACCACATGCAATGTAACTCTCACTCTTTTGCAATTCCGGAATAGTTTCTCCATCCACACTAATTAATTGCCCCAACGTCTCTTTCTCTCTCTCTCTCTCTCTCTATTTTTTTTATTCAGTGGAAAAGGAACAAAAGATTCACCCAAGACTATATATGTTTCGTTCGCAACAAAAACTTATTCACTAATATTCTGCGATGCTAATCAACAAGTGTACTGAGTTGTACAAAGTAATATAAAATGGTACAAACCGAATATCGTATTCACAGGAAACTTGTTTTACTCAGAAGATATATGTTTAATGAGCAAATATTTGTGTAAAGCAAGTAAATGTTGAGTTGGATTTATGTATAAAAATCTAGTTAAACACAAATTAAAATATCTAGAGGTTGAGAAGTAAAAACAGTCAAGTAAAAAGCGTTGGATCGTTCTACTGAATTTCCTTTGATGTTGTTAAATATTTTTCTTTATTTAATATTATCCTAGTGTTCTTGTGCTAAGAAATTACCTAAACAAAGATCCCTCAAGTGAATGGGCCTAATTCTATTTAAACCTTGTCCTTGATCCCTCAACAAACTTAGTCTAAAAGAGTTGCATTACGATTACAGCATAATAAGGACTAGATCACTACACTCCATTCCTAGATATACAATTTTCTAGCTTGCTCTATCAAGTTCTAAGGTTTTAAAGCACTTTCCAGTACTAAAAATCCTAACTATACACACAAATGGGTGATCAAGCCACAAACATACAAAAATAAGCATAGATAAAAGCAATGAACACATAAAAATAACATTAAATAGATAGTAAGAGAGTTTTACATCAAAGATTCAGCAGAACTTCCCAACAAGAGGTTTAGCCTTCCATTACAAGTAATGAAACTTCAGCACAAAGGATAGATGTTGAGGGAAGAAAATGGTTAAAAATGGTTGCGGATGTCTCCTCCAACCTCTAGAACCCTGATCTCACTCCTCTAACCTAAACTCTCTTAAAGGCTTGTTTCTGTTGCTCTAGCTTCTCTCTTGGCTCTGTTTTTTTAATCCCCTTTTAGTTTCCGCCAACTTTAGTGTTCTAAAGTCTCCTTGACGTTTCAGATTCTGAAGGCTCGCTTAGTGAGATTGGCTCACTAAGCGCGAGTTAGTGAATTTTAGCTTAGCGAGCTGGGCGCGCTGAGCGCGAGAAGAGACAAACGACTCGCTGAGCGAGCATTGCGGCACGCTGGGTGAGCACATCTCTGACTAATCCTCTTCTAGGGTTTCTCATCACGCTAAGTGAGCTGAGTGCATCGCTTAGTGAATGTCACTTGCTAAGTGCATATGCCTCGCTTAGCCAGACACCAACTGCTTGACCTTCTCTTCTTTTAGCCTGAAACTAAAGTGGTTTCAATATTAATTCACAAAATGAGAGTATCTACTGAATAAAATCAAACTAAACTTGAAAATATGTACAATTCCTACAAAAAAAAAACCATAAATTGAGGGAAAAATGCTAATTTCATATAATTATTCAATACAAAAGTTAATCGTAAATAACGACTAACATTATCATCCTTCAAGAGGAGAGAGGAGAAAGTCTAGGGGAGGAGAAGGAGAACCCCAAATACATAGAGGTTTCTAAATGCTAATTAACCCCATAACTATTGGGTATTAGAGTAACAAAATAATATCACTTACAACTAAAATAATAAATGAGAAAAATTGAAATGGACACAATATTTTAACGTGAAAAACCTTCAACAAATAAGGAAAAATATGTGCAAGACCACATAAATAATTTCACTAAGTGAAAGAAAAATTATAACCTCTTTCTAAATATAAGGAGAGAACGTACAATTACACATTCTCTCTTATAATAGGAGAATAGACTTCACCAATTACTCAAGGAACTCTCTCTTAAATTGGGATGCTACGTGTTATGATGGGATGATCAAATGAGCAAAGTTTATGGCTATTTATAGGCAAAGTTTTGTGTTGAGCATTAAATGCCAAGGAAAAAATTTTATACCCTTCCAACTAAGTTTGCAGGCCTAGCTATGTAGTGGTAAGAAAATTTCATCCGCCATTTTTTGACTTATGCCACAAAAGATGGCTTTACTATTTGGTGCCTTCATAATCTCCCACTTAAAGCTACTTTTATGTGCTTTCAAAAATATCTCTATCTTGCCAATTCCTTGTTGCTTACATTTTTTTATAGAAAAATGAGGATTAACACCATGCAAACTTGTTTGCATTGATCAGCTTGGTCATGACATCTATTAGATTATCTTTAGTGTGAGTCTTTTGCATATCCATAATTCCTTCCTTTACTACTTATCTGACAAAGTGATATTGAACACCTATGTTCTTTTTCCTTGAATGAAAGGTTGGATTTCTTGTAATATGCAAGGCACTTTGATTGTCACAATACACAATAATATTTTGTTGCTTGTGCCCAATTTTTCCAATAGCCTTTGAATCCAAATAGCTTCCTTGCAAGTAGTTGCCATGCACTTAACTTCTATAGTAGACTCGGATAACCAACTCATTGTCCCTTTTACAAGTGTAAACACATAGTCACTAGTAGATTCTCTTTTATCATGATCACCTACAAAATCTGAATCGACATAGCCTGTGACAATAAATTTTGATCCTTCAAAACATAATGCGACACCTGAGGTTCTTTTAATGTATCTAAGGATCCTCTTCACAACACTCTCGTGCTCTCTACCAAGATCTGCCATGAACCTACTAATCACTCCTACTACTTGTGCAATGTTTGGTATAGTACAAATCATGGCGTACATAAGGCTTCTTAGCATTGATGCATACAATACTCGAGAAATTTCCATCCTCTCCGCTTCATTGCTAGGACTTATACTTGAGGATAACTTATAATTGATAGGAAGAGGGGTAGAAATTGGTTTATAGTCTTGCATGTTGAAGCATCGCAAGACTTTCAGTAAGTAATTCTTTTGAGAAAGCCAAAGCTTTCTATCTTTTCTATCTCGGTGAATTTGCATCCCTAAAATCTTATTTGTAGGTTCGAAGTCTTTCACATCAAACTCCCTAGCCAATTAAGCCTTCAAATCATGGATTCGATCTTTGTTAGGGCCTACCACCAACATGTCATCCACATACAATAGAAAAATGATGAAATCATTATCCTCAAATCCATTGTAGCACGTACAATGGTCTAAAGTAATTTTTCTGTTGTATCCAAGGCTAACAATGATGGAATCAAATCTCTTGTACTAGCATCTTGGCACCTGCTTCAAACCGTACAAAGATTTTATCAACCTACAAACAAGTTTCCTTGTTCTTAAAAGCCTTTCGATTAGAGCATATTTATCTCATCTTCTAGTTTTCCATGGAGAAAAGCAATTTTTACATCAAGTCGTTTAAGATGTAAATCAAATGCAACACACATAACTAGAACAACTCTGATTGTGGTTAATCTAATAACTGGAGAGAATATCTCATTGAAGTCGATACCTTTTTTCTAAGCATAACCCTTGACCACCAATCTAGCATGATATTTTTCTACTTGATTGTTGTCATCGTTGATCTTATAGACCCATTTGCACCCTATGGCTTTTCGACCTTTTGGAAATTCAACAAGTTCCCAAGTCTTGTTCCTATGAAAGACTTCCATTTCTTCAGGCATTGCTATCATCCATAGCGAAGCAACTGAACTATTCATTGCCTTTTGAAAGGTTGATGGTTCCCCTTTTTCAATTAGGGGATAGTACACATCATGGATTACCATGACGCAGTCTGAGTATAGAGCTGGTACAAATTTTGACCTTGTTGATCATTGAAGTACTTGTCCACCATTTGCCTCACTTTTTCCTACTTTTTGTGCTCCTGTTCAATTTCAGAAGAGTAATCTTCTCTTAACTTCTTCTCTATTTGCATTATAGTAGTGTCTTTGTTAGTGTTGTCATTTTTCTGCTCACTTTCCAATTCATTTTCTCCAAAAACTACATTCCTGTTAACAAAAACCATGTGGGCAATGGGATCACACAGGTGATACCTCTAAACATTATCAGCATCCCCAAGGATATACATTTTCTGGATTTTAGATCCAACTTTGTTCTTTCGTAGGAGTTATACATCACGTACACAAGAAATCCAAATACAAGTAAGGAAGAATAATTAGCTAGTTTGCATTTCCACATCCCATCGGTGTGTTTAAACCAATCGTTGTTGATGGCAAAGAATTTATCAAGTTACAAGCGATCTTAACTGCTTCTACCTAGAAAGATTTGGGCAATTCTATTGTTCTCAGCATAACTCTTGTTTTATCCATGAGAGTCATGTTCATCTGCTCTACCACACCATTCTGTTGAGGTGTATGTAGAACAGAGAATTGTCTCACAATATCGTCTTGCTTGTAGAATATCAAAAAATTGTCATCTACATATTCTCCTCCATTATTTGTTCTCAAGCACTTGATTCTTTTACTAGTTTCAAGCTCTACTTATGCTTTGAATTCCTTGAATACTGGAAACTCATTTGACTTCTTGATGGGGTACACACACAATCTCCTAGAGTAATCATCAATGAATGATACAAATTACTTTGCTCTTCCTAGGGATACTTTGGGCAATTCCCACACATCAAAATGGATCAAGTCTAGTATCTTTTTGCTTTTGGCAGTTGCTTTGGCAAACTTCAACCGATGCTGCTTACTTATCACATAGTGCTCACAAAATGCTAAATTAACTATTTTGAGCCCATGTAAAAGATTACATTCTACAAGAATTTTCAGACCTCACTCTAACATGTGACCCAGTCTACAATGCCACATCATCGTTGCTTCTTCTTGACTTGTTATAACTGATGCATCTGCTTCTTGCAACGTATCTCCCAAAAGCATGTATAGATTAGCTATGATCTTCTCAACTTTCATCATTACAAGATTTCCCTCTTCACTACTTTCAAGATTCCACCTTCAGTATGGATTTTGCACCCATGGTCATCCAATTGCTCAATAAACAATAGATTCTTCTTCAAACCCTTCACATGTCGTACCCCTTGAATTGTGCATACAGTACCATTATACATTTTAAATTTGGCAATACTGACCCCAACAATTTCCAAGGCATGATTATTCCCCATGAACATACATCCTTCTGAGATAGATTCATAAGTATAAAACCAATCTCGACATGGAGTCATGTGTCAAGTGCACCTAAATCCAATATCCAACAATCATGGAGTTGTCTTCCACCTCTAGAACCAATTGCTACTTCATTACACAAGACATCTGCATTATCTGAGGTAATAGCAACACAACCTTGAGAGGTTGATACTCCAGAGTTCTCTCCTCCACTCTTCTTATGCCAACAATCCTTCTTTAAGTGTCTTTTCATGCCATAATTATAGCATTTGAGGTTCTTCCTTCTTTGAGACTTTGATCTACCATGGTTTTGACTCCCACTAGAGCCACATTTTGTTGATTTGCCTCTCGTCATCGTTAAAGCCTCTACTTGCTTGGAGTTTTCCAGCCTCTCTTCCTTATTCTTTCGCTTGGATTCTTCTTCAAGAATAGCTCATTTTGCTTGGAAAATTTACTCCTGTTGAACTTCTTTATCTCATACTTTGCTACCATGATTTCACACAACTTCCACCTTGTATAGTACCGCTGACTGGAAGAATGACTGTAGACCATGAACTAATGCACCAGGTAAGTTCCCAAGAAAGAAAGGTGGGTTACCAACAGACACGCTTATATATCAAGTCTTTTCTTAGCCAGAACTTTCCTAGACATGCACTTTCACACTACCTCACTATATATCCATTAACAAGAATAATTCTTTGTTGATGTGGAAGATCAGACTAATCGCAACCGCAAAGCATACTAAGAATTTTCTTCGACACTATACCAGCGTACCAGCATGTATCGCAACGAAATAATATCAACAACCTATTGACTCTAATATCACTATTGAGTATTAGAGTAACAAAATAATATCACTCATAACTAAAATAAGAGATGAGAAAAATCAAAATGGACACAATATTTTAATGTGAAAAACCCTCAACGGATAAAGGAAAATCAACAGACAAGACCAAAGAAATAATTTCACTAACTAAAAGAAAAATTACGGCCACTCTCTAAATATAAAGAGAGAACAATTACACACACTCTCTTATAATAGGAGAATACACCTCACAAATTACTCAAGGATCTCTCTCAAATTAGGATGCTACTTGTTGTGATGGGATGATCAAATTAGCAAAATGCCTTGCTATTTATAGGCAAAATTTTGTGTTGAGCATTAAATGCCAAGGCAAAATTTTTCTACCCTTCCAACTAAGTTTGCAGGCTATGTAGTTTTAAGAAAATTTCATCCACCCCTTTTTGACTTATGCTACAAAAGGTGGCTTTACTATTGGGTGCCTTCATAATAACTAGCTATAATAGATAATGAGCTACACTATTAACTTCTCTGCAAACATGGCTAACAGAAACTATCACCAATCCCTTTTAAGAAGATCCAACGTTTTGACAATCAAAGAAGCTTGACGATGGCCAGGAACACAAACACCTCCATTAATGAGAGTCTGAACTAAATTCAAGCTATCCATTTCGCAACAAACTTTGCAAAAGCCTCTCTCCCAAACTAAGTTCAAACCATGAATGAGTGCAAATAGCTCGGATTAGTCCACATCCCAAACGCCATCAAACTAAGTTCATTGTTACGAAGTAAAAATGTTTGATAGATAGCATAAGTAAATTCATAAAATATCAAGAAAAAATATAGTATTCATCGTTGCTATGTTTGATAGAGAGAATGAATGAAATACGATAAATGAAAATTAAAAGAGAGAGTAGAAATAGGTGAGAAATAAAATAAAAAATAAAAAAGTATTTTTGTTGGAGAGAAATAAAAAAAATGAAAAAATAAATAGAGAAAAAGGTAAAAATAATACCGTGTGTTTAACTAATTTCAAAATTAAATCTCACCTTAATATATTAAAACGAACGCAACAACTTATTTTTATCTGTGCAAGATATCTTAAAAGAAGGAAATAAACCCCGAATATCCATGCACTTCTGACACATGAAAACTTTAGCGTACTTGGTTTTCTTCTTAGCTTCTCAAACCTCTGTCACAACTGACAAGCCATAACTCTCCTATCCTCTGCTTCAATTCAGATACCGTGCTCCATTTAATAGTCGGTTTTGTACTTGGTTTCATTTTCTTCCCTTTGAAATTCAACTCATCACCAACTTCACTCCAATAAAACATCATACCACCCTTCAATATTCCATCTAACAAACTCACCTAACATTTCTCCCTCTTGTTGAATGCACTGTACCACAGTTTGTACATTAACTTGCCATTTTCACTCCATAATATGTTGAGGCAAATAAGGAATTTCCGGAAAAGTGTGTGTTTTTTGTGAAGTTACTCATATTTGTCACTGATATATAATGGTAGCAATGTGTAGCTCCTACAGATCGAGAAATTAAGCTAAAGTTTCAAGAATTTGAGTTTCCCACAATGTGGCCTTCTGCAAAATCTACATGATGCTGCTGATGTAGTGACCCTTCATGCTGCTGGTTACAAGTTCCTCTTTTGGTATGCCTTGTTGCTCTTTTCTTTGATTTCATCCATGTCTGTAATTTGGCTGATTGGAGCTGTGTCATTGTCAACCATGAATATCTTGAGTTTTGATTAAATTTTGTTTTTGGACTTTTTTTATTTGTGTTTTGTTTTGGTTTCTATTTCAATCCTAGTTTTTGATTACTAATTAAGTATTACTAATTAGGCTAAGGAAAATGATATTAGGTACGAAATGTTATTCAACGAATCCATACGAATCTTATGAGCCAGTAACTGATTGGTGTAGGTTTTATTCTCTTTACTACCTGAATGTTTTTAAGAAATTACGTCATTGGTTAGTTTTGAATTTGTGTGCATTCGTGTGAGAGATTTTCGTACTAATCAGTATCACTGTTAAGTTAATATGGAAGAAAATGAAGTAACTTGCACAATCAGATTGTAGGGTTCCATTCTGTGGCAAATTGTCTTAAAGGGGCTGCTTTTACAAACTTATTCCTCAAACCTCAAATAGTGCTATTTTAAAACAAATTCCAGCATGAGTCTCTTTTGCTACGTAAAATGCATGCAACTCCAAAGAAATCGTCAGCCCCATTGGCGAGTTTGCCCCGGATGCGACACGTGGCTTGGTCTCGCCACTCAAATTAACAATTTGGCCTGCAACGGGAGTAGCCAGTTTGACTGGCGATTTGCACAGGTTGTGTAGCTAAGGCACAATGCTTTTTAGATTTTGGCACTGCTTTTTCAGATCCCAACAGACAGCTTTTTCAGACGATGGGTATAGCCAGAGCTACTGGTGAGATCAAGGATATAGCCAGTGCTACTGGCGAGATCAAAGATATAGCCAGTGGTGCTGACAAGATCATGCAGCTTTAAATTCCAGCTTCTGTCATACTTTGTTGTGCGTTTTTAAAATTGCTTGCGTTTTTAAAATTGTTTGCTCTGCGTTTTTTGAAATTGGTGAACCTTAAAGGTTTGAAGTTCGCAATCAAACAATTGTGTGTGGCATGAAATTTATTTTGTGAAGTAATTTTTTTTAGGCCGGAATAAAGTTTGAGTGTGAAGTTTTTATTATAATTTTTTTTAATTAAATTAGCTTTGTATTTGATGCTTTGTTCGTGTTAAAAATTTGTGAGGGTTAAAGTAAAAGTCTGTTTTTAAAAAAATTGTGTCATCATATTTATTTGAAAAAAATATTTTGAGTCGGGAAAAAATTTTGAATATGAAGTTTGTAGTAATTTTTTAATTAGATTAGGTTGGTGTTGATGCTTTGTTAGTGTGTTAAAAATTGATGAGCCTTGTATTTTCAAGTGTGTTTAAAATTAAAAAAATTGTGGCATCATATTTATTTGAAGTAAGTATTTTGAGTGCGGAAAATTTTTTTATTATGAAGTTGTAGTATTTTTTTTAATTAGATTAGCTTGGTGTTCATGGGTTTGTTCGTGTGTTAAAAATTTATGAGCCTTCAACTTCAACCGTGTCTAAAATAAAAAAAAATTTGGCATCATATTTATTTGAAGTAAGTATTTTGAGTGCGGAAAAATTTTTCAATATAAAGTGTGTAGTATTTTTTTAATTAGATTAGCTTGCTGTTGATGCTTTGTTCATGTGCCTTTATAATAATAACTTGGTTGATGCTTTATAATGTAATTAAAATGTCTACTTTGAAAGCGTTGCTTTGTTCTACCTTTTTAAATTTTTACTTTTTACTTTTAAGTTTCTGGCATCATATTTAATTAATTACCTTTTTTATTTTTAAGTTATTATTGTTAAGATTAATTATTTATAATAGTAACTTCGTTGATGGTTTATTTTGCCTTTAAAATTACTACCTTGAAATCGTTCAAGTTTTTTAAGTCTCTGTCATCATATTTATTTGAAGTTAATAATTTTTCTTTAGAATAAAGTTTTAATGTGAAGTTCCAGTAAAGAGGCTTTTTGTGATTAGATTTTTTATTTTTGAATTTATTATTATTATGATTAATTATTTAAAATATTGTTTTTGTATGTATATCATGAATTCAGTTATAACAGTGTTGTATTTCAATGGAAGGGTATATGAAGAGAATGATGGTGTAATATTTGAAGGCAATAAAAAAGCAATTCAGATTAAACGTGAAATTAGTTTCAATGCTTTGAAAAAAGATAAGAGATAAGGTAAAGTTAGAAAATAATGAAATTATTTATGTTATCAGTTGTAGATTTTTAGTTTTTGGAAAATATGTTACTTTGCAAATTTGTGATGACGAAGATGTTGAAGCCATGCTCGAAAGTTTTCAACAACAAGATCAAATGTCAGTTCTGGAATTGTACACAGAAAAGGATGTGGCTGGTGGTTCTATGTTTCATTCTGCAAATTCTCTTACATCATGTGAAAATAATTTATCTAATAATGAGGCGCAATCGCCAAGAAATGTGAGCAATTTACATGGTGATGAAGATGATGATGATGATGATCTTGTGTCTAACTCATACGTTGAAGAGTCTTTAGACGAAGATGATAGTGTTGACGGTATATCTGATACAGACGATGAAGTCACCGACATGATTCAACCAGTAAGAATTGTTCACCCAGTAGAAGGTATAATTTATTAAATAACAAAATAGGTGAATACATTTATCATTTTATGACAATTGTATTTAATGGTAAATAAGTATGATTGTCATATTGACCTGATTTTTTTTTTAACTATTAGGTGTACAAGGAATTCAAAATTCATTTTGGAATGATGCTTTGCATTATAACAATATCAATTGAAGTCATCCTAATGAGGAGGACATTTGTGGTTTGGAGATGTCATTGAGTTTTAATGTTGTGCAATAATTATATGTTGGCATGGATTTTGATAGTAAAGATGCGGTAAAAAATGCACTGAAATAATATGTTATGAAGGTGCATCAAAGTTTCAAAGTTGTTGAAAGTAAATCGAACAAGTATGTCATTTGTTGCTTGAATAAAAGCGCAGAGTGTCCTTGCCCTTTCTATACGTGGACAATTTTATCTAAAAAAACTGATTCATGGAAAGTCACACAATGGGGTGGACCACACACATGTCTGAATATGACTATGACACAAGATCACGAGAAGCTTGATTCAGATTCAATTGTCACTTGTGTAGTAGGTACGTTTTTTATGTTCATATTATGCTACTTTTGCATTAATTGTCATTTAAATTTTGTTATTTTATTAACAGGCATGATTAGAGAAGATTCATCAATAAAAATTTCTTTGATTCAAGAGAGGATAAACAGTGAATTTGCCTATAAGGTGTCATACAAAAAAGCTTGGTTGGTGAAACAAAAAGCCATTGCAATTGAATATGGCGATTGGGAAGAGTCATATGCGAAACTTTTGTCGTGGCTAACACACATGCAAAATCATTCTCCTGGATCGTATTTTCAAATACTACATGACGATTTTATTATTGGGAATACGGTTAGTCCGAACACCGTCAGTTTCATAGAGTGTTTTGGACTTTTGGTCAATGTAAAGAGGCTTTCAAGTATTGTAAGCCAATCATACAAGTTGACGACACACATTTATATGGAAAATACCGTGGGACCCTCTTAATGGCCACATCACAAGATGGAAATGGTGGTGTCCTTCCTCTAACATTCGTCGTGGTCGAAGGTGAAACGTTAACAGCGTGGCCATGGTTTTTGGCACACTTGCGTGAACACGTCACAGATAAAAATGATATTTGTCTCATATCTGATCGTCACGCGAGTATAAAGTTTGTTGTGGCTAACGAAGCACTTGATTGGCAACCTCCCCACGGTTATCATGTTTACTGCATTCAACACATAGTAAGCAATTTCAATCGCAAATTCAATAATACCAAACAAAAAGAAATGTTGAAGAAATTGGGTAAGATTTCATCTATCATGGTGGCGTTAATTTAAGTTTCATGTATACTTAAAATTATTGTTGCTAACTAATTTCATGCAGGTTACACTCCTTGCAAGCATATTTTTTTTTATCAAAATTTAGAAAAATTTCGTCAACTGAGTCCAGCCATAGCAACATGGATTGATCGCATTTCAAAGGAAAAATGGACCATGACTTATGATAAAGAAGGACGTCGATATGGCCACATGACAACCAACCTCTCTGAATGTATAAATAAGGTGTTGAAGGATTGTCGCAACATACCGATAACAGCGTTGGTGAAATCAACATATAATAGGTGTCGAAAGTACTTTGTTGATCGTGGTCGCCAAGCCCAAAGACAATTAAATGAAGGACAAATGTATTGTTCTAAGCTTGTTAAAGAACTAATAAAAAATCAAGAACAAGCTTGTTCGCACATCGTTCGTGTGTATGATATCCACTCCACAAGGTTTGAAGTAGAGGAGACCTTCAATCCTATAACGCAACGTGGCGGACAAAAGTGGACAGTTAACTTGAATGATCATTATTGTCAATGTGGAAAGTATTCTGCGCTTCACTATCCATGTTCACACATTATTGCAGCTTGTGATTACGTGAGCATGAACTACTACTAATATATAGATGTTGTTTACACAAATGAGCACATCTTAAAAGCTTACTCCGCACAATGGTGGCCTCTTAGGAATGAAGCGGCAATTCCTCCTTCTGATGACGCATGGACACTTATCCCTGACCCAACTACAATTCGTGCGAAAGGTCGGCCAAAATCAACAAGGATAAGGAATGAGATGGATTGGCTTGAACCATTTGAGCACCGACAAAAATGTAGTAGATGTGGAGCAGAAGGGCACAACAGGTGTCGATGTCCAATGCAATCTGATCGTGGGAGTTGTTCATTTAATTGATTTATGTATGTTAGGCGAGTGACTTGTATTGGTTGAAGTTCTCTTGAATGTATTTAGTTTGTGGTCTTCAATGAAATCGTTAGTTACTAACATGCCGGTTATTTTGGCAATGATGATCTAAGTCAATTTTTAATGAAGCTGTCCTTCTAAGAATGTATTTAGTTTGTGGTCTTCAATGAAATCGTTACTTAGTAACATTAGTTATTTTCGTTTGTCTACTTTAGTTTTTTATTAAACATTATTTATTATTATAGTTTGATGCGCGACATAAACTGTATCCATTAGTAAGCCTTAATAAACTGCATACGATAGATTAAGTGTCAAATTCAAATGAGAAACATACAACAACATATTTAAACAGAGACATGAAAATCAATCATTATGATATCCGTGATGACGTGAGGATATGCCATATGGTCGATCCCATCTTCCCGCTTGGCGATCATGATTTCTTCTTCCCCGATGTCTCCCCACTTCTACTTCATCAGCCTCAGCAAAAAATTGGTCACGCAAATCAACACCTAATAAGTCACCCATATCAAGTATTGCTCCGAGTACATTCCATTGCGTACCTAATGGGGCGTTAGGTGTTGGCACACTTGAGGCATCATGTTGCTGTGAAGGGGTCATAATCAGTCATGAAAAATGAGGATGTGTTTTCGCAACACCACCGAGTGTTCGCTTGCAGAAGTATCAGTGTGATGACCTTCAAAAGGATACTGATACACACTACTACAAAAATAGCTTTCTACGACACCCATTCTACGACGGTTGTATAGGAACCGGCTTAGAAAGTGGTACGATGACATTTTTGTAATTATTGTAAGAATTAGAGTATTTTACGACACACATTCTAAGACGGTTATTGAAAACCGCCTTAGAATGTTATATGTAATTAAATTCACATCGTGTTTTAGTAAAAACCCGTCGTAATTCAGGAAAAAAAAAAACAAAACGCGTATTGAACCCTAGTTCTTAAACCTTCCTCTCCCTGCTGGCCTCCACTCAACCTTGACATCTCTCGAACTTTCTTAGCTGACCCTCGCTCTCACTCTGATGCTCTCATACACATTCGCTCACTCGCTCCAAGTTCAGCTCCCACCTCGCCACCTTGGACCCGCTCCCTCCCCCGCCACGGCTCCTGCGCCGTCCGCCCCAGCAGCAACCACCATTCTGACCTCCTTACTCGTTACACTACTTTCCCCCCTTTTTGCCTTGCATCAGTGATCGAGATGCTGGGAAAGATGAGGAAGGTTTCGACGCGTGGCGATTCCGTGGCGGCGAACTACGCCTTCAGTCCCTCCGAAGATGATGTAATCATGAAGCACAGGCTTCTCACGCGCACCACCACCACCAGGGGCGACCCTCCTTTGAAGAAGCTTCAGAAGAAGTTCACCTCGTTCGTCTCCGAAGTCGACAAGGACAAAGACAACAACTACAACGACTGCGAGAAGCTCGCCAGAGCCTTTCTGCAGGAGCTAATGACATTCGAGATTCTTTTTCTGAAGAGCAAGGCGATTGTGGAGGCCAACATTAGGGAGAAGGATATTCAACGAGTTGAAGGAGGAAATGAATCACCAAATCCTGCAGGCGCAGGATGACATTGAGGATCTCAATAAGCAGCTTAAGGAGAGCAAGGTTGAGAGAAGGCACAAAGAGGAGTGCGAGGCTATTAGGAAGTTGATTGCCATGCAGCCCCGAGGTCCGAGACTATGAAGGTTATTTTAGAGTTGGAGAATGAAATTTCCGCTTTGGACGCCGAGAACACGGCTGGTTCGAGGTTGTTGGAGCTTAGGAAGAAGCAATTTGCGCTGTTGTGACATGTTTGCAAAAGGTTTTAAGTGGGAAAGGTTGGCCTGACACTAATTTTGGATCAGTAGTGACTGGATTTTTATTGGCTACTAGTAGTTATGAACCCTTCATAACATGATGGAAACTGCCAGAGATTTCGAGGGAGTAGTGACTGGATGGTTGAGGGAGTAGAGGAGACAACTGAAGGGGATGAAGAAAGTAATAAATCTTCTTCCTTTTTTTTTAGGCTGCTTATTCTTACTGCTCAAGTTGGATGCGTTTTAGGAAAGGGTGGTAGTGTGATAAAGAGAATGACAGCTGAGAGTGGTGCACAGATTCGGATCCTTCCTAAAGACAAGGTTCCAGTGTGTGTGCATCAAATTTTGATGAGATAGTTCAGGTAAATGTTTGTGATATTGATAAAAAAAGGGATAAGGGGTATGCCATTATCCCTTTTTGATTCAGTGTTTTTAAACTAACAGACTGTGCGTTTTATTTAATTAAATTAAATTAAAGTATAACTGGGAGTTGTATTTGAAGTAGCAAATGTCTGGCTAGAATGTTTGTTTTGTCAAATTTTATTTAATTAACTATCTGAACCCTGAAGTTAATTTCATTGATTCTATGTTTTGCATGTATGCATTTTGAGTGACACATAATTTGAGGTTGAAGTGCAGAAAAGGGGTTCTATAGCTGCTGCTGTTTTGGTGCTTATTAGTTATTACTTATTACTCATTTTAAGATCTGTTCATGCTTGTAATCTTGTTTCAACATTATTTTTCATATGTATGCCTTGATGTAGATCTCATGCTTGTAATCTTGTTTCAACTTGTTGGTAGGCCTCTCATGCTTTGATATTCAAAGGATTGGGTTAGATCAATTTTTTTTGTTCATAGGGAGGAGTTGAACATTGGTACCGGGGGGTTTACAGTGACTCACACACACTTCTCAACATTATTATTTTTTTACTATTTTAAAAGATGTTCAGCAAAACAACATTTTATAAAAAAGGAAAGTTTTTCTATTTCAATTTTCAGATATGACTTTGTGGGATTGAAATATCATGACACCTTCCTCTATCTGGGCTATATAGTGTTTTCTGTTCTGCCTTTTTTGCCGAGAGGGGTTTCACAGAGAAGTTGATAGCAGATATAAATACAGCAGCTACTAACAATGGTTATGATGATTCTATTCTGAAACCCTTTCAGGAGGTCAGTGGTTCAAACTTTACATGCAGGATATCATTTTCTGAACCAGGTAAATCAACTACGGTGCTTCTTTTTCTTCTTTTGCCAACCATTTGGGGAATTGCATAGCTGATTGGCTGTTAAAATTCTGGTGTATCATATTTAGGGGACACTTGGGGAAAGCTAACGTTATCTTGATTTTTCTCATCACAAAATGATTTTTATAATTTTAAAAAGTTGTTATTCATCTACACCTAAGTCTGAGATATCATTAGTGTAGTTAGTGATGCTGGTTGACTATCCATTATGTAGGCCAAAGGAGTTTGTACAAAGAAAAACACCAAGCTTGCTGCCTCAAGTGTTTCCACTGACGTTTCATCCTCACATGACGATGTTGGACCAAAGTTAGCTAAAGAATTATCCAATAAAGATGGTTGAATCAAATGACACCGTAAGAGAAGGTGTATCAGCAGACACCACACTTTCAACGCAAAACTCTATGAAATCTGATGAACTCCAGAACTCTCCAAACAGAGGTTTTTCAATAACTCATGTTACTAGTATGCAACAGACTTTAGGCATATAGTATGACATACTAAATTACTAATTGGCAAATGAAATTTATGTAACTCTCTGATTGAACATACAAAGCACTAAATGCTACTTGATACATAGGCTTTAACATTGAGGTTGTTGAACTTTTTAGCAGACATGCTCTGCTTTCTCAAAAATATATTAGTTGCTTGTTTTTTATTAACTAATTGAACTGAATTGCTTATTTCTTATGATTAAAAGTTGGAGAATGCAAAATGTTATTTTCTGTTTTTTCAAGTTCAAGGATCTTATTTATGCCTTTTCTGTTATTTTCACAGTCTGATTGCATTTATAACAAAGTTCTTTCAGAATATAACATTCACTGGTAGCAAAATAGCAAGTGTTCTTGGATGGCGGAGAGCTAATTTTGTTTTGTAACATAATAGTATTATTATAATATTAATATTGCTGCACAAAAGAACTTTACAATGTAATACTCTTATAATGCTGAGAAAAGAGGTTACTTTCACTACAAAAAATATTGACGATGAGTTTTGGTGAAATCACTCTAGCTTCAAAGGAAACCATTGACCAACTACATGGAGAAGTTGCAGAAAGATATTAATCCTAGCATGCGTCGAATTCTGGTTGATTGGCTTGTGGAGGTTAGTCTCATGGCTGCAGCATTATGTAGATTTCTATACTTCTCTACTGCTTTTCATGAAATAGCATCTCCGTATTACACGCTTTAGAAATTACATACTGTAAATAGACTTTTTCTTTCATTCACACATGGAGAATGATTAGAACTTTAGCATTAAGTCAAAAGAGATTTTTTTGTTAAATCTTATTAAATAAGCAAACATGATTTAATAAGTTAGGTAAACCGATCATTGGAAAATAATATACTCCACATCTTGAAAAGCAAAATAAAAAAATCTAAACAATTTTTTATAAATGTTATATATAAACAAATTATATTTGTACTTTATGAATAATTTAAAGACAATACAGTATTAAGAATATTTCGCTTTAAAATGCCAATTTTCTCTGGGCAACCCCTGATGGGTTCTTCTTAAGCTTATACTTAAGGATTTCTTTCGATAACAAAGGTCAGATCAAATGTTAGTTAATAAATAATAAAAATATACGGAAAAAAGGGCCCAAAATTCACCAATCCTTTATTTAAAAAAAAAGAAGAAGAAGAATTGTGTCAGCAAAAGCAGTAAAAGTGGCATATCTTGGGAAATAATTTTGAAAGTGGTATAAGATGAGAAAATGCTTTTATAAAAGTAGTAGCAGTATATATATATGGCTATGAAAAATGTCCCGATGCTTTTGCAGTGTGATGATTATAAAGTCAAACAGGAGCAAATTCCCCTCCTCACATCACATGTTCCTCCATCCTCAACAGCACACTAAACCTCTCCACATGCTATTAAGAATTCCCCCAATAACCCTGACCCTAGCTATTCTGGTCCCAATGAGTTTTGCCCCACCACACTTTTGCCCACACTGATTCCTATAAATTCATCAGAATGTCGCAACAACTTAGTTCAAGGCCATGAAACAAAAGTTGGTTTTGGAAGCAAGCCAAGAAGGCAGCGAAAAAAGAAAAACATGCTCTATTAGTTTGAAGAAAGTGGGTCTCCGAATCTCACTGTTGTTTGTTTCTCAAGAAAAAGGGTGTGTCTAAAAATGGGCAGGGATCAGAAAAGTGTGGTAGCTATGGTTGGCCAGGAGAGAAAAACAAACAAGAAAAATGGGTCTCTTGGGTTTAGGTCCATTTTCATGCATGCCGATGGCAAAGATTTGTTTCTTATGGTTTTAGGTACTATTGGGGCAGTTGGGGAAGGCTTGGCCACCCCTCTAGTGTTGTATATCAGTAGCCGCATGATGAATAACATTGGAATTTCCTCTAACATGGATGGAAACACTTTCATCCATAACATCAATAAGGTTCAATTTTTCATATCTCTCTTTATGCACACAAGAAATTATTATATAGTTCCATATCATCATATAATCTTAATTAATCTCTATGTCATGTGGAAATTAATTGAAACCATAGATACACGGTGATCTGAAGCTATCTAATAATTTTTCATCACATGGAAAGAACTTAACACGAAAGAGAAGCTTACTGATAACTTTGTTAACTTTCTTGGCTTTATTGGTTATGCAGAATGCAGTGGCTTGGTTATATTTGGCTGGTGCCTCTTTTGGGGTTTGCTTCCTCGGTGAGTTTCGATTATGCAATCATTTTTCCTTTTCCTTTTCCTTTTCTCTTTCAATTCACGCCATGCAAATTAAAGTAATGATATTGTTGTATCATCTTTTTTATTTCTTTAATTAATAATAATAATAATTATATTATTATTATTATTATTATTATTATATATTCTGGTTCAGAGGGTTATTGTTGGACAAGAACAAGCGAAAGACAAGCGGCGAGAATGAGATGCAGGTATCTGAAAGCAGTACTCAGACAAGATGTGGAGTACTTTGATTTGCATATATGTCACGAGCACCTCAGAGATCATCACTAGCGTCTCCAGCGACAGCCTCGTAATTCAAGATGTTCTTAGTGAAAAGGTTTGCTGTTGTTATAACTGTCATCAATTAACTAAAAATATAAAAATTGTGCTAGATCATAATTTTGCTTTGTGAATGAAAAGGGTAAATGGTGATTGGTTCCTCCATTAGAATGGTGTAACACACTTTTTTTGATAACTTCTCAAAGAGACTAATCACTCCCCACCACCCTTAATAATACAAAAAGAAAAAAAGAAGCTTACTGTTATTTCTGGGATTGCTTTATACTTAGTTTCTGAGATGTCTTATTATAATGACATTTTTTGATAAGTTCCTAAAGAGATTAATCACTCCCCACCAACCTTAATTATGCAAAGAGAAATAAAGAAGCTTACTGTTATTTTTGGGATTGCTTTTATACTTATATTCTGAGATATGTTATTATAATGGCATTTTTTTCTCCATTTTCTTGTAGAAGAAAGAAAATAGCAAGAGAAGGAAGGATGATCATAATTTAACTAAGAAAACTAAAGATAAAAAGGTACTGGTTCCATTAATTGGATATTTTTATAAACAACATATTAATTTTGTGATTGTTTTGTGTTCCACTCTTATATGCATGCCTTCAATGATGCTTTTTCAAATGTCTTTCTCTAATCTATGAATGTTAGTTGTGTCTAAAAACCTCTGTCCAAGTTATCTATGTGCCTGCTGATGACTTGACAGGTTTGATTTTGTTGTATTATTTAAATAGCTGATGCAATTACCTTTTTTGTTATCATCATCTAAATATTTTGATTTTGATGATACTTGAAGCTTTGATTTTGTGAGGAAAAAACTGCTCACTCACTAGCTTAGCTTTTATTACAATCAAACAATATATATATATATATATATATATATATATATATAATGAGGAGAGAGAGAGCTTGACAAGACTTGACTGATTTTGTCTCATTCTGTTTTCAGTACGTCTGTATGTGATTAGAAAACTTAATTGGTTACTTTCTATGATTCACATTGAATGTATATATGACTGTTGGGGTAAGCAGGATGCCATTGAACTTAGAAAACTTGACTTATGGTAAAGGGCAAACTGACATTTCTAACAAAATTAACAAATTAATATTTTCTGATAATAAAAAAATAAAAAGCTTAAAAAAACTTTGCAGAATAAATTAACATTTGTGTGATATTTTATTTTTATTTTTTTTTGCAGTATGCATTTTACTTCCTGGTGGTGGGGGCTGCTATATGGGCTTCTTCATGGGCAGGTCAGTGAATTGAGTTGCAATTCAATTCAATTGTCTCACTGATTCTTTGTTTGTGTTTGTCTGGCTTTGGATTTTGATTTTGATGGGTTTGAAGTTATTACTGTAGTTGTTGTTGTTGCAGAGATTTCGTGTTGGATATGGAGCGGGGAGCGGCAATCAACCACGATGAGAATCAAGTATCTAGAGGCTGTATTGAACCAGGACATTCAATTCTTCGACACCGAGGTTCGGACATCCGACATAGTTTTTGTCATCAACACCGATGCTATCATGGTCCAGGATGCCATTAGTGAGAAGGTGCAGTGCCAAATTCAACAAGTTCCTTTTTTTTTGTTTCTGTTACTAGATTTGGACTAGTTTTTCTCAATTTTCATTTTTTTATGGTTCTTGTGCAGTTGGGGAATTTCATTCACTACATGGCCACCTTTGTTTCTGGCTTTGTTGTGGGTTTCACTGCTGTGTGGCAATTGGCTTTGGTGACTCTTGCTGTTGTCCCTATGATAGCTGTGATTGGAGGCATTCACACTGTCACCTTGGCTAAGCTCTCTGGCAAGAGCCAGGAAGCTCTTTCTCAAGCTGGCAACATTGTGGAACAGGGGAGACTTCAGAGTATATTAAAGTTAAGAAACTTTGTTAATTGCAACTTCAGAGTATATTAAAGTCATTCGTTAAATTGCATAGGAACTTCTTACTTCTAACATTTCTATATATGAAAAAAAATAACATATATTTACCGCTTACCATAAGAATAAAAATATAGAAAACGTGAAAATATTATTTAGTTTAAACTATTTACATGATCTGTACGTATGTTTATTTTTATTTTTAAGTTTTAGTTGAGCAAAAAATTATGTGTTTTAGTCTCTACTCTCTACATAGTTTGTCTGTAGTGGTTTATCACCGACAAAAAGTTTTTATAGCAATTTTACATAGCTAGAAAGTCTTTTTTTGGTATTAAGAATAAAAACTGAACTTCTATGCATGTGTATGGACTAAAATTTATAGTTTTCTCATGTACAAACTAAAACTTAAAATGAAAACATTAAGAATAAAAACTGAACTTTTATGCATGTGAAAGGACTAAAATTTATAGTTTTCTCATCTACAAACTAAAACTTAAAATGAAAACAATTACAGGCTAGGGACTAAATAAATAGTTTAACTTATTATTTTCTAAAAAAACACTAATATTTAATTTATTTAACAATTGGCAGGTTCAATCCTAATTTACCTTTGCCTTTTCTAGAGATGGCTACATCATAGCTCAATAGTGAACGGGTTGTGGTCAAGGAAAAAATCAACCCTAAAGAAAGATCAGTGCATAATGCTTTGCAATTTTCTAAGAAAACATTTTGGATGATGATAAGGTTTTAATCAAATTTCGTTCTGATCATAGTATTGGATTTGTTGCATTTGATGGAGCATTATATATGGTCATGAGTCACAATTTATCTCATTATTATGATGTGGCAAGCCATAATATGATCTTTGAACTTGTCTGGAGTATACATATTGAATTTAAATTTTTCTTTAAGAAAAAAATTGTGAGGTATGTGTTTTTCATCTTTTGATTGATAATGAAACAGGCCTGTAGTTTTAGTTAGTGGAACATTTTATCGCTAGTAAGCTAAATGCTGCTAATATTCCAATTTAGTTCGTTCTTAATTTTGAAGTCCATGTATTGGTTTAGTCCATGTCATTTGTATATTCTAATTGCCACATTAATACAAGAACATATACATATTACTATATTATGATAACATGAGGGGGCCTTGTAAGTTTTTGGGAAGGATAGTGATTTTAGAGTAGAAAAAAGCAAAAAAATTAAAAAAAATAATTCTAAATCGGTTATTCGAAAAACCGATGTAGTATCTTGACATTTCTACATCGGTTACTACGAAAACCGATGTAGAATGCTTTACCAAGGGGTGGCCTTCTACGATGTTTGTCGCCAAACCCGATGTAGCATCATGACCATTCTACATCGGTTATTAGGATAACCGATGTAGAATTCTACATCAGTTATCCTAATAACCAATGTAGAATACATCGGGTTTCGGCTGAAACCCGTTTTCGAACCCAACCCTTTCTAAGACGGTCCTTCAACCATTGTAGTAGGATGACGGACTTTTTACATCGCCGCCTATGATGACGCGTCAAAACCGATGTAGAAAGACTTCTATAACCGATGTAGAAAGCCTACTTTGTAGTAGTGACATCTATGTCGTATATTGAAAAAATGTTGGTGAACGTGTAATACATTCCATGGCCTCGCTTCATCATTTATTGAGAATATTCTTCCGCTTCAACAACCACCCTTCGCCTGCCTATGCCTTAAGTTTCAACACTTGACTGGAGAATATGAAACTCTTGTGTTGGAAATTGATGCTCTGATGTTGGACCATGTGACACAGACTCAGTGATTCTCTATTGATCTTCCGATAAAATTATTATTTTCTCCATATAAGGCACGAGATCATCAATTGTCCATGTATTCCTCTCCTGAGGAGACACCATGTATTGTAATGTCTCCGCAACTTCAGCCTGCAATTATTAGGGTGAGCAAATTAATGGCCATGATTTAAAAAAAATTGAAGTTAAATATTCAAAAAAACAATAAAATACCAATGTAGATGTGTTTGCATTTTTTGGGTCAACAAACATCTTTATTTTTCGCCTATACCAGACCATGTAGTTCGAGTTAAAGCTCAATAGGCCCTCTTGTCAAGGATAACCGTCGACCCTAAAATCAGCTTGATTGTTCCATTGAATGATCATTAGGGTGAACAGTTGCCCCTAATTTTCATCTTGTTTGCCTTTTAGTATTATGCCATGAATATTCAGGGGTTACGAAGGACCCGAGAATAGGTTGTTGCATTCCAAATTGTCTCAAAATTCTATCGGGTTGGTGCTACTCAACAACATGGAAACAAATGAGTGGCATCACCGCACACCACGCTACACTTCCAACCAAACAAATTGGAGGCAATGCTGACATAACATTTGTTGTGCAAGGCTCACACAGAAACTGCATATAACAACACAGTTATTAATTTTTACTGAAACATGACATATTATTTATTATTTAACCAATACATTACGATGTTTTTACCTCATGTCGTTTCATGATATCCAACTTGCGACAAAAAACTATCAGATCATCATTGCCAATATGTTGATTTCCACGTCGCAACCACCTACAAAAAATTATGAAATCATTATTGCCGGCACGTTACACATAATTATCTTTAAATGAAATCAAATTTTCTAAACGACTAACCTGTGTCCGAGTGGTTTATTTTCTATTACGGAAGGAGTCCTCTTTGGAGACAAAGTTGTGCATCGTTCCCATGCCCACATTTGGATTAAGATGTAATCGGCGGCGCTGCACATCTCTCTATATAAATAAGCAAGCACGGCAGGTCCCCATGCATACGTGCTGCACTGTCCAAAGTCACGTAAAAATTGCAAGTACCTTAGGAAAACTTTGCTACTGCCTTTGTCAACAAATAGGACACCTCCTATGAATCTAAGGATCCATGCACGGGTAAACCATTGTAGTTGTTGTACGTTACCGTCATGGTTATTTGAAATGGTGAGCCAACCAACTTAATTTAACCACACTACCTTGAAGTTCACCTTCTTGTGGTCTGACTCCTAACAATTCTTCACAAAAATCAGCCAAATCAAGATTTGGTGGACCAATTAATGGTGCCCCATCCATACGGAGACCTAACAAAACATACACATCTTGAAGAGTAATAGTACACTCTCCACGTCTCATGTGAAACACATGTGTTTCGGGTCTCCATCTTTCAATCAAGGCACTAATCAGTGACGCATTTATTTTAAGTATTTCATCTTCATAATCCAATAAAAACCATATTGCCGAAGTAGAGGAATAATTTTCTCTGGTATTTGTTATTGCCCTTGATACGTGAGAACAACTCGTCTGATGTGTAATTTTCTGTCTTCTTCCCTATCCCAAATATGTTTTGAAACATGCTTAGTTTGCATCCATAAAACATCACCATCAATTGGACCAGACTTAATTTGTATATTTGATGAACATGACGAATATGTCATTGATACTGCAAAATATAATATAATATAATAAATTGACAATAAAATTTGTACATTATTTGTAAACAAAAAAAATTAACTACATTTACAAAAAATTAATGAAATATGCATACCACATAATTAAAATTTGAATAAATAACAGAATATATATTTAAATAACAAAATGTATTATACAACTAATAAAATTAAAAATATATATATATATATATATATATATATATAACATAGCAAAATTTAAATATATTTAAATAATAACATACACTACCTACAACTAAAACTATTTTAGATACCCACCAAGCACAAAATTTAAATATATAACATAATTTAAATATAAAATATTATTTAAATATATTCTATAAATAAATTAAATTACATACAAACACAAGTTTAAATAAATAACATAATATATATATATATATATATATATATATATATATTTGTAGCCAAAAATTAAAATAATATATATACAAAATTAATACAAACTAAGGTATCATATAACTAACGTAGCATACAAAATTTAAATATATTTAAATAATAACTTACAATTAAAACTAATACTAATGTAATATATAAAACTAAGAACTAAAACTAACTAACATAGTATATAAAACTAACAATTGATACTAATTAACATAGGATATCAAAGTAATAAATTACAATAACTAAAAGGAACGTAGTATATCAAACTAAAATTAAACATAATTTACCATTTAAAACTAAGAACTAAAACTAAGGTAACATACAAAACTAATAACTTACACTAATAATTTACGATACCTAAAACTATTCGATTATATACAAATTTTATAATATCTAAAACAACTAATTTAATTATCAGAACACAAACAACTAAACCTAATTTACCATTTAAAATTAAGAACTAAAATTAAGGTAACATACAAAACTAATAACTTATACTAATAATTTACAATACCTAAAACTATTCGATTATATACAAATTTTATAATATCTAAAACAACTAATTTAATTATCAGAACACTAACAACTAAGCAAATAAAATATAAAAAAATATTAAATAACTTACCAACTTTTGAGAAAACTGGAAGTGGAAGAAAATTGGAAGAACACATTCTGGGAAAGCTTCTCACCAAGTCAATGTGCTTCTTGCGTTTAACTGAATGTGCGTCGTGTGTTTAGGGGGGAGGGATTTATAAAACGAACTCAAATCGTCAGTGGTGTTGGCGATACCATCCAAGCACAAGTTGCCAGTGGTGTTGGCGATTCCCAGTCTTAAAGCATGGCCAAATCGCCAGTCAAACTGGCTAGACCCCTTTGCATGGCCAAATCGCCAATGGCAGTGGCGAGACCACTGCAAACGCCATGTGTCGTAGCCAAAGAAAACTCGTCAATGGGGCTGACGATTTGCATGTCTTTGCGTGGATTTTAGGTAGAAAAACAATACCATGTTGGTATTTGTTTAGAAACAGACCCATTATGAAAAATAGTTTCTAAAAGAAGCCCCTTTAGGGCAATTTGCCCGATTCTATCATATATCTAGAAAATGACTTTGATGGGAGAATTTGGCTAGCTCTTTATCAACTTTAGTTTTTTTTTTTTTTAAAAAAAAGAAATTAATCTTAGTACCCACAAAAGGAAAATGAAACAAATGTGGTTTTGTTCTGAGTTAGGTATGGACCTATAGTGATGATTGGTTCTCCGGTGTTTCTAAGGTCACTACTATTCTTCATTTCAAGTTTTTATTTTTTACAAAAACCAACTTCTTGAGGTTCTTCACTTGCCTGTTACAAAACAAATAGTGTATTAATCTTATGAAATTTAGTATGGACCTTAATAATTCACCAGTTTCTCATTTCAAATTTAAAAGAAATTAATCTTAGTACCCACAAAAGTGTATTTTTAACAAAATAAATAGTTTTTTCTTTAAAAATTTTTTTTATCGTTTTTTAAGAAGTAAATCCTATCTTTTTTTATAAAAAAAACTTTAAAATTACTTTTTCTTTTAAGTTTAAATAAATTAGCCCATGATTAAACTGCATGTAATTCATGCAATTATAATTTCAAGAGTTCGTAAGTAAAAAAAAAAACAAAATATGCTTTATTTCAATGGGAAAAGGAATATTTTAAAGGTTCAGATTTTTGCAGTTAAAATTTAACTGTAGAAAATCTTATTCTTCAAACGATCTAGGATTACTTAGAACTTAGGAAGGATATAGATTAGAAGAGGAAAAAGAAATACGAAGAATCAAAGTAAAAGAAAACTATATATATATTTGAATTAATAGAAATAAAAAGAAGAAAAGAGAGGTGAAAAAGAATTTGTCCAATTATTTTAATGAACGAAAGAAAGAGGAAATAACTAAACAAATTATATAATAAATATTTTGATACTAAATAAAATAATTAAATTTAACGCAAAAACACTAAAGTTTTTACTTCATTACCTTTTAACATTTTTTTTATTTTTTGTTATAAAAATAATGGATCTCAAAAAAACAAAAAATAAAAACGTTATATCATCTCTTCCTTTATTTTACACCAATTATGTGGGAAATTTTTTGTATACCCCACAAAAAAATTCCTGCCCTTGTTTTTTTTTCTTTTCTTTAAATAAACAGTAAAAAATTATTATTTATTTCTTTCTTAATTTGTTCCTTCCGATTTATGAAGTAATAAAAAAATGTTTAATTATCCATTTAGTCCCTATAGTTTTCAAACTTATTCATTTTAGTCCTTGTGGTTTTTTTAGTCCTTATAATTTACCATTTAATTCTCAATAGGTCTCCACCGTTAAAATTGTTTAACACCGTTAAATTATTATTGTCGGTCGTCCTTTCTCGGAGCTCCCTCTCTTCCGGGAGGCCCCCGCCTTGCAACGGATACTGCACTTGCACCCCCACCCTCACCGTCGGCGCCTATTGCAAAATCGACGTCGCCATCAACCTCTCCCACACATACAAAGATGAGAAATGGAGAGGAAGGTTTTGACGGCACGGTGTACGGCGAGATTTTTCGTTTGAGACATAGCACTCAATGATGATGACAAATGTTTTGTTTCTTTTCATCCCCATCACCGCTCCCCTCCATCTCATTTTCGCCATAGATCTATTCTTCCAACGCCGTCAACAATGGTTTCAACCACCCCTCAACCACGTATACAGGGCCGTGTACAGACATTTTGGGACCTAAGGCGAAAATGTTAAAGGGGTCTTTTTTTACAAGAATTTTAAAGAGACTTAGTATATTATATAAAATATCAATTTTTATATTAATCTTCTAGCTTTTTTAGCTGCAAAATCATTTATCAGAGTTTTATAATCAAGCAATTCTAACACTTCACTTTCAATAGATAAAATAGCTAACTCATTCAATCTATCTTGTAACATTGTTGATTTTAGATATGATTTAAGCAATTTTAATTTTGAAAAACTTCTTTCAGCAGTAGCAACTGTTAGAGGGATTGTCCATAAAATTCTATATGCAATGTAAACATTTGGAAAAGAATCTAAAGTTTTAATATAACTCAATACTTCTATTGGTGTGCTAATTTCTTCTCTTAACACTTCTCTTAGTACTTTCAATTCTGAAAATAAATCAAGACCATCAATATCAGAGTATTCATTGAACCTTAAAAACTTTTCAAGATTAATACAATATTTTTTCAATTCATCCTCATCTAAAGCTTTAATTTTTTTTGGAATCAAATAAAAAACCAAAAATAGTCTCATATTGTAAAAATTGTTCAAATCGTGTCTCAATAGAATTAATTGATTGATCTAATATGTATAAAAATACTCAATACGAAAAGATTCTTCAGATGAATGTGTGATCTCATTACTAATATTTTCATCAAAATGAGGTTTTTTATGAATTTTACGTTTTTCACAAAATTTTGGCTCTATATCCATTTCGATAGCCATTTTTCTATGGATTCTAAAGTCAATGCAAACCCATTTTCCCTATAATGTTTTAAATAAGTGATAAGACCTTTTAAATGATCTATAGCAACATCTATATGCATATCTTTTGATTGTAGAATCTTGCTAACAGAATTGACAGCAAACAAAATATCATACCAAATATTCATTCCTAATAAAAATTCAAAATCTTCAAGTTCATGAGTTGCTAAAGACATGGCTTCACTTTTTAATTTAGGATCTTCACAATTTTTTGATAATTCAGTCAAAGCATCTCTTACCTTTGGAGCTTGAAACTTAATAGCTTTGACACTTTCTATTCTACTTTCCCAACGAGTTTGAGATAATGATTTAACAGAAAATTTAGATACATTAAACTAAAAAAACTTCGTACCCCATTGCCCGGAGGCTCTTCGCTATGTGAAGGTATGGGGGAGGGATATTGTAAAATTTAGATACATTATCTTGCAAAATTTTCCACCGTTTAGTAGATGAAGCAAACAAAAAATAAATACGTTGTAGAACTCCAAAAAAAGAAATAGCTCTAGGAGACAAACTAGCCATATCACATAAAACTAAGTTCAAGTTATGACACCCACACGATGTATAAAATGCTCTAGGATTTATGTCTAATAATCTTCTTTGCACTCCTTGATTTTTACCCTTCATGTTGGAACCATTATGATAACCTTGTCCCCTTATATCATCAATATTAAGGCCTTATTTTTTTAAAACATTAACATGCTCATTAAAAAGACCTTTTCCTGATGTGTCATCAACTTTTAAAAATTCTAAAAAATACTCCTCGATTTTAATTGGAGATTTAGAAGTATCAACGCATCTCAAGATAAGAGTCATTTATTCTTGATGACTTACATTAGGAGTACAATCAAGAATAACAGAAAAATATTTTGCATCTTTAACTTTCTTTATGATTGACTTTTTAAGTTGGAAGACTGTCGTTTCTATAAACTCGTTTTGTATGGTATTACTCAAGAAATGATTATGAGTTTCATTACTTTTTATGCGCCTAACATGTTCTTGCATAATTGGATCAAATTCCACAAGCATCTCAATCAAATTCAAAAAATTACCATTACCTTTTTCATATATCTTTTCATTTGTTCCAAAAAAAAAAATATTTTTAGAAAGATATTTGACTATAGCTATAATCTTAAGTAGAACATTTTCCCAATGTTCCTTTTCTTTGTTAATTTGTTCTTGTATATGCTTATCAATTGTTTGTTTTGTCGTCAATCTCTTTTCTAGTTCAATCCACTTGGTCATATTAATTATATGTTCATGATTTGTATCATGACACTTAAGTTTGGAACCAAGATTCTTCCAATCTTTAGTCCCTTCATTTGCTAGTTGACTAACATTTGTTGAACCAAATAACTTACAGCAAAAACAATACACTTTGTCTAAATCTTTAGAATAAACTAGCCATCTTCTATCATGTTTTTCTCTATTTGATAGTGTTCGTTGATAACATGATGAATAGAAATATCTATTATTTTCATCTTTTGGATATTGAAACTTGTCATGTCTGATAGGACCCTTTTCTATCATTAAATCTCTAAATTTTCCATCAATATTTTTCCATAGTCCTGGGTCATAAATATTTGTAGATACTTCACTAGAAGTGTTATTATGCTCAACATTCCCTTCTACTCTTATTTATAAAATATTTTTTTCTAGTTCTTGATTGAAATTATGACTATTTGTGTTGCCAGTATTATTTATAGGTGGTTGTTCTATCACGTTTTCACCATTGTCAGTATCATCTCTAGGTGGTTGTTCTACATCGTTGTCAGTATTATCTATAGGTGGTTGTTCTATAACATTTTCCTCGTTGTCAGTATGATCTATCAGTGATTGTTCTATCACATTTTCACCTATTGAACTTGCTTCTGCGTCATTTTTATGAATAATAACAAATTTATCAAGGGCACCACGTTGAGATTCAATTAGCTTTTCAACTTTTCATTTTTTCTTCAATTTTTCATAACCAGATTCATACTTTCTATTTGACATTTTCTTTTGTAAATAATCAAAATAAAAAAATTAACTAAATATTAAAGAAATATAAATAAACTAAACTCTAAAATAAACTCTAAAATAAATATAGAAAATGATGATCAATGAATAGAACGATAGAACCTGGAATTGGAAACAGACAAAGATTTTGTTGTTTAGATGTTGTGTCAAACGCAAGAGTGCTACGTGATACGTGTTGTATTGCTGCGTACCCAGAGTCATGCCCGTGAAATGAATCGTTCCACCAATTCACCGGGATGGAGATGAAAGACTCCGTACGGGGGACGCCGGGATGTATGCGGTTTATAGGCGTTCAGAATCTAGACGATGTCAAATCCAGAAAGGTTGAGCCGCGAAGACAAAGTTTGATCAATAGACAATAGGTTTCATTCAAGGGAAGGAGAATAATAGATTTTTTTTATGAACAGAAGATGAGGAGATGAAAAAACGTGAATAATGGAGTCTGGAGAGTGAGATACGTTAGTCACGAAATTGGGATGGGTTAAAGGAAAGTTAATAGGGATTTACTTTTTTGGGATAAATAAAATACTTTAAATGACATTAATTGTGATATTGGTTAATTTTTAAAAAGATGATATTGATTGACTAATTTTTAGGGAAGAGAGAGATTCTAAATTATTTTATTTTGATCAGTTAAAATTTGTTAATAGTTAGTAACAAAAAAATTTCAGGGGTCTAAAAATTTTTTTTTTTTGGGCCTTAGGCTGATGCCTAATTTGCCTTGCATCTTGCACGGCCCCTGCACGTATAAACCTCGAGTCCTTATTTGATTCCAACGACAACAACAACCATGGGTTCAGATTCATAGTTGACGGCAACAACCACGGGTTCAGATTCATCACCGTTGAGTGCTATGTCTCAAACGGAAAACCCCGCCGTACATTGTGCTGTCAAAACCTTCCTCTCCATTTCACTCCTTTGCATGTGTCCAAGAGGTCGACGACGACGCAGATTTTGCAGCGGGCGCCGATGGTGAGGGTGGAGTGAAAGTGCAGTATCCGTTGCAAGGCGGGGGGCCTCCTAGAAGAGAGGGAGCTCCGGGAAAGGATGACCGACAACAATAATTTAGCAGTGTTAAACAAATTTAACGATAGGGACCTATCGAGAATTAAATGATAAATTACAGGGACTAAAAAAGTCACTTATTAACTATAGGAACTAAAATAAATAAATTTAAAAACTATAGGAACTAAATGAGTAATTAAACCTAAACTAAAAAAATTGTTCAAGTGGAGGCCTAAAAAGATTACCACCAGATCGACTGCTACAAAACGATAATCATTTGCACCTATATGCAGTCAATAGTTATTCCGTACATCCAGGTGGAGGATCCTAGAAACAATGGGTTAGGGTCGTTTTGATAAAGAAAAAAGAAATCAAGCAGATGAAAGATGAAGTGAAAATTAATCGTGTTTAATTGAAGATAAATAAAAAAAAATTGCCGTTGCGGACATATATATATATATATATATATATATATATATATATATTATAAAATATTTATTTTTTGTTGATAATTAAAATTTTTTCATTAGCACACATGTAATTTTTAAAAATATTATCAAAGATGACATGTGTAATAGTGGTCGGAGAATTTAAGTCACCGTCTTTACTAACTGTGACATATATATTATCTGAATGATCAGGTTAATGACTTTTTTTTGAGATTTTGGGTTCATTCGTTCAGGCCCCAGGGGTGCCTGAAGGGATTTCTCACCTGCATTTCTGCTTGGCGTGAATACTTCTTTGCATGCTATGCATGGAGCTTAAGGCACTGTTCAAGTTTTTAGGAATATTAATTGGTAGGATTTAAGTAGGACATTAATTATAATATCTCTTCTTAATTCTTATATTTAATGTTTAAAAAAATATTAATTCTTATATACGTGGATAACAAACTTTAATATTTGTGTCTTTACAGCTTGAATATTTATATTTTATTATCCTCGTTTTAAGTACTTTGAATGACTCTTCATTATATATGTTTTTGTTATTAACTAATAAAATATAAAAGTTGTTATAATAATAATGTTAAAGATGGAAAGTTAATATAAAAAAGAGACATTGAAAAAGATTTCAAATTCTACTTATAATTACGATTATGGGTAGGGTTGAATAATTTAGGGTGTGTTTGGTTTGTATTTTCATTTTCTGTTTTTATTTTTTAAAAATTATTTTCATTTTCAAAAGATTAGAATTCTGAAAACATATTTGGTTTGATTTCTTATTTTTTGCCTTCAAAAAATAAAATGTGTTTTCAAAAGGAAATGTATTTCTAGATTTGCTTAAAATTACATTCATTGTCACCACGTTTTCATTTTATCCAAAATGAAGTTTCTAGTTTCAACTGAAAATACTGAAAATGAGATTTTATTGTTTCCAATTTTTGGTTCGTTTGAGAAAATATTTTCCCTGAAAATATTTTCAAAAATCCAACCAAACGCATTTTCATCACCATTTTCTATTTCCAGTGAAAATGAAAACAGAAAACAGTCAAACCAAACACCTCCTTAATACCTTGTACCCATATTTGTAAACTTATAAAGGTAATTACCTATATGTGGATCCAAACTCATCTAACTCTTATTGGTAATTTTTATAGAGAAATTGATATTAGTCTCTATACTCTTTGCTATTGGCCCTTATACTTGAGGAAGCCTCTCATTTCTTCCTCCCTCTTCCTCTTTCTTGCACCACACTATCTCTACCCCAAATCCGAACCAATGTCAACGCCCAACACCATCACAATTCAAACAATGTCATGCTTCGCTCCAAACTCCAAATCTGCACGCACGACCCCCTTGGCCCAGCCACCACCATGCTGTTGCAATACCATCATTGCACCTCCGTTTGTGGGTGTGAACTAACCTCTGAGGCTCCTCCTTGCGCGTGCGACCTCAACCTCCAAGGCTTCACACGCACACGACTTCCTTGTTGCGCGGTGGTGTTGTGGCACATAGATTTGGGTGTTGTTTGGGTCGCACGATGATATTGTTGATATGATGGTGATCACGACATGTGACACGATGATGGTTGAGGTTCAAGGATGTGAAACACAAAGGAAGAAGAAGAGGCAAAGGGAAACATGATTTTGTTATACATTATAGAACAAAATCGTGTTTCCATTTGTTTTTGTACCCCTTTAGAAAACAACAGAAATACAATTCCATTGTACAATATACAATGGAATCATATTTTCGGTGTTAATTTTTTTTTGGTACCCCTGTTAACTCATTGACAAGTGTATCAAATTGTCACAAGTAGTAAAGTAAAACGAAAGTCCGAGTGTTAAGTCCACAGGAACTTTGCTTGTACTTAGATTGGTGCAAACCCAATTTTCAAGCAATTGATAGAAAAGATATGAAATTGTAAGTGAGAAATTTGAAAGAAAGAAATAGAAGATAAAAAGGAAAGAAATTAAAAAGTAAAAGACAAGAAAAGTAAAGAAGTTTAAATGCAAAGATGACTTCAGAATTTAAATATGTTGAGGCCTAGCATACCTAGCTATCCTTGATGCAATGTTAATGTGTTTCTCTATTTAATACTATTTCAATTTCCACTCATATTTACTATGATATTCAACCCTGATCCCTCACAATGAAGAACTTAATGTATCTATTCTCTCTCAAATCCTTTTGCAGAGATAAAACAGTAAATTACATGAAGTTTAGAGATGTATACACAAGCTAAACAATATCACCATATCCCTAGCAATGATTTGTTTAAATGTCATTTTCTAGTTCTTTAGAAATTAAACACTTTCCAATGCCTAATCCCTAAACAGATGCATGGATGATCAAACCATAACAATGACAATAAAGTGCAGGAAAGAAATAATAAAAATTGGTATTGCATTTAATAGATAGCAAGGAAAGATTACATTACAATGGCATTGGTTGTTAGGCTCCCAACACGGGAGTTCAGCCTCTCATTGCCATGAGAGGTTTTACACTTTAGGGGCTGATGTGGATAGAAGAAAAAGAGGGATGGATAATGGAAGAAAAGAGAAGAATGGCTAGAGATGGAAGGTTTTTCCTATTTGAGAAGCTTAGGCTTTTGGTGTATTCGATAGAGAGCTCTAAGTCTCAATGTATCTTTCTCATTTGCTTCCTAATACTTTTATAGGCCTAAGGTAGTTTAAAATTCACACGACTCCACGCTAAGTGGACCTTCTGGGCTTAACAAATATAGCGGTGATAATGCGCTTAGCACGCCTTTAGACTTCTTTATGAGCCTTCTTCGCACTAAGCTTGTGTTGGCCCAATCTTTAACTTTTTCTTTAAATTTTGCATCAATTTTTCCTCAAAAGTACTTGTAATTTTTTTCTTTTGAATCCTGCTGGTAAAAAATTAACATGATATTAAATTCCTCATTATTTCATTAAAAATAACAAAAAAATAAAGAAATTTTCATCATTCTTACTCAAATTTAACTATCAATTAAACTCAAATTTCATAGTTATAAATTCCCTTCATAAAAACAATGAAAACATAATTTTTTTGTATTCTACAATTGAATCGTATTTTCATTGTTTTTTTTTTGTACCCCTCTAGGAAACAACAAAAATAAGATTCCGTCGAATTGTATTTTCATTGTTTATTTTTTTGTACCCCTTCCATAAACAACGAAAATATGATTCTGTTATACAATTGTGTAATGAAATCATGTTTGGATGATAAGAATATTTTTGGAAAGATAAAAAAGATTTTAAAATTACTCAATAGGAACCAATATCAATAATATCGGGGCCAATAACAACTTGCTTTTTATGGGCACTTCATTAGGCCTAGGTCCAATTGCCATTCCCTACATCTCTTATGTCTCGCTCCATTACTCATTTTCTACATACGGAATTTTAACCATATTAATCGCTAAACTAAAGAAAATGCAGGTAGCTATAGGAATTTCATTCCAGACTATAAAATGTATGTGAATGCCTAATTTAGTATGTTTTATATATTAATTACAGATTCCATTTTCCAATAATCAGTAGTGAGTTGTGAATTTTCTTTTTGCATAGCAAATGCAGGTCCAAAGTAGGGTAAGATAGGAAACATGGTGGAAGATCCAACGATGACATTTTCATCATTACACCTAAATCTTAAAATAGGGTGTGTTTGAATGAGTGTTTTTATTTGTAAAATTGATTTTAATTAAAAGTAATTTTGGAATGAAGTGATTTATAAATAATATAAATACTACATAAAAACAAAAAAAATACTTCGATCTTCACTTTTTTCCCACTTAAGTTTTGCTTTGAAACTATCAAATATCTTTCCCACAATCACAATTTTTATCTACGACATTATTCATTTTATCAGATTTATTAATTTAAATAGAGTAAATCACTGGTTGAATTGACCAGTTGAACGGTGTGCACCTACTTGTTGACATTAGGACTCAATGTCGAATTTTACTGATGTAATTAATCTTAAATACTTTTCTAAATGGATTCATGTTACAAAACCAATACCAATTTAACACAATTTAACTTAGTTTAGAATTGGAGCGAATTGGGTTAGGTTGGTTTGATTACATGGCCACACTATCATCTTTAGGTGTGTTTATACAAAATAAAAATATATTTCGATTTGATTTAAATATAATATCAAATTGAAATCAAGCCGAATGAATTTTTTGCGGTTTAATTTGGTTCATTTGCATGATTTTTATTTTTAAAATCTATTATCATAATTTAAATCTACAAACTAAACTTACATAATTATTATATATCTATATTATTTTAAAAATGAATTTTATTATTATTAAATTTTTTAACATATTTATTATTTTCACTTCTATTTAGCATTAATATAAAACGATTCTTTTTATAACACAATAATTTATAGATCACTTAATATTTAATACTATTTTTTAATAATATTAATATAATCCTTTTTAACATATGAACATAAAATTTACATCTTAGATTATAAAACAGGAAAAATAATAAATTATTTAATATTTATTATTAATTATCTCAATAAAAATCAATGTAACTACATGCGGTTTATTCAGTATGATTTTCTATAATAGGATTTGAAAATCAAATCAAACCACATAAAATATACAATTTTTTTTAATTTTTTTTTTTTACAGTTTTTGATCTAAGTGATTTTCAATTTTTTTGAATCGATTTTGCGGTTTACAAATGATGGAGTTTAGTTTTGAACACTCCTGATCATCTTACCTGCCAATTTTGGGACCAGTCCAATTCAAATCTCACTACAATATATTGGAGCTTGCATTTTTTTTTATTGGAATTGAGAAAGTAGAAACGAATAATTACATATTAAAATAGGTGTAATTATAATTCTGTTGTGCGAAAATTTCATGACATTGTCCCTCCTCATGCTTCCAAGTACCTGAAGAGCACATTTTTCAAAGTAATCTGAGAATTTGAAGATAAAAAGTTGACAGCAGTTACCTATTATTGAATATATGTGTTATAGGGGAGTAATTTCGACAGGAAACTCTTCTATGTAGCAGTTCATGACTTTGGGATAGCAAATTCTATTGTATTTTGTATGATCTAATTAATATTACTCTTTTCTGAAATATGTTTCTGTTCTGGAATTTAGGCTTCTTTCTGATAGATAAAAAGTGACTTGTAGAAGGGTTTGGGTACAAGGACTACCCTCTTTAATACATATATATATTTTGGCTGATATAAAAAAATCTTCTCTGAAATATCAATGTGTTCTAAACCCGAGAGTTAGGAGCAATTATGACAGTTATTGGCAGTAAGTATAAGCAGTTACAACACAGTCTAAAAATAGGTGCATGATTACAGTCTTAGGCAACTATGTATTATTAACTGTCATGTTGACAATTTAGGTCAGAAAGTTAGGGCATTTACATATTAAATGTGTACAATAAGGGATACACGTGTATTTTTGTCTGGTAATTTGGACAAACTAAAGAACTCTCCTATATTGGAGTCTATGACTCTAGGATCGTGAAATCTGTTGTCTTTAGTGTGATTTAATATTTAGTATTACTCTTCAATGGTCATAGGATTTCCCTCTTTTCAATCTGGCTAGTCAGACCAAAACCATAGAGCACTAACTTAAGGATACATAATCCATTTTGGCTATATTCCTAGTTGATATTTGCAGGCCTGACATCTTTGAGTGGTACTATAATAGGTGGCTATTGCAGCTTAACAATAATCACTGAGATAAGCTCTGAACTATCATAGAATTTAGGTTTGAATCTAACTCAACCCAAAAGTTAATTCAAGATATGAGGATCGTCTCCATCAAAACAATTTTGTTTGGGATACAATTTCTTCACAGTCAATGTACTCTACCACAATTTATTCACAGCCAATAGAAGAACCTGTAATGTTAGCAATTTGAATCTCACATATTTCATCCTGAAAAGGGCTTTACTTGCATATGAAGGTTTGTCAGTGGCTAAGAATAGACTTGTATTCCATAAGAATGTTAGTTTGAATTCTATTGTTGATGTAAAGACCTCATTGATATGTAATTTGTAAGTACTACTCCAAACGCTCTAGGAATCGTGAAATATAGATGTTTTAATTTGGTGAGTCTTTGAGATCCAACTCAACTAAACTTTCTTGGACAAAAGAAAGGGCTTTACTTAACTACCACTCTCAACCTCAAGGATAATCTCATAACTTCACCAGTGTTGTCATTTTAAAAGGGCATTTACTTAACTTCCACCTCCAACCTCAAGGTTAATCTCATGGCTTTATCTAGAAATCCAGTTGGAGACAAAAAAAAGTGCTTAGGATTTTAAGTCTAACAGCAATCCGTCCTAGGCTTGCCAATGGCGTGTTATGCTAGCTCTTATAGTCTGCCTTTTAGAAACTAGATTAGCAGTAAGCATGTGGAATACTTTCCAATATTTTAGCATAAAATGCTGTGAAGAATGATTTTATGTCCACCATTTGCTCCAAGACCGGACCTCTTGAGATATTATGTTATATGTGCTACTATGTTGAAATTGTTAAGAAACATATGTTCTGATATAATGGGGGTTGCTGTTTTGGAGTCTCACCACTCTTTATTGAGTCTGCTGCTGAGCTGTGATCTTATTTTGGAAAAACTGGTAATTGAGGAAGAAATTTTATTCTTGACTGAAGGTAAGGTAATAATCCTACATGGAAAAATCTGGTGATAAAGAAACTTCACAACTGAAATCCCAATCCAATGAAATTGGAAAAAAAAAATGGGGACAGAGGGTTGTAAATACTTTTTCTTTTTCGGTGAATGAGGGCTGTGAATACTAGTGAAAGGTTTCCTGCATGAATAAACACCAACAGTGTTACTTTTCTCTGCTAACTTCATGGTGTCTTACTGATAATACTATTGGTAAGTGAATAGGGTAGTATAAAGATTGTCTTTGATATATTATATATATATAGAATAATGAACTATGGCTAAATGGTTGTTTTCTTTAATTTCCCTCCTTGCCTATCCAAAATGAGTTGGTTAAGGCAAATCATTTGCAAAGTAGAACTGCCTAAGAAATTTAAAATTAAACTAGGGTTTCAGATGGAGGTGGAAGCAGATGGTACAACAGCAGTACTAGTAGAGGATTCCTTTGTGGCTGGAATCTTGAGAGACTGCACACAGTGATAAATAGAAACTAAATTATTATTTTCATTTTCAGTGAGGGTTGGACATAGGTATTCCTCATATTTGATTGGTCATTAGTCAACAGATCTTGAAGTATTGCATATATAAATTATGATGGGAGAAACATATAAATGATTGTGAATCTTTTATTTTTGATCAAGCTGTGAAAGACAAGACATACAGGGCATTAAAGGAGAGAAACAAATACTTGGAAAATTTTAACTTCTTTAGCATTGTGAAAACTGTCAATCAAATGAATATTAAAGGGGAGGTGAAAATTAGGATATAATTAGGTTTGGATAGGTTAGATTGAAATTAAGTTTTGGTTTGCGGCAACTAAAATAAATCAGCAACTCTAACCAAACCAATGAAGGTTTAGGGCAACTTAGATGTAATATATATTTTTTAAAATAGATTCTACTTTAAAATATATAAAAAAGATTGTATATTGAGTCAAGACTAGGAGTTAATGTTAGAGGGAATTGGTTAATTGGAGTTTGATAATTTGTTCTTGCTTACTGTATTTTGCTTATCATAGACACTTGTCCTGAAGTCTGAATAAAATATATTGCTTAATACGTAACAGCATTTGAAGCAAGAAGCAGCAAACATTATGAAGAAGATTGACCTTCTTGAAGCTGCAAAACGTTTAAAATTTTGGAGTTTGTTTCATGTTGACAAATTGTTTACATTCAATGCTTAATTCCACTCACTTACAATGGAAGACAATGTTGCATTTATAATTTCATTCCCTCAGGAAGTTCTTGGGAGAAGGGTTTGGGGGCTTGCTCCTTTGAGGAACAGCAACGGATAGAACAACAGTTGGAGAGGAGTTTAAGTAATGTAATAGCAAGAAAGGTTAGAATGATTAACAAGCATGTATCATTTTACTATTAAAATTTCGAAGTAATGTATATTTGATTTGATTTTTATTTTTTTATTTTATTTAAGACTCAAAGATAAGTGTTGCACATATTTACCAAGTTTTTCAAATTTAAAGACTTAATATGAGTGAAACCTTGGGATTGAACTCAAGAAATTAATGTGTTAGAATTAATAAGAATATAAAGCTATTAGTCTTTAGGATTTAGCAGCATGAAAGTTTAATGTGAGGTTATTGAAATTGCATTGGTAATTCATGAGGGTTGTATTGAGGTTCATGCAACTGGTTGTCCAAGAGGTCACACATTATTGTATTTGGAATTTGGGGACAAAAAAGAAGTGAAGTAAACCTATAATCAGCTTAATATTCAATTACCCACTAAATGAAGATTAGTTAACAACACATGATGTGCTTGTGAAAGTGAACCCATGTTAAATTTTACGAAACAGATTTTTGAGAGTGTGGAGGAATTTTAGTGAGTAAATTTTAGGCCAAGAATTAATCTTATAATTGGTTCAAATGACCAAAGCTTATGACAATATTTTAAGTTTAATTAAAAAGTCAAATATCCTAATTATGATGATTATCAAATGAAAAAAATTTAATATAGTTTTATTTGTCCTAATATTACTACTCTTGTTAATTTTACTTGTCACATACCATATCAAAACTTATACCATAACTAAGAAAGCTCAAGACAAAAGGAAAGTCATGCATTTATTAAACCGCCGGATGGCAACCATACTGCTGAGTCTAAAGTATAAGTATCAATACAACGGGTCATTAGACCATGGGTTTGAGGATATAATCAAGCAAAACAAATCACTCCCACCAATTACCACTACTATTTAGAATAATTTATATCCTCCTATAACATCCTCCCAATAATTTTCTTATACTTCATAAAGAAAATATTAGATGAAAATGTAAAAACATTTAACACTTGGAAAACAGAGAAAAAATTTAATATTTTCTTCATTTCATTAATAATTAGAAGGATTATTAGGAAGATACTGTAAGAGGATTTAAAATTATTCTATTATTATCTTTACTAGAGCATCAGGATACATATACATTGATGATACAGTTAGGCTTACCCTTATTTTATTTTCCATAGCCAGGGAATAAGTAATCTTCTACTAGACGTGATGAGAGATGTGTCTTGCTCTTGTATCAGGAAGTCCAATGAACAATTCGGTCTCCACATCTGAACTTGAACTACTTTCTGCATTGCATTGGGGTTGATTCACATTCTGATTCTTTGTTGCTGGCTGTAGATGGATGTCATGCTGCAGGAAATTTCATTTTTAAATTTTTATTCTAACTGAAAGATTTGCAAAGCAATATGCAAACTATGGGGGTTTGTTTCTTGTTTTTTATACCAAAAATTGAAATTCAAGATTTCCATCAGGAAGACTGAGATTTTTTTTTTTATACAATAGCATTAAAATTTTAACATATGACCTTTTACATAATACGCTCAACCTTCCTGCTAGGCTGACCTGAGTTGGTGAGCATATTTGATAAAATAGTTTATCTTTTCATTAATAATAGCAAAAAATGTCATCTTATTCTATTTTAGTTTTCAAAGATTTGTGTCTAACATTTTCTTATACAAATTTTAGTAAAAACAATGTAGTATTTTGTAATTATTTTAAAAATTGAAAAATAAAAACATTTTCTCAAATTAATCTAGCTTTAAAATATTATCCAAATGAACTATAGGGCACACAGAATTAATTTCAAGTAGCAGTAACTTCACCTTCTCAGAGAGCCTGGCATTTTCAGTGAGCTTGGCATTTTCATCTAGTAGGGCTTTTTCCTGAATTAAATTACAGACACAATAGTCAGAGTATTTTTTATATAATTCTTACAGGGAGCTTTTTCAACGTTCAGAACTGATTGGAAAGGAATTGAATCTTGACGCATTTTTTTCATGGCATCCTAAACTCAGAATTATACAAAAGTAGCCAATCATAATCTCTTAGACAAACCTCGTATTGACAATTGGTCACAACTGTATATATAAGTGTCTGAATTTGATCAAAAAAGTTTTTTTATCAGCATAAACATATCGGGGAATTAACTCTTATTGCGTTGCCTTTAGCTTAACTCTTACAGCGTTGCCTTTAGCCTGTGTTAGACCGTGTTGAAGTGAGTATGTGCAAATGTATCTTCTCACTTTGAAAATATTTTAAGTATATCTTTAGAATTTTTATATTTTGTCCCCCTTATTTTTATTTTTTAGATAATTGAACTTCACTGTCCCTAATTTCTCATTCTGTTGTCAAATGTAAAATTTTAATCAAGTTTAACAAGTAAAAGGAAATGTTTTTAAGTAAAAGGTTTTGTAACTAAAGAAACTTTTTTTAATAGATGTAACTATAGAAACTAAAGGTCTTAAATCCTTTAGTGCCTTAAGCACTAGAAAAAAGTTGTTTTTGAAGAAACCCAAGACCAATGTCAAATTTTAGTCAAGTTTAACATTCTAAGCACATCAAACTTCTCCAACTTGAATATGACTCCACTCCTTTCCAGTAGAATAGACCATAACTTCGCAAACCATAACAAACATCCATAACTTAAACTGTTTTTCCTTTCACTAAGCTGCAATAACAAATATAGTGAGCTCTACCTCTTCACTGAGTCAAAACAGATTATAACTATTTTCATGAAATGCAGACAGCTTACCTTTTCTTTTAGTTGTTCAATTTGTTCCTTGAAAACCTGGACCTGAAGAAATGAAAGTTGAGATCAAATATATATTTACTAACTTCAAAATTTTAATAGTAAAATGAAAGATTTGGTTCCACTAAAGTGAGGGGTACACTTTAGAGGAAAAAGTACAATAATCACCATCAACTCTAAAATGTGAGATTTGTGATACATTAAAATATGCATGTAACTTGCTTCAAAAAAAATATATTACATGTAACAAAGTCTAAAATTAACTATAATATCAACCATTGATTTTCAAATTAATAAAGTGCACTCCCCTCCCTTTGAAAGAGTTAAATCCTAAAATGATATATTATATCCTAAAATGATACATGCATGTTAGTCATTTACGCATGTTAGTCATTCTAACCTTTCTTGCTCTAACATTACTTAAACTCCTCTCCAACTGTTGTTCTATCCGTTGCAGTTCCTCAATGGAGCAAGCCCCCAAACCTTCCCCCAAGAACTTCCTGCGGTAATGAAATTACAAGTGCAACATGTTCTTCCTTTGTGAGTGAGTGGAAATAAACACTGAATGTAAACAATTTGTCAACATGAATAGAAATTAAAAAAATTAACCGTTTTGCAGCTTCAAGAAGGTCAATCTTCTTCATCATGTTTTCTGCCTCTTGCTTCAGATGCTGTAACATAATATGTAGTTTATTCAAACTTCAGGACTCTAAGTTGAACGAGTGTCTATGATAAGCAAATTAACAAACTCCAATTAACCGATTCCCCTAACATTAACTTCTAAAATATTCATATTTACAGGGATTGATAAAGATGAAAACTGCATGGCCACAATAAGGCATTTAAAGATCAACTTAAAGTCTGTTACTAGCTACTTGCATCATGAATCTACACAAAATTAATTTAGAAATGCTGAAATGCAGACATGAATGGCGAGAATTTATGTAATTTACAATATACTAAGGTCAAAAAAATTTCCCAAAATTCACAGTTTACCGTATTCTAACAAAGAAGCAGTGATGAATGGTGATGTTTCAAGCCTGAGAGAAAGGGGTTTCAGGCATTAAACTATTATGATTTCTAAGGATAATTATATTTGCAAAAACCTTTTTATTAACTAATCTGCTAAATGGTTATCATGATATATGCTTCATAGTTACTATTCACCTACCTGTAAATCTGGCAAAAGAATCCATCAAACACAAACACAACACACTCTTCTTTATCATTTGTAAGGGCAAAGAAAGTAAGAAACACCCTTGAAAATGAGCTCACTCGGCTTCAACTGACACTATTCTTTTTGCATTTTTATTCTTGCTAAAACATTTGAGATATGTCACTAGAAATTGCATTTTTTATGTATATATATATATATATTCTATATCTAACCAAAACAACTAATGTCATCAATACATAGCTGCCTAAGGACCAAGATTCCCTGCAGTGGCTATTTGACTGTAGGGTCCTGCATTCAACATCTAATGGTTCTGATATTTTTGAGCTTATATTTTATTATTAAATTTTTAATGTATAAAAAAAATTAAGGGTGGAGTTTTTTTTTACTTTCTCTCTGACTGTAGAGAAAGGGGGAAAGATGTGGGGTACTTTTGTAATTATATTAAAACAAAATGTTGAAAAATTAGAAGAAAAAAAGACAAAGTTTTTCTTTAAGCAACCACCCCCTCTCATTCTCTCCTCCCTCTGTTGCAAATTCTCCCCTTCCTTGTTTTTCGTACTTCCTTTTTGTTCCCTATTTTTCTTCAACTTCCCCGTGGCACCTATTGGTAATCAAGTTTAAGGTAAGCTCTTATTCTTTGTTCATGCTTCCTTTATCCTAAATCTCATAATCTCAAGCTTTTCTACCTGCAAAATGATTGGTGGGTAAGTGTATGAGGCAAAAAAAAAGAGATTTTCAGTTGTGGGTATTAGTAAATGATAATGAGAGAAGAGTGAATTTCTTGTTTTTCTTCTCTGGTTCCTTAAAGATTCTAACCCTTATAATTTGGGGATTTTATTTAACTCAATCATTTCTTCTTTTAAATGTTTATAGTCACTTATAGGCATCACAGTTGCCTCTCCTACAAAAAGCAGTGAAATTGGTTCTCCATATAGTTGTAAGTGAATAATTTAATGGGTGAGCCTTTTATTTAATTATTCCTTTCACAGGAAGAAGAAGCTTTTAAAAATATGGGTTTCTATTACTCCAAAAGGTCTTAATGTAGAAAGGATAATTTAATATAATTATGTGGGCTATTGATAATTATGCTAACATGAGTTGTTTATATTTTCCATTGAACTTGGAGTTTTATAGCTTTTATCTATATTCAGTCTGCTGAATAATTTTACCATGAAGGATTACGTTTCAGATACACTATTGTTATAAGTTATACAATTTCTTGGCTGATCTCTGTTAGAACTTTTGAAAGTTGGATTGTGTTTTTGAACAACTTGATTAAAACTTAAGATATATCTTGAGATTGATGGATTCAACTTGGTGGTTGTTTTTTCCATCTAAAGGTTATGTTTTAAGGACCATGATGGTTCTATGTTAGAATAATGTGTGCCGTTAGGAAATGATTTAACAGCTTATGTGCATAGAGTTTATTTATTTACGATATTGGTCATCGGATTTGCGAATTACCGATGTAAAGGTTCTATTAGCGTGTTCGGTTACATTCCAAATGTAATTTTCTACATCTTTAATGTGATTTTAAGAAGCCAATAGTTATAGCTTCTTCATCCCAAACATGATTCCTTATTTCGTAACAGGCTTCTAAATACTGTAAGTATATGAATGGACACTGCGGGATACATTATCCCTGGTATAAGAATCCCTTTGGGTGAACAAAACCTTAAATTGTGATGAACCTAATATGTTTTGATGAGTTGAGATTACTTCCCAGCTTGGACTTACATAGTTTTTCATGTATAACATGAATCATAATTGCAGATTATTTTTGTGAATTATGTTCGTGCAGTCAAGTGTTTCTCCCTCCTGTTTATTTTATTTATCATGCCCTCATTCAATCTCTATGGCAAGTCATATTATTCTTTCCTCCAAATTCATAGGTTGCTAATTAGTAGCAGGTTCTTGAGATTTGCTAACTTGCCCGGGTTGTATTTCTTTCTGATAGGGTTTCATTGTCGATGAGAACAAGAGAATAGGGAATATAAATTGTTAGGAAATGCCAAAATAGTTTTCCCTGTAATTAAAATAGGGAATAAGAGAAATAAAGAAAGTAAGAGTATAAGAATGACACTAACTAAGAATTTTCAACGTGAAAATCACTCTCAATGTGAAAAGAAAATATTAAAGGACTTAATCCAATAATATGTCTTCACTATTAAAATTTGGATTAAGTCTTGTTTGAATATGTTTCTTCCTAAACAGTTATAAAGAAGAAAATAAGAAAGAAAAACAAAATAAGTTTTTTTATTAGCTAAAAAAAGTTTACGCATAACTTAAAATCAACTTCCTTCAAAAAAAAAAAGTTTAAATCAACTTATGAAAAGTTTATTTTATTTTTTCTCTTTATTGTTTTTCTTTGGTACATGCTTATAAATAAGTTGATTAATTACAAGGACCTTAGAATGACTCTCTTGATTCAAGTGGAGATTAGTCAATTTAACTTGACCAGGGTCTATTGGATAAACTCCTCCAAAAGTATTTAAGAGAGAAAAAAGAAATTGCATAAGTTAAAATTGACTTATATAAGATAATTTATAAAAGTTCTTTCAAATTAACTTCTCTAAAATTTGATTTTTAACTTTTATATATATATAAAAGTTAATTTTAACTTGTGAAAAACTCATTTTATTTTATTTTTTCTCTTTTTATTTTCTTATTCTAGAAGTGTTTTTAGATAAGTTTATCCAATCATACCTTAGGATGATTTACAATATCTATAAACTTTCATAAGTATGGTGGAAATACAGCTCTCTTGAAGAGGGTGATTACAACTTTACCACTATATCACTCTTGGAAACAAACTTGATTGTTGAGATGTTTTCATTCATTTTTACCATGCATTGAAATTATGGTACTCCATCAATGAGAGGATTCCAACATAAAACATGTTTTCCTTTGTTGTTATGCATTCAGTCTTAGAACCTTGATATATATAGAATTTTTTTTTGGTATTGCTATCACCCTTTTGGTGTTTATCATTCATGTAATTAAGAAGTGAATTTTGCATGGTAATTCTGATTATTTAGATACATGTTCTTGAATGGGTTATATTTAACAGTTGGTTTTACTCAAATTTTAGGAGAGATATATTTTGCCAAATTTTTTATTGTCCCGTATTTAGATATTGTATTTTTAGTATAATGTTAGGCTTGTTGGGGTTAAGTTATTGCCGAAGCCTATGGAAAGGAAGAATTATTATTTACTTTGGTCTTGAACAATAAAGGCTTAAGCTTATACATTATAGTCTTACACCAAAACAAGCAACTCGAAAAGAAAAAAACATTGAGAAAAGCTAAAACTAAAAGCATACGCGTTTTCACCAGCATGAGTGTAATCATATCATAAAGTATGTAAGTACTCATAATGGATAGGGGATTTAGAAGATTGACAACCACAAGAGGTATAACTAACCTGCATATTTTGTTCAACTGATCTGAATGTAGTTGGATTAACATGCTTGGTATGCCTGCGGTATCGTTCAATTGACTCCTGCATGCTGTATCATTAAAGCCAATATTAAGTAAATCAGCACTTAGAAAATGAGAACATATATAGACAAGGACATGATCAATGTCTTCCAAGGGTTATGTTTGACGACAAGCTAAGAAAATGAAAAATGAAAAGGGGAAATCAAATTTTCTCTTTGTTTTAATTTAAAGGTAATATTAATATAAAGAAGAGAAACGAAATGAAGATCAGACAGAAAATTGACATAAAACTTCAAAAAATGCAAATGAATGCCCTAACTTTTTTTATTTATTTCTGGAGGGATATATATTATAATGGTAAGTTCAAAGTAAACATCTCATTTTCATTCCTTCCATGTCCTTCCCAAATAATAGCTCTAATCTTCATGTCTCCCTCAACAACTTTTTTCCCATAACCTTTACCAGCAAGCTCTATAAGGGGAAGCATTCCCAATTAATTAGCATATATGATACTTAGCATATAAACGATATTATCTATCATCAATTACTAATTAGCTATGCAATTCCACATGGAATGCAAAAGTACTGTTAGAACTTAGAAGTTAATTTAGTATTTCATTCAAGAATGGTCAAACATCTCTTTGGCAAATTCAGAAGTGACAAACTGATTTATTATAATAAAAAATGAATTTTATATGTTAAAAGTGATATAACTTTGTTATGAGAAATTTACTCAATATTCCTTTCACAATGTGTCCATCCTCACATAGCTCTAAGACCAATCTAAACTCAGAACTAATTTACCTTTGGCTCAATTAGTTTCAGATCCTCAAAGGAAATATATTAATATAGCTAGGTTGAATTGAATGAGCCTTGTCTTGTTCTCATATATTCGTTTGGTTCAACTAAGTGTTTGGTTTGATGTTAGTAATGCCCTAAGGTGTTCAAACATAAAAGTTATAGAAAGCTTAAACTATGAGACAAACAATGTTTGGAGAGAAAACTAACACACTAAAAGACCAATTTAGATTTTTCTTTTTCACTAAATAAAAGACCTATTTAGATAAACTTGTCACGAACTCATTAGAAAGAAAATAAATTGAAATTTTTCTATGAGGAACAATCAACTTATACACCTTTACTTTTAGGATCTGTTCATTTTCAGATAAGGTAAAGAAAGTGGGGGTTGAGAAGAAAAGCAAAGAAAATTTTCATTTCAACCGTTCGTTTGAGAATAAAGTATTAATAGATTTATTACAAAACATGTGGGATCTACCCAAAAGTGAACAGATTATCAAAGAAAGATGGAAGCATAATTGTGAAATCCAGCCTGGTGATCTATCTAACCAGGACCTGATGGCTTAATCAAATCAATTTCACTATTAGAATGATTAGGCAATTGACCCGACCAATTAGGTATCAGATTTCAATTGGATCGATTCAACCCAACTGGTTTTACAACAAAAAAAAATAGATCACTTTTACTATGTCAATTTAATGTCTCATTATTATCAATTGTTATTTTAAATTTTAGAATATGGATGAATTTTACTATATAGGTAGTATAATACAATTTTAAAAAATAATAATAAAAGGAAAAAACACATGGTTACAAAGGTAATTAACAAATGATTTGTTTATATTTTATATTTTATTACCTACTACACTATTTTATTTTCTCTCATTTCATCTCTCTTTCACTATTTTATTAACAATTTCACTTTTCACTCTCTTTCACTTCTCTTTCTTTTCTTTTCATTTATTTTCTTTTCTCACTTTTTTTTTCTTTCCTCACAACCAAACACACTTCTAAGAATTTAGATAAGTACTTCTACAGAAATTAAATAAAAGAACTTCTAAGCCTATGATGAGGTGAATAAATGATTCCAATTTATATAAAAGTTATTCATTTTTCTTTTTTATTTTTTTATTAAATATTTTTTAAGATTTACCAAAACTAGCACTTCTTACAAGGAGCTTGTAGCTCAATTAGCACTGATCTACCTAGGTTGTCTTTCCATCTCCCTTACCAGGTACACTTCCTAAAAAACAGTAATTAAAAATCACTTTCAAATATCTTCCGTACAGTTTGCTTATCTCCCTTACCGGATACACTTCCTTAAAAAAACAATTAAAATTCGCTTTTAAATGTCCTCCGTACAGTTGCTTATATGTATAACTGTCCTTGAAACATTTAGTAATCTAATCTGAGTTTTTCTTTTCATTGTTCTTTTGCCACTATTTTGTAGAGCAAACTTTTTTGCATCATCACTTGATATATTGGAGGTTCCTATCATTCAACTCCTTTTAACATGATTGGGTTGACGGTGAGTAAATCAAAATCAATTATAAAATCAAGGTAAATGTGAAGTAACATATAATTATTATGGAAAAATCATGGTAATACCGTGGTTTTGAAGTAGTGACCATGATTTTAAAGGATATTCAATCATGATATTTGTCTACCATATACTACACACCAAATTTTGGCTTTAATTTTTTTATAAACTTATAATAATTTTATTCTAACGTTTGTCAATGTTTATAAATTAGATTTGGATCGGTGTATCTCTCTCTAGCTGACATCTATGTATAAGAGTTAGTACCCCTGTACCATTTTAATATTCATCATTTGCTTACATAAAAAATGTTCATAAATTAGAATTTGAGTGTAGTGTGTATTTTGATGGCTCAATAGTATAGCTATAACAAAGCATATGAATTTTGTAGTTGGTCACACATTTTTAGAGAAGACACTTTTTATGCAGACAGGCTTGCCTCTTTAGCATCTAACTTCGATGATTTTTGCCGGTGGTATTCCACTTCCTCTTTTGTTGCAACAGAACTTACTAGAAACAGGATAAGATTACCAAATTATAGGTTTGATTAATCCCTTTCATGGGTTTGGTTTGACCTCCCATGTCTTTTTGTAATCTTGTTTATCTTCTATAATGTTATTTCAGGGATTGTTGCTGTTGATCCTTTTTGCAAGGGATGCCAACCTATGGGAGCTTTTCAAGCCTTGTTTTTTATAACAAAAAAAGTGTAGAGTGTACTTTAAAAGGTAAAGTACTGTTGATTGAGAATTTAAATGAAGTTCTTTTGCCGATAAAAAAGAACAAATGCAATTTGGTTACTGTTGGTTATAATGCCTAATAAACAGATTAGGGCAGATAGAGCTAGTCTGCTACCGGTAGAAGTGGAGTGGCATTATAATCAGGTTGTCGATATGGAAGGTCTTGAGTCAATAAAGTTCAGTTCGGCTAAATTTGAGAGTTAGTAATTAAGACTGAGGTAGTTTTAGAACAAATACAGATACATTGATTTTTATTTTTTTATAAAACTAGTAGTGCAAAACATCGATCTAGAACCAATGATTTCAACTAAGTTGGCATACATTGATCTAAATACTCGATTATACATTATTTAATTTCAAACTAATAATATTATTAGGGTTAAATATATTTTTAGTGTTAATAATATATCTACTTTTTTATTTGTCTTTTAAAATTATTTTTAGAAATAGTCTTTGTAATATTCAATTTTTGTTGTGTTAGTCCTTATAAAATGCAATGACCAAGAGAAAATCACTTCAACATGTCATGTCATGACACGTTACTTTAATCAATTCTTGTTCCAATCTCTCTAAATATACTTGCTTTTATTTTAATCTCTAACTCTAGATCAACCTTCCCTTTATCTTTCCCCTTTCTTAGATCTAGTGGTCTTTGTTTCACGGTGTAATTTTCATTTTTTTCAAAAATCACATTTCCAACAATATTATAGTCAGAAATATTATTTGCATGAACTTGTTTGGTTAGTATTTAGTAATCCTTACTTGAGATAGTGAATATTTATTGAGACGTTTTAGTAGGTATAATCAATAAGTGTTGAACCATGTTAAATTTATATTTTTATTATTTCTCTATAATGTATTTTATATGGTGTTACCTTCTTGGAACCTTATTAGGTGAGGTTTGCCCAACAAAGCGTCATCCATATATAAATGTGTCTCATTTTAAGAAGAAAAAATTAGTGTGTCCATTGCTGTATATAAGTATATATATAGAAATTTAAGAATTTTTATGTTCCATTTTGATTTGGTGTACCATTGCTGTATACACGTGTTTGTGTAAATTCTTAGACTTTTTTTTCTTCTTTTCAGTTTTTCATCTATTTCTCTATTAATAGTCATTGCATGGGCAATGGGGAGGTTGTTGACTTGGTGTGAATTTGGAAGACATTATGTGAGCTTTAACACACCAATTCAAATGTGAGCACAGTGGCGGAAGGACGCATTCTAAGTTGCATATTGTCATTAGCACATTAACACACCAAAATCTGTGCGGAGCACGCACACACCTCTAAAGCACAAGGAAACTCCCTATTCTGTGCATGTTAACAATGCCAAATCTAGAGCTAAACAATTGCAGAAATCAAAATGCACATATTTAGAGCAACCGATGCATATTTTAGTATGCCAGAATAAAGCATGACCACACCAATTTTTATTATGAAACATATATAAATAAAAGGTTACTTGTCTAGCTCAAACTGAAAATTGAAACTTGAGTATTCTAAATTGATATATGCTTGTCATGCTTGATTAAATCCCCAAGTGACTGACACATGCATACTATAACAAAGGATATAGAAGATGCTTGAAAACACATAACAACCTCTATGCATTACTAAAGGAATTCTTTCTTGAGTGTCTTGTGGCATCTATGTTACCTTTCTTCATGATAGGAAAAAACCCTAGACTAGTCAAGGATGGTTGAAGTACTTCATAGAAATTATTCTAGCGTCATATTACAAACCAAAAACCTAGCCAGGACTGAATATTTAAAACTATATACCCCTAAATCATAGTTCATAATATATATTTGTCTTCATATCAAGCCTAAATGTGGTATAACTCGGATGAAATCAACTCAATTCTAACCAATTTCAAGTTTTATATAGTATTCACAATTGTTTGGCTAATGTAGGTTTCTTGCAACTGCTGCTCAATGCGTTACAGCACATGACACTTATTTTTAGGAGAATTTTATTTAAAAAATGGCATAATTAAAAGAATGTTCTATTTTTATTTATAATGAAACATAGGTTGACAGGTTGAAGCTATATTTTGAGTTACAAACATACCTAATCATAAGTCTCTCCTTTAAAATAAATTAATTTTTCCGATAAAAACGAGTTATAGGACATGTCTACTTATAGACATGTCTTGTAAAATAAATTAATTTCCCTGATAAGAATTGGTTACAAGACATGTCTACTTATAGATATGGCCTAAAAAATTAATTTTGCTGATAAAATTGAGTCACATAGCATATCTACTTCAAGGTTTCCTGACCAAATTACACAACTTTAAAAAGAATATATCTAGAGTATTGTACTCCACTTAGTTGTGGGATAAGGCTATATATTGGTATACTGTAGTTTATTTAGTTGAAGCTTTTCGCATCCTTGCCTTTATTATTCTTATAGTTTCGTGTACAACAATTTCTAACAGAAGCAGCCAAGAAATATGCTGCTATAAGTTATTTTAGTATTAGAACTCAACTTAGTTCTTTATTGTTTATTGCAATGTAATTCACTAGCATATATAGCCATATATGGTGATGAAATAGATTAATTAGGTTATGTTTTTTAGGTTTTAATTAGACTTAATGAACTAAATCAATTATGAAAGAATTACAGTGTTTGTGTATGTATGTGTGTACAAGTCCAAATTTCATATTATTTCAGACATTATACAGCTTAAACCAGCTCCTCCTTAAATAAGCCAAGCCTAAACAAAAGTGATTGGCCAAACTAAGCTTAATAATAATACACCTACTAGTGTGAAATGGCAATGTAGAAAGAATTGTTTGTCATATAAAGTCCTGTTAGTAATAGGCTTATCAACATTTCTTAACAATCATAGCACTGACTTGCAAAACACACAATTAGTGTGAATTTTCAACACCACACCACATGCATGACACGTGAGAACAACATATATACCCTGCAATGCTAAATGGACAGATAATTTTGAAAGAATTCAACCATAATTTGGTCAAGATTCGAGGGTGGTAGTTGAAATTAAAGTAGAGGGGCCATTCATATGCGAAAAGATACTAAGAGCAAACAATAGGTATCCTAGATCCAATTCTTAAGACTAAGATAATTTACAATTAATTATATCACTAATTATGATAATTAATCACATAATCTGATTGTAACAATGAAATATTATTCTTATTTTATGAACAACTTTTACATTTATAAAATAATATTCTTTTTTTATATTAACTATATTCTTGGTACTAGCAAAAAATATAATAATATTTCATTAAAATATTTATTTAATTAAATTAAATTTTCTAATTTAATTATCAAATAAATTATTTTTTTACAAAGATTGAAACACTCATTTGTGAGTGATCATGTAAGTTCAATACTAAATCGATAGTAAATTAGTCATAATTAATTTACTAATCAAGATAGACGTCTAACAACACTCCTTAACATCTTTTACCTTTAAGAATAATGTAATAATTTTTTCCATCATTTATAACTTAAGATTAACTCTAAAGTATAGTATTATTGTCAAACTCTAATAAGCTAACACATTTAATCAATAAATGACTTAAGAAACTTTTTTCTTCTTTCATTCAATTATCCTAACCAAGGTCAAACTCATTACTTAGAATTGATGGATTTCTTCTTGATTAATCATTAATTCTATAAATATGTAATCATATCTAATATTCATTTAACAAATGTCCTAAGGCATTAAGTATCTAAATTAAAATATAACAAATAACTAATTACTATAATAATTTCAAGTCAAAGGAAACTATTATATTTCTTCTTGAGAACTTCCTATTGATATATCAAGATAATATTAACTATTAAAAATTCTCAATTAAGTCAGTTCAATGATGACATTCACATATACATCATCTGTATATACAATTTAAAAAATAAGATCTATTAATCTTTATCCAATAAAAACTATTACATATATATTGATCTATTCGGATTATTAATGTCATGTTCACAATAATCTTATGATAAAAAATAATTTAGATTAAAATTATAAAAACTTGTTTCTCTTTGTCATAATCTTTATCATGATAACAAATCTCTAATTTTAATCAAGGACTTGTCAAATTAAACATTTAATAAAACAATAAATATGATAATAAAATAAAAAAATATTTTTTTATTAAAATTGATAATATGATAGAACGAATCTTAGACATACATATTTATCTCCAACAATTCTCCGCCATCTCTCTCTCTCTTTAAAAAAGCATTATCTACCTTTTTCTATTAGCAAATGAAGAAATGCATTCACTAAATTGAATACAAAGAGCACTCAAACCCAACATATAGATGTAACATGCCCAACTTAGTTTTCCTATAAATAAACTATAAACTATATCTACTGAAAACAACCTAGATACATATATAAAAGTTTCAGGTTTAGTACTCCTCCTACCAGCTTAGTCAAATTAATGAGCCCCAAAAAAAGGCTATAAGACTATATATAAAACCTATTGAAGAAAGGGTATCTCTTTCAACCACAAGCATTTAAGACTAAACCTTCCTTTCTACCATGTATACCAGGATAACTGGATATGGTGTTGCTTTTCATCACGTGATGGAAGCTTTTGGTTTGCTACTATCTTTGTTATAAACTAGGAAAAGGATAAGATGTTCACGTTTGTGAGGGTGAAGGGCAATTCCAACTGAAACTATGTTGGCTATAAGAGAGCCTAGGAGTAATGAAATTAAGGTCAGTGTTGTGTTGGAAGGATTAGGTGTTAAAGCTGAACTTTTGCATTTAATTAAACAGCTCTTTGGATCAGAGGAGACATCTTTGGATCAGAGGAGACATCATGAAATGGAAAGAAAAGAATAATAATACATAAATTATCTTTTATTTTAAATACTTCATCAATATTTTTTTATTTTTCTTTATCTCTCTTTCTATCACATCATAAATCTTATAAAAGCTATATTTTTTTTCTAGATGTTTGATAACATTTGGGATGTTTATCAAACATTTTCCGAAACAGAAAATAAAATAAGGGTATGTTTAATTTGAGAGCATGTTATTATTTTCATTTAAAATTTTTACTTTATCTTCTGTTTACATTTATACAAGAAATTGTGAACAAAATTTTATTTTATAATTTCCTTTCAATTTTTTGATGATAAGAAACAAAGTAAAGATAAAATGTTTTATGATTATTTTTTATCAAGAAATAAAAAATGAAAAAGATTTTGAATTTGACTATAGTGCTAGACTCTTGGTACACATTAAAAATACTTCATCATTTTCTTGAGATAGAAATATTGTTATTCTATTAGCTAAATATTTATTAAATCCATCCATCAACATAAAATGAAAAAGAAAATCTACAGAACCCACTATTTTCTTATACAAGTTAAAGAAACCCTAGTCTTCATTTAATGTTAGAGAGAAGATCTTATATTTTTTCCATTTTTTTCATATTAATTTCTCCATCTCAAAATAAGTGTTGTATTTTAAAAAAATCTCAAAATAAATGTTATGTTAGCTTTTCTTCTCACTAATACTCTTAATAAGCATCACTTTATCACTTTAGCTTTTTAATATAATATTAATAATAAGGTTAATTTTGAAAACGCTTAAAAAAGACAGAAGCAGATAATATAACTCAAATTCAAAATGTTAACATTTAAAAAAAAAAAGTTTGGAATCTTATTAGTAATGTACCTGTAAAACTTTTTTTTGTCAAAATTTTAAAACATAACAACATAAAAGAGAAAGTAAGCTTTAAACAAGGAAATGGTTTACTGAAAAGTTAAAAATTGCAACTAAAAGCAAAATAACATCGTACTTGATGCGTTCAATCAAATGGCAGAGATCTCCCTACAAACACACGATTCTTGACTGTCTTAATTAGTATTTGCTAGCTCGTCTCCAAAATTATTTTCATCATATCAACCCATTATAAGATATTCTTCAGTAGTCCCAAATGAATGTGGTAAAAAGTTATAGCTCGGCAATAAATTCCATCAACTAGAACAAAAAAGTTTAGCCGCATGTCACCTAAAATATTCAACTTATGCTCATCAATATTGCAAGAGAAATAGTGATAATTGTAAGTGTAAAAAGATTATGATTTAAGATTATGAAAGAGGGGGCGAAGATTAACAATTTTCTAACAAAAACTAAAGGTCTCCAAATTTGTGAAGATAAAATCTCATCAAGCTGTTATATGATCAGGAGACTCATCCTATCAATTCTTGACTTTAATTTGCACAAAAGATGCATTGCAAGGTGATATTAATTAGAAGCTTTTGTTTGGAGTAGATACTAACACCATGCATGCTAATTTTAAAAAGTTCGTGATTGATGGTTTCATGTTATTAAATTCTTAAGTTAACTCGTTAATTCTTGAGTTTACAAGTTCATTTGTCGCGAGTTGACTCTTGAGTAAACTCTTTTTTTAGTAGACTCTAGGTAAATTCTATAAACTCTAAGTAAACTCGGTAGACTCTCGACCGAGTCAACAAGTTAGCAAGTTAAAAAAATTAGACCAAAATGTAAGTCATTTTTTTATTATTTTCTATCTGTTTAGCATTCAACATACCTTTATTTAGCGTGTTATTCTCAAATATAAAATTTTCACCTTTAATAATATCAAACCCTTGTTCTCTAATAACATCAAATCTTCGATGAGAATGATCTATCACTACTATAACTTCTACAAGTTATTGTCTAGTGATGATTTATTATTACTAGATTTGATTATTTAAATATTTTGAACTTTATGATTTACTGTTTTGCTTTATTATATTATTGAAATGTTTAATTAGTATGTTATTTATACATATTTTGTTATTATTTTTATATGAAGTAGACTCTTACGAGTCTATGAGTTGAGTCTATAAAACTCTCACGAATCTACATAAACTCTCGAGTTTGATAACCTTGGATGGCTTATAAGTTGCAACTACGAGAGAAAAAAAAAATGGTGATCAAATAATTAACATTATAAAATATCTATGAACGTGTCCTATTTTTCTTGATGCCGAAAGATGTAAAAAACTTCAAGGCATAAGAAAGTGTCATTTTCTATTGATATATCTCATTATTCCTGTATGAAGGAACAAAAGAAATATTCATATAAACTCATTTAGAACATATGCATCTCTTCTCATATCATTTTCTATTTCAGTACGTCAGTTTTTTATTTTGTTCAATTTCCTTTTTAGCATTTGAAGGGTTAAGAGAGACGACCACCCCCTCCCAACAAAATGAAAAAAAAAACATAATTGAAGAGTATTAAGAAATATGTAAATTTCACAAAAACCACATGAATATATATGTACGATCAAGCATAACAAAGTGTTACATTCATATTTAAGTTCTTTCCCTTTTGTTTGTTAACTCTTTCTCCAAAGTCAGTTTGCTGACAATTCAATTATTTTATGTAGCATTTCATCATGCTTTTTAAACACTTAACTTTTTTTTTGAGATAAACATACATTTAACTTAAAGATAGTTTATTAAGAAATGTTCAAACCGTACACAAAACTATATTACTCCAAAACAGACAGCACAAATTCCAAGTGCTCCTACAAGAAGAAGCTCCAATTAAAGTTCTAACTCCAGCCAGAAAATCTACTTGTATATCTATGCTAAGGGTAAAAACGAAAAATTCTATATCACTTAAGTTGTTATGCTCAACACACTCATATATATGAATAATTATAAACCCTCTTATAACACTCATATTGTATATCTATTCTATATTGCACGGTTTTATAACTAATGAAAGCTACACCAAGCCACATATGACTCTCAGTTGTTGTCTAGGACTTGATTAATTGCTAAATAGATTAGATCTTAGGTTGAGCATTTTTCAATTTCAACTGCATACATACATACATACATATATATATATATATATATATATATATATTCTTACAATACTATTTCTTCTACTAATCTTGCTAATACTTCATAAGAAAAATAATTAAATGAAAAAGTAATACATATAATATTTTGGGAACATTTAATAGTTTCTTTATCCAGTAAGTGGGATTAATGGAAATATGTTATAAGAGGATTTATAATTATTCATATTTAAAAGGAAAGTGTAGTATTTAATGTTATAAATGCACCTCCATCATGTTTTTTTTTTAAAAAAGGCTTTCTATATGGATTCCTCGACCAATAATGTCAAGACACTAGCATAACCCCAGTAATAATAATACTAATAAACCTTGGAATGAGGTTAGTGTGTGAACCCTTGTTATACTAAAAACTGTGGTGATCACACTCACACCGCACATTATTTTATGGAGCATCACAAGCTCCTTGCAGATAGTTACATTTTCCTTTTTTTTTTATATTTGGAGCACCATTTTTTTTATCAGCATATTTGGAGCACCATATTAATTACTATTTTAAGGTTTCCCTCACTTTATTCGATGATAGAAAGAAGTATAGAGAGTCCAACCCTACTTAATCATAAATAAAATATTTAATGATCAGGAGATATGACTGGAGGAATCATATCATCGTTATGTGGTGCTGCTATAAGAAAACTTGCTCTCTCGTTATCTCTCTCTCTCTCCATCCCATGAACATTGTACATGTCAGTGTTTAGTACATATGATACATCACTAACCTACATGTACAAGCTCCTTCTTCGCCCGTTACTGAGGGAACAAGGTTCCTTTGTTCATTCCTGCCTGTCACCATTATGTTTAATTTGTTGGGGAGGTGTGGGGTACTTATTAATATGTTAAAATTACTAAGATATATATAACCTCATCTTTGGTTCGATTTTAACTTAGAAAATACCTGCATCCTAATAGAAGAAGCCATATAAAGTTACAGCCTCTTAATTAGCCCACCCATCAATCTAAGAATTTGTTAATTATGCTCTAAACAAGGATAGGATCGATTGTTAGGTGCATCGTACGTAGATGTAAACCATTGTACACTACAATCAATTTTGCTATTGAATCCCTTGGTAGTTATATTTAGACATCCCAATTATACAAATACCGCATTAACACTCATCATTTTTCTGTCTCTTTTTCTTTGACATATCACATTTGTAGTTCTCCATCTTCTTGATCTCTAGGTTTCTACTAGCTATAGCTAACATGTGAGTTCAAGGATCATTTCAAGTTCCACAAAATCCCTTTGCTTAGCTACAATAGTGCACCCCAAAATAATAATAAAAAAGAAACGGTACGAAAATAAAACTAGATCCTACCCAGTGTGTTTTCATGTTTATGACAACTACATGACAGTAAAAGATGCAAAAGTACATACATATGCACATGTATAGATGTGCATGAAATTTACTAGCACACAAATTATAGGAACACCAGGTATGAAGAGAGGGGATGCTAAAATTACCATAAGCAGAAGCAATAATCACACAACACAATTAAATTTATGAACAAGAAAAGGGAAAGTTGAAATAATTAAGGAAGAGAATGGTGATGAGCACCTGGAGCTAGCAAATTCATAGAGCTTCCCTCTTGGAGAGAAGATGATTAGAGCAACCTCAGCATCACACAGAACTGATAGCTCAAAGGCCTTCTTCAGCAACCCATTTCGCCGCTTTGAGAAAGTTACTTGCCTGCTTGTGGCATTCTCTATACGCTTCATCTGAGTCTTTCCCCTCACCATTATCTCTTTTTTGACTTCTTTCTGCTGACTCAAATCATGCATCAGTACCCAAAAATAGATATCAAACTACAAAATCACTTCTACACACATAAACATATGTGTAATAAATAGGGTCAAGAAGAGAAAAATTACTTCTACACACACACACATGTATAGGGTCAAGAAGAAAGTCCTCACCAAGTAGCTATAGAGTAAACCAAGAAATTAAACCTTCTGATGATGGGGAAATGGAGAGATTTGCAGCAAATCTGACCCTTCCAAGTAAGACTTGAAGACACAGAAAGCTAAAGCAGATAGAAAAATGCAACAGATTAGAATCACTATTATTAATCACAAGACTAATTAACCCCCCCCAAAAAAAAAAAAATGTAAAATATATATGAAGGATGAAGGTTACAAAGAAATGGGAAGTCAATGAAAAAGCAGAAGAAAACAAAATCCTGAATCCTTACATAAGTACAGATTTCAATGAAAAGAAAGAGAACCAATTGTTCAATTAGTGTGAGGAGTAAATTCAAGTTTCTTCCCAACAAAGGATCTAAACACCCCAAAAAGGAAAAGGATTTTTTTATTTACAATTTATTTTATCCTAGATTGGAAGATACTTGCCAGCAAGAAAAGCAACCTCAAATACAAGCAGTTCTCTCAGTAAGCAAAGGAAAAAGGTCGGGTTACCAAAACGAAGCAGATATGCACCAAATTGGCAAAATCAAGGGAAAATCTTTTGAGCCAAGGAAGGGAGCTAGGAATAATAAAGGCTCGAGCCTAGAAAAGGAAAAGGAAACAGAGAAAAATAAGAACCAAGAATCCAAAGAAAGCAGCAAGGACCCCAAAAGAGAAAGAGCGCACACACACACTGCAGAGAAATAGAAGAAAGAATAAAAAAGGGTATGCTAATGCTACATAATTGAGATATGTATGTTGAAGAAAGCGTTGGATTTGACCTATCTTTAGCTAAGAGAGAAAAGAAAGCACAGAAGACACACACCAGCTTTCCTTATTCATCCACCTTGTGTTTCCAACACCATTTTAAGAAACAAAAATATTTTTTATATATGGTTATTGAGAAATTGAAACCTCATCCCTTGCTTGTTTTGGTAAAACTAGACGCCAACTGGACCAAAAAAGAAATTTTCCGCATCAGAGCACGTAATGGAAAAATAATATGTGAAAATGATGCTGCGATTTTTTCTATAAAAGGACATGGGGAAAAATATGCATTTAAAGGACCACAGTGAAGTCCATATGGAACCTTTCATAAACAAAAATAATAATAATAATATATTATTATCTTTGCCAAATCACCTCGCGCAAGTGGAGGGTTCAAATTGTTTGGTTGGTCATCTAATTTGTACGTACTGTATATGCATAATAAAAATAAAAAAGTATTCGAAAAAAAATTATTCGACCTTTAAAATGTGATCTATGCTTTTTCACAAGTTTTTTACTCATTTCATTATGATTAAGTTATCGAAGAAATTTCATTTAATATTATTTATTAATGAAATGTTTAATAATATCATTTTAATATAATATGAATGCAATTACTTTCCTATCGTAAAAAAATAGAACGCATTAGGATGATAATTTGGTGACTTTTATAATTTTAGGTTATACTTTAGACGGTTTATGTAAATTAAACTCTTATTTTATGTAAACATGTGTACAGATTTTTATGCATAAAGAATAATAATTTCAATCTAATTAGATAACAAAGTTCATTAATTTTATAATACTTATTTTTAAAATCATACCTAAATATTTTTTTTATTAATTGATAGTATAAAAATTTTCCAAAGAAATGTTAGAAATATACACGTTATTTCTAATACTATACGTAGTTAGTTAATATTTATTAAAAAAATGTACAATAATAAGTGAAAGACCATTAAATAGGAGTGGGATTGGCATAATTTTATGATTATCAATAAATTTTAGTTAATTATAAAATTATGTATTAAAAATTATATTTTTAGTATTTTTCATATTTAAACTAATAGCTCATAGGAATTAAACTCTAGGGCTCCATTTGGGGTGGTTTCTCACTTTTAGTTTTAAAATTTTTAAAAATCAAAATCAATTCTAGTTTTTAATTTTGAGTTTTGTTTATTGTTTGGTATTTTAGTTTTTAAAAAGTTGCTACAAACTAAAGATAAATAAAATGAGTTAATCATTTTATCTTATCTTATTCTGCTGTGAAATAATGGGACTGTGAAATAATGGGACTGATAAAAGTAGCTGGTTGGGAGTGACAACAATAATGGTGTGGCAATAGTGATGATGCCGATGGAATGGTAGTGGTGATGATGGTAGTGGGGTGAAATAGTGGCGACAACAATAGTGACAGTAGTGGTGGATGGGGATGGTGACAGTAGTAGCGGTGAAATGATGATGACAGTGTTTTAAAACCTGGATCAACCTAGTCAGTTTGATTGTGACCAAAGGTTTGGACGAGTCGAGTTGCCTATCGAATCAATCATGCATTGAACTTAATGCAACCCGATATGATCAAGTCAGGTTTGTGATTAAACTGATGATCCACTAACCCCAGTCAGATCACGTCCAAGGGAGGAAACACATTGAGTCATGCAGATCAATTAAGGTTGAATTTAGAATTTAAATTTGTTTTAATAAAGACTTGACCATGCGGGTCAATGTAATAACACAATGCCTTGACTCAACCAATAACCAATTCGATTTTTAAAATTATGGGGAGTGGTGGGGTGGAATTGTGGCAACGATGATCACAATGACGATGGAAGTAACAGAATAGTGGTGGAATTTTGCCGAAAATATTTTGTTGATCGAAAAATCGAAAATCAGAAATTTGTAACCCCCACGGCCTAATTTATTGTTATTGTTGGGAAAAAGAGAGAGAAAATATCTTTTAAAATTTATAAATAAAAAAAAATTAAAAGAGAGAAAAGGGATGAAAAATAAATAAAAAAGGAAGAAATGAATAAAAATAAATAAGAAATAGAATTAAAAAATATTAATAGGCCCCACTTTATTTCCACTCTCCCCGCCTATTTTCATGCTACCAGCATAAAATATGTCCCTTTGTGATATTTATAGTTATTGTTTTGATATTATTTAGGGAATTAGAGGCATGAAAAGCGAGAGAAAAATATAGGGGGAAGTAGTGTGGTGCTGTGATGTGCAGTGCAGGTGCAGCAACTGTGGGGGCACAGCAGCACTGCACAGTTAAAAGTAGAGGAAACGGTACAATGTTAAAAACACGTCAACTTCGTCCGTACAACATCGTATATTGACTCACCAATAATGCCTCGAAAACTAAGCAACTTGTCATCAAATGTGATTATAACCATTCTGTTGCATTCACACATTTCCTTTCACCATACTGTTTAAATGCATTTAAACAAATAAATAATTATTAAAATATATTTATTTTTACAACAATAAATTGTTAAATTAATTTAAAATCTATAAATATGTAGATGAATTAATTTTAAATAAATATAGTACTGACTATATTAATTTTTAAAAGATTAATTATATTTTTTCTCTAAACTTTTTTTAAAAAAAAATATTATTAGTCTGTAAACAAAAATTTTAAAATTTTTTACATATATATTTTTTCTCTATTTTTATTTTAGTCTATGTGATCAAGTAATTAACGATATGATAGACACATAACTTATTATATAATCAATAAATTTAAAATGACAGCTAGATGTAAGTTTAAGTATATTTTTAATTTTTTATCTTTTCAAATTAGTTAATAACATCAAATTAGTTTATGAGAGATTAAAAATATGATTTATCAAAAACGTTATTGTTTCAGAATATGGAAAATATATTATACAAATTTTATTGTTTCAGAAATAGTATGGCAAAAATACATCTTCCATGAGCTAATTTATTCTATTTGTATACTATAAATTTGATTTTTTTTTTTAGATATCAGCAAATTATGGTATAATTAAGTCTTTTAACTTGTTGATCAAAATTCTTGCTAACCGTATGTAAAAAATATTTTGTTAAAAAAACATCTCGCTTCAATGATAAAAGAAGTACTAATATCCAAGTTTTTTTTAGATATAATTTCAAACCACAATTCCATAAAACTACAACATAACTAGAACTGAACATTTTTAAGTTTCATGGTGAAGAAAGGATGGGAAAGGTGTTTGGAGGGGAATTAAATGCGTATTTAGTTTTCAGTCTTGCAAACATTTGTTCACGTTTTCTAAAGCTGCAAACGAAAAAGGAAGCACTTGGTGAATTGAAAAAAACATGGGTTATGTTCAACCCAACATTTGCTAGGTAGATCGATTGATCGGCAAAAATTAATTATGTGTTCTTTTTGCTGAGTGCTGACTTATGGGTACTTATAGGTGATACCGTGATATATAATGTAAGCCACGTTTTAAAAGTTATATAAAAAATAATAATTTCTAATTTGGTTGATGTGTAAACATTTATAGTAATAATGCAAGACTATTAATAGAGTTTTTTTTTAAGTATTATGACTTTAAGACTTCTTAAGTGTGGAAGCTTGCATATATGTGAAAGTTTGTATATATGTAGAGTCGTATTTTAATATCATGCTTCTCTTTCCATCCAAAATTAGATGAAGCATAATATTAAGATGGGATCCTACATATGTATAAGCATTTTGGTACCGCTCTATTTCTTTTCATCTCTTCTTAATCATTAATGTATGACAATTTATTTTAATTAGTTTTTAATTTTTTTTATTAATTAAAAAATTTATCTGACAGTTGTGTAAATAATTTTTTTTAATAACTTCTAATGTTTTTTAAACGTTATTTGAAATAATATTTTTTAAAATGTTAATTTCTAATTTTTAATCCTTAATATATTTATTCAATTTTTTAGTTATTATTTTTAATAAATTATGATTTTATTATTTTTTTTATTTTATATTTTTTAACTACTTCAACGATTAATTTTATCAAATATTTATAATTTAATAAAATAATTTTTGAACTTGTATATATTAATTTCCAACTTTCAATTATTAATTTGCTTTTCAACTAATTTTACTCAGCATATAACCTAAATCAAACATTTCACAAGAGTAAAATAAATTACGTTAGTTATCTTAAGCTTCTTAATTCGCTTATAGGAACTTTTAAGCTTGACAAAAGAGAAAGGAAAAAAAAAAAGACATAGCTGTCACACAATTAAACGATACTCATATTGCTTAAAAACTTGTAAATTTTGAAAACAGATTGCCAGTATAATTTAAAATACTATTTAGAGCATTACCTAAGTAATCCGATGTTACATCAAGAGATGGAGTGAATTTTTTTTTTTTTAAAAAAAGGGAGGGACCCACACATTCAAACTTCTGCTCTAAAATGAGAAAAATATGAGGAAATGTTCACTCAAAATAACTCCCCAAAATACTCGTTTTTTTCATGAAATTTCTAATCGTGCTGGTGATTTTAGCTCGTCACCCACTTCAGCTTACTACTCCTTCAATCTACTTTTTTTTTATCTACTACACAGTTTTTAAAATAATAAATGTGTACATAAAATTAGTTATATGGGTGGCGATGCTGAAAAAATAATCTTTTATGAAAGGATAAATTAATCTTTATTTCTCTTAAATCAAACAATTAATATATCGGTACAGTCACTTTATTTTTGTTGGTACGGAAACCGAGACTATCGAATGGTGAAATGACTAAACGCTAACGAATAATTCCCTTTCAGACTAATGAACGAGAGAATATACTCTATTCCTCGATCAGGTTCGCAATCCACTCCAAAAAAAAAATTATAGCAATTGTTGTGAGCCTGAAGTTTCTATATTAAACTACTTTTAATATATTTGTGACGAAATAAAAATTGTAAAAGGCTAAAGTTAAAGAAAAGTGATAAAAAAAATGTTGTAAAGTAAAGTTATAAATGACAGGAATTGATTCATTTAAATGAAATTAATTAATTTTTTAATAAGTGGAAAATTAACTAACTAAAGAATTGTTTGGACTAATTATGAGTTTTTGGTTTTTAATTTTAAAAATAAAATATATTTAATAAAAATAGAGTTGAATTACTTTTTAACTTAATTTTAAAATAGTTTTATATTTATTATCAAAATTAAAAAAAAAAGTTATGCAAATTTGATTTTTTAGTTTTAAAAAACATATTAATTATTATCACTATTACCATTTTGCCACGATGTCATTTGATGTTGTCTCCACCATTTCATCATCACACCGCAACTATCATCACTATCACCATTCTGAGTGTCACCATCAATGTCGTCAACACCTTTATTTCTATTTTATCCCACCATCCATGTCATCTGATCAAGGCATTAGGTTATTGGGTTTGTTGTATGTTGGTTCATTAACAACAATTAGTTAGGTTCTCTTAGACTTTAGCAACTTAGTTATTTTTCTGTTCTCTAATATTCTATTATAACATGTAATAGTTAGGTAGTTTTAAGTTGGTTAAGTTAGTTAGGCTTAACATAGTATTTCTATTTCTTTTACTGCATAGTCTAGTTCAGAGAGAGATTCTGTAACCAGAGAAAAAATTCTACAGAGATTGAATAAAAGTGGCTGCTGAGAGTTTTCTTTCTCTAGAAAAAATCACATTTATGTGAAGTGTTTTTGTTCATCCCTTTTTCTGTATTTTACTTATTCTTGATCATACAAGAAACTCATTCTTTTGTGAAGTAAAATCTAATCTTGGCACAACAAACTGGTGTGGTGAGCGTGGAGCGATTTTGAGTTTGATTCAAGAAATGGGCTCGGCCAATCAGAGCCTGGTGGAAGCACTTGATTGAGAAGCCAAACTTGAAAAAATGATGGCTAATGGGGATAAGAAAGCACTACTACAGAAGGCACACAGTGTAATTATTCTCAGTCTTGGAGACAAGGTGCTGAGGCAAGTCTCTAAGAAAACAACTGCTGTTGGGGTTTGGTTAAAACTTGAAGGTTTGTACATGACCAAATCTTTAGTTAATCGTCTTTACCTAAAGCAGTCTTTGTATTCGTTTAAAATGCATGAAGATAGATCAGTATGAGAACAATTGGACTTGTTTAATAAATTGATTCTAGATCTTGAAAATATCGATGTCACCATTGATGATGAGGATCAAGCTTTGCTATTGTTGTGCTCTTTGCCTAAGAGTTACTATCATTTCAAAGAGACATTACTGTTTGGAAAGACTCTGTTTCTCTTGATGAAGTGTAGGCTACTCTGAATTCAAAGGAATTGAATGAAAGAAAGGAAAAGAAGTCCTCTACAAGTGGTGAAGGGCTGACAGCAAGAGGCAAGACCTTCAAGAAAGATATTAAATTTGATAAGAAGAAACAAAAGCTAGAAAACCAGAAGAATGGTGAAGGAAACATCTTCAAAATCAGATGTTATCACTGTAAAAAGGAGGGTCATACAAGGAAAGTTTGTCCTGAAAGGCAAAAAAATGGTGGCAGTAACAATAGGAAGAAGGACTCAGGAAATGCTACAATTGTTCAAGATGATGGTTATGAATATGCAGAGGCACTGATGGTGTCTGAAAAGAATCCAAAAACTAAATGGATAATGGATTCAAGGTGTTCATGGCATATGACACCAAACAGATCATGGTTTGAACAATTTTCTGATCAAGTAGATGGGTTAGTACTCCTTAGAGATAACAAACCTTGCAAAATTGAAGGAATTGGGTCTATAAGATTCAAGTGTCATGATGGGGCTGAAAGAATTCTCACAGAGGTCAGATATGTACCTGAGCTAAAGAGAAATTTAATCTCTCTTGGTGAATTTGATAAAAGAGGGTATGCGTTCAAGGGTGAAAAAGGAATATTGAATGTATTTAAAGACTCCATGATTTTCATGAGGGGAATTATGGAGAATGACCTCTATTCTATAGATGGTGAAGTTGTAATTGCCTCTGTAGCCACTACAACCGGAAGAGTTTTATCAAAAACTGCGTTATGACACATGAGGTTGGGCCATGTAAGTGAGAAAGGGTTGATTGAATTGGCAAAACAGAAGCTACTATGTGGGGACAGAATGGAAAGATTAAAGTTCTGTGAACATTGTGTCTATGGCAAAGCCTGTAGAGCCAAATTCAATGTTGGACAGCAGAGAACAAAAGGTACCCTTGATTATGTTCATGTTGATCTTTGGGGTCCAACCAAGACTCTCTCTCATTCTGGAGCAAGGTATTTCTTGAGCATTGTGGATGACTACTCAAGGAATTTGTGGATCTACATTCAGAAAACAAAAAATGAGGCTTTTGATAACTTCAAAAGTTGGAAAACACTTGTGGAAAACCAAATAGGCAGAAAGATCAAGAGGCTTCGTACTGATAATGGTCTTGAGTTTTGCTCTGAACCTTTCAATGAGTTTTGCAAAGAGAATGACATTGCAAGGCACAAGACAGTTGCGGGCACCCCTCAACAAAATGGTTTAGCTGAAAGACTCAATAGGACCATTTTGGAGATAGTGAGATGTATGTTGTTGAGTGCAGGATTACCCAAGATTTTTTGGGCTGAAGCAGCAATGACTGTTGTATATCTCATCAACAAGTGTCCTTCAACAACTCTGAATTTTAAAACCCCTGAGGAGATTTGGTTTGGCCATCCACCGAGTCTAAAACAGCTAACGGTATTTGGCTGTGTTGCTTATGCTCATATTAGGCAAGACAAATTGGAACCTAAAGCTGTCAAGTGCATTTTTCTAGGATATCCTGAGGGAGTGAAAGGGTATAAGTTGTGGTGTTTGGAGGCTGGTTTTAAGAGGTGTTTAGTGAGTCGTGATGTTGTCTTCAATGAAGCTTAAATGGCCTACAAGACCAAGACCAAGCCCAACATGGTTCAATCCAGCATTGATCAGAGTAAGGAAACTGATTCTAAAAAATTAAATTTTGAGGTGGAGACTGAGGATAAACATGCGGAAACACAAGTTGTTAATTGGTCTCTTGATGAAGTGAAATCTGAAGAAGAGGAACAAGAAGAAGCTGACTATGTGCTAGCTCGAGATAAAATCAGAAGGGAAATAAAACAACCTAAGAGGTATGGATATGCTAATCTAATAGCATTTGCTCTGGTAGCTGCTAGTGAAGTTTTGGAGGAAGATCCAAAAACTGTTAAAGTTGTCTTAGTTAGTAAGGAGAAAGAAAAATGGCTAAGTGCCATGAATGAAGAGATTAAGTCTCTCCATGACAACCATACATGGGAATTGATTAAAAAACCACCTAGTTCTAGAGTGGTCAGTTGCAAATGGATCTTCAAGAAGAAAGAAGGCATCCAAGGAGTTGAACCAGACAAATTTAAAGCTAGACTTGTTGCTCGAGGATTCACTCAAAAGGAGGGAATTGACTTCAATGAAGTTTTCTCTCTTGTAGTGAAACACAGGTCAATCAGAATTCTTATGGCTATGGTGGCAGAATTTGATCTTGTGTTAGAAAAAATGGATGTGAAGACAACATTTTTGTATGGAAAGCTTGATGAGGTGATATTGATGAAACAACCTGAGGGGTTTGAAGTCAAAGGTAAAGAGGATTATGTTTGCAAATTAAACAAATCCCTGCATGGTTTAAAGCAATCCCCCAGGCAATGGAATAGGAGATTTAATGAATTTATGGCTCACATACAGTTTCATAGAAGTCACTATGATAATTGTGTTTACTTCAAATTTCCTTCTAAAGCTGAGTTTGTGATATTGCTATTATATGTTGATGATATTTTGATAGCAAGTAATAGCAAGAGTGAGGTTGAAAAATTGAAATCTGAGCTGAGCAGGGAATTTGAAATGAAGGATTTGGGAGCAGCCAAGAGAATATTGGGAATAGAAATCAAACGAGACAGAAAAAGGAAATTGATATATCTGTCCCAGGAGTTATATCTCAGAAAAGTTCTTGAAAGGTTTGGAATGTTAAATTCCAAACCTGTAACTACTCCTATGTCACAACAATTTAAGCTCAGTACAAGTCAAGCACCTAAGACACATGATGATATAATTTACATGGAAGATATTTCATATGCTAATGTTTTAGGGTCACTGATGTATGCTATGGTATGTACTCGCCCTGACATAGCTCATGCAGTGAGCCTAGTAAGTAGGTTCATGAAAAATCCAGGCAAAGCACATTGGCAAGCCCTGAAATGGATACTCAGATATATCAGAGGATCACTTGGAAGAGTTCTAGTTTATGGTGGAGCTAGGAATAGCCAAAGAACAACTGTTATTAAAGGTTTTGTAGATTCTGATTATGCTGGCTGTTTAGATTCCAGGAAATCCCTCACAGGATTTGTATTCACTGCTTTTGGCACTGCAATTAGTTGGAAAGCTAGCTTTCAAAAGGTAGTGGCTTTATCAACCACTGAAGTTGAGTATATTGCTCTTACAGAAGTTGTGAAAAAATCTATGTGGCTTGAAGGCATTGCAAAGGAGCTGAAGATACAAAATGAAGTGATCACAGTACACTGTGACAGCCAAAGTGTCATTGATTTATACAAAAATTATGTGCATCATCAGAGGACAAAGCACATTGATATTAAGCTGCATTTTGTCAGAGAAGTTATTGGTCAAGGATCAGTTATAGTCAAGAAGATTTCAACTTATCATAATCCTTCTGATATGATCACAAAGGCTCTTCCAAGCAGCAAATTTTTCCATTGTTTGGACTTAATTCAACTGAAGGGTGATTGAATCCTATTTTTGCAGCCACTGTTTTTGTTAATGTTTTGTTATTGAACCAAGGTGGAGAATTGTTGTATGTTGGTTCATTAACAACCATTAGTTAGGTTCTCTTAGACTTTACCAACTTAGTTATTTTTCTACTCTCTGTTATTCTGTTATAACATGTAATTGTTAGGTAGTTTTAAGTTGGTTAAGTTAGTTAGGCTTAACATAGTGCTTCTATTTCTTTTACTGCATAGTCTAGTTTAGAGAGAGATTCTATAACCAGAGAAAAAATTCTGCAGAGATTGAATAAAAGTGACTGCTGAGAGTTTTCTTTCTCCAGAAAAAATCACATTTCTGTGAAGTGTTTTTGTTCATCCCTTTTTCTGCATTTTGCTTATTCTTGATCATATAAGAAACTCATTCTTTTGTGAAGTGAAATCTGATCTTGGCACAACAAGGTCAATGGTTGAATCAATGGGTTATTAATTGACTCGCATTATCCGATCTTCATTAAAAAAAATTAAAATTTTATGTCCAACCTTAATTAACCAATATGACCCAACACATTTCTTCCATTGGATGTGATATGACCTAGGTCAGTGGGCCATTAGTTTAACTACAAACTCATTCATGTTGCACCAAGTTTAATGCATGGTTGATTAGATAGACAACTAAACCTGACCAGACCTCCATGTTGTGATTGAACTAATCTAACAGACTGAGTCGATTTGAGTTTTAAAATACTGTCATTGTCATTTCACAGTTACTCTGTCATTATGACCATTTCACTATCATCACCACTGTCACCATCATCATTGTCATTATTTCATCCCCTCTATTATTGTCTAATCGTCATTATCAACATCACTAATCTTGTTACCTTTGTAACCATCATTATTTTATAATAGAATAAGATAAAATAAAATGATTGCCTCATTTTATTTATCTTTAATTTATAAGTTTTTTTTTAAAAAAAATAAACCCAATCTCAAAATCCAAAACTAAAAATAATTTTAATTTTTAAAAATTTCAAAACTAAAATAAAAAATTCATTGAGGACTAAGTTAAACCACTGAGAATTAGTTTGAGAAAAATTAACAAGGAGAGAGGAGGCATGTGAATGGTGTGGACTATTTGTGTGGTGGTGGGATGAACAGTTGTTATGACACGACCTGATGTGTGGCAGGATAGGATGAGATATGCCATTTATGTCAAAGTACATAGGTTTTTTATGGGAGCGAAACGTGTGTGGACACTGACAGCGCACATGAAAATAAATGCCGGATAAGAATGGACCACAAAGCGTGCTCTGTGTGTGTACCGCCTACTTCAATGCATCTATTAATGATCCAACGGCCACAAAACTCTAGAATTCATCTGAATCAGATTTTTGCATCAATCTATGTTGCGCGTCACTCCCCATATACCTGTTGCCGTCACCTTTTCTCAGATTTCTTTGCCTTTCATTTCGTGCGCACCTTTTATTTATTTATTTATATTTCTTCTGATATCATAATAAAGTATTTATTTTTAGACTAGTATATAACTAAAAATAATTATAATAATTTAACACCGATTTAAAATTTTAATTAATATTTTTTTAAAATCTTAAATAAAAATAAATTCATTTTTTAGAATATTTTTTTATTAGAATTTGTTATTACTCATAAAAAAGAGTCATTAAAAATAAAAATAAAATTAAATAAATAATAATTTAAGAATAACAGCATTAAAATTAATTATATTTATTAATATTTAAGTCTAAGACTACTTTTTTTTTTGTTAATACACAAATCCAGAGTAAATCCAATAAGAATCCTAATTATAAGACATAATTAATTAATTTGTTTATTTAAAAAGTTAGTTAGTTTAGTTGTTAATATTAAATTTATTTATAATTATAATATTTTTATAAATTTATCTTTAATTTTATTAAGAACTTGTTCATCTTTTCCGATCTTCATAGAAAAAAAAAGATAATTCATGGTATTTTATTTATTAGTTTGACATCTTGCTTCACAACTTTTCAATTTTGTAATTTTCAAATGTGTATTTTTCTACAATTTTTTACATTATTTTAGTTCTTAAAATTATCCTCTCTTTTTTTCTAACAACAGAAGATAAATAACAACAACAAAATCTTATTCCAGTATCTTTCTTTATCTTAACTATTTTATTCATATCTTAAGTGTAATATCTTTGTTAATTTCTCCATTGTATCTGATACAATGTTTATAAATTTCATACAAGTGTATAAAACTAAAAAGTTAGGAAAAATAATTTCACTAGGTTTGCTGTTAACTCCTGTCAATTTATTACACTGTTTGTGAGAGAGAAATGTCCACGTACCAGATTAAGTTTTTACATATATTGGTTGTCTGTTCAAATGTTTGTCGGCCACGTACCAGAATTCGTTGATGAATTCAATTATTTTCATAAAAGCTACGGTCCCTCGTCCATCTGTTACATATAGTGCCTTTTGTTTTTAATTTTTTTTCCTTCTATTTGGTCTTATTTTTATAACCTTCAACAAGAAAAAGTGTATTATTTTTATACTATTATTTACGATATTTAACTTCCGCATACACTTTATAACTTTCAGGTTTTGCGTGCATAGTTTTACTCGATGCATGGAATCATGTAGAGAATCAAATAGCTTCTGTGGAAGATAGAAAGATCCGGATCTTGATAAGGAGGGAGAAGCAGGAAAGAGGGGGGAAAATGGCATCGTGGCTGCAAATCCCTCTGATGACACATGGCGGACAATGGCTCCGATATCAGATATTGCGAGTTCAAAGTAAAAGGTTGTATAATAAATTAATCTAATGGTTATTAAAGATAGTGCACCTTGGACAACATAAACAAGTGGTACAATATAGAATCCATCCAGCTAGTTGTTAAGTTAATAATCATATTTCACTTTAGTTTTTTATTGTCCTTCTATAACATTTGTTACCATAGAGTATAGTCATATGTACAGTAGTAAAGTAAAACTTTGACATTTAAGTTTGATAGACACTTTTCAATCATATGTAATTTTTGTTGTCTTTTTTTTATTATTTAAGTCATCTCATTTGTATTTTGTATGTGAAATTTTCTTTAATTTCTTTATTTTCTTTTAGTATTGATCCTAAATATATAAACTTAAAAACGTAGGATATGACGTTTTTTTCTCATTTTTACTTCCATGTGACATTTCTTAGTTCTTGCTAAAATTATAATATATGTACTATGTCTTACTTCTACTTAAGTTGATACCCTTTAATTTTTTTTTTTTTAAAGTTTGTCTTCAAAGTTCAAGTTGAGAGTTAACTTCTTCCCTTGATTCATCAATCAAAACTATATCATCTGGGAAAAAATGCAACAGGGGTTAGACTTTTGTATGCCCCTATTAAGCATAACCATAATTAGATTAAACAAGGAGTTAAGACTGAACCATGAAGTAAACCTATCCTATTGGAAAATCCTTAGTCTTGCCTTTAGTCTTGCCTTTTAATGTTCTCACATTAGAAGTTAGTCCCTCATACATGTCTTTATAGTTGAATATGAGCCACATGAACAACTTTCTTTTCCTAAGTCTTCTATAACAATTCTGTTGACACTTGATCCATCATAAGTTTTTTTCAAGTCAATAAGAATCCTATGTAACTCTCCATGTTTTAATGTTCTCACATTAGAAGTTAGTCCCTCATACATGTCTTTATAGTTGAATATGAGCCACACTAACAACTTTCTTTTCCTAAGTCTTCTATAACAATTCTCTGGACACTTGATCCATCATAAGTTTTTTTCAAGTCAATAAGAATCATATGTAGCTCTCCATCTTTACTTTGGTACCTTTCCATCAACCTCTACAAAAGATAAAGTGCTTCAATAGTATACCTTTCAGGGATAAACCAAATTTGTTCTCTTAAATCCTTGTCTTAAATTTCTTAATTTATGCTTAATCATCTTCCCCATAGTTTCAAAATGTAACTCATAAGTTATATACCTTTGAAATTAGCACAATTCTAAACATTCCTGTTATTCACAAGGATAAAATATATTTTTAATTTCTATATTTTCATCGAATATTATTTTTAATTTCCACTGTTTTTGTATACGAATCACTACTTTTTAAATACCAAAACAATAAACTACGAAGGAGGTCTAGTATAAATATAAATTCATAATCATGCGAAGTCTTGATGGAATTATGAATAATTTTAGAAAAAAAATATAACTTTCTTATTAATTTTAGAATAATGTATATTACTTTATATTAATGTGTGTGTGAGAGAGAGAGAACATGCTGCTGGCTGAGAAGCAGCATATACCCACTTCTTATCTGAGACCTCTAAGAACTACCAACAAAAGAATTAATAAATGAAATCATGACGAACTCTAAAGCAACAAACCATTCCTTCATGATACTAAACAATCCAAATAAATTACATTACTTTCTTCATGTTCACATCTTTGAAAAAAAATACAGTTATAATGTTTGTTACAAATTGACACGTTGGTTCAAACTTTACATGAACCACATGGACCCTAAATGTCAGCATGGTCCCTGAACCAAAACTCAAATGTTGGATCGGTGTGATCACAACATCCAGGTAACTGACATCTAGCTGTGCAAAACTGACCTAGCTAACAAAAAACATCAAATGAAGCAGGATGGATGGCACAGATCTTCACCAAATAGTTATGCTTTACGAGTAATTAATCAGAGCAAGGTAAAAAAATTAAAAGAGAAAAGGAAAAAAAAAAAAAATGAGGCCACTGCATCCTATACTGTATGTATTCCCCAGGAATCCCTACCCATTTCTTTTCTTTGTAGTCCACAAAAGACCTGAATGTGAAATCCATCCATCACACTATTTCTATCACTCCATTACCTTCAAATTCTTTTTGCTGTGGCTGAGGTGTAAAAAATGCTATGAGAAGAGGATTTCTTCTAAGGCATGAAAGAAAGTCATTCTTGTCAATTCTTCCATCATTATCATTGTCAAATAACATAAAAAACTCATGGACCTACAAGTAACCAGTTTAAGTCAGTCAGACTACAACAAGAGTGTTAAGAATTTTAATGACAGAAACACTGGAGAGAAGAAGTGTTTACTAAATATAAATTACCTCATCCTCACTCCAATTGAGGATAGCAGGTTGGATGAAATCTCGTAACTGATTTTAAAAGGAATTGAAAAGAACATGTTAGGGATAACCCAACACAGTAAGGGCAAATAGGAAAACAAAAGTCTATAATACCTCTTGTTCAACAACATAGGTCTTTACTGCACCGCCACAGCCAGCAAAGGCTTCTTCAAAGGTTTGATCGAACCCAGGTTGGGACATAACATGGGCAGATCCATACAAGAACTGGAAGCAACATACAATTACAATCAAGTGCACAAGACATAAGAGTTGTAATCAACAAGGACATTTTGAACCTTGTATTGCAGTTTTTGGCACAAAAAACAAAATAGTAAAAATGTTGTAGTATCAATTGCTACTTCTGATCAATATAGCACAGAAACAGGGTAAATTATTGCAAATAGTTACCTGTCTGAACGTAATTGTCCCACTCTTCTCCACATCAATGAATGAAAATATCTGTAATATAATATGATAAGCATGACAATCAACAGGCAAAAAAAGCCAGCAAAATGAACTCAAGTCATGCAGGAGTTCAGGTTTTGGTAACAGAAAGAACACCGGTGGCAAAGAGGAAGTAGGATAAATTTTGCTAAGCTGAAAAAATGCAGCAAAAAGGGAAGAAAAACAGAATGCAGAAAATTTTATTTCAAAATTACAAGTATACAAATAATATTGTAGCATTCTGATAATAACTTATTATAAAATATGTCATGCATGTGGAATTAGAGAATTTAACATAAAATATAAGGATCGGAACATCAAATCTTGAGGGATTTTAATCCCACAATATTAAAGAAATTTTGAGCTATTTGATAACTAACCTTTGCAGATAGTGGGCAAGCCTTAAGTCTTAAAACCCTCAAGAAGTCATGATATTGAACACGACCACTGTAAGCAAGATACAGACTCCATCATAAAAGTGGTAAAGTTCACCAAATACAATCACATGTATAGGCCACAGTTGCTAGAAAGGAAAAGCAAAAAAAAAAAAGAAAGAAAGAAAGACTTGCACAAAAACATGGATTCAAAAACCATTATGATACTCCAATGGTTTGGCCCCAATGTGTATGAATGCAAGGATTTATAGATTTTTCACTGAGAATTTCCAGCAATCATCATAGAAAGGAGACTGATTAGCTTGCAATAAGGCTTTTTCAATAACTCTATGAGGAGGCATTTGGTGCACATGTACCATTTACTATGGTTTTAAGGATTCCTACAGTTAGTATGACAATTGTTATTTGTTAATCATCTTACATTCTTAGGCATGTGTGATGCCCTTGTTTGACTGCAATTGGTAATCTTAAATATCTAACTTCAAGGATTACAGGCACAAACATCTAAGATTCCCATGCTAGAAAGAGCAACACATGCCCATACACCTAAGGCATCTGAGGTAAATAGGGGGAGTTGAGATGCATGCAGTAATCTCTTAAGTCACACCCATGTACCAAACATATACATCTTGTTCAAGCCTCCAATTTGAGTGAAAATGTCTCAGCACCAAGTGCCCCAATAAATGCCCAACCAAAGAAATAAATTCATGTTGATGTTATATAAATGGTAACTTCCAATTTTAAAGCTGATATCCTCAATCATGTTGTCCTTGCCCCAAAGAGACAAAAATATCTTTTATAGAAAATAAATAAATGTAAGAACTGGGGCAATTACAAAACTTAATCAAACCTATTATTGGGTTAACATTTATTTCAACCCCAACAGTTCATTTCCTGTGAAGAATTTGAGAGGTCTTGCATGGAATTATTTGAGGTTAGCAACAATAAGTAACAAGTATTTAAAGAATCATTTCCCACAAACAAGGTGATTTCAATATGACTAGCACGGTAACACCATCAACTGAAGTAAAAACTCAACATTGATTGTCATCAATATTATCAATTTACAATCAACTGCTTACCACCAAATATAAAAATCAATTTAACTGATGTTTCCCACTGTACTTTAGCAAAACTGGTTTGTCTAGTTATACAACATACAAGAATGTGATAATAGTACCTGGGATCAGGATTCATGGCCAAGAATTTATCCAGAAAGTCCACAGCTTCCGTGCTGCTGATATGAAATAACTGAAAGCACAAAATCTCTTTTATCCTTCCGTATACCATATGGGCAGATCAGATCAGTTAGATACAGGCTGTCATACACTAATAGTCATACTATCACCATAATATACCACAAATCACAATATAAAATATTTCTCCCCTTTCACTACATATTTCCCATAGATTAGAAGGCCCAAACATTATGCAGCCACCCTGGGTCACTTATGTCTGTCATCCATTGGCATAAGCAAAGGGTTACTGTGGCATTTGCATGTACTTCAAAAGGTTTAACCTAAATATCCTACTTAAAAAGTTAAAGAAAAAGATAATTTACAAGGGACTTGAAAATGGCAGAAAAAAAAAGGAAATGGTAAGGTCATTTGCTTTTAGGGACTCACTGATTCCACCTTGGTCATTTCAACCATAAAACTTGAGGGGTTCTCCTGAAAAAGTCAACAAGTTAAAACATCAGCAACAACAAAACTTAAATGCTAAGCATGACTTGAAATTTTCAAAGATTCTTGGCCATGTCTCCATAGTCAAGAATGATTTTCTAAGATTTAGCAAACAAATATTTTTGGTATAAAACATGAAATTTTTAGTTTAACCCAGATTGTCATTCAATAGCAAGAGAGCTGGACTCATGTATGGGGGGGATATGGATGATTTTTTGTTGAGGGCTTACCCACTCTGTGCTAAGTTGCAAACAGCTTTGGTAATGTCAATATATATCACGACGACTGATATATATTTAATTACCTTAGCAGGTTTGTGGACAGTGAGGTTGGGATGTTAATACGAAAGTACCTCTGGTACTAATTATAATATTATATAATATATACATAGTTTTGTTCATCAAAAGAAAAATAGCAAGAGAGCAGAGTGCTTCACCCTGATCACAACGCATTGAAATCATCAATCTCCAAGAAGAAAGCAGTAAATAAAAGAAACACAACTCTAAATTTGTTTACTTGTCTCTGTTTTTCTAATACATGAATCTTCTTCTACTAAAATTCCATTCGTAGCTTAATTATTGGTTTTCTTCCATTTTTGGTTGGCTTTCTTTAATATAGTTATATAGGTAGACACATATATAAGTGATTAGAGGCATACTTTTTGGATTGATAAAAGCAAAAAAAATCAAAATAAATAAATAAAAATCTTGTTATGATGTCTTGTTCCCCCTACAAGACAGTGGTTTATCACATTATTTTTACATTACATCTTATATGCCATGTTTTCACTTTAGTAGAGCTTACATACATTAGACAACAGTAACTGAGATATCAGAAAAGTGTTTAAATACGAGAAACTCCATGGATATTCAATGTCACAATTAATGTTAGTTCTACATGAAAATAATCTATAAATGCAAACCATCCTGATTTTTTATTTGCAAGTTTGAATTTGACCATTTTATATAATAAAAGGCAAAGAAATTTAAAAATGCAAAAGAGCAATCACGTAACTAGGATGAAGTTATAACTGAAACCAATAATAATAATAATAAAGCACCTGTTTTGCTTCTTGTGCTTTCATATGAAGCATTATGTCTCCATAAGAATGTCCTGTCTGGACAGCATTTAGTGCAGTTGCGATAGCACGGCTAGTCTGCATTTATCCACATATTAATTGTTGAATGGTTACTATTGACACAAGGAAAGATTATATTCAACAAAACATACAGTTTATTTCTTCGTAACAAAAGACAATGATAAAAAAGATTAAAAAAAGGGGCAAAAGCACGTGATGTTTACAAAATCTTAGACAAGTTTTAATCGTTCCCTTAAATAGGTGCTACTCCAACTTTGTCATGTGTATAAATTGATTCCTAATCTTTTCTTGTCTTGCATGTCCATTCATCCACTTCAGCAGTATCATCTCAGCTTATCACAGTTTTATGTGTTGTTAGAATGACATTGACAAACATAAACTGAGTAGAATTTTCCTGAGTTTGACAGGCACTTTGTAATACTAGTAAATAGTAATGTCTAAAGCAATCCTCCATTCCATCCACCTAAGCCTGAATCCTATGTGCAACATCCCCATTAGTCTAGCCTTCACTTTGCAAGATGTATCCTAGAGACCTAGACTCTGCAATTAGTGCTTTATAAAGTGATTTCTGGCTTGGTGTTCTATTATTTGTTGCTAATTGGCACATTACTGAAATTTCATTTTCGCACAAGATTAGGCTTTAAGTCAGATTAGTGCCTCCTTGAAATTTAGGGTGAAAAAATAATCAAGAATAATTTTATATATAATTTTTCACATCAAGTTCACCCCTGAATTTTCACCCCTTTGTAAGGGAACACCAAACTGACCCATAGAGGTAAAAGAAGATTCTCAGATTCCAGAGAGGAATCTTGAACTCAATTCATAGCAAACTTTTATATACCTATAGAGGTTTCAAGGATCAAACTATTACAATTGTTTTCTGCATTTAGCAAATTACAAGCATAAATATTCAAATCCTTTGACAACATATGAAAGATAACAAAACTAGAAAACTCACCCTCTCCCGAAAATGTACAGCAGTTTCCTTATCATCCAGGGGATAAATGACAGGAAGATATTCTACCTGTTCAATTTAAGGAAAAGTTCTAAATTACTCAAGAAAAATAAGTTTCCAGAGGTGGTGGATTCCATAAGAGAATATACCTCAAAAAAGTTGTGAAATTGAGTGAACATTCTGAACATAAGCTTTCCCAAAGAAACATTACCCCTAACAGATTTGCAAGTAAAACAGTTAGAGTGATAATTTATGCTTATAAACAGTAATGAAATGCAAGGATCTTCACAAACAAATTTCCTACCAGGATTGGTCAAAGTGTACATGAGGATAGCGTATAATTACAGGCTGGATTGGGTATCCAGGGATAAATGCACCAAGTTGGAAGGAGATAAGGTTCCTGCCATTAGTTGTTGTTCCCTCGGGAAATAATAGTACTCGAGGAAATTTATCACAAGAGGCCCTTCTCTGTTATTCAGTTCCTTGAAAGCAGATTTCTGTATCAAATAGCTTATAAAATTGATAACATGCAAATTATATCAAGTAAATTCATAGCCAAAATATCTGTTGTTCAGCCCCATTAGTTTTGAATAATTCTAGCATGTTGCTATTCAATTTCACAATCTGAAGCTAATGTCGCTTTACAACTTGTGAACTCCCACTCAACTCTGAGGTTCTCTTCCAGATTATATGTCCAACAAGACTTTTGAGAAGCAAGATTTGGAAATTTTTGCAAACTCAATTTGCAAACTTTAATCCAAACATACACTTTTCATTGCAAATTTCATACTAATAACATATTTACAACTCCTACTTGAGGCCAAGAGGAAAAAAAACAGAGAAATCACTTTGCTGTGCATGAACAAAAAACTTCTATTAGTGTGTCTTGCGCTACTCACACTTTCCTAAATCATCAAATATATTTCACGAAATTTATCTAGTGATTTTGTCAAAAAGTAGGGGGCATAAAAGAGGTAAATGTGATTAACTGGGTATCAATTGACAACCATTTCAATAATCAAAGAGTGACAATCTTTAGGACGTAGATAAAATAACAATAGACATACTAATAGAAATGTTTTACCTTTATTTCCCTAACAGCCTGCTTCCTTGATGATGGTAAGAATCTGTTAACATATATGACCTGAAAACATAAAAGCGGAAAGAAATGGAAAATGGCAATTGTTCTTATATTTTTTAATGGGCATACATAAAATGTAACCATGAAATGAAATTACCTGCATTGCTCTAATAATGGTGCCAACAAAAGGTATGGAGTCATGAGACTCAGCTGCCACAATGGTAGGAAATAATTCATAGAAATAGAAGATAGGCTCAATATAAGAAACATGGTTAGATACAATTATTGGAGCAATTTCCCTTGGTGCAGGTTTTCCTTTCCGTTTTATCCACTGATAGCTGCAATGGACAGAAGCAGACAACAATACAGAGACATTCACAATTCAGAACCAAAATAAGTTAAGGGCCTGCATGTAAATATATAAAATGAAACTGAAATCAACCTTCAAGTAAAAACAACCTAACCATCATAAGCTCCTTTCCAATGAGACAACATGAACAGGGTATCTACCTGTGGTTTGTAGTCATATAACATGCAAAGGAACTGTTTTGTTTCCTTCAATCATTCCCTAATTTACCTTTGGTTTCCAGTGTTCTCTCATAATAAAACCAATACATAATTATACACACACCCACACATAAATGAAAGACTCTATCCCATCCCCATATGCTCCCTTCCATAAATCATAACATCAAAGGAGACCTAAATATATATATATATATATATATATATATATATATATATATATATATATATATATATATATTTCATTTCCTTTTACCTGTCCCCTTTTTTCCCCTAAACAAAATAATTATCATAAATCAAGCAGAGATGCACACATAAGTTCTATAGCTAATTTGAATGAAGCCAATTCTATCATGCATTTTCTCTTACATGCACTACTCCAGAATGAAACCAAGAAGTTCACTAAATAATTACATCAGTTAGTTATCCAGCAGCTGGAATACTCAATCCTCACTCAGCTTAAAGCTTTGTCATTTTCCTCACCAACCACACTTTATGATCTTCACGCCATCCCAGTCTTTATTACACGATTCCCATCACAACATAACAAATCACCACGTCAGAGGAGCCATAATTGCAGCAAGTACCCTAATGCCACATCAACGTACTCACTGCATGTACTCTCAACCCATTGTTTTTCCCTTGCACTTACTCCAATTCAGCAAACTCAGTTTGCAAACTACTTAACTTATTTCCAAAACGCCAAAATCAGCAAATAAATCAGCTCATTTTAGCTAAATAATCATTTTCCCCAAATTACCTGTTTAAAAAATAATTCTTTTTACAAAAAAAAAAAAAAACAGTTCCAACATCCAAACAAACACTTCATCATAAACCTCCCAAAAAGACATAGAATTAGTGCTAACCATCCATCCCTAACTAGTATCCTCTCTCTCCTAACAGAATGTTGTTATTCACTAATTCAATAACTATCCAAAAAAATAAAAAAATAAAAACAGAAAGAAAAAAAAAACATTCACACACAAACACAATCAACTAAGATCTAAAATCAATTGAAAAATCCAAATCGAGAGAGAAAAGACGATTAAAATCGGGAAGAGTACCCAAAGGAGAAGAGAATACATCTGGCGCACAAGCGCGTGATCCACATAACCCTACACCTCCACTTGGGCATGGGATTCTCCTTGTCCTTCCACCCTGCCAGCGCCACCTTCGTCGCCACGTACCCCACCGCGAGGCAGAGCCCGAACAGCGCGAGCCGCAGCGCCGCCAGCGGCAGGCACAGCGCCGTCTTGGCCCACTCGTAGAGCCCCTCGATCGCCGGCGTGCGGTTGCGGAACGGGTCCAGGGTGGACGGTGGCGGCACGGAGAAGTCGTCGTCGTCGCAGCCGAGGGCGATGAAGGGGTTGCCGGTGGCGGATGGCGCGGCGGAGGGGTGGACGGTGACGACGATGTGGTCGGGGGAGGAGAGGAGGGGGGAGGAGAGGTCGGAGTCCGCCATTGGCCGGTGGGGCGTAGAGATACGTATAAATATACGCAGTGTAGAGTGGGGAGTGACCCGAGACGTAGCGAAAGAAGGAAGAGGGAAAAAGGGGAAAGGAACCAAAGAGAGTGACCAGTGGTGTGTGTTATGTTTCTGATTTGCGGTGCCTTGTGTTGTATTGTTATATGTAAGATTTTTTCTTCTTCTTTTAATATTGATAAAAAGTAATAATTAATTTTTATAAAAAATTACGGGCATATATATTCTTATTTTAATATGATTTATTTCATATTAAAAATATTCAAATCAAAAGAATATGTTATGTTATATTATATTATAATTATAATAATATAATAAAGTTGTCTAGGGATTTATTATTTGATTTACTCGTTGGTTTTCTGCTTTTGTAAGTTAGAGTTTATTTATTTTTCAGATTTTTTTATGCATGTGTTTGGAACAGGTCTAATAATATGGAAGAATGAATTTTATAAAGAAGTAACAATTTTTAAAATTATATCTAATATAAATTTTATTTAATTAATAACATACTTTTACTGTAATAATGTATTAAAATTAAACGAAATTTTTAATAACAGTTTTCTATTATTATTTCCTTAGTTAGTACCTTAAAAATACGAGTTAACAATCATTTTTATATTATAATAAGTACATTTTTTATGTTTTACACTGTATTGAGTTAAAAAAATTTAATTAAAATATTTTTTCAATATTAATATTTAATATGATGATGTGTTTATGATTAATTAGTAAAATAATATTATGGTGTTTTTTTTTATAAGAAACAAGTTTGAGGGTATTTTTACACTAAAACTTATTTGTTATAACAAAGATCAAAAGTATTATTGTGTTAAGTAAATTAAATTTTAAAATAGAAGAGATATTTGACAATAAATTTATGGTTGTTTGTTTAAAGATATCGAATTAAAGTATGACGTTCTCGGTAGATAAAATATTTATAAATTAAAATTTTAAATGCTTTGAATTTTATCATTTAATTTATACTTCATTGTATGTAATATATTTTTTTAAAACTATGTTAAAAATAGTTATTTAATATAACTTGTAAAAAATGAAGTACTCGCTTCTAGAGTACGTATGTGAGCACGTGGCACCTTGGCAAGTGTCTCCTTCTTGTTAATATTGTAGTTCAATTATTTGACTTATGAAAGGGTTTTGCAGAGGAACATGATGTAGCCACTTGCCCTGTGCATGTTGCCATGGATCATGGATGTGGACGCCCAGCTTCGAACCTTTGTTTGACTTAACTGGTTTTCACATGCATTGTTAAAAAAAAAAAAAAAAAAAAGTAGTCTGAGAATCTGGGAACCAAAAACAATTTATATATTATTAGATTATATTATACTCAAATATATATATATATATATATATATATATATATATATATATATATATATGAAGAGATATCTATGTATTATCAATAACTAGAGTATATAATTTTTATAACATGTATCAAATTTTATTAAAATTGATCAACAATTAAAACGTAATCAAATAATTTATATTGTGTGAATTTAAATTTATATAAATGATTTTGAATTAATATAAAATTTTGTATGCATACAAAAGTTTTTTAATTCAATAATAAATTTTAAAAAAATATTATTCATTTAACAGTTATAAAATAATATAATAATTATTAAAATTATATCAATATAATTTGATCATCCTTGCCTCCTTGAATGGTTGTTAGTGACAGCAAGGTAGTTTGTTTGAAATTGCTTAATTAATAAATAGTATAAATAGTTTTTAAAGTCTAATAATTCAAACGTGTAAGTTATTGTTTGATAATTATTATAGAAAATCTAAACATTGGTATGGTTATTTTTTTCGTATAATATCCTTTCATTCTATTTTAGTTTACCAAAATAAATGGAGTTTTATGATGTATGTGAAATTATTATCTAGCGAAATGATAAAGTAAACTGACTTTTGGGAAGAATTATTTAGATCAAGCATGTGATCTGGTTTGATCTAATCGTGTTGGATATGTTTTCTTTTAGGTGTGGGGGGCGCAACAATTCAGCCTTTTGGCCACCTTTAAGAAAAAGAAAAATTAAATCATGTGTTCAAAAAACTATTGTAAAATCTGACAGTACAACATCTTATCATAAAAATAAAGTTAAGATATGTTTTTGTTTCTATAAAATTAAAAATATTTATTTTTTCCTATAAATTTTTTTAGTACGTCTTTCTAAAATTGAAGCATGTTTGTATTTAATATGCACTAAATACTAGTACATATTTAGTATAATGGGATACCTATGAAAACTAATTTCTTTTAAACAGTTATAAATGACTCAAGTATAATTTTAATAAGACTAGATGTGACTTGGAGTATAGTTTATTGCATGTATGAAGTCCCAACTATATTAATCCCCCATGATAGTTTTTAGCTAGATTTAGTTTTTTTTTTCTATACAATTTTTTCATGTTTATTTGATCAATTCCTTTTTACTTTTAAAATGTGAATTTCAAGTTTGTTATTTTTTTATCAGAGATAATTTTATGACGATATCAATTGATTTTAGCAAAAATATTTTCGTATCTGTACCTTTATTATTTGTTCTTTTAGAAGAAAAAAAAGACCATAATCTGTATTTATATTTGTACCAGATTATAGTAACTAAATTCATGTAACATAAGTACATAACACGAACCTATGGACCACTCACGATAAGGAATGATTATACAATTTGTGAAAAGCATTATAGCAATGCCACCTTTTTCTTTCTTTCTTTTTTACTACAAAATGCCACCTTTTTCTTAAATTACACAATATACTCTGAAAATGACACTTGACAATCCAAATTTAGGGAATTAACCTCAAATTAGAGTGAAAATTTTAGCTCCGAAGGTTTTATCTTTTCAACGCACATGATCAACGAGACAACGATAAGAGCTTTTTCATAAACTCAAATGCAACACTTACTTAATTTGCATAGCTTCCTCATATTCATACAAGATGTTGCATGAATTAGCGTAACCTTACCCCCGCTCTGATCTAATTTGCCAGTAGCTTGCTTTGCGTCAGTAATGCATCTTGAGAAGTAAGTTCAATAAAACTTTTCTTGGTATGCATGTAGACCCTATCATGAAAAATGACATGATCATTCACTGTTGTATTTTCAATAAGTTTCATGGCTTCATTAGGAGTTTTCAACTTAATCTTTTCACCAGCAGAAACAACTAGGAGTTGCTTAGAATGAGATCGTAAGTCATCAATAAAGATATGCAACTGAATTGACTCACTGGACCCATGAGTGGGAGTCTTGCGGAGCATACCATGGAGGTAGTCTAGAGCTTCAATGAGTGACTCGTCAAGAACTGGTGAAATGAAGAAATCTCAATCTTGCCTTGAGTAGTATTGGATTCCGAAAAATATTTCTTCAATAACTTCTTAACAATCTCTTCCCAGATTCTCAAACTATTTTCCTTAAATGAGTGAAGCCAACTTTTTGCTTCACCGGCAAGGGAAAAAGAGAGTAGGTTAAGACGGATAATACCTTTCGAAACACTTGCAATCTTGACTGTATTACATATTTCTATGTAAGTAGCCAAATAAGCATAAGGATCTTCATTGGGTAGACCTTGGAAAAGGTTGCTCTAAATCAGCTGTATGAGAGAATGTGGATATGAAATGTTGGTCACTTGTACATCTGTCGCACAATACCAGTGAAATACTGTGGTGTTGAGGAACTAGAGTAGTCCTCCAATGTCACAGTCTTTGTGGCCCATCTACAACCATTGAAAGCTCTTCAAAGCATAGCTTAAAAACTTGGTTCGACCGGGACCCGGTGGTATAACCGAACCAGTTTGGTTATTGGATCAGCCATGCATCTAACCCTGGATAACTCGGCTAGACCCGACCAGTTCGAGGTAAACCCGACGACTTGGGCCGATTTTAAAAACCCATTTTGCGTAAAAGAAAAACAAAAAAAAAATGCTCCAAAAATAACCCGGGACTTGTGTAATTGTGTTATTGAATTATTATTTGTAGACTTGTGTTATCAACTTTAATACTTCAATTGTTATTTTGGATTTTGGAGTATAAATGAATTTTTCTTAATCAAATAATGTTAGTTATATACTTATATATAATAGACACATATATAATTTTGAATTTTTTAATATATACCAGATCAAACTGGGCCAATTACTAGCCCACCGATTGGACCACTGATCCGCTGACCCACTACCTCAACCGGGTCAATGACTTGATTAGGTTTCATAACTTTGCTTCAAAGATAAGAAAATGAGTGGATATAGTCGGCTCCTCTAAATCAAATGGAAATGTAGAGGATGAGACTCCTTTATCTCCTTGATTGGCCTGCCTTTCTTGTTGCTCTCTTCTCTTCCTTAAGGCATTGTTCTTCCTACAGGTTGCCTCAATCTCCAGGTTTAATGGGACACAGTCTACCTCAAAAGTTTTACCTCACATACAAGAAAGAAAACAACTCCAAAACAAGTTATCAAGTCAAAGAATTAAATGTATTAACATAATTAAGATAAAGAATCAAAGAATAAAGAATAATTGCTTAAAATCAGAATATATTCAACTACTAAGTTCAAGGAGCAAAGTCCTCGACAACGGCGCCAAAAATCTTTTGACTCCTTGACAAGTGTACCAATTCGTATAAGTAGTAATAAAACAATAAGACCGAGTATGAAGTCCACATTGTACTTAAAGTTATATATATATATATATATATATATATATATATATATATATATATAATGTTTAAGCAATTTTTGATTCAAATCGAATTTTGTTCATTGATTAAGTACAAATATAAATTAATGTAAATTAACTGCAAAGCAAGGAACATGAAAGAGCAAGTGTTGACTCCTTAGCAAGCATACCAAGTTGCACAAGTAGTATAAAACAGTAAGATCAAGTATCAAATTCCATAGGGAATATGCTTGTACTCAGAGTTGTGTGTGCGTGTAATTGTTAAGTAATTAGTGATTCAAATCGAATCTTGTTCATTGATTAACTGCAAGTAAAAACTAAATGAGTTAACCACAAAGTAAGGAACATAAAAGGTTAAGGAAACAAATGCTCGGAGTTGTGAAATGGTGTTGATGATGAGTTAAGGAACATGTTGGGGGCTCCCCTTGCTAGAACTACTCTTGATGTAATCTTAACAAATTTTTCTCTTTTAACATTAATGTGATTATTACCCACATCTATTAGTCTATTTTAACCAAGATCCCTCGAGTGAAAAAACCTAAATCACTTAATATCGCTCTCAATCCCTTAGCAATTGATTACTAAATGATTAGCATTAAGAGCATAGATGCATGAAAAGGCTAAAGAAGATCATTCTATCCCTAGATATGACTCACTTTAGATATTTTTCTCAAGTTCTTAGAATACAAACATTTTTCAATATATATATATATATCCTAAAATAGTACATAAAGATGAATGATCAAACCATAAATATGTGAATAAGCACAGGGATGAATAACAATAACAACATTATATTAAAAGATAGTTTAGAATCATTACATCAAAGAGAGTTTGGTTTGTAGAGCTCCCAACAACGGGTGGTTATAGTCTCTCATTGTCATGAGAGATTTGAAAATATAAAAGTGGAATGAAAGGGAGGCAAATGGAAGAGAAATGGATTGAAACGGATCGGCTATAGCTCCGAAAATGGATTTTCCTTGCATTAGCTTTTTTTGTTTTCCTTTGTTTTTTCGTCCCTCTGCTTCTTTTTCATCATCGTTAAGGAAACAATTGTTTCCATTCTTTTATATACTTTACCAACTGATTGACCAAATAGAACTTTCTTGTGCGCTTAGCGCGATACTCGCACTAAACGCACATGTCCAGTTGGATCAAGTGGTCATGCGCTAAACGCAGGATGCCGCTTAGCACACTTGCTCGTGACAACTGTCTTCCAATGTGGCTTCTTGTGCTAAGCGGCTTGTTTGGGCATTAATCCGTTATCTGCTTACGTGACCATTAATCAGACATATAGTTGGAATTCGTTATCTCCTTTTCCCACTTTGTCTTCAATCATCTCTCCCACTCACCAATAGCTCGCACATAATCGCTGAGACGACATCACTGTAACCACCACAACGATGCCATCAAAGGAAGCACACAGTGAAACCATTGCAATGGCAACGATGAAACAACTAGCAAGTTGCCGCCGGCTCCTTCGAAACCCTCACCCTTGAAACTCACAAACCCTTCCACCTCCGCGAAAAGCTTTAGCAAAACGACGTTGTCGAAACCCTAAATGAATTCACCAAGAATTCCAATCCCAATACCAATTGCCTCGACCTCATTGTCGTCATGTGGAGATTCACCTTATCGCATAGGGAGTTGCCACGCGTTGCACCAAGATCAAACCCTCTTCAAACTCCAGATACTCCATGTTTTTTCGACAGGTGTTTGCGGCATTTGTGCAGCGCATGGAGGTGCCATTAATTTGTGACGTACAAGCTTTGACAGTTTCTTCATGAGTGATAGAGTGGGCCAAAGCCAATTTGTTCTCCAAAAGTCAAAATCGAGAACCGAAACAAAGCAACAGAGAACGAATTGTGACGAACAAGGAGAAGTTAACGATGAGGTGCGAGATCTTGTCGACCTTGGGTCTGAAGACAAAGATTTGAGAGTTCGCATTGGAGAGCGAGAGTCTCATATCGCATGACGACAACTGAATGTTGTCGATGTTGTTGTTGTAGAAGAACTTGTCCTTTGGAGCGAACATGATTCTAAATGTGAATCTGTCGAATCTTTGCACTCGCGTGCTTGAGCACAGCGCGAATACTCAATTGTCGTTGCCGACGTCCGTTGCCGACGTCCGTTGGAAGCACTGTCGCTAGAACCACCATCGTGATTGTCGCCACTAGAACTCTGATAACCTCCATGGAAGAATATTCTAGAAGGTTTTTCCAAACCCATGCAGAGTCACAGGGTGCGGTAAAGTGTGAATTTCAGAGGTAATGTCGTTTAACGTTAAACGATTTTTTTTAAAAAAATTTCCTACGTGTAATCCCATTTAGACAAATATTACACGTGACACCACATGTCACATGCATACATGTTCGATTAACATTCACGTAAGTAGATAATAGATTCTGACTAACGGCAAGGATCTCGGATAAAAGTTTTCAAATATTAGGAACCCATCTCGAAGCAAAAATTTATTAGGGACCAAATACCAAAAACATGTATATATCAAGGACTAAAAACATATTAAGCCTAAACCAATGAGCCATAGAGTTAACAAGAAGGTAGAATTTGCTGGTCAAGTGCACCCTACAAGAGCTCTGAGCCCTAGTTCAATCTATGACATGGATAACTTTGCATATATCCAGTTCTTATGCCATGAGGGCTATAATGGTTCCTCTCTATCAATGTTAGTTGGCTCTCCTATGAACTACACCTATTTGCTTCCAGGGCTTGGCCATGAGGCTATCAACTATCCCACCATGCAACTAAGTGTGCAAAACAACACAAGCACAATAATAGGAGTTTTCAGGAGAAGAGTTACCAATGTTGGTCCTACTCCAACCATCTTCAATGCCACCATCAAATCTCTCAAAGGAGTAGAAATCACAGTGAAGCCTACTAGCCTCATTTTCTCTCACACTCCACAAAAGAAGAGCTCCAAGGTAGTGGTGAAAGCAAAACCTATGGCAAGCATGGAAATTATGTCAGGTTCTCTTATTTGGAGAAGCCTACGTTACCTTGTTAGAAGCCCCGTAGTTATATATAGTCCATTAGGTTATTGTTAGCAGTTGCCAAAATCAAGCATGTAGCATTCATACTTCATTGCTTGCATGCTAAGATATATGGCATTTCTTGTGTTTAATGTTCACATTTTGTTAATCATATGATGTGATTATTATTCTTGGACCCTACAAAGTTTATTATGCCTATGCAAGCATCAAGCGTGAAGTCTTAGTTATGATCTTAAAGAAGCTTCATCTTAGATGCTTTACTCTTATGAGATCAGGGCAGGGCATTGGAGAATTGAAATCTTGCAATCTCAATGGTGTGAATTTAATGATCGCATGGAGAAGGATAATACTCTATTTAAGTACACAAATTAATTTTTACTAAGTTAAAGAAATACGCGAAATAATTATAAATTATGTTAAGGTTCAAACTTATATCCCGGTAGGACATAATTTGAATGTTGATGTAAAGACTTTATTAGTTTATAAATATTATGAGTTTTGAAACATGTCATTGTCTTAATAAGTTTTCAGGATCTAATTTGTTTATTTATTTTTATTTAGATCACAAGTATCTTAACTAGATATAATCCTTAATCCTATTTGAGCACGATTGATTCATTATGGACAGAAAAATTATTCTTTCAAAGTATTTAATCACAATTGTTGGAGTATGTAGAATCAAAGATTATTACGGGGTCAGGTGAATAACTTCACATGATTCAAGTGCTAGGCAATACCTAATTTTTTTTCTTTTTTTTCCTAAAAAACTCATGTTAAAAATATATTTAGAATTACAATAAAAGTATGAAAAAAATATATTTTTGCCAACCAAATTTTTTGACATCTTGAGAGAAAGAAAAAAAAGAAAGAAAAATATAAGTATGATACATGAAAAGACAATAAAAAAAGATTATCAATTAAGTGTTTAGAATTTATGGGTGTAAAAAAATTAACACTAAGTATATCAATAAGTAACCTTTTATAATAAAAGAAGTTTATTTTTAGTCTTTTAACTAACATAAGTAAACAACTCATTCACCGTTTGACTTCGTGTTTCTACTTACTATTTTCGCGCGCATTCGATCTTATCAGTACTATTAGAAACCGTGTTTCTTGAACTTTCAAGTCCTAGTCGTACCCGGCATCCACGTCGATATTCACATGGGTTAAAACCAAAATGCTAATTAAAAAAAAAACAAAAACAAAATGCTAGTTGGTATAGAAATTATTCTACGAAACACTATTTTCTTTAATTGGAAACTGTGCTTCTTGAAGTCCTAGTAGTTTACGGCATCCACGTCTATATCCACATGGGTTAAAACCAAAATTCTAATTAATAAAAAAACCAAAATGCTAGTTGGTATAGAAATTATTCTACGAAATCTGCCACACGAAATTACGTGATTGATTTCTGCTTCACTGTTTTTAATTTTTAAATTATTTAACTTATTAATAAACTACAAAACCCATTTCTCTGCATTCGTATAAATCGTATATAGGTAATAAATTCTTCATACTATTTAGTACTAATTGAAAAATGTTAACAATGTTATATCACGTTCTTTTATAGAGTTTGCATATTTTTTTATAAAAGATAATTTAACACAATTTTATATACAAATCCTGAATTCGAAATTTATTATTGAGCTAAAACAATTCCACACTAAATGTTTCGTAATAAATTTAGATGAATAAAATAAAAATAAAAGACTCACGTCCATTATTTAGAATAAATTTAAGCATATAATTAAGATATCATATACTCTTTTTTTAAATAAGATGTGAGACATAAAAAACAAATTTATAATTCCTAATAAATTTGAATCAATAATAATATAGAATGTATTAAAAAAAGAAAAATACTAACCCACTCTTTCTTTCTAATACTCTATTATTGATGGAAGTTTTTTAAAAATTATTAATTTTAGTGGGTCTCACATCTAAACTAAGAAAGAATAGTTAAATAAGAAGTAATACCTATAAAAATTAATAATTTTTAATAAATTTTAGTTAATCATAAGTGTATTAGAAGTATTTCTCTTAAAAAATATCTTAAAAATGTTATTAATTAGTGTTTCTCTAATTAAGAATGCTACACAAATGAGTTAAAAAACTAAAGTAAATGATCAATTTAGTCTCTAAATCTATATTTATTATCATTTTAGTTTCTAAAATTAACAATAATTTAAATAAGCCTCTGACATTTTTTAAAAAATTATTTAAGTCTTTAACATTTGTATCCCTTCAACATGAGTCAATCCTGTCTTCATACTTTAATCGCTTGCACTTACGCACTGAGAATTGAGGGACTGTGTAACATAAATATTCCTGTGATCGAGGATCTATCATGTTTAACTTATATGTTGCTTCGAGATCTCATGCACATCATTAACGGTTACTATTGCTTATGGGTTAAGGGTATAAAAATCCTCACGAGAATATCAGATTGGTTAGTTAGTGTAGAACATTAACCTTTATTTATTATTTTGGTCCTCAAAGTTACGTTATTTCTAAATTAAAAATACGAATGTGAAACGAGAAGATGAAGCCACGACCCACGAAGGCCGCAATGACCCACATGTAATGTCCATGCATACTAGTGGCTTTTTTCACCATATCATGCTATGCTATATAAATAATACAATTTATCACATATCTCTATCTCTCTCTCTCTTCATATGAATGCAAACATGGCATCTTCACCAACCTTAATACCCTTTCTCCTCATCTTCTTCCTCTTCCACTTCCACTTCCACCGTTCCTCCTCCCTCCCCCTCTCCGTGGAGAACCCCGAAGATGACGTCATAGTCTCGTCGCCGAAGGGAACCTTCACCGCAGGGTTCAGCCCCGTGGGGGAGAACGCGTACTGCTTCGCGATATGGTTCTCCACGCAAGCGACGACAAAGACCGTTGTGTGGATGGCGAACCGCGATCAACCGGTTAACGGGAAACGGTCCACGCTTTCGCTCCTCAAGACGGGGAACCTCGTTTTAACCGACGCGGGACAGTTCGATGTCTGGTCCACCAACACGCTCTCCTCGAAGACGCTTGAGCTGCATTTGTTCGACACCGGCAACCTCGTACTCCGCGAGCAGAGTAATCAAAGCGCGGTTCTGTGGCAGAGCTTCGGTTTTCCCACGGATACCCTCCTTCCTGGCCAGATTTTCACTAGGTATGTACTATGAGTCATTTCCATTTTTCATTAATCAAATTGATATTTTAGTCAACAATTTTATCAATATATGCTATCTAATACACTACTACTATATATCTTGTTGTTAAAATTAATAAAATCCCTAAATTTTATATAATTTGTCCAAAAGAATGCGTTCTAAAGTTTGTTAGTAGCAGTCCTCGTGCTTGATATATAGTATTTAAATGCATGGTCAAATTTAGTTTTCAAAATTATACAAAAGTTGCACTTTATCAATCGATCATTGAATATCGATTGCTTTACTTTTTGTACTTTAAGGGCGTTAGTATGATTTTTTATTTTGAAGAAACGTACGATTGGGAATGAATTATATAATTGTTAGTCAAATTTAAAGATTAAATTAATTGAAATGATAATATTAGGAGTAAATTGACCGATTTCATGGACCAATCCTTAATTTTAAGGACTACTCTTTATTATATTTAAAATTAAAAAATATCATTTTCAATATTAAATATATTAAAAAAAATTATTTTAGAATTTAATTTTGGTGTACCATGCATTTTTTTGGATATATCATAAAAATCAATCAATAAATTTATGACATTACTCTTAGTAGTACATAATTTTCAATCTCTTTCAAAGTATTTGTCGGCATTCATGGATTCCATGGGCTCCTATCATGCGCAAAAATAAATTATATTTTAATTAAATTCTTTATTTTTATAAGATCCCACTTTTCTAAAGTAAATAATTCACTATATCAATTATTGATAAGAAAATCTATGTTATGTAGAACATCTCTAATATGCGTTTTCACACTTTGATCCTTATCTTCCATATAAGATCTAATCTTAGTAAGATCTGATGTGGAGCAAGATAATTGATATGGAGATATGTTCTTCTAAAAAAAAAAACAAGCAAGATCTGCATACAGATCCAAAGAATGATGTTTTATGCCACTCTCTACAAAACTAAAAAACTAAAAAGATTATTAATTAGTTTTAGTTATTTTAAAATAAATTCTAAAAAAAATATAGAAGGTAAGTGAATGTGAAACTTATAAAAAATGGTTTAAGATGATAAGTTTGATATTTTATTATCAGAACAAAAATTTTAAAAAAATCTTCAGAGATATATAATATTGTGAGTCCACCAAAAAATTGGCTAAAATCACAATTTAATCTTGCATTGCACATGCTCTTATACTTTGTATAAAAAAATGTTATTTATACGTTTATAACTAATCTGATTCGTTTATATCCTCATCAATGAAAGTGAGATTAATTACTTTAGCTGACATTAATAACTTAAATAGGAGTAACTGTTAATCAATGGATTTACATTTTTATAATTTCAAAACTAAATTAATTTGCACGAGTAAACTTTGTGGTCAAATTTAATGGTTACCGCTCAGGTTCACGAAGCTTGTTTCCTCAAGAAGTGAGGGCAACCATTCCTCTGGTTTTTACAACCTCTACTTCGACAACGACAACGTTTTCCGTATTCTCTACGATGGTCCTCAAGTTTCAAGCGTTTACTGGCCAGATCCTTGGCTTGTCAGCGACAACGTTGGTTTTGGCAACGGAAGAAGCACATACAACAGTAGCAGAGTTGCAGTGTTAGACAACTTGGGCGAATTCAGTGCTTCAGATCATTTCAGTTTCAAGACAATTGACTATGGTTTACTCCTCCAACGAAGATTGACCCTTGATCACGATGGCAATGTTCGTGTCTATAGCAGAAAAAACGGTGAAGAGAATTGGTCCATAACAGGGCAATTCAAGTCACAACCTTGTTTCATTCATGGAATTTGTGGACCCAATAGTATATGCAGTCATGAACAAGTAATTGGTAGAAAGTGTTCGTGTCTTGAAGGGTATAGTTGGATTGATAGCCAAGATTGGACTTTAGGTTGCAAGCCGAATTTCCAACCTACTTGTGACAACAAGACAGAATATCGCTTTGTACCCTATTATGAAGTGGATTTCTATGGATACGACTATGGTTCATCTTTTTCAAATTACACTTATAAACAATGTGAGAAATTGTGCTCGGGATTGTGCGAGTGCATGGGGTTTCAGTACTCCTTTGCGAGGGAAAATGGTCTCTTTTGGTGTTACCCCAAGAGACAGTTGCTAAACGGACATCATTCGCCCGGTTTCACCGGACAAATCTTCCTTCGTTTGCCGAAGAATGATGTTCAAGAGAATCGGGTTCAAAACAGCGATGACTTGGCTTGTTCGAGAAATGCAGAAAAAGTACTAGAAAGACCTTACGTGAAGGGCAAGGAAAACGGGTCGGTGAAGTTCATGCTTTGGTTTGCAATTGGATTGGGAGGTTTTGAGGTTTTGTGCATTTTTATGGTGTGGTGTTTTCTATTTAGGAGTAGTAATCATTTGGTTAGTGCAGATCAACAAGGGTATGTTCTTGCAGCAGCTACTGGGTTCAGAAGATACACTTACTCTGAACTGAAACAAGCCACAAAGGGTTTCAGCGAAGAGATTGGAAGGGGTGCTGGAGGGACAGTGTACAAGGGCGTGTTATCAGATAAACGCATTGCAGCAATTAAAAAATTGCACGAATTTGCAGACCAAGGAGAGAGTGAGTTTCTTACTGAAGTGAGCATCATTGGAAGGCTCAACCACATGAACTTAATTGGCATGTGGGGGTATTGTGTAGAAGGAAAGCATAGGATGTTGGTTTATGAGTTCATGGAAAATGGCTCTTTGGCACATAATCTTCCATCAAATGCACTTGATTGGAGCAAGAGGTACAACATTGCTGTGGGAATGGCAAAGGGTTTGGCCTATTTACATGAAGAGTGCTTGGAGTGGATCTTGCATTGTGATATAAAGCCTCAAAACATACTTCTTGACTCTGATTACCAACCCAAGGTGGCTGATTTTGGCTTGTCCAAGCCATTGAATAGAAACAATGTCAACAACTCAAGCTTCTCTAGGATAAGAGGGACAAGGGGTTACATGGCACCGGAATGGGTTTTCAACTTGCAAATCACTTCTAAGGTGGATGTTTATAGCTATGGAATTGTTGTGTTGGAGATGATAACTGGGAGGAGTCCAATGATTGGTGTCCAAGTCACTGAATTAGGAGCTGATCAATCTCATAATGAGAGGTTGGCAACATGGGTGAGGGAGAGAAGGAGAAAGGCAAGAGAAGGGGAATGTTGGGTGGAACAAATTGTTGACCCTACTTTGGGATCAGATTATGATGTGGAGCAGATGGAGATATTGACAACAGTGGCTTTGGAATGTGTGGAGGAAGAGAAAGATGTGAGACCTAGCATGAGTCAAGTCGTTGAGAGGCTCCAAAGTCATGATTCTTAATCTCTTGTGCATGTCACTTTCTTGTTTATCATTGTCTATTGCTAGCCTCTAGATATTTTCATCAGTTTAGATAATTAAGGAGTGTTTATATTTCTCATGTTGAGCAGTAGAGTTAAATTAATAAGTGTTTGTTTAGATTCACATGTACTTAATGTAAATCCATCTTGAAGTTAATTACTCCCCAAGCCCCAAGCCCAAATACAACACGGTTTTTTTCTTTCCACTTAGCTTGTGTTTTTTAATTTATTAATTGTTTAATTAACCTATCTTTGTGTAATTACTCTGTTCTCCAAATGATTACTAGCTGGTATTGCAATTAACAATCAGGTTTGCTAATAAGATGGGAGATGCCATCACAATTTTGGACGTAGTTTTTAACCTCAATGGGTATTTGGATCAATTTATTTTTAATTTGTAATTATGTTTCTAGTATTATTTATAAAACAAAAAACAACTTAGTCTTAAAAGAAAAAAGTATCTTAATTAACGCGGCTGTATTAACTTTCCATTCAAATGATGTAAACCAACTTTGTTATGGTATATTTGTACACAAAAAAGGCGTGCATGATGCATGGTTAGATTACACTGACATAATTATTAATTTATACTACTAATAATTAAAAAGTAGGAATAAAGTTCTGAAATGTTGCTGCCATAGTTGACACAGGTAGCAGCCGACACAATTGAATTGCGGGATGAGAAAGCCGGTGTAGTATTTCACACGACAAAATAATGCATATATACAACAATTATACCATTTCCGTTAAATTGAAATTAAAAATTATAATGAAAATAAAAATTTAAAAAATCATCCTCTTCCTAATTCACACCACTCGAGTGAAGAGAAAAACAGTGGTGCAATGGCACCGAAGTTCGATCCCTCAGGTGGTGGACGTGTTTGTCCGATTAACCGGCGGCGAGGTGTTCGCCGATCTGATGGTATCAGTATCAATATTTGTTTAAGGAGATTTTTCTCGAATATGTGGTGGGTGTGCTACAAGCTCTGTTGGAATGTGAATAGGTTGGTGTGGGTACCTGTTATTGCAATTAAAACAGCACACTTCAAAAGCCAATTGTTCAGAATAAGAGACTGGATTTTTATGTTTTGTTGACTATCAAATCATTTTATTGGTCTTTGGTTTTGGATTGGGCTGCAATGTCTTTATTGATGCCAAGAGTGGGTTGTAAGTATTCTTTTTGTGCGTCATTTTGTGATTTGCAGTGGATTTAAAGACACTGCAATGTCTTTTTGTCCGTAGATGCTGTGAAGGAAAAATCCAAGACAGAAATGTTTTTGAGGTTCATAAATAAATAAGTGACGGTTAAGATCGAACTGCCAATTTTTTAAATTTTTATTTATAAATAGATAATAAACATAGTGGTGGTTAAAAATCCCCACTACTTGTAAAATTAAACAGTTAAAACTTAAACCTTGACGGCGTCAACTCCAATTGTACATAAATGATATAATTGTTGCGATTTAAACAATTAAGAGACGTGCGTGTCTTGTGCAACGCAGGCAACAGAAATAAAATTAACATGTTTCTTAAAAGGGGCTTGGTCATGCTGATAGCTGTATCATTTTCTGAAAGAGGCTTTGGTCATGCTGATATCTGTGTCATGTTTCTTAGATGTGTTAATATATAGTGAGGCTTTAGAAAGAAAGGACAGTTAAAATAAAATTTTCAAGGCGACATGTTAAAATGTTCAATTGTCCATCATGAAAAAAACTCTTGTATGTTATTAGTGCAGTTGAGTTTGGTATGCAATATCTTAACCATATCTTTATTCTGAAACCAAGTGACATTTTTTAAAAGCATAAGGCAATTATGCAAGAGGGTTACCATGTGCTTAATATTTTGTGTCATATATGCTCGTTTTCTAACGAAATACTGCAGAAGCTAGAAATTGTAGCATTTGGTTGATGCACGACAATTTTAAGCATTGAAGCAGACATGTACTTAGTCTCGCACCTGCTTAAACGAGAATCCTAAAACAAGCCTAAAAAAATTAGAGAAGTAATTCATGTCACATCTTATTACTAGGTTCAACCTATTCTATGGATGAAATCCTTATTTCCACAGTGATTATAAACAAATAAGATCAAGAAAGTGTCAAATACAATATAGAAAAAATTGCAAATTACCATCAATAAGGCTTCCACCTCATAATTCTATAATTTTGTCCCCCACGATGCACATAAACAAAATCAAGCTGAGGGACGATCTTGCAAAGGATGTCATCTACATGCTTGGAATACCATATCCTCCATCTCTTCCAAAAAATAAGGGGAAAGATGAAAATTCCAAAACCAAAAATCATCCCCAACTCTACACTTAAGAAATTCCATTCAATTGAACCCCCTTTATGAGAATCAAGTGTTTCAGATGCTGGTGGTGACAACCCTTGCCCTCCTTCACCATCACAATTTGGGGTCAATGGAGGTCCACATAACCCTTCATTCCCTATAAATGAATCAGCCTCAAATGTCTGAATTTGTGTACCTGTTGGTATTTTCCCCACCAAATGATTATAAGAGATGTTCATGACAGCAAGAAATGATAACTTTGCAAGCTCCATAGGAATCTCTCCACCTAAAGAGTTGATTGACAAGTCTAAGGACTCAAGATGTTTTAGATTTCCTATGGAAGAAGGGATGCTACCTGAGAAAGAATTTTGTGACAAGTTAAGAGCATGTAGTGCTGTGAGATTCATAAGCTCTTTTGGTATTGGCCCTTCAAAATTGTTGGATGAGAAATCCAAAGACGTGAAGGCAATGAGGATTTTAACCAAATTTAACTGTCTACCTTTGTTGACAATTGTAACCGAATCCTCATAAGCTCGAACACCAACACCCTCCTCAAAGATATGAGAGATTATGTGGTCTATTATTAAATGTGGCTCTAATGCTATAATTTTGGCTAACTTGATTTGTAGCTCATGGTTGAGATCTACAATTGCAGTTATAAAATTCATAGGATTAAAGTCATCATAGAGATCAAAATATAGATGACCAAATTGTCCACCCTTATCTTCATCAAGCATCAATGTTTTCCAACTCAGTAAGAGTGATGCTGGTAATGTACCACTGAAATTGTTAGAGGCTAAATCAACAATTTGAAGTGTCTCCCAACTGCCAATGCTATTGGAACATCCAATAGGCCCATGCAATTTGTTTGATCTTAAAATCATGACTCTGAGGGAGGAGATGCTCTTCAAGAAGCATGGAAATCTGTCAACTAGTTGATTGTTTCCAAGGTTTAGAACTTGTAGTTTATGGCAATTAGCCAAAGATTTTGGGATGGTTCCCCTTAAAAGATTTCCACTGAGATCCAAAAACCTCAAAGAACATGAAGTTGATAATGTATTTGAAATATATCCATTGAGCTCATTTCCACCAAGATTTAGTAGCCTGAGAGTGCTACTTCTACTTGTCAAACACATAGGGATCTGACCATTGAATCTGTTATGGGAAAGGTCAAGTGCTCGAAGATCTGAAATGTTACAAAAGGATTCATGGATTCTTCCTTGAAAACTGTTGTTTGAAAGGGAGAGAAAATACAAGAAAGGAATGTGACTACCAATGTCAACTGAGTTAATAGAGCTGAATCTATTGCTTGAGTAGTCCAAGTAAATGGCATTTTTCAAAAAAGTAGGAGCAGGCCCTTGGAGATGGTTTGAGTGAAGGTCAAGTTTGAACAAATTTGAACTAAGTTTCTGTAAAGGCCCTTCAATATCTGTCAAAAAGTTGTAAGAAATATTCAAAACAACCATAGAATTAAATTTCCAAATCCAGTTGGGTATTGTTCCTTGAATCTGATTGCTAGATAAGTCTAGGTAGAGTAGTGAAGATTTATTTCTCAAAAAGTCAGGGAATTCTCTCAAATTGCATGAAGCCAACCAAAGAGTTTTCAAACTGGGAAAGGATGATGCGTCATGGTCATCCTCAATGCCTGCATCAACTAACAAGTTATTGTGTCCTAGATCCAGTGAAGACAAATTTTGCAGCCTCCCAAGCATACCAAGTTGTATGGTGCCATTGAACTTGTTTTTGGAAAGTTGCAGCAAACGAAGTCGTTTGAGTTGGAAGATAGACATGGGAATAGGCCCTTCAAAATTGTTGCCACTCAAATCAAGCATCTCTAATGATGACAAAGAAGCATTTGGAAATTCGTCCAACACACCATCAAATTTATTGTAATAAAGCATGAGATGCTGAAGAGATTGAAGTCTAAATAAAGATGAGGGTATTCTTCCATCAAAGGAGTTATCTCCTAAATCAATGCTCATGAGATTTGTAAGGCCCTCAAAATGGGTGGATGGAAGTGTACCCTTGAATCTATTATGATTAAGGGATAAAACTGTGAGGGCCTTGGACCTATTAAATGATGGAATAGGACCAGTAAAGTTATTGAATGACAAATCTAGATGAACAAGTTGGGTGAGGTTTGACATTGAATAAGGAAGTGTCCCTATGAACTTGCAGTTCGAAAGATCTAATTTAGACAATTCCTTCAAATTGTGAATAGACATTGGCAGAGGTCCAGAAAAATTTGTGTGGCTAAGGTTGAAGTTATAGAGGGAACCTTGACTTCGAAAGTTTGCTAGAGAACCATTAAGACTTGGATTATCAGACACATCAATCACCTGCAATGATGGTATTTGAAAAATGATTTTTGGAAAAACTCCATTCAATCCACAGCCACTAAGTTGCAAGATGGTCAAATTAGACAAACTTCCCAAAGACTCTGGCACTGGACTTGCTAAATTATTCTGGTCCAATTGAAGTATTGAAAGAGATTGTAGTTTTGCTAATGAAGAATCAAGAGGACCAGAGAGATTACAAGATGGCATGCTTAAGACTTGCAAGTTTGTAAGTGAAGATAAAGCATGGCTCCACACCTTTCCTTTAGCTGATATTGCTATGCCATCCAGATGTAGCACTTTGATTTCTGTGAAGTTCTGCACAAGCATTGCAATATTTGGCATCTCAAGTTTTAAAGCATGTTGTGAAGTAACTGTGCTAGACAAATCAAGAGTTACTAACTTTGTCAGGTAAGAGATCTCAATTGGAATTTTCCCCTCAAAGCCAGCATTTGACAAATTCAAATACCTCAAATTCTTTAGCTTTTGAAACTCTGGAGGAATCCCAGAATGGAATCCATTATAGGCCAAATTCAAACTTTGCAACTTGAAGAGACTGCTTAAATTTTCAATACCTCCAGAGATGGATTCTTGGCTCAAGTCAAGAGCTATAACATGGCCTTGGTTGCATGCCACTCCATTCCATTCACAACAATCATCACTTTGGTTCCAGTGAATCAGTTTTTTGGACTTGGTGGAATTGAATATGAGGTTGTTCCTCAATTGGAGCAACAAAGATTGTTGATGGCCAAGACAATGACCAGTTGCCAAAATGATGTTGGTGCTCAAGTTTATGAGGCAGAAGGGCAACAAGAAAAACCATAAGGTTATACTCATTGGAAATGGTTATGATTTATGAGTCTCGACCTTATAACAATTAACAAAGTTTAAGGTTGAAGGTGGTTTTTTTTGCCTTTGAGGACATGCTATCTCTCCCTTTTATAGATCCTAATGACCAACTTACGAATTGACAAGTCTAACCTGATGTGTTGGTCTCCTTGGAAGTCCAAGATATCTAAGCATATCACATCAAACAATTTGCTAAATGACTAAATTGGTTAGGTTATCATCCAACAAAGTTGAAAACTTTCAGTGGGGAAAGAATACATATTATAACATTGGACGTCAGGTACAAATCATACGTTACCGAAAACAGGCATAGTTGACATCATAATAATAAATTCTACCAATTCAATATTAAAATTTGCTCTATGGTAATTAACATTTAATATTATATTATATTTTTTTTACTTTTTATTCCTTAATCAACAATCTAAACATATTGATTAGCATGCTTCTTATAATTAATATATTTTAAGAAAAATATTTATTTTTGCCTTTTCCTCATATTCTTGCGCATAATAATAATAATGTTAAAATATACTTTTTTGTCCCTTATATTTTTACTAAAATTCATTTTAGTTATTTATTTCTCAAATTTACGTCAATGTTGTCCTTTCAAAACAATGACTGTTTTTTTATTAAGAATACAATTTTGAACTTTTTTATGTTTAAATATATTTCATCCTTGTAATTTAGTATTTTTTTGTTTTTATGCAATTTTTATTTATTTTATTCCTTGCAATTTTTGTTTATTTTTCATTCTTAAAGCACTTAGGTAACACTTTTTTCATTGTTCAAATATTTTTTTTACTGTTCAAGTGTTATCTAAAACGCTTTAAAAATGAAAAAAACAAAAAAAAAATACATTTGCATGAACAGAAATGAAAAAATGTATTGAAACTTTTTTTTATTGACTTAAGACATGAAAATTGTCTCATTCGAATGACTACATGAAAACTATGGCCCCTAACTAATATTCAAACCAAAATAATTATAAACATAGTAAAAGTTATATGAAAAGTGAGTCATACAAATAATAGAAAAAAAATTTGATATTAGATTGACTAAAATAAATTTTTGTTCCATTATCTACATTTGAAATTTCAATTTCTTGTCTTAAGTTTAAAAAAATTTACTTTATCTTTAAGTTTAAAAAAATTCACTTTACCCCCTTATAATATCTCTCCTAGTGTCTCTATTTGACCAATTCCATCCTTGAGTCAATTTTTGACACTAAGTAATAGAAAGACTTTAAGTGACCAAAGTGAAAAATTTTAAATATAAGGAACTAAAATGAAACCTAAAATATGAATATGAGACCAAAATTTTATTTTAGCCATTTAGAAATTTTACTTTTTTAGTTGATGAAATTCACTTTTGATAATATTTTTATAATATTCATAACTTTTTTTGTTCAAACATAAGTTGATTCCATATTTTATATATAAATAATTTAATGGGATAAATTTAATATCTTGAATTAATTGATAAATGATTCAAAATTGGACCACAAAATGATAATGATCACTTTCTAAAACACAAAGATAATCCAAATTTCAGCGATAAAAACCAAAATAAATATTTTAAAAGATACTAAGGCAAATTTTAATAAATAAATAAAAAAAGAAAAAGTATATTTTAGCTTAATAACTGTTAACATACACTATACACTTTATTCTTTCCATTAGTTCATTTTCTTACGGCGCCAACTCTTAATGAAATTCAGAGCACGCGTACGTCCCTAATCTCACGACTTAATATAGTCTAAACTTTGAAATGTCATTTTGAAATTTCTTATTATTCAGTTATTGACTAACAAAATATTAATCTAGAACTATGAATTGTTAAACTTAATTACCCTATTTTTTACGCATTTGACGGCCAAACAACTACGGTACACCCTTTTCTTTTTTATACCTAAACAACTACACTTTGACTCGCTGGTAGTACAAAATTAAAATATATTCACCATGCATGGTGTCCTGAACAATCAAAACCACCATGTTTCTTCATGTGTTTCTGTACTCAAAATTTCACATCGATTAACAATTGAAATCATGGATCATTTCTAAACATCTTTTCCTTTTAACCCATCAAAACATTTTTTATAAGAATAAAACTGTGACCCATCGATTGGATATTAATTAGTTGAAAATTAGTTGGTTTGTCAGGCTTTAATTAGTTGAAAATTAGTTGGTTATTCACTTAGTGGTTAAATTATAAATTAACATGGAACACAATATTTCAAGGTGTTGGCAGTATTCGAGTAGACTTAATCTGGTGAAATTTTGTTTGAAAATTGTCCGTCTTGCACGGTAATAGAGAAAGATTAGCATCCGAATCCACAATTTCTTTGTGTCACCATTGGAAGGAAAAAACAAAATAGAAGAAACAAAAAGGGGAGTCTTGACTTGTGGAATTATCAATAAACCTGGTACGTAGGACAAACACAGATAGCTATTTTTCGGCGTCTTAATGGTCGATCAGTCAGAATTATTATTTGGAATAAAAGAATAAGGAAAATAAAAGGTATTTTTATTGCATCGTAGTTAAAAAAGGAAAAACAACTTTCATTCATCAAAATATTGCTAGAATTTATTTATTAATTTCCGTCGACTTACTGTAATTAACTTTTTTTAATCGGTTACTACTTAATTAATTTGAGAAATTAAAATATATTTAAGTTCATATTTTAATACATCACTTTTTTTGGTACGTATATTTTGATACATCACTTTAAGTGTTTTTTTTTAAATGTTATATTTTAGCTTCCTATATTTTAGCTTTTTCTTACCTTAAGATATTAATCAAATTTACTGTTTATTCTTTTTAATATAAAGGTTTTTTTTTCTTCTCTTCTATTCATTTGTACGTTCATTTGCTTAAATTTTTAGTAGTGAATCCTATCTCTTTAATTTTATACATAAAATTAATAATAAATATTTTTATTAAACTTATTATTTATTAGAGGTAAAATATTTAAAAAATTATGTAAAAAAAAAAATCCCGCAAATACATTTCTGGACTGTCCCTATTAAAAAGAGTGTGTTCTATCTCAACAAGAGTTAGATGAAGTCCTCAATAGCTAGATTAGTTGCATACCATTTGATTTGAAAGAAATGAAAGATTTTCAAACACGGAATGTTATAAGGAAAAGCATTTCCACATTGTAACCTTGTATTGGGACTCTTGTGCGTCTCTGTTTACTTTGAGTTAAATTAGCTTACTTTCCATAATTATAATCAAATTGACTCACTCTACTCATTTTCTATTAATAATGTCAGATGCACTTGCCATATGAATGAGGAATGCCTTGAATTAGACTCAAAGGAAGGTTTGAGATGTCCCTAGATCACCATGCAATGATCACATACCGCGAGCGCAGAAGTAACAGCTGGTCTCAAAATATCAAAGAGGATAGATATTCTTAGGGTACTTTAGAAGCACTTACTCTAGATCTCTGTTAATGAATATGTACCTTTCTAACTATGTGGACCATATATATGCACAATAGCTACATATATAATGTTATAAAGATTATTTATGGTGATCATGATACACATTGAATAACACAAAACTAAGGAAAAAATACCTTACATAGGTAGCTCTTAACTAAAATTCTTCAATCAATGAGTGCACAACATTCATAAACACACTACATGTACATGGCTTATCCAACACTTAAGTGGTGGTCCCGGAAGTGTCTTCGGGGCTTGCTTAGCTGACACGTACTAATTCCCTTATTTAGAAATCTAGAACTTTTGTAATGATAGTAAACAGCAGTAGCATGTGAGCGTGATGATCAGAAGTATTGTAACCCACTTAGAAATCTCCTAATAGAATTTTGGACCCACAATCCTTCTGGGTCTGAAAAGATTACCATGACTCCACTAAATTCAACTAAATGGGCAATGCCATCATGACATCAAAACAAGCTCTTGTGGTAGCTTCATACACTGAATAAAGGATGAGTTTTAATTTAATGCACACTACTATTAGTATATGGCTTTAGCTGTGCAAGTGTATGAAGACATATAGGATCAAAGTAAAAGACAATTTAAATGCAGTTCCTTGAATACTTTTGGTACTATATTTGCATAATGTTAGAATTTAAATACAGTTCCTTGAATACTTTTGGTACTATATTTGCATAATGTTAAAGTGAATAAGAACATTCAATCCAAAATTTTAAAATAATAAGTTAATAAGTTAATTTGACATCACATTCAACCCAAAATCTTTAAGAAATTAGATTTACAGGCCTTTTTACCTATATTTTACTTCAGTTTTACACTTGTACTTCAACACATATCCATCACAAATGCTATCTGTAGCAAGATAAAGAAATGAAAAAATTAAATGAATCTTCCACATGGTGTAAATTAATAGTTAGAACTCAATTAACCGATGGAGTTTGTGTCAACATCCTCCCATGGCAAGACCCTGGTGGGGAAGAGTCATTTCCAATTATAGTGCTTATTAATTGACTTGAGTAAAATAAGATGCACCTTTACCATGTGTTGTAGCTTTTGGCCCACATGAACAATTGTTTTAACTGTCTCTAAGGATACCTCAATACTCTATAATTAAGAAATGATGTTTTAATTATAAATGCCAATTTGGAATTTAAAAGGCTCTCATGAGAGAATAAAAGAATGCTAAAATTAAAATTGGAAACAACTATATATCGTGGTCAGTGATATAACTTGGCACAGAATGGAGAAAGATATTTGTACCATTTAATATACAATGACACATGATTGGACTTGTTGCTCATCACAATAAGTATATAAGGACTTGTTATCATCTAATATAAAGCGTGCAGTCGTGAAGTAGAAGATAAGAATACAAAAGGTAGACTCATTGCCATTGCTGAACTTCAATGAACATACAGAAAATTAATGCCTTTAACTTTTTCGGGCTTAGCTTCTTCCGGTTCTTTTTAAAGAGTCAATGTTAGCAGTTATTGGCATCCTTCATCCATCATATCTTTTTCTCTAGTGTTCTTGTGCTAAATCCAGCATAGGTTTGGACCTCTACCTCCATTCTCTGACTGTTTATTCATAGCCGATTGTCTTAGAGTAAACACTATTTTGCTATGTACCATTTACTTGCCTAGTATTATTTACAATATTCCTTGCATAGTTTAGTTGCATAGTATTATTTAAACAGTGGAAATTTGCCTTTAAGTTATTCATGTTTCTAGAGTACAAAATAATGTTCCATAAAGAAATATTTGAGATAGCCAAAAATCACGTCTCTGTTAAAACTAAACAAAGAAAATGTATTAAGGAAAAAAAGAGTTCATAGAAGTTTGTTTAAATGGTATACTATTTTTTTTTTAGACCAAATATCATATGAAGAGTTTGTTTATTTAATTTTTTGTCCTATTTGTGACTTTTCTGTAGGCAACATGATCTTCAGGACACTCCTATTCCTCCTGGCCTTTATGGTGACAAATTCAGTTGCTGTGATGGACAAGAAGACATACATAATACACATGGACAAGACCAAGATCAAAGCCTCAATCCATTCCCAAGACAACACAAAACCTTGGTTCAAATCAGTCGTTGATTTCATCTCTGAAGCGTCATTAGAAGAAGACATAGCCCCTCAGCTTCTTTATGTTTATGAAACCAGCATGTTTGGTTTTGCTGCCCAACTTTCAAATAAACAGCTTGGGTACTTGAACCAAATAGATGGTTTCCTTTCAGCCATACCTGATGAACTATTAAACCTTCACACAACATACAGCTCCCATTTTCTTGGCCTACAGAATGGAAAAGGACTTTGGAGTGCTTCTAACTTGGCCTCAGATGTGATCATAGGAGTCCTTGATACAGGAATATGGCCTGAACACATCAGTTTCCAAGACACAGGTTTGTCCAAAGTACCCTCTCGTTGGAAAGGTGCTTGTGAAGCAGGCACCAACTTCTCTTCCTCAAGTTGTAACAAGAAGCTTGTAGGTGCAAGAGTCTTTCTACAAGGGTATGAAAAATTTGCTGGAAGAATCAATGAAACATTGGACTATCGTTCCGCGAGAGATGCGCAAGGACATGGAACACACACAGCCTCAACTGCAGCTGGTAACATGGTGAGCAATGCCAGCCTTTTCGGCTTGGCACGCGGTTCTGCCAGTGGAATGAGGTACACCTCAAGAATAGCTGCTTATAAAGTATGCTGGCGTTTAGGCTGTGCTAACTCTGACATATTGGCAGCTATTGATCAAGCTGTTGCTGATGGTGTTGATGTGTTGTCACTCTCTTTAGGTGGCATTGCTAAACCTTACTACAATGACAGCATTGCCATAGCCTCATTTGGAGCAACACAAAAAGGAGTTTTTGTTTCTTGTTCAGCAGGCAATTCTGGTCCCTCTAGTTCAACTGCTGGAAATGTTGCCCCATGGATCATGACTGTTGCTGCTAGCTACACTGACAGAAGCTTTCCAACAAAAGTGAAGCTTGGGAATGGAAAGGTTTTCAAAGGGTCATCATTATACAAAGGCAAGCAAACAAACCTATTGCCTCTTGTGTATGGAAACTCCTCAAAAGCACAAAGGACAGCACAGTATTGCACCAAAGGTTCACTTGATCCAAAGTTTGTCAAAGGAAAAATAGTCGCCTGCGAACGTGGAATAAATAGTAGAACCGGAAAGGGAGAGGAAGTGAAGATGGCAGGTGGGGCAGGAATGATACTACTCAACTCAGAAAACCAAGGAGAAGAGCTTTTTGCTGATCCTCATGTTTTGCCAGCCACATCCTTAGGTTCCTCAGCAAGTAAAACAATCAGAAGCTACATTCACTCAGCAAAAGCACCAACAGTTTCAATTTCCTTCCTAGGGACAACATATGGAGACCCAGCACCAGTTATGGCTGCATTTTCTTCTAGAGGACCAAGTGCTGTGGGCCCAGATGTGATCAAGCCAGATGTAACTGCACCTGGTGTGAACATCTTGGCTGCTTGGCCCCCCACAACTAGTCCAAGCATGCTCAAGAGTGACAAAAGAAGTGTACTATTTAACATAGTCTCAGGTACGTCAATGTCATGTCCTCATGTTAGTGGCATAGCTACACTGATTAAATCTGTGCACAAGGATTGGTCACCTGCAGCTATCAAATCTGCTCTCATGACTACTGCTTCCACATCAAACAACAAAGGTGCTCCAATTGCCGACAACGGTTCAAACAATTCTGCATTTGCTGACCCTTTTGCATTTGGTTCAGGCCATGTTAACCCTGAAAGAGCTTCTGATCCAGGGTTAGTCTATGACATCACCACCAAAGATTACTTAAATTACTTGTGCAGTTTGAAATACACATCCTCCCAGATTGCTATACTGTCAAAAGGTAATTTTAAATGTGCCAAAAAATCAGCTCTTCATGCTGGTGACTTGAACTACCCTTCATTTGCTGTGCTATTTGGCACGAGTGCTAGAAATGCTAGTGTGGCATACAAGAGGGTAGTCACAAATGTTGGGAAGCCCTCAAGTTCTTATGCAGTGAAAGTGGAAGAACCAAAGGGAGTATCTGTCTCGGTTGAACCAAGGAATATTAGTTTCAGAAAAATTGGTGACAAATTGAGTTATAAAGTGACCTTTGTTTCATATGGAAGAACAGCAATTGCTGGCAGTTCATCATTTGGATCACTTACTTGGGTATCAGATAAATATACTGTTAGGAGTCCTATAGCAGTAACATGGCAATAATAGGAAAGGTCTTTGTAACGTTTGAGACTTCAGAGAAGCATAAAACTATTTTTTAAGCTCTTAGCTAGCAGGGGAACTTTACTTGATGAATGATGATCCGTCACAGTACTATTGTTGTAACCTTGTTACCATCTTTAAACTTTATAGAATAAAAAGAACACACTTTGTTGTGAAATTATCACTCATAGTTAAACAATATCATATAAAATTTGATCAACTTCTATAGGGTACTTGAGCAGATGTCCTTTAATCTCTGTTACATCACTTGACGAAAATTGTTTCCAGTTCTGTTCACCTATCTTTCTAACCCTTCTAACACATACATTCCAGGCTCTCTGGTTGTAGAAAGCAATCTTCAATAATACCGGTATGCTCGGGCCCAAAGTGACATTCTATATCCATAGATCTGCATGGTGTAAGGTCACAAAGAATTACAGTCAGGTCATGTATTAATATTATAAATAGAATTCAATATATTGTTGATCCTTAATAAATATTTAATTTACGTATTTGTTTTCTAAATTTTTTTATTTTGCATTTAGTTTTATTAAAATAATAATTTTGTTTTTTATTCTTGATAATTTTTTTAGTTACCAATAAATTAAAAAATTTTGCATTTATTTTTTATAATTTTTTCATTTGTTCCAAGTAGTTAAGATTAAAACAAAATTCATTAATTTATTAGGAATTAAAATAAAATATTAATGATAAAAAATAAAATTACTGTTTTATTAGAGACTCAACTTAAAATAAAAATTTATTAAAAAATAAATAAATAAATCAAATATTTATTAAAAATAAAAATGTATTTAAGCCACAACAATATTGTAACTATTCATAACCCGTACTCTTTCACTTGATACATTAACAAAAACATATATAAGTAAACCAGAAGCTAAATTCAGATCTTTTAGTTCTTTAAAAGTTACATTTACAAATGCATATTTGTGTTCCACAGAGTCAGAGAAACCAAAATAAACCCAAAGATGTTGGTTTTTGGGCCAGATGGTCATAACTCATAAGGGTCAGGTTATTTGGATTTAATCCGGGTAAAGTTAAGGGTGCCATTTAGAAGCTAGAGTGTGGAACATATTTCAAAAGCTTTATCAGACCGGTCCAATTGGAATCTGGTGGCATAATCAGATCAATTTTGTTATTAGATTGGTCATGCATTTGACCCAGTGTCAGATCCGGCCAGTTTGAAATAAATCCAGTTACCCGGACTAGTTATTAAAACTCGTGACTTGTACAATTGTGTTATTGAATTATTATTTGTGAACTTGCGTTATCAATTTTAATACTTCAATTGTTATTTTGGATTTTAAAGTATGAGTGAATTTTTTTTAATCAAATAATGTTAATTATATACTTATATTATATATATATATATATATATATATATAATTTTTAATTTTTAATATATACTAAATCAAATCAGACTAATTACTAACCTACTCATTACCTCAACTAAATCAATGACCATAATTTTATAACTTTGATGTGGAATTATAATTATTGATAGAAAAATCAAAAGTGTGGATTTGAACAACCTTGTAATGTTATAAATGTGTATGTAATTTATCAAAACTTTAATGAGTAAATCTTACTTTTGGTCCTGAAATTATGTGAGTAATTAAAATGATTAATAAATCCTTAAAATTGGATTCCATCACTGATCCACTAACTTCGTTGGAAAATGTGTGATGTATTTAATCTGCCATGACTGTCCAATCATGGACACATTAGCAAAGACTAAAATGAAGATTACAGGGATGCTTTTTGCAGTTATTATTCCAAGTACGACTAACAACGTGAATGCAAAAGAGAACATGTCAAAGCGTGCATTTTACCTTTTGAACAGAAGGTTAACCCATTAAAAAATTTAAAAACTTATCTGAACCTTCTAAATATAAAGGAAAGGGGGCTAATTAAATTTTTAGTCTTTAAATTATACTGGTTGGATCATTAATCTACTACCTCAATGGTTATACAAAAATCATTTTAAAAAAATGCGGTGACATTTTTATAAATAATTGTAACTTTTCAAAGATAATTTTCTCAAAATCATTTTTGAAAACGCATTACTACATCAATTTTGTGAAAAATCATCTTCGAAAATACATCTGACTTATTCAAAAGGCATGCATCTCTCTCACTCACACCCACTCACATTCTTCAACAATCGTCTCCCTCACTGATGAAAACCCTAAGCCCCAATCCTGCGAAGGGTGGTCAAAAGCAAAGGCTTCCTCCTTTCCCACTTGGTTACTCGTCTTCTCCTTTGCCAATAGACATGTTCCACTTCCCCTTTGTCCTTTTCTCCCGCCGCCTCCATCGTGCGAACTATCTTGCTCCACCACCTCTCACCCACCCTCCCTCCTTCTCTTCCACCCCATCTACCTCATGTGGGGCTCCAACATCGGCGTTGGCAAAATCCTAGACCCTCCAAACTGGCTTCCCCACCCCCTCCCAATTCCATTACCTCAAGACCCTCCAAATTGGCTTCCCCTCCGACTCCGACTCCCACTTCGTCTTTAACAAGCTCTGCCAACTCTCCCTCCTTCGCAACCCCCACATTCCCCTCTCTGTTTCTCACCGTGTCATCAACATGTCCCCTGTCGTGAAGACGTCAAATTCGTTGGTTGGCAAGGAAGGAGTTGGGGCCCCCTCGGAGCTGCTCTGCAAGACATTGTACACGTGGGAGGAGGTCGTGTTGCTGCACTTGGCCATGGAGTGGGAGGGTTTGGTCGTGAAGGACTCGTCGGTGCTGGAAACTCTTGGTGAGTGTCTCAATGGCATGGCGGAATGCGGGGAAGGTAAGGAGAGATCGAAGGTTTTGTGTAAAGTTAAAACGAAAATTCGAGTGTCAAATCTACAGAAACTTTATTTGTACTTAGGTAGATGAATATTTTATTAATAAAAGAAGTTAAAGAAAATTGACACGAAAAGGTTATGAGAAAAACAAGAACTTAAATTGGTAGAAAGTTTAATCAAACAAGAGGAGAAATTAAACAAGAATTTAAATTAACTAATTAAAGACAAAAAAGATGTGAAAATCCAATATTATTGTAAAAGAAAATTCAGAAGATGAAAATGTTGGGAACTTAGCCTACTAGAGCTACTCTTTGATGTAATGTTAATGATTTTTTTCTATTTATAATCATTCTAATTTACATCTGCATCTATTAGTATACTCTAACTTTGCTCCCCCCACATGAAAGAGTTTAATTTATCTATTTTATCTCTCAAATTCCTTTGCAGAGTTAAAATAGTAAATTGCATTAAAAGTATAAATGTATAACAGGCTAAACAAATATCAACATATCCCTAGTGATGACTTTATTTAGATAACATTTTCCAGTTCTATTAGAAAATAACGTTTCCCAACATTACCCCTAAAACTTACCATGCAGATGGGTGATCAAGGCACAAGCAATAATATTAAGCACAAGAAAGGATAATACAAATGTAATATTATTAAATAGATAGGAAGAGAAATTAATTTTATCTTATAACCGATTTAAAAAGTGAACATAATTGTATATGTAACTATTGATATTTGGGTCATTACATTATTGAAATATCTAATAGTGGTTATATTTACTTCTTTAGTGATTGGTAGTGTCATGGAGTTATTAAATGACACACGTGGTTAATTTTATATTAATAAATATGATTAATTTTGTTTTTCAAGTGAGTAAATAGTCTATTTAGCTTATGTATTATGGTTTTTTGACAATTTAATTCTTATATTTTTTAAATGAATAATTTAATTTATAAATGTGCAAGTACTATGATAAATTAGTTCAAGTTGATGCATAATTACGGTTGTCTTCTTTTAATCATTTATTATAAAATAAAATAAAACAACATTTATATATAATTAACCATTAGTTCAAGTTGATCCTGAGTTGCCAAAACTTAGTACTATTGCATGTGTAAGTGAGGTGTTTCTTTCTACAACCCATTAAAATCACATGCGCTCCTTTTGTGTTTTGAAGAAGGGTGTTATTATTGGCTCCTTGGTAATTGCTCTTGGCCCCTATCCAGGGATTGAGATATTTTTTATTTCCAAAAAATATCATTTTCATGAAATCATGATTTCGTTGAATAAAACGTCCAATGAAATTGTGATTTTGTTATCAATTAATTTTCGTCCCTCTCCCTTGTATACAACGAAATCATGATTTCGTTGTATTTTTTCACCTCTAACATAACAGAATCGTAATTTTGTTGTTATATTTTGCGACACCCCCTTATCAAAATGAAATCACAATTCTTATTTTGATGGGATAAAAAATTATCCACAACAAAATCTTGTTGTGGTGTTTTTAAAAAAAATAAAATAAAAAACACATTTGTTTGAAACTTAAATGTGTTTTTTTATTGAACATTACAACGTTACATTTATTGCTTTTTTATTGATTGAGACTACTTTTTTCTTAAACGTATTTATTGAACACCACTTCTTTCAAGATCTATTTATTGTCGATATGATATGAGTCACAAGAGAATAATAAGTCATTTAATATAAAGAGGAGTAGGGATTTGACGCAACGCCATACCTTTGTTTAATATTTACCATATTGTTTAAAACGTGGAGAGTGTATTTGCTCTTATATACTCAGATGGTGACATAATTTCACCATTGAAGGAATATTGTTTGAATGTCCTAGTGGTCCTCAAGTCGTCACAATAAATGATGACATATCGCTTGATGCCTTAAGAAAAATAAATATTGACACCATTGGAAGTTACAAAATTTTACTTGATTTTTTTACTGTCAACCAATTTACGTTAATAATGATTTTGTTGAATACAAGTGTATGAAGCTTAAACGTGACAATGATGAAGGGAAAATGTTTTTCAAGGGACTAAATTGAAATAAGTGAAATTTTCCCTTCTAAATAACAAAACAGATTAGTTGACTTTTGGAAATTCATGCAATTATTAATCCAAAAACTAAGTGTTATAACTATAATAATAAGCAAACCCTTTTATTATCTGACCACCAAATTAACAATAACATGTAACAAGACATGTTAGTTGCCTACTTATCCTTATAAATGTGACATTAGCATATCATTGTCAGTTGCTTGAGCATCTTCTCAAAAAACATTAAAAAAAATTGATAAGGGGTTCTTAATAAGGACAGATTCCTCATTTTTTTTATAGGCAAACAAATTTTATAACTGGTACCAGAGGTACAAAAGAAAAGATTACAATAGAATCTCGGTTACACCACATTAATCTCCAACATTTTAAGGAACCGTTCCTTTCACTGAAGAAGAAGAAAGTTGCACTCTATTGAGTATCACTAGTTGTTTATATTATATGATGAGATAGACTTGAGCTAGCTAGAAGGAAAGAAGAGTCCTCTACCAGGTACACTTTTGATAAACTTGAAGATGTGTATGGTTGTATGATTGATGTGCATCAGTGGTTGCCTCAAGGAACTAATTTAGTTAACTGCATAACAAATATGCATGAGGTTTGCTATGAGTGAGATATAATAGGCGTCCTGAGTCTTCTATAGGATGTAAAGACAAGGTATTGGTGTTCCTGAAAGCTTATGGACTTAATTAAGGTTTGGGTCCATAGGGGTCGAACTGGAACAAATTAACAAGATTGGGTTTGATGGAACTTCGCCAAAATCATAACGCAATAGTCCTTACATAGATATTGATGAGTGTAACTATAACTATCATAACAGAAGCACTAAGTGCTTATGACATGTCAAATACCACAGTGCATTTTAATTAAATCCTTTTAAAAACAGAGAAAAAACATACAACATAATTTATACCATTAAGGTGTTATTATTATTATTATTATTATTATTAGTATTCCTCTGAAAAAAGGTGTTATTATTATCTTTTAAAAAAATAATATGATTTTAATTAATTAAGATATTAATAAATATTTTCTTTTAATGTTTATTATAATCCTAAATTTTTCGAAATCTAACTTTTATACTCAACTTATATTTTTCTTATTTCTTTTCCCATTATCACATCACCCATTATATTCATCAATTTCTCTTTTTCTTTTATTTCCTTCCTAATCGTCCCAAAGATTGTTAACAAATCATTATCTTTATGCTTGAATATCATTTAATGTTGTAAACACCACTAACCGTGTGGTTGAACTAATATAGGGTTAGGTTTAACGCTTGAATATCATATGAACTATTATATTATAGTCTTTACTCACATCACTACTAATCGTTAATCATGTCAGCAATGTATAAAAGTACAAATCAACGACAAAAAAAAATAAAAAAAATAACTTTTAGTCCTTTAAGTTTTTTATTTCAGTTCTTATATTTTTAAATTAATGAGTTTAATTCTTTAATTTTTAAAATATATAAAAATTTAGTATTTTCTTATATTTAAATTTAACATTTATTGATAATTTTTATAACCACAAAGTTAGAAGATGAATTAAATTTACATATTTTTAAAATTTTGAAGACTAAATTCATTGATTTGAAAATATAGAAATTATAGAAATGAAAATTAAGTTTGATGGAAAGTTCAAGTACAAAAATAGATTTTTCTAAAAAATCAAGAATATTTTTAAAAGAAATATTTTCAAGACCCAAATAAATATAAATGATAAAAATAAAAAAAAAATATTTTTAAACCTTAAAAATATTAATATACATTTTTTATTTGCCAATCTCAAATGTGGCAACATTTATACAATATTATATAATTATATAATAAGATTCATTTTAGTCTCAGTTGATTGGAATGAAACACCTCATAGAAGAATCCAATTGAATTGGTTGCCTTGTTTGACAATGGTAACAAGGCGGGGAGTATTTATCATATTGTGGAGGGCCAATTAGCAATGCAATCTGCATAAATAAACTATGCAGAATGTATGTATGTATGTATGCCGTACTAGGGCGTTATTTTCCGTTATTAAGACTTGAGAGCCTTAGAAAAATGTTTTGAGCTTTGACTCATACCCCAACCAACATTTAACAAATACTCACAGAGAATAAGATATTTTTTGTAGTTCCAACTTCCAACTTTTTCTATTCTCTTTTCCATGTAAAACAAAAGTGGCAATCAAACTCAAACTCAAACTCAAATGCTGTACTCTTTTATTTGTATTCTATTTAATAATTTATTTTCTCTCTCTTAGCAACCGTGTGGTATGGCGTGCTAATATGTCATTTTAATCCTAACTTTTTCAAAAGTAGTGAGATAAATGGATCCAGATTACTATAAGTGGAATAGATCATTATTATCATCTCGTTCGGCGTACGCGCCCATATATATCATTTGCTGTGAAAAATATTTTTTTTTTAATTTTTAATTTCTAATAATATTTACTATCAGAGTGAAAAATAATAAATTTTAATTAAATTTTTTTAAGTGATTATAATATTAATTTTAATAATCGATTATCTTTATAATTTTATTTATTTATTAATTAATTGAGTTTGGACAAACTAAAATTATATTTATTTTTTAAAATATTTACGGGTGTGTATACTTTTAATATTATATTTAAATTATTTAAGAATAAATTGTTATTATATTTATAGCAATTATTTTAATTAATACTTTCATTTATTATTATTAACCTTATACATTACCATATGCGTCATAAGTATGCAAATATGTGTATACATATATAGATATTGTCATTTCTATTTAAAAGTATTAAGTATGAAATTTAATTTGATTTACTAAATTTATTTTTAATTTTTTTATTAAATGTTTCTTAGAATATTTTTAATATACTATTAAATTAACATTTTATATGAAAATATATATTAAGTAAAATAAATATAGAAGAACTTTTAAATTTAATTAGATTATTATAATTCGTTAAATACATTTAGTTTTATTTAAAAGTAATCTTTTCATCATCATTATATACATACCCATAATTATATTTTTTTTTTATGTCAATTTATAAAATGTTAAATCTAATTTACCTATATTTAAGCTTACAATTAAATTTATTATTACATATAATAAATGTTCTTAGACTTAGAATTCGTTTGGTTTAAATTTTGATAGAATTAATTTTGACAAAATTAATTTAAATAATTATCAATGATTAAAGTATGTATTTAAATTAATCTAAATTATATATTTTAAGGTCTATTTTTTATTGAAAAATGTCAAAATTAATTTTTTTAAGCTCAATTTAAACATTTAATAGCTAAATTCAAATTGACTAATAAATTGTAGCAAAAAAGCAGACCAATAATTCAATCATTTTTTATTAGCTAAACACTTTTAGGATCAATAAAACATATTCACCAAAAACAAAATGAATAAAACGAGATATTATCATTGGTAAATGAATCTTATAAATTAGAAGTATAATATATTTTTCAAATAAAGAAAGAATTAGATATATTTTATATTTTCCCCTCTTAAAAAATAGATTTTTATTTTATTTTCAAGATACTAATTTTTTTTTCAGTTAATACATGAAAAGACGCCTTGTTTCAAGTTGCCAGTGTGTGGGACCAAGCTGACCTGCTATGTGTAAAAGAGAAAAAGCGATAGATCCATTCTCACGAGCTGCAATTGCAATGCATCTTCAACTTCTTCTTCGTTGAACCTTCCAAATCATAAACCTTTCCCTCTCTTACCTCGCAAATTTCTTCTCTTTCATACAAGTTCCTTCTTTTTATTGGTATTATTACCATCATCAATCTCCAAAGTTTTCCATCAAATTTTCACGCGATTAGTTTCAATTCAGCACATTTATTTTTCCTCTATGTTTCATTCTGCCGTGTGCTATCAATACCCTTTGTGTCAATTCCATCTGGGGTGTGGCCCTTTTGCATGAAAGATCAAATCTTGAAGTTCAACTGATAAATAATCCAATTCAATTCTGAGTTGTTGTTGTTGCTTTGATCAATGGACAATTATGGTTCTTCACAACATCCATATGGGTATCCCAACCCTTATTCATACCCTCCTCATGATCCATATGCTCAACCACCATATCCATATCCATATCCATATCCACATCCAACAAACCCTCCTCATAATAACAACTCAAACTACCCATACCCCCCACCTCCTCCACCACCACACTCCTCATCCCCTTATTCTAGCCCCATAAACTATTCCTCATACCCTCCTCCTCCTCCTCCTCCTCCTCCTCCATCTACCTCATCACATGGCTCCTTTGACTATCCTATGCCTCAGCCACCTCACACTTATCCTTACCCTCACCGAGTCCCTCCAGAATGGAGTGTCACAACAGGAGGTGGAGTGTCTCACTCTCACGCTAGTGATAGTTATAACCCTCCTCACTCTGCTGCTTACCCTACTTTGGATGATCTCATGAGCAATGATAGGTTGTCAGATAATAATAACCTCCCAAGTGCACCTCCCTTGACACATTCCCCACCAATTCTATATCTTGATAGGAGGGATGAGTTTTATGGTTATTCTAGCTACTCCTCCTCAAGTTTGGATCAGGGGGATCCTTCTAGGCTCTCAGATAATAATGATGACTCAGTGAATAGTGAGAGTTTGCAGATTGTGCCGGCTCAGCACAAAGGATCTCTGAGGGTTTTGCTCCTCCATGGGAATTTAGATATTTGGGTTCATGGAGCCAAAAACCTTCCAAACATGGACATGTTCCACAAGACGTTGGAGGACATGATTGGTAGATTCCCCGGTACTGTTGCGAGCAACAAGATTGAAGGAACGGTAAGCCGGAAGATTACTAGTGATCCTTATGTGACAATTTCTGTGTCAAATGCTGTAATTGGTAGGACTTTTGTGATTAGCAATAGTGAGAATCCTGTGTGGGAGCAACATTTCTATGTTCCTGTTGCACACCATGCTGCTGAAGTTCATTTTGTTGTGAAGGACAGTGATGTGGTGGGTTCACAGCTCATTGGCGTTGTGGCAATTCCTGTGGAAAAAATATACTCAGGGCAAAAGGTACAAGGGACCTACCCTATCCTGAACAGCAATGGTAAGCCTTGTAAGCCAGGTGCTGTTTTGATGGTATCCATTCAGTACATTCCAATGCATACACTTATCATGTATTACCAAGGAGTTGGAGCTGGTCCTGACTACATTGGGGTTCCTGGCACATATTTTCCATTGAGGAAAGGTGGAACAGTTACTCTATACCAAGATGCTCATGTTCCAGATGGTTGCCTCCCTAATGTTGTGCTTGATAATGGTGTGTATTATGCTCATGGAAAGTGTTGGCTTGACATCTTTGACGCCATAAATCGAGCTAAGCGTTTGATTTACATTACGGGGTGGTCGGTGTGGCACAAAGTTAGGCTGGTAAGGGATCCTGGAAATCCATCAAAGTTCACCCTGGGTGATATTCTGAGGTCTAAGTCATCGGAGGGAGTAAGAGTGCTTCTCCTTATTTGGGATGACCCTACATCAAGAAGCATTCTAGGTTACAAAGTGGTTAGTAAAGCAATTTTTTGGTGTTACCTATTACTGCATTTCTGTTTTGGGGAGGATTAGGTGTGTGTTTGGTTTATTGTTTACACTCATTCCAAGTCAGTTGAACAGGAAAGAATGTGTTGGATTATCTTGAATGTCAATTTGAGCTTTACCAATGGAGATCCAAACACACTATAGGACTTGATTGGCAATTGTCTGCATGTGGACATTTTTGCTGTATGTGGTTATCTTAAGTATGTCATTCTATTTCTTTTGAAGGATGGTGTGATGGCAACTCATGATGAGGAAACTAGACGATTTTTCAAGCACTCTTCTGTGCACGTGCTGCTTTGTCCTCGCATTGCTGCAAAACGTCATAGCTGGGCAAAACAAAAGGTTTGGCTTGACAATCATTCTACTCACATCGAAATACTTTTATTTATTGTCTCCCTTGATTCATTGCATTATAAGAATTTAAATGATGTTCTCCTTTGCCCAGTTCAGCATACTTTATGTAGCACATATTACTACTGATAGGTTGATCCCATTTGGTAGTTTGCCGAACTTTTTCTCATAAAAATTCAGCATTTATGGCAAGGTTCGGTTTTAGTAGGTGGTACTTTATCTTCATTTTTACGTTGGATCTCTAAATATGTTTTTGCATAGTTCTACAATTTCAGTTCTAGAGTTCCACATTAATTTCTTCTTCCATTTATCAGGAAGTTGGAACAATATATACACATCATCAGAAAACTGTAATTGTGGATGCTGATGCCGGAAATAACCAAAGAAAAATAGTAGCATTTGTTGGCGGACTTGATTTGTGTGATGGGCGATATGATACTCCCCACCATCCTCTGTTTAGGACGCTGCAGACACTGCATAAGGATGACTATCACAACCCTACTTTCACGGTAATATATATTTCGGTTTGGTTGCATGATCACTATTCCACATTCATTTGATAAAAAATGAATGACAAAAGTGTGTAGAATAAAACCACAAACACAAAGGTGTATAACTCCAAATTTTAGTAGTTCTAGAAGAAACCAAATTACAACAAAGAAATATTTCTGTATTCTTGTATAGGGGAGATTAAAGAGATTATTTTTGAAATGCATTCAGTGATCAGTTCAACACACTTTAAACAGTAAAATTAGCATTGCCAATGACATGTATAACCTATTATGTAAAGTGTTGGTTCTATCTAGCTTTGAATGTGTAAATTTACTTCATATTTGTTGCACATCTAAAACGCTCCTGCAAATTTATGACAGAGATGGTATCCTAGTTTAGCTTTAGAATCTTGCAACTTAAATACAATGGAAGTATGTAGCTAGGAACCAATAAGGGGGCATTTGGTAAATTGAAAGTTTTTACTTTCACAAGAATCTTAAAGTGGGAAACTATGATTTTCATTTATGTATGCAATTAATAAAAAATTGATTCCCAGAAACTATGATTTCTGGGAATCAATTTTAGCTCACTTTCTCGCAAAAACATTCCCAAAGAAGGAACAAGAATCCAACTTGCCCGTGTGGAGAGAAAGTTTTAGTTATGTGTTTTACATGAATTATTAATTCCCAGGAAGCATATTAATTCTAACCATACGTATTTTACACATTCTCCCCGTAATCATAATTCCCAAGAATCGACTTTCCCAGGAATCATGTTTTCTAGGGATGAAAAAACTTCTCCCTTACCAAACACCCCCTAAGTTTCAATTTTAAAACAAAGTTCAAAGCAAGAAGAACAATTTATTCTGATGATGACAGGGTAATACTGGTGGTTGTCCACGGGAGCCATGGCATGACTTGCATTCTAAAATTGATGGTCCAGCAGCTTACGACATTTTGAAAAACTTTGAGGAGCGCTGGTTAAGAGCCGCAAAACCAAAAGGGATTCAAAAGTTGAGGAGTTCATATGATGATGCGTTGCTTAAGCTAGACAGAATCGGAGATATTATTAGTTCATCTAATGCTCCTAGTGTCGGTGATGATAATCCTGAGTCATGGCATGTTCAGGTATTTACTCAATTAGTACTGAATAAATATTTAGAATTTCTAGAAGCAGTTTATTTTCTCATTTACACTAGTTAAATGTAACTATTTAATGTACATGCTTTGGAATACAGATATTCCGTTCAATTGATTCAAGTTCTGTCAAGGGGTTTCCAAAGGAGCCAAAAGATGCATCAAGCATGGTGAGTGAAAGATTTTAATGTTTCTAAGTTTTCTTACACGTGCTAGATTTCAATTCGTCATACTTGAGCCATCTTAGGTGTGATGATGGGATAGTTAAACATTACTGTGTTTTTGCAGAATCTAGTATGTGGGAAGAATGTGCTGATTGACATGAGCATACATACAGCATATGTAAAGGCCATTCGTGCTGCACAACATTACATTTATATAGAGAATCAATATTTCATTGGGTCTTCATATAATTGGAGTCAACATAAAGACCTTGGTATGGAACTCCTCTTCTGAACACATGTGGCTTGTTTGCTTCAAGATTTCCTTCTTTTAGTGTGCTGAAGATTTTGTAGAACATAAATAGATTATCCCGGTATATCAGCTTTTGTATGGATAAAGCGTCCAATGCCAAAATCCATTATGTAGAACTATTTTACGAATTAAACTGAATGAATTGAAAATTATATTAAAGAAAAAATATCATTTCCTTTCAAATCTATGATGTGTTATGTTTTGTGCATTTTATATATATCATATTCTCTAGAAATTACATGAGTATGTCATAGCTGGTCTGATATATCTATTTTCATATCTTTAAATTATTTGTAGCCAAAGCTCACTGAAATATAAATCCCCATGGTTTCCTTTAAAAGTTAATAAAGTGAAGATTTAACGTTTGCATTTGTATTTTCAGATGTGTGATCAAATATTTAGTGCCTTTTATACATTAATGACAAGCCTCCGCCTATAAACTGTATCTTTTCTGTGTTCTTTTTCTTTGGCTACATTGATGACAAGGAGGTTTGAACCTATGACCTCTTGCAAATTACTTGAACTCCTCACCACTAGACACTCCTAGTGTTTTTCTGTATAACATAACATGGTGAAGATGAATAATTAATGAGGTTAATTACATTTATTTCAAATATCTCCTTTCAATGTTAAAATTGCATGTTTTTGCAGGTGCTAATAATTTAATTCCTATGGAAATTGCGCTGAAGATTGCTGCAAAGATAAGGGCAAATGAGAGATTTGCAGTGTACATTGTTATTCCAATGTGGCCAGAGGGTGTTCCAACTGGTGCTGCCACCCAAAGAATTCTATTTTGGCAGGTATGCTACCTCGCAGAAGATAAAGGCCAACTTTCATATTATGCCACTTGAATTCTTGCTAATAAATTGAGATTTTGAATGCTCAGTTGATCTGTTGATTTCTCTACTCATCAGAATATAAGAAATTACTTAAACTTGTGTGAAGCTGGAACAACTAATTTATAAGTGGATTGTAGTTATGTGAATTCTGGCCCCAGAATATACACTAAAAGTATCGTGTCTTCCCTACTTCTCTTACTATTTTAGTTAAAGATGTTGCTTCCAAAATATAGTTTTCTTTTTTATAGTTTCATACTTACTATGAATTTTATTTTATAAAAATTTCAGCATAAAACAATGCAAATGATGTATGAGACAATTTACAAGGCTTTGGTTGAAGTTGGGCTTGAAACAGCATTCTCTCCACAAGACTATTTGAACTTTTTTTGTCTTGGCAATAGGGAGGCCATAGATATGTACGAGAATATCACTGTGTCTGGAACTCCTCCGCCAGCAAATAGTCCACAAGTATGAATTTTATTCTCTCCATCCCCTCTTCCCTTTTCAGTTACATTTTTCTGCTTCCATAGTGCCATGAAACAGTGATTCGTATATAGTTATAGATATCTAGTACCGATGAATAAAAAAAAGTTGCTTCCAAATAGCTCGTTATAAACTGTTATTTTGTTGTGTAAACTGTGAAAAGCTGTTATATTATTTATCCAAATGTCTTAATTGTTTTTTCTTAATTCTGTGAAATGCTTGTCTTACTAGTAAAACAAATATTCTAACAATCAATATAAGCATCTTAGTCGTCTGTTTTGTGGCATGCAATCTCCCTTTGGTTAATGCAATTTTAAACTTGTGTACCGGTGCTCTTTGTCCAGGCATTTAGTAGAAACAATCGCCGTTTCATGATTTATGTTCATTCAAAAGGCATGATAGTTGATGATGAATATGTCATATTGGGGTCTGCAAACATCAACCAGCGCTCTATGGAAGGAACAAGGGACACCGAGATTGCAATGGGTGCGTACCAACCTCATCATACCTGGGCAAGAAGCCAGTATCATCCTCGTGGGCAAGTAAGCATTTTTTAAGTTTGTACTTAGTGGCTTCTCACATTTACTTTAAGCCTTTATGACAACCACTGATTGAAAAATGAATAGTTGAAGTTGTGATAAATTACATGTATAACAAATTATGCACGTTTCACTTTAGGTGAGTTAAATCCAATCAACCAGCCAACGTGACCCTCTTGATCCTCAGGCCACAAAACCACCTTTGGCTTTACTTTGGTTTCTCTAATGTTTCTCTAATTCCCTCGAATCCAAATATGCATGTCAATCTAACTTTTAAGGAACTAAAAGTTCTTAATTTAGCGTCTCTGTTTTACTAATATATATGTTTCTGGTACGAAGGGAAAGAATATGGGTTGTGAACCACACAGTTAGTTTTACATTTTGTTAATATTAATACACATTTCCTGACCAATACCATGCAGATCCATGGATATAGGATGTCACTTTGGGCTGAACATACGGGTACGATTGAAGACTGCTTCTTACAACCAGAGAGCCTTGAATGTGTTAGTAGGATTAGAACAATGGGTGAGCTGAACTGGAAGCAATTTGCATCAAATGATGTAACAGAAATGACAGGGCATCTGCTCAAGTACCCGGTAGAAGTCGATCGAAAGGGTAAGGTAAGATCCCTCCCGGGCCACGAAGAGTTTCCGGATGTGGGAGGAAAGATTGTAGGATCATTCATTGCCATTCAGGAGAATCTAACCATTTGATTACTTTTTTACATTCACGTTGCTGGCCATTAGGATAGGAATAGGATGAATGTAAATCACTGGTGTGCATGTAACTTAATTAAATGATAACTTTTTTTTGGGCCAATCATCATTCATATAAATAATCACACACGTTAACATTTAACATTTTCTGGTGAACAATCTACACAAGAGAAATCACTTTGGTGATATCTTGATTCAATTAATCTTTTTAAATGCTAAATAATTAAAATGATATACCATAAGTGAATTCTAAACATTGATGCACTAAATTCAAACTTAAAATGTTTCTTGAGTAAATTATTGTAACTTTATTTATTTATTTATTTTAAATTTAGAAGTTCATTATTATTATTTTAATATATTGCAGTGGCCTCTAAAAATAACAACAAACACATAAATGATGCATTTAAATTTATACCTACTATCCCACAACATGAAATATGTGCATGATACTCCTAAAATGCATAACCCAATTAACACATCAAATTGTTATGCCTGCACCTTAGCGTTACTCTACATGTGTTTCAATTGTCATATTAATTTGATGTTACTAATCACCCTTTATATCATTTTATATCATTGTTCATTCTGTTATAATGTGATAATCTTATTTTGTTTTCTCAAAACATTATCCAAACATCATGCATGAATAAGTATGGGGTTGCTCTGATACCAAATGTTGGGATTTAATTTCAAATATATGGATTCAATCAATCAACCTAATTTCTTTCTAACAGTAACAGACAATTATCAATCCTAATCACATGTTTTCCATTCATGTAGAGAAAGAGAAATTACTATACAGAAATGAATAGAATCTTTTTGTATCCCCATGCTCAAGATCATGATGAAATATGTATACAGAAGTTGGATTAGCCCTAATAGAATGATGATGAAATCTCTTTGTGCATAATATTCTTTATTTTCTCTATTCTGATCGGTGACGGGATAAAGAGAAACTGTGTTGTGACTCCTTTGTACAAATGTGGGCCATAACCCCTATTGTCACATTTCGCTCAAAGGGTTGAAGGGAGATAGTGCATCTGTTAATCCCACATTTGATCATTATAATTTGGCCATCAAATATTACTGGTATCTACATAATTATCATTTCATAACATATATGTCTTCAGTCATATTTTTATATTAATTAAACCTATTTAATATTTTAACTAATTATATAATGATCCTAACTCATTATATATATATATATATATGACCCAAAATTACTAATAAAATCTTTTTTCATTCTTTTTCCTTGCTTGTATACATATAAAACCCCACTTGCTACGGTAAATGCTACATATTATTCCTCACTCCTTATCAGGAGACTAGATGACGGCCGGGAACACCATGTTGTGTAAAATTGTAACTTAGAGAGTTACTAAGCTTGATATGAAATCAAATCATCATCTGGATTGTGTTCCATTTTCTGATCTCAGCAATTATATGTGGATCTGTTATTTTATTTATCTCAAGTATTACTGTTCTTAGTTCTCTTGACGGATGCTGTTACATTATTTAATTAATTTACCTTTTTCTTGATCAATTGCATAATTTCACGAAACTATAATATGAATTTCACTTAGTTTCCAATAACTAAACATCAATGTTTCCGTCTTGAAGGAGAAAGCAGGGCTTGATTAGACTCTCAATGAAAGTTGTAATTTTCTACCTAAATTTCTTTGATTAATTGACATTCCGTTTTACCTAATAATAGTAAGGAAACCTTTTTGTTATGTTACCAAATTATTAATAACAGGTGGCGTAGTGTGTTAATTGACTACTTATCCTTATAAATGTGACGTTGGCATATTATTAAGAGTAACTTTATTCTCAGTTGCTCAAGCACTTTTTCTTATTGAACATTCACATCTTCTCTCAAAATATCATTAAATAAAGCTGAGGAGGGGTTCTTAATAAGGACAGATTCCTCCTCATTTAAGGAACCGCTCCTTACATCGAAGAAGAAGAAGAAAGCTGCACTTGAGTCTCACTAGTTGTTTATATGTTGAACTTTTATTTTCAAAGTAGGAGTTGATATAACACATGTCACCAAAAAATGGCAGAGACAACAACGTTACATTAATGAAGAAAAAAAGTTGCTTAAATTATATATATAAAAAAATTATGCTCATAAAAAAGTTAAAAATAATTACGGTAAGCAACGCATTAGACTTGCATCGTTAAAGATACTCTAGTCCATCCTCTCACAATACAATGTTATCTAACTTCAAACCTTTCATTTAGATACAAACATGGTTTTGCTTTGACTACTCTGACCCCTTCCTCCTAATATACTGTCATATGAATTTTTAATTGTGACAACAAAAATAACTAAAGTCCTACCAGTTCAATCTAATTGGGATTTGAGTTTGTTAACTCTTCGGTCTGTTTGAGGTTACATTTTGTTGTGTCTGGACGTCATTTAATATTTTATTCAATAATGTAGTAGCTTTAGAAGGGTGCTACTATTAGTGAGGATTTCATTAAATGCAATTGGGGTTGAGAGCTTTGCGGTTTGCATGAATTGAATTGAAAACACAATTAAATAGTAAATGCAATTGAGTTGAGAACTGCATTTCAAAGTCAAAAGGTGAAATGAAACTATGAACAAGTTGCAACAGGTAAGAAAAAAAACCCATTGCCCTTTCTTTCATCTCCTTTTTGTTTTTTTCGTAGGTAATAAAGTTTTCTATAAAAAAAAACACAGTTAAGTATTTCCTTATTTTATTACACATAGTAAAGAAAAATTCCTTTATAACAGTATTTAAGATAAAGTAAAATGTTTTGTCACCTATTTTTCACTTCACAATTCTTCCTTCATGTTGTAGAGTTAAAAGTATTTGACTATAGGTTACAGAAATTAGTACCATTAGCATCTGGATGGACCCAAAGTTCATCCTCCAAGTTGGGCCACTCTACCCTCTTTAGATTTATGGTCAGTAGAAAGACTGCCACAAAGGCCAGAAAACCAAAATCAAAAGAGACCAACAGAAAGACACAACAAACCAAGCTCCAACTCAAAACTAATGCAACTTTATGAGAAAGATACTAGACCGATCTAGTGGCAGCAAATTTTCCAGCATATTCTCTGCTACCACATGGGCCATTCTGTTTAATTTTTTGAGAAACAAACCAATTGCAATACCAATCTTCAAAGGCAAGAGTTTTCATTTGCAGATATTGAATAATGACCTCTATATTCCTGCAGGATTTGTGACCCCCTTAGCGTGTGGCAGAGGTTTGCATTATCTTATGTTTTGAAAAATAACTTCCTAAAATTGCAAGGACTGTCTGTGTCAGAAGGGCGAGCATCTCATGCCACAAAAATTGAGTTAGCTAATATTTTCCTGTGTGTTCCACTAATAAAAGGATCATTCATGTGGTCTCTTATCACCACCGTTATTGCACCCTGACAATGTTTGCTATAGAAAGACATCAAAGTTGAGCTTATATGCTCAACGCCAAAGTGGAGATCAACTTTCTGGTCATACTATAGCTATGAGTGAAAGGATAATATGGTGTGTCTGAATGTGATATGTTAGTCACTAGCCTTACATGGTATTCTGAAAATGGTTGGTATACCTATATATATTGAGTACTTAGATTGTATTGTATGTATGAATACCTTATGTTATATAATATGGTTGACAGATAATCATGTCCTTTAAATATGTGATCAAAGATTCAATCCTCAAGTATATATGTATGAAATAATATCTATCAAGAAAAGTTAATTTCTTAAATGGATATCAATATCTCAAAATAGAAATGATTACCTACCCTGTACTTAATAAATCACTTCATGCAAAACATAAATTTGTTGAGGGATTATTTACTATGCTACTAAGTGAAACAAAATGCTATTTCACTCTTTTCCATCTTAGGTGTTTTTTAAAAAAATATTTTTGCTTACTGAAGTTACAATGTTAATAATATTTATATTTTGCCATGTCATATCCATACTGTAGTTTTGAAGGCCTTAAAAAAAATACTGTAGTTTTCAAAAAAATTGTTATTGACCCAACAAACAGAAGTTTTGCATTCTTTGTCTTAAGCTCTTCTAGCCAATCAAACAGTTAGGCGCCAAATTCATTTGTGTTCTGGCCCTTTGGCAGCAATTGCAGATCAGATCGAGCCGTAATAAAATGGTTCGGTCTATCAACATTTAAGAGTGTGTTAAATTATTCCTAACTCTTTGGTGGCAAAATGGGTAACTAGCTAGCTAGAACTTTAAAGTTTTAACTAACTGCCCACTTTAATTCTTTTTTGCAAAGGATAACAATCATAACATCAAGACAATGAGAGGGAATTTTCTCACTCGCAATGGTATAATATGATTCAACTCAGATTAATCAAATATTCAATATAACAGCCTGATATGTGTGGCTCAAAACTACTATATACAGGGAGAGAAATTGAATTAAATTACGTAATTATGAGAGGGAATTTTACTATTGATGTATTTTAAGAGAATATCTAATTATACCTTCTTAAGGTACTCACATTAAAAAAATGTATACATTAACAAACCTTAAAAACATTGTTAACTTACATATATATAGTTATTGTTTAATATTTTTTTATTACCATGTTATTAGTTGAAAGTGTTTATTGACTTTTTCAATGATTAATCTTGATCATGGAACTTAATTATCCACCTTTAGTAAAAAAATTTCCTCCCAACCATATTTTATCCATTTGTAAGACTTAAACCCAAGACTTACTCAAACGACCAAGCCAGTACCACTCTCTGCCCTTGTAGCCATGCCCACCTCCACAGACTCCAGATCTGTTTGCCTTCACCACCGTGGCCGCCTTGATGATGCATCACAATGCTTTTGTTCGTTCATGAATTTCAATTTTCCTTCATGGCTGTAAGCAAAGACAGTGATGTACTAAAAATTTGGAATTTTAATCTCAACCGTGAAATTTTAAATTATAATCTAACAGTTAAAATTAATTCTTCTCTTTTTTATTTTAATTTTTTTTTATATTTGAAACATCTCATATATATATATATATATATATATATATATATATGATAAACTCACCCACAAGTAAAAAAGTGATAAAGCACAACAATTGACAGTGTTGAGCTTTAGGATGAACCTAGTGCCATAAAGCTCGGAATATTGAAATAGAAATATTAAATAAAATAATAGTTGATGAAATGTATAATAGTGCAATTTGATTCTTATTCAATATTAATGGCTAAATTAGATGTTGAGTAAAGATACATGACGTCCCAATGAGCAATTTAATTAATGTTTTGCAATTCTGATTTGTGTCCACAAGAGACTATATATACTATTGGTAGAGGAATATGGAGGTTGAATGTGGGCTGGTTCGATCTCTTCTAGCGTTCCGCAAGAATAGATTCGTAACACTTAACATAACATACTCAGAAGATGGCCTGTCCTCAATGAAATGTCAATCATTTCATTTCTGTCGAAACTAAAGAGTTGAAGATGATCCAGTCCGTTCATTATCTGCGGCTAAGGGAGAGAGGGAGAGGGGTCCGTCCCCACCAGTGGATAAGCTCTTTGAGTTTCGGACCCCCCCTCACTTGTTAATTTCCTTTCTTTGTATATAGGATGGAAGAGCCTTTTGCTAGAAGCCAACAAGTTCCAAAAATGAGTGAAATCAATAATAAAATGAATAAATTTTAATTTTATATCTTTTTCAGTTTCATCTCTTGTTCATGAATAAAGTTTATATTTTTTAATTCTTTTCTATTTTTCTAAATAAACTTATTCTTAGGGTATGTTTGATTTTCCGTTACAACGTTACATTTGATACAAAAGTCATTTTATCATGAGGACTTTTGCTTTTATTTTTGTCTGTTAGATTTGTATTATTAAAATACGTGCCACAATGTTTTCAGGTGTAAAACAAACATGTACTAGTTGTACTTTCAACTTTTTAATTTCAGAAAAATGCTATTTATGTAATAATTTATATAAAATTTTGTACATTAATATTTTCTTTTGTGCTTATTTTTCTTTGCACATCATTAATTATATATTATAATGAATTAATGATAAAAAGATATAATATTTAGTTATTAAATAAATTATTGTATGAAATATATGTATCATATCTATGATCAACTGTAAATCTTCTAATATCTCTTCAAACCCTATGAATAATAATAATAAAAAAAATCTTTCTTAAAATATTCAGTTTTGTTTTGTAAGTAAAAAGTGAATGCTGCAGAATGACTAATGAGAGGGTGAGCCCAGCTCATCATGGTTGCTGTTTAAAATAAAATAAAAAAATATATATATTATTTGAGTATGTCAGTGTATCACCTTACCTTTTGATTGTATTTTCAAAAAGTCAAAACGTGCTAAAATTTGTTGAGTTTCTAAAATTTGTTCGTAGTAATAAAATATTTCAACTTAACGTATTTACTTAATATATATATATATATATATATAAAATAAAAAAGAATGTATCAATAATGTAAAGATTCTTACACTTTTATTAAATTAAAAATTGTCTACTTTTATAATAAATATTTTTAAAATTATATTTAATTTTTTTACTAGATGATAATATAAAATTTTTTATATAGACTATACGTGAAAATTAAACTAAAAAAAATAATATTTTTTTAGGCATTATTGTTTTGGGCCTTCTTCTTGTTCATATTTGGTTATTGTCAGGAAATTACTAGGATAGGGTTGCTAATGGTGGCAGATTCAGTCAATGCATGTCGTGGGGGCGTAGATGATTTCCATGGCTTAACCTCCACGAGAAAGAAGACTAGGGTTACGCTAACTAAGGAAGAAACTAACGAACAAAGTTTGGAGCTTTTCGTGAGAAACCATGCTTGGTAAGGGAAAGTGAGGTTAGGAACCTAAGACCACACAATGATTCTCCTATAAGTAGAGAAGGGAAAAACTTATATCTCTAGGAAATATGATATGTTTATTGATTGATTTGATATAGTATATCAAATTTCAAAATTTATATTCAAATTCAAAGTGATTGAATTTAGATTAATTATAGTATTTAAAAGAAATTTAAAAATATAAAATATGTAATAATTTACTAAAAGAAGCAAATTGATCTTAAGAATATTTTTTTTTGAGAACGAAAAATTAAATTTATATATAATAAGAAAATGAACGTGACGTAAAATTAAATTATTTAGCTAGTACACTATAATCAACATTGTTTTTACTGCATCAAAATCCATAATGATGAGTGGTACTTATTCATGCTTATCACCGTGGATGATTTTCTTTTTAAAATAAATACTTGCGCTACAAAAGAAATCTACTTTTGAACTTTTTTTTCATGCACTGTGAGAAAGACCATCCCTTTCTGGGGGTCTATGAAAAAGTGCCGATTAATGTTTGATGCATAGTTAATCCTTATATAGAAATTATTTTTTTTAAGGGTAAAATGGACAAGAGATATGATATCATAGTTAGAATGCTAAGATATGTGTAGAAGAATGAAAATGTTATAATGGGAGAATCAGGGGGCGCAATTCGCAGCTTCTTCACCTTATTGCTGTGTTATTATTTTTATGCCTGTTGCTTAGTGCACAAGCCGTCTTTCCCACTCAATTTGATTAAATAAACAAATGACACCAAAGCTTATATTATGATATATCTGTTAAGAATAGTCGCACATGGTAATTCATGAACATGATAAGTGCTTATATAGCTGGGTAGACCACCCCCTTATGAACCGGTTTTTAAGGAGACCTTTCGAATGCCTTTACTGCACTATAAAATTTAATAATATCTGCATTAAATATTTAGAAAAGAAAAAATTGTTGTTCACAGTGATTTTACTTTACAGACGCAATATTAATGTCTTCTGCATGTGGATAATATTTGTGTGGCCTTGTATTTACAAAAATTGAAATTATATATGATTTATTTGTGAAAAACAATTTTAAATTTGTAATACTCATAGGAATTTAAGGCAAGAAAATATGTATATCTTGAAGCTTGCTCATCTGAAATTAAATGTGTTTAGTTTAATTTATTTATAAAAAAAAAAATCAAAGATTTTCACCAACTTATTAAAAAGTTTAAAAACATACCAATGTTTCTTAAAATTTACAACTATTCCAAATAAACGCTCAATACATCAAAATGTTATTTTTTTTAAGAAAGTGTTGAATGTCGATATTCTGCTAATGTAAATAATTTTTTATAAGTTTTTAGGTAATTATTATAAAAATTAATCAATTTATAATACATAATAATATATATGTGATCGGGTAACTATATAAATTTTTATACACAATCAATTTATTTCATTCAAATTCTAAAAGAATTTGTAATTATCTTACTGTAGACATTATATTTTTACAATGAATTTGGATTTTTTATAACAAATAAATAAAAAGAGAAAGAAAGAAGTATAAAATAAAAACAAGTCTTCTAACGGAAAGAAGTATAGAAAATAATATTATAAAATAAATAATATAATTCTTTTTCTTATAACGAGGGAGTTCGTGTCTTTTTACATTTAAAAATAATAAAATAAAAGTAATATTAGGTAGTTTTTAGCATTGAGTGGGTGTATGTTGGTTAAAAAGAGTAGTCATAGAAATAAATAAAAAAATTGAAAAGTTTATTTTAGGAATAAAATGAGGAAAAAAAATGTGAGCACTAAAATATCCTAATATTTTTATTAATAGTATAGAAATATAACTAGTTTATCGGTTTCAATCACATATCAGGCAAGTGAGAAGAAGTGGCACATTTCATTATTAATAATTGTTTCGAAATGGTAAAACTGGTAAAAAGGTGATTTTTTTTTTATAAGTTAAGCTAATTTACACAGATTTATATAAATGTCATCGTGAGTATCATAAACAAACCGGCAAAGATAGTTTTAAAACCAAGGCTCTTTAGGGAAACTAAGAATATTCTTGGTCCTTCTCTCTGCTGCTAATGAAAGGAATAATCAAGTTAATACGTATATTACATAATATGTGAAAAATGCAGTATTACTCATGTCTTTGTATGTGTCGCTAATTAAATACCTCAAATTCGGAAAACAATTGGGATAAAATTCTCTTTGTTTCTCTGTCTCTGCCTAAAAGTAATTAAAGTTAGACTTATCTCCCCACTAGAGAGACAAAGAAAAGAAAACATCTCTGTTTGTTTTCTCTAATGAGCAAAGGATCCTAATTAAATCCTAATCCCAAATTAACATGATTTTTCAGCCGATACCACACAAGTTTCAATTTTATAAGAGAAGTGTGTCCTTGGAGAGAATATGTTACATATATGTCAACGGTTGAAACATGAGCACACACACGTGGACATTTGAACGTAAAGATTCTAAGTACAAATATACAACAATTAGTAACATCTGGGAAAACCATAACTAGAAACACATCACATCCCATCTCACAACACAAGTTCGATACGACAAAACTCTTTTAAAGAAAATTTATTCTCATTTTAAATAAACATTGTCAGATCATGAGCTTCAATTCAATTCCCCTCATTACACATATCATTGTCAAACCTAAAAGAAATTCTGAAAAATAAATGAAGGAAAGGACGTTACAAAACGTGTTCATTTATTGCAAACGGTGCAACAAAAAGAGCACTCAAAGTAACCCTCCAAGGGCCAAAATGCAAACATACATACATAACATAACATTATAACATTATAACAACACGATCCTCAACAAATTTATACACACTACTTAACGATTTATCATGACCCAATAGCTCTATAAAGTTAACCAAGAAAAAAAAAAGATTTCATGCATCCGATACCATTCATTTTCTCTCTCTCTCTCTCTCTCTCTCTATGTTAATCTTGCTTCACGTTTTCTCCGGGCCAAGCAAACCAAAACCAACAAAGTGGTTCGTGTCCAACAACGTGGGACCCCTGCGAAACCCCCACGTGTCGAAGGGTAAAAGTGGTGCCCCACCTGTCGACGAGCCAGAGAGTGAAACGTGTCCTTCTGGACTCTCGCGCGCAGAAGGACCACTTTGGAAAGGCCGGCTCGAGAACGGTGCATAAACGGTCCCGTAGGGTCCACCCATTGCCCTCACACTCCTACCCTTTGGGTCCCGCACCCACCCTCACATGACCCATCAGGTGGACCCACCCACCCTCACCAACAAAAAGAAAAAAGAAACACACATCACACCTTCTCTATTTTAAAACAACAAAAGATTTTTCTTATCACTGATTTTAAGGTCACACTCTCCTACTTGCATAAATTTCACCCTCCCTAGCTTAAAATTGAAAATTAAGGAAAAGGACTCTTGTATACTTGGTGTGTTCAGTTGTGTGAAATAAAAAAAAAAGTAAAATTCATATTATTTTTTTAATTTTTCTCCCGATCTTCTTTTTCTATAACCAAACCAAGGACAAGTTTTTTTGGAGCTGTTTATTATTTAGAATTAAAGTTTTGTACATAAAAAAGGTTGAGAAAGGTTAAAAACATTCTCTAACATAGTTTTCTAAATATAATATATATTTTGTATTGATTAAATTTATTACAATTGTAAATTTTAGTTTGTTTAACGTCATATTAAAGGAATTTTTCTTGATTTTATAATTTTTAACAAACTTTAATTATGATAGAGAGTGTTAGGAAAAAAAATAATTAAAGGATGTGACCAAAAAATTTATATTAAAAGATAGAAATAACAGAGATTATTGAGAGAGGTGTTAATTGAGTGAAGTAAAATAAAATATCACATGACAGATTATATACTCGAGATTTTACTCGTGAGGTAAGGTAAAGTAAATGTAAATATATCTACGAATATTCTTTGAATCCATATGTTTACTCTACCTAAACTGGGACACCATTTTCTTTCCCTAAATTTATCACTAGAAAAAAATACATAACATAGATAACTGGAATAAAACTATAATTTCAATTAAAAAATAGTATAAAAAGTTTTAATCTAATAAAAAATGATATGCAATAATTGTATACTATAGTTGGATCGCAGACAATTATATAGAATAAATGCGTTGATTTTGATGATAACCATCTTAAAAACCATAGTACTTTAGTTTTGGATTGGTGAATAGTATAAAATATTTTAGAACAATAATACATAAAAATTAAAATGTAAATAATTTATTCTAATTAATTGTTATGAAAAATTCTCTCCGTAGAGCTAGTAGTTCTGAGCTTCTGGTACAGGTTGTGTGGTACCCCGCACTGGGTCCCCACCATGCCTTCCACTTTTCGTGTTGACCCACACCCACACGCACGAGGTCCCCACCATTTTTAATCCCGCATCACGTGCGCACGTGCTCTTCCTCTTTCCCGCAGCAACGACGTCGTTGTTCATGGCGGAAGCAAAGAAACCAGATTCAAGTTCATCTTCTCGTTCCTCACTCAATGCTTGGAAGACGCGCGCGACATGAACTGCAACTCCTGCTTGTCGTAAATCTCCAACGAGAAATCCCTCAGCATCTGCGTGGTAGTGGTGGTGGCGGTGGTAGTGGTCGGAGCCATGACGGTGGCTCTCGCCGCCGACTTCGACGACGGCGCGGTGGAGGAAGCGTTAGCGTTGCTTGAAGACGTTATCGAGGTTGGCTGAGGCTGAACGGGTGTGACCAGGGAAGAGACAAACGCGGATATAGGTCTCGCTATGGTGAAGAACTGAGGCTGATGCTGAAACGACGCCGTTTGAGGAACCACAAAAAACGCGCCTGCTGCCGGAACGACGGCGTTTGAAGGTATGGCCCACACGGGAACCATTCCTTGCGGCAAAGGAATTGCTGTATGTTGCGGAATTGTCATCGTCGTCGTCGTTGCTGCGTTTTGGTTATTATTATTAGAGCTTGCGAGCCCGGTGGAGATCGAAACGGCGGCGTCGTTTATGTCAACGTAGGCGCTATTCGCGGGTCGTTTGCGCTTCTTCCTCTCGGGCTGGTCTCCGGGTTCTTGGTCGGAAGGTGAAGTGGTTGGAATCTTTAGGGTTCCGTTGACGGACATCGCGATGGCGGGGACGGTACCGGTGCCGGTGGCGGCGATGATGGCAGGTTCGGCGTGTTCGAGAAGCCACCGGATGGTTTCGCCGTCGGATTTATGACCAAGTTCTCGGGTCAGCTGGAAGATCCGTGCCGCACACGTGGCGGGCATTCGGATCCTCCTACCTCGGCCCTCTACTTTGGTATGACGGTCTTTGGTGGAGGCCCGTTTTTGTGGTTGGGCTTGGGCTTGGGCCTGAGCTTGGGCTTGGGCCAGAGCCTTGGACATGGACATGGACATCCCTGCCGGCACGTGAACCGCCACCGGCATCACACGTATGGCAGACCCCTCCTCCGTCTCGGGCTCCTCTTTAGGCGCCTTGGGCTCTCCCAACCTTAGATCAACATCTCCAGAAGCTTCATCAGCCATAACTTAACAGCAACGTAAAAAAAAAAAAAAAACACAACAACGTGTGTAACAAACGAAAGTGTTTAAGGATGTATAAGATGGAAAGTGGTGTTTGAGTTGGTTTAGAAACTTAGAATGAGAGTGCAAGTGTGATGTTGTGTTTGCGTGAGTGTATAATAACTATGTAACTATATATAGAGAGAATGAGAGAGGTGGTTTTGTGGGGGCCCTTACCGTCCATGATTTTTACATGGAAAGAAATCTACGGTGATCGTTGATGGATCCATAGAGACTAGGACTATTGCACGTGCTGGGGCCCATGGAGGAGCGATTGCGGTAGGGGGAGTTTTGGTCAATTCAGTCACTTATTTGGCAACTGCAAAAAACGTTAAGATAGAAAAGAAAAAAAAGAAAAAAAGAGAGAGAAAGCGAAAAGAAAGAAAAATGGTATGGAAGAATGGAAGTGAACTTGATAAGATTCTTGCATGATGAATCGATGATGGCGTGAACTATTTGGGGGATAAGGAAAATGTTTTTTTTTTTTAGGGTAAAATGTATTTTATTCATTTACCTTATTTTGGGTTTGGGTTTGGTGTTGTAAGTCGTTTGACAAGATTTTACTTTGTTGTTCAAAAATGTCATTGGTAGATTTCAACAAAAACTCTTAACACAAATATATTATATTCGTTAATCAATTAATAATATTAATTTTGATTAATGTAATTAATGCATATTTAATGTGACATCTACTTTCATATAAAGTTTGTTTAATGTTATCAAGTTTATTAATAGCATATTTGAAAACACTTCAAACACACTATTAATAAGCATTGCGATAAACTTCAAACACACTATTAATAAACATATTACGGCAACAAAACCACTTCAAAATAAAGAAACTTTGCAAAAGTTACATATTGTCGCTGACATAACTTTATTTTAAACGTGCACTAAGTTAATGGGGCAAATTTATGAAAGGAACATCTTGATCTAACAAAAATACTTTAAATATCAAAGATGAAACTTTTTATTTGTGATAAAGGAAAACTTTTTAAATTTAGGAGGTCAAACTAAAATAAAAAATTAAAAGGCAAAAAAGTATTTTTACCTCTTTTTTTTTTATAAATTTTTATATATGCATGAATAATTTTGGAAAATTATAAATGTCGACTTCACATTTGGTTGGAGAAACGAAAGACAGAAAAAGAAATAGAGAACAAATAATAAATATAATAAATGGTGTGATAAAAAAAATAAAGAGAAATAATGAATGGGACCTCAGTAATTTTTATGTATATGAATAATTGGTGGAAAAAAAGATAAAATTACTGTATATGAATAATTCCTCAGTAATTTTGATGAGACCTCTTACATAATGAATGATGTTGTGAGTAAAAGTTGAAAACGGTACATATTATAGGAAGACGGGGAGTTAAAATCGTAACGCTACTTGAGAGATAATTGATCCCCGGGCAAGTCGGAATTGTTTTGAATAAATAATATTTGCATGCCAACGATAGTTTTGTTTGTAGGAGCTAGCAAGAACAATTTAAAATTTCTTTAGAGTAAGCACGTTACACATCTTTAAACATGCTATATTGCCCGTACCCACTACTTTAAAGCCATGAATGCATTTAATTAATCATTCATCTAATGCCCAACAAGAGGACAGATTCATCTCTTTCTTTCTTTTTTTACAGTAGGAGAGATTTATGTTTAAAACACTAAATATGTATCACACATACTTATTAGTTAAAACATGATTATATTTTTTTATCGAAAGATGTCAGTAGTTAATTTGTTAGTACTTTTTTATTTTAATTATAAGATTATTTTAATTAATTTATGCTTCTTAAAAAATATTTAATTTAATTGATCACATTAAATATATCAATTATTTGTATTATTATTTTATAATTGTCTTTTTTTTTTATTTCTCTACCCACTTAATTATTTTTTATTAATGATTGAAGAAAAAATAATTAAATAAGAGTATATATAAAAAATAATTAATACATCTAAAAATTATAAAAGAATCTTATGAAAATGAACAAAATTTTGAAAAAAAAAATCCTATAATTAAAGATGGAGGGAATATTATATTATAGGGAAAAAAATTCAAATGTGCATACAATCTCTTATTCTTTCCTTCTCTCTATAATTATAAAGCTAATCTTATAACTTTCCCAAATATGATTATATGAATGAAACCTGAAAATGATATTGGTGAAAGAAGAAAAAATAATAAATGAAAAGTGGACAAAAACAACGATGCTTCGAACGAGGGGAATTCCCTTTGGCGCAGAGAGGATTAAGATGAGGAAGAAATTAAAGGAGAAATGGCATATATATATCATGTAACAATGAGGAGCATATATTGTTCCACTTTTGGACTGAGAAAAGTTTTTGTCAAACCAAATTATATATATTCAGTGAAAGAAAACAAAGACACAAAAGAAGAAAAGAAAAGAAAAGGGAAGTGAAATAATAATAATGAAACAGCGAGAAATGACGAAGACTTAAAATCTAAAATCAATAGCATGAGCGTGTGCTGCGTACATGTGTGTTTTGTATCATAGGACGTCTGAAAAGTGAAATAGTGAATGGTAGAGGAGGGAGGGTAGGTGTTTCATGGAATGATCAAGGTACTTTTAGAGATTTTTTGTGGTTTTTTCTACGAGACTCAACTCAATATACTTTTTAGAAATTCAACTATTCAAGTTGATGTTTTAACTTTTTTTATACTTTCTCTTTTCGTTTAGATAATCTTCTAGGTCTTAGTTATAATATAGAATTGTTTTCGTTAAGGCTTTTATTCTTATAAAATTTTCTTATTTCATTTTAGTTTTTGTCCTATTTGCTTCTGTTAATCATGTTAACATTTTAGGGTTAGTTCTGTGGCGAGAATACGATAGAATGTAATAAGATACGAAAGTAATATAGAATAGAAGTATTGAAAGTTATAATCCTATTTAATATTTGATGTACACAAGATAACAAATCAGTTAAAATTATAGTAACTACTGAAATCGAACATAAGTTATCTTTTCTTATATTTGATAACTCACTGCATATAAATGATGTGCAAATGATAATATTATTATTTTTGTTAAAAATACAAATATTTTCTAAAATGTAACTGTCAATTTAATTTTTCAAATTCTACAAATTACAAAAATTATATTTTTACCTAAATTGTACATAATTCTTTATATTATATATCTACTTTTCTTAAAAATTATAAAAATACATAATATTTTTAAAATTATTATTAGTGTTCAAATATATTTAACTATTTTTAATAATTATTATTTCATTTTATGTTTTAATTAATAATAAATTTTAAATTTAAAGATCAAAATGAAAAATTATTATAAATATATATAAGATAACATTTTTAAGTCCTTGATTGATCTTCTCCAAAATATTTATATAAGCTTTAATCTTTTAGATCGATGATTAACCCTAGTTCATGACTTAATCACATATAAAAATTTTCATTCCTCACTAAAAATTATATAATATATGAGAATCAAAATGCAAGTCATCTTTCACAAATTCAACATTTTTAACTGATTTACAGTTATTAACTTATATATATATATATATATATATATATATATATATATATATATATATATATATATATATATATATATATATATATATATATATATATAACCTTTGAATCTTTTGCATGTATGTAGGTATTCTTCTCATCTTACACTAAGAAAAAGGCACTACAAGAAATGAGAGCATTGCAAAGATGGTAAATATTAAAAATTACACACACACGTATATATAAGTTCAATTGTAAATAAAAGCATTGCTTTGATAGTTAATGTAAAAAGTTGAAGACAAGATGTTATGCGCATGGCTTACGTAAGATTTAAAGAAAATTAAAGCATTAGCTATTTAAAATTAAACAAGTTTAAATAGTAAAAGAAGAAACCTTGTTAATTAGAAAATTCCGTACTTGCAGGGAATATATATCTCACTCCAAACCCAAGTATCAATTTCGGCGAGAGTAATACTACTAATATTCGAAAAAAAATAATCATAAATTTGATAGTATTTAGTGATAGTTAGGATGAATAAAAGTGATAAGGACTACTCACTCACTAAGAATCAAAACGCATGGCACGTCATTATGATGAAAAGCCAGACAAATAAATTCTAACTCTTGATTCGTTTTTAGGAAAATCCAACCTCAAGTGATTTTTTCTTCTTCTTTTTCCCCCCTTCAAAATCCAATATTCTTAGGCGACTTTCTAGTGTTATCATTTGACACAATAATTTTCAATATTCTTGAAAATATATAAATATTCATACAGGAAACCCAGGTTAACCATCTGCTTCTTTTTCTCTTCTTTAGGTAGAAGGCTAGTTTAAAGACATAATTATTATTATAATTAGTAATATAGTTGGTAGTAGTATTACTAATTTAGAGGAGGAAACTGTTATCCTCTTCAAACTCTACTAATTCTTTTTTTAAGCAAAACTCTACAAACTTATAGTAACTAATAAATAATCCAATAATAAAAACCAGCAGCATAGATCAAACACTATTTTAACGAACACAAAACAAAAGTATATTTTGTAGCAAACAAGTAAAAGCAGAATTCCCAAAACTGAGAGGAGGGATATAGATATAGTGTTCACCTCTCATTATCATAGCTAGTATGTCACACGGTAGCTGGCAATTAAGAAGCCTAAAACAAGTCACAGTGGCTGCTATAGAGTACCATCCTAATTCAATCCAATACCAAAAATAAAATAAAGTAAGATTGTACAAAACCCTCATCGATCCATCACTTACTTAGTTAAGAAATATAAAAACAAAAAAAAATATATGCAAATCAATAAATAATATGTGCATGGATGGGCAGTGTATATAATTATTTAATCACCAACATACATGCATCTTAAACTTTTAAAATAATTATCTTAAAAGTGATATAAAAATTATTTTTGATTGATTATTGAAAAGTAATTTTTTATATTACGCTAACAGTATATGCTTATTTATTTTTCTTCAAACGAAATGTATCCTCAGTAAATCAATAAATGTGAGGTTGAAATCGTTTCAATCTAATAATAATTTAAATGTTTTTTTTGAAAGAAACAATAATTTCAAGTTTGAATCTGGAATAGGTAACAATGTTAGAATTTTTCGGATCATAGTAAATTTATCTAATTCAAACATAATTATTTCTATTTTTTTTTAATAATTTTTACCTGAATGAAAATGCCTAATTGCATATTTTTCATGTTTGAGTGGAATAAAATAACAAGAAAACAAAACTTTCCCTCTAAATATAATGTAACTGTATATCAAGATTTAAACTTAAAATTACAAGATAAATTAAAACTATCATGTATGAATTGGTACATCCTAGTATGATAGATGCTTATTAAACTTCATAGAAATTATGCAACTAAATTTTTTACTCATAGTTTGTCTCACTATACACGTATCCATGATGTAGAAGGTGATGGGTGGGTCCATATTTGGCCATGCACCTTTTGGGGGCCAGGCAGGGTTGAAGAGAGGGGTGCTTGGGCCCACACGAGTGTGTGGTGGTGGCGCCAACAAGCACCGGTGTGCACGCTGAGATGCTAACCATGGCCCATGGGCCACCCCCCTCCCCCGTCACACACAGGCCCACTTTATCTTCCAAAATCACTCTGACTCCTCTCTCTATGGCTCCGGCTGCGCACTGCCCTCCGTACACTGTCCCAGTGGGACCCACCCATCCGTAAATCCAACGGTTCCTCATGCTCCCTCCCCCCACGTGGGTCCCACCACCCCAAAAATATAGGACCATGGCCTTGCTGTGCTGGTTTGGTTGGGACTTGGGTGCCTCTGCCCCCTCCCTCACTCACTTTGAAAGTGGACCACAATGGAAGAAAAAATAGTGGTGGCCCCTAAGTGGGACCCACCATTATCACACTCCCCACCTCACTTACCCCTATTGGGACCCTCTAGTGGCAAATTGGGTATTGACCAACACCCAGTTTCTCAATTGGTCCCTACTTGTTTTTTCATATTTATATTTATTTAAGTTACTACTACCTCTTCTCTACTGGCTTCTGGATGGGGGACCTTTGGAGGTGGGTCCCTATTTCCTGCAGATTATGGTGTAGGGCACTCCCTCTCACTTCTCTCCCTATTGATTTGTTTATTCTTTATTATCCTACCAACTTTTGCCTACTCCTAATGACGTAATTGTTTCGTTTAGTTTTATTATTCTTTTGGTTGAATGTAGATGGTGTTTATTTATTGTGAATGGTGGGAGGAACTATTCCATTGGATGAGAATGGGGCTTTGCTTATTTCTTTGGGATAGGAGGGGCCCCTTCTAAGCTTGATCCACGATGCTTGTTGGTGAGTGGCCATGACAGCAAGAAATGAGTGATTTTACCATGAATACAATCTATGGTAAAAACAATTTTTATGCATTGGGGTTATATTCTATTTGCTGCAAGACATTAATCCTTTTTGAAATATATATATTTGAAGAGAGTTTTATCTTTTACAATAAAGTACTTTTATACACCCATGGTCAGCATGTTTAAAGAATTCATTTATTTTGTATTATATATTAAAAAAAATCTTAATAGAATAATTTTAATATTAACTTAATTTTTTAATTGACTATGTTTCATATACATTTACTTATGTAACCAAAAAAACACATACTTTTGTTAAGATTAGGTAGCAAAGTAAAATATCGTTCTTTCATCTTTTCATCCAACTACTTTGCCAAGTTGAATTCTGTTTTGTCTGCTTTTATTTAATCTTCTTAAACAGTGGTACATTGTGTTAAACCCAGATGAATGATGAATGAATTATTATTAAATTCCACGCCTTCATCTAGTAACTATAAAATTCTATAAGATTTGACTCATCTAAATTGATAATGATAAAAGAAAAGGAAAATATGGATTTATAATTGAAAAATCTGTTAACGTGTGTGTGTTTGAGAGAGAGAGAGAGAGAGTGAGTGAGTGAGTGAAGTTATTAAAAATATCTCTCTTTAATTTTTTAATCAATAACTTTTTTTGAATAAATTTTTTAATCAATAAGTATGACCATCGATTTTCTTCTTTAAAGTGTGGACCTTAGTTTAGAAAATTAAATTCGTGACCTGGATACATTAATATCTTAGATTTAAAGATGAATCAAATGCATAATTAAAAATGTATGTTAGTTACTATCTTCGACATTTTATATTTGGTATAATAATTGAATTAGGATGATATTTGGTCCTATTCTATTCAGTAAAAAAAAATTATATTTGATCCTAAATTTAATGAATATCCACCCAAATTACTCATAATAAGTTAGAATTTTACCTATTAAATGATCATGGTCGTAATTTGCGATCACATATTTATCATATTTTATGATAAAGATATGAATGATCTTCCAATATTTTCACAAAAAATGATCTACAAATATTTTTTAAATTACTTAAATGATAACACTTTAATTAATACTTTTCAATTACTAATTTTAGTAGTTAAATTTAGCATTAAAATAGTGTTTATTCGTTACCAATAAAAAGAGAGTATATTCTATTTAATTAGTATAAAAGTAATGATTCCATGTTAGATAAATAGGTACTACTTTAAATAAGCATGGCATTTGGTGTGGGATTTTTTTTTTCATGTGTGAGAATCATGATTCTTGAGAATGAATAAAATTCATTTGATTAATCATAAATATTTTTGGAAATATTTATATAAATTTTTTAAAAATTAAAAAATTACATAATATTTTTACTGGTTATTTTAATTATTTCACATTAAATAATCTAATAAAAGTAATGTGATTTTTTGTACCCTAGTTTAAAAAATATTTAACAAGAAAAAAAAATAGATTCTGGCTACATCTATGAGAATATTTTTTTTTTGAAAACTAATTAAAAAAAATTCTTAGATTTTCCAAAAATATTATTTTTTAAAACTAATACCAAACATAAGAAATAAAGTTTCTTCGTCTAAGATTACCAAGAAACTAAAATTTCTCTTCTACTCTATGCCCCTAAAGTTGACGTCCATATCACTATGCGTGAGTAGTGGTGGGCTTATGAATAATGATCGTGGACTAGTTATGTAACCATGACTTGCTTTGGTTTGAATCATGTAGAGTTTAGGTCATTTAATTGTTATGCGGGTTCGTTAGCATGACTCACAAAAACAAATTTGTTTTGTGAAGTTACTGTTCGACTTATTTGCCCACATAAAAAATACTTATTTTTTAAATTTTCTTTATAACTGAAAGTTTAAACGAGAAATTTCATTTTGGGCTAACTTAAAATTAATTGGTCCAACCCACCAATCAAATACAATGAAAACAAAATTAAAAGCTAATGTGGACCGGTCCATTTTAATCATAGGCCAATGTGATCTATTCCGTTTAATCACATGCTTAAGCACACTGATATAATTCAAGCTTAGTTCATGAAGACAATGAAGCCAACTAGTGTAAGAACAAATATAGTAACAGTGATTATAGTAATAGTAATGAAGAAAATGATGAGAAAAATAGCAAAAATGGGAAGAATAGTTTATAGTGTGAGAAGGTTTGGAATTATAATTTTAAACAGTAAACGTTAAGAAATGGGAAATGTTACTGTAAAATTATATAAGAATTTTATGAAATTAATCCTTAAAAGTTAAAATCTTCATTTTAATCCTCAAACAACTTTTAAACCTTATTATTATATTATAATAATTTCAAGTTTGAGATTGGGATTTCAGTACCAAAAAAACACTAATTAAAAATCACCTTGCTCTCGCAGGTGTGGGTTTTCAAGCGGAAAAATTGGTATTCCAAAAAAATTACCACATTTTTACCTGCTTGTAGAACAAAGCCACGAGGTTCTAAGAGGGAATGCAAGATGCTTATTGCTTGCGAATAATTTCGTAAAAGTGTATCACCAAACAAAGACATTTTGTTCCAATACGAAAGTATTATATATAATTTTCGTACCAAACTAGACTATTACAAAGACATTGAGTAGTTTACAGTATCATTGAACTATAAGATACGTAATTTTGGTGTACAGGTATTGATGGACACAACCAAAAAAATAAAAGAAATACTACAAGTTCTGGTTCTGGTAAAGAAAAATACGCAACTTTGGCAGCATTAATGCTTCAGATGGTTCTTCATATACCTTCTTTGGTGATAAAAAAAAAAGAAGCATAATTCAATATACATTTGTCCACATATGGATGCTGATGGAAACTAAGCTTAATACTTAATAAGTTTGAACAAAATATAATTTTCTGAGTTCAAGAATCACATTCTAACCTGCCAATGGATGCTCAGAACTACAAGTGTAATTCTCACCCACCTCTATTTTGTGAATAGGAGTAGAACAAAATCTCCCAAATAAATATTCCAATTTATACTGAGTTGTTGATAGTGTAGCTATCCTTGCAAACAATTTGTCTCACACATGGGTTGCAGCTTAACATCTTCTATGTTTGGAATTGTCAAGCAAAAGAAAAGTTCAAGCTTGCAATGGTTTGTTATTTTTAAATCATAATAGTAGCAGGTTTGATACCTCTTCATCATTTGAAAAGTTTGGAACAGCAGGTAGTGTGGAAGAAGAGTAAGAATATCTATCTTTCCAAAATCTTGGAGGGCAATTAGGCATTTGTTCTGGATTTTATTCACGATCCTGACATGTAAGTGTATCGTGTTTGAGCTCCAATTATAAGTTCAACAAGTTTTGCTGTAACATTCATTAGAAAAACAGATCAGATGCTTAGAGTAATTTATGAAGCTGAAATGATGATGACAAGAAGGTAAGGCACTAAAAGGGAAACAAATAAGTATTAAGCTCACCTGTGAGAAATCCTATGACAGGAATAGGCTCCAAAACTTTCTCCGTGCTTTCAAGTCTTTGCCTAAAACATTATTGATATTTTAGTGTCATTTTTTCTCCAACTTTGAAGGAGCAATTTGCAAAAATTTGAAGTGTTACAAAATGATAAAGAAAGGGAAAAAATGGGAACAAAATGTAAATCATTGCTACCTAGTATACTTGCTGAAAAATGGATCTCTCATTAGGTAAAGAACAAATAGCAGCTTTCGCCGTTTAACCTGAAGCAAAACTATTTAAGCATTAACTCTTTAGTGGGTGGAACATTACTAGGAAATAAGACAGTTCTGAATGTAGTATTAATGGCCAACATTCAATGGAGAAGACCATTAAGCCCAGTGCATCTTATGTTGTATGGCTTTTCAGTCTATAGAAACACAAACCTCATCCTTTTCTAGGGCAGACAGATGAAACATTCGGTCCTTCCCACCAGCCACTGACGATGTAATGAGTGAAAGAATACTGTTTCCTATGCAATCAATAGCCAGCGAAAGGAACCAAGGGGTCCATGACCGAATACCATATTTTCGAATAAATAAAACATAAATAAGTGGTCTACTAATAAGTAGAACTTCTCCAATAAAAAACAGAGCCCCACAAAGACCCCTTTCAGACAATATGGTGAGAAGTGTTGGTCTATCCACCCTTGAAGCTGTAGGAATTCAGTGAGAAACAAATATTAGTTGAATATCTCATGCATTATAACCGATTACACTTGCTAACAAATGCTAAAAATATGGCTTAAATGCAATTATGGTCCTCCTATTTTGTTAGATCCACAATTTTGGTCCCTTCATTTTAAAATTGAGACATTTGATCCTTCTATTTTAAAAAATCCACAATATTAGTCCCCCCATTTTAAAATTGAGACATTTGGTCCTCATATTTTAAAAAATTTGCGATTTTAATCCTCCCATTTTAAAATAGAAACATTTAATCCTCAAATTTTAGAAAATTTGTAATTTTGGTCAAATTATTAATTTTGTCTCAATCATTACAAACTTATAATTACATTTGGTCCAATTGAACTTTAAACCTAACATATTCATTTAAGGTATCATTAAGAAGTGATTTAATTAATTAGAAAGTAAGAAATAAAAGAAATAAAACATAAGCAAAATTAAATATTAAACCAAAATTGTGGATTTTCTAAAATACGAGGACCAAAATTATGTATTGTCTAAAATATGGGGACCAAATGTTTGTATTTTGAAATAGGGGAACCCGAATTGCTTATTTTTTAAAATAGGAGGACCAAATGTCTCAATTTTAAAATAGAAGGATCAAAACTATGGATTGAGTAAAATAGAGGGACCAAAATTGCATTTAAGCCTAAAATATCTATAAAACAGGTTACTTGTAGGCTCCATAGTTGCTTGTTGGTGTTCAACCCTGCGTAACCACACTGGATCTGACCCCTTTGCTTTTTCTCCAAATCTAACCAAAGCAGATAATGCTCTTCCTTCCTGATTCATTGGTTTTGCACCAAGATTGTTTTTCATATAACCAGGCCTATGATGCACATCGGGCTTTAAGCCCATATGATGTTGTGAAGTAAAACTATCTGAATACTCCTCATCATTAGGTGTTTCCCCTCCTTGTAGCAGCATCTTATATCCACTCTTCCGAAACAAAGATAACCGAACCAGTACCCTGATTTAGAGTGACTCAAGATAATGAGATAAACAGATAGAAGACTACAGATATAAATTTAATGACAGATTGAGGACATAGGAAGGGCCATATGCAAAATTACATTATTCTGCTTACTTGGTTGCTTCAGTAATGGCAAGGAAATTCCATTTCTTATCATCACCATAGTATTGTTGTGCCACAACTTCAACTAATGTTTCCAAATCCTTTAATGCAGATAAGCATAATGGATAAGGAAATGAATAAGGCTCGACAGAGCCTGTAATATTTTGCTTAGGAGCTGTATCAATTATATGTTCATTGAGAGCTGTGATGATTCCCAGAATAGTTGTTACTGCATTAAATCATAGATCTTCTCAGTAAGGTACAAATTTCTGTATTATAGTAGGAGAAAATAATTAAAGAAATAGAGAAGGCAATTAGAAGTTGTTAAATTTTTAGGAAAATATAGGTAAACTAGAAGAGTGTAACATGACTTTTGAAATTTGCAACAGGTAAACTAGGTTAGGGATACACATGGCTTTGCAAAGTACATTTATTTTCATTAGCTAGTTAGCATTTTCAAGATCAACATGAACAAATAATTGGACATCAAAGCTTCTATTATGGGCCATTGCAGTCACCAACGGAAAAATAACAATGACTCAAAAGAAGTAGCCAAAAGTTATAAAACATTCACAATACCTGCTTCTGGTCCAATCTCTGATTCAGAAAACCGTTCAGGAAGAAGCCATGTCAATCCCTGTCCACATTTTCAACCCCTCAATTAGATAACTATTCACAAAAAACTCCACAACAAACTATGTTTCAACACAATGCCTCCATAGACTTGAAGAAACAGAAAACAACAATCACAGCAAAACAGGTCGTTGATTTCATTTTCTAAGATCACTTTCACTAATTATATTTTCATTAACAGCCACAAAATTCCAAATTGTTAGATTTTACAAATGAAACAACGAAATCAGGATCATTAGTGAAAAAAGCAAAACAAAATAGCACCTAATGCAACAAATAGAGCCAAATTATAAACCCACAAAATTCATACCAGAATTACTATTTTCCCCAGAATATTGTGTGCAGCTATAAATGTCACAATTAGCAAGTAGTAGCAAACAACACAAAAGCTCACAAAAAAAGAAGCAAACAACACAGAAACCTGACCTAATTCCCAAATTCCCTTTGGCTCATAAAATTGCAACAACCGAATGATTACATTAAATTTAACAAAAACAATATTGTCAAATTGATAATCCAAAATGTAACCTTACATTGGCCAAAGACTCCATGGAGTGCACAAACTCTTTGTTCTGCCTCACCCATCTCTTATAAGCCTCCATAGCTTCAGAAACTCAACGAATTATGCAAAAGCACGAAATCCTACCAAAATCTGAAGGTATTGGAAGCGACCCAGTTGGCCAAGATGTAAACTTTCCGACACAAATTGCGTGAAATAAATATGGGTTTTCAAATTTTCAATCAGGAAAAAATAAAATCAGAGAACGAATCAATGGGATACGATGACGTGGGTATTTTGGGAAATTCAGTATTTTGATCTGAACCGTTAATTTGTACAGTTTTTTATCTTTGAACCGTTGGATGAGAGTGTTTTACTCTTGATAAAATGGACGGCTGAGATTTGGTGATGAGCATTGATGGCGCGGTTAAGAGTTTGTGATTTATATTTTGGTGTTTGTGTTGCGTAAGAATAAAAAGTGAGGGCTTTTAAGTTTGATTTTGAAAAGGTTGTGCTGCTTCTCTCTCTGTCTCCTCGTTCGCTTCTTTCTCTCTCTAGGGTTTTGGGGGTTCTGAGTAAACGTTGTAAAACATGCAGCTGACACTTGAATTCGGGTAATTCTATGTTGGATCTGTCAAAAGTCACTGCTTGATATGTTTCTTTGTAAAGTTTAATTTTTATTTTTCATAAAAAAATAACTTTTTTAAATGGGGAGATTGATAAGTGTGATGCTTTTCTCCGAGATTGATAAAACTGTATTTTTTTTTTTAATTTTTAATTTTTGGTGATTGGTCTTTTTAGTATCTGAGAATGTGAATATTAATATTGGGTGAAGTTTTAGCACTTCATGTGTTACAAATGTTTGTTCATCATATTTACTTGGTCATTCATGTGATCTGATTCCCTGCTATTCCTTGACATTGTTCTTTGATTATGTTGATTCTATGCTGTAGTTTTTGGATCACTTATATTCATGTATAGCTGGTTAGTTTGCATAGTGCTATCCTCAAAAAGATTTCTTTATAGTTAAAGAAAAAGGAACTTTATGGAAGATATTTCTGATCAAACAAACAACTGGAACCTTAATAATAGAGCTATGTGTTAGCTGGGGGTTAAATTTTCCGTTTTGCTGTGTAACAAAGGGAGCCTAATAGAAGTGATCATTTCTGCGTATATTTTGGAAATGCTTATTGTGTTTCAAACATAATATAGGAAGTTCATATCTGCCTCTTTATGTTGAGGACTGAGAAGTGTAACTTATGCATCTTGATAAAACTTTTATCATAAAAGGAACAGGAAAAAGTTCTCATATGTAAAAGTTCCTTCTGAAAAGTCACAATCTTGAAAGATGAAATCAAAGATGATTCCAGATATTGAATTGATGTTCCTCATTCAGTTTATCAATTTTCTGTTAATAAAGCCATAGGGAAACATTTTATTTTCAGGGTTCTAGTTATTCTGTAGAACCTTAGGCATCGCTACAGTAATGTCTTTAGGCCATAAGAGGATCTAATACAGAGATAGAGTAAGTAAAGCTGTTTTGACTAAAAGTGAAGGAATGGATAGTGCTAAATCGGTAGAGGAAAAGGTTAGGAATGATTCTCCCCCTTTTGTTAATGTTCGACGATTTTTAGGATTGATTTTTGAGATTTGGAGATTTCTTGTTTCTCAGTTGATGTAAATACCATGCTGAAGACCCTAGGATTAAGACTTGACTTTTGTTGTTCAATTCATGTATATTTTTAGAAGCTTATATGAATTACAAGCCTGGTCTTTAGGGCTAAATATTTTTTTCCTTTGTACTGACTGTCTTTAGGGGTGTGGTAGACTCGGAAGAGTAATTGAAATCTGAACTGAGTTATATTATTAAAGGCGTGCTAATTTTTTAATCTTTATTGAAATTTATTTTAGAAATAGGTTTTATGTTTTCTTATTTTATTTGTTTATTAGATGGGTAAAAAATTAACTGAAGGTTTATTCAGCATCATTGTATGGCACTACTTAATTTTCAAAATTCGTTACTGTTTTCTTATCTAGTTATTATTTATGATGGATTTTAAGGTGAACCACTGCCATAGGTGGTCCACCATGCACCACAATTTATAGTCGTTGCATTAATCTATATTGGTCAAGCTTATTGTAGCCTTGCTTCATCAGTTCCACTCTGGAGGTTGTGATGAATAGTGATGAGGTGCTGATGTTGGTGGCTTAGAGAGAGTTGAAATTGCATTTTCTTGACAGGTGGAGAAGATTACAGGCTACAACTTCTGAAGCAAGAGGCTTGTAGAAGAAGTCCTCATTCATTCCTCCTTCATCGATGAACTCAAGGCACTTGCAAGAAACGCCCTCGATGAAGGAGGAGTGAAGGCTTCTTCCAGAAGTCACTTGATTCGGAATTTATATCGTATTATATTCTCCATTTGCTCAATGAAATTCAATTCCAACTCTTGTTTCCTTTGCCCTGCCAGCATGTGGAGAAGATCATAGGCTACAAATCCCAAACAAGAGTTTTCTAGAAGTTCTCACTTACTCCTCCTTAATTGACGAACTCGAGGTACTCGTAAGAAACACCTTTGATGAAGGAGTGAATGATTCTTCTAGAAGTCATTTGTTTTTAGGATTTGTATCCTATTATATTCCACTTGCACAACCAAATGCAATTCCAACTCTCTCTCCTTTACACCTCCAACTATCACCATTTGTTGTGGCCTCCGTTGTTTCCTCTGCCACAATGCCCCTCCCCCTTACCCTTAGGGACTGAGTAGAATACTTCATCAACCCCATCACCCAAGTGGATCATTCCGGGGCATGGTGGATTGGTCAAGGTGTGAAAGGTCCTTGTCGACATTGTTGAGTCCATTGCTGACACTTTTTATGTTGATGTCAATTTCATCCTTTAAAAACTATGGTGGGTTATGGCGGCATTTGTGGTAGAGGTGGTTGGTGATGAAGAGATAATTCAAAGAAGTAGGTGAGATCTGCAAATGTTGAGTCTAGAATAAGCCTGTAATATAGATTAATCTAGCGATTGTAAATCGTGATGCATGGTGGACCTTCTATGATGGTGGTCCACCTTACAATATGTCATAATATTTATTTGAGGTTAGAACCTTCAAGTTTTTGTCTTATTTGTTAAAATGGTTGAAACATACAGAGGGGGATTGGAACTTCTTTGTGACTCCAAGAAGATTCATAATGTCAATATTGAGCAACACAATGGAGAAGACAAGGTACTATATAACTTCAAATATTATTGAACAATAATAAGGAATATGCTTTCATGCTTAGCATTCTTATAAAATTTTCTTCTTTCTTTCTCAGTTAATCATGAAAGATTTGCTTTCTTGGGTACAGACCAACTTGATTAAGGAGAGGCCTGAAATGTTTATGAAAGGAGATACTGTGTAAGTTTTATAATCTAAATACATTTGAATTAAGCATTGGTAATAGGAAGGAGATCTTCTAAAGCTAGCTTGTTTATGAAGAGAGCAAGGGTATGTTTACCATTAATTTAATCTGAAGTGTATTATAATCTTAACCTGCTAAATTATTTAATGTGAATATGCTCTTGCTCACTTTAGAGGAGCCTTTTCCTGTGTAGTAATTAGTTAGGCTTCTCATTAGCTCATATCAGGTGTTTAATTGGACGAGGAGAAATTGAGGATAAAGGGGTATTTATGCTTAAGCTAATTTAAGATTACCTATAATTAAGAACTTTCATATGCACATACGTGTAATATTATAGTGCTGAACTATGTTAATATTTTGGTTGCGTGTGGCCTGTTGTGCAGGAGACCTGGAGTTCTTGTCCTTGTGAATGATTGTGATTGGGAGCTAAGTGGTCAGCTGAACACATCACTGGAAGACAAAGATGTGGTGGTTTTTATATCAACCCTGCATGGTGGTTAAGGCATAGATTACCAAATGTTTATATGAAACAGTGAACTAAGATAACTAAACAAGTTGACTATCAAATTTAATGGCCTAATATGTAAGGTGCTGTTCACAGTCTTTACTTCTACCGATATCAAATTTGGTTATTACACTTTTACAGATTTTGGCAAAGTTGTGATACTTGTCTAATAAAGTAACACTTATTTGATCCAAGGGAACTGGGATGATGTATCTTTGGTTATGACATTGTATACTACTGTAAGGTCTGATCCATGAGTTGCTTCACGCAAATTATTAGCTCCAAGAAAATCAGGATGATGAATATCTTTACGGTATAATTGGTTTAAGGATTTTTGTTTTGTTTTGTTTTTCCAATAATCGCATAAGTATTATTATCATGTTTTCACTTTGTTTCTTGCTTTTCATGAAATGGTGTAAATAGCAATAAAAGTGAAAGTAAATGTATTGCCGTAAACTAAACTTGCATATGCCCTAAAGGTTATAACAGTATAAGGTAACAAGGTCATCGGATCATAAACTGTTATGAAAGGCAATTTGTTGTTTTTTATGATTACTATACTAACAATGATTTTTTATTAGTTGAAAATATATAGTATATAAAAATTAAAGTCAAAATTCAGTCACCCAAATTACTCAAAGCTTGGAGTCAATTTCATTTTGAATGTGTTGATCTGTGATATTAAATTGTTTATTTATCAGTTCTTTGCACTTTAAAGATTTTAACTTTCCAACCTCAATAGGTGAAATGAATACATGAAATGATACAATACATTTATTGTCAACTATGCAATGCTTTACACTGAATAAAATATTTGAATTTTATAAAAGATATGCAAGGTAGAGCGCTGATTTTTTTGTAACTTTAATAGGTATGTGTTTATTGTCTATAAAATATATTTACACTATTTTTATATTGTTATTATAACAATAAATTTATTATACAAAATCAAAATGAATGTTACAAATAAAAAATAAATACGGCAATTCAGTTGCAATCTCTATTTTGTAAGATTCATTTTGATATATAAATTTACATACATGAATTAATACATGAATTAATACAAAGAGCTATCAACCAAAAAACACTTGAAAAAACTTGATCACTTGATCATAGAGACTATGCTCAGTGCTTCAATTTGTTAATAAGAGTAATTTTAACTAGCTTACTTTGATAATAATAAAATAACACGTGATTTACCAGAAGAAGGAATCAGGTAATGCAGTTAAATAGGTTCTTGCACCACTACATGATAGAAAAATGGCGATATTATACGAAACAATGTTGAATCTCATTATATTTGAATACTATGAATAACAATGTTTAAGGGCGGAAATAGTAAAGATAAACATCAAATTTACAAAAGGAGAAATAACTTGCAGATGGGCATCACCGAGTGTATATTACTCCCATTTCGTCTGCACACATAGGAGCCCAAATGAACGGTGGAGGAAACTCAAAAAGTTCTACCCTACCAGACAATGACAATCCATGTTTGGCGAGACCATCAGCTGCGGAATTAGCTTCTCTGAAGACATGATTCCAAACGATATGATTGGCCTTGCTACCGATCTCAAGTATTGAAGAGACAAGATCATAGAAAATGTGACTTTGTTGGACACCCAAGTTAATGAGCTGGATACTTGCATGCGAATCACTCTCCACGATCAAATTGCCGTATCCCCTAGATACTGCTGTTTGTACTCCAATCTTAATGGCCAATAACTCAGCCTCTAGCGCTGTGCAGCACTTACCCAAGCTACTAGAGAAAGCATAGACAAAATTCGCTTCCCAATCCCTCACAATCCCTCCGGCAGCAGCTTTGTTTCCATAGCGGGTAAAAGCTCCATCGCAATTTATCTTAAAAAACATTACAGGAGGTGCTGTCCACCAAACCAACCTTTTGGGTCTAGAACTGTTTTTCTTCACATAAAACGAATGCATGTTCCAGCACTGATCACCGTGTATACACTTGCCATCTACCCAGTGTTTACATATCCGTGTTGATGATTTCTGAGAGGCCTGGGGAGGAATAACAAGAACAATAGGTGGGTGTACCTGTAGAGGCAGGTAGCAAGGCAAAGGCAAGGGTGTTCTTATTCGCAAGAATCTCCCACCATTTTGTTGGGTAATATTTGGATCCATGAGAGACTTTATGAAAATGGAAATGATCGAATTAGGAAACAGAGGAGAGGAGGACTTTTCCTCGGAAGATTTATACGTAACATGGATCAGTTGATCTAGACGATATATATACATCAAGTTGGCGGGCTATTTCACTTGAAATCTATTTCAACTTTCAGAATCTTTCAAATTTTTTATTTTTGACATAATTAATAATAAAAGTAAAAAAACAAAATGTTAACTGATGCAAGACAAATTTATTTTACGATTATTTTTTCCTTTTCATTTATATAAATGGATTTAAAGATGACAACACTTTTATTACTCAACTTGTCTGAGTTTCAAAATGAATAGATTATTATTAAATGTAAAAGGTTAAAATAAAAGTTTCATTTTCACTTGTATCTTGCATCGATTTATTTATATACATTTCTTATATTAGCAACTAATTTTTAGGGTGTGTATGAATAAAATCAAGATTTTTTTAATTAGATTAAAATTTAGGCTAATTTTTTTCTTTTTGATTATTAATCAAATAAATTATTATAATAATATATAAATATCTTTAAAATATTTATGTTTAATTATTATTGTTCATAATTATATTTTAAAGTAACTAAATTAAAAATAAAATAAAAATTGGAAAATAAATAGCAATTTACTTAACCACATGATTATAATTTTTTCTTAATTATATTTTTCATACAATATATATTTTAATTACTAAATTAAACAATAAAATATAGTTATATATACATAATAAAGATCATCATACTAAGACAAGTAAAGAGTAATTATAACAATAATTGAGTTATGTGAGTTTGTAACAATAAAATTTATATTAGTTTGTTTGAGTATTATGAATATAAAAAGATTATAGATTTTGTTATACTGCTACTATAATGTATTATTATTACTGTTGTTATTATCATTATCTTTATATTCTATTTTTAAGTTAGCACATATAATTGTTCTTGTAAATCGTGTTATTATTATTTTTGTCTTCATTAATTGTCATGATGTGAAAGTTTAATAACTCAGCATATACTTGAGTTCTAATCAATCTTTAATTTTGTTTCAATTGGATTTTTAAACTTATATTTATTCTTTAATTAAGTCTTTGCAATAAAAACTTAATTAAAAAAATAAAAACAATTTCAACAACCTTATTGAAAAAGATCAAAAATCTAATTAAAAATTATCAAATAATAGAGAGACGTGCAAATGAATTTAATCTTATTTAAAATGTTATACTTGAGTGAAAAATTGCACCATATTTACAAGGTTAACACATGCATAACATCATAAATTCTAGAATCCCGTGTTTGTCAAATGGGATATTTCATTCATATGAAGTGTTTAGTGATTATAATTTTAAAATAACTTATTTAAAATTATAAATAATTTATTTGAATATTATAGTTTTGTCACTAAAACATTATTAACTTTTTAAGGATATTTTTGGTTCTTGTAGGTTTGAATTTTTTTCAACTTTTGTTGCTATAAAAATATTTTTGTTTACTTTTTGTCTTTGAATTTTTTTTATTTTTTAATTTGATCGTTGTATGATATTTTGTTCATTTTTTATCCTATAAGTTTGCAAATTTTTAATTTTAATCTCTTTATTAAGATTATATTTTTTTCACCTTATAGGAACTAAAATTAAAAAAACATAAATTTATAGATACTCAAAATGAACAAAACATGACCAAATTAAAGATGCACAAACTTACATGAACAAAAAGTTATCTAAGTTTTTTTTAATGTCATTATAAGTTAGTTTAATATCAACCAGTCATTTACTCGTGCATACGGCCATGTTACTCCGCTACTCCGCTTCGCTCCAGTTATTTTTTTTTTGTTTAGTATAAAAAATTATTTATAGTTTTTTAAACTATTTTTTATGAATAAAAATGCGTCTTTTATGTTGTTTTCTTCCTCTTCTAAGTTTTAAAAATTCTCATTTTACCCTTATTTAAATAACGTGCCAACAATATAGGATAGCTGAAGTCATATGATTGGACCAAAAATTTATTTATCTAAAAAATAAATGAAAATAGCTTATAAACTTTCATAATTTTACCTTATTCAACTATAGTTTAATTAATGAATAAGATGTACACAAATTATATTGTTATTTAATCACAAAATTATCATAATAAATTTATTATTTTTTAAAACAATTGTTTTATATGTTATACTGGGAAAAAATTATGATTGATTAATGATACAAAGAATTTAACAAATAAAATAAAAAGTGAGAGATATGAAAAAAATAATAGTAATATCACATAATTGTTATTATGAGTGATCTTCTCACAATATACAAGAGGGTTCATGTACTTTCTTCAATGCATGCCAATTGTGAGTCTTACCAACAAATATTTTATCCATCCATGGAAGTGTATATCATTATATTGAATAAAATTGTCATATATTGGAAGGTCCTATGGTTTTAGGAAGTCTTAGCAATATTTACATATTCTTTCAAGATGAATGAAAATGGCTTATAAACTTTGGTAATTTTATAGTCTCCAACTATAATTTAATAAATGAATAATATGTGTACATTTATATTGTTATTCAATCACAAAATTATCATATGTGATAAATTTTTAAAATTTTATAGTAAGTATATTGAATTTTTTTTATCATTTTTTATAATAATTATTTTATAAGCTAAACTAAAAAAATCTATGATTGATTAATAATAAAAAAATTAAAAAGAAATTAAACTTTTAAATAAACGTTCATATAAAATTTCTTATATTACTTAAATTGTTGATTATATTATATAAAAATTTTCATATTACTAGAATGATTGGATCTATTATCGTATTGTATCTTTGAATTTAGATAAGGAGATCATCCTTGTGATATCACATTGATCATTATTGGATATTGACCGCCTAAGATTTTTGAAATTTTAGATATAGTTCATCAAGGAAGAAGGGTGAATTGTGCATCCCTTCACACATAATGACTCATGCATGTTCCCGTGCTCATCACCACACTGCCATCTATCTATCCAGTGTTTTACATATCCTTCCTTAACAAGAACAATAGGTGTGTACCTGTAGAGGCAGGCAGCAAGGCAAAGGCAAGGGTGTTCTTATTCGCAGAATCTCCCACCAGTTGGGTAATATTTGGATCCATGAGGGACTTTATGGGAATGGAAATTACGAGAGGAGACAACTTTCCTAGGAAGATTAGACGCAAAATGACATGGATTAGTTGATCTAGAATATATATACATCTTTGGTTGGCGGGTTATTTCACTTGAAATTTTCAACTTTTAAAATCTTTCAAATTTTTACACAAACTTTTTATTTTTGACAAAATTAATAAAAGTACAAAAATGTTAACTGATACAAGACAAATTTATTTTATTTTATTTTTTCCTTTTCATTGATATAGATGGATTTAAAGATGACAACATTTTTATTATGCAAATTGAGTGGGTTTCAAAATGAATAGAAATTAGGATTATTATTAAATGTAAAAGGTCAAAATAAAAGTTTCATTTTCACTTGTATCTTGCATCGATTTATTAGTGTGTATGAATAAAATGAAGATTTTTTTAATTAGATTAAAATTTAGGCTAATTTTTTTCTTTTTGATTATTATTCAAATAAATTATTATAATAATATATAAATATCTTTAAAATATTTATTTTTAATTATTATTGTTCATAATTATATTTTAAAGTAACTAAATTTAAAATTAGAATAAAAATTGGAAATAAATAACAATTTAATTAACCACATAATTATAATTTTTTCTTAATTATATTTTTCATACAATATATATTTTAATTACTAAATTAAACAATAAAATTTAGGTATATATACATAATAAAGATAATCTTACTAAGACAATCAAAGAGTAATTATAACAATAATTAAGTATGTGAGTTTATTACAATAAAATCTATATTGGCTTGTTTGACAATTATGAATATGAAAAGATTCTATAATTCATTTCACCGCCTTTATAATTTATTATTATTACCGTTGTTATCATCATCTTTATATTTTATTTTATTTTTATGTTAGCGCATATAATTGTTCTTGTAAATTGTGTTATTATTATATTTGTATTCATTAATTTTCATTATTTGAAAGTTTAATAACTCATCATATACTTGAATTCTAATCAATTTTTAATTTTGTTTCAATTGGATTTCAAAACTTATATTTATTCTTTAATTAGGTCTTTCCATTAAGCACTTAATAAATAAAAAAACAAGTTCAACAACCTTATTGAAAAAAGATCAAGAATCTAATTAAAAATTATCAAAAATAGAGAGACATGCAAATGAATTTAATCTTATTTAAAATGTTATATTTGAGTGAAAAATTGCACCATATTTACAGGGTTAAACATGGGATATTTCATACATATGAAGTGTTTAGTGATTACAATTTTAAAATAATTTATTTGAATATTACAGTTTTGTCACTAACACATTATTAATTTTGTAAGGCTTAAACATATTTTTGGTTCTTGTAAGTTTGAATTTTTTTTTAAATTTTGTCGCTATAAAAAAGTTGTTTACTTTTTGTCTTTGAAATTTTTTTATTTGATCATTGTATAATATTTTATTAATTTCTAGTCCTATAAGTTTGCATATTTTTAATTTTAATCTCTTTAAGATTACATTTTTTTATCTTATAGGAACTAAAATTGAAAAAACAATTTTATAGTAACTCAAAATGAACAAAACACTTAATAAGACCAAATTAAAGATGCACAAACTTACATGAACAAAAATATATTTAAGTTTTTTTTAATTTCATTATATGTTAGTTTAATATCAATAGTACCGTTATTTTTTATTAAGTTCTTTCATGATTTATAAACAATTGAATGAAAATTATCTATTTTTTTTAATTAAATCCATTAAATACTTATTTGATAAATCTTTACATAATTAATCAAGCACCGTGTTATCAAATGAGATATTTCATACATATGAAGTGTGTAATGATTACAATTTTAAAATTATAAATAATTCATTTGAATATTACATTTTTGTCACTAATGCATTACTGATGCATTATTAATTTTTTAAGGCTTAAACATATTTTTGACTATTGTAAGTTTAATTTTTTTTTCAACTTTTGTCGCTAAATTTTTTTTTTTCCTTTTTGTCTTTTAAATTTTTTATTTTGTCACTATAAAACATAATTTTTTTATTTCTTTCATTTTTAGTCCTACAAGTTTGCACATTTTTAACTTTAATTTCTTTAAGATTATATTTTTTTTATCTTATAGAAACTAAAATTAAAAAAAAAACACTTAATAAGACCAAATTAAAGATACACAAACTTACATAAACAAAAAGATATTTAAGTTTTTTTAATGTCATTATATATGTTAGTTTAATATCAATAGTACCGTTATTTTTTATTAAGTTCTTTCATGATTTATAAACAATTGAATGGAAAATATCTATTTTTTTTAGTTAAATCCATTAAATGCTTAACAATTATAGTTTAATGTACAATTTCATAAATATGAACGTGGTGACCAATGTAACATTGTTAGCCTATTTTAATATGCTGATTTTAAATTAATTCTTATATTAGGTTATTAAATAATATAATAATAGTGTTTGAAAACATTATTTTATTATATTATAATATATAATAATTTAAATTATAAATATATTTTATTTGAATATAGTAATAATAGTTTAGACTACTATGTTAAATTTAAATATAAAAAAGATAATATATGTGTTATGAAAATATAATAACAAATAATGATAACAATTTAAAGCATGTACTAATCAATTTTTCTTATGAATTTAAAGTAATTTATTTAAAAATTACAATTTTATCATTAATATATTATTAGATTTTTAATAATACTAATTTAATGTCATTAAGATTTAAGACTCATAAGTTATAATTCAATTATTATTTTTAAAATACTACCATGGAGCTTTTCAATGAAATCAATGTGGGTCATTTCAATGTGCAATTTTAACATTCTTCCAGCAAGAAAATGATATATTTGTTTCTACGCAAAGAGCTACCATACCAAAATGTGTGGCAACAGTGGTTAGAAACGTAGGCCTTTTAATCATATCATATAAGAGTTCGATCCCCCGCTGAGAATAAAGCAACACCTGTGAATAGAAGAATTGCCATTAACAGGTTCCTTACTTTCTTGGGAGATTAGTGTCATGCTTCTAGCTATGAGAATACTTTGGTTCAATCTCGAATCTAGAAAAACCATGAACTACAATCAGAATTTTAAGCAGATGCAAGGCTAAGTACATGTCCGGTTCAATGTTTAAAACTGTCGGGAATGCATGAATGATGAACCAAAAGCCATTTATAACTTATTTGACCCACTTTCATTAGAAAATGAGCATGCATTACACATAATCAAAACACACGTAAACCTCTTGCATAAAATTGTGTTAGGCTTTTAAAAAGCCCCCCCTGGTTACAGAATCAAGACATTGGCGAGATATTGTATGCCAAACTCGTGCGCTAATAACATACTAGAGTTTTTTCATGGAAAATTGAAGATTTAAACATGCCATCTTTACTAGGAAAGTTTAAAACAAAACAATGAAGAATATTTGATAAGAAACTATTCTACTCATAATATGAAAGATACAAGTAAAGAATATTCATGAAACAAATTAGACTAACCTCAGCAATATTTTTTGGGGGGTTATAAGAAAGCTCACTGTGACAATAATTAAATAAAAAGCATATAGGGAATGACTTGTGTTGGCAGCCCAACAAAGAAAAAGATGCTTTATCAAATTTAAGCTAAAAAATAATGTGAACCAAAAAGGCATACAATGACATTATTCATGAATGGATACCATCAAACCTAATTGCCACTTTTGAGTCTCTCCAACTCTTCTTCAGCCTCGTGTAACTGGCGCTGTAATGCTGATACTTTACTCTCCAACCGTTCTACTGGATCTCCTTTACTGCATAAGGCTTGATATGGTGATGTAAAATGTCTTGAAAATGCTTTCAGAGCTTCAACCCCAGTAACCTGTCAATTTTTACTGGCTAATTAAAGTCTAATGATGCAAACTAGCAAGAATTAACAGATGAAATAAAAGCAAGTAAGCAACTACTCACACGGTTTCAGTGGTTCAAAAAATAACCACAAGGTTTTTTACCACCACCGCAATACAAACATGAAATTTCGTAATTATATATGTAGTAAACATGTATGCATCTGCTGAATATAGGGAATACAACAACTAACCTCTTCTGGGAGCAGTGGCAGCTTGGTAATGTTAAAGTCATCATACAACATGTAAAACTGGTCCAGATATTTCTGTTGCATTTTCATTCTTGCTTTAAGTAACTTGGATTCAACATCTACAAGGATGATCAGATTAGAAGACAATAATATGATACAGAAAGAAATAAAAATAATAATAAAAAATAAACTTAAATATGTTTTAGATCCCTAATAAATATCTAATTTTTGTATTTGCTCCCTAATAAATTTTTGTTTTGCGTTGAGTCCCTAATAAAACAACACTTTTGTTTTTGGTCCTTGGTATTTTGTTTTAATCCCTGATAAATTAGCAAATTTTGTGTTTACTCCCTAATAAATTAGCGAATTTTGTTGTAGTCCCGATTAATAACAATTGTGAAAAATTTATCATGAAACAAACATAAAATTTGTTAATTTATCAGGGACTAAAAATAAGTGTCAAGAACCAAAAACAGAATTGTTGTTTTACTAGAGATTTATAAAAAAACTTCGTACCCCATTGCCCAGAGGCTCTTCGCTATGCGAAGGTATGGGGGAGGGATATTGTACGCAGCCTTACCCTTGCATATGCAAAGAGGCTGTTTCCGGATTCGAACCCATGACCAACAAGTCACCAAGGCACAACTTTACCGCTGCACCAGGACTCGCTCTCTTACTAGAGATTTATCATAAAACAAAAATTTATTAGAGAACAAATGCAAAAGTTAGATATTTATTAGGGATCAAAAACATATTTAAGCCTAAAAAATATGTAAGATATCAAGGACATGACAAGCATGTTAGTTACCTTCATCATCAAAGATTACTTGATTGATGATGATATTGTGGGTGTCAATTTCAAACTTTGTAAGCTCCTGAACCAATCTTTCTGTTTCATATAGAGAAAGGAATTCAGGAATGCACACACAGACAAAGGTTGTCATGTCCTGTAAATAAAGAAATACAACAATTTAGTTATTGAAAGGGGATTGGTAACCAGGCCTGGGCAACTAGTACGATAGAAATAAAATCAAGCACATAAATATACAGGAATAAAATTCAAAGACGGCACAACAAATAATACATGCATCTTAATTGATCGTACTAAATTATCAAATAAAGGGAACATAAACAATAACAACAAATGAGTAGGACAAATCTAGAATTCAAGTTAAAAAATCAACAAACATGAGAGTATAAGAATAACTGAAGAAAGTAAGCCCATTCTTTTGATCAAAATTGTAGGGAGATATTGCTTTTATGCAGGGAACGACCTCACTTAGCCATTGAAATTGGTCAAATCCAAACACTAATAGTAGAAGAATGCTTCAACTGACCTTGATTTTTAACTGTCCTCTTACATATATTTAATTTTCAAAGGTTAATACCATCTAACAACTGAAAAAAACAGTTGTCGACAATATATGCCTAAATATTGGTAATTTGAAAATAAACAAGTTAATTTTTAGAATTTTTTTGTTTCAAATTTTAAGGATATTATTTAGATAAAGATATGGATATTATTCTTATCATTTAGATAGTGAATGTTATTGGTTTGATTTTAAGATTAGAATAATTTTAGTATTTGAATTGTGTTACACTTATGAATAAAAGTTTATTAAGCTCCCCTACATAACATAACCTCCTTCCAAAAAAAAAAAAAAAAATAATAACAGTTTTAATGTGAATAGTAAATATAATACTCCCTCTAGACCTAAATATAAGCAACAACAAAAAATGGACTGAAATATAAGCAAATTTTAACTACTTTGGCCTTAAGTAATGATATCATCCCAAAAATACCCTTCAATTAATTGTGATTATAATTCCAATGATTCCTTTTTATTCTTAATATCAAGTTCCAATAAAGAACACTTTAGGAAAAAGATTGTTTTTTAAATGCCATTAGAAGAATTAAATGACATTAACCAACTTTCTTAAGCCGAGTAAGTTAGTTTAATATGCTTATATTTAGGTCAAAGGGGAGTATTTCATAACAAGTATCATATTCGTGTCATATAGGTTTTTAAATTAATAATATGTCAAGACAAGATATTTACGACTAGCAATATGTTCAACATTTTTAGATCCTAACTTTGATAGTTTCTAAGAATTACAAGGTCAAATTCTTTCAAGAGTATACAAATTATAGTCTAAGTTTGTCAAAATAATAAATAAAAACTACAGGCCATTGATCTAAAAGAATATAGGCCACAATTTAGTGAGGGAAAAACAACAAATTGTCATTTTTAAAACAATACCAAACAGAAATTAAATGTAATTCTTACCGGATCTTTGAATTGCTTATTAACTTGTTCAATTACATCCTTCATGCCTTCAAGCCTCCCAAGAATTTGATCATCTCCAAAATCATCACCCATGCCAAACATGCGGGTCATCTGTGTTTAAAGTTCAAAATGGCTTCCAATTACACAATAGATAGTGAAACAAAACGCATCATCTCATGAATCATCAAAGAAGGTTGTTCCAAGTTAGGTACAAAACAGTTACGTTACAGAATAATATTTAACTATTATTTTAGCCTATACAGTGCACAGGATAAATATTCATTTTTATATAATTAAAATTCATAATAAATATTTTTTTAAATATATAAATTGTATTTTAGATTTACAATGAACTATTTAAATTGAATAAGATGGTTAAGAAAATAAAGTAAGCAGATGAAGATAAAAGGAGGGTAGTTTGAGATAGTTGAGAGAAATTATTTTACTAGTAGAAGTGTGTCAAATATACATCCAAATGAGAGAAGAGAGAGAATATTGAAAATATCAAATTGAAAGAGTAGGGAGACTGAGAGTCCCACTCTCTCGTGTATCATAACATAACGTATAATATAGGAGTAGATGTTATACAAAAAGAACAAAACAGTTGATTCTTCATGCAGAAACTATTTGGACTATTAAATGCATACATTGAATTTCCATTTTCCGACATTAAATGTAATGAGTAGCGGTGATATATAAATTACTTCTGGAGGCATCAGATGACAATATTTAATAGAATATGAAAAATGCAATTATGACACAAGACTGATCAGTAGTTTTTGACAACATCTTCAATCATATCCAATGATGACAACAGATATCAACACTTCTCATCGTGAATCATAGCACAAAGAAAGACAAAAATAGTTAGTTAGAGTGGGATCACTACACTTACAGGACCAGAATACATCTCTTTTGTATGGAATGAAACATCTGGGAGGAACATCAAGGAATGAAAAGCAGTGATGGAAGTTGAAACCGAAACAGTAAGACCTCCAAAATGAAATGAGAATCTGTTTCTATAATTGGATCTACTAGCCAAAGAACCATCTAATTGGGGGGGGGGGGGGGGGGGGGGGGATCTGATGGAAGATCAAGATCATGTTATTAAATAAGCCTCCTATGGTTTGTTAACAAGAGGTGTTATAGTTATACTGCACTGATTCCAGATCCACACTATAAGGGAATGTATACGAAAAAATTAAATTTGAAGATTATAGTCTATCTAAAATCTGAAACTGAGCCTAGTCAACTTAAACTCGAAAGAAAATATCCTATGATGCAAAAATTTCCATTCCTAAGTTCATACCTGATTAAACAAACCACCAAATTTATTTTTCAAAGACATCACTTTTGCAAGACCCTTTTCTAAAACCGATGGGAATTGCAATAGTCTGAGTGTATGGCCAGTGGGAGCAGTATCAAATACAATAACAGAATAATCCATTGTCTGCACCAATCTGCAAAATTATTATAGATCAAAGCACACAGTGAATAAAAGATAAAATTAAGTGGAAAAGTGACATTTCAATGAAAAATAAAGAAATGGGAATACCACATACTTGGTTAACAGATTTCTTGACGAACCAACCATGGTTAAGCATGTTTTGCAAATCAATAAATATATAAAAAAAAAAATCTGCATAGCTTAGTTGATACAAATTATGCTTCCAACTTTAGATTTTGAGATTACCACATTTTGATTCATTGGAACCTAACCTTAGACATAAGTTGTTTTAAAAGCAAATAGGCTCACCCTTTTCTTGTATACAAACCAACAGTCACCTAGAAGATTTTATGTTTGCTTTGACCTTAGACCAATGATCAAGTATGAACTATAAAGGTAACATGCACGTGATGGGAGTGATGCCATCTCATCAAGTATATGCCTACAGGATACTGTAGATTTAATTTACTTATGAATCTGTGAGAACTCAGCATTTGCTATTGCTAGACAGGGTTTCAGAAGGATTTTTCAGAAACCAACAGTAAAGCCTCAAGAATGGTCTAAACTCTAAAGGCCGCTGGTAGCAGGCTATCTCGAAAACATATCTCCACAAATTTACACAGACGACAAAATTGAAAATAAATCTTTCCTTTTGCTTGCCCAGCTTAAGTGACACAAGGATCCTGAAGAAACAGCTTAAGAACTACAACCTAAATCAGGATATTTACTATATCACTGGCAGAGGAGGCAACCAAATAGGTCTCCACGAGGACAGCTAACTAAAGTAAAGCATGTTTCTTTCAACAAATTAGAAACATACACACACACAAATTGTGCAGTTCACGTGAAAAATATACAACTAAACACAACAATCTTTCCCCTTATTACCCAAGTTCCTATTTTCAGGATTCAGATCTCAAAAATTGTTTCCCCAAGGGTTTTCTAAAATAATGATAATATGTTCATACCTTCACATATCATACACTCTATCAACACTTGTAATTTCCCTTAATCTTTCCCTATCGCATCATATCTACAGTTTCTCTCTTCTTTCCCTTTATCTTTCTAAGTATTAACTAGGGTAGTGGCATCCATTGATAATTTTCCTATTCAAAAACACTGATAACAATTCTGATTGATTGATTAAATACAATAATCACCAATCCATAATCAACCATCATTCCTCTTTGCTCACTTCAAACCCAAACCAATCCACTGGCCCAGTCACAAACATTAATTACACACCCCCAAAACAAGTTAAGCAATATTGAATTGTCACAGTTAACAGCTTCCACGTTTCTAAAGCCAAATTGTCACTTTTTTTCCCTTTATAACTGGCTTCCAAGCATGCACTACATACAATCACCAGTCCATACCTACCGACCATCCATCATTCCCCTTTCTCTCTCGCACACCTCAAACCTAAATCTATCAGCTTTACAAATCTTATCACAAACATTACACACAGGAATCAAAAACAAGTTGAGCAAGACTTGAGAGCATGTTTGGATGTCCGTTCAAAAAGCGGTGCATGAATTCCAAGGTAAATCTAATGATTCACAAACTCCGTTTTGGTAAAGGAAGGGATCTGGATGCTTTAGCAAAACCTCATTTTGTCCCCAAAAGTCCGTTTGCAACAATAAAACAAACATGCACTACACTGAATTGTTAGTTGTCATGGTATTCTTACTTCAACATCTCAGCAAAGCTCATGGCCTCATCAATCCCGGGAATCGCGCCGGCGAGCTCGGAGAACAAGGAGTCCATCCCATCAGCGCCACCCATGTCCTCATGCTCAACAGTAGGATCCACCTCCTACAATAAGACATCACAATATGCAATAACAACAAGACAAAACAATTGAATGAGAAAACAAAAGCAAAGCAATCCCTAAAAGTGAAAGTGAAGAGTACTACCATGGCGTAGAGGTTGGAAAAGCCATTGACGAGAGTGGGGGTTTTGGTGAAACGCTGCTGGAAGGCGTCGCTGAGGTTGTGGGCGGGGTCGGTGGAGATGATGAGGACGGAGGAGCGAACGGTGGCGAGGAGAATGGAGAGGATTGAACTGCATGTCGTTTTGCCGACGCCGCCTTTGCCACCAACGAAGATCCACTTCAGAGTCTCCTGTTCCAGAACGTTCTGCACCGTTCCCTCCACTTGATCTCCCATTCCCTCTCTCTCTCTCTCTTTGATTGATCAATCAATCAATCACAAACCTAACTGCGCGGATTCAGATACTCACAAACACAACAAAACACCACCACGCACAACCCTTTATTTATTCACCCAAAAAGAAAAATATATTTTGCAGAACCACGATGATGTGACGCTGGTTTCTTCCTTTTTCTTCTTCTTCTTTTGTGTTTCTCCTTGGATTTCAACTTTCAACGACCTGCGAATTTGGGTTCAGATTGTTTTTTTCTCCAGAGTAAGCAACGAATCCAAATCTTGATCTCATCAATTACTCGAATATACTGTGTTTTTTTTTCCCCTGGTTTAATTGTTTTCAAATCAGTTAACTTTTCCTTTTCAATCAAACAAAAAAAATTGTGAGCAATTTACTGTTGAAACAAAAAAAGTACAATTCAAATAGTACTATTTAAGTTTCATTATTATGACTGTTTTTTAATGATATTATTATGATTATTTTTTTATGATAATGAAGAGCATATAAAAAAGAATGTTTAAAAATATTATTTTTTAAAAAAATCAAATGACAAATATGCCATTATTTCAACATTTCAAAATTAAATTATTTTCTTACAGCAAGGCAAAATTAAATTTAATTCTAATTCAGTGGTAATGTAAAAACAAACTACATTGTTATCTAATAATTTGATTATAATACATGACAATACTATTGACTTTTGTTACAAGAGTTTAATGATGAAACACTTTCATAATTTTTATATTATCATTCAATTATAAATTATGATTAATATAATTTTAAGATAATTATATAAAAAATAATAAATTTATCATAAATAATAATTTATAATTGGATGACAGTTAAATTATATTTTTATCATTTATCTTATTTTTGTTATGTTTATTTTTTATCTTTTAAAAAATTATTTTAATTATTTATCTATTTAATTAAAATCATTTAAAAAAAATTAAAATATAGATTTTAAGAGACAAAAGATCAAGTTAAACAAAAATAAATAAGATAAAAACTAAAAAAATCATTTAATTATGGATGATAATTTTATATTATTTCAACTTTCTTTCTCTTGTTGTCATGCACAAATTTCAAATAAAAGTGTAACTAACTATTTTTTTTCAATTAATTAAATGGTGTGTGAGTGTTAAATTTTCTGAAAAATAAAAAAGGTATAATTGGGTCGGGCTGCGGGAGGATTCAATTTTAAGGTGGGGTTTTCCGGTTGACATTTCTAAATTTACTAAGTATACTCGTTTCCTTCTTTTTGGTATGTAAATTAAGGCCAAATGATCATTTGGAGTCATTTTTTTTTCAAATTTACCATTTGGGGATAAAATTTAAATTAATACTTCGAAAGGGGTAAGTCGTAACATATGTTATGACTTTTTTTTACATTGAAATCATAAAAAAATTACGACTTTAATTTTTTTTACAAACGACTTTAAAGTCATAAGATTTTTTTTCATACAACTTTAAAATCGTAAAGTTTTTTTTATATGACTTTAAAGTTGTTAAGATTTTTTTATTAAAGTCATAATTATTTTATGCTTGGAACAAGTGCCCAAAGGAGAATGAGTCGGTACTAATTTTTCCAATAATGGATGGATTGGAATAGCATCCAAATTTAAGGAGTTAACGGAAAAGAGTTATCACAAAACAAAGTTTAAGAACAAGTTTGATAACCTTAGAATAGAATGACGAGTTTGGTATAAACTATTTGGTAAATATGTCCAAGATGCTTGAATCTTTAATCATGCCCTCATAACTCCTAACATGAATTTTTCACATCCTTCCCAAGGTATTATTATTTTTTTTATCACTATAATTGAATTTCATTCTTGATTAAATTTTATTTATAATATTTTTTACCTTTCTTAATAGGTAAATATTATTTGGTAGATGTTGGCTATCCAACACCAATGGGATATGTTGGTCCTTACATATGTAAACGTTACCACCTTCCTAATTTTAGACATAGATCTGAGTTTGCAAATAATAATGAAATTTTTAATTATTATCACTCCAGTTTAAGTTTAAGGTGCACTATTGAAAGAACGTTTCGAGTATGAAAGAATAGATTTGTAATCTTACGATCCATGCCTAAGTACAAATTTGAAACATAAATGCAAATAATTTGTACAACAATGACTATATACAATTTTATCAAAAGGAATGTTAAAAAATGATGTTAATTTTACATGTTAGGAAGATGAAAACATAAGCCTTGCCTCATATAATAACTACCAAAATGCATTTAACTTGGACCAAAATGATGTCAATTTTATATTAAGAATTATTTATCATTTTTGTATTTTTTTGTCACAACTTTATAAATACATTATTATGTTAATTTTCATTGCAAGCTTTTATTAAAGAGATGCCTTTTATTTCACAAGCTAATATTTTAATTATTAATTTTTTTATAAAAACTTGTTATAAACCTACGTATTTATTTCAAATTAACAATCATCATATCAATATAAAAATAAATAATAAATAATAAATAATAATACATTAGACATGTACAAATAATTAAGACCCATTTTAGTAATTACATGTTTAAAATTAATTTTAATTAAAAGTATCCAAACATCATTTTGTTAAAAAATCAATTTCTGATATTTATTATATAAACAAAAATCACTTATTTTATAATAATTTTATTTAAAATTAATTTTATCAACGGAAACCCAAAATAGGTATTGTACTACAAAATCTTATTTTGTTCTTATTAAAATTTCCACTTATTGTGACTTTGTGTGGGCGTTCGGATTGACAGAACCGAGAAGCATCTACGCGACTGGGCTGGTGGGATCTTCCTTTGTAGCTTCAGTCCACCTGGTATTTTAATTTGATTTACATAAAGGGGTAAAGTCGCATATGGTGCAGTTCCCCGCATTATAATCTACACCTAACATTCCGTTCCATCTGGATCTGACGGCCGAAAAACTTTTGTCCACTGTGCAAGACCTACTCAACGTTTGCACGCTAGAAGGCATCACCAAACAAGGTCTCGTGTCATTTGGATGTGTATTTCATATCCTACTCATACTAAAGTCAAACAATTTCTCACTTATTCCTTTTAATTTATCCTTTTTATCTTTATTTTTATGTTGAATTTTAATAAAAAAAAATTAAAAAATGTTAATAGTTAGAGACATACTTGTGAAACTTGATTTGTTCCGGTCGAATCGATATCCGGTGACCTAACTGGGTCAATTCTATTATTGGATTGATCATACAATTGATTTGAAATGATCCGATCAAATCCAACTGATTAGGTCACCTGATCTCAGTTGGACCAATCTGACTCAAACAATTCTACAAAAAATAAAATTAAACCACCTCTACAATGACGTTTTAATGTTTTATATTATCAATTGTTATTTTAGATTTTGGAGTATGAATAATTTTTTTTACTCAAATAATGTTAATTATATATTTATATAATGGATACATATATAATTTTAAATTTTTAATATAAATATATATTGGGTCAATAACCGGATTGAATTTCACAACTATGGTTAGAAGACTAAATTTTTTTCCATTCTAATCTTTTATTTTTTAAAATTTATTTTAAAATTTTATTTATTTAAATCGATTCAATATAATTCTCTGGATCAATCAATGTGTGGATCAATCAATTGTGACACATGGTAGTTCTAGACTAAAAAATAATTTCTCTAAATATACTCACCTCTCAATCCTATTCATCCTTTACCAAACAAATGGTCATTAGAATTGACCTAAAATAACTTTGAAATATAACCATATAGGCAATTTATCTTCATCTAAAGAGGGATCGATAACTTATCCTGGTAAAAGGGCAAGTTAACGTGGCAAGATAGGTCACGTTTCATAGGGAAATCCAGTGTCTCCGGTATGTATAAACACATTAACCCACATAAAACTCGTGCGTATTCAATGGAGGTTTCCATCTTTTGGACCCAAACTAGTGAAAAGGACTAAAGGAGTCTTGGGCGACATGCATGAATAAAATCAAGAGAAATATTGTTTTTATTTTTAACGAAAAGAAAGTGCACAAAGGCTTGTATTAAACTCTTCTCGTGATTTCTCTCAGATAGACGAGTTTGTCTTTTACTTTATGAGCGGTGATAATAATTTATAAAATTCTCATAAAATATCTCTCATTTTTTTTCTATTTCTCTTATTCGGTCACATTATATCACCAATTATTTATCTAATTCTTATCTTCCTATTTCTCAAATAACCAATTAACACATGTATTCGTGCGAGCTTTTACTGTTCTTTCTCGTACTATAAATCTAATTTGTTGGGGAGAAAGAGAGAAAGCCAGGAAAAAGCATATACTAAAATGAGATGAATTGCATTATGAATTGAATTACACAGAGGCTATTTATATAGCTCAAGTTCATCCTCAATCACTGCCTTATCACACTCAACTAACTAAACAAACTACCAAACTTTACAACTAATATACTGAATTACAACTAACACACCCCCTTAATTCAGAATCTCCATAGGTGAAACACCAAGCTTGTCTCTCAACACTACAAAGCTATTCACCTTTAATCCTTTTGTAAAAATATCTGCCAGCTGGATTTCAGTGCTGCCATACCTCAAATCCAGTTGTTTCTTGCTCACCTTTTCCCTCAGAAAATGAAATCTAGTCTCAATATGTTTTAATCTTCCATGTGCTACTGGATTCATGGCCAAACTGATAGTAGATTTGTTGTCTACATACAAACTAACTGGCCTCTGAATTTCTACCTTCAATTCTTCAAGCAAGGAGTCCAACCACAAGGCTTGACATGCAGCATAGCAAGCTGCTATGTACTCTGCCTCACATGAGGATAAAGCCACCACTTGCTGTTTCTTGGAACACCAACTTATTGATGTACCCAGAAACTTGAAAAGATAGCCTGTAGTGCTTTTCCTTTCCACCTTGTCTCCGCACCAATAAGAATCTGAGAAACCAATTAATTCTGAAATTTCCACCTAGTTTGTGAAACCATCTTGATCAGCTTCCTTAGTAAACAAAATACCATAGTTGAGTGTGCCTCTGAGGTATCTTAGAATCCTCTTGGCAGCAACCCAATGAGAGGCCTTAGGATCATCTGAAAATCTGCTAATTAGACCTACTGCAAATGAGATATCTGGTCTTGTATTATAGAGATATCTCAATGACCCTACAACTTGCTTGAATAGGGTGTTATCCATTGATTTTTCTGACTCATCCTTCACTAACTTCAAGCCTGGTTCAACTGGAGTGGATGTTGGATTGCAGCTCATCATCTAGAATCTTTTGAGCAGATCAGTTGTATACTTTTGCTGGTGCATGATCATCAACTCCTTTACTTTCTTGAATTCCATTCCTAGAAAATATGACAGCAATCCCAGATCTGTCATTTCGAATTCAAGCTTCAATCTCTCCTTAAATTTCTCTATAGCCAGTGGATTGCTTCCTGTGATTAGCAGATCATCAGCATATAGGCACAGAATTATCATGTCTTCTTTGTCATTCTTCCTTACATATATTCCATGTTCCTTTTCACACTTATGGAAGCTTTGTTTTATCATAAAAGAGTCTATTCTCTTGTTCTAGTCCCTTTGAGCTTGCTTTAGGCCATACAATGCCTTATGCAATCTGAACACTTTATCTTCCTTGCCTTTGATCTCAAAACCAAGAGGTTGTTTAGCAAACACCTCATCTTCCAAGGTACCATTCAGGAAAGCTGACTTTACATCAAGCTGGTATAAGAACCAATCTCTATTGTGGGCTAGTGCTATTACCAACCTTATGGTTTCCAGCCTAGCTACTGGAGCAAATACTTCAGAATAATCCAAACCAGCTCTTTGGAGGAAACCTCTTGCAACTAACCTTGCTTTATGCTTGGCTATAGATCCATCTGGCTTTAGTTTCAGCTTGAATACCCACTTCACATCAATGGGAGACTGATTTGAAGGTAGGTCAACAAGATCCCAGATTTGATTTCTTTCAATTGCCCCCAATTCCTCTTCCATTGCAGCCTTCCACTAATCTTGTCGCAGTGCATCTGTGAAATCAATTGGTTCAACATCTGCCAGGAAAGCAAAATGTACAAACTCACTTGCATTCCTCTTTGCTTCTACTTTTTCTTCATCTTCAGTTACTGCTGCTTGGCCAAGAATGTTAGGCAACTCCACATGATAGTCTTTAAACTTCAAAGGCAAGTGCCTATCCCTTTGTGGTCTGAGATGCACAGCTGCAGACCTATCATTTTCAACTTCAATTCTAGTTTCTTCAATGATTTCTACCTCAGTATTCTCCTCTTCAACTAGGGTACTGATTGTGGATTTCTTCTTCCAATCCCATGAGCCATCTTCATCAATTACCACATCTCTACTTATGAAGATTTTCTTAGACAATGGTTCAAGCAGCCTGTAGGCACCAGTTGGGTGATATCCAACCAGTATCATAGCTACACTCTTGTCTTGAAGCTTCTTTCTCTTCTCATCAGGTACATGTTTGAAGCATAAAGACCCAAACACCCTCACATGCTTCACTGTTGGCTTCCTTTGTGTCCACACTTATTCAGGCACTTTATTCTTTAGCTTCTTAGTTGGACTCTTATTTAGTATATAGACTGCAGTGGACACAGCTTCTCCCCAAAATTCTGATGGCAGGTGTTTCTCCTTCAGCATACATCTAGCCATGTTCATTACAGTCCTATTCCTCCTTTCAGCCAGCCCATTATGCTGAGGAGTATATGGAGCAATAACTTCATGAATTATGCCATGTTGGATATAGAAAAATTCGAAATCCTTTGATGTATACTCCCCTCCACCATCTGTTCTAATAACCTTGATTGCTTTTCCACTTTGTTTTTCACTCAACACTTTAAACTCCTTGAATATAGAAAGCACTTCACTCTTGGCTTTTGTCAGGTACAGCCACATCATCCTACTAAACTCATCAATGAAGGTCACAAAATATTTGTTACCTCCCATTGAACACACTTCCAGTGGGCCACATACATCAGAGTATACAACTCCTAGCACTTCAATTGCTCTAGTAGGTGATTCAGATTTGAAGGAGTTCCTAGGTTGCTTACTTTTCAAGCATCTTTCACAGATTCTGTGAGGATTTCTGATTCTGGGCAGGCCATCAACTAGCTTCTATGACTGGAGTTGATGCAGGCCCTTGAAATTCAAATGCCCAAGTCTAGAATGCCAAAACCAACTCTCATCTTCATTGGCAGTTGATGCTAGACACTGCACATCAACATTATTCATATTCACTTGAAAGGTTCTGTTTCTAGACAATGGAACTTTGAACACTCTTACATCACCTGGGTCTAGTAAATCTAGAAACTTGTTCTTCAAGGATGCTGAGAAACCCTTTTCAAGAAGCTGACCTAAACTCATCAGATTACACCTCATATCTGGCACATACATCACTTCTTCTATTATTGCTAGACTTCCATCACTCCTTCTGAAAGCAACATTTCCAACTCCCATGCTCTTCACAGTACTGTTATCTGAAAATTTTATGGTGCACCTCTTGCTGTTATCAAGATTCACAAGCCAATTCATATTGCAGGTCATGTGATTTGAACATCCAGTGTCCAAATACCATGTTTCTGCATCCACATTGCTGCTGAAATTGCATATGGTTGTCATCAACACAACTGCTTCCACATCTGAACCACTTTCACTTTCATTCTGTTGCTTTGCTTGTGCCATATGAGCCTCATTTTTGTTGTATTTCTTCTTCTTTTCTCTTACATATGCACTTCCACATTCATTTGCAAAATGACCCCAGCCTTGACAATTGTAGCATCTGATCTTGCTCTTGTCAAACCTTCCTTTTCCAACCTTATTACTTGAACCAGATTCTCCTTTTCTTCCATATGGCATTGAGTGATCCAGAGCAAAGTCAATTTGATCATTCTTGCCTTGAAATGAAGGATTCTTTCCTTCATGCTTGTTGCTATATCTCTTAGCATTTCCTCTCCACTTCTTGTTCTTCCAACCTTGCTTCTGTTTTGAAGCATACAAGGCCTGATCTTGCAATCTTGCTGGGCTCCTCTCATTCATCTTCAGCTCATGTGCTTCTAGAGAGGCTTGCAGCTGCTCGATTTTCATCTCAGACAGGTCCCTTGCCTCTTCGATAGCAACAACTCTCCCATCAAATCGAGGGGTTAGAGTTCTCATCACCTTTTCTACCAAATCTTAATCCTTGAATCTCTCACCACATTCTTGCATTTTATTCACAATTCTGAGCAATCTTGTGAAGTAATCACAGATCCTCTCATTGTCTTCAATTTGGAGCAGCTCATATTGTCTCTTCAAAGCGTTTAGCTTCACTTTCTTCAACCTGTCATCACCAGAACATGCTTTTGCTAGGATATCCCATGCCTTCTTCGACGTTGTGGCAGCTGCAATTTTTTCAAAATGTGCAGAGTCCACACATTGATGCAAGAAAAAGAGTGCCTTACAGTCTTTCTTCTTCAAATCCTTCCAAACTTGTCTTTGAGCATCTGGTGTGCTGGCTGTAGGCTCTTCAATCCCATTCTAAACCACCTCATAGACATCCTGAAAACCAAAGAGGGCTCTCATCTGCACACTCCATTTGGACCAGTTTTTCCCATCAAGAGCTGGTAAATTTCCAGGTACATGGTCATTCATGATGCTATCTTGATTTATCCACACTCAAGCTTTTCCAGCAATCACCAAGATTCTTTTGCAAGATCCAAAATCTGCCAAATCTTGATTCTCAATGCCTCACAGATTGCTTCACTCACAATCTCACAACTCTCAACTGTTTCACACTCAAAGGATCCACACTGTTTGAATCTCTCACCACTCTTTCTCAATTCACACCTCTCTTATCCCACCTAGTCCCAAGACTTAGTGCTCTTGATACCAAATATGTTGGGGAGAAAGAGAGAAAGCCAAGAAAAAGCATATACTAAAATGTGATGAATTGCATTATGAATTGAATTACACAAAGGCCATTTATACAACTCAAGTTCAGCCTCAATCACTGCCTTATCACACTCAACTAACTAAACAAACTACCAAACTTTACAACTAATATACTGAATTACAACTAACATAATTAACATAAATCCTTCTATCAAGACATGTTAACCATTTTTTCAACATCATTTGAAGCTTGTATTTCTATTTTTTGTTCTGTTTAAATCTTTGTCGCATACTTGTTTCCTTCTAACAAAAATATTAGCAACACATTTAGTTCTTTATTTGAAATTTAGTAAGACTCATAACTAAGGTGCTCATAATTTGAGTATTTATATAATTATAACCATATCTAATAAATAACTAGATTATAAATGGATATTATAACTATAATTATAACTAATTTTTAAAATATGGATATATAACTAATTATAAACAAACTAGTTATATAACCAAATTATACAATAAATTATGTCTAAAATTAATTATATAACTAGTTATAGATGAATAAAAATAAATTATTTGAAATATTTATTTCTATAAAATTAATTATAGTTTTATAACTACAACTAGTTCTTAAATAAAAATAAGTTATTTGAAATATCTATAACTATAAAATTGATTATAATTTTACACTTATTTTTATATAACTAGTTGTAGTTATACGTTTTTTTTTAAAACTAATTTTTGTAGCACCCCTACTCATAACATGCATGATACGAGTTTCACTTCTTTTATAAGTAGTTAATAAAGTATACCAATGATTTTTTTTGTAACTCATAATAAAATTCAACAAATAACAAAAAAAAATATTAAAAATAATATATAGTGAAAAATCGTATTTGTGGTTATTATCTCAAGGTCAAGGGGATTATGTAAGGCCAAATTACTATATTTATCAAGATAAACTCAACGCCAAGATATAGCTTGATAACTTGAACACCTCAGTCCATAGCCACAAAACATATAAGCTTAGTTTACTGCATATAAAACAAAAATAAAGACCTGCAAGAGAAAATTCGTAAATTGAGGAGTATATTCAAAACTTCCAATGCCATATATATGAAAATCGTTTCTGGACACTTTGGAAGCTTGTTCTTCAAACCGCAAATAATATTTACTAATTTTGCCAACATTAGACCATCATTTAATCACATGTGCGATTTACAGTTTACAGTTCCAAGTTTCATCGCTAGTGAGACAAACCTATCAAGCACACCTAGCCGCTCCCACCGACAATTCCTTAAGCGAAGTCGTAACATAAATTGATATAAATCTACGGAAAGTTCATATAACGTTATTATTACTTTTTGCTGAATATTCATAATTTTAATATAGCGTAAAATAAAACTCTCTATCACTGAAAAATAATCTAATTAATTAACGCAATATTTAATGTATAGGTTAATTACTTTTAGGCCAATACTTGAGAAATTAAAAAGAACTATACTACCTCTCTTAAAATAAAGAACTATATTTTATTATACTGATGTTTTTGGTAAAAACCAAAAGTACCCTCCACAAAGGTAATTACGCAAGACTAGTATGAACTGTGAAACTTTCTATGCAAAAGGGGGAAAAATATTGTTAATATAGAACATGGTTCCAATTTCATGTTGATTTTGAGAATTTATACACAATTATCAAGTTCATGTTGATTTCGAGAAGATATACACAAGAATCAAGTTCATGTTGATTTTGAGAAGATATATACAATAGATAAGATAGGAACAAAGTTTTTTTTATAAAAAAAATAGAAGAGAGAAGGTAATGACAAGAAAAGGATGTTATTTCTCTCTCACATGGATAGGAAAATTGATTTTTCCATATATAACAACCTTAATTTCTAGGTACGAAGTGAGGGTGTAATCTTGATAACGAGGCCAGGGAAGACATCATCAGGGTCATGGATATGAGGGTTGTTCTCAACTATAAAAGGGTCACCACACTTGTCACTGATTGTGTGAAGCGTCTCACCTTCTCCGACAACATAGATTTCCTCGCATGGCCGTGACAATAGTTGGCCGCTGGCATATTGACTTGGAATAAGCATGGAGCTGTCTTTGAACATGCTTAGGAGCGCGAGGGCCACGAGAACAAAGGCACAGTACCATGAAGCTGCATTAGCTATGGCCTTTGAAGAAGTTAAGGCTAGTCCCTTTCTAGGGTAATTTGAAGCCATCATCACTTTGAGAGAAAAAAAAATAAAATTAAAATGGGTATATATGGGAGAGAAGAGAGGACTTGAAATTGGAAGTGATTATAAAGAAAAAGGTGGGTGCGTGAGGGGTGTGAGAGGGTCAGTTTTGGCGGTTATATTAGAAGAGGGGATGAGGGCAAAAGAAAAGGAGCACGTTACGTAATTCAATCACCTTCTCTCTTTTGGGCCATATAAATAAACTACTTTTCTAATGTTCCGTTTTGTCTTTTAGAAATTTCCTTTCATTTGGTTTTTGAACTTGTTGGGGTTTTCAAAACCATTGGAATTATCATTTTTTTGATTAAAAACCTTTGGAATTTATATATCATAGGTATGGCCGATTGTGCTCATGATATAGGGAGTATCTACGGAACATCTTAAAATAGCCGAGGAATCATGCGCCATAATCACATATAATATTCATTTAGCTGTTAAATTAGTTTTGGTAATATAACTGACGAATTGATAAAAATTATATTTTATATATAATTTTTTTTGTTATAACTGGCTAATATATGTCAATTAAAAAATAAGTATATATAAATTAGGACTAGATATATGGTCCCAGCTCCAAGACCGACCTGTTAATTAAACTTGCGGATAATGTGTCCTTTTTTTAAAATTCGTATAGTTATATCAAATTTTTAAATTTAATTCGTTAAGCTTGCATACTCATGCACTATTCATTTAATTCGTCTATGTGCTATGTAAGTATTATTAATTTGTTAAGTTAAAATTTTGATCTTTAATTTAGATTATTATTATTATTATTAATTTATTATATTTAAAATGTTAATATATTTTAACTTAAAAAATAAAGTCAAATTTTTTCTACCATTATATATATATATATATAGTTTTCAAATTATTATTTGAATGAACTTATATGAACTAGATATCAACTTTAAAAAAAGATCATTTAGTTTACGGATTAAACTTATCCAATCCATTTAAAACACAGACTTTACATTAATTTAAATGAATCGGAACAATCAGTAAGTCCAACCCTAATACAAATTAACAAATTCTATAATTATTTGATAATGCACACCTATTCACTTTTCAATGTTGGAGGCTTGGAGCATGTTATCAAATCTCTTTCTCTCCCTAATATATATATATATATATATATATATATATATATATATATATATATATATATATATATATATATATATATATAATCAATTTGGTACCGTTATGAAAGTGAGATAAATAAACAAAGTTGTAAATCACTTTACGCGGCGGCTTGAGGGTCATAAGTTTTAAAGATATTTGGCTTAATTTATTTTGAAGAAACAATACTTTTAAGAAATTTTAATATATATATATATATATATTATTTTTTAATTTTGACTAATTACCCTCAAAGTAATATCAATCAACCGTTATGATTAATTCACAATGTAAAACACTTATATGCATAAAAATTAAAACTTAAAAGTTACTTATATGATTTTAAAAAATAATTTTTTCCTGCATAAATAAATAGTTTTTAAAAATTGATGTTTTTTAAACTTGAGCTTTAATTTCATTTATTGTCAGGTGTAGTGGGTCAATGACTGAGGGATTATATATGTAGACTGATAGGATTAAGAAAAAAATAGCCCAAAAAAGAAGTAGGATTAAAAAAATAAAAAAATCGCAATGATATGCATGTTAAAAATTCAATGGAGGCAGGCAATTTGGATTGGCTTGTGTTGGTTCAGGGCTTAATGATTACTTAAACCGCGGTCATGCATGTTCAATGAAGTGCACAAATTAAAGAAGGGTTCTGAATGGGTGGGGTATTGACTAGTTTATGGGGTCATAATTTGAGTGCTTAAATTAAGATATGCCTCGGCCACCAAAGATGGAAATTTTGATTACGAAATTTGTTGCACATATATATCGAAAGTGATAGGGACTAGTTAAGAAAAAATGGCAACCATATTGTATTATGTGAATAAAAGTGTCAATATCATGTTAAAACGTGTGTAAGACTCTCATGTCATTTATTATGATAGTAAATTAGTGTCACATTACCATTTAGATCCATATAAATTAGTAATTTCTATTAAACAATTAATACGATTAGTTTAATGTGTATTTAAATGAGTGTTAAGAAAATTCATTTTATAAAATTAATTTTGGTTAAAATAATTTTAAAGTAATATGATTTATATTTTAATATTTTTATTATAGAATTAAGTTATAAGTAAATCTAAGTAAAAAAATTAAATATAATCTAAAAGTTACTTAAAATTATTTTAACTCATAATCAGTTCTTAATTATTTTTTAACATGAGACAGAATATGTGAAAAATTGTCAAAAAAATAATTCTAGGCCCAAAATCAATTTTCAAACATGAAATCAAATAACATATAGTAAATCAAAATTATTAAATTTAAAAAAAATATGTTTTGATCTCTAATAAATGATCAAATTTTATTTTTGATCTTTATTAATATTTTTGTTGTTGTTGGTCCCTGGTATTTTTTATTTTTTATCTTTTTTCATGAGGTTCATTTTGTTGAATGCTTAAGTGTCCATTAAATTTTAAAAAGTCTAAACTCAAAAATGTAAATTCTAAGGATTTTTAAGACTCCTATTATTTATTTCAAAATTTATTTTTTTAGAATTTTAAAACTGCTAGAATCAATTAAAATAATAAAAATAATAAAAAAGAAAACATATTTGATCCATCCCATTCTCTCTCCAACCTTCATCAATTTTTTTGTACTATCCAAAATTTTCTACATTAAACATTCAAGAACACGAATGAGTACGTCAAGCATAGACCAGAATTTGAAATCTGAAACACTCCTAAATGCAAGTTCTTTTGCTCATGGTATAGTCTGAAATCCTCTTGATTTTTATATTCCATATTATTTTCCAAAAGAAAATAATGTTATCAATTCTTTTGGTTTAAGGAATCCATCCAGTGAATATTTAATTTTCACAATATCATTAGGTTTAACGTCATCAAGACTAAATGTACAACATCCTTCTTGCAATATGATTCAAGGACAAGAGTTCATTAGGAAATATATAAACTTAAATTACGGTGAGTATTTTGAAAGAAAAGCTGGAGGATGAGGACTTTCGAAAAAGAAAGATCCTTGTAATATGTAAATAGTTTGTGGTTTAATTTAAAAAACATATATGTTGAACAAACATAATCAAAACACAATTTATTAGTCTATTAATAATATATATAGCATCATGATTGTTTTAAATTGTGATTACAGTTACAGTGTGATAAGTCAAAATAATCTTTAAATTATAGACAATTACGGAAAAATGTAACTAATGTTACTGTAATATGCAGACAATAAAAAAATGATTAAGGTGTACACGTACGCCATTCTGATTGTGGATTTAAAACTATGATATGCATTATATATTATTATTAACCCAACAATAATTTAATATTTCATCTTCATATATAATAAATCAAACTATATATGATACATTAGTACTAAATAAGATTAAACCACGTAATGATCAAGTCATACTTAAATTCACAAAATAATAAGTTCCCAATTTGAACTTAGTAAAACACTAACACTGATCAGGTCAATGGGAAGAAAAAATTATAGTTGATTACAAAATCACTAACTCGTTTCTTGACTCTAAGAATTTATGAGAATTCATCCAAAAGTATCCAGAAAAGAACTCATTTTTTCTAACTAGAACCGTAAATTAGAGAGTTTGACAACCTTCATCATGTGAAGATTTTAGGAATGTGAATGGTACTTCATCCATTGGTACACTGTACAAGGAAACTTTGTCAAGTGGCATCAATCAAGAACTGATCAAAGCCTTCAGAAGCTCAACTAAGAAAGAAAGTATCAAGTATCTCGTAACAGAAACTTGCAATTTAATTACCACTAAACAATTTGCATGAAACATGACAGACATAAGTTAAGAAAAACATGAATTAAAGAAAATGTCATATAGCTAAGATAACTTTGAGCTACCACATTACATATTAAAATGACCAGCAAAAGCCTATCTGGCCTGTTGAGCACGATATAATTCAGCTAATCTCTAGCCTGCTTAAGCCTTATAATATAAGGGCGAAGCAAGTATCCCGGATCATCCATCTGGGTTACCCTATCTACCATTGCATGGAAACATTGAAGACTCTTTTCCAGTATTTGTTTTACCTCAGCATCATTAATGCCCAAATTATTTCGCGACTCATTTGCCAACGTGCTTATCAAACGATTATATGGAAAGCATGTGCGAACACTGCATATCAGTATCGTGTTTTTTTTATCATGTCCTAGTCTTAGCGCGGTATGTTTTCGGACAAGCCTCAGAAGCCGTACTAAATTCTTGAATGCTACTCTCTAGCTGAGTTTACTTAAACGTGTGGAGAACAAGTCTTTCGTTCTAATCACTCAGCAGATCAATGTCTCTATCGGAGAGGTCGAATTTGGACAGCTTTATGTATGAGTAATAATCACTTATTAGAATCTAAATGAGCATAAATGTTAAAAAATTGTGTAGTGCAAGGTGTAGTTGAAAACAATTAAATTTATATATTTTTATAGGGCAAAAGTTCATAAACATTATGTATAACGATCAAATCCGAAAAGTTTCTTACATTGAATATGTTTCTAGTGTTTTTTTTTACGTTTTAAAATTTTAAATATTTATTTTATAATTTAAAATTAATAAAAATATATTACTTATATTAAATTTATTTTTATAAACTAAAATATTGGCTTTAAAATCTTTTATTGAAATTCCTATCTTATAATATTTTATTTTTAGTGGGTCAATTTGGTTTGTTACACTGAAATTCCTATATTTTAAATTTTACTTTTAATGGGTTAATTTGGTTTGTTATATGTGATACAAGAAATCTATGTCTATATATATTTTCTTTAGTTAATAGACACAAGTAGAAAAATAATTCTTTATTTTTTTTTTAAAATTTCTTTTCTTAATATTCTTAGAACTAATTTGATTGTCATATGTTGAGAGAGAAACACAATCAAATTTTTCTGTCAATATAATGAAAGATATTTTTTTTTCTTTAAAGACAATATTTGAACACTTCAATCTAAATTATTTAAAATTTCTCCTTTTAATTTAAATTATTTTTTCTTTGTAGTTATTGTATGTTATATTACAATGTTAACATGTTTTATCATTTTGTGAAGTTGTATTACTATTATTATTATTTTATTTTATTTAAGATTTTGTATCTTCTTCTTGTTTATTTTATTTTATTTTATTTTCTAATAGTATCTATTTTAATGGAAACGACCACTAAAAATCACGAGAAAACATGGTAGAAGAAACATTCCCTAAAATAGCGTTATACAGAAAATAAGAAACATAAGCAACAAACTGAAATAATAACAAGCTAAAATGTTATACAATAAAAAAGGAACAAAAGTAACATACTGAAATAATATTAAAAAAATAGAGTATCAATTTAACTACAAAACTTTCTTCAAAAAAGAAACAACAAAACTTTAAAACAGCAAAGCCTAGCCAATATATATAACACTGAATCATCCTAGCTCAACAAATTAAATAGAGTAATTCTAAAACGAGGCATAAATCAAATCCAAAAGTCAATACCCATATTAGAAGTTCAAATGAACACAAATTCTTTTTTTTTCTTTTTTGACAAAGTTATATTTTAATCCTTTATGTTATTAAAAATTTTATTTTAATCAATTATGTTTTTAAAATTTTCATTTTGATATAACATTAGTGTGGGGTCAACAATGCAAACTTCATCATTACTATAACTTAAACAATGCAACATCCATCCACCAAACACACCATCACATTATCCCATAACCACATGACGATCCAACGCTAACATAGCAATATCAAGTTTAGTCGGTGATGAGAAACTTTATATATGACATCTCAATGATAATTTTAGATCTTACTTTAATTTTTAGTCACACTATTTTAAATTATTTATTTAAAATTAATAAAACACTAATGTTTTTGTTAAAGAAAATCAAAAGGAAAGATTAAAATAAAACTTTTAAAAACTTAAAATCAAGATAAAATTTTTAAAAATATAATTAAAATAAAACTTTTCAAAACATAAAAAAAAGATAAAAACAAAAAAGTTACATTTAACCAAATAAAAAACCCCAGGAAATAAATTTCAAGTAGTAATAATAATACATGGAAAACGATGGCATGAATGCGTGTAGAAAAAATGAGTAGCAGCTTGTTGAAAATATAGAAGAAAAGGTGTGATCTGTAATGAGAGTGATCAGGAGATGAAAGAGAGGGAGGAGACGAAAAGAAAGAATTGGGAAGAGGCCGGCTTGCTTGGAAGTTAGGGTAAATCGAGACGAGAGACGCCTTGTATATTGAGGCTGTTTTCTTCTGTGGTTCCTGCGTCATGCGTCAGGCTTCGCAACCTCCACAATATTTACAATTATAATTAGTATTAAGTGTACTTTTTAAGAAAAATATTTATTTTTGTATAATTAAATATAATAAATAAATATTTTAAATATATAAATAATATTTTAAATTTATCAAAAAATAACTTAAACTGTATTATAAGATTATTTTTTAGTTGATAAGAAACACATTTATATTAATTAAGGTGATTAAAACGAATATATATTCTTTCAATCAATTAAATTATTAAATATCATATTTGATTTTATATATATTAATACGATATCAGTCTGGATATTAAGTCGAGTATTGAAGATTGTGACCAGTCCACACTTCTCTGGATCTTACATTTTACGAAATATTTTTTGTAATTATGATAATCAATTGGGTGAGTTTTTAATTTTAATTCATTAATTTTCTTTTATGAAAATAAGATATTTTCATGGTTAAAAGTTATAAAATCAATCCCCTTAGCTCTCTTTCTCCTCGGAATTATTCATCTAAAAAAGAATCCTTTCTAAATACATATAATACACATTACATCTTATTTTATTTTATTTCAAAATTGAATCAATTTTATAAGTTAAAGAAGACTAAGTTAGAGATGTCTCGATAGGTAATGTTGTTCCAATTCTTAACCAAAAGGCAACTACAGTACCAATAAAATAAAAACATGATGATCACACTACTGGACGGCCAAATGGATTTTTGAGACACTATTAATAATCCTCTATATACCGATACCATAAAAGAATGCCCAATAACTTATTGGGCGAAAGGATGTGAAAGACCCACTAAGGCAACCGAGATCTTTTATAGAAAATGAATTTCTATTGGCAAGGTACATATCCCCATGGATAAACTTACATTAAAAGTAGAGTATCAACTAAGAAGAAATTTCTCTCTCCACATGTGTTACTCTATACACATGACCAAAATTAAATGATTTAAATTATTTCATTTGTGTCATGTATTGTGAGTTTGATTAAAAATATATATAATTATATTAATTAAAGTAATTATAATTAATATAATTTTTTATGATTTCAACATTAATTTTCAAACTAATAACACATGTATATTTTGTTTGGGAGTAAAAATTTGGGATCTATCTAGTTTTTGGGATAGATGGCAGTAAAGAATTGAAAGTCAATTTTTGTCCACACGATGTTAATTGGTTTGATGTATTGATTATTGTATAACATTTACTTCATTTATGATGGCTACATCAGCAGCTCCACAAATGACACAATGGGTGACAGCACAGATCCCTTTGTTTGGTCATGGGGTAGTCAAAAGCTTCATGAAAGTTTCTCATGTGTTTACCATTTGCTTGCTTGTGAAGCATTGAGATAAATAAGAAACATGTATCAAATCCTTGAATAGAAAGTGAAGTACCCCTCATAAGTGAAATAATCTACCAAATCAGTAAGAAGTTTAGATGCGGTATTTATTTATATGGATGATTGATAAGTTGTTGGCAGAAAATATACAAGAAAATATACAATTGAAGTCCAGATCTCCTATGGTTGTACAAAGTTTATTTGTTTGTTCATAGTGTGATTGGGGGAGATTTTGTTTGCTCAGCAAGGTAGCCAGAGCCGGCCAGTTTTACATTAAATATCGTCATATAGTCTTCAACAGCAGAAAAGTAGTAGTGTGGAGAACTAGGCAGAATTGTGCCTGCCATCAAATATTCCTCCATCACTCTATGAATGGAGGCTCAATAAATGTCTTCATCAAATTCATTTGAGAACTCATCTAATCAAAAGATGCACACAATACTTTGTAACCTTTACATCAACCATCATAGATGGAAAATCATCCATCATGAATGGAAAATCATCTTCCCTCTATATGGTTTACCTCAAAATGAAGTTTGAGTGATTTTCATGGATTAATGATAATAGAGAGATGTTATAAGCTTCCATGGGTTAATCCTAAACTTAAAATAATCTCCACACTTTGTCATTTAAAAAATGGAGCTAAACCAAAGAATAGAGAACAAACAAGCATTCATGCCTATACATATATGGAACTAATAATGTTTTAGGTCTATAATTCGTCAATTTAATTAATTTTAGAGATCCTATTCATAAAATATAAATCAAACCTTTCTTTACCCAAGCGAGCACAAGTTCATTAAATTATAACTTTTTATATTTGTATTATTTTTTGAATTTAATATTATTTAAATAAAATAAAATATGTAATAAATAATTTTATTATTTTTAAAATATTTAGTATCATATTAAATATAATTACATCAAAATTTAGTAAAATATTAATTAATTATATTTTTAATTGAGCAAATATCATCTTCAAATCCTAACCTCTATTGTAATTTATCATTATTCATCTTTTCTCAAAGTAATAATAATGATTCTCATAGATAAAATATAATAATAATGATATAATACATATATCAAAGGTATAAATTCAAAATAAAAATAATAAATTTAAATTTATAATTATTTAAATTAAAATCTATTAAATATGTGTGTTGCATGGATTTATTTAATTAAATATAAGAAGATAATTTAAATATATAAAATATAAGAAAATAGTTTATTATACATAATTCATTGTAAACAAAAATTTTAAGTATTATTTGTATTTTTTAAAATTAAGCATATTAATTGGAAATTTTTTTTCATTAGGTTATCATTATAAAATAAAATATATTAAAAGTATTATAGTTTATAAAAGTAACTTATCAAGTATTTCTTTATAAATTATGTATTTCATGCATATTTATTAATATTTAAGTAAAAAAAAATATAAATTATAAAATAAATAACCTACCTCTAAAATTATCAAAGATGAGTATAGTTTTATGGCACAAAATCATACCAATGGTTCCGAAAAAAAAAAATCATAACAACTGTATGAGTAATTTTAGGTTTATATAAGTTTTCACTCATATATTCATTGTGAAGGGAGTAAAAAAGTATGATGAAACATTTATTTTTTATTTTCAACTCTATTTTTTCTATATGAAAGTTATAAATTCAAAAAGAATTTAAAAATAACACATGAATATATAATGTTTCCTGAGTCCTTTTCCATCCTAAGAAACAAGGGAGTTTATTGTTTTGATCTTAACTATAAGAAACCTAAATTTACTTTAAGATGTATCACTTGTTAATTTTCTTTATACATATTGTGTGAAAAATACATATTCATTCTTTATGCAAAGTGGATTCATTTATTGACATATTACTTGCAACCACATTTGTTGTCGGACAAAAATATCATCTCTTTAATCATGAGTTGTCTCGCTCATTAAATATTATCACTATTCTTGAAATAATATTTAAATTTATAATACTGTGAATTAAATTAACTAACTTACCTAAATTCTATGTATATTCGTTTTTTTATATAAAGGGTTCAAGTGAAATTTACTTACATACATAGATATGTTGTTCAGCCTGATTATTTTTATCCAATATCAACTTTACTTTTACACTTCTCATAGTTAAAAAATTAAAAAATAATCATCAAGGGTCAAATACTTTTTTACGGCAAAAAAACACATGAATCAGCCCCAAACAACAGTAGAACTTTACTTGAACTTACAATAGAAAAGAATAAAAATAAAAGATCAACTTAGTACGAAATTAAAAGAAAAAGATAAGGGCCTCCTACTCTACCAAAGTTGTGTGAGCTCCATTAAAGCAAGGGAGGGGTTAAGAGAGGCAATCCCACCACGCAGTAGAGCAGAAAAGCATACCCATGTTTCCCGAAGCAACACTTTGTTTCACTTCTTTCATCTAAACTCCAAGCGCGATTGCTATAATATATACTTCCTTGACCACTCCAAGACAGATCGATCTTAAGAAGATCATTGCTTACTCCTCAGTAGCCCATATAAATCTGGTGACTATTGGTATGTTCAGTCGGGGCGGCGGTAGGTCACCGTTATGGACACACAAGACAAGGCCAAAACATGTGTGCCGGGCGTGCGACCCATCAATCTACTAGCAAATGGGGGAGAACACTTGATTCAAGGCGTCAGCAAAACATTGCCGCCATAAACAAAAGCCCCTTAGCGTCCCGGGACGGGGTGGGGGACACCCTACGCGCAGGCAACAGCCAGCACCGGCTCTACGAAATCAGAATTGAATCTTTGTGTTGGCTTTCCCAATTCATTCGTGAATAAGAATTCAAGGGCTACGGTCTTAACAATGAACATTATGGTATAATATTATACAACTAAGTCACAATTTTACATTAATGCATGGGTGGAAATTAATTTGAGTACCACAGAAATTACACACACGTGATCTGAGGGTTCAGGGTAAAGATTGCTTCTTGCCAGTTTTTCCAAGAAGGAGTCCATGATCAAAGCCCAGGATACTACAAGATAGGTGACATTCACCTAAACTGAAGAAGCTTGTTATACATGAAGCATGAGAAAAAGAATAACTTCACTTCTTCACATGCCAGAAACTGAAAACTGAAATTAGTCCGGCATCAAACAAAAAATACAATTTATTTATTGGATTATTGACTTAAGTTGCGGGCAGAAATCGTACAATTGAAGCCCAAATTTCCAATGAGAAGTCCAAAAGCATGATTAATCATCTAACCACTCACCTTTACATGCAAAATTAGAGAAAACAGATAATGACAAACAACAACAAAACAACTTTAACCGTTTACCGAAGAAAATTAACCAGCTAAGTATATGCACATGTGTCTATACTATATATATACATCTTACGTTACATATGCCATTAACTAGATATCCAAAGAAGAAACCAGAAGAACAATGAGGAATTGTTGCCATTTGGGTCTGTGAGAGAGAGAAATTCCAAATAAAGTACGAGGTAGCTCTGAGTTTGACATCACTGCTTCTTCTGCAATGGTCACTACACTGTCCCAAAACCAAGGTTCAATGAAAGAAAGTTGACGCGTGTGGACTTTGCTGTCCAAGAATCAGATAAAGACACAAATATATATATATATATATATATATATATATATATATATATATATATATATATATATATGAGAAGAAAAAAACGTGGTTAATGTATGTTCAGTCCATAAGTGGTGTGGTGGGTATACTTGTACAAATAATGTAGTCTACACTTAACATGTGGAAGAATATTTGTATCTACACGGAATATACAAGTTGAGAAGTTAATTACGGAGTAGAATAGTGATAGTCGTTGAAAATGTGAAATGAAAATCACTAATTAATCTTTGAAATGATAAATACAAGTGGTACTGAACATTTTGGGGGATTAATGTATATATTATGATAATGATAATGATAATTTTTTTACTGAGGAAAGGAAACAAATAAAGCTACCTTAACCCATCCTTGAGAAGATGATAATAATAACAAGTACTAATATAATTCAAATTTATGATTTTTAGAAATTAATACAAAATTTTTATAACATGTTTTATCTATTGTGACACCGTTGCAGGCCTCTCATTTATAATAAAAAAAATGAAAATTTTATATTATCAAAGACTAAGTATATTTCATGTTAAAAGTTTATGAACAATTTTTTACAGTAAAACTGTTCAAAAATTTATAGAATTATCATTTATCAAAGAGTAAGGAAAGATAACGAATTGTGACTTGTCACAAAACTAAATAATAAAATAGAGAATTGAAAAATAATGTTATAAATAATCTCCTTATATAGATAAATGTATATAAGTTTATATGTGCTTCCATTGTTTCACACTCTCCGCTATCCTTTACATACACTTTCATTTTGAATAATTTAAATGTAACTCAATATTAAAAACTAATTTCAAATATTAAAAATTCAACTACACTCTTTTATATATATATATATATATATATATATATATATATATATATATATATATATATATATATATATATATATATATATATATATATATATTGTCCAACATGACTGTGTATGTGTCTGTCTGTTGGTTGACTATCCCATTTATTCCTATTGTATAACGTATGATCGGCTGGACTGGTGCTTAAAAATTGCACGAGATTTTTTTTTATTAATATTTGTTGGACGGTGTTATATATTTTAAATTTATATCGTGAATTTAACTTTCATACTTAGCATAAAATTTGGAATTTCTAGAATTAAAAATGTGAGCTAATGTTCATCTCATATTTTCTAGAATAGGAAAATCCAGTACAGAAAATGTTTTATCATACATTACTTATATTCTTTAGGCACCTCTTCTGAATTTTGATTGGTTTTATACCAGTATTTATCTCATATTTTCATTAATTTTATTTTATTCATCTTTTGTGATTTGAATTTTTTATTTAATACATCAGGAAAAAAAGGATTTTTTATTTAATACTTATTATTTAAAGTATATGATAAGATAAATAATAAGGAAAGACAACTGAAGTGTGGATGACTTGGCTCGTCTAGGCTCGTCATCTTCAGAGTCTCTAGATGTTCTTGATTCTTGTCCTTTAATTATTAGTTCTCTTGTATTAATTAGCTGATGCCTTCAAGGTTTGCTTCCCTACTACAGCTTGATTGTACTCTGTTTTTCCACTCATAAAAAAAATAAAGATAAATAACAAAGGATAGTATTAATTTTTTAAAACATAATTACATGCGATGAATTGGTTTACAATAGAGGAAATAGAACCATGAATGAGACTGGATCCTCTTAAATAATGGCTTAGGTTTGAATCATATGGATGAAAAAAATATCCTTATAAAAGAATCTCATTAGAGGTATTTAACTAGATTTTTCAAAAAAAATTATTATTACTAATCAAAGGAAAGAGAGGAGATTTAGAAGAAAAAGAAATTTATATTAATTACATTAAATTATTCTTAATTTAATAATTTTATTTGACCATTTTAAGTATGTAATATATTTATTTTCTTTTTCTTTCTCTTGATCCTCCCCAACAAAATAAGAAGAAAAAAGAACAAGATATTAAATAACCACTTCAAGTCCCAAGTTCAAAAAAAAAAAAAAACCATATGCGACTTTGAAATCTTAAATAAAAAATAAATTAAACTAAAGTTGTAGAAAATTTTAGGACTTTAATTAAAAAAATAACTAAAAATTATAATAGATTTTACAACCCTTAACTTAAAAGTCATAATACCTAGTACCACTTATCTCTTTTGAGTAATAATTTGAAATCCACTCCCAAATGTAAAAATCAAAATTTTTTCACCTCCTTTGAGTATAAGTCCCAACAAAAGCCTGTTAAATAAAACTAAATATGCATTTAGTTTTTTGCAGAGGAAGTCAATAAAACTTCGAGTATTTGCTATAAAAGAAAACGGCCCTTTTGGCAACCCTATAAGCTCATATCAATCGTACTTTGTTTATTCTTCTACATAAAGCCAAAACTATATCTTATGACTTTTAGGAATTAATTATTGATAATAAATGATATTAAATATTTTTTTTGTGAGTAAGACTCTATAAAGATATTTATAATCTAATTATATTCAATTTATGTTGTTAAAATCAAATAAAAATACATAAATCAAAAGTTAAAAATATGTTTTTGCAACCCTACTGTACAATAGCCATGCGATGCACGAATAAACTTAGAGAGGATACATTCTAAAATTATATATAAAATTCTACTAATCTTTTTTTATATTATTAAAAAATATAAAATCAATTCAAATTCCCATAATATAGAACTTAATTTTAAATTTTATAAAAGAAATATTAAAAACAAAATTAACTGAATTAATTGAAAAAATGTAAAATTACTTAAACAATTAAAAGTCATCAGCATAATATTATATTCAGGTTAATTTATGTTGAATTTAATCAGATATCACATTTATTATTTAATATAAAAATTTACATAATTTTTTATGATTTTTTAAATAATGTAAGTTAATAAGTATCAATTTAGTTATTTAATTTAAAATATTCTCAATTTAAATTAAACATTTATAACATCTTTTAGAAGTTTATAACAATTTTCTATTAATTAAAATTACTTAATTTCAAATTATTAATTTACACAAATTGATAATGTTTTGTCACGTACATAAAAAATATTCTATTTTTTTTTAGAAATTCATTGTAAAGTAGTGATGGACCATGCTCCTCACACTATACAACACATATATACATTAGAATATTTGAAGTTTTCCAGCAAAAATATATTGAAAAATTCAACAAAAAATAATAATAGAAAAAATTCATTTCTTATTTTTTTAATGAGATATATTTATAAAATTAATGTTTATTATGTGCGTAATATTTGCGATGTACAAAAAGTCTAAAAAAATTATAATAATTGTGATATACATGTAATTTTTTCTAAAACAAAATTTTAGAAAATTTTCAGACAAAATAAAGTAGAAAATTAAATTATAATAAATAAAGTTTTTATAAATGATCAAATATAATTTAAATTTTTGTGTCTGGTTTTTTTTATAAATAATCAAATGTAATTTAAATAATCAAATGTTTTATATAATATATTGCTAAGGTCATATAGTCATATCAATCGTCCTTTGTTCATTTTCCACATAAAGTGAAAACCATAGCTTACGACTTCTTGTAATTAATTCTCGATATTAATGAGTTTTTTTTTTTTTTGTAAGTAAGACTCTATGAAGATATTTATAGTTTAATTATATGCAATGCAAGTAGTTAAAATCAAATAAAAATACATAAATCAAAAGTTAAAAAAAAAAAAAAAAAACTGTTTTGGCAACCCTATAAGCTCGTATCAATCGTACTTTGTATATTCTTCTACCTAAAGTCAAAACCATATAGCTGATGACTTTTAAGAATTAATAATTGATAATAAATTATATTAATTTTTTTTTATAAGTAAGACTCTATAAAGATATTCATGAGTTAATTATATTCAATGTAAGTAGTAAAAATCAAATTAAAATACATGAATCAAAAGTTAAAAAAAAAATATTTTTTATCCCCACTATTTGTAAGCCTAAACTCATCTTAACTTTTGTAAGCCTAAACTCATCTTCACTTTTGTATGGATAGAAATAGTTCACATTTGTATGGATAGAAATAGGAGAGTCAAACTTATTCTTAATTTGTCTTATTGTCATGTCTATCAAAAGTTTATTTAGTCCTCTTATAATAAGTTGAAGCTTTTATTTCGTAAGACACTATAATATCTACCTTAACATATAAATCAATAAAATAACAATATATGGAAAAAGAGTTTTATAGGGTTGTATGGATGAGTTACAATCCTAATAAGAAAGCACACATATGAAGTAAATCCAATGTGGCATAGACTTTATAACTACTGAATAGTTTGAAAGCTTTTGGCATGAGAAGTGTGAACTAACTTTTATCTTATTTTTCATTTGTAAGAATTAAAAAAAATATTAAAAAATTTATAATAATTCATACGTCTTATTGAATTAATTTAGATTTTTTTATAAAATGTGAGCTAATTGGGGTAACTATTTTTTTTGTTTTTGTTTGAGTGATATAAAAAACACTACAATATATAGTGCAAGTCAAGTTATTTAATGGGCTTCAAATGACTCAACAAATTTTAAGTTCACTATATTTTTTAGTCAATCTTTTTTTAGGCTTAAATATGCTTTAAACCCTTATAAAATTACATTTTTTTAGTTTTATTTCTTTAACTTTTATTGTAGGTTTTATTATTTTATAAACATTTTTTTATAAAATGATTCTCATAATCATTTATGCAATATGTTTAGAAGCATGTCATCTTATCTTATCATACATCAAAGAGCTTTGATTTTTGGACACTCATATAGTATAAATATAACACCCCGAACGAATTATATCGGTATGAAAGGAATCAGTTGTACATGTATGAAACTGTACAATTAAGAATAACTTAAAGGAACTAACTGGTACTTTTTATACCAATAAGATATATATATATTTTTTTATAGTCTATCACTTAAGAACTCCACATTTAAGTGTACTTAAAATAAATAAAATTTTAGGAAAATAATAGGCCTTTTGTAATTAAATAAATAAGAGAAATAATTTTATTAATTAAAATAATAATTTTAAGGTAAATAAAATAAATGTGTGTTTTTTTTAAAAATATTTTATTTATTCATTCAATAGGGAGTAAAATAAATTTTCTTTATATAGAATGATAAAATAAAGAAAAAATAGAGAAAATAATGGGCCTAAAGTACTCAAGGTAGACGTAATATGTCACTTTTTACTTTTACAACATTATTCTATGCCATCTCTTCCTCTCAAATCCATTCTTCATTCTCTAAAATCCTTTCTTTTCCTGTATACACTCAAATTTGTCTCAGTAAAATGACGATCTCAGACTTTCTAATAGTTGGATCATTATGAAATTTGAACATGTGATTGGGAGGTTATTTCTGTACACACCCACCATTGGAATTTGAAAAATAATGTCTATGGTGGAAAAAATGTCCTTCGCACTAAGCTTTCTCTTTTTTCACATACACTAAACATGTCCAAGTAAAACTACAATCCCTGACTCGTCAACCGTTAGATTATTGTGAAATTTGGACACCACCTTTGGTACCCCCTTTTACACATACTCACCATTTGGATTTGTGAAATAATATTTTTCCAAAGAGAAATTAGTCTTGCACCTTAGCAGTAAAATAGAGGCTACAATCTCTTTTCTTTCTCTGTAATGCTTGGAAATCCTAACAGAATAATTAGAAGAAAAACTTAAGGAGTCTCACAGAATCACTAGAGATGTCGCTATCACTATCGGACTTCACCCGTGATCCCGCTTAGAGGTTAGGGATGAGTTTATCGTAGGTTAGAATGAACATGTGTAGAGATCCTTAGAGGAACAAATTGAGGTTTATTTTAGTATGTTTATTGTATTGAAATTCTTCTTATATGATTGTGTGAAATTGTTTGATGGGTTTTACTCCCCATGTTGTGAGAAACATTTTTGTTTAAATTTTTTATACTTTGGACAAGATATGCTGGATTGGCATGATAAATTGTTATATTGAGATCATGAAATTGTGATTCAAATTGTGAGCAAGTGACTAATTGAACCTGTGATGAATGGTGAGATACATGTGTATGGAGATATTGTATGTATTGAGTTGTGAGTTATGAATTGTGCAATCAAACAATTGTAAGACCCTTTAAGACAACAAGTTTTTACACAACGAGCATTGTGATGGAATCCACTGTGAGAACTTGATGACTTGAATCACTTTGAGGGGCGACGAGTTAAAATGATTTTGAAAACAATTAAGTAATTGTGTCTATTGCATAATTTATAGGTAAAATGTATATGATTCATAAGGTCTGATAACATTTTACTTTGGGATTATACCATTGTAATTGTGATTGAGTGTATGTGATAAATTGAGTATGTATTGACTTGTAATACATATGTGCATTGAGATGTTGCGTGCATTAAGTTATGAGCTATGAATCGTACAATCACACGACTATAAGACCCTTTAAGTGTGACGAGTTAATGCGCAACGAGTATTATGATGGGAACCACTATGGGGACTCGACGAGTTTAATCACAAGCACAACGAGATAAAATTATTTTGAGAATAATTGAAGAGTCGTGTGTTTTGTACAGTTCATAGATAGAGTATGTGTGCTAAAATGTTTTTTGGGTTGGACCTGAATTAGGAGGGAGAGACTCGGACGGACTCTTCGGAGTCTAAGCCTTAGGGTAAATATACTCGCTTTGAGTGCTTCTTTAAGCATGTGTCGATCCCACATGGTTGGAGCATTCTCGCAAAACAGCATGACTCTAACTGATCTCCTTATGATTTTACCTAGTAATAGTGATCTGACTTACTAGTGTATGGTCTATCTTGTTATGTACTCCAAGGCGCCCCACGAGATTTTTCACTAGTATGGTACCACATTGCATATAAGATTGAATCTTAGAGTATCTATTGTATAATGTTTGTGTATTGATCGATATTGATTGATTTAGTGATATTGTGTTTTGATCCTTGAGTACGTGAATGATGTGAAAATGAATAAGACGTGTTGTGTTGAGATGTGATGTTACGCAACAAGTGGTGGAATAATGTGAGTTATGTTTAAGTAAGTTGTATTTCGTGTATATGATATGTATATATGCATGTTGTCTTGTTTCTCTCTATTAGGAATGTGATAACTCACTCTTCGTGTGTTGTTTCTGTTTGGATCCTGTGATAATCTCGAACTTTGTGTTCGTGAGAGTAGATAACTAGGTACATCGCTTTAAGTAACCTTGTACTGAAGGACGTCGGGACACAATGCTCTAATAGAATGTAACTTGGGGCATGAGTTTTTGTTTAATTACATGATATTTTGAGCCAAAAATTTTTCTAACACATTTTATTTGGTAATAATAGTGAAATAAATGTGAATTTTTTACTCTCGTGAACTATTTTATGTTAATCAAATAAAATATCATTTAATATAATTTCGTATTTTCATGTTATATATATATCGGGGTAGAAAGTCACGGTTATGGTTATGGAATGAGTAACATTTGAGGAAGTTTTTCAAAAACGTAAGTGAGAATAAAACACATTTAAAAATCTCATGTTGGTTTGTAAAAATAGTGAATGATCTTGAGAGTAGAAGATCTTAAAAAAAACTCACCTATAAAAAATTCTAATTGATGAAAGATTTTAATCAACAAAAATATTAAATAAAGTATTATCATATAAAATATCATAATATAAAGATTATAGAATAATTGATCATCAAGACATTACACTAAACAACTTATTTTTTATTAGATCATAATTACTTATTCTATTTACATTTCTCTTTCTTAAATCTCCTTTTCTCTCTGGGTTTCTACTTAAATGGGACATTCATCTAACATTTTTCTACAATAAGTTTCGGGAGACCACCAGTAACTAAATATATATATATATATATATATATATATATATATATATATATATATATATATATATATATATATATATATATAAAAGGTTACGAAAAGCATGACTGATTTAATTATTTTTTCAAGAATTTAATTTTGATTAATAAAATTGTAAAAGTTTTATCATACTTTATATTTATATTATCATATCAAATGAGTTTGCCAATCACAGTTATACATAAGATTAAATAATTTAAAAAATGTCATCAAATAATAGTAAAACAGTTATATATACTCATTTTTAGCTTCAGTGGTAGAAAGGCTTTGTATTTGAACTTTTTCAACATTAGCCTGAAAAGAGAAGTGCTACATGCTGATTAATTTCCTTTACAGATATATAGAACAACAGCACAATCAAAAGACTTCCTCAGTACCTGTACCTTAACAAAAGTAGGCATGAGTTATGCCTTGAAATCCACTAATTAATATGCTACACTCCAAAGTCCAAAATCTAATTAAGCCATAACTAAATTTAAGTACAGTACAGCCCAATCATGTACTTATGTCCACTAGCATCTCATTACCCCTTCATATAACAGTATCCAAAACTCACCAAACTCTGACCTATATGTCCTTTGTTACCACAAAAGTAGGCATCCCTCTGCCCTTGGTTGGTAGGTATCCTTATTTTTCTGGTCTGGTTGGTAAGCCTAAAATCTAAATGGGTGCTGTAGGATGAAACCTACTTTTCTGATTCGGACTTCAAGTGCGGCCAGATAATTTCTGTTGAGAAAAGTGAGGCTAAAGGCCCAGAGATCTTAAAGAACTTGAGGCAATTGCTTCCACCTAACCTGGAATGTAAAATTACATTTCGAATTAGTCTTTCTGGAATGTAATTTACATTCCGAATTAGGTGTTTCATAAACTTAAAAAGGTACACGAAGCCATTATGGAGGCGAAGAAGCAATTGCCAAAACTTGATTTGAACTTTGAAAAGGGAAACTATTAAGTATTAAGCATCCAGGTCCAGAAGATCAGCAATCAAACTATGCAATATAGCTGTCTCAATTTCAAAGGCCAATTCTTCTTGATCCTCCTCCAACCTACTCCACTGATCTCTCCTCTCCATGTCCTTTATGTAAGCATGTTTGTCAGCATGCCCTGCATCAAAAGCAAATGACCCATTTATCCAATCCTCAGTTATTCTCAATGTCTCCAACTCAAACTCCTCTTCATTCTTGTATTGGTTTCTACTTCCACTTAGTTCTTCCCTGAAAAAATCCAACAGAAGTGTATCCAAATAGTCTATACAGCCATGTGCTGAAACTCTTGCTTTGACACAATGTAGCAGCTGCTTTGCCTTTTCCTCAATCCAATCTTGTTCTTCAATGTCATCATTATCATCATCTTCTTCTTCTTCATATTCTTCATCATAGCCAGAGTTGTCATCCAATGAGAGACATTGGTCTAAGTTTGCAAGGTCAAATTTTGCATGACTCTCCAATTTTTGAACTGTTTGTATGAACTTCTGTTTTCTCCCTGCTCAAAAGTGAAAAGATTATTATTTATTAGTACTATTTTCATATGAAGCTCCAATTTGTCTATACAATTAGGATTGCACAATTGATGAATATCCATGGCAAACAAGCTAGTTGATTGCATGTATAGTTCATCTTATTTCAAAGAAATAATTATTTTTTATTCAATTATTAAGATAATTTTTCTTCTTCTTTTAAATGATTATTTTCCTAAAAATAGTAGTACCCAAACATGTCCTATAGAATGCATTGGTTGATAAATTTGGACTTAAAAGAGACAATTGAAGGGAAAGAAGGAGCTCATTACTTAGAATATTGGCAAGACTTTGATCAAAAGGTGAGAAATCATCTTCTCCAACGTGAAGAACTGAAACTGGACTGTGTTGTTCTTCTTGGCAAGTTGAAGTGTCCTGTCAAGATTACATACTAGTTTATATCAGTAAAAAAAAATATGATCCCAATAAACAGTTTGCATGAAAATCAGCATTAATGTAAATTAATTGTGATCAGCACCTGCAACTAACCCCATTTATCATGTATAATTCGCATTAGAAAAAATAATGAAGGAAAAGACAATCTAACCAGGTGAATTAAAATCTTACAATAATAAGCAAGATAAATTTGCAAAATGTTTCCAAAGGTCTTATAGTCATTACCAATACATATATTCATATAAAATAGTATATATTCTTGTGTAATTTTGTTACCACGATTAAAATATATATGAGAATGAAACAAACAAAAATTGGATTATTGGAAAATATAAAAAAAAATGAAAAAGTGCTGCACAATTCCCACCGACAGAAGATAAAATAAAATATTGTCCACAAATTATTTCCTACCAAACTCCTTTCTTTTGTCCTTATGTGATAATTCGTAAAAGAAATTAAAAAACAGAGAAAATTCTAACATGAAACGTAACAAAAGACAAACAGGCAAACATAAGAGCCTCAACCGCAGACACACGAATATTTGTGAAGATGCGTTGCAGTAAATAATTGCTCACCGTAGCCCGGGAGTCCTTGCCGACAACAAGGGGTGAAAAAAATGAAAACCTTTTACCCGCTTCAACGTTGTCGTTTTGTGGTTCTTCCCAGGACGAGGTTAAAAAAAAATCACTCTCAGTCCAACTAGAGCCACTGCTACAGCTACTACAAGTGGTGTTGGTGGACCCCACCATGAAATCCAACGGTGGTGGTGGAAGAGAAGGTTCCACCACGATATCCCTGAATGACTTCCACCGTATGATGTCCTTGATCTTCACCACCGTTGTGATGTTGACATCGCTGCTGCACACATGGCTCCTTCTTCTTCTTGTTCTTGTTTTTCTCCTTGAAGATGATAGCTTGCGTGAGAGGCTCCTCGGTAGAGAAAGCACGGAGGGTGATTTTGAGGTGAAGAGAGAGATGCTTCTTATGGTGTTCATGAGTGTTTGAAAGGGTGATGAAGATTTGAGTTCCATTTCGATGAGGCTGTGCATGCTGTTGTTGTTGGTTGGTTTTCTTGGAAGTGATTTGAAGCCGCTTGAGGAGCACGAGTTTAGATTCTCGCTGAGGAAGTCCTTCAGCATTCTTGGCCTGCGTTCCATTGAGTTGAACCTTTTCAGCTGCGTGCTCATTTTGGAAGGAATAATGTAATATGTGTAGTGAAAATGATACAAGGAGAAATTGAGTTATGTAAAGAGAGAAAGAGAGAATGGGGTTGGTGGAGAATTGAGTGTGAGAGTGGAATAAGAATGAATATATATATAAAAGGGTGAGGGAGAGAAGAAGAAGAAATAGAGAGGTAGGTTCTAGGTGGAGATCTCCATAATATTATTCTCATCAAGGTAAGGTAATAATATGGATATAGATATATATATATATATGAATATGATAGGTGGTGCTTGCACGCAAGTGAATTTCTGGAAGTTGCTGTGAAGAAGCAGTGAGGAACTAACTAATAACTACAGTGGTTGATTGTTGTGCAATACTAAAATGAAAAACACTATTTAGTTTTTACATTTACGTCCGTACGATTATTGGTTCACTTAGTTAATTATTTGGTTGAATCCCATAAATTAAAAAGGAAAATTTTCCAAAAATCACTTAGAAATGTGTTGGGTCATTATCAGTTTACTTGGATTAGTTTTATTAAATAATTTTTCAGCTGAATTGAATCAAAGAATTTGTGAGAACAGATCTCAAACTTAAAAAAAAACTTAATTACCAAATACTCAAGAATGATCCATTGACAATATTTTTATATATGTAATGAGATTCTAACTCATGTTCTTATATAAAATATGAGTCTAATATTTAACTGGATAAATTTTTACTAACTTAATTTGCCTGAATCATATATGTTAATTCTAGCTATAGCATTTCTCAATTGAATTATGATGTATGGTGTATTTGGATCAATGGTAAAGGACATAAAATCACAATGACACTAAAAACTAAAAATAATGGTGTGCTTGTTTTTGCCTTCAACGTAAATAATCTTAATCGACTTTGACTTAAAACTTAAAAGTGAAACTAAACCAAATATCTTGTTAGTTTGACTAGCCTGTCCTAACTGCTAAGCTAGTTTTTATACCACTACTAGTATGTATATCTAATAAGAAGAAAATGAAAGGAAATAATAAATACTATGAGGGAGAGACGACAAATTAAAAAGGGTATAAAGTTTAGGGTGTAAAAAATGAGGATTAACTAAAAGAAGGGTGTGGTTATTGAGGGGGGAAAGAGACAAAAAAGTGTAGCCAAGTGGATGGTTCTGTGATTAATTCGTGGGCAATATTTTATGTGTTTTGGGAGTGAAAAAGTGACAGCGAGGATCAAGTTGGAGGGTCTATTGGACTTGGAAGCATGTCGTGTAGTAATTGAGTTGACTAAAATGAATGTGCAACCGTGCAGGGCCCGGATTTGTCTGATAGTATCTCCAGCACATGCAGCAATCGGGACAAATACCTACTGATCAGTACTACTACTATGCCCTTGTCTAGCCGGAAGTATAATAGGAATACTCATAGTGTGTACCTTTTGTCAATATATAGGGATTTGCTTTGGAACAAGACCATGCAAGGATCTTATTTTAATATAGCTAACACCTTCACATTTCTCATAATGAAGCAAAAATGATATGGAGAGATATTGTTATTTGTTTATTCACACTCTCACTAGTCAATAATAATTTGTTATTATAATTTTAAGATAAAATAGGTTATGTATTAATTATGTAAAGTAATTTTATATTGTTATTTAATTATAAACTATTATATATATATATATATATATATATATATATATAATTTTTTAATTATAATAAAAATGTTAAAAGTTATGTCAACAGTAATTTCTCTGATGATCAGTTGACAGCATAAAAGTTTAACATTGATAATATATAGCCGTTAAATTCTAATTTTAATGGCTTGATAGTTTGAATTCTTTTAACAAAAAAAAAATTAACCTGGCTAAAGCATTACGAATTTTCAATTTTTCTTGATTTTTTTGCTCAATATTTCATGCTGAACTAATAGAAAACCATCTTTTGATTTCGTACAAATTTGTGATTTGTACCATAAAACATTATTCTTTCTATTATGTCTTTACTTACGGGCCCAAAAGCCCATAATAGAAAACCTAATAAAACTAAGACATGCTTTTTTTTCAAACTCTCACTTTTACTATTCGCACCCTTCAAATTTTTTGTTAACTTTTATCCCAATTTATAATACCTTTATACATGATTTTGACTTGCCAAGATTTTGGTTTGAGTAGAATTAGGGTAGGTCCCTTTAAATAAAGTTTTGTGGATAAAAAATATATGTGATTGAGGGAGATTCTTCATTAAAGGTGATCATTCAAGTTTTTAATTGATATTAGTCATCAACAAAGAGATTGAACACTATTTTACACTAATAAGTAATAACATGTTGCATCCTCATTCTTCATTTCATTTAATGGCTTTAACAAATGGATTAAAGGAAAATAAAGGATGAATTGGAGAAGAGAAATAACTCTTTCAAAGTTGTTTTTCGAGTAGCTTGATCATTCTTCATGTTTATTCTATATAATTTTTCAAATCTTTAACTAAATTATCTTTAGTAACAAGTCTTACTCTCAGTGTTACTAGGTATGGTCTCTTAAACAAAATTACAATAGCCATGCGATGCACGAATAAACTTAGAGAGGATACATTTTTAAATTATATATAAAATTATGCTAATTTTTTATATTATTAAAAAATATAAAATATAAAATCAATTCAAATGCCCATAATATAGAACTTAATTTAACATTTTATAAAAGAAATATCAAAAACAAAATTAACTGAATTAATTGAAAAAAATGTAAAATTACTTAAACAATTAAAAGTCATCAGCATAATATTATATTCAGGTTAATTTATGTTGAATTTCATCAGATATCACATTTAATATTTAATATAAAAATTTCAATAATTTTTTAACATTTTTTAAATAATGTAAGTTAATAAGTATGAATTTAGTTATTTAATTTCAAATATTCTCAATTTAAATTAAACATTTATAACATCTTTTAGAAGTTTATAACAATTTTCTATTAATTAAAATTACTTAATATCAAATTCTTAATTTACGCAAATTGATAATGTTTTGTCACGTACATAAAAAATATTCTATTTTTTTAGAAATTCATTGTAAAGTAGTGATGGACCATGCTCCTCACACTATACAACACATATATACATTATAATATTTGAAGTTTTCCAGCAAAAATATATTGAAAATTTCAACAAAAAATAACAATAAAATAAATTCATTTCTTATTTTTTTAATGAGATATATTTATAAAATTAATGTTTATTATGTACCTAATATTGTATATAAACTCTAAATTGAGTTAGGCTCATTAACTCGAGAGATCTTGGTTTGGATAATTTCTCAACATAAGAACACTAGGATAACAATTAAATAGAGAAAAATATTTAACAACATCAAAGGAAATTCAGTAGAATGACCCAACGCTTTTTACTTGACTATTTTTACTTCTCAATCTATAGATATTTTGATTTGTATTTAATTAGATTTCCAAACAAAAACCCAAGTTAATATTTACTTGCTTTAAATAAATGTTTTCTCATTGAACATATATTTTCTGAGTGAAACAAGTTCTCTGTGGATTTGATACTTGATTCTTATCATTTTATATTACTTGCGTGACTTGGTACACTTTTCGATTAGGTTTGCCGAAGAGCAAACAATGATATGTATATATACATGTTGTCTTGTTTCTCTCTATTAGTTAGGAATAATATGATAACTCACTGTATTGTTTGTATTTAGATCCTCTGATAATCTCGAACTTTGTGTTCGTTGTGACACCCTCTACCCTGACATTTATATAAATAAATAATATATATAAAAAATATTGGTAAACAAATTCACACGGGTAAAAGGTTCACATTCACTTCACTATTACCAAATAAAACTCATTAAAAATATATTCGGCTCAAAACAAGGCTGTCAAAATTTACAAAAATGTTTTGTTAAATTAGTGAGGTAAAGTAAAATAGACTAACATCATGTAATTAATATTAGAAATTTATGCCCCAATGTCACATCCTATCATAGCATTGTGTCCCGACGTCCTTCAGCACAAGATTCCTTAAAGCAATTCATCTGCTCCCCAAACACAAAGTTCAAGATCATCACAGGATCCAAACACAAACAACACACGGGGAGTGAGTTATCACATTCTTAACTAATAGAGAAACAAGACAACTAGATATACATATCATATAAATGAGATACAACTTACTTAAACATAACTCACGTAATTCTGCCACTTTGTCATTTAAACTTCACTTTTCAATCATCAATCACATTACACAAGAATCACACACTTCGATCAAGACATAATAACACATCAATTTCATAGTAAACAATTAGCAAGCGGTATGCAACAGTTATGCTAAGACTCAAGCCTATATGCAATGTGGTACCATGTCAGTAAATAACCACCCTGTGACGCTTAGGAGTACATAACAAGACACATAAAAAATGAGTATGTCAGGTTACTCTCACTAAGTAAAATCATAGAGAGACCAGTCAGGGTCACGCTGTTTTGCGAGAATGCTCCAACCATGTGGGATCGGCACAAGCTTAAATGAACACTCAAACTGACTGTATTTACCCCCAAGGCCTACACTCTGAAGAATCTATTAGGGTCTCTCCCTCCTGATTCAGGTCCAACCCCTAAAACAAATTTTTTGCATGCAAACACTGCTCATGAATTATACAATACCCACGACCTCACACTCGTGTTTTAAACACGTTTAACACATTGTGCTACAATTTAACACTGGTTCCTAAATAGAAAACCTACACTTTCTCTTTAACACTGCGCATCAACACTTTTCTCAAGATAACACTGGTCAGGTTATTGTATAACTCACAGCTCACAACACAAGTAATGTCATATCAAGTGTTAACCACACACTTATTCACAACAAAAACTCATATTCAAGATTTCACATCTTATAATGTCACAATCCACCATCACATGCTTACATGTATCTCACAAATTAACACATGTTCACTTTGCACTACTCAATCTTCATAATAATATTTTAAAATTACATCAAAAGAAATTACTATTAGGCATTAACCTTACAACTTTCTTCGATTTATTATTTTAGTTATATACACATAACAAGTTGATCATCATCTTGGAAAATTAGAACAAGATAATTTTTATAAAATAAGTCATTAAAAAATATTATTTATAGTATAATTCACGTTAAATAAAATAACTCATTTTTTTAAGGGTTCACACTCAACATAAGAATACATTAATTTCAAAGCAATTTTTTAAATTGGAACATCAATTGGTTCATCAAACATATATAATTTACAGTTATAATTATAAGGATAGAATCAAAATTGGTAGAAACATCCCAAAACTCATCCCAATTGATACTCTAAGGATCCCTACACATGTTCTCACTATCCCCAATTGTAAATAACTCATCCCTTACCTCGATGTAGTCGCTCAAGCATTCTCCATTAAGTTCCTTCTCTAGTTGCTCTGTTAGGATTCCCAAACGTTAAAGAGAAGGAGAAGAGATTGAAGTCTTCATTTTACTGTCTTTGTGCGATCCCATTTCCTCCCTCTGCAGATATTATTTTGTAGGTCCCAACGGTGAAGACGTGAGGAATTGAATCGTGAACCACATATCAAAATTTCATGACAATCCAAGGTTACTCAGACAATTTTGGGTTTATGCGGGAAAAGAAAATTCTACGATGTCAAGGACATGTCTCTCAGATCCGACATGTTTTCGTAATTCCCAATGGTGAGAATGTTTGGAAATGATTTCTAAACCTGCTGCCCAAATTTCATGACGATCCAACGATGAATAAGTTTGAGATCGTCATTTTTCTGAGATAAGTTTGGTGGTATGCGTTTGGGAGGAGGAGAGGGGAAAACGAAATTGAGAGAAAAATATTTATAGCTAGAGTATTTGCAACTTATTATTTACTCTATTTTATTTATTTTTATTATTTTATAAAAATAAAATCTATTTTATTCTCGAAAAAATGAATAAATAAAATATTTTTTTCTTAAATCATTATTTTAATTAATAAAGTTATTTCTCCTTATTTATTTAATTATAATAACCTGAGAATTTTTCTAAAATTTTATTTATTTATAAACACAATCCTTTTTAAATTAGTTTACCAAACGAATGGGATGTTACATTCGTGGGAGCAGATATTTAGGTGGATTACTTTAAAAAATCTTGTGCTGAAGGACGTGAGACACAATGCTAGAATGTGATATTGTGGTATGATTTTTTGTTTAATTACATGATATTTTGAGCTAAATTTTTTTCTAACACACTTTATTTGATAATAACAGTGAAGTGAATGCGAACCTTTTATCCACATGAACTATTTTATGTTAATCAAATAACATCTCATTTTATGTAATTCCGTATTTTCACACACACGCGCGCACACACACACACACACATATATATATATATATATATATATATATATGGGGATAAAGGGTGTCACAAATATAGAATGAGTGAGTGAGAACAAAACATATTAAAAAATCTCACGTTAATTTGTGGAAATAATCAATGATCTTTAGAGCATGAGATCTTAAAAAGAATTACCTACAAAGGATTTTAATCGATAAAAGATTTTAATCAACAAAATATTAAATAAAGTATTACCATATAAAATATTTTAAAGTGAAGAAAGTCGGATAATTGATCATCAAGATATTATAATAAACAATTTATTTTTTATTACATCATATTACTTTTTATGTTTACATTTCTCTTTCTTAAATCTCTTTTTCTCTTTGAGTTCTATTTAAATGGGACGTCCATCTAACATTTTTCTACATTAAAGTTTCGGGAGACCACCAATAACTATACGGTCTCCCCTTGCCTCCACCTATATATATATAGGTTACGAAAAGCATGATTGATTAAATTATTTTTTCAAGAATTTAATTTTGATTAACAAAATTGTAAAAGTTTTATCATACTTTATATTTATATTATCATATCAAATGAGTTTGCCAATCACAGTTATACACAAGATTAAATAATTTAAGAAATGTCATGAAATAATAGTGAAACAGTTATATATACTTATTTTTAGCTGCAGTGGTAGAAAGGCTTTGTATTTGAACTTTTTCAACATTAGCCTGAAAAGAGAAGTGCTAAATGCTGATTAATTTTCTTTACAGATATATAGAACAACAGAACAATCAAAAGACTTCCTAAGTACCTGTACCTTAACAAAAGTAGGCATGAGTTATGCCTTGAAATCCACTAATTAATATGCTACACTCCAAAGTCCAAAATCTAATTAAGCCATAACTAAATTTAAGTACAGTACAGCCCAATCATGTACTTATGTCCACTAGCATCTCATTACCCCTTCATATAACAGTATCCAAAACTCACCAAACTCTGACCTATATGTCCTTTGTTACCACAAAAGTAGGCATCCCTCTGCCCTTGGTTGGTAGGTATCCTTATTTTTCTGGTCTGGTTGGTAAGCCTAAAATCTAAATGGGTGCTGTAGGATGAGACCTACTTTTCTGATTCGGACTTCAAGTGCGGCCAGATAATTTCTGTTGAGAAAAGTGAGGCTAAAGGCCCAGAGATCTTAAAGAACTTGAGGCAATTGCTTCCACCTAACCTGGAATCTAAAATTACATTTCGAATTAGTCTTTCTGGAATGTAATTTACATTCCGAATTAGGTGTTTCATAAACTTGAAAAGGTACACGAAGCCATTATGGAGGCGCAGAAGCAATTGCCAAAACTTGATTTGAACTTTGAAAAGGGAAACTATTAAGTATTAAGCATCCAGGTCCAGAAGATCAGCAATCAAACTATGCAATATAGCTGTCTCAATTTCAAAGGCCAATTCTTCTTGATCCTCCTCCAACCTACTCCACTGATCTCTCCTCTCCATGTCCTTTATGTAAGCATGTTTGTCAGCATGCCCTGCATCAAAAGAAAATGACCCATTTATCCAATCCTCAGTTATTCTCAATGTCTCCAACTCAAACTCCTCTTCATTCTTGTATTGGTTTCTACTTCCACTTAGTTCTTCCCTGAAAAAATCCAACAGAAGTGTATCCAAATAGTCTTTACAGCCATGTGCTGAACCTCTTACTTTGACACAATGTAGCAGCTGCTTTGCCTTTTCCTCAATCCAATCTTGTTCTTCAATGTCATTATTATTATCATCATCTTCTTCTTCATATTCTTCATCATAGCCAGAGTTGTCATCCAATGAGAGACATTGGTCTAAAAGTTTGCAAGGTCAAATTTTGCAAGACTCTCCAATTTTCATATGAAACTCAATTTCTCAGCAAAGATTAATACTAAACAAAGTTATGAATGTTCCACGTCAATGTTATCTATAATTATTAATATTAATAAAGATAATTATCTCATTTGGTATACACATTTATTATTCTTAATTTACCTTAGCTGCTTTTAAAAATCACTCACAATCACATATAGTTATGTCTAGTAATTTTTCATTTTTTTGAACATGATAGTTATAGCAATATCTAACTAAAAAAAAATATAGTTAAGACACAAGACACGGAGTGCCAGTTTTTCAACCATTAGATATAAAAAAATACTTGTCATCAAGATAAGTTTGGATAATATTACTATCATCAAAATAATATTATAACGATATAAAGCTTTTTAATTATACTTATAAGAGAAAAAAATGGAATGAATTAAATTTGAAAATAAATTGATTTTTCTTTAATTTAAAATTAATTTATGAATCTTAATTTTTTTTAAATCTTAATATATAGGCAAAGTCTTTATACTTTTATATTGATGAATCAAGTCCTCAAATTTTAAAAAACATGTGAATTTTCTTCATCTTTTCTAAAAATTCATTGCATCTTTTAAAGTTAAGAAAGAAGTAAATTTATATATTTTTTAAGGTTTGAGAACCAAATCTCCAAATTGTATAAAAGTCCTAGACTGCATTTAACCAAAAAATAAAAGACCAATAACATTTTTCAATTTAAAACAGGCCAATCATCAAACATTTAAATGAATTATATTAGATTATTTTAACTTAATTTTTCCATTTCAAAATCCTAATTATATCTCTAAGAGAAGATTTCATTTTGAGATCTTAGTCATTTTTATGGATATGCATTGTCACAATATTGTCTAAGATCTTCTCCATCTTTTATTCCAATAATAAATCTCATTTTAACATTTTAAATATTTTTTTATGCAAATAATTTTTATAAAGAGAGAGTAAATTTTTTTTTTAAATAGATGTAGATGATGACTTTTTATTTTATAAGAACTGATCTTCAGATCTTTAGACTAAAATCCTTATTGAAGATGAAGGAAGTTTCTAAAACCGCCAACCCTTGTTGTTACTTATTCATCGGCGGATGATAGAGCTTTTCTTGTTCTGCTTTCCTATGATATGGATTCGGTTGATTCTCCTGTGGTATCGACTGCCTTTGTTCGGCTGAGACTTCAGCGTCTGCGGATTCTCTAGTAGCTGCTATAGCATCTGCTTCGTCGGGTGCTGAATCGGATGCTTTATCTGCGCGGTTTGAAACTCTTTGGAAAAGAAAATGCTTTGCCCAGGAATTCTAGGTTGAAAGCCCTCTCTGACCAAAAAAACCAGGAACGAAAGTCTTCATCCTAGGCTTTGGAATCAATCAAAAGAGCCGGAGTCGAGTAAGGATACAACGCATCAGTATAAGCTGCTACAGCATCAGGCAGGGCAAAGGTACTTTCCAGACCTGAATCTACAAAAGATGGAACCTAAATAAGAAGCCAGATGAAAGGGTCACTACCATTTGTCACGGTTACGATGTTGTCGTGATCCTTGATACTGCAGAAAAATATAGAGAAAATGGGACTCATGCAGTTGCAATTACTACTGCATTTGCATGTAGTCTCGATGAGTAAAAAAACTTTACCTTGAGGCCGCAATCTAAAACCATGTTTACGACCGACATCCTATTCGTCTTGAAATCGCCATTCATTCACGATTCAGGGACAAAAACGAGACAACCTCCGATTCGCATCGGTAGCAGCAGGAATCCTATCGAATCGTGCGATACTTATCGTGAATCGTACGATACTAACTACCATGGTTCCAAATTGAAAATTTTCCTTCCAATGACTCCTGTGTGTGCGTGTGTGTTTTGCTTCCATAATTATGTTCAGGGTAGAGTGGTTGAGTTCAGGGGGACAGGAGATGCATTATAAATTTGTGAGCAACATAATTGGCATTACATGATTTATGTATATCTCTTGGAGTGTCTGATACCCATGTCTCTCTGGAGAAGCAGTTGGCGAAATGATGCTCAGGGGGGAAGATAACTGAAGGAAGAAAAGAAAAACGACAATGGGAAGTTGAGATGGTCAAGATTTGTTCTTCTTCTGGTCAAAGGTTTGTCTATATTAAAGTTACTTGTAACCTTCTTTAGGCTACTCTTTGTGTTGTTGTTCTTGCAAGTTTGAGTCTAAGAGTACACCTTGACTTTGGTGCTTTAGATGTGCAGGAACTGAAGGATTTTTGGAAACAAGAAAAAATTCAACCTTTCTGCCCTTATAAGAAAAATGGAAAATCAGCATCAACAAACTCAAGAAGTAGCTGGATGAATGTGAAAAGATTCTAGCTAAACCAGTGAATACAGAGAGAAGAACTATCCAAGAACTTTGACAGTGAAGGCAGTGGGTCTTCAAATGATGCCTCAAAAACAAAAGGGAAAGTCTCAAGCTTTAACCTTTCAAAATGTGTGAAGTGTTTTCTTTTATCTAACTCACACGGTTGGCTTTGGATCTCTTGGTACCATTAGGAGTTTAGGAGAATATTGAACAAATGACAGTAAAATTGTATCGATCTTTGGATCTTATAATTTAGGTTATAGTTGAGCTTATGCTAGTGAATATATGTAATCCAATATTAGGTTTCATTACCTTACTCTAGATGTGTCAGAGGAAAGATCCCATTATTTTATCAGCTTCTCTCTTTATTCCTTTAGCCATGTTTAGATCTAGTTTTCTCTTTTCAATTAGCTGTTATTCTCAGTATGAGTTCTTTATATTGCCCAATCCATAACTACTATCCATATTATACTGTCTTATGTGTAGCCAGAACCAGGGGATTGCATTGGATGCATCAGAAGAAACTTTACAATGTAAACAATAGCATGCAGTGATGATAAAATTCTATTGTCAAATTCTTGCTTTCAATGCTAGGTCTACTACAGCCTGTATCAAAATAGAGTTTTGACACTGAAACTCTGCAAGTTTGCAATTCCAACCAGTCATGAAACGTCAACTGAGTGACTGATATTGGCATTGCTTTTACAAAACTGTAGATTTTAGTGTTTTCTACAAGTAATGATAGCGCTATTTGGCCAGGGTTGATAATGGCTTTAAAATAAATGAAACTTAGTATGAGTGCTTCAGATTCTTCAAAGAATATTACTCTGTAATTGCATGGTCTTACCACACAGAATTTGGAATTTTCAGTTGAAGAGGTTGGATTCATCTTCAGCATGACATTTCTAAGTAAACATCCTGCTGCCTATATATGAAGTGGTAAGATAAATAGGTGGTTGATATTTGGTTCTCATTTGGGTGATACTATTCAATGCTAATGCTACACCAATACACCATGTATATGGATCTTGATTTGGTACTTGAAATATGAAGGAGGCACACCATACAAAGTGACCCAAGTCAATTTAACCCAATGCATCAACGTGTTGGCTAGCCCAATGGTTGATCATTGGGTTCCCTAATCTCTCATGTTAAAAATTATTGGAATGGTGTATTGGAAGCTGGTGTTGGCAATTGCAGGGTGGGTATTCATGCTTCTTGTCGTGATTATTAGAATCTTACAATTCATGATTTGGATCACATGATTCAATACGAATTGGGTAGCCAACAATTCATATCATATGATAAATCATAGATAACTTTGAATCTTGCTATAGATAGATAAATTAGTTCAATTTCATATCATTGATACAAATCACATGATTAATCTATTAAATGTTTTTTATTTTTTAGTTTTCTTTCACTATTTCTTATTGAAGACATCAATGAGTTAGATAAGTTTAGTTTAAATTGTTCAATGAACCGGAATTGAAGGAGCATTATTGAATGCACCTTATTTAATTATTCAAATGTTTTATTTTCATTCTCTAAGACAAGGATTTCACACCGTCACTCTTTTTTATGCATTATATTCTGTTTTTCTATTTTAGTCCCTTGAAATAAAGGTTTCACTCACTCAATTGTGACTTATGATTTTGTTTCATGATATTGATGATAATTTTCTAGATTAAAATTATTACATTGAGTACTATACATCATTTATCATTTGATATATTTTAGCCATTTTTATTGTCTTTGAATTTTACAATTTGATATCATTTATGATTCATAAATTAGCTTAACAATTCATTTAATGGAAATTTAATAACCTCGGTTATGAATTTAAGATTGTACTATATTTTCTAAATTCATTTATTTCATTGTATTAGCCGTTAGTCAAATGCCTATTTATTTACTTCTATCCTTAGCGAATTACACAAGTTTAGGTTATAAACAGAAGTGCAAAGCTAGAAACCCTAGGAATTCATCAGATCCGCCGCATCTTCTCTTTTGCTTGGGTTTGCTTGGGTATAGGTGAGTACCTGACAAGAATCATCGGGTTCAAAAGATTTTAGTAGCGCTTGTTGCAGGTAAGTTCTCTAGTTTCTTTATTTTTCTTTTGAAGGTAGTTCGCACACCTTCTCTGAAACTTTGATTTTTAATCGTGCTGAATGACGTCGTGTGATCCATGTAGTCAACCTCTCTTAGTGGGATAAGGCTTTATTGTTGTTGTTGTTGCTGCTGCAGTTCACTCACCTTTTGTTTTTATATATTAATGTTAAAATAGTTTCCTGGATCATATAATTAACTTGAGTTGATTTATATATAGTGAAATTTTAGTGAAACATTTTTTTCTCAATTCTTTAGGTGTTCCCTTAATAGTTGTCATTAAGGTTTTAAGTTATGGTAGTGGTTGCATCATTGTTGCATTGTGACTGTTGTGGGACACAAAAGTGATATGATGTGGTTGTAGAATCACTTCAAATCAACATTAAGTGATGTTAAAACCTTAAACCTTGTCTTGTCTATATCCTTATCCACGCCTCATTTCTTTTGCTACACGATCGGTGCTTGAGATGTCACATGCCCAACAAGTCTTTTCAGTGAGGGAATTTCTGGTGGAACGGTGAAATGCGTAGAGATTGGAAAGAACACCAACGGCGAAAGCACTTTGCTGGGCCGACACTGACACCGAGAGACGAAAGCTAGGGGAGCAAATGAGATTAGATACCCCAGAAGCGTAGATCCGGAGATTCCCGATATAGGTCAACCTTTCGAACTGGTGCTGAATCCACGGGCAGGCAAGAGACAACCCGGTGAACTGAAACATCTTAGTAGCTAGAGGAAAAGAAAGCAAAAGTGATTCCCGTAGTAGCGGCGAGCGAAATGGGAGCAGCCTAAACCGTGAAAACGGGGTTGTGGGAGAGCTATATAAGAAAGGCTTATGGTGGATACCTAGGCACCCAGAGATGAGGAAGGGCGTAGTAAGCGACGAAATGCTTTGGGGAGTTGAAAATAAGCGTAGATTCGGGGATTCCCGATATAGGTAAACCTTTCGAACTGCTGTTGAATCCTCGGGTAGGCAAGAGACAAACTGGTGAACTGAAACATCTTAGTAGCCAGAGGAAAAGAAAGCAAAAGCAATTCCCGTAGTAGTGGCGAGCGAAATGGGAGTAGCCTAAACCGTGAAAACGGGTCCTAGCCGTAAACGATGGATACTAGGCACTGTGCGTATCGACCCGTGCAATGTTGTAGCTAACGCGTTAAGTATCCCGCCTGGGGAGTATGTTTGCAAGAATGAAACTCAAAGGAATTGACGGGCGCCCGCACAAGCGGTGGAGCATGTGGTTTAATCCAATGACAAGCGAAGAACCTTACTAGGGCTTGACATGCCGTGAATCCTCTTGAAAGAGAGGGGTGCCTTCGGGAACGTGGACACAGGTGGTGCATGGTTGTCTACTTTTTTCACCCCCATCTATGTCGTCACACGGGGGCGACATGGATGGGGTGAAAGTGGAAAGAGAGGGATGGGGTTTCTCTTGCTTTTGGTATAGTGGGCCCCAGCGGGAGGTCTGCATGACGGGCTAAGGGCTCTCAGCCACATGGATAATTTAATGTACTCATCGAGACGTGGATCATCCAAGGCACATTAGCATGGCGTACTTCCTCTTAGAATGTGAGTTTGGGCCTAACTCAACCCCAAAAGTTAGCTTAAGTGGTGAGGGTTGCCCCTCACTTATATACTCTAACTTGACTTTATTTCTAGTCGATGTGGGACTTGGGTTTCCCAATACACCCCCTAACGCCCAACACTTCTTGGGCTTGATGCGTGGATAACAATGATGGGTGACCCTTTGAATTAATCTTGGAGATGGTCTGACACCATCTTAGAATCTTAGAATGTGAGTTTAGGCCTAACTCTACCCCAAAAGTTAATTTAAGGAGTGTGGGTTGCCCCTCACTTATATACTCTAACTTTACTTTATCTCTTGAAATTTTAGAATGTGAGTTTAGGCCTAACTCTTCCCCTAAAGCTAACTCAAGGGGTGTTCCTTACTTATATACTTTAACTTGGATTTATTTTTAGCCGATGTAAGACTTAGGTTTTTTCTATTACACTCCCTCATGCCTAACACTTCTTGGATATGCTCTGATATCATCTTAGAATATGGGTTTGGCAACCGCAAAAACTAGCTCAAGGGGTGAGGGTTGTCCCTCACTTAAATATTCTAACTTGGCTTTATTTTTAGCCAATGTAGGACTTGGGTTTTTCCTAATACTTCCTAACTCTACAAGGTTACCCATCTCAAATCGCTCCAAGTCAAGTATGTCTAACTAAAGAATTTTTAAGTGATGGATTATCAAAAAGTAGACTCATGTTGTTGGTATATGTAGCAATTTATCAGTACCGTATGATTTGCGATACAATACATATGATTCAAGTAGTTGGCAATACGAACCGGTGAGCTAATCATTTTGGTGCATGAATTGCAAGAATCACAACCTAAAGAAGAATCACACAATTCTTGCATAGGTTGAGGCCTTGGAAGGAGTTGTGATACCCTATTGCTCCTCCAAGGGTCGTTGTGCCTAGCCATCATTACTGGAGTAGTGCTTTTATCGCCAAAATTGCAAAAAGTGTTGGTTGTAGTAGACAAATTGCATTGCACTATAGTTCTTACTCCTTTCAATCATGGTCAAAGAAGAGAGATGACCCAATTCACAACCCTAACCGTAAACAATGACTTCTTTTTTCACTTTAGCAACTTTTGTGTTTTAGTTGCAAGATATAAACCGTGTTTCAACTTTGGACTGTCAGTTTTAACTTATTGATTGATATTTAAGTATTGACTGGTATCAAATAAAAAATATTTAATTGATGTGATAATTGTTTTTTATTTCAATTATTTTTTTTATCATAAAATCTATTAGAAAAAGTAGTAAAAATCTTTCAAATACAAATATTTAATACTATATATTAATTTTCATAGCACAATATTTATTATGAATTTTAATGTTATTCTATTATAACAATTTTTAACAGAGCTCATACTTCTTATGCTCTTAGAGTTATGATTCTTAGTTATTGATCATGAATATGTTCTTTAGAGTTATGCTTCTTTGTAAGTTGTATATGCTACGTTTTATTATGATCATGAATCTTACCATTCATAATTCGGAAAATGAACCTTTTGATTTACTATTTGAATATTGATTCTACTACAATGATAGGTAGTACCAATCAAATCCATTTTAAGTTATCCTTAACTATATAATCTTCTTGCACAACCTTTGGATCCTTCACATTCTGATGTGTATTCGGTTCATTTATGTTCCTTACTGTTGGAAGTCTTCCTGTAATTGCTAATTGTTTGTGCGACTGTGCCTCATTTTTTTTTTTTGCACTGATGATTACTCCTTGACCTCATTAGCTATTAGGATGTCGTAACTATTTTTTTGTCTCCCTCTTGGAGTTGCTTAGAGGGTTCAGAATGTTGTGAGGGACTTTTGTGGTTAGGAGGAGAAAACAAGAGAGTGATTGGTTAGTTGGGACTTGGAAGGTTATCTACAGAACAAGATAATTCAGAAATTAGGCTTCTAAAACACGGAGAAAGTATTTAGAGTCCAGTTAGTAACCTAATATTTGATTAGAATAGTTCTTGGATTGCTATTGTGAGGAGATGTGATTGAATGGGCCAATGGGAATAGTATTGATAGAATAGTCCTGAATTTGTACAGAGATTGATTTCTCATTTTATCAAAAATATGCAAAGCTTGTGGGGATGTTACTGTTAGAACTATTTTCTACTTGTTGGGACGAATTTTGCAGTGTTTCAGTTTGCAAGTACCACCACCTTGTTAAGTCCATTTGTGTCCATTCGCAGAAGAGTTGTCACACACCAACAATTGTCTCTAACTGTTATCCTAATAAACTAAGATTTCTTTGTTCTTAAGAAATTTCACAAAAGACATGTAACTCTTTAAAATCTTTATTTTAGAATATACTATTCATCACTGAATAGCCCAAGTTTTAATTTAGTTCCAATGTCACAAAATTACAGTTTGATCTCTATTGTTATCTTTGTTTCTGACCAAATTGTCTGTAATACATGTAACTCACAGATGTCAATTGAGATTGTCAAATTTCAGTATATTAATGGCAACTTGATGTTGCATGTGCAGAATGTGGAATTAAAAATTCGATGACAAAAATGAAACTTGCATTGAAAAGTTAATTTTAATTGAAATTATATTTATATTTAACCTCTAAGAAAGAACCATATAAAAGTATTAAATGTTAAACATTAGAATCCTGTTAATTACAAGTAGCATACTTAGTTTAGAAATGAAACTATGAGATAAAATTTGAACAAACCAGAGCTACCTTTTGATCAGTAGGACCAGGAGCAAGGTTTAAAAATTAAAAAGTAAACCAATTCCTAAAAGAGAGGTACCTACACGAGGGAGATAAATAACAGGCCTAATGTGTTGTTGACTTGCATGATTTAACTGTGTATCTCTTATGTTGCTTGTTGTTTTTTTAATTTAAAAATATTTTAGTGTTGTAGCTAGTGAATCAAATGATATATTTTTACTGACCAAATGTGAGTCTGAGTCTATGATTCTATTCCTATTTCTTCATTGCCGGAATTTTTCCTACAGGAAAGGAAATGAAAAAGCTACAGTCATTCATAATGAGCATTTTCTTTGGAATTACGTTGCTAATTTTACAAACAAAAGTTTATAATATTTATCTGCTGTCTTTTTTAACTGAACTATAAAGTCAAACAAATGCAAATGAGAATCTTGTTATAACCTTGATTTTTTTTCTTTTTGGCAGTGGAGTTAGTTTTGGTTGACTAATGTTATACAATTATGTGTTTATTGCTAAAAACATTTTATAAATAGCAATATAGTAGATGCATGTGATATTTTTAAATGTTAAATTTCCTTTCCTACTCTCACTCAACAATTTTTCCCCCAGATACTTTCGTTGTGTTATATACTCTCTCTGAGATGGATTCTGACAATTTCCAGTCAGTTGATTTGAGGAAGTACATATGTCCAGTACCGGGTATCCAAGTTTTGGTGGTAGATAACAACTTGACATGCCTAGCAACTGTATTGAAAATTCTTCAAACCCTTGGATATGAAGGTAAGTAGCAGTGAACATATATTTCTGGAAGCTAAAAGTTATTTTTCTTTTATATATCTGTGGCTTATATGCTGTTTAACTGCATTCCGATATATTTGCAACCACAATTTCAAATGTTCCACAATGATAGCTGTCATATATATTAACACTTAAAAGTCAATCTGATTATCCATTGTGAATTAAGTGATGATAAATTGATCACATTCATAGTCTATGTTCAATCATCCAACAATGTTTATTGTTTAGTACAGGGTGGAGCTAGATTAGTAGATTGTTTTAATTGGGCTGGCCAAGGTTTAAATTTGTGGTCTGCAACGGCACATGTAAAAGCAATGTTATGATTTTGGAGGTTTTCAAATCTTATCACAATATTAAGGTTTTGGAAGTCTCCACAACTACAACTGTAATAACAATTTAAAACCTTCGGGGTGGCCAAATAGAAATACCATTAATTGAAAAGGTTTAGCTAAAAAATAATACTTAAAAAAAATACATGTAAAATGGAGTGAATAAAAAACTTTGGAAACATATTAGAGACATAGATTAATAGTGTTACTAGCATTAGTTAGTTACTCTTATAACCAATTGTATAACAGTTTACTAGCATTAGTTATATAAGGCTCAATGTATTCATATAAAGATTTGATTTGCTCATTTGAGCATTATCCTAAATAATATTCAGTTTTTCTTCTCTCTTTTCATCTCTATACCTTGAACTTTATCAGAACACAACTCTGCCTGGGACTATGCATATATAAATTGTGCATCTTTCTTTCTCTTCTGAGATTATCATATGATTTGATAACATATTTTAATGTAGCCATAAAAGTTGTTTTTAATTTTGTTACTTGAGGCTAAACTATTGGGATATTATTTCTTCTTCTCACTACTTGTTAATGAACTTGATGACACCCACAGTATATAATTATTATTTTGGATTGATTTATTATTGAGTTTTTCCTTACTTTCTTGTACTACTAGTTGTGACTGCTTCATTAGCTTCTGAAGCATTAGCGATTATTGAGAAGAAGAAAGATGAACTTAACCTTGCACTTTTGGAGGTTGACTTACCAGACATGAAAATAAATTCCCTGACAGAGAAAATAAGAGAAATCTCTGACCTTCAGTATTTTCGTTAAGTCCTCATATTCTTTGGCTTGTTTTACTTTAAACCACAAGTTCCATTCATGAGTTAAATTATTAACTCACTATCTGTTCATTATTTCTGTAGTTATGACTGCTAATGATAATCCATTGTGCAATGGATCTAAGAGGTATTTTAAAAAGCCAGTCACCATTTATGATCTAAGCAGCCTGTGGATGTATTTGAAGTGGAAAATAGAAGATGGAAGCATAGTTACTGAAGATGTAAGAAGCTATGTAAACAACAATCAAGAATTCCAACCATTCCTGAACGCCAGAGGGCAGACTCTCCAAATTGGGAAAAGAAAAGAACAAAGACATAAGATAGGGGGAAATCAAAGTGAATCATTATTGCTGAAAAGGAAAAGGCTTAGCTGGACTGGTGACTCACATACGAAGTTCTTGGGAGGTGTTGAATTTTCAGGAACCAGTGGTAAGTTTGGACTAAAGTTTATTGTTTATTTATTTCTGCTGTTACTTCCAGCTATAAGAGTAACACTTGCTGTCTTTCTTAGGAGAAGCTCCTCCAAATCAAAGACACCAGCTTAGAAATGTGCCAGGACTTGCAAAACAGAATGTTAAAAACCATTTGCAGGTTTGTTCTTTTCAATGGTGCATGTGTCCTCATTTAACTCTTTTCTTGAATTTTTTTAAAGTATCTTGCATCCGGGGAAATGAACAAGCATTGCTTCATGTAAACTCTGAAACTCAAAATAGGCAGAATTGAGGCAAACCAACGTATGGGGTTCTCATCATTGTGGTGCTTGGGGAGGGTCAATTGTATGCAGCTTTATGCCATGGCCTGTGAGTGAAGAGTTTGTTTCTGTAATTAGAATCCATGATCACCAAGTCATATGGCAGCAACCTTACTGCTGCACTTGAGGCGTTTCAAAATAGGCAGTATATACTTGAAAATTGGTTGTGCTTATTGAAAGCCTGCAATGCGGTTTCAGTTTTAGTGCATTACCTAGTTTTATGAAACTGCTAAATACTACAGTTTGGAATTTTGTTTCAATTGATTGTGTTCACTGTTCAGGAAGTGAAGAAGTGAGGAAGTTAGAGAGTTAGTTGAAAATTATTCATAGAATTAGTCAGGGATTATAGTTAAAACTTGGAAGGGCTGGGGCTTATCTGCAATAGTGGGAAGGATAAAAGGGATAAAGGCATTCAGATTCGTTAGCATTTGCACTGTTGTAGAATTTTTTGAAGGGGAAACTTTTGGAAGAGTTTTCTCTTTTCTTTGTTGACATTTAATACTCAATAACAGAAGCATACTCTCTCTCTAAATTTCATATTCTTTTTTTTTTTTGGTTTCCCTGGTAATATTTTTTTCAGCATTATCATGTTGTATTTGAATCATGACCTATCTGTATATGTATCTGTTTCAGCAATCTCTGCAACAAGCTAATCCAATTCATCAGCACAGCAATATACATTCATCTGATTTGAATTTGGGATCGCAGTATGTTTCTCAGACTGACAATTATAACGGTAAAATACACCAATTGCCCAATTGTCACGTTAAGATCTGTAATTGCATGCATCTGCATTCTCAACGCAACCCATTATATGAATTATCAATTTTAAGTCCAAGTGATCAGACATCAACTGGGCAAAATCAATTGTATCCACCGGGGGAACTGTTCGGTGCTGCACACTACACATCCGGGTCTGGTGAATTTATGAACAATGGTAATGGTAAGTCGGGGGAGACATGTGCTGAAAATACTACTGATATAAAAGTTTTCAGTGAGGACACACATGTATACTGTGTGGATGATCTTGCTGTGCAAAGTGAAATGGATTTTTCAACTCTGTTAGCCAATGACATGTGCCAACGATTTCACCCATTCCTTCCCGTTCCTCTTCCACCATCAGATGGAAAAGAACATGGCATTTCTGGGGCTGAAGCAGGACAGATTGATGAAATTTTTTATCCTCCAAATGGAACTCAGCAGTTTAGTGATGAGGATTTAAATATCTGGTTATCAATGGTTAAATCCCTGGTAAGAATATGCACGTATGCTCATGAATATATACACATAAATATTACTTTTTTTTTTTTTTGTTTCTATTCTCTTTTTTTTAATCTTTTTTCTTTTTGTTGACTTTTATACAGAATTGCTCAATGGTGTTGCTTGAAGCTGTGGAAGGCTGAAAAGAGAATAGAGTTTATCATATGATTTGTCGATGTTTTTTTGTACTTTTGCTTTGAGAATTTTGTCTTATTCGAAGTTGTTGCTGATTTCATTTAGAGTAAGTTTGACAATTTCTAGTTTTATTTTACTATTTGAAAAGTTTCTTTAACTACATATTTCTAATTGCTTATATTTTAGTTTTATAAAATTGAATTTCTTTTTTACCTTTTTCTTACATAAGAAAAGGTTTTATTGTTCCATTTTGACTTTTATATTTTTTCTTGATATTTTTTTTATATTATTTATTTCATTATTTTAATATTATAGTTCAAGATATTGATAATAGATTATTATATGAAAATATGATGTATACTTAAACATATGTTTATTTTATTTTTAAACTTAGTTAAAAAAAATTTAAGATGTAAAATTAATAGTAGAATGGCCAACATGAAAAAAATAATTAAACTAAAAATATAATCAAAATAAATTATCTTTAAATAAAAAACTATACGAGTTTAAAATCAATTAAAAGATATAATTATAATTATCTAAAAATATATTTATTAATAAAGTTAAATTAAAATTTATATAAAAAATGTCATAAATATGTTGATTTATATTATGCTTTTTTTATTGCATTTATATTATGTTATTATGTTCTAGTATTTGTCAAGAAATTTTAAAGAATACTTATTTTAATAACTTTAATAACTTTTAGTTATTAGTTAATTTTCTTATCTTCATATGTTCTAGTATTTGTCAAGAAATTTTAAAGAATACTTATTTTAATAACTTTAATAACTTTTAGTTATTAGTTAATTTTCTTATCTTCATTTTATCTCGTATAATGGGACTTAACAATAATAGTAGTAGTTAAACAGTTAGTAAAATTTATTTTCTATTTTCATTCTACCAACACCTTGAGCAAGTGGACTCCAGATATGGTTGATTTCTAGTTCAAAAATGTGAATTTGTCACATAATTTGAACAATAAATTAAAAAAAAAACATTTGCAGCTGAAAATATCTAGGGCAGATACTAAACTTTAAGGGTGTGTTTGGATAAAATAATTTAATTAGGTAATGTATTTTTTATAGGGAATTAAATTCTTTTTTATTAAAAGTAACTGTTTGGATATTTTAGTAAAAGAAATTCAAAATTTTAGAATTTTAAAAGAGATTTTAGTTAGTTGAAAGAATAAAATTTTAAATTCTATCTTCAAGGGAGTGAATTTGAAAATTCTGACTTTTGAACTTCCTCTCTCCGTCGCCGTCATGCCCCTCCTCCGTCACCTTCACCTTGGTGACAACTTCTTCTCCAACCAGATCCCTCCCGAGTACGGCACCTGGTGGCAGCACCTCCAGTACCTCACCCTCCCCGGCAACGAGTTTGTTGAAGAGAGAGGTTGTATCCAAACACAGAATTTTAAAAATAAAGGAATTTAAATTGAAGCATTTGAAATTCTCAGAATTTAAAATTCTTTTTAGAATTTTAAATTGCCTTATCCAAACACACTCTAAAGCCAATTTAAATACCTTTTCGGTTTGCTGTTTCTTATGCTAAAGAAGACTTTATAATTATAAGGTACAATGGTACATTTAACTACATTTAACTAGTGGTAATTCCTCAAGATGAAGTCTACCCTCTATTGCTCAAATGTGCGTTTGAATAGCTGTGTGAATGTTTTCTGATGCGGTCTTTTGGTTTCTGGTTTAAATTCTGGGCTAACTCATTTCTACCCAAAATTTTGCCAAAGTTGTTGGTGGTAACTTGATTCAACCCCTCTTCCCCCTGATGTTTTCTTCACCATCAAAAAGAAGGGAAATTGAACCAAACAAGATAACTTTGGCATTGGTATAACGCTTCCATTTCATTGAATGAGCTCATTAGGGAAATGTAAGTAGTTCAGTGTACTGGAAAAGAACCTCATTCCTCTACAAGCTTGATGATAATGCACGCAATCCTAAGCTTTTAAAAACGCAAGATAATCATCAATTATAGGCATGGCTGAAGACCGGTATCCGGAACCAAAGAGATTATAATGATTTAAATAGTGATACAGCATATAAAGGTCTCTCCTCTCAAAGCCTGGCTGTTTAGGCATCACCTGTAGAGACCATTTGAAAATTGACATAACTATCAGAAAATTATTGTATGAAACTGACATTTCACATGCCAACCCAATATCATTAAGTTTCTTTGAAACATGCAACTATATCCAGCTATAAACTAGTTCAACAAGGATATTGAGAAACCAAACCAAACTATTCACTTTATTGAGGATTTGAGGTAGAATGTTTTCCATAAAGTTCACAGAAAAACATATCACTAAATTTGATAGATCTTAGTTGACACAACGGAAATTGGCTGGACCAAGAAGATTGCTGGAAGCATTATTTGTTGTTTAATATAATATGATCTTACATCAACAAATACAGATAAAAAAAAATCATATATCATGTTCAGTTTACCATGAGATCAAATTTTGATTGAACTTACAAATGACATACCCAACTAAGGTTGTAAGAGTATCAACATTCAGACACAGAGGTGGGGACCCGGAAATGGAATGAAAACACAATTACTAGAAAACAAATTTCATCGATGGACAGTGAGTTCAACAGACAGACACGAATTAGGGTTGCCTCTTGTTAGACCCTAAATACCATGTATAAGAGAGTAAACAAGAGGCATCTGATTAACTCTGTTTTTGAAATACATATTGGAAGCTCTATTGTATAGAGTCCATGTAATAATTACAAGAATCACCAATATCCTAATTACCATAATTACATGATTATGGTTAGCAAACAGTATTACCTCAAAAGAAATAAACAAAAAAGAGAAAGAAATCCATGAAGGGAGAAAAGGTGGTGTTAAGATAATTATGAATTCCATTATATCATATATCAGCAAACAGTATAACCTCAAAGTAAGAATTATAGAATGATCCTCCAAAGCCAGCACACCAAGACATACCAAATTCTGCTTCACTGTGTCCATCGACAGAATAAAACAACAGTCACCACAACTGTCAGCCAATTTTTTTCTTCGAAGTTTGTATGAATATTGCAGTCTCACATTCACATATTTGCATTAACCCCACTATGGAAAAATTTAGAGGACCAAGATAGCACCCAATAATTGTGGGGATGCAACTTAATTGAGCTATGCTTCCTACTTCCCATTCTTAGCTCAATAAAGGTCCTTCAAAATGTGTCTGATAAAATATCAAATTACACTAAAAATTTTAGCCATTGACATAGTAAAAAATAGTGGCTACGAAAGCTCACAAGAGACATTACAATTTACAACTCACTTAGAAATCTACACTTCAAGTTTTGGAATTTTCTGTTGACTATTTTAGCAGGGAATTAAATAGTGGGTCACCCATATCAAAAGTCACAATTTTCCAAATTTTAACAAGTTCCTTTTAATTTTCCTTTGTATTTTTGTGTGTTAAAACATCCTGTGACACAAATTTCAACTGCTAATCTGGTTTCAAACTTTAGCTGCCATATAAGCAAATGCTTGACTTACAATAACATGCAGGGTCCAATATGATAGGCTCTCCATTTATGTCAGAACTGATGTTTCCACTCCAGAGGTCTCCATGTAGTAAGCATGGTTCTATCACCACATTGGCAAACAGGGGCCCCATGCTTTTCACCAGTCTCTGTCCTGTAGAACAAGTCAAGCAGATATATATGGAGTCATTTTCGGAGTTTTAATACAAACAGAACATTATATGTCAATATGATAGGCCACTACAGGTTTATGTCAAAAATAAAAGGCAATTAAGACAGTTATTGCTAGTATCATCAGAAATAGACAGTTATTTTCTACAAGTGGTAGTTATTGTTTAGTATCAGCAGACATAGGCAGTTGTTTTCGACAAGTGGCAGTTATTTGTGGAATACGGATAAAGGAAAAGCGATCAGTTAGAGTGTGTGTGTTTTTTCATTGCTTCTGCAGTGTTGAAGGAGGAAACTCAGTAAGGGAAGCAGCCTGTGTTAGCAATTCTGTACTCTAGATTCTGGTTAAATTCCAGAAATGTGATCAATAAAAATCTTTTATTTGTACTGGAGAATCTTGAGTCTAACACAGATCATGAACAAATGGCAAGTTTGAGTGACATAACTACTAGTGCTCAGTGGTACTTACTTTCTTACGTAATGTTTCTATGATATATATATATAATACTTACTCGACATTTAGATTCTAAATTAAATAAAATATTTAGAATGCCTTAATAACTTCTTCCCTAAAGGTACTGCATTCTTACTTCCAGTCAGACTCTTAAAAGACATTTGTTCTATGGTTATTACTCCACCAAGAAGGATGTGAAAACAGGAAATTGTCACTAAATGAAAGGTCAAAATATATACAGTTATCCACTAGAAAAGAATAGCCTCCTATTCTCCCTGTGTCAATGAACTTAATGTACTCTATCACGTATCCAATCTGTCTCTGGTTTAAATCCTATTGACCTGCTTATTTTATTCAATCTAAATATTCGATAGACAAAAATGTGATGTACAGCTAGAATTAATTAATGGGAACCCAATCTATGCTCTCCATAAAATTGAACCCAATCTGATGATCAGGTGTTTATTTCTGGAGTGCTACAGCATAATATACATAACATAATTAGAAAATTAATTAGAACAAACAAACAAAAGATGATAATTGATAACTGATATATCCTGACAAGTACCACGTGCCTTGTTAAAATGGAAAGATTCATGATAAATGATAACAAAAACAAATTACAACAATGATAACTTTCATGAGGAAGGCGCATTAAACCTCCCAATGGTGTTATCAACATCGAAACCAAACCCTTTACTAGATTTTCCAGCTTTATGCATTTCAGCAAGCTTCCTCCCTAAATCAGACTGGGAAGCAATAAATCACAATTAGGATGCACAAATTTTCCTAATCAGAAGCAATTTCTAGGTAACTCACCTGATAGCCTCTGGAGGCACCAAATTGTATGAATTCCATAATGATGAAAGAACCACCAGTAGGTAGCAATCCAACCTACAACTCCTAGCAACAAGTCAACTCAAGTTCCCTCCACCATGATATAACTAGTAAATATTAGCTCTCACAACACTAATGGTAAGCATTCTCACCTTATAGGGCTTAGGTACACGGATAGTCCCGGTTTCATACATAGCTCCTAAACCAAGAGCCTCTGCTTCAAACATGGATGGTCCAATATGCTGAGCCAAAAAAAAAAATGGATGGTCCAATACTCCTGATATAGAGTTTCAACTTTCAACAACATAGAACTTGTCATATATAATATAAGAAGCAAAGGAATGAAGCTTTTGCTCCAAGATAATTGAAACAACGCAACACATTCAAAAGGAAAAATTCAATCCCAAGGCACAACTCAACCACGAAACCAAAAACAGAAGGTCCCATCTCCGGGTGCTATACCTATTTGTTTTAATAAAGAATAAACCAGCATTGGTATCGAAGCGACAAGCAAGATTGATACAACCCCACCAACAGGGCTAATTTTGGTTATCTCCGTAGCTTTCCCTTCAGAAAGAATCCACTCACGAACCGGATCTTTGCTCATGCTCATGCTCATGCTGAACTCTAATAAAGAACTATAAGCTCAGAAACCACTGTTATTTTTCATCAAGATATATCTAAATGGCATTAAATTACTCAAACCAGGGTACAAATTTTGCAAAGTCATAGCACAAAAGCTGCCACACAGTCATTATAATTTGTTAGACTGAGTTTTCATCAGTCTCCATACCCTTTTCACAAAAGCCATAACAAAAAGAACAAGAATTAAAATCAACTATATGGCAAAGGTAAAAGGGCAATTTCAATTATTGAGGGACACCAAAAACATTTTCGAAAGGGCAATTCCATTGTAATCAACAAAGTTGTCACAAACTACAAATACATTGTCATTCCTTAAAATTGTGTTGAGTAATGATTGGCAGTGTGTCAAAAAACCTCGTACTGTGTTCCAGGACAAGTGAAACTGAGCTCATGAAACTAGAATCTGTTGAAGTAACGGAATTATGAGTAAGTTAACTTACTTGGTGATGATTTGGTTTTGGTGAAAGAAGGTCGAAGAGGTCGAGAAAGTGAAGAGAAACATGTAGAAGACGACATGGCTCCCACGTGTGCACTCGTCATCCACTTCCTTCCTCTTCTCCTTCCCTTTACCAACAGTAACACTACAACCAATCACACACGGCTGCTTATGCATAATTTTTTTCTGCATTACTACCAAAATAAGAAAAATACATACACTCTGTCCGTCCGTCACATACAGGAGAAAAAATATTTCCTAAAATAAATGTTACGTGTTAGTTTTTTTTAATGTAACATTATATTTATTATTTTTTCTGTATAAAAAAAAGAAATAAAATTTAACTTTTTTATTAATAATTATTTAAAATTTAATCTAATAAAAAAATATATCATATATTTTATATGAAAATAAATATAACTATTTTTTATGCAAAGAAAACAAACAAACTTGTGGCATACAAATAACTTGATAGAGTCAAAATGATCAAGGTGTTTGTCTTTCAACTCATTTTGTTTAATTTTAAAACATAATTCAATCAATTTTGATCGGTTTGTTTCGGTTTAATTTTTATAAAAAAAATTTTAAAACTCAACTTATTCATGAAATATTTGGTTTGGTTCGAACTAGCAACTTATCTATTTAAATTTGATCTCTTTTTTAAAATTATTATTTTATATCATGATTCATCTTAATATCTAGCACAATTAATACAATATTATCACATATTTGAAAGTAGTAGAATTGATTCATTTAATACCATCAACATAATATTCTAAACTAATAAAAATTAATACAAAATATTCTTCAACGAGATTTACTATAATATTCTAAATTAATACAAATCACAACTATTTCTTACAAACTAATTTCTTACAATAAATTTTGTTACAATCATATTTGTTGAAACAAATGAACAAAATATGAGTCATTAATATTATAAACATGATAAAAAAATATGAAAATAAAGTAAAACAAATAATAATGTACTTGAAAGTAATATATTTTAACACTAGTAGTTCAAATACTTGTTACAACACTTGTTGATATTAATAGTATTTAAAGTCAAACCAAACAATTCTAGCTATTTTGATGGGATCTATATAAGTCTAATCCGTGACTCAACCCGTACATGAATAGTTTTGATCCGTTTAATTTTGACCTAAATATATAAATGAATCAACTCAAACTATTTGTCTGGAATCAATCCGAGTTTGCGAATGATCCATACCGATGAACACCAGTACAAATTATTGATTGTTTTTAAAGGAAGAGTTCTTTGAATTGTAATAGAACACTTCAACTACAATTTCTTTTTGTGAAACACGTAAACATCAAAATAACATTGAAAAAGTAATTTAAGAAATCCAGATAAAACAATAATTGTATACTTGAAAATCCTCATGCATTTGCAAAACATTTGTAGAGAGCCTTCCAATAAGAAAGGTTGTTATAATTTATAAATATCAAATATCAATATTCTAATATTTAAATTTAACTTTGATATAAAAAGTTACAAATATATTTAATAGTCTGAGCCATATATGCACACAGTTTGATTGCCTATCATTTTTCTATCTAATGTATAAATATTTTGTATAATTCGTGAATGCATATTATAATGCCTTGTTTGTTCTATGTTTTTTATTCAAGTTATTCTTTAGGAATGACACTTTTCGACCAGCGAATTAAAAAGGAATCATTTTCTTATTTCTAACTTTCTTTAAAGGATTTTTTTTTTAACTTACCAAGCGTGTGTTTCGTTTTACATTAAATTATCTTGAATCACATTGACATATACCAGCTAGCCTAATTTTAGGTAGATTTTTATATGTTTAATTTTACACAAAGTAATTTTTAGATTTAGAATTGATTTTAAGTTGGAAAAAATTTTGTGTAACTTTTTTTTTTTTATAAAAATATATATTGGGCCTTACTATTAACTTGTTTTCATAATAAAAATATTCAAACATAAATTATATCTCTTTAAAATAAATTTTAACTAATTTTTTTTTATCAACACTCATTCAAATACACACTAAATGTTAAATAATTTAAGAGCAAATATATGTTTACTTGTTCCCTTTTGGACACAAATTTATTGATTATTTTCTTTTTTCAATTGATATATAAGTATATGAATATTTACTTTAATTTCTAATGATATATTAATAACAAAATCTACAGCTTAAAAGTAGTAAATAAATAATAAAAAAATCATAAAAAAATTTATGACTTCAGTTAAAAAAAATACAAAAATAGAAGTTATAATCGTTGTTAAGACTTTCAACTTAAAAATCACAACTTCTGTTATCACTTATCCCAAAATGAATAGTAATTTAAAATTCACCCAATTGACGATTTCCAAAAAAAATGACTCCTATTTAGTAAATCGGCCGATTATATTACTCGTTTATCCACCCTTGAAAACTTTTTCTTGATCCCTTCCTGTCAAGTAGCATTATTTAGAAAAGTGGTTGTTGAAAAATAACGGTGCAAGAGACATAAATCATTGTTAATCTTTAACACGTATTTAACTATTTATAATATTAGTGTGCTTGCCCAAGTAGGTAAGGATAAGGATGCCATAGTCAACAGATATCAGCTGGTGGTACCTAAGTACATATTAGTGGATAAATTAGCTAAAATTAGCTAGATGGATGTTGGAAGTTGAAAGTTGATCAAACTATTTAATTAAATCAACGCATTGTTTGTTGGGAGAAAGGAAACAAGGAGAAAGTAGATATGATAAAAGATATAGTAGTAATTATTTCAAAAATAAGAAAAGTTATAGTAGTAACTATTTCAAAAATACATGTATTTACCAAATTAAAATTATAACTAAAATAAAAGATATATTTTTGTTATTTTACACTTCTGAACTAGCTAGTTTAATTATAGGCTTTCCAGACCCTTCTAATTCAATTAATTAGTTTATATCATCTTTTAATTTCCATCTTTCAATTAATTTCACATTGCATATGCTACAAAAGGAGACACATGCTGTACAACTAAAACTAAAAGGCAGAAATCGTTGTAGGCATACATCCCCCGTTTTACACTAGAGGAAAAGGCCATAAAACGAACAAAGAATTTGAATTTAATCTATTTAAAGCATTAAAATACCAATAAAACACACCCTAACACTTTTTTTTTTATTATCATCTAAAATAACTCTCTTTTATCATCAAATCAATTTTATATGTGTCTTCCTTAATATATTAATATATTGAAAATAGTTCTGGGTTATTTAGTGAGACTAAAAATAAAATTTGTATTAGTATAATATGGTGATCCAATTTAGTTAGTTGAACAAAATATATGAATTATTTTAAATTCTTTTATTTCTGTTATCGATTACTACTAATAAAAAATATATTAAATAAGTGTGCTATTAGTATTTCTAGGGAGTTACTAGCCTTGTTCCTTTACATACACAGATTAGGCACACACTACAACAACTCCTTTGATTAGCTTTCTTACATTACTGTCTAGCTTCTGCTTCTCCCAAAGTTGATTGTTGAGAGTTGTTACTAGAATTAAGTTCAACTTGCCTCTGATCACTATCTGTGTTCCTTTCTGGGGCATTGGGCTCATCAAGAGAATGCCTGATGGTAAATGTTACATGCCTCGCATGTTTTGATTCAAAAGCATTCTGCAGTGACAAACGGCACACTGGACATGTGGACTGTTTTCTCAGCCACATATCAATGCAAGAAAGATGAAATGTGTGGCCACATTTTGGTATGATGCGCAATAGTTCTTTTTCTTTGTACTCTGCCAAACATATCACACACCTGTAAAAGCAAAGTGAATAATATATCAACAAATTGACTATTATTTAGAAATAGAAACTGACAATTTTAAATCAGATTTTATAGAATAAAAGGTAAAATATATTTTTATCCTTCAAAATATTTTAAAATATTGATTTTAGTCCTGTAAAAAATTAATACATTTCAATCTCTGCATTTACCAAAAGTGATGTAGTTGTAAGTCTTCATCAAGTACTGAAAAAATGTTTCTATCAAAATATCAAGACTAAACATTAAATTTATATAAAGACTAAAATTAACATTTTAAAATATTTTCAAGGACTAAAAAGCATATCTTTATATTAAATTAAAGAAAGAAAGAACATTGTCTATGACCTACGAATTAGAGAGTAGAGACCGGAAACTAGACTCAACTGTGTAGTTTCAATTGAACTGAAGGCTTCATGGTTGAAATTCAAAGTGGGGATAGCAGCTACAAAACCAGGTGCAGGGTCATGACCATGATATTCTGCCTGTCAAGTAAACAATACAAACATTAAAATCTGAAGCACCCAACATGAACAGAACACCAACATAAAGTAAAAATTCTAGGCAAGAAAAATTACATTAAGGGGCAGTATACATGTTAATTAATAGTACCAAGCATCCATTTCTTCATCTGATTGAAAAATTTTGACCAGGTATTTAAAAATTTTCATCACATATCTAGCATAAAGTTGCAGCTATCATTATTCCTCGAATAAACTACAAGAATAAGTACACCAATTTAGAAACCATAAACTCATAACCAAATAAGAGCTTAATTTTGATTCATTAATTACCTACCTCTAATCATGTTAACTAGCAAAATCAACACACATGAAGAAGGGTACGTCACAGCTGAAATTAATTACCCGTTCTATATCTGTTATTGGTTCAATTTCATATATAGTCCGTGATCGCTCTCGTAGTCTTCCACAAATTATTCTTGCGCAAACAAAAACAATGAAAGTTGCACTCAAACCAAACCCAATAACAGTAGTCACCAAATTGGTATCAATACCCATTGTATCCAATCCCCCACTTCACAAAACTAATCTCCAAGACCAAGCCACAAACCTCAGAAGAAGCTAAAACAAAAAAGACAATAATAAGAAACCAAAACTTGACACACACTTCCCAATTCACATATAAAACATGAGAGCAGAGTGCACTCAGGTGTCACATAAATACATAGCCCACAAGTTTCCAAGAGATAAATAACATGATAAATAAGGGAAACGGAAAAAATAATAGACACCAAAATGAGAACTCTTTCAGAAAAAAATAGTAAAAAAAAATTAAATTTTTATGGAATCCTAGTGGCTTTGGTCTGACTCAAAGGGAAAATATATGGATGGTGGGGAAGAGAGAGGAGAGTTGTGGAAGAAGAACGTTCATTTTTTTCATTCTCTTGTTTATTGGAAATTTGGAATGATATTCTTGGTGGGGTCCACGACATGATTTGACCAACTAACGACAAATCGAAGGGTTGAGGCCTTTAGAGGGTGGGTGTTGAATCTAATGATTTTTGGCAAAAAAATAGATCTCAACGGTGTGAAGAAAGTGCACCATAATCAGGTTTCTCTCCATTTCTCCTTGTCTGGATACTTCAGGATAAGTTCCAATGTTCAAGAATTGCGGTGATGCCATTTTGCTTGCGGTTTTGTCACCCACCAAAGTACGAATAATAATAATATAATAATAATAATATGATGTTAGAAAGGTTTGCATTGTTTTCTTTTCTTTAAGCTTCACGTCAAATGATCAGGTAACTTGTTATTTTCAAATTTTGAAAAATGAGAATTATAAATATTAACTATTCCATAGTATTTCAACAGATAAGTGCAAAAAGAAAAGTGTTATGAATAAAAGATAAATATACATGAGTGTTTCAAGTAATCATTTAACCACTTATTAATTCTTAATCTCTATATCATTATGATTATATGACTTAATTAAATTTATGTTTATTATTTCTTATAATAATTAGTAAGAATTTTCACTTGATATGTCACACATATATATAAGATATGTATTTATTGACAATTTGTTAAGTGAGAATGAGAAGAATAAATATTAACAATTAGATCATGATTGAGATTGAAGTAAATAATTCAGGTGAATATTTTTTAAAAATCACGTGTGTTTTTAACTTTCATCCACACAACTAATGCATCAATCTTGTTGGGCTTAGAAACATTACCAGTTTTGGTCATAAACTATTATTGAGTGGTTTCGTTTTCAATAATAATAATAATAATAAATGAACACACTCGAAGCACAAATGATAAGCAAACAAAAGCTTATACGTGGGTAAATCTACGAAGACAAATTTCATGGTTACTAGACTTACTCCCATGATGAAACAAATGTATACGGTATACCTCAATTTTGTTTGTTCAACAAATAATAATCAATTTTTCAATTCTCTTTTTCATTTGTGTATGACTAGTACTGTACTAGAAGGGTTCTTGCCTGCGATGCTTAAGAGGACACAATGGTTTGTTGTTATCAATATCAAATAAATATTGGAATAGGATTGCAACAAAGTATTGGCAAATGGAGGAGAGGGTGATATTGTTCAACCATGTGTAGTACTGTTTCTTGATTTTCGGTCATAGATTATTTATTTACGTTTCCATTCATGTATATTGTTTGCTTACCTACTAAACCAACCCCTTAAGGTTTGCATACTAAATTTGATGACTTTTTAACATTAGTAGTTGAGTCACAATTAATCATTATGTTTAAGAAAAAAAAATATTTATTATCAACATGCTAACGTTTTTATTTCCTTCTTCATAAATTTTAAGTACTTGCCATAAAATATTAATTATTTATTAGTTACCAAGAATCAAGATGAAATATTTATTTGTAGGTTTGAATCTTACAGGGTTTTTTTTTTTTTTGAGATCCCCGTTATAATTAATTAATCCTCGTATGTTAAGTTTAGCAGCCGGCAAGATAAGCTTGTAGCTCTGACAAGGTACTTATACTATCACAGAGATAATCCAATTAATCTCATATTCAACCTTTTTACTCTGTTTAATAGATCTCTTCAATATAGATTATCTTTAATGCGAAATTATTAATGACGGGTTACAACAAAACCGGGTGCTATCTTGCTTTGTAAGCAAGTCAACTAATGACCAAAATAAATAGTTAACTTGTGAAGTTGAAAAAGAAATGCAACAAGTTATTGCTTCGTCTCATTAAATTTTTAATTTCCAAATTGCAAAGCATATTCTTCTTCTTTCCTGGACAGCTTTTCGAGGAAACAGGTTAGTTAGCTAGAACAGGTTGATTAATTAGCTATAGTATTTCATCCACCACCTATGCCAAAAAAATTATACATGTATCCTTTTTCAACAATAGAATTTCAATTCATGTAGTCTTGTCTTTAAAAATGCTTCCATATGTTAAGAGAGTAAGGTGTTTATAAATTATACTTATCTCAATTTCTAAGCTTAGTGCATCAAAACAATATATATTAAGAGAGGAAGATATTTATAAATTGTCTTGCTCAATTCCTAAGAGAGAAGGGTCTTGCACGTTAAATCCCCAAAAGCTAAAATCAATGAAAATGCAAAGAATTTGATAAGCATATATGTTTCCCAATTATAGCCAATGATGCCTACGGGCCAATTCGGATTTACATAGAGAGAATTTCGAGAATTGCTTTTCATCACTCAGAATGATTTTTATTCTCTTCCGTTTGGTTCCAAAATAATGTAGCTCTAACGTAAGATAGAGACTAAAAAAATTATTCGTCGTCATTTTCACCCGTGCATAAGTATACTCTTGAAAACGTATATATATAGCAAGTGTATTACATCCAAACTGATCCAAGTCAGACATAATTTAAAATATAACAAAAAAAATTATCAGAAAAAAGTACAACAATTTAAAACTCGCATTCAGAGTCGTTAATCGTTATGCAATAACTTGTGATATACAAGTACATGCTCACTTAAATTAAAGCGAAAATTAGTTTAATAAATTCATATGATAATCGCTATGTCAAAATCTTCAAGATTCTAGCTTGTTCAGTTTCAAGCTATTTTATGTTGAATTAACATAGATTTTTGTTCAAGTTCATGAAAAAAAACTGATAAATTGGATAATCAATTTATAAAACGTTAGTAAAAATCTCTTTCACATCTACAAATAAATGTCACATCATATAATTTTTATTTAGCACTTGACAATCTGCTTTAATGAATACCCAATAAGTTTTTTATTTTATGAAAAATCTAACTAAACACTAAACTTTTTTTTTTCATTTATATAAAAAAATCTAAAAGTTTTTTTTTTCAAACAAGGATCTAAAAGGTGTTTCGGCCCAAAGTTTAACATTCCATGCGTATAATTAAACCTAACTTCACTTTACCCGCCCAACAATTTTCACATCTAAAGCAATTAGCAACAGGGCACACATGTGCATCACCAAAATCACCAGTATATGAGAAAATACTATTGTTGAATGGAATCAAATAGAATTCTCATAAACAAGATGGGCTTAATAACGCTGACAGCTTGACATCCCTCAAACAAAAAATATGAATTCTACTTAGTTTTATGCCTTTATCCAATGCACACACTATAAGGATATAACTCTTGCAATTACATGAAGGGTGTTGTTAGGTGCACCCAGCATTATTGCTGGTGCACCCAGCACTTAAGGAGAAAAGACTGAAATACTCTTGATCCGTAAACCTTTAAGTTGATCCATAAAAGACATACAAATCAAGTTGATCCATATGCGCTTAATATTAACATACGGATTAACTTGATCCATATGCGCCTAATATCAACATACGGATCTTGATCCGTAAAAGGCTTACGGATCCGTAAGATTTACGGACCACCCTTATACACACGCATCACAAATGCGAAGAAAGCGCAGGGGTAATTTTGGCATTTTAAAAAAATGCTGGGTGCACCAACAATAATGCTGGTTGCACCTAGCAACACCCTTACATGAAAGTATCTGAATTTGAAAGTAACAAGCCCATTAATATAAAATAATGTATTTCACACACGAAAAAAAAGTTAACAGCCAGGAAAAGTTGCAAGCACAATATTAGTTGCTGTGCAAAACCATAATGTCAAGACATTTTTGTTTGCGGGGAAGATTATTCTCAAAAAGTAATGTCCGGAAAACTGAGAATTCATTTCCAAGTAATCAACCAAAGTCATAAAGTTGGGTAAAAGACCCCTCTTTTGGGGGCTTCACCAACAAGTTGAACATTTTCGTTTGCATATCTGATTGACCATTATATTCGTTGAATTGATTTAGCTAATTACCTAAAGTTAGTCACATCTGATTAACGGCAAACACTTTTCATATATGTGGTAAACTGTAAATAAATTATTGTTTAAATGAATTTAACTAATAATCAGAATGTGAACATGTTATGGCCAGGCCAAGCTAAACAGTCGTGTTTTCCCAAGAAGTTACCCTTCTTTTGTTAGCATTCTCTATTATACAATTATCCCAACCTTTCACTTGTATAGACCTAGTTCAAAAATATCTCTCAAAATCAAAGAAAACATTAAAACTTGTCCCATTTTAATTTTATAAATAAAACATTTTCCTTCCTAATTAATTGCCATCCAATCCCAACTTGTGATAAAGCTGCGTGCCCTTGCATGAAGGTTATTCAACACATGATCATCAATGTCCTTCTTGGTGGCTTTAATCAAGCTAGACGAGAAAAATGGTACAAGTCAATGTCCATCAGCTTGTGCTTAATTACGGTGAGGACTGACTTAGGTAGACTTGTGAATGAATTCTCCCAGCAATGTCTCAATATCAAGTAACCATTCAGACGGTTCATCATAAACTAAATTTGAGAACCTGACCATCATCAGGGGAAACGAGCCTAGAATAAAAATGTAGAAATTACCAAGAAAACTAGTAGACCCTTAATGTATATTAACGCATTAAAGGTCAGTGTATAGATAAGTACTAGTATGCAGAAGAATCAGAAACTTGAAATTGACCTCTGTTTCATAATTCAGATTGGAATGTTGCATTCTGTAAAATTTTCATTTAATCACTGAGATCATGTCAATTAGGATGGGTTTAATTTCCTAAAAAATGAAAAATAATTACAATACACATGCACCACCTACGCACTATATCACCCCCAAAATTGTTTGTGCTATAAGCAAACTTCAAGATAACAAGCAACCTAAAATGTTGTACAATAGCTCAATTTCTTGGATTCTGCTCTTAACAATTCCTCTATAGTGAGTAGTTTAAGTCATTTATTATAAAATCAACAGGCAATGTTACCTGTATATACATGATAAATTATCAATGTATTGAAATGTCAGTTGTTGATTTCATTGTTAACAATAAAAATTACTTTCTTTAATCATTACTCACATTCAAATCCCAATTCTGTATACCGTGCAGTCTCACATTAAGCATCAAACGTTCCCTTGTTTTTCAATCACATAACCTTTTTATTTTTTGTTATAAAGGAGGGCTAAAGCCCAAACCACAAACAAATAGAGCAGGGTGCAGATAAATCCATTACATCCTGAAGAAGCAAACAAACGGAACTACTGGCGTGTGTTTGGATGCCCGGTTCCAACCTCTATTTACATTCAATCTCTGTTTCCAGATAACATCATCTTTCTTGCTTCTGTGGTGAAAGTGTGTTGGACTTTGTACCATCGCATTTGAAACGGCAAAGTTTGGTTGAACTTAACTATGTAAACTTAAGTTTACTTGAAAGTAAGTATAATGTAATTTAATTTATGTTTGGAGCTTCCTACGTCCAACAAAAAAGCAAGTCCAACAAAAAAAACAAGTCAGGAGTAGTTTTGGGACAAATTTCGGTTTGGATGAAAATGAAAAATGTGTTTAACTCAACTAGAAAAATGGTTTGCAAAACAAGCAACGCAACTTTCCATAAGAAGTAAGCCTCATATTGGGTGTCCAAACACCAAACCCAACACACCCTAGGTGTGTATTTGGTTCACAGTTGAATGCGTTGAACATGAATGACATTATATGTTGCTTCCGATTTTTGTTCTTTGGAAAGTGTGAATTCTTGTTTGCATTGATGCAAACTAGTTTCCCTCCTAAGTGGTGTATCTAAGCAATGCAATCCAAGTGCTTGGTCATGGGCTAAAGCAGCAAGGCATGCAGCTATTGTATTCATCTCTATACTGAACATTCATAATGCATTCAATTTATTCCTAATTTCCGATATTTAAAAAAAAAACACCAGAGAAAAAGCAAAAAAGAAACAATAACGGAACCATACATTATGGCAAACAAGTTATTAAAAAAAAAAAAAAAACACTCAACAAAAGAATACAACCCCAAAACCACACCACAACTTACTAGATTAAGAGTCACCCACTTATACCAACAATTTTAAGTGGTTCGTGAGTGTGTTTCTTTAGGTTTGAATTCAAGATTTATAAATAAATAAAAAAATATAATTAAAAGGGAAGAATCTCACCAAATGTCTCTTAGAAGGAGAAAAATTATCGATAAAAAAGAGGTGAATACTCAATCCACAACAGAAGTTCCAACGGGAACACGAATGTCCCTGTAGACACAAACATAAGGCTCATCACCCCCACAGTACTTCCCACACCACTTCCCTTCAGCAACCCAACTTGCATCCCACACCGAAGCGTACAAAAACATAGCCTTCTCCGGAAACCCCTCCCCCTCCTTCCTCTCCTCCCTCCTCACCACCTTCCCATCCACGCGCCACTCGATCGCGTCGCTCCCCCACACAATCACGTACTCATGAAACCCATCGGAAGCATCGAACCCTAAATGGTGGATCCTCTCCTTGTTTCCTACGCCTTCGGAGTAGAAGTTCGTTTGTACGATGGTCCTGTCGCGGCCCAGAAACTCGAAGTCGATCTCGTCCTGGGACTTGTCGCCCTCCAGGGAGGAGAGGTAGAGGTTGAAGTTGAGGCCGCTCGTGTCGCCGGAGGGACACCGGATGAGGGCGGAGAACGTACCGGAGCGGAAGCGGGATGCGGTGCGCCACCGCGCGCCGCCGCGGTGGTCGTAGGTGAGGGTGATGGTGTTGGAGGTGGCGCAGTGGGAACAGGCCTCGGGGGTGTAGTCGATCGCAATCTCCTTCAAAGGTTGGGTCGCTGCATCGGCCATTGGAATGTGAAATGCCAATTCAAATAAAATGGATTTAAAATGATGTTACTACACTCATCAGTTTATAAATTCTCTCGTTTTCGTCCAGGAAATAATATTTGAATACTTCAAAAGTTTCTTTTAATTTGTCGAGTTGTCCATTTTTAATTATCGAGATCAGAACTGAGAATTGGAATGCATGCGTATTTAACTTTGTTTTTATATATACTAAAGTATCAAATTAGTCCTTAATTTTTGAAGGCGCCATCAATTTGACTCCTGAGATCTAAAAAATGTTAAAATGATCATCGACTTTACATTTCATTTATCATGTCAATCTCTGTTGTTAGTAGTCTTTTAACACCGTTAATAAATGTGTAATGTGACACGTGTGTCATCTGGACGCACACGTGACAAGCGTAGTTGAGAAATAAGCAATGTCACGTCATAGGCACTAATATGACATAATTTTAAATGTTATATTGGAAAATGAAAAATCAATTTTTGTATATAGTGTCAAATTGATCCCTAATAGTTTTTAGTCTAATTGAAAACGTAATGAATTTTCTCTCACCATTTTTTCCCTCCTATGGTTGAAGGATATCGTTCATGTGCTAGGTCCACGTCGATCATTGCTCTCCGAGTGGTGGTAGTGGTTGTCGTGCTTCGTCACCCTTTGCCAAATAAATGTAGTCAGCCTGGGTGTGATTGAGAATTTTTTTGCAATAAGAATGTGGGCAGAAATAGCTTCCAAATCAAAAGCTTTGAAGATGAACACAATTGTTGTCGGGGTTTTAGAAACAAACAAGCAACTAGACAATGAGTAGTGAAAAAGTTGGAAGATAAAATCCGAGAGCAACCAAGTTTGAAATACAATGAAGCACTTGTTTTTTATAAAAGGAGTATGGTGTCCAAATTGATGTGAGAAAGATATTTAGAGCAATGAAAGTAGCTAAGGAATTGGTTGAGGGGAGTGAGAAGGAGCAATATGACAGAGTCTGAGATTATGCTTATGAGCTTTTAAGGAGCAATGTCGGGTCAACTTTGAAAATAGAGCAGCCAAGTTTGAAATAGACACATTACTTACTTGTGGTAATGGATAAGCATAAAACAGTCTCTGATTATTCCTTGTCGTCCTTGTTATTCGAATGGTAGCTCTTCTACGACAATAGCAAAGACGGTTTGACATGGCATTCCCCCTTGCTTGAATTAGCAGACATGATAGACCACAAAATAATAGAAGAAGAACTACAAAGATGGAGAAAGATGAATAGGAGAAAAATAAGAATTGGATGAGAGTATGAGTAGGAGAAAAAATGGAATGAAAGCGTGAATATTAAAGTAGTCGTTAGGGTTTTAACATTTTGGGAAAAAAGATGATCACCTAAATTATGTCATTTTAGTCCCTTTAATGTCAATTAAGTCTCTCCTTACGTAGCAAGTAGAAGAAACTGATGTGGAAGTTTCACATGTGTGTCCAGGTGGCACTTAACGTGCCACATCACCCATTTACTAACAGTGTTAAGAGACTACTAACGGCAGGGACTAACGTGACAAACGAAATGTAAAGTCGAGGATCATTTTGACATTTTTTAAATCTCAAGGACCAAATTGACATTTTTTAAAAGTGAGGAACTAATTTATTACTTTACTATATAAACAAAGTTAAATAGGGCATGCATTCTAATACTATGTAAGTTTTAATCTTACTATATAGTATTGATATGGGTGTTTGTTGTACGGTTTAACCTTCAAATGAGTTCGAAATCAAACTTAAAAAAAAAGTAAGTATGATCAGTTTAAATTAATTATGAAATTTAAATGAAATTAAATTGTACAAATTTTAAAATTTTACTGTACATATTTAAAATAAAAAAATGTTTAAATAATAATCATTTAACTTAAATGAACAATAAAAGTTTTAATAATTAGAGTTAATGTAAAACATTAATAGTTAAATAATACTTAATAATTATTTAACTTAAAAGTAAAAACAACTAAACTTAGAAAAACATTAAATAACATACATAATACTTGTTTCCAATGGAAACATTAAAAAAAATCATAAAATAACATACATAATAATGCGGTTTAGTTTGGTTTAATTTGATTTCAATATGTCAAACTCGAACCGAATCAAATTGCACAATTTGGAAAATATATAAAAAACTGAATTGGTCCAATAACAATAGGTTTTGCTACGATTTTTTCGGTTTGGAAAATAAAAACCTTCCTTTTATCCTCCCCTTTCACTCTTCACATTCCTTCTTCATTCTCCCATTCGAATTTCTCTTTTGCTATCTAAAATGCACCGCTTTAAATTCTCTTTGATTCTTGTTCTTCTTCTTCGCCATGACTCCACCAATCGAGTCACAACAACATTTTAAGTGATTACTCCCTTTCTCTTTCGCTCTCTCTAATTCTTTTTTAATTCTCTGCATTGAAACAATATCATTTTTTTTGTTTTCACAGAAGTAGAGTGTATTTCAATGGAAGCAGTTCTTACCAGTAAATGGACCCTGACATCATTCAAATTTCACCTCCAACTGAGAATAATGCTTTCAAATCCATGAAACAGAAAGAGGTATATCTCACTATCTTTCATCCTCACCTGACTAATCGTTTTTTAAATTTAGTTTTCTCTTATTTTCTGACAATTATTTTATTTAATAATATTTATTACAATTTTTTAAATAAATAATGGTATATCTCACTATCCTCCATCCTCACCTGACTAATATTTTTTTAAATTTAATTTTCTCTTATTTTCTCACAATTATTTTATTGAATAACATTTATTACACATTTTTTAAATAAATATATATTTATTAAAAAAATGTGTAATAAATGTTATTCAATAAAATAATTGTGAGAAAATAAGAGAAAATTAAATTTTAAAAAATATTAGTCAGGTGAGGATGGAGGATAGTGAGATATACCTCTTTCTGCTTCATGGATTTGAAAGCATTATTCTTAGTTGGAGGTGGAATCTAAATGATGTCAGGGTTCATTTACGGGTAAGAACTGCTTCCATTGACCAGTAAGACACATTCCCTTGTGTTCGGATTAAGCTACATGTGTCTTGCATTCACCAATAAAACGCAACGATTACTTTATTTGGAGGTTAAGTTATTATAATTAGTATTAAATAATATTTATTACACTCTATTTTTTAATTGAGTGTAATAACAAATGAAAAAAAGGTTATATTTGTTATCATTTTTTACCGGTCAACAATATAAATATTTTTTACTAATGATATGTAAAAAATTGACAAAAAAAATCAAATCTTTTAAAATTCATTATATTGTTTTATATTGTTGAATAAAGTATTTTCTCAACTTTCATCCCACACCTAAAAATAAAATAAAAAAAACCCAACAAATTAAGCTCATAGCATGCAAACCGACAATCTCGAACTCCACAAAATGCATGACACGATGACATAAGAAGAAGAAGAAGCCTTTAAAAAATTAAAAAATGCCAACTAAAACCCAAATTGATCAAGCAAAATATGATCACCCCCAAATCTCAAATTAAAACCAAAAGAATAAAAAAAATCAATCAATACTCGTCATAAATAAAATAATTGTGAAAAAAAAAATCAAATTTAATAATAAAAAATGATTAGTGAGATATACCTTTTTCTGCTTCATGGAATTGGAAGCACTATTCTTCTTTGTCGGAGGTGGAATCCCAATGATGTTAATGTCCATTTCTTGATGAGAACTACTTCCACCAAAACACACTCTACTCTCGCAAAAAAAAAAAAACTGAGTTTCAATGCAAAGAATTAAAAAAAGAGTTTGAGAATTGGAATGAATGAAAGAGAAAGGGGGTAATCACTTGAAATGTTGTTGTGGCTCGATTAGTGAAGTCATGGTGAAGAAGAAGAAGAAGAGTGAATCACAAAACGGTGCATTAAAGAACAAAAATGAGAAAGCATAAGAGAAAATTGAAGGAAAAATGAAGAAGCAATGTGAAGAATGAAGGGGAGGAGAGGAGCGAGGTTTTATTGTAGGGGATTTGTGCCTATTCATGAACACCGACATGACCTACAACGACGTCATGTGAGTGTAAGCGCGTGAGCGTTTCTTTAATTTCTCTCTTTGTTTCATCTTGTATTCTAAATGGACACGGTTTTGGGTGAAATTTACGAGTCTACCATTACGGTTTGTTGTGGGTGTGTCACTAAGACACGTTTCCCTTGCATTCGGGTTTAGCTACACGTGTCTTGGAGTCATCAATAAGACTCAACAGTTGCTTTGTTTGGTTGTCAAGTTATTAGTATTTAATAATATTTATTACACTCTTTTTTTTAATTGACTGTAACAACAAATGAAAAAAATGTTATATTTGTCATCAATTTTTATTGGTCTACAATATAAATTTTTTACACCAATAATACATTAAAAATTTAAAAAATTGCCAAAAAGTTAAAATATTTTAAAATTCACTATATTGTTTTATATTGTTAAATAAAGGATTTTCTCAACTTTCATCCACACCTAAAAACACAAAACCAACAAATAAGCGCATGACATGTAAACCTAACAACCTCAAACTCCACAAAATGCATGCCATGACGACATATAAAGAACAAGAAAAAGAAAAAGCCTTTAAAAACAGAAAAATATCAATGGAAACCCAAATTGATAAACCAAAATACGATCAACCCAAACCTCAAATTAAAACAAAAAAAATCAGTCATTACTCAACACAAATAAAATAATTGTGAAAAATAAGAGAAAAATAAATTATATAAAAAAATATTAGTGAAGTGAGGATAAAGGATAGTGAGATATACCTCTTTCTGCTTCATGGAATTGGAAGTATTATTCTTCATTAAAGGTGAAATCTCAATGGCGCTAGGGTCCATGTCTCGATGAGAACTGCTTCAATCGAAACACAGTCTACTTTTGCGAAATAACAAAAAAACGACAAAGTTTTAATGCAGAGAATTAAAAGAGAGTTTGAGAATTGGAGAGAGTGAAAGAGAAAGAAAGTAATCACTTGAAATATTATTGTTGCTCGACTGATGGAGTAATCACGAAGAAAAAGAAGAAGAAGAACAAAAACAACAACAAGGAGAAGAAGAAGAAGAAAAAAAAGAAGTATTAGAGATAATCACAAAAAAAAAGTGTTTCAGAGAGAAAAAGTGAGAAAGCATAAGATAAAATTGAAGGGAGAATGAAGAAACAATGTGAAGAGTGAAGTAGAGGAGAGGAGAGAGATTTTTATTGTAGAGGATTTGCGTCTTTTTCTTTGTTTGTTTAATCTTATTTTCTAAATGGACATGATTTTGGGTGAAATTCACAAGTCTACCACTAGGGTTTGGTTGTGGGTGTGTCAGTGGGACACATTTCCCTAACATTTGGATTTAGTTGCACGAGTTTTGCATTTGCCAACAAGACAATGATTTCTTTATTTGGTGGACAAGTTATTAGTATTTAGTAATATTTATTACACTTTTTTAATTGAGTGTAATAAAAAACAAAAAAAAAAAGATTATATTTGTCATCATGTTTTATTGGTCAACAATATAACTTTTTTATACTAATAATGCAAAAAAAAATTGTAAAAAAATAACATCTTTTAAAATGTACTATATTGTTATATATATATATATATATATATATATATATATATATATATATATATATATTATTAAAATAAAAGTATTTTTTTATAAAGTATCTGACTACTAAATAAGAAATCAGAAGAAAGAAAAAACAAAATGTCATTTTAACTACCGCATGTCCTAATCTATCCTATTTTGTCTACCTTTTAGCAAATTGTTCTTATTTTATTTTGATTATCATTTTACAACATGAATGAAGTTTTTTTATTGTACCATTAAATATTTATTATGAAGTTAAAAAAATAAAACAAGAAGTATAAATAAGATAGAATATAATTAATATAAAAGACAAATGATGCCGTATATATCTAGAAATTATATAACTTTTATAAAATCTAAAATATTAATTTCATTTCTTAATTTTGTGCCACTATCCTTAGCATCATACAAAATAGGAAAATAGTATAACAAAAATAATTTCTAAGATAAAATTATTCAACACTTTATTGATGTTAGTTAATTTCTTACTTAGAATATGTGAAGTTTATTCAAATCATTTAAAACGATATTGTTGGTAGATAGGAACAATAAAGATGAGAGCACATTTATTAAATAAATAAGTAAATATAATTCCATGTAAATATAGTGTAATGTGTTTTTTTTCATCATAATATTGATACGAAATATTTATCAATTTTATTAATAGTTAATCTTTATATAAAAACTTATGTAAAATATTTATTAATTTTATTAATAATTAATCTCTATATGAAAACTTCTTTAGTAAATCTCTCTATCCAATTAGGTTTTCTCTATTTATAAAGTTCAACATTTGAGACTTTATTTAAAAAATAGAACTCTGCATTACTTGAATGTTTTTTCTATTTATAATATTTGAATTTGATATCTTGCTTGAAAAAATCAAACTCAATATAACTTAAACATCTTACTACAGTGTAAAGCGTTTGTAATCACTATTATATAAGATAATAATAATAAAAATAATAGGGATTGCCAGCATTTTTTATTTTTAGGAAAAGCATTGGAAAGAAAAATCCTTGTCATATGAAACTAGTCTTCAAGTGCCAAATCTTAAATTCAAAAGTATTCCGTTAGAAGTGGATATACAAGTTGGCTCATTCGTTTAGGCTCGCATTGTGATGATCCGCAATTTAAATGGGTTAGTCAGCCTACACAGAATGAATGGTCTAACTTTAGTTTTGCATTTGCCCCTAGCATGCAGGCTAACGTGGACCGTATATGAAAAAAGGGTAAAAAAAATGAGTAACGACTTCTACATATTATTATTTGAGAAAAAGAGTGATATATTCTCATCAATATAATATATGATAAACTTATTTTGCTATATATTATTATTTGAATTATATAATAATTATTTTGAAAATTATATAAAAGATATATTGTAAACTTATTTTGCTATGTCAAGACATAATCAATAAATTCTTATTATTTATCATTTTTTTTCCATTCAGTAAAATCAATAACTTGCATGATTTTATACCATATCTCATTCTTGTTTAACTAGGATCTTGTCACACTATTCTAAAGTATAATTCCTCTTGAAAAATATTTGATGAAGATCTATAATATTATCTTATACTTAGGGAGAATTGAAAAAATAAAAATAAAATTATTGATATGATATGATTTATGATGTGATAAGAAGAAAAATAAAAAATATATTAGATGTTTAAAATATATGAATGTATGTCTATGATTACTCTTCCCTCTTCAACCTCTAAGGTGGCATAACATTCTTAGTTTCTAACGGCCTAATTGCTAGACATACACCCTGTTTTCTATCTCACACACACACAATCTAATACTTATAACCTGGACAAGTCATAAATTGACATCTCACACTAATCGTATTTACATATGATATAAAACACACGTGTTGTACCTAGTTGCAATACAACACGATTCACACATTACATTACACAAAATGCATATGTATGTTATGCTCCCTAATCTCTACTCCATGCATATGTGCTACCTTTACTGATCGTCAAGAAAGTATATTAGTAGTAATTAGTGTTTGACCATGAAGAAGTGCCACTAGTCTATTAGTGCCTTCGGCTTTAGCAAACTCAACAAACATGATATTCTTTGGTGACTAGTCAAGGTTACCCAGCTTTTCCAATATGCTCCGACTCCATGGAATCAACATGGGCATTGGAGTTTCCACACCAGATATAACACCCCCAAGGCCAAGGAAAACAACCTTTTGCGACTTCAATCATCAGAAGTCCTACATACTTTCCTACAACAGATATATATCTCTAATCTTATGATGCATGATCCATACACAACCCACATGGATCTGCTAAGCATTTCACATTGAGGGTCCTACCTCTCATAAGCATACCATGGCTTTGGATTACACATAAGCATGTTAGGTAGTTCTTGTCATAGAGATCCATAAGTTCTCATATATCACAAAGTATTTAACACAAGCCAAGAACATACACATTTCTTACAGCAAGTAAACAACCACAAGATACATATCCAATAAGGCATTCAAGCAAGAACAAATCATACGGTAAATAAGGATAGAAGGGAACGACATGAGCTCGTAGCTTTCACACGAAGCTACGACATCAACTCTGGTGTCTCAAAGGGTCATACTTAATGCAGATCACCCATGGAGTTTAGCACCACTTTGCTTTACCTCCAGACTAAGTCTTTTCAAGGTCCACTCTTAGTACCAGAAGACTGGTGCTTAACGCCATTTATGTTGGAGATTTACTAATATCATCACGCTTAATTAGTGCCAGAACTTTGGGTCTCCAAAACTCTTTTTTCTTTCTTCTCTCCTCTTGTTTTTTCTTTTCTTCCTTTTACTTCTGACGACTAACCCTAACCTCTCCCTACATTCCTTTGTCATTGCACATGGATGGTCTTGATCTCTTGTTGGGCTTTAGTTCCTAACTTTGAGTACTATTAGTCCATTCCTATCAATTCCTAGCCCTCTGATATAATAATAATAATAATAATAATAATAATAATAATAATAATAATAATAATAATAATAATGCCTTGCATCTTTTATCCATTATCATATTGGGAAGGCACTAGCAAAGGTTTCCTTGTGGTTCATGTCTTGTACTCGAATTTTGGAGTGCTACAAGAATCTCTAGTTTTATTTTAAATGCATGCACATCATTTGATACCTTTATGCATCATTATCAAACTTGCAATTTCACTCGTAGAATCGAATGAGTTTACCAGTTCACAACCATTAACTTGTTTAACTTGCAAGTAAAAAAAATTTTGTGGGCTCACCCAAACTTTCGCATAGTCATTCAAACTCACGAGTTCTGGACGAGTTTAGTTGGGCAAAAAATGAGACAAAATGACACTTATTTTGGAGCTTTTGAGGTGCAATTTTAGACAAAAACTTTAGAGTCGATTATGTCCCGGGATGTCCCTCATCCCTCTCATTCTTTCTCTTCCCGGTTTCTTTTTGTTCTCTTCTCCCTCACAATTTTTGTCTGGTTTGATCTTCCTCACGCCAATTCGATCGAACTCAGTTCAGGTTACTGCCACTTGTTATTAGTTGTTTCGATGTTGCTTGTTTTGTGAGAAGAGTGGACCAAAGAAGAAGATGACTCAATTCAAGGAGAAAGAATTAGAGCCTTATTTAGAACGACCCCGTACCAGGATTTTTTCTTTTTTACTTTATACTTTAGTAATTTTTGTCTTATTTGGAATTCACGGTTTCTTTTTTGAATACACAATGAACCTCTTTCATTTTAACTATTGAACCCTCATTCGAGTTTTTAATTTCTTTTAGACAAAATTTAGAAAAATAAATAAATCAAAATTTAAATCTAGAAACAACATAATCTAATTATAATCACGTCTAATTTTCTAATCAAATTTAAATAAACATATTTTTAATCAAGAGATTGACATATTGTAGGAAACTAAATAAAAATGTTTTTAATTAAGATATTTTTTTAACAAAAAATATTATGATAATCCATTCAACTTTTTTTAAGAAAATAATTATGATATGATCTGTTTAATGTTAATTGTGACAAAAAAACATGACGTTTTATGTGTATGATATCATAAGTTATTATATAATAATACTTGTATGGTATATTTTCTATTATTTATAGGTTTTTAATATTATTTTTATATTGAGTGGATTCTGTGAGATTATAAGTTGACTCTACAAGTCAATTATGAAAGTTTCACAAATTTATATAAATTGTCGATTTTGATAACTTTTTTCTTTAAGGTTTGAAAAACAACTATACCCCTTTTAATTGATCATTGATTAAGCTTATGTTTGAGGTTTTTATTTTGGAAAACTTGTTTAGGGATAAGTAGGAATTTTTAGTTTGAGGTGGGGTATAGCAAAACTAAAAAGAGAACCTTGAGTTGACTTTGAATTAAATGAAAAACAAAAAGGCAAAGAAATTCATAAAAAATGAGAAACAGAAAACAAGAGGAAAAAAAAAGAAAGCAAAAGATAAAGAAATTTAAAAATTCAAAAGAAAATGGTTTGCCATAAAATGACAAGAATTTTAAATCGAGGTGATCAGGTGAATGAGGGTGAGTAAGATTGAAAAATTTTCTTCTAAAAAAAAAATTTGTATCTTTAAGCTCCGCATGATTAATTTTTCAATCAATTTAGAAAACATATTCTTTCTCTTATGTGGAGCGATATATATTTTTTCAAGGTACCAGAAACACATTTTAATACACATACACATCTTCGAACACATTTTCTGTAATTAATTAAAATTTTAAAAATTATATAATAAAAAAGAGAATAAGTGTGTTCCTTGCATTTATCTTCTCTTATATACCTAACCTTGGTTTTATTACAACCGATAAAAATTATCTAATTTTTTTATTTGATTTACAATTTTTAAATAGTTTAATTACTTATTTAATTTCTATAATTACAAAACCTTTTTCTTTTAATTTCAATACTTAAAAAAATCTCATTAGTTCCTACATATCATTTTTAATCTTTATTAGTTGGCAACGACTAAAAGAAATTAAAATTGGTACGCAAATATTAAAAGAGAAAGTTTTTGTAACTATAAAAATAAAACGTGTAGTTAAACCTTTTTAAATCTTGTTATATATATGACCTAAAATGTTAGAGGTTATTATCCTATTGGATGGGTTTTGTTGTTATTTTTTTTTTCATGTGATGTGTTTGATTTAGTTTTAATTGAATACAAAGAAAATTAACTTTGATCATACAATACAAACAAAAAATAGGCTGTTAAGATTTAATTTAATGGCTTATATTATAAAAAAATATTTAATTTAATGATAAAAAGATTTAATTTAAATAATTAATATAGTGTGACATGATTAATAATATCTTAAGCATGTGATTAAGAGTTTAATTTCATATTGTGAGTAGAGACAAAACTAGGAAATATTGTTAATGAGGGAAAAATATTAAGACATTTACAAAACATTTACACTGAACCTTTCTAAAGAACTTATTATAATTTATAAATATGAAATATAATAATAGTAATATAGCAAATACACGGGGGATTTATTTTAACTATAAATATTAACGGTTCATTTATATCAGAAGATGTCAATTCCTTAACTATATTACAAAGATAGTATTATACGTTATATATAATAATAATAAGAATAATAATAATTTACGTTATATTTGAGTATATTTATTTAATTTGCTATATCAACATACTAGTTAACCCATATTTCAAAAGGTTGTCGTTGATGGGATAACTGGGTGTAGTAGCACTCAAGTTTTGAATTTTAATTGACGATTAAGAGTGTGCTTGTGAATCAGTTGTACTCAACACAATGTTGGAAAAAAAAAACTACCATCACGTTACTTTAACTTTTGTCTTTAAAATGTGTATTTTTTTCGTTGAACGTGGTTTAAACGTTTAATCAAACAAACGCTAACTTTCTTTTAAAATCTTCTCATCAATCAAAATACTTCAAGATCTTAATTATATGAATTGAAGTTTTTAACCAATCAAAACTCCAACTTCAAGAAATATGATCAAGTCAAGTTTATTATAAAATTAGTTAATTACTACAAGCAGATAGTACATTATTTGTTGATTTCATCGACGAAGAAGAACATTAGTTTTGCTACCTTACACTGAAAATTGGACAAAGCTTTGGAATTTTTGAACGAGTTAGCCCTTTAGGGAACATGTTGCAGTAGCCATAAAATAAGTAGCTCCCACACAAACTTTTGAACTCATAGGATTCCCACCATCAATATGGTCCTTTACAAATGCTCTATACATAATCAAACTCATATATAATTTGATGGAACTCTCCCTCTTGATTATCATTGGTTAGTGGCAACACTACACAAACTCAAACGTGCCAGGTGTCATTCTACACACATAATTATCCCAAATTCCACCATATTAGTGGACAAATATCTTTCCTCCAAGTTAACAAAGAACGTAAGCAGTGGCATCTCTTGGCCACATTTAGGTGATTAGTCCTAATTCAAATGGACCACATCTTCAACAAGAGGACAAAATAGCCATCTTAATTTCACCCACTAAACTCAAATTGCAACAAAATTATATTCCATAATTATATCATATAAAAAAATATGATGAAAGCATTAGGGCTATAATGGAAACAGCAGAAGGGACAGGGGAACAAAGGGGTGGAGCCCATGAATCATTCTATTAACAACGGCTAAATTCCAATACGTCACTAGAAGCTATAAACAAACTTTATATCAATGGTTTTTTTAAAATTTCTCTATTGTTCTTGATTTAACGTTGCGAACCCGTTCTTCTTGAGCAAGACGACAAACTTTGACGGCCCTTCTTTTGTTTGATTATAACTGTGTTATACTATTATTTAATTATTAGGATTACTAATAATATACTTTCTTACATATCCTAAATAAGAAATACCATCAAACGTCTCACACAGATAATTTTATTGTACATAGTAATTCTGTCGGTTTGAACAATATTGCTTTTTCAGCCGAGGACATTTATGATCTAAACCAAGATATCCTAAATAAGAAAAGAAATGGAATTTATAAAATTTAAATTATTTTTAATAATTTTCAGATAATTAATAATGAAAAGTATATTTATAAGAGTACATTAACAAAATGTGTCCTAATACTTCTGTGTGCTTCTTTAACTGTATTGCTCGGCCACTCCAAAGTTACGTTCCTTAATTAGCTTCCTGCTAGTAGTTAATTATGGATAAACGTCCCACGTTGACGAAGCTCGATCTAGTTGGATAGATGAGTTCTCCTTAACATACTGAATATATGTTTGGTTAAATTTAATTTAAAAATAATCATTTATATAATATATATATATATATATATATATATATATATATATAAATTTTCATTTTTTTAAAAAAAAATAGTGATTATTTTCATGAAAATAATTTAGACTAAGCATACATTATAATTTGATTTATAATTATGAAAAATTATTAATATAAGAGAGACAAAACTTATCTTAATAATCTTCATACGGTAAAAAAAGTCTGGAAAACTAAAATATCACAGGCAAATATTTCAATGTATTATCAGTGTAAATTTACACGGTTAATAATTTTACTTATCTTAATATAAGAGAGATAAAACTTATCTTAATAATTTTTTTTTTTTTTTACTTTTTCTGTCGTGACCTTGATGCCTAGTAGCTCGCCTAACATACACAAGAGTCAAGAGTTACCTTTGGTCCCTTTGAATAATGCACTTAGTTAACTCACTTTTTCTCCACATAGGCTCTTAAGAGCTCCACTGTAAATTATAAAATAGTAACGTTTAACCAAATTTCACTCGCCCCAACCATCGTCTAATTTATTAGACAATCTAGTTGAGAAAAAAAAAGTATTTATACTACATATATATTCTTAAACGGATGTTACTTTAATTTTATGTATTCAATATATAAACTGTAAAAAATATGTGATACCACTTTTAAAAAAAATTCATGTCGTTTAGGTACAGAAAAATGTTAAATACTACAGTAATATACATATTTTCTTTCATTGAATTTTTTATTGGGAAAGTGATTTACATTATATTATATTTAAATTGTTTCTTGAGTGCATATTTTTCAAGTAAACTAATAAAGCCCCTTCTAATGGAGGTATTTTTCGTATTAAGAGTGATATTTTGCACAGTACCAAATTGTTTATTGAGATACATATTTTTCTTATGAAGCTTCGATGTTTAATAGTAGTAGTAAGAATTAAAAAAAAAAAGAAAAAAGAAAAGCATTGTAGCACTTCACTTGTCAAATACTGGGTGATTATTTATGTAAGAATAATGTTGTTTTTTATGTCAGAATAATTAATTAATTTTTAAGATGTGGGAGAGTTAATTAGTTGCGTGACTCATTTAATGAAAAAATTAGAGTTAATGGATTAAATTAAAGAGAAGATCGAGTTGTTTAAGTTATATGTAGTAGTTAGACCACTTAAAATGGATACAAAGTAAAATAAAAAAAAAATGAAAAATTAAGCTCTGCTTGGTTGGAGATGATCTAATCGTACTGCTACATAGTTAGAAAAAAAATAAAAATCGTACTAACATTTATGTACGTGAAACTCAACAGTATATGTTAGGATAGCTTTATAGAAGCTAAACAAAAAAGTAAAATGTTGAAGTACGAATGGTCAACTAAATTCAAATGAAGCTCAGTATATAGTTATGCAAAATTACAAATACAAAAAATAATTACAAAGGCAGCATTAGTCGAAGTTGGCCGATATATCTGTTTCTGCACGCAGATATTGCAGGCATGCAATGTAAAAAATTGAGTTTGGATGATTTTGTGGCTAGTAGTGATTAACACGGTTCAATTTGGAATTTAGCAGATATTGACCATGCAATCGATCGTATCCCTAAGAGGATATATCTCAAATGCTTAGCAATATAACTCCTCTAGCTAGACAAAAATATAAGTGAAGAATTATTTAAATTTCGTATATTTAAATATAAACAAATTTTAACTACTTCATCCCTATTTAATATCATTATTCCAAAAAGACTTTAAATTTAGACAAAAATATAAGTAAAAAATTGTTTAAATTTAGTATATTAAAATATAAATAAATTTTAATTAATTTATCCATTTAATATCATTATTCCAAAAAATAATTTAAGTTTAGACAAAAAAATATAAGTAAAAAATTATTTGAATTTGGTATATTAAAATATAAATAAATTTTAACTGATTAAACCCATTTAATATCATTATTCCAAAAATACTTTAAATTAATTCAAACTTGAGTATCATCTGATAAATATGATTAAGGATAATTTAATAAATGTAGTTATTTTTTTATGAAGTAAAAAAAATAAAATGTATTTAACTAGCATCCTTACTAAATATAAAATTAAGTATTTTCTTTTAATATTGAAGTCAGAGGAAAATATATTCTAAAACATTCTTTCTGATGTAAAGAATAAGTGGGGATACCAACTTCACGAGATTAAGGGTGAGTTTATTTAAAAGAAATAAATTTTAAATAAATATTTTTTATATAATTTTTTTAAGAAACAAATAGGATTTACTTCTTAAAAAAATATAAAAAAAATTTAAACAAACACAACAAGTTTAAACAAACTTATCCTAATTTACTTGCATTCAGTGTATCCAAATTAAATTCCTTTTCTAGATCACAAATTCTACGCATATGAACCTAGTTAGTAATAAGAATGATATTTTGCACAGTACCAACGTACTGGTGGCATTTTCACAACCTAATCAAACCCATCCAAGTTGCCGGGAGTGCAACTTGCAAGTACATGAGGCACACATTATAAACATTAAAAATTAGAAAGCACGAAGATGCGTACAAACTTCAAATGGAGCATGGGAATATACCTACATTCATACGCACACACTTCCAAAACCTTACACACATATATATAGAGAGAGAGCATACATAGATGAGTATCATATAAGCCACCAGAGTGTTTTTCTCAATCCAATCATACACACCATATTACCTAAAAAAAATACTCAACAACTAAACCCAAACCAAAACAAGCTAGTTTAGCTAATCAAAAACACTAAAATCTCTTTCTCTTTTTTTTGGCCTTTTTTATTATTCTAGCTAGGAGTTAGTCATGGCTGGAGCTGAAGCTACAAAATATGCTTCTTCTGCTACAAGTCCAACAACCACTGCGGCAAACAACATGGCCACCAAATCGAACAAACCAACCATCAGAAGGTTCATTGGGGTGAGGCAAAGACCCTCAGGAAGGTGGGTGGCTGAGATCAAAGACTCTTCTCAGCACGTGAGATTATGGCTTGGAACCTATGATACTCCAGAAGAGGCCGCAAGGGCTTATGATGAAGCAGCACGAGCTCTGAGAGGTGAAAATGCTAGAACCAACTTTGCACCAGTGAGCCAAGTCATACTGGGTCAACAACAATCAGGCTCTAATAATAACCTTTCAACTGGGTCTGATATTGGGAAGCATGGTTTGAGCTTTGCTTCCTTGAAGGCCAAGTTGAGCAAGAATCTTCAGAACATTATGGCTAGGGCAAGTGATCACAATAACAACAACAAGTCCTCAAAGAGTAGGGTGAGTGACCACTTCACCTTTGCCAGCATCTTCCACCGTAGGAGCTACCAAATCCCTGAAGGGGACACGATGAAGAACATTGACAAAGTGGTGCAGCCTAGTATTATTGTGCCTCCTATGGAAGCTGGTGGTGTTGGTGACTATAATTCTTCTGTTGCTAATTGGGAAAGTGCTTCTAGTGTCTCTGATTGCAGCTCTGAATGGGTAGGATTCGGGAATTCGAAACTCGGGTTGGAGTCGGACGGGTATGAGATAGGGGAGGCTAGTGTTGGTGATCAAGGGTTCTTGGAGCAGTTAATGGGGTGGATTGAAACCCCTGATATTAGTGATCATCAAGGTGAGGGTTCAAGGAGTAAGAGGTTCAAGGTGTCTTCTTCTGTGCTTGTGCCACCTACTTTCACTGGCTCTTCTTATGATTGTGGATCCCCTTTTAGTGGTTATGCCTCTCCTTATAATAACGGTTATGCTTCTCCATATAACAACGGTTGTGCCTCCCCTTGTAATGGTTATGCTTCTCCGTATTACAATAATAAGAAGTGAATGAAACTGGAAGCACATGTACTGATATATAATCATGGAGCCAGGTTTTGAATATCTTCAAAAAGTGGGAAGCATAAGAGAATAACTACTTGTTTCGGTGAAGGAAAGTTAATGTTCACTGCATGTATATAGAAAAGATACAGAAAAGAGAACTTGGTTCTGGGAAAAAGGTTAATTTTGTCATGGACATGAAATTAATGATGCAAGTTTGGCTAGCTGCAAAATTAACTCTCTTTTGATCAAGTTGGATTTTATTATATCTGTACTGTTTGTGATATGTAACATACATATGAACATCAGGCTAGGATAGTTTGAGTTTGAAAGCACAAAGGGGCATGTGATGTACATGGATGTGCCTATATATGTGTATGTAATATATATACATCCTTGTATGAAAATATATTGGCAATTACTTTTCAGTCAAAAGAAACCACACATGGCACATCCATTCCTTGGCAAATACTGCACTATTTTCCATTCACTTTTGTCTCCTTACACGTGGGGCCGGGGGTAAATTTGAATCTATTGAAAATTAGAGGAAATAATATGGCTGTTTACGGAAGTTCCAATGTGGAGACTTGATCGAGACCAAGCCCTCGAGTTAGTTTTTAATTGGGCAGGGGAATTAAAGTACTTTTAGCTATGAATAGGCATGCACCTATATGTAGTTGGCGCAATGTCATAACTAAGAGGTTCGTGTTTTTATCTGGGTTAGCAGATAGCAATCAATAGCAAGCATGTGGAATGTTAATTATTATCAAATTTTTGGTCTGGATGGAGTGCCTTTTCAAACATGCAGCCAGCTAATGGAAAGAAGCTAAGGAAACCTCTACAGTAATTTCTAAGGCAGTTCTAGGTAAAACTAATGTAGAAAGGAGAATATTATTAGAATATAAAATATTCTTTGTAATATTCCTTGTCTATTATATTTTTAGTAATAGCTTTATGTGAATTAAATAGCATTGATTCTGTAGAATCAAGAATTAAATAGCATTGATTCTGTAGAATCAAATTGATTCAAAACTATTGTATATATACACACTTGAGACTATGAAATAATCAAGCCAAAATATTCTCTATTATTGTTATTCAATATGGTATCAGTAAGTTTGATACTGATCTCTCATTCCAAACCTAAACTCTAGCGCCGCCCTCATTCTCGTTACTGAATCCCAAAAACTCTTGAATCAAATTCAACTTTCCTCATCCATGGCTGGCTCGAATCCTCCCTCTCCACCATCTTCTGTTACACATCCTGCACTCACAGTCCCCAACATTACCAATTTTATCAAAATTAAGTTAGATATAGAAAAGAGTCAGTACAACACTTGGTCAGAATTGTTCAAAATCCATGCAAGAGCCTACCAAGTTATTGATCACATTATTCCCTCCTCTGCTGATGATACACGTGATATATCTCTCCAACAAACAGACCCCAAGCTTTGGTCACGCCTTGATGCTGTTGTTCTCCAATGGATCTACGGAACTATTTCCGATGATTTGCTGAACACAATCATTGAACGTGACACGACGGCAGAAATGGCGTGGAACCGCTTGTTTGAAATCTTCTTTGATAATAAGCATTCCAGAGCACTCTATCTCGAACAAGAATTTTCGCGAGTGCAGATGGAACAATTCCCTAATGCTTCATCATACTGTCAACATTTGAAAACACTATCTGATCAATTGTCAAATGTTGGTGCGCCAGTATCAAATGAAAGATTGGTGTTGCAACTTATTTCTGGACTAACAGATGCCTATGCCGCCGTCGGATCACAGATTCGACATGGAGAAACTCTCCCGCCCTTCTACAAAGCCCGTTCAATGATTGTTTTAGAGGAAACAGCAAAGGCGAAAAAGGCTGCAACCGTTACAGACAATTCTGCGTTTCTCGCTTCTCAAGATGTCAGCACTGTTACTAATTCTTCTCAACAGAATTATAACAATACACCAAACAGCACCAATTATGGAGGTCGTGGCAGCGACAATACAGCCTCTAACCGCGGTCGTGGTGGCCGTGGTAATCGTGGTAGGGGTCGCAACGGAGGTCGCAATAATCGGTCACAATATTACCAATATCCGCAACAACAACAGTGGGCTGTTCCACCTTGGGCTGCACCGTGGCAACCATGGGCCACGCCACCATGTCCGTACCCAACTACGCCAAATTGGCAACATCAGTCCACTCCTCGCCAGCAAGGAATTCTTGGACCAAAGCCTCCACAAGCTCATATGGCAGCCACATCAGCAAATAATGCTCAACCATCATATGCATCAATCGACATTCAAGCTGCGATGCATACTCTTTCTATGGCTCCTCCTGATGATCAGTGGTACATGGATACCGGGGCCACCTCTCACATGACTGCAAATGGAGGTAATCTCACTTCTTATTCCAATATGAGCAATAATATTATCGTTGGTAGTGGTCATAATATTCCAGTTATTGGTCGAGGCAATGCATTAATCCCAAATTCTCACCACCCCTTAACCCTACATAATGTCTTACATGCACCTCAGTTAATTAAAAATCTTGTTTCTGTAAGAAAATTTACCATTGACAATGATATTTCTGTTGAATTTGATCCATTTGGTTTTTCTGTGAAGGATTTTCAGACAGGGATTATTTTAATGAGATGTGATAGCTCAGGCGATCTATTTGCCCTACAAACCCCTACTAAAATTCTCTACCAAAAAGATCCGTCATATTCTCACCTTAAAGTTTTTGGTTGTCTCTGTTACCCTCTTATTCCCTCTGTAACTAGAAATAAATTACAGCCTCGCTCAACTCCATGCGTCTTTTTAGGTTATCCTTCAAATCACCGAGGTTATAAATGTTATGAGTTGTCGAGTCGTAAAATTATTCTTTGTAGGCATGTTATTTTTGATGAAAATACGTTTCCGTTTTCTGCCTTGAATGCTCCTCCAACCTCTAGTTATGATTTTTTGGATACAAGCGACACACCATTTCTTAACACCGATCCAACCTCTTCACCCCTCATGACACCAACGCCTAACCAACATTCCCCTCATCCAAATACTACCCCATTACCAACACCTATCTCATTACCCAATCGCACTACTACGACCCCCACCTCCCAACATATGCCATCATCAACCTCTGTCCCTTCCTCCACACAAACTACCGAACCAATCAGCTCATCATCACCATCACCCCCTTCCCCTCAAATGACCACTAGAGCACAACATGGCATTTTTAAGCCTCGCAAACTTTTCAATCTCCACGCATCAGCTTCACACTCAATTTCTCCCTTGCCTACCAATCCCATTAATGCATTACAAGATCCTAATTGGAAAATGGCCATGACCGACGAATATAATGCTCTTATTGAAAATAAGACGTGGGACTTAGTGCCCCGTCCAACTGATGCTAATGTTATCCGAAGTTTGTGGATTTTCAGGCATAAAAAGAAAGCTGATGGTTCATTTGAAAGGTACAAGGCTCGGCTAGTAGGTAATGGTTCGAATCAACAGACTGGTGTCGATTGCGGAGAAACCTTTAGTCCCGTAGTTAAACCAGCAACTATTCGAACGGTTCTCAGTATTGCTCTTTCCAAATCATGGGGTCTTCATCAGTTGGATGTCAAAAATGCTTTCCTACATGGTAATCTCAATGAAACCGTGTACATGTACCAACCTGCTGGCTTCCGCGATCCGCAATACCCTGATTATGTATGCTTGTTGAAGAAGTCTCTCTATGGTCTTAAACAAGCACCTCGTGCTTGGTACCAACGCTTCACTGAATTTGTTGCTACCTTGGGCTTTTCTCATAGTATATGTGATAACTCATTATTCACCTACCACAATGGCAATGACACGGCCTACATCCTTCTTTATGTAGATGATATCATTCTCACTGCATCCTCTGACACTCTACGCCAATCTATCATGTCTAAACTGAGTTCCGAATTTGCTATGAAAGATTTGGGTCCTCTTAGTTATTTTCTAGGTATCTCAGTTACCAGGCATTCCAGTGGTATGTTTCTCTCTCAACATAAATATGCTGAAGAAATCATTGAGAGAGCTTCCATGTCCTCCTGCAAACCGGTTTCAACTCCAGTGGATACAAAAGCAAAACTCAGTGGAACCTCTGGCAACCCATATCATGATCCATCTGAATATAGAAGTCTTGCTGGTGCTTTGCAATACCTTACTTTCACAAGACCTGATATTTCTTATGCCGTTCAGCAAGTATGTCTTTTCATGCATGATCCAAGAACACAACACATGACTGCCTTGAAGCGAATCATTCGATACATCAAAGGCACCATCACTCACGGTTTACATCTCTCTCCCTCCTCAGTTGACAAACTCACCACATATACTGATGCTGACTGGGGGGGATGTCCGGACACCCGCAGGTCCACGTCCGGTTATTGTGTTTATCTTGGAGATAATTTAGTTTCATGGTCTGCCAAACGTCAACCAACTCTTTCTCGTTCTAGTGCAGAGGCAGAGTATCGTGGTGTTGCTAACGTTGTCTCTGAATCCTGTTGGCTTCGAAATTTACTCTTAGAACTTCAGTGTCCTATTGCGAAAGCCACACTAGTATATTGTGACAATGTTAGTGCTGTCTACTTATCAGGAAATCCCATTCAACACCAACGCACTAAACACATTGAAATGGATATTCATTTTGTGCGTGAAAAGGTTGCTCGTGGCCAGATACGCGTTCTACATGTTCCTTCACGCTACCAAATAGCTGACATTTTCACAAAGGGCCTTCCGCTGCAGCTATTCAGCAACTTCAGAGATAGTCTCAACATTCGTCCTCCTCCCGTTTCGACTACGGGGGTGTATTAGAATATAAAATATTCTTTGTAATATTCCTTGTCTATTATATTTTTAGTAATAGCTTTATGTGAATTAAATAGCATTGATTCTGTAGAATCAAGAATTAAATAGCATTGATTCTGTAGAATCAAATTGATTCAAAACTATTGTATATATACACACTTGAGACTATGAAATAATCAAGCCAAAATATTCTCTATTATTGTTATTCAATAAATATTGTAAAACCAATGCAGGTAAAACTAATGTAGAAAGTAGAATATTTTAAAATCAATGTAAAAAGTAATATATTATAAGATACCCATGTTAGAATGTTTTGGCATTCTAAGATAGTCTTTCGGAACCATTATTGTTGACTCACCTACTTTTTACAACACATGTTATAATGACGTCACATAATTGATGTAGTATGTCAAAAAATAATCGATGTAGAAAGTACTTTCTCCAGTATTGAGTATACTACAGATTGGTAAGTAGTTGTCATATTTTTCTCAAAATTTGTGGGATATAGAGAGGATATATAGTTTATATTAAAAACTAAAAATTACCTTCGTGAAAATCTAGCCTTTTATTGTTCTAGTTCCAAAAATTCAAATGATGATTTTCTTTTTGGAAAAAAAGTATGCCCGTTGACATATTTTTTCACCGAGTGTGAAAAATGTAGTTTCATGCCGGGTGATGTTGGCTTTCATTCTCAACACCAGATTACTTGCTAGTTTAGCTCTCATTGGTTTATGGTTTGAAACTGTTGTTGCCACTTTAATCCTAATCTCAGCTATGGTAATGGACATGGTTTGAAAATGGTAGTGTAATTTTTCTTCCGGTTTAAAATAAATGTTGTATTGAAAAGAAAAGAAATTTAAAATTTTAATTATTCTTTTACTAATATCCATATATAATAATTATGATTTTAATTTTTCAATGTAATATTAATATTAATATTAATGTTAATTTTATAAAATTATTATTATCTTTTATTTATTTATTAGTTTTTTATTTATATAAAATAATCCAAGACGATATTTATTTTGGGTCATGACTGCACTTTAAAAAAAATCATACTCAAATATTTGTGTGAATAATAACTTTAATATTCATGTTTTTCTAATTTTCTTCTATTAGGTACTTAAATACTCATATTTATTTCTTATCCATGAAAAATTGATAAATAAATAATACTACAATTAAAAAAACGAATTATATTTGTTTCTATTTATAAGATTCAATTATCTCATTTTTTATATTAAGAGAAATAGTTAACTTAGATAGTAATAATAAATTTTCCCTTTGAGTATTTTTTTCAAAATATTATTGTCATTAATGTTCATTCCCTTCTTTTAAATATTTGTTAATACAACCTCTTTCTTTATAATTTTATTTAATTAAGGACCAGTATTTTAGTCTAAAAATAATTAATATAAAAAAGGTTATGAATTGGATATTATATAAAAAAACTTTTTTCTGATTTTTATAAATAAAAACAGACGTAATAATTAAATTAAACTTCAGACAAAAATCTTTTACAGAACTTAATATAATCATAAACATCATAATGGAAATGATATTTTTTTTGCTTTGCATAAAGAAATGTGATATATTATCTTTTAATATATATTTTTTCCATATAAATTAAAAATAGGTATATAGTTTATAACAAAATCACATACTTTACTCAATCCTCTAAGTTAAAAATGTGATCTTTCTTTTAGCATGTAAGGATTAGAAAACTTGATATATTTTTTCTTTTTTGGTGAATTAAATAACATGATCTTTCTCTTCTTTTTTTGTGATCTTTTCTTCTTTTGATATTAAGGTATTCATACCCGCAGTTGTATCCATTAATGTTTTGTGAATAATTAGTTGTACCAGACTCCATAAGTACTCTGTATATAGTGTCAATGTAAATTTTTTTACAATGTGAACTAATGAAAAAAATCATCATAGGTATTTAATGTAAACAACATGCATAATAATTTATGATTATAATTAGATAATAGTATAAAAATGTCTTGTATGAGAGGAGAGGAAAGAATGGAAGAGAAAAGAAACAGTAAAACCATGTTGTTTTTGTCATGTGGTTCTAGTTTTGTGATCTATCCAAATGAAAAGAAAGAGAAAAAAATGTAATAATACATTAAATGTCTAAAATATTCTTATCCTTGTATATTTGTTTCCTCATAATTAAAGAGTATTTGTAGTATTTAATAGATATTTATGACATTTTACATGCATATTTAACTTTTTTATCACACTTCATTTTTTTTTTTTCATTTTCTTTCCTTAATCAAGCATACCATATTTACATGCTATTTAATCATAAAAATATTTAATAGTATAACTTAAAATTATCTTTACTAAATAAATAAATAAGAAAATAAGTCATGGAAATCAGTTTTACACAATTAAACTCTAAATAAATTATGCTGTGTTTGGATTGGCTTCACATATTCACATTTACCCACCTCTCCCCATGTCCAACTGAAGCTATAATATGTAAAGTTGAGTTGGATGTGCATTTTCGGCATGCGGGCGTAGTTCCAAACATGCAACTTTTTTTTACTAAAATGGTGAAAACAAAAAATGATTTATCCAAAATGCGTAGTATGAAAACAATTTATATGACAGATTATTTTTTGATGCGTATTTGTTTTGTAGCGGGAGAAATCACCTTGAATAATACAACCAATTGATACATGTATGATTTATTTTTGAATTTCTACGTCAATTACACTGATGTAGAAAATAATAACTAATGTAAAAAATATTTTCTAGTTATACATATATCGATATAAAAAATAAAAATATCTTACACGGCACTATTTAGGATGGTTTTTCCTACTAAATAATAAATGAGTGTTAAAAAATAACCCTAATTAAACTATATAGTTTATTCAAAAAGTTTAAAGTTTCGGTATAATTCTGTTTAAAAAAATTACTCGTAATTGATAGCATAATTTAAAAACATGGTCCGATCGATTCAATCAACACCCAATGGCATAACGGGGCCGATTTGGTTATTGGACTGGTCATGCATTTGATCCTAGATGATCTAGTCAGACCTGATCGGTTTGGGGTAAACTAGACGATCTAGACCAGTTTTAAATCCCGTTTCGTGTAAAAAAAATGCTCCAAAAAAAATCTCAAACTTGTGTAATTGTGTTATTGAATTATTATTTATGAACTTGTGTTATCAACTTTAATACTTCAATTGCTATATAAATGAATTTTTCTTAATCAAATAATATTAATTATATATAATAGATACACTACCTAATATATACAGAGTCAAATTGGACTAATTATTGGTCCATCGGTTGGACCACTGACCCACTACCTCAACTGGATCAATAATCAGACCAAATTTCACAACTTTGGTTGATAGTATATATAGAAGTGTGGCCGCCACCAAATACAAATATACATATTAACATATTTTCCGTTCTAAACTTTTTTTCTTTTGCATCTTGGGCTTTTCTTTGTGCATCCAATGCTTTTTTCCAAAATTATCCCTAACAAACTTAGGAATTGGTAATGTGTAAACTTATGGATTTGTAATTCACATGTTTATTGATTGACAATCCGTATGTATATATATGTGAATTTTACGTTATTAGCATGACATTTTAATCAATTGATTTAATAAATCAATTATGTTATAAAATAATTAATATCACTATATATAATACTAAAATTTCTAATGTATATTTAATGCATATGTAAATTTACATAATAAATTTTGTGACAATTAATTTTGGTGCATTAAATATATTAAAAATAATTAATTTTATAAACTTATATGTGTATTAAATATATATTAAAAAATTTAGTATTATATATAGTGATATTAATTATTTTATAATATAATTAATTTATTAGTTGAATTGATAAAAATTTTATAAAAAAAATAATATTAAAATTGTGCAGGGTGCACAAACCAATTTACTTGCATCTTTTAAACACAGGTATTTTTTTGTCTGCCGTCAATGGAGAGCAGGCCCGTTGGTCTAATATGTTATACCCAAACACAAGTAGGAGTAGTTGGGTTCAGGAATAGACGGGCACGCAAACGCTCAGTGGTGCTTCTTTTATCACTTCATCGTCGTAGCCACGTGGCTATATGATTTGATGTGATAATTACCTTCATCCCCTCCCACTCTTTCTCTCTCTTCACTTTCCACCGTTGGCTTTCTCTCGCGTTTTCCAATTCCCCCCCAAATCTCACGCCTAGGGTTTCTATCGCAAACCCTCCCTCCCTCCAACCAGGTACCAATCCTTCCACGGAACCTCAGATCCACCTTCCCTTATTCTCCCTCCACGCACGATCCATCGAATCCCATTTTTTCTTCTTTGATTTCACCGTTTCGGATTCGCTACGATCTTTTTTCAGATTTGAACTGGTGACACGAGGATTTTCAGTCCTCTGCTCTACCTACTGATCTATCCCGACCATTCTTGACGCATAAGACTCATTTTTATCTTCCTTGCTTTGCATCGTAGGTCGCGTGCAAAGGGATTTCGAAGCTTCGGAAGAAAAAAATGAAACCTGTTTTCTGTGGAAACCTGGATTTCGACGCGCGTCAATCTGACGTGGAGAGGCTCTTCAGAAGATACGGCAAAGTTGATAGAGTTGACATGAAATCCGGTATATCATTCTTCATCATCGTCTATTTTTTTTTTGAAGTTTTTAGGGTTAAACTATTCATTCGGTACTTGTTATCATTTTAAGTTTTGTAGGGTGTTTGTATACCACGAATAAATTCTACCCCCACAAAATCACGATGCTACCATGGAAAAGTAGAAACATCTTTTTGTTTCGTTAGCTTCACCATAAAAAGTTAATTAATTTTTTTCTCACCATTCTTTCAATACACTATTAGTCCCTTTACGAGAAAACAATTCGCTTTAGTCGTTAGACAAGTTTTATTTTATACTGCAGATTTTTTTTTTTTCTGGTGCTAATGTTGGGAACCAAAGCTCAACTTTTATGCATATGTACTAATTAAAATAGGGGAAAAACTTAAAATAGAGACAATCACAAGGACCAAATGAATAGTTGAACCAATTTTTAGTTACAATTTCTTCTTGAGGCTTGGTTTTTGTAGCTGGTCAATTACTTTTCTTACTGGGTATTCTTGCACTGTGGATTCTGGTTTTGAATGGCGCGTTTGGTATATTGGGTGGAAAAGTTGAATTTTGGCTGTGATAATTGGAAGCTTTGTTTTGTTGTGCTGGATTTGCTACGTGGTAGTGGGATCGATTGTATGGAGAAGGAAGATTGGATGTTTCAAAGATGTGTTCTGTTGCCATGAAGACGTGGAAGTTGAGACGGAAGTGTCCTATTGGGTTGAGTCACAAATATTTGAGAAAGGAAAATGTTATGTACAACCATTGAAAGCAATCTTCATTCAAAGAATTCCTGGACCCTTTTTTATGTCAGTTTAGATACATCCACCCAAATAAACAGACAGAAGAAAGCTTATAGCTTAATAGTTTTACATAGTATTGGTTATGAAACTATTAAACATTTAAAACAGTCACTTATTTGCTTTGCACATTTGGCAAATGAGAGTACAAATAGTAAAATCCTTGTGTTTCTGTTGGCCCAAAATTTACCAAGTTTTTAGTTTTTTAAAACTTTCTGTTTTCATCTTGTGTGTGAATTGGAGCATGCTCATCAACCTGGAGTCCACCATTGATTCTTCCATGATTTACCCTCCAAAACTGTCAACTTTGACTTCCGTCCTCAAATAATTCTTAGAAGGGTCGAGATGATGTTCTTTGACTAGTTTCTTTTGAATGGATGTACATTTTCTTTTCCTTTTTAAGAAAGAAAGCTGTCATTAAGATATGAACCCCCATACTCAACAATTTCTTTGTGGCAGGATTGGATTACTTGGAAAGTTGGAATGTCCATGCTCTTCTTGGATGGATGTGCTTCTCTGCATTTCTTTTCTAGAATGTGCCTCAGCTTCTCCTTCTTGTATTTTTCCAGAAGAAATAATCTGATCTGCCCTAGTCCTGCCATTCTGCATTCCCTCAGCATTCATTGCTTTTTCATTCCTCATGACTTTTGCTCAGTGTTCAATTTCCAACATGTTTCAACATAGAAACCATGATGATTTCGCAACTGTGGCAGGTGTTGTGGTACTTCTTGACAGTTTTAATTTGTGTTTAATGTTGAATTTTTATCTCATCTGCAAAGTTGATGTGGCCTTCCTCTCCAAATCATCTTCATGAAAAGGGTCTTCAATTGTTTAACTGAAATATTTATGTGCTGTTTTGTGCTTAACATTTTCGTTTCATAGGGTTTGCTTTTGTCTACATGGAAGATGAACGTGATGCTGAGTATGCAATCAGAAGGCTTGATAGAACAGAATTTGGTAGAAAGGGTCGCCGGATTCGTGTTGAGTGGACTAAGGTAGGTTGTGGTAGTAAATTGCATTTTTGATTACTAAAATGTGATGATTATTACACTACATCATGTACATACTTCAAAGCATGAGTTCGAGGAGCAAAGAATGGCATGGGATTCTTGTTCAGAATTATTTTGGAAACTTAATTTTGTTTGATTTGGTTTATTTCAATGGTAGTGTCATTTCTCATGAAACATGTTTTTGTATTCAAATGAAATGGTGCTTTTGGCTGCTGCTTATTTTGGTTGCTTAAATTGTAATTCTGGTTTATTGGTCAGACTTTAATTTTTAACATTCATTTTGTAATTATATTGTGATTTGTAGCAAGAACGTGACAGTAGAAGATCAGGTGGTGATTCCAGAAAATCTTCATCTAATTCAAGACCATCCAAAACTTTGTTTGTTATAAATTTTGATCCTGTTCATGCCAGGACAAGGGATCTGGAGAGACATTTTGATTCCTATGGGAAAATATTAAATATAAGGATCAGAAGGAATTTTGCTTTTATTCAGTTTGAATCCCAAGAGGACGCTACTAGAGCTTTGGAGGCCACCAACCTGAGGTTTGTAATTGCCTTCTCAATTGTTGACTAGTTATTTCTGGCCCCCCTCCATTCCCTGAACTTTTATCCCTTTGAAATACTCTGGATTTCAGTACCTTGGGTAAAGAAGGTATGGGAAAAAGGGGATAATTGCTTATTAGTTTAAATGTCATTGTTTAATGTTTGATTTGATATGATGTGCAGCAAGTTTATGGACCGTGTTATCACTGTGGAGTATGCCATTAGAGATGATGATGACAGAGACAGAAGGAATGGATACAGTCCTGATAGAAGAGGCCATGACTCTCCTGATGGGAGATATGGTCGTGGTAGATCCCCTAGTCCTTATCGTAGAGGTCGGGGTAGCCCAGATTATGGTCATGGATCAAATCCATCTTCCAGACCAGATCCAAGAGGAAGCCCCAAGTATGAACGAGCTGAAAGCCCAATAAATAATGGGAGATATGATAGGTTTGATCTAATTTACTTGTTTCATTTTTTTAAAATAATTTTTGTTTTCATTATATTTTGACTTTTTATTGTTCATGCAGCCGATCTCCCCCACCCCGAGAAAGGTCGCGATCTTGAGGAAAAGCTGAATAGAACTGTGTGAAGTTGTTGTTAGACCATTTTAATTTCATTTTAGACCGTACTTTGACAGCAAAAACTCGAACTTGTTATTGTATTTACTGTTATGCTATGTTTGGTCAGAACCTTAATGTGCAAATGACCATTATATTAGATGTTATTATGTTGCTCATCAAGTTTTATGGTTTTTCTTCTGCTAAAGGTTTTTTTTTTTAACCATACTTGAAGCCTAAGGTAAGCCTGATCCTCATTGCTTATGGGGTTCATATTTTTTATGATAAAAGACGTAAATCTTGTCTAGTGACTTTCACAGGCTTAATCTCGTAGAGGCGTTTCTTGCATGTTCTGTTTTAATTATCTATATTTGCCTTTAGGTTTTCACTCCATATCTTGCATTTTGTCATGTTATAGTGGCCTGGCCATTTGGGTCCTGTCTCTTATTCTTTGATTTGATGTCGATTGTTTTATGCATCTTGTTATTTTATTCAATATGAAATTTACTTATTTATTTTTCTCTTGAGCCATACACAGAATGACAGATTATTTTGCGAAGTGGTACATGTGTTTTTAGAAAAAATATCCTATCAATACATAAAATATATTGAATTTGTTTAAAAAATACTTAAAAGGAAATTATTCAATTTAAATAAAGTTAATATTCAAAACATGTTAGAATTAATATTTTAGAGGATTTGTTAAGCATGATCTACCTTACGGATTAGGCTTCCTGCTTAAACTTTTAATTCTAAAAATTTACTTCCTCCTCTGTACTAAGGTATAAGAATTCCTCACTATAAGAAAAAGTAATTATGACACTGTTTAAGAAAGTTGATAATTATTTAATTTTTCTAATAAAATAAGGTTATTCTTAAAATATCTTTTATTAGGATAAAATAAATTTTTTAAAATAAAATTATAATTAAATGGAAGGTATTCTAGGAATGATATCAAGAATAAAATTAATTAGATTTATTTATATTTAAAATCAAGATATAAAATATATTTTTTTCTTGAGTGTAAGTATGAGATTAATTAAGTGTATAATAGTAAAAAATTTATTAACCAGTGTCCTTAAAACATAATTAAGAAACTAAAATAAAAAAATATTTATTATATAAATCATAAATAACATAATTTTTTTTATAAACAGCAATTTTTTGGTTAATTTTCCACGCTCAATTCTTAAAAAATCTGACCAAGCATATGACACGACAACAAAACCATTCAAAGCATCAATTTACTGTTTTTGGCATCGTTGTCAATTTAATTTGCATTGGAAAATTCTTATTAAGACTAGAAAGGTATATAAGTCAATGCATACAAAAAAGCGTGTGTAAATGATTCTTCAATCATTTTGTCTGTATGTTAGTTCTTACTATTTCTCCGCAAATCACGAAAACATACTTAAAGCAATTGGCTTTTATAATTGAAGACTATTAATTATTTTTATTTTTTGTATTAAGGTTTCTTGTTATATTTTTTTACTTAAAAATTTTAAATTCCTTAGAACTTTTTATATTATTTTCTTTCTTCCCAACTATTAATTTTTTTTTAAGCTTTTATTTATTTATTTATAATATTCCCCCTTTAAAGCTCCTTAACTTGGATTAAGTATTAGTTTTTCCATTTTAAAAAAAAGTTAATTAAATATGCCCCAGTAAAACATAAAAAACTTTATTGCTCTTTTAAATCCTTTTTGAAATACGAGTTGATTATGCAATTAACAGTAATACTCTACTCCTTTTTTCATGATTCTGTAATTACACAACTAACAATCCAATATATATATATGAAATTGAAACTACCAAGTAACAATCTAATTTTTACAAAAATGTGATACACTAACAAATTGGTTTCTAAAAAATAAATAATTTAAATTTAATTTTAAATGTGTAAAAGATACAATAAATTAATCCAATATGATAAATTGATCCTTAAACTTTTTAATTTAATGTCAAATTAATCCTAAAAAATATAATTTATTATCAAATTAATTTTTAAACATTATTCCTTCTAGACTCATATATATATATATATATATATATATATATATATAATTTCACACTGATTAAGAAAGTTGACATTATTTAATTTTACTAATCTCAAATAAAAAAATAAAATTATTTATTAAATTTTTTTCATTAAAACTTTGATATCATAAATAAAAAATAATCTAATTTGAGACTACAAAGTAACAATTTAATTTTTTACAAAAATGTGATACACTAACAAATTGGTTCCTAAAAAATAAATAATTTAAATTTAATTTTAATTGTGTAAAGGATACAATAAATTAATCCGGTAGACGATTAAATGATAAATTGATTCTTGAATTTTTTAATTTAATATCAAATTGATCCTAAAAAATATAATTTATTATCAAATTGATTTTTAAACATTATTCCTTCTAGACTCATATATATATATATATATAATTTTATACTGATTAAGAAACTTGACATTATTTAATTTTAGTAATCTCAAATAAAAAAAATAAGATTATTTATTAAATTTTTTTCATTAAAATTGATATCATAAATAAAAAAATCACTAAAAATAAAAATAACGTTAAAAAAAATAAAATTAATTAAATTTATTATAATTAAATCTACCTTTGCAAAATCACTTTCTTGCTTATATAAATTTTGAGGAAATACAACATAATGATAATATTTATACAAATTTAATAGAGAACAAATTTGTTATTCTTTTATATATTTAAAGAAAAAATCAATTTAACAGCTCGTCAAACTTTTGAGGTGGAATATGACAATTTACAATTCTATTTTCTATTTACCAGCCAACACCTCACATGCTTTGCTTCACCAAGCTTTTAATCAGTGGCATATTCGCAAATTTCCGACAAAACCAATGTCAAATGTTTGCAAATTCAAAAACCATAACGCTGAACACTGCGAACTGAACTGAACACAGTTCCTCATGATCCGTCCACTTCTCACGTGGGATTCTAGTCACTTTGAAAGTTAGCATCTGTCCCCACATCACACGTGGCAGAGTTTCCACGTCATCACATTGGTAACGTGCAAAGACAAAATCCTTAGCATTTTCAAATTTCAACAAATCCCAACGGTAACCTTGTCTGTCCAAACTACAATCTCCACCGTTCGATCATTGAACCTGCTAGACCTTTAAGCCTCATCACACGAAACATAAGCTCCCGCTTCTCCCTCAACGCTGACACTGGCTTCCACGCTGGTAAAAATTTGATTTTTGAACAGTGGGGATGAACGTTGTTGTTTGTATTGTACTTCTTTTGTCGTTTTGTGCAGTTAAAGCTTTTTTTTTTTAAATACTTTAGAGCAGGTTTTGTTTCAAAACTTGATCACCACTTTCATTTTGAGCGTGTCGTGTCTGTTTCTGAGTTATGGCACAGAAGACGTTTCTGATTCTCAGAAATTAACATGAAGGGCATGGTTTTGAAGTAAATAAATCCAGCTGTGTCTTGATTGATGAGTTTGGAAGCATTGCATTTACATTTTGCAGTGTTGGTGGGTAGTTGTTGCTCTCTATAGCCATTTCTGAAGTACACTATAGTGTGTATGTGTGTGTGTGATAGAGTGTCAAGTTTGAAGATTAAGCTACAAAGGTTTGTCCTGTTGTCTTAGTTGCTCATTCTTAAAGGTTGGTTCTTCAAGTGTTTTCTTTTTGTTGCTTCTTTGGTTTGAATTTGATCTCTTTCTATAGAAAAGAAAAATTCTGTTTTTTTTTTTCTTCCCTTTTGCTTGTGAACTTAATATTTTCTCTTATGTCTTTTGGGTTTGCAGAAACAGTGGGGAACAACAGTGATAGCTCTTGACAGGATCAAGTCTTTGAAGATTTAGCAACTCAGGTTGGTTTGAGGTATATTACTATTTACATTTATGATTTTGAATTTTCATCAATGTTAATACTTAACAGTAATTATGATAGCAATAAATAATAATAAGGGGTTATTTATTGAATATAATTGTGTTGTATACAACTTGTAGATGGAGACTTTTGTTTTGTGTCTTTCCTTCAAAGTAAAGCCTTTCCCTTTCTCAAACCGGTAGCCTTTATGAGGAGAAAGAAGGAAAAAACACATTTAAGAATTCCGCTTTTGAGGAGCCTCTCTTGTAGAAACTTAAATCCTTGATGTGGGTTGGAATCAACATGACAAACAAAACTCCCTACGTTTAACTTTGATACTCTCTTTACCAACCTGAATTTTCATGGATGAAAAGTAAAGTTGAAGGAGATTTTGTGTCAGTGACCAAATTACCCCTGAGAGGGTTTTTGTATGACATTTATACCATGTGTGGGGTGGGTCTCTTTGGCCTAATGCTTTTGATTTGTATAATATTATCCCCCGGCGGCTTCTTAATTGGACTCAATAGTTAGCCGTTACACGCCAAATCCCTCACTTTCATCAATAGCTATTCTCATCAACCATGGTTTAGCTTGTCTTTTCTTATTCACATCGAAATTTAATATATGGTTTTGAATATCCAAAAGGGCATTAAATGATCACTTGCTAAAGTAAGGGAAAAAAAGACTCGTGGGGCATCTTTAGGTACTTCAGTTTTGATGATGGTTGACTCATGCTTTCAAACAAGCTTTGTGTGTGATCATAAGATTCTCGAAGTTATTGATGTTGGTCTAGTCTTTTTTATTTCTTTTTAATGTCTGAGAATTTTCTATTGGAGTCTTAATTTATAATTTACGGATTTTATGATTGCTACTGCTCCACAACCTTTTAATTTTCTATGCTGTTAATATCATTGCTTTTCTACAAATTGGCATCTTGGTCATTTCTTTGAGCTTGGTTTTCTTCTCTTCTACAGCTTTGTTGATCATCAATTGAATTCTACTAGGCCACTCCACCGAAGTTTGAAATCATGGTGGAAGCAACTCAAGCTAATAAAGATAAAGATGCGGCTGCATTTGAAGCCCGTTCCACAGAAGACTGGTTGTTGCATGCACAGGAACTTGTTCCTGTTGCTCTTGCTAATGCAAGGGAGGTTAAGGGGTTTCCTGGTAGGTGGAAGATGATCATTTCAAAATTGGAGCAGATTCCATTACGTTTATCGGACTTGTCGAGCCACCCTTGTTTCTCCAGGAATGCTCTTTGCAAGGAGCAATTGCAGGCTGTGTCAAAGACACTTAGAGAAGCCATTGAATTGGCTGACTTGTGTGTGAAGGAGAAGTACGAGGGAAAGCTTCGGATGCAGAGTGATCTTGATGCATTGATTGGGAAACTGGATTTGAATTTGAAGGATTGTGGTCTCTTGATCAAGACGGGGGTGCTTGGTGAAGCTAGTTTGCCATTAACCGTGTTAGGTTCTATGGCAGAATCAGATATTGCAACACACAACAATATAAGAGAACTACTTGCACGCCTTCAGATTGGTCACTTGGAAGCAAAGCACAAAGCCTTAGACAGACTCTATGATGTTATGAAAGAGGATGAGAAGAATGTTTTGGCTATTTTTGGTAGGAGCAATGTTGCTGCTTTGGTTCAATTGCTCACAGCAACATCTCCACGGATAAGGGAGAAGACAGTTAGTGTTATATGCTCTCTCGTGGAGTCGGGAAGCTGTGAAAAGTGGCTAGTTTCTGAAGGAGTTCTGCCACCTCTTATAAGGCTTGTTGAATCTGGTAGTGCTGTGGGTAAAGAGAAGGCTACTGTATCTCTTCAGAGATTGTCAATGTCAGCAGAAACAACGCGTGCAATTGTTGGACACGGTGGTGTTCAGCCATTGATTGAGCTTTGTCAAAATGGTGATTCTGTGTCACAGGCTGCTGCTGCCTGTACTTTGACAAATGTATCAGCTGTTCCTGAGGTGAGACAGGCTTTGGCTGAAGAAGGAATTGTGAGGGTTATGATTAATCTTCTTAATTATGGAATTTTATTAGGTTCCAAAGAGTATGCAGCAGAATGCTTGCAGAATCTCACTTCAAGCAATGAGCATCTGAGGAAGTCTGTTATATCAGAAGGTGGTGTTAGGAGTCTTCTGGCTTATCTTGATGGTCCACTTCCCCAAGAATCCGCAGTTGGAGCTTTGAAAAATCTGGTTGGATCAGTTTCCGAGGAAACTTTAGTTTCTCTTGGTTTGGTTCCCTGTTTGGTTCACGTGCTGAAGTCTGGATCGTTGGGTGCTCAACAAGCTTCTGGGTCTATCATCTGCCGTGTTTGCAGTTCAATGGAGATGAAGAAAATAGTTGGTGAAGCTGGGTGCATCCCTCTTCTTATAAAGATGCTTGACGCTAAATCAAATACTGCTAGAGAGGTTGCTGCTCAAGCGATTTCAAGCCTAATGGTTCTGTCCCAGAATCGGAGAGAGGTTAAGAAGGATGATAAAAGTGTGCCAAATCTGGTCCAGTTGCTGGATCCAAGTCCTCAAAACACTGCAAAAAAGTATGCAGTTTCTTGCCTTGGATCACTTTCTCCGAGTAAGAAATGTAAGAAACTGATGATTTCTTATGGAGCAATCGGGTATCTGAAGAAGCTTACAGAGATGGACATTGTAGGAGCTAAAAAGTTACTTCAGCGGTTGGAAAGAGGGAAATTGAGAAGCTTGTTCAGCAGAAAGTAGAGGGGAACCATTGGAAGTTGCAAATGACTATTTGTTGTATCATGAACCTTTTTCTTTGTTACTTTTGTTTTCATCAATGTTGTTTCATTGTCTATATGAAACAAGTAGCTTAGAGTGTAAACTGTGGAATGAGAATGTTTGGTAATCTGTGTAATCATGTTTAGATTATATAATATTTTATCTTTCTGTATCCACTCTGTCTCTACTCTAATCTGTTCTCTTTTTCTAGCAACTACTCATTTTGCTAGCACTTGAACTCTGGTCAACAAGAGAAAAGTCTCAAACTTAAAGATGATTTATCCCTATTGCTCTCTTGTCTGGTTTTATAAACACTCTAGCTGGCACGTTTCCATGCAACCATTTTGTTAAAGTTTTACTTTTGTAACCGCACTATACTTTATTTGTACTGTTTGAGTTTATAAAATAGGACTTAGTAACTAAGTTGGTTTCTTAGTTTTTAGGAGAAACTCAGTTCAGTTACCCATGTTTCTTACAGTCATGTTAACATACCTTACTTTTCTATTTTATTTTTTGGCTATTTATTGTGCTGTTGTTGATGAATGAAATCAAGTTATTATTTTTCTTTCTCATCACACTACCAAACGTATCATCCCTTTGCTTCTCTTTTATTCTCTCATAAAAAAACCAACAAATTAGTATCGGTTCTTAAGGAGCTTATGTGTTTTGATTTGTGATGGATTCTGAAACAAATTTTTCCCAAGCCATTCTTCCCGTCTTTACTGGGCAAAATTATGATCTCTGGGCAGTTAGAATGGAGACTTACCAAATCATAATTCATAAGGAGAAAAAACAAAAAAGGCAAAGGCAAAGTCGTGTCTATTTGTTGGTGTCTTTCAAACCATCTTCACAAGAATCATGGCTCTCAAATTAGCAAAAGCAATTTGGGATTACCTGGAGAAGGAATATGCTAGAGATGAAAATGAGGGAATTTGAGTTGCAAAGGATGAAAGAGTCTGAGACAGTCAAGGATTACACAGACAAATTGTTGGGTATTGCCAACAAGATAAGGCTGTTGGGTGGTGATTTTGCTGATTCCAGAATAGTTGAAATTTTTTTGGTAACGGTGTCAGAGAGGTATGAAGCATCTATAGTCTCATTGGAAAACATAAAGAATCTATCTAAGATCACATTGACAGAAGTGGTACATGCCTTGCAAGCCCAAGAACAACGAAGGCTGATGAGAGAAGATTGTGTGGTTGAAGGTGCACTTCAAGCCAAGCATCATGATGACTCTAGGACTAGTAGAAAGAAAAATTTCAAGAAGAACCAGCCATCAAGCAACGAAAATGGTGCAAACAACCAAAACAAAGGTAAGGGAAAAAGGAAAAATTACCCACCTTGTCAGCATTGCGGAAAAATGGGTCACCCACCATTCAAGTGTTGGAGAAGACCAGATGCAAAGTGTAGTAAGTGCAATCAGCTTGGACACGAAGTTGTAATCTGTAAAAGCAAATTTCAACAACCTGAAGCCAATGTCCAAGTTGTGGAGCAAGATGAAGAAGATCACATTTTTGCTGCAATGTGTTTTTCTATGGCGAGTAATTCAGAGTGTTGGTTGATTGATAGCGGTTGTACAAATCACACGACATATGACAAGTCTGCTTTCAAGGATTTGAAGCCTATTGATGTCTTGAAGATCAAGATTAGGAACGATGATTATATTCAAGCAAAAAGAAAAGGAACTATATCGATTTCAACAAGTTTAGGTGCAAAACTTATCTCAAATGTTCTTTATGTACATGAAATTGACCAAAACTTGCTAAGTGTAGGTCAGTTGCTTGAAAAGGGATTTAAATTGTTCTTTGAACATAAACATTGTCTTATTTGTGACATTGCTAGTCGGGATGCTCTAAGGGTTAAAATGAGAAATAAAAGCTTCTCGTTTGATTCAACAAATGAGGAATATGCAACCTATTACACTCAAGTCAGTCCCACAGAACTCTGGCACAAGAGACTGGGTCATTGCCATCTTGAAATAATGCTAGATATGAAAAAAAAGAACATGTCAAAAGGCTTACCAGGATTTTTTGATAATTTACCAAATTTTAATGCTTGTCAATTAGGTAAACAAATCAGAAAGTCATTCTCAAAATCAGCTTTGAGAGCCTCTCAAAAGTTGCAGCTAATTTATACTGATGTTGCAGGACCTCAAAGAACACCATCACTAAAAGGTAGTCTCTACTTTGTTCTTTTCATAGATGACTTTACAAGAATGTGTTGGATTTTTTTCTTAAAATTCTAGCATGAAGTGGCTGGAGTATTTATGAAGTTCAAGAACATGGTAGAAACCCAAAGTGGCTGCAAGATTCAATTTCTAAGATCAGACAATGGGAAAGAGTATACGTCAACAAAGTTTAATCAATTTTATGAAGAAGCTAGCATTGAACATCAACTCACAGCTCCATACACTCCAGAGCAAAATTGAGTTAGTGAAAGGAGAAACAGAATCGTGATGGAGATGGCTAGGTGCATGTTGCATGAGATGAAGCTGCCTAAAACATTTTGGGCAGAGGCGGCTAATACGACTGTTTTCATGCAAAATCGGCTTCCAACAAAGGCTTTGAATGATAAAACTCCATTTGAGGATTGGTATGTGTTTAAGCCTTCATTAACCTTTCTGGTTGTGTTCTTTTTGCTCATGTTCCACAGGTTAAGCATGACAAACTTGACAAGAAAGCAATTCCTGGCATCTTTGTGGGCTATAGTTCAATTTCAAAAGCCTACAAAGTCTATCATCCTCAAACTAAAAAGATGGCAGTCACTAGAGATGTGCACTTCAATGAAGGTCAGAAATGGGATTGGAACAACTCACAAATAGCTGGGTCTTTCCTCAACAGTGTAGACAATCATCTCGGAGAGCAAACAACAAAGCTTATGCATAATGAATTAGAAGATGACCTTCTAATCAGAGGAAAAAGGCCGCTGTCCGACATCTATCAAAGATGTAATGTAGCAATTTATGAACTTGCTAGCTGTAAGGAAGCACTAAAAGATCCAAAATGGAAAATTGCAATGGAGGAAGAGATGTCTATGATACACAAAAGAAAAACATTGGAGCTGGTTGAAAGGCCTGAAGATAGAAAAATCATTAGAGTTAAATGGATTTTCCGAACAAAGCTCAATGCAGATTCCTCAGTCAACAAACACAAGGTGAGACTTGTGGTTAAAGGGTATGTACAAACTTTTGGTATTGATTATTCTGATACTTTTGCACCTGTGTCCAGATTAGATACAATTCGATTGGTGTTAATAGTGGCTTCACAAAAGGGTTGGAAAGTCTTCCAATTAGATGTCAAATTAGCTTTTTTAAACAGAACCTTACAAGAAGAAATATATGTAGAGCAGCCAGAAGGATTCGTAAAGCAAGGGAAAGAAGATAAAGTCTATCTTCTCAAAAAGGCCCTCTATGGCCTAAAACAAGCACCAAGGGCGTGGTAAGTAGGATAAATGATTACCTATTGAGCATAGGCTTTGCAATGAGCTTATTAGAGTCCATTCTTTATGTGGAACACAATGGAAATAACTTGCTCATAGTTTCCCTCTATGTTGATGATCTCTTAGTGACTGGAGATGAGTCAGGGCTTGTTGAGGAGTTCAAGCAAGAAATGATGCAAGTTTTTGAAATGAAAGATCTTGGTCTCCAAAAACTTGTTGACTCGTTGGCAAGTGTACCAAATTTGTCACAAGTAGTAAAGTACTCGAAAGTCCGAGTGTCGAATCCACATGGATTTTGTTTGTACTTAGATTAATGCAAACCCAATCTAAAAGCAATAGATAAAGAATTTCAAATAAAGATAAGAAAATATAGTAGATAAGATAAAGATTTAAAAGAAAGGATAAAAGATTTAAATATAAAAATAGAAGATAGAGAAGATAAAATATTTAAATTAAGATATGATAAAGAAAATAGAGGATAAAAGATAAGATAAGAAAAGTAGAAGATAAAAATAGAAGATAAAAATAAAATAAAATCAGAATATGATAAGGTTGGGACCTGACCTACCTTGTTTGCCTAGGATGTATGAGTTTATGATTTTTCTTTATCAATTTAGGTGACTCTGTTCTACCCACATCTGTTCAATTACTTGCCACTGATTCCTCACGATGACAAACCTATTTTATTTATCTATCTTCCAAATTCCTTTGCAAAGACTCAACAAATAAAATGCATGAAGTATGAATTCTAGATGTTTGCAAGAATGCATGGGCATAAAATAATCATTTTATTCCTAGCAATGACTTTCTTATGAAATCCTTTCTTTTTGTTCTATTAGAAGTTACCATCTCCCGAGTGTCTAACCCCTAATACCAATGCATGCATACCTTCTTTAAATCTTATTTAGAAGTTATCCTCTCCGGAACTTCTAACCCCTAACAGAATATAAAGATGAATAATGTAAGATAAAAGCAGAAAAGATAATAGAATAGAAAACGCCTTTGCATTGATAAATAGTGAGTACATCATACATCGTTTGGCTTTTAGGCCTGCCAGGCCCTAACTAGAGGCTTAGCCACTCATGGCCATTGAAGACTTTACAAATGAGAAGGGGGTGAAAGAAAGAGAGGGAGTAAATGAAACCCCTAGGAGAAGGGGGTTCTGTGTTCTTTTTTTCCTCCTTGGCTTGACCCTCTTTTTATAATTGTTGGAGTGGACTTGGACCTGATGCTAGAAATCTTTCTTTTTTGATATTTTTGATATCTTTTGGATTTGTTTTGTTTGTAATCATATCTTTTTGAGATTTCTTAATATTTTGAATATTTTTTTGGATCTTTTTCTCCTTTAATCTCTCATTTTCATATCTGCAAGCCATAAATAAGAACAATATCAAATCTTAATATTTAAGCCAAAGATAACTGTTAAATTAATATTTTTAAAGATATTTTCAATATATTTTTATTATCAAAATAACTCATATTTAGCAGTTATCAGTCTCATGACCTATCTCCTAGGAATTGAGACAAAACAAAATGAGAACAAAGTGTTTATCTATCAAAGAAAATATGCAAAACAAATTTTGAAGAAATTTCAAATGAAAGAATGCAAATCTGTTAGCACTCCAATGAATTAAAAAGAGAATCTGAGCAAGAAAGATGACACTGATAAAGTTGATAAATGTTATTATAGGAGGTTGATTGGATGTCTCATGTATCTTACAGAGATAAGGCCAGACATTCTATTTGCTGTAAGTCTCTTGTCTCTATTTATGCATTGTGTTAGTGAAGTGTATTTAAGAGCAACAAAAAGAATATTGAGGTATGTTAAATGCACGGTTGATTATGGTGTCAAATTTGAGAGGTGTCATGAATTCAGGTTCTATGGATTTTCTGATAGTGATTGAACTGGATCCATTGATGACATGAAGAGTACCTCAAGGATACTGTTTCAGCCTAGGCTTAGGAGTTTTCTCATGGTGCACAAAGAAGCAAGAGATTGTAGAATAGTCTACTGGAGGGGCTGAATTCATAGCAGCATCAACAATTGTAAATCATGTTTTATGGTTAAATTTTTTTTATGTGATTTAGACATGCAACAGAAAAATAGAATTGAAATTTTTGTTGATAAGCAGGCAGCAATTACAATTGCAAACAATCCAGTGTGTGTGACATTCTCTATCCTGGCATACATATAAATAAATAAAACATAAAAATATTGATCAACAAAAAAAAACCTTTTTCATATATATATTTCTTTTGATTGTCTTCGTTCTCAATCCTAATGCACTGCCGATATTGGCATTCTTTATTTTGCTTTCTTTCTGAAAAATTGTCTACCAAATGTTGTGAATTCCTAGATTTTGGGAAAGAGAGGGATTACAGTGCCAATGTGCATGGTGTTTCAGCCGGCAGTTGGAGATTTCCCCTATATATCAAAGCCCAACAACACAACATGCAATGACAGGTAGATATATGGGTCAACTTCATCCTTAAAAGACGTCCAAAATAAGGTGGATTTTAACTTGAGGAAGGTATTAACTGCGTATGGACTAGTCTAAAAATATTATATTTTCAATGTTACTTAAGAATTTTTTACATATTTATTTACAGGTACGATTTTAGGAGTTGAACATTTGCATTTTACTTTTTTCTCGTCTACAAGCTGTAAACAGAAGTAAACATCAAATGGCCTGAGGTTGCTAAAAGTGCTCCTAAAAAAGGAGTCTAAACCACTACACTAACATATGTATTCTTAGGAGACTATATATGAAGCACTCTTTCTACAATTTAAAAACCATACAAACATCCTGTAGATTTACAGGAGAACTTTATTCACAGAACATTCCTTTTACAACTTAAAAACCATAGTACACATACGTAGAAATACATGATAACACTATTTATGAAACACCTTATTATAACTTAAAAAACATACACAACATGCTAAAAATATTTTTTAGAGATGAAGGCCAAGTTGCCAACTTTCTCCATGTAGAGTCCTTCTCTAGAAATACACTCATGTCAAATTTATTCATAGAAAACCCTTGAACAACTTAATTTAAAGCAACGCAACCTCTTGGAACAATATAGGTCAAATATATGAAATACTGTTCTTAAAGTTTGAAAGCAACACACACCTCTACTCCTGTATAAATACAGGACCACTTTATTCATAAAACACCCTTATATACAATACGAACCATTAGCGTTTCCTATAGGTTCATACGGAAACTTTATTCATGAACACCACACTTTAACAGAAGAAAATCCCTCGATTTGTCGATAGTTATTGTCATGAATGCTGTCATTGCCTTCTTCGAGTCCACTGATTCCCCCAACCTTAAAATTATTTAAAAGAAAAATTTATTATAGATAGTAGCTGAAAGTAAAACAAATTCAAACTTTTAGGAAAATAAATCGAATCGTTCATGAGTACAGCAACTGGAACCTCAACTTTGATAAGTAAAAGATTCACAATGTTTAAACCATATCGTGCAAGGCTTGAGAAATCTTGATAGTATCAAATATTGACATTTAATTGGTTTTTATTTTTGTCTAGATTCATTATATATAGTTCTGAAAATAATGATTCTACCCATGCTTGATTAACTTAAATCCATTAACATATCTGAACTTTTTTCCCCTCAATTTCTCACAATTAACTATATATGTTATTGTTTATTATGTTCATATTCATGCTTTCATAAGATAGAAAAATATAAATGCAAGAAAGAAAACAAACTTGCTAGCATTCCATGTCTTCTGCTCTGTTGCTGTGTAAGAAGAAGAAAACTAGTTTTCAAGGGTACCATGAGCGAACGCAACAACAATAAGCTTCTCTCACCAGACAACAATTTCCTGGAACAAGTTATAACAAAAGTGAGGTGATTAGAGATGACCAAAACATATTGGGGTAAAATATATATTAATTTAACATACAAAACTTTTCAATTATGTAGAAGACAGAAACAAAGAAACGTTATTAGATATTTAATGCCTTCTCTCACTCAGTTAGTAGCAGTTGATCAGCATATATTAATTGCATGTCCATGAGAAATAATTATCAATGTATGTACTTACATACAAGTCGAGGGGAATTGTCACCAAATTAAACTAACTCAGGCTGCCTCCTCCTCAAACTGTTGCATGGGCGCAGAATTTATATCACCTTCCCAATCGACTCCATCTATTGTCACCTTCAATATTGTTCGCACTTTGTCACCAAGATGGAAAAGTTTCGTGCTGTAGCATTTGGTGAACCCCACTTCTTTCAAGGATGGGGAATTCAAAGTGGAACTCCCTGTGTAAAAAAGCTTTAAAATTTTGGTTAGGAGTCAAGAGTCAAAATCTCAAGTCATTTTCATATTTATTATTATCACCTTCTCCTTTGTGTTCATTTTCGTCTCCATCTTTAGCAATTATTTCTGTCACTGATTCACATTCCTTGTTGGTAATCTCCTCAATGTTCATTAACTTTTTGGCTTCTGAATATGTAAATAAATGTTGCATGTGGGGACAGTTGAATGTAGACACCTTTTTCAGACGAGAGAAAGACAATCTAGAAGTTGAATATACTAAGTTTGTCAAATGAGGAAAATTGAAAACATCTAACTCATGGAGCTTCTCGAATAATAACGCTGGATTGTGTTTCCAATCTAGTCTCAATTCCTTCGGGTTAGAAATAACCTAAAAATTGAAGGTTAAACAATTCGAATACAAAGGACTGTGAATTAGACACAACCAACAAAATAAAAAAAGATTGGGAGTCCAGATTCTATGGTGCTTACCTTTAGACTTAAGATAAGAGGATGACTATTAATTGAAGTACTGGTACCTTCATCCTTATTCATGAGATGTGCACTTGGAAATAACTGCTGCTCATCACAATCCAACAATGATAATTATTTAAGGTGGGGGCATTTTAGAGCATATACATTCGAGGGTAAAAGTAAGTGACCTGTGGCAAGTCATGGATATTCCAATTCTCTAAACGAGGAAACACAAACTTTTGTGTTACATTTGCTGCTGTGCCTTCTTCCTGTTAGACACATGAAAGATGAGAACTCCTTTACTATTCTTTCCCCACACTCGTGTTAGATTTGATAGCTCATATAAAGTCAATTTCTTCAACAGGGATGTTGTTTCCATAATTTCAGTGTCATCCATATAAAAATTTACCTTGACTTTGATGCTATTCTGCACTTCAAATTCTTCTGTTGTCTCTGAATGAGGAAGAGTAGCAGATGGAATTGCATTTGGTAGAGTACAATTGTCCGGCTTCAAAGTCATCAAATTGTCCAACCATTTGTTTTCCAGACCAACTTTACCATGCCAGTCCACTTTTAGCTCAAGATTATCAGAAATACTCTCGTTGTCCAAGGCTTCAAACAACTCCTATAGATAATGTATAAGTTTATTACGGACAAAATATAAAATTTGTTAATTTATTATGAATTAAAAAAAAATACCAAAAATTAAAACCAAAATTGTTTTTTATTAGAAACTCAATGCTCAACGCAATTTGTTTTATAAGGAAACAAATATGAAATTCAAATATTTATTAAGAATAAAAAACATATTGTATCCGTATCTTTAAATTGAAAGGAAACACTATACCATGTAATAAAATGGATTAGAGTTGAATCTAAGTTGCAAGTCCTGATTGTCATTCATCTTTGATTTCATAAAAACTGGGTCTATTACATAGTTATGTATGACCAGTACTTATCATTTGAGAAAAATATATTAAAATTATATAAAATTAATGTGGATATTAAGTAACTTCTATGAATTTCTTTGAAAAAAACTTATGAATGAATTTGTTTTTACTATTAAATTTGGAAGTCTATATTTAACGAAAGTCATGAATTAATATTTGGTGTTAAAATTAATGTTTACACAAAATCTCTAGTATATTTAAAATTAATGGTTAAAAACATTACATTCATGCAATAATCGAAGTAAAATCGATTGATTAATTCAAATAAAGTTCTTACATTTTGTTGGAACCTCCGCTTCACAGTGTTGTTAAGATCTTGGTGGAAGAACAAATCTTCATTTGGATCCAACGAGACTTGAATTCCCATAAATGATTCCGCTTCTATGTCTCCTTGGGAGAAAATCTTCATGTTGGGGCATTCCCATATGAGCACTTTTATCAGAGATGATAATAACAGAATTTCATTGCCTGAATAGAAACATGACAGGCTTGATAAAGAATCTAGAATTATCGTGTTGAGTCGCTCAAATTGTATCGCCTCTGAAGTAGTAGTGTCTTCTAATTCTTTTGCCAATATTTCTTCCACGGATTTGCATCGCATTATGTACATCTCTTCAAGGTGTACTAACTTTTTTGCAGTTGTGGATGTAAATAAGCACTTCAATCCATGGCAATCTTTTACAGACAAATGTTTTAGATTGGAGAATGACATTGGTAAATGTACCAAAGTTGTCAAATGACCACACGAGGAAACACATAATTTCTGCAGACGGACAAGGGATGAGGTTGTCAAGTGTCCAAGCGTTTTGGTGTCACCTTGTTCAGGTTGAGAGGGGAATAACTCCTCAAGAACTCTGCATCGGCTTATTTGAAGATACTCTAAATTTGATGTCCTCTCAAGTAATGCAGCAAACTCAACCACGAAATTTGGTACCTCTCTGACATCATTAAAATCCAGCTCAAGTTCAACTAATTTATGAAGCATGTCCTTCAGAAATTTTTTGTTGCATAGCATCCTTGCAATTTCCCAATAGAGCTTCAATGACTCCAGAATGAAAATAGTCTAGACAGGGAAGAACAAAAGGGCAACCAAGGGGTGACAAATAGGAAATAAAAAGAAGAAATAAAAAGGTTAAAATATATTTTAGATCTTTAATAAATATTCAAATTTTATATTTTTTTCTTAATAATTTTTTTGTTTTTTTCTCCCTGATAAAACAAAAAAAATATTTTTGATTTTTGATATCTTTTTAAATTCCTGACAAATTACGAATTTTGTATTTGTTTTATAATAATTTTTTTTCATTTGTTATTAGTTCATTAAAAAAAGACTAATAACAAGTAAATTTTATTTATTTTTATTAAAGAATAAATACAAAATTCACTAATTAATTAGAGACTAAAAAAAGTATAAGGATCCAAAACAAAATTGTTCTTTATTAGATACTCAATGAACAAATAAATGATCAGGAAATAAAAAAAAATTGAACATTTATTAGTGACTGAAAACATATTTTAGCCAAATAAAAAAAATGAAAAAAGTTAGATTTCTTTACAAACCTTTCCTTCGGAGAAAAGGGGTAGCTTAGTAACTGAAGTAGAACATTGTGCCTCTTGTTGGTTTTGAAATTTCTCCAAGTTATCACAAGACAACACCTCTAAATGATTTAAGGCTGGGCATTCCAGCGTAAATCTTCCAGGATAAAAGCAACTGAGTTGTGGCAACATATGCAGATTCAGTGAGGTTAAATGAGGAAATGAAAATTCTGTTGGTTCTTCTGTAATTGCATTCGCCTCTTCAACAATTTCTTGAAGCACTTCACAGTGCCTTATTTCAAGTTTCTCGAGCTTCACAATTCTTTTAGCCAGCTCTGTAGGAAACACAGTTTTCAGTTTTTCACAATTAGCAACAAGCACTTCCTGCAGATTTTGAAAGCTGAGAATTCCTTCGCGATCCTTATCCCATACTTGTATCAAATTTGGCAGATTATCCAAAGTCATTTTCTTCAACCGTAAGGTATATCCCTTCATATCTGCCTCCATTATACCAAATATTACCTCTACATTCGTGCTGCTTACTTCTAATTCTTCCAAGTTCTTTAAACTTGAAAAAACAACAGTTGGAATAGCATTAGATTCAATACAATTCACCAGCTTCAAAGTCTTCAATTGATGGATCTTTAGTGCCATGTAAGGATTGGAAGCTGCCATGTCTGGATCAAGAGCCTGTAAATATTGTAAATAAGTTCATTATCTGAAATATCCAAAATTCCTGTTCATACTTCATCATAATGCTTTTATGTTTGGCGTCTCTAGAGTGAAAAAAATCGCAAAATAATTTATTTTATGAAATAATTGCTTTTTAATTAATATTGTGAGACAAATCTCAAAAAAGTGATTGGTATATACATTTGTATATCTTGTGAAAAACATAAACAAAAATGAAGAAGAAAATGATATGGTAAGTAATGTGACATAACACAGATAAAAAGAGAAAGTAAAAAAAAAGAATTGAAAGATAAATGGAGGTCTAATGTATGAAAAAATATATATAAAAAAAGAAATAACTATGCATAACATTATAAATGATTAACATTATTATTCTATCATAAATTGTCATATACAATAATTTTGTTTACTTTAAATATAAATAAATGTTGGGTTGAAGTCTCTTATTGAAGAATTGGTGAAATGAAAATAAGATATATGAAATGATGAGACCCATTTAAGATGCATAAAAGGTAAAAGGTGAGATGTTGAAATCGAAATGGCCTGAAAGTTATTTCTATCATCATTTTTGATTGGTTAATAGTAATTAAACAAATTTAATTTTACATTGACAGTAAGTAAAAGTTAAACTCATAAAAAAGGAATTAAAATTGGCAACTGAATTTTTTTATGAAAAACATATTTACAAACACTCTTCACTGTAATTTCTAATTCAATTCCATTCCACCGTAACTTTTAATTATTTATTTATTCCTTATTAGGTATGTACCTTTGACAGACGTCATACAACAAATAACTTGAAGGAAAATAATGTGCAAGTCAAATATCATCGTTAATAGATACTTACCCGAATCTTGTACAAAGATCGTATCGTAGCATTTAAATCACGTACCCAATATAATCTTTCTTCCTCCTTTCCACGTCTAACACATATTTGTCGTAAATTTGGTGTCTTGTTGACTTGTTCAGAGAATGTGAACCCTTCCATCTTGCTACATGCACTCACAACAACTTTTTCCAAGGACGGAAACTCAATGGCACAACAATAGGATCCACAGAAACATTTGAGTTCATGCAGAGCCTCGAGCTCTATTTCCTTCAATTGTCTGAAAATAATATTAAGTTCTGTCTTTTCTTGCTCTGACTCAAACACAATGGTCTTCATCGATTCACATTGAATTACCTTCATGGTGGTGAGCTGAACCAAGCTTTTTGCAGTTGGTGGTGTCAATAAATAGCTTAATTTATTACAATTACTCACTTCCAGATTTGTCAAGTAAGTGAAAGATACTGAGGAAGACGCTATGCTATTCAGACATGGACAGTGCTTTAAAATCAAGCATTCTAACATTCGAAATAGCACTGTGTATTCTTCAAAACCTATCGTCTTAAGTGAAGCTAAGTTCATTAATTTCAAGCTTTTAAGCATTGGAACAACCCCCAAATTGTCATTAACAAGGCTTCTCGAAGTCACTAACTGCTCAAAGAAACAATTACTCAACAACAGGCTTTTCAGATTAGGATTTCTATGGAGTAAAAAATATAGAATCTCAGTATCCCTTATTCCAGATAATTGACACTCTTCTAATTTGTGCATTCTATATCTCTTTAAGGAATTTGCATCACGTGGCTCTATTTGCATGGACTTCATGTTGCGAATTACCTAAGCAATGATGGTTGAAATAAACAAAGGTAAGTTAATGTAAAAGATATCAATAGATGAAAATACATTTTCCATGTAATTGAGTAGTTTGTTTTGTTTTCTGCTGTTATGATTCTCATTCTATCTCTATGAATTAAAAAGAATGCATGGGAGATAAAAGGTTGATTAGTACCTCTTCAGGCAAAAAGACTGACTTTTCTTCTGGATTTGCAATTTCTGTTCTGAAAAGCCAGAGCTTGTGACAATGTTCCACGGATAAGTTATACAGTGTTGAACAACGTAATTCATGTGCTCCCCCAAAGAAACTCTCAAGGTTTGGCAGTTTCGAGAATCTGGCTGTGGTTAGTTTTGGAAACTCAAACAGAACGCTACTCTCTTTGATTGTTTCCCCTCTGAAAACAATTTCCTTCAACTGAGCACAATTCCAGACTTCAAGGTATTCAAGATTTTTAAGATTCATGGCTATAGAAACTGGAAATATATGTTTTAATTTGAGACATTCTTGAACCCATATCTTTTTCAAATATGTGAATCTAAGAATCCCTCCTGGGTCTTCATTCCATACATGCTCCAATTTTGGCAGTGCTTTTACATGAACATTTTGCAAACTGGTGATCATATTCCAAGCACGACGTTTTCCAACACTTTTGAGGTCAAATATCTTTTCCATTGACTTGCAATTAGTAACCTTCAAGTCGCATAGACTAAGAAAACTTCCGACCATATAAGAAGGAAAAACATTTTCAAGTTTATTACACCTGTCAATGATCAATTCATGCAGTTTGCCAAAGGAATGCAAAGGAATTTTGGGAGGCCATATCTGTGTTAATCTCTTCATGCTTGTCAAGTTGATATTCTTCAAATTTGGAAAGATGCTTCCGCCCTTGGTTCACAATTGCCACAAATTTAATTAAACTAACGGCTATATTAGAGAAGACAAAAACAAATCAATGAAGAAAGAGAATATATATATATATACATATATATATATATATATATATATATATATATATATATATAACTTGCATTATACAACACATTTTATTTTGTGGTTTAGGTAGCTAATCATTATATAGTATAGTTGAAGTGAATCAATCGGTCACTAAAAGGGGAGTTGAATAGTAACTATTTACTACTGATCTGGCCATTTTTTTTTACCCAAGTACACTAGCTTCTGAATTTGCTTTTCTAGCTTTTTTGCTAAGAGATCCAGAAGATAGATTTATAGGAGTAACATGTTTCCTTAGAGGTACTTGGATGAACTGATAGTTTTGTGACAAATCATCAAATAAACTTGTTTATTACTGCTTTAGAACCTACTCACTAATGATACAAAATTTTTTGTACACATTTTCTTATTTTCATTTGATGGCACATAGTAGGAGTTGCTCCTTGGATGATAAAATAGTTTTATAAAACCCATTGATCAAGGATCAAGTTTAAGCTTATGAAAAATAGGCTTTTGTAAAAAATAGATTTTAAGTGCGCAACAACAATATATGAGAAGCAATAGAAAAGGAAACAATATAAAAAAATTTATACTGATTCACTCAACACGAGTTACGTCCAATTCCTACAACTATAGATTTTTCATTAAGACCAAGCATCTTGTGATATTTTTTCTTCCCTAAAGCCTCCACAAGTTCTTATAACTTAGTATTCTCTAAGCCTATGCAACCCAAGTATTATTTCAACAAGTCTCTCTAGGCTTCACCCTCACTAGCACCTTCTACTGGGCACACACAACTACCTATTGTATCCCCTAGAATCTAAGAAGCCACAGTCACATGACTGTCCCTCCTAGTTCTCTTAGCAGAACCTTTGTTAGACAGACACTCACAACATCACCTATTTTGTTCCCAAAACTTCAGAAGCAGTACTCACCTGAGTATCCTTCCCCAGCTCTCTTCACACCAAGTAAATAAAATAACCAGCAAGTTTCTAAATATGTTTTGTTTTAATTAGAAAACTTAAAGCAATCATTAAAACATTCAGTTCCTCGAGGGAATTTGTCTCAACAATAGTCAGTTATTTTCTTGTGAATTATGACAAACAAAACCAGTCAGTAATGATCAAGTTCACGATTAATGTTATTATCGTTTTGGTTAGAAAAATATAAGGGAAGGGATCAAGGAGCTTGCTCATCCTATAAAACATACCTCAAGGGAAAATCACATAATGGTGTATACAAATGACCTACTGGTTAAGAATGGCATAAGAAAAGCAATATAATATTGATTGTTGGAATTTAGAGGTGCAAGTAATCAAAAGATTTTTGATATAACAATATTGTGTCCCCTATGACCGGGTATTTGAAAGTCCGCAATACTGTCATAGAATTTGAACATAAACATATAGGACATAAATAATTTCATATCACATATAGGTTTTTTTGTTTAAGGTTTTCATCACAAACACACAGACTTTAAATTATCTAATATCTAAGATAATGTGTGTAGCATCTACATATTAAAATGAAGGTATATTAAAGATCTGAAATATGCTATAGTTCCACCGACATACCTCAATTTCAATCACACTACCTTCGGTTTCCATAAATATGCTCTCCATCATCCCACATTCACTTACGAAAAGGCTTTGAAGATTCATCAGACCTTTGGACATCGAAAGTGACAGTAGGTATCGCAAATTCCAACAATCATTGACATCCAAGTGTATCAAATTTTGAAAGTAAAGTCTTGTTAAAGGATGGTCATTCCATATTTTTCGGATTTTGATCGAAGACAGCTCCATCCTCTCTAATTTGAAAACTACAACCTGCAACGTACGATAAATATATTTAAATAGTGTCTACAAAATTATAGAATTTATTTTGAATTTCTCAACTTAATATACGGTATAGGGAAAAGAAAAAAATGGTTAGATAGAGAAGAAATAATAGGCAACCAACAGGTTTTATTTTTGAAGTTACTAGCAATCACTTTCTTCTTGATTTTAACATATTATCAAATCAAATATATGAAAGTTCAAAATATAATCAAATCAACGTGACAATTTTGAGCACACCTCTTCATCAAAGAGTTGATCACCCGGCTTCCAGTTAGGCACTTGTTGTTGCATTGATGCATCAAGGGTGTAGAATCCAACAAATTCAGACAAAGATTGTAGCGTCAAAGAGCGCAATTCAGGAAACTTAATATGATCTTTATTGCTTTCCAAGGTAACAATGTCCTTCAAAGAGTTACACTCAGAAACTTCAATTGTTTCAAGGGCAGAAAGATGTTTGAGCATAGAAGAGAAGAAGACATTCTTTAATTGACCACAGATCTTGAGCCTGATGATTTTTAGTTTGCGGAACGAATCATTTGTAAGTTGACCGTGGCATATATGTTCCATGTTGCTGACATCATAGAGAAACAATGACTCTAATTTGGGAAATGCTTTCTCAGGATATGTTGGGTTCTCTGAATTGATGATGGACTTAACTTTTGAGTTACTTAGAATGGACAAATATTTCAGATAGGGAAATCCTTCATAATTCAGTTCATTGAAAATATCTTTGACATCATTTAGTTGTCCCAACAACAAACTTTCAACTCTTTTGAATAGTAATTTGATCTCCATTCGATTACGAATGTCAAAGCCGTTTTCTAACTGAAGTGCCAAATATCTTGATGCTTCACACATCTCTAACATCTTGAAATCCCACGCTGGATATGCATTGAAATCTCTAATGATGATCTTGTAACTATTCAACTGGTCAAAGAACAAGTTCTTATGAAAATGGGTCATTTTTGGGATCTGTATGTCTAGTGCCGTTAACTGATTCAATTGCCTCAGTTCAGAAAGACTGACATCTCCATTTTGGTTTCCTTGTCCTTCTTCATCCTTCCACTGAATCGGGCTTTTCCCCACATACAACTCTTCCAAACTAGTTAAACTTGACAATACATCAGCAGGAATCTTTTTAAGTTCAAAACAATTACTTATGTCAAAAATTTGTAGCTTAGCTAACTTCCTCAATTCAATAGGCAAACATTCAATATCAGATCCTGATAAACTAAGAACTCTTAATTCCTCCAACTCTCCTATAATAGATAAATTCTCAGCTAGTTTGCATCGCTCCAAACAAAACATTCTGAGTTCTTTTAAGCATTTAATTGACGAAGGTAAGGATAATAGATGAATGCCAATCAATATCAACACCCGGAGTTCTTTCATTCCATTAAAAAAGTTGTCCGGTATTTCCAGACGTGGATTCATGTTGTCAAGATGGAAGATTCTAAGTCTACAACAGTCTATGCTTTCAGGAAACTTCTTCATAATGTCAGTCACATCACAATGCTGTAAGGAAATTGCAGTGTACCTTTCACGCTTTTTGGGCCATTCATCTAGTCTTCCCTTTGTCAGTGCAAATGCATGCATTTCCTGGGATGCTATTGACAAAGCCACATCACGTATAATATCATGCATGGTGAAATGATCAATTGAAAAACTATCAGACAACAAACTTAATTCTTTCAACTTTCCAACCAATGCATATACTCTATCTCTAGCTTCCCTTACAGTGTAAATTCCTTGAAGGAAACCCAAACCAATGCAGTATCTCACCAAGTCAGTAATTAATGCATCGCGACCCATACGTGCACAAATTAAGAAAGTGTGCTTGAGCTCCTCATTTTCTAGAAGATCATAACTCAACTTTGTAGAAAACTCTGGCATTGCTGTTAAGTTTTGCTTTCCAAGGTCTAGATATGCTTTCTCCCATACCACCAGGCTCTTATTTTTTAATGCCTTTGCAGTTGTAACAATTGTCATGGGCAACCCTTTACACCTCTTGGCAATTTGAGCTGCCAATTTTTCAAACTTGGAATTTTCATCACCTATCATCTCAGTCATGATCTTAGACATCGTCTCTGCTTCCATTTCTCTTAATGCTATTATTTCAGCCATGGTCTTAAACATCGTCTCTGCTTTCTTTTCCATTAATGGTATTATTTCAGCCATGGTCATAAACATCTTCTTTGCTTCCTTATCTGTTAATGCTTCCACAGAAAAAGTTTGAATTCCTTTCCCACCCATCTGACTGATCAAAAGTTGTTCACTGTCGGAAATCATCAAAATTTTGCATCCTGTGTATCTAGCAATAGGTTCTTCTATCTTCATCAAACTGGAAGCTTCAAATTCTTCTGTTTTCATTGCATATTTGTGGTGGGCCAAAGGGTTTTTCTTTTTGTTATTCATCTGGCTACCGTCAGTGTTATCAAATGGAATTCCTAGCATGCCGAAGTCAAGTTTCACCTCCATATCATCTAGGATTATAAGGGTTTTCTCCTTGGGATTTTTCAATCTCTCCCGTATGCGGGCTGCTCTTCCACTCTCAGATTCCTCTTCCAAGATCATCCCCAACCTGTCAGCAATTTGTCCTTGAATATTTCGTATTTCAGGAAAACTTACGTTCACCATAATCACCACATCAAACATTTTGCCTTTTACTTCCTTGGCAACTTCTTTGATTAAACTAGTCTTGCCCACACCACTCCACCCATAAACTCCAATCACTCCAACATTCGAGTCTGCCAATGCATCCACAATACGCTTCTTGGTTTGATTTCTTGATGCAAAGCTTTGGAAATCAGCATCAGTCGAAGATCGGCCCAACCAATCAGGCTTTGCGCTCTGCAGCAGTACATTACCTCTTCTTGCAAGATCAACTGCTATTCTGCTTAGACGAAACCTTATCGATGGTTTAGGAAGGTAACCATCGCAAAACACAGCATATGGACTGTCTTCATCTAGCCTGAAATCGTCATACTCAGAAATGATCTCATCTGCCTCTTGTAACCATTTAATAACATCATCGTCAATAGCTCTCCCATATCGATTTTCTTCCTCTTTTACTTTATGTCCAATCCTTTTTCTCTCTCTCTGCAGATTATTAAAACCTCTGTCTAATTCTTTAACTATGCTTTCATAACGCCAAAGTTCATATGGTAGCAGCTTTAGATATCCCAACCCCGACTTTAGATGTAGACACACCGATTTTAGATGTGGCAACACTTGAACAAAAATTCCAACAAACTGCATGCTTAATTATTGATTTCCCTCCTGCTATCAACTACATCTTCCCCTGTACGTCAATAACAAGTAATCAAATGTCAGAATGTTTAAACACATTTTTGTTTCCAATAAATTAATTCAATGTTGGTCGGTGGTGCGGTTTGATGATGAACAATGGTGGTGGTGTTTCATCTATGTTTATATTGAATATTAGTTTTGGTGTTGTGTTTGAAATGAGCATTATTAGATCTATTTTATTTTATTTTGGTACAATAACAATCTTAAAGAAAAATAACATAATAATTGAAATATGTTAGGGAGTAACAATTAACATTTTATGCAGGGCAAAGTGTAGTTATAGGACAACAATGTTTAATGAACTAGGGGTGAGTGACATGTATCTTGTCAATCTGTATAGAGAGCATTGCATGTAATGTTGTTTGCTTTTACATACCTTGTGCTTAAGCTAGTTTTCTTTCAATTAACTGGATTTCTTAGCTTATAAAAAATATTAGTTAAAGTTAAAATCTAATTAATTTAGTACAATAAAATTTATAATTGAAGATCGTAATGACAGTAATCATCAAGACAGGTGGTAATAGCCATGACAAAAGGTGATAGGTAACACAATAATAAAAGTTACAGTGATAGACACAAATTTAAAGAACCACTCATTCTTATCCACTTAATAAGTCCACTGCGCAAGGAGGTCCCCACAAAACTATCTTTACAGATAGGATTTAACACACCACGACACCAGTGTCAAAAAAATAAATAAAACTATCTTGACTTATGGACTTATGAAGTCAATGAATAGCAAACCCATCAAACCAAAGCAGAACAGGTCAAGCTTCAATTCCAATGAACAAAACAGAGTTGGGGTTTATACATAAAAATCATGTCCATGCAACCAGCCAGATAAGCATAATCATATATTCAACCAAGGAAAATTGAAATCCAAGCAAGAGAAAAGAAAGCGAGCTAGCCTTGTTAACTAATTTTGTAAAGCTAATGTTAATTAACTGTATACTCTTTTCGTCAAATTTCAAAATTGATGAATTCAAAAATTGGATCCCGAAATTCTAGTAACAGCAAATTAAACATTAGTTTTACAAATTAAACATGCGTTGTGTCTAATATTTTTTTTTTCTTTTAGAGGAGTAATACAAGATGAGCTGCAGCAGCATCGCAAAAAACCTCAAGTTCAAATAGGAATGATCAAATTGCCGTTAGTGCTTACCTGACCAGTATGAAGGCACCAGAAACTCTGAAGAATGCAAAAGAGAGAAAGAAAGAAGCTTTGATGAAAACGGTGAGAAAGAAAAGCCTACAGAATCCTCCCTTCGCTCCAATCACTTCAAAGCATTCATATCACTTTGAAAATGAAGTTGCCAAAACCATTGTTGACGCACTGAGATTTGTAACACAAATTAGGTGATGACTAATCAGAGTAAAACCAATCCTTGCTTTGAAAAATACCAAATACTCCCTATAAGGAGAAAAAAAATCACGTTACTAGATCTCTGTTGTACTTTTATATATATATAAATGAAACCTTAGTCTTATGACTTAATTTTCTTAAAGAGACAAACAAATTCGGTTACTCATAATATGTTTAGGGTGGTACCATCTTTTCCTAGTCTTTCATAATGTATTTGTGTTTTAATTTGGTTTGATTTTTCTTTAAAAAGTCACTTTAATCAAACTTCTAAAACATATGTTGTTCAGTTTGTTTCAATTTTTATTTAAAATAAAATTTAAACAAAATCAAATCAACATTTTACGATTTAGTTCGGTTCAATTTTTGAGATTCTTATTAAAATATTATTTTATTAAAATTCATATACTTTTCATTTTTAAAATTAAATTGCATTAAAAAATTGTTTATAACAATCTATCAAACTTATTAATATGTTAAACCTTCTACAATAAAAATTTGTCAAATTTTCATATTTTAAATTAAACATATCTTGAAAAAATTGTCTAAAAAATGTTATATAAGTTGTATAAGTTTTATATACATACGTAAGAGTTGTGGCTTGGTTCGGTTTAAAAAACACAAACAACAAATCAAATCAAATTGCTCAATTTAACAAAATATCATCTAAACAAATCCAAAAAGAATTAGATTGGTTTGATTTTCCATTTTTATTTTGGATCAGATTGAATTTAAAAACTCCTAGTCTCAAAGTGTTCTACAATGTTATAGCTTGTATTAAATCTTTGATTATGAATGAAATGTCATAAATATCTTTTTGTAAACAAAAAAAAATCTAAAATATCTTTTATATTAATTATTTTTTAAAATAATCAATCAAGAATATCTTTTCAAAGATTTTCACTTATGAAATGAAGTGTAGATTTGGATCATAATAGAACAAATCCTAAACAAGTTTTTATTAGTTAAACATCGATTTGATTCATCTTGTACACTAAATTGTTAAAAAAAAATTAAAAGTCAATTAAAATAGTAATTAAGTGGAAAATATTAAAATATTTAGATTCTTTGAAACATAATTAAGGAGCATTATGAATTTGCTTTTGTCTACTTACATGTATAATAAATAAAGTTTAAGACTATCTTTCACAATACATTTCAGTTATCTTTTAATTTTTTTACTAGTTGAAAAATTTATTTTACTATTTGGTAAATAAGATTTTTAATAGCTTTTAGCGTTTTTTGAAACATTACTTGAAATAACATTTTTTAAAATACTATTCTTTAATTTCTAGTTTTTTTTATATTTTCTTCCATTGTTATCCTTAATAAATTTATCAATTTTTTTATTATCTTTTTTAAATAAATCATGCTTTTATTATTTTTATGTTATTTTACATTTTTCATCTATGTAACAACTAATTTTATTAAATATTTATAATTTAATAACCTAACTTTTCAACTTTCTATTACTAACTTTTATGTTTCAACTTACCGTTAATTTTGCTAAACATAAACTAAAACATTAAATATATTAACAATAAGAGAGATATTAAAATAAATTTAATATGATTAATAAATTAACTAATTTTCTTAATCACCGGTGGTCAATGGAATATTATAAAAAGAGCTGAATGGAGTAATTTATGTAGGGTAAGAATATTATTTAATCACATTTTTTTAATTTCATTCAAAAAAAGAAAATTATTTCTAATTTTTTTCACATTAATTAATGAAAAACTTCAATTTTATGGAAAATTATTTTAAATAAAATTTGTATTGGTTGATATGTTGTAGATGATCTTTAGGAAACTATTTTATAATAAAAATATTTTTGTTTACTTTAAAGGTAAGGTAATTAATATTATTAAAATCCAAAGTTTATTGAATTTTTTCTTTGAAATTTTGAATTAAATACATAATATTTTAAATAAATATAGCATTAAATAAAAAAATTAATTAAAATTTTATTATATCTTAAATAATATGATTTGTTTGTATATTTTAAGATAAAATCAAGACAAAATACTGACATTTCTTTCTATTTCATTATCTAATTGCCACTGTTCATATTGACTGGCCACCTAATGCATACATTAATTAATTTGCTTATCCTGTCGGATGTTAGAAAGTTAAATGGGGTACAGCTGTTAAGGATTAATTGTACTAAAAAGTTTTATATACCCATGGGTTTAGTTTTGTGTTTATTTAATTTTAATTTTTAATATACCCATATTTTAACTAAAATTTAATACACAATCATGGTCCCTTACATATATTATCTGTCAAAAAAAGTAGTGTTATGATGTAACAATTAGTTTTTATTTACATAAATTTTTACAAATTTTATTTACTTTTTTAATTAACTACTAACTAGTTATATTTTGTTTTTTTTTCAAAGTTTTTCAATTATGAAATAGACTGTAGATTTGGATTATAATAGAAAAAACCCTAAACAAATTTCTATTAGTTAAACATCGATTTGATGCATCTTGTACACAATTGTTAATAATAGAACAACCTAATTAAAATAACTATTATTTTGAGACAGAGGAAGTAATAAATAATTTCCTCTTTTGATTTTCACGCGGTACAGCCTGGTAGCATCCACCGAATGCGTTGAATTTTAGTTTTATAATCATTATGGTTGTTATAATCATTATGGTTGTTATACATTATGGTTGTCTCATTGGCTTGATCTATCTCAGATCCATATTGGCTTTTTAATCTATATTCTTTATAAGACTAATTCAAACGACTTTTGAAGTTGTCTTAGAAAATTGTTACATGATATTATTCACTGTATGCCCCGTGAAGAGATATATCATGCCAAGATACTCTAGCCAGGCTACTACTATCAAGCAACCAAATATGGTCAACATAAATCTGCAAAGTATTCTATATAAATTAGCAAAGTATTCTATATATTAAAAATATAAATGTAAATGTTTGAAACATTTAAGTTTACAAATATTTTAAAAACGAGTATTGGATTTTGAACTGCAAGGAATAAAATTTCTGAATTTTCATGGAAATTTGTTGTTTGCTAATAAGATACTTCTATTTCTGTTTTTGGGTAACTAAACCCGAAAGACCTTGACTAAGGATAACAACACCTAGTGGCTAGTACTAATAAAGCTGTTAATGCCACAACTAAGGCAAGATTTTGGCTACCCTTTCTACAAAGTATCTCAGAGGCTGCTAGCTTATCTGTTTTTTCAATGTTACCCAACGTGATTTGAGCGACAGAGAAAAAACAAAAACAGAAGAAAGACATCCATGATTATTTAGTCATGTGGAAATTAAATATAGTGCATTAAGCTTTTCATGGGAGGCCACCATAACGCGGATACCATATTAAATTTATAGTGCAGCAAAGGCATCCGAAAGGTTCCCTTAAAAACCAATTCATAAGGGGTGACCTACCCAGCTATATAAGCACTTATCAAGTTTGTTAAACATCCGATGTGTGACTACTCTCAACATGACCAGATCTGTGCCGCCCCAACCCCAACCACTCTGTTATGGAATATGACCTGGAGAAGGGTTCTGAAAAGGGCGGAAGCTCACGTGGAGTTTGAGGAAGTGCATTTCAATTATAGTTTGACAGAGTTAGGAGTTTCAAATGTTAACTAAATTTTGGGGTTGTGGAGGTGGTGATGGTTGAGAGGAAGGTTGGATTTTGCAAAGCAGGGAAAGGTGTTGCGGTTGAGTGAAAATGGTTTGGGTTATGGATTTTTTTATTGGGTAACTTGAGTAAATGGTGATTAGGTGTTGAGTAATTTTGTGTTTGACTGATGTTTTTTGGGATATGGATGTTGAGTAATTTTGTGTTTTATGTTTTCGACTGTAAAGAGTGGTGGATGCTGGTCGGTGGTGTGGTTTGATGATGAACAATGGTGGTGGTGTTTGATCTTTGTTTATATTGGATATTAGTTTTGGTGGTGTTTGTAATGGACATTATTAGATTTATTTCATTTCTACTTTAATTGATTCTGATAGTTTATCACAGTCATAAATTGAAGTTTTAATTTGAAAATGAAAATTGATGGTTTTTTAAAAACAAAATCAAAGGAAGGAAAGGAGAAAAACGGGTAAATGTATGATCCCTGAATAATCAACCAAAACAGAAAAAAAAAAGAGGAAGAAGAAAGGAGAAAAACGAGGAATAAAAGAAAATAAAAGTTTATCGCCTCCGCAGATTACAGCACTTTGTCGTTCTCCTCCGTCGAAGCTACTGCAGGGTGCTGTGCAACCGCAGTTACCTGACCCGCCACCTCCATTACTTGAGATAAGATGGGTTCTGAATTTCACATAAATTATAGAGTTGGTGAGGATTGATTGATTGAGATTTACATAAGGTGGGGTTTATGAACTCGAAGGGCGTCAATGGCTAGAAGAATGTTTTGCAGCCGCTGCTGGTGCAAGTTTCGTGAGATTCCATTGAATTTGGCCTTTGGCCGTCGCAACAAGAACTAGATGGTGCCACAGCTCAAAATTCATGGCCAACAATAAGCTGGAATGGCGGCAAACAGTCACTGCAGAGAGCATCAACAATGTTGGAGGAGAAAAGTCCATGGAATGAGACTCACGGAACAAGAACTAGTGTCTGATTTGTTGTTTGCAGATCATATAGATCCTTTGTACAGAGTGAATGGAGGTCAAGGCATCAAGCATTCAGAGATAGAAAATAGGTGAATAACACCGAGAAGGCGAGAAAGAAGGAGGAGACACAGCGAAAAATAAATCATGCGCAATCTTCTTTTTTTAATTTTCATTTAGCTAGCATATTTTGAACCATTGGTTCAAATGAATATGACGTCCAAGATTTGATGTAAGTCTTTAGACTTGTACATGGTGTAAACAGATTTTATCTTGTAATAACAATAACTTTACTTACAATTATATTTAGCCTTTGGGTTGATTTGTTTAGGGACATTCTCTGCCTCTATGATCGCAAAAAACAGGAATCTGACCTGATAGGGTCAGTTACTGTGCATGGACATGGACTGCAGCTTGAATTTCTAATCAATTGGTAATATTAAATGGCTCAAAAATCTTTTGCATGGTGGAGTACCTACTTTGGCTTTCCCATGCTAGAAGTTTCTTGTTTTCAACTTCAGCAGCTTATGAAGTTATCAAATGTTTTGAAACTCATCCTTAGAAGAAGCACTTTGAAGTGATATGGAAATGGAGGGATTCGGAACAGATTCGAGATTTTCTTTGGAAGGCGTGGCATGCAAGTCTATTAACAAATGAAGATCGAGAGAGTGTGAAGGAGATTGGCGGAATCAAGCCAATTCCATTTCTGTCAGTTTCATAATGAGGATGTTTTACATGTATTTAGAGAGCTTCAGGTGTGGTCGTGTGGAGTGTAAAATCATACATTTATTTTTTAAAATATAATGCTTGTTGATCTACATAGACTCAAGCTTATAAATTTGTTGAAAGAAAAAAAATTATGTCCTATTTTGATGCATGTCTTATTATAAAATATGTTTTTAAATAAATTATCATGAATGCCATTCTCAAATCTAACTATAACTTGAAATGAATGAAAGAATTGGCTCTAACCATGAAAAAAATAGATAACTCATTTTCTTTTTCTTTGTTTCTATTGTATTCTATCTTGTTACAACGTATTATGTACTATGATATTTAACAATCATTGTCAATATCTCGATGTAGATTTGGAATACTCCTTCATTCCACAGTTTGAGACTCTTTAAACCAATCAATTAAGAATTCATAGATTTACTAATATTGACAATAGCAATTAGTGCATCTTTGATAAGGGACGGAGGCAGAAAAATACAATAGGGGGAGCCAATCACAAGAAAGGGTTAAAAAATGAAATGGTTTTAGAAAAACAATTCTTTTCGAATGTATAATTCAATAAAAATGTGTATCAGGAAAATTTTTATTAAAAATAATTAATGTTTGTAACATTTGTTATAAAAATTAAAAGATTTTTTTCACAATAAAAAGAAATCATTCTATTTAAACCGCTACAGTCAATTAATTTCAATGCAACAATAAAAAGATAAAATTCTTTAAAAAATACAAAGAGGTTTGAAATTGGATTAAATCACATGCAATAAAATTTTAATCTTTATATATATATATATATATATATATATATATATATATATATATATATATATAAAGAGAGAATAATACTATCTAAAACACATGCCCCTTAATTTTTATGACAACACTGCATCAGCTACTGTGTGCTATTAAAAAAAAGCTAAGTATATACTAATTGAATTTTCACCGCAGGAACTAATTGTATATACCAATTTCATAATATAACTGAATTTTACCACTAATTTACAATTTTTAAAAAATTAAGGCCAAGGTCCCCCACCTATACACATACCTCTGTCCCTGGCGTTCATCAATTCTCATATATTAGATAGATGTTAAAAATACGTCTATATCATATAACAACTTATTCTCAATTCTTATAAAGTATAACAAAACCTAGCCTCTTAAAAATGTAATTAGCTTTTATTTATAAATTAATTTTGCATTTGAAAAATATTGAATTCATATTTTATTAGGAAAATATATAATTAAATATAGAATCATTTTACTACAGTATATTTGATCAACAAGTAACTAAATGGAAGATATAGAATGACAAAAATATATAGACTAAGCTTTTAATTAAAGTCAGGCTCACACATAGCAAATTCAATTACTACTTTATAGTTGATCAACAAGTAACTTATTTTCAATTCTGATAAAGATATAGAATGACACAAACACTTTATCATATAACAACTTATTCTCAATTCTCCATCTCTGGAGTTCATCAATTCTTAAAAATATGCAGACTAAGCTTTTAATTAAAGTCAGGCTCACGCATAACAAAATCTAGCCTCATTTCACCCCTAGTTGAAAGAGACAATAAAACAAAAACATTAAATGGAAAACATTATTGAGTATCCTCAGCACTTATTGTGTGAAAGGCCATCATCTTAAAAGAGAATCTTAATATCAGTTTCTAAGAAATTGTGAGTGCTTAAACAACATCATTTTTTTAAAAAATCAATGCTAAAATTATTCTGTTAACATCAATTTAAAAAAATGATGTTAATGATGATATATTATTTATAAAAATGTCATCATACTTTTATTAACATTAGTTTTGATAAAACTAATATTAAATTGACGATACTAAATTTTTTTTTTAATGGTGACTATCCCGGAATGAGTAATCTAGAAATCAACAACCATTCTGGATTACTTTGTCTAAAATATATAGTGTAAGCAAGCTTTTGGAATAACCTTTTTCGAAAATATGCTTGCAAAATAAATATATTTTAAATGTTGTGGATTTTGTTTTCCGAAAAAGAACCATTCCATGATACTTATTCTGAAATGTGCTTATTCATATTTAATTAATATCAACTAAAGTTGAATAACTATTTTGTAAACTATATATAATTGTCAGCATTTAAATTAATTAATATAAATTTAATTTTTCTATTAATTTCTGTTTTGCAATTTTGAAGCAACCAAGTATGATATTTGTGTTGTTTCTATTGAGTTGAATGTTGTTGGTTTGAGATTTTAGTTTGTATGAGACTTGGATGTCAATGCATTGGCAATTATAGCGATTTATTTATTTATACAGAGGTAATTATTATTTAATTTATATCATATACCTGAAAAGGTGAACTTTGGCTTTGGCAAATTGATGTAGGATTTTGATATTGGAGATGAGTTATTGAAACAAAGTCAGAGTACATTTAGTAACCACTGTTGAAACGAGGCAACGAACTTGGACTAAGGTTAAAGCAAAGTAGGGATTTCACTTCTGAAACGAGGTAATGGACAAAGTAGGGATTTTGTGATTCACAATGGGCTCCATTTCGTAACAACTACTAAGGTTCCAGCAAACTAGCGATTCCACGATATAGAATGAAACCCAATATGAAAAATGGAAATTAACATTAAAACAAAATTATTAAATAGAGAATGCATCAATGCATTCTAAAGAGTAAAGAGAGAATGCTACCACCTCTCATAAGAGTCGTTGAATCTGGTAGTATTATGGGTAAATAGAAGGCTACTGTATCTTTTCAAAGATTGCAATTTGTGAATGTCAGCAGAAACAACACGTGCGATTTTAGGACACAGCAGCGTTCAGCCCTAGATTGAGCTTTGTCAAAGTGGTGATTCTGTGTCACAGACTGCAACTGCCTGTACTGTGACACATCTTCTTCTTCTTCTTCAGATTTCACCACCGTTTATTTCTCACTTAGCATCTTTCTCCTCGTTTGAAAATTGAAACTAGCCCCTACGTACGCAAATATACCTCTTATTCTAGTATTCTGCAATCTGCAACATTGTCAAAAAAGGAAATAATAAAGAAACTGCAACATTATGTCCGAATTAGGTAACATGCATGCCTTTGTTGAATTCGATTTGTTTTCCCTCTCATGCGGTGCTAACCTATATAAGAGGCATGCCACCCTTGGTCTTTCTTTACGTTTTATATTGTTTTTAATCATTTTTTTTGGTACAATATCATTTAGTTCTTTTAATGCTAATTCACCTGTGAAATCCTCCTGTGAAAAGAACTTCAGTTTGGTTAGATTCCCTGTTTGGTTCACATGTTGAAGTCCGGATATCATTTGCCGTGTTTGCAGCTCAATGGAGATGAAGAAAATAGTTGGTGAAGCCGGGTGCATCTCTCTTCTTATAAAGATGCTTGAGGCAAAAGCAAATACTGCTAGAGGTTGCTGCTCAAGCCATTTCAAGCCTAATAGTCCTGTCCCAGAATTAGATAGAGGTTAAAAAGGATGATAAAAGTGTGCCAAATCTGGTCCAGTTGCTTGATTCAAACACTCAGAACACTGCAAAAAAGTATGCAGTTTCTTGCCTTGGATCACATTCTCCGAGTAAGAAATGTAAGAAACTGATGATTTCGTATGGAGCAATCAGGTATCTGAAGAAGCTTACAGAGATGGACATCCCAGGAGCTAAGAAGCTACTTGAGCGGTTGGAAAGAGGGAAATTGAGAAGCTTGTTCAGTAGAAAGTAGAGGAACCATTGAAAATTGCATATGAATATTTGTATCACGAAGCTTTTTCCTTGATACTTTTGTTCTTGTCAATGTTGTTTCATTGTCTATATGAAACAAGTAGCTTAGGGTGTAAACTGTGGAATGAGAAAGTTTGGTCATCTGTGTAATCAATGTTTAGATTATATAATATTTTATCTTTCTGTATCCTCTTTGACTCTCTCATCTGTTTTCCTTTTAAAAACTACTCATTTTGCTAGCATTTGAACTCTGGTCAACAAGTGTAAAGTTTCTAACTTTATGATGATTTATCTCCCTTTCTCTAGCTGGCACATTTCCATGCAACCATTCTGTCAAGCTTGGATCGCTAATGGTATTTGTATTGTAAATTTATAATTGAATCAGAATATGCTATTGCTGAAGTCATCACCAATTTACCAAATTTTGTTCAGTTACTAAGATTCTTTTTCATCAAAGAAATACATAACTGCAATTCTAACATTTTTCTTATCTGAAAATAAGCCAAGGAAGTTCTTATTACAAACTTGTTTAACAGCTGTGCTGATATAAATATGAATAAGCATAATAGTTTTCTGAGACATTGAGCTTTGCTGCATGCTTCTTTAATGGCTTTGCATGTTTAATAAACAAATAATATTCATTTTCTAAGAATGTTGAACAGAACCTTGAAAATTCTCTCTTCTTTTTATTTTCATTTTTATTCTTTGTTCTTTTCATTTTTGTTTTGTGTAAGGGAAAGCTTCTACTTTCTTAAATCAACTTAAAGTGTGCTACTTTTGCTAGACTTTAGTTAAATCGTTGCATGTTATTGTTGATTTCCTGAACCAACTTTAATGGTATTAAGATAATAATTATGCATGACCTATAAATAACATAAATAATTAAGTACTTATTCGAGTCTTATCGTGGTGATATACCATTCAGAGGAATGAAATCTATAAATTTCTAGTAAGCAAGCAGATATGAAGTCTAATTACCACCTTTTCCAGATTCCCATAATTTTGGTTGTCTTTGGAGATAGTGTTGGTAATAATTTTTTATTTCACTTTGTCTGCAATCTTTCTACCAATAAATGGTGTTCCTAGATTATGGCACTGGGTTCTGATATTGTTAATACAGTGGATTCAGGGACAGGGGAAGGGGGGGTGGTGGTGGTTTAACAAGTAGCTATACATATCATCTTTATTTACAAATTAGTTTCAAAATAGTTCTTAAACATCATTTATATATATCAAATCAATTTTAAAAAGTATTCACAAAGGACATTCAACGTAATTCCTATTCCTATACTACATAATTATCTTGAGGAAATACAATTAAAATTCATCTATGAAGCACATTTACAGTTTTTGTAGTTTACAAATCATTGGTACCTCCATCAAAAATTTTTCTGGTCAATTTTCTTGACAAAGCAATCGGTTTACAACTTAAACCATATTACACACCTGTATAAATACAGCTCAATATTATTCACGGAGCATCATTCTCCTAAAATACATCCATGTCAACTTAATTCATAGAAAGTCATGAAAACAATGCAAACCTCCTATAAAGATACAAACCAAATTTATTTACGAAACACCCTTCTTGTATACTTGAAAACCATGCACGCATCTGGTCTTGCATAAATACACAAGACATTTTATTCAGAAAACACCATTGTGAACTTAAGAACCACCTACAATTCCTGCTTGCACACAGGTAATCTTTATTCAAGAACACCACACTTCATATAAAACAAAAGCCCTTGATTTATTAATAACTGTTGCCATGATGCTATCGATCCACCTATCCTCGTATTGCAATCTTCCATTTTCCCTGAACCACGGATTTTCTTAGGAAAAAAAAAAAAAACAACATTAGATAATAGCTGAAAGTTAAAATAGTTTTAAACTTTAAGATAAAAAAATCTATTAATCAATATGGCGACCGGAACGCTTACAACAAATGAAATTTTGGTGTTTTAATGATTTCTTGGCTAGTCTAGTGACAACTTTGAGTTTCTACTCGTGCTAAATTATATTGAATACATTATCATGTTCGATTTTTTTTAAAACATTTCTCAAAATTAATTTGTCACTTTATCTTTTACGCCTTGTTTTCATAATTTGAAAAATAAATGCAAGAAAAGTGACAAACTCACTAGGATTGCATGTTTTTTACTCTGGTTGCATCAGAAGAAGACAACCTGTTTTCAAGGGTAACACGAGCGAACGCAATGACAATAAGCTTCTTGCACCAGACAACAATTTCCTGAAGCAAATTATTAACAAATGAAAGTGAGGTAGTTAGAAAAGACCAAAGCAATTCAAATAGAATATGTGTGTATTCATTAAACATTCTCAATTCTTCATATATGTAAACGATGAAAACTTCTTAGTCAATCAACAGCAGTTGATTAAGCTGTATTATTGCATGTCCATGAGAATAAGCTAACGATATTTATACTTACAAGTGATCAAGGGAATATGTCATCATACTAACTCAGGATGCCTCTGCTTCATCTTGTTTCGTTATCACAGACTTTATATCACGTTTAGAGTAGATTCCATCTATTTTCACTCTCAATTGTTCTGGTTCTTTAAAATTACGGAAAAGATTCGTTCTGCAAGGTTTGCTGAACGACATTACTTTCAAGCATGGAAAATTCAAAGAGGAACTCCCTGTGTAGAAGCTTTTAAGTTTTGGTAATGAGCTAAGAGTCAATCTCTCAAGCTTCTTGAATGTAATATTATCTTCACCTTGATTTCCATCTTCATCGTTATTACCTTTGTTTTCATCTTCATTTCCATCACCTTTAGCATTAGCTTCTTCTTCATCTTCATCTTCATCTTCGTCTTCATTTCCTTCACCTTGGCCCTCCTCCTCCACATCATTATCTTGATCTTCATCTTCGTCTTCATTTCCTTCACCTTGGCCCTCCTCCTCCACATCATTATCTTCATCATCGCCTCCTTCTTCTCCGTCCTTAGCCACTATTGTTTTTAGTGATTTGCATTTGGTTATGTAAATTTCCTTCAGTACAACCAATGTTTTGGCAGTTGAAAATGTGAACAAGTACTTCAACCCATCACAATCCTTTACAATAAGCTTTATCAGATTAGAGAAAGAGACAGTGGATGGTGTCAAGTTTGCCAAATCATGGCACTCCCTAACCAGTAAGGTTTTTAAATTTTGTATGAAGGGGCTTATCCAGGAGTGCTCTAATCCTATGGATTTAAGTTCAGGCAGACTCAGAAGCTTCAATCTTTTAAGCTGTGAAAGGATTTTATCATAATCTATGCCATTACTGGGTTTTTCACAGGGGAATATCTCTTTAAAGGAACTATCGAGCAACACAAGTTTTTCAATAGTGGGTAGTGACACTGACACCTTTAAACCAAAAACAAATGGAAATATGTCCCCCTGTTTAGCCTGAAAGCCCTGCAATTTGAGGGAGTTTAATTTCGGGAGGTCAATATCAAGTTTTCCTTGCTCAATCATCATGGCTTCTTCCTTACCCAGCGACATTACCTCCAAGCAGGGAGTAACCTTGGATTCAAAATAAATAAGAAAATGTAAAAGTTTACTTCCTAAAAATAAATTAATTTTCAACAATAAATGTATATGTAAGCACAAAATGCAGAGTCTTTAGGCGGCTTTCTTATACAAAAACAGCCATACCTTTTCAAGTGAGACAATAGCTTGCTGGTCTGTTGAAAATCTATCTTCACCATCTGGATTTAAATCTGGAGAATTTTGAAATTCTGATGCAAAAAACTTCAGCTTTTGGCAATGTTTGACATGTAATTCTTTTAGCATACGCCATTCTAGACTATGCATTCCAGGATAAATGCAGCTTAGTTTTGGCAAATCCGATAGCCTCAACGACGTTATGCTGGAGAATATAACAATCTCTTTATTTGCTTCTTCATTGTCTGCTTCATCATTTGCAACAATTGCCACTAACTCATCACAGTTTTCCACTTGAAGTTGTTCCAGATGGCTGAGACTTCCTTGAGGTCCCATACTAAATATTGCCTTTAGAGAATTACATTTCCGCACTTGCAACTTTTTTAAGTTACTGAGAAAATGAAGTAAATGGGAAGGTAGTATTCCATCTGTTAAAAATCCACACCCTTCCACGACCATGGAAGTTAAATTGCGGAAATTCCAATCTGGGAGTGTTTCTGAATTCCTTATCTCTTGCAACATATGAGAATCCCCGAAAACTATATGATTCTGGGCATACAAAAGAAGAAACACGAATATGTGAGGATCTATATTGTTTAACAGTAAGGTACAATTTTATCTCAACAACAACAAAAAAAACTGTAAGGTACAATTTCAAATGTTCTACTCTTTTTTTTTTGCCACTTGAAGTTTACTTTTGTCGGTTTCTCTTCTTTGAATCACTTCCATTCACCATTTATCTCACCAAACTTTTTATGTTCTCTTATTTTTCCAAGGGAAGGCTAATTCTTTCAGGGGACCCATAAATGATTGGTTTGTATTTGTACAATGCTTACAAATATGGAACATATAGATTACTACCTCCGTCCCAGAATAAGTGTCATCCGTGATTGTTTTACACAACCAATAAAAGTTAATAAATTTTTTTTAATAAAATAATAATTTTATAAAACTAACCTTAATATTAATATTACATTAAAAAATAAACTGACACTTATTAGAGTTATTAGAGGCATTAATAAGAAAAAAATAATTAATATTATATTAAAAAGTTAAATGCAATAATCATTTTGAGACATTTTTTTTCAAATGTGACACCTATTTTAAGACTGTGAGAATAATTTTATATAATTAAATGTGAGTGAAATTTTACAAATACATCCAAAGCACTAGAGAAAAATTAGAGTATGATTCTTTTCTTATGAGTGTATCAGTCGTGCAAAATATCTGTTGATTTGAAATACTAACGGTATACGTAATTAAATTCATGACTGAGTGAGTGTGTGATGTGTTGGACATTTTAGTGTAATTGATCTCTTTATTATGTTAAAATAAGAGTGCATGCTTGTTTTAGTGTAATAACGAGATGTTCGGTTTAGGCAAATTTTGGAAATTACATGGAAGTGACTTTCAAGAAAATACAGTTTTTAAAAAAGATAAAACTTCCATCAACCGCCAAAAACCACCTGTTCATCAACCGCCAAAAACCACCTGTTCTTTGATCATAAATAATCATTTTGGTTCAGAAAGCATAACGGGTGACAAAACATACAAGACCAAAACAAAACTCTTGAACTATAATCTTCTGATTTTATCCGATTGAACAATTTTGGTTGAACCCTGAAATTTGATTCAATCTGAAAGTGTTATACACGACTTCAGATTTATCCAGTATTATCTCGATTTTCAAATTAACCAACAAAAGATTGAATCAAATCTTTCGAGATGACGAACGATAGTTCGAAGATGACAAACAAGTTTGCGAAGTTGGACAAGTTTGAAGGGCAGGATTTTAGAAGATGGCAGAAGAAGATGCACTTTCTCTTGACAACATTGAAGGTGGTGTATGTGCTGAGTACATCAATGCCGGTGTTTATGGAAGACAAAACTCTGGATCAAACAAGGAAGCGTTCGAAATGGGAGAACGACGATTACATTTGTCGTGGACACATTCTGAATGGTATGTCTGACTCTCTCTTTGATATTTATCAAAATGTTGAGTCTGCTAAGGAATTATGAGACTCTCTTGAATCCAAGTATATGGCAGAAGAGGCCTCAAGTAACAAATTCTTAGTTAGTAATTTCTTTAATTACAAAATGATTGATTCGAGGCCTGTTATGGAACAATATAATGAACTGCTGCGGATTTTGGATCAGTTTACTCAACATGATTTGAAAATGGATGAATCCATTGCAGTTTCATCTATAATTGATAAATTGTCTTTTTCTTGGAAAGACTTCAAGCATACCTTGAAACATAAGAAGGAAGAGTTGACTCTGGTTCAACTCGGTAGTCATTTCATGATTGAGGAGTCGCTGAGGGCTCAGGAAATTGACAAAGTCAATGATAAAAACGTAACAGGTTCCTCTTCCGTTAATATGGTAGAGGAAAGTGGAACAGTTAAGCAAAATTACAATGCTAAAGGTAACAAACAAAAATTTCAAGGAAATAAGAACAAAGGTCCAAACAAACAGACAAAATTGTCATGTTGGAAGTGTGGGAAACCTGGTCATTTAAAGAGGGATTGCCGGGTGTTCAAAGGAAAGAACAAGGCTGGTCCAAGTGGGTCTAATGATCCTGAAAAGCAACAAGGTCAAATTGTAGTGAATAATTTTAATTCGAATACGAATTCAAATTATGTATCACTAATATCTGATGCATTCTATGTGCAGGATGATGACGTTGCTTGGTGGTTTGATTTGGGAGCAACAAGCCATGTGTGTAAAGATCGTCGTTGGTTCAAGGAATTTAGACCAATCGATGATGCCTCTATTGTGAAGATGGGCAATGTTGCAACTGAACCAATCCTAGGATTAGGTTGTGTGAATTTAGTTTTTACTTCCGGAAAAGGTTTGTATTTGGATAATGTCTTATTTGTACCTGGTATTCGTAAGAACTTATTGTCTGGTATGGTTTTAAATAATTGTGGTTTCAAGCAAGTACTTGAAAGTGACAAGTACATCTTGCCAAGACATGGTTCGTTTATTGGATTTGGTTATCGTTGTAATGGAATGTTTAAATTAAACATTGATGTTCCTTTTGTTCATGAATCTGTTTGTATGGCCTCGTGTAGTTCTATAACTAATATGACAAAATCAGAAATTTGGCATGCTAGATTAGGACATGTTCATTACAAAAGAATAAAAGATATGTCAAAAACAAGTATGATTCCTCCTTTTGATATGAACATTGAAAAATGAAAAACTTGCATGTTGACCAAGATCACTAGGAAACCTTTTAAGGATGTTAAAAGTGAGACTAAAGTCTTAGACCTTATTCATAGTGATTTGTGTGATTTGCATGCTACTCCATCATTAGGTCATAAAAAATATCTTGTTACTTTTATTGATGATGCATCAAGGTATTGTTATGTATATTTATTAAATACAAAAGATGAAACTCTTGATAAATTTAAAATTTATAAAAAAGAGGTAGAACTTCATCAAAATGGGCTAATCAAAACTCTTCGTACGGATAGGGGAGATGAGTATTATGATTCGGTTTATTTTCAATCTACTAGAATAATACATCAAACTACAGCTCCCTATACACCACAACAGAATGGTGTAGCCGAAAGGAAGAATAGAACCTTGAAAGAAATGGTGAATTTCACGTTATCTTATTCAGGTTTAAGTGAAGGATTTTGGGGTGAGGCTATGTTGACAGCCTGTTACTTGTTGAACCGAATTCCTAACAAAAGGAATAAGGTTACCCCATATGAACTTTGGCACAAAAAGATACACAGGTGAAAGAGGTATAGATTGCATATTTATTGGATATGCTGAACATTCTAAAGCATATAGATTCTATGTGCTAGAATCTAATGATTATGTTGTTGTGAACTCGGTTATAGAGTCATGGGATGCTATCTTTGATGAACAAAGGTTTACATCTATACCTAGGCCAAAGGACATGAATTCCATGTCGAAAGTCTCAGTTAATATTGAGGATATACCTTCAACTAGTACTGAAACTAGAAAGAGTACGAGAGTAAGAAAGGCTAAGTCATTTGGTGATGACTTTCAACTGTATTTGGTTGAAGGGTCAAGGAATGATATTGAATTTCAATATCAATATTGCCTTAATGTTGAGGAAGACCCAAAGACTTTTAGTGAAGCAATGGCTTCAAGGGATGTTGTATTCTGGAAAGAAGCAATCCAAAGTGAGATGGATTCCATCATGCAAAATAATACCTAGAAATTGGTTGACTTACCTCCTGGATGTAAGTCATTAGGATGTAAGATGATCTTTAGGAGAAAGATGAAAGTGGATGGTACTGTTGACAAGTACAAAGCCAGATTGGTTATCCAAGGCTTTAGGCAAAATGAGGGAATTGATTTTTTCAATACATATGCTCCTGTTGCTAGGATATCCACTATTAAACTGTTGTTAGCACTTACTGCTATCCACAATCTGGTGATTCACCAAATGGATGTGAAAACTGCATTCTTAAATGGTGAATTGGATGAAGAGATATACATGAAACAACCTGAAAGGTTTGTTATGCCAGGAAATGAAAATAAGGTGTGTAAACTGATGAAATCTCTTTATGGCTTGAAACAAACGCCTAAACAATGGCATCAAAAATTTGATGAGGTTGTGTTGTCTAGTGGTTTTGTTCTAAACCAAGCAGATAAATGTCTATACAGCAAGTTTGATACTCATGGCAAAGGAGTTATCATTTGTCTGTATGTAGACGACATGTTCATCTTTTTTACCGACCAAGATCAAGTTGATGAAACTAAGGCATTTTTGTCTTCTAAGTTTGATATGAAAGATATGGGGGAGGCGGATGTGATCTTAGGAATAAAGATCAAGCGTGGAAACAATGACATTTCCATCTCTCAATCACATTATATTGAGAAGATATTGGAGAAATTTAATTTTAAAGATTGTTCTCTGGTAAGTACTCTCATTGATCCTAACCTGAAGCTATTACCTAATAAAGGTGTGGCAGTGTCTCAACTTGAATACTCAAGGGCGATAGGATCACTCATGTATGCAATGATTAGTACTAGGCCTGATATAGCTTATGCTGTTGCTAAACTTAGTAGGTTTACAAGTAATCCCAGTTCTCATCATTGGCAAGCTATGAATAGAGTATTCAAGTACTTAAAGGGAACCATTGACTATGGTTTAACATATACTGGATTTCCTTCGGTTATTGAAGGTTACTCTGATGCAAGTTGGATAACCAATATGGAAGATTATTCATCCACAAGTGGTTGGGTATTCCTCCTTGGAGGAGGTGCTATCTCTTGGGCATCCAAGAAACAGACCTGCATTACAAATTCAACAATGGAATCTGAATTTGTAGCTTTAGCAGCAACTGGTAAAGAAGCTGAGTGGCTAAGAAATCTGATCTACGTGATTCCATTGTGGCCCAAACCTATACCTCCCATGTCTATCAGGTGCGATAGTCAGGCTACTTTGGCTAAGGCATATAGTCAAGTGTATAATGGGAAGTCTAGACACTTGGGTGTTAGACACAACATGGTTCAAGAGTTAATCATGCATGGTGTGATATCAGTGGAGTTTGTGAGAACTCAGCATAATTTGGCCGATCATTTAACCAAAGGGTTAAGTAGAGATCTCGTGAAAAGATCGGCTGTGGGATTAGGATTAAAGTCCATCTGAAATCTCTTATGTTAAGATACCCAATTCCCATCTAATATGACATTAGGTGCTGAATTCAATGTGCAAAGCTTAACATGTAGAGATTGGAACACATCATCGAAAGTATCCCAAAAGGTATGTGTTCGGTTCTGTAAGTTAAGGAGGTTGAAGTATAAGTTCTCAATGGTTCTTTTGAAAAATTACATTTGCAGGTACAAGAAAGAAAAGGACTACCTATATAAGCATGAAGTTTAGCCGCTTCAAGAAGCTGGGACTTGACTTTGATATGTTTATGAAGGATAGGGACACAGACTAGTAAACTAGTGTCGAGCAAGAGTAATGTTATAAACTATTGTGCAGATTATCTTCATGTATTCATTATGAATAGAAAGGGTTCAATCCTTAGTGACACCCTGATATTCAAATATTTGAAACGTATAATTTGCTAAGATGAAATTCAATTGTTATGATATTTCATCTATGCAGTAGTTTGCGGTATGTTATGACTTTGGTGATTTGATCGGTAATTACACTAAAATGGGAGAGGTTTGTTGGACATTTTAGTGTAATTGATCTCTTTATTATGTTAAAATAAGAGTGCACGCTTGTTTTAATGTAATAACGAGATGTTTGGTTTAGGCAAATTTTGGAAATTACATGGAAGTGACTTTCAGGAAAAGGCAGTTTTTAAAAAAGATAAAACTTCCATCAACCGCCAAAAATCACATGTTCTTTGATCATAAATAATCATTCTGGTTCAAAAAGCATAAACAAAACATACAAGACCAAAACAAAACTCTTGAATTATAATCTTCTGATTTTATCCGATTGAACAATTTTGGTTGAACCCCGAAATTTGATTCAATCTGAAAGTGTTATACACGACTTCAGATTTATCCAGTATTATCTCGATTTTCAAATTAACCAACATGATGAGTACAAAATGTTTGTTTCCGATTTTATTTTTTTGGCTGATGTATTTCCAATGAGAGGCAAAGCATTGAGTTTTCCCTAAGTTAGTGCCAAAAACAATCAAGATGTGAAATGTAAAACTGCCATAAGTCCAGTAGAACTAAGTATATATATATGTTGTAAATGGCACTATGGCTTAGTATTTCTTATACAATATGTAAATGGCTAATATTTTTCTTTGGGTTAACTTAAGTTTACTCAGGCTAGGTCAGCTCAAGAAGTGAACCGCTGTCACAATGGATTAAAAAATATTATCATATCATTATCATGTTATTTGGCAACTTCTTTTAGTTGAATGCATCACAAATGTGTTTTTTTTTGTACTACACTATTTAAAAATTGTTACCATATCAAAAGTTATTAACATGATTAGCTTTCCTTAAAAAACATGATTAAATTTTGGCATAATTATATTTTAGTTTCTTAAATTTGGAAGTCTATTTTTTAGTACCCTAAATAAAAAATTATATATTTTTTAGTTCCTCAAACTCTTGCAAAGAAACTAAAAAGAATATTTTTTTTTTAAATTTGAAAACTAAAGTATGCAAATTTTTATATTTTTTTACAAAAAATAAAAATAAAACTTTTCATATTTTAGTTTTCAAATTTAAAAAAAGGAAATTTTTTATTTAGAAGACTAAAAAACATAGATCCCTCATTTGAGGGACTAAAAATATAATCAAGTCTTAGCTTTTATACTAATATACATGTTGCATAAATATTATAAGAAAAAAAAAGATTATATATAAAAAATGTTACATAATCATCCAATCATAACCTATCATGTAAAAAAATTATCAACTTTTAAAATAATTCAAATGATAATTTGTGATTGAATAACAATTTAAAAAAGTTACATTATTAGTGCATAAACATTAAATTATTCAAAGAAAAGATACATCAAAGAAATTATAAGCATTTAATTAATTTACTAAGAAAACTATGAAGATGTTCATTTTTATATCTATTCTTCTCAACTTCATTATATCAATTTTATTGTTTTTTATAATTGACAATTTATTTGCTATAACCACATTTAATTTTTTTTAAAGTTATCCAAAAAATTTAAAAAATAAAATCCGGTGTCACAATGGATCAAAATAGATGTTTGATAAGTCTAGTTTAAGACTGTGAAGTCATAATTAACTGGGCTCGGAAGAAGAGTTTACCTGATGTAGAAACACCTTTTTGACAGAAGAGTTAAGTTCATCGTGGAAGACGACCCTTCTATTATTTGGGTAGACCCAAGTTGCAATTTCCCTACAAGAATTTGGACCTATCGATCCTTGAGAGAAAATTTCCATCTTGGGGCACTTGTCTATGTGCACTTTTATCAGCGAGGGTAACTGCAAAGTTTGATTGCCCGAATAAAAACATTCTAAGCTTGATAAGTCTTCTAGAGATATGCGGTGTAGCTGCTTTAATATGACATCTCCTAAAGCTGTTTCATCTTCCTCTTTTGCCACTATTTCTTTTATTGATTTACAATCATAGACGTCGATCACCTCAAGATGACTTAACTTTTTTGCTGCCGAGGATGTGAATAAATACTTCAGTCTTTGACAGTTGAATATTAACAATTCTTTCAAATTGGAGAAAGATACTGAAGAAGGAGAATGCAGCAATGCTGTAAAATGAGGACAACCACTAACATATAATTCGTTGAGCTCCTCACAAATCTCGTCTAACCACTGCGCTTCCCCTGACCCAATAGACCTGAGCTTCCATACATCGTCGAGAAACAACTGTGTAAGCATCATGTTTTTATTAATTTTAGGGATTTGAGTGCGGAATACCTCAAGGGAACGGCAAGAATCTATAGCCATTGCTTTTAAATTGGGGGATGCCTTCTGCAGTATTTGAATGGGAAAAATAGGGCTCCCACCATCATCAACATCAAAGTACAGTCTAATCCCAATTAAATACTCGAGGAGGTTGGGGTAGTCACCAGATTCTAACTTTGAATTTAACACCGAACTGTGTTTCCATTCGAGTGCCAATCCCTCAAGGTTGGAAATGACCTAGTAAAAGAAAAACAAATAAAAAAGAAAGGGCTATGAATTAGAATTACAAGGTAAAAAGTGAAATAAATAAATTGAGAGTGCAAATTGCATGTAACATACCTTTAGATCCGAGAAAACAGGTTGTCTGTTAGCACTTTCAAATAGCTCCAACTTTGGGCAATCTAGCACATGTAATTTATCTAACACAGGGCATCCCAGAGTGAATGGTTCAGGGTAAAAGCAAATGAGTTCCGGTAGGTTAGAAAGATGCAGTGTAGTTAAACAAGGGAACACAAACTCTGCTGCTGCTTCTGCTTCTGCGTCTTCTTCCTTTTTAACAATTTCTTCCAACCTCTGACAAGATATAATGAAAAGTGAGTGAAGCTTCTTAAGATTTTTGGCCACGGCAGCGGGAAACACATTTTGCAGCCTTTGACAGCCTATAACAAACACTTCTTGCAAATTTTGAAAGCTATGAGTTCCTCTACCATTCCCTTTCCACGCCTGCATAAGTTTTGGTAGCCTTTCTAAAGACAAATTCTGCAATTGGAATGTTGTTCCAGCATCCTCTGTGACATCCATCTCAAAAATTACCTCTACATTTTTGCAATCTCCCACTTCCAGTTCTTTTAAGCTCTTTAAATAAGGAAGAATATTAGATGGAATTGCACATGGTTGAATTTTACATTTATTCAGCTTCAAAATTTTCAAACTACAAAACCAACTGTATTGCAGATTAACTTGACCATCTTGCCAGGCTTGTTGTAGCTCAGGATGTTCTGAAAAACTCATATTGTCCATGCCTTCAAAAAATTTCTGTAAATATATATTGCGAATAAGTTCATCTTCAGCTATATCATATAATTCATACTCCACTCAGTCAAGTCAATCTATTCTTTTATTATATTTTCTACATATATGACTGATATTTTTAAGCTGCTAACTTCTATTTTTTTTTTATATGTAACTTACATATTTTTTTTGGACAACTTCCTGTGAATTAATTTTAAATTAAAATATAATATGCTAACCATCACAATGACGAGTTAAATTTCATTTGAGTTGGCCTAATCTATCATTTGCATCACACCAAGATATACTAAAAAGGATATGATTGAAATTTCATATATGTGAAAATGGAACTCTATGTCTGCAAATTAGAAAAACCTAATTGTACCTTCTATTCCTAACTTATCACTTTCTTGCAAATTTTGCTCCTTTCATGAATTGACCATTAGTTAAGTTCTGTTAGTCAACCACATCGTTGTTGACGGCTGATGTAGCAGTTTACTGCTGCTACTTCTATTGGATTTTAATTGCAGTTAACATATATAATTTTCAAAAGAAAAATAGATTTATGTCTATCAATTATCTTAAACTACACTTATTTTTATTTTGAATATTTGATTTTCTTAGCCGCTTAACCATTTTAAAATATAATCTTATATCATTTTAAAATTATTTGTTATAAATTTAATAGCTAATTTAAAAATACTAATTTATTATAAATTATAATTGTATACAAACCAGTAATTATCTTGTGCAATTCACATGCTAAAATACTATTTATTAGTATTTTAATTTGTGCAACGTACAAAGTAACTATTTATTTTATATAACTAAAATGTATAATAAATAAATACTTTGAAATATTTTAATTATTAAATAATTGGATCTTGTAATAAATAAATATTTTTAATATATAAGTTATATTTTACATTTATGACAAACATTTTGTATTGAGGTACTCAATATTTTTTTAACTATCGAAAATTTATTTTAAAATTATTGAAATTCAATTTAAAAATACAATATGGAAAGGATAGATTGAAAGAGATAAAAGGTTAAATAAATTTCTGAAAATGTTTTCGTGAAAGAAAAATTCCTAAAAAGGCTTTAATTTTGTTAAAAAAATAGCTCTTAAAAACACTCATTCAATTCAATACAATAATATTTTTTATATATAGAGATGATTTATAAATAAATGTGAAGGATGGGAAGCCTTCGGAATGACTAATGTTTTTTTTTGTAATTTTTTTTAGAAAGTTCTATAATCTATTTTTCAACAAAAGTCATCAAAACTTTATGATATGAGAAAAAAAAGACTATCCGTCCAAAATACAAAATAATTTAACGTTTTCGTTAATCATATATCATGTATAATAGATATTTTGACATTAATTTATAATAATTACTTAAAAGTTATCTCAACTATGCAATTTTCTTACACTACAGTTCATGACCACAAAACTTTTATTATACACTAACTTTTAATTTATTGTGTGATTTTACATATAAACTAATTTTTGGATTGTATTCTACAAATTAAGGCAACAAGCACGTTCTAACTTGAATTTAAATATATTTTTTTAAAAGAAATCATCAATAATTAAAAAAATCTATATGTCATAAAATAAATTATTTATCATAAATCTAAAATACAATTTATATGTTAAAACATATTTATTGGATATATATTTAATTATAATAAAATTTCTATGTTTAGAAATATTTATTTCTTATAAATTATAAATTTTGTTGTATAAAGTAAATATTTATTCGATGTAATGCGCAAGTTAAGATATTAGTTAACTAAAAAGAGAGAAAACATTAATTTTTAAGAAAAAACTGAAAGTAAAAAATAGTTAAGATAAACACTATGATGCAAGTTAAGATAGGGCGAAACACTTTAATTATAATTTTGTCCAACACTCACAGTTTTACATTAAACCAAGTCCACTCATAAAAAAACCTTAAAAACAAACCCATTATTAAAAAAATGGCATGTATTATTATTTTAATTTAATTTCATCGCTCTTCTTTTCATTATTCAGCAAATATTGAAATCATTTTTTATTTAAGAAAAAATTAAAATAATTATTTTAAATTAAATTTAAATTATTAACAAAGAAAATAATACAACTTATTACCAAAAAATTAACTTTCAAGAGAGAGGGAAAACAAAAAAAATGGAAAATAAAAACAGTTTAATGCCTATTTATTTTATACCGTGATTCAATCATAAAGTTGAAATTATTTTTTAAGATAATTATTTTAAAAAGTCAATACTATTAGTATGTAACTATTTTCTCAAATAAAATTTCAGTAAAAAAAAATCATGCATATTACATACCTTTTCCTCGAATATTGTTTTTATTGTAGCGTTTAAATCACCTTTCCAGCAGCATCTTTTCTTCTCTTTTTCATGTACGACATATATACTTTGTAAAATGGGCGTGCTGCTGCTCGTGACTTTCTCAGAAAATTTTTCCATATTATAACATGCACTCACTACTGTTTTTTCCAAAGACGGGAACTCAAAGTCACAACTATCAGAGCCACAAAAACTCCTGAGTTTCTTCAGTGAAACAAGTTCCAGGGTCTTCAATTTTTTGAAAACAACTTTGCCAGCATTTTCTCCATCTTCTTCTTTTCCTACTATTTCCACCAGAGATTCACATTTCATTACCTTCATGGTGTTGAGTTGACCCAAGCTTTTTGCAGTAGATGGTGACATTAGATATTCTAATTTAGCACAATTAACCACTTCCAGGTTCGTCAAACTACTGAGAGATGCAGAGGAAGGCACTAAAGTGGTCATTCTAGGACAATTCTTTAAAATCAAGAACTCTACCCTTTTAAGAATTATGTCTGGTTCGAAGCCTATCTCTTTGAGCTGAGGCAAGTTTATCAACTTCAAGCTTTTCAGCTTTGGAACAACTCCCAAGTTTTCAATCTCAGTAGGAGGCGATATCTCTTCAAAGAAACAATTACTCAATGATAGGCTTTTCAGATTAGGATTTCTATGAAGGAAAGAATATAAAGTCTCAGTATCCGTTAATCTAGATAAGCAAAGCTCTTCTAAGTTATGCCTTCGATGGTTCGATTTCTCCATATAACTGCTTGGTGAGTTTGCATGCTGAGACTCAATTTGCATGGACTTCAACTTATTGATTACCTATAGAAAGAAAAAGATGCGCCTTCAATTCCATGAAAATGATAATATTTTTCTATTTTTTTATATTTATTTTTTGCATGAATTAGAAGAATTGTTAAGAGTTGAAAAGCTTAGCGATACGTACCTCTTCAGGAAAGAGAGGCTTTCTTTGTGCATTTTTGTGGAATGGTTTCAGCTTGTCGCAAAATTCAATAGATAGGTCATTCAACATTGGACATGATAAATCATAAGCTCCTGGTTCTTCAAGTTTTGGTAGTCTTGAAAATTTGATGGTGCTTAGTTTAGGGAAGTGAAATGATACTTTATCAGTGTTGGCAGCTTCACTTATGGCCACAATTTCCCTCAATTCAAAGCATTGACCCACCTCAAGGTATTCAAGATTATCAAGACAATTGGCTACAGAGAATGGAAAAATATTTTTCAAGCTGTAACAGTTTACAACACATATCTTTTGCAGATTGTTCCATTTAAGAATTCCTACTCGGTCTTCATTCAACTTCCATACATGCTCCAATTTTGGGAGTCTTTCCAAATGAACATCTTGCAAATTAGCTACATCCCCAACTTTTACATGTATATCAAATATTGCTTGCATGGACCTGCAATTTGTAACTCTCAAATTGCATAGATTGTGAAATATTCCCTCAATGTAAAAGGGAAAAACAGTGACTAATTTATCACACTCCTCAATGATTAGCGTGTCCAGTTTGATAAAGGAATCTGATGGGGGTTCCGAATTCCAAATCTTATTCAAACTCTTCATGCTACTAAGTTTGATAGTCTTCAATTTTGGAAAGAAGCTACCCTGTTTTGGTTCACAGTAGCCATAAGTTAATAATTAGATGTCAAACATATAGCAAAGCAAATCAATAGAGAGCAAAAAGTACTTTTATGATTTAGAACTTGGTTTTAATCACCTTTATATTAATCTAACTATTAATTAGAAGTAGGTTTAATATTTTCATCTATTAGGAATCTTATTGGCTTTTGATGTTTAATTATGGGAAAAGAAGAAGAATTGAAGACGTGAGAATAAGTTATATTGGAGGAACAAGTCAAAAGAAGACCTTTGGATAGCAAGAGTTTTCAGGGCAAAATTTCGTGTATTTTATTACTATATCTCCAGGCTAAGCGTGGGTTTACACCAATCTTAGCCTGGAGGCCTCAAAAAGCTCTTTTGTTGTTGTCACTATTAGGCTACGTGTGGGAAGTTTCCGGGATAAGCATGACAACATCAAAATGCTCCGCTGAAGTCTCATCTCATCAAGCTAAGCATGTCGAAGGCTGAGGCTAAGTGTGAGAGTGTTGACCTCTTGCGTCATTGAGCTGAAACAAAGGAACTTTGGCTAATGATTGGGGATTCAAATCATTCACTGCTAGACTCTTTCTTGGGCATTGTGTGATGGCTAGAAGAGCTCTCCAATGGCTTCCTCTCCATGACTCTTCATTTTTAATTTGCATAAGTTTTTCTTCTTTAAGCTATGAGTAGCTAGGCTCACCCTCATTGGAGTTTGATGTAACTAAACTCAGCCTCTTATATACATTTTGAGTTATCATTCTATATTTGTTCAATATTAAATGTTCTCTTTTGTACTTAATGCTAGCTTTGGTTTGATCTCCCTTTGCTTGATTATGCTTTCAATATGATTGGAAAATGTTTTTGAACCTTGAAATAGACAAGAACACCTAATGGACTGTGTTTAGGTAGGGGTGGGAATAGGTTAGACCGACCTACATGGGCCAACAACCTGACCTATATAAAGCTTGGTCTGACCTATTCAATTAAAACGTTAGGCTTAGGCTTATTAAAAAGTCTTATAAGCCTGATAGATTGACCTATATATATGTATATATACTTATATTATTTTTTGAGTACCAATATATACTTATATTATTTTTTTGGTACAATTAATTGTTTTTTCTGAAATTAGCAAACTTTGATTACACATTACTACTCCATAACTTTCATTCCTATAATAAGACTTTAATTACAATTTAGGTGTGAGTTATGTGTCCTTTTATATTCCTTGTTATTTTTATTGACTTTCCTATTCCTCTTAATGTTTCCTTTAACTTTTCTATTACGTTCCTACTCTAGAGGAAATGAATATTAATGTGAAAAAGGCTTTTAAAAAGACTATCAGGTTAGGCCAGACTTTTAAAAAGGTCATACTGAGTCAAAATAAAAGTCTTTGATAGGTTATAGGTCAAACTCAGACCTCAAAAATTCATCGTAGGCTAGGTTCAGGCCTTTTAAAGTTTGGTCTAGCCTGACCTATTCTCAACCCTATGTTTAGGGATAGAGTACTATAGCTAGTCAAGGGTCGACAGTTTAGTCAAGTCACGGAACGTCTCGGGCTCTTATTTTTAAGGAATTAGGGTTTTGTGTGTTATAAGGTGATGACAATAAATAAACTATAAGTTAGTGAGTAACTCTTATATGCATGAGGGGATGGTTTAGTGAAGTCAATCCCAACCATAATATCATTGTTAATTTAAGCCCATTTCCCTACTCTTAAGCTATTTGAGAAAATTTCTAAAACAAACTTAGCTTCTATTTCCATTGTTCTATTTTCACTTCTTGTTGAGTCTTTAATTCAATATCATCCTTTAAATTCTCGTTTTATTTGTTGTTTTAGTAAGTAATACACGTGAAAATTGCTAAAAGTTGCACAAGCCTCTTGAGAAACCATGCATCAACTTTCCATTTTACTACTTTGTACAACTTGATTCAATTGCTAAGGAGATAACAGTACCTAGATTTTACATTTAGTATGCTAAATAGAATTTGAACATGAAAATTAGGATGCTTCGAACTCTTGAATCTCCTGTCAGAATAAGTTTTCAATATCACAGAACCCATATAATAATTACGAGAGATTTCATATTCTATACTCTTTCCGATCAAAACTATTGACACAAACTGCATATTTAGTCTAAAATATCCTCTTATAATATCTATGATGAGAAAGGAATAGATCATAATTACCTAGACCATATTAAAATATAGGGGTATATGTGGAAGCAAATATAATTAATGAGACTAAAAATATGTAAAACATAAATAGTTTTGGGGAAGAAAAAAACTAAAGCATCAACAATTTTGGTCCAGAGGGAATAACATATAATATATTGGGGGGTATTAGAGATCTAAATGCCAAATCTAATCCGACCAACCTACTTACCTCCATTTGCGGGCAATCGGGAAAGATGCTTCTCACTTTCCCACATTCACTTACAAAAAGGCTTTGAAGATTTGTTAGACTCTTGGCCATTGAAAATGATATTACATCTTTTAATTCCCAACAACTATTAACATCCAAATGTGTCAAATTTTTGAAAGAGGAAATTCGTGAAGATTGGTGGACACTCCATATTATGTCAATCGGGATTGAGGACAACTCCATTCTCTCTAATTTTGAAACATCAATCTGCAAATAGACACATGATTAGTGTATCCAAAAATTAAATATATTTTTAGTTTCTCAACTTAATTTTGCAATAGAAATATGTCCTTTTTTTAAGAGTATAACACCTTACAAACTCCTTCCTTTTAGTTTAAACAAAAAATGTGAAAAAGAAGTTTGAGCTGTAAAAGATAAAGACATTTAGAGGATAATTTTAGACTTCACACCTTTTCGTTGAAGAGTTCTTTTTGCTTTCTCGATGGAATGGGATAAAATCCAACAAATTGAGATAAAAACTGTAGCTTCAAAGAGCGTAATTCAGGAAACATAAGCTTGACTTCACCAGTGCTTTGCGTTTCCACCTGGACAATCTCCTTCAAAGAGTTACATTCTAAAACTTCAATTGTTTCAAGAACAGATAAAAGGCTAACCACAGAAATTAAGAAGACACTCTTCAATTGACCACAGAGATTGATCTTGATGACTTTCAGTTTACCAAAGGAGGGTTCTGAAAGTTTACAGGAGCATATATTAACAATCTTTTTGAGATTATTGAGACACAATGACTCCAATTTAGGAAAAGCTTTTTCAGGGTGCTGTGACTGTTCTCTGTCCTTTGGATGAATGAGAGATTCAATTGTAGAATTATTTACAATCGACAAATGCTTTAGATATGGAAATCCCTTTAAATTCAATCTATAAAAAATATCTTGGACAGCATTGAGTTCTTCCAGAAACAAATTTTCAACTCTTTCAAACAGCATTTTGATCCCCTTTAGAGAATGAATATTGTCATTTTCACCTTTCAATCGAATTGCCAAGAATCTTGATGTTTCATACTTCTCTGGCATCTTGAAATCAGCCTCTAAATATGCAGCCAAATCTCCAATAACAATCTTGTAACTATATAACTGGTCAAAGAACAAGTTCTTCGGCAAATATGAAACATCTGGGATTTGTATGTCTAGAGTTATCAATTGATTCAAATGTTTCAACTCAGAAAGACTAGCTTTTTTACTTTCATGTGCTTGTCCTTCAACCTCCCATTGAATCAAGGTGTTTCTCATATACAGATCCTCCAAACTTACCAAGCTTGATATGACACCAGATGGAATTTCTTTAAGTTTAGAGCAATTACTTATGTCAAAAATTTGTAGCTTTTCTAACTGTTGCAATTCAACTGGCAAATTTTCAATATCAGATCCTGAAAAACTCAAAATTCTTAACTTTTTCAGCTTGCCTATGATGGACAAATCCTCATCTAGCACACATTGCTCCAAACAAAGCATTCTAAGTTCTGTCAAGGATGAAATCGACAACTTCGAGAGGGACAGATGAATGCCAGTCAATATCAACACCTTGAGTTCTTTCATTCCTTTAAAAAAGTTTCTGGGTATTTCGAGATTTGGATTATTATTGTTAACGTGGAAGACTCTAAGTCTTCCATAGTTTCTTTTCTTAAGAAAACCCTCAATGAAGTCACAATAATGTAAGGAAATAGCAGCATACCTTTCAAGTTTATCAGGCCGTTCATCTATTTTTCCCTTTGACATTGTAAATAAATGGTTTTCCTTGTATGCTATTGACAAAGCCGCATTGCGAACAGTATCTTGCATGGTAAAATGATCACATGAATAACCGTCAGACAGCAAACCTGACTCTTTTAGCTTTGCAACCAATGCATATACTCTGTCTCTAGTTTCCCTTACTGTGTAGATCCCTTGAAGAAAACCCAAACCAATGCAATATTTCACCAAGTCCATAAATAATGCATCACGACCCATGCGAGCACAAAGTAAGAAAGTATACTTGAGTTCCTCATCTTCTAAAAGATCATAACTCAACTTTGTTGACAATTCAGGTGCTCCAGTTAAATTCTGCCATTCAAGCTTTCGATGAATATCCTCCCATACGGAGCGGCTCTGATTTTTTAAGGCCCTTGCAGTTGTAACTATTGACATTGGCAACCCGTTACACTTATTGGCAATTTGAGCTGCTAAATTTTCAAATTCAGAATTCTTGTCACCTATTCCAGCCTTTTTCTTGAACAGCATATGTGCCTCCTTCTCCTTTAAGACTTCCAAAGACAAAATACAGTTTGCTTTCCCTTCCATTTGTCTTAATAATGCTTGTTTGCTTTCAGAAATCATCAAAATTTTGCATCCCTTGTACTGACTAAAAGTTTCTTCTTTTTTCACCCTTGTCGCACTAAGATCATTAAGGGCTTTTCCTTCTTTGGAATTCTTAAAGCCATCAGTGCCAAAGGATTTTCCTTCTGTAACATTCCTTTGGCTACTGCCATTATCTATTTCATATGGAATCCCCAGCATATTCAAGTCCATTTTGTCCCAAAGATCATCTAGGATTACAAGGGTGTTCTTCTTATCATTCTTTAATATCTTTTGTATTCTAGCAGCTCTGGCAATGTCACTTTCCTCGTCCAATGTAACCCCCAACGTGTCGGCAATTTGTCCTTGGATTTTTCTTATGTCAGGATTTTTTGTTAGGCTTGCCATGGTCACTACGTCAAACATCTTATCTTTTAAGGCTTTCTTAACAACTTCTTTGACTAAGGTGGTCTTTCCCACGCCACTCAATCCATGAAGACCAATCATTCTAACACTTGGGTCTTCCAATTCTTCGATAATCTTTCTCATTGTTTCTTCTCTCGATGGATAGCTTTCATAGCCAACGTTAGAAAAAAAGGCTGCCATTGAAGGTGGACCAGGCCAATAAGACAAGGTGTCAAACTTTGCCGTTTGCAACAACCCATTGGCCTCCCTTATAATGGCATATGCTTCTCTGCTCCGACCATACCTTATCCCTGGCTTGGGAAGGTAACCACTCTGTAACAAGTTAAACTCTGCAAGTTCACGGTATCTGTCATTCTTGAAATCCTCGTATTTGAAAAAAAGCTTATCCACCCTGTCTTTCCACTCTTCAACTTCAACATGAATTTCTCTCCCACGTCGATGTTCTTCCTCGTCAATTGTATGTTGAATTACATCTCTCTTTTTCTTGAGCTTCTGAACAACACATTCTAGTTCACGAACTCTTGCCTCGTATGACTTGAGATGAATCCATTGATCCTTTAGCCATGCCTTTAAACGAGGTGACGTCAGGAACAGATGACACACAACAATTAGAGAACCCATGCTACATCTCAATTACATCTTCTTCTGCATGTACACAAATAGCAAAATAATATTAATTTAAAGAAAATATATGTGAAGTAATGAATTTAAAATAATAGGTGAGACTTGGAGGTTTTGTTTGCGGAAGAGCATTGCTCAGGTCAGACTCCAACAGCGTACTGACACTGAGAGTTTGGAATTGAGTGAGGGGAAAGTGAAATTGGGAGAGTTTGGAGTAGAATCAAGGAGATGGACTTTAACAGTGATTGGAAACTGACCTATTTTGACACCTAATTACAATATAATTTAAGATCACGAAAATGACAATTTAAGAAAGTCCCCAAATCCAAATATTTTTGTTGGAAATTATACCATTTAATTCAAGGGAACTTTTGGAGGGTTGATTTTTACACAATGTTAGCTTCCTGGTTTAAACAGATTCAGCAAATGGAATCCAAATTGAATGGTTGCTCCTATTGCTGCTGTGGCATACTTTCTAAAACTTTCGAATATTTTAAAGTTGAGTTTTATGATTTGGAATGTTCACCCAAACAAATGTTTTAAGATATAAAAGTTCTGTTATCAATGACACCCAAACCAAGTTATATTATATAACCTTGATTTACTTACAAAGCCTTTTCAAAACACAGCAAACCTACAATTACTTTGTTGTTCTGCTACATATTGAAGCTTTGATTCTCATGTTTAATTTGAAGAAAACAAATAAAGAAAAAACTTAATTAGAGTTAGAAGGAATAAGCCTTCATATGCACAAACTCAAGGAATGAGTAATTCATATGAAGTTAGGCATAATGAGATTGTTGTCGCAGCAAATTTTGTATCAGCAACAAGACTATTTTGTAGACAATAATGATACATGCTTTATAAAAATATAAGAATACTAAATCTTGTAACAGCAACAATATTACTGTAAATTCCAAGAGGGATAAATGTATTTTTAATTAATCTAAATTCTAAAAAGGAAAGTGTTGTACTGTTGACTCTATATTTGATTGGTGTCTCTACCTATTGCTTGTAACCTCTTTAACTGTCATGACTGTTATAATTGTTGGGGTTACTGCTATATAAATAACTCCTGGATGTTTTCCATGCATAGTGTATGTATATAGAGCCAATATTGATTCAGAGAAGAATAACAACAACATTCTTTTCTTTGTGCCTTGTGTGTGTGTGTGATTATATCCTTTTTCTAGTTTTGATCTTGTTGTGCAGTATCACAGTTCTTGAACCAACAAGTGGCGTCGTCTGTGGGGAACAACGCAAAGGTTAACAAGATCATTCAAGAAATGGCAACGAAGTTTGACATTGAGAAGTTCTTTGGCTCCAATGACTTCGGGCTATGAAAGATCAAGATGGAAGCAATCTTGATTCAACAAGGATGTGATGAAGCGTTGAAAGGGGAGTCAAACATGCCGCCAACCTTGACGCATGCAGAGAAGAAGAGTATGATTGACAAGGCCAAAAGTGCAATCATATTGTGCCTTGGTGATAAGGCACTAAGGGAGGTTGCAAAGGAGAAAACTGCGGCTGGGATATGGGCAAAGCTAGAATCACTATACATGACCAGGTCTTTGGCCCATAGGTTGTGTCTCAAACAACAACTCTATTCATTCAAGATGACGAAATCAAGGACGATTGAGGAACAAATCGCAGAATTCAACAAGAACATTGATGATCTTGAGAATATCGGGGTGAAACTAGAAGATGAAGGTAAAGTTGTCATTCTTCTAAATGTTTTACCTAAGACCTTCGAGCACTTTAGAGATGCTCTTCTATATGGGAAGGATCAGCTAATTACCTTGGAGGAGGTGATCACCTCAATTTGAACCAAAGAATTCCAAAAACTCCAAGATTCAAAGATTATAGAGGAGGTGTCATCTGGTCTAGCAGCAATGAAAGGAAAAGGCAAGTAGGGAGAAGGTAAATGGAAGAAGTCAAGGCCTGAAACCAAGAAGCAGGTCTGATGTTTTAAATGTCAAAAGGTTGGCCACATCAAGAAGCATTGCCTTGAGAAAGGTACCAAGGCCTCTCGGGTTACTGAAACTGCAGATGTTGCAGAGGCTTCTAAAGGATATGAATCTGCTGGGGTCTTGGTGGCTTCATCTGATGATTCATAGAAGAGTTGGGTCATGGACTCAAGATGCACATACCATATGTCTCCTGTAAAGGATTACTTCGAGGATCTTGAACAAAAGGAGTATGGAACAGTACTCCTTGGGAACAACAAGGCTTGCAAGGTGCATGGCATTGGGACTGTCAGACTGAGAATGTTTGACAATAGGGAAATGCTGCTACAAGATGTGAGGTATGTTCCAAAACTCAAGAGAAACCTTATCTCTATAAGCATGTTTGATCTTATGGGATGCACTACAAAGGTTGATAATGGGATGATGAAGGTGTCTACTGGAGCCTCAATCATTGCTAAGGGAAGGCGAAGCAATGGCCTATACATCCTAGAAGGATCCACAGTAATTGGACAAGCATTTGTTGCAAGTCAAACAATGGAAGATAAGTCTAAATTGTGGAACTTGCGGCTAGGCCACATCAGTGAGAAAGTCTTGATAGAACTTGAAAAATAGCACCTATTGATGGGTGATAAACTCCATAAATTGGAGTTTTGTGACCAGTGTGTCTTGGGGAAATCTCACAGGGTGAAATTTGGGACAGGTATGCACACCTCAACAAGACCTTTTGAGTATGCTCATGCAGATCTATGGGGACCATCTAGGATCCAAACACATGGGGGTGGATCCTATTTCTTGAGCATTATCGATGACTATTCAAGAAGAGTATGGGTCTACATCCTAAGGAACAAAGCTGAAACATTTCAGAAGTTCAAGGAATGGCATACTCAAATTGAAAACCAGCAAGGAACCAAGTTGAAGGTCCTAAGGACAGACAATGGGCTTGAATTTGTCTCAGACCAATTCAATATTTTCTGCACACATCATGGAATCAAGAGGCACAAAACAGTTGCTGGTACCCCTCAACAAAATGGCCTTGCAGAAAGGATGAATAGAACCATCCTGGAAAGAGTTAGATGCATGCTTCTTGGAGCAAGTTTGCCCAAGGTTTTCTGGGGAGAAGCTGCAAACACAACTGTATATTTGATCAACATGAGTCCCTCATCTGCCCTTGAATACAAAACACCAATGGAGGTTTGAAGTGGAAGTCCAGCAAATTACTCTAACCTAAGGGTATTTGGAGCCTTGGCATATGCACATGTCAAGAAGGACAAGTTGGATGCTCGAGCTATAAGATGTCTATTTCTTGGGTATGCTAAAGGAGTCAAGGGATACAGGCTGTGGAGGTTGGATCTAAAACCTTCTAAGCTCATCATCAGCAAAGATGTGACATTTGATGAGACAAGAATGAGAATGTATTCTGAAAACTCAGAATGTGGAAAGGAGAAAACTCACATTGAGGTGGAGCCTTTTACTGATAAGGTGCAAGAAAACACTCAGATAAATCCAATTACTGACCTAGATAATATAGCAGAAAAATTGGACACTCAGTTTCAAATTTGAGGAGATCAGATCATGCCATTAATGACTACCAACTGGTTCGTGATAGGGAAAGGAGAATTCCTAAACCAAACAGAAAGTTTGCTCAAGCTGATCTCATTTGCTATGCTTTAACAACAGCTGAGGAAATTGAAGGATCAACAGAACCAAGGAATTTCAAGGAGGCACATGAAAGTGAGGAGAGACAACTTTGGCTTTATGCAATTGAAGAAGAACTTGAGGCACTCAAGAAGAACAATACTTGGAGGCTTGTGGAACTACCTAAGGGACAAAAGGTAGTTAGCTGCAAGTGGATCTTCAAAAGGAAAAGTGAAATTCCCGGGGTTCAAAAGACAAGATACAAGGCAAGGTTGGTGGCTAAAGGATTTACTTAAGTTGAGGGTGTGGATTACAATGAGATATTTGCACCTGTGGTAAAGCATTGCTCTGTCAGAATTTTGATGTCAATTGCCAACCAGTTCAAGCTACACCTGGAACAATTGGATGTCAAGACAGCCTTCTTACATGGAGACTTGGAGGAAACCATTTACATGAGGCAACCAGAAGGTTTTGCTCTGGATGATAGGGTATGCCTCCTGCAAAAATGCTTATATAGCCTGAAACAAAGCCCAAGGAAATGGTATAAGAAATTTGATGATTTATTGATAAAGATGGAGTTCAAGAGATGCAGCTATGATAGTTGTGTTTATGTTTTGCACCAGGAGGATTATCTATATCTCCTACTGTATGTAGATGACATTTTGGTGGCTAGCTGCAACAAATGTATGATCAATGACCTAAAGTCAAGGCTGAACTCAGAATTCGAGACGAAGGATCTTGGGGAAGCTAGACAAATCCCTAGTGTTGATATTAAAAGAGATCAGCTGAAAGGAACTTTGCTATTATCCCAACAAGCCTATATGCAGAAGGTAGTGGAGAGGTTTAGGATGCATCAGTCCAAACCTGTGAGCATACCTTTGGGGCAGCACATAAAGCTCTTAAAAAGCCAAGGCCCAATATCAGATGATGATAAGAAGATGATGGATGCAGTTCCCTATACTAGTGGGGTTGGAAGCATCATGTATGGAATGGTCTGTACAAGACCAGACTTGGCTCATGCTGTGAGTGTTGTCAACAAGTTCATGGTGGAACCTGGTCAAGCACACTAGAAGGCTTTAAAGTGGATGTTGAGATATATAAATGGAATTTTGGACTCAGGCTTACTGTATCAGAGAAACTCTCAAGGTGGAACAGTGATTGAAGGGTTTATGGATGCAGATTTTACAGGGTGCTTGGACACAAGGAAATCATTGGCAGGATATGTGTTTACCTTGTTTGGAACTGCAGTTAGCTGGAAATCAAACCTCCAATCAATTGTAGCTCTATCCACCACTTGAGCTGAGTATAATGCCTTGGCTGAAGGAGTGAAGGAAGGTCTATGGCTGAAAGTGATGCTACATGAATTGGGGATTGAACAAGAGACTATCCAGATACATTATGATAGTCAAGGTATTATTCATTTGGCCAATCATCAGATGTACCATACAAGGACCAAACACATTGATATAAAGCATCACTTCATTCGTGAAGTGGTGGAATCAGGAGCAATCAAAATAGTGAAGATTGCATCTAAAGATAATCCAGCTGATATTTTGACTAAATCCCTGCCAGGGGATAAATTTGACAAGTGCTTAAGCTTGGTAGGATTTGACTGAGATTAGTGCTGTTAAAAATGTAGAGTCAAGGTGAAGATTGTTGTATTGCTGACTCTATATTTGATTGGTCTCTCTCTCTCTCTCTATATATATAGAGAAACTACCAAGAACTAAAAGAAAGAACAAATTTTGTATTAATAATATAGTAAAATTCCTCCTAATTGATTTTGTTAAATATTTTCCCTCAGTTTTTTGTGTCATTCTAATAGTTAAAAGAGAAAAACACTGTAAAATAATGTCTTTTTAATGGATTAAATTAAATGATATTCATTTCATATAATTACAAATTTACATGATTGATAGAAAATGTCAAATTAAAATTTACTAAATTTGTATAGTTAAAATAATAGTTAATGTTAATTAATAATTGATTTATTTGCTTCAGTTGCTTACTTGAGAATATGAAAACTAATAACAATCATCCAAGATTAAAAATAATATATTATTCATATTAAAATATTTAAAAATTAAAATATGATGTAATCATTAAATCTTTGAAATATTCACTAAATAAAAATTAAATCTATAAAAAATTTAAATTGTTTAAAATTAATTGTAAACTAGTATAAAATTAAGAGAAAAAATTATTAAATATTACGAGAAACTTTTAAAGATGTTATTTTTAATTATTTTATTATTATCACTATCATAATTATTATAATTATTAATGATTATTGTCACAATCATCCCTAGCATGATAATTTACTTGAGAATATTTCTCAAATTATTTTACATCAGAATAGCTATTTTTTTAATATCCAACAAACATGTAACGATCGAACAGGACCCCATTTAATTGATATTTTGTGTACAATGAAAAATAATTGAATACCCCACTCGCAGATTTTGATAAAATGACAATCTTAGAGAAAAATGACATGATAATTCAAATATTTTAAAACTTAATGATTAAGATTTTGTACATGGCAGAGTGTAGTTATAGGACAACAATGTTTAAATGAACTAGGGGTGAGTGACATCAAGCAGAATTGTCGTAGGGTATCTTGTCGATCTGTATACAGAGCCTTGCATGTAATGTTGCTTGCTTTTACATACCTCGTGCTTAAGCTAATTTTCTTTCAATTAATGGATTTCTTAGCTTATAAAAGATAATTAATTAAAGTTAAAATCTAATTAATTTAGTACAATAAAATTTATAATTGAAGATCGTAATGACAGTAACCATCAAGACAGGTGGTAATAGCCATGACAAAAGTGGACATAATTCATAACATCAGTGATAGGGACACAATAATAAAAGTGACACTGATAGACCGAAATTTAAAGAAGAACCACTCATTCTTATCCACTTTATAGTCCACTGCGCAAGGAGGTTCACACAAAACTATCTTTATAGGTAGGATTTAATACACCTCCATACAGTGTCAAAAAAATAATTAAAACTATCTTGACTTATGAATCAATGAACAGCAAACCCATCAAACCAAAGCAGACCAGGTCAAGCTTCAATTCCAATGAGCAAAGCAGAGTTGGGGTTTATACATAAAAATCATATCCATGCAACCAACCAGATAAGCATAATCATATATTCAACCAAGGAAAATTGAAATCCAAGCAAGAGAAAAGAGAGCTTGCCTTGTTAACTAGTTTTGTAAAATTAATGTTAATTAAGGGTATACTCTTTTTGTCAAATTTCAAAATTGATGAATTCAAAAATTGGATCCCGAAATTCTAGTAACAGCAAAGTTCTAGTTAATTCTAAGTAGCAGACATTTCAGATTAGTTATAGATATATAAATTAAACATGCGTTGTGTCGACGTTTAATATTTTTTTCTTTTAGAGGAGCAATACAAGATGAACTGCAGCATGGCAGCATCGCGAAAAACCTCAAGTTCAAATAGGAATGATCAAATTGCCGTTAGTGCTTACCTGACCAGTATGAAGGCACCAAAAACAACCAGAAACTCCGAAGAACGCAAAAGAGAGAAAGAAAGAAGCTTTGATGAAAACGGTGAGACGAAAGAAAAGCCTACAGAATCCTTCCTTCGCTCCAATCAGTTCAAAGCATTGATATCACTTTGGAAATGAAGTTGCCAAAACCACTGTTGACACACTAAGATTTGTAACACGAATTAGGTGATGACTGATGAGAGTAAAACCAATCCTTGCTTTGAAAAATACCAAATACTCCCTATAAGGAGAGAAAAAAACCACGTTACTAGATCTCTTGTTGTACTTATATATATAAATGAAACCTTAGTCTTATGACTTAATTTTCTTAAAGAGACAAACAAATACTGTTCCTCATAATCTATTTAGAGTGATACCATCTTTCCCTAGTCTTTCATAGGGATATTTATGGCTACATTTGTTTTTTTTTTTTATCAAAAATCACTTTAATCAAACTTTTAAAATATATGTTGTTCATTTTGTTTTGATTTTTATTTAAAATAAAATCTAAAAAAAACAAATTAATATATTCCGGTTTGATTCGGTTCAATTTTTGTGATTCTAAATAAATATTATTTCATTAAAATTGATATATTTTCTTTTCATCTTTTAAATTAAATTATATTTATAAAAAAATTATTCATAACAATTTATCAAACTTATTAATATGTTAAATTTTCTACCAAAAAAATTTGTCAAATTTTCATATTTTAAATCAATCATATCTTGAAAAAGTCATCTAAAATAGAATGTGGTATACATTGTATTGTATAAGTTTAATATACATAACACTACAAAATATTATGAAATTCAAGTAATATACACATAAAATACATAATACTAAAGTAATATAAGAGTTGTAGTTTTGTTCGATTTAAACAACACAAATTGTAAATCGAATCAAATTGGTTGATTTAAGAAAAAAAATATTCAAACAAATCCAAAAAAAATCAATTTAGTTTGATTTTTTTATTTTTATTTTAGATCAGTTTGGATTTGAACACTCTAGTCTCTCGATTTTCTACCATGTTATAGCTTGTATTGAATCTTTGATTATCAATTAAATGTCATAATTATTTTTTTCTTGAAAAAATAAAACTTAGAATATCTTTTGTATTAATTATTTAAAAAAAATCAATCCAAAATATCTTTTCAAACATTTTCACTTATGAAATGGACTGTAGATTTGGATTATACTAGAACAAATCCTAAACAAGTTTCTATTAGTTAAACATCGATTTGATCCATCTTGTACACTAAATTGTTAAAAAAATTAAAATTCAATTAAATTAGTAATTAAGTGGAAAACATTAAAATATTTAGATTCTTTGAAACATAATTAAGGAGCATTATGATATTTTTTTTGTGTATTTACATGTATAATTAATAAAAATTAAAACTACATTCGACAAAACATTTTAGTTGTCTTTTTTTTTTATTAGTTAAAAAATTTGTTTTAGTGTTTGATAAATAAGATTTTTTAGTAACTTATAGTGTTTTTTGAAACATAAATTGAAGTAAAAAAATTTAAAATGCTAGTCTTTAGCTTCTAATTTTTTTATATTTTCTTTCATTTTTATCCTTAATAAATATATCAAATTCTCTTATTATATTTTTTAAAATAAATCAAAATTTTATTATTTTTATGTTATTTTACACTTTTCATCTACATCAACAAATATTTATAATTTAATAACCTAACTTTTCAATTTCTAACTAACGCAGCTTCTTTCAGCTAATTTTACTAAACATAGGCTAAAACAATAAATATATTAACGATTAGAGAAATAATAAAAAAATTTAATGTTATTAATAAATAAACTAATTTTCTTAATCACCATTAGTCAATGAAATATTATAAAAAGAACTGAATGGAGTAATTCATGTAGACTGAAAATATTATTTAATACCATTTTTTTAATTTCATTTAAAAAATAAAATTATTTCTATTTTTTCACGTTAATTAATGAAAAACTTCAATTTCATAGAAAACTATTTTAAATAAAAATTGTATTAGTCGATATGTTGTAGATGATCTTTAGGGAACTATTTTTCTTTATTTTAAAGGTAAGGTAATTGATATAATGAAAATCCAATGGTTATTGATTTTATTTTTTTTTGAAATTTTGAATTAAATACATAATATTTTAAATAAATATAGTATTAAATACAAAAATTAATTAAAATTTAATTATATCTTAAATAACATGATTTGTTTGTTTATATTTAAGATAAGATTAAGACAAGACAAAATACTGACATATTTATTTCTATTTTCAATATCTAATTGCCGCTATTCATATTGATTGGCCACCTAATGCAAACATTGATTAATTTGCTTATCCCATTGGATGTTAGAAAGTTAAATGGGGTAGAGCTGTTAAAAGGATTAATTGTACTCATCAGATGGGTCACGGCCACATGGGTTTAGTTTTGTGTTTATTTAATTTTAACTTTTAATATACTCATTTTTTAACTAAAATTTAATACACAATCATGTTCTCTAACATATATTATCTGTAAAAAAAAGTAGTGTTATGATGTGACAATTAGGAGAGAAAAAAACTACCTATAAGGAGAGAAAAAACCACATTACTAGATCTCTGTTGTACTTTATATATATATAAATGAAACCTTAGTCTTATGATTTAATTTTCTTGAAGAGACAAACAAATGGTAATATCTTTTCCTGGTCTCTCATAACGAGTTTTTGGCTCAATTTAGTTTGATTTTTTTTTTTTTATCAAAAAGTCAGCTTAGTCAAACTTTGTTTAGTTTGATTCAATTTTTATTTAAATTAAAATTTGAATCAAACCAAATCAATATTTTACCGTTTGATTCTTGTGATTTTTAAAAAAATATTATTTCATTAAAACTGATATACTTTTTTTCATCTTTTAAATTAGATTACATTAAAAAAAATTGTTCATAACAATCCACCAAACTTATTAATATGTTAAAACTTTTTATAATAAAAATCTTTCAAATTTTCATATTTTAAATCAAATATATTTCAAAAAAAATTATCTGAAAATCAATGATATACATTATGTAAGTTTCATATATATAGTACTATAAAATTCAAGTAATATACATATAAAATATATAACACTAAAGTAATATAAGTATTAATATAAATATTGTGGTTTGATTTGGTTTAAAAAAAATATAAACTGTAAATTGAATCAAATCAATTTGAAAAAAAAAATCCAAACAAATTAAAAAAGAATCACTTTTATTCATTTTTAAATTTTTATTTTGGATCGGTTTAGATTTGAATATCCCTAGTCTCTCACTTTTCTATCATGTTATAGCTTTTATTCAATGTTTGACTACCAATGAAATGTCATATTTAAGTATCTTTTTGTAAAAAAAAAAAAAAAATCTGAAATATTTTTGTATTAATTATTTTTTTTAAAAATGAATCTAGAATATCTTTTCAAAGATTTTCACTTATGAAATGGACCATCAATTTGATCCATCTTGTATACTAAATTGTTAACAAAAAAACTAAAAGTCAATTAAAATAGTAATTAAGTGAAAAACATTAAAATATTTAGATTCTTTGAATCATAATTAAGGAGCATTATGAGAATTTTTTTGTCTATTTACATGTATGATCAATAAAAATTAAGGTCATTTTTAATAAGATATTTTAATTATTTTTTAATTATTTTTACTAACTAAAAAATTTGTTTGACTATTTAGTAAATAATTTTAGTGATTTTTAAAATACTCTTGAAGTAACATTTTTTATATTTTCTTTCATTATATTCTTAATAAATTTATCAATTTTTATTTTATTTTTTAAAAATAAATTATAATTTTATTATTTTTATGTCATTTTATATTTTTTATTTATTTTAACAACTAAATTTATCGAATATTTATAATTTAATAATATCTAACTTTTCAATTTCTAGTTACCAACTTCTAGTTAGGTTTCAACTTACAACTAATTTTTCAGTTAATTTTACTAAATATGGACTAAAACAATAAAAATATTAACGATTAGAGAGATTGAAATAAATTTAATGTTATTAATAAACTAAATAATTTTCTTAATCACCATTAGTTAATCGAATATTATAAAAAGAACCGAATGGAGTAATTCATGTAGGCTAAGAATATTATTATTCTCATTTCATTTTTTTAATTTCATTTAAAAATCAAATTTATTTATATTTTTTTCACATTAATTAATGAAAAAAAATTCAATTTTATAGAAAACTATTTTAAATAAAATTTGTATTGGTTGATATGTTGTAGATGATCTTTAGGAAACTATTTTATAATAAAAAAAAATTCTTTATTTTAAAGGTAAGGTAATTGATATTATGAAAAATCAATGGTTATTGATTTTTTTAAAAAAAAAATATTGAATTAAATACATAATATTTTAAATAAATAAAATTAATTAAAATTTATTTATATCTTAAATAACATGATTTGTTTGTATATACTTAAGATAAGATTAAGACAATACAAAATACTGACATATTTCTTTTTATTTCACTATCTAATTGCCACCGTACATATTGATTGGCCCCCATGATATTTAAAAAAAAAAACAATAACATTAAATTTTGGTGTTTTAATGATTTCTTGGCTAGGCTAATTTATAAAACAAGTTATTATGACAACTTTGAGCTTCTACCTATTCAAAATCAAATTGAATACATTATCATGTTCAATCTCTTAAAAATATTTCTCAAAATTAACCTGTCATTTTATATTTTACTATGTTCATGTCCATGCTTGTATACAACGAAAAAATAATGTGCAAGAAAAAAAACAAATTCACTAGGATTCCATGTTATTTGCTCTGTATGTTGCATACTTGCATCAGAAAAAGACAACCCGTTTTCAAGGCTAGCATAAGTGAACAACAATGGCAATAAGCTTCTCTGGTCAGATCACAATTTTCCTGATGCATACTATCAACAAATTAAAGTGAGGTAACTAGAAAAGATCAAAACAACTCAGATAGAACATATATGTATTCAATTAACATTCTCAATTCTTCATATGTGTAAAGGATGAGATCTTCTTACTCAATTATTCATATTATTGAATGTCCATGAGAATAAGCTGTTCATATTTATACTTACAAGTCAAGGGAATCTGTCATCATATTTACTAACTCAGGATGCCTGTGTTGCATGATCACAGAATTAATATCACGTTTACAGAAGTTTCCGTCTATCAGCACCATGAATTTCTTTGGTAGTTTCACACTGTAACATTGACTAAATGACACTCCTTGCTAGGATGGAAAGTTCAGAGAGGAACTCCCAGTGTAAAGCTTCTAAGTTTTGGTAATGAGCAGATAGTCAAAAACTCAAGCTTCTTGAATGTAATCTCATCTTAACCTTCATTCCCATCTTCATCTGTATCACCTTCACCGTTACCTCCATTTTCATCGTTATCTTCATCATCATTGCCTCCTTCTCTGTCCTTAACCACTATTGTTTTTATTGATTTACAATTTGTTATGTGCATTTCCTTCAGTACAAGCAATGTTTTGGCAGTTGAAAATGTGAACAAATATTTCAATAATCGACAATCCTTTAAATTAAGCTTGATGAGATTAGAGAAAGACACAATGGACGGTGTCAAGTTTGTCAAACAATGGCAGTTCCGAACAAGAAAGGTTTCTAAATTTTGAAGGAAGGGGCTTATCCAGAAATGCTCTAATCCTATAGATTTTTGTTAATTACATATATCTGCCACCTTAACTCCTTTATCATTCACAATATTGTATAATCTTAGAAATCTCTGCCTTAGCACCTCACCCTCCATCCATGGATCATGCAAAAAAAAGAATTTCCTTCCCCCTTCCCACCTTTCTATGGAGCATACCTGAGAATCAATTTGGTTGTAGTTTTGGTCCCCCAAAGTATTTATGTCATCCCACCAAACTTTGGTGCTCAGAAGAAGGAAAGAACAAAGGTCAGGAGAGACAACAAAATTGATCATTTTATCAAAACTACCTTTCATAGAAAAATATGCTTACTTTCCCAAGAGGTTAAACGGTGCCGCACCTCTACCACCACAGCTTGCCGTGTACTCCTCCTAGGGTTAGCCGCTTAGCTCCTATCAATAACGATCCAATTGATTACTGATGCACACTTGCATTAATTCATGTTAAGTATGTTTATGAAAGTATTTGAATTGAAACAATACTTGTGACAATGAAATAGCCGGTTAGCAAAAGTTGACGGATTAGATGAGAAGTACTAATAATTAACCACATCTAGGTCCTATTAAGACTATCAAGCGAAGTCTTTGAGTTATGGACAAGAATTCATCATAAGAGAACATCCACAAAAAAAGATAAACTATCCAGGCATACTAGCTAAAATTACAACACATGAACCGCTTTATTCTTTGAGAAAACAACATCAATCAATTCAATTCCCAGTACCAACAAAAGAGGAAATATACACAAATCACACATATACTATGCCCCAAAAAGGGGGTAAGAAATTTGTTCAACCTATTAAAACATTGTCCTGTTGAAGAAACAAAACATCTAAAGGGACTATGAATATCACAGAAACAAAAAAAAAAAAAAATCTAAAGGGAAGTGTTGTTGGGGCATATTTGGAATAATCACCTCTACTTAACTCCCTGTAACCCAAATGACAAAAGTCAACTCAGGTGCCTCAGACTCATTTCCACTATACAGATTCCCTTCCTACAAAAACAGCCTACACCTCTTTTTTTACATCGCTATTGCATATAAATACAGAATCTACACACAAACCGCCTTTGGTGTGCGTACAATCAATTTGAGTCAATGAAATTTTGATCTTCATCAGATCATTAGGATTCTTGGAAACAAAGTTTCCTGCATGGTAGAGAATCCAGTTCCCTGGATTATCCAAATGACTTTGGGATACAGCATGCTGACCATCAGAAGTTGTTAGCTGAAATTTTACAGGTTTTATATCCCAGCCATGAACGTCGTCCGTCTTACAAACTCGTCGACCCAATCTCTTGGATGACCGGCCAAGCTGGAGTCTAAAGAACACATTGTATGACCCAGGAGGAAATTGAAAATCAACATCTCCTTCCACTTCAAGCCACCAAATTTGTTGAAGATAAGCAACTGTGTGGAATCTGTTATGAACAAAAATAGTATAATACATCAGGTTTCCTCATATAGAAAAACAGGGGTCATCCAATTTTAAAGTGCCTAATTTCATGTGTTCTAGCAGAAGGTGGCTAAAACTTAAAATTGAGGAGCCACTAGAAAAACTAATGGAGTAAGAACTAAGAACATACATGCAACCATGACTAAATTGGTATCAATGTCAAGCTAGAAGGCAAAGTGAAACTGAGATAAAATATAGTTTTGTATTCTTAAAAATGATTAAGATTGGAGATCAAATCACAGATGATAAAAATGACAATTTTTTAAAAAAAAATTGCAGTCATTCATTTAAAGTGTGACTCTTGAAAATTGACATTAAATAAATTGTATATATATATAAGAAGATAATAAAAAAGGTTACAGTTTTTTTAAGTAAATATAAAAAGTAAATTGAAATTGTCCAAGTTAAACATGTATATACCAGTTATTCACACACTGTTAAGGTAAAACCTACAAATCTTAAGTTTGATTCTTTTAAATAATCAAACTTAACTACAAATGAACTTAAATGAACATTCAATATACCAAGTTTGAATAATTCACTGATAACTAAACTCATTTAGTGCCTTACATAAGAAATTTAGTATTAGATAACCTTGAATATTAGTAAAATGGATTTGGAAAAGTATGGAAAATTCAATCTTCGAGCTTTATAATTAAGTTAAATAACAAAGCCACAAGGTGAAAAATGAGTGGCCTTAATCCACAAAAGGGCTCAAAAATAAAAATCCAGCAAAAAAAATATTTTGTATTTCAATTTTCAACCCATGAAGATGAAAACACAATAAAACAAAGTCAAGCATAGGCCAGTTCTACATATTATTACTTATTGTCCAGAGCAACATAGTTTCACCTACAATAATCTCACCTTGACTCTTCAGTTGAAATGCGACTCCAATATCTCCGATCATCTATCCCTGTAATCCTCAAAGCTTGGGAAGAAATCGCCAAACACACCCCACCTGTCCTCTTATCCAGCCAAATTTCCTAGACCAACGTAACATTTTTGATAAGTAAACACCAAGCACTTGAAAAGTATATATGAAGAAGAGTATAAAAAAGGACAACTTAGTTGTAGTACTATAAGTGTTTTTTATGTTGTTTTCAATTGGTATGTTTGGATAAAATTTTCTATAAGCACTTATAGGAGAAGAAAATAACAAAAAAAAATATAATGAACTTCTCTATAAATTAAAAATAAGTTTTTGGAGAAGTTAATGAGAGCTTCTATAAATTAGCTTATGCGGTTAATTTCAATTTAGAGAAGCTAATTTCATTTTTCCTTCTTATTTTATTCTCCTAAAAGTGTTTGTGGAGAAATTTATCCAAATTGACTCTAAAATTGAAGTTTCGCCTAATTATCAGCATAATAAAGGTTTGCTTTAAAGATCAACATAGATTATCAAAGTCAAACTCCCATTGTGATAAGTAAACAACATCAAAAGCACTGATAGAACTGCATCTAAGTTAATGGGCAAAGGTAACGACTAACTACTCACCTTGGTCCCATTGTCAAACGAATTAGGCCTGCAGAGTCTGGCATAAATATCCCTCTTCCCCAATTCTTCCACAGAGGCATCCTTCAAAGCTTTCTCCACAATGAACTTATAATTCGAAGGCAACTTCGATTCCCAAATGAAATCCGCCACCGAAGCATCGCGAAACGCCCTGTTCAATCGTGCAAGCTTGCAAATATCCGGTGGGTCCAAATACATCAACACCAATGCCACACAACTCTCGGGTATGTCCCCAAGCCTTGGCCTCGAAGGGGTAGCATCACCATCACAAACACAAGAGGAAAAACTAGCACCCATGTTGACACTTAACACACACCAAACCAAAGTAAACCCCTTTGCACCCCCCAAAGTTGAATTCCTTTCTCTAAATTCCACACCCCCAGAATATGAACTGAACTCAAAACTTGATATGGAACCTGAACTTTTCAATTCCACACACCAGAATCGAAAAACTAGCACCCATATTAACACACACCTAATCAAATTAAACCACTTTGCACCCCCCCCCCCCCCCTCCCCAAAGTTGAATTCTTTTCTCCCCAATTTCACACACCCAGAATATGAATTGAACTAAAAACTTGATCTTGAACCTGAATTTACGAATTCCACACACCCAGAATCTGAATCAGCCTCAGAACTTGAGTTTGAATCTGAATTTGTCGATTTTCTGAGAAAGAGCTAGAGAGGGAAAAGTGAAGAGAACAGCGATAGAAGTCAAATACATGAGATTTTGAAGGAGACGTGAGAAGCTAAGACCAGATCGTCAGGGATGTCTCTTTCTTTCGGGATTTTTTTTCATGGAGGAGGCTTTTCACCACGCGTGTTTGGGGAGTCCCAGGAGTCGTTTAAAGGAGATCGGGTGCGAAAACGACATCAACATGCGAGGAGCGAACGTGGATTGCTCTAATAAGAGACAAGCCGTTTTGGTCGCAGGTGAACTCAGATCGCTGAGAATGTTGAGATGCATGAACTGTATGACGATCGGAATACGAGGTTGATGGTTCTTATCCAGTACTACAAGGGATTATTCTGGACTGTCACGGAGTTGTCAGTATGGTAGTCTCGCTCCCCTCTTACGCGCTTCTCTTTCTAACCAGCGCGTCATGTTGTTTAATTTGTTTGTATTCTCAATGAGATATTTATAATTTTCTAAAAAAAGAATAAAATAAAAAAACTAAAACATAATTTTAATCCTCTTATTTTTATTAAATTTGTGGTTTTTTTCTTCCTATCATTTTTAATTCTTTTTACAAAATAAATTTATTAGCAATTACATTTAATACATGACCATTAAATAGATACGTATTAACTAACGTTAAAAATCTTGTATATTTTTTAAAAATATTTTAAATAAAAAAAAGAAACTAAATTCTTAATTTATGTGAAAGACTAGATATTTCAATTAAAATATGAAAATTTAAAATCATAAATTTAAGAAAATAGAAAAATTAAATATCTTAATTAAGAAAATAAGGTGTTTGTTCTATATTTTATTTTGCCTAAAAATATAATAAATTGAAAATTGAAATAACTAAAAATTATGATTGAGTTTCATTTTATTTTAATTTAATTTTAAAAATTGATTCAAACTAATCTAAATTATATATATATATATATATATATGTGTGTGGAGGGGTTAAAACTAGTTCGTAAATCTTTATACTTTATATTTTTTTTAATTGAACTCTTATATTAATTTTAAATTTGTAATTAGATCTGTATATTAATTTATTAATGAAATTTATTAAATTTAACAGAATATTTCATCATATATACACATAGATGTTAAGTATTATTTTGTCAGTGATCTAGTTGTTGTATATGGAATTATCTAACACGCCTCAACACGTCTTGTTTTTCATGTTCAACTCTTTCATTATCTTTCAAACTGCAACTCAATTCCAAAATGTGAATTTTGTATTTTGAAGACCATAACTTCATCCCTAATACATTGATTAATTCTTATAGAGACTCAATTAAAAATAGATAAAGTATAGAAACATAATTAAAAAATTTACAATAATACAGGAACTTACAGGTTAATTTAACCTATATAAATTTTTTATTATATAATTTATCTTTATATTTTTATTTTCTATATACTTATAAATTACTCACATAATTTATACTTATTTTTTAAAATATACTTAATTATAGATATTTTTTTATCTTAATCCTCTGATTCATTAGGGAAAAAAGAATCTTAAAATCTAATGAAAAATTATAAATCATTTTTAAAGAGTTTAGTTAACATGTGTTACTACACTTATTAATTTATTTATTTTTATATTATTTTATCTTAATTATAAAAACTATGTGTATCTTCTTTTTTTATATCCTATAATCAAAAGTCATAAGACTAATGACATAAAAATTATTGAAGTGAGATTTATCTCTTCCAATAAAGTATTTTTCTTAAATACAATTAGAAAATCAAACATTTGTTAACATAACTAAAGAAAGAACTAAGATATTTAGCATGTTAAACTTTGTTGTTAATTAAATTATGTGTATTAATTTTGTATTTTTTTTCATGATGTCGAATTTGCCTGCTAAAAGCAATATTGAAGGTTGAAGTTGAATTTTTAGAGTTAGATGTGAAGGAGTGGAGTGGAGGATTGGAATACGGCACATAAACATATTATATACCGGATACAATGTATAAATGGTATCAATGCAATTGGATACGCGAAAGAGATGAGTTGGGGATTGGAACACGGCATGTATATCCACAATGTATTTTTATTGTTTAAATAATCCACAATTTATTTTTTTGAGTTTTATTTGTATTGTTCCTAGAGCGGATATAGTTGGTGTTACTTTTCTTAGAAGCTTTTAATATTCCTTTTTTTTTTATACCACTAGAAAAAAAAACACTGTATTTCTAGAAAGAAAAATAACCTACCATGTATTTAGATCTTGGAATGTACTCTATAGTTTTAATTTGGATTAATTACAATTTTTTTTGTCTTATTTTACTCAATCCATAATTTCATTTCCTCTATTTTAAAATAAAGAATTTTTTTTTCTATTTTAAAAAATTAACAATTTTTATTCTCTTATTTTAAAATAGAGATATTTGATTTTTATTTTTTAAAAAATATGTAATATTGGTCCTTTAAAATAGAAAATTAATCATTTTTCTTCTATTGTTCTCTTATTTTAAATTTTTCTTATGTTTTATTTTTTATTTTAATCTAATTAAATCATAAATATAACATATTCCTTTAAAGTATTATCAAGAAATAATTTAATTAAATAAAATATAAAAATAAAATAAATAAAACATAAACAAAATTGTTGATTGAATCAAAATTATAGATTTTTAAAAATAATGATCAAATATTTCTATTTTGAAATAGAAGTACTAAAATTATGAAATTTAAAAAATAGGAAGAATGAATGTTTTTTTTTAAAATAGATAGACCAAAATCACAGAATAAATAAAATAGGAGGATCAAAATTGTATTTAATAATTTGTTATTAAAAGTGAATTTAAAATTTTGGGTTATTTTAATTATTTGTTCTTATTTAAAAAGAGTAAACATCAAGACTCATTAATATCGACTAAGTAGTAAAAGTTTTAGTAGGGTAACATCTTAGATTTGGTTCTCATTTGCTGCACTGAAAAGAAAAGAAAAAAAAGATTGGGGCATACACAAAAGGCATTTATTGTATAAGCTTAAGAATGGACCAAACTTACCATAACAAAATGGATTAAACTATTACTCGCTATCATCATTTGAATTTGCGCAATGACAAGTCAAACTTGTGGATAGTGAGTGCTTTAAAAAATCGAATGCATCAACCTCTTCATGTATACATGTTGCCACTCACTTGCCTGTGTAAGATGTAAACCACGAAAAATTATAGTGTGGTTGGGAATTATCACATCAGTTGTCACCAATGAATATGTGACATGTGATCTGAAGGAGAGGTATTTATTATCTGTGAATGAGAAAATCTGAAATTTTAAAAATAAGATAATCAATTAATTGCAAATCACGTTAATTAATTCATCAATAATAACTATCAAATTGTAATCACAAATCCTGCACAGTGAAACCATAACACCCTCGGTTTCATAAATAAAAGTTAAAAAAAACATAACGTTCTCTACCATTGTTGTACCTAGAAAAACGCAAAGTCCCAGTGGATGATCTCGTCAACATGTGATTCAAGTTTTTGAGAAACTCACTATTCATCAAGGAATTCCTCCCACATTAAATTCTATAAATTCGTAGTGTGTTGTTGTCTTCTCTCAATTTTATATACGACAATTGACTATCAATACCTCCATCGCGACTTGAGAGCTTAATCTTCATTTTGATTAAGCAATGATAAACCTAAGAGTTCCTAAGAAATCTATAACAAAACATATATGGAATTCAATGCAGCACATTTGTTTCATTCATCTCTTAAAAATTAAGTTACATTGATAGTAAGCATAAGATTCTAAAATCTAGTGACCAGCAAGAATGGAGCTTTAGAACGGTTGGGAATCCAATAATTTATGTATGGAAGCGAAACGATGTTAGCACGTCTGTGTACAACAATGGGGGAGCAGTTTTGCATTTTTCTATTGGTACAACAATGGCAGAAGGCGCGCGTTATCTTTTTCGTTGTTGTGCAAGATTGGTGATAAGAATTTGGCAGTTATTTTCGAATATTAATCTCTTACGATCTAATTAAACGTGATTTTTGGTTAATTGATTATCTTATTTTTAAATTTCAGATACGTTTATCAGCAATAAGTTAGAATCTCTCCTTAAAATCACATGTTGTAAGCTCATTAGTCGGAGCCACAACTAATATATATCATGATCTCGGATTACACAATAATTTCAGTAAACAACACAAATTCATGCTGATATTTTGGGGGGATATTGAAAGCATGAAGTGCTGCAAATACATTTCCTCAACTTTTATTTTATAGAAAATAAAGTAGAATGCACTTATTTGATAAAGTGTATATGAAATTATTTTATATTTTGTGTAGGTACACTGAGTGTAAATTGATTATTCGAAAATACCGTGGGCTAAGCAGGCAAGATGGAATGCTACGTTTGAATTTTTATACTCCCATTTCAAGTTTTGTCAATTGTCAAATACTTGTTCAAACATAATTGATAGTACTTTAATTATCGAAACAATACATATTTAATAACTTTTCTAATGTTGGCTGACTTCATTCTTATCTATTGGAATAAAGAAATCTAGTTCTTATCCAAATACTAGGTTTTTGTTGACATTTTCTAGATTTCCTAGATAGAATCAATCATAGAGCCAACTAACTTAATTATGCGCAGATCGAGCGTAATTTATTTATTATGTTATGCAAAGATGCTTTATGTGTCTCTAATTTAGATTTTTGAAAGAAAGTGTCGTTAAATGTTTTTTTTTTAAATGAGAACTAGATTTTGACTTGGGCATTGCACAGAGTTAACAATTTTAATTTTTTTTAATTGGATTTTGTATTGTATATAATAGTATGTGCTATATTTTTATTTTCATATTCTCATAAAAAATAATTTTTTATCATAATAATTTAGATATTAACATGACATCATGTAAAATGTTAATCTCTATAAATTAAATAAAAAAAGTTCTACTTGCTTTCAAAATTAAAAAAAAAAATCATCCTTATGTACTATTTTATATATTATTTTTATTTTAAAATATTGAGATATACATATTGATGTATAAAAGAAAAATAAAATTTATTGAGGTAGAAGAAAATTATGAATAATTTATTTAAGTAAGAACATAATAAAAAAATGAATAGTTGTTTGTTTAAGAATCAATTTTAGACACTAATTTTAGAGGGAAAATAATTTATATTTGAATTTATTTATGTAATTAAATATTTATTGATGATGTAAAATAAATATTAACTTTGATCGAAAGTGTTGATGCTTTATGTGTCTCCAATTTAGATTTTTTAATGAAAGTGTTGTTAAATGTTTTTTTAAATGAGAATATCTTAAAGAGTTATTTTAAAATAAGATGTTTCAGTAGTTATTTTCATTCTTATTTAATTAAATGTTTTATTCCAATTATATATATATATATATATATATATATATATATATATATATATATATATATATATATATTGTATTTAATTATTCTTTTTTATATTTTATAATTTTCAATTTCAATTTTAATTTAATTTATTTTGATAATTAGGTAAAAATTTCTTTTTCAACCTTCTTAAATTATTTTCTTATCTTTATATGTTTATTTTTTTTAACTGATTCTCGGTTTCAATTTATTTTTTCACCTTTATTTTAAAATTGAATTTCAATAATTTATTAAAAATCATTAATAATAAAAAATATTATATAACACTATAAATTATTTAGCATATACATGTTAAAAATATTTAGTTGCTATAATTTTTAATTAGAATATAATTTATATATATGTAAAAATAATTATTTATTGTAAGTTTTAATTATGCAAACATAAACATGGGTAGTTAAAAAGATAAAGGAAAGCTCAATATATTATTATTAAAGGGGCTCTTTTACTTCGTATCTAGTTAGCACGTGTGTCACTGTCGTCCTTAAAATCATTTTCCTCGATACACAAACCCGAAGCCATGAACAAAAACCAATAAAAGAGAATTGCTTTTAATTAAAATATGAGACAGAAATTGCTTGATAAGCATATTAATATATTAGTATTTAATACGGCAAGAACAAAGAAGAAGATACAAAAAAATATTAACAATTTTTCTCCAGTTGTATGTAATGTGCTCATGAGGTGCCACACACGTAAGAATCAATGCTTAATCATAAAATTAAGCGCATGATTGATCATTATCTATATACATAGCTGAGTCATACACAACCATTGATACCAATTTCATTTTGAATTCCTAAACTTATGCTCTATTAGGATGCATTTATTTAGTGAGGATTGAAATGGAAGAGAGTAAATTTGAGAGAAGATAGATTTTATTTCAATCGTTTAGATGAGCCTCAAATGAGAACATAAATGATTATTTTTTTTGTGAGTGACACCTAATTGTATTTCTCTTCACTTATAATGTGAAATAGAACCAAAATTTTCCAACAAAACTCAATACGGATAATCACCTTTTGTTCTATATTTTCAATATTATGTTTCCTAGGTAAATAGAATAAAAACAAACAGGTGGAAACATACAAGAACTCTTGAATTAAAATAAAAAAAGATATAATTTTAGCTACTTCAAAAATGGTAAGATTTTTTATACAAAAATGCAAGAATAGGGGTTGATCCCTATCATTTTGCCTTGATTCTAATTTCTCTATTTTTAAGAAAATTGAGTTTGATTCTTCTTTGTCTATATCAAAGAGATCATGCTTAATCAAATCTTTTTCATGAGAAATCTATTTTATTTAGATTGACATTGTTATGAAACTTATTTTTTAGGGTGTATATTTTTTTCTTTATTTGTTCATTATAAACAAAATTTCATTCTATTGTTTTAATATCAATTTTTATGTTATAAAATTTATTACTTATAATTATGGGAAAGTTTTTTATGTTTTATAATTCCTATCAATTAAGTGTTGATCTCTTTTATTAGTATTATTATTATGTAGGATAAATTTATCTTTTTCATATTTTTCATATTTATTTTCTTTCACTTTTCAATCTTACCAAACAAGTAAAAAGAAATTATTTCATTGTATTCTTTCATAATTTCATTAATCCAAATAATCTTAAATTTGTCTCAATTTCTATTCTTGCTTTCCTATTTCAACTCTTATCCAAACATAATGTTAGAATATGTTTGATCTACTTTTCTATTATCGATTAGAGTACTCATATTAGAGTTAAAATTAGACATTGATTTCAATATTTTTCTTTTGATTGAGAATATGGAAAATTGTCAACCTAAAACTAAAAGACTACGGGAGTTGTGTATCTTTCATGGTTTGGGTCAATGTCAACTACCAAGTAAGGATGGTAAGACAGGGCAAGCTTGATGGACTAGCCTGTCATAAATTCAACAAGACGGGGTGAATATTTGAGTCCACCAGTCTGTTTTGTCCTGTCTTGCATAACCCACCAACCTATCGAGACACGGACGAGCGGGTTGACCCGTGGTATATGTATGTGTTATATTTTTTTTATCTCTATCACTATTATAATTAGTTGTAAAATAAGTTGATAACTTAAAATAATCAACTAATTATGTTATAATTTATATGACAAAATAACTAAAATAATTTGTCAATTACATACACTTTTTATCGTCCTACAATAGATTTAGATAAACAATGTTTACTTTTTTCTATGAACAATGTAAATAGACGCATATAAAAGTTATTACTCCTTCCAATAGTGTATAAGTCATAGAGCATTTTGTTTTTGTATAACAATCATGTATGAGCACAATTATACTCTATTCAAGTCATTGTATTGAAACTATATTAATATTAATATAACATGAATTTTCCTTTTTTACTCTTCTAGTTAATATTAATGTTAAGCTTGAAATTATATCTTATTATTATTGGGTTTATACATCATTTAATATATTTATTGTATTTGTATAGTCACATTCTCATTATTTTTTATATCTTGTATCTTACTACCTATTTTATTTGTCAAGATATAAGGTCACTTGTTAAAATATGCATTTAATTTTCTTTTCTTTTAAAACTTATGGTTTGAAAATTGATTTTTTTAGATATAATATAACAATTTTAATATAATTTAAATTTAGTTTAATTTTCTTCAAACATGGCGGGTTAGCTTGTCAACCCACTAACCTTGAATTCGGCATCTAATTTGGCCAATGTCCAATTACTCTAGTTGATGATGTGTACACTCTAACGGTTGATGAAGAGATGTTCCTCCTGCAATATGGGGAAACAAATATGCAATAGCAGAAACAAATTATAAATGTGAATCCAATATTAATGTCCTTTAGGCTACCGAAGAACAATAAAATAGACTTTGAATCAACTATTGATAGGACGATCTTCAATTCGATTTGTAGAGGTTATCTACAACTAAAATAACTTTTTTCTTTTTACTTAAAAGTAATATTAAGTTAAAGTTAAAAATCGCAACTTAATAAAGTAGAAGTTATATGTCAGTTTTCATTTATTTTATTACTTTAAAGAAACTTCTAAAAAAATTTGCTTGCTAAAAAAAATTAAAATGTTGATTTTATTTAATAACAATAAAATAAAGAGGGAGAACTAGTTACAAAGTAGGAGATTTTAAAAATTGGGTGATGTATCCCAATAACTAAGGACGTGTTTAAGGAAGTGTGATACGGAACGCATTTGTAGCATTTATCTTATAAAATTAAGAATATTATTAAAATGAACTTAATTTACATAAGGTTATTTTAATGGTAATAAAAATAAATAAAATCATTAAAATTGTATATTTAAAAATTTTAGTTTTTAAATTGACAAATAATTTAACAAAAAATTATGGTAGTGATGATTACAAATTATATAGTTATGTGTGTGCTTTAATATCAAGCAAATAAGATATACACAAGATTGTGTAATGCTACAAATTTTCGGTATAATTATTTATTTGGGGTGTGGATTAATCTTATTTATATTTTTATTAATTATTAATTTATCGTTATCAAAAGAAATTAAGCTTAATTAAACTTTTCAATTTGCTAGTTATTTAGAAACGATAATTTGGACTATGGTGCAAAGGAGTGGTTTAAGCCCAATACAAAATCAGATTTGTTCTAGAAACCGGACTAAGCTCAGCAAACTACCCATGATGGTGTTGGGGCTTAGAAGAAGACATGGTTCGTAGCAGAAAGACCTCTCTTTCTTTTTCAGAATGTTACTTTCCATATCGAAAGATTTTTTTTTTATTTGTAGAAATCGAAAATAGTACTAGAGTTTATAATACTTAATATACTGAAAGGAATTATTATATATTTATAAGATTAGGATGTAAACTAGTATATGTAAAAAAAGAAAAAGATGTAAAATAGTACGAAGGAGAGGATTTATGAAGAGGAAAGAATGATGAGGAGTGGCTCTGTTCTATGTGGAATTCTTCATCCCTTTCTTTTCATCCTTTTTCAATTATTTATAATTTATAATTATAGACTAACCTTGTTGCACGTTTATGTTTGAGTTGGTCTGAGTTGTGTACATGCATTTTTTTTTCCATCAAGGATATCTTATTGGAGACTAATTTCTTCCGAGACATAAAAATTATTGAGATGTATTTATCTCTCTCAATAAAAATGAATTGAATTCTTGATAATATGTTTAAAAAAACTAAAGTTATCTACCAATTATAATTTATAACTTTGCTAAATCTTGTTATTGTACCTCCACATGCATGTTGTGATGTTGAGGCGTGGTTCCCTAGTTGGAGGTGGGTGAGAAATTGCCAAACCATGCAACATCGCTCAGCATGCAATGTCTCTGTTACTCTTTGTAATTTGAATGAGAAGAATGGGAAAGAAACAAGAGACCAAGAGAAAGAACCCTGTATCGTACTCAGAATAGCAAGCTTGTGTTGCCTCTCTCTTCTTTATTATTTTTATATGTTTTCTTTTCCATTCCTTTTCTGTATTTTATGTTTTTTAAAAAGAAAATATATAGAGTCAAGGTGGCCTAATTCGATTTAATAGAAGTAAGGAAACAAGAAAAATAAGAAAAATGAAAGCAATTCCAAATTATCGGGCCAATATTTTGGCACTGATTTAAAAGCTAACAAGGAAAAGGGGGGTGGGAGTTGGGGACCAAAACAAGGTCTTCTATGATCATGCAAGATGGGAAATTGATTTTTTAACAAGCGTAGAGAAATAAAATATAAAGTTTCAGAAAGTAAACAAGGTCTTCTATGATCATGCAAAATGGATACAATGTAACAATAGTTTGTAATTGAAGGAGAATAAATATGTTTGGCTAAGTTTCTCTAAAAATACTTCTAAGGAAAGAAAAAATAAAAAATAAATTTTATATTAATTAATCATTAATTAATTTGTAGATATTTTTTTAGTTTTTAGAAAAATTATATGATTTTTTTTACAAAATAATTAATTAACAAAAATTTCATTTTAATTTATGAAGAAACTCATCTTATTATATTTTTCTGTTAGAAATACTTCTAAAAACTTATCCAAACATGTATTGTCTATACATTTTTTTCTGTTTTAATTTTTTTTCTTCTAATGTTTTAATATATTAATAAAGATCAGAAGTTCACACATTTACTAATAACAACCAATGCAACCATGTGCTATTATATTGACCTATGTGCCCAAACGCCGGTGCGGTTGGGTTGGGCTTCCACTTTCATTGTTTATGCACCAAGCCTGTCAAAAATCTCAAGTTAGAAAATACTACTAGTTCTGTAAACAAATATCTTGTAGTTGACCAAAAATATATATATAAGAGAAATCTCGGAGAATGGAGATTGACCCTTTTAACTTCTAAGTTTTAACCATTAACTATTATTTACATGTATAGAACATTGGAACACACTTCAAAATTCATTGTTTTGAATAGAGCTGAAGAAAACTTGTACAATGTGTTTGGATAATCGCGTTCAATGGACATTTCATGCTTTCTAAGATAAAAAAAAACACGAAATATAAAAAAAAAATGAAGCTTTTGGATGAAAATTGGTTGCGTTTAATTGAACATCTATGCAAACACACTCTTAATAGTTAGAGAAACCAAGAAAGTGAAGCAAAATGAAAAATAATAATAACAATAATTCCCATCTATATTTTGGAATAACTAAGTGTATATTTGATTTTTAAGTAAAAAAATACTTTTGAAGCAAAAGTAATTTTATCGAAGGATGGCTACTCTTGTTTTTGCTTTTATATGTTTGATTTATATTGAAAGGCACATATAATATTTTGAACTTTAATCCAAACATAAACTTAACTATGAAATATCTCAGACTTTATTTTAGCATTCTATTAATTTTCTTTCCACCAAATTCACCTATTTTGTTTGAAAGAAAGGTAGTATTTTTTATTTGTGACAATATAATATATGCATTCCCTCTCTCCACGCAACCCTTAGGGGTCCTGCTATACATATATACCTTCCCCCAATAAAAGCTTCGATCCGACATTTTTTTGTATAAAATAAATTAGTAGTACTGACTGAAAGTTCATTATTTCAAATTATCAATTATCGAATCCTTTCTGGAAGGAAAATATTTACCCACTTGCCTAAGGTAGGAACTTGTATTTGATGAGCCCGTGACTATGATCTAGTAATCATCAATGAATAAAATTCACGTAGGTCCCATGTGCACTTATGGGGATTAATTCTTGACCCATTCTCACGATTCATCTATTATGTCTCCAAGTTTAGACACCATTCATTCCTCTCAAGAATATTTTCTTGGCAAACGAAGACAAGAGAAAAAGTTAAAATTTGGTAGGTAGGGTCAGTTCCATTTTTTCATATCCAATTGGGGCCATTATCACTTACCACCTCACTCGTATGGACATATCCCTAGTTAATTTGTCTTAGAGCAGTAACATCCATTTTGAAGGAAAACATTATTATAGCTCTGAATGGTTTTGCTTATGATCCATTAATGGCCAACTAGATTTGTCGGTTTTACTTGCATGATTAAATGGATAATAGAGTATGTAGTATAATGCTTCTCATCTCCTTCCTGTTACGTGTAGAAAATACCATATTGTTTATATGTAGTAAGCAATATGTAAATATATTAATTCTGAACTCATATATATATAAAATCACCGTTCCTCAAATATTTTTCACTTAATTCTAATTCTATTTTCAATAACTTTTTTTTATTTATGATGTTAAGTTCAATAAATGGTCTTTTAAAAATAACTTTTATTTTATACTTGTGATTAATAAAATTAAATGATATCAAATAACTTTTCTTAATCAATTTAAAATTAATTATTTTTATTTATATACGAATCAAATTACTACTTTACTTAACGATAGAATGAATAGTACATGGAGGCGCATTATTAATTGACAATAATATTTGAATCTAGAACACTATGCAAACTATCCAATTTTTTAACATGTTGTTCCAAGTAAAATTAGGTTTAATTTTTTAAAATAAAATATCAAATTCAAATTTTTGAATGAAAAAAATATAATTGAGAAAAAAATTTCACTAATAGTATCAACAAAGTTATTAAATATTTGGTATCAATGTTTGGTCCAAAAGAATTGTTCAATTTGCCTTTTTTTTCTAATAATTTTTTCTTTAATATCACAAAGATTAATCTATGCCTTGTATAAATTACATTTATATCTTTTTAATAATTTGGACCTTTCCAAAAGAAAAACTTATTTTGAAATATTATATTGCATTATTAATATAATTTTTAGTGTTCTAATTAAGTGCTAGTATAAATTTTATTATTTTAACCAATATTTTTTTTAACCACTTTCTTCCTTCTTAAACCACACACACAATATTTTTTTAAGCTTCCTTCCACTGTCAAACAACACTTTGACTCTTAGCGCATCGTGCCCGATGTGACGCCACGAGTTGTTGTCAGCGTCGGAAAACATAGTCGTCGGAAGACGAATAAGGTTGGAAAAAAAGGTTTAAAAATTGCGACTTTTTTTAATTTGTGGGAGGGGAGATTAACCACAGAAATTGTAACAAATGATGAAGCAAATGAGGAAGTGACAAGTATGAATGAAAGTGACACATAGATACAAGAGTCAATCAAACCTAATTTGAGATAATTTTTTTTTTTTAATTTTATGAAGATAAAAAATGATTTTTTTTATAAGGATAAAATGTATATTTTGATTATTTAACAGAAACAAAAATATATTTTTTACAAGTGCCACATATATTATAATGCTACCCATACATCATTGTCCAATAATTAAAAGATATTTTAACAAACCAACAACATGGATATTTGTTTATTCATGTTAAATGAAAAGACAAAAGGGAGGAAGATAAGGGGACAGATAGAAGAAGAAAGAGAAAGAAAAGGAGAGAGGGAGGAGCAGATATTTATAGTGGGGTTTAGCATCACCATCACCATCACCGTACAAGTTGCAGAAAAATTCAACCTATCCACACTCCTTATTATTCCTTCCTTAACCAATAATCAGCTTCAGCACCCAATACTTAACACTTGGTCTCCCATTTAACTCAAACTCTACTTATTCTTCATCACTTCAACACTTCCAACAGTAAAAACCACTCTCTCTCTCTTTCTCACTTTGTCCACGTGAAGTGAAAGAAGAAGAAACTCATAAACCATGGCAAACACAAATAACTTCTTAACCCAACTTCACAATTGCACCCGCAAAAAACCTAACACCCTATTCACCAACCTCTACCTTCTCACCTTTGCTACCTTTCTTTGTACCCTTTTCTACTTCCTCGGCCTCTGGCGCCACTACCCCACCACCACCGCCGCTGCCATCGCCGCTGTCGCAGAATCCTCCTCCCTATGCTTCCACCCCAACACCACCGCCACAACCCAATCATCCACCAATCTCGACTTCGCCGCCCACCACCTCCTCCCGGACCTGCCTCCCACGGTGGCGCGTGGGCCCTACCTCCCTCCTTGCGCGTCCCCCTTCTCCGAGCACACCCCCTGCGAGGACCAACAACGATCCCTTTCATTCCCGAGACACAGACTCGCGTACCGGGAGCGGCACTGTCCAGCACCGGAGGAGCGTCTCCGGTGCCGGATTCCAGCGCCGTACGGATACCGGCAGCCGCTGCGGTGGCCGGCGAGCCGCGACGCCGCGTGGTACGCGAACGCGCCGCACAAGGAATTAACCGTAGAGAAAAAAGGCCAGAACTGGGTCCGGTTCGATGGGAACCGGTTCAGGTTCCCCGGCGGCGGGACCATGTTTCCACGTGGCGCCGACCAATACATCAACGACATTGGGAAGCTTATTAATCTCAGAGATGGGTCTGTCCGAACCGCCATTGACACCGGTTGTGGGGTACGTACGTTTATGTTATTTATTCCTGAACCGGATTTCCGGTCGGATGAACCGGTTCCGTGTCTTGCTCTTTGTTTTTCTTTCGTTTACAACTACAACCACACGTTTTTATTGTCGGATTATGCTCGCCAATAGTGATTCATGAAAATTATGGATTGACCGGAGTATTCGCCATTTTGCTATAAGTCAATGCATAATAAACGTTATTTCTAAGTTCTAAGTCCAACTAGCACATTCTAATAATACATTATATAAAATTTAGTGAAAATTACAAAAGAATTCACTTTATTTAATGAATTTTAATTAATGGAAAAAATGTGTTAAAAAGTGCTAATGCTTTTAATAAGTGATTAGGATCTTGGATCTAGACATGGAAATAACTAGTGGCAGTAGTTTTCTATAGAATTTTGGTGGGTGGAGTACAAAATTTTGGGTTTATTTTGAAGGGAGATTCGACCGGTTTTTTATAGGTAGTTTGACGAATCCAGAGAAGGCTGAACCCTTGTGCACGAATGGTATTGGTTGGGGTAAAGTTCGAGGTTGGTCCTCACTAGTCCTGAAATTTCCGTTTAGTGGTTTTTTTTTCCTTCTCTGATTGAAAGTGAATTTTGGGAGTAATTTGATTTGAAGCAACTATACTTTGTAGGAGTATTAAATTCCACCAAAAAAAAACTACCTTGTATTGAAGTTAAAGTAGGTTTGTTCAACGGAACTTTTTTCCCGGACACATCCTAAATCATACATTTGTTTCCTTATAGGAGTATGCGTGAGATAGTGGGCGTTGAGTTTATGGGAAAAGTATTTATATTCTGGTGGTTGAGTCCGGTGTGGTTTCAAAAAGTTTGACGAAATTTCCTATGGATTAATTATGTGACATCTATGGTAGTTAATGGGTTTTGATAAGATCTTATTGGTACATAGTTTTTTTTTTCTTTCGAAAAAACCACTTTGAAATCAGTGGAGGGTGGAATTGTTCATGGTTGTCTTAAATAATGCCAAATTGCAGCTTGTGTTCTGTGCAGGTCAGTGGGGCCCCTTGAATTAAATTTAGGCATGGCCAGATGGCCTCAAACACTGTTTTAATGACTGAACCAAATCTATGCGTGTGTCAGTTATGTAAAATTTTTACCTTTTTCTCTTGCCTTTATTATTTTATTTTCCTTTTGTAGATAGTCGAGAGCAAAGGAGAATAATCAGGAAAGGCTTTGAAAAAAAAAATCTTCTACTTTACTTCAAATCGAAGTAAAGCATAATTATTAAAATATAAAATTAGTTAAATAATTATTTTTATACTAGATGTATAGATTGTGAAATTTATCTGTTTACTTTAGTCATATTATTAATAAATTTGTGGGTGCTCTATATATCCAGAATAAATATAATTATTTATTTAAAATATAATTTAATTTTGATTTATTTTTTTTAATCGTTAAAAATATAATATTATAATAAACATTTAAAAAATATAATAATAATAAATATAATATTAATTAATAAACATAATTTTTCTGTTAGTCTGAAATTTGTATCATAACAATATAAGTATTGACAGAATCAAGTTAGATATCATTTTTTTATAAAATTAACTTAATGGTGGTACATTTTTGCTTGAGTCTTATATTATAGTAACATTTTATCACATTAGAAATTTTAAAATAATAAAAAAATTATGTCTATTAATCAATATTATACTTATTATTATGTTTGTTTTAACTTATGTTTTTTTTGTTTTTTTAAGTATTTATTGCAATGTTATGCTTATAACAATTAAAAAAGGAGTGAAAAATAAAAATTAAATTATATTTTGGATAAATAGTCATTTTCGTCTTGAATGCGTAGAGTGCTGACAAATTCGTTCCTCAATGTACCACATAGACTTATTTTGTTAACATTAAGTTAACGGATAAATCAATTTATTGTATTTCTTTTTTCCTTTCAAATATTAAAATTTGAATTTTTCATTTTTTTAAGATTAATTTATTTGTGTTTTACACCTTTAAAACGAAAATGACTATTTAGGTTATAAAATTTGTTCTCTTGGAAAGCATGAAGCTTTTTTGGTTCAATGATTTAACTAAACATTGCAATATTAAATTACCAAACAGTCCAAACTGTCTTTTAATTCACTTTGTGGCGATCATAATCTGCTTTTCTGTTTTTGTCTTGACATTGTTTGTTGGAAAATAGGTGAAAAGCACAATAAGAAAATGACAGCTTACAACCTAACCATCTCAATCATACTTCCCGTTTCCTGAATTATAAGTTACTTAATCAAGACTTCACCTCCTCCCTCCACATGCGTAGTAATAATGATAGTAAATTAGTAATAGAATTTAATTAAAATATCCTAATACCACAAAGATTTTGTACACTATTATCTAGTTATCTAATTATATTATATTATATATATATATATATATATTTAATTATCCACTTTTGTAATATTTATTTTTATAGCGATATATGTGAAATTATAATAATAATAATAATAAAAAGTAACATTTATGTTCCTGGGATGACTATCAACATCACAGTAACTACAACAGGCACTAGTATTAGTGACATAACATGTGTTCATCTATTGAAAGATACTCAAAACAACCGCATTAGATTTTTTTAATAAGCATAAGTTCAGTCTTTTGTATGACATTTTATTTTGGCCTTTTGACAATTTGCAATTTACAACTCAGGTTGCAAGCTTTGGAGCTTATCTTCTATCCCGTGACATTTTAACAATGTCATTTGCACCAAGAGATACTCATATATCCCAGGTTCAATTTGCTCTTGAACGAGGTATTCCTGCATTGATTGGAATTCTTGCCACAATCAGGCTTCCATACCCTTCAAGGGCCTTTGACATGGCTCATTGCTCTCGTTGCCTCATTCCTTGGGGCCAGTATGGTACATCCATTAGTCCCTAACATGATCTTATATGGATAAACTTCTTCTTTTAAGTATCTAGAATAAAAAGGTAAAATGAATTGAATTTTTTTTCAGTTAAAATAAACTTATCACTTCAACTTCCGAAGAAAAATTAGATGAGAGAACATCCATAAAAAATGAAAAGCATAGGTTGATTAAGGAATGCTAGTGAGTAGTTGACACTCTATGAATTGGAAAGAGTGTTAAAAAAAGAGTGTAAGAGAAAAATGCTACTAACATTCATTTGAGTTGATTTTAGCTTGCGAGATATATTTAATTCATTTTACCTTACTTTTTTCTCCTATAAATGCTTATGGGGAGAAGTTTATCCAAAGCCTAAATATAATGTAAATCATGTTCACATTTCTAGGCTTCCAATGAGTGTTTGCATGAAATGTGACAATGCATTGTTTGTGGCCTGGGCAGATGGAGTATACTTGACTGAAATTGATCGAGTGCTACGTCCAGGGGGGTATTGGATTCTATCAGGGCCACCAATAAACTATGAGAAACACTGGAGAGGTTGGGAAAGGACTCATGAAAGTCTCAAAGAAGAACAGGATGGTATTGAGGATGTAGCTAAGAGTCTATGCTGGAAAAAGTTGGTGCAAAAGGACGACCTTGCAGTATGGCAGAAGCCAACCAATCATGCACATTGCAAACTCAAGCGAAAGATCTTCAAGAGTGGTAGTAGACCCTTATGTGGTGAGGCACAGGATCCAGACACAGCATGGTAATGTCACATTTTTCAGCTTTGATATTGATCTCATGAATTCATTGGTAGGAGGAATTAGTTGGACTATTATGTTCTGCCTCCTTTCCATTAGCTTTTACAGTGTTTCTTGCCAAAAGAAAAGAGAAAATTATTCTTGCTGCCAAAGAGAGTTTGGAAGTAATACCAAAACTAGTTGGATGGTAAAGAGACTAGTCAGCACAATGTGTTCAGTCAGATGTCAGCTTTAGTTAGTAAGCCTATCTTTAGAACATACTACCTAGCCACTTAAGCTTGTGTTGCATATTCTTCCTTGTTTCATACTGCATTTCTAAAGGTTCCTACATCTTATTGGGCAACAAGATGATAACATTCCTTTTTTGCCACTCAATTGTTTTAAGAGAGAATAATTTATATGCTGATATATGTAGAGATTTTATATTGTAATCTAATTACAAGTTGTCATATATAATAAGTTTGTTTGACTTTTACAATAACTCTTAAAAGTCACACCTACTATGAATTCTGATTGATTGACATCATAGAATTTTGTATGCTAATAGAGCATAGAAATTAAACTTTTTTTAATGCATGTTTTTCTTTAGGTTATTTTTGCTTTATCAAGCCTTTTTCATTGCAGGTACACTAAGCTGGATACATGCTTGACCCCACTTCCTGAGGTAAAGAACATCAAAGAAGTTAGTGGCGGTGGGGGATTGGCTAACTGGCCTAATAGACTAACTTCAATTCCCCCAAGGATTAGAAGTGAGAGTTTGGAAGGAATAACGGCTGAGATGTTCACAGAAAATACCAAGTTATGGAAAAAGAGATTGGCATACTACAAGAAACTGGATCATCAACTAGCGGAGCGTGGGAGATACAGAAATCTGCTTGATATGAATGCTTACTTGGGAGGCTTTGCAGCTGCACTAGTTGATGATCCTGTGTGGGTCATGAACATTGTCCCTGTTGAGGCTGAAATCAACACCCTTGGTGTTGTGTATGAACGTGGATTGATTGGAACCTATCAGAACTGGTATGCCTTTCTTCTTTTACTAGGGAGAACCTCAGTGATTTATTAATAGACAAGCAATATAGGTAGATGAGTGAAAAAAAGGTATTTTGAAAATCATAATTAGATAATCAGCATGTTCTTAGTTGATAGTTTAAAACTTTTTATATGGTCAAGGACCTATATCACCTATAGGGTATGGACACCTCTCCCATTTGATGTGTCACGGTGTCAAATTGTTTTTCACATTAACACTGACACTTTTCTAACACTTCTATGACATTTACGGGACACTTTTTCTTGAGTGTTTAATTAACGAAATATTTTTTTGTTGATTCATACACTTGTGAGCAAAACACTTTTGTATGAATGGACACACATTAGTGATATTAAAAAAATATTTTTTAGAATAAAATATAATATGATGTTAGATTCTAGAAAGTATTTGTATCAAATCAATTTAGTAAGATGACATTTTTATAATTGTACTATTATATTTATGTTTGAATATTTAAATTATTTATTTAGTGAGTCAACATGCGAGTCAGTTCATCTTTTTTAATGTTTTTTTTTTCTTTTTTTATATTTTGACATGTCAACCCAATCTAACCCACAAACTTACTAGAATTGAACTTTGTTTGATTTCAACCCAATTCAATCTGTTCTTTAACAGGTTAAGAGCAACTTAGGTTGTGTTGAGTTGGATAATTTCATCTTATTTTGAGATTAAAAAAAAATTCAATGTAATGCTTAAGAGCGGTTTGGAATGAAACAACACCTTTCACATGTTTTTTAAGACTCATCTTGAGTGTTGTGTGGGGGTGTTTCCATGTCATATAATTTGGACATTTACTGTGTTTTGTTGCGTTTCCGTGACCAAATCCTTCTTCCATAGCATAGCCTGCCACCAACAGCAGCGTTATGACAAAAGGAGTGTAAATCATGCCTGCTTATGTGCTACACACACAACTCAATTTCTACCCGTTTTTGTCCTTTACTATAGACAGAACACTGTTTAACAATTGCAATCCTTCAATCTAGTATTATAAAAATAAAATTTAAAATTGTCCTAGACATGGTAGTTAAATTTCATTGCATACTAACTTTTGTCTTGTTTCAGGTGTGAAGCCATGTCCACTTACCCGCGAACTTATGACTTCATACATGGTGATTCGGTTTTTAGCCTCTACCAGAACAGGTAATGATTTAGAATCAATTAGACGTAATTGCCAAATCTAGAGAACCTAGTTTTTTAGTCTAACAAAATTCTAAATCTTATTTGTCAAATTAAAAGTCCAATATTGACAAACAAATCCTAATTAATCATAGTCATTTGGGGTGATGTCATTTTGGTTTTTATAGCTAAAAAATTCAAGAAACAGCATCACCTGTTAGGTGATGAGGGTTGGTGTAGTAGTCACCAAGCTACTCCTAACTAATCATAGTCATTTGGGGTGATGTCATTTTGGTTTTTATATGACATTATGAGGTGATGTTATTTTGGTTAATTTTGTAAAATTATTACTCTTTTTCATCTATTTATTAGTTTTTTTTGGTATCTGTAAAAGTAAAATAATCTAGGATGACACTTATTATAGGACAGAAGAAGTGGAAACTAATCCTAACTAATAAGTCATATGAGGTGATGCCATTTTGGTTAGCTCAAAAGTTTAAGGGATAGATATAGCATCGCCTGTTTTTTCTAGTTAACTTTAAAAATTAAGAAACACCTTATCTCAGTAATGACTATAATTAAAGTTTTAGAACCTTACTAATGTATCAAATTAATGTGTCACAGATGTGATATGGTGGACATTCTTCTCGAGATGGACCGGATTTTGCGGCCACAAGGCAGTGTCATTTTGAGAGATGATGTGGATGTGTTGACGAAGGTGAAGATCATTGCAGATGAAATGCAATGGGATGCCAGAATTACAGACCATGAAGAAGGGCCTTATGAGAGACAGAAGATTCTGGTAGCAGTAAAAGAGTACTGGACATCCCCACCACCAGAGAGAAACCAACACAGCTAGCACTTAGTTTGATATGCTTCAGGATTCTGTTTTTCTTTTATTGTGAATTTTCTCATGAGTCAATTCTTTCAAACTCTCATTCTTGTTAGTGGTAAAAGTGAAAAATTCTTTGTAAAATTATGGGCCCTGGAATATTTGAGGCAGCTTTTCATCAAATTTTAATATAGTGGGAAAGCATGTAAATTGATTGGAACAGGAACTGGTAATTAGTAAAAACCAAGTTGTCTCAATATGGGCCGTATTGCCATAACATGCCTCTTATCTCCTTAAATAGAATGGACATCTGACATTATTTAATGTTTGATTACTTATGTTCCCTTATTCAAAAGCTATTATATGAGTAATTAAATATCACAATGTCTTAACATTAGTAGCTTTTATTCATGTCCATGCCATAAATATCTAAATAGTTTTTTTCTACCTCGTCTAATCTTTCATCAGAAAAAATGTGTGTGCAAGTTCATGCCCTTGCACCAGTTCGCAATTCAATACTTTCATCTCTAAACATGTTCAACTAAATTCTAACTTTGAATATGCAAAAATGTGCAGAGTTGGTGGGGGTTTGCCACATAACAACAAGAATCGAGGACAGGAAAATGAAACAATTATAGGGCCTTTCCATTAACGTATTGCTTACAACAGGCGCTCAAATCACGTACCCAAAGATTACCTTTTTAAGATTACCAATTGAGCCTTGTTCATGTAAGTGCTTATTGAAAAAACTAAAAAGCTATGCCTCAATCTTAGAGTGGAAGGAAGATAAAGAAAAGTTTAAACATATAATTTAGTGTTTATACATGTGGCAGATTTTTAATTTGGTCCCTATTCTTAAAAGTTTTTTGAATTGGTCCTTGTACGTGCAAAGGTTACCCGTTTGGTCCTTGTTGTCATATGTTAACCTTTAACTCACTTGCATATGCTTAATTTGGTCTATATACATTCAGCGCATTCTTAATGTGACTAGAGACTAGAGTAGTTCAAATTAGGAGCAATATTTAATATCAAATTCCAGCCTGTGAGAAGTAATTCCTTCCCAAATTTAAACACCAATTACACCTATCTTCCTATCTCCAACCTCAAACCCCGGAATTACACTATATAGAGTTGCCAATTCAATCATAATTTAGACAACCTTTTTATACATTACTTGCAAGCACCAAGTCCCATTTCACGAACTGCTATAACTGGATATAAAATGGGCTTGGTGTCGCTATGAGTCTAGTGAAGTTCAGCTCCTATTCACTCTAAAATTTTTAGTTAAGATCAATTTTATTTTTTCCAATGCACCACATTACATTCACATGTTGATACCTGTTGCAAGGACAGAATACCATCAGACTTTCCATCCAATACCAGCTTTTCCTGAAGTTTTAATGCATCCAAATAATTGACAATTCCTTAAAATTGAGATAACATAGGCGTTAGGACAGATAGGAAGTCAAAAAAGTGGGTAATGAAAAAGTAAAACTCAATCCAAAGTGAAATACAATTCAAGCTAAAAATGAATATACTTCTAGTGCTATGCTAGTTAGTGATCCAAACGGGCAAAGTTAGGTAAAATAGTTTTCACCGAATCACATGACTATGTTCCCATGACTATGACTCTTCTGTCAATGTGGTCCAACTTGATCATGCTTCAATCTATAAGGGCTGATGAATTAGCTGTTTCCTAGCTAGAGGGGCTACACAACTCATCCAAAACTGTTTATTTAAAAATGTCTTTTTAAATTCTTTGAATTGAAGAATAATTATTGAAACATGAAATTTGGCTTTCTTGTCTTTTTTAATTTAAAAGCACAAAATTTTTGCTGTATAATTAGACTTTGCATTGTTAACTACCCAACTTGTTTTCCATTCACTTTGTGGCCATGATAATCTATCTGCTTTGTAGCTCATGATGACTTCATGTTCATTGTTAGCAGAATGGGTGAAAAGCACGATTAGACTAAAGGACAAGAAGATGGCATAAATCTCTTCTTTCAATCCCTCAGCCCTCTCAGCTTCAACTGAATAAATTTAAGAAATAAAAAAGATAATGATCCACCCAATTTATTCTACAATCTCAAACTAAAATCACAGAAATAAACTTTTTCAGTATCTTATCACACTCTAAATGAACGATGAACCTAGAAATTAGGAAATGAGTTCAATCAAATGATCATGTATGTTTGTCCAATTGCCAATTCTTTCATTTGAAAGTATAATACTTGACAACTAGGAGATCTGTATAGACAAAAAGATGCCCTCCCATTGTCTTCAATGAATATCATCCGTCACAAAGATTACTTTTTCCTTTTTCTTTTTTATCAACCGTTTCAAAGTTTTCTTGGGGCCGAAATCTTCTCCACATACAAAGTTTCATTGTTGCTAAGGCCAACTTCATCGAAGGTTGACGAGAAATCTTCAATACCGTAAGCACGACGCGGGAAATGCTGTACCTGTTAAAATATTGGAGCAGTGAAAAGTGGATCATTTCAATTAATTATAAAGAGATCATATCCTGCTAGTTATAATTAATGATCAAGATTTAAAAAAAAAAAAACCAACTGCCATCAACTAAGCCTTTATCAGTTTTCACAAAAAGTTATAACAGTCACTGAATTAATTTGAGGACATTGTGCTGTTAAAATATATAATCAATGTATTTAATGGATCATATAAAATAGAAAGTAGTATGAAAAATATGAAAACCAGCATATTCTGATATGATCATGTCACATTAACATGTTTTAAATATTAGGACTAGTATAAATTAAATGCATTACCGGGTATTAATTAGACATAAACTTGGAACTAGCATAACTCATGACATGTGTTAGGAAACAATGATCACTGAGATTCACCTAGGTAATTTTGAACATACTCTATCAAGCATGAAGTTCGATGATCTTAATGTAAAATTTGTGGTAATAAAGCATTGACAGAAACTAAACAACACCTTTAGTTACTTACAACACTAAAAGAAACCATGCCATAGTAAAATAATATAAAGGTTCAATCCAGAAATCAAGCGGATAGGGAAAGAGACACTCACAAGTCTATAGGTTCCAGACAAAATTTCTTGAAATCCAGCAATGTCTACAAATTCAAAAAGATCCTACCAAGGTAACAAAATGACAATTGGTTGGCCATGTATGTCAACTTTCAGAGTAATGTAAAATAGACAATATTACTTCTTCAAATGTTTATCTGGTGCTTCGCTCTCCTATTTCATAAGAGTATGCCTTCATGAAGTAAAATAAGGGAAAGATAGAAAAGACTTGTTTAATTTTTTAAAGGAATTAATGACTTAAACTGAAGTGAGAATTATTTTCCTCTAGGTTCTCGTGAGAGAACATTGATAATTCCAAAATGAGCTTTGAAAAAGTATGTCAGCTTAAATGCAGAACCCTACCAGGAATTTGTTCTAATCTGGTATTAAAAACGAATTCGATAGTAGGAAACAATGGCCTCAGTTTACCAAACAGGAGAGAAAAAAAAAACAGAAAAATGGTAAGGGCAGTAAATGCATGTTGGTGTATGAGAGAAGAACATGGTGGCAGGAATTGGAATTTAATGAAAGAAAGGAGTTAAGAAGTGGAGAAATCCATTGGAAGTGAAAGGGAAATGATGAACATAATGGACAGCTGGAAAGAGGAGATTGGGGAAAAGAATTGCAGAATCATAAGTTTAATGATGAAATAATCACAAAGAGGAGTATCTGAGCTTTTTTGGTAGTGGAGGTGGCGTTGGCTTGGGGAGTGTTTACTATCCTGTAGTGTTTGTTCCTATTTTCTTGAGTTATTCTGGTTTTTCTTTCTTGTTGTTGTTTCTCTGTTTTGGGACGAAAAAGGAGCTGAGATCCATTCCTTTAAACTGAATACTATACAGAATTTAGTTTTCAACATATTCTAACACTAATTCTACCTCAAGTTTGTCAGTTTTGATAAAGTGACGACAAATGAGACGACCATCTGGCATATGAACAGCAATAGTAATTGCTTGAGCCCTTTCCCTACATTCCTGCAATCATGAGGCAGTGAGGCACACACAATTCAGTTGTGCTCTTAGAAACAAAGTACAAGAAATTCTCCTACCAAAGCAATAAAAAATTATAAGAGTAATGTACCCACACACACGGAAAAAAAGGCTAACATTGTATTACTGCAAAATTTAAAATCCCTCAGTAGAATTTGAATTGTTGCACCCTCTTTAACACAAGTGTCAGTTACACATCACGTAAATAATACATGTCCAATATGTGTCTGAAAGACATCCTTTCTTGAAGTGTATATATGCTTCGTAGCAAACACCACAAATGCAGAAGAGAAACAGAAATAATAAACAAGAAGAGACACAAGAAGGACAAAGTGGTGTTTTTACCCCTAGATAGAAGTAGCAGCCACAATTTGGTGCGTTTTTCTGTTGTGATGACTATTCCATGAATTGCAACTATTGAAAACTATGATTGAATTTCATAAAAGATTTCAGTTGTTCAAATGAAAGTTGGAAATCATCACTGTCAACCTAATCATCTATATTTACTAGAAAAGCATATTTATCTTAGATTACAAGTACTTTTATTTTTTCAGTACATTGGAGATAAAAAAAAAAATGACCGCTACCCATACCCTCTTTCTAACAGTTGGACAAAAGTAAGCTTGAGGAACAGTGGTTTAATATAAAGAATTTGATCTTGGGAAGGCCCAAATGACTATTTATGGGATGATCCAATATAAAGAATTTGATCTTGGGTGGTTTAATGCACAAACAGTTGGACAAAAGTAAGCTTGAGGAACAGTGGTTAATTGAGTTACTTCAACATATTCATAAGTAAACACAATGAAACAAAACCTCAAGCATATGTTCCCTTAATAGTGTAAAGATTAAACATCAGACACAAAGTACACTTGCCTCTAGCACAATGTAATATTAGATTTGTATTTATATAGTTTATAATAATCATATATTTAAGAATAACAGCCATTAATGAATATAAGAAAACCCAACAAACTTAGAATAACTACCCCCATGCACGCAAACACATACATGGGGCATGTCATGCAACCTTTATATTCACATCACAACAAACAACAGGAATAAAGTCATTCATATCACCACTAACAGCAGGAATAAAGTCGTATTCATATCATAATTAACAGCAGGAACAAAGACAACAGGTCACAAACTCAGCAAATGTATTACCCTAAGTATCTTTCTGGTTAACTCTATTTTTTCGGCTTCACTGAGAGAACTCAACATGTTTGCTTCCTCAGCTACCGGTGACGCTGGATCGTCAAGGTCCTGCAAAAAATTATGACAAATGATGTATCATGTCATAAACCTTAATCACACAGCCATTAAAGGCAAGAATCTAAAGTCTAAACCTATTGTTGTTTCAGCAACCAAGTGTCAGTTAACAATTGTGACGTAGAAGTGGACAGACATTGAAATTGTACAAATAAAAGGAATATTAAAAAACCTTTAAGGATAACAAAATTGCACGTTCCAAATCATATTGATAGTCTTGTTGAGAATGACTTTGAGGAAGCTCATGATCAGATGAATCCTGAAACAATGTTTTATCAAAGTAGGGATAAATTTTAGAAAGCATATAGAGATATAGAAATAGAAGTAACAACAATATGGCAAGCTTCATGCTATGAGTATTATACTTGGAGAATATCCATTTGCTGCGATGAGGAAGCTACTGCCGTGTCGGTTTTTGAGTCCTCCATCGCTGCTTCAACCATTTCTTCCTCTTTTCCAACATCAGGAACATGTGAGGCACTTGACTCAGCTAAAGGGTCTTGATTACTTGCACCAGGGTTATCATGTTGTGAGGCAGAAGCTGCAAGATTTTGCTGTTCTTCATCCAATGATCTAGTCACAACAAAAATCATACAAAGTCTGAGGAAATAAAATTAATTAAACTCGGCTTCTTAGAGCATTTTAGTAAAAATAATATCATCAAAGAAAATAAAAGAAGCTCTATCAACCACATTCCCATACTCGTGCGTATCTTCTCCAAAAAAATGCGCATTAATAGCTTCCGTTAGATTGCCTCCGTATTTCTGCAGACAAGTTAAACAAAAAGTCAGAAAAATACATTAAAAAAATGCACGAAAAAACAAAATTTAAAGTGAGAAGTACAAGAAAATCAAAGGGGAAATTTTTCTTTCTTTCTTTCTTTCTTCTTCAATCTTTTTTTTTTTTTTGAAGATCGAACTAAAATAAGAAAAAAAAGAGATGTACGTAGTTATGGTAATGTAACTACAATCTTGCATGTATCGTAACTATAAGCGTAACGAAGGAGGAAAAGAAAGAAGAAAGAATAGAAAAAGAGTGGGGAATGTGAAGTGGACCTCTAATTGCCGGATGGCGACGGACCACGGTGCTCCGGTGGCTTTCATGTAAGTTGCGATGGCGGCCGGCGTCGCCTTGGTTTTCTCCATTGATATGAAAGGTTTGTTGTCTGTGCAGTGAAAGTGTGTAGTGTTACGTTGTTATGATTACGGGAATGTCTGGCAGCGCCAACTTTATACTTCAACTTTGGCGAAGTCCGAATCCGTTAGACGCGTGCTAACTGCTAACTGCTGACACCATCTATTAACCAATAAATAAATCACACTGCTAAAATGAAACACTTTGCACTGCTCCCCTACTTACACTGAGGGAACATTTTTGAGAGAAGTACTTGGTTTTTCGGAAATGTTGGAAAATTTACTTTTTATATTTTTTAGATTTGGTATGTATTTTAAAAAAATAATATTTCTGGAAAAAAATGTTTTTTGGAATATTTTTTTAATCAATTTCTCATTAAAACTTTTTGATAGGGGAAGTGAGAATCTTATTTTTTTTTCAAGTTTAATTTTTCATTTATTATATAATAAAGGTCATGTTATTATTTATTAAATTATATAATGTGATAAATAATTAAAATAATTGGTAAAAATATATATAATTCTTTGATTCTTGAAAAACTTATCTAAAGATTATTAATAATCTACAAACAAATTTTATTCATTATCAGAAAACATGATTTCACATATTTATAATTCCTAGTCATGAAAAAACCTCCCCCCAACGTTCCCTAATGATGTATTTGGTTTAGAGGAAGAAAATAAAAAGATAGAAATAGAAAATAAAATTTTAAATTAATTAAAATGGAGTGTAAAAATTATGAGTCCTACATAAAAAATAAAAAATTCTAATATTATTTCCATATTGGAAAACAAATACAGCTTAATAAACTCTGTATTATTAGAAAGGTTATCCAAAAAAAAAACGTTTTAAAACCTCAAATAGTTGATTTTATTTCAAAACATTTGACAATGTTATATGTAAAAAATAAATAATTAATTAATAAAAATAGGTAAATTAATAATGTCTTGAAGTCTTTAAAACTTGAGGACTTGATGGCTTCCAACCTTTCTTTTTCAAGTAATATTGGTTCATCATGGGTGATGATCTTTGGAGGATGGTGAGCAAGGCTTTCAAAGACTTAAATATGTTGACTCGCGAGAATGTGGTTCTGGCACAGTAGGCGCTCCATTAATTCAAAGGACAAGGACTAAGAATAGTCTACTTGTTATTAAAGTTGACATAAAAAAGACATAAGATAAGTTAATTGGAATTTCCTTCATTCCTTCCTTCTTAACTTTGGGTTTCATGTATTAATTACTAATCTCATCACAGTTCAGGGATCCAATCTCTCCATCCTTAGGAATGGGTCCAAACTAGATAATTTTTGCCTCTCTTAGAGGGTTGCATCGGGTGATCTACTCTCCTTGTACTTATTTGTGCTTTGTGTGGAGAAATTGGCATTGAGGATTCATGAGTTGACTTCAAATAACATTTGGCAACCCATATCTTTGTCTTGAGGTGGTCCTTCACTCCCACATACTTGCATAACACATGTAACGGTTATCCTTGCCTTACAACTTCAATTCTCTTAATTTCAAATCCTTCTTCTTATAAAGCAAAATCCATGTAAAAATAAAATATTAGAGCTTGTTGAAAAAAAAAACACGTTGGATGCTTGGTATAAAAATGATCGGACGCTTGGTTCAAAAACCGTTCAATGGACATTTAGTATAAAACACTTTTATTTAAATAGTTATTTGTAAGCGCAATAATAAAAAAAAAACAACAACGTTTTTGTAACATAATATATGTTGCTACACATAAAACACACGGTTAGTAGTCCATAAATTTTAATGGCCTTTGTTATTCTTAATATACTTAGTGTCTTTGTTTTATAAGAATTGCAGTTCCAAAACACATTAGACGTGATTTATGTGAGGCAAATTTGGCGTTGAACGTGATTCAACACCAAACCAAACACAAATGTAGTAAAATTTGAACCCTTTTAAGTCTTTGGTTCCTACAAAATCACAAGGCATTCACTTTATTTGTTTTTCAAGTGGTTGCAAAGTGAGATTAATTAACTCTTGGTACAATCCCTAAGATTCAACTTCATAAATTTAAGACATAAAGAAAAAACATACAATGATCCACCCAATTTTTTTCCCACTAATCCCAAACTAAAATCTAAAAAATAAACCTTTTCACGCTTATCACTCTGAATGAATAATGTAGATATTAGAAAATGAGCTCGATCAAAATGGTCATGTATGTTTGTCTAATAGCCAATTCTTTCATTTCAAAATATAATACTTGACAAGTAATAAGATCTTTTGACAAAAAGATGCCCTCTATTGTCTTCAATGAATATCATTCGTCCACTTTTCTTTTTTCTTTTTTATCAACCGTCTCAAAAGTTTTTTTGGGGTCCAAATCTATATATTGTACATATCAAGATACTACAAAGTCAGAAAAATAAAAAAGATCAAGATACTTCAAGGAAAATAGATGAAACTAAATCAACTCCAGAAACAAAGCTTCATTGTTTTTGCTAAGGCCTACTTCATTGAAGGTTGATGAGCAATCGTTAATACTGTAGGCACGACGCGGGTATGACTTTACCTGTTAAAACATTGGAGCAATGATAGCTGATCATATGCTGGTTAAAAATAATTAATGATCAAGATAATTGTCCCCATACTACAAAAATTGTATCCGATGGAAATGTATTACATACTTAAACCCAAGGATAAAGAAAACTTAAGTGCCATCATCTATGCCTTTGTCAGTTTTCATAAAAAGGCATATCAATCACTAAATTCGTTTTAGGATATGCTGTTAGAATGTATAATCAACGTATTTGATGGATCACATAGAATAGACAGTAGTATGAAAAATATGAAAATCAATATATTCTGATATGGTCATGCCACATTAACACAGTTTAAATATTCTCAACTACTATAAGTTAAATGCATTCCCAAGTATTGATTACACATAAACTTGGAACCAGCATAACTCATGACATGAGTCAAGAAACAATCGTCACTGAGAAAGTTGTTTAGATCATATACTATCAAGCATGAAGTTCGATAACCTTAATGAAAAAATTATGGTCATAAAAGCATTTACAGAAACTAAACACCTTTAGCAACACTATTGACAAAAAGAGGATTGCTAGAAACACACTTTCTAACACGCTCCCAACACTCTTTCTTATTGGTTAAAAAACTACGAAATCATGAGAAAGATTCATTAAATAAGATGTGGAACCCACAAAATTTTGCAATTTCCATTAAATTTCAACCAATAAGAGGAAGTGTGTTCAAATGGCATGACATAAATCATGCCATAGTAAAAATACATAAAGGTTCAATCCAGAAATCAAGTGGATAGGGAAAGAGGCACTCACAAGTCTATAGGTTTCAGGCTTCTGTGCTCCACAAATGTCTATGAAATCAAAAAGAAGCTACCAAGGTAACAAAATGACAATTTGTTAGCCAAGTATGCCAACTTTCACAGTAATGTAAAATAGACATATTACACCTCAAAATGTTTTCACGCCTATTTCATAGGTATGCATTCATGAAGTAAATAAGGGGAATATAGAAAAGACTTGTTTGATTTTGTAAAAGAAATGACTTAAAATGAAGTGAGAAATTATTTTCCTCTAGGTTCTTGTGAGAGAAAATTGATAATTCAAAAATAAACTTTGAAAAAAGTATGCTAATTTAAATGCAGAACTTACAAAGAATTTGATCTCATGTGATATTAAAAATGAATTCGATTGTAGGAAACAATGACTCAATTCTCCAAACAAGAGAGAGATAAAACAGAAAAATGGGCTTAAGGGGAGCAAATGTCTGTTGGCATATGAGAGAAGAACAGATAAAAGGGGAAATGATGGAAATTTAATGAAAGAAGGGAGTCAGGAAGTGGAGAAATCCTTTGGAAATGAACAGGAAATGCTGAACATAATGGGCTGCTGGCAAGAGGAGATTGGGGGAAGAGAATTGGAAAATTGTAAGCGTAATGATGAAGCAAATCACAAAGGGGAGGGTGGCTAGAACTTTTAGGAGGATATATGAGCACTTTTTGTAATGGAGGTGTTGTTGGCTTGGGGAATGTATACTGTTTTGTTGTGTTTGTTCCTATTTTCTTCTTGAGTTATTCTGGTTTTTCTTTCCTGTTGTTGTTTCAAAGTTTTGGGGCAGTATTCTCTGCTTCATCAGAAATTTCTTATTTATGCAGTAAGGACCTGAGCTTCATTCCTTTAAGCTGAATATGATCCAGAATTTAATTTTCATCATATTCTAATGCTAATTTTACCTCTAGTTTGTCAGTTTTGAGAAAGCGACGTTCACAACGACCACCATCTGGCATCCGAACAACGATAGTAATTACTTCATCAGATAACGGCGGTTCTTTGGGAAGCCCAACTTCTTTCTTGTCAAGCATTTTCCCCAATCCCTGCAATCACAAGGGACACACAATTCAGTGGTGCTTGCCTCTAGCCACATCTAATATTGGATTTGTATTTATATAGTTTATAATAATGATATATTTAAGAATAACCACCATTTACAAATACAGGAAAACCAAACAAACTCAGAATAACTACCCATTCACACAAAAACATACATAGGGGCATGTCAAGCACAAGCACTATTTTTTTTAGTGGAGAAAGGAGCTATTTTTGAGTTATCAACCATTCAATCTTACATGGATAGAAAAGATCTGGAGTTAAAGTCATGCAACCTTTAATTAACTTGTAATATTGACCATCTGTAGATGAAGGGTTACATTTCATATTCATATCACAACCAACAGCAGGAACAAAGTCAACAAGTCACAAACTGAGCAAATGTGTTACCTTTTCTTCAAGCATTTTTTTGCATGACTCTTCTTCCTTTGAGGAATGGCTTTCAGTTTTATTGAGAGAATTCAATTCCTTTTGTTTATCAGCTCGTAGTGACTCTAGATATTCAGCATCCTGCACAAAATTATGGCAAATGATGCATCATGTCATAAACCTTGATCACACAGCCATCACAGGCAAGAATCCAAACCTGTTGTTGTTTCAGCAAGCGAGAGTCATTTAATAATTGTGACATGGAAGTGGACAGGCATTGCGTCTTGGGATCCACATTTTGTTCTGGATGATGTTGCAGATTAGGCAAGGATGAAAAATTTTGAGAACTGTGATTGGAAATTTCACCAAAAAGTGCAGTTTCAGCTAACAAAGCTTCATTAAGCTCTTCAGAAGAAATACCACCCCACTACATTGTGAGATAAGATTGAATGGTCAATAACTTAATAAAATATGATTGAATGGTCAATAACTTAATAAAATAAGATTGAATGGCCAATATATCTTTCTTTCTGACAAATATATATCTATTTTCTAAATCAAGTTAGGAACATCATCTGATCAAATTGTATCTCAAGATGTTGCACAACCAATCATCGGTCATTCGTCAAACCACAGTGCTGGTGGTCACAGTCAACGAAATGAAGATGTGTTTCTTGCTGAAAAGGTTACCATTGAAGATGGAGACCCAAGAATTTTTTATGCACGCATAAGGCTTCAGTAAAGGTCACACCAATATGTCTTGTATTCAATCATTCTGTATCATGTCATTTCTTATGAGGCCACACATTCATTTTAACATACTCTTTTCTGTGAATCTTCACTTTTGTCTCTTATTATCCCTTTAAAGCTCAACATTTGCTATCATAGAGTGTAACTGATAATGTAAAAGTACAATAAAATTTCAATTTGAGTTTGGTAGGTACTTTTCAACTATAAATATCTATGTGTGTGATATCCTGTTTTGTGATATCTTCATTAATTTCTCCATTATTTTGTAATATTGATCCTAGATACTTAAGTTTAGAAATTCATGGTTTTTGTCTTCTCCCATTTTTACCTCCGAGATTAAAATTTACTCTTGTTTCTATCTAAAATTGCAATACATATACTTTGTCATACAACAAAATCCCTTTGTTCCAATATTTCTCTCTAAATCTCTAGTTTAGAGTTAATTTCTTTCTTTAATTCCTCAATTAAAATTTTATCATTTTTAAAGAAATATATATTTAGGGATAATATTTCATATGTCCTTGGTAAGCACATCCAAGACTAAATTAAACAAGTAAAGACTCAACTTTGAGCCTAATGTAAACATATCCTTGTAGAGAAGTCTTTCGTCTTGGAGCTTTTCACTAGTTGTTACCTAATCACACATGTCTTATATAGCTCAGATACAAGTCATGCAAACACCTTTCTTTTCCAATACCTTCCACAAACTTCTCTTGGTATTTGATCATGTTTTTTTCAAGTCAATAAAAATTTTATGTTTGTTTTTCCTTTGCTTTGGTACCTTTTCCTCAGTCTTTGTAGAAGATAAATAGCTTATGTTGTAGACCTTCCTAACATAAATCCAAATTGATTATATAGAACCTTAGTATCTTCACTTAATCTATGTTGGATCAACTTTTTCCCATAATTTCATAGTGTGACTCATAAGTTGTATCCTTCTTTAGTTTCACAATTATCAATATCTCATTTGTCCTTCAAACTCTCATTAATAGTTTAGGCCTAAGTGAACTAAATAATACTTTATTCTCCTACACATTCCCAAACTTCAATAAGAATACAATTAGAGTTGGCAACTTTACCATTCTCCATAGTTTTAAGGGATTTTTTTACCTCTATAACTTGAATTATGTGATAGTAAGTCAAATTTTGTTTGTCCTCTTGACTTTCTAACTCTCCCATATTACTGGTCAATCATTGCCTACCATTGAAAAGCTTACAAAAATAGTTCTCCCATCTCTTTTTGATATCTTGATCTTTTTTCTTCTTCATCTATAATACATTTTACTTGCTCAAATATCTTGATTTCTTGTCCCTAATTTAGGCAAAGCTTATATATCTTACATCCTTCATTCTTGGTCCAAAGATCACAGTAAAACTTCTAATAAAGCTTTGAACTGTGTCTCATCACAGGTTAAACTTCTAATTTGAACTGTGTCTCACTCACAACTTTTCTTGTCTCATTTCTAGCCTTCTGATACCTTACTCAATTTTCAGCGTCATTAGATCCACATAAGGTCTTAAAAATGCTCTCTTTTGTTTCTTTCCTTTTCTTACTTTCATTCCACTGCCAAATTTCTTAACTCTTAGTACAAAACCATTTGATTAACCCAAAATTGTTTTAGCAACCTTCCTAACTTTCTTAGACATCTCACCTCAAATGATAGCACTATCTTGTAATTCTCAATTACCTTCTTTAATAATTTCTTTTTAAACGAAAGAGTAGAAAGAGTAGAGATTTTCTAGTTCTGTAAATTTACAAAAATATTTACAACTATGACAAATTTCTAACCTGAAATGGTGCAGTAGTATTTTCTATGCATTTTAAATAATACAACACTGGTTAGAAAACAGAAAAGTACAAGAGCAAAGCCAGAACCAGAATATATAACCCTAAGGGCTTTTAATGGGAGTGGAACATATTTACCAAAAAGAAAAGAAAGACGTAATTGAATTTTTTTGTAAACTTTGTACAATGGCCCCCTGAATCCTCAATGTAGATCCACTCGATGCATGCATACATTTCTTCTTTAATACCCATTTGTCTTCTATATACATATGAAAAATATAATCAGGCTTACAAAATACACACCTCTATTTGGCTTCTGTTAGTGCTGGTTTTCTTTCCCTTGTCTAGTAAATTATGAACTCCAAGCCCTTCCTTTTCCTCTGCTACTAGAAGGTCACGCTTTGCTTTCTCGTGCTCTGCTGTCTAAATTCAATGATACTAAAAATCAGAAAGACTGGAAAAGGAGAAATTGAATTGTACAAATAAAATGAATATTCAAAAACCTCTAAGGACAACGAAAGTGCATGAACCAAATCATCATCTTCTTGCTGAAAATGACCTTGAGGATGCCCACCATCAGATGAATCCTGAAATAATGTTTTATTGAAAGCAGGGGGAATTTTAGAAAGCATATAGAAATAGAAATAAAAGTAAAAACAAGATGGTAGGCTTCATGCTTATGAGTATACATTAAGAACATCAATTTGCTCCCATAAAGAACCTCCTCTCCTCTCTGTTTTTGAGGCCTCTATCGCTGCTTGAAGCATTGCTTCCTCTATTTCACTATCAGGAACATGTGAGGCGTTTGACTGAGCTAAAGGGTATTGGTTCTGATAACCATCTGTCCCACGAACTCCTAAACCGTGAGATGATAAATGACCAGTCATATCTGCACCTGTAGTGCTTAATCCTGATTGATATTGTGGATTGAATGCACTATTGATCCCTGCAGGAACTTCCGTCACCTCCGCTGGATGGGAAGTAAGAGGTGGTGGGCGACTCGTGAATGAAGTAGAACCACCAATCCCATTATATAGATCTCTAAGTTCTTTCCTATAATTTGGATCAAGTAATAGTGAAGGTCGAAATCTTCTAGCAGCATTGAGAAAAGGTAAAATTCCATTTGATCCACCACCACGGTTTTGACTACTTGCACCAAAGTTATCATATTGTGGGGCAGCAGCAAAATTTTGCCCTTGACCTGATAATCTAGTCACAAGAATCATACAAACTCTGAATAAATAAAATAAAAGGAGAGTACAAAAATAAATCAAAAGAAGACTAAGCTTCTTAGAACATGTTTAACAATATCATTAAAGGTGAAAGAAAATTTACAAGAAAGGCATTAAGATGAAAGAAAATAAAAGCAACTCTATAAACCACATTGCCATACATGTGCCTATCCACCTCAAGAAAATGGGCATTGATAGCTTCATTTAAATTGCCTCCGTATTCCTGCGGACCAGTTAAACAAAAAGTCAGAAAATATAAAGGTTTGCTATTTTATTCTTAAAAATGCACGGCATTTCACAAATTATGACTACCTAAATTCACACCAACGATTATTAAAAAAATTAAAGTAAGTGGTACAAGAAAATCAAAGAGAAAATTTTCTTTCTTTAATCTCTTTTTTTTCTTAAGATCAAATTATTATCACACGGGACTATAACAATCTTATCATAAATACTGATTTGTAATTAAATGTTAGTGTAAAACTATACCGTCAATACATAGTCTATTTAATGACTATCTATTATCAACCAATCAAAAGATATGATTTTAAGATTTCTGATTGGATGATGGATTTACACTAAAGTACATAGTCCAATTTCTCTTATTGTAATGTACTATCAATCATTCAAAAATGATTGTTGGTAGAAATCACTGTTGGTACAACTTTCAGGTAACTATTATAAAATTCGACAAATATGTTTTAAGGTGATAGTACACAACTTATTTTTCTCTTATCTCTATACTAACTAACTTTAATAATACTTAAGCATCGTTCCTAGTTGTTGCTCTTAATCGTTGCATTTTGTTGTTGGATCGGCATTTGTCTCAGCAGAAGTGGCGAGGCACCACGCAATGCATTCGGAAAATGAAAGAACATAAAATGTGAAAAAGGAAAAAGCGAAGAGTGGGAATTTGAGGTGGACCTCTAATTTCCGGACGGCGACGAACTCCGGTGCTCCGGTGATGCGCATGAAGGCTGCGACGGCGTCCGGCGTGGCCATCGTTCACTGGATCTGAGGAAGAAACCCAAAAACTAGTATCTGTTCAGCGAAGTGTGTAGTGTAGATTGTAGTATTGTTATGCTATGATGCGCGCCAGCCTTTATATTCAACTTTGTGATGTGGGCCCAACCTCTGTCTCAGTCCGTTGGACGTGTGACACTCTCCAGTCTCCACTGTTTTCCACTTATGACTTGACTGTGAAAAAAAATTAGAAGTGATCTAAAAGATTAAACTGAACGGCTTTAAAAAAAATAAAAAATAAATCGTTTTGAAGAAAAAATAAATCCAACCACTTTTGAAAACGGTTCTATTAATTTTTTTTTAAAAAGATTCGATTTGGATCTGTTCTTTAGAAAAATTAATTCATACATGAGTAAAAAACAGATAAAATTGAACTGATCCGATCCTAAAATAACCGATTTATGGTTTTATATAAAAAAAATCAATGCATTTTATAAAGGTAATTCACTTAATCGAACCCCTTCTATAAAATGGTTCAAAAATTATTGATTCAGATTTATAAAAAATTTGTGCATTTAATAATATGACACACTTAATAATTTATCATCATGGTTATTATCAATTTATCATCACCATTATTTATATACTATGTGATTACTATATAAATGTGATTACCATATTATTGTTACTACTATAGTCAATTGTCATCATTATTAAAAAAGATAAAGAGAAAAAAAATGAATGAAAAAGATATTTTGAAGGTAGAAAAGTGTATAAACTGAGATGTGTATAAATTAATTTGAAATGTTTATTTTATTTGAATATGTAATTTCAAATTTAAATATTTTTCATTCATGCAAATATGTTATTTATATTTTAATTTCATTGTATTTATTTTGATTTTCATCTTTATAAATTAATGATGATGTCATATTTCATTCTAATGTGACATATTGAAACTATCAAATGATGACATCATTTATTCATTCTAATGGAGATTAATAATAAGGATAAAAAAATATCAAATATTAAAATAATTTTATATAAATCAAATTAAATATATTTTAACATAGCAATATTTATTTATTATAAAATACTTGAGACTTATCTATTCAGAATACAAAGTCACCGAAACACAAAACGACCCCGTTCAGTTATCTCCACAGTACTACTAAGTACTAACAAGTAGAGCAAGAGCACCGAAGAGTACTTAGCGATCTCCGTGAATACATAGTAACACAATAAACCACCTCCGCGCGAGCCACCCTACCCAGTGAACCCTACCGCACCGAAACAAAACCCTCGCAAACCCTAACCCTAATCTCATAGGAACATGGACGGCGACGACGAGACCTCGGGTCCGATGATCGACGAAATCTACGCCAACGGCGGTGGCGTCGGCGACGACGGAGACAAGCGGAGCCGCCGCGCAATCATGAGCGGCGACCAGCTCGACATCGAGGCGTACGCGGCGCTATACTCGGGGCGCACGAAGATCATGAGGCTCCTCTTCTTCGCCGACAAGATGAACAACGCGGCGACGCAGCTCGAGGCGCTGCGCATGGCCTACGACGAGATTAAGAAGGGAGAGAACACGCAGCTGTTCAGGGAGGTCGTGCAGAAGATCGACGGGAGGCTGGGCCCGAACTACGACATGGACGCGGCATGGTGCGACACCGTGGATCGGAGAGCTGAGCAGAAGAAGGAGAAGCTCGAGAACGAACTCAATGCCTATAGGGTTCGTTTTTATAGTTTTTTGGTTGAAAATTGGGAATTGCTGTGGTTTTGTTTTTGGCCTAGAGTCTTTGGTTGGCCTAGTCAATTAAAAATTAAATAGAATATAATCGCTTATTGTTTTCAGCTTATTTGAATGTAGGTTATTAAATGTGTTCTTAGGTTTTAATTGTAGGATGTTTTAAACGCACGTGTCATTGATGATAAGTAGTGTTAGTGAAGACTAAGGTTTTGAATTGTGGTATCAGTTTTGTCGCAATCCTTGATATTGTGGGAAATTGCGAACAAATGTGACTTTGGCGGTTGCGAAAGTTGGCCACAGTTGCAGACTAAGGTTTTAAACTGTGGTAGCAGTTTCGTTGTGATTCTTGGTATTGCGGGAAATTGCGAACAAATGTGACTTTGGTGGCAATTATGGTTGCAAATCTAAAAACCTTGATGTTGCGGCCTCAATCGTGGTTGCTAACTGTTTTTAAGACCTTACAGGGCAGTTGTAGAGTTATTTGTTGTTGTGGTGGATTGAACCTTGTTTGTTTGTTTCGAACTCTTTTGTTTGTTGTTGGATAAAATTTGTTGTTTGACTATAACATTTGTTTGTGCTGATGCTTAAACTGCAAACAATTGTGTTTTGTATACATTCAACGATCTTTTGGGATGTGCTGTAGCTTGTATGTGTATGTAGCTTTTGTTTGGTGATTAGTATGCATTGCTTTCACCTTGTGTTTTTTATACTCTAGTGCTTATTTATGAGAGATGAAGAGTTGGGTGCGTGTTGGTTATTTATGCAAAGAGTTCCGCAGATAGTTTTGTTTAGAGTTCTGGGGGGATGATTGTTGTGCTCAGTTGTGTGCTATTTTGACAGGAAACTCTGCAGCTTCTTGTATTTTGTGGTTGCGTTAGAGGGCTTGGTTAAAAATGTACCAACCCTTTTGTGGTTACTGTTTGAATCACTAAAAATTTACATTTGTACATTCCAAGGCAGAAAATGGAGAAGCAACACCAGTGTCTCATTGATTATGATTATGTTGAAGCAAATTGTTTTCCAAACACACTAATTGTCATGTCATTTCTGTTTGCTATGGTTGTGGATTTGAAGTAGTTTCCAAGTGGAGCTTTACCTTGTGTTTGTCTCGTGAATGTGTGACCCCCCCCCCCCCCCTTCCCTTATAATTGGCATGGTAAAGAAGCTAGATGGATTCCTCTCAAACAAAAGTCTAAAAGAATAAAAATATGAAGCTAAAAGGATAGGTTGATTTATTTTCGTGTACTCAGATAGCATTCTCTTGTATGATACTCCCTCTGGTTCTTATTATAAGGCATAGTTTAGAAGGAACCGATGGTCGTTTTTATAAGACATTTTAGAATTCCTATGAAGTATTAAATCTTTTTTCCATTAGTTTCCCTTATTAAATATTCTAAGTATTTGTGCTTTTTATTGATATTGATGCATTATACTCTTGGACTTAAATTAATTATTAATAAGGATTGGTACATTTGTAACATTTTTAAAAAAATTCAATGAAATCAACTTAATTAATTACTTTTATTGGTCTGTGTGATTGATGTCTGAAGTGCCTTATAATAAGGACAATGAGGAGTATTTTGGTAAGACCTGTTTTTTCGTAAATTATCATTGATTCCTTATCCTGTCAATTTGTTCATCGCATTTATTTTTTGCAGACAAACTTGATTAAGGAAAGCATTAGGATGGGATTCAATGATTTTGGAGACTTTTACTATGCTCATGGTCAATTGGGGGACGCTTTTAAAAGTTATGTCCGTACTCGGGATTATTGCACTACATCAAAGCACATTATTCATATGTGTATGAGTGCAATTCTGGTCAGCATTGAGATGGGTCAATTTTCTCATGTTACAAGCTATGTTAGCAAGGCAGAACAGGCACCAGATGCCCCTGAAGCAGTAACAGTTGCAAAGCTACGATGTGCTGCAGGATTGGCTAATCTAGAGGCCAAAAAGTACAAGCTTGCTGCCCGAAAGGTCTGTTCCTTAGCACTCTACTTTTTCTCAGAGTCAGTCTAGACTTAGATCAATTTAGCATGGTCTATGAAATTCCTGATTCAGAGGTTGAGGATTCAATACTCATTTATCATTGTTGGATGTATGATAACCTATGAACTTAATTGCTAATAACATGGTAGTAAGTATTGCGATGCAATGCAATTCGGAGACCCAATGATACGAATCAGATGTCAAATTGTTTTTGGGTATGAATTGCTTGTATTGTTCCAGAATCGCATGAATCACAAGTTTCTTTTCAATTTCATGCATGAACCGACTCTGTAACAGTGGTGTGGTGCATGTTTGCTGTCGCGGCAGAATTGGCTCCGTTTTGTGGCTGAATCGCAGTGGCCATGCAGGTTAGCGGGAGCAATTTTGTTTTCCGCTGCAACCTCCCTGTTATTGTTTGCGGCGCTGCAATCTCTCCTCAAGGAATTAGGATTTCAGGAGACAAATTGGGCCATGTGGCCCAACCTTATTTTCTTTTTTTTTTGTTGGGTTCTAATTTGTGTCCAGATTAGTCTCTCTCTCTCTCTCTGTGGTAAAATTCATGGAAAAAACAAAAGAAACAATAAGTAAAACTACTCCCTACGAAATAGAATTCCTGCAGCATCTGCAGCAAGTAATACCCCTTATTATCAGGAGGCATTTATATAAACTAAATAATAATAGTAGTTACAAAAAAACTAAATAGTCCATAACATATAGTATAACAAATTAAATAATATATTAATAATAAATATAATACAATAAATAAACATAGTGATCAAAATGTAATAAACTATTTAAAGCATAACATATAATATATAAACTAAATAATAATAGTAAAAAAAACTAAATAAACCATAATATATGTATGTTTTTATTTTTCATGTTTCTTTATGTTCAAATGCTCCTACAATGTTTTTGTGTGTGTGTTATGCTTTTGATCATGATTCTTACCATTCGATTCAGAAGCTTTCCAATACATGATTTGTATCCCGATTGAACTACCATGGCAAATAACTTTGGCAACCTTGTTTTCTTTATTTAATGCAGTTTCTAGAAACAGGACCTGAACTGGGAAGTCACTATAATGACGTAATTGCATCTCAAGATGTTGCAACATATGGAGGACTTTGTGCACTTGCAACATTTGATCGGGCAGAGTTAAAGGCAAGTACTCCATTATATTGTTACGATGGTTCTTCTTTTGAATGACTGCTCTGAAACGTTGATGACATTATCTTTGTTTTCTCTTTTTTCCTTTTCAATATTTGGCAGAGCAAAGTTATAGACAATTCCAACTTCCGCAATTTCTTAGAGTTAGTACCTGAAGTAAGGGAACTGATAAATGATTTTTACTCAAGGTAAGTTGGTCCTCATGTTCTCTTTTTCTTTGTTGTTCACCTATGTAATGTATTAGGGGTTAGTCACTAGGCGTCACTTTTCTTTTCTTGCTTAACTGAATTAAAATAAAACTATAAAGAATTACCGGTAAAATAGGTACATGAAGTTCTTCGTGTGTGGTGCTAAGCTGGTCTGAAAAAATTACCAGGATCTTTAAGAAATTAGATTGGAAGGTATGCGTGGAGAATATAGACATGAATTCGTTATATTGATTATTGATGTTGTTGAACCTTTTTTCTTTTTTTTCCCCTTGATAAGGAGGTTGGTTAGAGTTAACTGATATTCTTGATTGTTGTCCTTTTGATTTAAATATCATGATATTTTAAGGATTTGCATTTCGCAATGTTAAAAGTTTTATATTGTCAACTCTAATTAAAAATCATCCCAGGAAAGTCAAAAGTCAATAAACAAACCATACAAGACAATATGTGATTACTGTCTGTGCATACTAATTAAATTCTTATTTTAATATTGTTGAATTGGTGGAATCTGAAAAGTGGCTCGTGACATGAATTACATCTTTCAATATTTATTTTACTCTTGATTGTTTTGCATATATATGTTGCTCATATTGTTTCTTTGCAATGTCTTACTTTCTTTCTTTACGTGTTTTTGCTCTGGCTCTCTGGAAATATATATATCTTGATCTCTTTGCTTCCTTTTCTCAGTCACTATGCTTCATGTCTGGAATACCTCGGGAACCTCAAAGCAAACCTATTGCTTGATATACATTTGCATGACCATGTTGAGACACTTTATGATCAAATTCGTCACAAAGCCCTTATCCAGTACACACACCCATTTGTGTCTGTTGATTTGAACATGATGGCTAATGCATTCAAGACAACTGTTGCTGGACTTGAGAAAGAACTAGAAGCACTGATTACTGATAATCAGATACAGGTGCCGTTTGACTTAATTTGCCTTGTCTAGTCCATAGCTTGATTGGGTTGAATTTATAATGGAAAAAATCGACATCTCAGTATTACATACTTTCATTTTTTTTATTTGCCTGTGGCCAAATAACTTTTGAAGATGATTCTTTTTTTTTTTGTATCTTTACAATAAAACAGACTTGTATGGGATTTAAGCAGTTTATTTTTGGTGGAACCTTTTGCACTTTGCAGGCTCGAATTGATTCGCACAACAAAATTTTGTATGCGCGGCATGCAGATCAAAGGAATGCCACCTTTCAAAGGGTTCTGGAAACTGGAAGGGAATTTGATCGTGATGTTCGTTCCATGTTACTGAGATCAAATCTTATCAAGCATGAGTTCAATCTTAGAGCATTACGGAAACTTTGATTATGAACTGATGATAATGGGACCAAGTTGCTATTTTATTTATAGCAGGCATTGATCAACTATAACGAAGCAAGTTTCTGGAGTGAATCAAGGTTGCAAACGTACTTTGTGCAAACATTTAACGGCATATTATGGTTTCTTTTGTATATACTCTTTCATAATTTCTCAATTAATTCGTCACAAGATCTTCATTTCCTGTTTTTAACCTGCACCTCATTTTTGGTAACTCCGTTGCGTAAGACTTGAGTGTTGATGAAAACATTCTCATGATCTGTCTTAAGAATTCTTTGTTCTGGTAAAAATTATATTAGTGTTCTCTTAGAAGATAGTAATTGTGCTGGGTTGGACCTGTTGTGTCAAATCAACTCGTTTAACTTGCTTATTTTGGCAGGAAAGGTTTAAAGTTTTCAACTTACTAAACCTTGACCTGTCAAGAAAATGTGGTGGGGGCGGGTTGGCTGCTTGGGTTTATATGCATACGTTTAATTGTTGGATCATGACTATATTTTTTTATATTGTTTTTTAACATATTTGAATGTCTTATGAATTTGAAGCAACCACAACAATTATTTTCTAAAATCTTTCATTTTTTTCTAGTGAATCAAATTAGAAAAGTGTTATATATATAATATAAATTAATAGACTTAAATATATTTTTATTTTTTATAACATTAGTGTTTTTTTATTTATTTTAGTCCTTATAATTTGTTTTTTATTTAAGTTTCACACTCATAACTATTTTGTTTTGAATCCCTATTATTATTATTATATGATACTACCAAAAGATTTTGATTGTTAAAATAAATATTATTTATCTATCTTAAAATGAATTTTAGAGATAAAAATAGTTATATAAGATTTTGGAAGGATTAAAATCAAATGATTTTTTATTGGGACCAAAATTAAAATTTGTTATTTTATAAGGACTAAACAATAATTTTAAATTTTAGAGGAATAAAATACAGAGAATTTTTTTATAGAAACTAAAATAAAAACACTCTTTTTATAAAGACTAAAATACATTTAAGATGCAGTAAAAAAATATTTTAACCAGTGTAATATTATGTTATGTAACATGATATTCGTTAAATTAAAAAAAAATCATATATGTATTGTGAAACTTTATATATTTATTGTTACTTCTAATTCTAAACAAGTAAACATAAAAAAAAAAAAAAAAAAAAAACTGCAATAATAATAATAAAAATAAAACATAGCACGAAACAACATAGAATTGTAAACAATTTTTGTATTTCTTTTTCCTGAAAATTTTAAATTATTTTGTTCAATTCAAGCTTCCGACATTTATCTAACCTTGAAGGAAAGGAAGGCTCCCGCATTTCCTGCCTCATATCTTCCTTCTATTTTTAATATTAATTTGTTTATTATTATTATTATTATTTTAGTAAGAATAAGATGTACATCATCACTCACTCACTCCATCCACCGTCATGAATTGAGTGACTCCCAAGTCTCAACTCATCCATACATGCCAACAACAACACCACGCTTCTTCCCCGTTAGTTAGTTAGTTTCATCCGTTTACAATTTAACATTAACATCACCTAAACGCCAAACCCCCCATGCCCTTTTGATCCCATCCAACAATTCAATGCCTCACCTCAACCTCCCAGCCTCCAAGCGCGTTCGGCAGTGGCGCGTGCTGGACCTCATCTCGGCGGCGTTCTTCGGCCTGGTGTTCCTCTTCTTCATGCTCGTCTTCACTCCCGCCGGCGACTCCCTCGCCGCCTCCGGCCGCCAGACGCTCCTCCTCTCCGCCTCCGCGGATCCAAGACAGCGCCTCCATGTGGCGGCGGCCATAGAGGCGGGTCAGCAGTCGCGCGTGATCGATGCCTGCCCCGCCGACACCGCCGCCGACCACATGCCATGCGAGGATCCGCGGCTCAACAGCCAGCTCAGCAGGGAGATGAATTACTACCGCGAGAGGCACTGCCCGCCGCTCGAGACCTCGCCGCTCTGCCTCGTTCCGCCGCCGAAGGGATACAAGGTGCCGGTGCAGTGGCCGGAGAGCTTGCACAAGGTACGGGGAATGCAGAATGCTGTTGTTTATATGTTAATTTTGAGATTCTTGGACTGTTAACTAATTAGAACTCTGCCTAAATGTTTTTTACATTGTTAACTGATATTAAGATAGAAAAAATATAGATATGATAGGTGATATGATGTAACAATAGGAGAGATCAATCGAAATGAAGAGTGTCAACTAGGTGTTAGTACTGTGGGTGTTCATGTTAAACTACTCTAGATATATGATTCACAAAGTGATATACCAATATGAAGCGATATGGTTGGCAAATTTAACTATCTGGTGAGGGTTTCATCCCTATTTTCTATGTTCATGAGTATGGAAAAACATGATGCTGAAAAGTCAGTCTCTTAAATGGATTTTCTTATTTTAAAAAACTAGTCTTTTGCTTTCGACCAAGGATACCCTTGGCAAAAAAAAAAGAGTAAATATTACAAAAGTCAATTTTTTTATCAGGATGATAGTATAAAAAATCTTTACATTTTAGATGTTTTCTCAGTCAACATTCTTACGGGGAAGATTATACAAATTTTTTACATTATAAGTGTGTTGTAAATTAATTTTTAGGTAGAATGACAAAGCAAAAGTGGAAAATTTTTATGAAAAAGTGTTGCTAAGACTTCAAGCCGTGATTTTTAATATAACGAAATTAAGCTCAGCCTTAGTAGAAGTGGGTAGCAGCACTGGGTGGACACCCTTAAGTGGTATTACCAGCCATTCTGGAGGAGCAGTTGATTCAGCAATTTCTAGTCTTCATCTATCTGGTGTTTCATCCATTTTAGGTTCTATCAATTTTATAACAACTATCTCCAACGTCAGTGAAATTTCTGATTAAACTTTCTATTTATTTCAGGGCAGTCATTAGTGGGACACTTTTTCTAAATTATGGTTGCTGGTTCTACATGGGGAGCTATTATGTTAGTGTTTGGCAACTGGAAGTGGATAATTATCATGTTTGGAAGATAGGAGCTTGTTTTTGAGTGTTTTCTAGCTTGTGATTGATTCATAGCATATAGGTTTATAAGTTTTTGGTGTTTGAGTGAGGCCTTTTAAAAATAATGATTGCATTTTAAGTAATTGATGATGTAATAGAATGCTGTTCAAATTATCTGGAAGCCAAGTTTTGGAGCAACCTAGGCCCTAGGACATTTTTTTTAAGAACCTAGGATGAAAAATGTTTGTGTCCAGAATAGCTAATATATTATGTGTCAGAAAAATGTTTTTAATTTTTAGAATGTTGTTGATTGATGTTTGTTATTTAGTGATCTATCTATCTAAAAGCACTGATGTATTCATGTAGATATGGCACAGCAACATGCCATACAACAAGATTGCTGACAGGAAAGGTCACCAAGGATGGATGAAGCTTGATGGTCCTCACTTTATATTCCCTGGAGGTGGCACAATGTTTCCAGATGGAGCAGAGCAGTATATTGAAAAACTTGGTCAATACATTCCAATGAATGGCGGTATTCTGAGGACTGCTCTTGATATGGGATGTGGGGTGGGATCTATTTTCCTGTTTCATTTTGAGACCTTATTACTAGTATTTGTTGTTTAGCATGAAAATATTTCTTTTGTTTTACAGGTTGCCAGTTTTGGAGGATATTTGCTAGCTCAAAACATATTAACCATGTCTTTTGCTCCAAGAGATTCACACAAATCACAGATTCAATTTGCACTTGAAAGAGGAGTACCAGCTTTTGTTGCCATGCTTGGTACTCGCAGACTTCCATTTCCTGCATTTGGCTTTGACTTAGTCCATTGTTCCCGGTGTTTAATCCCTTTTACAGCCTACAGTAAGTTCTTAATTGCAGCTGACCTTTGCATATCTTGCAAACTTCTAAATAGACATCACTGCCCTAATGCAGAAACCTTGCCTTGCAGATGCATCTTATTTCATTGAAGTGGACAGATTACTTCGCCCTGGTGGATATTTAGTCATTTCTGGTCCCCCTGTTCAGTGGCCTAAACAAGATAAAGAATGGTCTGATCTCCAGGCTGTGGCAAGAGCTTTGTGTTATGAATTGATTGCCGTAGATGGTAACACTGTGATCTGGAAAAAGCCAGCAGTGGAGATGTGTCTCCCCAACCAAAATGAATTTGGTCTAGACTTATGTGATGATTCAGATGACCCAAGTTTTGCATGGTAATTTCCAGTAGGCTATTGCTAGTTAGTGTTTTCTTTAACTTCTTTGCTTCACATCACTGTATTTAACATCCATTGTTTATGCTTGCTACACATTTCTGTATCATATGGACCTGGCAATAATACCACTCGGGATAATGCTATCTTTGTTATTGGTTTATGGACTTCTCATAGTTTACTTGAGATTCCACTAATAAGATGATTTATTTCACAGGTACTTCAAATTGAAGAAATGCATCACTAGGATGTCTTCTGTCAAAGGTGAATATGCTATTGGCACGATTCCCAAGTGGCCAGAAAGGCTAACTGCTTCTCTACCAAGATCCACAGTCCTGAAAAATGGTGCTGATGTATATGAGGCAGACACTAAGCGATGGGTAAGGAGGGTTGCACACTATAAGAATTCCCTAAAAATAAAGTTGGGGACTCCAGCAGTACGCAATGTCATGGACATGAATGCATTTTTTGGGGGATTTGCAGCAGCACTAAATTCTGATCCTGTGTGGGTAATGAATGTTGTTCCATCTCACAAGCCAATAACTCTTGATGCAATCTTTGACAGAGGTCTTATTGGAGTCTATCATGATTGGTGAGTTTTTTGCTGAAAATTTCTAGTGTTTCTCTTAAAAGGACTTTTTGTTGTATCTTTTGGCTTGTCTTAATCAATGGTAAATTGAGTGTTGATATGACTTGAAAATCAGGTTAGTGTGGGAATTTTTTTGTTTTTGATGATAAAGGTTTTTCATACTATAACACCAGAGAGTAGAGACTGTTTCCTTCAACTAGGGATTCACTGAAATTATTTTGCTTACAAGTTGATTCCTGGTCTACAGTTTGACTTGTTTGTCATCCTTGTGGCTTTTCTTTTCCAGGCAGTTACTACTTTCCACTATATTTTATCTTGTATTTTGCTATGTATGTTTGTATGTATCAGAATTTATCTTTATGATCCAGTTCTCAATCAGCTTTAGTATCTTGGATTTAAGTTGCAGTTGAAATCTGCTCAACTAAGCTAAATATTGAATGGCATGAGACAGTTAATAATTATTTAATTGATTTTATAACTGTATGCTTTTTAGGTAGTCCTCTAGTTATCTTTATGAAAAATGAAAACTGAAGTGAAGTACTTCACCTCTTACTTATTTTAGTGCATTTTGAACATGTATTACAGTTTGTAATGGACAAATATTTGAAATCTAAGTTGTTTGATTACTGTTCCCAGGTGTGAACCTTTCTCAACATATCCTCGCACCTATGATCTGATTCATGCGACAAGCATTGAATCACTTATAAAGGATCCAGCTTCTGGCAGAAATAGGTATTTTCATTCTAAAAGTGCTAGTAAATTGCTTCCTTAACTGACTTGTGGGTCATTAATTTCATGTGTTAGAGTTGTCTGAAGCCATGTTTTTTCTTACAATCAACAGTTTTACTACTTAACACTCTCTTAGTGTTTGTAAGTATGTTGACGGCTTGGAGCTTTCCATGCATCTCTGAGACTATGACATGTTTTAACATAATTACTTTTGTTTCCTTTAATATGAATGCTTACAGCATTAAATTGATTGCATTCAAATGTTCAAATTTTCAAATGTAAAAACTTATGGTCTACTACTGCAACCGTTACATATTAGTTAGCATTTATGCATAGTCTGTTCATTGTTCTTCCTGGAATTATTAAGAAACACAGTATGGACCAAGGAGTGGTTGAACAGATACTCAAATGCAGTTCTGTTTTGCCTAGGTTCCAAATTTCCTTCTATTAAATTGATGTCAGATCTCAACTTACCACAGTTTCCTCTATACTAATGCAAAATGATTATCTATTATAATTTGTATCCCAGCAGACACAACAATGTTTCACGTAAATAATGAGCTCGCCTGATCGCTTCTTGACTTGATTGCAGATGTAGCCTTCTTGATTTGATGGTGGAACTCGATCGAATTTTACGCCCAGAAGGCACTGTTGTGGTGAGGGATACCCCTGAAGTAATTGAGAAAGTAGCTCGGGTTGTGCGTGCAGTGAGGTGGAAGCCCACCATATATAATAAAGAACCTGAATCACATGGCAGGGAGAAAATCCTAGTTGCAACCAAGACCTTCTGGAAGAGCTAATTCTCATCCCACTAACATAGCTGTTTAATATAGGTAAAATTTCCTTCTCGCTGTTTCGGGGATGAGGTTTTCAAGGCTACCTTTCTCTGTGCATCAAAGCGATGTGGTTTCCTTTCCTGTTCAGTGTTTATATAAAGAGAAAGTAAAGTTAGGATCTGAGAAAACTAAGATGTGAAGAGTGTGCAGTTTTATATGGAAAGCACGAGCCAGTGTTAGTTATATTTTCTCTTTGCCATTAAGGACTTGTAATTCAGTGCTTTTATTTATCATTGCGTATTTATTAAAACAGCCATCACTGATCTAATTGGCTTTTTAACTTATGTTCTAATATGTACGGTGTAATTTAATTCTCTCCTCACTACCATGTCTATGAAGACTTCTTCCCTGATGTTCGCTCCAACTACTAGCATTGTTTTTAAAATTTCGAGTAAAGGGTGTGTTTTCATTTACAAATTTTAGTCAATGCTATTAATGTCTTGTTTAAATGGGGGAATGTAATGTTTGGATTGGTGGTCGAGAATGGAACAAAGTGGACTGGAACATAGTAGTATATAACTGTTTTATATTATTAGTACTTGATCATTAAATTCTAATTATCATATTTTAATCAACATTTTAAATTGAAACCATGGTTCAACAACGGATATGTAACTTGCATTTTCTTACCAATTATGTTTGGATTTGTATAGGGGAGGGGCTGTCACAATTCTGAGATATGTAACTTGCATTTTCTTACCAATTCTTGCACATCTTGTGTTGAATTGGAACTTTATCAATAAAACTCAATTTTGCGTATTAAAAAAAAAGTTTATTCAACAAGTTTTGTTACATGAAAGTATAGGTGAGTATACAAGCCATTTCACTTAATTTAAGCCAGGTTTCTACTCACCTGTAATTAAATGGACTGGATCGAGTTGTTCTGCAAAGCCAACAGGCAAACCCAAGATTGTTGCTTCCTATACCCCTTTTTTGACTTCTGGAATGTTAAATTACATTCCAGACTCAGTATAGATTTTGGCTTTCGGAATAACCAAAACAGAAAGTAAAAAAAAAAATCATAAAAAGGTGCAGAAAGCAACTTGGAAGTCCAGGAAGCAACAACCCAAGCCCAAAGGAGTTTACAAAACATTCAGGGATGTTTGATACAAGGAAATATTTTTTGTGTTTTTGAAATCTTAAGTTAAGAATGTTAGTTTTTCATGTTGGATTTGATATTTAGAAAATAACATTTCCATAAAACGTTTACTAAAAACAATTTGGTTAACTTTCCCACAAAAATATTCTCATAAGGAGAAATAGGAATCTAAGTTTTCCAAGTTAAAAAAACCAGTTTAATTATAATAAAAATATTACGTAACTATCATTAAATTATTTAATGAGGTAAATAATTAAATATTATAGTAAATATATTATTTTACTTTTATATTCCTAAGAAATATATATGACAACATTAATGTTCAATCAAACAAATTTACTCATTCATAGAATTCATGATTTTAAGGAATAGTAACCCATAGATATACCAAAAAAATTTCCTTATGCCAAACACCCCTTGGCTTGTGGATTGGCCCAAACGTTTGATAATTAAATTCCAGAAATTCTTAAATGTAAAGAATCTGATTAATTGTTCAAATAGTAAAAGGTATAAAAGCATGATTTACATTAATTACAAAAGCTAAAGACGTGAGACAACAAATGCTTAATATGCAATATAATTATATAAGAACAAATTAGTTGCGTAAAAAACAACAAATTGACAAATAAAATTATAGAACTTGTGATATTAACAAAAAGACAAAATAAATACAAAATAGAAAAAAAATGAAGGGAATCTCAGATGCACATTTCATCTAACTTATAGAAGATGAGGGTGATTGACCCATCAATCACTGGCAATTATCATCACAGCTCCCTCAGGGATGCACCAGCCGGGAATCGAACCCGGGTCTGTACCGTGGCAGGGTACTATTCTACCACTAGACCACTGGTGCTCCTGACACATTTTACCCTGTGATATTATAATGTTCTGCAACGTGTGCTACTGTTGCCAAGTGGAATAGGCCATGAATGCAAACAAAAGGCATTTTTGTAGCATGAGTGCAGTTTTGGAAGTAATTTAAATTGAAAAAAGTGATTGCAGAAGATGGACTTGTTTATTAATGTGTGTGAGAAGCATTTTAACTTTGTTTAAAAGATGTAGCTACTGTTAAGTTTTGCCATTGTGTTTAAATATTTAGAGAGTTCTTTTGTCTATAATAGTTTTACTTGTTGGAAAAATTGTTTTCCAATAATTATTATCTCTATTAAAAGAGCTATAATAGTTTTACACACACATATTACATTACTATTAAAAGAGCTATAATAGTTTTACACACACATATTACATTATCACTTCCTATAAAATTAAGTGAAAAAGAAAAATTATAACTCTCTTTTCTCTCTTATTTTCTTTTTCTATCAAACAACCTAAAAAATTATTTTATTTTTTACAAGTTTTCTTTTATTTCTTTTTATTTTCTATCATTTAACTCAGTTAACAAAACATACCTTATTTTTAAGGACAATTTTGATTCAATCCTCCCATAACATTATTGGATAAGAATAATAAATTTTAAATTTAACTAAATTCAAATCGATGATTAGTTTTATAGTTGATTTAAAGGATCGAAATTTGTAAAAATACTTAAAAATTCATCCTTAAAATCAAAAACTCCAATTACAATAGTAAAAAAACATAAAACACTTGTGCCACTAAATTTTCCTCAGGTTTAAATTTTAACGTATCTAATGGGAGTAATTCAATCCAATCATTTTTACTCCCGTGCTTCAACTTATAACAACCAGAATTAAGGGCAATGTATGTATGGCTTTGCAGTATATGCTATTTGTCATTATGACAATAACTATATCTGCTAAGCAATTGAAGAAATCATTGGGCTGTTCAAATATGCATTTTTATGGAAAATCTCAAGTTATAACTGAGCAAAATGCAAGCACAAAAATATAAGAGAAAACACATAAAATGGGAATATAATAATTAGAAAAAAGAAAGCTCAGAAGAACATTTATTCAAAGGAATCTCAGATGCAAATTTCATCTAACTTCGATGAGGGTGATTGACCCATCAATCACTTGCAATTATCATCACAGTTTCCTCAGAAATGCACCAGCCGGGAATCGAACCCGGGTCTGTACCGTGGCAGGATACTACTCTGCCACTAGACCACTGGTGCATGTTTTCTAAGGTTGTCATGTAATAAAGAACATTATATAATGAAACATGCAGCAACTATTGCCCCCGTTTTGCGAAATTATATTCTTCGTGGACACAGAGAATAAGTCATGAATGCAAAGAAATGTAAATTAAGAAACTGCTGCTAGCTTAAAATGATAAAAATAAGCTTTCCACTTGTAATATGGAATGGGAGTTATTAGGGAAATTTATACAAATATATAAACGTAATACAACTTTGTGTAATTATTTTTTAGACTATTTTATCTTTAATAATATTAAAGTAGTAATAACAAAATAGTAAAATAATCCGGTAAAATCATGTTTTATCACCCGAAAATACAAATGGCAATTTAATTTCAAAATGTGAGTAACCTGCAGTTGGCTGAATCCCAAAGTGATCGCGTTACCTACTCTCTCAGCTACATGAAGGTGTAACCACCATTGCATACTACCCCCATGTTATGGCCAAAACTGCCCACTAAACCTTTTCTCTCTCAAATATTCATGTACTCTTTATATACTCCTCTCTACTGTTTGGCATTGGGTTACCACCATTTATTGCTTCTATTTCTATTCATACATTTTGGTAGAATAAAGAATTAGACAGCAATCATGGCATCTCGTTTGGTCGTCCTTTGTGTATTATTTTTATTTATTTTATTGTTTCTTCTTAATTATTTTTACTAACAAAAAAGGAAAAATAGAATAATTTTTTCTTTATCTCATTCATATTATATGTTTTTTTTTATCTTTGCGTCTTTAGTGAATGAAAGTCATGAGAATATTTTTTTTTAATATTCAAGGATAATGAAAATATATATATGAAGTTGCATTGATAAAGTCTTTGATCGGAAGATAAAATAAAGAAAAAATGAGGTAGACAAAATAATAAAATCTCTTACATTTTATAGACTTTTTATTTGTCTACTTATGTGCTATTTTTATTTATATTTTCAATTAATTTTTTTTCATTAATTTCCTTTTATTTTTATTGCTCTGATTTTCTTTTTCTCATTTTTATATGTAGTTGGAGTATTTGAAGTTTGCATGCGATGAGTTTATGGGAAAGGAAAACGAAGAAAGGAACAATGGATGATATGTATCTTTTTCTTTTTGTCTTTGATTATGTTATGCTTTTAGTATTTAGTCATACAAATTTATATTAAAATTAATTTTTGGATTTGTATTTGGATAAAAAAAATTTGCTAAATTTTATATTTGGATCATGAACATCAAATTTTGTAAGAAATGACTTAATTGATAGTTGATAATGTTAAAAAATAATTTTTATTGAACTTTTGTAAAGTGTTTAAGATGACTTTTTCTCTTAGGGAGAGTTTATCAAATGAATATGTAAGCCATTAAAACATGAATGTTTTGTTACAAAAGAAAAACATGAATTTTAATATCTTTAACATGTTCAACATAATACTATCCTTATTTTTTTTTCTTCTAAAAAAGTAAATAAAAAAGATTAATTAATTATTTTTCATTGTCCTAGAAATTTCTTATTTATCAAACTCTAAAAAAAATAAACATCATTGTATATTTCTATAATTTGTTAATTTTGGGTATAAATATTTAAAAAATGATAACAAACTCAAAAATATTGTCAAAGGAAACATGGTTTGAATGATTTTTTTTTTGTTTTACAATTATAATTAGAAAAATGTTTAGATAATATTTACTTTCTACACATATATTTTTTTATATTTACTTTATATATTTATCTATTTCTCTTATTTTTCTCTTCACCACATATCTTATTTTAAAATATATTAAAAAATCCTTAGAATTGAAGTATATACACCCTAAGAGTAAAGATAATTAAAGATCAAAATAATAAATAAAAAATTCTAACACATGACACAATAATGTTACTATTTCAATATTTCACAAATACATTTATCAAATAGAATGATATTCAAATATATATCACAAATGGTTTGATGAACTATGTATAGACAGACATATATTTACAACCATAATATATTAATTTATTATGTTATCATAACAAACAAAGAGATGTAAGAAGTAAATTATTTATACATTACAAAACATATTAAAATAAAATTAATATACCCATCAATTTACATATAATAAGAGATATTATTTTAATATATAAATTTTAACACAATAAAATATGATAGCACACTAAAAATACAGATATGCATGCGTGCTAGCGCCTGTATTTCCGATCGTATCTATAAAACAGATCATAGCTACACAAGTTCAGGAACTTGATAAGAGACTATTTCAAAGTACAAAGATGATACATGCACACTGAAATATAGAAAAGTTAAAACAGCCATAAGGCCACAATTTATGGTAGATGTTCCGAGCCTCCATAGTAAATTTGTTTAAGTCCAAAACTCCTGAAGACCCTAAAGTCATATACTCAAGGTAGCTTAAAAATTCTAGAATGCATGATTTAGAGTGACCGAGGGAGAAGTCACCCTTATTTATTGAATGTGATTGAATCAAGGTCAAAGGTCCAATCATCCTACACTAGGAAAAGTCATTAGGCCCGAGGTTAGAGGTTTAATTGTCCTACCATGGACGGTCCACTTTTGGTTTCTCTTGTTAGACAACCTACAACTCCTCAAACTCAAAGCTTAAAAGTTAGAGACACTTATTATGCTCAGTCGGCTTATCTACATATGCAGTCTAAAATTGAAATAAAATTTGCAAAATGGTAGTTTCACTTGTTGTTGATGCCAAGTACCGATTCAAATTCTTATTTGGTTTCAATTTCTCACGAAATGTATATAAACAAGACATGTAACAAAAGGGGGGAAAACAAGTGTAAAACAACTTATACTTTGGTAGAGTACCAACAAGGAGTAAGCAGATGAAAGAAGAAGAAAAATCGATAGGAGAAAAAAACATTACAAATCATGGTTAACTTAAATCCTTAATTAGTCCATTAATTTTAATTTAATTTCAAACACCAACCAAAATCATGATTTGGTACTGCTTCTAGCTATTGCACGTGTCAAAACACATCAAACAAGAACCCTTCAGGCTTCATGTATAGGTTGCATGAGCTCAGATTAATTGTTGTAATGACGAACAACAGATATGACTGTCTCATTAAACACAATATATAATACATGACAGGATGTGATAGACTATGTATGGAATTGTTTGCTGTGCTGATATGCATTGAATGAAAGTGAATGGTAAATTTCATGAAAGTAACTCTTCATAAATTCTTGGAATATTATACGGTATCAACACTTTCATTTAACCAAAAAAATTACACTCGTTTATATATATGATTCAGTGCAAAGGCATCAAAATGTACCTTGAGATGTCAGGATCATGTTATGGTGCTTTTATTTATTCTGGAAGGTGGAACCCAATCTCAAATGACAATTGATAATGTCACTCTAGGGTTCAATATTTCAATTAAAAAAATATTCATAAAAAACAGATGTTATAAAATTAATTCAAAGATGTGAGATTCAATATTTGTTTTTAAAATAAATGTATTAATTATCTTCCTACAAGATCTTCTAAAATGTACCTTGACATGATTGATATATCATGTACTCTTTTTTCTCATATTATGTCATTTTGAGTATTTTAGTTTATCTTAAAATATTTTTTATTTTTTAGAAAATTAAGAAAACATTAATTCTTTTTTAACATTATATACCTTCATTTATTGATATCTTAATTAAATATTTAAATGAATTTACAATTACATATATTTTTAACTTTTTAAATAGGAATATATTTTATAGTTAATAATTTCTGAAGAAATGTATTAATTTAAAAGACAAATAATATGAAAGGGAAAAAGTAATAAGTTTGCATTGGCAAGATAAATGATTTTTACACTATCATAATTTCATTTCATCACAAATTATTATATATAATAAATTTATTAATATATACAATATTTACCCTAAAAGTTTTAGTAGAATCATTTTTAATTGATTAATAATGTATGTAACTCTAACCAAACATAAAAATTAAACTCATTCAATAATTTATCAACTGATTTATAATCAACTTCACATGGCAAATCAAATATTCTTTTGAACTGGTTCAAGTTTCATGAGAAGGAAGGAATGGGGAGTGGGGCCGGGGCACACAATTTTTTGTTATCATATTGACTCACAAGTTGATGCCAAGTGACAAGCATATCTCAGAAACATGATCCTAAAACTTAGTTGGCTACTTGAAAGCTACACATTAATTAGTGCAGGAGGAACAGGTTGAAGCTGCTTCAGGATTGGGGAACACACTACACACGGCTAACAGATAGATTTTTATTTTTATTTTTAAGAAAAAAGTTGAATTATTGTGGCTTCTTATAACAGGTAGTGGAAAAAACTCTACCCTTTTTAACCAACTTCGTAGTTGATTAATACTACAGACAAGTGTATTTTTCAAGTGGTTTGTGTTGCAGAAAATTAAAGTGTAAGGAAGTTAGAAATTGAAAGCTCTGCAAAAAATGCTAGAGGATGTGTCCTGGGAGGCAGAAACTCTGTTGGGAGCATGTAAACCTCTTCTTCTGCTCTTTTTTTTCTCCGTTTGAATAATAATTTTAAACAATGCTGTATGAATTTGAACACTCCCACAGTGTCCATGAACCATTTTTTATAATGCTAAGTTTTTATATCATTTTTTTGCAGTCAAAAAGAAAGTTTTTATATCATTTTTAATAATTTTATAATTTTTTAAGTAAGAAACGCTAAATGGTTTAATGTTTTCAAAATATAAACGTGTTTTTTTTCATTTAATATAAAGAGAAAATCATAAAAAAGATATAACATTTAAAAAAAAATAGAGTACCGGTAACTCAGCAAGTACATATAATTACATAGAAGAGGAGATAGTACTATGGGCATTTTTTAAATAATTCTATTTTTTTACACTTTATCTTTTATACTTATCTTATATATATTTTTCTACTTTCTTAATTTATTTAATCACATTTATTATTTTTCTATTTATATTCTCTCTTTTCTTAAGGGATAATTCTCAAACTTTTCTCTTAAAGTAATAATCTCTAATTAGAGAAAAAGAGACATGAGAACCAGGTGACACTCACTTATCCTATGTCTCTTTCTCTATCTTACTAACTGGTGTAATAGATGGAAGAGAAGAGAACCTAAAATCAAGATGTAATTTTTTTTAATATATAATATATAGTATGAAACTTCGATATTCAATTTTGTTTGTTTTTTTAAATATAATGAATGAGTTTTGGTTTTGCGAGAACTCCTTGCTGTTCCCAAGGGAAGAAAAGTAAATCGGAACCCCAAGATAGTGATTTTGGTTAATGATTTCACAACTTAAAAAAGGTAAAAGCAAAATAATGAGTAATAATTATTTATGTTATATTAAGTATCTCAGATACTTTTGCATAAGACTCCAAAAATTCTTGGCACAGTCCTCTATCACATGTGGTGCTGGCCAAATCATGTTTTAAACTTTCATTAACACAAAAAAATTAACACAAGACAGGAGATGCTGGGAGTTTTTCGTACCACAGTTCAGATGGTGGAGCCTTTACTCTTTTGATATAGTTATTTAAGAATGGCTTATGATGCATTCAATGTGAATGCCATGCTCACGTTAGATGATTTAACATTTCATGCTAGTACATTGCAACAGACGTGCACATATAGTTGTGTTAAATATTATTTGGTGGTTTAACAAATTTTATTATCTATAATAATCATATTATGTTCAGGAAGATTATTTCTTTATAAAAAAATACATGCTATTTAAAATATATATATATATAGGAATGTATTATTCATCTTTCCCTTCTAAACCATAATAAAGAAACAATTTTTTACTAATAAATAAATATATTATATTAACAGTAAAAACAATTAATACAGTCAGAATAAGTTGGGTTTTCAAATAAATCGATTAAAAAATAGCAGGAATTCAACTTTGTTTAAGGATGTTAATTGATTGGGTCATAGCATGAAAACCAACTGAACTAACTAAATAAAATTATACTAAAGGAAATAAAATTATACTAGGGGACACTCTTATACAGTTGGAAATAATTAGCACTGAGTGAACTGTACAAGGACAATTTATTTTTATTTTTGTTTTTCTTTGGAAAACAAATAGAAAGGAAAGGAACTGAGCAAAGAGGGACACTTTAAATAGTCTATAATGTTATATGCATCCAAATATATAATTTGAGTTTTATTTGACTCAGTGATTTTCTTTAGTAGATAGTCTTTCAATTTCAATTTACATCACGTACGACATATTTGACTTCTTAAAACATCCATCATCACTCTAGCAGCCTCAGAGCTTTCATTGACATCGCGATTATTGATAGATAGTGCCTACCACAGAAATCAAAAATCATTAGCCATCAGTTCATCACTATAATTTGGACTGCTTGCGTTCGTATTTTTACTTTTAGTTAATTAATTTTGTCCAATTTTTAAATGGTCGTTTTAATATAAGACTAATAAATAGTCCATCAACAAACTCTTAAACATTAATTTCATAATTCTGAAATATCTGAATTTGTTAAGCTTAAACTACATAATAATTTTTGAAGGTTTAAAATGTTATACTACTACAGAAATTAGTTCCGATGAATATAGGAATTTTTGTTTAATTTTTCAACTTTTTTTGGTTTCAGTTTTTATAAATTTTAAAAATTTTAAATAATGATTTTTATTATTATTTAATTATTATGTGACATACATCTAAACATGTTAGATCATAGTTATAATACATACATATCATGTCTAACTATATACCAGACACATCATCACTTAAATTATGATAATGACAAAAAACACATAGGAGAAATCTAATTTATCAATTGACTATAAACTAAAATTTTCCATATTTACAAAAATTAAAAGCATATCTAAATATTTTATTAATTAAAAACATGCATCAAATAAATAGAAAACGTTGCCACTTCTCCTTGTCTATAGTCTACCATTTTCCCTTACTTTTATCTTTATTCAAATAAAATATCTTTAGTTAAAATTGTAGTCCATAGGTATCTTAGATATTGCTATTCTTTTTTTAAGTGAACCTGGGTATCTCTTAGGCAGGAATCAAATTTCTCAAGAAATATATTTTTAAATACCAAAATCTATTTAAAGGTGTTAATTAACTTCTCTCAACAAATATTTTTTAGATTTATTTAATCAATTGATCTTTTTCATTAAGTACTTTTCATACATATAAACCTGGTGATCGAACTATTGTGATTCTTGTATCCTAAATATTCAATTATAAATATTGTTCGGTTATAACTCGCAATATTTAACTGATAATCTTTAGTTATCTGTTAATAGTTTCTAATTAATATTATTGGTTAGTTAGAATTTAGTTATATTAATCCTTGTGTATAAAAGATCTCTTAATAAAAGACTTGTCTAGACTTAGTATGAAAGAAAAAGTTCATTCATTTATCTTCTCTTGATACATATTGTCCACTAAATATCATATTAGAAAGCATTTTCTCATTGATTCTTGCACAATGTAGTACTTTCTTTCTCTCTTTGCATACACCCTTTCCAATTTTCTACTTTGTTTTTTTTCTGAACATTGGTTTTGATCATAATTTTAATATAAAAAAATTATTAAATGAAATTTTTTAATAAATTTTAATCAATAAAGAGTATTGAAAAGAGAATATCGATCAGATATAGAGTATCATTAGTATTTCTCTCCCCCTCAAATAGTGTGGGTCTTTCTCTAGTTTTCTGGACCATTGGTGACGACAGCTACAATGCATGGAGCATATCTATGGTTTCGTCAACAATTCTATATATATATATATATATATAGACATGTTAATTGAAAATGACATATTAAAAAAATAAAATTCAATTTTAATATAACACACAGATATAACTGTATTTCTTAATTTTAGTGTCATGTATGTTAAAAGAAAATATACGTAATTAACAAGAAAGAAGAGTAGTAATAACAATTAGATCTAACAGAAGATATTATTAGTCTCATAATAAATCAATGTTTAAATTTTCATTGGAAGAAGTATCCACTTTTAATATCAGATTATGTCTAGAATAGAAGATACATGTAAAAATAGTGTGCATGTTAGCTATGGTCATTATGTTTTCACATGATGATTGTGTAAGCGAGGGATCAAATCACTAGTATATTAATATACTATAAGAATACACCAAGAATATTATATAATCATCCTAAGAACACAAGTATTATATACCGATTGAGGAAAAGAACTTCAGATGTGGAGTTTGAACCACTCTTTTGTTGTATCAAATATCATGAAGCAAAAATAAACACATATAAAAAATTATCTTGGGTGTCCTTTATGTTCATTAAAAGCATTTGTTGCACACAGATACAGGCAGGGAGAATTGGCTGAGAGCATCATCAGGGTGGGGCTACATAGAGGGTTGAACTTGAACAAACACACTTAAGAGAGTGATGATAAACGTGGATGTGTGTGCTGGAACACGGCATTGCCATGCATAAATGCAAACACAAAAAAGCAAACTAATTTAACCTAAGCTTAGTAGTGGTCCTTCATCTATATACACTGTTGTGTTGAATTACCAAACCATTATAGCACTATGTCACACACACAATAGTCAAATCTAAGATATAGATAAGGCATAGCATGAAAAGATCAACACAAGCTGTCTATTTCCTTTATACATTCAACTTTTGGCTAAGTTGAGTCCAAAAGGTCATGTGGGATTGCGGGTCTTTGAATGGTAAACACAACCCCGACCCTCACGTACCCACCTCCCTTCTTAACTATCATGATCAGTTCCTATTTCTATGCTATGAGCTATATGACCTATTTAATTAATTTCCTTGGTTTGAATTTTCCAACCATATTACAGGTTGTCATGTCAGCATATTCCATCAAATTCTTGATCAGAAATTTCATCTTGGTTCATATTTCATACCAGTTTTGAAGTTATACGATGTGAATTCCTGCTCCATGGTTATACTTATGTGTCGTGTACTATCTTCTATCTTTATATATAGTTTTCTTTTATCCGGTTATATAAAATACTCTATAATACACGCATTTGCTAGGCCTTCTATGGTAGTCATCAACAATGATTTTAAATTATGACACTCTTAATGTAAGTCGTACGTGCAGAGTACTGTGTATACCTGTATCAAATACACATTGATCATCTTCACCAAAAATAAAAAATAATAAAAATACACATTGATAATTACTTGTGTATATCTTGGAACTAGTTTTTATACATATAATTAACCTTCGTTTCTTTTTCAAGAAAAACTAACAGTTATAATGAAGATAAGAGTAAATGTGGGATATTGGTGTTTATGAATTATAATCATGATTTTTTTTTTATTTCTCAAGAACTTCTCAAAATATTTAGAATTTTTTTTCTAGATTACAGTTTTTTTAAAAAAGCTTAAATAAATTCAACAAAAAATTAATAATAATTTTAAGAGAATAAAATGATTTTTTATCATAAGAAAAGCTGGAAAAGAAAATTTTAACATAATTTCCAAAAACAAAACTTCATTGAAATCAGGTAAAAAAATTCAACGGTTAATACAAAACTGCATAAGAGAATAATAAAGAAAGACATGGGTATGGGCTTTTAAATCCTATATATTCACCAAGTGAAAACGAAGCACAAACACTAAAGTAGTATAGTAAGTAGATAGTAACTTTTGAATTTGACTTCTCTAAAATTAATATAAAAAAATAACAAATTAATTTGATTTGTATTTTGGTTATCTAATAAAATTAAGCTATGTTTAATTAAATTAAAGGATGCGGAATCCATAAAGACTATATAGATCATGAAAGCTGGCATTGTTGGAGCGCAGCAATGGAAGAAAATAATTAAATAGATGCACTGTTGATACTTATTTATGGACTACATATCAAAACAAACCGGACATGAATATTAACAACATGAAATCAAAGGTTGATTCTTCTTTGGATTCATTTGAATTGGGATGCTGACACATGCATGCTGTCTCGCAAATTAATGAATGATGTTAAAAACTTCCAATTACTTGGGACAACATTCTAACCAGATCCACAGCAACAGTAAAAAGCATTTTCTAGCTAGTGGGATCAGTTACATATATATACATCAAATACTTATTAACTGTGGTATATCTGAAGAAATTGCTATGCATAGGGGACTCATGCAAGGAGAGATTTTCTTGCCCCTTTTCTTTTTCTTCTTGTAGCGGAATTAATGAGAAGGGCATCAGAGTTGGGGTTTAATTTTAACATATTCAAGGTGGACAGTAATTGTACATGTGGTTTCATTATTATAATATGCAGATGACACATTGTTCGTCAGTGAAATGATCAATATAATTTGATGAATGTTTGAGCTCTAAAAGCTTTACTTAGAGACTTCAAATTGATGTTGGGGTTAAAGTTTGATTTTCATAAAGAGCAATATCTTACTATCTTATAGGAGTTAACGTACGTGGATGATTAATTTTCGCCTTCTGCATGCTTCCAACTTTCTTTGCTACAACATTGTGCATATTCCTTTCAAGTTCCTTAGGTTTACCTATAGCTGTTAACCCTTGGAGAGTTGATACATGACAGCCAGTGTTGTACTCTTTCAAAAAAAAAAAAAAGCCTTTGCTTGGTGGAAGGATAAGTTTCTCTTTTTCGAAGGTATTATATTTTGTAACAATTTTTTTTAGTTATATATGTTTAGCATATACAAATTTGATTGATAGATAGATAATTCATTAGGAATAGTTTTGTAATATGTATGACATTTTAGGTTAAATTCTTGTTGTTGCCAATGTAAAAAAAAATACATTGAATTACACTTTAAAAATTTCATTATATAATATTATTATTGTTGAAAAATTAATTTAATTACATAATTTAATAATAAAATCATTTCATGAAATATGTATATATATACATAAATAGTAATTTATCTCTTAATTTATATTCATAATTATTATGAATTATTTTAAATATAACTACATCTATAAAATATTATTTTTTAATTAGGATTAATCAAATTATTATGTTTTATAATATTAAATTATTTTATTTTGTAGTCATAAATTTATGTGCAATTTTAATATCTCTTTTTAAGTTATATATAATGTAATTTCTACATATATTATGAATAATGAAGTTAGTCTATGGTTTTTTACAAGCATTGGGAGTGGGAGTTTGGATCCTATATCTCCAACAATTTTTGAACTTATTTCTTATTTTCTACGTCAAATGTCATGCTATTAATCAATGTCACCACAATAGATTTAACAAACCAAGAAAACCTAATTAGTGTAATTGGAATTCGATTAAAATTTCATAGTTACCATACTTAATAGACCAAAAGTACATTTAAGTATTTTTTATATAAAAAAAAGTTATTGTATGTTTATTTTTAAGAAATGTGACACAATTGACAATTTAACTAAGTCATTGATTTTATTTTATTTTTGCAAAAACCAGTTGAATTAATTGATTTCCCTCAATTTCTTGAACATTATAGGTCACATATGTAGATTCCATATGCTTAGAGGTTTAAAAATGAGTTAATTCAGCCTACTCTGGATAGTTTACAATGGATTGCTTAAAATTAATTAAAGTATGCCGATCCAATTAGGTTCTTCCTTTTTCTAGTCAAAATATACATAACTGAGCTCAACTCACTATCGATTGATGGGTTAAGTAGGTTGACTTGTGAGCTAATTGTTTACATGAAGAATTAATTTATCACTAATCTAATTAATCATTAAATAACATATATTTGATTTCATCATAGAATTCTACACAAAATTAGTTGCTACCAGAGGAATTATGTTCAGTCATTAAATTTCGTTACGAATTTAAAGTTTCTAGTAATAAATACTTATTTTTTGAATAATTATAAGAGATGCTAAGAAATAAATTTAAAGAAAAATTATTTTTAATTTTTAACATTTATCAAATGCATTTTGTTTTAATTAATATGTTTTATGTTTTATTTCTTAATTAATATGTTTGTCTCATCACTCGTTACACGAAAATTAAAGCAAATAGAATTTCAAGTGATTATTCATCTACAGTTATTTAGATGGAAGACCACACAGAGTCATAAATCACAAGTTATTGACTCATTGTTTATTTGATAATCAAATCCTGGAATACTTATAAGTTTTCTTCCAATATCTTTACAAATCATTTTAATCATTGTTTAATTGTATTATTATTTATATTTAATACTAATACTTACTTTGTAAAACATATAATGATATAAAATTACTCGAAGCAAAAAGAGAACGGAAAAAATAACAGTAAAATAAGATAGAATTCATATCTATATATTTTATTTTAATTTAAAACTTTTATCACATTTTACTTTTTTTTCCAATTTTGTTCTATCTACCAGTGCTCAGTATTTAGAAGGGAAATCCTATATTACTACTTTTTTATGGGTGGTTTTCGCTTCACTATTAAGATAAAGTCGGTTAATAAATGCTGTAAAAGTTAGCATAAAGCAGTTGGTTTGACAAGTTTTTAATACCAGTCAACCCTATATTCACCAAGAAATTATTTAAAGCTGAATTAAGTAAGCTAGGTCTATAACAACATTCATTCATTTGCCAGTCACCAAACACACAGCATTTGAAATTTTCAACGCAAGTAACCAAATGGACGGCAATATGACTCTTACCAAAGTATATGAATGGATCCGATTGGTCATATATACTGTTTTTTTTAATGATTATTTATTTTTGTGTGTACGTAGGATCCTCCTACATAGAAATGTAAATGGGTTAGGTACTATTCGAGTTTATTTGTTAAATGCTTCAATCAAATTTGTTTACTAAACAAATCAATTTTTATTTTAGGTTCAATTATGTAAATGAGCCAAGTTTAATTTTTTATAGGCTCAAAATTAAAAGGTTAAAAGTAGTTTTAGTTTGTATATTTATTTGTGCATGTAGTTCAGTATAATATGATTTTTTTTAGATAACGGCTGAGAAATCAAAGGTAGATATTTTCTATCAAAAAATATAAAATTTACTTATACAAATACATTTTGAGTTTAATGGCGATCGTTGATATAAAAAATTTGATCATACGAATACATTTTTTTAACTAATCAAGTATAAGATTTAATTTTAGCTCATTTAAATAAATAAATAAATATATCAAGTTTGTGTACAATATTTTATTAAAGTAAATAAAACTTGAACTTAATTAAGTATTCAACTTAATCTGACTCATTTATACTCTTAATTTTGATTTAATGTTTATCAAGAAATAAAGAAAGAAATACAAAATTTACATATAATTTTTTATTGTGAAATTTTAGCATGATACAGGATCCAATTTGCTTAGTCATATTTTTCTCGTTTGAAAATATAAACAAGTATAGTTAAATTAAGTATTTAAAATTTAAGTTTGATTTATAAATAAAAAATTATTTAAGCACAACTCAGTTATTCAAATAAGACAAATTTAAAATATTAATTTATGTTATTGATGATTTAAAAATATTATATTGTATTTAGTGGTTGATGATTGGATAGATATAAATATTGATTAATGAAATCATGAAAAGTGTTTTTTGATGATTAAATCATGAAATGTATGAATCCTTCTTTTTTTGAATATCTAATTAAGAAATTATTTAATATTGATTTTATTTTATTAAATTTAATGTAAAAACTTATGACATATATGTTACAATATAAAATTAAAAAGACAAGTGACTTCATTAGAAGAGGCTGTATGATCTATGGTTTCATGAGAACTAAGACTAAAGTTTCAAATTTAATATATTGGTTCGGATAATTATTAAAAATTAGAATTAAGCGACAAACATAAGATAATGACAAATGAATTACAATATTATAAATAATTGTAATAAATAAATTTAGAAAATTCTAATCTTAAATATTAAACGCATATTCTGACTGCTTTAATATCAAACTTATAAAATTTAAGGTTCCTAGGATCATTGAATTTATTAAACCAAAATATCATCTTTAAATTAGACAAATCAACGTTGATCAAATACTTAATACACTTTTAGTAAAAAAAATACTTAAAAAACTAAATTCTAATAACTTCCAGTCAATTTAACTTATTTAGTCCTTGGTCGTCGTCCATTGGCATGTTTTCTTCCAATCGTCCATTGGCAACGTTGATAAAATAAATTGGTCACGCCCTTATTGACAAATTAATCTTTCCTTGTTTTTCCTCAAATTTAAATTTCAAGTAAAAAAAAAAATCATCGTCAAATATTGAACAAAGTGAATTAATTAAGAAGTTATACATGTCGAGTGTTATTTCTCCAGTAAAATTGAGATGGTTGAACTATCAAATCAAGAAACCACTACCCATCCAATTATTCTTTCTTGGTCATTATTGTAGCACTTATTGCTCCAGTACTCTCCCATATGTCCACAAAGTTCTTCATTCTGATGTATCTAAAGATGTTAGTTAGGAAAGTCTTGTCCATATACAACATATCAATGAAGAGGCAGTTGATGCATCAATAGTTGAAAAACCTAATGCACAAGTTTCCTAGATTTTCCACTCTGTTGAAATTCACCTCTCTAAGCCAGCCTCACCAACATGTGTTTCTGATGTTTGTTCCTTTGACCTTTGATGCCCTAACACTGTTTATCATAAAAGAGGATGGGAAATTATGCAATGTTCTAATCATTCCATTTCACTGTATATACCAAATCAAGTTAAATGTTCAAATCCACAAATAACCTACACAAACCGGCCATCTTTAAAGAGATGCACAGAGCATATACTTGCACAGTAGGGACAGAGCATTGAGTAAGTCTCAAGCACTTCAATTTTTTTTCTTCACCATGTGATACTACATGTGTAAAAATATATAAAAAGAAAAAAATGCTAACAAATGTCCTAAAAAATATCAATTGGCTAAAAAATATTAGTACATAAAAAATTATAACCATTTAACATGCGCACTGTGTCAGACGATTAAAAGCATTCTCTTCAAAACAAAGATAATTTCAAAAGCATTAATATATCATATACTCCTTCCATTCCAAATAATATGACCTTTAAGGTTTTAACACCGATATTAAAAAATATAATTAACTTGTTGAATTTAAAAAAAAAAACATTAGATATTTAATATATCATTTATTTCTTTAATTAATGACTCATTTATTCTTGTTATACACTACTCACATTAAATATTGATTAAAGGTAATTTTGAAAAAAAAATATCTAATGTAACAATGATTTTGTAAAATAACATATTGAAACAATTTTTTTCCTAAAATGTTATATAATCTGGAACAGATGGTGTATTTATTTAAAACCTGTCAGTTTGTAAACGAGGTAAAATAATCTCCATATATGGTATAAAATGAAATTTATTGAATTCCTATAATTTTATTTAGCACCATTCCAAAAAGGAGTGTGAAATATTTAGTAAATAGGTTGGAATTTCGCAAGTCAAGTTCTGGAATGGTCACTTGTAAAGACCCTAACATTCAAATTCGTGTTTGCATAAAATGATAAAATGAGCCAATTAAAAATTGTGTATTTTGTGTCTTCCCAACTTGTTTATAAGACTCCTTTCTGAACTAGGATCGTCGTTAATGGCCTTGGGTCGTATTTCAGTATTTGGCACTTATTTTGATCCTTGCAACATTATAAAGAAGGTTCTCGACTAATAAGGTGGAAGTTACTTGTCATAAAATTATGTGCTGGGCCTTATTGTCTTTGAGCTAGCATATTTGCTGTATCTCGTTTAGTTATTTAGGCTGAAGTGATAATGAGTTCAAAAGTAGTAGCTCTCTAAATAGGAAACAAACCAAATCAACAGGTAACATTTTTGCCTTAATTGAAAATTATAAGGAATTTTTAATTTGATTTTGTTTAACTAGAAGAACTAAATTAAGTTTTAAAGGAAACTATATATAAGGATGAACTACCTGTTTGTTTTACCTTCAAAACCTATTCCTCTCATCATGCAATAGTGGTTCCAAAACATAATTTATAATTGAGATTAATTTAGATCCACATCCCAATTATGCTTAAGATAAACGGGTACAAAAGTATTAATCAAACAAAAAATGCATAGTATTTAAATCTGGCCCTGGTTTAAATGAATTTGTTCCCAATTGTAATATTTATGTAATGTAATTCACCCTCACTCGTTTCACTGTTTTACACTTGCTCTTTGTGTATGAATAAAAGAAGACATTAGAAATAAATTATTGTTCTTTTATGTTTATATTTTTAAATTTAGATCACATGCTTAATTATTACAAAAAAAAATAGATTAAGTTAATGAATAAAAAAATGCAAAGAAAGGAAATTGAAGAAATGTCCTTACATGGTTTCACTATACATTACATGTAAAAAACTCCCACCTCCATAAGGCAGTGCTTTACTTTTCAGTTTACACATATAGCAAAAACAATTAATTGATTTTATTAAAAACAATGCCCGAAAAGGTAGACATGTAAAGTTATGGTACACTTGCTAAGTTTGGAACAATATCACAAGGGAAAGAACATTATTATTTGTACACTACACATGTAAATACTTGTTTTGCATAGTCACGTATCATTTGATATATATACCAAAAAGAATAAAAAGGAAAAAATTACATTGACAAGATAGTGATTAGGGCCTTGGGGAGACACTTTCAAGTTCTATTTTCACACCTGCAAATAGGAAGGCCCCATTGAGCTATTATTGGTGATCCCTGCCCCGTACCGTGCGGGGATTTTGTCGTCTTCATCAAATCGGTACGGGGATTTTGTCGTCTTCATCCAATCACTACATTCCATCTTGCTTGATTTTAAAAAGAGAGAGAGAGAGAGAGAGTATGAGTTCAGCACAAATATAACCAGCTCAAAATTTGTTAATAGTATACATGAGATTTAATTCTTAAATTGAATTATTTTATTCACAAATATTAGTTATTAATTATTAATTTTTTTATGGACAAATTAAATTCAGAACTTTTTCTTATTCTCATTTTTTCTTACCACTAGCCACTAAGTCAACTTCATAATCTTCATTATTTGAGTAACATAAAATGAAATTTAATAACTATTAGATTTGAGTTTTACACATAATCTTGAATATATATATATATATATATATATATATATATATATATATATATATATATAATTTTGAGAGAAAATAACATGTTTGGTTGTGAGGGAAAAGATAGAGTGGATGAAAATAGAATAAAGGTAATTTTAAAAAAATAGAGAAAGAATAGAAATAAAGTTGAATGTTGATGGATTGTTTAGTTTAAGAGAAATAGAGTGAAAAAAAATGGTAAAATTGTCTGGTTTGAATGAAAACACTCTTATACTCTTATTATAGTAATTAGATTTCTTTCAAAACAAACTCAACAAGATCATAAGAGTAAAGCGTCACTCTCACTAACACATTTTTTTTCCTTATGGGAACCACCTGCACACAAACAAACAAGCTAATAGATGAATTTCTTTATGAGACCCAACTCCACAAAAAATAATTCCCTTGTGAATCTATCCTACCAAACCAACAGTCTTATATATATATGTCATTGCTCATTCTCTTAAAGTCTATGCTAACAAACAAAGTGTAAATGGTTTAACTTATGTAAGTTGATTTTCACTTATACCTATATATATAGGTAGGTGTGTTTGGATCCACATTTCCATGCCTTAGCTTGAGTTTAAGATGAAACAAATGTGACTTTTTATTGATCATGATGTTAGGCAATGTCTTGAAAATATGATTCCAAATTTTAAACTCAAGTCTCATTAAGTTATTAGAATTAATTTTTGCTTCAACACTAATTTGAGTCATTTGTTCCATGTGTACCCTTAGTTATAAACTCTAGTCATCTTGGTCGTTACACTCCCAAAATCAATTTTAATTCAAATTTTCAAATGACATTGTGTGTCAAAAATCAAATTTCTAATATGAGTTATCCAATGTTAGTACAAACTCACATTTACTTAAAATCAATTATTTGCTTAATTGTTTGAATACATGTCAATCACGCTTCAATTTATGTCAATTGAAAGTTTCTTTATGTAACATCTTTCCTTAGAATTTGGCCATAAAATTTTTGAGTGTTATCGCGTTAAAAACGTCACCCCAAACATTTACTATATAATTCAAAATCAATTCTACAAATACACCTTCAAACACATATAAATAAGTAGATTTTAAATTCTGAGTTTTTTTTTCTTATACAGTATATACTTGTAAAGAATTTTATTCCAACAAACTAAAAGAGTAGTTGTTATGTAATATAATGAAAAGTCTATGTATTTTTATGTGTATTTGAATAATGATATAATATATATTTTCTATTATAACTAGTAAGTTACCCCTGCATATGCATGGGTCAGTTGCATATTAATGCATTTTTGAAATATTTATTTTTATATTAATATAATAAAAATAATTTAAGAGAGATTTAACTTACATCTAAAATGAGTAATGTTATTTTGTTGATACCATATAAATGGATATTTTAATTTAATTAATTTCGGTCAGATAAATCAAATATAAAATAATTATTTTAAAAATTAAATTAAATTGATAAACTCATTACATAGAATAAATCAAGTCTATCAAAATAATAAGACAATATAATAACTTTCATCCAAATAAGTAATGTTATTGTCGTGATGAAAATCGTTATTGAATTAATAAAGTATAACAATGTTAAATTTTAGTTAGTTTTAAATTAGAAACTTACATGTTTGAGGTTTTCAAAGACAATAATAATATTGTTCAATGGTAAGTAATGTTGTCCTAATGCCTCTAATATGAAAAAGAAATTTTAAAGAACTACTTGTAAATTAAATTTAATTGGCAAAGTCATAATTGACAATGTTGAATTTAAATAATTTTTAAATTAAAAACCTACCTATTTAAGGTTGTCAAAGACCTCTTTGAAAACAACATTAGTAATAGTGTTTAATGGTCTTTTCTCATTATCATGTATCAAAATCTTTAATCATTGTTTCCTTTTAACTCTGGAAATAACAACATACAATTGATCATGACTAAAGAATGGTCTAGGTAAGTATAATCCAACATTTCCAAGTGATTGGCCTTTATATTTGTTGATTGTCATGATAAATGAGACTATGATAAGAAATTGTCTCTTCATCAATTTAAATGGCCAAGGTGATTGGGATGGAGACATAGATATGCATGGAATATAAACAAAATTTTCATTTTTTTTCAAACATGATTTGCAAGCCTTATAACAACTAATCCAGTACCATTACATAGTACTTTAGCTTGGTCTAGATTTCTTAGTAACATGATTTGGGTTCCAATCTTGTGTTTGATTTTATTATTTGAGAGACCAAATGTTGTCAAAGCATTTAGAAATTCAGGTGTAATTGCCTCAAAGATTTGGCTTTCAACTTTATATGACTTGTCAATTGAGTCTGATGATAAATATTTTCTTTCATCACCTGTAAATATATAACAAAAATAGATAGATTCATTCATTATTGAATTCTATGATAATGTAATAAGCATAAAGAAAAAAAATATGAAACAAAAACCTGGAATCAGGGAAAGCACATAATCATTGATTTGATCAATAGTATCAAATGTTGAAGCTAGAATGACTCTATTTTTTAAAAACTTCTCATTTTTGTATTCTTGAATAAAATTAGGATAGGTGGTTTGGACAATAGCTTCAATTGGGTTATCAAATTTTTGTATTCTTGTGGAATATTTATTGAAGCATAACTATCACTATCTTCACCTATTTTTCCATCTCCCACATGTAGTATCCATTTTGTGAATTCTTCCAATTCAGTTGAACTTAAATCTTGTGACTCACGTTGTAAAAACATTTTTTGTAAGTATCAATACTTCACAATGGTCCCAAAGATAAGATGCATTAATTGTTGCATGAACAATATCAAAACGACTACCTCTAGGAACGACTAGTAATACTTGTCTAAAATCTCCTCCAAAAACAACTTTTCCTCCAAAGATTAAAGAAGGATTATTGTCAACTCTCATGATGTCCCTTAGATTTTTATCCAAAGCTTCAAAACATAATCTATGAGTCATTAGAGCTTCATCCAAGATAATAAATTTTGTTACTTTTAATAAATCAGCAAGTTCACTACCTTGATGAATGTTACAAACTAAGTCCTCAAATGTTAGAACTGGAATCTTGAATTTTGAGTGAGTTGTTCTTCCATCAGGTAACAATAGAGATGTTATGCCACTTGAAGTCACAGTTAAAACAATTTGGCATTTAGATAGTAATGTTGCAGCCAAGGTTTTCAACATGAAAGTATTGTTAGTGCCTCCATAATCATATAGGAAGAACATCCCACCTTTTTGCCTACTTACTGCTTGCATGATTTTCTCAAAAATACTTTTTTGTTCATCTACAATAATATGTTATCAACTAGTGTAAAACAATGAACAACATATGCTGAAATAAAATTTGGTTGTGCTTGAATTTAATTTAATTAATATGTAAGAGAAATGTATATATTACCTATAAGGAAAGTATAGTAATTTTGGAACGGACTTCTCTATTCGTCAATATCATAGTCAAGTTCAAAATATATAAGCCTATTTCCTAGTTGACTTGTCACATAAGCATTTGGATAAGGCATTGTAGGATAGTTCCTTAGGCTTTTTCTGTTTGCATCCAGTATTTTCTCAATCTCCATCAAAGTTAAATTTTGCAAATCTGTATTGCTTAGTTGCAAGTCTGCAAAAGAAGAACATGTTAGTATTTTTAAATTCTAAATTAAGTTGTTTTTGCAAGATGTTACGAGAATAATATTGATAGAATGAAAGTAGGAAACAAATATGTATTACATGCAATTGAGTAGATAAATTATATATATAATTCAAACTTTTAGAATAAATAAGTCACGAGAATGGATTTTTGTACAATATAAAGAATAATAAAAATAAAAGAAGTTCATGCACGCATTTAATTTAATTTTAAAAATAATTACTTTCTTTTCGATGAGAGAATTTTAAAAATGACAACTTCTTAAATTAAAAGAATCATGATTGAACTTTTTTTTTAGTAATTAAATTGTTGAAGCAATACACTGATAATACTACTTTAAACATGTACCTAAAAAATAATAAATAATAATGCATACCTTGCATATTGGCTAAGCTTCTTTGATTAAAAAGAATTACATCTGAAAGTCATTGTCATGTTTTCTCTCATACATGTTCTGGTCTATTAATATTACTTGATAATAACATTTTAACAAACAATTATCTCAAGTAATATCCAGAACCCCAGTCCTTTGCTTTTTTTATAGCTTATATGTATTATTTATCAACTTCAAGAAATCTCATTGCAAAACATGCTTATTTGAAAGTCGAGTGTTGAATATTGGCCACAATTTTGATTTCTTCATAGTTTTGTAACCCCTTTGCAATTGTTAGCATCATTTTAAGATAAAATAGCTCACTAGTTTTATGAGGGACCCAAATTAGCCTCCCAATTATATGTCCTAATTTTCTTGGTTTCCAACTTCTGTTTCGCTTGACATAAACAAATTGTGCATAGGTCAAGTTTTTACCTTCATTGTACATTTTGTTTGCATCCATCCAAGATGTGAACATGGAAACATTCATGCTTGGTTTACCAAGCACATTGTCTTGATGATCATTAAAATAAATAGGTTGTTCACTTGCAAGGTGAAAAACCAACCTTTCCACTGCTGGCTTTTTGTTGTGAATTGGGAGAAAAAAATCTCCAACATGCCTTAAATGGGGAGATATACCTGCAATCAAGATAATGTTTGATCTCATCAATAACCTCTTCGATTGATCCTTCTTCCTAAGTAGGAACAATTACAACTGTAAGTTTGTTATATCCTTTGTTGATGTACTTGAATAAGTACTTGATTGAAGTACTTTAGTTGCATGATTCCAAGTTAATGTGTGTTTGGTACTTCATCAACAATAAAGGATTATAGGGCACCACACTATGATTTTTAATTGTAACGCCATTCTTTATGATTGTCCTACTGCTATCTCTCCTCCTATACATAGGGCAACCATCCTGATCAACCACAATTGCATTTTGAAATTTTTTATGATAATACTTCGAGCAATGTTTGTCTTTCATGCATAGTGATCACCTATTAATAGAACCGCACGGTCCATGGATCAGATAAGCTTTTATCAAACTATACAACTCTTTTTCTCTTTCGTGGCATGATATTTTTGCTAAAATTATTCTCTCAATTTCATTAGCCGTGGGATACTTATTTGAGGGATGAAGAAAGATGAGTGAGCATGTGGCAAACCACGTTTCTGAAACTCAATAGTGTACATATCTAAAAGTAAGCAAATGGACAATATTAATAGAACGACAATGTAAAGGACCACAAATATAGATATCTATATAACATTTGTTTTAATAAATGGGACTTGCATGCCACAATTTTCCCCAACATATGTCTCTTCGTAAGATCAACTAAAAGTTGTTCAAATTTAATTTTAAAAACTCTAGATACAATATTAGGACGATCCATTGCATTTAAATCCAAGGGCTGAAGCAATCTTTGAGTTTCAACATTTGAGCTTGATTCATTCAAGCTACAATATTTATCAACTCTTAATTTGGATTGATTTCTTGTGATAAAGAAGAGTCTTTCTTACTCTAGCATGCAATAACCATCAACCACAAACTCTTGGAATAGTCTTCTCAATCTTAATAAAGTTTGTGCCTCATTTGTTCTAGATTGCATTCTAAAACAAAGTCACTCCCTAACAGTAAAGTAATTCCTTTTTTATCCTTGAGAAGTATGTGTATATCTATGAAGGGCATCATGCTTGTAGCCATCCTTGCCATATGGAAATAAAAATGGATATTGAAATCCCAGATAACTTGTGAGCAACTCATTAATTCTTTGAAGTTGTCCAGATAACTTGGGAAGCACTGTAGCGGATTGCTTAAGGAAGAGATGGTTTGGATCAGGTCTTGTTTCAATGGTGCAAATAGAGAATAAAGTTTTAGGATATTGTGGAGGGATTGATTGGTGAGGTTGAGGTCCATAATATTACAAATAAAAAACAACAAATGTGGTAGTCACATTCACGAATAGATAACCCATAAACACACATCATGATTGATCCATTATATACATGCACTCAAATACATTACCAAATTGGAGGAACTTTTTCTCCTTAGCAATTGAACTTATAATGTTTATTGAGCAGCAAAAATTAAGAATCAATGACTTCCCAATCATATAAGAATAATAAAAAAGAAATGTCTTCCTATCATTGGTTGATATAAGAGCTACAGTAACTTCAATTTTGTTTTTACTTGGTAGTATATGCAGTATGTATGCACTATGACACTTGCTAGTCAAATATGCAGTATTGGACTTGCCACTATATGCAGTATCTTTCAAAATCAAAAATTGATATTAGAGTTATGGTTTATATACTTGGTTAGCAATCAAAGAGTTAGTATTTCAAAATCATGATCTAGACACCACATACTCATTGAAAGAAAATTATGACTAACCAAATTAAGCAAATTAGGTCAGGCACTAAGTTGTTTTTAGTTAGGCTTAATTGCAAAATTCGTCCCCCTATTTTGTCTGTCCCTATTTTTTAATTCACTATTTGAGTCCCTCTATATTTTAAAATACACTAACATAGTCCCTAGAGCTGATTTTAACCGTTGACGGTTAAATTTTAAACGTTGATTAGACTAAAACATTTTGAATAGTGTGATAAAAATATAATATATAAAATAAAAATAAATCTTATATAAGTATACATATTCTAATTTATGTGAAAATAAAATTTAATCTTATATATTATATTTTAAAAGATAATATATAAGATTATCAAAATATAATAAATTAAAAAATAATAAAATTTGAATTTTGAACTATTTTTGCATAAAATTTATATTAGTATTATATTTTGAACCAAATATTCAAATGAGCATTTGAGTATAGTGGTAAAAGAGTGTGTTTGTAATAAGCAAAATAGGGGGATGAATTTTACAATTAAACCTTTTAGTTATTATAATTAAGCACCATAGATTAATATAGGCACCACATACTCATTGAAATAGTAGATTAAATATCCTTGTGTGAAAGCCTAACAATTGATATACCCAAAGTGAGAATAAAAAAATGCAAAATCTACAAAAAAATAAACATTAAAACACCAAAAAACCATTAAACCTCAAGCTAAAACAAACAAAGCAAATATGAAAACCCTTAAACCCCAATAGTTTTTTTATTTTCTCTTAATACACCCTATTCACATTTTTTCTTTATATTGAGGAGAGATTAGCAGGAAAAAAAAGAAGCTAAAGTCATAAAAAGAAAATAGAAATTACAGAACATGGGACCCCATAAAAAAAACAAATCATCCACAACAAAGCCTACAATGTAACGAAAACCCTAAAGACCCAAAACCAAAAAAATGATCAAATCATTCGATTGTAGAAGGAGAACAAAATTACCAAGTATCAAACCTGACCTTCGTTGACCTTAATTTTTTGCTCGCTTTTGATCCTTCCTCTACTCACATTTTTTTTTATCAATTTCACGAAGAGGATTAAGTGAAATATGGTGTGTTTCAACCATCATTTCATTCAGAGAGAGTAAGAGAAAAGAAAAACTATTGAGGTCTATGTTGTGTGTCATGATCAAAGGAAAAGAGAGAGACAAAATGATAAAACCTTTCCCATTGCACCGACAGTCTTTGATCGACCAATATTTACTTGTTGCTTAATAAAGTAAACCTATTATATTAATAAAACAAAATGAAAAAAAAAACCACAAAACACCAAAGTGTCAATTTTTTAGCTGGTTCAATTTTGTAAAATCAAATAGCCCTATTCTTCTCTTATAATAATAGACTACAATGCAGTATAATACTGTTATATGACATTATAAGAAAAGTTGAAAGACCTCTCCAAGGTGGATCTTTCTCTCCGAGCTATTTTTGTCCTTTTTTTTTGGGGCCAAGTAATATGTCGGAACATGAAAGAGAAATCAAAATTCAAAAAGTTCGATGAGATCACATGCGTACATTTTCAAATACATGATTTTGATATTAATATTTTAGGTTTAATGGGTGGAAAAGAGCTGTATAATGTGGTGGGCTAGACTCAATGTGATGATGGCTCATTCAAGCTTATTTCCATTCAATTTACCATTTCTTGTTCAACAGTTGGCAGAGTTTATATTTATTACCATTTATGCAGCAACTACAATTCCCCTGATCGCTCACCCCCTCCGAATAATAAATTTTTCAGTGTGTTTTCCTTTACTGCATCAAACTAGTATATGCATAATCAATGCAGAGCAACAATTTTGATTTTCTTTTAATGCACATATATTTATCACGTGTTTAACTATTGGGAACCGTTATTAATATACTAACTAGTAGTACTGTAATGGTTTGAACTCTAGATGAATATAATTCTCATGTAATGGTTCATACTTAATCAAATTATAACAATTGCGAAACTTGATTAGCTTCATAATTAAAAACTGGGTTGTTTTGGAGGATGTTCAATTGTCATTATCATTTATTTTCTCTCGATTCATATCTAAGTCAAAAAGTCATATGATATATGATAGTTTGAACAGTAAATATAATTATTTTTATCATATTTAATGTTATAATTCTTAAAACATCTTTCATCTAATTTTAATTTTATTTTCAATGGTTTTTTTAAATTCATGATAACAAGTTTCAAGATATTTTAAAAATAACCTTATTTTTTACTTGAGATTACAAAATTTAAATGATATTAAATAATTTTTTTAATTAATATAAAATTAATTATTTTTATTTATATATAAGTTCAGAGGGAATATTATAAATTTTTTGACTATCACAAGAGAAAAAACAGAAAATAAAAAAGAATGAAATTCCTCTTATAAATTAAAATCAATTTATATATTCACCTTAACTTAATGAGATTAGATGAGAAAGTGTTAATTGAAGGGGGTAGTTTAGTTTTTAACTTATTAGTAATTGTTAGGAAATTTATTCAAACTAATGTTTCTGAACAATTAATCGCCAGTGTGCTACTTCCTATAATTAACGATTGTTAATTTTGTGCGACTTTTTAGTAACGAAAGGTAAGATTTAAGAGTAAAAATAAATTAAGTCCAACAAGACTTTACTATAATATGATTTATTTGAAAATCATATTTAGTCGCTAGTTTATTTAAGAGCGTATTAAAACTCTTATATATGTCTAATTTCTCTCTAGATGGACTAATGGACTCAAATTATTGAAAAAAATCTGTAAGACAAATAATAATTTATATATAAAAATCAAAATCATTATTACTTAAAATGTGACACTGATGTAGATATAGACAAACTAAATTTTATAAAAGTCTAACATGTTTATATAAATTTATTACTTTCATGATAATTTAATTAAAATCTTATTTTGTAATAAGCTTTCTAAAAAGAGCATAAATTTATCATTCAATAAGATTATATATTTTTTTCCTTAGATCAACATGAATTAATTCACACAATTTTACCTTAATAAACATGAAATAATAATAGTTTATCATTTTAGAAATTTGTTACCTGTTAAGTTTAAGCTTGTTTAACTCTCTCTATAGATCGATTAATTAATATTAGCCAGCATATTTTACTTAATTTCTTTGGTTTAGTGGTACCTTCAAATGCAAAACTAATGACGACTTTTTGTGTTCACTAAAGAGTATATCATACTTAATCATTAGAAATTAATTTATATCAAAAAAATAATTATTTGAGTAAAATTTCTTTCAACAAAGTCTTTTTAACCTACATTGAACAAATTTGAAATGTTCACTGGAAAAAAAAATGTTACAAATGTAGTTCTATTCAACTTTCAAGGTGCTTAACAAACTCAACTATTTACTAATTTACTAATTGTATCGAAACTTGTTTAATAAAATTAATAATGAGTTGGAATGAGAACAATAACATTAAGATTTAACTAAGGGACTTTATATAAACTGTAATTCCTCAATAATGAACGTGAGTTACTGTTATTATTTATTGAACGGTTAGGTAAATAAATACAATTTATTTCACTGTCATCAACTCATCATGGATACTAATTAATAACTCTAGTAACTAAGCGTGACATAATATTAACCATACACTTCAATATTATTAATTTTTTATTTTGATGGAGAATATTTCTTCTTCTTCTTCATCAATTAGACTCGTGGGAAAAAAAGTATTCATGGCAGCATATATATATATATATATATATATATATATATATCTGCTGTGCACATAATGAATGGATGTAAATCTCCACCCCCTACGTATATTAATTAATGCCGTAAGAAAATATAATTAAAGTAAAAAAAAACATCACATCAAATTCGTTAGTTTAAAAAGAACAAAAAAAATCATTATATATTCAATTGTAGTAACTTATATCTGTTTAAAATAATTATGACAGAAATCAATATTCTTATTATACATAAAAACCTATAATTGGATACTGGTATAATTTTTTTCACTCAATGCCTTCGAATTGAATTTATAATTTTTTTCACTCAATGCCTTCTAATTGAATTTATAATTTTTTTCACTCAATGCCTTCTAATTGAATTTATAAAATAGTACTAATTTGATTACCTAAATGATGATATTTTAGGTAATCAAGTTACTAGGCTCCCATCTTTGATGAATTTTAGTTTTAAGCTTTTAATTTTTTAAAAACCAAAATTAGTTTTCAATTTTTAGTTTGTAGTTATATTTTTTTAAAGTTTTAAAAACTTTTAAAAGTTTCTTTTAAGAAGTTTACGGGAAAATGTGGAATTTTCATATGAAGCTATGATGATATAATTTGGAGTAAAAAAATCCTTTATCGGCTTTAGTAACCTAAGCCTGGATTGGATCATAATTTAATCCGGTTAAAAAGATTTAGGTTTGATTTTAGTTCAACATTTAAAACCTAAGTTTTACATTTCATTGAGTAGGTTTGGCTAGTTAGTTATGAGTCATGTGGGTATAGTGGATTGAATCAAAAAGTTTATATTCAATTCGAGCTTTTTAAACAAGAGTCAAGCATGATAAAAGCTCAATATATATGAGATTTTGTAAGTTAAGTCCCGAATTTGGTTGTCAATGGATCAAGCTAAGAAAACTTGCATGTAATTTGTATTCAAAACTTGAAGTTTAAGTACTATATTTTGTTATTTATATTTAAATTAGTAGGTCATGTTTAAAGTAGATCGGAACAAAAAATTCATATTCAATTTAGATTTCTAGAAGGATGTTTAATTAAAGTGTAATTCTAATTTGCAAAGATTTTAGAAAAATTAGCTCAAATTATTTAAAAAGATTCATATTTAATTTGTGTTGAAAAATTTAAGTTCAAATTCAATATCTTATTGAGTGAGATTACCTCAAAAATCTCAAACTTGATACGAATTACAAACTACAATGGATTAATCTATTACAAAGTCAATTTTCAATTGTAACATCTAAAATGAGACCTATGTATGATGAAAGCCTATCTTCTACGAGTTGTTAAAACTAAAATCAAGTTAAGCTAAAATTTTCTAGGTTTAAACATCGTTAAATATAGTAAATTAAGTTCACTTAACGAAGCGACTAATATGCTTCATATTAATTATATTAGAAAACATTTTTTCCCAAAAAAAAAGTGCCTTTTATCAAAATTAATTTGGCGTGTATAAAAAAAAAATTGACAATCATTAAAAACAAAAAAACAAAGGAAAGGAAAAAGTGTAAAGTGGCGTGATGTTTGTCTCCTTAGGACTGATTAAAGCAAGCTTAGTCCAATTATTGAGAATCCCAAGGACGGTTTGGGAAGAAAGGTTGAGATTTCTGTAAAGGAGTCCCATCCCATGGATCTGATGCCGAAGCACCCTATCATTGTAACTTGGTTTACTTTCATCCTCTCACAAAAAGTCATCAAAAAGGTACTTTGCAATTTTCACAGTCATTCACAGGCTTTATAGGGTTACTGTGCAAAAAAAAAAATAAAGAGCCAGAGAGCCATCACAATAAGAGTCAACCGATCCTTTTTGGATGCATCTATTTGTAAGGCTTCTAGTAGTCCACACGTTACGTTTTATCTTCACCTTTTTTCCCCACTCTCTCTCCATTGTGCCTAAATCTATAACCATTTCATTTTCCTAAATTCTAACCCTTTTCCTTAACATGCCCATAATACTAGTACTATATTGTTCTTTATAAAAGTCAAATACAATTCCTTAAATATTTTAAGTACATAGAGTTTCGTTTTAATAACTTGAATATCAACAGATAACCAAAATAAAACTCTATTAAAAAAAACAATTATTAAGAAAATTGCATTTTTTTTTTGTCCTTCTAAGCTTTACAAATTACAATAGTGAAGCATGCAGAGAACGAAAAACCAGCACACACACAAAGACAGAGAACGAAAAACCAACACACACACACACACAAAGACACTACTAGGGTTCTTGTATCCTTTTTCCATTTAACCCCAAGCGAATGGACTCTAGCTACCCCTGAACTGTGTCTGTGTGCAAAGGGATAGAGAACGAAGAGGCACAAGCTGTAGTTACAAAAGGGTTTTCTACACTAGGCTTCCCTTCTTTCTCTTTCTTTCTCTTCAAATAATAGAAGAAAAGAAAAAGACAGCATTTTTCCCCTTCCGCTACAGAGAGAAAGCTGAGACATTGGGGCTTTATCCTTTTGTCTCCTCTATCTCTCTGTCTCTATTCTTTTCCCCCTCTTTAACCTTGAAAGTTTCCTCTTTGATCGCTCTCAGGAGTATATAAGTCTGTTCCCAACCAACCCAGTTCATCTTTTGAGCCTCTCTTCGGTTTCAAACCTCTGGGGTTGGTAAATTCAACACTCAAATTGTCACAGATGAAGCAAATCAGTGCATAAGAAGAAGAAGTGGTGAGTTTAAGGGGTTTGAGGGACAAGTTTTTTGGCTTGTTGGGGTGCTTTTGTTAAAGGGAAAAGTGGCTTCTTTGATGAGTTTTGGGGGTCTTTTAGACAACAAATCAGGTAGTGGCGGTGCCAGAAACAACGTTTCAGATATTCCTTACAACAACAACAACGTTACCAATACCACCACCACCAACAACGATAGAATGCCCTTTGGTGCAATCTCTCAGCCACGCCTCGTGACCACCACTCCCACTTTGGCCAAATCCATGTTCAACTCATCAGGGCTATCTCTGGCACTTGTGAGAGATCTCGTTACTTTAAAACTTGCAAAAAAAAAAAAAAAAAGAAGTGATGGTACTATGTTGTACTGTGTTTTCTTATTTCTCTCTCTTTTTTCTTTCTTTCTTGTTTGCAAAAAATGAATCAAAAGCAGCAAACCAATATAGATGGACAAGAAGATGTGAATAGAATGGCCGAGAATACCTCCGAACCGAACGGTTTGAGAAGAAGCCGAGAAGATGAACATGAAAGCAGATCTGGCAGTGACAACATGGACGGCGCTTCCGGCGACGAACACGACGCCGCCGACAACCCTCCGAGGAAAAAACGCTATCACCGACACACCCCTCAGCAGATACAAGAACTTGAAGCGTATTTCCATCTTCATCCACCATTTCACCCACTTTCTTTTCCTCTAGAACGTTTGAAATTAACTCATCAAGCACTTAAAAAATCCCATCTTTAGATGTGTAAAATTAAAACTAGCGTGTTTAGTTCAATGTAAAACATAATCTTAAGAAGTGAATTTTTTACTTCTTAATCAGTTTTTCACTAGACGTGTAACCAAACACTCTCTATTATATGATTTGAATGGTGGATGATGTTTTTTTAATTTTTTGATGAATTTTAGGTTGTTCAAGGAGTGTCCTCATCCAGATGAAAAGCAAAGGCTTGAACTGAGTAGAAGGCTGTGTTTGGAAACTCGTCAAGTGAAGTTTTGGTTCCAAAATCGTCGAACCCAAATGAAGGCATAACACAGTCCAAACTCTCATCAAGTCATTTTCACACTCTTTTTTTTGAGGTTTCTCATGTAAAACTTTTTCTTTTTTCTTTTTTTCTGTGTGGTTTTGTTCGTACGATTTTGTACTACAGACCCAGTTGGAGCGACACGAGAATACGTTGCTGAGGCAAGAGAACGACAAGCTTCGAGCGGAGAACATGTCCATAAGGGACGCAATGAGGAATCCCATGTGCTCCAATTGCGGTGGCCCAGCCATCATCGGCGAGATTTCTCTGGAAGAGCAGCACCTCCGCATCGAGAACGCGCGCCTCAAGGATGAACTCGACCGCGTGTGTGTACTCGCGGGCAAGTTCTTGGGGCGCCCCGTTTCCTCATTACCGAGTTCCAGTTTGGAGCTCGGCATGAGAGGAAACGGGTTCGCAGGAATACCTGCGGCAACAACGTTGCCGCTGGGACAGGATTTTGACATGGTTATGTCTGTGTCAATGAATAATAATGCGTTGGCTATGGTGTCTCCACCGACGAGTGCTAGGGCGGCCGCGGCCGGATTCGATAGGTCGGTGGAGAGGTCGATGTTTCTTGAGCTTGCCTTGGCTGCTATGGATGAGTTGGTGAAGATAGCGCAGACTGGGGAGCCTCTTTGGATGAGGAATGCTGAAGGAGGGAGGGAAATTTTGAACAATGAGGAGTACGTGAGGACCTTCACTCCTTGCATTGGTTTAAGACCCAATGGGTTTGTGTCTGAGGCCTCTAGGGAAAATGGAATGGTCATCATTAACAGCTTGGCACTTGTTGAGACTCTTATGGACTCGGTAAACAATTGAACTTACAATTAAGCGTCTTCGTTCTCTAATTTAGGTTATCAAGTGAAACTCTAATTCTAATTAAAGAATAGTACGAGAAGCATGTAAAAAATTACATCTAAATTTCGTCCTTTGACTTAAAAGATAATGAAATATCCAAAATGTACTTAGCAATGGTATATGAAACTGAATTGTATTTTTTGCCTACACAGAATCGATGGGCAGAGATGTTTCCTTGTATCATTGCAAGAACCTCCACCACGGAAGTGATATCTAGTGGAATAAACGGAACAAGAAATGGGGCACTTCAATTAGTAAGTTTGCTACTATTTATTAGTTTTAGCAATGTAGAGACATTTGGTTTTTGATTTGACCCTTTTAAAATTTGGTGCTTGATCAGATGCATGCTGAACTTCAAGTTCTTTCCCCTTTGGTGCCGGTTCGTGAGGTGAATTTCCTGCGGTTTTGCAAGCAACACGCAGAAGGGGTGTGGGCTGTGGTGGATGTGTCCATAGATAGCATCCGAGAAAGTTCGGGAGCACCCACTTTTGTGAACTGTAGGAGGCTTCCTTCTGGTTGCGTGGTGCAAGATATGCCCAATGGTTACTCCAAGGTAAAATCCAAATACTCTTTCTAGTTTTTAGTTTGGGATTTGGCTACCTTTTCTGTCTTTAGAGAACAAGGGACAATAATAAATTAATAATTATTTCTGAAAAAAATCAAGATTATGATATAATTTACGTACTATATCTTCCGTAGCATAAAAAGGTTAGTGGAAGGACAATGGTGTAAAATTTGAGTGCGAATATAATATTTTTTAGGACAGTAAAAATAATTTATATTCTCAATATTGTGTTCCGAACATTTCTTCTATATATACGGAAGGAGAAATTGACCATGCAGCCACTAAACTCGCCAAACTATATACTACTAATCTTGCCTTCATGTTTTTCTTGAATTTATTATGATTTCCGAAGTGGGTATCTTTCACTTTGGTTTTTAATTACATTTGTTCATACAAGTAACTGGATTATATGAGCTGAGTACAGAATATTCAAGTGAAACAAAACACCATGTCAAGAAATCACGGGGCTTTGCTTTTCGAAGCTATTAAAGAGCTCCTACTTCGAAGAAACTTAGCTAGTCTAGTGACCACTTACTATATAACTATTCTGTCAGTGATAATTTCCATTTCCATAGAAAATACATTCCACTTTTCAAAGAATTTATATAATTGCATTGCACCTGAATAGGATGCTTCTCCTTGTTTCAATTAACAACCATATTCCAGCGTGGAGTTTTCAACAACTAGTCTTCAATCCCGTAAACTATTGGAATGATATTCCTAGGCATTTTTTAATTTAAATTATTTTAGAAATTCAAGACTTGTCGTTTTTTAATCATCTCTCATTCAACAATTGTGTAATTAATTCTTGTAAAACTATCTTAATTAAATGAAATATAAGGAGATTAAATATAGGGCTAAAGGTGTTTTAATCAAAATATACATCAATGAATAATTTTTTAATCTGTGTACAAATACCTTATAAGATTTTTGTTTTGGAAATAGAGTAATCCCAATGTAGTATAAAATCTAGATCAATCCATTAATTTATTCATGAAAGTCTCCATCTCTTAAATTAGATATCCATTTGTAACAAATCTGCCTTATAATCTTGCACGCACTTTTTGATTTTATAAACAATATATATGATGTTTCTATTCCAATACTGGACGCCATATTATAATCACCCTTGGCCATTATTTAATTCACGAGATCGAATGTGGCCTAGTTCCAGACCTATGATCTGATAGGGCTGTTACATATAATATTCAAGGGAGACCCTTGGAGTCAAAAATCAGAGACTGAGTACTTTGTCTGTTTCTTCTGAGTTTTTGTTTTGAGGGTAAATCTCGATGCTCATCACAGTGCCCATTGCTCCTGTAAATACTGCTTGACTTTATGTAGTACCCACCAATATTTTATGTACTTGTCGAGGTCCATGAGATACCTATGTCTGTCTCAGCCCAGTCTTCAGGCTTTTCCAAGATTTTCTATTACACATTTTTCTATCACTTGCTGATCAACTATATACTAATGAATTCTGAGCCCCAATTATTATGTAGTATTATATAATATGTATACATTTTAATTAGTCAACTTTATACATTTAATTAATCACTAGCTCACTTGTGCAAGTTACAAGTGGTAAGTTACACAACATTGTAACACACTACAAAAGTAATAATAGTACTTTCAAGATGTTTTTTTCTTCTTCTTTTTCCTTGTATACAATAATCATACTAAGATTCGAACACAAGAACTCATACAACTATCTTAACCCTACCATTACTCCTATACTAGTGAGTTAATTTTGGAAATGTTTTGTAACATGATAATTGATGGTGATAGACCCATAACACAATAGTAACATTTCAAAAATGTTTTTGGTAACTTGGGGAATGTGTTGCACAAAAGGGTATGGATTGAATGCAAAGTTTAGAATAGAACATAGTATATATAGCATGACATTTTGACATGGTTATGGTTTGATGAATTGGCAGGTGACATGGGTGGAGCATGCAGAATACGATGAAAGTCAAGTTCACCAGCTCTATAGACCTTTGTTGAGCTCAGGCATGGGGTTTGGTGCCCAACGTTGGGTCGCTACCCTTCAACGCCAATGCGAGTGCCTTGCCATTCTAATGTCCTCAGCAGCACCCTCTCGAGATCATTCCGGTACCATTCAAAACTAATCACACATTTTTATGCACTACGTGGTTTGGATAAGCTTACTTCAAAGTTTTAAAAAAATAATTAAAAGGTAAAGCACTTATTTCCAAAATCACGTGCAAACATAACAACAGTACTTGTTAATAATTTAACTAACTATTTTTTTTTTCATTTTGTATAAATCATTAAAAATACACTTTCTTACCAGTATTTTAGAATGTGTATTACACAAGAAAAAATATGTTTTTTATGATTAAAATTTATAATAATGAATAAATATTTTTTAAAATATAAAATATATTATAATTAAAATCTATTATAACAAATATCTTTAAATGTATAATTATATATTGTATTTCCAAAGAATAATTTAAATTATTACTGTATAAGAGTGTGAGAAAACATAGATGAAGAAGAGAAGACGAATGATAATAAGAATGACGAATTGAAATAAGGAGAAAAATAAAATATAAAACCATTCAATTGTATATTCTAATTAATTTATTAATTTATGACATGCAAGTGTTATTTTTTTTATTTGTCAAAGATTTATAAAGAAAAAGACTTTATCCTTACTAATATTTAGCAATATGCCAATATGTAATTTTATTTATTTACAAAATAAAAAACGAAAATTCAAGAAGCAAAAGCTACCAAAATATCCCTTCTTAAACATATGGTTTTGGATGTGAGTTGAGATTGATGAGTGTGTAACTGTAATTCTGAGACTAATGACATCCCCAGCGGCGAGGGCATATACACTCTAGGATTATAATCTATGAAGCATCAACACTCTAATTTCTTGTTATGTTTGGTGTCCAACATGTGTTTGGGTCAGTATTCGACACCGATACAATACCGGTATTATGTGTTGTGTTCGTGCTTCATAGATTAAAATTAAAAATAAAAAGGACAAAAACTAAATTTGGCATTATTATTATTATTATTTGTTTAGATTTTTATTTTGAGAAGTAAATGAATGAGTGCATGTATGGTGTTGTGTATTATGGTGCAGCAATAACAGCAGGGGGAAGGCGGAGCATGATGAAGCTGGCGCAGCGGATGACGAACAACTTCTGCGCGGGGGTGTGCGCGTCGACGGTGCACAAGTGGAACAAGCTCAACGCCGGCAACGTCGACGAGGACGTCAGGGTCATGACTCGCAAGAGCGTCGACGATCCCGGGGAGCCACCGGGGATCGTCCTCAGCGCCGCCACCTCCGTCTGGCTACCCGTCTCCCCCCACCGCCTCTTCGATTTCCTCCGCGACGAGCGCCTCCGCAGCGAGTGGGACATCCTCTCCAACGGTGGCCCCATGCAGGAGATGGCCCACATCGCCAAGGGCCAAGACCACGGCAACGCAGTCTCTCTCCTTAGAGCCCGTGTATGTTCGCCCTTCTTATCACTATCATCATTTCTCTCTCTTTAAAAAAATAAATGTTAGATGATACTATGTATATACAAATTAATTAATTAATTGAATTCTACTAAATTTCGGAATTTTGGATAGTGTTAAATCCTTAATTTGTTTTCACTTGTATTTAGATGGGAAATGTGGATGAGGTTGTTTGTCGTGTAGTGTTTGGATGAGAGCGGTTGAAACCTTGAGAAGGACAAGGATGGAAATTTTGGAAGTATCAATGAAGGCAGATTTTCATGAATCAGTAAAATAACAAGTCAAAATAAAAGGGGATTGTCACCTGCGTGGCTTTCTGACTTCATTGTTTTTTATTGAAACCTTTTTTTAAGAAAAAAAAAATGAAAAATATTTAAGCAAAACTGGGATCTGGGTTTGACTAGCTTTGCTCACTCTAACTTCACGAAAATGACAACACACTATTTTGAGTATTATTTTATTTTGTACTCAGTAGTACTATAATTAATAATTTGCGTAAAAAATTGTTTTTTTATTTCGCAGGCGATAAATTCCAACCAGAGTAGCATGCTGATACTGCAGGAGACATGCATAGACGCGGCGGGGTCGCTTGTGGTGTACGCGCCGGTGGATATCCCAGCAATGCACGTTGTAATGAACGGTGGCGATTCTGCTTACGTGGCGTTGTTACCTTCAGGGTTCGCTATCGTCCCCGATGGGCCCGGGTCTCGTGGGCCACCGAACGGGCCCACTTCCACAACAAACGGCGGCGATAACGGCGTGACGCGCGTGAGTGGGTCCCTTCTGACGGTGGCGTTTCAGATCCTTGTGAATAGTCTCCCTACGGCGAAGCTCACGGTAGAGTCGGTGGAAACCGTGAACAACCTCATCTCGTGCACGGTTCAGAAGATCAAAGCCGCGCTCCACTGCGAAAGTTAAACGTCACGTGATCGGTCACGTGAGTCTGGTTTTTTTTTGTTATTTTGTATTTATTGAGGTTCTTGTTGAAAATTTTAACGTTGTTGACGATGGATGGATGGGTGGCGCGTGTGAAAGACGCGTGGGTTGGTTGAGTCAAGAACGAACCGCGCGTGGGGAAAAAAAGAGAAAACTCCTTGCATGGGTTATGTTCCTTAACACAAGGCAAGGGTCGTGGTTCGGGTATTGACTCGGGTCGACCTTTTTTGTTTGCTCGAGTACAAGAAAGCAATAGAGGAATGGAAAAAAAAAAACAAGAAAAAAAAAGGTTTTGTTAGCTTTTATTAATTAAAGTGTTATAACTTGTATTGATTGGAGTCATTGGAGTTTTAGTTTGGTGTATGAAATGAAAGTCTTCTGTTAGATGTGGTTGATAGAGAAATTTTTGTATGGTTAGAAACTATCACGTGTCTACCATTTTGGTTACTTTTTACTAGTGAGGTGTGTATTTAACTTTTAACTAAAAAATAATAAATTTAACAATATATCATATAAAAATGGTGGTAGACTGTATAAGTAATTCCTTGTAGTAGATTTTAGGGTGAATTTAGTCACGAGTAAAAAACTAATCTTTTGAGATACTCTATTTAAATATAAGTAAAAAATAACTAATTTTACACTAATTCATTTAATTTTTTAATCTCAAGTAAAAAAATAAGGATATTTCTAAAATATCATCCATTGAATCTTGTTATCATAAATAAAAATGAGTCATTGAAAATAAAATTAAAATTAAATGAATAGTATTTTGAAAATAATAATATGAGAAAATTAGTTAAATTTATTTATATTTAAGTCTAATCTATAATATCAATTTTTTTCCGTTTATATTAGTCTAGAGGGAGTACTATTTAAGAAAATGATTTGTTTTCAGCGAATGAGTTTTTTATAATATAATCTTGTTAAATTTGATGCTTAAAATTTATTAAATATTACAAAATTATAAATAAAACTTGTTAAATATGAAGTAGAATCAATAATTTTTATAATTTCTGATAAATTTTAATCAATAGTAAAAAATATTTGAAAGAATGTATTAAAATTGTGTTACTCTATCTTTGCTCTTTTAAACAAATGTTCTTTGCTAGACAAACTTTGAAAAGGAGTGTTAAGTAACAAATTTTTTAAATACACATTCTACTATTGATTAAAATTTATTAAAAAAATTCATTAGATAAGAAATGAAATCTACTCAAGTTTATAAATTTTGATTAATAATAAAAAGTACTTCATCCGTCCTATTATAATTGTCTTCTTAGAGTATTTTACACAGACAACAAAATAATAATAAAATGATAATAGTAATTTTATAAAATTCATATTATTAATCATTAATTTTTTTAATTTGTATTGTTTATCATTAATATTATAAGAGATATAACTGAAAAAATAATTAATATTATATTAAAAAACTAAAATATTAATTATTTTGAGACTTTTTTATTACACGATAGTTATTATGGGATGAAAAAAGATTAGAAAATGCATTAAAAACTATATTATTGAACTTTTATGCTCTGTTTGATAGAGATTAACAAAATAGAGTAGATAAAAATAAAAAAGAATAGTAGAAATAGATGAGAAATAAAAGTGAAAAGTAAACATGTTTGAGTGAAGATAAATAAAAAAAAAAGATAAAGATAAGATCAAATAAAAATAGATGAGAAATAATACAAATGAATCCTACTAATTTTTAAATTATTTTCCACTTATATCAAATATAATTAAGGCTAAATTATAAAATTCATTCTCCTATTTTTCTTATTTACTAAATTGGTCCCCCTATTTTTTTTCACTATTTGATTTTCTTTATATTTCAAAATATAAAAACTCAAAAAAATACTTTAGGAGAGACTAAAACCATGGTCCTTAAAGTAAGAAATTCATTCTTTTACTACTCTTAAAAAAATAGAATTTAATCTTATATGTTATATTTTAAAAGATAATATATAAAATTATCAAAATATAATAAATTAAAAAAAATAAAATTTAAATTTTGAACTATTTTTACATAAAACTCATATTAATATTATATTTTGTATCAAACATTCTAATGAGCATTTGGGCATAATGGTATAAAAATCTATTTTTTATTTGAAGAACCATGATTCTAATCTTTCTTAAAACATTTTTTAAGTTCTTATTTTTTAAAAAAATATTGATCAATTTTTTAGTCTAATAAAAAAAATCGGATAAATTTTACAACCTATAATAAATAACCTTCACTCATTTTCATATTTACAAATTATTCCATTCTCTCAAAACAAACACAATGTCATATATAAACAAAATAATTAATTTTAAATTAGTTAAGAAAATTAGTTCACGTTATTAGACTTTTATATTAAAATTAAAAAAAAAGATATTTAAGAATGATAAAATTAAATGAAATTTATTTTTATTTAAGTCTAATATAAAACAAATAATTTTTATTTATATATGAATATTAAGAGAGTAATACTTAGTTACTTAGCATTGTTGAAATAATGAGATTAGGGTGGTTGATAAGAGTTTTAGGAGCTGGTGTAGGGATGATGATGTTGGGTATCTGGCATAGCATTAAATGAGGGTCCAGAAGCTGTTGGGAGAAGCGTTGCGATCATTTAATGCAAAGGAGCATTATCTGACAAGGAAAGAAGAAGATAACGCCGTTTTGGCACCAAAGGAGGGCCTTGATTTGATGTTAATCCGTTAAGCTGTGTAGCATACCATTATGATAGTTGGAGCTTTGTGCTTTCCCTCATAAATTCATAATCCTACAATTTGGATCATTTCTTGCGCTTTGTACCTTCCTTTTTAGTGCTTTTCTACATTTTTTATGCTCAACTTGTTAGTGATATGCTACTAACAAAATTGTGTTCCTTCTTCGGTTGTCTATCTATCGTCATTTGCTCCTTAGAACAAATTTTAATATATCTAAGCTCATATAAATAAAATAATTATTTTTATACTGTTTTAAAAAATTAGTTAGAATTATTTAATTTTATTCATTTTGAATAAAAAATAAGATTATTTTTTCATTAAAATTTGATAGCATAAATAAGATAAAGTTTTTAAAAATAGAATTGTAATTAAATGAAGATTATTTTAAAAATAACATCATTAAATAATAATAAAATTAGTTAAATTTACTTATATTTAAGTTGTAGATATAAATCAACTTTTTTCTTAGATACAAGTTGAGAGGAAGTAAAAAAAAAGTTAGCTTATGTGAAAGACTAGAAGCCTACAATATTTTTTTATATAACACATTCTATAGTTACTTAAAATTTATTAAAAATTATAAATAAAATTCATTAAATATAACATTAAGATTTAAGACCACAATATCATGTAACTTTTTAATAAATTTTAGTCAAGTCAATAATAAAAAAATATGTGGAAAAAATATTGTATTAGAAAGTATGTTGAGAGTTCTCTTAATTTGTTGATTCAATCATAAATTATAGTAGTATACATCCAATTTAATTATAGTCGTCTCTATTTCGAGTATTGGGTATTGGATATGTAGCTATAAATACCAGAACGAATTTTTTTTATCATTTATAATAGTCTTAGCTGGTTCAAATAAAATCATGAGGAGATCAATACCAAAAAAAAAATATCATATACATTTATAGTTAACTTTTGGATGAGATATTTTAAATATTGAGAATAGGTGATGTAATTTGCATAAGATAAGTGTCACTTTTTTTATAATTCAAATTTCTTTTAGTTTTGTACTTTTTTTTTGGAGAGACAAGGAGAAAAAATTACAAAACGATGATAGGTTATGTAGTTTGCATAAGATAAGTGTAAAATTTATAACAAAATAAAAAAATTATATTCATTTAATATTAAAATTTATTCATGTACAAATTAAAAATAATATGTAGAATTATATTAGAATTTATTTGAAATACATGTACTTATGGTTGTCAAACTCTAGAATTAACTCGTAGACTCTTACGAGTTTAAGAGTTTACTTCAGTCCCACGAGTTGACTTGGAAGCAAACTCGTTTTTGAGCAAACTCGGAGCAGACTCGTGGACTCGTGTAAACTCGTAAGAGTCTACGAGTTGACTCTAGAGTTTGACAACCATGCATAAGTGTTCAAAATTAAAGCATTTAAATAATTAAAAAAAGCACAAATGTCTTCAAAGAAGCATGTCCAATCCTCTAATAGGATCATCTCCATGAATATCATCACTTTCATCATCATCTCCATCTCCATTATCATCATCAAGGTCTTCCTCAGATTGTGCATCATCATTAGGTTCCACAAAAATTAAATTATCTAGATCAAAAGCTTAAAATAGATATCAAATATGTTATATTAGAAATAGTTAAAACTCAAAATAATACACAAGTAAATTTTAAATTTGAGAAAGTTCAGAAATTATACATTTTCTTGGTGTTATTAAAGTTTCATTTTATCTTCTCTTTTGCATTTTTCATCTCCTCACATATGAAAAATATAATTCTATTGAATTTCAGTAACAAGATTGATCCAACTCCAACATTGTAGGGTCAGTTGTTGTATTTTGTAATAGACTAATATGAAGTATGAACTATGAAGTATGAACTATGAATTATGAACTTATTGTCATCTGTTTGCAAATTGGTGCATTTTGAATATATTTACTTATTATCCATATATTTATTTTACGAAGTAGACTCTTACGAATCTACGAGTTGACTCATAGAAGCTCTCACGAGTCTGCGTAGACTCTCGATATTAATAACCTTACATGCACTTATCATTTAAAGATTTTCATACTATCATTCAATCACATATTATTATATATATGATAAAAAAGTATTTTACTTTTATATAACTGTAACAGAAACCATACCTAATATAATTTATGATTAATTGATAATGTAAATTCTTAACGAGCTGAATCAAATCAAATTCTTCTACTTATTTTCGATCCTACTTACAAATATGGTAGCCATGGACAATACACCTAATTTTCGTTCCCCATATGCATTGACTAATTGGTTGGACAAGTAAAAGCCTAACCTTAGATGCCATTTTAGGTCTAATTCATGCACATCGCAACCCATTCACTCAACATCGTCCTTAGCTTCAAAAATTATAATCGAAAAAAAATGGTAAAAGGAATCATAGGTATATATCATCTACGGTGGCTAAACCTGCTTAAAACCAGTAAAAATCACTTTTTAAAGTCTTCCAAGTATCTCTTGACAATTAAAGAATGATAAATATATATTTTCATCTTTAAAATTATTAACAGTTGACAGTTAGGTTCCTATCAAATAAAAATTTAAAATTTTATTTTTGAATTTGTAAAAAGTGTAATAAATTAATTATATCACTAGTTTCTTTTATTAACTCAAATGGTTGTTTCTACGTGTTACTTTTTCAATGATGACATGTCAATTGATTGTTGTTAGGTATCATTTATGTAGTTGTCAAATATAAAAAAGTTGATTTTTTTTAGATGGTTTATGAACTTAATAACTTTATTTCATTTTAGTCCTTGAATTTAAGTCCTTAAAATTACTTTTGACTTTTTAATTAAGTATCACACTATATATAAATTGCTAGCATAATAATAATAAATGAATTCGTTTATAGTGATAATAATTATTTATGATAATGAAAATTAAATAAAAAACAATTGTCAAATATAAAAGTTAGAAGTATTATATTTTATATTTGAAATCATTATTAATTTATTTATTATATTTTACTAAGTTAAAATTTTATCAAATAATATTATAATGGTGACAAACACCAATATAACTGAATTGAAAATAAATAAATATATGAAAATTAATTTATTTTTTCATAAGAATCAAATTAAAAAAGTGTATTATGTAAATATATGTGTGTTAATTTGTTTTCAAACGTTAGTATATTTATTTAATTAAGGACAAAATTAAAAGGTAAAGAGATATAAAACGAACCATTTTATTTGACCAAAATTTAAGATGAAATTAAATATTTTTATTTTTCACCTTTTATTGTATTCTCTTTTATTTTGAATACTTCAACATGATTAATATAATGGATAAATTATATTTTATACTCAATTTTATATATTATATATATATTGTATACTCCAACATGACGGATGGCAATTACTTATTCCATTGAGAATATAATAAATGAACTATATTTTTTACTCAATTTTATAAGTGGTATATTTTTAACTTCTAATGGGTCATGTTCTTTAATACTCAATCATTGAACGATGTAAAAATTATAAAAGGGTATATAAGAAAATGATTCTTACACTTATACTTCTTATACTCAATCGTTACAATGGGTCGAGTTTTTTTCAATTGTTTTTTTTTTGTCATTAACATTATTTCATAAAATAGATTAATTAAATTAATTAATCTAACATTCTACATATATTAATATAGCATGTAAGATAATAACTTAATCTGGGTAGAATATCTAGATTGGTGCAACATCCCATTTTTCATAAAATAAATTTAAAAAGATTTTATTTAAAAATAAATAGAGTTTTAGGAAAATAATGAAATTTTTTGTAATTAAATAAATAAGAAGAAATGGTTTTATTAATTAAAATAATGGTTTTAAGGTAAAAAAATATGTTCTTAGAAATTAAAAAAAAAGATGTTTTATTCATTCATTTGATAGATAGTAAAATAAGATTTTTTTATAAAATAAAAAAATAAAAAAATAGAGTAAACAATAGATGTATGAGAGTATCATAACTATAAATAGAGACGTATTAGGTCAGTTTTTACATGATATGTCTTCTCTCTCTTTCTCTCAAATCCATTTTCTCTTCTCCTTTTCCAAAATCCTCTATTTTTCCCGCATACATTCAAACATGTCTTAGTAAACCTATGATCCCAGACTCGTTAACCATTGGATCGTTATTAAATTTGAACACCAAATTCGAAACTCATTTTCGAACATCCAAACCGTTGGGATTTATGAAATAATATATGTTGTAAGAGAAATGTCCTTCAAACGTAGATCTTTTTCTACCACATATAACCAAACTTGTCACAGTAAAACTATAATCTCGAACTTGTTAATTGTTGAACCGTCGTGAAATTTAAACATTATGTTTATAACTCATTTTAGAAGATTCCTACCGTTGGGATTTGTAAAATAATGTCAATAAAGAGATAAATGTCCCTCACACATAGAGAGTGAAATGGAGGCTCAAATCCTATCTCCTTCTCTCTAACCCTTGAAAATCCTAGCAGAACAACCCGAGGAAAAACTTGAGAAATCTTAGGAGTCATTAAAGATTCTGCTATCGTTCTTGAACTACACACGTGAGCTCGCTTAGAGGTAAGAGATGAGTTTATCATAATTGGGGTTATAATAAACATGTGTTAGGATCCTTAAAATATCAAATTGAGGTTTATTTTGGGATGTTTATTATATTGTAATTCTTTTTGTATGATTATAATTATGAGACTGTTGTGTTTGACGAATCAATTGATGTCTTGATGCGAATTGGTTGATAAAATTAAATGCTTAGTGTTTTCGTGTTTTTTACCTATGACTTTGATTACTTTTTATTTTGATATGATTATGTGAAATTATTTGAGGGGTTTTACTCCCATGTTGTGAGAAATATTTTTGTATAATTTGTTTGTGTTTTGGATAAGATTTACTAGATTAGCATGATAAATTATTATATTGGGATCATGAAATTGTGTGTAAGTGATAAATTGAATATGTGATGAATTGTAAGATAACATGTTGCTTTGAGATTATAACATTATTATTGAGATTGAGTATAAATGCAAAGTTAAACATGTGTTAATTTGTGAGATACACGTAAACATGTGATGGTGGATTGTGACATTGTGAGATGTTAAATTAAGGACATGAGATATTATTGTGAATAAGTGTGTGGTTAATACTTGATGTGATAATACTTGTGTTATGAGTTGTGAATTATACAATAACTCAACTGGTATTTACCTTGAGAAAAGTGTTTATGCGCGAAGTGTTAAAAAGAAAGTGTAAAGTTCTAAGTTAAGAACCTGAAGTGTTAACTTGTAGCGCAATGTGCTAAACATGTTTGAAAACAAGTGAGGTCGTGGATATTATATAATTCATGAATAGTGTCTATATGCTAAAGTTGTTTTAGGGGTTGAACCTGAATCAGGAAGGTGAGGCCCTAACGGATTCTTCGGAGTCTAGACCTTGGGGGTAAATACACTCGGCTTGAGTGCTCCTTTAAGCCTATGTTGATCCCAAATGATTAGAGCATTCTCATAAAATAGAGTGACACTATCTGGTTATTTTATGATTTTACTTAGTGAGAGTGACCTGACATACTTATTGTGTAGTGTGTCTTGTTATGTATTTCTAGGCGTCCTAGTGTGATTTTTCACTAACATGATACCACAATTGCATATAAACTTGAGTCTTAGTATAATTGTTGTATAACACCTATGAATTGTTTATTATGAAATTGGTGAGTGTTGTTACATCTTGACTCGAGTGTGTGATTTATGTGTAATGTGATTGATAATTGAAAAATGAATTTTAAATGATAAAGTGGTGAAGTGACGTGAATTGTATTAAATTGAGCTATATTATAAATATTTGATTAAATTACTCATTTGGTCCTTATAGTTTCACGATTTTTACCTTTTTAGTCCGTATAGTTTGAAAGTCATTTTTTTTAGTTCATATAATTTATATTTTAATTATCTTTTAGTCCTTATAGTTTAAAAGTGTTCTTTTTAGTCCTTATAGTTTGTATTTTAATTCTCTTTTAGTCCCTATAGTTTGAAAGTGATCTTTTTAGTCCCTATAATTTATATTTGAATTACCTTTTAGTCCTTACTACAAAAAATACAAAAATAATTAGTTACAAATTAATTATAAATTATCAACAATTTTTTTATTACAAATTATCTTGCGATAAATTAGTTACGAACTACTTGCTAATATTTTTGTAATTAATTATAATTGATAATATTACTCATATTTAAAATATAAAGTATAGGGACTAAAAGGGAATTAAAATGCAAATTGTAAGGACTAAAAAATCACTTTCAAACTACAGGGACTAAAAGAGAATTAAAATGTAAACTATAAGGACTAAAAAAATCACTTTCAAACTATAGGGACTAATAAGGTAAGAATCTTGAAACTATAGGTACCAAATGAGTAATATAACCTAAATATTTCTATAATATATTTTGCTTATGTCTTTGTTTATCTTTATTTTATTTAGAAATATGATAACTCACTCTCTATGTGTTGTTTGTGTTTAGATCTTATGATGATCTCGAACCTTATGTTCGTGGGAACAAATGAATAGATGAATAACTTTAAATGCTAGAGGACACTATGACATAATGCTCTGATAGGATATGACATTGAGACATGAGTTTCTGTTTTAATTGCATGATGTTCCAAACATGTATTTTACTTTATTTTTTTATTCCGCTGCTTAACTTGAGTTCTTTTGTAAACTTGGACGACCTTGTTTTGAGCTGGGGATGTTTTTAATAACTTTTATTTGGTAACAGTGAAGCGAATATAAACCTACGTGAATTGGTTAAGTAATTTGAATAAAATTGATTTAATTAAATTTCAAATTTTTATATATTTTTCTTAATTATATGGATGTCTGGGTATATGGTGTCACATTTGGAACCTTACAGAATTTTATGTGAATAATGTCCTGAATTTAACACTTAACAACAGTTACTATTGTGATGTAGTCACTCATAATTTAGTTAGTTTCATATTTATAGTATAATTTAAGTGATAGAATTGCAGAAAGAAAAGAAGAGAGAATATGACAACATCTATACTAATAATTTCATGTAACATGAGACTTAATTAAAAATTTATAAGTGCTTTCTGGGATCAAAATATCAGTAAGTGATTAAGTTCAAAGACTAAAATGAAAATAAATTATTAAGTTTAGATAACAAATAAAAAAGTCACAATTTTTTAACATATGACAACCACATAGATGACGCATGACAACCGAGAACTCTCACGTCATTGCCGAAACTGTTACGTAGGCATATCTTTTTAATAGAGAAAACTAATGATAAAATTAATTTGTCACACTTTTGTAAATTCAAGAATAATATTTTAATTTTTTATCTTTTAAATACTTAATTATCAATGTCTAACAAATTCAATGATATTTACCCATTAAAGAATTAAGGAATTGAAGGTTTTAATTGAAAATTAGAAAATAGAAATGCATTTATAGCATGAAATGTTACACTACTTTGTAAAAGAATTTCATTTTTTATTTTTCTTAACCAGTATCCTTTTATATCAAAAGAGAATTAGTAGCATTTCTCCTCTAAGAATATATGTCAGAACCAGAATTCTAATTCACATTGGTCCAAATTTATGGCAAAGTAATATAATCAGATGGGCAAGTTGAAATTTAAAGCTATATATGCTTCCAAGTTTCGAATATATGATATGATGTGATATGAATGGCTAGGATAATTATGCTTGCCCCTATTGGCTGTACAGATACTACTCTTAAGACCTAAGGTTGAAAAATGTTGCTTGAGTGATACCATATATAGTTAACAATCATCACAGATGAAATATACATGAAATTGATCTTCCACCATCAATTTCACCCATTCTTAAAAATTGCAATTATATTATAGTCATTTTCTTCTCACGGAAGCAAGAATTTTTCAGAAATAAAAATTGAACCTCATATGATGACTTAGCATAGCTAACTCTGGATAAGTTCAGAGGACATTTCCTAAGTAGTTACCAGTATATGAACTTGTTACTATTGGCAAACAGTGTCAACTTTGGAAGATTAGAATGATTTGCTAACTCGGAAAGTGACTCTTGCTTGAGGAAATTCATGTCCCATCTCCACTGATAATAACACTTCATATTTCCCAACAATGTCAATAATAGATATGAGTATCTTAACAGTCACCATGAATGTGTGGGTAAAAAGCTCTTTTGGCCACATCTAGTGCACCTACTCATTCAAGTTCCTTTGTGCAGTCAATTGCTTTCAATTGACAAATATGCATGTTACCACTCAATCAATGGCATGGACTTCATGCACGTTGCCAATATTATTGTAGACATTTCACCTTAATCCCAGAGCTCCCAAGAGTTGCAATTGTACATATTTGGACCCTCCCCCTCTGTGGAGCCCCTCCAACAAAACCCCAGAGATGTGCTTTTATATATATATATATATATATATATATATATATATATATATATATATATATATATATATATATATATATATATATATATATACTTTAAACATATTTGATTCTATTCCTCTCCCTATGAGGTTTAATTGTAGGACCTTTTTTGTTCATGTGTCACTGGATATATATATATAGAATCTGACCCATTTTAATATATACATGTAGTAGGACTAATAATAATAAACTAAAAATATGAGTTAGTGATATGCTGAAAGTGACAATAATGAATTTCCTCCCTCCATTTATGATTAATCTACCGGTACATATATAGGACCCCACTTTGCAATTTATAACTCAATCCAACAATTGATTGAACCCAGGTCATATTTTTTTTCCCCACCAAGATATCTCTTAGACATATTATATTGGGCTAATTTCTTTTGGTGGGTAGAAATTATTGAAGCAAATTTTGTTTCTATTCCAATAAAAAAAATTATATACATGATCAGAAATCAAATTTCTAATAATATGTTTAAAAAATTTGACTATCTATCAATTATATTGGATCTTATTGATAACCAAGGTCATATATATGTATATATTCATGTATAGCTGATGATAACTATATATATATATATATATATATATATACGAATAACATTTTCTCTTTTAATTAGTTTTCATGCATGCAAATTCATAAATAACGAGGATACACGTGAGGTGTGATCCATCAAATCCCAATACTAGTAGGTGTGGACGAAGGTAATAAAGTCAAGAAAATGAAAGGCTATCAGAAAGAGGGAATGGCAGTAGGCCTTTTTAGTTTTGCTGGCATTAGGACATTATCTTATGGGCTTATTTCTTTCTATGTTGGATCAGCTACCTCACCACCCTTTCTTTGGCATTCTTGTAATCCCAAAGTCCCCTTCTCCTTGTGTTATGATTTGTTCTTAGCCACCTTCTTTCTAACACATGGTGGTGGGTGCCACCATTCCCCACATCCTTGAAACATTATGTTAAGACAATGATGGCAACATTTGGATGTATTAGATGGAATTAGAAAACTACATCTTAGACATTATTAGCTCCCCCTATCTACAGAAGCCTTTGAGAAACTGTCAATGTGAAGTATGAGGTGACTTTGATGGGATTGTCCTAAAACTACAACTTGAAAGCTTTACCCATTAATTATGATGCCCTTTTAGGTGGTCCATTGATTATTATTCTAAGTAATCCAAACAGAAAAATAAAAGTCTTGCTTAACATTTTACTAACTGTAGCCTGAATTGATCTTTAAGAAGTTGGCTAAATGTTTGTGTGGATTTAGAAATACAAGAGGACAATGCTACAAAATCATGTGGCTTAGCTATAATGTTAGGTGATTGCTTACATGCTTTATCGGCCATCTATTTTTATCCATAATTTGAATAAACATTAAAGCATACAGAAAATAGCAACCGAAGAAATTCTAAGAGTAGAAAAACAGCGGAAAAAGAATTATTCAAAATTTTTAAGGTGTTCATGAGTATAAGATGCAAAGCTTTCATTGCAAAGATGGGAATTGATGAGTATAAGATGCAAAGCTAAGTAGTAAAAAGATACAAAGATTCAAAAATTTCAAGAGTAGCAACCGAAAATTATCTAAGCTAACTACTAAAAAGATGGGAATTGATGAGTATAAGATGCAAAGCTTCCATTCCAAAAAACAAAACAAAAAAATGATGAGGGAAAGGGAACGAACGGTGCCTGTAAGCAGCCTTCGTGCATTTCGCACATAAATATTTTTAATTTAATTTATTTGTTTAAAATAAAATGCTATATTAACATAAACATAATGTCTAAATAAACTCTTACTTTTTTTATTTGTTTTTATAATATTATATGACTTTTTAATCTAATTTATCCTCTGTTTCCTTTTCCTCCAAAACCTTATTACCACTCCCTTAGAGAACAACTTACATGTATATATCTTGAAAAAATAGAACTACAGATTTAATTTGTACATTCATGGGGTGTTTGGAGTTTTCTAAAATGGAATAAAGATAAAAGTACGTGTTAACCGGAAACAAAATGCTAGAGTGTTCTTGTATACAAATGATAAGCATGATATAACTAAAGGAAAATTCATTATGTCTGACTTCTATTATCATTTGCTGAATCTAATGATTATAACTTGGGTAAAAGTTATAGCTCCTAGTTGAAAGAAGGATTTAACCGGAAATAACATTTTATAGAAGTGTTCCTATATAGAATGCAGGACTTGAAATGATTAAAACAAAATTCGTAATGTTTAACTTCCTTGTACCAGTTGTTCAATTTAACATTTATAACTTTGTTTAAAAAAAGCCTGGTCAGGGTTCAATATGTACTTTGATAAATTAGTTTTAAACTTTTAAATGAGAAATGACTAAAATAATAACTTTGTTAAAAGTTACAGCTATTAATTAAACACACAAAATTCTTTTGAAATTTTCTCAATCATATATTTATATTCTTGTTTATAAACTTGCAAGTAATTGAAAATTAGTGTTACTTCCGTTAATTTTATTTTTCAGTGTTTCGAATTTCTTTTATGGGTCTTACGTTTTCAACCCACAAATACACAAATTCTAGAAGGATAGATATATCTTACTGAACATGCGCATGTACAAACGGCAAAAAAGAATGTTATTACACACAACACAATCATATCAAGAGATTGGGTGGCATCCACACCCTGGTAAGAAACAAAAGACACACCCTTCTATTACAACATACACACTAGTGGAATGTGTTGCACCTTGCGGTTAGTGGAGGTTTCAACTCAGAAGAACACATTTATGGTAAAATATTAAAGATCTCACCTAAGGTTGGAAGTTAATACAATTATTACAGATGAGTTGTTTCACAACATATTGATTGATTTCATTTAATCTATATTTGAAGCTATGATTTCGGCTCTACATGGTCAAAACTAATTCTAGCATGTACAAATGACTGCATACAAACAAAGGGCAAGTAACTAATTCTAGCATCTACAAATCTGACTGCAACTGTGAATGAGAATTATTTTGAACATAATCCCTTGCTCACATAATCATTATAGGAGGTTAAATCATAAAAATCATTACTTAAAATTGTTTAATGATTCTTCAGGATAATTACCAAATGCAATTTTTTTTCAGTTCATAGTAATCATACTCAAGTCACTAAATTGTCTCCCTCGTTTTGTTAAAAAAATATTTTATTTATTTATTTATCGTTCTAAATTATTTTTTAGGACTTTTTTTTTTAAACATTGAGGACTTCTTTTTCCGTCAAGGACTTTTCTTCTAAATCAATTGCATGTGCTACTGTTTGATTTTTGTGTTGAACACATAAAAAGTAATCGAAATTGTAAAGGGCCAAGACTTTTACTGGCTGGCTAAAGTTCATGGACAATAGCCCATGAGGATAGTGGCCATAAGAAAGTTACTAATACTGAGCTCCATTCAGTGATTCAGGAATATTTTCCGCTCTATTTGGGGCATTGCTTTGTGCACCCAACATAATTGTTGGTACACCTAGCAAAGCGCAATTCCAATTTTTTTATAAAAAAATATATTTTACGAATTAATTTAAAATTAATGATCCATACAGGAATTGAATATGTGACTTTCATATTATTAGCATGATGCTCTAACCAACTAAATTAATAGACCAGTTATGTTATAAAATAATTAATTTTACTGTATATAATACTAAAATTTTAAGTATACTTAATGCACATGTAAGCCTCATACGGATTGGGCCACTTACGGATTGACCAATCCGTAAGCCTCATACGGATTGTGTTGTTGTGATGGGTATACCAGCAATTGTGCTAATGAAACTGTTTATTAGCAAGGCCTAATTTTTGTGAGCTTAAGATACAATTGTACGTGAATTGCTATTCTCACTCCACTTTTGCTATACCACCCACATGCTTTGATTTCTTTTATTCCTAAAATATCCTTTTAATGAAAATATGTTTTCATTATATATACTATACAATGAAAACATGTTTTTTGTTGTATAAGAGGGGTGCAAAAAAATACACAATAAAAATATGTTTCCATTATATATTTTTATATAATGAAAACGTATTTTTGTTGTGTATTTTTTCGCACTCCCTCTTACAAATAAGTAAATATATTTTTATTTAAGAGAGAAAGGAAGAAGAGAAAGGTTGTAGTTCGATATCCCTAACTAAAAAAACTAACATTCTAACAAACTAACATTTACATAAAAAATATTTTATTTTGTTAATTTTTTGTGAAAAAAATTGTAATTAATTATAGATATAAGTTTTTCTTAAAACTAATAATATAAGTTACCTTCTTAATTGTTCTTGAATTTATTGTGATACAAATTATCTTAATGATGACACAGTTATCTTTGTTAATGGTAATATAATTAAATTATGCTAATAAATAGATAAAAGATAATAGTGGTTTTATAAAGTAGTGAGAATACACACTAGCGGGAATAATAGAATTGATAGATAAGTAGAGAAGTAGTGGGGTAGTGGATATTAGTAAATAGAGTATAGTAGTATTTTTACACAATAATTCAGATTCTCACCACACGGGAATCAACATTCCCACTCTTCTTTCATGAGAATCAAATCAATACAAAGACAAAATAAAAATGAAAATCTCATTTTGCTAGAAATAAAACATGTTTAAATTTCTATATTCATAGAAATTCAATAAGATTTTGTGAAATAAATGTCCCCTTAAAGGTATTAGTGGAAAAAATAATTAATGTTATATTAAAAAGTTAAATGTGTCACTTATTAGAAGTATTATTAATAAATTAATGGGTTTAAAATCATAAAATTTTATTTATTAATGATTAATGCAAATATTTCTTAATTATGCACCATTAATCACATAATAAATGTCACAATTTAAATGCACAGTTAATAATAAGTCATATATTCATAAACATTTAATAAATTATATTAATTGGTGCATTTTATTATTGGATGAAGGATAATGAATTTTAATGGTGTTATTAATAAATACTTTGTCAGTATCTAAATATAAGCAACAAAAAATTCTTACCCTATTTAATGCAGGGGGATGAATTGGCCGGCCCGGTCCTGCGAGTTACGCGAGAAAAATGGGTTAGATTGAGTTAGCTCACATTTTATATGGGCCTTATTTTTTGAACTCCAGTCAGGTCTGGTGGCCCATTGGATCGGTCCATTATTGGTCTGTTTTACTTTTTTTTTTTGTCTAAATGTATCAAATTTAAAACAAAAATATAAAATATCATGCCAAAATAGGTTTGATTATTCTAACGTATATTTCTTAAGTTCATTCTAACTCGACAAACCTATCAGGTCAACCCAAATAGACACATGTTTTTATTTAGACCAACATTTCCATAGTGGAGCTCAGTTCGATCCGACTCATTTTCTCAACTCTAATTTAATGACACTATCTCAAAAATACCTTGTAATTAATTGAGATTTTATTTCTAATGTTTTTTTGTATTTTTATATCAAATTTCAAAGGACATTTCAGAAAGTAATATTTTTTTTAAAGAGTGAAATTAAATGATATTAATTAACTTTTTTAATTAGCATACAAGTTGGTTAATTTTAGGTTAAAATATGTTTTAGCTCTTTGTTAAATAACTGAATTTTGTTTTGGATCTCTACTTTTTTTTTTTTTTTGCAGTAGATCCATGATAAATTAAAATTTTTTATTTTGGGTCCATGTTGTTAGGATTTCTCTGAAAATTTTCTAATGGTGATGCGTGCGTTAAAAATTAAAAGCAAATGGTTTGTTGTTGTGTTTAAAACCCCCAGTATCTGTTTTAAAATTTAAATTACAATTTATGATAGTTAAAAATCTTCTAGAATCAATTAGAATAAATAAAAAAAAAGTTAATTAAACTTTAGAATAATAACCGGTCTTCACCAAAACAACTAAAGTCCCAAAGCGGGAGAGGTTGAAGGTGTGGAGGTTATGGGTGGGTTCATGGAAGTGCTGAGAGAGCACTAAGAGTGTGTCTGCCTGAGGGATCCACACCTCCTACATTTTACTTAAATTAAAAAAGAATCTTATATTTTATCTTCTAAATCAAGCACACTCTTATAATACAATAGTATAAAAATAGACATCTAGAGAAACAGATCGAGAGAATAATAAATTTATAAAAGTGGATTGACAACTTTGGAGAGAAAAGATCATCGAGTTCCTTAAGATTTGTTTTTTCTTTTTCTTTTTAAACTAATTCTGGTGGTTTTAATTGACTTCACGCATTTATTAATTAGTTTTAATGTATCTATTTATTATATGATATAAAATTTTAAATAGTGTTATTAAAAAATAGAGGATTTAAAATCATATCACTCCAAATATAAATATAGCAAAAATAATTAACTTTACGTTAATTAATAAAGTTGGTTAATGTTATTTAATTCGACTAATCATATTAAAAAAAATTCCTCAAAGTGTTATTTATTGGAATTTAATATCAAAAATAAAAATGAATCATTAGAACTAAAATAACAATTAATTGAAGGGTATTTTTAAAATGGTATTATTAAAAACAGTCAAAGTAATTAAAATTTACTTATTATATTTAAGTTTAAAAATATTTTTTCTTATATTTAGGTCCAGCAGACTTCCTTTTTTATTAATGAATAATGCAAATATTTATTAATTGATCACCATTAATAACACAATAAATGTCACATTTTAAATGCACAACTAGTAATAAGTGAAATATTCATAAACATTTATTAAATCATATTAATTAGTGGAATTTATTATGGGAGAAAGGATAATTAGTTTTAATTGCATTATTAATGAATATTTGACTTCATGTATTCATTAAATAATATTTCCCTTGATCCCATTTCTTTAGTTATTTATGATTAATGCATATAGATTAAGAAATATTTAATGAAAGTAAAACATTGTTATATTTAGGCAAAAATATCCTTAATTAATAACATGATCTTTGGTGTCTTAACCATTTTTAGTGAGTATTAAATATGAGTATATTTGAAAATATATATTAATTAGACTTTAAAATTCTAAATAAAAATTTGTTTTGGGAAAAATTATTATATAATTAATTGTAATTGTTTCAACTTAACATTTATAAAAGAAAAAATAGTAATATATATATATATATATATATATATATATATATATATATATATATCATATCTTTTATAATATAAAGGAAGAAAGCTTGACACTTTTTCTTAAAGAAATAAGGGTATTTTAGAAAAAAATAGTTATTTTATTTTTTATTACTTAATAAATCATACTATTTTTAGGCTCGAATATAAGAAAAAAAAGACTCAAGTTTATTGGATTGAAATATAAGCAAATTAATTCAACCTATTTAATACTATTATTCCAAAAAAATCCTTGAAATTCAAATTAGGTCTATGTCCAACAAATTAATTAATGGTAGTTAAAAATGACACTCTCCCTGTCCTAAAATAAATGTTGTTTTAGGTTATTTTATACAAATAAAGAAAAACTAATCAATAAATAAAAGATAATAATAATTTTATAAAATTAACCCTAGTGTTAATATTATACTAAAAAGTTAAAGTAACACTTATTAGGGTACTAGTGAAAAACAATTAATATTATGTTGAAAAGTTAATGTGACACTTATTTTAAAATATTTTTTTTCTTTCAAATTTGACACTTATTTTAGAATTGAGGGAGTAATTTTTTTCCCTATAAAATCAAGTAGATTAAATGAGCTTAACTGCTATCTTCATTCCTTTTTAATTGCCAGGTTTCTAGAGAATTTTTATTTCTATTTATCTGTAACTTGTAAAGTTTTTTTTTTTTTTAAAGAGAGAGAGAAAAAGGGAGAAAGAGGTCATGGCCAGTGGGTTCTAATCCTTGTTACTAATAAAATTAACAAACTAACCATTAATATTAATATTGACTGATAAAAAACTTACTCTTTTATCAATTATATATTTACTTGTCTTTTAATCTTTAATTAATTTATACATGCATTTATTAGAAAGTGAAAAGAAAAGAGGATAAAACAGGAAACTCACAAATATTTTATTTAAATCAAGATAATTGATTGCATTTCTCCATTTTTACATAACAACCTTAAAAAATACCACTGTAACAATAGATAAAAAAGAATGAATTGAGTAACATTCTTAATTGGTGTAAAACTAGATATTTTTATTCTTGTTATATTTGAGTTTAGAGGTATTAATTGGTGAGACATTTATTCACCAAAAAATAAAATAAAATTGGTGAGACATTTAAGAAAAATGAATTTTAAATTTACATTTATTATTATATACTCTCTCAGAATTCATATATAGAAGTTAAAAAAGTGATATTGTAAATTGCACTTAAATATAAATAAATTTAACTAATAATTTTATGTTGTTTAATGTTATTATTCCTAAAATACCATTCACTTAATTCTAATTTTAATTATTTTCATTGACTCCTTTTTATTCATGATAACAAGTTTTAATGAACGGTATTCTATAAATAACCTTATTTTTATTTGAAATTAAAAAAATTAAATGATATCTACTCACTTTTTTAATTAGTATAAAATTAATTATTTTTGCTTATACATGAGTTTAAAGGAAATGTTGAAAAAATGATAATGAATTTTAATTGTATTATTAATTAACATCTGACTTTTTGCACTCATTAATTGGTTATAATGCATTTATTTATTTTTTGATATAAATAAATATTTTAAATGCACATTTACTATCAAGTATTGGAAGAATCATAATAAATTTTAACTGTATCATTAATGAATATTTGACCCATGCGCTTATTAATAAATATTTTCTTTTATGCTTTCTATATGATATTTTGTGTAATGTTTCTTAAATAATTAAAAGAGATTAATGTAATATATAAGGCGTTTGTTAAATTTTTTTTTGAAAACAATTAAAAGACTTAATATATAGATATATGGATAAGATATAAGAAAGGTATAGAAAGAAATTTGACAAAAAATTATGAGTGTCACTATAATACTCATTAAATTATTACATTTGAGTTATTTGTTTTGAAAGAATTACATTGGAGAGTTGCTATGAAATATTTTCCTTTTATCTCATTTTTTACCCTTTTCTGGTTATTGCCAAAAATGTTGCTTCCTTTTCTACATTATTGCCCCAATAAAACCTACCCATCCTAATTTAGAATTAGAACACAGTTTAACAGCTACTGGATGGATATTCCGTTTAAACTCGAACCTGCAATCCCATTTTCGTAAATAAACAACAAAGTCAAGGGCCTTTTCATACCCGCAAGCCACCAAACCCAACCTTTACTTTATCTCGAATCAGAAGATCAGGACCGTGGATCTTCATCAATGGAAAAACCAACGGCCACAATTGCACGTTTGACTGAGGTACACATTTTGAAGGTGGAATGATTGGGTTTGACCACAGAAAATTCAGAATTTTTTTTCATTTTCATTAACATAAACTATAGAGACCACCTGGGAAGCTCTGTCTTTGAGTAAGAGAGAGAGAGAATCTAGAGAGAGAGAGAGATAGAGGGGTTTTTTTTTAATAAGATTGTTGTTGGGTTTGGTTCTTCATTTGTTTACTTTGAAGTGGAGGTGTGGGGAGAGAAAGTTGGGTTTCTCTCTCTCGTATCTGGAAAAAGTTTCGATTTTTGAGGTGGGGTTTGAGGGATTTAGGGTTTGGGTTGTTGGGTCGTGAGTGGAATCAGCAACTATGAATATGATGCGGAGGTTGAAGAGCATTGCTTCTGGGAGGACTTCCATTTCTTCAGATCCTGTAAGATATGCTTTTTTTTTAGCTCAAAAAGTTTTTTTTTTTTGTTTTGATCATTATTTTGTTTGGTGAACTGTTTTTGCTGGATAAATGGAAGAAGTTAAGTTGGGGAAAAAATGATCTAATTAATTGTTTTAGGTTTCTGGGATTTGTTTGGAACTATTGAGGATGCTGCTTGTCAGTTTTTTCCTCTATTTTCTTAAAAATATTTTCTGGGGTTTTCATTTTTATTTTTTTAGTTGGTTCTTATGTGATTTTATTATCTTACATGTATCCTTTCTTCCGAGTACTGGTGATTGTGGATTTTTTTTTTGTTTTTTTTGGAAGATTTAGGTGATGTTAGTAACGAGTTTTATGATCTTACCTTTTATATAGTCTACATCTGAGATATATTCTCATTTACTGTTTTTTCTATGTAACATGATCTAGACACAGGATGATTATGTGTGCCTATTTAAATGGAAGCTTTGCTTACATTTTATGCATTACCTAGATTAAGTGACAAATTGAACTTAAAGTTTGGTTGCATTGCTTGCTGGTGTTCCACCTTGAAGGAGTGAATTGGGATGTGTACCTAGTTGTTTGTTCTTGATTGGTTTTTGTAATTAAGCTTTGTATTTGATTATGATGAAACCTAAATGTAATTAACCTGACTTTTAAGTGGTTGAGTAATGAAATTTATGTGGAATATGATTTTTTTTCTCTCTTTCTCCACTAACACTCTCGGAATAATGCATGTCTGGAATATTTTAAGTGAACTTCAAGCTGTTTCTTTCAGGGAGGGGATTCTAACTCAAAAAGGGCCAAGTTTGAACCAGAAACTGAAGGGAAGGCCGATGAGAAAACAAATACCATTGAAACAATCTGCACAGATCAGGAACAACCTATAGACACATCAAAAGAAACTTCCAATGTAGGCACATCCGATGTATCTACAGTAGCTAGAACTGAGAAGTCAGGTTTCGATGAGCTTCCTAAAGAATTAAATGAAATGAAAATTAGAGATGAGAAAAGCAAAAACAACAATGAAAAGGTATTTAATGCCATTCATCTTTCCTTACTTTCCCAAGTTCAGTGCCTATTTTGGTGATTTGTTCATTGCTGTGCTACTCTATAAATGTGTAATCATTTCTAGATTTTTCTAATTTCTTATTCAATCATTATAAGTACATACATATGCAACTTCCTCTTATTAAATTCAATCAATTATTGATTTTACTAAAATTGCTGCTTGCAGGATATAGAAGCTACTGTAGTGAGTGGTAATGGAACAGAAACAGGACAAATAATTACAACTGCCATTGGTGGTCGAGATGGACAACCAAAGCAGGTGATTACTTTATTATTGTTGCATCTCTATTGGTTCCTTAACTCAACATTTTGTGCACTTTATTTGCACAAGTGCATATTAGTTTATAAACCTTAACAGTGGTTTGTTATGTAATATTGAACTTTAATAACTTATATAGTTAAATTTTGTTGGTCTCAGACAATCTCTTACATGGCTGAACGTGTGGTTGGGACTGGTTCTTTTGGTGTTGTTTTTCAGGTATTTATATTGTTTTTTGCAGTATTTTTATAAATGTAGTTGTTCTTTGCTTTACTGTTTTCAGGCTTGTTGATTACTTGTTTGCTTATTGCAATATTCTTTATTCATTCCAGGCTAAGTGCCTTGAAACTGGTGAATCTGTTGCCATAAAGAAGGTGTTGCAAGACAGGAGATATAAGAATAGGGAACTCCAGGTTATGCGCACAGTTGACCATCCTAATGTTGTCAAACTAAAGCACTACTTCTTTTCAACTACCGATAAAGATGAATTGTACCTTAACCTGGTTTTGGAGTATGTACCTGAAACTGTCTACAAAGTTTCAAAACACTATGTTAGGATGCACCAACACATGCCTATCATTTATGTGCAACTTTATACCTACCAGGTAAGTCTAGAAATTTTGAGTTGATTACAGTTTATTCTATTCAGAGTTTTCTGCAGGATTTCTATTGTTAATTGCTTTGTTCATTTTAGTTTTGTGTTTATATTGATTGGTCATGTTATGCCTATTTTGTAGATATGTCGTGCGTTAAATTATTTACATCAAGTGATTGGTGTTTGTCATCGTGACATCAAACCCCAGAACCTATTGGTAAGATTCTTTTGAACAGTTCAGCCTGAATGCTTTAAGTTACATGCAAACACTCAAGATTTTCCCTTTGGATGCTGCAATTGATCAGAATGATCTATGCATTGCTCAACTTCATTAAAATCTTTTTCTTTCTTTTGTTTTTTGGGAGGGGGGTGTTAACAATTTTGAGTGTAGACAATGTATTTTTTAGAAGGAAAGCAAGAGGCTGCTAACAGTGTTACATGCTTGTATAATATGTGATGTGATGTGATTAAGGCCACATGGGAAAGTTTATTTGATCTTTGTCTCTAGAAAAATGGACATGAGTAACTTGTAACTGTACACTGCTTAAAACTTTTCTCTATATTATGAAAGTGGATGGAACTGACTTGTGATGCATATGATAGGTAAATCCGCAGACACATCAGTTAAAGATATGTGATTTTGGGAGCGCAAAGGTGTTGGTAAGTTCCTTTACCTTCTGAATTTGAACTTTTGAAGATATTTTGATCGTATGCTCCTGCGTTTATGATATGATTGCATTTTCAGGTTCCTGGTGAACCCAACATATCGTACATTTGCTCTCGATATTATAGAGCTCCAGAACTTATATTTGGGGCTACTGAATACACAATTGCTATTGATATGTGGTCTGTTGGTTGTGTTTTAGCTGAACTACTCCTAGGACAGGTGAGCATATGCAAGACATTAAGCTGTTTCTTTTTCTTCTCTCCACCCCTCTCTCTCACACACTAAATGGACTTTCTGAGGATTTGGTCCGTGGCATAATACAATGGTGTTTGATCCATGTAACTTAGGTGGAAAAGGCTTTTTTTTTTGTTGTTATCTCTCTTTCTCTCTCATGTTGAGGAGCTTTTATACCAGTTGTCAAAATTCAAAATTTCCATTAAGTTTGTTGTAAGATAATTTTGCATCAGTACTGCATTTATTTTGCTGATATTTTAAATTTAGCATGCTGCTCAGTTTTGGTGGAAATATATTTATGCCAAATTTGTCTCATTTTACTTTAGTAGTGAAGGACGGAAGCTGTCCAGTCTATCTTATTACTTGTACACTTTGGGTTTGATATGTTAGAGATTGACCTTGGAGAGCTGTAGCATAATAGATTTATTGTATAAGTGCTATGACTAATGACTTGCTGTTAGTTGGTCTAGACAACTTCCTTTAAGCATTTGAATTGGAATGAATTTGAAATGATTCCTTTCTTTTAAGACATCTTCCTTGTTCCTATTTACTGGGTTTTTTAGATTGATAGTAATCTATGTTGTATTATTTGCAGCCATTGTTTCCTGGAGAGAGTGGGGTTGATCAGTTAGTTGAGATCATTAAGGTACATTTTTTTTGTGTTCTTCTGTATACTGTTCCCTTGTTTTGCTTTATGATCAGACTTTCCAAAGTTGTGTTCTGTCTACTTATTTCTTCAATCTGAGCTTTTATTATGTACTTCTATAGGTCTTGGGAACACCCACCAGAGAAGAAATAAGGTGCATGAATCCAAACTACAATGAATTTAAGTTTCCTCAGATTAAAGCTCACCCATGGCACAAGGTTAGCAGTTCTTTCTTCTGCTGCTATCTGCTAAAGTATTATATAATATAATCCATAAATGATAAATACTTCCATTCAGACCTGACTGAAAACTGGCTTCCAGGTTTTTCACAAGAGAATGCCGCCTGAAGCCGTGGATCTTGTGTCAAGGCTGCTGCAATATTCACCAAATCTACGTTGCACCGCTGTAAGATGATTTGCTCTTGAAAATGTTACATATTATATCTAGATTAAATAATACATATTCAATCAAACTACAGTTTTTGTATACACATACTCACCAAAGAAGAAAGATGAACCATTCTTAAATGTGATAGTTATTTATGTTTAAAATTATCCATTACCTACCGAAAGTACGTAGTTGGGAGAATTTTCAACACCATCATTAATTAATCTGTTGTCCTAATTGTTTGTTTTTTCAGTTGGCTGCATGTGCGCATCCCTTCTTCAATGATCTGCGGGACCCAAATGCATGCTTGCCTAATGGGCGACCTCTACCTCCTTTGTTCAACTTCACATCTCAAGGTAAGATGATTTGAACTTACATTTTGGTTAAGTGATACATTTCTTGCCTTAGGCATTGCTCATGTAAGAAAACAATGCAGAACTGGCTAATGCACCTGAAGAGTTGCGCCAACGCCTCATTCCTGAGCATGCAAGGAGTTGAATCAATTTGAAAGTTGAAACATCTCTAGGGCATTGTAAATGGGTTTTGAATGAATAGACACCCTCTCCGGCATCGCCACCCGCATGTCCAGGTCTGTTCTTCAGCCTCTTCTGCACAAGTCACAGCTGTGACTATACAAAGTGAGAAACACCTTATAAAGTTCTATCAAAGAACTTAAAAAGACCTGCAGGTGACTCAAATGGATAAAGTGGTACTACCTGGTGATAGGGTTGCAAGCCTTTTTTAAGTAGTTTATAAACTTGGTGCCTCAGTTGTGAACGATATTCTAACGATCGTGTAAGCATGTTTTCATATAGATCAAGTTCGTTTATTAATTATTACTTTATTCCTTGAAATGGACTAAGTGGAATCCTCAATTGAATAGGCTTCTTCGCTTCTCCACAATTCTTTATTCTATATTTTTCTCTATTTTTTTGTTTTAAATGAAAAAAAAGTCTTACATTTCTTTATATAATGCACAGTAACTAAAATTACTGTTATTTAAAATAGCATGAAACTATTTGAACAATATGCGATATTATGCATGGACAAGTGGCGATTTAACAACGAAACTAACTTTATTTGATATCCACGAGCTACAAAATAAACGATGCCGATATTTAAGGCTCATTCATTGATCGCACTGGCTCATAACTGGGCAATAAAGCCTCTTGAATGTTGTTGTTCAGTGATTATTGTCATGTAATAAGTTGAATTGTCCATATCTACCTTCGCTGGTTCTAATTGAATTTAATGAAATGAAAACAATTTCCCTAGTCTAATGAGAAAAATGGTTGACAGTTGACACTTTTCTTTGTCCAATAATTTGTTGGGAAATCAATGGTTTCACAAATAAAATTATTCACATCTATAAAGGATTGTGAGAACATAAAAAAGATTATATCGTATGAAAACTAATAACAAACATAAAGAATTTAACGTGATTTGACCTTTTTTGTTTATGTCCACGAAATCGTTTCAAACAATATGTCACTATCGCAAAAATGGTTACAAGATTGTAACCTACCCCAAAATAGTGTATCACTCTAGAAATCCGAGTATTTCACTCAATAGTTACAATAAATGATAATACTCTCACACAAAGACACTTTTCTCCCAATAAAGTGACTTTGTTTCATAATCTCTCTTCTCACACATTTTCTATTCATGGTTTCTCCACTAATTTTCTTCTCTATTTTATAGTGAACATGGTCACCAACTATAATAAATAAGTTCTCTTGAAAGTTGAAACAAAAATAACTTTCAATGCATCTATTCAACTAATATTCATCTAGTAAAATACAATATTTCACTTTGCATTTAAGCCACCTAAACCTTAGTGATAAAAATACAATTCTCAATATACATGCACCTTATTTTTTGACTTGAAACTCTACATAATTTTAGTGTCAATTGGTAAGATGCATTATCTCTTTTTGGAGGAATTTGTCATCCTTAAATTTTTTTAAGGTTGTTGGTCATCCCAGCAAGGCTTCCAACATCAAGGAGGTTCGTTCGCATCTTCCTCTTTCAGGTTGGGTTAAATGTAACACGATGGTGTGGCGAGCAGCTCCCTCGGTGTTGCAGCTGGTGGAGGTATGTTTGGAGACTCAAGGTCAATGGGTAGCTCTATGGATTGTTTTTCTACTCATTTAGGTGTAACCATGATTTTCTGTACGGTACAAGCGGCTATGGAGGCACTAGAAATTGCTAAAGGAAGAGGATGGGATCAATTATGGTTGGAATGTTGATTCTTCTGTGGTTCCTTGGTGGCTAAGGACTCTTTGGCTTAATATTTCCCACATATTTCGCGAAGGAAACGAGTGTGTTGACCCACTTACAAACTTTGGTGTGGCATGTATCTTCTCATGGTGGGATACTCTTTTAGCTTTTGTCAGAGCCCTTTAGCATGGATAGATTTGGTTACCGAATTACAGATTTGGTTCATTTGTTTCTTGTTTTCTAGACTATTCTATTATACTTTTTTTTTTAATATGTGGCTTGCCACGATTGTGAGGTTGAGCTTGGGGTGTCAACGTTGTTGGAATGTTAAGTTTCAACTTTGATGTTCGTTTGCCAGTGGTTTATTTTTTATTTTTTTAAATTATCCCTTTGTATTTAAATATAAGAAAAAATATATATTTCATGTTAAAAAAGTTAGTTAAAACATTTAACTTCACCAATCTCAATTAAAAAAATATAAAAATAAGTATTGCACTTTTAAAAAGATTATCTCAAAATAAATGTTATATTAGCTTTTTAATGTTATTTTTTCACTAATATTTTTAATAAGTTTTACTTTAAATTTTTAATGTAATATTAATATTAAGGTTAATTTTGTAAGAATTATTATTCTTTTTTATCTATTTATTAACTTTTTTAGTTTGTAAAAAAGAGTCTATGATAATATTTATTTTAGAATGGAGAGAGTAAGTTATTTTTTATTTTAACATTTGATATCAAGAAGTAATTGAAATTAAGAACCCTGTTAAATAAAGAATATTATAGACATGATGTCATTAAATCAAATAAGATTAGTTAAAAATTACTTATATTATAAGTCAACCCTCAATGCACTTTGTTGCTTATATTTAAAATTGGAATTGTAACTTCTAAATGTGGAACATAATAAGAGACAAAAAACATATGAATGGAGCTCAGACACACTTGTGTTTCATCCTATGGAATCAGGAGGGTGATGGACCCACCATCACAGTTTCTTTCCTCAAGGCTCACACATACAGCAGTGGCCCAGAATCGAACCTGGGTCTACAACGTGCTAGCATATATACTATTCTGCCACTAAACCACTGGTACTAGATATTTGTATTTTCCTAATTATTTTGTACATTTGTTCATATTTTTTAATGGTTGTGCTTAATGTGTATGCTTTCAATTCTATGCGCAACACAATTTTTATATTAAATCATAAGCATCCCAAGTGATGATGAATAACTAGCAAGATTCCTTATTAGCATAGAATCTCCTCTCCTTTAAGGTGTGCCTGGAACTATTTTTATCAACTTATCTCTAGAGGTAGTTTAATTGAATTGTAAATTGATAAAAGTTTACACTTTAATTAGTTATAATTGTTTAAACTAGGGACTAAAATTGGTGTTTCTCTGTCTGTATATACATGAAAAAAAGTTGAAGATATTTTTACTTGATTTGGAGCATGAGTGCATATGTTTTGGAAGTCATTTAAATTGGAAACGACATTGCAAAAATGGACTTGTTGGCTAATGTGTGTTTAAATGCTTAGTAGTGCATTTTAACTTTGTTGAAAAGATGTAGCTACTCTTAACATTATGACAATAACTATATCTGCTAAGCAATTGAAGAAATCATCGGCTTGTTAAAACATGCATTTTCATAGAAAATCTCAAGTAATAACTAAGTAAAATGCAAGCAAAAAAGAAAAGTAAAAGAGAAAGCACTTAAAGTGATATACATGTGTAAGATGATTGACTACTGATTAACTCATCAATCAGACAAATTTTTCATCACAGCTCCCTGGAACAACAAATACTTAATATGAATATAACAGCACATTGACATAAATAAAATTTATAGAACTCATGATATTATCAAAGGATAAAGGAAGTACAAAATAGAAAGAAAAAAAAATAAAGAGATCTCAGATGCACATTTCATCTAACTTAAGAGATGAGAGTGATTGACCCTACAATCACTGGCAATTATCATCACAGTTCCCTAAGAAATGCACCAGCCGGGAATCGAACCCGGGTCTGTACCGTGGCAGGGTACTATTCTACCACTAGACCACTGGTGCTTGTTGGTAGGTTTCTCTGACGTAACATATTTATATCTAATTTTGGCTTACATCTACCCTTGCATTTTTTATGACGTGGGTGTGAGAGAGATTTTGCTATGTTTTTATAGAATATCTTCTCAAATAACACACATTTTTTCTTTTAGTTTTTAAGCAAATATTTTCTTTCTTTTGTGTTTAGTAAAGTAAGACATTTTTTATTTATTTAATAAGATGACATATACACTTAGGGATGAGAATAGGTCATGCCGGCTTACAGGGACCTACGATTTGGCCTTATTAAGAAATCTTATAAGCCTGATAGGCCGACCTATATATATATATATTATATTTTTTGGGTACAATTAATTTTTTTTAAAACTTTGATTACTGCTTCATAACTTCTATTCCTATAATCAAGTAAGACTTTAATTATAATTTAGCTATGTGAGTCATGTGCCCCTTTATATTTCTCATTATTTTTATTGGTTTTCCTATTTCTGTTAACGTTTCCTTTTCCTTTAACTTTTCTATTAGTCAGGCTAGACTTTTAAAAAGGTCAGGCCGAACTAAAATAAAAGCCTTTAATAGATTATAAACTAGGTCTAGGCCTCAAAAATTCATTGTAGGATAGACTGAGGCCTTTCAAAGCCTGGCTTGGCCTATTCCCACCCTTATATACACTCCTCTTCTTTTTATGCTATTCAGGGAAGGTGAGAATTTTTTTAAAAGGAAAAAGAGCATTAGTCACCTTAAATTTTATCTCTTTTATAAATAAATATATTAAACTTTAATTTGGTCTTAATTAATCCTGAAATTTTGTCTATTTTACATATAGACACCATAAACTTTAATTTCATTTCAATCAATCTAGCCTTAAATTTTATCTCTTTTGTACCTAATTTCATTTTCATCTCAATTAATTCTTAAAATTCTTAAAATTGATCCCTCTCATAAACAATATCTTGTATTAAATTGGAGTTAAATTACAAACAAAAAAATCTCAATTATTTATTTATTTAATCTCAATTGTTTATTAATTTTATTTTTATAAATCATTTTTCAAACATATTAACATTTAGAATAAAAAATTAAATAATTTTTTTTATTAATGCTATTATTTTCCCTTTATATATATATATATATTCTAAATTTATATTCTTTATTATATTTTAAATATGAAAAAAATGAGCTGTAACAAAAAAAAATGAATGATTACCATTTAATATTAGTAAAGAGATAAATTTGAAATATCAATTGAAATCAAAATAAAGTTCAAGGTGTTTATTCAAAAAAAAGTTAAAGTTTAAATATCACATAAATTTAAATTTCATGGTGTCCATATGCAATAGAAGTAAAATTTAAGGATTAATTGAGACAAAATTAAAGTTTAAGGGAACTTATTGCTGTTTTTTCTAAACTAAATAGAGAAGGTACGAGTGTCATGTGAAAAGATTTCAGTAGAGATAAGTGTCATTTTTTCTTTTAATATATCTATTACCACTTTTATTTTAATTTTTTATCCGAAATATTTTTTATAAATAAAATTAATTATAAAAATATATGAGATGGTACTAACAAACACTATCGTAATCTGGGAAGGAAGCAATTAAAGTTTTAAATATCAACCAACAGTAATCAGAAGCACTAATGATCTTAATTGCACTTTTTTTATTTTTATAAATATGACAAGTTCTTTCATGAGAAAATAAACAATTAAGCAAATACCTAAACTGAGTCTGAGCCAAGTAACACATGACAAATCAGCTAAAACAAACTGAAGACAAACCCTGAAAGATTTATATATAATAAGTCACAATTAATATCTATTCAATTAATTAAATTAAATCTCTTAAATTGAATAAGTTAGTAAGGATATGAGAGATTATCCACATTTGGTTCTGCTTTGAGAAGCAATTACAATTAATAATATTAAAAGTGTGAAAGGTGATTCATTCCCACCGCCTCATTAGCTTCTGAGAAAATGTAGAATGTAGAAGCCAAACATATCGTTGAACCCTTGTTTAACAAGTCAAACAAATATCCGTACTTATGAACGTGTCTACAACTTTCCTGGTCAAATGGTCATAATGTTAATCGGTCTCACCAACGCGCTTTCTTAACGGCTCTACCAACAACTTTTCCAACTCAAGCTTACGTTAAGGATTCTCTTTTATTTTATTTTAAACAAAATGTTTATGGATTCTTGTTCATACTTCATACTCTTTCTTTCTTGAAACTTTATAGTGCATGGTAGCAAAACTAATTAACACGTTTCCACCACGTGGAACTTCAACCTATTTTGCTTCTGAAAATCAAACTAATGAAAAAGACAGACAGATCTTTCGCTACTTGTATAAACAACTTTAATTTTAACAGTGAAAAATGACAATGAACATATTGAACACGCGTTTTTGCATAAGGATGTGTATGCAGAAATCTACGTTGATATTCCATTATCAAATATATGTAGATATCTACGTCGATACTCAATTATTATAATAAAATATATAATTATCAATAACTCATTAGTTTAAGTGTGGAATTAAATTTATTTTTTTAAAACAAGATTTCAATTCTTTGATAAAAATATGTAATTAAAAAATTCATCAAAAATAATTTATCGGATTTGTCGATAAAGGATAATCAATAAAACAAATAAATATTTTACATAAATACCATGAATAAAAAAAACAAATTAAAAAAAGACAAGGATGACATTCAAGCTTTTTAGCAAAGTGTGTCAACTTTCTCACAATATCTATAATCTATAATTGAATTAAAACTGAACTTCTTCTATGATGCTTGACCGTTATAAAAAATAAATAATGTAAATTTAAAAAATTAATCTCTAAATAATGTTGGGGTAGTTCCACCATATCGGAACACCAACAGCAACTTCATTGGACTTATTGCCACCGACATTGATTCGATCACCGCAACCCTTTCTCGGCACCACCGGTTCCACGGCGGGCTTCGAATTCAAACACTCCTCCGTCGACGACGACGTCGCCGCCACCCTCACGGCAAAATGAATGACCCCGTTCCGCCTCCCTTCCCAGTCCCTCAGCCCGTAACTCAGCACCTGCAAGCCATTTTCCGGCACGGCGCCGCCGAGGAAATCGGAGGCGGCGATTCGGGCCACCCCGAGCGGCCGAAAGCCCTTGAACCTGTTACATTGCACTTCGAAGGTTATGGACCTTGCATGCATGGGCATGTCCAAGAGGAACTTCTCGTTCCACGAGAGGAGTTTGGTGCCGTCGTCCTTGGCGGTTCTCGTGGTGCAGCAGTTTAAGGACTCCGCCCGAACGACGACGTACGCGTCCTCCGTTACGCGGAGGTTTTCGCCGGAGATAACGGTGATTTCTAGTGTACGTGTGTTTATTCCCATGTTTATGTTGTTCAAGGTTCGAATTCTCGTGCAGAAATAAACAAATAAGATTGTCTTTAAAAGAAGATTTGAGAAAAAGAAAAAGAACAAAGTAATGTATGTTCCTTGTGGGGAATTGTTTGGTTTGTTTTGGTTGTTGGGTTTTTGTGAAGTAGAAGAGAAGTGCTTATTGTGGTTATATATAGGATTTGTTTGGGTTTTGGAAAGGAGTGCGAAGGAGGGAAAGTGAAATTGGTTTGCAGTTTCAGTTTTTTGGGTTTGTAAATCTATCTTGACTTTTGACTTTGAAGTTTGAACTTCTCTCTACGCGAATGCGCGCTGTTTGGTTTCATATATTTTTCAGAAGAAGTTTTATGGAAACGAGGACGGATATCAATTATATGGTGTACGCGCGAAGGACGCGTGTTACCTTCTAGCAGGAAATAATAATGGAAGTTGCAATTTTATTTATTTATTTGGATTCAATTTTCAGTTTTCATTTTTAATATCCAATTAAACTGAAATGAACTGCAAACATTAATTCTGAATTTGTATTGGTTAATTTTCTTATTCTACCCTTCAGTAAAGTTGAGATTATTTTAACTTGAAATGTATAGTTTAGGCCGCCAAGTTATATTTTATCAAGAGACTTAATACTTTAAACTTTGAACAACAAGCTTTTTCATTTTTTCGTGTATTTGGTTTTTTATTTAATAATGTTGTTCTTTATGAAAAAATCTGCCATTAAAAATTAATGTATTGGTTTGAGACTAACTCTATTCTTTCTTTAGTTTATAAAGTTTCATATGTTGTTGGCTAACTAAATTATAAACTGTACGTTGTTCATGAAATTAAGATGCAAATAAAAACTAAAATAACCATTTAATCAAAATGCCAAAAGATCAGATCAGATTAGTTTGATCGAATTAGATACTATATATTTTAAGATTGATTCAAACGAAACTAAAAATAGCCGTAGCCTTTAAAATTTATCATTTACAAGTAGGGATCCTTATGGGTACGAGTCTTCTGTGAATTTGAATTGACTAGATTTATAAATTTGATTAAAATCAAATTGAACTAATCGAACTGATCAAAATAAATCAAAATATATAAGATTGTTTGATTTGAGTTTAAACACTATAAATATTGAAATTATAAGTGTTGAATCTATTAGTGTTAAATTTTTTTAAGATATTACTTTAAGATATATTATTATTTGTTTTTTTTTTTATATTTATTTTTTCTGTTATGTTTGTAATATTAATGGATCCTATTTTGTTCATTTGTTTCAACAAATTTGGTTGTAACAAAATTTATTTTAAAAAATTAGTTTGTAAGAAATAATTGTACTATTCATATTACTACAATAAAATTTGTTGAAGAAAATTTTATTTTAATCTGTATTAATTTATTTTAGAATAATATGTTGAAGATATTAAATGAATCAATTCTATTACTTTTAGACATTTGATAATATTATGTTAAGTGTCTTGCATGTTTGGATAAATTATGATATAAAATAGTAGTTTTAATAAAAAAGAGATTAAATTTATATGGATAACTCATTGGTCCAAATCAAACCAAACCATTTATGAATAGTTTGAGTTTAAAAAAATTATAAAAATCAAACCGTATCAAACCAAACAAATTTGATTGGATGAGTTTTGAATTTGACCAAAACCAATCTTCACACTCCTATTTTCAATAGTAGAAACTTTTTGGTGCAAATCAAATTTTACAATCCCATACACCAAAAATATACAAGTCATATAACTATTTTTTTTTATAGACAATGATGATAATAAGGTTTTAATTTAGAATTTTATACAAATTATCCAAAATTCTATCACCAGACCAAAAGAAAGCATTTATAAAAGAACCTAATTCGTCCCTACCAAGTAAGCAGGGGCAGTGCTAACCCCTAAAGAATTTTATTTTTTCTTTAAGTATAATACATAAATAGCTGAAGATTAAAAAGGAAAATGCAGGACCTAAGCTTTGCTCAGGTTAATTTTTTGTACGATGCTAAGTAATTTCTAATTTTCTAACAGAAAAGTAAACAAAAAACAAGTGCGCGTAATTATTTAAACAAGTTGAACGATTTAATTACAAAAGGAGGTTGCAAATCACAGAAGAACATACACTAGCAGCCAATCGTCATTACCCCTCAATTTACGTTTTGGAAAATTTCACTGACCCGCACCGTCTCATTTACTCAACACAAAATGAATACTGTGTGAATGAAAAATAAGGATGATATGTGCACGTTACCAAACCATTAGAAATTAGCTTCCCCCTAAATAATTAATTTTTCAAAGAATTCAATTGCAAAGTCACAGAAACTTTGTTTTATACTATAAGTCCAGTAGTCCACTGTAAAAATACAAAAAATACAAACTAAAATCATTAAATTTCCTGAAGGTAACGATGTTTTATATTTTAATTAATATACTGTTATGGTCTTTTTATATAGTTTAAGTTGGGAGTATAAGAAATTCTTTATTCAACCAGTCGATTTCTCATATGCCATTATGTCAAGCTAAATTGAAATATATGGGTGAAAATTACTCGTAATTTACAGAGAAACTTTTAGGTGGAGACCATCGACCAAACTCGGAATCAAGAAAGCTGATAATTAAAGAAACTTGGCATTAAAAATAGATTTTTAATATAAACAAAAATGTGTGAAGAGTATATGCGGGTTTTAACTCGAAAACAATGCATAAAGCTATCTTCAATACTGTGACCACTAAAAAATAATAATGCATGAATGCAGTGTAATTATTTGACAACAAAAATATACTGATAATTTATTTGTTAATTATGTAGTTTTTCATATTATCATAGCATATATTTTACAATTTTTAATGGCTTATTATATATATATATATATATATATATATATATATATATATATATATATATATATATAAAAAATAAGTTTTAACGCATATTATTTATTCTCATTTCAAGTAGATCGAGGACTAATTCCTTCAATTCTAGGTCTCCCTGTGTTAAAAAATAAATTATTTTTGAACAACAATACACTAATACATAGCTGCACAAAATTACATAATATATATTCGGATTATATATGATATTATACTAATTTAAAATATATTAATATATAAATATAAATATCTTTTTAGTCCTTATAATTTAATATTTTTTTTACTTTTCATCATTATAAAATTATTTTTTGTTTTTAATTATCATAAATTATGTTTATTTTATTTTTTTGTTTTTAAAACACTTTAAACAATATTTTGAACAGTAAAAAAACGCTATCTAAATTTTTATAAAAATAAAAAATAAGACAAACATAACTTGTAAGAACCAAAAATAAAAAAAAAATTTACAAGAAAAAAAACTAAATTATATAAATAAAAATATATTTAAATCTAATAGATATTTAGATTACATATGATATTAATAATTCAAATACATATTTAACTTACATATTCTACACTATTTTATGCGTACAGCCAATATTCGTTTTCTTTTTCTTCAAAAATAATTTGCATAAAAAGTAGGGCATGAGATCATATAATCAAAAGGATGATATATCCACGTTGTGGACTATAGCTAACGGGAATATATGTCTCTAATAAGCAGGACGGTGCGGCGGTGCCGACCACCAATAAAATTCATTTTATTTTTAAGTCCTATACGCGCGTATATATAATAATAATAATAACAATAATAATAATAATAATAATTGCGCCTTCAGGTATCTTGATGTACAAATCTGCAATTCTTTTTAAAAATATTTAGTGAACATGTAAATGAGCATGGTGCATGCAGTCAGTTTATTTATCCTGCTAAAGCCTAAACTAATTAAGGAATTTTTATCTTAAAACCTATTAGGGTTGTCAATAGAAGGGTTTAGATAGTTAAGCTCTAACTTTAATTAATGCTATTGTTGTAAAGGAAATATATATTTTTATATTTATATATAAAGAAAGATTTTTCGGTTATACCATACAAAGACAAAAAAAGAACTTCGCAAACTGTGCGATGTATTTACAAAAGGAAGCTGCAGAGAGGGACATGTAGCAGCAGCATCCTCACTTTTTCGTCATTTCGCGCGTGTTCGTAAACTTCACCAACCCGCACCGTTTCATCTAGGCAACGAAGCTTGAATGTTCAGAATTATGGAAAATGAAGATGATTTGCACGAATTAAAATGGATTCGTTTGTTTCTTTAAAATTATGATATTAAATAACATAAGAAGAATATAATAAGACAAAAAATACAAGTTATGAAACAATTTTTTTATTATCATTTGACAAATAATAAATAACACAAGTAAAATAATATAAAATTTATTAAAATATTTAATGTTAATTATCTTAATGATTAATATCAAATTTAATAAGTTTACTGAAATAAGAAAAAAGAAAAAGATTAGAATAAAAAAATTGATGTTTCCTTTTTAAGATGATAACATTAGTTAATTATTATTTTTTTCCTTTATTAAAGAGATATAAATAAATATATATGTATCTTTTTAATACTTTATATTTAAGATAAAAAAAATTATTCTATATCGTTTCCTGTTTCTATTTGTTTGATTTGTAATATTTTTTAATTTTTCAAATCAAACATAAAATAAAAATATTTATTTTATTCGGTATGATAATTTTTAACCAATCAAACCGAATTATAGAATTAAGTAGGAACACCTACCAAGTGTCCACGACTCACATTTATAAAAATACATGTAAGAGGATTGGATTTTCTTCACTTTTTTACTACATTTATAAAAAGTAGGATAAGAGGCGTGCAGGTACTGAACACAAAATAATTTCAAGAGACATGTTTTAAGGAGTCTGTGTGTGGATAGAGGCATGCTTCTGCTACATATACACTAGACTTTCACTTGCTATTCATATTTCCACTATCAACAGTAACTTACGTCAAAACATCAACTTTAACTAAAATCTTTTTGACAAAACTAGAATAACAGAGAAATTATACTTTCAAGAATCTTTTCTAATTGTGAGTATTACATGTCACAATCATATATAGTTATTCACTAGGCAGTCGAATTCTGTTGAATATTACATTCTTTTTATTTCACTATTTTTTTCATTTCTTATTAAATAAATATTTATTGCGTTATATCATTTGGCTAGTCATTTAAATAATACTACACTAGTTCCTATTTGTAAAACTCAATTGACTAATTCAAGATTAAGAAAAATAATTAATTTAGTTTATAACAACAAATTTATATATTTATTTAAAAATATCATTGTCATTAATATTTTTTTCTCTTTTCTAAATGTATGTTAATATAATATCTCTTTTATTTAATTAAAAATATTTTTAATTTAAAAATAATTAATGTATAAAATAATATGAATTAGGTCTTATATAAATGAATAAACAAATTTAAAAAGTTTAATTTTATAAATAAAAATAAAGTAATAATTATTTTTAGCTTATCCAAAAAAAATATATTATACAAACTATCCTTCACCTTCACCCTTAAACTATCATGACAATATTTCCATGAAATAACACGAACCTTATTTTGTCACAATATATAAGTGAATTCAACTTGACTTTCGAGTTTCCACGTACACTCCCTTGACCAACATACAACAAATAAATAAAATTAACAAAAAACAACACATATCTTTAAAGTTCCATCAAAATGGAACACCGCGAACCTTCATGGCTGTGAGAATATGTATTTATACCTTCTTATTTTTTAAAATTCATTAAATTTATAAATAAAATTTTATATTTTTATATTTTATTTTATTTATATTTATATAATTGAACCCAATCACTAGCTCTTTGATCCGTCACTCAAACACCAACAACAACTTCGTTACACTGGTCACCAACTTTGATTCCCACGAAACCATCACCAGAACCTTACTGACCACCGTCCCCTTCACCGGCGCCACCTCCACCCTCACCGCGAAATGAATCACCCCGTTTTCTTTCCCTTCCCAGTCCTTCAACCGGTAACTCCACGTGCATGAAATTTCCCGACACGCCGCCGCCGAGAAAATCCGACACGGCGATTCTGGCCACCCCAACCGATCGAAAACCCTTGAACCTTTTGCATTGCACCTCGAACGTGTGGACCATGCATGCATGGGCATGTTCAGCATCAACTTCTCGTTCCACGAAAACAAACTCGTTTTGTTGCTCCCACTATCCTTCGCCATCTTCGTGGTGCAACAGTTTAACGACTCTGCCCTAACGACAACGTACGGATCCTCCATCACACGAAGGTTTTCGCATGATATAACTGTGATCTCAAGTACTATACCCGAGCTTGCCCCCATATTAGAAAAAACTCAAAAAGTGTGATAGTGATTAGTGAAAGTGTTCAACTATGATGATTCTGTAAGTGTGCTTAAGTGTTTTGGTTTGTTTGTAAGGGGAGAAGAGCGGGTGAAGGGGTTTAGAAGAGCGAGAAAACGATGAGTTTGTTTCTGATTTTTCAGTGTTTTTCGTAACGTGTGTGTGGACTTTTTGACTTTGACTTACTATCAGAATGGATTACACCAGAGAATACGCTACTACGTGTTTGGTTAATTGGTATCTTTGGGAGGAAACTGCTATATAATTATTGGATGGTGTTTTGCTTGGAGAGTGCATTAACCTTTGGGAGCAAGTTTCCTATATGCATTTGTATACGTCATTTTTCTTATTTATTTGATAAGAAAATATATTAATAGAATAAATTGTTTTCAATAATAATTTTCACGTTATTAATATATCATACGATTTTTTCAGAACATAAATTATTGAGAAGGAAAAATTGATTATTTTAGAAAAAATTATGAGATGTAAAATAGATCATTTCACCACAAGGTAAACCTCCGAGTTTTTATAATTATTCATGATTAAAAAAATGAAAAGATATATATTTTTTCCTCAAAATTTAGTTAAAATTAATTTTAGTCGCCCTTATATTTTAAGTGATGGTTTTTGTTCTTGTATTTATAAACTATGGAGAATTTCATCTCTAGTCAAGTTGAAGTGAAGTATAATGCGAAAATTTTCACATTTCAAAAATATAAAAATCAAAATCACTATTTCAAAATATAGAAGCTAAAATCAACTTTGCATGAGCCTTCTGGCGCCAACGGTATGCTAGATTGCTAGTGATGTGAAAGCTTAATTACGCTCAACTACTACCAACCGATCACGTTCTATGCTTGTTTCAAATGAATTCTCAATTACAAAAATAAGATTTTATAACACTGAACCAACAACGATTTTATAAACCAGTCTTTGAAAAAAATACCGTGATAGTTTTGTAAATAATTGTAAATATTTAAAGATGATTTTATTTAAATTTCAAAGATAATTTCTTTAAAGCCGTCTTTGAAAATAATATTTGAAAGTGAATTTTTAAAAATCGTCTTTGAATATGATTTAATATTATGCTCCCTCTCTCTCACGCCCTCACACAGTCTCACTCGCTCTATCATTGCTTCTCTCTCGAACCCTAAACCCTTGACATTCTGCAGTTGCCTTCGTCTGCCATCGCCACCTTCGTCCGCCGTCGATGCTTCAAAGACAGCCAAGTCGTTGTAAGCAGCGGTGTAGGCATCGAGTGATAGTCTGGAGAAGAATTAATCGAGACTGACACCGTCGCCTTGAAAGTCATGTTGTGTGGGGTGCACAGTGGAATCATGGCGGTGTCTCATGTGTAAGTCTTCTTCCTCGCAATAGCATTGTTAGTTGAGGTGTGTGAGGCAATTGATGAGTCCATGGCTTGCTCTTGTTGCTTAATTTGTTTTTGTTTAATCACACAATTAGCCTTTGAAAATGTCTTAGTAAGTGGTTAGTATTTGTTGGAATTGTTGTGTATTTTATATTTATTTTTGTGAGCAACTTGTTTCTTATTGTAGGTGTTCCTGTATCTATATATGCATCTAGTTTTATAATTCATTAATTTGAGTTTGTATGCCTATTAGTGATGTTAATCATATCTAGTGTGCTTAACTACTGAAAATTTAAGTTCATGTGCTTGTTGAAACTAATGGTTTGTTGAATCTATTGTTGTTTACGCTCTCATAGCTTCAATGACTTTTATGTGATCTAGAATATTCTTTTGTGTGTGCCTTTTGATTTTGCATAGATCAATGACTCGTGTAACTTTTAAAGTCAAAATCGTGTAGTGGCAGCTGAAAGTGAATCAAACGGGTAAAAAGGATGATGCACTATTGTACTTACAAACTCTCAAAGTGATAACTGATAACTAATAATACAGTAATACTGTAGTCAGTTAATTTATTTATTTATTTATTTATTTTTAAGTCTCTTAGTCTCTGTACTGTTGTTAATTCAGTTAGTGAGTTAGTTACTCTTTCTATTCCTTGTCAGTAATGAGAGGAAACCCTTTCTTCTTCCATTGATGCTTTGTGCTTCTCTCATAATTCAAGTTCTGAAAGTTCTCATTCTGTGAAGGTTTCACCTTCTCGATTCAATTTTCACATGGTATCAGAGTTCCTTTCCTAGGGACTAGGGAGCTCTGCTACTGCTACAAAAGATTGTTAGTATCAGATTCTCAATGTTTTTTATTTGTTGTTTGATTATTGTATTCTTCATAATCAAGTGACCATGGTGAATCCAAATCCGATTCTGGATCCTTCAAGCCCTTTCTACATGCATTCAAACAAAAATATTATTACTCACTACATTTGTTCTTTATCTTAATGTGCCACTTGTCCATTGATAACACATTCTAAGTGGAGTTTCTGTCTATTCTTGATGTAGGTTAAGCTATTTATGGTAGAGAGGTGGTAATTGGAGTTTCATACATTGGGATGCCTATCCATATTGAAAGAACTGATCATTATCAAGAAGTAATAGCGAGAAATTTGAAATCCCCAATCTTATATTTATTTGGGTGTACTTGTATATCAAATTAGAAACATGGAGTTTTTTTTTCAATTTATTTTTTTAGATCACAATAGTGAATTTCATATACAAGGTGGTGTATATTTCATACTTTATTTAATTTTCTCTTCCTGTATACAATTAGAAACATGTATATTTCATAGTGTATACTGGGTAGTCACAATAGAGGGATTGACAAGACAACTATTGCCAAAGCCTTATGTTTGTGTTCTTCACTCTTTTGCAAACAATATTCCTACTATTAAATCACTCTGAATGATATTCTTATGAAATTAAATAGTCCTGCTATTTAATTAACCAGAATTTAAGCATGATATAGTGCTTAACTTATAGTTATATTTATAGTGTGATCGATGTAATATATTCCTTAATTTGTCAATTGTAATATATAACATTTTGGTATAAAGCCTTGACCATTTTTTGAATGAGCTTAACACTATAATTTAATATACTAGTTTACCCCTTCACTTGATCTTTGGGCTCTAAATGAAAATAACAGGAGATGTTCATTTATGTGAATGTTCACCCAGCCTTCATTAGCAGTTCTGCCAGTTAAATTACTTAAAAAGTCGTTAGCTTTTGCTTTTACTATGCTTATGATATGGTAGCCTTGGCAATTGGCATATGAATTATTAATTAATACATATAATATGCCAATCTTTTAATGGGCTTGGCAGCTATACTTATATTCTGTGGTCAAATAGTAAAAGAAAAATTGTTGTTGGAATCCCTCTTTTCCCAATTATACATTGTTCTAATTACAATAAAGAATAGACTTTTTATTAGATAATATCTTTTTTTCTCAATTTTGATAGTTGAGACTTAAGACTGAGGTCTCAGGATGGATTTTACCTTGTAGAATTCAGATTGTAAAAGAGATTTTTCACATTTCATCGAACTGTAATTAATGGGATTATAACTATTATCATGTTGAAGTGTGGACTTATTTCATGTGTGCATTAATTATCAACACTCAACTTCAACATCTTTGCTTTAAGAAAACCTATGCAGTAAAGGAAGTTGATGAACCTTTTGCCAGTACTAGTGTGAGCACAAAAAAAAAGTTGTGTAGTGACGGTTGCTTATCCCTCAGAGAAGGAGCCTTACACTGATGATATGAACCATCATGGGTTGTACATTGAAGATGAACATTGTACTGGCACGGTGACATTGGCAAAAATATATGAGGGGTCATTAACTATACATCACATAATTTTGACCAATGATGTGGTGAGTGTCTCAAAAGTTCTAAATGATGATGCATCAATTTCTTTTCCAACTTCAAAGGTTCAGTTTGTGAGGTAGGCCAAGAACACCTTTATTGCATGGCTTCGACGTCTTGTGAGACCTATTTCATAAGAGCTATTTGCTTGAGTTGTGTGTATTTGTAACAAAATGAATTTTACACAAATTACTAATATTAACTTATGTTTATTAATTGCATAGGATTTACATAGACCTCCAAAGAAATCAATCGTTGAACTTGTTGATAAGTTGATGTCGATTGATGATCCTTTAGTTGATTTGATTAAAGTTTCCTTTGACCTTTACTAACAGCTTTATTAGGTGGTGTGGGATGCAACTTTGTTTGGGGTAGACAATGATGATTTCTCCTTGTTCTTAGATTACAATGATGCACAACAAATAATCTTAGACAATCACTGTCTAAGCATCACTATTTTACAGTTTTGGACAACATAAGTATAATTTAGTATTATAGTTTCATTAAGTTGTATAGTTATAATATGATTAATAATTTATGTTTTTGTAAACAAAAATAGGGCAATGAATGTCTTCAGTATAGAATTTGGCCATGGTTTTGTGTATGGGTTCTTTGAGTCTCAATCCATACACACACTACTACAAAAGGTTGTTTTTACGACGTCATTTTTAAGGCGGTTATAAAGGACCGTCTTAGATAAAAATGCGGTGGCATTTTTGTAATTCGGGGACCAAATATTCAAATTTACGAAGCACATTCTAAGACGGTTATAAATAACCATCTTAGAATGTAAAGGTCAAACAAGTCAACGATGGATAGCAAAATAGACCGTCTTTGTATTTTGGTTAATATTTTCGTCTCTCGCGTGCGCCCCTTAAATGTAGTTGCGAACATTTTCGAAGCCCAACCAGTCTACCCCGCTGTGCCCTAGCTGAAACCCCAAACACTCTACCTCGCCCCAAAAAGCAGTAACTCGTGAACCTTGTGGATCTCGCGCCGTGAAGATTGTTGGTGTGGAGCTCGCGCATTGAAGATTCCTCATACTAAGCTGCCGCCGTTTGGTCGTGGAAAGTGCGTCTGTGCAAGTCGTACAGGTAAGTCATTAAACAACTACACACATCTATTGATATTTATTTATTTGCTTCATAAGTGCGTCTGTTTCTGCTTTGTGTTGTGACTGGTGTCCCAACATTGGAGAGTCTTAACAGAGAAGATGAAAGGGTTTCATCACCTCTTTTACATTGGAGAGTCCCAACATTGTACAATGCAAAGGATAGACGTGATGAATGTCAAGGTTACATTACAAGATGATTGAATTAGTCACAAATAGAGATCTACCAAGGAACTTACGTGAATAAGGAAGTAAAAATTTACAAATAAATTTAGCTTATGTTTGTATTATAACTATTTATTTTTCAATGCAGTCAACATTGACAACTCCATGTTATTTGTCTTAAGAACAATGTTATTGTATGATTTTGTTCTTTGCATATGAAGGTCAACAAGGACATCAAAAGCATAGCTAACAAGTTAAGTCTCAATTTGTAACACATTTACTCTATTTTTAGTATTATACATCAATTTTTTGATCTTACAATGTACATGTATGCAACTTTCTTTTAACTAGTGCTTTGAAGGAATTCCATGGCAAGTCCCTTAAGAATAAATCTGATGTTGATTGGATTGAATTAAAAGTAAGTAATTTAACCAACAATATTTTAATATGATCAATGACATTTTGTGCATTTGTAAGTATGAAATATAACTAAATTTCATATTGAATTTAAAACCATTTTCAAGTCTAAGTCTCTGGGCGTGATTATTATCTAATGGATTGGATGCAGAACATAGTTGAGGGGACTTTGAAGAATCAATGAGACATGATAAACAACTTTATATATTCTATCAAGAATAATTTATCACACTTCTAATTATTTAATAAGTATTTTGTTGTTTTTAAAAAATATATGCTACTTTACTTTAACATGCTTCATTTATTAGAATTTTTCTTATCTAATATGTTTAACTTTAATGTGTGTTTATTATATGTTGTAGTGAGTTAGTGATGAAACATTATTAGAACCAGAGAGAATGGAAACAATTTGGACAAAATGGGTAAAATAGTTTTTAAAAGTTAGAAATGAAGCACTTAAGAATATTTGAGAATATTTAGGATAATTAAACTTAAATTTTAGAATATTTTTAGGTTGCATTTACATTGTGAACATGATAAATGTTGAATTTTCTTGTTTAATGTAGTTAATTTGATTATGTAGAATAATTTTATTATCATTTATTAGTATTTTTAAATTTATTATTTTCATTGATAATTAAATTTATTTGTTAAAAATTGACTGAGATTGGTTCTGCTTGAAATTACCGGTTGAATTTGTTATCAAAACAAAATGAATATTAAAAAATGATTAAAAGGCATAGATCTTTAACGATATTTATTTTAAAGATGATTAAAAACTGTCACATTTCAAAACCATGGTTAAAAAACATTTTTGTAGTAATGATTTGACCTACTTGCCCAATAAGTTTACTGTTTTAAACCCATAAAAGACGAAAAAGAGCTAATTAAACAATTTTAAGATATTCTTTAATCATGACCGTATTTTTGTTTGTAGAGTACTGCTAGGGAATTTTGGGCTTTACAACCATAAATGAATAAAATGAGTTAATTATAATATGTAAACTTGGAAGTCGAAGATGCAGCAATCAAACGAATTAATTTGAACGATGCACTTCCAAAGCAAAAAGGAGAACATATATAATAGGGGCCAGTTCGTCAGCTCAAAACTTACTTTACCTGTTAGAAAACTTCACTGACACGCGGACATGCATATATATGAATGCATGCACGTCATAAGCCACTAGGTACCATTTACAAATTAAAGAGCTTAGTAATTACGAAAGAACTAAGTGTCAAGATCAGAGAAACTTTGTTTTATATATAGACTCGGTCCATTAACAAAAATAATTAAAACCTTAACTTAATGAACATAAGGTAACTAGGTTTATTTTTTAATGCCGTGTAGTACGAGACTTTTTAGTTCAAGTTTGGAGAACAAAAATTATGTTCATAAATTAACTAGTCAACTTTTCATCATATGTCAAACTGAAATGAAAAATTATAGGGTAATTACTCATAATTTGCAAAGAAACTTTTAGGTGGAAATCATACAACTACCTAGAAATCAGATGCTATGACCTCAGCTGGGTCATTAAACATAGATCGCAAGTAACTTGCTTCACACTTACATTCGCATGGAACAGTACGTAGAAAGAGTAGATGGTTCCCATAGTTTTTAGAATCACCTCATTTTGGACAGAAAGGTTGGAGCTTGCTTTTGTAAGATAAAAATATCATATTTTCTTATATACATTAATATTGCTAAATGTCACAAAACGTTCAGTCAATCTTTTATTAATAATATATAAAAGGTTAGAAATGACCTTCAACCAAAAATAATTTATAAACAAAGATATAGTATATAAATAAAAAAATGTTTAGCAACTAATAAATTAAAAAAAAACATATATTTTCACGAAAGATTTTCTTAAAAAAAAATATTGTTTGATAAAAAAATATTAACATTTTCAAAGAAAATATAAAAATGGGGAAAAGTGTGGGAAAGAATAATATTTTAAATCTCTGAATGTAGGAAAGTAAGAGGATTTTTTTTTCTTAGTAATAACTTCTTTTAACAGATTTTTTTTATACGCGGATGAAAATCATGATCCCATGTTCAAGAAATAAAATCATCTACACTATGTTAATAAAGAATGTAGATTTTATTTTTAACATAAAAGGAGAAGAGTAATACTTGTATCATAGTGCAAAGAATTTATCGTAGTTACGTATTTAATTATCAGAAACTAGTAGCATTTTATTGGAAAATTTAAAAATGGAATAAAATGCTATATAGTCAATACTATTCTATCATAAGATACAATCACAAAAGATATTTAATTTAAAAGGCCATACATATTGTTCCCAACTTTTATAGCTGTATCAATTAAGCAACCATTATTCTTTTGGATACAAAGGGGAGGGGAATTCAATGAGAATTCAACCTCCATATAAAAAAAACCCCTTTAAATAACGTTTTGGTAACTCCACCAAACTGGAATGCCAATGGCAACATGAGTTGAATTTTTTGCTTCCACTTGAATCCCCATGACCTCATGCTCAATTCCTCTATAATTCACCGTCGTTATTTCCTTTTCTTGTTTTGTTTCTGAACACAAATTATCACCTGGTGCCACCATTCTCACGGAGAAATGAATAACCCCATTTCGTCGACCTTCCCAATTCCTCAACCCGTAACACAACATTTGAGGCACACTTTCGGACACAATCTTAGTATTGTTACTAAGTAAATCCGAAAGTGCTATCCTTGCTACCCCAATAGGGCGAACCCCTTTATAATTCATGCATTGCACCTCAAATGTAACTGACCTTGCATACGAAGGAATGCCTAACAAGAATTTCTCGTTCCATGCATGCACTCCCCCATCTCCATTCACCATTTTGGTTGTGCAAGAATTAAGAGATTCAGCACGAACAACAACGTACACGTTCGCCGCCACTGAACTTCGATCCACGCTAATGTTTTCTCCCGACATAACCGTGATTTCTAGGATTCGTGAATGTGATTTTGCCTCCATATCTATGAGAATTTTTTGTATACGTAATTGTAGATATGCACACAACTATGTAACAATTTTGTGTTTGTACGTGAAGGAAAGATTGTTTGAGACAATAGGGTAGGAAGAGCGTGAGGGGTTTAAGTAGAAGAATTTGGACATGAAAAGATTAGGAAAGAAAGGAAGAAACAACACGTAAATTGTTAAGTTTTTTGAATAGAGTATAGGCAGAAGAAGAATAAGAGGTGTATTGACGTTGACCATGTTATGTTTACATGGCATACTGGAAATTGACCTAATGGAAATTTAATTTTCGCTTGGATTTCATATGACGGTTCCGCGAAAAGATTTGCATGTTTAGGACGACTCGTTCGATGCGGAACTTTTAATGCACGCAATTACGTGTCCCTTGCTGCATGTGAACTACTTTAATTTCTAAACAAGTTTTCTTAAGTTTGAATAATTTGTGTAAATTAATGCATTGGAAAGTTTGATGCAACTGTAATTATGAGTTTATATTTTTTTAAGTAAAATGATCATTTTTACCCATATTTGCTTTTCATCTAAACTTTCTCATAATTATATTTTTTATTTTCAATTTGTAACAACTGTTTTAATTAAAAGGGAAGAGCATTGCCAAGAATAAACAAACCCAGATTCCTTATTTGATGGGTTTCTTTCACGTACTTCCAGTGTTTTAGCAGAACCAAGCAAAAGAAACAACGAAGCTACAGGAGAACAGAACATTTGTCACTTCAATCAAGCTCTGTTATGAGCATTGAACCCTAAAAAATGAAGAGAAGATGCCAAATCAGAATCTGGACGAATTTTGATAAATCTAAGTTAAGGTTGGAAATATTAGGGAGATTTTTTTTTTCCTCGTGCTGTCGCGCATATATTGTCATTTGAATAAAACCCCGTTAAAGGATATGAAATGTGTCAACAAATATAATTACTCATTAAATAACTGATTTAATTGAAGTATGGTGATCGATCTAATTTAAGTGGGATACATCATACTTTAAATTAAATTTTCTGCATAATGCTCTAGGACCTCTGCTACTAATTCAGTGTCACTTGACATTATAGAAATCTTTGATAGGCTACTTTCGGAACTACTTGTGCATTATTAGTCATTTTCAATAAATTTGTTTCTCCTTTTCCGATAAAAAAAATTGGTAGTAAATTGATGATTTTTTGCATGCGTTAATTGCATCACTTATTCACTTCATAAAATTTAAATTATTTATAAAAATAAAAGTGGAAACTAGTAGTAAAATACTTGAAAAGTGCATATTGTATGAGGAATTTTGTGTAGTTTTTTTCTTTTTTAAAAAATAGCAAGTAATGTGGCTTTTGGAGATTTTCCTGCGGATTCAAATCCGCTGGTAAAACCTTCCTGGATTACATGCTCCTACCGATTAAAAAATTTTCAGGAAATTAATTACAGATTTTATGCAGGAAATTTTCCTGCCAAAAAAAATTGCACGAAAATCTGCAGGTAATTTCCTGCAGATTTTAAATCTACAAAAAAATCCGCATGTAAATTTTTTAAGAGATTTTAAAAAATTATAAATTAAATTATAAATAATTTTTAAAAATTTCAAAATATTTACATAAATTAATTTTTGTTTATCTTGAAATATCCCGAGCCTCTCTATATAATTTATAGTGTTAATTAGATTATAAATTATATTATTATATTAATATAATAAACTATAACCATATTACTACATATTATATAAAAAAAAACTAACCAGTAAGAAGTATGGTAACATAATAAAAATAATTCCAGTATCACTTCTTGATAGATTTATGTTCTAATAAGTCCAAAGAGACTAAAAAAAGTTATCCAATTAACTCAAATTGATTTTAAATAATATGAAACTCAAACCAAACAATAACAGAAGAAATGAAACAAGCAACAAAACTCTCATCTTAACATCATCTAGAAATATTTGGCCTCAAACAATTTAGTAACATCTTAAGTCGAAACACAACTTCAAAGAGCTAGTGATTGGAGCTTCTTGAGGACACCAAAACTTGAGGGAATGTTTCTAATGAGACCAGGGTCTGATATAAAATCCAGTGATTTAAGCTGCTAGCTAAATTCTTCCAGTTTGCGGTGGGGATGCTAGTTTGAAACCTGTTTTGTGATTGAAAGTAATTTAAAAAGGATAGAGATTTAGATGCTTGAGCTCAACTAACTATGGTAGAAATTCCAAATCTTGAGCACAACTCAGAATTTTCACGGACAGGTAACATACCAAAATTCATTAAACAGGTCACAAGAGACCCCCGGCAGAAGAAAACAACACGAAAATCACAAATTAGCAAATAATTGATCACTATTTATAACTTTTGTATTGAATTAGAATTAAAATTACATGATTGAAGGTGCAATAAAGCAATTTTTATAATATAACAATTCCACTGATGCATTTGGAAGCTATTTTAAAAGCAAAAGGTTGAGATTCTGAACCCTTTCTGACTATTGATACATTTTCAAAATTAAAGCACATTTTTGAACCCTTTTGCTTTTATGAATTAATTCCTCTGCACTTTTAGAAACCTGCGCATGGAGGCCCAAAAATAAGGTTGATATCTGAATTCACAGGCAAGCCATTTATATAGAAGGGTGATTGTATGCAATATATATGTTTAGCCTAATATTGTCTAGAGTTCTGAACTTAATAAGCAAGAAGCTAATTTTCTTTTGAGATTAGAATCTCAATACTAAAATCGACCCTGGTGTTAACAAAAGCCAATTATAATTCAGCATACAACACATCCACCTTATTTAATTAACCTCTGAGAGTGAGAGAGCATTTAGTGCAACAAAATGAAATAGTAGATCAACATGTACGACAGAAAGCTGGGAACAGATGGGGGGAACTGAATAGAAACAACAGAGTAAAATTCAAAATTATTACCTTAGAATAATTGTTCATTCACATCTAATTGTAGCCCAATAGAAAAAGGCACGCAGGAAGGTAAACATCTACCAAAAGTGAAAATTGGGCATAAGTTCCAGAGAAATTAAAAAAAAAATAGAATGTGCCAAACTTAAAGATAAAAAATCATTTTAAAATAAAATTTTCCCTCAAGGATCCCTTGCACACAAAGTTTGCAAGACAAATTCACATATATCATCTTAGCTCTCACATTAACACCACATTCAAAAGTTGAATTCACTAACTAATTGGATGATCATCAATCTAGATTGAAACACGTTCACATTCAATTCACAAGCCATTCATAATGGCTCAGAATGCACTTCAAAGACAACATTAGTTCTTCTAGATAATGTCACACATATAGAGGGCACATAAGAAGACTAAGGTTGAAAGCATCTCACTTTTTATACGTTGTCACACACATAAAGGGCACATCAAAAAGTGAATGATAACTACATTAGAAGATGCACAAGTAGAAAGCTCAAAATGTCCTTAAGAAGACCTAGTGTGCAACATTAGAATGAAAACTAAAAAAGAGACTTTGTGAAATTTGAACCGAAGACAGAAAACTAACACAATAACAACAACTACAACCTTCACATGTTACTTATGCTGAAGTATGCTACTTCAGAATAATTTGTGCTATGATGAAGTGTTTGGATTGATAGAGTTGAACTATCTATAGTGTCATGTCATTTTATCTTAATCTACATCAGAATATGTCCTTTTTTCAAAACATGTCCTCTCAAAACATCTTAACGTGATTGTCAAGGACGAAGTCTCTCTTTATTCGTAATAGAAATAACAACAAGAAAGATTATCAAGCAGTTTAACTAGACATGATTGGAAGATGAGCAACTAATAACAAGATGAACACTCGATTGATTAGGAGATAATAATTTTTTAATAAAAAAATGATCACTTATTCAGAATCAACAACAATATTTCAATGAATTCTAGAAACAAAAACATGACCACAATGTACACCCATATGAAGACATTAACAATCACTTGATTGTGATAGAAACATCAATAATCCAATTGTTTGACATAGTCTCATAACACAAAGAATTAATTATACTCAGGCTTTCAAGTGAAATCAATTTATTTGACTTAAGCATGCAACACAAAAAAATAGGTTGCACTAGAATTAGAAGGTACGATCAAAAAAGTATTCCTTATGAAATATAACTTGATATGAGTCATCCAACTATAGAGTATTAGCATCACTAAGAACAAGAAATCACAAACAACCATACTATCTATGCAATTAAGGCAGAACACCATACTACAACTATATATAATTAGAATTATAAGGTTCCTATAACAAGTATATAACGTACATTTAAGAAGTAAGAATTAAACAATTAATAAGGATGTATTGAGGAATCACAAGCTTCAATAACTACATTCACAACTACACACAAAATAAGGGAGTTAAGTAGTCATGCGTTTACACATCAAGAAAGACACACTCATCCAAGATCTATATATGGTCCAAAAGGTTCTTGCAACACTAATCCACGCATCAAAGGAGAAATAAGCTAACTAACAACATACACACAGAATGATAGAGGTTCGTTAACACATTATCAATCAATATCAAGTCTACTTGCATCACCCAATGGCTTGCCATAATGTCCAACCGCACTTCGCAAATTATAGAGATGGCCAGTCTCGTAACTCATGACTCAACAGTGGATTTATGGTATAGTAGACATTAAGGATGCAAGGCACATACAAGCATTATTATTAAGTCTTATTTAATCATGTAGGAGAAAATACAAATAAAAATTCAAGCATGCTCAACAAAAGTACTCATAAGTAACCACACAGAGTGCACACCAGAATATGGTAAGCACATAACACACTGGCCGAAAGGTTCGACCTGCTCTGATACCACTAAATGTGACACCCTCTACCCCTCACATATATACTAATAAGGAATAAAAAATTCAAATATTAATTAAAAGTATTTTTAAAACATTTTTTTTTAAACAAGTCTTTCAAAGGGGAAAAAGGTTCACATTCATTTTCTTCTACATCATATTCAAACTTGTCCAAATAAATAATAAAGTATTCTCGACTCAACAAGATCGTCTAAGCTTCATACAATTAATATAGAACCTATATCCTAATGTTACATCCTATCAGAGCGTTGTGTTCTCGTGTCCTCTAGGATGAGGTTCTTCATAGTCATCCACCTATTCATCTGCTCCCCCGAACACAAAGTTCAAGATCATCACAGGATCCAAACACAAACAACACACGGGAGTGAGTTATTACATTCCTAACTAATAGAGAAACAAGACAACTAGATATACATATCATATAAACCAAATAAAACTTAGTTACACGAAATTCATGTAATTCCACCACTTTGTCATTCAAAGTTCACTTTTCAATCATCAATTACATTACACTAGAATCACACGCTCTGATCAAGACATAATAACACATCAATTTCATAATAAACAATTAGCAAGCGCATGAGACAGTTATGCTAAGACTCAAGCCTATATGCAATGTGGTACCATGTCAGTGAAAAACCACCCTGGGGCGCTTAGGAGTACATAACAAGACACACCACACAATGGGTTTGTCAGGTCACTCTCACTAAGTAAAATCATAGGGAGACCAGTCAGGGTCACGATGTTTTGCAAGAATACTCCAACCATATGGGATCAACATAGACTTAAAGGAGTACTCAAACCCGGTGACCCCCAAGGCCTACATTCCGAAGAGTCCGTCAGGGCCTCTCCCTCCTGATTCAGGTCCAACCCCTAAAATAATTTTTTTTACTTGCAAACACTGCTCATGAATTATACAATACCCATGACCTTACACTCGTGTTTTAAACACGTTCAACACAATTGCGCTACGATTTAACACTGGTTCCTAAATAGGAAACCTACATTTTCTCTTTAACACTGCGCATCAACGCTTTTCTCAAGATAACGCTGGTCGGGTTATTGTACAATTCATAGCTTACAACACAAATAATTTCACATCAAGTGTTAACTACACACTTATCCACAACTAGAACTCATTCACAATTTCACATCTCATAGTATCACAATTCACCATCACATGTTTACACGTATCTCACAAATTAACACATGTTGAACTTTACACTTATACTCAATCTCAATAACAAGATTATAATCTCAAAGCAACATGTTCTTCTACAATTCATCACATACTCATAATTTGAATCATCATTTCATATCCTCAATATAACAATTTATATAAAAGACTATCACAACATTAGGACTAAAACCCCTTAAATAATATTACACAATTATATCAAAATCATAGGTCGAAATATACAAATATCAAGAGCACAATTTATCAAGCAATTTTCATTAGGACATCAATATTTTATTTATAATCATAAAGGAAAAATTGTAATTTAATAAACATCTCAAAATAAAACCCCAATTTAATCCTCTAAGGATCCCTATACATGTTCTCACTAATCCCCAACTATGAATAACTCATCCCTTACCTCTGAGCGGACTCACGTGTCTTCAGCCAGTGATAGCAACATCTCTAGCAGTTCCCTGAAATTCTTTCAATTATTCCTCCGACTGCTCCGATAGAATTCCCAAACGTCAGAGAGACGGAGAAGAGATTGAAACCTCCACTTATACTGTCTTCATGCGATTCCTTTTTCTCCCTCCAAGAATATTATTTCGCAAATCTCAACGGTGTAAGCGTGCGGAATTGAATTTCGAACAACATATCCAAATTTCATGAAAATCCAACGGCTAACGAAACCGGGATCGTAGTTTTACCGAGACAGTTTTGGGTTTCTGCGGGAAATTAAAATGCTACCATGCGAAGGGTTTTCCTCTAAGCTCAAATATGATTTTGAAATTACCAACGGTGAGAATGTTTGGAATTGGGTTGCGAACATGATACTCAAATTTCACGACGATCCAACGGTGAACGGGTTCGAGATCATCGTTTTTCTGAGACTAGTTTGGTGGGCTGCGGGAAAAAGAAGGGTTTTGAGAGAAGGGGAAAAACGAAAATGAGGCCAAAAGGAGACAGCTGACTTAACATAACTATTTATACCTAGGGTACTCAGCCTATTATTTGCTCTATATTTATTTATTTATTTATTTTTACTAAAAAGCTTTTTAAATTTATTTACGAAAAATTGGGATGTTACATTGTGGTTCAGACCAGTTATCTCCAAGCCAAGACCAGGTGTGGTGTTATGGTGAGGGAAATGTTATGAAGTCTAACAAGTGGTTGACAGTTGTAAAAATCCAATAGGTTATTGATTGTGTTAGTGAAAAATCTCATCTTGAAGGGTAAGGATTGGACCTAGCCCAAGGTTAGAGTGAATCAGTATAAAAATTCATGTGTTGAATTATTTTTCCCTTCTTCTTTGCATTATGTTATTTGTTGTCATATATATTGCATCTGTATCAGAACATTCTAAGCATAAGAATGAATTTCATTAGAATGCATACATAAGAAGGTTTTCATAACAAGCTTACCTATTTTGTAAAATGACATATCTAAACTTAATCATGTTAATTTGTAATAACAAGATTTGTCTTAGATCAGTTCAATCATATGCATCAAAGTATGAAAGCTTTCATAAAATGTGAAAATGATTTTGTGCATGAAAAGTTGGAAACGACATTCTAAGTATTGCATCTACATAACATAAAGTGAGTTTTTCATAATAATAGTGTTTTGAGAAATGTTTTTATTTAAGTAATGAACCTTTGAATATAAGCAAATGTGCATTGACATTAGGTTCTCATAATCACATCAAACATTTCATAATGATTGTTGTGACTAACCACTTAGAGAGAGAGCTTAGCTATCTAAGTACTTGAACTTTTATGTCAAGACTTTCTAAATATTAAGGTAATTTTGAGTAAAGGTTCGAAAATGTTAAAGTTTTATAAAAAAATTGGCAAAATCACAATTCAATCCCTCTTCTTGTGACGTTCTGATCACTTCACCCTTCAATGACTATTATTTGCCACCATCGGAAATTATTTTTGGCAACATCAGCAAACCCTAATGCATACAAAGGAGATCTAGAAAGAGGAAAAATGCATATGTTGCGAACACATATCTGTCAATGCCACCACGTTCTTAGCACAAACAAATTTTGTTACTTTGTAAGAGGAACCAATCATGAATTTTTAGAGTTAAACAAATAGATTTGCATCATAAAAATTAAAGAAATAAAAAAACTTGAGCGAATTTGCTATTTGTTCCCAAATTCCATGAAAAGGGATGATGCATGCTATGGTTGGCCACATTTGGGTTCGTTGCTTCCCACTACTTTTTCTAATTAAACTTGCATTTTCGACAACAAATTGCCAACTTAACAATTTTTAGGAAAATAATGAATAAAAAAACTTCAAGTGATTTGTAGGCAGAGAGCATGTTCTCGGCGAACTCTTTGTGATTAGCGAAGGAAACGAGGGGCAAGTGGAAGAGCTTGATGATTCCTTCACAGATGTTGAAGAGTTTAGCCTCGGCCTTAATTAGATCGGTAGTCATGGATGACAGCAATGTGGTATTTGTTGCCTCTAATCTCCTCCTTCTTGTAGGCGACAAAGAAGAGGTTGTGTTCCTACACATGAGTTCCTCTTTCTCCATGGCATGAAAACATGAGAAAAAAATTAAACTCAAAGATCATTGCTGGAAATCGTCTCCAATGACAGCAAACAATTGTCGATGGTGGAGATTACCGGGGAGAAGAAGAAATATAATGATATATAGTGTGAATAGTGCATCATAATATTGTGAACATGAGATTGATCTAAGAATCAATATTTATGGTCCATAATGGATCACTATTAAAGTGATCTACGATAGTCTTTGCCTCTAAACGATACAATATTTTCTATATTGCTCTTTTATTTCTATTCTTATTCTTTTCTTTTTAATTAATGTCTTTCCTCTAAAAAGATTAGTCTTATGGAGACTCCAAACAAAGAATACTTTAACAGAATTCATATTATATAGTTTAATAATAAGTTGTTGTACTGTGTTCTGAAAAATTGAAGTGGCGCAATCAGTTTTTTTTTTCCTTTTTCTTTTATTAAAAAAACTCTCTAATGAAAAACCGTAAAGTGACTGAGTGAAATGATAAAAAATAAACTGGAAACTGGACCAATCAGTTTGATCAAGAAATTGGTGAATTAATCTAATGTCTAACTCAAATAATCCACATAATCGACCTTTAAAAAGTCAGTCAAAAAACCAGCAAATCAGTTAAAATTTGATAAAATTAAAGAATTACCAGTTCAGAATTGTTAAAAAGATTAGATGAAACTAACCTCGGGGTTGGAGGACGAGCTCATTGACCTCACTTTACCTGTTCGTGAATTTCCCCGACCCACACGTCTCACCTGCGCACGTAAATTAAAGAACTAATTGGTTGCAACTACTGACTAGAAATTAAATTAATTTAGATTTAATTAAATTTTTTATACTTACAAGATTGTTTTTAGATTATTATTTAATTTTTTTTTTCAATTAAGTAGAATTTTTTTTCAGTTTTATTCTATTAGTTGTCGTTAATCGTTTTTCGTTAAGTGATAACATAGACGAAGTATCACATCATCACACCTTGTTACGGACACATCATTATATTCAATGACGTGACACTAATTGATCATGATGATGCGACATTCTATATGTCACGTCATCATTTAACGAAAGAGAATTAACAATAAATGGTAAAATGAAATTAATTTTTTTAGGTAGGTATTTGACAAAAAATGAATTTTTAGGTAGTAATATGAAAACGTTATATTTTTTTAGGAATGAAAAACTTATTTAAGCCAGTATGAAAAATAATTTTTTTGTTAACAAATGATAAGGAGAAGTTTTATCAAAATAAATATAAAAATGGTAATCATAATTTTAAGTTATGTTTAAAAGTAAATCTTATAAGTTAATAAGAAAAAATCGTTTCTCAAACACTTTTATTTGATCAAATATTTATAAATTTATCAAAAAAGTAAAAATTAATTAAAATAACTTGATGAACATATATGTAATTTACTTTTATATAGACTTAAGAAATTTTATCCTATTTATTTTTTTAAGATAATTCCTCATTCAAAATAAAAAATACATTAAATTAATAGGATATTTTTTATTGGTATAGGAATAAAAAAAAATACTATTTGAAATTTATAATAACTCATTTATCAATTTATCATGTTTAATCAAGTGAACTAGATTAATAAGATAGCATTAAAGATGAAATTAAAGAGTTAATATACATACATTTAATATCTGAATAAAGTTAAAAGAGAACTCAACAAGATCAACTGATGAGATATATATTTTGGATTAAGAGAATAGTGAAGGAAGAGTGAGAGAAGATGTAACATGTTACATGTGTACATTGATCATAGATCACAAAACAGCAATTATATATGGTTTAAATAAGTTTTTCATACTTAAAAAATAGGTCTTTTCTGATTATTACCTAAAAATTCATTTTTAGTTAAATACCCACCTGAACAAAAAATTGGTCTCATTTTACTACCTGTCGTTAATTCCTTTCCGTTAAGTGATAATGTGGTAAACAAATTGTTATGTCATCATACTCAATCACTAACACAGCATTGTCACGTCATTAAAGGGATGATGTGACAATGAGATGTTTGTCACAAGGTGTGATAACGTGACACTCCGTCTGTCACGTCATCATTTAACGGAACGTGACTAATGACAGCTACTAAAATGAAACTAAATTTTTTTTTAGGTACTTGGTTGAAAAAGATATGAATGTTAGCTAGTAATTTCAAAATGATCTATATTACAATTATGAAAAACTTAATTAAACCATTAATTTATATAACATGCTTTGCGCTTCTTCGTATTAGAATTATGTGGTTATAAATAAAATTGATTCAATTGATAAAGATTAGACTCGTATCTCATAAGAATGTAGGTTCAAGTCTCACTATTGATATGAAAAATGAACTGTAAGTGCATTTACAAATGACCTAAAATTTTTACCAGAAAAAAAAAAATTGTCATCACTTGAGCTCATACTCGGAAGGACATTGAAGGTTGAAGTGTCACAACCAAATGCGAAAAAACAAACTGATCATTATAATTAATGCAAATTAATGAATTCGATTTTTGATAAAAATAATTTTTATTTAGTTAAATTTTATTTATCTCTTGATTAAATTTTAAATTAGTCAAAGTTTCTTTTTCTTGATAAATTGAAGAGTTAAGATTAAAAAAAAAACCAAACATATGTTTCAATGAGGAAATTTTAAATTTTAAGAATTTCAAATACTTCAATTGAGATTCTTTTATTTTCAAAATTTTGTGTTTAGATAAAAAAAATTAAAATTGTGAAGGTGAAAGAAAATGAATGCAAAGAGAAGAGAAAATAAAGTTTATGTGCTTCCAAAGAGAAGAATACTAATGCGGCATGGAAAGTCGCAGGGGAATCGGGACACGACGGTGTACACCAACACGCATTCAATCAATGGTGCAAGGCATGGTCAGGTCCTTCGCGCTAGCGAGCACCTTTGCTGCGTGATGGGTAGCGACGGCTGCTCCCCTGGCTGGCGGGTGCAGTTTTACGTGTTCTCCTATGTCCACACCCAATCGATGTTCCACGAACTCAAATGGTGTTTCTTGAAGAAGAGGATCATCAGTGTGAGGGAAGAGGGACGAGTTCGAGAACGAGATTTCGGGAATTTTCAGGTGAAAGAGAAGATGAAGGTTATAAAAGAAATACGTGAATGTTTTGGAAGATTCTTCTATCAAGAAGAGAATTTTAATTTCTCACCTTTTATAAAAAAATTGAAATTTCATATTTGTAGTTTAAAATTCTGATTTAAAATTTAAAAAATTTAAATTCTTCATAAAAAATATTTAAACAATGAATTTTAAATTACATAAATTTAAATTTTCTGATAAATTCCTTTCCTCAACTAAATTCTTTATCTAAACGCAATGTCCAAGTATAGGATATATGTCTAAGTACATATCAAGCATATGACTTATACGGTACAAGACATCATCTAAAAAATATCGCTAATATTTGTGTGATGTGAAATTTTTTTTATTGATAGATAAAAATCAAAGATAATATTAAAAGATTTATGATAATTAATGTATATAGTTCAATCATTGAACTAAATTTCTTGTAACGGTTTAACGTGATGTGTAAAATTGAACCGTTGAAACCTTTAAATTTAATGATTGTTAATTATATTAAAAATAGTTATCTTTCAGTTGCTTTGATATTGAAAAAATTCAGGGTATAGTGTGTGTGATGATAGTAACAGTCCAGAGTGGGATTGTTTCAGTTTTAACTTGTTCAAATCTTATTGGGATATTCTTCATGGGGCCAGAACGAAGAAACAAAGCCACTGTCGACAGCCGACAGCCGACAGCCGACAGCCAACAGCCGAAAGCCTTACCGACCGGAGTTTATGCATGCATGAATTCTCATCCTCTCTCGTCTAGATACGCGTGGTGTAAAATGGTTCGTTTCCAAAGTCAAAATTAGGGAAGTGTTACCTCTTTTTGAGGTGTATGGGAGAGAAGGAAAGAGATTGGGAAAAAAACAAAAAACAAATGCAAACCAGTAAAAGAATATGAAAAATGCTACTTTAATAACGAAAAGTTATAACATACACTTCATGTTTGGAATGTATTGTTGGAATGAGTGTATTGGGAAGAAAGATATAGAGAGAAAAAAAAAAGATGAGAGAAAAATTAATGAGACAAATGATGTGATTACTGCAACTCTTTAATAATATATTTATATGATACTTTTTATAATTTGTTTTTATAAAATTAATTATCTTATTTTACTTTTTTTCTATAATTTCTTATTTTTATCCTTTATTAAAAAATATGCTCTGCTTTTTTATTTTTGTTTAATGAATAGCATTATCCTATGAACAAAATAATTTTGGCGTAGAGGCCAGGGAATTTTTTTTACAAGTTCTCAATTTGTCTAGGAATGAAATTTTAAAGGAAAAAAAATCAAAACATCAAATTTACACAACTGAAAAATACTTATTAAAATAGAAAATATAAAATTTTATTGACACGAACCTTCGAGTTTAGGTTAATACTTTCTTTTCTTTAGCGCGCGTGCCAGGGTTTAGAATTAATACTTCGTTTTACTAAAATATGAAGTTGACGTACAAGACAAGATTTCTCTCAAATAACAAGCTTTCGCCTCTGTGACAATATATTAGTGAAATTAAACTTCACATTCCACACCTCCTTGATCAATATTCAAGAAATTAAAAAAACAATAAAAAATACAAATCTTCAAATAACGTTAGGGTAGTTCCACCGAAACGGGACACCAACAGCAACTTCATTAGAACTGTAATCTCTAGTACTATACCCGAGCTTGCCCCCATAGTAGAAAAAAGGGTGTTACTATATGATTGTGTAAGTGTGTTTTGGTTAAATTTGTTGTAATTAAGAGGAGAATTAGGGTGAAATGAGTTTAATTTATACAGTAGTTTAATACATGTAGGGTGTGTAAAATAGAATAATTTTTTTAAAATTGAAAATGAAGTGTATGAATTGTGAGATCAGTAAGAGATGCTTCACATAATTTTTAACCTATTTTTCTCTCCCTCCTCCTCCTGACCAAACACATTAGTAATCATATGATTTGGAATGGGAGAGAGAAAACGAGGAAAAGAGAGAGAAAATTATCAATTTGTTTCGATGTTTTCAGTAACGTGTTAATGGTCTTTTTTTTACTTTTGACTTTGACTAGTGATTTGCACGGCAGGATTCTTGGAAGATATTGAGTACACCAGAGAGTGCGTTGTTTGGTTGGTAACGTGGTATCTTTGAGAAGATTAATTGTATAGTTATATAGTTATTGAAATTGAATGATGTTTTGTGTGGACAATGCATGTGCATGTGCCTTTCAGGGCCGGCTCTGGATCTGTTTAGAGGTGGCACCAAACAGGATCCACAGCTAAAAGAGATTTAAATATTTTTATTTAAAAATATAGTCATATAACAAATTGTTTTATATTATTTATATTGTTTTTATAATTAAATTAAAAAATATATTTTTTATTTCATGTCTTTTTTTTAAAATTAAGATATGACATGTGATTTAAAATATTATTATATTGAATATCAGTTTTTTTTATGTATTATTTTTATAATCAATTTTTAACTCTCTGAAACATATTAACATGTAATTGATCTATTATAATAGATTAAAAATATATTTTTAATAAAATAAAAAACACAGACAAAAAATCAAATTATAAATAAATATAACTATTTTTTTTTAAATGAATAAAACAAAATATAGTATATTAATAAAGAATAAAGAAATATATAATATTTAATATGAAATGATATTTTATTGATGATAGATTAATAAACAATAACAATCAAATTAAACTAAATATAAAATTAATTAAATTATAAATATATAAGTATATTAAAGTTATAAAAAAATGTGATGAGTTTCTCACATATTTATCGAAATCTATAAAATTTAACCGGTATGAAGATAAATTTAGAAAATATAAATTTATATTTTTAAATTTGAACTTATCATGTCTTTTGCAAAGGACTAGGAAAAGTTAAACCCATCACTAATTTATCATGTTGTCATGCATACTTTATGTATATATATTTATGTTATATAATTATTTTAGAAATATATTGAATGATAAATTATTGCATAAGAGTAAATTAAATAAAAAAAATATAATATATCATTTTGATATTTATTAGAATTATATTACTCATTTAATATATATATATATATATATATATATTAATGAAAATATGTGTCTGCTTTTTTATATAAATACAATATATGTTTATATTTTAAATGTTTAAATATAAAAGAATCCAACTTAATTTTCGTGATGAGTACATAAAATCTCAGTACCCGCCTAGTACCTTTGGTAACAAGTTTCCTAGATCCCTCAGATTAATCCAAAGATTAAAATAATAATGAACGTTGTTTATTTCATGACAAATATATATTAGTAAAAAACTTATTAATGATAATATTCTTGTCAGCATCGTACGAAGCGCATAAATTAGTGAGAGAGTAATAGCTTCCTCTTTTTAATTAAAAAATGTTTAATTTGGACCCACTTTAAGTGTGAAATTTTTTACATTGTCAAGATTAAATTTTAAATTTTACATATATCAAACTGTCGAATTTTAATCTGAATTTGTTGGGATCATTAATTTTTTTACTCGCGGTACCATGGAATAAATTTTTTGCGTGTTGGATGTGACACGCAGCTGTACGCTGGTTAGGACTTTGAGGGTTTCTCCCTTCTTTTCTAGTTGTCTTTTTTGATTCACATTGAATTGCAATTGTGACTTCTCGGAAGAAGAAGAGGTGTGAAAAATTAATTTGCTAAAAAAACCGAATTAGTTTTAAATTTTTTTAATTGGTTCGATTTTATATTTGAATAGTTAAATTGATTTAGAAATTAGTTTAAAATTTAGTTGATTTTAAAAAATTGATTCTAAATTAAATTAATTGTTAACTAATTTTAAATTAATTCTAAACTAGTTTTGAATGGGTTTTTAAAGTATTTTTTCAAATAAAAATCAATTTAGTTAACATTTTGTAGAAACAACAGTTCGATTGACCGAATTAATTTTATAAAATAATATACTTATTTTTTCTTCAACTAGATCAAAATAAAACTAATTTGATTTAAATTCCCTTATAATCTTATTCAATCCAAACTAACTTTTTTGAACACCCTGGCAAGTGAATATCCCTTTTGCTCTTGTTTAGTTTTGATAAGTTGTTGGACTTATTAAAAAAACCATAAAGATTAGAGTATAAAGTATAAACTACTTCATTCTATTAATTTTGATAAAATAAAAAAAGTACTTCAATTTTTTTCTCTATTTTGTTTTTCTTATATATTATTTATCTTTTCTTCCAAAAAACTGTACAATTTATTATTTTTTCTTATTTAAAAAAATCATTACATCGATATATACATGCACTTAAGTAATTTTTAGTGGTGAATTTAGCTAAATTGTTAATCAATAGTATTTACATATTGTTGTTTCGAATGATATGAATTCGAATTCCTTAAACAACCATTTCAAATTCAAGTCAATTGATAAAAATTCAGAAAAAAATTCTCTCAATTTAATTTCAATTACAATTGTCATAAATTATTCTACATTTTTTTTTTTACTTTTTCAACTACTCATAATAATATACAAGAATAAGAATTAGTTACAACTTACAATTTCAAATTGTAATTTTAGTGAGAATATAACAATATCATGTTATCTAATTAAATATATTTTTTTCTTTATTTTAAGATACATGTACCTAATTAAACATCATATTAGCTAGACATCACCAAAGTATGTAAATTAATTGGAACAACTTGTTCCAGCTTAACTACAATCATTATATGATAAAGTTATCTCGTTAAATGTTTAATACATGCAACTAATGGGACTCAAACTTTAGACATTTGATTAAATTAAAACAAAGACTTTTCAACTGATTTAGCATTTTTGTCGTCAAGTATGTAGTACTTTAGGAGAAAAAAATACAATAACGTACAAAAAATATATATTTAATTATAAAAGTTATATATATTTTTCCAACTTAATTTTATTGTTGTATCGAGCAAACATTCTTCTTTTCATTACAAACACAAATGAACTTCAAACAATAGCACTTTGGTAACTCCACCGAACTGGAATGCCAATGACAACATCATTTGAATTCTTCGAGTTCACCTGAAATCCCATAACCTCATGCTCAGTTTCTTTAGAATTCACCATCTTTGTTTCTTTTTCTTCTTTTGTCTCTGAACACAAATTATCCCCAAGTGTCACCACCCTCACGGAGAAATGAATAACCCCGTTTCGTCGACCTTCCCAATTCCTCAATCCGTAACAATACATTTGAGGCACACTTTCGGACACAACATTATTGCCACCCAGAAAATCCGAAAGTGCTATTCTTGCTACCCCAATAGGGCGAACCCCTTTATACTTCTTGCATTGCACCTCAAATGTAACTGACCTTGCATATGATGGAACGTCTAATAAGAATGTCTCATTCCATGCATGCACTCCCCCATCTTCATTCACCATTTTGGTTGTGCAAGAATTAAGAGATTCAGCACCAACAACAACGTACACGTTCGCCGCCACTGAACTTTGATCCACGCTTATGTTTTCTCCCGACATAACTGTGATCTCTAGGGTTTGTGAATGTGATTTTGCCTCCATATCTATGAGAATTTTAGTGTACGAAAGTAGATATGCACACAACTTTGTAATATGTTGTAAGAAATGAGTAATTAAAAAGCAAAGTGTGTGATGATGAGTATTGAGGAAAGAATGGTTAATGTTAAGGATGAAAGTGTATGAAGAGCATAGGGGGGTTTAAGTAGATAGGAATTGGATATGAAAAGGTGAGGAAAGAAATGAAGAAATTAAACCACGGTATGTTAAGCATTTTAAGGGAGGAAAACTACGCTGTTTGTTACCGTGTAAACACAAAAAGAGATTAAGAGGTTGGCATTGACCATGAACTTTATTATTATGTACGTAATTTATATGTTCATTGCTATGGAGTTTGCTTTGCATACATGTTTTCTAAGATTTGAATAGTTTTATAATTGTATGGGAAAGTATAATGCAATTACCTTGGAACAACCCCTCATGCACTCTTAAATAATATTATTTGTCTTAAATATAATGAAAAAAACCACTTTACACTAATTAAGAAAATTAATTAGTAGAATTGTATTAAAATATTTTTATTTGAAAAAAGTAAGTCAATGTCCTTAAATTATTTCATTGACATGGGTGTAAAAATGTATTCTTCTATATATGATTTTTAAATTTGCTCTCCTATGATTATTAATAAAAAAAAAATTTAATTCCTTAACTAATACTTTAAGAACACTGATTCATATATTTCATTTATAAATTAAACACTTTTTTTAAGTTATAATTTCTTGGAACTTGATATTAACAATAAAAGAAAAAAATTAAATGACATAAAAAGAGAACAAAAACATTAAATATAAAATATTTTAAAGATAGTCTTATTAAAATTAGTTAAGACACCATAGGTATTATAGTTTTGAGTTTACATTTTTAAAGTAAAATATTTTTTATCCATATTTTTCTATTCATGTAAACTTTCACTTTTTTTCCATTTGTAACATTTTTTATCTATCATATCAAATTGATTCCTTAATAACTTACTCATTAAAAAAATCTTATTTTTTGGTGTTTTTATAATCAATATTTAAATTATTCAATATTAAATAAATCTAATAAGATGCATTCAAACTAACAATTAATGTTTAAGTATGTTTAATTCATATTTTTAAAATTAATTGTATTTTAAAATATATATTTTATTTTCTTTTTTAAGTTAAATTATAATATATTATTTTTTTAAAAGTGTAAATATAATTTATTCATTTTTTATTATTGCTCAATTAACTTTTAATTTAGTCATTGTCCTATAAAAAAATCTATATTTTAAAAGACTCATTCATTGTATGGGGTACTTTTTATAAAATTGTTTCGAGTTATTAATTATAAAAAAATTACCGTTTGATTCTAAGTACTAATTTGAGACTTAATTTGAATCAAGACTTCAGAATTCTTCCAAAAAAAAAAAAAACATATTTCCCCACCTCCACCGCGAACTTCTTGTGGGCCCCAGCTTTTATTTTATTTTTCCCTTATTTTTTTAGGTTAAATTACTCATTTGGTTATTATAGTTTAATAATTCTTATTCTTTTATTCCTATAATTTTGAAAGTGATCTTTTTAATTTTTATAATTTCATGATTCTTACTTTTTTAATTTCTATAATTTTTAAATTAATAAGATTAAAAAAGAATTAAAATGTAAACTATAGAAATTAAAAAGAACATTTTTAAATTACAGGAACTAAAAAAGAATTAAGATATAAATTATAGAAACTAAAAAAACTACTTTAAAATTATATGGACTAAAAAATTAAAAACTATGAAATTATAGGAACAAAATGAATAATTTAACCTTTTTTCTCCTTTCTTTTTACCTATCTCACTTCTCCATGTTTCTTTTTTACCTCTCTATTAAGTTATCATAAATACTATTATTACATATTCTGATTTTTTCATCCAAATTTATTTATAGTTTAATACTCATTTAATCTCTATATTTATATAATATTTACATTTTAGTACTTATATTTACAAATTATTTATTTTGATCTTTACATATATCAGTTTTAATCAATTTGAGTTTTTACTGCTGGAAATAACTAGGACTAAAATAAAATAAAAATAAATGTATAAAGACAAACCGTTTGGTTGAAATTGCTAATAGTTTAAATAAATATTTTTTTGTAAATAAGTGTAAAATATCTTATGTGATAAATTTTAATTTAATTAGAATGCATTATAATCTGAAGATCTTTTATAATGTTATCTTTTCAATATAATTTAATTTAATTTGACATCCTTGGCGTGATCTACTTTAATTTTGTTGGTCAAGTTTAAGAAAACTGTGTATGTTACTTTTGTTGAATTTGACATCCTTGGCGTGGTTATCTACTTTAATTTGATTTTAAAATATTAATTTAGGCATATCCGCCTACATGAATATTCAGGGATCAAAATAAAGTGGATAGTAAATGTTGCCAATTCTTCCACGACGAAAACAAGTCTAATTATGAATAGTTATTCTGACCCAGAGGCCTCCACAAGATAAGCTATTACATGATTTAAGACTATCTAATTTTGACTAATTTTCCTGTGTTATATTATGAACTTCTTTCGTAAATTAAACAATATATAGTTACGTATCACATTACAGACAAGAATATATAGGTTAATTTCTTAACCGAAACAACTATATATCGACATCAATATGAGTTCGTCAATATGACTGAGTCAGCTTAATTCGAAGGAGCTTTAATTCCTGGGGACCCTTTATCCATTACAGTGATGTTTGGGTATTTTCTTAGCTTTTGAGTTGGACGTGACTCATTGGATATGCTTTTGCTTGCGTCTTCAATGTGAACTGCTAAAATATATTTGGGCAAGGTTTAAAGAGATTCAAAAGCAAGCAAAGAGTAACAAATTATAATATTTAATTTGTTCTTATCAATATATCTGTTTAAAAAAGAAACTTATATACAACTTTAATTAGTCACCTGTTTTGCCAAATTTACAATTTTGATCGATTTTCAATTTTGTCCACATTGATTAATCACACTCACACTTGGACATAATATACATTCACGATTTTTCCATTCTTATTCTCATTCTAACCTCAGGCATCTATACTTTTCACTCACACATTGCACTTTTTCTCTCTCACCCAGATTTCACACACGATATCGCTTATTTCATAGATACACGCATGCAAAATAAAGGGCGCAACCACATTCTTATAGACTTATAGTTTTCATAGATAATACTACTACACACTTAATTATAAAATCGATCACGAGAACCTCACCCTTTTTTTCAGCCCACTCCTCACTTTTTTCTCATGCTCCACACACAAATCACGATAACCTCACCTTTTGTTTTCATCACTGATCCTCACATAAATCTTTTCACATTGTTAAAAAAACAGAAAAATAAAATAAAATAAGGACAACAAGTATATAAACGTGTAAAGAAGAAGAAGAGAGGAACAAAAACTTATATGATATATTTCTAATTTTTAACTCAGCTTTTACACACTTTGAACTGTTACAACAATAGCTTAAATAGAGAAATTAACAAGTCCCTAATTGGCTGAAACTTAAAGCTAATCTAAAATAGGCATCATTAACAAATATCTACAAATTATTTTTTCTGGACACAATCAACCTTTTAACAAACTTATATCATAAAATCTGTAGAGATATATAAATATTTTAACATGATAGCAGGAAAAATCTCAACTGCCAACTCATATACTCAAAAAACCATAAATATAATCGTTCACTTTTCTCACAACAACCACATACATTATACATATAGAGGACAGTTTAGAAATGTTGATGACACACCATCATTTGCTTAACTTTTCAAAATCAAATTAAAGTAATTTTAAGGATGTATTTGTCAACAAATTATACATTCAAAAGATAAAAATAATTATTTATTCTTTAGTTAATTCTAATTAAATATTCTAAAAAAGATCGAAAGGGGTATATAGTAATCCATAAATCTTCTAAGAGTATTTTCATTATATTATTGGCTAAATATATTATTTATCTTAAATTTATGAGTTTTATAATGACAATAATATTAAAAAAAATTACATAAAAATTTACTCTAATGTTAAAATTACTAAATAAATACTTAGCTTAAGTTTTATTAAATTTTAAATTGAAAAAAAAATTATAATAATCAATTAAGTAATTCACTCAAGAAACACATTAATCAAATAATCAATTCTAATAGGAAAAAAATATTTAAATAGCACTGTTTAACTTTAAATAACTCATTTGAGATGATATGATGATTCAGAGTCAAATCAACATGGGTGACTAGAAAAAATCAAATCGACATCAATGTGTGTACACCAAATTGTTTTTCACCAAACAATAATAATAATAAAAGTAATACGAAGCAGTAACCCTATTCCAATAGATCTAGTTGCTTATTTTGCTTGTGCTAGTTGTCGATTGAGTTATTCAAATAAACCGGAATGGCAGTAACAACTCCACCAGAAGACGACGAACAATCATTCTCAGCAGCAGCCGGCGGCACCGCCACCCTGACGGAGAAATTAACGACTCCGTTTTCTCTGCCATCCCAATCCCTCAACCTGTAACACAAAGACTGCAAGCTATGATCAGGCACCGACCCTCCAAGAAAATCCGAAACCGCTATTCTCGCCACTCCGATGTCTCTCACCACTCCGGTCTCCGTCTTGCACTTCACTTCAATCGTCAAGCACCTCGCTTGCGGCCCCAACTCCACCCTGAACTTCTCGTTCCACGTGTGGAACCCGTTCTCGTTCCCGTTTGCCATCGCCGTCGTGTGGCTCGTTAACGACTCCGCGCGAACCACCGTGAACACGTTCTTGTTCGCCGGTTTACCCCTTACGTGGAGACCCTCCGCGGACAAAACAGTTAGCTCCAGAACTTTTGGTTTGGTTGCCATGAACTGGGGATTGTGATTTACCTGTGAAACCAGATTTGGATGATGTATCAGAATTGAATAAAGAAAAGGTGCGGTTGCGCCTAGTTTTTAAACTTCACCGTTGCGCCGCAAAAAATATACAGCCAATAACTTTTTGACAAAATTACACAATTGGTCCCCAATTTATCTCTAATTTTAGATTTGGTCCCCTTATAATTTAATTCACAAATTTGGTCTCTCAATTTTATAAATTCCTACAAAATTGATCCTAGAAGTTCGATTTGGACGTTGACTATTAACCTCAAACGTTAACTGTCACGTGTGACTGTTACATGTTAATGTCACGTATCACTGTCTGAATGGTTCTCTGAAAAAACTTCATTTTTTATAGGTAAAATTGTACTTTTGATTCCCCAATTTTACTCCAATTTCGATTTTGATCCCCTTATAATTTAATTTGCACATTTGGTCCCCCGGTTTTATAAATCCCTTTATAAATTCAGTCAAATTTCATTAATGAAGAAGTTGTATTTCAAATTTCAAACAAAAATACCATTGTCATACATAAGTCACTTAAACAGTCGTATACACATAATACCGCATGGGGGAGCAAAAAAAGAAAAAAAAATAGGGGGTTATTACAGAACCTGTTAAACTAAGAGATCTGAAAATTTCAGGCTCAGGTTGAGATTCAAGTGCCACTTTCCCAAGTTGAACAACCCCGGAAGTGGGAGAGAGACAAAGAGTGATTTTTCTCTAAGTTCCAAGTGAGTGAAAAACTTGCGATGAAAAAGAAGTGCGAGATTTATTTATCAAGACCTACCATGTCTCCAGCACCAGTGACTAAACCATTGAAAAGACCAATGTTGCAGGAATAATTTATAAAGAGATTTATAAAACTGGGGGACTAAATGTGTGAATTAAACTCTAGGGAGATCAAAAATGTAATTTTACCTAAAAAAATGAAGCATTTACAGGGAACCATTCAGACGTTGGCATGTGTCATTGACACGTGGCAGTCAACGTCTGAGGTTAACGGCCAATGTCCAAATTGGACTTTCAGGACCAATTTTGCAGGGATTTATAAAATTGGGGATCAAATTTGTGAATTAAATTATAGGGGGACCAAATCCATAATTGGAGAGAAAATGAGAAACCAAATCCGTAATTGGAGATAAAATGGGAGACAAATTTTACAATTTTGCCTAATTTTTTTATATCTTACTTTTATAAAGTATTTATCAACATCGATGCAATTCTTTTCTTTTAATTATATTGGTAGTTTCTATAAAAAAAAATATATCATAAAATTTTGGTTAACCTATTTATGTAATTTATACAATTATCATTATTTTTAGTTTTAGTTTTTAAGTGAGAACTTTTAGTTTTGGTCCTTTAACATTTTTATTTGGCAATTTATTATTGGGAGAAAAAATTTATAATATATTGTTATTTAAAAGGGAACTTCCTCATTGCTATTATTATTACGATAAATTTGTTATTTAAAAATGAATAAAAATATCACTTTCAATATTTCTCTTGTCAATGTTATTATTATTACGATAAATTTGTTTTTTGGGAGTAAATTGAAATTAAAATTTAAAAGGGAACTTCCTCATTTACTCCTCCTAAAGTCTGGGACTTAGGAGGAAAAGCTAAGTCCTGCACTTTGGTTTAGCACAAACCTTACGTTGCAGTACGTGTCTTGCAACATTGTGTCATCATTGCAATAAAACTTCGTGTAATTGATATAAATTATTTTCGTAGAAAAACAGGAGCAAAAACTACACATCTCAAAAACAAAGGACCCAGCGTTTGGTAGAATGGTATACAACAATGTGTTGGTTTCAAAAGTCATCGTGAAACATGCATGTTTGATTGTCCAACTTAAAATTGCGAAGTGCATGATAAAAATGTTATTAAATTCATGATTCACTTAGCCATAGAGGTGGAAATAGATTAGGTCAGGCTTTAAAAGGTCTGAGCTTAACTCACGATAAATTTTTGAGGTCTGAATCTGATTTATAGTCTATCAAATATTTTTATTTTGATTTGGCCTGACCTTTTTAAAAGTCTAGCCTGACTTGATAGCCTTTTTAAAAGTCTTTTTCGCATTGAATATTTAATATTCTGGAGTAGGAGGAATATAATAGGAAAGTTAAAGAAAAAGAAAACATTAACAAGAATAGGGAAGTCAATAAAAATAAAAAGAAATATAAAGGGACACATAACTCACACCTAAATTGTAATTAAAGTCTTACTTGATTATAGGAATAGAAGTTATGCAGTAGTAATGTGTAATTAAAGTCTGCTAGTTTCAAAAATAAAATTAATTATACCAAAAAATAATATAAGTATATATTGGTACCCAAAAAATAATATGAGTATATATATATATATAGGTCGGTCTATCAGACTTATAAGACTTTTTAATAAGCCTAAACCTGATCTATTTAATTTAATAGACTTTTAAAAAAGTCTGAGTCTAACCTTTTAACTAAATAGGTCAGTTCAGATCAGACTTTATATAGATCAAGTCGATCATAGACTCCTGTAGACTGATCTAGCCTATTCCCACCCTAGTCATCCACAACAAGAATGAGAAACTTGTTTTAAACACAGCTTGATTTTTATTAATTAATAATTTGATACGAAAAGTAATTCAACTAGCTAGGAACAGATGTAAAATAATAGTATTTTTTATTTTGGTCTAACTAAAACCTAGAATGACTTTTTATTTTAAACTCGATTATTCATTCTTCATTGGATAGATTCATTTTAGGATAAAGTAATATTTTTAGGTAAGAGATAAATTTCGAATTTTGATTGAGAAAATCAAATATCCAATCAATCACTGGTACCAATAAATTTTGATAAATAATAATAATATATTGACTACATTAATAGTGAACTTCTCGTTGACCGTGTGTTGGTGGGTGTTTCTACTTTCTACATACGGGTCTGGCCAATGAGGAATTTTCACGAGAAATGCACGGAAATACTAATTTATTCAGTAATAAATAAAAGATCTCTTGAAAAATTCAAATGTTGTATTCCTAATTAAGTTATCGGTAACAAGTAATTAATAAACTAAAATTAAGGTTAAATTATTTATATAATATTCAAGTTTTATTGGTGAAAATAATTTTTAATAATATTTATATACTCTAATAAAACTTTGAAATAATTAAAATTTATTTCTCTTAATAAATCAGAGGATTAAGAAAACATATGTATTTCTAAATTGTGTTTTATTCTTGTCTCACCTATCAAAAAATTAATGTTGTTTTAAATATTTACTTATATTTTCTAGTTTCTCCATATTGTCTTTACAGAATTATTTTAAATGACATTTTTTAGTTCAATGATCACTGTATGTATTAAAAAATTCACTCTCAACTAAAAAAAATCATAATTGATATAATTTATAAAATATTTATTTTAAAATTTAACAAATTTATCATCATAATTTATAATTGATCAACAATATAAAATTATAAATTTATTTTAAATTATTAGTCATTTGTACCTAACTCATTTTTTTAAAACTTTTTTTTGGTAAAAGTCGACAAATTTAAGCTCAGCTCATAACCTATTTCTTAATTTCTAATTTTAAGACACAATTAAACAACAAATCATTTGTATCCAGCCATCAAGGTTTTGGTTTTTAAATTTAGAACTCGCTATTCTACTATGGGTTGAGTTAATGAAATGCAGTTAAAGTGTTCATGAGTTGAATTAAACCATGTTCAATTCAATAAGGTCTTTACCCTTTTCTTTCTTTATATTTCTTTTCTTTGTAGTGAATCATTAGCCTTTTCTTTGGTACATGCTTTACCCAATATTTGGATGAGATATGTTAATTATTTCTATAATAAATTTGCATAATATTTTTATAAATTATTTTAAAAAATTTGTACTAAAAAACAGGAAATACAAAATAAAAAAAAAAAGAAAAGTAAAGGGAACTCACATGCAGATTTCATCAACTTAGAGGAGATGAGGGTGATTGACCCATCAATCACTTGCAGTTATCATCACTGTTCCCAAAGTAATGCACCAGCAGGGAATCAAAGCCAGGTCTGTACCGTGGCAGGGTACTATTCTACCACTAGACCCAGTTTTGTGGACTGCTATCCTTGGTTGCCATATGGAGTAAACCATAAATGCAAAGTAAGGTGATTAATTGCTTTGAAAGACACTATGATTATAGTTTTAAAAATTAAATTGGTGAAGGCACTCATTGATGGGTGTCACAGGATTAGTAGTTGAATGACAAAAATGGATATAATAAATATAAAATATAAGTATGTGTATTAACTATGTTATAAGTTTATTAATTAATAATGATAGTTTAGTGATATGTTCATCCTCTAAATAAATTTTAAGTTTTTCATTCAATATCTATTTGAGTATATTATATTTTTTTGTGTTTGCGTTAATTGTTGTATTTTTTTTAAAAAAAGATAATTTTTGTTTAACTGGTTCAACCAAACTGATTTATTTATTCAATCAAATTGAGTAATCGATACAACTATAAATCTGATCGGATTATTTTAAATCACATCGAAACAGAGGGGATCAATTACATATTGATGTGATATACAACTAGACCTGATCAGACCTTCAATTCACAATTAAACTAGCAGCATCAAACTCGTTTTTAAAACTATGGTGTGACAACAAATTAACATAAATAAAATGGAATTGAACATTAAATCCCTTAAATTTTACTTCTTTTTTTTTACAAATAAGCATTCTAAACTTTAATTTCGTTTTAATAAATCCTTAAATTTTATATGTTTTACCAATAAAAATCATGAACTTTAAAGTTATTAAGATTGATATTTAAACTTTAGCATTTTTTATATAAATAGACACCTTGAATTTTAATTGCATTTCAATTTATCCTTTGCACAAATTTTATTTTCAAGTTGTTTATCTTAAATGTTAATCATTCATTTTTTTCATATTTAAAATATAATAAAGAATGAGTTTAAAAAGTATATATAAAAGGGGAAATAATAACATCAATAAAAAATATTTTATTTTTAAATTCTTTTTTAAAATTTTTATGTTTAGAAAAGTGATTTATAAAAACAAAACTAATAAATAGTTGAGATCAAATAAATAAACATCATTAATCTTCTTGATGCAATTCTTTTCTTTTAATTATACTTTTTTATATACAAAATTACAACATAAAATAATATCTAACCATAATAATACACTATCCTGCATAAATAAACTATGGAAGTTTTGAATATGCAACAGTTATTTTTTATATGTATAGAAAAAAGAAAGTGTTTTATTATTTTTATTTATAATGATTTTATTTAATTTGAATAACATTTTCACTCATAAAAAAATATTGGTGGTTTCTATAAAAAAAATATCATAAAATTTTGGTTAACCTATTTATCTAATTTATACAATTATCATTATTTTTAGTTTTAGTTTTTAAGTGAGAACTTTTAGTTTTGGTCCTTTAACATTTTTATTTGACAGTTTATTACTGGGAGAAAAAATTTATAATATATTGTTATTTAAAAGGGAACTTCCTCATTGCTATTATTATTACGATAAATTTGTTATTTAAAAATGAATAAAAATATCACTTGCAATATTTTCTCTTGTCAATGTTATTATTATTACGATAAATTTGTTTTTTGGGAGTAAATTGAAATTAAAATTTAAAGGGGAACTTCCTCATTTACTCCTCCTAAATTCTCGGACTTAGGAGGAAAAGCTAAGTCGTGCACTTTGGTTTCATTGTGTCATCATTGCAATAAAACTGCGTGTAATTGATATAAATTACGCATTTTCGTGGAAAAACAGGAGCAAAAACTATTTTAAGTAAGAGATCAAATTCCGAATTTTGATTTTTTCAAATATCCAATCAATCACTTGTACCAATTAATTTTGATTTATACTACTAACTTTTGATAAATAATAATATATTGACTACAAATACCAGCGAACTTCTCGTTGACCGTGTGTTGGTGCGTGTTCCTAATTAACTAATTAGACACAAGTAATTAATCAACTAAAATTAAGATTAATTATTCATATGATATTTAAGTTTGACTATTAATGAAAATAATTTTTATCTACTTTCTAATCAAATTTCAGAATAATTAAAATTTCTTTCTCTATCGAAGGACTAAGAAAAAAATATTTATTCCTAAATTGTGTTTCATTCTTATCTCACCAATCAAAAAAATAATATTGTTTTAAATATTTACTTATATTTTCTAGTTTCTCTACATTGTCTTTAAACAGAATTATTTTAAATGGTATTTCTTAGTTTAATGACCATGTACTGTTTGTATTAAAAAATCATTCTCAACTAACAAAAAAATCATAATTGATATGATTTATAAAATATTTATTTTAAAATTTAATAAATTTATCATGATAATTATTTTATAATTGATCGACAATATAAAATTATAAATTTATTTTACGTCATTTGTACCCAACCCATTTTTTTTTTGGTAAAAGTCGAGAAATTTAAGCTCAGCTCATAACCTATTTCTTTATTTCTAATTTTAAGACACAACTAAAGAACAAATCATTTGTATCCAGCCATCAAGGTTTTGGTTTTTAAATTTTGAACTCGCTATTCTACTATGGGTTGAGTTAATGAAATGCAGTTAAAGTGTTTATGAGTTGAATTAAACCATGTTCAATTCAATAAGGTCTTTACCCTTTTCTTTCTTTCTATTTTTTTTTTCTTTTTGGTGAATCATTAGCCTTTTCTTTGGTACATGCTTTACCCAATATTTTGATGGGATATGTTAATTGTTTTTATAATAAATTTGCATAATATTTTTATAATTTATTTTTAAACTTGCTCTATTACATTATTTATGTTATTTTACATTTTTCTTTCTTCTCCTTTTATTGATCTTATTTATAGAAAATAGTAATTTATATATAAACATTATCTCCATATTTTAATTAGGTCAATTTTGTATATTTAAACTTAACAGTAGGGATTTTTTTTTTTAATCTTATCAGTTGATATTTAGCCATATCACTATTTATAACCACTATGGCCCAATCCAAGCTACAATGAATGTCTATAAGGATACGTCTCAGGCTCTTAGCCATTCTCTAACAAAAAATGTGATTTATTCATGAAAGCATTTACATTATTCATGTTAAAAATTAACTCTATAACATTAAGCTATGCTGCAACTTTATGATTGAAATTGTCGCTACCATTGCTATAACATCATTCATTTCTCTAAAGATTAGAGTTGACACAAATGGAAAAAAAAAATTACTTTCCATTGCATCTTTTGCACAGAAAAATAAAAAAGTAAGAAAAAATCTCCAAATCGAGGTTTCACCTGTTAATTGATAAATGTAAGTAATTCTCCAAAACCACGATGATAAATTTCTTGAAGCATAAGTTAAATACGTGTATTCTTAAGCAAGTGCTAAATGCAATATCAAACATGAAATCTTCCCTAATTTTGAAGAATAAATAGTAAGATTCCGATCCTTATCATCATACAACTGTTGGAAATGATGTTGAATATCATAAACAATAACTTCTTGAGTCGTGTAGTGATGCTGTCCTAAAGAACAATAAGATTTGAATTTGAAATTCAAAACAATTCTTAAAAAAATTAAATAAATAATAAGACAAAAAGTTTGCACGACTCATTATCCCACAAGCCCATATTTACCAAGCTTGTGCACATGAGATTTGCACTAAAAAAACATTTTAGGAAAAATAAAAAAATTCAACTCATTTTTACTTAGTCGAAATTTTCTTTTTTGGCGATTTTTTTAATACTTAAAGGGTAACTCAAATCGAATAATTTCCTCTGTGCTTCAATTTTTTTAATAGTTAGTCTTATTTTTTTTTTGCATATAAAAACATATAGTTAATTAATTATTCAAATAGTAAAATATATAAAAACATGATTTACATTAATTATAAAAGCTAATGATGTAAATTAGACTTTTCAATCATTATAATGCCTAAGAACTATTTGAAAAACCTGAAGCAACAAATGCTTAATATGCATATAACAACAAAATAGCATAAACAAAATCTGTACAAAAAGACAGGAAATACAAAATAGAAAAAAATAAAGGGAACTCACATGCAGATTTCATCAACTTTGAGGAGATGAGGGTAATTGACCCATCAATCACTTGCAGTTATCATCACAGTTCCCAAAGTAATGCACCAGCGGAGAATCAAACCCAGGTCTGAACCGTGACAGGGCACTATTCTACCACTAGACCACTTGGTGCTTGTTGTTCAAGATTCTCGCTTAACAATAAACATTTATAATGAAACATGCAGTAACGACTGCCCCAGTTTTGTGGATTGCTATCCTTGGTTCAGTGCCGTGGCAATGGTAAGGCCAATTAGGTCATTATCTTGGGCCTCCCACCAATACCTTAATTTTATGTGTATTTATAAAAAAATTAATTTAAATTTAAATTATTAGGTAATATATTTATTATTATTATTATTATTATTCTGTTAATAAAATTATAAAATTTTAATATATGTACACAGATAGATATATTATAAATCACTTGAGAAGTTTATAATTCATTTGAAAATTATACAAAATTTAGTTTTCATTTAAATTTTAAAAAAATCATATTATGATATTAGTTTAATACTTTAAATTAAAACAAACATTAAATTAATTCTATTGAAGAATCTTTTCGTATTGAGTATTTTTTATACATATTAGATTAATCAATTAATTCTATTGAATTAATCAATCTCTATTGAATTAATCAATTAATTGAGTATTACAGTGGAGACTAATTTTGGAGAATTAATCAATTAATTGAGTATTACAAAATATCAATCAATTAATTCTATTGAATTAATCAATCTTAAATATTACAAACATGAACAATCTTTTCATATTGAGTATTTTTTATACATATTAGATCAATCAATTAATATTATTGAGACACAATTTGAACAATTTTTATAATATGAGACTATTTTTGGTTTTTTATTTGATTCCAAAAAAATTAAAGCTTTAGATGAGGATGAATTGAAAAAATATTGTATTAATCTTGAAAAGTTTTTAAGGTTTAATGAATACTCCTTGATTTATTTTCAGAATTGAAAATACTAAGAGAAGTGTTTTAGATTCTTTTCCAAATATTTACATTACATATATAATTTTATTGACAATCCTTGTAACAGTTGCTACTGTTGAAAAAAGTTTTTCAAAATTAAAATTGCTTAAATCATATATAAAATCAGCAATGTTACAAGATAGATTGAATGAGTTAGTTATTTTATATATTGAAAGTGAAATGTTAAAATTACTTGATTATAAAACTCTGATAAATGATTTTGTAGCTAAAAAAACTATAAGATTAATATAAAAATTGATATTTTATATAATATACTAAGTTTTTTTTAAAATTCTTGTAAAAAAAAGACTCATTTAATATTTTTACCTTAGACTACAAAATATCTGTACAGAGCCTGCTTGGTTGCCATATGGAGTAAACCATAAATGCAAAGTAAGGTGATTAATTGCTTTGAAAGATACTATGATGATAGTTTTAAAAATTAAATTGGTGAAGGCATTCGTTGATGGGTGTCAATGGATTAGTAGTTGAATGATAAAAATGGATATACGTAATATAAAATACAAGTTTGTGTATTAATTATGTTCTAAGTTTATTAATTAATAATGATAGTTTAGTAGAATGTTGATTCTATAAATAAATTGTAGGTTTTTGATTCAATATCTATTTGAATGTATTATATTTTTTTGTGTTTGTGTTAATTGTTGTAATTTTTGTTAAAATAATTTTTGTTTAACTCATTAAATCAAATCGATTTACTTATTCAATAGAACTAAGTAACTGGTACAATCATAAAATTGATTGGGTCATTCCGAATCCCATCAATTATATGATTAATATGATATACAACTAAATCTGAACATTAAATTCACAATCAAATCAATAGATTAAACTGATTTTTCAAACTATGGTGTGACAACAAATTAACATAAATAAAAGGGAAATGAGCATTAAATTCCTTAAATTTTATTCTCTTTTTTTACAAATAGATATTTTAAACTTTAATTTTGTTTCAATTAATGCTTAAACTTTATCTCTTTTACAAATAGAAATCATGAACTTCAAATTTATTATGATTGATATTTAAACTTTAGTTTTTTTTTTTTTTTTTATAAATAGGCACCTTGAATTTTAATTGCATTTCAATTGATCCTTTGTACAATTTTTTTCAAGTTGTTTATCTTAAATGTTAATCATTCATTTTTTTCATATTTAAAATATAACAAAGAATATGAGTTTAAAAAGTATATATAAAAGGGGAAATAATAACATCAATAAAAAAATATTTTATTTTTTAATTCTATTTTTAAAATATTTGTATGTTTAGAAAAGTGATTTATAAAAATAAAACTAATAAATAGTTGAGATCAAATAAATAAACATCTGGGATTATTTTTATTCATTTAAATCCAATTTAATAGAAGAGATTATTTATTAAATGGATAAATTTAAAAAGTTAATTGAGATGGAATTAAAATTTAGGTTTTTGCATGTAAAATAGATAGTGTTTAAGAATTGATTTAAACAAATTTAAAGTTTATGATCTCCAATGACTTAGCGATGAATCTAAAGGGGGAGACAGGGTGTGCATACCCCTTCTTTAATATTTCTTATGTATATGCATATTTACTTTTAAGTTGGTTAATATAAAAATTATGTAAATTAATTTTATATGGTGTAAAAATAGGAATGATTAAGGTTAGATAGTATAAAATTGTGAAAAATACTTGTATTTATTATTGTTACAAGAGTAATTAAAGTAATAATTAGTATAAAATTAATTACATGATTATTATTATTATGATAACAATTAAAATTATTATGATTTAAATTAAAAATTAGTTTCAATTTTACTCGTAAAAGTAATATATATTTTAAAATTATTATTTATTAAAATTAGATATTTAAAAAATTAAAAAAACGAAGAAAAAATTCAATCCTCCTTTAATAGATTCTTAGATGTGTCCTAATTGGGCCTATTTTTAAAAGAGATAAAATTAAGTATTAATTGTAACAAAATTAAAATTTATGATATCTATTTATAAAAAATAAGTAAAGTTTAAAGGATTAAATAATTTGTTTTCAAAATAAAATTTGGAAATTGCTTGGGGCACCCAGCCAATTCCTAAATGCGAAAAATACCCTTATGGTATTTTCGGTTATAAATAGCAATATGATTTTTTTATTTCTGCAACGTCCTTTTTTTATGATTTTTTTATGTCATGCATTGAAGTAGGTAATGATGGATGATAACAAGAGCTCGATAGTGATCGATTATATGCAAATGGTGGAGTGTTGAAAGTGGTGACAAACATTTGTGATGGGCCATAAAAAAACATTTGAAGTGGAAGAGACTTGAAATGAATATTGAGGCATATATGATAAGAACCATATTGGTTGAAAACTTTGTTGACATCCTTGAGACGCGTATCTAGAGAAAGATGCTGATTGATATTGTGCTTGTAATGGATGATGTTGGGACATATATCCAGGAACATGCACTGGAGGTACATTGTATTCTACAAATGATTGATGTTGATGATAAACAGGATAATACTGTGATTCAAAATTATAAAGTTAGACATAATAATGAATAATAATATCAATAATTTTTTAAAATTGTAAATTAAACTTACAACCTCAGTCGTTAGTGCTCCTTCACGCGATATATATCGTCTAGTTCGACGTATATTCCATTACATGAATTCTGAATTTTCATGCAAAAAACCTTGATCCATTTCACCATGAACAATATAATTATTTCAATAATTCCATTTGGCAATCTGGTCACGACGTATATGTCACATGATGCAAGAAAATCAACACATTGCTACCTCGCATTGTGTTCACATGTATGTTTGAGAAGCAGGGAAGTTTGAGTTTCAAGAAATTGTAATACGCGGCTTAGTCGACGAGCAATGAACATGTACTATCAATTTGAATGAATGGTGGTGTGATTATGGACAATTTCAAGTACTTCGACTACCTTGCTAGCATGCAATTGCAACATATGTTTTTTGCAATTTAAATTATGATGACTTTGTTGACCCCATATACAAGTTGGAAAATATTTTTAAAGTTTATCAGCATCACTTTCATTTCCTCAGAAGTGAAGACACATGGCCTTAATATTTAGGTCCACATTTTATGTCTGATCCTTCGAAATGATGACAGACATAGGCAGGTCGATCACTACTCGAATACATAATGAAATGAATGAATCAATTTCAAATAGGCTTAAGAAATACTCATTGTGTAGAAGTGAAGGATATAATTGGACTAGCTGTCCATACAAACAAGTATATGACTAATATAATTTCTATTTTTTATGTTTTTCTTCTTTGATCATATCTTTTCTTCTTTGATTCTAATTAAATTTTTTATTTTAATCTTTGACGTCATTATTTTAATATTTGTAAAGCTTTAACTTTTTAAATAAATTCTTTTTATATTAAATTTTTTCATTTTAGTTTTTATTATTTAAACAACATTATAACAAATTTAATGGTCATTGATAATATAAATACTTTTACATTCTCAACTAATCATAATGACGATATAAAATTATTTTAGATAACTTGTTTTCTCTATTAATATTATGTTGATTCAAATGAAACTAAATTTTGATATCTAAAATAAGATATTAAATTTAAATTTTATAAAAAAAAGAAATAAAGAATCATATTAAAGATAGACTGTGGAATCACTAAGGCCAATTTTTGTCCATAGTCAATGGATGGGTCTTTCAATCCAAACTTGAGCATTAATGAGTCGGTAATTAGATCATAATATAGTCAAGAATCTCACCCATGAAACCATTCATTTTTAAGTGTTAAACAACCATAAGCCAACACACAATAGTTGCTTAGATACCTATGCTAACAGGTAAGCAAAACAAAAAACACGATTCAATCCTTGATCAAAGAACCCACCGAAATAAATGATTCTTTCATAGATCAAAATTTGTAGCAAAGTTAATATGGGGTAACCCGACACCATGAGCGTGTTATGTATATGATTTTGGCACCATTCGTGCCTTTTATATTAATACAAATACATATTTGCTGATTAATTTTTTTTTTTTGGCAAAGAGGCATATTTAAAAATATAAATGTTCCTTTCTAGCTACACCCACGAAGGGACCTCATAAACTACATTGTACACATTGCCATAAATAGTCCATCAAGTAGTATATATCAAGTTGTGTAGCAAAAAAAGGCAGTTAATTCAACTAATTAAGTTTCCCTAAATGGCAAGTTAAACAAGAAGTAAGAAATTGACACGAAGATCACTATAATTGTATTGAACATAATGAATCAGAGACTAATCTATATATAAACAATTCTAGACCACATACTGAGCTGATGAGGCCATTCTATTTTTTTTCCTCATCAAACACTCACTCTCTCACTTTTAGACGCACACACTCAATTGAAGTATTTTAAATTAAAATTAAATTCATTTTAGCATACAATCATTAAAAAAAAAAAGATGAATTAACTTCGTATACACCAATTTAATAATATAAAAAGTAGTTTACTATAATTAAATGTAAAAAAATATACAATTAAAGATATACAACGTCAGTTTTAACTAGAGGAAAAAGACACTTGGCAATTTCTTTTCTTATATTCACAATTTACATAATTACTACTGGAAAACTCACAAATAGTAATTGAGCCAATAATTTGCCAGTATTTGGTAAAATTTTACTTAATTTACTTTTCTTAATCCCTCTTCATTCTTCATGCTGTACGTCACAATTTTATATTACAGCAAATCGAAAAGGAAAAACAATGAATGCTTAGCTTTCATTTTTACCCTTCAAAGATTAATTTCTTTGGTAGTTCAACCAAATAGCTGGAATCCCCGTCACAACTCCGGTGGATCTATTACCGGCGACCGGCACTCCCGTTACCGCCGACAACGACGTAGAATTCGAATTACACAAATGTTGTTGTGGTTGTTGTTGTGCCACTTTCACCCTCACCGAAACATTTACAACCCCGTTTCTCCTAACTTTGCCGTCCCACAACCTGTAGCTCAAGAAATGCAATTGATTTTCCGGCACGTACCCTCCGACGAAATCGGAAACCGGTATTCTCGCCACGCCGACACTCTTCGACCCCGTCGATGATGTCTTGCACTTCACTTCAACTGTTATGAACCTTGCATGCAATGGCGCGTCCATCACAAGCTTCTCGTTCCACGAAGGGTAACTCCCTCCTTCGGAATCCACTTTTGTGGCACTTGTGTCACTGCTAGCGTCGGACTGAACCGTCACAAATGTGTTCCCTCTAATGGGTTTTTTGTTCATTTGTAGGTTCTCTGCTGACAAAATTGTGATCTCCACGGTTCTTGACATCGCCATAGATGTATTTATAAGATATATATGTCAAGAAAATCTCAATACTTCCAAGAATTAATCCTTAATTTTCGATCAGATACCCAAGTTAAAATAATTGGAACAAACAAATATCGATGTATACAATATATAATCCTTAATACCCAAGTTAAAATAATTAGAACAGATATCAATGTATACAATATATATAAGATGCTCGACCGTTTTCGATCCTTTAAATAAATCTTAATACTTTAAAGGATTAACCTTTAAACCAAACTCGACCACTCAATCAGATATGGTAGTCAAGAAAAATAGATGTATGAGAGATGTGGGGGTGTTGGATAATTTAATGTTGAATGGAGATGAGAATGTTAAATTAAATATATGGAGTTTTGGAAACGTGAGAGAAAGAAGAGAGAAATAGAGAGGTTGCTTCTAGAATATAACTATATTTATGAGCCGTAATTACAACATACGGAGCGTGGTTTTTGACGGAGAAATGAACGTGTTTGACGTTTTCAATTACGAAGGGCGAACGTTATAAAATGGCTGTGGCCGTTAGACTTGACGGAGAAATGAATGTGTTTGACGACGTTTCCAAGGTTGTTTTATTCTTTATCTAATATTAATATTTAGCTTTTCTTTTTCTTTTTCTTTTAGACTAACCTTTAAAGTAAAGATCTAACAAAATATATTTTATCTCTTTTAATAAAATGCATGTTCTCCAATCCATACGAACGACAGAAAATCAAACTTGTTAGCATTTAGGAAACTTAATTATTTACCAATTACGTGGACCTTGTTGGTAATATTAATATTTAGCTAAAGAATTAAAAAGGGAACGTTTCTGTAGGTATAACGGCTAAGAGTCTATTACAATTTATTAAGATAATTATTCAAATTCAATGGACTGTGGTCTGGGTATGATTATGCAATTTTTTTTACACTATGGTTATGTAATTTGTGTTATATTTTCTTATTAATTATAATTATAATGCTTTTAGAATTTGGGTGGCTTTTTAACGAAACCCTTTTGAGAGACTCCAACATCCCCTTGCCAAGCAATTCCAAGGGAGAAAGTTCCATATTTTTGTTTTAATTGTTCAGTGGTTTTGCCTTTAACGAATTAATTACTTTTTAGTTTCTAATCTTCTATTGAGTAAGGCTTGTTTCAGACCAAGTCAACTGCCCCTGTCATTGTTCAGAAACACAACAGGCTTGACTGTTTCTTTGTGGACAATAAGGGATATGTAGACAGAGAATCTGCAAGTAAACAAGAATGAGTTTGGAAATTTTAGCATAACATGTTGGAAAAACGAATGGTATTTCAATGATCTTTCCTTCCCTTGTATTTGTAATTTGTAATAAAATAAATAAGTTGACATCGATAGGTGCACAGGATGGCCACATATATAAGAGTGAGACAAATTTTCGATAATGATTATACATAATTATTTAAAGCCACATGATTATTTAGAAGTTATATTTTTTTTATAAAAAAAGTTACATGATTTTTATGTTTTAATCTTGATTATTTTTTACAACAAAATCTGATAGCCAAAATTTAGTACTTGTTCTCTAACTTAAAAATCACACTTGATACATTTTGTGTGTCATACTTGTCTGGTGTTAATCTTGACTATATCTGCAGCAAAATCTAGTGGTCAATATTGTCACTTATCCTCACATAAAAAAGTTCTTATCAAGCTATATACACAAATATTCTATTATTTTTAACATTCCACCAACCCTTCTCATTTCTCTTTACTCTTTCTCTTTCTATCACATAAAAAATTCTATCATATCTATATATTTTTTACTATCTTTTTAGGTATTACATAGTGGTTTGGAGTGACCATTAAACTTTTTTCAAACTCTTAAAATCTTAAAAGTATTCGTTCAATAACTTTGGCATCTCAAAGTTTGTATGCGTGAAGCAAATGGAGTTGCAGAAGCTCTAGCAAGTTGTAGAAGCAGCCTGATTTTGCATGATTCTGTTATGGATCCTTAGTCCCTTTGCTTTTTAATTCATGTACCTCACCAAAAATCCTTAACAAGAAATCATAAAATATATATATTTACATAAATAACAAATTATATATATATATATATATATATATATATATATATATATATATATATATATTTGTTGAAAATCATTCTCTTGATTTTCTCGTTGATGATGGGTTGAGATTACCAAATAAGTTAATTCATGATTAAAGAGTTATAAAAATTAAGTCAGCTCAGTTCATTCTAGGTTATTCAGTGTATGTTTGAAAATTGGATAGAAAAGTACTTTTAAGGTATAAGTATTTTTGCAAAAGAATCAAAATCATTGTTTTTATTTTCATTTTTCTTTTATCAAATCTGCATCAGAATGCATATTACAATAATTTCAGCTGTACATTCAATGAGTTGAATCCAAAATGAGTTTATTAGATTCAATTAAAGTAAGTTGGTGGATGAAATTAATCAACTCACCTAAGTCTGAAGAAGAAAAAATGGGAAAAGAATTTTCTATTTGTTCTTGCTAGAGTGATAGATAGAAGCTGACCCTAGGTTCTTTTGAGTATATGAAGTGAATGTCTTTCGGCTGGTATCCAACTATAACTAAGTCTTACGATGGGCTGTTATCTTTGTTACTAACTACAGAAAAAGGCTAAAGGAATCGACCATGGAATGGAACTATCGCATTTGGTAATATTAATAAGGTCTTGCTAACATTTACCTTTCGGTATTGATTAAATTTTTTTAAAAAATATTTATTATGTAAATCATAGGAGAATGTAAAATAATCATAATAACATAATTTTATGTTTCCTAATAAAAATATTTTGTAATCAATATTTTTAAGAGCACTGATTAAAATTTATCTATTAATAAAGATAAATTATGAATTACGTTTTCAGATGCTTTAAAATTCAGAAATTAGTTTTCAGAATGTGTTAAATGCATTCAGGAACATTTGTCTATTGACAAAAATCTATTTTCTTTTTTTTTACAGCAACAAAAATATATTCTAGAAATTAATTTTCGAAAATGGATACTTTTTTATAATAAAAAAAGCACAATGATAAACGTTTAGCAATTACAGTGCGTTAGGCCTTTGGGCAAAAGTGGAACATATATGTCATGTCATGCTATTCCTAACAAAATTATGTCACACTCCTGAGTAGGGGTGGATAAACGGACTCAGGTCCATGGACTGGTCCGCGAGACCTGCGGTTCGTGCAAGTAACGGATCGATTTTTTTAAATAATTCATAGTTACGTAATATTTTTGGGCTCACCCCGCTTAACCCATGGACTGTGTGGGTTTGACCCGCGGGATCTTCGAATTGCCCGTAAGCCCGCTTAATCCATGGTTTGAGAATCTCACCAACTACAGCACCTTAAGAATCTCGCTTAATCCAGATCTTTCATTGCTGGCTTGTGATATTTTGAGCGTACAAATTACAAATATGGCTTTCAAATCGGCATTTAGTATTGGCTCACGGGTGCTTAACAAATATCTAACTAGGCTTCTTGGTGATAATGTGCAATCCTTGATATATACTAAAAATTGGTTACTAGGATTTGATGAGTAAGGTAAATAATGTGTAATAATTGTTGTCTTTTAATCACTTAACTTGAGTTGATTTTAATATTTATTATCATTTTGAGTTTTAGGAAAAGAATATGAAGATGTGGAGATGGAGAAGGCTCAAGTTACTTTAAATATGGAATCATTTGTTATTGGAGATGTTTAAGTTTCATATTTTAGATTTATTGCTTGAATTTTCTTTTGTTAAGACATTATTTATTTTATTGATGTAATTGACTAATTGTTGATATTTTATTTATATTTGTCTTGAACTTAATTTGATTGTGTTGCATTTTTATTGAAATTGAAATTCTTTTAAAACTAAGCCTGCGGACCAACCTGTTTGACATGCGGGATTCGGGGTGGGGGGAGGGGGACTAATTTATTAAGTTCGTATAAGAATGCGGAGCGGGCTGATCCGGTCCGCTGTCAATGCGGACTTATGTGAGCGCACCTTATGCGGGGCGAGCCGACCCGCTTATCCACCCCTTTCTGACGTGAGATTTAGCAAAGAAAAAGATAAAGATGGTTTTTACCTTGGAGAAGATTTATATGTTTATAAAAACAAAGATGGTTAGGAACACTAGGATAATTTAATTTATAGTCTGATATTAAATAGTAGAATAATTTAAATTATGAAGTCTTGGACAGTTACACCATTCCTTAAACTTCTTGCTGGTTTTTCAATTAATGTAAATTTTATATCCTAATTCATTTTTTTGTCATATTGAATTTTAATATATTAAAATTTTTGTTTTGATGATTTATTATCAGTTAAATAATGACGTAACACCATCTCAACCGATAATATATTAGATAGATATGTTTGGAAGATATTACATCATTACTTGAATGATGACAAAAAGTCAAAATAAAAAATTTGATATATCAAGAATTGAATGTAACAAAAAATTTATTAGAAATTTAAAATAAAAATCAACCATTTATCATACACTTAAAATAAATTTAAGCCTATGTAATCTAGTTAACAAACAAAAACACAAAAAAGAGAAAGCATATGAAGTAGTAAGAATACTTTACAACAGAAATGGTATAGATGATTTACCCCATTATTGCGGTTACCAAAATCCTTTATATGTAAATTAAACGAAAGAAATTCATCAAATCAGTCTCTAAAATTACAATTTATCAATAATTTTAGTCCTTACAAATAAAAAACCCTTCAAATTGACAAACATCAGCCATTGTAATTCTGACATGGACCTAGTCAATTTAATCATTGATTTTAGCGACTTTAAGTCATTTTAATCCCTAAATTTGATGTGCATAAGACAATTTGGTCCCCAAATCTAGGGACTAAATTGGCAATAGATTGTCAAATTTAGGAAAAAAATTGACAATAGTTGTTGAATAACTTAAATTTAGAAAATAAAATTTGGTAATTTCTAGGATCAAATGACTGCCCATGCTAATTTTAGGGACCAAATTGATTAATGGTCCGTTTGATTGGAAGGGAAACAAATAAGGGAAAATAATTTGAAATTTAAATTAGAAAGAAAATTTTCAAATTTTATTTCTGGAAGTCAGCCTTCTCCTTTTTCTTTCCCTTTTCACTTCAACCAAAAAAAAAAAAACTTTATTATCCGTTTTTTCTTTTCTTTTTATTTTTTTCCTCTTATTTTCTCTCCTACCTAACATAGGGTAAGAGTTATCAAAGTCAAGGAATAACTTTGCATTGTGTAATATAAGGAACCAAAATCATTTGTGGTGTTGAATTTAGGGACTAATAAAGTGATATTTTACTCCAAAACAGAAGAAATGGTATTTATATTCTTTTAAAATGTAATATTTCTAAGAAATATACATCCCCTATTCCAAAATTTATCAAGGGAGCTTACTAAAAAAAATACATATCTGATATCTCCTTATGCTTGACAAGCAGCATTGGATGATCACTTTACCTCGGTGGATGTAGTTTCGTCATATACTTCATCTAGATGATTTTTGAGAAGGTTACTAAGATACTCTACTTGTTCGAATGCTCCTTGAAGTTCCTCCCACTACAAGAAAGAGCCCTATCATCAATAAATTCTTCCAAGACAAATCAAGATTGCTATCAATTACAAAGTCCTTAAATTGTCAGGTTTAAGAACAACTCATATCCGCTACTTTGAACATAAGCATTGAAGAGGTAATCTGCTTTTTGGTAAACAAAATTACAGAAGTTTAGGGTGAAGCTGGGGGGAAGGTTGCCACATTCTAAGGTCAAGACATACAAATCAAGATTTCTATCAATTATTCGTCATGGCTTATTGAGATAGTGATATTCACAGAGAGGTCACATGTGTGTGAGGGTGCAAGTACGTAACAATTGAACACCATCAAGTGTGGTTAAATTGATTGGTTATTCCTCAAGAAAATTTGGAATAATGACAGGTGTAAATAGAGGCAAGAGGGTTATGATCAAATGTTTCTGCCGAGTGTAATTTGAAAGATAATCACTCCAACAATATGCCAAAAGGCACATACATTGCCAAGAATAAATTTATCTAGACTATAGTCTTGTTACTGAGTTCTATATGCTGCATGTGTTAACAACATGCCAACTAATCAAGATGTGTGTTGACATATGATCAGTTTCATGGTCTTATGTTTTTCTATTTTGTATGAGAAAAAATGTCAGGGAAAAAAGTGGATAAGATATAAGTCTGAACTATGACATAAGAGAGCTCACCTTCTGATAGGATATTGATGCGACTTTCCAACCAGCAGCAGTGATGTATCGGCGTTTTAACATGGTATGTCCTAATGGTACACCTAATATAGACAAAGATAATAAAATAATAAACCAGTTAGTTAAGATTCAACAGAAGGTTATGAATTTAATATGTACAAACAAAATACACACCAGTATTTCTTGAGAAATGAGTTGGACCATCAATCTCCAGAGCAAGCTTCTTATCAACAATCACAGCATCCAAAGTGTAACCATCCACAACAAATTCTTTGACCCATTCAAGGCCGGTGCTAACAAGAAGGTGTCCAACCTCTTTCTGAAATGATGAAGTTATTTTCTGATTAAACCTTTTAGTTTTTCCAGAAAGAGCAACTTTATCCTCAAGCTCACCACATAATGACAACTGAAGATGTGGGAATTCAAGCTTCAAGCACTGGTTTACAAGATGAACCTGAGAAGCAAACATGATATCCTCCCTATACAGCTCTGAAATCCTTTGCTCCTCATAATGGCTGAGAGTTTTCCAGACATGAGAGAAGAAACTCCTAGCCATTTGTCCAAAGACGGCATAGGACCAAGCTATAGTCCCAAGCTGATCCCTAGTTAAAGTTAGTACAGGAGAGCCAAGAGATCCATTTGAGGCACCACTTCTATCAACACTTATTTGTTCATGATTATTTGATGTCTTTTCACCTATGCAACCTCTCAATTGGCTATGATCTTTGAAGACTATGTCTAAAGAATCAAATATAGGGTCAGCAGGCTCATATAGAGAAGCAAAAGCCCACAAAAGCTGAGCAAGTTCTTGTTCTTGGAAAGTGTGAATTATGTCTGAAGCCCTTTTTGAAAACTCTGAGAAAAGATCAGGAGCAGAATGCTGCATTGCAGCAAAGGCACCTGCAATATTAGCAATGTTTTGAGAGTTGAATTCCCCAACCTTGGTCAGTGCAACCTCTGCAATTCTATCCATTTCAGAAAGATAAAGCAGCTCGCCTCCAATTTTGGACAATGCCCAAGATATGTTAGAGACTCCTTGAGCTGAGCATTCAGGTAAGGCTGTCATGGCAATGCTCACAAGCATAGACATCTCTCTTTGTCGAGCAAAAGCCAATCTTCGAGTTCTCATCATAGAAACCTTCTCCATATTCTTAGCAATGCGATGAAGAGCAGTGGCAATGTTCAATGGGGATAGAGGTGAGGGACTAAGGCCTTTTGCAACTGCAACAATTGTTTCATAAGTAACCTCTAACACATCATCTGCAGTCTGTGCTTCTGTAATTGCTTTGTTCAAGTTGATTTCTTTTCTATGATCAGATGGCCCAGAGAACTGAGAAAGCCTATTGACAAATTCTTCCTTTGTTTTCTCCTTCTTTTCTATAAACATTCCATCATTAAATATACTCACTCTCCTTTTCAAATCACCAACATCAATCTCAGTTTCCATAGGCTGTGGCAAGTCTTCCTCCAAACTAAAGTCAAGATCTTCTATTTTCTCAATTTTCTTAACTATTTTCTTCTTGCTTTCCAACTTTTTCTTATCCTTCTTCTTTTTCTTCTTAACAGTAACCATATTTTCCATCAGATGAGCCATGCCCCTTGCTTCAATTGATTTCAGTGCTTCCTTTCTCGCCCTCACACACCAATCCATTCCGTCAGTGGCTTCAAGCAACATTGACCTCTTTTCTTTTTCCCTTTTCTTAGGAGCTCGGTAACCAAACGGATCAAGTTCCCCGAGGAACTCCGATTCCCAGTCTGTATTAGAACCCTCTCCTTTATCATTACTATACAATGCAGCAACAATAGCCCCTCTAGAGCTAGTGCTGGTGTCTCTACCTAATTGTGCACAGTTACTTCTCAAGGTGCAGGATTCGGGTTTTCGATTTAAATGCCCAGTTCTTGTGATCACGGGGAAGGTATAACCAAGTCTGGGAGTGAAACCAAAGGGTTTTAAGCAACTTTGGTTATGCAAAGAATTCAGTAACCCTTCCATAGCTTACCCAAAGAAACAATTTCAATCAAATAGATTTGACTATGCAACTCAATGAAAAAATCAATCTTTCTCAGTTCCCTCCTAATAAATCCAATCAACAACTCACAAAAGGGGTTGTTCTTGTTCCTACAGGAGCAGCAGACATGAATTGCAACACCTTTCAACATAATAAATAGAGAATAGCAAATAAACTATACAAAATCTGTATGCAATGTATTGGAAATTAGTGGCAGATGCAAAATACAAACTCAATAAGCCGTTCCAAAACTCATTCACAGTTTCAAAAAAACAAAAACAAAAACAAAAAACAAAACTGTGTTTCAACTTAAATATGATATATGTCATTAACAACAAGTCCTAAAAAATATTTGCCTTCCAAAAAAATAAAATTCCTAAAATTGATAGAGAGAGAACCCATTAGCGGATAAAAATGGAGATTTTGAAACTCAGCAAGAAGAAGAGAAGTCACACCTTATCTTCAGTGGAAGGGACTGAGAGAGCATAAAATCCCACGCAAATATTGTTTGAAGAACTCTTTCTGGTTTTCAGATAGAATAGAACTGATCTTTTCTGATTAGGCTTTTTTGTTGTTTTTTTTTATTACTGAGGAATTTTTTTTATTTAAGGATAAGTTAAAGTTATATCTACATATACATGACCAATCCAGAAATTTTTTCTAGTGTGAAAACAAATTATAATGTTTTTATACAAAAATATTACAAGTTTTTATAAATATAATGTGTAGGTAGAAAAATCTAAAATACCTATATTTTTACAAATTATAATTATTCAATATATATTTTTATATTTTTAAAATATTGTATGATTTTTTTTATTGTAATTACAATAAAAAATTAAATTTAATGTGATATAATTAATATTAATTTATTATTTTTTTTAATCTCGTATCTTTTTACATTCATTTAAAAAAAATTATGAGAACAAAATAAATTTTTTATGGGAAACAAAAAATAAATGTTATTCGATATATAAAAAAATTCTTGGGGACAATTTTCCCACACCAAACAATGTGGATCTGGCATTGTATACATCTGAGAGAGATTAATAATTACAAAATATTGTCTTATTTTTGTTATTGGGTGTATAAAATTTTGTAAACAGGAAAATAAAGTAACGTTTTATAATTAATATTGGAGTATTTTTAATTAGTTCTCGAAACTTATATAAGTTGAATATTTTACTTCTTGATTTAAAAAAATCATTAATTTGAGTCATTTTTAATTAATTTTTTTACTTTAATTTCATAGAGTTGATGGTTAAGAAAATAACTTTAAAATTATAGGAAGCGTACGCATCGAATCATAAAAAAACTACGCATAAAAAAATTATAGGAAATGTATCCATGTAATTATATTTTTTTTATTATGATATAGGTGTAAAATATTCATAGAATTTTAAGGGTTAATTTATGTTTATTTAAATAAATATTTTGTTAAAGCAAATATGTCTAAAACTGCTTTTTTTTTCAAACTTCATGTAGTTTGAGTTCTTAATTTACTTTTATATTTAAAATTATTAAATAAAAATCATTTCCTTAAGATAGTTTTCTTTTGCAATTGTTTTTTCTTTTGAAAATTAAAAGGTTATAACTTTTTTGTATAAACATCAATGAAAAAACAATAGGCTGGGATATGATCTTTTTTTTTTACTGAAGCAAAAAAAAAGAGATTTAAAAAAAATTCATAGTTCCAAAGAATAAGGATACATTTTTGTTCTTTTGTTTTAAATAAATAAAATAAAGACCAAAAGTACAAAAAAATCACTTTTCGGAAAAAAAAAAGACCTTATAAGCATCCTTCTGAATAATGGAGAATTAGGGGGAAAATGTTTCGTAGTCTTGAAAAAACCATCAGCAAATCTAATTGCAATTGACTTCTCAAAATATATGGTTAGTTTTAATCTCTCCATAAGGTCTTGATATCTCTTATTTGAGTGGAACAATGATGATAAGGAGAAAAATTATAATCAACCAATTTAATGGCCATTAAAATATTTGTTTTAATGAGGAAGGTTTTGGTGTGAATTAGAGACTTAAAAGGCTAATTATATGTATAGGAAATTAGTTGTTTTCATTAACTGTACAAGTTCATTATATTTTTTTGTAAATAATTTTTTATTTGATACCATCCATCTAAAAGATGTCGATGTTCGATGTTCCTCGTAGACTGCAAGCACCCTTTATAGGCTTTTGTTTTTTTTTTTTTTAAAAAAAATATAAATTATATTAAATTTAAAATGATACAAACGAGATTTTTATTTTTATACCAGGATCAGGATTTAGTTTTGGTTTCGAGGGTTTTGTTGGCAGAGTGTGACAATTTTATTAAATTTGTTGTGAATACATGTATTGTCTTATCGTTAGATGCTTGTTTCACTCACAAATACAAGTATTTTTTAAAACTCCATGCTTATAAATTTTAGCATTATTGTGTTGTACTACACACTTTAACCGTTTTGTTAAATTTATAATCTAAAATACACTTTCATCCAAATTTGATGTTTTCCTTTTACCACTGTTGGTTACATACGTTTCATATATGTTATATTATTACTTCAATCACGCTATAAACATTATGCTTGCAATTATAAATATTAGGATTTTTTTGTCTATTTGTTGTGAATAGGTAATATCAAGACAATCTAATTAAATATATGCTATAAAAATAGATGATGTGCATTTTTATATTTCTTGGTTCTGATTTAAGAGATTATCAGTCAAGTTTTCATTTTTCTTTTAAGAGATTTAAATATAAGTACAATTCAATTAAAATATGTTGAAAATAGAAATAAGTAAAGCACAAATTTACGAAGTATGAGACTAAGATAGAGAGGGGGGGAACAGTAACTGAATGTGCATTGTGGGACAAATTTGTTGAAACTAACATAAATTTAGGTTAGAGAAAAAATTATCATAAATTTACATGATTGAAGAAACAAAATTTTAAAGGAATGAAGAATATCTTAAAAGAAAAAGAGAGAGACACAATTTTGCCAACAAAGGTTATGGCAGCGAAGGGTTTATGTTAGGTTTCCAAAGTAATAATATTCATACTCTCTTCCATTGCTTGAAGGAATAGTGCACAGGGTAGTGTCACAAAGAAGAAATAAATGTTTTATATAATATTATTTATTCATACTAGTCATTTTTTCTCTCTCTTTAATGGAAATATGTTTTAAAATATTGAATAATTATAAAATATAATATTTTTTTATTACTGACATTTATTTTTAAAATTTTCTATATATCTAAATATAAATATAAACTATATACAAATGCAAATATATTTATAAGATAATATTTTTAGAAACAAATATTTATATAAATCAAAATAGTATAATATATATATATATATATATATATATATATAACTATGTTAATATATCTTTTAAATATTTATATGCATATATACTAAAATATGGTTATATATAAAATTTAAAAATGATTGAGAAATACATTAAAAATATAAATTGAAAATTTAACACATGTACAAGACACAAAATTGTATTATATATACAATACAAAAATATTTCTAAATTGATCTTATCCTTTAAAATACTCTTCCATAAAATACTCTTTTCAAATTATCAATAATTTTCTCATCATTACGAAAGAATTATGCATGTTATTTTTAAAATTGTTATAAATTATCTCTTCATAAATATAAATATAAGACAAAAAGAAAAAGGGGTCACCTTTTTTTTTTCTTATCCTAATCTTTTTTGCGTAAATAAAATAAAAAGAGACTTCAAAAAAACTTAAAGGATTATTTCGTTTATATATATATATATATTCTTTTTTTTTGCATATATCTTTATACAAAAGATAATTCTATCTATGCTAAGAATTTGTTAGTAAACTATTAACATATCCTTTACACTGATTTTAAACATAAAAAAATTGTAAGTTTTTACTAGAAGGGTAAAATAATTATTAAAAAATTATATTTCTAATATAATCAGCATTTGCTTTCTCAATACAAAATTTATGGCTTGTATATGTTTTAAATCAACAATAAAATTTGATGTTAATAAAATTAATATATTTATTATTTTATTTACTTATTAAATTATAATTTTTTTCTTCATTTCATCATAAAGCTTTTAAATAATATTTTTTTGATATATATAAAAAAAACAAAAGTCAATTTTACTAATATCGATGAATTAGGAAATTATTTCTTATAGGAACAAAAATAATATTATTATACAATTTTATTTTGGGGGCAAATATGAAGGACCATTTTCAAAATTCAACACCATCAATTTGAATTTTGCTCCATTCTATTTTTCTCATAATTAAATACTTTAAATACAAAATCAAATTATGTATTTTTTAATTGTTAAAAAGTGTTCCCTACTAAACCACACGCTACTACAACGACGGCGTTTTAAGATTTGTTTCAAAACGACGTCACTTTTGCTCACATTATCTTCTTCTTCTTCTTCATCGAACTGCGGAGGCACTTAGCAGCAGTGGCAGAAATGGCCACCACTTCTGCTTCATTCGCGAGCTTCTCCGTCATCTTGCGACCTTCTTCGTCCAATCCCCAATTCTTCCTCTTCAACGTCGCTCCCCGAACCGGAACCTCTCATTCCCGAACCCGTTCGACTCGGTTCAGGTGCTCGGCCGGTCAGACCGGGTTCTTCACGAAACTAGGGCGGTTGATAAAGGAGAAGGCGAAGAGCGACGTGGAGAAGCTTTTCTCGGGATTCTCCAAGACCCGCAGCAACCTCGCCGTCATCGACGAGCTTCTCCTCTATTGGAACCTCGCCGACACCGATCGGGTCCTCGACGAACTCGAAGAGGTTCCCTCTTATTCATTTCTAAACTCTTGAGTTTTTTATTTTATTTAATTTTCGTACACTCAAATTATCTTAAATATATATAACACTGGCCCGAAGATGTTTGGATAAAATTTTATGTAACCACTTAAAAGGAGAAAGAAAAAAGAAAAAAAAATGAAAATGAAAAAAGTTTTTTCATAAGCTAAACAAAAAAGAAGAAAAAATGAAAATGAAAATGAAAAAAGTTTTTTCATAAGCTAGTTTTAGCTTAGGCACGCATGTTAATTTGTAAAAGCTCTAGAATTTGTTAGTTGATTTAAATTTATTCGTTAAAAAAAGAGTATATTTAAAAAAAAACACTTTCTTTTTTAGTTTTAAACAAACTAACTCATTAGCTTCTCCAAGAGCTTATTTTTAAGCTCATGCATAAGCTAATTATAACTTATGAGAAATTTATTTCATTTTTGCTTCTTATTTTTTCTCTCTGAGTATTTATGGAAAAATTGATCAAACAAATCATGAATTAACTGGCACGTGGTCAGTTGCATTGAACACTTGGAGAGAAAACTTAACTTTGTTGTTTGTAGTAGTGTTATAGGGTGTGGATTAGATTCAATTTTCCCAGAATCAAATCCAATTCCGTGTTGAATGTCAAAGCAATAAATAGTTGCTTCCATTTTTTCCATTTTTCATCGTGATTTTGTGGGCTACAATTGATTCTGGTAGCTATCCAAACACACTCTGCCACTACTGCTCGGCTCAACCAAAATCAACTCTCCTGCAGGATTTATCTCATACAAAAAAAATAACCGTAAATATTATTTTTAAAGTAACATTATAAAACTCAAGAATCTTAACATGCATGGTAAATAGGTGTTTATGGTAATTAAATTATTTTATTTACGAGTTTAATTTTCACAAATTACTAGTGTAACCATTTTTACATTATTCAAATCATTGCATTTTAATTAAATTATTTATTTGTTTGTTGGTTTATTGCAGGCTCTTTTAGTGTCTGATTTTGGTCCAAGAATCACTATTAAAATAGTGGAGAATTTGCGCGAGGATATATTTTCAGGGAAGCTTAAATCAGGGAATGAGATAAAGGTATAAAATATCAATTGAACACGGAATAGAAGAGAATCTTTGAATTTTAATGGGTAAATCGCATAAAATGTGGACTCAAGGTTATATTGTTGTAGTTTAGCACGTGCTTAGGAGTTTGTTAGTTGTGTGTATGGATTAGCTTAATTTGGAGGTAAAAAGTTTTTGAAAAATTAAAGTGATTACAATTTCAAAAAATGGCTGAATCAAACATGTTGAATAATGAAAATTTTGGTCTTGCATATGAGTCTAAATATTGGTTATGGGACATTTAATATCTTAGAGGATAATCCTTTATTAAATGTTTCTAATTATTTGAAGGGCATACTTTTAGTACCAAAAATGCTTTACTTATAATTTTCTATTTTTGTTTCTTTAGCCAGTTTGAAATTTTGATTTCTTTCTATCCTGGAGTTTAAGAATGTTTGATATGCTTGTTTATTGGTTGTTGTTTTGGGTCTGAACATGGATAGAACTAATTACTGAAACCATCCTCCCCTTGTTCTATCATGTTATTTAATATAACAGGCAATTTCTAATTTTATGATATGGAATGTGTTATGCATTAATTTGAACTGCTTTAGGAAGCACTGAAGAGGAATGTTTTGGAATTATTAACCTCCAAGGGGAGTAAAACTGAACTTCAACTTGGATACAGGTGTGAGCATTTTCTACTTTGTTACGAGTCAATAAATTTTATTGAGTTCACTTTTCTGCTTTATATTGAGTTAAATTTTGTTGTCCTCAGGAAGCCAGCTGTAATAATGATAGTTGGTGTTAACGGTGGAGGGAAGACTACATCTTTGGGTAAGAAAAAGACTTTAAGGTGTTGATTCCATTCTTTGCTGAGCAATGAAATATTGAGACAGCATTCAGTTTTTTCTGTCTTTCTTTATGTCCCTGGAGAGATTTATTTTTTTTAGAGTTAATGAATAATCTAAAATGCTACAAAGGTTATATTGTGTTGATTGAGGACAGAAAATTATGAAAAAAGGAAAAAAAATATAGATCACCAAAACTATTATTAGTATTATACATAGATTATAAATTCTTAAACTTTGGTGGAACCCTTCTTCCCTCTTCCAATAAGCAATGAAATTGTTTTTGGCAGTTTAGATATCCAAAACCATGCCAACTTGATCAGCTTTTATTTGCAGGAAAGCTGGCCTATAGATTGAAGAATGAAGGGGCTAAGGTTAGATTATATTATTTGAGTGTTACTTTGGTTCATGATTTGGATCTCCAGCTGTTTGTTGGTCAACAGGAAGTCCCATTTAGCTGAAGCTTCAATTGGTGTAGAAATCTAGACAGTTAAACCTGCCGGTTTAGGTTTTTTTTCCCAAACTACACCTTCTCTCTCCTATCTTTTCCCAAACTACACATGTTTTTTAATTAAGTTTAAAAATTTTCCCTTAATCAAATTTTAATTCTCTCTTGAAATAGAATATGCACACTTAATATGAATTAAGTAAAGAGCAATTCAATAGAAACTTCTTTAAAAATAAGCAAAGCAAAAATAAAATACACTAAATTAAAGAAGTTTAGGGAAGAGAGAAATACAAACTCAATTTTTATACTCGTTCGGCCACGCCCTGTGCCTACGTCCAGTCCTCCTCAAGCAACCCGCTTGAGATTTTCACAAACTTGTAAAATCCTTTTACAATGTTTGAATCACACACGGATACCTTTCCCTTGTGTTTAGAGATCTTTACAACTCAAGATACCCACTGTCTCTTGAACAACAATTATTTGCTTTAGAGCAAGAAGAATATTTCTCTCCTCCAGAGAAGAATGTTACAAGATGAAGATCTTATCAGAATCCTTATGGATTTTGCAAGTGTTTGGCCAAGGGTTTCTTTTGAGAGGACAGGACAATTATTGTTCTGAAAAACTCTAAAGAATTTCGAACCCAAGTCACTTATTTATAGGTCTTTGGTGGCCTTTCAAAAACTTGTGTGACTTTGGTGGCCTTTCAAAAACTTGTGTGACTTTGGTGGCCTTTCAATTACAGATATGTGCTAATTTTTGAAGAGTTATGACTCTTCAGATTTAAATCAAAATTTCGTGATTGGTAATCGATTACACAATTGTTGTAATCGATTACAGATTTAAAATTTAAATTCAAAACTTTGTGAAAGCTGTCTAAAAACAGTTTTGCCTTTAGTAAATCTCTTTGTAATCGATTACACATTCAAAATTCAAATTCAAATGTTTTCTAAAACTTTTTAAAACTTATTTTTGCTTCTGGTAATCGATTACCAGAGAAAAAATCATATTTTCAAAAACAGAGTTTTACTTAAAAACTTTTGTAAGATGTTTTGAAGAATTAACCTAAGGTGAAACCTTTGTAGTCTCTTTTAAGGGATTCTTTTAACATACAATGAACTAATTGTTAATCGTTTCTCTTGAATACTTGATCTTGACTTTGATCAATCTTGAATAGCTTTAATCTTTGGCATCATCAAAAGCTTCATACAACATATGCTTCTACAATCTTCCTCTTTTTGATGAAGACAACAATCTGAAAACAAGATAAACGATATACAATTTGTAATGCCTGCACTCATCCTTACTCCCCTTAAGATTGGAATTTATGGCCTAGTTTTTAGATAAAATCTACCCTTAGATTCTCTCCCCCTTTGGCAACATCAAAAAGCCAAAACGATTGGAGAAAAGAACAAAACCAGAAACTATTCAGAGCAGGTAGCTTCAACCATCCACAATCTTAATCAATCACAGCATAAGTCAAGCAAATTATAAGGCAAGCAAAGTCTAAATATCCAAACCATTGCCCCTGGCCACAAGGCAAGCATAGTCTAATCATCCAAGATTCAAATCCATGACCCCCTGGCCACAAGGCAGCAACTTTACCATTGCCCCAAGGATTACCCTCTTTTTATTCAGAGAAGAGAACACATTAAAATTACCTGGTCTACATTTCCTAAAATTAGAAGATATTGTTTATGTATTGGGTGCCAGAGAATTTTAAAACCAATTTTTTGTTTCAAGGTTAAAAGGAATTGATGGATTTTGTTGTTCTTGTGTTTGAGCTGTAATATCTATGGTTGTATCGTATTTCCTTCTGTCACATATTTATGCTTCACATTTTAGGATATAAATTTTGTGTTGGTCTTCTGTTCTCATTTTTAAAAATCTACCAGATATTGATGGCTGCTGGTGATACATTTAGAGCAGCTGCTAGTGATCAGTTGGAAATATGGGCCGGACGGACTGGGTGTGAGATTGTTGTGGCTGAATCAGAGAAAGCAAAAGCATCATCAGGTACAAATGGAATTAAATTTTTCTCATGCATCTGCAATTTATCACTTTCAAATTTTATAGCATCTATAATTGGATTATTTGTTGTGGTGGATACTAAATTTTGTACCTGCTGTATTACTTGTAGTGCTTTCACAGGCTGTAAAAAAGGGAAAAGAGCTAGGTTTTGATATTGTATTATGTGATACATCTGGGCGTAAGTACAGAAATTTTACCTAGCTGTTTTGTCTTTTATTTACCTACCTACATATTATTAGCATTGGGTTCATGTTATGTTCTCAGGTTTACACACTAATTACAGCTTAATGGAAGAGTTGATTTCCTGTAAAAAATCTGTTGCTAAGGTCATTCCTGGCGCACCTAATGTAAGCTCAAGGTTTTTACTCTTTTTCCTCTCAACTTACTCATCTTGCTGCAGGTAAATGTTTGGGAATTGCTGAGCACTAGATCATACTATGCTTGTTTTTGTAACCACCACCAGTTTAATGGCTTAAAAATGTTTCATTGTTTTTATCTTCCATTTTGATTTTCTGACAATTTTCGGAGGATTAAGCTTTTAGACTTCTAGGTGGGAGTTGATGAATCATTATAATGTGAATGCTATTTTGCTTTTGTCTGTTTTTGTCCAGATGGTGTCAATGTTTTATATGAATACACCTACCTTTGTTCTCTGTTAACACCTCTGTATTTGGGGACTTCTTTCTTACCTGGTTGTAGGTTTTCATGTGTTGTGGGTGAGGGCTTTCATAGTCATAGAAATGAGAGAATCTGCTTGGGGCAAAAACATTGTTAGTGAAGACTAGAACAAGCAGTGAACAATTCTTAGTGGTTTAAAAAAAATGAAATGGTTGGGGATGCATATTCTTAGTCTTTTGATGAATTAGTCCACATGTGCAGAAGAGAGGGCAGTGTTAGCTTTCCGTTTATCTTTTGTTCAAGTCACTTCCTATTCTTAATGTTTGAGAAAAATTATTTTAAATTATTTTATTTTCTCTTTGCTATCTATGAGCTAATGAATTTTTTGCAGCATGGCAGAAATTTATTCCATAAGTGAACTACATCTATGTCATTTGTTTCCCGCTGTTGCAGCAAATTTTAGTACAATAGATTAGACTATCTTCTGTTACTGTATATGAAATTATGAATTATTTTTATTATTATCATCATTCTTTAGCATCTTTTAATATAACTACTGTGTATTTGTTAGGTAGTACTTATTTATTTGTCCTTAGTTCTCTTTGTAGTTTAGTAATGATGTATGTGGAGGAGTTTGCAAAGGAAAAATGTCTTTCGCTGAATTTGTTTTCCATTTCTCTCTCGTACATACATGTGTCCACACATACATCTAAAACATAAAATGGGGGTGCTTATTAAAAAAACATAAAATGAAGGTAGTGCTTATAAAAAAAACATGAATGACTATGATTGCAGGAGATCCTACTGGTTCTGGATGGGACTACCGGTTTGAATATGTTGCCACAAGCAAGAGAATTCAATGATGTAAGTTCTATTAATGCCTTTTAAATTGTGTATTTGTTGAGTTTGGGGAAATTGTTATTTAATTTTCTTGAATCCCTGCTATCTATTCGGAAAAACCCAAGTCCCACATCGGCTGCAAATAAAACCAAGTTAGAGTATACAAGTGAGGGACAACCCTCACCTCCTGATCTTGCTTTTGGGGTTGAATTAGGTCCAAACCTACATTCATAAGATGGTATCAAAGCATATCCAAAATTAATCCAAAGGGTCACCTACCATAGTTATCCACGCACCTCACCCCTTGCTTCTTTGGGATGGGAATTGGATCTTTGAAACTAAAGATCACATTTCAATATTAAAATTGAGATAGACAATGGGAAGAGATGGTAAAACAATTCTAGATCAAATCTTGCAACTGGTACAATAGATGCAGTGAACAGCTCAACCTGGAAAGAAAAGAAAGCAAAAACAGGCCCTGAGATGGGGATAGAGGGAAAAAATTGAAAACGAAGCATAATTCATATTTTAAAAAGACAATATCAGTAAGGGAATGAATGTTTAGAGGTTTATTCCGTTATCAAGCATACTGCAGCCAAATGAATGGTCAGTCACAAATATGTTTAGTTTGCAGGTATGGTGGTGCTGAATTTCGAGTTTCTCATTCTCAAAGTCTTATTATCCATTGCTTTGCATAATTTAGATATTCTTGCCCTTAATATTCCATTATTTAGTAATTAGTATTAGTATTATGGTTGCCTCATGGTTCTGTATTAACTTGCTGTCAACTTTTATTGAATTTGTTGACTCTGAATCCTTTGAACTTGAGACAGGTTGTGGGTGTTACTGGTTTAATTTTGACCAAACTGGATGGTTCTGCTAGAGGTGGCTGTGTGGTATTCTCTTCATTTTTTTTTCCTCTCTTAATGAATATTTAATAGTTTTTGGATGAATAAGTTTTCATTATTGGTAGTACTTTCCGTAGCTGGGGTGATCATTGTCAGGACTAATTTATGTTGGCAGGTCAGTGTGGTTGATGAGCTTGGAATCCCTGTAAAATTTGTGGGTGTTGGTGAAGGTGTTGAAGACCTTCAACCCTTTGATGCGGAGTCCTTTGTGAATGCCATTTTTATTTAAACCAATATTGTGGGTTTGGTATGTACATCATGACTTGTCCTTTTCATTCCTTTCAAATATGATTTTGAATTCTTTTCATACATAATTGCAGTTAAAATGTCACCTACAAAATGTTCTCCTTCTTTACTTTTTCAATTTCACGAATTTCATCCCTCCATTTTTTTCCCACCAATTTGATCCACCACTATTTTATAGTACAATTTTGGTCCATATGTTACCTTAACATTCTGTGTTTAACAGAAATGATGACATGACAGTGCACTAAAGTGCCACATCAATATTTCTACTAAATATTGGATGTCAAGTTAACAGACGGACTAAAGTTGCACACTTAAAATAATAGAGGGATTAAATCTGTAAAAGCAAAATGGAAGAAATCCGCAAAATTGAGAAAATTGAAGGACTAAAAGTGAAATTAAGTCAATTTAAAATATTTCCAATAGCCACTTGGGGTGCAGGGATGGGGTAAGCTTGGAGTTATAGGCCTTTGATTCAGTTTCTGAATGAAAAACCCCAAAAAAATGGATTATTAGTTTGTTACTATTTTGGGTTACTTGCATATTTGTCGTTTCAACTTTGAATCTGTTCTTCTGACATTGTTGTTTATGTAAGTATGTAACTATTCGGAATCATTTGTTAGCAAAAACAGCTTGACATGAACATTCAGAGCAACACCTGGTCAACAGGAAAGATGGCACTTTATTATGGAAACCGTTATTGGGAAGGGCCAAGCATTGCGAATAAGTGTACATGATTTTGAGGTGCAGAGCTGTTGTTGCTTTTGAGGAACGCTGAGTGTATACAATCTTCCTTTTGCATGCTGTGTCTGAAAGTTTCTGACAATGCAAATGAGACGTAGGGTTTATAATCACTCCTGTTTATGAACAGAAGGATTTTATTGTGGTGTGCATATAGATGATACTTAAGGAAAATGTAAATACATTGCTCCATTGTCTGTCAACATCTGATTAATGACAACTATTTTTATTTCTTCGACCTCTCAACGAGGTTAACCTACTGTGTCGTACATACATAGCCATGAACGCTCTTCATTTGAACCCATTCAAATTTGTGCATTCGTGCACAACACATCAAAAGTCATGTATGAAACAATGTTTAACTTGCAGCATATTAAGTTTTATACCATAGGAATTTTCCCTATCTTGTATGAGGAATATTTGGAATCAAAGCTTACTATGTTCAATAAATATGGTGCTTGTGAAGGGACCAAACTTCAGCATTATTAACTTGTAAAACCAAAACAATGCAATTGTTGGTCATTCGTTTTGCAACAAGTGAAAGTAGTTCCACCTCCTGCGATTCAAGCTCAAAACGAAAGTGCAAAAAGAAAAGAAAAAAAGTAACATTACATTCCTGCTGTTTTCCAATAAATACATGATTACTACAAACTATAAATCTATTATTGATACTAGTTGAAAACGGGACAATTTGTGCCTCTATCTTTATTTATTTTTTTTAAAATATTCATAAACTGCTGAACATTACACACCGCTATCTTGCTATAGCAGTTTTGGGGCTGGCCATTACACACCACTGTCCAGGATATAAAAGAATGATTTTTCTCAAGCCAAACCACCTGTTAGATTTTTTAATTAGAGAACAATCTTAAAATGCATAACAGTATAGTAGCATTATTGCTTGTCGATGTGAATCTTCACTGTCATTATTGTATGAGGCATCCAACTGCAATTGTGGACATCAGATTAATTAGTAGGCTGGTGATTGATTCTTCTAGTGCTGTGATTTTATTGACTTTTGTTGATATTTACTTACACGTTTTGTTTAAGACACCTATGATTTTTTTTTAACTTCCTTGGAGATTTTCAGCGATGGCGAGGCACACACCTGTAGGGGGTCCTTTTAAAAACTATTTACCAAAGAGAGTTTGTTTTTAAACTATTTGCAAAGGGGATCTGTTATGGCCATGAATGCCGCCAGAAGAACTGGCGAGAAGCTTGTACTGCCATCAGCAGTGGCGAGATAGGAGGTGACATGGCTGGGTGCCGCCATTGACGATGGCGATACAAGCCTTGCAAGCTAATGCCGCCAATACCAATGGCGGGACATGTGCCAACGTGGACAGTCCCGTCATTGGCTCTTGCGATATACCCTCCATGAGCCCATGCCGCCAGTACGAATGGCGGGACATGCCAACGTGAACAGTCCCGCCATTGGCTCCTGCGAGACCAAGCTGGCCATGACTCAGGCTACTAGGCTAGGGCACGTTCTTGCTTTGTAGGAGACTAGGGCACGTTATTGCTTTGCAGGAGACTAGGGCATTGTTGTTGCATTGGTTAGGGCAATCAGAAGCATGTAGCAGGTCACATGCATTGCAGGTTAAAGGTTAGGGTATTCAGGCTAGGCATGTAGGAGGTGACATGCATACAGTTTTACTTTAATGGCGTGTAAATTTACATTGCAGATAGCTTCAGCTTTGGTGTAAATTTTGTTTAAATAGAGCACTTGCAATGACACTCAACACTTGCAATATTTGACACCGAAGAGAGTAAGAAAGTAGTGTGAAGAGAGGAAGAAAGACTTTCGTTTGAAGTTTGCTGATTCTATAGTAAGCATATTTTGTATTTATTTAAAGAAAGCCTTCTTTAGTTTTGTTTATTTATCATGTACAAATTTTTTATTTTGAAGTAATAAATTTTATGGTTAGAATAAAATTTGAAGCTCAAATTTAAGTGTATTAATTTTGTAAATTACCCTATCATATATATATATATATATATATATATATATATATATATATATATATATATTAAAAAAATTCAAACTAAAAATAACTAAATCAAATAATATAACTAATGAACTCATTTATTTAAAACTCAAAATTGTTTAGCCTAATATTACTACAAAAGTTAATATTACGTGTACCTAACTAAAGCTAATATGTCTAACTAAAATATCATACATATATAACACATATAATATCTCATAATATATATTTAATAACGTAAATTTCGTAAAACAAAAAATATTAACCTACAAACTAAAAATAAAACCTACCATATACTAACGTAAACTACCCTATCATATATATATATATATATTTAAAAAAAATTCAAACTAAAATTAACTAAATCAAATAATATAACTTATCAACTCATTTATTTAAAACTCAAAATTGTTTAGCCTAATATTATTACAAAAACTCAAAATTATTTAGCTTAATATTACAAAAGCTCAAAATTTACGTGTGCCTAAATTTTAGATATATATACCTAAAACTAATATTAACTTGTGTCTAATATTACAAAAACTAATATTACATGTGCCTAACTAAAACTAATATGTCTAACTAAAATATCATACATATACAACACATGTAATATCTCAGAATATATACAATAATCAAATAATATTTTCATACTAACTAACCAAATAATATTTTCATGTTAATTAACCTAACCTTCGAATACCTATTAATACATAAAAATTAACAATAGAATACATATTAAAACTAACTAACCTAATCTTAAAATACCTATTAATACTAACTAACTTAATCTTTTTATAATATTGAACAGAATACATAAGTATTAAATTAAAAATTACTTACCAGTAATTATGGAGGAGAAAGAGCACACGAAAATTGAAGAAGAAAGCAAAGGATAGCACTGCAGGAGGAGAGAAGCTTAGCAATTTCGGGGAGGAGGAACTGTGAGTTTCAAATGTAAGTTAGTTGTTATGAAGAAGATTTTTTTTATAAGCAAAAATGCTCAACGTTCAACAACACCTAACGTTCAAAAAGCAACGTTCAAAAATGCAGCATGCAAGCCTAGGGTTGAAACCTACCCCCTGCAACACTGCACCCTTGCAACACTGCATGCAAGCCTAGGGCAGAACTTGTCTCGCCAATGGGACAGGCGAGACCTGCTCACGGGATGCCAAGTCAGTAGGGTTCTCGCTAGCAGCAATGGTGGTTCCTACGTGGACTACGTCTCGCCCGTCACAATGGCGGCATCAAACCAGTTTCCTACGTGGACTGTGTCTCGCTTGTAACAATGGCGGCACCCAGCCATGTCACCTCCTATCTCGCCATTGCAGATGGCGGAATAACTATCTCGCCATTCTAACTTGTGACATCCATGGAGAAACAGACCCCCATTGTTAAAAGTTTGAAAACAACCCTGAATGGTAAATAGTTTTTAAAAGTAACCCCCTATAGTAAATTTGCCCTGCTTTCACAGCGGCCATAAAACCTCACACCTTCTCTCGTCACTCGTCGCCCACACCACGCTGCAAACTTGCCTTCAAGTGCGCGCGCACGTTCGTTCTAAGGCTCAATACAACTTTTTAATAATGTAAGGAAAATGCTGTTTGGTAAGAAGATTAGGTGATGCTTGGTATCAACATTATTTTAAGTAATTTCTTTTTACATGTTTGGGTTAGCTAAATAAGAGTTAAAACATGATTTTGAATTATTTTGATTTGAATAAGTTTTTTTTTGTTAAACTATAGATTTTATATTCCTTCAGTTTTTAATTATAATTTTTTTAAGAAATTTGTTTGTTCTTTTATATAATTTAAAAAAATAATAATTAGATGCCATTAATTTTTTTTTCTAACATATCTTTACATAGATATCCTTTCCCCAAATAATGAGAACCAATTAAATGGATAAAAAAATATAATTTTAAAATAATATCATAAATAATTGACTGATTTAATGAGATGAACTATTTTTCTTAAAAAATATAAATTAATTAAAATATTTTTATAACTAAAGACAAAAAAAATATCAAGTTAACAAATTTGAGAGACTTATTCATTTATAATATATAAGAAATCCACATGACATAATTGAGAATTAAGAACTAAAATTATATATTTAGTGTGCCTAAAAGATCCAACTAAAAATTATATAATTATAATACTTAATAGCCCATTAAAGCAATTAAACCTTACATAAAATTATGTTTGTATATAGACCCATTATGCATTTTAAAAATAAAACTAATAAATAGTTGATATCAAATAAATAAACATCTGGGATTTTTTTTATTCATTTAAATCCAATTTAATAGAAGAGATTATTTATGAAATAGACAAATTTTAAAAGTTAATTGAGATGGAATTAAAATTTAGGTATTTGCCTGCAAAATAGATAAATTAATCTGTAATATTAAATATATAAAATAAAGAGCGGCAACGTCTGCTGGTACTGGTTTACTATTATTGCCAAATGGAATAGGCCATGAATGCGGCAAAAGTATGGTGCATTTTTTTTAAAAAAATTATCATTTGGGGAGATTTTTAATTAATATTCATTTGTAGGTAAATGATAATAGGAGTTATGACTTTTGAATAAAAAATCATAATATATGTTATAGCTTTTTTTTTTAAACATTAAAGTAGTAAAATTTTATACCATTAAATTTTTATTTTTTAATACAACTTTAAAGTTTTTTTTTAAATCATAAAGTAAATTATTTTTTTATATTGAATTCATAAATTAGGTTACAACTTCAATTTTATTTTTCATATAAAATCACAAATAGTTTTTTTTAATTATTTAAAAAATTAATGTATGTTTTATTTTTTTTGTTTTATTTAATATTTTTATATAAAGAATATTAAATAAAACAAAAAATAAAACATTCATTAATTCTTTAAATAATTAAAATAAAAAATTATTTATTAATTTTTAAAAAAATTAAAGTTGTAAAATAATTTATGAGTTTAATATAAAAAAATTAATTTACTTTACGACTTTAAAATCATAAAAACAAAAAAAAAATATACAACTTCAAAAGTTATATTTTAAACAAAATTGAAGTCATACAAAATTTTACAACTTTTATGTTTTTTAAAAGAAAAAAAAGAAAAAAAAAGTCATAACATATGTTATGAATTTTAATTTAAGAGTGATAACCTCTGTTATAATTTATCCCTAAATGGATATTAATTTAAAATCTACTTCAAATACTATTTTTTTTTTAAAAAAACTGTACCTTATTGGTACTTTTTCCCCATGAATGCAATGCAAAGAAACAAAGATAATTACTTGCTTTTGCTCTCGGACTATCAATAGTCAATTAATGAATTAGATTTTGCTTAAATAAATTTCAGATTCTATGATATTTGTGCTTGCTTTTATATTGATACTTTGAGTCCGTTTATTTAAATTTATTTGTTTTAAAAGATAATTATTTTAATAAAATAAATAACTTTATATTTTTTTTAAGTGTGTTTGTTTAAATTATTTTTAATTTTTAAAAAACAATTTTCTTTTTATTTTGAGAAATAAATCATATTTGTTTATAAAATAAATTTTTTTATTTTAAAATACTTATTTTAAGTTTAAAAAATTGGTGCATTTTATGATTCTTGAGGTTCTACAATTCATTCATAATGTTCAATCAATTAAACTAAACTGGTATCATCATATCATATGTTTTCTTCTTTGATTTTAACTAAATTTTTTATTTTAATCTTTCACGTCATTATTTTAATATTTGTAAAGCTTTAAATTTTTAAATAAATTCTTTTTATATTAAAAGTTTTTTCATTTTATTTTTTATTATTTAAACAACATTATCATGGGTTTAATAATCATTGATAATAAAAAATACTTTTACATTATCAACTAATCATAAAGGTAAAAATCAATAAACTTATTATATATAATAGATTATGTAATGATGATATAAAATTACATAATTTGTTTTCTCTATTAATATTATGTTGATTCAAATGAAATTAAACTTTAATGTCTAAAATAAGATATTGAATTTAAATCTTGTAAATGAAAAAAAATAAGGAATCATATTAAAGATAGGCTCTGGAATTACACTAAGGTCAATTTTTGTCCATAGTCAATGGATGGGTCTTTCAATTCAAACTTGAGAACATTAATGATTCATTTTGAAGTTTGAATTGAAAGACCATAAGCCAACACACAATAGCTGCTTAGATACCTATGCTAACAGGTAGGCTGATAGAACCTCTGGCTTGGAGGGCTAGCACCTCGAGGAATTAGAAAAGAAACAGCTTATTAAAAAATGTCTTTCGCTGAATTTGTTTCTCATTTCTCTCTCATACACACATACATCTAAAACATAAAATAAGGGTGCTTATTAAAAAAAAAAAACATAAAATGAAGGTAGTGCTTATAAAAAAAAAACATTAATGACTATGCTTGCAGGAGATCCTACTGGCTCTGGATGGAACTACCGGTTTGAATATGTTGCCACAAGCAAGAGAATTCAATGATGTAAGTTTTATTAATGCCTTTTAAATTGTGTATTTGTTGAGTTTGGGGGAGATTGTTATTTAATTTTCTTGAATTCTTGTTATTTATTAAAAAAAATTCAAATTTCACATCGGCAAAAAATAAAACCAAGTTAAAGTATACAAGTGAGGGTCAATTCTCACCTGTTAATTTTTGAGGTTGAGTTAGATTCAAATGCACATTCACAAGATGGTATTAAAGCATATCCAAAATTCATTCAAAATTCATTCAAAGGGTTACGTGAGGGAATGTATTGGAAAAAATTCTCACGGTTAAAAATAAAATTAAATTACAATATACAAGTGAAAGATAACTTTCACCTCTTAATTAATTTTTGAGATGAAAAACTAACTAATGAATGAAGATTATAGAGAGTTGAATATAGTATTTGACAAGTAATTACAACTAATTATATTCCTGATGAAAATTCCTTTCATCTAAAACATAAAGTAACAGAATCACATAGAGTCAGAGAAAGTATTGGTTCTTAAGATTAAAAAAGGACCAAGACATGTAATAATATTGGAAAACGATTATTATCCATAGAATATTTGTTTCTATTTTGCTAATCAAACATTAAGTGAAAACGAAGATGTTCACAGCCAAGGCTAAGGCATATAAATAACTCTGTTTACCAATTAGCAATAGCATGTACTCGAATATAAACATAATCCAAAAGAAATTTACTACTAAGATTGTAATATATGAACCTGAAAGGTTGTAATTGCATCCTTCACTTTCCTAACCCATATGATGTATAATTAATTCTGATCTAATATCTGTTATCACATCCTCTACCTCATGCAATAGCATGTATTCATGATGTATAATTAATTCTGATCTTTTTTATGTGGTCTGTGCTTCGGTTTTCTATTGATAAAACTGGGATAGTATTAATTACCTATATTATGCAGGGAGACGTATTCGTCTCTTGCTTCGACGGGTCGGGTGATGTTGTTGCTCAACAATTTAATAAGATTAAAAAAATGAGGTTAAAATAAATTAAATAAAAGGAGAATGAAAAAAGGAAAAATAAAAAAAACAAACACTGCACCTCTTCCAAATCATCTGTAGCATCAGGGTGTTGCTCAACAGCCAGCTGCTGCATTATCTCCTCCAAGGACAACAATCAAAATTTAAAATAACAAGAATAAAAAAAAAAAGCAGTTTTCACCAAAAGTCAACTGCTCCAGCATTACCACCTCCTCCTGGTGCTGCTCCACTTCCAAATTTTCAGCAGGTTGCAGTTCACACTACTTGAGCAAATCAACCAAGGACAGCAAAGTTAAATATGAAAAAATGATAATAAAAAAATCTTGAAAATAATCAAAAGCTACCCATTCTAATGCCCCAATGTTGCCTTCTCCATCAGAATCCGGCATTGAAGCAAATGCCTCACAGACAACATTAATTTTCAACTCATGGTCAAAGGGGGACAATGTTTCCACGAACTGAGATTCATTAAATTTTGACTTCAAGTCCTTGTCCGTGAAGTATGTCTTTTCCAACCAATGCAGCACCCGGGGGAATTTCTTAGTCTCTGGCCTATTGGACGTGAATAATGCTCACACGTCCATACATTTAACACAGCAACACATCCATTCAAATCAATTTTGGTAGGGGAGTGCTTGAGTTTTCTTGATGCAATACTCAGGGAATCAACAAGTTTGTCATGGACAGCTTTTGCCCAGTTAAAATTACCTAGATCATTAAAATCGTCTAGGTATTTTAAGGGAAAATCAAGCAGTGCCCTAGTCTTTGGAAAATAAAATTCTAAAAAGGAAACAGAAATATACAAACGATAAAAGTTCTCAACATCTTCATTTTTTTAATTTTTTCATTGATGACAAAAAAATTTCGGAACTAACTTTTCCATCACATAACTGATGGACAATAGAGTCAACATTTTTCTGTTTAAGATCTATTTCAACACCTGTATTTGGCAAGCCAAGTATAAGTGTGATTTCTTTAACAATTTTTTTTTTTTTTATCAACCTGTCTTGAATTAGAAAGGATTTGCTTTCTGGCTTCCAGCTACAGTAAAAAAAAGGCCAAAAAAATAATTATGCAGAAAAAAAATTCAAAACAAAAAAAAAGTATTCAAAATAAATTTTTACCGCCTCAAAAGCTCTAACAGCAATAAATTGATGATCATTTCACAGAGGTTGCCCAAAATCGAGTAAATGTTCTTTGATAAGGATTGTGAGGTAACAATGGATACTTCTTCCATGTTTCATCAATGTATTCAAGGAAAATACCTTGCCCCATTCCAAGGCATGTCTAATTGGACCCTTTACTCTATTAGAAATGAGAAGAATAAATTTGGATCCTAAAATCTTTTTATTTATACAATAAATAAGTAATTTTTAATATTTTTCTTGAATTGACAATAAAAATCAAGAACCCAAATCAATTAGTTTTATTTATTCCCTTTCCCATACTTTATATCCCTAGTGGGTGGTGGCTAATTTTTTTTATCAACTCATATATATGATATTAATTATGTTTGAAGTTTGAAGTTTGAAATTGAGTGAATATCTTCCTTTAATACTTATTTAATAAAAACTTAACGCCTGAACATTTTCTGATTTATTAAATTTATTGATATCATTTCAATGAAAGGATAACAAAAAAGACACAATTTGTTTTTGAAAACTTAACCAAACAAACTTCTCAACCTAATAAGAAAACGTCTAAATAAAATCTACAAAGTTATTCCACAAGTTTGAACTTAAGACATAAACTCCACAATCTCGCTACTGGCCCCCTGCAGAAAATGTTATTCCACCACCACCTCTTGATCCATCAAATTATTACACAAGTTTGAACTTTATGGCTCCTCGTTAGATCACGAATTTTCGGCTCCACGTGATCCACATAAATTTGTTTTTGGGTTTTCAATGTTTTGTGGGACAACATCTTTTTATTCTCAGCTACCAACAAGATTTTACAACCCTTGTGGTCATTCCCAAAGGGTATTCCAATCTCGGCCAAGTCGATTTTATGTTGAAGATCACGAAGGATGATAAGGATCTTGTCCTCCCTCTTAATCCTCTCACACAAAAGGGTAGCTCTTTCCTTTGGAGTTTTCTTGTGGAGTTGTAGACCCAATGGTTTTCCAAGTTCTTCTTGAATTCTTTTCAAATCTGGCTTTTTCGTCACGCTTGTCTCCACAACCACATTAAACAACTCGTCTCTCTCAATTCTCCTGGTGACTTTCTCCACCACATTTTCCCTATTCGCATTAATTGATCCATGAATCCCAAGTATGCCAATATCTGGTAGTTCGAGAGCCGTCATTATTTCATTCAAAATTATGGTTGTGAATTCAGGGGGCACGTTACTCCCCAAACGGCCTGAATTGACCACTGATAGTATATATATAAAAAAAACAACTGATCACATATCAATTATCATAATTATACTAATTAAAAAGTTACAAAATTATAGCCCTATAATGAAAGGAAGAGATTCAATTTTTAAAATTTAATTAAATAATTCTACCATAAGAAATCTTTATTATATCTAAATATCATTATTAAAACTTTAAAAGTATAATTGCGCTTCAAATTTTGTTAAAATAAAATTTAATTTTTAATTTATGATATAATCAAATGATATTCCTACTATTATTAAAAATGATATATGTATATATTTTTTTAGGGTGATATTATGAATAAATATTTGTATGTGAATTGGGGAAGGGGAGGCAAGTCCACCCTAATAACATTAATATCTCGTTCCAAGAACAAAATATTTTTTCCACTCCAGTTTATTAGAAAAATTGTAAACATTTATTCTATATCAATAATTATGGTCGTGGAATGAGAAATGAAAAGAAAAAAGAAACAATAAATATATATGATAAATAATGTGATTAAAAAATAAAGAAAAAAGAGAAGAAAATGAAATAAAAGAAAATAATTCTCTTTATTCAAATCTCAAGGGTGGGTGTCTTCCTCGACGACTAAAGATGGATCTATACTGAGAAAATAGTTGTCGTTGATTTTGTAAGCATAAAACACTAATAAATAGACAAAAAAAAAAGAATAATAATTTTATAAAATTAATTTTATATTATTATTAGTTTATTTATATATTTTATTTTTTAAGTAATTATTTATAAATTTTATTGTTTACTATTAACATTATACGAAATATGAATGAAATAGGATATTCTTTCAAATCCCAGAGTTTATCAGAAAAATTATAAACATTTATTCTATACCAAGAATTGAGGTTGTGGAAAGAGAAATGAAAAGAAAAGAAAAATAATAAATATATATTATAAATGATGTAATACAAAAAATAAGGAAGAAAATAGATGAAAATGAATTAAAAGAAAATAAATGATGTGTTTGTAGGTATCCTTACCGCGGCCACGACGAGGGGGTAAACGTCTTTGTTTGACTTCTCCTTTTGCAACACAAATTAGACATTAGAGAAGTGTATGAAAACAAAAAAGGAAATGAATAAAAATGATAAGAGAGAAAAAGAAGCAGGAGAGAGATCCAAATCCACTGCTTAGCTAGTTACCGGCGGGGCAGCTGCTATTTGATCCATCCAAATCCACTGTGCTCCCGTGACGGCCTATATTGCTATCTGCTAGTAAAATATATATATATATATATAAAACAACTGATCACATATCAATTATTATAAAAATCATAATTATACTAATTAAAAAGTTACAAAAATTATAGCGCTGTAATAAAAGAAAGAGATTCAATTTTTAAAATTTAAATAAAATAAATCCAATTATATATACATGTAAATGTCATTCTTTCTTTAATTAATGTCATGTAATTCATAAACTTAGAAATATAAACTAATATAAGCCAAACGCATCCATACGTATATCTATTCACGAATAACATAAGAATTTAAAAGCAAAAGACTTCGTGTTAAATTTAAAAGAATTGACACGTACTAGGCGATTTTCATTTCATCAAATTCCTTACATGTATCACAAGAAAAATTCATAATCCTTTTTCTAACAATTGATTTATAAGAAGTTAACAATTATCATGACAACCAAATCGGGCTAAAAGTGTAACTTAGTTGTAATAAGAAATATTCAAAATCTATTATAATACCTAGATTTTTTTATCTCAAATTATATATCAGAATACTAAATTCATTTTTTTAAGAATCATACCATGAAAAGTTTAAAAGATAAGTATTTTACTCATCTTTTTTATTTTTTTTTCTTTTCATCGTACTTCTCATTCTCTATCAATTTTAAAATTTATCTAATCAATATTTCTGTATCTATTATTTTTATCATTTTTATTATTTTTAATTATAATTCTCTTTAACTAATGTAATATATTATTATATACTAACATCTTTTCAAAATAAGAATAACAATCTAATATTTTAAAATAATTTAATCAATCTTTTCTCTTACTAAAAAGATATATTTAGATATCTTTATCTAAATAATTATTGGATTATTTTTAGGATGTTACAATTTTCAAATAATATTTTAAAAAAATAATTTTTGTAAAAAAGTCTTGAGATATTATTATTATTATTTAAAATTATATATATAAATATTATTTTAAGATGATATTCTGAATAAATATTTGTATATGATTTGGGGGAAGGAAGGGACGTCCACCCTAACATTAATATTAGGTCTAGGAAAATTGTAAACATTTATTCTATGAGAAGAATTGAGGTTGTGGAAAGAGAGATAAAAAGAAAAGAAAAATAATAAATATATATGATAAATGATGTAATAAAAAAAACAAAGAAGATAGTAGATGAAAATAAAATAAAAGAAAAGAAAGTATATGTTTGTAGGTATCCTTACCAGCGCTATGGTTCCTCTCGTTACTTATATGGCGGATCTTGGTCCAGCCCTCCTCCTTTTGCAAAGCTAACACAAATTAGACATTAGACAAGTGTGTCCCAGATGGGAACATTCTGAATATTTGAAGAAAAAGATGGACGAGATCGATATATATTATAGCTAGCAGTCAGGCAATGAAGAAAACAAAGTATATGTTTGTAGCTATTCTTACCATCGCTTTGGTTCTATCTCCATTAGCATCGTGGAGTCCCCCTGTTCCTTGTTCCTTGTTCCTTGTTCCTTGCGTGCGTCGTTGAGTCGTGAAGCAAGAAGGGGTCCTGCCTGGGGCCTCCCTTTGGGGTTGAAAGATAATAGGTTATTTAGTACATTTTGGTTGAATTTTTTTAATTATTTATACAGAACCCAAATACATTTGTAACCCTACTATTTTTTCACATTAAAATATTACATCATCTTGCGAAAATAATTCACTTATATTTTTCATATTCTTATTCCCATCATCCTTTTCAAATTCTTCAATTTCTAAAATAAAACTTATGTATATAAAGATATTTATCTATTATAACTTCTAATTGATATAAATTTATATACCAAAAAAATTATTATGAATTTTAATTATATAAAATAAATATATATTTTACAAAATTCGCAAACTAAAATACTAATTTTTTATATAAAAAATGAGTAGTTTGAAATAGCACCAAAACAGGTAACGAGGTCTGGTTCTGGATAGACCTATAGAATCAGCAAATAACCAATTATACAAGTCCTGAGGAGAAACACAAAAAAGCAAAAGAAGCAGTAACATGGACCCCTTTCTTTGCTAAACCATCAGCTACAAAGTTTCCTTCCCTCAAAGTATGCTGGAAGGATAAGCACCAATCTTTATCCATGAATGACCGAATGGTGGTCACCAAAGCTGCTCGGGGATGAGTGATAGAAACACCAGAGGCCATGGTAGAGTCTGATTCACCAATCAAATTTCGAATGTCGGGTTGAAATGTACCAATTTTGCAGACTTATTTGTATAATATATACCTTTTTTATTTTATAATATTGATTATTAGTTATATTATAATCTTGGGACTGTCGGATTGTAAGTGATACATGCAGAGGTGGTTTGTAATAGCCAAAAAACGACCCAACACACAAACTTAGCCAGTATGATTCCCTCCTATTCGTATTCTATCAAGCCAATCCAATATCTGGGCTTATCACATGTACGTGGACCATATAAGAAACATATAGAGGAAGGAATTGATCTAAATTAAACCTTGAACAAGCCCAGAGAAGTTGAAGAAAGTTCCTTTCTGCGACTGTGGTAGTAAACAAGCATCTTATCTCTTGGGGGCAAGCTGTCCTTGATCACAGGGTGGCTGAGAAAATTGGTCATCCATGCAATGGTGGCTGGAAATTTCAATGGGTCTATTATCTGCATTGATCCAACTTCCTCCCAAACAGGAACCAAGTAAGCAATCCATCCAAGTGCAATGTCAAGGTACCCAATATTGTCTCCTCCAAAATAATTCTTTCCCTTAATCTCTTCTATTTTCTCCATCATTTCTTTGGCTTCTTTCATAGCCTCTTCTTGTTCATCGCCGCTGGTAGACATTGCTACCCATCCAGCCTTCCCAAGCATTACATTGCAGTTGCACATTGTGATTGTACATGCTTGAAATCTGAACTTCACCCGAATTTCGTTGGTGTTTTTTGGGATCATCAATGATTATTCGTCAATGACAGGTACATGGTCTTATGGTTTTGTGAAATGATCATTTGACACAGCAAGGAGCCATCAATGTATTGTGTGAAATGATCATTAGACACAGCAAGGAGCCATCAAGGATGATGATTTCACAAAACTTGTGTAATAATTTGATGGATCAAGAGGTGGTGGTGTCCAGTCCAGTAAACTGAAAATTAGAATAATATTTTCTGCAGATGCCAGTAGCGAGATTATGGAGTTTATGTCTTAAGTTCAAACTTGTGGATTTTATTTAGACGTTTTCTTATTATGTTGAGAAGTTTGTTTGGTTAAGTTTTCAAAAATAAATTGTGTCTTTCTTGTTATCTTTTCATTGAAATGATTTCAATAAATTTAATAAATCAGAAAATGTTCACGGTTAAGTTTTTATTAAATAAGTATTAAAGGAAGATATTCACTCAATTTCAAACTTCAAACACAACTAATATCATATATATGAGTTGATAAAAAAAAATTAGCCACCACCCACTAGGGATGTAAAGTATGGGAAAGGGAATAAATAAAACTAATTGATTTGGGTTCTTGATTTTTATTGTCAATTCAAGAAAAAATATTAAAAATTACTTATTTATTGTATATATAAAAGATTTTACGATCCAAATTTATTCTTCTCATTTCTAAAAGAGTAAAGGGTCCAATTAGACATGCCTTGGATTGGGGCAAGGTATCTTCATTGAATCATGAGTTATCTCAAGAATCGCTCGGCAAAATAGAGATGGTAAAACAATTCTAGATCAAATCTTGCAACTGGTACAATAGTTGTAGTGAACAACTCAACCCGGAAAGAAAAGAAAGTAAAAACAGACCCTGAGATGGGGATAGAGGGAAAAAATAGAAAACGAAGCATAATTCATATTTTAAAAAGACAATATTGTAAAAATTTTAAGGAATTTTCTTGATTAACAATTATAAAAAACCAATAGGATCTTGAAAACTATGATTCTCACAAATAATATATTAAACAGATAATGTGTACCTTTCTTTGTAAGAAGAAACTTCTCTCTGGTATACCTTGATTTCGTTGGAAGAAGAGAGAAATAGGATAACTCAATTACAATTTAACCCTTAATTATTAATTATTTATTAGTTCTTACATAAGTCACGTGCATCTTACATGAGACATTAATTTTAACAAATATCAGTGACGGAATGAATGTTTAGAGGTTTATTCCGTTATCAAGCATACTGCAGCCAAATGAATGGTCGGTCACAAATATGTTTAGTTTTCAGGTATGGTGGTGCTGAGTTTCTCATTCTCAAAGTCTTATTATCCATTGCCTTGCATAATTTAGATATTCTTGCCCTTAATATTCCATTATTTAGTAATTAGTATTATTATTATGGTTGCCTCATGGTTCTGTATTAACTTGCTGTCAACACTTATTGAATTTGTTGACTCTGAATCCTTTGAACTTGAGACAGGTTGTGGGTGTTACTGTTTTAATTTTGACCAAACTGGATGGTTCTGCTAGAGGTGGCTGTGTGGTATTCTCTTCATTTTTTTTTCTCTCTTAATGAATATTTAATAGTTTTTGGATGAAAAAGTTTTCATTATTGGTAGTACTTTCCGTAGCTGGGGTGATCATGGTCAGGACTAATATATGTTGGCAGGTCAGTGTGGTTGATGAGCTTGGAATCCCTGTAAAATTTGTGGGTGTTGGTGAAGGTGTTGAAGACCTTCAACCCTTTGATGCGGAGACCTTTGTCAATGCCATTTGTATTTAAACCAATATTGTGGGTTTGGTATGTACATCATGACTTGTCCTTTTCATTCCTTTCAAATATGATTTTGAATTCTTATCATACATAATTGCAGTTAAAATGTCACCTACAAAAATGTTCTCCTTCTTTACTTTTTCTTTCTCACGAATTTCATCCCTCCATTTTTTCCCACCAATTTGATCCACCACTATTTTATTGTACAATTTTGGTCCATATTTTATCTTAACATTCTATGTTTAACAGAAATGATGACATGACAGTGCACTAAAGTGAGACATCAATATTTCTGCTAAATATTGGATGTCAAGTTAATAGACGGGCTAAAGTTGCACACTTAAAATAATAGAGGGATCAGGGATTAAATTTGTAAAAGCAAAATGGAAGAAATCCACAAAATTGAGAAAATTGAAGGACTAAAAGTGAAATTAAGTCAATTTAAAATATTTCCACTAGCCACTTGGGGTGCAAGGATGGGGTAAGCTTGGAGTTATAGGCCTTTGCTTCACTTTCTGAATGAAAAACCCAAACAAAAAATGGATTATTAGTTTTTTACTATTTTCGGTTACTTGCATATTGGTCGTTTCAACTTTGAATCTGTTCTTCTGACATTGTTGTTTATGTAACTATTCGGAATCATTTGTTAGCAAAAACAGCTTGACATGAACATTCAGAGCAACACCTGGTCAACAGGAAAGATGGCACTTTATTATGGAAACTGTTATTGGGAAGGGGCCAAGCATTGCGAATAAGTGTACATGATTTTGAGGTGCAGAGCTGTTGTTGCTTTTGAGGCACGCTGAGTGTATACAATCTTCCTTTTGCATGCTATGTCTGAAAGTTTCTGAAAATGCAAATGAGACATAGGGTTTATAATCACTCCTGTTTATGAACAGAAGGATTTTATTGTGGTGTGCATGTAGATGATACTTAAGGAAAATGTAAACACGTTGCTCCATTGTCTGTCAACATCTGATTAATGACAACTATTTTTATTTCTTTGACCTCTCAACGAGGTTAACCTACTGTGTCGTACATACACAGCCATGAACGCTCTTTATTTGAACCCGTTCAAAATTGTGCATTCGTGCACAACACATCAAAAGTCAGATGTATGAAACAACGTTTAACTTGCAGCATAATATTAAGTTTTATACCATAGGAATTTTCCCTATCTTGTATGAGGAATATTTGGAATCAAAGCTTACTATGTTCAATAATTATGGTGCTTGTGAAGGGACCAAACTTCAGCATTATTAACTTGTAAAACCAAAACAATGCAATTGTTGGTCATTCGTTTTGCAACAAGTGAAAGTAGTTCTACCTCCTGCGATTCAAGCTCAAAACCAAAGTGCAAAAAGAAAAGAAAAAAAATAACATTACATTCCTGCTGTTTTCCAATAAATACATGATTACTACAAACTATAAATCTATTATTGATACTAGTTGAAAAAGGGACAATTTGTGCCTCTATCTTTATTTATTTTTTAAAAATATTCATAAACTGCTGAACAATGTCCACCAGAAAGCTAAATATTCATAAACTGGAAACTGGCATGTTATAGAAGGTAGCATGAGTAATATAGAGCAAATTCCCAGTTTTCTTCAGTTTAAACTCAACTGCAACCACAGTCAAATTTCTTCCAGTCTTCACCACAGAGGCATTAGCTAGCAATTCTTCCTGGATGAACATAAAGTGCAAAATCCATTTATCAAAGGATTTAAGCATGAAGATGGCTTATGAGCATGAAAATGACACATTAAAGTTAGATGGCAAAGTTGGCAACAGTGACAAAATTGAAGGATTTGGAAGTTAAAAGTGTAGTCGAAAGTAATGTGCAGGTGGTAACTACTAATGAAAACAGCAAAGGGATTAATGAATAACAAATGCATAGTTTGTTATCCATGCACTTTTTCTTTTCAATCAAAACTTAAATTTCATTTTTCATTTAATGGTTATTGATAGTTCAGTTTACTCTCTAAAGCTGAACCGTGCACTTTATAGGATCTTCATCCAAAAATTATATCTCAAACTCTAGTGCGATTCTGGAAAGCCTCAATATGAGATTTAATAGACATCCACCAATAATCTCAATGCAACTCACCACATTACATATTGAATGACTATGAAACTATGTTCATTATGTGCCAGGAGTCCTAGCCTTCAAAACGCCTTTTCACTTCTTGTTGGGGATCATAATCTAAGTTGTAGGAACATTACTTGTAAGGTAGATTGAGAAAGACAAGAACCAGAAAATTTCAGATTCGTCAATCAGACTTGATGGTTGTATTCATCCTATTAAAATTCTGGAGTCCTATAGTAGGCATATTTATTTTTGAAGTATAATCAATGAGGTCCTAATCACACTGATCCAAAGCAATCCCCGAAGGGAATGCTAAGAAACTGTGCAACTGAAGTTGAATTATGCTAAGCAACATTGTTTATAATGCTAAGAGTCCAAACATCTCAATCTAATTGCTTAAAGTTGAAGCGGGTTGCTTGCTAACGTCCTCAGCTTTGATCTGCTGTTTCAGAATACAATTCAAGATAAAGCACTACATTTCCTCATGCAGCACAAGAATCCTAGAGGCCGGACTCTGCCATTTATCTAGCATCGACTTATTTGAAGAAAAAGCATTGTATTGCAATAGACAAGAATGGTAAGAATAAGACTGGATATAAACAACTCACATTTGCTGGAGTGGCAGAGAGGTAAGAAATGCTGATTTCCCCTAGAAAAAGTTCCTTGTCCTCAGCAACTACAGTTCTAGCACAAGCATTAGATAGAATCTCAACCAAGGATCCAACAGAACCTCCATGCAGAGTTCCATAGCCATTCTGCAATTCCAATAAAGAAAATGAAAAAATCCTAGTACAAAGACAACACCTTTTTGTTTATTTTCACTAGACAAATTGTTAGCTTGAACTCAGAAAAGTGAATTCATTTGCTAACAAAGAAAATGAGAAAACTTTAACAAACCAAACTCACCGCCCTTGACTGTGTAATTTGCAACGAACCAAAAATCTTTCACACTTCCCAAATTATGCTTGATCAATATATAAACAAAAGAAGGGGTTTTCTGTTTATATTTTTTGTTTTCACTTTTAATTACAAAAATGTCACCATATTTTTACTTTATTTCCTATTTTAAAAAATCCTTATTGAAAAATTTGAAAACGCTGTTTCTTATGAAAACTTGTGAATTCTAGAAACAAAGTGAAACTGATGTGCCATTTTTTGCAATTAAAAGTAAAAACAGATAACATTTTCTCAAATCAAAGAGCCACTAAAATCCCATACTATTGGCAAGGAATTAATCAGAAATTTGAATTGACCACCAATCAACAAAACCTTGAATTCAGAGCATAGATGGATGGATCTTCTTCCCTTTTTCCCTGAGCTAACAAACAGAAGAACATCCACTGGAACAAAACCTTTCTTTCCAGAGAGAGAATCGAATCAAATAACAGGGGAGTTCTAATAACTATCTAGCAAATTATCAAAAATTCTGATGTATCATATTGAGTAAACAAAACACTTCAAATATAAGCACGAGCCCCCTTCCCCAATTCCTCCACTTCCCAATCTTCTCAGCTTCCAATAAGAGTATTGAAAGTACCAATAACTAACAACACCCAACAAATATTGGGAGATTTCTTTGTAAATAGCACAAAACTTCAAGTGTGACGCTTAGATATAGTTCCATAGGTTCCAATAAGAATTGGAGTTTCACCTGGGTAATCTGCATAAATCATCGTAATCCTTTAACTCAAACCTTTATTAAGCAGATTATCAAAGTGAAACTCCAATTCTGATTGAAGAACTATGGAACTGCATATAAGTTTCGTCCAAACATCAATTCGACAAGACAGACTTTTTGTTGCTATTCTCTATCGATCTTTAATACAAATCTTTATTAATGCAAACACCTATGAATTATCGAAGTGAAACTCTAATTCTAATTGGTGAATTCCGCCAAAAGTGGCTAAGGAACTGGATTCAAATTTTTGTCCTTGTCGATACCCATCTACCAAAACGACAATTCAGGAACTAAAATAAGAGTTTAATGACTATGCAGCAACAGTATAAAGTGTTATTCAATCACAAATAACTTTTTGAAAAGACGGAGAAGACTCACACAGATGGGTGGTTTGGCCACAACGGTGCATGAAATCCGTCCACGTTGGATGTTATCGACTTTGATGAAGCTCCGGTAGAAGGCGTCGTAGAAGCCACGCGCGTTGCAGTTACCGGGAAGGGGCGTGGCAGCTCCCATAACGTCAACGAAGTGCAAGGTCTCAGAAGCATGTCTGGGGTCCACTTCCTTGGAGATTTTCAGCGATGGCGAGGCACACACGTTCTCTGCTTTCACAGCAGCCATAGAACCTCACTTGTTTTTTCCGGAGACACCCTCTCTCGTCACTCGTGCCTACAAACAAGTGCGCGCGCACGTTCCTTTTAAGGCTCAATACAACTTTTTAATAATGTAAGGAAAATGCTGTTTGGTAAGAACATTAGGTGATGTTTGGTAAGAACATTAGCGGTGACTATGGTTTGATGTTTGAAGAATTTATTCACTCATTTTAAGTAATTTCTTTTTACATGTTTGGTTTAGCCGAAATGATTTTAAATTATTTTGATTTGAATAAATTTTGATTATTTTTTTTGTTAAACTATAGATTCCTTCGATTTTTAATTATAATTTTTTAGAAATCTGTTCGTTCTTTTATATAATTTTTTTAAAAAAATTAGATGCGTTAATTTTTTTTTTCAACATATCCTTATATAGTTATTCTTTCTCCAAATAATGAAAATCAATTAAGTGGATAAAAAATTTAATTTTAAAATAATATTATAAATAATTAACTGATTTAATAAGATGAACTAAATTAATTATTTTTCTTAAAGAATATAAATTAGTTAAAATATTTTTATAACGAAAGACAAAGAAAATGCCCAGTTAACAAATTTGAGAGACTTATCCATTTATAATATATAAGAAATTCCCATGACATAATTGAGAATTAAGGACTACAATTGTATATTTAGTGTGCCTAAAAGATCCAACTAAAAATTATATAATCATAAAAGTAATTAAACCTTACATAAAATTATGTTTGTATATAGACCCATTATGCATGGTGATTATTAATTCAAGACTCAATTTAGGAAAGGCTAAATGACATTTTTAATTATTTATTTTATTATTTTGGTTTAATTTAATGTTTGATATTTTAAAATGTTTATTTAATCTCTTATTTTTTCCTAAATTGATTTTAAGGGCGAAAGAGGGTTTGGTTGCTACGCAAGGAGAGGCTTCTGGGATTGCAGATGTGTGATGCGCATCACAGATCTATGATGTGGTCCCCGACGTCACAAACAGTGGCTTGGGGTGGTTCCAGATTCTGTGAGGGGTGCAAATAGAAAGAGAAGAGAGAAACCAAAAAGGGGGAGAATAGATTGGGATGGAGAAAAAGAGGAAGAAGATTAGATTTTGTGGCAGTTTTTAATTGTTAATATTTTTATTTAATTAATGACGTTAATTTTAGATAAATATAAGAATCATTCCAAATTAATTTTAAAATAAAAAAAATCAAATTAAATAAAAATAAGATAAAAATTAAAAAAATTATTTAACCTTTAGAAAATATTCTCTCAAATTGAATAACATTACTCTTTTACTAAATGCCGTATTTTATTTTTTAAGTTGCACCTAGAAAATATTTGTTTGGTCTAATAAAGTAGGTATCTAAACTATTTAAGAATTTGATTGGGTTAATTTGTTGCAACATTAATATATTTATTAACTAAATTAGTAATTTAAAAAATATAAAGATTAAATTATCAATAAATACATAATTTAAGGAATAAAGAGACCATGGAATCAATTAGGATTCAAATCTATAAAATTAGTGAGATGATATCATAATCTTTTTGAGATAATATGTTGTTGATTTTCATTGACTGTCTATAACTAATATCATTGAAAATCTCTTTTATTGAAATTTTTTCTCTCGATTGTGTTTTTTTTTCAACCACCAACAAGATTTAAACTTAAACCTTATTTATATTATCTGAGTTGGTTCTATTCCAACTAACATGTACCATTATCATAATCTACCGTTGAAACAAAATAATATTAAATAATAGGCCTAATATTTAATAAAATACATAAAAGAATTAAACAATTTAGTTTTGTTGTTTGCATTCTTTCCATATAAAGAATCGGGAGCACTTGTGAATTGGATTCACGCACACACATATAAAAAGTATGTTAATGGTTTTATATTAAACAACTAATCAACAAAACATTTCATAACATAATTAAGGATTTTCTTCCCAACTCATGAGCTGGCATTCAGAGCAAAACAGTATAGAAAACAGGAAAGATTGAATTAACAGTGGATAATAATGAATTAAAAATAAAAGATTTTGCTTTGACAAACATTAATACAATAATAAATAGAACTGAAGATCAACTTCCACCAAAGATCTAAACATTCATAAACTGGCAACTGGCATGTTATAGAAGGTAGCATGAGTAGTATAAAGTAAATTCCCAGTTTTCTTCAGTTTAAACTCAAGTGCAACTACAGTCAATTTTCTTCCACTTTTCACCACGGAGGCATTAACTAGCACTTCTTCCTGCATTTGTTAAAGGGATGTTCAAGTTCAAGCATGAAGAAGGCATGAGAACAAGAAAATGGTATATTTCCAGTAGAGAAACTCTCAAAAGAGCTTATGACTTGTATCCAAACTAATATTAGAGTTAGAATACCCAGTTGGCAACACCGACATCATTTAACGTCTCTTCCAAGTGGGGGAAAAATTATATATGAATTTGGATATTATAAAATGCAAAAGTGCACTTGAGAGTAAAGTGTGATTTGTTAACTATTAATGAAAATACAATTGTCCTTATCTTTGTAGCATAATCAATAAGGTCATAGTTAATTGAACCGATTCAATGCAATCCTTTGAGGGAATACTAAGACTGTGCAATGAAGTTGAATGATATTAAGCAATACTATTTTTTTATCTATAAAAATCAAACCAAGGTATCAGAGAGTTTATAATATATCAGACATACTCAACTAACTAACTGAACTATACCCATAGGTAGCTATTAGGCAACACTATACTGTTGTTTCGAAACATCTCAATATCCTCACAGCTTTAACATCCTCAGCTTTGCTCTGCTGTTTCGAAATGTATAATTAACCATACAGCTAAAGGATTGAACTTCATGTTATTTATTTAACATCTGCTGTATTGAAATTGCTACAAATTTCTAGAATATTTTTAAATATAATATGTATGAAAATAATAGAATATCCTAAAACTATAGTGTGTATGAATATGATAGAACAATCCAGAATTATAAGTGTATTTATAAGATAGAAGAATCTAAAACTATCATGATATTAATCTATCATGAAAACTTTAGAAAGACGTAAAGTGTACTTAATCTAAGAATTTGAAAGGGATATAATTAATTTCTGTGATTGGTCGTTCTTATAGAAAAGAGTTTTTAATTTGATTGATGGGGACAATAAACAAAAATTTATAACTATAGATATATATCTATCTATATAGATAGAATTATAGATAGATAGATAGATATAATTTTAAAAAAAAAATATAAGAAAAATAAATAAACAAGGTGTTCTTATTCAAAACGTCCTGTGATTTTCAACCAATTTTGGGCTTCAATATAATTATCAGGGGTTAGGGTAGAAATATTCATCACCTTTAAGAGGTTGGTGACTTGAGGCTATAAATAGACAATTGATATGTTGTAATTGATAATTTAAGAAATCAATGATATAACATTTTTTCTAAAAATAATTTTCTAAAACTATCAACTATCATCTAATAAACTACTAATAAAGCAGTGTTGCGATAGAAAACAATAGAAAGAATCAAATCTAAAGAATAATAATAAAAAAAACTCACATTTATTAGAGTTCCAGAGAGGTAAGACATGCTAATTTCCCCGAGAAAAAGTTCCTTGTTCTCAGCAGTTACGGTTCTAGCACAAGCAGTAGACAAAATCACAACAAAGGACCCAATAGCCCCTCCATGAAGTGTTCCAAAACCATTCTGTAATTTCAGTTAAAAGAAAAAATGTAAGTCCATAAACCTCCATGCCATTTTATTCTTTTGCCAACAGAAAAACTTGAATATTGATATCAAAATTGTACCCTTTCAAGTTCTCATCCATTCATGAACGTTCATACTCCCCCAGCCATAATCATGATTAATATATATAAAAAAAAGTTTATTGACGAACTTTTTCATAAGTTGATATGTAAAATTAATTTTTTTATATATAATTTCTCTAAAAAACATTATTAACTCATGTATAAGTTGATATTTATTTATAAAAAAATCATTAACTTTTTATTTATTTTCTTCTCGTATTTTCAGATGAGCGTATACAAACATGTCAATATTAACAACCTTGATAATAATGAAAAATAACTAGTGAAAAAAAAAAAAAGAGAGGATTAAGCAATAGAATACACAGATGGGGCCTTTGACGAGAAGGGTGCAGGCGATTCGACCGCGTTGGATGTGATCGAGCTTTATGAAACTCCGAAGGAAGCCGTCGAAGAAGCCATGCGTGTTGCTATTTTCCGGTGCGATAATATTGGTCCCCATCGCTCTGAACAGATCTAAGGTCTCAGAAACACGTCGAAAGTTTAAATCCTTTGAAATTTTCAGTGACTGTGAGGAGGAACACTCTTTTTCAGTTTCAGAGGAAGTTTTCGCTGCCATTGCTATTTTGAGGTGCAACGTTGTGCTGTGCTGTCAATTAGAAAAAATTTCAAATTTCAGGCTAAAAATAAGCTCAAAATAAAATTTATAAAATAAGAGTATGAGTTAATTTTTAGGATTGAATTAAGTGAAAGTGCTAAGAAATCAATAATTATCATCATTCGATTCTTATCCGTCAATTTTGATCATTTGGAAATTTACTGTATAGGGGTCCTTTTATAAACAATTTATGAAAAAGGGTTTCTTTTAAAACAAATTATAAAGGGAGTCTTTTTTCTTAAGTGGGTGTCGCCATTGACACTGATGGGAAGTCTGAACCACCAGTAAGAAAAGCGTACCACCATTCCTTTTGGACATACCTACATGGCAGTCCCGTCATTGGAACTGACGGGATAGTATTATCTATTATATTATTTGATTTGGAAGCTAGAGATGGAGAAATTGAATAATGAGTTTCTTAATTTGCAGCTTAATAATTATGTGCACCCAGATATATAAATTGGGACCACTTTTACACAACCATTCACCTTCGAAAACGACACCTCATTTAATTACACAGCCATGTGAGATGTGTGGGAAACTAGTCATATCAAAGGTAGAGAATAGAAACATTTTGAAACCAAGACATTGTTGTGGGTAAATTTCCCACTAGTTTCACCTGTCCGAGAAACTGCACACACTTTGGTGATAATTGCTATCACAAACTTAATTGGTTCATCTTCATTTTTTGTTTTTAACTAGACTTAATTTAAACGCAATAATTATTACGAGATCAATTATGTTTGTCTACACATTGGATTTGGATTTGAAAGCTACTGAAATGATTTGAATACTTGTTGCACTGAAGTTCATTCAAAAATCGATGAATATACATAATATATAACTAGCCAGCAACTATTTTGATAGTATTTTATGTTCAATATTCTAAGTATTATTTGAAAATTTTCACATACCATTATAAAAAATAACTAACAAAAAAAAATAATTGTTAAACTAAACCACGTTGATAAATAAAATTCATATTGCTTTGCATACATTTTTAATACGTATATAAATTATACAATTAATATTCTTTGGTTAATACAAGGATTCTTTCTAACTACAAATCCATTGTACTTCACCTAATGCTTTATTTGACAAAATAATTAAGTAGACGTACGGTAAAAAAAACAATATGAGCTTATCCCGTCAGTTCCAATGACGGGACTGCCCACGTAGGCATGTCCCACCAGGAGGAATGGCGGTACGCTTTTCTCACTCTCAGCCTATCTCGCTAGCACTAATGGCGGAACCCCCTGCCACCCCTATCCCGCCATTGTCATTGGCGGTTCAGGTTTCCCGCCAGTATCAATGGCGGCACCCACGTAAGAAAAAGATTCCCTCTGCAATTTATTTTAAAAGAGACCCTCTTCCATAAATTGTTTCTAAAAGGATCCCTGTACAGTAAATTTGCCACGTAGTGGTGTTGTTGTTTCTTTAGGATAAGATGTTTTTTTTTTTTAAAGATAAATCTTTACTTTGGTCTCTCTCTCAAAATTAAAAAATTTAAATTTTAGTTTTGAAATTAATTTGTCACTTGTAGATTCAAAAATTAAATTAAATTTTTATATCCATCAATTTGTCACGGTGTCATACCTTTCTTTAAGATCATCAATCAAAATAACTCCCTTTGAGAAATATTTTGATTGGTCGAGTTGGTTTTTGGTCCTTTGATTGTACACTCAAGTTTCTCAAACTTTTACTTATATTCTAATCATTTTTGGAAGAGATTTTTTTATCCATATCAAGCCAAGTATATTGAATTTGATTTTTATAACTTAATCAAATTTTACAGGTAACAATATATTAGTATAAAAATATTATGCCGTTAACCTATATTAGTATAAAAATATTATGCCGTTAACCTATATTAGTATAAAAATATTATGCCGTTAACCTATATTGAAAAATTATACTAAATAGTATAATTTTTAAGGTGGTTACTATAAATTTTTTTTTTCTGATCGCTACATGGCACCAGGAATTTCCTAACACTTGTATTTATTATTTTCTCTGCATGACTTCCTTTAAGAAGACACATGCAAAAGTTAGTTAAACAATATTTTTCTTCATTGTTCATGTTGTAAAATTTCCGTACTTAGTACTTTTGGATTTTGATGGTTTTTGCTGTTGTTTCTTTAGCCTAATTTTGTCACTTATATCTTACAGGATGAGTTTGGTTGTGTAAAAAAATTAAAAATGGAAGAATAAAAAAATATTTAAATTTAAATAAAGAGGTAAAAATATGAGATGTATTTTTTTTTATTTAAATCTTCTCATTTTCTTTCTTTTCTTCTCACCAAACAAAGGGACAGAAAGGCACTGACTAAGTCTACGGTGGATGGAAAATCAATTTACACCTTGAACTTCTCATGATAAAAAAATGGTAGCTAATTCCTTCTAGTGTTTGTTTTGCCAAATAGAGTTATATCTTGGAAGGAAAGCTGATATTGTAATAATTCCATTACTAAGCCAATTAAATGAGCAATTTAAAGCCATTAAATTCTATTATCTTTTTTTAAGATCACATTTGAGATTTATTGATTTGAATATTGGGTTGAAAAAAATACTTAATGGTTAAAGACTTTAGTAGTCAATATTGAGTGTCAAAGGCATTGGACCTTGACAATTGTGTCCATCTAATTTAATTTACGGTTATGTTATTTTTAAACTTATATATAAGTAAAAATAATTAATTTTACATTAATTATAAAAGTTAGTTGATTTCATTTAAATTTCTTAATCTCAAATAAAAAATAAAATTATTTTTAAAATATCTTTAATTAAAACTTATTATCATAAATAAAAAGAAGTCAGTTAAAATAAAATTAAAATTAAATAAAAAGTATTTTAAGAATGATAATATTAAATAGGACAAAATTAATTAAATTTTCTTATATTTAATCCGACATACAATGGCATCTTTTTCTTATATGAGTTCAAAAAAGTACAATATTATTTTATTGATTTAGTTTATATATATAATTTGTTAATTTATACCCACTTATTTTGTTAGAATGAATAAGTTAACAAATTACACTTATGGTGTGGATATAATTATATTATTGACTTTGTTGATAATTTAATGATTTTTATACCGATAAACCTAATTAAAAAGCTTTAATTTGATCTTCTTTTTCGATGACTTCATTTTTTCTATAAAAGTTCAAACGTGAGATCTTATTAAATGAATTTGAGCCAGATGATTGGTAATTGACGGTTAAAAATGTAAATGTGATTATTAAAATTTACTGGGCCTTGATTCAAATTCTTTTTTGTTACTAGGCCTTATACAAACAATGAAGTCTCATATATATATATATATATATATATATATATATATATATATATATATATATATATATATATATATATATATATGTATATTATAGGATTTTTCCTATGTTCACTCCCCTTTTTTGCCAAATGCACTTTCATTTGTCTTTTTATTTTTTTATTTTTTTATTATTATATATACCTTTTATACTCATAACGTTGATATATAACCATTGTTTTAGAGTGTACTTACAATATTTTGTTTTTTACATTCTTAAAAGAAATATAATTTTATTTTTAACATTTTCTTAAATATTGTTTTTAAATTCTGGAAACTACATTCCAAAAAACTATTTTGTGTTCTGAAAAGTATTTTTTAGATTTAAAAAAAAACAACCAAATAAATTTAAGCAAAACACTAGAACTATAAAAAAAATACATTATATAAAGAAAAAATTGTACAATGATGAAACAATTAAAGTGGAGAAAACAAAGAATTGATATAGGTCATTTAACCTGGATGACTCTAAAAGGAGTTCTATTGTCCTAACTTAGACAAATAAGATCTAACCATACGTTGTTGTTTTGTGAGTGGACAAAAAAAGAGAAAAAAAAAAGTAATTAGAAACGTAAATATACTTTATTGAAGTTTGGATGATGAAAATGTCCTAAACATTAGAGTAAGAGATCAAACAAGAGAAGATTAAAAGGATACGGAACAAGAGAATGAAGGGAGTGAAAGAGAGAACGGATATAAAAACTCACCAAGGTTGCTACAATATGAAATTTGTACTCAGAGCGTTTGTTACGTTGATTATTCAGAAATAATCAATGGACACATCGAGAAATAGTTCCTAGTGTAAGTAACGGCTCCAATAATAATAATAATAAAAAAAAAAAGAGAGTGGGTTCCATTGGTAATTATTATTATTTTTATACAAAAATTTGTTGAGTAAAATATGCAATGATACCAGGACTAAAGTTGGCGTTTTATACGTTTGCTCCAAAAACCTGTCAGAGTTCATAATTCATTTTTGTTATTTTAATTAAATCCACTTTCCTACATTACCTCCTCCATGCCCTGCATGTAGACCTATTTGTTGTCAAGTCCACACTCCACATTTAAAACTTTAAACTTCCATCCAATTCTGATCAGTAGGAAGGTGGCTTGTCATTGTAAACAAACATAAGTTGATATGTTAGTTTTTTATTTTTTAATGAAAAAGTTAGTTTCTCTATAAAAGTTAGTGGTTGATGTATATACAAACATCAAATATATCACAATATATTTATAAGGTGTGAAAGAATCAATGTGTACATAAGTAAAAAAACATTGTAATCAAATATGATATGGTGGCAAAGTTTATGCAAAATGTAAACCGATATGATATGGTGGTAAAGTTTGTGCAAAATGTAAACTGTTGTGTATACAGGACAATACTGTACAGGTAGCAATAAAATTGAGCTTAATTTTCAGTGCTCATATAAAAAAAATTACACTTAACTAATTAATAGTTATATTCTCATAAAAATTATGATGGTCCCATACCAGTTAATAATTTTTTGGATAACCGTTTGCATAGTATCAACCTTTTGTAATAAGAAAAGACTTGTAAGAGGACTCAAACGTTTAAAAGGAAAAAGTTGGATCCAGCCAAAATCCAGCTCCAATTGGTAACTCATTGCTTGAGGCATTTCTGGCACAGTTTTTTCCACTTTTATTTTAACTTTAAGACTGCACAGAGAGAAGCATATAATTCCTGAGTCAATATAGAATTTGTGAAGTCAGTCCAAACTTCAGTTTCAAAGATGCCTCGTGGAACGCTTGAAGTTGTTCTGATCAGCGCCAAAGGAATCGATGACAATGATTTTCTCTGTAAGCACTATACTCTATATGCATAGCTGATGAGAAAATCAGATGCTGTGTATGTCAATGATCCCCTCTTTTAAACTTTTAGATGCATCAAAATTCTCTCACTTCAAGATGGTTTGATCTAGAATAGATCTTTGTTGTTTTAAATCTGTGTCAATTAACTCTTTTATTTGCAGATTAAACAACATAAAGTACACCTTATGCTGGTTTGATCTTGTTATGTTCTGTTTGGATCCGGCTTTTTTAATTTGATTAGCAAATCACTTTAGAGGGTAAAGCAAGTAATTTTAGTGATTGATCAGAAAATCAACGGTCAATGTTATGTACACTTGCATAACAAATCATGAATGTATTGGAATATCAAATAGTTGATTTTCTCATTAACGACTGAGCTTACTTACTTTACAGAAGCCAAATCTATTTTGTTCATATAGCTATGCTAATTGAGCCTATCTGGCCATCTTGTTTTCAAATTAAACATGAGAATCTATTCAGTTGACCTTTTTCTTTAATTTGGTTTATTGATATTAACAATTCACATTGATCAAGATAGATTATCCTCTAATGGCTTAATTCTGTTCTCAATGCGCAGCCAGCATTGATCCTTATGTGATTCTCACATACAGGGCACAGGAGAAAAAGAGCACTGTGCAAGAAGGTGCATTTGTGACCAACTTAACTATATATGTATTTGTTTATGTATGTACCCTTTTATCTCTGGGGGCTTGAATTGAATTGTGTTATGAATACCAGATGCTGGATCCAAGCCACAATGGAATGAGAGCTTTCTTTTCACTGTCTCTGACAGTGCATCTGAACTTAATCTAAAGATAATGGATAAAGACAACTTTAGTCAAGATGATTGTCTTGGCGTGGCAACGTGAGTTGAATTCTTCTTTAACTTTCACATTTTGCTTGCTTTTTCAGTGAAATTTCATTGGAGATGGGATTGAATTCTAGAGAGGAGAGTATAGGACAAAACCTAGATCAAGTTTCTTATATCTTTAAGTTTGTCCCCTGCTTCTTTGTCAGTCTCTTAAATTATTTTTATTAGATTAAATTAGTCCTTTTGACAGTTTTTTTTACGCTACCGATGCTAATTTTGGCTGAGATGATAAACATTCATATGATGTGATATCTTTTATAATTTGTTACATGTCACCAAATTGATCATGTTAATGTGGTAAATTAATAGAAGGACCAACTTAGTTTAACATGAATATTTTTTTAAGGAATCAAAGTGGATTTTTTTAAATTTACGGGACCATTGAAACAAAAAAAAAAAGATGGAGAATTAAGTGTATTTTAACCTCTCTACTATTAAATAACTTTTACCATATATCTTCTGTAGAATTTAAAAAAAAAAAAAACATTTTCATGGCATCGTTTGGTGGAAGAACTAGAGGGTAAAGATATAAGAAACTTGTTCTAAGTTTTATCTAATGTAATCTGGTCTAAATTCCGCATTTCTATATGTAGCAAATTTTCTTCCTATCTAATGGCTGTGACTGGTCTTCTATGATTTTTTTTTCAATTTAAGATTTCATTTTGCATTTTCATATGAGTGATATATATTACATGAGTACTGAGTAATTGTTTCTGATACAAAAGGTAAGGTTGCATTTGCACTTTTGGCATACTAATATTCATTCATTTCTATCAACATTCTGCAGCATTCATCTGGATCCAGTGTTTGAAGCGGGTAGCATTCCAGAAACTGCTTACAAGGTTGTGAAGGACGAAGAATATTGTGGAGAGATTAAGGTGGCTCTCACTTTTACTGTTGAGGTAATGCTGGAATCTATATTTCCCATTATTTTTCTTCATGTTTAATTTGATGCCTGGTTTTTATCTCTAATCAAATAATATACCATTAACTTCTGGTTGCAGAAAAATGAGGAGCAGGATTATGCTGAACCTGAAGAGAGCTATGGTGGATGGAAAGAATCCAGTGGGGAATTTTAAAGTGAAAGAAGTATTTACATACTTCCATGGCCAGAATTACCCTTATAATGAAAAATAAGCAGTTTTGGGGTACTTTTTGAGAATTTCCATTATTGTGTTTTCTGGTGTGAAGCAATGGTGTTGTGCTGTTAGGTTGCTTTCCTCCCTTTGGATATATATTAAAGTACATTATGTTTGATATATTGTCTTTAATGCATTAGTTAACATTTTAAGAGCAGTGCTATTTTATTTTATTTTGTTTGAAGTTAATAATAATAATAATAATAATGGATTCACTTAGTCAGAATTACATTTTTTTGATAATGAAAGAAAAATTATAATATAACGAAATAATTAGTAGCTGATACTCACAATTATTTTGATATTATAAAAAACTTATATTTTCACAACTAAAACTTAAACTCAATGTTCACGATTATATAAAATAATTTGTGAAGTTATTAAAATGTCAATCTTATGATTAATGTATGCACAAAAATGATTTTTTATGACATTGATTTAATGTCGATCGATTAAAAATCATTTTAGAAAAAAACATAATAATATTTTTTAAATAAAAACAACTATTTTATGAGGATTTTATGAAAATCATATTAAAAAAATATCAATTTAAAATGATTTTTCCGGAATCACTTTAGAATGGTTGTCATTCTAAAATAGATTTTACAAGATGATTTTAGGAGAATGTCATTTTAGGATGATTTTACAAAATCGTCTTAAAAAAATTGCCTGTTTTTTTTTTTTTTTTACTCTCCCTCTCATTCTCTTTACATTACACAAGGTGAACCTTTTCCATTTATGCTGTGCTAATTTATGCATCTTCCATCTTATGTCACAATTTAAAAATTGAATATAATTGTTTTGTCTGATTTATACCCAAAAATCTACTTTCCTCTGATTTTGAACAACCTAATTCGTCCTAATGTAGAAATTAATATGTTCAATTTAAAACTATAAATTTGACCAAAAATACAAAGACCAATATCATATTTTACCCTCTCTGAAAAACAGAACAACACACTAAAACAAAATAAGAAAATCTAGGCCGAAACACAAAATAAAACCAATCCACGAGAACATGCTACATAGTCGTGTCTAAGTCTTACACCTGAGCTTCGTGTGTTTCCAAATTCGTCACTTGACGTGTGCCACGGATAAGTTCAGCAACACCCTTGTAGCTGAAGCAGAATGATGCCACTAGCAAAACAATGACGTTGATGATGTACCACCAAGAAAACCCAGCAACAAGAATCCATAGCAATGTTTGACACCCAACTATTCCACACACGTGGAATACAAAAATAGTGATTTGCAAGCTCATTTCAGCTGTAGATGCAACAAGTACATGAAAAGTTATTAAATTCAAGAGTTTATGTAGACTCATGAGAGTTTCATAGACTTGACTCGTAACTCAATTAGTAGACTCGTAAAAATTTACTTCATATAAAAATAATAACAAAATATCTATAAATAACATACTAATTAAACATTTCAATAATATAATAAAGCAAAATAATAATTCATAAAGTTCAGAATATTTAATTAACCAAGTCTAGTAATAATATATTATTACTAGATAATAACTTACCCAGTTTATAATAGTGGTAGATCATTCTCATCGAGGATTTGATGTTATTATAGAATAAATGTTTAATATTATTAAATGTAGGAATTTTGTATTTGAGAATAACACACTAAATGAAGATATGTTGAATGCTATACAAAGAGAAAACAATAAAAAATGATTTACATTTTGGTCTAATTTTTTTAATTTGTTAACTCGTTGACTCGATGGTAAATTCGAGAGTCTACCGAGTTTACTTAGAGTTTATAAAATTTTTCTAGAATCTACTAAAAAAAAATTTACTCAAAAGTTAACTCGAGAATTAACGAGTTAATTCGAGAGTTTGATTAGTACATGACAAAACATAGTTGTGATAAAAAGCAACGTAATAGGCTTAGATGTTGGAAGGGATTGGAGCTTGATCCTTCATACTTAATTCCAATTGAAGTCAACTCCAGAGCCATAAGAATGGTATAAGCTTTATGGTTCATGGTGTTGATAAGAACAAAGGCAAGAAAATCGGGTAATGTACAGAGTTATTTGAAAATGCGAGAGGCTTAAAAGACTAACCAAATTTTTTTATATATAGAGCTTTGTGAGGAAATATCTTTTGGAAAAAAATCCAAGTCTTACGGGCACTCCAAGAATTAAGGTAAGCCGACATGGAACTGCATTTTTTTTTTCAATAATATCATTGAGAGTTTGAGTGACGCTAGCTAAGTCAGTGAGCCTAAACTCGAGTTAGACACTATGGAAACACACGGATAAATGATTCATGATTAAAATTGAAAGAATGAAACTTAGAAATGCAAAAGAAAAAACGAAAGAGGAAGGAAATTTGTCGAAATATGTCACGGGAGCGTTGGGAATGAGGACTTAAGCTGCAATGACTATGATGCAAGTATTATTATAAATTATTTAAATGTATTTTTATTTTAAAGAAGTTAAGAACATCTATTCTACACCTACCTTTTTCCTTCCTAAATATGTTATTGAAATTAATATAGAGTTTAAATTTAATGATAATATATATATATATATATATATATATATATAAATATTTTGACGCAAATATTAATGTTAAGATCATTCTTAAATTCTATTTGTACGGATTACTTTGTATTTATATTAGATTATTTTACATATTTATATGGAAGTGAATTTGAGCACATTTTAAAATGTGAAATTATATTTAATTTTTTATTTGAATTCGAAAAATTGAAAATTTTAGACGAGGATAAATTGAAAAAACTATTATATTACTCTTAATTTATTTTTAAAATTAAAAATATTGCAAGAAGTGCGTACCAAAAAAATTATACTCTAGTAAAACTATTACATTACATCAAAAGATTTTTTTTTAAACCTGCATTATTTCTAAAATATTTTTAATAGCTGTTGTAACTATTATCATTGTTGATTTTTTTAATATAACATTACTTATGTCAAAAAAATAGGTTGAATGAATTTGTCATTTTATATATTAAAAATAAAATATTATAAATATTAAATTTTGATGAGTAATTTTTTAATTGACAGGAAAAATTAAGAAAATAATTATAATAAAATAAAATTTAAATATATATTTGGCCTTAGATCTCGACACGATCTTGAGGAGGTGTACATATTTGGTACGTGTGCGGCAAATTTACGGAGGAGGGTTGGTTTTAGAAATTATTTACTTAATGGGGTCTCATTTATAAGAAATTACGGGAGGGGGGGGGTTTGTTTTCTACGTGGGTGCCGCTATTGACACTGGCGGGAAGCTTGAACCGCCAGTGACAATGGCGGGATAGGGGCTGACTAGGAGAGAGGGGGAGGGGTGCCGCCAGCAGCAATGGCGGGATGGGAGGGGATAGGAGAGAGAGAGGTGTCCCGCCCTTGGAGATGGCGGGATAGGAGAGAGGGGGTGGTCCCGCCCTTGGAGCTGGCGGGACAGGTGAGAGAAGGGTGTTGCAGGCGATACCGCCACTGGCGATTGCGGGACAGGGGGAGAGAGGATCCCGCCTTTCGAGCTGGCGGGATAGGCTAGCTTTGTTTCTGAAAAAAGCCTGCACCTTGTTCACGTGAATGAAGGCTTTCATGGCAGCATGCGTATACACAAACACGTAAGGTAGTGTTTTTTAACTAATGTAAACTTATATTACTCTCTGACTTTGATAATCATGTATTAAAAATTGAAGTTTTAATCTTAAGCATCAACTTTTTATAATTATAATGTAATGATTAAAATTAATTTTTCTCATTTTTCATTTAATACATCTTCATCATATTATTATATACAACATGCATATAGACACACGTATAAAGAGAAATAGAGAGATAATAATGTTTGTTTTTCCAAAATGTCCAAGTAGTAGGAAAAGCCAAATCATGAAAAAGGTTGAGGGTATCTTTTTCATCGTTTACCTTTTTATTTATTTAGAAGACTGAAAACATTTTTGTGGGAATAAACTAAAAAATTATTCTGTTCAAAGAAGATGGAAAACAGAAAAAAATATACTCTTTCATGCACAAATTAAACAATTTTTTTCTCATTTTGATTTATCTTTTTAGTTTTAATTTTTTTTTATAATTTTGAACACATTTTTTATTCTTGTTTCTATACAACTAAACAAGAAGAGAACAATACTAATTTTCTTATCTTTTATTTCTTTCTTATCATACAATTTGAAAAAAAAAAGGATTTATATATTTTGTATTCCTTTTCCTTCCTTATTTTTCTCTTCTTATACTTTTTTCCCATAAATCAAACATACAATTCTCTATATAATAATAATAATTTTAAACCACTCCACTTGCATAGATTTGATGGGACTGAAGCTTGGAGAGTGATACTGAATGATGAGACTCAAGCCTGATATAGTTACGGTTCACATGCATTGAATTTTTTTTTATGCAGACTAGGGAGGAGAATAAGACACTGTATTGGATAGAGAAATCATAAAATTATAATCAAATAACATCTAACAATATATACAATAACAATAACTAAATAAAATTTTAATTCTAACTAACCAAATAACAATTACTACTAATACTAAAATATTATACACAATAACCAAATAACATCTAACAATATATACAATAAGAATAACTAAATAAAATTTTAATTCTAACTAACCAAATAATATTTTCATACTAACTAACCTAATATTGGAATAGTTATTAATAAGTAAAAAATAATAACACAATAGCTACTCATACAAACTAATTTAAACTTAGAACTTTTGTTAATAATAACTAACCTACTATTTACATACTAACTAACTTATAATACTAACTAACTTAAACTTATAATATATATTAGCATATTTACTTTGAAAATACATACCAGGAATTTAAGGGCACTTGAAGCACACTTGAAAGATGAATGCACAGAAGAACACAAACACAATAATCTCTCAAACTCCAGAAGAAGAAAGAAAGAGAAAGCAAACTAAGGAAGCTGTGTAAACGTAAAGAATGAGTTCAACATTTTTTTTATAGCCCAAAACTTAAACCCCACCCCCAACGTTCAAATTTTTTTAACGTTAAGATGCTATATATGCTAGCCTTTTCAAAACCTGAAAGCTATTGCTTGCAAGGTGCAGACCAAGCCTTCATTCACGTGAACATAAGTGCAGGATTTTCAGAAAAAGGTGCAGACCAAGCCTTCATTCATTCACGTAACCCACACAAGCCTATCCCGCCAGCTCGAAAGGCGGGATCCTCTCTCCCCCTGTCCCGCAACCGCCAGTGGCGGTACCGCCTGCAACACCCTCTCTCACCTGTCCCGCCAGCTCCAAGGGCGGGACCACCCCCTCTCTCCTATCCCGCCATTTCCAAGGGCGGGACACCTCTCTCTCTCCTATCCCCTCCCATCCCGCCATTGCTGCTGGCGGCACCCCTCCCCTTCTCTCCTAGTCAGCCCCTATCCCGCCATTGCCACTAGCGGTTCAAGCTTCCCGCCAGTGTCAATGGCGGCACCCACGTAGAAAACAACCCCCCCCCCCCCCCCATAATTTCTTATAAATGAGACCCCATTGAGTAAATAGTTTCTAAAACCAACCCTCCTCCCATAAATTTGCCTGTAAGTGCTGCTCCCCAAATCTACCGATCTATCTAAACAATGCGTTATTGCGTTTTCCAACTAGGCCCCACTCAAGCTCATTTTTAATTTTAACTGATTTATACGGTATGTCGAAATTAACTAAAAAAAAGGTTAAAATATTTTTTTTTTCCATTTTTATAAATATAAAGATATTTCAAATTCGTCGATGATAAATTTTTAGTATTTTTTTTTACAAAATCGAAACATCTTACTTTTTTATATCAATTATATTAATAACTAATATAAAAAATATTATATTTATACCAATTATTTCCTTCAATTTTAAATATAATAAAAAAATATTTTTGTTATCTCAAATTTAAAGAAATTTCAACTAATTATAATTTATATAATGATATTGTCTTTAAAATATTTTTTTTATTTAATTCAAGTATTATAAGTTGGAAAAAAAATTAATATTTAATTGAAATTGTTGTAATTAGATGTAAGTAATTAAATTTTTTAGTTAAATGTATAATTGATGTAAGATATTATATTTATATGAATTATACGTATGACTAATAAAAATAATTATGGGATAGATTCAGATTTATTGTAACTTACATCCAACCCAAAATAAAAATTTTCAATTTTCTGAGAAAAAAATACTCAAAGTTTCAATTTTGTGAGAATCGAATAAATACTCAATTTTTATTTTTATAGAGTTGAATTGTGTCATTCATGAGAACGAAAAAAAAATAAAAATCGGAAATGCTCACCCATGCAATACAAATTAACACGAAGGGATCACAACTCAACTCCAAGCAAGGAAAGACACCAGAGACAGAAACAAAGAAGGATGAGTAAGGTGAAGATTTTGGTTGTGGGAGGCACAGGTTACTTGGGTCAGCATCTGCTACAAGCCTATGTTCATGCCAATGCCAATAATGGAACTCCTTTTGCTTTCGATCTCGCTTTCACCCATCACTCCTCTCCTCCTCCCCAACCTCTGTTGGATGCCATTCCTTTCTCTCTTCCTTTTCAAGTGGATTTGAAAACTGGCTTTGGATTTGAAGCCATTTCCAACACTTTTGGTCAGGTTCTGTTCTCACCTTCCTCACTTGAATTTGGTTGTGTTGATTATGTGTCTTCCTTTTCAATTGGGTGAGGAAAAAAAAATGATTTCGATTAGTGGGTCGTTTTGTGAACTTCCTTTTGGGATTAAAGTTTGCTCCTTTTTTGATATGTTGCTGGTTGAACTATCTATCATGATTTGGTGGTTCTGTTAGGTACACTTTGTGGAGCCTCAAATTGGAAAGTGTTTGGTTTGAGTTTCATACGAGGCACCCTTCTTCTCTCTATTGACTCACTGAACTACTTACTTGTTTGCTGCTTATTCATAACAATATTTAGATAGTTTAAAGGGTCATTGGCATACCAAGTGAGATATGTTGCCAATTTAGCTGCTAAAACTTTGTATTTGTGCATCTTATATGAATGATTGTTTAAGATGATTATAAATGGATATGCAACTGGTTTTAGGCCAATGTAGATAACCCAGTCTTTTTCTGGGTTGACACTGAGTGGCTTACACCTTTGGTACTTGTGGAATCCTGCATGCTTTTGGACTTGTGGAATTTGTTTCTATATAAAAGATTTTTGCCTCCCTTTCCTCTCAACTTGATAGCCACTCATTAATCATTCTTCTTGCCATGCACAAGTGTGAGTATGATCATGTATGTGCGCACACAAGGATCTAGGTGAGACAGAGAAAGTGCATTTCATGCAATGGTTATTTTAAATATTAATAAGTTCAACAGATGCCAATGTCTTACAAGATTTTGAGCCTTTTATCCATTAAATGTATCTTAAAGGTATAGCTAGCCTTCCCCAAATAGAAATTCATTAATAGAAAACATGAGGATAAAGGATCACATGTTAGCATTTCATAGTGTGTAAAATAATATTGTGATTTGTTTCATTATTGACAATTCTGTTTGTTTGTTTGGTAATGGCAGCCTGATGTGGTTGTCAATTGTGCTGCCATCTCAGTTCCTCGTGCTTGTGAAATTGATCCTGCTACTGCACATGCTATTAATGTGCCATCGTCTCTAGTAAAATGGTTGCAAAGCTTTGAAAAGAGAAGTACTCTTCTCATTCATCTCTCCACAGATCAAGGTAATCCAATCTTACCATGATAGATGAAGGTCAAGGAATGGGCATTATGAAAAAAGGAAGATATTTTTATAACCTTTTTGAGCCTCTACTCGCTTCTTTCCTGCTTTATCTTTCTCTGTTTCTAACGTTTGTCATTCTTAACTAAAAACTAACATTATAAGCATTGAAATTTCTGAATTTTTTTGTTTATCCCTTATCCATTTTTAGCAATACAAAGGGATGAATCATGTTTGGGGTTAAATTTTCTTTCTTGATTAATATGTCGTGTTTACTATCCATATCCATGTCCATTTACACTTTGACTTTTATCAAAATTCTAATTTATGTTTCATCTCATCAGTTTATGAAGGGGAGAAGTCCTTTTACAAGGAAGAAGACATTGCTGTTCCAGTAAATGTTTATGGAAAAACTAAAGTGGCAGCAGAGCAGTTCATTTCAGAAAATTATCCGAACTTTGCAATTTTGAGAAGCAGTATCATCTATGGGCCACAAACAGTCTCACCAGTTCCAAAATCTCTTCCTATTCAGGTGCTTGTGCAATATGTGGACTTTTTATTATAAAATTTATTGGCAAATTAATGCTTCAAGCATTTGGGTTGATGAAACTCTAGAGTTGGATGCTTTGTGAATTTCGCTTCTTATTGCAAGAAGAATAATATATTTCTTTTTTAAAAGATGATGGTAGTGCTCTCTCACCATTTTTCAATCTGCAGTATTAAAAAAAGTCATTTCCCATCATTCATGGTTTTTTGTTTGTTGTTCCTTTAGTGCCTTTAATTCCCCTTTTTGAAAGAGAAAACCTTACAGTATTTATGATTTACATTTTTCTTTGCTTTACTTTGTTACAAAGATTACAATTTCCTCTATCACTTGTTAGGTTCTTCTAATTCTTCTAGTACCCACTTAAATATAGGGGCAACCAAGGGGAATTGAGTGACTTGTGTTCCATATTTCCAGAGATGCAATCAAGGGAATTAGGTGGGGGGAAATGGACTTGTATGGCTCTAAGGAAAGAGATGGAGAGAAGAGTGAGCCAGCAAGGCAAGAAATAAGTAGAGGTTAAAGAATAGTGATTGAGAGTACAGGGTCTCTCTCAAATACCCTGTGTTATCTTTTGTGTTTCAGTTTATTAAGTCTACCCACGGATACTAATACCATATTGGTATCTGTATTTTCAGAAGAATAATACAGTAGATTTATCCACATCTAAGTGTGTTCTGTTCCTGTTTCTAACATACTATCTAATTGTTGCAGTGGATTGATGGTGCCCTTGCTAAAGGAGAAAAAGTGGAGTTCTTTCATGATGAGTTTCGTTGTCCAATTTATGTCAAGGATCTTGTAACTATCATACTAACTTTAACTAGCCAATGGATATCGGGTACAGGACTTCTAGTACCTAAGCTAATGTATTGGTTGGACGTATGTTATGCTGTGAAAAATTTCTTAATGATGCTGATTTTCAGTGACACCCTTTTTAAGCTTGCAAAATTTAATAATAAAATATTTGCAGAAATTCTCTCTATACTATAACTGATTGACAATCATGTATGACATTTTCTTGTGTATAATTTTGGCATTAAATAATAAGTCCCTCTTGTTCTTTAATTATAATTTCATATGCTAATGAGGTATCTCAAATTTGCATTAATGAATTCTGCTTTTCTGATTCTTGTCACAGAGGGCAAGCAAATGCAATTGTTACTTAATGTTGGTGGAGCTGATAGGGTGTCACGTTTACAAATGGCTGAGGCTGTTGCAGAATTTAGAGGATATGATGCCTCATTAATCAAATCAGTGTCTGCCTCATCGGTATGTATCTGCTTCATTTTATCACAAAATTTTGTGCTACGGAATCAGAAACTTGCTTTCTTTGTTTATCTGCATTATCCTAGTATACAAAATTATTAACCTCTAACAATACTCCTTAAAAAAATTAAAGATTTTGTATCCTCATTAATCAAGGCTATCAAAGTTTTCGTTCACTTTTTGATGGCCATTTGAGCTGCCTGATAAGATTTATCTCCTCTTATTGTGCTTTATGACATGTATTTTTGCCTTATTTTTCAGGTTGATCGAGGGGTGAAGTCCCCAGCTGATATATCTATGGATATCACTAGATTGGTTCAAACCCTAAGAATTCATCCTGTTTCATTTAAAGATGGAGTGAGATTGACACTCACAACCGAGGCTAGGCAATGATGAGACAACAAAGATATCAAATAAGGCTTCCTTGTTAGCATTTGAGTCTTCTTTCCTACCATTAAGACTGAAATGTGCTCTCAAAAGCTCTTACTACATTTAGATTGTTGTATAATAGATAAATTCTTGAAAAAGTCAAACCAAGCCAATTTGTAGGAGCTGCTGGGAATTAGAAAAAGGCAAGTAGCTAATGAAGTCACAAAGGCAGACGTCAATTGTCATTCATCACTTTCTTCCAAGTCCAACAAGTTGGTTTTGTGTCATTCTCCCAATAATTTCCAAGATATGCATTTTATACTACAAGTCAGTGTATTAACGCACTGAAACATTGAACATTTTATGTTCAGTGAATGGCAAAATACTCGAGTGATTATTGTAGGAATTGCCTTCCAATTGCTAATAATGTGTTTATATTTTCGTTGTTCCACTTTCTAATGCAACTGAACGTGAAAGAAAGAAATTTTTTGTCTGACGTTTAACCAGCTACGAAACGCAAATTCACACTCTAACTACACAAAAAAGTACAGTATTAACCCTCAAATTTTATTACTGTTTGATTTTCTTAAGATGGATTACATGTTTGGTTTAATTTATTTTTAACTTAAGAAGTGGTAAACCAGGTGCTTGGACTTAAAAAAATCTAAATTAGAGGTTACCATACATGCCACAAAAAAAAAATATAATTGAAGGGGAAACACTCAAACTATAGAATAGCCCTAGTTGGCACTAATGTTATGGGAGTTTGGCCAAATGAATGTACTTTGTGGTCAGGATTAAATGGGAGGAAGCTTTTCTTTCTGATAGTTATTAACTTACTATTCTTTAAAAAAACATAAAAGATAGGGCTATCCAAGAAGCACCTTTGTGGTCAGCATTAGACCATGAATCTATTCTTTCCAAACCTCACTCACTCCCTCTTCTCTCACAATGCCATCTGTGGCCACTTTACAGAACAGTTAGTTAATGATGTCATCTTTTGTTGTTCTTCATGGCCTGCATGGCTCTCTTCTCCGCTCCCAGTTCCTAGGCCAAGACACCCTCACTCATCTCTACCCTCGTAACAAGGCTTCCACCATTCATAACAAGCCAACAACAGCACAACCACGTGCCAAATTTGACATGCTGCAAGTCTTGGGAGGAAGAGGACTATGCAATGGAGAAGCAGGTCTTAAACAAGAGCTGAAGAGGGAACTTGGTGTTGATGAGAAGGCACCAGCATCAGCAACAAGTGACAAAGAGCAAGAGTTAGAGGAGGAATCATCAACAACACAGTCCTTGGCAAGTGTTGCTGCAGAAGATGGTTTTGAGAAGGAACTGATGGGGTTAACTGGGGGGTTTCCGGGGGGTGAGAAGGGTTTGAAAAAGTTCATTCAGGAAAACCCTCCTCCTCTAAAACCAAGTCAAGGGAGCAAAAGCCTGAAACTAGCACTGTCTAAGAAGCCTAAACCACCAGAATTGCCTTTGTTGCTGCCAGGGATGATTGCCATTGTGAAGAACCCGAATAACCCGTTTTACATGTACTGTGGGATTGTGCAAAGAATCACTGATGGAAAGGCAGGGGTTCTCTTTGAAGGAGGGAACTGGGACAGGTTGATCACGTTCAGGTTGGAAGAACTTGAGCGCAGAGAAAAAGGCCCCCCCATGAAGAACCCCAAGTCAGCTGTGCTCGAACCGTTTCTTGAAAAGAAGTCATAGTTAAGCTTAGTTTCAATTTGCAAAACATGTTCACTTTTGTATCATATATGTATAATGTATCTATCTATCTATCTATCTATTGAGCTTTCCGACAAAGAAAGCATAGCTGAGGATTGCTACTACTGTGCTTTGATGTTCTTTTTGGGTGAGTAAATATTGAATTTGAGGGGTAAACAGAAGGGATCAAAGGTTGAATTGGTAACAAGAGAAGTACATCTTTATGGTAAACATGTAAATTTGTGTAAAGTTATGTTACAAAAAATGATGGTGTATAATTTAGTGAGAGTTTTAGTGTCTTGTGTGTATGTGTGTAGCTGCTGTTCAATGGTCATGAGATTGAGCATTGTTCTTTTCCAGAATCAATTGCAGAACTGTTATCATTGGAAAAAAGATTAATCACGATTTTCTAGCTATTTCAATCATGTGCTTACACGTTATTGACTATAATAAATAATATAGAGTATAAAGGTCTTTTACTATCACCTACCATCTTATATGATAAGTGTATTGTGATGGGTCTGCTAATACTGGAGCTTGTTGCTCCTGTATTGTGATGTGCGGAAGAAAGTTACTGCAGAAACCAAATGGTGCTGAAACTCGTAGTATAGGAAGCACAATTGACAATACCGTGTTGGAGCCTATTGGGAATGGTGGTTATTATGCTTATGCAGACACGTATTATAGCAGCTGCAATTTTTTGGAATTAGTAATGTTAGCATATAGTTTATAAACTTTACAAAACTATAGAAAATAGAGAAGGGGAGTCTGCTTTTGAATTAGAGGATATTATTAGATCATAGTTTAGTTTTGGTCTTTTATTTTACATCTTGTAGGCATAGTTATCTGTTATCAGTGACTTAGTCTGTGTCTTGATCCGTCTTTGTAAGGGTGGGTACCCCTCGTACCTGTATCCTCTTCGTCGATGAAATTCTTTTTTTGCTGATAAAAAGTAATATTAGTGTAATGATTTTTATAATAATCATCTTAAAAGTTATATTATAAATGATTTTTGATTAGTTGATATTCTAGAAACTTTACATTGATAATATAGGCCAATTAAACTCTATTTGACAAATGACAGCTAAAATAAGTATAAATTTTTTTTCTTAGGTAACAATTAAAATTAAAAGCAAATGGGATTAGACAATGAAGGAGGGATATTGATGAATAAGAAATTGCCTAGTTTCTTGAAGCTGAAGAGGGTTGGCCTATGCATTTGAACCAAAAAGTTTTGTACTTCTTGTTGGAGACAAGACTTGGGTCCTAGATGCAGAAATTGACTTGAGCTGATGCCTTCACATGTATAACTTGATGCCAGGGATTCTTTCCAGTTTCCATAGGTTTAGAAAGAGAAGCTTCACCCATATCAGATGATAGTTGTCCTATTTTCACATTTTTTTTAAAGTTTGATGGAATTGGAGACTATAGTAAGTCCCTAAATGGAAGTCCACCAGGTCAGAAGAATTTCTTGATTCCCTCATAAGGCATGCTCCTAATGGAATGGTCTTTAACTAAAACCTCTACATCAGTAGGCCATGAAAGTCCAACAATATTTGCAAGCATGATGAAAACTTTGGAGAAGAAGGTTGAATCTCAATGTGCTTAAACATTGGATGAAACCCTTATGATTAGAGATGGTGTATATGTGCATGCATGACAATAGGATCGTCAAATTCTAAAAACTTGCAAAGGTCAGATGTATAATAAAAACTTCTCTTCAATTTCAAGCCTTCAAGCGCCTTGGTGTATTGATCAACTATTCATGAAATGAAGCTTTTTTTTTTGCTTCGGTAGTAAAAACTCGTCGTTGGTAAAAAAAATCAAAATATTCTTATTTATTTTTCTTTTCGATTTTGTATCATAAATAAATCTCGTAAAACCATAATTCCAAAATTTTTGGCTTCTCTATGTTGGTGCTCGTTGAATCCATCCAGATTCGAAGTTCATTGCCTGCTGAAGGTGACACTAGGCGAGTTTCTATCTATCTGCATCACTTTCTCTTGTTATTTCAAAATATTATGTGTTTTTCTTCAAATCAATTGAACAAACCAGAAGAAAATATGAATGTCTAATTTGCCCCAGTTACAATCATCACGTTCTGCGAAGTTTTTGGTTTTGAATTAATGCTACTATGTTATTTTTCATGAAGGTAACCTCTAAATTTGATGATTTTCTAAAGCTAACCTTTTCAATCTTGCTTCTGCTTTGGTTATATACCCTTAAATGAAAACTGATCTGGTAAGTGTTTCACTGGAACCACTAATGGGTGTTCGGCACACTTTGAAATCTTAAGTGAGCAATTGTGCTTTGAATTTCCTCGAATTTAAGTTAAACCGTGGAACCAGAGCTATCCCCTGCTTCATGTACCTTTTTTTCACCTATAGTACAATTTGGGTTGAGTTGGATGGTATTTTTGCCTATTATACATTACAAGCTTAAATTTGGTCTAGTATAGTTTGTTTAACGACCTTACTGGTTTAGTATCTCCTATAAGTTTGGGTCAATCAAAGGAAGATAAGACTTTGCTAATTAACATATCCAGGTTAGGGTCACTCAAAGGAAGAATAGTTAAATATTTGATACCAAAGATCAAGTTAGCAGAACACAAACAATGGCCTTCAATATATACTTTTGTGTTTGTTTTTACCAATTCACATAAACCAGTTTAATTAAAATGACAAAAAATAGATAAAGTATAGAAAGATTTTACGTACTGCATCCTATTTATCAATTTAGTTTGGTTTCTTAAAATACAAAATATATCATTTTATTCCGCAATGTGTGTTAGTAAACACATTTTTTTTCTTCACTTATATTACCTTCAAACAATATAAAAATGTCATCCTGGTATGCTTGCTTCTGTCTTCAAAATAAATAAAAAATCTTAATGTTGTCATTGTAGTAAGTGGAAGGACTCATTTCGATAATATGATTATTCAGTTATGATTTTGTTCAATTGCGGTTACGATTTTTGACCTTATATAAGCTATTTAGATTTTTAAGTTGAAATTTATTCAGAGGTTAGAAACTAAGAATGGGGGAAGAGAATGAAGGAATAAAAACATTTAGGGATTTGGGCTTATCCGAGTCATTGGTGGAAGCTTGCGAAAAATTGGGTTGGAAAAGTCCATTAAAGATATAGACAGAAGCAATTCCTATTGTATTGGAAGGTTAGCTCTTTATTGAGTTTTGTAAGTCAATATGATATTTGCTGTTTTAATTCTGATTTTTTTTGGTTTACTTTTCTGATTATAAAATAGGAACAGGCAGAAAAAATGATGATTTGCATGACCTTGATGATTTTTTGGATTTTGAACATGAAACTATATGTATTAATATTAGTGCTTTTATATTTGCTTTTGTTGATTGTAATTATTTTCCCATAGCATCCCATTCGAACTTCTATATTTTCCCCTATTTTAGTTCTAGATGGTGGCTTATTATCAATGATGATGAAACCCTATCAAATTGCTGACCATTATTTGTGGTTGCGTTTTTCAGGAAAAGATGTGACAGGACTTGCCCAAACTGGTTATGGTAAGACTGGAGCTTTTGCTCTTCCCATATTGCATGCCCTCTTAGAAGCACCACGCCCAAAACATTTCTTTGATTGTGTGTTGTCTCCCACAAGGTTTGATAATTTTGATACCTAATCATGGGTTTGATTTTCATATAATTTGAATTTTATTGATTGTAATTGTTCTGATTGCTATGTAACAAGTTTATTTCTTCTGTTTTTGACCTTTGTATTGATTTAGAGAACTTGCCATTCAAATTGCGGAGCAGTTTGAAGCTCTAGGCTCTGAATTGGTGTGAAATGTGCCGTGGTGAGTTTCAATCTATTTTTCTGAAATGATTAATTATCTGTTAATTTTATTGCTTCCTGCATAGCTGATTTTGTTTTGTTTTCTCCCCTTGAGACTCTTTCCAACATGATACTTAGCTTTATATGGTGGCTAGGCACTGTTTTAATGTTCTATTTAATACATGTATATTAAACAATCTATTTGATTGACATCGTTTCCTTTTTTACTAGCTTGTTGGAGGAATTGACATGGTACAACAATCCATCAAGATAGCAAAGCAACCTCATATTATTGTAAGTGTTACCATTGCTGTAATCATGCTTTGATTTCATTTGTTTCTTGTACTTCAATAGTGTTAGGTAATACTTAATAGTTGAGTGAGATCCAAAATTTAATCTTGAGTGTCTGTAAAATATATCACTAATGTTTTACTAAAGAAATGTACACTTTTTTTTTTGTTATTTGTTGTTGGTTTCTAAATCAATTAGTGGCTTATCTAACTCATTATTGATCAGAATTTTTTTATGAGCATTGTGTTAATTATATGATTTCTCTTGCATAGAGATAGGATTGATTTTGTTCTTATTTTCTTAAATTACTATCTTGGATACAAATATACTTGGACAGATATATATATAATGTTTTGTAGTTGATAAGCTATCCAATTCCAATGATGTTAGAGTATTATCATAAAAAGATTTAATGATTATATTGCTGGAACAAATTCCTATTATTGGTTTCTTTAACATTCACTTGCTGTCTATTGAGTATAGTTATGGTCCTTGCCACAATTTAACTCTTGTATATGCAAAGGGAATGATTGATAAAAAACCATGTTTTGTATGTTCTGAAAACTTAAAATACTGCTACTTGGGAAAGTTTTAATTGAATCGTCCTGTTATAGGGTCCAAGTATGTTCAAGCCAATCTTTTAGCTTTTTACTTCATCCATTAATTGTTTTCCTTAGTCTTTAATGGCGAAGGTGTGGTCAAGGTTTTCAGTCTATGATGTAATAGTTGGTTCACTTCTTTAAAGCACAAGCCTCATCATGGCGAATAGGAAAATTTTGTTATATTTCACCTGTAGAGGTTTACTATCTATATATAGAAGAGTTTCCTTGGACTACAATATTCTACGATGAGCATTGATTAAACTTGTTTGGAATTCCAAATTCTGGTTCAACGTGTCTTGGCAATGATCTGTCTTTCTTTTTGCTTTTTGTTCTTCTGTTTTTGTTTTGCTTCCTGCCATATCTGCTCCAAAAGTCTAAATATAAATATGATTTCACCCTTGCCATTGGCAAATCTCAAACAACACTAGGGATAGTTAGAAATGTAATTACAGGAACCCATAATAGTTTTAAATCTTTCTCGGGTCATGCTTTATACTTCATTGAATAATATGACTTCCATTGATTTTTGGCCTCATATTAAGTTAATATTTTATGATCCAATATTTGCTTGGTCTTGATAAATAGACCAGTAACTTGATATTAATCCCCCCTCCCCAAATTTAATTGCTTGAATGAAATCTGGTTACAACTTTGGTCATTTTCATCCCTCAAAAATATAGTTTGAAGTTTGTGTACCTCTTAACACCTGTATCTTGTAGGAGTCCTTATGTCTTTACATGGACTGTTTTTGTTCTTTTTTGTGAATGTCTTGGAATTTAACTAGCTTCTTATAACGTGGAAGAATAGATTTAATAATTGCTTTTGGTGTTAACAAGCATTTCAGTGACTGAGTGAGACTGTTTATGGGTTGAAACATTGCACTCGAATGATGCAAACAACGATTATTCAATTGACAAGAGAAAGCTGAACTTATGCACAATCTGCTTGCACAAGATTGATATTGTGCTGCCTTTAGTTTTCCACTATTTTTAGGTCTTCTCATTTTGCTGTATGTATTTTGTTTATCTATTTATGTTGAATTCATATTCTTGCAGGTTGGGACTCCCAGACGAGTTTTAGATCACCTAAAACACACCAAAGGATTTTCTCTTGGTAGATTAAAATACTTGGTATGATTTCTACACATATATATTGAATTACTGATGTTACTTTCTGCGTCATAAGAAGATTTGTATGTTCATATATTTGATGAAGAAATATAGTGAATGCTTTTTTGATGGTTATAAATACTTCTTTTTAAAAAATTTGAAATTATATATTTCAGATCTCAAAATATGTTCAAGAAAAAGAGGGCATACTCTCTATTTAGACCAACAATCAAGAGACCACAAAACAAATAAAGCATTCAACTTTAGTACCTCTATTCCTATTTATCCTTCAATTATCCCCTTCATATGTCTGCATATGTATCACCTGAAAGCTTCAGGCTTCTGACCTAGCCTTCCTCATGAAATAAAGACAATAATAAAGAACTGTTGCCGGTCACCTTGAAAATAACAGAGATTTTCTTCTCTTTGTCCTTTCAAATACCTGTTTCCAAATATTAAAACCAGTAGAAATGTAGAATCCAGATTTTTTTTTTTTGGTGACGTAGAATCCAGATTATAATCAAACTGTGTTTGTAGCCTGCTGTAAAACTTGCTTGGAGTAGCCACATTCAAAATAGAAGTGATCATTTGTTTCAACTGCTCCATCACGGGTTACATGTTGAATCCATCAGGCATGTAACTGAACTGTGGGATTGTTTTTGATGACTTGAATATGGTTTTTTATGTTGATACAAGTTTATTTATTGTTGAAGCATGTATGTCTCTGCATTAGTTTAGGTATATCTTGTATGATTACACAATTGTGTTTAAAGCAAATCTGTTGCTGGTTTACATGTCATTTAGATGTAGGATGCCATACATTCTATTTTGCAGTTATGGATGCTTGGACATGTTAGTGGATTTGACAAAAAGAAATAAGTAATCCATTTCGTTGTCTACATTGTGCATATTATATTCTCATCCACATATACTTGGACTAATGTGATTACTCTGTATTTTGAGCAGGTCTTAGATGAGGCAGATAGGTTGTTGAATGAGGACTTCGAGGAATCACTTAATGAGATTTTACAAATGATTCCTCGTGAGCGAAAGACATTTCTGTTTTCTGCTACAATGACTAAGAAGGTATATGTGTAAATTTATTAATTACTGCTCACTCAAAATGTATATTATTTGTAACGCTTGCCTTTTTATCCCTTGGCATTGACCAATATCTTAATATGCAGGTGAACCTTTTTTTTTTAACATATTCGGAGTTATGAAACCCTATTTGATGCAGGTCATTGGAGGAAGCTTATTGGAATTTAACATAAATGCTGGTTGTTGGTTATGATGTTTTGATAGGTTTTGAGAAGCATTTAACCTTTTTTATTGTAAGCCAAATCTATTATATTTTGTTAACATGCATTTGCTTCAATAAGGATGTTATGGTGCAAATGGAATTGAACAAAATAATTTCTATGGGCTGCTTATATGCTGCAGATACTTGATTGTTGACATGTATTTTTAAATTTATGTTGCTAATAGATCAAGTTGCACTCTCGCTGTTGCAGGTCCAGAAGCTGCAAAGGGTTTGTTTAAGGAATCCTGTGAAGGTACAACTGTAATAGTTACTGTAAAATGAGAGAACTGAGGGATATTGAAATGAAAACTGTGTATCTGCGTACACAGTGGATGCTTCTTTATATAGATTAATTACAATTAATTATAGGAGATATTGTTTCTATAATTCTGATATGATAATGAAGACAATATGAAATTGATCCTATTTTGATTCTCAACAGTTACATATATGTTTATTGGGTAAATTACAATCCACATTCACGAGAGATACTTAAATTACCTTGCCCTGTCCTCTATTTTGAAAAATTATACACCCTTCCCTTGATAAATTAATATCTTTCACTTCAGTTCATTGTAACATAAACAAGCTTCCTAAGCACAAAGTTTCTCTCGTCTATTCTTAGTATTAGTGATAGCTAGTTTTAAACCCTTACTATCAATTTTGGAATTGTAAAAGATGAAATGAAGATTTTGTTTAAGTTCCAACTTCCAAAGCAAAGTTGATAGTAAGGAAACTTCTTTTCATGTTTTAGGGTGTTCAAAATTAGTTGTCGGTGACACGAGAAGTCTCACAAAAGGACAAATGTCCTTGAGGGGCCCATTTACAATTGCTCACCCTTGCTTAGAGGTTCTTTTACTGTAAAATGGAGTAATGGACTAAAGCATAGTACATTTCATCTCTTAAGGGAGAGGCGTGTAATTTTAAAATTAGAAGTGAAGGAAATATACTTTAAGCATCTTTCAAGGGAGGGGAGTATTATTATTTATATATTAATTCTTTTGTTCTGATGTTAATCACTATCTGTTTTATTCAATTTAGATTGAAGCATCATCTAAGTATTCCACTGTTGACACATTGAAGCAGCAATATCTCTTTTTGCCTGCCAAACACAAGGTTTTTCTTCTCCCTTGTTCCGCAAAATGTTGGATTTTAAATAAAGAAATGACTGTCATTTGTACATTGAATTTCTTACTACTCATGGCTTCTTGGCCCAATGGAAAAGTTACTTGTATAGGGGAAAAGTTACTTGAAATGTCTTACCACTTATATTCCCCCTTTTTTTTTACAAGCATTGATGCCTGGTTCAAACAAAGTCTATTTTTATTTATTGCCCTAAAATTAGTTATACTTGATAAGTGTCTTAGTGAGGTTGTCAAAGATATACTACAGAAGAAATTTAATGAACAAGTTTCATATATTGCCATCGTTTTCCTTTAAAAGGTATCAGCTGCTTGCGACATACTAGACTGGTGACACATAATCATGGTTAGGTAGGATAAACTTCAACTGTGAATTAATTCTTTGCCATGCTATTGATTTAGCAAAGTAAAAGTATTTTATTTAGTCAATTACAAAATAAGACTATTGTTAGAGAGCACAATATTTGTATGGAACACTTGGAATATATTGGCTATTTGGAATGAAATTAATATAAATTCATGCATTTTAGTTTTCATGAATCATGTCCATTATTTTTTATGTTTGTGATGATTGTGTTCATTAATTATGCGTTTCGCTCATAGGATTGCTACCTTGTTTACATTCTCACTGAAATGTCTGGAAGTACATCAATGGTGTTCACTTGCACTTGTGATGCAACTCGGCTTCTAGCTTTGATCCTTAGGAATCTTGGTCTGAAGGCCATCCCAATTAATGGTCATATGAGCCAGGTAATTGTACTTCACATCCTGTATTATAATTGTAATTTGTTCCCATGTTTTCTTCTTCCCTTGCTATGGGAGGGGATGGTGGGGTGGAAGAAGGAACCGTCTTTGTCTTCTTTTCATTATTTACAGGTGTGCCAATGAAGTATACTAATTTTTATTGTAAAAATCTTCTGATAGTCAAAGAGACTTGGAGCCTTGAATAAGTTCAAATCTGGGGAATGCAATATTCTCCTTTGTACCGATGTAGCTAGTAGAGGACTGGATATTCCAACTGTAGATATGGTGATTAACTATGACATTCCCACAAACTCCAAAGTAAGATGTCCTATGTATTTCTTTTGTACTTCTATTGACATGCTCTATTACAGTTATTAATTTATAATTAACTAAGAATGTGTTTGAATAGAGAATTTTAATAGAACAGAGAATTTGAATTTCTGTAATTTAAAATTCATTGTTTGGATGTTTTTTATGAAGAATTTTAAAACAGAATTTTAAACAACTAAAAATTTGAAATTTCAATTTTCTTTTAAAAGGTGAGAAATTGAAATTTTCTTCTTACAGTCTCCAATAAACACCGTCTGAACTTCTACAACATCGATCGGATGTGAGCATAGAAGAACACGTATAACTAGCACATCAACCATATTTTTTCTTTTTTTCATCCTCATAATTTTAATTTTTTTTATCCCAACACAAAATTTTGAAAATAAAAGAATTTCAATTGAAGTATTTGAAATTCTTAGAATTTAAAATTTCTCCATCCAAACACACTCTAAAAGTTTACAGTTAGCCTCGTATATTGTAGGAATTTGTTTTCATTGTGATACATTAAGGACACAAGACACATCTAAATTAGCACAAGACCTGGAATCATGGAAATAGAAAAACATTTTAGGATTTTTTTTCATTTTTATATTCGCTAGATTCCTGATCTTGTGAGCTACAGGATTATATACATCGTGTGGGAAGGACTGCTCGTGCAGGGCGCTTTGGGGTTGCCATTTCCCTTGTAAATCAGTATGAGCTGGGGTGGTACATTCAAATAGAGAAGCTTATAGGTGAGTAGTATATGCTGTCTTTGCTTTGACAGTTTGAGGAACAAAAGTTTCTTAATGAATAACAAATATATTTCAGGCAACAAGCTACCAGAGTATCCTGCACAAGAAGAGGAAGTTCTACTTTTGGAAGAGCGTGTTAGTGAGGCCAAAAGATTAGCTGTCATGGTAAAATTTCGGATTGAGCCTAGTTATAATTTACACTATTTTTTTACTATTTCTTTTTTAAAAAATAAGGTGAGGGATTTTGTTGGAACTTGGAAGTTGTTGTGATGTCCCTTTATTTGCCTGCCCCAGTTGAATTTAGTTTTCATTGGTTATAATAAAATAAGAGACACTCTCTTTGACACTTATCACATTATTTTATGAGGAATGCTAGTGACACTCTCTGATATTCTCTTTTCAACACTCTCTTTTTGATTGACTGAAATTTGTTAAAAATCATCAATTTTTGTGAGTCGCACTTATCATTTAATGATTCTCTCTCCAGTTTTCAGAGGCAGTGTTGCTAGTATTCCTCATAAAATAATGTGATAGTGAATTTTCTGGTATTAGTTTCTAAGAGCAAGCAGTTGTGTGGCAGAAAGCAACTTGTTTTGTATGAGTATGTAAAGACTATTGCTGTGATTATATTCCTGGAATTAAATATGATAAAGGATTTGACATCAGCCAATGTTTATGTGCTTTAAATAATTATACACTAGAAAGTAAGTGTTTGTACATTTGCTTGTGTAGAAAATGAAGGAGACCGGAGGGAAGAAGAAACGAAGGGGCGAAGAAGATTACGATGGGGAGGATATAGACAAGTACTTGGGTCTCAAGGAAGGAAAATCATCCAAAAAGTTTAGAAGATGAGATCATATCATTGCCAATGAGTGAATTAATGCGGCAGATGAATGAATCAAATGAAGCCATGAAAAATTGATAGACTGAGATGTCATGCAACTTGTGCGTTGTATTCAAATTTTGAGAGAATTTTTGCATTAAATTAAAAAAATATATCCCGATTGATGATTATATAAACAATTTTCTAGTTATATTTTTGAAACGATTGTATCATTATATTATGTTTCGTGCAATTACTTAAGCATTTTTTTTTTTCAATTTGGGAATAAGCCTCTTTAAAGACGTAGCTTGTGGGTTGCCACACAGAGACTTGCAAGGTCATTTGGCCTTTTTGTAACTATTTTTTAATTCTGAAGTTTTCTTTCTTTCATCAATAATTTCAAATCCTTATTTTAATTTACTTGTTAAAGTTAATATTAAAGATATTTAAAACTTTATTTTACTTCATAGAATAATATACTTAATTACAAGATATTCAAAATTAGTTGTTATTGATATTAAAATTTGTAGAAAGTCATAATATCATTGACAGATACTATCAGAGTTGTTAAAAGATTTATTTTTATTAATACTACAAATGCTGAAACTGAGTCATGTATTGATACTTTTCATTTTATTAACCCAATGTTCTCTCTATGATAAAGAATCACCAAACAAAAAGTAGCTGAATTGAATTCTGAGAGTCTATATTTGTTTCCACCAAGATTCAAGAAAGATGTAATTTTTTTTAATAGAATCATAATTAACGAAAGAGTCTAAATGAAGTTTGATACATTAATTCTAAAAATATTTTTTATCTTTGTATTTTGCCCTTGAACAAAATGTTCTTAGCTGCCCCCAAACTATAATAGATCATACAAAACTAGTCCTATGCTTATTCTCAGTGTTATGATGTTACTCACCCTTAAAGCCATGCACCAAGGCCAATTACCTAAACCAATGATTTCATGGCATTAATTTAGCATATGGCTCTTGAAAACCATGAGTTAGAACAGAAACCAGCTATGCAATTACATAATCGTTTAACGCACCATAGAGATCAAGGTATAATAAAGGAAACAAAAATGACTCTTAACAATAACATTCTGAAAAATGCAAGCACAACCCAACATACATATTTTCATACATTAGGCATCTGCATGCAATTAGCACTTTGAAAGCTCTTAAAACACATAGAGTTCAGCCAATTCCTCCAAAGAGTCAGAACCAAACTTAGGATCTGCATTTTCTAGCATCCACAGTAGATGATCAAAGAGAACCACCTCACAGTTGACCACCAAAACACTTTCATCACTGCCCTTTTGCTTGGAATTGTTGATGAGAGCTTTGAGGAGAGGATGGTTCAAATACTTGGAGCTTATCACATACCGTTTCCTTGTGCTGCCAACAAATACAGTTTCACAATGTTCACCTTCTTGCATGCCATTTCCTTCCCATAAGTCTTCCTTAGCAAACTTGGACCTTAGGCTATTAAATGATGAAGATCTTCCTAGATGCTTTGACAAGTTCTTGCACTTACTGAGTATTAGATTGAGCTTCTTCATGCTTTTTTTGGTTGAGGGGTGTTTAATTAGGATTTAGGAAAAGAGAGGGTTGGTTAGAGAGAACCAATGAATGAAGATAAAGAAGATTAAAATACACTCACAATGAAGTGTATTGAAGTTTTAAATAGGGAGAGAGGTAGGTGCAAAGTCATTGTATTGGGGTGCTAGAAGTGTGGGTTCAATTTGGAACCAAACCAAACCATTTTTAGTGACACAAACAAGTCATCTTTTTAGTTAATAAAAATAAGGGTGGTAGTTTTAACTTACATGCATAAAACAAAACAGACAGACATAACTGAAACTGTTCTCAGTCATCACTGGTTAGGCATCCAAGCACAGAGCCCATTGTTTCTCTGAACCCATCTGCTTCTGGCCAATGACTTGGGCCCCACTCCTAGTGCCCATGCTGCCTAGAAAGAACTTAAATTAGAACAGAACCACGAAGCATAAACTAGTCCTAGATAAAAAGGGAGGGGGGAATGTACTAAGTTATTGAACTGATAATGATTTTATAGACTTTGCAGAATTTTAAAAGTAAAGAGTAAGGACAAAGATGTAATTTTTTGTTTAAAATAAATTAAAAAAATATTATTATTTTTTAATTTCTGATAAAAATCTCAATGTAGAAAATGTAAAAGATGCTTAAAACGAGCATAAATTTTCCTAATAAAACTAAGTGTCAAACTAGTTAATTCACTATATAAGTAGAACTAGAATGGGCTAGAAAGATTCTGAATTCCACTATTAAGGTAAAATAATAAGAAAATTTGTACATTGTGCAAGTTGTATTGTAGTGTCTCTTTCATTTTTCTTTTCCTGTGCATGACTGATTTTTGCCAGCGTTTTCCAAACAGGTTGGTGACACTGTTCTCAGAACCTAGTCTTTTTCTGAGGTTACAACTTACAAGGAACATAGTTATTCATAAGCTCTTACTTATCACTTACGTGGTTGACTTCTTTTTTGCTATGTAGAAACTAATAATTGCCTTACATGACAAGGGTAATAATTCAAGATAACATTTGAAGATAAAAAGAGCCACTATTCTGACAATTATCTGAGATGTGCAACTTCACAAAGATATTTTATTTCTTTGCTATAAATATCTAGAAGATTTCATAAAAAATAGAAAAAGGAGACACTCAATATGTGCCATGGGGTTGATGTCCCACAGGAATGGAACCTTGACTAGGTGCTTCTTCTTGTGGCTGATGCTTAAGATTGTGCACACAACCTTTTGTCCCCAAACATTTCACTTTGTTCCTTTCTGAACTAAGGGGCCTTTTGCAATTTAGGTTCTATTTAGAACTGTATAATTCATTAGCTAGAGATGGTGGAAAAGAGCAATACATTGAGCTAGTTTTAATATCAACACAATTCAATACATTGCTCAAGTTGCATTTACAACTCACCAAGAGATAGTAGCACTTAACACTGAATTTTGGCTAGTTCTGAAGCATATATATCTCATCATTGCTGATTTAAGAATGATAGCTTGTTTGGAACATTCTCTTTTACAGTTTTCAAGATTTGAAGCATAATTAAGGGCTAATTCCAGTGAAAATAAATAAGTTTAAATGATTGCTGTGAAACGGAAGCTCAAATTCATACAAATATTACAAAATTGGATTCAATGATCATCTCTTAATAGAAATCTAAGGCATGCAATACTCAGCAAGTATGTAACTTCAACTTTGAAACAAGATTAAGACATCTACATTTTCTTCCGTACCAACAAAATATGCTGTGCCTCCCAAAACAAGAAAACACGAACCTCCTTTTTGAATGTCAACAAAAAAAGTTATCACTCTCTGGTCTTTTGGAAAAAATTCACTATTGATTCCATTCAAGACATTAATATGTACAGTAAAACATTGACTTATATGTTCTAACGTATGAAGGGAAGGACAGGGTCAGGATCAACGAGTAAAAATAATGCACAAAGCTTCACAAATGTTACTTTTTTTTAATCTACTGTTAACTATACAAATTGCATAATTAATTAGGTAGATAAAGATATAGTTGTCAGGGAAGCCTCTCATAACCAAATGAGATTTTGGCTAACAAACAAAAAGAATCATGATGGAGGACATTTACAAACACTGCAGAATAGGGCCAAAAATGTTATGAGGTTTTGTTTGTAACCAAGTGTATGGCACCTTTAGTACAACCCGTGGTTTTTCATATCTGGTATCTAGTTGGTACTGAGTCAGCTAAGGCTTGCATTAGATCAAGATTTAATTATATAGCATTATGAATAACTTAACCTACCACAATGGGAAATGTATTTTGGAAACTCTTATTTGAAGAATAATGTTTTCTCAATATAATATTTCAACTGATATTTTTGGAAATTTAGTCATTATTTTTCAGTTATTACCTAACTCAAGTTGTACAAAATCTAAAAAACAATAGATGGGTTTGCATCCAAATTTAGCTTAACTTTTATTTTTTAAGAAATAAATTAGTATACTTTTCATGAGATTTTTTTTTTTGAATTTCTTTAAAACATGCCCTCAAACAACGATGCTTATTGATGGTTAGCTTTGCGCATGATTAGTAGAAACAGATTTTATACTTCTTGTCTTTTTTTTATATAAAAAAAATAATAACATTGCAAAACTATGAGTTTAAAAACTTCCTGCAAACTACATCTATAATTATTGCTATATCTGTCATGCTACTTAAATGAATTGAAGCTAGCTTATTTTAAGGATTAAATATATTTTTATTTCGTATAAATATTATGATTTTCTCATTTATTCCCTCATTAAAAAATTTTATAATTTAGTCATTTTAATTTTTGTCTATTATGTTTTTTGGTATGTTTTGTACATTAAGTGTGTCTCTTACGAACGAGACGTCGATTAAAAACTTGTAATATTTAGACAGATTTAGCGTATAAAACAAATTAATAGAGGAAATATATGAAAGAGATAAAATTTTACAAATAGTAAATTATAGCCTTTTAAAAATAAAGGATATAATGAAAAAATTGTTATATTTAAAGAGATCGTTAGAATATGAGTTAGTTTTTGGAGATATACAAAGTCTGTCAATCTGTACCGAAAAAAAAAACTAAATACAAAGTCTGTTATTTCAAAACTATAGTTTTTATTTGCAGAGGAAACTAGTACAAATCAAGTACTTGTTCATAATGATAGTGGCTATGTGAATGCTTACAACAATTGTTAAGCTTGACAAACTATTTATTAGTGCTGAAGGATGTTCTAGTTAGGAATAGATATGTTTCAAGGTGGTGTTTGACTATTCTACATTACAATATTTTGGAGAGATCTATGATAAAAAAAATTTAAGAAAAAGTTATAATATTAATTTTTGAGCTATTAAGATATTACAATTCACGTTCAGCTTTTAACTAATTTTTTAGTTAATTTTTTTAACTATTTTTATTTTTTTTATCAAGCATGTACTAGACATTTCTAGAATCTCAGCTCTCATATATTGTCAACATATTTCATAAAAATCTTCTAAAATTTAATATAAATCTTAACAGAGCCTAAAAATGTATATTTAACTGTATTTAAAGTACTGTTGATGCTTAATCCCATTTCAAATGTAGTTGTATCAAAGGTGATGTCCTTAAGGAATAGAAACTAGACAAATGAAATGCATGTTGCAAAGTGAAAAAAGATATGCAAGTGGACAATTTGTCCACGAGCCAAACCTTTTTAATTTCCACATGAATATGATCTGATTCCATTTATTTGGCGGGCTATTAATTGAGTCTTAAACATGCAGTGTACATTTGCTTGAGTATTGTGTGAGTAGGGTATTAAAATAACTTCGTATTGGCATATATGTGTTGGTATTTAGAATATACACTCATTATCGACTAATGGGTATGGACATAATGACACTCATTCTTTGTACCAAAATTATTGAGTAGTGCTTTTTGTGCCATGAATCAATCATCATCTTCCGGTTCCACTGCTTTACCTTGGTCTTGTTTTCAACCAAATAAAAAGCAATAATCACTCCCTGGCTAGATATTTTAGTTGATTTTTAGTTTTTTTATTAATTGAAAAATTTATTTGATTTTTTTATAAATAATTTTTAACTTTTTTTAAATGTTATTTTAAGTAGTATTTTTAAAATATTAATTTTTAATTTTTTTATATTTTCTTTTATTATTATCTTCAATATATTTATTAAAATTTCTAGTTACTTTTTTAAAAATAAATTATGATTTTATATTTTTTAACTATTTCAATAACTAATATTATCAAACACTTCTAATTTTAAAAAATAATTATTTGAAAGCTTCCCATTTTCAACTATTAATGAATTTTCTAATTTCTAGCTTACTTTTCAGTTTTAAGCTAATCTTTGATGTGATGTGGTATATATATATATATATATATATATATATATATATATATATATATATATATATAATGTTAACAATTTGGTTCAGTTTCAGTATTAGGTCTTCACTAAAAAAATGTTTCAGTAAGAGGTAATTGACCTGCAAAAGGTAAAAATAAGATAATATTTCTCCATACGTGAGAGAAACTAAAAATCAGACAATATTTCTCTATAGTCTATACCTCTTATCCGAATTGTAGAATACGTGAGCGTGCGGCACATCAAGTTATGGTACCACTAGAGCCTTAAAACTAATCCAAGGATAGCATTTCAATGTTTATTTCCTTAAAAATTGCATTTTGTTCAATTTCGTAAATTTATTTTTGTGCTTGCATTTTGATAAATTATTTTACAAATTGTGGATAGGCAACTTAAGTCACAATCTTGTTAATATTATGGAGTTATTTTTTATTGTCTCTTATGCTAATTGGTTAAAATACTCTATTGGATTTGTTTAATATATGCTAATGAGCGACATTTTTAAAAGCCACAATGTTCAAGCATAAAAAAATAGATGCATTTTTCAAGACAGAAGATAATACAACTTCAACATCTTTACCTCTTTAAAGGAATAATTCTAATGATTCAAATATTCAAATAGTGGAGTTTCCTTTCAAGATTAAAAGAGTTGTACCTAATGAGTTCGATGTTAATTCTTTGGAGTGTCATTTGGGAAATCGCCTTCAAACATGGGAATACCTACTTAATCAAAGAGATGAAGTTGTGACTGAATTTTTTATACATACTACTTTACCCTCAAATAGACCGACCTAGTGGAAGGAGAAATTAGTTGAAAAAAAAATAGAAACTAGTTTTTATGAAATCCTAATAAAAGTATGGATGTAAAGGTGAGAGAAAAGAGGAGTATTTTGGGAATATAAGAAAACAAAAAAAAAACATTGGGGTGTTAAGAGAATGAAGGGGTATAAATAGCATGGGCCTCCAAAGTTTGATATTGACCCAAACCAGATGTTGGAGCCCAACTTCACTTAATACACAGTCTATTTGTTCGAGTTTGTTCAGCAAAGGCGAATAGATACACTTTAGAGAAACGTTGAACGCGGCGGTGCCGTTAGCCATGGAAGCAGCAGCAGCAACAGCAAACTCTTCTCAGAGAAAGCCGAAGAGAAAACGAGCTTCAGCAAAAAGCGATCCCGAACTTGACCGTCTCGACTCGCTTCCGTGGAACTCCGCTCTTCCTCAAAACGACGACGACGACGCTTTCTCCTTGTTCATTGGCTCCAACGAACTCGAAGGAGGTTCGTTTCACTTCTAGTCACTTTTTTTTTATTTACAATATATATATATATATATATATATATATATATATATATATATATGTATATATTGCTTGATAATGTTTTGATTTTATTAAATGAACTTGAAATTTAAGCATCTGTAGTGTAGCTGAATGTTTTGCTTGTTTGCATTGGTGTCGTTGTGAAGAACAGTGTTGGTTCTAGGGTTTACCAGTTTCTGTTTTTCTGTTATTTTATTCTGTTCGTGTTTTGTGTTGTGTAGGTTTTCTTTCGCTCGAGGAGATTGATGAGGCTGAGTATGGTTTGAGTATTCCCGAACCTGAAGTTGACAAGAGGAAGACGAAGAAGAAGAAGTCTGAACAGAACGAAAATGTGAAGAAGCAGCAGCAGGATGGAGTTGACAGTGCTTGTAGCGACGACACGGTGGTCGAAGCAGAGTTGGATGAGAGTCTGAAGTCTAAAGAGAAGAAGAAAAAGAAGAAGAAGACAAAGAACAAGAAGAAGGATGCCAGAGAAGATCAGACAGTTGAGCCGTCAGATGCTGGTAATTGGTTTTTTAATTTTAAATTAATTAAATAATTAATTTCTAATTATATGTACATTTGTATGTGTTTGTATGCTGGTGTGTGTGTGTAGGTTCCTGAAATGGGAATTGTTTGTGCAATCTTAATAATTGAAGATTGGGAGATCTCAGGCTTAATAATATTTCCAAAACTTTGGTTTTTAACCATGCCGAATGCTGCCGTGTGATCCATGTAGCCAACCTCACATAGTAGGATTGTTGCTGTTGTAATGTTAATAATTGAAGATGAGAAAGATGCATTTTTCTGATTGCTATATCTGAATATAGGTTTAGATACTAATGTGAAGGATGATATTGGGGAGGAGGACGTTGATGAAACTGAATTTTATGCATGGAATGAATTGAGGCTTCATCCTCTCCTCTTGAAAGCTATATGCAAGCTTGGCTTCAAGGAGCCAACACCAATTCAGAAGGCTTGTATTCCAGCTGCTGCTCATCAAGGGAAGGTTTGTTTGAAGCTCTTCTTCAAGGCACTGTGTGGGGTTTGTATCCTAAGATTACTTGATTAGCTTTAATGAGAATTCTTGTGTGTGCATTTGACAGGACGTTGTTGGGGCTGCTGAGACAGGATCCGGCAAAACACTTGCATTTGGTTTGCCCATTTTGCAACGTCTTTTGGAGGAGAGAGAGAAGGCCGGAAACATGGTTGGAGAAAGGGGTGAAGAACCTGAAAAGTATGCTTCTACTGGTCTTCTGAGGGCTCTTATTATTGCTCCGACTAGAGAACTTGCACTTCAGGTACTTATCAAGGCTTTCTGTTCATTTTCATGATTGTCAGTCACTTGATTGTTACAATGATGTTTATATGACTAGGGTGAGAAGTTGAAACTTTTATGCTGTGTATTTAGTTTTATAGTAGTTACAAACAAGTCTCATATGGTGTAACTTGGGAGCCATCCTTGTCCATCTGAGGGAGTAACTCAAATGGAATTTAATTACAGCAATCCTGAGTTTTATGAGGCTGATGAAGGATTTCCTAAGCTTTTAGCAGAATGGGTGGGTCAAGGTTATCTAATGGAACAAAACAAAATGGAACCTCCTGGTTACTGACTACTTGTATTGTTTTATTTGTGGAATCTGGTTTCAGTCAAAGTTTTATGGGTTAACCTTAAGAACACTTACAGTAACGGGTGGGAGATTTTCCTAGTTATATTAAAATGTGGGCTATTACAAAAACTTGAAATGCTATATTGGATTTCAAGTGTTGTTTGAATACTGAAACAAGTGCCAACAATGAAAGTTTCAATATTGAAAACAATTTGCTGGTGTCTCTGATGCATACTATACTATTGAAATTATGTGGTTTTAGGTTTAGAGGGAGGGAGAAAGATAAAAGAGGATGAAGCATTATCGATGATAACCAAGATGTATTGCAATGTATTGATGTGGTGAATATATTCATAAAACCTAAAGCACTAACAATATGTTCACTAATGCTAACTATTCAGGGAAACAAATCCTGATAGGATAAGGAAATATAGAAACCAATCCTAAGAGATAACTAGGAAATAAGGAAACCAATCCTAGAGGATAATTTAAGATATTCTAAGACATGATAAGATATTTTCATATATTTTTAAACACATACTAAATGAAATAAGTGAAAACATTTAGCACCTAGGAGGTTTTTGCATCAATTTTTCATGACCTCAACAAAGAGAAATATGCTAAAACTTCATATGCAGTTTTGTCTAGTAACCAATTTAACATGCTTGATATTGTCAGACCGTCAATCATTCTAACTGTAGTTTCCTTTAAAAATGAATTGCTCATTTTTTATTTTTGTAGATTATTGTTGTTGCATGTGGTATTCTGTACTTCTGTTCACTAGCTCTGCTGTACTCATGTTAACTTCTGTTGTCATGGAATTCATCTTTCTGATTTAGTTGGATCTATTGTTAAACTTAAGAATTAGCTGTGCTGATCTGTAAAACTTTGGAATCTGTAACTAAGATAATAATCTGAAAATCTTCATAGTGAACATTCTTTCTGGATCCCAACAGTAATCGTTAATGATAGAAATGGTCAATTTTCTTATTTTGTGCTGTAATTGCTTTTTCAGGTCACTGATCATCTGAAAGCAGTAGCCAAACATATTAATGTTAGAGTGACTCCTATAGTTGGGGGAATTTTAGCAGAAAAGCAGGAGAGACTTTTAAAAGCAAAGCCTGAGATTGTTGTTGGGACTCCAGGAAGGTTATGGGAACTTATGTCAGCTGGAGAAAAACATCTAGTTGAGGTAATTGCTAATGCGATGCATTATGAAGTTTGGGTATCACTGAATTTATATTTGCAAGAATTATATTATTGTTTTTTATGAATAATAATTTGTTAGATAATTGACAAGGGAGAAAGTATAGTGGAAAATTGGAAGCTACTTATCTGCACAATTAAATAGAAAAAAAGAAAAGAAAATGAATGCTGAAGAAGTCAGAACACATAAATAATGGGCTCTTGGCAGTTCTTGATCCTTATTGTGCAATGTATATGAGCCATGATTAAGCATGCTGGTATGACTTAGATCATAGCAAGAATGATATATTGCTCATTCCTAGCTAAATACTATGCTGTTTAATGACAATGTATGCATGCTGGATGGTGTTGGACATATCATTTTGCTTATATTTTTTTGTTGCTTTTTTTTTTGTTCTTGATTGATTACTGCTGCAGGATTAATGCAAGGTATGTATAAATAGATTAGAAATTGTTTTCATTGGAAGTCATTTTTGATGTCAACCATGTTGATTTGCAGTTACATTCATTGTCTTTCTTTGTGCTGGATGAGGCTGATCGTATGGTACAAAATGGTCATTTTAAGGAGTTGCAGTCAATAATTGATATGCTTCCCATGTCCAACAATTCTGCTGAAGATAACTCTCAACATGTACAAAGTTGTGTTACAGTTTCTAGTTACCAAAGAAAGAAAAGGCAAACTCTTGTTTTTTCTGCAACTGTTGCACTATCTTCTGATTTTCGCAAGAAGCTAAAACGAGGCTCAATTAAACAAAAGCAATCATTGACAGATGGATTGAATTCTATCGAAACTCTTTCTGAGCGTGCAGGAATGAGATCTAATGCAGCAATTATTGATCTTACTAATCCGTCTATATTAGCAACTAAGCTTGAGGAGTCATTTATTGAGTATGTAAATTCATATCTAAACTCTAGAACTGGAACTCGAGTTTTAGAAAATACATTTTTTTAATTGATATAATCATTTTTGACTGAAATTGTTTTTTGAATATGCTATTGTGTTAGGTTACATAACCTGGGGCACTTGCTTTTTATTCCTCCTTGTGCAAAGTAGAGTTTTAGTTTATTGTTGAGCATTCTTGCCAAATTTCCAAGATTTTATTAACTAGAAGTCTACAACTTATTATCTATGATGAAGTCAACAAGTAAAGTTTAATATGACATGAAATGTAATTTTTGTTTGATGATGCAATGTTAATTATTTTTTGCAGATGCAGAGAAGAAGATAAAGATGCCTATTTGTACTATATTTTGACTGTCCATGGACAAGGACGCACAATAGTTTTCTGTACTTCAATTGCAGCTTTACGCCATATTTCTTCCATACTGCGCATTCTTGGCATCAATGTTTGGACTCTTCATGCCCAAATGCAGCAGCGTGCTCGTTTGAAGGTTTGTGTCCTGTTAGAAATATATTAAACCATTCACGTGTCTTCATCTAAGTAGTTAAAGTTTTTGGGATAGTTGGTTCATAATATAGTATTAAAGCCTACTTGATAATCTAGTCTTGATACCAGGCCATTTGTAGATGTCTATTTATGCAAACTTCATGGTTGAGATGTATGTATCACATTGGTTACGAATGTTATCAAAATGTTCATTATAACATTTGATGTTCCTCCCCATATTGGTTAGGAATATGGCCAAAATACTCCTTAAAATACTTGAGCTATACTCCCACTAGGGCTAGTTTTTGGGCTTGAGTTCAGCTTTGTTGGTCTATTTCTAATATGTTAATAAAGCCTTTGTGGTTGTCTAGAGTCTAATCCTCATTTTCTCCATTCCTCTAACAAAAAGAAGGTCAATTTCAACACCAGGTCATTAGTGTTGATCCTTTTCCTATTAAATATCATTACTCAGAGAAAGAAAGACTTGACTTCGGAGCTTTGGATTTTCATTTCATTTTACCTAAAAGGAATCTTTAGCAATTAGGATAGTGAGCAATAATTTAAGAATTGAAAGAAGGCAAAACAAACTAGAAAAATCCCTAGTCCAAACTCATGTTTTGAGAATTTCTATACTCAAATAATGCTCCTCGACTTCTTTTCTTAGTAACTTTTTTTTCTATAGATAAATAAAGTGAACCTAGTTACTGAATTTTAAAAGTATATTGTCCATCCATGAGCATTGTGTGTCTACTTTGTCTCTCCTTTCATGGGGCATGGAACTCAGATGTGTCAGATCCTTGAAATTGTGACTAATTATGTTATTACTGAGTAATCTATTAATTTCATTAAATATTGCATTTTATTTCCCTCATCATTTTGCCTCTGGATGTAGGCCATGGATCGCTTTCGTGAAAATGAAAATGGCATACTTGTTGCTACAGATGTTGCTGCAAGGGGTCTTGATATTCCTGGTGTTAGAACTGTTGTCCACTATCAGCTTCCACATTCAGCAGAGGTATGGAATGCCTTTTTTTCTTTGATTCATATATTTCTATAATCTGTATATGACATCTGAAACTTGCTTCTTACTTTTAGGTTTATGTTCATAGAAGTGGAAGAACAGCCAGAGCTTCTGCTGAAGGTTGTAGTATTGCTTTAATATCATCAAGAGATACATCAAAGTTTGCTTCATTGTGCAAGTCATTTTCCAAGGTGTGTTTTGAAACAGTTCTTTTGTTTTAAATTTAATAATCTATATAATCTATCTTAGAGATATTAAAGTTGCACTTTATAGCTGTTATTTTAATTATCTCTTATTCAAACCAGTTAATAAAAAATAGTCAATATATGTTTTTGGAGAAAGTCAGTAATTCATGCTGCTTCATCTAGACCAAAATAATTAATTAATTTAAATTTCGGTATATTGTCTTGGTCATACATACAGGATAACTTTCAGCGGTTTCCTTTAGAGAACTCTTACATGCCAGAGGTCCTAAAACGATTATCTCTTGCACGTCAAATAGACAAGATAACAAGGAAGGATTCCCAGGTATACTGATGCACGTCAAATAGACATCATTTATGTAACCCGTGTATGATTAAAATGATTTTGAATTCAATTACCTACTCTGGCAGATTTTCTTGTAAGTCTTTACTTTTACGGGTTAAACAGTTGAATTTCTGTTTTGCTTTCTTACCTCATTTCTGACCGTCTCCCTATTCAGTAATTCCTGATTGAGTCTTTACTGGTTATGTTGTAGATTTTTTAGGTTATCTTATCCTTGTCTATTTCTTTCCTTGTTAGGAATGTTACACTTTATCTATTTCTGACCAGATGTGTACTTTTATGTGTGAATTATATTTTTCTTATTGTAGGAAAAGGCTGAGAAAAACTGGTTTGATAGGAATTCTAGCTCAGTAGAATTAGTTACAGAAAGTTATGACAGCGAAGAGGAACAAGTGAACAAACATAAGCAAATGAAGGCCAGCTCTAGACAATTGAAGAAATTGCAGGAGGTTTGATACTTTTATGTTAAATGCAATGATATATAGTCGGTATTCCCCCCTTTTCCAATTTATTTAATTCTTCTCAAATCTTACTAATTGCAGGATCTCAAAATACTGATTTCACGTCCATTACAATCAAAAACATTTTCACATCGATATTTAGCTGGGGTATTATCCTTACTATGTTTATATTTCACCTTAGCACTTTCTTTTTGATGTTATTTATAAGTAGCATAGTGATTGGCTGATTACAAGGGGAAGGCAGGAGGTAGAGCATAAGGATATTGATTTTAATATTTTCTAATGCAGAATTGGAGATATATATACTTTTGATCATAGGTCTGTCTTAGTTCCAGTCATCCCAAAGTGGGATCTTGGGTTGGGCTGTCTCTACTACTAGTAATTGGGATCGAGTTGCAATTTGGGACTGTAGATGCAATTGATCTAAGGAATTAAAAATTTCTACCACACCACCAGAATGGGGCCCATATGTGTTTCATTGTCTTCAATAAAATAATACATTATTATCATATTCTAATCCATTTGTTACCTCTGTATATGCAACCTGGATGAGCTAATATTTTCTTTATAATAAAGAAATTATTATTGGCATTTTTCTGTTGGATAATGCCTCAGGGTGTCATGCTTGCTGATAAATGTCAAAACAAGATGCCTTAATAAGTTAATATTTTAAAATTGATTGGAGAAACATTATTAGGAATATGTTTTCCATTGTTTCTTTTCTTTTTAACTTTTACCTTGAAGGTTTGAGGACAAAACTCTTAGCGTAATACTCTCTTTCCAGGCTGGTGTCTCACCCCTCATGCAGGAGCAATTGCAACAATTAGCAAGGCAAAAACTAAGTGATCACCAGGGTTCAGGACTAGGCAAAAAGGGGAAGTTGGTAGTGATTGGTCAAGATTGTGTGGATGCACTTCAGGCACTTCGAAGTGCTGGTGAAGAGGTAGAATAGAATGTTTTACCATTTTTCATATGCTGGCAATTGTTTTTTTCTGCCTTGTGAATTGTGATGGATGATAAAAGTTCTGACTTCAAATATGAGATTTGCCTGCCTGATGTGTAAATTGAGGATGCTTTTTCTTTATTGTCTATTTCTATTATGTCATAATGTTGTAAATGTCAAATATGCAGCAGAAAAAGAGCATTGTGAATATGGCATTATTCTTCCTTTTTTTTCCCTTCTCTACACTTGGGCTTCCATTTCATAGTATTTGATATGAAAAAAGCTCTTGGCCAAACTGGGAAAAAAAGTTAAAGCCATAACACCAAGACACAATAACTAACAAAAACTTGGACTAGAGCTAATTTCTAAGCCTTAACCTCATTCTTAAACCCAATTATCATGTTTGATGTGATCAAATTTTTTGACTTATCACCCTTTTTCCGTCACAGGTGCGAATGGATGCCAAGGATTTGGCTGGAAAACAGAGAAATATGCAGAATTTAAAAAGAAAGCGTAAAGAGGAGAAAAAGCGTAAGTTTTCAGTCTTGAATATCTTTTCCTTACTATTTAATTTATTTTTGAGCAATATTTGTGCTTCTAGTCAGTAAAAGACTAAAAATTCTGGTATGTTGTTCCAGGTTTGCGTGATCAGCGTAGAAAGCAGAAGAAAAAGCTAAAATACGGGGATGAATAGAATTGTATACATAACTGAGCCATTAGTTAAAATTTTGCATCAACCAAAGTTTTCATTAGTTGCTGAATTTTTTAAGGCAGCGTCTGTAGTTTCTCCTTCCTAGTTTTAGAGCTTCGAATTTGAGTTTGAATATATATATATATATATATATATATATATATATATATATATACTGTATCGAGCAGTGGATGTGATCATGTGATTGAGTTTATATTAATTATATCATGGGAAACCCATTGTCCTCTTTGATAGTTATCCCAAAACAGTCATATGCTTGAAGATTGCATTGTTTCTAGATGCAAATCGACCAGATTGCTGTCACAGGGACTCTTGGACAAATTTGGCCTAGTCTTCTTACTTTTCATCCAGCAAATGTTGAATTGAATGTTTTGAATAACAAATCTGGATAAGTAATTTTTGCTGGGAAGAAAGACCAGCAGGGAGTATGTATTTCGTTTCTTTTTCTTTTCCAATCAAATAGTCAATGATGTCATGTTCACATTCAAATTAAGATTCATGGAAATGTGAGACAGCTGACAAGTAAAGACAATATAATTTTGAAATAATTAGTTATAGAATCACATTATGAAGTGTGTTTAATTTAACTTATTTTAGGATTTTAAGAAAACTATCATGCTTAAGTAAACCATTTTTTTAAAGTTGGTGTAGTTTTATGGGTGTACTGGAATACTGAAAAAGATATTTGCACAAGTCAAAGTATAAGGACTCTTGATGTGCATTTAGGTAAGTTTAAATATATTAGTGTTGACTATTTTTATTTGGTGTACATATTTTTTTAAAATCATTTTACCCTCTAACTAATTCTAAAAACAACTCAAATACAGCTATCAGAAAGAATAATTCCTCAATTAAGACAATTATTTAGAATTTCTAATTATTATTTTTTAATTTAAAATTGAAAAAAATAAAAGAAATCAGTAGTTGAGGCACGCAGTGCCTGTTTCCAACTAGTTTAAATAATGAATAAGATAAAAAAAATGACAATTGGTAGTGGTGCCTCGTGCTTAATTTGAATAATTGTACTTCTAATAGGATGATAAAAATTGTATAGTATGCATTTATTTATGTCACATTAGAAAAAAAATTATAAGATGTCATGTGATGTAACTTCACTTTTTTTGCGTATCAATATGATTGTAAGAGTGTTGATGCGTTTTCCATCGTGTTAGTTGTTATTCATGAGTTAGTTTGATATTAAATATTTGTAGGGAATTAGTGTTTTATCTTTAATTTATGGTTCTATTTGTAGGAATTGTACATATTTTTCTTTGTAGTGTTATTTTATAGAGTAAATACTCCAATTTTGTGAATTAATGTTGAATCCAACTCAGGCTAAAGAATAGAAGGTTCAAGTAATTGATGACTCACTCAGCGAGGCAAATCCGCTCAACGAGTGACATCCGCTTAGTGAGACATACAACTTGCTTAGCGAATGGGGAAACCTTAGAAGAGAATAAGCCAGAGATGTGCTCGCCCAGCGCGCAGCTTGCCCGCCCACCTAGCAAGGACGTTGTCTCTTCTCGCGCTCAGTGGGCCCAGTCTCACAAAGCCAAAATTCACTTACTCTCGCTTAGAGAGCCTTTGAAAGCAGAAAGGTCCAAGAACCTTTAAAACACTGAAATTGGCGAAAATATAAGGGAGTACAAAGAGTTCGCATTTTAGGAAGCAAGAGAGACACAAGGAGAGCGGTAGAGAGAGCTTAGGCTAGAAAAGAGAGAAATTTAGGGTTAGAGATTGTAGGAGATTCCTCAACCATCTTCTTCCATTTCTTTCACCAAAAACAATTCATTTCTTTAGTTTGAGTTTTTGCTTGTAATGGAAGGCTAAGCCTCTTTGTTGGGAAGCTCTGCTGAACAATCTTGATGTAACACTCTTACTATCTATTTAATGTGCTCATTCACTTGAGGAATCATGGTTTGAGTAGTTTCTCAGAATAAGAACACTAAAATAACGTTAAATAGAGAAAAAAACTTCTTAAATATCAAGAGGAATTCAGTAGAACGACCCAACGCTTTTAACTTGATAGTTTTCACCCTTTATAGTTTTAGATATTTTGTTTATGTCACATAGGTTTTCTAGTAGAGAACTCAATATTTACCTTACTTTTACTCCATACAAATGTGTACATATTGAATATATATGGTCTGAGTGAAACAAAGATTTGGTAAACTTCCCGACGCTTCAACACACCGAAACCAATATCTTGAGAAATCTGAAGGCACAAAAAGGTAGGTTGTGTCTCCCCAACTAAATGTTCTTCATACATAAGATTTTGGATTTGAACCATAATTTCCTTGATTAAGAGACTTGAAACATTATTACTTGGATTAATTACTTATTAGAATTTGGCTAAATGCGTATTACATAATCGCTAAATTTTTTAAAATTTAAATTCATGTAAAGCAAAAAAGGGACCTAAACCAAAATTTAATATATTTTAAGGGATAAAAATATATTTTATCTCAAATCTCGGAACTTTAATCTCAAATCTTGTAGCTTCTCAATCGCCCAACACCTCCAACGTTTCTCAAATCTCTTATGTCTTTATTCACATCAATCGCAATCTCAACTCCAGTAATCGTGCTTGGGAAATTACATCAATGTCGATGACCTGATGTACATAGGCATCGCGATTCAGCAAGGGACACCAACGACATTTGGGACAAAGGACTTGGCACCAAGGCACTATATCGAACAAGAGGGGTGGGATATGCAATGGTTGCGGTTGCCATTGACAATGGTTTCAGATTTGTGAGGATGAATATTGATCAAAGTTTCTTTTTTTGGATTTTCTTAAAATAATAATAAAGTGGCAATTACAAACCGCCACTATATGTGCACACCATAAAAAACCATAGAAGAAATATCTCTAACAGTCATGTATGACATATTCGTGAATCAATTAAATGGATCTAAAGACAATAATCCAATTGGGTAAAATTTGAAAATTAAGGGACCCAATTGCATGCTAAAAGACTAAAGACCAAATTGGGTATTAAGCCAAAAATTTAAAAAAAAATTAAGAACGAATGAAACAAATAAAGAATTTTATGAAATGCTAACTGTTGAAATATAATATTAATTGATTTCTTAATGTATTATTTAGTTATGACAAAATTACAAATTTGATTTCCTAATTGTCTTCAATTTTGATTTTAGTCCTCCTTTAAATTTTTTTCATGAATCTAGTCTCCCATTTATGTTTAATTTCATAAATTTGGTCCCAAGCACAAACTTACGTTGACTGTTATAAATGAATGTTGACTGACACGTGTCACGTTCAATTATAAACAGGTACACCATTTTAACCAAGTGTGAAATGCTTGAGCTGAGAAAGCCTAACTTAGACCATTGATTTTTAATGTTTGTTTTAGCTGTTATTGTTTTCGTATTGATAAAATAATTCACATTGCAGCTGGAAGCAAGCATTAGAAATGGAGATATTCAGGGGTTTCAACTATTCAGGAATGTCGCAGATCAGCTATCATCAAATAATAGGAAGAAATGCCATTTAAATCTGCATCAAGAAATGTTCGAGGAGGTGCTCTTTCCTCTGTTAACATATATTAGTAGCATATTGAAAATTAGTTGTGGATTTTTCTCTAACGTGGTTTCCAATTGTTCTCAATTGTGATTAAGGGAATCAAGAAAGAGAAAAAGAAGAACCTGCCACATGCCCAGGAACAATCAAGGGATATTGGAGGTTGGGAACATTCACTGAGCCTTACAACCCCGTCAGCACTTGAATGAAGGACTTAGATGATGACAAAGAAAGAAACAAGCACTAAACATGGAAAACTCACTCAAGTTTCATGCCTGATGCTGTACCACTCAGCTGCATGATGATTAGTTTTGAATCGTTTTAATGAAACTATTGCGTTGTCTTAATGTTGCTCAGTTCCTATGTTACCATCTTGGATTCTTTTCATGGCTGGTGTTTAGCTCATACTTACAGCAGTAGATTTCTCAGCTCAAGCATTCCACACTTGGTTAAAATGCTGCACCTGTTTATGGTCTAACGAGAATATAACACGTAACCGTAACAATCTTTGTAATCGTCAACGTTTAAATTTGAATTTGAGGATTAAATTTATGAAATTAAACATAAACGAAGGACTAAATTCATGAATAAATTTAGAAGGAGTCCAAAATCGAAATGACAATAATTAGGGGGACTAAATTTATAATTTTATCATTGTATACTCAGTTTGGCTGTGGATATAAGTCATGCAAATTAATTTGAAGAAGCCTTTTCATAATTTGAAAATAGGAGTTAAGGAGGGACCCAAATATAAAATAGGGTTAACAGGCTGGTCCCTTTTTTAATGTATAACTAAAATTTTCATTAGGCGTGCAGATTGTATATTTGTATTTTGCTACACAAGAAAAAGACTTACGTGGTGTTGCCAGTCTATTAATTACTGAATAATTGATGCCCACTAATTGAATGAACAAAAAGTCCTAAGAGAATGAAATTTACAAATTTGGTTCCAACTTTTTGAAGGATCAAGCGATCTCCATCCATTGCCCTGATATGGAATCAAATTCTTTGATTTCAGGCAGAATGTTCTATTCTATGCCTTATAATTCTCTTAATTATGCAAATAAAAAAAGGGGGTTATTCTGCGACCGAATTTTGACCGGCACATAAACAAGTTATATGTCGAATGTATTCCGATAACAATTATTTTTTAGTGGTATTGTTTAACGTTTTATTCGGAGGATTTGTATGTGGTTTTGGGTGGCAACTAACAAGTTCAAGAGAAAGGTTTGTTGTGGGCCATTTAATGTGGAAATGGCATATTCTTAACTTCATCGCTTGCAAATTAAACAATGCACTATCTATAGAAAGTTGACAAAAAGGAAATATTACAAGGTGAAAAAGTGGAGCACAACATTGCTTTTGGCCACAAGACGAGAGAAAGAATATCAAGAAGGAACCTGAAAGTCACTGTGCACATAATTTAACTGCAAATTGAAAAGAGAAAGAGGTCGACATAGTAACATAGTGGAATGAACAAGTATAACTTTTAGGGAACTATTACACGGCAATGGTAGTCTTTGTTGGCAACATTGGCTAATGTTTGATTTTTTAAAGGAAAAAAAGTTCAACGATGGCTTCTTCGTTTTTAAAGTAAAAAAAGAAAGAAAAAACTTGAATTAAACAAGATTAACTGAATCCAAGACACGATCAATACTCAATTTGACCAATCAAATTTATTGATAAAAGAATTAAAGAAGAGAAGGAGAATTTAGTAAATTAAATCACACTATCAACCTTTCCATTTCATGGTAGGTATGAGATGACCATGCCCCATGGTGACCGCTTCATTCCAAAATTGACCTTCAACCCCCACATCAAAACATAGTGTCCGCATTAAAGTAATCTTACTATTAAATTAAACTTAATTGATAAAAAAAAACAAATTCATATTTTATAAAAATATGAGTTCATTTTTTTTATTGTCAATATAAATATCTCATTAATAAATATTTTTTAAGTCTCTAAGATTCAATTCAACTAAACTTATCTATATCAACATTAAGGTAATCTTTAAAAGTACTATAAGGTTAATTTAGTCTTTAAAGTGATCAAACAATAATAGTTTTAATTTCTAACATTATAAAATCACAATTATTTTAATCCTACAAATATCTAAAATTTCTGTCCGGACAGATTGGAGACATTCAACTGATAACACTATAAATGAGACTCTTGGTGCCTCGACTTTAAGAATTATTACCGCTTTTCAGAATTTTTAATTTTCTCGGGAAAAATGTGGTTCCACCTAAGAAAACGACACTAGCATTGCATAGCAATAGTTGATTTTTCTCCAGAAAATTAAGAAGCTCAACTTAGTAGTGGTAAGAAGTAATAACGCGCGCACACACACATACACAAAGACAGTGACAGTGGTGTTGAATTTTCCTCAAAGAGGATGTGGAAACTCGTGCGATATGCCGCCGCCTCCAACCTCGCCCGATCGCGGCGGTTCTCCGCCGCGATTCCTGGTCCGTGCATTGTTCACAAGCGCGGTGCCGACATACTCCATGACCCCTGGTTCAACAAGGTTTCTCTCATCACAAAACTTTTTAACTTCGCTTTCTGTTTTCTGATAGTGTTTTATCTTATCTTGGCAGAAACTACACAGCTTCTAACACTTTATTTACTGGTGCTTGAAAGCCAAAATTTTGTTGATGATTAGAGTGTTGATTAATGATCTTATCATGATTATGTGAAAATAGAAGTTAATTCTTTTTGCTTTTCGTTTAAGCAAAAAAAGGAAGAAAAAGAAAAAGAAAACTAAAACTAAAAAGAGGAAACGTAATAGTAGAAGCTAATTCTATTTGCTGTCACTGATATTTTCCATGGCATGTGATTAAAGCTTGATTGAATGCTTGACGAAAAAATTGGTCTTCAAACTTTTCTTCGTGGTCTTCCTCTGGAAACTGATCCTCTGATTCTATTTCTTTTTTTTTTGCTTGTTTTTAAATTATTGGAATGCAGGATACAGGGTTTCCTTTGACTGAAAGGGATAGGTTGGGGCTTCGGGGCCTCTTACCTCCTCGTGTTATATCCTTTGAGCAGCAATATGATCGCTTTAGTAAGTTTGAGGACTACTTTTTCTGATATTTATTGATTGGGGTACTTCAGTAGTAGTAGTCATTTTGCTTATCTTCTGAACGCTATATTGAAACTGTTTTGATAAATTTCTTCATAAGCACTCATGGGAGAAGAAAATAAGCAGGAAAAATGAAATAAGTACTTATGGAGAAGTTTATCCAAACTAGGCAATTGTCTAGTTTGCTAGTGTTGTGTGTTTGAGTTCAGGCTTTTTACTCTTTGTGATTTTATTCTAAATAATATTTAATTGCTATATCTTTTTTTTTTCCAGTGAATTCATTCCGATCTTTGGAGAATAATACTCAGGGGCAACCAGATAAAGTTGTTTCCTTGGCAAAATGGAGGATCTTAAATAGACTGCATGATAGGAATGAGACTTTGTACTACAGAGTGAGTTAGACGATGAAGTTTGCTTTTTTGTGTTTTTGAGCTAAATTTTCTTGTTAATATAAGAATATGATCAAATTTCTGTTATCTGTTATATGATTCTTATGTCGTTATATTTTTTTTTTCAGGTTCTTATTGATAATATTAAAGAGTTTGCTCCAATAATATATACTCCTACAGTTGGATTAGTGTGTCAAAATTATTCAGGGTTATTTAGGCGTCCACGTGGAATGTATTTTAGTGCCAAAGATAAAGGAGAGATGATGTCAATGATCTATAACTGGCCAGCTCACGAGGTATTGCATTAGTTTTGGAAATTCAGTCTCATTTTCTTTCTGTTCATTATTGAAATTGGAAATATTCATTTTTCATATATTCTCCCCTTCTAATTCTTACAGTTATATTCAATTTGAACTATCGAAGAAATTATTTGAATTCTCTAATTCTAATGCTGAATTTAGTAAATTTCCACTCCTTGATTGATAAATAAACAGATATTCAGTTGGCTTGGAACTTGGATTTGTGATATTCTCTTCTATTGTAGCTTAATATAAAATAACTCTCAATATGTTATATGTCAAAATTTGTAATCCTGTGAAAGGAACCATTAGTTATAGACTGCAATATGGTTATTAGAATTTGTATGAATTCAGATAATTTATCCAAAATTGTTTTATTTTAGTTTGTGTCATTGATGATTTTGATTTTACTTTCTACAACATAAATTAATTTCTTTTGAATTTTACACAAATATTTTCTCTTTAGGAAGGTTAGTGTGGGTTCTAACATGAGGTGAGGTTTGCGAACCATCACGAAAATTTAGGGAAGGTTGGGGTATTTACTCTTTCAATGAGCCGGAGACTCTTTTATTATAAAATTTGATACTGTTTAAAGTTTGTATAGATTTTTTCTGATGACTTTGATCTTGTATCTCTGATTGTGGTTACCAATTACCATGAGTGTGTTTGACAGGCAAATAAGCTTACAGCTTATTTGCTCTTAAAGCTTGTTTGACTAAAATAGAATTGTTTGGTAAAGGAGTTTATTTCATTAGTTAGTAGAATTTTTTTTTAAAACGCTACTTTATGTAGCATTTAAGCTTATAAGCTCTGAGTTTATTATTATTTTGTTTTATCTTTGTTATCTTATTAAAATTCCATGACTTTGGTATGTTTTGGTTCATTAAGTGACAAAATAGGCTTGCAATTGTTCATTCATTATGTTTGGCTATCATCTTATTCTTCTGTTGCAGGTAGACATGATTGTCTTAACAGATGGAAGTCGAATTCTTGGCTTAGGTGACCTTGGAGTTCAGGGAATTGGAATCCCCATAGGAAAACTTGATGTGTATGTTGCTGCTGCTGGTATCAACCCACAAAGAGTATGCTTCTTTTTATCTCTGTGTAACTCTTAGAATGTGAGTTTCGGCCTAACTTAATCCCAAAAGCTAGTTCATAGGGTGAAGATTGTCCCCTACTTATATATTCTATCTTAACCTTATCTCTAGTCGACGTGAGATTTGGATTTTTTCTAATACACCCCCTCGCGTCCAATACTTTTCGACTTGATGCATGGATAATATAGTGAATGGTCCTTCCTATAATGGATCTAGGATAGATTTTGATGTCATCTTAGAATGTGGGTTTGGGCCTAACATAACCCCAAAAGCTAGTTCATAGGGTGAAGATTGTCCTCTACTTATATATTTTATCTTGGCCTTATCTTTAGTCAATTTGGGCCTTGGATTTTCCCCAATAGTAACTATTTTTTCATCCCAATCTCTGGCTGTTATTGTCTCATTGTTTGCTGGCATACATCTGTTGGGAGTTACTTACAGATCTTTTGTTGGTGGCCTAGGCTTGGGAAGCAGAGGACAGGATTATTGGTTATTACTTATGCTAGGATAGATACAATTTCATTAATGCTTGTTATTTTATCTTGTGTAGTTACATGTGACTTCTATAAATTACTTGACAATTTGTTCATGATGTTCTGGCTTCATTAAAATCATTAATATGGAATAATGTGTTGATTAGATTTCTTTTGTTTGACTACTAACTTGATAAAGGCTCTCTTGTTAACTCACAGTGTGTTGTTTTTCCAACTGGCAGATACTTCCAGTTATGCTGGATGTTGGTACCAACAATCAAAAGTTACTTGAAGATCGCCTTTGTGAGTAAAACTCTGTTCTTTTAAATCTTTTTGTTTTCTTATTTATAGTTTTATTTGTCTCATTAATTTATTTGGGAACAAGGATGGACTATGGAGCCAGAAATTTCATGATGGGAGGACCAAATACTTTTAAAAAAAAAATTAGAATCAGGAATGCCTATTAAGTTTCCATATCTAAGACCAGGATTAATAAACTGCACTAGAATATGGTTTTAGATCATAGGTATCAAGGCTTCAAAATTTCCAAACGAGAATGAAAGATTCAGATTCATCAATCATCACCTTATTTCCCTTCTTAGCTACTATTACTACAATAGAAGCTTTAGAGCCCACCTTGCTTTTCACCTTGCACATATCTTCTCATCTCACCTTGGCTACCTCTGTATATTTGAATAACTCAAGTATATAGAATCTTTTGATTGATTTCTTAAAGTATTCTTGATTATTTTTTCCTTGATTTGTAATTTTTTTCCTCAAATGCAAAGATCATACCAAAAGCTAGCATGCTAATTTTTTTTAGTTGATACCAGAAGGAATTGGCTTTTTTGAGTTTTTTCACATTTTAATGTGGCAGATTTAGGACTTCGACAACCAAGGTTGGAAGGTGAAGAGTATCTATCAATTATAGATGAATTCATGGAAGCTGTTCATGCTCGATGGCCCAAGGCTATTGTGCAGGTATGGTTGTTTATTTTTTCACCTTTTCCCATTGATATGCATTGGTTTCTATTTTTTCTAGCACATATTACTGACTCTCAATGTTCTTTTTAGATTTTATCAATTTTGTAACTAGATTGTTGTGTTAATGTTATCAGTTTGAGGATTTTCAAATGAAGTGGGCTTTTGAAACCCTGAAAAGATATCAGAAAAAGTTTTGCATGTTTAATGATGATATACAGGTGAGAATGTGAGATTAAATATTGTTAATGTAGAAAATGTTGAATGTGTTATCTAACACACTGCATTATTGAAGTAACTACTGAAAGTCTGAAAGTTCAATTTTACTTCATGTCCTATAGGGCACTGCAGGTGTTGCACTTGCTGGACTATTGGGAACTGTAAGAGCCCAAGGCCGGCCATTGACTGATTTTGTGAACCAAAAGATAGTTGTGGTTGGAGCTGGGAGGTACTTCACTTGCAAAACTGGTTATGCATTTATGATGAATATAATATTGGGTGTCCATTACTTTTGTTGATGTTCTATTACACTCTGCATTATAGCTACTTTCTGCCTCAAGTTTTTCTTGCCTTGATTACAGTGCAGGACTTGGGGTTCTAAAAATGGCCATCCAAGCAGTTGCAAAGATATCTGGGTGCAGTGAATTAGCTGCCAAAAGCCAATTCTATTTGATTGATAAAGATGTATGCTTTGATGACCTTTACTTGCATTGTCAGTCCTTCTAGTTACATAATTGTGTTGACTTTTATATCCATAATAAAAGGTCCTTTTCAATTATGATTTTGAATGAATTTTGTGTAATCTAAACACCATTTTAAATTTTTTCATCATATTCTTTGTCTTGATTTGTCTTTGCATTTAATGTTGTTGGCATGAAAGAAGAAATAATTGTTAGTGTGCAGTAAATAATTTTTTGATGTGGCTATTTCATATTTGTGTGTAGGGTGTGCAGTTTATTTCATTAAATTCTTAGATTAAGTTTGATAACAATGCCATCTTTTTATGCAGGGTCTAGTTACAACAGAGAGGAACAATCTAGACCCAGCTGCAGCTCCATTTGCTAAAAATCCAAGAGACATAGAAGGGCTTACTGAGGGTGCTAGTATAATTGAAGTGGTAAATGTTACAGGATTCATCAAGGAAAATTTGTTTGGCTCAATGATCTACTTTATGACATTGAAAAGAATTACTTTGATATAAAAGGACTAAACTCACTTTACTTGAAGCTAATTTTAAAGATTATGCATACTTTTATAGCCATCCTTTAATTCTTAAACCTATTGTTCTTTAGGTTAAGAAGATTAGGCCACATGTGCTCCTTGGTTTGTCTGGCGTTGGTGGTATTTTCAATGAGGAGGTAATTACCTTCTATATAAATTCTATCATGTCACATCCCTCAATGAATTATGTTCAATAAATAAATAAATGCAATAGACATCTTTGAAAGCTTTGGTAGTATGAACTTTTCTGCAATTGAATTTCTTAATTTTAATGGTTGAGGTTCAACTCAGGTGCTTAAGGCAATGAGAGAATCTGTTTCAACAAAACCTGCTATCTTTGCCATGTCTAACCCCACCATGAATGGTTTGTTTGTACAAGGCTCATCAAGCACTCATAATTTCTTGATAATGTTTATGTTTTTTCATTGACTATTTTTCTTTTTTCTTTTTTATATGTATATGGGGACAGCTGAGTGCACTGCTATTGATGCTTTTAAGCATGCTGGGGAAAATATGGTGTTTGCAAGTGGAAGCCCTTTCGAAAACGTAGATCTTGGTAACTATTACCACTTTCTTTGGTTTTGAAGTATCTTCTATAATTCTATTTTCCTCAGGTTTTGAAGAATCTATTGATTTAAATTTTGTGCAGGTAATGGAATTGTGGGTCATGTAAATCAAGCAAACAACATGTACCTCTTCCCAGGGTAGGGTTTATCTCCTTGGCTTGTATATTCTTCTGAATTATACCTGTCAATTGAATTATTAGTGTAACTTACTAACTTCTAGTTTAACTTTTTCATTCCAGAATTGGTTTGGGAACCCTTCTGTCAGGTGCTCACCTTATAACAGATGGAATGTTGCAGGCAGCTGCTGAATGGTATGATGTTAATTTGGAAAATTGTTTCTTTTTTATTAACCAAAAGCCATTGGAACTAGCATTAATGGAAGTTTGGCAAGATGTCTTCTGACATTTATAGAGTCCAAGCATAATTGAATTCACTGGGCTGCTGTAATCATCGAACTGTTTGTCCCTGTCTCATGTGTTGCACAACATCTTTGCTGTTCTCTACATTTCCTTCTTTTGAAATCCATTCTATATAGGCCCTATGTGTTTATTTTCTTGTCCAGAAAACATGTGCACTAGTTGGTAGTCACATGCACTTGCAATAGGTTTTCAAGTAGTACTATTTATCTTCGGTGCATTTCTTTAAGTTATATGATGGAAATTATATTACTAATTTCATTTGATTAAATTGCATCTTCATTCTCAATTTTCCCAATTCTGATGAGATGTCACCACTCTCACTAGATGCTTGTTTTCAAGTAAATTACTAACATATATAGATCATTACAGCCTTGCTTCATACATGGCCGAGGAAGATATCTTAAAAGGAATTTTATATCCATCCGTTGATAGGTAATATTTCCTTTTTTCTCTTGATATCTTTTGCTTTTCATTTTCTCTTGGTTTTGCTTTTCCGGTTGCCATTTGTACCGATCCAAACAAATGAAATTGCAAAATTTAATGAACCTAAAACTGTGATTTTGTGAATGTTATTATCGTCAAAGGTGTTCTCACTCATTTCCTAAATGTAAAAGCTTCTAATATGGTTAAAAGGATGAATACTCTTTTTTTCAATGTGAAAAAGAATGGTCTTGTTGATTTGGTTGTTTTTTTAGAAGCTAAAAAATTCTCAATAACTGATATTATTGTCCTCTCTTATTAATATGACTTTGGATGCTGCAGCATACGAGATGTTACGGCAGAGGTTGGGGCTGCTGTGCTTCGAGCAGCAGTTGAAGAAGAACTGGCAGAAGGAAATGGTGATGTGGGGCCCAAAGAACTTTCCCATATGTCGAAAGTATGGAAAAATTTCAGATCATACATCTTTATGATATATTTAAACTACTGTCTACTGGAGAATCTGCCATTAAGTGAATGCTCCTAGTCTATAATGTATTGGCATCTCTGAATATTGCAAAATTAACGAGAATTGCTAACTGGTGGTTAATGTTGCAGGATGAGACTGTGGAGTATGTGCGAAGCAATATGTGGTATCCTGTGTATTCTCCTCTCGTTCATGAAAAATGATATTCTGACTATATGTTCAATTTTTTGGGGGACCTGTGAAATTCACATCTCAAATTGCTGCAGCCAAGCCTTTTATTTTTATTTTTATCTATGGTGTCTAATCCAATGTTCTTAATTCATGCTTATTACTAGCAACGCTGAGTATCGGATGGCAAACAAAAAAAAGGGAAATATATGTCTCCTTTCATTTTGGCCGGGAATTATTGTATTAGTTTTGAATCTATTAAGGTCAGTCTAGTGTTGACGAGTTTAAGTAATTTATATGGGATCTTAAGTTTGTTGTTGTACACTAAAAAATAGTATTGAAATTTGACTTTTTAAAGTTCGGCATATATTATACTGGAGACATTTGATAATAGTTGTGTGTAATGTTTGTGATTGCTACTAAGGTTATCAAACTCGAGAGTTTACATAGACCAGTGAGAGTTTTATAGATCCGACTCGTAATTTAACTCGTAGACTCGTAAGAATTTATTTCGTATAAAAATAATAACAAAATATCTATAAATAACATATTAATTAAACATTTTAACAATATAATAAAGTAAAATAATAAATCATAAAGTTCAAAATATTTAATTAACCAAGTCTAGTAATAATTCATCACTATTAGATAATAACAACTTATAGAGTTTATAGTAGTGGTAGGGGGTTTGATGTTATTAGAGAACAAATGTTTGATATTATTAAAGGTAATAATAATTTTATATTTGAGAATAACACACTAAATAAAGATATATTGAATGTTATACAGAGAGAAAACAATAAAAATAACTTACATTTTAGTCTAATTTTTTTAATTTGTTGAATCAGTAATAAACTCGAAAATCTACCGAGTTTACTTAGAGTTTACCTAGAGTCTATTAAAAAAATAGTTTATTCAAGAGTTAATTCGTAGAGGACAAGTAGACTCGTAAATTCAGTTAACGAGTTAATTCGAGAATTTGATAAGCATGATCGCTACGTGGGTGGTTTCCTTGTTTATACCAACTAGCATTTTTTTATACCGGTGAGACTATGAGTTTCAACTCTTACCCTTTTATTTAAAACGTTGAAATTTCTTTGGATTATCTTCACACTGATCACAGCAGAGAAAGAGCAGCAAGTTGCATGCCCTTTACAGAAGGAGAAGACCTTATCTCCCGTGTCTGTTTGTTTTGATCTTTAGTTTATTTGAAATGCAAATTTTGTTTTAAAAAGGGACCACCAACACTAGGATAAGAGCATCTCCATCTCAATACCATTATTTGGTTTCTTAATTGAATCACACATGTATACATTATTCATGTTTACAATTCTCAAAACAAGCACCTCAGACCATCAATATCGGTGGTATTTACACGGTATTTGATGAATACAGTATCGATTTCACTTCAGTATCGTTGATTTGCGACATTGGTTCCAAACTTAGGTTCTTTTTAAGAACCGGTGCTGAAATTTAAAAGTGGGCCATGTTAATTTTTGTTTTAAAAAAATATAGAAATGAGTGATGTGAGTTTTTTGGTGGGATTCAAATAAGAAACAAATAAAAGTATTGGGATGGAGAGATCAGGTAAGGTAATAGGTGCTTTTGAGAGCATCTCCATCCCAATATCATTATTTGATTTATTAATTGGGCCACACATGTATACATTTTTCATTTCTACTATTTTCAAAACAATAACCTTAAAAACATTTTTCTCTCATCTCTTGCTATCTTTTTCTTTTATTTATATAAATTTGTTGTGTATGTTTTATTATAAAACACCTATTATCATTCATTTTAGAGTCCTCTTCTTATATATATAATATATCAGTTCTGAAGCATAGACTATATTACGTTGAGACATCAATAGATCGGTATTGCTTTTGCTTTTGTGATGACAATATTTTTGCTTGAGTTGTCAACGATCAATTTTTAATCAAATAATTTCATTCTCTTATCAGTTTCTTTCCATTATTATTCATTCCTTTCTTTTTATCTGAAATAAAAAAAAAAAATCCTTTCTTTTTTCAAACAAAATCAGCACATGACATCTCATCTTGTATCATCACTTAGAAGTCATATAAAATGAGAGGAAAAAGCTTATTTAAACTCTTTATTGTCAAGTTCTAATTTTATCTACTAATGTATTATTAATGTAATTGAGAGGAGACTGAAAATGATCAATTAAATTTTCTAAAATAAATTGCCTATGGATACTTTGCACCATATCATGATCCAAACAAAAAATTCTAATGTTATCTATTTATTATCTTTCATAAATGGGAAAGTAACCTTATCAGAAAATAGGGAGAGCAAGCTAATGTGGCCTATGACTTACAAAAGACAGATAATTGGGAGAAAATGAGTATGTATTGACAGCTTGATCATCGATCATATATATGGATTATGAACTATATACACATTAGCCAATAACTAATTTCCTATAAACTAGCTATTTTATTGTCACACACTTTGATTTGTTTGACATAGGCTGTGATATTTGATTTTAACAAAGGTTACTCATAAAGTCATAGTACATGATTCCAAAATTTATTTTATCTTTTTTGAGTTACTTAAAGTCATAGTACATGGATATCTTTGCAACTTTAATTTGTTTGACATAAACAGCTTCCAGAATTACAATACATGTCGTAAGTATCTTCATATTCTACATGGTTGGATTCAGTTCTACTAGAACCCAGAGGAACCTAGTTCTTCCTAAAATGGGTTGAGGCGTAACAATTAACTAGACATCTAGGGATAAAATATTGTTTCGGTGCAAACTACAAGAGCGATACTAGATTGAAGTAAACTCTGAATACTAGATATGATCTCAAAATATTAAGGGTTAAGGTCGGTTGCGAGGTCTATTTAGTATGAATCATAATTTTAATATATTTAGAATTCATTTTCTATATTCCATGCTCCATACACTAAAATAAATATCTAACAGGATAAAATCATCTTCATCAAGATGACATGCAAATCCATTTTATGATTTGTACTTTCAATAGGATCAATTAAAATAAGTCACACACTCATATTCTGAATATACATAAATAAAGAAATTTCAGGATCAAACTACTAAATTAACATGGAATAGGCTAACAACTAATTAGAAACCTAAATATTTAACTTTCATTTCTATTAAAAAATTAATTACTCAATTCTTGTGAATCAAATTTATAGAAATTTTGTCCAATAAAATGAATAAATTATAACTCATATATTTTTTGAATTAAGAGAGCTAAAAAAGGAACTTTGGATTTGGGAGCCTAAAATAGAAAGATCTTTATATTTGAGAGACTAAAAACATATTAAACTACTAAAAATTTATTAAGTCAATATAACATTTCAATTTTTTCCTAACTAATTTAAAAGTATGAGACTTTCCTTTTTTATGGTATAAAACAAAAGTATTATTGCTCGAGTTAAATATAACCATTATGAATGATTAAATTTTATCCAAATATTTAATATAATTGTATATCCATAACTTGAACTTGAAATATTAGGTTGAAAAACCAGCCCATTTGATTCATGTGTTATATGGTGACATTCCTTTAAATAAAAGGCAGATTTTATGAATAAAAACAAAATAGGAGTGGAGATTCACATCCCAGCAGAATTGGACCGTCTTACCTTGTTCTTTCGGCTTTTTCTTCATGCATCCAGTTTTTTTCTTGCCACCCAACTGATTTTGGATAATTCTAATGTTTGTCCCTTCCACAAAGCTCATACGAATTGCGAATTTGTAATAGTGTTATGGATTGTCAATCTGTGTAAGAGCATTATAGATTCGCAATTTGTATGGACTCATATGGATTTTTTTAAATTTTTTTTAAAAATATATTTTATAGATTAATTTAAAATTAATAGTCCATATAGAACTCGAACTTATATATTTAATAAAAATCACATGCCATTAATTTTAAGTATACAGGTTTGAGTCTTGTATGAGTCATTAATTTTAAATTAATTCGTAAAACATATTTTGTTTTTTAATTTTTTTTAAAATCCGTATGCATCATACATATTATCCTGTATGTTTTTTTTTGTTAGTGTGCTAATGATGATACACGTTCTTGTACACAAAAAGTCTGGTTTGCCATGTGTTTTAAAAAGAAAAGAAGGTACAGAGGAGCAGCTAGCTCTAAATGGGAAAGGTAGAGACGGTGTTGTGAAAGGTCTTGAGAAGGTATGGTTCTTGTTCTTGCTACATCTTTATCTTTAATTTACTTGCTTCTAATCTTGTTAACATTATTTTGTTTCTTCTGTGTCATCTTCCACACATTTATAGTCTCAAATACAAAGTACCTATATTACCTTCGTCTTCAGAATAATTGATTTTTAATTTTTTTTACACATTAAAATAGTAAGTATTCCAAAATAATTAGTAGTAGTATTTATTAAGTGATAATTTTACTAAAATATTCTTATTGTCTCTCTTTCTCTCTTCATTTCAATAAATATATTCTTTAAGTCTTTTAAGACAATCAAATTTATTAGAGAGTAAAATTAAAACCAATATTTAAACATTTCATTAAAAAGTAAAAACATTTTTTAAAAGTGAAAACATTACTCAATTTTTTTTTTCAAAGTTTATGACTCCATTGGCTAGTTGTCATTCTAGCAAAACAAAAAATATTAATCTTGTTTGGATACTTTGATTCCAGAATCAAGTAGTCTCATCAAACATTCATCTCTTATGACAAGAAAAAAATCAAGCAAAAACTAATTACGTGACATTGAGTTATTTAAGTGATTACTTGACATTGAATTTCTCATTATACTTAAAGATACATAGGAGTAGGGATTATTTATATCGATTTTAAGAAAATCCATACAAAATTACTTTTAAATAAAAGTAAATAATAAGCTTTTCACAAGTATCTTTTTATTTTAAAAAATAAAAATTTCCTTTTCATAATTATGTTACTAATAAAAAGAATTAAATAAATATTTTAATTTTTAATATTTATATAATTAAATATTGGTAACAAATTTTCAGCAGGTGTATTAAAGATGGAGTGAGATTGGTCTGAAATATTTATCTATTTTATTGATGAATAATCTTCAATAAATCATATTTATCTAATTTCTACCTTTAATAGAATATCCACTCTTATTATTTTTTATTCATAAAATTTCAACATAAGACTTAAAGACTTCGAGCGCATTTCTATCTGAACCAAGGAAATATTGGTCTCAAAGACCTATTTTATCAAAACAAAAGATTTTCCTAATTATTTTCTTTTAATAATAATTATTTGCGATTGTATTAAATTTATAACAATTTTTGTCTCATCTCTAGTCGTAATGTTCTCTTGACAGACTCTATTTTACCTAGTTCTTTATATAATTTTGCAGACTATTTTAAAGAGATTTTTTTAAAAAAAATTTATAAGAAAAATGATTTATCATCCTTCGCGATCTTGGAACATTTTTCATCTTTTAATGCTTCTCTTTATCTCTCTTCTTCTCTCCTCCATTTTTTATTTTCCAATGCATTAGCCTTATAGTGATATGCCTTATTTACGTAGGAGAATGTACAATAAAAATTATAATATTTATGAAATTCTTTCAACAAAGATTACAGTTTTATTTCTGCTTCAATATATATTGAGAAGACTATGTCCTCTGTTTCTGTATTCTGATTTTTTTATTTGTTTTAAGTATAATTTCTTTTTATTTGTTTATTAAGAATAAAAAATTATTTTTTTTAGAAAAAAAAAACCACAAGTATGAGAATGCTAGAAAGTAATTGAAAATAGTTCAAGAACCAAATTAAACTAAAATTTTGAAATTCATGTTGACTAATTCCAAATAGATCAAAGTACAGGAGTATGAACACGTTTTGACCTATATAAAATAGTAAAATAAATTTTTGAGTATGATATATCCAAATGCAAGATTTGTCTTCTTCATATTTAACATTAAAAGATATACATCATAAAATGCGAAACATTGTATCCCGGCTTGGTATTGTTTTTCTCACATGCATAGAAAACATTTGTCTTATCCATATTTTCTAGTAAAAGATGTGTACATAGATGAAAACCAAAACAGGTTTGCAATAAGGTGCACATCACAATTCAGGCTTGAAACTGAAGATGGGAATTGAGTTTGTTGGGTATGCAATGCAGTTAAACAGTTAGCTTCAGCTGGAATCAAGGTGATGCTCACTGCAAGAAATTAAGTAATTGAAAATTTGTGTTGTTAAACGACCAAATTAAAAAATTTAAAATTCATGCTGACAAATCCAAATGGATCAAACTTCAAAGTATGAACACATTTCCATCTCTATAAAATAATACAACAAAATTTTTAAATAGAACACAAGAAAATGCAGCATATGTTTTTTCATATTTAATATTAAAAGAGTTGCAGCCCGATCGGGAATTATCGTCAACTTTTGTCTTATTTATAGTATTTACTCTGAAAAGTATGAGATTGACAACCACAACAGGTTTGCAATAGCTACCTTGAAAGTTGAAACTGAAGATGGGAGAAGCTACAGAAAGGTATAGCACATTGGCATTGTTGCTGCTTCTTTTTTCTTTTTTGTGTTTGGTTTTCAAACTATTGAACTTAAATCTTACATTTTCTGAATCCCTTTAACCTTTGTGGGATTGAGTTTGTCAGGTATGCAGTTGTGACAGGTGCAAACAAAGGAATTGGATTAGAGATAGTTAGACAATTAGCTTCAGCTGGAATCAAGGTGGTTCTCACAGCAAGAAATGAAGAAAGGGGTCTCAAAGCACTGGAAACAGTCAAGGACTCAGGTCTATCTCACCTTGTACTGTTTCATCAAGTGGATGTGGCTGATGCAACAAGTGTAGCTTCTCTGGCAGATTTTATCAAATCTAAATTTGGGAAACTTGATATTCTGGTAACACGCAACTTTGATACTCCTCTCCTTTTATGTTTTATTGGTTTTAAATTAAAGTTTGTCACAACAATTCTATAAGTCTGCATGTTTGAGCTTCTGTTAAAAAAAATGAAAGAAGGCACTCCTTAACATGATGAACTACAGAAATGAGAAACACATGCTCTGTTTGTATGATTCTTGTTGGAAAGTCACCTTAATTGCGGTCACCCCTAGCCCACCTTAGATGTGGTAGGTAGCCCTGGGCACAAGGGGGTGTGTTGGAGATCTTACTCTGACTAGTGATATGGTCAAAATAAAGTATATAAGTGGGGAGACAACCCTCATCTTTCAATCCAATTTTGTAGGGTTAAGTTAGGCCCAAACCCATTTGTAAGAATTCTGAATATCCATTTTTGCTCTTGTCTTAGTTTGCATTGCATGTTAGTGTCCTCATCTTTCTGTTGCTGTTATTCATCCTTAGAATATGTTAGTTGTGTGAGTCTGCATGCATACTTCTTCTTGTTAGCCATTGTTATTAAAGTTTGAATATTTCTTGGACTTATCATAGTTATTCCTCTTGCTGAATGTCCACAATACGTTTGTTCCTTCGCCATTCCATGTTTAAGAAATGGAAAATTTTTATTTTCTTAGTATTGAATGTTCACAAGATAGGAAGATTCGTCATGTTTCATTGCTTGGAAGCTTTAACATTCTCTGCTAGTTACTCTTCTGATGCTGGAAAAGGTTTTTTCATTGGATAGGAATTGTTCAGTGCTGTTATAGTGAATTAAAAATTGCTTTTAATGATACTTCTAATATAAAAGGGTCACTAAGGGTTATAACGAGGTTCAGAATTTTATTTACCTCAAATGCAATTCTGCATGTTAAGAATGTTTTAGACTTTTTATTTTCTTACTTTTCATTAATTGGCTTAAACCGTCTTCACTATGTGATGACTATGCTTCTTGTATTCTGTTAATATTTTGTATTAAGTAAGCTCCAGTTGCGATTTAATCAATATGACAGATTTCTTTCATATCTAGTTATTGAATTATGATAAATTTTCTTGATTGCTTTGAAGGGAATCTCATGACCTCTCATTTTGATGTTTGCATATTTCATTAAGAAAATTTGTTCAATGCAGATTAACAATGCAGGGATTAGTGGAGTTGTAATTGATGACACTGATTTAATCACTACAGTCATCAAGAATCGTGGGGTAAGTATCTTGGTTGTGTTCCGAAATCTAGTTAATACAAGTGGAAAGTTGCAGCATCCATGCTCCCACACTCTTTTTTGGGTTATGGGAAAAGCTAGATGTGAACTCTCATAATGAGCATGGTCCTCTATAATGCACTGAAATTGGATTACTAAAACTTTATGTTGATTGTTGAGGTCTCACATTGACTATAGATATAACGAAAGTAGAACTATCTTTTGCCATTGAGTTAAACCTAACTCAAATTCTGGATTGTGTGAAAGCATTTTATCAATGTTTATATGTCAACCTTTCTTATCATGCTTATCTTATAACTGTTAAGAATTTTGGAATTGGCTCTTCTTTTGCTATGTTATAGTATATGAGAAATCTGGAAGGTTATGATTCTTTTATTTTGAGGCAGGGGACGTTGTTTTTTGAAAAAGTTATGTGATTGAGTATTGAGTTGTCATTATTTTTCAGGCTAAACCAGAATATGATGGGACAAAGGGAGTAACTCATACATATGAGTTAGCCGAAGAATGCTTGCAAATAAATTACTATGGCGCTAAAAAAACTACAGAATCCCTTATGCCCCTCCTCCAATTATCTGATTCGCCAAGAATTGTGAATGTCTCATCCTCTCTGGGACAGTTAGAGGTAGGCTATTACTTCTGACGCCAATAAATTATTATTATTATTATAAACTCAGATGGAGAAGAGTGAAGGGAGTGAGTTCTTACTATTATCGACTTTAAATACTAGTTAAATCCAGATTCATCTGTTCTGAATAGTTGATAAATAGCTATTCCATATGATATGCAATGTAACCTTGACTTTAAACAGAAATGGTAACATCTCCAATCATCTCTCCTTAAAGGCTCTATAAATTATAATAGGCATAGATGCACATATATGTATTTTTTGCCTTTTTTCTACAACTAGCTAAGAAGTAGTCATTGTAATATACTTAAAGAAATCTTATTTATGGTAGTTGGAAATAAGCCTGGTTACAAGAAATGGATCTCCGCTAATCTGAACTCATGATTGTTAATAACAGCTCTAATTATCATTCAATATGATGTTGAAGCAAAATTTTCAGTTTCATTTCTTGCATATTTTCAAAATAAGCCTGGTTGCATGAGTTTTATTGCTTAATCATGTCAAATTCAGAGTTTGCCAAAAGGATCATGGGCCAGAGGAGTCTTCAATGATGTTGATAACCTTACTGCAGAGATAGTGGATGAAATATTGAACAAGTTTCTCAGAGATTTCAAAGAAGGTTCATTGGAAAGTAAAGGCTGGCCTAAGTATCTGAGTGCCTATATTGTCTCTAAAGCTGCTATGAATGCCTATACTAGAATCCTTGCAAAGAAATACCCTTCATTCTGCATCAATAGTGTTTGCCCTGGCTACGTCAAGACAGATATAACTGCCAACACCGGCATCTTAACAGTTGAAGAAGGTGCTGCTAGTCCTGTGAGGTTAGCACTGCTTCCCAATGGAAGTCCATCAGGGTTCTTCTACTACAGGAGTGATGTGGCTTCGTTTTGATTAGTAATGCAATGTTATGGTTTGAGGACAAACTGCATTGCTTTTGGTTGTCAATTTACGATTCTACATCACACAATGCTTATTGAGCCTATTTTAAGCACATTATATAATGTATTTTACTTGTGTTGTTTGGTTCTTAAGAAAATTAGTATTACTTTTATTTTTATCTCCTGAAATTGTTTATGCAATAAAAGTTTTACAAAATAGTGGAAGTTCAGGAGCCTCAAACTGAGTAATTTGGATGCATTTCTAAGAGGCAAAAGAAAACATGATTTTTATTTTAATTTCCTATTTGATATAGAAACTTCTTGTTGTTAGCCATTGTTATTAGACTTATTAGACTTTAAATGTTACTGAGAGCCAGAGTGTCTTATAGTTACTGTTCCAAAAGTTGGATTATACTACCTACATAAAAGACAAATTCAATTTAAGTTATGAAAAACTAAAACTGGACTGAAGCGCTTATATCACTCACATAAGTAGTTTTGCTTAGTATGTTCTTCGACGGACAATTAATATGACACCAGAATCTTACAAGGCACCTTTTTCTTATAGGTTACTCTCATCCCAATTTCATGAATTATGATCATTGGCAAACCAGGTTGCTTCACAGCACAGCTAACCAGGTTGCTCTCATGTCACCAGCGGAGGTCGAGTTGCCAGGCTCCCAAATCAATCACTCGCTGCCACAGAAGGGCATGTCGTCCAAGTCCAATAGGTGCAAGCGATGGAGCCAAGAACACAGGTTGTTTCTGCTTGGGCTTGAGAAACATGGAAGCGGAGATTGGAAAAACATTTCAAGAATCATTGAAACAAGAACCCCACTTCAAGTTGCTAGTCATGCCCAAAAGTATTTCCTTCGTCAGGCATTGGGCGATAAAGCCAAAAGAAGAAGCATTAATGACATATGATTAACTGTTTGTTCAAAAGTACAACGATAGTTAACATTGATGTTTGTTCATTAACAATGTTAGGAACCTGTCTTAGAAACTCTTTTGTGTTTGAAGGTTGCATTGCATGCTTTGTTTACTCTTGGAAATTTTCAAGAATGTCAAAAGATTATATACGAACTTTTGTTTTCTATTTGGAGAGATTGGATATTGTTACCGGCTGAAAAAGAAATAATATAATGCATGTTATGAGTTGTTTCTCTTGATTCCTTCTGGTGTGATTTCTCTTTGGAGAGGCAATACTGCTAATGTTATCAGATACTTCCTCACTCAGGCTCTGAACTTTGCTTTTAAAAAGGACAAAGTTGCCTGCTGGAAGTGCCTACTTGATCTTCATCTTTATTAACAGAATGAAAAATGTTTTTAATTGGATGTAAAGTGGTAACTCGTCAAGCATAATGATCCATAATCCCTGGCTATCTCTCCCTATGCTTTCAGAAATAGGCCTTTCATCAAACACTAAACAAATGCACTAGAAATGTCTAGAGAATTTAAGTAAAGAAAGAAAAAATTGTACCTGTAACATATATTGATTCTAGTTGTTACTGAGAACAGAAGCCAGCAGAATAATAAAGTGGATGGATCTTTTTGAGGTGCAAGAAGCAAAGAGGGATGCAGGAAAGTAAAAGCCTTTTCTTTTTCCTTTTGATGCTCGGCCATTTAAATGGGACTTGCTTTGGGCAGAATTGCTGGTACACCCAGCAATTTTTTAAAATCACTATTATACCCCTCTGTTATAAGTTGTTGTTCAGTGCTTTCCTCCTTCATGCGACCTTGTTTTTTTTCCTTCACCTTCGTTCTCGTGATAGGTATTCCGTGAGAGTTTTTCATTTGTTCTTGTGTCCACTTTGGTTGAGGTGCATTGTTTTCGGTGGTTTGCCTGCAAGTGGTGGTTGTGGCAGATGTTGGTTTGACCATTAATGGTGGAGGTAAGTTCTTGATTTGATTTTTTTCGCATAATACTTTTGGATTGATAATTCGTATGTTATATAAAATTTTCGAATTGATAATCTGTTTTGTATAACTTACGGATTAGTAATCCGTAAGAAGCATACGGATTGTTAATCTATAAGTTTTTTTTTAAAATTTATTTGTTATTTTTATAAATTTATTTTATTGTTTAATTAGATAAAATTAGAATTGTTAATTAAAAAACTATTAAATAGATATAGTTTAAATATTCATTTGAAAGTTGTAGTTTGTATAGTTTGAAAGTGATATTAATGTGAAAAGAATCTATACATAAATTAGTGTTTTTTTTCATTTTTAATTTAATGTATTATATTAATAAATACAGTAAAAAAATGCAAAAATTATATGATAGTATAATTATGGTGTGGTTATGGATTATTTGTTTTTCAATGTTTTGTTAAGATAAACAAAGATCAGTGGATATATGACAATATAATGTTTGAAGAAGTTGATATGAATGAACAAAATGAAGAAGAAACTGGTGTGAATGAAGAACATGTTGATTGTTCTGATGCGTTCAATACTTCTGAGGTATTAATATGATTGTCCCTTGAAGACTAAACTTGTATGGATTGCATTATAGGTGTTTGCTACCCGTGATGATGTTCTGCATTTGGCTTAATCTATTTCTTATGAAATTGGTTTTTGTGGCGGTGATTATGGGCTCCATCTAATATGTCCGACAAATAAAGAGATAAGTTCAAACTCTTTGAATGCACGATGGTCACCATAGGAAATCCAACACACAGCATCGCACGTCAATCTATTCAAACGCTTGCGATACGTTGACACTGGTAATGCCTTCCCAGACTTCCAACGACAGACACGTGATTTTCTTTCATGATAATCTTGGACAACAATAGAAGAAGCAACAGAAGGAAAGTGTTCGTAAATCCAACACTGCACATATTTTAAAAACAACAAAACAATGAAAATAATACTCAATATAAACTAAAGAACTAAAAAAAATTAAAATTACCTGTAAAAGTGTGATATATTCTACAAGTTGCTTAACAGTGCCCTTTGATGCATCATTCAAATTGTCATACATATGGACCAGTGTAGCACCTCCCCATGCGTAACTTCCACTCTGCATCAGGTCACGAAATGCGTCCAAGAATATCACATGAACGTGTGTGACAATCTTGTTAGCAAAAAGTGTGCAACCTACCAAATGCAACAAATATGCTCGACCTGCTATAGTCTACTGTGCTACGTCACATATGCTCCAATATATGTCTTACAACTAGGATAGCCTAACATATTCTGCATGACATTATACTGTCTCAACTCTTGCTTCTTCTGAACTAACTTCAAGCAATTCAACTAACAGCAAGATGACTTCGTCCACATGAAGAGCCTCGAAGTTGTGGAAGACCCATGTAATCGGCAGATGTAGCAACGATGCCACATTGTCGAGGAAGATGGAAATTACTAGTTTTCTTATGCCACCTCTCCACAAATGCCGATATAAGTCTCCGATCACCAGTGTCCAACGAACATGTAATCAAAGGACTTAATCCTCTGACAGCCACTAAGTCTTCAATCTCTGGAGCATGCCTATCAAATTTCTCAACATTTCTTCCATGGGAGGATCACTTCAGCTCAAGACGTTGCTGAAAATCATAATCTAAATCATTTTAACAATAATAAAAAATACTTACAAAAATATTATTTATTTAAAAATATAAATACCTCTCCATTTCAAACTTTCACTACCACATGATAAACATAGTCCATCAAAATTGATATGTCGTGGAAACCGCCTGGAAAACCTTCGGGATCAGTAACTACATCATCAAGAGCTACTTCTTTAGGTTGTTCATGGACCTTGTCATGAACATGATTCACATGTTGAACGTCCTCAACAACAGGTACAACTTCTCGTTATCTACGTGCAAATACTATGGGCCTTCGATGTTGGGGGCTTCATCCACATCACCATTAACTTTTCTCCCTAGGGCTTTTCCTATAATCATGCTTAAAACCTGACCCAAACCTCTTATTCTAACAATAATCTGCATTTTAAAACAATCATAATAATTTATGTAAGTGTTCAAACAATATTTCAATTAATTACTATTTAATAATTCACAAATAATTTTTTTTTATTTTTTAAATAATTTTTTATTACTTAATATATTCATAAATGCATATAATTTTTTTTTTCAAATATATAGAGTTGACAACACAAACTCTAATAAACTTAAATTAATGACCAAAATGTAACTATAATTTTGGTTTTTAATTCTAATAAATCACTATTTTATTTTTCAACAAATTACTATGACAATAACTTTAACTTTTTTTAAAATAATGAAATTTTTTTAATTTTATACTTTCGTACACGATTTATATAAAATTTTAATACTATGACTGTAATAATATATACGACTATATCAATAAAATTGGAATTTACAAATTTATATTTTCTTGTTAATCTAAATTGTAAAATTTATATTAATAAAAATTTGGCATTTATGATATCTAACAAATTTATAATTTTTTTTAAATATCAAATATAACAAAATTACTTATAATTTTTTTAAAAAATTAAATCAAAATAATATATACATTTATTTTAAAATAAACAAATTACTTAATTTCTTAATTAAAAACCAACTTCAAAAAACAAATATAATCAATTAAATTAAAAATACACAACAATATTTATTTATTACAATTTTTTTAACAAAAATATTAATTTATTAAAAATTTTAAAAAAATTAAAATAATTTTTTCTTTCAGATTTAAATAAAAAAATTAAAATAATTTTATTGATTGAATAATTTGTATAAGTCATACGTATTAACAATCCATATGAACTATACAGATTCGTAATCCGTATAAGACATACGATTGACAATCTATATGCTTTATACAAATTCTCAATCCTTGCTCACGTAAATGCAGAAATAAAAAGAGGAAGGAACCCAGACCACTTACAACGGCGAAAAATGACAACCACGGCGGGGCACGAAGTGGCGAGACAACACAGACGGACGAGGTACAGATGCTCAAAATCATGTAGATGACACAAAGGAAGAAGAAGAAGACTGAATAGTGCACGTGAGGAAGAATGCTTTTTAAAATTTTAAGTGAATGACATTTTCGCCTCTTTACTTAAAATACTTGGTATAACAGCAATACGACTATGATTACGACTATGATTGGTGCCCAACACAAAAGCCCATTTAAATCCATTGTAAGAAAATAAAAAACAATCTACCAAGAAAAAACGAAGAAGATAAAACACCATTTTAATTATTGAATGTATAAAAACCTTATCATATTAATTCCTAAGACTAAAGAAAATCAAAATAAGTTTCTATGATATGAAATAAGACATTAATCAAAATATATTAATTAATCACTTAAAGTCACTGTCACTTTTTAAATTTTGGACTAAAGCCTAAAGTGATTGATAGATTATATTGTCAGATTTTTTATTTTATTTTCTTCACTTGTGCAACAACTTTATACACCCTCAGGATCCGAATGATGTTTTATTCAAAAAGTAAATAAATGAATAATACATTGGACATTCATGCCCACCTACTAGAATCAATGTGCAGTCCATTTACAACATATCAACTACAATAAGCAGCTAAAAAAGAAAGAAAACATATCACAATTTTGTGTGGCAGCAGAGTTAATTAGATAGTTGTACAGTTGTTGTATTATCATGGTAAGATAGTAATATGACAGAAACAAGCTTCTTTTTTACTTTTAGAGTTACGTACCTAGCTAGCACAATGAAAAAAGCCAAAAGAGGAGAAAGTAGTCATCATCATCATCATCTTCATCTTCTAGCTAATTAATTGCCCCCATAACTTTGAAAATTGAGTTCAACAAGGTCATATCATATGATCATCATAACGTTCTGTTCCCTTAAGTTGAAAATTGCTGTGCAAAATGAATCTATAATACTGGCTATTCAGAAGGGGCAAAAATCAGAAATCAAAAGAGGGGACATTCTGTGAGAGCATCCAATAGCATCGAGTAATTCATTTGGTATTTTTTTTTCTTAATCTTCTGTTGGGTTCATTTTTCTCATACATGCTTGCCATTTCTTCTTGTCTAGGTCTCCGTTAATAAGCTTAGGGTTAAAAGTGTTTTTTTTTTCCTCCTGTTATGTTATGTTTAAACACCCAGTGCACTAAAATATGATTTTTGCGGGCCAAGTAATTGAAACCACAACCTTGGCTCAAAACTAACTGTATCTATCAATTAGGGGAGTGCATTTAGCAACTGCAATGTTGTGAAGGCTTTTTTGAGTTTTCTTCCACTGCAATCTCAACATTTTTCATCTTGCAACGCTTCTCTTTATCTGGCGCCCTTCTCCACCTTTATTTTGCAATGCATTAGCCGCATTCTTTATGTAGGAGAATGTCTATGGAGAAAAGGAGATTACAATAATGATAAATAACTGATAATCAAAATCAATCACAATAAAAAATTATAATATTTTTGAAATTCTTTCAAAAAGATTACTGTTTTATTTGTGCCTCATTACACTCACAACAGTAAAAGAGCCACTAGCTAGCAAGTTGCAAGCTAAACTTTGCAGAAGGGGAAGACCATGTTTTCTGTTTGTGTTTTGATCTTTTATTTTTGTTTTAAATATAACTTTTTTATTTATTTACCAAGAATAACAAGTATATTTTTTCTTTCGAACAAGGGATAACTTTACACGGATAATGGAAATTAAGTAATTGAAAATTTGTGCAGCTTAAACCACCAAATTAAAAATTTAAAAATTCACTTTCACTGCTTCCAAATTGAAATTTGTTATCCCATCCCGGTTGGATATTAGATGTTCCTGTCTCAACCCTGGTTCAAATTTATAAAATAAGTTTTATTTTAAAAAATTATATTAAAAATTTGATTTTTTTAAAAAAATAAATGAATTATCACATATTTATTTTTAATTATTTATATATTAATAAATTTATTGTAATGCATTTGTCTACAAAAATTCAACATGTTTATTGAGCATTTTTCTTTTTAAAATAATAATAAAAATTTAAGTAAGATGTATTCAAATACAAGAAAATTCAGCATTTGTCTTTTTCATATTTAATATTAGATAAGAAGAGTTGCGTGGCAAACATGCTGATTGGGCATTCTTTTACACGCACAGAAAACAACAACATTTGTCTTATTAAAAGTATGGCAACCACAACAGGTTTGCAATAGCTGACTTGAAAGTTGACACTGAAGATGGGAGAAACTACAGAAAGGTGTAGCACATTGGCATTCTAGCTTCTTCTTTTATCTTTTTTGTGTTTGGTTTTAGACACCCAAATTCCAATTCTACTGTTGAACTTAAATTTTACATTTGTTGAACCCTTTCACCTTTGTGGGGTGGGGGTTGAGTTTGTCAGGTATGCAGTTGTGACAGGTGCAAATAAAGGAATTGGATTAGAGATAGTTAGACAATTAGCTTCAGCTGGAATCAAGGTGGTGCTCACTGCAAGAAATGAAGAGAGGGGTATCCAAGCACTGCAAACACTCAAGGACTCAGGTCTATCTCACCTTGTACTGTTTCATCAAGTTGATGTGGCTGATGCAACAAGTGTAGCTTCTCTGGCAGATTTTATCAAATCTAAATTTGGAAAACTTGATATTCTGGTAACATGCAACTTTGATTCTCCTCTCCTTTTTCTTGATTGTTTGGTTGTAAATGAGAGTCTGTCAAAGCAATCCTATAAGTCTGCATGCAATTACTTTTCTGTTTTTATGATTCTGAATATTAATTTTTACTCTTCTCTTAGTTCCCATTGCATGTTGGTTTGATCATCTTGCTACTGCTGTTATTCGTTGTTAGAATGTTAGTTGTTGTTCTGCATGTTAAGAATGCGCGAGTTCTGTTTTACTTTATTTTAAAATTTGGCGTAAAGTGTGTTCATTTAATGTATCAGATTATGTTCCTTGCTTCTTGTATTACGTTAACATTTGGTGCTAAGTAAGCTTCAGTTTCTGTTTTATCAATTTGGCAAATTTCTTACATATCTAGTTATGGAGTTATGATAAATTTTCTTGATTGATTGCCTTAAAGGGAATCTCATGACCTCTCAGTTTGGTGTATGCATATTTCATTAAGAAAAGTTGTACAATGCAGGTTAACAATGCAGGGATTGGTGGAGCTGTAATTAAAGACACAGATTCATTCACTTCACTTCTCTTGAAGCGTGGGGCGAGTATCTTTTCCTTTTTTGGGTTATGAGAAGAGCTTGGTGTGAACTCTTATGACGAGCATGCCCTGTATAAATATAATACACTGAAATTGGATTATTAAAATCTTATGTTGAAATTCTAAATCCACTATAGATGTGGTCAAAGTAGAGAAGAACTTAAAAAAAAGAAAACTTTTACTAATTCTGATTGGAGCTTTGGCATTTCAACAATGTTGTATGTCAATGAGAAATCTGGCAGTTAGAAAGGTTGTGATTGGTTTTATTTTAGGGCAGGGGATGTTGTTAGGGATTTGAAAAACTACTGTCATAGAGTATTGAGTTTGTCATTATTCTGCAGGCAGCACCAGAAGAAGATGTGACAAAGGCAATCACTCAATCATATGAGTTGGCTGAAGAATGCTTGCAAATAAATTACTATGGTGCTAAAACAACTGTAGAATCCCTTCTGCCCCTCCTCCAGTTATCTGATTCACCGAGAATTGTGAATGTATCATCAACTATGGGGCAGTTAGAGGTAGGCTATTAATTTATAATTGTATCTCGTCTCCTTTAATTTGCTTGAGGTCATATTGCTTAATCATGTAAAATTCAGAGTTTGCCAAAAGGATCATGGGCTAGAGAAGTCTTCAGTGATGCCAATATCATCACTGAAGAGAAAGTGGATGAAATATTGAAGAAGTTTTTGAGAGATTTCCAAGAAGGCTCATTAGAAAGTAATGGGTGGCCAAGACATCTGGGTGCTTATATTGTCTCTAAAGCTGCTATGAATGCGTATACTAGAATCCTTGCTAAGAAATACCCTTCATTCTGCATCAATAGTGTTTGCCCTGGTTATGTCAAGACAGATATAACTGCCAACACTGGCCTCTTAACAGTTGAAGAAGGTGCAGCTAGTCCTGTGAGGCTAGCATTGCTTCCCAATGGTAGTCCATCTGGCCTTTTCTATTACCGGAGCGATGTGGCTTCCTTTTGATTAGGAATGCAATTTCATGGTTTGAGGGCAATATGCATTGCTTTTACTTCTCAATTTATTGAGCCTATTTCAAGAACATTATAGTATGTTGTATTTGGATCACATCATTATCATGGTTTCAGTTTCTGATTCTGCACAACACACCATGTTTATTGAGCATTTGTCAAGCACATTATATTATATCATGCTGTATTTGCAATTTTACATCATATCATTGTCATGTTGCAAATTTATTTTATAATTATACATTATATCATGTTGTATGCCATTGGCAGTGTCCTAGTTTGTCTATGGATGTATAATGGTTTGGTGTACAACAATATATATATATATATATATATATATATATATATATATATATATATATATATATATGCATCATAATTTTGATTAGTCATCCTTAAATGTCAGCTGAGGATGTATGTAGCATTGACATTGTTCCATATTCTTTGGCTTTCGAAAAGCACGTATAGTATGGCGTCATATTTCCATTGTATATCATGAGTATGACAAGTAGTGGGTTTTTTTTTTCATATGTATACTTTTTTAATGTGATATATTCCTAAAACACACTACTTTAGTAAAAATTTCTTAAACTACACCACTTTGATGGAAAGTTAAGGAAGTCGAGTTTGGCCACCCCAACTTTTGTACATTGATTTTTTAAAAAAAAATTTAAATTATTAAAATAATATAACTATTATATTATATAAATATATTTTTAATTGGTTTTAAAAATACGTTTTTATTAAATTAATTATGAAGTCGTCTCCACACGAATTAACATGGGATATGAGGAGATCGGTGCGGTCCTAACTCAAGGAGAAAGAGGACAGCGGGTCGTGCGAGGTGCATGAAGACGAAAATGAATGAAAAAAAATAGAAAATAATGTGAAATTTGCTGACAATATGACCATAACAGAAACAATTGTTTTAACATATCTTTATTTTAGATTTTTTCTTAGCCAGATGTGATTGCTTAAATATTGTATTCATAATGTAGTATAATGTTTTTCTATAAATAAATTGTTAAACAAAAAGTATTATTATTTTTTAAAAAATTTAATGACAAACAAACAAATTTTATTTAGTAAAATAATACTATCAAAAGTTTTATTTTTTTTCTAAAACAAATATATTATTAGACAAAATTTAATTTTTTTAAAAAAAAAATATTCACCTAAAAAAGGTCTTATATAAATTAAATAATATAAAAAAATAATTATATTTAATAATATTATTTTCTTATTATAAAAATTAATTCAATAAAAAAATATTTTTAAAACCAATTAAAAATATATTTATATAATATAATATTTATATTATTTTCATAATTTTAATTAAAAAAAAATCAATTTACGGAAGTTGGGGTTGGGGTGACCAAACCTAATCCTTCTCGGAAGTTGGGGTAACCAATCCATCAAAGTGGTGTGGTTAAGGAGATTTTTGCTAAAGTAGTGTATTTTAGGAGTATATGATATTAAAAAGGTATACATATTTAAAAAAAAAAAAAAAAAACTTCTGCAACTCCATATATTTGAGAATGGTTTCAAATGAGTAGTTTTAGTAGTACTTATCACTCACACTGAATCGCATGTCTTATCCTAATATTATACATTGAGTATTTGATTTTATTTTAAATTTTATCCTTTCAAAAAATTTGATTTAACTATTAGACTCAAAAAAATCTTTTTATTTTTATTTTTATTTGTAATTGTCTACTTGGTTTTTTCTAACCTATTTAATTTATCTTTATTTATAATTATTTACTTAGTTTTCTTAGTTTGTTATATCTTTTAATCTATCTTTTTTTATCTTTATTTTTAATTGAATTTCATATTTTTTTTTTAAAGAAATCAATAGTTAAAAATAACATTCATATGAAAAAAAATTCATTAACTTGTAATTGTCTACTTGATTTCAAGATAAATATATTTTATTAATGAGCAAAATAGATACATGGACGAACTATTTCACTTTCATACGATATTTTTCAATTTATAATTTTACAAATTTATATTAAAATTTAACTTAATTTTGTATAAAAAGAAATTAATAAAATGACAAATGTTTAAAAATATTTTTAAAGTTGATGAAAATACACTAAAACTATAAAAAAAATTGTTATCTAATTAAAAATAATCATATCCAGTAATTTTTTAGTTGAGTTTTTATAATAAATTTCAAATAGTCATATTGTTATCTTGTAGAAGAAGATTACAAATATATTTTACTTGATTAGGTAGGAAGGTGCCGAATGCCAAAACCTATATAAAGGAAACTGGGAAACAGGGTGACAAAAGAAAGAAAGAAAGAAGAAAAGTTGGATTGAAAGTGTTAGAAGAGAATAATGTCAGGAGTGAACAACAGGAGTGAGCTTTCTCCATTGGATCAAGGAAACAAGACTCTCACTCGGCGTGGGAGATGGAGTCAAGAAGAACACATGTACTGTTTTCTTTCTTAATATTGTTCTTTCATTCTTTTTCTCTGAATCATTAAAATATTTATGCCATTCTGTAGGTTGTTTCTCTTGGGACTTGAGATATATTCAAGGGGAGATTGGATAAACATTGCAACAAACGTTGTTAAGACAAGAAGTCCAACTCAAGTGGCTAGTCATGCCCAAAAGTATTTTTGTCGTCAGGCCTCCAACAATACAGGCAAAAGAAGAAGCATTCATGACATTACCATACAACACCCCATCCCTCTCCAGAATTTCCTTGCTTCTCCAAACACCAATCTTGCAATGCATCACTCATTCCCTCACCACATCAATCAACAGAATCAGAGTTTTTCTTCAAATCTTCCAATGCATCATCTCTCAGTCCCTTACCACTTCAATCACCAGACTCAGGTTTTTTGTTCAAATCTTGCAATGCAGCAGTTTCATGAAATTCCTCATTCAGTCCCTCAGCACATCAATCAGCAGAATCAGGTTGGTTCTTCAAATCTTGCAATGCAAGAGTTACTTGGAAGGCATCTCTATGTCCCTGACCACATCAATCACCAGAATCAGGCTGTTTCTCCCAATCTTGCAATGCAACAGTTACATGGAGTTCAGCATTCAGTCCCTGGCTACATCAATCAGCAGAATCAGGTTTCTTCTCCAAATCTTGCAATGCAACAGTTACATGGAGTTCAGCATTCAGTCCCTGACCACATCAATCAGAAGAATCAGGTTTCTTCTCCAAATCTTGCAATGCAACAATTACATGGAATTCATCATTCAGTCCCTGACCACATCAATCAGAAGAATCAGGTTTCTTCTCCAAATCTTGCAATGCAACAATTACATGGAATTCATCATTCAGTCCCTGACCACATCAATCAGCAGAATCAGGTTTCTTCTCCAAATCTTGCAATGCAACAGTTACATGGAGTTCAGCATTCAGTCCCTGGCCACATCAATCAGCAGAATCAGGTTGCTTCTCCAAATCTTGCAATGCAACAGTTACATGGAGTTCAGCATTCAGTCCCTGGCCACATCAATCAGCAGAATCAGGTTTCTTCTCCAAATCTTGCAATGCAACAGTTACATGGAGTTCAGCATTCAGTCCCTGACCACATCAATCAGAAGAATCAGGTTTCTTCTCCAAATCTTGCAATGCAACAGTTACATGGAGTTCAGCATTCAGTCCCTGGCCACATCAATCAGCAGAATCAGGTTGCTTCTCCAAATCTTGCAATGCAACAGTTACATGGAGTTCAGCATTCAGTCCCTGGCCACATCAATCAGCAGAATCAGGTTTATTCTCCAAATCTTGCAATGCAACAGTTACATGGAGTTCAGCATTCAGTCCCTGATCACATCAATCAGCAGAATCAGGTTTCTTCTCCAAATCTTGCAATGCAACAATTACATGGAATTCATCATTCAGTCCCTGACCACACCAACCAGCAACATTAGGTTCCATGCAATTTTCTGTTGTTTAGTATAAAAAGTCTTACGTATCTTTTGTACAATTTTTAAAATAATTTTTGAATTTTAATTTTGTTTTTGTTTACGGAATCGGGATGCTACTTGAGACTATTTTTTTATTTTTAAATTTATCAGCTTCTATATAAATTGACGTCAAGGCTCAATTATAATTTTTTTTTGGGAGAATTATGGATTTTTTTTTAAAATTCCTAGTTGAAATTTTTTATATATATCATTTGATGTAAAGATTGACTTAATGATTCATAATTTGATTCATGATTTGTAACCTTGATTCTAAGGATTTTATATAAAGTTCCAACTCATTCAATAGTCACCAAATGGTATCCTCTTTATGATTTTATGATCCTCGGTTGTCATTATAAAGAATTATATTTTAATAATAGTACACTCAAATTTCTTTCTCACGTACCATGACTATTAGTGGTCACATAATGTGAATAATAATTTCTATTTGCTTCCCTAATTTGTCCATGGGGATACTATCATATGACAAATATAAATATGAGATGTAGGAATATTGCCACACAAGAAAATGGAATGGATGTGATGTTCAACTTGCTTACTTCTACATCCTATAAGTGGATCCTTTCATTCATAAGAACTTCTGTCAGCATTAAAATCCCCCCTTTGATGTGTTTATGTGCTAGGTATTGCAATATTGGAAACAAATTATGTGAAATAAAACAAAGTCATGTTAGAAATGTCATTGAAGGATTGCTTTTTGAGAATTGTTAGGTAAACTCATACAACTGAAATATTGAGAATGAAAGTATTAAATATAAGGAAAAAGAGTTATAAGATGTACATTAAGGCATTATTAAAAAATGCAAAAACTATATTGACAAAGGGACAAAGATATGGTAGATACCAATTTTCTTTTTAAAGAGAGAAAACTGTATAGTAATCAGATGAGTCAAAATAGTTTAATACATCAACATGGACAATATTTGACACTTGAGGGACAACCTCTCCTATCCAAAAATTATCCATTTTTCTCACACACAACTAAGTGAGTCATTTTGTTGCATAATTTAGCTATTGAAAGTCACATGTAATCACATCAAAATAAGTAAGATTATGTACAGACCTCTTTTTTCGAGCATGTGAAACCTGTTAATAGTATGTCTCATAAATAACATCAGTGAAATGTCAAGTAGCAATAATCTCAATACTATACCTTAGTGCTAGGGCCTCAGCTTCCTGGATATTGTAAGAATATATGTGGAAGGAAATGTGTGGAAGGAAATGAGTAGTTGCAGCCAAAATTTGGCCTTCATGATACTTCTCGTGAAAATTATCCTTGTGTGGTTTGGTTCAAGTGCCTTCTACAGAATTTTGTTGTTGGATCTTTCTTGATTGGGCTCCTCCGATGGGGAAGTCTTAGTCTCTCTACATTATACAAAGCTTGTTCCACTACCATGTTATTTGGTTAAAAACAATGAAGATATAACATCATAAATGTGAACAAAGTGAAGAATTTATATAAGATTGGTATTTACTATATAAGCAACCCCAATGATCATAAAAAAATAAGGAGCTAAAGTTTTGTAATTAATTACTCTAGCAATTCTTGTATGGAAAGTAATTAGAATGCTCGAGCAGAGTTGCTTAGTGTTCCAAAAAAAAAGGCACAATACTCAGAGGATAAGTTGTATCCTAAGCCAGATGTATGTGAAATGGAAGAGGTTTTAAATGGGAAGGGAAGACTTATTCTTAGACCAAACCTTCTATTCTGAAACGGGGAGAAGGAAAAAGATGTTTCTTCATCGGACAGAAAATACAGAAACATGTTGCCAAAGAGAAGAGGGGCAGAGGTAGAAATTCCTTGCAGAAGTTGAAAAGAAAAAAGATGAGAAACTTAAAAAAGGACAAAGGAAGAATAAAAAAAAAATGAAGGAACATAGGTGACACTGTGATATAAACACTTCTAATAAATTTTGTATGTAATCAAATCAATGGTGTTAAAAGGACCTGGACATTTACACACTAATAAGAAAGGTTTTATATAAGAACGTTCCAAAACTATTTCCTTTATAACAACTAAATCTTTCATCTTAAAAGCTCTGAACATGAATGATAAATATAAAGAATGACAGAAAAGACAAACAACTACATCCACCACAATACAATGATCACAATGTTTTGTAAACAATCTCCAAAGCTATTTTGAAACGTAAGTCACACTATGATACTAATAAACACTTTTAATACAAACTAACAAACGTTGTATGTAATTGAATCAATGGTGTTAAAAGGACATGGACATTTACATACTAATAAGAAAGATTTTATATAAGAGTGCTCCAAAACTATTTTCTGCATAATAACTAAATTTTTCATCTTAAAATCTCCAAACATGATAAATATAAAGAATGACAGGAAAGACAAACAACAACATCTATTCTTAGACCAAAACTTACTATTTTGAAATAGAAAGGATGTTTCTTCATCGGACATAAAACATGTTGGCAAGAGAAGAGGGGCAGAGACAAATATTCCCGCAGAAGTTGAAAAGAAAAAAAATGAGATAGTTGAGATAAAAAAGGACAAAGGAAGAATATAAAAAAAAGCTGAAGGAAGAAATGTTCTAGTGGGGATTTAGAATTGTCTCCAAAGTCTCAACGATAAAAGATATATGATTATGTCTTCTTGTGAAATTAGTAAAATGAAAATAAAAGAAGATTCGAAACTTATTGTGATATAAACACTTCTAATACAAATAAGCAAATGTTGCATGTAATCAAGGTGTTAAAAGGACCAAGACATTTAGATACTAATAAGAAAGATTTTATATAAGAATGCTCCAAAACTATTTTCTACATAATAACTAAATCTTTTGTCTTAAAAGCTCCGAACATAATAAATATAGAGAATGACATGAAAGACAAACAACTACATCTACCACAATATAATGATCACAATGTTTTGGAAACAATCTCTCGGGTTATTTTTCTTTCTTTTTTTTTAATTCTAATATTTTTAGTATTGAATGAATGTAATTTTTACTAAGCTAATGCGATTCTCAACCAAACCAAACACTAACATCAATTTCACAAAATAAAAATGCATTTTAGAAAGGAGAGAAGCAAAGGAAAACAAAAACTTATCTTTATTGGGAAATACCCAAGTCCCACATCGGCTGCCTCAATCCTTGAAGTGCGGCTTATATATCTGTTGGACAACTTCACTTAATGCCAATTGGTTTTAAGATGAAATCTAACATGGTATCAGAGCAGGTTACCCAAGTCCCACATCGGCTGCCTCAATCCTTGGAGTGCGGCTTATATATCTGTTGGGCAACTTCACTTAATGCCAATTAGTTTTAAGATGAAATCTAACAATCTTGTCTAAGGGGTGCATGCGGAGCTCCTCTATGAGCTCGTTGTCGGTGTCCTCATGGTGAGAAGACAAACTACATAATCCATTGAGATTCAAATTCAAATTTCAAAAACCTACACTCAAAATGTAGTGAGAAGACAAACAAAATTCAAATTCAAAATTGTGTAAATGTTCACTTTTCAAAAAAATGGTGTTTGCAAAAGCATGAAAATGGAAGCAGATTTACATTGATTCGGACGAAGAAAATTAACACTTAATATGAAAATACTCCTTCTGCTGTAGGTGTATACAGATATAGATAAAACTTTTGGGTCATCCTCCACAAAATTGCTATTTGTGTGTTGGTGTTACTTTGTTACACAGTATGATAAGTTTGCAAATGAAGGCAGAATTTGAATGTAATTTTGTTTGCTTGTGGAGGTTTGTTTGTAGTGTAATTGAGTTTCCTCAAATTGCTAATTTTTTAACATGATTTTTTTTATTCTGATGCACGAGGTGTTGACACATGTATTTTGTTTCAATAGAAGTAATTTTTGAATCCTCAAATGTTAGTATATATATATATATATGGATCCATACAATTAATCATGAAATAAAGTAACTGTGAGCTATATGATAGAAAGAAATAAAGTAGTACCAATAAAGAAAGTGTCTAAAAAATTATATAATTTTATTGTATAAATGTCATTTCAATATTTTTCATAATACTGATTAAAAAAAATATGGGATTGTCTTTTAAATAAAAGGATAATTGCTCTTGTCTTTCAAACCGAGTAATTTGAATGCATTTCTAAGAAGAAAAAGAAAACATGGTTTTGTTTGAGAATAACTTTTTCTGTTATTTTATTGTGTTGTTAACAAAATTAAGGAGATGAAAATGCTTGCACTATAACGACCCTCATGTGAAACGTTTTATGACACAGAGCCTAAAAAAAATCTTGTTGTATGAACACGTGGTCCCCTCCCCGACCCTGAAACAGATAAGCTCCAAAAAGCATAGCTAGACATGATAATGGGGCGGGTCGGGTACGAGTATTGTCTCCTCAATCCTTTATTCTGACTCCTCAACATATCCCCACACTAGGACCCGATACCCGAGGATTTGAGTTTATTGTCCCATCCCCGTACCCGTCGGGTATCCCCAACCCCGTTCCACGCACCATTTAAAAAAATATTTTTTTTAAAAAAAAATATTAAAAATTTGATTTTAGAAAAAAATAAATTGATTGTTAAACATTTATTTTTAACTATTTATATATCAATAAATTTATTATAACGTGTGTGTCTACATAAATAGTTAAGAAAATAATATTAAATTATGTAAAAAATTTAAAATAAAATTAACTAGTAATAAAAATTATATGTCTTTTGATTAAATTATGCAAAAATTCTAAAGATTTTAAGTGGCGGGGCAAGTTCGGATTCGGGGTCGGGACGGGTCTAGTAATCTCATACCCGTACCTGTACCCGACTTTTGGTTATCGGGGAAAATCCAAACCCGAATCCATACCCAGTCAACTCGGATATTACTCGTCAAAGTCGAGACGGATTCGGACGGGTACCCACGGATACGGGTCTTGCCATGTCTAAGCATAACACTTGTGCTTCTTGTTTTTACTCTTACATTTTTAACCTCGAAGTTCTAAGAGGAGATGGAAGTGGTTGATGCGGTAAGTGTAGCCGACAGATTTTACAAAATCCGAATTGGGGAAACAATAATTTTTGGTAATCAAAGGATGATCAGAATGATACAAATCATAGGCATAAGCCAAATAGAGCGAATAATTCTCAAGATATATCATTAAAACATGAGAATCATACAATGGAAACTTACACTTATTTATATATAGAGTTGATTGTGTTAATTGTCTCTCTAACTAACTTTAACTGATTTATTAATTTTCTATAACCTATATTAACAATAAAGGACTCAAACAAAAGTGCTTATATGTTACAATTGATATCTTTTTTTTGGGTCGCCATGTTTTTTGCACGAAGTACCTACGTATACATATGGTGTTTAATTTTTTTTCTATATTAATAAATGCAAAAATTGGCATGATTTTGCAAAAAAAAAGTAAATGATATTTTTTATGCCTAGTTAAATACTGAATGAAGAAATTTAGAATTTTTTTAGTTGATTTCTTGTTAAATTATTAAAAATTGAAGTACCAAAAGTCCAAATTAAAAATGATCAAACCCATCTAGACAGATAAATGTGGAAAAAAAACATCTTTAATTTATCCTTTTAAATTTATATGTGTTCTAATACTGTTTTTTTTAAAAAAATCTTATAAAATCAATCCTTCATTATTTTGTCATTGATTTAATTTTTTAAACATGTTATCACCAAATTAATTTTAATAATATTTTTTATAAACTTATAGCTAGAGCAATATTTTATATCTTTAATTTTTGGAAAACTAATTTAATGATTATATAATATATATATATATATATATATATATATATATAGAGAGAGAGAGAGAGAGAGAGAGAGAGAGAGAGAGAGAGAGAGAGAGAGAGAGAGAGAGAGAGAGAGAGAATTAGTGGGGAAGAAAACACCTGAGAGAAACAACCAAGAACTAGTGTTCTCAAATTAATAAGAAATAGCCAAGAAAGAAATAAAAATGCATTCGATTTTTTGCATAATTTTGTCATTTCATGAGACAAGAAAGTGGAAGAGAGGAAGATAATAATCCAACGACTTCTTTTCTATAATATAATAAGAAAAAAATTATACAACAACGCTATCAGTATAAAAACCATCACTATATCAAAATTTATTAAGGAAAATAAATTTATTAATTTTTATGATAATTATTTTAAAAATTATATTAATAATGAAATTGAACGAAAGTGTAAATTGCATTATCATTAAATTCATATATTATTATTATTATTATTTTCTTAAAAACTTCAAAATAAGTAAAACATTTTTTCCTTTTCACTTTTTAATCCGTTCAAATAAGAGAAAAAAGAACTTGCCAAAATTGCGTTAAATGTGGCAAGACGAAAATCTAACTTTGTGGGATAATAAACTAGCCGGTGATAATGATTGATGAATGCATGGAAGATACTTTTCTGGAAGCTAGACTTTATATGTAATCGACGTGTTGAATACTTGAATTGTCCCAACCCAATTTCCCACAAGCCCATCTCAGTCAACGGAAAAGTTGCCCTAACTATTCTAACCAATTGCTCACACTCTCTCTCTTTATTGCCATTCATCTTCTTTCTTTTTTAATTTGTTCATTATTTCTTTAGCTTTTTGTTTAATGAAACAACTCACACATGTTTTAGGTCTACTGTGTTTTTTATATGAATAACTTGAATTTGAACTGTTCACGTCCACTTCATGTTTTGATAGAGTTGAAAATTTTTGCTTTGACCTTCTTAACAATTTCATGCTTTGTCATTATTTCTAGAACAATGAAAACTTCATATGTATTACTGACAATCTAGAACATGTATTAAGAAATCGTGAAAACATCAGTGAAAATTCAATGACAATCCAGTGTATATATACAAGGAGAGAAACATCTGAAATTTTGACTAAACCATGCAATTATTTTAACATATTATATTTTTGTTGCTTACTTCCCAACATAACAATTCAGGCTATATTGGACAAAAAAATGCTTTAAGATAAAAATAAATAAAAATGTTAAACTAGTTGAATTAAAAATGTTTAATAAAATTAATTAATGATGTAAAATAACATAAAAATACACGGTTTTTTAAATATATATACGTTTTGGTATTTTATTTGATTTTCAAAATCTTATAAATTTTTTCTAAATATAAAATATTTTATTAAAATAAAAAGCTAAAAACAAATACTATAATAGTGCAATAATTAAATAAATATTGTGATAATGAATGAATCATTTCATAGTTAAAAATAAACAATATAATGTTAAAGGAGACACTAAATGTATTGTTTTAGTTGAACAAGCTTAAAAGCTAATTAATCAAATAACAACAAGAATTTAATAATTATGTATTGAAAATATAAAATAATTTTATAATATAAAAATCAATAAATTTATTTTGCACATATTACATACAACTATATAGTATAAAATTATTGTATACATCCATGCATAATATTTATTCTCATCATATTTGGCACGACTTACAATGCAATTTTTCGTTAAATTCTTAAATCAAGGAACTTTTGGTATTATTAGAGGAGTTAAATTTCAAATTTTGATTTTGAAAGGTTAAATCAAATCAATCGATGAAGCATATTTTTAAATAGAATAGGTTGGCTTTGTAAAGTTAAACTGCGATATCTCAAATAGTTAGGAGTTTGAGAAATATAAAAGCACTTAAGCATGTAATTAGAAATTTGATCTATTGGTTTGTGAATATGAAATTACATATGTTAAAAAAACTGAGTTTCTTAAAATAGATCTAAATACTTTACAAAATTAGTCTTTTATTCTTGGTCGAAACATATATATCATGCATTTACCTAAAGCTTGGATGCCAAAAGTATCATAAGGAGAAGTTTTATCTAATTATTACTCTCTCATAATAATCCCATGAAAATGCTCATACTAAAAACTTAAAAAATAAAAATTAAAAAATATTACAGGGTAAATTAGCCTGAAAGAATATTTTTTATTTCTAATTATAAAAGTGTAGCCTTACTTTCATTCTTTTTTTAAAAAAAAAAATTGGTATAGAAAATGGGGAAAACAAAACATAAAAGAAAATAATAAAATAACATTTTTATCATTTCTCATACAAAATTTTAAAATAAAAAATTTAAAATAAGGTCATATTTTTATTTAAAAACATTATTATTTTCAAATCAACCATTCCTGAAATTAATTTCTACCCAAATTAAAATTGAAAATTCCAGCACCAAAATAAATAATTAAAGGTATAAAATATTAGTATTTATTAAAAAAATATTTTTGAATATTTTTATCATAATATTTCATAAAAAAAACTTTTTGTTACTAATTCTTTAATTACTATTGTTAGAAATCAACAATTAATTGACAATTTATCAAACACCCCTCCAAAATGCTTTGTAGTTAATCAGAAATTGCCTAGCGCACCAAAAAGTCAAATGTTGGATTTTCTTTTCTTGAAGAATCCAAAAGAAGAAAAAAATATGCATAGTTAATTTGTTATCCACAAATTTAAGAAGAAGTGGGAAACTAATTTAATTTAATTGAAATAGAAAGGATTTGGAATATTACTATATGAATACGAGAGCGGTGACGGTGGAGATAGTATTCTGGAAGGTAGGACTTTGTTGTAGGCGGGTCCACCAGTTTCCCATGCGCTCAATCAAGTCAACGGGAAAGTGCCTGTAGCCGGTTTCCCACGAGCTTTTTCGTTGCCACATAATTAATGCCCTAAGTTAAATAAATCCTAATTGGCTGATTCTAGAAGTAATCAAGTTTTTTTTTCAATGATTACAATAAAATTTGAACATAATATCTCCGATTAATCATTCAAATTTCTTATCAGTACATCCTTTCGACAGTACTAAATTTTTAGTTTTTTTAAGAATATTCATGTTTTAGAATTTTAAAGCTTAATTAATATTTTTTATGATATCCTTATTTGATATTCTTTGGATTCATATATAAAAAAATAATTAATTTAATATTAATTTAAAAATTAGTTAATGTCATTTAATTTTCTAATTTTAAATAAAAAATATTTTTAAAATATCATTCTTTAGAACTTGTTATCATAAATAAATAAAAATTATTGAAAATAGAATTAAAATTAGATAATTTATTTTAAGAATAATAACATTAAATAAAACATAAATAATTAGACTTATATTTAAGTTTAATATATAATATTATTTTTTTTCTTATATATAAATACAAAGGAATAGTATTCACTATTAGTGATGTAGACTAAAGAATTAAATAAGAATATTTTAATTTGAATATAATCATTTTTATTATCAGTGAATATTTTTGGCATTAGTAGTTTTTTTTTTCTTAAACATGTTTGGATTTCTACTTTTAGCCGCTGATCCAAAATTTGATCCATGAAAGTCTCTTAATTTTTTATGACATAAAATTAGTTGTTGAAAGATTAAAAATATTTTTTTAAAAAATAATTATATGTGTTTATCTCTATAGATTCTAAGCAAATTGAGTTGTCAATGTCATTGTTTTATTTTTAGTCAATGTTATTATTTAATAATAGAGATTAAAACTTGTAGTGAAGAAAAATTCAAGGACTTCAATTGAGACAAAAGTTCATTAATATTTAAATTATAAAATATGGTTTAATAAATAAAATAAAAGTATTACATATTCACATCTAGTTTAAAATTTTAATTCAAGATTTTATGTTAAAAAGTTAAACATGTTTTTTTTGACAACAATAGAATTGGAGGTTAATGTTTATTGATATCATAAATTATCACTTGAATTATTTTAAAAGTCAATAAATTTATTATACGTAATAAATTATAATTTATGGATTATGTAATTTGTTTTTGGCATAGAATTAAAAGCAGAATGCTTCGCCTTAAAAGCAATAGAATTATTCAACTAAGAGAGAAGACAGTGTCTTAATGTCGCGGGCATCATTCCCTCTTTTGCCGACTTTATAACAAACGGGCTGAGAAATTTCATACAAACTTTAATTAGTTGGAACAACCTTGAAAGTGTTGCACCATAATTAATGGACTAGCGTAGCTGTGATTAACGAAGGTATAGACTTTTGAAGTTCTATTTTTAACAACATTATTAAGATTATGTATATTGCATTTGTAAATTCAGTCTTATATTATTAATTGCATAGTAATTTACTTTTATATATTTGAACCTTTCAATTGTGCTACAACCCTAAAGTTGTTTTTTGTGTGTTTCTTTGACCAGGGGAACGATCATAGCCCCGAATTATGTAGTGTAGTTGGAAAAACACTACCCCGCTCTCCTTAATTATGCTGATTTGGTGCTTATACATTAAGGTAATTGGATGTGCTAGTTCGTCAATCACAATTACATGGGGAAATGATTTTAAAATTGGGGTAACTTTATTTCATATATGAGGAGTTTTCATTTCAAATAACGATTATTTTTAATGTAAGGTTAAAAGCCATGTTTTGAGGTAAGACTTGCATTAATATTATCCCTACTTCAAAATATACGTGACAAGTTAAATTTAGATCAATATTATCTAAATTCAAAGTTTAAATTCACATATAAAATTTGTGAACAACAAAAATCTAAGTTCACCAGTAAAATTTATTTCAATATGATGAGCAAAATCAACGTGGACAGTGAGATTTATCTCTTATAAATTATCCCTCGAAAGTCTTGCATTTCAACATAGATATATAAATTTAATTTTAAAACATTTCCCATGTCTATTTGTTTATTTTTATTTATTTTTAATTCTGAAACATTAACTACCACCTACAATTCCCACTTTATAAAATAAAATTTCATAATAATATTATTGTTAAGATTCTTTCTTAATATATATATATTTTATGTACGACTGTAGTAAATAAGCATAAAATTCAAAATTGTATATAAACTATCAGACTTTCGACCATTTAGTGGACCCTGATGGGTAGAATTCATTCTTGATATACAATAAAGCATTGGTGTTTGAAGGATTGACGCAACAAAATAATAAGTACAGAAGAATTATCTAGAAGTAGAAGTAGAAGTTGAATAAATTAATGGTTAATTAATCTTATTTTGGGGGTGGAATCATGGTGGACCTAAAAGTAAAATAATTAAAGTTTAAACTTTTGAATAACTAGCAAAATCTTATTTGTTTTTAGTATATATATAACAAAAAACGACATATATATATATATATATATATATATATATATATATATATATATATTAACAAAAAAGTCATATATTAATAAAAAAATGTAATATATTTATTACTCTTTCATTTAAATGTAAAAAAATGATCTTAAAATTTATTTTACACCTCGTTACCTCGATATATGTGTGCAGAATGGTCGATTATTCTGATATTATCTTCCACAATCTTAAACACAACATTAAGAAATTATGGTTTAAACTTTTTACCATATAAAAGCATAAAATAGAAGGATAAAACTTAGATACAGCACTTTAGATATTGTTTGTATTATTTTCTAAAAAGAATTGAAATTTTATCTCGATAATGTACATAATAAAAATTACATTAAAATACTACACGGATTATTGAAGTGAATTTTCAATTCTTATTGAAAAACAAAAAAAGCAATATATATAAAGTACTGCACCTAAATTTTCTCCAAAATAAAAGGAGTGGGACAGTAAAAAAATTTGTTTAGTATACCTTTGGCATCTTTGCAAATTTTGTTATTTGAGAAATGTCTTTAACACATTTTTTTAAATATATTTTTATTTTTTATTGAAATTTATTGAAAGTTACAAATAATTATGGGATCCACTACTCTTTTAATGCATTTTTCTTCAGATTTTATAGTTTACTATAAATTTTAATCAATATTGAATTATGGGTTACTAACAATGTGTTAAAGAATATGTCATTAGCATTTTTTTTATAATTTATAAATTCTTTATTGCATTTTTTCCTAAAAATATGTTATTCCTTTTTAACAAATAAGAATAGCCTATCTTGTATGCACATTTGGCATGTTATTTACTATGTATTTTGACATTTTATTCTTATAATTAAGAAGTATAGTCAAAGGGTTATAAGAGAAAATTAGCTATAAAAGTATAATTATAATTACTAATTTTAATTAAAAAAATACAAAAAAATCATACTGATAATAATATCTTATAATTCAGTCACAATTTCATTAATATCATGATTTTAATGTCTACGATTTAATATTCCATTGGATAGCTAGGGTTCTTGCAACAGTCTCATTCATGATGAACTATCCTAGGTTAGGATATGTAGAAGTGCTATGTAGACTTCACTTGAATCAAAACCCTACTCTTCCTAGGTTAGGAGCACGACTCAGTAAATTAAAGAGGCTTTAGACCTTTCCATTTCGAGGCAGCATAGATTGTTCATGATGAGTACCAGAATCTAGTAAAGAATTAAACGAAATCAAGGAGGATTCCGTTGTGTTTAACAGAGAGATATTTGGAAACATTTTCCGCAAAAATAGAGAAGTTGAAGCTCTCCTGAAGGGCATTCAAAGAACTCTATAAACTAGAAAGGGTGGATTCTCTAGTGCTTAGCAATTATATCAAATGACACAATTCTTTTTAGCTTAACAAGTAGTCTTAATTATGTATGATTTGTCACATGGTCTTATTACACTAACAAAATTATCTCTTGTGAATAACATATACACGTAGTTTATAAAAAATGGTTAAAATATATTTTTGTTTCTTTATCTTTTTATTAAAATTTATTTTGGTCTTTTCTATTTTTTTAAAGGTTTATTTTGATTATTTACCTCTGATCAAATTTAGTCAATGTTGCCTTTTCCAAATTAACCCATTATTTTCAATTTTTGGGCATGATTTTGAACAATTTTTTGATTTTTTTATATAAAATTTGTCACATTATATTCATTTACATGAAGATTATGAATATCAACCAATGTTAAAATAAAAAAAGTTCATAATAAGAGTCTCACAAATAACTTGAAAAAGAATCTAATATTATATTATTTTTTAAAAACTTTAATTAGTTATTTGTGAGACTCACTTTTCATGCGACTTTTAATTTTAATATTAGTTGAATTTGATAGATTTGATGTAGATGAATTTAATAAAAAAAAAATTCATGCCTTAAAGAAGTAGAAAAAAGAGTTTAAAATTGTGTTACAAAATTGAAAACAATTACTATTTTGAAAGATCAACAATGACTCAACTTTGAAAGATAAAAGAATAAAATAAATCTTTTAAAAGATATAAATGAAAAATATATTTTAGAAAAAAATGGAATCGAATCACATGGACGATTAGGAATCAAAATCTAATATAAAAATAGAGGGAGATTCTTACTTTGAGACTCCTACGAATTTATCAAGATTGATTGCACAAGTTATCGATTCAATTTTCTATTAATCCTAATGTGCTGTTTGATATTGAGGATAAAAATACGATAAATGAAAATAAAATTAAAAATTAAAACTAGATAAAAATTAAGTAAAAATTAAAATTATTTAGTTGGATAAAAATAAGAAAGAGAATTTAAGGATGTACAGAGATGAATAAAAAAATAAGAAATATTACAGTTAGTTTTATTATTTTTAAAAATTATTTTCATTCTCTTTCTCTCTTTATCAAAAATCAAACTTAGCTAAGAAAAACAATCCAAGTTAATTTCATCCTCTCTTTCCTCTTCAATTTCTTTCTTACCAAATAGACGTGAGATATAAGAAATTTAGCTTAATTAATTCAGCAACATATATGAATAATTATTTATAATACTTCTATTCTAATAATAATAATAAAAAAAGGTTGCAAGGTAAAAGTGGCAGTTGAAATTTTGTTTTTTTCCTTTAACAATGTCCAACTGGACTAAAAACAATTAACAGTAACAAATAATAAAAAAAACACCTAAAGTCAACCCAGAACAAAAGTCGTTTGCGGTGTGCAATAACTGTGTCGTTAGGTAAACCTCTAAAGCGAGTTTTCGGATTGTGATCCGTGCCTTTTGTCTCCATATCACTTCTTATTCTGGTGATTATATAGTCAGTTTTCTAGATGAGCGAATTGTACTAAAAAAGAATCAACAATAGATTAATAAATAGGTAAATAACCATTGTTAATATTTTTGTTGTGTGACATCCAGAAGAGATAGATAAGCATTATTTTATGATAGGGACAATATCACATCACTGACAAAAATGTCAAAGTAATATTTAACACTTACCAGAAGATGTCGAAACCCATATGACTATAATTTTCGGCGCTAACATTTTTTTTTCATATGGAAGAAAAGTGAACTTACATTATTTAATAGTCGTCATCCACTTTAAATATTATCCTCCTCCTTGTGCATCCAATTCATCCAGATTTCAACCACAACAACTACTATGGGTATGGCAGATGCAAAGCAAAGGTACCAGTTTCTCTCTTTCTGCAAAACAAATGTTTTTGTGTGTTTATTTTTTGTAACATTTTTAAGGATTTTTCGTTTGTACTTTTTTTTTCTTTTTTTGTAGATATGCTGTTGTCACAGGTGCAAACAAAGGGATAGGATTGGAGACAGTGAAAGGTTTAGCCTCTAATGGAATCAAGGTGGTGCTCACGGCCAGGGATGTGAAGAGGGGTTACCAAGCTGTTGAGGAATTGAAGAGAGAATTTGGTTTCTCTGACCTTGTTGTGTTTCACCAGCTTGATGTCACTGACCCTTCTAGTATTGCTTCTTTAGTTGAGTTTGTGAAGACTCACTTTGGGAGACTTGATATCTTGGTAAGAAGATTTTGATCATGTTAATGAATATTCTGAATTATGCTTCTTTTTACTTTTATCCTTATTTTTGTTTTCTACTTTCTCTTTTTCTGTGTGTAAAGGCACACAGTTTGACGAATTTTTATAATATATAGGACAATGCATTGGAATCTTGCATATGCATTGCCCCTCCCCCCCAGTTAGTTGGTTCAATTGAATAATATGATTCTCAAATTCCATTTGTCTGGTGATTCTCAATTAGAATTTTTCTTTAACTGTTCTTGTGTATTTTCTTAATGGCCCAATTCTCCATATGTTCCCCTAATAGTTCTTCCTAGGATGAGCAATATATTTATAGTTTATCTTGGAATGATTTTCAATGTTCATCATTCTACATGCTTACAATATATTTTGATTGATCTGCAAAATCAATGAGCTCAGCCTGTTCTGGCTCACACCAACCTGATTCAGAGTTTAGACTTTTAGTACCAAAAACTTTCCATGACTTATATTGGTGATGTTGACAAATCTCAATAAGTTCACCATAGCAATAACAATTTTTAAATTCATGTGCAGGTGAACAATGCAGGAATCAGTGGATTCAATACAGATGGCATGGTCAGTGTGCATGTTTTTTTTTTTACACTATGTGAGGGTTGTTGCTCTATCTATATTAAAAGCTTCTAAAAATGATTTGGGTTTCTTTTACACTGATTCAGGTGCCATCCAAAATTAATTGGAAGGAGCTACCTCAAACTTATGAGATGGCTGAAAAATGCTTAACAACAAATTATTATGGTGCTAAGGAAACAACTGAGGCATTTCTTCCCCTTCTTCGGTTATCCAATTTACCCATGATTGTTAATGTTTCCTCAGAAGCAGGACTATTAAAGGTAACCAAATAACTTAATTTTGAATTATTTTAAATAAATTTTGATTTCAGTATTTTGTTAGTTTAATTTTTTTTACTCAACCAACCAACTGGAAATCATGTTAGATAACCTTTGATTGAATGATAGTGTAAAATAAGTGTATTTAAATGAAATTCTTTGAAATATGATGTTTATATTACTTCAACAACATTAAAAAATGTGCTATGGTGTATTTCAGTACATATCAAACGAATGGGCTAGGAGTGTGCTAGATGACACTGAAAATCTCACTGAAGAGCTAATAGATGAGGTGCTGAAGGAGTATATGACAGACTTAGAAGATGGTTTACTAGAGAAAAAGGGGTGGCCAACCTACTTGTCTGCATATATGGTCTCAAAAGCAGCCATAAATTCATATACAAGGCTTCTGGCCTATAGGCACCAAAAATTGTGCATCAATTGTGTCTGTCCTGGTTTTGTTAAAACAGACATTAACCGAAACACTGGCATCTTATCTGTTGAAAATGGTGCTGCTAGTGTTGTGAGGTTAGCACTGTTGCCAAATGGTTCCCCTTCTGGCCACTTCTTTACTCGTCAAGAAGTGTCCAGCTTTTGAACCATTTTTAGGGTCTAGTTGGATAAATTTTTTCATAAATACTTATAAGAGAAGAAAAAAAAAAGAAAAATTAAATTAGCTTCTCTTATAAGCTAAATTAACTTTACACAAGTTAAATCTTGTAAAAATTATCTCATATCAACTTCTCTAAAAGTTGATTTTAACTTGTGTATAACCCAATTTTAGCTTATAAAAGAAACTTATTTCACTTTTCTTTCTTGTTTTCTTCTTTCTAAGTGTTTATAATGAAGTTTATTCAAACAGGCTCTTACCCCATCTTTCAAATCACATGAGGAAAAATGATAGGAGGTGTGGTGTGTCTGGGATGAGATTGTTTCCCTTCTAGTCTTTTTTGTCACATTATGGCATGTGGGGAAATGCATCTAAGTTACATGGCTCTTTTATCTTCTCACATTGTTGGCGCTTCAAACGGTCAAATTCCAAATTACAATGGTTATTTGGACCATCATATATACCACAGCATGAACATTTCGGCTGTGAGGAAATTGTCAACATTAGGTCATTACAATGGATAGGCCTTGTCAATTTGTCATCTTATTCGTGAACAGAATTGTATTTGACTTCAAACTTTGAACACACGTGCAATGGTAAAGCACTTTTGATAGTAAAGCAGCAATGATGGGGGTCAGGAATTCATGATACGACAAAGAAAACACAACAATTGTTACAGGACATGGACATACCATTATTATGATAATATAACTTAAAAGGCTCCTAATTACCCTTGATTCTCAAGGCTCGCTCGCAGTTGATTGAATTTTAATTACACTGCTCAACAACTAACTGGCTTTAGTCCTTTGTTTCTTCATTGAATATTTTAGTACTTAAATAATTATTTTTTTTAAAATGTAATTTGGCATTTGTTTTTAGTAAAAAATTTAAAACCTTGTGAAATCATTTATTTCCTTGATGAGTTCATAGAATTTGAACAATTACGTCTTTGTTTGATTTGTTGTTTACAAGACTCCAAATATTCATTCACAAGCCCTAAAGTAGTAAAAGAAGAAGGAACTATATTATTTGATTAAAAAAAGCTCGAGTTAAATTGAATTTAATATTTTTCAAACACACCCTGTATCTGTATCTGAGAAAGGTACTATTCAACAACAAAAGCTTTAAAACCCCGATTCCAAGCAATAACAATTTCTAAGAAAACTGCCGACAATTCAGCATAAACTATAGAGCAAGATCCTAAATTAGACGGATTAATGAAACTATGTACTATGAATGGATGGTATCTAATTTACACTAACATCCAATAAAATTATTGTCGTAATTTTTGAAAAAAACACCAATCAATATTTAATTCAAATCCCAATTCAAAATTGGATTTCGAAGAATTATTAATGTCTATATTTTTTTTTCATAAAGTAGCAGTTCTACTCGCTTTTTTCAAATTGTTATTTCATTATTAAGAAAAAGTAAACGAAGATAAAATACGAGTTTATTTTATAGCAATTATTATTAATCATTGTTGTTTTAAGGTCAGTCTATTTACGCGTCTGAATAATATTTTTTCTTGTTCACTAATAAATCGATTAATTCGCCCCATATTTTTATAATCAATTCGGTCCTGATTGGATAGGGAGCAAAGGCTTACGAAAAGATAGCTTGGATTTAATAAAAAGTCCCTTAGATTTTTTGATGGTTTATTTATCTCTATTCCAAAAATCATATTTATTACAAGAAATACATGTAAATGATTTGTTTTTTTATTCTGACTTTTCTAATACAAATATTTAGCTCTACATCATGATTCATGAGACTCATTAAAGATATGTTCTAAATAAAAAAATCCAAGCACGTGGTTAAGAAGTCAAGCCATTATTAGTCGGTGTGATTTGTCCCAAACTTTAATACATTTGTAATGTAGTTCATTGCTCACGCAACTTTGAGGAAGTGGAATGGGACGTAAATTTTTTTGCAGAGAAAGTGACACCTGCACGCGAGATAAGAGAAGTGATAGAAAGAAAAAAAAATTAAAATTACAGCCAATCAAGAAAAAGAAAAAGAAATGCAGTGATTACATTAAAAAAACAAACAGTAGTAATTGATTGGCTGTTGAGTGATAATTTGAGTGGGATCATTTTGTTCAGAGGAACACGTCTCCCATGAAAGAATGTTATTTTATTAATATTAAATATATAGAATAGAATAAACTGAATATTGTACTCGTGTTTTCAACGAGCTAGCTATTCTCAAATTAAAAAAAACAATTGATTTTAATATTTTTCTCATACATTAGTATTAATTATTTATATACAAATAATAAAACAAAGGAATAAAAATATCAATATTGAAAGAACATATGATGTTTATGAGAAACTGGAATAAATGAAAGATTTCTCAGGTTATTGTAACTCCTATTTTTATTTAAATTACATTTGAAATTATTCTGTACATAAATAATATTTACTAATATTTTCATAATATTAATTTTATAATTATAGTAAACATTCCATTATTTTATAGTAATTATACTTTTAAAAACATTAATTTAATATTTTGACACAATATTACTATTCTAGTAAAAGATTATCTATAATAAAATTATTATATTTTCCTTCTTCTCTAGATGTATATTTTACATGGTATTAGTAATTTTCCTCTCTTAACTATCTCAAACAGTCATTTTTTTTTATTTTTTAATCTATATATTAGATTTTTTAATTTATTTTATTTCATCTTTGTTTTAAAAATAAATTTAAATATTTTTCTATTAATTTTTTCGAAGAGGAAAAACAAAGTTTATTCGCATAAACTTATCAAGGGCAAGAGATGTGACCAGAATAATCCAATTTTTCTATTAAAATTAATAGTTAATATAACTTTGCACCCCAACTTAAATTGTTTATTATAAATTAAAAAAATATTTTTTAAGAAATATGTATGTTGAAGCAGGACCTATAGTAGTAAAACAATTTTGAAAAGTGTCATACACGACACACATAATAAAAGTTCGGTTTGGTCCGACTAGTCGGATCAATTTTATTATTGGATTAACCAGGAAATTGATCCAGGATAACTCGGTCAAACCCAGTCGTTAGGTATCAGATCTCAATTAGATCGATATGACTCGATTGGTTTTACAAAAATAAAAAAAATAAATCACCTCTATAACGTTGTTTTGATGTTTCATTGTTATCAATTATTATTTTGAATTTTGAAGTATGAATAAATTTTTCTTATTCAAATAATCTTAGTTATATACTTTTATATATATATATATATATATATATATATATATATATATATATAATTTTAAATTTTTAATATATGTCCAATCAAATCCGATCAATTACTAACTCACCGATTGGACCACCTACCTATTAGCTCGACCTAGTCAATTATCCGGGTAGATTTTAAAACTATGCTTCGGGGTATATAGTAAAGATAAGTTGCTTCACTATATTCTTGATTACATTATATCTTATTTCTATTGATCGAGTCTTCCGATAAATTTTTATTTTTTTGATATATGAAAAATTTTGAGGAGTTGAATCTTGTAGAATAATATATCACTGTTAGAATATGTCTCAAGGCTTACAAATCATGCCCATCAAAGATTTTTACATGGATAACAAAATTTTAACTCACATCTTTATAAATATATGAGCATGATCCTTGCCAACTTAATTAATATGTTTTTGTTATGGGTACAAGTGGACCGATATATTTGTTGACTACAATACAAACCTTCAATGAAAAAAAAGTTAAAATATACTTTTGTCCTCAAATAATATATAAAAATATTTGGAATTTGTCCCTATAATTTTTTAGTATATTTTTTATCATCGTAAATTAGAATATATTATTTTTTGACACGAAAGTAGCTTTAGATAAATCTAAATCTACGATGATGATTTTTTACACCGGCCATTTTACACCAGTTATATGTATAATTAATGTAAATTAAATGAAACATTTTTTTACTTCAATTATGCATATAGTCAATATAAAATTTGACGTATTTTTAGATTGGTTGTGCATATAATCGATGTAAAAAAAATTATGCATATAGGTTTGAATGTCTGAACATTGCTCTAAGGAAAAAAATAACAGATTTCAATTTTGTGAGAATGAAAAACATACTACAAGTTTTATAGGAATAAATTTTGAATATTTTCATATTTATGAGAACAAAAAATTATATTTTAGCCAAAAAATTTGTTGAATTCAATTCTCCCTCTGTTCCATTATAATTGTTGTCCTAGGTTATTTTACACCGAAAAAATAAATAAATGAAAGAAAATAATAATTTTACAAAATTAGCCTTATTATTAGTTAATTTTTAGTTTTTGTTGTCCATCATTAATCTTATATTCCCTTCGTCCCTAATTATAAGACCCTTTCCGGAAATTTGTTTGTCTCCTTTATAAGATTGTTTTTCAATCTTTAGATGCATTAATTATTTTTTCTCATGCATCTTTACTTAATTATTCTCTCTAAACATTAATAAGAAGCAATTAAGTGGATAAAAATAAAAAAAATAATAATTTTGTAATAATAGTACAAACAATTCACATATTGAATGTGATTAACTAAATTAAGTATTTTTCTTAAAGGGGGTGTAAATCAGTTTCAACTATCTTACAATACGAAAGAATAAGAAATACAACTGAAATAAATACGTCACGTTACATTAAAAAAAACTAAAATCATAATTATATCAAAATGTATTTAATATTTTTACACGAAGATAATTATTATGAGACGGATGAGTAACAACTAAGCTAGTCATAATTTCATAGTAACTAATTTCAACTCCAAGAACCAGTGATAACATACATGCATATAATTTGTGTTTAATTATTATTCCTAAAAGGTTCCGAGGTTTCGCATCAGTGATGAGTAACATACATGTATATAATTTATATTTAATTGTTATTCCTGAAACTTCCGAGGTTTCATTAATTTGATGTTGTTGAGGAGGACAAAACATCTCATTTTTTATTTTTTTAATGCCAAATTTAAACTTTCAAAGCTAATCAGACGGGTAGAAGATACGCAGTTACTGGAATATAGGAAAACAGGTAGATAAAGATCAGATAAGATCGATAAAATTTGTTAACACTAAAAACAAAGGTAGGAATCTATTGATAGGATAGAGATCGCGGCATAACAGAACATTCTTACTACTTACTCATTCGATAGATTGAAAATTTCTATATAAGAAAGCACTTGTGTGCAAAGCCATCTGATCCCAACTTGAAAATTCTTTTCTATTCAAAGTAGTCAAGATGTTGTTGGGAAAACCTTCACAACTTCTCTTTCTTCTTCTCCTTGTTTTCATCTTTGAAATTGCATCACATTCTAATGCATACCCTTTATCAACACATAAGAGATGGATTATAGATGAAGCCACAGGGCAACGTGCCAAGTTGGTGTGTGGCAACTGGGCTGGCCACCTCAAACCAATGATCCCTGAGGGTCTAGACAGAAGGCCATTGAAGGACATTGTTTCTGAGCTTGTGGAGCACAAGTTCAGCTGCGTTCGCCTCACCTACGCAATCTACATGTGGACGCGGTATGGCAATGGCAATGTGAACGCCACCTTTGACTCTTTGGATGCACCTGAGGTTGTGGAAGGCATTGCCAAGAACAACCCTTCTGTGTTGAGCATGACACATGTTGAGGTGTTTGATGCCGTGGTTCATGAGCTTGGGGCTCAGAATGTGAAGGTGTTGCTTGATAACCATGTGAGTTATCCAAAGTGGTGATGCAATGATAATGATGATAATGGCTTCTTCTATGATAGGCACTTTAATCCTCAGGAATGGGTGCATGGCCTTACTTTGGCAGCCGAGCACTTCAGTGGAAATCATGCTGTATGTATTATATTGCTAATTTGTCCTTTTTTTCTTTTTTGGTCATACTATTCACTTTATCCATATAATTGTCTCAATTTTAAGTTATGGTTCCTATAAAAAAGTGTAAGTTTTAGTCCCTACAAATTGTTTTTGCAGTTTATCATTGTCAGAAGTTTCTGTAAATAGTTTAACCTTTTTCTTTTTCTCTATCCAATGCTAAAAATTGAATATAACATGACTTTATTGTGAATAATTTTTGTTTACTAACAGGTCGTGGCAATGAGTTTGAGAAATGAATTGCATGGTCCACGCCAAAATCTACGAGATTGGTACAGGTACATGAGCCAAGGAGCACTAGCCATACACAAGGCAAACCCAAATGTGCTTGTGGTTATCTCAGGTTTGAACTATGACACTGAGTTGCAGTTTCTTAAAAGTAAACCATTGAAGATAGGCTTAGGTAAGAAAATGGTGTTTGAGACACATTTGTATTCATGGTCTGGAATTGGGACACTCAAATTGAAACAGATATGGACAAAACAACCACTGAATAGGATTTGTGCCAATAGCATTAAGGGAATAGACCACAGAGCTGGGTTCCTTACCGCTGGCAAGAATGCAAGTCCTTTGATCTTTACAGAGTTTGGGTTTGATGAGACAGGTTCTTCAGTGGAAGACAACAGGTTCTTGACATGCCTTCAAACCTATCTTGTTGGAAGAGATTTGGACTGGGGATTGGGGGCATTTCAAGGTAGCTACTATGTAAGAGGTGAGTAGGTCCAAGTTGGTGAGCCATTTGGTGTAATGGACCAGACTTGGCATCACCTGAGTAACCCCAACTTCACTGACAAGTTCCAACTTCTACAAAGGAAGAATCAAGGTAAGCTTTTTGACTTTTGAGTTAATCATGATTTATTAAATATAGTTATTATATCGAGTTATTAAATATAATTATTATATCAAGGGTTTATCTCGGTTGAACAATATATATGAGTTATTATAATCATTCCGATATTTTTATTCAATTCCTAAGAATAAAAAAAATGTAAATATTATAAAAGTAAAAAGACTTACCTTGGTTCATAGGCATGTGCAGAAAGGCCAGTATCAATATCCTATTCCTATCTTGTATTTAACATGTGTGTTTTTATGCAGAACCTTCCTCAAAGGTCCCCAGCTTATATATCTTGTACCACCCACTATCTGGCCAATGTGCCCAAGTGAATGGCAAAAATGAACTTGAAGTTGGTAGCTGTACGTGAGAGCAAAAACAGATGGGTTCGTAGTAGAAATGGGACTGAAATCCTTTTACATGGCACTAAGAAGTGCTTAACCGCAGCCGCTGAAGGGCTTTCAGTTGTTGTTTCTGATGAGTGCCAAAGCAAAAACAGTTCTTGGGAAACTGTCTCACTATCTAAACTTCACTTGGCTACTACGGATCAACATGAGAAGCAACTTTGCTTACAGAAGGATTCTAACTCATCCAGCATTGTGACTTCAAAATGTATCTGCATAAAAGATGATTCTCAATGTCTTGATGATCCCCAAAGCCAGTGGTTTCAGCTTGTTGCCACCAATGTGTAGCCCAGGTTAACTGGTTTAAGATTAGGATTGCATAAATTAAATTTATTATTATTATTATTTTATATTTAGTCCTGTAGAATTGCTGTATCACTAGAGCATCCAGTGATATATTTAGGTTTATTGAAATCTCATCATAATAAAATAGGATGTTTGATGATAAATTTTCTTTTTTTGCTGTTGAAGATTATAGTAGAACTAGTTTATCTTCATGATTTCATTTAAATATAATAGGTTCATCCTTGTAGAATGAGTTACGTTGCCAATAATTCAATTATGTTCCCATTAAATCCCACTTAAACCATTGTTTGACCAACACAAAATAATTCAATATGACAACTTTTTCTCTTAATGAAACACTATAGAGTAGGTATATTTGTATTCAGGGCACATGTTTACTAGTGTTGATTAAAATTAAATAACTAAAGGCCGCACCTTTTTTTTAATTTTAATTTTTTTAGTATATATCTTAACATTAATATTGCATACATTATTAGATGAATGATATTTAAGTGTTATTTTTTTAGTTTAAATATGGTTTTTAGCCCCTCAAATATGAGTTATTTTAAAGTTGTTTGAATTTAAAATTATTTTTATTAGTTTCTCAAATCCACAAAATTTTTATTTTTACACAAAGTGTGAATCAAATAAGAAATAAAAAATTCAAAATTTTTGACATTTTTTCACTATTATAATTTATTTTTCTATTTTATATTTTAAAGTTGGATAATTTAAAATTATCAAAATGAAGTCAATAAAAAAATTAAAACAATTTTTAAAACGATTAATGGATTTTTAATTTTTTTACTAAATTGATTATGATAATTTTTAACTACACTAATTTAAAATGTAAAATAGAAAATTAAATTTTGTCGGTAAAAAATTGTCACAAATTGTAAATTTTTTATTTCATATTTGACTGTGCAGTGCAAAAAGACTAAAAAGAATATTTTATAGATTTCAAGGACTAAAAAAAATTTAAATTTATATTTGAAAGACTAAAAACAATAATTCAACTATTAAAAACATATTTAAGTCTTTGCTTTCTTTCTTATTTTTTCTATCTTTCATTCTCCTTTTATATTCTATATTATTTTCTCTTTTTAGTCAAAGTATTTTAATATAATTTATTTTTCTTTTGTCATCCGTTATTGGTATTTTAAAACCTATAAATAATTACATTTACAATACTTTATCCCTTACATTAATTTATTATAAATTATTTGAGAAATAAAATTTATTTATTCACATTTGTCAATGGAATAAACTTAATTACAAACAATATATATATATATATATATATATATATATATATATATATATATATATATATATATATATATATATAGACCTAACAGTTTAAATATTGGAAACATGAGAGAGGGAAAACCATTTGCATGCATTCATGCATCCCCGTGTTTTCAGTTTGGGTAGCTACTAAATATTTGTTGGTTTAGTTGATTAAATCCTGCATAATTTCCTGTGGATTAATGGTGCACTTTATTTTTGTTGTCGTCGAAAAGGGGTGAAATATCAGATTGGAATATAATAGTACGTCAAAATTATGAGTTGGCCATAGAATGTGTGGAAGTTAATTTCTTTGGAGCAGAAAGTGTAACTGAAGCTCTTCTTCTCCTGCTCCAACTATCCACTTCACCTAGGATTGTCAATGTCTCTTCTAGAATAGGAGTATTGAAGGTAAAACTATTTCCTAATTTAACCATATATAGGCATTTTATATTTTTTTCCAGCTTCATTTTCTTAGAAAAAATAATCATTTCAACCGATCAGAAATTATTTTTAATATAATTTTTAAAATATTAATATAAAAATCAACAAATTTATCATAATTAGTGTTAAATTATACTTAAATTATATATTTTACCATAATAATATGTGATTAAATAACAACTTAAAAAAATAGTTTGGTTGTCAATGCATTATACTTAAATTCTATATTTTACCATTTTTCTTGTTTTGTTGTTTCAGAATATACCAAATGAGTGGGCAAGAGGAGTGTTTGGTGACATTGAAAACCTTACAAACAAAAAGCTTCATGTGATGCTTAGGGAGTTTCTGAAAGACTACGTACAAAGAAGGATCATTGGAATCGAAGAACTGGCCACCTGTTCTTTCCGGTTACACCATGTCAAAAACAGCCTTAAATTCCTACACAAGGATGCTGGCTAAGAAGTTCCCACGTTTTCGCATAAATTGCTTGTGCCCTGGCTTTGTCAAAACAGATATAAACCATTATGTTGGCTTTTTAACCATTGATGAAGGTGCTGAGTGTCCTGCCAGGCTTGCATTGTTACCGGATAATGGTCCTTCTGGTCTCTTTTTCTTAAGGGAGGAAGTACTTTCCTTTGTTTGAACAACATGGCTATCTACTTTAATTTTCGCACTGTTGTATGTATTTTTAGAGCTAGCAAACTTTCTGTCTGTGATTCTATGTCAATAATTTGTAGACATACCAAACTGTTTGATTCTTATATATATATAATATATACTAGCTAAGAAATGATATTTTTCTTTGAATATGAGACATATCAAACTGTTGTTTACCACAAAACATGTGGATCAACGGGTGGGATGTTCTAATAAACTCAGAATAAGATTGTGTTTGATAAAAGATACTTTTTGTTTAAACCTAATGAAGACTTACCAAATTGGATGCCTTAAGGTGTAAAGTTTTGAGTTTTTTATAATCTCATTATCTTTGGACTCTAGTGTGGGCACCCCCGTTGGACTGCTATGGAATATTTTAGAATAATTTTTATAATAATTATTTAAAATTTTATATTTAAAATAAATTTTTATATTCACTTTTTTTTACTAATAATGTATGAAAATATTACCAAACTTTTTTTTTCCTAAATTTTAAATATATGTTATGATCATTGCATAGTAAAGTAATATGTTGTGTATTTTCCATATGCATAATGTTGTTATATGTAAATAAGAATGTGTTTTCCTCTAATTTGTTTCGTCCAATAATAAGGATTGAAAGCATTAATAGATTGATTTGGTCTAGTTGAGGAGATTTTTGTTGGTTTATGTTCATGTGTGAAAATACACTTAGGGGTCCTAAAGTTAATTGAAAACTCAAGTCCAAAAGCGAGTCACTTCAAGCTGTATTCGAAAAGAATATTTTGTTCCCCGAAACATAGAACTTGTCACCGTCCAAAAGAAAAAGGGCAGCCAGCTGTCATGTTCACATGGTAATTTTCACAATGAAGGTGTCATTTTTTTTGAAAAAAAAAGGTATCATAGTAGCATAGATAAGCAATTTTTTTTGGATTAATTATACACCTAGTCAACATAAGTTATAGGATTCATTGGCGCAAAAGCAAGCCTGGTCCTCCTACTATTTAGTTTAAAAATGTCTATTTCGGCCTCTTTATTTGTAAGAGTAACTCTTGGATGAACACAAACTTAACACAACTAATTAAAAAACTGCACCTCATTAAAAAAAAAAATGCAAGCCGGCCGTGACAAACTTGAAGAGAGGAAGTGCCTCACTTATTAGTATTATTTCTTCCTCCCATTAACAAACTCTCTTGGTCAATAATTTCTATATATTTTAGCAGTGTAAGAAACATATATTTAGAGCCCAGGTACACAATTTTTTTGGTCCCATCTCATCTATGATGTACACCAAATTTGACTGACAATTGTTGGAAAAAAAAACCTTGACCGGTAATCACCAAATTAACTTTTGAGTTTTAAATGTGCAATATGTAATGTAGTAAGTATCCTTTGACTAGTAACATCACTTCTCTACTTTTAGATGTGGAATATGCAATGTTTGTAGTAAGTATCCTTTTTAAATAATTAACTAGTCATGATAATGATTTTGACATTTTAAAAGATTATTTTTTTCTAAAATATTCTTCTATGGGAGATAATTCTTCTCGAGCATAGTAAAATTACTATGAGCACACATTCTTTCTCTTATTATTTAATGCAATTATATATATAAGAGTTGAACCCCAAATGAAACTGGATTTAAATTTGTTAGATAATGTTTTGGATTTAAACTTTATGAATGAAAAAATGATTGAAAAAAAAATCTCTTAAAGATAATAAATCAAGTTCTATGAAGATATGATTAATCATTAGAAAAATTGGTGAAACTTTACACCATGATTATCTAAATTGAAATTTTATTCTTTACAAAAATATTTTAAAATAATTTAGTTTTTCTCAAATATTACAATAATTTCAAACACATTTTTTTATCATTTTAATTATAAGATATTTTCTCAAGAATTTTCTTGAATTGAATGAGTCGTAATATACTGTGAAAATTAATTTCGTCCCATAGAAAAAAAAGTTATTTAGCCACTTATTCCTGTTATAGTCATTTATCATTTCCCATAAAATATAGACAAAAATGATTACTTCGCACTACAATTTTGACTAGCACCATACTTTTTATGTCTTTTCCAAATACATTTTCTTGGCTATGGTATCTATCTGCCGCTGCGTCATTACTATAAAATAGTCGTTTGAACATCATGTATAGAAATTGAACTCTTGAATAAAGACAAGTGATAGAGACATAAACTGAAACTCTTTTATTAGCACTTGTGTTAGGCTTATTAGTCCACTCATATTTTCAGGCACTTCTCTCATTCAAGAGTAATGGCAGAAGCAACAAAAGGGTACTCAACATTTTTCTTGGCCTCCCCCTTTCTTCAACGTACTCTGAATTTAAAATTTAACAAGAAGCTTCATATTAAAACAATAACATAGTGACTCATATCAATGCTACCTTAACTTGTTAAATTGTTTTCTAGGTATGCTGTGGTCACTGGAGCAAATAAGGGAATTGGATTTGCAATATGCAAGCAATTGGCTTCTAATGGGATCACTGTGGTGTTGACAGCCAGAGATGAGAAGAGGGGTCTTCAAGCTGTCGAGAAACTCCAAGAGCTTGGTCTTTCTGGCCATGTGGGTTTTCATCAACTTGATGTTACAGACCCTGCAGGAATAAGATCACTTGCAGATTTCATCAGGAACAAATTTGGAAAACTAGATATCTTGGTAAGAAATTTCTTTTGGCTTCTTTTTGTTTCTAATGTTATCATCATTCTTTGTAAGATTAGTGGATAGAGTAACATAAGTAATACCCAACTTTATTAGCAACATTCTCTCTAACACATTCTTTATTATTAATTGGATGTTGTTGAGATTTGTAAAATAGTGTAAGTCTCTTTATTTATTGAATTTTGTTCATAATTTTGTGATTTATATTAAATTTCATCCAGTACTAGAGTATTGGAAGAAGTGTATTAGGGAATATTGTTTAACTCCTCTTTTCTATGGCATCAACACATATCCATCTCTTCTACAACATTCTCATTATTTTGAAAAGTAAATGAAACTTACAACACTCCTACTATGGTAACTTGGCTGTATATTTCATCTTTACATTACCATCCCTGTTCTGCCTTGTACCAAAACATGTTTTATTTTAAAGGATTAAAACAGTTGATCAATCTGGTTTAAGTTCGTTGCATTTCATTTGCTTAAAGTAATATGTTCTTAGCTTTAACACGTTATACATCAACATAAACTGGTTCCAATAATGATGTATACTTGATTGTGCAAGTAGCCATTCTGAATGAGCAGAAATATTTGAAACTTGGAAATTTGTGTAGGTAAACAATGCTGGAATTCCTGGAGCACAATTGGACGGGGAGGCTTTGGCTGCTGCTGGCATTATGGTATGATTTTAAAATTTGAGGCAGTTTTATTTAAAATTAATTAGGGAATAATTTCTAGCATTGGAAAAGGATATTTAGTGTAACTGTTATTGCAAATTGCATAGATTAGCTGCATCGTGTATTAGTGTTGAATATTGTGAACCAATGCTAAAGAAGAAAGTTGAATAAAAGCACTAGGACAAATTGTTTATTGAAATGTGAATATGTTGATGACAGTTCACTTCATGAACTTTTCCTTTCTCGGTATTAAACAATTTTTTTTAATTGATACCTAATGCTGCGTGTAGCAAGTGCAATTGTGTTGCTTTGGTGAATTATTTTTCCCATCTAATAAAGAAAGAAATTGAAAATTTGTACATAACTTAATCAAGAATTAAAATTTTCACATCATGCCTTGCACTTGATGTTTCCCTTATCAACTCATTTAAAAGAAATCAAGTTTATTGTTTGTTTTTTTGGTTGCAGGAAAATGCTGGCCGCATTGATTGGAGTAAAATAGTAACTGATACCTATGAATTAGCTGAAGCAGGTGTTAAAACAAACTACTATGGAGCCAAGGAATTGACCAAAGCACTTATTCCCCTTCTCCAGTTTTCAGACTCCCCAAAAATCGTCAATGTTTCCTCATCCATGGGAAGGCTAGAGGTATTTGCGTGAGATACAGTGATACTAGTAATTAACTCTTGCTACTCTCTTTGATAGCTTAATTGGGCTAGCAAATTGATACTAGCTTTTGAAAGTATTAATGTTAGTTGTTAAAATTGTATTTGCAACAAGATATATATCTAATTATGTATGTCTTCTATATTAAATGATTCTGTTAATTGATTTATTGTTTATTAGTGCAATTGAAGGTGATGCTTATTCTCGTGTAATATTTTGTTTTTACAGCATATACCAAATGGATGGCCTAAAGAAGTACTGAGTGATGTTGAGAACCTTACAGAAGAAAAGATTGATGACATTTTGAATGAATTTCTAAAGGATTTTAAAGAGGGTTCACTAGAAACCAAAGGCTGGCCTCTTGCTATGCCGGCATATAGTGTCTCAAAAGCTGCTTTGAATGCCTTCACAAGGATTCTGGCCAAGAATTACCCCTCATTCTACATCAATGCTCTTTGTCCTGGCTATGTCAAAACAGATATAAACAGCAATACTGGTTTTCTTACACCTGATGAAGGTGCTGAAGCTGCAGTGCGATTGGCACTGCTACCTGATGGTAGTCCTTCGGGTCAGTTTTTCTTTAGAGGTGAAGAGAAACCATTTTGATAATAGATATATTGTTGCTAGGAAAAAAAAGGTTAATGAATAATTCATGAAGCCATGTTTGTTGCTAGAGTTTAAAAAACTTCACATTAACTCTTGGTAGTCCTGTTTTAAATTAGTTTTTCTTGTAATAAACATAACGAATTATGTCTAGACATTAATGATGTTCATCATGTTCAAGCTAGTTTTACTTTCTATCAAATAAATGAGCAATGTTTAAATTAATGTATCAAGTGTGCTTGATTTGTGCAAAATGGGAGTTAAAAGGAAATTTTGGACTGGAAACAATTATTCTGTTTGAAGTTTTGTGAAATGGTCTCGAGTTCTATTCTCATCTCTATCATTTTATAATATTTTTTAAATTATAAATCATTTTGGGATTATGAAATTTTTTAAATTAATGTTGGAAGATTGCTATTGTATGATATATATGTGTGTGTGCGTGCGTGCATGTGCCTCGTAGATAATGTTAGAAGTAAACTTGTAGCTTACAAATAAATACAAGACAAAAGATAATTGTACCTCGTAGATAATGTATGATTTTGTAAATAATTAACTAACTGTCAATAGATAATGGTATTCAAATATATTAAAATATTAATAGGTTAGAGATAATATGTCAGTTAGTGAGCCTGGTTGCTAAGGGTTGAGTGCCCCTGTTACAAGACTGCCCTGTAAAGTTGACATGTGTCTCAGAGTGTCATGTGTATTTTATAGAGTCATGGACAATACAGAAAACAAGAGAATATGAAACAATAGGAACATCATTGATTCGATTACATACAACGTTTGTTGGTTTGTATTAGAAGCATTTGTATCACAGTGTGACTTATGTTTCAAAATAGCTCTGGAAATTGTTATAAAGAAATTAAAATAGTTTTGGAGAGTTCTTATATAAAATCTTTCTTATTAGTTTTGTAAATGTCCAGGTCCTTTTAACACCATTGATTTGATTACATACAAAGTTTATTAGAAGTGTTTATATCATAGTGTCACCTATGTTCCTTCAATTTTTTGTATTCTTCCTTTGTCCATTTTTAAGTTTCTCATCATTTTTTCTTATTAGTATTGTGCCTTTTTTTTTAACACTAAACAACTCTCCTCGAGCATTCTAATTACTTTCCATACAAGAATTGCTAGAGTAATTAATTACTAAACTTTAGCTAACGTGGTAGTGGAACAAGCTTTGTATAATGTAGAGAGACTAAGAATTTCCCACCGGTGAAGCTCAATCAAGAAAGATCTAACAACAAAATTTTGTAGAAGGCACTTGAACTAAACCACATGAAAGCTAATTTTCATGCAAATTAAAGTTAGGAAAGGAGTTTGCATAGGACCTAGAGTCATATTCAAGTATCATGAAGGCTAACTACTCATTTCCTTCCACATATATTCTTACAATATCCAAGGAGCTGAGGCCCTAGCACTAAGGTGTAGTATTGAGATGATTGCTACTTTGCATTTCACTGATGTTATTTATGAGACATATTGTCAAGAGGTTTCACATTCTCAGAAAAAAAAAAAAAAAAAGGTCTACGCATAATATGATGCAATCCTACCCCCAAGGGCATTGGATAGAAGACTCCAAGAAGATTATGTCAAAGATGCAAGAGAAGGCCATAAGGTTCTCATGAGTCTTAGAATAGATTTTGGGCCCATAGACTAAATATGAGCCCACTTATCTTTGTACATATTAGATTAGGATTTCATTATTTTTGGGCCTTGTATTTAGGGCTCCATAATGTATGTAGGGTACCCTAGAAATGTAGGATTTTTCAACCCTTGTATTTTAGGGCACCTAAACTAGTTTTTGTATTAGAGGTAGTTTTGTAATTTCACATGCATTAAGTGAATATTTGATGTGTGTGTTGAGAAATAAATTTAAGTGAATTGGGAGAAGCTCAATCCAATTAAATTTTAGAGGGGGAGGTGAACATTTGCTTGTTACACCCCATTGCCACATCATATAGTCACACTTTGTGCATGTCCTTCATGCTTTACATGCCTCATGACACTTAAACACACTTAATTGAGAATCTTGGACTTGATCTTGGATTAGTAGGTTGAACCATAGCTAAAATTCACTAATCATAATTAGTGAAATTTTGGCTCCAAAATTTGGCTCCACAAATTCAATTTCAAATTCAAGTGAAATTTGAATAGAAATTCAAATTTCCCTCTAATTTTGTGTGACACTTAGGCTATAAATAGAGGTCATGTGTGTGCATTTTTTCAACTTTGATCATTTGAGAATTAAACTTCAATATTCAGACCTCTTTTGAGGCACAAAATTTTGTGTTCCTTCTCTCCCTCTCCCTCCATTCATCTTCTTTTACCTTCAAGCTCTTATCCATGGCTTCCTATGGTGGTGAGCTTCTTCTAAACTCATCTTTTCCTTGAAGTGGCGTCTCCTCTCAACTCTTCTTCTCCATTCTGCCGCCATTAAAATTCAAGAAGCAAATGACTCCATTGATGAAGAAGATTCAAGGCCTACAAGCTCCAATGGAGCTACATCATAATCTTACTTATTTTGATGTGATTACATGTGACTTTCAATAGCTAAATTATGCAGCAAAATGACTCAGTTTATTGTGTGCGAGAAAATGGGTAGCAAAGAGATTGATGTCTTGGCTTCTTTAACTTTTCGGTCTAAGGATAATTTTTGGATAGGAGAAGTTGTCCCTCAAGTGTCAAATATTGTCCATGTTGGTGTATTAAACTATTTTGAGTCGTTTGATTAATATACAATTTTCCTTGTGACACCCTCTACCTCATACATATATGTACTAATAATAAAAGGAATAAGAAATTATAATTAATTAAAAGTTCTTAAAACACATTTAAATAAAAATCTTTCAAAAGGGTAAAAGGCTCACATTCACTTTTCTCGCATCATAATAAAACTTATCCAAATAAATAATAAAATCATCTCAGCTCAAACAAGGTCATCCAAGACCTCATGCAATTAATACAGAAACATATATCCAAATGTCACATCCTATCAGAGCAATGTGTTCCTGCGTCCTCTAGCATGAGGTTCTCCAAACCCTTCACCTAACCATTTGTTTCCACGAACACAAAGTTCGAGATCATCACATGATCCAAACATAAATAGCACACGGGGAGTGAGTTATCACATTCCTAACTAATAAAGAGAAACGAGACAACTAGATATACATATCATATAAATGAGATACAACTTACTTAAACATAGCTCACGTAATTTCACCATTTTATCGCATAACATCACATCACAACACAACACGTCTCATTCGTTTTCACATCATTCACATATTCATAGATCAAAACACAATATTACTAAATCAATCAATATTAATAAATACACAAGTGTTATACAATAGATGCACCAAGACTCAAGCCTATATGCAATGTGGTACCATGTAAGTGAAAAACCACCTTGAGGCTCTTAGGAGTACATAACAAGATATACCACACAATGGGTATGTCAGATCACTCTCACTAAGTAAAATCATAAGGTGACCAGTCAAGTCATTCCGTTTTGCGAGAATGATCCAACCATATAGGATCAACATAGGCTTAAAGGAGTACTCAAATTGAGTGTCTTTACCCCCAAGGCCTAGATTTTGAAGAATCCGTTAGGGCCTCTCACCTTCGTAATTCAGGTCCAACCCCTAAAATAATTTTTTTTCACGCAGACATTGCCCATGAATTATACAATACTCATGATTTCACACTCGTGTTTCAAACACGTTAACACATTGCACTACAATTTAACATTAATTCCTAACTAGGAAACCTACATTTTCCCTATAACACTGCGCATAAACACTTTTCTCAAGGTAAACATTGGTCGAATTATTATATAATTCATAGCTCACAACACAAGTATTGTCACATCAAGTGTTAACCACACACTTATTCACAACTAAATCTCATGTTCACAATTTCACATTTCATAATGTCACAATCCACCATCACGTGTTTACGTGTATCGCACAAATTAACACATGTTCAACTTTGCACTTATACTCAATCTCAATAACAATATTATAATTTCAAAGCAACATGTTATCCCATAATTCTTCACATTTAATTTATCACTTATACACAGTTTTAATCACAATTTCATGATTTCAATATAACTATTTATCACATTAATCCTATCAAAAACACAAACAAATTATACAAAAATGTTTCTCCTAAGGATTCATACACATGTTCATTATAATCTCAATTGCGATAAACTCATCCCTTACCTCTAAGTAGGCTCACGTGTGTTCCGGCAGCGATAGCGGCATCTTGAATGGTTTCCTGACATTCCTCAAACTTTTTCTCTTGTTGCTCTGATAAGGTTTCCAAACATTAGAGAGAAAGAGAAGAGATTGAAGTTTTCATTCCACTGTCTGTGTGCAATGAGTATTTCTTTCTCCCTTAACAAATTTTGCAAATCCCAACGGTGAAGCTGTGCGAAAATAAATTTCAAACCTGGTGTCCAGATTTCAAAATTATCCAACGGTTAACAAGTCTATGATCATAGTTTTACTAGGATAGGTTTTGGGTCTCTACAGGAAAACAGAAAGTTACAATGCGAAGGCAATTTCTATCACCTCCGACATTTTTTTAAATTTCCAACGATGAGAATGTTTGCAAATGAGTTATGAACCCGGTGCTCAAATTTTACAATGATCCATCACTTAACGAGTCTGAGATCATCATTTTATTGAAACAGATTTGAGTATATGCGGGAAAAAGAGATAGTTTTGGGAGGAGGAGGAGGAGAAGGAAAAAAAATGAAATTAAGAGGAAGAAAAAACACATAAATTATCGCCAATCTAAAAATTGACCTAACATGTCTTTATTTATAACTAAGTACTATAAGTCTATTGTTTACTCTATTTTTTTTATTTTATAAAAAAGATCTCTATTTTATTTCTTATCAAATGAATAAATAAAATATCTCTCTTTCTTTCTTCCTTCAAACCATTATTGTAATAAAATTATTTCTCCTTATTTATCTAATTATAAAAGCCTCACCATTTTTTTAAAACTCTATTTATTTTTAACTAAAATCTTTTTTAATTTATTTTACAAAAAATTAGGTGTTACATTCTCTCTTTAAATAAAAAAATTGGTATCTATCATATCTTTGTCCCTTCGTCAATATAATTTTTGCATTTTTTAATAATGCCTTAGTGTACATCTTATAATTTTCTTTCCTTATATTTATTACTTTCATTCTCAATACTTCAGTTTTGTATGAGTTTACCTAACAATTCTCAAAAGGCAATCCTTCAATGACATTTCTCACATGACTTTGTTTATTTCACATAATTTGTTTCCAATACTGCAATACCAGAGGAGATTTGAATGCTGACAGAAGTTCTCGTGAATGAATGGATCCACTTATAGGATGTAGGAGTAAGCAAGTTGAACATCACATCCATTCCATTTTCTCGTGTAGCAATATTCTTGCATCTCATGTTTATATTAGTCACATGATAGTATCCCTATAGACAAATTAGGGAAGCAAATAGAAATTATTATTCACATTAAGTGACCACTAATAGTCATGGCATGTGTGGTGTGTGACTCAAAATCACTAAAGGCACAAATGAGAAGGTTTTAAGTGATGTTGTCATAACTGAATTCAGTTGTCATAACTGAATTGATTTTGGCACCAAAGTATAGTCTTTGTTTCTAGGACTAGCATTTAGAGTGTATATATGTTTGATCATGTTATTCATGGATGGCTGGCTGAAAAACAGAGTAGTTGCAAAAAATTCAGAGAGTTCATAAGGAGATAGTGAGTTAGGTGAGAGTTCATAAGGAGATAGTGAGTTAGGTGATTGAAAGAGGTTTTGTTAGAAAGAAACCGAGAGAGATCAAGTTAGTTGCTGCTTGTATTGAACTTGTAATTTTCATGATCAATGTGATGACGATGAGTTGTCATTTCCCGTAGATGTAGACACATTGCTGAACCACGTTAAATCTTGTGTAAATCTTTGCATTCTTGCTTTGCTATGCTTGTTTTCTGTTTTCTGGTTTTTACATCTTGTGCAGGTTCTAAGAGAAGTGGAACTAATAGCGGACCACAACAACATGTGAGAAAGAAATTTGAGTGTACCAGTGTTAAACTATGATTCTTTATAATGACAACCAAGGATCATAAAGAGGATAACATTTGGTGACTATTGAATGCGTTGGAACTTGGCATATTTTCATTGTATAAAATCCTTAAAATAAGGTTACAAATGATGAGTCAAATTATGAATCATTAAGCTAATCAAAGTACCATGCTAGATGTCACGTGTTATATAAAACAAGAGAATATGAAACAACAAGAATATCATCCTTAGAAGAAATTTAAGATTAATCAAAATTGTGCCATATATTTCTGGTCAAACACTCTAATGAAACATCAACTCTGACGCGATAGAAATTTATTAATCCTAACCTTTCTTGAACTATTTCAAACATAGTCACTGACTATATATTCAACAATTTCAAACAATATGTAAATGAGCAAATATCAATATAAACAATCATGATAGTTTTGAATAATTATGCCACTACATGGAACCTAATGTTCTTGGTTGGTGTGGTCAGGGACTCAAGGATGAATTCCATGTAACTGTTGCATTGCAAGATTTGGAAAAGAAACCTGATTCTGGTGATTGATGTGGTCAGGGACTGAACGGTGAACTCCATGTAACCGTTGCATTGCAAGATTAATTGGGAGAGAAAGAGCCTGATTTTGATGTGGTCAGGAACATAGAGAGATGCATTCCAAGTAACCCTTGCATTGCAAGATTTGAAGAAGCAACCTGATTCTGCTGATTGATGTGCTGAGGGACTGAATAAAGAATTCCATGGAACGGCTGCATGGCAAAATTGGAAGAAAAAAACTGATTCTGATGATTGAAGTGGTCAGGGGCTGAGAGATGCATTGGAAGATTTGAATAGGAAACCTGATTCTGGTGGTTGTCTGGAAAGGGATGGGTCTTGTAAGGTAATGTCATGAATGCTTATCAACCTTTGTTGTAATGTTTATCCAATCTCCCCTTGGATATATCTAAGTCCCAAGAGAAATGGCACAAATATGTTAATGATTGAGAGAAAAAGAATCAAAGAACAATGTTAAGAAAGAAAACAGTACATGTGTTCTCCTTGACTCCATCTCCCACGCCGAGTGAGTCTTATTCCCTTGATCCAATGGAGGAAGCTCGCTCCTGACATTATTCTCTTCTAACACTTCCAATTCAACTTTTCTTCTTTCTTTCATCACCCAGTTCCCTTTATATAGGCTTTGGCATTGGGCACCCAATCAAGTAAAATATTTGTAATCTTCTTCTACCAGATATGTAAAATATCATCTATTACTTAAAAGTCTTAAAATAGATGAATAAAAATATCTTTATAGCTTCTATTTCTTATAGCTTCTATTTCTTATTATTAATTTAGTTCTATTAAATATTTTGTAGTTATGAAAACAGTATTGTATCTATTTTATGATAAAACGGTACTTTAATTTTCATGTATTGGCAGGTTTTTTTTTTTTTTTTTTTTTTACCAACAACCAGTTAGAAATTATTCACAATATCACTATTTGACATTTATTATAAAAACTCAACTAAAAAATTACTGGATATGATTATTTTTAATTAGATAACAATTTTTTATAGTTTTAGTGTATTTTCATCAACTTTTAAAGTATTTTTAAAAATTTATCATTTTATTAATTTCTTTTTATACAAAATTAAGTTAAATTTTAAAAGTATAAATTGAAAAATATCGTATGAAAGTGAAATAGTTCATCGATGTGTCTATTTTTCTCATTAATAAAATATATTTATCTTGAAATCAAGTAGACAATTACAACTGATTTTTTTTATATGAATGTTATTTTTAACTATTGATTTCTTTTAAAAAAAATATGAAATTCAATTAAAAATAAAGATATAAAAAAGATAGATTAAAAGATATAAAAACTAAGAAAACTAAGTAGATAATTATAATTAAAGATAAATAAAATAGATTAAAAGATGTAACTGAATAAAAAAATAAGTACACAATTACAAATAAAAATAAATAAGATAGATTAGAAGATGTAACAGAATGCGAAAATCAAGTAGACAATTACAAATAAAAATGAAAAAAATATTTTTTTCAGTCTAATAGTTAAATCAAATTTTTTGAAAGGATAAAATTTAAAATAAAATTAAATACTCCATCTATAATTTTAGGATAAGACATGCGATTCAATGTGAGTGATGAGTACTACTAAAATTACTCATGTGAAACTATTCTCAAATATATGGGATTGCAGAAGCTTTTTTTCCATATGTGTACCTTTTAAATATGATATATTCCTAAATTATATTACTTTAGCAAAAACTAGTCTTGGACGCGTGCACACGCAGGGGATACTGTACTCTGCTATGCAATTTTGTTTTGTTTAGCATAAAAAATTATTTGTATTTTTTAAAACTATTTTTTATGAATAAAAATGATTTTTTTGTGCTGTTTTTTTATATTGTAAGTTTCAAAAATTCTCATTTAACCCTTATTTAAACAAACGTGTCAACAATATATGATAGTTAAAATCATATAATTGGACCAACAATTTATTTATCTAAAAAATAAATAAAAATAACTTATAAAGTTTGATAACTTTACCTTATTCAATTATAATTTAATTAATGAATAAGATGTACACAAATAATATTGTTGTTTGATCACAAAATTATCATAATAAATTTATTATTTGTTTTAACAATTGGTTTATAAGTTATACGGGAGAAAAATTTATGATACATTAATGATACAAAGAATTTTACAAATAGAAAGTGAGAGATAATATCACATAATTGTTATGAGTCGTTTGATATTAGAAGATCCTATAATTTTAAGAAGTCTTGGCAATATTTATATATTCTTTTAAAATGAATGAAAAACTTTGATAATTTTATCATTTTTAACTATAATCTAATAAATGAAGAATATATGTACATTTATATTGTTACTCTATCATAAAATTATCATATGTGATAAATTTATTAATTTTTATAGTAAGTATATGAAAAGTTTTTCATAATGTTTTATAATAATAATTTTATAAGCTATACTAAAAAAATCTGATTGATTAATAATTAAAAAAAATTAAAAGAAATTAAACTTTTGAATAAAGGTCTATATAAAATTTCTTACACTACTTGAATTGTTGATTATATTATATAAAAATTTTCATACCACTAAATTATTGTATCTATTATTATATTGTATCTTTGGATTTGGATAAAAGATTTTCCCACCTTGATAGTGATTTTAGTAAACTATATTTTTTAATATATTTATATATAATTTTAAAGTGAATGAAAATACAGAGAAAATGACTGGATCGATTTTGGATATGGTTCACTATTGAATGTTAGCATAAGGTAGTAAAATTCAAAAATTATTTTAAAAATTGTACTAAAGATACATAACACTTTTTATACTAAACATAAGAAAATTGCAAAATAAAATAAGTTATTATTAATCGTAACTTTTCTTGAACAATTTCAAACAATGTAAATGAGCAAATATCAATATAAACAATCATGCTAGTTTTGATTAATTGTGGCACTGCATGGAACCTAATGTTGCTGGTTCGTGTGGTGAGGGACTGAAGGATGAATTCCATGTAACTGTTGCATTACAAGATTTGGAGAAGAAACCTGATTGTGCTTATTGATGAAGGGTGATTGCAAGATTGGGAGAAACAGTCTGATTCTGCTGATTGATGTGGTCGGGGACAGAGAGATGCATTCCAAGTAACTCTTGCATTGCAAGATTTGAAGAAAAAACCTGGTTTTGGTGATTGAAGTGGTGAGGGACTGAGATGCATTGGAAGATTTGAGGAAGAAACCTGATGTGGTGAGGGAATGAGTGATACATTGCAAGATTGATGTTTGGAGAAGCAAGCAAATTCTAGAAATAAGACATGATAAAAATGAAAATAAAAATAAAAAATGAAAAAATAATTTTTGGGTCTAATAGTTAAATCAATTTTTTTTGGAAGGATAAAAATTAAAATAAAATTAAATATTCAACTTAGATAAGACATGTGTGAGTGATAAGTACTACTTATGTGAAACTCAAATATCTGGAGTTGCAGTACCAAACATTGATTTTGGTTAACCAAACATTGATTTTGGTTAACTAAACATTGATTTTAGTTAACTCTGCTTTTGGTTGCAAACCATTCCTAGATTAACCCATCTACAAACTTTGACAAAACAACGCCCTGTAAAAGAAAATGGCTAACTAAACATTGATTCTACACCAAACCATTGTATCCCTTTATAGTGAAACCAACCAGCATAATTAATATTGATTCGTTAAATTCTGCAATCTTGAAACTTTGATTGTACACCAGACCATTATACTTTATAATCTTAGCAGTTGAAACCTAGGACACTGCCAATGGCATACAACATGATATAATGTATAATTATAAGATAAATTTGCAACTTGACAATGATATGATGTAAAATTGCAAATACAGCATGATATAATATAATGTGCTTGAAAAATACTCAATAAACATGGTGTATTGTGCAGAATCAGAAACTGAAACCATGATAATGATGTGATCCAAATACAACATAATATAATGTTCTTGAAATAGGCTTAATAAATTGAGAAGCAAAAGCAATGCATGTTGCCCTCAAACCATGAAATTGCATTCCTAATCAAAAGGAAGCCACATCACTCCGGTAATAGAAAAGGCCAGATGGACTACCATTGGGAAGCAATGCTAGCCTCACAGGACTAGCTGCACCTTCTTCAACTGTTAAGAGGCCAGTGTTGGAAGTTATATCTGTCTTGACATAACCAGGGCAAACACTATTAATGCAGAATGAAGGGTATTTCTTAGCAAGGATTCTAGTATACGCATTCATAGCAGCTTTAGAGACAATATAGGCACCCAGATGTCTTGGCCACCCATTACTTTCTAATGAACCTTCTTGGAAATCTCTCAAAAACTTCTTCAATATTTCATCCACTTTCTCTTCAGTGATGATATTGGCATCACTGAAGACTTCTCTAGCCCATGATCCTTTTGGCAACCTCTGAATTTTACATGATTAAGCAATATGACCTCAAGCAAATTAAAGGAGACGAGATACAATTATAAATTAATAGCCTACCTCTAACTGCCCCATAGTTGATGATACATTCACAATTCTCGGTGAATCAGATAACTGGAGGAGGGGCAGAAGGGATTCTACAGTTGTTTTAGCACCATAGTAATTTATTTGCAAGCATTCTTCAGCCAACTCATATGATTGAGTGATTGCCTTTGTCCCATCTTCTGGTGCTGCCTGCAGAATAATGACAAACTCAATACTCTATGACAGTAGTTTTTCAAATCCCTAACAACATCCCCTGCCCTAAAATAAAACCAATCACAACCTTTCTAACTGCCAGATTTCTCATTGACATACAACATTGTTGAAATGCCAAAGCTCCAATCAGAATTAGTAAAAGTTTTCATTTTTTTAAGTTCTTCTCTACTTTGACCACATCTATAGTGGATTTAGAATTTCAACATAAAATTTTAATAATCCAATTTCAGTGTATTATATTTATACAGGGCATGCTCGTCATAAGAGTTCACACCAAGCTCTTCTCATAACCCAAAAAAGGAAAAGATACTCACCCCACGCTTCAAGAGAAATGAAGTGAATGAATCAGTGTCTTTAATTACAGCTCCAAGAATCCCTGCATTGTTAACCTGCATTGTACAACTTTTCTTAATGAAATATGCATACACCAAAATGAGAGGTCATGAGATTCCCTTTAAGGCAATCAATCAAGAAAATTTATCATAACTCCATAACTAGATATGTAAGAAATTTGCCAAATTGATAAAACAGAAACTGAAGCTTACTTAGCACCAAATGTTAACGTAATACAAGAAGCAAGGAACATAATCTGATACATTAAATGAACACAGTTTACGCCAAATTTTAAAATAAAGTAAAACAGAACTCGCACATTCTTAACATGCAGAACAACAACTAACATTCTAACAACGAATAACAGCAGTAGCAAGATGATCAAACCAACATGCAATGGGAACTAAGAGAAGAGTAAAAATTAATATTCAGAATCATAAAAACAGAAAAGTAATAGCATGCAGACTTATAGGATTGCTTTGACAGACTTTCATTTACAACCAAACAAACAAGAAAAAGGAGAGGAGAATCAAAGTTGCATGTTACCAGAATATCAAGTTTTCCAAATTTAGATTTGATAAAATCTGCCAGAGAAGCTACGCTTGTTGCATCAGCCACATCAACTTGATGAAACAGTACAAGGTGAGATAGACCCGAGTCCTTGAGTGTTTGCAGTGCTTGGATACCCCTCTCTTCATTTCTTGCAGTGAGCACCACCTTGATTCCAGCTGAAGCTAATTGTCTAACTATCTCTAATCCAATTCCTTTATTTGCACCTGTCACAACTGCATACCTGACAAACTCAACCCCCACCCCACAAAGGTGAAAGGGTTCAACAAATGTAAAATTTAAGTTCAGCAGTAGAATTGGAATTTGGGTGTTTAAAACCAAACACAAAAAAGATAAAAGAAGAAGCTAGAATGCCAATGTGCTACACCTTTCTGTAGTTTCTCCCATCTTCAGTGTCAACTTTCAAGTCAGCTATTGCAAACCTGTTGTGGTTGCCATACTTTTAATACTAAATATGAATAAGACAAATGTTTGTTTTCTATGCGTGTAAAAGAATGGCCAATCAGCATGTTTGCCACGCAACTCTTCTTATCTAATATTAAATATGAAAAAGACAAATGCTGAATTTTCTTGTCTTTGAATACATCTTACTTAAATTTTTATTATTATTTTAAAAAGAAAAATGCTCAATAAACATGCTGAATTTTTTAGACAAATGCATTATAATAAATTTATTAATATATAAGTAATTAAAAATAAATGTGTAATAATTCATTTATTTTTTTTTTAAAAATTAAATTTTTTATATAATTTTTTAAAATAAAACTTATTTTATAAATTTGAATCAGGGTTGGGATAGGAACACCTGATATCTAACCGGATGGATGGGATAACAAATTTCAATTTGAAAGAAGTGAACGTGAATTTTTAAATTTTTAATTTGGTGGTTTAAGATGCACAAATTTTCAATTACTTAATTTCCATTATCCTTGTAAAGTTATCCCTTGTTCGAAACAAAAAATATACTTGTTATTCTTGGTAAATGAATAAAAAAGTTATATTTAAAACAAAAATAAAAGATCAAAACACAAACAGAAAACATGGTCTTCCCCTTCTGCAAATTTTAGCTTGCAACTTGCTAGCTAGTGGCTCTTTTACTGTTGTGAGTGTACTGAGGCACAAATAAAACTGTTATTTTTCATTATTGTAATCTCATTTTCTCCATAGACATTCTCCTACATAAAGAATGCGGCTAATGCATTGCAAAATAAAGGTGGAGAAGAGCTCGAGATAAAGAGAAGCGTTGCAAGATGAAAAATGTTTTCAGATTGCAGTGGAAGAAAACTCAAAAAAGCCTTCACAACATTGCAGTTGCTAAATGCACTCCCCTAATTCATAGATACAGTTAGTTTTGGGCCAAGGTTGTGGTTCCAATTACTCGGCCCGCAAAAATCATATTTTAGTGCACTGGGTGTTTAAACATAACATAACAGGAGGAAAAAAAAAATACTTTTAACCCTAAGCTTATTAACAGAGACCTAGACAAGAAGAAATGGCAAGCATGTATGAGAAAAATGAACGCAACAGAAGATTAAGAAAAAAATACCAAATGAATTACTCGATGCTATTTGATGCTCTCACAGAATGTCCCCTCTTTTGATTTCTGATTTTTGCCCCTTCTGAATAGCCAGTATTATAGATTCATTTTGCACAGCAATTTTCAACTTAAGGGAACAGAACGTTATGATGATCATATGATATGACCTTGTTGAACTCAATTTTCAAAGTTATGGGGGCAATTAATTAGCTAGAAGATGAAGATGATGATGATGATGACTACTTTCTCCTCTTTTGGCTTTTTTCATTGTGCTAGATAGGTACGTAACTCTAAAAGTCAAAAAGAAGCTTGTTTCTGTCATATTACTATCTTACCATGATAATACAACAACTGTACAACTATCTAATTAAATCTGCCGCCACACAAAATTGTGATATGTTTTCTTTCTTTTTTAGTTGCTTATTGTTGTTGATATGTTGTAAATGGACTGCACATTGATTCTAGTAGGTGGGCATGAATGTCCAATGTATTATTCATTTATTTACTTTTTGAATAAAACATCATTCGGATCCTGAGGGTGTATAAAGTTGTTGCACAAGTGAAGAAAATAAAATAAAAAATCTGACAATATAATCTATCAATCACTTTAGGCTTTAGTCCAAATTTTAAAAAGTGACAGTGACTATAGGTGATTAATTAATATATGATAAGATTAATGTCTTATTTCACATCATAGAGACTTATTTTAAACTTCTTTAGTTTTAAGAATTAATATGATACGGTTTTTATCAATTCAATGGTGTTTTACCTTCTTTGTTTTTTCTTGGTAGATTGTTTTCTATTTTCTTACAATGGATTTAAATGGGCTTTTGCTTTGGGCACCAATCGTATTGTTAGTATATCCAGTATTTTAAGTGAAGTGACGAAAATTTTCTTTACTTAAAATTTTAAAAAACACTCCCTTCGTCTTCCTCTCACGCACTATGCAGTCTTCTTCTTCCTCCGTGTTGTCTCTGTGATTTCAAGCTTCCGTGCCTCATCCACCTACCTGTGTCATGCTGCCACTCTATGCCCCGTTGTGGTCATCGTCTTTCGCCGTCGTAAATGGTCTAGGTTCTTCCCTCCTTTTATTTCTACAATTGCATGAGTAAGGATTGGAAATCCATATAAAATAGAGATGGTAAATTCATATAATTCATACCCGTATGACTTATAAGGATTATTCAACCTATAAATTTATTTTAATTTTTTATTTAAATTTGAAAAAAAAACATTTTATAATTTTTTTAAAATTTTAAATAAATTAATATTTTTGTTTAAAAAATTTAATAAATAAATATTGTTGTATATTTTTTAGTTTTTTATTTAATTAATTATATTTGTTTTTTTAAGTTGGTTCTGAATTAAGTTAAGTAATTTTTTTATTTTAAAACAAATGTATATATATATATATAATTACAGTCATAGTATTAAATATTTATATAATTAGTGTTTGGAAGTATAAAATTTTAAAAAAAATATTAGTTAACAAAATTTAAAGTTATTGTCATAGTAATTTGTTGAAAAATGAAATAGTAATTTGTTAGAGTTAAAAACCAAAATTGTAGTTTGGTCATTAATTTAAGTTTACTAGAATTAGTGTTATCAACTCTATATATTTGAAAAAAGAATTTCTGTATGCATTTATGAATATATTAAAGTAATAAAAAAGTTATTTTAAAAAAATTATTCATGAATTATTAAATAGTAATTGATTGAAGTATTATTTGAACACTTACATAAATTGTTATGACTATTTCAATGTGCAGATTAAGGTTCAAACCAGAGGTTTGGGTCAGACATTAGGAAGGGTTATAGGAAAAGTCCTAAGGAGACAAGTCAGTGGTGATGCGGATGAAGCCCCCGACGACAAAGGCTCATAACATCTGCATGTCGGCAATGAGAAGTTGCACCTGTTGTTGAGGATGTTCAACAACATGTGGATCATGTAGGTGATGAGGTCCACGAACAACCTAAAAAAGTAGTTGTTGATGATGTAGTGACTGATGCCGAGGGTTTTTTAGGCAGGCCCCACGATACATAAGTTTTGATAGACTATGTTTATCATGTGATAGCAAAAATTTGAAATGGAGAGTTATTTATATTTTTAAATAAATAATATTTTCGTAAGTATTTGTTATTATTGTTGGAATGATTTAAATTATGATCTTCAAGAATGTCCGGAGCTGAAGTTATCATCCCATGGAAGGAATGTTTTGAAATTTGACAGGTCTGTTCCAGAGATTGAAGGCTTAATGATTGCCATAGGATTAAATCCTTTGATCGCATGTTCGTTGAACACTAGTGATCGGGAACTTATATTGGCATTTGCGGAAAGGTGACATAAGGAAACTAGTAGTTTCCATCTTCTTGAAGGAGAGGTAACTATCACCCTCAACAATGTGGCATCGTTGCTACATCTACCGATTACAGAGGCCTTCCATAGCTTCGAGGCTCTTCATGTGGACGAAATCATCTTTTTGTTAGTTGAATTGTTTGAAGTTAGTTCAGAAGAAGCAAGAGCTAAGACAATACAATGCTATTGGGCATATGTTAGGTATTCTGGTTGCGAGACATATATCGGAGCAAATGTGACGCAACATAATGGATTGTAGCAGCTCGAACATATTTGTTGCATCTGATAAGTTGCACACTCTTTGCTAACAAGACTGCCACATACATTCATGTGGTATTCTTGGACGCATTTTGTGACTTGACACAGAGTAGAAGTTACAAATGGGGAGCTGCTGCACTGGTTCATATGTATGAGAATTTGAATGACACGTCAAAGAGCATTATCATACAACTTACATGATATATCACACTTTTACAAGTAATTTTAACTTTTTTTTTTAGTTCTTTAGTTTATATTAAGTATTGTTTTCATTGTTTTGTTGTTTTTAAAATATGTGCATATTGGATCTACAAGCACTTTCCTTTTGTTGTTTCTTCTATTGCTGCCGAAGATTATCATGAAAGGAAACCACATGCCTACTATTGGAAGTTTGGGAAGGCATTACTGGTGTCAACGTATCACAAGTGTTTGGATAGATGTTACGTGCTGGATTTCCTATGGTGATCACCATGCATTCAGAGAGTTTGAGCTTATCTCTTTATTTTCCGAACATATCAAACGGAGCCCATAATCATCGCCACAAAAATCAATTTCATAAGCAATAGATCGAGTTCAATGTAAAACATCATCATGGGTAACAATCACTTACAATGTAATCCATACAAGTTTAGTCATTGATGTGAAAATTAAATTTTAATATAAATTTGTAAAAGTATAAATTGAAAACTATCGTATGAAAGTGAAATAGTTCATATTTTGCTCATTAATAAAATATATTTACATTGAAATCAAGTAGACAATTACAAGTTAATTGAATTTTTATATGAATGTTATTTTTAACTATTGATTTCTTTAAACAAATATGAAATTCAATTAAAAATAAAGATAAAAAGATATAATAGATTAAGAAAACAAGACGATAATTATAAATAAAGATAAATAAAATAGATTAAAAGATACATCAGAACATACGAAAATCAAGTAGATAATTATAAATAAAGATAAATAAAATAGATTAAAAGATGTAACAGAATAGGAAAACCAAGTAGACAATTACAAATAAAAATAAAAAGAGGATAAGTTGAGAGCATGGAAAAAGAATTTTTGCGTCTAATAGTTAAATCAATTTTTTTGAAAGGATAAAAATAAAAATAAAAATAAAAATAAATAATATTAGGGATGGGCTTTTCGAAAGCCAAAGAATATGGAACAATATCAATGCCACGTACATCCTCAGCTGAAATTTAAGGATGACTAATCAAAATTCTGATGCATATATATGTACATTTCTGTACACAACGATGAAACAGCTACTCTGCTGCTATACAATTTTTCACTTCTCTGTTTTCTTTTACCTTCCACTTTGTATATATGGGGCAATCTTCATGTCGCCAGTTTACCTTCAGAGACTTGAGTATCATCTGATGAATCTAGGGATTGAGATCTGGCTTTGCTCGTAATTCTATTATATCCATATCCAAAAGAAGTTCCATTTGTTTCGGATAGCTGAATAAACAAACCAAAAAGTAACATAATTCCATCCAGGCATCAATGATATACAAAAGTGAACGAGTAGTATGTGATCATGCAAAATCCAACATGAGAGTTAATATTTAGTAATTGTGCATGTGATTAAAAGAAACGCGTACTTCAGTGAGCTCAGCCAGATGACGGGATCTGAATTCATTTATAGTCGCTGCAATCTCCGATGTAGGAAGTTTAGCCTGAAGAGAGAAATGCTTAGTTAACTGGGTTCATCAACAAGCTAAATCCTATGATAAGAAACCTTTGTATGTCCCATTCTGTTAGGGCCTAAATTAAACATGTTATTTAATTTTCAGTTTTCCCTTCTCAATTGTAAGAACATCAAGTGTCTTCATTTTTTCATTGAGATGTATGACCAAATTTTACCATGGCATAAAGAGCAAAAGTATACTCATACTATTTCTGAGAAAAATTAACCAGAAACTCTGTAAATTATTTACGCAATGAAGAGAAAATAAACAAAAGTTCAGGCAATGTGACAGATTCAGCTACAACAAGAAACGAACATAATATTTTACCACAATAAATGGTGTTGTTATCATCAGGTGAGAGTAATAATAAAATGCTAAGACGTTAAAAAGTTCATTCGGACAATATATCTGCTCAAATAACATGATAGTTACCTGAGCAAGCACGGCGGCTGCTAGTTGAAGACTTGGTTCCAAGGTCTCTGGGACAACCTGCAAATGCAAGAGGCAGAGAGATAAAGAGATAAGACAGAGAAGATTAACAGAGTATTTTGGCTAAATCTAAATATGTATTAGTAAAGAAAAACACTTCCAAAATTATACCATAAGGCAATCATAACATTCATAATAGAAAAGGTAATAGAATATTACAGCGGTAGCTCCAGCCTTTTCTAAATTCAATCCATGATCAACATCATGAGCACGGACAAAAGTCTTCACGTTTGGGAAGTGCTTGCTCAGAGCCCAAACTGTTCTATAATTTGCTCCAGGGGAATCTAGAGTTACCGCAGCAGCACTTGCCCTTTCAGCCCCAACCTTGTGTAGGACCTTATCATGCAGTACAAAACAGTCAAGCAATGAACATGCACGCAAACTCAAGTACTGAAGTCATATGCACTACCTCTCGACTACCAGCATCTCCAAAGTACACAGGGAGATCTAGGGAACGCCCAATTGCCACTCTATCACTGAAGACATTGAGAAATATGAAGACAGGTTAGGCCATCTTCTGATGTTCATATGCAAAAATGTAAAATGATATATGGTAGTTCACACATCTTCGGAGAAATCTAAAGGATAATCTTGACAAACATCCAACTATTTACAGCAAAATCAATTTATTTTTCAGTGAAGCCTTTAATGTCTCCGAGAAAGTCAAAACTGATGCACAACCAAACAGCAGCACATCTAGATACCTCATGCATAAAGAAAGAGACAAAGTAATATTCTTGTCCTGTCTTTTTTTCCCTTGGGAGGCAGAGTTTAGAATATCATTTAACAATTCTGTCCACTAATTTTTCTTTTTCAACATAAATAAGATCCACTAATCGTAAAAATCACCTAATAGTTACACAATCATTCATGGAAGGATTTTAAGATACAATAACAAGAAAAACAATATTTTCAGTTAGTATTGAGCTACCTTCTCACGTCTAGTGCAACAAAGGGAATAAGTTGCTCAGAAAGAAGTTGTGCAATGATCTGGAAATAACAAAATGGTAAACTGTTATATATAAATAACAAAATGATAAATTATTAAAAGTAATTAATTAAACCAAGAAAGAAAGAACTCACCTGCCCAACTCGCCCAAATCCACAAATTATGATGTGATTTTGCAGATCATCTGTCTGTAAAAGATGTCCTCCAAAAAGTAGTCAATAACTAATTTTACGTGTCAAATCTAATAAAAAAAAATAACAAATGCTGAATCAATATGGTCTAACTACATTCACTGTCTACTAACACAAGCGTAGGAAGCATTACTGTAGAATCTCCTAAGCTAAAGTAGACTAAATATGAGATAAGAAATATGATTAACTAATTGGAAAAAAAGTCAATCATGTGATTAAAAGAGTATAGAGAATAATAATATTTCAAATGTAAGAAATAGATGTGATTGACAGAAAAAATAAAAGGCACGAAAGGTATAATTATCAAGCTGTCCTACATTTTTTTTTTTTACTGCATCAAGCTGTCCTACATAGTAAACGTATTTATTGTTTCTCTGACTAAGATATTCTTTCCAAAACACTATCAGTATCATTACAAAGATAAGCACAAGGCAGTGAGTGCTTGCTTGACAGTAATAGACTGACCTTGTGCCAAAATTAACTGCCTTGGTTGGCTTTGAAATTGTTCATTTATATTACCTCCACTTTCTCTGATAATAAATGTCAAAGATTTAATGCCTTTTCTTATTGCTACCATATGATTCTCAATTGGACTCGCATGGTCAATGAGACCCAAATAAACTTACGACTTTTTTCTGGGTGCAAAATGATAGTTTGAAAAGAGAAAAATCTTATGCCAGGTGTAAGCAACCATTTCTCTATTTTTTTCCTTTTTACTACTCTTTGTAGACAGTAGATACTAATACTACCCAGCTGCATTGTACACTCCTGGCAAGACTTGCTATTTCATGCAACACAACAAACAATCCATTGAATCGTAAAATAAAAAAGATGGCATTCAGTCCACCAGCAATGGCAGTTCTATAGGTATAAATTTTACAGCCTTTTGCAGTTAATGGGTCAGTTTATTTAAACTTTAAAAAATATTAAAAAAATGCTTTTTAAAAAGGAGCCTTTTTAAGAAACAAATAGGATTTGTTTCTTAAAAGAAAAACTTTTTTTTTTAAGAAAAAGTATCAAAAAAGTCAAAACTACTTTTTTATTAAAAAATGTTTTTTTTTTTTTAAAATAAGCTTAAAGAAACAACCCCAATAATATAAGTCCCTGCCAGTTACTCTTGCAGGTGATCTTACCTCACTTTCCACAGGCAATAAACTTCGAACATCATGCAGCTCAAAACGGGAAGCAAGGAGCTGACCTCCTTCAGCTAGCCATGGAGTGAGGGCCATTGAAATTCCCACGACAAGAAACAGTAAAGAGGACATTTGGGAAGACATTATGCCCTGCACAAATATTAATTATCAAATAGCAAAACGTTAGTTTTTATAACAAATAAAATGTCAATGAGGAAAAAGGTTAAAGGCCCCATGGATGTTTGGGAAATGCAAGAACAGATGACATTGCACCTCAAAACTCTTATTAAGTCACAAAATGTCAAAATAACAGCCAGCGATAACCCAATTTTATTAACACTTGACTGGTGAATGGTTATAACATATTATTAATCCACTTATCAGTTCATTTTTCCAAGAAAGCTGACCATAATCATAAAACTCCAAAAAAAGTTTAAGTTACAAATATCAAGATGCATATTGTCAAAAACAAGAAAAGAAGAATGATGTATTTTAAATAAATATAATAATTTATAATCCAGAACTGAAGGAAAGCAAAACAGTTTTCAAAGACGAAAACCTGATTAACAGCTTCACCAAAAGCCACAAATGCAAATTCTCCCCCTGGAGCAAGAAGAAGACCCACTCTGATGGCAGAAATGAGAGAAATACCAAAAACTCTGCCAATTAAAGTAACCAACAAAGTCTTGCCAAATATCAAGAGTCCCAAGGTCCCTGTAATGACTGGAAAGTTTGAAAGAAGAAGTTTTGGATCAATTGACATTCCGACCTGAAAAGTCACAAAAATTACTTTCCATCAATTATACAGATTGAAGCTAGCTTGCTCAGAAAGTCACAAATCTCGAAGCAGCCATTTCTTGCTGTTGAAGAGTCTCATAAGAATTATTCCAACATAAGCAATTGAACAGCATATTGACAAACTATAAAATAGATATATGTTACATGTAAATATACAATACAACTAAGTTAACTTTTGAATTTGAATATTAAGCACAAACCGTCATAAAGAAGAGACCCAGTAGAAGGCCACGATATGGAGCAATATCAGATTCAACCTGTAAGGAAAACTCAGTTTCTGCCAGTAGTAAACCAGCCAAAAATGCCCCCAATGCCATGGAAAGTCCAGCCTGTTTTAAGTAAAGAAAAATTATTTTTAAAAAAAGGGGTAAAAGTAAGGTTGGCACACCAAAAAAAAAAGTCATCTCATCACTTCAACGGACACAAGAATAACTGTTGAAAACTGTCAAACCTTGGCTTAGCTCAAAAACCCAAACCAAGGGGAAATAAGGGAAAGAAAAAACATCGGTATGAACACCTACCCTGGCTGTGAGAAGGCTAGTCCCAAGAATAACAAAGAGTGTATTGGCAGAAAATATTTCTGCATTTTGATTCTCTGCAATCTGCTTATATATGGGCCGAAGGAGCTGTACAGAGAAATGGGAAAATTACATAGCAAAAGTTATAGTGCAATCAAGAATTGTCAAAACATGCCTTCCTAATGAATCCAAAAATATAGAGGGGGAAAAATAACTTTTATATCATATATAGGATTTTGATACACTTAACATAAAATATGCTAAATGCCCGCTCCATTTAATCCCATTAGGCCTAGAAACTTCCACCATTTCTCAATGTTCAACCACTACTCTGCAAAACTCGTCTCAACCAATATAAGCAACTGAGTTTATGCATTACATCGATGATAAGTAGTACTAGTTGGCAATTTCCATCCACGTGATAACTAGAATATCTGAATGTGTACAACGTATTACAGATCAAAGATCATTGTAAAATATACAATCTGTGGAACATGGTCTGTAATTTGTACCAAAACTCTATCTCATATCAACCACTAGATGTCAGCATATCTACCCTGAGCAATACAATTGATGGCTTATTGTTATGCTCCATGTAAACTTCTAAGATGAATTTAACAAAATAATTTTATAAAGATTATTAGAAACAAAAATAGATAAACTGACAAGAAAAGGCAAATATTTCCTTCAATAAAAAAAAATTAAGCATCAGCTATCCAGATTAGGAGTATATTTTAATAATTAGAAATAGCACATCTACGCCTCAGTTCTGAATATCACATACCAATCGTCCACCAGCAATTATGGCTGAAATGGCAACCACTGCCTTAACAGCAGCCAGACCAAGAGCTTCAGCAATGGCTTGGAAACCAACCTGAAAACTGAGATTGGTATTACACAAAAAGACAAGATAGATGATAATGACTGACAAAAGTAAGGTGAAGTCATTGGCTTCCAGTCAAGCATTTAACATGATCCACCTTTAATTAGAAAGAGTGAACTGTGTTTTGGTCCTTTTAATGCATACATAATAAAAAAACAAAATCAAAACAGCCTTGTCACAAACTGTCTCGTGCTACACAGGACAGGAGTTCATGCAACTTTAAGTAGCCATGTTCACAATATTGTCTATTGTCTGATATACATATTTTAAGATAAAGTATAGAAAATGTTACCCCTCCTTTGGAAGAATTAGGTGAAACAAGAGGTATGAGTATTAGCAAGACAACAACAGCCAAATCCTGAACAGAAACAAAGACACAATCCTCAGTTTCGGTCAAAATATTGGAATACCAAATATGGTTAATAGATAAAAAAAACAACAGATTGATATAGCAATGGCAAGATAGATACAATCATACAACGAGGATGCAAGTTGAGAATCTATATAAAGATACTAAATAAGTGCCAATCCAACGTAAACCAATCTACGAAACTAGGAGTGTTCGTAAACCAATTCAATCCAACATAAACCAAAAAGTTTGTTTATTAGTTTTTTATATAAAAAAATACAAAAACCAAAAAATTGATCCAATCCAAACCCACTTTTGATTGGAATGAATTAGATCATATTTAATTTAGGATCAAATTGATTGGATGTTTAAATAAAATAAAAACAATGGGATATGATTGAATAACTTTACTCCTCAAAACCAATCAAATCCAATCTGTGAACACCTCTACGAAATCATCTAAAGAGTTGAGACATTTTCAGAGAAACCTTATCTCCCTTTTCTCTCTACTCTCTCTATATCTTTGTATTCAGTTTTCAACAGAAACAAGTGAAAAGCACCACTATTCTTTCTACTTTCTATAGTATCTGTGTAGAATACTTGACTGTATAGGATGCAAACATGTTTATATGCTGACAAAATAACATACTTTTGCCCCTATAGGATATGCAGTTCAGGTTATCCAGAGTCTAGAAGGTAAAGGCAATAGTCTGGAAAATTGAAGCAAATGCCTCATATAAGATGAAGTTTAGCCAACTACATATCTCAAGTATTATATCATTTAATATTTTATTTTACAAGAGAATCCTGCAGTTTCTAGATAGATGGTAAGTTACAAAGGAACCTGAAAAAGAAGAACAGAAAATGTAGCCCTTCCATGCCGTGATGTGCTCTCACCTCTCTCCTGTAAAACCTGCAAAACAAGTTCAATTGAATTATTGCTATATGAAAAGACTTAGCAGACCTGAAAACATAAGTTTTAAATAGAAAGAACAGCCTTGAAATATTTTAATTACAGATATAGCCATCAAGCTTATTAAGTTATGACAACCAAAAAGTCATTGCTAACACGTGCAGGCTACAATGAAAATCGGATTACAATTAATACTTTCAGAAAGGTAGATATCACCTTATTTGAATTTACATTAATAGAAGCATAAAGCTGGAGTAGTAGACTGTTAACATATAGCACGGAGTAAAGGTTAAAAGCCAACAGAGCTAAGGTTATTTACCTGCAGAACAACAGCAGTTGATGATAATGCCAAGCCATTCCCAATGACAATAGCAGCAGGGCCAGCTTGACCACAAATATAATGAGCCACCAAGCCAACAACTACAGCAGTCACCAAAACCTGCATTTTTTCCATACATGCTAAGAATTGTTGACTCGGGCATTAGTAGCATATAAATAAAATAGCCTAAGTGAACAACAATACAAGGATGGAAGATGGAGTTTTCCCATCACCTGAGCAGAGCCTAATCCAAAGACATATTTCTTCATTGAACTAAGCCTTTCAACAGAGAGCTATAAAAATACAGTTCAGAGCTTCAGTTTATTTCTTACTACAGAGATGATCAAAGCTAAGGCAGAACAAGATCTTATAGGAAGCTCCACCTCCAGGCCAATATTGAATAACAGGAAAACAACTCCAAACTCGGCTATTGCTTTTGTTCCATGAACATGACGAATGATGGAGAGACCATAAGGCCCAATCAAGATACCAGCAGCCAAGTAGCCAAGAACAGGACTGCCTAAACATTGTTGCAGGTAGATGACTTGTCAGACAATCAATTTGATCAAGTTATGATTTAAAATAAATCCTGTATCCCAAAACATAATTCAGATGATGATTGGAAGCCTGTGACAAGATAAACACTTACTTCTTTTTATTCAATTCAAGTAGCCAAATTTTCTTCAAGCATTGCAACTTCATTTATTATCATAATCAAGCTAATAAATGGCATTTATCATCATAATCAAACTAACAAAAGGTGACATAGGAAAATAAATGTGAGCTAAAAAAAGCAGCAGATATAATCTATAAACCAAAATTTTCATGTAAGCACTAAGCAATATATAGAGTTTGGTGCCTAATCAAATTCAAACTAAAGTATAACATTTAGACAAACAACTTTGTTATTCTTTCATCCAATATTAAGAAAACATGGCAACCTAGTTACCTCCAGGAATCTTTTGAAATATTGGCACAAATACAACACTTGCAAGTAGTAACCAGAGCATGTCAAAGAGGGAGGCTTCCTCCTCATCCACCTATGATAAATACCATGCAGAGTCAGATAAAACTTAATAATTGAGCATAAGAACAAGGGAAACAAACCTCTTGATCAGGTAATGATGCAATGATATTCTTAATTCTCCTGGGAAGCTCCTGAAGCTGTCTAACCAGAGGCTTTGCAGTTGAAGAAACTTCTTCAACAGTGATTGCAATGACTTCTGGCTGCTGAAGCAGCTGGGCACTCCTCTCTGTTCTATTGGTGTAGAACACAAGCCTGAAATAAAATTCTACCACTTCTTGAAAAAAAGAGAGTAAAACCTTCATATTGATCTGTGCATCTAATTGGCAATTGGCATATCACGTGGAAAGGCATAAACTTCTAAGATAGGAATTTAATTTCACAAACAGTTTTTAAACAAGCCAGTGAATATTTTACCCTTGATATTTTCTATCATGTCACACAAAGTCTAAAATTTATCATTCTAATATTCCATATGTTTTACTCCTTACCATAATAAATATTTGTGCCAGCCATATGATGTAATTGTTTGTAGAAAGGTTGAAATAAAAATAACAGCAAGAAAAGGATCAAATAAAGAAAGATCATACACACCCTGCTCCAATTAACAATAACCCAACAATCAGCTTGGGTAGTTGCTTCTGTGCAGACTCCACAAGACCATGGAAAACTGATGCTGGTGTGTAATCAGTCTCATCTGCAGTAAAAGAGAAGAATGATGCTGGAAAAAATCGGGAAGACTTCTTCAATGATGCCTTGGGAGCCAACGGTGAGTTATCTCTTGCCGAATCTTTCTGTGTTTCCTGCTTTTTTGTTTGAACTACATTCTTTGACTTTTCTATTTCAACTTCAGCTTCTTTAGGAGAGTCTAAGCTTAACTGTCCATTCTCATGATCCCTCAGATAATCAGACTGTACCATGTCTTCCAAACTTTTGCTGGTGTTATTAGATTGTGTTTCTGGCAATTGCATTGCTAGCAAAGGCTCACCATCGATTAAGTAGTCAATCTCTCTTTTATCAGCATCATCACCAGATAAACCTTGAACCACTTCCTCCTCAGGAATAGCCACAACATCTTGTACTTGTAGAGTGTCTGCGGTATCAGCATTAGAACTAGAGGAAGATTTGTCTGCTTTCTGTAATGCAATCTCTGCATCATTCATGCATTGTGCAGCCTCTAGTTCAGCGGCAACAGCTTGCTCTGCTAAAAGCATTATGTTTGCAACATCTTCTTCTGCCTTCGCTGCTTTCAGCTGTGCCTGTTCTGCAATTTCATGCAATTTGTTCACTTCATTCTGCAACTCCTCCTTTCTACATTGCAAGCATCTCAGCTCATTCTCACAATTTGCTAAATCTGTCTGGCATTCCCTGATATCCTCCTGAGCAACCAAAAGTTCTTTCTCCTCTTGAATTATATCTTTATCGCCATTACTCTTGTTAGAACCTTGTGGGGTATCATAAACTTCTTTTGTAACCTCCAAAGAGTCTATGGCCACTTGAAGCCTTGCCTCAGCCAGAGAAAGAGCCATAGTTGCTTTCTGAACAGCTTCTTTGGCAACAAATTCTTGACTCACAATATCTTGGATGACATCAAGGGTAGAAGTAACATTGTTCCAAGCACTTGCTGCTTCATCCTGCAAAAAAATTGCGGTCTCCGATATCTTCTTAACCTTTTCCTCGAAAATGATGCTGTTAACTCGAGCAGCTTCTAATGCTTTCATGGCCTTTTGCAACAGTTCTTTCAATTCATCCACATTTTGTACCTCTATTTCTACTCCACCCCCATCTTCTTTCCTCCCTCCTTGCCCTTTTTCTTCTTCTCCCAAAGGTTCACTCAATTCAGCACTGGAATCAGAGTCCTCATCCGCACCTTCCACCCTACCAACATTCCGTCCATTGCCATTGACATATGATAAAGAATCATTACCCTGACACTTTGACCAAATTTCCCTATTCTTCCTAAAAAGTCTATTATTCTTCCAAGACAAACCCCTCTTCCCAATTGGAACTTTCAACTCTCCTACGCATTCTACTCTTGAACTACTCCTACTACCTATCTTATTCACCCCACTAAAACGAGCCTTCGGAATAGTCCTCGAGTTGCCGAGAAAAGCACAACCAACGCCTCTCCCTCCAAATACAATGCAAGAATCCAAACCATCCAATACCACATTTGACTGTGGTAACCTAAAAGCAACATCCATATTATGATGTTATCTTCCAAAACAAAACACTATCGAAGAGCCACTTCTCTTCAACACATTCTACAACGAATTCCTCGGGGAAAAAACTGAAACAAAACAAAAAAAATAGTCCAAAACTGAATTAGAAAGCTCAACATCAAATATAACAAGGCTTGGCACTCAAAATTACGTTCAAATCAAACACACCTCAATCGTGATTTTGTCAAACATATTATATCATCAGCGAATAATATTCGGTTAGGAGTGTACAAACTATAATCAACCATGCACGTAGGAGCATTTTCGTTTTTTTTTTTTTCACATTCATTCAATTCAACACAAAAATATTTTTTAAAAAAAAGAACAAAGATAAGTGTTCTCGGCAAGAGGAATTGGAACAGTTGATGAAATTACCAAAACGAAGAGAAGTGAATAGGGAGGGAGCTTGGAACAGAGAAAGTGGAAATGGAAGTTCCAAATGTGTGTGTTGGATTGGAGAGAGGGGAAATGTGATGTGAAAGAAAATATGAATGAGTTGTGTGTTGCGTGTTTTGTTAAAACGGTCAGCCAAGTGAGCAAGCAGATATATACGAGAGGGAGGGAGAGAGGATATTATTCACAAATCACAAGCTTTGTCTCCACTTGCGCCTAACGCGCGTGTGCCTCTCTATTGAGAAATCAGAAAATTTTGGAGTCACCCCCCCTCTATACTAATTATAAAACATAATTAACTAATTTATATTTAATTATCAGTAGTAAATTTGTTTATAATTATAATTTTTTTCTTAAATACAATTTTGTTCTATATATTTTACTCAATATTAATTTTGGTTCTTCCATTTTAAAATTGAGATATTTGGTCTCTTTATTTTAAAAAATATATAATTTTGGTCTTTTTATTTCAAAACAAAAACATTTTATCTTCCTATTTTAAAAATTTTATAATTTTGATTTAATTTTTAATTTTATTTTACGTTTTATTTCTTATAATATTATTAATTAAATCATTTTTGATAGTATCTTAAATGAATATATTAAGTATAGGATTCAATGGACCAAAATAAAAGAAATAAAGTGTAAACAAAGTTAGGAATTTAACTAAAAATTATGAAATTTTTAAAATAGACGAGCTAAAATTATAAATTTTTTAAAATAGGAAAATCAAATGTCTCAATTTTAAAATAAAGGGACCAAAATTATGAATTAAACAAAATAGAAAGATCAAAATTGAATTTAAGTCTATTTTTTAAAATTTGTTCTTAACTTTATTGAAAGTTTATTCATCTTCTTCAAAATTCATATCACATTGATTTATAATTGGATGATAATGTAAAAATATATATGACTATTAAACTCAAAGCATTATCCTCTCTTCTAAATAGTGTTTAAATAAAGTGCTTAAATAATTTTAGAAGTATTAAAAATCATTTTAACCTACCCACATTAAAAAAAAACTTCAAATATGAACCTTATTAAACTGCATAAATATAAGAATTAAGGTGATGAATATTTAATATTTTGGAAATTACTTAAATATTTTTATTACCTTAAAAATTATTTAAGAAGGAAGGTATTAGTTGATGAAATTGATAATTTATTCTTTAATGCAAAATTTGTGTTTAAATGAATTTAATTTAAAGAAATGTTTTAAATATATTTAAAGTTTTAGAATTAATAAAAATATGTATTTCAATTTTAAAATAAACAAATTAGTGAAAATATGGTATAGCCTATAAACTTCTATGCTTCTTCAGTGCTTTCTAAATTCAACCGCCATGCCAGCGCGTGAAGTGTCACTAATCATTTCTCTGTTTTTGTATTGATCCAATGCTCATTTCGGGATATATAACTGTGTCTGTTGTGATGAATGGACACTGAAACTGGCTGCTAAGAAAATATCCTAACCATATTTTGTCTTTTAGTGGAGTTTCTGTTTCTCTCTATGATTTACAGGGGTATATTCTCTACTTCATTCTAATGTCCGAGAAATTTTATTAATATTGTTTGATTTTATAAAATAATATTACATTGTTTGAATTTATTTATAATATTTTATGAAAATATTTATGTTTCATTTAAGATTAAAAAAATGATTATTTTTATTTAAAATAATATTTTAGTCTATGTGTTGCATAGGATCAATATTTATTTTATTTAATTGAAATTCATAATAAATTAATATTTTTAAATATGTAAATTATATTAACCAATGAATATTTTTTAATATATAGATTATATTTTAGATTTATAATAATAATATAAGTTGTAATATAAGATTAGTTTTTAAATTGAAAAGGATGGATGGTTAAGAAAATTATGTATACTTATAGTAGTTTGAAGTGATTGAGAAAAAAAAATTGTTTTTGTTAGTTCTAAAGTCATGCGTGAAATGCACCTTCTAAAGAAAAGAGGAAAAGTGTTAAAAATGTTTAATTCAAAGAATGAGAATACATAGTGAGACTTTTATTATTTAAGTTGCTAATTCTAATTTGCAGTATACGAGTAGATTACAAATTATTATAAATAATTATTTTTAAAATAAGTTTAATAATGCAATAAGTTTGAGAATTTATATCACTGTTTTGTTTTGTTTTTTTTTTGGTATAGCACGGTTTACTACTTAGCTTGCACGATAAGGTAACAACTGCAACAAATTAAAGGAAAAAAAGAACAAATTGCATTGCTCAAATCTTTTGTTTAAAAATTTTGAATACATAATAAACAAACCTCTCAAGTTGTTAGTTTACAATGAAACTCAAAAAGATATTGTTACAAATATTTTCACTGTACTGAACTTAAACCAAAGACCTTGCTCAATATTCTGAAAGAAGGGGATGGAGGGAATTGAAACAATTCATGTCAACTTCCAGTCTCATTCAAGAGGTGTCTCTTCTTCTGTTTGGTCCTCATGAGATGCTGGTGGTGCTGGCTCTTGTGATGGCTCCTCTAGTAGTGGAGGTGTAGAGGAACCAGTCCTCCTGTGTGCAGCAGCTTGGAGCACATGGTTGTAGTTCCCTTTCTCCATGAAAAGTTGTGCAAAGTGGACCCTGCAGTAGAGAACACCATCAAGGGCAGCATAGTTTGAATGTGTGAGAGGGCACCCTGCATGAGCACACCTAAAGCAAGTCTTGTGGAAGCATTCCCCTTCAAGTGTCATCTGTTTCATAAATTGAACCAAATTTTTATGCATGTATGCATGGTTAGTTTTGTTAATAAACCAATATCCTAATCCAAGTGATATGGAATCATTTTACAATCAAATTGCTAAATGTATTTCAAATTAATATGTTGTTTGGTCTGAGAAAACATTTTCTACTTTATTTTTTGTGTTCATATTTAATTACAAAAAAATGTTACATTGTTTTTATTATATTTCTATTTCAAAAGTTTGCATAGAAAATAGTGAAAACAGAAAATGGAAATAGAAAATAGTGAGAATTATGATCTTACAAACTTGTTTCCTTTTACATGGGGAAGATATGAGATTACAAACCTTTTCCAGAGGATATACTGTTTTTGTGCAAACTGAGCATTTGTCCTGGGTTCCACTGAACATGGAAGATAGCTTGCTGGGGGTTCTATTCTGTTAATGATCATGATAAATTGCATATTAGAAAGAGAACACAAGAATATATAATTATATATAGTCTCATGAGAAGATATCACAAGCCAAGAAACTGATAATAAAACTAGAGTGTAAAGTTGATTTATATGTCATCAAATTACAAATCACAGTATATCTTAAGTTTCTTGACTTTTAAAACAATAACTTTAAAAATCATATCAACGATAATTTCTGATTGGTTGATAATATAAAAAATTTTACACTGAGAGAGTATAGTCATTAAACTCATAAAATTATGTATGATTCGTATGCAATTTGTAAAGTATGTGCCAAGGTAGGATAGTGAACATACCAACTCATTTTGCTTCTCAGAAGACTTTGCTGCAACATTTACAAGAAAACAACATAGTTTCATTAGCATAAGTAACAGAAAGTGACATTTTTCTACCTACTTGTACTTTGAGGTTGGATTATGAGAACAGCACAAAAAGATTGGCCAAAAGATGGTCTTCTTCGTCTTACCGAAGTTCTTGCTGAAATTGCCAGATTCCTTGAAAAGCTGTTCAAAATGTGTCTTGCAATAAAGAATTCCATCCATTGAGGAGTATGTGCACATCTGACCAACATTAAGTAGTATATCATTGGCACCCTCGATTTAGGAACAATGTTTAAAGGACATTTTATTTTAATGAATAGTATAGTATCATATCAATTTAATTCAATGCGTGTTAGACTTAACTTATTTTGTATTGAAAAGAATTTAATCTTTCTCAAACATTCACTAACTTGTTAAATAATTTAATTCACAATTTCTTGACTCAGGAATTAAGAAGCCAAAAGAATGTTTTGATTTGTTTTCTGTTTTCATTTCATTTTAAGTTGATATGTTTTCATTAGCAATTACAAGATTGTCACATTGTCTCCTGTTTCAAGATTTTATGAAGTAAATTTTGTAAACATGACTGTGTTATTTTTACTATTTCCTTCACAAAATCATGAAAGCAGTAAATAAAATAATAAAAAAAGTAGCATTCCATTTAATATTTTGTACAATATGATTAAAACAAAATTACCCTTTACTCTATTAATTATGATCTCTTTCATTCCAATTGCATGTGAATTGTGATGTTACACAGAGACAACAATAACATTGAAAGGAGAATAACCAAGAAAAGGAACAAGAAAAAGGAGAGCTATATGTACCGTAAGACATCCCTTGCAGTGACTGCACTTGAAGCAGTTTTTATGGTAAGGAATTCCTTCAAGAGTTAACAAGTCAACCACATAGACAGTCTTGTCACATGCTGTGCATTTATCAAGAGTTCCTGTGAATGACATGTTTGTTTTCTCCCCTTTATTGATTGTGTTTATTTTTTTATTTTTTATTTTTGGTTCCCTTCTGGGATGTCTGAGGAACAAAGAGGAGTTAAACAAGAATGCACACACCTCAGACAAAAGGGAATTGAACAAAGTCTTGGATTTGTCTAAACAAAAAGTAACTTATATCAACATATACTAACGGTGGTAAATGGTTACAAGTGATTGGAGACCCTAAACAATGTGAAGCAAAAATGGAAATGTTATGTTGTGATTTGTGGATGATCTAATTGGATGGAGTGAAAACAGGTTGATGGATTTGATCGTTTCAAGGGGTGGAAATTATTGGATGCAACAAAAATAGCTCTGTCCAACTTCTCTTTCATTTACTATTCTGGTATAACTAAGATTTGGATTTCATAATTAAGAGGTTAATAAAAGAAGTTTTAAGAGAAAAGGATGTTAAGAGAGATAGAGGCAATGCTACATCCTAACTGCTAACATGTTTGCAATTTTAATCATGGCATAGTCCAAATTAAAGAGACTGTATTTTTAACATGTTTTAGTTGGGATAATTCTATGAAAGCCTCCTAGTTCTTATTCTACAATCTTGAATCTAGAAACAAGAAAATAGTTCCTCCTCCCTGGCTCTGAAGCCCCTTATTTTAAACGGGTTATCTATTAAAAAAATGAAATAATTGTAGAGTCCGTGAATTAATTAGAGTTAGGTACTAGAGTCATAAATTAACATGCGCGGTAAAATTATACAGATCATATAATTTTGGAGACTCCAAAGATAATTTTAAGAACTAAAATTATTCCATAATTCCAAAAATAATAAAATGGTAAACATTAATCATCCTAGAATAGATTTTGATTTGACTCGAGAAAAATATAGTAAATTAATATTATAATTTATTTTGTTTATTCAAATATTTAATTAATTTGTTCTCTCTAATATTAGGTCCTAACCAGGTCATCAAAGCAAGGGTGTTTCATTTCTTTTTTTCTTTTCATAACATTTCGAAGGTTCATTTGCTGAAAATTAAAGAAATAAAATCAACACATATCCCAAGTATAGTTTGTGTTAATCTTACTAATTTAAGTGTAGTGTATGAGTTAAAGAAATAAAATCAACACATATCCCAAGTATAGTTTGTGTTAATCTTACTAATTTAAGTATAGTGTATGAGTTAATCTCACTTGTGTTGGTGCTCTTCTTGGTACATCTTAATGTCTTTTCTCCATCTTTCTCTAACTTCTCAAATTTCTACTAAGCCAAAAAACTTAGTTCTCAAACTACAGAACAAAGTTTAAAAAATAAAATAGAAGCTAGTTATGTAGTAGATTACAAAGAAAAAGAAACAACATAATCTAAAGATCAAAATGCTTCCCACCATAATCTTTAAAAAGGATGATGTGGCTACAGCACAGCTTTTGCTAATTATTATCATAAGAATATGTAGGCTAAAGAGCACAAAATGGAATCCTCCCTCCCCATATGAGTCCTACTTCAATTAAAGCACTTCCAAGCTTCAATAAATTCTATCATTCTAAGTTTTGCAATGCTCTATTCATTCCATTCAGGAGAACATTGCCACCTTATTAGTAAATCACACAATCAAGGAGGCAACACAACTTGCTGACACAGAATGAGATCTGAAATGGTCTTTCCATGCCGATCAATTCGTCGAGAACAGTTGACACCACCATCCAGTATGTTCCTAACAACAATGTTTAATGACTGGATTCCCTTGACTTCATATATCTCCACCTTAACATTTTCATTGACCCGTTTATCTCTTGGAATTTTTGCATCTAAATCAGGAGAAAGGGACAAATCCAGAAGATTGGAGACCACTGATTTTACCCATTGAGATGTAATAATTAGTTTCAACCTCTCATAATCAGGAGGAAAATGTGGGATGAGGGAAAAATTAATGTCATTTCCTTTATCTCCAGCTCTGCTGTGTGCTACACTGTAAAGTGGAATCTTCTGGCCAGATGGAGCAGGTGAGCAACTACTACCAAGAGAAACAGATTCCAAGGATTTGTCTGTTTCAGCTTGTAGCTTCGGTGGCAATGTCAATATGTGCCTCAGATTGTGGTCAGGATCAACTACTTTATTTGACTGACTTCTTGTGCTCCTCTTTATCCCAGTTCGCCAGAAAACATCTTCCCGCTTTACCTGAAGAAAAAACTACCTATGATGAATAGTCCTGGCAGCAAGGTTAATGAATGTTGCAGTAAGACCAAGATCATAAGCACTGCAACCAAAACGAACTTCTTCAAGACAAGAAGTTTCATTGAATGTTCAAGTTCATTATCTGACTTCAGCAGTTCAGAAGGATGATTTCACTACAATGAAACGCTGCATGTCTCATTACCAGTTTGACAGATGATTTCCTAGTTCTCATTCTCCAAGGCATAATGTTGATTGAACAACAATTAATCCTTATCCCATTAAAAAAGATTTTGCTCTAAATCATTTTACTGAAAATTTGGTGTTTGATAGATCTCAATGGAGTCTATTGGTCCATGTGTGTAAGTATAGTCCTAATTCATGCATATAAACAAGTGTGAGGAAATCCATGAGAGGAATGGAAAGAAGAGAGTACCAAGTGTTTCTCTAGAAGAGTCTCTTTCTTATATCCAGTACTGCATTCAAAATAAAAGATATGTCAATGTCACTAATGGTCAGAAAGAATTATAACAGCATTCAAACCAAAATAAAGAACTAATTTGCAGATAACTAATACAACTAACTAGCTATTCAAAGTTCAACAACTCAGTTTCAAATTTTTGCTCCAACTTCATTCACAATTGGAGTTTCCCAAGTCATTAATAGCAAGTTTGTGTTATAACAGTTGAACTGAAAACTTCAAGAACATAGAAATTCTAATGTGCAGTGCAGAATCTGATAATCCAAAGCAACATGATGATATAGCAGCAAGTTCAGGGAAACCTTGGAAATAAAATTATGGTTTAATCAGAAATCACCAAATTAGAAGAACATTGATTGTCAATTTGACACAGGTTTATAATTCTCAGCTATAAAAATTGGACATTAAGAATTTTGGTCAAACACGTGCAGAACCAGATTTAATGAAACATTGACCTGATACCACCACCACCAGCTGGTCCATTTGTATACAATGCTATAAATTCTCTGGTAAATTGGATGGCTTGTTCTTTCTGTTCAAAAAGCCCATCCATGCGTAGCCTATTATCTTCACTAGTTGTCTGTGATGACTCATTTCCATTCCCGCTGGTAGCTTTAAGGCTATCAAACCCAATTATATAAGAAAGTATACGGTGATTAAGACCAGGAAATATTTCTTCCATCCATGATCTAACCTAATTAAGCATATGAAAAGATGAATATATTAATCAATAGTAAGCTAGATGTACCTCTAATAGTGAAGGAGAAACAACATAAATTATATATAAAAAAATGAAACTAGCACACTGATCTAGAAGATGGTTATAAGGTTGTAAAGGTTACCAGATATTCTGCTGCTTTAGCACGTTTAACACATTCATAACCTCCATAAGATATCTCTCCCCATCCTTTCCATCCACAATCCTATAAGAAGTATTTGGAACATCAAAGGGAGATTCTGTGGAACCAACGGATAATGATTCAGAAATGTACCTGTGGAACCAACTGCAAAAGCTTATCAGGAACTGAAATAGTAGATGGTTTTGCTCCATGACAGCAAACTCTAGAGCTTGATAATGGAAGGAAAGAAACATCCTGAAAATCAATCACCTGTTGAAGAACACAGTAATTTTTTTCTTTCTCTTTTTGTTGTTTATTTTACCATCTAGTCATAAATGCCCAGTGTGCTTCATAACAAACATTTTAACTTACCACATCAGGGGTTACGTAAGCCCCAGGGTCTCCAACCTCATATAGTAATTGTTCAGCACATGTATTAAAATTTAAAACTCCCCCACTTCCTTCAGACTTTGATACACATACTTGGCCATCAAAACAGATTTCAGCATAAGGCAGTGATAAATCCAGTAGTTGCTGGAAGGACATATCTCGGTACTTGTCTCCTAAAACAAACAAGATATAGCTTAAACAGTATTTTCTCATTCACAAAACCCATCCATTTATATTTTATCCCATATGCAAGGGTAGAGTTAACCTATATTAGCATACCTGGATGCATGAAATATCCCCCTGTGAGTTGGCAACCACATTCTAGAAGATGGCCAGCCAAAGATCCTTGAGCTAGATGTTCTAATTCATCCCAGTTCCATCCTAGCTCATAAACCTACCCATATACCAGCTTGATCAGAATTATGTCCAACAGATAACTAAGCTATTAAGAACTGAACAACAGAACACTCGCAATCCTATCTTTGCTTGTTAGGATAGTACAATCTAAAATATTAGTTACATTATAGAAAAAAAATGTAATATGCTCTTCAAAAAAGTCTAGAACTTTTCTGAAATAAAATCTTAATTAATGTGACAAATTTTAGTACGAGAAAAATACAATTATCTCTCTCTACTAAACAGAATAAAATGAAACAAAACAGAACACAATGTTCAAGTCCATTTCATCTACACACCAAAAGCTACCGAATATATCTATATTGTTCCTTCTGTCATTTTTTTATTGAAAAAAAGATAAGGAGATGGCTCAATGTGCTGTGGTTCATCATCTGGATCCCACTCTATAAGAACAAGCATAGTGCTTTTAAGAAGAGTTATCCTAAGTAGACATTAGTTAATGGAGTCTATATTGACCTGCTAAAAATAAATAATCAAGTAACAAATTAAACTTCATAAAACTCCCTATACCTTGCAAAGAAACAATACTGTCCATATGAAGACTGAATCAATTCAATCACTAAAAAGCAAGCATTGATGGAGAAAGGAGGAAAAGATGGGGAATATAAAGGAAAGAAAAGAACACATTTCATACCATAGGTGCTAAGAATAAAGCAGCATCAGCAATTCTCGATGTAATTATTACATTTGGTTGGTACTTTTCAAGGCAATGAACAATAGGAGCAGCTCCCAAGTAGGTGCTGATACCCTTTGCAAATTACAGCCAAATTTCACATCCAGATTAACAGAAGTCTAATAAAGTGGAGAAATCATGCATGAATAACTAAATTTGATCAGATTATGCACATGACAATATTACAGACAGGCAGAGTGGAATAGATTGGTCCATTCACTCAGTTCAATAAGCAAATCAGAATGCATCCTTACAAGTAAATAACTGAAGAAAAACTTCAAAAGCAATCATTAATATCAACAACCAACTCTCATAAAAGCTTAAGTTGTTAAGTGAAGACTATGTGAAAGATTTTATACTTACCACTCCCCTTTACGCAAGAGCCTTTTGGATTTAAAGCATGAATAATGCATGGCTTACCCTACCTTACTGTAAAATTCAACTTTTTTGCTAAGAAAAAGGAGGTGGCAAGAATCAAACTATCCACTTGATTATGAAGACTGATACAATGTCTATGAATAATGACCAACTATCCCCAAAGCTTAAGCTGTTAGGTGAATGCTCAAGAATGGTTTAGTATCTAACAGTTAATAAAATTCTTCATATGACAACCAATAAATAGTTAACCAAAACAGGCTTAACAACTAAACTTGTCATATGACATCACCAAATAAAACAAGTATGATGAAAAGTACATCTGACATTTGATGCAGGCCGGTGGGTGAATGCTGCCCAAAAATTGGTTGGAAATACATCACAAAAATGAAAGGAAAAAAATAGTTAATCAGAGAATGACATTATATGTGAACACAGACAGCCTCATGGGTCGTGAGAACAGATTCTTACACCCTCCATGATATATGATTTTGCTGGTGAAAATCCTGAACCTGAAAGATGTTGTATGAATATATAAGTTGTAGAACTTAGCACAAAGAATAATAAGAAAATCCCCCAAATTCTTTGATATATAAATATATTAAAAGATGAAAGAATAGTACAATAAGATGCATCAATAATTTCAGGGAAGCACCTTGCAAAAGAGCTAAAGACTAGAAAAAAAATTGAAAAGTATTTAAGCTTAAATGAAGAGTAAATAAATGTAGAGCTCATGAGGTTAATAACTATCATTGTTTTAACCAGAAAAATCTCCTTATTAGGACACTCCTATTGTTTGTTTATACATCAGAGAGAAGTAACACTCTACATATTATCCCATTACAGAACCAATCATTCTACTCCAGCAAGGACCATTACCAAAGGAGGGATCACCCAACATATACGAAACAAAATGAAAACTAGAAATTGTAACAGTAGGTAAAAAAACAAATGCCTGAGACAAATAAACTGAATTGGAAATTAGTTGGTATTTCAAAACCCCCTTCACAATTCAATCATTCATTTAAAATTTGATAATAACATAGGTCAGAGGAAAGTTTACAGGAAAATCTAAATACCTATTATATTAGTGACAGACACCTCGTGAGCCACAGCAACAGAAACATTGAGACCCAGGCTGTTAGCTATTTCTAAGACCTTCTGTTGAGCACCCAGAGGATCCACTTTCAGAAACAAAGAGTGAATGAAGTTAGAAAAACAAGAGAGAAACCATACATATCAATTCAAACAAAATGCATTACAAAAAACTTAGTTGAACATATAAATTATAATATCTTCTGATTATCAATTATTATTATATGATGCATTAAATGCAGCATTAGAAATTCTTACTTGCACCCATATTGGTAATTATGCAAGTTCCTCTTTCCAAAGCCAGAGGCAGCAGCATATGCATCCAGTTAGAAACTGCAGAAAATTTTTACAAAAATTAAACTTAAGAATAAGATTAGAACAATGCAAGAGCAGGAAACACCTACTCTGAGAATCATAACCATCACCACCAGACATCATGATTTGATAACGATCAGCAAGAGTTCGCTCGGCCAAGCATTCAAGAACCAGATAATTTAGTTCTTGAACTCTTTGAAGCAACTTAAGAGCAGCCAAGGGCTTGTCACCACCAAACCCAGCTCCACAACCAATGTAAACCTTATCCCTTCGCCTTTCCGGATTACTTCTCTGTAATGCATTATCAACAATAGAGTCAATTCCTTCACTAGCATTGATGCTGCATTAAAGACAGTAACTAGAAAGATAACCCAAGGTAAGGAACAATAAAGCAACCAGCTTGATCAAACAGTTATGGATCTCTTCTTCATCCTGGGGTTCCATCACCTCAACTTCTTCTTACACCCCTGGTTCTGCTAGCAAAAGAATAACCACATAAAAAAAAAAAAAAAGAATCCAAGAGCCCTTACAATATCTCTAGAGAAAGAATCTGAATTTAATGCAAAACAAAGGTACAACAAATCATTCATCAAAGGGACATTTTCATTCTGAGACTAGAGTACCGGATAACATTTTGCATCGATGTATTCCATTCAATCTTGAGTGTGAAAATTTAGCACTGTTAAACAAAAAAAGATGCGCTCTATTTATCAAACACCTTAAATTCAAACCAGTTTCACCATCCTCTGTTTGCTTTTTTCTTTTTTGAAAATCATTGAACAACAATATCAAATTCAAATAAAATCTATAATCAACAGTAGGCTACCATCTTGGCATACCATACATCAAATTGAGATTTCTTTTTTCCAACCTTCACAAGAGTACTTCTGCACTCATATCCCACTACAAAGATAACATGAAGAATCAAAATCAAACACGAACCACTGGTCGAAATGAAAACTTGCACAGTTGGACTAAACTAACATACACTGAGATGACATAAAGCATTTAGCAACTTAGCATATTATTTCCATTTTTAATGAGACAAACTGAGATAAAATGATGAATATCACAACATGCACAAGAGTCTTTCACATTGGTTAATTAATGTAGCTCAATAAGTTCACAATCACATGCCCACTTACAAATGAATGAAAAATTGATAATATGATTATGCAAAATCCACTCAAAGCAATGCAGAAATATAAAGAAAATTATTTGTGTATGAAAATGGGAGGAACTGAACGAGATTGAAATCCACGAGTGAGGATTGATGATCGAATGAGATTGTGTTGTGGAGTTAGTTCCTGTATCTGGATAGGACCCACGCAGCCTCTATTAGTTTTAGTTCCTTAACCTTTCAAGATATTTTGTTGGTACAATGGTTCCGTGCTTGAATTGACAAATAAGTAATGACAAAAATTAATAAATGAATTAAAAGTTTGGATAAGGATCATTGAATTTGGGAGAAAATATTTTTTAATAACACACATTCACACGTGTGTGTGAAACACGTATAAATTGATAAAAATATATAACCCTCAATCAAGTTTTCATTATTTTTAGATTATTATTTAATATATTTTTTTTTAATAAAGTACTTGAAAAAAATTTCCCTTTCATTCTACCATCTGTCGTTAGTTGAGTGATGAAGTGATAGACGAAATATCACATTATTGCGTCTTACCATGGATCTCTTGTTGTCACATCATCATCTTCAATGGTGTGACAAAGACGTGCAAGTGATTGGGCGTGTTGAGGTGGCACTCTGTCTGTCACATCATCACTCAATGGAAGGGGACTATTATCAGGTAATAAGTTGTAATATATAAAAAAATTTCAGGTAGACATTTAACAAAAAATGAATTTTTAGCCAGGAATATGAAAACAACATATTTTTCAGGTATAAAAAATTCATTTAAATCATATATAATTAGTGTTCTACGGTCTGTGTAATTAATGTACACATGTAACATGTATTTCCTCACTCTTCCTTTATCATTCTCCAGACCCAAAATATATATCTCAGCATATGTTTCAACTTAGTACCTATCGTTAGTTTTCATTCGTTAAGTGATGACGTAACAAATGAAGTGTCACGTCATCACTCATCACTCACACACGTCATTTTCAAGACGTGATGACGTGACATTTCATTTGTTACGTCATAACTTAACGGAAAACAATTAACCGCATATAATAAAATAAAACTTAAATATTTTTCAAATACTTAATTAAAAAAGTAATTGTTAAATAATAATCTGAAAGCGATCTATATTCCAGATATTAAGAACTTAATTAAGTCAAATATATAATATGTTATGTGTTTAATTATTATTTCAAATAGATTATGAGGAGTTATTTAAACAATATATATTTAAAATGTTATTATTTTTAGTTATATAAATCATAAATTATATTTTAAATACATAAAATTAAAATGCAGATTAATATAGTTTTTAAAATTACTAAAGTTTTATTTTATGTTAACAATTTAATATAAACATCTTTGTATTCATTGCATTTAATTTAGTAATTGTTAAATTAGAATTGTGAGGTGAAGTCCCACTGAGAGTAAAAGTAAAAAAGTTGAACACCATATAAGTGAGGAGAAAACTCAAACTTGAGTCTTGAGGTTTTTGAGTTAAAGTGTAGTGTCAAATTATTTATGTAGTTATCCATGACTCATCTTTATAAATGAAAACATTCAAAAAAAAATTGATGTTTTTATTGTTTAATGGAAGATAAGATACAAAGAAGAAGGAAAAAAAAGAAGAATTTTGACTTTATAACAATTTTAAAATTTTCATTTCTTTTAAGTACCACTTAATTTAGGTGTTTATTTTCTGTTTTTTATTTTTATTTTTTGAAAATAATTTTTATTTTTTATTTTTTAAGATTTATAAAACATGTATCAAAAGAAAATACTCTAAGGTGTCATTGCATTTTCACCTCTTAAACCAACATAAGTTAAACATGATTTGTTATTTTTAATTTTAAACCTATTTTTAAAATATTTTCAAAATATTATTAAACAAACCTATTTTAAGCATACTTTCATGTATGCTTAAAATGAGGGACCAAACCAATAAAGGTCAAAAGTTGAGTGATAATAATGTAAAATAAAATAAAAACATAATTAAAGAAGTTAAATGAAAAAGTAAACTGGTAAACTTTTTTTTGTCTACACTGTTTTAATTAAAACAAAGTTCTCATTTACGTTTATGCATTTCATTTGTTTTACTCAGAAAATTAAACACTTTTATTTATTTATGTCCTTTACTTCAATTTCTATTTTGTTATGTACAACATAAAAATAATTAAGAATTTCTTACTTCAATTCTTGAAATCAAACTTTTTCATATATAAAAATTATTTTTTTAAAAAATATATACGCCTAATTATATATTTAACAAGAACATAACATACACTTAAACCTATTATATAAGCAATCATTCTAAATTAACAAGTGATGTGATATATTTAAATGTCATTGCTAAACAATAACACATTTAAATTGTCTCATTCACTTAGAAATTAATTTTTTTTTCAGATACTTAGATTAAAAAATAAATATTAAATAATAATCTGGTTTATATTTCAAATATAAAAAACTTAATTAAGTTAAATATATAATACCTTACGTGTTTAATTATTATTTCAAATAGATTATGAGGAGTTATTTTAACTTAATATATATTTAAAATGTTCTTATTTTTAGTTATATAAGTCATAGAATATATTTTAAATACAAAATTAAAATGCAGATTAATATAGTTTTAAAACTACTTAAAGTTTTATATTATGTTAACAATTTAATATAAACAACTTTGTATTCATTGCATTTAATTTAGTAATTAAGTTTAAATTTATATGCTACAAATAATTAAATAAAAATATAAGTCATAATTTATAGGATTTAACTCACGTTGTTTTACATAGAATAAAAAATTAATTTAAAATATTAAATATAAATATTTTTTTTATCTGTCCTTACACCATTCGTACAATAATACTCTTATTATGAATTGCATACACACTAGCAGAATGTTAAGTTATTATAAATTCTCTCATATGTTCAACGGAAAGAAATGAATTTCATACACTCAACATATTAACTATTCATTTTTAATTTAGGAGGCCTAAATACTTCAAAAAATAAAATACATCAGTGTCGTGTGGCATCCATATTCAATGTTTTTTTTATACAGAAATCCATATTCAATGTTGATAAGCATACCTTACACCTAGCTAAATATTTAACTTATATCCTCTGATTGATATATTTTTTTAACTTTATTAAGTGATAGTTTGGAATACGACTCAAATATATATTTTGAATAGGAGAAAAATTACATATGACTTTATCTTTTCCTTTATATCCTTACAGCTATAATATTTTTTAAAGTTTATAACACCTCTAACAACATTGCTCCGAACAAGAATATCCGAAAATAAAAAGACGTCTATGAAAAACGTTATCTACTATTTTATTAAGATTTTATTATTATTTTATTAAATTTTTTGTTAATGAGACATTTTAAGATGATTCTTTGAAAAAATACCTTAAAAAAATATATATTATAAGACGGTTCTTGACTAAAAATTACCTTAGATATATTTCTATTCTTATCAAAAAATCATTTTAAAAAGACACATTTTTATTAAATAATTTTTTTATCGAATTGTCATTGAAAGTCTTAGACTTTTGATAATGTTGACTTTAAAGATAATTTTGAATCGTATTTTATATGTCATTTAAAATTGTGTTATGTATATTTTGTGTAGCTTTGAAACCAAATAACATGTTAAAAAAAGGAGAGAAAAAAAAGATAAAGTTTCATGATTGACCTTAATTAAGTTTATCACTTAATTAAAATGGAGCCAAGACTACACGTCAATTAGTCAAATGATCATCCAAAAGAAATTTTGACTGTGACTATTATATTATTTTAAATAAATTATTCTATTTATGGCACCAAGATAAATCTTATATTAAATACTTTTGTTAAAAAAATCACAATACATAAGACATGTTGACCAAAGAAATATATTCTAATATAAACAAAGAGAATATATATATATATATATATATATATATATATATATATATATATATATAATCGGTCAATCTAACTCAAGATTAGTTGACTAATTCAATTGACTTTAATTTAAAATTGACCTTTAAAAAATTGATGTTTTTATTGTTTAATGGAAGAGAAGGTACAAAGAAGAAGGGAAAAAAAAGAATTTTGACTTTATAAGAAAATTTTAAAATTTTCATTTCTTTTAAGTACCACTTAATTTAGGTGTTTATTTTCTTTTTTATTTTTTGAAAATAATTTTTATTTTCAATTTTTTAAGATTTAAAAAACATGTATCCAAAAAAAATACTCTAAGGTATCAAGTTCTCATTTCTTAAAAAAACTCAAATTAAATATTGATTTGTTATTTTCAATTTGAAACTTATTTTCAAAATATTATTAAAAAAACTTATTTTCACTCTTATTTTCTGTTTTCTTTACAAATAAAAACATTCAAACTAAACGTCACCTTACCTTTACTTCATTTCAAGTTCCAAGCTTTTCTCTTTTCACTTTTTCCTCACCATACCAAACACATACAATGTCATCAAAGACATATGATCAAGAGTATTAGATGAAACTAGTAATTCGATCTGGGGACAATTATAATTAATAAAATTAAACAAGCTTTAGATCCAGGAAGGAATCAAGAGAAGAAGAATGTGAACTGATGATAAAGATGAATGTAAGTGTAAGAGACAACACCACATGTGTGTGTATTGGGGGGGATAGGGGTATGTATGAATAAAAGGGCCATTTAATTTGTCACAACACGAAATAAAAGAAGACATGACAAAATCTTCATCAGGACAATACTATTATTGTCCCCCTTTTTCTTTCTCCCAGTATTGGTCTTCCCAAGTTTCTACCTGCCTTATTGAACTAGCTTTCTTCTCTAGAAAGTCTTGTAGGTTTATAGGCTCATATGGAGGAGGAAGAGTGCATGGATTTGAATCACTAGGAGACTTCACCATTGAGTCCTCCATGAACCTCCTTTGTATACCATCTACACCACATGCCATTGTTTCGGGGCAATACTCCACAGCATTTTGAGGTATAGTTGGTTTGAACCTTTGAAGTTTTGCATACTCATTAAGTAGATGAAACATGTAATCATATACGTAGTCCATGTCCATGTCCTCATGAATGAATTTGCTACCAGCTTCCCCTATTGCTTGTGCCTGCCAATTTGAGGTAATAATGTAAGACACATTATTTTTTATATGATACTTATTATTGTGACATAAAGTCCACAATAAAAGCAGAAAGTTTTTATCAAGAAAACAATATTCATTAAACTTTTAGTTACATTTTCAATAGAAATTATCCGCTCTTTATTTGTTTAAAATAAAGTTAAAAGGTTCATATTAACAAAACACTTTTTATATTAAAAAAACTAATCTAATGTTCAGTTTTTTAATAATTGGAATTATTTTATACAATTCATTAAATACTCTCAAGTTAATGCATTTTGTACACTTGTGAACTAGGCTAAAAAAATACTAAAAAGAATACAAGTGTGTAAGGTGAAATTATTGTATATGATTTTCATTAATAATCACATGTCACATAATTGAGTTTTTTAATTTAGGAGAAAAAATTAATAAAACTCAATTATGTGTTATTTAAAGATTGGTCATAGATATGTTAATTTTCCGGGAGAGAAATGGAGAGTATGTTCTCAATCAATTTCTCCAAGTAACATGTAGTTGAGTTTTCCAATATATAAGATTTAACGAAATTCAACTACATGTCGTGTTTTAATAAGAGAGAGAGAGAGGTTTAACCTTATCAGTGTTGTTGTTGCCCCATTCCACTGCAAACTTAAGAGATTTGCACTTGCTGTTGTCTCTAATTGGCCAATAGTGCTCTAGTGGCACCATGCCTCGGACAAAAAAATCATGGAACCGAGACCTAACATATAGAGTCGTAGAATCGCATGCCAAAATGTACTTTTCACTTACGGACCAAGCCCATCCTTCTACGTATATTTTATACCTGTGCCAAGCTCAATACCCACATATCATTTTGTGTGGACTAATCTATACTTCATTTATAAATAGACTAATGTATATTTCAATATGCCTAAATAGGTCTTTAAATTACATACCTATGGGTGCATTGGTCTCCTAAGTTGGATTTCTTGTACCCTTGACTGGATTCTTGATCCCAATCCTGTGTCCAAAACATATATACAATACATATATAAATTGTGTCTTTGACTTGAATTAGTGGACAAAGAATTGGTAAAATATAATATAAAACCTGTATGTATAGGTGAGTGTTCCAGTCATCTTTTTCTGTGACATTGCACTTCATAAGGTCTTTCCTAGTTGGACTAACAAGAGGGTTACCCTTCCAATAGGCGTATGGTACTCTGTCCTTCCACTTGGTCTTTTCGTTCCCTTCTTTGATTTCTTTTAGGACATGTTTCCATGGCTTTATATTTATCTCAGCCCTATTATAAATAAAGAAAATCCAGATTACAAGATGGGAAAAGATATTGAGCTAGCCATCAGGGTTAGGTGTACTATCAATTTGAACATCTAAGATGATGTACTTGAGTATGCTAAAAATGAGGAACCAAACAAACAAAGGTCAAAAGTTGAGTGATAATAATGTAAAATTAAAAAAAAAAAAAACATTTTTACACTGAATATGTGTATGTGTGTGTTCATTGATCTCATCCAAAAAGATAAAAGTGTATTGTCTGTAATTATTATCTTTATACACAATTAAAGAAGTTAAATGAAGAAGTGAACTGGTAAACTTTTTTTTTTGTTTACACTGTTTTAATTAAAACAAATTTCTCATTCACGTTTATGCATTACATTTGTTTTGCTCAGAAAATTAAACATTTTTATTTATTCATGTCCTTTACTTCAATTTCTATTTTGTTATGTACAAGATAAAAAATAATTAAGAACTTCTCACTTCAAGTCTTGAAATCAAACTTTCCCATATATAAAAATTATTTTTTAGAAAAACATATACGCCTAATTATATATTTAACAAGAACATAACATACACTTAAACATATTATATAAGCAACCATTCTAAATTAATAAGTGATGTGATGTCATGTGATTACTAAACAATAACACATTTAAATTGTCTCATTCACTAAGACTAATAACATATTTAAACAAGATTAATTTTTAAATAGAAGAAGGGAAGTTGATTTAGCACATACCATCCCCAAAAGGACCAATCAGGGAACACAATATCCAAGCTCCACTGATCCGAGCAATACCTAAACAAGGGTGGGGTGGGAGCATTTGGGCCTTTAAATCTCTCCTTTGACACAACGGGCCTATCATCACAATCGAACAATAGTTCCAAATCAGGCACTTTACCAGGGTACATTCTCAATAGTTGCAATATGCCCCACAAAGTAAACACATCTCTCGTCTGAATAGCCTTCTTATACTTCTCCACGTACAATTTCCCATCCACAATCACTAGCCTAAAGTGTGCTGTTCTTCTTGCACCCTCCAACATTTCCCTTGTGATCCCTCTGTCCCTCTCTCTCCATGGCCATAGGTCTTCGTGGATCCATCTAAAATATGAGGGGCAGGTGCGGGTGGGGTTGGTGGGGGTGTGTATAGTAGGGTAGTCTCTTGAGCATGTTTGTGTCACGTTTTGGGTGCAACTAAGTGGGAATTCTTGTTCTTGGGGTTTTGTTGTGGGGATGATTGAGATTGGAATGGAAAGAGCTGCAAATGTGGACTTCAAAAAACAAAAATTACAATGTCAGGCTACTAGTAACTATTTTAAATTGCATCAAAATAAAATGTAACCATTTTAAATAATTAGATCAAACAATGGAGAGTATGTTAAAAAAGAGAGTATTTTTTTAACCATTATAATTATAATATTTTTTGAAATCAGAAACTTTTTAATTCTTTGAATTAGCTATCATACTAATTATGAATTTATAATAACATTAACATTTCAGTAAAAGAAAACGAACACATTAACAAACACGAACGAGATTTCGTTTTTCAAAATTGCAGTCATAGACATATATATATATATATATATATATATATATATATATAAATATATATATATATATATATATATATATATATATAAATGGACTCTATTGATTTGTATTATTTATATATTTTTTATTTGGTGTTTTGACACGACTATTAATGCTGCAATTGTTTCAACAAGCGCGAAACCCAAAGAATGAAAACATGGGCACAGAATTTTTTCCTGTCCCGGTGTCTCCTACTTCATTTTTCTACCACGATCGCACTTATATACACAAAGAATACTGATTGCATGTATTCTTTCAATTAAAGAAGAAAAAAAAACATTCGCTTAACCATCATGGTTTATAAACTTAGTGTCAAAATCATATTAAGAGCTAATTCAATCCTAAAAATTATTCTAAAAGTAGATATTATTCCTTGTTTATATGTACTATTTTAGGTATTATGGTTAGTCGATTATGAAATCTCCCATATAAAAGTTGACAGAATTAGACATTTTCTTGCAGGTGTTGGTCTCATAAGTCAAATAATAATGGCTAAGATAGACTCATCTTAAAATTTAAATTTACATATAATTTAACCTCAAAAACTAACCGAAAAAAAAATTGTGTTCTCCTTTTGCTATCTCTTATTGGTCCGTACGATAATTGTGCTAAGAAACAAGAACGAAATTTCACTTTTTAATTTGAAGAAAAAACATTAATATGCATGGTAGTGATAATACATAGAAACAGAAAACTAGGTATTGTAATTTGCATGACTCACCGTATTCCAGATAGTCAAAACAAGGAAAGTGGCTACAAAGCAAACGAGCAAAATCACGGTGGTGCTAAGTGCCGTGCTTTTGCCCTTCTTTGACAGCAAACATGACTTCTCATGATTAGAACGCCCCCAAAAGAGCTTCAGATACGTCTCGTTGTCCTTTTCCATGCTTCACTTTATTTTTTGATCACTGTCTTCTTTTCTTCTCGTAGGTTTTGGAGTTCTATATATACCCAATTGTGTTTTTTCAACCTCAAAACAACAATAATAGTAGATGGTGTTGGATCATGGATTTTGGATGGTGTATTTTCTCATCAAAAGCTCTATTTTTTTGTGTTTGAGTTATGCGTGAGAGAGATATACGGTGCAGTGAGGAATGAGGAAGAGAGGAACCATGGATGTATAGTGAACGTGCTTCCTCAAATAGTCAAAGCTGCAATTTATAATCTTTAAATAAATCTCATAATTGAGTTTTTACTTTTTATCATCAAGAGTTTTTATTTATCCTGTATACAGTTGTTAGTTTTTTCAAGATAATTATCAAATGGGAATTTGATTTCCATCTATACATAAGGAAACTCATTATCTTCTGTCAATGAATTATCTATAAAAATATAATGGAAATTATATCGTCTTAGATAGACACAAAATTTCAATATGATAATATGAATTAGAGTAAATCACTTTTATCTGCGGAGATATACGAATATTGCATACACACATATTTTAAAATAGAAATTTTAAATATATATTAATTATATATATATATATATATGATAATTTATCTCATAATTTTTATTCTTAATTTTTTATTTTTATAAATTATTTTAAATTTTACTATACATTTAAAAAAATCTTTATTGAGCAAGTGAATGGTAACTTGATAAATTAAAAATATTTAGCATATATTTTATAAAAAACATATTTTAAAATCTTTTAAAGAACATTCTTTAACGAAGTTAAATGACTAAACTATATTTTTAACACAAATATTTTAGCCAAAGGAATGTGGGTGATAAATATTTATTTTATATAATTAAAATTTATAATATTTAAATATTTTTAAATATAAAATTTATATTATACTTAGAATTTAGAATAAATAAATATTGTGAACATATAAATTATATTTCATATTTATGTTAAGTAATTTACATTGAGATACAGGGTACTTTTTTAAGAAGAAAAAGAAAATACAAAATTATTTTTAACTATAGATAACTTATTTTAAAATTAAATATCGAAAATCAGTTTTGGAATAAAGATAAAAAAAAAATAAGCGGTTAAGAAAAAAAATCTCTAAAGTCCATCTTATTGAAGAAAAACAAAAGGTGATAAACTGTTTTCGTTGAAAAATCTCTCTTAGAGATAGAGAGCCTATATATTGCCGTGGAAAGATCAAATATGGGAGAGTGATTCTATTTTAAACCATTATTATGTTAAAATCCAGATTATTTATTTTTTGGTGAAAATGTTAAATCCGGAATATTGAAACAACACTTCCAGTTACGTGCTGCATCAAGAGGTAAGAATGGGGAAAAGGGAAAAAAATACACTCTTAAAAAATAAGTAAAAGATTTAAAAGAATCCTCTAAAAGATTTATTTATTTATTTATTATATATAATGTATGGGTTTACTAATAAAAAGAAATAACATTTTTTAATTAATGGAACAAAAAGAAATAACATGGGGTACTGATCTTATGCTAACTTGTTTGTAAAGCCTATTCCACGTTTATACCCGGGATTTGCTCCTCAATCCGAATCGGATAATTTTCCATTCCAACGTTTCAAAGGGGCAATTAGAAAGACTACTCCAAGTCTTAATTGAAAGCTCAAACATATGGAATTCTCCAATGAATCTCACTACCACCATGTTCTTGTCTTTTATGAAAATAATAATAATAATAATAATTTATCTAACGAATTAGAACCTATGAGAAGAAAACAAGAATAGTGCAATATAATTGTGGACATTGCTTTGTTTCGTTCCCACTTTCTCCGTCAAACACACACTAGTAGTACATTGCATTTCGTAGGAAGAGTGGGTTTCAAGAAAGTGATGAGAGTGAGACAAAGGATGAAAAGTCAGCGACGACTGTTAATTTCATTAGTAATATAATTATATTGTGAACTGATGAATACCAAACTAGTTAGCTATTTCCAGTAGTTAATTACTTCAAAAATGGGCCAAATTTATTAGGAAAAGTAGTATACTATATTAGAGCATTATTAGGTTAAGATCCACGAACTCTGCCTATAGCCTCCTCTATAGTTCAGCAAACCACGTGCTCACTTATTCTTGAGCGTTGCACTATTGCAGATCAACATTCAAGTTTCAATGTTAATTTTTAACAAGGATTTTCAAAATGAAACGTAAAGACTAGGAAGCTAGGGTTGGTAGATAAATGTTCTGGATCCCCAAACTATGTTAAATTAACCATGTTACCGGATCATCAGCCAAAAAAAAAAAAAAAACTATATGTTACCGGATCAGTTCACACTAGGTGTCATTTAACTCTTATACACTATTTAATAGCTCAGCACAGTCACATTCAATTTGAGTTTGATGCTATTATTCTTCATGCAAAGGAGTTTTCAAAGTAAACAAGCAAATCGAGTTACAAATTGTCTTGCAAAGAGAGTCTAGATTTTATACTAGTTCACACTTCCATAATTTGATTCTAACTTGTATTCAAGCTTTGATTGTTAATGAAATGATATGAAAGGTTTTAATCATTGAATTGAAATTTGTACAATACAAAATTAACCATTTAATCATTGAATAAAAAGGTTTTGTAATCAAGATCAAGTTTATAAGCTTTCTTGCAAATTAAAAACCAATTGATACTTTGTCACACTAATTTACTTTGACGAATAAATGTTATTTAAAATATTTGTCAATATCCTTTATTCCTCTGCATCTATAAATTAAAATAGCTATCTAGCTTGTAAGAGCTTCACTAACTGCAGCAGTAACAAATGGTTTATCTAGAAGAAAAAAAAAACACTTAAAATTTCTCTTCTTTCTCTCTTATTAAATAGTGTATAAGTGTTAAACTATCAAACAAGACTAGCATGCGAGAAGAATTTTTAGCCTAATGGGGGATTAATATCAATTAAAGACTCGAGACTTTGTAGATGTTGCTAGAATGGGTGGTCCCAGACTAGGAGAAGTGGAGGACCAATGTACAATTAATGAGACTAAAAAGCATTACAAATATATATATATATATATGGATACCACTTTGTGTACGTTATTTTTACACCGATAAATTTGGTTAATAACTTGATCATCAGGTAACACAGTATTGTGGATTGATGAGATGACCTCATATTTTTCTGCCTATTTTGGATATTTATTTATTGACTGGAAGTGTAGAGTAACTAGTTACTAGACACTAACGTGCACCAAACTATCAAGAAATTATGCAAAGGAGAAATTGACTTTGATTTTTGGTCATCAATTCCGATTCACACTCCATGTGCCATTTTGCCAAACTTTGCAAAAAGGCTTCATACGGCTAGCTCACTAATTGTATATTTTTCTATTCAAGCTCACTGATTCTAATATTGTGTTTTGGATATCAACGAGAATCAATTCTTCCAACCAAAATCATGACGTGACTAAAAGAAAATCTAACCATTTGTTATTTTTTGGCTTTCAACATGAAATTTGGAATCGCTACAATTGAAGGTAATCTAAGCACACTATTAAACTGTGAGCTGTTTATAGAACCGTGACCAGACCGTGAAATTGGTTTGTTGCTTGTTAGGCCCAAAATACAGATTTCATAACAGGCCAGGGTTGAGAAATCTATCTCCCAGCTTGGGGTTGCTATTCTCACCCCATCCCCGCTCTTATTGCTTCTACACCTAATCCATGATGTAAAAGTTACATTCTAAATTAGTCTTCCAGAAGGTAAAAGTTTACATTTCAAAAAGGCTAATCTGTAATGTAATTTTACATTTCGGATTAACCTTCCCAAAAGCTTAAAAAGATACCGGAAGCAAATGCCCCCACCTTGTATGAGATTTCTAGTGGATCATCATTCACCAAGTGGTCTTAGAGTGGAAAAGTTTATTGAGAGCTAGGACCCTTTTAAAGAATTAAAATATAAAAATCTTCACACTAACGAATTAAATTTGAACTTTTTTTTATGATAATACCTAAGTTATCTGTGGTTGATATAGTATTTAGAAGATATATCTATTGGCTATCAATGAAGGACTTGCCTTATAAAAACAGACATATACACGTTTAAAATGTTTATGATAGAACCAAAATAATTTAAATTTAATAATTGTGCATCGTCAATGTAATTCTTACCATGAATTTTAAGGTAATTATTATAAAAATAAAAAATTACAATATATGATAATTATGATTGAATAATAATATAAAACTGTTTTATGCTGTTCTTTTCAAATATTTTAAAAGTTGGCTTACAGAGCCTGAAACAATGGCAAAGTTATAGTTTCTTTTAAAGACTGAGTTTTTTTTTTTTCCTTTTGATGGGTGTTTGGGAGAAGGGGGACTTTACATTGCAGAGGTGGAGTGAGAACTTTGGCTCAAGGGAGGCCAAGTACAAAAGATATAACTTAGTAAAGAAAATTTAAATTTCATATGTATAACATATATAATAATACTTTCCTATGAATAAAGAAACATAATCTTGAGTACAAAAAAATAAAGTATGTGAAAAAGAAATAGATTAGTTTTTTTATATATATTCTAGGGGGTCACAAAAATATCTTTATATTAATGTAAACAGACAAGAAGAAAAAAATGGGGGTGGCGTCCCTTCTTCTCTTTGGAGGTGCAACCAGCTCTTACAGATTAGGTGACAGAAGTTGGATTCTTACATCCAATTCAATTGACATAACCAAAGATGGGCTTTAGACAGATAATTAAAACTTAAAAGTATTATTCTGAAATGTGGAAGGCCTCACAATCCAAGGGTTTCAAGAACCACTTGTTAAAAGGTGGCTTCCCTTTAAAAATTTTGGAAGCCAAATGATATTCTTCAGCTCCATCCTGCAAATGTTTAATCATGCAAAACAAGTTAGGAAATGGCATGCCATAAACATTTGTCCACTCTAGTTGTAGAGACAATGCTAAACTCAACAGTAAACACTCTGAATTATGTATTTATTACTTAAAACAAGTGGTTTTTAGGCCAGAAATACAGTACAAGACATAGACAATATAGGATTTCCCAATAACAACGAATCTCCTCCTTCATTAAGCAATTAACTCAATGAATAACAAACCCAAAACCCCATCACACACTAATTGTTACATCATTCTATAACTGCCTAAATAACTTATAAAGACAGAAATAATACACGTATGATAATTCAGATCCATAACCACCCAAACTAAAGACACAATTAATACACAGACATTAGTAATTCTGGCCAAGCTAAATGATTACTACACAAACACTAATAATCAGTTAGCTTCTTCACAAAGTTGATTCTGACGTATACATAAGCAAGTTTTAGCTTATAGACAAAGCTCATTTCTTTCTTCCTTCTTATTTTCTTTTCCTATACATGTTTATAGAAAAGTTTATCCAAATAGGATCAAAGTCTGTTTCTTATTCCTTGCCATATAGACTTTACATGATCTATATCACTATATAAGACAACACAATTCAGGCCATCACAAAAAAAGAGAATGCGAAGAACATGAAGAATACCTTAAGTTCTCGATAAGTAATCCCATTGGGCAGAGAACTGATTAAATTTTCCGGTCTCAGTGACAAGAAAACCTCCAACAGCCTCTTTCTGAGAAAATAATAATTTATTATTATTGTTAGTGCTTTACAAATAAAATTTCCACCACCGTATATATCAGCACTCACTTGCATAAAGATGACTGTGTCGATGGGTAGAGTGCCCCTTTTGCAGAGGTGCCTTGCTTTCTTCCAGTAGTTCCCATGATGATGTCATGCAAGCCACATTCATTCCAACCTATAGAATATCTGCAAAGTTATGCATCAGATAAATACGACATCAATCCATAAAGCTACATTAACTTTACAGTTTTCCAACATCTGATTGTAAGTACCCGCATGTTAAAGTGTTAGCAGCACTCTCAGATTGCTGAAAGTCCTTTGGGGGTACTGGTGCAGCGTGAAATATCGGCTATGAAATGAAAAAATACATAGAAGTTAGCATCCTACAACACACTTTTCTTTCTCACTAAGAACTGAATTTCCACAGACCTGGTTCACTAGAAACGGAGATGTCAGTTCATTCAATAAGGGTGGAATACGTTCATACAAAGCTCTTTTCAAGTTATCCTCCAAACGAAAATTCTCAGGGATGTTTAGGGGCAGACCAACAGTAATTGAAGAAAGATATACAGGTTGAAGAAAGTAGGAAAGCAAAGCTCCTGGAATAAGAGAAAAAATGCCACACTTGACTTTCACAATGGAAAATACAATAAAACCACACTATTCTAATTCACGTTCATATCCACACATCTAACATTATCACACCAACACAAATCTGTAATTCAAGTTTGTAAAATCGACTGTTTGTTTTGGGATAGCCAATGATATACCTCAATCCTCACTGCTGTGTTTGCAATCAAACTATATACATTTAGGCACTAGTAATATAAAAACGTACAAGATTTGTAAAAAAATTAAGTAAATATAAAACAAATGTCAGAATCATACAACCAACTGACCTTGTATGGTTTATGTAAAATAGTTACATGTATACAAACACCACTATGAATGTCATTGTCCATGATGATTCATATGCTGTATTAAATTGTTGTTGTATAGCAGGAATATGTCACATCGCAACTAATTTATACTACCAACATGCAGACAGCCCTGGTTTAAGCATATCTAACCTTGAACACCAACAACATTCCAACGAGCTATCTTGTCAGAGCAACTAACTGACAGGGTTGTATCACCACGACCTGGCTTCCTCTGGACCATCCCCTTTTGTTTTGATCCATTATCTGGAATTAATGGCAAAAGTATTTCTCCTCAGACAAAAATAAACAGCCAATCTTTCAATGGTAAATATCCATCAAATATTTAAAAACTTCGTACCCCATTGCCCAGAGGCTCTTCGCTATGCGAAGGTATAGGGGAGGGATATTGTACGCAGCCTTACCCTTGCATATGCAAAGAGGCTGTTTCCGGATTCGAACCCATGACCAACAAGTCACCAAGGCACAACTTTACCGCTGCACCAGGGCTCGCCCTCCCATCAAATATTTAAAAAAAGAAAATTAAAAAAAAAGACTATACATCAAATTTGATAAGAGTTGCAATCAAAGTGCAATCATTGAATTATAGAAGGAAAGAATTCACCCAATCTTAGTTGTTTGAATGTTTTCTTAATCACATTTGCCAAAGGTTCCTCTAGACCTTAGCCATTTTATAATTTATATATAAAATGTTAAATGTTGTAAAACTTAACCATGGAATCGAATAGCTTACCCAAAGGTGAAGTTGAATCACTTTCTCCTAAAACCACAGTTTCCAAAGGAGAGACATGAAAGCTCAGTGAAGCATCTCCACCTAAAAAATGGAACACAAAAGGCAGTTACCCTTGAACCTCCTAACCACATATAGTGAATTAGTGACAACTAAATGAAAAACTTTGATGATTAAAGAGAGTAAAAAGGAGAAAGAGATAAATTACATGGTAACTGGGATATGTACATATGTAATTTCCAATCTTTTTTCAAGGTATACTTCCCTTTATTAAGACAACCTGGATCCCACTCAAATGGCAAGTGATCTTCATCAAGTTTGAACCGTTTCCCTCCATTTCCAGGTGCATGCTTACTACTACTTTCAGTAAGATGTTGAATCTGTGTATAGAAGAACCTGGTGTGAATAGAAACAAATGAAATAGCATCTCCTCAAATTGCAAGACATTAAATTAAGGACAACTTATATACAGTTTCATAGGATCTATTTGTACGATTCTCCAATCAGAATGAGAGTTTCACCCCAATAATCTACATAATTCTTTAATGCAAACATTTATTACACATATTACCGATGTAAAACTCCAATTCTGATTGGAGAATAATACAAATAGTATCCAAAGAATTATATATAAGTTTTATCCTTATATGAATTCAGCACAAAGAGTAGTAATACCCTCCATTACAATTTTACAAAACTTAAGTAAAATGCACATGATCACGTAATAGCACGTATCAATGAACATGAACATGAAACAAGGACAAATAAACACTATCAACATTCAAAATTGATACATCTTATGGATACAAACTGTTGCATAATCATGATACAGAATGTAAAAAGCTCATAAAAAATATTAAACATAGCAAATTTCAAAAAGACAGGAATGAAACCTCATCAAGGCTCTTCGAGCAATGACTTCAGCATGGGAATCATGAACAACATCACCACAAGTGCGCAAGAGAGAACGTCCAATGCACTTTGTCCCCGTTCCCATTGCAACAACCTTCAAATCTTAATGAAAAATAAACAAATAAGAGAATTCCTTAACCCAAAGAAAAGCTTTTTTTTCTTATATTTTGAGAAAAATAATAAAAAAGAGAAATTTGGTTAATGGGTAATTGTTGTGGCGAAAAGAGGAAGAAGAGAACCATTGGAAGGAGAAGAGAGAAGGAAAGCGGCCAAAACGGTGACTTCACGGCCTTGAGGTTTGCCCTTTTTGGGAAGAGAAGCGTAGAAAGAAAGAACCTTTTCAGATACCCTTTTGCCCCAACTACTTTCCTCAGAAAATGAAACTGAAGACGCCATGGACATGGTTGAGGTTCAGGTTCAGCAACCCAGTGACCCTGTACTGTGTGTAATAACAGTTCAAAGAAGAAAGCCCCAACAATTTAGTTTAGTTTAGACTTTTTTTGTATTAATAAAATAAAATTCATCCTATTGAAAGAAAATTAAAAAAAAAGGCTATTAAATTTTAAGCTTAATTTTTAATTTTTTTTATGTATTATTAGTGAATATATATATATATATATATATATATATATATTAATCAATAAAAACTATGATTAATAAAAATTTTGGAAATAATTCATTATTTATTGTGATAAATATTTCATAGTAGCATAATCAATAAAAAAAAAGTGTGAGACTATTTTTTTAAGAGTTTGACTTTTATGTTCCGTATAAATTTTACACAATTTAATTAGAGATTATTTTTAAATAAGTATGGTAAAAGTTAACAACCTTAGTAATTATAATGAGTAATGATATAAAATTTTACTATCAATACTTTTCAAATATATTATTTTTAACAATAAAGACTAAACAAAATATTAATACAGTTTTTGGAAAAACTTTAAGGCAAGTTTTAAAAATGTAAAAATAACTAATCAATAATTTTCACAACATTATAAGTCTTTATAAATAAAATCCCTCTTTTTTCTGATGACTTTTTACCAAATTTTTATGTTCACGGATCATTATTGGTCTTCAGCAGTTATATCATTTTGGGTGTGTAATTATTTATTTTTGTAATGGCAAAGAGTATTAAGGGTGGGTGTTCCTGTATAGATCACTTGCGAATTCGAAATGATTCAAATCTAATTGAATAATTTGGGTCAAGTCATTTATGTATTTGAGTTAAAATTAAATCGAACCGATCAAAACCATTTATGTACAGTTGGATCATAGGTTTAAATTTATATATCTGGTCAACATCAAACCGAACTAATCAAAATTAATCAAAATTTTTTGGATTGTTTGATCTGGCGCTTTAAATACTGTTAATATTGAGACTCTCAAGTGTTAGAACGATAAACATTGAAACTACTAGTGTTGAAACTATATATTCCTTCCTAATATATCATTATTTGTTTTATTTTTTTTATATTTATTTTTTTGTCAAATGTATAATATTAATGAATTATATTTTATTCAGTTGTTTTAATAAATCTGGTGATAACGAATCTGGTTAGAATATTTGATGCTGCTAAACAAATACTTATATGCGTATATGGCGGGATTTTAATCTAACAGGTTGGTAATGGAAGGTTACTATATAGTAGCTATATTTTTCCTACCTCGTTGTCATCATAGTTGTTTTATATTGTTTTTTTTTTGTTTTTTTAAGAAAAAACATTTAAATCCGTGTTTTTCTAAAAGAAAAAAAAACAAGTTTATATGTGTTACATCATTTCCAATAATATCAAGTCAATTTTTCAGGTTACATAGCAATTTTCTTAGTAACTAAAACAATAAATGTACTTCATATTTAAATTAGAATAATAAAGACATAAAATATATTTACTGTGTTGATTACTAATATAATTCTTCAATTAATTACTTGGGTTAGACAGTTGATTTAACTAGGACAGAAAATAATGTTCCGCGTAAAGCGGTCATGCCATCATGGGAATTCCATAAAAGAATTTCAAAACAAAATGACATGTTGGAGATCGAGCATCTCGTCGCGGATCTTGTCGGCGTTGGTGTCGACAAGGATGAGCTCGTCGGTGAGGTCCCAAGTGAGGATGGTATGCGCGATAGCCACTCCCACGTTGCCGGCACTGATCATGGAAATCTTGTTGTGGGCGCTTGGTCAAAGAGAGAGGAGTCACACTGCTTACTCATTTAGGATTTCATTATGAACAGAGAAAGCGACAATAAGAGAGAGAGAGAGAGAGAAGGTCACTGTGTGCACACACTGCTCAATAAGAGAGAGCGAAAGGGGAATTGAATTTTTTTAAATAATCATCCTTAAATTTATCATTTTTAAAAACCGTCTTCATTATTAATGGATTTAATTATATTTGTATCATTGCATTATTTTCAAAAATGGTTTTTGTCAACCATCTTTATTAGCGCGTCGTAATAAATTGTTTTTGAAGTAGTGAAAGAGAGTTGTCATGCAGGCCACGTAGGGAAGCAAGACTGGCTTTTCTGTTGTTCTTTTTTTAGTTGTCCATGTAATTATGTTAATATTTAATTTTATTAATATTTAATTTTGTGATTCAATTTTAAAATTATCTGATTTTCAAGGGGTAGTATAAGGACAGTGAGGAAAGGGACACTGAGAAAAGGGACAACAAAAAAACCATATCCTAATGCACATTTTTCCAACGCAATTTTCCTGTCTTCCAACCATATTAATTTTTTTTTTCGGATGGTCAACATCAATTATTAATAAGTAATACTTGCACGAAACTTCTGAGAAAAGGAGCACTGTCCCTAGCAAGGGAATAATTCCAGGAATGCCAAAAAGAAAATGACACTACAAGTTAACAGTATGATTATTGGTTAAGAATCATATATATAGCTGGCTATTTTCACAAAACTAGTTGGCATCGACCAATACCTTTTCTTGCCTTTGGTCTCACAACGAGAAAAAATTGTAATAAAAGCAAGGTCTTTAATAATTTTAATTTTTTTCACTTGAATATTACTTTCTCCATCTCAAAAAATAAATATCGTTTTAAGTTATTTTAAACCAAAGAGTATTCAGTTAGATAAATCCACTAAGGCATTCATGTCTTTCACGCATAGGCACGAAATCATGAAATTGTTGTATAATAAGGAATTTGAATTGAAAATAAAAGTGGTGCATTGTTGCCTAACATAAATCTATAATTTATAAATGATAGAAGCTAATATTAAAAAAAGAGAAAACGTATAAAAAGGCAACAGTTTCCATGTTTCATTTTTGCTGGTAAAGGGGTGCAGGATTTCTTCAGCTGAACCTCGTGCATTTGTTTTTGTGAATAACCTTTCAATTGCTACAATTTTACTCATCATTTTCCCAAACTGTTTTCACCAAAACCAGCTGCTGCTCCTTTTCTACGCATTCATATTTGCTTGTTTGTACCCTATAATGCTAAAACCCTTGCTGTAAGAAATACTCACATTATTTACGGCCCTGCACTGCATTTATCTTTGAAAAAATATATCTGTCAAGAATATAAAATACATTGCTTTTTTTTCCAATATATATATATATATATATATATATATATATATATATATATATATATATATATATATATATATATATATATATTAATAAAAATAAAAATAATTATACATATTAGTTAGTGAATAACTCTTTATTTAATTGGATTTATTTATTGTCTTTATCGTTTATTCTTTAATAATATGATTTTCTTTTTATCATTATCTTGTTAGTTAGCTTAATTAATAATGCATTGTAAATATATTGTTATACATTTTTATTTCCTTTGTGTTTTAATCCCACGTCTTTAATTAGTAAGTGTATTTCTCACTTCTATTATATCCATTTTTATTCTCATACTATTTATTTGATTTTCTGTATTATGTCAATTATTTATTTATTTTTGTAAATCCACATGATGATAATTTAGTATACGCTTAGGCTCTGTACACTTCATGTTGGGTCTCTGTGGTGGTGTTTCAATAATGTATGAGTAAATTTTGTGAACGTCATGCTAGGGTAGGTCTGTGACTTGTTTGAATTCATAAAGTTTACTACAAAAATAAAGTATTTTCTAAAAATGGTAACATTCTCAAATAAATAATCTCTCAATGTTACACACACTCTATGTTGGGTCTTCGATTTGCTTGATAGTGTGTTCAATAGAGTGAGTAAATTTTGTAAATGTTATGTTGGATTTTTGACTTGCTTGACTTCAAAAAGTTTACACAAAATCAAAATCTTTGAAAGAAAAAAAAAATCAACCCAACATGCAATTGCTTTTTTACAAAGAGCTGCATAAGTTTGCTTTCTTCGTTGCTCCTCAGGATAAGTAGGAGCAAGGGTAAATCCCTTGCCGATCCAAAAAAATCTTTTTTAAAAAATAAAAAATAAAATTAAAATTTGATTTCCTTTTCTAAATAAAAAAATAGTATAACAAAATATAATTTATGTTTTCAATGGAAGATAAATAATTAAAAGTCACTTTATTTGTTAACATACTCGATTAAAGGTTGTCGTTTTCATGACAAACGTATGTGGTCCCCACGCGTAAATGATTCCCGAATCATTTTTCTTCAATCATATATTATTCCTTATCTTTTTAGTTTTCTGACGTTTCCCTTAAATAAATGTTGGTAACGACTCTTCAAGTAATTTTTTCATTTTTTGGAAAATTATTTATTTATTTATGATAATTTTATTTCGCCGTCTCGTTGTGACGCATGTGTGACAATAGAAAATAAAAAAAATCTATAATTTATATCTTAAAAGAAATAAAAAGAATCATAAGAAAAAGAAATAAAAATTACTATAAAACCAATTAAAAACATTCCAAATTCAAAGCAAAACACGTTTTCTCTATCAATAAAATTATCTATAAAAGCAATTAAAAGAAAAATAAATTTAGCATAAAATATAGCCTAACATATATTTTAATTCTTTTTTATTAATAACTATTGTTATAAACAAAATTTATATAATAAAATAAGGAAATCTCACTACAAACACCAGTTTTTTTTATAAGCACTACAAACACCAGTTAGAAAAAAGAAAACAAGATTTTATATTTTTGTTCTCTTAATATATTTTTATTTTTAAATAGACATAAAATAGATAAACAAAAGTGTACTAATACTAACATTTTGTAAACATACAACCGAAAAGCATTGGAGCATTTTATAATAATCTATAAGAGCAGTAGTAAAGGGGGCTAAAATGGAAATCTAGAGGGAGGCAAATATAATAATCAAGATATTATTGTATATATTAAGCCATTTTATGGACTAGGTAGGGGGGCGACTGTCCCTATTTCCAAGCATAATGGATTATAAGACAATTTAACCAAGTTGATATAAAGTCCTCAGGACTCAACACTTGTAGTGGACTATTTGGTGTCAGATAAGTTAACCATAAAGCACCCACACCTTTTGGGCTAAGGACATTAGGAGTTGTGTTCGACCAGTTAAACCTACCATAAAGCGCTCACACCTTTCAAGCTCAATGCTTAAAGGGATGGATTGTTCATGTTGGTTGTGAGCCCAAGAAGGTTGACAATAAAGCGCTAATGCCTTTAGACTCAAGGCTTGAGGGGTTATAAATCATTTCACCAAAGTAAGTCCATCATAAAGTGTTTATGCCTTTTAGGTTTAACACTTGAAGGAATGTGGATCATTTGACTTCTTTGTGGATTGTTGGGTCAAATAGGCTAACAATAAAGCACTCATGTTGTTCATGCCCATCGTTTGGAGGGTTATGGATGATTTAAGGAATGAATGATGTGTGAAAATGAATTGAGATAAAAAAAGACAAAATGTTTGACTTAAAGTAGAGTATAGAAGTGTGGAATCAACACTAATTTTTGAAATTTTCATCTTAAATGCACTCGAGTATAATTAAATCAAACACTACCTTAGGCTTTGGATGAATTAATCATAGAACGTAGAACTATGTACACTTAGTTGTGTTGCTTAGTTGTCAAGCTTATAGCACAATGGTCAGTGAACGATGTACACTTATTTAATACTATTGTGTATAACATCAATTCCTCCCACTTCTGATAGATAATCAGCTAGATTCAAAATCAGGCAATTACACTAATAAGAATTCTTAGTTTTTCAGTTTTTCTGAACAGAAGATTATATATATTATGCTTAATCCTTCAACGAATGTGAAAACTATTTATATAATACAGCTAGCTAACAACAACTACTTGTCATACAGATGCAAGTGAACGGCTTTCAATACAAAGTACAAACAGCTTAAAAAAATGCTGAATGGAAGAGCACCAGTGTTAGGGTGGTAATGTACAACCCAGTTGCGATTTCTATACATTTTGGTTCCTCATTGATTTATCAGCAAGAAGAACATCTTCAATCCAAGCTACAATGTTGAATGCTAAGCCTTCTAATACTCTTGAGTAGCTTTCTAATATCGCTTTTCCTACATCCTGCAGAAGATAATACTCATTCTTAGTCCATGAGTTCATAATCTAGATATCTGCTAGTTTCTACAATAGATATCCATATCATGGTGTCCTAAAATGTTCATCATTTGTAAAAAAATGACCTCGTAATGTCTTTTTTGTTATTTTTCAACTTGATATGTTGTAAGTGGCTGAACTTACCTGGTTGTATTGAATTTTGCATGTGTCCAATGATGTTTGTGAAAGTTCAGGATATCTTTGCTTCAAGCAAAACAACAAAGTCTCAGCTCTCTCAGCTAAGATGTAGTTTTTGTCACTTCGGTCAGTGTCAGCCATGAGATCCTTAACTTTGTTCCAAGATGTTTTTGAGTGGCTCAGACAAGCTTTTCGCCTCCAAGTGAACATTGAAGACTCAACCTTATCTGCCAGCTCAAGTGCTTCATGTTCAGAACTTATTTTGAGACAGTCAAGAAGGTGATCAGGTGAGAACTTGTCTGCAGAATACATACAGCGGTAAATTGTGTCCCCCAGACTTGTCCTTCCACTCTAATGTTAGAGAAGAGAAAAATAAGTGAAAACATGAAAACATACTACTCAATGCGTTCTATGCAACCAAATTATTTGTAGTGATGAGTGATGACCACTCTTGGTTTCACTTTCATGTATGACAGTTATTCTCCTGCACAAACTTCATTCTTAGTTCCTTTTGTGATTAATTTCAAGGAGATAAGCATAAGACTAATAGAGGATTTCATTGAATTTACATTTTTAGCATCATATATGATTCAATGAAATTATATAATCCTTTTCTGTGCAAGACTCATCTACAACTATCTTGCCCTATAGCAACTTAGTGGAATCCTGAATCACATGTAAAAAATATTTCAGCTGTGCAGACTCATTCCTTGGATTTTATGTAGACTGAAACTTGGAGAAACAAAATAGTCTTTAATAACAATTGGATATAAGGACTAACCTTGGGAAGATTAGACATATATGTTTCTGGGATATCCATCTCTGCAAGAGCACTGCTATTTATAGCCATTGCAGCTTTATGAATTTGATTAGCACAATCTCTTTTCTCATTCAAGTGCTTCCTTGACTTATCAGAGAGGCCCCCAGTGTGAACACAAGGAACCGGCAGCCACCACTTCTCATCTTTCCTCTGAACAATCCTTCGAAATGAGCCTCCCCGTGACCGAGTTGAATTCCCTGATATGCTCCCTTGCTCCGCATACCAAAATTCAGTATCCTGGAAACTATCCAATATTTCCTGTAAAAAAAATAAAATTGTGAGGCACAAAATATTTGGATGAAAACAAGAAGCATTTGAAATTTGTCTTACTATGAGCATTGTGTCAAGCTTCTGCAAAGCTGGGAGGTTGATGTAAATATCTGATCTTGGTTTGCTTGTCATCATCTAAGAGACACCACTAGATAACATATTAGACACATTATGAGATGCACAAAAATCTTCATTATCCTTATAATTAAAGGGTTTAGAAATAATTCACCTCCACAATTGTGCCATCTTCTAAATATTGTGCAGTTGGGGAAAATTCTACTATGTAATCACACACAGATAGAAGACAATTCATTTCTCTTCTCCACATACCCTTCTTCTCAGGCTTCAGAGGCTCCAACTTTAAATTTTGTCCAAAAGCAGTTGCTGCAAATTCCCAATTCAAATAAGTTAAACCATAGCCATACTATTGGACTATGCTATTGCTACTATTAAAAAAATTACCGCAGAGATTGGTAATTGAATTTGATATTGTAACTGCAGTGCAGACACCTTTCCCACCACCAGACATGTCTTCCCCCAATAGAAGCTTTGAAAATCTTTCCCTCATCATATCAAGCTCTATAAATACCCACAAAACTGAGTTAATTTCTATATAACTGCATTTTTTCACATAGGAAAAATTCACAAGCTGAGTGCAAACCAACCTGTCTCTAAGAGGTCAAGGTCATCAGATTTCTCATCCACTGAGTGTCTGTGCTGCTTCACTCCTAACCTTGAAAGAGCAGCTTGACTAGCTCCATGTTTCATTGGTGTCCATAGAGAAGGTGAAGGTTCACTTGCAAAGCTATTGTCATCAATAGGCTCAGAGAAGTTTGAGACCTCCGAATTAGACCGACAATACGCGAAGGATTCCCCACTGAATAAAGGGGAGTATCCAACGTTTTCAGTGATTGAATGATCATTTTGATCCACAGAAGAAGGTGAAGGTTGGTACCCCACATCAGAATTGTCATCAAAGTTGGATGAATTGTCCATCTAAACTCAACGACCTATGTTAAATTTCCTCAACACCTACACGTATAATCATGGAAGTTGAGTCACAAAAATTGGGTTTGTGGACTCCAATAGTACTTAGTAGTTATCACACTAGTACTCCATGATCACCTATGAACATAGTCACATACTATGATATCAAAGTAGGATCCACTACTCAGCTTAAAATGAACAGTTACTTTATTGAAATTGAACTATGGAAACGGGAAAAAATAAAGAAAAACAAAAAAGACATATCAAAAGAAAAAGGCTGAAAACTTGGATGTTCTTGTCCTGCCTTAACAAAAAAGCAAAATCTTTCAAAGAATGTTGCTGCTATTGAGACCCCGAAATAATCCACTGAAGAGGGTTGCTTACAAAGCATTCTTTATCCAGAGGGGGAAAAACAACTGAAGTTTTCAAACTCCAAAGACAAACGGTTATGAAAAAAGAAATAAAAATAAACGAAAAAGCAACGGTCTCGGCATTCTTTTCTATGTTACCTTTTTTAATGGCTTTGGTTTGAATTTGAACAGTAGCTAGCTAAATAAACATCATTTGAAACAGTTCCCTCCTTAGCGTTTGTGCCTTTATCTTCTCCCTTGAAGACTATTCATGCCAAAAAAGAGAGAGAGAGAGAGAGAAGAAAGCTTTCTTTAGAGAATGAAAACTCATTTGCAAAATGACTAAAATATTGTGTTGGAGAATAATACAAAAATACATGCAAGGTTGTCATAAATAAAAAAAGGGAGTTAGAGATTGAAGTCTTGGATTGGAGTGGTTGGGTGGTACTATGTCTATGCATGATTGTAACTACAAAACTGACATACTTAAATGGAAAAAAAATAAACTAACATACCTAAGTAGAGTAGAACAGAAAGGAAGGGAGAAATGAGATTAATATGTATGTATTCATAATATAAAATAATTTTATATTATCATTTAATTATAAATTATTATTTAAATTATCTTAAGATAATTATTTGAAAATTAATAATTTTATTATATATAATAAATTGTGATGAAATAATTGTGTAAATTCTTTTATAATGCATAACCCTTTTTTTAAAAGTAGAAATGAAAACAAAGAGCTGTCATGCAGGCCACGTAGGGAAACATATGTTAATGCACATTTTTCCAACGCAATTTTCCTGTCTTTTAACCACATTAATTTTTTTTTCTTTTTTGGATGGTCAACATCAATTATTAATAAGTAATACTTGCACGTAACTTATGAGAAAGAGAGCACTGTACCTGGCAAGGGAACAATGCCAGGAATGCCACAAAAAAGAAAAAGAAAATGATACTACAAGTTAACAGTATGGTTAAGAATCATAGCTGGCTATCTTCACAAAACTAGTTGGCAACGACCAATACCTTTTTTTTTTCATTTGGCCTCTTAACGTTAAAATTTTGTAATAAAAGCAAGTCTTTAATAATTTAATTTTTTCTCCCTAGAATACTTCCATCTTTTATGTTATATTGCTTTTGCTTAAATTCAAAAGTACTCTACGATGTTAAATTAAATATTCCTTAGTTACATAGAAATTAATTTTATACATTAAACTTTTTTTTGAATGTTTTAATATTTGAGGTCTACGTGCCCTGAGAGTTTATCAAAAGTTTGTAAAAGTAAAATTCTTAAATTATGTATCATTATTATTTACTCTTATAATATATGATTCTCATATTTTTAATGAAACACAAAATAAAGAATAAATATCTTTTTTTTTTACATGCAGACACCTTTTTTTTATATATAAATATCTACTTTTGTGGTGACATATTTGATACCAAATACTCCCTTTCCTATAACAAGTGTTGAAAAAATAAGTCTTCAAATAAGTATTATTTTAGTTTTTAATGTAATATCAATAATTATTCCACTAATACTCTTAAAAAGTGTCATTTTAGTTTTTTAATCTATTTTTCATACCTAAAAATTGAACTTACACACTACTCAATCAACTAAATTAGATCCCTTGATTTTATTTTTTTAATATAATATTACTAATAAGATTTGTTTCGTATAACTACTATTTTTTTATATTTATTTATTAGTTTATTTTTTCGGTGTAAAAAATATTAGAACAGCACTTATTACGAAACTAGGGAGTACTTTCTAGCAAATCCTTTGATACAATGACACCACATTAATTATTGAAATATGAAACTAATGACATTGAAAGATCAATGTATTTTGTTTTCAAATTTTCAAAGGATTAAGGGTGGAGATTGAGAGAAGGAAGGAAAGTCGTGTTTTTTTTTTTTTTACATAGAATGTAGATACATGCCCCGTAGCTTGAAACTATTATAACTAATGAGACAATGCATGTAGTGTTATATGTTCTAAAATTAATAAAATAAAAGCTTGTTTAAAATATAAAAAAAAAATAGATGGACAATTTAGTTAGGTAGGTGCACCAGAAAGTGCTCAAAGCTTTTCAAACTCAATATTTGTGAGACAGTGGATTGTTGGACCCGATCATGGATTGTTTGGTCAAGTAAGCCCACTATAAAAAAGTTAATGTCTCATATGATTTACGCTTAACAAATTGTGAATTATGCGATCAAATAAGTTGATGATAGAGCGTGTTTGCACGAAAAAGAATTTAAAATTTTGAAAAATTTTAAATTCTAAAAATTTTGAATACTTCAATTGAAATTTTTTTATTTTTAAAATTTTGTATTTGAATAAAAAAATTAAAATTATGAGAGTAAAAAAATGAGTAATGAGTTTGAGAACGAGATTTCGAAAACTTTCAGGGGAAGAGAGGATGAAAATTATAAAGGAAATACGGAAACATTTTTAGAAGATTCTTCTATCAAAAAAGAGAATTTTAATTTCTCACATTTTAGAAGGAAATTAAAATCTCATATTTTTAGTTGTTTAAAATTCTATTTTAAAATTTCAAAAATTTAAATTCTTCATAAAATAATATCCAGACAATGAATTTTAGATTAAAAAAATTTAAATTCTCTGATAAATTACTTTCCTCAATTAAAATTCTCTATCCAAATACATTCTTAAGGAATTATAAATTTTATAATAAAGTAAGTCAACAATAAAATGTCTATGTATTTTTAAGCTTAGGACTTAAAGAGATGTAGATCATTCAACTTGAATAGTCCACCATAAAATATTCATGTCTTTCAAGATTACTTAAAACAATATGAATTGTTTGGCTAGATAAGGTAATAATAAAATACACGGTTAGATTTTGTATAAACAAAGCAACAAATCACATTTCAAATAATAATAGATAGATAATGAATTTCATTAAACAAGTTAATTAATTCAAGATTTTGTCCATAAAAAAAGATTTTATATGTTAATTGAACTAAAACCTTTTTCATAACTTTTATACCTCGTAGGAGATTAATTATCTGATTCGACGGATAACACTATTAATAATAATAAAAAAAAAAACAAGATCAACTTAGATAAAAAGGCAAGACAAATTAGCTAAGGTGTTGTTTGTGTTTTGCAATTAGAGTGAATGAGTAATGATTTTGTTGCCATTTAAACGGCAAACAACACTGTTTGAACCTAGAATTAATCGAATTTGACGTGAGGAAAAACAACATCCCTTATATGCATGCCGAGAAAAACAAACTTACCACCAAACCCATCACTATCTATCAGTTGTGTAATTACCGACACAAGAATGGTAAAACACTTTATACGGAGCAGCCACGCAAACCCACCGTACGTGTTATAGTTACTCATTTTCCCACTTTTACACCCTTTCTACTTTAATTTCTTCTCTTTCTTTCGAATTTTTTATTAGGGTTTTAGTAAATTATCAATAATTAATGTCTTTGAGAAAACAAACAGCTGGAAGGAAAATCTCCCCATTAATTCAAATGAAGATTAGAGTACGAAGAAAGGCATAAAACAGTTGGCTATCTTTATTTAAAGGAAAAACTATTGGCTAATCAGCCTAATCATAAAAAAAATATGAACTTGAGAGAAATTACAATAATTCAAACATTCTTAATTTGTTCAAATTTTAACTATTTATTTTTTAATTATAATTCTTTATTTTACTCCTTAAAGTAAATTTCTCGCTCACCTTAAAACAATTCATCATTAAATCCAATATATAAGGTTTTCACCAAACAAAAGAAAATCACTAAAAAAAAATCACAAAAAAAGTCCAACATATATGGTTGGCATTGTACCTAAAGGAGTATATCGCTGGCAACATCTTTATTTCTTTCTTTTGTTTTTCCCCTCTCTGGTTTTGATTCTTTTGAATTAATTGAAAGCCGTTCGCAACGTTAAATTTGTGAAAAGATGAGATGAATCATGATAATTATAATTATCAAGTGCGAAGAATAGTGATTATTAATAATGAAAGAAAAGTTGTCAAGAATAATCCTCTTTACGTCTTTATCTTTAGGGTGCATGATATGATTGCTTCTTTTTTCCCGTGTATACACCGAGTAAATTGAAGGTCCCTATCCTTAAAAAAAATCACGCGTCTCTCTTTTATAATCTACTATTTTGCATTTTCAGTTAATAAAAACTATTCATTAATTATATTTGGTTAATTTAACCAACCCTCACAATTTCTGTGTTCAATATTAAATTTCTATATAATATTTAATTAATACAGTATTATAATTATTTTTTCACTCACGTCAAACTTAAAAACACGTGTAATATTATTCTTACAACGTCTTATTACAATACCTTTTTTTTATGTGTGTGAAATATACCTTTTATACTATAAATAGAAAAGAAATACAAGTATAAGATAGGTAATGTAATAAAAAAAGAAAAAAAATATGAAAAATATAATGAGTTGGATGGTATAGGTATATATCTAAAACACATAATCATTGCCTACATAATTAGTGTACTTGTCAAGTAGCACAGGCATGTTTGGCGTATGTTTGAAACTATTTTGAATTTTTTGTTTTTAAAAAATGTTTTGTAAATCGTTCTAAAACCTATTTTTTGAAAGAAAAAAAAATATAATGATAGTTGGAGTAGTCAAAGTGAGTCAAGTTGACTCATTTGAGTTAGTCTACTTGTGAGTTGGTTCGAAAATGAATCCATTCAACTTACTTATATTTGTTGGTAATTTAAAAAATAATTAAATTAAGAGTTTGATCGATAGATTTAAGTTTATGTACATAGAAGAACAAATCTTAATATTTTATCAGATTAATCTTTTGACTCTTGATTAAAGGATACTTTGAATTTACTAAAAATATTCTCTTCATCATAAAATGACTAATGTTTAAGATTTCTTTGCACAAACTAATAAAGTAAGTATTTCAAGAGAACTAATATTTATTAGATGATAATTTTATTAAAATATCATTTTTTCTCTCTTAATTTCAATACATATATTATTATACTTTTAAGATATTATTTATAATAGGATAAAATTAAAATAAATTAATGTTTGAATATCTAATTAAAAAGTGAAAACATCAATCAATTTGAACTTTTTTTTCAAAGGTTTAAATATCAGCTATTTTGAAACACAAGGAGGAGTTAACTCAACTTCACTATGCACATTGACAAACTATGAATTGATCCACCTAATTTTAAAAAAAAAATAGAAAAGGAAAAAAAATACTTAAATATAAAAAAAATTAGTAATACTATTCAATTTTAATTTCAGTCTTTTGTGTATATAATAACCAATTTTTTTTATTTTTATGATAATAAATGAAAATTTACACCCACACTCTTAAAATGGCTGTAAATCGTCATCAATGAAATATTATTATAATTAAAATGTTATTAATTAAAGTAATTACATCCTTTGCATTTTTTTATTTGAAGGAAATAATTTGTGTTTTTATTAATAATTATAAAACATCCTCTGAATATAATTATTTAAATATTTAAAATGAAAATTGTGATTTTTTTATAATCATCAATAATGTAAAATAAATAAATAAATCATTCTTGAAATTAAACAGTTAATCTCCTTGTGTTGCTATAAGTAAAAACAGTGATTTTTTTTTAATAGACCTATCTCCAGCATGCTAGCTAGTGGAAGGCCTTGTGATTTCATACACTTAATTGGATGGTTAACCTAATGAAATCCAAGAAACATATATATTGGAGATACATTTTAGTGTCTATGGTGAACCCTTCTTTCTTGGATACCCTCATTAATTATTGGCACTTGGATATGGACTTTTGGAGAGATATTTATTGATTCATTTATTTTATATAAACAAAATGTGATATCACTATTCACTTATTCTAGCTATCTTCCGAAATCTCTTTTCAAAGATGGTGCCACCTCAACCAAAATCTAAGTGGGACCCACCAACCGAAGAAGAATAAGACTTCCTCCACCACCATTTTCATCATTCAATGTATAAACAGATAAACTTCATTCATTTTTTTACATGCATACGTGGCCACCATTTACCTGTATTACCTGTCGGCACTTCACATCCACCGCACGATCAAACCACATCGTCAATGAACGGCTCCAGATCTCCCATGCCCCACAAACATTGTGCTCCCACGGATTCCACGCTATAAGTTCTCTCGTCTTCATTCAAGTAACGGCAAAATTAGTCATGTAATTATGCCAAAGTCGGTGGTATTAATCATTTAAATAATAAAAATACCTTATAAGTTTTTTGAAGGTATACTTAAATTTATGTCACGATTTTTTTTATTGATTTAACTTATAGAACACATTTAATTTACTAACACAAATTATTTTAATTTAATCAATAATCTCGAGTTCATTTGTAATTATATTACATATTAGATAGAATTTGTCATCTATGTACGGCTCAAAATGCATGATTGATTAATTAACTAACATGGAGTTATTATGATTTAATTAAAAATTTAAATTCGAGTATTAAATATTATGCTAACTTAATAATGATTAAGAAAATATAATTTAGTTGCAAGAAAAGAATGTATAAATTATTGTAAATATTATTGATATTGTTAGAATGCATAAATAAAGAAACTAACTTAACAATTAAGAATATAGTGAAAGATATATTATTTAATGTTAATATAAGTTTCACTTACTAATTTAATTATGTATCATATACTACTAATATGACCGATGGACGATGTTACATGTATGATGGTGCAGTAATTTCACTATTTATCCGTTTGAATTTCGCGACACTTTAAATTCAAAGCCACTCTGTGTTGAAGAGGCACAGCACAACTTGTTTATCGGAACGTTGCTATAAACGTTGTTGTTTTCAGATAAACACGTGACTCACTATCTATCTATCAATCGATATCTCCGAGTTCAACCGAACCAAACTCCGAAGCTATGGCAGAGCTCCAAACCAAGGTTGAACCTGTTACGGTCCCGGCTCCGGCTCCGGTGGATCCCGAGCCACCGCTAGCTGAGGCTCCGCCGCTCGAGAAGAAAGCGGTGGCGGTGCCACCACCTGTTCCGGCTGCGGCAGAGGAAACCAAAGCTCTTGTTGTTGTGGAGAAGGAGAATGAGAGTGAGTTTTTGTTCTTTCATGTTTAAATTTCCAAACTTTTGCTTTGATTGAATCATGGGTTACCGTCAAAATTCAAATTTTACAATTACATGCTAGCTAGTAGCTTGGATGCTTTTTCTATTGTGTTGTTTTGTTTTTTTGGAGTATCCATGTTATCATGATGTGAATTGTATTCAATAACTTTGTTCAGTAGTAGGAATTGTTTTGTATTGTTTTGTTAATCACCTGTATGAGAATTCCTTGCTAAAAAATAATATACTCATTTGTACGTTTATTATAAAAAAAAATTATATATGTCAATGACTAATCTTCACCGTGAATTGTGCTATGTTGTGACTGTTTGGTTGATGAGAAAACGTTGGAAAATTGAAGGAACATGAACAGTGTTTGTAAATTCACTAAATTGTCTCACAGGTCTCTTACCTGGTTTTAATTTGTATTGTTCCACTTGACTTTCTTTTTTAATGAACCTTTTTTGTTTTTATGAAAATGTTTTGGAGCTTGATTTGTGTAGTTGGTTTTGGCTCAGTTCAGTTTATTATTCATCCATAAGTTTTCTTTGGTGTACTGCTCTGTGCTTCTTTTTGGTGTTGATTGGTTTCCAGGAGAATAATTATGGGTTGTCATAAAAAATCCAGCTTTAAGTGATTGATATGTCTAATTTTGGTTAGGTACTATAGAGTGTTGAGTGTGATGTTTGTGAATGTTCTGTTCTTTAGTTTCTGTCTGGTTTCTTAGAAAGCGTTGGGAAATGGGAAATCAAAGGAAAAAGAACTATGGCTCTGTAAGAACTTCTAGTTGCAATTTTACTTTCTTTTTTTTTGGTAAAGTTGTTGCAATTTAACTGATTTTAGTTTATTTTTTTCATCGGTTATATATTTTGTGATCCTGTTTTCAGTTTCATGATTTTTTATTTATTTATGGGATCTGAGGAATTTCCGTTTTCCTTGTTTCCCTGTGAGTGTTTATGGTATTTTTGGTTGGAAGGAAAGAAATTAAGGAGTAAAGAAAATAAGATAATGTATTTTCTTCTATTTAGTCAGAGAAAGAAAAAAAAGTTGATTTTTTTTTCTTTTTCACATTTTCTTCGATTTATATTTCAAAATTTTCTCTCCTTTTTTATTTTCCTTCTACCATACCAAACAAACCCTTTTAAAGATGTGAATTAGAAAAATTTTAAAGAGAAACTTTTTCATTTTGTATGTTTCAATTCTAATAATTCATTTAACATCTTGGCTTACTTATCTGACTGTTCATGGTTCTCCATCAGTGATCTTCTTTGGGTTGCCTTTCAATAATTAGCTGTGTATTCTTTCTTTGATGTGTCTTCTTAATGGGGTAACCTCACTTTCATAAATGTTTATCTAGTTAACTGTACTAGTTTTTTCGTGAAGCTAACTGAACAATATTCATAGTATATACTCTTTCATAGTTATAAATTCATTTATACGTGTCTAACTAGGCTGTACTAAAGCAATTTTCTTTCGACAAAAGCATGTTCATCGTTTCTTGTTCTATACGTCAATGCACAATTTCTTTCCCTGTCCCAATAAAGTGATTTTTCATTAGGCCCTCCAAGTTGTCAAAAAATATTGGCCCCCCATGTTGGGATGAAAGGTCTTTTTCCACTTTGGCTAATGATGCTTTGATTAATAGGAAAAAGTTATGCTAAGCATTTTTCTTATCCAGCTGGCTGTCTTTAAATTAGAATCTGATCATGAAAGCGCTAGCGTGCATTCTTTACCATTGATGCAATTTCACCTTTGAGATCATTGCTTTTCTTTACCATTTTACTTTTGATCTACAGAGATACCAGAACCTGTAAAAAAGAACGCCTCAGGTGGATCCCTTGATAGAGGTTGGTGTTATTATATAGTATTTACACTTTTAATATAGCTTTTAGTTTCATAAGTAACTACTTCAATTTGTCAATTTGAGAAGCACTATCTAGTCTATGGACTCCTTTCAAATGTACATGGATGGATTTCTAGTTGACACTTCTTTATATCTTGCTATGTAACATGAATATGTTAACAAACCACTTTCTAAATATGCTTTCTAGAGATGATGGTTCTCCAACTAATTTGTTTTTGGATGGCATATATCTTCCTTAACACAAATGACTGATGCAATTCTATGGTGTACAGACATTGCTCTTGCAGAAATAGAGAAAGAGAAACGATTGTCTAATGTGAAGGCTTGGGAAGAAAGTGAAAAATCCAAAGCAGAGAATAAGTAAGTCCTTATTTTAATTCCATTTTGCACTTCGTCCTTCTAGGTATAAAATCAAGTTACATTCCAAAAAAGAATCCTCACTTGAAAATAGACAATCTAGCGAATTAGTTCTATGTTGATACGGTTTGCATGACACAATAACCCAACAAGTCAAAACCCTTCATAAGTTCATATGCTTCAAGATCAGATGAGGCCTATATTTAAGATGTGGCTTACCAAAAAAAAAATATTTAAGACTTTTGTGATCTGTAGGCCAATATGTTAAGGAAGGAATATTTCCACAAATTTAAAACGTCATTTAATTATTTTTGTTTTTTTATTGTGTGTGTCTTTATGTTAAGAAATTATTGTTTTCTGTTAACAGAGCCCAAAAGCAGCTCTCTGCTGTTGCTGCTTGGGAAAACAGCAAGAAAGCAGCTCTTGAAGCTCAGCTGAGAAAAATTGAGGTATTATTTGTTGCTCAGTTATTGGTTGATACAATGACATAGTTTTTTCTATTATTCATGATGCATGTTTGGCCTAGTTCTGAACATTATAATCAAGATAAGAAAGACAAAATAATGTAAGAATTTATGTTGTCCTGTGTTAGATGGAATAATATACATGATTCTGTTAACACAAAAAATATCTAGATTTTTTATCCAATAAATTCTCTTTTCCTCACCCTTGTCACATTCTTACAAGACATGTGGAACCTTTATCCAATTACTCTCTTGCTTTTGTCAAAATGGTATCAAATACCTATGGAGTCCCTAATTGAGTCCATTTACTAAAAGAATTATGCTTTTATTAATGAAATGAACAGCTACAGTCTGGAACGTACTAAAGTTGATACTTCTTTAATAAATAGATTTTGTCCATATCCATTTAACAGGTGAGCTATCTCTTTCTATCATAAGAATACAAAATAGTGTATAAAAAAACTCCAATTTTGACAGCAGAAGTTAAACATGGCTTCTCCTCGGAGGGACCCCCTTTTCTCCTTCCTTTCCGTTCAAAAGGATAAGGAACAAATTCTTTAACACAACTTTTTTAGTTTAATTTTGTCACAGTCAATATAAATATTTTTACATTATTAATCAATTAAAATCCATTCTAAATATCACTCAAGTAATTATTATAAATATTGCTCTAGTTATTATTACAAAAGTTATGATGATAATTGCATGCTAGTGTATGTTGTTTTTATTTTTTAATCAAGAGTGCACTCTAATTAAATTTATTTATGATATTCAAATAATGGAACTCAACATTGAATACCACATAAAAACATACAAGCACTTAAAGAGTATTGCATTCATCTTTTTAATACTCTCGAGTCTAAGCAGGAACAACTAGAGAAAAAGAAAGCAGAATATGGTGAAAAAATGAAAAACAAAATAGCCTTAGTTCACAAGCAAGCAGAGGAGAAGAGAGCAATGGTTGAAGCCAAGCGTGGTGAAGAAATTCTCAAGGCAGAGGAAATAGCTGCAAAACACCGTGCAACTGGAACCTCTCCAAAGAAGGCCTTTGGATGCTTTTAAATTTTTATTCCTTTTTTTGTTGTTGTGCTTTTGTGCCTGATGTCATAGCAATAATGAAATTTTTGTCTATAATATTTTCATGTTTGTTTTTTAAATGTTGTTTATGTGTGTACGAAATGGAAAGGGGGACACTATGAAGTTTGTGACATACAGAACAGCCTCTAGATCTTTTTGTTAAGATGAAGTGTTCTATGCTGTTTATTCATTTGTTTTTTCCATAACAGAATCATTCTATTCACCAAGCAATAGATTTTCTCTCTCTTCAATATTAAGAATTATTCTGGAATGAATCAATAATTCATCTTGAAATTATAATGTTCAGTAGAATTGGTTCTGACAATAAAAGAAATGGAAAAATAGTTTTTAAAATTGTAAATTATCAATTAATTTTAATTCTATAATTGTTATTACAACAAATTGATTTAGTTCCTCAATTGTTAGTGAATTGGTGTCACACCAACAAGAAGTTGATTCCATTAATAATGCGTTTAATTTTAAGTAAAATCTTGGATTCGAGTTTTATAGATAAAAAAAATATTATTAAAAGAAGAAATTCTACTAAATCATCGACACGAACTAGTCATTAATAAAACTGATAAATATTTCACTTTAATTTCATGATCAACAAAAGAAATTAATTAGTATTTTTATTAGGTGTTGTTCCCGTCCATATCCGTTACCACGGGACATTAACAAAATGAGAATCATAATTCATAAACCAGAGATAAAGAGAGAGCAACAATTTTGCAACACACATTCAAGTGAGTTACCCCACGTTGCTACGACATAAATTGGGACGAATTTGAAGTTTTATAAGAAAATGTGTATAATCTTTATGCATATTTGAGGACAGTATTTAATGATGCGGGGCTTCAAGGACTATAGGCGAGTGCTTGGCTTTATGCAATAATAAATAAATGTGCGCATAAGCATCATCATCATTGAGTATCTTAAGATAGTTGCACACTTGGACGTACTTTGTGTTTCTCATCAAAAGAGTCTTTGGATTAACTATTTACAATGGCATATGACTCAGTTGGTTGAATAAAATACATAAATTATTATAAATCCTTTATATTGTCTTCAATTCATACGGATCAAAACAAAAAAGATTAATTATTTATTTTTGTAGCCGTTGCTTGTGTAGCCATGGTTCATGGAATGGAGATAAAGTTGCTCTTACAATTTTATCGGTTCAAGAAAGGGGCAACTGCATGATTGCAACTTGTTTGCAAAAGAGACTGCTTAAAAGTTACAATAATAGTCAAATTACTTGAGTAACTAACAAAAAAAAATAAAATCAAATGGTGAAAAATTGAGAAAGAAACGGTGGTACCAATAGCAATATCCACAAATATTTTTTTGCTGTGAAAATAAATTAGTGGAAGAGCTCCTGTTACAAAATAACAGAATTTCAACTTTCAGTTATACAAAAGCATGAGAAGAAAATCAAATCTCCTGAAATAAAGGAAGCTCAATGAAAGATCATAAGAGTAAGAGAATAAAATTTTGAGATATTAAGCAGAACTTATCATGTTAACCTCGTGTTAACAGGACTACTCCTCGATATCAAACACTTTGTTTTGAATTTATTCAAAGTCACTGTGAGAGTTGAAGAGACAGGGGTTATTTATAGGAACATTGCTACAAAGGTTGTTTGAGATAAAGATGTAACAATATTATAGGAAAATGTTGCATTGACCACTCCATGCATGCAATCCTGCCTAGGGTAGCTTTGCTATTCTTAGCCGGTCCCAAGCCCGGATAAAAGGAGAGGGTTGTGTTAGGCTTTCGACAGTCAACGTTAAACTTTGTCAAATCTCTATGACATGGATCAATTACGTAATAATGCGAATGCTAGGTCGTTGCCCGGAAGCAACGCGCTGTATGGCTCGAGTACAGTGTCAAAAGAGCAAGGGCCGCTGCATCGCCGCCCGGATGTAGTGAAAAGTAAGCAAGGGTTCCCACATTTTCGTGAACGGGTGTGGGTAAAGAAGCTAGTTCATGACAGGAGGATTCGCTTTGGTACATGGAATATAGGCACACTTACTGGAAAATCTATGGAAATAGTGGATGTTATGGTGAGGAGGAAGATCAATTTTATGTGCCTACAAGAAACTAAGTGGACAGGTGAAAAAGCGAAAGAATTAGACAACTCGGGATTTAAGCTGTGGTATACGGGAAAAATCAGATCAAGAAATGGGGTAGGGATTATTGTGGACAAGGAGTGGAAGAAGGATGTCGTGGATGTAAGAAGAGTAGGAGATCGTATCATAGTCTTAAAATTGGTAGTGGGACAGGACACCTTTAATGTTATTAGTGGGTACGCACCTCAGGTTGGGTTAGCAGAACACTTTAAGGTAAAATTTTGGGAGGATCTAGAAGGGGTACTTCAGGATATACCCCAAGAAGAGAAAGTTTTCCTAGGAGGGGATCTCAATGGACATGTAGGTAGCGTGGCTAGAGGTTTTGAGGGGGTGCATGGGGGTTTTGGCCTAGGGGAGATGAATGGGGAGGGTAAATCCATCTTGGAGTTTTCGGAGGCTTTGGATCTTTCTATAGCCAATACATGGTTTAAGAAAAGAGAGGAACATCTTATCACTTACAAAAGTGGAGGGACATGTTCTCAGATAGATTTCTTCCTTATCAAGAAGTCTGATAGGAAGTATTGCTTGAACTGTAAAGTTATCCCGGGAGAGAGCTTGACTACCCAACATAGAGTTTTGGTTATGGATGTAAGAATTAGAGATAGGGCAAAGAGAAGAAGTCCTCTGGTAGCACCAAGGATCAAATGGTGGCACTTGAAGGGTGAGAAACAAGGAATCTTCCAACAAAAGATATGGGAGGGTTGGTGTGGACAATCACAAGGAAGTGCAAATGATATGTGGAACAAGATGTCCCAAGAGATTATTAAAGTGGCTAAAGAGACGTTGGGTGAATCTAGAGGTTTTGGACCTAGGGGTAAAGAATCGTGGTGGTGGAATGAAAATGTTCAGAGCAAAGTTAGAGTAAAAAAGGAGTGTTTCAAGGAGTGGTCTAGGTGTAGAAATTCTGAAACTTGGGATAAGTATAAGATAGCTAGAAATGAAACCAAAAAGGCGGTGAGTGAGGCAAGAGCCCAAGCTTTTGACGGACTATACCAAGCTCTAGGAACCAGGGACGGAGAAAGATCTATATATAGGCTTGCTAAGGGTAGAGAGAGGAAGACTAGAGATTTGGATCAAGTAAAGTGTGTTAAGGATGAAGAAGACAAAGTCTTAGTGCATGAAAAAGATATCAAGGAAAGGTGGAAGGTGTATTTCCACAACTTATTTAATGATGGATATGGATATGACTCTAGCAGTCTAGACACAAGAGAAGAGGACCGGAACTATAAGTACTATCGTCGGATTCAGAAACAGGAAGTAAAGGAAGCGTTGAAAAGAATGAGTAATGGTAAGGCGGTGGGGCCAGACAACATACCTATTGAAGTGTGGAAAACTCTTGGAGATAGAGGTCTTGAGTGGCTCACCGAACTCTTTAACGAAATTATGAGGTCAAAACACATGTCGGAGGAATGGAGGAGAAGCACGTTAGTGCCAATCTATAAGAACAAGGGGGATATACAAAATTGTGCAAATTATAGGGGAATCAAGCTCATGAGTCATACCATGAAATTATGGGAAAGAGTGATCGAACGGAGATTAAGAAAGGAGACTCAAGTTACTGAGAATCAATTTGGTTTCATGCCGGGAAGGTCGACCATGGAAACGATTTATTTATTACGGCGGGTGATGGAGCAATATCGCATGGCCCAACAAGACTTGCACTTGATTTTTATTGACTTGGAGAAAGCGTATGATAGAGTGCCTAGAGAGATTTTGTGGAAAGCTCTAGAGAAGAAAGGGGTTAGGGTTGCATATATTCGAGCTATCCAAGATATGTATGATAGGGTATCGACTAGTGTTAGGACACAGGGTGGAGAGTCAGACGATTTTTCCATCACAATTGGTTTACATCAAGGGTCAACCCTTAGCCCCTACCTTTTTACCTTAATTCTGGATGTCCTCACGGAACAAATCCAAGAGATAGCGCCGAGATGCATGCTTTTTGCAGATGACATAGTCCTCCTTGGAGAGTCGAGGGAGGAGTTGAATGAGAGGTTGGAAACTTGGAGACGAGCTCTAGAAACACATGGCTTTCGCCTAAGCAGAAGCAAATCGGAGTATATGGAATGTAAGTTCAACAAAAGAAGGAGGGTTTCTAACTCAGAGGTGAAAATAGGAGACCATATTATCCCTCAAGTCACACGGTTTAAATATCTTGGGTCTGTAATACAGGATGATGGGGAAATTGAAGGGGATGTGAATCATCGCATTCAAGCAGGATGGATGAAATGGAGAAAAGCATCGGGGGTGTTATGTGATGCAAAGGTACCGATCAAGCTAAAGGGAAAGTTTTATCGGACTGCGGTAAGACCGGCGATTTTGTACGGAACAGAATGTTGGGCGGTCAAGAGCCAACATGAGAATAAAGTAGGTGTAGCGGAGATGAGGATGTTGCGGTGGATGTGTGGTAAGACTCGACAGGATAAAATTAGAAACGAAGCTATTAGAGAGAGGGTTAGAGTAGCGCCTATTGTAAAGAAGATGGTGGAAAATAGACTTAGGTGGTTTGGGCATGTACAGAGAAGACCGGTAGACTCTGTAGTGAGGAGAGTAGACCAGATGGAGAGAAGACAAACAATTCGAGGCAGAGGAAGACCCAAAAAGACTATAAGAAAGGTTATCAAAAAGGATCTCGAAATTAATGGTTTGGATAGAAGTATGGTACTTGATAGAACATTATGGCGGAAGTTGATCCATGTAGCCGACCCCACCTAGTGGGATAAGGCGTTGTTGTTGTTGTTGTTGTTGTTTGACCACTCCATGCATGCATGCTATCCAATGCTTAGAGAAAGAGAGAAAAAAGAGATATGTAAGTGTAATAGGTCATAAATGTTGATGGAATATTCTTAAAATAGGGTGTTTTCACTTGTCACCTCTCATCTATGTATATCTGAGTCCAAAGCTATGGTAGAGCTCCAAACCTAGTTTATTCCGGCAGCAGAAGAGATAACCAAAGCTCTTTCTGTTCTTCTTCAGGAGCATGAGGATGAGTTTGGTCTTTCTAAATATAATTTCTAGAGATGATATATGGTTCACCAATTAATTTTTACGGATAGCATATAGTATTTTCCTTAACAAATGACCGAAACACTTCTTTGGTGTACAGGCAAAAATAGAGAAAGAGAAAGGTTGTCTAATGTGAAGGCATGGGAAGAAAGTGAGAAAGCCAAAGCAGAGAATAAGTAAGTCCTTATTTTAATTCCATTTTGCAGTTTGTAGTTTGTAGTAACTTGGCATAAAACCATGTTACATTGCGTAAAGAATCCCAACTTGAAAATAGACAATCTATCAAATAAGTTCTATGGTGATACGGTTTGCATAGCACAATAACCCTCCTAGTGCAAACCCTTCATAAGTTCATACGCTTCAAGATCAGATGAGGCTTATACTTAAGATGTGACTTACGTAAAAAAAAAATATTTAAGATGTGATTTGTGATCTGTATGTCAATATGTTATGGGAAGAATGTTTCTACAAATTTACAGTGTCATTTGATTTTTTTTTTAGTCTGTTTCATTATGTTAATTTTTTCGTAAACTTGAGAAATTATTGTGTTACAGGGCCCAAAAGGGGTGTTCTATTCTTGCTGCTAGGCATAACAGCGAGAGCGCAGCTCTGGAAGCTAAGACTAAAAAATTTGAGGTAATACTAATAAAAACTAACAATTAACAACTAATTTTTGTCCATAAAAAGAACTTGTTGTTCAGTTATTGGTTGACAAAATGACATTGTTTTGTCTATATTCATGATATCATGATGCATGTTTGGCACTGCACATCATTTTTAAAGGTCTATTTTTTTTAGTTGAAGATCTAATTCTAAACAATATAATCAAGATAAGACAAAACAAAGTAAGAATTTATGTTGTCCCGTGTTACATCGAATAACTATACTTACATGATTACATGCTTCTGTTGACACCAAAATAAACATAGATTTTTTATCCAACAAATCTTCTTATCTTCACTCTTGTCACTATATTGAGTTAAGTAGGTTCACATAAAGATACAAGCACTTAAGAATATATTGCATTCAACTTTTTAATAACGCTCTCGTATCTGTGCAGGAAAAAATTATAGAGGAAAATAAAGCAGAATTTTATGACAAAGTGAACAACAAAAGAGCCTTAATGCACAAGCAATCAAAGGAGAAGGCAACGATTGAAGCAAGCTTTGTAAAAAAAAAAAATCTCAAGTTACAGAAAAATGCTGCGAACTACCGTGCTACTGGACTCCAAAGAAGTGCCTTGGATGCTTTTGTAGGGTCTGATGTCATGGCAACAATGAAATTTTCTACAACTTTTCTTGCTTGTTTTTAAATGTTGTTCATGTGTGTATGAAATTGAAAGGGGGGCATTATGAGTATGTTTGCTAATTAAGGTTTAGTTGTATTATGATAAGGTTTAGATTATGAGTATGCTTGCTATGTAATTAAACAAAGATTTTCAGTTAGTTTCTAGTATTTTTATCAGCTAAAAAAACTTGTTTGACAGTGTAAAGTTTGTGACATACAGGACAACCCGTAGGTCTTTCTGTTAAGATGCTTTGTTCCATCTTTTTTTTTCCACAAAAGAATCATTCTTACCATGAAACATCAAGCGATAGATTTTCTCTTTATGGAAGATGATGATGTGTAATATTCTTAACTATAAACTAATGACACTAGGAAGATACCTTCTGTGCTTCTTATCGATTTTCAAGTGTTTTTGTTTAATATTAGTTGCACATAAAACAAATGAACACATCAAAATCATAGACCACAGACTATACAGAAACGGAATGTGTTTAAGGTTTAGGGTCAAAACTCAAAAGAGCTAATGGGCCAATTTTGTATTACATCTTTCCAGAAAATAATGTGCTCTAAAGTTAGTGGTAATTTAAGTGTGTAATTTTAGTGATTACATATAAATAGTGATACGGTATATCAATAATCGATATGCTGGGATATATGTGAGTGTATCAATATAAATTTCAAAATTACATATAAAAAATTAGATAAGAAATAACAATACACTAATATCAGTCAACTAGTCACATTTTTACCAGTCCTTAAATGTGAAAAGCCTAATAATAATCAAATTTCTGCAATGTCATTAATGCTGAATAACCGTTGTACTCAGCTATAATTACTAGTTCATTTTATCCTATTCTAATAGCATGTTTTGATTAGATTAATTTGTTGAAAGTCAAAGGAACAAATAGCAGCTTCCACTTTTTTCAAATTTTCACCGTAATTTTTGGTTTCAGAATCAATTTTTATAGTTATCCAAACATGATATAAGTCTACAAAATAGCCAACAGAAGGATACATGTCAGCATATCAACAACATCATACGTGCACTAATTAAGGGTAAGGAAGGGTTGGTGTCTCATAATTCTAAGAAGCTCATGTCATTGTTTATAGGAAAGTCCAACAAGAACTGCAATGAAGTGTCACAAGAGTCATGTTCTAGTTCACTAGAGCTTGATGATGAATAAGAGACAATTTTCTTAACACCCCACAAAAACTCCTTTTTGACAATGCTTGCTGGGGTTGAGGAAGCCAAATCTGTAGTGGTAGTAGTAGTGGTGGCAGACAATGACTCACATTTGATTGAAGATTCTGATTTGTGGACATCACGAAAAGATTCTCCAACTTCAGAGTTCCAAATGCGGAGGAAGTAGTCAGAGTCAGTTTTGTTGTTGAAATGTGGCTCCCTTGAGAGCCTGGCCTCTGCTTCAAGCCTTGCAGTCTCCCACTGGGCCATGTGGCGGGTTGAAGTGGATGATGCATGGGCCTTGTCGTTTAGGTTATGAGGAGAGGCTAGTGGTTGGTGGGTTTGTGGGTCCAGGCCCATGCAAATGAGACGTTTCTTTAAGTGGGTGTTCCATAAGTTCTTGATCTCATTGTCTGTTCTTCCTGGTAGCTGAGAGGCTATAGCAGCCCACCTGTGAATTTGTTCATTTGTTGAGTATTGTCAAAATAAGAAAAAGAGAGTAATTATTATATAGTCTGAAACTATTATAATCTTTATTAATATCTACATGACATCTCTCTTTTAGGTTATGAATTTTTTATCTCATTGTCGTTTAGGTTATGAATTTTTTTTTTACTGCATATCTCTCTTTTAAGTTTTTAACCAATCACATCTCTTCCTAACTGTTTCATGAAATATTTTTTGCACCAAAGAGCATTTTCCCATTTTAAACACCATATCATATCAAACTTTCAATTCCGAAATATCTGCCATTAACTGAGATTTGGACTCCATTTTCACATAATAATGAGTTGCAAGACAAGAACTAGACCATTGACAATTCAATTCTCTTATGAACCTTGTATCTTTCCATCATTTAACAAAATTATGCTAAAATTTTGTGTCTCACTCTTAGTCAACATTAAGTACCTATTTCCAAGGATACCATGAAGCTGTATGATTAGTTTTTCTTCCTCAAGTGTAAAGGAACCACGTTTAATATCTGGTCTGAGGTAGTTTGTCCATCTTAGCCGGCAACTCTTGCCACAACGAAGAAGACCTGAAAGGGAGGGTTAAATGCAAGTTATGTAAAGCAAGTATAAAAAAACAAAACTGTTCATGTGAAAAAATTAAAAATCTACAAATGGACGAGTGAATTGGCACTTTGTTAGCTTATGTGTAACAAACCCAATAAAAATGAAGGCCAAGTTTTCCGTTGAAAACACAAAAAGAACAAGAGATAATCAACACAAAAACATGACCTGATATTTAGAAACAAAATGGTTATTAATGTAAAATCTACAACTAAACTTAACTTGAGTACATATTTCAAATATATTCAATGCGTAAAAATATTTGTATTAAAATTTAAGAAAACGTTGAGTAAACACTTAAACTCTAGTTCATACATCGAGATAGAAAGAAAAAAAGAAAAGAAAATTACAGATATGATAGATAATATGATGTAATATAAAAAGAGAAAAAAAAGTTGATGCTAATAGAATGCATGTTTGGATGATGTAATGTCCACATATTAATACTCTAAAATGAGAAGTTTTAATATTATGTTCTTTTTAATTAATCAAAATTCATTAAAAATTACAAAATATGTTAAATAAGGAAGGAGCCGAACACAATTTTGTTATTTCTATCCATTTTTTGCAAGAGTGTATTAAAGCCGATTTCATATAAAAGCTTCTCTACCTAAAGGTGCAAAGTGCAGACTTACCAGCAATTTAAAAAAAAAAGAAGAAGCTAAATTTAAGGAACATATGCTTCATATCAATGGACAGATAGCTTCAAAAGTAGCATTTTTCATTGCTTTCTGGGTGTAACAAAAAGAGGGGGGAGCTTTTGTTTCCAAGTGAAAAAAAGTGATTTTTGAAGTAGAATTTCAAAACATAACCACTAAAACAAGGACCTCAAGGTCAAGCTAACAAGAGAAAAAACACAAAACAAAAGGGCATGAAAACCTGCTAACTTAGGGAGAGAACGCCAACTTCCATGACCACCATTCTTGTTGATATAATTAACAAGAATCTCATCCTCTTCAGCAGTCCAAGAACCCTTCTTCAACCCCATCTTGTCACAACATGGCTTCCTTCCCATCCTTACCAACAAAGGACATTCACAAACTGGAAATCATAATAATGTTCATTTATTAATAAACCAAATATAAAAAAGAGATAGCAACATTTTTTAATTTTTAATTTCACATACAAACCTTCAAGAGTGAGTTTCCTTGCACGTTGCTAGCTAGCACTTGAAGCCTCGAAGTGGGTATGACATAAATTGGGAAGGATTTAAAGTTGAAAGGAAAAAATATTGTGTATCATTATGATCATTATGGCTATTCGAGGAGGCAGTATTTAATGATAGGGGACTTACAAGCCCTATAATAATGGTGTGCACATCAAAATCAATCCAAAATAAAAATTTAAAATGATTCAAAAAATAAAAAATTAAATTAAATAGATTTTTTTTAATTTTTTAAATATTTTTTTTCTTAAATTGATTGATTCAGTTTAATTTATGGTTTATGTTTTTTAATCGAATTTAACTGGAATATTTATATTAACACTTATGTTAATTTAATATTATATATTTTATGTATGTATCACTTAAGTTTCATAATGTTTATTTTATAATGTTATGTATATAAAATTTATATAATATATATTTTTTTCTTTTAAGTGACTTTTTTTTTCAAGTGATTTTTTAAAGATATATTTGATTTGAAATAGATAAATTTAATAGATTTTTATTATAGAAGGTTTAACATATTAATAAATTTTAATGTAATTTTATTTAAAATATAAAAAATATATATAAATTTTAATGAAATAATTTTTTAGTAAAAATCACAAAAATCAAACTGAACTAAACAGTAAAATATTTGTTTTGTTTTGTTCGAATTTTATTGTAAATGACAACCGAATCATATGTATTTTTCAAGTTTTATTCGAATAATTTTTTGATAAAAAATTAAACCAAATTAAAATCGGTAGACTAAATTATAGGCGAGTTTCAAGCTGGCTCTATGCAATAAATGCGAATGTTCAGTAAATGCAACAAACCGAACATTGTATGTGTGTTTTCTCTTTTGTTTTCTTCATTACATACTCACCGATAGAATTGTAAGAGTGTCTTTATCTCTTTCCCTAGCTACACAGGTTACCCAATAGTAGTAACTAATAGTTAATCTAAGTTTTGATGAATTAATTTTAGATTTAATTATATAATTATTCTCTTAATTATAATGAAAAGTTAAATTCAATCTCTCAATTATTAAAATATTTGATAATATTCTTTAATTATTTTAAAAAAATTAAATTAGATCCCTCAATTGTTAAAAATATTAATCAAGTTCTTTAATTATTTAAAAAAATCAATTAAATTCCTTAATTATTAAAAAGTTCAGTTACACCCCTTAATTATTTAAAATTTAATCAAAATATTTATTTTAGGCTAAAATGTAAATTTCATCTTCCTGATTTTTTTAAATTTGTGATTTTAGTCTCTTAATTTTTTAATTGAAATATTTCGTCTCATATTTTTTTAAAAAAAAAACTTTAATTTTAGTGGCCTATATCAATTTAAGATTTGACTATGTACTTTTTTAATTTTTTTTAAAAAAATTTAAGCTCATTAGCAATTAAATAATTTTTAAAAAAAATTATCATTTGAATAATAAATAGATATGTGCTAGTCAATATTTACAAAATACATAAACCAAATGTTTGAAATTGACCATAATAACTAAAATTGTATATTTTTGAAAAGTAAGAGATAAAATGTTTCAATTAAAAAATGAGAAACTAAAATTAAATTTTTTTAAAAAGTGATAATAAAATATCTCAATTAAATAATTAGAGAACTAAAATCGTAGATTTGAAAAAATAGATGAATAAAAATTACATTTTAACTTGTATTTTATTGTAGAAAATGACTTAATTATAATATTTTAAATAATTAAAGGAACTAATTCAATTTTCAAATAATTGAGGGATTCAATTGAAGTGTTTTAAGCAATTGAGGAATCAAATTGAATATTTTAATAATTGAGGGATTAAATTAAAATTTAAAATATAATTAAGGTAGTATTTATATAATTAAGCGTTAATTTTAAGGAACTGTACTACTTGTATTAGTATAAACAGTTGGTGTTTTAAGTGAGAGGATAAAAAAGAAGCTGCAATAATGAATTCTTATAAATGCTGCACGGGAGTATATAGCTGACAAATTGATTTGAGAAAATATTTCTTTTCATTTTTTTATTCACTTTTAATTACAAAAGAATTTCATATTATTTTCATTTTTTTTAAAAGTCAAATAAGCAAATAGTAAAAAAAATTATTGTTTTTTGCTATTTTTTTATTTTTTATACCAACTCAAAATAAAAAAAATAAAAACAGGAAATATTTTCTCAAATCAAATAGCCCCGTAGATTCTCATGTTTTGGATTAATTTTTAAAAAAATACAGTATATATTATCAGAAATGCCTTATTAATCGTTTCTTAAGAAAACCTTCTTATGAAAAGAAGTGGGAATCCAAAATTTCTAAATAAATGAGAAGTTTAACTAAATTTATAATAATATTTCCAAAAGTCTTTTAAATATATCAAATACATTCCAAAAGTTATAATTTTTTAAAAAAACTTCTCCAATGACGTTTACAAATAAATTTTATTAAAAAGGAGGTTTACAAATAAATTTTATTAAAAAGGAGGTGAGATTTTCACTTTCAAGTTATTGACTATTTTTGGTAAAAACACTACTCCTTTCGTTTTACAATAATTATCACCTTAAATTATTTTACACAAACTAAATAATAATAATAAATAAACGAGATAGAGTAATAATTTTATAAAATTAACGTTATATCATCATTAATCTATTTATAAATTTTATAGTTTATCATTATATTATAAAAAAATAGTATTACATTAAAAAATTAAAATAATAATTATTTTGACCCTCTTTTTTATGCAAAATGTTTCTCTATTTAATTATTTTACTTTACCCTCTTTTTTTTATTCTCTTCTTTTTTCAATTTCTCTCATGGCCCGTACAAGCTCTCTCTCTCGTTGCTGTTTACTAGAGTCAACCAAGTCAACGCTAAATTTTTTTTCAGTTGCCTCTTCTCTTTCCAATTACTCCTTTGCACAAGCAAACCAACCATTTCAATACCACCAAACTAAATGAAGCCTTCCCCCCTAAAAGTGCATTTGGAAGAATTGCATTGGGAAGGAAAAAATGAAGAGAAAATTTTAAGAAAAATTAACTTCAAGATACAAAATTTTAAAATTTTCTTTCCTTTTACTTTTCATCCAATTTAAATTTTAAAATTTTATTTATTTTGTCAAGTGAACTTAGTTTAATTAATTAAATAAAATACATGAGAATTATAAGAATCCGCAACACTATCTTTGATTTCCATCTATAAAAAAAAGCACATATTTAAGAAAATCAACGTTTTTGGAGGTGGATGGGGATGCAAACACACTACAAGTAACCACTTTAGTTATTTTAATTTTTATATATAACATTTTTTATTTATCCTCAAATCATCATATTTAAAATACGAAACAATAAAAAGGTGCATGATAAAAGAAGATAAAGGATGTGTGTTCTTTATCAAAGGTTTTTGTTTTGCACATAAATGGCATGACAGATAAAAGCGGATACAGTGAATACGATAGTGACTGCATTAAATACAGAATCAAGAAGAAGAAAAAAAGTTAGTACTATAAGATTGAGTAATGAACATGTACATCAGTACATACAGTGACATGCTCAGAGATTTCAAAGGATGGACTGAGTGGAAAAGAAGCATCGATGAAGATCCAATTAATGACATGCAGTGTACGGATTCAGCATCAAATAAGCATTTATTTTCTTTGTTTCATGTTTTTCTATGCAGAAAGAGCCAATAAGAAAATAAAAAGGATAAATAACTATTTCTCTTCATAATAAAATAATTACATCCTGTACTGTAATTAGTTTTGTGAAATTTTCTTTTATTAGATTTTAATATTGAACGACTAATTTAATAATAAATATATTTTTAAAGACTAATTAATATTAAGTTATAAACTTTAGAACTTAATTTATCATTAATTTATATTTAAGACATATTTGTTACATTTTTTAGACGCTATCAAATTAAATTAGAATATTTATTGTTTCATATATTAAATCGTCGGTTTATACATAATTTTGTTTGAAATATCATCAAATATTAGATGTGAATATCTCTAAAGATAACTTAGTTTGTTATATTATAGAAAGAGTGATGATTATATTTTTTAAACATCTCTTCTTTTTCTCTAATTCTCTTTTCATATCAAATTATAATACCTATAATATTTTATTTTCTCATGTTGTACGTATGAGTGATTCTTTCCATTTAGGTAATTCTGTTCCCAGTTCTATGTTCTAGATATTTGTATAGTTGTTTCCCCTCACATGGAATCTATTCAAAATGTTATTCATGGATTCTTACATCTAATATTTTTCTTACAATTTTGCGAGTTAATTTTTTAAGAATAACATACCACACAATAAAATAGATGAAATGAACTGATTGATTAAGTTTTCTGATAAACTTTCGACGACCATCCTTATCCTGCAGTGCTCAGCTTCGGGTAATAAATGCAAGGGAAATGCTAGGCACACCATTTATTTTACTGCTATTTACGGATCAGCTCAATCCATCCGTATTTGGCTCGTACGATCTTAAAAAAAAATATATTTTATAAATTAATTTAAAATTAATGTTCGATAGAAATTAAATCTATAACTTTTAATTATTAGTATAACATTCTAACTAAACTAATAAGTTAATTATGCTATAAAATAATTAATATCAATATATATAAGACGAAAACTTTTAATATATATTTAAACACATGTAAATTTATATAATAAATTTTGTGATAATTAATTTTTATCTAATGATTAGTTTTTTATATATATAAATTATAAATATAAATCATAGATTTAATAAAAAATTATATATATAAAAAAATACATTATTAACATAAATATACTAATGTATTTTTTGACCATATTATAATAAATTTTGATCTAATAATATTTTTTATATATATAAATTTTAAATAAAAATCATAGATTTCATTTACAATTCATATATGCAAACAAATTAATTATTAGATCAAAATTAATTATCACAAAATTTATTATATATATTTACATGTGTATTAAATATATATTAAAAATTTAATATTATATATATTGACATGAATTATTTTATAACATTATTGATCTATTAACTCAGTTGGTTAGAATAACATTGTGCTAATAACTCAAAAGTCATAGGATTGTTGATTCGTAATTAGCTTACAAATTATGAATCCATAAACCAATTACAAAAGGGCAATATGGGAATTATATTTGTTGTGCTGGGTGTACACAGCAAAATGAATGCTCCGCGTAACATTTTCCAAAATGCAATCCTAACTGATATTTTTTATGTGTGCTTTTTACTTTTTAAAATAATGAAAATGCAACTGTGAGGTTAGATATCGTATCGTATATCATCCCTCGAAAGTCCAGTATTAAAGACTCGATCGATCTAAATTCTAGATACAGATATATCCAAAAAATAATAATAATCTGAAACTAAAGTATTATCCAATAATTGGTGTGCAAATTTATGAGGATTATGAGGCATAGTTTCTTTTTTCTTTTTTAGGGAATTAGTCATAGTTTCTAAAGTTATCATTTGTCAATATTGATAAACCAACTAAGAAATAAAAAAGATTGATACTTGGTAATAAGAATCTTCGATATAAGCTTTTTTTTTTTTTTTTTTGTCGATACAGTTTGAATATAAACAAACTTCTATTACTCCAAAAAGTCATCTTAATATTTCTGTCAACTAATAAAAAAAATATTATGATAATTCATTTTTAATATAGTTGGTAAACTAGTAAAAGCATTTTCTATAAAACTTTTCTCGAATTATAACAAATTTACATATGTACACATCATGATCAAATTTTGTTATAATGAGTGAATTTATCACTAAAATGACTTAATACCCCTTTCTGACTCAAGTTAATACTATCGTGTATGAATTTCCATTTACACAATTCATTTTTAGCTGCTTTTGGTGTATCTTAGCATAAAAAATTAATCAAATGTGAATCACGGATGCTAATTCATACATATAATGCATAAGTGTTTTAAATGCCCATCTTGTTGAGCAAGGAATTGAGCTATGATATCCCCAAGTCCTTTTACGAAGAAGACTGCATAATAAGAATGAGTTGAAACATAAGAAAGTCAGCATTGTCTGGTAAGATTTCATTTCACACAAAGTAACAATTCATTTCGGTGTGTTTAGACCATTCCTTCATGAAGACGCTGGATAGCCTGGATAACGTAAACATGAGATTTCTAGCTATATGAAGCGCAATTCACTGTCACATTCACTTCAATTCATATGTATTTTCTTTTCACCAAAAAAATTCATATATATTTTCTACGGACTTAAATATAAAAAAATGAACTACATTTTAAGTTAATTAAAGAAGTTAGTTAATACTATTTAGTGCTACTATAATCACATTTGAAAAAGTAAACTGCATAACCCATGCAGGTTTAATGATTCCATGAATTCAAAATAACAACTTCTCGCACCCTTCATCCCGTTGAGATCCATACGCAATGCATATACAGTACAATTTTTTCAGAATGTTTGTCCCATAAATACATATCAAAGTATCTTAAAACAAATTTGTTTTCTAAAATAATGTCCCATAACTGTTTGCTTTCTTGAATTTTAGGATCACTAGTTTTGAAAATATTTTCAAAATTTAATGTTATTTGAATGAGAAATTAATTACTAAAATGGTGTAGAATTGTTTTAGAAAAATCTATTATTATTTAAAAAATGAAGAAAATAAAAATGCTCTTAATTATATATTTAAATAAAAAAATTATTTGCAAAGATACTAACATTGTTGACAAAGTTAAGGATTTCCAGCAAAAAAAACGAATTGAAAGTAATAAAGTGACGCTTGGAAATGTGCATTCTTTTTTTACTTGAAAATGTGCATTGTACCCAATGCTGAAAATCCATGAAAATCAGAAGATACCCAGCAGAAATACCATTTCAGTCCCATATCTACATAGTTTCATGAAATTAACAATTGAAAAAAGACAAAGGACTCTATCAAAAGAAAGGCTCCAGAAGCTTGGTTAGGACTTCGAGTCTTCAACGGCAATGGCCATGAAAATCCTAGCGACAAGCAATTGTGGATAAACCGGCACCACCAAGAACCATATGGCATAATATGAGCAGCAAATGTTGAGATTCCTACAACTAATCTACAATCTATAAGAGAACCTATAATGGTAAACTGATAGCACAAGGGTCTTGCTAATAAGTAACCCTAGGGCACTGATTAAGGAATCCAAAAAGTTTTTATTAAAATCCAAATTGAAAATGCATTCGAAATCACAGTACAGAATAGAGATATATTCATGACACTTTAATGAAAAGTTACTATTTTGAATTCCTTAGTCAGTGCCCTGAAGACACCGATGAGCATTCGCCATAGGATAATAGCATAAGGAAGGAACATGTCCATATCAAGGTATATCATCCCTAAAACATTCAATTATAAAACTACAATACTAAAAACATGTAATGACAGAATAAATCTGCAAATGTAAAACAGAAACCCAAACTGAACCCAATAACTATCTGGCAGATAAAAGCCAATATTAAACTTTTTAAAGGTCTCAACAATGTTTCAGGGCTCCCAAAACCAGAATTAATCTGAAAGCACTCAGTAATGGGTAATACCCAGTTTTTGACAGTGCATCCTCTCATGCCAGGTTCCAATAATACACAATTTGCCACTAGCTTAGCAGATCCTCTCACCCACCTACTTGAGCCACGGTCACACTAACCTGCAAGAAATCCACGCATCAGCAACAGCAACAGCAGCTACAAATAATAATTGATAAACCATGAGCTAAAACAAGTACGCATGCACCAATGCATAGAACTACAAGATGAATTTAGCATATACAATCCTGAACACATTTAGTACATGTAAAAAATCCAGGCAAAACTTGATCAAAATATTTTAAAAATGAAGATAAACCAAAATTGAAGTTCCATGAATAGACAACTAATAAAACTACATATTTTTGGCTGATCACAACGCATTTATTTCATCCTTAAAAGAAATTAATTAAAACATCCAAGTCCTTCGTGAGAAAGATATTGAAACCAACTTGCAGCAACACTTAAAATTATTCATATTTATCTCCACTTTTAGAGACAACTCTTTATCTGAATTTGGGAAATGCCCATTATAGATACGGAAAACATAAATCCTATCACTCACCACTGCTATTAGCCGCAACTGTAAACACAACACTGGTATTTAAAGCCAATCACCGACAATAAATTGCCTGATCAATTTGTGGGGGAATCTGCTTTATTTCAGTTCCAAGTTCTTGTTCAATCCTATATCTGAACAAAAGATGGAATGCATCAGAAAACATACAGCAAATATCTAAAAAAAAAAATCAATTCAAATGTAAATTACATACAGATTAAAGCGATCCTCATAGGTAATCAAGTTCACTGCTAAACCAAGGTGCCCAAACCTCCCAGAACGACCAACCTATCATCAGCAGAGCATCCTTTAGAACATGTAACATAACTAATTAGGTGAGGTAGGGAGTTAGCACAAATCAAACAGAACATACCCTGTGCAAATAAGTCTCTGCGTTCTTGGGAAAATCAAAATTAATAACAACGTTAACTGCTTGAATGTCTATTCCTCTAGTAAAAAGATCTGCAAATGTTTCACATGTAAATATATGAAAAACTTAAATTATTACAACAGTATTTGTAAAAGTAGAAAATCTAACCAAGAGTTTAATTATACAGATAAATTAATATATCATGAAACAAACACTACACCAAACAAATATAGAATATACAATTATTGATTACAAAATTTGTTTTTTAAAATAAAAATGCAGATACTATCAGAAAAAGAAAATGGACCAAAACCTAATAAATATTGCACACAACCATAACTGGTAGGATGGGTATCATTCAAAAACAACAAAAAAAAAAACTTCATTTTGCCCATTCATAGATTCTAAAGTGTCAGCAATGTACCAGTACAAACAAGATTTCGACATGCACCATTGCGGAAATCATGAAACACTCTGTTACGATGGTCTTGCAACATCTTTGCATGAATGTAGAAACATGAATACCCAAGTTCTGTGATTTTCTTGGCAAGGAGTTCAACCCGATTCACTGAATTGCAGAAGATGATAGACTGGTTTATTTGCAGCTGATATAGAAGCCATCATCATCAGCATTAGCATTATATTCACAGGCAGCATATAAGAAAATCAAGAGAGCAAAGAAAAAGCAAACCTTAGAAAATAGAGTATTTAGGCAGTGGACTTTCTGTCTCTCTTCCACGAATGCATAAAATTGTGTAATACCCTTCAGAGTTAGCTCATCCATAAGATTGATGACATAAGGCTTTTGAAGATACCTATCTTTGAAATCCTTTACAGTAACAGGAAATGTGGCTGAAAACATCAAGATTTGACGGGTTGTAGGAAGAAAATGAATCAGCTGCTCTATAGATGGTTGAAACTCTGGGGACAGAAGCTTATCGGCCTGACAAACACAAAAAGCTATGTAAAGCCTCAGACTGATAAGTAACTGTTACTACTTAAGACATAAATCTTAAAAGTGCCATAGAATGAACATGCACAAATAATGGAAAAGATAATATATTCTGCTCAATATTTAAAACATGAATTTGAAATCAATGAACAGAGGCATTTGCTTCCACTACCAGTTTGACAACATTTAGGAATACAAATTCCTAATCCTAGCAAACTGGACAAAAAATTAAGGAAACATAAATGCACATCGGATCATATTTGTCGAATAAGATCCAATCATCATTCTTACCTTTGACTTACTAAACCTCTTTAAATATGAAAAATGTTTTCCAAACTGTTCATGTGTCTCAACCAAATTATATAAATGAGTGACTTACAGGTGAAATGTGTTTACCTCATCCATAACAAGCATAGCGCAATCTTTCAGAATACAAACACCTTTCTTGGCAAGATCTAATATTCTTCCTGGTGTTCCAACTAGTAAATGAACTGGTTGATATAAGCGCATTATATCATCTTTCAAGCTGGTACCACCTGTTGTAACCATAACTTGAATTTTCAAGTGCTTTCCAAGTTCTTTGCATACTTGAGAAGTTTGCAATGCCAATTCTCGGGTTGGGACCAGTATAACAACTGTATGACAGAGAAAACATGGGTAAAGCCAATCATCATCCTTATTCAAAAAGTCAACAACCAAGAAATAACTGAAAATAATGCAGAATTGAATCATGGATCAACAATGCCACCAAAAATATATCAACTATTTTCAATCATGAATCCAAATATCCACACATTCATCTTCATCTAAAATAACTTTTTGGAAGAATCAACAAGATATCCATTAATTTAAAGGGAATTTCAAAATCCTGTAACTAAAACATAGAGCTTTATTAAAACCAGATATCCAGTAGAGAATAAAGAGAAGACAAATAAACTCTGAATCTAACATTGTTTCATAAATATTACTTCGATTCTGTGTAGGGTCACATCTCAGATTTGTTGCACCAAGTGAAGACTGAAACTAAATACAATCAAATTGTTTCATGACAAAAACAGGCTAGCAGATATGCTTATGGAACTGAGACATCTTTATATACAGTCCTTTCTACTAGGCTATGAGAATCATGTGAAAAGCTTAAAGTAAGAGGACTAGAAGAGGACATCAAACCTTGAATAACATTATTGTCCTGATCAATTTTTTCCAATGCAGGAATGCAAAATGCAGCTGTTTTGCCAGTTCCATTTTTAGCCCTAGCAAGAATGTCACTACCAGTAAGAGCAATTGGAATGCTTTCTTCTTGGATGGGAGAAGGCCTTTCAAAACCCTTCTCATATATTCCCATGAGCAGCTCACGCTTCAGAAAATAATCCTCAAACTCATTTCCTTTAGTTGCCGTTACATCCTGAGGAACAAAAAGGAGGCAGATCAAGACAAACGAGTATATATTATTAAATAAAAGTTAATAATGACAAATCCGTAATCACAGCAGCTAAACAGATTAATAAATGGATGGTATCATTTATTATGCCTTTCAAGTAGATATTAGAAATATTAAGTAATTATTTATATGTAACATATAATAACACACTAAATTCAGAAATTTAAAACTTAGGTTAAATGCTAGGGGTATTCGTGGTGCCGTTTGGTTTAGTCTTGGATCAGAAAGTCATCCAAACCAAACATAAAAAAAATCATGTGGTTCAGTTTGAATTTATTATCAAGTCCAAACCAAACCAATCTTTTGTGGTTTGGTTTAGATCGATTTTTGCAGTTTTTACTAAAATATATTCTATTCAAATCTATACACTTTCTTTTCATCTTTTAAAGCAACTTATATTAACAAAATTGCTAATAACAATATACAAAACTTGTTAATATGTTAAACATTCTATAATAAAAATTCGTCAAATTTCCATCCATTTTAAATCAATCATATCCTGAAAAAGTTGTCTGAAGAAGAAAGTAGTATACAATATATAAGTTTTGTATACATAACACTATAAAACGCGTGAAACTTAAGTGATATATACATAAAAAGCATAACACTGGAGTAATATATAAGTGTTTCGGTTTGGTTCAGTTTTAGAAACACAAACCGCAATCCAAACCAAACCAATTGGTTTGAGCACAAAATCATCCAAACAAATCCAAAAATTGTCGGTTTGGTTCGGTTTAGGGTGTTTTTTAGCGGTTTTCATTTTTAGTTTGGATCGGTTTGGATTTGAATACCCCTAATAAATGTCATTGATTGCACTAGTTACAAGGAATAAAATTCAGTACATCTACTAAATCTCTAGACAAAGTATAAATAGTTGAACTAGTTTGTAAAATCAGTATGATTGTAGTCTAAATAGCTGACAGTAATTCAATACAAGGCACTAAAAAAGACAAATCAATCAATGAAATTCCAGTTAAATTCTATGACAAGAATGATCTTCACCAAACATTTATAATGTATGAAAAAAATTACTCCATACTTATAAGGATATGCAAAAACAAAAAAGTAAGAAATTAGAAATATCACAAATAAGGTGTAATGCTCTAAGGATCTCAAAGAAAATATATGATTAACACAAAATGCACATAACAAATAACTTCAGGCATTTCATGATGCTATTCCATGACCATACCTCTGTCTTGTAGCGAGTATCAGCTGGTGGAATCTTTAGTCTTGCTTTCCAATCTTGGGAACTAATAAAGGAAAACCAATAAACAAATGAGAATTCTCTTACGTTGTGAAATAACAGAACAACTAGCAAGAAAATAGCTTCATCTAGCAGTAAAAGAACAAAGCCATACATTGTGATTTGAACAATTCCCAAGTTATTGTAAACTCATAGTTTCACCAAAATAACTCATAATTCAAAATCCTAATCATTTATAAACTTCATATCATAAACAGATAAACAAAAAAACATGTTTCAATCATTGTTATCAAAATTGTATAAATTGCTATACAAGTGTTTCTATTCAATTCTGAGACACAGCATACCTAGAATCATATGAATTGCAGGATTCTTTTTACAATGAATTGTCCACTCGGATAAAAAAATTTGGAGGGCAATCCAACCAGACAAGGAGTCATGCAAAACAAGGTAAAAGTGCCGCACATTTCAGTTCTCAAAAGTGCACAAGCAGCAGCACATAGAAAGAAGGCCGGCAACACCACAACAGGACCTCGCAATCAGGCTGGACAGACAACAGGATCTCTTTGATCTAGAGACGCCAAAAGAAGACAGGTTCCAGCAATAACAGTGTGATCAATGGCAGATCACAGAAATTCAATAACCCATTATATCATATAGAAGAAGTTGCATTCACATAGCATTTGAAATTTGAGTTGCCCTCAAATAAAAATTGGCACAATATTAACCCAAGTTCAATTGGCCAGAGACTCTACGAAATAGCGGTAGCAGTCATGATCCACAGGAATTCCACGATGCAATAGTACTATAGCAGCGCTACAGCGCCTATTTAACAACACTGGACAATACACTATAACCGTATCCACCAGTCAATCCACCATTGGATGCTACAATAGCATCACCAAAAAGCTAGACCACAAGAACACAGAAGTAAAAATCCTCCACTCAACAATGCAATCACAGCCATTGTTGGCCAATGCAGTTATGCCCAAGCAACCAAACCAATGAAATTTTCAAACAAAGCATTCACCATTTCATCATTAACTACAAAATCAGAAACCACCAAACCAACCAGCCAAGCAAGCACATTACAGAAAGCCATACAACATAAACTAAACATACCAACAACAACACCTCAACACTGACCCTAGCCCTAATTACAAACCACACATCAAGCAGAGCCGTATATAACGAAAACCACAACATACGCACCTCGAATCGACGGCTTCAGACTGCACGGTCTTCTCAACCTCGTCGACGGCGTTGGCATCCCTTCTCAGCCACTGCTGCTGTTGCTGCTGCTGCTGCAACAAATGCCTCTGCACATATTGCGCCTGTTGCTGTTGGTGGTACGGCGGCCGAGCCTGGAACGCGTGATGATTCTGGTTCAGGCTCGGGTTCTGGTTCTGGTTCGGGTTCTGGCTCAGGTTCGGATTGAAACCCCCGCGCACAAGTCCCATCCCGGGAGGGTACCTCGCTCTATTGTTGCTGTTGTTGTGATTCATCTCACCGATTCAAAACCCTAAAAACTTGACACAAAAATTCTAACCTAAACTACCGAATGAATTTACAAATCGACACAAAACTACGCCTTTGAGGAGGGGAAATCTAGTATCATACAGAGAGAGCGGATTAGGGTTTGCTCTTGGAAATTAGAGCGGAAATGGTTTCGGATTTGAACAGATCTAGAGAGAGAGAGAGAGAAAGGGTTTTATGAGGTTCTTGAAGTTCAACTCAACCCGCGGAGAGAGAAGAAGAAGAGAGGGTTGATTTTTATATGTGTTGGTTTGGAAGGGTTAAGGTTGAAAGAAAGAGACCAAACAAGTGAACAACACAGAAAGAAACCTCCAATCTTTGTTGTTGTTTGTTAGTTCCCTCTTCTTTTTCAAGATTTCCCCAATTTTCATTTTCGCATTATTATACTTTGGCCCCAGTTCTTCTTTTTATTGTCTAGAGTTCCCCGGTTTCTTTTCTCTCTCTCCCATCAACTTAACCATATTCATTATTTGGTTAGTCGGATCCTTTGTTGTCATTAACACAACAAATATATTTACATGTTATTAATCAACCAAATCTTTACATTAACACAACAAAAATCAATCTCACTTGTAAGATATGAGTTTATTTCTAACTAATCTGTATAACCTTTGTTGGTGTTTCGTGCTTTTTACTCGAGACTAGAATTTTAGTCAATGCAATCCACAAAATAAATATCTACCTGTATAGCTAAAATTTGTCATAAATAAATTGTATTTTAGCTAATTTATGATTAGAATTTTAATTAATGAAACCCACAAAATAAATTCTTTTACATTGCTGAAATTTATCATGAATAAATATTTTTTAAATATTATTTCAGTTAATGTGATCTTAAAAATAGATGTTTACTTTATATAACTAAATTTATTACAAATATATATTTTAATAGTGCTTTAGTTGATGTATTCAACAAAATAAATATTTACTTTATATGAAATTTATCATAAATAAATGTGTTTGAATATTTAATTATATTATAATGAAAATTTTAATAAATAATTTTTTAACATATTGATTATGTTTTATATTTATCAAAAATAATTTATATTGGTTATGTTTTAACATATTGGTTTAAAAGCACTCTTTGTTGAATGATAATTCCTAAAAACGCTCCTGATCCACTCTAAGAAAAAAAGTAAATTTGGTGCACTTTCTCTCTCTCAAATAAGGGTAATTTGGACAATTTCCTTTTAATTTTCATTTATTTAATAAATCATATTAATTAGTGCACTTAATCTGTCAACAAAAATTAATTATGCATTTAATAGAAAATGGATATTAATACTGCACATTTAAAAATAAAATAGTTTATCATATAAAAATACTTTATTATAAATTTAACAACAATTAACATAATAATTTTATGATACATTATTGTTTATTGTTTTAACAATAATCAATTATTCATTTATTACTTTTTTTTTATCTTTTTTATCATTGGAACAAAAAAACAAACAACAAAGAAAATTACACCCTTGTATGAGACACCTGTAGCATCCATTGTAAGATTATATCTCAAAACAAAGGGGCAATTCTGAAAAGAGAAAAAGAAACTTGCGAATCCGCACATGCATTTGTCTCTCGGAGAGTATGTTAGTCAGAAACAAAGTAACAACTTCAAAAGACGGAATACTATTGATAACAGAAGCAAGAGAATGGGAAAAAAAGGAACATCATTGGAAGCAGGAGATGATGTTGACGTTGAAAATGCCAATTACACTATGATCAAATAAAGTGAAATTTTGATTCTTTAATTGCCAATATATCTTGTTGAGTAAGGTCCTGAAAAATCAAATTGTTTCGACTTTTCCAAAGAAACCAACAAGTAATAGCAAACAGAAAATTCCTTTTGGCACATTAATATTGTTTGCTCTCAACCAGCATGACCTGTCATCGCCAATATAATGCTGCAACACATCAATATTGAGCTGACTCCATATTCTTCTCGCATGAGATCAATCCCTCAATAAATGAAGTATAGACTCTTGAAAAAGACCACACCTGCAACAAAAACCATCAAAGGAAATATGTCTGTTATGTAGAAAGAGATTTGTTGGAATGCTTTTGTGATCTTGCATCCAAATGAAGCTGGCTTCATGACTACTTCTAAATTTTGCTTACAAATAGTGTGTACTCTTTTATACCAAGTCATGACACATGTTTTATGATCTTTTGAAAAATTATTGTGTAAATATTTTATGTATATTTTTGTTTACGTCTAAAAGTTTTATAAGTGCATATTTATAGAAGATGTTTTTGTTTATAAAAATAATAATGTATATTCGATTAAAGTACCAATATGGTGTACATGTTACATGTTAGTGTATATGCCTCTACCATAGTGAAGCTTACCAATGGTGTGAAGAACGGTCTCTGTTTTAAGTGGCAAAATGGTGATGTTTGCTAACATGAGTTAAGGTTGTTGATAATTATGTGCACGTTTAGAGATCCATTCGATTTGCCACAGCACATTTTATGAGGCAAATCTAATGGCCGTTCGGAGAAGCAAGGGGAGATCCATTGACGAACGTTTATTCACAGCCTTTCCAACGGGTTTCAAAATGTGCCCTACATGATTGTTGAGTAATGTGTTAGTGAGTAATTTATTATCATGAATTTTCTACGAGTTTGTTTTAGTGGTAATTGTATGGGTCCCCAAAGAGACTCAATTGGGACACAATTTTATAAAACTACAAGACATTGTTGTCATTCAATTTTCTACTAAGTTAAGCAGAGTCTCTACAAGCATCATCATCACCTTAGACTATGCTCAATTGTTGTCAAACAATTCACCGAAAAAACTCCCTACATCCACGTGTGAACTTGACATTTTTTTTAACAATGATCATACTGAGATTCAAACCTATGATCTCATGCATACTATCCTATATCCCACCACTAGGTCGACCCTAATGCTTCTATGAAGTTGTCCTCCGGGTCCATTTCAAATCAATAATTTTCTTGCTTCCAGTTTCCAAATAGAGATGTGGGCATGCTACAAATGTTATTTTTAGGGACTATAGTTTTAATTAAAAAAAAAAAGTGATGATTTTTACTTTTTTAAGAGACAACCAATGTACCATTTCTTCAATCCTTCGTTATTATTTTATTAGATGCTCAAAAATTGATAGTACACCGATGCATTATTCTATTTATATTATCCGTCCATATACATCCCACACACCCTAATTAAGAACGACAAAATGAGTGAAACATGTCTGCCCGATAAAAATGAGATAGGCACCGGCTTCTTGATAGTGACAGAGTTCAGTTCATCTAAAACTCCGACAATAATACTAACAAAATAAGAAAATGGGTACTTTATAATTTATAACCTTGTGGTTGCATTCCAACTTCCAAGATAGACTGAATCAATATCAGAAAATTTAATTGCACATAGAGAACAGAAACCTCAACCAAATTAGGCTAGTGGTTTCAACTCTAAAATGCATTAGTTTACATTCTGATAAAAAAAAGTAAAACTCAAAAGAGTACCCACAAAATAATTCCAAAGAGAAAGAGAGAGGTGAAAGTATAATTTATTTGTTGCGTTTGGCAGCACGCCTTCCTTGGCCCTTCTTGGGTGGTCCTTTTCCTCGCCGCTTCAACATTTCAAGCTTTGATAAGCGTCTAGAAAGAACATGATAACAAATGTTGAATGAGTGGAAGTCAATGTAAGATAATTAGTAAAAGCTACCAAAGATTCTGACTGTAACATACAGAACATCCTTCTACTGACATAAATTAGCATTACTAGAATGCACTTGATGCAAGACAACTTAGTCAAATTCACCGTGGAAATCAAAAACACAATTCCCCTTATTTAAATATCCAAGTTTTCACATTGAGAAAGAAGTAGTGCACTAAAGTTTTAACAGAAACATTCATCAGCCACCAGTATAAGAATATTTCTAACTTGCAATGTTATCAATGGCGGAAGGCCAAAATTCCGCCGTATAAAACGCCATTGTGGCCTATGGTGCCTTCATAGTGGGCCTCCCTTCACAAATTTCCTATGGCAGATGGCAAAAAACTGCCACACCATTCCACCATGGCAGCCATAGCGCCACCATTTAACAACACTGCTAACTTGTAGAGGAAGGTTAGCTAAACAGAATATAATTCACATCAAATCTGTTCTTTCTACCCTTGTATTTTGAAAGCTGTAAACTAAGTTCAAAGACATACAATGGAAAGGGGTAACATAAACATATCTACAAAATGGGACAAAAATTCAGAAGGTAAAATTTTACCTTCAGATTGAAAATAATCCCACCAAGACAACAATAAGAGACTAGTAATATCCATTTATTCACGGAAGAAAAGTACTAGCAACATACACTGTAACTCACTCCTTCTATCAGACTCTTATTGTTAATTAAATAAGGAATTAAACCTACTAAGTTTTGTCATTCACCAAATCATAATGCGTCAACATATTGAGCAGTTCATACCAAGTGCAGAGCAACCAACATTGCTATTGCCATCCACACCATACCACTGCATTCAATCCCTAAACTGATCCCGCTCACTTACCACAGCTTAAAAGAAATTATTAAAACCGGGTTTCAGGTTAACATACAATTTCTCCATTAAATGAAGAACTGAATGATCAAACCCCAAAGCAGAAAAAAGGGAACTTTACGCTACCATTCCATCGATTAACCAAAATAACAAAACCCCATAAACTCGCACGCCAGAAAACTCCAGAAAAACAAAACAAAACAAAACAAAAGAACAGCGTCACAGAGGCATAAACACAAACAGGTAGTGGGCATTCCCGTGCAAGCAAATTACGATGGATAAAAAATGAAAATGTGTGTACTCTTGTTCTTGACGGGCCATGACAAGAGGATCGTCTTTCTTGATGTCGTGAGGGTACCACTGAGCGACTTTTTCACCAAAGAGCTTCATGCGGAGAAGCTTGTGAGGAGTTTGCTGGCCAGTGGGGTTCAATTGGTGGCCGAAGATCCTGGCTCGTGATTCCACCACTCCTTTATTGATTGCTGCACTCAACATGTTCTTCAAACTACCACTAGCCATCTTCGTTTTTTTCTGTGACGGTGGTTCAGATTCGCGCCACAAAGAGGAGCCTCTGTTGTGTTCTAAATCCCTCTTTGGTTTTTTCACGAAGACACGCAGATGAGTACTAAATGCTGATGCCTCACAAGGAGAATTTGGGAATTTTAGAAAATGAAAGAAAAAAAAGAAATAATCGCAACTTTAAATAAAAAAATAGCTAAATAGGCAAATTGGTCCTCTAGTATGAGATGTTGATAAATTGATTATGAAATATGTACAAAAATCAAATTTAGGTTCTGAATGTAAAAAAAATTAGTTATACACACAATTTAATGATATTTTAGTATTTGAACTTTACAATTTAACGTCAAATTAATCGTAAAAAAATATAATTTATTATCAATTTTATTCTTGAACGTTACATTGTAATGACAAAATAATCTCATAAATTTAATAATAAAACTAATATGTCATATTTTTTACACATTCAATGACTAAATTTATCACTTTTTGCACATCTAGGAACCAATTATGAGTGTCTCACATTTTGAAGGATAAATTTAACTATTTTTATCCAAGAAAAATTCAATACAGTTTTTATTTGATGCTTTATGTCAAGCCTACACCTAAATCTTTTCCACCATTACTTAATTATAATAACATATCCAATGATATATATAACATTTACACCGGACACTACTTAACGCACTTACATAGAATAATGAGCATCTTTTTTAGTAATTAAGAGATCTAGTGTTTGAAATATCATTACACTTCAAATTGGGTTAATTTTAGGACCAAGCGGTTCTTTCACCATGTTTTGATTGGATTTGATTAAGTCAAATGTACATAAGATCCAATTACTTGATCAAACAGTTATAGTTCCAATTTTTTATTGAATCGATAATTTCAGTCTGATCTAATTTTTAAAAGTGTGCTTATAACATAACATGTTCATTGATGATGTAATCCACTTATATGACACTTGAATATCACATAGGTGTCATCTAATTTTTAAAGTTGTAACATGATAACTCTTTAGTATTTGAAATTATAACTCAAAATGAATTTAGTCATTTGAATGTAATTTTCATGTAATGATAATCAAATTTAATTCTTAGCAATAAAATATAACATCTTGTTTAATAAGAAATTGATAAAGATAAAATAATAACATATCTTTCCTTAACTATGTATATATCTACTTATACTTTCATTATACATTTTGTAGGGTAAATATTCTTATTATTTAGTTTAGAAGAAAATAGAAAAAATTTGAGAAATTAAAAAAAAAACTTACATTTTGGTTATCTACCATTATATTAAGATTTTAGGATTAGTTCAATATTTATATAAATTTAAGAAAAAATTTGGATACAACCTGTTTAAATTAATAAAAACAATTTATTAAATTATTATTTTTATCCATAAAAGCCAAAGACATGTATAAAAAGTCACAACAACTCACAAACATATTCAACCAAAGCTAAACCCTAAGTGTGTTTAGTTTCATGTTAAATTTTTTAGAATCATATTGAAATAGAAATTAACATAATTTTAGATAAATTCACATATTTGGTTCCATTGAAAATTGATTTTATATTCAAAATTAATTGAGTTAAAGCAACTTTCATAGTCTTTGTGTTAGATAAAATAATTTATATTGAGTTACATTACTAACTTGCTTTTCAAATACAAACGTCAAAACATTAATTACACCACTTCAAAATCAGTCCAAACACACTAAAATTATTTAGATTTATTTAAAATGATCGATCTGCAAATGTAATCAACAGAAACACAAACCGGACCAAGCAACTATCTGGCAGTTATTAAACTTTTTAAAGGTCCCAATAATGTTTCAGGGCTCTTAAAACCAGCATTAATCCGAAAGCACTCAACAATGGGTCCAATAATACCCAGTTTTCGACAGTGCATCCTCTCATGCCAGGTTCCAATAATACACAATTTGTCACTAGCTCTGCAAATCCTCTTCCACCTACTTGAGCCACGGTCACACTAACCTGCAAGAAATGCACACATGTCAGCAACGGCAACTGCAGCTACATCGGTAATAAACCATGAGCTAAAACGTGTAGGCATATACCACTGCATAGAACTACCGTATGAATTTAGCATGATATGCTAGCAACACACACTCTAGCACTATTTTGAACACATTCTCTCTTATTGGTTGAAATTTATTGGAAATTACAAAAAAAAATTATAACTCATGATTTTGTAGTTTTCAATCAATTCTAACCAATAATAGAGTGCATTAGGAGGAATGTGTTAGAGTTTGTTGCTAGCCCTTCTCATTTAGGGTATATACAATCCTGAACGTATTTAATACATGTAAAGTATCCAGGCAAAACTTCATCAAAATATTTTAAAAATGAAGATAAACCAAAATCGAAGTTTCATGAAAAGACAACAAAGAAAACTACATATTTTTGGCTGATCACCACATTTATTTCATCCTTAAAAGAAATTAATTACAATATCCAAGTCCTTCGTGAGAAAGATATTGAAACCAACTTGCAGTTACACCTAAAATTATTCATATTTATCTCAACTTTTGAAGATCAGAACTCTAATTTGGGAATGCCCATCATACAACAACAACAACAACAACAACGCCTTATCCCACTAGGTGGGGTCGGCTACATGGATCAACTTCCGTCATAATGTTCTATCAAGTACCATACTTCTATCCAAACCATTAATTTCGAGATCCTTTTTTATAACCTCTCTTATGGTCTTTTTGGGAATGCCCATCATAAATACGGAAAACATAAATCCTGTCACTCACCACTGCTATTAGCCACAATTGTAAACACAACCATGGTATTTACAGCCAATCACCGACAATAAATTGCCTGATCAATTTGTGGGGGAATCTGCTTTATTTCAGTTCCAAGTTCTTGTTCAATCCTATATCTGAACAAAAGATGGAATGCGTCAGAAAACATACAGCAAATATCTTCAAAAAAAATCGATTCAAATGTAAATTACATACAAATTAAAGCGATCCTCATAGGTAATCAAGTTCACTGCTAAACCAAGGTGCCCAAACCTCCCTGAACGACCAACCTGTCATTAGCAGAGCATCCTTTAGAACATGTATACAAAACTAGTATCATAGAAAATGAATTAGGTAGGAAGGTACGGAGTGAGCACAAATCAAACATACCCTGTGCAAATAAGTCTCTGCATTCTTTGGAAAATCAAAATTAATAACAACATTAACTGCTTGAATGTCTATTCCTCTAGTAAAAAGATCTGCAAAAGTTTCACATATAAATCTATGAAAAACTTTAATTATTACAACAGTATTTGTAAAAGTAGAAAATCTAACCAAGAGTTTAATATACAGATTAACTAATATATCATGACACAAACACTGCACCAAACAAATATAGATTATACAATTATTGATTACTAAATTTGTTTTTAAAACAAAAATGCAAATAATATCGCAAAAGGAAAATGGACCCAAACCTAATAAATATTGCACACAACCATAACTGGTAGGATAGGTATCATTCACAAGCAACAGAAGAGGAAAAAAAACCCTTCATTCTGCCCACTAATATGATGCTAAAGTGTCAGCAACATACCAGTACAAACAAGATTTCGACATGCACCATTGCGGAAGTCATGAAACACTCTGTTACGATGGTCTTGCAACATCTTTGCATGAATGTAGAAACATGAATACCCAAGTTCCGTGATTTTCTTGGCAAGTAGTTCAACCCGATTCACTGAATTGCAGAAGATGATAGACTGGTTTATTTGCAGCTGAAATAGAAGCCATCATCAGCATCAGCATCATATTCACAGGCAGCATATAAAAAATCAAGAGAACAAAGAAAAAGCAAACCTTAGAAAATAGAGTATTTAGGCAGTGGACTTTCTGTCTCTCTTCCACGAATGCATAAAATTGTGTAATACCCTTCAAAGTTAGCTCATCCATAAGATTGATGACATAAGGCTTTTGAAGATACCTATCTTTGAAATCCTTTACAGTAACAGGAAATGTGGCTGAAAACATCAAGATTTGACGGGTTGTAGGAAGAAAATGAATCAGCTGCTCTATAGATGGTTGAAACTCTGGGGACAGAAGCTTATCGGCCTGACAAACACAAAAAGCTATGTAAAGCCTCAGACTGATAAGTAACTGTTACTACTGAAGACATAAATCTTAAAAGTGCCATAGAATGAACATGCACAAATAATGGAAAAGATAATATATTATGCTCAATATTTAAAACATAAATTTGAAATCAATGAACAAAGGCATTTGCTTCCACTACCAATTTGACAACATTTTGGAATACAAATTCCTAATCCTAGCAAATTGGACAAAAAATTAAGGAAACATAAATGCACATCAGATCATATTTTTCGAATAAGATCCAATCACCATTCTTACCTTTGACTTCCTAAATCTCTTTAAATATGAAAATGTTTTCCAAACTGTTCATCTGTCTCAACCAAATTATATAAATGAGTGACTTACAGGTGAAATGTGTTTACCTCATCCATAACAAGCATAGCGCAATCTTTCAGAATACAAACACCTTTCTTGGTAAGATCTAATATTCTTCCTGGAGTTCCAACTAGTAAATGAACCGGTTGATATAAGCGCAGTATATCATCTTTCAGGCTGGTACCACCTGTTGTAACCATAACTTGAATTTTCAAGTGCTTTCCAAGCTCTTTGCACACTTGAGAAGTTTGCAATGCCAATTCTCGGGTTGGGACCAGTATAACAACTGCATGACAAAAAAATACATAGAAAACATTCAAAACATGGGTAAAGCAAATCATCGTGCTTATTCAAAAAGCCAACAACCACGAAATAACTGAAGATAATGCAGAATTGAATCATGAATCAACAATGCCACCAAAAATATATCGCAACTATTTTCAACTATTGCAATAAAACCCATGTATCCACACATCCATCTTCAACTAAAATAACTTTTCAGGAGAATCAACAAGATATCCATTAATTTAAAGGAAATTTCAAAATCTTGTAACTAACACATAGAGCTTTTATTAAAACCAGATGTCCTGTAGAGAATAAAAGAAAAGATAAATAAACTCTGAATTTAACATTGTTTCATAAATATATTACTTCAATTCTGTGTATGGTCACATCTTAGGTTTGTTGTGCCGAGTGAAGACTGAAACTAAATACAATCAACTAGTAAGTTGTAACAGTTTCAGTATCTTTCATGACAAAAACGTAAGAACATATAAAAACCAACTTGATGTGCCCTTCAAACTTCAACTCCCAGCAGCTTGTACTGCAACACTAGTTGAACCTTACCAGTCACAAATCCCATTTTCTTTTTTTAGAAGAACACTGCTTACAATCAGTAACAGGCTACCAGATATGCTTAGACTAAGGTAAGAGGACTAGAGGAGGACATCACACCTTGAATAACATTATTGTCCTGATCAATTTTTTCCAATGCAGGAATGCAAAATGCAGCTGTTTTGCCAGTTCCATTTTTAGCCCTAGCAAGAATGTCACTACCAGTAAGAGCAATTGGAATGCTTTCTTCTTGGATGGGAGAAGGCCTTTCAAAACCCTTCTCATATATTCCCATTAGCAGCTCACGCTTCAAAAAGTAATCCTCAAACTCATTTCCTTTAGTTGCCGTTACATCCTGAGGAACAAAAAGGCGGCAAATTATAAAATAGAAGTTAATAATGAGTTAATGACAAACCCGTAATCATAGTAGCTAAAACAACTAATAAATGGATGGTATCATTTATTATGCCTTTCAAGTAGATATTAGAAATATTAAGCAATTATTTATATGTAAAATATAATAACACCACACTCAGAAATTTAAAACTTGGGGTAAATGCCATTGTTTGCACTAGTTACAAGGATTAAAATTCAGTACATCTACTAAATCTCTAGACCAGTGTTGTTAAAATTTAGTACATCTACTAAATCCCCAGACCAGTGTTGTTAAAATTTAGTACATCTACTAAATCCCCAGACCAGTGTTGTAAAATAGCGGCTATGACACCACCGTGGCGGAATTTTTGCCAACCGCCATAGGCAATTTGTGAAGGAAGGCCAGCCATGGCGGCGCCATAAGGTACAATGGCATGTTTATAGAGCATAACTTTGGCCTTCCGCCAGTTTTTGCATTTCGCCATTGATAACACTGCTCTAGACAAAGTACAAATAGTTGAACTAGTTTGTAAATTCTACATGTATAATTGTAGTCTAAATAACTGAAAGTAAATCTGTACAAGGCACTAAAAAAAAGACAAATATCTCAATGAAATTCCAGTTAAATTCTATGACAAGAATGATCTTCACCAAACATTTATAAGGATATGCAAAAACAAAAAGTAAGGAATTAGAAGTATCTCACAAATAAGGTGTAATGCTCTAAGGATCTCAATGAATACGTGATTAACACAAAAGGCACATAACAAATAACTTGAGGCATAAAATGATGTTATTCCATGACCATACCTCTGTCTTATAGCGAGTATCAGCAGGTGGAATCTTTAGTCTTGCTTTCCAATCTTGGGAACTAATAACGGAAAACCAAAAAAACAAATGAGGATTCTCTTTCCTTTTGAAATAACTAAACCACTAACAAGAAAATAGCTACATCTAGCAGTAAAAGAACAAAACCATACATTGTGATTTGTACAATTTCCAACTTATTGTAAACTCATAATTTCACCAAAATAACTCATAGTTAATAATCCTAATAGTTTATAAACTTCATATCATAAACAGATAAGTAATAGAACAAGTTTCAACCATCATTATCAAAATTGTAATACAGTTCATGTGATTTGATTCAATTCTGAGACACAGCAATTCAGATCACATTTAGAATTGTTTTGGGCACTAAATTGTACATAAAATCATCTGTACTGCATATGAATTGCAGGAATCTATATTGTATTATGGAGCAACAGGATCTTGCATAAAAGCAGGTTAGGTCATGCAAAATCCGATAACCATGGTTTCAATAATCACAATTTAAGATACATTTATTAGTTATATTGCTGAAATTGTAATGAAAAGTCTTAAATACAAATAACAAATATCTAACAAGCATAAATGAATAAAAGGAAAAGAGTATGGTTATGTCAACTGCCAAGAGCAACAAGACTGTTGTAAATTCCCAAATAAAAATAGATCATTGATGTCATTTCTTTTTACGATGAATTGTCCACTCGGATAAATATTTCACAGGGCAATCCAACAAGACAGGGAGTCATGCAAAACAAGGCAAGTGCCATGCATTACAGTTCTGGAAAGAGCACAAGCAGCAGCACATAGAAAGAAAGCGAGCAGCAGCACATAGAAAGAAAGCCAGCAGCACCACAACAGGACCTCACAATCAGGCTAGACAGACAATGGGATCTCTTTGATCTAGAGATGCCAAAAGAAGACAGCCAGACAGGTTCCAGCAATACCAGTGTGATCAATGGCAGATCATGGAAATCCAACAAGACAGGGAGTCATGCAAAACAAGGTAAAAGTGACATGCATTACAGTTCTGAAAAGAGCACAAGCAGCAGCACATAGAAAGAAAGCCAGCAGCACCACAACGGGACCTCACAATCAGGCTAGACAGACAATGGGATCTCTTTAATATAGAGATGCCAAATGAAGACAGCCAGACAGGTGCCAGCAATACCAGTGTGATCAATGGCAGATCACGAAAATCCAATAACCCATTATATCATATAACAGATAGCATTGCAGGCAAATAGAAGAAGTCGCATTCACATGGCATTTGAAATTTGAGTTGCGTGAAAATAAAAATTGGCACAATATTAACTCGCTGGAGATGACATGAGGATGCAGGATGCAAGCAGCAACCACCAGACCCATGGCCGCAAGCGGCAACCACAAGACCCATGGCCGCAAGCTGCAAGGATACAGGATGCAAGGTGCAAATAGTTGACGCATTTGTGATCCTCATGAATTCCACAATGCAATAGTACTTAGCAGCGCTACAGCACCTACTTAACAACACTGGGAAATACACTATAACCACATCCACCATTGGATGCTACAATAGCATCACCAAAAAGCTACACCCCAAGAACAGAGAAGTGAAAATCCTCCACTCAACAATGCAAACACAGACATTGTTGGCCAATGCAGTTTTGCCCAAGCAACCAAACCAATGAAATTTTCATACAAAGCTTTCACCATTTCATCATTATCTACAAAATCAGAAACCACCGAACCAACCAGCCAAGCAAGCACATTACAGAAAGCCATACAACATAAACTAAGCATACCAACAACAACACCTCAACACTAACCCTAGCCCTAATTACAAACCACACATCAAGCAGAAGCCGTATATAACGAAAACCACAACATACGCACCTCGAATCCACGGCTTCAGACTGCACGGTCTTCTCAACCTCGTCGACGGCGTTGGCATCCCTTCTCAGCCACTGCTGCTGCTGCTGCTGCTGCAACAAATGCCTCTGCACATATTGCGCCTGTTGCTGTTGGTGGTACGGCGGCCGAGCCTGGAACGCGTGATGATTCTGGTTCTGGTTCGGGTTCTGGCTCAGGTTCGGATTGAAACCCCCGCGCCCAAGTCCCATCCCAGGAGGGTACCTCGCTCTATTGTTGTTGCTGTTGTTGCTGTTGTTGTGATTCATCTCACCGATTCAAAACCCTAAAAACTTGACACAAAAATTCTAACCTAAGCTACCGAATGAATTTACAAATCGACACAAAAACTACGCCTTTGAGGAGGGGAAATCTAGTATCATACAGAGAGAAGGGGTTAGGATTTGCTCTTGGAAATTGGAGCGGAAATGGTTTCGGATTTGAACAGATCTAGAGAGAGAGAGAGAGAGAGTGATGTAAGAGAGAGAAAAGGTTTTATGAGGTTCTTGGAGTTCAACCCGCGGAGAGAGAAGAAGAAGAAGAAGAGAGGGTTGATTTTTATATTTGTTGGTTTGGAAGGGTTAAAGGTTGAAAGAAAGAGAACAAACAAGTAAACAAAACAAAAAGAGAAAGAGAGAATGCAGAAAGAAACCTATAATGTTCTTTGTTAGTTTAGTTCCCTCTTCTTTTTCTAGGGTACGATACTAATTTCTTTATTTTCGCGTTATCATACTTTGACCCCAGTTCTTCTTTTTATTGTCTAGAGATCCCCTCTTTTTGGTTGGACCGTAAAAAAAGGGCCGGAATCCGTGGCCAACCAAACCCACCAGGGGTTCAGCCTGAACCCGTCAAAACTAAAAAATTATATGAAAGAGGAGTGTCATTAGAGAAAAAGGAATAGATATAGAATTTTGGGATATGCTAGGTGCACCCAGCATTATTGCTGGTGCACCCAGCAATTTATTGGAAGGTCAAGTTTGCCCTTCATTAAAAAATTTTAAAAGACTCCCTCTTTTCTCCCGGATTCACTTTCTGCTTTTGCTTTTGTTTCTTTTCTTTCCTCTTCCGGGAGCATTCTCTTCCACCGCAAGCCACCGCGAGCCCAGCTGCTGCTTCTTTCGCCTGGACGCCATTGCCGTTCGAGGTAAGTTTCGTTAACCTTCCATTTGGTTTTATTATGCACTGTGTAGTTGTAGCATTAGGCTAGGTTAAAAGAACCTTAGGTTAGCAGAACCATAGGGTAGAAGACGAGAGCAGGAGGTGCCGGAAAAAATGGGGAAAGGGGGCTGACGGCGAGACTTCCGGAAGACCCGTTAGGGGTTCTTCCGGAACATCCGAAAGAACATTTTCCGGAAAGTTGTTTTTTTTTCTTTTTTTTTTAAATGAAAAATGATTTTTGTTTTTTTTTAAATGAATTATTATATTTCTGTTGATTATTTTTTTTTATAGATTTTATGAAAAATGAGGTTTGGATTTTTGATGTCATGTTTTTTTTTATAATTTACATTGTGTATTTTTATTAAATATTAATTTGTAAATTTTTTTTTATAAAAGTGGTTGTGTTTGTTTTTGTTTATTGTTGATTTTTTTAAATTAGTGTTTTTTCTTTAAAAATGAAGTTGTCTATTTTTATAATTAAAGTTGTGTGTTTTGGAAGTTTTATAAAAATACTATTTTTTTTAAATTAATTAGTTTTTTTTATTATAAATGAAGTATTTTATTTTCTAAAAAAATTGTGGATGTTTACTAAATAATTTTTTTTACATTAGTTGTTTAATTTTTTTAAAAAAATTAAGTTGTGGATGTTTAGTAATGAATTATTTTTATATTAGTTGTGTTTTTTTTATAAATGAAGTTGTTTAATTTTTTAAAAAAAAAATTAACTTGTGGATGTTTACTAAGTAATTTAGTTGTGTTTTTTTAAGTAATAAAGTTTCTTATTTTTTTTTTAAAATTAAGAGTTGGATGTTTACTAATTAATTTTTTTTACATTAGTTGTGTTTTTTTTATAAATGATGTTGTTTAATTTTTTTTTTAAAATTAAGTTGTGGATGTTTAGTAATGAATTATTTTTATATTAGTTGTGTTTTTTTTATAAATGAAGTTGTTTATTTTTTTAAAAAAAATTAACTTGTGGATGTTTACTAAATAATTTAGTTGTGTTTTTTTTTTAATGAAGTTGTTTAATTTTGTTTTTAAAATTAAGTTGTGGATGTTTATTAATAAATTTTTTTTACATTAGGAGTGTTTTTTTTATAAATGAAGTTTAATTTTTAAAAAAAAATTATGTTGTGTATGTTTTAAAATAATTTGATTTAAGTTAGTCTTATTTGTTTATAAATAAAGTTGTTTTTTTATAAAGAAAATTGTGTATATTTTGACCGAAAAAAATACGTGTTCGACATGATTTGCAGATTATGGCCAGAACACGAGGTTTAGGTCGTGCGATAGGTAGAGTTGTAGGCAGAGATAGACCTGCTGATGAGGATGCTGCTGATGTTCCTGAGAGGCGTAGGCCTACTGCCTCAGCCCGTAGGCTACGCGTTCATCAGATGACTGCGGAGGGACGTGATATGGCTGAGGACGTTGCTGACATGACTGATGATGTCCCTGAGCAGCCTACGGAGGCACCTGAGATGCGTGTGGACGCACAGGGTGCTGATAGTGGTGAGGGGTCAGATGGTGATGATGCTGCAGAGGGATTCCCTGGTGGTCCACGAGACCCGTCAGTGCTCACATCATTTGTCGAGCATGTTGCACATGCCGTGTGGAGTGGACATGTATTTTAATTTGTTAATTATTTGTCATTGTTTATTTATTTGTTTATGATAAATTTTTTTTAATAATTGTATAATTTGTACTTCAAATCAGGAACGTCCTGATTTGAAGTTAGTGTCACATGGGAGGAAGGTGACACTGATTGGGAGGCCAGTGCCTGAGATTGAAGGCCTGGTGGCTGCCACAGGATTAAGTCCACTGATAGATTGTTCAGTTATTACTGGCGATCCTGGACTTATATCCGCATTTGTGGAGAGGTGGCACAGTGAGACTAGCACCTTCCACCTTCCTGTAGGAGAGCTGACGATCACATTGGATGATGTGTCGTCCATCCTACATTTGCCCATCACTGGCGCCTTGCACAGTTTCCACGCTCTTTCTACGGAGGAGGCCAGATTCTTGCTTACGGAGTTGCTGGAAGTGTCTGAGGAAGAGGCCAGAGCTGAGACAGCACTCACACGTGGAGCATATGTACGATTAGGATGGGTTCGTGACATTTATGAGACCAGATGTCAGGCCCGGCGGTGGATTGTCGCAGCTCGCGCTTATCTGCTGCACCTTGTCGGTTGCACTCTTTTTGCTAATAAGAGTACAACATACGTGCATGTGGTCCACCTTGACTCTTTCCGGGACCTCGCTCATAGTGGTGGTTTCGCTTGGGGGGTTGCCGCGCTGGTTCATATGTATGACCAGTTAGATGAGGCTTGTAGGACCACCACCCGACAGCTTGCGGGGTACTTGACGCTACTTCAGGTAAATTTTGTGTTTATTAATATGTTAGGTTCGATTATGATTTAAACATGTTTTTATGTTATGTTAACCTCAATTATTGTGTAGTGCTGGATCTATGAGCACTTCCCTAGTGTGCATCAGTGCGTGACTGACGATACATACCAGGAGACGTCCCTACGTGCTTCCCGGTGGTTGACGTCGAAGGCGCACATGAAGGGCATCACAGGAGCACCCTACAGGGCACGTTGTGATGGTTTGACCGTCACAGATGTGTCCTGGTTGCCGTACACGGAGCATCGGGGTGTTAGGGCGTTTCAGGAGATTTCATCGTTCCAGGGTCAGCTCAGATGGGGTCCTATGATCGTCACAGTTCGACCGGAGAGGGTGGTACGCCAGTTCGGTTACATCCAGAGCATCCCTCCGCCGCCTGTTAGTGCACGATTGTCACAGGATCAGATAGATGACAGGTGGATGGAGTTTGCGGATCACTTACTACCTGCGGGTCAGCCTTGTCTAGTGCCTGGGCAGGTATCTGCGGATTACATTGAGTGGTTTTTCCGCATATCTCACCCTTTCATGACACCGACCCAGGCAGCTGACCAGCAGAGGGATGCACCAGCTGCAGACCCTGAGGACTACATACAGCCGCCCAGCCCCCAGGTTCCAGTGGCATTTGACCCCCCTCCATATGTGGTAAGATTATTTGCGCGTTTAATATTTTATGAGTTGTTGTTTATTTTGAATTTCATAATAAATGTTTTTACTGACTTTGACAGGATGATTACGAGGGATATGAGGCGATTGCACAGAGGTTGGAGCGTGTGCTCAACCTTAGGATAGTCACTGCAGGCACAGAGTTATATGACATTATGCAGGACTGCCTGACGATCGCGAGAGGGGGACCCAGTGCTGATGGGACGGTCAGGGCTCGTCAGAGACGCCGCACGGACCATTGATCATTGTATTTATTTTGTTGTGTTGTAGTTGACATGAATATTTGTAATTATTACAGTTTTTGTTTAATATAGTTGACGTGTTTTGCACAGTTTATTATTTTATAATATAGTTTGTTATTCCGATTGTTTGTGGTCCTTAAGCGAAGTTTACGGTTGTTTTAAATTTATTTTTAAAAAAAGGGAACCTAGAATCATGAGTTTTGTTTGTCAGAATTACATAAAAAATAAAAGTTTTTAAAATGATTAATAATTCATAAGTGAACCCTTTTTCCATGTTCAAGTACCCATGTTTGTAAGAATTACATAAATGAACCCTTTTTCCATGTTTGTAAGAATTACATAAAAAATATAAGTTTTTAGAATCATGAGTTTTGTTTGTAAGAATTACATAAATGAATCTTTTTTCCATGTTCAAGTACCCATGTTTGGGATTTTTTTGCGTGGGTGTGTCTGTGCCCTGAGACAATGGAGGGCGGCCATTTCTCATGTTTGGACGTCAAAGAATCCAAAAAAAATAGTCCCGTTCCCCAGTTCCGTCAACTAACACGTCAAAACAAAGCCTCAAAATCCAAAAAAATAGGAAATGAACCCTTTTTCCATGTTCAAGTACCCATGTTTGGGATTTTTTTGCGTGGGTGTGCCAGTGCCCTGAGACAACGGAGGACGGCCATTTCTCATGTTTGGACGTCAAAGAATCCAAAAAAAATAGTCCCGTTCCATGGTTCCGTCAACTAACACGTCAAAACAAAGCCTCAAAATCCAAAAAAATAGAAAATGAACCCTTTTTCCATGTTCAAGTACCCATGTTTGGGATTTTTTTGCGTGGGTGTGTCTGTGCCCTGAGACAATGGAGGGCGGCCATTTCTCATGTTTGGACGTCAAAGAATCCAAAAAAAATAGTCCCGTTCCATGGTTCCGTCAACTAACACGTCAAAACAAAGCCTCAAAATCCAAAAAAATAGGAAATGAACCCTTTTTCCATGTTCAAGTACCCATGTTTGGGATTTTTTTCCGTGGGTGTGCCTGTGCCCTGAGACAATGGAGGGCGGCCATTTCTCATGTTTGGACGTCAAAGAATCCAAAAAAAATAGTCCCGTTCCCCAGTTCCGTCAACTAACACGTCAAAACAAAGCCTCAAAATCCAAAAAACTACGAAATGAACCCTTTTAACAATTAAATTTTTGGACCACTGAAACAACGCATTCAACTTTATTATGGGAATTAAACACGCCGTAAACATATAAAGGTTACATCAACAAAAAAACAAAAAATTAAACATGACATTCAGTTGTTTAGCGACGTCCCACTGACCTCGTCTTCAACATATTTAGTAAAGACAGCTAAAATTTCTATTGGTCCATATTTTTTCCAGTAGTTAGATTGTACTAACACCTTCAGCAGTTCTTCGTTGGTGATCAGCTCATTTATTTCATATTTTATAACCGTATCTGAATACTCAAACCGAGCTGGTTGGCGGAAAAACAATCGTCTTACCGTTTGTGATTCGTGAATTCCAAGAGGGGGAATCCCTTTAGGTGCAACTTGCTTGATTAAATTCTTCAGTTCATCGATGGTACATGTTGAAGGAATTTGAAATTTCTTAGGATTTTTTCCTGTGAACGCGCAACCAACAAATTTGTTCTGCGGTGGCATGTTCCATTTGCCGTTGTAATACAGGATCGCGTCATGAATACGAGGCATAGTGCGTTCAAGTAAGTTTATTATTCCATCTGGTGTTCTTCCAACGGTGCATAATAACTCAATCGGACCAACACAAGAAAATTGATCATTACACATTAACATTGTGTTGACATCGTCATCATTTATCAATTTGATACACTCAAAGCGAATTTGGTTACCTGTATCGGTGAATGGCTTCCGGTAGTGAATTTCATCCAAAAATTGTTTGTCGGATAGCTGAAGGGTATTGTGTATTCTGGTTTTTAGGCTTGCAAAATCACACCTATTTGGTACTCGAATGGGCACCGGAGTTAAAGTTTGGAAGTAAACCCCAGTATCATTGTGAATAATCGATCCATTTGGATAAATGAAAGCCAACCTTGAGTTGACAATCGTCTGACTGCTAGTTTCTCCTAGAAATGCCATAGTTTGTGTATCAGTTGGGAGATTATTTGAAAGCAAGATAATGTGTGATTTAGTAGCCTAGTCTGCCATATATATAGATGGTTGTGACCGAGCCTTTGTTTAACTTTGTTTACAAAAAAATAGACACGCGTAAATGTGTAGTCAAGTCAGCCAATGTGTTGTCGCTAATGTGTAGTCAAGTCAACCAATGTGTTGTCGAGCGACTGCTAGTTTCAAAATGTGTACTGAAGTCAACCAATGTGTTGTCACGCTCAAACTGTAATACGCATGCATGTCATTATGTGTTGTCAATTATGACAATGATGTATGCTGTACGCGTAAATGATTTTTGTTGGACCAACAATTTCCTTGCTTAACCAAACGAGTAGTTGATAATATTAATTGGTTAGTGACGGGTTACAACGAATTATATCGCATAATGAATACAAATAAATAAACAATGAATGTTTAGTCTTCATTTAGGTCTACATAGTGTGTTTTGAATGACATCAAGCTTGTGTATTCCTGCATTCTACTAATATATGGAATTGCCCATTGCTTTGCCTGAGAATAACAATTGGTTGACCACAACAGCGCTGGGGGCGGCAACGGACAATGGTCTTTCAAATAAACCTGTTGTACATGAACAAACATTATATCATGCGCTGACCGTGCCAAACGAACAAGCGAAGTCATTGCATAATTGTTACACTAACTATATTCAATGTACCTGAACAAAATGATTTCCAAACACGTGACCGACACATATGATGCGGTGGCCAGAAGAGTCAGGTGGTGGTTGACTTCTAAGAGGGAAAAATGTCATGCTTTGTTGTTGTGACAACGATACAAGGATTACGTTATACCGTGAAGCAATCACATATCCCATGTCTGTTATATCCATCCACTTGTCCACACTAACCTGAATGAACCAAACATACACATGTAAGTAATTTAAACATTGTTATTAAAAAAAATTAACCTAAAAACATACCTTTGAAAATCCATCAACAAGTAGGGACAACTTTAATTGTTCAAATCTCTCTGTGCCACCGAAGAGGTTCATGTACTCATGCGACCACCTGCCAAGTTCTTTAAGCAATTCATTACGCACTAACGGCCACGAATCTTCCCCCATACCTAATAAAGCGCCAATGGACCGATATCCACAGTTACCGTCCGCTTTCACATCCACAACGTCACGAATGAAACCTTGAAAGAATGACGCAAATTGATCCAACATCGGGATGATCCTTGTTGGCTGACGCGGTTGAGAACATGATGCACTTCGTTTCACTGGAGTGTTGCTGCTTTGAACAGAATGAAAAGCATCAACATACTCCCAGTAAGACGGATCACGCTTTGTGGATGTTTGACTTCTTTTCATCGGTTTCTTCGGTGCACCTTTAGTGTTCACCTTTGATGGAGGAGGGCACATAGAGTTATGATCAGGGTATGCGATTTCTCGAAGTTTACTCTTCAGATTTACTTTGCCAGCCACATCAAGTTCATCAAACCTTTTAGATATGACCTCTATTTCTTCCTTGATGGTGACTTCCGTCTCACATAACCCTTGGTCTGAAAAGCAAAGTCTCCTCCAAAAAAGATGGACTGACTCCAATGGGATGCTGGTAGCAGTATACCTAGAAAGCTCACATGCACAAGGAAGCCCGTGCGTGCTTCTCATCACACAACCACAAGAAGAGAGATTGTTGCCGAGATAACGTAGACGGTCAATCTCAGAAGCAATCTGATTTAAAGCATCCCTCGAAACCATCCCAAGAAGCCTCTTGTATAAGGTTTTTTTATATACATGGCCAACCACATGCGTACTGGTTTCAAAGGATGCTTTAATTTCGACGTGTTGCAGCGTGATCATGTTGTTCATGGCATCCCAAACACTACATAGGTCTCCAACGCTATTTTGTAGTACTCTTTTGAGAGCCCAATGAGCTGATTCAACCCTACATTTAAAATACACAACAAACATGAAAATATACAACAATTAAATACCATTTAATATTAATCGTTACTAACAAATAAAATCAGTTGTTAATACCTGTTTGTTGTTGTGTTGCCTAGGTGCATGACCTTATTCGTCCATGCTGTAATAAATTTTTCCTTGTGGGGGATAATCCATGTGTCGTTAACATAGTCAACGAACATCGGCCAAGGCGAACAAGCAACTTGAAACTTCTGATATGCCTCATGGAACTCGTATTCGGACGGACAATCAACCAAAGTACCCCAGTTATCCATTACATAGTCCCACACATTTTTTTCCCCGATTAAAGATTTGCACTTCGCCTTCACATTCTTATCGATATGAAACCTGCACAACAAATTAGTAGACTCGGGAAACACAGTTTTCACTGCATTCATCAGTGCTAGGTCTCTGTCAGTGACAATAACAAGAGGGAGACGATCGTGTCTTAAAAATAGGCCTCGAAATCGTTCCAAAGCCCATATAATATTATTAACACGCTCAGCCTCCAGATATGCAAACCCAGCAGAGAATGTCATCGCCGTTGGTGTCACTCCAACAAAGTCAAGTAGTGGGAGTCTGTACCTGTTTATTTTGTAGGTACTGTCTATAAAAAATACCAGATGACATGCATTGCATAACTTTACTGCATCTGGGTGACACCAAAACAGATCACGCACCACAACTTCATCCTTCAATCTATGCCAATGAATGTATTGATCACGTTCGAGAAGCTTCATCAGATGCTGCATTTCGGTATCAGCTCCTCTTATTGAAGAACGATATGCACTTCTTGCATTGTAAATTTGCTTTATCGTGGTGTAACTGTCGGCATTGTGTTCCTTCAACGTTAGCAAGATATTTTTCGGTTTCACCATCGACTTTGTCATATCAGCAATAATTTTCTTTTCTTCCTTAGTCAATCGCCCGGCGTATGGATGTCCAACTAAGGACTTCGCCAATTCATGATTATGAATCCCACAGATCAACTTCACCATCCAACCTTCCCCTCCACGCACTGGTTTCCCACGAAGCCTGAAGGGACAACCACATTTCCTACTCCCGGTGTCTTTTCTAACGAATTCTTTATTTCTACACTTGTACGTACCACTCCTTTCACACCCAATTAACACAAATGAACTTCTTCCTCTGCTACCGGTCTCTGTGTCAGATCTCATAATCACTGCAACAAATCCATTTTCATGGGCAACTGTTCGAGCCCATTGCAAAACATCATCTCGAGTAGCGAATACCTACAACGCAACCCTAACACATTAATTTTCATACAAACCATCAATTCAACCAATGACTCAAATTATCTATGATTACCTGAGATGTATTAAAAGCATTTGAACAATCGACATGTGGTTCATTCACTCCACATTCTTCTTGATTATCATAATCATAATCCATATGAACTTCTTGTGACATCGCAAAGTCATACCTCCATTGATCTTCGTCCATCTTAAGGACATATGCATCATACACAAGTACATTCAAATTATCATATAACCACATCCAAAAATTTACTACACCTTAAATAACAAACATATTAATAGGACATATGCATCATACACGACTATATTAAAATTATCACTATATTCTAAATTTATAACTACATTATTTACTTAAACTAAACTTATCACTATAATAAACAACTAATAAAACATTTTTGTACCATTATACATTTAAGTTACCTAAATCATTTAATATTATACCATTATACCTAATTAAATCAATAATCCACAACATATATAAAACAAAAATAAAAAAAATTATAAAACAGAAATATATATATATATATATACCATTATAAAACAAAAAAATTATAATCCACAATATATATCATTATACCTAATTAAACCAATAATTCATTATTAACTAACAGAAATATATATATATATATATATATATATATATATATATAGATATATATATAAATTATAAAACAGAAATTAAAAAAAATTACTAATAATTTAACATTCCGGAAGAAGGTCTTCCGAAAGTTACGAATGCAAATTCCGGAAGAAGGTCTTCCGGAAGTTACGAAGGCCAATTCCGGAAGAAGGTCTTCCGGAAGTAGCTTCCGGAAGACCTTCTTCCGGAATTGGCCTTCGTAACTTCCGAAAGACCTTCTTCCGAAAGTGGTCATTCCGGACCTTCCTCCTTCTGTGCCTAAAATTTCTTCCGGATACACTTTTTACTGTTTTTCTTCTCTAAAAACTAACCGGAAAACGAAATAAACGCGTACCTCCGACAAAATAGGAACAACAGCCACTAATAAAACTTCAAATACGGAACACGGGACCACCAAATCTTCAAATACTTCACTTCACGGGACCACCAACAGACTGCTGAAGGGACCACCACCGAAACAACAGCAAACGGAAGAAACAAACAAAGCAAACGGAAGAAGAAACAAAGCAAACGGAAGAAGAAACAAAGAAAGCGCAGTAAAACATAGCCTGAAGACGTTAATTTAAAGAAATTTACACAAGGGCAAAATCGTCATTACATACGCATTAAATATTATTTTATTTTTACTTATTATTATAAAATAAAAATTCTTTTTTCTTCATTTTGTTATAAAACAATAATCACGTTTAGGAATTAATTAATTTTTATGGTTTAAATTAATATTTGACATGCGCGTAAAAAACAAATTATAAATATTAGTCATAATTACGTTCACTAATTATTTAATTATTTATGCATAATAATATTAATTATTTTATTATTTAATTATTTATGCATAATAGTATTAATTATTTTATAAATTAGTTTATGCAATTAAAAGTAAATTATTACAAAATAAAATATTTGTTAAAAAAAAATCTAACTTCCGGAAGAAGCTTCTTCCAGAAGACAATGGAATTCTTCCGGAAGAAGCTTCTTCCGGAAACATTCCGGATGACGTTCTTCCGGAAGTTGTCTGTGAGTACTTCCGGAAGACACAAATTATTCTTCCGGAAGAAGATTCTTCCAGAAACTTTCCGGAAAAATTATTTCCGGAACTTTTCCGGAAGAACCTTCTTCCGGAAGAATAATTGCTGAAGGACAGTTTTGCCACTTCACTGTTTGCTGGGTGCCCCAGCAATAATGCTGGGTGCACGTAGCAACTCCCTAGAATTTTTCTTTTTCTTGTCTAGCCAGGCCATTGGCCCATTGGGCCAACCCATATTAGCCATTTTACTTTTTTTACTCTATATTTATATAAATTCAAAATTAAAAATATTAGGTCTATGTTTTTTTAGTCTAACTTAACCCGACGAGCCTATTGGACCGACCCAAATGGGCCAAATTCTATTTGCACCAATCTTTTTTCGGTCTAACTTGGTCGGATCCGACAAACCAATGAGCCAGCCTCACACACCCTGGTTTTACTTATTGTTTTTCTTATTCTTGCACCAAAGTGTTATTTATATAAAAATGGGTAATGTGTGATAGAAGACATGTGATTCTTATTATAGTATACAAATTAGATTAGAGAATATAATAAGTTAATAACACATATCTAACTTGATGTTGAATGCCATAACACCTTTAATATTATCGATTTGGATTACATCATGATGTTTATGGAATTTCCCATAGGGTGACATTGACAATAATCCCCAGGAGAATAAATATGATAAAGATAATTTTTTCCTTAATTGACTTGAATCCTTGGTCTGCAAATGAGAGAGTATTAAAATTTACAAACGCGTGGCGCATGAGAATGTATGGGGCATGTTATAATTCTTGTTAAATGTTACAACGACGCACATGATGCATACCCTGCTCGCTCTTTCTTACTATAAAAACCATTGATTCTCTCCCTCACTAAAAATGGGTCCAATCTGGCGCAAAGAGAATGCATCAACCTTAGTGCTACTGTTACCTGTTTATGAATGTGTACAAAACAGAGACTCAACTAGTGAATGACTTTGAGACACTAAAGAATAGGCTCTAAAATGAGCACGATAAACCCAGCGCCAAACACACCTTTCTTGTAGCCGAAAGCATCAGCAACAGTGGCCGACCTACATTACTTTGAGGTATGCACTTTCACCCCCTCATTTTTTAAAATTCACCAAATTTTTAAATAAAATCTTATATTTTTATATTTTATTTTATTTACATTTATATAATTGAATCCACTGATTTTATTTTTTATAATTTGCACCCACTGACTTAAGGTCTTGAAAGGTCTTGAATCCGTCACTGATCAGCAACCTCATCTTTGCGATATGGAGGCTCATAATCTATGTGATAAAACTTTTCATTGAAAAATTAATACATCATGAACATTTTTTCACAAAAATAATTTACAAACAATTCTAATGATCAAAATTATTTATCATATCTAATATCAACCAAGTTTAAAGTTTTAAAATTATATTTGATCCTCAAATCTTGTTAACAATTTTTTTAATCCAAAAAATAAGAATGATATATTCTGTTTTTTTATAAAAAATATCACAATGAAATAATATTTTTTTAATTTATTTTATTAAAAAGCATTAAGAAAAAAAATAAAATGATGGCTATACATTTTTTGGAAGGTATATTCTTCTTGAGCAATAAGAGAAGAGAGGAAAGAAAAAGTGTAAGAAGTAATAAGAAATGTGATAAGAAAAAAGAGAAAAAAATGATTTATAACTAATAGAAGTACATAAAATTGTTATAAAAATTATATAAATATACTGTACATATGTTTTTCCTTTCCTTTTAAGTAGTTTTATATATAAATGTTTGTGTGTTTCTAATTTTTTTATTTTTGGGGAGGGGGACATGGCCACCTTATGAGTACACAAGGCTCAGCCCAGCCCTTGGAGGCGAGTGTTTCGGTGGTTGTCGTTAGATGAGAGAACTAGAAAATGAATTCATTGAAAATTGGTGAATGATTACAAAATGATTGTTGTATATACATCACTTTGGAATTAACTAACTTCTAACAAACTAACGGAAATAATTACTTTTGCAACTCCTTTAACTAACTCTAATATCATCCTTCAAGTTGGAGAATATATGTGAATAATTCCCAACTTGCAGATGAATCCATGGAAAGTTGCACCAGACAGAGCCTTAATAAACACATTAGCTACTTGATGTTGAGTCTTGACATAAATCAATGTGAGTAGTTATTTCTTAACTAGTTCATGAATGAAGTGGCAATCAATATCAATATGTTTAGCCCTCTCATAATGGGAAGGATTAGAGGTCAAATGAATTGTAGACTTATCACATAAGAGCATGGTTGTGTCAATAGAAACCTCTAAGGGTTTTAGCAATCGTTGTAACCAAATCACTTCACTTGCTACTGAGGATAGGGCATGATACTCTGACTCAATTGAGGATTTTGAAGCAGTGCCTTGTTTGATAGATTTCCAGGAAATCAAAGAGTCTCCATGGAAAAAACAAAAACTAGTTATGGATTTTCTGGTATCCAAACAACTCCCCCAGCCTGCATCAACATAAGCTGACAAGTGTAGCTTGTTATTTGCAAGGAAGAAGAGACCTTGACCTGGAGTGGATTTCAATTACTGCAACAAGTGATGAACTGCATTTAAATGAGTAGACAAATGATGCTTCATATATTGAATAAGCGTGTGCACAACAAAAGTAATATCTACCGATATATAGTTAGATACATCAGCCTGCCAATCATTCTTTTGTACAATGAAGGATCCTCAATAGGATCACCATCAACTAGACCGAGCTTCAGATTTGAATCCATAGGTAGAGTTGCAAGTTTGCTACCTAAGAAGCCTGTATCATCAAGCAAGGATAAAGTGTATTTTCTCTAACTTAAGGAGATTCCTTTGCTGGATTTAGCAATTTTCAAGCCTAAAGAATATTTGAGAGAACCAAGAACCTTCAATTTGAACAATGATTGTAACTGAACTTGGTCCAGCCAAGATGATATCATCCACATACACCAGTAAAATAACCAAGGATGAGCCAAATCTATGTGTGAACAATGAATAGTCATTTTTAGACTGTGCAAAACCATGTTGAAGCAAGGTAGATGAAAATTTGTAGAACCACTATCTTGAGGCTTGCCTAAGACCACACAAATACTCATTGAGTTTGCAAACTAGACCCTTAATACTGGTTTTATAACCCTGAGGTAAATCCATGTAAACTTCTTCAAACAATTCTCCATTTAGGAATGCATTATTGATGTCTAACTACTCTAAACACCAATTTTTAGCAGCAACTACGACCAATAGGACTCTTACAGATGTAAGTTTGGCTACTAATGAGAAAGTATCTGAGAAGTCAACCCCAGCTTGCTCTGTGTAGCCCTTGGCTACTAGTCAAGCCTTGTATCTATCCACTAAACCATCTGCCTAGTATTTCAGTTTGAACACCCATCTGCAACCTATACAGTGCTTGCCATCAAGCAAAGGAACTAAAGACCAAGTGTTACCATTCTCTAAAGCCTTAATTTCCTGAGCCTTGGGTTCTCTCCACTTAGGAAAAAGAACTGCCTGGTGATAAAAATGAGGCTCATATGTGGCAGAAATCAGATTGATAAAAGCCTTGTAATATGGATTAAGTCTATCTAGGGAACAAAATTGATGAATTGGATAAGTTTGTGAAGTATTGGAACACACAAAGTCAGACAAATAAGGTGTCTCTTTAGACATTCTTGAGGATCTCCTCAAAAGAACTGCTGGCACAAAGGTTGCACTAATATCAACTGTGGGTGCAGATTCAACAATGGTTGTTGTTGGTATTCATCGCATCTGAAGCAGGAGGATCTGAGGACGAATTGTCAGCAACAGGTAAAGGAATAACCATGTCATCAACAAAATGTGAAATATCTTGAGTAGGTATTACTGCCTGGAAAGGAAAATTTGTTTCATGAAAAACCACATCTCTAGAAACTAAGCATTGTTTAGTTTCCAGATTATACAACTTGTAACGCTGATAACCTCTTGGGTAACCAACAAAGACTAATGGAATAACCCAAGGAGTGAACTTGTTCCTAGTAGATGGCAATGTTGTTGCATATGCCAGGTAGCCAAAGGCTTTTAAAGAGTGATAATCTAGCTTGGAACCAAAAAGCACTTGATAAGGAGACTGTTGTTGTAAAATAGGAGAGGGAACTTTATTGACAAGGAAAGCAGCAGTGGAGACACATTCTCCCCAAAATTGTATTGGCAATTTGGACTAAAAAATAAGGCCTTAGCCACATTCAATAGATGTTGATGTTTTCTTTCCGCCACTGAATGTTGTTGAGGTCTCTCCACACAAGAAAATTGTTGAAGAGTTCCTTGTTCTGCTAGAAATTCCGTCAGAGCAAGCTCTTTTGCATTATCAAACTTAATAGTGGCTCCAAACTGAGTCTTAACCATTTGAAAAAACATTTTAATAACTATAGCAGCCTCAGACTTGTCTGTGAGTAAAAATATACAAGTAAAATGGCTACAATCATCAACCAAAGTTAAGAAAAATCGTTTCCCATCATATGTAGGTTTACCATATGGTCCCTAAATGTCACAATGCAGAATATCAAATAATGAGTGGAAAATATTATTAAGAGAAGTAAATGATAATCTCCTAAACTTAGCAAGAGGACAAATTTGACAATCTGAAGTAGAAAACTATGAGGCACATCAAAAGGAATTTCATTGCTCAAAAGTCTAAGAATTTTATTAGATACATGGACAAACCTCGAATGCCAAGCTGAAACATTCTTACAGGGTACAACATTTTGACAAGAAAAAACTGAATTCGTATGAGAATTGTATGAAACTGAATTATAAGTACTTGGATTGTCATCAAAACAAGTTGAGGAGGACAAAACATATAGGCTTTTAGTGAAATCACCACTGCCAATTTTCTAGGAGTGAGGCATCTCCTGAATAAAAGAATTATTTTTAAGGAAAGTGATTGACAGATTACTATGAGCTAATAAAGCATTGACACAAAGCAAATTGAAGTTGAATCAAGGCACATAAAAGACATTGTGAAGCAACAATGTGGAAGAAATGGTAACTGTGCCAACAGCTACTACAAGTATTACTGTTTTATTTGTTATAAGATTGAAAAAGTGTTAAAGAGCATGCCCTATGAGTGTTGGCACCAGAATCAATGATCCAACTACCACTCACTAAGTAGAGGAGGATTCATAGAAATGACAGACATAACTAGAGCATTAGAAATAGAATTGACTTCTAAAGCAAACATAATCATACCACTAGTAGTATTTGAATTTTGTGTGACATTTGATGCTTGACCCTGAAGGAGACTCGTCAATTGTTGATACTGTTGGGCTGTGAGTTGAAACGAAGATGTGGAATCCTTGCCAACCTCACTAGTAGAAACATGATTCACAAAACCAGAAGAAGCTTGATTTACAAGCTGAAAAAGGCTTGTTCTTCTTGTAATTTGGTGGGTATCCAATCAGTTTGCAGCATCGAGCTTTCGTATGACCCTAAATGCCACAATGAGCACAAATTGGGCAACCTTTCTAAACATTCTTGTTTTTTGTACCAGCATCATTCTTGACTGCAAAGGCATGAGAAGACTCAGCATTAGCTGAAGCACCAATTTCCCTCTGCTTTTCTTCTTGAGCAATAAGAGGAAACACCTTGGTGATAGAAGTGAATGAGTCCATGGACAAAATCTGACCCTTAATAGAAGAATAAGCTTCATTGAGACCCATGAGAAAATGCATGGCATATTCCATTTTATCATAATCACTCCATGATTTGATGTCATTGCAAGTACATGTGTGAGCAGGTTTCAACTCAATCAATGACTCCCAAATCAATCTCAACTTCGCATAATAAGAAGAAATTGACATGGACCCTTACTGAAGCGAAACAAGATCGTGTTTCAGCTGAAAAATGAGAAGGCCATTGTGTTCCTCAAAACACTCCTTGAGATCACTCCAAATAGCCTTAGCTGAAGAACAATGCAAAACACTAACCTGCATCTCCTTCGAAAGTGAATTCAAAAGCCAAGAAGCAACTATGTTATCGTTGCGATGCCAAAGAGAATGAGTAGCAGATCCAACAGCAGGTTTTGGAATGGAACCATCTACAAAATCGAACTTGTTCTTGCCAAGAAACATCATCTTCACCGAGAATGAGAATATGTGAATGATTACACAGTTATATATACATCAACTTGAAACTAACTAACTTTTAACAAACTAACTATAACTATTTTTACAACTATTTTAACTAACTCTAATAGTTGTCAGATAAATAGTGATGAGAAGCATAATTTTTTTTGGGAAATATACCAATCTTATAACCACTGCAGTTGGGGTGGAATTATGTGGAAACACTCGAAAGTATATAGTAGCATAAAATGTTGATGGTTCATGCATGGGAATGTTAGTGGAATGGTAGGTAACAATTATGTTTTCATGATTGGAATTATATGCAGATACACATAAGGATCCCAGTTTCAATGCACTAAGACGGATCTGATACACATTTGCTTGGGCTATAAGAAAAAGAAGTTATATTAATATAACCAATTATATAAATAAGAAAAAAAGGAAACGATTAAAAAATGTAAAATATTATAAGAGATAATAAAAAGGAATAAATTAAAAACAAAAAAAAAATATTGTATTAAATATAATTTTATGGAAAAAATATGTTTTTAATCCTATAATTTTTTTATCAAATTTAGTTTTAGTCCCTATACTTGTAAATAGATAAATTTAACCTTTTAACTTTTAAAAATATGTGTATTTAGTCCCTAATTTTATTATATATAAATATAATGTTTCTTACAAGAAAGCATTGCCATTTATACAACCATGTAAAATCAAATAGTTATAAATAAGTAGGAAAAAATTAATAACTGTAAATAGGATAAATTTTTACTTTCAGATAATTTAATCTTCAAACTGTATACACAAAAGTGTATTCATCTTTAAAATTTAAGAATGGATATATATTTATTTATATATGTTAAACATCGACCAACTCACTTTAAGTGGACAATGAAAATCAAAATGCATGCAATGGTAGTCTTTGCCCTAATTTAATTTGGACTTTTTTTCATAAAAGATTAGTTGAACCAAATAAATTTTTAAACAAGTATTTTTATAAATAATTTTTAATGAAGAAAACTTAAAAACAATTTTTTTGACAAACCAAGTTTTGATGTTTTTGACAATCATATTTTACATATGATCATATTAGCTAGGCTTCAAGCAAAGAAATTAAACTGTGTATCCCAACAAATTATGTTAGATACGCCTTTGTCACTTTGTTTTTTTGGGGAGAGGAAAAATACGTTTCCTCGGTGTGACACACCACAAACATGACAGTTTTTTTTTTTTTTTTTTTTATCGACAAAAAGATTGTATTCAAATGATGATTTCAAAAGCTAAGAGAAGGATAAACTATAACTGAAAATGACAATGTATTTTTTTTTTAAAAAAGATAGTCATACATTTAATATCACGTTAAGAAAAAATTTCATCATGATGTGGCTATCGTTATAAGCTTCAAGTATGATAGACTAATTTATTTTTCATTATTGGTTGCACTTCTCTCACTGGTGACATCATTTCTAGCTAAGATGGACTGGTTCAAAATTGATTAACTGTTTAGTCCATTAAATTAAACTAATCAAAGAATTAGCAAGTGAAAACCAACGGACAGATTGAACTTGTCCAAAACAAATGAAAACCGGTAAAGAAATGACAAAAATTGATGTTATAACATTGATTTTGATAGAATTGATGTGGTATACATTAGTTTTGATAGAACTAATGTTATTTTAATATACCACATTGATTTTGGAAAAAATAGTATATTTTTAATATTGATTATTATAATTGATGTAGAAAATAATGTACTTTTAATAATGATGATTTCAAGCTAGGTTCAAAATTAGTGTTAAATATTCGTTAGAATTGGTGTTAATTAATGACCAATTTTCCAATCATGTGATAGCGGAAAGGCTTGAAAATTGAAACCAATCGTTTTTATATTTTATTTTTTACTAATAAATATAATCTACAACATAAATATTTATTTTATAAAATTAAAAAATATAATAAATAAATACTTTTAAATATATTAACTATGATCTTTATTAAATATAATATATTTATGATAAAATAATGTATTTACTAATTACGTAAATTTCTTTATATTATTATCCAATCATAAAGAATTATGCACATAAGATTATTGGCTTTGATAATAATCATCATAAAAATATTAATGATAATTACTAATTTATTGTTAGTGTAAAATTTGTTACATTAATAATTCACGTCTATTAAATTTTTTATTTATTAAATTTAATAAATTTAACATGTGCTTTAATAAATTAAAAATTGTTATTTTTTATTGTTTAAAGGAATTAGTTGATAAAACATATTATAAAATATAAAATATTTTAATATAATATATAAATAGATAATAGTTTTTCTTATAATTTTTGTCCTTTTAATAAATATATAGAATTTAATGAATGTATATTCATATTTTTTTAATTTGACTATATATTATATTTAATCAATATATACTATTTAAATTACTTTATGAATATCAAAATTAATTCAATTAGGTATTTATGATGATCAATAAAAATCAAAATATATTATATTCAATAAATAAATATTTAATAAATTTATTTAGTTTGACTATACATTTCATATTTATTAAATATATATTAGTTATAGTATTTAATAAATATGATCTACAATTATCTTAAATATTATTATTAAACATTATATTTTAAAAAATATAATAAATAGAAGAATTTTTTGTTAAACATATGACTTTTCATATAAATCTATCCATATTAAAAGTCTAATTTGAAATAAAAGTAGTTATTACAATAACTAAAACCTACATATATCTATTAATATATATATATATATATATATATATATATATATATATATATGTATATATATGCATATATATTAAAATTTTATTATTTTAATTATTGATTAGAAAAATTAATTTATAAATCATATTATAAAATAAAAATAAATACATATAATAATTATTCTATTAATACCTGTATTTACTGTTATTGGATGGTCCATTTTACTTAATTATGATACTTATTAAATTTAATATGTTTATTTTATTTAATTAATGTTGTATATGTTTTATAAATTGTTACTTTTTATATGGATATATATATATATATATTATTAAAAAATTATTATTAAATAAAATACATTATGTTACCACAAAACTATATATATATACACACATACAAAATATCACCTTATTTTCACAAAGCAAAAAGCATTACAAATTTTTATATATACTTTCATCTGATTTAACTAAAGTTATGATGTCATTCATCATACATGCTTAAACTATTTTATACTGAACGCTCCGTTGGTACACGCAAGCAATAAGCTTTGAACCTTGATGAAATAAAAATTCGATATATAAGATCCAACATTTGAGGTAGTTAGTCTGATTAATAAAAAATATAATATATATAATTGAGGTAGTTAGAGCATATATTTAGTCCTATCATCACAAGCTGGAGAGGATATCTCCATCGATGGCCAACACTAATAAACAAGGTTGTGATCACCAATCATCATCTAACAAAGACAAAAGATGGGTTTCAACCTATGGCTTATTCTCCCTCGCCTTCCTCTTTGTGTTTGCTGCAACCAATTTCATCGTCAACTGGGTTGACCTAGTAAGTCATTTAATTTCTCTCTCTTTTGCTATCTTAATCTATCCTAGCTCCTCTTAATTAATTTCTGTGTATGTGTGTATAAGTTCCCTTGCTTTAGCTTAATTTTGATTATTTTGCTTCCTTGTTTTATATATCAATAATACTACTTATGCATATTTTGTTTATCTCTTTCTTAGTTCTTACTTTTGTTAGTAATTAATTTGATTGATTGATCGAATCCCTTCGCCTGAAGCTAAGGGGTGCTGCTCTTGTAGTTCTACTCTCTCTCTCTTTCTTTGTTAAGTTCTTACTTTTGAAAGTCAAAAGTAGTATGGAGTGAAAAAAAAGGAGAATTTTTTTTTAATTTTTTTTAAATGAGAGAGGGAGAGAGAGAAGACGGGGTACGTAATACGTAGGGCAAGAATTAAACGGATTACGTAAATGACTGAAATAAGATTAAGTTTAAAGTCATCCCACGTAATGGCTTTTATTGAGCGTTGACTTCTTTGGTGTGTACAGTAGTACTCTATAGTACTATATGATCCCACCAATTTAAGTGCATGTTTAAATTCATGAAATAAGTGTCATGATCATAGGCAGCTAAACTTAAATGAACTAATTATTGCTTACTTGATGTACATTTCAAAGTTGATGCACTCAATAACCCGTTTTGAAGAAATTGAGACATCTTAGACATTATTTTTCTCATGATATATTAATCTGTGGGTATAATGATTAAAATCTTATTTATATATAGCCAATGTCATTTGAACTAGCAATTTTCAATCTCAGTTTAAGACCACGATATATATATATTAGAGATTCAAATCCTTAATATGTAAACGAGTAGCAATTTACCGAAATTATAATTGATTTGCTTCATAGACGATTTTTCCTTTTTCTTAAAGTAAACTCTATATGGATTATAGCAACGCTCAAGATTTATTATATAAAAAGAAAATGATCGACGAGTTTACGTTATGTGAGGCATGCTTGAATGGTCCAAACAGCAACTAATAATAACGTGTTTTAGTAGTTGGGAATAAATTAATGGAATATAGTTGTAAACTTTAGAAACTTTCGTCAGTGATTAATGATCTAAGGCTTGTAAACTTTTGATCTTGGGCTCCAGTGTTTATCTACCTAGAGAGTAAGTTAACATCGAGTTTTCTTTAAAGAAAAGTTAACCTCGAGTTTGAAAAAAGAGAAAAGAAAGCACAACGAAATGGGTCAACTTTATTTATTTATTTGGAGGAGGAGTTCACTTGTTACTTATGAAAATTTATTTTTTAAGTTACCTTCCCTTAACTTAAAACTTCTAACTATGCGACTTTGCTATCGCTTACTTTTTACCCTGATATAGACGGTAGAGTACAAGAATTTTACATAAAAGCACTAAACAAAGGGATAGATACGTGCATATACTTAATCTTGAACAATCTAAAGTAATTAATTATAGATCAATATGCTTATAAAAAAATAATTTAGATCATTTTACACCCAAAAAAATGTGGATCATGGTTTTTGCTTTAAATTTAGTGATCATATTTTTAAATTTATTAGATTAAAGGTATGTTTGGAAGTAGGATTTTGGAAGAAAAAAGAAAGGAGAATAAATAAATACCCTCTAATTAAACAATTTTTTAAATAAGAATACAATTATAAAATAACATCACTTGGGGTTAAGATAATAAGAAGATTAGACCTTATAATACTATATATAGTCCCACTTAAAATTAGTATTCTATCCGAAAGCCAATAAACAAACAGAGTAGTTGCATCATGAAATTGGTACACCATTGCCTCAATAAGGTGCACTCAGTTATTAATAGTCAACCACCACAAAAGCTTGTAGAATTCGAAGGGTAACCTCTCGCATATCTATGATTCATGGTGACTGTGAGTATGGTTTAGTATAATGACGAGATGGACTCTCTTCTCCGTCACCGTCTTGGCTGCATTTGTTGCAAGTAGTTTCTTCCTGGAAATTGACCTTGTAAGTAGTCTTGTTATCCATGATATATATCAATATCTCTATCTATCTTTGATCAAGATATTATTGCATGTCTTAATTAAACCTTGGAGATATGCTTTTAATTGTCTCTTCTTGACCCCCTTGATTCATATGTTGCCCATCTTTTTCTCTTGGCCTGGTTTGGTTTGTCCCCTCCCAAAGAGCCTAAACCAATATACATCTATGTTTAAATACAAATTATTGTTATTCTTAGTTGTAGTATATTATAACTTAGAAGAACACAAGAGTAAATTTCATCATGAAATTCAGCTAGATGGTAAAGGTCAACTTATCATTAAGACTTTTCCAAGCAAGTTTAACTCGTAGGAGAAAATGAAAGAGAAAGCATGGGATGAATGCTTAAGAAAGAAAAAATTCGTTCGATTCTAATTTACAAGGAATGTATATAATAAAGTAATAACGAAGCAATGTGTGCGGATAAAATAAAATAAAGACTTAAATGTTTTTCATTCATAATAAATATTCATTTTTTACGTTTGATTTCTAATATATTTTTTCTTCATATCAAGTCCATAATATTTTAAAAAAATTGTATTAGGTTCATGTTATTTCAAAATGGTTATTTGCTTACCCAATTGATAACCAATCACACAGATATGTCACCTGTTGTATCACATATTATCTTTGAGTGGAATTACACGTGGATTTTTTTTAATTTGTAAAAAATATAATATGATTTGATTTTGCGAGTAAACATGCAATATAGTCCTTCCTCTCCCAAAACGACCTCATTCCTAATTAGTAAAAACAACCTTGTTCCTATGTAGTACAATCCTCCCTTCAGAATCCTTATGTCTCGAATCCCTAATATCATCCATCATCTCCCACTCTCCATTGCCGCCTCTCTCCCCGCCACACTGCAACTCCTGGTTCCGCCACTTCAGCTCTGTCTCTGATTCCCTATGGCTCCACGCCTTCCGCATGTCCAAACCCTATTTCTCCCATCTCTTCCACCTCCTCTCCCCCTCCCTCGCCAACTGTTTCGGGGTTTTATTCCTTAGTATATTCTAAGGGATTCTTGTTTTCCCCTTTTGCCTTGGCTTTTGACGCTTTATAACAAAGTGAATGAGGAAGATCGTTTTGGTTTCGCTAAGAGAGCGTTCAATTGCGTCCATGGGAATGTGATAGGGTTGGTTGGGGATGTGTTTAGGAGGCTTCGGGTCAGGTGATAACAGGGTTTGGTTGTTCACAATTGGACTCCTTAGGTGGAGATTTTGTCTCATTTTGGTGTGTATGTGTTTCCATTTTTTTTTTGAGAAAAATGTAAACTATATTAAACCCAAAATGATACAATAATAAACGGGGCATACCCCGCAGTTAAAGAAAATCAAAAGTCTCCCTAATAGAAGAAGACCTATATCAAGATGCTAAAACAAATGCAATAGGTGCGCTTGTCTATACGTATGAAACTTAATCTTGCTAATAACCTCTATTACAGAAAATTGATAATCTTCAAAAATCAGCTTGTTCCTAGACATCCAGATGCAATAGACTGTAATTGCTATAGCCAGACAACGTAATTTTCCTTGAACAACTGATGTGGATCTGCCCCTAATTAAAGAATCAGTAATGCGCTGTAAAGAAGTGAAACGCCTGCGGAAAGGAGCCAAATCACGAATGTGAGCCCAAACTTGGAGAGATTTCCTGCAAGAAAAGAACAAATGAGCATTTGACTCAGGCTCATTTGAACATAAAGGGCAGAGGGAACCCTTGTTCAAAAAAACAACTTTGTCAAGAGTAAGCAGCCGATTCTTTTTAGCAAGCCACAAAATGAAAGACATCTTAGGAGGGATTGTTGGGTTCCATATAATAGAACACCAACTAACAGTAGGCTTGACACCTCTAATGTATTCATAGACTTTGCCAACAAGCAATTGTTCATTGGTGCTCCAAGATTGAATCCTCTTTTTGGCCTCTTCCGTACTTAGCTCTTTAGAGATAAAGTCCCTTATTTGAATGATTTTCTTTATCAAAACTGAATCTGATGAAGAAGTATTGTAATTCCACACATCGCTCCCTCTGAAATAGTAATGGTGAACCCACCGAACCCATAGAGAATCTTTCTTACAATGAAAGTCCCACAGGATACGGGAAAGAAGCGCAAGGTTCCAGTCCTTGAGATTAAAAAGGCCTAAACCCCCTTCTTTTTTCGGAGAACAAACTACTGACCAAGCAACCAAGGGCTTGTTTTTACCAATATCCGCTTTGCCCCACAGAAAATTACGGCACGAAGCGTTGATCCGGTCCAGAACAGATTGCGGCAAAGAAAAAATCCCCATCCAGAAATTCACAATTCCTTGAATAACTACTCTGATCAACTCTAACTTACCTGCATAAGATAAAGACTTCTTGCTCCATCCCTGAATCAGGCCAGTAATCTTGGAAAGCAAGGGAGCATAATGACATAGATTTAATCTAGATGATAAAAGGGGAACACCCAAGTATTTGAAACGGAAGTCACCCAAGCTAAATTCAGTAAGCTGTTGAATATGAGAAAGCTCATGAGGCCTAATACCGGCTGAGTATATGGCAGATTTATCAGAGCTGATGGAAAGCCCTGAAACCCTACAGAAGTGCTAAAGCTTGGCAAACATAGTTGACACAGAAGGGATATCTCCTCTAGATATAAGCATAATATCATCTGCAAAAGCCAAATGAGATAGCTGAATACTTGCACAGTTGGGATGAAATTTAAAATTGGCATCATCCTTGAGGCTGCTCATATCTCTGAAAAAGTACTCCAAACAGAGCACAAACAGATAAGGAGAGAGAGAGGATCCCCTTGTCTAAGACCCCGCTACCCTTTGAAGTGACCATAAATGGATCCATTGACTATCACACTAAAGAAAGTGGAAGAAACACATTCCATGATCCAAGTACAGAACTGGGCTGGGAAGCCAATGGACTTAAGCATCCAATCCAAGAATTCCCAGGAAATGGAATCATAAGCTTTATGCAAGTCAATTTTCAGGAGGCATCTCGGAGAGAATCTTTTTCGGACATATTTGCGCAAAATCTCTTGAACTAGGAAGATGTTGTCCATCATCTTTCTGTTCTTAATGAAAGCAGTTTGAGTTTCCCCAATAATAGTCTCAAGCACTGAGGCTATGCGGTTGGCAAGAATTTTAGATACAATCTTGTATAACAAATTACAACAAGATATGAGTCTAAAATGGTTAACCTGGGAGGCCTGATCATGCTTAGGAATAAGCGCAATAGTAACATGGTTGAGCTGCTTTAGAATTTTTCCAGTTGTAAATAATTCATTAACCGCTGCAAAGATATCATCACCAATGATATTCCAAGCCTTCTTGAAGAATAAAACATTGAAACCATCTGGCCCAGGAGCTTTATTGTTATCCATCACAGAAATAACGTTCCAAACCTCTTGCTTAGAAGTAGGACAAAGTAAGGCCGCAAAGCAATCGGTGGGAACCTTAGGACCCCTGTTGCAGATCGAAATGGAAGGAGTTTGGGTCAGCTCATGAGCACTAAACAAATTCCTAAAGTGATTCACAAAAGCAAGGGCAATTTCATCTTAGGAGGAAGTGTTATGCCCATCCTCTAGCCTTATGACAGCAATAAACCGGCTGTGTCTGTTGCGCTTGATTAAAGCATGAAAGAATTTGGAGCATTTATCAGCCTGTAGGAGATATTTGTTTTTAATGAGCTGAGCAAATTTCATAGACTCCGCTTTTCTAAGCATAATGGTCTGCCCTCTAGTGCGGTTTGCCAGAGAAAGAAGGGAAGGATCCTGAGGATTTTGCTTTAGAGAATTAAGCACACTGTTATATTCAGCCTCAGCTAGCTCTACTCGATTGGAGATGTTGCTGAACTCTTGCTTAAAAAGATTATTCAAGGGAGCTTTAAGAGCTTTCAATTTCTTATAGACCTTGAACATGCTACACCATGAATATTTTGCTTCCAGCCATCTGCAACAATTCTTAAGAAATTTGGATGATCCACAATAGCATTGTTGAATTTAAATGGAGAATTACCTCTAGGCACTATCAACTTAGTGGTGACAACTAAAGGAGTATGGTCTGAAATAGAAATAAACACCATAACTTCACAAGCAGAATTTCCAAAGGAATTGAACCAGGCCTGGTTACATAAAGCTCTGTCTAGTTTGATCCACACCCTGCCATTAGTCCATGTGTACAAGGGGCCATCAGTGTTGATGCTCCCCAACCCCAGATCAGAATAGCAATCAACAAAATCTTGCAACTCATAAGCATTGGGCTCAGCTCCATTGAAACGGTCGGTGGGAGACAGAATGGAGTTGAAGTCACCAATGACAAGCCAGGGGAAATTAATATTAGCATTGATACTATTCAGATTTATCCAAAGAGATCTTCTTGTCATAATGGAGTGAAGACCATAGATGAATGAAACCTGAAAGCGCTTGGCAGTGGTTTTACAATCAATAACACAATGAATCAATTGGGCATTTGACTCCAAAACAGAAAGATGAATCTTATCCTACTTCCAGAGGATAAGAATTCTGCCAGCATTATGAGAAGCGAAGTTATGGGTGAAGTGCCAGTCACCAAACTTTCTTCTCATGATTTCCTCAACTGAAGCCGTATTCAACTTTGTTTCCAACACAACCATGACGTTAATTTCCTTGCAGCGAAGGAAGCTATGCATCGCATGATGCTTCAGAGGCAAATTAAAGCCTCTGATGTTCCAAGAGGCAATGATCATGGATTCGGATGGGAGGAAGCCTCCTCGACCCTAGTTACAGCTTTATGATTTCTTCCTCTTTGGACATCAGCTTTCATATCCTCAATACGGGTTATCTTTATAAGTGGCACTTTTTTACCTTTTTCTGGTGTTTTGTTTTCACCTGAACAAACCCCTCTTCTATAGGATCATCCAACTCAGTGTTCCCTGTTTCTTTGAGGTCAGAAGAATTCTGAAGGACAGGAACATGATTTGCAACCAGAACATGTTTTCTGTGAGGAGGGACAGACAGATTAGTCTGGACATTCTTTGGATTATCAGAGGGGCCTGCTGTATTGGTATGTGGGGGCATTACTGAATCACCCACTTGTGGCTGATCCAAGGTGGGGCAGGCTGTGATGAGAACAGGCTTATTTGCAGTGACAGTTTTACAATTAGTGAGGCGGTGCCCAATTATCTTGCAGTGAGTGCAAAAAGAAGGTCTATTTTCATACTCAATCTTTTGCACAAAAGTCTTCCTTATAGGAAGTCTAAATCGCACTTCATCGATGAGCTCCAAAGAAGCATCAACCTCAACTAAAGCTCTAGCAAAAGAAATAGACCCCTTAGAAGCAGTAAGATGGTCAGATCGAATGGGCGAACCAATCTTGGATAGGATTTTCCCTAAGGCTTGAGGATTCCAAAGCTCCAGAGGTAGATTTCTGAGTTTAACCCAGACAGGGATCTTGCTGAGCTCCTCATTGCCAAAGTCAAAGAATGCTGGCATAACCTTCAGCAATAAGGGTCTTTGAAATATGAAGTAAGGGCCTGTAGAGAGGACTTAGTTCAGATCGTCCTCAGACTCAAATTTAAACACCAGCCAACCACTTTCATGAGCTGAGTATGAAAACTTGACTCCCCATTTTTGGCAACAATCCAGCAGAGCTTTCTTTCCTGGGAATCAACCAGCCACATAGCCAATAAGGCTATGTCCCCAAGCCTCTTCCAGGGGTTGCAAATCTGTTTCTTCCAACAGCACTTCATCATCAGAGGGTGGAGGGGAGAACTTCATTCCAAAACCTTTGGAAGGACTTCTGTTATCTTTGAATAGATTAACCCAAGGAGTGAGAGCCTTATTGTCGTCTAGCTGCGGTGATGACTTAGAGCCACAGGAGTGAGATGAATCATCATCAGTGGTTGAATCATTGTCCCCTAAGGTGCAAGAAACCTCTGGGGAAGATTCAGATTCAACACTGCATTTCGACAAATTATCAAACACTTGGTGTGTGACATCATCAGTTTTTGCAGAACTTGTCCCTGCCTTTTTTTTTAGCACCTTGCCTACAAGATTATCTTGTGAAGCAGTATAAGCATTCTGATTTGCTTGGACAACATCCAAGCAACCAGCCAGACCAGAAGTAGCAGATGTTTGGCATTTACCTGAACCTGAGGTAGTACCCTTCACCATAATTTGCTTTGCAGTTGAGTGCGATTGACGACCCTTGTTCTTCTCCATCAAGAGCAGTTCAAACTGACAACTATTTCATAGCCCAAGATGAGAAAAAGTGATAGGGCACGCGATTGGGAAAGACAAGGAAAAACTTTAGAGACCGAGGCAGTTAAAACTCCCTAGGATCAAAGAAGGAACCCCAGCGTTTGTAGAGAGCAAAAACCCACTCCGTCGGTGGCCAAGCCACTGGGCAACACCCAAGGACGGAAGGAACCTAGGTTATGCTTTCTTTTCCGTAGAGAAAAGTATCCTATCTTTGACTTGTGATAGTAATCTCTATGCTTAATCACATTTTAAAATAATGTTTCCATATTTCAATTGACATCACGTGGTGTTCACCCATATTTCACACTATTAAATGAATTGTAGAAGGTTTAGTGTATCAACTAGGATCCAAAGCTTCGTGTATCGAGGTCTTTAGGGACCAAGATGGTAAATAGATCTTAGGCTTTGTTAGAAATCTTGAAATCGCAAATGTATTCGTGGCTAATTAGTTTTACGATAAGCTTTTTGCTCTTCAAGTTGTTTGGGGCATGAGCTTTCATAGGATCATTGTGGATGGTGACTTTATACTCTATATAGTGGTGGTTATGTTGATTAATCAAGGTTGTTCTTGTCTACACACTAATTATACAATATGGTTCGCATGATTTATGTTTGATTGTACCCTATTTAGGAGGTAATAATCTCTCACTCTTGTAGAAAATCTAATATGGTAGTTGGTTGATTTTCTAACAAGGCTCATAGCTCTCCTATTGATGTGCACATTCATGCCCCTCTATAGGTTTTTTTCACTTGCTACTGTATGACGTCATGGCGCTTTTTTATTTCCCACACTATTTTGATTCCTTAGTTTCATGTTTTTTGGGGCGTAATCCTTCCTCAAAATTTTTTTAAAAAAAGAATATATAATATATAATGGTGGTGTGTATCCCAACATTCATTTTTGTTTATTGCAACCATAATTATAACATTTGATTTTGCAATAAAACAACAAAATTTTATTTAAAATATTTGCATAAAAACTATACAAAATTTATACGACACTATGTGTTGCTAGCACAAATTTATATGAGAGAAACAGTATATACACTAATAATATAATTTTTTTTACAAAATAATTTAATTATAAGTTATTATTCATGATAAATTTATTAATTTTGATAATAACTATATCAAAAGTTATTACTAACAATGATTTCTAATATGTTTTACAATGACAATACATATCCAATAAATTCTTTGTATATAATCATGTTATCTTTTTTTTTTTCAGTCTAGAATTACAAGCACTACTATTCTCAAGACAATTATAGTATTCAATAATCAACAACCTCAATTCCCACTTAATTGCACCAATGGGAAGTCAGCATCAACATGTCCATCATACTATCCAACAAAACTTGAGTTTGATGATGATTCATCTAATACATCATGTCCAGAGTACTTTAGATGGATCCATGAAGATTTAAAACCATGGGAGAGTACAGGAATCACAAGGGACATGGTTGAAAGAGGAAAACATATTTCACATTTTAGGCTTGTAATTGTAAACGGAAAAGCTTATATAGAAAAGTTTGCCAAATCGTATCAAACAAGGGATGTGTTTACAATATGGGGAATTTTGCAACTTCTAAGGTTGTACCCGGGAAAGATACCAGATTTGGAGCTAATGTTTCAATGTGGGGACAGGACTGTTGTATTCAAAAAAGATTTCCAAGTACCAAAAATGTCACCTCCACCTGTTTTCCATTATTGTGGAGAAGAAAATTCATATGACATTGTCTTCCCTGATTGGACCTTCTGGGGTTGGTAAAGTTTCTCTTGCCTTTGGAATTAAAAACTTACTATTATTTGTTTTAGATCCATTAATTATATATTTTTTAGAGGACCTAAATATGGGTGGAAACCTCTTTTGTTTTTAACATTCTCATAGACTCATTTTTATTTCTTCTATTATGTTTTATCTCTAATATACATGTTTGAAGGAACTATGTGATTTCATTATTTTTCCTTTAATTAAAATGAAACAAAAGAAAAAAAAATAAGTTATACTTTTATGTATTTTTTCTTACTAGGGCTGAGCTTAGCATAAGACCATGGGAAACAACATTACATAATATACTAGAAGGCAACAAGCTTGTCAAATGGAAGGATAGGATACCCTATGCTTTTTGGAAGGGCAACCCAACAGTGTCTATTATTAGGAGAGAACTCGGCAAGTGCAACACCACAGAAAAACATGATTGGAATGCAAGAATATATGACATAGTAAATATATAATCTAAAAATTTACTTTTGTTTTAGGTTAATGCATTAATTATCTCAAGATTAAATTAACACATTTTTTTCTCTCTCTCTTTTCAGCAATGGTTGCGGGAGAGAGCAAGTAATTTTGAGAACTCAAAACTTGAAAATCAATGTACCTTTAGGTAAAGTTTTGAAGCATATTTTATGATTTTGATTTTTTTAAATAATTATTATAGTAGGGGTTAGTTTACTTTTTTGAATCTGTCACATATAATCTTTTTTAGATTTTACTTACTAAATTTTGAAACTTGTTTGTGTTTTATTTTGTGTTAAGATATAAGATCTATGCAGAAGGGACCACATGGTCTGTGAGTGAAAAGTACATAATAGCATGTGACTCTATGACTATGTTCATAGAACCTAGGTATTATGACTTCTTTACAAGAAGCATGTTACCTTTGCAACACTATTGGCCTATCAACACCAAAAACATGTGTGAAGAGATTAAGTATGCAGTGGACTGGGGAAATGCTCACCTTGATAATGTAATCATTTTCTTCCTTTATTTTTTCTTAAATGATTTCTATATTTTGAACAAACTAAAGTTGAGATGAAAGAAAGCTAATTGCATGATAAAATAAGCACGCAGTTTAACATCTGAATTTTATTGAAATCAGTACGTAAGATTCGCCTAAAGTTTAACATACCTAACAAAAATAGTTTTGTCTTTATGCATGACTTACATATTTATGCAAGGAAATGTAAGAAAAATTTTCTCCAACTAATGAGTCATTTTAACTTTTTCTTAAATCACCTTTTAAAAGCACAAAATTAGACTTAAATAATCCCATTGGTTGCACTATGTAGTGAGGAGAGAGAAAAACACATTATAGGTGAGCCTCACTTTAATCTCGTGTCTTTCTATCTCCTAAATGTAGTTGAAGTTAGTGAAAAGAAACCAAAAATTGAAATTATCATGACATCTATTCTAAAAGATTCTTGCAAATTGTGTTGTTAAGTCAAATAACCAATATGTATCCTTATTAAAGGAAAAGTCTACACATATCCTTGAAAAATAGATTATTCATAAATATAACAAATTAAACAAAAATAAAATAATTAATTACCTATCAATTCCTTTAGTGGTTGATTTTTTTAATTTTTGCAATTCATTTAAATTCTTTAGCTTATCCAAAAAAAATTCTTTGTCTAATTTATTTTAAAAAAATTGTCAATTTTAATTAATTGTAGGCACAAGCAATTGGCAATGGAGGAACTAACTACATCGTAGAGAATTTAAAGATGAAATTTGTATATGACTACATGTTTCATTTATTAAATCGGTATTCAAAACTCTTGAAATTCAAACCAACCATACCTATAGGAGCTGTTGAGATTTGTTCTGAAAGTATGGCTTGTTCCTTGCGTGGTTTAAGGAAAAGTTTTATGGTTGAGTCCATGGTGACCTCACCGAGTGATACACCTCCATGTACAATGCCTCCTCCTTATACACCTGAAACTCTAAAAGAGTTTTTGCAAGAAAAAGAGAATTTAATCAAACAAGTGAAGACAAGAGTGATCAATACAAAACAATAAAGGCTAATGTTGTCTCTGTTGTAGTATGTATGTAGATGTAATTCTCTCACACACACAATACTCTTGTTACATTGTCAATTAGTCATAGTGTAACAAATTAAATCTATCAAAATGTGATTGAATATCCTTGATTAGAAGAATGTTTTGTTTTGTTAATTTATAGTATCTCTCTTCCCTTTTTATAAGGCATTGTTTTAGAATTTTCTTGTCTCTTTTTATAAAACTTTTTTCTAATTATCCCTTACATCAACTATTTTTTTTTTTTATCAAAACACCCTTAATTATTTCAATTGATAAATAATAAATGTTATGAATGATATTTTTCTCTCTCTCACGAGGATTAGAGAATTAAAGAGTTTAGTTTTAAAAATTAAAACTTCACCACTATTATTCTCTCCATGCATTAATTATTTAAGGATAATTTTTGGAAAAATATTATAATTACAAACAAATTTAATGTTAATAATTATATTAACTAATTTTCTTAATATGTACCAATTACTCCCTTTGTCTCAAAATGACTAAAGTTTAAGGTTTTTTTTTTATAAAGACCAAGAAAAAAAGTGGATTCATCTTGCTTGTGTATTTTATCATAAAAATATCATAAATTCTCTTATAAGTTTTATATAAAGTTTAAGTTTCAAGATATATCGTAGAAAAGTTTATTTTTTACGGTTGGAGGAAGGAGTTTCGTGCATCAAATGAGGAGATCATATATTTTAGTCAATTGTTCTTTTATTCTTACCACCTAACATCAATAATCTCACCATGAACAACAACAAGACAATACAATGACTTATCAAATAAACAACAATAAGATGATGATCAACAAAAGTATTCTTCCAATGAATATTTTGATTATTGATTTAGTACCACAAAATTATTATTGATATATTAGATTGTATTTTTCTTTTAAATTTATTTTCAATTTAACTTAATGATCTATTTTACTATTTGTTTTAAATTTATGAATTTGAGTATTTCATTAATTATATGCATCTGTTAATTAATATTTAGATGTTAAATAATATTAATACAAAAAATAATTCATAAGTTATTGATGTTAAATAATAAAAATGAAATATTTTTTTCATAGAATGGTATTTCTCACAAATATTTCCATCGTTCGTTGAAAATTTTCATCAGAAAAGATTCATCGTAAATTTTCGACGGATAAATATGTCAATAGTTTTTCACAGATAATAAAAATTTATCGATTAAAATTTCCTATAATCATTTTTTCGACAAATTTTAATCTATCGTGAAAAATCTTGAATTATCGACGGATTTCCGAGGTTTTTGACGGATTCCAGTTATCAGAAATAGTTTTTTTTTTTTTAGCGATACATAGAATTAGTTGGATGGATTCAATTTTGTTAGCTGTGTGCGCAGTTGTTAGATTTAGTTTGGTTAATTAGCTTATTAGTTTCATGTTCATTATTCAGTTTTTTTAGATAAACAGTGATATTTCTGTCAGCTCAGTGAATTTGACTACGCATTTGAAATGAATGGATCTGCATTGATGCTACACAACTAGTTTCTGCGTCTTTTTATTCACTCAACCCATGTATTGGGTCAGTTTATTTTAAATTTTAAAAATGTATTTCTAAAAAAGTGTTTTTTTAAATAGATACAATTTATTTCTTAAAAAAGTGGGAATTTTTTTTTAAATTAAAAGTAGTTTAGATAAATATATTAAAAAAATAAAAATGACTTATTTAAAAAAATATTTTTTAAATAAATTTAAACAAAGTAACAAACCGACACATTATAGCATATGCAAATTTCAAATGTGAATGTAACTATATGTTAATTTCTTGAGATATATTTTTTAAACTGATATTTTTTATACACACACAGCGTTAGAAAGGAATAAAGTAATTTGACAACTATGCTATTATGTTTATTATTCAGAGTCTTTTTTTTTTGTATTAAAAGGGGTGAAAACCAAAAGAATTCCAAAATCATAATTTCAAAAGAATTCCACAAGAGCACCTTGCTTTCATAGGTCGGAGGTTCCTAAAAAACCAAAAACTCATCTTTCATAATATAAATTTGTTATTTTTGTTAAAAATATCATGTGAGGATTCAAACACACAATTTTTCTCATTCTCTCTTCTCCTTTCACTCTTAAGTCTACTTTTCCATTAGATCAATCTTACATCTCTTCCTTAACATAAGTTTTCATAAATGTGTATGATGTATTGTTGTATCAACTCATCTAATTCAACTCCCAATATGTGGAAGTTGATATGAACAAGTTTGTCAATTTTCAATTCCATGACTCCCAATATGGTAAAAGATCTTCATTATCCCACCTGTGGTTCCAATATTGGTGGACCCAGAATTTGAAGAATTGCGTTTGGTTCTCTGCTGTTCGTGTTGTAGCTTTCTGAGGTCTCATTTTCTGTCCCCCACTAAGAGTTAGCTTTTCCTCCTCATTCTCTCTGGGTGTTTTTTTTTTTAAAATGAAAGCTTTTTACCTAACTTGGTATTGAATATGAACGTAAAATTACAGCATTTTTTTTGGTCCAGTCTGAGTAGACAAAACAACATTAATTGCTTTATACTTTCATACGCAGTACTATTGGCTGGCAATGGATCAAAAGAGTACTCAAAAATTGAGATCAAATATCAACGTGGACAAGAATAAATTATAGTTGTATTTGGGCAGAACAAAATGTACAATTTCTGTACTAAAAGAAAACGTGATAATTTTGCAAAGGATGTAATTGCTTAATTCGTCCATAAAAGAGTAACTTATGACATTTCTTTGGGGATTCTTCTAAAGATATTCGTACTTACATAGGATATCGAAGCAAATATTTTGAGGTGGATTTGGAATGGTACCCATGGATTTGAGATTATTTGTCATCCCTAAATTATTAAAATTGAGTACTAAATGAAGATAATTTTTTTTTAAAAGAGATAAGTTTGAATGTGCTTGTAGTCCTTATAAAATTCCCACCTATTGATTTACCTCCTTCTAAATTTATCTTTTAAATGGTCCCTTTAATATTCATTTTTCTTTTTGTGTTAATCCTTGTCATTGCTTAGCTATGATACTTGTTGAGGAGGCTAAAAAACTAAAATGAAAAAGAAACTATTTTTTTTTTGAAAGGAAAAAAAAGAAAGTATATTAGAGAGACCAAAATAAAAAGCAATGTATATACTTCATAGTCCAAACTAAAAAAATTAAGTAACGCGTCATCATTTGGCAAACAGAGCAACGTTAAAGTCAACTAAACAAATATCATAGGCTTACGTAAAAAGTTAATATACCACAGACTATTTTTAAAATAACTAAAATGTAAAGATCGTGTAAACTACAAGAACTTTAAAAATATATTTAAGTCACAGAAATAACATAACATAATTTCAATCTAAAATCTCTTTAATGTATGAAAGAAAAATCGCTGGAGTTAGTAAAAAAAAAAAACTGCTATTTTGTAGGATAGTAATACAAAGTTATCTTTCATAAAATATGTTATCTAGGGTATCTATTTCTTTCAAAATTGCAAGTATTATTTTCTTCTTATCTTTTCTAAGAATTTCGTCATTTGTTGTTAATTTTTAATTTTTCTATTTATAACTTGGTGCTCTTTACTAAAAATAAACTTATAGAACTTAATTATGGTATAAATCTGTACCCAACAAATACAAGGAGGGATTGGATATATATTTAACTAGTAAGTATAAATCTTCATAATCAATGAGAAAAAAATCTATTTTTTTGCGGACTATAAAAAAGCTAATTATAAAATCATAATTTGAAATCATGATTATTATTTATTAGGTAAATAGTCACTTTTATTCCTCAATGTATAATTCGTTGACAAATGTGTCTATAAAAGATGAAAATACAAAATTTAGTCTCTCAAAGGGTAAAAAGTGTAATAAATATGTCTTGTTGTTCACTTCCGTCTATCACCATTAATAAGATAACCTGCGTAGCATAGAGAGACAAATTTGTTACTGAAATAATTGTCAATGTGGATTGTCAGCATATGGGCATATTTGTTATAATATTTTTTTTTTACTTTTCGTCTTTCCACTCTACTGACAAATGCGTCCCTAAAAAATGAAAATATAAAATTTAGTCCTTCAAAATATAAAAAGTACAACAAATATCTTCGGACGTTAATGATTGTGGCTAATTATTATTGTTGTTGTTGTTGGTGTTGTTGTTATTATTATTATGTGTTTATAATTTACTATTCCTATTCGTTTAGTACTTATGTAATATATATTTTAAATTTTCTTTTAATATATATATATATATATATATATATATATATATATATATTATTTTAATTTTTTTGTCAAACCTTAATCTTTGTCGTTAAAAAAACTTTATCTTATAATTTTGTCAAATTTCTACTAAATTTCTCACTTTTAATCTTTAAAATTATTCCATATCATAATTTCAACTTAAGTGCCCTCTTATTTAGATTGAAAATAATATGTCAGAGAGTTTTTAGTAGAAAAAATACAATCGGTTGTGGGATCAAATTTATTTATTTATTTTAAATAAAGAATTTAATCAACTATTTTTTTAAAAAAAATCTCACAAAATTTAAACTAGATAAGAATTCCTTAGATAAACCTTATGTGCTTCCATTCGAGACAACACTTATTATACATAATATGAATGAAATGAAAATAGTTACTAGCGAATAAAGAACCCAAATAAATTCAAATAAAAAATACAATAATGTTCAAACTAATACAAAAGTTAACTTTAAAACAAAAAAAAAACTAATACACAGATTTATTCTTTGTCTTTGGTAGAGTTGTATCTCTCGTTGATTTAGGGACTGCAGTGACCTTGCATTTCATTTAACATATTGTGTCAAAATATGTAATAAAGATGAATAATTAATGGAAGAAAAAAATAAAAGGCTTTCATTTTTTTTAAATGGTAACTCAATTTTTTTATATCATAAAACTAAAGAATTTTATTTTATTTTGGAAAAGAAGTAGTTATATTGATTAATTAAAAAACTAATTAATAATTTGATTGATAAATAAATAGATAGATAATCAAAATATAAGAGTTCAAATCTTAAATTGGATTTTAATCTATTTTTTCATAGCTTCTCTCCTATACAATTCACTTCTATGATATATTTGTCGCACTTTTTATATTTTCGGGGACTAAATTTTACATTTTTATCTTTCAGAGACGCATTTGTGAGCGAATGTGGGAAGATGCAAAGTTAAAAAAATATTATGACAAATATACTTCTATACTGATAATCCACGTTGACAATCATTTTAGTAACAAATTTGTTCCTCGGTGTCACATGAGCTATTGTATTAACCATGTCTCTATGCTGATAATCTATGTGGGCAATCACTTTTTACACTTTTAAAGACTACATTTTGTATTTCATTTTTTAGAGTTTATCAGCAAATTACACATTAATAGACAAAAATGATTATTTCACGTAAATGGTTAGCCTAGTTAATTTGATCTAATTTGTCAAATAATTGATCGATTGTCTATATAGCGTCTGTAGAATATTTGACTGCAGTCTGCAGGACGATATATGTGTGCTAGATCTTAGATGGAGAGAATTTTAGAGAAATGTTAATTTCTAAGTTAAGCGGAGAATTATTATAGAAAATATTTTTATAGATTGATTTCAATTTATAAATATTTGAAAGAGAAGAATTTACTTATTTAATTGACTATCTTTGAAAGGTCTAAATAATGTACTTTGACATTAATACATAATGGTTAGATCATAATGGTTTACATTCTTGAAGAGAATTATTATTTTCAAGATATCATAGATAATTATTATAGAAAATATGTTGATATATTCATTTTAAAATGATAAATATTAAATTACAAATGTTTGAAAAATAAAAAATCAATTAAAATTAATACTTTTCATTTATATTTCAAACTTGTTCAAATATTTAGATATTCTTACATAAATCAGGTATGTCTCATTAAAAAGCATTGAAGCCAATTTTTTTCCACACAATTAATTATAACCATTAATTAATAATCTAATGTGATTTACAAATATTATTTTTCTAAGAGGTGGTATACAACTATTATTATCTCCATCCCATATCTTTAGATGTTTTTAATTTTTTTTTTCATTTTAAAATAATTGACGTTTTAGTCTTTGAATTAAAAAACATTTATTTAATATCTCACCAATAGTGATAAATTACATTACAAAATTTTAATATATAATTAAAAAAATTAATTATACTTTAAAATTTTAACACATCAATTGCTTTAAGATTAAAAAAATTAAAAGAAAGGATAACAAATAAATTATATGTTTTATTAAGATATTATGCTGAAAAATAAAAAATCAAAATCCCAACTCTGGTTACTAAATTTATAGAAAAAATAGATTTATGAAAAGGAATATTACCAGAATCTATATTTTGTATTTGAAGATGAATCAGGACAAAAAAAAGCATGAAGACTCAAAATTGTATATATCTATCTATATATATATATATATATAGAGAGAGAGAGAGAGAGAGAGAGAGTTTGCAAGCAATTGCATTGATGAGCAGTGACTGGAGAGGGTGGGGCCAAAGCTGAACTCACCCAACCACAGCAACACTGCAATAAAACCGTGTTGTGTGAGTTCTGAGATGGCACAACCCAACACCGCTACAACTACTGAACAATACGAAACCGACATTCTACAATGTCAATTTATGTGTGCTACTTGACTTCAATTTCTCTCTTTGAAACCCCATTTCTCCTTCCTCTTCCTCTTTTTTTATTTCTCACATAACTCCTCTTTTCCTCACCTCAATCTCACTTTTTTTTGTGGTTTTCTCTTTTGGGTCTTCAGCTTTTCAAGTGAAGTCCCAAAGATCAAAATTTCAGGTGTGTTTCTTTCTCTTTTTCTTTCTTCTGGGTTTGTTTTGTTTTTATTTTTATTTTTATGTGCCTTTTTCTTTCTGGGTATTTGTGGAATGTTTTTGATGATTTGCTGTTGGATTTTGTAGAAGAGGGATTTTGTTTTATTTTTTGGGGGGGATTTTTTTCTTCTTATTACACTGTTGTAGCAGAAAATTGATGTCCTTGTGTTTTCTTTTTTCCTGGAAAAAAAATTGAAAATTTGGGTAAGGTTCCTCAGAGAATCAACTTCTCTTCTTTGTGGCAAAAGTTTTTTTTTTTCTCTAATTTTTTCATCCTTAATTTTGCAAAATATTGGATAATTAATTAGGTCTTATGTTTGTTTTTCAGCTGAAAGTCTGAAAATTTTTCAACAAAAAAAGGAACTTGAATGAGAATACATAAGCACTTGGGGGTTCGTGATTCACAGATCACTGGATTTTGTTTTTAATATTTAAGATTTTCATTTTCTTCAGAGTATCTGAAGATCACACGATCTTATGTACTGTGGTACAAGGAATCCATGTCCTTTTCCCCTGTTCTATGAATCTATGATGTTGTATTATATTCTTTTGCAATCTTGGAAATACTTTTTTTAATACGTAGTAGAATAAAAAGTATTTAAGGCTTGTTTTCATTATTGACTTGCTTCTTGATCACGGAGAACACAATTGTGGAAGTGGTAGTTGAAACTTTTGGAACTTTTCTCTTTCTTGCTTGTGTTTTAAGAATTACTACTTGCTTTTGATAATGATATCCATCTCTTTTATTTTTCGTTTCTTTGTTTTTACTTCAGAGGGGTGAATCATGCAACATCTTGTCTTATTTATGACGGGAACTAACTGATTAATAATTTATAACCCCATGCATAAAAAGAACAAATAAATCCTGTTGCTTTCCTTTACACACGCACACACCAAAATTTATGGACTTAGCCGTATTTCATTTTGTATTTGACCTTGGTTGTCAAATTTTACTATTAAAAAAATGGCAAATAAATATTAATTTGAATATATCATGCCTTTCATTAATAAATCAATTGATAAGAATACTTTTACTCAAGTATTTGCTGGTGAACTTCCAAATGATTGACTTTGGATTTATGATAGGAACCCAAAGGTTTTCAAGAAAAGTTGAGCTTGATCAATGTGGTAATGTTTTAGTCAAAGTAAGATCTACACTCTACACCTGGTGTATTGCTTTTTCTTTGTTAGGACTTGGGAGAATTTGGTACTATTGCTAGAATTTATCTCTGAATATTGATAACGAAACAAAAGCAGCAAATTGCTAGATTAAGGATATGCAATATATATCCTTTTGTACTATTAGTACCTCTGGTACTCTATGCAATATATATATTATTTTTGCTGAGCAAAAAAAAAAAAAAAGGATATGCTTCTTTTGTCCATGAATTTAAAGCAAAACTTTCAAGCATTTGATTTTCATGCATTGACAAGTTTAGGAGTTTTACATCCAAAGCAAACCATATAGTGCCACGTATTTTACTATTTTATAATCTTTAATTACTACAATGATGTTGCCTTTTTTTTTGTCTATTGATAAAGATAATATAAAAGTGTTTATGCTCTAGTTGATTACAGTTACATTTATAATTTAATAGAGGAAATGGCCAGGAAGTTACTTAGATCATGTAAGTGTATTGAAATCTATATCTGATTCTATTATAATCTTAAACCTTGTTTCTTCCTTTCTTTTCAGGTTTCTGGAAGCTAATTAATTATTGGCAATGAGCAACCTCAAGCTAGGTGTGGAAGTTGTGGGTGCTCATGACCTTATGCCCAAAGATGGACAGGGCTCATGTAGTACTTATGTGGAACTTCACTTTGATGGTTGGAAATTTCGGACTACAACTAAAGAGAAAGATCTGAATCCTGTTTGGAATGAGAAATTTTACTTCAATGTTACTGATCCAAGCAAATTGCCGAATCTCACTCTTGATGCCTGTATCTACCATTATAGCAAGAGAAGTAATTCCAAAATTTTCCTGGGTAAGGTCCACCTCACTGAACCCTCATTTGTCCCATATGCTGATGCTGTTGTTTTGCACTACCCTCTGGAAAAGAAAAATGTTTTTTCCCGCATAAAAGGAGAACTTGGTTTGAAGGTATATGTCACTGATGACCCTTCAGTAAAATCCTCAAACCCTATTCATGATGTGGAACCCTCTGTGGACACCGTCCAACACTCAACCCCAGATCAATCACCAGTTTCATTCACTAATTCAATCCTGAACGTCTTTTCTCGGAAGAAAAATGAGACAAAGCACACATTTCATACCCTTCCAAATTCAAATGAAGAAAAACAGCATAAATCTTCTCCTTCAGCTGCTGCAAAGACAAATAAAGACTCTGGGATGCATGAGTCTAAATCTGGACTGCCTCCTCCCAAAGTTTTTCATGCATATCCAGGTTCTTTCTCTCCAATGGATTATGCACTCAAAGAGACAAGCCCTTTTCTTGGAGGGGGACAAGTAGTTGGTGGGCGAGTTATTCGCGGGTACAGGCCGTCCAGCTCCTATGACCTTGTTGAACCAATGCAATACCTATTCGTACGAGTTGTAAGAGCTCGTTTGACTGGGAGCATTGATCCATATGTGGAGGTAAAGGTTGGAAATTTCAAAGGAATTACCAAACACTACGAGAAAACACAAGATCCTGAATGGAATCAAGTGTTTGCCTTTGCAAGGGAAAATCAGCAGTCAACTTTGCTTGAAGTTGTGGTCAAAGACAAGAATATGTTACTTGATGAAGTTATTGGCACTGTGAAGTTTGATCTCCATGATGTTCCTAGACGTGTTCCACCTAATAGTCCGTTGGCTCCTGAATGGTATAGGATTGACAAGGGTAAGGACAAGAAAAAAGGGGAGTTGATGCTTGCTGTATGGTTTGGCACACAAGCTGATGAAGCTTTTCCTGATGCTTGGCATTCTGATGCTCTCTCCTCTGGTGATATATCCTCGTCTGCATATGCTCATATGAGATCAAAAGTTTACCATTCACCAAGATTATGGTATGTACGGGTTAAAGTGATTGAGGCTCAGGACTTACATGTGTCAGAGAATTCCCAAATCCATGATGCCTATGTTAAGCTACAGATCGGTAACCAGATTTTGAAGACAAGACCTGTTCAATCAAGGACCATGATTCTGCGTTGGGATCAAGAGCTGATGTTTGTTGCTGCTGAACCCTTTGAGGAACCTCTGATTGTTTCAGTGGAAAATCGAGTTGGTCCCAACAAAGACGAGACTATTGGAGCTGTTATTATTCCTGTAGACCAAACTGACAAGCGAGCTGATGATAGACTTATCCACACTAGGTGGTATCACCTTGAAGAATCCATATCATCTGTGATGGATGGGGAACAAGGAAAAAAGGAGAAAGATAAATTTTTTAGTAGAATTCACCTGAGTGTCTGTCTTGATGGTGGTTACCATGTTTTTGATGGGTCAACTTATTATAGTAGTGATCTCAGACCAACATCAAAGCAGCTCTGGAAGAAGCCAATTGGTCTTTTAGAAATTGGCATTCTAAGTGTTGATGGACTTCATCCAACGAAAACCAGGGATGGAAGAGGGACAACAGATACATACTGTGTGGCAAAATATGGGCATAAGTGGGTTCGCACTCGAACCGTTAGTGACAGTCTTAGTCCAAAATACAATGAGCAGTACACTTGGGACGTTTATGATCCAGCTACAGTTCTCACTGTGGGGGTGTTTGATAATGGACAACTTCATAATTCGGATGGTAACAAAGATCTAAAAATAGGTAAAGTTCGGATTCGGATCTCGACCCTGGAAGCTGGCCGTGTTTACACAAATGCATACCCATTACCAGTGCTACATCCTTCAGGTGTCAAGAAGATGGGTGAGCTGCACTTGGCCATTAGATTCTCCTGTTCCTCAATGGTTGATTTGATGCAGCAGTATTTCAAGCCTCACTTGCCAAAAATGCACTATAAAAGGCCACTTAACTTAATGGAACAGGAAAAGCTGCGACATCAAGCGGTCAATGTTGTTGCTTCTCGACTAAGTAGGGCGGAACCCCCACTTAGAAAGGAGGTAGTTGAATACATGTGTGACACAGATTCTCATCTTTGGAGTATGAGGCGGAGCAAGGCAAACTTCTACCGTCTGATGACAGTGTTTTCTGGAATTCTCTCTGTTGTGCGATGGTTAGGGGAAGTTTCCACATGGAAGCATCCTATAACAACAGTGCTGGTGCACATTCTTTTTCTGATGCTTGTATGTTTCCCTGAACTTATTCTGCCAACTGTATTTCTATACATGTTTGTCATCAGCACGTGGAATTGGAGGTTCCGGCCGAGGTGCCCTCCTCACATGAACACCAGACTCTCCTATGCAGAAGGGGTGACCCCAGATGAGCTTGATGAGGAATTTGACACATTCCCCAGCTCAAAGAGCCCTGACATTCTACGTTGGAGGTACGACCGGTTAAGAACTGTGGCTGGGAGGATTCAGAGTGTTGTAGGAGATTTAGCTACTCAAGGAGAGAGGATCCAAGCTCTTGTGAATTGGCGTGATCCTCGTGCCTCCGCCATGTTCATGGTATTCTGCTTTGTGGCTGCTATAGTGTTGTATGTCACACCCTTCCAACTGCCTATTCTTCTGACTGGATTTTACTTGATGAGGCACCCCATGCTTCGGAGCAAGGTGCCGCCTGCTCCGGTGAATTTCTTCCGTAGGTTGCCTTCTCTCACAGACAGCATGCTGTAAATGGACACTCTTGTGTGTTCTAGAATCTTGAAAACTTATCTGCTGCTGCCAGTGTTTGAATTAATTTTTGGTAGTGGTTGTAGAATCATTGGCGCTATCTCACTTTGTGTTGTTTATTAAGTGTTGACCGTTGGTGCAACTGTATACTTAGTTTGGTAAACTCCAATGTAGTTTTCATGTTAATTAATCAGCGTTTGTGAGCTTGTGTTCTATACTTGAATGGCTCGTGACTCTGCTAAATGATCTGTCTTAGTTCCTAAGTGACTAAGAAAATTGTATTTCTAATAGGAGTACGGAAATGATCTTTGGGCTCAATTTGTCACACCTTAAAAAACGAGGCTATAATATTTAGAGATGAGTATTGTAATTATATGAAAATTTCTTTCTAGATATCTGTGAGTATTTGCTAGTCAACATGAGGATGATATAGCATAGAATCACATTGCATTTACATATCTCCCTGATTTCAATTATTTTACAAACTAGCAGGTGGATTTTGAATCTTTATTTACCATTTCTTCAACAAACTTAACTCGTACATATTTAATTATAATGAGAACTGTAGTGTAAATAATTGATACATTTCATAACTTAACCAGAGAAGTGTAGAACAACAAGGACAATTTTATTAATGGAAACTCGAAACACACATAAGCTTGAATCTACACAAGATTCAACACTTTTTTTTGTCTATGGGTTTGAATTCCCCTTATTATTGTACAAGTAGTCTTCTCTTACGTGACAGAGAAGTATGATCACATCCTTATTAAGCTTTACTTTACATTTAATTGTGTGTATCATGCATCGGACCAGTGAATGTCTAATTGACCCCAGTCACGTTTTGGCACACCCAAAGCCTTACAAAACAGCTTTAAAGGCATCAACAACATTGTTAGGGCATGGAGGCTGGAAATCATGTTCAGCATCACACCCTCTTGTGGAATCACACTCATCAACCACCATGGCATGGACCCTTCTTCCATTTCCAAAGATGGTGATGTTGTGATGACACCTCTTTTTATTATTGAACCATCCAGTTGATAATGCCACAACTGGAGTGTTTGAGATGATAGATGAGAAGTTTAACCAACTTTGAAACCCGGAGGCCAAGGTGGCCTCTAGAAAAGTTGCTCACAAGTTGGCATTGCTTGAGGGAAGTGATGCCAGCTTAAAGAGGTAAGGGTGATCTCTAGAACAGTATGTTTAAGGACCAAATGAAAAAAAAAATGATTAAATTTATGAATTTAAATAAAATCTTTAAAAAAATTCAAAGACTTAAAATTTTCTTAGTTTCGAAACCTAAAGTGACAATGATATACAATTTCGAGGATTAAATTAGTGATTTACTCGTACAACACAATATGTATTATTAAAACTGCAGAATTTAATTTTTATGTTTCACCTTGAATTCTTAATTAAATCCACAGCCCTCCAACTTTTCATAAGCACACATAATCACCTTTAGTTAATGTGTGAAATCTTAAACTAAGAACACAACGAAGATGAACTGTAAATATATAATGAATAATCAAATAGATGCCATATCATATGGTTCAACGACTGAGGAAAGCCAAGTGACAAACTAGATGCCTTTAGCTTCAACTTTCAAATATCACCACTTGCGAGCTAATCCTTAAAATTAAGGACCAGGGAAATAATTTCGTGTCATAGCTAGAAGCCAAGAACTCGATAAGTGAAACTTTCATGTCAAGCTTGGATCAAATATTTTGTTGCAAGAAAGCAAGAAAATTTACTTCAGTAGACGTGATGCAGGGAACGCCAATAATGCAAATAAATATATACAGTACTAAGGCATGGAAGCATGCGTTGGATGCTAGTACAGCAGTAATGAAACTCGTATTTCTAAAATATATGTATAAGAACAATTAAAGAATTGAAGAAGATAGAGAAAGAACATTACACCTATAAATTTCCATCTAAATGCCACCCTTTTCACCAAGCACCCAGCAAAACAACATAGAAAAAGGAGAACATATTCAAAATGGAGGTTTCTACCTCAATAGCATCCTTAATTTGTGTAGAAATCCAAAGTGACTTTCCAAACTCCAATTAATTGGCAGTTCCTCATAAGACTTCCATCGATGTTCTGCAATGTGAGAACAGAGTCTTAATAAGATAAATCACTTCAGGTACTCACTCGTGCTGCATGGAACTAGCATTTGAACATCTTCTGATTAAAGAGTTGTTATATTATGCTGCCATGAACACGAATTGCAGTTACACAAGCAACACCAAGGAGTTGATTACATTGAATGGACCACATGCTTCTTTTAGCAGATTTTATAAAGTTTTTAATCACAGATAAAATCTGATCCAAATCTAATATAAATAACACAATGGAATTTATGGAGTAAAAGCTCAAAGCCATATCATATTCTCCCCTTTCTCCTAGTGAAACTATGAGCGCTTTCTTGAACATTTTCTGCAATTAACAAATTTAAGATATGTGATACCCCACAGTGACTTTCCTAAATCCGATGAATTGACAACTCCTTGTAAGGCTCTCATCAATGTTTTAGAGTATGAGAAGGGGTTACATAAAGAGATATTAACATTAAGATACATCTCTCTTGGTACTCACTCGTGCTGCATGGACCCGTGTATTTGAATACCTTCTTATTGAAGAGTTATTGTGCTGCTACGAACATGATCACAGTTACACAAGCAACTGTTGATTATATAGGTACCACATTCCTTTTTTTAGCAGATTTTATATATATTTTAGATAAATTATAATTTCATGTAAAATTAAATCCAAATAAAAAAATGACACAATAGAACTAATGAAGTTAAAGCTCTAACACTAGAACTAGGAAAATCAGAAAAAAGCTAAGCGGAAACAAAAGCAGTGAGGACTCAAGTTCTGAGAATATATCGATGTTGTACGGAAGGCAAAGAAACATAACTGAAACATATGTTTTTGAAGAGTAGATCATCAATTAAAAATTTAAAGCTGAAACATAACAGAAAATAAAACAAAAACTCCCTAAAATTGTTGTTCTTAAACAGAAAACATAAACTTTTCTGCATCATGTAAGTGGATTACTAAAGCATTTTCCAAGAATGAGTGTTTCAGGTAAAAGAGGAACAATTGATAGGTCGTGCTTCTTTACTCCTCCAGTAATATGATATCGACATCTCTGATTTATACCGTAGCGGTCATCCATGATATTAACTTCAAGAACTTCAAGCTTAGGACACTTGGCAGGAAGTTCCAGAAATAAGGAGTCAGCATTTTTAAGAAAAAGCCTTAGCTCAACTAAATTCTCAAAATTTGGAAGATCAAGAATAGAAGGGTCCATCTCTTCCCTAAAATCACCCAATGACAGAAATTCAACATTACACAGTCCTTGGAGAATGTTAGAAACAATTTGGTTCGCATAAAGATTCTTAGCGCAGTGATGCACTGTCAAACAAACCTTGGCTTTAAGAATGTTAGGCCAACGATGAGTGTACATACAGTTTGAGATAAAATCATAATCACGATCATCTTGTATAACAAGACCATAAAAAGAGCTGTGGTGGAATACTTGGATAACTTGAGAGTTATGCTTAAGCAAAATCTTCAACTGACTCTCCCACCAGTTCTGCTTCAGATCAAACAGTTCAAGAGCTGGAGATCCAGATATAAGCTTGTTAATACTGGGGAAGCTCAATAATGCATTTACGTGCAGGTGAAAAATCTGGAGATTAGGGAGATGAACATCATAAGGAATAGAGAAAGGAAAGAGGCCCTCGATCTTCAAGGTAACAAGTGTGGTACAGATGAACAAGTGGGGGAATCTGAAAATAATTGAACGGCACATGCATAAGGAGATATTCACATGTTCAACTTTTCTGGACACAACTGCGTTGACCCATTCTTCCGCGTAACTGAGACAACAATCATTATTACATCTGAGATGAAACCTTGAGATCTTTTGTGTTCTAAATAGACCCAAGAAAACATCGACACTATGGTAGAGTTTCATGATTGGTTTGGAGCAGTCGATGTGAAGAGAAGGAAGCATGGTCCATAGAAATCTCCACCTCGTAGATAACAAGGATGTAGCAATGGCTTCCTTGATTGTAAGGAACGAAAGGATGTGATACACAACATCGTCCGGTAATTCGCTAATTCTGTCCTGTCCTGCTTTACTCTCAATCGTCAACATCCCTCCCATAATCAAGTTTAGGGTTTCTGTTCAATCAATGCCTCGTACGTGGGTGAAAAATCACTGTTGAAGATAAATAAGCAAAAGAGATGAGTTTTCAATTTAAGAGATGAGTTTGTTTAAGTTTATTTTTTAAAAAATGTGCTTATTTTAATATTTTTATGATATGTTTGTTTAAATTATTTTTACTTAAAGTAAGTAATTTTTTTTTATTTTAAAAAATATATCTTACTGAATATATATATTTTTTAAAAGTTTAAACGAACTCTTTCTAAATCTAGTAACTAATTGATTTATTTAGATTGACGTATCCAAAAAGTTTAAAATTATGATTTATGCAAGTTCAAACTTGATTTTGGGATAAAAGTTTGTGTTAGATAAATCAATCAATTATATATATATATATATATATATATATATATATATATATATATATATATATATATATATCAATTATAAAATAAGATTTTGTCACATGACAATTATATTCATTCTTTTTCCTTCCAAATGTAAATAATTTCATTTTTATTTTTATTCATAATATATATATATATATATATATATATATAATTACCATGTTTAATTATAGTAATTAAGATGTTTATAATAAGTATATATTTATGATTACATTAATAAATTAATCCATTAAATCTTAAATGATTTTTTTCTATCATGAATAAATAAATAAATTATTCTATTATTCAACTAGGTTTATAATGACAAATATTGTATTCAATTAAGTGACGATTCCAATAGTATTCATTCTTTTGGGTCCAAGATGCAAACAATTAATTTCGTTTTTAGTTTTTTATTCATAATAACATATTATTATATTTAATGGGAAAATGAAAATTTAAAAATTAAACAATTTTGATATTAATTGTAAAATTTAGAATTGATATTGTTATACAGTTATATGTTTAGGAAATTATCCAAAAAAACTGATTGCAGGAGATTAGCCAAATTAAATATAACTATATATCCTAATCAATCATGAAATATTTTTTATAATTATAGTAACTTTTTTTTTATCATCATAATTTTTAAATAACTTACTGTAAATAGTAATATTGTCGTTAAAAATAATGATTGTTACTATCATAAATACTAATTGATTTTAAAATTCAGTAGTTCCTTTTCTTTAAATATCTAATTATTATTATTATTATTACGAGTGAATATTAGACCTTGCGAAAACTTCTTCCTCTACTCCTCCAATGTGCTTCATGTTGGTGTTTAAGATTTACTAAAATATCTAAGGAGTTTATAAGCTTCTTTTGCCTAACTTATAAGTCACTTAAAAGATTATCTAAGGAGTTAATCTTTTTGTAGTTTTATGATTATTTTGCCAAAAGGTAATATTGATTCTTTTTGTTGCCAATTTTAATAGTTGCATTTAAGTTTGAACATCCAGTGATGACATTTTTTTGTAAAAATTCTATTTAAAAACATTATCTGTTCCTAGTAAATACTGTTTCTTTGTTGTTACTAATAAGTATATGCCTTCTTTGTTATTACTAGTAAAAATACTACTTCACTGTTTAGAAGGCAGTGTCTTACAAGTGGCATGCCCTACTCCATGATTACTTTTATTTTGTTTTCATTTTGTACTTATTAGCTATAAACCCACTGGTATGTAGAAAATGTGTTAGTAGAAATGCCAATTTGTTCTTCCTATGATGCATCATTGGCATTTTTGTAAATGGGTCAGAGTTTTTAATTTATTTGGACTGACTTGAGGGGTGGGAATAGGTCAGGTCGACTTACAGGGGTCTACGATCTGACCTACATAAAACCTGGCCTAAACTGGCCTATTGGCTTATTTAATTAAAAGGTTGGGCTTATGTTTTTTTAAAAGCCTATTAAATTAAATAGATCAGACTTAGACTTATTAAAAAGCCTTATAAGCCTGATAGACCGGCCTATATATATATATATATATATATATATATATATATATATATATATATATATATTATTTTTTGGATACAATTAATTTTTTTTTAAAACTACGAGACTTTGATTACACATTACTATTCCATAACTTCTATTCCTATGATCAAGGACTTTAATTACAATTTAGGTGTGAGTCATGTATTTTTTTTATATTCCTCTTTATTTTGATTGACTTTCTTTTTTCTTTAACTTTCCTATTAGGTTCGTACTCCATAAAATATTACATATATTTATTGTAAAGAAGACTTTTAAAAAGGCTATTAGGTCTCGCCAGACTTTTAAAAAGGTTAGGCCGAACCAAAATAAAAACCTTTGATAGGCTAAAGGCCAAACTCAAGCCTCAAAAATTCATCGTAGGCTAGACTCAGACCTTTCAAAGCCTGGCCTGACCTGGTCTATTCCCATCCCCATCCCTAATCAGGATATTGTGTAGATGGTTCCGCAATTGAAGACTCAGGGACTTCTTTGTTGGCGGGTCCAACTATATGATGGTTGTTAAGCTGTTTTTTTTTTAATTATAATTTCTGGGTTCCTAAGAGTCTAAGATTTCTTTTTTATGGGAGGGGCTTACAATCTTGTCTTGAGTGCATGACAGACGATAGTGCCACAGCCACATACTTTTAAGAAAATTATTACTTTCTACATCTATTCTTTATTAAACCGATGTAGAAACAATTTTGTTACTTTCCCACCCATTTTAACCAAAATTGATGATGAAATCTGCAACAATATCAATTTTTACAAAACTAATGTTATAAACCTATTTTTTACTTCAGTTGCAACTAAAATTGATGTTGAAATATGACAAAAAGTATGACTATTAATGCATTTTTAATATTGATTTTTTCATTAATTGATGTCGAATTTTCTTTTTACATCGATTTGAAAATTGGCATTGTAAGTAGTTCACTTTCAACATTAGTTCAAAATCCATGTTAAATATGCCTTTTAATCAATGTTAAAAATCACTTAAGCAATGTGATCATCACCTTGGAAAAAAGTGTCATGTGGTGTGTACAACCTAAAAAAAAATCACTTAACCAATTCATTGTAGATGCTCATTTTTCCTCCCGGTGAAGAAATTTTTAGCTTTCGCTCAATCCTTAAAAAACCATATCGTTAAAGTCTCCTACTCCTACTTCAGTTGTTGTGGCAATAGAGAAGGATATGAGTCATGCTACTAGCATCTAGATAGATTCCCCAAGGGTGTCAATGCCCTAACCTTCTTCCCATCTCCAAGAAATATGATTTGTTGGAATTGCATAGGTGCAGATGGTAGAGGATTTTCACATATGATTAAACCCAGCTTTGTATGCATGTCATTGGTTTGCTCTTCCTTCTTGAGACCCATGTGATCCAGTGGGAGATGTAAGACCTATATTTCATAACTTGTGATTAAGTGGGTAAACATAAATAAAAGAAAAAAAAAATATGTTTTAAGCTATACAAGGTAATTTACGAAGTCATACATTACCATTTACCAAGCAAAAAAAAATCTATATCTTCTAAGCCTTGTGATATGAGATGCAAGAATTGCTTATTATTTTAAAAATAATTAAACTAAATAGGCATTTAAAATAGAATAATCATCTTGAACTAGAGTGTTTTTAAGCTCTCAATCAGCAAGAGCAATTTTTATTTTTCTTTGACGAAAGCGTTCTTAGGGATTTTCTTAACCTTTTGTCTTTTTCAATCTATCATTTAGTTGTAACTTGAATTTCATTATTTTTAAAATAAAATATCAATAATTAAAAATAATATTACATCACAAACCATTCCAATTGAGAGCAGGATTTCAAGAGAAAGGCTCATGGTATTAACCGTATTAATGGAAGAGTAAGGGAGCCCGACCTATCAATTTTTCAGCTGATCTACTAAAAGCGTTTGATAAAACTAACTAATGATTTACTGATGAATGTCAAATAATCTAAAATGACATATTTAATATTTAAATTTTATTTCTGTAAATTATCATTTTAAAACGTAAGATAATAATTTTTGTAATTTTATATTATAAAAATGGTAAAATTAAATTATTCATTATTTTTTAAAAATAAATTAAATTAAATAAAATTTATTAGAATTATATTGTTTAAAAACATTTTTTTAACATTTAAATACTTTTTTAATAATATTTAAGAAGAAAAATAAGAGTATTTTTTCTTTATAATTTTTTCTTAAACATTCATTTTTTTATTAGTATAACAAGAACTTAGATGCATATGTCTCTCACTTACATGACTAAGAAAAATTAGATACCAGGATTTTTTTTCAAACAACAAAAAAAAAAGATAAGAGTGTTTTTAAATCAAATAAAAGGATAAAATAAAATTTCAAACAAAATAATAAAATAAAATATAGAAGAAAAAAAATTAATAACTTATAAGCTGACTTATTTTGATAAGCTACTTGAGGATTATGAAAAATAAACTATTAAAATAAGTTTATATACCAAACAAACTTATTTTGATCAAATGAGCTTATAATTAAAGAAAATTATAAATTTCTCAAAAGTCTTATCAAATATAATTGTCTAAATCTATAAATTTTAAGCTCATAAAATAATTAATTTAGTGCAATAAAATTTTATCATATATGTACAACATATATATTTTTCTTTTAAAAAATAATTATAGAGAAGATCATTTTATTTTTTTTTCTTTAAACATTTGTTGTTCAATTCATTATTTGAAAACATAGCCCAGATATGATTAAATATGATGAATTGAGAAGAAATTTTGTAAGTACGTAATTGTTTTGAATAAATTTATTATTATTTTTTATTTTCTGATAGAAGATGAAAGTTCTTCTACAAAATTAGCTTGTGTATAAGTTAATAGAAAAAATCATTTCATTTTTTTATTTCTTTTTCGAAAAGTCTTTATGATAAGCTTACCCAAACAAATGCTTAGGCAAAATTAAATTGCAAGATTAGGTGGGGAAAATGATCATTGACTAAACCCAAAAAAAAAAAAATTGCAAGTTTTGCAAGATCAGAATTAAATTTTAACAGCACTTGCGAGTTGTTGTGAGCGTGAGTCATTGAAACGAAGACTTAAAAAGTGGTGTTGGATGCTGCAACGGTCACTTTCTAGCATTGTCCTTCAACACACAAAACGCCTTGCATGATACATGCATCTTGGACTAGAAAACCAAATGAACTGCAATCTCACTTAAATTCAGAGTTTAGGCAAACGCCACATCACTTGAAACCAAAACAACTACGGATTCCTAAAACAAGAACAATAACAATTGTATAACGGCATCCAGTACAACAATATTAGGTAGAAAAGAATGATTTTTTTTTTATCGAAGTCAAAACACTTCCCTTTTACATGTGATAATTGGTTTTCAACAAAATACATACTCCTTTGTCTCATTATAATTATTGTATAAAAAAATTATCACAATTTAATAATTAGTTTAATTTTTTTAATGTAACAATGATTTTTTTTTTACTTATATTCCTTATAACGTGAAGGTGGGAGTAATAAAGGTTTGAACTTTCGAGCAGTGATTCCCAAGCCATGGTGATTTTTGGGGAAATAATTGAACAAACAAAAGAATAAACTCTACCATTTTAGTTATGATGCACATGGTTCTAGACAATCACAATAACTACTTTAATACTTTCTCCAATCCAAAACTATAAATGTTTAAGGTTAATGCGCACTCATCAAGAAATATTAATTGATAAAATTTTAAACTAAAATACCCCTAGAATCACCATTAATCATAAATATTTGAATAGTGAAGAGTCTAGAGACAATGTTAAGTGAACACTCTCATTGATAAGGGAGTTAGTTATTGGTATCTATCTTCAATAATAAAAAATATTCAATGCACTAATAATTATAAACAAAGGTATAATTGGAAAAAAGTTGTGAATTTAGTCTTAGATTTGTAAAACATCTATAATTTTGGAACAAAATTAAAATGCTAAAATATCTACAGTTTTGTAACGGGGAGAGTTGTATTTTTGAAGTTCCAACAATGTAATTGTGATTGCATTTGTCCACAATTTCACAAATTAGAATTCTAACACAATTTAAAACCACGATGACACTTATTCTTATATCAACATTCATGCCAAAATACATTGTTGCTAGATGCACAGGTTGTTAAGCAGGGTCATGGTTATCCACTTATCCCTCACACCAACTAGAGTTAGACATGACATGGTCAAACGCTTTTTATGTCCTATAAATGTGTTTCATTTAATTTTACTTATTAGAATGTGGATATTACGTTGTAATGCGACTGCAGTATTTGCTGTTTCGTCCTCCATGTGTAACATGTTTATATCAGAAATTTTTGCGACATGTGAGTATGTATGAATTTTACATGCTATTTCTTCCTATGGAAGCAAGTTTTTCTAGAGAGCAGCCTAGTTGACTGTCTATTTCAAGAAACATTAGAGACCAAACCAATAACAATCAGCTAAGTTACCTACAAGGACCAAGTAAGGCCAATAGAGTCCAAAGACTTTATAAAAAGCAATTTTTCAAAGGATAAGACTTAGATGCAGTTCTAGATGCTATAGGTGTTGCTCTCCCTCCAATTAGCATTGGAGTTCCACCTCAATAATTTGCATAGATCCTTAATGCAAACCTTTATCACGTAGATTATTAGAGTGAAACTCTAACTTTAATTGGAGAACAACTCCCAAAACACAAAGATCTGCATCTATGTCTTGCCTTTTTTTAAAAGGAGGTTGGGCCTAAATTGTTACAAGCCATTCCAATGACCGTTCACTAGGGGCTGATTATCAATAGGATGAAAAGAAAAACAATGGATTGTTGGGGACAGGGTATGTGAGGCATGAAGAGAAAATGTAAATTGGAAAAGTGCAGGGTGACTCACTATTGGGCAACAAGAATAAGCTACAACAGCATTTAGCAAAAAGAGAATCAACAACCAAAGTGTAACACCCACAATTCTCAGACACAACACTTCCTATTATGTCATTGCATTTCAGGAGTAAACAATTCAATGACAAAAATCATACTAGACCATATCATAATATGTGCCCCCTAAACCACAACATCTAACTCAATGTCAATCTCTTTCAAATAGGATATAAAATACACAGTCTGTATTTAACCAAGAACACGAAATCTTCAAATTAAAATTCCTCGCAGCTACAAAAATATGAGTTCAACCCTAAAGTCAATCATGGGTAGATAGGTGGCATTTTATCAAATTTCCAAGAGTCAGCTGGCTTCTACTCTGCTGGTGGTGCTTACCATGCTGTAGTTACTACTACAGGAAAATTAGATGAGTGACCATGAATCTGAATTATATACTCAGTACTGGCATATACTAAATAAATTGTCACCCGCGCATTAAATCAATGTCAATATGGGAATTGCGCATATCCAATGGTCGCGATGCAGGCCAAGGACTTAGAGATGAGGTTGGAGTAAGATTTTGATTTGGGGAAATACTATTCACTGCAACTGGATTATGAACCGTCTGATGATCAGTCTCCATAGCAACTTCTGCACCTTCTGAACCTTCTTTTTTCTTTATCTTTGTCTTTGATGCACCCCATGAAAAGCTCCCAAGTATCACCTGTAGTAATAAAGAATCCAAATTTAATAAGTTGCTGATTTTAACATGAAAAATATGATCTTCAACATATAATATCATGGCAGCAATAAAAATACATTTACCTGAACTGGACTTGCAGCAATAAGCACTCCACCAACTCCTCCACCGATGACACGACCATCAGGACTTGCAAGTGAAACACTTAATGCAACAGTTCGATTGCGGGTGCCACCACTATCAGCAACCAAGTAAGAGCCTGACAGGCACACTATCTCAAAACGCCCCTATTGAGGCCAAAGTTCATCAATATTTATACATAAACAAAAATAAAAACCTTGAAAACATAAAAAGTGCTAGGAAGGATAGGAAAAGGAAACAACAGAAAGCATACTGATTCTGTAGTGCTAGTATCAGTGTTTTTTCCTTTTCAGCACAATAATATATTAAAATAAATTGCATTTAAGTAACATAGCCAGTGTACTCATAAACGTAAGTAGATACCAGATACATACATAGGAATGCATTAATGAATAATATTTGTGCTGTTGACTTAAGCTTCTATAGTCTAGGCATCTGGCATATTAAAAAGAGCTATGTACATGCTCTGGACACATAAAACAAACTTAAAGCAACCAGAACAGAGTCTTAGTGCATGTTTGGATTTCAGTTCAAAATGCAGTGCACGAATTCCATAGTAAATCTAATGGTCCACAAACTCAGTTTTGCCAAAGGAATGGTCTGGATGCTTTTGCAAACTTCATTTTGCTCCAAACGTCTGTTTGCAACTGAAAAACAAACATGCACTAATTTCCATAACAATGTTAGTTCTTAAGCTAAGCCATTTTCCCAAAATAACAAAAGAATCTTGGTAATTAGTCAATCATAGTACCTCCATAAAATGTTGTCATTTGATCAAGTACATGTGTTGGGCAAGAAAAGATGAGGGTATCAAACAAGTGTAATCGATTATGAACTACAAGTCTATCGGAACATAAATGTTTGTACACACATAACACATGAAAGTTGCAAACCTCATATGTGACAGTGCCACCTGATGTTGAAGGCTGACGAAGTGTCACAGTAGAAACGGCACCATTGGCTGACAAAATACATATAGCTCTAGGCCCCTGCTGAGAAAATGCCATGATTTTTGTTGCAATGTCCTACAGAGAAGAAAGGGCACAGTTTTTGAAAGAGGTTCGTTCACCACTTAATGTCTTAGAATTAGTAAAAGAAACATCAAAGAGTCATTGGAGCATATTATGCCAAAAATGAAATCAATTTTAGGCCAAGTATCATATCACATGCTTTGATGGTTCCATTTAAAAAAAACACTTAAATAAAATAATAAAGGCTTAATTGCATTTTCTGCCCCTAAACTTTCAGTGTCACAAATTTTGCCCACACTTAGAAAAACTGCAACAATTAAGACATTTTGTGGCTGTTTTTCCTTTAAACCACCAATATTAAGACAATTTTGTGACGGTTTTATCATTAATTGTGACAATTTTCTACATGAAAGAAAGATTTGTGATGTTTTGTAAATTGGGTGGCAAAATTTGTGAAAAGAAAAAAAAATTAGAGAAAAATTCCTGACATTGTGAAACTTTGAGGGTGAAAGGTGCAATTAAGCCAATAATAAATGGCAGACAAAAGATGAAGTTCACAATTGCATGCATTCCAACATTACTATCATAGGCATCAATATTGTCATAATACTTGGTTTGGGCTTTACTAAGTTAACCTTTTTTACTTTAAAAGACAAAATAGTATGTGTGTGTGTATATATATATAGAAATTAATAACAACAGTTTCCTTTCTTTATGGGGACATTAAAATTAGTAATTTTATGATTAAGTCAAGATACCAAAGCAATGTAGTACTTTCTTTCTCAGCCCAAAGATATGAGACTTTGTCAGCCAGGACAAACCAATTGATGTTTTATCAGGACCTTCATTCAAAATAAGAGAACAGAAATACTGAGTTTCTCTCTTTTAGTTTTAGTTGATATGTTTTCACCAATTACAAAAATGATATCTAGTAAAATTTTGTTTCCTGTTTACAAACTTTTGTGAAGGAAGTGAACAAAAAATAAATGTTTTAACCATTTCCTTCAGAGTTTGAAAACAGGAAACAAAATGAAAAACATGGTAGCATTTTTTTTAATTATTACTGAAAATGAAAGCAAAAAACAAAACGAACCTAAATGTTCAGAAGTTAGACTTTTCAACATATACGGGAAAAAAAATAGAAAAATTGATACAAACTCTTAAAAATGAGACATACTTCTCCAACTGCAATGGTGATGATATGAGGAGTGAAACCCATCCCAGCTGAACCAGACATCAATTCACCTGGCAAAAACCACTCAAAACATCAAAACAATAAACAATATATAATTAAACCAAATTAATATAATCAATCCCCTAGGATGAATCAGCCCTTGCAGACATAAACCTAGCTAGTCAAACTATGCTAATTTCTTTGCCCTGTATAGTAGATTATGTAGATATAAAGGTCAAAAAAATAAGAGTTGAATTTGAACTCACTTCAGATCAGCTATGTTGTAATCTTTGTTAAAAAAATTACCATGAAACTGCTATCTAAGATGTATATTTGCACCTTCCCAATTATTTCCAATTACACGTCCACAACTTTATTTTCTATGAATGTTGTCTCTGATGCTGACTTATTACATACTGCAGTGCACAATTCAGTATTGGTTGCATGATAATTAATATTGTAATACCCAATTGATACTTTCTCTACTAATTACATCTACATATTGACTTTTTGCTTAGAAAACAGTCAATACTTAGAAAATGTCTTTCCTGATAGTATTACCAGGACCAATAATTAATATACCAGGCAATTGTTGATTCCTGATTTCTAAGTTTCGTTCAAAAATCATTACTCAACCATTCTGGGTAAATTAAGAAAGTCATTAAATATCATTGACTTTAGGGGAAGCCATCAGCCAGGTTTGGGAAAATTTTTGCTCAAAACCAACCAATTAGGGCTAGGTCACTTATTGCAAAATTTTATTCTCAACATAAACTGAACCAAACCAATTTTGGCTACGTCATCAAGTAACAAATATATGAATTTTTTTAATATCCATAGAAAAAAAAATAGATAGATTGGGAGGGGGAGAGGCAAAGGAAAAGGAGGGTAAGGTGCAATGAGTTTGAAATTTATCAACCTAAGACCCAATGCATATCATTGGGTTAGGCAAAAGGTTGGGATTGAGTGGACTCAAGGGACAACCTAGACTCAAGCCCATCCCTAATTAATTTAAAGAAAATATAATTACATTTTGACTAAAAATTCCTTTCACCCCATCAATGCTCTCTCTCTCTCTCTCTCCATTAAATTTAGTATAGGTAGCAAAAGACCAAAATAGAAATAAATAAATAAAATAGTGCTGCTTTCATAGTTTTGTAAAGTAACGAACATTTCAACTTTATTCAACAATCAATTTCTTGTCCAAAATCTACTAGTAAATTCTGAAAATTGCTTCCAAAACAAGTGTTTCAAAAACCAAAAAACAGGAACAACCGTGAGATATTTTCTCATCCTCTTCTTTTGTTTTCTTCAAGTGCTCCGTTTAAGTGCTCAGGAGACAAACTTAGAAAACGGAAATGTACTAAGGGGACCAAAACTGCCTATTCTTAATACATTCCAATAAAAACATAATTTATAGGAATTAATGTACAGGTATTGTCAAAAACATAATTTCTATAGTATTTGGATATGGTAAAAAAAATTGACCTATTGAAATTAATGTAAAGGCATAAATTCATTCATTCAACTATTGTCTCACAATAATAAGTAACGGGATATTAGGAAATGCTTGAGCATTTCACAAACTAAATGTAATGTTTTAGTTATAAAAGTTGATTTACTATTAAAATTTATAAATAAAATAAGTGCTCTATGAACACTGAAACAATCAAACGTTTAAACACTCAATAGTTTCACAGAAAAAAATCATAATAATTTGTTGCAGTACAATAATCTCAATAAACTAAAATTTTTGAGGGCTCAACTGTTTCAAAGCAAAATCCAAAATAATTTGCAATAATACAGAGTAATCTCAATAAACCAAAACTTTCAAGAGCTCAACCATTCTCTCACAATCTACATATCTTATAATCAGAAATTTTCCTATACAAAGAAATTAACCATTTATCCCAAATTATATTGGAATACCAAACTCATTGATAATTCAGTTCATTTAAATGAAAAAAAAATATCACTTGTATAAAGATATACAAAACCAGCAACATCTCAACTAAACTTAAAACTCTAATTACTTTGCTATCATCAAACACAACAAAATAATAGCTGAGATAGAGATTTACCAAGAGAAGCCAACTGCTGTTTCTTCCCAGACCCAGGCGGGCGCCCTCTGCCCCGTTTCTGGCCTTGTGCCAAGGCTCCAGGATGACTAGCCGGTGTCGGAGTCAACGCCAACGACACAGCTCCATCGGGCCCATATTTTCTAGGCCTTCCTCTCTTCCTTTTGACAGTTTCCCCAGGCACAGCCCCAGAAGGAGCACTCACATTGACACATGGAGCTGAAATTCCCGACGACTCTAATGGTAATGTGGATCCAATGGTACCACCACCCCCAATGCTTGATTGAAACGGTAGATTCGAATTAGACAACGGTCGAATATTAGGTGAATTGTGCAGTTCAGGTTGATTTCCAGCACCAGGTATTCCTCTCTGCATATAGTAAGATGCAGAGCCAGGAAATGTCATTTGGTCCCCTCGATCCATGCATTTACTTCTTCAAGTTCCTTCACAAACTTTGACCCTCCCAATATTCAATACCACCTAGCTCTGTTCCCATATATAGTCCATGATCACAAATTTTGTGGGAAAAGAAAAATGCACAAATCAGAAAACTATGAAATCATTTACAAGTTTGCCAACAAGTGCTTAAATTATTTTAGCAACATGTTATAGGCTTCCCACAGATGAAATTTCTCAACGATGACACCCTATTGAAATATACATATGAAGCAAGAGATAGGGACCTAGACTCAATTTAAGGTACAAAACATGTTGAAGACAACCAAAAAGTAGAAAGATAGATCAATGGAAAAAATGGAAAGCCTAGCTAGAAGGTAGTTCACACAAACAAGGGAAACATTCTAGTAGACCAATTAAAGAGAAGACAAAAAGAGAAGCTAGTTTACATACATCTTACCAAACTACTATATAGAAACAACAAAAAGGCTTCACATTGAAGATAAAGACCAGGTGAACTGTAACAGGTCCACTCTCACCAACCCATGATAAAACCTTAAACACCAAGCAAATTCCATGGCAACCCCATAACCATAACCATGTTTTATATTAACCTCACTCACCCTTTGATGCCAACACACCCAGAAAATATAAAACTTAAAAAGTGATTCTTTTAACCATTTTACTGAACCACTTCAAGTCAAAATCATAAATTGTTTTAAACCCAGTTTCAAATTCAAGTAAGGAGTACAAAATGCCACAAACATGTAAACACCACGTAGAAAGTGACAACCTTTGTGAAGACTAGAACAGATTTCACACCCCAAATACAAGAAAGTGATAATGCTATGAATGCAAGATGAATTATACTTCAAATTCATGGAGAGATAAGAGGAAAAGTACTAACATGTGAGGAGAGAGAATCAAAACTCAAAAGGGTATGTTGTGGAGGTGGAGAATTGGAGTGTTCCCTTATGAAGGTAGTGAGAGTTGAAAAACGCTCAACGGTTTCATGTGGAATTAAAAGAGCGGTGGGTGACAGAAGAGCAAGAGCACAGAGGAGGAGAGAGAGAGTGCAGTAGTGTGAAAAAGTGAGAAGAAGTGAGTGAGTGCAAAGAAAGAGTGAACAAGAACAACAGCAGCAACATTAAATTCAGAATGAGAAAAAAAGGAAAAACAAAACATGAGTAATGAATAGTGATGTTTTCTCTCTTTCTCTCTCTCTCTCTCTCTCGGTGTGTGTCAGCTGCACAAGTCCTTATCGGATTGCATATTTTTTTCTAGGGGTGAGTGATGTGAGAGTCTCAGATTTCTCTCTCCTAGTTGATGAATCATGAATGATGATGAATTATGCTATGGAGCTACCTAGCTATGTACCCGTACTCACTACATTTCACAAACAAACAAAACTTGAACAGAAAAGCACTTTTCGCTTTCGAGTTGGATTGGATAACACTGAATAATGAATTTTTTTTGTGCTGTTTTTTTTACTTTACTACTTCTTCACTTCTTCCGTTTCTTATTACACTTTTTAACGTATTTTAATTTCTTTCTTATTACACTTTCTCGTATTTTGATCTATTCTATAATATTTGCTATTTTGAAAAATTAAAAATAGTAATTACTTTAATATTGTCTTTGACTTTTAGTATTTTATTTTAATATTTAGGTAAGTTTATAATTACTCTCTGGTGTTTGCAATGATAACAAATTTTTAAATGAAGTAGGTTATTTTAATAATTTGTGTAATGAATACTATTCTTTAAAATATCAATACGTTACTTTAAAAGATAAATACTATGAGATTGACATTTTATTTTAATAATTAATCAAATTTAAAGAATTAATTAAATCAATCATAACCCAACTATAACTGAACACAAATTTAAAATAATATTATTTTTTGGGTAAAGATTCAAAATAAAGAAAATAAAAAAGAAACATAAATAATTATATATTTTATTTATTTAATTGGAGAGAAATAACAGAAGTAATTCAAAAATTCTAGATGAAAACAAAATTGTTCAATTCAAATTATAATGTTTCCTTTCATTTATCATTTTCCTTTCATACGAATAAACTATAACATTTAGTCAACTTTACCTCTATGGTCAAATTTCAATTTTGAAATTTGTTTTTTAAAAGTTTTACCCAATTATCATCTTAATTCAAAGGTCAAATACAATTCTCCACTTAATCCCTCATCACTTATATACATAGTATTTCATATATAAAAAAAATAGAATAAAAAGTAGAATCAAACAGATAAAAATAATAAAAATCAAAGAATCAATAGATTTGAATTAAATGTCGTGGACCACGTAGATTATGAAGCGAGGTTGTCCACGCGCTCAGTTTGTTTGACGAATATTCCAAAACAAGTATTTGGGTGCTACATTACCTTTAAATCATTGAAAATATTCTGGGAAACTCAAAAACAATTATTGGACTACTTGCTAAGCAGACTTAAATAAATAATAATTAAATTATGTAACCAAAGAATATTGTAACATCATTTTTAAGAATAATCCTAAATCTTCTTATTGATTATTATTTTTCATGATAAATATGAAATGTGTTTTTCTTTTTTAAATATTTTTTCATTTATTATTTTCTGTATAAAATATTAAAATAGTTGATAAATATTAAATGTGGTTTTATTACTTTCTTCAAAAAATATTAAAATAAGTATTTAATATTATAAAATACCTTAATTTAGGCTAATAATGAATAAATTTTTGTTTTTTATTATATATATATATACATATTTTAGAAAATGTAAATTAAATCTAACAATTATTATGTGAAAGAGTGAGAGAGCACACGCACATGTAGAAGCGCGTGTGAAAGAGAAGAAGGTGGTGACAAACAAGTTGTGACATAGCTGACTCAAAACGGGTTTGGCACTCTCTCACTGACTAAGTCTCAGAAAGATGGCTGACTTTGTTTACATGTGACTTCTCTCTCTCCCTCTCTCTCTCTCTCTCTCTCTTCTCTCTCTCTCTCTCTTCTCTCTCTCTCTCTGCATAGCATTCACTACCCACTGCCATTGCCAATGGCCCATCTCACTCCACTCAACAAAATATCTATCCAAAGTTATGCATTAATGGTGCATCTCTCCCACCATTTCACCTCCTTCACACAATCCTTTCAACTAAGAATCTCTTCTCAGTTCATTTATGCTAGCAGTTCATTTATGCTAGCAGTAACATTTAATTATTTCAAACATTATAAATTTACTACTAAGTAGGTCCTCTTGATTAATTAATACAAAATTATTTCAGTTGAATCAATTAAGCTTGAGTCTTAACATACATATATGTTATGTTAGGTATGTGAAGAAAAAAATTTTATGGTTTATAATAATTTCATCCTTTTAAAATAAAATTGTTTTTAATATGAAAATAGTCGTAATTTTTTTATATAAATAACATATATGAAGTGATTCTGTTTGAACCTAATAAAATTGTGAGACAATAAATTTTTTCTTTCAAATATTTAAAATATTTAATGTAATTGTATGTCTAATAGTTGAATTTAATATCTTTGTTAAGCTGAAATTATCCTCACAACATTTAATCTGTGTTCAATGATATTTGTAATATAAGCAAATATTAAAATTTAATATCATTCTATAAATACAAGTCTAATGGTCTAAATATCTTTAAAGTTTATTTTTTATATGCGTATATTTTCTATAAAATAAAATACATGTATAAGTAGAAATCAGATAAAATGTTATTCTATGGTCTCGCTTGGTTAATTATTCACGAATCGTTTTACGTTGTGTTATGTCATCATATCGTGGTCTAATTTTCTTGCGATCATTATATACAAGAGAATGTATTTCCTTTAAAGAAAATTTAAGTACACGCACGAGGAAAGGTGCAATCACTAGACAGAATGTTTGTTAGGCAAATCACAAATGCTTATGTCATTACCATAGTTTATAAAAGAAATATATATATTTTTCTGAATGTATAAAGGAAATAGAATATAATAACGTGTCTGATCTGATGGGAATAAAAAATATTATATGAATAGGGGAAAATTCTTAAATTTGATATTCTGGACTTCTCGCGTTATACAATTTTTATACAATTGAAAAAAAGTTTAAATAGAAAAAAATGACATTACTCAACAAAAACAATCATGATGGGAAAGGGAGAGGGAGAGGGAGAGGGAGAGATTTATTAACGGAATAACGATGTTATTCTTCCGTGTAGTTTTCAGATAGCACTTTAAAAGATTTAAAAAGAAAAAGAAATATAAATGTTTTATTTTTTACCCCACTAAAGTACTAAACGTGCTATCAAAATGACATTTTTTATTTAAATTGTTGACTTGTTACCTTTGTTCATGTGGGGGAAGAAAACTACTCACAGTGAGAGAAAAAATACTAGTTTTGTATTGATTACTTTAGATTATATATATTTACTCTCTATTTCATATAACACTCTACACATAAATGTGACTTTATACATCACATTACAAATATATATATACAATAACCATTAATTGACTGGACAGACGTGCAGTGGACAATACTCATTATATAGGTTCAGGTGGTAGACTAAATTACTAAAGTTTTAGATCAAATGATAGTTCTTCTACATCTATTAAATTAACTTAACAATAATTCATAGGTCAATAATTACGACAGTGCTTAAGTCATGGGTCATTGGCAATATTTATATTTATATAAAACATGACACTGAAATGTATTTTTGACAACCATAATAATAATCTCAACTTAAATCATATACAATAATAAATTAGAGTTCAAATGTATTTGTTTAACTGATTTTAAAAAAAAAATAATTACCTATTTTTAATATAACTCTTTTTATAAAAGACTTAAAAAATAATTAATTATGAATTGTTTGGAGTGGTTGCAAATTTTTTTATTTTTGGTTTTGAAATGCAATTTTTAAAATAAAACGTATTTAGCTATTTAGCAAAAAATGAAGCTGAAATTATTTTTAATTTTTTTTTACAATCAATATGGTTGTAGTCACCACTTTCATCATTATCATTCTCATTGACTATGACCATCAATATTGGTACCACCACCACGTTGTCATTGTCAATACCATTGACATCACCGCCACCATCAATGTCATTGTTATTGTGAATTGTCGACCACCATTGATATCTCTATTTGATATCTTTATTGTTATCGTCACTACTCACATCGTCACAACATAAAAGTACTCTTAAACTAATTTTAATACAACATAAAATTTTAATAATGAGTTTATTTAAAACTAATCATATTATAAATTGATTTAAAATGTTTTTTAACCTAAAACTAAAAAATGGTTAATATTTTTAAAAATTTCGAAACTAAAAAAAGATACCCCAAACAGCAACTTATCTTTTCAAATGTAAGCATTGCCAAATTAAACATGTGTTTATTTTCAGCGTGTCTACTAGTGCATGTTTTTCTTTCCCCAAACCCATTAAAATAAATAATGGAGAATTGCTTGCACTTTGCACCATATGTTTCTGTTCTAAAGTTCTAAGGTGCAGATATAATTAAAAAAAAAATCCTTGATTTGGCCCACATGGGATCATGAATTAGATTCATCTATTCCAGATATGGAAGTACTTGATCTGAGTTTATAGTATGATATCCTAACATTGGAAGACAACTTTAACGTTTTTATATTGCGTTTGACGACCTGAGCTGTCCACATGCTAATCCAATGTTGTCCTTAGTACTAAGGATTTTTGACAAATTATAATACCAAATATATAGTCATTGTCCATATTTATGGTTGTTCCTCAAAAGTATCATAATAATAATATTGGTCTTTGGGGGAATGGTTCTTATTTTCTTTTTGACTAGGACAAGGCTTTTGGGGGCAAGGTTTCCTTTCTTTCATTGTTTATGATATAATTCCACCTCTCTTGGATGTATTCCTTTCTTTCTTTCTTTTTCAATCTCTATGTTGTTTATTTCACATTATTTAATACTGCAAGAATACAAACCTTAATTATTTGTGATTGGTAATCAATGCAACAATCTTAAATTTTTTCTTCCTCTATTTTTCTTATGATTTGGGTGGTTTAATTTTTTATGTGATCGAAATCCATCTTTTCTTTTCCATCCTCCAACTTTATTTACTACACCAAAGGAGGGAAACAATTTTGAAAATCATGTGTTTTTCTCTCTCTCATGATTCCTTACTATGCAAATCCATAAGTGGAAATATGATAAAGGAATTAAAAAAAAGGATGGAAGATTTTTTTTTTGAAAGAAAAGAAAAGGATGGAAGGTATTAAATTTCTTTGTTTATCATTGAAATAGAAAGGGAAGTAAATAATTTGTGTGGGTTCCACATGAAAATTGCTTCCATGACTCTTAGGCTTGATGAAATCATTTTTTAAATTAAACATTATTTTTTAGTGAAATCTTGAAGTATTTCTACAAATTTTGGTCATTTGGGTTAATTATAAAATTAATTATTGATTTGAAATTTACTTGTAAAAATCGAACTCAGATTCTTTCTTACAGATTTACTTTGTACTATCAATCAAACTATACTTATTAGATCAATATGGTGTAATATTAAATATTTTTCATTGACCTATTACAAATTATATCTATAAGATTCATATAAAAAAAGATTCTAATAGTTAAATTAATGGATTCAATTAATTTGCTAAGACTACATAAAGAGATACTGACTTGGATTAAGTTTAAGACTGCATGATCTTAGAAAATAATAATAATTATGAATCCCCTTCTAATAATTATATCAATGAGGAATAATGTTATATTATCTTCTTACATGAGTTGTTGGCACATATATATCCATTATATAATATATGTTAACATGTTTTAGGATTAACATAGTAATTTACACCAACGATATTTTTTAACTAGCAGTTCATGAAGACTAATTTGTCGAGACATAAATATTATTAATTAGTGGACTTTGTTGATTATTTTTAATTTTTTTACAGGAAATAAATTATAAAAAAATTAGTCGCACTTTATTTTGGAGAGTAGTGAGATTTTATTTAATAGATATTAAAATTATATCTGGAACAATCACAATTTACGCGATTTTACGATGACGCTAATTTTTTTTAAAAAAATAAAAGCTTAAAACACAAAATAAGGCCAAAAGCTTATCTAGGTTGAGTAGACTATTTTTAAGATCACACAAGTGGCATTTTTGTTTTAATTTACTTTTATAATTGATTTATAGGAAATATTGCTACAGTATACCAAATTCTGAAAAAAGTTGATGGTATTAAGGAATGATTGCACTTTTCACCCTAACCAAAATCAGGAAATCCTAAATGTAAAGTAAAACACTGATTTAATAATATCAATAATAAAATTATATTGATATAACTTTAAATAATTTTTAAATGAATAATATTTTTTTTTAAATTTACCGTTAGATTGAAAATTTCTTTAACATAAATTACATATCCAAAATTTCATATTAATATAAAATTATTTATTATCTCATTCATATATATTAAAATTAACGTAATATAAATATTTTAAAATATACTAAAATATGAATAATTTAATTATTTTATTATTATTATTTAATTTTAACAAAATTAGACACACAATCTTGATAATATATAAATATAATTCAATAATTTGATTAATAAAATTATATTTTATGTTAAGTTATAAAAATAAAATAATAATTATAAAAAAATTGTAATAATATAATTTGATTCATCCCATATATATATATATATATATATATATATATATATATATATAAGTAAAGAATATATAGAGAAAGAAAAAAAATATAGAGAGAGAGAGAGAAAGAAAAAGATGAGGTAGGAAATGAAAGAGCAAAGATTATGTTGGCTGATGAGGCAGCCCTCAACCTCTATCTGTTGAGGGCAATAAGTGGTCTCTTTTGGTATAGAAAAAGTTTTCTCAATAAATATGAGTATTTCTTTGACTATGAAATCCTACTTGTTGTTATTTATTAGGAACTCCATCCACATCTTTATTTTTTTTTTCTAGGAACAAAAAACAAGTTAACTTTAAAAGGACGAGCTACCACTCCATTTATGACAATACAACCATAATCCTAGTTAGCTTTATATAAGCTATCATTACATTAATAATTAGAACAGAGCTGTGGAGCAACTAAATGAAGAAACCTAATGTTTTCTGTTTTATTTTGTTTTAGGATAATTGTCTTCTTAAATTCACTAAATTTATACAGACAAATGATCACACGATATAATTACACTTGCACTTTACATAATCAACCAGAAAAAGGGGAAAGATGGACCGAAAAAGTTTCCTAACAATTTACTTGGGTTGGAGGGGAAAAAAAACAGGAAGAGACAGTTTCCTGACTTTTTTGTTTGTTCTACAAAAGAAACCTCTTTCATAATGTTAAGGATCTGTCTATTTCAAATTAAAAAATAAAAAATTGGCCCAATTAACTTTAAATCAAAATATATAATATGTTTATATTAAAATATGGGCTATAATAAAACATTAATGTTATAATAAATACCACCACCCATTTCACCAGGCACATCTTTCATCTAAAATAATTGCTATTTTATCAAATACTAACTTAAATGTTAAGAGTCTTCCTAGATGGCAACCCTCATCTATGACAACATTGGCAAAGTACTATTACTAGTGCACCTCATGGTTGAAATAGTCTGTAACTCTATCGATTAGAACAAAGCAATTATAAATAATAATTAATAAAATCTCATTTGACACGGTCCATTGTGAAGAAATTCTTATGACTTTTGAATTTAGTATACATTTAACTTTATGATATATTGTTATCATTATTATTATTATTACTAATATCATCGTACTTTAATTATTATTATTATTATTATCACCATCATAATTATTATTACACTGTTAAAATGATTAACATTAAAAAATATTATAATAAATTTCACATTATTTCATTTATATTATTCAATGTGCATCATAAGATAAAATTTTATATATCTTAAATATTTGTCCGTGCAACTTAATGAATATCAAATACTCTGAACCTTTGTACAACACAGGCCCAAATCTTGAAGTAAAGTATGATTAGAAATAAACAAGAGGAGAGTTTAGATAAAATGTACAAGTGACCCCATATATAGGGTGTACTTTATAATGTGAGGCAGCGCGTGTGATGAAGGGGGAATAACAGGTTAACAATGGGTCATGTCCATGTGGTGTGACATATGAGGTTGTCTGCTACGTGTGGTCAGCATCTCTTTAATGCAACTTGTTACTCTTTCTCGATTTGAATTTTGAATCACATTCCATACGGATGCAGCAAATCACTAATAGAACGCAACCCAACCTACGATTACAAAGTTACAGGTAATGACTGCAATATTTCACAAAGAATAACGTTTATGGTGTTGCCAAGTAATTAAAGGTTCTTTTTTTTTTTTAAAGGAAAAAAGGTTCATGTTTTAGATATTATATATTACTGCTATTTGTTACAAAAGTTGATGCATTAAATGGGTTAGCTTGATATAAACATGGATTAGCTTAATTAATTTAGATTTTAAACTATTTTGACTCAATTCAGTCCACTTAAAAATTTTATTAGTCTAATCCGGGTTAGTTAGCTATGAGCTGGGTTAATAATCTTCAGGCTCAAAATTTGAAAATTAAAAAAAATAATAAAATCTTGTTGTTCCATTAGTTTAGTCTATTATTATTATTATTATTATTATTATTATTTAATATATAGTTTAAGATTATTATTATTTAATATATAGTTTAAGATATTATTATTTCCATTTTTTTATATAGAGAGAAAAGAAGAAGTTCATACTTACCACAAAGGTTAATAATCTTTTCTCATTACTCTAGCAGTGGGTTGGCCACCTTTTTTTAGGGGCTTCACCAGGTGATGACCATCTCTTGCTATTTACACCTCTTCTTTTTTACTAAGTACATCCCCATACTCCCTTTCTATATCTTAATTACCCATTATATCCTTTTCTTAAAGAAGTATACCATTTTTACTTTTCAAAAATGTATTTCCAAAATTATATATACATATTTCAAAAATGTATCTTCAGAACTATGATTCATAGTTTTGGAGATGTATTTCCAGAATATGTATATATATTTCAATAAAATATCACTTAAGAATTAAGATGGTTGACAAGAAATAAAAAAAGATGATAAACACTTATCTTATACACATGTTTGTTAGTCTTATTTTCATCCTATTATTACTGTTCTATAAATCTTATCTAAAATCTTATTTTTATTTTATTTTTATTATTCTTTAAATCCTAATTTTAAACTATTTTCATCATATATTCATTATATAATACTTCATTTTCATCATTATTATACAATATTTTGTATTTTTCTTAATGTGACACTATGTTTCAAGATACGTTCATTACTAACTTCATATATTATACACCTCAATTACAAAACAAAACTTTTGACAATAGTTTCTTTCCTTTAAGTTCATTCATTTATTTTCAAATCCAATTCTATGCCAAGGATTCAATGCCACATGAAGTTAGTGATGAAGTATCTTGAAATGCATTGCCACATGAAGGAAAACGAAAAATATTGTATAATAATGATGAAAACACAATATTATATAATGAATATATGGTGAAGATAGTTTAAAATTAAGATTTAAATAATAATAAAGATAAGATGAAAATAAAATTTTAAATATGATTTAAAGAAAACTAATGATAAAATAAAAATAATACTAACAAACATGAATATAAGATAAGTGTTTATCATTTTTCTTATTTCTTATCAACCATCTTAATTTTTAAGTGATATTTTATTGAAAATATATACATATTCTAGAAGTATATCTTCAGAACTATGAATCATAGTTTTAGAGATATATTTTTATAATAGGTATATGTATTTTTGGAAATACATTTCCAAAAGGCAAAAAGGATGTACTTATTTAAGAAAAAGAGTATAATGGATAATTGAAAGGTAGAAAGGGGGTATGTGGGTGTACTTAGGAAAATAAGGGCATAAATAGCAAGAGTGTTTTTTCTTTCATTATAATTTGTTGTTGGGTCACTACTTCTGAAATTTTGAGCTCAGTTTCATTCGTGCAAGTAGTACTTGTTTTGAAAGCAATTTTTAAAACTTAATGGATTTGAGATCATAATTGATTGCTGAGTGGTATGAATTTGTTTTAGAAAATAGTTTTTAAAACAAAAAAGTGAGTGTTCTTATCTTCTGCTTAAAAAACATAAGTATGAAGGTTTCTGCTTGGTCTCTAATTACATTTTTAACTATTGAAACTTACATTAAAATAGTTGTATTCGTTCGATAATGAAGGTACTACAGCAAACAAATACCATAAAATTGTACAAAACAATGACTTCTATTTCTATTAATGCATTCTAGAGCTTCATTAAGCAGTTGGTAAAAAAAATGCAATTTAAAGCTCATTAAACCTTCGAATACCGACAAAATAACATAAGAGGCAACATAAGTTCTGATTTTATATGAATTTATCTTATTGAGGAATACATCTTGTACATCAGTACATGATAGGCTATATTTTACTAATCTTGTATCTTTTTGTCGCCTAATAAATATTAAAAAGATGGAACTATTTAGTTAGCAATTGGAGTGCAGACATGAAAAAACGAAATTCTGTTATATTCTATTACATTCTCTTAAATTCGACTTTTTTTTCAGTGAAACCAAAACGTATTACTTCTTAATCATATGGTTTATTTTTATAATGCACCACATACGTATATGTTATGTTCTGTTCTAACGTATACAGCAAAATCTATCATTAACAATGTTTAGATTGATGGGAATTTTTTTTTGAAAGGGGAAAGAATGTTATTATGTTTCATTATTTGGATTGTAAAAATAAAAGGATTGAAATGAAACCCAATAAAACTTGTTCCATCCAATCTCAGTACAACTGCCTTTTGTTCCTCTCTGATTTGAGTAAAATGAGATGGAACGAATAATTTATTTAATTGTTTATATTAGGGTCTAATATATTTTTTTACCTCTATAAAAGTGTTTTTCATTTTAATTCCAATAAAAAAATTGCAAGTATTTTTAAGTTCCTCTATTTTTCTCCATTAGGAATTATCTTCATAGCTAAATCTAAAAAAATTGAGCACGTTATTTAGATGTTTAGTAAATTTTTTTTCTTCCAAAAATCATAGATTGAGAAACTTAATTTTTTTCATGTTTTATATGCATTTTAAAATAATAACATTTCCAACAAAAGAAGTTTTCCTAAAACATTTTTTTAATCAATTTCTCAAACTTTCTCACGAAAGGAAATGAAAATTTTACTTTCTCAAGTTTAATTTTTCTTTTACTACATTAAAACATCATGTTATTCTCTATTAAATTGTATAATGTAATAAATAATTAATAAAAATATACATAATTCTTTGATTTTCAAATAAGTTAATATAAAGATTTCCAATGACTAAATAAACAAATTTTATTCATCCTCAAAAAATAGGTTTCCGGATATAAGAAAACTTCTTCCCTACCAAACATTCCCTTAGTCTCAATATAAAATTGTTAGAAAAGAATATCATTTTACCTCCAAAAACCATAATAGAATTGCTGAACTGAGTTCTGTGGTAATTAAAGCTTTCTGATGATATCTACATTCATAACACACCTATTCTATCAAACATCAATGTCTAAACCTATTATTAGTTTGGCAAACATGAAATACATTGACAAATCAGACATTCCTAGAAAGTATTTGTTTCATTGTCCTCAAAAAGTTGTTTCTTTGAAGAGGAAAACCCTATCTCCCCACTTCCAGTAATACAGATTTTACTTGAAACGATTTTTAACCCTTAAGAATTTGAAACTTAAACTGCAAGCATTGTTGGGCTCACAATGCTCAGATACATCCGTGCATAACAATTACCTAAAAAATGGAGAGGATCTCTACTCCCCTTACTAGCTAAGAATTTAAGCAGTTTTATGCTGACCATATACTCTCACTAGAACAATCACATAATCATCATCATCATTAGGGATTCAAAACCATCACAAGCAAGCAAGCAAATCTTCCTGCTCTCAATGCTCAGATTCGGACATCAATTACACCTTACTAGTTCTTCTAACAATGGACTGCATCAAGTGGCCACAGAAAGCATATACCTCATCATGAAAACAAAATGCCAAACTCTTCATCGCTGCAAATAACTTGCAAGGCGGACATGCTGTATACATAGGAGTGAGCACAGCATAAAGAAGACACATACAGGTACAAAATTTTATCAACATATTGCAAGATGTAAAATTAAAAGTCGGCAGTTGATTAGACAAAAAATTGTAAAAGAGAGACAACTCTAATAAAAATAGTCACCTAATATACAACTTATACCCTCATAGTCATATAACAGAACAGAACAGAACAAGGATATCGAGCCTCAAAACAACACTGTCATCTATCAATTTCAACACACTGTCTAAAATTACACAAGTCGAACCTCATTTGTCAAGCTCCATTGCCTGGGCAGCCTTAGCTTTAGCAAGGGCAGTCAACTTGGTCTTCACTTTTCTCTTCCCCACCTGAAATCCACTCCCACCTTTCTTTTTCTTGTCACTACCATCAACCTAAATACCAAACAAAAACAAAACCATACAAAAGATGATTAATCCTTAAAACACAAACACACACATAAAGAAAAGCACAATTTAATCTTTTGTACTTTTGGTTTTCCTTCCATTCCAAAGTTTAAATCTAATATTCAGATCATATAGCATACACTCTGTTTATCCTGCATCAGCTTTCAACTTTTTTTCCCTCTGCAGGTATTCACTTTTGCAGGTAATAACTCACCAAAAAAACTTTTGGAGTTAATCATGTTCAAGTCATTTGTAGAACACTAAATGTGCAAACCTCCACTAGCGGAGATTTGAACCATAGTTCTTCACATTATTGGGGACTAGCCCCTTCCACTAGACCCAAATACCATTGGTTACTTCAGCTTTCAACAAATTAAGAAGAATAACAAAGAGTTTAAATTTGACCCACTATCTCAGCATTCAGCGACTAAAATTCTCACATAAAAAAGTTAACATCTTTTTACATAACAAAATTAATTAAATCCAAAACCACCACAAGAAACCCTTGAATCACATATTCCCATTTTTTTAACACGACTAAATAAAAATCTCAGCAAAAAAAAAAAAAAGAAAACTGGCAAATTAAGAGGCAAACACTGACTTTCATCTTGTTTTTCTTCGCATGGAGCTTCTGCTCTTTCTTTATCTTCTCTTGTTTCTCTCCTGAAAGAAAAATCGCCACAAACAAACACGAAATCAGACCATGAATATTGAAACTTGAGTTTGAGTTGGGTAAAAATCGAAGGTGAGAGAGAGTACTTTGGAGATCGAATTCGTACTGCTTCTTTCTCTTGGCGAGGTTGTTCTTCTTCGACATCGTTCCTCTGTTGCTCAATCTACTATCAGACACTGACCGAAAGAATATTGTTAGGGTTATGATAATTTAAGCCCTAACCCTAGAAAATTTTCGGTTATTTAATATTTAGAGTGTGCTTCTTTCTTCTTCTTTTTTTAAAAGTATTTTGTTTTAAAAATATAAAAAAATATGTCTAAAGAAATTTTTTAACCAAAAAAATAATGGAATTTAAATTTTTTTATTAGAATAGTATTTTTTTCAGTTTCAAAATAAAATCAAGTGTCATTTTAACAACCAAAAATTTCAATATCACTCACCACCATCACTATTGGACTTCCCAAGCATCCTCAAAATACACTTAAAAGGATTTTAACTTGCTACACCAACATAAGTACATAAAATACGAAAGTGATAGTAACATATTTAAGAAACATCAATAAATCATAGTTATTTTCTTATCAAATGAAATACTTCTTCTATTTCTTCACCACTCGTTATCTTCCTTTACCTCACTCTTTGTTTCCTCATCTTTCTTCCTTACCTCACTTACATTTTTTAATTCTCTATGATCATACCTGGATCGTAGGAGATAGGAGATAATAGAATAGATTATCTTAGACTTTGCCTAAATAGGTCTAATCTATTTTTTCATAAACTTTTTTTAAGTTTGTTCTAATCTTTTTATAAATCCGAACTGCCTACTAACGTATTTAGAGGCCCATTTTTATATTAAGGCATGTAAATAGGCCCACAAGTTCCAAACGTCAACATACCTATGTTAAAATATGCCAAACATAAGTCACAGAGTATAAGGAGCAGAGTATATAAACTTATATTCAAATCTAGATTTCATATATTTTCCAAAGTGGAACTAAAAAAACATATTCTCTTTCATCTTATATATATATATATATAAACATATTTTTTGTCTTAAATATAAGAAAATTTAATTAATTTTATTGTATTTAATATTTTTTCCTTAAAATATTTTTAATTTAATTGATGTTTTAGTTCCAATGATTATTTTTTATTTTTAATAATAAGTTTCAACGAAGGGTAAGTTGGAAAAAAAATTATTTTTTGATTCAGATTTATATATTCGCGTGAATCAAATTTTTTTGTTAGGAGGAAATATCAGTTTTTCAAAAACTGTTAATGTCTCACAAAACAAAGCAAACAAGAAAATGACTGTCAGGAGCATACTTGCATATAATCAACACGGTTACGTCTTTCAATTGGATATAATAATCTATGCATAAATGTTATTTTTTATCTTATAATTAAGTTAATGTTAAGATTAAAAAAATAGTATATTTATCCCAAAAACTTAACCTGCTATAATAAAAATTTAACATGGAAGCTCCTTGTATATTTAATTGTTTTTTTATTTAATTTTCATATGAGACATTATCACCCTCTCGTTTCTGACTAATGAGCCACGAACTTAAAAAATTATGACCTACAATGTTCAAATTTATTTTAATAATAATTTTTATATATTTTAAATTAGTTTATTTATTATGAGAAATTATTAACTTATTAAGATATTCAATATATAAGTATAATATGTATATTTAAATGAATAAACACACTGACCTATGGTATATATATATATATATATATATATATATATATATATATATATATATATATATATATATATATATATACTGAAAATAAAAATATTTATAACATATTATAATTAAAATAGTTTAAGTTATGATAAATATAAAAATTAAAACTCTACATAAAAAGAATTTATTAATATTTTTTTCTTCAAATTATTAGCTAGCTTATATTAGATAATTTAAAGTTCCTATGAATGTAACTTTAATGAAAAAGAGTTTTTCAAAACATAATTATACAAATTTAAAACTAATTTTATATAAAAAAAGTCTAAGAAGATAAATTTCAAATAATATTTTAAAAGTATATATATATATATATATATATATATATATATATTATTAAGAGACTCTAAGGTACTAATAAAGGTTGGACCTATTAAAATGAATTGATTTCTTATAAAGCAATTAGTTATAGTTTGAATTTATAGTAAGAAATGTTTTACATTTAGTATTTGATGGTGTATCAAATAATTTATATTTTTCAATAGAAGAAATTGTAAATAAAAAAAAAAACTAAAGGAGACTTTAACACTATAATTTTTACCAAATTTGAAGGGTTGAAATATCATCTTGTTCCTGCATCTCTTTGGATTAACTTCAATATGCACTTAATGTTTCTCGGTTCTAGTTTTTGCTAGTAGCTAGTTTGAGAGTAGAAATGGTAATGGGGCGGGTCGAATACGGGTATTGTCTTCCCAATCCCTTACCCCGACTCCTCAACATATCTCCATACCTGTACCCGATACCCGATGGGTTTGAGTTTATTGTCCCATTCTCGTACCCGTCGGGTATCCCCAACCCCGTTCCACACACCATTTAGAAAAATATATTTTTTTTTGTAAAAAAAATATTAAAAATTTGATTTTAGAAAAAAATAAATTGATTGTTAAACATTTATTTTTAACTACTTATATATCAATAAATTTATTATAACGTGTGTGTCTGCATAAATAGTTAAGCAAATAATATTAAATTATGTAAAAATTCTAAAATAAAATTAACTAGTAATAAAAATTATATGTCTTTTGATTAAATTATGCAAAAATTCTAAAGATTTTAAGTGGCGGGGCGGGTTCGTGGTCGGGACGGGTCTAATAATCTCATACCCGTACCCGTACTCGACTTTTGGTTATTGGGAAAAATCCGAACCCGAACTCATACCCGATCAACTCGGGTATTACCCGTCAAAGTCGGGACGAATTCGGGTGAGTATCCACAGGTATGGATTTTCTTGCCATGTCTACTTGAGGGCTATGTTGGTATTTTACTTATATATGCATCTATTAAGCCATTAGTTCGTTTCTGTTTGGTGCTTGCCACTTTGTGTGTGTCGATGATACCATACTTTCTCAACTATAAAATCAGGTGTGACAAGGTTCATAAATTTAATCAACATTACTCTTTCAAATATCAGATGTTTATAGCTAAAGTCTTATACCATGGAAAATGAAAAAAATAAAGGCATCCCCGTACACAACAAGCATGACAACTGTAATGGCATAGTTGGAAATTGTTAAAATTTCAATAAGCAGCTCACTATTATAATCAATTGGGCATGAGAAATCCTGTTGGAATTGTTAAACACACAATCATTTTGTGTTTTCCCTAAAGCAAGACAGATACAAGCAAATTTTCTACACTTAATTAAACGTCATTGTGTGCAAAAGGATATACTTTTAATTACATATCTCAATGTATCATTGTATCATATGTGACAAAAATTTACAACGGTTTCAATTGTTATTTCTCAATCAACATGGAAAGAATACACGATGAAAGAACATTAATATTTTAATAAAAAAATAATATCCACAAACAACCAATAATATTTTTGACTTATTTGGAAAATTATTCCTTTTAACATAAGTAAGATATAAGAATTATAGGAACTCATTAAATAACTAATGGTTTATATATTTTTAAATTACAATGAGTAAAAAATAATTAAGTTACAATAAGGCAATTGACCATGTGTTTTGGTACAGAGGCTATTGACCATTTTCCTGTAAAATACTAGTAGTCCCCCCCCCCCCCCCCCCCAATTAAATTTACTACAAATAAATTTGTCCCCATTAAACTCGATTTACTTCAACTATTTGGTACATTATTGACTTCTAGCATTTTCCTTGGCCTTTTCCTACGCATATAAATGTTCTTTAATTTTTGTAAAATGCACACATTGGTTGGTTGCCATGCCAGCAAGAAGTATTTGACTTGATAAGCCTTAGCCATATACCAGATAATCCTCCAAAACAATTGGCGGTGGAAATATATAATATATACACTTCTATTATGCCAATATTAATTATTACGGTTAACATTCTAATTTTTATTTATAGTGATAATTATATGTCTTATGATGAAGAATATTTTGAGATTTTTTACTTATAAGATTCTTTTTAATATTATATATATAAATCAGTTTTTAACTAGGTATTTATTTCTTGTAATTTTGGGGGGGGGGGGGGGGTAATGATTAAGTTTGTTAGATTAGTGACTCAAATTTTAAGATTTGAATAATCTAGAGTTTATAAAAAGAAACTAATTAGTTCTAATTTCACGGCTCCTTGCAACCCATTTCTATTTACTTTTATCAATTCTTAGATTATATACTATAACTTCTCTAAAAAAAATCATATACTATGACTATATCTCCATAAAATTTCATTAAAGTATTATAATCCCGGTTATTAATTAATGTTGCACGTAAAATTTATTTAGGATCACAGTTAGATTTGACTGCAACTAGCCATAATCATAAAAGAAATTCTAACATTAAAAAATAAAAACTGAAACATTGAATATGATAAAATAAAATAAAACCCAGAAGCAAGTGTGTTGTGCCAACAAATTCTTGATTAAAAAATTGTTTAAATAACATGCAGATTCCTGATCTTTGAATATATACTCATCACATACACCCATGACATGTCGGTAATAATTGATTTGTTTATGTTTATTTATTTATTCTATTAAAACCGAAAAAGGCTAAAAAAGAAAATGTCAGAAAACCGAAGCCTTTTAGCTCTATCATTCATCGCCATCTTCTTATTCTTCTGCTTCTCACACAGATCTTCAGCTCAGCTTTGAGTTTCTCACCCAACACCTGTATTTTTCTCCTCCTCCATTAATTCTGTTCATAAAAATCTGATTTTTTTTATTATCTGGGGTTTAAATATTTTACTTGATCTGCTGGAACTTAGAGGGGGTGATTTTGTAAAATCCTGATTATCTGAGGAGAAAATATTAGTGGGATTTGGTTGGATCGAGGGAAAGGCTCGAACTTTGCAGATTGCAAAACGAGGGTCTTTGGGGGAGAAAATGTGGATCTTGCAAAAGGTGTTGATTTGATCGAGAAAGAAAATAAAAGAGAAACATTTTTTGCAGCTTCAGGTGATTCAACTTTTTCCTCTGCCATTGGAGAAGGTTAGAAGAAGGTTTTAAAAGGTGAAGTTGTAGACTTTTGAGTAGGTTGCAAAAAAGTTGGTGCTTTTTACTCAGCATTTTGGTTTTGAAGACTTGAGTGTAGCTGAGTTGACTCTGAAATAAAAAACAAGAAAAATTATAGATGTTAAGATATTAGTAGGTAGACTATCATATGAAGTTGAATCTTCAGCATGAGTGTTTGTGTTTTACTTTTTACTTACCCATTTGGAGGAATCCAGTGAATCTTCATGTCTGATGTTCTTTAGCTTTTAATGCTAAGATGGTAGTAGTTAGACTGTCATATATAAAGAGCATCTTAATTGGGGTTGTTGCTCTCATTAGTTGTGGTTGTGAGAACATGAACTGGCCAACAAAAAAAAGTACTTATATTCCACCTTATGCTTAAATGAGGAAGTAGTAGTACTTTTAGGTTTGTTTTGTTTTTATTGATTGTTAGTTTTTCTCAGCTACTTATTCCTTCCAAAGGATTCCTGATGCTGGTAAAATCTGGAAATCAAGTACAGTATCTACAGATTTATTCTGTTTCGATTGGTTGGTTGTTTGTAATAATTGAAGACCATGTTGACACATAATTTGTGCTAAGATCAAAATGACTTTTGTTGCTTTACTCTTTTACCTTCACTTAAGCAAAGCTTTTGAAGTGATTCCCATACAATTCTGGCTCCATTGCAGATACATTAGCTTTGGTAGCCAGTCATCAAAGCCAAATATGAAGGTGTCTTGTGACAGTGCATAGGGTTGATAAAGTTCAGGTGGATCTGATTGGACTGGTTGTCATTTTCAAATATTTTGAGTGAAGGCACACCATTGAAAGTGTAAGAGGTCTTCATTACTTCAAGTTTGATTTCAGCCTACCAAAATGGGTATTCAGTGCTCCAGACTCATCCCGTGCTGTGTGGATTCACAAGTTAAGGCCTCTGTTATTGAAACTCCAGATGCTGGTGGGTAAAGTCATACTCTAGTGTCTTGTATAGTTCCAGGTAATTATAAGGAAATATGATATATGTTTATGTTACCTTTTGTTCCAGAAATTGAGGATAGTAGTGAGGTCAGTAACTGGCCTACATTTCGTGAATATACACTTGAGCAACTCAAGAATGCTACATCTGGTTTTGCTGTTGAGAACATTGTATCTGAACATGGAGAGAAGGCTCCAAATGTTGTTTATAAAGGAAAGCTGGAGAATCAAATGAGGATTGCTGTTAAGCGGTTTAATAGGAATGCTTGGCCAGATGCTCGGCAGTTTTTGGTAAATTCACCTGCCCCTATTGGTTACTTCTTTAACCTTGCTCTTAACTCTCAATTCTCGTGTTCATGAGCTTGCATTGCTCAAATGCATTATTGTATTTTGTATTACTCAAACACATGGTATAGTTGTAGACTAGTGCCAATGAACCATCTGTGGTAAATAAACCACAGTAAGTTTTCTGAGTCATTTTCTGCTGTCACCAATTTTTGAAATGGTAATAGGCTATCCTATATATTCTTCCCATGTTGTCTGGTCAATTTGCAGTATTGGTAACATGCAAGTATGCCTAAAGCTTAAAATTGTGTCTGTACATACTTTCTTTCAATGGGCTGCTAATAATCTAAGATTTTTAGGTTTCATTGTTTCTGTGAAGCTAATGGTGTGCATTGGGTTGTGCTGATACACCTTCTGCCTTTTCTTTTCACTTTCAATTATTCAAAACAATTTCTTTCTTAACTGCAGGAGGAAGCAAGATCAGTTGGTCAGCTTCGTAACCAAAGGTTGGCAAATTTGCTTGGTTGTTGCTGTGAAGGAGAGGAGAGGTTGCTTGTGGCAGAATATATGCCCAATGAAACACTTGCAAAGCACCTTTTTCATTGTAAGAGCTCCTTTTATGCATTTTTTTTATTCCTTTAAGTGCTGAACATCTGATCACTATGTCTTAAATTTATGGTTTACGGTTTTGTTGATTTTTGCTTTGCTGTGGGGTCAATACTGTGCTTTGTTGGTTCAACTTACTTGATTAGTACATAAGCTGCCAAATTTCTAATGTTTTCCTTCTGGAATTTTCATGACGTTTTCCATTTTTTTTATATGTTGATTATTATCTGGGCTTGGATAATCTTAAGACATTAGAGAGGATGCTAGTACAGCATATTATGATTATTATCACATGACTAACTTTTATTTAATAATTTATTTTTTCCCTTTTTCTTTAGAAATTGCTTTTATAGATAAATATGCTTTTAATTAGATTGCTAGTATTCTTTTCCCTCTAAGAGAAGTAATAAAGTGTAAACAGATTTTAGTCTATTCTGTTTGAATTTTGATTTAGATTCTAGAGGGCAATTGCTTTTATAAGATTTGGTTGACTATAACTTGTTGGAATATTGTTATATAAAACATTGTTTTGAGGACTTCTATAAAACATTGTTTAGATTCTAGAGTGCACCTGTAAAATATTGTTATATAAAACATTGTTTAGATTCTAGAGTGCACCTGTAAAATAATTATCAATCTCTATAAGGACTTCTATGCAAATATGCTGTATTGGAATATGCTGTATTGGAATAAGTGCACCTTGTTTATATAAAATAATTATCAATCTCTATATAAAACAATGTTGTTATATAATTATCAATCTCTATAAGGAGATTAGAATATTGTTATATAAAACATTGTTCAAACTTTACAATGTCTTTTTCAAAGTCTGAACAAAACATTATAAGATAGATCTTTTACTAAGTTTATGTGCATATATCTAGATTTCACGAAGTTTGCTCCCTGTCTCTTCTAATCTCCTGTTTTCTTTGCTATATTGTTATGATTGTGCTGTTGGAGTGATACTTTATATGCCAGACCCTTGAGTTTTTATGGTGTGAAATAATGTAGTCATGTGTCTAAATCAGGGGAAACACAACCCATGAAATGGGCAATGCGACTAAGAGTTGTTCTACATCTTGCACAAGCTCTAGAATACTGCACAAGCAAAGGGCGTGCTCTCTATCATGACCTCAATGCATATAGAGTTCTTTTTGATGAGGTAAGTTTTTGTGTATCCCCTTTTTATACATGTCCCAATAATTAGATTAATAAAAAATGTGTTAGAATTTTGCAGGATGGTAATCCTAGGCTTTCAAGTTTTGGTCTTATGAAAAATAGCAGGGATGGGAAAAGTTATAGCACAAATTTGGCATTTACCCCTCCAGAGTATCTTAGAACTGGTATGCCATATAACAGATTTTTTGTTAGTTTTGTCCTTCTTTCTTATGTTCAACACTAATATTCAATTGAAAATCTGTATTGCATTTAAATTTTTTACAATCATTTATGTTTTAGTAGAGTGGAGTGATACATGGTTTCTTATTTCTCTTTGTTTTTTTGTAGGGAGAGTGACACCAGAAAGTGTAATATATAGCTTTGGAACCCTTTTGCTTGACCTTCTCAGTGGGAAGCATATCCCCCCAAGTCATGTAAGTCATTCTTATCATAGGTAAAGAATATGAGTGCTAGTTAACTTGGTCAACCTGACAGGTTGATTTGGATGGTTTGAGTTTAGTTTGGGTCCTAAAAGTTCCAAGCAAATCTAATTGGTTTGATTCGTAGACTTGATTTTTGAATCTGTCCATAAATTGACCTTTTCTTCTTTTCCTAACAAAACAACTGTCTCAATGCCTAATTCCAAAAGTTTAAGTTGTTAGGTTGAGGGAAGGAAGGATAGGAACCAAAAGCAAATGAAATAAACAGCATGGGAATTTAACAAGTTTCTTTTTCTGTTTTGATGCTAAAATCCTTGAAATTTGTACAAATTGGGGAACTTCAAATTGTTTATAAAAATAAATGAAGGAGGATTCTGGTGGTTGCAAGATCATCCCCAATTTTCCTTCCCTCGTTTGAAATTTCCCTAATAAGAATGAAGTCTACTCAAAACCTTTCCTTTTCCTCATTTCTTCTCCCATGCCCTCCATGTACAACATATCCTTAATAGCCATTTTTTTGAGGTACTTAATAGCTAATTATGTATTACCATATGTAAACTTGCATGGTGTAATGATTAGAAAATTTGGTGCAGGCCCTTGATGTGATTCGTGGAAGAAATCTTCAGATGCTGACAGATTCTTGTTTGGAAGGACAATTTTCAGATGACGATGGAACTGAGTTAGTACGCTTGGCATCTAGATGTTTACAGTATGAACCTAGAGAACGGCCTAATCCAAAATCATTGGTAGTTGCTTTGGCTCCTCTTCAGAAGGAAACAGAGGTTGGTTTAGAATTATCATGTGATAGTAAGGCATACTTACTATTAGTTGCCATTGAGTATCTTGTTTGAAATCTCTGCTTAGTGCCAGTTTGTTTGTATGGATGTTTATTGATCGGTCCAATTCAATGCAAACTGTCAAAATTGAACCGAACAAACTGAAAATCAAATAAACCAAAAATGGAAAAAAATATTTAATTGGATTGGACTAGATTTTAGATCTAGTTTCAAAAACCGATCCAATCCAAATCAAACTTGTACACTTATATAATTTTATTTATAAGTAACCATGCAACTCATACTTGTATAAGTGGAAATATATTAAATTATGATACTAATTTATTTTCTTTATAATTTGATTAATTTCATTGTCTCAATTGCTTCTTAAAAAGATTTATATTAATTTTAATTTTTTTTTACTTGAGACTATTTTGAGTAATATTTATGATTTAGATGTGATAGTTGATATTTTAAATTAATATTTAATGATTTTTTATTTATTTTATATTAACTGCATGTTTAGACACAAAGATATAATTCAATCCAATACCAATTTTTAAGTGGTTTGGATTTGATATCATATCCAAACCAACCTAAATCGAAACACAATTTATTTTTATGATCAGATTAGATGATTTTTATCAAAACTGAAGTGTACACTACCCAATTTGTTTATTCATTTCAAGTGACCTCAAACAGATGTGTGGGCAAAAACTAAATTTTATTCTCACATTTGTTCTCATAACAGGTGCACAACATATCAAACAATTAAACAAATATTTTTATAGGCTCTATTTTAGGATTAAGGCGTGTCTTCTATTAGGCATACTAATGTATTATCTATATTCAGACTATCATATCTTCATGCACACATGCATGTCGTACTTGATGAGAACAGTGTTGTTCATCAATTTTGGAAGTTCAAGTTGTGATTGTTTTTTCTTACCAAAATTTGTTGATTCTCATTTATTTCTAGGTTCCTTCACATGTCTTGATGGGCATCCAGCATAGTACTACTTTTGCTTCATTATCTCCACTTGGTGAAGCATGCTCAAGAAAAGACTTGACTGCCATACAAGAAGTTCTGGAAAGTATTGGCTATAAAGATGACGAAGGAGTGGCAAATGAGGTTCGCTATCTAATTTATATTTTACTGAATTGCCGTATACCTTTTAATCTTTTCTGTAAAATCTTGATTATTTATTAATTTATTATATTTCTTCCAGTACAAACGATGAAATAATAACATATATATATATTCTTTAAAAGAGGCTAACTTGTGTATTCTCTCTACTCTTTTCTGGTATTGCAGTTATCATTTCACATGTGGACTGATCAAATGCAGGACACATTAAATTGCAAGAAAAAGGGAGATGTTGCTTTCCGGCAGAAAGATTTTAGACTGGCAATTGAGTGCTACTCGCAGGTAGATTAGTGATGTTGATAAGTAGGACCAGTCTAAATTTGGCTTGCCATTTTTTATTCAAAACCTGCTGAATGCTGATTAAAACTTAGTACCCCAGTGCTAGAAGGCTCCTTGCCTCGTGGAGGTATGGGGGAGGGTTATTAAATGCAGTTTGCAGAGTTTGCAGATTTGAACCTGTGACCTACCCAGTCACAAAGGGCAACTTTACAATATTGAAAACCTGCTGATTAGTTAAAATGAATTTGCATGTTACAAAATAAATCTCTAGTTGATATTTAAAATAAAACTAAATCTGATAGGTACTACATCCTTCGGTTCTAGATGTGAGATTTTCATAATAATGAATAATGCTTTAGTTTTCTTACTAGAGTTGCACATCAATACTGATACATTATGATTTTAATCTTATTCAAGTCTATGGATGAATCAATTTTGTAGCAACACCCCTGGATCTCTCATATTAAGCTGTTCTGTTTGATGTTTTACTTGGCTTCTAATGCTAGTGTAGTCATTAAGAGTTCATTGTTCTATATACAGTTCATAGATGCTGGAACAATGGTTTCTCCAACAGTCTATGCACGGCGCAGTTTGTGTTATCTCATAAGTGACATGCCTCAGGAATCTCTGAACGATGCAATACAGGCACAAATCGTTTCCCCGGTATGGCACATAGCATCTTATCTTCAATCTGTTGCCCTCACAGGACTTGGGATGGAGAATGAAGCTCAGGCAGCACTAAAAGAGGGCACAACAATGGAATCCAAGCGGAATGCAACTCCCAAGCAAAAATGAAAACATTGTACAGAGACATATTCTTGCTGATTCTGTTCTGGCTGATGACTACCCCCAAAACATTGATTATAAAAATTCATCTTTTGGATACCAATAGATCCACTCTCTCAAAAAATTGCATGTGTTTGAAGATTTCTTCAAGAAACAAGATTGGATGAGTGTTTGTAACACCCCTTCCCCCTTTTTGTTGGGTTGGCTAGGGTGTTCATTGAGTTCGATTTGATTGATTGAGCATGAATCCAAACTTAAGCATTTTTTTTGTTTTAATTTATAAAAGGTTAATATTGAGAAGAGTTAAAAGCTGTTGTTCACGGCTGTGTACTTAATGTTGGAGTGCCGAGCAATATTTCCTTTTTTGTCGGGTGCAAATCATTGGGTTTAGGACACCAAAATAGTGTTCATTTCCTACCGTCCATGCTTATAACCCTAAAATGTTGTGGACTATGATAATAGTATCAATATGAAAATTTTCATGTCTCAATCTTACTATCCACTTTATACCCTTTTCTGTTTCTCTGTGTATCGCTTCCCTTTCTTCCTTAGCTATCTCTTTCTTGTTAAGATACTTCCTAAAATGTGAGAAAAAAATAATCCTTTTTTGCAATTATAGGAATACATACCTCTGCTTCAATTAAAAAGCAGAGTTACGTGATATAACTTGTTCAATTTAGTCCCCATAGTTTAACTAATACAAATGGATACCTTTTCAAAATTGACTCCTTTAAAATGGATGAAATTATTAGTGTTTTAATGTCTATCTGTGGTTTAGAATCCGCTAGAGTTCAAAAGTCTGTTTTGTACTTTGTAGAGAGGTTAATAGATTAGAAGTGTGGTAAATTTAGATAGTCTATGACTATAGAAGATCGAAATCTGTCTAAATTGAGCTCTCATTTTGCTTTTCGATTTTATCCTTAGGAATTAGGATACTTTTTAAACTATTTATAATTATTTTTGGTAGAGCTTGCTTTGGTTTTTACTGTTGATCAGTAATAAAATCTTACTGAGATTTGTAGCATGTAATGAATTTGGAATGGGAAGACGTCTTACATTTTTAATTACCAACGGCACTTGTGTTCTATTTTTATGCTACGGTTGCATAACTTATTTTAGCTTTAGTTATTCCCTGCTAAAGTTTGCATACCCTTTAGTTAGTCGATGAATCAGGAATCATCATTAGACAAAAGTTAATAAATATTAACACAGCTTTTAACAATAGAACCTCGGATTTGACTAATGCAAGTGCTTATTTGATGTGCAAAACACCCTTCTCAATTACATTTGTATCTCAAATCCAGATAAAAGAAAAACAAAGGAAAGAAAAACAATACAGATGCAGATGCATAAGATAAAGGGTTGTGGGGGTAGAGAGCAGCAGCTGAAACATGATTATGATGTAATGGTCTTATTAATGACAATGATAATGCTGACAAATAAATCTACCGGTTCTTCGTTCTCCGCCTCTATTCATTGCACCATTCCATTACACTACAGTTCAAACTGCTAAAAGAAAACCTTGACTCAGCATGATGTTCCTTTAAAGACTACCATAAATTTATGGATTTTCTTAGTTGCTGTCCAATTTCCCCACATGATTTTCTTGAGACTCTTTCTTTGATCCCCAAATATACTCTTTCACAGTACTCTGTGCAGAAAGTTTTTGCTTCTTAATCTGCAATGGTGCCTGAAACAAAGCTAAACTTGTCTTTGCTTGGATACATCAGGCCAATCATTCAGACAGTCTTGCAAGTGAAGCATGAGCTGCAAAGTTTGCAACCTCCAAGGTTATAGTTTATACAATGTAGGTATTAACATCCTGATCACTAATGGCGAAGAGAAGGTAGAACCTTTCTAATTGTGAAGGGCACCTATTCATTGGCAATTGTATGGCTACAGGTTTTAATCCACCAAGGAAACTACTACTTGGGGCATATATCACGGCTCACAATTCTGCCATACAGGAATGCAAGCCCACGAAACCTGCTTTGTGCCATTTCTCAAGATCTAATTTTCAAATTTACAAGAGACAAACTAATGTAAATGCAGTCATATTGTAAATGAGAAAAATCTTTTTGTTTCATAAACATTGTACATGAAAAACAGAAGAGTTAATGCCAAGTCAAGAAACCCTCACGAACAGAACAATATAAAGGGAAATAAACATAAATTAGGATATTGTTCTCTAACCATTGCCATATATCCACATAATACCTATCAGCTTGATCTGAGACAGAAGAAATGAATATTCCAATTAAATACCTCTAGCTTCCATCATCTAAGTAAACACAATTTGCATACTTCTAAGAGCATCCTATCCGCACTTTAAGTCAGTATTTTTTCTAAAAGATTTTTAAGGGCTGTTTGGTATGAGAAAATATTTTTTCTTTTCATTCTCTGGTTTTACTTTAAATTATAAAAATGTCACACTATTTTCAATCTATTTCCTATTTTCAAAACTTTGTATAGGAAATGGTGAAAAAAACTTTTTTTCTCAAACAAGATGAAAATATTTGAAAATTGAAAACAAAATGAAAACAATGTGGCATTTTTATAATTAAAAGTGAAAAATCGAAAACACTTTCTCAAACTAAATGGTCCTTTAGCTTTTCCAAAGCTTTCAATTTTGTATCTTTGGTGTTGTTACAGTAAAGTTAATGCAATTCCAGATCAAGTACTATGCCATATTCTTATAATCTTACTTCCTAATGCAATTTCTAGAGGACAGCATAATGCCAGGCATCAGGTCTGTGTTTTCCTTTTACTGTTCTCGTCAAATTAAGGTAGCATGGAATTGAACAGAATAGAACAAGGATGTTCTCTACTCCTTGGTTCCACCCTTTTTAGGGAAACCAAAATATGCCTACTTTCAACTCCTCAAGCAGTTCTATTCTATTTTTGAAATGCACGATAGAAGCCGACTCATACACTATGTTCCATCTTGTTTTAACAAATCTACCAAATGCTACCAATGGATCCAAAATTGCCCAAGAGCTATAACTAAAGTGGCTACCAAGTCTCTCAGGAATGTTTGTTCCCACTTCCCAAGGTCAATCCAACCCAAGCTGCTATGCCTGCAATTTAGCCAATCATATCAACAACAACAAAATTCTCATCCCACAGAGTTTGGTCAACTACATGAATCACCTGATGCCATTCGGCTTGGTAAGACCAAATCTTTAGAGATGAATTATTTACCATGAGATCCCTACTCTCTTTCTGTTGACTCCATTCTCTTTCTATTCGAGCTATATAATTAAAACATGGTCCCTACATACAAGTATGTAGTTGCCAAGATGAAATTATTGATGATGTAAATAGTTTTGAAGATAGGAACCATCCTCAATAACCAAGTTACATGGTGATTGGTTGACATATTCACAAACCCTTTTATAATGTTACCTACACCATTCACTACTAGAATCTAAGTTTAGTTCTACTCCATTTAACAATCACCAAAGGGGTTCCAACACCACAGAATTCCCCTCGAAAATCAAACTTGCAAATAGAATGAAACCCAATAGGCAGAGCCAACTTCAAACCAATGAAAGACGATACTTCAAAATTGCAACAAATAATAATAACAAACAAAATCAACTTAAAAAAGGTGTTAGTAACGAGAAACAGAAAACCCACTTGGGAATTTAAAAATATAATAGTGAATCTGTGTTGGGTAGCGAAGAAATCATAGAAAAAATGTTTCTTTGAGGTAAAAAAAAAATGGAACTTACAGGGTCGAGAGCATTGGGTTGAGAGCCATAGTCAGCGGTTAAGAGAAAATAGGAAGCAGCAGCAGTGGTGACAAAGGTTAGCCTTCTCAAAACACTTGACTGGGATTACGTTATGCACTTTTCTCAAAACTCAAGCGTTGTCGACTTGAGGGTTGATACACTGTTCTTGGATTCATTAAACTGGTGTGACTTTTTTATTTTGAGAAAAAAGAAAAAAAATATTACGAAAATATAATAATTAATTTTTTTATAATAAAGATAAAACAACAAATTATTGTTTATTTTTCACGATGTTACCGTAATTTTGTGACAAACTGTAGAGGAGGACAAATCCATTTCATCCTTCTTATATGTAATACTAATTTATAATAAAAAAAGATATTTCATTTTGATTTACACATTTGTTTTAGTCATTTTATCCTTCAACTGTTGTAGAAGTAACTATATATTTTTATTCAATCTCCTCTTTCTTTTATCTAATGCCTTATTCCAAAAACAAAAAATGTGAATAAACAAACAGAGTTTTTTTTCACTGTTTTGTGAGATTTGCCTTGGACTATACAACTCAAGTGAAAGACAGAAGACCTCCTTGATTAGATGGAGCCTTCAATAAGATACCAGATAAGTTAGAGTTGTATTAATTTTGATTTTAAGTAGGTGAGTTAGGATTGTCTAACAAGTGTAAAAACGTGCTTTACTATCAACCTTGGGGAAACAAAAAAACCTACCAACCATGGCATTAAAAGGTAGATTGAAACTTTAAAAGCCACTCATCTCTACCAACCAACCAATTTTCTCTTAAGCAACAAGTCCGAATTAAATATAAATAAAAATTACCTAAAAAATTTATAAATTTTAAACATCTAATTTGTACAAATTTAATATACATAATATTTTAGTTAACATTAAAATATTTACCTGTCAAATTAATGAAATTTAATAAATCTACATAAATTGTTAACAAAAAATCATTTTACCAAAATATAAAGTGTTAAGTCTTTTCATATTGTTTAAGAGAAATATTAGTAATACAATTTGTAACATCCTTTTTTCAAAATACAATTTTTTTATCATTGACACAAATTCATTAAAATCATTACCATTTTTTTTGTGAAATTTACTTGCTTCTTGTATGTAGTAATTGTGTATTTTAGACCGACATATCTAACACTATTGGTAGATGAAGATTGAGTTCTGCAAGGATGTTAATAGGATTTAATTTTCTAATGATGCATGTGAAGAAAAAAATAAAATTTATAATCTTAAAAGTTAATTTGATGATTTTGGATGAAAATATCTTACTTTCATGATAAAAAGATTCTGTATTTTAGAATTTGTGAGTAGGGATAAAACGTGTTAAAACAAGCTTCACCACTGAAGCATGTCATAACAGTAAGAAGCAGTGTTTTAGTTCGAAAAACAGAGCCACCCATTTCCCCACTAGGAAACAGCCCGTAACATGTGTATGCTTTCTTCTTCTTCTTCTTCAGAGGAATCTCAATGTACCAAAAACCCAGAACTCAACTCAAACCCACATCTCTCTCTTCTCTCTTCACCCCAAAATGCCTTCTCAATCAGAAACTCCTTCTCCTCCCATCCTGGAAGCCCAACAAAACCTACAAGCCCCTCACCATCTTGGCCTCCTTCCCTCCCGGGCCCACCTCCGGCCCGGCCCAAACCCTAATCTCGCTCCTCCGCTCCATCCCGGACTGGGCCGACGCCGTGCAGGAGCGCGGCATGCAGAAGAAGCGCGCCCTCTACACCCACCAGAACTGGCGCGACCACCGCAGCTCCCTCCGCCACCTCCGCCACGTCTTCTCCAGCCTCTCCTCCCGCGTCATCCTCTCCCTCGTCCCTCCCGTTCTCTTCTTCACCGCCTTCGCCGCCACCATCGCCGCCTACAACGAGGCCCTCCTCCTCCACCTCCTCCCGGACTTCCTCCCCCTCCTCCGCGCCTCCTCCCTCCCCTACCAGCTCACCGCCCCGGCCCTCGCCCTCCTCCTCGTCTTCCGCACCGAGGCCTCCTACTCCCGCTTCGTCGAGGGGAAAAAGGCCTGGACCATCGTCATCGCCGGAACCCACGATTTCGCCAGACAAGTTGCCGCCGTCGTCGTCGACGACGACGGCGGCAACTTCGCCATCAAGCACGCGCTCTTACACTACATCATTGCCTTCCCCATTGCGCTTAAGGTTTCTAACCAAGCTTTTAAATTGCAGTATCTATGGTTTAGTTAAACTTACAAACAAATCCATAAGCATTTGTAGAGGAAAATAAGAAGGGAAAAATGAAAGGCTTCTTCATAAGTTAAAATTAGCTTATGCATAAGTTTGTAGAAGTTCTTTCATAGTAGCTTATGCAAAAAAAAAAAAAAAAAGAACAACAATTTTTAGATTATGGAGAAACTTATTTTGTTTTTTCTTAGGGTCTATTTGGATAAAGTTCTCCATAAGCACTTTTATGAGAAGGAAAAAATGAAATAAGTTTTTCTATTTAGCCTATGCATTTACTCATTAGCTTATGGAGAAGTTTATTTGATTCTATAAGTGTTTATAGTTAAGTTTATCTGAACAGACCCTTAGTAAAGGACAAAACCTGCGAGCAGTTCCATAAGTGTTTTTGGTGTTGTTTCTTAATCAGAGTTGGGGTTTCATTTTGGTAACACGCATAATAAATGTTTGCATGAAGATTATTAAGATGCAACTCTATTTCTTGATTGGAAAACAAACCAAAAATGCCTAAGAATATGTATCTAAGTTTTTTCCTTTAGTAAATTGTAGACAAATGCAGCTAATGTGGCTGATTGCAGTCACAGTGACTGTTTTCTAAAACCTAAATCTAACTTGTTGGGTTTCTATCAATTTGGGCCTTCTTTTTTTATGTAATGTGAATGGTGTTTGTGATTGGATTTTTAGGTTGGTAGTTAGTTGCAGTTGATAGTGAAACTTGTTTTTTGATTGCAGTGCCACGTGCTGTATGGTTCGGATGTTAGGAGTGATCTTCAGCATTTGCTAGAAGTGGATGATCTGGCGGTGGTCATGAATTCGAAGCACCGGCCTCGCTGCATTATTGAGTTTATATCGCAGAGCATCCGTTTACTGAAATTGGAGGAGTCTAGAAGAAATGCCCTGGTATGTACATACTAATTGGAATTGTTTGCAAGGTTTGTGTTGAAATCTTTGATTGTTAGCATTTTAGTACATGTTGAACTAGGCAGCATGGTTGCATGTGAAATTGTCAAGAATGTAAATTTGTGCGACTCCTCAGTAATTTGGTGAAGTTGTATTATAGATGTGGATTTGTTAACATATCAGCTCACTCTGGTAATTCCTTGTTTGTATAACACTTCCCTCATTGTTGTACAGGAATCAAAGATGACTTGTTTCCATGAAGGTATTGGCATATGTGACCAACTTATGGGTATTCCCATTCCATTGGCATATACTCGGTTGACCTCTAGGTTTCTTGTCTTGTGGCATTTGACACTCCCTATCATACTTTGGGATGATTGCCATTGGATTGTGGTTCCTGCTACCTTTATTAGCGCCGCCTCTTTGTTTTGCATTGAAGAAGTATGATCCTCTCCTTTACCTTAACTCCTGGACTATTTAATGTATCAAAATAAGTTGTTCTGTAATTTATTGATGGATGGATTCTTTGAAGGAAAAGTATAAACATTCACCCCATTTTGGGGTGGAAGGAAGAGAGAAATAGGAAGAGAAAAAGAAAAGTAGAGAGAGTTGATAGATGTGATAGATGATGTGATGAGAAAAGAAGAGTGAGATAATAGGAAGAAAAAAGAAGTGGAAATGAGATGGAAGAGAAAGTAATGTATGTTTATTAGTACTCTTCTTTGAAATGCAACTCCAGAGATTTTCTGGTTAGAAGAAAGCTAATCCAAAAATGTGAAAATGATTATTGTAGGTTGGAGTTCTCATAGAGGAGCCGTTTGCAACACTTGCACTTGATGATCTCTGCCAAAAGGCACAGAAAGATATCCGAGAAGCAATTGCTACCGGAAATTTAATTCATGCACGCCTTGTTGCAAAGCAAAATAGCCACTCTGAAGAGCATTCACCGAATGGCTGGCCTAACTCCTAGATGAAAGGGAACTTTACTATGAATGTCTTCAATTTTTGCCCTTGAGGGGGCTCTGTACTTGGTACTTGTTTAGCCTAGTTAATTGTAGTTAGGAATTATATCATGTAGTCACTAATGATAATTGTGCTACACTTGCACCAGCTTGACAAAGTCTATACCTCAAATTTTCTGGTGCTTTTGGAATGTATGTTAGTCACGAACTGGGTCTGTATATATCATAACTTCATAATTCATAATTATGTACGTATAAGGTCATCAATTCAAACCTTTAATTTTATAGGCCATCCTTTTACTTTCAGAAGAACCAGAGGTTCTAATTGGCATTTGCTTTCTCTACGGCATGTACATAAGAAATTGTTGAATGAATCAGGAGAGGATCTTTTCTCCTAAAGTCCGGTTCTATTTGATTTGTAGACTTTGAAGTGCTGTGTTCTTTTGTTGCTCGTTTTCTTCCTATTATTGTTTGGTTAGTAAATCAGCTGTGCGACACATCTCTAAAAGAGATACAGATTCATGTGTTGGAACTTGGAAACATAAGGAGAAAATGTTTTAACATAGCTCATTGATAAGTTGTTTTCATTTTTAAGTTTTCTAGGTTCAAACAAATAGAAATTATAAGGCGAATATGATGTGTCCACTGTACCCAAAAAATAAGACGTATATGATGTAAAAAGCCATGTGATCTCAACTAAAAAAAAAAAATAGGTCCAATGTCTCCATCAATGCAGGGGAAGCATGCCACAATCAATCTGGTTCTCACCTGAGCTTAATCAAGGATTTTTAATTCAACTTGCAAATAAACAATGACATTATTTTGAGATGCCAAAGCTACATTTCTCAAGCCACAGATTCATAATTTATAATTATGCAACTGTAGCATAAAAATAGAACACAAGTGTTTCTGGTAATTAAAAATGTAAGACATCCCATTCCAAATTCATGTCATACTACAAATCTCGGCAAGATTTTTATTATTAATCAGCAGCAAAAAACGAAGCAAGCTGTACCGAAAATAATTATAAATTGTTTAAAAAGTATCCTAATGATAAAATTGAAAAGCAAAATTAGAGCAAAATATAGACAGTTGTCAATCTTCTAGAGTCATAAACTTACTAAATCTCCCACAGTTCTAATCTATTAGCCTCTCTACAAAGAACAAACAGACGTTCAATTTCTATTTTTGAACTCTTGAGGATTCTAATCCACAAATAGACATCATTAATTCCATCCATTTCAAAGGTGCCAAATGCCAATTTTGAAAAGGTATCCATTGTATTAGTTAAACTATGAGGACTTAATTGGACAAGTTATATCCCATAACTCTGCTTTTTAATTGAAACAGAGGTATGTATTCTTGTAATTGCAAAAAAGATTTTTTTTTCACATTTTAGGATGTATAACTTTCCTTCCTAATTATAAGAACATTTCAACTAATTTACATCCCTTCAAAAAATAATTTAGTTCATCACATTAAATTTATCAATTATTTATATTATCATTACAAAATTATCTTTTTATCTTTTATCCACTTAATTATTTCTCATTTAGAGAAAGAGAATAATTAAGTAAACATACGTAGGTAAAAAAATAATTAATACATCTAGAAATTAGAAAATGATTTTATTAAAAAATAAACATTTTTTAAAATAATTTTATAATTAGACACAGAAGGAATATATACCTTAATAAGAAAGAGATTGCCAAGAAAGAGAAAGCATCATGAGCAGTAGGAATTGAACACTATTTTGGGGTCCTAAATCCAATGATTTGCACCCAACAAAAAGGAAATATTGCTTGGCACTAGTCAACACTAAGTACACAGCTGTGAACAACAAGTTTTAACTATTCACAATTTTAACCTTTTATAAATTAAAAAAAAATGCTAAGTTTGGATTCATGCTCAATCAATCAAATCATAGAACTAAATGAACATCCTAGCCGACCCAACAAAAAGGGGGAAGGGGTGTTACAGATACTCATTCAATCTTGTTTCTTGAAGAAATCTTCAAACACATGCAACTTTTTGAGAGGGGTGGATCTATTGGTATCCAGGATGAATTGTTATGATCAATGTTTTGGGGGAAAGTCATCAGGCAGAACAGAATCAGCAAGAATTTGTCTCTGTACAATGTTTTCATTTTTGCTTGGGAGTTGCATTCCGCTTGGATTCCAGTGTTGTGCTGTCTTTAAGTGCTGCTTGGGCTTCATTCTCCATCCCAAGTCCTGTGAGGGCAACAGATAGAAGATAAGATGCTATGTGCCATACCGGGGAACGACTTGTGCCTGCATCGCATCGTTCAGCACTTCCTGAGGCATGTCACTAATAAGATAACATAGACTGTTGGGGAAACCATTTTTCCAGCATCAATGAATGGCATATAAAACTTACTATGATTTATTTACATAGATGGTTCACTGTCACTAGTCTACATCTATACCATGTGCTTGAGTAATGCAAGGTACATAAATAATTTGTGAAATGCAAGGTCATGAACAGGAGAATTGAGAGTTAAGAGCAAGGTTAAAGAATAAACCAATTGGGGCAGGTGAATTTACCAAAAACTGCCGAGCATCAGGCCAGTTAAGAGCAAGGTTGAAGAAGAAACCAATTAAGGCAGGTGAATTTACCAAAAACTGCCGAGCCGAGCATCAGGCCAAGCATTGTTGCAGAATTTATAATTTTTCAGTGCTGCAACATACAAATGTTACTCCATTCACCCCAAAAAATAAAAATGACCATTTTCTATACCCTCATTATAATAATTCATCAAGGTTTATTTGAATTGCATAATGTGTTGTTTTACTCTGAAATAGAGAAACAGTGCACAAGCAAGCTCAAATCAAGTATTCTTTTTTCTTTTGTTAAACTACCACATGAACTATCCACACATTCAATGAAACTGCTAACATACACAGTTTACATTCCACATGAAACATGCAGCCTAATTTCAAGGTAACATCTGACTGGCAAATCTCTGCTAAACTTCAAGACAAGGTATTTGCATATAAGCAAAACCTTAAAGCTAAGAAAAATGTGAGCCCAGAAAAAATGGGAATAAAAATCGTTATTGACAATAACCTCAAGTTTCCACCAGCAAAATACAAGAACTGCTTTCTAATTTAGCCTACAGGAAATAATCCATTGGCAAAAATCATGACACTGAAACAATGATAAAAGGGAGTTTGTGGGCAATCATAATCCCGTTTACTAAAGTTTAAAATATCCCTCAATCACAACACTCTTATCTGAGGCCTTGGACTTCAAATTTACCACTTCTGCTCCTTGCTCTAAGCTCTTCAATGTGTGTAGAGGATCTGGCTCAGTATGTCCGTTCCAAACTGGCAAAATTTCTGTGACAAATTTGTTAATATAATTCTTCTTGATACCCTCCTTGACAAGATCTTCAAACTCACCAAAACTCCCCCTAATATCTAACAGAACACTGCATAATCCTTGACGATTACAATAATCCAAGATCACATCCAGATTTATTTGATCCAGAGCTACAGTTTCAATTCCTTGTTGAGCCACTTCAGGAGCTGTTACTGTTTTATTGTCTGTAAAAATTATCACTTTGTGAGTAACGCCATTGATGGCTAGTGGAATTTGATTTGAAGAACTAGGATCTTTATGTAATATAATCCGAATTGGTTGGTTGGCTCCAGGTTCTTGAGATGCAGGCACTGACAAATTTTCACTGAATAAGGAAGAAGAGATTACCACTGCATCATATTCTTGTAATAACCTTGAGTAGTATCCACCACAGTCTGTAACTCCATCCCCAAGTAAGTCCATAAAGTTTCCATTGACAGAAAGAGAATATCTACAATACAGGAACAAGCTGAGCTGTGAAATGCATGTTTATCTAAGAATTTAAACATATGCTAATCTACGAAACTCCAAAAATACACCCAAAGAACACCCATACACGAACCGTTAATGAAAAGCAAGTGGGAGTGTTGAAGGACAAAAGGAGAGTTGAATTACCGCAAAGTAAGGAAAGGCTTTCCGGTCAACATGCGATGAATATAGGGCTCATTGAGGCTCTTGCAGAGCTCTTCCTCTACACCCACAACAACTTCAATTCCAGCATCTCTCAATCTTTCCACCCCTTTGAAGGCAACTATGGGATTTGGATCCACCATCCCAACAACAACTTTTTTCACTTTGGCTTTAATTAGAGCTTCAGTGCAAGGTGGAGTCCTGCCAAAATGATTACAAGGCTCCAAGCTGACATAAGCCGTCGCACTTTGCGCCAAGTCACCAGCATCTCTCAGAGCAAACACCTGACAATCCCATCTCCCAACTGGACATATTCAGCAACAAAAACAGATTCTCTACCTAAATTCTAAGAAAGAGTAACATCTCACAATCAAAAACATGTTCCTCGGAAGTTTTTAAATTACAGTCGCGGTCACAGTTTCATCACATTCCTTGATATTGCAGGAAATTGTGGATAGATGTGACCAATGCGGCTACAATTGCGGTCACAAACACACCAAAAACCTTGATGTTGCGGCCTAAATCGCAATTGGGGACAGTCTTTTAAAACCTTGCCCAAAACATCTCCAATTTCTTATCTCAGAAAAATCACCATTTGAATTCAAATTAGGCTTATCACCAGTGTTTCAAAATCCAATTCAATGAAACCAACAGGAAAAAAGACCACAAAAGAATACATTATAATGTGTATACAATGAACATACAACAATTTTTTATTTTACTTTTTTTTTACATAACAATAGAATAATATATATATATATATATATATATATATATATATATAGAGAGAGAGAGAGAGAGAGAGAGAGAGAGAGAGAGAGAGAGAGAGAGAGAGAGAGAGAAAAGATAGGTACCTCGGCATGAGGTTGGCCTGCTTTAGGGTGGAAGCCTTGACCAACAACTTTGCCATCCTTTACAATAACACAGCCCACCAATGGATTGGGGCTGGTGAACCCAACAGCCTTTCTTGCAAGCTCAACACATCTTCTGATGTAAAACCCATCATCGTCATCATTTTCTCCATTGGAACCAGCACACTGCACCCTTAAACCATCACACCTACTCCTACAAATTGGTTTGTGAATCCCACAACTCAATTTGATTGCAACCTTGGAGGGGCTCAGAAAAGATGCAAAATTTGGAGGAGTGGCACTGATTGAGAATCTGGGCACTTGAAGAGTGCAATCTGGGAGTGACGGACACTGTGCTTGCATAGTGTTGTCGCTCACGGCAGGTCTGCGTTTTGTTGCACGTGAAATCTTCTTGTGGAATGAGCTACTCTGTTAAGTCTCCGTGAATAAACGACATGGAGCTTTCAAATTGATGGAGGAAACATTTAAAAATGGATAGATAGACAACAATTTTCGTTTTGAAATTGTATAACTCTAATAAATTTGTTTCTCAAAAATAAAATTTTAATTTTAATTTTTTAAAGTAAAAAAAAAGTGACATATATATATATATATATATATATATATATATATATATATATATAAAATACAATGCAAATGAATGAAAATTTCTCAAAGAAGATTGTGCTAATATATAATTTAATCTTTATTTTTATTTATTTATTGCATGTATCACATTACAATAATTATTTTAAAAAATAAACATAAATAAAAACAAACATAATAAAAATATAATATTAATTAATAAACATAATTTCTAATATAATAATACCTTACACAAATGAAACTCAAACAAAAATATAATACTATTAAGTTAATCTAAAAAAACATTGTACGGGTGTTAAAATCTAAGTTTGTTTTGGAGATATTAAAATCCTGGTATAAATCTTGATATAAGTCTATATTTAGAGGAAAATCATGATATTAAAATTGTGTTATGGTAAATTGATTGAATCTTTCCATCTTTTTTATCATAGTAAATTGCTCATGATAATAAGTTGCATTTCCTACGATAAAAATTGCTTTGATATTTGAACTTAAATAATTGAAAATTCTAAATATAAATTAAAAGTTAAAATTTCATATTATTTATGTTTAATATATAAAATTTATAAATCAGTGTCTGAAATGAAATGCACAATAAATAATCAATAAACTTCTAGAACGTCAACACTTCAAGAAGTTTCGAATTATAATTCGTGTTTGATACCCCTATTTTGCCTAAAATTTCAAAACATTATAAAAATTTGTCTTTGAATGATTTCAATAATGTATTATAACAACGGGTTGCATAATCTTCCCACTACACTAAGCGCCTTTCACATTTTCTCGATCCTTCCCGTGCAGGTGCAGATGAATGAAATATTTTTTGTTAAGTGATGAATTATAATAACGAAAAAGAGGAAAATAATACACATTAAATAACATATATCTCCAAAATGAGGTATAGTTTTTTTAATCTTTTTTTAAAAACATAATAATAACATAATCAATAAGTACCATAAACTTGATCACTAAATATATAAGCATTTCTGGAGTTCCATATATGAACCAGCAAATGGTTGCAAATCTTTGAGAATGCACATCAGTAAGGTTACAAATAAGCCACAGTATTAAATCTTGAGAGAGAAAAAATTCTGATGAGTATATTCTAGCAACAGAAACCAAATCCTTCTAGCTTTGATGCAGTCCCTGATAGCATGAAGATAAGTTTCTTCACCAGATATATCCACATAAATGACAAGAAAAATCCAAAGAAAAATGACAGGCTAAACCGAAGACAACTATTGATTGTTCCTAGAACTATGAACTTACAAAGTTAAATTTAACTTTCTTTGAAGTAATTAATATATCACATTTTGTAATTAAGCAACTTAATTGATCCCAATATTTTTTTAGAATACTAAAAATTTGGTTTCACCTATATTTTGGGACTGAATTGATTGTTTATTTTTTCTTTCCCATGTTTTGCAATTAAGAAACTAAATTGATCCCAATTTTCTTAGAATACAAAAAATTTGGTTTCACCAATATATTTCCGGACTAAAATGTTTGTTTAATTTTTTTCTACCCTAATCAACTTGAACAGTTATCCTCCGAGTTCCTTTTTGATTAATTGGCAACCCAACACTTCCAAATTTGATATCTAATATAGTTAAAAAATGTAAAACAATACCATGCAAAGATATATATCAGTACATTACAATACAATAACAATTTTTACATGACACTGTAGACAAATAAACCAACATAACACATAGCACAGAAAGATAGAAGGTATGCATGTACTAGTATAATAGCATTACATTATGCATCAGACCATGTAATTTCTAATCCACCCCACTGATTGTGAGGCACACCTAAGGCTCCCCACACAGCCTTGGAGGCATCAACAATGTTGTTGGAACAAGGGGGTTGATAATCATGATCTTCATCACATCCTATGGTAGAGTCACACTCATCAACCACCATGGCCACCACCCTTTTTCCATTTGCACTGATGGTGATGTTGTGAAGGCATCTACTCCTATTTTTGAACCATCCAGTGGAAAGTGCGATTACCGGTGTGTCATCAGAATGGTACTGGTTGTCACATTCTGAAGGGCCACCTCCATCTCCACCCTTTTCAAAACTATTCAGAGTGAGTTGGTGTGGCTTGAAACTGTTGGAGAACATTTGTATGTTGTGTACATCTTTCCTTGTACACAACAATCTGAATCATTCTCTTTGTTGCATTCTCCAGGAGGAGGCTTCTGTCCTGATTCTACCACTAGGACGACACTATTGGGCTTCAGAACACAAACAATTTGTTCAAATTAGAATGAGCAACAGAACAAAGGATGCTATTGATGCAGAAACCTTCATTTTGTATATGTTTTCTCTTTTCTATGTTGTTTTGCTGTGTGCTTGGAGAAAAGGGTGGCATTTAGATGGAGATTTATAGGTGTAATGTTCTCTCCCTATCTTATTTTTTAATTGTTTTTACTATATTTATTTTAGAAAGAGGAGTTTCGTTACTGAATGATTCTGCTAGAAAAGGACCACTATAGTACAAGCTTCCATGCATGCCTCAATACTATATTGGATTTTGGTAACAAAAATACATATTAAAAGTATATTTATTTGCATTATTGGTGATTGTATGTGCCGTCTAAAGTAAATATCCTTGCTTTCTTTGAACAATTTATTTGATCCATGTTTGACATGAAAATCCCACTTATCGAGTTCTAAGCTTCCAGCAAGTTGTGATATTTCAAAGCTGAAGCTAAAGGCCTCTATTTTGTTGTCACTTGGCTTTCCATAGTCGTTGAACCATATATGATATGGCATCTATATGATTATTTAATATTAAAATTGATTATGTGCTAGTGAACCTTAGGTGATCGAGTTGGTGGGCTGCTGGTTTAATTAAGAATTTAAGGTGAATCATTAGTACTAAATTAATTCTGCAATAATATTAATAATACTGTACGTATTTTTTTTTTTTTACAGAAATATTGTACTTATTAGACGAGTATGCTTTTCCTTGATTTTCTAAGTTCATAAATGACTACTAAATTGTTAATTTATACTAACTATATATTATTAATTTAACCTTTTATTCGAATTATAAATTCTCACTCTTTAAATCCCTATTTAGTTTTATTTTTTAAAAAAAATAAAACAAAAAATCCAGCATATAATACTTATCAAAGACCAAGTTCAGAAAATACTATAAAGATGTATAATTTTATTTTCTGGGGAAAGGTTATCAAGCTTGATTAATTAAGAATGTTATTGATAAAGGCTTGAACAGTATTATTCATAGGTATATAAAGTATATTCATAATTAAAACTATTAATTTTTTTTCCAGGCAATCTTATTGGATTTTCAGGAATGTAGTTAATTAGATTGCAGGAAAACGACACCAACACCGTGCATGTGCTCTATCGTGGAACCTTGAGATCAGACCCAATCTCCGACCCGTTGTATGAATTGGATTTCCACCTTTCAATCTTACATTTTCTATAAAAGAAAAGTGAAAATAGAAGACAAAAATACAAATTATTTTCTATCAAATAATTCCTAAATATTTATTTTGTATATATACATTATATTATAATTAAAATTCATAATAAAAAAATATTTTGAACGTATAACTTATATTTTAGATTCCTATTAAATGATTTATATTGTAATATAAGATTATTTTTAACTAATGATAATTGCTTTTAAACATTTATTAAAATTAAATTTATAATAGATATGTTTAAACAATTCAGAGGTTGCAAAAAAAAAATCTCCTAAAAAACTCTTGTTAAAGAAAAATTCCTAAATTTCTCTTATTAAAAAATAACTCGTAAAACGTTTTTATAATATTGCATCAGAATACTCAAAGTAGGCTTGAATATGTGGACAATTTTTTCATAACCGTAGTTAAATAAATAGAAGGATCCAATTGAAAAACAATTATAAGTTAAATTAAAAGTAATTACTTATATCAGTTGTTTTGAAATCATTTTTTATAATTTAAATTGAAAGCAATTCCTTTTTTCAAAATCAAATTTAAACTTACATAAAATAAGGAATTATAATTTAAAATTTGTACGCATATCAATGAATAACATTTTTAATTTACGATCATTGGTTGGCCAAAAAGTGAAATTAATTTAAATTATATATCACTTACAAATCTTTAGACCTAATCGACTTTCTACTCTTTTATCTTCAGCACTGATTCATCATCAGGTATTAGCATTTGATTGCCAATAATCAACTCTTTTATCATAACCGATGTAGAAAGTGCCTACTACAGCCATGTAAATACCTTTTCAAACCACCCATTTCGGAGGTATATACTTTGCTGAAGCCACCCATGTTCGTGAGTCCCAAGAACCCTGCACTTGATCATGGGAGCGTGTTTGACGATTGAGAGAAAAGCAAAGGATAGAATAAGCAAATTACCGAACGATGTTCTGTGTCACATCCTTTTGTTCCTTAATATATCAAGTAAGCAATGTGGACCATGGTTCCATTGCTCGACATTGAGTTCTTGAATCCAACCATGAAATTCTTCGAGGGCATCAATATATTATTGGATCCATGCAGAAGAAAAGATCACAAGATTCAGTTTCAAATGCAACAACGATCTTTGTTGCTCATGCTAGGTGGATGTGGATAAATGGGTCTCAGTCGTAGCCAGAAAAGTTGAACATGTGAACCGTACAAGCATGCTTTTCTGCGTCAACTTGTTCACCTGCACCACAATTGTCACCTTGAAGCTCAAGGGCCTCTCGGATCTCCTTATTCCCTGTGATTGTGATGTTCGTCTCCTTAATCTCAAGAGTTTTCACGTGCAACTGTGTGGAGATGCATTCCTGCTTCTCCTATGGTAGGAACGTATCGATCTCTGGCCCTTGAACTGCTTCACCTGAAGCAGAAATGAAGTGATCGTGAGTTGAAGATTGTGCGTAACTCTCTTGTTAAGTCTTCCTATGCAAATGGCCCTATGGCCTTGTTATACAGAGTGGTTGTGATTATGATTTTATCTCAGACTTCATGGAGAATCATTGGCCAAATATTGTGAAAGCGAAGGTTTATATGACAGTGTATAATACGATTTTTAAGTTAACCATTTTGTTTCAGACATTCTCCATGGACTGTGTGGTGTTGAATTTCTGTCATTGGGTGATTTTAGGGAAGAGATGGACCCTTCTATTCTTAATCTTCCAGTATTTGATAATTTAGTTGAGCTACAGCTTTTTCTTGAACACGCTGATTCCTTATTTATGGAACTTCTTCTTGCAAAGTGTCCTAAGCTTGAAGTTCTTGAAATTAATATCTTGGATGATCAGAATGGTGGTGTTAATCAGAGATGTTGATATCGTATTAGTGGTGGAGTAAGGAAGCACGACCTATCAATTGTTCCTTTTACACCTAAAGCAAACCAAGTTGGAATTTGGGAAATGCCTTAGTACTCCAGCTAGGATGTTGGTGAAGAATTGGTCAAGAGACCAGGTTGTTAATTAAGGGATATTATTTATGTTTTCTGTTTAAGAGCACTAATTTTAGGAGTTTTGGTTTTATTTTCTGTTTTGTGTCAGATCTACAAAGAACAATAATCTAATGAAATTGGCAAGTTAATTGTTAAAACATTGTCCATCTATTTTTTGCCTTTCAATATATTGTTTTCATATTATTTTTCTGCTTATTCTTTCCTTGTTACAATTATCACGTATTCTTGGAATTTTTAGTTCTTATTGCTTTTGTTTCCACTCAGTTTACTTCTGATTTCCATAGTTCTATTGTTAGGCTCAAGTGTAGGTAGGTAGTGGGTTTTCAGCTTTTACTCCACAAATTCCATTGTGTTTTTTATATTTGATTTGGATTGGATTTCACATGTAATTAGAATTTATCTACAAAATCTGCTCAGAAAAGCATTTAGTCCCTATTCTCTGGAATAAACTCCTTGTTACTTCAAGTAACAGCAATCCGTGTTCATACAACATAGTAACAGGTACATTGAGCATGGGTGAGCACCAGGAGACATTTATCTGAGTGTTAACATCTCTTTTCTTTACTCTTCTCAAACTGGAGAACATTGATGAGCGTATTATGAGGAATTTTCAATTAATAGAATTTTGGAAAGTCACTGTGGGGTATCGTTAATTTACCAATCTTTAATTTGTTAAGACTCTGTTCTGGTTGCTTTAAGCTTGTTTTATGCTCCAGAACATGTGGATAGCTCTTTTAAAATGTTAGATGCCTAAGCTAAAGCTGTGGAAATCTTAAGCTTAAGGGACAAATAGTATTATTCATAAATGCATTCCTATGTATGTATCTGCTATCCACATACATTTATGACTGAACTTCAAGTGCAATTTAATCTAGTTCTGCTGAAAAGAAAATAGCAAATATGAGTAAAAACAAAAAGAAAAAAGAAGGGGATGGATTCAAAGTGCTCCTTGTAGACATGAGGGGTTTGGACGCAAACAAAAAAAAAGTGGGCTGTGCTATGAGACACATGGTGAGAGGATTCTCCCCTGAACCAAACATACAGGCTATGAGACATGCAGCGAGAGGATTCTCCACTTAACCAAACACATTATAAGACACACGTGAGTGGATTTCTCAGCGAACCAAACACATTAGTAGACAGTCTTGTAGGTTACTTGTCAAAGAATCAACTTGTTTTTTAAATATCTTTATAAATGTTCTTAAAATCCTACAGTTTCATGTGTTATGTGTCAAATGTTCAACTAGTTTTGTAAATATTTTTATGAATGCTCTTAAAGTCTTGCGGTTTCGTGTGTTACGTGTCAAATGTTCAATTAGTTTTGTAAATATTTTTAATGAATGTTCTTAAAGTTGTGCAGTTTTATGTGTTACGTGTCAAAGGTTTAACTAATTTTATAAATATTTTTATGAATGTTCTTAAAGTCCTGCGGTTTCGTGTTAAAAGTTCAACTAGTTTTGTAAATATTTTTGTGAATATTCTTAAAGTCATGCGGTTTCGTGTGTTACGTGTCAAAGATTCAACTAGTTTTGTAAATATTTTTGTGAATGTTCTTAAAGTCCTGATGTTACGTCCAAAGGTTCAATTATTTTTGTAAATATTTTTATTAATGTTCTTAAAGTCCTACGGTTTCGTATGTTACGTGTCAAAGATTCAACTAGTTTTGTAAATGTTTTTATGAATGTTCTTAAAATCTCGCGGTTTCGTGTGTTACGTGTCAAATGTTCAATTAATTTTGTGAATATCTTTATGAAGGCTCTTAAAGTCCTTGAGATTTTGTGTGTGAATCAAAGGTTCAACTTGTTTTCTGAATATTTTTATAAATATTCTTAAAATCCTGCACTTTTTTCTGCCTTATACTGCAGCACTATCCTTTCCTCCTGCATTTTTATTATTAAACAAAAACATTAGGAAATTGGGGAAGATACTAAAAATATCTCCAGGACTGAGTTGGAGTTGGGGTTGTTTTTCTTGTTTTGTGCACTTCTCAGATGAATCCCTAGTTTTGTTACAAGGTGACTTTCTCTTTTCCATGACCCCTAACACAAAAATAAATAAATAAATTGAATTTTCCCTTTCACTCATTTGATCTTGGATTTAGGTCTCCCAGATTATTCAGCATTTATTTGCAAGATCAAAACTTTGGCAAACAATATGAAAATTGTGTTCCCCTTTGCTTTTAGATCTGGAATTGCAGTGATTGCTACGGTTACAATGTGTTTTCTATTTATGTGAAATTGTGGGAGCCTGGGGAGTATGTGTAAAGAATTTGGGAACCTTGCTTATGTTATACTTATGTGATTTGATGCAACTTGTGAATATATCTGTCTTACCCCTTAAATAGGATGAAAATATTATGCTTGAAGTTAAAAGAGTATTATTGTCTTTGGTATAACTTTTGTTTCTCCTCATGAAGCTCTTCAATTTGCTTCAGGGATCCGTATCCGATACCCACACCCTTGGATACTTTACCAATAATATCCAAACCCATAATAAAATTTATGAAAATCCAAATATAGGAACATGGAAACATTGTCCATTGATAAACCAAAAATAGAAAGTGTCCTCTTTATGGGTGATTTCAAGAAAGGAATAAGATTGATAGTACTATTTGTAAATAATAAAAAGTAATCTATGATAATAATGATTCAGATTTTTTTATTTATTTTTAATAATGTCCAAGAAAGTTCTTAATTTTTTTTACATGTCGAATCCTATATATTTTTAGAATAATTGGATCGTCGTATATCGGACACATATCATATATTTGTGCACATTTGCACACTCTAGTTGTGTTGTATGTTTTGCAATTAATGCCTGCAAAATGGAATGGGCATATTTTTGTAAATTGTGCTTTGTAAAGAAAGTGACCACATTTCACATCATGCTTAAGTCACACCTGTTCATGTTCTGTAGGGGGGTTATACTGAAAAAAATAAGGACATATATGCAGGTTGAAAGGGAAGGAGATTGTTTTTCAATAGCTAGAAACTTTATACATTTTTGTAGGCAGATATTTCATTCTTCAACATGTTCTAAACGCTTGTCAGCTTGCACATGATTTCAGTCTGCAGTCTGTTTAGTGAGGCTTTTAAGCCAATTGAAGTGAATATAAAAGTTCAAATCACATGATTTGTGCACTGTCTTAATGTGAATGCTAAGCCTTAAAATTTTTACAGAGCTGATCACACAAAACTTGATCTTGTTTGTGTCTTGACATACAGCCTTTGAGATTTGGGACTACCATGACATTACTTTCAGTTTGGGATCATAATGGCTAGATTATTTTGTACAATGTATACACAAACGAGTTGAAATAGCATTGAAATTTTGATCTGATAAGAGTTTTACCAACATTTTCCTTTTCTTTTTCAGGTCCTTTGTACTGTATACAATGGAGCATGTAGATAAAGGAAAAGAATCATCAAATAGTGACAATGAAGTAGAAGCCACAAATTCTCCAATTATTTGTGGCCTTCCAGATGATATTTCTCTTATGTGCCTGGCAAGAATTCCTAGAAAATATCATTCTGTCCTGAAGTGTGTCTCAAAGAGATGGAGGGACTTAATTTGCAGTGAAGAGTGGATCTGTTATCGCCGAAAGCACAAACTCGATGAAACCTGGATTTATGCTTTGTGCAAGGACAAATCAAAGGAGATTTTCTGTTATGTTTTGGATCCAACTGACCCCATAAGATATTGGAAGCTCGTTGGTGGTCTTCCACCTCACATCTCAAAAAGAGAAGGCATGGGTTTTGAAGTGTTGGGAAATAAGCTATTCTTATTGGGTGGTTGTAGAGAGTTTCTAGGTTCTACAAACGAGGTTTATTCATATGATGCCTCCTCAAACTGTTGGGCTCAAGCTACTTCCTTGTCAACAGCTAGGTAAGTATCCTTATTTCTATTTTTTTGGGAAGCCAAGTCAGTAAGTGTAGGAGGAGATTAGAGAGATAGAATAAATCTGCTGGGATTTTCATCATAGATTTAGGTAGTGTTATTGCAGTTACATGAACCCTTGAGAATCTACGATACCAGCAAACTAGAAACAAAGCAACAAACTTAGTATTATTCTAGGAAATAAAAAGTTTTATATGTAATGACATCCAAATAATTCCTTGTCATGACTAGTGACTTCTATCTGTCTTGTGTTCTTTTATGAATGAAAATGGGAACCGGGATAAAGGAGGAAGGAAACTGATGCATGTATCAAGAACTAATTCGGCATCATGCTTTCATAATATGGTCAAAGAAAAATCTGCTAATTTTAGCTGTCTATATTTTTCTATTAAAAATAAAAACTGCATGTTGTCCTATTCGGTCTTAATTTTAGCCCTTACTGCACTGTAGAGATCACTATTTTCTTCTACAAAAAATTTCAGGTACAACTTTGCTTGTGAAGTTTTGGATGAAAAACTATATGTTATCGGGGGAAGTGGTTCAAATTCAAGTGATCATTCTTGGGAGACTTTTGACCCTTTGACAAATTGTTGGACATCTCAGACAGATCCTAAAATTGTTTCTGAAATTAAACATTCAGTGGTTCTTGATGGGAATATATACGTTCGATGTGCCAGATTTTGTGCAAATCCTCGTGTATTTTCTGTTGTCTATAAACCATCTAGTGGCACATGGCAGTATGCAGATGATGACATGGTTTCAGGATGGACAGGTCCTGTAGTTGTTGTTGATGGTACCCTTTATGTCTTGGATCATAGTTTGGGAAGAACTAGGTTAATGATATCACTTAAAGAAGGACGCGAGTGGATACCCGTTGGAAGGCTATTACCTTTGCATACTAGACCACCCTTTCAACTTGTTGCAGTTGGTAAAAGCATTTTTGTTGTTGGGAGAGTGCTTAGCACTGTGGTTGTTGATGTTGGTGATTTGGGGAATGAGGATCAGGTGATTGTGGGTTCTGCTGTACCCGGATTATTATTTGATGTCAATGTATTAAGTGTTAAATGCTTGTCAATCTGAAGCATTATGTTAAGAGACATGTATCAATGTTGCATGATACTTTTTTCTTTTCATATTACAATGATAGTACTGAAGTTTGAACGTGTGACTTATATGTAAATTACTCTAATCCGGCATTTGCATTGTCAATCCTAGTGGTATGTTGCATAATTGGGACTGTGTTTGTACTTATTTGCGTGGGTTACTCTGTTTGACTACTTTGTATTTCTTGGGTCAGTCCACTTTGGGATAAAGTGATATTTTTAGTCACAACTTCATTCCCAAGTCAAGGATCGATCTCCATTGCCAACAACTTTGGATTGCCAAAAATATGAATCTTAATAATCTCATAAATTGTGTTACAACAGTTTCCTGCAGTATCTCCTTGCCCTGCTCTATTACTCCCAAAATTTATGTTCTTCGTAATTGCTCACTTGGCTTTGCAATCTTGAAAGAATCTTTTACAATGCTCTAAGTAACAATAACAACTTTCCGTTTAGAATAAAAAAGTAAATGACAAATACTTTAAGTTGATTTTTCATTTATAAAAAAAAAATCAATCATATAGTATTAAGCATTTTCACATAAAATAATCGTGATGAGAGTGTTTCTCACTGAAACAAACATGATAAGACGCATAATCAGAGACTTCTCTATCGAACAAAACATGCTATAAGACATGCAAAGTGAGGTTTCTCCACAAAATGAAACATGCCATGAGACAAGTTGGGAGAGGATTCTCCACTAAATCAAACATGCTATGAGACACCTGGTGAGAGCATTTCTCTACTGAACCAAATGCATGATAAGACACGTGGTGAAAGGATTTCTCACTAAACCAAACATGCAATTAGACAGTTGATTTTATTATGTTATGTGTCAAAGGTTCATTTTGTTAAGTGTCAAAATCTTGTTGTTTTTGTATGTTACGAATCAAAGGTTTAACTAGTTTTGTAAATATTTTTATAAATATTCTTAAAGTCTTATTGTTTTTGTATGTTACGTGTCAAAGGTTCAACTTGTTTTATAAATATTTTTATAAATATTCTTAAAGTCTTACGGTTTTGTGTTACATGTCAAAGATTTAACTTATTTTGTAAATATATTTATAAATATTCTTAAAGTTCTACACTTTTTTTCACTAAACCAAATATGCTATTAGACAGGCATAGACAAGATTCTCTACTAAACCAAACACTATATAAGACATATGGTGAAAGGATTTCTCAACCAAACCAAACACACTAACTATTAGATGGTTTTCTATGTTACATGTCAAAAGTTTCTAACTTTTATAGCATCCTTGTAAATGTTATTAAAGTACTACAGTTTTTCTGCCTTATACTGCGGCACTATCCTCTCCTCCTACAATTTTTATTATTAAAAAAGGAAAAAAAACATTAGGAAATTGGGAAAGATACTAAAACTTTCCCTGGAACTGAGTTGGAGTATAATTTTTTCTTGTTTTGCGCACTTCTCAGATGAATCCCTAGTTTCCTTACAAGGTGACTTTCTCTTTTCTATTACCCCTAACACAAAAATAAATAAATAAATTGAATCTTCCCTTTCACTCATTTGATCTTCAATTTAGGTCTCCCAGATTATACAGTGCAAGATGAAAACTTTTGCAATCAATGAGAAAATTGTGTTTCCCTTTGCTTTTAGATCTGGAATTGCAGTGATTGCTTTCAGTTACGATGTGCTTTCTATTTATGTGAAATTGTGGGAGGTGTGTGTAAAGAAGTTGGGAACCTTGCTTATGCTATACTTATGTGATTTGATGCAACTTGTGCTTTGATCTCCTTTTCCCCTTAAGTAGGATGAAAATATTTTGCTTGAAATTAAAAGAGATGTTTGATATAACTTGATAAAAGAAGCTTGTTTCTCCTCATGAAGCACTTCAATTTGCTTCACAGATCCTTATCCAATATCAATACTCTTGGATACTTTACCAATACTATCCAAACCTATAATAAAATTTATGAATATCCAAAAATAGAAATATGGAAAATTGCCAAAATTAAAAATTGTCCTCTTTGTGGATGATTTCAAGAAAGGAATAAGATTGATGATACTATTCCTATTTATAAATAATAGAAAGTAATTTATGATGTAACGTTTCATACTTTCTAATTTTTAGTTTTAATTTTTTTTGTTATATATTGAATCATATATATTTTTAGAATAATTGTACCGTCGTATAGGATACATATCATATATTGGTGCATATTTGCACTCTCTGGTTGTGTTGTATGTTTTGAAAATCAATGCCCGCAAAATGGAATGCTGAAGTCACACTTTTTCATGTTCTGTAGGGGGGTATACTGAAAAAATTAAGGACATATGTAGGTTAAAGGAGAAGGAGAGATTTTTTTAATAGCTAGAAACTTTAAACATTTTTGGAGGCTGATATTTCCTTCTTCAGCATGTTAATAAACGTTGGTGATCTTGCACATGATTTCAGTCTGCAGGCTGTTTAGTGAGGCTTGTAAACTGATTGAAATGAATTCAAAAAAGGTCAATTCACATGATTTGTACACTATTAATGTACAGAGCTGGTCACACAAAACTTGATCTTATTTGTCTTGAAACACAACTGGTAAGGTTTGGGTCTGCCACGGAATTTCTTTCAGCTTGGGATCATAATGGCTAGATGTTAGTCATACAATGTGCACACAAATGAGTTGAAAGAGCAAGTGAAATTTTGATCCGATATGAGTTTTACAAACATTTTCACTTTCTTTTTCAGGTCCTCTGTACCATTTACAATGGAACATGCAGATAAAGGAAAAGAATCATCAAATAGTGTAAATGAAGTAGAAGTCACTAATTCTCCAATTATTTGTGGCCTTCCAGATGATATTTCTCTTATGTGCCTGGCAAGAATTCCAAGAAAATATCATTCTGTCCTGAAGTGCGTCTCAAAGAGCTGGAGGAACTTGATTTGCAGTGAAGAATGGTTCTGTTATCGCCGAAAGCACAAACTTGATGAAACCTGGATTTATGCTTTGTGCAGGGACAAATCAAATGAGATTTTCTGTTATGTATTGGATCCAACCTTGTCAAGAAGATACTGGAAGCTCATTGATAACCTTCCACCTCAAATCTCGAAAAGAAAAGGCATAGGTTTTGAAGCTTTGGGAAATAAGCTATTCTTATTGGGTGGTTGTAGCGAGTTTCTAGATTCTACTGATGAGGTTTATTCATATGATGCTTCCTCAAACTGTTGGGCTCAAGCTACTTCCTTGTCAACTGCTAGGTAAGTATCCTTATTTCTATTCTTTTGGGAAGCCAAGTCATTAAGTGTGGGATGAAATTAGAGAAACTGAATTGGTAATATCAATCTGCTAGGATTTTCATTGGTAGAGTTGTTACAATTACTTGAACTTTTGAGAATTAACAAACAAAGCCACAAACTTAGTATTATACTTGGAAAGAAAATGTTTTATATGTATATGACATCCAAATAATTCCTTGTCATGACTAGTGACTTCTATTTGTCTTTTTTTTTTTGTGAAATATCGTTTAGTCCCCAAACATCAACTTTTTGATCAATTTAATCATGAACTTTACAAAAGGAATGGTTATCGTCCATCTTCACAGTGAAAACCATCTGTGAGGAGGGACGAAAACCACTGTTTTTCTAAAGTTCAAGAATCAAATTGATCAAAGTTAAAGAACAAGGATTATTACCAATTTTTACTAGAAGTACAGAGACTAAAAACTTATTTGACTCTCCTTTTTTAATGAATAAGAATGGGAAGTAGGAATAAGGAGGAAGGAAACTGATGGCTGTATCAAGAACTAATTTGGGATCATGCTTTCATAATATGGTCAAAGAAAGATCTACTACATATTTTGGTTGTCAATTATAGCTGTCTATATTTTGCTATTAAAAGTTCAAATACCATGTTGTCCTCGTCAGTCCTAATTTTAACCCCTACTGCAATTCAGAGATCACTGTTTTCTTCTACTAAAATTTTCAGGTACAACTTTGGTTGTGAAGTTTTGGATAAAAAACTATATGCTATCGGGGGAGGAGGTTCAAAGTCAAGTTATCATTCTTGGGAGACTTTTGACCCTTTGACAAATTGTTGGACATCTCAGACAGATCCTAAAATTGTTAATGAAATTAAAGATTCAGTGGTTCTTGACGGGAAGATATACGTCCGATGTAGCAGATATCCTGTAACTCCTCATGTATTTGCTGTTGTATATGAACCATCAAGTGGCACATGGGAGTATGCAGATGATGACATGGTTTCAGGATGGACTGGTCCTGCAGTTGCTGTTGATGGTACCCTTTATGTCTTGGATCAGAGTGCAGGAACTAAGTTAATGATGTGGCATAAAGAGAGACGCGAGTGGATACTCGTTGGAAAGCTATCACCATTGCCTATTAGACAACCCTGCCAGCTTGTTGCAGTTGGTAAAAGCATTTTCGTTGTTGGGAGAGTGCTTAGCACTGTGGTTGTTGATGTTGATAATTTGGGGAATGAGGATCAGGTGATTGTGGGTTCTGCTATACCTGGATTATTATTTGATGTCAATGTAACAAGTGTTAAATGCTTGTCAAACTGAAGCATTAATTAGTTTGTGGGTAGTGTTATGCTATGAAACATGCATCAATGTTACATGAAACTTTTTTCTTTTCTTGGTACAATCATAGTACTGAAGTTTGAACCATTGGCTTATATGTAAATTACTCAAATCCGGCACAGTTTGCATTGTCAATCCTAGTAGTATTTTACATAATTTGGGCTGTGTGTATTTGTACTTATTTGTGTGGGTTGCTCTGTTTGACTCCTATTTCTTGTTACATAGTTATTCTAAATATTATTTAAAGTATAATCAAGGGGTACGTGTTACTTCTATTTGACACTCAATTTCCTTTTCTCTGGGTAGGTCCACTTTGAGAATAAAATCAGAGATAAAACTTTGGTTATTGATTAAGGGACACATGTAGACTTTTGATTAGTAATCCACTTGTGTCAATGACTTTTGATTAGTAATCCACTTGTGTCAATGACTTTTTATTATCCAAAATATGACTGTTAATAACATTTTCTAGTAAATTGTGTGACAATAGTTTGTTGTACTATCTCGTTGTTCTGCTCTATTGCTCCCAAAATCTATGTTCTTCGTAATTGTTCACTTGGCTTTGCAATGTTGAAGGAATCTTTTGTGATGCTCTAAATAACTATAATAAGTTTACACTTAGAATAAAAAAGTAAATTGTAAATACTTTAAGTTGAATTTTTTATTTTTTAAGAAAAAAATCAAAATGTTGTTATTGATCCGCTGTGAATTTTTTAGTAGTTTTCAACTGGTTTTTATTAGTTTTTCGATTCTTTGACCAATTTTTCTCCAAAGCGGTTCCATGATTGATTGTCTGGTCTGATTGACTAGTCCAGTCTTATTCTCAAAACACTAGAGAACCACAATTAAGCAGGAAACAAATTTAGCAGGGTGTTAATAGGTATACAAGAAAGACCATATTTTCGTATATAAAATAGAAAACTAACAAAGAACAATTAGGCTCTCTCATTGAAATGGAAAAGCATTACAATTGCTGGTAACAAGCCTAGACAGAAATGCTAAAAAAATATTAATCTTGAAACCTACCTTAACTAAGATAAAGAGGACACATACATGACTTGAAATGCAAGAAGTCTTTTGATTCAAAAGAAGAACACCACTTGTAAATCTGCCAACAGTGAGAAGAATGGTCATGTTGAAATACAAGAAAGAACAACTAAGAAAGAACGGTCAAACCCTTGACGTGGTATACCAAAACAAATCAAGAAAGCAAGGAGTAAAGTCTACTATACCATAGATCAGAAACGTAAAAACACGAGAACAAGAATTAAGCAAAAAGCAAAATTAACCAGGTGTTGATAGATATCAAGGACATTCCTTATTTTCTTAGGTGGGTAATAGATTTGTGGAATTTGTTTTGCAAAATATTATCTCTTGAAGTAGTAACAAAAAAAATAAAAATTACATATACCTATCCTTCTTAGGGGTGTAAGCGGGTCGGTTTAGGTTCAATTTGATCAAATCCATGATCCAATCCAATTAAACTTGAACGAATTGATTTCAGTCAATTTTTCAAGAAAAAAAATGAAACCCAACACAAGCCAACCCGTTTGTAAACGGTTTGGGTTGGATTGGGTCAATAGGTTAAAACATTAAATTTGTATGTTCTTCTTTAAAATGTAATGTTTTTATAAGCTAAAATTGTTATTAAATGAATTAGATACAATTGTTTCTTGATAAAAAAAATTATCAAAAAGAAAATTTGGTGATGCTAACACACCCTTCTCCACTAACTCTTATCTATCTATCCATGAGAATAAGAAATTAAGCATATCATATTCGAGACAAAGAATTTCAATAACCATAGTGAGGATGAATTCTAAATACTTTTTTTTACCCAAACCAATGAGACCTACTCTTTGTTAATAGATTCAAAATATTTTTAGAAGTCTATCTAAAGTGACTTTAATCAATAAAACCTTTGTCAGTTTGATCCTCATTAAGGATGTATTGATGCTTACTCAATTCAAGTCGATAAGTCTATGTAATCAATAGTCAATAGTATTTGATTTTTAAAAATTTAAAAACTATATTATATATTAATAATAATAATAATAATTTAATGCAAATTAACGGGTCAACGGGTTAAGATATTAAAACTCGTGACCCAACACAAAACTCAACGAGTTTGATTGGTTTGGTTCGGGTCCGACTTAAATACAAAAATTATCCAACCCAAACTGTTTGGATGGGATTGGGCCAATTCAGTTCGCAGGTGAACCACACTCATTTACACCCCTAATCCTTCTTACCTAATTTCAAAATTGATTATCATTTTTTTTATTTCTCAACTTAGTATTAGATATAAATATACCTAACACCTATGGAATCTTAGTAATAAAGGACAATAAAAGAAAAGTTTAAGAAAATTACATATGTTTTTCCTCCTTTTGAAAAACATATACATGTCTCCCTCGAGATTTAAGGAAATTATATATGTCTTTCTTGATATTTAAGAAAATTACACATGTCTTTATTTTGTTTTTAAAATCTACACAAATCCCCTAAATATCATCTGAGCATTTGATACTAATAAGTCACATCAGTTGACAACTTTGATTAAAAAAAGTTTAAAAAAATGATGTAAAAAAGTTGAAAAACCTAACACTTCGTACAACAACATACATGTAAGTTCGAATGTATCCGAACCTAGCTTGGGACAAAAAGTAACAAATTTAAATTTTGCAAGTATAAAAAATGAATAATTTTTTTGCAATGATGGATTTTGAACATTTTCATATTTATGAGGACGAAAAATATATATATATTTTTTAATCAAAATTATCAACGCACATAATTTTTTACTATCAATATTTAGATAACATTTAGAGGATTTGTGTAGGTTTTAAAAACAGAAAAAAAAAATATGTGTAATTTTTTTAAATCTCATGAAGAAAGACATGTGTAATTTACTCCAAAAAAAACCTCACAAGATCAATATAGTAAAGTGAGTATATGTTTTAATTAAGGGTTTCTCACCAAACCAAACACGCTATAAGACATGCAATGAGAGGGTTCTCTATCGAACCAAACATGCAATGAGAGAGTTTTCCACAAAACCAAACACGCTATAAAAGATTTCCACTAAATCAAACACACTATATCACATCACATGTAATAAAAGGATTCTCCACCAAAACAAATGCTCGATGAGACAAGTTTCATATATCATATCTTGCAAGTTCAACTTGTTTCATAGATATTTTTATAAGTGTTTTTTAAGTCCAACACTTTTCCTACCTTATACTGTGGGGCTATCCTCTTCTCTACACTTTTATCATAAAAAACAAAGAAAAAAAAGAATAATTCACCATTTTAGTCCCGGAGCGTAAAACGTTGTTATATTAGCTCTTGAGTGTGATAAAATTTTTAAAAAAAGTTCATATACATAACTATCTATTATCACTTTAGTTTGTTGAATATGTTAACATTATCTCTTAAATCACCGGACTTATTAATTTTGGTCCACAGCAAGTAGAAATTATATTTTTAAAGACTTTTATATTTTATTACTTTTAGACTAGATAGTCTAGAGTGAAAACACCTTACACTTTCAAACAACAAAATCTAAATGTCTTTTCTTTTATAAAAAATAGGGTAAATAATTATTTTTGTTTTTGAATATATAAAACGTTAACAAATTCATTTTAAAAAGATCAAAATTTAAATTTTAATCGTTAAAAGTGAAAACAGTGCAACAAATCTATTCATCTAATAATTTTGTCTGTTACCATTAATGAAAGAAACTACATGACATATTCACGGATGAATTTGTCGAACACTTTACACATCTAGGAAGAAAAATGATTATTTTTTTAAATGTGTAGAATGCTGACAAATTCATCTATAAACGTGTTGGGTAGGCTCTTTTGTTAACGCCACTGAATTTGTGGAATTTTTTTCACTCTCAAAAACTAAAATGTAATTTTGACGAATTTATTTGCTCTGCATGAATGAAAATAACTATTTAACCAATAAAATAAATAAAATAAAATATTAAAACGGCGAAGATAGTATATAAGTATATCTTGGACTGGGTTAGAGTTGTTTTGGTTTCGCGCACTTATCGGACGAATCCCGACTTCCATCACAAGGTGACTTTCTCTTTTTCATTTCTCCCCTAACACAAAAATAATCGATTTTTTCCTTTCACTAATTCGATCTTCGGTTATGTCTCCCGGATTGTTCAGCATTTACTTGCAAGTTTGAACCTTTTGCAATCGAGAAAGAAAAAAAAATTGTGTCCCTTTTGCTTTTAGATCTGGAATTTGCATTCGTTGCTTTCGGTTACGTTGTGTTTTTCATTTATGGGAAATTGGGGGAAGGTTTGTGTACTGGCGTTATTTTTCTCTTACTTCTTCTTGAATGGGTTGTTTCTTGTTTTGCATTTGGTTTAGCTCTATTTTTGTAAAAGAAAATTCAGAGAGGGGGTTGAAGGTTAGGTTGAGAAACTGAAATGTACTGGGTTTTATTTTAGGAGTACATTTTGATTTTTTTACTCTGATACTGAGAATGATTATTAAGCATGTGATTGCAATTTGATGGTTTCTTCATCCTTGTTATGGATTTGTGGGCAGTTGGGAACCCTGCTTATGTTTTGCTATGTGATTTAGATGTAACTTGGTAATTGATCTTTTTTGGCCCTTAAGTAGGATGAAAATATTATGCTTGAAGTTAAAAGTGTAACATGTTTGATATAATTTGATAATAAAAAAAAGGAGTTTGTTTTCTGGTTGTGTGTTTTGAAAACTAATGTCTGCAGAATGGAAAGGACGTATTTTTGTAAATTGTGTTTTATAAAGAAAGTGGCCAGATTTCACATCATGATTAAGCCACACGTGTTCATGTTCTGTAGGGGGGTATAATGAAGAAATTATGGACATATGTATGCCCAAGGAGCAGGATTTTTTTCTAGCTAGATTCTTTAAGCAATGTTGGAAGCTGATATTTCATTATTCGATACTTTTAATTAAACGCTGGTCAGCTTGCACGTTATTTCAGTCTGCAGTCTGTCTGTTTAGTGTGATTTGTAAGCTGATTGCAGTGAATTTAAAAAAAGGTCTAATCACATTATTTGTTCACTGTCTTAATGTGAATGTTAAGCCTTAAAAATTGTACAGTGCTGGTCACACAAAACTTGACCTTGTTTGTTTCTACACTTGACACACACCCTTTGAAGTTAGGATCTGCCAAGTTGTTTATTTTGGCTTGTGATCATAATGGCTACATGTTTGTTGTACAATGTACAACCACAAGTGAAATTTTAATCTGATAAGAGTTTGACCAACATTTATCCTTTCTTTTTCAGGTCCTCTGTACTATACAATGGAGCATTTAGATGATGGAAAAGAATCATCAAATAGTGTCAATGAAATAGAAGCCACTAATTCCCTACTTATCTGTGGCCTTCCAGATGATCTTTCTCTTATGTGCCTAGCAAGAGTTCCTAGAAAATATCATTCTGTTCTGAAGTGTGTCTCAAAGAGATGGAGGGACTTAATTTGCAGTGAAGAGTGGTATCATTATCGCCGAAAGCACAAACTTGATGAGACCTGGATCTATGCTTTGTGCAGGGACAAATCGAATGAGATTTTCTGTTATGTTTTGGATCCAACCACCTCAAGAAGATATTGGAAGCTCCTTGATGGTCTTCCACCTCACATCTCAAATAGAAAAGGCATGGGTTTTGAAGCTTTGGGAAATAAGCTATTCTTATTGGGTGGTTGTAGTGGGTTTCTAGATTCTACGGATGAGGCTTATTCATATGATGCATCCTCAAATTGTTGGGTTGAAGCTGCTTCCTTGTCAAATGCTAGGTAAATATCCTTATGTCTATTCTTTGGAAAGCCAAGTCAGTAAGTGTTGGAGGAGATTAGTGAAATAGAATTGGTAATATCAATCTGCTAGGGTTTTCATCATAGATTTTAGGTAGATTTCTTGCAATCTTGCTTTTACTTTAATTTTTTGAGGCTTGTGGATACCAGAAAACTTGTAACTAAGCCACAAACTTATAATTATATTTGGAGAGAAAGTTTTATATGTATATGACATCCAAATAATTCCTTGTCATGACTAGTGACTTCTATCTATCTTACAACAACAACAACAAAGTCTTACCCCACCAATTGAGGTCAGTTTCATAGATCACATAACACCATTCGACTTGGTTAAAGCAAATTTCAGCAATGTTATTTACCATGAGATCTCTCTTGATAACTTCTTCCAATGTCCTCTTGGCCTCTCTCTTCCTTCTCACAAGACCTGTTTATTAAGCTTGTCCATATTTTAAGAAAAATGAATTTAGAATTTTAACTAGAGCTGGAAATGAATTTACAGAATTCTGACTATATGTCCTAATTCTTTGCAACACCCAAAGATAAGTTAAAATTTTGAATTATAATTCCCATTCTGTCATCCAAATTGAATCTTAGGGATTTATGCCTTACTTGTTTAACCTTGTTAAGAAACAAAATTTCTCTTCATTTCTAAAACACAATTATCTTTGTGTTGTAAATTCACTTTTTCCCTTTCAGAGCTTTTTTCAAGCCTGAGTTTTAAGTATTTCATCAAGAACTAATTTGGCATCATGCTCTCATAATATGGTCAAAGAATGATGTACTATATATTTTGTTTGTCAAATTTAGCTGTCTATATTTCACTATTAAAAAATGAAATTGCATGTTTTCTTCATGTCTTATTTTAGCCCCTAGGGCAATGTAGAGATCACTGTTTTCTTCTACAAAACTTTCAGGTGCTACTTTGCTTGTGAAGTTTTGGATGAAAAACTATATGCTATTGGGGGATTAGTTTCAAATTCAAGTGATAATTCTTGGGATACTTTTGACCCTTTGACAAAGTGTTGGACATTCCATATAGATCCTAATATTGCTTCTGATATTGAAGATTCAGTGGTTCTTGATGGGAAGATATACACCCGATGTGCCAGACATACGGATGTAGCTCCTCATGCTTTTGCTGTTGTATATGAACCATCAAGTGGCACGTGGCAGTATGCAGATGCTGACATGGTTTCAGGATGGACAGGTCCTGCAGTTGTTGTTTATGGTACCCTTTATGTGTTGGATCAGAGTTTGGGAACTAGGTTAATGATGTGGCATAAAGAGAGACGCGAGTGGATACCTGTTGGAAAGCTTTCGCCTTTGCTTACTAGACCACCTTGTCAGCTTGTTGCAGTTGGTAAAAGCATTTTTATTGTTGGGAAAACGCTTAGCACTGTGGTTGTCGATGTTGGTGATTTGGGGAATGAGGGTCAGGTGATGATGGGTTCTTCTATACCTGGATTATTATCGGATTTCAATGTAATAAGTTGTAAATGCTTGTCAATCTGAAGCATTGTGTATTATTATGTTATGACATGTATCAATGTTACATAATTCTTTTTTCTTGGTACAATGATAGTACCAAGGATTGAACTTATGACTTTATGTAAATTACATGAATCTTCCATAAATTGACAATCCTAGTGGTGTGGCATGATTTGGAGTGTTTTACTTGCATGTGTGGAATGCACTGTTGGAGTCCTGTATATTTCTTGTTACATAGTTACGCAAAATATGAATCTGAACAAGTTATTTTTATAGAAGAGTGCACGAGTAATAATTTCTAATATTTTTCTTCTAATACATCTATTGTTTAAAATTTCTTAAAAATTAGAAAATTATGAATGAGGTTCATTAAGGAGTGAGATTTACATAATTTTGTTCTCAACAAGTTTCAATTAATTGTAGAATGTGTTTAAAAGAATATGTTGTTAAGGGTTTGTTTACCTTGAGAAAACATTTTGTTTTTATTTACTTTTTTCATTTGTAACTACCAAATTGTCATTTTGTTTTCAATTTGTTTCCTGCTTTTAAAGATTTGTATAGGAAACAATGAAAACAAGTTTCTTTGTTTAAAGGAAACAGATTTATGAAAATTGAAAACAGATACAAAAAAATGTGGCATTTTTTCTAATTAAAAATGAAATCAGAAAACAAAAACAGAAGTAAACATTCTTTGCTTTTCTCCTTGACTTGTACTACTACGGTCAAAATTATGAACATTTTTTGTATAGGTTCTTTATGAGCAATTTTAAAGAAGTTGCTTTGTTAATCCCGAAGGCTTCTTTTATGACACTCTAAATAAATCACGTGCCTGATGTGCCCTTCCAAATTCTGAATATGCTAACTTGATTGGCGAATCAAGTTTCATTAATATCTGCACCTGTGATGCACACCCAAGCTGTTGATAGAGCCATTAAACCGGTTGAGAAGGCGCATGGTAAAACCAACAAATGAGCTAAGCAGTTAAAAGGATAGTTACGGCGGAGTAAGTAGTGATAGTTGTATGCAAAGTGTGCTAAGTGTACATTAAATAAGAACTAAAAAACCTTTGCATAAGTATTGTTGGAAGATTACTCTGTTCATTAATTTGGTTAGAAATTATATATTTAAGTTTATGCGTATAAAGTAATAATTTGTTCAGAAAGATCAATATCTAATTAAAGATTTCAATAGGGACTAATCTTTACATTCGGTTGAGATACTTCTAATTTATCCATGAAATCAAAACACAAGTTAAATTATATAGATTATGAAATAAGGTGTTATTTTGATAAATTTCTCTTTATGTATTTGTAGGAGAGAAAAATAAAAAGATAAAATGAATTATGTATAACTTATGCTCCTAAGCTATTAGATAAAAGAGTTCTTGTAAAAATTATGTGCATAAGTTTACTTTAATTTATAAGAAAAACTCAATTTTTATACTCTTATTTTATTCGATTATAAGTGTTTTTGAAAAAAAAATTACCCAAACAAAGTGATAATGTGAAATCTTTCCATTGGAGTAATAGTCCTCTTCCCAAGTTCTCTCATGCCTCCTTCATCTTCGTGTCTTTGCTTCGTACAAGAATATGCCACTCTCTTACTGGATAGTACCTTATACACACATACACAAAATCATGATCCTACATGCTTTTCTTAACCTAAAATATTCAAACAAAAGAATGACCACCAAGGTTATTTTCCTTCTATTCCATTTAAAGATTAAGCGTTTACTTCCATTTTATTCTCTATCACAAAGTTGTTGAATTTAATTAAATTACGCGGGTTAATATTAACTGATAATTTAAAATATTGTTTAAATCATTATTTACCAATGAAATTATTGAGTGTATTATTAATTATACTATACATTTTATGAATATTATAATTTGGACTTTGTTTAAGAGTAACCTTTTGATGAGTTACGTTATTCATTTTTATAATCTGTTTAAAGCATTATCAAATTCATTGTATAGTATATATGAAAGAAGCATTTTTAGAGCAATACAAAAATTTACATATATAATTTAGATACTAAGATGTTATGGTGATGGATACATGGAATTTTTTAAAAATAAAACTATAAAATGGATACATGCTAATCTGTGCATTTTTCAGCAGTTCATAACATAGATTTAATGGCTGAATTTCCGGGATTAATTTTCCTGGCTAGTCCTTCTTGAACCAATGATACAAGAAGCTGCATGATTAACAGAGTGACACATTGTAAGACAAAGCTGTATAGGGAAAGAGCCAAAATGAATTGATATAATCTGCTCATGCTTTACCTCTCCCTTCTGATTGAACATTTGGCCGGTGACAAAGACACGTGCACTATGGGCACTAGGAGTAAAGATCTGTACAGCAAAATGAATTAACAATCAAAATAACAAAAAAATTAATGGAATAAATCATTATATAAGTTAAATTTGTTGACTTTTACAATAATTACTTTAAAAAGTCATATCAACAATGATTTCTGATTAGTTGAAAGCCTAAAATTTTACCCTGCTAATACATAGCCATTAAATTCAAATAGTTCACAGAATGACAGTAAACCATTGGGTTCCTCTTTCATTTATATTTAGTAGAATTGATTTTGGTAAAATTAATTTTAAACAGATAAACATGGTTAATATGTTTGCCTAGACCTCAACCATAATTTTTTTACTGAAACATGTGTCACCACGTATGAAATTGATTTTTGTAGTAAACCAAATAGGACCCCAACTGATGAATGAGTAACAATTATTGAATATTGACTTGGCTCATTGATCATAAACTGAAAATATTTTTATGAACATGTCTTTTGCTGTAATTTCCTCAAAATTAAACATGAGAAACAATAACAAAACTAGAAACTCACCGCAAATAGCACCCATTCATCAGCTTTTACGGATCGGTGAAACCACATACTGAAATAAAAAAAAAAAAAAGTATTTAACAAAAAGCAAGAAAGCAAATTCATACCTTGAAAAACTTGTTGCACATGCCCCACATTTTCTAATGTTAACAAATAAACAACTTATCAAGAAACCTGTAGGATTCAGGTACTTACGAGTGGTCCAGACTAACAGAACGTGTCCTGAAACCCTTCTCACGGTGGGGATTCAAACTTACTTGAAGAAATATTAGATCTGAAGCATATGCCACCACACACCTGCAAAGTATGAAAAAGTTACGAAATACAAGAAATCAAACACCACTTCTTGAATTATTCAATCTTGGAAAACTTTACTAGCATATTTTTTAAGAATGCTAAAGAGAGTATTGCATTGCTACTCAAAGACAACCAGATTCAGGCAGTCTCACAGGGCTCAAATGGATGCAAGCATTGGCTTTGCACATCAGTTAAAGTTCTAATTGAGTTACCTATTCTGCTAAAACACTTGGAGAACCAGACACAGAGAAAGTAAATAGAAGATATGTACCTATGCAAGGCTTGATCATCTGAAAGTTTTCCCTTGGCTCTAAACCAGTATCTCAAACTGCAAACAGTATTTACACAAGTTCAAATAATATGTAGCATTTAAGAAAGCAGGAATTAAGGTTACATTTGGAAAAAGGATTTGGTGAGAAAGGAGGGCGATGCTCCCTTCCAAATCTTTCTGATCAGTACATTGCATAAATGCTGATTAAAAAAGTAAGTGAAAAATTACAGACACAGCATCAGGCTAACCTGGGAGGAGATTTTGTCATATTTGTTGCAGTTTCATATTCACATAATCGTATCTCTATGGGCCATGGGATGAATTGAGATGTAGCTACTTTGTTCCGATAGGTTCTGAGGAAAAGAATTTTGTCATTACATTACAGAAAATTATCATGCAGACTTATCAGCATAGTTCATGATCATACCACCCTTTGGCCAAAAAAGAAGTCTTCAGATTTTACTTTTATGTAATATGAAAGGGCCCCAAATAAAAACACAGTAAAAAATTTAGTGTTGACAGTGCACAAGTATTCAAAAGCTTATAGTAATATTCTGTGAAAAAATTTACGTCTATGACAGTATCCTCAGAGCATTCTGTGGATAACTATGTAACAGTGGCTCACTCAACCAGAATTCTTTAGTTTTTTAATACTGACACCAAAACCTGAAAGTCATATGCCAGTTTTCTTGCATTTTTTAATCAAATAAGTCAAAAACAAATTTCATGGGAAAATGTTTAAGGGCTTGTTTGGTCTGGGAAAACATTTTATGTATTTACTTCCTGTTTTCACAAATAATTAGAAAATTGTCACTTTGCTTCTTGTGTTCAAAGATTTGTATAAGAAATTAAAACATTTTGTTGTTTTTAGTGTTTCCTATATAAAATGACATTTTTGTAATTATGATTGAAAACAAGAAATAAAAAAAATGGTTTTTTTCTCAAACCAAACAAACCCTAAGTTTCCATCAATTTTATTTTTCATAATATAAAAATTCATAAAGAAACGTCATTTTGATAATATCCAAAAGGCAGATTTGTTCTTGAAGAATTTTTCCACAACCCAAAATATCCAAAACCAATCAGACACTTCAATGATTAAGGATCAGGCACCCCAACTTGGAGATTCCAGGTTCAAATCTGAAGCAAGGATGGATTAATGGGAAGGATATGGGTTTCCCTGTTGTATGACCCAAATCCCAATAGATCAAAAAACATAATTTACTTTCATGTGTGGCCTTTATATAGTCATATAGAACAATATTGCCTCAACCAAGTTTTTCTTTGCAATAAAACTTACATTGGTAAACGAGGGTCAGTAAGACGTCTCTCCCGTAGCTCTTCCATCGGCAGAAGCTATAAGTAACAAATTGAAAAATATTAATAATTAGAAAACCACCGAAACCAAAAAATCATAACAGGCATAAGCTTGTATCTTGCCTTATCTGGAGCAGGGACAGATGGTATAGCTACTTCTTGGTGGACCATCCCTGATTCTTCTTTCTGTAGATTAAGAAAATAACAATGATAAATTTATTTCAAATTCGGAACGAAATTCCTTGACTGGAGCAAGAGCATATATGTTAAAAGAACATGTCACAGTCATGCTGACAGCAGCCTAAATGAAGATATATTAACCATATTATGTTTTGCAGTCATGAAAAAAATTAAAAATAGACAAAAAGAAACTTATCATATGCATTGCACAGGTTAAAATACTAGTGTAGTACTAAAATTTGGTGTTATAGACTACATTCCATTAAATAGAACAAATAAGAAAATATATATAGAGGGGGGTGGGGGGCACAACAAGGCTAGGTTCACAACCACAGAAAATAAAGTAATTACTAAAAATTTAAAATTTTCTAAGTCAAGAAGAATATAGATTACTTGAAATGAAGCCATCAGAGTGAATATGACATTTCCCTTTTGAATTCCATCCACTTTCCTTGAAGCGAAGCTCTTTCCATCACGGAGACGGTGAATTTGATATGTAATTGGCACTGGAAAAGAAATATTCATACTATGTATAATTTGTTTATTAATTATAAGCTAAAGCACACAAATAAATTTGTAGTAAAAAAAACATGGTATAAGTATGATAATAATGGAATTCACACATCAGATTTTATAAAATCAATCATACAGAATATATGGCATGATTTAATCAAGTTTTTTTTTTTTGCACAACAATTTTTACTCAAAAGTTAATTATCTTAAAAGACCAACTATAGGATCTAGTCTCTGGAAGAAACCTACAGAAAGACAACACAAAAACTAGCTTATTCTCCAACAGAGCCCCGGGATATGTAATTCATGATAACAAGATCTAGCTCACATCAAATCATGGAGTTTAGGTAATGACCCATAAAGAGCTTGAAGATAGTCAGTATTTTTTTTTAAGAAAAAAGGGGGGAATTTCACTGGATGTTAGATCATAGATGCACAGCGAGCCTTTGAGACATTGCCATAAAGATAGATCATGGGACCTGTTTAGTGACACCTAATTTCTCAAAACCATTCATTGTTGAATGTGATGCTTTGGGGTTGGGCATAGGAGCTATTGCAATGCAGGAGTTCAGACCCATAGCTTATTATAACAAGGCTCTTTTAGATAATTCTTTGCTGAAATCAAATTACATGAAGGAGCTCCTGGCTTTAGTGATGTCCATATAATATTGGTGCCTTATCTTTTGGGCAAAATTCAGTGCTTACGACCAAAAAGTCTTCGCCATCTGTTGGAACAATGAATCACAACTCAATCAGCAGGACTGGTTAGTTAAGATATTGAGATATGATTTTGACAAGTGCATAAGGTGGGAAAGGATAATAATGGGGATGATGCTTTATTATGGAAGGAGAAAGGGGAATTGATGATTCTTATTAGACCAATTTGATTGGATGCAGAAAAAAATCAACAAGAAGAGATTGCAGATTCATTTCTCCAAAAAAGAATTTCTTCCTAGTTATGCTCTGGAACAGGGTAAGTTATTTTACAAGGTCTATTTGTGATATCATCCACTTCTAACTGGATTCCAGTTTTGTGTCAGAAATTCCATGCCACACCTTTTAGTGTGCATTCAGGGGCTTACTGCACATATAGAAGACTGGAAGCAAATCTGTGCTGGCCAGGTATGATGACAACGGTCACCAAATATGGTAGCAGAATGTTCCACATACCAGAAAAAGAAAATGAACCTTTCAAGTGTCATAGTTTATAAAGGTATTATAGGACACACATCTCAGGAAAAAGAGTAAAAAGAAGTAGAAAGGGAAGTCACATTCAGAGCATTGTCAGCAAAGTCAAGTGATTAAGCATGCTTACTGTTTAAATCCCCCGCAAGAATAAAATAGGCATGCAAACTATGAACAACCTTAAGACAGTCAACAGATTTTGAAGCTGCAGCCAGTGCCTGCACATTAAATTTTCAGTAATCAATATATGTATAAAAGGTGCCACTGACATGGGTAGTGTGCTTTAATATGGAAGATAAAGCAGTATGATCATACCTGTCCAATCATCTGCCCCCCAAACACCTTTCCAAATCTTGGAGCATCTGGAAGGGTAACTCCTTGGAAGATATCTACCTTCCAAAGAGAATAAAAAAATGCTTTAATTTAAGGCTGAATTCCAGGGTATTACTACATACCATCAAAGATACACCATATGTGTCAATGGAAATACCAAAATTTTACTATCAAAGAGAACCAGGACAACCACATCAATCTAGTTCTACTAACCCTTTTCTGATATAGCAATCATACATCTATCTTAAAAAATATTTAAATTGCTATATCATCTTTCCTTTTCCAATTTTCTTTTAATTTCTTATCTTCACCATATGCATGTTAGCATGTCTTTTCCGAGAGTCATGCACAAACAAGTTGTGAAAAGATTTGTGAAGGACAGAATTAGTATAGCGATGTATGCAGGCAGTTAAACATACAATTATTTTCTTGCACAGTTAATCACTCCATAAATGTCTTAAATCAATAATCAAATTAATGATATATATTGAGAGAACCTCAAGGGGCTCCAAATGCAATATATTCTCCACAGGTGAGCATGTCTCGAGAGAATTTTCTGCTCTCCAGATAGACTTTGGCTGCAGCAGTGTTGAGTGCACATGGGGAAGCACTAAGCATGTGAGCTGCCACATCAAACAATAAATGTCACTACAAGAGTGAATAATTCATTTCATTTAAGTGCATCTCAGGTGATTGCTTGTACACTCAACCTGAGGTTTTGACATTTGAAAGCAGTGGAACAAGAAACTAAAAGGGCACCTTAGACAAAGCAACAACATCTGCCTGGTGAACTGTGTTTGACAAACCTGCAATTTGCAAGTTCACACCATTCTCATGTCTCCGATAACAGAAAATAACTCATGATGACATAAACTACCGGACAAGTATGTAGCCTATGGCATGAAAGGAAAACACTTAAAACAAAAGCGCAATTTGAGAAATAAGAATGAAGTTTACTACCATAACCAAAGTAATCATATTGTTTCAATTGGAACTCTGGTCGATTTTCATCATTGGCCCTAGCAGATCCAAGAACCTCAGCCTACAAGCAATGAAACTAGATTTTCAGCGTAAATTTGTCAAATGAAATGCTACAGGTAAATACAAAACCATTCATGCGGTTTCACCCATAAGTTTAAGCTATTGGGATAGTTAGTTTGTGACATGGTATCTAAGCCTCTATGACCCAAGTGATCAAGAGTTTGATCTTTGTTTCCTATTTTAATAAAAAGTTAAGGGCATTTTTTACATGACAAAACTGTTTAAGTTTACTGTTTTCACTAGTAATTACAAAATTGCCACCTTGTTTTCATTTTGTCATCTGTTTTTGAAGATTTGCATAGGAAATATTGAAAATTGAAAACAACATATTTAAGAGTGCAACGGACAAAACTGGGGGGGGTAACAAATTAAACTCATTACAAGCAGGGCTGCAGGTCTCACCAAAACTGCTCTACACAAATCCACAAGCAATCCAATGAAACCTGGCTGTCTGGTTTTGTTTCTCTAAGGTCTATGGCATGAATATATAAGCATACCTCTCCATCCAATATGAAGTACACGCCATCTCCAGGTTCACCCTCGCGAACAACATACTCTCCTGGCTCTACACAAGAATCCATCAAAATCAAAAATTGAAAAATATTAATCCATGTGCAACTTCCAATTAATTATTGCATTCCTAAACATTATGTAAAAATTCCACTAACTAGTTGCACTAGCATAGGATGAATGGAATAACATCTTAATGAAAAAATTAAGAACGACTCTCCGAACATATAATTCATGGCACAAATTCCAATTTCAGTTTTAAATCACTGTCCACATTTGCAATCAGTACATTGCATTGCAGTTTCGTGGATTTCCGCAACCACTAACACTACCAATTGCCTAGCCACGTTACTGCATTTTCAATTTCAAGTAATGGAGCGCAATGCCTATTAATTATCACAATGTGACCACAACTGCAACAGCAATTTACATTTGAATCCGAAAAAAGAATGAAATCATTACCACAGTGTTTGACATCCACAAGTTGAGCTATCTTCCTCAGAGACGAGCTCGGAAGCCTCTGCAGAAGAGGAACGCCTCCGAGAAACTCAAACGCTGCAAATTACAAAAATCCAAAAACATCAAACCAAAAACCAACCAAAAAAAAAATCTCAGCTTAAATAATCTCCATCATCATGTCTTCATTGCTTTCTAAAAAAACGAGAAGATACCAAACACTGTCATTTCATGATTTCTCTTTTTGCGCTCATTGGAACTCAACTCACCTTTCTCGTTTTCCAATTTTTTCACGGAGCAATGCAATTCCATTACTTCCGATTTTCAATGGCGCAAACGCAATTCAATTCAATTCTGTTTCTTCTTCGGTTTTAGCGCTCGACACGCTCAATAGATGTACATTGCGTACGGTATATATACTGCGAAGGACGGTGTGGGATCCAGTGTGCGGCGGTGTGGGGTTAAGCGTGGACGCGTGCGGCTTCGACCAATAGCGATGCACCGATTGTGTAGTGTGCGAACCGGGTGTTGAAGATTCGGCGTCGACGGGGATAAAGGTGGTCGGTAGTTGCATGACTTAACATTGTGGTGGCCCACACCAGATCTGCCCTCAACCAAGCAGCAAGCGTAGGTTTTTTGTCCTTTTTTCTTTTCCAACAATATCCAAATTCTAGCCAACAATTGATTTATCCACGTGCTGCACAAAAATTTCCTTTTTATTATGATATTTCTTTTTTCTGATTATTACCAAAATTTAGGAAGAGTTTAATGTCCCAACTCAACTCACAAAATACTATTACAACGTCACACCTCTAGTGGGAGGTTGTGTTGTATACTAGATTTTGTCTTACTAATCCCTTAGATTGTCATGAATTTGTTTCAATTGGGCATTTCAAGTGATAATTCATGATTATTGTGAGAAATAATACTCATATATTGAATTGAATAAACCATCAATTATGTTTCTAAAATATTATAAGTATTTTTTTTAAGTATTAGAAATCATGTCAAATAGTCGTTCAAGTATTAAAACATTCCGCAAAATACCATTAGGATAAATTGACGTATATTAAATGCTTTAAGAACTACTTGTACAGGTTTATTACTTTAAAGACTATTTAATTAATGCTGCTATTATAAATGCTAGTCCTCTTTATCATTATCATATTCGTATATAGTGTATTTCTCTTTTACTTAATTTGAATCATATGAATATACATAAAGGTCAAGATTAAATGTTAATTATCACTTAAAATATCTATACATTTATTTTTAATTTTAGTTATTTAAATAAAGTATAATGGACTAATATTTATATAAGAAATTATTTTTTATTTTTTTATATGAAAACAATCATAATCCGCTTTAGTATAATAATGGACTAATATTTATCACATTCTAAATAAATATCATAAGTGCAGAAACTCGGCGTATAATCTGCTTTTGTGCGTGAGATCGTTATCTTTTCGCATCTCTCATGTCACCATGATTATTTTTTTTAATCATATGTTGGGAGACCATTTGATTAGCATGACCATTTTTTCAATCACATTTTCCATCTTTACTAATATGGGCCATTTCATTAGCATGGGCTATATATAGTTAGTCAAAAAAGTAACAATAAAAAAGATTATAATTGGATATTAGTATTTAATCAGCATTGGAAAAAAAATTATATTATTATTTCTGTTTCATTATAATTCTCTTATTGAGAAAAAAATGTTTTAAAATAATTGTTACTTTATCTTTTCAATATAACTTTAATTATTTTTTCATTTATATTTCTTATAATATTAATGATGCATAACAAAAATTATAAATAAATTAATGATGTTATAAAATTAATTCTGTAAAATAATTATTCTTTTTTATTTAATTATTTTTTTATTAATGTAAAATAACTTAGGACAATAATTAATTTGAAACTGAGGGATAATTCTTTGAGTAGGCACACCTTAGATGTTTGGTCCTTACTTCAAGTTTTTCTTTTTCGAGTGGATGAAAGTTATTTTTTAGGTTTTACATAGAGTATTTAGAATAAGAGTAAATTATATTAACTTTTATCGTGATTTGTTGAGATTTCACATGACTTATTTTTTTAATACTATTTACATAACCTCATTTATAACTTATAAGAGTGTATAATGTAATATGTTAGTTTTGTCTAGTTGTAAGTTAATTGTAATCGTCACTAACTCTGATTATTATAAATAGGTTTGTGAGGCAATGCCTCGGCACCTAATGTAACTATTCGTGTTAAAGTCAATAAGAGAAACACTTTCTTTGATTCTTATCTATAAAGTGAATAAAATTTTGTGAATCAAAAAGGAGAAATTGAAAGATCGTTTCCATTGCCAGTGAAATCTGGTTTAATCCCTCAAATAGAATAGCGTGCTAAATGTTTTGCATAAAATTAATCACATGATGCGAGAATTAGGAATCCACCTTTAAGAAGTGATCTGATAAGTGATTGCCACCATGGCTTGAGGTAGGTGTGATCGAGTGAAATGTTGAGAAGTAACCTACCCAAAAGAGCATTAAAATTCATGGAGTTAGTAAGCACAAAACAAAGAAAATAAAAAGATAGAGAAGTAGCCATGAATATTTAAGGGTGTGTTTGATAAACACAAAGTATGGATAAATAAAAATAACATAGGACAAATACTTAAGTTACAAAATAACTTTGTATTCTATACATTGTTTGACAAACAATAGAAAACACAAGCAAAATAATTTATTGTAATACCCTTTTTGGTATTATCTTAATTCATACTAATTATCTTAATACAACGATGATGGTGATGATGCTAGCTAGTATGTGGTGACTAGCATGGCAACAGAAAATGGTGATGGGATGATAGTAGAAGCGACAACGACAATAATGATAGAGGCGACAACGATGTAATGTCAATGGTGATGGATGACAATAATGGTGATGATAGTGGTGGATGGCAAAAAACATTAATGATAGTGATAGCAACAACAATAGTAATGGGTGTGATAAATACTACTGCAGTAGTAGCGACGATGGTGGGGAGAGAAACAAGAAAGACAAAATATAGGTGAAAAAATGAGTATATTTTTTTGTCTTATGGGGTTTTGTACTTAGGACAAAATCACATGGTTTCAATTTTTTTTACTCCTAATACACACTCTCTTTTCAATTTTTGTTCAAACTACACCTATTTGCGTAATAATACCCAAATTACACCCCTTTGAGTAGTCGGGACTAGTCACCCCAACTTCTGTACGGTGCTTTTTTTAATTAATTTTTATTTTAATTTAAATTATTAAAATAATATAAATATTATATTATATAAATATTTTTTTAATAAGAAAATGATATTATTAAATATAATTATTTTTCTTATATTATATAATTTATACAAGACTTTTTTTAAGTTAACATTTTATATTTTTTATAAAAAAATCTGAATTTTGTCTAATAATATTTTTGCTTTGATAAAAAAAATTAAAACTATTAATATTATTATTTTACTAAATATAATTTGTTTGTTTGTGTGATTAGATTTTTTTTAAAAATGATAATAATTTTTGTATAACAATTTATTTATAGAAGAACATTATATTACATTATAAATAAAATACTTAAACAATTAAATTTGTCTAAGGAAAAAACTCAAGATGAAGACATGTTGGGACAATTGTTTCTGTTATGGTCCTGTTGCCGGAAAATTCTATGTTTTTTCTACTTTCTCGTTCATTTTTTTCTTCGTCCATCTCAGTAGGAATGCGAGTTGAAACCGAACGACCTTTTGCAGTCCTCCTTCTCCTTGGATTAGGACCCCACTGATCTCCTTCATATTCTTGCACATTAATCCGTGTGACAGTAGACCAAATGAGTTGTTGTAGACGTGTAAAATATGTTCTAAAGTGAATAGCTACGACACATAGTTCATGGGACATTAACATATTCACCACAATCACACTTTTAGGATTGTAACATAACCCTAAACATTCCAAGTGGTTTGGGTATTTGAAGTGGGGATTGAGTCTATGTTACAATAAATGTGTGGTTGTGTCTATCAAATTTATTCACACATAAAGTTTAGCCTTCTCTAGTCGGAATATATTATTCTTCAATCAAAATGAATTTTGATGTTGTATTCTTTGACTACTCGAATACATTGTGTTTTTTCATCGAAGGTCATGACAACCTCGTGTGCACGGTTGGTGGTTGTAGATTATCTTGTTGATGAATGAAATGGTGACAATTAATGTAGTGTGACAGGTGGTCAAGGTTCATGTCCACTTGACACCTAGGTTGGTGATATTGCAACGGAGGTGATGGTTGGTCCACCAACGCCCTCGTCATCGCTTTGGTCATCGCTTTGGTCATTGATGTGATAAAGAATGAACCCCTCCAACTAAACCCAATAATTTTTTTATTTTATTATTAATCAAGAATTTCGTATATAGCTAGAATGACTCTCACAAATTGCAAATACTAATTTGTTAAGAATTAATCGAATTGAGGCTATAGCATCATCATTAGTTGGAATTGAAATATCGGCGAGGTCCGGGTCACAATTTGTATCGATTAAAAAAATTGTTGGAATTTCAAAAGTTATACATTCTCGAAGAGCCTTATATTCTTCTTGTTGATCGACGATTATTACAATATCAGGTAACCTTGTCATATATTTAATGCTGCCAAGATATGTTTCCAACTGAGCTAAATGTCTCTTCAATATAGCGACATCTCTATTTGGAAAAACTATTGAGTCTCCCCGTCTTTTGTTACACTGTTGATCCTCATTAAAATCATTGTTTTCCTCATGAAATAGTATAATGGGATCTTCGTTAGCGATGAGATGTTCATTTCGATTTGATGTTTGTGTTTGTGGTTGCTGCGAGGGTGACATAAATTGGGATGAATGATGGTTTTGTTGGTCAAAGGAGGTTTGTTGGGCATAAAAAAATCATTTTTGGATAATAGTTGTGTGTATGAAGTATAAATGTCTAATGCATCTTTTATTTCAAGGTTGTTGTATGAAGACACTGGATCATTGAGGTCCAGGTTGTTGTACGGTAATTGTTGTGGAGGGGGTAGTTGTAATTGTGGACATGACGATTGTGGAGACGATGGCTATGGTTGAAGAATAAGGTCAATAACAACATAGAATTCAGTAGAAATCAATTGTGGATTATGGAGAATTGTTTCCACCGCGCCTCTAATATCGTCATTATCGAGTAATTGTGCTGAAATAGAATGTGTTTGACCTTGATGAAATGAAATAGGGACATAATATAACAATTGAACAACTTTTTCAATTGCTCAAGTAAGGAGATAGTTGTTAATTTTCTGAATCAATTGTGTTAACATAATAGAACGACTCACGTAAATAAATATTGGGTTCGCACATGTGTACACTGATCCCTGAACTGAGTCGTCTGTAATGTGACCATTGTGGTAAATGACAGTCGCAATTTCTTTAGGTGGAGCCATGGGTGGTGCTTCTGGGATATGAGTGGAAAGACTATGAGAGTTACAAATAGAGGTTTGTTTTGTGAGAATGTTATGGTGTGTGATATGTTGTCCAATGGTGAGATTATATATAGGATGAGAAAGTTTAGTACGAGAGTTAGGTGACAAAGTTAGGTAGGAGAGTTTGATGGGAAGGTTAGGTGGAAAAGTTAGTTAAGAAGGTTAGGTGGCAAAGTTAGGTAGGATATTCAGTGCAAGTGAGTGAATATTGTGCAGTTGCAGAAATTTCCAAACATGACAGTCTGTTTTTTGTATCTTGAGTGTTGACCGCAGTGTTCTGCATCGTACGTCGAGTCCACGCGGATGGTTGAGCACCATGTTAATGGGCAAGTGTACGCATGTGAGTGAACAGTGTGCAACACCATGCATTAATGTACATAATAGACTGTATGTTGCATCATGAGTGTTGACCATAGTGTTACGCATCGCGCGTCGAGCCCACGCGGATTGTTGAGCACCACGTTAATGGAGTAAACATACACATGTGAGTGAATAGTGTGCAACATCACACATTACTGTACATGACAAACTGTCCGTTGCATCATGAGTGTTGACCGCAGTATTCCGCATCGTGCGCTGAGCCCATGCAAATTGTTGAGCACCACGTTAATGGGGTAAACATACACATGTGAGTGAACAATGTACAACACCACACATTAATGTACATGACAGGCTGTCCGTTGCATCATGAGTGTTGACCGCAGTGTTCCGCATCGCGCGTCGAGCCCACGTGGATTGTTGAGAATCACGTTAATGGGATAAACGTACACATGTAAGTGAATAGTGTGCAACACCATACATTAATGGGGTTGTCGGTGCATGTGAGGGTTGGATACGACATTGTTTTACATCTCTGAAATCATGCATGTGTAGGCTATTATTATTAAAGTAAATTGAAAATAACAACTTCAAAGCATGCAACAACTACAACTATATAATAAAGATTGAGAAAAACTTAAACGCAATACAACAACAAAATATGTTAAATTATTCATTCTAATTTCAGTGAATTGTCCAACTTCTGCTTTATCTCGGTCCAACTTAGGTCATTAACTTGAGCAGGTGATAATAAATTATGAACATCAACTTTAAGTTTCATACATATTACACTTTTCATATTCACAAATGTATGAAACATGCACTAAACACCTTCTTTGTTAATAATTTGAATTGCCCTATATTGAACTTGACCATTGAATTCATATACATACAACGATACCAAAGTGCAGTAATTATAGGCGTAATATCATTATCTGTAATTGATGACTATATTGTGGTGATTATGTTTGGCAGTGTCTTGGTCATTGAAGTATAAAATATTTTGATAATGGGATCAACTATGTTTAAGTTCCCCTATAACGATTTCATCAAGAATGACCTCAAATTAAAAGTAAAAAAAAAGTATGTTTCTCACCCTTAAAACAATGTTTAAGTGGTCATCTTATATAATTTTTTAATGTTAAATAATCCAAAAAAAATATAACGTGCACCATTTCCATGAACAACCACCTCAAAATAGGAGCACAAAATCGAAAAAACTATGATTTGGATCCTTACAACTATGCTTAAGTGCCCAAGTTATGCATTTTGTTAAATTATGTCCAACACATTAATGATATCCGTGACATATTTTTTCCATAGTTTGAATGTCAAAGAATAAAAAAAAATATCGTGCACCAGTTCCATGGACAACCACCTCAAAATAAGATTACAAAATCGAAAAAATTATGATTTGGACCTTTACAACTATGCTTAAGTGTCCATGTTCTACATTTCTTTTAAATTATGTCCAACACATTAATGATATTCGTGATACATTTTTTCCATATTTTGAACGTCAAAGAATAAAAAAAAATAATAACGTGCGTCATTTCCATGGAAAACCACCTCAAAATAGGAGCACAAAATCGAAAAAACAATGATTTGGACCCTTGCAACTATGCTTAAGTGTCCATGTTCTGCATTTTTTTAAAAATTATATCCAACACATTAATGATATCCGTGACACATTTTTTCCATAGTTTGAACGACAAAGAATCCAAAAAAATATATATATCGTGCACCGGTTCCATGGACAACTACCTCAAAATAGGAGCACAAACTATGATTTGGACCCTTGCAACTATGCTTAAGTGTCTATGTTTTGCATGTCTTTTAAATTATGTCCAACACATTAATAATATCTATGACACATTTTTTTTCCATATTTTGAACATCAAAGAATCCAAAAAAATATAATGTGCATCATTTCCATGGACAACCACCTCAAAATAGGAGCACAAAATCGAAAAATAATTATTTGAACCCTTGCAACTATGCTTAAGTGTCTATGTTCTGTATTTTTTTAAAATTATGTCCAACACATTAATGATATCCGTGACACATTTTTTCCATATTTTGAACATCAAAGAATCCAAAAAATATATATCGTGCACCAGTTCCATGGACTACCACCTCAAAATAGGATCACAAAATCGAAAAAACTATGATTTGGACTCTTGCAACAATGCTTAAGTGTCCATGTTCTACATTTTTTTAAAATTATGTCCAACACATTAGTGATATTTGTCAAATATTTTTTCCATATTTTGAATGTCAAAGAATCCAAAAAAATATATATATCGTGCACCAATTTCATGGACAAACACCTCAAAATAGGAGCACAAAATAAAAAAAAAAAAAAATATATATATATATATATATATATATATATATATATATATATATATATATATATATATATGATTTGGACCCTTGCAATAATGCTTAAGTGTTCATTTACCCATTCATCTAAATGCACAGTTAACTAGTGACTCACCAAACTATAAGAAAATTCTATAAATACCACTACAACTAAAGACATTCATAGCACTTTCAAATATATCTCAATCCCTACCACAATGTGTCACCCAACTGCATATATTTGTGTTTACTACAACGGTCAAATCTACAACACTAATGAGGGCACCACCTTTGTTAGTAACAACACAAAAACTTTCATGATCAACAAGGTCATAACCTTTACACAATTGTTTGAACTTGTTCACCAAAAACTAAACATTGAACCACAAAAACATATCCAACATTTCCACTTTCGGTGTCCCATATTTGAGTCAGGACAATGTTATATGTACACATCTTTTATTCTGCGAGATGATGTTGATGTTTGACAAATGTTCAACATTTTTTATAACAATTCATCACTACCATTTGTGGAGTTATTTGTCATAATCTATGACAATAATAACCCACAAAGCAATCAACATGACTCAACCTCCAATCTTGAGAACTTATCAGATGAATACGAGAGTTGTTGGGTTAAAAACCAGGGTAGTGATATTGACTCCTCTTTCAGGCCTGAAGGAAGTAACATGTCTCCATCCCATAAAATAATATTCAAACGGGATTAATCTAGGGATGATTCATGTCTTAGTTGTTTCTGCTTTGAGGTTTTCATGTAGTATCTTATATTCATGTTCAGTGATCATTTTACGTAATGAAATATTTTTTTTGTTTAAATTTAAGTTAACAATTTCCAGTTTATCCACTTCTACTGCAGTATGTGGCATGGTAACATAACTGCCGAAATTCACAACACTTTGTAATTTACAATAAATTGTTTAAAAAATTAAATGTTTCACCAGCAAAAATGACACAAAATGAATAACTCATAATCTCTTTTTTTCACTCTAAAGATCATAATGGACGGCTGCTGCATCAGTTACTAGGGAAAAATCACAGTCCAAATTGACAACACTCTGCAATCTGCACACGTCTCTAAAAAATTAAATGTCTCACCAGCAAAACTGACATGAAATGGATAACTCATAATCTTTTTTTTTCACTCTGAAAATTATAATGGATGTCTGCTTCATCAGTTACCAGGGAAAAATCGACATTGGATTCCAGAGAAGCCTTTAGCAGGAACACAATTCTAACCTTATAAGATTCCAATACACATCAATGGGGCAAAATGCTCATACAACTATAAATAACACCAAACACTCTCGATACAACCGCACAATTTCACACAACATACCTTTACAAAACAAAATTCAATCTTAATACTATGTCATTCTTGGGAGAAACAAGAAGTCAGAACATTGCTAACTCGAGATTAGCCTTCATTTTTTCCAAATGGATCAATCAGTCACAACCAAATTGAAGTTTATTTTCAAAGTCTCACTCCAACACCAATGTGAGTTCCTAATGATTGTTCTTTTGAGACACTCAAGAGTAGAATACACAACACCCTTCAGCTAACCAACTATCCAACTATCAATTAGTGGATGAAATCTACTATCGATAGTCATTCATAGATTCAGGTCAACAATATTTTTTTTCAATCTCTACAATTGAAAAATGATGATGATGCCTACACAATGTAAATGTAAATGTGCAATGAGCAATACTCGTGTGTTGACCCTATAGAATTATTATGTACCATCAATAGAACACTGGGTTTTTTTGGGTTACTCCTTCACTGGAACACATCCAATAAGATTTGACATTCCTTCAGAATGTAGCATAGACAAACTCAAGGATTTAATCAAGCAAGTTGCACCTATGAGGATTCCTCTTATGGAATTCACAAATCACAGTTAGTCAGACATTGTTCTTTCGACAACTGAACCTGTAACTTTCAGGTTAGTAGCACAACACTCTAACCAACTGAGTCAATAGACCAATTATGTTTTAAACTAAATAATGTTGTTATACATAACGTTAAAATTTCTAATGTATAATTAATGCGCGTGTAAATTTAAATAATAAATTTTGTGTCAATTAATTTTGATATAACTCATACATCCATATATTTTTTATAAATAACAAATATTTATTATTAACAAATTTAATATATTTATAAATTAAAATACATATTTTTGAAAAAAAAAAACACTTATGTATTATGTGATCCGTATGAGTCATATGAATTAACTCATTACTTATATAACTTTATTATTTTAAAAACTATTTTTATGCAGTACAAAAGGAATTGTAAAGCTTACTTAAAAGAGAGAATAATGTCTGGAATAGTTTATTCTTTTTCCGTCAATAAATACGAATAGTAAATAGAATTTTAAATATTTTAAATATCTGGATATATATTGATTTTTAATTACTTTAATTGTTTGGGTTTTCTGTGTATAAAAAATGAGCATGAGAATGAGACAATATTCGAGTAATAAAAAAAAAAGATTTTTAGTTGTAGAGGACAAAAATTTAGCACCAAAAAAGTACAAAGCACTAGAAATTAGAATAGAGTGAAAAAGGCACAAAAATGGGTGCTAGCAGATACTCAAAGTTACATCTTGCATATTAAATAATTTTTATTTAGTTCTTAATGTTACTATATTTTATTAATATTTAAGAATTATTTTAAAAACAAAAAATCTATGTATTGACATCAATTTTTTCCTAAATTTTTTCATTGTGACTCAATCACAATGTTGAATTCATCGTATATATAGTAAATTTGTTTATTATTATAATAATTATTTTAAAAATTATATTAAAAGTTATTTTTAATTAATTAACAATGTATAACTATTAAACTCATTAATTAATATAATTTCTAATTATTCAATTTGATTTCTATTAAGAGATTATTTATATAATTTAGGAAAAAATAAGCTAAATAACACTCAAAGTATAAAATTGTTTTACATTATTATTTAATTCAATCACAATCATATTAATCATATTTTTTATTAGTTGATCGTGTAAAAAAATTTAAAAAAAATTCATAGCCTTTAAGCTCCAATTCATTAATTTACTTCGAATTTAGAGTAATATTTTTAGGAGGAAATTTTGATTATTTATTTATTCGAGGAATAAAATGATTCCAGTGAGTAGATTCTCAAAGCCTAACACCCCATCCACGTTTTGACTGACTAGCAAGTATGCTTTGTCTCACTCTCACCTAAATCCATTCTCTTTTCCATTCGCTCTTTTTTTCTTTCTTCCCTTTCTCTATTCTCCTACAATTCCCACCACAACCAAATTCATCGAATGCTCTATTTCCCTTTTGGAAACAAAGTTTCGCTTTACCCTTTGTTGTGTAAACTGAATCAGTTGGATTTTCCAAGCTCTCACTAACTGGGTACACTTGAAAATAGTTCAGGGCCCCTAATTCAACTTAAAGTTTTCATTTTTAGCTTATTTATTATATGTGTCTCCAATTCAGCTTAGATTTTTATATATGTTCCAAGTTCCATCTTTGTTCATTTATGGAAGCATAGTAATAGTATCTCTTAAGCTTTGATTATCAATTTAAGAATGATACTTAGAGTTGTTTCTATTGATTATTGCCTGACCAAACCCTAGTGACACAGGTTATAGTTTTTTGTTTGTTTTAAACGTTATTTATTTATATGAACTGATATTTTGCTATATAAGATTTGTGAATATGCTTAAAACATATGCATTGATGTCATTTATGTGAACTATTATTATTTTGCTATGTAAGATTTGTGAGCATGAATAAAACATAGGCATTGATGTCAGCTATCTGTGGGCTTCCTATCCTTGAGTGTGTTTATTGTCTGGCTTGCGCTCGTTGGGTTTGGAAGAAGTGTTTGTACACTGCAGGCTATGAGAGTGAAAATTGGGGCCTGGCTACGGCACAAGAATTTGAGCCTGTGCCTCGGATCTGTCGGCTGATCTTAGCTGTCTATGAAGACGATATTCGTAACCCTCAATGGGCTCCTCAAGGAGGTTATGGCATTAATCCGGATTGGGTTATCTTGCGTAAGGACTATGACAATAACCAAGGTCGTGTTACTCCGTACATGATATACCTTGATCATGATCATGCTGAAATCATACTGGCTGTTAGTGGACTCAATTTGGGGAAGGAAAGTGATTATATAGTTTTGCTCGATAACAAGCTGGGACAGGCGGAATTTCATGGTGGTTATGTTCATAACGGGTTGTTGAAGGCAGCAGGGTGGGTTTTTGATGCTGAATATGAGATTCTCAGGGAACTAGTCGCTGAAAATCCATCTTATATGCTAATATTTACTGGGCATTCTCTAGGGGCTGGGGTGGTGGCATTGTTGACAATGCTAGCAGTTCATAATCGAGACAAATTGGGGATATCTAGAAACAAGATAAGGTGCTTTGCAATAGCCTCTCCTCGGTGCACATCTCTCAACTTGGCTGTAAGATATGCAGATGTGATCAATTCTGTTGTACTACAGGTTGGATAATCTCCTTTTGCTATGAACTTAGTATTATACTTCAACTTGACTTATTTAGTTATCATAGTCATGTTTAAAAGGACAAGATTGTTTGTCAAAGTTAATCAAGATATGCACAAAATCTTATTTGTTATGGATCTATGTCTTCATTTAGGTTCTGAAACATATGGATTCTTATTTGTACATAATATAAAAGGGTGGATCCACTAGGAAAAAAAAAAGGTGATTTGACAACTCTAATAGTAGTTGAAGCATAAATGCTTCTCTTGTTGATGTAAGAACATCATGGTCTGCTTGAATTGCTGGTTTTAAGTGTTAATGGATTTTATATTACATCTACATTTGTGTGTCTAGCAAATGTCTTGTCTTGAATTGGTGTTTAGAATTTGTTTCACATTTGGAAGATATATTTATGTAACTAGATCCTGGACACTTGATGAACTTGTATTAATTGTTAGGATGAATATACACTGTCAATTTGATATGCTGATTCTGAATGATCAAAGCACTAATAACTTACACTACTGAAAAGTTTGAGAATCAAGACTGCTACAATGTGTTATGCAGAATTTGTTTGTGACAAAAGAAAAGAAAATTGACATGCATTGAGAAAATATTAGAATGTGATGAATTTTTTATGAAGGGAATACTTTGAGAAATTTCAACAATAAGATGAATGTGTGCTCTTGGGAATTAATATAAGAATTATTCTTACACCTGGGATATTTATTCTATTACTATTATTATTATTATTTATCAATTTATTATTTTTGTGCACTAATTTTCTATACTTTACTCTGACAAACCAGGATGATTTCTTACCACGGACAACCGCTGCTCTAGAAGATGTCTTCAAATCACTTTTATGGTAACAAAATCTGCCTATTTTCCTCCTCTCTCTTCCACTCGGGGTATTTAGATTGTCCTGATGTTTAAGACATAATTTTATGAATCCAGTAGGGCTAACAAAGTGAAGAATTCAAATGTGCTTGCATTGTTGTGGAATAATTAAAAGTTAAAACTATTAATTCAAATCAGAAAATTGAACAATTGATCTCTACTACACCTTTGGGTTTCCATTATTTAAAAGTTTGATAGAGGAAAAATCTTTCTATAGTATAAGTTAGAGCAATGCCTTTTGTAAGAGATATGAAACCTTTCCTAGACCTACACCTAAAAGCTTAAACTCTTGGGAAAAGTTGAGGTGGTATCAAAGCCAATAATGCATAATTAAATGGAATTTCTGCAGAAGATATAATTGGCCTATGCTCTGTCTGTGCTTCAAGCTGAAAGGCTTGTGTGTATAAGGGAGCATGTTAGAGATAGAAGCCATTCTGGGGCTTAGATCTAGATGCTTTAAGCTCTTTGGAAGTTAGTCCTTAACATGTCTCAACCTCTACTAGTAAGTATTAACTACCTGCGTTTTTGTCTGATACCAACCAGTTATGATATTTATTTTCTCGGTGAATTCTCTGCTCCTGTAATGTATTTCTTCAGAGCTTTTGGGACCTGTTGAGTGAAGCATGATATAATAAATTCATAACACTGACCACAGCAATATAATTTTTCAATCTCATGCAAATGCATTGAATTAGTGCAATTCTGCTTTTGGCATTATAATGATCTACAGTGGATGCTATCCTTTCTTGGCAGTTGGCCCTGCTTATTGTGTATAATGTGCTTAAAGGATACTTGCACACTGGAGGAGAAGAAGCTTAGAGATCCAAGGCGTCTGTATGCACCTGGCCGACTCTATCACATTGTGGAGCGAAAGCCATTTAGGTAAAGTATGATACTCTCAATAAAATTTGTCTGAACATTTGTTGATCTCATAGGTCTTAGCTATGACATCTTATTGAACTTCCTCTAATTAAAGGAAGACTTTTCACTGTCCTTATTGTAGTAACTATGTAAAGCAAAATCATGCATTTTAACAAAAATATATCACATATTTTGAAATGGTCCAACATAGTAGTGAGTTAGCTAATAGTGGAGGACGATAATGAATGTGGTCAATGGGAGCTGATTTATAGTTCCATTGAGTTAGCTAATTGTGGAGGACGATAATGAATGTGGTCAAGAGGCATTCAGTAGACATTCCACATGCATGTGGTTCTCCCTGGAAGTTTTACACAGCTGCAGGCAAATTTACCTTATTTTTATTTTGGTCACCTATAACTCTGTGATTTTTGTGCAAGTTGGTATTAAAATATTATGATTTCTACTACCAATAAGTGCCAAGCCCAAGTAGTTTGTAAGGACATCCCAATGCCAGCTCATATGTGAAGAAGCAGTGCATTGGATGGATAGTAACACATGCCCATGTTTTCCCTCTGATTGGGGAGCAGGCCTTTATGGATTAAACCATCTTTGGCCATACTTTCCCTGGGATTTTTTCTCATTCCTAGAGAATTAGACATAATATAAGTGTATATTTACAAGGTATTTACAACATTCAACAAAATTAACTTCTTTTGTTGTTTTTCAGTAAATGCTTGCAAGTTTTTCTGCTACTCATAATTACAAAATCTTGCAACTTCTGTGTATGAAGGTTACACACACGCATACACATATATAGAAGACAACAACAGTTACCTAGTTAGAATTTGGGTTGAGAATTTTTCAACAGAATGTTGTAAATGCCCTGTCAATAGTCAATACAGTTATTCTATGTGCAAATGTGTACCCCTTGACACTAGTATCTCACACAGTCACACGTTTCTGGAATATCAATTATTTAGATTACTTTTAAGTCTTCCTAATATAACTTATGGTTTTATGCATGCATTTATGTTGAAAAAGAGTTCCGTTCATCCAGATTAATGTATGCTTAAATTATGAAGTTATCAAATTAGATGAGCAGAATATTATCTGTATGTAGCAATAATTTGGATTATAGTCTCTTCTGGTTGCAGGATAGGAAGACTTCCACCTGTCGTTAGGACAGCAGTACCTGTTGATGGGAGGTTTGAGCATTTAGTTCTTTCTTGCAATGCAACTTCTGACCATGCCATCATTTGGATAGAGAGAGAATCCCGACGGGCTCTCGATGTAAGCAATAAAAAAAATTCAGTAATAGCAGGGCTGTCTACTATAACAGTATATATAAAGTATACAGTTCTCTGCAACTTGTGCTTTAATGCTATTCCAAACCCTGGCTTGTATTCAATGATTCATGATAGCTGTGGGACTTTTGTTTAAAAAGTGATCCCAATCCTACTTGTTTTTGTAAGTTGAATTCTTTATACACTATGTGCATGTTTAGTTCATCTTATTCTTGAGAAATAATCGTTTATTTTTGTAAGTTCTGTAAGAGCATTTTTGAAGAATAAGTGATGATATTCCTAGAATTAATCCCAACCAAACCTTTTGTTGTTGTTATTTGATGTATGGTATTTTCTGTGTATTCCTGTGCATACTCATGTATCTACGTTTACACGGTAACGTCCATCATTTAAACCATTCATTATATTTGTTGCATCAGTTAATGCGAGATAAAGATGAGCAGCATATGGAGATCCCAGAAGAGCAGAAGATGGAGAGGCATGAATCTATAGCCCGAGAACACAGTGAAGAGTACCATGCAGCCCTTAAGAGGGCAGTTGCTTTGGATATTCCACAAGCATATTCACCTTCATTATATGGAACATTTAATCAAATTGATGTTGGGGAGGATTCTGGAAGATCAAGTGTCCTAGGTTCCTCCTTGTCTCACAAAAAACGAGCACAAAATTGGAATGAATTTGTTGGACGCCTGTTTGATGTGGATGATTCTGGTCATATGGTGTTCAAAAAGACATCTCCATAAGATATTTCTTTCTAGCAATGCTTAATAAAGCAATATTTGCTTGTTCTTCTTCTTTGGTCCTTATTAATTGTTTTTTTCTTGCTCTCTTCTTTCAAGGCGTTGTTACACACACCATGCAAATTGCTGGTACACCCAGCATAATTTGCACAATTCCCATTTTGCCGTGCCGTAAACTGATATGGATTGGGCGATCCGTAAATTACAGATTGTTCAATCCATAAGTGGCCCAAATGTTTTTTTTTTAAAAAAAATTCTAAAATATTTCATGAGTTAATTTAAAATTAATGATCAATACAAGAATCGAATATGTCTTTCACGTCATTAGCACGATATTCTAATAGTAAATATGTTGTTAGTTTTCAGAAGCATGAAATGGACAAAATACCTTTACTTTGTATGCATAGATAAATTTTCCCAAGTTTTGCCAATGTCCCATGAAGCTCCAAGAATATTGGGAGAATCACACCACAAAAAATAACTAATGTAGTCGAAGAGTTCAAGATTTTATAAATCTCATATTTAAATTTCATACTTCTAATGTAAAATTCAAGTTCCGTACCTTACAATTGAATCTTATCATGTTAAACAAATAAAGACAAATTAAAGTGTATATAAATATAGAGAAATTAAGTCCTATTCATTTGTTTTTTTAAATAATACACTTCTAACTTTTTATACAAATTTAATTTAGTCCATACTCATTTCATATTGAGTCTGGAAAAATTTTAACATGATAGTGAAAAAAATATTATTTTATAAACCACATATAGAAACTCCATACTTCATCATAAAAGCATGCATAGATCTAAGACAACATTGTATGGTTGGTAAGATTTTAAAATTGCCTCAATTTTATAGAAAACTGGTACTAAGTAAAAATAAGGGACCCTATTTACCTGTCTAGTTAGTTTTCAGACGCATGAAATGAACAAAATACCTTTCCTTTGTATGCATAGATAAATTTTCTTGAGTTTTGTCCATGTCCAATGAAGCTTCAAGAAAATTGGGAGAATCACACCAAAAAACTAATTATTGTAGTGGGAGAGTTGAAGATTTTATAAATCTCACATTAAAATTTCATACTTCTAATGGAACTCAAGTTTCATAACTTACAATTAAATACTATCAAATAATTGTAAAGTCTCGTGTTAAACAAATAAAGACAAATCAAAGTATATATAAATATAGATGGATTAAATCCTATTCATTTGATTTTTTTAGATAATACACTTCTAATTTTTTATATAGATTTAGTTTAGTCCATACTCATTTCATATTGAGTTTGGGCAAAAAAAAAAATTAACATGATAATGAAAAAAAAATTGGTTTATAAACCACATATAGAAACCCCATACCTCATTATAATGTAGGGAGTTCAAAGCCTTATAACCCCCCCCCCCCCCTTAGAATCCCACACTTCCAATTTGAAATTCAAATCTCATATCTTACAATTGAATTTTATCAAATAATTATAAAGTCTCGTATTGGACAAATAAAAACAAACGAAAAGTGTATGTAAACATAAAAGGATTCCATCTGATTCATTTGATTTTTTCGGACGATACAATTCTTTTTTTTTTATACATAATTAGTTTAATCCACACTCATTCTATATTGAAAACATTTATGACTCAATATGAATTTTAATATGTCCATTTTTGTCATTTCACAATAGCCTTAAATATACAATGAAAACAATCCAAATTCTCACTATTAGATCTTAATGGATTTTAATGAAGTCGCATAATCCCTATTAACCTTCACTTTATCTATTTAGTTTAGATTAATTATACTTTTGGTTTTTTTTATCTTATTTTTAAGATGATCTTTGTCATTTCTTTCAAAAAAATATTATCTTTATCTTTCAAAAAAGATTCTTTTTTGGTCCATATCTTTTAAATTTGAATCAATTTGATCCTTCTAAAATTGTGATTTTTTAATATTTAGAAACATGATTTGGAATTTATTTTTTTTACTAATTCAAGACATAAAATTCATCTCATTAGATTCACTTGTGTGAAAATAATAAAACTCAACAAATGTTTGAACCAAAAATATAGTAAAAATTATGTGAAAGATGAGTTTAATGAGCAATCAAAAAATTTAAAAATTCAATATATAATTTTCTTTCAAGTGTTCTTGAGACTCATTTTTTATGTGATTTTTACTGTGCTTATAATAATTTTTAGTTTAAACATTAGTGAATTTCATAGTTTTTATATAGGTAAATTTAATTGGTCAAGTTTCACAAATTAAATAAGTAAAAAAGAAAATCAAAATCATGTCTCAAAATAAAAACAACGATCATTGTTTCAAAAATATCAAATTAACTCAAATTTAAAAGATAAATGAATAAAATGAATTTTAAGAATGATAAATGACCCAAATGATTCCGTCTTCAAAGGAACAATTTTTTATGTTTTTTTTTCCAATATGGATTGCTACTTCATTTGAGTTTTAATATCATGTTGAAAGGGATGAGTGTGCAGGACATAAAATTAAGTTAAACTCTTACTTTATTAGCTTTTAATATTAAAGTGAATTTTTTTACGTAAAATACTTAAATTTATATGAGATTATAAAACCCATAAAATTAAGATTAGCAACCAATTTAAGAAGTTATGCATTGTAGATATTCTCAAACTAAGTTAAATGATAAGATGAGATACTGTCTAAATGACCAAATCAAACCAAATATTTGTTTTTAATAAACAGTAAACTAATTTAAAAAGAAAAAAATATTTTCTAAGTTTAATTAAATAGAAATATTAGCCTTTTAAAATATCAACAAAATATACAACACTTGCCAGGTATTACATTAATTGATTATACCAATTCTAAAAATTAATAATATTTTTTATGATATTAAAAAAATTAACTGGCAGTACTTATTTTAAAGACTAAATTGACATTATACTGTTTAAGGATATAAAATTTTTATTAAAATATATAAGAGAGGGACAGGTAATTTATTTCTCGACTGATAAAAAAAATTACTGATCAAAAAATGATAATTTATCTCTCGCTTTAAAATGATAAGTTTTCGAACGAAAACAAGGTGTCGTTTCCTTATGGCCTTATCCTCTCCTACTCCCCCCACCTTTGGCTTAAAAAAACGAAAGAAAATATTTATAGCTTTATCTCATTTCTCAAGTTTTTCACTCTTCTAAACACAAGCGTTTGGGAATGAAGGAAAAAAAGAGAGAGAAAAATAATATTTCCATAAAGAGAAAAAAAGTTTGCATAAAAAATGAAGAGGAAAAAGTAAAAAATATATATATTAAATTATATTTAAATTTTTTAATGAAATAAAATAGAATTAAATTAAACTGATTCTTTTTTGGTATTTTTGTTTTCCATTAATTCTTTTCGCTTTCTTCTCGAGTTAGGGGGAAATTTTATGTGGTCCCATAAATTTTTCAGTTTTTTAAATTTTCTTTCCATTATAAACAAAACAACTAAAACATGTATTTTTCCCTTGTTATATTTTCTTTCTTCTCAATTTCCAAATGACACCTCAATAATATAAAAATGAATCTCTTTTTTTTTATCATAAAAATAAACCTCTTTATAATCATTATCATGTTTATTGTCCAACAAAACATCTTTAAATATAAAGTTGGTTGTGTGGAATAGAATAAAAAAAATTAAGAATTACGAATACATATTTAAATTGAAGTAGCATAATAATAAAGTGTGAGACCTACATAAAAGATGTAAAAAATTTCTCTCATCTTTCCGGGGGAAAAAAACTAATGGTAATTATATAACTTTTCCTTTTCCTATAAATTTTTTCTCTTGATGGGATGCTTACAAGACTAGGATTGCATTAATTTTGATTTGTATGGTTATTCCATGCTAGCTAGTCATATCACATGCTTGACCACCCTGATTAATCATACATTTGTTATAATTATCTTCATCTCTTCCTTGAGCATCACAAATATTATGATGGAATCTTAGTTTGCTTCTTTTAATTCATTATTTTGGCAGTTGGGCACATTACGCTATTCTAAATATATAGTTCAGATTTTTTTTGGGAAAAAAATACTTGTTTATTTATGCTATAGTCAACTGTGCAAATAAAATATACATCATTAATAATTAATAATTTCATCATACATAGAGATCTTAGTTGTGAGTTTATGATTAATCAATCCACTTCCCAAAAGGTTGGCCCTCGTTGAGATATGCCGCCGTTACCTACATCTTTTGTGGTTGAAAAAATAGAAAAAGATCATATAGTTATAAAAGGATCAAGAAAGTATCTATAGGATGAGACCAAAGTATAAGTATATAACCATTGATTCAGATACGAACATTTAAAATAAAAAGAACAAAAAAAAAAAACTATAGCATTAGGGTAGAGATGTCATGCAAATTGGTTGAGTAAGGCTTTTATCTTCAATGATTAGGAAATTTCAAAAAAGTTATATAATCATAATTTACAGGTTATATAATATTATAGATTGCAATTAAAGATTGTATCCCAGGAATAGAGCAAGATCTTATAAACAAACAAATTGATGCCACTATTAAGAATTACAAAGTAATAATTCACAATGAGAAAGCAAATCCACGCCAAATGGATCAAATAAATGATAATTTTGTTTATATTTTTTATATGTGCATCTCTCTAGAATTCACAATGGTTGTATAGTCTTTTTTATTATTATTGTGAACAAATATTTATGTGGTAGACACATTCCACGGGCAAACTAGGAAAGTGTTCCAAATTGGAAATCCAAATTTTATTTTTGTTCCTAAAACATCACAAGAATGTAATTAAAAATTTAAAATCTATAGAAAGATTTTAAAGCACCTTCTTGATCACATTGAAACCTTACATTCACACTTCACTTTCTAAATGCAAGGAAACAGTTCTATACTGCTGGCAGTAAAAGCAAACAAAATCTTGCAAATGCATGCTAACAGATTGGCTGAAGTGGTTTAAAAATTACAGAGTGGAGCTCTGGTAACTCTAACAAGTCAGCACTTAAGCACAATAGCCAAAATCATGGTTCATACAACAAGGCATACATATTTTGTTAGGAAACAAATCACTGTTCTAGAGCTAAAGTTGTTTAATCATAAATATTTACTATTACTACTACTAATACTATCATGTGAAATCCAAATAGGCATGTCAAGTATTTCCAGATACTTTCCAGAGTGCTTCTTTGATCATCCTCGTTGGTGCTGTTGCTGCTCCTCGAAACTGAGAAAAAGAAAAAGAAAAGTTCTAAAGAGTTCAAACTTGTCTAATGATTAAAAGGAATGGATAAGTACTGAAAAAAGTGACTTCCAAGTAAGACTTTCTATAATTACTCCAAATAGATCACTGCTATAGGCTAGAATATTTTAAAAATAAATAATACATTGATGATGTAAAAGATTTTTATATTTTCAATAAGTCCAAAATTACCCCTACATAATTCTTGATTGATTGAGAAAGTAAAAATCCTTTATAGTGTAGATGCAAAAAAAAAAAAAAATCATATTTTAATAATATCCTAGCCTAAAGTTAACTTTCTCTTCTCATCTCTTCCTTTCAAGCTAGGCTTATGTAACCAAAAATTTCAATGCCCCCATCAAAACTGGTTTGTCTATGATAATTTGGAAGGTCATAATGCATAAACATTATTACACTGTTAAAAAATTAGAATGGCAAACCTTAGATTTAAGTGTCAATGTGAGAACACCATCACTTGTTGATGATTCAACTGTTTGAGCATCTAAATGTAGGTTGTTAATGGTATCCATGATGTCATACAGTATGTATTCCCTGTAAGGACATTTCATCTCAATCAGAACCTCCTGCTCCTTCACATTGACTTTCACATCCAAAACCTTTGATTCTTCAGAAACAATTCTTTCTAGCTCTGTGTCTATCTCATCAATACCACAAGCCTTCCTCTTGTTCACCCAAGGTTTCATTCCCATGCAAATCTTTCTGGTGCCATAGTTATCTGACATCTGCTCTGGAACATCAGGGCATTTTCTCCTGATTCTTGCTTCAGGGTCTGTAACTTCCATGTAAGATTCTAGCTCTTCCACTCTTGTCTCAAGCTTTTTCAAGTACTTAATTGTGTCTCCAAGAATTGAAATTTTTTCTACCTGCATGACAATATTTATAAAGTGACCTCGTTGAAATAATATTCAGTATCTAATGATAACATTAGTTTTAGCATGTCAAGTAAATACCTCACTTATAGAAGATGGAACCATTGGTTTGACAACATGAAAGTTTTTATTTTCTCTTTTCTTATCAGAGAATGTTTTCTCCATGAAACCATCATTAGCATTTTCCAATTTACTAGTCCATTTCATTCTGCCATTCTCTTTTTGTGACTTGAGAGAAGAGTAACTTCTATGCATAAAAGGGACATTAAACAAAGTCTTCTTTAACATGCTTTGGTGCAACTTTGGCCTCTTCCTTTCAGAAACTCTCCCTTTCTTCCATTTCGCAAAACTAGATTTGCAATTTGAGTTACCAGCATAAGGGTTTGGTTTAAAAGTTGATGAGTTCCCCAAAATAGCACAAAGTGTTCTTATGTAGCACAAGTCCTCATCAGCTCCAACATCCATGGAGCTTCTCTTTGGTTTATGGCAATATTGAAGTTCCATAAGTTGAGTTTGGTCTACATTCTTGGAATCATTGCCTTGGTTCTCAGAAGCCTCAGACATACAATCACAAGAACTCAAAGAATCTGGAGCACCAATGACTAAGGCTTCATTCACAAAATGAACTTGAGATGGCACACCATTGATACCCTCAATCATGGATCCATCCATAGGGAAATGATGCTGACAACCATCAGGAGAATCCATGTTAGAATCTTCGTTGTTGCCATCTTGCAATTCATTGATGGGGTCATGATCAAATTTGATATTTTCTTCAAGGGAACATGGGTTCTCCAGAGCCATTGTTTCTAACACCCTTTGGTCACCCTTGGTGCATGTTGGATATTTGTCATCATGTGGCTTATCAAGGACAGAGGAAGATTTATCAGAGCATGTAGGCTTTGAGATTTCTAAGAAGCAAGCCTTGACATGTTGTATGAGACTAGGATCCTCAGTAACCTATGAATAACAAAGACAGAGAGTACTAGTGTTTACTAATATCACAAAGTGTTGCATATCTTCATATAGATTAAACATTGAAATGATAATGAAACTATAGCTTTTGGAAGAAGAACACAAATGTTACCAGTTCAGTTGTGCCTATCTCAATAACGCCTTTCTGATAGGGAAAACACACCACGGTCTGGAAAACAGGTTTAACACACAATATCAATGTTAATATCTATGTTGCAGTCACATGAGATTCTAACAAAGTAACATTATAATTAATTTGGTTCGACATTACATAGTCCTTGCATTCAAGAGAATTTAGTTTTGGGAAGAAAAAAAACTTCACAAATAATTAATTTAGACTAAATAATATTAGTATATAACTGATTTTTATATTTACATTGTCATTCAATCATAAATAATATAACTGATTTTTACATTTTCATTCGATCATAAACAATCATGTATGTTGAATTGATGAAATTTTATAACAAATCCCTTACAAGACATACTAAAGATGATTTTTAATCAGTTGATTATGTAAAAACTTGTGTATTTCATTAGTTTACTATTTTACCTTATTTTCATTTTAGAAAATAATAATGTAAGGAATCATTTATTTAAAAAAAATCAAGGTTTGCATATTATATCTAGGGATTAATATTAAAGTATAGCCTTAACATATAAAAGGGTTGTACAACAAATTTTTAATCTCTACGGAGAATCTGAATATCATACCTGAACTGACGCACTCTAGGTACAGCAATTGACGTCCATGTCCGGAAGAAAAGTTGTTAAAGATATAAAAAAAATAAAAATTAGTTTTCTGTACGAAGCTCTTAACAAAATCATGTAGCTAGCTACATCATGTTATATATATATATGATGCAAGGATAAACGATATAGGTTGATTATTATTATAATACCAAGCATAGAAAAAATACATACATTTAAAATAAAAATAGCACGGATGTAGTAATATGAATTAAATAAAACATTTATATCAATATCATATAATAAAATTAAATTCGTCCATTTTTTTCAGCGGTTCGTTTCGCATGTGTTTCCCTTCCCTCTCTCTTGCATGCCCGTTATGGTAAGAGTGAGATTAAATCCACGTCTGAAAGTCATAAATGCGATTTTACAAAAGAAAGAAAAGAAACCATTTTTTATTTCAACAAATTAAAATTAATTTTGTTTCTAAATGTACGTTTGGCTAATGGCCCATTTGTTTTAAGCTTCTTTTTTTTTCATCAAAGAATCAATTCTTTTTTAAAAAATAATTACTTTATTTTGGTTTTTCTGTGTTTGTTATAGTTTTTCAAAATAATCAGAGCCATGAAGAATTAGAAATTTAACTATAATAAGAATTTATTTTAAGTATTTTGTCAAAATTAATTATTTCTTTTTTAAAAAGTTATTTTTCTAATCGTAAACAAACATGAACTAACTCGTGCTGTTTTTAGAATCTCTAAAAATAATCACTAAATAATTTTATACTAAAATCACTTCTTTTTTAAGCTCAATTAAAATTTCCCTAATAGTGAAAAAAATTATAACATTTAAATGGAGTTAAAATTTTAATACTAAGCTTTATCTAAATTTATTTCGAGTTAACAAAATTAAATGTAAACATTTTACTTTAAATTCAATTTCAACTAAATTAATTTATAATATTCATGAATTTACATGTTTATCCAAAAATAGTATATTTTGAGGGAACTAATTGATGAAAATCTGGCACCCCTAATTTTTAAACCAAATACTCTCTTCTCTCTCTCTTATTTTTTTTTTGAGAGAAAAATACTCTTTTCTCTCATTTATTCAATAAAGTGCTTTGACATTTTTTGATATGATATAGAGGAGGTGAGTATTATTTTTTTAAAATCTAGAGGAGCATAAGTGTCATCTAGAAAGACCTAAGCGAATATAAGTGAAATTTTCCCTAAAATAATTATACAGATACACCAAAAATACAGCTGTTGTGAGTACCATTTTCAGATGCAGGTGGGACACATTACTACTTTTTAAGCATATATCGTGCATCATATATAAAATATTTTTTTGGATAGCAATATATACAATTTTTTGGTAATAAGCATCGTGCATCATATATGTTATTATATATATTATATAACCATTTAAAGAAAGAAAGAAAAAACGTAAAACAATTTTTCGTGGGTAAAATCCAACCTTTGCTAGCAAAGAACGAGAGAAAATTTTACTATCAGCATGTTGAGCATTGCATAACCAGACAGTGTCACCAATTTCTAGTGCTCTTCCAGGCAAACTACATAGAAAAATCTTCCATGGTGAAACAAACAAAACAAAATCTAAAAGGGTAAAAAAAAGGCATTAACTTTAACAAAGAACTCTCTTAGAAGAATTTGTATTTAATTAACCAGGTGAGAATATGGTATATGGTACCTTTGGTTGTGATTGAAAACAAAGGACATGCAAACCAAGTAATACCACTCCAAATCTGAGAGGTCCTCTGGAGCTAATGCAGCAGAAGGCCTTTTAGTTTGTGGATCAGCTTCACCTGCAAGAAGAAACTTGTACAGTTCCTTCAGTTGCTCACTCCTCTGCAGTCCTATTTTATCAGCCTTCATTTCCAATTCCATGGCTTGGACTGTCTTTCTTGTCTTAATGTCTCCATTATAGTACCCTTCCCTCCATTCCAATACCCTGTCACACATCAAAATAACATATGGTATGTTAAGTAGCAATGTCAAGTGACCTATGTTTTGGTTTGAGGCTAAAGTATCTTGTGTAAACAATTTTATTTGAGTCAAATAAGATATGTTTGAGTTATATATGATTATTATAGATGATAGTTTTTTCTTCAAATACTTATACAGTTGTGAATATATGACTCAGTATTTGAAATGACCGACTAAGTTGGAATAATTTAAATTCAGTTGATGCATGCGCTCATAGTGGGAAAGTGACATGTTCCTCATCCACATAGCGACATGAAACCTTCATATCTTTCTCTTGTGTTTATTAGTCCATATTAGTTTTTCAACTATCCAAAATTGGCATTCAAGAGTTAACCAAGAAGAAGTGAAGCTTAGAGAAAAGAGATAAGTTGGTAGCAATATCTAGAAAAACAAAACAAAAACACCAAGATGGGTGTGGTTGTGTGTGTACCTTTCTTCAGTGGTTGAAGGTGCCCAGAAAATACCATAGCTCCATTGAGTGCTTCTCACTGCAACAGCTAGTTGTGTGCATAGGTTCTTTTGCATCTTCTTATGCTTTGGACTCCCGTTGTTGGCCATTCTAGTAGCTTTGAAATGTCATCAAAAGTGAAGGACTGTCACTCACATCACTTTCATTTTGGTCACAAAAGAAAAGTAGTCACTTCCTGTTTGTTATTTGATTTCAAACATCCACACACAGTGAACGGCTCTTCACACAACAAAATCTAATATACTTTGGTTAGATTCGGAGAGAGATGGGTGTTCATCACCATGCTCCCCATAAATCAAAAAATAAATTAAATTTTAAAAATTAGATTTGATTGGTTTTAAAGTATATATTTAAAGTGGTCAAAGTTACTTTCATTGTCCTGTATTAATAATAAAACTTTTTTATTTTAATGGATATCTCTTTACATAACAAGATTTTATGTTTATAAAATTTCATTAGAATACTTATATGCTTATTTAATAATAAATTATTATGAATAATAAGATTATTGAATTTTGTAATAATTATTATAAAAATTATATCTAAAGTGATTTCTAGTTAATTGACAATTTAAAAGTTATTACATTGATAATATATGAAAATTAAATTCATATTTATATTAAGTTTAAATATGTTTTTCCTCTTTAAGAGTTTTGATTTTGATTCTTATAAAAAAAACTTGTTGAATTCCATCCCAAAATATATGAAATCATTGTTTTTTTCCCTTTTATCAAGTGTGTCACTTGTTAATTGCATGTGTTAACTAGAAGATTAGTCAAATGATCATCTCAAGTAGACATTCACTACTAGTTATCTGTATGTTAGCGTGTAACACTTCTACAATTTGTTCTAGGTTCTTAAAATTAATATTATTTATCTACCTTACAAATGAAGTTTAGGACAAAAATAGTGATTTCAGATTTTAGAAGGATGAAAACCAAACATATTTTTTTTTACAGAGAACAACATATAAAATCATAATTTATAAAGACAAAAAACAATTATTTCAAAATTTAAAGGATGCAAAACAAAGAATTTTTGTATACAGGAAACAATTATATGGAGTTAAAATATATTTTATGAAATACATCTTAAGTTTTGTTTTACACAATTTTTAATTCTCTGTCTTAGTTTTCTTTATAGAGATTACTGAAAATAATAATGTTTAAGGTGAGTAAGAATACTATGACTATTCTATCGAAGAAGAAAAAAAGGACTACTCTAAGCACTAACTTCTTTCTTTGAAAAGTTACATGGTATGTTTCGTAAAATAACTTATATGTTAGTTAAAAGTTAAAAACCAACTAATAGATATAAAATTCGACGACGTTACGGTGGATCATGAATATAAGTGATCTTTGGTGGACCACTATTATCAGCCTTCAGATTAATTTTGGTGTATAATTTTATTGTGCACCTTCTCACATCAAAACTTGGTCTTCCTTCCTTCTTCTCCGTACTCTCCCTCCCGGTGTCTTCCACGACCACTCTCCGACATGCGTTGCCGTCACCGTTGATCTCTTCGACGCCGACGAAGTAGCCGCCGCGAGCTCTCCAATCCACCACAAAGATCAGTCGAAACCACCGCACCACCATCAAGATCCGCCATCGAGATCTACCAGAACCCACCACAAGATCTGTCTGAACACACCGCACCACCAGATCTGCTCCACTAGCCACGCGAGCCGCCAACGCAGGTCTGTTTCCAAGAAGAACACCGTTCAAACCCATGGTGGTTGACGGTGACGCCGACGAAGGTCCTTGCAGCGGACGATTCGTCATAGAGCATCGCACCTCTCAAATTCTCCCCCGATGATCCTCTTTTCCTCAATCTCATCGTTGTTGTTATTTATTTTAGCTTTTCAATTTCTTTTTGCTTTCAAATTTTGATTCATTCTTATCGCCGATGTTGATTGTGATAACGGTTGTTTTAATTTCAATAATTTGATTCTTTCGATTTTGAATTCTATGATCGCGCTTTGTTGTTTGAGAAGGAGAAAAAAAATAAGAAGGAGGGAAGGTGTTTTCGCTCTATCGCCGGAAGTTACCTCCGACAACAATGACCGGCGGCGAATTATTTTGTGGCGGCGGAGAAGACGGGGGAGGGTGGTTGGAGAGAGAAAGAAGAAATGAAGAGGGTCAGATAGAGAAAGAAGAAGAAATAATCTAGTGCAGAGGGTGTATCCTATGGTCTTGTGTGGGTGAGATGAATCCTATGGTCTATAAACGTGGTCCACAACAAATCACTTGTAAAATTGGACACGCTAGTCTTCGTCATAAAATTATATTAAAGTACGTATTTAGTTATTTGAAGTAAAAAGGGGTTTCGCGTGATTTGGAAGTATATTTCATATCCTAGTTTTTTTTTTTTACATTTTTTTTCCTTGTACACTAAGATTATGCACAATTGCTAGCTGGCCATTGATTTCTTACTAGACAAATAAATTATCAAAGTCGGTGCACTATCTTTCAACATAACATTTTTCATATTTTCTTATGATGTTTCCGTATAAATATTTTTATTTATTACATAATATTATTCAATATTTTTATATTTTTAAAATATTAATTTTTTATTTAATATACTTTACGAGATATTAATTAGAATACTAATAAGAATATGTACTATTACTTCTTCTCATATACTAAGTTTGAATTGAATCTTAATAAACATTTTTTTTAGCTTTTTATCGTGTGTTTCTGTATCACTATAATACTATATTATTTTTCTTATAATATCTCTTTTTCGTTTTTAACTTTTTATCGTGTGTTTCTGTATCACAATAATATTATATTATTTTTCTTAGAATATCTCTTTATTTTGTTAAAAATGAATATCATTCAATACTTTATAAAATACTTAATATCATTTTTTGATAAATAAAAAGATTGAGAAATTTGAATCACCTTTTACGTTATAAAATAACGAGAGAAATGATGTAAAAACAGCAATCATATTATTTTTTTTCACATCTATCCTCCTTAAAAGATAATTATATTCAAAATATGATCAAATAATATGTGTGAATACTCTCCTTAGAAGTTCATTCACCGTCTCATGAAAAAACAAACTTTCTTCCCATAGACCCAATCTCATTAATAACATTAATATTTTCGTTTATCCATTTTCTGACTATAATAACTGGAGAATTATCTCCTCAAATAACAATGGAGAATTTAAGTTAGAACTGCACCACTTGGGGACAAGTACACAGCAACATCAGCATGTAATATTCGTCATCATTGCCTTCAATTTGCTTTCATCCCTTTCAATAAAGTAAAGAAATGAGAAGATGTTACCATACTACTATATCTGCACAATAGTTAAAATGTCAGGTTTTGCTCATCAAAAAGAAATGTCAGGTTTTTAAAATGAATAAATATAACATTGGCTTTAAGGATTTTCCAAGCAAGGACGAACATTTTACTATAATTCTTGTACGGTATGACGTTGAAAAAAATATTGTTATAACCCTACCTCTTATTTGAGTGTATATAATTGATGCGATAGAAATGATAAAAAAATATAAAAAATAAAAATAAATATTTATTTTTGTCTTTAAATTTATTAAATCCTGCCTAGGGTAGCTTTGCTATTCTTAGCCGGTCCCAAGCCCGGATAAAAGGAGAGGGTTGTGTTAGGCTTTCGACATCCAACGTTAAACTTTGTCGAATCTCTCTGACATGGATCAATTACGTAATAATGTGAATGCTAGGTCGTTGCCCGGAAGCAACGCGCTGTATGGCTCGAGTACAGTGTCAAAAGAGCAAGAGCCGCTGCATCGCCGCCCGGATGTAGTGAAAAGTAAGCAAGGGTTCCCACATTTTCGTGAACGGGTGTGGGTAAAGAAGCTAGTTCATGACAGGAGGATTCGCTTTGGTACATGGAATATAGGCACACTTACTGGAAAATCTATGGAAATAGTGGATGTTATGGTGAGGAGGAAGATCAATTTTATGTGCCTACAAGAAACTAAGTGGACAGGTGAAAAAGCGAAAGAATTAGACAACTCGGGATTTAAGCTGTGGTATACGGGAAAAATCAGATCAAGAAATGGGGTAGGGATTATTGTGGACAAGGAGTGGAAGAAGGATGTCGTGGATGTAAGAAGAGTAGGAGATCGTATCATAGTCTTAAAATTGGTAGTGGGACAGGACACCTTTAATGTTATTAGTGGGTACGCACCTCAGGTTGGGTTAGCAGAACACTTTAAGGTAAAATTTTGGGAGGATCTAGAAGGGGTACTTCAGGATATACCCCAAGGAGAGAAAGTTTTCCTAGGAGGGGATCTCAATGGACATGTAGGTAGCGTGGCTAGAGGTTTTGAGGGGGTGCATGGGGGTTTTGGCCTAGGGGAGATGAATGGGGAGGGTAAATCCATCTTGGAGTTTTCGGAGGCTTTGGATCTTTCTATAGCCAATACATGGTTTAAGAAAAGAGAGGAACATCTTATCACTTACAAAAGTGGAGGGACATGTTCTCAGATAGATTTCTTCCTTATCAGGAAGTCTGATAGGAAGTATTGCTTGAACTGTAAAGTTATCCCGGGAGAGAGCTTGACTACCCAACATAGAGTTTTGGTTATGGATGTAAGAATTAGAGATAGGGCAAAGAGAAGAAGTCCTCTGGTAGCACCAAGGATCAAATGGTGGCACTTGAAGGGTGAGAAACAAGGAATCTTCCAACAAAAGATATGGGAGGGTTGGTGTGGACAATCACAAGGAAGTGCAAATGATATGTGGAACAAGATGTCCCAAGAGATTATTAAAGTGGCTAAAGAGACGTTGGGTGAATCTAGAGGTTTTGGACCTAGGGGTAAAGAATCGTGGTGGTGGAATGAAAATGTTCAGAGCAAAGTTAGAGTAAAAAAGGAGTGTTTCAAGGAGTGGTCTAGGTGTAGAAATTCTGAAACTTGGGATAAGTATAAGATAGCTAGAAATGAAACCAAGAAGGCGGTGAGTGAGGCAAGAGCCCAAGCTTTTGACGGACTATACCAAGCTCTAGGAACCAGGGACGGAGAAAGATCTATATATAGGCTTGCTAAGGGTAGAGAGAGGAAGACTAGAGATTTGGATCAAGTAAAGTGTGTTAAGGATGAAGAAGGCAAAGTCTTAGTGCATGAAAAAGATATCAAGGAAAGGTGGAAGGCGTATTTCCACAACTTATTTAATGATGGATATGGATATGACTCTAGCAGTCTAGACACAAGAGAAGAGGACCGGAACTATAAGTACTATCGTCGGATTCAGAAACAGGAAGTAAAGGAAGCGTTGAAAAGAATGAGTAATGGTAAGGCGGTGGGGCCAGACAACATACCTATTGAAGTGTGGAAAACTCTTGGAGATAGAGGTCTTGAGTGGCTCACCGAACTCTTTAACGAAATTATGAGGTCAAAACGCATGCCGGAGGAATGGAGGAGAAGCACGTTAGTGCCAATCTATAAGAACAAGGGGGATATACAAAATTGTGCAAATTATAGGGGAATCAAGCTCATGAGTCATACCATGAAATTATGGGAAAGAGTGATCGAACGGAGATTAAGAAAGGAGACTCAAGTTACTGAGAATCAATTTGGTTTCATGCCGGGAAGGTCGACCATAGAAGCGATTTATTTATTACGGCGGGTGATGGAGCAATATCGCATGGCCCAACAAGACTTGCACTTGATTTTTATTGACTTGGAGAAAGCGTATGATAGAGTGCCTAGAGAGATTTTGTGGAAAGCTCTAGAGAAGAAAGGGGTTAGGGTTGCATATATTCGAGCTATCCAAGATATGTATGATAGGGTATCGACTAGTGTTAGGACACAGGGTGGAGAGTCAGACGATTTTCCCATCACAATTGGTTTACATCAAGGGTCAACCCTTAGCCCCTACCTTTTTACCTTAATTTTGGATGTCCTCACGGAACAAATCCAAGAGATAGCGCCGAGATGCATGCTTTTTGCAGATGACATAGTCCTCCTTGGAGAGTCGAGGGAGGAATTGAATGAGAGGTTGGAAACTTGGAGACGAGCTCTAGAAACACATGGCTTTCGCCTAAGCAGAAGCAAATCGGAGTATATGGAATGTAAGTTCAACAAAAGAAGGAGGGTTTCTAACTCAGAGGTGAAAATAGGAGACCATATTATCCCTCAAGTCACACGGTTTAAATATCTTGGGTCTGTAATACAGGATGATGGGGAAATTGAAGGGGATGTGAATCATCGCATTCAAGCAGGATGGATGAAATGGAGAAAAGCATCGGGGGTGTTATGTGATGCAAAGGTACCGATCAAGCTAAAGGGAAAGTTTTATCGGACTGCGGTAAGACCGGCGATTTTGTACGGAACAGAATGTTGGGCGGTCAAGAGCCAACATGAGAATAAAGTCGGTGTAGCGGAGATGAGGATGTTGCGGTGGATGTGTGGTAAGACTCGACAGGATAAAATTAGAAACGAAGCTATTAGAGAGAGGGTTGGAGTAGCGCCTATTGTAGAGAAGATGGTGGAAAATAGACTTAGGTGGTTTGGGCATGTAGAGAGAAGACCGGTAGACTCTGTAGTGAGGAGAGTAGACCAGATGGAGAGAAGACAAACAATTCGAGACAGAGGAAGACCCAAAAAGACTATAAGAGAGGTTATAAAAAAGGATCTCGAAATTAATGGTTTGGATAGAAGTATGGTACTTGATAGAACATTATGGCGGAAGTTGATCCATGTAGCCGACCCCACCTAGTGGGATAAGGCGTTGTTGTTGTTGTTGTTGTTGTCTTTAAATTTATTAAGCGTTGATAATTAAGTTTTTGAAAAATTAAAAATTAAAATTTTATCTTCAAATTTAAATGTGTGACTCTTTCAATGATAAGATGACAACTCTTGTGATTGTCAGAGTTGTCATGTATTATATATGTGGTTGTCTAATTTCAAAAAATTAATTTTTTTATTTGACATATGAATTATATAATCTATTATCATTTTTGTCTCTTAATTACTTATTAATATTTTTGTCCTTAAGCTTAACTATGTATTATTATTTTGGTCTCTTGAATACATTTTTAAATTTTTAATTAAGTGTAACTCTATATATAAATTATTAGCATAATGATAATAAAGAACATTTTGTTTATAGTGATTATAATTATTTATGGTAATGAAAATTGAATAAAAAATAATTATGAAGCATAAAAATCAGAAATATTATATTTTATATTTAAAATTATTATTAATTTATTTATTACATTTTATTAAGTTAAAACACTAACAAATAATATTATAACAATGACAAACAACAATATAACTAAACTAAATATAAATAAACATATAAAACTAAAATAGTTTTTCACAAGAATCAAATTAGAAATGCATATTATGTAAATATATAGAGATATAAAATAGATCATTTTATTCTACTAAAATTTAAGATGATGTTAGATATTTTCATCTTTTATTCTGCATAATGTAACAAGACTGATATAATGGATGAAGTATGTTTTATACTTAATTTTGTAGGTTGTATATATTGTATATTTCAACATGACAAGCGACAATTGCATTCTTCATTAAGAATATAATGAATGAACTATATTTTATGTTCAATTTTGTAGATAGTATATTTTTAACTTGTAATGGATAATGTCTTCTAATACTTAATGGTTGAATAACTATGTGGAAATTACAAAAGGTTATGTTAAAAAATGATTTCAATATTTGTATTGTTTGTGTCCTCTTATACTCAATCTATGTATATATTAATAATTTCATGCAACATAAAACTTAATTAAAAATTTAAAATGATTTTAGATACAAAAGTGATAATACATGTTAAATTCAATAATCAAAATATAAATAAGTAATTAAGTTTAAAAACTAAAAATAACAGTAAATTATCACATTAAAAAACTAAATTAAAATTTAAATTTTTTACATGTGATAACCACACAAATAACATAAGATAACGATTACCTATTATGTCATAATTGAAAGTGTCACGTACATGATTATTTAAGTTAATTAATGAAAAAAATTAACTAATTTATCACATTTTTATAATATAAAAATAAAATTATAATTTTTTATTTTTTAAGACTTAATTTTCAACGCATAACAAATTTAAAATTAAAATGATTATTTATAAAAATAATCATTACGTGATAGAAAACAAGAAAAAGGTGGCAAAAATATATAAAAAATAATGGAATTATTCGTTGAAAAATATTCATCGCGTGTTATCTGATATTATTCACACATCTTTCCAGGAATATGGGTAGTCTTGGAATCTGGGTAACTATCACACTTAGTGCAATAATTAAAATGTCAGAGATTTAAAATAATAAATATAAATGCAGTCAAAAAAAGAATAATAATAACTATAAAATATTAAGATGGCAAGACGAATATTTCACTTTCCTTCTTGTACTATATTGAACAACATGTATCAAATGTGATATGATTTTTGTCACGCATCTGTATTCTGCTCATGGATTTAGATTGTTTGTCGTTTGACAGATTTAGTCAATCTTTAATCATTAAAAACATTAAATTGCATAACAAATAATTATACATGTAATTAATAAGTTCAATTTCTTTGAGTAAAATTTGAGTTTTAAATGTTGTGAATAAAAAATATATATAATTAAAAAAATTAAAGATCATCATTTGAGGTTTTTTCTTTTACAAAAATAGTTATCCATAAAATGGATAAGGATTTCACACTTATAACATAATATAAAAAAAAATATGTATACAGATTAAAAAATCATGAGTTTATTAAATTTTTTTACCTAAACTTTCATATAAAAAAATACTTTTGATTCCTAATTTAAATTTTGACTAGTTAAAGCTTTGAAGTTTTTTTTATCACTTTTAATTCCTACCATTAAATAACAACATGAATAATGGATGACATAAATTAATAACTATGTTAGCAGCCCAATAACTTATAACTCAATAATATAAAATTGATTTATAATATGTTTTAACTTAATGTTATTCCTATTAGATGTTAGACTTGGATTTTTTCAATGCATTTTCTAACATCCAATATTTTGGGATTTTGTGCTTAATAATATGGTAAGTCATTCATTAATGAATCTTGGATAAGTATTCATACCATCTTAAAATGTGAGTTCTAGTCGAATTTAATCTTATAAAATCTATTTATAAAATAAGAATTGTCCTCCACTTATATAATATATATATTGATATTATCTCTAACTGAATTTAACTTAAGTTTTTTTCAATACAAGTTCTTGTGTCCAACACTTTTGAATTTAGTATGATATGTGACCTGATTAAGATAGACTTAGTATGACATGTGATCTATTTAAGGAGTCTAACACGATAGTCATGTGTAATTTTTAAATTGTATTTTTAATCTTTCATTAACTAGTCAAACATCTTCAATTATTATGAAGAGATAAAAAATTAAAAATATAATTTATAAAAAAATAATATGTGATTGTCCTATCAAATTTTTTCAGACATGACATGTTACTTGATTGTCAAATTATTATTATTATCAATTAATGTTATTACCTAACATCATAAACTAAAAGTAATAAAAAAAATTAAAAACTTTGAACGATCAAAATTTAGATCAGAGACCTAAAGCATGAATATAAAAAAAGTTTAAGTAATAAAAGATAGTAAATCCAAAAATTATTGACCGTGAGACTTTTTGTAACTTTAAATTTAAATTAGGCTAAGAATAAGATAAAATGACTGAATTTTTATTCGATATTTATAAAAATAAATTTTATTTTTATCCTTAAAAAATATGAAATCATTGTTTCTTATTTTTTTTATAGGACACTTATTAACTACTTAACTAGTTATGTGTTTAATAGAAAGCTAAGTGATCATCCTATAAGACACTAATAGTATTTGCAAAACCATCTCTTGCCATATAAAAGTTTATGTTAAAAATTTGATTTTAAGTTTTATTGCAATAAGTAAAAACAATTTAACAAGTTTCACCAAAAGAACTTGTTGATATAAATTTTATAAGAAAACAGTTCGTTCACAGGCTTACATGTCAATCAACTAAAAATTACTATTGTTTATTGATATAATATAAAAATAAATTTTAAAATAATTATTTATCATACATAATAATTTAAGATTAAATGATAATATAAAATTATTTTATATTATTAATATATATTTTTTAAAATTGTATAACTACTTATTCTTGAAAATATAAAAAATTCTAATTTTTTTTAAATACATTTGATTTAAAAAATGAACTATAGTTAATTTACACACTACTTTGGGGGACGTATAAGATGGAAAAAAAAAAAGAGTTTATTGAATATTTTAAAATAATAAATTATTGATACTAAGGAAATGTACCTGTTGGATGGGTGTTGAAGTAAGGCTGCAAGGCTGCAACTGCAACAAGAAAAACAATGAACACCCTATATGCTATCACACTAATAGGTGGTGAGAATCATCACTGACAGGATTTCTTATTAGTTTCAATTCAGTTTGAGATTCTGGTTAGGTACATAAATTTGTCTTTTTTTATTATATTATTGACATCGAGTATTTAATAATTTTTTTTTTATCCAAATGTCTAATAGTTTTTATTCATAAATCTAGAATCTCATATCTTATTTAAGGGATCAAAATACAGGCTTTTGAAAATTTTTTTAGTTTTTATTCATAAGTCTAGAACATGATATTTTATTTGATATTTTATTTAAGAGGATAAAAGTGTACATGCATACAATTTTTTACTATCTTATTGATTTTAAACATTTAATAATTTTGTTGATAATTATTTTTTCTTAAAAAATTTAATGACCTCTTATAGTTTTTATTCATAAATCTAGAATCCAATATCTTATTTAAGGGACCCAAAATATGCTTCTGAAATTTTTTATAATTTTCATTCATAAGTCTATAAGATGATACTTTATTTAAGAGGAACAAATTGTATGCTTTTCAGAACGTGGGTACAGCTTGTTTCTTTTTATAGTCATTCATATCATGATATCATTAACCTTAAATTGTTTTAAAATGTCCACTAGTTTCTTTACCTGTCCCCTGAAAGAACTTTCCACGTTGAGTAGGGATTATAAAAGTTATTTAAATTATAATCTGTCTATATTTAATTTATATTTTTGGTAAATATCTTAAAATGATTTTTGTAATTGAATACATCTGGTAAAAGATAAAAAATCTTTAATTATTTATATTTCTGTAAACATTTAATTTTTTAATTTTACTTCTTTTAATAGAGCAATTTTTGTTTTTAGTTAAAAATTACAATTTCTTAATTGAATTCTTTTTATCACTATATAAAATATGGTTTTTATTTTCTTTTAACAACAATAAGACAATACAGTTTTAGTAGATTATAAAAAAATATTATTTTGTAACATATAAGAAATAATAGGATCAGTTTTTCTTAAATCAATATTATTAGTTTTTAACAATTTATTTCTCTTTTTGTGCCGTTACAATTTATTTCTTTAAGTAATATGTAGTTTACAACAAACTTTAGTCTAAAAATAAATTCTAATTGGATAGGCCCAGTCCAATTTTTTTTAGAAAAGAGAAATGACAAACAAAACAAATATAGAATAAAGGAAAAAAAAGAAAATAAAAAAATAAATAATTATTTTGGTTCCTAAAATTATGTGACACGGATAGATTAATTTCTAAAAGGATAAGTTTCAAATTTAGTCTCCAAAAATATGTACAAAGAATAATAAGTTAACTATATCATTAACTCATATATGTGAATCTTAACATATGTACCTACTTGACATATATGATTGTGTTATGATAATTAATAATTGTCATGTGTTATTTATATGGTTGTCACATAGATTAATGTTAATGGAGATATATAAATAACATAATCGATTTATTGTAATTTTATATATTATGAATTAAATTTATTTATTTTTATCTTTTAAAGATTAACCTATCAGCATCACATACTTTGAAGGACCGAAATAGATATTTAATGAAATTAAAAAATTCAAGAAGTTGAAGTAACATGAAAGAAAAAAAGACAAAAATGTCTTTACCCTTAAAACTTTAGGTGGAGAGTTGTTTTCAGGCTAGAAAAACTTAGTAGACTTAACTACTTTATATATATTAATGATGATTCCTCAACTCGTCAAATTCATTTTTGCTCTCTTTGGTGACACCGGCTAGTAGAACAGGGAGACAAAGTCTATTTGCATGTAACGTGTGTGTTTGAAGGAATAATTCTAAGTTCAAAATTGATTTTAGATAGGTTTTTATTTTAGATAGGTTTTTACATATTTTATTTTACACCAGAAAATATTAACTTATTTTTAATCCAAAATTAATTATAAGTTTATACAATTTTGGATAATTTTTATATTAGATTTTTTCAATTTCCATGAAATTCATTTTTTACATATTATGGTCCTTTATAATTAAAACACAATTTTGGTTTTATAATTTTCATGTATGTGAATATAAAAGAACAATTTTTACTTCTTGAATTAATAAAAAAAAGTTTTAAATTATGTTTAAAAATAAAAAAATAATCATTGTTGCAAAATGATCATTTTTTATTTATTTAAAAAAAACTAAATTTAATTTTTTAAAGATAAAAAGTCAAACTGAATATAATAAAAAACATAAAAATCTAAAAGTATATTTTAGCCTCAATTTTATACAAAGTATCATTAACCCTAAATATTTTTATGACATATTATTAATAGCTAAATTAAAAATATTAAATATTTTTACTAACAATGTAAATTATAAAATAATAAGATTATCATCATCAAAATATATTAACAGTGTAAAAAAACTTCTACTGTCATTCAACTAAAAATCTGTGTATAGTAAGATTATTGACCATTGAAATAATTATTTTAAAAAAATTTAGTGTGATTTCATATTAAATGATAATGTAATTTTTTATAGTGACAAGGTACCAAAATCAATCACCAGCAAGAAAATGAAAATATACCTATAGTTTATTTCAATTAAATATTTTTGAAAATTAATTTTGATACACAATCATCAGTGTGAAACTTTTTACAATTTCAATCAATTTAAATTTTAACAAGAAAAAAAAGATGTATTAAGATTTAAGAGTATTAATAAGGAAAAAAAATCTAGTGTACTGCTGATTAGAAATTTTTATGTATTACAAATTTATTAATTTTTACAATAATTACATGTAAAGTCATATATTATCATCATTTCTAATTGATAAAAAAAAAATATAAAATTTTTACACTAATATATAGAAGGCGAACTCTTTAATAAGAAAATATAATTAGAGGAATGTATTACAATATTCTTTTGAGTTTATTAGTAGGATGAAGTTATATTCAGCAAAAAAAAAAAAAAAAGTAGGATGAAGTTATTGACACTAAGAATTGTCTACTACCTCTTTTTTTTTACCATTTAAATGTCTACTATCTGTTACAGCACACTGCAGTGTAAAAAATATTAAATATACTTCATTTAATGCTTTAAGTTAATTAAAAAAGCATGCTGAAAAGATTTTTTTTTCATTGTAATAAATACTTTTATTTCAAATAAAATATCTTTTTTATTTTCTTATCATGTGATAAAAAATTTTATGTAAATAAAATTATTTTATTTTATTCTTATATCCTGTATAATATTGGAAAATATAATAAAAATGGTTTTATTTATAAAAATATCTATAACTGTATTTATAAATTTAATTACTAATTTTATATATGTATCAAATAAATAAACATGATGTTAAATAACTATATTACAAAAATTAAATCCAGAAAAAAATGTATTTCTTTCACAAAACATTAGATATAAATTTAGCAATAAAGGGAAAACATTAAAAAGACTGAAAAATGAGAATGAAGTTAATTAAAATAATTCGTTTTTTTTTACTAGAATGATTATAATTTTATTTAATTCTTAAAAATATCAAAAATCACTTAAATAAACAGTAAAGTATAACAATTTTTTTTTAAAAAAAATATTTGTATCTATCCTCGAGTCCAATTCTATCTTCTTCACCACTATCACAACATCGATCCCTTTATCCCTAAACATTTCACATGCTCTATCAAAAACATCTCACAGCCATCCCTCCGAATCATTTGCAATATTTCTATTGAAAAAATCAAGTTATTGTTTGTCTCGCACGTTTGTTCACCCATTGTTTTTTGGCAATTACCCAAATGCCATATTCAACTTTATTATCAAGTTACGAATTGATATACAGAATAGCTAAACATTTGTTTTTATATATATTTTAAAAAAAAAAGCTAAGTGAACAAATATTACTAATGAAGATTGCTAATTAAAGCACATGTAGTGCCCAAGCAACAAAAAGGACAAGTTATATTACAAGAAATTGCTTCTGACCACACCAAAAACATGCCTGTACTCTTTAGAACAGAATCTAATGTTTCCATTGCAATATCATATGTTGTTCTTCTACTCTCCTTTTTATTCGATACAAGTATACAACTACTAAGTACATGTTTGTTTTATTAGTGTGTTATCTTTCATCAGCGTTTGGAGAAACAACTCGTGTATTAATATTACTTATGCAGTGAAATGTATTAGAATTCACGTAACGACAAAACAAACAAAGCCTAAACTTTTCAACTTATAAAATTTTAATTGACTCATCTATTGTTCTTTTTTTTTTTAAAAAAAAATACAGCTAAATTATTTTTTGAAGAGAAAAGTTAATTTTATTTCAAAATAGAAAATGTTAATAAGCATTAAAAGTTATTTATTTACCAGAAGACAGTGTTTATATATACAGTAAAGCCAAAATGTCTATACAAGTTAAAAGAGTGGGGCTTAGTGAATACACATACTGCATAAACACGTGATAATGTGTAACTTCGTTTTCATTCTTCTAAGTGTGTTTGTTTTGAACGTAATGCTTCCAAAAAAATTTCACACTCTTTAAGACATAAACGAACTAAAGACACCATACCCAGGGGCGTAGGAAGGGGCATACCTAGCTGGCATGCAGTGGTCATTTCAATTTATACGAAATTATATTGTCATTCTCTTTTGTTATCTTAATATATATATATATATATATATGTGTGTGTGTGTGTGTCTGTGTATACAATTATTTATTCATCTAATATATTATTTCTTTAACACATTGTTTTTCATATTCAATAGTGTTATATTTTTGTATCATAAGAAATATTAATTATATATTAAAATTTTGCATATATATTAGGCTAAAATACACTTTTAATCCTTTATGTTTTAGAATATATTCAATTTGGTATTTTATGTTTTAAAGGTTTAATTTAGTTTATTTTCAAAGTGAGTTAAAATGATTTTTATAAAACAATATTTTTTTTATTTTGGAAGGTGATTTTAAATCCTTTTTGACCAATTCAAGATGTGGAAATTATTTATTTAGATTAAAATTATAAAATCCAACTCATGATGTTTGAATAAAAAAATAATAAAGATTGTAAAAAAACATGTGAAATGGGAAAAATACAAGTATTTTTGCTTTTACTTAATTTAAATATTATTTTATGAAGACAAACTTAAAGATCAAAAGGGAGAAATATTTAATGATGATGATGATAATGGGTGATGCAATTTCATCATTTCTTTGTGCATTTGAATTTGTAAAACAAATAGGAAAAGAAAACCCATGTCTTATTTTACACAAATTCTATCTTCTGTTTTTTGCTGAATACAAATTCTATCTTCTATACTCAATTGAGATATTTTACAGAAGGAGCATTCTCCTATATTTATAGGGGAGTAATGTTTCCAATGCCAATGAAAGTATGAGAAAATGAAAAAATATTAATGACGTTTCAAACGCTGCATTTTCTTTCTTTTGTGTTGAAAATATATACGCAACATTCGGTCTGGAATGGAGCATGGATGTTGAAAGTCCAAAGACACGGCTCAATATAGGCTTTTACTTTCTGCACCTCTCTTTTTTGCTTGATGCACCTCCAAAACACCCAAACAGACAAAACTACTCCTCTAGTCTACCACCCAACACCATTGTTGACAACTCCAATGCAGGGAAGAAGGTGCAGACAAAGTCGAAGATGAAAGAAAGGTATAGAATACTACCCTATTCTATAAAAGTTTGTCATAAGTCATTGTTTTTTTCTTCTACTTCTAAAAATGTCTTTCTTAAAGACATTAATTATTTTACCCTTCCCATAAACACCTTTCCGAAAGTATGTTTGCATAATTTTACAAAGGTTATTTTACAATTATGTTTTTATGCTTTCGGAAAGATGATTCCACAAATATATTATTTGCATAAATATTAGTGTAAGTAAATTTACCACTTTTAATTATTATATATAATTATTTAATCACATATTATTATTATTAATTTATTATTATATAGTCATTTATATCATTAGCTAATTCCATACAAAAATATATTATTATCTAATCAAAAAAATTAATGACAACATTTAATTAATTATTATGAAAATTAATAATTTTTTAATATGTGATAAATCATGATTGGATAATAATGTAAAAAATATTTATATTGTTAGGACATTATAATTAAATTTATATAAAAATGCATAATAACTTCTTTTTTTCTTTGTACTTCTTTAGCATAAGATTAAGGTCACATTTTCATTCTCATCATTTTATATAAAAAGAACAAGTTTAAAACAAGGAAAAGCCAAAAAACAACAAGACGTGTTATGCAAATTAAATGAATAATCAATCTAACATAAAGTCTAACTCCGACTGAATAAATTATTAGTCATTGAAACTGAAAAAGGATACTATTAATAACATACTTCGTGTAAAAACCAGCTATCACATATATACTTACTAACTTTATGGTAATTGGTAACCTCAACTTATCCGTAAGTTAAGTGAACTTGTCAAACTGCCACCTTTCTCTTAATGACTAAAATATTTTTTAAAAATTTCATCTTTAAGATCCATAATCAAACACAAAGATTTATGGTACTAAAAAAAATACAAAAATATTGAAAGGAAAACAGAAATTCTGGAAGTACTGATCTTGTTAATGCTATAGGAATTGCACACACAAACCTTGTTGATATCTTTCCTTTATTTTCACTTTAGTGTGCTAATTTCAATATATTGTTTCCATGAATCTAAAACGTTATTTTTTATTTTTCAGAAAACTATTCATTTTTCGTTAATTTCTTTGAACCAATAATTACAGAAACACCTTCCAACTATGTGGTAATTGAGTGCGAAACTCAGACTCAAAGAAGCAAAGTTTCACCAAGTTATAGTACATGTTCGTATACGAGAGAAATTATTACACGATCCAAGATTATGGCGTAGTGTTCTAATCATTTTTTACATAACATATAATCGAATTTTTTTAGTTTACGATAAAAAGTTAATAAACTTAATTATATATCATGTGAAATTGATAAAATCATAAGATAATTTCTTTATATATGAGGCTTGAACTAACACATTCCCTCCCTCCCTCCCCCCTTCTCTCTCTCTATATATATCCACATTAATTCTACTAATACAGTGACCAAGTTTATATATTTGATTTTTCACCGTTTGATTGCAAGAATTCAACCCATTTTAAGTGTAAAATCATGGACACAGAACTCTTCACAAATGGTGGATTTGTTGGTGAAGCCAAGTAATTCCTTTCTACACAAATTTTCTCCCCCGTTATTTTGATGTCTATAGAAAGGGACCTAGATTTAGAAGGCCACGATACCCTTTAAAAAGTTTTATAATTTTAAGAGTTTAATTTTTATATTTTTTCAATATAATTTTTTAATTATTAATTAATTTAAAAGTATACAAGTATAATGTTTATATTAATTATTATAAAAGTAATTTTTTTTATCGTATATGGTAATTTATGTTTTGACAACAATATACAAGACTTTTACATTGTATATAAATCAAATTTTTATTTTTTTAATTGATATACTTATTCAACATATCATTAATATTATTCATAATTTTTTATAGTTTTTTTAATATTATCCATAATATAACATTTAAATTAGTTGATTGGGACTATAAAGAAACAATTTTCTCAAGACACGCTTTTCCTTCAGAAAAAAAAGATTTATATGTTTTGCATGATTTATTTTCTCATAAAGCAGAAATCATCTTTAAAGGAAATGATAAGAAAAATATAGAAATAAGACCAACTGCATATAATGTGGTCCTTGAAGATGACACTTACAATGGAGAAATGAAGATTGAATTTAAATTCATTGCAAATGTAAGGCTGATGATATGTTATTGCGTGTGGAAATTAATTATCTAATAAATACTAATCACAATTAGTGTTTGTAGCATAAAGAAAAGTACATGATACAAAAACAAGAACAATTCATTGCCCATGAGAAGAAAGAACAGACAATTCAATTTATGGTGAAACATCTTATTGTTCGTATCACAAGAAAAGTTCCAAAGACATATAGAAGAAGAATTCGAAGATAATTATTTTGATGGATAATTAATTAAAAAAATCTAAACCATGAGCATTCTTTTTTTTCCCCCTTCTGTTTTTCTGAATCAGAGTGAAAGACAGACTTATAGACTTACTCTTATAATGTTCATATTTTATGATTTTGTTACAATTACATGTCCGAGTTAAAACATATGGTAAAAATTTGTAAATGTGATTAAATTTTTCTTTTGTTATCTATTTTTTTTATTGATTTTAATTTTTATAAATTTATATAATACTGATATTTTTTTTATTAAGAATAATAATATCGATATGATATAATTTAATATAATATATTGATAATTAGATGTATGTTGTGTCACTATTAAATGGTCACAGAGACCGTTTAAAAATAAATAAATTTATAAGAGCGAAAATTAACAAAACTTTTAAGAAAAAAAAATAATTTAATCATATTTATAAAACCTAAAATATATTTAAACCTAATATATATTGGATATTTTCAACATTGGGGTGATCTTATGCACAAAATTTGGTTAAATTGAAGTATTGAACAATTATAAAAATCTAATTTTATAGTTGATATTTGTTTATATTTAAAAAATATGTTATATATATATGAAACAAAGTTGTGAAATTTAAAATATAAAATATAAAATATAAAATATAAAATATAAATTATAAATAATGTAGGATTTTATAACCTTAATTTGACAAGAACTTTCAAATCCCTAGTCCCCTTTCTCAATTGCGTTTGAGAGAGAAGGAGAGGCTGTGACGGTAGCAGTGCCACCACCGTGACAGTGCAACTGTGCGCGAAGGAGCAGGGATATCGGAGATGAGAGTGTGAGAGACAGAGAAGGGAGGGAGAGAGGAACGTAACCAACAACCACTACTCAGGTCCTTTCTCTATCTCTGTTCTCTATTTTCCTTTGTTTTCATACATTATCTTGTTTTTGTTTTTTTCAAAATTAAATTGTTGAGCTGTTAACTCCCTTAATAGCCCCGATTCATTTATGTATCGTAAGATTCAAAGTCATCTTATGATATGAATAGATTGAATCATAGGATTCGAATTATGTGAATCGTAAGATTCTAATAGCTATTCTACGTTTCACATTCACCCCTTAATTCACCAATTTCTACCTTTTAACTGCCCTACGTAAACTGTAACCTTAGCCTGTTGAGTCCTAGCTCTTCTGTCATGGTTGGATTGGATGTTGCATAGATTACAGTCTCAGTTTTACTGCTATGAACTTTCTGAAAAGTCTTTGAAGCGTCACCTAATAAAACTTAACATTATGGTACAGAGGCTGAAGTTTCGACATTGTTGACTTAAACAATGGGGTCCAATTCGTTGAAGGATTATCTGAAAAGGTACGAAAGTAACACTGAAGAAGAAAAGAAGAAAAATAAGAAGAAGAAGCAGAAGAAGAAAAGTCAACCACAAGCCACTGGCTTATTAGTTGTGGATGAAGATCCCACATGGCAGAAACCCATAGATCTTGGAGAAGAAAACAATGATAACTCATCAGGTATATAATACAAATATAGATATTAGTTCTTGTTAGACAATTTACGATTGTTGATTTCTGTATTATACTACTATTTCATATAGTCATATTTTATTGGTTTATGTAGATGAGGAGAAGCCACTAATTGATGAAGACATTGAAGTGAAGCGTATGAAAAGGCTTGAGCAGGTGAGGGCCAGACGTCCTTATCATGCTATATCTGAGGATGGAAGTGGTTGGGTTTCACTTTCTTCTAACTCAGAAAATCCTATTAACTCAATCAATGATATGTCTCCACCTCGTAAAAGAAAGGGTGCTGATTTATCACCTCATCAACAGCTGAAACGCAATGACACCCCATCACCAGATTATGGGACTTCTGATTTGCAAGACATATCTCCACCTCGACGACGAGGCCGTCATGATTCTCCCTCTCAAGATGCTTTACATGGATCTGTGGCATCAGACCTTTCACCCCCAAGGAAAATCCAGAAGAATGCTCCAAGACCGGGTTTGTCTAATATTTCTCACTCTCGTTCACCTCAACATCTCTCTCCACCTCGACGAGGTCGTCATGATTATGAGACTTCTGATTTGCAAGATATCTCTCCACCTAGACGAGGTCGTCATGATTCTCCCTCTGAAGATGTTTCACATAGATCTGTGGCATCAGACCTTTCACCCCCCAGGAAAAACCAGAAAAAGGTTGAAAGATTAGGTTTATCTGATCTTTCTCACCGCCATTCACCTCAAGATCTCTCTCCGCCACGACGAGGTCGTCATGATTCTCCTTCTCGAGATGCTTTACATGGATCATCAGTATCAGACCTTTCACCCCCAAGGAAAATTCAGAAGAATGTTGCAAGACTGGGTTCGTCTGATCTTTCTCGCCATCGTTCACCTAGTCCTTCAGTTAAAGTTGTTTCACATCCATCTTTGGATCGTGACCTTTCTCCACCAAGGAAAAATCCCAAGGAGTTGTCCAATCCTGCTGGTAAAACAGGTTTAATTTCTGGTAAGGATATCAGGGACGAGATTGACAGAAAGAAGAGGGATGATATGTTGAGGTAATTGTTCAGTTATTTTATAATGTTTTCCAAGCACATGTTCTTACATACTAAATGGATATTTGTTATTATCCTTGCTTAATATAATGATTTTGTAGTTCTAAGTATGTTTTTTACGTGGTTATGGTACTATGGATTACTGAGATATTTTTATCTGGCCTGGACAAAAGTCTTGCTTCCATGATCAGAAACAAAGGCTGTTTACTGCTTATTGACTATGACTACACTTGAATAGGAGTTTTTCTGATTTGAATAACTTGGGAGAAATCCTCTATAAGTCTCATGAATTTATAACTACAGCATACACAATCAAATTTCTAGTCGGTTTTAACTATTTATTGACTGTGGCTACACTTGAATAGGAGTTTTTCTAGTGTGATTGACTTGGGAGAAATCCTCTCTTAAGTCTCATGAATTTATACCTACAGCATACACAATCAAATTTCTAGTCCATTAGTTTTAGGGATTGGTCAAACACTTAAACTAAATGCAGCAAGCATATGATCTTTTTCTTATTATATTTACTAAAGGTGTTGAGTATTTACTAGGAATACCAACAGCTACATTGGGATCGACTCTTTTATTTTCAGAAAAGGGCTGCTATTGGTAGGAAAATAAACCACATGCTTCACTGAAGCAATCACATTTCCAAAATTTTAAGTGTAATGCCTGTTTCCTTTTCTTGTTGGCTGTTTATTACTAGTATATTTTAGTTTGTGTTATTGTATTTTTTTTGCTTTTTTAACTATCAATATTAAAATTCAGTTATCAGGATATGTAGAACTAATAAAATATTGCATGTCTGAGAGTCTGAGACCAATTATTCTATAATCTTAAGCCATTAGGTAGAGACCCAGGAATAGTATTATGTCACATGCTGGGGAAAGCCTTTTCTGACTAAAAATGTATTATGTTATGTCATAGTTATCTTTATCTACTGTGGCTGAGCGTTGCATTGTATTGTCCACTATTCTTTCTTGATTTTGTCCTGTTCTTCCTTTGTGGCAGTCATGGCTGCTATCATACCAAAAATTCAAAAAACATTTGAAATCGCAGAAGTTGCAGATGTGACTGATAAAAGGGGTTAAAAATATCCCATTTGTTTCCCTTTGTTGCATCATCCAAGGGGTCTTTCCTGCCAAACTCTGTTCTGTCATTTCTGTTTTGTTCTCTGTTCTCTGTCCATAAATGTTTTGCTGTCCTCCCTTTCATTCTGTTCTCTGTCCTTGTGACCTTTGATTAATAATGAATTTTATTTTTGGTAATTTATTGTTTTATTTATTTTTGAGCATTCATATATGAATATTATGACAGATATACTTTCATCTAGAATTTCACAATCATGGCCATCCCACTATCTTGCTATGGCGGCATTTGTGCCAGCTGCCCCACATTGCTATATGGGATTGATTCATTGATAACTGTGATTTGTGCAGATTCAAACAGATGGACCCTTCCATAAGTGGGCGTGGTGCTGAACCTGTATATCGTGATAAAGTAAAAGGTCAGAATTCTAGTCAATTTTTAGTTGATGTTTCTGTTCAACGTATTTAATTTGATGTCTTTGTGATAAGATGAATTATTGAATCATGCTGAATTTTGCAGGAGTACGCATTTCGAAGGAGGAATACTTGAAATCAAAACAGAAAGTAGAAGAAAAACCCAAGGTATTTTGTGCACCACATCAATTTTGTAGCAGTGCTGTATTGTTTCTAGATGTAGCTTTCTGTATACTTCCAATGTGTAATTGGCTGCATATATGTGTAGAAACTAGAAAATAGAAAGTATGATTCTTTCTGAGGATCCAATTTTTGTTTGTACGTAATGAGTGATCAAAAGATACTTGCTTAGTTTGTTTTTGTTCAATTGTGGATATTTTTGGAGGACTGTCTGCAAATTGAAAAATGATCTGAAGGTTGACCTGGTAATGAGCAGTATTGCATGTTAATTTTGTCAAGCATAATTGTGTAGTTGGTTAATTGGTTTTGTAAAGGATTACATACAATGACCATGAAAAGTACAGATTAGGAGGTTTGTTGGCTTGCTAGAACAAGAGAAATGATAAGGGTCAAATTGTATTCAAGACAGTAGATTGATTATTATAGAGTGAATTATCTAAATTTTTCCTAATAAAATAGAGCAATAAGTTATTTTTCCTATGCAAATATCTATTAACTAAAATATATCTTTGGTGCTTTTTGATGATATTATTGCTACTAATATTACATTAAGAGGACAAGAAACTGTCTCATATTTGTTGTCATTTTGTCCCTATGCTGTAATTGAAGTTGAATGTTAGAACATTGATGTTATTCATGTTTTCCCATGAAAGCAGGCAAGCTGAATTCTTAGCTATCTTTGTGATTTTCAGGAGATAGAAATAGAATGGGGCAAGGGCTTAGCTCAAAAGCGTGAAGCTGAGGCTAGGCTAAAGGAACTAGAACTTGAGAAGGAGAAGCCTTTTGCACGGACCAGGTATACATAAAGTACTTAGAAACACAACTTCTAGATTGTTCTAAATTTGTTATCATAGCATTGTTGCAACCTATGACCCACAAACACGATATGGGGTATCAGATATGCAATATGTATGTGACACAGTGAGTCAGTGACAATTATTCTTAAAAAAATATGATATGGTATGTGTACAATACATATTAAATATGCATAAAAAATTCATAAAACAAAAATATTTAATTGCAAATCCAAAATTCCAAACCATAAAGCACTAAAACATGCATCCCCCATATCAATGTTGGATACATATTTGATATTTATATGCTTGGATTCTCCATGAAAACATATTTGTGAATTGTTGAAGATCCTTTTTTCTAAAAAAAAAAAAAGCTGTTAAAATCTGACAAGTCTCAGATCCTTTGGCGGATATGGGATTATGGGTAGTGGAATGATTTGATACATATCAAGTAAAATTTTCATATTTGGTACAAATTATTCTTGATTCAGCTATTGGAATGAATGCAACGTAACAAGCAACTCTTCATGGTTTGTATCAACTCTTCCCGGCTTGTGTCAACTCTTCTTCCTATCTCTTATGCTGCATTTACTTCTGTTTTCTTTCAGAGATGATCCTGAACTAGACAAAATGCTGAAGGAGAGATTAAGGTGGGGTGATCCTATGGCACATCTGGTAAAGGTAATGCTAAGCAACTCATATTGTTCGTCAGTTGACACATAGATGGAGGAGTTTGATCAGTTCTGACATATATTTTGTGTCAATTGTCATTTGCAGAAAAAATATCCAGAGCCTGTTCTTCCGAACTTGGGGGAAAATGAAAAGATGAAGGAATCGGGTTTTGTAATCCCTCAGGATATTCCGAATCACAGCTGGTTAAAACGAGGTTTAGACGCTGCTCCAAATCGATATGGAATAAGGCCTGGACGACACTGGGATGGTGTTGATCGTAGTAATGGTGGGTTCATATTCGCCATACTTTTTTGTGCTTTGATTTTACCTTGACTTTTCTCATGGAAATAGTCTTAAATGATTGACTTATCTTCTGCTGTTTGTAGGGTTCGAAAAGGATATGTTCAAGAGAACAAATGAGAAGCAAGCTAGAGATAGAGAAGCTTATCTTTGGTCTGTGTCTGATATGTGAAAAGTGGCAGTATAACGATGCAAAGGAGTATTCAGACTCTCATTGGGAGGCATGTCTGTAATGATATGGATTTTGAGGGATTGTAATGTTGATATGTCCATTGGAAATATTCTTGGATCCATCACTCTAGGGGTATTTATTGGGAAAATTTACCTGCCCTGGTTATATCCTCTGTGTCGCTAGTCTTAAATATTCAGATCCTGCAAATAAATGAGGATAAGTTGTTAGCCTACACAGTTTCATGTTGAAGACAACACATGGGAAAATCTCCAATTGTTTTGGTCACCCATGACTTGCTTGTGATACTGGCTAGTTTTTCAGAGTATATTAGAGTTTGTTCCAAATAATTTAGACCAATTTATTTATTCCTGTAGCTCAAAAAGTGACTGTCTTTTTGTGTTTCATTCTGTTCCTAATCATAAAAGTTAATGGATTCAGTTAAGAGCATTTTTTTATGGAAAAAAAAGGGTGTCCTTTTTAGATTTTGAAGATTTAATGTTGAGAATAAAAGTTAACAAATTGATTTGTATACATGAACAATGATATATTTCGAAAATGATATAGAACTTTGTTTGAATGGTAAACTAAAATTACTTTTAAAGTGAGAATATAGGTATACTTTTGAAAATTTCGAGGGCTATACTTTTAAATTATTTATTTTCACAAGTTTACTTTTATGCATAAAATCAATACTATTGAAATGAAGTATCATTTTTTTTTTACCCAAAATCAAGTAGTATTTTTTGTTCAAAACACACTTTTCCACTCCAACGATATTTCTGTTCATACTAATGCAAAAATACAATTTAGGATATATGTTCTCGAGGTAACAAAATGGAGTTTTTCAAGGAATATGAAAAGGTACGAAACATGCTATAACATACTTCATTAAATAGGCTAACAATTGATATAAATTGGTCAATTGTATTGTATTTAAAGTGATAAAGGTAAATTTTAAAATAATTTTTTTTTTCTTTTATCACATGTATATTAGTGTATGTAATTTGTGTTGAAAATTCCTACAAATTATTTCTTCCTCTTGAATATGTTATGTAAATTCCAAGTAAATTCAAGAGGCAATAAATTTCTAATTTTGTTTAATTTCAATATTAGAACATGCAAGAGCGTAATTCCTGATTCGTGTTATAGTGGGGTGCTGCACGGGTGAAATTGTAAGTGCGAGTGTTCAAGAGAGCCTCCTTTCATAAATAAATTAATTAATTTTGTTTTACCTTTTTAAAAAAATTGTTGATATTGTGATGAACTTGAAGAAAATAGTTTTTCCTGTATCATAGAGTTAGATGAGTTATCAACGATTTGAGTTGTTAGGTACGGTGATGAAGTTCCGAGATAATGGTATTTTAGATTAAAAAGTTAATTTAAAAGCATGTGCTAAGCACATGTTAGCTTTAGTTAACTCTAACTATTTTGAGGGGTTAGAAGGTCTCAGTGTAATATATGATGAAAAATTAAGGAGAATTAGTGTAGGGTGAAAATAAGAAAAAGATGTGCATATAACAAGTCCTAAATTCATAGGAAAGACGAGTATAATTTGCTTAAAATAAAAAACATATCTAAATCCTTATTAGGTTATAAAAAGGCACCTAAGGGAGGGTTACTAAGTTTAAGGGTGTTGCTAGGTGCATCCAGCATTATTGTTGGTGCACCCAATACTTAAGATGAAATGATAAAAATATCTTTGATCCGTAAGCCTTTTAAGTTGATCCATAAAAGGCTTACATATCAACTTGATCCGTAAGTCTTTTATTGATCAAGTTGATCCGTATGTTTAATATCAACATATAAATTAACTTAATCCGTACGATTTACGGATCATCCTCACGCACACCTATCATAAATGCGAAAAAAAACGTAGGGATAATTTTGGTATTTTAAAAAAATCTGGGTGCACCTAGCAACACCCTATGTTTAAAAATGATGTGGGCCCAATTTGTCCTAGACCCACAAGCCCAAAACATCAGCATCTTCTTGACAAGAACCCTAAATCTGAAAATACCTTGACTCCGCTCTGCCACTGCTGAGAAAATTGCGACGCGGAAACACGCGCATCTTCACGATCCTGGAATCCACCGCGGCATATCCAGCGATTCCGATCTCCGACGAGTCTGCGCAGGCGAAGAATCGCGCGATTTGTCTGGAAATCGCGATTCAGCCACGATTCATCCCCGATACTGAGACTCAACCACGATTCAGGAAGAAAAACGAGACAACCTCCGATTCGTATCGGTAGCAGTTCGAATCATATCGAATCGGGCGATACATATCGTGAATCGTACGGTACTAACTACCATGATTATAAGCTCTTTTTTGTTCATGGAAGAGATTTGGTTTTGATGTGATTGGAAGTTGATGTTTCTTCTGTCTGGTGTTCATGATGGAGTTTTTTTTTCTTTTTCTGCTGCTAACTTGTTTTACATTAATAAATTGCAGGTTGTGTCCTAAAAATGGCACTGGTTGTAATGTGTGGGCAACCATGCAGTGGAAAGTCCAAAGCTGCAGTCTGTCTCGCCGAAGCTCTCAAAGAATCAGAATCAAAACTTCAAGTGAGAATCATAGACGAAGCTTGTTTTCATCTTAATCGTAACCAAAGCTTCGCGAATATGCCTTCGGAGAAGAATTTAAGAGGGGTGCTTAGGTCAGAAGTAGATAGGTCCCTGTCTAAAGATAGCATCATCATAGTAGATTCTTTGAATAACATCAAGGGTTACCGATACGAGCTATGGTGCTTGGCTCGAGCAGCAGGGATCAGATATTGTGTGGTTTTCTGTGATGTTGAAGAAACCATTTGCAGGAAATGGAATGAAGAACGCAGGGAGAAAGGAGAAGCCAATTATGATGATTCGATATTTGAAGATTTGGCAAGAAGGTTTGAGAAACCAGATAGAAGAAACCGGTGGGATTCTCCATTGTTTGAATTATGGCCACACAGAGAAGCAACAGAGAAATCTTCCCCTGCTGTTGTAGATGCTGTCTCCTACTTAACCAAGAAAGTGGACTCCAAAACCAGGGATGTTAAGATACTACAACCAACTATTGCAACTCAAACCTCGCGTTTTTCTGATGCAAATTCTCTCTATGAGTTGGACAAAGCAACACAAGAGGTCACAAATGCTATAGTAGAAGCACAATCTCAAGCTCTTGGAGGACCACTTAATGGAGTTTCCATAGGGAAAGACTTGCCTGTAATTAACATTTCAAGGTCAGTTGGGCTTCCAGAGCTTCGTAGGATGCGCCGTACCTTCATAAAATTGACAGGGCAAACAAGTTTAAGTGGGCCACCACCTCCTTCTGATGCAGATAGTGCAAAAAGAATGTTCATTGACTACTTGAACAGGGAACTGGGAACATCCTGAAAGATATGATAGTCTTGCAATTCATCTTATATGTGTGCTAAAAGATGCCATGTTTGTGTGTTTAGATCCTGAGCTGTTTTATATTTACCTAGAGCATTATTATTGAATACACTGCTTTTTTGAATTCCCTCTTTATTCTACTATCATTTAATTTTCTCTTCCCTGCCCAAGTCCAAGTAATGAAGTAAAGATGGTAACTCTTTGGTTTAGGAAAACATTTTTTTGCATTATTTTTCAAATAATTTATAATAATGTCGTTTTATTTTTTATTTTCTATTTTAGACATTTCATTAGCTTTTTAGCTTTTGTATCATATTCTGTTCAAACATTTAAAGATAAGAATAAAATAAAAATATTATATTTTTAATTGGTTGTGAAAACAAAATGTTTTCTCAATCTAAATTGACCCTTTTTTCTTTGCTCATCACATTTATCCCAACTTTGTGTATTGTGCAGTAAGTTGCAGAGTTGCATCTCTGTACTGTCCACATAATAAGGGGTATTTACCGCAAGTATTGATTTTCAACAAATCTTTTAAATTCAATACATTCGAGGTTGAAATAATTGCTTAGTCTTGAAAAGATTACCCAAAGGATGATGGTCAAGAGAATCTAGAACATTGTTTCGCATGTTCATTTCATGCAATGTTTTCCATGGTTATATTCATGTTCTACAATTTGATTTGAAACTCATTCATCACCGAGCATGGTTTACTTCCTATTTGGTACCCAACGCACTTAACCAATTCAAATATCACTGACGGAAAGCCGTTACCAAAAGAAGAAATGGACAAAAAAGAACCGTCAATTTTGCTTAAAACCATGGTTTTTTTTAAAAGAAATAAATAGAAAAACATGCAAGTTATAACTGTTTACTTTCAATTAACGAGGAGAATTAGATCTCAAACATGCTTTGAATCTCATAACCTAAACTCAAACCAGTGCAACTCACCTAGCCTCAGGGACAGTTAGTGACATTTCGTGCCTTTCTTGCTTATCCTTGCTCATGAATGCCAGTATTACCTTCCATTGGTGACCTTTATTTTATTGCAAGAACTCAAGAAAAAAAAACATGAATGTACTAATTTCTTAAGAGTTTAATGTCTATGCACCGATAATATAAAACAATTTTATTCAATCACAAATTACTGTTTGATAATTATTTTAAAAGTTAACAAATTTATCTTATGTATTGGATGATATTATTAGTATATAATCAATCCTTTTTCTCATTTCTTAAACAGTGGACGCCGAAGGCTTCTAGGTTATATGGTCTTTGTACCCAACCTCATAGGGCTTAAAAGTCTTGTGTGCACATTTTGCCGGGGTTAGGCAAATGGACAATTATTTTACTTTTTTTCACATGAATTTTAACATAGTTAAGGACCCCTACAGTAAAGACAGTCAAGAAATGTAACAAGAATCGTGTGAACAGAACGAGATAACCACATTTTCTCTGGTTAAATTTACAGTACTAATTATCACATCCGATAACAACTCATGTTGATGAATCATCTTCTTACAGGTCCTAAAAAAGGTACTTCCTAAAACACTTCGGAACTTGCAATGTACACCTAATAAGCATAGTTACGAAATAAGCATTCAACTTCATTTAAGGGCATTCTGGTTTTGCTTAAAAAACATTTACCCAATAATAACGATAAAAACCTGCTAATACATTACAGCATATATATATATATATATATATATATATATATATATATATATATATATATATATATATATATATATATATATATATATTACACAAGTGTGTATTTGTATTTATCACAAAGCTAATTCTTTCCCTTGCTACTCATTCATACATAGTTTTACTTTCATGATAAAATATTTCGGTAGAAATGAAACTATATCCAGAATTGCCAACAAAATAATTGAATGCTGCAGCTCATGGTGATGCTCCAGATCAACCACATAACTTTTGATAATATGAATATGAGAAAAGAAACAATGGTTGATTGCGCCTGTGTGGGCTTGTGCCCCTAAAAGCTATAGACAGTGCTCACACAAGCGTTCACTAGACAGAAAAATGAGCATGAAACAGCTACAAATATGACTTGAGACTATATTACTCAGACCAATTGGTAAAGTAAAACAATCATCCCTATATATACAACAAACCTCTAAACTGAGCAAGTGCACAATCCAGATGGGGGAGATCAAGCAGGTTAGTAGTCAACCAGGCCAGAACCATTGCATGAGCTGTTTTGAACCCATCCCTTCACCCATTTTTTTTTCAAAACAATGCCCCTCCAGCTTCCTTTAAACTTCAACACAAGAAGGACAAGCACAAAATGGTATCTTCATGCCATTCATGCATCAAATATAAATAACAAAACCGCAATTGCACTGGCTGTCAGCTGAAGGCTTTGTATACTCCAAAGGCCAAACCAACAAAATTTTGTTAATCAACCATCGTCATCCACAGCACCAACATATGTGAGGTCCGTCCGTCTCACCCTTACAGCCCCTTTAAGCCAGCTGGTGGCTCGAATATTAGCATGGTCACCACTTCCTATGCTAGCAGTATTACCTGCCGAAGAGTAAGATCCAGTACCATCTTCTAAGAGTGTCCAAGGATCTATTTCCAAATCATTGTCCTGTTGTTTTGATTTCCCTGATGCATTAGAAGCAACCCTTGATAGAACTGGGTTCCTCTGAGGAATAGTTGAACTACTGGAGTTAGACCCAGGATTTGTAATGCTGGGTTGAAGGCAAACAAGAGCGGAATTGGAAATAGATGGTGGCTGGCAGGATAAAGAGCACCGCATAGAGGGGATGAGTATGGGCATTGCAGCCTGGATATGCCACCGAATAGTGTCTGGCAGTTGCATACGATCCAAGTCATTCTGCACCAGACAACAGATCATTAGACAAGCGCGACAAGATTGAATTAATATTTCTAGATTGCCAAATATGTACATAAACATTGCCAAATTGTAGAGCTTTAGTAGAGATTTATGGAGCACGGATATGGCTAGCAATATCTGATATGACACCAGTACAACATGGAATACATAATTTCTTGAAAAATAAAGACATGGGCATGGCATGATGCACCATAACATATACATACATATTATAGATTTCTTATAAAAAACCATTGGGAAACATAAAAGCCATCATAACAAAATAATGGTCAAGCCATTCTACGATTGAGGGATGAAAGTGAACAAAAATAGTTTTTAGTTCCAATATTATTCATTGGAGACAATTGAAGTCTAGAATTTATCAAATTCTGATTATATCCCACATTTGTTGACAAAAAACCTCAATGGAAAAAGAAAAAAAATATATTACACTAGAAAACAATTTTCAATGATGTTGAAATAGCATACCATATGGTGGTTTATATCTAACACCAGGAAGGTATAAAAAATTTAAAGTATCAGTCCTTCCTGGTGAGTAGCAAAACAGAAGATCTTATAATACAAGATGCCTAGAAGAAACATCTCTGGTATTTACCATGATGCCACCTTATCCAATTAACAAAAAAAACTTGCATACAGCATCTATAAATCCTTAAAAAGAAAAACTAATTGAATTAAAACTTCAAAGAATTACAGTAGTAATACACTGAAAAGCCACCTAAGGGCTAAGTGACTAGAACCAAAAAATTATACACATACAGGCTTAAAAGAACAAACCTGCAAAGTCTCCAACAATTCTCGGTCAATTCCAGAAATTTCCCTCGTAGGTTCACTGATTGTCTTTGAAACAGGCTTTGCCCTAAGCCAACTTGGAGGATAACTACTTAATAATCCATGCAAAACCAACAACAAACGATCAAACAGACTCCCAGAAGAAGAATCCACAAAAGCAGCAGAAGCAACTTCAGAAGATGACTCCGCCTCCCTTATCGACAGAGATGGCACAGCATTCACCGAAATGTCCACATCCTCATGCACAACCCGGCTACCAAGGAGACGAAAAATTACAGTGGCAAGAAATTGTCTCATGCTCCGCACAGATGGCTCCCTGCAAAATTGAAATAAATAGAACTCAAGAATAGCTTCTAACATCCTAGGATTTAATAGTTCCATCACAAGCACGCATAAAAAATAAAACAAGGTCAATGCCTTCATGGCAAAAATATCCGTATTTTCACTTCTAAAGAGAGGTCATGACTCATTTAATTGATTGCCAACTCTCAAAATTTAAAGCTCAAATCTATTTTGTTACAAGGAAAAACTACCACTTTCAGTAGCAGCAGCTGGGACCCACGACAATTAATACATGATAGAGAATTGTATTTCTGAAACTGAAAATAATCATATTGCAATTAGCTCCAATCTTTTCTCCATTTCAAGAAAACAGAGAAGGATCGTGGATTTTTTTTTCACTTGACAAGTGCATCAAGAATCCTATAACGAGAAAGCTAATTACACATTGCAATATCCAGTCTTATTACCTGTCAGTGCAAAGAATAGGAAGAAATCTCAGGAGCAACTGCAAACGTAATGACATAGAAGCTCGTAGGGCTGCAGGAGACGGTGGAGAAGAATCTGTTGCAACTGTTTGTCGTCTAGTTAATGCAGGGCTTCCACCTCTCATATTTTTGCGGTTATTTACTTTATTCGGCTGACCTTCAACTCCAGGAGGAGCACTTCCTACTGATTTACTTCCACCTGTAACAGCAGTTATTTGTTGCTCAATATAACTTAACTGTTTCACCATATCACTTGCAAAGGAATTGCGGGATTCGTCAGAACTTTGATCTATGCAAGGAAGAAGCATCTCGATAAGAGCCCTCTCAGTCACTTGCAGCTGGCACCTTTTCAAATCCATTCCCTCTTCAACAACTTCTCCTTCTTCAAGGGATGTGCTATCAAACTTCTTGTTATCCCCTTTGACAGTTAATGGATCAGTAGACAGACTACACCAACCCCATGGCTCCCAAAATTGGGTCTTGACAGAAAGATTTTTTTTCACAGCAATGTTATGTAGCCTTTGTCTAATGGTCTTCCGACCAAAGAGGACATCCTGGCCTGCAAGGAACCATTTAGCTTGCGACAACATTGAATCCTCTAGTGACCTACCAAAGAGATGAATCAACTCTGAAAAAAGGGGTGCAGCATCAGGTCTAACCAGTAACCTTGTGAGAAGTATTTGAATAAAATTTTTCTCATTCTCAGAAGCAGCAGCAGCCTTCTCTGTACTAGGTGAGGACAACTTTATAGCATCAGCCAAGGACACATCACGATTCTCCAGTTTTTCAATGAGGGCTTGTTCATTTAAAAGCAACCTCAGTACAACCCACTGCCAGTGAAATTTGGCAGGTTGCAAGGTATCCAAAACATGCACAAGCATATCCTGAAGCTTAGACTCACTATCTGTGAATTTAATTTTAGACTCACCAGGTCCAGACATTCGGCTCCCATCATCCTTCGTATAAATAGATTGTGGCATCTTACAATCAATCATGGCATTCAGAAAAAGCCTAGAGCGTAGGGGAACAAATGCTGTGGATCTTAAATGCATATCAGACCCATTAAACTCTAGCAAGGTTGCAAATTCAGAATCACTTGCATCTGCAGCCATAAAATCATAAAGACCCTGACAGTCTCTAAAACATACATCTCGAAATGGCAAATGTTTTATTGCATCAGTTATGGCCATTGTAAGAGACTGATAAATTTGATTCATGTCTTCACGAACTGTAGCATTCAGAATGAAAGGTCGCCACCTAACAAAGGCAAATATTGAATAGGCAGGCGGAAAGACCAAATTTAGAGGAAGCATATGTTGCATCCTTGAAAGAGCCATAATAGATGGTTCACCCAAGAGTTCCACCACTAACCCTTCACAGATTGTCCTGCAGTTTCCAACAAGCAATCTAAACCAATGGACATGAACTTCAATTGAATTATCCACCTTAAAAGCCATAAGTGAACGAGCATTTCCATTTGAATTGGATCTAGTGCTTCTTACAAATTGTACCACATCCAGCCCCTCTTTTAATCTGAGAACTGTCACCATTCTTTCAAGGCTGGTAACACCATATATAATTGCACCAACAAGAAGTGCAGAAACAGCAGCAGCAATTTTTGTTGTTTTTGCCACAACCTTACTAGAGTTACTTCCCATATCATTTGAAATGGTGTTACTAGAATCATGGGCTTCAGGAGACATTGGAAACTGAGAACGAGATGCTTTACTTGGACTAAAAACACCTGCAAGAGCATTAGAAGCTTCAGTAGCTAGAGCAATATCAAATACACGGCTTTGGCGTTCTCCCAGGGCTTCCTTAAGCAGGCATAGACAGGCTATATGCATTTGCAGAATGCATCTGGCATAGTTCAATGCATTTGTAGCGGGCATTGTATTTGAATGACTATTGCCAGATGAAAAATCAGGCATTTTTGCTAAAGTTGGACCAACACTGCCAACAATCGCAGAAACAGCAGAAGAGACCAAAGAGGGATCTCCTTCTTGAGCAGCACCACCAGTCTGCCTTATGCAATCAATCAAGCCCATAACTATTTGTTGAGCAATTTGATATCCATTATCCCATTTTTCTAAAGTAGGACCTTTTGGTGTACCAGCAGCAAAAAGTTTTCTATCTTTTCCAAAAAGATAGTGGAACGCTTCTTCAACATTACGCTGCACTATGTCCCTCATGCCTGCACCTACTCTGGATGGTAACCGACCACCACTTATCTTCTGACGGAAAAAATCATCATGGTCCTCTACTCCAGCTGGAACTCCTAGGGGTAAACCTAACTCTCCATCCACTGATCTACCAGACTCAAGTTCAGAGGAAAGTCTAGCATCAGATGTAGTCTTAAAAGTTTTCTCCCACTCAATGACACTAGCCACATTGCTGTACTTTCTCAACAAATACCGAGCAAAAGCTAGGGCCCCTGACCCTGAAACTCTTCCATTAGATGCAATAACAGTGGCAACACGATGCATTGCAGATGACAAAGCTTCAGGAATAAGGTCTGCTGCAACAAGAATGTTCTCATACCTACATCAAATACATTGCAGAAGTCAAGTTTGATGAAATCTCATAACATCCATAAAGAAACTGTCCAACACAAGCATAAAGAACAAAAGGAAAACACCACTCATAAAGCACTGGTTGAATAACAAAAATGATAAATATTTCAGGGGGAGGATGGCCCATAATAGTTGTAGAAACCTCACTGAATGTTCAGCAAACTTGTACTATAATTATGTTAAAAACTGGCCCCTTATAACAAGAACAAGTATTTATGTTGTTAATTTGTAAATATAGGATTTTATTTAGGCAATCCAGACTCCTGAGTAGATGAGAGCAATGCAGATTTAATCAATACTGACCTGATTAAAGATGACGAGAAAAAGGGAGCATAAGAAGAAACAGATATAACAGCTTACTACCAGGTACTCTATAAAGCATAGTATTATATCACATGTAAAAGGTGCTAAGCCATTGAAAAGTATTAAGAGTAGACAACTCTAATAAAAAGGAAGCAAACATCACAATAATTAGAAGGAAATGCTGGAAGGGGGAAAAGCAGAATAAAAATATTTTCCAAGAGACATCAAAGAAAAACTATATATATGTAATTGATTGCAGAGCAGCAAACCTTCTGAGTGATGATAGCAGAAAAGCCTCTCCCACATCACAAACTTGGTTTTCCACATTCCTTGGTAGCATCACCACATTCCTCCCAGAATGAATTGTAGAATTGGGGCTATTAAGAACCTTTGGCAGCAACCAAAGGAGGAATTTGACAACTGATACCAAATCATCAGAGATATCCATCAAATAAAGAATCACAGAAAGTTCATCCTCACCAAGTTTCCACTGTATTGAGCCTCTATCATCCACAACAGGAAAAGGCTTGCTGAACTGACCAACTTTACCAATATTTTTCTCCACGTCTTCAATTACCTGCCTAACAACAGTCAACAGCCAAGCTGCTATTGCCCTTTTCTCAACAAAACGTAGCTGCTTTAGTGCTTTTCCAATGGAAACTATATCCCCAAAATGACTTGTTCGGATGCTATCGACAGACCTCTGCCCATCTCCATCCATAGCTGTTTTATGGTGAGGACAGCTTACCCTGTTACCACACACATGACTAGTTGATGCCCCTTGGCTACCCTCAATTCTAGAAGCTGCCAGTTGAGCTAGACTCTGAGTTTTACGCACATTCTTCAGCCGACTCTTGGTGACCTGCTTGGTTGACTTTTGTGGTTGATCAACTTTGAGAGGCTCTGGGGATTTCATTCCCTTTTTCACCCACCATGTATCGTCATCATCAGATTGAACTGGAGAATGCCCTTGCACAAATGTGCTTCTTTCCTCACTTAACCTTTGTCTCTTTGCTCTGCTACATTCTTCACACCCAGGTGTACCCTCCACTGGATCAATCTTGCCGTACGGAGACCCAATGGCTCTTCTATCACTGCCCTCAGATTCATCACCTGTAGTGCTCAAATTAGATGAACAATTAGGTAGCTGTAACAGTACTGAGATTGCTGTTCTTAGTTCTTCGATGTTAGTATCCTTCGCATTTTTAGAAGATATTGTGGTAGAAATAACATTTCTCTGATCAATTGGCACTGCAAAAACTTCATCCTTTGTAGAAGCTGGATATTTTTTCTTCTTCAGAGCAGATAAATTGGAACCACAGGACACGCTCAGATGACCCCGAAGTATGAGGCGGCGTTCATTCAAGTAAATTTGCAAGGCTTCTTTGAGCTGCGACCCTTCAACAATCCCAGATTCTTCCAGAACATCATGGATAAAGCATCCAGGTAGCTGCTTTAAGATGCGATAGTGTCTCCTCTGTCGCTCCAGGTCAACCACATTTACATTCACATCCATGATCCCGCTCACTATTAGCTGGCGTACATATGCCAAGGGGTAAAAGATGCCCGCACGTATGAGTTCGACCATAAATAGATTTAGGCGCTTGGGACCTTCCCCTTTTTGCACCACATGCTGATCAATCCAACAAACTACAATATCATGCAGAGGACCTGGGCTTTCAAATACTGAAGAACCAGTACTCTTTGAACTAGATCTCAATCTGGATACATTACCCACATAATTCCAATTATGCCGCTGACTTGAATGCTTCGCAAGATGACTGGCTCTGTGATTTTCATTTGTTTGTTTTTGCGAAATCTTCACATCCCTAATCTTCATCTTTAAAAGTCTAACTGCTATATGCACTTGGGAAAGATCTTTCCTACCTGTAAACTTTATGTCACGAGGAGGAGTACTGCAAAAATCCCTAAAATCACAAGTTGCCCACTCACAAAGGAAAAACACAGAATATATAAGGGGTGTATTTACAGTCCCAAACCATTTCAGAGATAACCTTAAGCAAGGGCTGACTTTGGAAATCCAACCTTCAGATACAGTTCCACCACAAAGATCTTCAAAAAGAAATTTATATGCTACACGCAAATCACCCAGCACAAGAGCTTTATCCAAAGCTTTGGCAACTTTAGCTAGACAATGACCTGGATAGCCTGGGCTTGCAGCCTTCACAAGATCTTCTGTATGTTTCTGAATACATGAAATAATGTGACCAAAATCATCTGAACTATTTTTTATCTTCCCTGCAGCTTCAGTTGATTTTAGTACAAAATTCCCATCATTCATTGTATGTGAAATTACAGAGGATGGTAAAGGAAAGCAATCCAAAGCAACAAAAGTATCTGGCACCACAAGTATTAAATACCGGAGCATCTCAATCACAGCATAAGCTGTATATGCCCTCCTGGAATTATCTACTAAATCAGAACCACCTGGAGCAGGATCACGAATGACATGAAGAGCTAATCCAGCAAGAGTGCGTACATAAGTTTGAGATAGGACAATAGTTTCTAAAAAACCATATATTATAGGCAATAACAGCTGCCAAACCTCAAGCAGATCTTTTTCCTGAAAATTACAGAAATGTGAGAAATCAAAACATGAAGGTTGAAATCAGTGAAAGATATATACATCACACTTTGAGTTTCATGAGCACGTTGTACTTATTAAATGCAAATTGATGTAGAAGGTAAATACCTGTAGTTGATTAAACACCCAATCAATAACAAGAGAAGGATGAAGCAGCCCTTCAGCATGATTCCATTGCAGAAGCCGCACAATATACCACCATCTAAAATGTAAGGATGGCCCTTCACCATCAGAAACAGATAATAATGGATCGTTTTTATTCTGCAGTGAGCCAGTATAAGACATTTGTGGTGATCGCTCTCGACCATGAGAAGCAGAATGCAAAGCATTCTTTGACAAAAATTCATCCACAAGTGTTTGTAAGTAATTGATAACATCTTTGGTCCAAACATCAGAGCGAGACAGCTGAATCTTGTCAGCAGCCCCAGAAGAAATACCAACAGAACCAGGTCGAACCTGAAAAAGCCAATCATAATCTACAAATATTAAAAAATATAAAGCAATTCATCATAATAGGTAAATATACCAACACTGAAGCATCCCTACCTGATTGAGGTAAGTAACCTTGATAAACCAGGTGGCCCTAAGCAATGGAACATTATTCCTGATAAGAACCTCTAAAAGTGATGTCCTTTTATAACCATGAGGAACATGATCAGCCAAAGAGCGTAATCGCTTGTGCTGCTGAGATAAACCCTGTAATAAAATTTTAACTGAGTTACTAAAGATACATTGAAACACCAAGTAATGTTCAAAAAGTAGTATTTAAGGATTTTACAGCCACAACAACCTGTCAGCATCAACAACAAAAAACCTAAGGCCCATTCGGGGTGGCTGAGTTTTCTGTTTTCCGTTTTAAGATGCTATTTCAAAATGGAAGGTGTTCGGCTAAAATGGTTGCGAGTTGGATTTTTATCTGTTTTTAAAACAGTTGTCACCCCATTTTATAAACAATAAAAATAGGTTTTATGTTTTATTATTTTAGTTTTACTTCTATCCCTACCTCAACGATCTAGGCTGCTCTCCCGTCCCTACCTTGACGATCTGCGCCAGCCTCCCTCCCCGCCGCTTTCTGTCTCCCAATGGTACTGTGCTCGCCACTGCTCTCTCTTTCCTGCTCGACACTGCTCTGTTCACACTGGTCTCCCACCCTCTCGTACTTCAGACTCTCTCTCTCTCTCTCTGTGTCGTTTGATCTACTTCACTCGTCGCTCGCCGCCAATCGCCAATCACCTGTCAATGCCTCCCTCTCTCAATCCGTGAGTACTCTTAACCCTCTTGTACACTGATCTGTCTCTCTTTCTCACACCGTGTGTGGTGTGCATAATGGGGAAGTAAATTGGAGGTTTTGGTTTTGTACCAAATTGGGGGATTTTCTTTCACTATCTTGCTATTTTTGTTTATGATTTGTTGTCCATTGTTGGGTTTTCTTGTGGGCAAGAAACTCTCTGTTTAAAGCAATGTTTTATGTGTTTGTTATTACTGGCTTGCATGTTATAAGCTGGATCTACAATTTTTCATTGAATTTTGTTAATGAGAAAGGTCAAGAAAGGTAAAGAATGCCTTGTCTTATTGTTGAATTCCATAATGTTTCTTTTGGGATATCCATCACGGCTCATTTTGAATTTTGTTTCTCCTTTTTGATAAAATATAATAACATTTTGTGTCTAATTTATTTTTAGGAGTTGCTTATGCTACAGCCCACACATTGACTGGAACAGGTTTCTTTAATCAAAAGCACTAAGAAGTGTATGAAGCGGAAGTGGAGTTGTCTCATGATTTTAAGATGATATGAGTAGGCAAGCTTATTGCCAAGAATCTTATAACAGCTAATGAAAAGGGACAATATTCATAGGCAAGGACATTCTTATGCAGCGGGTATGATGGAAGCAGATGTTAGTTACATTTCTAAGCTTGGTTGTGAATTCTTGATTGGTGGAATTTCTTTGTAGATGTTATCAGATGTGTTGTGTGGTGGTTGGATACTACAGCATGCCTGCAGCTGCAAAAATGGTAAAAGCAACAGGTCATGTGCATAGGAGAGGTAATTTGAGTCAACTCAGTTGGTGTTTGGAAGAAAGCTAGATTATGCAGTCCAAGGTGCAGGAGAATGGTTTTACGTGGTTGGATTTGGGGGTGCAATTTACATGGAGCAAATGTGGGCATTTTACAATGTTTGTATGTCTTCAAGTTAAGGTTATATGTGGAATTCAAAGTCTGTAGCCTTGTCATGATCTAGGACTAGGAATTCCTTGACTGGTCTTAGTAGCTACATGCATTTTATTTGTACACCTTGTACAGAAACTGTGTTTTGATTATATTTTCTTTTGGCCATTCCAAAAAAAAAAAACAATAAGTGTAAGGAGAATCATAGATAACTTGATCTCTTATGAAGTGTAAGGACCCGAGCTCAACATGGTTTGATGATAGGAGATTCAAGAAACCGTGGCAGTCATGGAATTTTGTCTCTACTAAAATATTTGACTTAATAGCATATTTCAATTTGAAACAATTTTATAAAAACGAAAAACCAAAATAAACTGAAACTAGAAACTCAAACCCTAAACTGGTTGTAGTCTTAAAAAAAAAAATGAAACCAAAAACAGGAAAGCACCCCGAACAGGCCTAAGGAATTGGCCACAGTAACTTATGTAAATATATATTAGTTTTCCATAATTGAGAAATCCATGAATAGCTAAGCCAGTCCAGGATAATTCAGCATATAAACATTCCAGATCCTTCCATATTCACATCCTGCAGCCGGTCGCATCAAGACTACAACCATCTACTACTAAGTTACTAACCATTTAAAACCTTGTGCTTTCTACATATAAATTTACTAAAAATGTATAAGAAACAAAAGTGAGGGGTAAAAGCTGGTATACAGGAAGTTGCACAAAGAAAAAAACAGTAGGAGCAAGACTATCACCAGGTATACCTCAATCCATTTCTTCTGGAAGTCCTCACCATAGGGTCTTAGTTCAGGGAAAATGCCAGACCTGCCTAGTTGTGATCCTGAAAGAGCCACACCATATACTTGACCAGCCTGTCAAATCAAACAATCATGTAGATCAAACACCTTCTGAGATAGGTAGACTGCACTAAATCCAAAATAAGCTAGAAGAAAGCACACAAATATGGATACACTATAGAAGTAGAATGTTCAGCAAGGATAAATAGATCACAAGACAGATTAAAGATCATCACCTTCCTCTTCTGAGCACGAGATTCATTGATGGCCCTCAGACGTTTTCTAATAGCCTGAAAATTAGATGAAAAACTACAAGTTACCTATATCCACATAGGCTTTCAATGAATACCCAAAAAAAAGATGTGATGTAAATTCAGAGCTCAGACATACAAACTAAAATAAAGTGGACATAAATATCTCCAAATAGACAACAGACAAGAGAGTCACCTCTTTGCAACTAAGAACAACTTTCTTGTTAAAATGCGGAACCTGAGTTAGTGAAATTTCTCTAGCTTCCTAACAGACACAGAAAGCAAGACAAGGTCAAAAAATAGCAGAGATACCGGACAAAAGGCAGTTTTGAACAGTTAAAAATAATCTATTCTAACAAGAGCACAACTTGATTTCTATATTTCAGTGACTCATCAAGGAGATCTATGATTCTGAAAAATATATTCATGCCCGTATCACTATTTCCGTTTTCAAAGAATTTGATCATAAAAAAATACCAAGTTCAAGAAAATGCCAGATTACAGTTCCAAACTTTCAGTTACTCTGGACATATTCTATCAAAAATATTTACAAAAGAAATATGAGAGTTCAGCATAAAATATTCAAATCTTGAAAACACAATAAATGGATAACTGGAGAAGTATAATCCAATCACTCATAAGCAAAGTTGCTACTCTAAAATATCTGATTTGGTATAAATACAAAAGTAAAATTTAGTGCATCTTTTCTTAGCTTTTGAAGAAATAATTGTTTTTTTATCAGCTTCCTGAGAGATTTAAAAAAACATTTGCTTCTCAAAATTTGAGCTTCCCAAACAAGTACTTTACGGCATACCTCAAGTCCCTCAACTGTATCCCTGTATCCAGATTGCAAATATTCTCTGGTCAGAGTCTCCTCAGGACAATTTGGTGTTTGGGGATGAAAGTCTGGTGCCCCAAGCCTGAGAAATAATAATTGCATTTTACATGTTAATATACAAGATAATAAAACCTTGAGGCTTAACACCTTAGAGTAGAATTACAAACCCACAACCACAAGAAAGAGTGCTGAGAAATCTGGAGAGAAAGAGAACAAATCTATGAAGGTTTATAGAATCTCGGAAAAAATTAGAGAATTCTTCCTCCAAACAAAAACATAAGCCGATAACAAGGTGAGGAAGGGGAGAACGTCATACACACATTTTCTTTGTACTTTAACAGTGCAATATGAAAATATTCCCCCAATAGAGCCTGGTACTAATGGTTAACCATGAAGTAAAAGTAGGCAATAATTTTTAAAAAATGAAATTATGAACAGGAACTACCTAGAGTTCAAGGGTTCTTTATCACACTTCAACTTGTATGGGTTTAACGGTGGTTGTCGCCTGCAAACACAAAACCATTGTGTTCCACGTGATTGACAGCATCAAATTTAGCATAGTAAGAAAATAAGATGCCACTTTATTACTGAATATAAAAAATATGAACTCTATAAAAAACGAAACTTTAACAATACTAGGTCAAAGAAATATAAACAATATTCCAAAGGCAAGAAAATATGAATTTAAAATATCATTATTAACCAAATGAATGGAACAAAACATAACTCCCAACCCATGCTTTCCAATATAGTTCTTTATTTAAAAACTACACAACCGTAGTTAGAGTAGCAAGATTTAGACTGAATTTTAATATAAATCCACTGAATCCATCTTTTAAGAAAAATAAAAATAAAATACAATCTGCCACATGGTACTCTTCACACTCATATGATTAAGAATATTTTGAAACTAGCTATGGTATGGTAGAATCACTCCCACTAAAAAAAACAATTTTAAAATGATAAGAAAAAGAGAAATCTTATCTTGATAATAAAAAATAAAAAAGAAAGGGGAAGCAGTGAAAGATTATACCTGTCAAAGTTGTTTAATAATGTTTTATATTTCTAGCTTGTTATAGAAGCTGTCCTGTAATCTAACACCATAGGCTAGGTTGTGGCCTTCATCATGAACTATTTTTTGTACTATCTGTCAATTCTCATACACAAACACACACACACACACACATCTCAGCAAACTAAGGTTGAGGATCCTTTTTGTGTGCATATTTTCATACTCAAACATTTCAAGTTGGTATCAAAGTGGGACGATCCCGCTTTGCGCTTCCGTCTCTATCTATTGTTGTCCACCAGCACCGCCGTCCGCTGCCGCACTATCTCCAATGATACCCAGATCTGTTTCAGCCCTCCGATCGTCATTTTGGTGTTGTTAGGACAGTGAGTCTAAACACCTCTGCCCATTGACCTATATTTGTTTCCTTAGATTTTGTGCTACGCGTCTATTACTAGATACTTGCCCTTAATTTCTCAAAATGACATCTACGAATTTCACTCTCACTTCTACTCCTTATCCTCTCTCTGGAACTCCTAATATTACTACTCAAAAACTCAACTGGAAAAGTTATCTATCTTGGTTTGCCTCGGTTGAGTTATGGTTTCTTGTTCAAGGGCACTATGATCATTTGGAGAAAGAAGCTAGTGAAATTCCAGCAGAGAGCAGAAATCAGTGAAAGACACTTGACTTCCAACTGTGCGCTGTTTTATGGCAATCAGTAGAACCTGATGTGTTGGAAATACTCAGATCCTTCAAGATTTGTTGCTCCTTCTGGAAAAATGCTCAAGATATTTTTGTTAATGACATCCAGAGTTTATTTGATTCTGAAAACCGTGCATTTTCTCTGAAACATACTAACCACGATCTGACCTCACACATAGCGAAAGCCAAAACTGTTGTTGAAGAATTAAAGAAGTTCCTAATACATGACTCTGGAAGAAATGAAAAGAAGACTCGATAAGCTGTTCATGGTGGTGATTTTGTGGACTCTACACTCAGATTTTGATCATGTGTGTGACCAATTTCTAGCGGGTGAGCAAGTTCCTTCAATGTACAGCCTAGTAACTAGGCTTCTTCGTGTTCCTACCTCGGTGAAAGGTGAAAACTCAGTTGTAGCCGTTGAAACTTCAGCAGCACCTACTGAAACATCAGCCATGGTAGCATCTCGTGGAAGAGGAGGTCGTGGAAATAGAGGAGGATGCGGTAGTAGAGGTGGATGTCCTCAATGTACACATTGCAAAAAGCCTGGTCATACTCAAGAGAAGTGTTATGCCTTGCACGGTTATCCTGACAACGTAGCACATGTCACCAAATCTGAAAAATCAAAATCCAAATTTTCTGATGAGGACTGAGGAGTATCAAGACTATCTGAGGCTGAAATCCATCAGTCAAGTCCAGTCTTCTTCAGTGCTAAGTCTCTCAACAACTTGTATTTCTCAATTTGTGGAAGGTCAAAATCCATGGATAATTGACTCAGGTGTCTCTGATCATATTTTTGGTAATAACTCTTTGTTCTCATCTATCTTTCCACCTAAATTTCCTCATCTTGTTACTTTAGCAAATGGGTCCAAAGTTGCCTCTCTAGGTATTGGTCAAGTTCCCCTTTCTTCTTCCTTAAAATTAAATTATGTTTTGTACATTCCAAATTGTCCTTATAACTTAATTTCTCAGAGCCAATTGACTTGCTCCTTAAATTGTTCAATAACATTTGATGTTGATTCCTTTGTCACACAGGAACGTGGTACGGGCCATCTGATTGGCGTTGGGCCTGAATCACAAGGCCTTTGCTATCTCGAAGCCAACTCATTTGTGTCCTGTTTTGCAACCTCTTCTCCAAAACTTTTGCATGACCATTTAGGTCACCCTAGTTTGGCAAAATTGAAGATCATGGTTCCTAGTCTCGAGCAACTTCAGAAGTTAGAATGAGAGTCGAGCCAATTAGGCAAACATGTTAGATCTCTTACCCTAGACAAACTGAAAAAAGATGTAACTCGATTTTCTCTACCATTCATTCAGATATTTGGGGACCAAGCTGAGTAACATCTTTGGTTTCAGATATTTTGTAACCTTTATCGATGAATACTCTTGATGTAATTGGGTTTACCTAATGAAAGAGAGATCTAAACTTGTGTCCATCTTCAAGTCCTTCTTTAATGAGATTAAGAACTAATTTGGCAAAACAATTAAAATTTTTAGAAGTGACAATGCCAAAGAATATTTTCTTGCTTTTGTTTTTATCCTCACAAGGTATTCTGCATCAATCCACATGTCCACACACACCACAACAAAATGGAATAGCAAAAAGAGAGAATCAACATTTAGTTGAGACTGCACGCTCCCTGATGCTTAATAACAAAGTTCTAGTACATCATTGGGGAGATGCAGTTTTGACTGCCTGTTTTTTAATAAATAGGATGTCTTCTTCTCTTAACAACAAAATTCTTTATTCCAATGTTTTCCACATGAACCATTGTATCATGTCACCCCTAAAGTTTTCAGTTGTACATGTTTTGTTCATAATGTCTCACCCGGATTAGACAAACTTTCTACAAAGGCTATTAAGTGTGTCTTTTTAGGATATTCTCGTCTATAGAAAGGTTACAAATGTTACTCTCCACAAACTAAAAAGTATTACATGTCTGCTAATGTTACTTTCTTTGAAGAAACTCCTATTTTCTCATCCTCCATGCAGGATACTAGTTCCATACAGCAAGTTCTACCCATTCCATCTTTTGGTCCTATGATACTTCCTACCCAAGACCCTTCTGACCAAGAAGGACATCAGCCTCAGTCTCCTATTCCTAGTTCAGCTGATAGTGCCTCTCCTTCTCCACACAGGACACAGGGAGCTAGTTGTTCAATGCCTGCAGGTTCTCCTGATTCATGTCCTTCGCCATCAGCTTCCCATACAACGGATCCTTCCTCCACATCACATCCTAGTGAACCAAGTTCCGATTAGCCATTGCTATTAGGAAAGGTATTCAATCTACTCAAAATTCTCACCCTATCTACAATTTTTTGAGTTATCATCGCATATCACCTTCATATTTCTCCTTTGTCTCTTCCTTGTCTTCTATTACTATTCCTAAAAATGTTCAAGGCACTTGATCATCCTGGTTGGCAACAATCCATGATTGTTGAAATGTAGGCTCTTGAGAACAGTGGCACATGGGAATTAGTTCATCTTCCTCCTAGGAAGAAGATAGTTGGTTGCAAATGGGTTTATGCTATTAAAGTCAAGCCTAATGGTGAGGTTGATCAACTTAAGGCTCGGTTGGTTGCCAAAGGCTACACTCAGATTTATGGCCTTGATTACTGTGACACCTTCTATCCTATGGCCAAGGTCACAACTGTTCACCTCTTCCTAGCTATGGAAGCTATTCATCATTGGCCTTTTTATCAATTAGACATAAAAAAATGCATTTCTTCATGGTTATTTAGAGAAGGAAATCTAAATGGAGCAACCTCCTAGTTTTGTTGCTCAAGGGGAGTCTAGTTGGTGTGTAAATTGTGTCGATCTCTCTATGGGCTCAACTAGTCACCACATGCTTGGTTTGGGAAATTTAGCCATATTGTTCAGAATTTTGGAATGAAGTGAAGTGAAGCAGATCACTCTGTTTTTTATTGTCATCTTCTCCTGGGAAGTGTGTTTATCTAATTGTCTATGTTGATGACATTGTTATTACAGGGAATGATGTTGCCAAAATTTCCCAACAAAAGCAACACTTATTCAGTAATTTTCAAACCAAAGACCTCAACTGCCTAAAGTACTTCCTTGGTATTGAAGTGGCTCAATCAAAGGAAGGTGTTGTCATTTCACAGAGAAAATTTGCTTTGGACATTTTGGAAGAGACAAGTATGACTAATTATAGGCCTATTGATAGTCCTATGGATCCAAATCAAAAGTTAATGTCAGATCAAGGTGAATCTTTTCCAGATCCAGAGAGGTATAGAAGGCTAGTTGGGAAACTTATTTATCTCACAATTACAAGATCTGATCTGTCATTTGTGGTCAAAGTTGTCAGTCAATTTATGCAGGAACCTCACATTGACCACTGGAATGTTGTGATTTGCATTCTTAGATACATCAAAAAGACTCCAGGACAGGGATTGTTGTATAAAGATAATGGAAATACCCAAATTTGTGGGTACTATGATGTCGATTGGGCAGGTTGTCCCATACACAGGCAATGCACCACTGGATACGATGTATCCTTTGGAGGAAATATTGTCTCTTGGAAAAGCAAGAAACAAAGTGTTGTTGCCCGATCAAGTGCAAAAGCAAAATATAGAGCTATGGCTCTTGTTGTGAATTGGTGTGGATTAAAAAACTTCTTCAAGAATTAAAATTTTGTGATGCTCAGCAGACATGGAGTTGTATTGTGATAATCAGACAGCTCTTCACATCGCTTCTAATCTTGTATTTCATGAGAGAACTAAACATATAGAGATCGATTGCCATTTTGTTTGGGAAAAACTGCAGTCCAAAGAAATCAGTACTGAATTTTATTAACTCCAACAACCAGCTTGCAGACATCGTGACCAAGTCTTTGAGAGGTCCTTGGATCCACTTTATATGTTCCAAGCTTGGAGCACACGATTTATATGCTCCATCTTGAGGGGGAGTCTTAAAGTTATTGTTTAATAATGTTTTATATTTCTAGCTTGTTATAAAAGCTTGTAGAAGGTATCCTGTAATCTGTCACCATAGGCTAGGCTGTAGCCTTCATCATGAACTATATATTAGCAAACTAAGGCTGAGAATCCTTTTTGTGTGCATATTTTCATACTCAAACATTTCAAGTATAACAATTTCTGCAGAGCTAGTGCTGCCGTTCTCTAATTTTAAATGAAAATTATATATGATCACTCCATACTTGGAAGTTCTAACACTACTTTACGTAGTTTTAGTGGACCCAGGAAAGGTTTTCTATCTCTAATAGAATATAAGATAACCCTTTGAATAGGTATAACTTCTCGATAAACCCCTATGTAAATCCAAAGCTCTATCTAAGGTCAGGTTTTGCATTTGGATTGTGGTACTTAATTAATAGAATTAATACTAATGACATGCTGCCCCACATAAGCCTCTTCCCCCAAATGTAACATGTGATGCCATCTCGGAATCTGCTCCTCACTCGTTCTTCCAATGTTAAGCTGCAGTCTTGGTGAGGCACTTCTTATTTGGCACTTTTTGTGAATGTTGGGTATGTGCTACATCCATGGAACAATTCTTGATGATTAACTTTCATGGTTTTGGTATAGAAAGAAACAGGCTAAATTTTGTGCCAATGTGAAATTTCTGCTATCATTTGGTTCATTTGGCAGGAGAGGAACTCTCAAATTTTTAAGGAGGTTTATTTGGTTAATCATATTAAAATGTTAGGCATTTATTTGGCATACAGCACATGGCCTTTTTAAAGGGGCTTTGCTAACAGATATGTTAATTATTGATCAAGGAAGATTTGTTAAATCAATTTTCTCTTTTTTCTTTATTGTTTTCTGTATTTTTTGTCCTTAAGGAGAATTCTTTATCTCCTTTCACTTTGTTATTATTTTGTCTAACTTAATTTATTCCTAATTTTATATAACCAAGCCAAAAATAAATACTTGCTAACTTTGCAGAATATAAACATAATTCAAATTAAAAAGGACAAAAAAAAAGTTGAATAAACACTTTTAACATTTTCTACATTTATTAAGTCAACACATCCCGGCAAATAGTTATTTAAAGCGCTCCCATAAGTTTTATTTAACAACATCATGAAAATGAGAAGATACTATTAGAAGAATAAAAAATCAAAATAGGACGCAAAATTGCAAACATAATTAAATAATTAAATTAGTGAAAACTTTTCAACCTGTATTTACTAATTTTCTTACAACTAACATTTTTGGTCCTTGCTATTTATGACAGAGCAATTAATGGCGTGCTCAAGCTTGTGAAAATCTTGTGTAAGATCACAACATTACATGCTTTAACAATTTCCCCCAACTCCACCCAAGATCAACCCAAGTATCATGTTTCATGAAGATTGCGGAGGATTGCGATCTTCCTCATCCAAGACCGCACGATCCACCCATGCCAATCTTCCTGCAGGTCAAGTTTTGATACAAAACCCCTTTGCTATCCCAGCTGAATCGTTTGCGAGTGCCCTAAAATTCTAGGTTTCACCCATTTTGAAAAACGATGACTTTGATCCTCACTTCTCCTCCCTCTACTCTCAATTTCACTGCAACCACATTTCTGCTCTGTCTCTGCCTTGCATCCACTGGGTTGTTGCATACTGTTCATAACATGTGTCTCTCAGGTTCTGTTCTGTTGTTCTTGCTCTGTTTTGTTGGTGCAATGTGGTGCCTCTTGTTCTATGTAAGAAATTCTTCTTTTTTTATTGGACAATTTTTGCGGTTGAGTCAGAATTTTTTACTTTGATTTAGGCTAACTGATTATGAATTTCTTATGTTTAGTATTTATGTGACTGATTATGAGTTTTTTCAGACCTATTAGTTATGACTTATAAATCTATAAATACTAAATTTTCAGTTTAGGTTTAGCTCAATGTTATCATTTACACGATACTTTCCTTATCTCATTTTATCAAATGTATATTTACTATATATAATTTTGCATCTATTGGGAGGATCAGGATCTTACAATCCATGCTATGATCCTTCAATTTACAATCTTTCATCCCCCTCCCAGTCCCGTGTAAAATCTCAATTTTCACAACATTGGGTGTGCTATAGAAGTGGAGCATTGCAGTGCAGCCCTGGGAAGCTACAGAAGCAGGCTCACATCGCAGTTTCAGGATCACAGTTACAATTGCAGCAGAAGTCATGGCATTAGTGCACAACAGCAGCCCAACTCAAACAGGATTCAAGAACATATAAGGCTGATGTTTTCCTGGTGGCAGTGTTCATTCATATGTGTTTTTTGTATGTCTTATTATCTTTCTTATTTTGCACTCTTTCTCTGCTGTACAAGGGGCTGCAGTCTGCACCCTATCTTGTCATGTACTTGTTTCTTCTTCAATATATATACAATAGTCTCAGTCAGCCGTGTGAGACAAGTTGAGTTCTCCAAAATATGATTCGTAGTTTTAACTCAAAAACTCATTTTAACCCCTGTAACAGAGATGTTCAGGGGGATTTTGCGGAGGGTAATCTTCAATTTCAACTTTTTCAGTGGTTAATCTGTTAATAAATAAAAAATCCTAGTTTTAGGCTTTTAGCATGCAAGGTTGTTGTTGGTTTAGCATTATGATGGGACAGTCTTCCTGAATCTGGATGAACCACGACCACCTCCCTTCTCCGGCAGTATCTCCTGCTTTTTCTGGCCAGGTTGTGACAGTACCGCTGCTTTGTTCCTTCCTTTCTTTTGGTTTGATAACAGACTCCACTGTCAAACAGGTGTTTCATCTTTATTTGTGGAGTGTTTAGCTTCAAATTCTGGCTTTTGATTGTTTACTATGAGTATGAGTATGTCTTTAATTTTGGGACATTTTTATTTTTCAGAATTTATACATGTGTATTATAAGTTAACTAATGTGCATCTGAAAGCATCATATAAGCGGGCATCCCACTACCCACTATCCTACTACAATAGTTTTGGAGTCAGCCATTTCACACCACTATGGTTATGAGCATGGATATCTAGCCTAATATTGATTGCCTATTTTGCCATCGAAGCAGATTATCAAAAGTAGACAGATTAATAGTAAAGAAAATAAAAGGAAAAGAATATTTGATTGGTTGTAATCAGAGGACACTCTAAGCAATTAAATGCATAAGAACTGAAAATCCAGATCACTCAAGAAATAAATGAAACCCCACTCCGGCATAGTGTCACAAATTTCAAAAGGATGTTAATCAAGTAAAAAAAGAAAAAATCATTTAACACAAATTATTAGATAACAGAAAAAGAAAATATATTAAAGCAAACCACTGTGTATCTCAACCAAAATATTTGGAATTTGTAGTTCCTTTATCACATATGCTATAGTCACAATCATTGATAAGAAGAAAGTGGCAATAAGTGGAAAGTGACAGGAAGCTACTTTACCTTGAACTTACGGAGAAGTTAGCTGGCAAAGAAGATGAATCAGATCTTCCTGCATCCCTAGTAGATGGTCCACCTATTGTACTGTTGTTAACTGCACTAGTGCAGCTGCCAGCATGATACCTTTGCATTTCCCCCAACTATAACCAGCATACTGCCCTCGGCATCATACCACAAGTAGTATTAGCTAAACTGCATGATCAACAAAGCCACCCAAGTCATTTCGAACCATTGCCAATTAAGCAAACAAAAGGTACATTAAAAAAAGAACAAATAAATGGGATGCATATGGCTAAGCATTATTGGACTTCCTTCAGCTTCTAAAGGATATCTACTGAAATCCCTAATGCACTATTATATATCCCAATTTTATTCACCATCAGACCGAGTATTATTTTTCTGATTTGTAAGTATACAAATACAAAATACAAAATGGATAATAACTGGAAAAAAACACAGTGCCCCAAATAAATCATAATTTCAAACTCCATTCTGCAGACTGCTTTTAAAATGCTAAACATAAAACATATTCTGGAAAACGACAAAATACAAAACACTAAAGTCTAGTCCACACTGGCTCCGGTTTTCACAAGATAAAACCCAACCCAGATGCTAAAGATTTTGAGCAACTTGACCATTCTATTCTGAAACTGAAGTTAACATATACCCCCGTATAAAACAACAGCTCCTTCTAAAATGCAAACATAAGAACATAACCAAGCAGTTAGAAAAATTTAAACATACAACCTCAACAGCATCTTCTCTTCTATACTACTGCTAAAACCAAAGTCATAAATAAGCGATATCAATGTAGAGCACAACATTTAAAATGGAATCACCATTAAAGGCTTCCTAGAGACAAATTCCAATGAAAATACATATAGAAAGTAGCCATAATTGTTGTGATCAATCATTATGGTAGCCATAATTGTAGCCCCAGCTCATATCTGAAGCAATAAATTACAAGAGAACACAGAAAGTAGCAAACTTAATCACATCATTCCCCATCCATAAGTATAGTTCAAAACTCATAGGCAATAAACAAATAAATACCCTTTCACTTGTAACTTATTTTCCTCCCAACTCAAAACACCTAATGAACTAACTAGGGCCCCAAATGAAACTTCTTCGAGTTCAAATTGCAAAACACAACCTTTAAGACAAACAACCTGCTTAATCGTCTAAAAAAACGTGGGGTTGAACGCGAAATTGCAAAAACCCAAAATCCGAACCTAATGCTAGACAAAGCGCCAAAATTTGAACTCCGAAGCAGGATCCAAAACTAGGGTTTGTGGCGCGAAATCCCCAATTTTTAACTTTTTTTTTTTTGCTTTTCCCCCTACTTCAGAAGCCAACTGAGGAGGCGGAAATTGGGTCACGGGAGCTAGGGTTTCAGATTTGGGATTAAGAAGGAAAAGGATTTTATTAAATAACGTGAAACGGGGTTGAAGATTGTTAAAAGGGAAAACTGGGGGCGTGCCTGGGAAGAGAAATCTTGGAACTTTGATGAAAAGGGTCGGAGAGAGAGAGAGAGATTGCGAAGATGAAGAAGAAAAAGGGTGTGAAGCTTTGACTGAGTTTTTGGGTGGTGATGACGACGACGATGCTTCTGTTGGTTGCTTCAGGAATAAAGGGTGAAGAGGAAGGGATCTACTAATTATTATTAAATTATTTGTTCTTAATTAATAATAATATTAATTATTTGTCCTTAATTAATAATAATATTTAATATTATGATTTTGTGTATGTGCTTTGTATTCCTTTCGTGTCCTTCTGTTTTTTATCTTCTGTGCATGGTATTGGATGTATTAAACCTACGAGGGTAAAATGGTCGTAAAATTTATAGGAGGTACCAATTAAGGGTTCAATAACGTAGATTTTGTGTTTATGGTTGGGATTGTTTTGATATACCAAAATTGTTGTGATATCTTATTTTTATTAGTGGATTTTTTAATTAATTAGGAGATTTTTTAATAAAATTGAATCCAAAATATAATTAATTTTTTTATTAGATTTACGAAAAGTTTTACATTCCTTCAAACACATAATAAGATTCAAGATCCATAAAATTTTCTTTTTTTAATCAATTTTAACATAAGAGAATTTTGTGTCCAAAAAGTGGAATGAAAATGTACTTTTAGCATTTCTCTAAATTTAGTTTTCAAGTTTAAACTTTAATATGATTAACCTTTCTTTTTTTATCATCAATCATTGAGATTAATTTTAGAGTTTTATAATGGGTTAAATACGTTTTGATCTCTTCATTTTTATTAATATTGATCTATATATTTTCTTTATTAACATTTTTAATTCATATGTTAAGTGATATTATTAACTGATGATGTGACAATTATATTATTAATCATGTGACTTGTCACAAAAATTACCAATTTAATGTGGCAATCATATAAAAAAATAATATATTATGTTTTTTAATTTCTTACATTTTCATAAAATTTACTTTTAGTCTTTTAATAAAAAAATTTACCTATCCTGTTTGATTATTATTCAACATTGTTTATAGTCTCTCCCATCAAATATTATTATTAAGTAATAGTGTGACAATCATATGATTTATCATATGAATTACTAGTCTTATGTGAGAGTCACATGATAAAATATTATTGTTTAAAAATATTTTCTACTGATTATATGTGCTATAATTTTTCTAGTGATATAAAACCACAAAAAAAAGGTTTGAAAATTTGAAAGAAATAAGAAAAAAAGATGTGGTAAGCAAGATCAACAACCCCAAACAATACACAATCAACAATCAACTATAAGAAAAAATATAAACCACTTAACTCATGAACCAAAATATCAAACACTAAAATAAGAGAACCTCAACACTAGAGAACTCATCATCGTTGTTTCTCTCTTTTATCACCATCACCACCCAATGTTCACCCTTTGTACACAATGTTGCTTATGGAGCAAATTAATAGAAGGATTTTGTGAAGTGAGATTGAAATTGGAGGATTTAGCATTTGTTTGGAAAGTAGGAGTGGGGATTATAAGGGTTCAAAGATTGGGGTTTGGAAATGGTTCTTAGGTTGTGTTTCTTTCTTGTTTTTTTTTTCACATTCTTTTTATTTTCCAATCTCTCTTCCATGTAACTTCTTGGATTTTCCAAAAAAATATGAATTACTAGTTTAACGTAGAGACTATAAACATTAATGAATAAAATATACGGATTAATATTGATCAAAATTTTATTTAAGAACTAAAAATGAAATCCATTAAAAGTTAAAGGAATAAAGACATATTTAATACTTATTTAAATATGCAATACTCTAGAAATAAAGCAACAACTCAAACAAAATCATTGAAGAAATGTTTGAATAAAAAATCATTACTTGTGTACTATATGAATAAAAGAGTTGTATACATCGTTAAACACCAACATACATCCTTGCCCAAGCTCAAGTATGCCTTAGAGTGTGGCTTGTTTTGTATCTTGTTTTTTTCTTCCATATATGCATTGGATTGTATTTCAAAACTCAGTATAAAGGTCATTAGTTTAGGTTGGCTTACTAGATAGTTTGCTAGTTAGTATGGTAGTGATATTAATGATTCAATTTATGACATCATCGTCATCGTCACACACAAGACATGCATAGTGTCAAGCTTTTGATTCATTTATAAGTCTTGCATTAATTTTGTATCGACTAAACTTTTTTGAGAAACATAAATGACCTAATGATATGATAAATTGAGGATGTGATTATGATATTTCTTTTAATATTGATAAAATCATAAAAGTCGCACCACCACACAATAATTTTAGATTTATTAAATGAGTAAAGTTATTTTGTCATCTATTCCTCATACTTTTGTACTAAAGTCGTAAGATCCTCAAAATAAATTACAGGTAAAGACTTGTCATAAGATCCTATTATTGGTGCTAACAAATTTTCATCTACTTTAGACACTACCATCAAGAAATCTCCTCTTTCAGTCTTAATTATTATCACATCCATACCCAATTCCAACCCCTTTTTTCTTTCCCTCCTTATGAGAAAACAAAAACATTAATCCTAGTTTTCAATCCCAAACCTAGAAAACCCTTGTAGCAAAATGAGCCATGTTCTAATTTCAACAACCAGCATGAGGAAAAGGATACAAGGGAGATTCAAACATGAATATGATAAAAGGGTTACAAAGCACAACAATGATGGTTCATCGGTGTCAAGGTCAACGAGGCATCATGAATAATGGAGAAAAATAGTCATTAACACTCGTTATAAACAAAGATAGAAAGAATATAAAGTAAGGGAAAATGCACCACAACACTGTCATCGAACTCTGAGAGTTTGACACAAACAAGAATGATGATGAAGTGAGATAGAGTGAAGCATCGTCTCAATGGAAGAACAGTGGTGACAAAATTCTAAAAGTGAAATATCGTTATGATGAAGTGAAGGTGCGAGAGGGACTCCGAGAGAGAGTGGTAATTTTATTATCCCTCTAAAGTTAACATCAATTTTGCGTAAAATGTTGTTGTTATTCTTCTTGCAACATCAATTTATTAACTAATTGATATTGAAAACCTACTTTAACATCTGTTATTTAATAACCAATGTAAAAAAAGTTCGGCTTAATTTAAAAAATGTCACTACATTTTTTAACATTATTTATGCAAAAACCGACATGGGACCAACAATGTTAAAATGCATTTTTGTATTAGTGTTTATTACTTAACAACATAAATGGCATAATGTTAATTTTTAATTATATATGTAATGTTTATATGAAATAATAATTTGCCTTAGCATATTATATCATTCCAATGACTAATTATAATATTGTCATACTTTTAAATCAATACATGAAATATAACGATTTAATAGATAATACATTCATAAGTCACAAATTGATGAAGTCCAACATAAAAAAAAACTGGCTCAATATAATAAAGAAAAAACATAGATCCCATCAAATGTTACAAAATAAAAAAATTGGATTCCATCTTAAAAAAAAGGGTAGACTATGTTTTCGGTTCCCAAACTTTTTTATATTTATGGTTTTGGTTCTTAAACTTTATAAATATTGGTCAATGTTTCCAAACTTTTTTCACTATAATTGAAATTCAAAGCACAAAAATGATTAGCCCAAATCAACCCTATACACAATTTTCATTGTTTGATTTTTTCCACGTAAATAACAAATACAATTTCATTGTATAATGTATACCAAAGTCTCATATTTTTGTTGTTTAATTTTTTTCACCCCTTTAGTAAATAATGAAAACATAATTCCATTGTATAATTGTATAACAGAAATACAGAAATGTGTTTTTTATATTTGTTTATTGGCTAGTTTTGGACATAGTCGTCGTACTCCTTGTGCTTGAGGCAAAGCGCGCAGCGGCAGCGAGCGGCGGAGGAGCTTTGGCGTTTGGCAGGTAATATGAGGTGCTGGGGTTCAGGGGTATTTTTGGCTGTTTGAGGTTTTTTGGGGGTGCACTAAGCAAACTATAGGGTACTTTAAGTAATTTCCCTCACGGAGACAAGGACCCAACACTACTGACCCAAGGTCTCTCTTCGGCCTTCTCTCACGACCCAGTGAAACACTCGATTTTCTTCCTCCTCTCTTCAGTGTCCACACATTTGCCATCGGTCTCTCTTCACCACGCCACCGCGCCGCCGTGCCACCTCGCCACTGCGCCGCCACCCTTAGTCGGCCATTGTAAGCATCTCCCTCTCCCTTCTTCTTCTGCATGCTCGAAAAGCTAGGGAGGGAGAAAGGGGTTAGAATTAGAAGCTCATCTGTGTTTTTTCCAATTTTAATTCATTATATTTAACACACCACTCTCTTCGCCGAAAACTATTCAAAGTTTTATTCTTTTTTGCCCTGTTTCACCTCCCACTAGAGCTCAATCTGCTACCATGTATTATTCTGTTATTAAATGTATCTGCAAATTTTGCGTAGATGCGATTTTGTCTGCTTGAGCTATTTCCACTCTTTATTTTTTGAACTTCCGATCTATCACAACGTTGAAGGTTCCATTTCCACGAGATTTGAGATGTGGGTCTTGATTTGAAGATCTTATTCTCTCTCTATATCTTAGATTTTGTGTAAATATTTGTTCTCTCTTTTCTTTTTAATTTAAATGTGATGTAACCAGATGTTAGATGGTTGGGTGTGTGCTTTCCTTTTGGTGCTTTCTTGGTCTGTGGAGGTAATTGACGCAAGTGCTGGTGATGCTGATCCGCGCTATAGGTACTTGCTACTTAGCTCCAATCTTTACTGTGAAGTAACTTGGGATGTTAGGAGTTGTTTGGATTGAGAAATTGTTTTCTGTTTTTAATTACAAAAATGCCACTTTTTCATTGTTTCCGGTTTTCCTAGTTTGTACTGAAAATAGTGAAAACAAAATCTTATACAACCCTGTGAAAATTGGAAACAAAATGAAAACAATGTGACATTTTTGTAATTGAAAGAAAAAAACAGAAAATAAAAACAAAAGGCATTTTCTCACACCAAACATCCCCATACAAAGTAGTTTCCGATATAACATCATCAACAATAACAACCAAGCCCCATCACTAGGTAGGATTTGCCTCTTGGATTAATTGAGATCACTGGTTTCTATCAAGAACTAAACTTTAGATACTATACTACCACTAAAAGTGATGCCTTTCCTACTGGCCCATCATCTATTACCTCTGGTTCCTTTTTTCAGTTTTGCTAATTTTAGTACATAGGAAATCTTCATTGCATCCAAATTTGAGTTACTATTTGCTCTATGATTTAAGTTATGTTTTTTGATTTCTCCAATCTATTTTTATTTCTTGTTTGATTTGGAAATCAGGGGTTGTATAACACAATGTCAAGAAACTGGATGCATTGGGCAAAGATGCTTTCCAAACTGTAAATTTTCTTCTGATGGAGAATTTATTGATCGCCCATGGTACATGCAACAAGAACCACTCTATTTACAATGGAAAAAATGGGATTGTCAAGGTGACTGCCGGTACTACTGCATGCTTGACAGAGAGAAAGAAAGGGAGTCACATAACCTTGGACCTGTCAAATATCATGGCAAATGGCCATTCAGGCGTATATATGGGATGCAGGTATGATAGCAAAGAAGCCATATCCTAATGTTTTTCATTTTGAGTTGGCATCCAATGATCTCAAATCCCTTTGTTTAATGAACTGCCATGTATCCTTTTAATCAGGAGCCTGCTTCTGTGGCTTTCTCAGCTCTCAATCTCGCAATGCATTTTCATGGTTGGGTTTCCTTTTTCATTCTTATACACTATAAATTGCCTCTAAAAGATGGAAAGAAGGCATATTATGAGTATGCTGGTTTGTGGCATATGTATGGACTTTTATCACTTAACTCCTGGTTCTGGAGTGCTGTTTTCCACAGTCGGTAAGTTACTTATGTGGATATTTTCAGTATTTTGCACTGATTCTAAAGAATGATTGATTGTTATGCTGTCTATTGGTATTTCTTAGTGCAGTGATACTACTTAGTTCTTATATTGAAGTTTTAATCACCTGGCAAACTATGTGACACAAATTGAATAACAATATATGCATACAACATGCTAATGCATAAACTATTTCTTATGTTAATTTTTAGTATATGATTATTCCTAATACTTCCCCCTTCTAAGACACATTAACCTCTGTGAAGACTTTTTTTCCTTTAAAATGGAAGCCTTTATAAACTTCATTTTGTGTAGTCCATAATATAATTGGTTTTAATTAAAGCTAATTCTGATATTGTTCTGAATTATGTTGATGCTCCAATTGTTTTCAAGAAATTACCTCACTCTTGTTTTAAAATCCCACTCAAACTGTTAGAAAGAAACGAAACATGTCTCAATTACTTGTCAAATATTGCAATTTATGAATCTTAAAATTTTCTTTTTCTCTCAAGTTCTTTGTCCTTTTCTTCTAAAGCTTAATTTTCATTGTTTTGTGCTGCAGAGATGTTGATCTAACAGAGAAACTAGACTACTCATCTGCAGTCGTTCTCCTTGGGTACTCCCTCATTTTAGCCATCTTACGGACATTCAGTATTAGGGATGAGGCTACCAGAGTTATGGTTGCTGCTCCATTGATTGCTTTTGTGACCACCCACGTAATGTACATCAACTTCTATTTACTAGATTATGGTAAGTCCTGTCATGTAATCTTTATATTATTATTGCCAAGACTGAGAGTTGATTGTAGGAACAATGTGTTATTTATTTCTCTCCTTGATGAAAAACTTACCTTGCGCTGTCTGTTAATTATGTATGTTATTCATCTATGCGGTTTCTTCTTCAATCACAAGATTATTGACAAGATTCTTAACTTATCATTTTTCTTCCAAGTCACTCTTTCGGCTTAAGCAGTGGCAGTGACTCTTAGGAAAGATTGGATTTGGAATGGCTACCATCTTTATCAAAATTGAAGTTATGGTTTTACTGCAAGTATTCTAATGCGAGAGATTTTATGTACACTTGAGAGAAACATAAGTTTTAACTTGTAATTTTCTTCATTATGTTCGTCATTTCTCTTATTCATTCCTTTTTCTCCTCTCGTGGTTGCGGATTTTGATAACACTCAATCTAACTGTGTAGGATGGAATATGATAGTTTGCGTAGTGATGGCTGTGGCACAACTTTCCATGTGGGCAGTTTGGGCTGGTGTTAGTAACCATCCTTCGCGTTGGAAGCTCTGGCTCGTTGTTATTGCTGGTGGCCTTGCGATGCTCCTAGAAATCTATGATTTCCCTCCACATCAAGGACTTTTTGATGCACATGCTCTTTGGCATGCCACCACTATTCCTCTGACTTACATTTGGTGGAGTTTCATTAGAGACGATGCAGAGTTTCGAACCTCTAATCTTCTTAAGAAGGCCAAGTAGCTTCCTTTTAAGCTCACTCAACGCTTTAATGATCATGCTTATACCCACAGCTAAGCCTGAATATATTATCATCGATGGTGCACTTTTGAGTGTTCATTTCACTTTCTATCATTGGTATAAATTTAGTTGGAGTTTTGCCTTTACATTTGGGTGAAAGATGAAGTTGACATTCTTGACGCTCTCTTCAAGGCCGAAAGATCATATTGGGGTTTTCCCATTTCTCTTTAGCTTACTTAAAATGTGTACAAAATCTTACTTCAATTGGTGGAGTGATTCAATCTTGAAGGATTCTTGGGTCGCGTATGCATTTGGACTATGAACAGAATGGAATGGAACAATTATATTCAGTTCTCTTTGATTCCAAGCATTTTAGTAGCATCAAAATCTGCCCTTTATTTAAATCCCATATTCTAATATGTTTTTTCTCAGAAAAAATAAATTCATCGACCCTGTGTTTGGATAAAGCATTTGAAGATGGGAATGTAATTTTTTAAGGCATTTCAATTACCGTTGGGTAAAATTCATCGACTCTATGAAATTGATTTTCGACAACCTCGTGTAACCAGAAATTCATCGGGATGTTGCATTTTTTTGGTGAGACAAGTCTACGAATTAGAAGATAAACAAAATTACATAATACTGTTCACCACGAGACTCCAACGACCATGACATGCACATGGTGACGATTGCCATTGCAGGTACTTCCTGCTAGCATCTATCTTGGGGTATTCCATCTACTACAACTCAGACATTGGAGGCGTGGTGGTGTTGTGCGAGGTTATCATCCACCGTGTTCTCTTGGAGGAGTCTCACCGGAAGCAAGAAGCTACAATGGTTGGAATTTTGGATCCACAACCATAGATTGTGGAAATAGCAACTTCAAAAGGAGAGGTTTACGGATGAAAGTGTACATAGGAAAAATAGGTTAATTTTGAATAAAAGGAATGATTTTAAGTATTGGGACTAAAATTTAAATTTTATAATTATTAGGACTAAATGGGTTGCTAGGCCAAAAAAATTATAATGTATTATTGAATAGTGAAAAGTAAACCAAACACATATATACATACTTATGAATCATATATTTATTTCATGAACATTATATTTTAAAGATTTACAATTTTTAAACATTATTTTGTCGAGATCCTGGTTGGAAGAATTTGGACATGGTAGTTTCTTTATTCAATGTAGTTATATTATGTTTTTAGCAAAATATTTATTTTAAAGAATGTATAACAATTTTATAAAATGATACGAAAAATTAAATGTATCAAGCAATGAAAATTTGTTCACATGTTCTTTAGCTTCAAACAAAGCACTTTGCAGTTTCCTAATGGCACTACGGTCATGGTTTCATGTCTCTTCTTTCTTCCCTTGGAAACTTGAATATGCTGAGTTCACACTTCATTATTTTCTATTACATACAATATATAGATTAACAAAAAAAAAAGAAGCTAATATGCAAAGTAAGGATGATAATGATATGATTGATATCAAACACACCTGCTAATATATATATGATCAGCATATCAAACTCTAAAAAATCTACAACTAAATAACGTTGGCCCTTAGTGGGTGAAGTGAAGCACACACAGAATAAAACTGTTAAACTTTTGTCATTGTAAACAAGACAAGCATCATTTGTACTTTAGCAAGAAGCAGTTGCAACTGGCTTCTTATTTACTTATTGTGACTTGTGGTCCCTTATTTGAGTATCCTCACTCACCATGAAAGTATTTAACACTGGAGAAGTCAGGCATGATCAAAGAGAAATGTTATGCTACCAAATATGCTTTAAAAAAAAGCCTACAAGTCCCCAGTATTCTTTACTTCCCTTCCACCTCTCAAAGCAATCTAAGAGGTGATAATGAACAAAAAGTAGTGTTTTTGTTTTTTTACATAGTTTTGCTGTTTTCATTGTCCTTATATTCAAATTGAAGCTGAGAACATTCACTTTCTGGACTTTTGCTTACACAGCTAAGTATTGTATCTTCCATCAGTTCTGCAAGGATGGCTTCTCCCATTTCAAAACCAATTGTTTCAGCATCAAGATTATGGTCCAACCATGCCCCATTTTTATCCATGTCTTTTTTAATAATTTTGTCCAAGGTACGCGGTGGGGGCAAGGGAAGGAAATGCCAGCACACTCCTTCGCAGACTTTGAGAATCATCTTCTTCATATTTGGAATAGGCCTAATGCCAGGACTTACAAATGACACACAAGGTGAGACCCCGAAGTAATTCCGACAAACCTCCATGAGAACGTCATTGATGCAGTCATTGATGAGCTTCTGATCATTGCAAAACTGGTTTGGTAAGAACTCTACCAGATCAAACAAGGAAGGATCTAGTATCTTGTCTGAGGAAAGACATTTCGTCAGCAATTGATCTACAGTCAATCCAGAGGCTTGCAGGACTGCTTTGATGCAATCATATATCCATTCATTTTCTTTAAGACAATATTTGTCTCTATTGATTTGATTCAAAAGAGAACAATTTTGTTCTTCAAATTGCAGCAGCCGTGCTGGTACTTCAACTGAAAAACATGAATGAACGCGATATCAAATTAAAATTAATATGGCAAACAAAAAGGTATTTTACATTTTTACATTTTAGGCTGATTGGCCCCTTAATATAATTCATAACATTGTATTATCTCCAAGGACAACAAAGGACAATAAAATGCAACTGAACAAATAAGTTGAAACTATTAATTTCTAGAGGAATTTCAGGATAAGTATGATTTAGAGCTCCCCAGTAACCAGCAAGCAGCACTCCATATTTTTATGTCTGTGTTTAATGAACAGTTAGAGGCAGTAGAACCATTGGAAACAAGTTTTTAAAGATCTAGCTCTTTAGAAAGAGAGTTTAACTGTTTAGGAACACTGTTAGATAGCCTTCATGACTTTAGTGCAGGAATTCTTACCCGGTTGAAATCTGGAGTAGCCAGGGTTGATATCATCCTCTAAGAATGGGGTATCAAGAACAGATACAGGACTTGGCCGACCAGATACCTCTGTAACACTTAGCTCTTCAATTTTCTTAGTGGGGGAAGAGTGCGAGGGGGATGACAGTGGAGATGTTGGTTTGTTTACTTCTGTTACATCCTACAGAGAGAATAAATGATAGTTTAGAATTAAATAAGGGGTCACTTCACCAAAGAAGCCATAGAACTACACTGCTAAACAAATCATAACTAGTCCTTAACATATGTCTGGTATAATAATCAAATTTATCCAAAATCATTGATTTACATGAAATTATAATGCACAGAAATACTACCTGCTTTGAACATTGAGAACATCTTGCACAATCAGAAGTTTCTGAGATACCATAGTTTTGGTCCTCCTTTCCTGCACTGAGGTCAACTGGTTCTGAGGAAGATTCCAAAACATTCACCTCTTTTGCAGATTCTATATCACCTGCACAGAAATCAAGAAAGGATAAGCAACAGAATATGTAAATAAACATACACCAAAGTCTATCATAGAATCCATTACTTAAATCATATATTTTAGACATGATACCTTCAGTAATTATCTCATCTCTAACACGACTAAAATTTTCTACTCTATGAACATGACTAAGGTTGTCTGCGAAATTTGAGTCTGACTTAATTTCCTGCACTGTATCTTTAGAGCTTTCATGACAAATGCTTGACTGCTTCTCTGAATTGTCCATTTCCTGATCCAAATGACCAACCGAATTTCCTTGTTTGGAAGGCACTTTATCTGAAGTAGAAAACCTTGTCGTTGCAGTCACAAAATGATGCTCCCAATCCCTTCCAGGACTGCCAAGGGGAGAAAAGTTGTACTCAGGAAGAGATAGTATTTTTCCAAGGGTTCTGGAAATCTTCCTACTTGACAAGTCTATTTTCTCGTCTCCATTACCTACAATCTCACACAGATGTTTGTTGGCCTCAATATATAAGTTGGAAACCCTTTGTTTTGAATAAGTACCATTTTCATGTTCCACAATCAATTCAGAATCTTTAGCTGTACCAGTCTTGTCTCCTTGCATAGCACCAGTGGTAGGTCTTGCAATTTTTTCAATGAAGAAGTGGTCTTTATTAGGAGATCTCATTCCAACATTGTCTTTACCAATGGCTTTGCTGGTAGGCCACTTATTTTGACATTCAGCAGCAGGGTGTCTTTTTGAGATCCCTTCAGGGTTTCGATGTCTCTCCTTTCCCATAGCATGCTTTAATTTCTTTTTTATCTCTGTAAGAGAAAAATGTGAACTACCTCTCCCTGGAGAACCATTGTATTTGACAGAATCATGAGTATCTTGGGATGAGGCAAGGTTGTTTCCAGTTTCAAAATTTTGAAAGCCTATCTGCCCAGGCTTCATAATAACAATTCTACTTGACAAATTAGTATTCTCATTTTCATTTGTTGAAGTTTTTGATTGAGACTTTGTCTTTTTTCTGAAAAAGTTATGCTTTTTGTGGTTTACTATCTCCCTATTCTGTTCCATGTTGCCATGATCTTGTTCTGAGAAGTTGGAATCAGTGACACAACCATATTCTTTTTCATTTGTTTCCTGAGAATTCCTAAACTCTTGAACACATTTCAACAAAAGTGAATTCGGGTTTTGTATAAGTGAAAGAAACAATTCCTTATCCGAACTTATAAGCTGGAGAACTTCCATAAGTTGATGGGAGCAAAGGAATTTTCTCGCTTCAGCTGGATCTTTGCCGTTTAATATCATCTGATTCACAAATTCACAAATTGCATCTGTTGCTTTTTCAGAGATAGCTTGCTTCTGGTTTGATTGTGCATCAAGTTCTACTTCTCCATCATTGCCATGCATCATGGAACAAGCATCTTTTAGATGACAAAAGTCTTCAATCATCTTATCCAGATCAAGATTATCTTTCGATTGCTTCCTTGAGTGCTGATTATGTGTGAATTCAGATTTCAAGGTAGTATCCAAATTTGAATCATCGGTGTCCTCCGTATCACGGTTTTTCTTGTAAGATTTCTTTTTCCTTTTGGAATCTAACTTCAAAAGGACTTCACGCCTTAATCTGGATTCCTTTGATTCTATTTGAGCACCATCTGTATCCTTCATTGCATTCTGGTCAATGAACATCTCTTCTTCTATGAGTTTCTTCACACTAGGCTTATTAGCAGCAGTTGCAACTGTTGGTCTTCTATTCTCTCTGTTGTCCTGAAACATTCATGATACAGTAATATCAATAAATGCACAGGCATCCTCTTAGCAGATAACCGAATTTTACTAATGACCTAGAATTTTGTAAACGTTTAAGTTTCACATTCAAGACTGGCAATGTGGCATAAGCATATGGATGCATGGACTTACAGAACTGCTTTGACAAACTTCACCCAAATTGCCCAACATCTCAAACTTATTCTTAGAATGCACAACACCTGTGAGAAAAGAAAATGAGATTCAATAATTTTTATTAATTTTTCCATGAAACCAGTGCAGTTGTACCACAACACAAGTTATTCTACAATCATTATATATACATTAGACAGGAGAAACATTTTTTTTTATGATTATGAAATATTTAAAATCCAAACCACTTCAGAAAATTGCTTGACATGCAAACATTAGCCCCTGCACAATGACTCAGTATATACTGATTTTGTTATTTATTTAGCATATAGAAAGTCTTTGGTGTTTGGTGGATATACCTTATAGATTTATACACATGAGCATGATTGTCAATTCTGTACCAATCTGGATATTAAGTAGAGTTCTTACCAACAGCATGCTTGCTGCTTCGCCTCTTATCTGCAATCATCTTCCTAGTGGAGTGACCGTGGCGAAAATCAAACATACTAATAAAACCCCAAATGCAGCCTGATTTATCTTTCTCATACCGCACCGGACGTCTTTGGGACTTCTTTGTCATGATGATTGGGCACAATTGACCTCCTTGTTTCCTCTTTTCTTTTCCCTTAAAGGGTACTAAGATAGTCTTGCCTTACTATGCCACAATCATTCAAATGATTTCATAGGTAAGATTGCCAAACCTGACAGATGAACAAAGTAAATAGATGCAGTTAAAAGTCAACAAAACACCTAAAATATATCATTACTTACTCACTCTAATGCCCCCAAAACCACTTAGTTCATGCATACAACACACTAACAATGGGATAAATGATGCATTAGATATATGCACATCAAAGTTACTAGTCTCTTTATGCCAACACATTTTGTTAAATCAACTCATGTAGAGAACCTAGTTACATACTTTGAGGAATTAAACTTAACCACAAAGTGATCATCAAAATTATCAATTCCACGGGGGCATAAAAGACAAAACTGAACATTCATAGGAAAATAATTACGAAATATAAGAGTCGAACAATTTGATAGGTTATGCAACTAAATTATCAATCTATGTCATGTAGCAATAACTGAATAATCACATGAAAAATGAGATTGGTTCAAACAAGTACCTCATATTCTGAGCCTTTTTGACTCAATATGGCGAAGGACCAAAAGACAAAGATGCAACCTGATGAGTCCACTCAGGAAGCATTTAGGAATTCCTGTTTCAGTCCTCCAAGGTTCCCAATTGAGTGAAGCTCACGAAGTTTTAACCTCCTTTGGAGAGGAAGGTATCAATGCTTTTTCCCACTGGCCTTAACTGTCTGTCTGTGTTCTGAAGTTCCAGAGAGAAAGATTAAAATCCCAGTTATCGCTCTTCCTCACAAAGAAAAGGACAATTGAGACAACTCTATAAGGCCTCAGCTTTTACAATTGACAACAACGAGTCAAAGAATAACAGCTCATTGATTCTCCCTTCTTCCAATTAAAAAAACATACTCAATGATCAAACGTGATGAAAAAGTTTGATAATTAATCACACCACACCACACCAAAACCTTCAGGCACATACAAAAAAAGCTTATCCTTAGCACTCTCAAAATCACCAATTCAAGCAACAAGATTCATTACTTCTACGCAACTGAATCCATGCCTGCAATAAAATAGCCATTTATCCCCTCCAACAATTCAGCTACTGAAAATAACAGTATGTGGTGCATCCAAGTTCCATTAAATCCTTACCCACCTGTAACATAAAACATCTACACATAATTCTCTCCACAAAGTCACACCATCAGAACCAAAAAAAAGAATCAAAACTTATGACTCTCTCAATCTCAATTTCACCACCAAGTCATTATTCCCTCAAAAGAACCAGATTACAAAATTGTCCATCAAACACCACACACACTCTTTCAGAGGAATGCCACTACTTAGCAGCAAATTTTCCCACAAAAAAGTCACAACTTTTGCTCAAGGGCATCTCTTTTTTGATGTCAAAGAGAAGAAAATGCTAATCTAACACCGACCCAAGATTTGTTGAGGCATAATTCTGATATGGGGAGGTATTGAATACATGGAAAAAGTGGAAGAAAGAAAGAAAGCAAGGAGGAGAGAGAATTGGTGGTGAAGGTTAGGATTGTGGGAAGAAAAGTGAAAGTTGATTGAGAGGGTAACACTTTTACAATGTTGTTGGGCGACACGAAGAATAGTCATAGTACATGACAGATGAGGATAGCTAGATAGAGGGGTCCACACAAGTTTTTGTTGTTAAGGAAGAAAATTTTTTTATGTTTGTGTTGTGTGTCTATTTTTTCTTCTGTAGTTCTAGTGCTTCAAAGTTGAAACACCATCATCGAAGTCACCACCAGAATGCAAATGCAAATGGAAGAGAGAGAGAGAGAATCACACAAAGAGAAAGTAAGAGGATTAACGTGTACGCCACTTTGAACAGGAACGTGAGCTTTTTAGGCGTCACGAAATTGTGCTATGCAAGTGACAAGGGAAGTGATTAATAACGGATGCATGTAATCATATCATATCATGTGTTGATATAACTTTATTTGTATATTTGCATATAGTATGAAAATAAAATAAGAATGAAACGGCCAAACATGTACATTTCTCTAATGGTATGTTTCAACGAGAGAAAAGAACATATGGAAAATAATATGCATTTTTTTTATTTAGTTGGAAATAAATAGAAAGAAAATAATACACATTTACATTTCTCTCTTTCTAATCCTTTGCAGTCAATTCTTTCAATATTCACTCTTTGAATAATAAAACCGACTAATTAAAAATATATTTTTTCGGGTACATTGTCCGTTTTTTTGGTAAATAATTTAAAAAATAGATTGACCATTCTTTTTTAATAAAGATTGACCATTCTTATACTTTTATTAACTAATTTGTTTGAAATTTTGGTCAAATTTATATTAATAATGTGATTTAGCTATTAGAAATATACTGAGTAGTGTAAGAATTGGATTGACCAATTATTTTTTTATTAGTTTAATAAAATATAATATTTTTATTTTTTAGAATAACATATAAGTATTTATGAAATTTATTTATAATTTCTAAAAAAACCTTATAATTAATATGTTATAAAAACACATATACCAATAACTAAAAGAATAATGTTGTAGACAGATCGATCAAGGCACATATATATACAATTTTTATTGTGTAATTACAATACTCTTAATTATTCTTTAATTTTAGCCCCTCATAAAAAATAACAAATTATAAATGTGAGGTAGAAAGTGAAGTGCATCATGGATTCTTCTGATCAAAATCGAACTTTTTCGGTAAAAAAAATAATGATTTTTTTATTAATTTATTATTATATACAAAAATTAAATTTTCATATACGTCCTAGTGTCCTACTACATGTAATGGTTACCTAAATTATCCTGTAGTAAAATAGGCATCCACTGTTTTGCTTTTGACTCTCAATTGTCAATTGTAATCCACTGCATATATAGATCAATTCACTCTTTTTGGAATGGACACTATGAAAAGGAATTAATTTATTTTTCAGTTTTTTTAGAAAAGGAAACCAAATTGAGTAATGTTCCATTTATATTTTGCCTCTCAAAAAATGTTATTTTAATATTTTATAGTTGTCTCTTTCTGTTGGTGGAATTGTATTTTCCCTTTTGTGACAGCAGAATAACAGGAATAAAACAAATCTCCCTAATTATAAAATTTCTTGATAAATAGGCTAAACTTTTATAGATTTTGGTTCATTGTTTAATGATAGTAGTGCCAGATTGGAATTACTTGTTTGTGGTTGAGTATGTAAATCAATCTTAAAAAAAATAATGAAAGACTTACACTTTACCAACATATTAATGGTCATTTACAATTGATAAAAATATTGAAATTATAACAAACTAGTATGCATGTAGAATTGTGCAATGCACAAGAAATTAATATTTTATTTTTATTTTAAGATATATAATTTTATATTGTTTAAGGTAAATATGAAGTATAATTTATTAATATGTAAATTTATAAATTATTTGCTTTAACATTTATTATAAAAAAGGATTATAAATTTTAATAGTATTAGTGAAATTAAGTATAATGATATTTATTTTTATATTACTGTTATAGTGATATTTGTATTTTTAGTATATGTGTATATATAAATCGTTAGTTCAAATCATAATTCTTATATATAATTTTTATATAAAAATATTAATGATTTTTATAAATATGATTTGATATTGTGTAATTTGAATATTCACACGATTATCTTCAATAAAATTAGAATTGATTAAAAATAATTAAAATTAAATACTGATTTGGATTACTTATAATTGACCTATAACACAATGCAAATATCACTTAACTACTCATTTTTGCACTAATTAATTAAAATGCATATTTCTAATTAATGAATTTTCAATTTTACTGGATTATAACAAAACAACATATTTTAATTTTTTTCTGAATTAAAAAATTTCCACAGTAATTTTCATATTAACGGAACACAAACATCTTTATTATAAAAATAATTATTTTTAATTTATACATGAAAAATATATTAAATTTTTTATTTTTGTAAATTTAATTACGACAAATTTAATCTCTAAAAATATACTAAAACTTTTTATTTTTGTATTTATAAACATATTTTTAATGACTAATAAATGTTTTATAAAAAAAATTAATTGATAAACATATTTTTAAATACAGTTTAAATTATAAAAAATGGTTTAATGAAATAAATATTTTAATGACCAATAAATATTTTAATCTTGAAATCAATTTATATTATTTATGAATAAATTATATAATTAATTTATCTCATTTATATTAATAATTCATTAAGTACTAATTTGAATTTGAATTTGATTTGTAACCAAACGAATTTACTTCAAAGCATGATGATATGTGACATCTAAATCTTGATAAACTATCTTGTTTTGGATTCTTGGATTTATATATATATATATATATATATATATGTATGAATTTAGTAATTTAGTTTTGCTTTTGTTAAAAACAATTAAATAAAATAATTTTTTATATAGAGACAATATATTATGAAATGTTGTAAAATTTATTAAACTGACTTATATCTGATTAATTGTTTAGTAGTAACTTACAAAACATAATACGACACATTTACACATATTTTTTTTTAAAAAAATTAACTACTTAATAATTTAATTAAGAGATTAAGTTCAAGGCCTAGTTATTTTAGATAACAGTAATACGATATCTAGAAGTAAATCTGTATTGATTAGTTTTTGAAATCAATTTTCAGAAAATAGTTTTAGCTAGATCTATTTAAATGTTAAAATTCCTACTCATGAGATATTCTTAATTCTTATATTAAATCAAATCGAATGATATTAATTTTTTCTTGATAATTAATTATTCAATTAAATGATTTATTATCTTATTTTCTTTAATCAATAGTTAAATATTACATGATATATAAAAAAATATCAATAAAATATAATTATATAATTTTTTTGCATTTTCAAAATTAAAGTTTTTAAACATAATTTATATTTAGTTTATTTTTATTTTTGTTTAAAATAATTCTTCCTCAATGAAATTAATTTTCAAGTATTATTTAGTTTAATTGTTTTGCCTTTTCACAAAACACCGTACGTACACGTAATTTAACAATTTAATATGTATTACATTATTATATCCAGTAAAAAAAAACATTACATCTTTATATATAAAAAAAATTCGTTTATATTATCCTAAAGTGCATTAGACCAACCTCTCTGTCTCTCTCGTGAAGCTTTTTTGGTGAAAAGAAATCTACTTCTGTGAATCAAAGAAGATATTAATTTATTAATGCAAATTAAAATAAATCAAAGTACGTAAGCGAAGCTTAATTAATGGTATCACTTTACTATTTTTTCTTTACCGCAATTATCTGCTCGTTCACTGTTATTTGCGATGATCATATGATTACAGAGTTTTGAAATTCGAATTTTGTGTATCATAAGTTTAAAAGCAAACCATAATAATAAAAGATTTCTTTTGTTCGGCTTCATAATATTTAATCGTCGTCATGTTCAAGCTAAATTGCCATCGTAATTTTGGACTCATGGCAATTGATATTAACCCTTATTTGGTTTAATGAATGTATTTAGGTATATAGGAAGAAAATACGAAAGAAAGAAATAAAGAAGATAAAATAAATTTCTATGATTTGGATGAGTGAAAATTATGTGGAATGGAAATTCAGTTTGCGGGCCATATTAGAAAAATAACTCCCTCTGCATGAGCCATGAAACGAGAGGTGGTGTCTCTTTTTTTTTATTTGGATTTTAAATATTTAGAAATAAAATTATATTATATAACAAAAAATAAAAAGTAATTTGCATTAAGAAAAAAATAATAAGAAACCATATTTTAAGAACGAAAAACATTGCATCAATTTTAAAAATTAAGGGTTAAAATTAAACTTTTTAAAAATAAAAAAATCAAATTAAACTAATTAAATTAACGTATGAACCAATTTAGTATTTTATCCTTCTATGTACGAGATTTTGGCAAATTTTCTTAATGACTCCTTTAAAATTGTCGATCTTCATTATATGTAGTTTTTTTCTAGGCTTTGAAAAATCTCAAAATAAAGCTAGAATTCTTATTAAATAATGTAAATACTCTTTGAAACTCCTTCCACGCGGTTCACATACTATTAAGTGTGCTTTTTGTTTAAAGTTTCCATAAGCGAAATAAAAATTCTCTCACAGTTATCAAAATACTATTATTTTACGAAAACTATTTTTAATAAAAGTACTTAAACATAAATCACTTCTCTTTAAACTCACTTTTAACTAAAATTAATTTTATAAAATTAAGCTTCAAAACATTGATCAAACATGAATTGAATTACCACCTACTCCAATGGATCCATGGAGGGGATAACTTTGATGTTTCCTTTTCTAGAAGGTTAGTTGGCTGGTTTTATATCTAACCACTTATAAATTCGATATGCAATTTGTTCTCCAACATTTCAACCGATATGAATTTTATGTGTTTCTTTGGTTGAACTAAAAAAAACATGCACTATTTCTCAATCCTCATGATAATTATGCTGTGTACCGGTTCCTGCAGGCCTCACTTATGAGCTACAATGGCTTCAGTTTTTCCTTGTTGCATCTTCTAAGCATTTGTGTGATTTTGAAACGAAATAAAAATATATAAAAAAAAGTGAGACTGGATTGTTTCACATAATCACATTTCTTCCCTTTATCTTCCATGCATATATGGAATCATGATTAATATGTGTTGATATAAAGTGAGCATTACAATTCAAGCTTTTGAATAGTCTGTTTAATAAATAAATTAAGTTTGAGTATAATTTTAAACTTGTCTATTTAACAACTAGTTGCATTAAGAAATTCGTCTAAAATAAGCACTACTTAGTTCAACTCGTCAAATATATATTTGATTTTGGCTGTTTCTTGTCTACCTTCCTATGTTTGACTAAACATAATAACAAATCAGAATAATACATTTTTGGTCGAAAACAAACCTAATTGGTGTACTTTTCTTATTTTTCAAATGATTATGTCCAAATCAACTAAAGTTTAGTAGAATCTATAATGAAATATGTTTGATTTAAGCTAAACATAATATTTATAATAACAATCTTAACTAATATTTTACAAAACCATACATTTCCAAACTAACTACTTTGAGATGAACTACAAGCCAATCTAATTAACTCCATTTAAAGTAGAGGTTTTCCTCTGTTATTGTGAGTTCTCGGGAGAAGTTGTTAAGTTGCGTTTGAAAGTTTCTCATATGCAATCCTGTAATTAAAGCTGAGAGCCTATTTTAGCTATAATTTTCCTCTAATGAGGCTTAAGAGAAGGAAACATATAGAAATAGTCTCCTATCTTCTAAAGCAATTATAAAATAAATAAGAAATATAATATATATATATATATATATATATATATATATATATATATATATATATATATGCTTTTTTTTAATAGAACTAATTGTTTTTCGAAGGAATTGTATAGCGATTAAAAGAAAAAAAATATGATTTTTTTCAAGTAGTCATGTGACTATTAGTTAATTTTTGATTCATATATGATTGTATCAACTAGATTTAAAAACACACACATTCACACACAAGTGCATATATATTAACAAAAGTTTGTTAATGTATGTTCATTTCTTTTTAAAAAAAAGAATGTGTTAACAAGTTATAATTATAATTTTCTTAAAATATATCTAAAATGTAGCCTGTTAACATATTCTAACTCTAAACAAAGGGATGTGTCATATATGTTAGTAAAACCTATATAAATAGAGAATTAGATAGCTCATGAATTAAATAAGTTAAATTATACGTATTTTAAATTTAATTAATTTATTTAATGAGCTAAATTTTCAATTCAAATTCAACCGGTATAGTGCACAAATAAAATTTAACAAATTAATTACCAAATTAAATTTCAAAACAATTTCGAATTTATTCAATCCATTACCAGCCCTATTTAACACCATCTGTTCCTATTTCTACTATACAACATTTCACTTTAATCTTTCTTTCCTCGGAGTAAAATACTGCTTGCTTCAGTTGCAGAAGCATGATCTATTATTGATGCAAAACTACAAAGTTGGTAGGACACTGATTTTTTTAATCTTCTTATTTCTGCTAGGCACGCAAATTGATTTTGGACATTTGGGACACCAACGCTTTTTCAATGAAGCATGTGAGGAGCAATTGGGCCTAAAAACAGTTGAGTTGGGCCCCCACTGAATGAAAGCAGTTGGGCCCACCCACATTGTCAGGGACCGTATGAGGCAAAACGTGTGTACCCTCACTTCATTCCCCATGTCACACACATGCAGTGGCACTTCAACTAATGTGTATTTAGGAAAGAGCCATAGTTTTCATAATAAAAATACCATTAAATTATAAGGGTTTTTTTCCCCCTTTGTAATCATAGTTTATGTCATACATACATTCATGGTCGTTGGTAGAAAACAATGGATGGAATAATATAATACCTATAGAGGCAATCAATTCAATGCCATATATCTTCTTCCTAGCCATGGCCCTTGTATCAAAGTTGGGAAATCTGTTGGATCCATCGATATGATATTGATTTTGTGTGAAGAGAATAAAAGGTTTCAGTGTCATCCTCTGGGACCACAAACATGGAATCTAATTCTGAATTATTAATTAGACATATATAATTGCTGCAACTTATAAACAATGACAGAGATGGAAAGATGAGATATCATCTTCCTCTTGAAGATATTATTGTTGCACATAGTGTAAAGAGGTAAAAAAATGTGAGTAACATAAAAAAAACTATATCACTAAATATCAAGACAATGTGTGAGTGTGTTTGATATAATATTTAACTTAATTTATAGTTTACATGACTAACTTCAAAATGTTCGGTAATTAAATGAGTTTATTTCAGTAGTTTATATCTTTTTTTTTTTAAGTTTTTTCAAATAGCTTATAACTTATGATTACATTTTATCATATTTATGTTTAATATTTTAGTACAATTTCACTTCTTTTTTTCTTACGGTTTTAAAAAAATCACCCCCAATACAAAAGTTTCTGTGTTGTCTTCTTGTGCCTAGAGCCTTGTGCTTGTCGTCAATGTCTACTAATAATGTGTTTGGATGGAACAATTTAGTAGAGGAATTTATTTTTTCAAGAAATTTAAAATGATTCATGATAAAATAGTTGGTTTGGATAAAATATTTGAAAGGAAATTTAATTTTTGGTATTTTTATGAATAATTTTGATTGACTAAAATAGTGAGATTTCAAATTCTCTAAAAAAATATAGAATTTCAAATTCTTTTTTTCAAAGATGCTTACTCTAACTCACATTCTTGTTCATGACTCTTTCTCGCTCAACACTTGCAACTACGGGTAACCAAAGTTTTTATGGGCGACATCAACACGAGTTATTTTTCACCAACGTTGGCCAAGATTTTTTTGGTCAGAATATTTTTGTATGATGTCAACCAAAGCTATTTTTTGCCTATATCGGCTAAATTTTTTTTATAGATGATGTTGGTTAGGGTTATTTTCTCATTGACGTCAATCATGGGAATTTTTTACTGACGTCGACCAAGAATTTTTTTGGTCGTTGTCATCCGGCTATTTTCAGTTGATGTTGACCAATGATTTTTTTAGCCGACGTTGACTAGATTTTTTTTACTGACATCGATTATGGCTAACTTTTGAGTAGACACCTGCTAGGATTTTTTAGTCTACGTCAACTAGGTTTTTCCAGCCAACATCAGCCAAAACTATTTTTTAGCTAATATCGACTAGGGTTATTTTTTAGCTGATGTTAGCTAGGGTGATTTGGCTAATGTCAACTAGATTTTCTTAGCTAACATCAGTTAGGATTTTTTTTTGCTGACATCGACTAGGGTTTTCTGACTGACATCAGTCAGATCTATTTCTTAACCACATTAGTTAGGTTTTTTTGGTTAATATTGGCTAGGGTTTTTTCTGCTAACACCAGCTACGTATTTTTGACCGACATCGGGTATGACTATTTTTACTCGACATCGACTAGGTTCTTACAGTCGACATCCACTAGAGTTTTTTCGGTTGACATCGATCAGAGCTATTTTTTAGTCAACATCAGCCAAGGCTATTTTATAGTCGATGTTGGGTAGGGTTTTTTGTCCGACATTAGTCAAGGCTATTTTTTAGCTAACTTCGACTAGGGATTTTTCGGTCAACATTGACCAATGATATTTTTCGGCCGACATTGGATAGGTTCTATTGGTCGGCATTGACCAATCTATTTTTTAGCCGATATTGGGTATATTTTTTTGTCAATGCCTGTTAGGATTTTTTAGGCCGACATTGGCTAAAAATAGCCTTGGTCAATGTCATTCAAAAAGATCCTAGTCGGTGTCGGCTAAACAAACCCTAGCCGACGTTGGTAAAAAAAACCTAGCCAACATCGGTTGAAAAATAGACTCAACCAACGTTAGCCGAAAAATAGCCTTAGCTGACGTCAGCTGACAAATATTCTCGGCATACTTTGACAAAAAAAAACCCTATTTGATGTCGACTGAAAAATAGCCTTAGTTGATGTCAGTTTAAAAACATCATTGGTTGTAGTCAGGCAAAACAACCTTAGTTAAAATTATCAATATTTTGTATTTTTAAATTATTAAAAATTAAAAAATATTTTTTAATTAATATTTCAAAATTAGATTGTGTTTGTTTTCTATAAAGTTTAGTATTAAAATTTTATCTATTTAAAATATAAAATTGAAATTTTGCATATGGAGGAAATTGAATTGTCCTATCCAAACAAAGAATTTAAAATTGAAAAAATTTGAATTGATTTATCCAAAAAAAGCATTTGAAAAATGAAGGAAATTAAAATCAAAGCAATTCAAATTCTAGGTATTTCAAATTTTCTAAAATTTTAAAATTTCTAATCCAAACACAAGGTTAGAGTCTTCTATATTTATAACACACATTTTCACCTGTCTAGTCATTTCTCTACTTTTGATTAATATTGTTTTAGAGACATGCCTTTCTTTCCATATTTTAAAAGTTTTCAGAGGAAGTCTACCGTGCAAAAGTGAAAAACTTCATATGATATGTGAAATAGACCATTAGATTATTTTATTTTCAAAATCAACGGTTTAGATATTTTTTAATTTTTGTTTTTTTATTTTTGTATCTTCTTTCCAAAATTAACCCTCTCCCTCTCTGAAGCTATCTTTCCTTTGTCAAACCCGCGCCACAAGGCGATGGTGCTAGAATGTTGTTCACTTTCACATGGATCTGGAATGTTGTTCAGATTGTGCAATTACCGTCCAAAAAGCTGCGAAGCTTTGTTGTTGATGCTACACTTATGTTGCGATGGTTCATGGTTTCATGTTGCAGTTCGATTATTCACGTTCTATCTTTGTCGTTAATGGGAATACAAGACGAAGAGCAAGAGAGGGAAGAAGAACGATTTACGATGGCATAGCCTTGAATTTCTCTCTCTTCTTCTTCCCTTCGTTCTCTACTCCCATCACGTCAAAGCTCTGCCATCTCCACCATCGTTGGCGATGAACACTTCATACCTGGTGGCCGTAACACCACCTCCAAGGTTGCTCCCCGACAAGTCCTGACTGTGGTCCCTCACATAGTGACACGCTCACTCTCCTGTGAAGAGTGTGAATCTGATGGCAACGAAATACATGGGGATGGTGGCGGTGTCAAGGAAGGAGAAGGACTCGGGAACCATGACGATGAACTAGTCCTTGATCTTCGAGTGTTAAGTCTTTCTCTTTTTCTCTTTAGTGTTTCCGATTGAGCAAAATGGTGGGATAACGGAGAAGGTAAGGGGTTTGAGGTAGATGAAGGAGAAGAGGGACAAAATTGGTAAAGAGAGAAAAACAAATAAAGAATAAAATAAAATATAAAGAAAAACATGAACCCTTAATTTTAAAATAAATTGATCTAACAGTCTAAATTTTCACTTTTATACTATTCAGTTTCGCACGGTAAACTCCATCAGGCTTTAAACTACTCCATAGTCTCAAATTAGTATTGTTAAGTGGTTCTCTTTGAAAACTAGAAGAATTCTCAAACATTTGATTTTCTATTATTGTAAAGTGCTATTTCTTTTCTTCTATGGGTCTTTCACTTTGCACCAACATCTAATATAATTTTATGGTGTCTATGGTGATCATCTTCTTTTTATAACATTATAAATATGCCATTTATTTTATATTTTCAGCCAGTTTAATAACTAATTTTATCAGATACTTTTAATTAAATACGTTAGTTTATTAATTTTTATGCCATAACTTTCAATCTTTGAACTAGTTTATTAACTTTTAGCGAGCTAATTTTTCAAAACACTTTACGTTTTTTATTAAAAAAACTTCTTACATTTTCAAACTATCAAATTAAGGACTTACAAAGGAAAACTTTAACATATGCCTAATTTAAAATTAATGAAAAAGCTTGAAGACAAAAAACGACTACCTACTAAATAATAATAATAATAATAATAATAATAATAATAATAATAATAATAATAATAATAATAATATTATTATTATTATTATTATTATTATTATTATTATTATTATTATTATTATTATTATTATTATTATTATTATTATTATTATTATTATTATTATTATTATTATTATTATTATTATTATCCTCTCACACTTAATTCCCTCCCTCCCCATCCCCCTGTATATATATGTGTGTGCGTGGGTAAGATACAGCTATTTTATTTGCCTTTGCTCTCAAGGCATTCTATGTAGTTAAAGGGGAGTGGGGGTTGTAGGGTGGATGCATGACAAATTAAGGACCACGAAGAACAAAGGAAGCACTTACTCTTAATGTAATCATTCATACCAGCTTTCCCACAAACATGCTAATAGTAATAAAGATGTGGAGCCGTTAATTTTGCCTTTCACCTCATTTTGTATTTGCATATGAAGCAAAAACTTAACTGTCTCCGAATTGAAAATGATTTTTTCTCTCTATTTCTTCCTCTCTCAATTTCTTTTTATTATTATAGTTTTGAGAAAATAAATGACGATCGACACTTTCCATTATATGTATACCATGCATCTCCATTTCATTTATTTCCCTAAATACCACAATAATACAAAAAATATAGAGGATCTTTGCTCGTTGAAAATGACCAAGGTTGATCATAGGACAAGGGATATCAAATATTTGTGTCATTCTTTTCTTCTTTTTGATATTGATATTTGTATGTTTCTAGTGATACTTAATCTCCCTCCTTTTCTTCCTCTTTTGTTTTGTTTATATATATATATATATATATATATATATATATATATATATATATATATATATATATATATATATATACACACTTTGATGTTCCATTCCGTAAAATTGAAATTGAAATTTTTACATGAAAAAAGCATAACTTGAACAAGTGTCAATTATAGATGTACTTGGGTTCGTGTTGTGTCGGTTCAAAGGATATTAAGCCGGTAGTTGCTAACTTGTTATGTGATGTCTTTGGTGGTCCATAATTGTACTTTTTTCTTATCCGTATTTGGACTAATAATCGAAGATAAGTTTTAGCTTCAGATAGTATAGTTTGGACCGGTTCGATTAAGGTTGTTTTATGAAAATAATGTTTTTAATTAGGAAAAAATAGTTTATGTATTTTAATCACAAATAAACATATATGATATGTTTCAAGTCTTTTATAATAACTATATTAATAGTCAAAATCACAATTTTTTATTAGTTGAACATGTGGTTTTTTCTACACTAACAGTATATAATAATTAAAATTTTTAATTAAAAGATATATTTAAAAATTTAAATAATTTTTTTCTGAAAAGAGCATCTAAAAAAATTATGCCCATGTATAAAAAAAAATGCTAAAAATAATAATTTTCTGTGAAAATCTTAAAAATAATTTATTACTTATTAATTACTTTTTTATTTTAAGTTTAAACAAATAGATTGATCAAGTTATGCCCATGTATAAAACTAGATTTATCAATTAGGAAAACATTATTATTATGTGAAACTTGTGATAGAGTTAACTTCATATATCCTCCTTTGTCCACCTTATTATTCTGCTTTATTTTTTTTTTTGACTAATAATAGTGGGTTGGCTAACTCCAACTACTGGCTTTTATGCATTGGCTAACCCCACTTTTCTACCTTATGTCTCAGAAAGTACTTCCAGGCCATATGCTACCTAGAAAAATAAAGAAAAAGCAAAGTTGTACCTTGAGGAAAGATGATCTGTTATACACATTTTACATAGAATAATGGTTAGACAGCCAACTTAGGAAGTAGTAAGATCTTTTTCGTGAAAGGGGGGAATTGGAGTAGAATTCACGATTAAATAATTCCTCTTGTAATATTTAATAAAAATTTGATTCTAATATTCAAATTTTAAATAAGAAAAAATATTGTAACTTTTTATATATATATCGAAATCCTACATATATAGCTGAAGAATTGTATGCCTCGGACTATCAAATATTTGTCTTCTGACAAAAGCATTCAATGACGTAGATATTATAGTTCGATAGTGAGACAAAATAGCTGTCATCATAGGGGAATAAATAATGCCCCAATGTATACTAAACAACGTTCTAGCAGCTAATCATTTAAAAAAGAATAGATTATGTGAAGAATCTTTGTTGGTTAGTTTATCCGATTGGAGTTGGTTTGGTAGACAACCATTGAAAACTCTGAATAAAACATTACAGTAATGTTGACCTCCAAGATTGATTTTTATTACAAAAACAAAAAAGAGATTACATTGGCTTCTAGTGTAGATACACTCGACTTGTTTAGGATAACAATGATCAATCCAAAAGGAAAGGAACAAAGTGCTTTGGGTGGCATTTGCTGATTCTAGTACTTCAACTCCGATACATCTTATCTTGTCTTAATGATAATTTATTAGTTTTTTTATTTGAAAAAAAAAACTAGGTTTTTCTACGTGATTACATTTGAGCTTCAAGCAATACTTCTAATATTGGCTAGATGGAAAAAAAATCCACACATAAAAGGGAAGTGTTGCAAAAAATTTCATATAATAAGCCATTACAAAGTTAAGTACTTTTGGTGTACCAACATACACTGGGAGTGTGGGATGTTCATCTTTCACTAAAGTTGGTTTGAGTCACGTCTCATGTTTCCTCTCTATTGGCACCCACTATTATAGACTCCACTCACGTACTCTCTTAGAAGAGAGATTTTCTCTCCGGACGAAGCTAATGCCCTACTTGGATAGGGGCGTTCAACTAACAAGTTAGAATTATGATTAGCAACAAATTAGTGAAAAATTAGCTCAAGAATCTATTGTAAAATTATGTTTGAGATAAAAATAATTTTGTCAATGGATTATAACTCTTGCTTTTCCATTCATTTTGCTTTTATTCCTTGAATTTATATTATAACACGTGTCTTATTATTTCTAATTACAAATTTTACGGCATCTTTATGTGAGTTTTACTGTTTAGAAACCGTACGTTAAATAAGTTGTACGGTTGGAAGGAAATGAAGTGGTAGAGAGTGAAATATATTTTTTTTCCTTAAAAAAAACGATATTACATGAAAAGAGAAAAAGCTGTAATCCAATATATAATTTGAGAGAAAGTTGCACAATTTCAGGGATGAAGATACTACTTTATATTGGCCCAATTGACTACACATTGTGTTGTGACGAGATTTTGTGGAACTGTGATATATTTATTATTATTATTATTAACATTAATTTCTGATTTTTGCTAACATACTAACAAGAACAATCATTTAGCTAGAGCTTCTGCCTTCTGGGTTTAGATACATAACGTCCGTACATCCAATGACCCAAAGAAAATCCACTCCATCTACTATTTCCAAATTTCCACCAACACAAGGCTCAAGCAAGCCCAACAATTTGGTACAGCGATAGAAAGGGAAGAACACATTTTTCTTCAGAAAAAAGTTCAATTGTCCACGGAATAATTTCTCGTCTTTATTTCTGTAAAAAAAAATTCTTTTTTTTTGTAATTACTATAATGAATTAATGATTAATTTCTTTGCGCTGAGTAAAGTACGCCTTTCTTTTTTTACAATTCTTACAATGTGAGAAAAATAAGAAAAAAATCTGAGACAAGATAGGATAAAATGAGAAAAAAAAAACTTGTAAAAAGTATTATAAAGATTTGTATAATAAAACTAGAAGAAATGATAAAACCTAGTAAGCTTTCAGTGAAGTTGAATATCTTGCAATCAAATTCAAAATAGAAAGAACAAATAACTTTCTATGGGAAATGCACTGAACAAAATTAATAGTACTAGTTAACAAACCAAATAAAAACGAATAATTTCTTAAAAGATAAACTTGGATACAGTTTAATACGTGGTTTTGATACTATTTCTAATTAAAGTTAAAAATGAGTAGTATCTGTATAACAAAGATTTATACTAAGGTGAGATTTCACTTTATTAGGGAAAATACCAAAAGTTCCATAACTTTTATCCAAATTTTAGCCCGGGGTTTTTCCTTCTGCATCTGAAAGTATCAAATTCCTCCTGCACAACCAAGAAAGAGGCATTAAAATGACATCCATATTACTGTTCTTAGCTGTTATTGAATAGTAAAGATAGCTTGTGGACCATTCAATATTACCCATTTCTTACAAAATTGCATAAATAGATGGTTGAAAGTTGAAACCATTCAATTAATCTACAGTTGTGGCAGACAGTAATATGACAGACACATGGAAGTCAGAATTGGAAGAGGTTACCTTCACTATATTGTTGTTTTTTTTAAAGGGCCTTCACTCTATTGTTATTATAGTATTAAAAAATACTTTTCCTCTTGCGCCTCCTTGCTTTCCGCAAAATTCGCTCAGTTTCTTCCAGTGCTTCCTTGGTCAAGTTGCCAAGAAGGTTTACTCCTGTTCTTTGTGGAAACATACATTTAGAGCAGTTATCATTTGTATTCAAATTACCAATAATAAGGAATTTATAATGAGTTAAATTAAATCTATATATTGCAAATCAATGAATACACATTGAGCTTTGATATATCATTGTTGCCGAATTAAAATCAGATTTTTAACTGGCCATAAAATACATTTTTAAGTATAGTCATATAGTAGTAATATTCATTGCCTTATGTAGTATCCAATTCCCGGTATTCTCATGAAAAATTATTGCCATCACCTCTTTTATGATTTTTCCACTGAATAGTATCAAAAGAACTGCGTCTAAGTTTTGTATACTTTTCATACTACAGTACACCATAAAAGAAAAAAAAATCAGGAAGTTCTATTGTAGCTTTGTCTACTACCTGCGTTTTCTTGGACCAAGCAGGAAAAACCTCCATCAATCTCCTCATCAGATTCAATGACAATAGCACAGTCTCTACCTCCCCTTATATACTGTCATTGAAACAGTACTTGGCAATTGATAAAGCACATATAAGATTTGTAAAATACTAAAAGTAATAAAAATAAATCATTTTACTTGAAAATGAAGTTGCAATTGTCACTGTCAAATGCATGTTATATAACCTCTTCGTATCATATAGTCAACTTATAAAAAGACATGCAAGTTTCGAATGGGAAGAGACAAATTTTTAAAATACCTTCTGAGTGTGTGGTTCTTTTTTCTTCTGCACCTTCTCAGAAGTTCTATCTGAAAAAGTGACTCTTTCTTTTTTTACTGGCTTCCAGCCTCCGCTTTCCACCTCTGGAGCTACAGTGGCTTGTATACTCACCTTCGCCTCACTGAAGTCAAGAAAAATACCTTGACCTTGGTCATGATTATAATCATAACAAATGCTTTTGCAAGCGTCAGGTATAACCAGTCGTAAATAGAAGAATTAATAATTAATAATTCGATATAACGGGGAGAAACAAATATATAAAATAAATCATCACTCCAATATAGCCAGATTTTGTCAGCCAATAGCAAAGGCCGAAATTATAAATAAAACTATGTAGAAAATCGAATAATTGCTATCACGTGTTTGTCGTGAAGTAAAGGCAGAATTCTCCAGAAAAATGATGAATAGCCTCCAAAAGAAATGACTCACCCGTTCAGAAGGTGAGAATTTTGAAATACATTAATTACGGAAAAGTGAACCTTAATTTATGAAAAAACATTTGTGATATTGATGGATTAATGAATATAGATAGACCCAGGTTTCCTCCGGCAGAAAGAAAACATACATGCATTGCTAGAGTGTCCCACATTGAATAGAATAAACTACCTGACTTAATATCTAAGTCATGAAGTTCTCTCACCTATCAATGAAAGCACCAAATTGATAGGACTTAATCACATGAGAAAATCTCAATCCGAAAGTCCTAACAATTGGTGTTCTTTCACTCTTTTTCATAACAATAATGTTGATTTTTTTTTCTTCTAATCCACATGAATCCATATGAAAGCTAGGAAATAAATAATTGTCACTAATCTACTATTTCAGATCAAAACTATGTCATGTCATATATAATTAAATCCAATCTACAGTAGATTTGTCATCACATCGTGTAGTGAAAGTATATGATAAAATTATTAATATACAAATTGAAAAGTATGTGATAAATATATGTTATGTCAACGCTTCAAAATTGTTTCATAAATAAAATTTACTGAAGTTGACGAATAATGTAGACAAATGGATGTAACTTCCCTCCTTAATTAGACACTAATAGAGTAATAGTAGAGTAGGTGAAGTTAAAAGGTAAGCATACTTAGCAAGAGGCTGACGCATTTTCGGTGTGGTAATCTGTTTGCTAGTACTCTGCAAGCCAACAATGGAACAAGCTAATCTTCCATTTACCATTAGAAAAAAACTCAGCAAATTATGTTAATAGTTCAGTAGTAGAGATAAAGCACCTTCGAAGACAAACTGGTCGGCACCAGATCCTTTTGGTTGACACTTTTTAGATTGCAAGAAATTTCCTGCAAGTACTCATTGGCAAAGCATCATTGGTTGACAGTCATCTGGGTGACTATAGTGGTGAAAAAATAAGAGGGTTTTAAGAAATCTTTACATTGTAAAAATTATACGTACCTAACCTTAAAAATTAAAAGTTTACTACATGTTCATGTTTTAAGCATTATTAATTGTCATATGGTACGTGCCTGCATTTCCTTGGTGATGTTACGGAGATCATTTTGTACATTTTGCAGAGAGGCTTCAATTAGCTGAGGTAACGCAGAAACTGCCAAATATACATCCTGTAACTTCTCTTTCTTTGAAACATGGCTCATTTGTTCAGCTAAAGATTTCAAGCTCCTTTCAATGATTGCTTTAATTTCTTCTTGTCCTTTAGTCTGATTTAAAACCAGACTATCAGTCTCATTTGTTCAGATAAGGGTATCCATTGATGTTAGTGAAATCATGCAAGTCAAGACAGTAATCAGGCTATTACCATTAACTGAAGTGAGTTATCCTGAGCAATCAACTTCTGCCTTATGCATTCCACTGAATGGAAGCGTGGAGTTAAAATTGTATAAAAGTAATTCACGTAATAGTCCGAGCCACAGAATACTATCAGATTATTATAAATTTGAAGATGAGTGCAATGCATCCATCTGAAAAAAGTCTAGATTGAGCAAGTTGGCATCAAACAGTAAATCGAGCCAGATATCAGAGTTCTTAGTATAAAAAATGAGCCTGCCTTCAGTTGAATTGTGTTTCAAAGAATATAAAGTTGTTGGAAAATGCAACATAAGCAGAGAATCAAAGGAAAGGCATACAAAATTCGGTAGAATGTCTTGGTTGGTATAAATACAACTTCCAAGAATCTTTTTCAGAATATAGTCAATGTCAATAGTTATAATGTGAGTTCCTTACCCTCCAAAATAATTTCCTTTGTTCCTTTGTTTACTTGCATTACGTCACTTTGAACAGAATCCAAGATCATTGTGAACCTGCTCAATGAAGTTTCCATTATGCCAATTCGGTGTTCAAGTCCTTCACTTAACTGACCTGCTGGAGCAAATAATAGACTTATTATCATCAGTAAAGTAACATGCAAACGTAAAAGGACTCTAACTCAGTTGACTTCCTGCCTTTGTCTCATGGTCACTCTTAGATATGTCTAATGGGGATGCCAAAAATATAAGCTAGAAAAATAAAAACATATTTTCATTAAATACTCTTACTTTTATGATCTGCAGAATTCCATTTGAGCATTAGATTGGATGAAGATCTTGAGTTAGGTGCTTGACTCTCTTCCCGTGAATATGTAGGTCGGGACAAGCTAGAAATCCTCCTCAAAGAGTTCTCATGTTCTTGAGAACCAACTCTCTACAAGGATTGTAAAAATATAATAACATTCAAATAGAATCCTGAATGCTCTCGTAGTTATGCTTATATACCAAATAATGTTCAAAAACAAACAAGTGTTAGGATTACTTAAAACATTTCATAATTGAGTGAAGCATCTAAGAAGATGTTTTCTATTTACCAGGAAAGCTTACTGGTAATAACCTGCTAGTATTATGCATTTGAATAATCGGAAGCAGGGTATAGGAGGTTTTTCCAATGAAATTTGTCAACCAAACTTACATGCAGTGCTTTTTAGTGTTGTTAACCTAGATTGAAATTTCAGCTTGATAACCTATGCTGATCTTGAATGCAAACCTTTTCGTTATATGAATTACCGAGCTAAAACTCCAATTGTAATCGGAAAACAAAACCAATATTACCTAAGGAATGACATCTAAGTTTTGTCCTAAATCTGTAGTTTTAAGTCATTGCTACACTCTCTGTCCTTGTAGCCTAAGCAGCAGAGACTAATTAACAGCATCATTAGCGATTTCTCTCGCAGATCATGCTTTATTTCTACTTGTTTGACATTAGGTTTTTCCGAAGTAAAAAGAAGCATAATCAAGCTAATTTTCAACTCGAACAATAATGCTACAAGGAAAACCGGTGCATCATCATGAAGCAAGAATTAACCTGATCGTTAGTCGTGACGGCCTCGTCGAGAGAGTTTTGGGAGAAATGCGACAGCACTCCGTGCTGAGACGAAAGTCCCTGAGAAAGCGACTGCTGAGATGGCTGCGAGCGATGCTGAGAGTGAGACGCTTGCAATCCACTCGATATATTGTTCGCTTTCCTTCAAACAGCAAAAACGATAAAGAAAAAAGTGTCAACATCAGCACTACATCACTATTTGTTGCATACAGATAGCTAAAAAAAGAAGCACGAATTCGAAACGCGTCATAATAATACGCCTGAACTACGGTTTATCGGAGTTCGCACTAGATAACACAAATTACAAATCATTTTAACTTAGTTCCAGATCTCGTTATTTCGCAGGATCCAAACAAAACGTGCTCTGAAGAAAATCATGATATTCGAAAACACGAAGTGAAATGAATGAAGCAAAAAAATCATCCTCGAAACAAACTAATCGAAGTGAAATGAAAATCTACAACTACAGCTTCTTCGCTCGGAACAAACTAATCAAATGAGCTTATTCTATAAGAATCAATGGATTGAATGAAGTGAAACGATGAGAGAGAGAGTGACCTAGGATAAACGAGAGGAGGAGGAAAGACAGAGATGGAGTTAAGATCGCAGGCTTTGTTGATCTTCATTTTTGCTTCCGCTCGGAGATGAAACGGCGTCTAGGTCATCGTCGTCGGAATCTGCGGAAACGGCATGCGTTTCGAGTTTGAGAGGAAGGAATGGCTCAGTGTGAGAGAAGAAGAGAAGGAAAATGGAAACTCGAGGATTGCAAATAAAGGCGGGAACGGAATGGGAATTTGAAGGTGTGTGAGAGAGAGAGAGAGAGTTGGTTTGGTTAGGGCTGGTATTTATAGTAGTGGGTTTAAAGCTTAAACAAAAATGGGCTGGATCACAAGAGACACAGTTCTTCCCTCGAAGTTCAAATTAGGAAGAATTTCAGATTTCATTTTCCATGTCTTTAATAATTATCCTGATTTAGGATTAAAGAAAAGAAAACAGAGAAAATTATAGATGATTATAAATTTTTATTTGGTTAAGGAAAAATATAAAAAGAGAAATATAAACTCTCACAGATAAAAAAAAAACTTGTTTTTTAAAGTTAAATTTTCTCCTCTCTCTCCTCTAAAACAAGCAAAGGTCAAGGTGTGTTAGAAAAAATTATTTTATGTTCAAAAGACTTTTCCATTAAAACCATTTTATTGAACTTGTAAACATATATGTTTTTTTATAAAAATATTCATTATTAAAACTGCAATTAATAACTCGTTGTGATGTGTTGTTAATTCGGATAAGTATGAGCTTTTAATTAGGAGTGTGGATGTATTTTAATGTAATTTTGGATTATATTTTAAGTTATTGTTTAGGTTATTTTTAGTATATCTTTTGTTTTACTTAAAAGTTACTTTTAAGTTAAATCTAAGAGCTTAAAAAATAAAACTTGTTTATCAATTTACATTTTTTGTGTGCTTAAAAGTACCTTTTAAAGTAAAATTTATTTGGTAATTTTTTAAATATTATGATTTTGTTTTAAAATAGTAGTTATGTTGTCAAATAAAAAAATATATTTATAAAAATCAAATATATTAGTAAAATTAATTTAATTTTCATAAAATTATTTTAATAAAAATAAAAATATATATAATTAAAAATTAAAAAATATTTTATTCTAGTGATGTTTTGAAATATATATATATATATATATATATATATATATATATATATATCATATTAATCAAAGAAATTTAAATATTGATTAAAAATATAAAGTGTTTAATTTATTCTATATTTTTATTTAATAGTATTTTAAATAATTAAAAATAATAATTTCATTACAAACAAGCATTAATAAAAAAAAGTATAAGTGATTAAAAATAGCTTTGAAAGCACAATATTCAATTAGATGAAGGCCAGCAGACCACGTCATATAAAAGAAAGCTTCCTAAAAAATTAATAAAAATATAGGTATATAGTAAAGTAATTGAAAAAATAACATACAATATTTGTATACAGAATTCAAAGTGAGGTCCAATATAAAAAGTTCACACAAGGTCCCCATAATTAAGCTCCTCTAATTCAATTTTCTCGAAATTCCTTACTCTAATGATTTTTCTAAAAAAAGTTATTTGATTAAGAACTTTTACATAAAGAGTGTTTAAGGAAAAAAAAAACAAAAACAAAAAAAGTTGGGTTAAATATTACCAAAAATAATTTATCGTATCACATTTTTTTCTATATTATTGAACAATAAGCCAAAAATGAAACTTATTACAAAAAAATACACCCACATCGGTGAGATAAACCTCACTAACCCAGTTTACTTAGTTAGGTGCCCAAATTATGTTCCAGTTTGCTTTTAGAGTTAGAAAATATTTTTTAATTTGAACTTGATTGAAAAATGATTTTTTAATATAAATATACAATTGAAATAAATTTGTAGACATAATCTAATTAATTTAAGAAGTTAATTAGGCCCCATATATATGTTGACCAAGAAGAAGAAAATGCTCGAGTCCTGCTTCGTTATCATGCATATTCCCTGGCATATTCTTCTGCCGGTGTCCAATTGCAATTCCATGCATATAGTTATTAATTAAACCATTAATGTACACAAAACTATTTATTTTTTATTCTGTCTTCATTAACACGTAACGATCCTCATAGTTTATAGTATGATGTTAATGTTAATTAATAAAATAAACGAGGTTCGGTTAGACTAAGGGGCTAACCAACCATATGTCCAAGAATCATGCATGGACTCATTGCGACGCCAATGCTACAGCAGATATGGAATCGTTATGATGCCAACTTCTTTAATCAACAGTTCATGCAATAAGATATAATATTTACTTTGTTATATTATATATATTGCTCCAAAATAAAATAAAATCTATAGATAGATTGTAAATAGTTGACCACAATTAAGTTCATGTAGATAGATTAATTGTACGATGAGTTTGTGTAAGGTCTGAGTCTGACATACATATATATATATATTGCAGTTGTTAATACTTAATTCCGATCTTAGACCTACATGTAAATTTATTTTTTGATAAAATTTTAACGAACACAGTGATCCATTTTCTAATTATCTCGATTCCATTCTCGAGTTTGCCAGTGGGAGACAGTGGAAAAGCTATTAAAAAATACTACGAATAGTATTTATTTTTTTTATATTGACACATCACACATTCCTCCCCAAAGGAACAAAATCTATGGAATAAATTCGGCCTCTTCCTAGAACATGATTTACTGAATTAATTGACCTGATATACAAGTTAAGCCTACGTTTCTTATGAATGGCATGACCTATATATATTTCCTTTCTCTCTCTTTTTTTTACACCCCTTATTTCCTTTCTTATTCTCTAAATTTTGGTGTGTTAATAAACTTAAAAAATTAACACAGGAAATTTAAATTAATGCCAATTATAAAACGAATATCTAAGTTTTTTTGTTTTGTTTTTCTTTCTCTCATAGGGAACTTATCTAAGGAGACATCTCTGCACTTTCGTGGATCTTTACGAGGAAGATAAGATTTCATATTAACACAGTTTATGGCTGGCATGAAAGCTACGTTTAGCCTCCAAGCTACCACTAACCACTAGTTTAGTACTGATCATGTTTGCAATAAATGATTCTAGATTAATTTCTTTTCCTTTGCGAGTCTCTCATTCAAAAATTTTAATGGACTGTCATTTAGTTTAATATCTTAAAATTAAGATTAAATTATTTAGATACTCCACGAGTTTGATGCTTCACGAAAATGATTATTAATAATATTTTATTTAGTTTCCAATCCAATTTTAAATGAGTCAGAATTATTTTTTCCTGATGAACGAAAAGGTTAAAATCAAACAAATATTAATTCTCAAAATCAAACAAATTTTAGATAAGTCCCCAATATTAAAGAAATTCTAAATAGATCTTTAAATTTTTTTAATTATTTCATCTGCATCTTCAAACTTAACCATTTAATGTTATTTTGTTTTCTTAAAGTCATACATATTTTTTTTTTTAAAATTCAGAATAACATGATTGATGAATTCTAGTTTCATAGACTTATTTAATATTTAATTTTCTTAATTTTAAAAACTAACGTTACACCACTATTATACGCTTTTAAGTACTATAATGGTCTTTTTTTTAAAAAAAATAATCTTCCACGAGTTGTTAGTCTCTCACGTACATTTCCTTTTCCTTTGCCTTTCTGTCATTCTGCGTAGACTTTTATGAACATCTTGTGGTAAAGCATGCATATAACACGAAATTAAATTCAATCAGAGTGGCCCAATACATGCTGCGGGAAAACAACTTCTCCTGTCAAACGTTGCACCATGATGTATTAATTCTATTTTCTTATGTGACACATAGACTGTTTAATATTAAATTTAGGAAAAACTATGATTGTTAGGTAATTGAATTAAATTTGCCCGGAGAAAAGAAAGTATGTGGGTTCCACTAATTAATTAAGGGTCATTTCTTTCTTACATATTTGTTCCATCCAGTTTTAAGTTTCTTCTCGAGTTCTTAACTTAACCAAGTGAGGAAGAGATTTGCTCCACGTGGAAGAACATGGATAAGTTTGATGCTTCTTACAATTTTTTTCACAAATTTATAGATAATTTTAAATTTTTTATTCAATATAAAAGTCGTAAAAAAATAAGACGGATTTTTTTAATAAAGTAGAAAAATACTATGATATTATAAAATGCAATTAATTAAAAAAGTAAGTAATATTTAAATGTTATCATTAAATGTTTGAAATTTTGTATAAAAATAATATTATCAAAATTGTTATATTTAATTTATATATTATAATTTTAACTTGCCTCCATTTTTTTCTCACGTTACTGGTGTACAATGACATAAATGAAATTTGAATATAAGATCTCCTGCAAATGACCTAAATCTCTCATAACTAGTCTTACCCCAATATATGTTTATATATTATATATAAGTGTATGAAATGACTCTTTTTTAGCATTATAGATAATAATTATTAATGTTTTACTTAACTGTAATATTGATCGTCTTTCAACAAACAATTTGTGTTATATATATATTAGAACAAGTTAAGAAAATAATTTAATTAAAGCTATTTTTTTAATGCATTGGAAGAGTTTATATACAATTTATTAATATTTATCTTATGAAATAAAACATCTGTATAGGTATTTGGAAGAACTTATGAAAATATATAACTTTAGTATCTATTCATAATTCAACTTCATTATTTCAATAGGCTCTTTAAGATAGATAATCAAAATATATAGTTTTCAAATTATATTTAAACAATTTAACCTATTTTCTTCAATTATAGAAATATCTTACAAATAAATATTTATATGACAAACACTTATTTAATAATACTTAATTAAGCTACTACTTCCTTAAACAAAACCTTTAACAAATTAAATGTAATATATTGTTATTCGGTGGAAGAATTGTAGATTCATAATTGTCATGGCTGAGATGACTTCAGACGACGAAGCACGGCGTCAGGTGGTGTATCTGCAAACATTCTGATGCTTAAGTTAGTATCAGAGGGAGAAAAGTGTATAAAGAGTTAGCATTTATACTTGTGGTGCCTTGTTTATACACTCAAATTTGGACTAGAAAGTTATAACATTATATTAATTTTTTATATACTCAATTGTATTGATAGATTATAACATTATATTAATTTTTATGAAAAAAAGAGTCCATATAAAAATTTAAAAAGAATAGACCCGTTTGCCCTTCTCTAGACTTGTCTTTGGATGAAGAAATTTTATTTTAAAATTATATAACTACTTCAAAAACCATTATTTATATTTTTTCATTTATATAAAAATATTTTCCTTGTTATACAAAAACATGTGAAGTTTGCTAATATATATCCTAACTCATTTTAAAAAATATTAATAAGTTATATCTTTAATAGTATTCTAATAAATTGAAATCACAATTTATTAATTTAAATATTTTTTTAAAAAAGATGGACTATATTAACACACATTGTGCTAATACATCATTCCATCTAACTTTTTTTTAGAAGTATATCAATAACTTATATGTTTTAGAATATTTTAATAAAATTAAAGTTATAATTTTCTAATTCAAAAACTAAGTAAAATTATTTTATGCGAGTGATTTCATTATCCCTGGGACTGCAGGTTGGGAACTTCTTGCCTTTTATCTCTATATTTTTTTGAAATAATTTATGTTTTAATTAACTAATACTATTACATCTTAACGACATGTAAAAATCACTTCACTAATTGCATATATAATTTCATTTCAAAATAATTTTACATTCTCATTTTTATTTAATCTCCATTATCGTTTATTTTATCTCATTTTTATTATTCATGAAATATAGAGAGACAAAATGCTTCTTTTTCTTTAGTGCAGTGTAGAAAGACAAATTTTCCATATTTCTTTTTTGGCATATCTCTTTCCGTACGGCAAGAAGTGTGACATGCGACAATATCTCTTGCTACGTTGAGTGAAAAAAAATAAAAATAAAAAATCTGTTCCCACGCTGCAGTTTTGATAGTTACTTCTGAAAGTTAAGTTTGATTTCTAAATAGCAAAAAAAAGCTTAATTATCAATTTAATTTCCCAATTATATTAAATATTCACAATTTGATGCTAAACTTTTAAAAGATTTAATTTAGTTCATCACCACCACCTTAATCCACCCAAAGAGCACACAAAACATGTTTTTATCTAGCCTACCCAAACAACATCGTGTCGTCATGTCATTATTGTGCCATCATCGCACTGTGTGAAAACCTTATGGGATGAAATAACGCGGAACTAAACATGAAAAAGAAGAAGAAATGAAAATCGTTTTATTTTTAAAACTAATAATAAGTACATTAGGTGGTTAAAAACATCATTATTCGTAAATAAAAATAGCAGGAATTTGGGAGTCCTAATGACATCCACTTAATTTGACAAAAAGAACTAAACCGATCAATTTTAAAATAATTTTAGATTAAATTGAAACTTTTAAAAATTTGATGATCAAATTAAATTTTTTAATAAAATTTGGAGATCATATTCATAATTAAGAAGACAAAAAAGTTTGATTTCTAAATCAACCAGTAGGGCAAATGCCAAATCAGAGTGTGCGACGAGTTCAGAACTTCGATGTTTTTATCAAAAACAACAAAGACCTGTAAATACAAAAAAAAAAAAAAAGTTGACTACAAATTACGGAAACCGCGTGTGACGAGAAATCGGGTTATTATTTTCTTATATTTAGTTTCTCTTTCATTCAATTTTTTTTTATAATTGTTTCATTTTCATCATATTATTTATTATATTATTAATCTATCTTTTTTATCACTTTTTTTTTACCTCAAAACTAGGAATCAACATGGGTCGGTTGAGATAAGATTCAGGGTATTTTTTTTTTTACCTGATCCGATCAATTTTAATTAATTTAGATCAGATTGATTTTTTCCTAGTTTAAGTTTACAATGGGATCCAAACAATCTAATTCTAATCGGATTAGATAGGATGATTGGATTTATTACTATAATAAAAAAATATTTTTTTTTCTAAAACAAAATAAGAAAGTGATTCTCATATTATGCAATTTAATATATTTAACTCAAAAACAATTTTTAAACTATTAGTCTAATATCAAACATGTTTCATTCCAAGTAAACAATTAAATCACATGTCTTACATTATAATTATAGTAATAATTGATTATAGTATTAAAATAAATAAAAAATAATTGAACTGTGCTACAAAGCCAAAACTCTAACAATAAAACATATTAAATAATTAGATTGGATTACATCTTTAAAAGTAATACTCGTGATTTGGTCTGAAGTCATCATATTTATAATTTTTTAATTCAATTTGAATCAATCTAAATTTTTAATTTGAATCGATTTAGATATCTTAAATTATCGGATTTATCCGAATCCATGATGCAAGTGACTTTATCCGCAACTGGAGAATTTGATCCCTACATGTCACAATCTCAAATGAACGAGAATCATTCTCTACTTACTGGTTAAAAAAATTAATCAACACAAAAAAAAAACTCTTACTACAATCTTTCCCTATATTTTTCTCTCCTTTTCTTTCTCGATGTCAAACTAACATAAGGGTGTGCAGCATTATCATTATTGGATATCATTACAAGTTGCACCTGTCCTGATGTGTGTTTGGTTTATTATTAGGATGTTTTCAAATGATTATTGAATCAAAAGTTACAAATTTCTACGTCTTATAAAACATATATGAGAATGTATCTCTTCATTTTTTTTTTGGTGAAGAAGTGTAAGTAAAATTTAATGTTAAACCAAATACACACCGAGATTACATTTATTATTCCAGAAGATTGAAAATTGGAAGTCCAAGTAGTGTGGCTAAACTTTTTCTTCGAAACTTCGCATGATGCAGGCATAGGGAACATGGAGAGGGAGAAGAAGAAAAAGAGGGTGCATGAACCAAAAGTGATAGGGACACGGGGTTATTCTTGTAATTTCCTAGGTTTCTCTGTGTTGCTATTTATGATTACTTCGGTGTTTCTTCTGTTTGTACACTACCATGCTATGAGCTCAAGACAGCGGCACCCTTTTCCATTCCTATGAGACAACAACACAGATAAACACCAGCAGATAAAAAAAATAAGACCATATCTTTTTCATTTCATCACTTTGTGTCATCAGTTTCCATCACCCTATGAATTTTTTATTTTTTATTTTATGAGGATAGACAATGGACATGTTGCATATTTGTGCAAATTTGAGTGTCCTAGGTTGAGTTTGTGCTACTTATAGATACAGCAAAGCTGATTTTTTTTTTTTGGTTGAGTGGGAATTTCGTTTCAGCTAGGAGAAAATTTTGGTTATGAATTCTCTTAATTGAAACAGGTGGAAAGAGCTTTGGAGAGATTAAAGAAGTGGATTCCTTTTTAGTTATAGAGAGAGTTTTTGGTTAGTTTGAGAGATTTCTACAAGTAGAGAGAAAATCTCTACAAGTTGAATTCTTTTATATTACTTTGTCTAGAAAATTGAATTGATCATTTTTTAGTTTCGGTTTAATGTGATTCTCTTCAGAAGTGGAAGAAATAGTCTTTTAACTTTTCAACCATTCTTCATCTATTAGCATGGCTATGGTGAGTTCTATGCCTGCAACTCCACCACAGGTCAATCCTGTGAACTCACTTCGTGATATTGGGGTTCCTGGAATCATGACCAGCAGGAGAAAAATTGTAAATAAGCCTAGTCCAAGTATGGTTAATGACACAATCTATGTTGCTGTGGGAAAGAATGTGAAAAGTAGCAAATCAAATCTCATATGGGCAATACAGAACTCTGGAGGAAGGAGAATTTGCATTCTTCATGTTCACGTGCCAGCACCTATGATCCCCTTGAGTAAGTTTCCAAAATGTGTGTGCATATGCAATTTTGTTTGTGGATTGAGATTATAGTTTGGTAACTTAAACTGTTTCTATTTTCTCTTTCTTTTTTGAAATTTTACACAAGCTAAACCTGCTTAAATTAAAGTCAGTGGCTGATTCCTTGTAGACATAATCAATCAAAAGTTAAAGATAATTTTATAGTAACAGTAGAAATTTTATTAATTTTTAACAAATCTTAGGCTTTTAAATTATAATTGATTTTGCCAATGAACATTATTCTTCTCATATGAGAATTGCTCGTTTGGTGCGGATATATTGCCTTGATGACCATTATTTTAGAAATTACTAGGTGACTTGAACTAAAACTCAAAGTGGCCTGAATTTATGATGTTTTCTGGGTCTGCTTTTGTCAAATCCTACATTTCATGTATGGTTTATTGTTTCTAGCAGTTAATTTCAAGGACTGAATTTAGCTGTAAAAATACTTTGTTGTCCTGTGTCAATTTTCATTTTCTTATGATGATCTTTAACTTGTTCATTTGGATATTATTAGTGGGTGCCAAATTTCCTGCTAGTGCGCTGAGAGAGGAGGAAGTTCAAGATTACCACGAAACAGAAAGGCTAAAAATGTACAAGACTCTGGATGCCTATCTTTCTATCTGTCAAGGGATGGGGGTAATTTTTCTAGTAAACCTTATTTTCAAAAGTAAACTTTGCTTTTTACTAATAATTTTCTGATATAGGTGCGTGCAGGGAAACTACAAATTGAAATGGATTGCATAGAAAAAGGAATTGTTGAACTCATCTCCCAGTATGGCATACAGAAGCTTGTGATGGGAGCAGCATCAGATAAGTACCATTCAAGGTAAGAGAACTTAGAAGCAAGCTAACATATTGTAGCCATATTATCTGTGTGTGACTTTGTAGCTTTCTGTTAACCATGTTTTACTTTCACAGTTTTGAATTACTATTTCTCAACATTAACATTCTTAGCTATGGAGCTTAACCTTGATCTCTCCCCTCTTGAGAATTTTTGTAACATCTTCTACCCGACATATATATAAATAAATAAAATATATAAAAATATTAAACAAATTCACATGGGTAAAAGGTTCACCTATCACATTCACTTCACTATTACCAAATAAAACTTATTAAAAATATATTTGGCTCAAAACAAGGCCGTCAAAATTTACAAAATATTTTGTTAAATCAGTGAGGTAAAATAAAATAGACTAACATCATCCAATTAATATAGAAACTTATTTCCCAACGTCACATCCTATCAGAGTATTGTGTCCCGACGTCCTTCAGCACAAGATTCCTTAAAGTAATTCACCTTGTCATCTGCTCCCCCGAACACAAAGTTCAAGATCATCACATGATCCAAACACAAATAACACACAACACACGGGAAGTGAGTTATCACATTCTTAACTAATGGAGAGAAACAAGACAACACCACACGTCTCATTCGTTTTCACAACATTCACGTACTCAATGATCAAAACACCATCTCACTAAATCAATTCATATCGATCAATACACAAGCGTTATACAACAGATACACTAAGACTCAATCCTATATGTAATATGGTACCATGTCAGTGAAAAACCTCATTGGGCGCCTAGGAGTACATGACAAGACAAACCACACACTGGCAAGTCAGGTCACTCTTACTAGATAAAATCATAGGGAGACCAGTCAGGGTCACGTTGTTTTGCTAGAATGCTCCAACCATATGAGATCAACATAGGCTTAAAGGAGCACTCAAACTGAGTGTATTTACCCCCAAGGCCTACACTCCGAAGAGTCCGTCAAGGTCTCTCTCTCCTGATTCAGGTCCAACCCAGAAAATATTTTAGCACACAGACTCTATCTATGAACTGTACAAAACACACGACTCCTCAATCATTCTCAAAATAGTTTTAACTCGTCGTCCTTAAAGGGTCTTATAGTCGTGCTATTGTACAATTCATAGTTCACAACTCAATGCACACAACATCTCAATCACGTGCATACTCAATTTATCACATACACTCGATCTCAATCACAATGGTATAATATCAATTTAACACGTTATCACACTTCATGAATCATATACACTTTACCTATGAACTATGCAATACACACAACTACTCAATTGTTTTCAAAATCATTTTAACTCGTCAGATTCCCACAGCAGATCCCATCACACTACTCGTCACCCTTAAAGGGTCTTATAATTGTGTGATTGCACAGTTCATAGCTCACAACTCGATACACACATCTCATCTCAATACACATGTATTTCACCATTCATCACATGTTCAATTTATCACATACTCACAATTTGAATCACTATTTCATAATCTCAACATAACAATTTATATAAAAGGTTTATCACAACATGGAGAGTAAAACCCTTCAAATAATTTCGTACAATTATACAATTAATCAAAATCATGGGTCAAAACACAAAAACATCAAGAACACTCAAGTTTATCAATCAATTATCATCAGAACATCAATTGGTACGTAAAACACAACAATATTGTATTTATAATTGTAAAGGAAAAATTATAATTCAATAAACATTCCAAAATAAACCCCAATTTAATTCTCTAAGGATTCCTACACATGTTCATTCTAATCCCAATTGCGATAAACTCATCTCTTACCTCTAAGCGGGCTCACGTGTGCATAGTGACAGCAATAGCGGCATCTCTAGTAGTTTCCTGAGATTTTTCCAATTTTTCTTCCGACTGCTCTGATAGGGTTTCCAAACGTCAGAGAGAATGAGAAGAGATTGAAGCCTTCATTCCATGGTCCTACGTGCGATGCATTTTTCTCCTTCCACAAACATTATTTTGCAAATCCAAATGGTGAAGATGTTTGGAATTGAATCGGGAACCATATATCAAAATTTCATAACGATCCAACGGTTAACGAGTTCGGTATCATAATTTTTCTAGGACAGTTTTGGATTTCTACGGGAAAAGAAAAAGTTACGATAAAAAGGATTTTTCTCTCAGCTCCGACATCTTTTCGTAATTTCCAATGGTGAAAATGCTAGAAATTGAGTTGCGAACCTTGTGCTTAAATTTCACGACGATGGTGAATGAGTATGTGAAAACTGAACTAACCCTATTTATAACTAGGGTACTCACATCCTATTATTTACTTTGTTTATTTTTTATTATTTTATAAAAGAAATTCTATTTTATTCTTTATCAAATGAATAAATAAAATACTCTTTTATTTTCTCTGAAACCATTATTTTAATTAATAAAGTTATTTCTTCTTATTTATTTAATTATAAAAATCCATCATTTTTTTTAAACTCTATTTATTTACATATAACAATCCTTTTTAAATAAGTCTAAGAAAAATGAGATGTTACAATTTTGGCCCCTTAACAAAATTTACAACCCTTTGAAATTTATATTCATTCGTAACTTTGCCGGACTATGTTTCATTTCATAAATTCTGATCATAAACTATTTGTAACCTGAGTATTTTTGTTATCTCTATATCAGTTATGGTAAAGCTACTATAATGTTTCCAACGAGCTCCCACTTCATGATGTTGCAGGAGGATGACGGCCCCCAGGTCTAAGAAAGCTATATATGTATGTGAACAAGCTCCAGCCTCTTGTCATATACAGTTTATCTGCAACGGCTACCTCATACACACAAGGTATGTTGTGTTATGAATAGAGATAATTTCTGAAGTACAAGGGATAGTGTCACATGGAGATAGATGTAATTTTGGAGAAAGCTTTATAGTCATGTCTTGATTTTTCTTTGAACTTTGATTTGTTGTACTCTCTCAATAGTATTTGATCATATTATCTTTGGTAATGATATAAGTGTCATGTCAACTCAGGGATTGCAGTTTGGATATAGGGAATGTAGAGGTTGCATTTCCTATGGCGCAGCAAATGGCAAACTCTGAAGTTGGAGGTTCTCCTAAATTGAGATCCCAATCAATTGTGCAAGGGCAAAATCATGGGATAAAACTAACTAATCCAGCTCAAGAGTTATTTCGTAGAGTAAGGTCTGTCAATGATGGACATAGGAGGAGCCTTGCATCTGTTTCTGATGAGTCATATGGGCAGTCAGGGAGGAGTCCTTCAGTTTTCTCAATGTGCTCTCACAGTATTTCAGTTGAACCAGGATTGACCCCAAATTTGATAAGTGATGGCAGTGAGAATGAATTAGACTTGACTTTGAATGGCCCTTTTCTGATTAACAAGAATCTTCATCATTCAGCATCTCCTAGTGTACTGGTATGCATACATTTTCCTCTTTCAGAATATGTATGGTGTCTTACAACCGAGCTTTATGATAATATTTTAAAATTGTGATGGAACACTAGCAGGAAATGGATGGAGGAATGGATGATGCTCTCTATGATCAACTTGAACAGGCAATGGCTGAGGCTGTGAATTCTAAGCGGGATGCATATCAAGAAACTGTTAGGCGTGGGAATGCTGAAAAAAATGCCATTGATGCTATTCGCAGGGTACCTTTTCTTTTGTTGAGTTCTTATTACTTCTGCAATGTGTAGATGATCATGTTTATAATGTGAATATGATTCTAAGTGGTAAAGCATTTGCAAGACCTAATTAGAATGTTAACTGATGCTAAGATCATTTGTATGGATAAGCATTACTTTAGATTGTCTTATCATGTGCTGAAATTGCAAATTGATATAACCTCTAATTAGAATCTTTTTGAACCATCCAATTGGCAGGCTAAAACCACTGAAAACTTGTATAAAGAAGAGCTGAAACTAAGGAAAGAACAAGAAGAAGCGGTAGAGAAAGCAAATGAAAAACTTAATAATATGAAGAGCCAGACAGACAAAGTTAATGAGGAACTCCGACTTGCCTTATTTCAGAACTCATCACTAGAGAATCAAATTGCATCAACTGAACTTATGATAAAGGAGTTGGAGCAAAAGATTATATCTGCCGAGAACCTGTTACTAAACTACAAGGATGAACTAGATGATTTGCAAATACAGCGTGATATTGCAGTGGGAGAGGCTGAGGAGTTTAGGAGAAAACAATGGGAAGCCTCATCAAGCGCACACAAGCTTCAATGCTTCTCAGAATTTTCCTTTCAAGAGATTAAAGAAGCAACAAGTAACTTCAATCCATCCCAGAAGATCGGAGAAGGCGGATATGGAAGTATATTTAAAGGTATCTTGCGTCACGCTGAGGTGGCTATAAAAATGTTGAATCGTGACAGCACGCAAGGACCTGAGGAGTTTCAACAGGAGGTAGGATGGTTTGAGTTTTGCTTGATATTTTGGACATCATCCTATTATTTTGGTCAGCAATAATAATTTTTGGCTGTTTGATGTTCTAATATAAAATATCTTTAAGTTTGCTGTAAACTTGTAATGTGCGAGTCATTTGAATGGATCTTATCTAGTCCAGTTTTGTAGTGAAACAAATATATTTTTTACCCCAGTTTTGGTTTTGTATCAGGTTGAAGTATTGAGCAAGTTAAGGCATCCCAATATTATCACACTTATAGGAGCCTGCCCAGAATCTTGGACTCTTGTCTATGAGTATTTACCCAATGGAAGCCTTGAAGATCGTCTCAACTGCAAGGATAACTCACCTCCATTATCATGGCAAACTCGAATTCGCATTGCTACGGAACTTTGTTCTGCTCTCATTTTTCTTCACTCCAATAAACCTCACAGCATAGCGCATGGTGACCTAAAACCCGCCAATATTCTCCTTGATGCAAACCTTGTTAGCAAGCTCAGTGACTTTGGAATCTGCCGTATATTATTATCCTGTCAAGACAGTTCCAGTAACAGTACTACACAGTTTTGGAGGACTGATCCAAAGGGAACTTTTGTGTATTTGGATCCTGAATTCCTTGCTTCTGGTGAACTTACACCAAAGTCAGATGTTTATTCATTTGGAATCATTCTGTTGAGATTGATGACTGGGAAACCAGCCCTGGGAATAATAAAAGAAGTGCAATATGCATTAGATGCTGGAAAGTTGAAATCAATCTTGGATCCTTTTGCTGGAGACTGGCCATTTATGCTGGCTGAAGAGTTGGTTCGCTTGGCTTTGAGGTGTTGTGAGATGAATCGGAAGAGCCGGCCAGACCTTTATCCAGATGTTTGGAGGATACTGGAACCAATGAGGGCTTCTTCTGGAGTCACAAACACCTTTCAACTGGGTTCTCAAGGGCTATGCCAACCTCCTCCATATTTTATTTGTCCAATCTTTCTGGTAAATCATTCTTTCTATCTTCATTTTTAGTTTCAGCTCAATCAAAATATGTATCCTCTGATGCTTTAGGATCTTTTTTGGAACAGTCAACTCTTCAACGTTCAAATAATATGCATTGAAAATTAATCAAAGTTTTGTGAGATAATTTTTGTTGGTTATGTCATAATAATGTTTACTCTACATATATACCCTTTTTGTGTTAGTTCATACTTGCCTAATTCCCAATGTGATTTTTGTTTCTTAACATTTTAAAGCTTCATTTATACAAAGGTTTTCCAAATCCATGCATCTGTGAACGATAGAGCTTTCCTTTAGAAAAAAGAGTAGTAGCCTAAGAAAGTTCCCCCTCATTGTTTTCCTACTTTGCAGGAAGTCATGCAAGATCCACATGTAGCCGCTGATGGTTTTACTTATGAAGCTGAGGCTATACGTGAATGGCTAGAAAGTGGTCATGACACTTCACCAAGGACAAATTCCAAGCTTGCTCATCGCCATCTTGTTCCCAACCATGCTCTTCGCCGCGCAATTCAGAACTGGCTTCAAAGTCGCTGATCAAGTTTTTCATTTTTTTTTTATCTTCCCTATTGAATTGTATCTCTACTTCATATTAAGTTTATAGGAGAAATTGTTATCATATCATTTTTGGTTTCTTTTACAAATCATTTTGTATAGCCGTCATGTTGTTTAGGTTCCATTTGTGCTTTATCTCTCTACCTTCAGTTATTGTAAAAAGGTAGCATATGATGTATATATGGCTAAACATTATTTTACGTAGTTATCTTTGGCAGTGGGCAATGCTATCGTCAATCTTAAAATGAATCATTTGGAGATGAACCATCCCAACAGCATGCAAGGTAAGAACCATTCAAAGTTTATATCGACGTAAACTAAACTAAAATCATTCAAATTCAAATTACAAATGTTTAAGCATATATTTTTAACATTAATAAGACATTGTGATTCTATCATAATTAAAATCTCAGTAGATACAAATTTAGATGGTGAGTTTGTTTAACATCTCTTTAACAATACTAGTTTCTTGTAAGAATGTCCAAAATTGAATCAAACTGTGTTGTAAATCATCAGATAGATCCTAAAAAAGAAAGAAAAGTACAATACAATATAAGGAGCTGGGGGGAAATGGCATCTTTTAAAGCACCAAACCGTTATGAGATTCAATCCATTAGATACAAAGATTCTCCAAACCCATGGGGACATGTGAATCATAGGTATTCTCAATTAAAAAAAAGTTATGTATGAAAGTTATCCCTTCATTTATAGGAAGTCATGCAAGATCCACATGTAGCTGTAGATGCAACTATCTCTATTGCTTTATATTGAAAACTAAACAGAACATTTTTTTTACTAATCCTAATTTCAAATGTAGTTTCTGCAAATAAATCCCAAGCGCAATCAATCACTCCATCAGTCCTCAAATATGAAAAGTTAAACAGCAAAAGTCCATCATCCTAAAACGATACACGCTCGAGAGAAGCATAAAAATAAATTGGTAGTCATAAATTTCTACAACCAAATCTTGAATCAATCTGTGTCTTTCTAAAGATTCCTCTTGTCCAGGTCATCGAAGTAAGCATGTTCCATTGCTTTCTTTGCAGAAATCCTCTTGGAAGGTTCATACTCCAACATTTGCTGAAAAGAAAAGAGGGAAAAATATAATGAAATAAAAATCAACAGGAACCAGTACTAGAAAGAGTTAGTTAAAGAGCAGCAACTTACAGATAGCAAATCGAGTCCAAGCTCCTCCAAACCTGGAACAGCCGTTGACAGACTTTGAGAGTTCCATTGGGGGTATTCATGCCAGTCCTTTAGTTTACTCACCCCTGGCCACACCTCTTCATTAGGAGTACCCAATAGCCTGCACAAACAAACAGGGTAGTACAATTATTGTAAACAAAAGCAAACTAAACCAGTGACACACATATACATATACACAGACATATATAATACACAAACAATAAACATATACATAAACATACACACACAATACATATACATAAGCAAGTGACACACACTCACACAAGCAATACATATACATAAACATACACACAGATACCTGAATATATGCAGGAGTTGTTGAAGCTCGGAATCACCAGGAAAGAGAGCTCGTCTGGTGACAAGTTCGGCTGCAATTGAGATGCAAATAACATTCATTAGCAAACACATAACAAACACGAAATAGCAGTCGGTTAACCAAGATGTTTATCCTTACCAAATATGCAGCCAACGGACCATATGTCCACTGCCATTGAGTAATGGGTAGCACCCAAGAGGACTTCAGGAGCTCTATACCACAGGGTTAGTATCTGAAAATACAAAGATTATTAACGAAGGAAGAGGAAAACAAAAGGTGCTATCTCACTTTTCTTTTTATCTACCTCATGTGTATATTTCTTAATTGGCACAGTAAATGCCCGAGCGAGTCCAAGATCAGCAATTTTAAGCATCATTGTTTTTCGGTCCATCAACAGATTGTGAGGCTTCAAGTCCCTTAATAAATAAGTAAAAATTCAATTATACACGTGTGAGGGAAATGAAAGGGAACAAGGGTTAAGGGTTAAGTACTAGTACCTGTGCAAGATCCCATGACCGTGGCAGAAAGCAATCCCCTTGCAAAGCTGGTACATCAAGCTCTGTAACCAAATTCACAAAATTGAATGAACATTGAACAAATTCACAAAATTGAGAGAGATATAATATATTACTTTGATAGTTTCGGGTGGAATGTTTTGTCCCGGTTGATCGAAGGAGCGGATGAATTTCTTGAGATCAGTGTCCATGTACTCAAACACCAAGTACAACACTGTCTTCCCTTCCTTGTTCTGGCCTTGCTTCACATCCATTAACCTGTGGAATGAAAAAACCATTAAAGATGATTTCAAAGAAAGAAAAGGTTACATTACAATAAAACCAAGAAACTAACATTTGGCGAATACCTAACGACATGGGGATCGCGAGAGAGCATTCGCAAGATGGAAACCTCGCGAAGTGTGGTGGGAGGAACACCGTCTTGGTCCTCGTGAAGACGAGTCTTCTTGAGAGCAACGATTTTCCCAGTGGCCTTCTCTCGTGCCCTGTACACCTTCCCGTATGTCCCTTCTCCGACCTTCTCAAGCTTCTCGAATGCCTCCTTCGCCGATAACACTACTACTCCTGCGCCCGTTTTCTCCATCTCCGTCTCCGTCTCTCTCTGTATCTCTCTGTAACAGGTTTTTTTTTTTTTTTTTGAATTTCAATTTTCAAATCCCGCACCCTTACTACTATCCCTCGCTAACGGTAAATTAGGAATATATTTATACACTCCGATTATGGATAACTAGAAAGTACAAATGATTAAATTTAATTAACATTGTTAAGAAGATAAGAATAAAATTAAAAAAATAATATATTTACTAAATATAATTGAAATCATAAAATGTTGTATAAATATGTAATAAATTCAGGTATAATCTTATGAAGTTAAAAAAGATATTATTTATAAATATTTAATATTTTAAAAAATTAAGCAACTCTATAAGAATATATTCTAATTTAATATATAACAAATAACTTAGTTTTTAGTGATTTTAAAAAATAGAACCTTGTAAATTAAAATATAAATGCAAATATAGTAATATAATAAAATATATCAAGAGTGCTTTTTTTTTTTCCTGTTTTTCTTTATGTACCCATTATTCTCACTCTTTCATTTGCACTCCTTAATAAGTGATAGCAAGAAACTTTTTTTTTCTTCTCTAGGGAGTCTTAAAAAAATCTACACTAAAATCTGACTTTATAATGGATAGTGAATAAAAAAAATTGAAAAATAAAAATAAAAAAGTGAATGTTGTGTGTTCAGCTGTTTGAGTTAATGTTGTGTTCACGACGTGTAAAGTCAAAAAAAAAATTTGGGCACACATTCATTAGATGTGTTTGTGCTTCCTTTGTCTTGTGTCCAATTACAAATCCAAATCTATGCTTAATAGATGATAATTAATGATTGAATTTAGATATTTAGATGAAATAATTATATATTCTAGGAATTTACTTACAAATTTTTTAATTAAAAATTCTTAAAGTAAAAAAATAAATTGTGGAAACAATTGTTCGCATACTACTGTGAGTGCATACGTCATTGTTGCCTATTCTAATTGATGATTCAACTCGATCTTACTCCTTTTGTCATGTCCAACAACCCAAATGACAGAAAATCAACCTTTCAAGATGGCAACTAAATCGTCTTTCCATGCAGTTGGATTTCATGGAAGAAGATGGGATGACTAACTTTATGAGAATAATTTCCAACTGTTTCATATATAATACTTATAATGTTACTCATCCCCTCTTTGTGCATGAAATACAAGCAACAGTACAGATAACAAGTAATTTTTTTATTTAAATATTTGTAGTTAAAACAATGTGACAAATAGGTGTTGTTCTTACAAGACAATTATTTTTAAAAAATAAAAGTAAAAATTATAAGAGATCAAAGAGAAAATAATTGATATTTGTAAAAAGAAATTATAATTTTCAATTTTTTAAAAAACATATTTATATACATGTATAATTAAAGGATTGTTTTTTTAAAAAAAAAATTAGTAATGAGAATAACTTCGAAACTGTTTCTTAATGCTTAAAATGTTATTCATTCCCTCTTTGTGCATGAAATCCAACTACATGAAAAAGATGTTTTTTCTACCATCTTAAAAGGTTGATCACCATCTGGGTTGACTGCACATGATAAAGGAATAAGAGTTGGCGATAAACTTTGATGTTGTCGTTAGGCTCTGGTTCCTCTTCTTTGTTGTTGTTTGATTTCGGCTTGCGCTGAAGCTTCAACAACTCAGAAACCTTCTCCTTGTATTGGCGATGGCGACCTTGGAGGTAGTGAATCTCATAGAGCTTGAGATGTCACAAATCAAGCTTGAACTAGAAAATCACCACGCACAGATCTGCACATTAGGTGCAGTAGCTATCGAGATAAAGAAAAAACAGAGGCTATTGCTCAAGAAGAAAAGAGGAAAAGTTTATGAACAATATAGCAAAGAAATTGAGCAAGATGATCAAAACAAGCTTCTGTCTTATTCATTGAGCAAAAAGAACTTATATACAGATTGAGAATAGATCCAAAAACTAACACAAAAGCAGTTACAATGTTTGTTACATATCTGTTAGAGTTCAAAATGAATTTGGCGGGAAATGACAGCTTGATTAAGAGTCCCCCGCAAGCTGGGAATAGATGTTCATCATTCCCAGCTTGGAAATCATGAATTTGAATGAAGTTGGCTGCAAGGCTTTGGTAAATGCATCAGCTAGCTGCATAGAGGACCGGACTGGTAACAATTTCAGAAGACCACTCAAACATTTCTCCCTAACAATGTGACAATCCAATTCAATGTGCTTAGTTCTCTCATGGAATACTTGGTTGGAAGCAATTTGGATTGCTAAATTATTATCACAGAAGAGGTTTGCTGGTTGATTAAATGAAATGCAAAACTCCAGGAGGAGATAAGTGAGCCATTGGATCTCACAAGTAGTTGCTGATAGTGCTCTATACTCTGCCTCAGATGAGCTACGGGAAACAGTTGATTGTTTCTTAGATTTCCATGAAATGAGAGAATTTCCAAGAAAAATTGAGTAACCAGTAATGGAGCGCCTGGTATCACGACATCCAGCCTAATCAGAGTCGCTAAAGGCTTGAATATGAATGGATCCTGAAGCTGGGTAGAATAGGCCCTGTCCTCTGTCCTGGTGATCCTTTCAGATATCGCAAAACCCGCGAGGCAACCTTCTGGTGATCTATGGTTGGGACATTCATGAATTGACTAAGTTGCTGGACAACATAGGAAATGTCTGGCCTGGTATTAGTTAAGTATATAAGTCAGTCAATTAATATTCGATAGGAAGAAGCAGCTGTAGCTGGCAGGGGGTCACCTTGGCTTTGAAGATGAGTAGTACAATCCATTGGTGTAGCAGCTGGACGACAAGCTAACATACCAGAATCAGAGAGAATATCTAGAGTATACTTTCTCTGGCATAAGTGGATGCCTTGAGGAGATCGAGCCACTTCAATTCCAAGGAAGAACTTCAAATTACCTAGATCTTTAATCTTGAAAACAACATCTAGTAATGAAGTGATCTGATTGATTCTTTTAATGTCATTCCCAGTTAGAACTATGTCATCTACATAGACTAGGATTTCTGTAAAACTCTCATTATTGAAGGAAAAGAACAAGGAATGGTCTGATGATGCTTGAGTAAACCCATTATTCAGAAGAAGGGTAGACAATCTATGAAACCACTGTCTACTAGCTTGCTTAAGGCCATAGAATGATCTGTTTAATCGACATACTTGATTGGAATGAGGGACTACCATTCCTGGTGGCAATTGCATATAAACCTCCTCATTCAATTCCCCATGAAGAAAGGCATTATTTACATCTAATTGCCTAAGATGCCAGCCATTTATGGCAGCTAAGGCCAAAACCAACTTGACAGTAGTAAGTTTGGCAACTGGAGAAAATGTGTTCAAGAAATCTAGCCCCTCCATTTGTGTATATCCTTTAGCTACTAATCGGGTCTTGTACCTCTCAATGGATCCATCTGCATGATATTTAACCTTGTAAACCCACCCGCAGCCTATTGCTTTCTTGTTATGTGGTAATTTTGTCAGAGTCCATGTATTATTCGATTGGAGAGCTTCTAACTCAGCTTTCATTGCCTTAAGCCAGCAATCATGCTGAGATGCTTTAGTGTATGTCTTTGGTTCAATAGTTGTGGAGATGGATAAGGCAAAATGTTTGTGGGATGGAGACAATCTAGAATAGGACAAAACTGAATCAAGAGGATGAGTTACAGAACTCTTGCCTGGATGCATCACTGAAGCTGATATTGGATTGAGTGTATTTGTTGAATTGAGAAATGTGTGGTAATCAGTAAGGAATGTGGGGGTTTTCCTATCTCTTGTTGACCTCCGTAGGACTGGTTCAGCTGGCATAGAGGTATTTAAGGGGTTAAAAGCAGGTGTATCAAATGAATATTGTTCAAACTGGAATGGTGTAGGAGAAACTATGGGTGGTATTGACTGTGTTTCAATTTCTTGGATTGTATGATGCAAAGGAAAATGATTTTCATAGAAAACCACATTTCTGGATGTTGTTAAATCATTTGTGTGGAGATTGTAAACTAAATATCCTTTTGTATTTGGTTGAAAGCCTAGAAACACACATGGATGGCCTTTTGGGTCCAGCTTCTTCCTATTAGCTGTCAGTGTGGAAATGTAACATAGGCATCCAAAAACTTTAAGATTTGATATATCACATGGTTTTCCAAAAAGTATTTCATATGGAGATGCATCTTTCAAAAAGGGAGTAGGTATGCAATTAATTAAATGAGTTGCATAAGTCAAAGCAAATGACCAGAAACTATGATGCAAATCTACTTGAAATAGAAGGGCCCTTGTTACATTCAATAAATGCTGGTGCTTTCTTTCTACAATTCCATTTTGATTAGGTGTTTCAACACATGTGGTTTGATGCACAATACCTTTTGAGCTATAAAAATCATTCATAAGAAATTCTACCCCATTATCAGTTCTTATAACTTTAACTTTACTATCAAATTGATTATGAACTAAAATAATGAAATCCTGAATATGTTTTCTAGCCTCAGCTTTGGTATGCATAAAAAATGTCCAAGTGAATCGTGTGTGATCATCAACCACTGTTAGAAAATACCTATGTCCTAGCATTGATGTTTTTGCACATGTTCCCCAAATATCTATGTGTAAAACTTCAAAACTACATGATGCATATGTACTGCTATTTAAAAAAGGAAGCCTTTTATGCTTAGCATAATGACATGCATTGCAAACTAAATCTTTATTGAATTTCAGAAAGGGATAAGTGCCTTGCATTTTCTGTAATCTTTCAAAAGACAGGTGTCCTAATCTAGAATGACATAGATCTATTGGTATGATGGTACAATTTGGATGAACAATTTTTGTTTCAATACTACAAGTGGCTGGTCTGGTTGGAGTGAGATAGTATAATCTATTTCTCATTTCAACTATACCAATCTTGGCTTGAGTGAGTGCATCCTGCATTAAACATGAATCAGAGGAGAAAATGAGCTTGCAATGGTTTGTAGAAACCAACTTAGATATTGAGATCAAGTTAAAAGAAAAAGCTTGAACATATAGAACTGAAAACAAAACTATTGAGTCAGAAATGCATACATCACCCGAATGTGTAGCTGACACATGGTGACCATTGGGAAGCTTAAATAGGATTGGAGGATTCAATTTTGTATATGATTTAAAAGAACTAAGAGATGCCGACACATGGTCTGTTGCACCTGAATCTAAGACCCAAGTGCAGTGTGTGCATGTGTTATTCACAAAGAATGGGTGCTTACCATGGACTGGTGTTGTATCAACTGAACAAGAGGCAATCTGTTTTGAACTGCTAGACATACTGTCTGAATTCCCTTCACTAGGTTGCTGGATTAAGGCAAGTAGAGCTTTGTATTGCTCAGGTGAAAATCGAATTTATTTGGGCTCAATTTGCTGTGTTTGATCATTGGTGATTGCTTCATCTCCTGTCACCAAGCTATTTGCACTGCTCCTTGAATTAGAAAACTTAAAACCTGGTGGAAATCCATGTTTCTTATAGCAAACCTCAATTGTATGGCCTGTTTTCCCACAGTAAGTGCAGATCTTATTATTTCTAAAGCTATTCATCTTGTTCCTCTCATTACTACCTGAAGGCATGCCATGTTTTTTATAACCTACACTTTCTGTATTTCCAGTCCTTCCACAATAATTGCAAACCAGTTTTGCTGCATTAACCAGGCTGGGTTTCATTTCTATGCTGTTAACATTTATCAAACTATTTCCAAGCTGCCTCTCCTGCTATGCAACATAGGAAAAAATTCTAGAAATCTCTGGAAGTGGATCCATGAGAAGTACATGTGATCTTACATTTCCAAATTGCTCATTCAAACCTCTATGAAACTGAATTGCCCGATCCTCTCGTTTTCTCTGTGCTACAGTTTTAAGTGCTATACAAGTGCATCGTGAACTACATGCACATGTAGGATCAGGCCTAAAATTCTCTAACTCATCCCATATTATGCGCAGTTTTGTAAAATATTCTGTAACTGAGAGGTTACCTTGTCTAATCGAAGCTACTTCCTGTTGAAGGTCTGAAATCCTGAGTAAATTGCTTTGTGCATATCTGGATTTTAGATCTTTCCAGATCTCTTCAGCCTTATCCATCCATAGAATGCTTTGTCTAATTGTCATAGACACAGAATGTACAATTCATGAGACTACCATGTTGTTGCTCCTCTTCCAAGCTCCATAGGTCCGGTCAGTTTTCAATGGCTCAGCTGCTCCTCCATCAACAAACTCAAGTTTATTTTTGGCACTCAAAGCAGTCATCATTGATTTGCTCCATGAGTGATAATTTGTGGAATCAAGAACTGGAGATACAAGCGAAACCGCAGAATTCTCGCTTGGATGAAAGTAAAGGAAGCTGTCTATGGTTGGGATGTGTGTATCTCTTTCACTCATTGTCACAATGGAAGATCAAAGCCAGATGAAACTCAAAACAGAGGTGAAGAAAGGATAAATTGCTTCGGAAACTTCTCTTGATTGTGCAGCAGAGCTCTTTGATGATCTCTGATACCATGTCACAAATCAAGCTTGAACTAGAAAATCACCACGCACAGATCTGCACATTAGGTGCAGTAGCTATCGAGATAAAGAAAAAGCAGAGGCTATTGCTTGAGAAGAAAAGAGGAAAAGCTTATGAACAAGAAAGCAAAGAAATTGAGCAAGATGATCAAAACAAGCTTCTGTCTTATTCATTGAGCAAAAGGAACTTATATACAGATTGAGAATAGATCCAGAAACTAATACAAAAGCAGTTACAAAGTTTGTTACAAATCTGTTAAAGTTCAAAATGAATTTGGCGGGAAATGACAGCTTGATTAAGATGAGATTCTGCTTCACTCGGCGCCGGCACCGTCATTGCCGCCTGTCGGTGTGCCTGCACTGGAGGTGGTCCTGCAAAGGCTCCTCCGCGTCTTTCTCCTTTGTGCACCATCCTTGCAGGTATTTGAAGTTGTGCATGTTGATTTATGGCTGTTGTTATTTTTTTACTTAACTTGAAAGCTTGATACCATGAAACTGCATGTTGTATCTTTCTTGACGGGTTAATGTTGCTATTAAAAGAGATTGGACTATGTGTTTCTTTGCAAAGAATAAACTCATTTTTTTGGTAAGCAAGGAAACAATAACAGGACCAGGCCCCAAGAAAAAAAGAAAGAACAATAGCCACGGACGATTACTATTATATTTTATCAAACTTTTGCAATTTTTTTTTTGTTTGAGAACTTATGTATTTACTTTAAAGATATGATAGGATTATTGTGGTGACAATTTACTGATTTAGTTCTTTTTGGATATGATGTGGTTGGAAGTATTCTAATTTCTATGGGTTTTTTTAAATATACTTTTTAGATATTACAACCATTGCATGGAATGGTCAAGAGAGGTTGGGAGAATGTTGATGTCCCTAAGTTTGAGTGTGAGATATGTGATGCCCAATTAGATTTTGCTTTACCTTCAGCTTCTTCTTGTGAGGCTATTATGGAAATGGTAATTGTTAAAAAAGAGTATACTGTGTTCCTAACACTCCCCTTATGTAAACTTGTGACGGTTATTTATGGGGTGTTCCTAGCACTTCCAAACCAGTATGCATCTTTCTATTTATCTGGCTTCTTTAAGATCAACAAATAGTTAGAAATGCTGGCTACACATAATTCATTGTTTGTAACTTTCAGATAAGTTGAAATGAGATAATATCAACGTGTGAATATTGATTTGTCTTTTACTAAGCTACCATATGTGGAAGTGAGAATAATTTTTCACTGGAAAATTGCACTTTTACTCTAGTTTATTTATTTCGAATTGAGCTAAACTTTCTTTCTTTTTTTCATTCCTTAGTTGAAGTTGATTGTCTATAACTGAAAGAAAGTACTGTTGATTCAGTCTTCAAGAATCAGGATCTTAACATGGATGTTCTTTATCGTACTGGTGAGACACAGTAGGTGCAATTTTCTGTAGTTGAACTATAATTTATTTTATAAAATAAATTAATTAATTAAATATCTTGTATGTAACCAAAACTAGAATAATGTTTTAGCAGATAGAATGAGATGTTGTGGTTGGTATACTGTTGTCTAGTGTCTCCATTTCATATGCCATTTCCACATTACCTGTTGCACCAGTTCAAACATTAAAGTTTGGTTTAATTTGATTGTGTTACTATTAATTGATACTCTTATTGTCTAGTTGGCATGTTTTTGGTGGTGGCAAGGGAAAATGGGGACAGATGATTGAAATCTGTGGATTAGAAACATTAAATATTGTTCTTATACTTACACCATTTTTGGTTATATGTGTGCAGGTATCCCTTCATATACTTCTCGCCTACTTTCAATAAACTTAAGAGGTATTTAATTTTTAAATATTATATTGATTATTTGATTATTTTGATAGCATGATAATTGGTAACTAATCATCGCAATTTTAAAAATCATCCATTTCAAGTTGATTATCATTATCATATCATATTATATGAAATCAAAATTCATATAAATTAATGATTTTATTGTTGGATTTAATTAGATATACCCACTACCTTATTTACTATAGTTATTATAATGATGCATTTTTATAAACTAAAAAATAAATAAATAAATCAATGACATTTCAACAGAAACATTGTCGCATTCTCATGTAACATTTGTTTATGCGACAAAATATATTCTTTATACTAATAAATTAATAAAGTAGTTTAATTAATAAAGAATATATTTATTAATAATAAATATATTCTAATACATATGTATTAGTGAACAAGTGATATCAAGAATATAAAAATGAAAAGAAAAGAATAAACATAGACACGATTAATTTCTCATTTTTAATGTTTCAATCTTATAATTAACATCTAAGTATATCATAATCAATTAAATAAGTTATTTCATTCATTATTTCGATCTCATGATAGAAATGATTATTGTATTTAATAAATTAATTAAGTATTATATTATACGAAATCAAAAATCATAAAATTTAATAATCTAATAAAAAAATTTAATCATAATATTCTTTATATATTTTATGAAAAAATTATTTAATCAAAATATACATAATTATATATTTTTCAAGCCGGTCCGATTTGAACCTATAATAATTTGAGTTTGGACTTAAATTTTCACGATCCAATATCCAATATATTATATATTATGTTCCTTCCTTCTCCGCATCCCACTCCACCGGGCTCCTTTTCTCACGGTAATAATTTCCGATAATTCGATTGTCTTACTTGAGTTTGTTTTTTTTTTTTTTTTTTATTTGTGTTAGCCATTAGCCCGCAGATTGAATCAAGCTAAGTCACAAACCCTAATTTTCGAGGATGACTGGTAAGATTTTATACTCCGAGAAGTATGAATACAAGTATAAGCACGATTCTATTCCCTTCATTAATTTTCTCTGTGATTAGCTCAGTTTTATTGATTTTTTACGTTAATTTGTTCTTCAGGCATGTGGTTCTGCCTCTTGAAGTCGGTAAAATGCTTCCACAGAATCGGCTTCTCAAAGAAGTAATTGCTTTTTCTCCCTTTATTTTTGTCCTTTGTGTGTAAATGAGAGCGTCTATAATTTTTCTTTCCCCACATGCATAAAACCTCGTTAAATCAAATGTCTTGTTATGAAAAGCTCACGATGATATCATCTGAGTTCTGCACCAAAACGATTGATAACCACTGGGAGTGAGAAAATAAACTATAGTCAGCTTGTGCATCGGATTTAGGGTTTTCTCATGCAAATTATGAGTCAAGGGGTAAGTTTTTGCAGCAGCCGCAGGAAATCCAGGCACATCAAAGCATGGTTTCTCGAGTTGAAAATCTGAAAGTGGAAGAGCATTAAACGTGTATAGTTTTTTGTTTGTTTGTTGGAATACGTACGTGACTAACATGTGGTAGAATTCTCTTTTTGTCGATAATTTTCACGTGGTTTCAATTGTCATTTAAATGTGTTGTGAACATGATTTTCTTGAATTGTCATAATCTCTTGTATGCTTGGTGGATTAATAATAATTATAAATTTATAATAGTCATTTTCAGTAACAATATTCTGCCATGTTCTAGCATTTGTGTTTTTTCAAGTGGTCACAATGCGTTGTCTGTTCATAGGTATGAAACATCGATACCGACACAGATATCGAACACGACACGGATACGTAGACATCTATAATGTCTAAAATATAGAACGTAATACGAGTGTCATGTCAGTGTCGGACACTTACACGAATATCAGACAGACACAACCAGAGACTAGAATGTCCGTGCTTCATAGGTTCACAGTGATATTTATAACTATCATTTGGTTGTAGAATATGATAAGAAAACTATTTTAATCTATAATTTGTTGCATCAATAATATTAATATATTAAAAAGTATTGTCATTATTATGTAATGTATAATATATTAAATAGTATTATTATTATTATGCAAAAAATAGTATAAGATTTATATATAATAAACATAATTAATATATAGTAATACAATATTAATTTATGTACTTTTTTATTTATCATATTATCTTATATATTTATATTTATAATGGTTTTGACTAATTTTAAATTATATTATTAATTAAAGTAAAATAATTAAATAATTATTATTCAAATATATTTTAAGTGTTAATTATAATTTTAAAATCTTATATAATTTTTTTTTTTGCAATTTTAAGAAAAGTAGCTACTTAAATGAAATATCATTTTGTATATTTAGTTTAAATTATATATTTTATCATTTGTAAAAAATATAAACTAAAAGTGAAATTTAAGTATCTTAGTTGATTGTTAAGAATTATATAGATAAGAAATTGAAATCTCCGCTAACTATCCAGATAAAGCTCTTGATAATGGTTGATGCGACGTGAAGTAAATTTGAAGTATCTTAGTTGATCGTTGAGAATTATATAATTATAATGCAATTATGTGTTATTATTGTTTTTTTATTATGTTATTGGTATGAGTATCTTTTCACTTTGCCATTTATTAATTTTTGTTCTTAGTTTCTTGGGAAGTGAGTTTAGTACCACTCGAAAAATTATTTGTTATATGAGACTTAAGAATAATAGGATTACTAACCATGTTTATTAGATTTTGAATGTGATATTTTTTGTATTTTATGTATTTGAATTGGAATATCCTTTTGATTGAAAATTAATTAGGACTCATTTGGAGTTTAAGGATGAAAATTAATTATAAGGTAAATCGAAGAATAAAAATGGTATATTTTCTCAATACGCGAAATGTTAATCGTGCTTTTTCTAGTATTTTTTTTTTTTACATTTCTTGTAATTGGTTAAAATTTATTGAAAATCATTTAATAGAACCTATTTATTATATAATAATATTTTTTTCTGATTTGAATGTACGATTCACCAAAATTCATAATTATCACTAATTTCGACCGATTACATTAAGAGTTAGAAACTCACTCCAAACCTTATTCAAAGATACACCTTGAAGGGTGGTATGCGATATGGACTTATTCAAAGATACCCCTTGAAGTTGAAACAACTCACTCCAAACCTTGCTAAGGAAAATAGGATCTTTATCACTAGTGATGGAAATAGGCATCCCATGGAATTTATAACATGATCCAGAAACAAATAAGCAAGATCAAGGGTGGTGCATGTAAGGGTGGGATAAGGGTAGAAAGTGAGCGTAGTACTAAGACGATCCACCACCACAAAAATAACTTGTTGGCCATGAAAGGAAGGGAGTCCTTCAATGAAGTCCATACTAATTTCATCCTGCACCTTATTAGGAATGGGTAGAGGTTGTAATAACCCCGAAGAAGCAGCCAAATCTGGTTTACACCTTTGGCAAATGTCACAATTTTTTACATTCTGCTGAATGTCTTTAGTCATATCTTTCCAAAAGAATAATGATTTGATTTGTACAGCTATCACATCAATACCAAAATGCCCTCCCAATGGAGAATCAACCGTCGCTACAAAAAAACCTTGATTTCACGATCGAAGAAACTGGCACCAAAATGACTGTATCGGTCGCTAATTAATTTTTCCATTGATTTAGCCACCGCACGATATCAGTAGCAGAAACCCCAGTCACAAAGCTGTTTGTTACTGAATTTATGAGCTGGTCGCTAAATTATTTTATTTAGCGACCAAACTCAAATGGCGATCGCAAAATTATTTTTAATAATGATTATTTATATGAAAAAATAAATCATTCAATCACTATTTTAATGATTAGCCATGAATTAGTGATCGATTCATTCCGTCACTAAATTATAAATATAATTAATGGCTAATTCTTAGGCAATTTTAGTAACCTAATTTTGTGGTTATTTAGGCTGTGTCTGCCACCGAAATCATCCGATCACTATTTTTAGGAACTCACATGTCGATCGCTAATAACTGCTAATGTTATATGAATATTAATTTAAATGATTATTTTGTGACCGATATTGCAGTCACTAATTTAGTTGTATAGATTTTTTTATATATTTTCACAATTCCATTAGAGTGCGTTTGGATAGGATAATTTAACTAGGTAATGTATTTTGCCTAGGAAATTAATTTTTTTTTATTAAAAGTAATTGTTTGGATATTTTAGTAAAATGAATTCAAAATTTTAGAATTTTAAAAAAGATTTTAGTTAGTTAAAAGAATAGAATTTCAAATTCTATCTTCAAGAGAGTGAATTTCAAATTCTATCTTTTGGTTTCTCTTCTCTCTTGCGGAAGCCACGACTCCACGAGTTCTCTAGTGAAATTGCAAGCCTGAGCTCTCCGGCTCCACCCCCCGCATCGCCTCATCACCTCCGGCAAGGGTGGCATGGGCAAGACCACCACTGCCAACATCGGCCTCTCCCTCGCCCATCTCGGCTTCTCCGTGGTCGCCATCGACGTCGACGTCGGCCTCTGCAACCTCGACCTCCTCCCCAGCCTCGAGAACCACATCAACTACACCGTGATCGAGGTCCTGAATGGCGACTGCCACCTCGACCAAGCCCTCGTCTGCGACAAGCGTTGGTCCAACTTTGAACTCCTCTGCATCTCCAAACCCCGCTCCAAACTCCCCCTCAAATTCGGTGGCAAGGCCGTTACCTGGCTCGTGGATGCACTAAAAGCACGTTCACAGGGTTGTCTCGACTTCATCCTTATCGACTGCCCCGCCGACATTAACACCGGCTTCATCACCGCCATCACGCCAGCCAACGAGGCTGTCCTCATCACCACCCCCGACATCACTAGCCTCTGCGACGTCGACCGCGTCACCGACCTCCTCGAATGTGACGTAATTTCACTGTTCGAACAAGTCGCGTGGAGGCTCGTGGAGCAAGACAACATTTGTTGATTTTGGTTTGAAATATAGGATTGTCATTTGGTGATAATTTGTGATTGTTGAAGAGAAAGGTTGTATCCAAATACAAAATTTTAAAAATAAAGAAATTTAAATTAAAACATTTGAAATTTTCAGCCTCATCCAAACACACTCTTAATGAAAACCACAATACTCACAAATTACGACCGCAATTACAAACATCAATATCATAATTATAAGAATATATATCAACTAATATCAGTTGTTTACATCAATCATTCTCATTAATCAAAATAACACAAATAAAGCATGTCTCCACATCTAACATAAAGTTCTAACCAAAAGAATTACTGTACACTCTTGGTTATAAAATATGCAATAGATTTTTTTTAATAAAAGCAATAATTATAGATAAAAATTACAAAAAACATAATATTTTTTATTATAATCTGATCGATGATCTAAACTAAGGTAACTCAATATTAATCGAATTGGATCGATTTGGATAGAACATAAAAAATTCAAAATCCGAACTAAATCAAATAAATTAAATATGATCGTTTTGGATTTGATTAATATATTTACCCTAAATCTAAACCAAACCAATTATATTAGCGTGAATTTGAGACTAAGTATCGTTACAAGTTAGCGCATCACATAAATTACTTTGTTTTTCACAAATCACAAATAAATTACTTAAGATGTATTACTTAATATTACATTAATATTATTATTTTTAATTCAATCTTTTTACATTATTATGACCTAATGTTTTACATTAATAGTATTTAGTTTTCGAATTATATTTAGACTAATTATTTTAAGCTTAAAAACATTTTATTTTAAAATACGTATGATAGTATAATAATAGATTATTTTAGTTATATATACACAAATAATTTTAAAATACGAATAAAGTTCAACATAACCTATGCGAATGTCCGAATATTATGCTAGATTTACTTTAAAAGCAATTTTTATGTTGTTTCTAATCCACAATCAAGTTTGCACCAAACGTAGATTACATTATTAATTTAAAGAAAATTTAAACATGATATTAAATTGAGTTTGAGATTCCAAAATATGTCTCAAGTCTTCAAACCAGTATTCAAATATATTCTAAATATGTTTTATGATGTTTTTTTCCCTTAATCTTCTGGTTTATAATGAGAAATCGGATAAAAAAATTATTTTTATTAATGATTAATATTATTTAAATAATTTAATCTTAATTTTAATACATTAATCACTTGATTTATATTTTTAGAATGTTGATAACAAGCATTATGAAAAATTTAATCAGTTTAAAGAATAAACGTTAATAGTTTTATAGTTATAATATGATAAATAATTTTATTTTTATTTATACATCACTTATATTTATAAATATTGAGATTTTACGCAAAATACTAGTATTTTAATAAGTTGTCGCTAATAAAAAAATTGTTGTCAGTATTTTAAAATTACTCTTCTAATTTTTTTTAATCCAAAGTTATATCTATACTCTCTCAAAAAAAAAAATCCAAAGTTAGATCTAGAATTTTTTTTTTTATAACAAACTCACCAGACTAATTTATTGAAAAAGTAGAATAATAACTAAGAGACAAATCCTCTACAAAAGACGTACTCTATTCAATTGGGAGTTTACTTAAATTAGATTTTGAATAATTGAAGTCAAATTTCAGATATTGAAGCTGTAATATGCAAAAATTAATCATTCACCACAACAAATACAAAAATTAATCTATAAACCAGTTATTTTTTAACTACTCAACCAATTCAATATAAATATAACTAATTGAACTGATTAAAATTTCAACCTCGTATTAGAATATTTAATCATTAGTCTGAAGTCTAAAGTGTACGGTACATACGGCAGTGAAGACTGATTGAGTCAGTAGCCGGTGACCCGAGTGTTGTGATAAAAAGTGCCCTACGCGCTTTCCTTCAGAAATACGTGGCATGTGGCAAGTGGAAGGACCACCGTACGAAAGCATAATAATTAAGCTTTATGCACTTGTTCTTTCCTGTCGAACCTACATTATTATATTCTAATCTAATCTCAGCTTATTCTATATATTATAATCTTTACTATTTTTTCCCAATGTATGATGTGACAGTGGTTAGTGGAAACTTCCTATTCATTGTAACTACTTTTAGACTGGCAATAAGCTAGAAGTAAAAGAATATGTTCACTATTCATCTTTTTCTAATCAAATCTAATCAAATCGAAGTATAAATAATTTAGACTAAAATAATCACTCTATATTTTACAGGAAAATAACTACACTACTCTGTGATTGCTTTTCGACGAAATTAGATCAATACAACAGAGTTTGGATTCTTATAAATTAGTATGAAATGAGATGATGAGTTAATAATTCATAATGAGTAATTTTAAAAAAATTATTAGACCTTTTTATGTTGAATATGTTGTTGTCCAAAAAAGGGAAAAAACACAAGCTGATATATGCACCTAAAAAACAAAATATAAGACAATTATACAATAAATTAAATCTCTCTTATTTTATGACACAGATATCTTATAATATACTATATAAGATATGGTTTAGTTTGAGTAGATTAAGATGAAATTATTATAGATATATTTTTAAAAAAAATATTTAATATAATTATATATTTAAAAATTGAATTTAAAATTGTTAATTTAACTAATAATAACTTCAAATGATACACTCATTTTTTATCAACTAATTTTTTTTTATCAAAATACACTCATTTAATGGTGTTTAACTTTAATTTAATGTCATTTTTGTCGTACACTACTGAAATAATTTTTTTTATTAGTGGATGTTTTCCTCCCAACATAATATTTAAGGATTAATTATGAATGAAACTTTAGATTACTTCGTTAAAAAAATACAAATTACTATTATTTAGGTTAATTATTGTTGTTATTGTATATTATAGATAAAAATATTAAAAATTATTAACACAAGTAATTTGATGTTTAAATTTTTTAATTAAAGTTTGAGGTTTAATTTCCTATTTCAGAGTAGAACCACAACTAAATATACTATTTCAAAATATATTAATTGGGTATAGAAAGATTAATTAAATATCAAACAGAAATGTAGATATCTCAAATATCTCCTTATTAAAAAATAAAAATAAAAATTATTATTAACTCCATTATACCGTACATGACAAAGTGCCATAGTAGTAATAAATAAATAACTTCAACATGTGTAAATGCAAAGATCGAAATAAATCCAGAGTTCAGAAAAGAACACATGGCGGTCACACTCAACTGTGAAACCATCAACATAGGACCGCAAGTTCTAGACTTCTAGTTCTAGTTCAATAGTTACCACACGCACTTTTTTAGTATTTTTTTCTTAGTCCTACAAACGACAAAACAAAAAACTAATAAAACAATATAATAATATACTACTAATAATGATAATAAATAAAATCTGCTACCCTTTTCTTCTCTCTCTTCTTTCTGCCCACCGCCACTTCCTCCTACCCAATTCCTCTGTCCATTCTTCATTTTCTCACTAAAATAAACGAAAAAAAAACATTTTTTTCTGCTTTCTCTGATAACCCTTTTGTTTCTCTCCTTGAATTTTGCATCAAGAAACTCAGTTCTCACTTCTCAGCATGGTTTCACTTGGAGCTATATATAGTGTGGCCTATGTGTTCATGCTTGCTGCTACTTTGGTCTTGGGTGGGGATATAGTTCACCATGATGATGTTGCCCCCAGAAGACCTGGTTGTGAGAACAACTTTGTTTTGGTACCAATTTTCTCTTTTTTATCTGTGTTCTTCACACGAATTGCAATTTAAAAATGTCATTCTTGGAGGTTTTTAACTTTTGATCTTGGCCTTGAAGCTTGCTTAGTGGGGGAAGTTCTGCAATAATGAAGGGATTTGGAAAACATGGGGAAAAAAATACTGTGTTTTTAAGGAAATGAAAATTGGAGAGTTGGGTGGGATTAATTTTGAAATATGAAAGTATATGTATGTTTTGTTTTTGATTTGAGTTTGTATTGTGGAAATATGATCTACACCTTCACTGATGCAGTGGTGTTTGTTCAATGCTTGCTTAAGTTTTACAGATTGCGTGTTAAATTGCTTTGAGCTGTCTTTTTTTAGATTCCATGCCACAGTGCTTATTTGTGTACTATGCTAATTATTTTTTTGCCTCATAATCATCTCATAGGTGGTGTGTTTATAGCTTTTGCAGCAGAGAGATCTACGTTTGATATGTGGTTAGAAGCTTAAGAGTATACTAATTTTGTGTAATACACTAATATCTTTTATTTGATATCTGATTTTTTTTTATCACTTCAAATTTCTTTTGCATTTGATTTTTGTCATGCAAACTTGCATCTTTGGCACTTGAGGTTGATCCAGGTGGAGTTGTTTTCTAGATACCACCGAAAGACCTGAATTTGTTTATATTCTTCTCCCAATGCTTTTACCCTTAACCTGTCCCTGTAAAATTTCTGCAGTTCTTTGCCCCTTTTTTTTGTTGATGATTAAACTTTGGTGGTTAGCTAAGTGGTGAAAATAGGGATTTTTTAAAATTTATTTTGTGAATGTACTCAAAATTTGAGTGTAGCCAGCTGATTGGGAACTGTATTTTATGAACTGGTTATGAAAAATCTTTTAGCTTATCTCTTCATAGTTTCCAGCAAACTGTTATGCAGCCTATTTCTATTTTCTTAAATTGTGTATTGTCATATATACACATATGTATGCATTTTTCTTTAACAGCTTTGATCAATTTCTTTTCTTCTGTTAGGTAAAAGTCCCCACTTGGATTGATGGTGTGGAAAACAGTGAGTACGTTGGTGTTGGTGCAAGATTTGGCCCTACATTGGAATCAAAAGAAAAACGGGCCAATCTTTCTAGAGTTGTCATGGCTGATCCGCCTGATTGCTGTACAAAGCCTAAGAATAAGGTATTTAAATTAATTATTAAGCTAGAAAACTTACCAAATGCAACTTTACTTGCATGTGAAGCATAATTGCCTAGATTGAAAGCTCATTTTTTTTTTTAAAAAAAAAAGTAATTTGTATTTTGTATTACTTTGTACTCTTGTTAGCTCACCAACGAGATCATTTTGGTGCACCGAGGAAAATGTAGTTTCACAACCAAGGCAAATATAGCTGATGAAGCTGGTGCTTCAGCCATCCTCATTATAAACTACCGTACAGGTGTTTGCATTTTCTTTTTAATGCTTCTTGAGATCTTGTAGTCTATTTCATTCATCACTTGTCCATTAGTGATTTCACAGTTAGAGTTGATTTTGGGGATGTCAGTTGCATATAATGCTAAATATATTTGTTCATTATTAGTTATTAGGGTATACAAAGAAAATTGCGACAAGCAGTTGAAGTAAATATTTCTTTTATATTTATATAATATAAAAATATTACACTGTATTTGTTTTGAGAAAGTAATGTATTTCGTTGCTATACAGAACTTTTCAAGATGGTTTGTGAAGAAAATGAAACTGATGTTGATATTGGAATACCTGCTGTCATGCTTCCACAAGATGCTGGATTGAACTTGGAAAGGCATATAAAAAATAACTCCAATGGTATGATTGACTTTCTCCGAGTTGTCTCTTGTTATGTAATTAGTTACGGCTTTTCTTTTGGCACAGGACAGTTTAATTTTTAAAATAAAGGCTTATATTTTATACCTGATGTGGACATGTGTCTTACTTGATATTGGTTGCACTTTTGCATGTACAATTCCTGCTCTTTAGTGTCCATCCAGTTATACTCTCCATTGCGTCCATTGGTTGATGTTGCGGAAGTGTTTCTGTGGCTTATGGCTGTTGGTACCATTTTAATTGCTTCTTATTGGTCTGCCTGGAGTGCTAGAGAAGCAGCAATTGAACAAGAGAAGCTTTTAAAGGTTACCTAGTTCCTTTTTTTCCCAACTTTACTCTCTCTCAATATAGTGAAAATAATAATATAAAAATGAGGAGCCAAACCAAAAATGCTGAAAAGACAAACACATTAAAACAATAAAGCTTTTGCTTTGTTTTCTACCAGTCAGGGAGGCTATAAAAAGGATTTTATTCTCTTTTTATCAGCAAGTTTTCCCCCCCTTTAAAGAAAACTCATTAATCTAGTTACTAATATATGAATTAACTTTTATACTTGTAGGATGCTTCAGATGACTATGCTAATACAGAAAATGTTGGTTCCAGTGGTTATGTGGAAATCAGTACTGTAGCAGCAATTTTATTTGTTGTGATTGCTTCTTGCTTCTTGGTTATGCTGTATAAATTAATGTCATTCTGGTTTGTTGAAGTTCTGGTGGTTCTCTTTTGCATAGGTGGGATAGAGGTGAGTTGTTCTTGGTCAATGTTTAGTTATTGTTTATTTTGAGTATTCCTTCATCTAATCTAGATTATAATCAATTTACTGATCAACCAGATTACCATGCTTTACTTATCATCATTTTCCAATTGTGGGGTAATGTCCTTTAGGAATTTAACTTCCCAACATTCACTTCTAGCTCAGGCTAATCTTGTGTGCTTGAATTCAAGCTTTTAAACTTATCTTCATTGGATGCAAATGGATGGAGACTTGAAAAAGAATGAAGAGAGAAGAAGAATAAGAGGAGGATGGAAGGGGGATGAAAATACTTGTGAATTTATTTATTTTATAATGGCCCGCCTTTGAAATCCTGAGGGTACTATGATTTAGTCAAATCATAAATCTTCAGAGACAAAAAGGGTCCCTTGTTATGGTTATATTAAATCCTAATTAAGTCATACAGCATTTACAATTGCACAATATGATGTACATCTAATTATGAATTCCCTTTGATTGATGTACAGTATTATATATATAGATCAGAACTTAAATATTTTTTTCACTCATGATTGTTTAGTAATCTTTGCATTAGTTATTACTTGGAGTTAAAGTCTATGAGTGCAGAAATAGCATGATTTTGTTGTCATACAACAGCTAAATCTATATATTCTTCATGTGCTTTCAGGGTCTGCAAACTTGTTTGGTGGCTCTGTTATCATGGTAAGTTTTTTACACACAAGGAAGGTGGTTGAATGAGCAAAGGATACAATAACTAATCTGCCAACTTTTCTTTTGTTACGGCTTATGAATTTGTAGCTTACCTGTTGAGTCATATATCTTGTTCTTTTGATAATCAACATTTTCATTGTAACTGAAAGAGGATATAACTACATTTGTTATGATCCAAAGATCATGTTGTGGAGCATACTTTATTTATGTTGTTAAATTATGATTAATTGGTTTGTTTATTGTTCATATAAGTGGTGGCAAATTAGGGTGTGAATTAATTGACATAGCCATCATTTTTTTATGTATACCTTCATAACCAAATGTAAAAACTTTCTATAAACGAAAGAGAGGAAACACAACTGAAATTGAAGAAGTTGATATTTTCAACCCAACTGAAAAACAGTTACAACTCTAGTATTTATACTAGAGCTAGGACAGGTGTACACAGCTGTCATTACAACTGTCAACTAACCCAAGGTTAGTTGAGTTAACTATAATAACTAACTATGCTAGACTGAAGTCAAAGAAAGGAGTAATTCTACTCTACTACTCTAGTATCCCGGCAAGCTCATGAGGGGTTGACAAAATCTTTGTTTACCACTCTGAGCTTGTCCCTAAACAGAGTAAAATTAGAGGGGGTAAGAGATTTGGTGAGGATGTCTGCATATTGGTCAAAAGCAGGGACATGAATCACTTAAATTTTCTTCTCCAGAACTTTTTCTCTGACAAAAAACAAAAGACAACTGGTGTAGTGTGTCTGACCTGTAATTCAGAAAGCTAAGTCTGAATCCAGGTAACTTCAGCAGTAGCAAGAGCCAAGCTTCTATACTCTGCTTCTGTGCTAGATTGAGCCACAACTTTCTTCTTCTTAGACCACCAGGAGACAAGATTAGGTCCTAGAAAAATAGCTGCCCCTGAAGTTGATCTCCTATCATCCGGATCCAAAGCCCAGTAAGCATCACAGTATGCTTGGACAGAGAAATTTGAGGAGCTGGAAGGCTGAAGTTTGAGACCAAGGTTAAGAGTGCCATTCAAGTACCTGAGAATTCTCTTAACAGCTATCGAGTGCTGTTCAGAAGGGTCTAACATAATACTCTAATAAAATGTAGCAAGACACACATATAGCTCTTTGTGAACATTGCTCGAAGATGTGTTTTATTTAATTCTTGCATCAACAAGTGTTTTTCCTGCTTTCTTTAGTCTCAACATTGCAATAAATCAATATTATCTGAAAAATAAATTAGTTCAGCTTGTAGTTTGTTGCTGTAGGGTTCATGGTTCATTGTTCATTCTATTGGTTTCTTTAGTTATGATATTGAAATTGACAGCAAAATACTTATAGTTTCAGATGGTTTCAACAACCCGCTCAAACATTTGTGAAGATACCCTTCTTTGGAGCTGTCTCATATCTGACAGTTGCTGTTACTCCATTCTGCATAGTGTTTGCCGTGGTTTGGGCAGTTTATCGCCGTGCATCGTTTGCTTGGATTGGTCAAGATATCCTTGTAAGAATAGTTTTATTACTTTTGCTTGTAAAATAAATCTATTAATTTTACTATATATCTTGTAAAAAAATTTCTTTACATTTTCTAATGTTTTATTATTTTCTATCCCTTTGGAATGGACTGGCTGGCATTTCTGATTAAAATACAGAAAATTGTGATACAATCATAAAAAATCCACTTGTTGCATGACTTAGATTTTGCTTTCCAACATTCAAACATAACTGATTTAAAACTGAAAATGTTCTTAAACTAGCGTGGAATCTGATACTCTTCCTCTGGTTGTAATTAAAATAAGGGAAAAATGAGTTTTGGTCCCTGTACTTTCAGTCAAACTTGGTTTTGTTCCCTTTACTTTAAAATTGATGAATTTAGTCCTTCAACTTAAGAAAATATGTGAATTTAGTCCCTCTTTCAACTTTGTAGCGGTCAACAACTGCCACTAAATGTTAAGTTTAAACACAAGGAGGGACTAAATTCACATATTTTCAAAAGTTGGAGGATTAAATTCACCAATTTGAAAGTAGAGGGATCAAAACCAAGTTTGGCTGAAAATATGGGGACTAAAAAAACTTTTTTCCCTTAAAACAATGACTGTAAGATACCACATTTGTGTTTTCAAATGTTTTGGTTTGGTTTACATATCATACAGATCCAATAACCAATTATTTATTGCATTAACACTATCTGCTAGTGTAGAATCATGAAGTAAGTATCAAAGAGGGCATTCTTTTGCTATTGATCAATGGAAACGTTTTGAAGAACAAAATCAAATTCCTAATATCTGCTTTATATAAGAAATTTGGCTGTAACTAATCATCAAAATGAAACATGGTCATAGATTGTTCTCGGCCCGTTAATATACCTGCTATTAGTTTCCTTTCCCATGATTATTATTTTTCTGCTTCATGTCAATGTTTTTCCTCTCTTGTCACTTAAAAAATCTATTTCTCTTAATAATACTTGTTCCCTTTTAATGTAGTTTTGAATATAAATTAAACTTCTGCCTTTAAGGATTTCTTACTAGTTATTATTATTAATACTCCTTATTTAAGATTGTAAGCGTTTATAGTATAAAACTTCCAAGAAATCAAGAGCCAGATTACTATTTATTTAACATGCTTACTTTTCTTTTTCTGCCTCCTGTCATTTAGGGTATCACATTGATAATTACAGTTCTTCAGATTGTTCGCATACCAAATCTCAAGGTAATTAATGATTTATAGTTGTTTTTTTCTCAGTCTTTGGTTTTTGAAAAAACTCGTCAAAGGCACTATGCCCTCATTTACTTGTTTGTGATACTCTTGAATTTAAGAATAGGAGTCACACATGGGGCATTTATATAATAGTTAAACTGACAGATCGTTGAAGAGATAGCTTTGCTGGATACTACTGAACTTTTATTATGAACAAAAACACCTACTGACTGACATATAACATTTTCTCTGAATCAGGTTGGAACTGTTCTTCTCAGTTGTGCCTTCCTATATGACATCTTCTGGGTGTTTGTCTCTAAACGGTGGTTCCATGAGAGTGTGATGATAGTGGTGAGTGTTTTAAAGAACAATCCCCCGTCTCTACCATTCTTCACAAAGCTTGATTTTGGCCTCATACATGATGCTGTTTTCCTGTTAAAATTATTATTCTCCATACAGGTAGCTCGAGGTGATAAGAGTGGAGAAGATGGTATCCCCATGCTTCTCAAGATACCACGTCTGTTTGATCCTTGGGGTGGTTACAGTATCATCGGATTTGGGGACATAATCTTACCAGGACTTATAGTGGCATTTTCACTAAGGTAGAATTGGAAGTCATAATACATCCTCTCCTACTCATCTTCCTTGCATTACTGATTTTTTTGGTGATAGAATACTTGACCACATTATTTCCTTGTAAAATGTTTTAAATAGATGGATAAGTAATGCTCTTTTATCATGTTAACAGTTAATGAACTTACTCTATTCATAACTAACTTTACAGGTATGATTGGTTGGCAAAGAAGAACCTTCGGGCTGGATACTTCTTGTGGGCAATGTCTGCCTATGGTTTAGGTATGAAATGTTTGTTCTAGGATAATTTTCATGATGAAATGTTTAAATCTTTGGACCTGTTAACTGTTATGTGAGATTCCACAAATATTATATGCTTGGCTACTCCAATAATATTCTAATAATTTAAGTAGGGCAACTCTAGGAAAGTGGCTTAATATTGCTGCACACTTTAACTTTTAAGTGTGTCAACTTAACATGTTAGTGGTGTCTTTGGATGGTAGCAAGGGTTTAAAGAAGGTGTTTATCTCTATTTTAATGTATGCAGTACTGCAATCTAATATGTTTTCAATTTACTGTTTCGCATTAATAAGGAACCAATGGTACATCACTTTAACAACATTAACTCATTAAGAAATAAGAACCCCACTGCAAATCTGTTAGCTTGCTTCTTTCCTATATTCCTATCTTCAAATGTCGAAGTGACTGGGCTTTGTCCTTTACATCATTCCTTGAATTTTGATCTGTAGGTCTCCTCATCACATATGTGGCTTTGAACTTGATGGATGGGCATGGTCAGCCAGCTTTGCTTTATATAGTCCCATTTACACTAGGTAAGTATAATTTATCAGACTCAGTTAAATCTAATTTACAAACACAAGATGGCATGCTGGTGCCTGGTATGTAATCTTCACAGTTCATACTTCCCTCCGTTCACAAAAATACACCTATTGGGGCCTCTGCTTAAACATGTTAGACAGTTTACAGCAAATATAAACTTTTTGTATGTAGTACAAAATTTCATATATGTGGGGCAAAGCATTAAAATCATTTTGCTTAAAATCATTTTGACAGACTGTAATAATATTGATCGGTCCATGTACAGCTGACATTGCTTGGGTAAAACTTTGATGTTGGGCTACCAGCCCAAGGACTGACATAGTAGACATTTAGGTACAGCATGACAAAATCTGGTCCTTTTGCTGCAAACCTTATTCTGGAATCATAAATGCAGGCACCTTTTTGTCATTGGGAAAAAAGAGAGGGGAGCTCAAGATTTTATGGACAAGAGGGGAACCAGAAAGGCATTGTCCTCATATCCAAGAGGATAACCAATCAATTGACAGCCACCATTGATGGGCACTTCAGCAGCAGATTTGTACCCTCCCAAGTATTAGTTTATAGAAGAGTGATAGGGTCTCTTAGGACATTATGTAACATTTGTAACTTTGTTGTAACAGAATTTCAGCCAAATGGTATGACAGCATAGACTTAAAAGTTAAATCAGCAGCTAAGACATGAGAGATATATCACCCAATTGTTCTGATATTCCACGGGATTCACCAATCTGTGTATTGTAACCTTATTTTTTGTGAGATAGAAGATGAAGAATCAATTTCCTGGTTGATGATGGCTTTGCATCAAGGAGAGTTTGATCAAAAACCATGTCTTTACCAAGTAAATGCCAAGAAGCAAAGTGGCATGCTTAGGAAACTCCAATCATACAAGGAAGGACTGTTGAAAGGCTGCTAACACTGAGAAGCTGCTGTTTACTATATATAGCCATAACTTGTGTTTGTATTATTATTATTAACTACTGTTATTATTGTAGTATACTTGTATGAAATTTGAACATGAAGTTAGCTAAATTTTAATTTCTACAAGATTTTTCATGTTATCAGTTTCCTTAAATATTTCGAGATTGAGAGGAAAGACATGGATTTGTCAATGTCGTATGGCATATGAGGAAAGTCTGACTCAAAAAACTAATCCATTAGGCTTAAGTATTACATTAAGTAATTTATTTTAAGATTCCTAACATTTCTAGATTCAATGAATATGTAGTTTAAAAATTTAAGATTCCTAAAATTATTGTTAAGAGATAATAGTTTTAAAAAGTTTTAGAAAAATATATAATACTAATTTTATCCGAAAACAAAAAATTCTAATTTGCCCTAAAATTATATCAACCAATTTTGAAATTCAAATCCGTCAAAATCAACTTCAACCTAAATTAAATTAGGTGAAACGGAATGGATCATGAACACCACTAACTTTTCTAGTTCAAAGTGAGGGCCATGTACAGGGAAGTTCTGACTAAATCAAGAAAAACATATCCAAGGGCATGTTCGGCCAAAGGGAATTCGAAGGGACTCATATTTGTCCCTATACATTCCATTATTTGCATGGTACAACAATAATTGTGAATCTTCTTTAAATATCTTATTAATTGGATAAAAAGTATTGATTTTTTTTTATATTTTCAAGACATTAAACATGTTTGTTCATTTAATTCTTTCTTTATAAATATTAGAAAGATCAAAAACGAAATGGTAAGAGAATATGACATCACTTGCAATGACCATTTTGAAAAGAAAAAAAAAAGAAAGAAAAGAAAATCACATAGTAAACTCAATAAACCGAATTTCATGCGTTATGTTAAGTGAATTTTACTAGCGAAGCAGTGAAGATTAATCCTATCCTTACCCCACACCAAATGTCCTATAAAAAAAATCAATGTAATACAAATAAATATGCAAAATTACAAAGGCACAAAAATAAAGGTATACTATTGCATACAAACTAGGAGCTTTTTTTTTTTTACCTAAGAGTACAAGAGTCCCCAGAATAAAATTGCGCACCAAAAATGAACTGCAAAGAATAGAGTAAAACATCGGAAGTGCAAAAAAAGAAAAACAACTGACATGCAAAACTTTTCTTGCTCTTGCCAGCATCTCTCAAAATTGTTGAAGCCTCTGGTAAGGATTCATTTCCATAATTCCATTCTAAGTCCAGTCCTGAAGATGGAAAAAGAGATTTAGTGAGTTGTGAATAACACTACAAGAGTTGAAATGGGAACGATTTTGGAGCATATTTTCTATCTTTAAAAGTGCTTTATTACTAAGGAGAATGATAAGTAGTTCCCTAAGGACACTTAACAACACTAATTAAAGAATCAAAAGTGAAAAGTTTTCATAAGAAATGGCAACATTTAATGTCATCACTAATCAATGCATCCTTAACATCATTTGTAGTAAAAGCTTTTTATTTATTGATTTCTTAATCAGTGTACATCAGATACTCATTAGCAAGACTAGGGATGGCAATGAATTGAATCAACTCAAAAATAATTTGAAACTCATTCGATAATCAGCTTGCGGAATTTGATTCATGAAACAAATGAGCTAAGCTTGAGCTAAAAAATGAACTTGTTAAATATTAACGAGCTAAGTCGAGCTAAACTGAGCTCGACTCAACTCGACTCATTTCCAGCCCTAAGCAAGACCCTATGCACCAACACTGAATGAATTCAAGCACAATTCATATAAATACAAAACAGTCAGAAATTATGGCACTCACAAAAATAAGGTGAGCAGAAAAATCTCGGGCAATAATAGCACATCATCGTTTCACAGCAGGATTAGCTAACAGACTAACAGGCATCACCAAGTATATATATAAAAACTTCGTACCCAATTACCCGGAGGCTCTTCGCTATGCGAAGGTATGGGGGAGGGATGTTGTACGCAGCCTTACCCTTGCATATGCAAAGAGGCTGTTTCCGGATTCGAACCCATGACCAACAAGTCCCCAAGGCACAACTTTACCGCTGCACCAGGGCTGACCCTCATCACCAAGTATATATATAATAAGAAAAAAATAATGAAACTATAAAACTGAATTCATGTCACCAACACTAACAAAAAAAATGCAGAAGATGCCAAAAGAAACTAGAGTGGAGAAAGGAAAAAGAAAAGAAATTTTTTATCACAAAATACAAATTATTTTTTAAGTTCAGTTAGAAAGCATATGATGGATAAGGAAAAATACTGTGACACAAGGCGAAAACATACAAGCTTGTCGCCTTAGAAAACCATCTGTAGTAAAAAGCATTGTCTTCCGTTCTTGCCCTGAAGATAAAAGTTCTTGCATTCTTTCTGGCCAGTCAGAATTTAATCTGCGGGCAAAATCTTCCACTTCCCTGCATCAAAAGGTACCACCCAAATAAAATATTAGGGTGCATCATACCATCATCTTAAAAGCACTCTAGTGTAACTACCATGCAACCATCTCTTTATATCAAAGAGATAACTTTGATTACCTAAAATGAAAAGGTAAAAAAACATGGAAGGTAAATAGAGTCATGAACATTGCCACTAGGCTTAACTCAAGTGTGCAGAAATCATAGGTTCCACTCCTTGAAAACCAAAAAGATATAAGAGTTCAAATCATTCCAGGGCCTTGTCCTCTGTATATGCAATAGTCCATATAAGATCTCTTCAGCAATGTGGCTTAATAATCAGAAAAAAAGCTAGTGACTTTCAAGAGCAACTATGCTATACAAAATAGATTTGAAAAACATTACAATACAGTAAGCATTGAGTTAGAAAATAATTCCACCTGTCAATTTTTTCCTTTAAAGCAGGATCAATCTCATCATCTATATCACCATCATCAAACTCAACCTTAGGAGAAAATGTGTCATCTTCTGCATAGGGTAAATATGAGGTCTCGCTAATTCTCTCAGCTTCAGAACTTTGATGTCTGATATCATGGCCATTTACCTCCTATTATAAGAAGAAAAAGTCAATAAACACTTCAACATTTTGGTGATAAGACCATAGCCATGTTCATTCAAAATGAACAGTGCCAAATGATTTAACTTTTAAAACCACCTTTTTGTTCATTTCAGATGCCTCCTTCAGAGAAGAGTTCTTCTGTTGCTCTTTTTTCCTCCGGTTCTTCTTTTTATTCTTTGATGTTTTAACTCCCTTTGGATCTGCGACAAAATTCTTCGCCTCCAGTAAGAAATTCAAAAGCGGAACTGAAGAAAAATATAAAAGGACTATAGCTCTCAGACAATTCCTCTCTAAAAGCATCAAAAAAAATATTTCAAAAAGCATTTAGTAATGCTACACATCCCAAAAGTCATATCAAAACTCTTGTTCTAAATGATGTGACAAAATAAGTGCACTGTCACAACATTAATGAAATTTGGCACCGAGAAAATAAAAAATTATACATATAAAGAGTTAAGTCAATTCTGCTCGTAAATATCTTTATTTATTTGTTTTTCTAATTAAAATTATTTCAAAACATTACAATTCACAATATTTCACAACAGTTTCATAAACTTATGAAGTCAAATTTTACAGGCATGTTTAAATATTTCTTATATCAATTTACATGAAATTTTGTTAAAGAGGGGCAAAATGTTTGTCGTATAAAAAAGGAGACAAACTTTAGCACTCTTCTTGCCTATACTACTTCAGCTTGGCTGTTATAAACTTTGTTGGAGACTAGCAACAATTTATCATCTAAAAATGCTGCCCTTAATCTCTCAAATTTAGAAAGTCATCATCTTTACCTACATACCATGCATAGTGGACAGTTATCTGTGCATCCTAGCATTCAGAATTACATTGTGAATATGAAGGAACTTATTGCCCAATTGGATAATGGCCCAAGCCAATTCATCAGCTCATCTAATGGTTCAGAAGGGATTTCTTATGGCCAACGAGTAACATTAAATAGAAAGTCCTCACCAATTAGGAATGAGAAAAGTACACATTTGATCAATCTATAGACAGAAAAACATGAAGTGAATACATAGAAAGGGAAGATTAATATTTTCAATTTACCTCCATCATTTCCATTAATAAAAGACAAAAGGTCATCAACAGAACGTTCATCCACATGCTCTTCTTCAACTTCAACATTCTGAAACATGCAAACAGATTGATTCTTATTTAAGTCAAAATTTATCTACAACTTAGAAATATAAAATGAAGCAAGAACACATCAGCACCAGTGTTGTCAATGGTAGGTGGTGCATCTTTGAAACAGAAGCAACAGATTAGAAGTTACTCGTGTTTGACAGCTTTGGTAGAAGAGGCAAAAAATTTGTGCGGCCAAACCCAAAACGATATATAACTACAAGGATCAAAACCTAAACTTGTAAAATTAAGGATCAAAAACCAAACTATTAAAAATATAGGGATCAAAACCAAAATCAAGGTGAAGTATAAGAACCAAAAATCTATTTAAAGTTTAAACCATAAATTTTCTCCTCATATTTATGAATCTCTTCTGCCAAAATAAATTTACATTTTCTCCAACATTGTTACGCTGCTTCCAAAATGGTGACACTATGCAATCTTCCATAAAACTATGGAAGTTAATGCAAATATGCAATAGACCACTGACAACACTGATCTGTACAGTTTTTATCAATAAAAGTTCAATCAGAAATACCTAATTAAGGAATATGGACTACAATTGACACTGACAGTGTGACATATAAAATGTGCTGAAGATGAAAGTAAGAAACAATTTGGTGGTACCTTTAACCTTCCGCGCTCTTTTAGTTCTTTTCTCTTTTTGGCATACAAACGGTTCAAAAGTCTGATCCTTGGGTCGGCAGTTATATTTCTCAAGGGCTCCAACTTTTCTTCCTGGATCAAAAGAATGCGTGAGAAATGAAAATAGAAAATCCAAAAAGATATAATTGGCATACAGAGTTCTCACAAGCACCAGACACCTCTGTAAGATCATCAGGCAAATGAAATATATCACGTATCTCCTCTGGTGTTTTCCCTTCAATTATTCGAGCAAGTGCACGACTGGTAAGATCAACCAAAGGTTTTAACTGAAGGCTGTCTGCAGCAGATGTCAACTCACAAAGCCTCTCCGTGTCTATCCTAACAAATTTCTCATCATAAGATTTACGTTCCTATAAAACGAATAGTCCACAAGTCAAATACCTTTCACATTTATTGTTCAGGCTTGGATCATCTTGTCAAGTATGAAAATAATAACAATACAAGAGCATTGGAAAAAAGCAGTCAAACCTTGTTTGAGCGGCCTGGTACTTGATGAAAACGACAATAGTCGAGAATTAAGCTCAACATGGCAGGACTGACTTGTTGAGGAAGACATATTGCACAATTCTTGGAAGATCCCATGCCTTTTTGTATTATTTCTTGACATATCAGTGGGGAAAACATTGCAATTTCTTGTTCCACTTGTTGGATTGAATCATCTGAAGTCTGAAGCCATACATACGGCTTCATCATCTGAAAATACAAACAAAGAATAGTTTCAGTTTCAACGTAAGAAAGTAACCAATGCAAGGTCTTGATTCTCTGGTAGGGAAGTTTCCTAGCATTAATTTTTTTTTTGGTGAATTTCATTGCATTAAATTAATGAATAACAATTATGATATTCCAGACAAGACAAGTACACAACATAAAACAATCATAGAAAAATTGGAATACAAAAGCTATTAAAGAGACTACCCATCTACACTAAGTTAATTCACTGATTCAAGGAGAAGATAATGCACAGAGTTGTATGAGCCACATGCAAGTCTAAGGCTTTAAAAGAATATCGAATGTTTTAAAAGAATATCTAGAAAGAGAGATTCACCCCTGAAACTCCCTGTTATTAAATTGATGGGTCACGCATGTGCACGCTGTCAATTTTGAATCCACAATCCCTCCAATCTCCATCATCAAAGAGATTGAAGAGAAAACTAAACCAGAGAGTCATTACAATGCTAAAACAACTCATTTAAAACCAAACACTCGAAAACAGTTTGTATTCACATAATCACAATTCACACCAAATAAACACATAGTTTCATATGCAATATTTGAGAGGGTATTGGGATTCAACTGTGTAGAGAAAAAAATGGCACTAGACCTATTGAAATTATTGAATAAAGAGTAATTTCAATAATGTACTAAATATTACTGGAAATAGATTAACAAACCGTATACAAGAGAATACATAATTAATAAATAAAGGTCAAAGGAATAAGTTAACAGTTACTACCAAAAGCAAAAAAGGAAGCAGTACAACTCAAATGAAATATTGGGCCACAGCCTAGATGGTTTGAAGAAAAAAGTATATATTCTCTTATACAAAAAGGTAGCATACCTCAGGTTTAATAACTGCCAAGTCAGTTTCTGACATCTGACAACAATTCGAAAATACAGGGATACTGGAAGTTTCTTTATGGTGCAAGGAATTCCTGATTTAAAAAATTAAACTTCAAATCCAAACAACCACTTAATATGTCCACCTGTCAAAGGACTTCTGCCTTCAGGATGATGTTACTCGAGCAACATTACTCAAATGCACAAGGTCCACGGGAGAATTTGCAGTGTTACACAAACCTCTATCACAATATTTCAACCAGTAAGTAAAACAGGCGAGACCTTGCCAAATAGCAGAATGAAGAATGATCTGGAACCTCTCAAATTCAAAAAGAAAGCTGCAAAGTTAAGGATAAGAAGTCAATAACTGCAGTAGATGACAATATAGAAATGAAGAGCAGACAAATATATACTACCCCAATATTAAGCATGACCAAAACACAAGCATTAGCATATTTTATCAAAGTTTGCCAACACCAAATGCATACAAAAATATATTTGTTCACTATACCTTATTCATAAACTTGTAAATTGTAATAGTCTAGAATTGTGTAATTCTTCCTAAGAAGTATTTTCTAAGTTGTCTGTTTTTTACTTTAAATCAACCTACTGTATTAATTTCTATGGACAATCGGACATTAATTAGTGAACCATCAGCAGCAACCTCCTACAGCCAAAAACTGGTCTATGAAAACCCTCTTTTTATTGGTGTGGTTTCAAACAACCAAACAAATATTAAATTAAATTAAAAGCTATTTACACCTATCTGTAACTGAATTATTGCAGGAAAATTCATAGTATTATGCTAAAAGCATTCATACATTGAACTTCGACACCAAACAGCATTATCTAATATACAGTTACCACACATTAGCGAGGTTCAATGCAGCATCTTGCACCAATAGCCAAGAAGCAGCCTCTCAAGTAAGGCTTTAACTTCTCAGAACAGCTCTAGCAAACTACTTAAAACTAAATGGCTATTACTTGCGTTAAGAATTCAACAAATGTAAGATTTCAAATTACAAGCTTTTCTTTACCTTCACAGTTCACAATAACCCCACTTCACTGATGATACTCACAAGTACCAAACTAGCTCTAATTCTTACTTGGCTGGCATTATCCAACTAATATTATTTTAAATTCACACCCAAAACTGAAAGAAAGAAAAAGTCAAAAATCAGCAGACAAATCAACTGTCTTTTTTATTACAATTTTTTTTAAAATAATTTACTAACCTAAAAATTGAGTTTTTTTATCATTATTTTTCCACGGAAATCGGGAAACAAATACTTTTTTTTTCTGGTTGAAGGACATCCTATCACACCATAGTACCAATCTGTCATACGCATTCCCATGCTCATTTATGAAGTGAAAAAGAGTTTAACTTTATCACTTCTGCAACCTCGAAAATATCACACAGATTTCACAAGTAAGCAAAATAAATTAAAGGAATAACAACAAAACAACATAAGAGTGTGCAAGCATGATTTTTATTGAGAAAATCACATTTTGAAGATGACCCACAATTCTCCAACACGAACTTAGGGGAATGAAAAACGAATGAACCGTTCAAATCAAATGTAAGAATGAATCCATACATACCTGAGAAATGGATTTGCAGAGTTACAAAACGAAGGGAAACAAAGAGAAGGAGAAAAATGGAACTTAGAAATTTTTTGTGACTGACAAATTTTTCACTTTAGTGGTTTGTAGTTGGAATCGTTGTCGATGTCAATGACAAAGTGAATAATATGTGATGAATAAGCACGATGGGGAAGTAAACGACGCCGTTCACGACTGAACCCGATTAGGTTTGTTAGGTTAAGGCCCATACCTAATGATAAGTAAGGAGCCTTGGGCCTTCGGGCTCGATGGGGGGCTCTTAAATTACACATGTCTTTTAATTAAGAAAATTGTTTAGGTCTCTTTTCCTTTAGAAAAACGGTTTCCTTTGAGTTTGAGCTTTAATGAAATTATATATATCTTTCTGAAATTTAAGAAAATTATAAACATTTTTTTCTATTTTTAAAACCTACACAAACTTTTTAAATGTCTTCTAAGAATTTGATAATAACAAATCATGTATATTGACAATTTTAATTAAAAAAGATTAAAATATGTTTTTCATTCTAAAAAATATGAATGATATTTATGGGAACAAAAAAAAATATATATTTTAGTTTTTTTAATTAAAATTATCAATACACATGACTTGTTATTGTCAAATATTTAAACAACATTTAAAAAATTTATGTAAGTTTAAAAATAAATAGGAAACATATATAATTTTCTTAAATATCATGAAAGACATATGTAGGTTTTATAAAAAAAAAACATGTGTAATTTCTTTAATTTTAGAAAAAGTAAGTGTGATTTAATCTAATAATAATAATATAAACGTAGAGGTAATATTAAAAAAGAAAAAAAAAAGGAGAGGGAAGGGAAGGGGGGATTATTTTTCTTTAGCATAATACATGAGAATTTGTTAATATTTTAATTTTTTAAATTTAAATACTACTTTTTATCTAGAAATGTAGTTTATAAATTTTACATGAGTGGTAGTTTTAGCCAACTCAATATATCCTTTTGGGATAAGTTGATGGGAGCACATACTTCTTAAATTATTATAGGAAAAAATCTTTTCAAAATTGAAGTGGAGAAAAGTGTCAAGTCAAACTTTAAATGTTGTGGTTACCGTGGAAACATATGGTCAGGTTGTTGGTAAAAGAAAAACTAGTTTACTTACCATGAAAGACCGATTGAATACTATGTGAAAACCTATATAGAGGGAATAAATGTGGTTGATGTTAGCAATGACTCCTTTATAGTAATTTTTTATTTGGTAAGAAATAGAGAGAAAGTATTTGAAGGAAAGCCTTAAATGATAGTTGATCATTATCATATAGTTAGACTACGGTCGTTGGATTTCAAACCATTGAATATGAAGGTTAACAATACCTTAGTTTGGATAAAGATCTCGTTTTTAGAGTTAGAGTATTATGATGAAAGTGTTCTTGTAGCTTTAGCTTCAGCAGAACAACGACCCGTGAGAATTGATATTTCAACCATGGATGCATCATAAAAAAAGTTAGTCAAGGTGTGTATAAAAATTGACTTTAGCCGAATGGTGGTGGGACAGGTTTGGTTTCACAATCATAGATTCAATGTTGAGTATGGAGGCCTTTATCTAATTTGCAAGTGTTGAGGATTCAATGGACATATTATAAAAAATTTCCCAAAAAAGGAAAACGAATAAGCAACACTACTGGAAAACTTCATTAACGATGGCAAAGGAACACTAAATGCGATGGGAGAAAATTAGTATGCAATCCTTGCATGTATACAAATCAATCACGTGAATTGAGAGAATAATGACTCTTACAAGAATAGATTAGTGATTAAAGTTGTTAAAACCAGATGGACTAATCGGTTAAGTTCGATTTATCTTGACTTATCTCTTAAACGGATCAGCTCACTTAAAGTTGATTTTAGAAAAAAGTGATCCAATTCGATAGTTTGTCCACCAATGCACCTAAAATTAATATATATTTAAATATATATAATTCAATAAAAAGTCAATTTTTTTAGAAAAAAATTGAATAAATTTAAAAAATATTAGTTAAATTAAATCTTTCACTGGTCACACACCACAATAAAATAAGATATATTATCACATATTAACAGTCTAAAACTATAATACCAAAAATCTTTAAAATAGTATTCAACAAAACACTAAATAAAATAATGATGGACAATATTACAAAATATTAAAAGTGTATTTTAGGTGAGTTTCATTTTATTCCAATCAAAATGAACAAAATATTTTAAAGTCTTAAAAAAATATTATAAAATACTAATAGATTATTTTTAGGTAGGTTAGATGGATCGTAGGTTCAGCTCATGCGACTCGGGACAAGTTTTGAAAGGCAAATGCAATTTTTTTTCTTTTTCTAGGCCTAACCTTACTTAGAACCCATGGTGGATGGAGTTAGCTTATGGGTTTAGACCCATTTTGATGACTTTTTCCGTAATGACAAAAAAAAGATGTAAGGAAAATCTACCCAAAGTAAGACAAAAGGCATGAACTTTGGAGCAAATGGAGGTAGGAAGACAATCAAAAGTTAATGAAAATATACTTCAAGCATTAAATGGCCAAAATAAGAGGAAGGATTTAATAAATAATATAACAAATCGGGCATTTAATCCTAGTAGTATGAAGAGGCTAAGTAAATCGAGTAAGATTTGGCAAAGGAAAAAAAATGGATTCTTAGTTAACAAAATATAGTAACCAAGGCAACACCACACGGTGTGCAAGCTTTTTATTAAAAATGTGCATTTTCATTTAATTTTTCATATAAAATAGTCTAATTTGGGACCCATAACAGTGACACATTTGTGTAAGGACATATGGATTGCATCAATAATTGGTTAATCTACCATGGAAGATCCTGCAACCAAGAAAGAGATGGACATGGTTGAATAAACTCCCATGGTTAGGTCATCATCAACCCCCCCTCCCCCCCGCAGCAAAGTTTTGGGAGAATGAAAGTTATTCTATAATAACAGTATAGCAAGCTTAAGGTCACTTTACAATACACGGTCCTTCAAGCAAGTAAGATGTTTCATCTTCTATTCATTTGGTGGACTTTATACTTCAAGGTATTATCTTTTTATTTTTTTGGGATAGTCATTATTATTATGTGGTAAGAGTTTATACAAGTCTAGTTTACTTAATAAGGGGTCAATTGATGGATTACCCAAACTAGTAAGCCACCTACTTTGTAAACCATTACCATTAATAAAGTTATGTGTCTTCTTAAAAGTTTCACATAATTTGTTCATTTTAATTTTGACTATTTATGAGAAGGTGTTTTTACCATTTATAATGAGACAATAGTCAATATTTATTTATCACATTCTCATATAAAAATAAATCTTTCACTAAATACATTTCTTCTTTCTCTTTATGTGTGTATGTGTATGTGTAATTAACATACATTTAGTGATGACAATCTAAAGTAATTATTCGCATTTAGTCTTTATTTTAAAAAATTAAAAATGTTAAATTATTTATTAAACCTTGAGTTTAAAATCCAAATGTGTTTTGAATTAAGTTTCTAATTATACTTTTAAGGAGGGAACTCAAGAGTGAACGCTTGAGGGGAGAAGTGAGTGTGACATGTCATAAAAACACATCTTCTCAAAATGATGGAACATAGACTCTTGTGTTACATATGCTTTCGTACATTCCTTTTTCACAATCGTTTCATACAATTAGGTAATTTCCAAGTTGAAAGAGTGAAACTCAAGTAGAAAAACATTTTGATTTTAAACTCAAGGTTGAGTATGAACAATTTGTGGAACCCCTTAATTATTGAGAAACAATGACAAATAACTACTTGTACAAAATTTGGCTAGATATTTTGTTTGAATAATCTTTTGACATGAGCAACTCATGAGAACAAGCTAGGATGAGTACAAAATCAACACTTGGTCATCATTGGTTTCCATGAGCTCTCATAGTAGTTCATTCGGAGCAGCAAAGAGTTTTTTTCTTCCATTCACTACTTTATGGTGAATGTCAACATTTGGAGTCGGAATCACCTTCTTGTTAAGCCTCACCTCACTTTTTTCCTCTTTTATAATACTTACACAGTTACACTATTTTCTCAACATTAGAGCAAAATGAGTCTAAGCTTCTACCTCTCCCCTTTCCCCTCCCCCTCACCATTACCTTTCTGCCTCTCTTATTTCCCAACTTATATCCCAGCATATAATTAAATATGGAGCTTCATTGATATTGCAAGAATGTTGGAATATTCCTTGCCGAAATCCTCTAAATTGTTGAGGACATGTTTAGATAGGTAAAAGTATTAAAACTTTGGGAAATACCTCTCCGAAACATTAAGTTAGGGTACCACTCATCTTGGCTAAACATAAGTTGTAAAAAGCTCCACAAATTATATGTTAACGATTGCCCTCATTTGACAACATATCTAACTGTCCCAACTTGGTGTAATTGTTTAAGTCTTTAGTAGTAGATAATTTATTGAAACTTATGGTGAACACAGTCCAAAATAGTAGATCACTGAAAGAAATAATGGAAGAGGAAACAAAGTACTTTGGAGACTTCAAATTTTAAAACTTTTATCAATATGTTACACAGGGATTGAGACTCCAAACATTATTTGTTGTGTATGAATAATTTTTGTATGGATATTTTTTTTTAATGAGCCACATAACCATCTCGTCCTGGTTCTCATCATCATCAAAGAACATGAGAATTTTCTCTAAACTAAATAGTTGAGCGGTTTTTGAAATTGCTCAAAATTAAACCTCGAGTCAAATTAAATTGTGTTTGAGTCTCAACTCTTTCAACTTAATTATTCTTCAACTAAAACGTATTTTGACAGCTCTAGTCATTTCAAGAATTCTTAACTAGAATCTTCATACACTAATAAATGTTTGACAACAACGCACACGCACACACGCAAAATTACATATGTACTCCAGACATTTCATTGTATGTTCTTGCCATGTAACAAGTTAATTAGCACAAACATTTGATTCATAAATCATCTCTCTTGAATCCACATACACTATCAAAAACTGTTTAGAACATTAATTGGATTAGGATAAAGTATTTTAAATTTGTATTTTGAATTTATACTACTTCTTTTATATACTTTTCCTAAACATTCACTAAAATCTTAAAATTACTTATAAAATACAATTTTTATAACATTTCTACACATTTTTTCTTTTGTCTCCTCATCGAGACAGCATGAAAAATAAATTAAGGAAAGGTGTGAAATTTAATTTGATTAATGTATGAAAGTTGTATGGTCACCTAAAACATTACCTTGACAAGTTCTTCAAGGTTTCAACTACTCCAACTAACAAATTGATTCGATTCTATGGACCGCCAACGTTATCCATCTTCCGATTCACTCCAAAACCACCAAGTCATAGTCAATTTTTAATGACCCGTCTAATATTTAATATCAATGTCTATCTAGCTATGTGAGGCTTGCTCCTGATTATATAGATAACCTTTATATCTTATACTTGTCGAGCTGTTTTATATTTTTCCTCCATTGTCGTCCCCACTCCATGTACTTGTTTAGAAACAGATTAATTTCTAAAAAATAATTATATATATTAAAAACAAGTAATTGTTTTTTCTATAAATTTTTAAAAGGGTTAGTGTGCGTTATGAAGTTAATTAAGAGTAAGGTTTGCCACTAGTTAGGGGCAAAAGTTCCTTTTAGAAATGTGAAATCTTGCTTCAAAGATCTCCTGTTTTTCGGTTGGCACAACTCATCATCAGTCATTAGCCATCACAGTATTGCTTACGTACTTACCTAATGGGTTAATATGCATAAAAAAGAAGTTAAGAATAAATATTTGTATCATAATTTGGTAACCTTCATCTTAGGAACGATCAAAGCAACTAAAACTAAAACTTTACCGAAGCAAAAATGGTAGGACCAGCCCCATTTGCAGCTGAAACCGACCAACTAAAAATGGTACGCAATAAAGATTTTGCTGGTCATCGAACATGAACCAATTTATACTTGATTATGCTTGCGGGCCTTGCTCCTCTAGTCATCAAAACAAAGCAGCCTACCTCAACCACATTTTACAAATTAACATGTTATGTTGATACAATAAATTAGTTTGTTTAAGTTTATTTTTTAAAATTAAGTATTTTTTTTAATAAAATAAGTAATTTTATGATTTTTTTATGTGTTTGTCTAAACTATTTTTATTTAAAGTAAATTTTTTATTTTATTTTATTTTTTAGAAAACAAATTTTATCTACTTCTCTAAAAAATACTTATATAAAAAACATTTTTATAAAATTATTTTTTTAAGTTTAAATAAACTGGCCTAATAAGTATTGGTTTAGCTCATTTTACAACTTTTTTTTCTTTCACTTTTTATAATTTTAATAATATTTTTAAAATAAAATTATTAATTTTGGTAAAAAAAAAATTGTTAAGCAAACATGTGTGTTAGCATATGTTTGGAAATGTTTGTTTTAAAAAATAAATACTTTTAAAAAGTTTAGACAATTGAAAAAACAACTAAATTAGTCGATTAAATTATGCTTCACACATGTGTACGTCCAATTCTTTTAAAGAAAAATGAAAACGACTTCTTGGAGTAAGTTATATTCATAATTTAGTGTTAATATATCATTACAATTTAAACTGTTATTTTTTTAGAAAGCAATTTATAAATATTTATTTTAATGAAATAATTATTTATTTGAAAAGGTTTAAATTCAGTAAGTTTGCCATAAACAAAAAAATAGATTATAAGCTTTAATTTATATCGGTTTATTTAAAACTAGAGAAAAACATGCATTCCGTCTCTAACTGTTTTTCATTTTTTTTTAAATAAAAAGAAATATAGTAGAAGTTAGTGGTTGGTTTATGAAAGTAATTATAAGGATAAAATATTAGGTTAATTTGTTTAAATTTATTTATTGAAATAAATACTTATTTTAATAAAACAAATATTTTTTTGTTTTTTTAGTGTGTTTGTCTAAATTATTTCTATTTTAAAAAATATTTTTCTGCTGTAAATTCTATAAGTTCCTTAAAAAAATTATATAAAAAACATTTATTTTAAATTTTTTTAAAAAATTTAAACAAATTCACCTAATGATTTATGAATATATATAATTATAAATATAAAATTAATATAAATATGTATACCAAAAGCATCTTATTTTCTTTCCATATAGTTATAGATTTTAAGCCATTCAAACCAGGCATGGGGTACATGTAATTATGTAAACATGGAGTAGTAGATAGTAGACAACAGTAAATATTCAGAACTTGGAATAAAAAGCTCAAGACAAATGAAAAAGAGTGACAGATTATTGTGGCTTTTCATTATTCCCAATACGTAACTAAGTATTTAAAGTTTGGTAAAAAAAAAAAAAACTATGTAATCACATAACAATAATGTAACGTATTTTGTTCCCCGCACTCTTTCTTTTTTACCAATAAGCAAAATATCCCAATTCAACTCCCCGTTCTCAAATTTAATAGTAATGTTTTTGTTAAATAAATCACATAACAATAATGTAATCATGGATAAAGATGGTTACTGTTTAGACAACACATTTTATATGTATTTTTTTTATGAATCTTATTTACAGTATTCTTAATATATTGATTAAGAAATTTTTAAAAAAATATTTAATATAAAAATTATATGAGAACATAGAAAATAATTATACATCCCAATAAAATCTTTTTATTGTATTTCCTTAATATCTTTGACATTGGTTAACATTGTTTTTTTTATTAGATAAATTTTTGTTATAAATTTCATCTGTCTTTTCGGTTTTCCTTGATTATTGATCTACACAATGTAAGTCACAATCAACGCATGACAAAAGTCAAAACTGCAATTAAACGCCATAACCATAAACCCCAAGGTCAAATCCGTAATTCTACAGTACAGAAGCAACATTTAAAACCCAACGTTTCCCCACTCTCTCTTCTCGCGCTCTCTGCAACTGCAACTACAACAACATTCATTCATTCACAGCTGTCACGCCGTGAACGGAAAATGGCAACGGCGAGACGCAGTTTCCCGCCTATCACCGAATGCAACGGAACGACACCGTGCGAGTCTGTGGCCGCCGACCTCGACGGTACGCTCCTCATCTCCCGTAGCTCGTTCCCGTACTTCATGCTCGTCGCCGTCGAAGCCGGCAGCCTCCTCCGCGGCCTCATCCTCCTCCTCTCCCTTCCGTTCGTCATCATCGCCTACCTCTTCATCTCCGAATCTCTCGGCATCCAGATCCTCATCTTCATCTCCTTCTCCGGCCTCAAGATCCGCGACATCGAACTCGTCTCACGCGCAGTCCTCCCTAGGTAACTCACTCGCTTTCTTTCTCTACTTCGTTTCTGTGTTCTGATCGCGCGTGAGTGCAGGTTTTATGCTGCTGATGTGAGGAAGGAGAGCTTCGAGGTGTTCGACCGGTGCAAGAGGAAGGTCGTGGTGACGGCGAATCCGACGCTGATGGTGGAGCCGTTCGTGAAGGACTTTCTCGGCGGAGACAAGGTTCTAGGCACGGAGATCGAGGTGAATCCGAAGACGAAGAAGGCCACCGGTTTCGTGAAGAAGCCTGGCGTGCTCGTCGGAAAGTGGAAGCGTCTCGCGGTTTTGAAAGAGTTCGGCGATGAATCGCCGGATGTTGGACTCGGAGATCGCAAAACAGACCATGACTTCATGTCTATTTGCAAGGTTTGCCTTCTACTAATTATGATTACTATCATTACTAGTATTAGATTTCTCTTCGCCTTAAAAATTTTGATTCCTTGTTAATCGTGTGTTAATTACTGTGCTGATATTATGATTAATAGGTGAAGAATTTGTTTCTGGTAAAAATATGTGTTAGTAGGAAAAGGTTTGGATAGTTTGGATGAAGTTATAGAATTAAATTGTACCGTACGTTACACCAATGATTAATCGTGAAAAATATTAAAGAAAAGTCGAAGTGTCATGCAAATTGATAATATTGAGTATTTTTTTTATTAATTCTGTTTATATTTTATAGAGTGTTAAATAGAATCACGTATTTAATTATTAAAAATATACAAATTATTTAATATTTTAAAGATTAATAAAATAGTATAATAAAGCATAAAAACATTCATTTTAGTATCTGCAGCGGTACATTATTTTATTAAAAAATATATTTTGTATACTTTTAACATATATATTAAGTATATATAATTATTTCTTTATAAAATATTTTTAAAAACTAAGAGTATGATATTATATGAAAATATGATATTCTTCTACTTTTAAAACTTTTTTTAATGAAAATTGTTAATGTTTAGGCGGCCAGCCTTGTTGAATTGAGTAGCTTTACGGAACAGCTGCAATGTCCATTATATATACTGTTTTTTTACTTTTATTGAATAAAAGATTAATCTCTGATTGGATAAGAGATGAAATATATATGGAAGAAAGAAATAGGGAAGATTAAAATAGAGGAAAGATAAAGTGAACAAATTTGTTGCTTGGTTAATTAAGTAATATATAAGAACTAAAAATAGGAGATAAAGGAAATGGAAAAAAACTAAAAATAGAACAAATTTGTTCTTTAATGAGTTTCTTTTTTCTCTTTATATGTTGAATGGGTAGAAAAGAATAGAAGAAAAAACCAGTAAATTTGTAGTATTAAAGAACTTTTTAAGATAATAGTAATAGTAAGTAGATGGAGATTGATTGATCGATCAATGAATGAAGAATGATGTGTTGTAGGGTCATTACTTGGAAAGCAATTATTTGTTTTATTTTATATGTTACGCGAATTGTGCATTAATTACGTGACTGTTGTGTAATGGATGGCATAGTTGCACAAGTTAATTACGACATGTGATCATGCATGCATTTACTTGTGACATTTTCTTCCAATTTTTGCCCATTAGATTGTTTAAGAAGATTAATCAGAGTCCTTCATCTTTATCCCTTTATGAACTTATGTGCATAATCTATGGAATATTATACTAGATAAACTATGGAGCTGGTGAACCGTATAGGCGGTTTCACCGTCCTTTGTGATGTGAGGTGACAAAGACATAATCCGGTAATCAATGGCGTGTTCATGGGGCGTGAAGGCATGCATTAAATTTCTACGGTGGTTGAGTGTAAATGCATGAATGACATATTTTTTTTTACTTTTTATATATATTTTTAATTTATTTCCTGAGAAGGACCCACCGTATTAACCATCCTCAACCAACTTCCAGCATATGCTTTTTGTGGTCCATTCCATTGACTCCATTCACACTACAAAGCATGGTTTAAAGCAGTCATGATCTATTCATACTACTGTTCCCACTCCATTCACGCTTCTTAAGTATACCGTAGCTGCTACCTAAATTTTGTTCTCAATTAATGCACTCACTCACCGCCCACCGGCCCACGAGCAAATGCTTCCTTACCGTACATGTACATGAATGATGAAACTGACCCTAGAAGGTTAAAATTCTCCCTTCCTACCAACAAGAAAGTTACCATTTCTCCCACAAATTAAGTAATGGTAGATGAGGTTGAGTAACCGAATAAGGTGAAAGTCAACCCACTATTACACTTTTGTCAATCAAACCTTGATTCGCCTATTAGCTATTGATACAAATCTTGAGCCACACTCGTACAGTTCATCACATGACTTTCAGCATCATAGCATCGTAACTTTTGGTTCATATTCAACACAACTAGTGTAGGTGCTAATCAAATTAATTATAAAACTAGAGTGCTCGTCTTAATCACATTCTGTATTAGAACAGCTTGTGTAATTATTCATATATTGCTTTTATGACATTACTTATTATGTTATATTAATAATAATTAATATACCAACAATTATGGATACAAGGGATATTGATTTGTATTAATTCTTGATTTACCTTTAGGAAATAAATTGTGTTAGAGAGAGAAATATTTAAATTATGTGTGAAGATTAATAACTACTTCTCATGGTGGTTAGAAAAAAATTTCCTTATCCCATATCTCTCTTTTTTTTTCTCTTATTTCTCTATTTCTCTCTTTATATAAAAAAATTACACAAATGCTTGTATTTGAGAAATGAGAAAGATGTAAGAGAATAGGGATCATAGGTTATAGCCACGCCGTTAAAGAATATGTGGGGAATTAGTTTCATATACAGTGGGTAGTTATTTTACTTTTTAATCACGTGTAAATTAGTAAGTATAGACACCATCATTATTACTAGTATAGATGCAATTTCTCTTAAAAGAACATACCCATATACACTTGAATCAAACGATATGATGATGAATAACACAGGAGGGTTACATGGTGCCTCCGAGCAAATCAGCAAAGCCAGTCCCACAGGAGCGTCTGAAGAGCAGACTGATCTTCCACGACGGCCGTTTCGTGCAGAGGCCAGACCCACTGAACGCTCTCATCACCTTCACGTGGCTCCCCTTCGGCTTCATCCTCTCCATCATAAGGGTCTACTTCAACCTCCCTCTCCCAGAACGCATTGTCCGCTACACCTACGAGATGCTCGGCATCAACCTCGTCATCCGCGGCCACCGCCCTCCTCCGCCTTCCCCCGGCACCCCCGGCAACCTCTACGTCTGCAACCACCGCACCGCTCTCGACCCCATCGTCATCGCCATTGCCCTCGGCCGCAAGGTTATAATTAGTACTTGTAGAATAGTATGTATGTGTTTTGAAAGATGCTCTTTCACACACACATATATTTTTATGTTCTCTTTTATCTGTTTGGTGTTTAATGATAAATTTCTTTTGTCTATAAAAAAAGGTCTCCTGCGTCACCTACAGCGTCAGCAAGCTCTCCCGCTTCCTTTCCCCCATCCCTGCCGTCGCCCTCAGCCGCGACCGCGCCGCCGACGCCGCCCGAATCAAGGAGCTCCTCCAGAGGGGCGACCTCGTCGTCTGCCCGGAGGGCACAACGTGCCGTGAACCCTTTTTACTTCGCTTCAGTGCACTCTTCGCTGAGCTAAGTGATAGGATCGTGCCTGTTGCTGTGAACTGCAAGCAGAACATGTTCTTTGGAACCACCGTTCGTGGCGTCAAGTTCTGGGACCCTTACTTCTTCTTCATGAACCCTAGGCCTGTGTACGAGGTTACCTTCCTTGATCCTTTGCCGGAGGAGATGTCGGTTAAGGCTGGGGGGAAGTCGTCCATTGAGGTGGCCAACCACGTGCAGAAGGTGCTGGGGGATGTGTTAGGGTTTGAGTGCACCGGGTTGACTAGGAAGGATAAGTATATGTTGTTGGGTGGGAATGATGGGAAGGTGGAATCTCTTTATGGTGCCAAGAAGTGAGATGGTGAATCAGGGGTTGCTTTGGTTTGATTGCATGTTTTGGGAGTTGATTGATATAAGAAGAAGAAAAAAGTAAAAACTAATTTCATTTTTTCAAGTATGGTTGATGGGTTAAGATAAATCAAAAGGTTAGCTAGTAAGCAAATAGCAATTGGTATTATTTTTTGTGCACCCTTTTTGAGATGGGGTTTTGTTATGGACTATAACTAAGTGCTGGTTTCACATTAGAAAAATTAATTCTTGATCTATAATTTATTTTTAATTTCAAGTTGAAAAAAAAATTGAAATTGATTTTAAATTTAAAATTAATTCTAAATTAAAACAACTTTGATTATTTTATTTTTGGTTAAATTAATTTTAAAGTGATATAATTTATATTTAAATGTTTATGTTATAAAATTAAATTTAGAATAAACTCGAGTACAAAATTTTAAATCTAACAATTAATTGAAATTGCAAAAGTTATTCACTGTTTGAAATTTTTATATACGTCCTATCATGACATATTTTTTAACCGTATGCAACTTAGCAAATATTCTCTCTATCAAGGCAGCCCACCAAACAGGCCTACACATCATCACTCAAGTTTAGGTTAAGCAATCACCTCTTGTATGAGCTATTGTGCCTTATATGCAACAATGACTAAATTAACGTGGGTTGGAGTTAGTAATTAAGAAACTTTCACTTTTTTATGGGTGTTAATTTATTTAAGTGTTAATTTGAATCTTTCAAACATCACTTCTGTTGTTTGGTGAATTAGTCGGCAAAACTCTTCAAAGAAATTCCCTGATGCCTAGATGTTATAGGTTGAGTAATTTAATAGTATTTTGCTGAACCAACATTTAAAATGGATAGTTAATTAAAAATTGATGATTGTTTATGAAAACAATTTAAAATGTCATTCATTTGCTGAAATAAATCAACAATTCATATATTTAAGAAAATAATTAATATGGAAAACATTTTTTACATAACTCAATTTAAAATGGAAATAATTATAATGAAATAATATATAAATTAAATTGAAAAAAATTATGCACCGATAATATATTAGTATAAAATAATTTTACCTATTGTCATCCAATTTATCAATTATCATATATAATAAATTTGTTAATTTTTATAATTATATGTAAAATTATTTTATAATAAATAATCATTAAACTCAATTAAATATTAAATGTTCATTTATTTGAAAAAATATTTTAAATTATTGATTGACATGTTCAAATATTATTGGTATTAAAAGAATGGTGAGTTTTCATAATGAGAATTTTAACAGAAATGAGAATTTTCATAATCATCCTTCCCCCACCTCTCAATCAATTAATCTGCTCTAGTATAGATTCCACCAAATGCAGGATCGCTGAAATTGAACATTGACGCAGCAGTATTTGGCAATGAACACTGTTTTGGATACATAGGCCTATGTATCAGAAATGAACATGGGAGTTTCATAAAGGCAAAGACTCTTTGGCAACCAGGTGGTGTACCTGATCTCATGGGGTCTACTTCAAGGCTACTTTGGATCCAACAGCTTCACTATCATAATATGGTGATCGATTGAAAACAGATTGCAGGCCAATAGTAGATGAACTATCGAGCTGGCCTGCAGTTTATCCTTTCTAATTAATAAGAGCATAGCTATTTTACAACCTATCAGAAACTCATTGGTGAGTTTTGTAAGATAACATTGTTGTTCACAAGTTTGCTAAAGCATCATTGTTCTTTGCTAGCATTCATGTCTTTTATCATATTTTAAGTTGTATTCATTATGCTATGTTGAATGATATGAAATATTTTTTTCCCTCTGGAAAAAAAAAAAGAAAAGAATGGTGGGTTAAAAAAAGTGAAAGAAAATAATTAATGTATCGTACTTGTAAAATTAATTACTTCCTCTTTCTTATTATATTTTTCATGTAATTAAAAAAAATTATTCTAAAATAATTATTATTTTAAGTTTTTAATGCAATATTAATTACTTTTTTCATTTATATCCCTTATATATTAATGATTAACTATAAAATCTAAAAATAAATTAATGACGATGTAATTAAGATTAATTTTATAAAATTATCATTCTTTTTTCTTTATTTATTATTATTTTTTGTTTTATGTAAAATAATCTAAGAGTATGATAATTATTTTAGAACAAAGGAAATACCATCTTTAAAATTGGTTTGATTTGTTAAAAATTATGATATTTGATAGAAAAAAAGAATAAAATAAGACAAAAACACAAGTTATAAAATAATTTTTCATCTTATACATTGTTTGATGAGTAATGAATAACACAAATAAAATAATATAAAATTTATTAAAATACTTAATATTAATTATCTTTGATATTAAATTTAATGAATTTGTCGTGTTTCCTTTTCAAAATAATTATGTTGTTTAATTATTATTATTTTTATTATTAAATAAATATAAACATAAATATGTGTGTTTTTAATACTTTATACTTGAGACAAAAAATTGTTCCATATAATTTTGTGAGTAACAAAAAGTTAGAAATTTCTTCTATCCTCGTATGTTTGATTATTGTTCCTTAATGTTTTTTAAAAAAAAATACTTATTTCGTTAAATATTATAATTTTTAAGGAATCAAACTTACTTAATGATTGAAAAACTAATTTATAATCTTTAACAATTATATGAATTGTTGTTAATTGAAATAATTATAACATATTAAAACCATCATACTTGTAAAACTAATTATAATCCTTAATAATTTTATGAATTGTTTGTTAATCTTCCAAACTATAAAATGAAAGGAAATAACCTGTAGATGAAAAAAATGTATGATAAAATCTTAAAGTTTGGTGTATTTTTTTTGGTGGTAAATGACAACCTATTCTAATACACTGTCACTAAAAAGATTTTTCCACTACCAATTAAATATAAATCATCCTAAATGTATGTTAAACAACATTACAAAATTAACAATTTTAATTAAATAAAAGTTTATAAAATTTTCTCGCTATAATATATTTTAATTAAATTATTGTCAAATATATAAAACTCCAAAATCAAAATTGATATAACAAAGTTAAAATTAAAATAACAAAAATGTTAGACAAAATCTCTCCCTTTCTCTCCAAAAGGGAAATGACAAATGACTTTTGACATTGTTCAAGAGCTCATGTGTCAGGAGCCAGAATATTCCAGGCATGACTATGAAAAATACCATTATTTTCTCAAGATAATAATCATTAGTATTTGAATATCTGCACTTCTTCGTTACGAAGACAAAAAAAGAAAAAAAAGAAAGTGAAAACACTTTCTCCAACAGTACAACATATCCACGTCCTAAGGAAGCAATTTCCACTAAATAGTATTTTCTGGACACCGGATGACGTGCCACGTGTCACTCTCTCAACCACCTTTGTCTTGGTCACAACGTCATCACTGGGATTTTATTATTATTGGAATAAAAAAAGCTTGAAAAAATAGGTGACAGTTGCAAATAGGAACGGAGAGAGGTTCTGCGCCGTTGCTTATCCTCTGAGCTGAGAGCAGAAGAGAACAAGAAACGTCGTCGTTCTGCACTTTGAACTTTGAAGTTCTAACACCTTCTTATCTTATCTTTCTCTCTACCTACAGCTTCACCAATGACTATGACTGGTTTAATTTCAAACCGCAACTTCGCTTCCTTCTTTGCCTCAGGTTCACGCTCACTTATTCCTTCTTTTTCATTTTCGCTAGCTGCATGGATTTTCTGAATTGCTTGTTTCCGGATACGGTTGGATTTGTTGCTAGTTCGTAATTCAGTCTGAAGGAATGTATTTTGGTGGAAATTACATGCATTTAGTATAAAGGGATTTAGCTCAGAGGCTTAGGTAATAATTTTCATTTTTCATGGATTGAGATACTAGTTTTGGTATATATATTTACTTATGAACAATAATAAATGTAAATTTTGGTAATATATACTTATGTTTTTATGAATTTAATTTAAATGCACGGATACTGGAAATGGTTTTATACTGTCATTTAATCACGTATCATTGTAATATCAGAGTAGGATGATTTTTAGTTGGTTGACCGTGTATGACAATTAAACTCTTTATTTAGTTAAGTTGGATGTTTGTTTGGTTTTCTTGAAAGCCTCTGAGCTTGGATTATGTTGATGATGACTGTTGCAAAGTATGAGGCCTCACCAAAAAAACATGAAGAAATTTTAGCCAATTGTTTGTTATTTGCAGGAAATGTATATAGATCGGGAAAGGATATATCCGTTCAAAGAGGGGGAATTTCTATTTCTGGTGTATCTGTTGCTAAGGATCCCTTTCCAAGATGGCAGCATAAGATGTATTTGCCATTGGAAGAGAGAGTTTCAAAACAAATGCAAACATCCAACAACAAAGGGGAGCATCGTTCTCTTGTATCCCAGCAGTCCAGTCAGTGCAACTTTAAACTAAAGGCTAGTGGAAGAAGTCGTTGTTCCTTCCTTTGCTCAGCTCCTTATGGCACCAACAATGTTGGACATGGGGAAGTATATCGACTTGGTTTGAGCAAAAGAAAGCATGCACAAACTGAAGTTGGTAAAACAAATAAGTTCCGTGTTTGTTACAAGTCTGAGGAGTATGACATTTCAGAAACAAAGATGGATCCACTGCAATCAACTGAAGGGACTGGAGAAGCCATTCTTTTGGAAGGAAGAGCATCACCTTGGTGGCAGCAGTTTCCTAAGCGCTGGGTTATTGTACTGCTGTGTTTTACAGCATTTCTTCTGTGTAACATGGATCGTGTGAGTCACTTTTTGTGGTATTTATGCTATCAATTATGATTTACATGTTCATGTTTTCCATGTCTCATATTCCTTCCGTTATATTCAATTGATTGTCAATTTGTCATTGCAGGGTTTTGTTAGAATAAATAAAAATACCTTAAATTATCCTCTAGGATTAGTTTTCCTATTTTCTCCTTATTTCTTAGGATTGGTTACCATATTTCCTTATCTTATCATGATTTGTTTCCTTTATCAGTTAGGATTATAACTAATATAAGTAAGGGTTAGTGCTCTAACACTTGAAATAGAAAATAAAGTGTTCCCATTCATCACTAGTCCTAGTACCTTAGTTTGTTTCTTTATACTATCAACAAACTAAAAATAGAAAAGATCAAATGTTTGTAGATAGAGTTTCTGTTTTCAAAACTCCACCTTTGTTTTGCAGGAGTTATATATTTATTTAATTTGATAAAGTATTTTGTGGAAGTTATTATTAAGCTTCATCCTCCAATGATATCAAAGGCTTACTGTAAATTTGATTGTTTCTAAATTTCCATATTAACCTAATGTCCTAATGTTACTGATGTTCCTGACTGATATACTTTACGTTTCCATTATATTTTTCAGGTAAATATGAGCATAGCAATACTTCCAATGTCACAAGAATTCAACTGGAACAGTGCAACAGTTGGCCTAATTCAATCATCTTTTTTCTGGGGTTATCTACTTACTCAGGTGTTTCTGATATATGCAAAACATGTTAGCTTAACAAGAAATTGGTTTCATTATTAGTCTTCAAGTAAGCATTTAAGAACCACTGCTGGTTGAACATGCCATAACATATAATGTTCTTAAATAGTATATGCTAGCAATCTCAGCATGTTCTGATCTTCAAACTGTCTCTTCATTTCTCCAGCTTGCATAAAAGGTTCTAATGACATTACTTTCATATTGACTGCATGCTTTTTTTTTTTTGGTTTAGATCATTGGTGGCATATGGGCAGACAAACTTGGTGGGAAGCTAGTACTAGGTTTTGGAGTTGTCTGGTGGTCAATTGCAACAGTTTTAACACCTATTGCTGCAAAACTTGGGTTGCCATGTCTTCTTATTATGCGTGCCTTCATGGGAATTGGGGAGGTTGGTCCATTCTATAAGTATACTATTATTTCTTCATCTATTTGGAGTCTTTATCATATGCTCACTTGTACATAATTTTTTTTTTGTTGCACAAAATAAATTGCCAGTTTTTACTAGGAATTTCAAGTAATCAAGTATTAAAAAATGCTTCTATTCTCCTAGCCATTAAGCAAGAAGAAAAACTTGGAAAACTAATCTGAGGGCATAGTTCCATGACTCCTGACTCCCACCCGCCACCCCAAGCATACTCCGAAAGTGATATAGAAAGATACATAGTTGAGATAACATAGATAAACAATATAACATATAATTTCCCCCTCATTATGTTTGCTTTGATCAGATGAAATATATTTTCTTATTGGAGTGGTCAAGTCTATGCCTAGAATAGAAATGATTTTTCCTTCTACAATTTGCCAACAAATTATGCTGATTCTTTGTTTTCAGGGTGTTGCGATGCCTGCAATGAATAATATACTTTCCAAATGGATTCCAGTGTCAGAGAGAAGCAGATCACTAGCGCTAGTGTATAGTGGCATGTACCTTGGTTCTGTCACTGGCTTGGCATTCTCGCCTATCCTAATCCAGAAATTTGGGTGGCCATCGGTGTTTTATTCATTTGGATCCCTTGGAAGTATCTGGTTTGTTTTATGGTTGAGTAAAGTAAGTCATCTTTTGCATAATTTCGTTGAAATCTACTTTATATATCTGTTTCTGGTTGTAAGAATGTTTTGAGAGGTACTAGGCCTTTCTATTTTCCAACCAATGGAGTATATTTTCATGTTTTGTGCTGATTTTTTAAGGGACTGCTTCATGAAGTGTTGCATAACATATGAATTCATTGTTATGTTTCTGTAAGTAATAATGAATTAATGTTGCATTGACTGGATATATGAGTAAATCAGTTTTCGTGCACAATATCTTGGGAATTTTATTTTGTAGCAACACCTTAGCTTTGACCACCATATTTATAAATTATAAATGTGAAGGGAACTTTCTAGTTCCTTCTGAGCAACTTGATTCTCATATATATTCCCTTCTGTTGGGTCCTTCCAGGCATACAGCTCACCAAAAGAAGACCCGGATCTTGGGGCAGAAGAGAAGAAGCTCATACTTGGAGGCAATGTATCAAAAGAACCTGTATCAGTTATTCCTTGGAAATTAATTTTATCAAAAGCACCTGTTTGGGCTTTAATAATCTCTCACTTCTGCCATAATTGGGGGACATTTATTCTATTAACCTGGATGCCTACCTACTACAATCAGGTGCTTGCTGTTTATAAGTCTTCTTTTTTTTTTTTGCAGAATTCATAAATGATTTCTAACCTTTTAGAATATACATGTCCTTGACAATGTATCTATAATATGTCAAATCTTTGTGAGCAAGAGTGGAACCACAATGCTGATATCCATAATTTATAAATTGTAGTTTATTTTTATCTGTAGATCAATTACATCATATAATTTTTTCACCTATGGAGGTTGGTGGGGGATACCCATCAAACTGTCCACATAATGCTGGTCTGGTTTGCGTGAAACTTGTAGGATTTGTACGATACATTGCCCCCATTGTTTTATATCAAGTTGTTCTTTAATTGACTGCTTAATTGTGTCTAAAGATAAAAATGTTTGTTATTTGGAACTTCTTGATGTTAAAGTATGTCTTACTGCTTACTTTCAACTCAGTTAAACTCAAGTCCTGTGAAGACACCTATTTATATTTCTTGGTAATTACTCTAAAGACACGTGAATTAAATTTTGCTTCACTCTAACTGCTGATATTATCATATTACATCTAAAATGTGATTGTCTTGATCTATAGCTTGAATGATCAGGTGATCATAGAGAAACTGACAGAGAAAAGTTTGCATGAAATATTTTGTCCATTTAATGAATTAACTAACAGGTCATTTTCTCAGGTTCTGAAGTTCAATCTCACTGAATCTGGGCTATTTTGTGTCCTGCCATGGTTAACCATGGCTATTTTTGCAAATATAGGAGGCTGGATTGCTGATACACTTGTGAGCAAAGGCCTTTCCATAACCTCTGTTCGAAAGGTAAGATAGTTACTGGCCCTTAATGAAGATAATCTTGATTAATAAAATAAATTGCTGTTAATGAATTTTTTAAATCAAATAATAGTACAGGGACATTTATTTCAGTCCTTAGTAGAAACAATTTTGTTGTGAATTTTTTCAAGTAATTGTCCAAGATAAATAATATTCTGGTTAAACCATCAAGTAAAGGCTATTGAGATCTGGACTGATTCATTTTCCCTTTTCACCCATTAAAATGATTTTGCTTTAAAAATTTCCTATTTTGACAGATTATGCAATCGATCGGGTTTCTGGGTCCTGCATTTTTTCTTACACAGCTAAGCCATGTGAAAACACCTGCCATGGCAGTACTTTGTATGGCTTGCAGTCAGGTTAGAGCTAGATTAATATATATCTTCGAAAACATGATTTGGCAAGTTTTAAATGTATATAAAGTTACCTAATATAAACCATAATCTGTTATTTCCTTTACAGGGATCTGATGCATTCTCACAATCTGGTCTATATTCCAATCACCAAGACATTGGACCACGCTATGCTGTGAGTTACTGCTATTTTAATTTTCACGAACCAAGAATCCAAGATATTAACTGTCAAATATAGTTTAAGAGTGTTTTCTCTTTTCATAATTCATAACATTTTTTTTAACTAGCAATGAACTGGTTGATAATTGTAAATACCAAGGACTGTTAACAGTCTTCTTTGCTCGAGTTGTATTTGGTGACACCTATTGCAAAGTGAACCTCAAGTTTTTGGATCCTAATTAGCAGAATTGAAGCTAAAATTGTTCTACTTTAAAATTTCCCGGAAAAAAGTGTCATTGAGTCAACCACTTCAACAATCTATGGCACTTCTAATTTGTTTCATGATTAATGAAGTCATTCACAAGTACCGTTAACTTGTTGATTGTCAATATGTTATGCAAGTACCATGACGATTTAATTATTTATTCATTCAAGATGTCTCTACATGCATTGAAATCCTGAGACATATTTTCCATTACAAGTTTCTGGTCGTTTTGTTTTTTTTCATTTAACATGTTTCTACAAGAATGTTAACTATTTTAAATTTCAGGGAGTATTGCTGGGACTATCAAATACTGCAGGAGTGCTTGCTGGTGTCTTTGGTACAGCTGCAACTGGATACATACTCCAACGAGGTAAGAATGCTGCACTTGCATTCAGATGTCTATACCTTTTTCTTAATGGTAATTCACTTATAAGCGATGTACTTACTGTGCAGGTTCTTGGGATGATGTTTTTAAGGTTGCTGTTGCACTGTACATAATAGGCACATTGGTCTGGAATATCTTTTCAACCGGAGAGAAAATTCTTGACTGAAGAATGTAATGCTGTCAATGAAGGTGTATGCTATATAAGCCATACAAGTTTAAAAGGAAAAAAAAGAAAGATGGAACAAAATCAATGACCAAATTTGTCAAGCGCTTGGAAGCGTAAAAGCAGCCTGCAGAAATCGAAGAGAGCAACCATCAAAGTTTTTGATCAAATAGCTGAAAGCCTTTACATTTTATCTAGAAATCTTGGATTAACTAGGCACCTTTTGCAAATGTCTTGTCCCATGATCTAAATGGTTTCTGTATAGATGGTGGATAATGTCCACTTATATAACTCAAGCATACTTATGCTTAAAGTTAAAATACATGTTATATGGCCAACTCTGCTTCTTCATCATACATGGCTGAGAAAATTGGTCGCACAGTTTTCTGATTCAATGTCCCCTAACAAAAGACATCAGTATATTTACTTTTACTACTGGTTCAATTTGTGCATTTCAATTTCATTGTCATAGGCAAGGATCCTGGAAACAGAATCTAAAATCACAGATGAATATTCACCAAAAAATGCAGATGAACTGTAAAGCTAAATTTTGCAGTTTTTGAGTATACCACTACCACTTAAGCATCATCCATTATATATGACAAAAGAGTCAAATCCGATCATTATACTTTCATAAAACGTAAGGCATTCTTTTATGAACATCAACATTCAACATTGTGAAATGTGAGTTTAGCTCTCACCACCAGTAAAATTAAATAGAAACATCAAAACCGACAAGAAATAAAGAATACAATGAATATTTGCAAGGATTCTACAAGGAACGATGGATTGAGAAAGCAATCATCCATCCCATGACCCTGGAAAAAGAATCCATCCACAATTTATCATAAGAATTATAAATACTCTGAATATACCCTTTTCTTAAAAGGAAATTATGTTCTCTTGTTCTATAAGCTAAAGCCCCAGGGTCTGAATTTTTCTCATTTGAACCTGTCTCCACATTCAAAAACCTCCAACACCCTCTGCTTCATCTATTGAACACCACACTAACTTTCGTTACTTCTCAAATCAACATCTTCCTCCCTTTCCTTTTTAATACTTGTGATAACCCCTCTCAAATCCCTCTCATGCACATTGACCTTGAGCCCATTTTTCATGAACAGAGTGAGTGACATCTTTTGCTCTACCTGGTGGCCGGGCACCAGCACAAGGCGGTGCCGGAGCAGCACCGCCGCAGCAATTGACTTCATCTGCAGGTAAGCCAAATCCTTCCCCAAACATATCCTTGGACCAGCATTGAATGCCACAAACTTGAAAGAATCATGCATGATGAACTTTGTTCCATCCAATGACAACCACCTCTCAGGGCGAAACTCCATGCAATCCTCACCCCACGTGGACTTCAACCTCCCCGCCGAATATATCGAATATGTCACCGATGAACCCGCCGGCACGAATGTTCCGTCCGGCAGCACGTCGTCGGCCACCACATGCTTTGAATCCTCCGGCACTGAAGGGTACAACCTTAGTGTCTCCGACAATGCAGCCTTGAGATAAACCAAACGGTCAACTTCCTCAAAGTCCAATGGTTCATCCAACCACTTTGCCATATCATCACCACGTGTCTCCATTAGGATTGTACAAATTTCACGTAGAATTTTCTCTTCCACCTTAGGATTCTGAATCACCAACCAAAAAAACCAACTCAATGCCACCGATGAAGTGTCACGTCCAGCTAGGATAAAATTCAACGCCACATGTTGGAGAAACTTGTCCGTGTAGGATTCCTTTTTCTTCATAAACCTAGTCAACAAGTCATCATGAAGAGTACCATCTTTTTGTTGACTCAACAACTCCACCTTGCGTTTCTCAATAACATTTGACAAATGGTCCTCCACATGGACAAGGCTTCGGCTCAAGCTCACTTCCAGTCCAAGCCGAAGCCATTTCTTAACCTTCCACAACACCTCAGGCAAAATGAACCGTTGTAACGTGGCTTCGGTGGCTCGGTCAAAAGCCGTGGCAAATCGGTTATCTGACAGACCCAACACACAAGTTTGTGGGTCTCGCCCAAAAGCGAGACCACAAATGTTATCAAAAGTGAGCCGAAGCATCAAATCTTGAAGATCAACCGGCTCTGCTTGATCTTTAGCTTTCTTAAGAATCAAGCAGAGCCGGTTGATAGCTCGGCTCACCCACCGAGCCATGGCTTGGCGCAGCGTTCGGGTAGTGAATTCCAGCGCAGCTGTCTTGCGCTGGAACAGCCACGTGTCACCGTCGGTGTTAAAGATCCCATCACCCAACAGATCATGAAAGACAGCATGCCACGTGGGGCCTTTAGGGTAATTGTCGAAGCGTGTCTTGAGTATGTGCTCTAAGTTCCTCGGGTCGCACGTGACAGTCACGAGACCCTGCTTCTTGGCGAGGAAGGGGATTGCACAGATGCATGTCTGGTACGTGCCGCCACACGCGCGTAGGTTGTCGCAGATCCAGTCATGCATGCGGTCACAGTTGTCAATGAGGCCCGGGAGACTGCCCAATAAGGCCCAGACACGTGGACCCTTCAGCGACCGTGAGATGAACGTGAACCATATCAAGTATGCTGTGATGGCCGTTAAAAACAACAGAGCCGTGCAAGTTTCCATAGTGCAAGTGCAACCACCCCAATAACCAAAGACTCAAAACTACAAGAAATGATGAAGAAACTTGAAGGAAAAATAGTTTTTTTAAGAAATGGGGTGGTTGGAAAAACAGGTACCTTTCAAGAATGGGTGTGAACAATGAGGAGCATTTTTGAATATGGGGTGATTGAAAGAGAGGAAAATGGAGAAGTGAAGGAAAGTGAAGAAGGTTGTGTTTGTTTATGTAAAGGTGAATGAGTGAGTGTAGTAGTAGTACAATGAGGGTAAGTGTGTAATGGTGAAGAGAGATTTATAGGTGAAGTTGTTTAGTGAAGATTTATTGTGGCCAGACTGGTTTCTTGACAATGCACCACCCTTTTCTCTCTCATCAGATGCACCAATATAAATGCTCTCTGAGAAGTTAGTTGAGGCCTTTAAAGGTGAAGACACCCACCTGTCCCTCTCTCTCTCACTCTTGAAGAAGAAACCACACACACACAACACTAGAGCTTCTTCTCCATGTTCTCACACATACTCTTTCTCTCTCTTAGAGGGATTGCAACAGGGTGTTCAAGTGAGGCAGGCAATCAATGAAGGGAAATAAATGAGGGTAGTTGAGGAACTTGGAGAGGAAAAGGGAAGAGAGCTAGCCAGAGAAAAAAAAACACCATACACTGGAGCAAAAGTGTTTTTGGGTCACAACTCACACAAACGCGCTACCTTTTTCAGTAAATAGGGCTTCTTTTTTTTTTTACAAAACAAGGTGCTAGCTCATCTACTATATAGTAGTATCAGAAAATTATATATACACTAAGGAGGAAAAATGAGTGTTGCCAAATGGTTATGGTTTTGGTGAGTAACCTACCAACAATTTATAAACATTTATGTTGGGTGAACTGTCTTCTTATCTCTGCCTATCCATCCATTCCTACAAAATATAGTTCAGTAAAAAAAAAATGTGAATGAATGGAAAGCTAGCAAAGCATGCAAAACAACAACAACAACTACAACATCATCGACAATTCTAGGATTCATCACAGTCGCAGAGTTGACCTACCCCTCCTCATTTATGGTGGAATTTGAATAATAATATTAATGTGACTGTACTGGTTTTGAAGCAAAATAGTCAAAGCTAAGCTACCTTCGGCAGAATATTGAATAACCCAAAAACCGCTTTGAGCAGTACTGCTAGCTGAAACTTGAAACTCACTCCAACGTGTTCTTCATCAAGTGTAAACTGTAAAGTGGTGTTTTCTTTTTGGTTTATTTAATTTTCGAACTCTGAAATGGAACAAACCTAAACAAATTTAGGTCTGCTAGTACGTAAAGAAAGATAGGTGATCGAAAAAGGCACGAGAAAGAAAAGTGGGTAGCCCAACTTAGATAATTTTTAGTTTTGTGTAGAGTAAGATTTGTAAGCTATGTTTGTTTATAATTATTAGTCTCATTTATTATTATTAATTAATTTGAGAAATCTTATTGGAGCATATATGCAAAATATTATTGATTGTGTACTCACGTCAGGTAAATTATTATAACTTTCTTAATCTGAGTATAAACTTTAGAATAATTGAAAAAAAAATTGATAGAACCAAATGGAAAAGGTGCTTGGGGTACGAACTGTAGATTTAGCGAGCAAAAGGCGTTTTGGGTACGAACTGCAGAATTAATCACAAACTTCACTCCATAAGTAACAACTTGAGCGATCAAGTTATGGAGAGTTGAAACTCTCATATAATTAAGGAAAAAATTTAAATGCAATTTTATAAGTACTTTTAGTACAGGTTTCCAATCAGAATTAAAGTTTCAGCACAATTATCCAGCATAATAAAAGTTTTCATTAAAAATCAATATAGCTCACCGAAATGAAACTCTTCTAATTCTAATTAAAACAACGCTAAAACCACAGCACTTATTGTCTAAACTTTGGCTTCAGGAATGCAAATGTTGAGTCCATGTTGTAGAGTATCTCCATATTTTGCTATTACATGGGTATTGTTGTCCTGATGTTTCAGTTTAACCAAATAAATGGCAATTTGCCAAACACGGAAAGAACGGTACAGAAATTGATGGATTGAATTGAATAAAAGGCAGTTTACATAAGTGCATCCCCATTCATGTTTCTTAACCAAAGATCAAGGTTCAAGATAGGGGTTCAATTCTTGATTTGAAAATGAGTAACAATTTTTTTTTATTAGCAATGTTTGGTTATGTCAATTAGTAATCTTTGTTAGAGGAACTGAGGAGTCACAATTTGAAATATCATCTCCAAATAGACTGATTCGATGAAAATAAATTAGTTCAATATTATATAGAATTTCTGAATACCTCCTATCACTTCAAAGAAAAATTGATGGACTGAGTAAAAGTGTAAGTTTTGAACTTTGAAGAGATAACCTTAGCTCACGAATGAAAAAAGTCAATAGAGTAATGGGAAAAATGATAGAGACATCTCTGCCACGAAATTAATACATTTAAAGCATTGACGGTGAACATGCTTCACAAGTCAACTAGTCAAGTCAAGAAATTAGGGAATCGATTACATTTGTCTTGCAACCAGAGCTTCATCGTCGAGTGCATTAACAATAATTTTTAATAAAAAAATTACTTTTAATTTCTTAACGAAAACGAATGTCCGTGAGAGTGGTTAATATTTGCCTTTATGTAAAATGCTTTGTTAGAAAAATTATATTTACATCGGTGATGTCCTATACCTCCTAAAGAGATTTGACTGAGAATGATGTCACAATGAGTTCAACTTGACCAGTAAAGGATAAAGAAAAAAGATAAATGAATACTAATGTTATATAACAGAAAGATACAAAGAGAAAACTGAGAAATATAGATATGATAAATAATATAATATGATAGGAAAAAATATAAAAAAAAAAGAGTATTTGATAATTAGAGGTGTCTAATAAATATATCGTAGCTCACGAATGAAAATAGATTGAATTAGATTATATATACATCTTCTGAAGTTTGTTATTATTATATGTATTTTTTCATTTTTTCCCCAACTCTGAGTCCCCTAAGCGAGCTTGGTGTAGCATTTTTATGCCGAAGAGGAAGTTGGTGTAACGAAAGCCTAAAAATTAAGAAATTTTTATAGGATTAAAAAATAGAGAAATATTAGATATAATAAGAATAAACTTCAGAATATATCTATGTAATTTATTGTATATAATGTTTTTGATTAGTTTTGTGTGAAATATAATTAAATATTTTTTATGATGAAAGTAAAGTAATAAATAGTTATTACTACTTTTTTCTTGGTATCACAATGACTTAGAAAACTGATTCTTACAATTTATTCAAAATCTCTAATAATTTAACTTTTCAACTCACATGATCTAACTAGTATCCTTCCAATCAACAAATGGGTCAAAGGATGAGTTGGGTTTAATTGATCCACTATTTTTTATAAAAAAAAAATTGCTTACTGTTTTTTTGTGTATTGTTAATATGGTTAAATATTATTTTGTTAGAGATGATGTTTTATGAGCTACAATGGATTTCATGTATTGTTGTTTTGCACTACATTTAACCTTATGACGATCATTTTTATTAAGTATTTGTGTTAAGACAATTTAATATTTGACTGTGACACTATGTTTATGTTTGCATGACTCAACCCTCTAGGGTTGGGTTGGGATTTTTAACTGAATCTCAAAATAGATTTAACCGAACCTTAAGTGTTTTTTTTTTTGGTAGATTAAGGGTGCGTTAGATTGGACAGGTTAGCCTATTTGAACATTTATAAGAGATATCATTTTAATGCATAGACAAAACCTAAAATAAGAAACATCTAATTGCCCTATCATCTATTTGTCACTTGGAAAATAAAAAGGAGGGAGGGGGAGAATAGAAAGATGATGAATTATTTTTTTTCTCAAACTGATTTAGATAACACTTAATAAAGAAATGAAAAGCGATTTAGATAGCCTTCCATGACCAAAAGTGATGTTTTTAAAATTAGAATGACAAAAAATAAACAATTTTTTTTAGAGGAAGTACTGAAATTGGACTTAAAACTTTTGGAGATAAAAAACATTTTCATCCATTTCAGTTCCTCTAAAAAAAAATTTTATTTTTTTTCATTGTAATTTGGTTGAAAAATATATGTGGAATAACTCATTCCACTTCGTATGAGTCACAATAAAGAGCAAAAATATAGTTACTGGTTAGAGTTTAATTTTCATGTAATATCAATGTAAAAAAAATCACATGAGTCGAGCAATTAAAAACAATTTTGAATATAATTTTTAAAATAGTTATTATAAAAGTTAGCATTTTTATAACAAGTGGAAAAAAAAGCTATAACACTATTAATATATTTAAATTAAATTGTATCGTTTAAAACTATGTGTTGTGAGTAGGATCTAGCTCCTCTGAACTTTTTTATTTTATTAAGAGGGTTGAAGTGAACAATTTACTTTAGAGTATATAAGGTAAATAATATTTTGTTATCAATAAATATTAGAATGTTAATTTTGTTAACAAGAGGAATTAAACCTACCATCTTCTACTTATTTTTTTCTTCTTTAATTTTTCAACTTATCTTACATTTACCTTATTTACCTATAAGGTAAATATATTAACAAGAAAAATTGATGATAAATGTTACATGTACATGCATAACAAATTATGCATATATATATTAAAATATCACCATTTGATTTTCTTATCAATGTTAAAATTATACATTTTCCCATTATCCTCTTCATAGGAACTAAATTCAATGGTAATATATACGCAAAACTTAGATATGTAAGTTTCACTTTTTTTAAATGAGGTGTTATAGCTAAACCTTTTTAAAAACACATAAACACTATTTTTTATATAATTAATATAATAAAGCTATGACTTAATTATTTTTCGGTCGCGTTATATATTTAATATAATAAAGTAATACATTGATTAGTATAATAATTTTCACTTTTCAAATCTATTATGTAAATTAATTAACTAATAAGTTTATTAAAAATATAGTTTAAGATTTATTTTATCAATTCACTGAAAATGAAAATGACATAGTATTTTAACTTCCAATACAAAAGTATTTTTTGTCAAAATTTCTATAAAATATCATTTAAATCATTATCCTTGTAAAAAAATAAAACCTAACTATATCAATAGAGATCAGCAGGCAAAAGTTTGTATGCGTGGGATTTTTATTTTTATTTTGCTAGAAAGTTTTGTTCTTTTCTTCATACCAAAGCATACGATTGGGTTCATATTGCAGCAGTTTTTCCATGAAAAAAATAATAGTCAAACCTATGGAGATATTTCTGACTCATACACTTCCAACAATTTGTAAATATCATCATGCATGCACTCATCCTTTCTTCCTCTTCTCTCTCTCTTTCTCTAATTGACAATATACCGTTTTCCTCTCTCGTTTATCCAGTCTATCTTCCTCTCCATTGCATCGACATTTTGGTGACTCTATTTGTCGTAATTTCAGTGATTAATTGTCCCTAAAATATTCTAATAACCTAAATCCTCCAACAATGACGTCCTCTAAAGGTTTTGATGAAAGCATACATATATTAGGCTATGCTTGGTTAGAAGTTGATAAAATACTTTGTAAATCTTAATGTATCATTGTGAAAGTTAATTTAATTGATATCCAAAATGAAGAAGGAAGCATATTTATTGCTTTGAGAATAAAAGTATTTTTTAGCTCTCTTAACTTAATCCACTCATACTTAATCTTGTAAGATTATTGTCATTTCAATCATACAATTGGAAGTGGGAATGCAACGTTTATATTGGTTGTTACGGCGTTGTTAATCATTTTGAAAATATATTATTATGCTTCAGGAAGTAAGAAAAAAAATATCCATGCAAATACTTTCAAATTAAGACTTTATGTATCCTCTATAATATTTTATATACCAGACGTTAAAATAATTGGAGTATTGATGTATGTGAAGTTAGATTTCAGACTCTTCTACAAAAACAAGTAATAAAAAAATTGTGTATCAAAATAGAATTGAGTGATTTTAAAACTACTTACATAAGTTATTTTTATCTTTTAATATAACAAAAAAAATCATATTCATTAAATGTGATGCTTTTTTTATTTGTTTTCTTTTTTTTACATGAGCTATTTTTACAAGCGATATAAAAAACATTTTTCTATATCAATTGTTTTTGTAAGAAAGTAAAACGTAAACAACATGATGTTCCACTCAAGATGGCACATCCTATATTAACTGAACACAAAATTATATTTAAGGTGATATTTTCTGTTATTTTAGTTTATATATATATATATATATATATATATATATATATATATATATATATATATATATATATATATATATATATATATATATAGCTTATTAGGTGTTGAAATAAAATAGTTGATGAAATTTCTCCAACCCGGGCCGCAACTGAGACAGACAACACAAAAACATTGAATATTTCATAGACGTATACTAAGAGACACTTTAAAAGATGGGTAGCTTATTAGGTGAAAATTAACTTCATGAATCGCGTAGTTGGGGCAGTTGCTAATTTGCCTCATCATTTCGTCCCCCTAGTGTGCTAACAAACCAAAGGCTTTTTCTGTGGGCAATCTTATGCTTCCATCACGATCAAGTCAAGTATATATATGCACCATTTTCTCACCCATTTAAAACAACCCGATGATTATATATTTATAAACTCATTTTTTAAATAAATAAAAAAGTTATAATTTGTAACAAAAATTTACTTTAACAAAAAAGGGGATTGAATTAATGTTTGAAACTTCAAAGTGATTTTATAGCTAAGGCTTGGTGTGGCCGGTTTGAGTACAAAACAAAATAGCTATAAAAATGTTAAGAAACCAAAAATGAATTAATTTCAAAGTTTGATAATTAATTCATATACGTACCAACACAACATTATTCATTGTGCATGCAACAAAAATGTTCTAGATTAGATGTGACAACCCATATTCATGAATGGTTATAATTGTCCTCATGTGGCTTCAATCTCAGTCGCTCCAATTAAATATTGAAATTGATATGGGTTTCATGCGTTCATTAGGTCAACAGTCATACCTACTTGTATAATCTTTGTTTTTATGCATTTATGTCAATTGCGGGATTCACAAGAGCAACTGATGTAGTATGCATTGTGTGGTTGAGAGATATTCTGAGCCTCAAGCTCTGGAGCCTAAAACCCGTGATAGTATTCAAAATTAATAGAAATTTCCATGGTTTCTGTGCCAGAAATTGAACCAACTAATGAAACTTTTGACATGATATGATTAATCAAAAACACAATAGTTCAACGGTTTTAACTAGCTATAGCTGATTCACTTTATTTTTTATAACATTCAGTGGCTTAAGCCATACTAACACGCATATACTTTCGCCATCTATACTAGTTTTGGTCAAAATTATCAGCATGAGTAGATTAAACTGGTGAACATATATACAAGTTTAGGTCCACATTTTGAGAGAACACAAGATGGTATATTATATTAATTGGAAGTTTAATTAGTTAGTTTCTTTTTACCTACCATGCACATCAATCTTTATATATATATATATATATATATATATATATATATATATATATATATATATATATTTGCATCATAGATTCTATTATAGTCTTGACTCTTCATGCTTTTAAGTTTTGATGAGACACGAGCATGGCCAAAGATTTTCGTATGTACGGTGAAAAGGAGAGAAAGTATATATATATCCTTGTTCCCTATGTTATGTGCACATCAAAACGATAGAGTCGTCCAATATAGAAGAACCAGAGTGTATATATACGGTGATAATTCTTACTTGTGACAACAGTATAATAAGTTAACCTATTTTTATCTAAGAAAACTCATTATAACAAGAGCCACAAACATAACTCATCCCACATGGGTCTAATTATTTGTAACAACTAAAAAACAAAAGTAATAAATAAGAGGTTAAAAAGTAATGAATATTTCAAAAAAAAAATTATATCATTGATATGGAAATACCAGAATCAAAACAAGTAAAAAATGTCATGTAACTGAATAGTATTTAGAGACAGCGATGCTACTGGCATGGGGCGTTTTGCAATAAATCTAAGTATTCAAAATGCTCTGTTGGTTGAATTGATGGTTATCATTGTTTTATTTAAGAAAACTTAGTTTAAAGCTATATTAATATTCTAATTATTTTGTCAAGGAAAAATATGTTTTAAAGTTCAAATTGAAATCAACTTTCGGCTGATCACATGGATGTAATAAATTGAATAACATTTGTCACTATAATTGATATTCGAAACATATATGTATATATCAAATTGTCTTGAGAGTGGAGAATAAAATATAAACATAACAATTTAAAAAAATTAAATCCCTATGGGCAGAAGAATTTTTTATCGTCAAATTGTCCAAAATTTCTCATACAACTTAAACCAATTCATGTAATAGATCTCTTACAGGCAACTTATAATGTATTGACCGATACGAATAATTAACACAATCATCTTACAAATTAACAAGTAACTTTATAAATTTCATGAATAAGCTATTATGGTACTGGTGACAAACATTCCTAATTGAATGTTATCTCTGCCTAGTGCCTTGAATTAATTAATTATATGCATCTCGCTAGATATATATACATACAGATAGATTCATTTATTTCAAGAGTTATTTTTTATTTGTATTACTTATTTTTTAATATTTAATAGTTAAGATTTTTACTTATTATAACTTTATCTTAAAAAGTGAATTATGAGAACGAAAAATAACTCTAAAAAAATTACTTTAGAGTAAGTGAATCTCTCTATATGAATATTCATATGATAATACTTTCTTATATGAAAATAATTAATAATAATTATTAGATTAAGATTAAAAATAACATATTATTAATATTAAAATTCAAATTAAAGTCTAATAAAATAATCAAATTAAATATCTAAAAAATTTATCAAATAAATTATCCTAAAAATATTTTAATTATCATTGAGTTATCATCATGGCGTTATCACATTTATTTTCATGGTCGTTGTCATTATTATTACTATTATTGTTATCAAGAAAATGAAAAATTTGTGAATTGAGATTTCCTTCTTCCACAACAGTTCATAAGAAAATATATAACTCGGAGAATTTGTCGCCTACCATCTATTTTTTAATTTTATCCTACTGGATGCAATGAAACTTCCAATACCTTTGCCACAGATTTAGCAAAAAAATCCTCTTGTTCAACATTTTTCCTTTTCTCGTTTCCTAGCTTATTTATAAGTTCTAATAATTGAATAATATACTCCCTATTGTATATCACAATCGTGGGTTCTGCAATGACACGAGTAGATGAATCATTGCCAATGTTGGCTTGAACAACCTCAGCAATCCCAAATTAACTTGCAATCCTGGATTTCAAAAACTCATCCACGATATGGTATCGACCCTAAAAGCTAATAACTTATTACCCTGTAAATGAAGGCTAACTTATGGGGAAAAAATATCAAACAATTTTTAATTTAGAAGGATATGTCAAGCTAAAAATGAAAATTTACAACCAATCTTTACTTTTTCCTTAAAACTTTTAATTTCTAATTTTTATTTAAAAATAGTTTTTAAGTAAATAAAAAATTGACCCTAACAAAAAGCCATTTACCTCACTCATTTTTTGTGTTCCTTTCCTATGATTAAGTTTGTTTGATTTTCATTTCCAAATCTCAAATAAACATTCAACATAAATTTATCATTCATGTTGCATGATATTCAAAAGAAAAATAAACACTCTAACATGTTTACACTTATAAATGAGCACACACAAAGAAAAATAGAACCAAAGTTATGTTTAGATGTCAATTGGTAGAATTTAAAAGTGCTTTTACTTTCAAAGTAATCATTTTTTATTTTGTCTTAAAATTCAAGGGTGTACATTCAAATTACCAAAAACAAGTTCTCCACTTTTATCCAAACATAATGTTAGAGTCTTAATTTTATTTTTGCGTTAGAAAAAAGGAGTCGATAAGAATTGAATTAAACAAAGATGAGTATATATTTATGTGTTATAGGTGAAAATTGACATGAAATCAAGATGGACTCCTCTATCTTTTTCATACCACATAAATTTCTCACTAACACTCCATAATTATAATTCTCAAATCATATAAAAATATTACATTAATAAATGAAAGAAATAAGTATTCATGAATCTAAATAATAATAATAATAGATAACAATAGATAACATGTATTGTATTGTCATCTAGAATTTGCACCACTATCAATGTTTTGGATAAATTTCTTCATACTAATCACGTAATTTCTGACCGAGTTCTAGGGATAAAGTATTTGATCTACTCACCGTGAATCTAACCTCAATACATAGAACAATAAATTTAGTGCATTTCAATGAATGTTTACTTTTTTTCTTTAATGACAATGATATTCTGTTGCTCTTACCTAATCTTTTTTTAATTCTTAATCTCGCTATCTTCCTAACATAAAAAAAAAAGCTATAACATCAAGAGGGCCTATATATTAACAAATAGAGAATATGCAACACAAATTAAATAGAGAATATATTATAGCTGCTAACTGGTTCAAGTATAGAATTGCATTATATTATACATTAAAGCAATGGGAACCATATTATATGGCATCTACATCTTCCAAAATTCCCAAATTAAATTATATACGTCAAATCAAAATGGAAAGTAAAGATTTAGAAGTTCCTCGTACCCCCTTAAGTGATAAAAGAGACACTCATTTTGAATGTGAAAGGATTAATTGAACAAGATCACATGCCTATAATTTAACAAACAAGAATGTATACCTTTGTTTAACTGGGTACTCCAATAGTTCAATGTATATTCAGTATCTCGGATGCAGGTTTGAACCAGTAGTTTTACCATCAGATGATGTGATGAGAGGAACCCTTGAGAACTCAGAATCAAAATGTTCAGAATGCTGGAAAAAACCACGAGCTAGGGGGAGAACTGATGGTGTTCCGGGCTGCACATATATATGCCTCATACCACAAACTGATTGCAACAGCTACCTAGTTATGAACTTTTTTCCCTTTTCAATTTAATTCAACACCTTCATGCATTTGTGTCCATTTTGTTTTGTTTGTCTTGGACTCATTTTACTTTATTTTGTCTCCTCTTGTTTTATTTTGTTAAGGTCTAGTTTTGGTTTGGATCAATTAATTAGGCATAACAGCTCCGGTAAATGTAGTGAAGTGGCCATACTACTTTTGCTACAATTTCTGATGTTTTGGGTTAATATATGGATTTAGTACTACTGTAAATAATTATACACAATGTAAAAATGCTAAATATTTGTTTTTACGTTAATAATATATAGAAATTAAAATTCTAACAATAAGTGATACCACAAAATTAATTAATTAATAAAAAATAATCCTTGTACATGCATTTTTTTATAAATAAAATGTGTTTTTAGTTACTATACTTTCGTTAAACACGATCAAGGATCACATACTTTTATATTTTGTCCCTCAAATCAAACTTTAACAAATATGAAAATTTAGTCTAGCTTTTATCTCTGAAAAATTGTCGTGTTTTTTAAAGTTTCGAGAGAAACTAAACCAACGTGTTTTTAAAAAATTTGAGTAACACATTTATCAATATAAAAATATAGATCATAAATCAGATTTGACCAAAAATATATATAAGATCAAAATACAATTTTCTCTTATTTTTTATCCGTTTATTTATTCATAATGAAGCGAGAATAGTACGTTAATTTTGTGTTTAGATGGTTTGCATGTTTTATACATAAAATAAAAATGTTATTAAGATTGAGATATTCATTAAATTTTATTTTATTTTTTTAATTAATGACATACAACTTAATATCTATTTATAACTAGTATTTTAACTTCAACATTGCACAGGAAATATATATTTATTTTTATATAATTAAAATTCATAAAAAAAAAATTAAATACTCACTATACCCATTTTTAATTATCTAGTTGTCAAATTAAGTTGAGCTGTGATAATTAATTCTAGAAAATAAAAATGATTTCTTCGTCTTGATTCCATGCATTTTCCATACTCTTAGAATATGACTGCGTGCCAGCTTTCTTAAGAAAAGAATGTCGCCATCTGTAGTCAACTAAACCCATCAATCATTGTATCTTCTGCTCTTGCTGCTCAGAGAATCAGAGATTTTCCCACAACTAAACGTCAAAAACCACGTTTCCCAAGTTAGCCTTTTCTCTTAATTTTATTATTTCTTCCATACCTTTCTTTTCATTATTATTAATGCTTTGAGCGGCTCCAATTCTCATTAATTAACTAACACCAAAATATTGAGAATACTTTGACCTTTAAAAAAGAGCATTTAAGTAACTATAGGATATTTTAATAAATGAAAAGACTAAATTTTTTCTGTAATATTAAAGAGTTATTTAGTGAGTATATAGATTTTAGGGACTAAGTTAACGTAAGTAATTGCTATTTACAAACATGTAAACTAAAATACAAACACACAATCTACAACGTCAAAATATGTGTCTTGTTCTGAATATTCATGGTGAATACACCAAACATATATATTATATGTCTTGTTCTAAATTCCATCCTGTTTATAGAAAGTTACCAAGTTACCTCCAATAGCTACGCAGATTTTCTCTTCACCGTAACAGGGGTTAGACAAGTGTGACTTTTACGTAGTGGTAGGCTAGCAAAAAAATTGTGATTCCTCAAGCTTGCTTCTGGCCCATATATGAAACTATAAGGGGGCCAATAGCCCAAAACCCTTTTTTTACTAAGTTTTGGACTTCTTTGTCTGGACTATTCTTTTATTAGTTGATTCGTATGAGATTTATGAATTATCTAATTTGTATAAGTCTAATTTATAAGTTTTTTTTTTGTTTTTTTTTCAAAAATATGTGTTATGAATTAATTTAAAATTAATGATTCAAACATGAATTGAACTGGATGACTTTCAAGTTATTACACAACACTCTAATTAGTTCAGTTAATATGTTAATTATGTTATAAAATAAATAATGTTGTCATATATAATACTAAACTTTTTAATGTATATTTAATGTGTATATAAATTTAAATAATAAATTTTATGAAAATTAATTTTGATATAACTCATACAAATTATTTAATTCGTATATTTTTTATAAATAAAAAATATTTATTATTAAAAAATTATTTTCTTAATAAATTTAAAAATATATTTTTGAAAAAAAATTAAAAAATACTTACAGATTACATAATCCGTATGACTCATACGAATTATGTAATCCGTACGTAACCAGTATGACTCGTACGAATTACGTGATTCGTATAAATCATATGGATTACGTAATTCGTATGACTCATACGGATCAGGTAATCCGTATGAGACTTACGCGATCCGCAAGTATTTTTTTCAAAAATATTTTTTATTTTATTAATATATTAATTTTTTAATAGTAAATATTTTTTATTTATAAAAAATTATATGAATTAAATAATTAGTATAAATTATATCAAAATTAATTATCACAAAATTAATTATTTAAATTTACGTGTGCATTAAATATGCATTAAAATTTTTAGTATTATGTATAACATTATTTATTTTATAACATAATTAACCTATTAACTTAATTGGTTAAAGAGTTATATTAATACCATAAAAGTCACATGTTTAATTTTTTATTCCACCATTACTTTTAAATTAATTGGTAATACATAATTTTTTATTAGAATCGTAAGGCTTAGCTCATATGTTATTAAATTCGTACGAAGGATTAGTAGAAAATTATTGACTTTTGTACAAATCTATTTTTTTCTCTCTCATTATCACATTGTTTATGTTATTTTATACCTCTCCCTTCCCTTCCTCTCTCTCTCATGGTTATAAAATAATTTATCATTAGTCATTATGAATTATCTGAACATTTAAACATGCACTAGCCTTACCATTGGAAGATTCAAACTTTTGTAATAAATCTTTTTCGAATGTATTCAGAGTGAATTTAATAACGACAATAATAGTCTTGGATAGTTTTTCAAAATTATTTATTTGTGCACTGAAAAGAAACGGTACACTTGTTCTTTCTTTACTTGGGAGCTGCATCAGGAACTTCAGTTTCTCATGTATCTGACATTGTTGCAGCAGTATACGTGCATGTGGCCGGCTTCATTATTGATAGGAATGTATATACAAAAATAAAAAAACAGTAATGTTTTTTTAAACTCCTTATCTTAGTATTGATGGAATGCACTTTACCCTTTAATTCCTTTCTTGATAAGTGATTGGTATATATATGCAGTTGAAATATGGTTAAATAAGAAAAAAAAAAAAAAACAGGTCAGCTAGGGTCAAATTTTGGTCAGTAACTCAGTATGCATAAAGAAAGGATTATTTATTTGTATTTTTTTTTTCATTCTCAGAACTTAAACTTAATTAAGACAATCAACTAAGTTGAAATAACCTCACACTAGTACTTTGGTAGTTATTTGTCTACTGTGTTAAATGTTAAGTTGTTGACTTGTTGATTAATTAACAATAATTATTGAGAAAAAAATAATTAAGTTGCACTTATAGAAATAAATAAATAAATATGATGACTATATATTTAACTTTCATCTTCAGGAAGTGGATCACATGGGACTGAATATGTATATTCTTTTCTCTGCTTCTTACATAAATTTTCCAAGGCAATAATGCTTTGAACTTGATGTGATTATTTGCTTGGGATTTCCTCGCATTTGTTGATGCTATAATTAATATGCATCCAAGTATCTGATGCCGAATTGAATATCTCCTTTCTTTCTTTTTCATAGGCAAATATCTCCCGTTCTTCAAGATTGTGGTCGGTGGGAGTAACTGGCTTTTTAACTCAACTTGAACTTAAAGCTATAGTTTCTTTCAAATAGTTTGCACATTATTTAATTTGTTGGGTGATAACTTTAAAAAAAGTCTAGGTGGGGGGCCATGCATAGTGAATAATTCTTATTATGATCACTTTAAATTAAACAACATGGTCTCATTTGTGCATTTCTATAAAATCTTCTATTCAAACATATACAAAATGATGTTTTGTAAAACTTAAGCATAAATGAAAAACTCTTTTAAGAAAATAAAAAGTATATATGGTTTTCTTGTGAGGAGAGGAAGATCAAGAGATGTTTTTCCTGGCCCACTTGGCCATATTCCTGTCCCAAATGAGTACCTTATTTCCTGCAATAAGGGCCTTCCCTCCATTCCCTGCTTCAATTTCAGTCCCACTTTTATTGTTTTAGGATCTTATATATATGAAACAGCTCTTTACTAGAGAACTGAATCGTCTTTGCTTGATAAATTACCAAACTTATAGCTTTCGTCGGAAATTAGGATACAAGAAATTGAAAGCTTTTTCTGTTCTACAAAATGTTACGTTAAGATAGAAAGTTTCATCTATACTAACACTTTCTTTAATGTTATAAGCAGTTAAGTTTGAAGTATTTAGTAATTTCGTTGATGATTAATCATTTGTAAAAAAATATTAATTATTTTTAGTAGAGTTTTTTTAAAAAACATGCTTTATCTATATTCACAAATCTTGAAATAATTTATTTGTTTAAAAAATTCGAAGTTAGTTGCACTTAAACCTAATGTTGGTTTTCACTAACAAATTTATTTTTCAAGACAAATATCATTGATAAGAGGAATATTAAATACTTTGCATGCAAGAATATTAGTTTTAATAAATTTTAGTCAGACTTTATTTATTTTCAAGTTAAATTTTAGATTAGTTAAGATTTATTTTCTTTGATGTACCGAAAGATTAAAAAAAATATTATTTTGAAGAAAAAAATTAATTTGTTTTTCAACACATTTTCTATTATAAAATAAAATTTATGTAAGACTTATGAACTTCACTGTTTTTTTTACTAGACTCTCATAAAAATTATTTGAAAATAAGAAATGTGCTAAAGTGCATTTTTTCCATTTCTCTTAACTCTAAAATGCAGCTATTTCCTCAAAGTCGATAATCAAGGTTTGTTAATTAGTAAAACATCATTGCATCAGCATTAGTTGTGAACATTTTCTTTATCTATAATATTATATACTGGATATAGAAAAATATACTGCATTATAGCAATGGCTCAAGAACAGGGATATAAAACGGTACAAATTACGAAGTTCAATCTGAAGTAGCAATGATGAAAATGAATGAAAACTTGACAAATATGTCACTGACCTCATTATTCGAGTTCCTTTTCAGGCAAACAGAATAGAATAGGTTCTACTCTGCAAAGGAATTTTATGATCAGGGAGTGTGAATAAACTGAGTGAAGAGCAATTGATTCTCATGAGAGGAACCAACTGCGTCGTTTGTGGGTATATGCAAGAAGAGAAAATATGTATTTTGAAATTTGAACACAATAATTTATAATAAATAATTTAATTTAATTTTTAATATGCATATATATAAAAAATAAAATATAATATTTGATACAGTGTGAAATTTTTATGTTGAAATAATAAAACTGAACGGAAAGCATAATTAATCATGCGTCTTTATTATGTGTCTTTATATTTTTAAACTCGACGAGGATCAGTTTCGTCAATTAAATGCAATATACCAGGAGGGTTATAAATTATAAATTTATAATGGTTTCATAATCTCTTTCGGGTTGAATTTTTTTTTCGTAAATTTTAATGTTATAATGATTTTTCTTCTCATTCCACTTTTTTAGTGAGGTAAATGTAAATATTTCTGTAAACATTTTTAAGCTTTGGAGACTTTATTTGTCTTAAACTGAGACGTTATCTCCTCTTTTTTAATTTTCCTCATTTCCTTAAAGAAAATTAATATTGATTTTTTTTTCTCTGATGCAAACTATTCAAGCATTCATAGCCATAGGCCATATAAGTTGAGTTTTTCTTCTTTGCCAGACAAATTTGAAATTGACAGTATTTCCTAAGACTGAAAAATATTTAGTAGTTGTTGGCAATATAAATAATCAAGTCAAAGTAAATAAACTTATAGAAAAAAGGAAATAATAAGAAACTATATTTAAAAGAGTTTTGAAATTTTATATTCATCATTCTGTCAACAAAAAATGATATTCATCTTCTCTTAAATTCTCTTTATATATTTTTCTCTTTCTATTTTCCACTTTTTAAAAAGCTATCTTACGTCTAGTAGTCTAGTCTCTAGGGCAGGACAAGGATTAGAATTAAAAGTTAAAACACCACTATTCAATTTCAATCTATTTTAATTTATTTTATAGAAAATCTACTTAATTTCATGGAAATGACGAGTAGCTTCGATAAATGAATGTCTGATGGGAAGCGTAAAAAAAAAAATTAAGGATAAAATACATATATATTTTTCTCTAGAGACTTAATCAAATTTAGTTTTAGTTCATATATTTTTTAAATAGTGGTTTAAATTTATATTTCTGAAATATGATGAATTTCACCTCTAATTAAACCAAAGTGAGATACAAGATCGAGAACTAAATGCATCAAATTTCATCATTTTTAACCAAATTCTGAGAAAGTTAAAACACATTTTATCCAAAAATAACAAAGGAAAACATGGCACAACAAAATTGAAACTGAGATGGAGTAATGGACAAGAGGAATTGCGGAAAAGAGTGTATTCCTTTACTTCTCTTCCTTCTCCTTTTTTTTTCCACTACAGATCCAAACTATTAATTGACCCATCATTTGTATAAATTTACAAATATACCAGCAAATGGAATTTCTTACCACAAGTAGGGGTCTCGTATTTTCAACACTGGTGTCTTCTTTAAATCCTACAAGAAATTGTAAGTATTGCCTAACTCTATGTATTTTATTTATTTATTTTAGCTTTGTATACAAAGTTAAATTGTAATACATAATTTATTGAAGATTATGTTAGGATAAAAATGTTAAACTCTGTAAATTTTATGTCAGGTAAGTTAGAATGAGTCAAATGAGTTTATATATTACTTTTTTTATAAGTTACTTTCTATAAGACGTGGAGGGTTAAAACTAGTAGAACTAAATACTTCCTTATTTTGATTCAAGCCTCACAAAATAAATTAAAAATAATGCCAAAAATATCAATGGTAAAAAAAAATTGGATTTAATCCCTCCATAATATATTCTTGAAAAGAGATAATAAATTTTAAGTATGATTAAGCTCCGGATCAATGATTAATTTTATAACTAACACAAAAGACTAAGACTTATAGAAATATCTCATGATTTTACTCGAAAACTAAAAGATCCTAATTGCGTTGGTTACAAAATAAAATTAAAATCCTTACTAGAGCAAAAGTCATACTCAAGTAATAAATCAAAACTTTGACTTAAACATTTTTTTGTCCTTGTAATTTAACTTTTTTCATTTTTGTCCTTGTAAATTATTTTTTTATTTTAGTATTTATAAAATGTGTTTGTTTTGTTTGTCATTTTTAAAGTACTTTAGATAATTTTTTTTCCATTTTTTAAAACACCTTTTTACCATAAAAAGCACTATCTAAAAAAACTTTAAGGATTAAAAACAAAACCAACACATTTTACAAAGGCTAAAACAAAAAAAAAATTACAACAACAAAAATGAAAAAAAGTACTAAATTGTATGGAGGAAAAAAGTATTTAAAGTCAAACTTTTATGTAATTAATAAATGTCTTTTTTTAAGTTAATAACTTTTAGCTATTGGCTAATTTTTAAATTTTAATTAATTTTTAAGTTTTTAACTTTTTTTTGTTATTTTTACCTAACCTTAACAATGATGCACACTTTTTTTCAAATATGTTTTCAAATTTTACCTATGTTTGAAACTACATATTACTAGTTTGTTTTAAAATTCATTCAACTTAACTCCACGGTTGATTTTTCTAAAATATAGACTTTTAAAAATATCAAAAATAGAGAGAAAGATCGTAATAATGAAAATAAGTTAATATTAGGTAAGACAATTAAATCTAAATCTACGAATATCTATCTATTCAACTTAACCTAATTTTAACTGGAAAAACTGCTTAGATAGGAGTTAGTGTGGAGTTTTCCATAACTTGAGAAAATGGAGTTGGGAAGAGATATCAAAATGGGTTGAATTTAACAAGTTAACTTATTTAAACGGCCAGAAACAGGTTAAGTTATACAATCCAATCCATATAACAAGCTAACCTAAGTTGGGTTGGATTAACTTATTGAGTCGACATTATATTTTATTAAACTTTTTATTTATTATTTGGTTAAATTTTCTTTTGTTAAATACTCCCTTTGAATTCAAACATTATTTTATTTATAAAAATAAGAAAATACTATTAAGAGATTTATAAAATAACACATTTTATTCAATTAATTAAGTTAAACTTGTTTGTTAATTCAAACTCAAACATAAGAAAAAAAATGGAGTTAAATATAAATAAATTTTTACTACTTTCACCATATTTAATGATACTATCTTAAAAATATTCATTAATTAATTAAGATTTTATTTCCAATAACTTTTTCTTATTTTAATATCAAGTTATAATTAAAGATACTTTAGGATTTTTTTAAAATGTGATAAGTATAATTAAATGATATTAATTATCTTTGTTAACTGTCGCAAAAGTTATTAATTTTGTTTATATTTGAGTTCATGTGGTGTATAATATTTGTGAATTGTTATGAATTTCATGTTGTTATATTAATTTATACTACATTTATTTAACTCTTGATGACAGTTTTTGTAAAGCATTTGTATCAAGCCTACACATTGTCTGATTGGTAACTTATACGCCTACGCAGAACATGTATAAATTAAAGTTTGGAGAATCTAAAAGTACTTTAAGTCCAAAAGTAACAATCTTTTTTCCTTTTCTATTAAGTGAATGGGAATTCGTAACATTATTTTTAAATTTTAATCCAAACATAACCTTAGCGCATGTTTGAGGTACTGTTTTTGTATCCTTTCAAAAGTACATTGGGAGTAAAACATACATTAGAGTTACTTCCTCAAAAGTATATATATTTGCTTCCTCTAACAAACTTCTAACAGTAATTCAAACACGACTTTAGTGCATGCCTAATTTCTCATTAGATTCATTAAAATGAAGTCAAAATACTAGTTAGTCTCTATTTGGTTCCACATTGTGTTTGGGATGATTTTTGTTATGACCAACACATCTAGTTGTAGCTTATATATAACAAAAGGAATTGGATGGGGAAAAGACACTAGGACGCACATATTCAATGTGCAAGTAACACGCTTAATTTTTAAAAGACACTATGATTTTTTTGAATTTAATTTAATCTTTTAATTTTTAAAATTGATTTATTTTTTTAAAAAATATATATTTTTGTGACGATTTAAAATTACTTAATAATTTTGAATTATTATAAAATGTGATTTCTTATAATTTAGATGAGATAATTAAATTAAAAAATTAAAAGACCAAAAAATTAGAAAAATAAAAAAATAATTTAACCTTTATTTTATAAAATGAATTTTGTTAAGAGAGGGATTGTCTGGTAATTTAGAGAAAAAGCCAAGGGCACTCTCAATGGACACTTTCCGTAAATCAGTGACCGCAGGGAACTCGACCCTACATCCCTTGTTTTTGGCATAAAGGCGCACACACCCTTCTTTCACTCTGTCAACTACCAACCTCTCCCTCAACAAAAAAAATAAAATAAAAGCCAAACATTTTTTTTTTCATAAAAAAAAGAAAAAAAAAATGGTTAGGGTTTGACCCAAGAACGCACAATCGCGTGCGACCCACATAGTGGAATCATCACACTCACCGATTCGGACAACAACACCAACTTCGTTTCTCCCTTCTCTTCTCCGCGCCCTTCCGATCTACGATTCTTTAGAGAGAGAAAATCGGTTCCATCTAGAGAGAGAGAAAGCAATGGTGGACGCTGATGCGTTGTGGGAAACCAAAAGATTCTCTTATTCAGTGTCTCGCTTGAATTTTGGAGGGATGTGAGGGTTTTCTTTTTTCATTTTGTGGGGTCTCTTTTTTTTTTTTTTCTTCCAAAAATTGAATTGAATTTATTTTATTTTGGGAGTCTTTAGTGAGAGAGTGATCTGAATTGGGGGATTTCTTCGCTGGCACGTGTGTGTCATTGAAATTGTGAGCTAGTTTGCATGCAATCCGGTGGCGGAGGCGGCGGCCGGAACCCCGGAGTGGGGCCGGCGGGCCGGACGGGGACGTCTTCGGCCGCGGCGTCGCCGACTTCGTCGTCTTCGGCGTCGCAGTTGGGGTTGGACTCTATGCAGCAGCAGCAACAACAACAACAGCAGCAGATAGGTTCTAGGCAGGTGTGGATTTTGGGTTTTAGCTGAATTCCATTAAATATAGTAGAAAACATGTTACCTTGACAAGTGGTGGTGGTGCATAGTGTTGTGTGTGTGGGTTAAATAGTGACGTTATTTTTGTGGGTTTTGAAGTTTTGATGACTTGTGTTGTGACACTTGGTGGGGTTTTGGGAATTGGGAGTTCCGTGCATGTTGGAAATTGTGTTGAAGTGAGACTTTGTGCTTGTGTGTGTGTTTGGTGGTATGACAACCTCGTACTTGTCTGACTTGGTTTTGTCGGGTATGTGATTGTTTATTTCAAGTGCAATTAATTTTTGAGGTGTACAAGAGAAGTCAAACAAGGCATGTTTTACTAATTTAGGAGAGTGTGCTGGAAAGAGCATTGAACTTGGGGGGTGGTGCAATTGAGTGCTGCTGACATTGTCAGTTTTTTTCAGTCTAGTTTCCTTTCCATCGCAGCAATGTGAACCTTGCTGTGGCGTTTGAATTTTTTAACTAATTGGTCTCTTTTTGCATTTATTTTATGTTCCGGTGGAACGTTTAATTATTTGCAAACTTAACTATTCTGTTTGTTCCTAGGATTTCCTTTTAGAATATGAGTTATGAAACATCTGGGTATTATAACCTTAGGTTCGTGTTTTGGTTTACCTCCCCCCTCTTTTAGGTGCTACTGTTGTAATTGTAGTTTAAACATGCTGATTAAATGTAAGATTACACGACCAAGCAAAATTCAAATTGAAAGTAAAAAGTGTTGTTTTGTCAGCTTCTGCATAGCCTTAATTGTTTATGCCCCCCTCTCCTTCAGGTGCTATTGTTGTAGCTGTAATTTAAACATGTTGATTAAATGTAGATTATAAAGCCAGGCAAAATTCAAGTTGCAAGTGTTAAAAGGGTTGTTTCATCAGCTTCTGCATACTGTTAACCTTAGCCTTAATTTATTCTGTTGCCCTATCACTTACTGTTATGAGTAGTGAAACCTCCTTAGTGATGTCATTAATTTCAAATCGTCTGTTTCCTGTTGGTTGTCAGTTTTGCATCTATGTTTTGCTCATTAATATATGATTGATTTTCTGCATGTTTTGTGTTAATGGTGGTTAGGGATTTGTCACAAGTCATAATCATCATCTTGCTTCTTCTTTCATGTTTGTATAGTTATTTTGTTAAATTGTAAGTAGCTTACATGAAATTTTCTTACCTACCATTACCCCCCCTCCCCTGCGCATAAATCTTAATTCGTGAATGTGGTTGTAAGCTGAAACCAAATGAGGTTGTGGTACTTGACAATTTTCATATACTTGATATCAGTGAACTTTTCTTTATGATCCTATATTTGTTTTGCATTTAGTGCATCCTTTTCACCAAGTGATTAGTGTTAACCTGTGTACATATGCAGTCATTTCAACAGCAACTGCTTAGAAAGCCAGAAGGAAATGAAGCTTTTTTAGCTTATCAAGCAGGGATTCAGGGGGTATTTGGGAATAACAATTTCTCATCCCCTAGTGCCATGCAACTGCCTCAGCAGCCTCGAAAATTGCATCTTGGTTCCAACCAGGATACCCACCAAAGGGGTCAAGGAATTGAGCAGCAAACGCTAAATCCTGTCCATCAAGCATACCTTCAATATGCTCTCCATGCACAACAAAGACCTACTTTAGGAATTCAGTCACAGCAGCACACTAAAACGGGAATGTTAAGCTCTGCATCTCTGAAGGATCAGGAGATGCGTATGGGACATTTGAAAATGCAAGACATTATGTCTATGCAGGCAGCAAATCAAGGTCAAGGATCATCCTCTAGGAATTCATCTGAGCGTGTTGCTCGTGGTGACAAGCAAATGGAGCAAGGACAACAAATAGCACCTGATCAGAAGAGTGAAGGAAAGCCTTTGACCCAGGGACCAACCATTGGACATTTAATTCCTGGAAATATGATAAGACCCATGCAAGCACCAGAAACACAGCAGGGCATCCAAAATGTTGTAAACACTCAGATTGCAGCTTCTGCTCAATTGCAGGCTATGCAGGCATGGGCACGTGAACGTAATATTGATTTATCACATCCTGCAAATGCACACTTAATGGCGCAGCTCATTCCACTGATGCAGTCAAGGATGGTCTCACAATCAAAGGTCAATGAGAGCAGCATTGGTGCTCAGTCATCACCTGTCCCTGTTTCAAAGCAGCAGGTTACATCTCCAGCAGTTGCAAGTGAGAGCTCAGCACATGCTAATTCGTCCAGTGACATGTCTGGGCAGTCAGGTTCTTCAAAAGCCAGGCAGACAGCTCCACCCAGCCATCTTGGCTCAATAACGAATGCTGGTATAGCTGGTAACTCCAGTGAAATGGCAACACAGCAATTCAATGTTCGTGGCAGAGAGTCTCAAGCTCCTCCGAGGCAACCAGTAGTAGTTGGAAATGGTATGCCCTCTATGCATTCTCAGCAGTCTTCTGCCAACACAAACTTCGGTGCAGACCATCCTCTGAATGCAAAAACTTCATCATCTGGTCCAGAACCTCCTCAAATGCAGTACATGAGGCAGTTAAACCAATCTGCTCCTCAGGCTGGAGGTCCAACAAATGAAGGGGGTTCAGGAAATCACGCCAAATCTCAAGGACCACCAACTCAAATGCCTCAGCACCGAACCAGTTTTACAAAGCAACAGCTACATGTTCTGAAAGCACAGATACTAGCATTTAGGCGGCTGAAGGTTAAATTTCTGATTCCTTTCTCCTTCTGTCTAGTGTGTCTGCACCTTTCTCCCTTGTGTCTGTGTGTGCTATTTGTAATTTTAAATAGCCCTAGAAATGATATACTATGCATAATCTGAAAGGAGATTCTCCTAATTTTCTTTTTTCTGTTGGTTTATAGAAAGGAGAAGGTACTCTGCCTCAAGAACTTCTTCGGGCTATTGTTCCACCACCTCTTGAGATGCAGGTGCAACAGCCAAATCATGCTGCAGGAGGACAAAACCAAGACAAACCTGCTGGAAATATTGTGGCAGAACAAATAAGCCCAATTGAGTCCAGTGCTAAGGAGCCACTGTCTATACCTAGTATTAATAGTCAGAGTTCTTTAAAGCAGGAATCCTTTGTCAGAGATGAGAAATCCATTGTACCCGCAGTTCATGTTCAAGCTGTTGCACCTCCTGTGTCAAAGGAATCTGCTCCAACATTATCTGCTGGAAAGGAAGAGCAGAAATCAATTGGATGCTCTGTTAAATCAAACCAGGATGGTGAACGTGTAAATAATAATACTGTTAGAAATGAGTTAGCATTAGATAGGGGAAAGGCTGTTGCACCGCAGGCTCATGTATCCGACACAATGCAAATTAAGAAACCTGCACAAACGAGCCCTGTTCCCCAGCCAAAGGATGTGGGATCAACCAGAAAATACCATGGACCTCTATTTGATTTTCCTTTCTTTACTAGGAAACATGACTCCTTTGGGTCATCAATGATGCTAAACAACAACAATAACTTGTCACTAGCATATGATGTCAAAGATCTTCTTTTTGAGGAAGGCATGGAAGTACTTAACAAGAAAAGGACAGAAAATTTAAAGAAGATTGAAGGTTTATTGGCAGTAAACTTAGAGAGGAAAAGAATTAGGCCAGATCTTGTGCTGAGGCTCCGAATTGAAGAGAAAAAGCTTCGCCTAGTAGATCTTCAGGCACGTTTAAGGGATGAGATTGATCAACAGCAGCAAGAGATAATGGCAATGCCAGATAGGCCATATCGCAAGTTTGTTAGGCTGTGTGAACGTCAGCGCATGGAACTTGCTAGACAAGTGCAGGCATCTCAGAGAGCAGTAAGGGAGAAGCAACTCAAATCTATATTTCAGTGGCGTAAGAAGCTTCTTGAGGCTCACTGGGCCATTCGTGATGCCCGTACTGCCCGCAACAGGGGAGTCGCCAAATATCATGAGAAGATGTTGCGGGAGTTCTCAAAACATAAAGATGATGACAGAAACAAAAGGCTGGAAGCCTTAAAAAACAATGATGTTGACAGATATAGGGAGATGTTGCTGGAGCAGCAGACTAGCATCCCTGGTGATGCTGCAGAGAGATATGCTGTTCTTTCGACTTTCTTAACCCAGACTGAAGAGTATCTACACAAATTAGGAAGTAAGATAACGACTGCTAAAAATCAACAAGAAGTGGAGGAAGCAGCAAAAGCCGCTGCAGCTGCTGCACGATTGCAGGCATGCTTCATTAAGTCGCCTCCCCCCTTCCCCCTCCTCTTCTACCAATGTTTTGAGAAAAGTCTTAATTTTTCTCCCCTTTTTCTATACAAATTAGTTTGGAGGTTGTACTATTTGAACTTGGTCTTTAATGTTATTTACATGTCTCTGACCCATCATCTGTTTTTTACTAAAGGGTCTTTCTGAAGAAGAAGTCAGAGCAGCTGCAGCTTGTGCCGGAGAGGAAGTGATGATTAGAAATCGTTTTCTGGAGATGAATGCTCCTAGAGACAGCTCATCTGTCAACAAGTGTGTTTTTGTTAGTTTATTTTTATTTTTGCTTCCACCTTGACTTTTTGCACAAGTTCTTGAGTGGAGGTGCATTTTAGTGAGAGTCGTTGGCTCATAATGTGTTTATGATCTTTTTTGGCGTTTTAACTTAAATGTCTTGAAAATATTTATACAACTATGATTTTAAAACTTTACTTAATTGGTTTGTATAATTATGCATCTGATGCTTGAATGTTTACCATTTTGGCTACTTTCAGGTATTACAACCTTGCCCATGCTGTGAATGAAACAGTCATAAGGCAACCATCAATGTTACGAGCTGGAACATTGAGAGACTATCAGCTTGTAGGTTGCTACATTATATGAAACAGTTTTCAAGTGATTTCTTTATGCTGTCTTCTTGAGCAAGTTTTCAAGACTTTGATACATTATATTTTTAAAGGTTGGTTTGCAATGGATGCTTTCTTTGTATAACAACAAGTTAAATGGAATTTTGGCGGATGAGATGGGTCTTGGTAAAACTGTACAGGTTAGTATTATGTTTTTGTTTTTTTTTTGTTGCTCTTGCTTAGATTGGAAAAAATGTTTATCATTAATTTTGTTTTTGGAGCTGAGTGACTTCATAGTTCCTAGTTAAGTTTGTTATGTCTTACATGGGATATATTGGATGTTTATTTGTATTTGTATGGGTAATACATAATTATTCACTGTAGTACTTGTGTGTTCCTTCAATAAACTTATATTTTTTTCTCGCTAGGTCATGGCATTGATTGCTTACTTGATGGAATTTAAAGGAAACTATGGCCCACATCTTATAATAGTCCCAAATGCTGTTTTGGTCAACTGGAAGGTGAGCTTTCAATTTATTCATTTGATGGACATTTCCTTTCTCTGTGATTTTGTTTTTAACAAGAAAAATTATGTTCATTATGCAGAGTGAGTTTTATAATTGGTTGCCATCTGTTTCATGCATTTTTTATGTTGGAAGCAAGGATCACCGGTCAAAATTATTTTCCCAAGTAAGTGTGCCTCACTAATCACTTAAAATGTTAGTATTTTGTTATTCACTGCTGAATTTCCTTTTTGCTACAATTGCAGGAGGTTTGTGCTATGAAATTTAATGTCCTTGTGACTACTTATGAGTTCATCATGTATGACCGGTCAAAACTTTCAAAAATTGATTGGAAGTATATCATAATTGATGAAGCACAGAGAATGAAGGATAGAGATTCAGTTTTAGCACGCGATCTTGATAGATATCGTTGTCAAAGACGTCTTCTTTTGACAGGAACACCATTACAGGTCTGCTTTGCCCTTACTCAATATGCATTATTGTATATGGTAATGTTTGTGAATGTATGTGTTCTTTCATTTTTACTGTGTGCCTGTTAGATCAAACACTACCAGTTCAGATCAATTTGTGCTTCCCTTGATAACAAAAGTTCCTTTACATTTTCCAAAGACACTTGCATGAGAGTGCAAGAAAAAAAAAAGTTAAAAAACTATTTTACTTGCTGAACTATCAGTTAAGAATTAACCTGCATCTTAACCTGTACAAATTAGAGCTCTTATTTAGAAATCCTCAAGATGTTTTATAGCATTCCATATATGAGAGATTATGTTGTGCAGTTTTCTTTCTGGGATATGAGGACAGGTAAGGGATGAGGGACAAATTTTATACTGAACCATTTAAAAAATGAAGATTAAAAATAATTTGGTCCCATTGACATGACAGCTATTTTCAATTTAATCCTTATTTGTGACAGTTATTTGCGGTCTGTTGGAGTTAGTACAAATATGGACCAACAATATTATGTCTTCCGTCCCTATTCATGACAGTTATTTACAATTTGGTCTATATCTTTTGCTGTAACTTCATACCAATCTCACGGTGTTGTAAAGACATAAATTGAAATTTGAAATTGAGTGTTAGAAATAGGTACCAGAGATATATTTAAACCAAAAATCAAATTTTCTCCTTTATTGTTTGTTGCCAATAAGGGATAGTGTACCTGATAAGCCTAGATTAGCTTTAAGTCCTTAACAAAGGTATTAGTCTGAGTTTTGTGTTGGGTCATGCATACCTGATGAATGACACTAAGCATGGTACTATTCCAAGTAACAGTTTATCTTTGGTTCATGTAGTTCTTTCCCATCACAAAGCCAGATACTATTATGTTTCTTTTTTGTATATGCCTGTATTTTAACTAGAGTTGAAAGAACTGTTATCAAACTCGCTTGTTCACTTGTGATAATGTATGTGTTTACGAGTTTGGTGCCATCAATTGCAACAACTCTGTTGCAGAATCGTTTTTTGTAAACTCGGGTAAGCTCGGTCAGGATCGCTCAAATTGTGAGTCTATGGACGGTCAGGATCGCTCAAACGATATAATTTTTTTTATGGAATTATTAATGGTGTGTTTCTTTCTCTGCAGAATGATTTGAAGGAACTCTGGTCTCTCTTAAATTTACTTCTTCCTGAAGTTTTTGATAATAAGAAAGCCTTCAATGATTGGTTCTCGAAACCATTTCAAAAGGAAGGTCCCACTCAAAATGTAGAGGATGATTGGCTTGAGACAGAGAAGAAAGTTATTATTATCCATCGACTTCATCAGATTCTTGAGCCTTTCATGCTCAGGCGTCGTGTTGAAGATGTTGAAGGCTCACTTCCTCCAAAGGTGGGATTATAGCCCTCTAACTTGACCATTTACTCATACTCCTGTTTCTCAATGCTTATATTAATGCTTCATTGCAGGTCAGCATAGTTCTGAAATGTAAAATGTCAGCTGTCCAGAGTGCCATTTATGACTGGGTCAAATCAACTGGCACCCTTCGTCTTGATCCTGAGGATGAGAAACGCAAGCTTCATAGGAATCCAGCATACCAGATGAAGCAATATAAAACTTTAAACAACAGATGCATGGAGCTGCGTAAGACTTGCAATCATCCATTGCTTAATTATCCATTCTTCAGTGACCTATCTAAGGAATTCATTGTAAAATCATGTGGAAAATTGTGGATCCTGGATAGGATCCTCATAAAACTTCAAAGAACTGGACATCGAGTTTTACTTTTCAGTACCATGACAAAACTTCTAGACATCTTAGAAGAATATCTACAGTGGCGAAGACTTGTATACAGAAGAATTGATGGGACAACTAGTTTGGAAGACCGTGAATCAGCTATAGTGGACTTCAACAGCCCTGATTCAGATTGTTTCATTTTCCTGCTCAGTATTCGAGCTGCTGGACGAGGCCTCAACCTTCAGTCTGCTGACACGGTTGTCATTTATGATCCTGATCCAAACCCTAAGAATGAGGAGCAGGCTGTGGCCAGAGCTCATCGTATTGGACAGACAAGAGAAGTCAAAGTTATATACATGGAAGCTGTTGTTGACAAAATCGCTAGTCATCAGAAGGAGGATGAACTGAGAAGTGGAGGCACTGTTGATATGGAGGATGAACTTGCAGGTAAGGATCGCTACATGGGGTCCATTGAGAGCCTCATAAGGAACAATATTCAACAATATAAGATAGATATGGCTGACGAGGTTATTAATGCTGGACGGTTTGATCAAAGAACAACACATGAAGAGAGGCGTTTGACTTTGGAGACATTATTACATGATGAAGAAAGGTATCAAGAAACTGTCCATGATGTTCCCTCACTGCAGGAAGTAAATCGCATGATTGCCAGGAGTAAAGAGGAAATTGAACTGTTTGATCAAATGGATGATGAACTTGATTGGATTGAGGAGATGACACGTTATGATCATGTGCCTAAGTGGCTTCGAGCCAATACAAGAGAAGTAAATGCTGCTATTGGTGCTCTATCAAAAAGGCCATCAAAGAACACTTTATTGGGTGGCAGTATTGGCATGGAATCAAGTGAATTTGGTTCTGAAAGAAAAAGGGGACGACCCAAGGGAAAAAAGCATCCTAATTATAAAGAGTTGGATGATGAAATTTTGGAATACTCTGAAGTAAGTTCTGATGAAAGAAATGAATATGCACATGAAGGAGAAATAGGAGAATTTGATGATGATGGGTATAGCGTGGCTGATGGAGCTCAGACCATTGATAAAGATCAACTGGAAGATGGTCTGCTTTGTGATGCTGGATATGAATTTCCTCAATCTTTAGAAAGTGCTAGAAATAATCAGATGGTTGAAGAAGCTGGCTCCTCAGGATCGTCCTCGGACAGTCAAAGAGTGAGACAGATAGTATCACCATCAGTTTCCTCTCAGAAATTTGGTTCCCTCTCTGCATTAGATGCTCGGCCAAGCTCCATTTCAAAAAGGATGGTATGTTGCTATACTTGATTTTTTTTCAGTAGTTGTTTGTTCTATCTCATTCTTAATAAATATCTTTATGATGATTTTTGGCAGACAGATGAGTTAGAGGAAGGGGAAATTGCGGTATCTGGTGATTCTCACATGGACCATCAATTGTCTGGAAGTTGGATTCATGATCGTGATGAAGGTGAGGATGAACAAGTTTTGCAGAAACCGAAGATTAAACGTAAACGCAGTCTTCGTGTTCGACCCCGTCATGCCACTGAAAGACCTGAAGAAAAATCTGGTAGTGAAATGGCATCTCATTTGGCAGTCCAAGCAGACCACAAATATCAAGCGCAACTGAGGACTGACCCAGAATCCAAATTATTTGGTGACTCCAATGCCAGCAGGCATGAACAAAACTCACCATCGTTAAAAAATAAGCGAACCTTACCTTCAAGGAGAGTAGCTAATACATCCAAATTACATGGATCTCCAAAGTCAAGCCGTTTGAATTGCATGTCTGTGCCTTCACAAGATGGTGGTGAACACTCCAGAGAAAGCTGGGAAGGAAAACCTATCAATTCTAGCGGATCTTCAGCACATGGCACTAAGATGACTGAAATTATCCAGAGAAGGGTATGCATCTTTAATTGATTAATGTTGCATCTTTTTCTATGGTGATGGTCATGTGTTTTCTTATGGAGTGGTCTTCTTCCATACAATGAGAATAAGCAGAAACCATTATTAATTTTTCTTAATTTACAACCGAATTAATAAATTAAAAAAAAAATATATGGTTGCCAATGAGGATTCACCAACTGCTGAATAAACAAAATGGTCTTGGGTTCAACTCTTACTGGTAATACTTCATTGGTGGATCATTTGTAAATATCTTTAGTCCTCGTTGAGGCTTATGGCATGCCCTATCCTAGGAATGGGGAAACTTCCCCTTCCCCCTAAAAACAAAGTTGCTGAGGTATCTTTACCAGCTGTCTTGAAAATGTTTTTGACTTTGCTCATTTCATTTGACTAGACTTATTTGCAGGCTATATAAATATTCTCAAATCTCCATGTTTGCTCATGTACTTAAAGTATTTAAACTCATTTGATTTCTGTACTGGCAGTGCAAAAATGTAATTAGCAAGCTCCAAAGGAGAATAGACAAGGAAGGCCATGAGATTGTTCCTTTGTTAACGGATTTGTGGAAGAGGATTGAAAATTCTGGGTCTGTAAATAGCCTGTTAGATCTGCGAAAGATTGATCAGCGGATTGATAAATTTGAGTATAATGGAGCAACAGAGCTTGTATTTGATGTGCAGTTCATGTTGAAGAGTGCAATGCATTTTTATGGTTTTTCACATGAGGTGAGATTTCTTATCTGGATCTGTACTTTATTGGCTTTTGGTGGAAGCTGTTGCACTAACTTGCCCTCTCAAGATGGAAACTAATCAGTTTCCAAAAACAACTTAGCATGTTTGGTTTGTGTTTGAAGAAATCTAGATGTATGATCTTGAGTTACTTAGGACAAACACATTGGATACTTTGATCCTAGCCAAAACATAAGCTTAGTAGAATATGCATATGTTTTGAAGTCTTATTTTTAATTATGAATTATATCCTATTCCTATAATATTAATAGCTGCATTTTAACTGTTTATTTCTTCTTTTGTTTCAATGAACTTAGTGAAACACTTAACCACTAAGTTCTCAACTACTGGTCGGATTTATTCCTGAAGATTTTGTTTCTTTTTTTGTTGTGTAGCTATATATTCTGCTAATTGAGCCAAAGTTCAAAACAAAAATCTAAAGTATTTTTAGTGAAGTCCAGAGACTAATCAATCACTCCTATCCTTGGCATTGCATCTTTTCTCCTTTTTTGGCATATCTTATCTTTAAGGTCAGGCTTCTGTTTCTGCAACATTTGCTGATAGTTGTCCAAACAGTATCACCATATTAATAATGTTTATGATGGATTCTTTAACTAATTCAAACGTTTCTGTGTTTTTATATCAAGCAAAGAGGAAAAATCTATTGAAATGAAAATTCCTGGTTCCGATAATCAATGTGCTTCCATTTACATCTTGATTGTTTAAATATGAAAATTTAACAAGATTTACATATTTCACCATTTGACCAATACTTCTAACTTCTAAGTGATTCTTCTGTGAATTTGCTGTCAAATGTCTGATGTCTCATCTTTTGCTGCCTGATGTTCTAGGCTACTGTTGATTTCAATAATATGATTAAGATAATATAATCTCAACTGATTTGTACTAGAATTTACCATATTAAATATTTGATGGATGTTGAAAATATTGTTTTTCGCAGGTAAGAACTGAAGCAAGGAAGGTTCATGATCTCTTTTTTGATATCTTGAAAATTGCATTTCCTGATACGGACTTCCGAGATGCAAGAAGTGCACTTTCTTTCTCCAGTCAAGCTACTGCCAGTACAGTAACATCCCCAAGGCAAGTGGCTGTCGGCCAAAGCAAGAGGCACAGGCTGATAAACGAGATGGAAACTGAGTCATACGCTTTGCAGAGGTCACTGCAACGTGGATCAGCTTCTAGCAGTGAAAACAACAGAATTAAAGTTCATTTGCCGCAGAGGGAATCAAGAACTGGAAGTGGTGGGGGAAGCAGCACTAGGGAGCAACAGCAGGATGATTCTTCCCTGCTCGCGCATCCTGGTGAACTTGTTGTATGCAAGAAGAGAAGAAATGACAGGGAGAAATCTGTGGTGAAACCTAAAACTGGTCCTGCCTCACCATCTAGCATGAGAACTCCAGGGCCATCTTCAGTCACCAAGGATGCTAGATTATCTCAACAGGGTTCCCATGCACAAGGGTGGGCTGGCCAACCATCTCAACAACCAAATGGATCTGGCGGGCCAGTTGCCTGGGCAAACCCTGTAAAGAGGCTTAGAACAGATTCTGGGAAGAGAAGACCAAGCCATACATAGGGATTCTCAGGGGATATAAGGATGGTAAATAATGGACATATTGCTACTAGTTTCAGGAAGAATTTTAGTGGCCCTTTCATAGAGTTTACCCCCATACTGTTAATATAGAATTAGGCCTTAAAAAGTGTATTTTACGGCTACCTAAATAGTTAAAATGTAAGTTCTCCAATTTTTTTGTTTGAATATCTGCATCTTGCAGTTGCTGCTATTAAAACTTTTCTTTAGATGATAGCTGAAACTTTTGTATAGTAACCCCTTGTTTCATGCTAGTCTAGAAAAAATGCATCTCTGGTAGGGTCCCTGTTTCCCTAGGTGGCAATTCGTCCTTCTTACCATGTTACATAAAAAAGAAGCTTAGATCATTTATTTTATGTCGAAAGGAAAAAAGAAAAAAAAAAAAAAGAACTGATGGGAACCAGATAAAATAATAATACAGAAAGCTAATATTACTCGGATATTTAATCTGGGTATTGTGTATTTTGGAATGGTCCTGATATTGATTGTTATTACAGTTGGAAATATCCACAGAATATCATTATAGACATCAGATGCAGAGTTTTTTTTTGTATTTTTTTTTTGTTAGATGCAGAGTTCTATATTGGTTATTTTAACAGGATATCTGATCGTTGACCTTTGGGCAAATTAAATTGACACGCAACAAAATTGTACTACAGATCATTCCATTTTTTAATATATCATTTTGACTTTTCTTAAAATACATAAGAAATCAGGAGAGGTATGGCTAGCGCTAAATATATGCAATGTTATCTTATATAAATTAAGAGACGTTTATATAATAAAAAAAGTTAGTGCTTTGTTTGGAATTATGTGACAAGCGAAGGACGAAATAGCAAGGATTATTTCTTCTGTTGTTTGGAAGCCTGGAAAGTGAAAGAGAATAAAGAGAGAAAAAAAAGTGTCAAACTTACAAACTCTACTATGTATGTCATTTTGTATAAAAGAAAAGGGAAGAAAGCTAATTTAAACAATAAAATAATCCAAATATCCTTATTTTATATATACATTTTTTAAAAGATATTTACATTATTTTATATTTTTTGTTTTCTACATAATCAAAGACAAACAAATTTATAAAATTATTTCACTTTTTAATTTTTTTTCATCCCTTTGATTTTGTTTGATAGGCATGAAATTTCTCATCAAAAGTGAGTAAAAATAGGTTAAAAAAAATATTTTTTTTATATTATCTTTTTCTATTTTACTCATTTATACATGATGACAACATAGATTTTACCTAGACATAACATTTTTCTTTTATATTTCTTTCAAACAAAACACCCTAAAAATCACCATATTTCTCATCTATTTTCATTCATTCTATTTCTCTCTACTCCATTTTTTTACCTCCTACCAATCAGGATCTTTCCAAAAAAAGAACTGTAAAAGTAATATTCCAAGATTTTATATAAGATATAGCTCTCTAAAATACACGTAATCCATGATCCATCTGTGTTGGACCTGACCGATAACTTATGACTCCATAGTATAAATGTGCCGAATAATGTTTTAGAAAGCACGTAATGTATTATTTTTCTTCATTTGAAGCACCTGTTTTTCATGCATTTCCCTTTCCCATAGACATTTGACAAAAAACAGAAAGAAGAAAAAAAGAAAGAGGTGTATATCTACAGAAATCAATTGCCACAAAAACAAAGAATAGTGTGCCTATTGTAATTTACCATTTTTATTTTTTTTCTATCATAACATTTCTATGAGTACCCATCAGTTTTATTAATAACTCGTCTCTACGGAAGAATCTGACTAAGTCAATTTTAATCAGATTTTCTCTTTCAATCATATTTTTTTCATTTATAATACTTGAACTTAAGACTTTGTTTTATCTTGTTAGTTTTAATTTGCAATCTTGGTGCAATGTAAAGTGAATTTACCGTTTTGTTGTGATGAAAAAAGATTTCATCAATCCGAATGAAGAAATTAGGTGAAAGTAACTCATTTTGTCTCAATCCTAGGCCTATTTTTGGTCAGAGTAATTGTTGGATCTGCATGGATTAAAATCAGGAAATAAGTTAAATTAAGTTTATACTTAAAGTTAATTTATTTTCATTTTTATTTTTATTTTATTTTCTATATAAGTACTTGTTAAAAAGTTAATTCAACCATGCCGATAGAGGGATTCACAATGCATTATTATTTACCTTTACCCACATAGCTGGAAATCCCGTTTGTGAAATCATAGTTTGGAGAGAAGAAAAAAAGTTTTTTAATCATGTTATAATTCTTACTCCTCTGGGCCCACGTTAGAATAACCCTTTTCTCATTTGTCTTTTTCCTCAATAATGTGACTGCATAAGTAATCAATCTATTTGGCACAAATGCACTCACTGACTCATTACGCTGCAATAGTTATTGTAATCAGTTTAAAAATCACATCACATGATTACGAGCCTCAAATAAAATATCTTGTATGCATCATCATGACTCCATTATCATAAACTAAATAGTGTTTTTATGGTTTCTTTGTCATTGTTATGCTTTTTCATGGAAGAATCCTTTTCATCACCGGGTTTATAGGATTTAGATTCTCTCAAATCTATTTTTGTTGGAAAGAGATAGACGCATTTATTTTGCAAAGACACACCAAGGCGAATTATTGAGTCTATTGGTTAGTATTCATAATTATTTGGTTTTTTTTTAACATTATATGGTGTTATTGAACAATAAGGTCCTGTTTCAACCAAGATCTAGCACCGCATAATGATCCCTCCTTATCAACTCAATGAGCATAGGGGCTTGATCAAATTTGTAATCTCTGTCGCTTCAAGAAAACCATACAACCAGAAATCTTGAAGGAAGCTGACACATCATATGTTCCTATCAATATAAGGGAAACCATAGACACATGTTGCCAACACATAACCATCTCCAGAACAATATGGTTCAAAGGCACAAGAAAGTGTAATTATGTAACTTCTATTTCATTTCCAAAATGAAAAAAAAAATAAAAAAAAAAAAAAAAAATATATATATATATATATATATATATATATATATATAATCCTTTTAAAAAAGGATGAATATATCACCTTGGTCCTTTCCATAAAAACTGCTATCAACTATACTTGACTTTTGATTCCATACATTTTTAGTCCTTTTTTTAAAATAAAATAAAATCTCTTACCGTTATGATAGAGGCAATTTATTTAGCAGTAAACACGTAGCTTTGGGAATCAGGTGATGCATGTATGGTATGGGCATGTGCTTTGTATGTGATAATTATGCAGAAAACATGCTACTTTTGTAACAGGACTTGGCACATCTCGTGCTTAAGTGCCTCCTTTAATAATACATTGACTTTTGCTGTTCATAAACAAAAAAATGCATAATTTTTCAAAAAGCTTGCAGTTTTTAACATTTAAATTACATATTTTTTTGCGGTTTATGCATATTGGTACTCTAAACTCTTTTAATAACTACGAGATTAGACACAAATGATTAATATGTTGAAATTAAAATTTAATTATTCGGATAGTATCTAAAGGATAATATCTAAATTTGATCATTGACAAAAATAATTGTTGATCAGAATTTACTTATTATCCAAATGAACTTCGAATTAGTCCGAATTTTTTTCCCAACCAAAAAGTCAACAAAAAAAAACACTCACTTTAGTAAAAACTTAACAAATTATAGGGTTAAAGTATAGCCTATTGCTTCATTAATTTCCATGTAGATCCCTTAAGAACATTGTTTTTAAAGATTAAATTGCTACAAATAAATTTAAATGATAGAAAATTTTCTTAATTAATACTTAGTTGGCTCTGTTGAAAAAATATTCCTAGTTATATAAAACAGCAAAGAACAAAATTGTTAACCGGGGAAAGAAAACAGAAAGTGTATACATGGAAAGAGAGGAAGAGGGAAAGCGCTTTAAGAAGAATAATAGTAGTAAATATGTTATAATAAATCAGATTTGACGAAGTAAATTTAATCCCACAAATAGTTTTAAATAAGGTATTTTCTAATTTTAAAATAAAGTTATTTTATTACTTCTTACCCCACAAATAGTAATGCGAAATTCGTTCTCTTTAAAAAAAAAATTGATATCCATTCAAAACACCTGACAACTAATGTCGCGGTTTGTTGGAAACGGTCAATGAAACAAAATTGACTTAAAAACAAATGTCCATCATGAAAAAATGCCCATTCATTCTAAAGTGGAAGGAATTGATACCATTCTAGATCGTAGTATCAATTACCATTATGAGATTTTTTTTTTAAGTAGCATCCTTTTAACTTTTCATTATTTCTCTTAACAAACAAGGACTTTCCATTCTAGCCTTAATTCTAGGAACATTGTGTAGAATATAATACACATCGCATTATTAATTATAACAAACTTGAAAAGAGTAATAGCTTCATCCCCTTTCAGTCTTTATTCTTTTAAAAGTCAATCCAGCTAACCAATTAGGACCTAATTTTTTTTGGAAAAGTTCCCTATTGCGGTGAATGATCTTCAGATTAGTTTAATTTGTAGAAAATTTCTAATGAAAACCATATCCATGAATTATTTATTTATCCTAATTATAATGGAAGGCAAGCTGATTTGGAAAGAAAAATGTAAATACATCCGTAGCGTACCATCTAATCATACATTACCAATATGATATATAATAAAATTGATAGTTTTTAATAATACCTACTTTTAATGTCATACTTATGGCGATTTTTAATTGGTTAAAATATAGTTTTCTTACCCTGATAATACATGAAAATTAAACTTGAAAAATTCATTTAATGAAGCCCCAATTCCAAAATATTAAAATATTATGTTAACAACTTAAGATCCATTAGTTTCAAAATTAAGTACAAGTGTACAACCAATTTTGACTGAATTAATTTTGAACCATTAAAACAAAATTTAAGTGTATGCCCAAATTAATGTTAGCCATAAATCTTACATTGGAACGTATGCATCCATGGTAGAAGAAATCTTGATATGTAGCCAAACAAGCAATTAATCCATTTACTTGGAGGAGATTAAGAATAAATAAGAATGCATCAGGTAATCAATGGTACATTATTTACAGTGACAGTAAACTAAATAACAGGAAGGAGAATTTCCCCCTATCCACAACCAAGTACATTACATTTAATGAGGTGAATTAACATGACTAGAACATCATGTACAAGTAAAAGATAGAATGAGAAGAACAGGACATGCATGCAAGGCTAGGGGTCTGCCTTACCAGCAACCTGTTCATCACTAGAATCATATTCATCTTCAGTTAGCTCCTCATCACTGGAGTTCTCTTCTGTGGCAGCTCCTATATCTTCAGGTTTAGCATACTTCTCACAGTACTCTGAAAATTGCAAGTAAAAAACACGAGAAAATGTTACATTAAGAAAATAATGTTCCTGAAAATTATATGGAAATTGGTTTTTGCAACAATTGAAGTCTAGAGAAATAATCAAAGTGATACCTTGTACAAGTTAGTGTTCATAAAGTCAACAAAAGACGTGTAATTCTAAATTTCCGTACTAGTTATATGAGAAAGATACACAAAGCACAAGGCACATGACTGCCTATGAAGGAACTTTACATGATACAGAAGCCTGACTAACAATGAAGAAATAAAACCCTTATGGATAAGGTGTGAATGAGTGAACAATTGGTGGATGTGGATAACAGACATAAAGTTTTCAAATAGACCCACAGATTGATATAGGTTACATTGGCAGAACAAAATGGTGCAGGGATAACATGATGGTATCTCATAATTAAATGTTGATTTACAAATTATCTCCATCAACGAACTCAATGGAAGGTTTATTTCCTTATGATATGATGATAATAAACAGCTAGTGGCGTCCTACCCAGGTTACAAGACAGATAGCATCTTTTCACTTGCTTGCGATTACGGTATAATTTAAATGAAGATAGTATCAATAGTGTCTCCTCTTTCACAAGTAAATTTAACACCTAAGCTTCTCTTCTGCAAGCGTATACACATATGCACCTTAGATACGGTAATATGCCTCATTTTTCTGTTTAGGATTTGATGGCATCATAGGAGGCATTGTCAAAATAGTGGTGGATATGGAAGTAAACTTGAGATAGTCATCAAGTTCATGATGCAGTCAATAGAAGAGAAATAATTGTGTTATTAATTGAATAAGAGTAGGAGATTAAGAATTATTAGTAAGTTGTTATAACTGTGAGAGTGTAGGTGAATGTGCACAGTATTGTAGTTCATACCCACTACCCTGAGTTTAAAAACTTTATTCAAGCGCCCCTCCCAATTTAGAGTTTAATTGTAGCTCAAATAAGGAAGAACAAAGTAAAGGCCTCAAATAAAACATAGCAAGTTTAATTGTTGATATGCCATACAGACATATATATTCAGAAAATGAAATTTCAAAATCAATCAATACCTTTAACCCTTTGTTCATAAGTGGCTCGATCCCGCATCATTAAAGCTGCAGCTTCACCATTTAAGGGGTCTGATGGATTGGGATACAGAAGAAGTTGTGGTAGAAACACCTCAAACACATTGACAAGATCTGAAACAATGCATATATTTAGACATGTGAAAATGAACCAAAAAATTTCTAAATGGAAAACTTAAATAGAAAACCAAATATTTTCTCATTAGGTTTAAAGAAAGAACATTACCAAACATGGGACTCCAGGTTTGATTGATAACATCAAGACAAACTGATCCTGACCTGAAATTATTATAATATCCAATATGATCACACACAATTCTTAAAATTAACACAAGGCAAACTACTCAAGGTATAGAGTTTCGCAGCAATATTCAATAATACAAGATTCTTACATCTCATCAACATTTGGGTGATAGATCTTATTGATAAAGCCTATGGAAGGAGATTTATAAGGATAAGCATCTGGCAGCTCAACCCTCACTTTCCACACACCTCCATGATAAGGACCTGCAAGGAACCATCACAAGGATGAAAAACAAGATTCAAAACATTTAAGGTCCATAATGCAGTAACAGCACCTTTCCCAAACCAAAACATTCTATCTCAGTTCAATTTCTAGAACCAGGGACAGAACAATAAACAAAAGTGAAAAACAGAAACTGTCAGCATAAATAAATAAATAAAAATCATGCCAATATTTTCTGGCTAAAAATTAGTGTCATATTAAGACTTGGAAAGCCACAATATGAAAAGAAGAAAACAAACAGAAATTGCTTTATGCAATAACTCTGCAGAATGCACACGGAGCAATCAATACAAGTAACAAAAAAGGAATTAAAAGGAGACAAAAGATTACGAGTTCCATATGAGAATCTTATTGCTGCCACCCAAATCTAAATCTAGAGCCACCAAAGTCAATATATGGTTAATTACCACACACCCGCAATAGCAACCCAACTTTTTTCACCAAAAACAATTCAAAAAAAGCTCTAAAGCAAGTAACATAGATAAAAACAAAGGAGAACTTACTCTCATTGGGTCCATGGAAATGCACATAAAACTCTTGCATTCCATCATTAATCATCTCCACCTTGTAGTCACTCATCATCCTATTAATTAAAAAAAAAACTAACATCAAAATCAGAATCAAGAGTCAAACTTAGACACCCAATTAGAAAAAAAAAATTATAACTTTAATGGAAATAGAAGGGAAAAGGAAAACAGAAGAAGTGGTGGATTAACAGTTTCATCAAGTCCATCTCTCGCCGCTTGCTTGGAGAAGACATGGTTTTTCTGTTTTTTCCTTTGTGTGTGTGTTGTGTTTTCTTTTCCTTAGTTACTTGCTTTTCAGGAATTAAGAGAGAGAGAGAGAGAGAGAGAAGAGGATTGAGGGAGAACTTTGCTTGTGCAACTTGAAGAGGTAAAATTGGTTCAGACAGTAATAAGCAAAACCAGAACTCAGATAATAAAAATCAGATAACAATAAAAACATTTTAGCTAATGTAAGTACTACCTTTTTTTTTTCTTTTAAAGAAGACATATCTTCTAATGAATTGTCAGAGACTAATCCTTTTTATGAAAAATAACAGAAATAAATATTATGTTTTGATAGATTTTTCTTATATACATGAACAAATATTGAATCTTTAGTCAGTTATTTACTAATTGGGTTAAATTTTGTTAATATTTTAATAACTTGTCTAATAAAATATATGTATATATGTTTTATATTACAAAAACTAAATTTGACAAAAAAATATATTTTTATTTATATAAATATTGAATTCAATTTTATAGAAATTAAATATTTCACGTCCTTTCTTTTTAATGTAGAAATTAATGACATAATTATGAGTTTTATTTTTGTTGATAAAGTATAAAAACTTAAACGAACAAGTAATTAATTTAATTGACAAAATAAGTCGCTCTTTAAAATACATAAGGTTATAAAAGATAATTTAAGTCATAAGAAAACTTAGAAAAAATGTAAATAGTTAATTATATATGACCAAAAGTAATAAAAAAAAGTAATAAAATTTTTAACTCCAAATCATAAAACATATTCCCATTATTTTTATATATATTAAAAAGGGAAAAAAATTTGCAAGTTTTTTTTAAGAATAATTTTTGCAAGTTGCAAACATAAAAGTTGAATAATTGAAAAAAAAATTATATTGTTGTTAGTTACTATATAATTAATTGGATTGATGAGATTCTCATCAATTAACGCTTCTAACACAAAACTAAAATACAAAAGAAAAGAACGTGAATAGAATAGACAGTGAAGTAATAGCCTACCCTTTTACATGCTGATGAGATTCTCATCAATTAACGCTTCCAACCTAATTCCCATTCCCCATGTTGTACCTTTTCACCGTCTAAGTTAAAAATAATTAGACTTCTATTCGAGGTTTAATATTTTATAAATAAAATAATAGAAGATGTACGTCTCATTTTGTTAGCACGTCATCCTATGATTCCTATCCTTAATTAGAGAGTGGCATGTGGTATGTAACATTAAAATTCATTTACTTATCATGGAGTGCCTGAATTCATTTGTAGGGCGACTCTTTGGTTTAATCAAGTGATTTTAAATTTGAATCTTAAATATATAATTATGATACATATAAAAATATTATTATCATAATAATTTTAGAGAAAATTTGTATATTAATAATATAAAATAGATGGATATTATCACTTAATTATAAATCATTAACAATCATATAAACAGTAATTTATATTTAGAGATGAGTACATAACAATAAAATTCATGTTTTAACCTGCTTAAATAAGATTATTTCTTACAAAAAGATACATATATAGTGTCAAACAAAAAGATCTATTCAATAAAAAAAGCAAAAATCTATTCACTTATTTTGGAGCATCTCAGGGCTAAGCACATGACTTAGAGCTTAGTTATATTGTTCTTATATATTGTTTTAAATAAGAATGCGTCAGAGCATTATCCATATCTTAGATGATTCTAGAGTGGGTGAATAGATTCAATACATAATGTTAAAAAATATTTTTGCACTTTTATTCACTAGATGGTGTTTCTAAAGTGATAAATTTATGGCACATGGTTCCTACAGCTGTTAATTTCCCTACCTTATCCTAATTACAGTGTCATTTGCTTTCTTTCGGTATACATAACACAGCATAAGTCCATCTGTTCATCATTCTCTTATCACTTTCTGGACGGTGACTATTCTTTTGGTATGCTAGGATAATAAAAGGTGTGTAAAAGTGAAACTCAGATTCATTTCTTCGACAATGGATAGACACAAATTTTGAATCACAAAACAGGTGGGTGTGATTATTTGATGGACCGATACAAGTACAGTATTATTTATTATAATAATTATTATTAGTTATTTTAATTAATTGCTTTCCCACATTGGAAAAATCAGAATAAAGTAATATGGCCATATGGGATGACGTTGAGTTGAATTCAACCAAGGGATCGTCGATCTAGAGATCTAGGGAATTTTGTTCCTTTTAATGTTACCAATACAACAAATTTCTTTTATGACCAGAAGTATATAAGTAAAATTATACTATGATTTTACCGGTATAGTTACGAGTTTTATTATAGTTACTTTTGTGTCTTGTTTCCATCACATTAGCATGAAAAGATGAGCATTAAAGTTAAGAAAGTTGTAACTTGTAACAAATGGGAAAAATTCAGCACTGAAAAACTTTGAGATAAAGACGGAGAATTAATGACATTCTCTGGTCGGCTCAATAACTTTTATTGGTTGTATTCACCGATCATATTTGGGGAAGTAAAACAACAGTAAAGTTTAAAAATGATATTTTTTTTTAGACTTAAACAATATATTTTTTAGTCATCAAATTTTAGTAATTATCTTTTTTAATCTTTTAAAAAAGAATTTATTTTTATTAGTCCTTTAAATTTTTAAAAAATTACTTTTAATTCTTATCATTCTTTACGTCAATGATATCAAAGTTTGTAACAATTTGTCGTCATTAAAAAAATTAATTTAATTTTTCAAAATAATTTATCACAATTTGAAACAGACAAAAATATATAAAAAATTATGATAATCTTAAATCTCTTTTTATTTTTCTTTTTTAAAACCAACAGAATATAAAGAAAAAAACAGTCATTTAGTCAAATATTTTAGGGTTTAAAATCATGGGAAAAACTAAAAGTAATTTTTTAAAAATTTGAGGGACTAATAAAATAAATTATTTTTTAAGGATTAAAAAAATTATTCAAATTTAAAAGAATAAAAACATATTTAATTTTTTTTAATAATACTCCATTTATAATATTTTTCTTTAATTATTATTAGATTAAAATATTCCTAATTAAAAGAAGAGATAAAATGTATTGACAAACAATTAGAAAAAAAGTAAAATATTAATAAGAAGCATTATTTTAAAAAATATATAAATTTAAGATAAATTTATTATTATTAATTAAATTGACTATTTTTTTTAATTTTGATGAATTAGATAATTGAATCTTATATATAATATATAGAAAAAAAAGTAATTTACTAAGAGTGTGTACAAATCATAAATTCCAATAAAAAAGACTATAGCAATTGGGTTGATATTTCTTAGTTACATCTTCCTCAACCTAAACACAAATACAGGGTTTGTACACACATTTTGGGGTCTAAGGTAAAAATGTTAAAAGGGTCTTTTTTTTTACAAGAATTTTAAAGAGACTTAGTATATTATATAAAATATCAATTTTTATATTAATCTTTTAGCTTTTTTAGCAGCAAAATCATTTATCAGAGTCTTATAATCAACTAATTCTAACACTTCATTTTCAATAGATAAAATAGTTAACTCATTCAATCTATCTTGTAACATTGTTGATTTTAGATATGATTTAAACAATTTTAATTTTGAAAAACTTCTTTCAGCACTGTTACATGGATTGTCAATAAAATTCTATATGCAATGTAAACATTTGAAAAAAAATCTAAAGTTTTAATATAACTCAATACTTCTATTGATGTTACGTGGAGACAAAGTTTGATCAATAGACAATAGGTTTCATTCAAGGGAACGAGAAAAATAGATTTTTTTTATGAAAAGAAGATGAGGAGATGAAAAAACGTGAAGAATAGAGTCTCGAGAGTGAGATACGTTAATTAGTAAATTGGAATGGGTTAAAGGAAAATTAATAGGAATTTACTTTTTTGGGATAAATAAAATACTTTAAACGACATTAATTATGATATTGATTAATTTTTAAAAAGATGATATTGATTGACTAATTTTTAGGGAAGAGAGAGATTCAACATTATTTTATTTTGATCAGTTAAAATTTGTTAGTAGTTAGTAATAAAAAAAATTTAGGGGCCTAAAAAAAATTTTTTTTTTGGGACCTTAGGCTAATGTTTAATTTACCTTGCATCTTGCACGGTCATGCACAAACACATACTTAATTGTTTAAATGTTTTGTAAATTCATAATCCTTTAACTCAACGGGTTAAAGATGGAGCTAGACAAGTTGATCGACCTAATTTATTAACATATTGTTTTATATTTTTTTGTGAAATTAAAAAACCTATTTAATGTCAAATGTTTAAGTTATAGTTTAATTTGTAACCTATAATATATACTTATTTCATTTATGTTGTAGCAATATTTTTTGGATTATGTAATTAAGATTGGATCTTATCATAACCTTATATGATTATATCTCATTTGCTAGAAATAAACAAAGCTAAAATAAACATATTTGATGAGTGATCGAAAATTAAACTTTATCGTGTAATATAAATCATTTAGATTTTCATCATTTTATGACTCACCAAATTGTGATAACATGTCAATTCAACAATCCACTTCTAATTTATGAGTCAACTGTTAACTCATCACGCCCAATTGTCCTATTAAAGCGGACTAAAAGCAAGTTGAATTTTGTCACCTGGAAGCCAAATCAAGTGCAACATAAAATCTATAAACATTTACAAATATGAACTATATTAATTTTAGTTTTAAAAATTAATGACAGGTGGAATATTGGTTCAACCATCAGATTCAGTTAATTTAAACATCAATATTAATATTAATCCATGTATTTTTAAAGTAAATTCTAAATATTTATTCTATTTAGTAATTTTTTGTTTAAATAATTTTTTAATTCCTATAAATATAAGCTAGTGTATAATATATAGGGTTAAATAACTTATGTACTGTAGTTTACTGTATCATTTCTTACATATGTCTAATCTTTTCTACTTTTTTCCCGTGAAATGAAACAAATTTATGGTGTGGTTGACATGATTTTGTTCAATTATATATTTCATGTTTACTCTCATTGGAATTCCTTTATTCACGTGTTTTTGTATTCTGTCCAAATCCTATTTGCATAAAGAATAATAAGTGTATAAAGTAATTAAAAATTAAATGTAGATATAATTGATTAAATAAATAAATAGGCTTACTTTTATTTTTTATTCCTACAGTTTATCAAATGAGTGATTTTAGTTTATCTAATTTCAATAACTCTTTCATTAATATTTTAAAAATTATTAATATTTTTTATTTTATTTTTTTGTCTCACTAATAAATCATTACATCAATAATAATAATAATAATAAATTATTTCAATGACTAAGATATTTTCTTCAAAAAAAATTAGTGTTAGATAATATTTTTAGAATTGAATTAAAAAGATTGTTCAGAAAAATTATTTTATATGGGCAGATGGTTATATTAAGAAAAATTGTATTAAAAAAACAAAAGTTAACTGTATATTTGGTTTTACAATATTATATTATTTATTTATTAGCAATAAATATAATATATATATATATATATATATATATATATATATATTTAGTTTATCACACATTTAAGTTATATATAATAATTTTTTTATACATATAACAAGTTAATTATGTCTTGGTAGTCTTGTATCTTGTGTTGTATGAGATAGTGAATTCAAATCTCGCATTGAATTTTGTTTTTTTAACCTTTGAATCCATTTTCAAGAATCACATTAGGAATATAGTGTCACATCATTTTTAAGTGTAAGCAAAATTTATCTTTAAATAAAATCTAATAAATTTGATGTTAAAAATTATTGATAAGTAAAGTTTGGACTAAATTTCTTTAATTTTAAAAATAAGAACCTTATTTGTACGCAATTTATCATTATCTCTCCAAATATTATTTAAACCTTGAAACATATTTGGTTCCTGAGTTCTCGAGATTCAACTCATAAACTTTTTCATATAAAGAAATGTTAGAACAAAGGAGATAATGGATGAAAGTTTGAAAAAAAAAATTCAAGTCTCACATTGCTAAGGTACACTCTTGTATAGTGTATCACTCTAAGTCCCACATCACTCAGGATAAACACTTGAATAGTATTTCACTCCTTATATATAGAGAGCCTCGAGCCTCTTTCTTCATTTTTTCTTGTCCTAGTTTAGAAGCATTTCCTCAACTTTTCTTTCTTTCTCCCTCCCAAATCTGCAAACTTCTCCCTCTTTCTTTCTATCGCACTAAATTTTTGGTTGGCTATTAGAGTGACTTTTCAAGTCATATTTTCGGTTGGCTATTAGAGTGACTTTTCAAGTCATATTTTCATGTGGCTTTAGAGTGACTTTTCAAGTCATATAAGAGAGTGTAATTCTAGAAAGGTTTCCTTAGTACAGTGGAAATCTTATATAGTGATTTGGGTTGTTTGGGCTGTTTTACCCTGAGGACTTTGTGGTTGATAGTCTGATTGCACAATTTTTGGCAGTGCCACGAAACGTCTTAAAAAAAAACGACATTGTCCACGACTTAGCCAATAATTTTTTCGGTTTGCCATAAATTATTTTTACAACAAGAAAAAAAGCATAAGAACTTGATTTGAACAATTGAAACTAAAGGTCTAAAATCATCCATTTGATGAACTATAGGAAATGAAAAGATCAATAAGTCTAATACATATTATTTTTGTTGAAGATCTCAAATCAACTAAAAATGAAACTCCTTGCACCCTTTATCTTCTCTCTTAACAATATATGTTTGTTTGTCATAAAAAAATTAAAGATAAAATTAATGTACTATATATATTTCACCTTACAAACCTAAGTTAAATTCAAACTCGAATTTTAGTAATATATTTTTCGTGATCACCTATTCTAGTAGGCATCATGTTCTTGTGGACATATATAGAGGTGAGAGTGGAGAATAATGAGACAATCTCATTTAATACTAATTGATTTAAAGATAAAATCTAATAATTTTGAAGTCTTAAAATGATACATAATCAACAATGAAATATTTGTGTTGAAATGAAAATGAAAAAAAAATAAAGCAATTACTAAGTTTATTTATCATATAAAAGCAAAAAGATTCCGAAGAGATTAACAAATAAGTACATGCATTATAATCCTCTGTCATAAGGGGATAAAATTAAGTACAACAAAATCAGAGTCGCTCAATCTACAAAATGGTTCATGCCCTCAATGCTAGAAGACCTAAGATCAAATCTTAACACTCCGTATCCTACTTAGAAAATCTAACAATGACTTGTCAGAAGAAAAAAAACACTTGTTCAATTTAAATAAAAAAAGGAGATACTACACTTGATATAAGGTAGCTGCCACATTTCTTTATTAAATTTTTAGTCTCAAGAATGAATCTCTAGAAATTCATCTACAATCCTTTACCAGTTTACTTTTTTCTATGTGAAAATAGCTTGTGGGTGATGCTTAACTAGCTATAATCCAAAAGACAATTGGTGTCGTTCTGGACAACTTAGAGCATGTTGGACTGTGGGGCTAAACTTGCTTTGACGGCAATGAACCTTGAGGGTTGGGTGAAATATATTGTTGGGATGTTCATGGGACTTCTTTTCTAATACATTAAAATGGGTGGCTCTTATTTAGATAAAGAATTCAATCAATCTCCATTTTCCTCTCCATATATCAAAATCAATAGATAACATGTAAAGTTTGATGTTTCATAGAACACAACTACACAAGACATGTTCTAATAAGAGACTCAAGTGTACATCTAACGCGCGCGCACCTAGCCAACCGACAATTTGATACATTATCACTTTAAATATAAAATAATCATATTCACACAAACATTTGTGTAATTATTGGATATTGATGGACTAAGTATATATAATTTGTATTATACACTTTCTATACTCAAGAATTTCTGTACTATTTTATGTTATCGACACTTTTTATCTTTTGGGTCAGGCCCAATCAAAAGGCCAGCCTACTTTAATTTATCAATTGAAAATTCTCAGTTTTATTTAACAATATTCTGAGCTTTAATAGATTCTCATCAAAATTCTGATTTTATACCTTCAAAATATGAACTATATGTTAGACATACACTTATACTAATCTTCTGTGTGTGTATATATATATAATACTACTCTGTCATGTTGAGAATACCAATTGATGAAGGAAGGGATCTTGCAGATATTTTTGACCAAGATTTCCGCAAAGTTGTGTCTTAGGAGTCTATTAAAGATGTCTTACCTCTTCTTTACTGCCCCTAATCGAACCTTATATTTATGGTGAACAGCTAGGCTCTATTAAATTAGAAATATAAAAAAGAAAGTTACATTCGTGTATTATTTTAAAAGAGATTTAGTGTCATGCGTCACCAAAGAAATTAGATATACATAATATTCTGAGCTGCACTAATGAATGTGGCTAGTTGTAGTAAAAAGAAAATAATGAAAAATACAGCAAATCTTCTTAGAAAAGTATTTTCCATTAATAGAAAAATACTTTCTAGTTTTATTTTAACCAGTATCTAATCTCAATTTTCCTAACTAACGTACATGTTCTTCTTTGTCAATTTTTTTACATATACTCGCACTCTTATTATTTTTACAAATATTATATTACTATATTTATTTTTTTATAACATCAATTTTATATTATTGTATTTAATGTTACACCTAACTTGCTTTAGACGGATCTATTATGATTTCGAAATAGGGAACATCTCAGACCAAAAATATTGCATTTATCATCAGATTTATTCAAATTTATATCGAAACTGTTTTGTGTACAATGTTAGCAATTCAATAACTCAGAACAGAATGTAATCCAAACCCCATTAGAATGAATTAGTAGAATATGTGTCTTCTTTTATACACGCTTCTCCCTTTGAGTAAGACATAAGTTAGTTAATGCATACGTATCCCATGTTTTAAATTTAGATGTTTTGTAGTATTACGATGTGTTAATATTAAAGTCACAAACACTTGTTTTTTTTTTTCCTTCCCTTTAAATAAGTTAAGATCAGGCAAATAAGTAATCAATGCACTTACTTGGCACAAATTAATTAGCTAGAATTTAGTCACATCAATATCGAAAATCTATTGACAATTTTCTTTTACATTCAATCCAATGCTCACAACTAAATTAATAATTTTAAGAGGGTCCAATTTAAAAGAATATCAATGCACTCTATTTTAATAAGGAAAACGTATTTTTGCAAGTTTGTGAATGTACTTATTGTTTTCCTTATCAAAAACTTCACTTACAGATAAATGACTTCTTTCCCTGAAAACACATATTTTTTAATAAAGAAAATATGTAGAATGAAAGGATAAAGCTTCAATGCAAAATAGCAACAAGTGGTTGGTTGAATGTAATCGGAATTAGTCCCCTTAAATAATGTTAGAGTTTGAGACTCCACTAAAAATCATGGTGACCCAGAAAAAAAAACTTCTATGCAAAATCAAACAAAAAATATGGATTTAAAAAACACATGAAGTTAGTCTTGCTCAACTTCACTAATCATTAGAGTTTAAGAAAAATATTTATTTTCTTATAAAAAATAATATGTGATACTAAAATACGAGAATTTGAATAAATGGAAAATATTATTATTTTGGGTAACAATCAGAATCGTAGCCCAAATTAAACAAGAGTGATATGGAAAAATGAAAAACTAGTCAAATTTTGAAGCAAAAGATAACCATGACCAGTTGGAGGAAGATCCGATAATAAATGTAGTCCAAGGTCGAGGTTTTCACAAATAAAAAATCTTTTTGAGAAATATAATCACATATTCACATGGAAATCTAAAACTTTCAATTGGCAGTTTCTTATGCACTATTCAAAACTTTGAATTCTTTAAGTCACGGAAAATTGAAAGAAAATATTTTGTAAAGAGCTTCTGCATTTCATTTTATTATATTGAGCTTGTCATGGTCTTCATCATCATGTTGTGACTTGTGACTATATTACCAATTAATTAGTTACATTTAATGTATCAATTTAATAGCATGACAATGGGCGTGTTAATAAGTTTTTAGTTTTCAAATTTAAAATTGAAACAAAAACTTGTTTGGATAAAACAGGGTTGGAATAGTTTTTAAATGAAACAAAAATATTTTCTAGTTTTATTTTCTTTTAGAAGTTGTGTAATCCCTCTTAATATTTTTTTCCATCTTTTGTCCAATATTTTTTTTTTGTCTCTTATTTGATCTTTGTTAAAAGTGGTAAAATGAGTTTGATTATTTAACATATATTTTTTTATCCGTAAGAATAAAAAATAGTATTAGAATGTTTATAATAACTTAAACACTTCGTCTAATTAATTGAGGTAGATTTTCTTAACTCAATTGACTTATGTTGAATCCAACTAATAAAATTATAATGTTAAAACTTAAAATTTTGAGCTTAAATTAAATATGAGTCTTTTTAGTCAAATCTAATTGTGCCTTGACTTGAGTTTATCCACAAAAGTCCATACAAAGTGGATTTTTATAAGATTTGACCCTTGTTTAAAAGCTCAAATTGAATATACAATTTTTTGTCCAACTAACCCAACCAAGACTCATTTGATGAAATGTAGAGTTTGGTCTTTAGTTTTATAGCATGAATTATATCTTGACTTTTTTGCCTATTTCAATCAAGACTTAGCCCGCACTGATGGGACTTTTACTAGGTTTATGTGTCATTTTAGAAGTTTAAATTGAATTTGGGTCTTTCGGCTTGACCTGCTATAGCTCATGATCATCTTGATTTGAACACACTTAATAAAATATCGAGCTTGAGTTTTAAATTTTGAGCACAAATTAAATATAGACATTTTTTAACCTAAAATGGCCATAACAATTAGCCCGCAAAAAAAACCAGTACAAACTAAGCTTAAGCCTCGTTTTAAAAGCTTGAATTAAATATAAGTTTTTTTGTTAAAGTACAAATGTGAGATGAAATCCTATATCAAGTAGAAGTGAAAAAGTTGAGCATCATATAAGTGAGGAGAAGATCCATAAACTCAAGCTTTCAGATTTTGGATTAAAATATGGTGTCAAGTTTCTGACCGTGGATCCAAGCACGTGTCTCGTGGGTGGAACAACGATTTACATGTGTAAAAAACTCATACTTAAAGGGAAAGATCATTGAAGAAGACTCATAAACCTTACTCCCCTAAATTTCCCAACATTTTTTACCTAACCTGCATTGATCCCATGACAGGTATATCCTGAATCCACCGAATGAAATATAGGAGATTTTTTTTTCAAGGTATAGTATTACGTTTTCAAGGACCACATTCTTTCAAATATAACTATGGAAATAATTTTCGTGTGTATTTTAAGAAAACATGTTCTTTAACAACTAAATTTTGATGGGAACGTTTTTAAGGAATAATACAAGGTGGCGAAGTGATGAGTATTAAGTAGTGAGTATATTAGAATTGTATCAATAAAATTTATCTAACCTTGTCACTCTTTGCCACGAGAATAAAAAAACTAGTTGACACATGGGACTGATTTTCCTTAAGAATAAAATATATTTTGATAATATGTTTTCATAATCTTGTAACAAAAATGGGAATAAATATTCTCACCTTGATAATCCCGAGAATGGTAGAAGATAAATTAAAACAAATGATCTTTAAGGCTTGAGCTTTAAATTGTTTGCACAAAATAAATTTGGAAATTTTTAACCCAATTTGATTAGAGTCTGCATTTTGGAAGCCCAACTTGAATCTACAATTCATCGGCTTAATTTTTAAATCATGAATATTCAGCCTAATCTAATCATGTCCTAATTTGGGTTTAGCTTACAAAGCAGGCATTCATAAGGTTTGTGTCTCAATTTTTAAGCTCGAATTGAACAGTTTTTTGGCCCAACTAATTTGATAAAAGGCCTAGATTAGGCTTTAAATTTTGAACATGAACTAAATTTGGGTTTTTTAAGTCCAATTCGATCCTGCCTTGGGCGAGGCTTAGCACACAAAAGATCGGAGGGAGTAGTTTTATTATACTTTTAATTTTGTATTATGATTTCAGTTTCAATAATAAGTACAAATTGAAGAAAAAACTAAAGACTAACAAAATGTATTTAGCAATCATTCTGAGTGAAAATCTAAGGAAAATATCAAGGCTTTGTTTGGTAGAGGGAGAAGAAATAGAGGGAGGGAAAGTAGGTGGATGAGAAAAGAAAAGAAGAAAAATACAAAAATAAGATAGAAATAGAGGTTATTTAGTTGAAGAGAAATAAAGAAGAAACATTTAAATTAAAATTGTTTAAAGGGTAAAAAAAAGAAGAAAAATATTTTTTTAATAAAATATTTGAGAAAGAGGATGGACCGATCACCATCAAGAGAAAGAGGACAATATTGTGACGTTCAACAACAACAGTGCCCCTTTTAAGTTTTCTTGATTCCCGCACTTCCCTCTCCCTTTCTCTTGGCTGTTTCGTCGTAATCAAACATTGGGTAATAACTAACCAAATGTAATTAGCAATCACTCCATCTAACTCTATTCATGTTCTTACTAAGTATACACTGATTTGAATGTTTTTACTTGTTATATCCAATCATAAAGAGCAAATTTTGTAACCAGAGTAAAATTTTAGTTTGCTAAATTGCACTTTAAAGGATGAATTAAGACATTATTATTTTAAAAAGTATTAAAAAGCAGAGTTCCAAACATAAATTTATCCAGTTAGTGTTAGATGCATAAATTTGTAACGTTTAAACTATGGCGAAATAAATTTTCATAATTACGTACGCTATGCTGTAGTATAAGTGTATCCTTTTTTTTCTTACTATATATTCATTTCACCCTAATAAATAATGTGTTCAGCATACAGAGTATTGCTACATCTACATAGCCAGGTAAAATTAACTGACATTTAAGCAGAATTCAAGAGTAAAGATTGAATATGACAAATGTACCCAAAAGAAAAAAAAACAATTGAATACGACAAAGTGATAAATAAAATCCATACATTACAACCTTTAAAACACAAGATATAGAGAAGGGAGAGGTGGGGTATCAATAATTTCTTCCGGCAGAACAAAGTACAAAACAACTCTAGAATGTGCAGAAGATATAAATAGAACAGACAAATACTTAGCATAATAAGAATATTGATAGGCACCAAACTGAAAATATCTGAGCCAAAACAAATTCTATACCACTTTGAAAGAAAGTAAGAAACATCAAATCAAAATATAAAGTCGCATCATATGAAACCTACAATTTGAATTGCACTTTGATGTATTTGTTCATGACTCTCTACAATAAAATGTGGACCTATATTCCCTAAGGCTTCAGCTTCAAGTAAAACCTTGCAATCAAAACCAAGTTTGTTTTAAGAAAAAAAAATGTGCAATCTGAGGCAGCTATATATCACTGTGGACAGACAGAAGATGCATCTCAAAATCGGAAGCATGTGATTAGCAATCAGCTTCTAAGTTTGTCCAAAATTTTCCCACTTCCACCACCAAATACACCCCCCCTTCCTCCACACACAAAACCATTTTAAGCTCCAAAGTTCTGCTTCTAAAACCAATGATGATTTACCTTCTAAACAAGGAGAGAAAGATCCTTAGATGCTGAAAAATGCCAGTGAGAATGCACAAATTTGTCAAAATTTACATCCCCAACAAAGCTCCTATTGTTTTGACAAACATCCACTTGCTACTTTTTCTTTGTCTGTGACTTTTTGGGGGTTAATAAGATGGAACCACGCGAATTTTGTGTCTGCTGTCCGAAAACATTCCTCAGTGGTCCAGCTTCATCGTCCTCGTCATCACTGTTAATGTTATTGGGAGTATGCCTATTTTGGTATCCTCTGCGCTCCAAAATAAAGACATTGAAGTAGTAGCTAACTAAATCTGCCCTGCTCTTCGTAGGAAATGCCCTAAAGATATGGTCCCAGAAATATGTCTCAGGTGATGGAGGGTTTGATCGTATCACATCCTTGAATTTTTTCTCTTCTTCTTCCATCCACAATAGCTTAACATCTTCACCTACCTGATCAAAATTCCAGTCATAAAATACTGCCCCCAATTCCAGATGAACTTTAGCCCTTTTCTCAGTAATGTGGAATCTTACACACTCAACAGAACCTGGTACAGGGCAGCCGCATGAATCTTGTCTTCCCTTTCCTATAGGGTCCCTTTCAATAAGTAGTCTGGTATTTGCTGTTGCCAATGGCCATATCGGGGTCCCTGAAAACTTAGAATAACCTTCAGAAATCACACCGGTCCATTCTGGTATTTCAGCTTGATGATTTGCCCCCAAAGGGATGCGTACGGTGGCACATCTGTCAAGACCTGAATTTGCATCAGAGGGATCTTCAGTATGAGGACTTGGTGTTCTGTTCTCAGCTCCTACAGATGAATCAGAAGAGCTTCGTGCAGATGGTGTAGATTGGCCAACTAAAATCTTCTTGTCACGTTTCAACCTATCCCTAAGATTGTAGTTTGTCCCAAGGTGATCTTCATACAAGCAAGGGTGCATCTTCTGACTCTGTAAAGCGACAGAAGACTTCAGTTTTAATTTGATATCACAAGCATATTTGAAATTTGTTTACTCAAATACATAAAATGGCAGAGCATTCGGACAAAAAATTCAAGACATCTAGAGAACCAGCTAATAAAAGGAGAATGCATTCACTACCCCCAAAGCATGCAACTAACCAAGAACTTGTCAATAGATGGTAATTATATACTTGTGCTTACTGACAAGTGAGCTCTGCCTTCATGGTTTAACCTGCAATTTGGGTTATACCCTTCTAAAAGGGCTCACAGATCCATAAGTCATCCATGCTTTCAATAAGAAGGGCTCATAATAGAGGTCATGTTTGCCTTGCCACCTTTAAAGTAAATATATAATAGCATAACATACTTTAATAGCAAGGAAACAGAATTATGTGATCGATACCCATCTTAGAAACATGCTAGAAAGATTCTACATTTTTTTGGAGCGGAAAAATGACTAAAAGGTCATAAGCAATCCTCTTTTCAGCTATTTATTTATCCTTTTTCAGAAATAAGCAAATACTCTTTATTTGGTAATTCAACATAAAAACACTATAACATACTTTCAAACATAATTATATTTATGTAAACACAAGGTAGTAAAGAACGGATCCAAATGTTATTCAAAATTAGATAGACATCCCGACCCATTCCACTATGCCTTAAATTTCTTCCTGCACACATCCTCAAACACATTTATAATACAAAAGGATTAGCTAAGTTTACTCAATATAATTTCAAATTACCTGCCAGCTACGTTGTTCACTGCTTGGATCAGAACCTCTTTTGAGAAACGCTGATTCTCGAAACAACAGCACCTGTTTCCACACCTCCTGATTACTGTAAGACTTCCACTTTGCCTTTTCAGGTATTGAACCAACTTCAGGATCACAGGGATTCTTTGCGGCACCTGTAACCCAGCTCAGCATATCCAACGCAAACTCTCTCATCCTCTTACGATCAGAACTATCACTATCACTATCACCATCAGACAAATCCAACATGTCTCTCTTCCTCTTTCGACCATCACTATCCCCACCAGATGGATCCAACACCAAGCCCTTATCATCATTGCCGCCACACTTCTGACCTCCACTCAACAATCCAGCCACACTGTAGTTCACCCCATCTGATACATCCACCACCTGCTCTTTAGACATTATCCCTCTATCAAACTCTTCCCCCACTTCCATTGCATCGTTTCCCTCACCTGAGTTTCCATTCACCGACTCATTCACCTCGCGGTCCGGCATCTCCAAATCATGATACCCTCCATTTCTATCTCCTTCACCTCCATCAACCTCATTTCCCTCACCCCCACTTCCAATAACCGACTCATTCATGTCACCCTCCGGCACCTCCAAATCAGGAAGACACCCTCCATTTCCATCACCACACGACTTCCTCCCATCCACATTATCATCATCATCATCAACTCTACCCTTGACCTCCTCACGAGCCACATCACCCTCCCCACAACCAGATAACAACCCTTCCACCTCTGCCTGCAACTCCATCAACCGCCTCCCGAACTTGTCCCTATCATCCACCACACCACACTCAGGGGACACCTTACTCTCCGCAACCTTCTTCAACCACGCATCCAAAGCACTCAAATACTTACTATACACCAACTTCACAGAAGAACCAACACTCACACCCAACCCAGACTCCTCCCCAACGATATCCCACAACTTACAATTGCAAACGGCGTCGTATCCACCCTTCCCTCTCACCACCAAAAACAGCTTATACAAATCCACAGGTTTCCCATCACCCAACATTGGCGGAAAAGGCAAAAAATAATCACTCCCACAGATCTCGCTCGTGAACTCAGAAACCAACTCCTCGAAACGGCGCTGAGAACCGTCGTTTGAGCATCCAACAATGCTGCCACTATCTTCTACGCGAACACCGGCGTTCAACACCGACCGCCCTGCCATTGATTTGGAATTCAAACCCTAGAAACAAATAATCACACTCCCAATCATCCATTTTGTTTCAAAATTTTTAAACTAGGTTTTTTTTCAACAATTTTTTTTTCGCGAAGAATCGATGAAAACGGTTCGAAGGGTGCGAAATTGGCACCGATTGAGAATCTGGGTCACGGTCAAAAATGGATTTTGGCGGGAAAGTGGAAAAGGGTGGGATCTGGTGCTATCTAGGGCTTGTTTACTCCACCACCTTTGTGTGCGAGGAAGAAAAATTTCGTATCCCGCGCTTTCTTTCTCTCTCTACAATGATGTTAATTGCAGAGAGAGAGAGAGAGTTTGTGTGTGTGTGAGAGAGAGAGAGAGATTAGGGGCCAAAATTCAAGTTTTCAACAGACGCAGACCCTCTTCTTCAATATCTCAATTTTCATTGGAAGTAAAAAAGAAAAGAGAGAGAGAGAGAGAGAGAGAGAGACGTACCAGTTTTTAGAGAAAGGGTTTCGATGGACCCCTATGGTGTGCTGTGTTGTGACTACCTTGACCTTGGCTAAACTATGTGCCTATTAAAAAAAATGTTTTTCTCTCTTTTGTATTTTCTCTTCAATTTGTTTTGAGGGAATTTAGGAATTCCATTTTCATAAAACTGAAAAAATGGGGAGTTGCTTGGATCCACAGCATCCTCTTGTTATAAAGGTGGTTTGGAGGAGCCACTAACCTTGGTTAGGATTTAACTAGATGCATGGTTGAGTTGGGGTTATTGGTGGGTTTTAATTATTTCTTTAACAAGATGAGAGAAAAAAAAACATATTTAATATTTAATTAATAAAAGGGACTTTTGTGGGAAGGGGTATATGAGGAGGCATGAGAGTTTGTCATCAACACATGGGTGCCCTAATGAATGGTTGTCTAAAATTCCAAGATTTATCATCTTACCCCTTTCTGCCCAATAATATACCAAATTGATTGGGGGCATTCAATGTAATCTTATTATTTATATTTTACATTATATTAATCGTTGGGGATTTTATTTCCCTACAAATTGTATAAAATCTATCTATAAATTGTATAAAATAAATTCATTGTTTTTTTAGGATTTTTATTTTTTTAAAAATAACATGATTATGATTCACCAAAAACTTATCATACATACGAATCCAGCTAAACCAAATAGAATAGTATTGAACCACAAATTTATAGATACTGCCCATAGAGAAAATTAAGGGTTCATCTCAGATACACATATTTTTTTATTCAATTTTAATCATAAAAAATGTTACATTGTTTTCATTGTTTCATGTTTTTAAAAAATTGTATAAAAGATGAATGACAATGATATTTTCTCTGATGCTCTTTTTCAAAAAAAATATTCTATAATTAGTTAGAATTTACTAAAAATAATTAATTTTTTATAACTTTCACTTCTCATTTAATATATAATAAGAAAATTGTTAAATGAGAATCAAAATCTACCAAAAATGATAATTTTTAATAAATTTAAATCAATCATAAGTAAAATATTATGAAGAGTATGTCAGAAACAACACCACTAACATTTCTCTTGTATAAAAGCAGTGAAAATAGAAAATAAAGATATTTTTTATGATTTTTTGTACACACTTTTGAAAACTATAATACAGTAAAAAAAAATAATGTAATATTATTTGTAATTAAAGTGAAAATAAAAGCTAAAAATAAAAAATGTTTCCACGAACTAAATGAGATGAAAAAATTTGATTACAAGTTTTAAACTACTCGGTTTCAAGGTTACTTTGTTCACATTGATATAGGGGTCATATAGAATATTTTGTTTGTGAAGACTATAAGTATTATTTACTAAAGATAATTTTACTTAAATTAGATAGCAGTTCTATGAATAATAAAATTCTTTTCCAAAGTAATTAATTGAGCTATTTACTTAGGACCTGAATTCGATACCACTACATATAGAAGAATTTATACACAATATATATTTATACCAATCTCATATTACAAGTATTTTGAAAAATATTTGTGTAAACTTAAAAAGGTAACTATGAAGGCTTTGACTTATTTCAGTAAGCTTTCGTTAACCAAGTTTAGTTTGAGGTTGATTTGGCCAGATTTGAGTTTTAAAATTAGTCCAACTATTTTGAAGACGAATTCAAATTATGCTTCAAGCTATCAACTTGATTTAGTCTCCTATATATTTTTTTAAAAAAAAATTAATGATTCATATTTAAAAAAAAAATAGATATCTATATATTATTTTATTGTAAACTTCACTGCAACAAACTTTGACAGTTAATCGAATTTGTAACTTTATAATAACCATTGATAATTTATTTTTCTAACATTTTTTTAATAATTGTATTTAATAAAGCATTAAATTGTTCACATTAATGCTATTTAATATACAATTTTGATTATTAAAATTTAATCTTTATACTTTTTATAATAAGTAATAACATACTTTACAATTATAATAATTAAATGTTAATATTACTTAATCATTTGTTTAAATCAGTTATTTAAAATGTATTTTACAAACAATACTAATATGATATGATGTGATTAGTAGATAATCTTATCCTTGAGAGTTTGATTAAGAAATACTTTGGTTTACACCAAATATTTTACAAATAATAATATTGTAAAACAATATTTCTATAAATAAATTTAAAATATTTCATAATATGCAATATTTAATTATATAAACCAATAAATAAATTATAATATATATACTTTATTTTAATCTAGCTATTAAATATATTTCATAAATAATAATAAGAAACAATTTAAAAGTAATGTTTTTCGTTGATGGGTACATGAATTTTATATTAGTCATTGATGTTATCTAAAGAAATTTAATTAAATGACATAATTATTAATAATGAATTTAATTATATTAATAAATACATAGTTGTTGACCAAACCATATATAACAAATTTAATCATATTAAATTAATATTTAATTATATTCAAATAAAGTTTTTTTAAAAAACAAAGAATCACTTTTTTTAATTCAATACTAATTAAAACTATTAATATTTATAAATTTTAGCAATTAACTTGATGAATAACATTCTCTATATAAACTCAGGCAAAATAGCACGAGAGTGAGCATTTTGGTCTTTTTATACATTATGACTTCAGTGATTTACTTATAAATATTTTTTATTTAGCTCCGACTAATATGTATTTTGATCCCTTTATTATGACTTCTATTAGTTTGTTTGAATTTTGATATTACATTAATCCTACATCACAATATTGATAAAATATTGATTTTTTTTCAAAAGTAGTTTATGAATTTGAAGTTCAACTTCGGTGTTAATTTATACGTGACTTCATAAAATTTAGTCAACGAATAAAAATATTAAAAAGTACAAATTAATAAATAATTACATAATTAAAAATAAATTAATAATATGAAAAATGTGGGAAAATATATTTCATACATATGAATTAACATTTATGAAACAAATTAAAATTTTAATATTAAAATAAATAAATAAATAAATAAGGAAATATATATTTAATTATTATTGTTCATTAGACATAATTTCAAGTAATAAAAAAATAGTGAAACAAAAGTATGAAAAAAAAATAGTTTTAATGTTATTTATATAGTATTTTTGTAAATATGTAAATAAAAATGTTTTTCCTTTCTTTAATGCTAATTTTTGTATGGATTTATTAAATACTATAATATATATATATATATATATATATATATATATATAATAATTAATTATAATATATATATATATATATATATATATATATACATATATATACAAATTTATATTAATAATGATCTATACATAGTAATAAAAAGTAGTAATATGTATATTAGTGTAATATAATAATTGTTATACATATATTAAATATATTATTTTATGATGTGTGTGTTAAATATTATATTGATTTATGTGATTCAATCATTGACTTATTTGTTCAACCAATAATTCATTAAATTAAGAATAAATAATTTTTTTTATTCTTAAATGTATAAAACATACAAGTGAAAAAAGTGTGACAAATTCATTCATACGTTAACTTTCGTTTGTTATCGTTAATGAAAAAACTTACGTGATAGAAATGGATGAAAATGTTACAAAAATTATTGTCAATATGACTACTGAATAGATTTTACGAAAGTGTCATTAAGTTTTCATTTGACTGATTTGTGAGACTCTAGATTTTGTTTCATTTAAGGGTAAAATATAATTTAATTTTTATCTTTCTTCTTTTTTTTTATCATTGCAAGCATAAACACTTAAAAAAATAGGAAAACAAACATAAGTTAAAACAATAATAATAATAAATATAATATTGATTAATGAGTATAATCTATCTGTCACTCTAAAATTTCTAAATGTGACAATACTTTACTCAAATAAAAATACACAGATATTAAGTTAATCATTACAAAAAATAATACTTAACTTGATTTTGTCACTACCTAATACGGTCACAATAGAAAATTTTCAAAATAAACATTCTACCAATGTACCAAAATAAACATTGTAAGAGTATATCAATTATTGCAAATTTTCGGTCATAAAACAGGAGAAGATGAAGATTTTTACCCTTAAATGAAAAGAAATTTAGGATCTCACAAATTAATCTAATAGAATCTTAATCACATTTTGGTCCAATAGAAATTTACTGATATTTTGGTCCAATAGAAACTCACTGACATTTTGGTCCAATCCATTCAACAGCCATGTTGACAATTATTTTTGTCATTTTCATCCCTATGTATCATGTATGTTCTTCCATTAATAATAACGAACAAAAATTGATGGATGAATATATTTGTCGTACTTTTTTCACTTTCGGAAACTAAAATTTGAATTTTCATCTTTCGGATATAAATTTATCAGTGTTCTACACATTTACGGACAAAAATAACTATTTATTCTTAAACTAATGTCTTTACCAAATTGATGATTGATGCAATTTTGATAGTTCTTTAATTTTCTTGATAAATAAAACAAGGTAAGAATGAATTAAATAAATATCTAAGGTGATAAAGATCAAGTTTTTTTCACTCCATATCATACAATAAATTCTAGCAACAAATTCATGTTTGTAATATCAAGTTTCACAATTAAAATAAGTTATTAATGGTGAACTTTCAACCACAGGTTTTTCTTAATTGATAAAATAAATTTAAATACATCATCATCAAAATCCCCACTCTTTCTTACTCTTTTTCACTTTAACTATTTATTCACACACACAATTTATTTTCTTTTATATTCCTCACCAAATACAATGAAAACTATAACATCCTTATTTTTACTTAATTTTTTTATGATTACTATTAATATAAAATATTCAGTGACTTCAATAATAATTAATTTATGTTAAAAAACGTAATTGGTCTACTTTAAGAGAGTCTTTCTTTTTAATTACATTTTTTTATTCACAAAATTTGAATATATGATATTGCTTAAGATGATCAAGTCTAATATCACTTGTACCAACAATTTATTATTTCTTATTTTTACTTAATATTAGTTCATTTATTTACTTTGTATTTATTTATAAACATGAATAAAAATCTCAAAATTCTAAGAGACACAGATAAACTCAATATAAAGAGTATTGTTTAGCTGTTATTTCTAATAATTTTTTAATAGTGGAGAAACAATTCCAAAAATGATCAAATTATTCCTCGAGGACAATATTGGGTAAAAAAATCCTAAAGGTAAGTAAAAAGAGAAAAGTATATTTTTAATCATGGAATAATATTTAAAATAATAAATATAATTTTTGAATTTTTTAAGAGTTATTTAAAAATTTTGTGTAAAATGAACAAAATATTTTTGGTTGACTATAAAGATTTCAATCAGTGTCTTTTTGACCTACATAAGTCATAGAAAATTATCTACATGATATGTTTACATGAAAATTGCTTTGTAAGGTTATATGAGTGTAACTTTGAAGATTTAATTAATTTGAATCATTTCATAATTTTAATAAAACTATATTACAAATAATTAATAATAATTATAAACATCTTATTTTATTTTTTGTTAATGTGGGTTGGAATCGTCCACATCATGGTAATAATGTGAGATAAAAACAAGATATATCTAAGTATTTTTTTTCAATTGATTAATTAGTAAATTAATTAAGAAAACAATAAAAACAAATTAAAAATATCTTATGTTGATGACAACAAAATTTTCTCCCAAGTCATTAACAAATTTCAACCACAAAAATAAGAGGATTATCTGAGTTTCTCCAACCCTAACAAGAATGAGGTTGGATTTTTTCTTTTAGCTGCCTCTTTTAAACTCACCCCAAATTATCTTGTATTTAGCATGGTGGGATTTAAGAATAGTTAAACTCATCTCCAACTTGTTTTGTTGTCATATCTAATTCTAGACATGTAACCAGGTTGTGAATACAACCTAACATTACCTTCTTTGAGCCTCTTAATTGGTGAAAAAATGTCAAGAAATGAAGGTAAAAGCAAAATTAGGTGAAAATCTACCAATCGACTTTAATACATTAGAAAAATATTTTGTAATATAGTTAGAGATAAATAAGAATGATGCAATTTAATGTATTTATTTAGTTTTAATATTATACCTGAACAGTGTGTTTGGTATAGTGAAAAAAAAGGGAGAGGAAATAAAAGGAAAAAATAGAGTAGAAATAAATAAATGTTGGTTGTTGTTTTTTTATCACTATGTTATGTTATTGACATAAAATATTCACCAATTTTATCTACGGTTAATCTTTGTTATGAAACTTTAGTGGCCACTTTTAATGAGTCTCCCCTCCCAATCACTTACAAAACTTGAATCAAGACCTTATTTTAAGGAAATTGAGTTCAATATCACTCACACTAATGACTTGATAAATAAATGTTAGTTGTTTGGTAGGAAACAAATGAATGGGATTTTTTTTTAAAAAAATAGGTGGGACCCACAACAATTTTTTTTTGCAATGAAAAAAATGAGAAAATGTGAAAATTAACCAGACAAGGCTTCTATAGGCTTATTTTAAAAAATGTTTTTTAAAATAAAATGAATGTTTTTATGTTGTTTTATTGTGTTTGTCTAATTTTTTTGTGTTTTATAAAGGCAATTTTTACTTTTTTAAAGAAGTAAATATTATATGCTTTTTAAACATTTTTTCACAATTACTTTTTTTAAATTTAAACAAAATAGCCTATTATGCTATCACATAGGCCATAATTGATCATGAGAGCTTTCCCCTATGTTCTGTGTGTGTTGTGTTTCATGTCTAAGTTGTTTTATTTAGAGAAATACTTGAGTTGTTTTCAATAATTAATGATTTGATATACTGCTACTCGTAATTATAGAAAAATGTGTTAGCCTGCCAGTAATGAACAATGCTAGGGTTTCATCATCTGTGGAGAGTCTTCCTTTACCATCATGACAGGAAAAAGATCTATTGGTTAGGAGTAAAAAGAAGGTGCGGTTAAGAGAGGAGGACGAACAAGAGACGATGAAGGACGATAATGAACTTAGTTCTATATGGTTAAGTTGATGAATTTGAAATGGCTTGATGGCCGACTAGAGAAAAAAACCGATGGGGTAAGAGGTATGTGCTAGTATCATAATAAAGTAAAGGGGGTGGGGGGGTGGGGGGGTTTGAATCTTATGTGTCAAGGCTTGAGGTGACTTTAACGAATGATGAGTAATGAGTTTGGTGTCAACCCTAGGCGAACACTCAAGTGATAAAAGTTATTGGGGGTCAAGGTGCATTTTAGGGTTATGAAAACAAGTCAAACAAAAGTTGGACAAAACATGACAAAATCAAGATCACAGACATGCCATATGATTACTATCTTGTACAATTCCCATAAGAGGAAGACTACAAGCACGCTCTCTATCAAGGCACTTGGACAATGGAAAATCCCTATTATTGTTTAATGTTGGTGTCCTTTTTTCTTGAATAATGCATACACAATGAAGAAGATCGTGGTGTGGATCCATATTCCTAGGTTACCTATCGAGCTTTATAACAATAGCTTCTTGTGGAGGATTAGCTCAACACTATAGACAATGCTAAAGATAGACAAGATGACTTCTATCCATTCCAGGGGCAAGTTTGCTCGGATTTGCATAGAAATTGATCTTGAATGACAATTGGCCTCACACATTGTGGTTTGTGGTGTCCCTATGTACCTTGAGTACAAGGGTTTGCACTCTATCTGTTTTTGTTGTGGTAGGTATGGCCATAAGCAAAAGAAGTGTGTAGGTAGTTAGGGAGATTCAAATATACAACCCTTCCCACCTCTTTTTCTCCCTCACTCTTCCCTAATCACTAGACCAATCTTATATCTTCAATGTATGGTATGGTAAAATTTATAGTCACTAGATTAAAATTTTTGTAAATGGATGATTAAGATTAAAACAACAAAATAGGAAATCACGGACTCTCACCCTAATCATGGATCAACTGAAAAATTTTACACCCATTTGATTGCATTTTACAGTTTTATTGGTGTAGCCAACTCAATGTTTTTTCATGAACACTTTTGTAATTGTAATTAGGAGTGAAAAAGAGTTGAGGTTCACATAACTCAATATGCATTGACTCGACTCACAATTCGACTTGTGTTTAACATAAATCTTTTTTTTTAGTTCGACTCAAGCTTGTGAATAACTTGATTCGGTTCGTTAGCCCAATTTGATTTAAAGTTATAAGTATTATATATATATATTAAAAAATTAATTATATAAGCTTAATATTATAAAATATATCATATAATATATTTGTGTGTGAGAGAGTTTTTATTTGAATAATTATTATTTTATTTTCTAATAATTTTTATATAAAATAAATAAATAAATATAAAATAATATATTTTTATTTTGTCAAAATTATACATAATTTAAGTTTAGCGTGTATAACTTAAACTTAACTTTAACTCATTTAACTTATGAATTAAATTTAAAAAATTAATTATCAAAATGAGTCTCAAATTATTTTTAAGTTAGTTTCTATTTATTATCGGCTCTAATTGTAATTTTTGCAAACTATTTAATCTCAAATAAACATGAATAAGTACACAGAATAGTAAAGTTTTAGTTTGAAAAGGAGAAGAGCATTTAACAAAAAGCCGTTAAAATTGTCGTTAGGAATAATTAGTAGGAAATATGAATAGACAACTGTAAGTCACATATTTCTGTGTGGGAATCTGTAATTTGGCAGTTAAAAAAGAAGTTTACATGCAATTCCAAAAGTGAAGGAGATTTGAAAAGAGATTTGCAATATGTAACTGCCAATTAAGACTAGACAACAATACACATCTAACATAGCCAAGTGCCAACAAAGATATTGGTGATAACCTCAAAACATACTTCATTTTATTTTTTTCCTTTTTTCTTATTACTTCACTTTAGAGCTTACTTTTTTTAGATATTCAGAATTCCAGAGTAGTCTATACCAACAGTTTCAATTATATCTGCTGGAGCTGAGGAGTAGCTTTGCAGTATCTCTAAGAAGTACTATAGAACAATCGGAAGTTGTGAACATGCTTTCTCTTTCATGTGCCTCTTCTATATAGGTGTCTTTGAGGGAATTAAAATTGATTTTTTATTTAAAATATGTCATATGACATCTTTAACATTCAATTTATACTACATTTTTTTCTTAATAAAGATTGTTTTACAAATTCTAAAAAAAGTACCTCTAGGTATTAAGCCGTATAGTTTTTTACAATATAGCACACTTTGTTAGACCCACATTTTTTTAATCTTTTTTTTAAAGTAAAATCATGCAATAGAAAAACACATAATATATTAGATTTTTTCATTCATCTTTTATCGTTTCTTGATTTCAAACACACTCTAAGGTATTTTAGCTAATTTATGATTTATTCAACAAACCCATATGTTTACCAAAAGTTAACTAGTTAACTTTATTTATCTATGGAATCTAATTATAACTCGGTTCATGTGGGAAAAACATATGTAAATTAACTTGTTTAAAACAAGGTTGACAAAATGGACATGATCCGATAAACTTGTCCGAAATTAAATTACACTAAACTCAAAAAAAGATAACTCATATAGAAACAAGTCTTGATGGTCCGGTCTGTATTACTTGACGAACCAAATAGACTCAAATTTGAATGATCTGACATACCACAAAGAGACCTAATTAATAATATAATAAATATTACATAAAATATAATAACTTATTAATATAACTTATAATTTTATATATGATATAACAAATGCAACATAAAATACATAATAAATAACTTTTTATCTTTAGATTTTTTTTTTACATAGAAATACTTTTTTTATTTTTTTAATTAATTAATTTATTTTTAAATTGACCCGAATAGGCCCAATAGCCCAATATAAGACCGGATTGAGCTTAAAAAAATTTAATCCAAAAGAATATGAATCAAATTTGAATTGATCCATTTTCACTGGTTGGTCATATTTTTTGTTAATGTTTAAGGTATAGTCTACTTAACCCGTTTCCCACCCAAGAGCCCCATGTGCATGATTCAGCCCAGGATAAGATACAGGCATGCTTGCTTTGTGTGCCTCATTTGTGTGAACCCTCTCCCTTTCCAGTTTCAGGTATTTGACAAAAAACAAAAGGACTCAAGACCAGTACCTCAGTCTTAATTCATTCGAATAAAAAAAATATAAGAAAGGGGTTGAAGGGTTTTTTTTTTTAAATAAATAAATAAATAAATAATACTAATTAAAAGTAATTTTTTTAAAAAACATCTATATGTTTATCTTTTTACTTTTTAATTCTTTGATATTAAATTCTTTAACAAGTTTCCTTAAAGTATCCATTAACAAAAACCCATAATCTTCCTTGCCCACGTGTCTTTTTTGGCAATAATTATTATCTTTGTTTTTTATTCTCTTGAGAATATAGGCAGAATTTTACTAGCAATCTGAAAACGTAACTGCAGCTGTAATTTACAAGACGGTATCCATTTTCTGTTTTACAAAAAAGAACATAAACAAAAAAATATTGAGAAAATATGTAGAGAGAGAGCATCAAACCTACACACTACACAGAAAAGGTCACAACCGAACAAAATTTTTCAGTCAACAAGAGAAGCAACATGATATAGCATCTAGTCAAAACCTCATTTTCCTCACAATTACCCAAAGATGGATCCAGAAAAACAATGGCTGTAAAAGCAAGGTAAACAAAAAATAAACTATAAAACATTTAACCGGCTAATGAATAAAAAAAATAAAAAGGGCAGCAGTACCAATGGTTGTGGACCAATGGTTGTGGTTATTTAAATAACCAAACCACGAGCACCCTAAGTACCATCAATGCAACCATTTATAAAACAATGAACTCCTCTCATCAGCCACCCATTTAGAAAATGTAATTATAAAACGAAGAAACTAATTCATTGGCTGGTCAAATCATACTCTGTAATATCAAAGGAAAAAAGAATTATTCAGTTAAGTATATGGTAAACAACCTTAGAAAGATTTTATTTCATTTTGTCAGCTGTCACCAACTAGATACCTTCAGTCAGCAATAACTAGTATTCCACATCTACAGCTAGGGTTGCTTTTTTTCTTTTTTTTTTTCCATCTTTAACAGGAAATGTGCTTGCTGTGATTTTGCCATGGCATGAAAAGGAGGGTGGTTCCTCTCAGGTCAATTTTCTTGTTAACTATAAAAGGAAGCGTGGAAAAAACAAAATCCAATACAAAATAGTATAATATTGACATTTTTGGTCTAATTCTTCTAGAATGTCAAAATGTAATACTACATTCAAAGCTAATAGTTGTCCGGCACAACACACTGAGTGAAAAGCTATTAATTCACAAAAAGATGATAAGAAATCTAAGTTATTTTTAATAAAGGAATAATACCAACGACCAATGACAACCAATGACAACCAGAAAGGCAGAAACCACGAATACAAATACCAAAGTGATGGATAATTACAGAGATAATTTGCAAGAATGAAGAAAAAAAATGCTTATAAGCAGTTGAGTTACAAATTATGGGAACATTTTCAGACACCAACTGGGATGCTAGAAATTGGCTAGTGATTATTGATTAATAATAATCAACCGCAAAAAAGCTTGCATTTGATAATTCAGACACAACATGATGATAATTCAAGGCGCTGTACATGAAAATCAGGATGATGCACGCTGTTCTTAGTACAGTTGATTCTCAGAGGCCATAGTAGCTACCGATTCCAACCAATACCACATAACTTAAAACAACATGCAACTTATGTTACACAGTTTGTTACAAGTCAAGCTTAAGTTATTGCAAAATTCACTGCTGTAACACGCAACTTAGGTAACAAAGCAGCAAAACGATTTGGACAATTTTACAATGGAAAACGATCTTTTAACATAACCACTTCAATTTTATGTTCAAAAATTTCTTTTACTCATCAGTAAGGTGGGGTCAAAATTGAATCATTGTCATTGCTTTTGTCGTAATTACATCACAAGTTAAACATAAACATGTTAAACACACACGTATATATAAGTTAATATTTCATTCATTTGGAAGAAGAATGAATATTTGAAATCAGAAGCTCATTAAATCACTCTTCCAAGTTCCAACATCCTAAAGGAAACTAATTTACATCCACATCAAATGGTCCTCTTTTTTTCCATCCCTCGGAGAAAAAAAAAGGGAGAGAAGGGGTTACAAAGTTACAATTCTATAATCTGGACAATACCAGAACCTTGTTATCGAACACTAACATGGACATTCACATCCAAAGGAGAAAAAACATTCCCTGTATATGATTCAGAATCAGCAGTTGACACTTCCAAGTTGCCATCAGATAAGCTTCCACCAGTAGACACACCATTGCCTGAATCAGCTTTAACCCCATGAAAGGAATCCCCAGTAACCAGCGCTTGAAGCAACTTGGGTGGTGGAGGAACACTCACCTCCACCAACCCCTCCAACATTTTCACTACCATACCCATTGTAGGTCTCATTGCCTCATCATCTTGAATGCACCAAACTGCAACCAAAGCAACCCTCCTAGCCTCGTCAATGTTATACCCATTCCCAAGCCTCTTATCCACCACATCACTCACATTCCCCTCAATTATCTGCTGTGCCGCCCATGGCGGGAAGAACCACTTAGTTCCCGTCTCACTGCCACTCTCTCTACCACCTCCTCCTCCTCTGGCAGATGGCGGTGCCTCCACGTTCCTCCGACCGCCAACCAGCTCCAGCAATGTCATTCCATAGCTGTAAACATCCGCCTTGGTGGTAATCGCCACGCCAGAAATCCACTCCGGCGCAACATACCCCCACGTCCCCCTCATGGTCGCCAACACCCTGCTGAAGTCCCTCCCGATGAGCTTCGCCAGCCCGAAATCTGAAACCTTGGCAGTGAAATCTCCATCCAAGAGAATATTCTCAGGCTTGATATCACAATGTATGATGCAACACCTACACTCCTCATGTAAATAAGCAATTCCCTTAGCAGTCCCCACAGCCACCCTAAACCTAACATCCCAACTCAAACAAGGTCCCTCCTTCCTCAAATAGACACTAAGAGCACCATTCTGCATATACTCATAAACCAAAAGCCTATGAGAATTCTCAGAGCAAAACCCTCTTAGCCTCACAAGATTCACATGCTGAATATTCCCAATTGTTGACACCTCAGCCCTGAACTCCTTCTCCCCACCCCCTGGCCTCTCCAACCTCTTCACCGCCACAACCGAAGCATCACTCAACTCCCCCTGAAACACTGTCCCAAACCCTCCATGCCCAACCTTCTCCGAGAACCCGCGCGTGGCCAACTGAAGCTCCTTGTAAGAAAACACCTTCAAATTCAAGACAGGCACAAACCCATCCTCCTCCAACAACCCCTTTCTCCCACCATCCCTCTTCTTCTTCACCATCATCAACAAAGTCACCACCACCACCCCCGAAACCACAACAACCCCAATCACAACCCCAGCCAAAACCTTCCTATCCAACCCCTTCCTCCCACCAGATCCCCCTCTCGGAACCCTAACATAAAACCCCCCACTTTCACCACCCCCAGTCAAATTCTGAAAATCCGAAAGCGACCCATAAAAATTCTTACACACCCCACTCCCCTCGTCAAAACTCAACCCAACACACCCACAATCACCCAAACACTCCCTCTCGCAAAAGCTTCTAGATTTCCCCTTAATCAAACTCACATTCCCGAACCCAAACCTCACATTCCCCAGATCTCGAAACCCATCACTCCCATCACACCCCGAGTCCCCACGGTAACAGCCTCTAGAATAATCACCAGAACCCCACCCATCACCATCCACAGGCTGAAACCCACTGATGCATTCACACGGCTTCGAAGTTTCTCCAATGCAAACCCCGAACCTCCCGCAGAGTCCCCGAACCAGGCACAAAGGCTCAGGTTTAGACCAAAACATGTTCCACGAACCTGCTTGACTGTTCCACGTGTACTGCTGGATTTGGCCGAACGGCTCCACTCGGAACATCGTCGGAGGCCGGTTTCCGGCCTCCGACTCGGCGCGTTCGGAGAATCCGAACGCCGCGGCGGGGGAGAAAGGGGAGAGGAAGTGGAAGTTGTATAAGTAGGGGATGGACATCTCGGGGATGTTGAGGAATGACCCGTTGGTCCAGTTGCCGGTGGACCAATAAGGAACGGTGTCGTTGAAGACGAGCTCGAACTCGCCGTAGAACGGTGGCTTCAAGCGTAGAGAGTAAAGACCCGGGGAAGGGTCGGTTTCGGTTCGCCAGGAGAGAAGAGAGTTGAGGCGAGTAAGGTTCATGCCGGGGAGCCACGTGTCGGTGGGGGAATCGAAGCTCTGCCATAAAACGACGCCGTTGGGGGCGGTGAGGATTAAGTTACCGGAGTCGAGAAGCTTGAGGGAGAGGGAGGAGAAGTTAGAAGGGTGAATGTTAGAGATGGTGGTGGTCCAGAGAGTGGTGTTGGAGTGGGTTAAGAGTAATTGACCGGTTTGGGTTAGTTGGAGAGATGAAGCGGTTTGGGAGGGAGAAGGGTGGAGGCGGTTGGCGAGCCAGATGGTGTTGGGGGAGGGGAGGGAGGTGTGGCGGATGGCGAGGTAAAAGGAGGAGTTGGGGGAGAAGGAGAAGAGGCCCAATCGGAAGGTGTTGTTGGGGCTTTGGAGAGTGGCGTTGCCTTGGAGGATGATGGTGCTGGTTGAGCAAGTGGGAGAATGGAGAACGAGAATGAGAATGAGAATGAAGAGGGACATTGTTTTGTATAGTTTTAAGGAGGAAGTGAAATTGCATGAGAAGGGAAGTGTTTGTGCTCCCCCATGCCAGTGCCACTCGCTCTGCTCTTGTTGCTTTCCTTCTCCTCTCTAAATTCTTTCTTTTATATCTTCAAATTTACCCTTTCGCCTTTCACACTCTGCCTTCTGTGCTCAATTATTTTAAGCCTGAGTGTCCTGGCAGCGTTGAATTTCAATTTATTTTATCGTTGATTTGCTATATTTTATTCTAATTTTTAAGAAATTTATAAATTAATTCATATATTTTTTTCTCATTTTTTTCATTCTATTTTTTTCCGCACTATCAAACACATTATTTAAAATATGGATTAGCGGATGGGATGTCATCAAACCTCTTTAGCTCCTAAATAAATTTGGAGCGATTGTTTACATTTTGTAATTATATATGGAAATATTTTATTATATGAGAACTTAAAAATAATATATAATTCAGATTAAAATATTTTAAAATTAAAATTAAAATATAATATAATCATTAAATCTCTAAAAAAAATTTAAAATAAATAAATCACATCTTAAAATATTTAATTATTATTAATTTATTATCATAACTTTCACCTCCGTCATAATCACCCTTGATATCATCTCATATATAAACTTTGAACCACGTTAAAATACAAGTACGATAAAATATACAATAATTATGTACTATATGTTCAACTAACATAAATATATTTATTGAAACTTAAGCTAAATGTATATCAAAGCACAGAAGATATACTATCAAAAACTTGAAATTAATTAGACTTCGTCCTCTTTATTTTATACAGGACTTCATAGTTCTACATGGGACATATTTTTTTTTGAATAAATTGATTAAAAAAGTGTTTATTTTTAAAAATAAGTTAAACTAAATATGAAAACGGATATTAGTGTATAGAAAAACAAAATCAATTTAAGTAAGAACCAAATTCCATTCGAATAGATTTATCCACGTTGCATATAAAAAAATTAACAAAGACACTTGCTCAAATAAAAATTAATCTCAATTTGAATTCTCACTTGTTTTTGAATAATAAAATATAATTGTTGAAAAAGAGACAAATATTTTACACATTAAACAAGAGAAGAACATTCAAATTCATCTATTTGTGAAGTTGTGGCATCAATTGTCTAATGAAAAACACCCAAGTGGATGATGTTTAGAATTTTAAGTAAAAAGAATTGCCTCTTAGTTATCAACTATAATTTTTATCTTAATGGTTAACGTTTGATTCAAGAATTAATATCAGAGTTAAAATCACGAGTAGGATTTTCAGCAAAACAAGAAACAATTACTGAGAAGGAGATTATATGTCAGATTGTGACATTAATTATCCCGTGACCTCCACCCTCGGAATGAAAACATCACCATGTAAAGTTTATTAAGGGGATATCTCTTTTTGGGGGGTGATTTTTAAAAAAGCTTAAGACCCATAATGTCATCATGTTTTGCATTGAGATAATCATTCCCCTGTTCATGATTCATAGGAAGATTAAATTAAAGTCTCTTTTTATTCCCTGGACTGACAACTAATAAAATTTCATTAACAATTTAGCTGTTTCTTTATAACCAATAGTTTTTAGACACACTAGCTGATTCGGATTGTTTAGTTATTTTTAGTAATTTGATATGATGATATCTCTTTTAGTTTAATATATGATGATGCTTTCTTATTTTTTTAAAGCCAAACCTTTAACTGATTGACGTAGAATAATTTGAAACCATATAAACTGTTTATGACATAAAGTTCTTGCACGGGATAATGATGTTGAAAGAGAATTTTACCTCCTGCCCCTTAAAAAAATAGTTTAAGACACAAAATTAAGAGCTTCAATCATTGTTAATATAGATACGAAAGGATTTGCTGCTTCGTACAGATTCTCAAAAGGGTAGTAATTTTTTTTTATGAATAAGGATATTTTCTATTACTGAAAAGTGAAAGATTAATTCTTTTATGATATAAAGATTATTAATGTAAATTTATTTTTAATTAATTTTTCCAAATTCACGATAAAAAGGTAAACCATGATCAATAAATTTAAAGGATTTAATTTATTATCAGTGGCGCCAAACTTCATCATTGAGCAATACTTTATTTATTACGTAATGTTTCAGAACAATTCACATTTCAGAGCTTTCAAAATTAATATGTTAAATTAAAGAGTTTCGCGTATAAGTGAATATTTGATTTAAATAATGATATTTTGCCCCTTTATTCGAAGTAACTCAAACGAATTTGAAAAGCTGAATCCGATAATGCATGAAGTTTTATTTATGATCATAACATAAACCTTATTGGAATAAAACTCAATAAAAAAAACAAAGAAATAAAAAGGCAAGGCAAGAAGTGAAGGAAAATGCAGAGAAGAGGGTGATTTGGGAAGAAGACAAATTGGAGTGAAATGGTGGTGGCAGACAACTTCTGAAGTTCACTCATCAAGTTATCTGTTTTCAACGTAGGAATGGAAAAAAATAATTAAAATAAGGTTTTTTGAGGAAAAAAATAACATTTCTTTTACGAAATGAAATATCTTGTCTTTTATTTACAAATAAAAAAAAGAGGATAAAACAATAGCATGCAGAGGGAAAGGGGACCATTAAAAAAAAGGGAAAGAAACAAGTGGAAGAATTGACAAGCATGTTAAACCCAACAAAGAACAAAAAGACCAAACCAAAAAGTTATTGCAAAGAAACGCGTAAATGACTGTGCATGCTGCTTGGTAACTTTGGGAAAATAATCACATTTTATTTAAAACTATTTTTGAGAAATTATTAAAATAAATTGAATGCCAAAATAACTAACCTAAACATATACTAATTAATTAGGGCAATACATCATCTAGTCATGGCAGGTATCTATTTTTCTATTAATGTTACGTTTAGTAAAACTGAACTTGAATTTTTAAGTATAATTTTATATTTTAATTTTGTAGCTAAAAAGAAAGACATCATTAAAGTGATCAACAAAATTCTCAATAGAGATTAATTAGAAAATTACTAATAAATAGAATTTTGCAACATGATAAAAGAAATATATTTTTCCCTGATCTGCAACCTTTCTTCATTTATTGTTGGGTGCTTCGGTGAAGCCTTTGGTGATTTTCACCGAAGTTGTCTCTTTCAACTTATTAACTCAACAAAAAAAAAAAGAGTCTCTTTTAACTTATTAAACATTATTTATTGCAAATGTAACCAAAATCTGTGTAGAGTATTTAGGATGTGTCTGTTTTAAAGAAAAAAAAATATACAAAAGAAATTTTATATTTTATTTTGTGAGACTTAAACTTCTTATATTCTAATTTAATTGAAAATTTTCTCTTTTGTTTCTTTCTTCTAAACCAACCACACACTCGGTGTGTTACAGTTTGAGCTTGAATGAATCCCACAAACACAAAGTGGCCTTGTACCTTTTAGCCTGTAGCTTCTGGAGCTTTTCAAATCTGAAATATTCTCATGTATTTTAAAAGATTACATTGTACTATTGTGTAAATTTTCAATTTACCAAATAACATTTTTATTCGAATTAAAACTTTATGCATAAACTCAATTTAATTTATGTTTTTTTTTTATATTTGAACTGTTTAAAATTCTAGTAGATCTTATATTTTTGTTTTTACCGTATAATAATTTCTGTCAATAAAATTGTTCATAAACACTTCAGTGAGAATTTCAAGTTAGCGTAAAATTGAATATTTTTTAAAACAAAATATTTGCAATAATTTTTTTTAATTATATATATATTATATACCAAAAGCTAGATATATAATTATATACTGCTTTTTTAGATAATAAAGTTATATACATTAAATTTTGATAAATATTTTAATTTATTTGGAATATATAATTCTTTTAACCTTTTCAATGACTTTAAAAGTATTTGAGTATAAAAAATAGTTATAATATTCTTTAAAGTTAATTTTATTTGCAATTTTCACTAGGTGTAACTGTGTAAGTTATTGCCACCAAAGTCCAGCTCAACCAACCACTCCAAGGAGGCCCATTCATAGTACTATTGTAGGTATTTTTGGTAGGGAAGTCAATCAATTCAGGTTTTGACTTATGACTACAATTTTTTGTTTGTTATCCCATAATTGCTAGCTACAAAGTCATTGAAAGTTGTTTTATGGCTGCTAATTCTAGCTTCGCTAACAGTTGAAGAAGGGTTTGATTAGGCAACGACTTTGAATTTCACTTGTCATTTTATTTTCAAAGTTTTGCCCCACATTATTTTGGAAAAATGGTTTTAATGATAATCTTCTCGTTAAAGAAGAAAGCCAAGAAGTTCCGCATGCTTATCAATCAATTAAAATTTTATTATCAAAACCTCATCATGAGGTTTTAATATTTTATGATCAAAACATCATCATCAGGTTTATTTTTTACAATCTCTACTTTTTTGTCTTTTCTTAACCAATCAAAACAAGTTATCATACCCCCCATGGTTGTCAAGATTTGAGACTCCTGTGTGGGCTAGAGTTTATACTGCCAACAACTAATAAGGTGTCCTTGATTCCTATTTTTAAAAATTACTTTCTTTTTAACAAGAGAACTTTCTAAAAGTTTTTTTTTTCTGTTTCTAAAATTAAAAAAAAAACATTTAGTTCCTATAAAATTTTACCAGGCCTTTTAGTCCCTGTATTTTTATCTGTTAACAATACAGATCTCGTTATTAACTTGGGTTGCTGATGTGAAAAATTTTGTGAGCACTTTCAAGACTTTAGTCCTATTAAATCATGATTTTTTCATTTTAGTTTTTGAAAATTGTTTTAGTTCCAACATTTTGAAGAACTAAACCAATAAAACCACAATTTTATAAAGACTAAATATTACTTTTTTTTTGTAAAAAAAAAAAACGATTTAACGACAAGATCTACAGTATATTGCTAACACAGAAAAATATAGAGATTGTACTCGGAAGATTTTATTAGGACTAAAGTGAAAAACATGTGATGTTACAAGAGTCAAAAACATATGAAACCATTTTTAATTTCCTAGTCAGTTTTATATTACTCATTGTTTTTTGCACTGTTTCAATTTCACCCACTCCTCTAATTTTTTTTAAAAAAAATCATTTCTTAAAACTCAAAAGTTAAAAACAAAATCAAACACACCATAACATTTATTACTTCAATGATGGATCATTCTGTACTGCCATCATCCGTTACACTTCTGTTTAGAACAGTTTTCTTATATCATATGTTACAATTGTCAATAAAGGTAGGCAAAGTAGGGAAGTTCACAGTACTAAACAAGGGAAAGAGGTCTCTATCAATAATCAATCCATGACAAGGAATTTAAGAAGGGGGGTTTAAAATGGAAATGTTGTATGGCTTTGATTTGATACAATCAACATTTGAGTTGGGAAAGTAGGGTAGGGAGGCATTAATGGTGCCATTGACATGTTGAACTTATTGTGCTATTTGTTTAATTCACTCACTCACGTGCAGTTTTTGGAGTTTAGACTAAGCCAACCATCCATACACATGTGCAGAGAAAGACAACTGGAACAATGAGAATGTGTAATACCTCTTGCTTACTCTTTACAGCATCCAACTTCTACCATAGGAAAACAACAAATATTGAGTTCACTGTCAACCAGCAGAATCTACATAGATTAACAATGCTCACGATTACCCCTTTTTGCCACCAAGCAGAAGAAATTTCAATTTAAAATAAAGGGGTTCAGTGTATACAACAAAAGAAGGGATCCCCAACAACATCCACCACAATATACATTGAAAATGTGGCAAAATGTAAAGCAGACTTGATTTACAAGATCAGTATGCATTTTTTTTTTCTCACACAAAGAAAATAACATAGAAAAACAAATAGATATTGAGAAATTTGTACAAGAAAATGGAGAGAGAGAGCAGCAAAGCAACATGGGGGGGGAGTGGAAGCCATTCCGTGAGCATGAATTTCTTCTTATTGAGAAAAGCTGCATTCTTTCACTGATGATAGGTAAGTTCCAACATGAGAAATTGCACTCAAAGAGACACGCAATGTGGTGTAGCATTCTGTCAAAACCTTCTCATTCTTCTTCTCCCAGATTGTATGCCCAACGAATGGGTCCATTAAAACAACGACCTTTTAAATGCTCTAGGAATTGAAAATGAATTTGTACTATCTTCTAACCAGCTATCAAACAATGAGTTTTTTTTCATCTACCTTTCACGCATTTAGCAAGCTCTTTTTTTTTTTTTTAAACAACAGAACTAGTTCAATGTCTGGTCAAATATCATCTCCTGTAACATCAGAAGGAAAAAGTATTTCACTATAGCTCTGTGTAATTGGTAAACAAGATAAAAATGCTCAGAAAGATGGTATTTTTATTGTCAACAATAACCAATAATACACATTAATTAACAGGAACTGCTAGAGTTCATTAAAAAAAATGCACAAAAGTAAACCACCCTCTTTTCATTATATAGTTAAGAAGGAATTGATGCAGAAAGCCAAACCTGATCGCATATAGGACAGGAGTCACTTCTTTCCATCCACTCAAGAATGCAAGACAGATGAAAGTGGTGTTCACATTTTGTCAGAGTTTTAGGATTCTCAACATCATACTCTGCATTAAAAATTTAAAAGAAAAATATCAAAGGATAGTTTCCAGAGATAGTCAGAACTTATTGGTCCGGATCCCTCAACTGAAACATGGAAAATCTGACTTTAAAAGATAAGTTCTACTAACCTTCAAGACAAATTGGACAGCCGTCCTCTTCTTCTGTTACTAATGCATGAAATTCTTTAGATTTTGACAATCCAGCCTTGCTTGGAGATATAGGTGCTGAATTAGCTTTAATTTTACAGTCAGATTCTTCAGGATCTTTGCATGTAATTAATGTTTCAAAGCTACTACCACTAACTGTTTCTCTGCCTGATTCAGAATCTGTTGATGCTGGACCTCCCAGGACCATATCATAAGGTAGAGGTGCAGGAGGGGGATGGTATGTATCAGGTGTGGAAGTTTCCAGGTTCAAGCCTACCAGCAATCCAGTAGTGAGTGACGTAGCCGTACCATCATTAGACGTTAAAGACTCATGCTCTTCTAAAGTTGGTGGGCACTGAAAACAAGAGTATTTTAGATATCGCATCATATGTTATTATGTTATGCCATCATCAAAAACACTAGAGAAGGAAAAATAATAGTTTCCCCTATTTCATGCAACACTTGATTTCAAAGAGTGCAAGGAAAACAATCAAGTTAAACTAAAACTCAGCCATCTTTGCATTTGACATCCCCCACCGGACCATTCATGCATGGGGAAATGCTGCAGAATTTCTCTTACTTAAGGTTAGAGAGAAAGAAGCCACGGATACTACGGAAAGAGTTATAATTTATAAATTGCATAGAGTCCATCTAGAACACTTTTGTTTAACCTCCTAAGAAATCTTCACAAATTGCAAAATAACAATGAAGTTGCTTGCTCATACTCATTCTTCTCAACATACCATTACCAATAGCCAAGTCCAATCATAGAAATTATCAATATGAAGGCAGTTATGGATTTTATTTCACTTTCTTGCACTTAATCTTTGTAAGAAATTAAAACAAATAATAAAATAGGACTTATTTAAATAATAAAAAAGGGAGAAAAGATATGGATCTTTACTAATCTTTCATTAATTTGCATCCTATCACAACTTCCCCCCACTTTTCACCCAAGGTGCAGCTTTCCAAAATTCACTTCAAACGTGTGAATGATGAACTAAATTTCTGTCAATTCCATAACATTACTCATTGGTCAACTTTCTTCCATCATTCTCATCCCTTCAAGCAATGACTGCTAAGGAAACTTTTTGATCTTTCAATTAAGTGACAACACAACACCAAGGATTATCTTTCTAAATGCTTCCCTGCCTTGTGTAAGCATCTATTTAGTCAAATTTAACTACTGATTTTCACTTCACTGCTCTATGAGAAAAATTTTATAAAAAAGGAAAATAAAAATAAAACAGGTCCAAAGTCCATAGTAACATGAAAAATAAATCTGGCAGCAACTTTGATGCATGCCTGCATTTAAGAAAGTTAGTCATAATCAAACCCCTTATATGAGACTTAATGTAACATGAAAATAGTGATTTTTGCAAATGAAATATTGCAGAGGTCACATGTTGACATGGGTGATCACCAATAGCAACCACTTTGAGACATTTTAACAGCAAGTTGACAATGAAATAGTTTGATTATCCCTTCATATGACAATGATAACAGGCATAAAGCAGTGAAGCTGTTTGGAAGTAAAAACTAAGATTGCAGGAGGACTGGAGTAGTAACAGATTCACTTGATTGAACTTGAACTATTATAGTATCTTTCGTTTCCCTTGACTTTATTACGTAAATTGATTCCTACATGTTTTTGTTGAAGAGGACAACTTACTAGATGAAATCAAGTACTGAATGAACCTTCAATATTCAATGTTTTTTTATAATTAAATCTACCACATGTTTTTATGGACCAACTTTTTTTTCCCGAGATAGTAAGCATGTTTAATGGATTGACTGATAGCCACTGTTTGATTTTCTGTAAGTAACTTAGTATATATTTGCATGAAAGATGGTGAACAAGTGAGAGTATTCTTGGCCGACCTGCTTCTTATTATTTGATTTGATGCAGGGACCCATCCAAGTGTTTGGCAATTGGTACAAAAAAAAAATATAAGTTTCTATGGATGAAACTTACTAACAAAAACAGTAAGAGAAGAAATTATACTGAGTTTGGAGCCCTTTCGGTATTTCTCTTTGGTTTCTTAAAAACAGTGCCTTTATTTCACCTTTTTTTGTTGTTGTTGTCTGAAGTCACATGGGGGCTCATTAATTAGCAGAAGGAAAAGAACTAAAGGAGAATACAATATAGACGAGGTGAGAAGTACCACTTAGAATCAATACACTATATGCACTATTTCCCATCATTAATTAATCTATTTTATTCAGAATGGTTAAGGGCTTCATAGTAAGAACTAATAGCAAGATTATTACATTGATGCTTATTATAATTTATAAGCAACCATATATGCTACAAATCAGGTAAGAGAGGATAGCAAATTACTAACATAGTAATACACTGGCGTTCCATGCAGGTGAGGTTTCCTGGCAGAACAACAGCAACCTCCCATTTTCCAACCGTTTTTCTGTTAAATAATCAAACCTACCAGTGATACTCTCATTCTCTTCTGTTATTTGGGATCGAAAAAGGATCAGATGCCACCAAACTTTATGCATTCATTCTGCTACCACAAGTCAAAGAAGAGTACATACAAATATATTTCACATTAGAAACAAACTTATATCCCATAGGGCCATAAAATCAATGACATTAAAATCATGCAAACACCACAAAGTGAAACATTCAATTACACTGTTGTATAACAGCCAAGCCCTTCATCTTGAGAAATAAATAACATAACAAATTGCATACAGTCTTTATTACACAAGATAGATTATAGAGTACAGTTGCAAAAAGTTACAAATGCCTTAACCTAATTCATGATCATCCCAAAAACATGTTACTACACAATTAGCATACAAATTTCAACAAAAGACAAACTTTCCATTCAACAAACCAATCCACACAATCAACAAGAACACAGTAGCAACCAAACAACGAAGTGAGATTCATCACCAGACACAACAAAACAGAGCAAACACCATGACCCAGATGAGTACCCAAAGCCTATTTGAATCAAAATTGATGGCATAAACCCTAAACTTTGCGGTGGAAAAGGGAAACAGTCCTTTATTTTTTTTGTTTAGGGAATATAAAAAAAGTACCTTATTTGGAAGGGGGAGATGGGAAATGGGTTCCACGAAAAGGGATAGAGAGGGGTTGTGAAATTGAGAAGTTCGATTATGTGTACATAGGTTAATGTTGGTTGTTTGTTACACAGTACTTTTGATGTTACTGTGTTGTGTTGGTGGGGTTGTGCATAGTGTTACGCGCTCCACTCGATTCTGTGTCATAAGGAACTTTGTCGTTTGTTGGCTTTGGAATCTGGCAGTGTACAACTGCACAGCTAAAGTCAACTCAATTACTTCCTCAACAAATTTATTATAAATATATAATCAATTTCAACATAAATATAATTTTTTATTCAATAGTTATTTTTATATTATGATTATCGTATAAGAAAAAAATTATCTTAATATAATTATTTTTTTAATATAAAATTAATAATGATATTAGGTTAATTTATAAAATTATTATTATTTAATTTATATAAATTAACAAGATGAATATTATTTTTGGTAAAGAAAGGTTTAAGTGAATAAAAGATAAGAACAAATTTTTAGATTCAATGAACTCATATACTTATAAATTAGTCCTTATATCGGTTACAAAAATTAAAATCGTGACTTTGATGAAATAAGAATTTGATTCGTTAGTTTGTTATTTAGTTCGAATTGATGAAAGGATGAAACTCATAAAAATTATTCAAACAAGGATTTAGAAGGAATTACCAGCGGATCATATGATTCGACCAATTTTCAATATCTGATTCGACCAATTTTCAATATCTTTTTATATGAGTTCAATTGTTATTCACCTACATTGATCATTTTATAGTAGCGTGTTGGATAGGCTTAGATATATATATATATATATATATATATATATATATATATATAGAGAGAGAGAGAGAGAGAGAGAGAGAGAGAGAGAGAGAGAGAGAGAGAGAGAGAGAGAGAGAGAGAGAGAGAGAGAGAGAGAATTAACAGAATGATATTAAAGAGTATAGAACAATGTTCTTACAAAATAAACCAGACACAATATTAAAGAATAAAAAACAGATTGTCCAAGTCACTGTATATATAACAAACAAAGCATTTATTAGGATTCTAAATATATCAAGCATTCATTTTATTGTTTGATGAATTATAGCAATTCATGATTTTTGAAACCTTACACTAATTTTTTTCTCCATATCAATCGGATAAAAATTGGCCCGCCTCTAAAAATTTAGATTCAATTACCCCTTTTTTTCTTTTCTGGAAGTCAGGAAAACTAGCCTCCCCTGACACTCGTGTCCTTTTTTGGGTACAATTATTATATACTAAACATATTCTCTATCAAATAATACATATAAAAATCTAAGAATTTCAATAAAATAAAAAATTAAAAACCAAATTATATTATTATCATAAATATAAAAATTACTTTCTTTATAATCTGTATATTTTAAACGTACGTATAGATAGTATACGAAGTTTCTATATTATTATTTTATAACAATGTATAATAAGTTGATTATTATATTAATAACTTTAAAAATCATATCAACAATTAATTTGTTTTACACTCAAAAATCTTAATACATACAAATTAAACTCATTTTAATTTCAACAAGGATGAAATTCAATTTAAGTTATTTCAACATATATAAAGAAAATCAGTAAAAACTCGACTTGGACAATGATTACATTGAAATTAGTCTTACTTTGAAACTATTAAGAAAAAATTGTAAGTTTTTTTTATTAAGGAAAAGTTTAGAAGTTAATGATTTTATTTTTTGACAAACTAGTTAATGATTTATTTATGAACATATTCCACTATGTTTTGTTCCATTAAAAATTTAAGTCTAGATTAATATTCATATGTAATGAAAAGAAATCAAATCTCAATAACGGTTGTTAACTGTAAGCATTTTATCTCACCAGTAATCGCTCTTAAAGACCAAATCTTGTTTCATTGGACTACTTTATTGTTGTTTGAGTCTAGACTCCACATTTGAAACATCAACCGTTAAACCGTTAAACCCTTGGCCAAATCTCTGACATGAAAATTCTAAGTGTAACTGTGTTTAGCTTTAGCCTCTCATGATCTCATCTTATGCTCTGCAAATTCCATTTCAAAAAGCAGCTCCGTTTCCCTCCAATCCCTTATTCATTTGTCACTCAATGCACCCATTCATGGAGCATAATCAGAGCTTCTGTGCCAGTTCCTGATGAAACCCATTTCAGGGACCCTCACACTGTTCATTTGTTTTGTGCCAATGCCCTCAAAGTTTCTGCCAAAAGGGCCCTTCTTCCTGAAGGGAAACAGCTACATGCCCATTTGATAAAGTTTGGATTTTGCCATGTTCTGTCCCTGCAAAATCAGATTTTGGGTGTTTATCTTAAGTGTACGGAAGCTGATGATGCGGAGAAACTGTTTGAGGAATTGTCTGTGAGAAATGTTGTGTCATGGAACATTCTGATTCGAGGTATTGTTGGATGTGGTGATGCAAATGAAAATGACTCGAACCAACAACAGTGCTTTTCTTATTTTAAAAGGATGTTGTTGGAACTGGTGGTTCCAGATAGTACAACTTTTAATGGTCTCTTTGGTGTTTGTGTCAAGTTTCATGATATTGACATGGGCTTCCAGTTGCATTGTTTTGCAGTGAAACTTGGATTAGATTTGGATTGTTTTGTGGGAAGTGTTCTTGTTGATTTATATGCACAATGTGGTTTAGTTGAGAATGCAAGGAGGGTTTTTCTTGTTGTTCAACATAGAGATTTGGTTGTGTGGAATGTGATGATTTCTTGCTATGCCTTGAATTGTTTACCAGAAGAGGCTTTTGTCATGTTCAACTTGATGCGATGGGATGGTGCAAATGGGGATGAGTTCACTTTTAGCAACCTTCTTAGTATATGTGATTCTTTGGAATATTATGATTTTGGAAAGCAGGTTCACGGTCATATTCTGAGACTGTCATTTGATTCAGATGTTTTAGTGGCTAGTGCATTGATCAACATGTATGCAAAAAATGAAAATATAGTGGATGCACACAGACTATTTGATAATATGGTGATTCGAAATGTTGTGGCATGGAACACCATTATTGTTGGCTATGGGAATCGTAGAGAAGGGAATGAGGTTATGAAGCTTCTCAGAGAGATGCTTCGTGAAGGGTTTTCCCCTGATGAACTGACTATTTCAAGCACTATTAGTTTATGTGGCTATGTTTCTGCCATTACTGAAACAATGCAAGCTCATGCCTTTGCTGTCAAGTCATCATTTCAAGAATTTTTATCTGTTGCTAATTCTCTGATTAGTGCGTACTCCAAGTGTGGTAGCATTACTAGTGCATGTAAATGCTTCAGATTAACTAGAGAACCTGATCTTGTTTCGTGGACTTCATTGATAAATGCGTATGCATTCCATGGTCTTGCCAAAGAAGCAACTGAAGTGTTTGAGAAGATGCTATCTTGTGGAATAATTCCGGATCAAATTTCCTTTCTTGGTGTTCTCTCTGCCTGTTCTCATTGTGGCCTTGTGACTAAGGGACTTCACTACTTTAACTTAATGACCAGTGTGTATAAGATTGTTCCTGATTCAGGTCACTATACCTGCCTTGTTGACCTTCTTGGACGATACGGTCTTATAAATGAGGCTTTTGAATTCTTGAGGTCAATGCCAATGGAAGCTGAATCAAATACATTAGGAGCATTTGTTGCATCTTGCAATCTCCATGCAAATATAGGACTGGCTAAATGGGCCGCAGAGAAGCTCTTCACCATAGAGCCAGAGAAGAATGTAAACTATGCAGTCATGTCTAACATTTATGCTTCCCATAGACATTGGAGTGATGTGGAAAGAGTTCGTAGAATGATGGGAAACAAGTGTGATGCAAGAGTCCCAGGTTGCAGCTGGATAGAGATTACTAATCAAGTTCATTCATTCGTATCTAATGATAAGATACATCCTAAAGCTTTAGAAATGCATGCTACATTGAAAATGCTGCTTTGGCCAATGAAGGAAAAAAGTGGTATGAATTCGTGAAGGATGCATCAGTCTATGATCTACATAATGTGCACTAGCATGGATTATCCAATTGAACAAAATCTAAATGCAATTCTTTACGTGTTTTTGGTGTTGTTCTCCAATTAGAATACAAGTTTCACTTTGGTAATTTGTGTAACAAATTTACATTAGAAGCCAACATAGGTTACCGAAGTAAAACTCTAGTTCTGATCAGAGAACAATACTAAAGTACATAAAGAACATCTAAGTAACATTTCCTTCGAAGATGGGCACCTTAAGTGGTGGTTTAGAATTTGGATATCAATGTTGATGTTTGAACTAACATGTTAAGCAAACGTTCCAGCCATAGTTATTTCTTGTTATGAGTAGAGCAGCATCCAAAGTTTTTTGCATCTAATGCCATGACTACGTCAAATTTGAACTGCAGGTGTCATTGTTCTAAGCTACAATTAAAATCATGATAATCTGCAATCAACTTCTCAACTGCAGGAAGCAGTTAATTAACTTCTAATCAAAGATACACGTTATACTGTTGATGTGATTAAACAATTTTTTTTTAAAAAAAAACTTGTGGGTCGGCCCATTGATCCAAGGCCCGTAAAGGACTGAGTTTGGCAAAAAAAATTAACTACCTATGATTAAATTGATTAAACTTAACTGGGGTGTTTATTCAGATACATCTTCTTGTCATGTGAACTAGTACGCGGAAGAAGATTATGCTTGTCTAAAATTAAAAAATTTGGTGTTGAAAAACACATGGTTGTTCATTGTGTTAACTTGTTAATTAGCACACGCAAAGGAAGAAAATGGTAGTAGCCGTTTTGACTTTTCAAGCCAACGAAGCCTAATTTGAAATGCTTCAACACGATTGAACTTGGAATGTCTACATTATCGACCAACAACCTAGAAAATTAGACGTTAACCACCTCCAAATTGAACACAGCTTCAATCAATCATAACGAGGAACAAAATTTGGTCTATGAAATTAGTAATCCTATGTATGTTTAAGATGGTCTCAAGGCGCTTGAGTAAAAGGAAGAAAAATTGCCTTTCAATAAATGTACATTCTCCACTAGTTACTTTCTTGAGGTTATTTATATGATCGTAACAGATTTTTTGTGTTAAATTTTTAGATTATATTTTTTTTAAAGAAAAAATCATAACAGATTTTTTATAATATTCTCTATCTGTAAGAAAAAAAAAAAACTCTCTCCCTACTTAAGCTTTGGTTTGGTTGTGAGGAGAGAAAACAAAAGAATGGTAGAAATATAGGATGAATAGAAAAAAAATATTTGAATTATAATTGATTGATAGCTAAAAAAGTAAAAAAAAAAAAAAGAAGAAGAGAGAAATTAATACTAAACTATAATATATTATTATATTAATAATAAATTATTATTATATGATTTTTATTATTATTAATAAAATTAATAATACTAAACATTCAAAGATAAAAAGAATAACTTATCTGTAGCCAAAACAAGGAAAACAGACAAATTGTTAGTACTTTAGTCTCCCCACTTTTAAGCTTATTCCTTTCCACTTTTTTGCATTCCAGCGCAACCAAATTGCACACGCTTTTCAATATCTGCTTTAATGTGGCTCTTCCATGCTTTCCCCTCCAACTTACCCCCAACCAAATGGCAAATTGACCTGAGGAGTTTCTTTTAAAAATTAATTCTCGAATAGGATCTGTTTTGAAACATTTTGTGAAAAGAATATGTTTTGTGTGAGCGTTTTAAAAATTTGAAAACAGCAAAATAGGTGCATATCTGGTCATCAGGAACAGCGAAATAGGTGTAGGTCAGTGTGCAGAGTGAATTTCGCCATCCTCATTGACAAAATAGGTGGTGCTATTGCTTTTTTGTACCATTTAAATTTCTGCCCCCCAACCCTCTCCCCCTCCCCTTTATATAATACCATTTTGATATATTTTTCGTCCATTTCCTCTTGAAGGCACTCCCAATTTTTATATGTATTTTTTGTGTTGTTGTTATTTTTTTTTTTTTTGTTATTATAAAGGTGTATGATATATTTATTTTGCATGACTAAATTTATTTATATCTTCTCTTGTATATATGTATTTTTTATAAATATAATTTTGATATATTTTTTTATACAAAAGGAGTGTTATATAAAGGGGAGGGGGAGAGGATGAGACAAAAAGCAACAGTGTCACCTATTTCGTCAATAAGGATGACGAAATCCACAAAACTTGATTTACATATATTTCATTGTTTTTGTTGGCGAAACATACACCTATTTTGTTGTTCCTCTTAATGAAATATGTGTTTCGTCGTTCCCCTCAGCAAAACACTCACACAAAACAGACCTCTTCGCAAAATGTTCCACACTCTGAATATTATCCTATATTATGAAAAAAATTTATTAACTTTGACAATTGTAAAATTTATAATTTTTACGCAATTACTTCCTTTATTATTCCTTAGTCCAAAGAGTGTCATTAAAGTTGGTCATAATATGATTGAACTTGATTTTTCTGTTATTTCTTTTTAACTATCCTTATACTATCTTTTTGAAACAATCCTGTTTTCACCATTAAATGTTAACATAACGTAATTCATTAAAATATTCAATCATTAAAGTTAAAAAAGCCAGATTCATATGGTACTTTACTTTGAAAGAGACTCTTTAAAATCCCGAATCATTAAACTTTAGTAGCTTTCCAAGTCAATGCAATAAATGTTGCCTTTTCTGCATCTCCAGCCACTTGCTAAACATCTAAAACATCCTTATCTTCTTTCAGGTTACACTTGTTGAGGACTTTTTTTTTCTTTTTCAAAATCATTTAAAACACAATTCCGTTCCCCATTAATTACTTCAAATCAATTCATGCTAGCTTAAAACAATCTGTCATCGAATATTTACTCTAATGTTCCATGAAAAGAGAATTTAGTCATTTTAGAAGAAAAAAAACGCGGTCAGAGCTAAACGAAAATAAATAAATCACGCACCAGACGAATTGACATTAGTATATACTACCCAATACTCATTTACACCCCCTAATTTAATTGTGTTTAAAGTGGTTTTAATTTAAAACCGTAATTACGCGAACGCATTGAAGAATGCCTTAATTGTTATGATCATTTGTGAATCAACCCCCTTTAGAAAATATGGTGGTAAGTATTTTTTTTTATCAATAAATATTAATTTATTAGAAGGTTGTTAACAAAGAAATTGAATCTATGATTTTTTTAATTATTCAATCTATTTTATATCTCCATGATGATAGATAAACTAAATGTATGTTTGTTTTTATGTTAAAACACTTTCAAACATTTTTAAACTCTTGTTTATTACGTAATATACATAAAAATGTGTTTAAGGTTTGAGTGGTTCCTACGTTAAACCGTTAGAAACAAAACAACCACAGAAAATGAAGAAGACAAGACAACGTGAGATTGAAATTAGCAACGAAATTGTCAAGCTTGGCTTCCACGGCGCATAATAGCGTCACCCACCTTTTAATATTGCGAAGTCGATGCTTTTCTTACTTCACTTCAGTTGACTCTCTCTCTCCTCCACCAGCCCGCCATTTTTCTCTCTCTAAAACACAAACACATGACATCTCCTTATGCTCCTCGCCGGCGATCCAGCTCCGACCACCGGACCACGCCCGGAAGAGCACCGCCCTCCCCCAGCTTCGCCTCTTCCGAGCTGAGCACCTCCTCCACCGTCTCCACCCACCGGAACCCCGTCTCCGCCGTCGCCAAGTCCTTCGCCGGAATCTTTGCCGGCTGCTTCGCTCGGCCGGATTTCGACAACTCCAAGAGCCTCGGGGATTCCGAGGAGTTCAAGTCTTCTTCCTGTACTAGTTTCATTTTCTCTCTCTCTTTTTTTTTTGGACTAAACTTAGATGAAGGGACTTAACTGTTTTAACTTTTAAGCGTGTTTTTCCGATTAGAATTAGAGTTTTACGGCGATAACACAGATAACAAATGTTCATATTAAATGTCAACATAAGTTTTCGAAGTGAAACTCTAATTCTGATCGGATAACAATACTAAAATAAACTTATAGAATTGCATCATCTATTTTTCTCTTCTTTCGATTAATTAATAGGTGAAAAAATGGTTATTCTTTTGGTGAACGTGTGTGTGCCCGCACACACACGTGCTCCTCTATTGTTGTTTTGGATCTCGGAATTTGAACTTGTGTGCCATGAAGTTTCTGTTTTTAAGCAGCCGAGAAAAAGGGTAGAAGTGTCAAGAAAATTTAAATTGGAGTTTGAGAATTTGGTTAAGTGCTAGAGTTCTCAAAATCATAGCTTTCTGTTTTGGGCATAACCGCATAGATATTCAGCAAATATCCATTTGTTTGTTTGTGTGTGCAGGTTTAACTTTTGAACTAAGATTGCACTTTCTCTCAGGCCTTAATTTTTCATTGATGTATTGCATTTAGGTAATGATTTGATTGGTTTTATCAACAAAATTAGCACGTGTCACCAAAAAAAATAAAATAAAATTAGCATCTATATATGTCTCACAGACACGGCAGATTTTGAAGTTCTGCTGCTAAATGTTTGAGCTAAGAAACTGCTTCATTCCTCGTCAATGCATTGCATTTCAGGTCACTAGTTTGCGTAGTTTTCTATAGGTTTTTAGCATTATGGATTTTCAAGTGCTACTATATATCGGTAGATTTTTCTTCATGCTTATTATCAAATGGAGTGGATGAATTGGAATAATCCCTTGTGTTTGTTTTTTAGCTGTATCGAATGCTTCAAGAGCTGGTAGTCAGAGAGGGCGTGGCTCAAATCGAGGTATCAGCATCAGTTCATACAACATATTGCCAGCGAAAGAACCAGGCATTGTGAAGTTCACCATGGAGGAAATCTTCCGAGTCACAAGGAACTTCTCCCCTTCTTTCAAGATTGGCCAAGGTGGTTTTGGTGCTGTCTATAAGGCCAAACTCCTAGATGGGACTGTTGTTGCAGTAAAGCGTGCTAAGAAGGTTTTTTAAGTTGTTTCTAGTGTATTCCCTACAAAATTGTGTCACCATTTGCATGGAATTAGAACTCAGGAGTACTAGCAGCACACTCTTTAAAACACTCTCTAATATTGGTTAAAATTTTGTTAAAAACTACAAAATTATGAGTGACTTGTTAAGTAAGAAGTGTGACCTATAAAAATTTGTGATTTTAATAAATTTCTGCCTACAATAAAGAATGTGTTCAAAATAATGTGTTGCATTTCTCATGAGAATTTTAGTAATAACTATAACAAGCACCCAAAAGTTATTGGTTAATTGTCTTTTGCTTTGCAGAGTATGTATGAGAAGCATTTGGGGGTGGAGTTCCAAAGCGAGATCCAAACACTATCACGGGTGGAACATTTGAACTTGGTCAAGTTCTTTGGATATTTGGAGCAAGAGGATGAAAGGATCATTGTTGTGGAGCATGTTCCAAATGGAACCCTTAGAGAACATTTAGATTGTGAGTTTCTCTAGCCTTTTAGCTATTGTGTGTTTGTGATTTGCCCTTGCCTCCAGCATTGGCTTTTTTGTGCCTACTACAACTTGACCAAAAAGATTATTACAGGCATTCATGGAAGCGTTCTGGACCTTGCTGCACGTCTAGATATAGCAATTGATGTTTCTCATGCTATCACCTATCTTCATATGTATATAGGTACAACTCTCTGCTTATCAAGCAACTCAGTCATGGCAAAGTTCATAGTTGTTTGTCCCTGAGAAAGTAAACAATCAATTTCGTCCTTAATGCATTACCCTCTCTGCTAAATGGTTCTTAAAGTAAAAGAAATATATAAGTAATCACCTATGTATTACAAATCATGTTAAGTAATCTTCAAAGTATTGGAAAACCCTTCAAATTGGGTACTGAACATTAATAAAATATATTAACTTAACTACTTAAGAATTAAACTGATAGATATTTAATACTTGGAGGATTACTTACATAATTTTATTACTTTAGGACTACTTAAGGGAGAGGGTAATACTTGAGGACAAATTGATGGTTTATTCGTCCTTGATGACATATTGAATGCTGAAAAAGAATCTGACATTTGTTGTATATTGTATTTTCTTTGTAGATCATCCTATCATCCATAGAGACATAAAATCTTCAAACATTCTTCTCACTGAAAATTTTCGAGCTAAAGTAGCAGACTTTGGTTTTGCTAGACAAGCCCCTGACAGTGACTCTGGCATGACACATATTTCCACCCAAATAAAAGGAACAGCTGGCTACTTGGACCCTGAATACCTGAAAACTTATCAACTAACTGAAAAGAGTGACGTGTATTCATTTGGAGTTTTGCTTGTTGAACTTGTCACAGGCAGACGCCCCATTGAACCAAAATTTGAACTCAGGGAGCGAATCACGGCAAAATGGGTGGGTATTGGTATTGTGTACTATCTGCCTTCATTTTATTCTTCTAGTTTGCTATTTAGTAGTTTTTCATAATTTCATGAAAACCAACAATATCTTCTATGACACTCCATTTTGCTCAGTAGTTAAGCATCTTTTCTTCATGATTACACAATCTCAATCCATGTTGTTCCAAGCTTTAGTTGGTAAGAATGATGGAGAAGGCATTTGAAAAGACTTACATGATGCTTAATAATGCTCACAAAATGATGACATTTCTATAAGCTCCTTTTAGCTTATTTTAGTAAGAGTTTATCATACATGCATTTTCTGTAAAGGTTTTTACAATGTCAATCAATAAAAAATTATTATTATTACTTTTAAGGTAATTATTATAAAATTTGGTAAACTTATCATACATCACAGTTTGTGATTGAATGATGATATAAAAGAAAATGCTAACCAATGCCCTTGGGTCATTGATTAAGAAACTAAAAAAAAAAGATTTTTATTGGGATGCGCAGAATTGCACTGCTCATGACTTTTTTTATAGTCTCCCATGATCTCCACAATAAATACTATCTTCTTTTAGTTCGTTAACCAATACTATGGTTAACAAGACCCTAATATAAATTACCTTTACATTGTGAATGCATGTATCGTTAATATCTTTAATAATAAGTTTCACAGTTTCCACCTTCTCAAAATGACTTCTTTTTAACTTACTTTAGAAAGTTTCATAGGTGAAATAGTAAGTTCCATGTGATAAACTTGTTGAATAAGTTCTTAATTATACTCTTTACACAGACACACACATTCTTTAATGTAACTTGTATGCTACAAGTGCAGGCTATGAAGAGATTCATTGATGGAGATGCTATCTCAGTCTTGGACCCAAGACTGGATCAGACTACTGCAAATACTTTGGCACTAGAAAAGATTCTTGAGCTAGCTTTACAGTGCTTGGCTCCACGCAGACAAATTAGGCCTACTATGAAGAGATGTGCTGAGATCCTTTGGTCCATCCGCAAGGATTTCAGAGAGCAGCTATCAGCTTCGAACTTTCGCTCATTTTCCACTTCTTCCCAAAGAAGCACCTCAATAAAAGAGAAGTGAAAATGCTGAAGTTGCAACACTTGGCATCAAAGAATGTAAGTTAGAACAAACCATGGCCTTGGGAGAAAAACCATTCTTCTATATAATGATTGGCAACTTCGGCACTTGGGGTGGTTGGTGTTGGACTAGGGTGGCATGTAGAAATTCATATTCTGTGGAAATTGTACATGAGAGTTTTGGGCTTGTGTATAGGAATGGGAGAGCTACTTCCCTTAAAGATGATGAGTACCTTGCATTCCTTAATTGTGCATTTCTTTTTCTTCTTGGAACAACACAAGGAGGAAAACTTCTATTCTTATGATTGGAAACTTGATTGGTGTATTACTATTTGGCTATAATATTCCATTTGCGGTTAAATACATGCTTCACTTTTTCCTTTTTGTTGGACCCGATTGATACTCTAATCAGTTTTCAGGTGGGTCAGTTGGTAATAAATTGATCTTAATGCTATTTATATTCGTGAGCAGCAAAATGGCCACTTGCCTGTATAACAACCAAGTTGATAGTGCAACAAGTGGTTGGTTGGGCCATTACAATAGCAACTGTGACGGTTTTATACATAAAAAAATAAATCATATTTCGGGAGATTTCTACTCTTTTTTTTTTTTTTTTTTACAAAAGAGATTTCTACTTAATCAATAGTATAAGTTTTTTTTTAATACCGATCATGTATTAAACACTAAACTTTTTTAAAAAAATATTTTAATATGAAACCGTAATATTTTCATTTAAAATAAATTAAATATAAATCACATCTTTTTAGTATAATTGTTATTTTTAAAATTTTGAAAAATGTCAACTTAATCAATAAACTCAAACCCCAACTTATTTATAATCAGATTAATTAGTTCGAATTGATAAAAAAATTCCAAAGTGAATCTATTTCGATTAAATTAATTCATTAAGTAGTTTTATTTTTGTGTTCAAACCAATATAATTCAACACGTGATTACCGGTGGATAGAAGACAACTACTAGATGATTCAATACACCTGTTTGTTGTCTGTCAGCATTTGTTTGTTTAATCTTTGACTTGTTTTATATATTCTCGTATAACCATTGACTAAGGAGATAACATAGAAATTGTTAATTTTTAAGCAATACATTTTACTTTTTTTATTAGACAAATGTATTATACTTTTTTTTATTTATGCGTATGTATTTACGTAAATATGTTTTCATGCTATCTACCTACTTCTGTGAATATGATATAGCCAGGTCATACTGTCATAGAATTCCAAGCAAACAAAAAATAATAATGCCATGTCGTACGTAGAACTCCAAGCAAGTTACATATATATATAGTACTTTTAATATTTTGCGTAAAATCTACCTACTTCTAAGAAAATACAACACCCAAATTTGCATGTTAAATATACTTTCTTAGTTTCTGTTTTTCTTTGATTTATTAACTATTCGAAAGGGACATGTAAGACACGGACACCAGAGAAGTTTTAATATGTTTTCCGTTCATACTTTTCTTAATACTAATTAAATGTTACAAATACATGCAACTTTTTTGTTGTTGTAAAATCACTTATAAAAAAAGAAATTTACTCTCCTTTTTTTCCCTCCAAACCATCGCTCCCTAACATACCATGCATTAAAACTTTTTTTTAATCTTTATTCAGTTTTAACCTTTCAGTTTTTGAAAAGTTACTGATTTATTCAATTCGAGAATTTTTAAATAAATCAAGTCAAAGTATAGGCGACACACATTGAAGTTGTTTAATTTGTTTGTTTAGAAGTTATTTAATATATGTATTTTTTTTTATAATGGAACTATATTATTGAAGCTAAAATGTATAGGCAAATGAATTCCTTATGTAATTTTATGGAAAATTTTAGTTATACACATGCTTTTAGTGTTATTTTGACTTTTACTGTTGTCTACTTGTTTTCTTGTATGCACACGATTTTTTTTAGTAAAAGGTGGTGGTCGAGGGCAACAATTCGAACTTCTGGAAGGTCATATAGTGTGTATTTGAAAAGTTTTGTTATACATGCTTTGGTGTTATTTTGACTTTTATTGTTGTCTTTTTTTTTCTTGTCCGAAAATGTGTAGTAAAAGATGGTGGTCGAGGACAACAATTCAAGGTTATGGAAGGTTATTCAGTGTGTATTCGAGTATAAATTTTCGCCCCCAACATGCTCTATTAATTTAACCATTACTAAGAAGGCTATTAAAATCACCACACTCATGTGTTTCTTTTTGAGTTGAGTTTAGACAAATACACAATCCCACTCTAGCTCTTTGTGTGGTATTACTGTTTCTTAATGTTTGAAGGAAAATGTTAATTAGTGCACTCAAGGGTACTCGTTAAGAAATTGATTCTTTTTTATTTTTTATACGCAATTCCAATTTTATCTTCAATGAGAACGTTGTGTTATTGGCTCTTTAATTAGTGCGCGTTCTTGTTAGCAACAACCTAAAATTTATATAGGATTCACTAAATATAAATTGAAACTTATATTATTTAATAATTCATATAAGTTTCACTCAATAATGAAAGTAAAATAATGCAATTAAAATATATATTTTTTATGTGTGCATATAAAAAACATTTGTTGGAAGAAATTAATTCTTTAAGTGGATTTTAGTATTTTAAAAGATTAGTTCTTAACTTTTGATCGAAGAACTGATTCATCTAAAAATTAAAATACATTAAAAATATAAATATTTTTTAAATTATTATTCAATCATATTGTAAATAATATTAAATGAAAAATACTTACAATATACTCTATAACATTCCCTTCGGAACACCCACATTATCACAAATTTACCTTATATTATGTAAAAAGTATAATTATAGTAAAAAAATTACCATTAGTTTGTAATTGAATGAAAGGGGAAAAACTTACAGCATCGGTGCACGACTTATTTTTATCATATACTAAAATCAAGTAAACAAATTGAAAACATGAAATATATATTACAATTTTTTAATACAATTTTCACAGTAGGTGTTCACGAGCATGGGTACCTTATTACGTGGCCCTAACGCATTTATAAGCGGGTAGAGAAAAATAATCTTATTTAAATCGTGAGTAACCATGGATATAGATTTTTTTTTTCATCCCTAGGTAGATAGATGTTACATATTATATATGCTTGGTATTCCAAACACGTATTGAGCCGTGTATTTGCTTTTGAGAAACAATAGACTGCTAAATTAAATAACAAGACCCATCAATTTACGTGAAGTTGCTTTTACCAACAGAACTCTCCATATATACAATTCCCAGGATATCAAATATTAATATTCTAGTTTATAATTACATGACCAAAGCTCATATACCCTTTAACTATTTTATCCTTGACTAAATGTATCCCTTGTTTGATTTCTTTCTCCTATCTTATGGCATAAAAAAGATATTTACGGAAAGTATATATACCCTATAATGAATGTAAATAAGCAAATCCTGTGAGAAAAAAGAATTTACAAGAGACTGCTTTGTTGATCCCTGTTAACATCTTAGGCCTCACAATTCACTCTTATGTTGATTTCTAGTTCAGCTCAGCAGCCATATCTTTTTACCTACGCAATTGTGTCTCATCAATGCAAAAATTAAATACCAAAAGATCCACCTCTTTCCTTTTTGCACCCACCAATCCCATATATGTTCTTCTAATCACCTCTTGGAAATGAATCCTGACGAGTCAGTGCATAGTTTCCACTTGAAGGTGATGATGAATCTTCAGCATCAACAATGTTTGCTTTTGAGCAAAGGAAGAAGAAAGAAGATGTGTATATTGTAACATGCCAAAAGCTGCAACCATTTCAAAAGAGCAAAACATGAGGCCTGAGAAGACAGAAAAACAAGATGATAGTAGAGAGAGTAGTGGTATTGTAATACCTATGCCAAAACCAGTAGTTTGCACTGGTTTCAAGCGTCCAGCTTAATCCTGCCATAGCCAATGCAATGAAACCAGCCAACAGAAAACCCCAGCGAAACCGTCTCAAAAGTGTCTTGACTAGATTACAGAACCATTGCTTTATAGTTTGCAAACTGCAGTGGAAATTCATCTTTTAGCACATTCAAGTTTAAAATAAAAATATAAAACCGCAGTTTAAATATATTTAAGACATAACATAAGCTATTTCAGGATTTGTTCATCCTCAAGCACATCTAAGTTTAAAGTGAAAATATAAAACTGCGAACATGTTATGAATACAGGATATGACAATGACCACCTTGAAGGGGTTGGTTAACATATAAGATTAAGGTATTTGTGGAAGGAACTGAGTATGGTTCATCTTGAATTCCCACCATCAACCTTTTTACTCGAATGAACAAAACAAAAAGCTATTTGAAGGTTGAATTAACTGCATTTTAAGCTTTTCAGCTCTAGCGTCTATGACAAAAAGCCCTACTCCAAGACAAAATCAGTGACTACATGCATGAGTCAGACCATGAATGAACAAGAAAACAGCAGTATCGTGTCAAATTGGTAAGTTACAAAAGGGTTTTGTGAATACATGCTAAACAGTACCATACGGCCAGATCATGATTCTATCAGCAATAAAGTTTGCCATCACCGGAGGGATTCCCAAATTGGCAATCAATGCATGCACATAAAATACTTCAAAAGTAAAGTAGTGTGCACAATTTTACCATTGATCACTATCTTATCTGGAAAATGCCGGGCTCAAAAAATTGTACTAAGCACAGAGATCTCACCTTTGAATGAAACTTAGCGATAATCCAAATGAAAAGGAGAGGGACCTATACTTTTTTGAGATTTCTATCAACCATCCTATAAGAAGGCCAAGAGCCCCAATCACAATGACAAGAACAACATTGGAAGACCTGCACAATTCAGTGTAGATACTTGTGAATGAAGCTTAAACGTCTTTAGCAGCATATATACTAAGTTGTTTGTCCACTAGTTCAATTTACCTAGTTGCCTTGGTTGCAGCCAAAAGGGCGGTGAGGATAGCAACAGCTGTGTGGATTGCCCTCTTATATACTTCGTCAACGGTAGCTAGATATACAAAAGTGCTAACCACAGCCATGAAAGAGAGCCAGAAGTCCATGAACTAAAATGTTGAAATATCAAGTCTCTATAAATGCCCAGATAAACAATTATAGCCATTGTTGAGTTGTGTTTTTGATCCCCAACAACATTTTTAATTAAGGGGGTGTTTGGTTTGGCTGTTTTCTGTTTTCATTTTCACTGGAAATAGAAAATGGTGATGGAAATGTGTTTGGTTGGATTTTTGAAAACATTTTCAGTGAAAATATTTTCTCAAACGAACCAAAAATTGAAAATAATAAAATCTCGTTTTCAGTGTTTTCAGTTGAAACTAGGAACCTCATTTTGGATAAAATGAAAACGCGGTGGCAAGGAATGTAATTTTAAGCAAATATAAAAATACATTTCTTTTTGAAAACGCATTTCAGTGTTTTTATTTCTTGAAAGCAGAAAACAAGAAGTCAAACCAAACATATTTTTATAATTCTAATCTTTTGAAAATGAAAACAGAAAATGAAAATGCAAACCAAACACATTCTAAGTGATTTTAGCTTTTCATCCGAGTGTTTATACATGCTACTATCATTGACACCCAAGTCCTGGGAGTAATTCACAGCATAAAATAATCCTGTTAAGAATGAGAATCTTATTTGGAACTCAGGTCACAGAACAATGTTGAAGCTTGTCACAGCTATTCAAGTAAGAGAGACCACTAAAGGAAGAGAGCAGTAACCTGTAAAACATTAAAGTTCAATGCACACCAGGTGCCAACGTCACATGCATGATATAGCCCACTAGCAATGCCACTGGATGTGAACAAAATCCATTCTGCAAATGCCTGCAAATAGGAAATCACAAGTTCCATTTCAACACAAAATCTATTTAACAAAGTCAATTTATTTTGTTAAAAAATTAGATTTAGATGCAATATTCTCTAATCAAGCATATAACTACTTCTTGAGAATCCAAATCTTTTGTCTCCTTGTTGTGTTAACTTAAATATCTAGAATTATTTATCCTCAACATTCAAGTTAATATATAATTTTAAATAGTTCCATCAATTTCTGTATGCGGGCAGATAAATCACAATACACTCAAATAATTGGGATAATAAATAGATAACAAAAGGAAAGACAACAAGAATTACCTTCTGCCGAAGGGACCAATAGGCAGGAAGTATGGCTGCAGCATTTGATCCAATGAGAAAAATTGATTGTAGTATATGCCCTACAGCAAATTTTCAACAACCAGATTAAAGAACAAAACTTAGGATAAACAAAACAGAAAATCCATATCCATATATTTAACAAACCGTAAAGAAAAACAGGAGTAAAGCATACTTTGTTTTTATCATTTTATATTTAGATTAAAGTTGCCAAACTAAACTCAACTCAAACTCACTATGTTTACCTTCTTTTTTCAGTAGATAGTTAGCAAAAAATCCATACATTAATATTGGTTGCAACAAATCATTATAAATAACATCATAAAATGGAAAAAAAAAACTAAAGATAGTTGACCAGAACATATATCAAAACCATTTAGTTTGGGGTCTCTGCTGAATGGTGACACTTAGAATAGAACTATTTCTGAGTAAAATAGTACCCACTACCCAGGAAATCAGATAACAACAAGAGGGGGGATGTATCTTGTAGATAATATAACAAGAGTTGAACTATGAAACATGTAACAGAAACAACAAATTATCAATTCTAAAATTAACAAGTACCTTTATGTGATACAATTTCAATGCTACAGTCAAAGCCACCATGGTTTCGATCACAAGAGCAGAAGCTGAGTCCAAAAAGTAAACATTAAAAACAGTAAATTTCATTAGGAAGTTGTGCCACAAATACAAATCAAGCAATCTGGAAAGTCTGTAACTTAGTATCTGACTATTTTACAAAAATGGCTCAGTCAATACCAAAGATTCATATGGTTCTTATCTACTAATTTAAAACAAACAAATGAAATTTAACCAGAACTAATGAATTAACAATAAGAAAAGGGTTTAACATAAACCTGTATGATGTTAATCCACTGGCATCAAAAGAATATTTACAGTCTCCATGAGAGGAGCATTGTTTTGGGCATCCTTCAAGTGAAATAGACATGACAGTTTGTGCTTTCAAAGAATCACTGCCAATATAAAGATGTCTTAGACCTATACCCCAAGTTCCTTCTCTAGCATAAATAATGTAAAAGTCAATTTCGTCATCACTTGAATCATATAGCATGAAAAACACGGATTGATCACTCTTCCTTGTCCTGTTAGCATAATAATAGTCCCAGCTATGAAGAGAAGGCAATCCACCAAATCTAGCATAGACTTCATAACTGATCTTCACATCTGCAGATAGCCGTATGTGAATATTCCGTCCAGCTGCACCACGGGGAATATCCAAAGTAAAATAAGTCCAAATGTCACCACTTTCTCCCACATTTGATGACTTGTTTAAAAGTGGCTCAAGAGGAAAATTGGCAGAAGATGCTCCTTCACCAACAGCCACAGGTAAAAAATATGATTCAAAGGGGGTTGCACCTCTCCTTAGAACTGTCTGCAGACAACCATTCTTATCTTGTCAGTAACTTATTCCTGTGAGGAAATATCTTTAAGCAACAAGATATAGAACTGATTCTACCACAGGTGCCGTTAAACTTGAATTTCTGGGAAATGCTTCAAAATTCCTATTGGATAGTGTTTAGTGAAAAACTCCAATATATAATTTCTATACAAGGAAATTTAATATGTTGAACAGGTTCTTCAATCCATATATTTTAGCATTGCACATAAAATAGTTCAGTCTTGAAAAACAAATTCAGTTTATCCTAGGAAAGAAATCAAGTAGACCTCCCAAGAGATAAGCACCACTTATATGCTAATGCCTGCACTCACCAAGAATAGGCACATTCCTATTTCTGCAAATTATAAACATCTTGATGGACTCTGAACTGTACAGATCAGATGTTATCTAATGTTTTTCTTAGCCATCAAGATATGACTGCATGTGATTGTATCCCCATTCTAAGTTATAACCCAAAGCACAAGTTTTGTTGTCCAATAAATATCACAATAGCATAATTTAGAGTGAACCTTTGTAAAAAAAAAAAAAAACACCAGCACAAAAAGTATATATAGAGAAACATCTAGCAATCAATACTACCTGAAGTGTGTAGCTGTCCATTGTGCAATTTGATCCAGCTTTTCCAAGTGGACACTGAAGCACTTGTGATTCCATTGAATAGCAAACTTTTAAATTGCCACCCTGTGTCCCTCCCAACATTTTTGTAACATTAACTGGTAATATACTAATGTACAAACGACCAATCAGTGGATAACGGATAACCAGAGGGGCTTTATTTAAATCCCCAGAATAATCATGCAAAGTTTCTGAAGGAATTGCACCATGGCGAGCAAAACACATTAAACTAACATCATTTGCACTAAAAGTGTTATTTAAAGCTGTAGTATTGAATGTAACATTTGCTGCCATAATGGTCAATTCTTCTGCCATATTTGTTATATCCAAGGAGTAAAATTCTGGTACGCCTTCCTGAGAACAAAACATTTCTAAGTTACTTTTGCAGGTCATTGCATTTTCCATCATTGGCTTCTTCACTGTAGCCTTCATAGAATTATAGACATCAGATGCTGTGCATGAAAGTGGATAGACTGTACTGTTACATAACTCCCCCCTCATCATTGAATTCGAGCATGCTTCCACACTTATATTGGCACTGAAGGAGTATGCTGAACCTCGAATAATCTGTAAAGGTAGAGAAGTAACTGTTAATCATCCATGTGTAGCTATTGCATCAAGAACTTTGCTAAGATAGAATTGAGCAAAATGGAAATAAGTTAAGGATTATTTTGTTTGGAGACAGGATGCAAAAATAAAGGCAGAAATCAGTATGAAGCTGTGTACAATCTTTGTGATAAAAGTAATATTTGGGTAATAAACCATACCATCTTTGATTGTGTTCTTGAAGCTCCAATGCCATTGAAAAGACCAATGTACCAAGCACCTGGAGATATCTGAACAATAATTCACATGTTCATTGTCTATGATATTATAAGAGGACAATAAGCAAAATCATTTGTGAACTAACCCTTCCCCATTATTAATGAAGGAATTTTAATACTAAGGCAGATATAGCTATGCCATTATAGATCTCAAAAGGAAATGAGACACTGAGCTTAAAGATACAATACCTAAAAGCCAATAAAGATATTGGCAAAAGTAAAAAAAGAAAAAGAAGCTTATAACAATACCTGTTCATTTGTCAATTTCATAGTGATATTTTTCTCCATAGGAAAGCACTGCTCAACATCAAGACCATTTATTCCTAAAGAAAAAGGGGGAACGAAAAGTAATTATAGTGGCACTACACAAGACAGTTTAAAAAAAAACATTGTAGTCTTTTTCCTTCATTGAGAAGGACACAGGAAACAAGAGGAAGAAGGAACAAATGCTATCGTGGTGCTTCAAAATGAAGGGAAACACTAAGAAATGAAGAAAACATTACACATCCATCAGTTCAGTTTTCATTCATTACACTATAGCCAAAAGAAACCATCATTGTAGGGTATGTAAAATTACAAGAGGGAAATACTAATGAATCAAATGAAGAATATTCTATAGAAACTATGATTCTTGTTTAATGAATGGTGGGAATTTACTGGGGCTCCCATGTTTCTATCTTGTTGATGAATAAATTTTTTAAAACAAGTCTATAATTATAAATATTAAATATCTTAGAATGAAGTTCAAAATAGAACTTATGTGCTCAAATATTAAGTTTATTAATTTTGTTAACTAGAGTTGAATATATTTAGGCAGGGCTTCTACCTTTGACAGCTGAATCCTTCAGAGAAGTGTTTAAAGCATCTGGCAGAGGAGGGCTGCCATCTCTAAAGCATATCAGTGGCAGTGAGCTTTTTGGCACCCTTTCAACTCTTGAAACATCCTAAAAACAATGTAATTATGAACCGGAGGAAAATAAGTAAAAGTTGATTAAACAGAAATATGATAATCAGAAAACAGGTTCCCCATAAAAAATTTCTGTAACAAAACCAAGAATCAAGCAATTTAAATAGATAAGTAATAATTTTAATAAGTAAATGCTTAAAAATTTTCCTAAAAATAATTTGAATAAACAAATAAATAAATAGAGAGAAAATTAAAATGACATATAATAAGCAATATAGGATTTTTATCAGAGAACTGCATTATTGCCTTGTGCACTATGAGGCATTATAAAACAAAAACAATATCAAAATAGAGGCAAATGGAATAAATTTAATCCAAATGAACAAACCATTTTCCCAGTCAAAAGACATCAATAGAGATGCTAGTATTCTAAAGTGCTCCTATCTAGAGAGAAATATAGATATTACTTACAAGGTCTACATCTGAGTTCAATGATATGGAAACTGCAGAAAACCATGGTGGTATATCAACTGTAACAAGAGAAAACATCAAGATACAAGTAAGAACATCCATAAGTTTGACAGTGACTATTATTTTTATTCATAAAAAAAAAAAACTGAAAAATCTTATTAGAACCCATTTCTTGCTCATGCAGGGGGATTCAGTGCATGAAAGTTAGACATAAATGCAACATTATAAGAAGTGCCAATGGTGTAAATCAATCACAACACACAGGAAACAATGTGCATATGAATAATCAAGCACTGTCAGGGAAAGAAAGAGACATGTAATAAGACAGCAAACAAAACTCACGAGTCAACAACCACAATTTCAGACAAAACTGTAGCAACTTCATCAAAACAAAATTCAATGCATCACAGATTAAAGAACAAATGACAGCCCCACAATCACAAGATAGCATCCTATCGTTCAAGCCATGGTTCTTAGTGTCATATCACACAATTGTATCCACATAATAAGGCACTATCAATAGAGCAGTTTATCTGTCTCTGCAACACATAACACTCATAAGATCAACCTCATTAAATTGTTCAACTCCCCTCCCTAAGTTTCCCACGGTAGAGTTTAATTCTGAACAATTGCATACATAATCAGAACAATCACCTGAGATTCATCAAACCAATAACAATTTGAAGACCAATCACCATGACCATGGATAATTGACTCAATCAATCAAGAACAACAAAAAATTCAAAAAAAAAAAAAACAGAGAGAGAGAAGAGAAAGTGCTACCATGCTAATTCATCTATAACCTTCAAAATTAAACTCCAACCCATTAAACACAACACAGTGAAATGCTTCATGAACAACGAAAGCAGAAAAATCGAAGCATATAGAGAAACAGGTGACCAACCTCTGATGTAGAGCAAATCATAGGGTCTAAGGGTAGTCTGAGGGTAGCTGAAGCCGGAAAGAGTTAGGACATCATCAAAGACATCAGTGGTTCCCACTCCAAATTCATCGTTTGCAGAGCAGAGGTCAAGAGAACAACAAAAAAGTAACAGCGCACTGAGAAGAATCGGCTTGAGATGACACCACGGAATCGAATTCAAAGACATTATTTTTTTTGTCTTTTTTTGTTTTTGTGTTTTGGTGGAATTGAGGTTGTTCTCAGACCATGAAGACGCAGGCGAGTCACGATGAATGAATGAATGAATAATGGCGTTAGTATTAGTAAGTCTAATTGAATTAAAGCAAATAATAATAATATATTAAGTACAGCTGAATTTTTTTATTTACAAAAACATATAATTATATTAATTAAGATAATAATACCTAATAAGCTAACTGTCATATATATATATAAGTAATCAAGACTATTTTCAACTATGATAATTAAATTATTTTAAAGTACATTGTTAATAAAATTAATGTAATTATTATACGTAAGTAAAGTAATTAAAATAATGAGTTTTTTTAGAAATAAAATAATAATGTCATACCTATTTATTTAATGTAATTATTCTTATATACAAGTAAAGTAATTAAAACAATAAGATTACACCTATTGATTTCAGTATAGCGATGATTCCATAACATTCAATTTTTTATTTTATTAAAAAATTATATATTATTATAAATAATTTATTTGATGAATCTAAGATCTTGTGATGGTTTTTCCTTTACTTTATCTTTCAATTTTGATTTTGATTTTATTGTAGACATTGTTCAAAATAATTACGAGGTCTAGAAATTTCAAATGAGGATTAATATTTGTTTGAAGTGATTTTCAAACTTAAACCTAAGGTAACCACATTAAAATACATTTTTCTATTGTAATTCCTAATTAATGTAATAGGAATTATAAACTAGGTTTATAATATATAATCAGAATCATATTGAAGTTACTTTCTTTTTCAAAAAATAATATTAGTGTTACTTTCTTTTTCTTTTTATTATTTTGTTAAATACAATAATAACAAGTCTTGGAGTTGACTTGTAAACGACAGGCTTCGAAGACTCAACAGATTCGCGATACTGTGAACTGTGACACACTGTGAAAAACATTACAAATAATAATCTGATTATTATGCTTTAAAATATAAATATAGATAAAAATAAAAAAATATTGTTTAGTCTTCCATGAGTTCCATAAAAAACATATTGTTTTGTCCTTTTTAGAAAAACGTGTCATTAGAATTAAATATGATATGGATGAATAATAGATAAATAAAACTAAGTATAAGTATACTTATACAATTATGTAGGGACGGGTCCAAATTCCAATGACTGAAGTAAAGAACCGAAAATTAATCAAATTTTAACATATATATGAGTAAAAATAGTTTAACATTAATTTGATATTTTTAAATTTAGTTAAAATGAAGAAAATATTAATAAAAATACTTTTTAAGTTAAAGAATAAATATCAGTAACGGCAAGTTTGAACGCACTACAATACCAACTCATGGTTTATACACGTATGAAATCTAAGTGGGTCAGAAACGGCACCAGGATTTGATTTGAATGGAAAAATGTTGGGAACTATTTAATTAAAGTTGGTAAAACTTAAAAATGAAAGAACAAAGCTACGCCAAAGAAAATGACAGAAACTAATAAAGTTGTGTAGGTCATTGTCTCACGTAAATAATCAAGCACATAGAAGGAACTTTATGTGTATGCAATGGCTCTGGCAATTAATGTTATTCCCAAAAACTGATCTATTTCTCTTTTCTTTTTCTTTCCAACCCTTCATACTGCATATACAATTTTCCAAAACAGGTCTTTTTCACTAAAATGGGTAGGTTGCTTTTAAAATTATTAAAGTGGTATACTCTTAAAAAAAAATTATTGTATGAATTAAGTTGCAGCTGTTGAGTATGAGTTTGGCTTCGTGAAAGAAATATCTTGTAAACCGCAAGAAATTTTTGTAGCAAATTTTAGGGCTGAATGAGTGATGATTTTTGGAAACTGATTATGGACACTCACTAACATATATGTAGATAAATTGTTTGGTTAATCTCTTGTTGTTTTGGATTATTTATGGACTGTTGTTTGCCGAGTAAAATTTTAGAGGTCCTATACTTGAAAATAAGTTGGCAAATTTGAAGGTTTAGGAGAAGTTAACCATTAGGTTTTATTGAGTAAATTTTTAACTTTTTATTTCTTCCCAAAATAATTATAAATGTATAAAATTACTTATACATATTAAAAATCATAAAAACTATATAAAAAAGTAATACACTGAAAATTCAAAAGTATTCGATCCAAGTTAAATAAAAATATCAATGGTTGATGCCTAAAATATGTGGTAATTCTGCAAGTCTTTACACATTTTTTTTTCTTTATATCTATGGAATGAATTCTATTTTTTGAATTCATCTTTTTCTTTCTGTCGTGCAATAGTCTCTCTTTTAAGTGTATGTATTTTTTTGTTCATATTATTTTCTTAGAAAATATGATATTATATTTTTAAAATTATTTTTATGCTTGAAAATCTTGCATATAATTTATTTACGTTATTCTTGCTAAAATAAGACAGAACAAATTTTGTAATGAACCTCTTTCTTATATCATGAATCTATAGTTATAATATCCCCTTATGAAAAAAAAAACACTATTGTGTAAAAAAATATTAGCATTACAAAATGAAAAACTACTATTCAAATTGCAACTAATGAAATAATTTACATTAAATTTTTACTTATTATTCCATGAATAAATAAGATTTAAAAGTTGTTGAATTTTACAAGGTATATAATAGCACATAACAGAAAACGGAAAACGTGAAAAATCTATAGAATGACGAATGACAATTTGTTTGCCACATGATAAAAGAAGTTAAATAAAGGGATATAAATTGTGCATTTTGAGTACTTAGTGTTAAAAGAAATGAGCAATTTTAAGAAATATATAATTTTAGAAAACAATCTTTAATAAATAGGGGTAAATGAATAATTACAATACAGAATAGATATAAGGTTGTGAATAAGAGCAAGAAATCCGAGGATATAGAAAGCTTTATTTTATGGACTAAAAATCTAAGTTTAAATATAAGTTTTAATAAATCATGTTATAATCAGTTCTCGGATGTCTGCATTGTTTAGATAGTACTGTGCATACCAAACTATTCCTGTACATCCCTTGATAGCATTGACTCAATCAACATTTATCTGATGCAATTTTCTAAAAAAGAAAATTATTATCCTAACCAAACTATAGATTCCCATTATCAAGTTGATGACCGATATAATTTTAAGCAACTCGTCCTTGGGCATAAAGAGCAAATGATCACTATCTATTCAGAAGCTTACAACTGTATTAAAAAAATGTTTACAAATGTTATCAATCATGATGAAGGGAATTGACATATTCTTTAGCTAGTTCGAACAGTGCCTTATGGCAACGACCAACCTATCATAATAGCTCCAGTAACTTCTTTACAACCTTGTTATCCTTCAAAATTAAAAAAATAAGAATCACATTAATATTCGAGCTCTCCTGCCAAGGGATGCCAATTACCACTAACAAATACCATGCGCGTTAAAGATAGGATTCGGTAGTTAAGCACTTTCCTGCAAAAATGGCAAACTAAGAAAATATTGAGATTTGGGGTGATGTAGATCTCAAGTTGACAAAATCAATTGTACACCTACTACTATATGGTGTAGATCATGAAAATCTACATGTTAGATGGTATACAATATACTCAAACAAAGTAGGTCATGAGGTAACAGATCTGAACCAAAAAAGTAAATATTCAAGTGATATAAAGCAATACATTTTGCATTCAGATTTCACCAAGGCAGTAAAGATAAGTAGGATGAAAGGCTTTGCTTTTGAAGTAATGTAGCATGAAACAGAGATATAATGTAAAATTTATAAGCTACAGATAAAGGATTTAACATAGATAGAAAAGCTGCGAGTTAACCCAATAAGGGGAACTGCGGAAGAGCAATTAGATTTTGGGAAGCAGAACAAATAGATCGGTATCTAAATATTCTACAACTTTTGATGAAATATGACCAAAAGAAACATTAACAATATGTGAGAACTAACTGTGCAGAACATTTATTCCAGAAACCAAGATCATGGTTACTTGAACATGAAGGTCACAGAGAATCTCAAAAATAACCAAACAACTTCAATATATCAAGAAAAGGAAAATATCCATGTATATGATCATAATACGTTCCTATCACAGGCCACTAAAGACCATCATTTGAATCTACTCTCATCATCAAAGAACATAGTCAGTTAGTCACATACATGCACACACAAGTCAAAAGATATAAGCCAAATGTGAATCATTGGAAGACAAAAGACCAAAAAGGCCATAAACCTTGTCACTATCCTTGATCAATTTAGCTTGTGGATAAGAATTCACTTCATACACCATCCATAATTAAAACAAAAACCTGAACACAGACATAAAGATAAACAACACAACTAAGCCTTTAATAGAGATGGATACTCAAAGCCATGTTGTGAAGACATTTTGGCTCCAACATTCAAAATTCAACACACTGTCAAGGTGTTTTGGCATCTTAAAAGTTTTTGGACTATAAATCAGTGAATGAATCTACATAAAGCCGACTCAGGACCTACTTAAAGACATTGAAAGAACTCCTTACGATAAAAGAAAGTCTACATGTCCAAAACATGCAAATCAAAATCACAATTCATAAACAACAAAATCGAAGTTCTAATAACTCAAATGAAATAAGTTATATTTAAATTGATGTGATGACAGTACAACAACTTACACTGAATCTGAGTAGTTAGACCGACAAACATTCCTTCAATCACCTATCAACTATAGCATATACAACACATAAATCCTAGACGAAATTCAGTACAGATCAAAGAAAGTTTGACAATGACTCAAAAGAAATGCGTAAAGTTTATCAATCACTAAAAGAAACATGGAAAAGTAAAGATTTCATTGTTGTACAGATCGCTATGTTCTATAAATCGAATAGTGAAAAAGAATAGAGGACTACCTAATCCATGAGATTCACAATATGGCTTCTATGTTCTAACCACACTTTCTATCATCAACATTTTCCATTAATTCTTACCATACTTACCCGGTTAGCATCAAATGCATAAGGAAAATGAGTTAATTCATTTTAAATCTCACCATCAGTATCGTGCATCTACATGTATCAAAAAGAAGGAGAGAGGAATGGTAATGCAGAACACAACAGAACATTAAAAGAAAACATGCTTTCGAAAGGCAATGTAGGTAAAATGTATTCATTTTTTTAAGAAAAATTCAAATTTATATATAGCCATATAAAGAAGCATGGTTGGATCAATCTGACCAAGTGTGAGAAGAGAAAAGAGAAATTATCATGACAGCAAGAAGTCCAAGAGCAAACACACTCCTTTTCTTAACCTTGTGCTCAAACAGCACTGGCTTCTGGACACTGTCACTTTCAGCCAAAGGAGGCGCTTGAAGTGATAAATTTAATAAGACATAAGATGAAACACGTTGACAAAAAGGGTAAAATGACACATGCACTGTTAAATCAACAGTAAAAAGGTAACCCAATAGATAAGCATCAAGTGCTAAGTTATAGATATGCACTCTAAGGGAAGCAAGTAGATCTATGCTAGAATTATGCTATCCTCTACTACATAAGATGATGCTTCTATGATTCCTGAGTAAATCTTTTCCAACCCAGCATAGATTTCATTTGATCGTTGATGAGTTACATCATCAACTGCAAATATATGAAACTTCTTATCTACCTCTACCCAACTCCATCCTGCAGGTTTTCTTATTCTCTTTCGTTGTATAAGCCTTCGGACTTCAGCTACTTCATTCCATAAACCATCTTTTGCATAGATATGTGCTAGTGTTAAATATGGTGCTGCGTTACATGGTTCCATCTTAATAAGTTGATCAGCAGCCTCCCTCCCAAGTTTTACATCTCCATAAATCTTACAAGAACTCAAGAAAGAACTCCAGATTACATAGTTAGGAACGTAAGGCATTTCTTCCATCAAATTCCTTGCCTTACTTAAATTTCCATTTCTAGCATAAAGATCAATCAAGCAAGCATATTGATCTATATCGGGAGACAAGCCATAATATGTTGTCATTTTGTTGAAGTATTCCACCCCTTTGTCAAGAAATCCTGCATGATTACAAGCTGTTAAGACAGCCGTAAAGCAGATATGATCAGGAATAACCTCTTGCTTGGTCAATAGACAATCAAAAAGTTCCAAAGCCTCAGAACCTCTCCCACAATGAGCATAACCCATGATCATGGATGTCCACAAAACATTATTCTTCTTAGAAGTCTGATCTAACACACATTGAGCCTCGTCAATATTGCCACCCTTTGAATACATATCAATCAAAGCACTGGCAACAAACACATTCCTTTCTGAACCCATTTTAATAACAAGAGAGTGCATTTGTCTTCCTTGAAGGAGCACTGCAAGGCTGCTGCAAGCATTTAAAATGGTACATAAAGTATGATCAGTAGGACTCAAATTTTTTTTCCTCATTTCTACAAACAGTTTCAATGCATCTTCACTGTACAAATTTTGAGAATACCCAGAGATCATAGAATTGTATACAACAGTATCCTTCTCACTAGTTTCATAAAATAATAATACAGCGTCATCAATTTGTCCCCAATTTGCATAACAATCAATTAATGAGCTGACTACAAAATTGTTAGTATCATATCCCCGCTTGATGACATGAGCATGAAGAGTTGAACAATGTTCAAGGGCACCATTTTGCCCCACACAGGCACTAATGACACTAGCAAAAGTAAAACAATTGGGTGTAACTTGGGTGCCTAACATCTCTTTGAACAACAAGAAGGCATCTCTTCCTTGTCTATTTATTGAGAATCCAGTAATAAGTGAAGTCCAGGAAACCTGATCATGTATTTTCATGCCACTAAATACCTTCCTTGCATCCAGAATAGCAAAGCATTTTGCATAGAAATCAACAAGTGCACTACTAAGGAACAGATTATCTTCATATCCAGATCGAATCATGTATGCATGGATTTGTATACCCAAATGCCAATTCAGCGTTTTTGCACAAGAGCTAAGCACAGTGCAAAGGACATACTTTATTGGCTTCTCCGATGATCCATTCATTCCACTTAATGACTCAAGGACTCGATAGGTACTTGCACTTTTAGAATGGTTTCTAAAGTAATCGTTTTTACATCGTTTGCCAAAGAATTTCTGCATCAAACCATAGGCAAAATAACTTAGAAAACGCACCATATTACATGACTTGTGTAAACCTCAACCTTGTGCTGCTGAATGTTAATAAACAAATGTCTAGCAAACACCCTTGAAGCTGCATGAGATTATTGGCTTGCAAAATGATCCCAGGATCTAGATAACCAACCAATCACCTTGGCCAAAAGGAAGGCTATCCGTGACTACAATTATCGGGAGTTAGAGCTCGAGATCAAAGCATCCATTGCTAACAGAGAGGAATTGGAAAGAGAAACCGAACGAGGAAGAAGGAATTGAAAGAGAAGTAGCTTACCTGTGAGAAGATGATCAGAACCAAATTGGCGGATTCCGGCAGAGGAGCTGAAGAGAGAAGGTTGCGTCCGTTAGGGATTGGTTAAGTGGCCGGAGAGAGAGAGAGAGAGAGACTGGTTTTCAAGATTTTGAAGCGGAACCAAATAGCAGAAACAAGGTAAATATCCAATTTCATGTGAAAGTGTGAGATTTAGCCTTGAATGTGCAAAAATAACCGCAAATTAGCCTTACAAAGATAAATTGATCCTACATTTTGCAACTTAGTAAAAACTTAAAAGCCTTAAATAAAATATTTTTTAAATTTTTTAAATTAAATAACTGTTTTTTAAATCCTTAAATAAGTTTATTTTAATTAATTTTTTAAATTTTTGAAAAATTACTTTTAATTTTTTTTAATAATTTCACAATTTGTGATGATTTATCATAATTAAAAATGTTTTTTTTAATTATTTATGACAATTTAAAATAGTCATGTAAAAAATTAAGGTAATTCTACATTTATATTTATTTTTTCTTTAAAACCATCTAAGTATGTAAAAAACGGCCACTAAATCATAAGATTAAAATATTTTGGCATTTTAAAATAGTAAAAAATATTTTTAAAAATAATTTGATGGTTAAAATTCATTACAAATTATGAAATCTTAAAGTACATTCAAAAATAAAAAACTAAAAGTAACTTTTTAAAAATTTGAAGGACTAAAAAATAAATTATTTTTTAAGGATTAAAAAAATAATTATCTAAATTTAAAAGACTAAAAATATATTTAAGCAAAAATTTAATGTTAAATTGATCCTAAAAAATATAACTCTAAATTAGTCCTTAAACATTACAATTTAATGATAAATGATATTATAAATTTAACAACAAAACACATTCATGACTAAATTTGCATTTTGTTTTGAATTTCATTTTTTTTAATTTTTAAAAAGTTGTTATATATTGTGTTGAATAAGTGACATCAATAACTTATGAGGAGTGAATTAAGTCTTAAAATCTTATGACTAACAAGTTTTAATCCCCTCTTAGATGGTATGTGATAGACTCAAAGTGAAGATGAAGAAACAACAATGGAAGTTCATAGAAGAATTCTCAATAATTTACAAGAGTTTGACCAACAATATTTAGATAAGTTTTGAAAGTCAAGTTCTCTGAGAAATCTCTCATTTTTTAATTCAAAGTAAAGAGATGTGTCTTTTCAATATTTTTCGGAAATCTCTTCACTGGTATTCGATTATATTATTCTTGTAATCGATTACACAAATCAAAATTCAAACAATTTTGTGTCGTTGGTTCATCAGTTCAAAATTTTTAATATGTTATTTTCACAAATTCTCTTGTAATCGATTACACAACCTGGTAATCAATTACCAATTCAAAAAGATATTTTTGAACTGATTTAACTTTGATAAAAGAATTTTGATAGTAAATATTTTAAGGCCAAATTATAGCAATCAAATTGAGATTCTTTTAACAAATTGACTAAGTCTTCATCTTAGATTTTCTTAACCTTGTTCTTTGACTTGATTCAATTTGTGTTCATCAAGTAAAATTTTTAGCATCCTCAAAACATGCATGATATACATTCATGTATTGAAAATAGATTAAATATTGCTCTATTACATCCCTTAAGTCTAATATTTTATCTTATATTGCTCCATTAAGAAATCATGCAATATAAAAAAAAATATTGACACAAAAAAATCTCCACAATTTATATAAATGTCATATCTTCCTCACACCATGACATATTCTACATCTCTCATTAAGTTTCACCCAGCAAGTTATTTGTATAAGTGTCATATCTTCCACACATCATGAGAATTCCATTTTCATATCAACAAATTATAACTATCCACCTTTAAAATCTACACAATTTGAACTCCACATTCTGACTCCAAAAACATTTCTTACTCAATCATTTACAACCCCATCATAGCTTTACATCCCATAACATATACAGTATTCCACCAAAAGGACTAAGTATTAGTGTCACAAAACCAGAATTGTAAACTACATCCCAGTGTTCACAAATTAGACTTCAATCACAGAATGAAAGATGGAGAAAAACCAAACAAACATTTCAACATTTGCATTATTTTCAAACTACTCATTTGCATCATCCAAATTCCTAACTTGCAATACCCAACAATCATACAATTCCAACTAAGCCCCCCTCTGTATTTCATCAAACAACTAGCAGACAATGAAAAACATTGCATAAAAAATAAGCAACAAATCACATAAGAATGTTCTTTGAATTCATCATAATCCCATACATGCAAAAGATCTCCATAAGAATCCATCATAATCTTAAACAAGCAACAAACCACATAAGGATGTTCTCTGAATCTCAAAATAATAACAATATATCATCGCAAAAATAAACAACAATAAAACCCCAAATCCCAAATCTGAATATAAAAAACTCAAATGATCAATCACCATTACGTCCACCAAATCGACGCAGAAAATCTTAATTAACCACTACATCCATCAATTGCACCATGCTTGTTGCACCCTTCTACTTCCACATCAGTGGCGTCTCCATCATCATTCGAATTGTTAGATAAAGAGTTAAGAAGTCATAAATAACAACATGGCAATGGTATTATTTACATAGAATCGAAAGATATAAAATCTTTTCACAATCAATTAATATAAAAGATAAATATAATAAAAGAATTGTATAAAAAAGGTTTGGTTGGAGAACCTCGTGTGCTATTCTTAAAGAAAAAACCATCTCAAGATACGTCAACCCATCAAATAGACCGTGTATAGCGGATGATCCAAGAACCAAAGAGCACAAATGCTCCAAAAAGATTTTATATAGTAACATAATTTCATTAAAAAGAATAAATAGGCAAAAGGTATTTTCTATACTTGTGTCAAGCATAGTATGTTTCCATGTCATTTTATTGCTCATGAAAGGGGAATATATATATATATATATATAAACCTCAACATGCAAAAAAAAAAAAAAGAATAGTAACATTAAAAAAAGATATGAAACCAAAAATGAAAATACTCCAACTTGATGCAACAGCTTTCAATAGAAATAAAAAGATAGTGACCAATAAAAGAAATCACCCTAAAAGATTGGAATGAAAAGATATGGACAAGATAGTGGAGAGATTTTATCCTTTATAAAAAAACATAATTGATAAAGAAAATACATTCTTAACTTTTAAATTTTAAATTATAACAAAACATTTTCCAACCTTTTAGGTTTGTGCCTTATACTTAATGCATATAAACTTTCATTGAGGAAAATATAAAGACTTGATTTTCTTGAACTACATCATCTTTAAGCAGGCCTTGGAACACAAAAAAATATAATATTACACGATCTTGTCCATGTATCTTGTTTCATGAATGTCACTTAAAGATGAATCAATCTCTCTCATGGTTGTCACACCACCACATTCATTAGGTGAACCCTCAAATAGTAATCTATGACTATCACCCCCACAATCAATTGTCATTGTGTTCATTAAGAGGTATTTAAGATGATACTTCTAGTAAATTAAATATGTATACCTTAACCTCATCATTGCTATTGTTGGTAGTACAACTCACCATATGAATGAGAATCAAAACAATAACACAAAGTACTAATTTTGGTGTACTTTAGTCAACAAACAAGTTTGTTGTTACTGTTGAACTTTATTCATGGTATCACCTATCACACGGTCCATTGTTGTGACTAATTAATGAACTTTAGTTTCATTTCCCTCAACTACTTAAGTATGTATTCACATGTCAATTTTTTTGTAAGTCGTGGATCCGCAATATTTTGTCAAATTTGTCACATATTAAGCCACCCACAATGAATCAGCCTCAATACAATAGAAATCAGGAGTGTGGTAAATCAGGAGTGTGGTTTTACTGTTCAATAGATATGACAACAACGAAAACCTGCTTTGAACCAAATAGATATAACAAAAATAGATATGTATAAACAAATTAGAGTGTCCAATCAATAATATAGAAATCTTCATATTTTATAATTTCTATTTGTTGAAGTCAATCTTGTAATCAATCTATTCTTGTAAAGAAAACATGCATCCATGTTTCAAGTTCTTTCTAGAATCATAAAGATGTCCCATAGCTATAACATTAGTAGCCCATATAGAAATTCCACAAAGTCATTATAATATAAAATAACTCTATGAACAAACAAAATATGCAAAGTAGAAGCATTAGAGTAGTAGCACCAAATTAAATCTCCAATACTTTTAAATTGTAAGGGGTTATTGCAGATAAAGCAGACACAAAAGAATGACAACATGTGATGAATAAAAAATAATAAGAAATTAAGAATAAATTATTACATCATTAATTAACAATGTTAATTATCACTATCCAGATTAGGCATAATTAAGGTATATGTGCAAAAGATGATAGCCAAGAAAACATTAAAACAAAACATTTTTTATTCATCAAGAACAATTAAAAAAAGAATACATAAGAACTGAACAATAACTATAATCACACACTAAATAATAAATTTCATCTATGAATGCTTCATATCTGTGACTAATATGTAATATACATGTAGAAAACATTGCACATGCGTGTACACGGTTACAAAAAATATGTTATTGTATAGTCCAATGGTATGATTTAAAATCACAAAAAATATTTATAATATAAAAGTGATCAATTTTCAAATATTATAATTAAATTATTTATTATTGTGCATATGCATGCGTGTACACGGTTACACACAACATAAAACGTCACCACTTTATTTTTATTTTTTATTTTCCAATAACATAAAATAAATTTAATATTCTTATAATTTAATTAAAACACTTAATCATGTAATTGATCATCTTGGTATCTCAATCTATAAACTAGTGACCAACTTCGGTCTCACTAAACTCATTTAGAATTTTTATTTTTTCAAGAAATAAATTATCACCAATTTATCCATTAAAAAACGTTATTTGCCAATTTAAAAATACAAGAACAAAATCCAATTTTGACCAAAAAAAAATACATGGATTAAAAACAAAATTTCCCGTAATTATAAATACTGATATTGGTGGCACCGTGAAGTGGTGAACGCAACTACTAACAAATCTTTGCAACTCCCGAGCAGCTGTAGAAGAACTTTTAGCCGAATTTAATGTAAACTGTGAAAGAATTCCTTCTTTTCTGAAACCCTCCAAGTTTGAATTCACTTAGTGTTGTTGTTCTCCTCTCTATCTCGACAATGCTAACGAAATTTCCCAACACGAACATCCTTTCCTCAATTCATCCGAAGAACCTTCGCCCTTCATCCCAACTCTTCTCAACCCACCTCCTTCCCCCAGATGCCGACCATTTTCCCGAGAAAATGACAACCTCCGATTTTCCCGGGAAAATCCCCCCCGAAGCTCCATGCATTCCGTCGCAAAAACAAGTCTTGGACACCCTCTTGCTCCACAAGGCCGACCCCAGATCGGCGTTGAGGTTCTTCAAACAAGTGGAGACAAAAGGAGGGTTCGCGAAAACCGCTGATGTTTTGTGCTTGCTGCTTCAGATTCTTGCTTCGAACCCCGAAACTCACGGTGATGCTAAGCATTTGCTCAATAAGTATGTGTTTGGAGATTCAGCCCCTGCTGCGAAGGTGCTGGTGGAACTCCTGGTGGAGTGTGCGGAAAGGTACGGCTTCAAGTTATCTGATTCAAGGGTTTTCAATTACCTGTTGATTAGTTATGTTAGAGCTAATAAGATCACAGAGGCTGTTGAGTGCTTTAGAGCCATGTTAGAGGACGGTGTGGTTCCCTGGGTTCCATTTGTGAACGTGCTTTTGACTGCAATGATTAGAAGGAACATGGTTGAAGATGCGCACCGCTTGTTTGATGAAATGGCTGAGAGACGAATTTATGGCGATTGCTATACCCTGCAAGTTTTAATGCGTGCGTGTTTGAAGGGAGGGAAGTTTGTGGAGGCTGAGAGGTATTTTGGGCAGGCGGCGGGGAGAGGGTTGAAGCTTGATGCGGCTTCATATAGTATTGTTATTCAGGCTGTTTGTAGGGGGTCGGACTTGAATTTGGCAAGTAAGCTGTTGAAGGAGATGAAGGAGTTGGGGTGGGTGCCGTCTGAGGGTACTTATGCGGCTGTGATTGGTGCTTGTGTCAGGCTGGGGAATTTTGGGGAGGCGCTCAGGCTTAAGGATGAGATGGTGGATAGTCGTGTGCCTGTGAATGTAGCTGTTGCGACGAGCTTGATTAAAGGGTATTGTGTGAGAGGGGATGTGAATAGTGCATTGCGGTTGTTTGATGAGGTTGTTGAGGTTGGTGTTACTCCCAATGTGGCTATTTTCTCGGTTTTGATAGAGTGGTGTTCTAAGATTGGGAATGTAGAGAAGGCGAATGAACTTTACACCAGAATGAAATGCATGGGCCTCCAACCCACTGTCTTCATTTTAAATTTTCTGTTGAAAGGATTCCGGAAACAGAACTTGCTAGAAAATGCATATCTATTGCTTGATGGGGCAGTTGAAAATGGAATTGCTAGTGTTGTTACATATAACATTGTTTTATTGTGGCTCTGTGAATTGGGCAAGGTTAATGAGGCTTGCAATTTGTGGGACAAGATGATTGGTAAGGGTATTACGCCTTCACTAGTTTCTTACAACCACATGATACTTGGTCACTGCAAAAAGGGTTGCATGGATGATGCACATGAAGTGATGAATGGTATTATTGAAAGTGGTTTAAAACCAAATGCCATTACATACACAATTTTGATGGAAGGATCTTTTAAAAAGGGTGATTGTGAGCATGCTTTTAATATGTTTGATCAAATGGTGGCTGCAGGTATTGTGCCCACAGACTACACATTTAACTCCATTATTAATGGCTTGTGTAAAGTTGGCCGAGTGTCTGAAGCAAGGGATAAGTTGAATACTTTCATCAAGCAGAGTTTTATTCCTACATCTATGACTTATAATTGCATCATTGATGGATATGTCAAGGAAGGTGCAATTGATTCTGCAGAGTCTGTCTATAGGGAGATGTGTCGAAGCGAAATTTCACCAAATGTCATCACTTATACTAGTTTGATTAATGGATTTTGCAAAAGTAATAAGATGGATCTTGCTTTGAAAATGCATGATGATATGAAAAGAAAGGGTTTGGAACTGGATATTACTGTATATGCTACTCTCATTGCTGGTTTCTGCAAAATGCAAGACATGGAAAATGCATGCAAATTCTTCTCTAAACTTTTGGAGGTTGGTTTGACTCCAAACACAATTGTGTATAACATCATGATTAGTGCCTACAGAAATTTAAATAATATGGAAGCAGCACTTAACTTGCACAAGGAAATGATAAATAATAAGATTCCATGTGATTTGAAAATATACACCTCACTGATTGATGGACTTCTAAAAGAGGGTAAGTTAAGTTTTGCTTTAGATCTTTACTCAGAGATGCTTTGCAGGGGTATTGTGCCTGATATCTTCATGTACAATGTTCTGATAAATGGGCTCTGTAACCATGGACAACTAGAAAATGCAGGCAAGATTCTAAAGGAAATGGATGGGAATAATATAACTCCTACTGTTCTTCTTTATAACACTTTAATTGCTGGACATTTTAAGGAGGGGAATCTACAAGAGGCTTTTAGACTGCATGACGAGATGCTTGACAAAGGTCTTGTGCCTGATGACACTACATATGATATTCTTGTAAATGGAAAGTTGTAAAGATCATATACTTCAGTTGGATCTTAATTCACACACAAGGATTATGGGTTGCACACATTCTACTAATGGATTTTTTGCAAACTGATTGTTGCAGACAGTTTTTGAATGGTTTGAAATTGGTCTCATCTTCCATTGTTTGTCCTAAGGACCTAGAAATATGGACAAAATTTCCTTTGCAATTTCGTCATGATTTCTATCAAGGAACTTGTTTTTATTTCATTTTTTTACTATGGGGTTCATTTATCAATCATAGCCAATGTGAGTTCTCAGTTAGACTCTGCAGCCAAGAGCATAATAGTGCCAATGGCCAGATATCCTGCAGAGAATTTAGCATTTTGGTAACAGGAATTTCCAATAGCTGCAGTCTGGCAGTGTTTGTTTGTGGGGTTATTAGCATGGGAAGACACAGAATTCAGGTGTGATCTTAACAATCCTCTAGTTTCCTTTTATGAATTATGTATAGTTTCAATTTGAGAGAGGAAGGGTTATACGATTTGCTCTTCTGGTTTTAAAGTGACAGTTTGGTATTTAATTTTAGTGTTTTTACTGGACAAGGATGAATGATTGTCGCGTTTCCTTTTCACTAATTAATTGTACTGAATACTGGCGGGAGCTTAATTGTGATTTTGTAGTTTAGAATGGAATGCTATTTTTATGATCTGTAATATTAGATCATTCTGTTTTAGCATCTCAGCATTTGGTTTTGTGGGAACTTGAGGTTTGATACTTAAGTAAAGCTTTTAGTTTCTTTATAAGAATGGGAGTAACTTTGATCCTTTTTTTTAATGCAATCCAAGCCGGCTATAAATGACCCATTGACATTTTTGGTCGGAGGCCATTTAGGAAATAGTTAGGTTTTGGTCTTAGGAGTTGCTTTTTGATGGGACACCCAACAACAAGGGTGAAATAGCTAAAATGTTATTCACCTTTTCTTTAAATATGGATTGACAATCCGTATTACCAAATCTGTATGAATTTTTTTTTATAATTTTTAATTGTTTTTTTTAAATAATTAAAAAATTAAAAATTATTTTTTTTTCAAAAAATCTCATATAGATCAATCCATATGACTCATACGAATTATCAATCTGTATGAGTTTCTTCTTTTAATTTTTAAATTATTTTTAAAAAAACTCATACGGATTGATGATTCGTATGAGTCATATTCATATGACTCATACAGATTTATTTGTATTGATGATTTGTATGAGTCATAATCCATATGACTCATACGGATTGATTCGTATGAGTTTTTTTTAAATTAATTTTAAATTTTTTAATTATTTTTAAAATTAAAAATTATAAAAAAAAAAATCATACGGATCTATGAGTCATACGGATGGGATAATACGGATTGTCAATTTATATTTAAAGAAAAGGTGAAGGGTATTTTGATCCTTTTACATATGGATTGACAATCAATATGACTTATATGAATGATCGATTCGTATGAGTTTTTTTTTTAAATATTCTTTTATTTTATTTTTTAACATGTTATAGAAATTATTATTTTTATAAGTTAGCAATAGTTTTAGCAATTTTATAAACATTGATTTGGTAATATTATTTAAAATATACTAAACAACCACCGGCGACAACAAACACACACCAATGAAAGGTAACGAAAGTAAGTTTCAGTTACAGAATGAGGTTTTGTGAAAACAAAAAGGTGCTAAAAAATGAAAAAAATAATATGTTATTTATAATCCAAAATGCATATAAGGACAGTTTTGACATTTTGGAAAATTGTTGGGTGTATAGCAAAAAAACTGGGTGTCCAAATCAGTTCCCTTTATGATATTGCTAAACCTACCTATATGAAAGAATTTACGTATTGATACCTATTACAAAATCTGGGTGGTTATCATGTTATGGAATAATAACCAATTAACACATAAAAATGTCAAATTTCAATTATTACCTGGAGTAGAAAGTTACTTGGCTTAGTGGTTCAGAAGCTATATCTTAAAAGTTGGATCTGGTGGCTCAAATTCAATTTTATGTCATAAATTACACACATGTGATAATATGTAAGTAGTACATACATATAGAGATAAAAATATTTTTAAATAATATAATACTATAAGAATGATATACATAATTACGTTGTATAAAATTTAAATAATATAGACTAGAGATATTTAAAATATTATAAACAAAATATAATTTTTTTAAAAATGGATTTAAAATATAAAAATTTAAATATGACATACTTCCTTCTCAAAGGGATAGGATTTCTTCAAAATAGTGATACTTAAAACAACTAATACGCAAAGTATTGTTGGTGAAAAATTATAAACTTGATAATAAAAATAAATGATAAATAATAAATTAGAGAATTTTAAGTAAATTATGCATATTTGAAAGTTTTTGGATCATATTTTATTTATAACACAAAATAAATATTAATAGGATAATAAATGCATTGAAAATAAAATAAAAATAATTAAAAATAAAAAATATGTGTTTTCGACAATAATAAAAAGTCACATGTTTGATAAAAAGTAAGCAAGAAATCTAATTCATCATATTAGGTTACATTTATTATTTTAAATTATTTACAGTAAATAAACTTGTTACAAACATATAAAGTCACCATGTTAGTTGTTCTAAAGTGGTTGAGGACAACGTATATATAGTTTATTCCTTATTGACAATTGAAATCAAAAGATGTTGTATAAAATAATTGTGAAGTGGAATGTGAACGTACCATTTTGATAGGCTATATTGTATTAAGGCTAGGAGGATGTAAAAAAAAACTTAAATCTGTCTTTTAATTAGATAAATAGATAAAAAGACATGAAGAAAAGAAAGAGCAGCACCGAATTGATCCATATTATAATTGTGGTTTATGCCCAGTTTTTAATACACAACCAAGATTTTTATTGAAAGTGTACGGAAATATCTGATTCTCATTTTCTCAAATATTCTCTTAAAATTTTTTCAGGCTCTATATTAAGTACTTCCTTCGTCCTATTATCCTATTATAATTATCATTTTAATTTTTCAAAATGATTATCATTTTTAAAAAATTATTTTAAGACAATTATCATTTTAATTCTTTAATATTAATGTATTTTTAAAAATTTATATCTCTTATAACATTAATGATAAATAAAAAAATTTATAAAAAAATTAATAATGATATAATGTTAATTTTATAAAATTATTTTTGTCTTTCATTTATTTATTATTAATTTGTATGTGTAAAACGATAATTATTTAAAGATGGAAGAAGTATTTTTTTAAACATCTTTCTAGACTCAAACTCAATTTAAAAATAAATAAATAAAATCTCTTCAAATTTTACATATACAATTTTGTGTTTTTTTTTTCTTTTTAAATAAAAGTGATATGCACAATTATTTTCATGTGATATACAATAAACTTGAAGGTAGATATTTATTCTAAGTTTTTCACTAATAATACATAATAAAAGCATTTCAACTGAATTTTAATTATATCAAACAAATGTGATTTTATTGTGGTGAATGTGTGACATTTTATGAAGTATCATCATATACTTTGTTAAAAAAGATATAATTAATAAATTATTTCATAAATGTGAAAATTATTTATAAAATAAGAATAAGATTTTATCGTTATAGACATGTGATTAATTACTTTATTTAATCTTATGATTATTTGTTAGGTAAAAAGATATAAAAAAGCTCACATACATATTTCTTTTAATATTCCAAATAAAAACATATAAACGAGACAAAACAAATAAGACAAACACTAAAGTTCAAATTTAGTTTTAGACTAAAAAATAAAAATAAAAAATTCTAAAGTCACTCGTCAAAGACTTTACCTAAGGTATTGATTTTTATGTGGATACATCTAGAGCTAGAAGAAAATTTTTGCTGTTTTGAGAACACCTATTTAGATACATAAATTTATTTTTCTATACTTATTATTATTGTATATTTTAAATGTAAAATAAATCATAAGTTTTAATACAAATGGAGAATATTTTTATGTATAAATCATTTATCATACAAGAAAATTACACTCTTTATATAACATATTTCTCCCTGTAATAATACTATGAAGTTTCTATAAGAGATTTATAAAATCTACCTAGATTCATTAATACAATTTAGAATTTCTTAATTGATATTTCTTTCTGTTTTGACTTCCTTTTCTTGATCCTGGAGTTGTGTAGAAATCCTTGCCATTATTCTTGATCCCAAGAATTGTGAACATTAAAACTTGACTGAGGAGAGTAAAATTATCCCTTCTGTGAAACAAAATTACTGTAACTTTTTTTTTTCATTTTTTTAATGTCAATATTATTTTTAATGAAGTGAGAAGAGGGAGAACAGTTTTAATAAAACTAAAAACAAAAAAGGAATAATAAAGTTAAGAAAAGATAGGAAATCGAAAGATATTGACCAAGTAAAAGAAATCTCCATAAAAGATAGGAATGAAAAGATAAAGAAAAGATACTGGAAAGATTTTATCCTTTACAAAAAAAATAATTAATAAAGAAAATATATTCTTAACTTTTAAATTTTAAATAATAAGAAAATGTTTTTTCAATGGAGACAGTGGTATATTGGGATGATGAGGAACGGTGCCAATTATTTAAAAAAAGTAAAAAATAAACTCAATCTCCTTTTTCTTGAACACATTTTTAAATAACTCCAAATAAATAAAGGGAAAAAAAAGTAATTTCATCATTTTCATTTTTAATATTGAAAGTAATTTCTCCTTCTCCCAGTGCTGTCTGTCTTGGTGGTACCCTAACCCCTACTGGTACAGTCTGTTCCCTCTCTCAATCATGTTTTCTTCATTATTCCATGTTTCCTCTTCTTGTTATTCTTGTTTAATTGCTGTGTTTTAAGGAGTGTGCGTGTATGTCTAATTGCTTTCTTATGTTAATCACATGTTTATCTATTTTCTCATCAATGATCGTAAATTCAAGAGGATGATGGTTTTATCTGACTTTTTTCAGTTGGATTAGCAGGTGTTGTCATTTTCTTCTCTGATTTGCTTTCCCTGACTGTCAAATATGCCTCGTACAACCACTCTCGAGTGCTCCGGTTGCCCTCCACTTCGCGCTCTAACGTTTGACGCGCTTGGTCTTATCAAAGGTGATGATCTTTTTCGCTTTTTTTTCTTCATATTATGTCACTCTCATTTTCTTATCTTTATGGGTTTTTGCTTGTGTTGTTAGTTGTGGAGGCCCGCGATAAGCAACGAGGAGCTCCCCTGGTGGTAGAGAGGTGGGGCGACCCTGAATCATCCAAATGTGTGATGGCTGTATCAATGATCGACCGCAAGTCTCATCCTGTATGTATTGGCAAACTGTTTTTTTTGGAGTACAGTTTTGTCTGTGTTTTGTCTTTCTTTTATTGGCACTCAACTGCCCTGTATTCACTAACTGACTGCCATTGAACATTGTTGGTATTCTAACTGTTCCATAGAGATTTCCTTTTAGTTTGACCGTAAAGAAACAAAACCAAAAAATACGATTCTCATTATTTTTCTGTCATTTCTGGTATTGCAGTTATTAGCTGTAGCAAGGAAAAACAACCAGGTAAATTATTTTTAAGGTTCTGTAGTTCTATTTTTGTTCTGTAAAAGGTTTGATTTTCAATATTCGTTTTTAAACATTTAGCACTTAACTTTATGTATTCATTCTACAGATTGAAGTTTTGAGCCCTGTAAACGGAGATATTCAGGCCACAATCTCAGATGCCAATGATTTAGATGTTCAATCTGAAGAGAATAATATTGTTGGATTGCATTTATTTGCAAAACAAAATTCGGAATTAGCTTTCAGGTATATAAATAACTGCTGTTTGGCAGTTTAGTTTAAGTTTGTCTTTTATTCTTGTCCTTAATGTATTCTGATTCTGTGCTCAATTTAGTTGAAGTCTTGAAGAACAATGACAACAGTGCATAAGTGCATTTTCTTTATGATTAGTTGAATTGTTTGTACCTTGTCCGATGCAACTGTGTAAATGTAACGGGGCATATGTCAGACTTCTGTAATATGTATAGGTTGCTTTGTAGGTTTAGATTTCACATATAATCCTTCTTGGTAGCTGTTAGAATATTGGGGTTACTAATCTTTTTATGACTGGTTTTGGACTTGTACTAGTTGTACTAATGCTTGACTTTAATAGATAAGGGTTTGAGGGGAGAGAAAGCGGGAGGGGGGTGAAACTGAGGGACAATAGTGTGAAGTCAGAGCAATGTTCTCAGAATCAGATCAGTCATTGAATTGGTAAAGAGACTGGTTCAAGGGTCAATGGTTCAATCAGGGTCAAATTAGGGTCAAACTGGTTTTAATTAAATATATTTTTTTAAATATTTTAATATAATATCCTAGTAATATTGAACAAAAAATAACATAATGTGCATAAATTGATAATAAGGATTCAACTGACCCCAATTGTTTAGACTAGGAAAAATAAGGATGGAATCTAGGAATCAACTGACCAGCCCCTTGTTAGTTAAGGGTAGACTATGCTAGTAAAGCTGTTTGAGTCAGTTAATTGGTTAGGTTGCTATGAATGGAGCTAGAAAACATGATAGGAACTTAGTATCCTATATTTGGAAAAAAGGGGAATTCTCCCCTGAATACAGTAGCTAACTTGCAGAACTTTGAAGGTCTTCATCTCCCAATCCCCAAAGGCTCCAATTCTCTCACAAATGATGAGATGCTTCTCTCTTAACATCGAATTTCTAACTATCTATTTAACCAACGAATTTCTAACTATCTATTTAACCAACGAATTTCTAACTATCTATTTAACTAACTACCTTCTTACCTAACTAATGGGTATATACCTAACCAGGATGCTGAAGGAATTAGTTAGTTGGTTAATTAGTTTTGGGTTGGGATTTCAGGTACTTGAATTCCTGGGTACCTAATGGTACATCAGTCTTGCTCTTCTTGACCCTGGATACTAATGGATTCAGAGTTGGAGGAGGGCATCAAAAACAGATTTCCTTGTTGTTTGTGCTTATCTGTATATTCTCAACCTGTATCACTATTAGTATTTAGTATTTACATTAAAGTATATCTTCAGTCTGCGTGTACATGCACTTGTTCATTCATTTTCAAAATACATTAATTGCTTGCATTATGCTCTTATGTATGTAAATATGTGTGAATGTGTGTGACTTTATGTTAGCAGCTACTTGATTTTGTGTTTTTGTACTTTCTAAATCATTTGGATGTGGTGATTTTTAGGGATTGTACTCTACTTACATGCACAACCAAAGGAAATGCAAGCATAAGGTCCATTGAACTTGCTGATTCATCTAAAGGATCTTCCTGTATAAAAACATGGAATGTATGTTCTGGTGGTAACATCTTGTGTTGCAAGGTGGACGGAAATGAGAAGTTTGCTTTATTTGGAGGGTGAGTACATTTTGCACAAGTGTGAATATTAGACTGTTTGAATAAATTATTTATTCAACTTTGATACTGAAACATTTTGTGAATACAAAAGTGATGAAAATATAAGACAAGTCACCACTCACTAGGCATGGTAAAACATGGGAATTGAAAGAGGAAATGATTTTCAAATAATGGATTGTTCTGCTTTGAAGGTCAGACAGAGTTATTCCCCAGAAATAATGATTAGCAAAGAAATTTCTTTTTCAAAAGACCATCCTCTTCTACATAGTGACACAAACCCCAGAATAACTCTTCAGCCTTGTAGGCAAACCTGCTTCATATTATAAATTCTGAGCAAATTCCTCATAATAAATAACTCTTGACTCACAAACTGTAAAAGCAAATAATCATTGCCTTTGGAGTTTGGTGCTTCTGAAATGTATAATTTTCAGAAATAAAGCCTTATGTAGCCTCTGCCATCCCTGCTGCTTATTTGTTCTTAGTGCAATTAAATACTATAGGTATTGGCTATATACAAACTTAGGTCTGAGATTTGACAGCTTACCGTTTGTTTGTTTGGTGGACACTACTTTCAAGTGGCATTAAGGATGGTATGTACAATCCAGTTACCTAAATTCATATGGAATTGAATTGTTTCATGAGTTTGAGTAAGTAAAAGAATCTTCAATGGCACATTTTATTATGGAAGGTTCATGAAGTGAAAAACTTGGAGAAATACTGGACCATATTGCAGAAACATGAATTAGATAGGTTATGCAGCAATTTCAAGCATATTATAGATTTATAGCCAACATGTAAGCAACGTGAAAATGGGTACCTGTTACCATAAACCTTGAGAATCTAAAAGTTGTCACAACGTATAACTGTTATCTATACATATTTTTTATCTGAGAAACAATGAATACATACTTTATCTGCAGGAAATGTGTTGAAATGAATATTTGGGATCTTAACAACTTCACTAAGATCTGGAATTCCAAACCTGTGAGTCTTTCAACCCTTACTTTTCATCTCTGCTATTAATTGTTAACTTATCTTCCTCCAGTTTACCTTTTGTTGGTGCACATTTTTTAGTGCTTGATTTTACAAATCCTTTTAACCTATGCAGCCAACTAAGGATAACCTCGGTATATTTACACCTACTTGTTTCACATCTGCTACATTTCTTATGAAAGATGACCATCGAAAATTTGTTGCTGGCACCAACAGCCATCAGGTAAATTTAATTGGTAGATTCTTCTCATTCTAAAATAAGTGAAGAAATATAATTTTTATATCTAATAATGCATGGAATATTCCTCTTTGATATCCTTGAAAAAACATGTGCTGGAGACTATTGAGAAGGATTAATAAGTTTCTCTTAACCTAGAATTACAGAGAAATGGATTTGAGAATTTTTTTTTGCAAAAGAACAAATGTCCTTCAAGTTGCATGAGATCTTTCCCATTTTATTAACAAATATAAAATGAGTAATATCATTTCAAACTGCAGATTTGTTTTTTTCTTAACCTTTTCAATTCAGAAAGGGAATTTTTTTTTGTTATTTTTTTCCTCCAGCAGCTTACTTAATTATACGTCTTCTCATTACTCTTTATTTACAACCTTGGCCTTCTGAACAGGTTCGCCTTTACGACGTGTCTGCTCAGAGGAGGCCTGTTCTCTCATTTGATTTCCGTGAGACACCAATTAAAGCATTGGCTGAGGATATAGATGGCTATTCAATATATGTAGGGAATGGGTCAGGTGACATGGCTTCTGTTGATATACGCACAGGTATCCCAAAGTCATGGGAACATTGTCATAAATTTAAGAACAGTGATTATGGACTATATCATTGTTTAACTTGTTCCCATATTATACACTGACCTATTTTTCCTTGATATTCCTTATCTTCCATTTGCGAGTGAAAATTTTGGACACTATTTATATGGATATTGATTCTATAAAATATTTTTCTTTTGGATAATGTTATACATCAGTTATTTGTTGCCAGCAATAGTTTGATTAGATTCCTTAAGAAATGCACTCAACACTTCACACGTGAGAGTTAGATAACAATTGTTATAAACTTGAAAGTTGTGATTTCCAAATGTATTTTATTTTACTTTGCTTCTGTTGTCTTAGTTGGGATAGTGCCTATTATAGAAAAGTGGTAGAAACTTGCCGTAGGTGATTTGGGCATGTGTGGAAAAAAATTGTTGAAGTCTTATTAAGGATAGTAGATTAGATTGGTGGGTAGCCTAACTGATAGAGGCAACAGGTGACTGAGAAAATCTATGGGTGAAATAATTAATAAGGATGTAGAAATCGATATTTTATCTAGACATGATTTATGGCTGAACATTATGGTGTTGCTTGATTCATGGAACTGATCTTATTTAGAAAAGGCTTGGTTGTTGCTGTTGCCTTTTTGTTGATTTTTTTTAATGAGTTTGTTTTTTTTTTTTTAAATTATTGCAGGAAAAATGCTAGGATGTTTTTCTGGAAAATGCTCTGGAAGCATCAGATCCATAGTCAAGCACCCTGAGCTACCTGTAATAGCTTCTTGTGGTGAGTGCTACTGTGTGATTTCCCTTTATTGCATATTCCTTGAATATAAGTAAGGCTCTCTGATGCAGTTTTTGGATCCTAAAATTTATTTAGTTGTTTCTAAAATTATTTTGGTTTTGTGGAACAAATTTATATCTTCTGTTACGTTATCTACTTTTTCTTGATTGCTCCTGAAGCTCATCCAAAATGACAGGGTGTGTAGCTACTGGATCACCTTTTTTCTTTGTCTGATAAAAATATATTAAGTTCCTGTCATCAATTCAATTTCATATTTTTCATTTCAGGACTGGACAGCTATTTACGCCTTTGGGATACAAAGACAAGACAGCTTCTTTCTGCTGTAGGTTTTATACCCTTATTTCTTTGTCCATGGCAGCATGCTATATAGTTTTTGTTAATGGGACATGTATACCTGGAAACTGAAATGATTTAGTGATATTTGTCCATTGTAATTTCTGAACTATTTATTGTAATATCAGATAAAGTGACCCTGTTATAAAACCTGTAAACTAAAGCCCATTAACCTGTGTTAAGATTAAACCTTTATTCTGATACGGACTGTTTTGTATTTCTTTTTACTTTGTCAATTATTCCTATACTGTTAGAGTTACGAGGACCAGGGAAAAAAAAGTGGTATATTGTGAACAAACACAGTTTTTTTATGGCTGACATGGAAACCTTCTACACTTGAACAATTGAACTAACTAGGGTCCCAAATGCTTGTTAGAATTTTTTGTAGTTATCTTTTCTGCAATAGTATTAGGTATCTGTAAAGTTAGTTGTTTTTGACAATGATTCTGTATTCATGTATTCAAAATCATTTATTTAATTTTTTTTACCTGGTTGCAGGTTTTCCTGAAGCAACATATTATTCATGTTCTTTTTGACTCTAACTTTGATGTTAAAGGTTAGTGATTTTCTTCTTTATGCCTGGAGTAGTCCACTCACTAGTTTCACCTTGCATTAGTCTGATGAGCAGCAAGAACTTGTTGGTTGGGTCTGAAACAAACTATGGTTCGGGGATACAGCTGTCAGTATTCTTTTTGATATATTAAAATTATCAACTTGATAAGAGAATCCTGTATAATTTAGTAATAGGGACTGAAATGGTAATTATGCTTTTAAAAAAATTGTTTACTGCTGTATAGGATAGGAGCTTAAAATGGTAATTATGCTTTTAAATTTGGAATTAATAAATATGTATGTTTTTTATTATTAACATTGATGACTTTGGTAATTGAGGTCTGTTACTTCTATTCATTCTAGACTGCTAATGTTATCTAAGCAAATATATCCACAGTAGCGGATTTGCTACCATGCAATGAACAAACTCCAACTGAGATCTTGGTTAGCAAAGAAGTTGAAGGATCACCTTTGAAAAGAAAAAAATCTTCCAGAAACAAACCAGATGGCGGTGAAAGAAAGAAAAGATCTAAACAGAGTAAAGAACGCAAGGAGTCCAAAGAAAATGATGGATGGGAGAAGATTGCATCAAGAGATGAGAGAAGCAAGTCAGCATCCAAGAAAGGAAACAAGGCTCAATTCCAGTGTTGTGATTTAGATGTGGACTAAGTTCCATGTGATACAAATAAGGTATCTGAACTAATATTGGGATGCATGGTGATGAAGGCAAAGTCTGAATTATAGTTAAGACTTTGTTTTTAGTAATTATATCAGCTTGGAGGACTTTATGGGGGAGTGAATCGATTCATTTGGCAGTGCTAATGTAAATTTGTTCAATTTTGTGAATTCCCCATGCCTGCGAGATCAGTGTAAGTTATTCAACATAGGAAGTGATTTAGGTTTAGGCATGACTCCTTCTTGGTGAAATGTTCGGTATTTTGCTTTGCAGCTGTCGGCTTGTAGCCAATTTTTGCTTAGGTGTAGAAATGCTTTGCAATTCATTTTTATGTTTGAGTTTAAACAATCATTTTAGTCCTTAAAACTGTAGGACTAATTTATTAGTCCCGAGAAAAATGACATTTCTTTGAAATTGAGTTTTGTCAATCATGTCCATCCGCCTTTCACTAACTCTGTTAATTAATGTGCTGATTTGTTGCATTAATCTCTTTTATCAGTGGTCATGTACACAAACTCAACTTATGTGTGTTCACGGTTTTTGATGAAAATTTATCGTTGCTTTTGGTGGAATCAACTTATTAATATTATGATCAACAACAAAAAAAACAGTCATGTACACATGTGGATGACACGTTGCCCTGTCAAGGGGATGAATATGGTCACCAAACAATGCTTAAGCCAAATTTAATTACTCCAACCTTGAGTGGGTTTAAGGAGTAAGGGTGCCACATACTCCAGGGCTTGGCAATTGCCACAGACTATATATGCAACCCATAAGTACGTTACTAAACAAGAAAAATAATGTAGGTAGTGTTATGACTTATGAGAACTTCTTTTTGGGCTATACAAGACATGAATGAAGACAATATAATAATGGATATCTTTAAATTTAGAAGATAAGAGAAGAGCAAGAATGCTTCTAGCCTTGGATGCTAATCTGAGAAAGAAAAAGTTATTGGATGAAGCTTTTTTTATATGTCATCAGTGTTAGGTTTCTCAAATTGTGTTTAACCTCGTGCAAAGAAAACTGTAACATGTTTTGACATTTGAACTCTTGAACATAATGAAAGCTATAGTTGTTATATGCGTTGGTTATCTTTGTCAACATCAAGAGTCGATCGAAACAATAAGAGGATAAAATTATTGGCTTTGAATTTCCTTTGATTCCAAATTATGAAATGTGATAAAAGTTACACGTGAAGGCTTTATAAGCTATAAAAGTTATCCTTCGGTATAAGAGTATATCACTGAGGAAATGATAATTACATATAAAATTTACTCCCAATACTTGGGCAACTCAATAAATAACTATCTCACTGCAATTAATCTTTGTTTTGAAGAATCCAAGTTAATTATATAGTTTATTTAGTATGCCTAACTTCAATATTGCAATTTCATTAGCATGACTAATAAGAGAGAGAAAACTAATAGGGTACTCAGGGAAAGAGTTACCTTTATATCAAATGGAACTTGACGATGTATCAAACTGAATGGCAAGAAGAAACATTCAATGAAAACAAACAATACAAATCAGAATGAGAGCAACAAAAACCAGAGAGAACAAAACTATGAAATTTCTATTCTGACAAATCGCTTCTGCGTCTAAGTATCTCAACGCCTAAGTAATCAAGTGGACCTTGAACTGCCACATGAGGCTTTTCAACCTTCACTCGAACAGCAGATATTTGCTTATGATTTGTCAGAGTAGTCACTGCAATTTTTTGTGCCACTGACTCCAGAAGGTTTTGAGGTGACCCTTCAAGAATTTCCTTAGCTATACTGCATCACCAATTATTGATATGTTCATAAGATTACATTACAGTTACTAAATGCATGTTTGGATTAAAGTCAGGAGAGCTCAAAAGTACTTTTACTCCGGAAGCAACAAAGTTTTCCTTCTCAATTCATGCATTGAAGCGCATAATTTGTATTAAAATTCGTAAAAGTACTTCTGTAAACCAAACATAGGCTAAACTAGTAAATTACCAATATGAGAAGTTCATGCAATCAAATGATGAAAAAATTGTTGGTTACTCACTCATATATATCTGTGTAACTAATTGTATCTGATAAGTGATCAGATTTGCCAGCTGCTTTCAGATCCATCCATGCATCAACATCTACCACGAACTTCTGGCCTAGCTTCCTTTCTTCCGGTAGTGCTCCATGAAAACCATGGAATGACAATCCCTTCAGTATGAGTTTGTCACCCCATATCAGTGCTTCAGATTCCATATTTGCTGAAATCAATGGCAAATAGAAATGTAAACGCCTATTAGGTTTTATAAATAAAATAAAATATGACTTGTGTTCTTTGTTAAATATAAAATATCACAAAAGGAACAGCTTGATATATTAAATCATCTCGTATCCACCCAAAGAAGGTTGCTACAATATCCCAATCAGACAACCAGACATTGTGGGGTATGGTATGCTTGCCACATCATCATGCCCTTGTCAATCAATTTTTAGGTGCTTGTCTCTGTGAAAAAACATCTGTTGTTGGAAGAGTAAAATCTTTAGATAAATTTTAATATTATAAAAAATTAGTCTCTAACTCTTGCTAGTAGTGAATGACAACTTAATAGGAGTCAGGAGCAGCCATGACTACCATAATTTTCCCCCCCTTTTAACAAGTATAGGATTTTAGTTTCATGTATGGCACTAAGAATAATTTAAGAATAATTTTAAGTGTTTTTAACTATTCTGGGTCCCTCAAAATATTTTGGCAAGATCCGCTACTGTTGGCTAGGAGATGCCCGGATTTTTAAAAAATTAAAGTCTCAATCAACCAAACAGTGAAAATCATGATTCTCTAATTCTTAGCCCAACAGAAACAATAAACCCAAACCTTGCTTGAGATTCAATCAGATCCATTTCCAGCCCAACCAAAATTGCAAAATCTCACATACCCACTACACAAAATGCTGAAAAGTATACAGTTTTATTTGTAATAATTAAAATCAGTTACTATCTTTAACTGTATATTTACTTCAAAGAAACTATCATGCCTTGGAGAAGCACAACTAAATTGTTCAGTTAACACACGTAAATAGTAGAATTTTAAACCAGAAAACAAGAGATCATAGGAGATAGTACAGGCACAATTTCAACTATTATACTAAGTTTAAGTTTAAGTTCTCTATATATACTTGAAACTCATTTATGGACTGAAATCACTAGCATGCAACTACTAGAACCCATTCCAACACAAAATGGCGAATAAAGTCATAAGCAGAGAGGAAAAAAGATAAACTTGAAAGAATAAGAAGATTATGAAATCTGGAGGAGCACTTTGGGGGAGAAACAGGAACAAACTGTTAAAGTCAACCTAGGGTTGTGGAACGCACAAAATGCACACGATGCAGCATCCACATGAAAGAGACTTTCTTATTAGTATAACAATATATGCGTTGTATTTTTTTTAACCTTTTATTAAGTACTTGAAACACATGCAGAGGATGATTGGCACCAGATCAGATCCTCTCCACCAAATCTTGTGTTAATCTAAACTATTGATTGATTAATGCATAGTAATTATAGTGGAGAGAGAATATGATGAATGGTGCAAAATTTGGCCACAGACAAACACATGGTATGAGGATGTTTAAAATTACTTATTTTGCAATGAGATTCAATCTCTTGAAATCGAATCCAAATGGAAAATGCACATTCACCTTAGGAAACTGCTCTATGAACAAAACCATGCTAAACTCTTGATACTGTTTTACCTTAGTTATTGCCCTATAAAACAAGCCTCGTGAACTGCCAAGGGATTGCTCTGTGACCTTGTCTACTTACTTGGGGAGAATCTCATAATCGATTATTCAATATTCATGTCTCTAATTCAACAGAGGATATTTTTTTTAAGCATGAGCTAAAACATGAAAAGAAGAATAGACAAAATAATTTGTTGGCCCAACATTTTTAAAGTGCTATGTTAATTTTTTTTTATTGTTCCTTGATTCATGTCATGCAATTTTTATTTTATTTTTTACAAAAAAACTCGTCTTTAAATTAAAAAAAAAAAAACAAATTACCCGTATTCTTCCATTTAAATTCTGAGGCTCTAGCTCCAAATAATTGTGGATTGGGCTTCCTCGATCTCCAAACAATAATATAACATGTTGCAAATTGGGTTAGGACTTGGGGCTTGGTTGATGTAAACAATTTTCTTTGGGCCAAGATGCTTATATGATCCTATGTATTCATAAATGTTTCTCAACCGATGGAAGGTGCAAATAATTTCTTTCCGTCTAGCTGGTTTTTAGTTTCGAAATTTTTCTGCAGAATAACCGGAGTTTCAAATTTTTTAAATCAGTTTTTTAAATTTGTTTATTTTTGTTTTTCTAGAATTTTTAATTTCAAAATAAACTCATTTTTAAAGTTTAATATCTTATTAAAATTAATTTAAAATATTTTTGTGTGGTGGTTATGATAACTTGATGATAATATTATTAATGTTGACGGTGAGAATAATAATTGTATAGTTTCGATTGTTAGTGTTATGATAACGACGGTAGAAATGAGATTAATGATGATGACAATAATAATATTAATAATGTGATGACAAAAATGATAATATGAGTAATAATAACAATGAAGTTGGTAGTGGAAAGAATTATTATCAAATCTAGAATATTTTTTTGAAATTAAAAATTATGTAAAAAAATTTGATTTTGAAAATAAATGTAAAAATATCTTGAAAACAAATTAAAACCTATTTTAATTTAAAAATTACATTTTTAAAAACAGAAAATTGAGCCCTCAAAACGGGCTGACAAAGGTAGAATTGAATTAGACTTCATGCATTATTCAACTCATGGATCTAACTAATACCCGGGGGGCACTCCCCCGTTTCATGTGTTTATACGTGAATGTTTTAAGCTATGAATTCATTTTTCTCTTTTTAATTCTTTGTTTATAAAAATATGTCGTTTGTGGCACTTTTTAATCCTTTGGTTTTATATCGACGTTATGTTAACTCAAATAGATTTATGAAGATTTTAAGTTTTAAGCCTGTTGATAAAAAAAACATAATTAAGAAGAAAATAAAATAAAATAAAATTAGTCAGATTCTTTTATAAAAATTTATCATGGCCAAAAAAAAATTCATATCATTTTCCATAAACGAGACAAAACTGAACAGTTTTATTTTAAAATTTCAAAAAACATTTCTATATTTATATAAAAAACTAAACATATATTTAACCCATTCCAAAAAAAAAAGAAAAAAATTAACTGTGATCACTTCCACTTGCAGTTCTCTAGTTTTGCCCCTATCAGAGATTTGATTGACCTTGATTGTTATAAAATCAAGGTAGGCTTACATACCTTTCCGTTCATATCAATGAATTTATGAATGATTAAGAAACAGTGGGAAAATGGATAATAACAGTTAAAGATACCTGAAGAATGTTTATATGGCCTCACATTAACTATTTTAGATAATTAAAATATCAAAGAGCTTGTGCTTAATTCTTACTTACCAGTTTATCAAAAAAAAAAAAAAACTCTTACTAACCAAGTTTTTGTTTCTTGGATTTTCTTATTAACAGAAATTCATATTAGGCCTCTCTTTATTTTATTTAAGAGTAAACCTTTAATTAAATTATCAGTCTTTCCAATTGCATAGATAGATCATTTTGTTTTCTAAGATTTAAAAAAAATCGTTAGTTTCTGACTTTGTAAAATCTCATTTATTTTACTACTTTTTGATGTAAAATAAAGTAAAAAAAAAAACTAAAATCAATGAATATTTTGAAGTGGAGGACTAATGAATGGTAAAATTTAAGGATTGAACTGATCTAACTTATGTAGTCTCAAGGATAAGAATAGCAGCTAAGGGTGATAGGTATAGTATAGGTGGGGAGAAAAAAAAAAAAAGTCATGATAAAATTTGGAGTACACCATAATGTTATGGAATGAGATAGATCTAAATGTCATTATTTATTGTGAACCATATACAAGTTATATAGCTTATGTATGGTGATTTGCGTCCTAATTTTGGAACTTACTGTTTCACCTTATTTAAAATCTTTTGAAAACGAAAGTCGTATTAAATTATGATTAATGAGTTGAGTTATGCAAAATTATTTATTTATTTTTGCTTAAAATATATCCACTTTTTTTTTGTTCCTAGTGAATAATTCCTCATATTTCCATCCCTAAAATATGCTTGTGGTAACTCTTTTTTTTTGAAAAAAAAAATGGAAGGCATATAATTGATTACGTGCCTTTGTAATCAAGTAGATAATGATGATTTTAATAAAAATAAAGTCATGGATCATCTCACGATGAGCACAAGGAAGTGGAGAGGATTAATATTGGCAATAAATAAATAAATAAAGTTCTCATATAGATGGTTCTTATATTTTGATTTGGTCATCACCCTCCAATTTATGGACCTTGCTCCTCAATGAACTTAAAGTTGTTGGCATTTGACTCTTAGTGAAAATGAAGAATTAAGATTGATTGGTATTTGACTAGTTGGTACCGAGGTTCATATTGTCTATTGACAAATTCCATGGCTTATGTGCTTCTTGGTGATGGTGAACTCAACATCAAAGATTGACTCACCCAATGATGATGGAGCCTTGAAAATAAATTTGCAGCAAAAAAAAAAAATTCAAACTATGATATATAGATTAAATGTAATGAATTTGAAAATGTCATATTTTATAAATGATTTTGTGTACTTAATGATACTATTTAAATATATTTTTTAAAAATATTTTTATGAAATTAAAATACTTTTTCTACTTTATGAATAATACTCTTCTGTTTTTAATTTTTACAACTTATATATATATATATATATATATATATATATATATATATATATATATATATATATATATATATATATATATATATATATATATACTCTTGTTTCTTAAAGACACAGTAAATTTGTTATACAAAATATAATTTGTTCAAGAATTACAAAATATTGAAATTTTCTATCCAATTTTAAATGAAGTTAAAGATAACCATATTTTGAGCATTATATTAGATAAATTTTAACTTCTTATATAAAATAAAGATATTAAATTTTCTATATGCAGGATATAGGTTTAAGTTAATTATATTATATAAACTTTCTTATATAAAATGGAGATATAAAGATATAAAAGTAACAATAAATTGAGTTTGAAGAATGTATAAAATAGTTTTATATTTTGAAAAGACAAACAATTAATTAAATAGTTAATGTATAAAAAGTATAATTGCAGTTTAAAATAAGTGATTAGTATTATTGATATTTTCAAAAATAAAACATGTGAAAATATACCTATATCATCACAAGAATTCGTATCCCAAAAATTAACTAATATGTTATTCAAGAATTATAAAGATATATACAGTAATTAGTACAAAGTTTTCCTATTCTTATCTATCACAAATCTTCTATGCATTCTTCCTCCTAAGTTAGTTTCTCTAATACTTGGTCAATGCATGTTGTCATGATTTGATAAAGTATAAGTTATGCTTATCTCCAAAACCCACACTCAATGACTATAACATACACTAAAAAGTTTGGGGGGTCATGATCCTTCTAGTCCCCAAGAAGTTCCGCCATTGGACTCACCATCCCCTCAAACATAAAGTTGGTGACCCTTCAAATGGAGGCTTCAAAAGATTGTTTAAGCATGAGTGCAACTAACAATGATGGTATCTCTAGGATTGATGCTTTGATTACTACTCTCATTGTTTCCCAGTGGTGGACCTACGTTGTTTCCAGGGGGTGCACTTGCACCCCTCATTTTTTAAAATTCATTAAATTTGTAAAAAAAATTTATATTTTTATATTTTATTTCATCTATATTTATATAATTGAATCTACTTATTTTAATTTTTATAATTTGTTCCCATTGACTTAAAGTCTTAGATCCATCACTGTTGTTTCCTTTTGCTGCTTAGGATCACAATCAAATTCTTTCATTAACTTTGCATTCTTAGGTCAATTTTATTTAAAGAATTTTTATCATTGTTGTGAATGAGTAATTTTTAACACAAAATTTGATCCATCAACTTTAGTATAGTTTTCTCTTTTAACTATGTTTCTTTTATTCATAATCATTTAATTTGGGACCTTACTTAAAGATCTAACTCAATTCTAATTAGGCCAACAACATATAGATAGTTTTATTCTATCTAAAAAGTGATTGTGAGATGAGGTTCTTCCAAAATTCTTCATTTACACTATTATAATAAAGTCTTTTAACAACGGTTAAATTATACTTTTAACGATGGTTTTCAACCGTCGTTATAGCCAACGTCGTTAAAAGTAAATTTCAATTAACAATGTTTTGAAAAAATCGTCGTAAAAAATATGAGCTTTCTAAGACAGTTTTGAAGAGTAGACATTCTAAGACGGTCACGATATAATAACCGTCTTAGAAAGCTAACATTCTAGACGGTCCTCATGTAATAACCTTCTTAGAAAGTTGACATCCTTTAATATTTTAATTTTTTATCTTTTAGTTCTTTTAACTTTAAACTTATTACATCAGGTTGCCATGCGTTACAAAACCAAAAAAACTTAATACATTTGTTGTACCACAACCATACCAAGTTACAAACTAATAAAACAAATTTCTTATTTAGAAGTAATCACGACATGAAGATTATATAAATATGAAACAATTACAATAGAAATAGAATGTTCAAAGTCATCGTCAATTGAAGCAACTGAGCACTCGACCCTTTAATTAGCTTCTTCCTAGGAGGCGAAGAAGCCTTCATGGCATCTAACCAACCATTGGACCTCACATCATCCACATTCCCAGTACTTTTCCTTGAATTACTTCTTGAGCCCTTCCGAGGTGAGGGTGGTGAATCTTGTTCTGAATAAGCTTGCAAACTTGAATGCATTTGAAGCCTTGATTTGTTGATAGGAACCAGATCACTGAGAATAGTAGAAATATGTCAGTTATTTGGGCTTTTCTTATAATGACAAAGAACGTTTTTTTCTATATATATAGACTCACTAATGAAGAAAATAAAATACTTCATTCATTCTTATTTATAAGACATAATTTTAAATAAAAAATATTTTTTTAATAACACTACATTGATTATATAATTATAAATAAATTTAATTTTATATAATTAACCAATTTTCTTAAAAAAATCAATTAATCAACTATATTATATAATTAAAGACAAAAAATAGTATTATATAATTCAAAAAATAATGTTTATGTGCAGTTATGTGTGTGGCATGTAATTCAAACTTGAAACTTCAACGATGGACCTACCCGAGCTTAAAATGGAGATAAAATAGTAGTTGGCAACCTATCACTTGTGGTTGCAGATCCAACGCACGACCTTTACATTCCAATATATATAAAACAATAAATTAGTATTCATGATCATAAACAAAAGAATCCTTCAATGGTCAACGTGAACAAAAATTAAGGACATAACCAAACTCCAATACCTCTCCTAAAAAAAACAAAAAAAAAAAGAGAGTAAAAAAAGAAAGAGATAAATTGTAGAAAATTTGTTAGGCTGCCATCAAACTAAATGCTTTTTTTGAAAATTCAACATCTTTTATAACCATTAAAAAAAACTCAATTGCAACATCTTTTATAACCATTAAAAAAAACTCAACTGCAACATCTTTTCCTAACTTTTCTTAATAGACAGACTAATATGGTAGATGAAAAACACTTCACTATTAACACATGGGTCGTTAAATCATTGCCCAATTACCATGCAATATGGATGTATCGTGGTCTCCTTCCTTTTTTGGTATCTGCACCAAGCTGACGTGCAAAGGAAAGCAAAACTTACTCCAAAGAAGATAAAAACCCAGAAAAGAAATTGCGTAAAGAAAAACAAGAAAGGGAAGCAAAACTTACTCCAAAGAAGATAAAAAATAAACCCCATAAAATATTTAAATATTTAAGAAATGAAAAAAAAAATGAATTAAAAGGGACCACTAAGGAACAAGAACAAGACGGCGCCCTTTCTGCAAAGAAAAGGAGAAACCTTGGTGCCAATACCAACGACTCAGGCAAAAAAAAAATCAGTTCTCAAAACAAGAACAAGAGGGTACAAAAAAAAATGTTTTTCTATAAAAAAAAAAGGGATAGTAACGAAAGTAGGGAAGAGAGGTGATGGTAGAATACAGTACGATATTGACAACAACGGAAAGAGGAGGACGAGGAGCTGAGCGGTGAGTCGAAGTGGTGGTTGCTCAGCGCGAGGCTGGGCTCGTCGTCGGCTTTGACGGGGATGCCGCGACGCTTGTTGGAGTTGCGCCTGTGGTAGAGGAGGACGAGGAGCGGAGAGTACAAAGGGAAAGAGGAAAGAAGAGACGCGTTTTCCGGAGGGCCTAGGAAAGGAGAATATAATAATGAGAAGAGGAAAGATGCATTCGAAAGAGTAGAGTCACGGAGAGAGGAAGAGTCAAGCATTATTTAAATTTAAAATTGCGCAAGTTTAAAGACGGTTTTTTTTTTCAAAACCATGTTTCAATAGTATAAAATAAAGGCGGTTGGGTGAAGACCGCCTTTGAAATGTTTTCATTATTTACAAAAATACCATTATTCCAAACAAAAGCGGTTTTGTGAGGACTGACTTTAAACTTTAATTGCACGTCGTGAAATACTATATTTTTAGTAGTGTTAATAGAGATTGATTAGTTGATCTCCATTTTAATTATTTTTTAATTATTATCACAAAAATTCCATGTTCTTGATATTTTAAACATTTTATGTCTTAGTATATGTTTGGATTAAAGTTAGAAAAGCTTTAAAATATTTGTAAGTTAGAAGCAACAAATTTTTCTTTGTCAGTTCATATATTGAATGCATAGTTTTATATTAGAAATTACAAAAAATTAGTTGACTCTAGGTATTTTCTAGTATATTCTGATAGTTTGATTTAAAACAATAAAAAATGTATATACCGTTAAAATAATTATTTTTCAAATATTATAGTTAAATTATTTATTAATGTGCATATGTGTGCAAGCATGTGCACACATGTGTGTTTGTAAAACATTAATAAATAATTTAGTAGTTTAGAAATCTAGAAAATTAATATAAAATTAATAAAATATGTTATTTTAATTTTCATTAGAAAAATTAACTAAGCCCCCAAATACCTAGATACGACACTTGCTCACCTAAAAATATTTTGTACATGAAAGAAATTTAATAAAGAAAAATATATTTAATAAATTAATTATTCATTTAATTTCAAAAATAAAATTTTCCATCATAAATGTAAAAAAAATATTTATTGTTATACTTATAATATTACTTATATAATATTATATATTATTTATATAGTGCTAGTAATAATAATATCTATAAAAAATTATTATATCATAATATTATAATAAACTATAAATGTATATCACATGACATTACTATAAGCAAAACATCATAAATAAACATTTTAATTAGGTATATAATAATATATTCAAAAAATGAGAGAGATCTTTTGTCTTTTTATTAAGAAATGAATCACTACAATGCTTACAATGCTTACATCTACGACTGTATAAAGGTAGATGCAAAGAAGGAAAAAATTCACAAAAATATAAAAAGAAAAGAAAAACAGAATGAAAAACATAAATAAAGAATAAAAGAAATAATGAAGTGTAAAATAAAAAAGGAAAGCAAACATAAAAAGTAAAAAAAAAATGAAAAAGAAAAAGAGTTGGGTGAGTCCTAGAATAAAATGACAAAAAGCACCCTCATTTTGACACGGTCAAAAGACTAGTCGAGGTTGCTTATGTTATTTTCTTAGTTTAAAAGTTTCTTATATAGAAAACAGAAATAAAAACTCTTATAGGAAATATAGAAAATGATAGCAGTTCAGTACACTCAAAATAGAGGGAAAAAGAAGTGACTCATATTTTGAAAGTTAGATATTATATCTCGTAGCTTTATACATGCATAAATATACTCCCACCCACCATGGCAGCATATTTTGAAAGTTACTTCTTGATTTTTTCTCTCCATAAAATGACATTTTTTATAATACTAATGCAAAATTTGAATATGTGATTTTTTTCATTTTTTTTTTATTTTCTCCAATCAACTTTATATCTCTAGCAATACACTGATACACCTAGACTCTTATTTCATGAGGTCTTTTATTGAAAATAAAAGTAGTAATAATATTGATATCAATTAAATTTGACTTTTTTCCTTTGGGCAATGTTTTATTTATTTATTTAACCACTCTGTTTTTTTTTTAAATGTTGGCATTGACAAGCATGCCAAAGGATCCAAATATATTATGTGTAATTAAAATAACAAACAATACATACAGTGTTGTTAAACATCATATGGAGATTGAACAAACATGCACTTTGTATGATTTCTTTATCACTATCTAACACTCAATTGTACCCAAAAAAATATAATATCTAACAAAATTCTTATCTATTTAGCATTATTACTTGGCTTGCAAAAATGTTAAGACAACAATCAATTGTGTTGTTGAGCATTTTATCTCATGCTAATTAAAAATTCAAAGTGAAATTAAAATTGACGCTTTGTGTTTTTTAGATTTTTTACTTAACGTTAAACATACTCCTAGTTCATTTAATTTATTTTAAGGGTAATTAGATAGGTCAATATCTTGTTGCCCTATGTCTAATGAAAATATTATTACGTGTCCTGTTAATTTTATATTATTATTTCATATTTTCTTCTTACAGTTTTTCCTTAAAATTGACAAGGAAAATACAATAATTTTTTTTTCTAACAAGCTCATACAATAACGAGAATAAAGAAAAAATGTAAACCTATCTGATAAAAAATGTATGTAATTTAAAAAAGTTCATGGAAGAGTTGGAAACAAAATTTTACTCCTAGAAGTTGTAATTTATATTGGAAATGGTGTAATTACTCGAGTGGTAAGAACATTTTTTAATAAATCAATGCAAGTAATTGTTATATAAGAGAGATCTTTTATCTTTTTTATTAAGTGAATCACTATAATACTTAAGTTGTATAAATATAAATGCAAAGAAGAAGAAAATTCACAAAAAACAAAAAAAAAATGAAAAAGAAGAAAGAGAAAAAAATTGGGTGAGCCCTAGAATAAAATGACAAAAAAATATCATAATTTAAAAACTTATAAAAAAACTAATCAAGGTTGTTTATGTTATTTTTTTAGCCTAAAAGTTTCTTATATAGAAGGTAAAAAAACTTTCTTAGCCTAAAAAATTTCTTATAGAAGATAGATTATATATATAGTAGATGAAAACTTTTTTACAAAATATATACAAATAAAAAACTATTTAGTTAAAAGGTGTAGTTTGAGAATTATTTAAGAGATATACGTATTTTTATTTTTATTTATATTGATTATAATTATAACCAACATAAAAAGTTATTTGTTATTTTTTTATATCCATGGAAGATATAATCAATGTAAAAAATAACACATTCAAGTGTCATCACTATATTTCTTCTTTTATGTAAATATTTTTTTTTATCTTTTTGTTTTATATAAAAAAAAGTCATAGATGATTTTCAAGAAAAAGGTTTGTAAGAATGATAATAGATATTTAACCTGCTTTTAAGAAGAAGAAAAAATTTAAAAAAAACTAACTCCTTATCACTTATATAAATAAAATATAATCTTAGCCTTTACTCCGATAAAAAAGAAATAAAAAATATTGAACAACCATTTAAATGAAAATAAAATCAATTTTTTATTTTTCTTCAATAGAATATTTTCTTTACATATTTCTTTTTATTTTATTAATGCAAATTTAAGTAAATATTAGAATAATTTTCTAATTATCTATTTTATAATAATATGTTTTCATATTTTAATATAATTTTACGAGGAGTGTAACTAGAAAAATAGTTAATTATTTTAATATTTTTTAAGTTTACATGCAAAATTATGTATCATAGATTGTATCAACACAATAAGAATTTGAAAATAATTTCAAAAAGTAAAATTTTATTATTATTTTAGATTATAGATTCTATAAAGTTTGAAAGAAAAAATTCCAATAAATAGTTGAGAGAAAATCCTAAGTGGAAATTCTTTATTTTCATTTGGTGTATCTACTTGAGGCAAATGAGAGGAAACTTTGGGATCGAATTTTGATAGTGAAAAATCTTATTACTTGATATAAACTCTTCCTTAATATGAGATAATTTGTGGACTTTATTTAGATTTTTTTTATTGCATATACATAGCATAGATTGAGATTAATGTAGATTTTCTTGACATAATTTAGCATGTGGTATATCAATGTTTAATCTTGGATACCTTTGTTGCTTTTGTAATGTTTAGAAAACATTAGGTCTTGGATTTTGATATATTGGATTGTCTAAAATGAACACTTAATATGAAAGAATCCGCATGTATTTATCATATTGCTAAACCTACCTATATGGATGAATCTAGCTAGATGTAGGTAGGGCTATGGCCCAAATTGAGTTGTATGTCATAAACCACACTCTGACAATATATAAATACATACATACACACACATACACACACATAAAGGTATTTTGAAACAACATATGAAACAACATAATATTATAAGAATGATATACATAATTATATTGTGTAAAATTTAAATAATATAGAGATATCTAAGTTATAAACAAAATATAAAATATAAAAATTTAAATATGACATACTTCCTTCTCAAAGGAATATGATTTCTTCAAAGTAGTTGATATTTAAAACAACTAATATGCTAAGTATTGTTGGTGAAAAATTAAATTTTGATAATGAAAATAAACAATAAATAATAAATTAGAGAATTTTAAGTAAATTATGCATATTTGAAAGTTTTTAGAGCACATTTTATTTATAACACTAAAAATAAAATATTAATAAGGGATTAAATGCATTGAAAATGAAAGAAAAAATATGTGTTCTCAATAATAATAAAAAGTCACATGTTTGATAAAAAAAGTAAGCAAGAAATCTAATTTGTCATATAAGGTTACATTTATTATTTTAAATTATTTACAGTAAATAAACTTGTTACAAACATATAAAGTCACCAAGTTCGTTGGTCTAATCGAGGACCACGCATATATAGTTTATTCCTTATTGATAATTGCAATCAAAAGATTTTGTATAAAATAATTGTGAAGTGGAATCTGAATGTACCGTATTGATAGGCTATTGTATCAATGCTAGGACGTAAAAAAAAACTTTAATCTCTCTTTTAATTAGATAAATAGATAAAATACATAAAGAAAAGAAAGAGTAACACAGAATTTATATCGATCCATATTATAATTCGGGTTTATGTCCAGTATTTAATACATAACCAAGATTTTTATTGAAAGTGTACGGAAATATCTGATTCTCATTTTTTTCAAATATTCTTTTAAAAAAATTTCAGGGTCTATATTAAGAATTTCTTTAACAAGTCTCTTCAAACTTTATTCATTCTATTATAATTGTATAATTGTTACGTAAGAAAAAAATTATTCTAAACTAATTATTATTTTAATTTTTTAATATTAATATATATTTTTTAATTTATATTTCTTATAGTATTAATGATAAATAACAAAATTCATAAATAAATTAATAATGATATAAAGTTAATTTTATAAAATTATTGTTATCTTTCATCAATTTATTATTTTTTATGCGTAAAATAATAATTATTCTAAGATGGAATGAGTATTTTTTAAAACGTCTTTTTAGACTCAAAACTCAATTTTTTTAAAATAAAATCTCTTCAAATTTCACATATAAAATCTTGTATTTTTTCTTTTTCTTTTTAAATAAAAGTATTATGCACAATTATTGTCATATGATATACAATAAACTCGAAGGGTAGATATTTATTCTAAGTTTTTTACTAATAATATACAGTAAAAGCATTTAACTGAATCTTAATTAGCTCAAATAAATGTGATTTCGTTTACAGCGAGCCAGTGACATTTAATGTTTCATTCCCGATGTTTATACTTGTAATATTATCTAAAATGTATAAATGATTTATTTATCATAATTTTATATAAATATAAATACTGTACTTAAAAATTTATTCTAACTAATGCTAAAGTTATTGAAGTAAATGTTTAATTAATTTTATAGTTCTTAAGTACGATGCTTGAAAAATATTTTAAATATAATATAAATTTGTTAAACAATGATGTTTATATAAGCAATGTCATATTATCTACTCCAATGAAAAAAGATTAAATAACATCACTTAAAAAGTTAAATAACTCATATAAACACTCAGATTGAAAATACTTTTAAGATGTATTATTTTTAAAGATTACTTCTTAGAGAGATATGTTAGGGGTGTTTAGACTTTAGAAACTTTGAACATTGGTTTGCATTTTTTGTATATATAGCTTAAATATGATTTTCTAAATCCCTTAAAAGAATGTTGCCATTTATTGTAAAAAAAATTGTTCTCTTTTATAAGAAATTTTTTATTATTGTTGCTTCATTATTGAGACTATTTTTAAAATACATTTCATTTAATAGAGAGTTTATGATTAATATCAAGTTCCAATGAATGATAGATTATGAAAAATATTTTTTTTAATTAGAAATGCATAATTTAATGAAATTAATTAATTTTTGTTAATAAATATGAAATTATTATTTTTTGTTTATAAAAGAGAACAAAGAGGTATCTTTTCACATCGATTGCCTAGTTTTTTTACATCGATGATAAATATAATCAATTAAAAATATTGTAACAACCAAAACAAGAGATGTCGCTCTAGGTGACTTCTCTTGTTACACGACAAAAAACAAGCAAAAAGTTTCACTCAGACTATAATGCTTCTTGCATCCTATGTGATAAAAACAATTCATGCCATGTAAATTATTTTCAAACCACTCTCTTTAATTAAATTGTTTTTTTAAGTACCCATTTTTGTAAGGTCCAAAGATTGCTTCCTCATCAGAGTTTTATCTTGATACCTTTTGTCTCTTCTAATTTGATTGTAATAACATCCCTAAGACGAAATGATTTAAAGACTTGTTAGATACAATGAATTGTTCAAAAAATATTGTCAGTATATTATTTAAAGACGGTTTTGTAAAAACTATCTTTGAAATATTGTCAGTATCTACAAAATATCACTGTCTTTAAACAAAGACAGTTTTTGTAACGACCGATTTTAAATGCACGTTGTGGAATATGCTATTTTTAGTAGTGAATTATTGATCATAATTTTACGAAAATGTTGATGATATTGTATATTTTTGGATCAAACAAATTGTCACTTCTTAATCATTGTATATTTAAGGTCTTTTCATGGTAAGATAAAATAAGGTATGATAAAATATAAGAACTGGATAAGAGTAAATAGGCTATAAACCTCATACATTATCGGATTTTTTATGTGCATAAGAGATAATGTTAGACTGCATATATGATATTCTGTCCTAAGTTTGAAGTGAATTATTAGTTGATAGTAGAATATGATAATAATATGACAATATTGTCCTTTTGATTAGAAATACATAGTATTTTTTTTAATGATAAGTTTGAAATATTTTTTATCTTGCAAATATTGCATAAGTGGTGCGTGAAATACACTTATATAAAAGAAGAGAAGAAATAATCCTAATTTTTTTTTCTACATACATTTATTTTTATGTTTGGTATTTTTTGTCTATTAATACACTTTTTTTTAGTGTTACGAGGGGAGTTGAGTTATTGTGATCCTAACCTAACATGTTTCCTTTTGATTGGGTGAAACCACCGTACAGTTTGGGCCGAAATCTTATTCAAGAATGAGAAACTGCAAGCAGTGAATAGGCCATGTAATAAGTACATAAACTTCAGACAAGCATATAATTGGATAATTTAGTATGAACTAGATCAAGCCACCTCATCATAACCCACTAGATTGAGTAGGTCCAGTAGGATTTGGGTAGTTTAAATAAGATCGTAGGTTTTAATCTGTGACCATTTTGCACAAAAAAAGCCACCTCATTCTGTGTTAACACTCAGTCTCCACCCTTTACCATTATTTGGATCTAAAAAAGCAACATTGTAGTCATCATAGCTCAGTTTGACAATAATATTAGTATTAATCAAACTAGGACTACTGTATATAGTATATATCAGACTACATTATCGTGTATATCTTATTATCTTATCGATGTTAATTCCACTCGTTGTCACACACACATCAATCAAATGACCAAAGGACTATGGTAGTTACAAGAATCTGTTCTAATTTGTGAAATTTATGCATCCTACACCCGCGAATTCAAGCCATTTCATTTCTATATGGTTCCTTCTTTGACCAATAGCTGCAGGATATATAGCTAGCTAGCTAGCTCCACTTTAGTGAATAAACAAGAAATCTCAGTAACCATTCTGTGATTGCAGTACAATGGTGATGTACTTTGTCTGAGAGGCACTGAGTCGTTGTGGCAGGAGAGTAAGATAGCAAGCCACAAGGACTAGTGCGTCTGGATATTCTCTGAATCAGAGACACTGCATGCAAACAAGGATTATCAAAGATAGTGATTACTTGTCAGTTGTGACGCAAGTGTTTACTCACACGGAGATCAAAGTTTTAGACCACAAATGACTAAGCATGTGGATTAATTATTGTTGAGATTATTCTTTCAGTTTAGTCTTAAGTATGCAATTGCGATAAATATTCTGAGGAAGAATTTTTTCACTTATAATAGTCTCACCTGCTATCTGGCTTGAGCAGAATTACTTCCAATAAAAAATATATGTAATCTTAAAAAAATGTTTTAGACCACAAGCACCACTTTGAAGCAATTGCAAGGTGAAAACACAAAGGAAAAGAAGAAGGTATGTGGGTAACGACACCAAGCCAGGATCCTCACGAGAGAAAGGGCCTCAGAGAGCACATGTGGTGGCAGTCAAAGCAAATCAGTGTTGTTTGCAATCCAAGTTGAAGACTCAGGACTCTGCCATTGCCCTGCTACTTTTGCATCCTTTTGGTAAGTGGGTTAATAAAAAAGAAAAAGGTTGGCTTAGTTTTTTGCTGGTTCATAATATGTTAAAAGATGCAATTGCAAACACTCTTTGTCCCCCACTTCATCACATATCATCTGTTTTGTGCCAAGGAAAATTAACTTGTTGCATCTTGATACGAAAAAAAATACCATTGTAAGAGAAAAATAATTGACATTATATATAAGAAGCAAAAATGAGGAATAAGATAAAGATCACAGACAAACATAAACATCAAACACCAATTTATTTGAGAATTACATTAATAACTATAGCCTCACATATAAGTAAGCTATCTGACACCTAGTACTCTTCCTTTCATCCAAACATTTTGTTTTATCCACCTCTATCATTACTTATAAACCATCTTGTTTATCTCCTTATATTCAAATGCTCTACTTTAGGTATTTGCATTTCTGTATTTGAGCTAGGTTTAGGGTTAAACTGGAAGCACTTTATTTCCTTATCTTTTTGTGTTATTTATTTGGTTATACCATGCTTAGGGTTCGAAGTAGTTTATTTTGAGCCTTCATCTCTACTCCTTCACCATTGCTTCTGAATAAAATACGACATAGAACGTATTTAACTGTGTTCATTCAGCCGAAATTAGGATACGGAAACAAAAATAAAAAATAAAAAACACAGAGAGTAGAAAATACAGAAAATTTCTGAGCTTAGAGGATAACTATATACATTTAGCTAATTTCCTTGTTTGGCCATAATTATTCTTTTTACTATCAACAATTATGGTTTTCAATTCATATATAATCTGCGACAAACTAAAATACCCCATAAATTCAAACATTTAGTATGATTCTATTTTTCTGCTCTGTTTTTCCTTTTCATGCATACTATCCTGCAGTGTGAAACAGAAACCACAGAGATCGGTTTATATGGAATTCTTGGTGTTTCTGTGGAAGTTATCTGCAGTCACGAAGTTCATGAGATCCTAGAAATAGTGCCGACTGCTGAAGTGAACAGTTTTGATGTTTTCTATAGAACATTATCATTATCATTATCAGTACAATGAAATTGCAAAAAAAAAATAAAATAAAGTATGTACCTGGGAATTTGTGGAATTCTTCGTATGATTAGGCTCCCCTAATATATAGGAAGCGAAAATAAAATAGGTTATCCTATTCGCTTCATATAAATTCTGGTCAAAATAAAACAAACAAAAAGAAACCCTGTTTCTTTAGATGGACAAGGTAGCACCTAGCTAGAAGTTATATACAGCAAAGAACGAGAAGAAAGAAACTCTTATGTAATGATATAGGCCAAACTTTACCAAACTCTGCATCTTCACTGTTGCTTCATTCCTCTTCTGTTCATCTGATCTTTTCATGCAGAAGAACTCAATCAGAAAGAGAAAACAAATTCCAGTGGATCATATTAACATATATACAAAGGTGTGTTAAGTGACACTGTTTTTAATTATTAATTTTTATGAGAACAATAAATCTTAATCATACAACTATACTTACATAAATTGTTAAGATTAATTTTATTCTAACTTTAATTTTTAATTAACTATGTATGTGTGGTTATATAGTTAAAGTTAATTAATTATTTGCACTAGCAACCCTTTTTATCTCAAGGTTTTGGCTAATAAAAATCTCAGGGTAAGAATAGTGAAAAGTAAGTTACTTGATAGAATGAATATTGGTGTGAAGAGGTTAATTAAACAGTAGAAAGATATATATGTTAGGGGGTTGCACAGAAGAACTTCTACGTAGAAGGGTTCACTTTGGATATGTATGTCTTGCCATTTCCTTTGTTTCTAAAATAATGTTATTTTTGGATAGCTATCTCTTTCCAAATGTTATCGTCATGATTGTTAAATTGAGTTAAGAACTAAGTCAAATAAACGTATTATTATTCCCGTGCCTTCAGTGTTAAAAGGGTATATTTTGTAACACTCGTGTACTCCAACAAGAAAAAATATGAATGAATTGTATATGAAGACACGTAGTAGCCTTAGTTAAACAAGTAGAGTTATAGATTTTTTAATTATTGGGGAAGACTGCTGAGGAAAAAAAGAGGGACAGGAAAAGAGATTAAAAAAAGGTGTGTGCTTTCTATTATATTACTCTTTTTAGTCTTTACCCACACCTGCTGCACAAATTGGCTGCAACTCTTTTCATTCCTGTGTGCCCCACAAACCAGTGCTTGTGTTTAGTCATTTTTACAGAAAAAGGGTCAGGTAGTGTAGTATATATAGTGCCATACACTTGCAAGGGCTCGGATCACACAGCTTGTATATAATAATAAATACTACTTCAGAGACAGAGAACTGAAATATTGTCTTTTTTTTTTTTTATTCTTTTGCCCTAGCTGTAATTATGAATAAATTTATTTATTTATTTATTCTAGTTTCAATATTTTTATATTCATTTACCTCATGTTGTGGTTGTTAGCTAGCTGCCCTAGTAGCCCTACCATTTGGTTATACTAAAAGGTTAAATGTAAATCACTTATGGCCAAATTGAATTCAGTCAGGGTTGACCATTGGGGTTTCACTAAATTCAACAACTGTTTTAAACGTTAAAGAAAAATAAAAGTTCAAGCAAAACATCAATGAAAAAGTAAAGGTATACAAAAAAATATTGAAAAAACAGGAAAAAAAAAAGAAGAGAAAAATAGTAATAAAGAAACAAGTTCTATAATTGCAACCTTATTGTAAGATGTTCTGGACAAGGATAATGATAAGGGAGATGTTTGTATATGAATATCAAGCTTTTAGTGCCACCAATGTGTTGTTACAACTGTACACATCAAATGTTTTGGTATCAGAAGCATATACTCCCAAAGTTTTTTTTTTTTTTCAACATTTTCATGCAGCTCAACTCAAGTCCCTCACATTCACATTACTTCCCTTTCCTTTCATCATCAGAACCGTTCATCCTTTTAGGCTCCAAATGGGACCCATCAAGTACAATGGTCCAGCCAAGTTTTCTGTGGGTCACTCTTGTTGGCCACTCCTACCGCACGCAGGGGTAGAATTTCATGCGTCTCAAACACGCGCCTTCATTTGTGGCCTGCCGTAGTAGCAACTAGCAACAGAGAAAATTAAAAGAAAATTGAGAATAAAACAATATATATTTTTCTTATAATTATAATGTTCATAGAAAGTATCTATCATCAACCTTAGTAATATTCAATTTTTTAAAAAAAGAATCTGATCAATCAACTTTAATTGAATCTTCTTCCCCAGTCATATTTTTATATCCTAGAAATTTAAGTATGAAATCATACATAAAGAATCTAAATACTTGGAACAATGAACATTATTGTAAACATTAATCCAAACTTTCCAGAGAAAAACCTTATTCGGCAACTATACTTTATCCATATTTTGTTTAGATAAAAATTAAGGAGATTTAGTTTAATTTTTTGATTAATGCGTGAGAATTATTGTAAATTTTTTATACTTGAATTTAATATTTATAAATAAGTTTATTAATATAAATCACATATATTTTTTTTATTAGAGTTCTTTTTTCAAATATTAATTACATATTCAAAATTTAGGATTTGTCTATAGTGAATGTCTTAAAAAAGGGCGTAACATGTGATTTCTTATTTATCACCGTTAGATATATTCATATTTTATTTAATGATTTGGATTGTGGATGGGCAACTGATTGGTCCAGTTGCATAAATCTACTACAATTTAACTAAAAAATGCAACTTAATCCTTTTAGGTATGGTTGTAGAGGAATGATTGTATATACTAGTAGAATGTCTAGAATACTCTCATCTCATAATATCGTTACTTTACCCTGAATTCAAAATACCATAATTCTAATATTCTTATCCCTTCCAAAAACAACCAAGATGACGACAACATCTCAAATCAACATATACTTAGATGTTCAATCAAAATTAAGAACAAACAGATGTGAAAGAAGGATCAGGATGTTCTTCAAACAAAAAGAAGAATGAACACATAAGCTATCATTATTGCACAATTATAAAGAAGAAATTAACTTAATTTCAAATATGTTGTTATGACAAAATCATTAAATTCCATAACAATAAATTATGAAGAAAATAAAAAATGAAAAAAAAATAAGAACCAAAAAGTGCAATCTCATTCTCATACAGAGGTCCTAGCCTCCTTAACACTTTGCCTTCTCTGCTCGTCGTGCAAGAGATCCAAACGAGGCTATTAAGCGCATAGGACCACCGTAACACTTCGCCTTCTCTATCTGTGACCTTCATTATGAAAATCTAGATTTTGCGAATGAGTTTTGAGGATCTAGGTTTTTAAGATTTGTACCTCAACAAATGATGTTGTTTGTAGATCTAAGTAGTTAGAACATTAGTAGATCTAGAATTCTTGCGACATTTTCAATTTTGGGTGTTTTAGACACACTTGAGTGAGTTATACGACTCGCAAAAGGGTCGGACAAGTGGCGAAATTGAGAGTGATAGATGCAACACAATGAAAATTGTTTTGTAAATCTACGAATGCCTCAAGAAATCCAATGGAAGCAATAGATTTGGGTGTTTTGAAAATGTTGATGTGACTCAAATGATCTCTCGGAGGGATGACAATGATCTTGCAAAAGGAATGCAAGGAAAAGGGGGAAAGGGTTTGGAGATTAAGGAGATAGGGAAATAACGACAAATTAGGAGGCCCATATTTGAAAATAATTGATTAAGGGTGTATTTGGAAAATCCAAATCAAGTGTAACCAAAATTCTCGTATTTCAATGCAAAAATCTTAAAGCAAATCAGGTATTACTTATGTATTGCGTTATGAGAAGAAAATAAAATATTATTTTAAAAGCCAAAATAACTTTTAATTTTTCAAAACTTTAATCTAAAGATATACAAATTAGATATAACATAGAGTGAGAGTCATTCAGAAAGGAGAAAGGAGAAGAAAACAATAATCTAATAAATAAATAAAAAACACTAGTATGCTTGAGATTCTCCAAGTTGAACCAAGCCCAACAACATTGAAGCTTTGGAGCGAACAGGTTCCCACGGTGGGATTGTCTGCAGGCAATGATTTCCTGAGAAGAATTAAAAAGAAAAAAGAAAAAAAGACAACTAAATAAATAGGTTTTGGACAACCAAGAGTGACGTGGTTGTAGCTAGCGGCAGGGGGTTCCTTTTGATTCGTGGAGTAAATGTAAATCCATGGAAAACCTAAGGACGAAATGGTCCGAGCGAAAAAGGAAACAGAAACATATGAATGAAGGGCCGAGAAAGCGAAGCAAAGAGAAAAAAACCCTGATTACCAGCCATCGAGGTGAGTGAGATCTGCGAGAGAAGAGAAACAAAGGCTCGAGCCCCAAACGAATAGTGTTCCATTTCCCCCTGAGATATTACATATAAAATCCCATTTCTACCCATCCATTTGGCGGAAGTAACAAAAAAGGTTTATCTTTATCATGAGGATCCGCAAGAACGCCAAGCTTTCCCCTCTTCTCTTCTCGTCGTCTTCGTGTCTCCAAGGTGGTTCGGTTCCGCTGGAGACCCACGTGTGCCAGTTGAACCAGTCCCCGTGGGATGTGATCCCCTTTGACTCTGACTCCATCCAGGTTAGTTCCCTCTCCCAATCTCTTCTTTCTCTTCCTTATTCATTTTTCTCGTTTAGATCCATCTCCACTCTCTCCCTCATTTAGGGTTTCCTTCTCCCCCGTTAGGGTTCCTCACCCTAAATTTTCCTCCCTTTCTTCTTCTCTTCTTCCCTCCTTCCTCCCAATTAGGTTTATTCCTCACCCTCATTTCTCATTCTTGTTATTATTATTCCCCTTTCTTCCTTCTTTATTCCCTCCCAGTTCCAGCTCGACCACAGCTTCGCCGCTGGAAACAACAATGGCAGCGCCGAAAATTCCTTCGGCGCCGTCGAGAGGTACGCAGCGAACGTATCCCAATCTCCGCTCAGTTAGGGTTTTTTTCTTACATGAACTTAAATTCTTCAAATTTCTCTATAAACTATTATCGTCGTGGCCACAGCGTCGCGTCGATGATGGATGCAGATAAAACTTCTTACCACTCGACTCTAGTGGTTGATGTGGCGCCGATAAATATCGACGCTACAACAAACATGACCAATCCTTGTCAGTTTAATGATAAGGGTTGGCCATGTAAGAATGAAGTCAGACAAGGGCAATCATTCTGCGAGCAACATTTATCTTATTCTCTGCTCACTCCCCACCACCACACCAGCAAGAAACCACAAGCGCAAGCTCAACCATCCGCCCCTGGAACTCGCCGTGGCAAGCCTCGGGGAGCGGCGGGGAAGAAGGCGGCTGCGGGGGCGGGGGCAAGTTCGAACCCGTATGAATTCTACTACTACTCCGGGTTCGGGCCCCTGTGGGGCAAACGAAGAGGAGATAGAAATGGAGGAGAAGGGAGCAAGAATAGTAGTGTTGGGGTCGAGAATTCGACAATGGTGGAGTCCAAGAATGGAGTGGGTGGTGCTGACGATGGTATTAATGATAATGTGGCGAGCGTTGAGGTTGGTCCTTCGGTTTCGGAGATGGAGCATGAGGGGATTATCGACTATGTGGATGATGACGAAGAAGAAGAAGGAGAAGAAGAGGGTGTCGACGATAGCGGGAAGAAGCGAATGAGGAAGCCCGTGAAAGCAAGGTCGCTGAAATCGCTGATGTGAAGAAATGAAGAAAGAAAGAAAGAAAAAATAGTGGGTAACGAGATATAGTAAGATCGAGGGTTGGGGTTCAATGTCTTTTGTTATATTATTATTATTATTATCGTAATTTGTTGTTCTTGTCTTTTTATTATTTTTATTTTTCGGAGTTGTGTTGGGGGTGGGATATTTAGGGTTATGAAAATAATGATGTAATTTTGGTTTCACATGACGAAGTGTTAGTTCGCGGGTGAGGTTAGTCTTGCCAACGTGACTGTAGGGGTTTTATTCTAGCGGAAAGGAGGTGGACCGTAAAATTTCTGTGTTTGAAAAGGAAAGGGTGTAATGGTAAATTGAACATGTGGATTTTAGAGTAGTTTTTTTTATTTTTCTCAAGGTGGTTCGTTTTTTACTTTGATATTTATTATATCTCGAAGCTTTATCCAGAAGTGGTGGATTGGACTTTATTAATTGGCAGTTATATCCATGCAAAAATATACTGTGGGCCACTCTGGCAGCATATTTTGAAAGTTTTCTTTTTTTTCGGGTGATCTTGATTTTTTTTTTCTTCAAAAAACGGCATTTGCTGATGCTAATATAAAATTTAAATATGTAATTTTTTTTTTGTCTTCCATCAATTTTATATACACCTGCACTTTTACTTCATGAGGTCTCTTGTTGAAAATAAAAGTAACAATAATATTAATATCAATAAAACAATAAATTTGGCCTTTTTCCTTTGGACAATGTTTTATTTATTTATTTATAATATTAGCATTGGCAAGCGTGCCAAAGGATCAAAATGTAATTTGTGAAATTAAAATAACAAACAGTTACACACTAGTATGGCAGAGATTGAACCGGCATGTACTTTGTATGATTTTTTTTTTTTATCATTATGTAACACTAACAACTGTACCAAAAAATTATAATATCTAGCAAAATTCTTATCTATTTAGCATTATTGTCTCGCTTGCAAAAATGTCAAGACAACAATCAATTGTGTCTTTAAGCATGCTAATTAAAAATTCATGTTGAATTAAAATTGACACTTTTTCTTTTTTATTCTTACAAGAGAGTTAATTCTAAACATACCCCTAGTTCATTTCATCTATTTTAAGGGTGATTAGATAAGTCAATATCTTGTTGCGTGTCTAATGAAAATATTATTACATATCTTGTTAATATACGCCGCCTAATGAGATTAAGAAAAAAGGGAACATGAAACTTGATATATCATTAGGTACTTTTTTTTTACGAATATATAATTAAGGATTTATATTTTATATTATTATTTCATGTTTTTTTCTTAAAAATAACATTATTTTGTCAGATTTTCCTTAAAATTGACAAGGAAAATGTAATAATTTTTTTCTAACAAGCTCAAACAATAACGAGAATAAGAAAAATGTAAATCTATCCGATAAAAAATGCATGTAATTTAAAAAAGTTCCTAGAAGAATTGGAAAAAGATTTTACTCCTAAAAGTTGTAATTAATATTGGAAATTGTGTAATTACTTGAGTGTTGAGAACATTTTTGTAGAAATCAATGCAAGTAATTGCTCCTAAAAGTTGTAGTCTCCCCAAATTTTAAACGTATTACAAACTGTCTTGTAATTTTCTTTTTTACTCTGTCTTGTGCATTTGGCTTCAAAAGTTTTCACGGTGTTGAGCTACGGGCATAGTTTTTTATATGATGGCAAGCCTTTCATTTCATCAAGGAATAAAATTTAAATATAGGACTTGATTGAAATAATTTAAGCTCTTTAACCTAGCATTAAGTTACAGTTTAAATACTAAATGGATGTAACTCAGTGTAATTAAGTCTCTAATGAAATATTAGTTTCATAACTTATCTAAAAGATTAAAGTTTGTGAGATACCATAAAAAAAAATCAAAGACTCTAATTATGATGATTATAAAATAAAAAATTACAGTTTGAACAAAGGATGCAATTTGACTAGAGGAATTTGTGAATAGATCTACACATAGTTGTCCTAGTGTGTTCAAATTGTGACACTTGACCTTAAGTGAAGGGTAGAATTATGAAAAGAATGATAATATATAAGTACTTTTATATGTTAAACACTTCATCAATGTCTATTTTTTTAATTACATCATATCACTAAAATATAATTGTCTCTCATCTTTGTTAAATAACATTTAGTGTACATTGAGTATTTTTCTTATTGAAATATGATCGTATCTTGGCTTCCTTGGCTAGCTAGCAGCCTAATCATGATATGGACAATATATTTTTTGCCATATTGTCATATAAAGGGTGTTAAAACTAAGATATAAGCAAAAACTAAGATATTATCCTAAACGATGACCAGTTTGCATTATTTGAAGCTTACTTAGTTTTGTTTATCTTTTGTTTTTTATCACTTGAAATACAAAATTTATATCAAGAAACAGGGGTCATTATCGTTAACACATTCTGATTTAAACTAGATGATAGCAAGTGCCAAGTGCAACCTTATTATTAATTCTACAAGCATTGATAAACGAAATTGATCTCAATCTACAATCTTAATATCATCTCACTTCTAGTTGCAATTACGTTTTTAAATCAGAAAATTTAATATTTTTTCTTCTAGAAAACACTTATCAGTTTCCACTTACAAGTCATATATGCTGAATTTCAAAGCTAGGAGAGATCTTGAACCTGTTTACTTATTTTCTTCTAGAAAACACTTATCAGTTTCCACTTACTTATTCATTATTGTCAAATTTATAGTATTGAAAATAAAATAAAAATAAGTGTTCAATGTTTCCAAAATATATAAACTCCAAAATAATAATTGTATATATATTTATACTTTTAATAGTAGTTTATTATATTTTCAATGCTATAGGTTTGCATGTCTATGTTTTCCTAACTGATTAAAATTTCTGGATGAAAATATGATATATTGTACAAAACACATTATATCTAATATGCTAAGAGAATTTTGTGGAATATGAATAGACATTTGAAGTAAATGTTTTGAAAGAGAGCCTTCATGCAATTCTTGGAGTTGATGTCGTGTGACCAGGAAGCCACAAGTTCATGTCATAGAATAATGTTGTAGCAAAGACAATCGAATTTGAAAAAGCTATCCCAAAAACCGGTCCAAAATGAGATCACAAAAGCACCTTAAAATGCATGAAATCGTACCGGGTAAGAGTAATAATATCATACAAGTTACTCATGTCTTGGTGACCTAACAGAGCAGGGAATGTGTGACAAAGAAAGCATGCCAAAAGTGTGATCAATTTGCAATTGCCAACAAAATGACCAAAGCATTTACCTCAAAAAAAGGATTACCCTGTGCTATAAAGCTTCCCTCATGAGTCATGACAGGGTCTAAGAAAGAGTCAATATTGTAGGCAACATTACCTCTCATTTACAAGAGGTTGATTCCATGACATGAACTTGTGGCTTCCTGGTCACACGACATCAACTCCAAGAATTGCATGAAGGCTCTCTTTCAAAACATTTACTTCAAATGTCTATTCGTATTCCACAAAATTCTCTTAGCATATTAGATATAATGTATTTTGTACAATATATCATATTTTAATCAGTTAGGAAAACATAGACATGCAAACCTATAGCATTGAAAATATAATAAACTACTATTAAAAGTATAAATATATATACAATTATTATTTTGGAGTTTATATATTTTGGAAACATTGAACACTTATTTTTATTTTATTTTCAATACTATAAATTTTTTTTACTTGTATAAATAACTAAACAATCATTCAACTATTTATCTTTCATATGATTTTGCATTCAATTCTTAACGATGTTCATAAAAAAGAAACATATTGAATAACATAAAGCCACTAAATTCAAGCAAAGAAACTCTGCAAACTTTTGTCCCCCATTTTATTATGCTTACTGGTTTTCTAATATATCTCATAATTTTTTATATCAAGCATTTACATACTTGATACTTGAGGTGTGATTAAGTTGACAACTTGAGTAGGTGAATGTTAACTATACCACTATAGTACACGCTTACCAGGGTTTAAAAGTTAAAACCCTTATTAACTTGTCCTAATCTAAGCAATAACATGTCACAAAAGTCCTTGTTCACTAAACTAAAATGAAATCCTCTGTTTTACTACCCAAACAGTGGAAGGAAATGACATGACAAAGGGACAACTGTTGTGTTCTACAAGTTAAACTAAGACTAAAATCTACATTGGGTCCTCCTAACCATGTAAAACTATAATCTGTATTTCCTGATGTTTAATTTGGACATTTGGTCCACATGCTGGTAAATCGAGTTAAGCCGTTAAATGTCTTAAGTGGACTCCATTATTGTTGACATGGCATGTTTAATATGCTATATTAGGTTAACAATTATGTCCTTAATTAAAATCCCTAATTCATTGATCAATTAACTTATATTTTATTCCTTCAAACGAAAACAGGCCGGAACAACATTGCATCGTGTTGTTGCCAGAATGACACATTCTTCTTTCAAAATCCTTTCTTCTTCACCCATCAAACAAATTCATGAAACCAAACTCAAATTTAACAAATCCCAAGTCAAGTGTGTTACCCATCAAAACACTCCATGGTGCTCCATGTTGTTGTCAAATGCTGGTTCCACAAGAAGCCTTCTATTGATGAGCAGGTCCATGGATAGGAGGTAATCACATAGAAGAAAAAGAAAGAGTTCTTCATATAAAGTGATAGGGTGTAGGATTTGAAAAAGTAAACATATTCAATTTAATTGAGTAATCAAAATTCTGAATTTTTAAAGATGAGGAACTAAATGTTTGAACTAAATACGAGATGAACCAAACCATGATGTTACAAAGAAGGGGATCAAATATGAAATGAAGAGGAAATAATGAAGAAAGTAAGAAAAGAAATAAAAAAGAAGGAAAAATTGTTCTACTACACGTAAACGGATGAGATGTTTAGAAAAATAGGAGTTAATAAAAAACTACTCTTTAGTAAGAAAAAAGAAGTTAAACCACATTATTTAAGCAATATTATCAAATATTAGGCACAATTAAAACACATAATATTTATCATTGTTCAAATAATGAAGTATATAAGTTCATCATTATTAATTATTATCACGAAAGCACACACAATAGCAATTTATTGCAACAAAAGTTTCGAAAAAGTCTGAAGATGACAGTAATATTCGTATACTCTTTTCCTTACCTGACATATTACAAGTATGAATATCGGCAGATAAAACATACATGTCAAAATATTCGATACAATATTTAGAAGTCGGATTATCAAACAAACTTTATGATAAAGTATAAATGTTAGTTTAAAACTTGTTATCCTTCTAGACTCCCTATAGACTTATAAATAAATAAATAAAGTGGTTTTTATGTTAAACTTAAATAGGAGTAAATTTAACTAATTTTATCATGTTATCATTTTTAAAATATTTTTTATTTAATTTTAGTTCTATTTTCAATGATATTTTTTTATTTATGATATCAAATTTTAATGAAAATTATTTTAAAAATAATCTTAATTTTTTACTTAAGATTAATAAAATTAAATGATGTGAATTAACTTTTTTAATTAATATAAAATTAGTTATTTTGTTTATATAAGAATTGAGAGCAGTGACCATGATAAATAATTTATTAACCATAGATACTCGTAAAATTGACTTTATTACAAATTATATGCTTTTCAATTTATTGTAAAATCTTTGATGTTAATTGTGTCTTTGATTTTTTCAGTTAACTTTTATATATTGTGTGAGTTACACTCTCTGTCTCTCTCTTTCAACAAAGAAGATAATGAAATTTAAATTTAAAATTTTATACAAATCATCCAAATCTTCGATAACTAAGGCGACTCTAATAAATTATTACTCTCTTTCTTCTTTATATCTTTGATATCAAATTAAATCATAAATTAATTTTGTGATACAATATTTTTAAAGAAAAAATTGACAACCTTTTTAGATTTTTTCATTATATCCTCTTAGTTCTAAGACAATAGCCTATCATGGGTATCAAAGGAATAATTATAAAAAAAAAATCAGGAATAAGCTATATATTTTGTCCTCAACCAAGTTACAAGAACGAACATTGTGACTTTTTATATGTTGGGATTTGGTAATATGACATGAGTTTATTTCGGTTTAACAAGTTGATTTAAGTTTGAGTATTGGATTTATATAATTATAAATATTTGAAGGATGAGTTTTATCATTTATAACTATTTTGTCCAACTAAAATATGATTGTTTCTGGTTGAAGATATTTTTAGTTTTCATAAAAAAATAGTTATATTTATAGCATATATTCTATTTTTTTTTATCAAGCATGTGACTTTGTCATTGAAAAATGCATATTATTTTTTTATTTCATGTTTTAATACGTTCAATTAATTATTAATATTTTCTTGTCAATGTTACTAATAAAATATGCTCCAACAAGTTTTCAAATTTACATAATTTACTTAAAATTGTCTAATTTCTTATATATCTATTTATTTTCTTAATCGAATATTAAATTTCTACATATCATACTTTACCTCTATTAATTAGTTCTATTAAATATCAACTCTTCTAAAAAAAAGTCATATTCATTAATTAAAGTAGGATGCATTCTTTAGATTGCAGCTTAATCTATCTTGATTAAGAGATCTAACTCAGTTGATTGAATAAGATGCGTGAATTATTATAAACCTTTTGATATTATCTTTGATTCTTATGAATAAAAAATATATCCTAATATGTCTTGGTTTTTCTCTTTGAAAATGATGTATGTCATTTAAAAAATATATTTTAAATTTTAAAATTCCATTTAAAAAAAATAAAATTCACATATTTTATTTATAAATTTAAATACCTTGAATGTATTTAATTTAAATTTATAAAACCTTTAATTTATAGTATGTGTGTGTAGATATATATTGTCATATCAAGTTTAGTTATGAAGTAGAGTTTGATGAAAAAAAACGAAAAATGTTTCTTTATTGGACAACCTTGAGTTGTCTATAACACACACAAAAAAAAAAAAGAAATGAGAGATGCATCATTGATTGGTTTGATTGATGGTGTGGTATGATGGAAAAAGAGAGATAAAGAAAAAATAAATATATTAATTGGGTGTTTGAAATTTTTTGATATCCAAATATAATCACTCATAAATGTCTAAAAGATTATGGTACATGTCAAACACAAGCTTGTAAGCACCAGTGATTTGTGACATACCCAATCTAGGCTATTAGGTCAGAATTTCGGGTCATGGCTTCTAAACCAATAAGGAACTAATTGAAATTCAGTTTGGGCACACTAATCCTAACAATCTAAAACTCACAATCTATAAAATTCCTTTTGTGATTTCAAAACTTTGCATAAATATCAAAGGTGAGTTTAATGGTGTGGAATAGAATGAAAGGAAAGATAATCGAGAATAAATATTTGAATTAAAGTAATTTAGTAAGGTGCAACATCCCACACAAAATTTTGAAATTTTGTTTCTCATTTCTTCCTAATTTGAACACAACCAAATCAAGGATTAGTGATTGGAAAAGAAGAAAATTAGGTCACTACATAAGGGATTTGTGTACCTTTTATAATAGAAAACCTACTCATTCACAAGGTTTCAATAGCTAATTGGTTATTCTTTCATAACACGATAACAACCCCTATTTTTGCTATATCAAAGCCAGGCCATAGCCCAACCTATATACATAACTATGGATTCTTCAAGATTAATGGTATGTTTGGTTGAGTAGAAGAGAATGAGAAAAAAAATATTTGAATTAAAATAGCAAAAAATGTCAGACTCACAATAAATAGTAAAAATTTCTCTTCAAATCATCTACTCTTCTTACCAATCAAATCACCCCTAGATGTCCATTTCCAGAAACCCAATATAACAAAATCTATGACCTAACGTTTAATTCAAAATCACACAAGCTACAAAGATATACACCAAGATTAACCATTGTTATAACAAAGGTTAAATTGTGTTAAAAATTCTACAACTAATCTTAATCTATTTCATATATGTAATAGTAAATCCAAATAGAGAATTGAGGAGAATTACCCGATAAAAAGCAAGAGTTTGCATCAACTAATAAGATTTTTCTCTTTCAAAATTAGACTTGAAAGTTTCTTCTCATTTATCTTAAGAAGTTACACCAAATTAAAATAAAGAATTTTTCACCTTCAAATTTGATAAAATCTCTTTCTAAACTAAGAAAAGTTTACTATCTGAGTTGTCTTCAAATATTACTTGTGGTAATAAGATTTATGTTGCACAATAAGATTATTTATTAAGATATATTTAAATTTTTTTAACTTTTTTTTTCTTTCTTGACTATTTGGATTTTCACTTTCAAATTTATAAAATCTCTTATTTGAAATAAATTTTTTTACTGTTTGAATTGCTTCGAATTTTGATTGGGGTGATAAGATTTATGTTTCATAATAGTACAATTTATCAGGAAATTTTTTAAATGTTTTTGAAACTAATTTCTCTCTCTCAACTATTTATTAGGATTTTTAGTTTCAAATATTATGAAAGAATTCAATATGGGTTATTAACTCTCTTTTAATTAATTCTGTAAAAAAAAATTCTCTTTTAATTAGTAGATCCTTTATTGCTACATAAGATTCAAATATTATAAACTAAATTTTTACTCCAATGGTAAATTCCAACTAAGGCTATTAACTTATTAGAGAGTCTCATTTTATCCCTCTATTCACACAATAACTCTCATTTTAATCTATTATTGGATTAAAACTTCAAATTTTATTTTTGGATTAAAGTTTGATCTAGTTTGTTTAGGCTTAAAAAAGATGGTCCAACATGAATAAAAAAAAAGATAAAATGAATCTAAAAAAAGAAGATGGCCTAACACATGAGATTGACATCGAAATAAAGATAATGGATGTGGAAAAAAGAAGATAGATGTAACTTGTAAGAGAGACTATTTTTATTGGCCAAAAACTTTAACTTGCTTTTGGCTTATAAAAAACTTAATTAGTCGCAATATTCAATCACATATCAACGTGCTACTGAATTAAATGTTTTACTAATCAGAATCGGAGTTGTCCATGAAAGAGGAATAAATGACAAACTATATATAACTGCCTTTTCAAGCCAGTATTGTAGCATTCTTGAATGTTCAAAGTTCATCACATCAACAACGTGCAAAATTAGTTTTTTTTTAATTTCTTTATACTTTTACAATTAACTTCACACTTCACCTAAATATCCCCCACTTGTCAGTTGCCACGTGTTTATTCATGGCTAGGCTTAGAGGTAGCAACTTCTTTTCACATTTACTTTCCTATGATTATGATTTATGGGAGTTGGCAGTTCTAATTGAAAGGAGAAAAATGAAATTGCAGTGTCACATTTTGTCTTGAGGACATGAACAACCTAAACAAATACTGCCTATTTTCCGGAGAAAAACGTGACAGATACAAGCTTAAAATTAAGACATGCTCATATGTTGTTTGTTTATTAAGCAGAATCATCTCAAATGTTTGTACCTGCCATGACAAGACAAAACTTTATAGCGTTATAGAGAAAATTAAAAACCTCGTGTGCCAAGAACATGAAAACTAAAAATTTTCTTACGCTGAAAACAAGAGTTGCACACCATTATCCATGAACCCTTATCAAATACCAACTTGTTGGGGAGTTTGCAGACGAAAAAAGAAGGTTGTGGACTGATATTGTAAAACAGTTAATTATTCTAAATCAAATCACAACTTATTATTATGTATGATAAGTTTATTGATTTTGATAATAATTATCTTAAAAGACATATTAAAGATGATTTGTAACTTAATAATAATATAAAACCGTCGTGATCATTAAACTCTTCACACAATTGAGGAGAACATGTAAGACTTAACGGATTATGACAAAAATTAGGTAGATAATCAGATTTTACATCTTAACCTAAAACTTTAAAACAGTAAGTATATGAGCAAATCTTTTATACATCGTGTATTCATTGATCCATTTCATAACAAATGTAAGCTAATACACAACTATCCCATAACATATTTTGGAGTGATTTTCATCCAGTACATCTGAGTCCGCATTAGATCAGATAATTGCTGGAATTTCACTGCATCCCTTTTTCTCTTGCTGAATAGTTTCTTGCCATATATGGCAGCCAGATTGTGATCGAGTGTCCTCTGTACTTGACAACAGCATGTGATCATCAAATTGTAACATGGGATAATAAGAAAATTTCCATCTGTGAAGGGTGGGGTCATTACTGTCTCATAATTTTTAAGGGAATTTGGTGGTAATTGGATTATACAAAGAATCTAGAGTTGTTTGTGATGAAAGTCAATTAGCCAAGCCAATATACTTTGACTCGTTCACTATCTCTGACATTATTTCTTTCTGTAATTTTAAAGCTCAAATATCTATCAAATCGGGGAATCACAAGTGAGGATGGGAATTCCACATTATCAGAAATCTGAACCAAGTCATAATTGTATTGCAGCTGAGTTTCCTCTGTTGATAGAGTTTCGAGCTTAGCTTTTATTAGATATATAAAAAAACATAATTTAAATTTTATGCATCATCGGATGAGCTTAAGAAAAATCAAGTTACTCAAACCAAATAAATATAGGATTTTTTTTTTTTTTGTATAACATGTTATTGATACAGAGCGTCTACCAGTTTCGTTGATGACTAATATTCATGAAAAAACCTTATTAACCATCTATATAGTGGAATTCTTTTCTAATTATATTTTTTTTATCCACACAAGATTTGAATTTAAGACTTTACTTAAAAGGAGTCGAGCCTAGTACCACTCAACACCAACAAATTATTGGTAAAAGAACGTTTCTGTCAAAAGTCTAGCTATGCCGGAAACAATAAAATATTGTTAGGTTAGTTAATCACATATATTGATACTATTCAACAATAATCAAACATGTTTATGAGAGGAAGAAAGGAAACAACAACCTTTTGATGTGGTAGTTAGGAAAGAGCAATTCTCACTTTCTTTCAAATCAAACCGGCACTGGTAAACATCATCTTCAGCTTCAGCCAACTTCACACTTGATGTCTTGGTCATTTCTTCATCATAAAACTTACCCTTGTAGTCCCATTGGATAGCATCAATAAAAAAGTTAACAGAGCAATATAGAAATAAAAGGGGCCACTATAAGGATTCGGGATAAGAATGTAAGATCAAAGAAAGTAGTAATTGAAGCTTCCTTTATTTCTGCTTTGCCTGTGTTGTGTGTTTGCTATTTTAAGGAACTTTCAGTATAGTAAGTGAAATTCTTCATTTAATTGCCAAAAAGAAAAATCCCTTTTAGTTTGATAGGCCAAATTGGCATAGGGTCCTCTCCACCCCAACCTCTTTATTATTGGTAATAATGAGAAACCACATATCTTTCTACAAGAAGCCTTTTAATTTGGAATTTGAAGAGAGGAATTAGCCAAGTATTTGGAAGATTAGTAGAGTAATGAAATAAGAGTTACTATTGAAAGAACTTTAAAAGGAGAATTTATTATAAGAAAGAATACAATGTAAGGCTAAAATTGTTGTGAGAGATATTGAGAGGAGCTTATTGGCTTAACTGAGGTGTTGAGAGGCTTATTTATAGGTAAGTCAACTGTCCAAATGTGTGGTGAAAAATGTTACTTCTAAGATTTTTGAGAATTCATTTATTACTCTATAGATACATTCACATCTTGTAAAACATGTGACTGAATCTAGAAAAATCTATATCTTATAAAACATGTGACTAAACATGTGATTAATTTAATCTAGATATTCCTTATCTGAAAATATGCATCACATTTAACAAAGCCTTGAAATTGACGAAAGATTTTTTACGGAAGAAGGATCAGACAGATTGTATTCGCTAGCACCAATGCTGTTGTAGGAACCAATTTTGTATTATTGACCTTTCTTCACAGAGAAATAAGGAATCCATATTCAGTGACCCCAAAAGCAATAAGACCGCAAAGTGTTTGACATAATGGACTTCTCAACATGCTATGTGTGAGAGAAACTACCCTCCCCCTTTCTTTATTTTTGGTTTTCAATTCTAGGCTACAATTTTTAAGATCAATTAGAGTCACTTAAAGATTTATGCACAGTGTGATCAGTTGGTAGTGACTTGCGTTATATCCATTTATAAAAATATATATAGTTTTTGTTTTGTATCCATGGATTAAAGGGGTGAAGATCAAACTGTAAGAGAGATAAAAGAACTTATTGATACTCATGTGATAACATATTGGATTGATCGAAAAAATGTACAATACAGAGTGAAGATTACTCTTATTCAAAGAGCATCTTATACCTAACTAACTTTTCAACTAAATTTTTAATTTTCTATAACCTCAACGGAAAAAAAAAATCTTAAGCTGGTTAGTGAGGAATCCCTTTTTGGCTTAATTGCATTTTTAGGTCTTATTTAGTCTGTGTAATTTTAGTCTTTTAAGTTTTTTTTTTAATTAAGCAAAGCTGGCTCTATAATCTAAAATCCTTTATTCTCATTTTCTATCCAAAAATTTGTAAATTTATGATGAATTATTTGGGATTTAAAATAATTTTAAAATATTAGAAATAAAAAATTTAATGAAGTTATTTGAAATAGATGGGCTTGAGCTTGCTCGTCATTCTAATGGACTATTAGTAGCACTCGTCGTACAGAAAGCCCAAGTTTGATAGTGATAAATATTTACTGCAATTACAAGATTAAGAACTTCAACAAAAACCAATTTCATTAGCATTACTATTACCTACACAATTCTTAAATTCTGTTATAAAAATAAATCCTAACTTCTGCTAAGAAGTGCAGAAATAAAGTTTAAATAAGCTAAGCATAAGGGAGGGATCGCACACCAAAGCTAAAAAATCTGTTATACGCTTAAATTTTCTTGTAACACCTAAACTTTCTAGTTCCTCTTTGAACTCGAACGCAATTACTTTCAATTTTGAATTATCGCGTTATTTTTTTTTACTACTTATTGTTCACAAAATAATTAAGATATTTCTTAAAAGTGGTTATCACGCATCCTTTTAGAAATATTTCAACACCATGATACAAAGATTTTATGTTAGTCCGTCCAATCTCAACCTTACTAATAACTAATAATCTCATATCCAAATAAAACACTAGTAGACAGCACTTGTTTTTGTGTTCCTAATTCAAGTAATTTAGAGATAAGAATCGTGACATGCCTTGATTTTGAAATGGGATAACTTATTCCATTAAACTTTGGTCACCAAGTAAGAATTCAAACCTTTATAACTAAACCTTGTTCTACTTATGAAATAGCAATTAACTTAAAAAAAAACTTAATGAATAGCAATATTACTGAGGGAGTTAGAGAGACAAAAGTGTACCAATGCATAACCTCGTAAATTCTGGAGCATTTTTGCTTTTCATAGCATTCATTCATTTAAATGCTCACGAGAAGTGTTCTGGGCCTCCAAGTAAGGCCTTTTGTAGTTTTATTCACATAATTTCTTACATTTAGTTCTCGTGTTTATCTTGACCGAATAAATAATAGTATGTTTGGATGAAGTGATTTAATAAGAGAATTTATTTTTTAAGAAATTTAAAATGATTCATGATAAAATAAATTATTTGGATAGAGTATTTGAAAGGAGATTTAATTTTTATTATTTTTATAAATCATTTTGATTGATTAAGACAGTGAGATTTAAAATTTTCTAAAAAATATAAAATTTGAAATTCTTTTTTTTTGAGATACTTACTCTAATTCACGTTCTTGCTCGTGACTCTTTCTCTCTCAACATTCATAATTACTGGTAATCAAAGTTTTTATGATCGATATTGACATAAGTTGTTTTTCACTGACGTTGACCGAGATTTTTTCGGTTAGAATTTTTTTGTATAATGTCAACCAAATCTATTTTTTGTCGATATTGGCTAAGATTTTTTTTAGATGATGTTGGTTAGGGTTATTTTCTCATTGACGCCAGTCATGAGAAATTTTTGCTAACGTCGACCAAGGATTTTTTTGGTTGTTGTCATCCACGTTTTTCAGTTGATGTTGACCAATAATTTTTTTTGCCGACATTGGCTAGACTTTTTCTACTGACATCGGTGATGACTAACTTTTGAGTAGACACTTGTTAGGGTTTTTCAGTCGACATCAGCTAGGTTTTTCTAGCCAACATTCGTCAAAGCTATTTTTTAGTCAATATCGGCTAGGATTATTTTTTAGCCGATGTTAGCTAGGGTGTTTTGGCTGATGTCAACTAGATTTTTTTAGCCGACGTCAGTTAGGATTTTTTTGTTGACATTGACTAGGATTTTCTGGTTGACATCAGCCATAACTATTTCTTAACCACATTAGCTAGGTTTTTTGATTGATGTTGACTAGGAATTTTTCTACTGACACCAGCTAGGTATTTTTGACCGACATCGGGCATGACTATTTTTAGTTGACATTGACTAGGTTTTTACAGTCGATATCCACTAGAGTTTTTTCGGTCAACATCGGTCAAAGCTATTTTTTAGCCAACATCAGTCAAGGTTATTTTATAGTCGATGTTGGGTAGGGTTTTTTGTTCAACATTGGTCAGGGTTATTTTTTAGCCAACTTCGACTAGGGATTTTTCAACCAACGTTGACCAATGATGTTTTTCAGCTGACATCGGATAGGTTCTATTGGTCGGCATCGACCAAGCTATTTTTTAGCTGATATTGGATAGATTTTTTTATCAACGCCTGCTAGGATTTTTTTTGGCCAACATTGACTAAAAATAGTCTTGGTCAATGTTGTTTGAAAAGATTCTAGCCAATGTTGGTAAAAAAATCTAACCAATATCGATTGAAAAATAGACTCAACCAACGTTAGTAAAAAAATAGCTCCGACTGACGTCAGCTAACAAATATTCTCGGCTACTTTGACAAAAAAAAAAAACTCTATTTGATGTTGATCGAAAAATAGCCTTGGTTGATGTCGGTTTAAAAATATTACTGGTTGTAGTCAAACAAAACAACCCTAGTTAAAATTATTAATATTTTATATTTATAAATTATTAAAAATTAAAAATAATTTTTAATTAATATTTCATAATTAGATTGTGCTTATTTTCTATAAAGTTTAATATTAAAATTTCATATATTTAAATTATAAAATTAAAATTTTGGATATGGAAGAAATTGAATTGTCCTATCCAAACAAAACATTTGAAAAATAAAGAAAATTAAAATTAAAACAATTCAAATTTTAGACATTTTAAATTCGTTGAAATTTTGAAATTCATTATTGAAAAATAACGTAAAAGTTCTCTTGTTTATGAGATTCTTGATAATTGCTCATTGAGAGGCACCAATCAGAAGGTTACAAGGCATGCTCCTGGGACAAGGATTCAGAGTAAGAGACGAAGAAATTGACAAATGTGAAGTAAATAACGTGTTTAAGATAAAATGGGAGGCGATTATGAATTAGTAGTTAAGATTAGATGAGTCAAGCATTAATTTCAGTTCATGAGATTTATTTGATAGTTTCTAAAAAATGAAACACACTAATCATTTTCCATTTGATTGTATTTTTGTTCGGTGATATTAATTTAATTCCCAAAGTAACGCAGTCAACTAGCTGACCAATGACCAGCACAGAAGAAGTTGTTCCCATTGTTTGTGTCCATTGTGGACGCCATCTATCTTCACTAGTTTATTGCTTTTATGATGGACTTTGAACAAATTCTTTACGCATTCATTTTGGTTTCTTCTGGGGCACCTCCACTCACTGCTTACCGTTTTACCATTCTTATCCACATAAACGGCATTTATCACTTTCCTTTAAACTACGTCATATGTAGAGCCCAGATTACTGCTCCATTCAGACTGTAGAAAATTATATTCATTAATTAATAGAATAATACCATTTGCTTGTTCTTTAATATTTTCCACATATTTCGTGAAGAAAATGAGTGTGTTGATCGCCTTGTAAACCTTGGTGTGATTTCGAAAGGTTTAACATGGTTAGATACTATTTCAAATTTTGTCAGAATCCTTTAGCAGGGTAGATATGGATTACCAAATTATAGATTTGGTTGATTTATTTCTTGTTCTAGCTCTTGTTTTTCAGACTTTTATTGTACTTTTCCATTTTTTTTAATTATAATATTTGGCTTGTGGCAGATGAGAGGTTGAACGGATTTCAATGTTGTTGGGATGCCAAGTGTTAGCTTTGATGTTCGTCTTAAACAAGTATCATGTTGCATGTATCAAATTTTTTTTATAAACAATACAAAATATTATCTATTAATCACACTACTTTTCTATCCCTAAATATATCAATATGAATGTTTTCAAATAATTAAAGCTTATTTTTATACAGGGTAATGCGTGAGCTGAATCTTCCCACTCGCTCGTGCACAACCAACAATGGTTTTACATTTTAAACAAAATTAAATTTATAAGAAAATAATTACTATTTTTAATTAATGCTATCTTTGTAATCATGTTAAAATCATGACGTCACCATAATTTTCCACCACTATAACGTAATTTTAAAATCACCATGTTTTTCAACATGATTTACCTCCATTCAAAATATGCTATAAATTTGTCTAAACAGCTATAGCCTTTTTGACACTTTACTTCTAGACAATCTAACACTTTCCTATTATATTAGTCACTACGAGACAAAAATGTTACAAAAATGGAACAAGATACAAGTTCCTCTTCAAAACACATGTATACTAGAAAAAGAGGAATCTACACAATCTAGGTGGCATTCAAACTGAAATAATTACATAAGAGGCTAAAATTTGTAATTTTCCCGTTAAAGTAGAGATAAAAAGGAAAAGAGAAGCTCACCACCAACTGCAAGTATAATTAATTCCTTTTAAAACATCATATGCCGAAAGCTATTCCTTCCCTTTTAAATACTTGTAAGCTAAGGTAAGTAAGTACCACCAATAAAAGAATGGATCACCCATGAAAAAATATTTCACTTTACCATTTATTTTAAAAATATAAATTTAATTACTCATTTGATCCTTATAAAAATTAAAATACAAATTATAAGAATTAAAAATATAAACTAAAAAATTAAAATATAAATTATAAGAACTAAAAAAATCATTAAATTAAAAAATAATAATCCTAAAAATATGAATGAAATCAGTAATTTAACTAAAAATATATTATTATTTTAAAGCAATATTCGGTGACCCCAAAAAGCCACACTAAACAGAGGACATTTTTTCCCAAGAGAATCACATTTCAATTATAATAGTAGTAATAATCATTAAAATAATAACTTAATCCTCTACTGACAACCGTGGTTCACAAATTCTATTCAATGATTCACAAGCCACCGTAGTAGTGGATGAAATTCGGATAACACCACTATCAATAATAATAGTAACTAAAAAGTGTGTCCATTATGCAATGGCTCAAAATTTTCATTTTTTCTTTTATTTTCGGTTTTGTTATATACAATTCGCTTTCATGATTGATGATGAGAAGTTCAGAAAGAAGAAGTGTAATCGGTGTAAAACTCGTTAACCCCAGAAGCAGCCCAGAGGCGTTGATTATAATCATCAAGCATATCATCTGGCACAAAGGGGGTCCTACAGAGAGGGCAAGTTTTCTGATCGTGGTCGATCCAACGGTCCACGCAGGTACGGTGGAAAATGTGCTTGCAGTTGCGCATGCACCGAATCTCCTCCTCCTCGGAGAACTCGAACAGGCAAACCGCGCAGGCGCAGCCGTTTTGTCGGGCGGCAATGTCGGAGTCTCCGAACTTGGCGACGGGCAGAAGGTCCCGGATCAGGAGCGCCGACACGGAGGGGGGGCGTGCCTCCGCCGTGTCTGAGGGGCGGGGGTCCGGCCAAGCGACCTCGGTTTCGAAGAAGTCGGAGAGTCCGAGGAGGTGGAAGAGGAAGAATACGAGGTTTCGGAGGAGGCCGAGGAGGGCCAGCGTGTGCAGGAACGGGTTCGGGAAGAACACCTCCACGTAACCGACCGGAAAACCCATCGGAAAATAAATAGGAGGCACGGTTTTGTTTTGGGGTCTTAGAGAGAGGCGAGGAAGAGAAGCTTCGATTTTGGGCAGCGAGCGAGGAATATATAGGCACGGCTTGTTTATAAAACACTTCAAAATACATTATATATAGTCCATAGAGCAATTATTAAAGCCCCTTTAACAAGGATACAATGACATGAATTAATAAAGAGAAAAAATATATTTATACACGTAAGGTAATTACACAAGCATATATTTTTTTAATCATTACTTTCATCTTCATTATAGAATATGTTAGTTTAGTATTTGATGGATTGTGAATATAATGTTTCAAAACATATAAAGGGGTATAGCATTATCAAAAAGGGTGAGTTATGTGTAATTGGATAAAAGCTCTCTTGCTGTAATTTGTTTATTTATTTATTTTTATTAAACTTTTGGTTATATGATGTTTAATTATAGTTAAAGCTCATAAATTTTGATTTATTGGATCAATTATAAAACTAATTTTTAATCTAGAAGTCATAATTATAATTTCATTCCTTTCCATCGATATATTTTATGAGAACTAAATTTAAATTTTTTTTTTCACAAACTTAACAAATATTGTCAACATATTACCAACTAAGTTACATTGGTTTTATATAGAGAGTATTCTCAACTAAATTAAAAAATAATATCTCAAAAAGTAATAATATTAATTTAAGAAGTTGAGTGTGTATGCTTAAATTTTAGTTAGGAAATTTCAAAAGTATTTTATTTTAAAATAATATTTTTTTTAATTTTATATTGTGAATTAGAATTTAAAGCCGTGTACTGAAATTTATTGAAGTATTTTTCCAAATTTTATCCAAACATTATGTGATCTTTATTAATAAATATTCTTTCATGTATACAAACTCCCAAACTCATATATCAAATTTCTTTTTCTTTTTTAATAACAGAGATCAAATTTTTAATTATATATTTAAGAAATAAAATTATATGTGAGTCATATTATAACATTATTTTAAGAAGAAACGATTAGTTCTCGTCAGTATAAAAATGTTTAAACAATTATTCAATCATAATTTATTATATATAATAAAATTATTAATTTTTAAAATAATTATGTTAAATAACTATCATAAACAAGGTAAAATAGTTTATATTATCATAGACCTTAAACTCTTAATTTTATTCAATTATTTTTTATTATATAGAAAACATATATAAAAGTGTAACCTTGGTTTTTGTATAAAAAATTACTTTTATTATTTAAAATCAATCCTTAAACATAAATAATCAATAACATCCTAAAAATGTGTTGATAGTCTTCTTCTGGATCAAATAAAAGTGTGACCCGACTTTTTTTTTTTGAATTAAAAACTAAACTGAACTGATGTTGAACCATAGGTTAGGTTTGGTGAGAGTAAATTTAATAAAAGACTAAGTATACGATTTACTCTGTCTTTCACAAATTTTGTGTGTAATACAATTTGAAAAAACTGCCAACTGCTTTTAATAAGGAATTGAAAGACTGAAGAAGTAGTGGGTTCTTGATCACCATCATCATCTGTCTGATTTAATTATCCATTCTAGTCGTAGATTCATAATTGGCTTTATATAAGAGTTATAAAGGACAAGACGATGATTATGGAAAACATAAATAATTCGTATCCAATCCCTAAATATTTGATACATATGTCGTAAGTGACTTTATCAAAATACATCTCATTCGTTAATCTGAATAATAAAAAATAATGAAGTTAAACATGCTTTAACTTAAAGCCATGATTAAATAAACTACTTATGATATTAAAATAATTATAAAATCTAGCTAACTATTTTCTTAAATACATGTTAAGAAATCTATAAATAATTTTTTTATTGGAAATTAAAGTAAGAATGTATGGAAAATCGTTATGAAAATGTTTTGATAACATTTTTTTTAAGTTTTCTATTTTTTATTCTTTCATCAATGTTAAAATAATACTTATTAATATTATCGATAATTATATTTAATATACTCACTAAAAATTATTGTTGATAATATTAATTTATATTTTTTTAAGTTTAATTATTCATTTAGTCTTTATAATTTTTAAATTTATATCTTTTAGTTTATATAATTAAAAATGAATTTTTTAGTCAAAGTGAATTTTTTTAGTATTTGACTTTTATATTTTAATTTTCAAAAAGTTCTTGTTGTTAATTTTTTTTAACTACGGTAGTTAAACTTTTTTAACAGCAGCGATCTTTTAAAAATTAAAATTTAAACTTCAGGAATTAAAAAATTTATATAAAAACTAAAATAGATAAATTTAAAAATTATATAGATTAAATGAGTAATTAAACCTATTTTTTATTTATTAATATGAGGGATCCCATTTTAAAAAGCTGGAAGACCTTCTGCTATATATGGTTGAAATTAAAATGGCGCAAAGGAAAAGGAACCCAATAATAAGGTGTCATTTTACCTCAACAAAATATATATGTTTTCTGCAACTGCTGGGAAAGGTATATTTTCATTTTAGTCCTTAATAATTTATCTTGTTGTTTGAGGCCTTATAGTGTCATAATTTTGTAATATTTCCCATGAAGTAAAACTTTTTCCAAATAAGCTAGAGAACGTTGAACCCTATAACCCAACGTAATTGAGAAAAGTCAAAGCGACATATATATTACAAATTCACCGTATACACCTCACCGATCCAAGCTAAGAAATGGATTTCATATATTTTAAAAACTAACTACTCAAGAAATTCTAATTTGAGAATAAATTTCAAAGCAAGTTGTTAACCATTTTTTTTTCTTCATCTAATAAAGCCTACACCATTCATGAAAAATTGCTAGGATCAATGCTCTCCGTAATATATACATGCTACAAGCCTAAAGAATCGTCGCATAGCCATTTGAATGTTCTTCCAAATAGTAGCTTCCAACTAGTAGGTTAAAGTGGCGTAGAATGCTCAATGCTACAACCAATAGTGACAAAACTCGAAAAACCCTTTGATCAGTTGGCAACATTTTAATTCCATTGCCCAAAGGTTAAACTTTATATAGTCATACTAACAATTGATTACTAGAATGTAGATGAAAACATAAGTCAAAGCGACACGCGTAGATGGAACATGTAGGGTAATATTTCAATGATAAGAAAAGAATCACTTTTATTTAAATTTATTTTCACACCTCTTTCATTCCTTTAAATCAAACCCGTCCTAAGTGACATTGTCACAGGACATCAAAGTCCCTCTCCTGAAATGAGCAATGGCTCATATCCGAATGGGAATAGTTTTAGACATGCTGTGAAGATAGTGCTTTCCTTTTCAAGTGGAGGTAACAATCATACGCCTTTCTTTTTGTCTTATCCAAATCAATGATCATCAAAGTTAAGGAGGCACAAGGATTTCATTTTCAATTTGTAAAAGCGTTGGAGTAACGAATGGAATGGAAATCGAGGGTGAACGAAGATTGGCAAGAAGAAAGAGTCGAAGAAATGAGGTTATAGTTGAAAGGTTTCCACTTTCCACCCACAAAGATATAATGTATGTTTGGGATGTTATTTGAACCCTTCCAAAAGTATGAGAGTAAAAGACATATTAGAGTTCTTTCTTGCGAAACGATAATCCAAACATAATTATAGTGTAAGGATTATTTGGGGTAAGGTTATTTTAGTTTAATTATAGTTTAATTTTGTTATTATAATAATTCTATTAAGTTTGAATATAATTGTCTATAGCAAAAGATACACATCTAAAAGAAAGTTGTATAAATTGTTGACTAAATCTTCGTTTAATGCTTCTTGGCGCCCACGGGAAAGTTATCATCCATGTTGAATTAGTTTTGATTGAGGGAAGTAGTAGAATACGATTTTACATTTACTTATAAATTCCGTCATTTTCCGCAAATAATCTGTTTACTTAAGGATTAAAACTCAATTTTGAAAAGTCATACTCTAAGATTCAACTCCTTCATCAATCTAATCCCATCATTATAAAAGTTGCTCTGGCAACAGATAAATTTTGATGGTCCATTAGTGGGTAAAGTATATCGTGGTCCCCCCTCAAGTAAACACTACCTCATGAGCATAATTACTATAAGCAAAACATAAGAAATTTTAGATCTTTAATTCTAATATTCGTCATATATTGCCTTGCTTGTGTATTTGTCAACCTACCTGAAATGCGGGTTATGAAATGATCAGATAACTTCTTCAGTTTTTTTTTTTTTTGTGTTTTGAGTTTTTTTTTTCAATTTCTCTCACCATGATCACTTCATAGTTCACACACATTACACCAATGTTTATTTGACATTTTCAACTCTATTAATTTAATATTCTTAATTTTATATCTTACTCCGACTTTGATCTTACAAATGTCTAAAAATTGTATATTTAGCTTCTTTCTCTGTATTTTATTAACACATGATTCAAGCCCATTTCTAGTTTTTGAGTTTTGTGTTATTTTTTTAAACTATATATAAAAAATTTTGAGCGAGGTTAAATTAAAATTTTGATCGGTACATGGTATATATGTTTTTCTTTGTGTTTAATCTTCAAATGATTTTCTGTAAAAAAAATCTTCAAATGTTTTTTTTTTTTTACTTTTTTTACATGAGAAAACATTTATAAATGTAATTGAAATTTTTATACTGTTAATTAGATTTTATTAAGTTGTAAGGACATGATTTCATATAGGACAAAATGTTAGCCCACTCAATAACATTTAATGTTTCTATTATTAATTTTATTAAATAATGATTTAATAATCAATTTTTTCTTTCACGTTATTAACTAATAGATATTTTAACATATAAAATCATAATAAAAAACTAGAATAATTAAACACTAGTGACTAGGGACTAAAATATTTTTTCATAATTTAAGAGACCAAACCGATTGATAATAATAATAATAATAATAATAATAATAATAATAATAATAATAATAATAATAATAATAATAATAATAATAAATATTAATTATGTATTACCATAATGTTTATTATTTTCCTTAGGTAGTATCTGTTTATTATAGTAGTTCACTTCAATGTTAGAAAATCATGAAAACTGAAATGACATATATACTGCCGGAGTATTTTCAGTTAAAAAAAAAAAAACTGTTTTTTAAAATACTAAGATTTATTTAAAAGTATAACTTGTTAGGACTTAGTTGTGTAAAACATAGTAATTCAGGAGTGATTAAAAACAAATGCCAAAATACGATTTGATCGAAGGAAATAATAGCAGAAGGCTAGCTAGTTAATTTATTATTTAGATGCAAAATTGTATTAGTATACTACTTTTACTAGTATATAAGTATAAGTACCACTACTATTAAATTTAATTAGCTAATGATTGTGTTTGCACCTTGTCACTTTTCTCTGTGTTGATATAAATATGGCAAATGTCAAATGATTCATAGTAATCTAGTTAAAAATTTAAAATAATATTTAGTAGAAAATTACTGTATTACATAAAAAATAATACGATTTAATAGTATTAGTTTTAATTAATTAAAAATGTTAAGATAAGGTATATTAAATAATTTTTAATCAATATCTTATTTAAATGACTTAAAAAGTCGGATTTAACAATAAAAACAATAAATTTGTGCTGAAAACAAGGATTAAAGGTCCACATTGGTCTGTCGATGGCAAGCATAGCTAACTTCGAGAAGTTGGAAACTTTTCCCCGTATCTCATCTCATTCACGGTTATAGACTTATAGCTAAAGGTCTAAGCATAGCTCAATAATAATAACAATAAAAAAGGTATAAGCATAGCTCTATAATTAATTGCACTAATTCGTGTTGGTAATAATTCAGGTTAATTTTGATCCTTCATGAGTTCATGTAGTGTAAAAGAAGTTTAAAGTATTGTTCAATTATAAATTATTATATATAATAAAATTATTAATTTTTATAATATTTACTTTAAAAATTTCTACATTTTTAGGATATTTTTTAATTAATTGATAGTGTAAAAATCCATATATTAAAGGATATCAAAATTAAACTCATAAAAAATGTCAGTATATTTAAATGTAAAAGCACATTGTCCATTTTGAAATTGGGTGGTTTAACTTATATATTAAGCTTCGTCGTACAAGTTGTGTCAAAAGCTTGAATGAATTAGGAGAAATCTATTGTGCCTTTTCCTGTTTAATTATTATTTCGATTTCTCGCATCTTTCTCGTGTATGTTATTGACTAGTGTTGTGCTTATGTTTAATTAACTTTTATTTGCAATCGATGAGAATTGAAGTTGTAATATAGAGTTTTTCAATTTACTCTTTAAAAAAAATTGAATGTGCCTTTTGATATGGTGAATGCGATATTATTTTAGATGAGCAGTATAAATGTCACCCTTTGTGTTGTGCCTTTTCCTCGTCTCACCACAATACGATGCAGTTATGCAAATAGTATTTATTCCCCTCCTCAAGAACTAAAAAGTAGAAAAACATGCAAAAAAAAAAAGTTACCTATTATAGAACTTTTAGTCACCTCTAACATTAAACAACATCTCCGGTAACCTATGAAGCACAGACACTCTAGTTCTTTGTCGTGTCCGGTGTTCGACACGCGTCTGTGTCAGTGTTTGACACTGACACGACACCCGTACTACGTTCTATATTTTGAACATTACAGATGTTCACGTGTCCGTATCCGTACCGTGTGCGGTGTCCGTGTCGATATTGGTGTTTCATAGCCGGTAACACGATCATGATCCCATTAAATCTAAAAGTGACAACAAGGTCATACATAACATTGCTTCACTTTAACAAGAAGTGGGGTTAAAACCACACAGTCTTACACTGAAATGGTTAATTATTTCAATAAAGAAAAAAAGTAAAGGTGGACAAAATTTCCATGCAGATGTGGGTTTGACATTGAAACTTGGCCTACCCAATGTTCGTGAAGTGTCGTCGGAAATAATGGCATAAAGCACTATTGAGAATGTGAAAAGAAAGATTGAGATAAAAGTGGGGATTAAACAATGCACCACAGAGGGAGGGGGAGTGGGCCCAAGTGAAGCAAGGTGGGCCAGGCCCACTCGAAAGTCCATGACAAGGATGGTGGAAATAGAAAAGGAATCAAAAGGTCCATAAGGGTAGGTCAGTGGGGGAGGAGAAAAGAGACAGGCAAAAAATATGGACCGTCGGTGATGAGAACCCTAGCCAACCAACACAGCATCATGGCTGGGTTAGGAGGCCATGACCATGACCCTCATGATAAAAATGGAAGTGGCAGAAAGGGCTGAACCATGCATCATACAAGAAAGCATGTATATCTAACATTTGGCGGTTTGATTCGAATGCAAAGTTTTGGCTTTGCTTAGCTAAACCAAGACACCAATGAGGCAATGATCCAAGTGCAGTGTCACTACCAATCATTTTATGGAAGCACTTTAGGGTATGGGATACGGGTAGATAACCTAAGCATAGAATGTTAATCATTAGCCTTTATTTTCACCTCACATTTTTGTTAGTTGAATTTTAAAATAGAATCTTGAAAGGTATTAAATGTTATATGTTTTAAATTTGCTTAGAAGACGATTTAGTTCAAGATAGCTCAAAGCCATTGAATATCAAGTTTATCCCTAGATTATGTTTTGTTTTTTTTTTATAATAGTCTCATTGAAATTAGAACTTATGGTGACCTCAACTGATAATGGATATTAATATCTTGCAGGATTAATTAGTTTATGGACTTGACTGAAAAATATCCTAAGTTCACACAGAAAAATCTTTTATAGAAAAGATTATAGTATTTGGGTTATTGTACTTCCCTATATCAAGAAAGTTTCCTAATTTTTCAAAAACATTTTTTATCCAATATTTTGCAAACATCACGTTTTCTTTCATGCAATCTTGTTCACAGATAATGCAAAAATAGTGGACGTGTTAGTCAAGTACAATATAGAAGTGTTTTCACCAATAGATGAAGAAATTGATGGTGAACATGAAGAAAAACAACTACCGTTACTAGGGATGAAAAATGATTTAAGAGAGACATAGTTTGATGGATTTGGAGACCTTATTTAGGACTGATATTAACATCAGGGAAAAGAGTGCAATGGATTATAATGGGTTTTATCTTCAATGCTTCAATGCGTTGTACGGAAAGGGTAGCAAAGAACAAAGGTATGTGTGATTGGGAAGAGTTTAATTTATTTTAGCACAAGCTTCAAATGACCAAGTATGCGGAGTTCAAAACAAAGCCATGTTTGTCTACATTTGTATTATGTCTTTTTCCTAGTGAACTTGCCTCTACCTATAAGGGATTAGCTAGTCTTAAATTATATTAGATTTTAAATTCATGCATCGATTCAATTAAATTATATTTTTTATATAGTTGTATTTATTATTATTGTAAAACATAAATGTACATAATAAAATTAATTTTAAAATACTTAATAGCATATTAAATATAATCACAATAAAATTAATAAAGATGATTAATTGTATTTTTAATTAAGCAGATGTTGAATAATCAAATTATTTCTTTATGATATTATAAAATGATTAATTATATTTATAAAAATGACAATATATATTTTAATTAATTATATTTAATACATCAAAATAAATATATACACAAAATGAACATACATAAATTAGTCTTGGTATTTTAAGGACTGATTTGTGTAGATATATACACATTGAAAAGGACTAAGACAAAGAAGAACAATGCTTTTCATTTTCAAGCTGTTGGATGTCTCATTCAGATTATGGAGTTATAGTTGATATATTTTCACACATTAGTCTAAGACATACAAAAATTAGTCTAAGCTATAGTTGATATCTTTTTACAAATGTTCTTAAGCACTTTGCACAAATTTTGCTACATAAAATGAAAGTTGGTCATAAGTATCTACAATTTATTTTGTCTCTACAAACTATCAAGAAAGGTTTGTCATTTTAAGTAAAAAATATAAAATAAATTGATAATACGAAAATATACATAAAATACTGAAAAATAGCATATCCAAATATATAAGTTAGAGAGAAAAAGTAGTATTTAAACTTCAATTTATTTTTTGGTTCCTCAACAATAGATTATTAGCTGAACTTCATATATACTCCCAAAGCCTCTTAATATTTTTCTATCCAATCTGATAAAAATGCTTCATGTGGATGCATGTAAATCAGAATATGAATAAATAATCATACAACCTTGGATAATACAGACATAAAAGAAACCACACGCTCCCAGTATATGCTAAAATTGTCATGTATACCCGTTATTGAAATGACCAAAACAACAAATCAAATAACTTAAAACAAAGAACAGTGGAAAGGACATAAAAAGGCAAACAAGAAAAAATCCAAAGAAATTAGCTAATGTGTTTTGCACTTAAAATCAATCAAAGAGAAAAGAGAAAGGAAAATAAAAGAAAAACCAACCTAAAAAAAGTGAAAAAGAGGATCACAAATTTCATAAACAAGAAGAGAAAAATAAATATCCAATATTATTAATTTTGGATATTAATAATGTCGTCACCTCTCAAATCAACCCTCAGGACCAAGGTCTATGCATGGTTAATTTAAAGGAAAATGTTAAGAATATATTCTCTATTATTAATTGAAATTTATTTAAAATTATAATAAAGTGTGGGTCTTAAGTTTTATTTAATAATTTTTAATAAATAAAAGATAATGTATTAAGAAAAGTTTATTACCAACACTTCTCTAATTTAAATAGGGAAAGGAATGGTGAGTTGTGTCTTCTTTATATACTTTCTCCTCTCTCTAAAGAAAGCCAACCTATACAAGATTGTTATTCTATTTGAAACCATCTATTTATGTTGATTGAATTATTTGACAAGTTTTAAGTTTTAGGTCTTTTGATTTGTGCGTATTGAAAAAGTAGACATGAGATCTACATCCTCAAGCAATGACGGTACTACAACAAAAGTATTATAACTATGTTAGGTAAAACATTTTAATTAGTTTTTAGTTTTTTTATCAGGTGAAAAAATTATTTGATTGTTTGATAAATAATTTTTTATTAATTTTTTTAATGTTTTGTTAATCTTATTTGAAATAATATTTTTTAAAATATTAACTTTTAAGTTTTAGTTTTTTTTTTATTTTTAACTTCAATATATTTATTCAATTTTTTAGTTATTCTTTTTAAATAAATTATTTTTTATCATTTTAAAATTTTTAACTACTTTTACGGTTAATTTTATTAAATATTTATAATTTAATAAATTAATTTTATAAAATACTTATAATTTAATAAATTAATTTTTTAACTTTTAACTTCTAACTAACTTTTGATTAGTTTCCTCTAAAATAACATATATACCACAAAGAAAATGGGATAACACAAGAACAATTGTTAATTACAACGAAGGGAGATTATATATTGGTGAACCAGAGAGAAGAAAGTGACGTTAACATACTACAGAGAACAAATTAAAGTACACGTCTAATAGTAGAATGCACATGAATGTTTATATATATATATATATATATATATATATATATATATTTTAAATTATATCCTTTAAATTTATGCACAATAATGCTTTTTTTTTGTATAAATTTATATACCAGTTTAATAACTTTTATATCCTTTTTTATGACTATTTGTTTTTTCAACTAATATCCAAGAATTGTACCCGTAATGTGGAGCTGAATGAGAAACTTTTGAGATAATGTCTTGATTTGAAAGAGAGATTTTTTCTTTTATGTCACATATATATGAATGAATATGAATTATTTTAAAAATGACCAATGCTGAACATAAATGAAATTGAAGGGACCCAATACACGAACAAGATGTTTGATCTATGTCTCCTGATCTCACTTTCCATATCAAGCTTGCACACCCACATGCTTAGGTATTATTATCTTATCTCCTCTAAGAAGTGGGCAACTACACTCTTCATTTGGATCTCTTCTAGAACTGACATCTTTTGTGGTTCTCATGGTCTCTTTAGTCCCCTCCTTAACTCTCTAGATCTCTCTCCTTTTATTCATTTTGATTTATCTTGTTCTCCGATGAAACTTTATTAGGACATGCTTCTCTGTCACATCCTTTCATTTGAACTCTCTAATTGTCCCTCAAGATTCCTACCTCTCTTCTCTGAATCATGAATTTTTTTTTATTTTTTTTTGTGGTAAAACTATTTAGTATTGGAGTAGGAACTAGTTAATATATATAGCTAGATTGATCATTACTGGTTTTAATTAGTTTTGTTGGGTTTATATCTTGGGTTGGACTTAATGCTATGAAATACAAATCCACCAACTTTGTTATTTTTCCTTGGTTGGGTATTTATGATCAAGAATGAAAAAAAAAATGACAAAACAATAAATCAGGTACAATAAACTGAAACCATCCATTAAGTGAAAAACTTTGGTGATAATTTTCAGTCAAATACACGCAACATAGATCACATACAAAAAGGATAATTTACTATATTAACTAGTAAACAATAATTAAAAAAAAGAAACAACCAAATTAATTATTTATCCGTGGAAGTTATGAAATAAACGTTTATTCAAAATTTTATTACAGGAGATAGTATTTAACAATATATCTAAGTTTTTGTGAAACTCTCACATTAGCTCCAAAAGATATTCTAGATTCCCCACATATATCCTTAAATGTTGTCACCAAATAAGTTTCTGAAAGATCATGAAATGTCACCATGTTTCATCATTTGCTTGTCCACTACTACAAGCTTAACGACATGACACATTAAATGTTGAGTTACATTGCTAAATGTTAAGTAAATATCAATGTGGCTATTGTGCCAGCCAATTGGTGGACATGAGAGAGGGGTCCGTAAATATATGATTCTTTTCGATAGTTATATATTATATATATATAAATTTTTTATTTACCAATAACTTTGATCAGAAAGCTAAAATAATACATTGTAAATAATATATTTTAAAATAATACTGATTATAGGATTAATTAAATTTTTAGTTTCTTAATTATTTTTTTTATAACTTTTGGTCCTTCGTTAATTTTTCCTAAGCACTTTTAGTCCCTCTAATGTTTTATGCTCATTTATTTGTATTGTTCAAAATTAGTTTTAAATATAAAATAAATGAGAATCTAAAAATGAATAAGTTCAAGGACTGAGAATTAAAATATGAAAAATTTAAAGTAAAAACACTTAATTAATCCTTGATTATAATATAAATTATAGTTTTAATTATTTTATCTGACATAACATTTATAAGAAATCTTCTTAATATATGAAATTCGATTGATGAAAAAGAGAAAATTAAAGAATAATGAAGAGAACAGTTTTTTCCTAAAATTTTCTTTCTTCTCATTTTCTCTTCAGTTAAAATTTCAAACTTTAAAAATTAAAAAAATTGAATTTACAGTGAAGTCTTCACGTTTGGTATCAAAATAAATTGAAATAATAATAATAATAATAATAATAATTTGATAATTGAAAATTATGGATAAAATTATATATGCAAAATATAGATAAGTTATCAATAAAGATATAACATGATTGATAGATAATCTTGTCTCTTAAATATGCAGTCATGGATTTAATCCTTGGTCTATGCGTATGAAAAAATATATGTTAAGAGATATCAATCCTTCAAATAAATCTTAGTATTTTGAAATATTAGTTTTTGACTTTTAATCGAGAATGCTACACTTCAACAAAAAAAATATAAACTAGTTATGTTTAAATTTTAGATCTTTTTTTCTCCTAATAAATATTAAATAAGTGAAATATTTCTAATATCCATGAGAAAAGAGAGATACAAAAATAAAAAAACAAAAAATTGATCATCACCAAAATTTATAAGTTACCATCAAGGGACAAAGAGTAGATTCATGAAGGTTATTGATCTTATACTTCTATTGGTCCGATCCTAGTAGATTTTCTTGGACTAAGGTTAAATTCTGGCTTGCAATATGCCATAGTACCCAAAGTCTTTTCATTTAACATCAATATTAAACGCCACTTGTTCCCTAATTCAAATAACCAAATCATAGCTTAATGCGGAGAGAAAGATAAGATATGTATCCCACAAAGACGCACAAGTGCATGAGCACCCCTATGTTGTATTGGGAAACGTCAGTTTTCCTCAATTTTAATCCAAGAAAAGGGAATATTATTTGACAAATGATGTTTGGGGTGTATAGTGGTGACAAAGAAGATGATATTGATAGGAATGTGGTGATGTCAATAGCATGGTTAAAATGGCAATGAATGGTGGTGGTCCTCTTAGTGCAATACAATGGAAGACCATGGTGATGATGACACAGGGATAATGGCAGTGATAGATGGGCCTGTGAGCATTATTGTCAATTGGATGGTATTGATGCTTCTCATGGTCTAATAAGGTCGTGGCATATTGGCTATGTTTGATACATTGACTATGGTAAAACATAGTGTTTTTCTTCATCCATTTTTTGGATAACCTATGTCTATGGATAAGATGCTCATAATGTGCCTATCATATCATGTCTAATTATATTTGACATTACAGGAAATTATAATTAATATGATTAAGAAAATAGGATATTGCATATAAAACACATCTATGGAGAACTATATATATTTGATCAAGGTTGATAAATTGACCAATAAGTTTATATAATCTGTTAGTATAGGATATGTATCTTTCATTCAAAGACAACACTTATAAATTTAAATGTTTTTTTATATATATTATCATCCAACCATTATATATATATATATATATATATATATAGTAAGATTATGCTAAATTTCCCGTAGTTAGAAAAAAAATAGTAAGATTATGAAGATTATTAAAAAGTCATGGGAAAATGTAGAGGAAAAATAAAAATTCTACTAAAATTAGTCATCCAGCTTCTCTAATAAAAATTAGTATCAACAAAATTCATACTTTATGCTATGATATGGTAACCTAAAAAATCGTGTTAAAAGTTATTTTTTTTTAATAATTGATAATGTAAAACACCTTATACCAATAATATATCAAAAACGAACTCAGCATTTATAACAACATAAAAATTAAAATAAATTACTTTTTTATACATAAAACTTGTTATTTAAGAGGATATATATGTGTGTATGTATTTTGCTAACATACATCAATTTTAATTGGAGTATACTAGCAACTTACATCATATTTTTTTTATATATGAAACAAAACTGAATTAATATTAATAGCATGATTATTTTTTCCAATGATTTTAAAATATTAAAATCAATGAATCCATCTCGTGAAGTACATCGCCGTTGTCGTCCTCTCTGCCGCCACCGTTGCCGTGCCAGAGATCATGGCCTCCGGCGGCATCTTGACCGGAGCAGTAACTTCTTATAAAGCGAGTGAGAGGCTCGCCTTTGAATGATTAATTGAATTCTTAGCTGCTAGTGTTCGCAAAAGGTTTGAAATTCGAAGGTTATTTCTATTCACTTAATGTTATTCAACTGTATTGATATATCTATGTGTATAGTTCAATTCTGTGCTGAATCGATGAATGCTTCTGTGTTGCTTTAATTTGCTGCTCGATGAAGGAACCGAATGATTATCTTGTGATGGCTTGGTACTGTTCTTGCGATTCTTTTTATGTTTAAAATCGAATAATGTTTGTTTCGCTTTTAGATTGCCGCACGTGTGTGTATTCGTATGTTACTATTACTACTTGCTGGCGTGAAATTCATGCTCTTTGTTTTAAGCTCGATAATTTTGTTCATAACCTCTTGTTGGTGACTACATAGTACATAGCATGGAATCAGTTTGAACTTTGAAGCAAAAGTTGAGGCAGGTTTTATGATTGTGAAAGTTGTTTTCTATTAGAGATGAAGTTAGTGATTAGTAGTGAGCCTATATAAACGCTTATGTAGTTATCTTGTAATTACCACTTCACTTTCAATCTAATAGCATTTCTCAGTCTCTCAGATTTTTTCATTTACTCTCCTCTGAAATCATGTTTACTAACATTTTCTTTTCATTTTGTTTCAAATTAGTGTCATATAATGGAATCTTATGTGTGTGTTTAATTGGATTGATTTTGATCTATTAAGTGTTAATTAGATGGTCCATTGGATTTGAAAATAATAGAGCATGGATTGCTATCCTTCCATTTACTTATCATTCAATCCGGTCCAAGTTTTTATTTTAATTTTAATTTTTTTTATTTTAACAAGTGAATGAATTGGATTGGATTTTACATGTATGGACCAGATGGATCCCGGATAAATAGATTATTTTGTCACCCCTACTAATTATGTTGCTCTGTTTATTGTGTATTCCGTAGTCCGGTGGCTTAACAGTGAATTGATTCATTTTATCTATCTTAAATTTGCAACAACTTCTTAAAAACTGAAAAGAAATAAATGAAACTGAAAACCATCTCAAACAGGGCCTTAGTTTTCCATAAGTAAGGAATTGGGTTCTTATATAATTTTGCTTGGCAAGATTACTCTATTATATATGCTTTACATGATAGGATGCTTTACAAGGTTCATTGTCTCCCCTAGTTTCTGCATAGGACACTGGAGGTGAGAATTTAACCTTCATATTTTGGGAGTTGAGAATATATGATGAAATTCAACCATTTCTTCTTAAAAATAACAATTGCTAAACTTGAAGGTTCTACTGTCAGTGAGTAATGCGATTTATATTTATTAAGGTTTTAGCTTGATTGATTAAATCTCTGTATTTTATTTTGTTGGATTTTTCATTTTTAAAAATGCCACACCAGTGATAAGTATTTCCAAACCCATGCTTGCAACTCTTGATGAATCTTGGCACGAACTTTCTAGGCAGCTTGTATTGCTTTGAACCAATATCCTGTTATTCATTTTCTTTACTATTATGTTCTTGGTCCTCATCGGAGGTTTTTGGTGTGATTTGGTAGGGATATGAACCACCATCAATTGATTCAGATCAATTGTCTCCCATGTTTTTAGGTTGTTTATTTTTTTTTCCTGCAGCCGGAAGCAATCATTGGCTGAGGCCTGAGAGGCTGGTGCAAACTCTAGAAATCATTTTTGCTGTTGCTAATAGCATGAATGCTACCTACTATACTAACTAATAATTTTTCTTTGTAGCAACACATCATCCCTGGAGCAAAGTGCTCATTCTACCTCTGTTAAGAATATTTTATAAAACTATGCTATACTTACCTGATATCAGAGAAATAACCCTCTTTAGATAATTTATATTTTATGTTCTTCATTGGTTTATAGTTGCAATGACTTCATTCGGTTTGTCCCTTTCCAATATTTCTCTCTAGTCTCTCCTCAACAATGTTGCATAAATATGTCTTTATTTCTCTAAACCTTATTTTTATACTTAAGTGATCTTATGATTTTTATTATTATTTTATTTTCGTTGGCCTTGTATATAGTCTCCAAACCCCTCATGTAAGTGTCCTTTTGACTTGAAGTGTGAAGAATTGTTTTGTCTTGTGTTGAAATCCAATTCATTTAGAAGAATGGGGGTGATAAGTGTTGAACTCATAACCACTTGGTCATCGAGCATTTGATAAGATTTCAAGGACCAACTCTCCAAAATGCTTAAGCTGTTAGGTGGAGTCTGTTTTATATATTTTAAGTCTTCAGGTGGACTCTGTTTTATATATTTTTTGCCTTAGCTGGTCAAGAAGCATCATGAGTGGAGGAATTGTGAAGGAGAAAGTACGGCAAAGGGAAGAACATTTTCGTTGAATGCAAATCACTCAGAAGCAACTAGTGATCACAAGCAGTTGGTAACTCATTTTTGTTCTCTTTTCTTAGTGCATGTTTGGATACCAAACAAAATCGATTCTATCCCCAAAAATCATGGTGAATAATTGAAAATGGAGAAGCAACAAAGTGTTGCTTTGCTGTGGACCATGGAAAAATAAGCGAGGTGCGAGCCTACCCAAACACACATTAATCTGTCACAATTCCTATTTGTTATGACCATGCTGCTAGTTTCTTTTCTTTTTTCAATGAATACGTTCCCATTCCCTAAGAACCATCCTATTTCTTTTACATCATAATCACAAATCACATGTTTCTATAAAGTTTAATATAGTTTGAAATTAATTTTATCAAAATCAACTCTAATTTTAAAATAGAAAGACCTTTAATTACTAGGACTGTCTGCTTTGGATGATGAGCAGCAACATAGTACTTTATTCGTTGTTCACTGTGCCGAGAATAAACTAAATTCGGCACTTAGAACATGCAACATGTAAAAGGCCAAGAAATTAACAGGAAAAGAAAAAAAAAAACTATCGGAGGAGTAACCATTGTTTGTTAATGTTGCTTTATCACCGCTTCAACGATTTATTAACAGAAGACCATCGACCTCCTATGATTCAGCTGCTCCTTAAATGCAAACCTTCAAAAAGAAAATCACATACGGGTGGGGCTCATGCAGCAACTTGGGATCTCAAGAATGAAGTAAACATCCATATCGGATTTCATGTGCTTTAGGACGTGATTTGTTCTCAATAGTTTATCTTCTGTTTTTTGTTTTGTACCAAATAAAAGGGCAACAACACAAAATAGGAAGGGAAACCAAGGGAAATGAAAAATGGGCCACGTTAGACAATCCATATAATTCGTGCATTTAGTATAAAAAAGTTTTCGTACCATCATTTCCCTAAAATAGAATTGTTTTATTTTCTTTTATTAATTTTAAAAATAATTACATGTTGGACGGTTCGTGCATTTCATACCTCTCCTATTCGTACCAAATATTATTATTATTTTTTATGTTGTCCTATAATTTTTAGGATGAATATTTTATCTTTTTATTTATTTTTTAACTTTTTAACGTAGTGGTTAACAAGACCCGGGAATAAAAATAACAGTCGTTACGAAGTTATCGGTGGTTGTGAAAAGAAAAGTTACACGATTGATACATCCAACCTAATGAGCCTCCTTCTTATCAAAGAAACAAAGTTAATTATCGAAAGGAAGCAACTTCCCACACTATTTCCTACGAAGACTTCATGAGATTCGAAAGGAAGCAACTTCCCACACTATTTCCTACGAAGACTTCATGACTATTGACTATGTTCACACTTGAGTGGTCAATTGGTCAATCTATCATTTCTATATATCTACTTCATACACACACACACACACAAGAAAAGAAAAACTTGCTTTGCTGTGTTACCAGAATCAGCATCACTGCAAGGATAATTCAATGGGATCTTCTTCCACCCTAACCTCAGGAAGGTTATGGTCCAACCATGTTTTCTTGAGTTTCAGGGGTGATGACACACGCAAAGGTTTCACTCACAATCTTTTTGCTTCACTAGAGAGAAGGGGGATCAAAGCATATAGGGATGATCATGATCTTGAGAGGGGGAAAGTGATATCAGTGGAACTCATCGAAGCCATTGAAGAGTCCATGTTTGCACTCATCATTCTCTCATCAAACTATGCCTCCTCAACATGGTGTTTGGATGAGCTCCAAAAGATTCTAGAGTGCAAGAAAGAAGTTTTTCCAATCTTCCTTGGTGTTGACCCCTCAGATGTTAGGCATCAGAGAGGAAGCTTTGCCAAGGCTTTCAGAGATCATGAAGAGAAATTCCGAGAAGAAAAAAAGAAGGTGGAAACATGGAGACATACCTTGAGAGAAGTTGCAAGTTACTCTGGATGGGACTCTAAGGATAAGTAAGTTCTCTCATCATTGACTTTGTTATTTTACTTTTTGTTTGTTAGCCCAAATGATATGTTATGCAAAGTTATCAAATTGGGGTTATTGTGAATCTCCAACTAATTTTTAAATCGTGAATCATATTTTGTATTGAATTATTAGATTCAAAAACATTGAAAAATTATTTAAATATATCGTATAAATAATATATAGTGTTCGATATAAAAAAATTTAAACTAGAAACAGACAAAACAACTTAAGCACAAGTTCTATAGAACAAAATTATTAGTTATATGGGAGTTTGTGAAGTCTTTTACTTTAGAAGAATGGAAACAAAGCAATTAAAGAGCTAAATACAGTACATATATTGAATGAGTGAGTGACAAATAAAGTAGTGTAATAATCAAATATGATAGGTTTAGAAATGTTCCTTCAAGTCCTTTTCATTGAACAATTTAAGCTTATATAACTTTTAATTTTGTCATTAGAATTGGAGAAATAAAACTAAAAGAAAAAAAGAAAAAAAGAAAAAAAATGATTTGTTGAACCGAATGATTTGTATCGATGGTATGAAATTGCACAGGTTCATTCATGTATCGTAAGACACAAATTCATATAAGATCCATCTCATAAGATGAATCGGTAGGTAGTTGAATTGAAAGATTTGAATTGTGAATTGTAAGAATCTGATAAGTATAATGTTTTCATCATTATATATATAAAATACAGAATGGATCATTTTTTTTTTCTATGATCTATTCAATCAACACCAGGACTACACCTCAAATTCCCCCGAAGCTCCATTTGATTGCAAAAGAAATACGCTTAAATGTAATTTGATCTTCCTATTTTCTTATTTTGCTCAATTCACAAGATCTCTCTATTTTAAAATAAATATATATGATCCCTTATTTTATAAATCCGTACTTCGGTCAAATTTTTAAATTTGTATGTTCTTTTATTTTGGTCCAATTTACCAATCATCTATATATATGTTGGTTGGTGATAATTCCATATTTTTCAATCATCGAAAAGTATTTTATTTGGTCATTTCATTGCAATCTTATGATGATAAATGTTTCTCCATCCAAAAAAAAAAAAAAATGCATACAGGAGATTAGATATAATACATCAAAGGCAACTATTTGATACACGTATCGGTATAAGACAAAGTTACAATAAGGATACATTCATTACACCAATTTTGAAGAGTTCGTGAAACAGAGATTTTTTTTTTGGTTTGTGTTGATGTGGTACATTGAAAATTAAACTTGAGAACTCTTGTGGAAAGGTTTGTTTATCATTTTACCCTGGGTTTGCAAAATATAACATGATAGATTGTTTTCTCTATCTGTTGTTATATTTGTTCTCACAAAAATACGAGTCTTCGTTTTGTCCTTCTCACTATACAGGCATGAAGCAGCACTGATTGAAACAATTGTTGGACACATACAGAAAAAAGTAATTCCTGGATTGCCATGTTGCACAGATAACCTTGTTGGGATTGATTCACGAATGAAGGAAATGTATTCACTAATGGGCATAAGGTTAAAAGATGTTCGCTTGATAGGAATATGGGGCAGGGGAGGCATAGGTAAGACAACCATTGCTAGAAAAGTCTATGAAGCAATCAAAGGGGATTTCGATGTTAGTTGCTTTCTTGAAAACATTAGAGAGGTGTCTAAGACAAATGGCTTAGTTCATATTCAAAAGGAACTTTCTAATCGTGATGTTAGTTGCTTTCTTGAAAAGCGTAAGACTTTAGTTCCCATAGTAGAGGACTTTTTAGGTGATCATTTAAGAATCGTTGATTTTGATAATCTTCATGATGGGAAAATGATAATAGCAAACTCTTTAAGCAACAAAAAGGTTCTTGTTGTTCTTGATGATGTAAGTGAGTTAAGCCAATTGGAGAATTTAGCTGGAAAGCAAGAATGGTTTGGTCCAGGAAGCAGAGTAATAATCACAACTAGAGATAAGCACCTGCTGAAGACACATGGAGTGCATCTAACTTGTAAGGCTAGAGCCTTAGCCCAAAATGAAGCCCTTCAGCTCATTTGTTTGAAAGCATTTAAACGAGATCAACCTAAAAAAGGGTATTTGAATTTGTGCAAAGAAATGATTGAATATGCAAGAGGCCTTCCATTGGCACTTGAGGTGTTGGGTTCCCATCTTCATGGAAGAAACGTTGAGGTTTGGCATAGTGCTTTAGAACAAATAAGAAGTTTTCCGCACTCCAAAATCCAAGATAAACTGAAAATAAGTTATGACAGTTTACAACCTCCATATCAGAAAATGTTTCTAGATATTGCCTGTTTCTTCAAAGGGATGGACATAGATGAAGTAAAAAATATCTTAAGAAATTGTGGAGATTATCCCGAAATTGGAATTGACATTTTGATTGAAAGATGTTTGGTAACTCTGGATAGGGTGAAGAATAAGTTGGGGATGCATGATTTGCTACAAGAAATGGGTAGGAATATTGTATTTGAAGAATCTCCAAATGATCCTGGCAAACGCAGTAGATTGTGGTCTGAAAAAGACATTGACTATGTATTGACAAAAAACAAGGTAGGTACCAATTTTTCTAGTAGTACTGGATACTTGAATGATGCTTGCAATATTTTTCATCTTTAAGTTTGTGTTTGATCTCATTCTACAAAATAACTTGTCATCCTGTTTTTCTAGGGAACTGATAAAATCCAAGGCATGGTTCTGAACTTAGTTCAACCATATGATTCTGAAGTGCTCTGGAACACAGGAGCCTTCTCCAAGATGGGTCAGTTAAGGTTACTAAAGTTATGTGATATGCAGCTACCCCTTGGCCTTAACTGCCTTCCTAGTGCACTACAGGTTCTTCATTGGAGAGGATGCCCTTTGAAAGCCCTTCCACTTTGGCATGGGACAAAGGTAAACACCATTTATCTAGAGCTCTTTCTAAATTTTTTTGTCATCACCGTAGTAACTCAGAAAGCTAATATAGTTTTTGTTTCCACAATATTAATTTTGAACAGCTTCTGGAAAAGCTGAAGTGCATTGATTTGAGTTTTTCAAAGAACCTAAAGCAGTCCCCAGACTTTGATGCAGCTCCAAATCTTGAATCATTGGTTCTTGAAGGATGCACAAGTTTAACTGAGGTTCATCCATCCCTTGTATGCCATAAGAAGCTTGCTATGATGAATTTAGAAGACTGCAAAAGGCTCAAAACTCTACCAAGTAACATGGAGATGAGTTCCCTGAAATATTTAAATCTTTCTGGTTGTTCTGAATTTAAATATCTTCCAGAGTTTGGGGAAAGCATGGAACAATTGTCATTGCTTATTTTAAAGGAAACTCCTATAACAAAACTACCCTCATCACTTGGATGTCTAGTTGGCCTTGCTCATTTGAATTTGAAGAATTGCAAGAATCTTGTTTGCCTTCCAGATACCTTTCATAAATTGAAATCCCTCAAATTTTTGGATGTTCGTGGCTGCTCAAAATTATGTAGCTTGCCAGATGGTTTAGAGGAAATGAAGTGCTTGGAGCAAATTTGTTTAAGTGCAGATGATAGTGTAGAGCTACCTTCATCTGCCTTTAATCTGGAAAACCTCCAGATTACTTTTGAAGTAAGATCCTCCTTTTGCATTTAGTTACCACCTTCTAAACTGAATCTACCTTCTCTTAAGAGAATAAATTTAAGTTACTGCAATCTTTCTAAAGAGTCAATCCCAGACGAGTTTTGTCACTTATCTCACTGGCAGCAATTCTGTTATCCTGCCTAGTTGCATTTCCAAAATCACAAAGCTTGAACTCCTTATCCTAAACTTCTGCAAAAAGCTTCAAAGGTTGCCAGAGCTTCCTTCAAGCATGCAACGATTGGATGCAAGCAATTGCACTTCATTGGAAACTTCCAAATTCAATCCATCTAAGCCGTGCAGTCTCTTTGCATCACCTACAAAATGACATTTACTAGGAAAATTGGAGGCCTTCTTGAGGTTTGTACCCTTGTTTTCCCCACACTCTCAAGATTGTCTGTGTATAACAATCATCTATTTTTGTTGCTCATTCAACATTACATTATGTGTGTATTGTTACAACATACAGGAACTCCGTCTTCCCAAAGCAAGATTTGACATGGAGTGAAATTCCATCATGGTCTGTCCCTCCAAAATATGTAGTCCCACCTGAGATGCACCAACATGAAGTTGAATGCTGCTTGTTTAGACCTAATGGTAAGGTGCTTATCAGCTCCAGGATTTTACCTACCATGGAGCCATGTATATATATATATATATATTCTCTATTTGCCCTTTGATAAATCGTGTGACATAATTTATGAAGACGGTGATTGCAGTGAAATTAAATTTATATTAAAAAGGTATTGTTGCTATTCAGTATTCATTGGAAATAGTGAGGTGTGGGTGTCGTTTGGTATGTAAGCAAGTTGCTGAAGATATTTATTGAAATAGTGTCTAGGTTTTATCCTTGTACTTGTAGTTTTGGATACAGTTGGTGCTTGAAACTATGTATGTCTTGGTATTCCAACACTAGTATCATTTGTTGTAGGGAAGTCTGTTTATTGATTAGTCTGATATTATTTAATTTTAGTTGTGACATCTGTGAACTATTTTCCTCTATAACAAAATCTGCCCAGGTTGAACACAAACTTGTCGGACAGAATGTGCTTGTATGTTGGCTGTGGTGATCAACATAAATATTGGTTTTAAAGAAGGGAGCTTTCTTTCTTGTTGCAACTGCTTTCTTGAAAGTCACTTTACACTACACTGGTGATTCTCAAATTTGAATTATTTTTACTTTATGATTAATTATATTGTTTTCCCTCTTTCCTTTGCATTTTACTCTACTTTTAATGTAAAACATGAGGGATAAATCTTGCAATAGTAGCATAAATTTAGTGCTTTCTTGTAACCAGTAATTGTAAATGATTTGATGCATCACAGTAGTGAAATTATGACTATTTTCATTAGAACTTAGTAATTCAAAATGTTACTTCTTCATATTTCGTTTATTGTATATTAAGCATTATAGATTACCAACTTGTAGAAATAAAGCCAGCAGTTTAAACTAAGCTGAAAGGAACTGGATAACGCCACTCAGGATCTGCAGTTTAAGATGCAACACTTGTTTAAACAAGATTAACCTACCCTTCATGCGAAAGCTCTGAGGATCTTCACATAAGATGCAGTAACTCTAACCTGTTTGAAGGACAGAGTGAGGAAATTCCATGCACTTTACTTAAGACAGAAAATGCACAGGATGCTACTAATGCCACAAGTTCATTGCTTTGAATTTTCTAATCCATGAACATAGAAAGATGGATCCCAGGTGTGGTTTGCAACTCCAATTTCCATGTCAGTCCTCTTTGAAGAGCTGATATAAACTCTGCTAGTGGAATTATCTTGCTTAGATTCCTCAAAGAATGAGAATACCCAAATATTTAGAACACAGTAGACCTTAAAAAGATTGGTTTGACAAATGGACACCACAATAAACAGACTTCTCATGCTTATACCAATTCATACCAACTTAAATCAAAGCTCGGAATACGAACATTAACTTTCTTATGATGAAACAAAATTCCAATCACGAAACAAGTCATCATCAATTTATTTATTTTTCTAAGTGCCACTTGGAAAGGAACATATTAGTTTCACACTTTCTCTACTATATATTTTTGTTTATTCTTTTGGTCAGTCTCTGTTTTTTCTTGGATATTTCCTGCAGAAAACGGATCCAACAAGAAACAATTTTGTTACCCTACCAAGTTGCATTTCAAAACTCACAAAGCTTGAACTTCTTATCCTAAACTTATGCAAAAAGCTTCAAAGGTTGCCCGAGCTTCCTTCAAGCATGCAACAATTGGACGCAAGCAATTGCACTTCACTGGAAACTTCCAAATTCAATCCATCCAAGCCACGCAGTCTCTTTGCATCACCTGCAAAATTGCATTTTCCGAGAGAATTGAAAGGGCATTTACCGAGAGAATTGATAGGCCTTTTTGAGGTTTGTACTCTGGTTTTCCCCCACATTCTAAATTTGTGTCTATGTGTGTGTGTAACATAATCATCCATTCTTATTGCTTATTCAACATTGCATTTGGTGTGTTAGAACATGCAGGAACTCTGTCTTCCCAAAACAAGATTTGGCATGTTTATCACAGGGAGTGAAATTCCATCATGGTTTGTCCCTCGAAAAAGTGTTTCATTTGCAAAAATAGCAGTCCCTCATAATTGCCCTGTAAATGAATGGGTGGGATTTGCTCTGTGTTTCCTATTAGTAAGTTATGCTGTTCCACCTGAGGCATGCCGTCATGAAGTTGATTGCTACTTGTTTGGACCTAATGGTAAGAAGATTATCAGCTCCCGGAACTTGCTTCCCATGGAGCCATGTTGCCCTCACCTTTATAGTCTCTATTTGTCCATTGATAAATACCGTGACATGATTTATGAGGGTGGTGATGGCAGTGAAGTTGAATTTGTACAGAAAAGTTATTGTTGCCAATCATTGGGAATAGTGAGGTGTGGGTGTCGTTTGGTATGTAAGCAAGATGTTCAAGATATTTATGGAAATAATTTCTAGGCTTTAACCTGATAGTTGTAGTTTCTAACACAGTTGGTGCTTGAAAATATATCATTTCTTCTAGTGAAGTGATCAGAGTGGCCAGTGAGAAGGTGTGAATTATCCCAAAACTTGTCATGTAATTACGATTGTCTTGTTATTTGTATAGAAACTTCTCATTCTCCATACTTGTGGTTTGAACTCAACTTTTGCATGTTTTGTTGAGATGATCCATGCTAATGAGAATCAAGATATTAAGGTAAACTCCTCTTTTTATATCTTTACTTATATGAAGACCTAAAGTTAGTTTGTTGGCTACTAAACCAGCTCCCACTTTAGCAATGATCCTTAATTCCTTGTACTAATGTACTAACATGAAGTTGAATGCTCTACTTGTTTGGACCTCATGGTAAGGTGTTCATCAGTTCCAGGATTTGACCTACCATGGAGCCATGCTACCCTCACCTTTATATTCTCTATTTGCCCTTTGATAAATTGCGTGACATAATTTATGAAGTGATTGCAGGGAAATTGAATTTGTATTGAATAGATATTATTGTTATTCATTGGAAATAGTGAGGTTCACTAACAACTAACATTTACCGGTAAAATAAATTGTATAGAAACTTCTCATCCTCCATATTTGTAGTTTGAACTCAACTTTTGCATGTTTTATTGAGATGATCCATGCTAATGTGAATCAAGATATTAAAGTAAACTCCTCTTTTTATATTCTTATTTATATTAAGACCTAATTATTGTTGACAAACCAACTTTCACTCATTTAAATAAAAGCAACAAAACTAGTAACTAGTAAGTCCATCAAGGCTGACTGAGCCTAAGACTACTAGGTTCTTCCAGAGGTTGATATTATTAACATTTTGCACCCTTTACAACAATGAGTAAAAATCACCAGCTAAAGCTAATGGACTCAAAATGCAGATTGTCAGCTAAACCGGATGAGCAAATGGCTGCAACCTCCTGCTGCATTTTTTTGGGTCCCGAAGCAAGAACTCCCACACTTGACTCTTTGTGTTCAAGTAACATTCCTGTAAAAAGTGGGGAAAAAATTGGGTGATTTCAATCTAATTGTAGGTCTCTAAGTCATAATAAAAGAAATTGGAGGTGACTTACTTCTTAGGTCAGGTCTTACACCATAATGCACATTGGTAGCATGAATAAGGGACTGATATGGAAGGCTTTCCAATTCTCTATCTGCATTGCAAACCATGGAGTTTGGTGACGCTGTCGGTGTTGACCCTTCCAAGTTCTGAACCTGTTTTGCTTCTTTAGCATTATGTTTCTTGTTCCAAAGAAAAACTGCACTAGCAGCACTTGCTATGGACACACATATTACTAGCATGTTAAGGAACGCATTCAAAGGGAATGAGAATATTTTATTTGAGTTATGATCAATTGGGAAAATGTAGTAACGGGTAATGATCCCTATCAAGATAAGGAAAATGATGAAAGAGGATGATATTATAGCACCAAGCCAGAGCCAACTGTTTGGACCTAATATAGCATGTACTGGAGTATCAGATGGATTTGGCTTGAACCATATGGTTTGAGGGTGAATTGGGCAATCTGCTTTAAGCTCCTTGTCTCTTGTGATGTAGGCCTCAATTTGTAATTCCATATTAGAAATGTCAGATGGGGTGCCAGATATTGGGAGGATCATATCTAGCATTGACAGAGATGAAGAGTTCTTGAAGGCACAAATTAGGACAACTTTTGGAGTTTTGCATTTGAATGTAGTGTTCAGATATATTAGTTCCCGAATGATGGAGATAAAAGGTGTGATGCCACTTCCTCCACTCACCATCACAAGAGTATCATGTCTGGTAAAGAGAAAAAAAAATTGTTACTAAGAACTCATCTTTAATAAAACATAAGGTTTGAAGTTGTGTTTTTTTTCAAAGATGCAAACCTTAGATAATTGGTTGAAGCAGGTCCATAAGGACCTTCAACAGATACAGCAAGGCGATCTATTGTGGAAGGAGTTGAAAGCATCTGATAGAGCTTCTTGGTCCAAGTTCCTTCACCTTTAACAACAACACTTAACTTGTCTCTCTCCAAATTACTATTAGAAGTAACAGTAAATGGATGCCATTGCAACTTAGATATGCTTGGTACATTTATGAACATCACACTTGTGGGGTTATAGGTTAATCCTGCAAGAAAACATATCACATTAGCTCTTAAAAACGTCTCAATAAAAAAGTCATTTCTCAAGAAGTAACTATAGAGGTAACTTTAAGATAATGAGCATGGATAGCCATGTTAGTTACCATGGCCCTTAGAGAAGTTGAGTTCTACAGCTTCACATGGCAAAACCCGAGCAGAAACCAAACGAACTTGGCGCCTCGATTGCAGAAACCGCAAGTAACGATCAACCACAAAGAGGTAGAAACCAGGGAGCATAATGCAAGCATAGGAAACGCCAACATGAAAGATGAAGAAGACTATGAAGAGGATGTAGAGGTGATGAGTGTAATAGAACAGCTCAAAGACTTTTCTCCTTATACGGGGAATAGTTGTAATCCATAGGAACAAACCAGAAAGCAGAGATATCTCTCCAGCCACAATTGATATATCATTCTTTTTCCATTCCAGCATCTGCAATGAAATAAAGCCATAGTAGTCCCATGAGCTTAATATATACAATACTATAAACAAACAATAACATAAAAGATTGCATGTCCTGAAATCAATAAATTTTTTATGTTCTTAACTAACCATAGAAATATGATCAGTAACTGCCCATAGGATGATGTAGCAAATGCCATGAGAAGTGAAGAGTAACATGGCTATGTGTCCAAGCCAAATATGGTACTTGATGCAACTCTCCGAGGTGAGGCCAAGCAGTGGCAGCACGCATGAGCCACGAGCCACAGGAAAAAACATGAATGCCAAACATATGTTTCCAACCACACCCAACCTTAGTGCTACACTATCTAGCTTCTCTTCCCACCTGCACCACCAACATGTATCACAATCAACTATAACAATCAAAATCCTCAACTTACTTATTATTGGATCTATGTACTAAAATGATTGGAATAATACTTAAGTGTTTAATTTATACGCATTTTTATACGATTAATTAATCAAAAATCATGCTAGATATAACTTCTATCATACATAATATACATAATAATTTGTGATTGAAAGACATGAGAGTGTAAAAATATTTTCCATGCATATGACATTGTAAAAACCTTTTTACAGTTTCAATGCATGCACTACTTATCCTACTATTAGTATTTATAAAAATAGAGTAAATAATTTATACACTAACAATATAAAAAAATTTATCCTAACATCTAATGATACATCATTAGTCATTATTCATGATAAGCAGTTTAATTTTTATAGTAATTACTTTAAAAATTGTACTTATAATAATTTTTTAAAAAATTATACTTGTAATAATTTCAGATTAGTTAACAGAGTCAAACTTTAGGCATAGAAATTAAACTCTAATAATAATGATAATAAAACGTTACATTTTCTCGCCATCCTTTGCTGCTAATTGCGGGGTGATTGTTGCAAAGCTGTTGTGTACAGAAGTTGCAAAGACCCAAATTAGGAGTAGAATGAACATAAACAAGAATGCTAGCTCTGTGCCAGAAACAATGCCAAGAGGGCCTTTTATAAGCACTGGACGCTTCCATATGGTTGCCTTAAATTTCTTTGCATTGCAGCTGAAAATACATGGGATAAGCCAATTATTAGAACTAGAATTCTTTTCAGAAGAGTTTAAATAAAGACTTCGTCCCCACCTTGACATCATATTCTTCTAGAGTTGAAAATTTTAACATTTTGATATTTTTTTTAGATAAACTTGTGAATAAGCAATTATAAGATTAAAAAGAAGGTGAAAAATGAATTATTTTTTTTTTCATTAGCTAAAATTAACTTATGTATAAGTTAAAATTATTTTTTGGATATACTAAATGAAAGAGTTTTTATAAGCTAGTTAATTTATATATGTTAATTTTAACGTATGTGATAAAAAGCATAATTTATTTTATTTTATTTTTTCTTTTCTTTTCTTGTAAGTATTTGTAAAAAGTTATTCAAAACAGACCTTAATCTTTTACACAAGAAAAATATTGTCCATGTTATTTGTCACAACTATGAGGATAATATTACTTTTTCATATATTTACCATCTTTACTGAAATTTAAATTTAGTTGTGCAAGTGTTTTTTATGCTTTGTTTTACCTGGAACTTTTGACATTTAATACAAAAATTTATATGTAAATTAGTGAGATAAAACTTCAATTCCGATTAAAGAATAATACAAAAATATAGAAAATTTAATATTATAAAATCCCAATTAGTTTGATAAAATTAATATTAATATAACATTGACAAATGGTAAAAACACATCCGTAAGCATTTTTTTTAGTAGAGATCATACAAAGCGTTGAATTATCCTGAAAAACAAAAAACAAAGTGTAGATTTTTTTATATAGGGATCAGAATAAAAAGTAGTGTTAGGTAAAAAAGCCAAAATATTTAACATTTTTATTAATCTTACAAAGAAGTCATGCAGCGAAGATTATAACCAAAGTAAGTAGTGAAAAATAATGGCACCTCTCTGTGTTGGAATCATTTACTTTTTTGCCTATGTGAAGGTAGACACATCCCAAAGTAGCAATGAGTAAGATTGGGAAAGTGTACAACAGAAGATAAGCACCTGCAATAAGAAGATCATAGGGGTGTATATTAGCAATAAATAATTAAACCAATGCAAAAACTGAAAGTAATAAATGAATAAAAAAAATGATTGCAATAAATGAATAAAATTAATAACACCTTTTGAACCAAAATAAGTTGTATTATTAGTTTTTGCTTTGTATCGAGGCAGCCATGCTTGTCTAAAAGTATTTGTGGGTGACATTATCCAAATGAAAATCCAACCAAGAAACAATACCAGCACTAACAGCCTTATTGAAAATTGAACCCTCCCATATTTTTCTTGAGAAGGTGAAGTTTTCACCCCGGTTTCTTGAGCCATCTTGTTTTTTGGTTGGCACAATGTGGCAAGTTTGTGTGAAGAAAAGAGAAGATTGCAGTGAGGAGAATCTCAGTGGAATGTACCTATTTATAGTTGAAGAAATGTAATTCTTGTTATTGGACAATAAATTAATTATACAGATATAAATGATTAGGCATGGGACACCACCACAAGGATAAAAACAAAAATGCATGCTTCATGTCCCTCCCCTAGGAATGTAGAAATTAGTAGTATATTTTTTTCATCATAGTTTGTGGGCCCAAATTAAGTGGGTCACATAGAGTTGACATGAATCAAAAGGTCAACAACCATTTCAGTGTTGTGAATAATGCCGAATGAGAGAAGCAAATAAGCACAACTTGAACCCCCTCCTCACTCCACTAGACACAAATAAATAAATAAATAAATAAAGCTTTGATTTTTTTTATTTTTTTTGGGTACATACAAATATTTAGAATATGAGAAGACACAGCAAGGCTAAAAAAGACGACCTTCAATTTTAACTAATATTTATAGTGAAATTTGTGTATGGAAAAATCTAAAAATTAAATTCAAGTCCCAACTAGTTAGAACTAACGGATGTATCAGCTTCTGTTTGCATAAAGCTTTGATATATGATTGTATTTGTCTATATATACTTTGATCATATCAATGATTTTTGAGGTTAATAAGGATTATATTTTTCATAGCATGTATGCGATGCTCGTGCCTGTTTGAAACCATGTTTGGGTCAGTGCCTTTCTGAAGCATGTGGAAATGTGCTGCTGAGTAAAGAATACATTATGATTAATAGTTTTGCTTATATAATATTTTCTTTTAATTTACTCAGTTATTGTCTCTAAAAAAATAAGATGTCATTAACTAAGCGGTGAAATCTTTTTATATTAATAAAATCTTTTTCTGTATATAACATGTTATATTATAAAGTATATATATTCATATCATATTTATATTAATATTAATATTTAAAATTATTTTATTTTCTATAAATTTTTTACTACCATATAAACAAAATATCAATAAAAATAAATAAAAAATATATTTAATGTATTCATAATATAAAAGACATTTAATAAATATCATGCATAGGAAAAAGAAAGTAAAAGAATATTGTAGAAAGATTTAGAATTATTCTTTTTGAAAAATTAGAAAAACACACATTTTGAGAGAAGTTTTATCAAAGTCAAAATTTTCTGTCATTTAATGGTAATAAAATAAATAAATAAATAAAAGTAAAAATTCTCTTCTTCCAATAGATTCCATTTTAATGGTAATAAAATCAAACACTGAATATTTAGTTAATGGTACCTTTTTAACAAGTGTAAATCTTTATATTATAATATATTTTAAATCTAATTCTTCTTTTAAAATATATAAAGATATTTCTTACCATTATATTAGGGAAAGAATATAAACTTTTAGTTAATTAAGTCTTGACTTTTAAAATTAGTTTCATAATCGATTAAAAGGATCGAAAACTTGTAAAATATTTTGGAATCTGACGAAGATTCAAAGAGCCTAAGTATAATGATTATAAAAAATTATATATGCACAAATAAGTTTATCAACTTTTAAAATAACTATCATAAAAATTATATTAATTATGATTTATGTTTGGTTGACAATATAAAATTATTTTATTTGTATTTTTTAGTGTATATCCATTAATTTCTAAATTTAAAATATTTATGTTTTTTACCTAAAAAAACTATTTACGATTTCTTATTAAATTAAAAATATTTTTATAATACATCAAATATTTACAGCTAAATATTTTATTTTTATCAGTATAGAGTAATATTTTTTTAAAAAAAAAGTATCAGTATTTAGTATGCGTCCATTTATATTTATCTATCATGGTAAAGAAATTTGTTCTATCTTAATTAGTATTTTAGTTTGTGTATTGCATGAGTGAAATCTAATCTAGTATGTAAAATTTATTATATATTATAATTAAATATTATAAAAAAAATATGGTGTTATATAATTAAATTAATTATATATTAAATGATCTCGATAAATTTTAATAAATATATTCACAAAATAATATTATATATATATATATAAGTATATAATAATTAACAACATAATAAGTCAAAATAATTAAAATTCAACATTTTTTGTTGTTTTAATATGTTTCAAGGCATGACGAATGTGATGAAGATTATGAAATATATTAAAACTAAATTAGATAACAGATAAAGAAATTTATATCAAGTCAAAAGAGATAAATATAATTAAGGTGATAGAGATAATTTATCTTTGAAAAATTGGAGAAAATTTTCATGAAATTAGGGACGAGTGAGGCAAATCTACTCTTATATTATAAATTCAAATTTTCATCTTAAATAATTTTTTTAAGAACTATTTTTCCATGAGACCATTTTTAAGAGTTATTATTACTTTTTTATAACTTTAAATATTTATTTATTTATTCTTTTTATTTTATCACGTTGTTAGTGGTGTTTTTATGACATGAAAAACTTATATAATTTTTACCACATGCTATCTTATTTTTAATTTAATCTAAATTATATATTAATAACCTTTCTTTTAAAGTTTAGAATAAATAATTTAAAAATTATAAACAGATTCATAGCACGAATTAATGAATCATATATGTTACATTTTAAAATTTTAATGATCAACTAAAATTAATTTAATGTACATTTGGTAATATTTAGTCGTCTTTAATTATTAGTGTCAGTAGCTATCATTAAATAAAAAAAATGATAATTAGTATTTTCAATTACTAATATTTATCAAAGAGAATTTTATAAACATATCCATATGCAGAATATGGATATAGCATTCTTTTTTGTGAGGACTTTTGAATTGATGCCACAAAGGTATGTTATATAACCTATATTTAATTAGTGAAGAGTCACAAATCACTTATAACTATAGTCGATTGAGATTTATTGATGGTAAGAAATAAAAATGAAAGACAAATAAAAGAATAATAGCAATGACGAAAATTAAGTAAAATATGCACACACACAATTTTTTATTTATTCATATCATCATTATCTATGATAAAATCTTATAATTTTTTGCAATCGGATGCTTTTACCCTGTCAATTTATTGACATCATATTCTAATTCTAAACAATTTCCACTTGCTAAAAGCCTGCCTCACAAATAATGCCTCTAATCCTATTCTCAAAGACAACGTATATATAGTTGAAGCCATGAAACATGCCTGGGTTGCAAAAATTCTGATTCTAATTTCCTTACGCTTTAACATATCAGTTATATAATATTTTGCTGACTTCATCTTCATTCCATTATGCTTTTTCTATGAGGGAAACGAATTGTTAGAAAGTAGATTGTAATAATCAAAGATAAATTGGAGAAGGCTTATTTGCAATATATTATTGTAGTGATCAAAATTATTTCGGAAGGAAAAAAATGACAAATAAATATAATTATATTATAATTATTATAGCAACGAAAACAGTAACAAACTATGATAGAGTATATTTTTTTCCAAGAAACTCATGTTAATTTTATTTGACATAAAATTTAAGTGTAATTTCCTCATGGTATTTTAATGTATGATATTCATTCCTATGTGTTATATTTTATCTATAATTTCTAAATTCTATAGATATTAACTTGTAAAATAAAATTCATGTTTGTTGAGATGAAAAAAAATCCTAAATAATTTAGCTAGATGAGAAAATAATAAATAATTAAGAAAGAAAGAAATGTGTTAAAAAATGACCCAACTTCAAGCTAAAGTTGATCAACAAACTCATTACTTAAACAATAATAAATAAAAATAATGTAACCAGTATAATACATTTTATTTAATTAGAAATTAGGCATAAACACATGGATGATCTCATGTGATTCCATTTTTCAAATATTTTTTGGCTAAATTTTACTTACTTTTCGATCAAACTTTAAATTCGTCGGAGTAATTTTTTTTAATAAATCAGATGGTTAAGGTGAATCCATTTTTGCATAAAGTGAAATATTCTCAATAGTTTCTCGATTTAAAACCAAATTGATGAAGCACTAATTAAACATAAAAAAATGGATTTACTATGTTTTTGTCTCTATTTTTTTTTTACAAATTTTCACATTTAATCTCTAAATAAAATATTGACCTATTTTAGTCTTTATATTTTTTATCTTTGCTATAAACGTGACAACCACATGAGTTGTCACATTATTAACTGATTTTATGTGTTTTCCCATATAAATTTTTCTACAAATTATGTTTTTAGTTTCTTATCATCATTGCTGATGTTCTTTGTCCTGCAACTATATTTGTCATTGTTTTTAGTTTCTTTTATCAAGTATTAGCGTTAAATGATTATGTGATAGCCACTTGACTTACCAAGTGAGCTATTCACATAATAATTACATGATAAAATTCAATATATTTTTTCATTGGTTTTAAGGTGCTACAATTTTTTATAGTATAAAACAACCAGAAAAACATCTATAATACACATATACAAAAAGAAACATGTTTTTGCTTTATATTTTGAATTAATACACAATGAAAACATGCTTATATTGTGTATTAGGTGTAAATTAATTATGCACAATTAAAATGTTTTTTCTGTATATCTTGACACATATACACAATGAAAACATATTTCTATCTGGAGTATTTTGGTAAAAAAAGAAAGAAATCATTAAAATGTTGGGAGTTAACTTAGCAAAACCGAGTATTGGAATAGCAAGATCCAGTGAGAAGGGGAAGGAATCCAGTGCCAGTAGGTGCAGTAGTAGTGGGAGTTTGGGTTGGGAAAAAAGAGGGAAAGCAAAATGGATACATGATATTGTTTTGGACCTGAACTGTGGTTGGCCCAGTAGTAGAAAAAAATAACTCTAACCCTCTGTTTGCTAGAGAGAATGAAAAAAATTTCTCTCAAGATGAGAATTGCTATTTTCACCCCAAATTTTTCAGGAAAAAAAAAAAGAAGAAGAAGTAAAGCCTTACTTACACCCCTTCCCATTACCCTCCCCAACTTTAATTTGAGTTGAAACAAAATCATGACTACATTGCATCAAAGACGGCGAAGAAGAAGGAGAAAATTATTAATTGAAGTTTGGAGCGGAGGTGCACGGGTTCGGGGTGGAGGTGGGGGCGGCGGAGTGGAGCATTTCGCCGTACGAGTGGAGCATTACAACAGTCTCACGACACTTATAGATCACCTCAAGAGTCTTGTTCTGAATCAGGATAGTAAGGGAAATGGATTCCTTGTGAATGGGAATCCCTGAATGAATGAATATTAATTGAAGTTTCATCTTCTAAGTTATTTATCGTGGGAGGTTTGATTTTTATTTGTATTTTTGGTTGTGATTAATTATTATTATTTTCTACTCATGTAGTGATACAAAATAGTGATTATCACTAGTCAATTGTTATTAACGATTTGGTTGTGATCAACCGACTGCAAGAATTTCAAGGAATCCTAATCCGAGATAACTAGCTGGCTAGCCCCAACTTCCATAAATCAATCCTTCTATTCATGTTATAAGGTCATGGTGCTGATACTGTTTTTACTACAGATCACAGAACAAAATATTAATACTTAAAAGGACAGAAAAGGAAGTTTAAAGAAGTCATTGTTTTTCTTTTTTCTTTTTTTTTTGATGAGGAGATACATTTGGATATATCCATTATAATATATATGAAAATTTTTATTATTCATAATAGTTTTTTTTAAGAATTATTTCTGATAAAAAAAACACTAAAAAAAGATCTTAATGCCTTTCCTTGTGTGTCAATACCGACGGCCTGGATTGATACTCTCCACATATCCAGCAACGTACCATCACCATCACATTCAACTCAACAAACCAATTTGGAAAGTTTTCATTTTCATTGAGAATATAGGCCTTTATGCCCGAAATGAACTTTTTCCTAATGTCAAATTAAGTGGCGCATCTTCATTGAGAATATACTTCTTGTGCTAGGAGAACTTTTAGCCACTCCATGCATATATTAACCAAATTACAAGAGCAAGTGCAACCATCTTTCACACACAAGCTATAGAACCAAAAGAAAAAGAGGACGAAAGTTGAAGTAGAAATCATTTCTAGAGAAGACGTTAGGCCTTCCTCTCCCACACCCTCTCACCCGAGAGTCTTCAATCTTTCCCTTTTGGATCACCTCATTCCATCACCATATGCTCCCATAATCCTATACTACACCTCACCTAACAATGACACGACTTATCTTTCTGAAGTCCCCAAGAGTTAGAATTGCTGAAAAAATCTTTCTGAGACACTACCCAATTCTACCCTCTAGGTGGCAAAATTAAATAAGACTTTTCCATTGAGTGCAATGATGAAGGTGCTAATTTTGTGCAAGCCAAAGTGAAGTGTCCTATTGATAAATTTCTAGTCCAACCATAGTTGACCGTACTTCACAAGTTTCTTCCCACTGATCTTGTTTCTGAAGGATCAAATTCCGGTACCTATGTGACTAGCATTCAGGTAAACATCTTTGAATGTGGGGGAATAGCCATTGGCATATGCATTTCTCATAGAATCCTTGATGGGGCTGCACTAAGCACCTTTATAAAAGGGTGGACAGAAAGAGCCAAGGCTAGTAATTGCAACCAATTGACCCAACCAAGCTTCATAGCATCTTCTCTCTTCCCCACAAACAACAATCCATGGCTTAGAGACTTATCAATGTGCACGTGAAGTTCCTAGTTCAAAAAAGGCAAGTGGGTCCCAAGGAGGTTTCTCTTTAGAAACTCAGATATATCCAAACTCAAGGCTCAAGCATCAGGCACAGCAAAAGCAAACAATACACGTTTAGAGATAGTTTCTGCTATGTTGTGGAAGTTCCTCATGGGTGTGTCCAAGGCACGGTTCTTTGGTGACTCATTTGGTGAACCTTCGGAGAAGAATGGATGAGGCTCTTTGTCCCCAACATGCAATGGGAAATCTTCTTTGGTTGGTGGCTGCGGAGAATGTGTGTGATGATCATGAGATGGGGTTGTAGGAGTTGGTGGGAAAGTTGAGGAAATCAATATCACAAGTTGATAATAAATTTGTTGAAGAATTGAGAGGTGACAAGGGAAGGTCAATTATGAAGGAGAGTCTTGGGGCAATAGGTGAGAAGGGATCGAAGGGTGAAGTGGATTTGTTGGGTTTAGTAGTTGGTGCAATTTTGGGTATGAGGCTGATTTTGGGTGGGGAAAGCCCACTTGGGTGAGTGGTGTTGGTTCAATTGGTTCAGTTTCAGTGTATATGAATCTCATCATCCTAGTGGACACAAGCTTGGGAGATGGCATTGAAGCTTGGGTTACCTTGGATGAACTCCTCACTAATGCAACACAGGATCCAAGTCCTATAGCGATGAGTTCACTTGCATGATTTTATTAGAATGGCAAATTTTCTTCATTAAATTTGGTTTTATTCCTTACATTTTCAAAATGATAGTTTTAGCCTTTGTAATTTTTTTTTTCCTTTCAATGTAGTGGATTTTGTTCCTAACGAATCAAAATGAAGTAGAGTCATGAACAAAATCTACTGCATTTAAAAAAATACGAAGACTGGATCTTTTGTTCTAAAAATGTATGGACTAAAGTTAATTTTGACTTAAGGAACCTAAAACACAATTTATCCTTATTATTAGCTTACATCTGTTCAAGTCCTTTCCCAATACGTTATAATGCAGATACGAAGTTTGGATTAACGAAAGCAATACTTCTTGTGAAGTTAATAATTTATTTTCACGAAAATAAAAGGAAAAAAGAATTAACTTAGTTGATCTGAAAGTTCATATCATTAAATCCTTTTATCTACTTGCCTAGTTTTTCTGTAACTTTTTTGAACTGAATGTTACACCAACTAACAAAGTCAATACAAACACTGAAAAATAAAGTCATGGTACCACCAAATGCATAAATTAACGAACGCAAAATTATTTTAGTAAATAATCTTGAATTTAAGTCGTGAATATATAACTGTTTTAAATATTTAAAGAAATTTTTTTACTATCTATAAAAAAATTTACTTCACTCGAACATGATAGTCACTTTATTTGTTTCTTTTATGTATTAAGAGTTTTACTCTCCAAGTTGTATATCTTAATTTGTAATATAAAAATTGAAAATTTAGACCGTAGTATTGAATTCGGTGACATTTGGACCTTGTGACATGCATCTCTCATCGTAATCTTTTGGTTAAAAATAGTACACGTTTTAAGGAAAATACTAATTTAGACTTCAAGCCCTCATCTTTGTCTACTCTAGCCGCCAAGAAATCCTCAAGGTAAATCATATATGTATAGAAGAAGAAAATACATATAGCAAAGGCATGAGTTAAGAATTATCAATTGATGTGTTGGACCTCTAACTACAATTCAACAACTTCATCTTCCCTGCATTCCCCAACATCAATCACCATAGTTCCTTTCTTCTTTGTGCGTCTAACCCTACAACAATTTCTTCTTGGAGCCTGCTCAAATCAACAAAACAAAATCCACTTCATTAACCAACTTTGAGTTTCATTCAGTTCAATGTCAAATACAAAAATATTAACAACTTACCCTACTTTCCACATTCTCTTCTAATAGATGAAATTCACATGGACTAGTTAAAGATGCAAGTCTCGTTCTCAAATTAGTTCCATGTGAATTTCAACAAATAAAAGATGTTTTGTTATCACTAATCATAGTCAAATATGTGTACATGAGGTGTATGTATAAACATTAAAAGAGCCATCCATTTTTATTAGAGAAATGTGAAGTTACCTTGTCCCACAAATGCGGGTCGGGTTTCTTATAAACCTCCACCACTTTGATCTGGGTCGGATCCTCCATTTTCCATTTGCAATCCGGGTTTTGCTGAACCCGTACATATTGACTTGCAGTTTCATTAGCACCCTCATCATACACTGCCTTAGACAAGTAATAAACAAATGGTTTCTGACAAACATGGCGGCTGACAGGGCGCGTGTTGAACGGATACGCCGTGTAATCGGCTCGCTTGTACCAGTTCAGGAATGTCCTCGCTGGCATCTCCATTTCCCGGGCAGAAAAGGTGCCCCGGAAAATTTGAACCGCATAGCCCCATGAAACGGATATGGTCCAGGTCCGGGCTTTGTCATAGCAAATGGATTGTTGGATGAGCCCGGCTGGGTCAAGTTTCATGGGCCCTTTCAGCCTCTTCAGGGCCTGGACCCGGCTCACGTTTGGAAATATGGGCTCTACCACGTCCAAGTGATGGAGGGATACCAGTGGCGTAACTGGATGGGCCGCCAGAAGCCCAAGGAGATTGCCGTACACATCAAACTATTCAATGTAAAATAGAGCAAAGCAATGTCAAAAATGATGGGAAAAATTAGACAAGACAAATGTTTTGCAAATAATACTACTCAGTCTCAAGAAATTCAAATGTGGGATTTGGATGCTCGATTAATTTTTTTCCTATAACCATTTATGTTTTTAAAAGAGAGAAAAAAAAATACTTCGAGAGTAATGAGTTTGGTTCTCCTTAAATAATGTCTTATGATATGATCAAATTTTATGTATAAAAAAAGGGTTAAATTACTTAGTCCTAATTAAGCTACTTTGGATATTCCTTAGAGCTTCTTTTTAATTGTGACCTTAAATTATAAAAAGTAAATTCTGTATTAGTTTGACAATTTAAAACCTTAAAAAAATGACCATTTATAATAGCTTAAATGTTTTTAGGGATTCGGTTATAAATAATTACATAATCAAAACAAAATTAAAAACCTAATTAAAAATTCTCAAATAGTTCAAGGAACAAATAAATTATTTAACCTAAAAAAAAGTATTGGAAAAAACTTTACCCTCCTAAATGAATTCACCCAACTTGACTTTACTTGAATCAATCAATATCCAAAGTAGCTTCCAGCTAGCAATGATCCAATACAAAAAAGAAAAAAAAAATACATGCTCGTCTGTATAAGACTACTCAATTTTTTATTTTCAACCTATACAGTTAGAGAATTATTTTTAAAAAAATGGAAATACTAATGTGTATGTTTAACCAATCAACACGCAAGAGGAAGTGAAGAACCTGGTAGACCAAGAAATCACATGTTAGCTTTGGCCTCACAAACGCGATTTTAATTATGTACTGTAACCAGTTTTACAATCATTTATGTGGGTGAAGTAGGAACTGGGTAAGGTCTTAATTATCCTACCGACACTAGACAATAGTTTACCAATCATGGAGCAGATTGTGGCATATGTCTTCATTGTGCAGACTGCGACGTGTTTCGTTGTATGTGACTCAGTGTTATTATATTCAAATTTTATTTTTCCTAAGTCCTAACTTAGAATGTAAGTGGGGTCGCTTAAACTGCATCTTAGTCACGCCACAACAAAATTAGCACTGTGTGACACGTGGATGTTTGCACCATAGATATTCCCCACAAACTGAGCTTTCTTATCATTTTATATTAAATATAAAAATATAAAACGTTGTGAATGAGAAAAAGAGTTCAAACGCAAAAATTGAGACAAGGAAAGAAAATGAAAGGATGCAAAAACCAACAACTTAATATAAAATTGACCTTTTGAGTCGGTGGACAGAGCTGGAACCGGTGATGAAAAAGGAAGGCATTATGTGAGACCATATGATTTCGAAGATGACCATATTGTAAAATGAATCTAATCTAATTCTTCTTTTACATTAATACTAGTACCAAATAAATTGACAATTTAATTAAATTTGTCCCACCTTTCTGTCAGTGTCGACTTTAAAATTCAATTACATTAGGTAAGTAAGTAGCAATAAATGGTGTCCACTTTATGCATCCAAAAAATGACCCGAACCTTCTATGAGGATAAAAAGTTAGATTTAATGTATATACTATCTATGTTTTCCGCATCTAATTATGTAACGGTTGTGTCTTTTATGATTTTGCATCTTATAGTTGTCTTTTTCTATTTTTGCATCTTACAGTTACGGGCCATGACATCTATGGCCAGGTAGCATTTTTAGTTGTTGTTATTATCACTAAAGAGATATTAAATATTAAATTATCATTTACTCCTACCTCTCGAATTTCTCCACGATAGAGAGATTATCATTTACAGAGAAAACGAAATTTTCAAAGGTCAATAGCATGTAAAACTTTTAAAAGTTTACACAGACAGAAAATTAAACTCTAAAAAGAAAATTTTAATTAAAAATAAATAAATAGTGTCTTATAAATTTTTATGTAATCTTATATGTTTAATATTTCTGTAGATAATTTTCTTAATATAGTATAGAGATGCAAAAAAAAAAATTACATAAAAAACCCATTCACTGCGAGCAAGGTTCTCTCCTCATAGACCACTCCTTTGACCATTCACGACTGAAATGCTAAAATATGCATAGTAATCATGTAACTAAAAATTTTCTTTAGGTGCCCTAAAAAAAAAAACCCTCTAGGTTTTGCAAAATTAAGCCCTTTTATCCTCAATTAGTTTAAAATTAAAGATCTTAAATTAGTTAGGTAACCTACACTATACATCTGATTGTGGTCAACAAATCATTATTGCATTGTCCCACCTCCTCCCTAAACATAAACAACTAACATCAATTACATAAATAAATAAAAAATAAAAAGATTTAGTAGTTAACCTCAAAATGTTTAATTTTAATATAATATTAAATTATATAAATAACATGACAATGCATCCAGATATAACAAAGTAAAACTTTACATTATCATTATTTTAAAATTAAGCTCAACCTAATAAAATTTGTCTACTTTTAATTATCTCATGTGAACCCAAAAACCATCCAACTTTCTCACTAACCCACTTTCTCCACCACTTCCAATAATTAACTTTCTCAATTATAGTCATGTCAAACCACCAATCATATTGGTTGACTAAGGCAACATGTGAAGTCACAGACACAGTTAATTTCTTTTGTCACGTCTTTCCTTCTTTTCTATCAATTTTCACCCTTCCCCCAATTTCCCAATGATTTTCCAAGGAACCAAATAGTAGCACACTAAAACTAGTGTCACAAACCAAACAATAACAATATCACAAACAACAAAGAAAAATAAATGAAAAAAAATCAACAAAATTACAAAGTACTAACCTGATGGAACCCTTTTTCCTTGGTGAGTGGAACTCCCAATTCTGCCATACAAGCCTGAATCCTATCATCAGAGCCGTACAACCCTGGATACCTCTGAATGCACCTATCTTGCATCTTCTCCAATGCCACAGCCAAGGGATAACTAATGGCAAAACCACCACCCCCATAAGCCATATTATAAGAAAAATAAATGTTTTGCAAGTGACTCTCCGAGGAACTCCCAATGTAATAAAACTGATTGTGGTCATATTTTTGCAACACTTTCACCAAATTTTCTGCCACAAAAACCGTGTCATCATCCCCCATCACAAACCACCTCACATCCTCCATCCCAAGCCTAAGTGTCTCAGACACTATGCGTGAGATTCTAATAGCTGATCTATGCCCCTTTGGGTTCTTATACTTGAACCTTGAAGTGTCACTAGAGATCCTCAACGGGGGCAAGAAATTCTCATCTTGAGGCTCAGCTTTCACCTTTTGCTCCAACCACACAACCCCACGCATCTCATTAGGCCTCCACCATAGCTTGATGTACTCTTTTCTCTGCTTCCAAAGCTTTGCTGAGGCTCCTATGCCAAAGACTATGTGGGAAATGTTGGTAACTTCTTCAAAGGGGGGTGTGGACTCTTCTTCAGATGGGGTGTTGGAAGAAATACGATGAGTGATGGTGGGAATGTGAGGGGTTTGATCACAATCGAAGGAGTGGCTAACGAACCTTAGGGAGTAGAAGAGGTAGGAGATGGAGATTAAGAGGAAGAAGAAAGCCATGAGCTTTGAGAAGCTCCATGAAGAGTAGAGATGGTCTTGGTCTTTGAAATTGTTCTTCATGGTGGACATGGTGGTAATTTTCAAGTGTTTAATTAGCACAAAAAGATGGTAAATCGAAGCCCCAAAAGGCTTGATCATAGCTTGATTTCACTACTTGAATTCATGAGAACCCCATCAGGGAGATGGGGAGAGGAGAGAGAAGGGGAAGATTATAGATTTGGTAAAGTTTTGAGCTTGCACATAGTACCACCGATAAGGGTGGCTAATATATATATATATATATATATATGTACATGGGACAGAAAACTAAAGACACTCTTTGGACTTAACAATAAATCTTTAAATTGAACAAGCCATTAAGGGTCGTTTAACTGTATGCTAGTGCTAATTGCTAAAGGCAATTTTGCAGTCCGTTGATACCTTTCGATTTATGCAAATACAGAATTAAGTGTTTATGAACTAATCAAAAATAGATTTGCTTTATGATTTTTAAAATAATTATCATAAATCTCTTAATATTTTATCTTTAATTCTTAAAAATAAAAACAAGAGAAGACAAGTTTCTTGAATATATGTTATATTTAATTAAGAAATGGTTTTATTATTTTATTTTCACTTTCCACTTTGGCTTTAGCGGTGTACACGTGTTTGAGCACAAAATCACCAACTAAAGAATAATAAACGAAAAAAAAAAAAACAAGAGAAGACAAGTTTCTTGTTTTTTTCCGCTCCAACCTTACAAATAAGGAGAATATCAACTTTACCCAAAAGATAAACACATGATGTTTTTACCTATAAACGGAAACCATGATAATGTTCTGAGAGCTGATACGAGAAACTTGGAAGAACTATCATGGAAAGAAATGCTTTGGCAACTGTTTGCTATAAAGATAAAAGATTTGAGATGCATTTATCTGTGATTGTATAACTGCCAACAGCATTGCATTTGGATCATATCTCCAATCTACTACGGCATGACGCAACTATTAATATCACAGTTCTTTTTTTCAAGATTTATTAATATAATTTTGCTTCTTTTATTTTATTTATTTCGTAATTTTGGATTTTTATTTAAAAATTAAGGTATCTAATTCTTTTATTTTAAAGAATTCATAATTTTAATCTTTTTATTTTAGAATAAAGATATTTAATTCTGTTATTTTAAAAAATGTAATTTTAGTCATTTATTTTTAAAATTTTATAATTTTGATCAAATTCTTAATTTTGTATATATTTTATTTTTTTTTCTTTTGGTCTAATTAAACCCTAAATCTAAAATATTCATTTAAAGTATCATAAAAAATGATTTAATTAATTACAAATAAGAAATAAAGCAAATAAAATAAATAAAACATAACTAAAATTAAATATTAAACTAAAATGGTAGATTTCTAAAATATGGTAACCAACATTGTGATTTTTTTAAAATAAAAAGATCAAATACTTCAATTTTAAAATAAAGAGATCAAAATTATAGATCGAGTTAAATAGAAAAACTAAAATTAGTTTTAATTTTTTTTTTTATAATCAACTAGAGGAAAAGAGAGGCACTCTATGTCTCTATACTTTTTTAAATAAAATAAAATAAGAAAATAAAAGAAAAATAAATTGGATCAAATGTCGCCTTAAAATACATTTAGTATATCATTAGTTTTTACACTTTTAATTAATCATAATTATGAATTCTCATGTCATTTAGAATCATTGATTTACTTTCGTAATAATTATTTTCAAAATTCATTTATAAAGGCATTTTAATTGATCCATTAGAAAAATATATCATTTTTTTTATTTGAACTAGTAGTTTGAGTATTATTTCTTTTAACCTATGATATATTTCAACAAAAATCAAAGACTAATCACTTAAGGGAAAAATATGAGTTTAAAGAGCTTATATTTTTTCATACTCGTGAATATAGGAATTGAATCTCTCATCCCACCCCATGCTTAAAGAGTGTTGTAGTAGGATTTAAACATATATGTTCTATATTTTATTTTCATCTCATTATTTTAATAAATATTTTCAATTATCCCTTAAGTGATTATTATTATTATTATTATTATATCGAAAGAACATTTTAATTAGTATGATATTGATATTATTTATTTTACTTTTAGTAAAATATTTAATCTTCAAATAAACAATAATAACAGTTCTAGATTAACTTAAAAAATCTAAAACTATAATTACATAAAAGATGCTTTTGTATGCAAAATGAAAATAAAATTTATGCAAAGGGTCAGCTCACTCACCTGTGATTGATTACTTCAGCCACTCATTGGTGCTTGGAGTTCACATATATAGTGACTATATTGATCAAAGTGTAAGTGGAGTTTGAGCTGGTAAAATTGGTCCACATAACAATATATAGTTAGCTAGTTAATTTCTTCTAAAAGAGAAAATCACCAACGAAAATTTTGAACCTTTATTAGTGAGAACGTGGTTATTTGCTTCAAAGTGTTCAATCAACCCCATCAACGATTTTGTGTAGAGTTTATGCGGACTGAAAAACAAGTTGTCTTCTACCGTGGAAGTCATGACACAATCAATGCTTGTAAGACTCTCAAATTTAAAGCTAACCGCGATTAGGGTTCAGTTAATTCTTTATTGAGTTTGTGGTTGCTGGTCTCCCACTTAAAAGCGGTTTGAAAATTTCATTTGTAGAAATGCTAATTAAGAAATTAATATGTTATAATGGTCTTGCTAATCATTATCTTTAAAAATATTTATTAAAGAATTAATAGTACAAACTTTTTATTAATTAAAAATAAAAATTACGATAAAAGTATATTGAAAATCATAATAAATGCACATTTTTTTAATATATAAAATTTCGCTCTTGATTCTTTTATCAGTGTATAAGGAGCACCAGTTAACATTTCGCAATATTTAAACGAATGAGCAACTCCACTCCCTAATGTTAAACGCTGAGGTAATAATGGGTGTGCTTTAATTTGTTTAGTGGATGTATGAATTAGTTCCAACTTCCAACATTATAAAATGTATGAAATTGATATATGCCAAGCAACGTATCAACTGAAATGAAAGTTTATTTTATATTCAGTACCATATTCTTTTTTGGACAGCAATAAACTCATTACATTTCGTTATATATATATATATATATATATATATATATATATATATATATATATATATATATATATATATACACACACACACACTTTTATCCTTACATTACTATAAACTACAAATGATTTTATTCTTTAATAATTTTAGATAATTATTAATTTATTTTCAAATGTCAATATTATTTTAAACTGCGAAAAGAGACACTTATTGCCTCTCTCTCTATATAGCAACTAATTAGTGGGATATAGTTGTCATTATAAAAGTTTTATAAAAAACATAACATGTTAAAATATAATTAAGTTGATATTATAATATCTAATTTTATTTATAAAAAAACTAGACACTGATTATACAATCATCCATCATAAAATCATAATCATAATATATGATATGTTTGACAATTTTTATAATAGTTATGTTAAAAGTTATCTTATCATTAATTAAATGATAACATAAAACTATTTTACATTATCATATAGATATTAAAAAAATTATTTATCAAGTAATTATTATAATTATTTTTCAATAACCATTTTCAAATATTTTATCAACTTTTATTGAAGAATTTTTAAATCATTTATCAAACAGAAAATCATTGAATCCAAAGGATTGTGATGGTGGTGTAATATCTTTTTGCATTTATATGTGGATGAACAATTAATTTAGCATGTTGATTCTCTTCATTTATAAAATTTGCTTAGGTGAACGACAACTACAAATTGCGAGTTAGATTAATCTTTAAATGAGTTAGTTAAAGATACTTGTGGTCTCTAAAAAACATGATTTGAATAGTGAGAGTAGATAAGTAAATTAAATTATTTGAACATGTGATTATGTTATTTAATATAAAATAATATTTTGTTGATAATATATGATAACAACAAAGATAAAGTATCTTATTTGAGGGTCAAATATAAAAACTAAATTAAATTATGAATATAAAATTAATATTTTAATTTAAAAATATATACAAATTAAAATTATATAAAAAATGTGGCGGATTCCCTATGGATTTAAAAGTATTTGATAAATCCCAAAGGGGATGCAAATGAGTTTATAAAATATAAACTCTCATCTTTTAAACCTGAATTTGTCCTGCCTTTTGTAGAGATGGAGATGGAGAAACCCAAACATGCATTTGACCCGATTTGCTATCATTCATACCTTATATATAAATATTTATGTGTACACGATATAACATAAGTGTAAATAAAATAAAAAGTATGATATATCTTTTTGAGATTTATTAAAACTATATTATTGGTTTAATTTAATAAAATATATTATTTTTAATGAAACTTTTTCATCAGCAAAAAATATTTGTTAAGGGTTGTGTCGATAACATTCATGAAGAACATAATATTTGTTATATTTTATCATTTTCTTGCATGTAAATATTTTTAAATTAAAAAAGAACATAAAGGTGGAAATTAAGTTCCTTATATTAGTAAGTATTTCCTATATTGTATAAGTATTTGATTTTAAGTAAAATTTAAAAAAATATAAAAATATAAAAATGTGCATAATTAATTTAAAAGTAATGAAAATATAAATGATAAAAAAAAAACCATTTAGGAATATTAAGATTAAGATTGGAAATTACAAGTGATTGTTTAGACAATTTGATTGAACCAATCTAGCACAGTACACGAGTCAGTTGCTTAACTCAATGATTGTTCTGTTAATTAGTTACAAGTGTCATATCACACACAATGATTATTAGTGCAGTTATGCATTAACTAAAATATTCTATCTAGAAGATTGCCTAAGCAGAATTCAAACCATTGGGTTATTATTATAAATCTTTGTTCTTCTTGGTTGTGACAGTTTGAACTTTGAAACTAGCCAACTGTTTTTACTTTATTAATCAATCTAAAAAATTATTTAATTTCCTTGTCAGCACAACAAGCTGCTTAGGTGAAAATACTCATATTTGAATGACATATGTTGCGGAGGATAACCACAAGCTCTTTATGTTGATAGTGGAAAACTTAGAAATTACATGTTTGGTTTGAATTTTGATTTAATTTTTTTGTTTTTGTTTATGGTTTGAATTTAATTAGTGTAATGTTAGTTGTAGGCAAATTATAATCTGATTTTTGTTCTGATAGTCATATCTGATGATCACTTTACTCTCTTTAATTAGGCATCAGGAAAAGTTTCAGAAGAATTTGCAATGCTTGATTGCAATTGTTGATGGCCAGACCAACCAAGAGGAATTGGCACCGGTCTCTGAATGGATGAATGAGGCCATGCTTATGAACAATGAGGAGCCTACGGCACTGATGTCTTGAATTGATAAATACATGCAAGAGCTACACCAACAAGATATTCAACATGTATTCTCTTCATGGATAAATAACGTAACATGCCTCCAAATGATGCACTTGGAGGAAACATCCAAGGTGCTAGTGCTGAGGGTGGATGACTACGGAAACTAAAATGCTTTGTAGCTTTCTTAAGGTGCATGTGACCCTTGATAATAGGTTTTTGATGATTCAAATTGATAGGTGATAAACCTGAATTTGATATTTTGATATGAATTTTTATGTATTTTAATATATTTTATTTAATAAAATTTGATATAAGTTTGTGAAAGATATATGCTTAATAGATTTTATGTGGAAAATAAATCACTAAAAATCATCAGTTTTGAACTAATAAGATGATAACTGTCACCATAAAATTTGCATGTGTATGATTGTAAGTGTGATAATTTAAAAATAATTAAAAAATATGTTAAATAAGCTTGTAAGTTAGACTCAACTTTTATATAGGTTAAACTATACATTAAATAATATACTTAATCCAAATACTTTTAATTGATGCTAAACATAGGCCTAACAAAGCCTATTGTACCTCTAGTCCTAGCCTATAAATCAAGTTGATTATTCTATCAATTTATTATACTAACTTGTTGACACGTGAAAATGATAAGAGATGTCATATTAGACGAATGTTTATTATGTTAACTCAAATTAACATCATTAATAAAAATATATGATAAAATGGTTAGTTTAATTTAATTAATAGACTAAATTAAAACTCTTTAAATTAAGGAGATCAAGAGATAAAAAAGACAACATGAGAAATCAAAAATCTATCTTAACCTTATATTAATGAACCAAATTAATATGAGTTACAATGTAATATAACTTTTTGAGAAGCTCCTTCATCTTAAATTTAATTCTATAAACATTTATGAATTATTTGTCATAGTAAGTTATGAATCAAATATATATCTAAATTAAAAAGTTGGCATAGTTAGAAGATCTTCCAACTTGGATATTAAAAGCTAGGGATTTCAAGAAACAAATTGAGATACCTTTTATTTATTTTTAACCTGATCCTAGGTAAGACTTTTGAGACTTTTTAACTTGTCCTAAAACTTGAATAAACTAGATAATTAGAAAGACAATAAGTAAGGCCGAGTCTTTTTTTTTTTGGTACGGTAACAAAAAAATGTTAATCTTAAAATAAAATAAAAAGAAAAATTTTCTCTTCAAATTTTAAACTATTTTACCCTCCCTAATTTTCTTTTTCTTTTTCTTTTTCCCTCTTGTTCAAACTGCATGTTGCATAAAAATCAAGCAGTGTGCATTTTTTTCCTTTTAATTTTTCATTTATTAATTTATTGGGCTCTTGTCTTACTTTCCAAGGCAAGAAAAAGAAAATTCTATTAATCCCAAAACACTATGTCGCTATTTCCATTTCCATTTGGTTCCTTACAACACTCACGAAAATCGATTCAACACGAAAGGAAAGTGAGTAAGACCTTATTACCCTCTCCGCCACACTCTTTTCTGCTCACAAAACACGATGCTTAGGGTTTATCGATTATTCTGAATTGTTCATACTGAATTTTAATTTAATCTCATAAGCATGTTGTGATTATTGTTCTGGAAATTCGCAGATTGACGAGTTACCAGACTTGCATTGAAATCGTATCAAACAATGTCGTAGCTGTTTTCTTTTTCAAATCCTGAGTTGTTAGTGAGTGTGCCCAACAATGGCAGCTGTTAGGTCTTCCTCTGTAAGAAGGTTAGGAAGCACAATTCAGGGTTCTTTTAATATGGAATTAGTTCAACACTGTCACTATCACCATAGTATGTGTATGAATCTTGCAAGGTTGCCAAGTGATTCACTGAGTCATCCTTATTACAAAAGAGAGTTACAGTTTGCTAAGAATCGGTTTAGTAATTTGGCCTCTGAATCCCTTGGAAGTAGTCATCACTTTGGCACTAGAGCCAGTGTATCGGTAAAACCAACATTCTCTGGTTATTGTTTTCGTAGTGCCCTTCCTTTTGCTTCCATGAGCCACGTGTTGAATCATCGAATGTATTCGTCGTCAGTGGGTGACAAAGGAAGTAGAGATGGTGGTACAGAAGTTTCTGCTGGTTCTGGTGCAACTGATATTAATACCACTGGTGATTCTGTTGTTGGGGGTGATTGGGCTGAGAGGATTAAAGATGCCTGGAAGAGTGTGGCAGAGGCAGCATCATATGCAGGGGGTAAGGTCAAAGAAACTTCTGATGATCTCACTCCATTTGCTCAACAGTTGCTTGATTCACACCCATATCTTGATAAGGTGGTTATTCCAGTTGCTGGTACTTTAACTGCTACCATATTAGCTTGGTTCTTGCTGCCTAGGATTTTGAGGAAATTTCACAAATATGCAACGCAAGGTCCTGTTTCTCTATTGCCAGCAAGCGTGTCTGTGGAGCCAGTTCCTTATGAGAAAAGCTTTTGGGGTGCTATGGAGGATCCAGTGCGATATTTAGTTACCTTCATTGCATTCTCACAAATGTTAGTGGGTTGTATACACTTAGTTGTTTTTTTTAAATTTGTCATTTTGTTTGCTATATGTGCAGTTATATGACAGCTGACTTTGATTTCCAGTGGTGTTATGGTGGCTCCAACAACTATAACCTCACAATATCTTGCACCTGTTTGGAGGGGTGCAGTGATAGTTTCATTTGTATGGTTTTTGCATAGATGGAAAACAAATATTTTTGCACGGACGTTGTCCAGTCAAAGTTTACTTGGGCTTGATAAGGAGAAAGTGCTTGCTCTAGACAAAATCTCATCTATTGGTCTATTTGTGATTGGTATAATGGCTTTGGCTGAGGCTTGTGGTGTGGCCGTGCAATCTGTTGTGACCGTTGGTGGTATAGGAGGTAAGTATTGAATTTAGTTTAATTTTAGATGCTTAAATTTTTTAGCATCTCTCCTTTTCCTATATCATTGGTTTTCTTTAATGTAGTTGGAGGCAGGAAAACTCTTATTGAGATTTAGGTTTAAGGAAAGCAAATTTCCTTATAGGTATATCAATTTGGTTGAAAGTTGACACCATCAGCACTACAGGGATCAAATTTGACAAAATAAGTTAAATTGGTTTTTAATCCCGTGGTTCATACTGTTTTTGCAGATTTTATTGGTATATGTATGCCAACTGAAGGGATTGTTTGGGATTGTGTTAATGGTGCTTTGTGTTTGCAAAATGATTCCAAAGTGAGAGGAACCACTGCATAAGTTGGTTTTAAAAAATAAATTTTATAACTAGGAAGTAAAAATGCCTTGATCTCTAAAGAGACTGCTAGTTCTAAGGATTTGGCTCCTCTAAAGGCAGAGGAGTGCACTTTAGAGGATAAAGTATAGTAATAACTGTTAATTAGCAAATCAACAGTTGAGATTCTAACTAATGTCAATGTTTGTTATGCATGTTCTTCACGTTATCACAATTCTTAACCATTTTTTTTTTCAATCTATAGTTGTTAGTGAACTTTATCTTTTAAAGTACACCTGCTCATTTTAGAGGAGTTGGACACTTGCATCCTAGTTCTAGAGTTGTAAAAGCAATGTATAAGATCAATAGTAAGAAAAAGAAAGGAATAGAATACAGACATGCACAAATAATATTTTCTTGTGTTCCATTTAGTGGAAATATCAGCTAATCCTAATCCCTACCTGTTGATCATGCTTAAGAGTCTTATGCTAAAACATGTCAAGATCTCTATATTAGTTTCTTTATTCATTTATAAACGTTTTATTATGTTGCTTTTCCATTCATTAACAAGTTCCACTCTTCCTTTCTTTCTTTTTTCTACAAACAAAATAAGGGACTCTAGATTTCATGTTTCTGTCTTTCTTATGCAGGTGTGGCTACTGCTTTTGCTGCCAAGGACATTCTTGGCAATGTGTTCAGTGGTTTATCTATGCAGTTTTCAAAGCCCTTTTCAATTGGAGATACAATAAAAGTATGTTAATTTTGTAGGTGCACATTAATGATTGGTCCTTTTTATGGGAAAATTTATTTTCTGAACTATGGGTTTTGTGCTCTGGCTATCTGTTAGGCAATTTGATGCCCTCTTTACAGTTATTTTTTTAGGTGAGAAATGATTGTTTTTTTACTACTTGCACATTATTAGGTCATAACAATATTATAGTCATTCATTACTTGTGCCTTTTTCAAATGGCCCAATATGTAGCACGTATACAGATGTAGTTTGTCCATTGAGGGCTAGAATTAGGGTTGGAACAATTGAAGGCCTAAAATAAAAATAAAACCGAGGGTTTTTGAGAAAAAAAAATGTATTTGGAGGGTGTAATATATTTATCATGAAATTTTTGGTGAAATTCAAAGAAGCATTTCACAAATTTGGAAATCTTGAAGGGTTCCATGCATCAATGTAGGTCTTCCCCTGGTTACATCTCATGTTTCTTAAACGTGTCTGAGAAATTGTAAAAATTGCAGGCTGGCTCAATAGAGGGTCAAGTGGTGGAAATGGGTCTTACTTCCACATCATTGCTGAGTTCGGAGAAGTTCCCAGTCATTGTGCCAAACTCATTTTTTTCTAGTCAGGTGGGTCCTGTGATTTAAAATTAGTGGAGCCTATTTTATTGTTTCTTTCTCTAAATGCATCTATGCAGTGACTTCAAAGGAAGCCAAGTCTGTTCTGAACACTTGAACATTACTAATCAATGATCTTTATCTTTGAACTACCACATCATGCAAAGATATGCAACTCGTTGGAAAGTTCTCTTTTCATCAGTTTTTAAACGGAGGCTAAGATATCTGATTAAATTACTTGATTGCACCTATGTTTTTTATTTTTATAATCCCTTTGCCTTTTGGGGTTGAATTTATGTACTAGGAAACTTCTCCATAGGATATGTAAATTTTGAAGGTTGCACCTCACATACATGTCTGTGCACACACATGACTGATAGAAAAGCTATTGCCTTATTTCCATAAATATGTTTTTTGCTTAAGATTTTGATGTTGTGAATATAATCTGTTTTCTGTCTCAGACATTGATGTGAGAGCCCTCTTTCATGCTAACTTTGTAGGTTATTGTGAACAAGTCCCGTGCTGAATATCTTGCCATTATTACCAAAATTCCACTGCAAACTGAGGATTTAAGTAAGATTCCCCAGATATCAGATGATGTGAAAAGCATGCTCAGATCAAATGCAAAGGTTTTCTTAGGGAAAGATGTTCCCTACTGTTTCTTATCCCGTATAGAAAGTTCATATGCAGAATTGACTCTTGGATACAACCTCAAACATATGGTACCTCGCCCATCTGAATCCCTGTGTTAGACAATCCTTTAATACTGTGATACACCTTAATTTTTGCCATATTTGCATGTACGACTTTTTATATCTCATGTTTATCTTGTTTTTCTGCTATTTACAGCGCAAAGATGAATTATACTCCGCAGAACAAGATATTCTCCTACAGGCAGTTCAAATCATTAAGAATCATGGGGTTGCTCTTGGCAGCACATGGCAAGACACGTCTTCTAAATGATGTGCTCTGCGTGATGGCAATTTTGGAAGTGATTGCAAACATCGTGAGCTTTAGCTTTTACTAATACAATGCCCGCAAGGTTATTAATTTGTCATTCGTTCACACAGAAAACAGTTTTCCAGTACTAGTAAACAGTTTTCCAGTACTAGTTTGACATGTGTAGTTGGTTTTAGTTTTGATTTACTAAAAGAATACAAAAAAAAATTCATTATGAGTGAATTGTGGAATTATCCCTTTATGAAGTTCCTGTTTTTTTATGTTAATAATAATAATAATAAAACTAAGTTACTATAATTGCGGGCCAGTGCACGAGGCTCTCTAATGACAAACTTTCCTTCTCCAAAATTATTCCCTGTCTCCACTCAGTCAACTCCAAAGCATTTAGGAATTAAGTGATAACTTAAGATTCATATGTGTAAAATGAAAATAATAATAGAAGAAAAGCTAGCTCCCTTTCGACTAGCCAATTCCATAATACTGTACATTTTAATAAATCATTTTTCAAATTGTTAAAACAGAACAGTACAACACCTAGCGCACGAATTTTTCAGAGTGCCTTATTGAATTAAAAAACAAGTGTTGGCCTTATAGCATACAACGTGGTGACTTATTGATACGAAAAACCCTAAGCACTCTCTGCACATGCCTAAAGAAGAATAGGACTTTATTTAAACCCAAAAACCAAGAAACAGTACATAAAAACTAAGTGACAGTCATCAACTTCACATCTGTTTTGCACTTTCTAACTTCCATTCTTAAGAAACTGAACAAATGGAGCTATGTAATGATCCTGGTGCAGGTTCTAGTTTCCTACAATTACAGCAGCTTTTCGTGTATTATTTCTGACCTTCTTCCCTTCCTCCAATACCATGGCTTCTCTAAAAACTGAAACGAGGTCACTGAAGAAATGCTGAAGACCATGCATGCTGGCCAAATGTAGGATTGGAACACTGCAACGTGTTTCACCATGGATAAAAAGTAACCGATAGCAATCAATGCTATATAGTACCTAATATTGTTTTGGAATAAACTACTGCCCAAGGCTAATTTTTTTACAAAGTATTTTTATATTAAAGAATAGATAAACCAATTAATATTTCATACTATGGCGCAAATTGGTGTTGCCATGTTGCACGACTCAATTATATAGGATCCTTACATTTGAGTTGAAAGAAAGCAATAAAAAAAAAGAGAGAATGAAAAGTAAAATGAGGTAAGATTTATATTTTTATACTTTTAATTTAATTTTAAATTTTGATCTCAATTTTTTATTTTATTTTATTTCTTTCCACTCTATTAAATACCTATAAAGACAATTGAATTGGTCCTTGCTTGATGCCAAGATTAATTATTTGGTACTGTATATGTATATATAGTTACAGCACTGTACATCTTAACAAGTGAAAATAGGAAGCTCAATGAATGCCTATAAATAAATGATGGGTGTACATAATGAATTATAAGTATTGATATTTTCTCATGTTTGGTAGAGAGCATATGCAGCAAGCACATCTAGGAAATATGGCTGAGAATCCGATTCGTGTAACGATGATTCCATGGTCTGCCTTTGGCCACTTGATACCATTTTTCAAACTTTCCATAGCCTTAGCCAAAGCTGGTGTTCATGTCTCCTTCATATCCACTCCCAAAAACATTCAAAGGCTTCCCAAAATTCCTTCGACTTTATCTCATTTGGTTCATTTTGTGGAACTTCCTTTACCATCATTGGACAATGATATCTTGCCAGAAGGTGCTGAGGCCACCGTGGACATTCCATTTGAAAAACATGAGTACTTAAAGGCAGCATTAGATAAGCTCCAAGATGCTGTGAAGCAATTTGTGGCCAATCAGTTACCAGATTGGATAATCTGTGATTTCAATCCTCACTGGGTTGTAGACATTGCCCAAGAGTTTCAGGTAAAGTTAATCTTATTTTCTATTTTATCTGCTACTGGAACAACATTCATAGTACCACCAGGTACAAGGGCAGGTCACTTATCTCCAGAAAGTCTAACAGCTCCACCAGAATGGGTGACATTTCCATCTTCAGTGGCTTTTCGAATACACGAGGCAATACATTTCTGTGCTGGTTTCGACAAGGTAAATTCTTCCGGGGTAAGTGATTTTGAAAGGGTTATAAAGATACATGATGCCTCTAAAGCTGTGATATTTCGTAGCTGCTACGAGATTGAAGGAGAATATCTGAATGCGTATCAGAAACTATTTGAGAAGCCTATGATTCCAATTGGTTTATTGCCTGTAGAGAGAGGAGTTGTTGATGGGTGTAGTGATAACATATTTGAGTGGCTTGATAAACAAGCATCAAAATCAGTTGTGTTTGTGGGGTTTGGCAGTGAGTTAAAGCTGAGCAAGGATCAAGTTTTTGAGATAGCTTATGGACTTGAGGAATCTCAATTGCCGTTTTTATGGGCACTGAGAAAACCAAGTTGGGAAAGCAATGATGGGTATTCTTTACCTGTTGGTTTTATTGAAAGGACATCTAACCGAGGAAGAGTTTGTAAGGGATGGATACCACAACTAGAAATATTGGCACATTCATCTATTGGAGGATCTTTGTTTCACTCTGGCTGGGGTTCTGTCATTGAAAACCTTCAGTTTGGGAATACACTTGTTTTATTACCCTTTAATATAGAGCAACCTCTTAATGCAAGGTTTTTGGTGGAAAAGAGATTAGCCATTGAAGTGAAAAGAAATGAAGATGGATCATTCACTAGAAATGACATTGCCGCATCCCTTAGACAAGCCATGGTATTGGAGGAAGGAAAGAAGATCAGAAATAATACAAGAGAAGCTGCTGCAATTGTAGGAAACTTGAAGCTGCACCAGGATCACTACGTAGCTGCATTTGTACAGTTTCTTAAGAATGGAATCAGGAAACCAATATGATGTTGAAGAGGATCATTACTGTGTCTTATTTTAGGTTTATCATCAGTTTGTTGAATAAAGTCCTACTCTTTAAGTCGTGGTTCAATAATTGCATCTGTTTTCTATCTTGTAAGGGTAACTAAAGCCAACTCCTGTTTTTGAATTCAATAAGACACTCTCTCTGAAATATCCGTGAGGCACTGTTGTGTTTTTACATTTTGAAATTTGAACAATCATTACGTAAACGTATTAATTACTTTATTGTGAAATAAAGCAGTGTTTCATTAATGAAAATATGTGACTTCTTACATTAATTAGTTGATTATTATTACATTTTTATATTTATAAATTTTATTTTTAAAAATAAAATAAAAAGAACTAAAGTCATTAATATGTAATTATTGTTTTATATATTATTTATAATTATTTACATCATACAAATTCGACGGTGTTTAAAAAATTATTACTTTTTGTGAGATGTTAAGTAAAGACAAAGACAGTGAAATGGATGGATTGTCAAAAGAAGCCCGATTTTGCGTGTAAAAGATAAACTATGGTTTCAAAGTCTGAAGAAACTGAAACGAGGTCACTGAAGAAATGCTGAAGACCATGCATGCTGCCCAAATGTAAAAGTAGTATATTTTTGCAAAAGTGGGGGTTTTTTCGGAGGAGTTTAAGTTTTGATTTTTGAAAGAATTATGATACCAATTACAGTGTATGGCTTCTCTTTTTTTTACTGCACGGTACAAATAGAAAGTAAAATTATATGATTAGTGTAAGTTAAAATATTGCAAACTAAATAGTGAAATAACTTTCTCTTTCATTCCATCCGCATTTCACTTTTTACCGTCAATCCAGATGTGTGTAAAACAAAATTTAAGAGCGTCCACCGACAGATAAATAATGACGGTTCAGTAGAGTCACACTTACAGTTAAATAGGAATGGTTCAAAGACTTAAAATAAATTTAAAAATAATATTTTTTATAAAATAAATTATTAAAAATATCATGTTGAATAGTTATGATATTAGTGAAGAATTGTTGTTTATTAATTGTTAATTATGGTACTAATAAAAAGAATAATATTTATTTATAATGTTTTAATTAAAATTTATTTTTAAATATAATTTTAATATAATTTTTTTGAGATATATTAATATAAAAAAAGTTTTAAAACCCTTTTTGGAACCTAAAGGTCTTGCTTGTATTGCTTGCCCTATAGGTAGGTTTCTTCATCCTCTTCTTTTTCCTTTTGAATACTACATTATGATTCAAGAAAAAGATGATTGAATTTCGGTTGCCTGAGCTGCATGCAGTATAACTTGATCATTAGCCCTCTCAAGGATAATATATTTAAAATAAGAATAACGTGAAAATAAAAAAATTGTAACTTATTATTTTTTCAAACAATAGAGTGAAATCTTTGTTGGTTTTTATCACAAAATATTTAAATATTAGAATGACATTTTTATCCCATTTCATTATATTTTGATCCATTACATTATTACTAATCCAAGCATAACCTAAGTTTCTTGCCCTCTCTCCCCTTCTCTATTATCTTTTATATTCTTTTGTTACTTTATCAATCATATTTTCTATACTATGTGCAAGGATGTATCGAGCAAATTTTTTGTTTTTTTAAAAAGAAAATCTTTTATTACGTTTTACAATCACGTTAGCCCTGAATAAGTTTAGTTGGATCATGAAGAATGAAACTTAATATAATGTTCCAAATTAACATGCTTAGGACACAAAAAGGCCGTAATTAAGAGATTTCCTTGTGTCATATAGATCCGGTGACAATGGTGTGGTTGGACAATAATGCCAGTGGAATTTGTACAACCGTACATGTGTAAACTTTTATGCCAGTTTTTCCTTATTGGTGTCATATCAAAGCATTCAGGACCAAGTGATAGTTATGAACGTGGTCAGCTCCATTTATAGATCTGTTTCCAACAACAAATCAATAATTGTAGGATTGGAACACTGCATCGTGTTTCACATTGGGAGTGTTTGTTAGCATCGTGTCTCCCCCTGAACCTCATATTTTTGGATAAAAAGTAAGCGTTAGCAATCAATGCTATATAGTTCCAAATATTGTTTTGGAATAAACTACTACCAAGGCTAATTTTTTTTACTAAGTATTTTTATATTTTTATATTAAAGAATAGATAAACCAATTAATATTTCATACTATGGCGCAAATTGGTGTTGCCATGTTGCACGACTCAATTATATAGGATCCTTACATTTGAGTTGAAAGAAAGCAATAAAAAAAAGAGAGAATGAAAAGTAAAATGAGGTAAGATTTATATTTTTATACTTTTAATTTAATTTTAAATTTTGATCTCAATTTTTTATTTTATTTTATGTTATTTCTTTCCACTCTATTAAACACCTATAAAGACAATTGAAATATGTTGGTTCTTTTCGTATAAATTCTGCTATTCTTTAAACCTGCACAAGATCAAAAAACAAGAAAAACACAACAAGCAATACACAACAGAGCAAGAAGCAAAGATTTACGTGGTTCGGCAATGTGTCTACATCCACGAGAAAATGCAGTTTCTCATCAACACATTGATCATGAAATTACAAGTTCAATACAAGTAGCAGCTAGCTTTGATCTTTCTTGGTTTCTCTCTTTCAAAACCTCTCTTAATCTCCTAACTCCCTTTCTCTATTGAACTCTCTATTTTTCTGCAATTTTTTTAGCTTCTCTGTTTTTCAGCCACTCTCCAAAAACCACCACACACTGCATTACATGATCAAGAATATATAAATACACTCTAAAAGCTAGTCCTAAGAATAAAGGCTATACATTGGTGCCAAAACCAATTCAGTTATAATAACTGAAAACAGTTATGACAACACTACTTTAAAGCCTTCTCACTTGTGCCAATTGTGATTTTGAGTCACACACCACAAATCTCCACCTTGACTCCAAATCAGCAAGTGTCTACCTTGTGATTCAGGGTTGCACTTCTACCAATCTGCTTTAGGCATCTTCAAAATTTATCAAGTCCAAGCAGTGCTTGAATTTGACACTAGATAGAGACTTTGCGAACATATCAGCCAGGTTTTCTTCTGTTGAAACCTTCTTCACCTTCACCTTCTTAGATTCAATCACATCTCTGATGAAGTGTAGTTTCACATCTATCTGCTTTGTCCTCTCATGGTACATTTGGTGATTTGCTAAGTGAATGGCACTTTGACTGTCACAATTCATTGTGACACAAGCTTGTGCTATTCCAAGTTCATTTACCATACCTTTAAGCCAGATTGCTTCCTTCACTCTTTCAGCTAGGGCCATGTATTTTGCTTCAGTTGTTGAAAGAGCAACAACTGATTGTTGATTTGCTTTCCAACTGATTGTTGTACCAAACAAAGTAAACACATATCCTGTTAAGGACTTCCTTGTGTCTACATTTCCTGCAAAATCTGCATCTACATAGCCTGTGACTGCTACTTCGTGTGTTGTCTTCTTGTACCTTAAACCAACTTTCCAAGATCCATTTAGATACCTTAGTGTCCACTTCACAACTTCCCAATGTGCGCTGCCAGGATCTCCCATGAATCTGCTTATAATACTTACAACATGAGCCAAGTCAGGTATGCTGCAAACCATTCCATACATTATGCTTCCAACACTGCTAGCATAGGGTGTTTGATCCATTTTAGACCTTTCTTCAGCTGTTTCTGGTGCTTGAATGATAGATAGCTTTGTATGATGACCAAGTGGTGTCGTAACAGGTTTTCTTTGATGCATCCTAAACCTTTCCACCACTTTCCTGAGGTAATTGCTTTGAGATAGGAATAGTTCATCCTTTGCTCTATCCCTATGAATATCAATCTCGAGTATCCTTCTAGCTGACCCTAGATCTTTCATCTCAAATTCTGTATTCAAGCTTTCTTTGAGTTGCCTAATCTCCTCCTTGTTGGCACTTGCTATGAGGATGTCATCCACATACAAGAGAAGGTAAAGAACACACACTTTCCCCTTTTTCAGGATATATACACAACTGTCATATCTGTTTCTAATGAAGCCATATCTGATCAAGAACTCATCAAATTTCAGGTACCACATATGAGGACTTTGCTTCAGTCTATACAAAGATTTTTTCAGCAAGCACACCTTGTTTTCCCCTTCTTCAAAACCTTCAGGCTGGTTCATGTAAATGGTTTCCTTCAGATTTCCATGGAGAAAAGCTATTTTAACATCCAGTTGTTCAAGTTCCAAATCATATTGATTTACCAGACCAAGTATGATTCTTATTGAGAAATGCTTCACAACTAGTGAAAAAATCTCATTGTAATCAATTCCTTCAACCTGTGTAAAGTCTTTTGCTACCAATCTTGCCTTGAATCTAGGCCTTTCTACTCCTGAAATACCTTCTTTCTTCTTGAAAATCCACTTACATCCAATAGCCTTCTGCTTCTTGGGTTGATCCCCAAGTATCCAGGTTTTGTTCTTTCTCAAAGATTTCATTTCTTCACTCATTGCCTGAAGCCACAGCTGGCTGTCTTCACTTTCAATTGCTTCCCTCCAGGTCTTTGGTTCTGAATTTTGAATCTCCTCAGCAACACTCAAGGCATAGCAAATAATATCAGCATGACCATACCTCTTTGGAGGCTTTATCACCCTCTTTTCTCTATCTCTAGTCAATTGATAATTGGACAAGTCATGCTGAGTGACCAGTTCTTCATTATCTTCAGCTTCTCCTTGATCAGTGTGATCAATGGCATCTCCACTGCCATGATCTAAAATCTCAGAATGCTCTACCTCAAACTTAGTATTCTCATTACTTGAGTTGTTATCCTTTTGCTCCTTACTTAGTATTGACATTCTGCTCTCATCAAAGGTTACATCTCTGCTGATGATGCATCTTGTCTCACCCGGTTTCAATTTCCACAGCTTGTTCCCTTTAACTCCTTCAGGATAGCCAATGAAAACACACTTTGCAGCCCTTGCATCCAGCTTTCCTTGTTTAACATGAGCAAAGGCCAGCGATCCAAACACCTTTAATTTTGAATAATCAGGTGGTTCACCACTCCAAGCTTCCATTGGTGTCTTGAAATCTAAGGCTGATGAAGTATTAATCAAATATGTTGTTGTGTTTGCAGCTTCTCCCCAAAAGGTCTTTGGCAGTCCTGCACTTAGCAGCATGCACCTCACTCTTTCCAAAATGGTCCTATTCATTCTTTCTGCCAAACCATTCTGTTGTGGAGTGTGAGGGACTGTTTTATGCCTTTTGATGCCTATTTTCTTGCAAAACTCATTGAACTGCTCTGAAACAAACTCCAGGCCATTGTCAGTCCTTAAAACTTTTAATTTTGTACCAAGTTGATTTCCAACAAGAGTATGCCATTCTCTGAATTTTTGAAAAGCTTCTGACTTATTTTTCAAAACATACAGCCATACTCTTCTTGAGAAATCATCTATGATGGTGAGAAAGTATGAGCTTCCACCATGAGTTTTCACTCTAGATGGTCCCCATAAATCTGAATGCACATACTCAAAAGGCCTAGATGAAACATGAATACCCATGCCAAAGCTTATTCTATGTGATTTACGAAGCACACAATGGTCACAAAATTCAAGTTTATCTAGTTTATCATCACCTAACAGATTTTGTTTCTCAAGTTCATGTAATCCTCTTTCACTAACATGACCTAATCTCAAATGCTAAAGTTTTGTTTTATCAATCAAAGTATTACTAGCTACCGATGCATGTCCAACAATAGTGGAACCTTCAAGAATAAACAAGCCATTACTTTTATTCTTGTTACCCTTGGCAATGACTAAAGATCCATTTGAAATCTTAAGAACACCATTTAAAATTCTAGTTGAATATCCTAGATCATCAAACATGTTTATGGAAATAAGATTTCTTTTGAGTTCTGGAATGTACCTTACATTTTTCAGTAGATACGCTCTACTATCAAACATCTTCAATCTCACAGTTACAATGCCTTGTACCTTGCAGGGGTAGTTGTCTCCTAGCAGTACAGCTCCTGCTGGTTTCAGTTCTAAGGTTTCAAAATAGTCCTTTCTCAGGCTGTTGTGATATGAGCATCCAGAATCCATAATCCATTCTGTTTGTGTTTTGGTATTAAAAGCTACTAAAACACCTGCACTCTCATAACCTTCAGAGGCTTCAACATTGTCAGCAGAGTCCAAAGATCCTTTCTTGATCTTGTCTGGGCAGTCTTTCTTGAAATGACCAGTTTTGTGACAATTAAAGCATTTGAACTTTGTTTTTTGGCCATTCTTTGAATCCCTTGACCTTAATCTGGACTTCTTTCCTCTTGTTCCCTTCTTTTCACTCCTTCCCCTTGAAATATCCAGGCTTTCACCATTATCCTCAGATTTGGAGTCTTGCTGTTTTTGCATCTCCTTGGTCCTTATTGAGGTCTGAACTTCTTCTAGGGTAATGTCTTGATCTTTGCCATAAAGAATTGCATCCTTGAAATGTTAAAAGGATTTTGGTAAGGAATTCAGAAGCAAAAGAGCTTTATCCTCCTCTTCAAGCTTTACTTCAATATTTTCCAAATCATCAAGAATCTTGTTGAAATCAGCCAATTGTTCGGTGGCTGTTCTTGACTCTGTCATCTTGAAGGTGTACAGTTGTTGCTTCAAGCATAGCCGATTTGCAAGGGACTTTGTCATATACAATGACTCCAGTTTCAGCCACATTGAGGCTGCTGTCTTTTCTCTTGCAACTTCTCTTAAAGCTTTATATCTAAGGCATAGAATGATTGCACTTCTGATTTTAGCAATCATCTCTGATTTCTTCTTTGAGCTTAGAGATTCAGACATCCTTTCTTCTCCTTTAAGAGCTTCTGCACAGCCATGTTGAATCAAGATTGCTTCCATCTTGATTTCCATAACCCGAAGCCATTTTCCCCTGAAAACTTCTCAATATCGTACTTTGTTGTTCCCATCTTTCTTGATCTTGACCTCCCCACAGACGGCGCCACTTGTTGGTTCTTTTTGTATAAATTATGCTATACTTTAAACCTGCACAAGATCAAAAAACAAGAAAAACACAACAAGCAATACACAGCAGAGCAAGAAGCAAAGATTTACGTGGTTCGGCAATGTGCCTACATCTACGGGAAAGTGCAAGTCCTCATCATCACATTGATCATGAAATTACAAGTTCAATACAAGCAGCAGCTAGCTTTGATCTTTCTTGGTTTCTTTCTTTCAAAACCTCTCTCAATCTCCTAGCTCCCTTTCTCTATTGAACTCTTTGTTTTTCTACAGTTTTTTTAGCTTCTCTGTTTTGCAGCCACTCTCCAAAAATCACCACACTACATTACATGATCAAGAATATATATATACACTCTAAAAGCTAGTCCTAGGAACAAAGGCTATACATTGGTGCCAAAATCAATTCAGTTATAATAACTGAAAACAGTTATGACAACATCACTTTAAAGCCTTCTCACTTGTGCCAATTGTGATTTTGAGTCACACATCACAAAATATTTAGACAAGTATGAATTGGTCCTTGCTTGATGCCAAAATTAATTATTTGGTGCTATATATGTATATATAGTTACAGCACTGTACATCTTAGCATGTGAAACAGAAGCTCAATGAATGCCTATGTCAGAACTGTTAAATACATGATGGGTGTACATAATGAATTATAAGTATTGATATTTTCTCATGTTTGATAGAGCATATGCAGCAAGCACATCTAGGAAATATGGCTGAGAATCCAATTCGTGTAACGATGATTCCATGGTCTGCCTTTGGCCACTTGATACCATTTTTCAAACTTTCCATAGCCTTAGCCAAAGCTGGTGTTCATGTCTCCTTCATTTCCACTCCCAAAAACATTCAAAGGCTTCCCAAAATTCCTTCGACTTTATCTCATTTGGTTCATTTTGTGGAACTTCCTTTACCATCATTGGACAATGATATCTTGCCAGAAGGTGCTGAGACCACCCTGGACATTCCATTTGAAAAACATGAGTACTTGAAGGCAGCATATGATAAGCTCCAAGATGCTGTGAAGCAATTTGTGGCCAATCAGTTACCAGATTGGATAATCTGTGATTTTAATCCTCACTGGGTGGTAGACATTGCCCAAGAGTTTCAGGTAAAGTTAATCTTGTTTGTTATTATATCTGCTACTGGAGCAACATTCATAGGACCACCAGGTACAAGGACAGGTCCCTTATCTCCAGAAAGTCTAACAGCTCCACCAGAATGGGTGACATTTCCATCTTCAGTGGCTTTTCGAAAACACGAGGCAATACATTTCTGTGCTGGTTCCTACAAGGTAAGTTCTTCCGGGGTAAGTGATTTCGAAAGGATTATAAAGTTACATGGTGCCTCTAAAGCTGTGTTATTTCGTAGCTGCTACGAGATTGAAGGAGAATATCTGAATGCATTTCAGAAACTAGTTGAGAAGCCTGTGATTCCAATTGGTTTATTGCCTGTAGAGAGACAAGTTGTTGATGGGTGTAGTGATACCATATTTGAGTGGCTTGATAAACAAGCATCAAAATCAGTTGTGTTTGTGGGGTTTGGCAGTGAGTTAAAGCTGAGCAAGGATCAAGTTTTTGAGATAGCTTATGGACTTGAGGAATCTCAATTGCCGTTTTTATGGGCACTGAGAAAACCAAGTTGGGAAAGCAATGATGAATATTCTCTACCTGTTGGTTTTATTGAAAGGACTTCTAACAGAGGAAGTGTTTGTAAGGGATGGATACCACAACTGGAAATATTGGCACATTCATCTATTGGAGGATCTTTGTTTCACTCTGGCTTGGGTTCTGTCATTGAAAACCTTCAGTTTGGGCATACACTTGTTGTATTACCCTTCAATATAGATCAACCTCTTATTGCAAGGTTTTTGGTGGAAAAGGGACTAGCCATTGAAGTGAAAAGAAATGAAGATGGGTCATTCACTAGAAATGACATTGCCGCATCCCTTAGACAAGCCATGGTATTGGAGGAAGGAAAGAAGATCAGAAATAATACAAGAGAAGCTGCTGCAATTGTAGGAAACTTGAAGCTGCACCAGGATCACTACGTAGCTGCATTTGTTCAGTTTCTTAAGAATGGAATCTGGAAACCAATATGAACTTGAAGACGATCATTACTGTGTCTTATTTTAGGTTTATCATCAGTTTGTTGAATAAAGTCCTACTCTTTAAGGACGACTGGGACGCGCATAAATGGATTTGGATTTTTCTTATTCATGTATTCACCCCGTTAAGTCGTGGTCAAATAATTGCATCTGTTTTGTATCTTGTAAGGGTAATTAAAGCCAACTCTTGTTTTTGAATTCAATAAGACATTCTCTCTGAAAAATCCGTGAGGCACTGTGGTGTTTTTACATTTTGAAATTTGAACAATCATTATGTAAACGTATTAATTACTTCATTGGCTAGTAGTTTTTGTGAGCTTTTCTTCTATTATTTTCGTTTTATGCATGTGGAGTCCTAAGTCCTAAATGCTTTGATAGGATACTAAGGAACAACTGCTTAAAGGTTAAACAAGCAAAAATATATTTGGAAAACTCTTATTAACTCTAGATTTGAAGTAGAGTAATCATTGGATTTTAGATCTAGGAATGAGTTTAGATTCAATGATCTCTCTATTAATGTTTGTGCTTAGAGAAGATGGGGGGGGGGGGGGGGGGGGGGGGTGGGGGGGATTTGATCTCAATATTCTAAGGGATTGGGGATTGATGAATTTGTGTGCATTGAGGTATATTAAAATGAGTATACGAGTTGAGTTTGATAATTGTTATGTGTTGATTATACATGTGGACGGATGTTTCATGAAGTCCAATCCCCACAACATTAATCATATTGATTGTTATCCGTTTTATCACATACTACATGTTCGATAAAAATCCTTAAATCTTTTGTTCTTGATTCCGCTTTTGTTGCATTATCTATTAATTAGTGTTAGTTTTCCAATCAAAATTGTCATTGAAACTCTTTTATTTTATTCTTTAGCCTTAGTTGATAAATTTTGAACAAGTACGTGTTTGATATTACACAAGTCCTTTGAGAAAAAAATATTTGAACTTTTCATTTTATGCTATTTATTTGTATGATTTAATACGTTTGTCAAATATACTGAACAATTTAGCATCATAAACTTTTGAACCAGCTGTTTCTGAGCATCATATCAAAGCATTTAGGACCAAGTCATGATAAGGAGTTAAGATCCACGCAAAATGAAAATAATAGCAGAAAAGCTCACTCACAACTAGCCAATTCAGCAATACATTTACATTAGTGATTGTTCACATTACTTATGCTAACTCTTCAACTTCATATTTGTTTCCAGATTCAATTTTTAGAAACTGAACAAATGCAGCTATGCAATGATCCTGGTCCAGCTTCAAGTTTCCTACAATTGCAGCAGTTTCTCTTGTATTAATTATGATCTTCTTTCCTACCATGGATTCTCTAAGGGATGTGGCAATGTCATTTCTAGTGAATGACCCATCTTCATTACTTTTCACTTCAATGGCTAGTCCCTTTTCCACCAAAAACCTTGCATTAAGAGGTTGATCCAAAATAAAGGGTAATAAAACTAGCTAGGCTATCACCAAACTGTAGGGTTTCAATGATAGAGCCCTAACCAGAGTGAAAAAAAGACCCTCCAATAGATGGTTGTTTGATTCTTACATATATAAATAGACGGATTGATGTCAATATTTTTTTGTTCTAGTTATTAGGCAGAGTATTGTTATAAAAGGTTAATAGTTTTTTAATAAGTGGTAATAAAAAAACAAGCAAAATTAGATCCTATTATACAAGACGCCAATGACATTTGCGAGCAAGACCTGAAACAATTGAGAAGGCTGGTCATTAGAAACACAAACACTTTCCTCGCAACAATTATGCTGAAGCTGAACATCCTAAGCAAGAGTTTAATAGTTTAAAATAGTTTTAGATTTTTAACCAATAAAAATTATAGTTTTGGAACCTCATGTATGAATATCATAGATTTAAATGTTAAGAATCAACTCAGGAAATTATATTAAATTTGTTATTTGATTTTTTTTTTCTTTCTGGATTTTTTAAGGAAGGATGTAAAATTTTCAACTTTTTTTAATATAAATCGAATTATATGACAAATTAGTGATGTCTTAACCAGATATCACCAATTTAATTTGTAATCATAAAAATCTTTTATAAAAGTATAATAAATCATAACATTTTTATGATGTCTTTTAAAAATTCAGAATTTTTTTATCAATCTTTTAAAATTTTAATGAAATATATCCAAAATGATGGAGTGAATAGGCATTTTGGTCCCTGTGTCATTTTGTAAATTAGTCTCTATCCTATTGAAATGTAAAAAATAGTTTATATCTTTGTATAAGTGTTACAAGATAGTTTTTGTCGTTAAATTTGAAAGTACGATCGTTAGTGAGAGACATTGTTGGCAATTATAGTGGCACAAAGACTATGCAACGTGACACTAAAGTCTGTGTTTATAAAGCTTCTTCTGGTTACTTGCTTCTTCTTCCTCAAATTAGGGTTTATCAAGCTTTTGTCCTCTGAATTCCCTTCTTGTTCTTAAGTGTGTTCCTCAAATTAGGGTTTGTAAAACTTCTCTCGTCTCTAAAGATTTTACCATTTGCTTCTTCTTCTTCACTTGATTTCTCCATATCTGCAAGTGATAGTTCTTCTACATTTTCTGGTAGAACCATTCGTCAATGCCACCATGGAAGACGTGCAACTATTCGAACGACAAGAACAAGGAGGAACGCAGGAAGATTATTCTATATTTGTGCATTGCTCCAAACAGACCCAAAAAACTCAATTTTTTCAATGGGTTGAAGAAGAAAATCAAGTTTCTAATCCTTCTTCTGTCACACGAGAATCAATGATAGTGACTGATTTGAACCTACAAATTGAAGCTTTGCAGAAGAAAATGAGAAATTTAACAAACATTGTGTTAGGTTTTTCATTTTTAATTATAATGTTAGTTTAAGGGGAAATGTATTTTAGAAAAAATTTGTAGTAGCATCTTCTGATATTATAATTGTTGTTTTGTTGAAGAATTTGTAGCAGGAAAAAATGTGTTGCTATTGTCAACTACTTTGCAGCTCCTCAAGTTTTTTATTTGAAATTTGATTTTGGTTTATCTACTGTCAATTACTTTGTAGAACAATAGAATGATGCTCAACTTGATCAAATATCATATAATTGGTTAGTGGTGTTGATTGCGTGAGTAATTGTCATATTTTCTAATTATAATGCTTGTTGGCATTTTTTATTGACAACCATTAGAAATTTGAGTTAATTTGGCTTCATTAGCATTTTTCTTGTTGTTGTTCCCTTGTCATTAGGTTGTTCATTAACCCCATTTATCATAAGTGTTCAAGTAATAAAGCACATAATTCCAATTGTATAGCTTGTTGAAGTTAGTGAAGTAGTAAATGTCTGAGAAATTGAAAAACCAACGAGGGAAAAAAAAGCACTAAAAGTAATGATTATTCTTTGTTCTCTCTCTAATTCAAAGTTGAAATACATGAAACTCCAGCTCCAAAATAATGTGTAAATTATAAGAGAAAGAGTAGAAATAAAATATTAAATCATGTGATCATTTAACACTTCCTAAACCAGAAAACTAACATAGCTCAACCATAATTTCATTTCACATATCAAAGCATGTTAGTTACAAACAATCTTTCAGCACGACAAGCTTTCACAACATAAACCAAAATAAATAAGTCAAATTTTCATTGATAAGTACCATAATGACTAACTTTATATATATATATATATATATATATATATATATATATATATATATATATATATATATATATATATATATATTACACATTATAATTATTAAATGTTATAATATATATTTTATTGTGGAGTAAAGCAGTGTTATAATATATATAAGTACCATAATGACTTCCTCCATTCATTAGTTGATTATTATTACATTTTTTATATTTATAAATTTTATTTTTAAAAATAAAATAAAAAGAACTAAAGTCATTAATTTGTAATTATTGTTTTATTTATTATTTATAATTATTTACATCATACAAATTCGACGGTGTTTAAAAAATTATTACTTTTTGTGAGATGTTAAGTTAAAGTGAAGACAAAGACAAAGTGTGAAATGGATGGATTGTCAAAAGAAGCCCGATTTTGCGTGTAAAAGATAAACTAAGTCATTATGGTTTCAAAGTGTGAAGAAACTGAAACGAGGTCACTGAAGAAATGCTGAAGACCATGCATGCTGGCCAAATGTAGGATTGGAACACTGCAACGTGTTTCACCATGGATAAAAAGTAACCGATAGCAATCAATGCTATATAGTACCTAATATTGTTTTGGAATAAACTACTGCCCAAGGCTAATTTTTTTACAAAGTATTTTTATATTAAAGAATAGATAAACCAATTAATATTTCATACTATGGCGCAAATTGGTGTTGCCATGTTGCACGACTCAATTATATAGGATCCTTATATTTGAGTTGAAAGAAAGCAATAAAAAAAAAGAGAGAATGAAAAGTAAAATGAGGTAAGATTTATATTTTTATACATTTAATTTAATTTTAAATTTTGATCTCAATTTTTTTTTTTATTATTTCTTTCCACTCTGTTAAACTCCTATAAAGACAATTGAAATATTTAGACAAGTATGAATTGGTCCTTGCTTGATGCCAAGATTAATTATTTGGTACAATATATGTATATATAGTTACAGCACTGTACATCTTAGCAAGTGAAACAGGAAGCTCAATGAATGCCTATAAATAAATGATGGGTGTACATAATGAATTATAAGTATTGATATTTTCTCATGCTTGATAGAGCATATGCAGCAAGCACATCTAGGAAATATGGCTGAGAATCCGATTCGTGTAACGATGATTCCATGGTCTGCCTTTGGCCACTTGATACCATTTTTCAAACTTTCCATAGCCTTAGCCAAAGCTGGTGTTCATGTCTCCTTCATATCCACTTCCAAAAACATTCAAAGGCTTCCCAAAATTCCTTCGACTTTATCTCATTTGGTTCATTTTGTGGAACTTCCTTTACCATCATTGGACAATGATATCTTGCCAGAAGGTGCTGAGGCCACCGTGGACATTCCATTTGAAAAGCATGAGTACTTAAAGGCAGCATTTGATAAGCTCCAAGATGCTGTGAAGCAATTTGTGGCCAATCAGTTACCAGATTGGATAATCTGTGATTTCAATCCTCACTGGGTTGTAGACATTGCCCAAGAGTTTCAGGTAAAGTTAATCTTATTTTCTATTTTATCTGCTACAGGAACAACATTCATAGGACCACCAGGTACAAGGGCAGGTCACTTATCTCCAGAAAGTCTAACAGCTCCACCAGAATGGGTGACATTTCCATCTTCAGTGGCTTTTCGAATACACGAGGCAATACATTTCTGTGCTGGTTTCGACAAGGTAAATTCTTCCGGGGTAAGTGATTTCGAAAGGGTTATAAAGATACATGATGCCTCTAAAGCTGTGATATTTCGTAGCTGCTACGAGATTGAAGGAGAATATCTGAATGCATATCAGAAACTATTTGAGAAGCCTATGATTCCAATCGGTTTATTGCCTGTAGAGAGAGCAGTTGTTGATGGGTGTAGTGATAACATATTTGAGTGGCTTGATAAACAAGCATCAAAATCAGTTGTGTTTGTGGGGTTTGGCAGTGAGTTAAAGCTGAGCAAGGATCAAGTTTTTGAGATAGCTTATGGACTTGAGGAATCTCAATTGCCGTTTTTATGGGCACTGAGAAAACCAAGTTGGGAAAGCAATGATGGGTATTCTCTACCTGTTGGTTTTATTGAAAGGACATCTAACAGAGGAAGAGTTTGTAAGGGATGGATACCACAACTAGAAATATTGGCACATTCATCTATTGGAGGATCTTTGTTTCACTCTGGCTGGGGTTCTGTCATTGAAAACCTTCAGTTTGGGCATACACTTGTTGTATTACCCTTCAATATAGATCAACCTCTTATTGCAAGGTTTTTGGTGGAAAAGGGACTAGCCATTGAAGTGAAAAGAAATGAAGATGGGTCATTCACTAGAAATGACATTGCCGCATCCCTTAGACAAGCCATGGTATTGGAGGAAGGAAAGAAGATCAGAAATAATACAAGAGAAGCTGCTGCAATTGTAGGAAACTTGAAGCTGCACCAGGATCACTACGTAGCTGCATTTGTACAGTTTCTTAAGAATGGAATCAGGAAACCAATATGATGTTGAAGAGGATCATTACTGTGTCTTATTTTAGGTTTATCATCAGTTTGTTGAATAAAGTCCTACTCTTTAAGTCGAGGTTCAATAATTGCATCTGTTTTCTATCTTGTAAGGGTAACTAAAGCCAACTCCTGTTTTTGAATTCAATAAGACATTCTCTCTGAAATATCCGTGAGGCACTGTTGTGTTTTTACATTTTTAAATTTGAACAATCATTACGTAAACGTATTAATTACTTTATTGTGAAATAAAGCAGTGTTTCATTAATGAAAATATGTGACTTCTTACATTAATTAGTTGATTATTATTACATTTTTATATTTATAAGTTTTATTTTTAAAAATAAAATAAAAAGAACTAAAGTCATTAATATGTAATTATTGTTTTATTTATTATTTATAATTATTTACATCATACAAAATCGACGGTGTTTAAAAACTTATTACTTTTTGTGAGATGTTAAGTTAAGTAAAGGCAAAGACAGAGTGTGAAATGGATGGATTGTCAAAAGAAGCCCGATTTTGCGTGTAAAAGATAAACTATGGTTTCAATGTCTGAAGAAACTGAAACGAGGTCACTGAAGAAATGCTGAAGACCATGCATGCTGCCCAAATGTAAAAGTAGTATATTTTTGCAAAAGTGGGCGTTTTTTCGGAGGAGTTTAAGTTTTGATTTTTGAAAGAATTATGATACCAATTACAGTGTATGGCTTTTTTTTTTTTTACTGCACGGTACAAATAGAAAGTAAAATTATATGATTAGTGTAAGTTAAAATATCACAAACATAGCCTTAGAGGTAGGGATGTGTGAAGGAAAATTCAACAACGTCACACTCAGTTAAATAGGGACGAGGGACGACTCAATACTCGAGAGATCTAAAACAAAGTTAAGAATAACATATTTTATTTATTTATAAAATAATTTATTAAAATTATCATGGTTGAATAATTATAATATTGATGAATAGTTGTTGTTCATTAATTGTTATTTACGATAATAAAAAAATTAACACTTACTTATAATATTTTAATTAAAATCTATTTTTAAATATAATTTTATCATAATTTTTTTTTGAGATATATTAATACTAAAAAGATATTTTAAAATCTTTTTTTGGAACCTAAAGCTCTTGCTTGCACGGCCTTAAACTTAAGATGGACCGTCCATACAGGCGAGAACTAAGATGGACCGTCGATACAGGCGCTATAAACTTTAATATCATGTTAGATTTCAACTTAAAATCAATTGGCATTAAGTGAAATTGTCCAATAAATATATAAATTGCACCCTAAAAACTGATATTACATAAGTTCTTTAGAAAAAAAATATTTGAACTTTTCATTTTATGCTACTAGTATAATTTAATACGTTTGTCAAATATACTGAACAATTTAGCATCATAAACTTTTGAACTAGCTGTTTCTGAGCATCATATCAAAGCATTTTGGACCAAGTCATGATAAGGAGTTAAGATCCACGCAAAATGAAAATAATAGCAGAAAAGCTCACTCACAACTAGCCAATTCAGTAATACATTTACATTAGTGTTTGTTCACATTACTTATGCTAACTCTTCAACTTCATATTTGTTTCCAGATTCAATTTTAAGAAACTGAACAAATGCAGCTATGCAACGATCCTGGTGCAGCTTCAGGTTTCCTACAATTGCAGCAGTTTCTCTTGTATTAATTCTGATCTTCTTTCCTACCATGGATTGTCTAAGGGATGTGGCAATGTCATTTCTAGTGAATGACCCATCTTCATTTCTTTTCACTTCAATGGCTAGTCCCTTTTCCACCAAAAACCTTGCATTAAGAGGTTGATCCAAAATAAAGGGTAATAAAACTAGCTAGGCTATCACCAAACTGTAGGGTTTCAATGATAGAGCCCTAACCAGAGTGAAACAAAGACCCTCCAATAGATGATTGTTCGATTCTTATATATATAAATAGACGGATCGATGTCAATATTTTTTTGTTCTAGTTATTAGGCATAGTATTGTTATAAAAGTTTAATAGTTTTTTTTTATAAGTGGTAATAAAAAAACAAGCAAAATTAGATTCTATTATACAAGACGCCAATGACATTTGCGAGCAAGACCTGAAACAACTGAGATGGCTGGTCATTAGAAGCACAAGCACTTTCCTCGCGACAATTATGTTGAAGCTGAACATCCCAAGCAAGAGTTTAATAGTTTAAAATAGTTTTAGATTTTTAACCAATAAAAATTATAGTTTTGGAAGCTCGTGTATGAATATCATAGATTTAAATGTTAAGAATCAACTCGGGAAATTATATTAATTTTTTTTCCTTTTTGGATTTTTTAAGGAAGGATGTAAAATTTTCAACTTTTTTTAATATAAATCGAATTATATGACTAATTAGTGATGTCTTAACCAGATATCACCAATTTAATTTTTAATCATAAAAATCTTTTATAAAAGTATAATAAATCATAACATTTTTATGATGTCTTTTAAAAATTCAGAATTTTTTTATCAATCTTTTAAAATTTTAATGAAATATATCCAAAATGATGGAGTGAATAGGTATTTTGGTCCCTGTGTCATTTTGTAAATTAGTCTTTGTCCTATTGAAATATAAAAAATAGTCTATATCTTTGCATAAGTGTTGCAAGATAATTTTTGCCGTTAAATTCGAAAGTACGATCGTTAGTGAGAGACATTGTTGACAATTATAGTGGCACAAAGACTATGCAACACGACACTAAAGTCTGTGTTTATAAAGCTTCTTCTGGTCACTTGCTTCTTCTTCCTCAAATTAGGGTTTATCAAGCTTTTGTCCTCTGAATTCCCTTCTTGTTCTTAAGTGTGTTCCTCAAATTAGGGTTTGTAAAACTTCTCTCGTCTGTAAAGATTCTACCATTTGCTTCTTCTTCTTCACTTGATTTCTCCATGTCTGCAAGTGATAGTTCTTCTGCATTCTCTGGTAGAACCATTCGCCAATGCCACCATGGAAGACGTGCAACTATTCGAACGACAAGAACAAGGAGGAACTCAGGAAGGTTATTCTATATTTGTGCACTGCTCCAAATAGACCCAAAAAACTATCAATTTTTTTAATGGGTTGAAGAAGAAAATCAAGTTTCTAATCCTTCTTCTGTCACACGAGAATCAATGATAATGACTGATTTGAACTTACAAATTGAAGCTTTGCAGAAGAAAATGAGAAATTTAACATTGTGTTGTTAGGTTTTTCATTTTTAATTATAATGTTAGTTTAAGTGAATGTATTTTAGGAAAAATTTGTAGTAACATCTTCTGATATTATAATTGTTGTTTTGTTGAAGAATTTGTAGCAGGAAAAAATGTGTTGCTATTGTCAACTACTTTGCAGCTCCTCAAGTTTTTTATTTGAAATTTGATTTTGGTTTATCTACTGTCAATTACTTTGCAGAACAATAGAATGATCCTCAACTTGATCAAATATCATATAATTGGTTAGTGGTGTTGATTGCGTGAGTAATTGTCATATTTTCTAATTATAATGCTTGTTGGCATTTTTTATTGACAACCATTAGAAATTTGAGTTAATTTGGCCTCATTAGCATTTTTCTTGTTGTTGTTCCCTTGTCATTAGGTTGTTCATTAACCCCATTTATCATAAGTGTTCAAGTAATAAAGCACATAATTCCAATTGCATAGCTTGTTGAAGTTAGTGAAGTAGTAAATGTTTGAGAAATTGAAAAACCAATGAGGGAAAAAGAAAAGCAATAAAAGTAATGATCATTCCTTGTTCTCTCTTTAATTCGAAGTTGAAATACATGAAACTCCAACTCCAAAATAATATGTAAATTATAAGAGAAAAAGTAGAAATAGAATATTAAATCATGTGATCATTTAACACTTCCTAAACCAGAGAACTAACATAGCTTAACCATAATTTCATTTCACATATCAAAACATGTTAGTTACAAGCAATCGTTCAACACCACAAGATTTCACACCATAAACCAAAATAAAACTTTCATTGATAAGTACCATAATGACTAACTTTATATATATATATATATATATATATATATATATATATATATATATATATATATATTACACATTATAATTATTGAATGTTATAATATATATTTTATTGTGGAGTAAAGCAGTGTTTCATTAATGAAAATATTTGACTTCTTCCATTCATTAGTTGATTATTATTACATTTTTTATATTTATAAATTTTATTTTTAATAATAAAATAAAAAGAACTAAAGTCATTAATTTGTAATTATTGTTTTATTTATTATTTATAATTATTTACATCATACAAATTCGACGGTGTTTAAAAACTTATTACTTTTTGTGAGATGTTAAGTTAAAGTGAAGACAAAGACAGAGTGTGAAATGGATGGATTGTCAAAAGAAGCCCGATTTTGCGTGTAAAAGATAAACTAAGTCATTATGGTTTCAAAGTGTGAAGAAACTGAAACGAGGTCACTGAAGAAATGCTGAAGACCATGCATGCTGGCCAAATGTAGGATTGGAACACTGCAACGTGTTTCACCATGGATAAAAGTAACCGATAGCAATCAATGCTATATAGTACCTAATATTGTTTTGGAATAAACTACTGCCCAAGGCTATTTTTTTTTTTTACAAAGTATTTTTATATTAAAGAATAGATAAACCAATTAATATTTCATATTATGGCGCAAATTGGTGTTGCGCGCCATGTTGCACGACTCAATTATATAGGATCCTTACATTTGAGTTGAAAGAAAGCAATAAAAAAAAGACAGAGAATGAAAAGTAAAATGAGGTAAGATTTATATTTTTATACTTTTAATTTAATTTTAAATTTTGATCTCAATTTTTTATTTTATTTTATTTCTTTCCACTCTATTAAACTCCTATAAAGACAATTGAAATTTTGATCTCAAATTTTTATTTTATTTTATTTCTTTCCACTCTATTAAACTCCTATAAAAACAATTGAAATATTTAGACAAGTATGAATTGGTCCTTGCTTGATGCCAAGATTAATTATTTGGTACTATATATGTATATATAGTTACAGCACTGTACATCTTAGCAAGTGAAACAGGAAGCTCGATGAATGCCTATAAATAAATGATGGGTGTACATAATGAATTATAAGTATTGATATTTTCTCATGTTTGATAGAGCATATGCAGCAAGCACATCTAGGAAATATGGCTGAGAATCCGATTCGTGTAACGATGATTCCATGGTCTGCCTTTGGCCACTTGATACCATTTTTCAAACTTTCCATAGCCTTAGCCAAAGCTGGTGTTCATGTCTCCTTCATATCCACTCCCAAAAACATTCAAAGGCTTCCCAAAATTCCTTCGACTTTATCTCATTTGGTTCATTTTGTGGAACTTCCTTTACCATCATTGGACAATGATATCTTGCCAGAAGGTGCTGAGGCCACCGTGGACATTCCATTTGAAAAACATGAGTACTTAAAGGCAGCATATGATAAGCTCCAAGATGCTGTGAAGCAATTTGTGGCCAATCAGTTACCAGATTGGATAATCTGTGATTTCAATCCTCACTGGGTTGTAGACATTGCCCAAGAGTTTCAGGTAAAGTTAATCTTATTTTCTATTTTATCTGCTACAGGAACAACATTCATAGGACCACCAGGTACAAGGGCAGGTCACTTATCTCCAGAAAGTCTAACAGCTCCACCAGAATGGGTGACATTTCCATCTTCAGTGGCTTTTCGAATACACGAGGCAATACATTTCTGTGCTGGTTTCGACAAGGTAAATTCTTCCGGGGTAAGTGATTTCGAAAGGGTTATAAAGATACATGATGCCTCTAAAGCTGTGATATTTCGTAGCTGCTACGAGATTGAAGGAGAATATCTGAATGCATATCAGAAACTATTTGAGAAGCCTATGATTCCAATTGGTTTATTGCCTGTAGAGAGAGGAGTTGTTGATGGGAATAGTGATAACGTATTTGAGTGGCTTGATAAACAAGCATCAAAATCAGTTGTGTTTGTGGGGTTTGGCAGTGAGTTAAAGCTGAGCAAGGATCAAGTTTTTGAGATAGCTTATGGACTTGAGGAATCTCAATTGCCGTTTTTATGGGCACTGAGAAAACCAAGTTGGGAAAGCAATGATGGGTATTCTCTACCTGTTGGTTTTATTGAAAGGACATCTAACAGAGGAAGAGTTTGTAAGGGATGGATACCACAACTAGAAATATTGGCACATTCATCTATTGGAGGATCTTTGTTTCACTCTGGCTGGGGTTCTGTCATTGAAAACCTTCAGTTTGGGAATACACTTGTTTTATTACCCTTTAATATAGAGCAACCTCTTAATGCAAGGTTTTTGGTGGAAAAGGGATTAGCCATTGAAGTGAAAAGAAATGAAGATGGATCATTCACTAGAAATGACATTGCCGCATCCCTTAGACAAGCCATGGTATTGGAGGAAGGAAAGAAGATCAGAAATAATACAAGAGAAGCTGCTGCAATTGTAGGAAACTTGAAGCTGCACCAGGATCACTACGTAGCTGCATTTGTACAGTTTCTTAAGAATGGAATCAGGAAACCAATATGATGTTGAAGAGGATCATTACTGTGTCTTATTTTAGGTTTATCATCAGTTTGTTGAATAAAGTCCTACTCTTTAAGTCGAGGTTCAATAATTGCATCTGTTTTCTATCTTGTAAGGGTAACTAAAGCCAACTCCTGTTTTTGAATTCAATAAGACACTCTCTCTGAAATATCCGTGAGGCACTGTTGTGTTTTTACATTTTTAAATTTGAACAATCATTACGTAAACGTATTAATTACTTTATTGTGAAATAAAGCAGTGTTTCATTAATGAAAATATGTGACTTCTTACATTAATTAGTTGATTATTATTACATTTTTATATTTATAAATTTTATTTTTAAAAATAAAATAAAAAGAACTAAAGTCATTAATACGTAATTATTGTTTTATTTATTATTTATAATTATTTACATCATACAAATTCGACGGTGTTTACAAAATTATTACTTTTTGTGAGATGTTAAGTAAAGACAAAGACAGTGAAATGGATGGATTGTCAAAAGAAGCCCGATTTTGCGTGTAAAAGATAAACTATGGTTTCAATGTCTGAAGAAACTGAAACGAGGTCACTGAACAAATGCTGAAGACCATGCATGCTGCCCAAATGTAAAAGTAGTATATTTTTGCAAGAGTGGGGGTTTTTTCGGAGGAGTTTAAGTTTTGATTTTTGAAAGAATTATGGTACCAATTACAGTGTATGGCTTTTTTTGTTTTACTGCACGGTACAAATAGAAAGTAAAATTATATGATTAGTGTAAGTTAAAATATTACTAACATAGCCTTAGAGGTAGGGGTGTGTGAAGCAAAATTCAACAGCGTCACACTCACACTTAAATAGGGACGAACAAACAACTCAATGACTTGATAGATCTAAATAAATTTAAGAATAACATATTTTATTTATTCATGAAATAATTTATTAAAATTATCATGGTTGAATAATTATGATATCGATGAATAGTTGTTGTTTATTAATTGTTATTTACGATAATGATAAAAAAATTAACACTTATTTATAATGTTTTAATTAAAATTTATTTTTAAATATAATTTTACAATAAATTTTTTTTTGAGATATATTAATACTAAAAAATATTTTAAAACCTTTTTTTGGAACCTAAAGCTCTTGGTTGCACGGCTTTAAACTTAAGCCGGCCCGAGGTAAGTTTCTTGATCCTCTTCTTTTTCCTTTTGAATACTACATTATGATTCTAAAAAAAGATGACTGAATTTCTGTTGCTTGAGCTGCATGCAGATCATTAGCCCTCAAAAGGATAATATATTTAAAATAAGAATAACGTGAAAATAAAAAATTGTAACTTATTATTTTTTCAAACAATAGAATGAAATCTTTGTTGGTTTTTATCATAAAATATTTAAATATTAGAATGACATTTTTATCCCATTTCATTATATTATGATCCATTACATTATTACTAATTCAAGTATAGTCTAATTTTCTTGCCGTCTCTCCCCTTCTCTACTACCTTCTATATTCTTTTGTTACTTTATCAATAATATTTTCTATACTATGTACAAGGATGTATCGAGCAAATTTTCTGTTACCTTTTATAATCATGTTAGCCCTAAGTAAGTTTATTCGGATCATGAAGAATGAAACTTAATATAATGTTTAGATATATAAGTTGCATCCAAAGAACGAAGCAGGCGTGTGGGACTTTCTAACATTCCTCTTCATAGATGCCGTTGATATAGACAAGGTGCCAATATAGGCGAGAACTATGATGGACTACCGATAGGCGAGAACTAAGATGGGCTATAAACTCTAATACCATGTTAGATTTTAACTTAAAATTAATTGACACCAAGTGAAGTTGTCCAATAAATATATAAACTGCACACTAAGAACTGATATTACACAAGTTCTTTAAAAAAAAATATTTGAACCTTTCATTTTATGCTAATTGTATGATTTAATACGTTTGTCAAATATACTGAACAATTTAGCATCATAAACTTTTGAACTAGCTGTTTCTGAGCATCATATCAAAGCATTTTGGACCAAGTCATGATAAGGAGTTAAGATCCACGCAAAATGAAAATAATAGCAGAAAAGCTCACTCACAACTAGCCAATTCAGTAATACATTTACATTAGTGATTGTTCACATTACTTATGCTAACTCTTCAACTTCATATTTGTTTCCAGATTCAATTTTAAGAAACTGAACAAATGCAGCTATGCAACGATCCTGGTGCAGCTTCAGGTTTCCTACAATTGCAGCAGGTTCTCTTGTATTAATTCTGATCTTCTTTCCTACCATGGATTGTCTAAGGGATGTGGCAATGTCATTTCTAGTGAATGACCCATCTTCATTACTTTTCACTTCAATGGCTAGTCCCTTTTCCACCAAAAACCTTGCATTAAGAGGTTGATCCAAAATAAAGGGTAATAAAACTAGCTAGGCTATGACCAAACTGTAGGGTTTCAATGATAGAGCCATAACCAGAGTGAAACAAAGACCCTCCAATAGATGGTTGTTCGATTCTTACATATATAAAATAGATGGTTCCATGTCAATATTTTTTTGTTCTAATTATTAGACAGAGTATTGTTATAAAAGTTTAATAGTTTTTTAATAAGTGGTAATAAAAAAACAAGCAAAATTAGATCCTAGTATACAAGACGCCAATGACATCGGCGAGTAAGACCTGAAACAACTGAGAAGGCTGGTGGTAAATTTATGTTAGAGGGTTTTTTTTTATAAATTATTTATGTAATATGGTCTGTTTTAAAAGTTTTTACGAAGGGGATCTGTTTTGCATGGAAGCTGCCAGTGTGATTGGCGATGAAAAGGAGCGAGTTTGGTGACGTGGCCATCCCACCATTGTTGCTGGCGAGTCTGGTGACATGGAGTGTATCGTCATTGCTGCTGGCGAGTCTAAGTGTGGTCATCGATCTCTGATGCTGAGTTTCTTTGGGATTCTTGCCCTTTTCAAATTACTTGATTTACTTTCCTTGTTTTTGCTGATGGCATGGGAAGAATAGCTTTGTCAACGGATTCTTGTCCTTTTCAAATTTCTTTGGGATTCTTGCCCTTTTTCAAATTACTTGATTTTCTTTTTCTTTTTTCCTTTCTTACGGATAAAAAGACTGCGGATCATCAAATTTTTATTTATTTTTAATTATGTTGTTGATAAAAAAAACCTGTTTAGTTACTTTTTAATCAGATTTTTTTTTCAATTATATTTTTTATCTAGAAAATCAAACCTAAAACTTTATTTAGGAAAATTAAATTTAGAATTACTTATAGTATTATCATATCTTTATTGATTTACATAATAAAAAGTTACACTTAAAAAATATATTTTTCATATCAATAATATATGTTTTTTATCAGCTTATTATTTATTTTATTTTAATATCTGGCATTTTTTAACTTTTGTTTTTGATACTTGAGGTTAGTTTATGATTTAACAAATTTAGATTAACAAGAGATAAAAAAGTAGAACGTAAAAAAATGTCACTTAATAATTTTTTTTTAAGCAATAGACTAAAAAAAGAATATATTTAAGAAAAAAATAACAATATCCTTTAAAATATATACCACAGCAGAATTTTCCTGGGCTCGAAAATCAAGGCCCAGCACGAAGGCTATCTCTGGGATGGAGGAACAGCTGGAGAGACCATGGAGGCGACGGTGGTGGTGGTGAAGGGATGAAGCGTCAGCACTCTCATTGGGAAGGGCGATAGTTCCACGTCACTAGAGTCGCCAGCAGTAATGGTAGGACGACCACATCAGCCTGTCTCGCCAACAACGATGGAGGGACTGTCCATGTCATCTCCTTTCTCGCCAATGGCAACGACGGTTCCTTCTTATTACCAATGACACTGGTGGCTTCCATGCAAAATAAATTATTTTTGTAAAAATTTTTGAAACAGACCCTATTACGTAAATAATTTATTAAAAGGATCCTCTAACTTAAATTTGCCAAGACTGGTCATTAGAAGCACCAAACTTATGCTGAAGCTGAACATCCCAAGCAAGAGTTTAATAATTTAAAATAGTTTTAGATTTTTAACCAATAAAAATTATAGTTTTGGAACCTCGTGCATAAATATGATAGATTTTAATGTTAAGAATGAACTTGGGAAATTATATTAAATTTGTGATTTTTTTTTGGATTTTTTTAAGGAAGGATGTAAAATTTTTAATTTTTTTTAATATAAATAGGATTATATAAACTAATTAGTGATGTCTTAATCAGATATCACTAATTTAATTTTTAATCATAAAAATATTTTATAAAAGTATAATAAATCATAACATTTTTATGAAATCTTTTATAAATTCAGAATTTTTTTTATCAATCTTTAAAAAAAATCATAAACTCATAATTAAGGAGACAAGTCAAGTTCTAACAATATCAATTATTTTTTTTATCTTAATCTTTTTTATTTCTGTTATCTTTTATTTTTTTTTATGTTAATGTTTTGTATTTTAAATTTTTCAGTTTTCTTGTCTTTTATTTTTTCTTTAAATTTTTTATCTTTTCTTTTAAATTCTTACAAATTATTACACCTCCTTACGAGTTAACAATACTAAACGATGGTAACATCAGGATAATGCCATCGATTACCTAGCCTAAACTTCCCTGCAAAATCAGCTTTGGTTTTCTTCTGTCACTGCTCTAACCTTTAAACCTCTCTCATTCATTGTTCTTTCTCCACCGTCGAAAATCCCTAAGTTCCTGCTAGTTTCAACCTTCGAGTGCTCTCTGGAAGATTCGGTATCTCATACCGTTGGGTTCAAGTTCTCCCTCTTTGTTCTAGGTATTAAAAAATCAGAAATCAGGGCCTTTTATTCTGTATCGTAAAAACTCTTATGCCGCCGAGAAAATTTTATTCTTGCTTTAAATTTAAGCACTTTTCGGTAAAGGGGTTATTGATTTTGGTATCATTTTGGGTTTTGTGATTCAAGCTTGCTTTGGGAATCTAGCATACTCTTATTTGTTGAGTGTTAGAGGGTTTTTTCCATGTTTAATTTATATGCAATGGTTGTTTCTTGTATTGTTTGCATTTGATATTTTGATGTATCATTATTTTGTTATTATGTATGACGAGTTTTTGCCAGCCATGATCTGGTTTTGAGGTTTTCTTTTAGCATCATTTCTAAATGGTTGAGTACCCTCTAGGTAGTTACTTGGTGGTTGGTTGAACTTGAAACAGTAGCAAATTTTAGTTCCTTTGTGGTTAATTTTATGAAGATGGTACTTTGATTAATTAATCTTTCTTTTACCCCCTCCTAGTTTTAACTATCAAATTTTTCAAGGATCTTGTTTTGTTTGTATTTTTTGCTTGGCAAACAATGCTAGTTGGTGACCAGAATGTCTGAAAATGTGATGCAGTTTTGGGTCTTCGGGAGGAATCTATGGAGACACAATCAGATGGTAATGAGGACAACATAGCTGCCATTAAAAATATGAGGCAGCAGCTTGAAACTCGCATAGAGTCGCAACACAAGGCTCACATGGAGATGCTTGCTTCTATGCAAACTGTAATACCTAATCTTGTTTCATCCCTTGACCTTTCTCTCAAGGTTGTGTCTTCTTTCAACCGTCGTCCTTTTGCTCCTACACCTTCTCTGCCTCAGCCTGATCCAAAACTGAGTCCCAAAAAACCGGTTGAACTAACTCACCGTTTCAATGCGGAAACCTGTGCTGATGGCTCTATTGAGGCAAACTTGACAAATCCCAAGAATCAAAAGCCCAAAACATCTATGCATTCAAACTCAGCATTTCAAGTAGAGTCTGAGAAGGTTAGTCCATTAGCGGTGGTTCGATCAATGGTCACTGTTTGTCTATTAGGGCGAGTACCCTTCTCACCGATTGATTCTTCCACCGTGTCAAGGAAATTGGAAAATGATCAGATGGTGACACCAACAGAGAAGGCAGCACTTCAGGAACTTGGAGGGGATTCGGGGGCAACACTTGCAGTGGAGATAGCTTTAAGGGCAATGGCAGATGATAATGGTGGTGTTGAAGTGGAGGAGTTTGTGGTGAGTGGCAAGGCAAGAATTATGGTTTTAAATGTAGACCGGACTCGGCTTCTGAGAGAATTGCCAGAAAGTGTGCAGTATCAGCAACTTGAATCAAGTTCTGGAGATGGGAATGCGAATCAAAATCAAGTTCAGCATATCACTCATAGTGGTTCTAATGTGAATGGTAGTTTGCCTGGGATGGGAAGGCTAGTTCCGAGGCCAATGTCTGATATGTGGCCACCCCATGGGGACCCCCATATGTCAGCATTGCAGCCAATGTTTTCAGGAGGACCAAGGGGAGCTCCACCCAGAGTAATGGCTATGATGGGGGCACATAGAGGTATAAGTATTCCTTCAATGCATAGACTCCCATTGGGGCCAAATGCACCAGGGGGTAGTCCTAATGCAATGCCACAGAAGCCAAGAACTTATGAGGATGATATGAAGGATCTTGAGGCATTGTTGAATAAGAAATCATTTAGGGAGATGCAAAAATCTAAAACTGGTGAGGAGCTTTTGGACCTAATTCACCGACCAACTGCAAAGGAGACTGCTGTAGCTGCTAAGGTTCAAAGTCACTGCCTACTTTACTAGGCTTTTATCTAAAATTTCCTTTGTGATTGTCAGCTTTTAGTGCTATTTTGTACAGTTTAATCTAATCCAGCTTTTCTACAATGTATTGTTCAGTTCAAAACAAAAGGTGGTTCTCAGGTGAGGCAATACTGTGACTTACTGACAAAAGAGGATTGTCGACGTCAATCTGGTTCCTTTATAGCATGTGAAAAGGTTAGTTACAAGGACAGTATTATGCTGTTTTCCCATCTCTTGTGTTTCATTGCTAACTCTTACAATGTCTGTTGGTTTAAATACTATGCTGATAATGTGGTTCTTTATGGAATCAAACCATGAATATTGGTGTTTACATTTTCTATTAGTCTTTCTTGGCATGCATTAATGTTCCTTTCCTTGGCAGGTTCATTTTAGACGGATCATTGCACCTCATACTGACATCAATTTAGGAGATTGTTCTTTTCTTGATACCTGCCGACACATGAAGGCATGATTTTTCCCTCTTAACTTATTTTGAAATGATTTTCATTTTACTAATGTTTATTCTTATTTTGAGTTGCGTGTTATTCTTTTTATCCCTTGACAGACATGCAAGTATGTGCACTATGAGTATGACCCTACACCTGATGTGTCTCCAACAATGATGGGCGCCCCTCCTCCTCCCAAACCGCTAAAGCCTCAGCGTGCTGAATACTGTTCTGAAGTGGAACTTGGTGAACCACAATGGATCAACTGTGATATACGTAACTTTAGAATGGACATTTTAGGTCAATTTGGAGTAATAATGGCAGATCCACCATGGGACATTCACATGGAACTGCCTTATGGAACAATGGCTGATGATGAAATGCGCAGTCTTAATGTCCCTGCTTTGCAAACTGATGGTCTTATTTTTCTATGGGTCACTGGACGTGCAATGGAACTTGGGCGGGAATGGTATTGTGTTTGTATTTGATTATATGCTAATTGTTGTTTTGATAAAAAAAAAAATCTATCATCTGGTTAGCAGAGAAGTCTGCCTTTTGTTAATGTCATGTATTTGATTTCTATATCCATATGCTCCCTCCAGCTTGGACCTTTGGGGATATAAACGTGTTGAGGAGATCATTTGGGTCAAAACAAATCAACTTCAGCGAATAATCAGAACTGGGCGTACAGGTCACTGGCTCAATCACAGTAAGGAACATTGTCTTGTTGGAATAAAGGGCAATCCTGAAGTAAACAGGAACATTGACACTGATGTTATTGTTGCTGAGGTCCGGGAAACAAGTCGCAAACCAGATGAGGTTTGTATAATATTCGCTTAAGTTTTGATAGTTCATTATGCCCTTAAATGCTTTGACTGAATTTATCTCTAAAAACGGTGGTCAACAGTAGTCATGGATGTTGTATCTATAATTTTATATTTTGAAGGATATGTTATGTTTGCAGTTATTAAGTTTCTTTTTTATCCAAAAAATGGTGCTTGATATTATAATAGGCTTGGCCTGTTGGCCAAGGGAAAAAATGTTTATTAATTAATAAAAGCCATCACATGCTCTTTTTTTCCATTTCCGTTTCTCATTGCTACTAAGCTTGCACATTCAATGATCTTGGGATGAAACCCCGTCCCTTGTGTGAAGAGGAAATAGTTTAATTACACCTAATAATAATTTTATTTTACTATTCCTGTTATTAAAATTAAATAATTCACATGCTTAACATTTTCAAAATTGTCAACATTTATTCTTGCAGATGTATCCTTTGCTGGAGAGGATAAGTCCAAGAACAAGAAAGCTAGAACTATTTGCTCGCATGCACAATACTCATGCAGGGTAGGTTTCTTGACTGGTGTATTTTCCTTTTGAGTTTTTCTTTTATGGTATTCTTGAAATAGTTTGTTGAGATTGAGTATAGTCTTAATATGAAATGGTTTTTGATGCTTTGTAAGTGGAGTTTACATGATAATTTTCTATAAATCAAATGCTTTCTTCTCATGTGGATTTGATTTCTTGGACTAAGAACCTAAACTGGTAGAACCATAGGCACTAGACAAGTAGTTGTAGGTTTAGGGACAAAAATTGTGGATAGAAATCATAGGCTGTTGGTGTTGTTCTTCGTTATTGATTAAGTTCTTCCTTGTTTTGCATCAGATGGATGTCTCTTGGTAATCAATTGAGTGGTGTAAGGTTGGTGGATGAGGGGCTGCGAGCAAGGTTTAAGGCTGCTTATCCAGATGTGGAGGTGCAGCCACTATCACCTCCCAGAGCTTCTGCTATGGAAGTAGACACTAGTATTGCTCCTCACACGAGGAGTCCATTTGCAGCCACAGAATCAGAGTCCACTTCGGCGCAGTTTGCGGAGCCTGCAGCCGCTCCAGAAAGTAACTTTGTTTCAGAGGAGAAATCAATGGCCATTGATGTGGACATTGGCTAAGTTTCCACTTTTGATCATGATTGGTAGGAGCAATGCCTTGATAAAGCTAAAGGGAAAACAGCATTTTGACCTTTGTACCATTGTTATTTTGTACTCTTTCACATTTCTTTTCTTTTTTTTTTTTTCTTTTTTTAAAAAAAGATTAGAGTGACAAGGTATCTGGGAAAAGAATACAGGATGCTTTGTAAATTAAATAATTGTGTAATAGTCTCATTCTAGTTGTACTTGATTACATTTTTCTTTAATGTTGAAGCATCAATTTTGTTAATTTGTTATGTTTCTTGCAGTCTACTGATTTTGTAATCGCAGGTAAACCAAAGGAACTAAACCAGATAGATTCATGAAAAATTGAATGGAACATGTTATTTAATGAGTTCAAGAATGTTGAATCATAGTGGTCGCCCCCGTGTACCACGTTTCCTGTTCATACCTCGCCGATTAGTGTGCTTAGATAATTTTTTGGTAAATTAATTTTGATTAAAAATAAGTTTTTAAGTGAATTAATTTATATTTAGAAACATTATTTTTAAACTAAATTTGCTACAAAATTTAGTGTAAATTATTGTTGATAGTGACACTGGCTTGTAGAGTTAAAAGCTTATTTCCTTCATTAATTTACACTCATCTTTTACGATTTTCAGGAACCAAATTGAACTTCTTCTTTTCTAGCATTGCAAAATAAAATAAAATCCTAACATAGACTAAATGGAGTCTAAAAACTAAAGAGTTAAATCGGTGAAACAAATGGAAAATAAGTTAGATGTAAGCCTATTTATCCACAAGGGAGTGGAGAAGGAGTTAATTATTCTCTAATACATTGGATATAGTGGTTAATGGTTGCTGCACAGAAGCTATAAGTTCCAAGCTTTTTTTTTTTTACACCTATAAGTTTCCGATCTTAAGAGAGACAAACCACTGCTGTTTAGTTCGCTAGAAATAGCTAGAGATGAAGAAAGTGAAAATAGAAATGATATGGATAACAAAAATGATTTTTTAACCAATATATATTTATTCTCAATTCAATTCCTCATATTAACTTGTAATTCAAACCCTTACTGTATAAAGTTGATTTTATTTTATTTAATCCTTTCATCAGTAAACGTGATGAAATGCTTGCAATCCATTGAGACAGAATCAAAAAACAGATATAATGTATTTTTTTTTAAAAAAAAAAAAATGAGCTAGCTGTGTAGCACAAAAAGCTCCATATAGAATCTAAAAACAAAGTTCGGAACAAAACATCAAAACCATCATCCCCCACATACCAAAAGTAACCCCACCCAGCCAAATATAACATCACAATCATACAACAGAGCTTAACCACATATATCCCAATCAGTTCAATGTTGCAGAAGAAACCTTTAGCCCATTCCTCAAATATCGATTCCCTTCCCCAGATTGGATCGGCCGATTGAGGTTGACATAAAGATACAACTCCAAAAATAAAAGCACAATTAAAGCAGCATAGATTCCAATGTAATGAATCTAAAAAAGTAATTAGCATATAACAAGTATAAAATTATGTCCTCATCCCTCAGTCACTGCATGTTGAATGTTGTTAAAAAAAATTATACATTGAATGTTAAATACGTCACATAATAATTAAGCTTTTCCTTTTTTACAATAAGTAATAAACTTTTTGTTACCCAGCTTTCAACCACTAAGCTGATCTTGTGAATTACATCACATAGTGAACATGCAATGTCATTCTCTTTAACGCTTTCTTTTTCTTTTCTTTCTCTCTTCGTTTCGCAACCCTAGCTTCCTAGGAATGTAACTTTTTTGTTATTCTTTTTTGTGTTGTCTCTAAAATAATATCGTTTTGAAAATATAACTTTCAAAACGACATCATTTTAAAGAAACAATATGGGGACAATAAAAAAAGATAACAAAGAAGTTAATTTCAGTTTCCTACCAGATTTTGTGTAATCTATCAAGAAATCATGCATATATGCCAATCATTTCATATATGGATTGTATGAATCACATTGCATGTGTAATCTCCGGCACTTTTGTCTGGGATCGTTAACTTTGCGAATACAAAACACACGAGACTACATACATATATAATTAATTAAGGCATGCTGACGCTTGCTAAAGTAGAAACAACTAATACTCTTTAATTAAAACATTCATCCGGGACATAGCTACTTCTATTTCCAGACATTAATCATTTCATTTTCATATGATCGTTCACTCACTTTTTCTGTTGTCTCGTTCTTTAATTCTATCTACATATATATCATCATCAATCAAAGGACATTAAGATCCAAAGTTCAAAAAAAGTGCACGTGGCCAAGGATATCTAGCAAATCCTACTCACAAACCCCGAAGAAAATTTGCTATCTATCAGGAAGAAAAGGATATGATATAATTAATTTCAAAGCCAATCAAACTTCAGCTTCGCTCTTAGCTGAAGTTTACGTATCAAATGCATATGCTTTTAGATCGAACATATTCGCACGTACAGTACACTCTCATCGTACCATATATTGACATAATACATATCACATAATCAATTTTATTTTAAGAATATTATAGCAATTTAAACTTTAAAATGAGTTTTCGTTGAATAGTCTTGATTTTTTTTATGGCTTTTATGGGTTATACGTTCCGACTCCGAACTAGGTCATGATGGAACTGGATTAAAATTTCTGAGTTTGAATTTAGACTTGAAAATTTTAAGTTTAAATCATATATTTCATCAAATAAATTTGAGTTAGGTTAGCTTATTTTGTCACTTATATAATGAATAAATTAAATTTATTACATTTTATTTTTTATATATAAGACAGCGACAAAATTTACACTTGAAGACTTTGTACAATCTTCTTAAATCTCCCACCACTATACCAACGGATGGGTTTTAAACACATTACATATAAAATACGGGTGAATCTGCGTGTGTATTATAATTGTTTATAGACCTACGTACTAAATCAAATCATTATGTTCGTATATTGCATTAGTTAAATTACTCGTTGATCATGGAGTACAATGAACAGGTTCCAAGTGCATGTAGAAGTATAAATATGTATTATTTCAAGCATACAATCAGCAAAATTTATAAGTTTGCATTTGTTCTTCTCTCTAGTTTCTCTGAGGGTTTGTGTAAGATCTTATTACCACTCTCCAAATACCAATGGCTCCAAAGATAGACATCCAACAGATTTTATCACCTGTCCAAAGGCCACCTCCAAGTGGGGGAACTGGAAGTGCTTCATCCTCCAGTTCAACCTCCAGTTCCAGCTCCACTTCTAAGTTTACAAAACCATTAACTATTCAGAAAATCTTCTTTGGCAAAAACAAAAAGTGATGGCTCATATATAAGGAACCACCCGACTACTTGGTTTGTTTTCCTAGTACTTTGTTATTCTCTATCTTTCTGTCTTGGGTTGAACGTGTGTGCATGTACGTCCTTTCTTTGTTTAATTCCTTTAGTAGATGAGTTCCAATTTAAATCTTGGACTATGTACTTTTCTGGTTGTATTAAATGAAATGTAAAAGAAGTTTGTTTCTCTCCTTTTTTTATCGATAAATATTAACTTGTTAGAATATTAATTTTATTAGTAGAATGATCAAATTTGTGACGTTTTTCCTCTTCATTTTCTTCTTCCTTAACCATCAATTAAACTCATCTTATATCTCGAAGTTTATCTCTCTTTCATCTGATTTTGTATGTTTGGTTGGATATTTCTTTTTCTCTTGTTGGGTTCTGTGTTTGGACTACATCATGATGCGTCTTTGACACGCGATGCCTGAGCTGAAGAGGAGGCAAAACGTTTATCTCTTGGAGACCAAACTGCACCTGTAGCCTATAGGGTAACAAGCTTCTTAGCTATTTCAAAAGTTTGTTCCTTCATCCTTGCTAAACATACATCACTGTCGTATATGTATTTCTTGTTATAGTTTGATGGGTATTACAAAAGATAAAGTTCCACACATTACATGAGATATCTTTGGCTCAAGTTTTTATATACTATTTTGTGAAATCAATTTTAAAAGTGACTAGAAAAAAAATGACATTTCTAGCAAATATATTATGAGATAATGATGAACATTATATTGCTTTTTCCTCCTTGTTTTCTAATTATTTAATTTAGATTTAAATTTACTGGATGTGTTGGATCTCAACTGAGGAGTAATTCCTCTATAGACACAAACTTAATAGCATTATTTTTTAACTCATCGTTTTATAATTAGTTATTAGAAGGATAAACTTTTAACTTTCGATCACTCTCGATCAGAGACTGCGTTTTTGTGTAATTTCACTGATTTGCTTATGTAAGAGTACAGTTGGAGTTACTATAGCTATTTTGCTCAACCAAAAAAGATGCTTGTATGTTTTAGGAATTAACCAAATGAGTGATGTATACTATAGTACTGTAACATATCCAGCAAAAAAAAACAAGTGATGATTATAACATTTTAACATGCTAGTTAATTTAATAATTAAATATCAAAGTCTTGTATTAATAAACTACACGCATCTTCTTATCATAATAAATAAGAAAGGATTAAACTACATGAACTGAGATATTTAATAGTAATAAATTTTATACTCAAATTTATATATATATATATATATATATATATATATATATATATATATATATATATATATATATATATATATATACATATATACATATGATTTTATATTCAATATATATAAACTTTGTAATTTATAAACCAAGTGGTATAGTACCTTTTATACCCAGGTTCAAACTCATGAGGGAATAATGACCGGTAAAGAAAAGAGAAGCAATCATCACTCTAGTCCAGGACATTGTTTGAAATAGTAGTAAGTATAATATACAATAATATTAATAGAATTATTTTATACTATTACCGGTAAATATAATATACCTTTTGTTTTTAATTTAAATTTAAAAATAGCTTTTAAGTAAAAGAAAAAAATAGGCCGAACAAGAAATCATTTACCTCACTTCATTGTGTTCCTTTCCAATGATTAAGTGTGTTTGTTTTTTCATTTTCTCCAAGCCTCAAATAAACAACATAAATTTATTATTCACGTGGCATTGATACTCAATAGAAAATGAACACCCTAACATGTTTACACTTATAAATGAGCATGTTCAAAGGAAAATGGATCTAAACCATTTAGTTATGTTTATATGTCAATGTTCTCGTTGTCGTGTCAATGTTATCTCACTAGTGAATATCTCTCTTTGAACTCTTTCTCTAGCTTACGTCACATACACTTTATCTCTAACTCTTGCTGAAAGGTTTCCTCGACATTGATTGACACTATCATTGGAAAAATTTTAGACATTAGAAGATTGCCAGGAAAATCACCTAGCACAAACTCAGACTCTGGAAAGTAAATAATAAATAAAATGAACCCATGTATTTTTTTTTAAGAAATGGATATATATCTTGAAAGGAATTAATATCAAGAGAACCGAACAATAACTTGTAATAGACATTTAGAAATATAAGTGGTGTGGTAGAAAGATGGTGCAACAATGGTCATATTGTCCTTCTATTTGAGTCATCATAGTAATTGTATTCCATGACCAAGTATGGTGAAACAATGGGAAAGATGATGAGAAATAAAAACAAGTGTCTATGAAATCAAAGACAATAATTGTTTTTGTGTAATGTAAGTTTGAAAGAGCGATTAAATGATTGTTTGTGTGTAATTTGGATTCAAATTTCTATCACAATTTTTATAAAGTTTGACTACAATAAAAAAAACATTTAATATGAACAAACATTTAATATGGTAAAAGTTTGAAATATTAGCATTAAGTATGATAAAGAATAAGTCTATTAACAATTTTTAATTTTTAAATTTTTTTACTCTGTCAACCTATTAATAAAGGAATTTGAGACATTTGAAAATACTCAACTTATCTTATTAGAAAGACATAAATAGATTAACAATTTCTAATGTTTTCAATTAAAATTATTTTATTTTTAATTAATTAAGTAAATGTATTTAATGAATAATATTAATTATGAATCTTGACAAATATATGACGATAAAGAAGAAGTTAATTAAAATATCTTGAGTATTAAATGAGAGTGTCATTTGACTGCATTCTGGTTATGTTTTATAACAATAATATCATTAAAATTTTATTATTTTGACAAATACATTTTTTTGAAATAATTTATTGAAATAATAATAAGTAAATATTGGTAAAATATTAAATATAATTTTTTTAATGGAAAGATTAATTTTATTCTTTGACTATTATAATTAAACATTAATAAACAACATATTTATATAAAGTGAAGAGAAAAAGTAAAATTAACAAGTGAGACTTTATTCATCATAAGATTGAATTAACTAAATTTTAAATTAAATTTGGATATAACTTTAATTTTTACTCTACAAATTTTTATCTTTAAATAATTAAATTTAAAAAATGAATTTATCATTTAAAAAAAATATTTAAAACGTATTTTAAATAATATTTTTATATATTTTTTATTTTCTAATTAAATATAAAGGTGAGAAAATTAGTTTACTTTTTTTTAATGACTATCCATTTAAGCTTTGCTTCTTTGGTTGTATGCAAATTTAACTTTCCATTTTTCCAATAACTAATTTCAAATGTCTATCTAATATATTATAATATGTAAAAACAAAAAGTGAAGGATAAATAATTTTTTAAGCAAAAACATAAATAATTTAAAAAATATTACGTTGCAATATATAATATTAAAAATATTGCACATTTGTAATATTACATTCTCCCTCCTTCCAATGATAAGTGTCATCCTATGTTTATTTAAACATATAAATCAAATTAATAAAAAGGAGTAATGAATTTTTGAAATTAACCTTATTAATATTACATTGAAAAAAAATAAAATGTCACTTATAAGAGACAACAGTAAAAAATAAATAATTAATATCACATTAAAAAATTAAAAAAAAATATTTTTCTTTCTAACATAACACTTATTATGGGAACAAAAGGAGTAATATATTACAAGAATATATTTAAAATATAAGTGTAAATATTTTTTTAGTATTATAATATTTTGGATTTGACAGTAATCAAGGTCATGCACTTTTTGTAAAAGATTAAATATAAATTTTTCAACACTTTTTAATGATTGGAATAGTCGAATTCATTAGTGTTAAATAATTTAATGTTGGATATAAAATATATTAATTAATACAATAATAAATAATTTTCAATGAATAATTTAATAAAATGGATTGTGAAAAAAACCTCCCATTTGGCAATCATATTAAATAATTATTAAAAATAAAATATGTTAATTACAATAATAAAAAAATTTCAATTGCTCATATTAAACAATAAAATTTAGATTATAAATTTTTTTCAAAAGAATTTAAAATCTTGACTTTTAAATGAGTGCATTAATTTGATGCTTTTTTAGTAAACTTTTTTAATATATATATTTGATAAAAAAAAAATATTTTCTGAAATGATAATAAAGATGTATTGGTAAAATACTAAACATAACTTTTTGGTCAAAAAATAATTTTTATTTTTTACTTAAAGATAATAGTAAATAAATTATTAATAACTTTTAAAATATTTATATAAAGTGAAGAGATAAGTAAAACTAAAAAAAAAGACTTTATTTTTATTAGATTGAATTAAAGTGGTTATAAATTGATTAAATTGACTTTGGATATATCTTAAATTTTTCACTTTATACATTTTTTTCCTTTTAAGTTAGTTAAATTTGAATACTAATATGAAAGTTGTGTGATGTGCGTATCGGACCATACATTCAACTTGATAATATTATTTTTTTATTTTTAAATTAAATATAAATACCATAAAGAAGATTATCTTTTTCTTTGTTGCTATCCTCTTACTTTTTTTTTTCCTTCTTTGGTTGTATGCAATTTTCTTTTCCTTTTTTCAATGATCAACAGTCAAATGTCCTATTTAAAAAGGTTAAACTTATAGTAGTATACAGGGACAGATTTAGAAGGAGACGTTCAGGGGTCCTAGCTTTCCTTTCTTTGGATTTTTCATGTATATAAATATATATATTTTTAAGTTAATTAGTTAGTATATGATTGTGTTTAATGAATTGTGTATATTATTATTATTATAATAATGGTTATGGTTAGATGGTATATAATGTGTAAAGTTAATTATATTTGTTGTTATTATTGTAATGATTAAAGTGATAATTAATGTAAAATTGTGTAAAATTAATTATGTGTTTTTTGTTATTATGGTTATAGTTAAGATTATTATCATTTAAAATAAAAATTAGTTTTAATTTTATGTGTAAAAATGATTAATATTTTTTAAAATTATCATTTATTAAAACTCAGATATTTAAACACAAGGAAGAAAAAGAAAATTCGCCCCGGTGATTTTTGGATCCGCCCATGATGGTAAGTAATATTTGTCTAGTGAATACCAATAGTTGCATTCTGATTTCCTCAAAAGAAGAAACCAAGCCAAGGACAGTTTGTAGAGAAGCTGACCAGCTGTAAAAAAAATGACCTTTCTTTTTAAAAAAATAAAGAAAGAAAAGGAATTTCTATAAAAGCCAATTATTTTTCTATTTTAAAATATCTTGGGATAATTTAAAAATCCGGTCGGACTCGACTAGTCAGACTAGCTCAATCGGGACCTAGTGATATAACTGGTCTGATTTGATTATTGAATCGATCATGCATCTAGTCCAAGATGACTCGGTCAGATTTGATTAGATCGGATCGGGTTAGTCTCGAATAAATCCAACTTGGACTCATTTTTAAAACTCATTTTGCGTTAAAAAAATGCTCCAAAACATTTTAAAAAAACCTAAGACTTGTATAATCGTGTTATTGAATTATTATTTTTGGTCTTGTATTATCAACTTTAATACTTCAATTATTATTTTAGATCTTAGAATATCAATGAATTTTTCTTATTTAAATATTAGTTATATACTTATATATATATAATATATATATATATATATATATATATATATATATATATATAATTTTGAATTTTTAATAATTATACATAATCAAACCAGATCAATTAATAATGCATTGATTGAGCTACTAATGCACTAATCCATTAATGCACTAATCCATTACTTCAATATGGTCAATGAATAAAATCACGTTTCATAACTTATCTTGGCATCTTCTCCACCCTTTTCGGTCTAGATCTTCTCCAAACAAACGAGCTCTGCATTTAACAACTTCCGAACAAGCAACGCCATTTGAGGTAGAATGAGATAAAGGGTGTGGGTAGTTCATAGTCAACAAGTCGTTATGGGTTCTTCAATAGAAGTCTTAATTGGTGGTTGTTAGAATTTTGTTAAGTGTATCAAATAGGTACGTAGTAACAATAGTGACAATTATAGTATTATTTTCATAAAAATTTGTATGATAAATAAGTAATTAATAATATAATCTATAGATTATGAATATTAAGAGAATTAAATCAATCAAAATTAAAGACAAGTGCGGAAAGATAGAGTTAAAAAGAGAGAAATTATGTTTTAGAATCACAAACAATTGGCATGTTCACAGTAAGCGAGGTTTATATCAATGGAAGAAATCTTTAGGATTTAATTTCATTAGGTGTTACTGACATATGTAATCATTAACTATTCTTATTTAATCAAAATATCTTATCATTAATCCAAAAAATATTTAAAGCTTAATATCTATGAAAACAATCTAAGTCTCTTGATTTCATTATATATCAATTTCTTGAATTAATATAATTAATACATCTGATTAAGAAAATAGATTTTAAAGATGATCAATTCTCTTTATCTTATATACCCGTGCATAAAATGATGGTTGGTTGTCTCATTTAATTAACAATTCAAGAAAATTTTCTAATTATAATATTAAAATTATAGAATCATATAATTGATTGATAAGCCAAACACAAGCATTAAGCATAAAATAAGAACAATGATAATCTTTATCAATAAAAATATAATCACGTGAGAGTAGAGTAGTAGTCTAATTATATTAAACCCAACAAAGGATGGAATTAGCAGTCATGAAATAAGAAAAATATGACAAAAAAAAGATGGAGGGGAAGAATCCTTAAGCATATATAGACACCAACACGAGCTTTTCTCTCCCTAAAAATCGCGAGATTAGAATTCCCTTCAAAAGCTAAACCCAAATTATTTATAGGCTTAATGGGCTTGGTGAGTTGCTGGAGTATGCAGGGGACCGTGCATAGGGCCAATATGCATAGGAATTTTTTTTAAAATAATATAGTTTAATTATATATAAATTTTTTAATATATATATATATATATATATATATATATTAATATTAAGATAATTGATTTATTTTAGATTAGATAATGATATTTTTAAGTGTTATTTTATTTTTTATATAATATTTCATTTTCCTTTTTTATACTCTTTATTATGAGGATAATAATATTCTATCTTTTCATATAAATGTTCTATTTTCTTTTTACAAGTTTTTTTGTGATAATTATATTCTCTTCTCATTTCAGTAAAAAAATATTTGAATATTATTTATCTTCTTTTTGTGATTCATTATTGATATTTTAAATCTTATAAATTATTGCATTTAAAATATTTTATTAGTATCTCCCTATAATATTTTGTTTTTACAAGTTATTTTTTAGGGAAAACGTATATTTTTTATCCCTCTAAATGTGAAATTCAGAATTGATCCTTCTAAAATTTTAAAATTATTCCTTCAGTACATTAACTGTTAGTGAATCTGCCTATGATATAAATGGGGTTAAACACAGATTTTGTCGGAGCCATTTGTACAATAATAATAATAATAAAAAGAAAAGAAAAAGATTGGGGTGGTACATATGTTAAAATACTGGATGAACATACTAAGTTTACTAACGAAATATATTAACATATTAGAAGGTAATAACACGTTAAAATTTTAGAAGGATGGAAATGAAACAAAAGTTTTGAAAGGATCAATTCCAAATTTCACATATAGAGACAAAAACATACTTTATTTATTAACATTTGCCAATAAAATAACTTAATTATGAACATTATATTAATTATATGTATGGGTTTGACAATTTAAAATTTGAAACATGCTAACATATATTTTCTTTCTCCAAACAATCCTTTGCACATTTTTTTTCTTTTATCTTTGTTTTTTCTTCATTGTGTGCCACTTAATGTTTCACATCAACACATTTGTTAATATTAAGTATCTTCAATTAAATATAAATTAAAATATCGACCGAGATTGAAGATTCCAAAACCTCAAAAGCTATTTTATTTTTGCAAATAAAATAAAATAACTGACTCTTAATTAACGTTTTAGACATTGAAATAATAATAATTGTCTAATCAAGAATAAACATCAGTCTTTTGAATTTTGAGAATTCATGCATGAACCTGTTAGCCATAACTAAATTTTCACAATAAATACTTGACATAGCCTCACTCTCCACATTTTCCTCAAACAACTAGCAAAGTGTCTGTGCTCTTGTGGAAAGCTCACATGAGGGTACAAGTGAGATCCTCTTATCTCTTTCATTCTAAGTAGCATCATGGTCCAATTAATATATATATATATATATATATATATCTTCCTTTTCTACATTTTCTTTTTCCTCTAAAGGGTGCTATATTTTACAGGTAATTAGATTGGTTTGTGCTCTCCTTTTGGCAACACTGGTGAGCTCAGAGGCAACTGAGAGAAAAGCCAAAATTGTTGACACTTCCTTTGAGTACAATGCCTTAAATTGCAGGGCTCATAGTGCTTCATTGACTGATTTTGGTGGTGTTGGAGATGGAAATACATCAAACACAAAGGCCTTTCAGTCTGCAATCAGTTATCTGAGTCAGTATGCTTCTAAAGGGGGAGCTCAGCTGTATGTTCCTGCTGGAAAATGGCTTACAGGGAGTTTTAGTATGACCAGTCATTTCACTTTGTATCTAAACAAAGATGCTGTTCTCCTTGCTTCTCAGGTTGTATCTATCTCTTTTCTGTGATAACTATAACTCTGCCAGTGCAATAAATAATCCGGTCCAATAAATGTATGATTACAATTTTGCAAATCTAAATTAAGAACATATTTCTCAAATATTAGTAAAAAATAATAATTATAAACCATTTTCATCATGTAAATAGAGATAATATATCAACCTCATTCCCTTTCTGAGATTATTCATAAGAAAGACAATTTTTATTTTTTGGTTTATTAAGAGACAATGTCTCTGATTCCATACTACATTTTTTTTATAGACAAAAAAGATATATTAAAATAGGTACATAACTCATATACAGAAAGTATAACATTTACTCTAGCATCCCTATATGCTAAGGTTATGAGAATATTAAAGGAAATGTTATACTTTTCATATTACACATGTTTTTGTATTCTTTTTTTTTTTTTTTACAAATGTTTCTGTCTCTTATGAATGAATGTAGCTATGTAAATTTTCATCATATTATTTAAATGTCTGAATATTTCATAGATACATATTTGAGTATATAGAATCTAAAAGTATATATCGATATATATTGAATACGGTTTCATAAAACAAACTAAAGTATCAATGCTTCGTAGAGTGGGAACAGAAACCTAGTGTGACACATTTTGGCAATTTCATGTGTGACACTACTAACCAACAAAGTTTTGCTTGGTTATTGACATTATTAGATATTAATATCATCAATTGGTTTGATTTAGGATATGAATGAGTGGCCTGTGATCAAGCCACTCCCATCATACGGTAGAGGAAGAGACGCACCAGCGGGAAGATACACCAGCTTCATATTTGGAACAAACCTCACTGATGTTATTGTCACAGGTATGCAAAAAATTGCATGAAACAATTATCAAACCAGTAGTTAAGGATTGGTGAACTTCTTCAGCAAACATGTGATACTCATCAAAACTTTGAATTCCACTTCCTGAAGTTTACTTTGATCAATGTGCTCTAGCTATTAGGCTTATATTTCTTATGTTTATTTTAGCCTCATTTTTTAGTTAATTGTTCGATTTAATATTTATATTCGATGTAGCCTCTCGAGAACTACTTTGAGTCAAATTAGACATCTACTTGTTTGAAGAGAAAGTTGCTCATTCATCTGTTTAATAGTTAATGATGTATTGAGTGACTAATGATCATAGTCATTGTACTACATTCCTTTTTTCGTCACGTCACGTGTGATGATCGATTGCTTAAATGGCAAATATTTTTATTATGAAATTGGCATTATTTAAAATTCTATTATAAATTTGATATTATATTAAATTATTAACCATGAATTAAACAATTTATTCTTGTCGGTTAATTTTAATATGACCATTGGCACCATAGATGAAATTATGACCATTGTGGTGTGACAGGGGACAATGGCACCATAGATGGTCAAGGAGCATTTTGGTGGCAGCAATTTTACAACAAAAGGTTGAACTATACTCGACCCTACCTGATTGAATTAATGTTCTCAGACAAGATTCAAATCTCCAATCTAACGTTCCTGAATTCTCCATCATGGAATGTTCATCCTGTTTATAGCAGGTAATTCTTGCCTTTCATATAGTCTTAATTATTCAAGTTATAAATGCCTTCAAGATTACGTTACAGAAGCATTATTTTCCAATTTCAAGATTATAACAAATTTTCCAACACCATACAGCAATATTATTATTAAGGGCCTCACCATCATCGCTCCTGTCCCATCTCCAAACACAGATGGCATTAATCCAGGTGACATCAGAAGATTATTTCTTGTATATATGTGCGATTGTGGAGAGTGTATCAAGTAAAAATGAAAAACGAATTAGTTTTAACTATTTAATTTTACTTAAATGTTAATATTAATTCAATTATTTAAACATGGTTATTTGAGTAAAAATAGTTTATTATTTTTTACTTTTTTCACGTTCTCAACGCATATGCAACTGATATGTTTTCTTGTATGTTGTATCATATAAGTATTTTAAAATTTAAATAAAAATAAATTGAGAGGATAGTAAATGTTTTATTTCATTATTAGATAAAAATAAATAAAAAGTAAACTTTTAAAACTGAGGAAAAAATTATGAGAAAATTATTTGTAACAAGATACATCGTTTTCTATTGATATATATGATATGTTAATTTTTGTTTTTACAAAACTATCCTTAAGTAGAAATACATTAATTAGTTCGATGGAAAGAAATTAAAAGAATATAATTTGCAGTGTAAAAATAATAATATAAATTGTTGCAGATTTTAATATTAGTAAATGTTTAACTAAATTTTTTAACTCTTGAAAAATGGTTGAAAGATTTTATGTATGAGAGGGAATTTATTTACTTTAAAAATAATTTTTTTAGAGTCATTTTTCACTTATATTTTTTTTAAGATTTAATGATTATACTAAGTAATTATATAATATTAATTACTAGATCTAAAAAAATAAATGATAAAAATAAAAAATAATTCTAAAATAATTATTCTTGAATAAATGAATTCCTTCTCCTTATGTATAAGACACAAGTATAAGGTTGGATAATTGAGTAGATTGATATATTTAATCTTGCTTTATTAACACTCTTTATTGTGGCATTAGATTCTTGCACAAATACCAGAATTGAAGACTGCTACATAGTTTCTGGGGATGACTGTGTGGCAGTGAAAAGTGGGTGGGATGAGTTTGGCATAAAGTTTGGATGGCCCACAAAACAACTAGTAATCAGAAGGCTGACATGCATTTCTCCACAAAGTGCAGCCATTGCCTTAGGGAGTGAAATGTCAGGTGGAATTCAAGATGTTAGAGCTGAGGACATTACAGCCATCCACACAGAATCAGGTGTCAGAATCAAGACATCAATAGGGAGAGGAGGGTATGTGAAGGACATATATGTTAGAAGAATGACCATGCATACCATGAAATGGGCATTTTGGATGACTGGTAACTATGGTTCCTATGCTAATAACAGCCACTATGATCCTAAAGCCTTGCCTGAGATCAAAGGCATTAACTATAGAGATGTGGTGGCTGATAATGTGACCATGGCTGCTACCTTGGAAGGAATCTCCAATAGCCCTTTTACTGGAATCTGCATTGCTAATGTGACAATTAGCATGGCAGACAAAGCCAATGAAAAGCCATGGACATGCACTGATATTGAAGGGATCACAAGTGGGGTGACTCCTAAGCCATGCAATTCTTTACTTGATAAGGGGCCGGAGAAAATCAAAACATGTGATTTTCCCCCAGAGATTCTACCAATTGATTTGTTAGAGCTTAAGAAGTGTACTTATAACATTAAGCATGCATGACTCTTATTATGTTAAGATGTGTCATATATTTGTTTGTTTAAGGCTAGTCTTTCCCATCTTATTTAGAAATATTAATCGTTGTTCTAATGATTTTACAAAATACAATTATGCATAGTTACGACTTATGACATGTTCATATTACACGAATTAATCAAAGGAGGATTCAGAATGTATATGCACCTTTGGAGAGTACTTAATCCATGTCACACTATATCTTGATCTAGCATTAGAGAGAACCTTATTACATGATTGTTGCCTAGCTCGATCAAAAATGGTGAGCAAAAAATGAAAGAGGCTAGGGTGCTTTTCTAACTGGAAGTCATCAAGATTTCTCACAACATTGTGAGTCACAAAACTGTTAAATGGCATAATAGTTATATAGCCATTAGACATGAGCAAGGACTTCTCATTTGAGAATCAAGTAAAGGTTCAACCCATCGTTGACTCACTCCAATCATAAACTCAAATAATTACTAAGATTAAAATACCTAAAATTTTATTTTTCATAATTGATATTAATAATTTAAAATTTAATCAAATTATTAGACAATATTAATTAATTCATAAAATTCAATGAGATTTTCACTTTGTATCCATTGCGTGCATGACACATGATATGCATGGATATAATGATGCATACAATATGAACATACATTATCTTGCAGATTTTTGAAGATGAAGGACATACATAAAGTGATTTTTTTAATTATACTAATAATATATAATCATTAAATTTAATTTATTTAATAAAATAAAAAATTAATGCTTATTTCTTAACTCACAAGACTTAAAATTAAGAAATTGAGTTTTTTATTTTCTCCTCCAACAAACATGATTAAAATTTTCGTATTCTTATATATATATATATATATATATATATATATATATATATATATATATATATATATATATATATATATATATATATATATATATATATATAATACCTATTATCTAGTAATTAATTAAGAAAATTAATGATAGTTTGAAATTTTCTGTATTTTTAATTAAATAAAAATCACCTTAAAAATTATTTTTAAAGTAATTTTTATTTTAAAAAATATCATATTAAAAAAATTAAATACAACTTTATTTAATTCATCTACTTTTTCCATTCCAAAATGACAAGCATTTAAGATTTTTTTTTCACACAAATTAAGAAAAATAATAAATATATTATTTATTGAAATATCCTCACTCGCCATAAATGTATTCCCTTGGGATCTAACATAAGCAAATTTAACTAACTTGCATAGGAATTAATAAAATTGACTAATTTTATTTAATTCTTCGGATGACATTCTATAATTTATTTAAGATAAATTTAAAATAAAAATTTTAATTTTTATTGAAAACTAAAATATCAATCAATATGAATTTTGTTTTCAGTGCTAATTAATAAGATAAATGGAAGGAGTACTATCATTCTAGTGATGGTATAGCATCAATTAACACTTAATGTACACATTAAGATACACAGGTGACAACACTTCGGTTCCTAAAAAAAGATTTGGAAACTTATAATTAAATAAAATATACATAAAAGCTTTTTATCAGAAGAATATACATAAAAGTTTTTTTTAAAAAAAAAGGATCCAGCATAAAATAGGGGAGGTATATACTTAAAAAAATGTAAACAAGAACAAAAAAGGATCAGAACATGAAAATGGGGGAGGGCTTCCTAGGAGGTGGGACGACCATGATGAAGAGGAATTAGGATGAATCTCAGTCATATTAACATCTAGGGAATTGCTTCAACAAGTTTGCGATTATGGTGTAGCTGTGTTGTGGTGTAATTGTGTCAACATGACAAGGTGGGGGGTTAGGCATGGTGAATATGGCTAATCTATTTATGTGTTTATTAATGGTAGACTCTATATAATATGGTGAGCTTAGTAGGTTTGGGACGCTATTTGGTAGAGGTTAATTAAAATAACCGACTCTTAATTAACCTTTTAGACACTAAAATAATTCACTTCCTAATCAAGAATATTGTCACATCAAACTAAATATATTTTAATTTGTTAGACTTTTATTTTATCGATCACAAATTATAATGTATAATTAATGTTTTACTTTTAGAATATTTTTCTTGAAAGACATCAACAATGAACAATGACTTCTAATTTTGTGACTATTTCTACCACGAAGAATACATATATGGTGTGGATGAAATGGTTATGAAACCACCACAAATTTTCTGCCTCTCTATGATATGGGTCGGCAGTTGTGGGGTTTGGCGTAGGCGTGAAGGGGAAGAGTCACTAGTGATTATACCCAATAGAAAGAAAGTGAAGTGAGAACTCCAACAAATGTTTACTATTGTTCCCTTTAACCATATTAATATAATACAACAATATTCCATAGTAGATACCACACCAACCCAATTGCCCACCATTCTAAGCTTCTTCCTAAATTCACGAAGCATAATAACAACAAAACTATATGATTAGTTTTCCCTTGGCCCCCACTCGATGTGCATTGTCTATAGTTTCTCTTAATATTATGCCAAGACATAAATACGTTAAGTAACATTTTCTATATACTTGATATCGGGTCACGAACTAAGGACATGTGTGCACAATAAGAATAAGAAAATGACATCGAGACAGTGATCGTGTGCTGTTAACATTTCGTAATAATGTGACGGCAGCAATAATAGAAATGAGTCGTGAATTTGACATAGCAACGCATCAACATTCAAAATTAGCATATCTATCGTTTGACTGTTTCATGTGAACTCATAAAAACAGTTTCTGACCAGAGCGCGCTGTTGTGGACATCGCATGAAACTATTAAGTACTGTATGAATGTTTGTCAAAGACTCCAGGTTAGACATTAACTAAAACGGTTTATGATATTAATTGTTTTTTTTTCATTTAATACTTTAAAACAAGAGAATAAATAAGAGGATTTTATTAGAAAATATAGCGTTACTTTATAAATTATGTACGGTCTGGAGAGAAAGTAAGGGGAAATGAAGCCATAATGTTAATTGAATATAGTCAATTCTTATAAATAAAAATGCTTGAACACAATTCAATGCCAAACATTTCATCGATTAGAGAAATGTAACGGTTTATAATTTCATATAATTAATGTCCAATAAGATATATGGGAGTATAGCTCAATTGTTTTACTAAGATATGAATTTTGTAAATTTCTAAGTACTTGACTTCGATTCTTATGTATCAAAATCAAATTCCTTTATCCTTAATAGGTTCTAACAAAGCAAAACCTTCAAAGCAAATGGAAAGAATAAAGAATCCACTCATGGATTAGGAGAAAAATAGGCAACTCCTATTCAAAGTTGCAACTAAGATTGAAGCCTTGCACGCAACAAATCGATGATCATTCTTTGGGTACATCATGGCTCCTAGACATGACAAATACGCATGGACTACATGTTTTGTGTTGAAGAATTACCAAAGAGTATTTGGTGTATACTCTTTCTTCCAACTTGGGGACTTTACAGAGTAGTTTATAGGCATAGTTACCAATTTATTTTATAGAGCGTAAAACAATAAAAGCTTATTTTGTTAAACAGTTCCTAAACAATAATCATCCTCCTTTTGAATTTTGAGAATTCAGGAACCTATTAGCCGTAACTAAGCTTCCCCTATAAATACTTAACATAGCTTCTTTAGTCTTCACATACACCTCAAACAAATACCAAAGTGCCTTTTCTTAGAATGGAGCTCTTGTGGAAAGATCACATGAGGGTACAGGTGAGACCCTCTTTCCTCCTCTGTCATTCTAAGTAGCATTCTGGTCTACATGTCATGAAATTCTTTCCTGCATATATAAACTTTTATGTAGAGCTACATATGTACACCTTCATTTTCTACATTTCTTTCCTTTCTAAGGGATGTGATTTGTTTTACAGGTAATTAGATTGGTTTGTGCTGTCCTTTTGGTGACACTGCTGAGCTCAGAGGTAGCTGAGAGCAGAAAAGTCAAAACTGTTGGTACTTCCTTTAAGTACGAAGCTATAAATTGCAGGACTCATAGTGCTTCATTGACTGATTTTGGTGGTGTTGGAGATGGAAAGACATCAAACACAAAGGCATTTCAGTCTGCAATCAGTCATCTGAGTCAGTATGCTTCAAAAGGAGGGGCTCAACTTTATGTTCCTGCTGGGAAGTGGCTTACAGGGAGTTTTAGTCTAATCAGCCACTTCACTTTATATCTAAACAAAGATGCTGTTCTTCTTGCATCTCAGGTATCTATTTCATTTATGTTCGTTCTTTGATGACTAAGTAATCACTAATATGAAACTCATGACAAATTTCTGGATTTGCAACAACTATAGTCCTATTTCTCTAGGTGAAATCGGCTATATGGATTACATAACATCATTAGATTCGGTTAAGAATCAAATCCTCTCAAATATTATTCATTGTAAGATTTTTTGAATAGTTTATTTCAAGTTTTAACATTCTTCTTGGTCTCCTCCTTCTATCCTTTTATATGACTAGAAATCTTCTAATCTGCATTCCTCATAAGCATTTCTTGTAACCTTCTTTGTACGTGTCCAGAAATCTTAACTGATTTCTGTCATTTTTTTTTTCATTGCTGTGACAATAGTATGTCCTCCTAAGGACTAAATAACCACAAGTAGCAGTTCTCTGTATGCCTTCAAGCATGTGTTATCGTCCCTCCATAACCTTTGTTAGTAGTGGAAAAAATTATTCTACTGATTCTAGTATTTGAACTAATGCTGTTGTTTCACCCAGTTGGCCTCATCTACCCTTTCCTTGCACCTTTCCTTTTTGACAGAATTTGGGGAGAACTATTCTATTTTCCAAGTTTGACAAAAAAAACAAAACAAACAATAAGTCAAGGAAGTGATGCTCTAAGCTTTCGTTAGGCGGAAGGTTAAAGAAATTATGTGAGTGGACTTCACCAATGGAAAATTAATAATATGTTCTTGGTTTTATACTCAGGCTATAATTTCTTAAATGTCATTAAAATTAAAAGAAAAAAAAAAACTAGTTTGTTATTTGTCACTGTCATAGAGTCATAGACTCTTGACTTATTGATGAAATTGGAAATATACGTTTTTAAAGGGATTCACTTGAGTTACAGATAAGGTAAGATGTTAAATAAGTGAAATTCAAATGTGTCACAAGGTTATTCACTTCGTACTGTTACTAGAAAACTATGCTATCAAAGCAAAATTGTTAAGTAACTTGTGAAAGCAATTTACAAACTCCTCAACCTTTGATCAAGTAAAAACTGATCACAAAACTCACTTAATGACAAATTGGGTTCCATGGGAAAGGAACCTTTAATCCCGGCACTTTTGGTTTATTCCTCCTAGAAACTAACTCTGCCAGTGCCACAGTGTGGTCCAATACACTTTTTGTCATTTGTTTATTGGGCAACAGTTCCTAGTGTAGCACATTTCAGCACTTTCTTTCTTTCATGTGTGACACCACTAACCAAAGTTTTATTTGTATTAATACTAATTAATTAATTAATATAAATTGGTTTAGGATATTAGTGAGTGGCCTGCGATCGAACCACTCCCATCATACGGTAGAGGAAGAGACGCACCAGCAGGAAGGTACACTAGCCTCATATTTGGAACAAACCTCACTGATGTTATTGTGACAGGTATGGAAAAAAGTTGCAGGAAACTATTATCAAACTAAGTGGTTAAGGGTTGGTGAACCTTTTTCAGCAAACATGTGCTATGCATCAAAATTTTGAATTCAATTTGCCAAACTTGCTATTCTTCAACGTACTCTATTAATTAGGCGTCTTTTTTTTCATTACATTTTATGTTTCGGTCATTTTAGACTCGTATTTTTTAGTTGATTGTTTAATTTAATATTTATATTCAGTGTAGTCTCTCAAGAGCTACTTTGAGTCAAATTAGACATATAGTTATTTGAAGAGCAAGCTGGTTAATCATTTGTTTAATGGTTAATGATATATTGTGTGGCCAATGATCATACTCCATCCCTTTCTTGGTCACGTATGATGATTGCTTAAATGACAAATTTTTTAAATATCAACTTCACAATAAATTTGATATTATATTAAATTGTTAACTATGGATTAAATAATTTTATCATTGTTTGTGCTTGTTGATTGATCTTAGTATGAAGGAAATTATGACTATTTTAGTGATAGGTGGCAATGGCACCATAGATGGTCAAGGAGCATTTTGGTGGCAGAAATTTCACAAGAAAAAGTTGAAGTACACTCGCCCTTACTTGATTGAATTAATGTTCTCAGACCAGATTCAAATCTCCAATTTAACCCTCCTAAATTCTCCATCATGGAATGTTCATCCTGTTTATAGCAGGTAACTATTGCCTTTCATATAGTCTTATTCAAGTTATAAATGCCTTCGAGATTACGTTACAGAAGCATTATTTTCCAATTTCAAGATTATAACAAATTTCCCAACACTATACAGCAATATTATTATTAAGGGCCTCACCATCATCGCTCCTGTCCCATCTCCAAACACAGATGGCATTAATCCAGGTGAGCATCAGAAGATTATTTTCTTGTATATATGTGGATGTGAAGAGAGTGTATCAAGTAAAAAATGAAAAACGAATTAGTTTTGACTATTTGATTTTACGTAAATGTTAATATTAATTCAATTATTTACACATGATTATTTGATAAAAATTACTTCTTTTTTTAACTTTTTCCACGTTCTCTCCCCATATGCAACTGATATGTTTTCTTGTATGTTGTATCATATAAGTATTTTAAAATTTAAATAACAATAAATTGAAAGGATAGTAAATATTTTATTTCATTAGATAAAAATAAATTAAACAAGTAAATTTTTAAAACTGAGAAGAAAATTAAGAGAAAAAAATATGTAACAGGATACATCGTTTTTGTTGATATGATATGTCATTTTTTTTTTTACAAAACTATCCTTAGGTAGAAATACATAAATTAATTAGATGGAAAAAATTAAAAGAATATAATTTGCGATATAAAAATAATAATATAAATTATTGATAAATTTAATATTACTAATTAGTTTAACTAAATTTCTTAACTCTTGAAAAGTGGTTGAAATGGTTTTATGTATAGGTAGTGTTGTCAAATTCAAATCGATTTCAAATAAAAATTGAAAACCAATAAAAAACAGACAACCGAATTAAATTGATTTTTTTATGTATTTGTTTGGATAATTTTTTTTTAAATCAATCAATTTGGTTTGATTTGTGTTTTTTAAACATAATCAAACTACAATATTTATACTAACACTTATATTATTTTAGTGTTAAATATTTTATGTGTATATCATTAAAATTTCAAAGTTTTATAAAGTGTTATATATACTAATTTATAAAGTGTTATAAAGTGTTATATATACTAATTTATATAATGTATATTACTTTCTTTTTCAGACGACTTTTTAAAGATATGTTTGGTTTAAAATTGATGAAAAATTCATAGAATTTATTGTTGAAGGTTTAGCATATTAATAAATTACATATATTGCTATTAGTAAAAAAAATTAATATGATTTAATTTAAAAATTGAAAAAAAAATATAAATTTTAGCGAAATAATATTTTAGTAAAAATAATAAAAACCAAACTATAAAATATTGATTTGGTTTTATTCGAATTTTATTTTAAATGAAGACTGAATCATATATATTTTTTAAGTTTGATTCATATTATTTTTTGATGAAAAATCGAACCAAATCAAGCTGCGATGTATAGGACACAAGTACAGGGTTGGATAATTAAGTTGATTGATATATTATTAATGTTTCTTTATTAACACTCTTTATTTTGGCATTAGATTCTTGCACAAATACCAGAATTGAAGACTGCTACATAGTTTCTGGGGATGACTGTGTGGCAGTGAAAAGTGGGTGGGATGAGTATGGCATAAAGTTTGGATGGCCCACAAAACAACTAGTGATCAGAAGGCTGACATGCATTTCTCCACAAAGTGCAGCCATTGCCTTGGGGAGTGAGATGTCAGGTGGAATCCAAGATGTCAGAGCTGAGGACATCACAGCCATCCACACAGAATCAGGAGTCAGAATTAAGACAGCAGTAGGAAGAGGAGGGTATGTGAAGGACATATATGTCAAGAGAATGACCATGCACACCATGAAATGGGTATTTTGGATGACTGGTAACTATGGTTCACATGCTGATAGCCACTATGATCCTAAAGCCTTGCCTGAGATCAATGGCATCAACTATAGAGATGTGGTGGCTGACAATGTCACCATGGCTGCAAGGTTGGAAGGAATCTCCAATGATCCCTTCACTGGAATCTGCATTGCCAATGTGACAATTGGCATGGCAGCCAAGGCCAAGAAACAGCCTTGGACATGCACTGATATTGAAGGGATCACAAGTGGTGTGACTCCTAAGCCATGCAATTCTTTGCCTGATCAAGGGCCTGAGAAAATCAAAGCATGTGATTTTCCCCAAGGGAATCTACCAATTGATATGTTGGAGCTCAAGAAGTGTGCTTACATTATGAAGCATGCATGACTATACTTGTTTTAAGATGTGTCTTCTAGTTATTTATTTAAGGCCAGTCTTTCCCATTTCATCCAGAAATCATTGCTCAAGATGAGAAATGAATGTTCGGTCTCGTAATGAAACAATTTTCTTATCGCTCTATAAGTTAATTTTAGAAATGGCTTTATGGTTGTTTGAGCCCAAGCATTATGCTGTTGCATTAATCAAATTTTGCTAGTTCTGTTCTGTCAAGAGGACCACTATACAAGATATGTCTGACATAGGAAATTGTTTAAATTATTTGGAATACTCTAACAAACCATTACATTTAATTTAAATGTCATACAATGGGAATATGGGATAATGTCTGTCCCCACAAATGAAAAGTTTTCTTGTGTATTTTTCTTGGTGTAAAGGATAGAAAAACTGGCAAGACAGTTCAGTGCACTAACCATGGTCCTTGAATCTAAAAAGGATAGAAGTACAACAAGGAGTTGGAGCTTTAGGATATTCTGCTGAAACATATTCTGATCCTTTCCTCAGTACATCTCAACATATGATTATCCAAGAATCTGAGATGAGACTGAAATGTAAGAAACCTACAACAAGTTCAGTGAATCTCAGTATCTCCAATATGTTTCATATCTTGTGTCCGCTGCAACTTGCCAAGTAGTGATCATAAAATGTATATTAGTCATCAGATAATCCACTAAGCATATACAACATAAATACAAAATCTCAGTAGACTGGTGGAACAGGATTGAACTTCACAGATTCTCTCCAGATGAGTTCCTTGATATCTTCTTCAGTGAATGATGGTTGCTCAAAGTCAAAACTGAAAGGTCTGGTGCAAACAGGTTCCTCATTGATGTCATGGAGAGGTGCCATGTATGGGTGGCTCAACGCCTCATCAACTGAAAAGAATCAAGTGGGGTACAATTAATAAAAGCGCATACAAAAAAAGAATCCCCTTTTTTTTTATTAAAAACCACTGGTATATATATTGTCAAGAAACATGAGAAAAATAATGAATTCACAACACCAGTTGGACTTTACACTAATGTTATGAACCACACCACAAAGTTTTACTCTTGTAGTCGGAGAGCCCATGCCCCCAAGGTCTTATAAACCCTATAACACAATCCCACACGATGTAGACTCAAATCTCATACCTTGCAATTGGATCCTTACATGTTATTATACACAGTGACCTAACGTTCAAGACAAGCATACAAATTTTGACTAGAAATGAGCATAGGGCACATGAACGAAAATCAAATTTTCCATTGATCTGGTTGTTCTAAACTAAAAAAATCATTGGAGGCCAGCAAACACTACACAGATTTGCAAGGGTTCCTTCAAAACAAAATAAGAAAAAATTATCCCAAAATTTTAATTGGTACCCTCAGATTTTAATTATATTTCCTGTTTTGCTTCTTGTGGTACTTGTTGGTGCTAAAGTTGTCAGTTTTCATAACTTGATCTTTCAGAACAATAGCTGTCCCAATATCATTACAATTCATATACAGCTCCAGGAATAATAAGTTGTAGCCATTCAATAAAACTGGGGGAAAAAGTTTTGCATGTCATTTTACCTGTAATTCGCCTGTTTGGATCAAAGATGAGCATCTTCTCTAGCAAATCAACTGCACCAGGAGACATGTCGGGAAATCTAGCAGAAAAGTTTTGCTTTGGATATTGGGGAAGCTGTTTTACATATCTACGAGCATTATCACTTCGTAGAAATCCAAGGCTGGCATCATTGGGTGAACCTATCAGCTTTTTGAAAGAAAAGAAAATTGTCATGGTAGAGTTCATTTTAAATCAGAAAGAGATCTGAAAAGGATCGGAGAATGGGAATTTGCATTCTACCAGGAAACTGCATAATCTGAATCTATTGATTGCAACTAAGTTGGCAGCAAGCTAGAACACAATGAGTTAATGATAAGCATTCTTAATATAATCAAGTTTCATCTCTCACGTGTATGGTTTCCTTATGTTCCCAAAAAGTAAAAAAGGAACCAAGGGGACAAACGTAGAGCCAAAGAGAGTACAACTATCAATGTTTTTCCATAGCAATATGCTATGGTCATCTGGAGAAATTATTGTATGGCAAGGAACAAACGTACCATGTCCCATAAATAAAAACTAAGCACTTAAAAAAAATTGAAATTCAAAACTGGGATTCATGTTCCTAGTTTTCCATTTAGACATCATTCCCATTTACATTTCCCTCTTTATTAGAAAAAAATTTCTAACTCTTGAAGCAACAAGATTAACAAGAGGTTGATATGGACAGAAATAACCCAAGGGCTAAAAATAAAGGTACCGACAGCATTTTAGCAAAGCTTGACACCCAAAATTTACAATCACATAAATCTGTAGAAGTTGGAACTCTAATTTGTAAATAGGTCCAACATCCAGTTCTAAAAGAGAGAAAAGAAATACAAACAAACAAGAACATAATCAGTCTTAATATAATTATGCTAGCTAATTCAGGAGTTTGAAATCAAGCTAATAATACCTCTGTGATAAGTCTCAGCTGATGAACATAATCTTTGCCAGGAAAGAGTGGTTGTCTGGTTATGATTTCACCAAGTATGCAACCAACAGACCATATATCAATGGCTGCTGTATATTCTGAACAATTAAGAAGCAATTCGGGAGCACGGTACCATCTAGTGACCACATACTCAGTCATAAAGTCAGTTTCAGATGTAGTTCTAGCAAGACCAAAGTCCGCAATCTTAAGGTCACAATTGGCATTCAATAGCAAATTACTAGGCTTTAGATCACGGTGCAAAACATTTGCTGAATGTACATATTTGAGCCCTCGTAACAATTGATACAGAAAATACTGGGGCAAAAAAAAAAAGTTCTTATGAGTGTCTGTAAGAAAGAAAATATAAGAATTATGCTACAGTGCCTGAAGCCTTAAAGACCACATGAAGTCCATGCAGCGAAATAGATGGTGTGGACCACACAAGTGAGGTAGGAGACCTACATCACCTAGTACACAAACCGAGCTTCACCCAGTCTACAAGCTTTTAAGCTCTTGTTCCCAAGTATAATTACATTTTATCTATTGTTACATATAACCATGAATGTCACGTACCAATTTAATTCAAAACAAGCAGAATAAAATTACTGAGTAAAGTCAAAGGTAATTCAGGATATTAATGTAAATTGTAAAGCTAATTCATATTAAAATGTTTTCACTTGTCTGTTGTAGAGAAAATGAACATTATACACATCCAGCACAGATTTATATAATTTTTAAACATAACCAGAACACAATTTTGTCCACAAATATCAGTGATGAAAACCAAAGCATAATCTTTCTCATATTCAAAGTTCATTAATGACAATGGAATGATGTAACAAGAATCAAGACCAAAAACAAAGGTACAAGATGTAAAAAAAATCCGTAAAGAATTGCTCAAATAAAAGTTAATAATAGGTCTACACTTTTGAGAGTGGCTACCATATAAAGTTTACATGCAAAGGTAAAAAGAAAAATCAGGTAAGCCAATAAATTCAGGCCAAAAGTGACACAAGTTCATGTCTTATGTCAATACAAAATCAATAGTAGTCTCAAGTTTAAAACATACTGGGTGAAATTTATTTACACCATTGACATGATTTTGGAAGTAAAACTTCACAGAAAGTAAGAGCAATGCCACTACATTATTGTTGCTGTCACAACATTGCACAGCTACAAACAAAGCACTATTTCAGTTTGACAGGAAAAACCAAAAAAGTGAAAGTCAGGCCTATCAAACTCAGATGGAACTGCATGACAAGTGTGCAATATTGTACACTTAAGACCACAGAGATATATATGTTCAGTACATCTACTCAATCCCATTATATTTTGTTTTATCTTCAGTTTGTGCAAAAATACAGCCAAAGGAGGATACACTAACCAACCCATTAGCTATAAAGTCTTTCAACTAAGTATGATTAAAAGTCATATGCTAAAAGTAGTTAAAGTGCTAACCCGACAATGATCATCAGTCAATTGCTGATTAGAACGTATTATTTGATGCAGATCTGTGTCCATTAACTCAGAAACAAGGTACACATCATTGAAGTTTTCCTTCTGTGGAGGACGTATAATATCTTTAATGGACATAATCTGCATTGGAGAAATAATTGATAAGCAAGCAGTCAGTCCACTTTGCAAGTTAAATGCTAACAAAGATTTTAGAAGCAAAATACAATGAGGAAAATCCAATCAAGCACATTTGATGAATCAGAGACCACTAGGCTAATATAGCTAGAGACTGACTGACAACTAAACAAGTATTTTCTAAGACTTAGATCAAAAGATTTTAACATAATCTGACTTTAATAAATGAAATTTTCATAGTAAAGCTAATCACAATCTGCATTGAATCATAAACAAAACATTTGAATAAAATTAGAGCAATGATATCAAGAAATTCCTACTCAAGCATAATGTGATACTCTTTATGATATATTTTACTTTATTCAAAAACATGTTTGACCATGCTAAATTGAGATTGTAAGAATATGGAGATAGACATATAGCATTGACTAAGTTGTTTAGCTTGTTAAAATTTCATCCCAACAGAGCACAAATCTACACATCAAACGAAAATATCATGTATATCATATTTGACCACAGGATGTTGCACTGTATCACTTGTTCAGTACGCAAAATTAAATATTACAGATCAAAGGTTTTACAGATGCAACAGAAAATGGGGTAAGAAGCAAAGAAAGGAAGAAATAGTTAGTCAAATAGGAAAATTTCACACTGTCACAGATGAAAATAAACAATAACATTGAGGAAAACAAGGTGTATAATATCAGACAGCAAGTAAATTAGTATCAAACTTACATTTGCATGATCCATGTGCCGAAGAAGTTTAATTTCTCGTAAGGTCCTTTTGGCATCTATTCTGTTATCAAATGCATTGCCAATCTTCTTAATGGCAACTTCCTCACCTGTCTCTGCATTTACAGCAGCGCTGAAGGAAACAAAAAATTAATAGTGTTCCTCACGTCCTTGCTAACAGAAAGTCTATGTCACATGGATAACAAAAGTGAACTCCTACTCCTAGTCAGACCCCAGATTTTAATAAACCATCCACAACACATACATTGTACACCACGTAATTGAGCCATCAAATACCAAGAACTATGCTATTAACAGCATCAATGTTGAATTAAGTCATGAGCACACAGAGATACCGGAAGAACGACCACATCTGATATTCCACTTTGACTTAAGCAGAATTGTATCAGTATATCTAATTAGACAATTGGCCGCCATTTTAAAAACTACAAAGATACTAATCTAAGGAGTAACATATGATTCAGCTCATGAATCCCATCAAGACGAGGCAAATTGGTAATTATCCTATATCTTAAAAGCAAATAAGAAAAATACAAGCTTAAAAGTGGTATTCATCATCATCAAACCAAAATAACCAATTCAATCTTCATTCACTCAACAAACAGACCAAACATCAACTTAAATTTTTTTTAAAATGACAATTTTAAAACAAAAAAGTTAATTCTTAACAAAAGGGGTTTGATCGATCAGTAGCAAAAACTAGTCCTTGCTCCTTAAGTCAGCTCAAAACAAGGACACTCCTTTACAAAATAAATATATAAATGAAACCAACAACAGAAAAAAAAACAAATGCTAATAAATTCAGCAAAAAAGAGTCTTTGACTTACCAAACAATACCATAAGCGCCTCTACCCACAGGGCGAATAGGAGGGACATACTTTCTGGAAACTTCAAAGAGATTGCCATAGATATTGTACTGAACATAGCGTCCACCATGAGTAGGTACTCCTCTGATGTTGTCGTGTTCACCTGACTCAACAACAGACATGTCTTGTGTTGTGTCTATGACCTCTTCTCTTCTCAACTCAATTCAACACCAAAACTAAGAAGTGGGAAGAAGAAAGAGGAGAGACCCAAAATAAATAAGGGTAATTCAGAGTGAAAAAGGAGCTAACTTTCTTACACTTGAGTTTGAAGGACATGAGACTTTTCAAGCGGACACGCATGTGTGAACCCGTGAACTTATTGACTTTTCTTTTTACTTCTTTTGCATCAACGTTGGTGTGCTGTCTGTGATTTTCCACTTCCATTCCTTTAGTTTCTTCTCCTATTTTTTTATTACTATTTTCATTTTCCTTTTCGTTTAAATCACCAACAATGGCTTACATAGCTAAATATCCTTTTGTGTCCTTTAACATCATCCAAGTTTAAAATCTTGATTGATTCATAAATATAAAAAAAAATTATACTGTGAGAAAAATATCACATATTATACTGGCTCACGATTGCAAAAAAGATTAATCATATTTTTTTATTGAATAACTTTTTGTTAATATCAAGTTTAAAAAATTAATTGTCTAATTAGTCTAGTAGTTTATTATTGTTTGATGATTTTTATAGTAGTATTATTTTTACGGAAATTAACAATGTGTATGCATATATTGTAATTTGTTGGTACACTGTGGATATCTATAATTGCCTTGATTGGTAATTAAATAATGACTGCTATGTGATAAATCAACTTTTAATATTAAATAAATAAATATATTCTTTTCATGTTTCTGATGTAAAATTAAATAAATTGCATGAATATCAAGTTGTTGTTTTATTTACCTGTTAAACATTTTTTTTAAAATAAAAAGATAGCAAAGCTCCAATTTTTTCTTTGGTTTGGTCAATGCAAAACTCCAATTTAGCAACTAGTTTATGCACTTGCAATGCAGGTACGATTGTACGAGATACTTTCTATTTTATTTTCAAACCCATGATAGGGTGTTGAATAGAGAAATAAAAAATATATATAGAAAGGTTAATACTACTATTAAATAATAGTCATGGGTAAAGAAGTAAACCATTATTTTTTATTTGTGGAAATATATAATCAGCTTCTCATGTAATGCCACCTATTTAAATTTTTTTAATCTTGCGAAGTGTTTAAAACATTTACCACAGATAAAATATTCCGGTTACTCAATTAATGCACAACCATATGGTCTAGAAGTTTTACATCAATAACATTATAACATTATTTTAAAAAAACATTTTCTTCTTTGATAAATAAAATAAAATCATTCAATAAAAAAATCTCACATATTTAAGTATTTAGACATATTTGATTTTTTTTTAACATTTATTCTCCTGATCCTATAGCCTTCTTCTGTCATGTAAAGTAATGCGCACGTAAAAAACAGTATAAAAAACGTTATTTTATTTAAGAAAACACCATGTTTGTATTTGCCATATTTTCATAAATTGCTAATATAATTTGCACTAATCAAAGTCAAGTCAAAGAAGTTTCAAGATTAACGATAAAAATACAACTCAAAAACGATATAAATACAAAGTCAAGTCCTCATCAACGTAGCACACGACTGGAATTGGTCTAGTCTTTAATTTGAACCATCATTCTAACAAAGTTGAGCAAAATGGCGCTATCAAAATGGAAACTCTCTGAAGGAATAAAATACAAATTATCAGTAAATTTTATAGTCAATGTTCATTTTTCCTTTAATCAAAATCTGTGTTTTCTAATGCAAAGCAAATTTGCAAAAGATAGAAACTTTCCCACTTTGTGGTCCAAAAATGAATAGAGACAAAATCCATAAGACATGCCTCGAAAATATAGGCTGTCCTCATATGAAAACTCTAATACTCTTGATGTTCTTATCCAATTCATATTATGATCCATTCCATGATTATTATTGTACAAAATCTAATATAATATCTAACAATAATATGGTAACAGAAATAAGAATCATGAAGAGACTATCATACTATGGTAACAGAAATAAGAAGCATGAAAAAACTATCATACTATAATTATGGGACAAACCCTTGAAGTATCTGAGTTGCACTAACAATTTGCGACTTAAATTTATTTGAAAAGATTAGTTTCGCTTACTTTGGTCCATATTTTTGCTATAAAAAGATGCAATATGCAAAGTTTACACCTTTTAACCAGTCAATTGTCAGCAAAATTGAAGTAACACATATTTTGAAAAAATAGCATCTGAATAATTTTCCTGCAACCAGTAAAGGTAGCACAATCTATGATTGTTGGCAATTATGAATTCACGAATGACCAGTCAACCCAAAAGAGATCTTCAGAATACCTTAAAACAGGAATGAATCAACGAGGCAGAATGACTTGTCATATGCTAAAGCAATTTGACGAGTCAATCGCCACTAACACCCTTGGTAATAAATAACCTTCATCTGTTTCTCTCCAAAATAAAGTAATGAAAGCTTGATATACAAAACAGATAAGGTTCCATTAATCAATGAAGCACGAATCAGAAATTTGCATGATATATAACCCAATATCCATTTTTTTCTAAAAAATCTTGCATTTATTGAACATTTAGGTTGCAAACAAAATAATTCAGACCATATAAATTCTCAAATATTAATATTGCATCTGCATGATGTATTAATATTACAGTTGAAGCAGACAGAGCAGAATTATATACCACAAACAGTTCCAGATATTTTCTGAAACTGTGCCAGAGTCCCATGAAATTTAGGATCCAAGCATCTCTAACACTGTCACATTAACCCACAAGGCAAACACACAAATTCCAGATAAGTAAACACAACTTTGCATACAGCAAAAAGAGTGCTTATCTATTTCTCAAACAGTATACACACAACCAGGTTTCCACTTGCATAGCCCATTAGATGCACTTCATCCCAAATTCACACATAAACATAAGCCACAGATGGAACATAAATATCAGTTAAGTGCAAGTGCAACATCAGAAACGTACCACATTTTTCGTCCAGTAATAATAAATAGCTTTCCCTATAATCATGAAAGCTTCTAAACTTAATCATATGAGGTGAGCTAGTAACACTCCGTGTTAGAGTGATGCCTTAATTGTGATCCCTTCTAGCCCGCCTTACTTGCAGTTTCTTTGGGTTGCCTTAATAATAAGCATTGAAAGGGGGTGTTTAGTCTCACAACAACTAAAGATATAACTCAAATAATTAAAAAATCCTCACCTTACCAGTTAATTTTATAGGATTAGACTCTTAACCCATATTCTAAGATAGTATGATAACTTATCTGGATTTATTGTTTGGTCACATGTATTTTCTGCACTCTAGGCCATAACCTTGGGTATGAGATATCGACTTCACCTAGATGATTTGGGGCCAGGATTCGAAGTTCTGATAGGTTAGTGCTTGTAAATTTGAAGCAATGGGTTCAGAATCTCCAGAATATGTAATTTGATATTAAGTATTTAAGTTTCGATCCAGTTCAACAACTTCCTTTAGGAAATCAGTTCAGGTAGCTGAATTGTTTTTTAAAAATGGTTCGGTTATTAAATTATTTTAAGTTTGATTTTTTGTAGTTTGGTTCATAAGAGGCTTTTGCACACCTCCTAGACAATAAGATAGACAAATCCAGTGATTGCAAGAATAATTATAACAGGATATGTTGAAAAAAAAAATACAATATGTGATGAAAAGTCTATTTTACTGATCATATGATCAAATCCAACCTATACAATGCTCATTGACTATATCTCAGAGGCAAAGCTTGTACACTGGATTTTATTCCAAAATTTTGATTGCAAAACTCGAGCACAATTTATCTGGTCCAAATACGGTTAAGGAACAGTGGGAGCAGGAACAATTTGCAATTTTCTGCGAACATCTTCCAAGTCTTCATGAAAATGTTGCTCATAATATACACACATAAGATCAGTCGATTGCATGCCAGCACGAATGGCCCAAGGGAAGTAGTGCTGATAAAACAATTTTCTCTGCTTTTCATTGAATCTAGCCGTGCCCCCTATAACGGACAGCAGACACATAGGAAGGCCCATCTGCTCAAATTCAATGAGCTTCAGTGCTGTCTCCCCAATCAAGTTAGTAGGAAGGTCAAAAAGGGTATGCCAGAAGTCATGCACTTCACGAGCCCGCATGGCTACATAGGCCAGTTCATCTGTGTCCATGAACCGCACAGGAGGTCGATCATCTGGCGAAAAGTTCCTAGATCCCATAAACCTCGCATAGGCAGCACCGAATGTGTTTGCTGGCAGATCCCAAGCATGTCCTACCTTTGCACAAACAACACGAGGGCGCTCCAATAGTAAGGCCTATCAATCAGGATTCCGAGGAAAAAAAATTATTGGTTTTTGCTGTGATATAATTGTATGTTTCAACAAGCAAAGTAAGAATGTCAATTATTTTAGTGATAACTATTTATAATCACTTTTATCAGTAAGTTCAGGGGCAAACCATCCCCTCATCTTAAACTTTGTTACACCAAAATAAACAAACTATGAGTAAATAGTTAATGCACTTTTACATTGTTATATAATCACAAATCACAATACATGATAAGTCTGTTGACTTTTACCATAACTACCTTAAAAGTTATATCAATCATGATTTCTGATTGGTTAACTATATAGAAATTTTTTTACTCTGACAATGCATAAAAATTAAACTCAGACTATTATGATTGCATGCCAATGATCATCCAAAAAAAAGTGATATATGATAAAGGGAACTCAACATTCAACAACACAACACAGGCAAGGAAAACATCCGCATAAAACAAAAACAAATAAGAGTAGAACAAAATAAACTGACCCACCCTCCCTTCAGGGGAACTCTTCATCCTTTGTAGAACTCTCTCAAAAGCATGCTTTCCAGTGGTCTCACCAAGAGCTGCTATCAAATCTGCTCTTCGAGGGTCCAACAACGCCCCCACCGCGGAACCCACTGCCACAGCTGCCTGCTGCCATGCCTTCAGCCAGATTCTACCACCTTCTATCATTGCAAATAACTAACTATACTTGCCAATCTGAACTAACACAAACACATCATTATTTTCGGAAAGCCAAACAAATTCATCAATTTTGATTCAACTCATATTGAGAATAAACAAAACCAAATTAACGGGAATGATAAACATTAAGATTAAAAATAACAATGACATTAACATTAACAAGAATGAGAAATATGATGAACCAAAACCTTTAGTATGGAATTAATTATAGGAACCTTAAAAACCATAAAACTACAGCGAATTATCAACCACAAGTCTAAAAAATTTACCTGCAAAAAAATGTCAGAACATGAAAACCTTATCAAACACTTTCAGCACATGAAATCAAAGAAAATAATCGATTATCAGATTAATTACCAAAATGACAGAGAAAAAGAAGCAAATAATAACCCTAATTTCTTTGGGAAGCAAAGAAGCATAGAACGAAGGATGTTGTTACCTGAAATGATTGAAGAATCAAAACGAGAGGGAAAGTTTAGAAAATGAAGAAACCTCTGTCTCGCCTTATTTTACCATCGAGGGAAGGGACACTGCACACGAGGGTTATATTAGAATAAATAAGGAAAGACAGAGGTTACTTCATTCTCTAAAGTCCAAAGTTAACAACCATTAAAGAAACACAAGACACAAACAATGATTGAGGGATAAAACTGTAAGAACTGAACTGAACCAAACTTCTAGAAATTGGTTTTGTCCAATCCATTTTTTTCACTTCAAATAAATACTGCTATTACTTTATAAGATTTGGTGGACTAATATTTAACCAAACCAACCAATAGTTCCTAGAAGCTGCATTTGACAAGATCTATGTTCACTTGTGACTCATCACTTCATATATCAAAGGTGAAATTGACTTTCAAGTTTCAACATTAATAAGCATTTCTCAGCCATTGAGACCCTTGGTAATTGCCATCTTAATCATCAACATTAGACAACTCTACCTCTTCTAGCTTCAGATGTAGAATTGGCCACCAAAAGTTTAAGGTAGCACACAACAAATCCGATGTCTTGGTGAGCAAGTGAGGGGCTTGATCAACACCACTAAACCAGCTCACTATGATTTCATAGACACCAAAGATTTCAACATTTTTGGGTTCACTTGTTAAGCTTGGCATCATACACCTGCTGGATTGCTTGCCGTGAGATTCACTGGAAATGGTTTAGTTTAGTATGTGTCCATATTGTAAAGGTCCACCAAACCAAAAATTAAATCTTACAAGATGTAAACCTTAAAGAGAATCAGAAATTAGCAGCCAACTAACCAAAATTTCCTAAAGATAAAGGGTTTCAAATTTTAGTCTTTATAATTTTCACTGAGGGACAAAAACATTGTGAAGTTGTAATAACCAATCACAAAATATTATTGGGACCAAAATTCTGATAAGGGAAAAACCATAGCGTCTAAAATTTACCTTACCTAAATAAATAATTAAAAAAGAAACTAGAACAATAAAATTCAACCTTCAATCCTAGTTATAAACATGTCCAGATATAAAATTTAAAAGTTAAAATTTCAAACAACAGCAGCCAAATTCAACAACGCAAATCTCAAAATTAATTGAAAGAAAAAAAAAAGGTCAAACCATCTAAAACTCATCAAACACTCTAGATCGGCGAACTAGAAACCGATTAAACCGAATAAAATCACCGATTTCCAAATTAATTCGCAAAAGGCACCGATTATGAAATTAATTCACAAACCTAACTTCAGTTATTCTCACGAAATAGAAAATAAGAGCTTCTTTTCTTTCCTTATTCTTTTGCAGAAATCAGAGAAGAGAGGGTGAAGAAGGATACCTGGTAGAGAAGAATCAAAGAGAAGAGAAAAGTTTCAGAGAGATTCGAATCCTTCGTCTCTTTCAAAGAGAAGAGTTTCAGGTAGATACCCTAAAAAAAAGGTTAGAACTTACAAGGAGATAATCATTGAGATGAATAAAAATAGAAAAATTAGTTTAAATTAATAATTTGAAAGTTTAAATTATATTTCAAAAATACTCAGAATTAAATTGTTTGAATATTCTTTTCGGACACAAAGTTAAATATAAAATATTTTGTATGCTAGTCTTAAATATAAACAAATATACTTGTTTAATGAAACTATATCAAATTATAATTTGTTTAATTGAGATTTTATTTTTAATAACTTTTTTTTTATTTCTAGGATGGATAGTTTAGAGAGAAAGGAATATTTTTTAATGAAACTAGTGCAACTAAATGATTCTAACTAACTTTTTAATTAGTATAAGTTAGGTTTTTTTATAGATTTAAGATTGAAGGAAGTAATGATTATATTTATTGACACTACATGTAATTTAAGGATGGATTATTTTCAATTTTGAGTGTGGTTACATTAGGAACTCATCTACAAATACATCAACTTGCATGAGAAATGAGTGAGTATCTTCTTAATACATTTCATAATAAATTAAGGGTATAAAAAATTAACAATTAATACTTCTAAAAGTGGATTTATGTTTTTTATAAATAAGACAACAAAATACATTATTTGTTTTGTAAGTAAAGTATGAGAGTGGTATTTTATTCAAAAATATTATTTAAGTATAAAAATTGAAATCATTAATAGTGTGTCCATTAATTTTGGTTTGTAATTTGAGTAATAAATTAAGTTGTTACTTCTTCACTTTTCTATCCAATTTGTGCATATTGAGATTTTAGGTGAGACTCATCTTTTTTCTCTTTTTGACCTTGTTTTCGTGTTGGGGAAGGGAGGAAAGAATTTTGAAAAACATGCAATTTCCTCATTTCTTTTGGTTTTCCTTATCTTTCTCAAGTAACTGGCAAAGGATAAAAAATGGTGATATTATCATTTTAAGTGCAATCTTTTCATTTTTTTTATGTTTCCTTCTCATTTGTTTTATAATCTACGCAACAAAATTAAATTATTGTTCTTCTCTTTTTTGCCCAATTTGGACGGATTGAATTTTATCTGGGACAATTTTTTTCCTTTCAAGTCATTTTTTTTGTACCAACCAAGGGGAGAAAAGGTTTTTTTAGAAGCATTCTATCTTCAAATTTTTTTTTTGTTTCAATCTCATTTTCGCACAATAAACAGGTAAAGATGAATGATGTTGTCATTTTAAGTGCAATCTTCTCATTCTTTTTATGTTTCCTTCGCATTTTCTTTATAATCCATGCAAGAAGTTAAGTTGGTGGGTCTTCTTTTTTTTTACCCAATTTAGACAAATTGAGAATTTAAGTAAGACCACTTTTTTCCTTTCCGATCCTATTTTTATGCTTAACAAGAGGAGGAAAAGTTTTTAGAAGCATTCAATCTTTTCATTTCTTTCTATTTTCTTATCTTTCTTGTGTAACAAACAACGGGTAAAAAGATGGATAATGCCATTATTTTAGGTCCAATCCTCTCATTTCTTTATGTTTCCTTCCCATTTGCTTTATCATCCATGTAACAAGTTAAGTTGTTACTTCTTTTTTTCCAATTTGGGAGGATTGAGATTTTAGGCAAGACCATTTCCCCCATTTTTAGTCCTATTTTATGTCTATCAAGGGGAGGAAATGTTGCTGAAACGTGCAATTTTCTTATTTCTTTCTCTTTCTCGCATAACACACAATAGGTAGAGATGGATGATGTTGTCATTTTAGGTGCAATCTTCTTATTTCTTTATGTTTCATTTTCATTTGCTTTATAATCCATGCAACAAGTTAAGTTGTTGCAACTTCTCTTTTTTGCCCAATTTAGGCGGGTCAAGATTTTAGGCGAGACCATTTTTTTTTCCTTTTGGTCCTATTCTTTTGCCCACCAAGGTAAGGAAAAGGTTGTTGAGAAACGTGCAATTTTTTATTTCTTTTCACTTCTCTTTCTTTCTCAAGTAACAAACAACTAATAATGATGAATGATACTGTCATTTTAGGTGCAATCTTCTCATTTCATCATGTTTCCTTATCATTTCCTTTATAATCTAGGCACAAGTCAAGTTGTTACTTCTTCTCTTTTTTGTCCAATTTGAATAGATTAAGATTTTAGGTGAGATAACTTTTTTTTCCAATCCAATCCTAGTTTTGAAAATTGTGTAGTTGAGTGTTCTGAAATTGAAAAAAATAGAAAGAAAAATGTTATTTTTAAGATTAATGTAATGACGAATGAACCAAAGAAATTAAAATATTTTTATTTTTATTTTATATGAAAATGTTTTGTATGGATTTTTAGTTGGATAACTAAATAATGTAATTGATATGGATATAACTTTGTAAAGAATATAAAATATTTTTTTATGAGTTAACCTTAGCCCACTAACATAACAATCCATTTTTATTTTTTTAGCCTTGACAAGCCAACTTTCCAATAAATAAGACAAGTTTTTTTTTAACTCCTTTCATGCAGGTTGTTCCCATCCCACCTTGTTCCCAACCCATAACCTAAGTATATTCAACAAGAATGTGAAATGTAAGAATAATCAATCTTGATCATATACTTATACATAAATAATTAAAAATATTTTAGTTAAATTTAATCTTACTTATTTATTTGAATTATATGATTATGATTTACTTCGTAAGAGTCTAACACCTACATGTTTTTTTATGTCTTATATGTTGACAAGAGAATATTTAAAAAGAGTTAAATTTTGGTGAATTGACAGTTCTTACCATGTTAACTAATAAAAAAAATCATTTTAAGGATGAATTTTTGAATAATTATTATAAAATTCAATAAAATTGTTTTTTATCCTATCCAAAAGTTTGAGCCAAGTTTATGGAGATTGCTTCCTACACCTCTATTTTACTACCTGCACCATCTCAAAGTTGCCCTTCCTTCTCTTAAGTTTGTCTTTACCCAAATAAGTATCTCCACACCTCCTTCTTATTCGATGTGTAGTCGTGTGTCTCCAACTTGCAATACAAAATGCATTTACTTTTTCAGAATAATAATTGATCCGCTAGTATTTGTTTACAGTTATGTAGCATCAATCTGTAACGTATTTTATTTATTGCGCTCCGGATTCAGTTTTCCAGATTACGTATTTATTATTCTCAGAAGCATCAATCCGTAACATAGTTTTTGTTTATTATTCTCTGGACTCACCAGTAATCCGAATTGGGTATTTATTATCCGGTCTCATGATTCCGGAAAGGTTTAATATATTATCCCAGAGATGACTTGTTCTTGAAAAACAAAAGATAATTATATTTATAAAGTAGTAAAAGCAACAATATACACATTAAGAGATCTAAACATAAATAAGTTATAAATAATGAAGACAACAACAACCACATTCCCATCAAGAGCAACTTCAAAATTGCACACCAATACAATTTCTGATTCCCAAACTTCATCACAATGCCAAATTGTCTAGCATTATATATGAACCATTGTGGCTAGCTAGCTTCCTTTGACGCAAGCCATGTCATATTCTAGCTAGCTCCTGTAATCTTTACCAACAGGCTAGATATACACTCTCTCAATCAATTAACAAACATTATATTCTAGATATAATTTTCAAACCATAAAAATATTTTTTTATAACATAATATGAAAACAGAAACCAAAGATAAACCAAGAACAACTCGTTTCCTGCAACTGATATGTGTCAAGTAGAAGCTACACATGCTCTTACCTCTATCTTATCTATACTTTTTGACATGAATTTGTAGGCTATCCAAATCATATCTCAAAATTAATTTTATAAGTGCTCGCTCAAATACACAGTAAGCCATAAACCCGAATATCAGCTACATGCATGAGCCAAGAAAGACCACAATCTTATGTTGGTCAAAGAGTACACATGCATGTGAGTCGCTTGATCATTAATAGCCAAACAAAATGAAGCTATAGAAAAAAATGAAGGGATAGGGCTGATAATAGTTTGTAAACAATGTCAAGATCTCCAATCATAAATCATATCAAAATTTTCAAATAGAGAGATTCTTAGGAACACCAAGTACTGAAAGACAACCTAATTATTTGTAGTTTTATACCTTTTAATGTGGCTCGCCATTAATTGTCTTCCACCTAACCACTACATTTTCGTGCTAATTGTTGTCATAGATGTTGAAAGACAAAGGTGACAAAATGACATGGCACATGTTGAACAATACAGCGTTGGACCGAGGATTTCCTAACACTCCTTCTTGTACCTACAAATTTCTTCTTCATTAGTAACCTTGGCTGTATTTAAATCTACAATATTCAATTCATCACTTGTTTTCTAATCAAAATGAATGGTTTTACTTTTACCATTTAATCTCATTATATATCATGCAAATAGAAAATTCGTCATTTATTACTGAAATTTTGTCCTACTGACTTAAAGAGGACTACAAAAAGAAAAGAAAAATGATAACCATCCTAATTTATAACCTGCAGGTTTGAAAGGTGATGAGGAATAAAGAAAACTAATATTCTTATAATCTTTTGATGTAATTATATTTGTAAAATTTCGAGAATGTCAAAATAAATATTAAAATAATTTATTTACCTGGTATGTTGAATATTCTCCAACAGATAGTTAAAAATTAATTTCTTATATTTTTCTTATTTTTGGAGAAAAGCACATTACTAAGTTAGTTCGTGACTTAAAAAGACAGCGTACGTCGTTATGGTTGGCTTTGGCTATGAACTGAGAAAAGCTTACTACTAATTACTTCATTTTTTTTTTCTTTTTTCCTGAAAAAGGTTTAACTGAATAGAGCAAATCAAGAAAGTCACGTATCACTGTATCAGTTTCTAACTTTCTACTAATAGGTCATCAAGAGAAGAGAGAATATGCCAAGGATACAACATCATTTCTTCGACGTACGTCATGTTGCCTCATAATTTTATAGAAAAAGAAATTGTTAAATAACACTTGGAATATAATATAATCATATAGTACTTTCTTGAAGACATTGCCTTGCAACCAATGGTGTTTGTTTATTAGTAACTAAATAATATCTGCCTAGCTATTTGGTTCTTTCCCAGTTCCCACTATCCACTCCCAATAAATATGAAGAGCAGCTGAGAACGTGCAGCACAGGTTGGAGCACTTAAGTTCAACTTGATTGATTAATATTCATAAAATATATATGTCAAATTTATAGGACCGAATGAGGATCTTTGATTTTAATTCTTATCTGGTAGTTCTGAAAAATCTTTGAACATTGCTAAAAAAGTTTTTTAAAAAAATGATTGAATATCATCTCATGTTTGAACATACAAGATTCTGGTGACTTAAGAAAGACTTTGAAAAAAATGCAAAAGTATCTAAACGCATCATTTCATATTCATGATACACAAACATAATTTTTAAAATAAAATATGATTCTCTTGTAATTACTTATGAATAATAAATATATTTCTTTTTCAAACTAATCTGGATGCCCAAATATCTCCCTTGCACCAACTATTCTTTCCGACAACTTCTGAAATTTTTTGGCACAGTCTTATTTTTTTTAATTGTTCAAATTTTAGAACATACAAGTTCTTCTAATGTGCTGACCATAGTTTTCCTTGATCCAACTAACTAGAAGTTATGAATCACACACTTCCAAGAACAAGGCATTTATGACAAGATACCTCCTAAGAATCCTAGCAAATTAAACTATATGAAGAGATACAAAAATATATCACCATGGATCAATTAAATTAATATAAGATTGATTCAAACTTTTAGCTTAACCATTTATATTAATTAAAATTAATTAAAGTAACTTAACTATTTGCATATAACTATATGATTAAAATTAACTTCTACTATCACTTATGATCTCTGATATTTTCCTTATATTTATACATGTGCGTGCGCGTAAAAGAAAAGAGCCATTATAAACACCACATGAGTGCACGCTTCTTCAACCAAAAATTTATGACACATTGTCCGGAAATTTGAAGTTATAGTACATTTGAAAAGAGTTGTCTCTTTGAACATACTAGAGAGAAAATATTTACTTTTTTTCCGCGCGGGGGGGAATCAATCTTTTTGGGGGGATTCTTTGTTAGAAATGCTTATAGCTTTAGAAGGTTTAATTTGATTAAAAATACTTTTACGTTATAAAATTGAGAAAATATTTTTTATTTTTTTATATCTCCACTTAATATAATTAGAGAAAGTTTTAAGAAAGTAAAAAATGATTTAATCAAATGCTATTATATTTTTTTATGATTAAAGTTATTGAATGACTTTATTAATAATTGAATAAAACCTTAAATGAAAATTATTTTTAAATAAAGAAAGTGATTTCCGTATTTTATTCATTAATAAGTACAGTTATTAAAAATCCTAATTTTAAAATATAAAAATCCATGAAACAAAAAAGAATTATGCAATTATTTAACTTTGATTGGGTTATTGCACACCATTTGGGTACATTAAGATAACATTTGACATACCAATAAAGCAGAATAGGAAGTCCTTTTATGTTCTTCACAATTTCACTTTTTTAGAGAAATTAAAATATACCACTTTAGCTCCGTGGCCCATTTTATTATTTTAAAAATAGATTACACATGAAACAGAATTCATTAGTATGTTACGTGTAGTTTTAATAAGTCTAACCGGTTACCACCAACCACTATTGTGTATATATACAACAATTTCTGCTCGAAAGCGACTTCTGAGATTAAAAGGCAAAAACAAAAACATTGAAAGTGCTTATCTCTAAATATGATGCTAACACGTAATTGGATATTTATGAGAATGGAAAGGTTAAGAATATGGGATGATTACCCATTTGCACTTGGAAAGGCTATAAAAATAACAAAGCAAGAAATATCAGGATAAACAATGTTAGTTTATTCTCAAAGGGTCCACAGTTGACAAAAATCAATAATCATTGTACCTTGACAAATGCCATTTTTTACAAAAGCTTTGTTGGTGGTTATGATTATTACTAATCCATGATTCCATGTCAATGTCAGGCTCCAAAGTGCAGAGAAATTTACAAATGAGAAACTAAATAACCATTGAAGAATTCAGGAAGAGACAAAAAAGGGTGTCCCCAAGATACACTCATAATCAAGGCACCAATCAGTGCCGGTTGCTTTCTAATGACAAAAGAGTGTGTACTGGCAAGTCTGGCATTGACTATGAAACCAAAACCTATGACCAAGTTCCTGCACACTTCCCTGCCCTCAGTGCCTGTTGTTCCATTTGGGAAATGTAAGCATTCATGACAAGAAGTGAAGATACAATTGATATTGATTAGCTAGCCAGCATGTTCATTTCTTCGTAAGCATCCAACTATGGAGTTGGCAATGATGTTAACAGATTGAAATTGTTTCCATCAAGTAGTTGGATTGTAGGCCTAGTGCTCAGAAGCATCTAACTGGACCCACCAATTGCACTCATGAAATGCTATCGAACATATGATGGGACCAGGATGCAATGCTAAAAACAAAATATGGGAGACAAAGGTGGTTGATAACATATTTTGACCACATGGGAAGAGTACCAATTTTGTGCAATGCTTATCCAACTTTATCTTGTAAAGAGAAACACAAATAATTTTGAATTTTATAGTAATGAATCAGAGTATACAAAAGAATCCCAAATTGAGGTAGGTTACAACTGAAGACATTATGCAAATGAGAGGGAAAACTAATTGCTTCTTTCATCATTCAAGTAAAAATAAATATTGGCAAACTACTAGGAAGAAAGATAATATGACACATTGCTTTTCAGTTATCATACTACAGTTATCTCGATCTATGGGGTTGAGGGTGCAGTCTACTACTAGTAGTACTGTCATCTTCACTTTGATCAGTGATCTCTCCACCTATCTGCCTTTTATCTAATTTTGAGTCCTTATGCTCTAGTTGATAATCGCGATGGGAACGGGAGGATTCTCCTCCAGTCCTTCGATCCTACAGACAGGAAGGACAAAACAAAAACCACAAGCATCAGATTACAGCAAAATTGAAATTTCTTATTATTGGTTCAGTCAACTAAAATGTAAAGTTTGAGAAGGGAAAAGAACACACATCACGGAATAAGAGGTCCTCAGCCTCGAGCATGTGGATCACATGTCCTATTTTAGGCCTCTTTGCTGCATCAGGGTCGACACATCGAAGAGCAACCAACAAAGCCCGTTTAAGAGCCTTTGAAGATGGCTTTTCAGCAATCTTAGGATCAACTACTTCCTCAGATTTTCGATTCCCAACCATACTTTTCAACCACTCTATTAAATTAACCTGCAATAATTCCAACTTTCACAGTTAGGAGAAACGAGAGAAAGAACTGCATAGATAAGTATAAAATGAACAATCTCAAAACTGTTGAGTGTGTAGGTGATGATTTCTAACCTCTCCTTGTGGTTTACTATAATCCACAGGACTTCTTCCAGTAATTAATTCCATGATAAGTATCCCGAAACTATACACATCACTCTTTTCAGTCAGCATTCCAGTGCACGCGTACTCTGGTGCAACATAACTGCAGAAAGAGAAAGGGAGAAAACCAATGAGTGAGTACCATAAATTTGAGAGTAATAATAACTAATAACACATTTTGCTCTTACAAGTACTGAAATTAATTATAACTGGCAATATAGATAGGAAAATGCTTAGTTAAACCATACTAACCCAAATGTCCCCATCACTCGAGTAGTGACATAACTATGATCCGCTGACAAAAGCTTAGCAAGCCCAAAATCAGAAACCTTTGGGTTCCACTGGCGATCAATGAGTATGTTGCTTGATTTCACATCTCGGTGGACAACTTTTGGTTCAAGACCTTCATGAAGATAAGCCAATCTGAAAAGATATACAAAAACCACTGTGATCAAAACAATTCAAGCATTGACATGTATACCAGTGTATGCATGCTAGATCATGAATATAGTACCCTTTTGCCGTGCCCAATATAATGTTCATTCGGATATCCCATGTCATTGGACTTACAGGTCCAACATCCCCATGCAGCCACTGTTCTAGATTCCCATTGTCAACATATTCATACACAAGCATCCTGCAATATGAATATTGAATACATACTTCAAAGTTCAAATCTTACACATTCTTTAAACCAAACAAACTTTTTTAGCTTCAATGTTCAAAAACAAAAAAAATATACCTGTATGCCCCCTCAACACAGTATCCAAGCAACCTAACAAGATTCTTGTGCCGCACACGACCAATTGCTTCTACCTCAACTTTAAATTCTCTCTCAGCTTGGCCCCTGAAAATCAGTTAAATATTAAGCAGAGAAAGACAATCACAAGATCACATTATTCTCACTATACAGCAACAGTAAGTAATCAAAGAAAGAAAGTAATGGAAAAACCCAACAACATATGACAGTACAAAAACTACTGAAAGTGACAACCACATTATCAGTTCAGTAGTGAAAAACAAGGAGCCAAAAAGGAAAACGATTCTTTCCTTCACATAAGTAAGTGACTTTTTACAACACAACACCCAGCATCAGAAGACAAGGATAACACACTCAAAAAAGAAATCAGGTTAAAAAAGTACAAAACAGTAGCAGCAAGAGTAAAACAGAAGAAAAACCCAATTTTTTGCACTGTTCACCATAAACATCATTTTACTTCAGGCACGCAAAGCCGCATTCCAAAAACTAACACAACCATTCACTTAGCTCAATCCCAGCAATTTTTTTACCATTTTGTTTTTTCAAAACCCCAAAACCAAAAAAATAAAATAAAATAAATCATTTCCCTTTTTCCAATGCCAGATTCAAAATACCAAAGAACCACATAGACAATCAAATTAAAAAAGAAAAAGAAAACAATTCACGTAGACACCACGATCACAGAAGCTTCATTTATTCTTCAGCCACCCCAATTAATCCCCAAAATAAATAAATAAAACAAACTCAATTATCATTTTGTCTAAAAATTTAATCTTTAACCGAGTCCAACAACATCTTGTGATGCGTGATCCATGTAGCCACCTCACTTAAAGTTGAATTAAAATTACCACATGAAACCGAAGCATAAAAAAATTTGAATTTTTATAGAAACGTACTTGTTATTCAAAAGGTTCTTAACAGCAACCTTGGTGCCATCGGGAAACAAGCCACGGTACACGATTCCGTAGCCACCTTCGCCGATGACGTTCTCTTCGCACAACCCATTAGTGGCGGCTTCGAGTTCTCGGAGCGTGTACCACCTCCCCCACCCGAGATGCGACACTTCGGGGCCCACGCTTCCAAGCGACGACGCCGTTTCGCACGCACTCGCGGTTGCTCTGCTCTCCCCGCTCGAGTACAGCGCCGCCGTCGCCGCGGAGCGAGGGTGGTCGGGTTTTGTCGGCGGCGGAGGGGGGAGGTGGACGGTGTCGGGGGGCGGGGGGACGTGGACGATCTCGAGGATTTCTTTGGAGATTGGGGGAGTGGGGAGGGTGGTGGAGGGGTGGCGGGGGCGGGGGTTCTTGTGATGGTGGTGGTGGTGGCGGCGGCGGGAGGTGAGGCAGAGGGAGAGGAGGAAGAGGGTGATGACGATGAGGGATCCGACGAGGATGCCGATGACGACCCAGAGGCGGAGGCCGAAGATGGAAGTGCGTTTGGAGAGCTCTGTGTCGACGAAAGCGGCGTCGTATAGTGACATGGTTGTTGAAATAGAGTGTGTTAGAAACTAGAGAATGGGTGGTGGCATTGGTTTTGGCAGAAGAAGATGAGTGACAGAGGATAAGCTTTTTCTTTTGAATCGAATCCAGAGAGTGAGAAGAAGGAGGATAAGTTGGTTTGTTTATTTATTGTGTGTGTGAGTTTCTCTGCTTTTTCCTAAGAGGCAGGTTTTGGATTTGGAGATGGGAAACTTGGCCCGTGGGAGAAGCTGCTTATAGTAATACCTTCATGACTGCTCATCAAATTTTACAAAGGTTATTTATACAATTACATCTGTGTTTATTAAATTTATTTTCAAATAAGGGATTTGTGTTTAAATGTTTTATTGTAAAATTCTTCATGAAATTTTGGATGTAAGATAGAAATTACTCATAATTATTTTAATTCAGAATTAATTTTAAATTTAAAATTAATTATAATTTTTTTTCGGTATAAAAATAAACTTATAAAAATATATTCAAAATCAAGTCAAATCAACCATGCACTTTCACTTGTAGTCTATATTATAATTTGTATAATGATAATGAGGAAGAGAGAGAAAATAAAAGTTATATATAAATTGTTACATAAATTATTGTAGGCTGGTTATGATTCTAAAGTTTTGAAGAGCAAAAATATATACAGTATTTTTGTAATATATATTTTATTATTGGTTAAAATTTATTAAAAAATTATAAAATTAAGAAAAAGAAATATTGAGTAAAAAATGAGAAAAAAAATTTGAAATTCCAAAAAATTTTATGTCAATAATAAATGGTGTAGCATGTTGTTAGAATTGGTGTAGTATGTTTTTTTAGTATTGGATGCGTCGTGAATGATTAATTAATTATTATATTGTTCTAAGGAGTAATTTTAAGTTTGAGTATTAGACATATAACTACTTTAAATATTAAAAAAAGGAAATCTTGTGAGTAATTTCGTCGACTCAAATCAGTTTGTCTCATGCAAGACAGATCAATTCTTTATGCTAATATTTAGGGTTACGATCCTCCGCATGTCTGCCACTACAACCTGAGTATAATACAAGCCTTACAAGGTTATCTGTCTTGAACTTTCATGTGGCCAAAATAAATAACAGGATTTATTGGATTAAAATTTTAAAAGATTTTTTACATCAAAAATCTTATGAATTTTAAAAACTTTTTAAAAATGTTGTAACTTTTAAGATTATTTTAAAAGATTTTTGAAATTAAGATTTTAATAGATTTATAATATATGAATTCATAAGATTTGAAATGACTTTTTAGATTTATAAGATTTTATAGGATTTAATAAATTATTAAAAAATATTTTAAATTACATGAGTTCATTATAAAGATAATAAATACATGATAAACTTTGAATAAAAAAAATAAAATCAATACAAGTTTTTAAATTTTTTAATAGTTAGATAATTTTAATTCTGTGTCCTCTTATATAATTTTTCAAAATTAACATTTATTGGTCACTTTTGAGTTTGAATAATAAGTTTAAAATTATAGTATTGGTAATAATGAAAATGGAAATTTATTTATTGATTCAATTGAAAATTATGTGAAGATTATAATTTCAGTAATGTTTATATGGCCTTCAACAAAAAAAATCTAAATTATGTAAATCAAAATATTTTGTCAGGGTGTGATTTTTTGTTTTCCAACGAACAGACATGACAATAAACCCCTAGCCACGACACGAGTACCGCTCCACACTCACCCTTCTACTTTGACTGAGCACAAGCAAGGTTATGAGGTAATATCTGATTTTTTTTTTATGGGGACGGAGCATGTATGGGTATATACCTATCCATCCCAAATCCATATTCGTCTCTGTACCTCATAATATAATTACTAAATTATCCTTAATTTATATTATATATATTATATAGTTAATGTTATTAAACTTGTATACTTACTTATCATTGTCAATTTTTATTATTTTTTTAAATATTGAAACTAAAACTTTAAGACAAACATAAGTCATATACAATTATGGTCTCTCTCTCAAAGTTTCATGTTTCAGAATAATTTTTAGGTGATAAAAATATAATTTTCATAGGAGAATTTTTATTGTAATAGGATTTTATATTAAGTTATGACAAGTTGGTGGTCTAAGCTTGATTCCTTGAATAGATAAAATGATTCACATTTCTTCTTCTTTACTTTTAGCTCTAAACTTTGTAATTTGGTCGTCACTACCCATGCCTCCAACGTTGGCTTTCGAGTCCCATCCTATATCTATCATATCAACTCCATCACCACCACCTTAACCCACCTAAACAACACCCACAAGTCTTGATCTAACCCACCAAAACGAACACCCTCCATCACCATTATGCCATCACGCCACCATTAGACCCCAACGTCGGTGCTCCAACCCCACCCTCACCTACCACACCAACTCCATCATCACCACCTTAATCCTCCGCCACCACTATGCCATCCCGCCTGTTGCACCACCGTTGTATCACCACCGTGCTCTATGAAAGTTTTTTGAGGACAAAGCAACGCAAATTGAAAGTGAAGAGAAGAAACAAACATCATCTAGTGGTGGTTAAAACCACCATTGTTCATAAACAAAATCCACTGAAAATTGGGATCCTAACGAAGTCAGCTTTGATGAAAAATATCAAATTGATTTGTTTTAAAATAATTTGAGACTAAATTGAATCTTTTAAAAACTCGGAAACCAAATTGATAATTAAGTCTTTTATTTTTATAATGGTGACAATAAATTAAAATATAATGTTTTATGTAAATTATTAAAACTCTAATTTCTTAACCAACAAGTTATTAGTCTGAGTGATCTTAGTTCAACCTATTTAAGGTCTCAAGTTTAACACGTGATTGAGAGAAGAAATTTTACTAAAAATAATCAATCAAATTTCTTAACAAAGATTAATCATTAACAAAATTTGATGAATATTTCACGTTAATATCATAATGACAAAAGAAACATAATTTGTTAATAAAAAAAAATCGATACACAGTGAGATTAACCCAGGTATTTTTTTTCCTAGTTGTCCCATTGATCCCTTGTGATTACCCAATTAACCCCTACTGAAACTACTATCATTAAGTTTGCGCCCAGATCAAATTCCCTATAAAGTTTCAAAGTTATATCTATTGAACTTGTTTTTTTATAAGCATTGTTAAACATCATTAGTGTCTAACGTAACAGAAGAAGTTGTTTCTATTGGCAACTACATAATATTAAAAAAGAAATTGATCACAGTTTATGAGAGAGGAAATTTGCAATTCAAAAATGCTCTTATAAAAAAAATTCAGAGACTATGGATCATTTTATCGTTCCACACCGACAGATTTGTAACTTTATTTCCTTTTGGGTTCAACTTTGAAAATTGAGAAGATTACCAAAACAGATAGTACTTTTTTGGGGGTCGATGGGCCATATATAGAGTACTTGAAAATTAGACTGCATGTAAAGATTACATTCATTTGGTCTGTTGTTGCAATGCTCGGATTAAGGGATTGTTATGTTCACTCCCTGTTTCGTTAAGTTTACTCTATCACTATATCAAAAATACACATTCCTTTTGCCTTGACAAATAAAAATATGACTTTAATTGCTTTACATTGTTTATTGTAACACTTTTTACAGTATCAGTTATCAATCAATCATATGTGACTTCAAAGATATTATAAATCATAAAACTTTTTATACTACCGATCCATTAAAATATATAAAATGTGTAACCTGTAAGATAATTGTGATAATAAGACTCAGTTTATTTTAAAATGTGACATTTAATGATTAGTTGATGCTGTAATTATTTTTATTGTATCAATGTATATTAATTAAATCCTAAAAACATACCACATCTTACTCCACTTTTAAAATTTTTGGCAAAGCTCCGTTAACTTTTATTAGGAAAAAAATTATTATTAAAATATTGTTTACATTCTCCTCCATTACACTATTCTTTTCTCTTATAAGCACTCACCTCCTTTACATGATAAAAAAAAAAAACTATTTTGTTACTTTTTGATAAAAAAATAATAATTTTATGACTAAAATATCTTTCACACTTCTCTTTCTTGAAATATTAAAAGAGTCTTGATTAAGAAAAAAACATTTTCCCATACCCGCCTCAAAAATACCTCCTCTAAATATACAATTGCTCCTAATCCTAACTTTCCACATGCACCAAATGATAGAAACCCACACAAATTTCAATACCTGCCTTTTCTCCTTCGATTCCCAGCACATGTCACGTTGCCAATAATGTGCCTCCACTGTACCAGGAAATAAGCTATCAATATTTTTATATATCCATGGAGATTGATTACGTTTTGACAAAAAAAATTGAAACATTCAATCATCAATTTTATTTTTTCTTTCTTTTCTTATTAGACTACATCATCAATTAAATTAATTACTTATCTCTCTTCTCTTTCTTTCTTTTTCTCAAGTTATAGACTTAAAATTGTTTTAAAAACAATTTTCATATCTACCTATAACACATTTCCCACACCTCCGCCATTCACATCCTCGTGTGAAACTACTTGCGACACATTGATGGGAGCAAAAATATTCTCCAAGCTTTGAATCAACATTTCCTCCGACATAAATCTATTCCTTCTCCCCTGAAAATCCCAAACCCATTTAGTCTCAACCCACTTCCCCATATTAGCCACACATTCATTTTGTTGTAGGGATATCAAATATAGTCTACTACAAGATTCAACCAAGCTTTCACCACCAATAAACCAAGAGACAGAGAGTACTTGAAAATTAGCTAGACTGCATTTATTTGGGCCTTTGTTGCTTCGAATAATAATGAGTTATTTTATTTTCACATAATTCATTTTAGTGCTATTCAGGCTTTTGATCAAATATATATTCTTGAAATCAACATTATATTGGTTTGAAGAAAACTAAGTTCAGATTTTTTAAGAAAAATTTTGAGGTCAAACACCTGGATCATCCAGATGGTAAAAGATAGTAGGGAGTAAAAATCTTATTAAATAAAGATTAATTATCAATAAAACTAAAAATAATAAATGCTTTACATTATGATAACAGTATATATAAAGATGTGTTTAAGTTTGTTGGAAGCCTCATTTAGTGATATTCATGCGTAAGTATTACTGAGATGTGGATAATTTGGTGATGAAATCATGCTTTCTGAAAATGAAAGTTCTACAGTTGGAACCGATGATATCGGTCAGAAAAAGGTCAGGGCGACATATGGAAGGTTGTGGATGCAACCCAATTTCCACAAGGACTAAAATGTTTATTTTTTACAATTTCAAACTTACTTCTCAACAAAATGCAAGTAATATCTCGGCCATACAAGTGTTTATTATTAAATGAATGGATAGGATTATGTAGAACATCCATATTCCAGTTTGTTTTTTTACCAATGAAGTCAAAATTGACCACATCACTCATTTTATTATATAATTTTATCTCTTGATAGTGCAATGAAAGATATAGATGAGTTTCAAAGAAGTAAAATTTAGATGCATGTAGCTAGTAGCTACACTCTACTATGCTTTTTAATATTATGTAGTTTACACTGTACAAAGTAGGAAATTCACACATATTTAAAAAAAGTGGATTTTTTTTTTTGTTGACACATGCCACGATCATAATAGTGTAATTGAATGAAAGAGATGGATGAGTTTAAAAAAAACTAGATTTAGACGCATCTAGTCAATCTTATTAATATTACGTACTTTACTAAGTTGAAAATTTTCACTCATTCAAATGGCTTATTAAGGGAGTAAATTCCTTTTTAATTGCTGATATTCGGGTTTATGGCTTACTGTGTATTTGAGGGAGCACTTATAAAATTAATTTTGAGATGTGATTTGGATAGCCTACAAATTCACGTCAAAAAGTATAGATAAGGTAGACGCAAGAGCATGTGTTGCTTCTAGTTGACACATATCAGTTGCAGGGAACGAGTTGTTCTTGGTTTATCTTTGGTTTCTGTTGTCATATTATATTATAAAAAAATATTTTTATGGTTTGAAAATTATATCTAGAATATAATGTTTGTGAGTGTATATCTAGCCTGTTGGTAAAGATTACAGGAGAATATGACATGGCTTGCGTCAAAGGAAACTAGCTAGCCATAATGGTTCATTTATAATGTTAGACAATTTGGCATTGTGATGAAGTTTGGAAATCAGAAATTGTATTGGTGTGCAATTTTGAAGTTGCTCTTGATGGGAATGTGGTTGTTGCTGTCATCATTATATATAACTTATTTATGTTTAGATCTCTTAATGTGTATATTGTTGCTTTTACTACATTATAAATATAATTATCTTTTGTTTTTCAAGAACAAGTCATCTCTCGGATAATATATTAAACCTTTCCGGAATCATGAGACCGGATAATAAATACCCAATTCGGATTACTGAGTCCGGAGAATAATAAACAAAAACTGATGCTTCCCGAGTAATAAAATATGCCACGGATTGATGCTTCTGAGAATAATAAATACGTGATCTGGAAAACTGAATCCGGAGCGCAATAAATAAAATACGTTACAGATTGATGCTCCATAATTGTAAACAAATACTAGCGGATCAATTATTCTGAAAAAGTAAATGCATTTTTGTATTGCAAGTTGGAGACACACGACTACACATCGAATAAGAAGGAGGTGTGGAGATACTTATTAGGGTAATACAAACTTAAGAGAAGGAAGGGCAATTTTGAGATTTCATTAAATAAGGAGGTGCAGGTAGTAAAATAGAGGTGTAGGAAGCAATTTTCATAAACTTGGCTCACAAACTTTTGAATAGGATAAAAAAAAAAAACAAATTTACTGAATTTTATAATAATTATTCAAAAGTTCATGCTGAAAATGATTTTTTTTATTAGTTAACATGTAAGAATTGTCAATTCACCAAAATTTAACTCTTTTTAAATATCCTCTTGCCAACATATAAGACATAAAAAAGCATGCAGTCAAGTATTAGTGTATGACAAAGTAAATCACAATCATATAATTCAAATAAATAAGTAAGATTAAATTTAACTAAAATATTTTTAATTATTCATATATAAGTATATAATCAAGATTGATTATTCTTACATTTCACATTATTGTTGAATATACTTAGGTTATGGGTTGGGAACAAGGTGGGATGGGAACAACCTGCAGGAAAGAAGTGAGTTAAAAAAAATTAACTTGTCTTATTTATTGGAAAGCTGGCTTGTCAAGGCTAAAAAAATGGAAATGAATTGTTATGTTAGTGGGCTAAGGTTAACGCATAAAAAATATTATATATTCTTTACAAAGTTACAGCCATTACAGTACCATCAATTACATTATTTAATTATCCAATTAAAAATCCATACAAAATATTTTCATATAAAATAAAAATAAAAATATTTTAATTTCTTTGGTTCATTCGTCATTACATTAATCTTTAAAATAACATTTTTCTTTTCATTTTTTTCAATTTCAAAACACTCAACTACACAATTTTCAAAACTAGAATTGGATTGGGAAAAAAGTTATTTGGCCTAAAATCTTAGTCTATCCAAATTGGACAAAAGAGAGAAGTAACAACTTAACTTGCTGCCTAGATTATAAATAAAATAATAAGGAAACATGATGAAATGAGAATATTGTACCTAAAATGATAATATCATTTGTCGTTATTAGTTGTTTATTACTTGAGAAAGAAAAGAGAAGTGGAAAGAAATAAAAAGATTGCACGTTTCTCAATAACCTTTTTCTTACCTTGGTTGGCAAAAAAATACGACTGAAAGGAAAAAAAAAAGTGGTCTTACCTAAAATCTCAACTCGCCTAAATTGAGCAAAAAAGAGAAGTAGCAACAACTTAACTTGTTGCATGGATTATAAAGCAAATGAGAATGAAACATAAAGAAATAAGAAGATTGCACCTAAAATGACAACATCATCCATCTCTACCTATTGAGTGTTATGCGAGAAAGAGAAATAAATAAGAAGATTGCACATTTCTTAGCAACATTTCCTCACCTTGATAGACATAAAATAGGACTAAAAAGGGGGGAAATGGTCTTGCCTAAAATCCCAATCCTCCCAGATTGGAAAAAAAGAAATAACAACTTAACTTGTTGCATGGATGATAAAGCAAATGGGAAGGGAACATAAAGAAATGAGAAGATTGGACCTAAAATGATGGCATTATTCATCTTTTTACCCGTTGTTTGTTACGCGAGAAAGAGAAGAAAATAAAAAGGAATGAGAAGATTGAACGCTTCTAAAAACTTTTCCTCCTCTTGGTAAGCATAAAAATAGGACCGGGAAGGAAAAAGTGGTCTCACTTAAATTCTCAATTTTGTCTAAATTGGACAAAAAAAAAAGAAGAACCACCAACTTAACTTCTTGCATGGATTATAAAGCAAATGCGAAGGAAACAAAAAGAATGAGAAGATTGCATCTAAAATGACAACATCATCCATCTCTTACAAGTTTATTGTGCAAGAATGAGAATGAGAATGAAACAAAAAGAAATTCGAAGATAGAACGTTTCTAAAAAAACCTTTCCTTCCCTTGGTTGGTACAAAAATATGACCTGAAAGGAAAAAAAATTGTTCGAGATAAAATTCAATCAGCCCAAATTGGGCAAAAAAGATAAGAATAATAATTTAATTTTGTTGCGTGAATTATAAAACAAATGAGAATGAAACATAAAGAAATGAGAAGATTGCACCTAAAATGATAATATCACCCTTTTTTACCCTAATACTTAAGAAAGATAAGGAAAATCAAAAGAAATGAGAAGATTGCACGTTTCTTAAAAACCTTTCCTCCCTTTTTCCAACACAAAAACAAGGCCAAAAAGAAAGAAAAGGTTAGTCTCACCTAAAATTTCAATATGCACAAATTGAATAGAAAAGAGAATAAACAACAACTTAAATTATTACTCAAATTACAAACCAAAATTAATGGACACATTATTAATAATTTAAATTTTTATACTTAAATAATATTTTTGAATAAAATATCACTCTCATACTTTACTTACGAAACAAATAGTGTATTTTGTTGTCTTATTTATAAGAAACATAAATCCACTTTTAGAAGTATTAATTGTTAATGTTTTATACCCTTAATTTATTATGAAATGTATTAAGGAGATACTCACTCATCTCTCATGCAAATTGACATGTTCATTGATCTATTAGTAATGTAAGCACACTCAAAGTTAAAAATTATCATTCCTTAAATTACATGTAGTGTCAATAAATATAATCATTACTTCCTTAAATTTTAAATATATGAAAAAACTAATGTATACTAATTAAAAAGTTAATTAAAAATATTTAGTTGCATTAGTTTCATTTAAGAAATATTCATTTCTCTCTAAACTATCCATCCTAGAAATAAAAAAAAGTTATTAAAAATAAAATCTCAATTAAACCAACTATATAATTTGAATATAATTTCATTAAATAAGGTATATTTGTTTATATTTGACACTAGCATACAAAACATTTTATATTTATTTTTGTGTCCGAAAAGAATATTCAAACAATTTAATTCTGAGTTTTTTTTTAAATATAATTTAAACTTACAACATTATTAATTCAAATTAATTTTTCTATTTTTATTCATCTCAATGATTATTTTGTTTCTTACATGAAAGATGAAGAAATTATTTATTAACTTTAAATATATGTTATTTACTTTTTTCTCTCTTTATAACCTAAAAATTATCTATTTTTTCCCTTTTTTATTACTTTCTTTTCTTTCATTTTTCTTTCTCCATACCAGTGTTAGAGACTAAACAAGTGATTTAACAAGGAGAAAAACGAGTCCAAACACATTGAGCAACCTTGTAAGTTCTAATGTGCCAACTTGCATTTTTAGGGTATCTACCTGCTAATTTCTTCCTCTTGCCGTGTAGCTTCAAATGTGCCAACTTGCATTGTATGTGGATGGGCCCACACTGCTAACGTTTCTTGATCCAAGAACGCGTATGAACCTCTCAATTCGTAACAACCGTTCGATCTGATCCAACGGTAACAAGTTAGGTAACATATCGCGGTCAACGGTCACCGCCACCCTCTTAGTTTTCAAATAATCACGCCAAATTGTCAATAAACAAATAATTAAACCACTAATGATCCGCAAAAAAAACCAAAAAATAAAACAAATTCAAAACGAGCAATAATAATGATATGAAATATTGAAATGTTCAATTAACAAAAGAAAAATCAGAAGCTTCTCGGTAGCGCATGTTCCTTGATTACCGAGTGGAAAAGCAAGAAAAGTAAAAGAAGGTATCCAAAAACGTGACAGGCCAATAAAATAACCCCACGTGTCTCCCTTCACGGAGAAATCAGGAGAGCCTGGTGTATTTATCAGTCACCGTTCTCATCTACCACAAGTTTATCAAGACCTCTTGTTCCACCAACCCCAAAATTGTGAACCTTTCAAAGAGACGAAGCCTTCGAATCTCTCTGAAACTTTTCTCTTCTCTTTGATTCTTCTCTATCAGGTATAATTCTTCACCCTCTCTTCTTTGATTTCTCCTAAGGAATAAGGAAAGAAAAGAAGCTCTTATTTTCTATTTCGTGAGAATAACTGTAGTCAGGTTTGTGAATTAATTTCATAATCGGTGCCTTTTGCGAATTAATTTGGTAATCGGTGATTTTATTCGGTTTAATCGGTTTCTAGTTCGCCGATCTAAAAGTGTTTGATGAGTTTTAGATGGTTTGACCTTTTTTTTTTCTTTCAATGAATTTTGAGATTTGCGTTGTTGAATTTGGCTGCTGTTGTTTGAAATTTTAACTTTTAACTTATAGATCTGGACATGCTTATGACTGAGATTGAAGGTTGGATTTTATTATTTTATTGTTCTAGTTTCTTTTTTAATTATTTATTTAGGTAAGGTAAATTTTAGACGCTATGGTTTTTCCCTTATCAGAATTTTGGTCCCAATAATATTTTGTGATTGGTTATTACAACTTCACAAGGTTTTGGTCCCCCAGTGAAAATTATGAAGACTAAAATTTTAAACCCTTTATCTTTAGGAAATTTTGGTTAGTTGGCTGCTAATTTCTGATTCTCTTTAAGGTTTACATCTTGTAAGATTTAGTTTTTGGTTTGGTGGACCTTTACAATATGGTTCAAAGAAGATGATAGCATGGACAACAGTTTAAAAAAGCAAGGATAATTGGAACTAATTGTTTCTCGACACATACTAATGTAAACCATTTCCAGTGAATCTCACGGCAAGCAATCCAGCAGGTGTATGATGCCAAGCTTAACAAGTGAACCCAAAAATGTTGAAATCTTTGGTGTCTATGAAATCATAGTGAGCTGGTTTAGTGGTGTTGATCAAGCCCCTCACTTGCTCACCAAGACATCGGATTTGTTGTGTGCTACCTTAAACTTTTGGTGGCCAATTCTACATCTGGAAGCTAGAAGAGGTAGAGTTGTCTAATGTTGATGATTAAGATGGCAATGACCAAGGGTCTCAATGGCTGAGAAATGGTTATTAATATTGAAAGTCAATTTCACCTTTGATATATGAAGTGATCAGTCACAAGTGAACATAGATCTTGTCAAATGCAGCTTCTAGGAACTATTGGTTAGTTTGGTTAAATATTAGTCCACCAAATCATATAAAGTAAGTAATAACAGTATTTATTTGAAGTGAAAAAAGTGGATTAGACAAAACCAATTTCTAGAAGTTTGGTTCAGTTCTTACAGTTTTATCCCTAAATCCTTGTGTGTGTCATGTGTTTCTTTAATGGTTGTGATCTTTGGACTTTGCCATGATTTACTATCAATGTGCAGTTCATTTAAAATGACTATATGTTGTAACAACTTGGATACTGAAAGAGCTTAATGTTTATTGTAATCGCAAAGGAATGTTGTTTATTGTGGCTAATTGACTGATAATTATGTAATACTGCCTCTGGTAGTATTGTCAGAGTTTCATATTTAATTTAGATTTTACTTTGAAACAGGCTATTCAAAAGTATAGGTGTATTATGAATTTTTGTGCACAAATAACACTTAATATTGTTATGTGTTGAGATTGTTTAATATATTATGTACTATTTGTGTAGTGTGTACACACATATTATCTCTTTTCCTTCACCTAAATCTTGTAAGTTTAACATATCTCGCCTTCTGTTTGTGCTTTGTTACAGTTAAACATTAGAATGAGCCGTTCACAGGATCCACACCCTTCCCGATCTTTCTTCCCTTTTGGAAATCCTTTTCGGATGATATCACCTAAAGGCTCTCGCATGTCTCCACAACTTCTTGCAGTGTTGCAAGCTTTTGAGGCAACATTGGCAGAGAGGCTGAAAAATCTTATGCCTAAAAGCAAGGATGAAATCCTCACCTTGTCTTGGATGACTTTAGCTATGAAGTCACTTTGTGAAAGTCACAATGACATACGGACCCTTATGACTGCCCTTGAGCTTCCTGTGAGTGATTGGGAGGACAAATGGATTGATGTGTACTTGGACATAAGTTCAAAGTTGCTAGACATTTGCAATGCATTCAGCTCTGAGCTTTCACGTCTGAACCAGGGAAACCTTCCTCTTAAGTGTGCACTGCACAATTTAGACTCTGCCTCTTCAAAGCAGTATCTTCGGGCATGTTCCCTACTTGATGATTGGAGGCAGCATGTTAGTTCTAGGAACCCTAGAATTGAGAAATGTAGTTCTATGTTAGATAATCTTGTGGGCTCACTTGATCTTCCTAAGGTTAAAAATTCTGCCAAAGGAAAGGTTTTGATGCAAGCTATGTATGGAGTTAAGGTGGAGACTGTATTTATTTGCAGGGTGTTTACTGCAGCATTCTCTGGCTCGTCAAAGAAGTTATCAGACTTGAATGTGGCCGACATACATTCATGGGCTCCAGATTTTAGAAGGTTGCAGGATCTTGTAAATGAGGAAATTAGAGTTAGATTTTCTGGTGGTAAATTTACTGTATTGAATGAGTTGGAAGCGGTTGATGCCTCTGTGAAGATATTATATCCTACTATCCAAGCTGGTGTAGATACCGTTGAGACAGAATGGCTTGTGAAGACTGTTGAGGAATTACGTGCGGGTGCTGAGAAGCTTTCACAAGGAATTGATCTTCTTGCAAAGGGAGTAGATGGGTTTTTTCAAGCCGTTATGACTAGTCGCGATACTTTGCTCAGCTCTGTGAGGTTTGATAAAACTGTAAATGATCGTTCCCCAGGCCGTAACAGAGACATGCAGGTAGTTCACTAATTATGCAGTAGCCTAACTCTGGTAGGTTTTGGGGGGGTGTTCCTTTGTAGGATTAGTAGTATTTTCGGTCTTTAGTAGTATTTAGCCGAAATGTATATGAGTGGGGATGTTATGTGTAATGTCAAACAATTACAAAATGCAGATCTTTGTTAACGCTGGTGTGTGCTCGAATGGCCCTTTATCATAAGATGGACTGGGATAATACTTATTTTAAATCTCTCACAATCAAATAGATCACACTACTTAACGATGGTATATTTTCTATTTGGAACGGAGAGAATAAGAGAGTTTATGTAGACTTGTTGAGTTTTATAGATTCGAATTGTAAATAATATAATAAAATAAAATAATAAATTATAAATTTATAATAACTTGCGGATACGAGAACAGAAGAGTCTAATATTATTAGAAGCGGAGAATTTTTCAATTCGAAAGCATACAATTTGCGACTACATCAGTACAATTTAGCTCATAAAAATGTTTACTTTAACTACACCAGTACAATTTAGCTCATAAAAATTAAAAACATACAATTTGCGACTAAGTTTTAACTTATTTTTTAAAAAGCTACACATTATTTAACTTGCCTTCCAGGTAAATAAGTAAAACTCATTAAAAATTATTTTAACAATTTGTTGAAAAATAATAAAATTAAAATAGGAATGACTTCTAATATGCAAACAAATTTGGAGAAAAAAAAATCTTCAATTTCGTTATTAAAGAACTACTCTCTTTCTTAGATAGTTTCTAAAATAACATATAAGTAGTATTAGAATTCATAAAAAGTTGAAAAATTCATCTTTAAAAGTTAATAGTAAAATATACCAATATAAGGATTTCACTGATGAATATTTGCAGCAAAAGAACCGATAAATATTGAATATTTAAAAATTTTAGTTCTATAATTATTTTTTTTGGTGAACATAAATTTATTGTTTTAGAGATGTTAAGAGAATAAATTTGAGATACTAAATTAATTATTTATTCTAATATAACCCTCGTGTGCAGTGTCCCTTCCCTCGACGGTAAAATAAGGCAAGACAAATGTTTCTTCATTCTCTAAACTTTCCCTCTCGTTTTGATTCTTCAATCATCCTTCGCTCTATGCTTCTTTGCTTCCCGAAGTAATTAGGGTTATTATTTGCTTCTTTTTCTCTGTCATTTTGGTAATTAATCCGATAATCGATGATTTTCTTTGGTTTCATGCGCCGAAAGTGTTCGATAAGGTTTTCATGTTCTGACGTTTTTTTGCTGGTAAATTTTTTAGACTTGTGGTTGATAGTTCGCTGTTGTTGTTTCAAGTTTTATGGTTTTTAAGGTTCCTATAATTAATTCCATACTAAAGGTTTTGGTTCCTCATATTTCTCGTTCTTGTTAATGTTAATGTCATTGTTATTGTTAATCTTAATGTTGATCATTCCCGTTAATTTGGTTTTGTTTATTCTCAACATTAGTTGAATCAAAATTGATGAATTTGTTTGGCTTTCCGAAAATAATGATGTGTTTGTGTTAGTTCAAATCGGCAAGGGTAGTTAGTTATTTGCAATGATAGAAGGTGGTAGAATTTGGCTGAAGGCATGGCATCAGGCAGCTGTGGCAGTGGGTTCAGTGGTGGGGGCATTGTTGGACCCTCGAAGAGCGGATTTGATAGCAGCTCTAGGTGAGACAACTGGAAAGCATGCTTTTGAGAGAGTTCTACAAAGGATGTAGAGTTCCCCTGAAGGGAGGGTGGGTCAGTTTATTTTGTTCTACTCTTATTTGTTTTTGGTTTATGTGGATGTTCTCCATGCCTGTGTTGTGTTGTTGAATGTTGAGTTCCCTTTATCATATATCACTTTTTTTGGATGATCAGTGGCATGCAATCATACTAGTCTGAGTTTAATTTTTATACATTGTCAGAGTAAAAAGTTCTATATAGTTAACCAATTAGAAATCATGATTGATATAACTTTTAAGGTAGTTATTGTAAATGTAGTGAATGTTTTGAAATTGAGAACTAAACTCAGAGAACTTAACTGAATGATGATTTTTATTAGCAGCATCTCTGGCTTAAATAGCCATTCAATACAGGTTTGCATATACTTAGCAAAAATAAAGGCTAGTGGTAACAGAAAATAGATAAACTTAAACAGAAAGAGTATCTAAACAGAAAAATATCCCTAAGGACCAGGACATTCCCGGTAACCAGCATATTATTCTAAACAGAAAAAGTATTGCATTGAACCCCTTCAATCCCTCCCTCAAACTAAATTATAGCAATTAGTTTATATCGGGAATTTCACATACTCCCAACAACTTCTGAAGCATCTAAAAAACTTCAAGCTTTAATGGTTTGGTCATTATGTCAGCCACTTGATCTTGACTTCCAGAGTGAACTAACTCAATTGTACCCTCTTTGCTAAGGTTCCTTAAAAAATGAAACCTGATTTTTAGACAGCTTGATGGTTGAGCTGTTATCATACATTATAGTTTTGTAACCTTCATGAGATTGTCCCAGCTCCTCTAAAATTCTCTTCATCCAAACTCCTTGACAAGCACAGACTACTGCAGCCACAAACTCAGCTTCTGTGGTGGATAAAGTTACAATAGACTATTTTTTTGAACACCATGAGACAACACCTGAACTCATTAGAAACACATAACCAGATGTGCTCTTCCTATCTTTCACATCTCCGGCATAGTCACTATCTGTAAATGCTAACAGCTCACCATTCCCTCATAATGAATCCCATAGTTCACAGTTGCTTTTAAGTAACGAAGTGCTCTTTTAGCTACCTACAAATGAGTTTGTGAAGGTTTTGCCATAAATCTACTTATGAGACTGGTGACAAAAATCATGTCAGGTCTTGTGGCAGTGAGGTACATTAAACTGCCTACTAACTTCTTATAATATGTTCCATCAAGAAAGTTTCTATCTCCTTCTCTACTTATTTTGAAACCTGGAACTATTGGACTGCCCACTGAATTACTTTCCATCTTACCAAACCTTCTCAAAATCTCCAGTGCATAGTGCATATTTCTTTTGGCATATATAAATACCATCAGACTTTTGCAGCACTTCAATTCCAAGAAAAAACCTCATTTTCCCCAAGTCAGACATATCAAACTCTCTTAACATAGAGTTTTTAAATTCAGACATCATGAGTTCACAATTACCGGTGAAAATTAAATCATCAACATAAACACCTTCTTTGCTTCTCTTAGTGAACAATGTTTGCTCGCTGTCACATCTTTGAAATCCTTCACTAATAAAGTGTGCTTCAATTTGACTGAACCAAGCTCGTGGAGCTTGTTTAAGTCCATACAAAGCTTTGTGTAACTTGTAAACTAAATGCTCACTACCTTCTTTTTCGTATCCTCTTGACTGCTCCACATAAACATCTTCACTTAGCTCACCATGGAGGAAAGCTGACTTGACATCTAGTTGAAAAATCCGCCAATTTTTATGTGCAGCTAGAGCAATGATCATCCTTACTGTGTGCATCCTTGCCACTGGTGCAAAAACTTCTGTGTAATTCACTCCATGCTTTTGAGAGTACCCTTTAGCAACCAAACGAGCTTTGTATTTATCAATCTTTCCATGCTCATTGTATTTAGTTTTATAGACCCACTTGACTCCAATTCTTTTGGCCCTATCAGGTAGCTCAATGAGTGTCCATGTGTGGTTCTTCTCTATGGATTTGATTTCATTGTCCACGGCTAATCTCCAATTTGCACTCTTCACGGCTTCTTCAAAACATAATGGGTCAGTTGACACCATCAATGCCATATGAACCTCATCATCAGATAAACCTTCACCACTAACATAATCACCCATCCATCCATGTGGGTGGTTGCCTCTCTCGAGGTTGCCTCGACTCCCTCACTCTCACTAGAAACATCTCCAACTCTTTCATCAGAAGTCTCTCCTATCTCTTTGTCATTATTTTCTTCATTTTCATTTTTACTCATCCCATTTTATATCTATTGCTATTTGTTTTCCATCCCAATCCCACCACTTTTCTTCAAAAATCATATCTTTACTCATGACAACTCTCCTAGCAACTAGATCAAATAGCTTATAGCCTTTTGATTCCTCACTAACTCCTAACAGTACACAAGTAAGGCTTTTATTATCAAGTTTAGTGCTTTTTGCTTCTGGAACATGGGTGTGTGCTATGCATCCAAAGACCCGAAAGTGATCAACTGAGGGTTTCACTCCACTCCAAGCCTCCTCTAGTGTTATATCCTTCACTGCCAATGTAGGACACCTATTTAGGACATAGATAGTCCGGTTCACCACTTCAGGCCAAAAGGTTTTCGGAATATTCTTATCAGACAACATGGAGCGAACCATGTTCATGATTATTCTATTTTTCCTTTCTGTGATGCCGTTTTGTTGCGAAGTAAAAGCAGTGGTTAACTGTCTCTTGATCCCACTTTCTTTGCAAAAATGATTAAACTCATTTGAATTGAATTCTCCTCCTCTATCAGTACGAAGACATTTAATAAACATATCTACTTCTTTCTCAACCATAGTTTTAAAGTATTTGAAAGAATTTAAAGCCTCCGACTTCTCCACCAAAAAATATACCCATGCTTTTCTACTGTAATCATCAATGAACAACAAAATATACCTCTTGTTGCTATTGGATGATGGTGTGATTGGACTACATATATTTGTATGAATAAGTGCTAGCTTCTAAGTTGCTCTCCAGGTACTCTTCTTTGGGATGGGATCACAGTGTTGCTTCCTATTGATACAATCAATGCATGTCATATTTGAGATAGGGAGATGAGGAAGTCCACATACCATATTCTTGGACAACTATGTTCTCAAACTCTTGTAACTCAAATGCCCATACCTCGTATGCCAAAGATGGGGTAAATTTTGAGTTTTTGTTGGAAGGCACTGATTGGATTGTTCTTGAGAGGATGTTTGAGATTGAGGTAGCAAAAAAAACATCCTATTAGCACTTGTGTTGGTTTGAATTATGAAGCCCTTTTCTGGATGAAAAATCTTACACATCCTTTCCTTGATCAAAATAGCTAAACCTTTTTCCTGCAACTGTCCTATGCTTAAGAGATTATTGTTCAACTCTGGAACATAATATACCTTAGGAAAAACAAAGTTAACTCCATTCTACAGTAACTTCACGCTCCCCTTTCCCAGCACATTCATCTTAGTGTTATTTTCCAATTTAAAAAAATGTTAAATTTTTAAGTACCAAAAACACATTTTATCAAAGTGTACGTTGATTCCAAGTTCTTACATAGTATCCAACTCTAAAAATTGTTTATTTTCACTAAAAGGTTTGTGTTAAAGATATCAAAAAGGAAACCATGTTCAATGCAATGCTAAGATCCAACATTTGTCAAGTGTCTCAAATGTCGAACTAAACACATGACATCCACATAGGATCCATGCGTCATTGGATAGTTATGTTAACAAAAATGTTAATAGAATTATGCTAAGAGACTATTTATAAGTTTTTTAAAAAATATTAATTAAAACTAATGAATTCTAATATACATCTTTTAAAAAAATCTTGATAATATTGAATGAATATCATAAAATTTATTTTATAAAAAAAATAAAATTTTTGAAACTCTAATTAAATATATTTTCCTTCACCTTCAGTATATGTTAATGCATGAAGGGAATCGGTATAACTTTTGAGTTAGAATAAAAGAATTAAAATTATAAAGTTGGATCAGTGTTGTATTTGCTTGTTGTAAAGTCCATGAGTAGGGTGATGAGTGAGACCGAGATCAGCCTCTACAGTGACAGCAACAACAACGAAACGCGTGTCCTTGTTCCCAAAAATATCTCCCTATTTTATCAACCAACCAAAAAAACAAAACTCTTTTCTCCCTGCCAAACACGCCCTTGACCACCCTCCCCCTTTCTCTTTCCTCCCTCTACTCTTGTTCATTCGCGTCTCTCTTTTCGCACCCGCGTTTTCTCTTCTTCTCATCATAACCTAATCCCATCAACACAATTCAACGCATTCCCAATTTCTGCAATTCGAGGGAAATAGGGTTCCTACTTTTACATTTACATGGACCAACAAGACGAAGAAGCGATTCTCACCAAACCCTCGAATTCGTTGACTTTTCCGTCTCTAACCCACTCCGCCTGCCTCGAAATCCGTCTCTTCTATGTCAGAATCTCCCCCTGCCTCGTCGACACGCTCCCGGAGCACCTCACGCTCTGCCACCCTCGCCGCCACGCCGCCGTCTCCCTTGTCGTGAACGCCGCCCCCGTCCCCGCCTCCGACCCCGCCACGCTCCCCCTCCGTCGCGGCCGCGTCGACCGCCACGCCGCCGAGGTGACCTACGTCGCCACCGACACCGTCAGCCTCAGCGGCAGCGCCGACTTCGAGGTATACGAGAACGACAAGCTCTTCCTCTGCGGCTCCTTGGAGCGCCTCGACGCCGACTGGGGAGCCGGCTCACCTTCGGCTCAGACTTCCGGGTGGGACATCGACTGTCATGTGGCGTCCGGCTCCGTCGGGTCGGGGTGCTCCGCCTTCTTCAGGCCGCGGCTCGGGGTTTCCGCGCCGTCGATCGAGGTCTACGTCGCCGGCTGCTGCTCCGGCGTGCCTGTGATTCTGAGCAAGACGATTCAGATGAGTCCGAGGAGGAGAGTGCCGCGGCACGCCACGCTGGATGCTATACCTGAAGATGAGGAGATGATGGTGTTGGAGAAGAACCGTGTCAACGGGTTTGTTCCCATCCGCAAGTTACAGGTATGTGATGAATTGAATCAATTTATGTTCTAATTGTGTGTGTCACCGTTTGGGGTAGTATTGGATTGGGTGTACTTATCACGTCTTATTTAATGAAACACTAGTTTAGTTTAGCTTGGCTTAGCTTCATAATTTGTTTAAATGCATTGGTAGTTTAAAATCTTTTTGATACTATCATTCAATCATGAATTATCATGAGAAGCATCTAGGATTGATTCATAGTTAACGGTTTAAATTACCCGGCAATCTATTAAAACTGAACTTTAGCGTTATTTTATAAAGTCACTATTTGGTGTAAGTTAAGGAATGAAGTAACAGAGGCGAATGGTCTCAAGGAGTAGTGTAGATGTTTACTTATCTGGGGTAGTGTTTTTTATGTGAATTTCTCATAATAAATGTTAAACATGCACTGAAAGGATTTAGGAAGAACATGAGGTGTGTGTATGACTGTGCGGGTTTGTGTGTTTCTTTACATGGAAAACCAGCTTAAGCTTTTGGTATGGTTGATCGGTGATTCATGACGGTTTCTTTATTTGGAGTCATGGCCATGGCATTTTGTATTGTGTAATGTCCGCATTATGTGTGAATTCTGGAAGACTTTGTGCTGGGTATGTGTCATTGCTCGAATCATGCCAAAAATTTTAATCTTGCAATTGCAATGTATGTCTTCCTTATTGAATTAATAGTTAATTTAGATAGGCTAGAAAGCATAGATATTGTTAAATTTGGTTTTAGTCCTGTAATTTTTTCCAATGCTTATTTCAGTTTCAATAATTTTAACCTTTTTTAAAATGTTTTCTACTATTACTTAGTAATGACATGACATGTGTTTTGGCATTACGCATGAATGATCATTATGAGATGACATGTGATGTGGTGTGTCTAAATGAATGAAATGTCATCAGTAAGTGGTGATAGGGACCATTTTCAAAAAAACAAAATGCTCTTATGGACATTAAAGCTAATTCTCCCTCTCACATGCTTTTCTGTTCAACTGTTTTGGAATGTGTGCAAACAATAAAACATACACACACTTGATAGATGGATCAGTATCAAGCCGATAGCTGATAAGTGATGAACTCTTTTGCTTTTAAACTCAGTCAGGTAAATTGCATGTCAATTATTGCCTTTTGAAGTGGTTCCAGTCTTCTACTCTGATTATTGTTTGAACCATTATCATTGAATGTGTTTAGTATGATGATCAACTGGCCAAGGATCTGACTTGCTTCATGCAATTATATCATACACCTTCCTATAAAATAATTGAGTTTTCTAGTTCTTATTGCCTTCCAAATGCATTGATCTTTTAGCACAAATGGGTCAAGATATGGTAGTAGAGGTCTAGCTTCGCTCATTTGCTGTCTTACCTGAACCTTGTGATGTCTGAAATATGAACTGTTTTACGTTGATGCACCTTGCAGATAACAGACTCGGAAGTTGATGATTATGATTCTGATGGGAAGATGGGGAATGGTTTCTACTGTCAAGAGATGTATCCTGGCGAGGATGGACAACTATCATGGTTCAATGCTGGTGTTAGAGTTGGTGTTGGAATCGGCCTTGGGATGTGCGTAGGGCTTGGGATTGGTGTTGGACTGCTCATGCGATCGTACCAAACAACAACTAGAAACTTCAGGAGGAGATTTTTCTAAACTGCTATAAGGAATTTGCTACTCTAGTTTAATGACAAAAGCAAGAAAATATATTGGAGTTTAATCTAGGTGGGACACCTCTGGAGGAAGATCCAAAATCCAACAAGTCAAATGCATGAAGTGTAAGTTTTGTAGATGAGTGGAGGTTGTGCTTCGTCTCCATTTTGTAGCTTACTTGCAGATACGTTCACGTAGACTTGCAGATTTGCATTTTGTGTAAATTTTATCTGATCCTCCGACAACAATAGATATCAATAAAAGAGCAATACAATACAACAGCTTTGAGGATGTGGTGTGCCAGCAGGATCTGGTGTTAAGAGACCGGTATAAGGTTGCGAGAGGTTTTGACTATGAGCATATTCCTGAGATTTTACTGTTTGTTTGTTGGTTGGTTGGTTGGCTGGCTTGTAGATATATTTTATCATTTAATACAAATTTTGAGCAGTTTATATGTTGCTGTCCCTATGGTAAATGAAATTTTTTAAAAACTATCTTCACTTTAATAAATGTTATTTTTTATTTGCATCAATGATTTTAAGTTTTATGCTTCTATTCTGGAAATTTAAAGGTTAAATATATAAATTTATTTTAGATGAGCATTATGCCAAGATGATATGTACTTCATACTTGGAATAGATTCAGGGGCGGCTGTTAAGTTGAATTTGTTCATCAGTTTAGAGAGAAATCAGTGTGCACTCAGAGGATTATCTTGCAAACTTGAGTTTGGAGCATGTCAAGAAAGAGGTTATTTAGAGTTTTGATGCATCGTGTGATTGCATGGGAGTGTGTACTCTGAAGTGGTGCCTATTTGTCGTGTTGTGTTCTTGTTGTTTAGCCACTGTTGAGAAAAAAAGAAAGGGGGACAAAACGAGTGTATTGTGGTGCCTATTTGTCGTCTTGTGGCTTGCAGTAGCACTTGAACCTTGCCACTGCCACGTGTATTCACTGAAAGATAACCAGCAGAAGACATGCATTGATGTCCGAAAAAGAGAATTTGAATTCTTTTCTGTTTTTGTGCCTATGTTGTGGAAAAGGCAAGTATAAAGACAAAGACATAGAAGGTGGAAAAATTATGGAAAGGAATTGGAGAGATCAGAGAGGAAACTGCGAGTCCCTAAAAACTAAGCTGAATAATCTCTTATCTTGCTGTTTCTGCAGTGAAAAAGATAAAAGTGGAAGGTCAAGGAGAATGAGCAAATAGATAGATGATGCAGAGATAAAGAGGAATTGGACATGATACTTATTGGAGGCGATCTAACCCTCTGTTATGTAAAACAGATATAAGAAAGGAAGGAAGAGAAATGGGATGCAAGTCGTTTTTTTTTTGACGACGAAAACTTGCGGATTATTATTGAATAGAATCAAAGTTAGCCATAGCTTTTGTACATCTGCTAAAAGCAAAGAAGAAATTAATGATTTCTAACAAATTTTAACTAAGTGTGAGAGGAAGTGTCATTAACATTCCTCTTAAAATTAAAAGCTAACTGAGCCAAAGATTGAGCCACTCCATTTGCATTCCTCTTAACAACCGGCAACAATTCAACAAAGATGTGGATTGCGTGGCCTGTGCAAAGACTCTGCAGTCAAGTCATGTGTGATTGAAGACAAGTACATTGACTCTGCAACAAACAATTCGCAATCCGTTTCAAAAACAACCTTCCTTCCTTAGGCACATATTCTCAGTCAGCTTCAAACCCCCATCTATACTCTAAACCCCATCTACTTAATGATATGTTTGAGATGAGATGCTTATTAATCGTATTATCACTAATCAATTATTTAAAAAAAATCAAACTAATGGATCTATTTCGATTGATGCGGTTCCACTTTTTGTCAACCAACTTAAATAAGCCAAGACAGCAGTAACATGATATTTATAAATAGCAATGAAGTATGTCACATGGTAGCATACTTGGTTTGCTTTAAAATCACTTTTTATATTCAAATTAATCAATTTGAGCAGTAACTCAATTTTGGCCGAACATCTCAGTTCTCAGATTGATTATGCATATAAGTTTTTCACATAATTTTGACTAATACTAACGAAACACGAAGAGAAAAACTAGTTAAAATGGACTTAAATTCGCAATACCACCATGCATGGATGATTAGTGATAACCGATAGAGCATTTAAAATTAGAATATTCTTATATTGCATTGTAAAATATTAATATTCATATCCAGATAAAGATCATCAAATATAATGTAATTATGAGATATATCATTTAAAAAATATAATTGTTAACAATATCATGTATACATTACTATGATGTTTAATTAATTTTATAGAAACCTACGGAGGCTTGTAAATCATATACATGTGGCTCTCCACCGACAACTTCACGTAACACTCCCAACACAATTATATTGATGCCCATCATATCATTTGGTTCTAAAGATGGATCCATCTGATTTCGGAGATGGATAGAAGAGTGAAATTTGCATTTGCTTGAGAGTTTTATGTTTGAGGAACATGACATTTGAATTTTCCTTTAGGGATCCGGTTCAACTATAGGATATGTTGGTAAGTTCTCTTTGTTATCTCTACATATTTAAGTTCCATTCCATAATTGACTCATCTAGATAGGATTAAAAAAAATGGTTTTGTAGTCATCATGCATGATAACTGATTGGGACTCTTTGTTAACTATAAATGTTAACTTCAAACAAGTCATTTTCACTATTTCTTTTTATTACATCATATCATCTATTATATAATTATACTTGTCTCTCTTTCGTTAGGTATCAAATAGATTTGTGGTATTTACAAATTACTTTTGATTAAGTTGACATCAAGTTAACAACTGGTTGAATTCCGGACTCGATTGTGTTGAGTGCAAAAACAGTCCTCAACATGTTGTAACGTGAGTCAAATCATTCTCAGTTGTTTTTTTTTTCAATCATCAAATTCGATTACAGTAGTAACTTAAGTGTACTTTATGGGATACATTGCTTTGTCGCAAAGAATGAAGCAAGAGAAAGGCGAAAAAGCGTAATAGTGAAGCATGTGCATGTGGCTATAGAATTCATGGTTTATGGGCCGTCCAAAGTGATGGATCTGACAGTACCTGAGGGGGCTTTGGACCAAAAATTCATGTGCATCACCTAAGCCTGAATACGTTGAGGTCCCATGCACCATTGGTTGGCGTCAAAAGAAATTCCTATAAATATAATACGTGTCCATCAATAAACATAGACTATTTAATTTTTAATGACACAAAAAAAGTTGTTTTTGAATCTAATAATTGACGGAGCCCATGTTAATCCTTATCAAAATCTAATGAGCTGTTGCCCCTTGTTTTTTACCCTAAGTTTCAATGATTACCACAATTCTCTATTAATCCCCCGGCCTTCCCATCTTATCACTTTAGATTTTGTAAGGACTAAAGGAGACATCATTTTGGCAAAAGAGAAGTCAACATAGGACCTTTGAAGCTACGCTTCTGTTTTTTTCTTTTTCGCTTCTTAGTTCTTCTGTCACTGTTGCATTATAATATTGGGATATTAGTTTGTCATAATTAACACATTTAAATATCTTGTTTAAAGCATGTGTAGCATATAATTAATATCAAAAAGAGAGGGAAAAAAGTTGACATTATAGTGGTTATTAATTTGTCAAATGTTTTATTGTTTAATAACAATATTATCACATGAAACAAACACATCATAATAAATTAAAATTAAGAGAACATGATATATTGTTATTTTACGTACAGTGTTCTGATTTGTAACCAAACGAAAGTACACATTTTAAAAGGCGTAACCAGACAAAAAAAAATATATGGGAATAGTATATTCACTTAACCAGAAATAACCGCCATGGGGTGACAGTTGTTGTCACTGCGTAAACGTAGAAGTGGTCCAAGGACAAAAGCGTAATTTCAGCCCTTCTCGACGGTCTATATAAAATGTTAGTTGCTGGATTTACCAAAACGAAGTTCGCGAGAGGACGAGCAAATCGAAAGACAAGAGTCACAGCGCACCCCCAAACAGAAACAGAGTTATTGGGAGCACGAAACACTAACTGATTCGATTCGATTGAGGTTACAAAACACTAAACTGATTCGATTCGATTCGATTGAGGTTTCGGTTTGGTCTTGATGGTGTCGGTGAACCCAAGCCCTGCTCAAGGCTTCTACTTCTTCGATCCCTCCAACATGGCCCTTCCCGGCGTCAACAATCTTCCACCGCCCCCGCCGCCTGCTCCGCCTTCTCACGCCGCCGTGGAGGATCCGAGTAAGAAGATCAGGAAACCCTACACGATTACCAAGTCCAGGGAGAGCTGGACTGAGCAGGAGCACGACAAGTTTCTAGAAGCTCTCCAATTGTGAGTCCTTTTTAGAATTTAGTTTTATATTTTTTTTCACTGAATTCAAATCCATGTGCTGTGAATTAGGCACTGGCAAGGGATTGGAGGACTGGTGACTGTTTTTAATTTTTTTCATTTCAATTTTGGGAATTTGCTAGTTCTTGAGGATTCTAGATAATTAAAGGGATTGGAGGATTGGTGACTGTTTTAATTATTTTTCTTCAAATTTTGGGAATTTGCCCGTTCTTGAGGGTTCTAGATGATTAAAGGTAATTGGTTAATCGTGATTTTTTTTTTTTAATTTTTCAAGTAATTAGTAAGGAATAGGTGGCTCTGTAGTGTGAATTGTTCAGGGTTGTGTTTTATATTGCTTTTTCAAAAATTATTTACTTTTTGCTTTATAATGTTGATATGGTTTGGTTGCTGTTGTTTTATTTGGGTTTTTAGTTTTGATTAAGATAAGGGTTAGCAAAAGTAACTATTAAATTTCCTTAATTACTTCAAGTCTGGTAGGGTGTGAACAAGTTAATGATTGGATTGTAGGGTGGGGTTATAAGTATGACATTGAGAAGTAATTTAGTTCTAACTAGTTTTTGACATTTTGTATTTGGTCATGTTGCGAGCAATTTTACCTGAAATTCTGAAAGAGCAGCATCTGTACATATCAGAGAACAAACTGGTCTGTTTTAAGCTATTCATTTTGTATTTGGTCATGTTGCAAGCAATTTTACCTGAAATTCTGAAAGAGCTGCATCAGAGAACAAACTGGTCTGTTTTAAGCTATTGCTTTTATTATTTCAAGGGTTTATGGTTTGCTTACAACATGTTCAGTAGTGTTTAGACTTTTCAATTATTGGTTGTCCCCTTCCAATTAAGGAACGAGTCGCAGAATGCAGATTCTGTAATGGGATGCTTTATATAGAGACGTAGATAGATAGTTAAAGAAATAGGATTTTAAAACGCCATAGTTCATCTAGAGAGTAGCTTTAGAAAAGATCATGAAGCCACATGGCTGGTATTTTGCCATTTTGCCAGTGTGCATTGTGCTCACCAAAAAATGCAATTCCATACTGGCTACATAAGAAGTTGTTTTTTTCCCTTCTGTTCATTGCATTCCAAAACCAGTATATGTAACAATATTGATGGTTTATGATTTGTTTGTTTACTTTTACCTTTTTTTTTGTGTTTCTCACTTTCGCTTGACTAATTTCAGATTTGATCGGGACTGGAAAAAGATTGAAGCATTTGTTGGTTCAAAAACAGTTATCCAGGTATTTATAATAGAAGTAATAGGAAACAAAAAACAAGTTACTAGTGTATGTTAGCTGATTTTGGTTTCTTTTTTAAAACAGTGAAACGTCAGAATAATAATTTTTTTCTTGATTTCACATTATGCTTGGATTTTGAATTCCTTACTGGCTATTTAATGAATTTTTTTTAGTGTCATTAATATTATGCATGAATTGAAGATTACTAAATGGTAACATGCTGGTTTCCAAAAGACTTTTTATTGAAGCCTCTGACCTGAGTTTGAATCTTTCCATAGCTTTTATATTTTCCCTTACTAGAAAACCATTTGAATTTGTTCATCAAATATTTCTGTCTAGATTTTGTTGCATCACAATGAAATTTAATTTATACTGTGTTTTTCTTCAAAAGACTAAGGATTGATGATGGAAAGGACTTAGACTTGTAATTTGTTGCTTTGTTGCATGTTCGATTAAGTACAAAAGAAAAGACGTAAAGCTATAAACTCATATTGGATTATATAATGTGTATAGTGTTTCTTTCATCAATTTTCTTGTGCTTAATATCTGACACTTACATGTTCCTCTAACTGTCCATTCTTCACTGTTCTGTGTAAAATTCTATTTGGCAGATACGAAGTCATGCACAGAAGTATTTTCTTAAAGTTCAGAAGAAGGGAACAAGTGAACATGTACCTCCTCCCCGGCCAAAGAGAAAAGCTGCTCGCCCATACCCTCAAAAAGCTCCTAAAAGTTAGTATAGTCAACGCCAACCACTTTTAATGTTCTTGTCTATTGCATCAAATTTTGAGTAACACTTATTTGTTTTTGCATTTTATCAGCTCCTACTGTATCTCAAGTTATGGGCCCATTGCAATCTTCATCTTCTTTCATTGAACCTGCATACATTTATATCCCGGATTCTTCATCTGCGCTTGGAACTCCAGTTACTAACATGCCTTCGTCATCTTGGAACTATAATAATACACCACAACCTGTCAATGTGCCACAAGTGACCAGAGGTATGTTTGTCCTGAACTCAATGTTTTTCTTTTTTCATTTTTTGTTATTCAAATATGTAATTTTTAGAGTCTATTCTATGATGACTGCAAATTTAAGGAAGGCTTAGCTAAGTTGTAAAGTTTTTTGGTTTGTTTGTTAGATGACATGGGATTCACTGTAGCTGGACAAACTGCTCCTCTTAATTGTTGCTGCAGCAGTAGTAATGAGAGCAACCCTCCAACTTGGCCAAGTAGCAAAAGGATTAATCAAGGTGACCAGGAGCCAATTAAAGGTTGGAATGCTTTTTTATCTCTTAATTTGAACTTGATTCTGCTTGAATCTGACATAATGGAAGAATCACAAAATATTTGAGTAGATCTTGTGATAAAACTTAGAGAATGTAGTTTGTGATTGTGGGGGAACTTCTTGAGTTTTGGTTCAATTAAAATGGGAAAAGAAATCCTGAAACTCGTAGTTCCATTGTAGTAACAGCATCTTTCTGAGGATTGTGGTTTAGCCATTGCTCGATTGTCCCCACTCCCTATGTCTTATTCAGTTATTTGTGTAGTTGTAGAATGCTATATAGGAATCAACTACTAAAAGATAAAGCTTTTCATTCATTAGGATATTGAGGAAATGACCGAAACAAGAATTTGTGCACAAGCTTCTTATCCATTAGACTAGGCTTATTTCTCCAAAATCTATAATACCACTGCTGGTAGTTCTTTGACCCTCGAGGGATGCTGGTTTGATTCTGCCCTTTGGCCGTCTTGTATTAAAAAAAATAACTGCTGGTAGTTATGTATTAAGGAGTATAAATCTGATTGTTGGTTGTGTAATTAGGCAACGTGAAGTTATTTGTAATGTGTGGTTCTAGAATGCTCTCTGTATGAGACTATTGTCTCTGGGACAGCAAGTGTATTGCTGTAATCTGTGTGATTTCAGTGTTCAATATTATTTTTTATCAGTTTTATCAATTAGCGTTCTATCAGTATAACTACAAGAAGGAATGCAGGACTAGTTGGGGAGAAAAGGGGGAGGTTGAAGTTTTAATTTTTTTACATTATTGTGAAATCTACATGGTGGGCTGGACTTGGTGCTATAAACTATAGCGATTAATCAAGAAGAAAATATAAACCAAAGATATTAAAGAGTTCATTTAAATGTATCCAAGATCAAGAAGAAAATTTAATGTTGAACAAGTTTTTGATCGGTTTCGTAAAAGTTCATAGGAAACGTGCAAAAGGAATTACATGATGTTCCTTGAAGCTTTCAGTTCAAGCCTCAAGGAAGTAAAAATATGCGAAAATAACATGCTTATTAAAGTTTCCATTTTTTTATATATTATCGTTTTCAAGAAGCACAAGAAGCAGAGCTAGAACTGCTATATATAGAGGACAGTTCAAAAAGAATGAAAGAAAATGGAGTATTTATAGAATTCTAGAGCTGGTATATTGAGAGGACAGCAGGATTAATAGTAAAATTATATTTTTTGTGATCTGGTGCGGTGCCACTGCTACATAAAATGATATATTTTAGAGTTGGCTTAGGATTGGTTGGCCAGGATTCGGGACTGGGCCCTTAATTCAACATATGCATTTTCATGTGTTGGAGCTTCAAGAAACAAGTAGGGCTGGGCTAGATATATTTAATTCAACTCATCTGGACCTTATAAAATATATACTACACTTCCTTTTTTCTCTTCCCTGAATTTTTTTCCCGAGGTGAGTAGTGCATATAAATAACTATATGTTTTGCCAATTTCCCCTAGTGGTTTGTTTTATTCATTTACACGATTCTTTAACTCTTGCATTGTCTTATTTGTGTATAAATAGAAATGTATATGAATAGTATTAATGTTGTTAAGTTTGTTATGTTTTGGTATGCTATGTCTGACATTGCAATTGTTGAGCATGTTTGACTCCTATGTTCATGATTCTTGCGTGCTCCTGTTGATAAGTTTGACTTGTCCATGCAGTAATGCCAGATTTTGCACAAGTCTACAGCTTCATCGGCAGTGTATTCGATCCAAATTCAACTAATCACCTACAGAAACTACGACAGATGGATCCATTAAATGTGGAAACGGTATGTAATACCAAGTACATCATTTTCTTTGCCTCTATCATTCTTTTCTTTCAGGGTTTGAAAAGGGAGTCTAATTTTATGGTTTAAGTTCTTAGCTTGACTGCCTGAGTACTTTATATTGTGCTGTTTTGCAGATATTGTTGTTGATGAGAAATCTCTCCATCAATTTAATGAGTCCTGAATTTGAGGATCATGTAAGTTTGTTTCCGATAGTTGGCATTTTTTCCCTCGTTATTTTTCCAACAGACATAGTTATTGTGCACATTAATTTAGTTATAGATGCCATGGTCATCTTTTTATCCTTGTTGCTTTCTTGCTTTTATTATTTAACATGACAAAAGATATGATATTAAATTGCTTTCAACTGGCTGGATTGTTTTGAATTTATTTCGCAATGTTGATATTTTGTTCCTGGAAGACTCATTCTCGTTGGTCTGTGAATATAGAATTTTGGCTCTATCTTTGTACGTATGTTGTTTGGTACTATGGATGATTTTCATAAAAAAACTTATTTTCTAGAGCATAAGTTGGGTGTTATGCAATAAGTTGCCCAATTAATATTATTTCTATATTTTTGTCATTCCTTTGTACGTGCTTATAATTTAGTGTTTGCACCATAATTGAAATGTGTTAGTAATAAGATAGACCCTTATTGATTACTATTTGAAGTTGTAAACTCTATCTGATTTGGCATTCTAATATACAAAATCAACACTCCAATGATGTTTAGGACTCATTGGAGATAATTGTTTTCCAAACACACATGCTGAAGTGTAGAGAAGTTAGCTGGGCATGAAGCGTAGGATGAGTTATTTTATGATTTTATATATATATATATATATATATATATTTTGAATTGCATGGATAGTTCTTCCCTGCATTCGATTTTTCTTCTGTATGTTCCCAATTTTAGTGTACTGTATGTTCCATACTGTCACTGCTAGTGTTGTCTTATTATTCATAACTGTACTTCATCATGGTCTACTGACTGATTCTTTTCCTGCCAAACCTTTAATGCAGAAGAGGATGCTTTCATCATATGACACCGACTCTGACAAGTCGAAGTTGGTTAATATTTGCAGCAAATCCCTCACTAATAAATCTGAGAGTGCTGTTTTGTCTGCTTAGGATGTGGCCAGTGGTTTGCCCTCAATAATGCACATAAAGTGGGAGCAAGAAAAGGAGAAGGCAAAGGTTTTGCTAAAAGGAAGTGTAGTATCTAGATGCTTGCAAGTTGAATGTGTATATAACTATATATAAATATATGTATACATTTTGGATTGAGTTTTTGTTTGTTTTAGGCACTGTTAGATCGTAGATATGCTGGTGTTTTGTGTATATCTTTCGAAGATATGATGATTGTCCTTGGAATGCAGGACAATGAGAGTCCTGTTAGGTCACTTCTGGAGGCTATACTGTACAGTCTGTTGAGTGCTTTTGTTGATTATGCTGTGAAGCATAGGATTAGTATAAAAGAGTGGTGTTAGGACTTAGGGGGTGCCGTTGGCGTTGTATATATAAAGCAATAAAACAGTGTAGATAAGTTTCTTCTTTCATGCGTAATAATAATAATAATAATAATAATAATAATAATAATAATAATAATAATAGTAAAACCTGTCTTGCTACCTGGTCTCAACTATATAATCATGTGTAATCAATGGCAAAAAGAAGAAATAATATACATGAGTACCTTTTTACTGATAAGTTCCAAGCGATCTTGGTCATGAGTGCCAAAATATTTTACCAAAACCCCTACCCACAATTTTGGTAAGAAAATGTAATGAATTCTGATGTTGTCTAATCACAAGAAAATAGATTTACAGAAAACAGGTTAACCGTACATTAAATTAGCATTATCCAATGAATAAAAAAGCTACATCAGTTCCCGTACATTAAATTAACATATCCAATAAATAAAAAAGATACATCAATTCATATATATCCTCGCACTAGTAAGTTTTGTACTACCAAATGTTTTTATAAAATTGGCACATTATTACTTTGATTACATAGAAACTTATTTTTTTGGTATTTATATATAGAAACTTCTTCATAAACATACATATAGCATTCTTAGCTCCATTTCAGCTTTATTTCCAAGTTTGCTCACGGTAACTCTAGTGAGTTACAACCTAGACTCATTGGTTGAAAGAGTTTTTGAGAGTTTCTTTATGGAAAAAAGATATATATTTTAACAGAGAAATTTTCAAAAACTCGTCTAACTTGTATCAAATCATGTTCCTAAGAAATTAAAACAATACAACACATGTTAAAGTGTTTGGCAACTGTAGACGCATAACCCTCCTCGGTTGTTGACTTAGCACCGATATATCCCTAAAACGGGTTCTGAATCTTCTAAACATGGCTAGCACATGAGTGATGAACCATAGCATGTATATAATGAAACCAAATGATTCACAAGTGTCGGGTAGCAATAACAACACTAGGGAAACCAACGAGAGTGAACCAAACACTTGCATGAGGGTGTCAAAGTGATGAACCCTCGCAGTAAACTTGATCCTGCCCAAGAAGGCCAAGCAATAAACAAGAAAGCTAGCAATGGAGACGATGGTTGTCTTTGTATGAAGTTGAAATGGGGTGGGATTTTCAGGATATCTTATTTGCAGAAAAGCCAAAAGTAAAAAGAAGATGAACGCAACAAGAGCATGCAGAGGATAATTGGTTTCTATTTCCATATTACGTACTTGAATATAGAGGATACTGAAGTTGAAGGTCACTGCAGTACCTCTGAGAGCATGATCAAAAGAAACAGGTCTTGGTCTTATAAGATCAGCCATGGAAACTCTCGTGGCTAGCTTTGTTTGATATATGGCTCAAAGTAGTGAGAAATTATAGTAGAGTACTTGTTGTATGTATAAATAAGGAGTGGGGTTACGAAGTTTTTGATATTGTGAGTGTAAATATTCTACCCCTCTCTACAAAATGGGAACTTAATTCGTCTACAAATTAATTATATTTTATTTAAGATGGTCAGTGGTCACGATAATTACATAATCTGTCACCATATTCTATTGGGTCGGACGGCATTTTTTTCTTAGGAAATTTCTTACTGAGTAATGATATTATATTTTAGGTGGTAGATGTCACCACACCTGTCATCAATCACTGTTGGCTATAACATTTAACGTCGAATTGAAATTAATTCTAGAAAATTAAAATACTACTACTACTACTATTATTATTATTATTATTATTATTATTATTATTATTATTACACTCGTCATCAATCACAGGTTTTATTATTATTATTACTACTACTATAATATAGACGCATGAAAAGAAGAAACTTATATATATTACTACTATTATTATTACTACTATTATAATATAGACGCATGAAAAGAAGAAACTTATCTGCACTGTTTTATTGCTTTATATATACAACGCGGCACCCCTAAGTCCTAACACCGCTCTTCTATACTAATCCTAAGCTTCACAGCATAATAAACAAAAGCACTCAACAGACTGTACAGTTTAGCCTCCAGAAGTGACCTAACAGGACTCTCATTGTCCTGCATTCCAAGGTCAATCATCATCTTCGAAAGATATACACCAAACACACCAGCATATCTACGATCTAACAGTGCCTAAAACAAACAAAAACTCAATCCAAAATATATACATATATTTATATATAGTTATATACACATGCCACTTGCAAGCATCTAGATACTACACTTCCTTTTAGCAAAACCTATGTCTTCTCCCCTTCTTGCTCCCACTTTATGTGCATTCAGAAAATATATTGAGGGCAAACCACTGGCCACATCCTAAGCAGACAAAACAGCACTCTCAGATTTATTAGTGAGGGATTTGCTGCAAATATTAACCAACTTCGACTTGTCAGAGTCGGTGTCATATGATGAAAGCATCCTCTTCTGCATTAAAGGTTTGGCAGGAAAAGAATCAGTCAGTAGACCATGATGAAGTACAGTTATGAATAATAAGACAACACTAGCAGTGACAGTATGGAACATACAGTACACTAAAATTGGGAACATACAGAAGAAAAATCGAATGCAGGGAAGAACTATCCATGCAATTCAAAATATATATATATATATATATATATATAAAATCATAAAATAACTCATCCTACGCTTCATGCCCAGCTAACTTCTCTACACTTCAGCATGTGTGTTTGGAAAACAATTATCTCCAATGAGTCCTAAACATCATTGGAGTGTTGATTTTGTATATTAGAATGCCAAATCAGATAGAGTTTACAACTTCAAATAGTAATCAATAAGGGTCTATCTTATTACTAACACATTTCAATTATGGTGCAAACACTAAATTATAAGCACGTACAAAGGAATGACAAAAATATAGAAATAATATTAATTGGGCAACTTATTGCATAACACCCAACTTATGCTCTAGAAAATAAGTTTTTTTATGAAAATCATCCATAGTACCAAACAACATACGTACAAAGATAGAGCCAAAATTCTATATTCACAGACCAACGAGAATGAGTCTTCCAGGAACAAAATATCAACATTGCGAAATAAATTCAAAACAATCCAGCCAGTTGAAAGCAATTTAATATCATATCTTTTGTCATGTTAAATAATAAAAGCAAGAAAGCAACAAGGATAAAAAGATGACCATGGCATCTATAACTAAATTAATGTGCACAATAACTATGTCTGTTGGAAAAATAACGAGGGAAAAAATGCCAACTATCGGAAACAAACTTACATGATCCTCAAATTCAGGACTCATTAAATTGATGGAGAGATTTCTCATCAACAACAATATCTGCAAAACAGCACAATATAAAGTACTCAGGCAGTCAAGCTAAGAACTTAAACCATAAAATTAGACTCCCTTTTCAAACCCTGAAAGAAAAGAATGATAGAGGCAAAGAAAATGATGTACTTGGTATTACATACCGTTTCCACATTTAATGGATCCATCTGTCGTAGTTTCTGTAGGTGATTAGTTGAATTTGGATCGAATACACTGCCGATGAAGCTGTAGACTTGTGCAAAATCTGGCATTACTGCATGGACAAGTCAAACTTATCAACAGGAGCACGCAAGAATCATGAACATAGGAGTCAAACATGCTCAACAATTGCAATGTCAGACATAGCATACCAAAACATAACAAACTTAACAACATTAATACTATTCATATACATTTCTATTTATACACAAATAAGACAATGCAAGAGTTAAAGAATCGTGTAAATGAATAAAACAAACCACTAGGGGAAATTGGCAAAACATATAGTTATTTATATGCACTACTCACCTCGGGAAAAAAATTCAGGGAAGAGAAAAAAGGAAGTGTAGTATATATTTTATAAGGTCCAGATGAGTTGAATTAAATATATCTAGCCCAGCCCTACTTGTTTCTTGAAGCTCCAACACATGAAAATGCATATGTTGAATTAAGGGCCCAGTCCCGAATCCTGGCCAACCAATCCTAAGCCAACTCTAAAATATATCATTTTATGTAGCAGTGGCACCGCACCAGATCACAAAAAATATAATTTTACTATTAATCCTGCTGTCCTCTCAATATACCAGCTCTAGAATTCTATAAATACTCCATTTTCTTTCATTCTTTTTGAACTGTCCTCTATATATAGCAGTTCTAGCTCTGCTTCTTGTGCTTCTTGAAAACGATAATATATAAAAAAATGGAAACTTTAATAAGCATGTTATTTTCGCATATTTTTACTTCCTTGAGGCTTGAACTGAAAGCTTCAAGGAACATCATGTAATTCCTTTTGCACGTTTCCTATGAACTTTTACGAAACCGATCAAAAACTTGTTCAACATTAAATTTTCTTCTTGATCTTGGATACATTTAAATGAACTCTTTAATATCTTTGGTTTATATTTTCTTCTTGATTAATCGCTATAGTTTATAGCACCAAGTCCAGCCCACCATGTAGATTTCACAATAATGTAAAAAAATTAAAACTTCAACCTCCCCCTTTTCTCCCCAACTAGTCCTGCATTCCTTCTTGTAGTTATACTGATAGAACGCTAATTGATAAAACTGATAAAAAATAATATTGAACACTGAAATCACACAGATTACAGCAATACACTTGCTGTCCCAGAGACAATAGTCTCATACAGAGAGCATTCTAGAACCACACATTACAAATAACTTCACGTTGCCTAATTACACAACCAACAATCAGATTTATACTCCTTAATACATAACTACCAGCAGTTATTTTTTTTAATACAAGACGGCCAAAGGGCAGAATCAAACCAGCATCCCTCGAGGGTCAAAGAACTACCAGCAGTGGTATTATAGATTTTGGAGAAATAAGCCTAGTCTAATGGATAAGAAGCTTGTGCACAAATTCTTGTTTCGGTCATTTCCTCAATATCCTAATGAATGAAAAGCTTTATCTTTTAGTAGTTGATTCCTATATAGCATTCTACAACTACACAAATAACTGAATAAGACATAGGGAGTGGGGACAATCGAGCAATGGCTAAACCACAATCCTCAGAAAGATGCTGTTACTACAATGGAACTACGAGTTTCAGGATTTCTTTTCCCATTTTAATTGAACCAAAACTCAAGAAGTTCCCCCACAATCACAAACTACATTCTCTAAGTTTTATCACAAGATCTACTCAAATATTTTGTGATTCTTCCATTATGTCAGATTCAAGCAGAATCAAGTTCAAATTAAGAGATAAAAAAGCATTCCAACCTTTAATTGGCTCCTGGTCACCTTGATTAATCCTTTTGCTACTTGGCCAAGTTGGAGGGTTGCTCTCATTACTACTGCTGCAGCAACAATTAAGAGGAGCAGTTTGTCCAGCTACAGTGAATCCCATGTCATCTAACAAACAAACCAAAAAACTTTACAACTTAGCTAAGCCTTCCTTAAATTTGCAGTCATCATAGAATAGACTCTAAAAATTACATATTTGAATAACAAAAAATGAAAAAAGAAAAACATTGAGTTCAGGACAAACATACCTCTGGTCACTTGTGGCACATTGACAGGTTGTGGTGTATTATTATAGTTCCAAGATGACGAAGGCATGTTAGTAACTGGAGTTCCAAGCGCAGATGAAGAATCCGGGATATAAATGTATGCAGGTTCAATGAAAGAAGATGAAGATTGCAATGGGCCCATAACTTGAGATACAGTAGGAGCTGATAAAATGCAAAAACAAATAAGTGTTACTCAAAATTTGATGCAATAGACAAGAACATTAAAAGTGGTTGGCGTTGACTATACTAACTTTTAGGAGCTTTTTGAGGGTATGGGCGAGCAGCTTTTCTCTTTGGCCGGGGAGGAGGTACATGTTCACTTGTTCCCTTCTTCTGAACTTTAAGAAAATACTTCTGTGCATGACTTCGTATCTGCCAAATAGAATTTTACACAGAACAGTGAAGAATGGACAGTTAGAGGAACATGTAAGTGTCAGATATTAAGCACAAGAAAATTGATGAAAGAAACACTATACACATTATATAATCCAATATGAGTTTATAGCTTTACGTCTTTTCTTTTGTACTTAATCGAACATGCAACAAAGCAACAAATTACAAGTCTAAGTCCTTTCCATCATCAATCCTTAGTCTTTTGAAGAAAAACACAGTATAAATTAAATTTCATTGTGATGCAACAAAATCTAGACAGAAATATTTGATGAACAAATTCAAATGGTTTTCTAGTAAGGGAAAATATAAAAGCTATGGAAAGATTCAAACTCAGGTCAGAGGCTTCAATAAAAAGTCTTTTGGAAACCAGCATGTTACCATTTAGTAATCTTCAATTCATGCATAATATTAATGACACTAAAAAAAATTCATTAAATAGCCAGTAAGGAATTCAAAATCCAAGCATAATGTGAAATCAAGAAAAAAATTATTATTCTGACATTTCACTGTTTTAAAAAAGAAACCAAAATCAGCTAACATACACTAGTAACTTGTTTTTTGTTTCCTATTACTTCTATTATAAATACCTGGATAACTGTTTTTGAACCAACAAATGCTTCAATCTTTTTCCAGTCCCGATCAAATCTGAAATTAGTCAAGCGAAAGTGAGAAACACAAAAAAAAAGGTAAAAGTAAACAAACAAATCATAAACCATCAATATTGTTACATATACTGGTTTTGGAATGCAATGAACAGAAGGGAAAAAAACAACTTCTTATGTAGCCAGTATGGAATTGCATTTTTTGGTGAGCACAATGCACACTGGCAAAATGGCAAAATACCAGCCATGTGGCTTCATGATCTTTTCTAAAGCTACTCTCTAGATGAACTATGGCGTTTTAAAATCCTATTTCTTTAACTATCTATCTACGTCTCTATATAAAGCATCCCATTACAGAATCTGCATTCTGCGACTCGTTCCTTAATTGGAAGGGGACAACCAATAATTGAAAAGTCTAAACACTACTGAACATGTTGTAAGCAAACCATAAACCCTTGAAATAATAAAAGCAATAGCTTAAAACAGACCAGTTTGTTCTCTGATGCAGCTCTTTCAGAATTTCAGGTAAAATTGCTTGCAACATGACCAAATACAAAATGAATAGCTTAAAACAGACCAGTTTGTTCTCTGATATGTACAGATGCTGCTCTTTCAGAATTTCAGGTAAAATTGCTCGCAACATGACCAAATACAAAATGTCAAAAACTAGTTAGAACTAAATTACTTCTCAATGTCATACTTATAACCCCACCCTACAATCCAATCATTAACTTGTTCACACCCTACCAGACTTGAAGTAATTAAGGAAATTTAATAGTTACTTTTGCTAACCCTTATCTTAATCAAAACTAAAAACCCAAATAAAACAACAGCAACCAAACCATATCAACATTATAAAGCAAAAAGTAAATAATTTTTGAAAAAGCAATATAAAACACAACCCTGAACAATTCACACTACAGAGCCACCTATTCCTTACTAATTACTTGAAAAATTAAAAAAAAAAATCACGATTAACCAATTACCTTTAATCATCTAGAACCCTCAAGAACGGGCAAATTCCCAAAATTTGAAGAAAAATAATTAAAACAGTCACCAATCCTCCAATCCCTTTAATTATCTAGAATCCTCAAGAACTAGCAAATTCCCAAAATTGAAATGAAAAAAATTAAAAACAGTCACCAGTCCTCCAATCCCTTGCCAGTGCCTAATTCACAGCACATGGATTTGAATTCAGTGAAAAAAAATATAAAACTAAATTCTAAAAAGGACTCACAATTGGAGAGCTTCTAGAAACTTGTCGTGCTCCTGCTCAGTCCAGCTCTCCCTGGACTTGGTAATCGTGTAGGGTTTCCTGATCTTCTTACTCGGATCCTCCACGGCGGCGTGAGAAGGCGGAGCAGGCGGCGGGGGCGGTGGAAGATTGTTGACGCCGGGAAGGGCCATGTTGGAGGGATCGAAGAAGTAGAAGCCTTGAGCAGGGCTTGGGTTCACCGACACCATCAAGACCAAACCGAAACCTCAATCGAATCGAATCGAATCAGTTTAGTGTTTTGTAACCTCAATCGAATCGAATCAGTTAGTGTTTCGTGCTCCCAATAACTCTGTTTCTGTTTGGGGGTGCGCTGTGACTCTTGTCTTTCGATTTGCTCGTCCTCTCGCGAACTTCGTTTTGGTAAATCCAGCAACTAACATTTTATATAGACCGTCGAGAAGGGCTGAAATTACGCTTTTGTCCTTGGACCACTTCTACGTTTACGCAGTGACAACAACTGTCACCCCATGGCGGTTATTTCTGGTTAAGTGAATATACTATTCCCATATATTTTTTTTTGTCTGGTTACGCCTTTTAAAATGTGTACTTTCGTTTGGTTACAAATCAGAACACTGTACGTAAAATAACAATATATCATGTTCTCTTAATTTTAATTTATTATGATGTGTTTGTTTCATGTGATAATATTGTTATTAAACAATAAAACATTTGACAAATTAATAACCACTATAATGTCAACTTTTTTCCCTCTCTTTTTGATATTAATTATATGCTACACATGCTTTAAACAAGATATTTAAATGTGTTAATTATGACAAACTAATATCCCAATATTATAATGCAACAGTGACAGAAGAACTAAGAAGCGAAAAAGAAAAAAACAGAAGCGTAGCTTCAAAGGTCCTATGTTGACTTCTCTTTTGCCAAAATGATGTCTCCTTTAGTCCTTACAAAATCTAAAGTGATAAGATGGGAAGGCCGGGGGATTAATAGAGAATTGTGGTAATCATTGAAACTTAGGGTAAAAAACAAGGGGCAACAGCTCATTAGATTTTGATAAGGATTAACATGGGCTCCGTCAATTATTAGATTCAAAAACAACTTTTTTTGTGTCATTAAAAATTAAATAGTCTATGTTTATTGATGGACACGTATTATATTTATAGGAATTTCTTTTGACGCCAACCAATGGTGCATGGGACCTCAACGTATTCAGGCTTAGGTGATGCACATGAATTTTTGGTCCAAAGCCCCCTCAGGTACTGTCAGATCCATCACTTTGGACGGCCCATAAACCATGAATTCTATAGCCACATGCACATGCTTCACTATTACGCTTTTTCGCCTTTCTCTTGCTTCATTCTTTGCGACAAAGCAATGTATCCCATAAAGTACACTTAAGTTACTACTGTAATCGAATTTGATGATTGAAAAAAAAAACAACTGAGAATGATTTGACTCACGTTACAACATGTTGAGGACTGTTTTTGCACTCAACACAATCGAGTCCGGAATTCAACCAGTTGTTAACTTGATGTCAACTTAATCAAAAGTAATTTGTAAATACCACAAATCTATTTGATACCTAACGAAAGAGAGACAAGTATAATTATATAATAGATGATATGATGTAATAAAAAGAAATAGTGAAAATGACTTGTTTGAAGTTAACATTTATAGTTAACAAAGAGTCCCAATCAGTTATCATGCATGATGACTACAAAACCATTTTTTTTAATCCTATCTAGATGAGTCAATTATGGAATGGAACTTAAATATGTAGAGATAACAAAGAGAACTTACCAACATATCCTATAGTTGAACCGGATCCCTAAAGGAAAATTCAAATGTCATGTTCCTCAAACATAAAACTCTCAAGCAAATGCAAATTTCACTCTTCTATCCATCTCCGAAATCAGATGGATCCATCTTTAGAACCAAATGATATGATGGGCATCAATATAATTGTGTTGGGAGTGTTACGTGAAGTTGTCGGTGGAGAGCCACATGTATATGATTTACAAGCCTCCGTAGGTTTCTATAAAATTAATTAAACATCATAGTAATGTATACATGATATTGTTAACAATTATATTTTTTAAATGATATATCTCATAATTACATTATATTTGATGATCTTTATCTGGATATGAATATTAATATTTTACAATGCAATATAAGAATATTCTAATTTTAAATGCTCTATCGGTTATCACTAATCATCCATGCATGGTGGTATTGCGAATTTAAGTCCATTTTAACTAGTTTTTCTCTTCGTGTTTCGTTAGTATTAGTCAAAATTATGTGAAAAACTTATATGCATAATCAATCTGAGAACTGAGATGTTCGGCCAAAATTGAGTTACTGCTCAAATTGATTAATTTGAATATAAAAAGTGATTTTAAAGCAAACCAAGTATGCTACCATGTGACATACTTCATTGCTATTTATAAATATCATGTTACTGCTGTCTTGGCTTATTTAAGTTGGTTGACAAAAAGTGGAACCGCATCAATCGAAATAGATCCATTAGTTTGATTTTTTTTAAATAATTGATTAGTGATAATACGATTAATAAGCATCTCATCTCAAACATATCATTAAGTAGATGGGGTTTAGAGTATAGATGGGGGTTTGAAGCTGACTGAGAATATGTGCCTAAGGAAGGAAGGTTGTTTTTGAAACGGATTGCGAATTGTTTGTTGCAGAGTCAATGTACTTGTCTTCAATCACACATGACTTGACTGCAGAGTCTTTGCACAGGCCACGCAATCCACATCTTTGTTGAATTGTTGCCGGTTGTTAAGAGGAATGCAAATGGAGTGGCTCAATCTTTGGCTCAGTTAGCTTTTAATTTTAAGAGGAATGTTAATGACACTTCCTCTCACACTTAGTTAAAATTTGTTAGAAATCATTAATTTCTTCTTTGCTTTTAGCAGATGTACAAAAGCTATGGCTAACTTTGATTCTATTCAATAATAATCCGCAAGTTTTCGTCGTCAAAAAAAAAACGACTTGCATCCCATTTCTCTTCCTTCCTTTCTTATATCTGTTTTACATAACAGAGGGTTAGATCGCCTCCAATAAGTATCATGTCCAATTCCTCTTTATCTCTGCATCATCTATCTATTTGCTCATTCTCCTTGACCTTCCACTTTTATCTTTTTCACTGCAGAAACAGCAAGATAAGAGATTATTCAGCTTAGTTTTTAGGGACTCGCAGTTTCCTCTCTGATCTCTCCAATTCCTTTCCATAATTTTTCCACCTTCTATGTCTTTGTCTTTATACTTGCCTTTTCCACAACATAGGCACAAAAACAGAAAAGAATTCAAATTCTCTTTTTCGGACATCAATGCATGTCTTCTGCTGGTTATCTTTCAGTGAATACACGTGGCAGTGGCAAGGTTCAAGTGCTACTGCAAGCCACAAGACGACAAATAGGCACCACAATACACTCGTTTTGTCCCCCTTTCTTTTTTTCTCAACAGTGGCTAAACAACAAGAACACAACACGACAAATAGGCACCACTTCAGAGTACACACTCCCATGCAATCACACGATGCATCAAAACTCTAAATAACCTCTTTCTTGACATGCTCCAAACTCAAGTTTGCAAGATAATCCTCTGAGTGCACACTGATTTCTCTCTAAACTGATGAACAAATTCAACTTAACAGCCGCCCCTGAATCTATTCCAAGTATGAAGTACATATCATCTTGGCATAATGCTCATCTAAAATAAATTTATATATTTAACCTTTAAATTTCCAGAATAGAAGCATAAAACTTAAAATCATTGATGCAAATAAAAAATAACATTTATTAAAGTGAAGATAGTTTTTAAAAAATTTCATTTACCATAGGGACAGCAACATATAAACTGCTCAAAATTTGTATTAAATGATAAAATATATCTACAAGCCAGCCAACCAACCAACCAACAAACAAACAGTAAAATCTCAGGAATATGCTCATAGTCAAAACCTCTCGCAACCTTATACCGGTCTCTTAACACCAGATCCTGCTGGCACACCACATCCTCAAAGCTGTTGTATTGTATTGCTCTTTTATTGATATCTATTGTTGTCGGAGGATCAGATAAAATTTACACAAAATGCAAATCTGCAAGTCTACGTGAACGTATCTGCAAGTAAGCTACAAAATGGAGACGAAGCACAACCTCCACTCATCTACAAAACTTACACTTCATGCATTTGACTTGTTGGATTTTGGATCTTCCTCCAGAGGTGTCCCACCTAGATTAAACTCCAATATATTTTCTTGCTTTTGTCATTAAACTAGAGTAGCAAATTCCTTATAGCAGTTTAGAAAAATCTCCTCCTGAAGTTTCTAGTTGTTGTTTGGTACGATCGCATGAGCAGTCCAACACCAATCCCAAGCCCTACGCACATCCCAAGGCCGATTCCAACACCAACTCTAACACCAGCATTGAACCATGATAGTTGTCCATCCTCGCCAGGATACATCTCTTGACAGTAGAAACCATTCCCCATCTTCCCATCAGAATCATAATCATCAACTTCCGAGTCTGTTATCTGCAAGGTGCATCAACGTAAAACAGTTCATATTTCAGACATCACAAGGTTCAGGTAAGACAGCAAATGAGCGAAGCTAGACCTCTACTACCATATCTTGACCCATTTGTGCTAAAAGATCAATGCATTTGGAAGGCAATAAGAACTAGAAAACTCAATTATTTTATAGGAAGGTGTATGATATAATTGCATGAAGCAAGTCAGATCCTTGGCCAGTTGATCATCATACTAAACACATTCAATGATAATGGTTCAAACAATAATCAGAGTAGAAGACTGGAACCACTTCAAAAGGCAATAATTGACATGCAATTTACCTGACTGAGTTTAAAAGCAAAAGAGTTCATCACTTATCAGCTATCGGCTTGATACTGATCCATCTATCAAGTGTGTGTATGTTTTATTGTTTGCACACATTCCAAAACAGTTGAACAGAAAAGCATGTGAGAGGGAGAATTAGCTTTAATGTCCATAAGAGCATTTTGTTTTTTTGAAAATGGTCCCTATCACCACTTACTGATGACATTTCATTCATTTAGACACACCACATCACATGTCATCTCATAATGATCATTCATGCGTAATGCCAAAACACATGTCATGTCATTACTAAGTAATAGTAGAAAACATTTTAAAAAAGGTTAAAATTATTGAAACTGAAATAAGCATTGGAAAAAATTACAGGACTAAAACCAAATTTAACAATATCTATGCTTTCTAGCCTATCTAAATTAACTATTAATTCAATAAGGAAGACATACATTGCAATTGCAAGATTAAAATTTTTGGCATGATTCGAGCAATGACACATACCCAGCACAAAGTCTTCCAGAATTCACACATAATGCGGACATTACACAATACAAAATGCCATGGCCATGACTCCAAATAAAGAAACCGTCATGAATCACCGATCAACCATACCAAAAGCTTAAGCTGGTTTTCCATGTAAAGAAACACACAAACCCGCACAGTCATACACACACCTCATGTTCTTCCTAAATCCTTTCAGTGCATGTTTAACATTTATTATGAGAAATTCACATAAAAAACACTACCCCAGATAAGTAAACATCTACACTACTCCTTGAGACCATTCGCCTCTGTTACTTCATTCCTTAACTTACACCAAATAGTGACTTTATAAAATAACGCTAAAGTTCAGTTTTAATAGATTGCCGGGTAATTTAAACCGTTAACTATGAATCAATCCTAGATGCTTCTCATGATAATTCATGATTGAATGATAGTATCAAAAAGATTTTAAACTACCAATGCATTTAAACAAATTATGAAGCTAAGCCAAGCTAAACTAAACTAGTGTTTCATTAAATAAGACGTGATAAGTACACCCAATCCAATACTACCCCAAACGGTGACACACACAATTAGAACATAAATTGATTCAATTCATCACATACCTGTAACTTGCGGATGGGAACAAACCCGTTGACACGGTTCTTCTCCAACACCATCATCTCCTCATCTTCAGGTATAGCATCCAGCGTGGCGTGCCGCGGCACTCTCCTCCTCGGACTCATCTGAATCGTCTTGCTCAGAATCACAGGCACGCCGGAGCAGCAGCCGGCGACGTAGACCTCGATCGACGGCGCGGAAACCCCGAGCCGCGGCCTGAAGAAGGCGGAGCACCCCGACCCGACGGAGCCGGACGCCACATGACAGTCGATGTCCCACCCGGAAGTCTGAGCCGAAGGTGAGCCGGCTCCCCAGTCGGCGTCGAGGCGCTCCAAGGAGCCGCAGAGGAAGAGCTTGTCGTTCTCGTATACCTCGAAGTCGGCGCTGCCGCTGAGGCTGACGGTGTCGGTGGCGACGTAGGTCACCTCGGCGGCGTGGCGGTCGACGCGGCCGCGACGGAGGGGGAGCGTGGCGGGGTCGGAGGCGGGGACGGGGGCGGCGTTCACGACAAGGGAGACGGCGGCGTGGCGGCGAGGGTGGCAGAGCGTGAGGTGCTCCGGGAGCGTGTCGACGAGGCAGGGGGAGATTCTGACATAGAAGAGACGGATTTCGAGGCAGGCGGAGTGGGTTAGAGACGGAAAAGTCAACGAATTCGAGGGTTTGGTGAGAATCGCTTCTTCGTCTTGTTGGTCCATGTAAATGTAAAAGTAGGAACCCTATTTCCCTCGAATTGCAGAAATTGGGAATGCGTTGAATTGTGTTGATGGGATTAGGTTATGATGAGAAGAAGAGAAAACGCGGGTGCGAAAAGAGAGACGCGAATGAACAAGAGTAGAGGGAGGAAAGAGAAAGGGGGAGGGTGGTCAAGGGCGTGTTTGGCAGGGAGAAAAGAGTTTTGTTTTTTTGGTTGGTTGATAAAATAGGGAGATATTTTTGGGAACAAGGACACGCGTTTCGTTGTTGTTGCTGTCACTGTAGAGGCTGATCTCGGTCTCACTCATCACCCTACTCATGGACTTTACAACAAGCAAATACAACACTGATCCAACTTTATAATTTTAATTCTTTTATTCTAACTCAAAAGTTATACCGATTCCCTTCATGCATTAACATATACTGAAGGTGAAGGAAAATATATTTAATTAGAGTTTCAAAAATTTTATTTTTTTTATAAAATAAATTTTATGATATTCATTCAATATTATCAAGATTTTTTTAAAAGATGTATATTAGAATTCATTAGTTTTAATTAATATTTTTTAAAAAACTTATAAATAGTCTCTTAGCATAATTCTATTAACATTTTTGTTAACATAACTATCCAATGACGCATGGATCCTATGTGGATGTCATGTGTTTAGTTCGACATTTGAGACACTTGACAAATGTTGGATCTTAGCATTGCATTGAACATGGTTTCCTTTTTGATATCTTTAACACAAACCTTTTAGTGAAAATAAACAATTTTTAGAGTTGGATACTATGTAAGAACTTGGAATCAACGTATCACACTTTGATAAATTGTGTTTTTGGTACTTAAAAATTTAACATTTTTTAAATTATAATTTTTGCCTTGAGCATTTGGTTAAAATTGATTTTTGTGCTTAATTTTTAAAAATGTTGATTTTGCTACTAATGTCACATGGCACATGTGACAGATAATTAGTGAGTACAAACAAAAATGTTAATAATCAGAAAGAGAGTCAATTTTACTTATTTTTAAAAATTTCAAGAAGCTGAATATTTCTTGTAACTTTTTTTGTATGTTTTATTTGTTTTCCCTTAATATAACTCACACAAATATTTAGATCCAGATAATTCAAATCAGGAAAATTTTCATTTTTTATTAATCTTTTCATCATTTCTCTAAAAATGTGACCTAAATTTTTATGTCACAAAAAAACAAATCATTCATTTACTAAACTACGTTTAGTGTCAACATTGTGATGTAGAGTTAAAACAGTTTCAGCATTCAAACCATCTAATTTCAAATTATATAAACTATCACATAGAACACTAGTACCTATGAGATGATTATACTTAATGGAATGAGTGACTTCCTTAATGAGTGACTTCCTTAATTCTTAAGTCTCATTTTTTTCCTGAACTAACATATTGTACAATTTATGCACATTCCATTTATCTTTTATGGTATTATAACTCATCAAGTCATACTCAGACGATAATGAGTTCAAAATAAACCAGTTATTCCTAAGGTTTTAAGTCTTGTTGTAATATTTGTCATTTCAATGACATATTCATACATAGTATGTGAACCATCAAACTTCATGGTAGTCAATATACTCATTAATGTCTCAACAACAAACTTATCAGATGTTTGAGAGCGCTCTCCCACTAACCTCATAAATTTTTTAGCACTTTCGATTTTATGAAAAGTTATCTTAATACTCTCGGCAACCGTCATTTTCATCAACATTAGACTGAGTCTGTTAGATCTTTCCCAAATTTTATAATGTGTTTTCTCTTCATTGCTATTGGTATTAGTAATAGTAACAAATTTCTCTTCCAACATAGTAAGATCAAGATCCAAAACACTGAGATGAAATTGGACTTGCTTATTTCAGTCAGAGAAGTTAAGCCCATTAAAATTAGCACAGATCATTCATGAGAATTCAGTGAATTGGAAACATGTATTGCATAACAAAATTCACATAAGTGTTTTGACACATAAAATACATGTCATACATATGATTCATTCAAATAATATATATTGATACTCTCCTTTGGGTGATACACCAACACACAACGTACAAACATGATGATGCTAATAAAATTCTTAACGTTATTTGACAATTAAATATGCATCGATTAGTAGTACCTATTATCTTTAGGTATATAAATAAAACCATTGATACACACAAATCTCTTACAATTATATTCATTAATTATAAGAATAACTAATCAACCTTTGGACGATCCATAAACTTCTTATAACAATGAATTTCAATGTATCCATAAACCAATAATCATATAATTTAACATCCATTATTCTATGAGTAATTGAAATAATCATTAATTTGGAATTAAACAACTTTATAAATTTGGTCACTTTGATGACTAACAAATTCATCATACATTTAATTCCAACCAAATATATGACCTACATATATTTATTGCTATTAATAATCGATAGCCATTTTATTAATTTCATTTCAGGCCAAATAAATATCATACATTCACATTATAACCAATAGAATAATAGAAATTCAATCATATTGAAGCGAATATATATCATATACATATTTGTTGTTGATAATTTTAAAACATTCACGTTAATTTAATTCCGGGACACAAAATTTAAATCCTTTAATTATACTCAACAATAATACTTGGAAAATTTTGAGCAAGTGGGATTGAAAATAGTAAAAAATGGGTTCTAAATAGCAATTCCAAAGAATTTCTTTTGTAGGCGGTGCTTTTCATTCCAAGATACGCATTTTTAAAATTTTCAAATTTTTTGGCATCTTATAATAATTCTTTTGATTTTTAGTGTAACTAAATTTTGAAATATTTTTTTAAAAAAATCTTAATATTTTTTTCTAAAAATATTTAAAAATTATTAATTTTTTTAATTACTTAATTCTTTAATTTTTTTATTTTCTTAATTATTATGTTCCTCAATGGGTAATATTTATTGCGCAATTAATATTTTTTGGTAGAGTAATCAATCCAAATAAAAATCAAAATTTTAGTCGATGAAAATCACAACCGTAATTCCTTTTTTATCTTTAATTAAAAAAGTAATATCATATAGTCAATTTTAAAGTAATTAATTTATAGGTTATAATTATCATAAAATACTCATTTTGTAAAAGAAACACACAATAATTGTTATAAATAGTAGAATAATGATTCATGTTATTATATGTGGCGCTCTTCCGATAGAATATCAAATTTAACTTAATTAAATCAACAATTATATTTTAACATATATTCATTAACTTAAAATATATTCCCAAAAAAATCCAGTAATTATATTTTATTCTGAATTAATTCAAAAATGATAAAATATAAAAAAAAAACTTAGTTAATTAAAGTCCAATTAATTCCATAAAATTAATTATAAAAAAATTGTACCTTAAAATCATTCCGATAAAATATAGATTATATGTTTAATTTCATCGTTATTATTCTTTTTTTTTTTTACATGAATTAGAAATATACGTTAAATGAAATTTCCACCACTTAAGGGCGGGTTCTTCTTTTTCACCTGAATTAGAGTATATTCTCATGGGTTGGTTCTTTGGGAAAGGAACCCCTTTTGTCTCCAAATTCTTGAACTCCCTTATTGGTGTCCCGTCCACAGAGAATCTGTTACAATTCAAAAATGATTAATTATGAATAAAGATGTTAATGAATTGGTATATATTTTGAATTTAATGATAATGCAGTTTAAAATTGTTTTGTAATGTTATTTAATTTCAAATTATTCTTGATATGATTTTTAAGATAATTATATAAAAATTAACAAATGTAATATACATGATAATATGTGATTGTCTAAAATAATTTTATATTATCATCCAATAATAAAATATTATGTATGATTATTTTATTAATTTTTATAATAATTATTTTAAAAATTATAATAATAATTTTTAATTGATAATAGAAAAGATTTTACACTAAAAGTGCATGTATAGGTATTAAACTCATTAGTTATGGTTAATTAATTATGGGAAAGAAATATTATAGGAATATATATAGAATATGTACATGATGCTTGCAGGATTCCATAGATGGAACTGTTGTTCTCTGTTCCCTTTCCCTTGGCTGAATACGTTCGTGTGGAGAGTATAAGGATCACCACTCAATGAAAAGCACCGCCTACATCTACATACCCAAAAACTCAAATCAAAAGAATTAATTACTTTCGCTATCTTTCTCCATGAAAAGATAATACATAAATAATGAGTATTTTTTTCACAAATAATATATAATAGATAAATAATACGTATTTTACTTTATTATGAGATTTTTATTTGGTGTACTTGATTTTCTAAAAAAAGAAAAAAATAATATTTTTTTTATTATTCTTTCTGTCTTTTGTGATGACTAGAGATAATAAAACCCTTATCTTCCCAAAAAGGAAATACTATTTTACATGTATTAACTTTTTTTTATAACCTCTACTCAAACTTCTTTCATTTAATTTAATTATAATTTATTATTTATTTATTTATTTATTCTTACATAAATTACATGTGTGTCGGCATTTGTAGGTAGACATTAATTGTAACAAAAACAAATGCATTTATTCTTTGTCTTCCAAAAAAAGAAAAAAACTTGATTGTCGTCTAAACATGCAATTGAATGACCACTGATCAAATTTTCAGGCATTTAATTATTGTTAGCGCTTTTAAGATAATATAATATCATTAATTAATTATTGTGGGAAAAGAAAGTTAGCGCTTTTATTTCTTTAGTGCAACGAATGATATCTTCCAAACCGAGTCAAAAAATGCGGCGCTAGTTAGTACATAGAATCATTGCCTCCGATCGATCCGGAAATTAACCTCAGTGAAATACCCAAATCTAACACCCAGGTTCTACGAAACTTACTTTGTGAAAATATACTCGAATAAGTATGTCTCCTATTTGAAACACATGCAATAGACTCTAGCTATATAAAGACTTCAGAACCCCATTACTTAATTATTCATCCACATAGTCTCCTGTATCTTTAATTTCTGGCTTCTTTGAGCAGTCCTCAAAAGCACCATATGAGTTTTGTGCAAAATTGCTATCGATCATAAGTCATGGGTAACCTTTGTTTTCATGTTTGAGAAAATGATGTCAAGGACATAACAAATTTGACATTCATTTTATCCGATTTCAAAACATTTTTTTGGCATATACATTGCTCTATTTTATTTTCTAAAATCTAAGTCAATTTAGTTGCCTTGTAATTAAACCGTTCAGTTTTAACGAGAATGTTTGACTTCTCAGAGAATGAATTATATAATACAACAAAAGTTATTGCTTACTAGATATAGGCCGGGGAGATTCTGAGTCAGAGGAGACATCCCAGAGATTCCCAATAGGTATTAAAATACAAATGGAGTATCACTTAGTATATGTTTGGATTTGCAAATAATCTTCACATTTCACGTCTGATTCACATTAAATTCTTTACAAAATATAAAAGCCGCTATTGGTTGCTTTCACTTTTACGTGCTCCACCTTTCAGTAATGTCGTCGAACCAAACACAACGATTATTATTAGTGACAACTCTCAACTCTAGTTGCTATAAAGTTCCTTAGAAAGATGCATTACATAGGCTTTATTTAGATAAAACTTCATAAATATTTATAGGAAAAGAAGAAAAATAGAGAAAGGTTAGCTTATTCAAAAGTTTGAATTAATTTATGTACAAGTTAATTCGAATTAAGTTTTTTCATATTAACTTTTTCAAAAATTAATTTTAATTTATGTATGAGTTAAATTTAACTTAAATAAAAACTTATTTCGATTTTTTTTTATTCTTCTCCTATAAGTGTTATAATTAAATTTATTTAAACATTATTAGGATGTAGGTAGGGGAGTATTCCAAGCAGCTAACATAACATAACTGCAAAGCATGATATTCACATTCCACGCTAAGATTTGCATTGTAATGATCATGTTAGTTTTGGTGAATTTCGGATCATCATATGTCTTTTATATGCTGACAAGGTTAAAATGCATTTGATTGAAAATGTGAGAGGTGATGTAAGAGAGAAATATAATGATTTGAAGAACGTGATAAAAACTTTGCAAAATAATTATTTTGTCATGATTTGTGATAGAAAGATGATATATATTCAGAGCCAATTATTTTGTCATGATTTGTGTTTTTTCAATACAAAACTTTGCAAAATCATATGTAGAATGTATTCAGCTCGTGTTCTTCCTTGCCCGATCGATAAAAAAAATACTTATATCAAATGAATAACTCAAGTTTAAACTTTAAATTAAATAAATGATCTATTAGCATACGGATCTAAAGGGGGTAGGGGCTCAAGCCTTCTCCTTTAAAACTTTATATATATTATATATATATATATATATATATATATATATATATATATATATATATATATAAGTTAATTAGTATAAACTTAATTTTATATATTTGTATTATAATAATGATTAATATTAGTTAGTATAAAATGATGTAAAATTAATAATTTTTTAAAGATGATTATTTATTAAAATTTAGACATTTAAATAGTTATAAAAGAATATTTTTTCAAACCCTTTGTAAAGTTTCTAGTTATCATCAATTCATTTTTTAAAGCAGTAATGTATTAATATACGTTATTTAATATATGAGAAGAAAAATTCACGTGTCATTATTCTAATTGAAAAACTACTATGTAATAATGTTGCCATACCATATATATATATATATATATATATATATATAATATTGGACTTCATCCTAGATACTTTGGTAGTGGTACTGGAATAGAGTATGGTACCAAGTGAACTGAATGTTGTGGCATTCCTTGTCTAACTTTTTTTTTTGTCAATTGCATATATGTATTTTATTTTATTTTATTTTTTTATAGTTATTATAGATTGGATCGGATCCTTTACATGTTTTGCCTGTCAATGGCAGCATGTTCTTATATATATATATATATATTCAGACAACTAAAATTCTAAAAAGGCCCAGCCAAATTAGTTACATTTTTGGGGGTCCTGGACTTTTGTATATAAAAAATAGTGTATAATATTACTGGTCCACAAATCTTGTGTGTAGAAATAGGTCCAAAAATAACAGGCCCATTGAATTGAGCTTAAACCAACTAAGGTTGTGCGAGCCACTCTGCACATATACACACATCCAGCCACATGAAGAACATGGGATGTGCACGAGAGATTACAATTAAATCAATTTTGTTCATTTTCTGTGCTGGGTTTCGAAGTTGTCCAAAATTTGTAGCTGCTTTAGTGGTTTATGTGGATTTTGAAATTCTGAATGTTCCCTCTTTGGCTCACCATGTTTCAGTTTTGATTGCCATAAACATTAAGTGTGATCACGAAGATGAGGACATTTGTGTCCAAGAAATTCATTAAACAACCCATGTGCCTTGCATGTGACCACTTGGAGGGGTCAACATGTAATAAGTTCATAGTTGAGGGGTACAAATTTATTATGATTAATAAAAATTTTAAGATAAAAATTTAAAAATTTATTATAAATAATAATATAAAATTATTTTACAATACATAATATATTTTTATAGACTTTATTTTGGCTCCATATCCTCTCTTTTTTTTCAATCAACCAAACAACAAACCATGAATAGTGAAGCCATATTTTTCAAACACAGGAAACTGGTGGTTTCTCTGTGTAGATATATGACACGAAGGCTCTGAGCAAAAGTGAAAAGTGAAATAGAGAATATGGAGCAGCGCTGACGCATACTTGAATTTGGAGCTGTTCTTGCTTTGCCAAGGGAGAAGAAGAAGAGGAGGAAGGGTGCTGAGAAGTATATTTTTAATCTTTAATATTTTTAAATTATTCATAATGTTAATTTTTAATAGAACAAAAAATTATTTTAAATTAATTAAAAAAATTAAAGATTAAAATAATTTTTTTTAAAAGATCAATCTGTAAAAAAATGATTAAAAAGGTAATTTAGCCTATATTTATCTATTTAGTGATTTTCACGCATTTTGATAAAAACTCACCTATATAATATTTATTTAAAAATACAAATACATTTTTCTTGTGACAAAATTGTAAAATTATCTAATAAAAGAGTATTAACTTGTGCGTAATATCGATTCAAATATTTGATAAAGACAGAATTTATATGTAGTTTTTTTTTTTGTAAATACTTTTAGTATTGTGTTTTAATCAAAATTGAAGTTCTATTTTGATAATCTATATCACAAAAGTTTACATAAAGGTTGTTGAAGTGAAACTTTTAATTGAAGAACAAGATAAAAAAGACACTTAAAGAAGTGCATCGAAGTTTTTTCTTTTGAGAAGAAAACTTAAAGTAATTCTTTTAGATACTTCTAGTATTGTTTTTCAATTAAAATTAATGTTTTATAATCTGCATAATAAAACCTTGTATTAGAAATTATAACTTCAATTTTAATTAAAGAATAACATAAAAAACAGTTAAAACAATAATCTAAGTTTGTCTATTTGATTTCAGTAAAAAAGAAAAGTCCATTGATAAAAGTAAGTATTTGTTTTCTTTTAACCAAGCTTGGCTTCCGTGTGTTTCTTTAAACCACACCCACATAAAGTATATTATATCAATTGCTTTGTGACGCCTAGGGAAGATTTTCAAAGAAAAATTCAAACTAATATTCTGTAGTCTTCTAGAATTTATATTGACATTCTTCCTTTTGCATTTTGTTTTTGGAAAAGAGAATTTCTGTAAATAACTCTTGGGGACCCAAAAAGGCCTCTTAACTGATGTTCTTGGAATGGAAGATGAGTTGTTGAAAAATTTATTTCTCTTGTTTATTATTAGGAGGACCTATTGCAAGGCTAAAAAAGAGCCTTATCTGTTCCCCGGAAACAAAATCAATAAAGGCTCATACACAAAAAACTTATCAATGTGTTCTAGGCTAACTTAATTAGTGATTTTGGGTTGAAATTCAATTATCTTAAATATTTAAAAGAAATTTTTTTATCATTTATAATAATCATGACAAATTTCAATAAAATTATCTCTTATAAAAAAATAGTGTAAATGTAATCTATAAAATAAACATTTCAATTAACTAACATCCGATTATTCCCATCTGACTAATGATATTAAATTTAAATCTTAATTATGTAATGATATTAAATATTCATAATAAAAAGTTTATGGTCTTTAATAATCTTATTTAATCAAACAGAATTCTACCTATAAAAAATAATTATAACATGGTACGAAAGAAAACATACATCACTTTATAAAGTAAAATAAATCAATGTATAATCTTTAAATATTTATTATAAGCACTTATAAAGTAAAAGCACTAGTTCAATTTTGGGTGGTGGCCTGGCCTAGCTATAGCAGCCTTAACCAGCCAGTCAAAATCTCACCTGCTGCTGCAATATTTTGGCGTGGAGTTTGTGCTCAGAGAACGATGCTTGGAGCTTCTCAAGGGCCTACAACTCTTGACCTTTCTATAACAATCAATCGTGTCGTGTTCCAATTTCATATAATTTTTGTTCTATTTATTTTTTTATGGACATTAAGTAAGTAAGATGTTATTAGATTTTGTATATTCAGTTTTTATAAATAGTTAATGAATATAGATTTTTTACTTGCTAAAGTTGTGCAAAATTTACTAGAAGCATTAGCTTGGTCTTAGTTACATGTATTATTTGTTAAAAGAAACAATTTTATTCGAATCTTATAGAATTATTATTAATAAGAAATTTTTTAATAAATATTTAATATAATTTAAATTTGATTTTAAAATAATTTTGAAGTAGTTGATTAATGTATTTGGTGGTAAATGATATTATTTGAAGACTTAATCTTTGATATTATAAAAAATATTTTTTAATAAAAAATAAATTTAGCTTTTAATTTTGATAAATGATAAGTATTGATTACTTGGTCCCGAAAATTGATAGCATTCATTTTCCATGTCTCTCTAATCTCTATCACTTTCTTCCTTCTTTTTTTTGGAGTAGTATTATTTAACTCTTCCTCTTTTTCTTCTCTTTCTATTATTCTCTTTTTTCTCACCCATTAAATATTACAACGTCAGAGAGGCATTCGTATCATTTTACACCTGCTCAATAAAAAAAACGAACATATTCATATAAATACTTCTACTGCAGATTCAACCTTTCGTTCTCTGACAGTTCTTTCTCCAAACCTACCTTTCTATCTTTTCTTTTTCATCAGAGCATTATTTGATACCCTCTTGAGTCCTCTCTGCAGCAACGCATTTTTCCTCATTCTCTTAAACAATTTAACTTCTCTTCGTTTGATCTGCATAAAATTGCATTAATATAAAAAATGAAGGTATGGCTCATTTCATACTTGTCAATTTTGATTCTTCTTTATTTGCTTATTTCTTTTCTGAAAATGGACAGTTTTCTCCTTTTAACTTTGACTCAAAACTTGAATTCATTGTTGATTCACTATGAGCTTATGCCTTCCTTTTTTTTTTTTTTTCTTTTCTCTTTTCACTTCCTCTGTTTTCTCCTTTTTCCTCCTGATTCAAAGATCTGGGGTACCCTTATATGAATTTTGATATTCCCTTCATCAGAATCCTGGTTTTGGATTTAATTTGAATATGTGTGGCCATATGTGGGATGGTTTAGATCACAACTTTTCCAATATATAATATGCTTTTGGTTGGTAGAAAAATTTTGTTTTCAAGTGTCACTTTTTTTTCTTGTTCAGATATTGTATGTTGTTCTGGTAAATATTCTGTCATTGATTAAGGTTACAAAAGATTTATTAATTTGAATATGGGTTGAAACGGTTTCTAATTTTGCTTACAGAAGTTTGTACTCAAGTTAGATTTGCATGATGACAAGGATAAGCAGAAGGCCTTGAAAACAGTTTCAACTCTTTCAGGTACTAAATAATTTTGCTGTTCACTTTGCTAGTTTCGGTTGTTCCTCCACTCTTTTTTTTTTTTTTAATTTAACCTTCTATTATCTTGGAAAATGAATTATTTAGAATCAATCAAGAAGACAGTAGTAAAGGGCTGCACATCTCTTAAACCGCGGTCATCAGTATTTTTGTCTAAGATACTTTTATATCTAATTTTTTATATTCTGAATGTTCAAATCAGGGGAATGAAAGATAACAAAAAAAGAGAAACTAAAAATGGCCAATTTTTTTTATAAAAGAAATACTAATAATAAGATCTCTATGCGTTCTTAAGTTTCTTATGTATATTTACTTATTCTAATTATTTAATATTAAGTATAATTTTTTTAATGTTTGCGGTATTCTGGAATATAATTTTTTTTTTGGGTCAATTGGGAGCCCCTCGAAAGTAATTTATTTTTTCCCTCAATTAAATCTTACCTCGAAAAACTAAGATGATCCACCCCATTTTGTTTCCCTTGAGGACAAAACATGCTTAATACGAAACATGGGTCTAAAATGACTTGATATTGCGTAATAAGTTATTTTATTTTCTATAGTTGAAACTGATCAACAATGCTCCAATTTTAATTAAGACAAAGGTATGTAATTATGTATACATGTCGATAAATTCTCCAAAGGTTAGAGAATAGAGCTTCTGATATAGCAATGCGAAAAGCAGTTATATATACTTTCATCGAACAATTTACATTATAATTTGCATCTAATATGATTTTTTTAACAGCCAAATAATATATATATTATGATAAAAGCAAGTTAGTTAGCACAAGGAGTGATAGCCAACTAGCTAAGTTAAAATTGTTTTACATAACAAAAAGAACCCAATATACATTTATATTTGTCTCTTCTTTAATTATAACCATTCAACCATTTCCATGCAAACCGTAATGCTTGCCACAGTTGCCTTACCCACCCTTATCTTCATATGTTCCATAATTCCTTTGCACCCCATGATTTACATTAGATTCATTATTCAATTTACCGGATCCAACCCCCACACATAAAGTGAATAATTAAACCCTCGTACCTTTGCTCTGCACCAACACCAAGTCCTATATCTTGCCTCATCAAATATTGCTTTGGTTTGCCACTCTCCTCTGTTAAAAGTCACCTTATTTCTATAAAACCATATTGTCTAGATAAGACTCATCCACATAGATCACCATGCTAATTTTCGGTTCACTCCTCTCAAATTACCAACATGTTGCCAAAAATGTTGTTGATTATTTGCTGCTAATACTTGTTGATCACCCCACCACGTATAGCATTTGTTCCACAAATCATGTGTCCTCCTGCACTCAAAGAATAAATGCATCGCGGATTCCACTTCTAGGCAACATAGATTGCACAAATTTTTTAATCCCACTGGTATGATGTTCCTCTTGCTAAGATTCAGCTTTGTTTGCACACGATATAACTCAGCTTCCACACAAAACCTTTAATGTTTGATGGAACTTTTAGCTTCCACAGTTGGCAAGAAGATTCCTCCTCATTCGAGATATTCCCTGCATGTGGCTGTAGATACATCTCCTTCACTACATACTTCTCTTCTTCCCCTTGATTCCACTTCCAACCATTCTCTTCGTCCCTTGTAAGTGCTCTCACGCCAATGGCTGTCATCATTTACTATATCAACTTATTTTCCCATTGAAAGCATCTTCTTCTTCTCCATTCCAAATTACACCTCCATTCATTCCCTTCTCATCCTCCCACTTCCGAAATACGTCCCTCTTTTGTAACCAAGATAGAAAACAACCTATTAAATTTTCTTAAAAAAACATTCTTGACCTCCCCATGATGTATACCCAAAACTCACGTGTTTCTCATTCCACAAAACTCTCTCCACTCTATTTTGAAACCAACCTCTACTCTCACCCCCCACCCCACATGTGAGTATTAAGTCATTCCACCATTGGGACCCCTCAGAGACAACAATTTCATGGATGAATCTATCTAAATCCTCGATACCATATTTTTCCAACACCATTTTTCTCCAAAGACCCTCATCCTCACTCAATAATCTCCACATCCATTTCCCCAACAAAGTTTTGTTAAATGTTTCTAAATTTTTAATCCCCAACCCCCCATGTCAATGGGTGAAGCAACCAAATCCCATTTAACCCAAGCCATTCCTCACCCTTTGCTATGATTGACATTGATTAAATAAACTCTTCAAGTTGTTTCCTGGCCAAGAGAATTCTTGTTTGATAGTTAGGTTCTGATTGGATTTTGGCATCCTTCACATTTGAAGTTATAGATAATTTCTTCTAAGAAAAATATTTGTTCTGCTTGAGGATTTATGTTTCCAAAGAGAAAAAGTCCTAATTAATAACAAGCTTGTGCAACATCTTAGGAATTGATGCCATAGCCATGGATATGAAAGAGAAGAAATTAACAGTGATAGGAACAGTTGATCCGGTAACTGTGGTGAGCAAATTGCGCAAATACTGGAAGGCAGACATAGTAGCAGTTGGACCAGTGAAGGAACCTGAGAAGAAGGAGGATCCCAAGAAAGCAGAAGCAAAGAAGGAGGGAGAAAAGAAAGAGGAGGGAAAGAAGGAAGAAGGAAAGAAAGAAGAGAAGAAGGAGGATGATAAGAAGAAAGAGCCAGCCCCAGATCCTGTTTTGGAATGGGTCAAGGCTTATAGGGCATATAACCCCTACATGACCACAAACTACTATGCTCCAAGCATGGAAGAGAATCCCAATGCTTGTGTCATTTGTTGAAGGATAAAACTTAGATGTAATTTTATAAGTATATTTGGTGTTTATTTTCGACCAAAATTGAAGTTTATCTCGATAATCTACATGTAAACATCTATTATGTAGATTATTGAAATAAAACTTTAATTTTGATCAAATAACAAGGTTATAAGGAGCCTAAAGATTTGTATGTAAGTTTTGTTCGTTGCTAAATAGTAAGTTGTCCAAACACAAGGGAAGGACATACCTTTTCAATATGGTAATATATTCTATTCTCTTTCACTCCCATATGAGCGATCAGCCAAAAGTAAAGGAACTCCTTGTATATAATATGGTGATGTCTTGTTGAGTTATTACTGAGAGATATTTTCAATGTGTAGAGAAGAAGGAATAAAATTTTGGGGATGTAATTTAAGCATACATTTTTTCCTGTAATATAAAAGTTGTTTTATGATTGTATGTATCACCCACATCCACTAAATTAGTGTAGAGTGTGTGCTTGTTAAAAATATTATTTAAAATAAAATAAGAGGCTATTTTTTGTGGGGTTGGGTTGGGAAGCAGCCCCAACTCCGGATCTACTGGCACATCTTCAACCACTCCAAACCATAAAGAAAATGTCTTTTTTATTTGTTAGTCCGTAGCATTGTCATTTCTTTTTTCTTGTGGGACATGGTGGCTGAAAAGCATAGTACCCCATTATTGAGATTCTTTTTTCATTTCAGAGCTTTGTCTTTATCTGCATTTCGTGTTACATATATAGGTCCAATTAATCTTCATATATCAGGTAGTTGATTGATTGTTACCTTGATCAGAATTAATCACCACATAAGACATAAGATTTATTACCTTTGATGCACGACAATTGTGAGGTTCGATGATTGAAGCGTCATGATCGCTAAGTGCACTGTTAGCTGGTCATAATTGCCATCATCATTGTTTTTCTAATGGTGTTTATAAGATAATTGGCCTTCATCATTCGGTCTTATCTAGTAAGAAATAAATATTAAACTTTTGGTTATCTAAGGTTTGTTTTGTTATATTTTTGTAAATCTATTCATGCTCATGTATTAGATTTGTACTCATTCTCTAATACACTACTTAGTGGAGTATGGTTAAAGTGATTCCATCACCTCGCTCTCAATAACTTTTTGTTTGTCATTCTCTCCAAAAGAAAGAGCAAATAACTTTAACTACCGTTAACTTTAGTTAGGCATAATTTCATCCAAGCTTTGCCAAAAAAAATAATTCATCCAGGCGTTTTATTGGTTCAAGAATTTTTTTAAAAATGCAGTCATTTTTCCTTCATTACATTTATCATATCTATCATTTTTTATTTATTTATTTTCCTTATCTCAAAATGAGATGTACACAATCATCACTACTATTTTCAATCTACCTGGAGACTCTCTTCCGCTGTTTAACTAATTTGCCTTTTATCTGTTTTTTTATTTTGTTTTTCATATGTATTATTTACAATCATAATCAAAATATAGTCATACTAAATATAATTACATAGTAAAAATTTGAACATTAGACAGTTAAACCACGTTGTAGGAGACGGGTCCATTTTAATTGCCTATAAATCAATGCAACACATGCTCCCTTCTGAAATGTTCTCTCAATTATTTTTTTTTTTGCCAATATATAGACAGTACACCCGTGGAGCTAGATTAATTTCTCTTTTTCACCTGGGCTTAGGCCCCTCTTTTTGCACACACAAAAACAATCTCCTTTATTTTCACCTTTGGTGATTTAAACCTTTTCTTTTCATCAAGGCAGTTTATTTTAACCTTAGATATTTAGAAGCTAGTGAAATGAGAATTTAAGACAAGGCAGAATGTCTGATACATCAATTTAAGGAGATAAATAACTTTTTTTAAAAGCAAGGACATTTAAAAACTATGCAACTAAGTAGAAAGAAAGACAAACAATAATGTAAATAAGTAGAAAAATGGGTGCTAAAATTTCATTCATATAGATAGAAAAATTGGCAGAAAGAAACCATTTAAGTAGGCAACAAAATAAGTGAAAAATGATGTTAATAAACAAAAATGGGTTGTGTAATGAACTATAAATTTTCATACATATAGAAAGTAATAAAATATACATAAATAATTTTAAAGTATTTTTTGTTTAACATAATATTATTTACTATATTATATAATATAATATATGTTTAATTACTCATTTATCTTTTGTAAATAATAATATATATGGAGAGTAATAAAATATACGTAAATAATTTTAAAGTATTTTTTCTTGTCTATAATTTTTTATTTGTATATTTAAACATAATATTATTTATTATATTAAGGAATATAATATAATTTTAATTACTCGTTTAGTTTTTTCTGATAAATTACCCATTTTGCTTTTATAGTTACAATTTTTTTCTTTTTAATCCAAATACTTAAAAACATTTCTTTTTATAGTTCTTACACGTGATTATTCCCTTTTAGTATGGCATTAATCCCTTTCAGTCTTTAATTTTCAACCCAACTATAATATATTGGGGAATATTCGATTAATAAAAATTCAATGGGCCAATTTAAGAAATAAAATCATAAAAAAAGAAAACAAAAATAGTTAGGAATAGCTAAAAGGAAAGATTTTTAAGTATAGGAATTAAAAGGAAAAGATTTTGTAATTATAGGTATCAAGTGAGTTATTCAACCCAACTATAATATATTTGTGAATATTCGATTAATGAAAATCCAAAGGGTCAATTTAAGAAATAAAATCATAAAAAAGAAAACAAAAATAGTTATGAATTTCTAAAATTTAATAAATATTAGAAATGCTATTATAAATTAGAAACAATGTCAATACTTATGAATTTTCTTTGAAATTTTGTATGATTTGAGAAAATTATCACCACGATAAGTTCATTCATGCTTACTTTCTAGTTACAAATTTGAGTACTTATCTTCTTTTTTATGACTTAAGATGCTTGTTTAACCCTTTTTAGAGTTGTTATTAGGTTAATTAGGTTTTTCTATTTTGTTTTCCACTTTAAGTTAATATCTACGGTTTTTCATTGTTTTTGTAGGATTGGATAGCATAGAATCAAGTCCATATTGAAAGCCTTGTTTTTTCTTTTTCCCGTTAGCGCAACTTGATTGTTGTTCAGTGTTATCTTAAACGATAAAATATCCTAATATTTATCTGATAAAATAACGACAAAAAAATATTATGTAAAAAGTTTTTTAGTTTTTGAAAGCAACATTTTTTCTTAGAGTTAAATTGGAAAAAAAAGTTAGTTACTAATTGACAACTTTTTTTTAAAGGCACTCGTTGATAACTTGTACGAGAATAAAGGGAGTATTTATTATATTAAAATTAAAAAAACACAGCAACTGATGAAGGTATTCTTTTAAATTTGTATTTCAAAATATTTAATACTTTGGCATTGTATATTTTCTGATACACGATTATCAAATAGAATATTCAAACTCTTTATCATTCTAATAAACATTAATTAAAAGTATGTTTAAACTTCTTTTCTTCCTTTTTAAAGAACGATAATGGAAAATTGAAGCCAACTGATGAAAAACAAAACGTAAGAACTAGAAGAACATTCAACAGAGTAACAAAACTTATATGGTTTCCTATTTCTTACGACTATTGATGACTTCATTTTTTTTAATCAATCAAGGTCACCGATGATGGTCGGTGAGTGAGTGATATATTAATCTTCGTCAACTTACGCATATATATATAAAGTTCCAACTGGTCAGAAGAAATGAAGAAGGCTTATCCAAAAATAGAAAACTGAATATCAGAAACATTTTTGGGGTTGAGGAGAAGGAAGAGTAGGGGGCATAAACCATCAAGCAAAGTTCAAAACGATAAAAACAATTAATATTAACCAAAAGAAAAAAGGCAGGAATGATAAGAACAATAAACAGTAGCAGCATGAATGAAAATCATGCAAAGAAAGTGTGAGTATTGATTGTTATACAAGTTTTCTGCTTCAAAATTCAAACTGGATTTATGTTTTTGTCGGGGTTTTTTCTTTTTGGTTTAAATCAAGGAACACGCCAATGCATATGTCAAAAAAGCATATGTTGTCTCTGTTGAAAATACGTGCAAGATATAAATGCAACTAACTTACATATATAAACGTCAAGGAACAAACACAAACACGTAGGATTCTTATCCTTATATATAAGGACGGTGTTTCCAATCGCAGTGCCTGTACCCCTACAGAATTGGTGAAAAGATTTCAGAACTTTTACTCCTTGATGCTTCTAATTACTGTAATTAATTAGAACATGGATCAACGTTGAAAATTTTTTGTTGACTCAAAGTCAATGTACATATTAAGCGTCAACATACATTTATGGTTGTGTTGCACAACATACAACATATATGAATTGTCGGTGATATATCTCATCTCTCAAATACAACTTTGCCTCATCTTTTTTCTTCTTCTTTGTTTTAACCACCACACAATCAGAGTCTTTGATTTCAAGTGTACGACCTCGAGATATTTCTATCAGATTTAATTTTTTTGGTGGATTATGAAACTTATTATTACTTAATTACACTTAAAATTTGAGGATTAAACCTAATTTTTTTTCCACAAATTCAACATGTCAATTGAATTATATATATTCATTGAAAATATATAAATTAATAAGATTTGTTTTACAGAATTTCTTTTTTGTTAATCATACAAAAATGTAAAGTATTTATTAATTTTGTGATTAAATTTTCAAAAAATATGACAAGGTAACTATTTTTAGCAAAATCTTCATTATCAACAAGTTTTTTCATTAACATTAATATTCTAATCTATGACCTTATAAATTCTGAACTTAAATTGAACCAGCAACATTTAAGTGTAAAAAGTTGTATGTGATTAATTAATCTGAACTCATGATAATTATTATTTTTAATGTAAATATTCTAAAAAGTTAATTAAATTATTCATAGGTGTGAACGACATGCAATTTATAACTAAAACACTTATGAAAGAAACTCTTTACACCATATATAGTGTGAAAATGAACATGCAGTTGCAGTGACAATCCTTGTATAAAGTTTGAAGACGGTGTAAATGAACACCTCAGTTTCTTAAATTAACCGTGCGCATGTGAGGGGCATGCATAAACGAAGTCAAGAGACAACTACTAATAATTTGGTTTTTTCTTTTAAACTGGCGATTGACTAAACCTAAAAAGCATTAATGGAATAGATTAATATATAGTAATGCATGGTTGGGTCAACGACATGCTTTGGGTCAGAAATCTTTGCCCTCAATTCACTTCCCCACTACCTGCGATCGATGTTCTTACTTATGGTGTCCGTCCACATCGCTAAGCTAGTCGATGCCAGCTATATGGACAAATGGTTCAAATTCAAAATACATTTTTTTAGATCCTCACGCTACGTTGGTTCAAAGAAATTAAACATGGAGAGAAAAAAGGAGAAAAGATTAATTTTCTTATTTAATTTGGCCAACGGGGAGTGAAGGAAATGAAAAGTGAGAAAATGACCCCTCTTGTTTTTTAGGTGTTTAAATGATCCTCTTATTTAATTAACAGGGGAAGTAGAGGAGGAAAATGCATGATATATAGATATTCTTAAATAAAATTTGTGAATAAAAAAATGCTTAAATTGGTCGGTAATAAAATTTGTGGATAAAATTAGTCCTTATATGAAATGGATTTGTTACGTGTTTCTCTATATCAGTTTCTGATAGTGTTTTTGGAATTTTCAATTGGAATATTGCATTTCAAGACTGTAATTAATGTAGTTGTATTGTTGTTTCACGAAATAGACTTTCTACATCAATACTTAATAGTCATCATAAACAATATATAAAATTAGTTTCTTCATTAAATATGTTGTAGAAATAATGGATATAGACATTGATTCTAGCCATACATTCTAAATCGCTTACAGAAAAAATTAGAATGTAAAAATCTACTACTAAAAATCTTTTTTGTACTATTAAATAGAAAATAAAAGTCATCAATAAACTACAAGTTTTAAACCAAGTATTTATTGAATATATATGATGAAAACTTACAAAGTAGAAAATTTTAAAAACAAAATAACTAACATTCTTTTTTTGCAAAATGAATAATTAATACTATAAAAACTGGTTAAAAGCTAAAAAAATCAATTGAAAGCTAAAAGTTGTTAAATTAATTTATTGAATTATAAGTGTTTAATAAAATTATATGTTGAGGGATATAATAAATGTAAAATGATAGAAATATATATGTTTATACTACATTTTTATATTATTTTATATTGGTAAAAATATATTTGGATGTATTTATAATTTTAATTTTAAACTCTTGTAATTTTCTTATTTATAAAACAATAGTTTTAATTGAATGTTTTAGTTTCAGTTATGTTTTTTTTTTCATATTGTATATTCTGCTATCGATCTTATATTATATCTTAAAATATTTCTAATAAAATTTAAAATAAAATAAAAATAATATATATGGTTAAAATAAATAATTAATATAAAATATCTAAAAAATAATGTTAAATGTTGGTTGTTATGCAGTTGAAGAAAGAAAATGCTGGAAAAAAAAATAAGGAGGGAGAGAAAGGAAAGGTCGTTTAATTTCATCCTTTCTTGTAACTTTTAAGTATGTGAATATCTCTTTCTTTACGAATAAGTTTGTTTAAACTCATAAAAAAAATATTTAAAAAATAGTTCAAATATATATGTATTTTTAAGAATAAAATAAAATACATATAAATTTTTTTATTTTATTAAAAAATTCTTAAAACACATGTACTTTAAACAAACGGGTTCATTTTTGTTTACCTTTCTTATAATACTTTTTTCTTTTTTTCTGTGAACTGACTCAAGTCTTTGAAACCTTCAATGATGTTTTTTTTAGTGATCTGGCTTGTTAATTACTCATTTTTATCTCAAATATAAGATTATTTTAATTTTTTATATTAAGATCATTTTCTAATTTTTAAATATATTAATTATTTTTTCTATACATTCTTACTTAATTTTTCTTTTTTCAAATATTAATGAAAAATAATTAAATGAATAACAAGATAACAAAATATAATTTAAAAATAGCAATACAAACAATTAATATATTTAATGTAATTAATTATTTTTCTTAAAAGATGTAAATTATTTATAATAATCTTATAATTAGAAAATAAAAAATAATTAATTTTCGATATTTTTGTTTTATTATGTTGTGTGATAGACAAAAGAGAAGATATACAATGTAAATCATATTTATTTTGCTTCTTTCTTTATTATCATTACCTTATTTTATTTTATTTAAATTTGCATTGCACAGGTATATGTTATTTAAACTATAAGGTCAATACTAAAAAGGCGTAATTGATAGAGTAAAGTGGGAGAGTGTTATAAATTCCAATTATCTATAAGGTCAATAATAAAAAAAAAACTTTTTTTGGGATAACATTGTTATATTCAATTATCTAGACGCGTTAGAGTTTGTCCCATAGACTGTACCATTCCATTGGGTCCATTACCAATAATTACTTGTTAATCATTCCTTTAACACTACTTAGTCAAACTTATTGAGTCAACATTCCTAACTCATCACCCAGGCGACCATGTGATAAATTATTCGTACTAATTCATTTAGATATTGGTCGGTCTAATTTAATTTTTACTTTCTTCTTTTTATAAAAAAATGTATTAAAGATAGTTTTATAAAATTTAAAAATAGAGTGATTTTAAATACAAATTTTTAAAAAGTACTTACAAATAAGTTGATTTGAAGAACTTTATTTTATTTTTTCTTTTCTATTCCAAAATTTAAGATTATTAAAAATGCTATGCAATAAAATTTAAACTTAAAAATAATTTTCAATTAAAATTATGAAATTAAAAAATAAATGTAAATTTAAATTAACATTGGTTTTTAAGGTTAATTTTAAACAACTAAAAGTTAAAAATGTTATTGACAAGAAAAAATTTAGTACGTATTTACTTTAATTTGTTTTGAGAAAACAATAACTTTTTTGAAGAACTTAGTGATTTTTTTTAAAAAAATAAGATATTGTTTTCTTAAAACAAAAAAAAAAAATCTTCTAAACATACACTCAATTCACTTTTCATATTTTCAATTTTAACTATAAATATTAGTTACCGAAAAAATTCGTTAATACTTTACACTTACGTACGTAGAAGATAACTAAAAATAAATTAAACTCCCATGGACAAGATTAGTATTGTGTAACAGTTGGACAAATTAAAGACACTCAAGTTCATGTTAGTTACAACACTTATCCATTAATCACAAAATTTTGATATTTTTACATTTATTTTCTTTTGCATCTGTTATTCCCTCGTACATATTTTCTCTCCATCTATTTGTCACTCTCAGTCTCTTTTAATCACATAATCCCTCTTATTTTCGCCTTGTATTTTTTTTTTTTTTTCCTTTGTACTCATTTCACACTCCACCCATGACGGGGAACATTACCCTATGATATATAATCATGAAAGGGATACGTTGCACAATCTCCCAATAGCCAAGGGGCTGATCAACTGAGTCACGTTTCATTTCAAACGAACCTTCTATTCTGCTGCATATATATAATTGACCTAGATATTTAATTAGTTTGTTATACATATGTGAGTATGTGACCATACATTCTTAATCTAGATTCAAAGGTAAGTAGGTAACCAAGGATTAAGAGTCTCAAGTTTCGAGACAGCTGGGATACCACCACATTAAGTAGTAGACCTGGGATCAATTCCTATTATTAATAATTCACGTAATATATAAATTATTAGTGCATGTTGCTAACAGTGTGAAAGATCACTGTCAAGGAACAGGAAATGTTAATAAACATGTCCCAGACGACAAGAAAAGTTCCCAATTAAACAAGTCAATTCCAAGAAAATCTGAACAGTTGGATATACTCAGATTTTGTTTGCCACTTTAGCCCCAGCTATGAGTTATCAACTTTGGTTTCAGAGACAAGGATTGGAATTTGGATATGCAATTCATTGGAAACGCAGAATGTGTCCATAGTGTGTGGGTCACTGTGTCCCCTTCTCATGGTGGAGAAAGACCTGAAAAGTTAACACTCAATGGACCTTTCCTTGCACATAAACCCGACCAAAGGAAAGAACAGGATCCAACAACTTATAAACCCCACTACACTAAAATTTGGAAAAAGCCATGCTCGCCAGGGATATTTGTTGATCGAGCACCGCATGCAATCACACGTTGTAGAACAACAAAGAATCTAGATTGCAACAAAAGCATAAAACTTGTTTTCAAGATCCATCATGTACATATATACCTTAATCTAGACAAAAGATTTTATTAGATACAGGGGATAATTGGACTGGATTGTTTCTCAAAATAAGCATTTGATTTTAAGAAGAAAGAAAATGGAGGTATCGCTTATGTAGAAGGTTAGTAAAGCTAGTGTTGGGCTACCTTCACTAATTAATATTAAAAATCAATTAAAAACCACTTATTTTAGAACCGGTAAGTAATTTTATTTTTCAAATATAGTTGTCCTCAAATATTATTTTTTGGTTTTAACTTCTCATTAGTATATAACTATAATAATTCACATCAAATACAATTTATTTTAATAAAAAATACAAATTTGAAATTGGCGTGTAGTATGAATCAACGAGCTAGTGGTATATATAATGAGTCGTAGTGCATTCAATAAGAGTATATAAGTTGTTAATTATCATACTTTAATATTTTTTGGGAGAACATTATTGGATTGGATGAGTAGATATGGACATTGAAAATAAGACACTTAGGACCCTTTCACATCATATTATCATACTCCCCGCGAAGGCACGAAAGAAGAACAATATTGAGTTTTCCATATATTATTTATCATCAAGAACCGAATCTTAAAGATGTGCTCCATGTCACACTCCACAGAACTAGTGAAGCCGGCCAAGCATATATATATGCAGCATGCGGTCACAAAAAATTGCGAACTTGAATCAAACAACCAACCTTCAATTATATATCGAATTAACCTTCTTCTTCTTCTTATTTTGTTAACATGTGTTGTAAAAAAGAATATGATTCCATTTTAGTTAATTATTAATAGTTTCTATTTTGAATTTTTAATATATTTTCCCCTGAGAATTTGAACATGTGAAAACAATATATTAGATAGATAACCAATCACAATAATTTTTTAATTAACTGACTCACTAAGCAATCACATGCATTAATAATCCCATCTAAATTATTGATACAATCCTTATGTACTTTTAGATGATCACACACATATATAAAAAAAATTAACTCAATTAATTAAACAAGATGTTAAATATTATAATTTTTTTGATATTTTCTTCAATTTTTATCAAAAAAAATATATGGTGTCATATATTAATTGGGTCAATAATTTATAATAGAATTGTTTAATCTCATTTTTGTTTGAGTAAGCTAGGCAACCCAATATAAAATAGCTAAAATAAAGCCATTTTTTTCCATTCATGTATTAATTACTTCAGTTGCACAAATAGTTGCAGTCACACCCTAGCTACTTGACTGTTAGCCGTTTGTAAATAGGACAACCTACACACAAAATATCATAAGCAGCAAGCACACTCTAGACACTAGGTATAAATAAACCCTATTAGCTAAAGAAAAACAAAACCACATCTAGCTAGACTAATTAATTTCAAATGCATGCAGACTCGAACAACATCATTATTATTCTTGAAAGATATAAAGGCTCGTGCAGAACCCTGATTCAATTAATCAAGTAGCTCCAATAAGTGGTGACGTAGGAATAGGCGAGTGAGGAGACATAACACTCTCCTCAAACATCCTTGAAGAAAAACTGAGCCTAAGATTCGGTTGCCAACGTTTGAATCCCACAGGTTTCTTAGTTTCTTTACCCACGAATGCACGAATCCTGTTGAGTGCAACATCCACAGTTTCATCATCCATGTTGGCAAAGCAAACCCTAAACCAACCAGGCTCAGAACAATTGAAGGAAGAGCCTGGTGAAACATTGAGCTTCACCTCATGAATAATCACACGCCATAGCTTCAACTCAGCTTCAAACGTTGGTTCCTCCAACAAACACTTCAGGTTCATCCAGCAGAAAAGTCCAGCATTGCTTGGGAATCGAGTAATGTTAACCTCTTCAAGCCCCTTCATGAACTTGTCATGCCTTTGTTCCAACCTCCTCGAATTCTCCGAAAGAAACCTAGTTACAAACTTTTCATCCGAGAGCATTGATGCCAACATGTGTTGAGTTTGCGTAGAGACTAATCCGAAACTCGACATTTTCCTTCCACAATTCACCACTTCATCGTTGAATGAATAAACTATGCCAACTCTGAAGCCAGGGTATCCCATATCCTTAGACAAACTATAAATCACATGAATTAGGTCACGTTTGCAATGTTTCATTTCTTGAATCACTTCAGCAACGCTCACATAACTAGGGGAGCTGAAAACAGTGGCAGCATAGATTTCATCACAAACCAAGTGAATGTTTTTCTCGTTGATGAAGCTCACTAGGCTCTTCAACGTGTCCTTGTCTAATGTTGTGCCCAAAGGGTTAGAAGGGTTTGTTATGATCAACCCCTTCACGTTGATGTTGTCCTCTTTGGCTTTTTTATAAGCTACTTCAAGAGCTTCTCTTGTTATCTTGAAGTTGTTGGAGCTATCACAGTGGACAGGGATTAATTGCACCCCAGTTCTCCAACACAAGTCACGGACGAATCTGTAGTAAAATATGAAAATTAGTATATCAGTCGTTTTCATTCTGTCAAAAGCATTGATGTCATTCTTTGTGTTGTGTAATGGTAGAGGCTTGCGTGATCAAACATTGATATGACGTTATTAATCAATTAATTTTGCCTCCTCTTAATCGTGTTATAACTTTTTATAATATGAATCTAATCACCCAATCAATAGTTTAATTCTGCTTTGACCGATCGGTCATTGTGTATATATAATGTGTATTGTGGTCCATACGCATTAAGTGGATAGGTGGACAAAGAATTATAATTAAGGGTCTTGAATAAAATTTTATATAGTTATTTTCAATGAAAAATACAGTTTTTTAGAACATTCTAATTGTAAAATTAAATATATCAATGCAGAAATCAATTTCTAAAATGAAAAGAAAATTGTGTTTAGTACAACAGCAAATTCTTTGAAAAATACTATAGGATTATTTCCTTGAAAAATACAGGAATCAATTGTGTTTTTGTAAAATTAAATTTTTCTCAAAATTTGTTAATTAATGTCAAGATATCTGACAGAAAAAGAAATTCCAAAGATAGAGCTGCATGTGTGCGTAACTATAGGATTGTGCTGACGTTCCTTTTGGAATATGAGGTGACCGTACACACATTTTCATGGTTTCAAATTTTAAGGTCAATATATAGTTACCATCAACTTAGCTTGTATGATGGAGTGTATAATTTGGATTTAACATATGAACAAGAATACCATACGCTTGTGTTGACAAATAACACTGTAGCAGTTAAATTATTATCCCATGCTTGTTGACAAATAAGCTTGTGTTGACAAATTAATAACCCTGTAGCAGTTATATTAATTAAAAATATTTATAATAACTCTAAACTAGAAGATTATGAGAGAAGTTGCAAGAAGCTACATTACATATATATCTCAATACAATGTTTCATTCGTTTAGAAACAACTTTTTGCAAAAGTTTTTCAAATTAAAATAAATATAGCATGTTAAGACATTGAATTCTACCTTAATTCAAAACAAAAATATAATTATACGGCTTTATAAATGCGTGCTTTCCTTTTTCCACTTTTAACGTGTGATGGGTGAGTACTACAGTGACATACATTGAATGAACACAAGTATAATGGAAAAGAAGGTACATACCCTGGATAAAATGGGGTAGGAATCATAAAAGCATCTCCAGGATCAGCCAAGCAGAACATGATTAGTTCATTTGCCCCTGTTGCCCCTCCACTCATCAATATACGGTCTGCATCAAATTTGACCCTACCTCCTCTCACTTTTGACATAAAATTTGCCATTGCCTGAATTTTTTTTAAAAAAAAACAGAAACATTACTTATTAACAACACAGCACAACACGCGCTTACTGGTTATAAATCCTTTTATATATAACATATTTCTTTTAATTTGTTTACTTATATTAAATAGAGAATATTGAATAGCTATTTTATATATTTAAGATATTTAGTACATGTATTTTTATTAATATTTATTTTTATATAGTGATATGATAAATATTGAAAGAAAATATAAAGAGAGAAAATAAAACGAAAATTTCACGTGAGGTGAAAGTTTTACGTGAGATGATTATTCTCTTTTAAGAGGAGTACGTAATATATTTTTCGTGACATATATACTGTTTTAATTTTTATCCATTAAGATTTATTAAAAACTATAAAATAATGAGTGAATATTAAATAAAGAGTGAGACTAACATAAGTTTTTTTATTTCTAATAAATTTTTATGGTATGTACCAAATTAGAGTATGTTAAAATTAAATATATGTTGATATATAGTTGTTAGAATTTTTCTTCTTTAACTTATGTTTTTCTGTTGCTTACATTTGTGAACTCTCGCAACCCATGATAGTCCTGAAAGTTAGCAATATTTCTGAACTGATGCACTCCTTCAGGAGTGCAAATGGAAGTCTTGGGATTATTTCTTATCCACTCTTCAATCAGATCAAAGCAGAGCTGGAAAAGAAAGAAAAAATGAACACCCCCATATGAGTCAACTTATTATAATATCAGAAAACTGCATTTCATCTTTGGCTACAACAATATTTGCTAGCTCACACACATACCTGATTTTCAGCAAGACCCATCTGGATAACACCTTGAGGATTTTTTTTAGGGTGAAATGGGTTTCTATCATATGCCTTCAACCCATCAAAATATGGAGAATTCTCTCCATGTTTGTCATTGTTGGCAATCTTGGACAGAAGCTGTTGGTTCTGCATGTTTAATATTAGTTTCTCCGGAAGGTATATATATTTATATGATCACTCTAGTTTGAGTTGCAAAAGCTGTGGATTGTGCTTGCTAGGATAGCAAATTAACAAGTGCTGATGAGGAAATGGGAGAGAATATTGGCTCATATTTATAGGCAGAGGTTGAGGGTGTATCGTAGAAGATAAAAGATGACGAGGAAGAAAAATCTATTTCGAACTTCAATACTAACAAAGACTGAAGAAAAAATAAGTTAATAATGGATTTGTGTTGGTCAAATGCTAATTAATTCCGTGCGTTCTTATCATTTCATTCATTAGCTCATCACGTGTGAAAAGACCTATACGATCGACCACAAGTCACAATTAAATCCACTGTCAACTCTTTTTTTCTTTTTAAAAAATATTTTTATTCTCGGTTTAGTTGTTTAAATTAATGACTTTAGTTTTTTTATTTTTTAATCGAGAAATTTATTTTTTATTTTTAATTGAAATATTTGGTCTCTTATTTTTAAAAATTTATAATTTTAACCTCTACAATCTATTTCAAACATTTACTATATACTTTTTAATACTTTTTATAAATTAAGTTTAACAATAATTAAATAATTATATATATATATATACACGTATATCAGTCAATATTATGAAATTTTGAAATTGATAGATTTAAAAAAATAGAAAATGAAATGTTTCAATAAAATATGAAAGGATTAAGGTTTTTTATTTTTTAAAAGTAAATTATAAAATATTTTAATTAAAAAACAAAAAAACTAAGATTACAGATTTTAAAAAAATAGATAAATGAAAATTATATTTTAATCATTTAAAAGTTTCACTTGAAAGAAGATATATTAGACACATTTTATATTTAAACTTTTATTGGATCTTATGATTTGTATTAGACTTAAAGCCTTTTTTATTAATTTATCTGACTTTTAATATTTTTTTATCTTATATTTGAGTCTTTATTAATAGCCTTGATAGCCTTTACGTCAGTATTTTATCTTATATTTGAGTCTTTCCTCATAGGCCTTGATAACCTTTAGGTGAGTATAGTAAGCTAAATATTGATCGTGCAAATTTTTATTCAGTTTAACATTGTGAGAGAAAAACTCTATTTATTTCTTATAGGAACTATTCTTAGTTTTTATTTTTAAATTTCTTATCTGAGAGTGACGAATTTTCATCTTAATTTATTAATTCATTTGAATTCTGACATTATTTTATCATTTATTATCTTAATCCATATTTTTTCTTAAAAAATTAGCTAAAAAAATCAAGGGTTCGATGCTGAATTTTTTATCAATAAAAAAACTCTTATCATTTGATACCAGAGCTACATTTTCAGCATCAAGTTGTTTAGGATAATGCGATAATTGTTCTAGCATTGGAGCTTAATTTTGTTGCGATCTCGATTCGTGAATTTTCGGTTCAGGCGAGTGACGTTGCAAATCTGATCGGTGCAGAACTGAGCTTGCGCCAAGTGTTGATGCTGGTTACGTGAATTGGATGTCAAATTCTAACTTGTTTGTTCTTCGGTGGATCCAATCCTAGCCTGCTTGTGTGCGTGTTGCTGTTTTTGGTGCTGTGCGTCAATTTCCTTTGCAAATTCGTGAGTCTTCTTTCAATTAATCCTTTTTTTGTGCGTGCCTTTGATCTGTTTGAGTCAATTTTCTTTGCTTTGTCACTTACTGTCACATCTTTTTTTGCAAACTTTAGTCTCGTGTTTGTTTGTTTTAAATTGAGTCAAATTCTGCACTATATGTTCTTGAATGTTCTTCTTAATTTGTTCTTGAGAGTTGTGGCAAATTCTTTATTTTGATCCATAAAACTTTTGGTTTAAGTAAACCTAGATGCTGTTTTTTTAAATATTAAAAAGTTTGAGGACTTAGTAGCAATAGAAAAGTACTAAAAGGTAAAAACAGAAAGTGTTATGACAAAAGTAAAAAGAAATAGTGGCCAAATTACAAATATGAAACGTTTTGGGGGCCAAAATGCAATTTAAAAATACCATTGGATAAAAGAAAAACCTGCTCAATACAAATTCATTTTACACCATTGCTTAATTCTTTCATTTTTATATACTTTTGTGTCATTTTATCTCTCTTGAATATATTAGTTCTTATATAGTTGAATACTAAATTCTAGGTTTCTTAGTTTGCTCTTACCCTTGTTTTCTAATCTTATCTTTTCTTAGCATTTTAATTTGAGCTTCATTTCATTTCTTTTTTACTTTTATTGTTTGTCTTTAAAATGTATATTGATTTTGTCTTTAAGTTGTCTCTTTCTTTAGAATCTTAAGTTGAGCTTAGATTAGTTACATATTTTACTTTGAATACAAATTCTTAATTAGTGATTGAGAGAACTTCTTAAGAACTAAAAAACTAAAAAAGAGGTTGAGTGAAAAAAGGATAAGTGCGCTTATAATATAAAAAGTCTTAAAAAAGACATATACAAGTGAATATTTGAGTGAAATATTAAATTGAGTGGTGAAGTCCATGATTTTATTATATTTGTGTTAATCACTCTCTTGTAGGTGTGGCTTCATCAAGTAAAAAAAATCTAACAAGAATTTTTTTTAGAGAATACATAGAATTCAAAGTAATATTGAAAGGTTGGACAGAATGTGAAAGGGAGGAGATTGAGCCAAAAAAAAAGAGCATGGAGAAAAGAAGCAAAAGAAACACAAAAAGAGAAAGTTAGGGAGCATAAGAATATGAAGGAAATGAATTATGAAGAGAGTATTAAGAGAAATAGTCATAAGGAGAGACATGAGAGAAGTAGAAACAAATAGAGAAAGATAGAGGCAATAAGTGGTATGACAAGCAATAACTCTAAAATTTAGATTTAATTGATAGTAAATTTTGATTAAGAATGATTAGAATTTCACTATTTTATTGTTGTTTTTGATAGAATAATAGGAATTTTAATATCATTTTGATACTTGACCTATCGAATTCAAAAGAAAGAAATTATAAGAGCTTTGGAAGAAAAATAGATGAAAAAACGTGAAAAAAATTAAAAATTGGGATAATTCACTTAACACATTAGACAAATCTAATGTGTCAACTCGCTCAGCAGTCAGCATAAACTTAACGTGAAGAAACATAAAGACACACTTAACGTGAATCTCGTGTTCAACATGTCATTATACCTGCTAAGCCCAAAAGGGTGCGTTTGACGCGAGTTCGCGTGAATTTTAAACTATCTTAAGCTTATAAAATAATTAGAAAACAAAGGAGAAAAATACACCGATACTCAAAACTTTCTGTTGGATACACCCAAAGTCTGAGCATCTTTAATACGAGAGACCCTTTTTCTATAAAAATTCTTTCCTTCTCTTCCTTTATCCATCACTTTTCTTCTTCTATCTCTATCAACTTATAAAATGTAAAGCCTCTGATAATAATGAGAGACTAAATAGCATTGTTAGGAGTCTGACAAAATAAACTCTTGTAATGTAACTCTTTTTTACTATCTATTTAATGTAATTTCAATTTTATTGTTCCTTTTTATGATTTATTGTTATTAATTATATAGCCTGATCACCCATGTTCATACACCGATTTAGGAAATAATGCATTGAAGTTGATTATTTTCTAGAGAATTGGAAAATAACACCTAAATTAAATCTTGTCCATGAAAAGAGTGACGTTTGTTTAGTCTATTTTATGTATATTTAATCTTAATGTGATATTTAATCTTAACGTGATTTATTATTTTACCTTTGCAAATGAATTTAAGAAAAAAATAAATAAATTAGATTCTTCGTATAGAAAATTAAAGAAAGAGTGTGTTTTTGGGCTAAAAACTAGGATAACATTAGATAAAAAAATTATTAACATTATATCATGAATAATTTTGACATCTTAAGCTCTAACAAATTCACATTTTGAATTTATTTTTCACATTCCAAAATAATAATTAGAGAGAATTTACTTAATTTAATTCTTGCATAGATAATGAAGTTTAGTTTGCAGAAAAAAGTTTTAAATATATCATTGTCGGTGAACCCCTATTAAGCGAATCTACTGAGTCAAATTAAACATAACTGCATGACTAAGTTAATTAATATTTGGTATTTTTTTTAATTCTTAATTATTCTTTTCTGACTTTAATGTTTAGTTGGATGGTTCAGTCATATATTGACTTGATCATCCGTGTTTCTCGGTGGATATAACATGCATATAATTATTACTCGTCATGAAAAATTTTAAAGCAAAAATTAATATGTAAACGAAAATGAAATGAAAATTAATTTCGTTGAATATAAATATTCGTCTCTAACTTACTTGTAAGCCTCAATTATGTAATTTATATAAAAAATATTAATTTACTTTAGAATAAAAATGTCTTAAATTTATATTTTTTTCAAAATTATCGTGTCATTGATAACCATTTTCTCTTTTTTATGAAGTATTTGTTTGTCATTAACTACTCTTTTAATTATAAATGTTTTAGTCTAAAAACATTTAATGCAGAAAATATTATTAATTGGGTCTTACTATAAAAAACATCAAATACTATTTTAATTTGAATCTTATAATAGAACAGAGAGATTAATTTTAATTTGAGTCTTATATATAGAACAAGAGATGAGAAGATCAGAATATATAATCGGAGACATATTAATTCCTTATACGTTTTATTGTGTTTAATTATGTTGAAAAAATAATTCTTTATATGACTAATTATTTTCAAATATAGGAAGATAGGCACTGACTTGAAAAAAAGAATACTTGGCCGGTATTAGACTCTACTGTGAAAATAGTTAAGTGAAGCCTAATTATGGCACGTGCGTATCGAAGCACATTAAGTTATGTTATAGACAATTAATAGAAAGTTTGAAAGGGTCCAAACTCCAAATGGCCCTAGGGCTTGTGGGACGGCAACAACGTATCAAGCTTTGGCCCCCACACCTTTTACAAGTTCCTATTTTCAAATTGTTACTAGAGAATGTAAGGCCAGCTTAATTTGCCATGTATAGTAAACAATGACTATGAGACTAATTAATATGGGGTAGGGTTCCAATTTTCATGGGGAAAATGTCGAAACATTTTTTGGACGTGGATCACATGTAGCATATATAGAATGCAAGCTTCTACGAGGAACCGTACTTGAATGAAACTTTGAGAGCATGCATTAATCTTGGCTCAGCTAGCTAGGGTCGTCAGGATTCTCACGCGTAATTTGATCATCGCTCTTTTGAAAATAGAAGCCATGAGAAACATGAGTTTTTCACCAAATTGGCTTATAAGTTATTTTCGTTTAGACACTGCCTCTTTTTTTCATCTCTAGGACCAGATGACCAGATCAACGCAGGCACCAAAACTAACAACACCCTTTAATTTAATTTCCAGCGCAATTATCTCCTGAGCTAGAAAATTTATTATCTCATGCTAGAAAATTGAAACTCCATATGCATTATTTGGTTCCAATTCCATTTTTCTTAATTAGAAAATATAAGGTTGAATCAGTGATTAGAAAAAGAGAGGAACACAAGTTATAGATTTGAATTCTTTCAATTAAAATTTCTAATTAAATCTAATAATAAATTAATATTTATCGATAAAAGAAATTATATTTTTGTTTGCAATTTTTTTTTATGCATGAATGCATCTTGTTTCTTCTACACATGTGTGCTGCTTGCTAATTCTTTTTTAATATTGTTTATACTTTATACATTTGCTCAGAGCCTTCCACATGGCCTTGCTAGTTAATAAATGTTAGTTAATTTCTGTCCTTTACATTGCATGTTACATACATACTCACTCACGTCACGCCTGCATATATGCACATGTATGTAGAAGAGGGAGAGTATAACCATTTCTTATCATATATAATGAAGTATTAATATTAAAAAAAATTAATTTTAACTTTACGAATTAAAAAAGAATTAAAATATAAATTATTATAAAAAAATAAAAAAATCAATTTTTTAATTATAAGAATTAAAATATAAATTATAAAAAATAAAAAAAAAATTACTTTAAATATATAAAAATAAAAATATTAAAATTATAGAAACTAAATAAATAATTTAACCATAACGAGTTTTATCCTGCTGGCGCATAACAAGTTTAGTACTTCCACTTGTTAGTGGTGTAATATAATATAATTGGCCACCTTGTATTATATATGAGGTTTTATGAGACATCGGAGAATTACATACATTGATCATATGTAATGCACATCTTAACGGTAAACCACAGGCCACGTATAAGCGAAGCATGTTCGTTATAATTAAGTTTAATTCGTCATCTTATACGCACGCGGCTTTAGGTGATCTATAATTATAAAAGAAACACTCGTGTGTATTAGAAAATCATGCTTCTAGTAAGAAAATTATTTATGTAAGAGTAAGAGAAGTAAATTCCATTTATATATACAACTATGTATGGATAATTAAAATCACTTTTTTAATCATATGATTATTTTAAAAAAAAAACCTTATTCTTAAAAAAGATTTCATTAATCAAGTTGTGAGGGTTTAATTAGAAACGAATAAAGTCAAATAGTTATATATAATATAAATAAAAATAGATTTATTAGTGTATTGATCATGTAATTAGTCCAATATCAAAATCCTTATTAAAGAATCTATTTTTATTTATGTTTCGGTACACAATACTATTATAATCATATTTTTTTAGGCAACTATTCTAATCACCTTTAAAACGGTAATTATTAATGTACTTTTATAAACTAAAAATAAAATAAAAATTCAGTGACCTTTTATTGAGAAAATAATTAATATAGTATTGTCATGTGACATGTAGAAAAAATATTATTTTATAATAATATTACTACAATTTATTAGCTTTCCTAGTCAGTACAATTAATTTTACGTAATGGGGAAAGTTGATTTGTTTCTATGAATTTTTTTAGCACGTTATTGGTGAGATATATCTATTAATTTAATTGATTTTCAATTTTTATAAAAAATTTAGTTAATTGTTTTTAATGATTTTTTAATTATTTTTTTATTCACACTATTCAATCTCCAGACCTTATATAAGAGGTCTCGAATCTAATTTTACACAACATCAAGATGATTTATTGTCATCATTAGCTTAATTATTAGATTAAATTAATTAGAATTGTAATTTTTTGTTAATTTCTTATTCGCAATTTTGGTCCTCATTTTCTTTCACAAGTTTGATTCCACTATTTAAAAAATTATGCGTTATTCAAATTTAATTTTACATAGATTTTATTTCTTTTGATTTTTTTCAATAGAAACTTATAGACTTAACATCATAACATGTTAATTTAAGATACGAAGAAAAAATAATTTATTTAACTAAAATGTAAAATGTAAAAAAAATAACATATATGCAAAATTAAGGATATAATTAAAATTGCAAGAGAGAAAAATAGGAAGATGAAAATTACAAGAATAATAATTAAAAGAAACTAAAATTATAATTTAATTTAATTATTACAATAATTTAGGTTTTTCTAATAACTATAATTAAAATAATGATTCCTAATTATTGTAAGACAATTAATAATTACATATAATTCATTGATCTAAATAATAGTAAACTTAATCTTTTCAATTAAGATTTTTAGAGTCTTATAAATAAAAAATATGATTAAAATAAATAAAATATCATTAAAATTGATCAATCAAAATTTTCATTAAAAATAAATTATTAGTAAAATTGATAGATAGTTCATACTAATATAATACTACTTTACAATAACTAAAACTAATCATCTAAAAAAATCAATTTTCATCTTGCATCACATGATTCAAAGAGTATTTCTCAGCTAAAGTACACTGCCCCGTTAGTGCATGGGAAACCCATGCCAGTGTCCAAGATAAACTCCAAACTCAATTTGTAATTTTGCAGCAAAGTTTTTTGGAAAATCCCTTTCCACTTACGCTTCAAGCAACCAACAAATCAACTTGCTGACGACCGATTTGATGAATTCCGATAGATCGATATACGTATACTGATATACATATATACACGCGTGAGTGTGATCATGAAAATTCAAGAAATAACTAGTGTGAGTGTGATCGTGCAAATACTCGTATAATTGAATATAATGAGGTTATGACTTGGGAGATTTGACTTAAACGAGATACCTCACTTGTGAACTGGAAACCTAGAAGGTTAAAATTTTGAATTTAAAATTACAAGAAAATAATAAAAACACTGGGCATCAGCTTTTCGAATGTTTCCCAAGGTTTGTTATCAATTAAAAAGGGTATCTCGAATAGATTTTACGAAATATATTTGCATTTATAAAGTGGCTTATATAGGTCAATAACTTTAATAAAAAAGTATTATTAGAATAAACTCTCCTTTAATAAAAAAGTATAAGTAAATATTTGACTAAACTATTTAATTATTTAAACGCAGTGTAAGTCATTTTTTAAACACATTGTTGGTGGGTTTGACTTTTTGTCTCACATGTTGTCTACTTGTCTGTTAAATCTGTCCGTACTTATTTACAAAATTATGTGTTAATTAAATAATTATCCTTCTTATGCTATGAGAGTGGTTTTAAAAAGGCTTTACCAATCTTTAGTCCCTCTCTAGGTTTTGGCATTTTTTGGTAGCTGATTTTGGACAGGTTACTAACTAAGGTTGTTCTGATTTACAATATAAATGTAATTTCAGACTAACAGGAGGTTATGTATTGTTTTAATTTGTAATATATGCTTCGGAGGATTCGAATTCAAAACTTATTTTTCTCCTGTCCTGGCTCTTACAAAAGTGTGGTATTCTAATTAATCTATCTATATATAAAAGGTTGAGATGGGCAGTGGTCTTGCCAATTTTATCGTATCTCATTATCTTCAATATGGAGGTTTACTTAAAAGAATTAAAGAAGACTTGGAGAGTTGCATACATATATTTTTTTTCATGTAACTGTTTGGTTTTTTAGGAATAGGAATTGCCTTTTTTAAAAAAGACAAAATTGTAAATTTAGTCTCTTAATATGCTTCTAATTTCAATTTTGATACCTTTTTAAAATTATTGACGAATTTCGACGTTGACCGTTATAAAGGAATGTTCACGTGTCACGTTCTTATTGGATTATGACTGTCACGTGTTATATTTTGATTAAATGTCAACTTCATGAAAGATGAAATACATTGTTGTCGTCATTGGTTAATAAAAAAATGAATTGTGAAAGTTATGATTCAATAAGAACGTGATGCGTGACAGCCAACATTCATTTGTAACCGTTAACATCCAATTCTAGATTGGGGGACCAAGATTGCGTGATTGGATAAAATTGGAGATTAAAATTCATCAATAATTTTAAAGGGAAACCAAAATCGAAATCAAAGACAAATTGGGATACCAAATTTATAATTTTACCTTTCAAAAATGCCTCATATATTTTAGCTTAAAAAATCGAAATTACCAAGATTGGTTCTTCTCACCATGAAAAAATTGGTTCTTAGATTTGGTTTACATAAGTAGTTAGGACTTAGGAGGATCCAATTATTATATATATATATATATATATATATATATATATATATATATATATATATATACTTCTTTATTATTTTATATTTGAGACATATATATGCCTCTTGTATATAAATTAAATTGTATTCATTACCAAAAAAAAGTAGCTCTTGTATTGATATAGATTCAATTCGTCTATCAAAATTTAACCACGAATGTAAATTATAAATATTGTAAATTTACGTAAATAATGTGATTTAAGTATTAAATTAACATTTAATATAATAATTATATCAATTTTCTATATTAATAAAATTATTTATTAGTCTAATATATATATGTATATATTATTGATATAGACTTTTATATTTATACAAATAATTTAATTACAATACACTAACAGTGTACATGTGGAAAAAAATTGTTAACCTTTTAATAAATAATTATTTGAAAAATTTATATTTAAAATATTTTTTATTAATTGGCAATGTAAAATCTTTATACTAACAATACATGAAAATCATTTCTTTTATTTTTATTAAATGAAAATTATACTATGGGAAACTACAACACTTATCTGTTTGTATATAGAATTTTTATTATAGTGTTTGCTTGCTTCTTTTTTTTATCTTTTTAAGACAAAAAAGAGATAAAAACACCTCAAGCCCCACAGGGGAAAACAGTCTGAGGAATCTCCCAGAAGAGCTAAAAAAAGATGCAAATCAGGAGGATCGAACTTTTAAAAATATAATCCTAAAAGGAACGTCACTATATATGAAGGCTATACCAGTATAACTAGCTATGCAATAAACCTAAAAAGTCCTAAAAGGAACGTCAGTATGAAGACTATATATATATATAGCTAAGGAACCTAAAAAACTCTTAAGTTTGTTTTTACGTTTTTGCACATTTGAAAGCAACACTGAAGGCCACTGGGCAAAATATAATTGGATTGGCGGTTGTTTTAAACGAGATTCAAACACACCTTATAGTGTTTCTTTGCTGAATAATAGAGGACTGTCCAACTTTTATTACTACTGTATGAGATTAACAAACATAGACACGGCCAAAGACCAAGAGTAACATTTGAGAAAATTTAATAAAAACAAATTATAGTATAAATAATTATCTATATTATAGAATATGAGTATCACACCAATATTCTATTTCCTCACTAGTTTAAGCATAAATTAATAAACAATCAATATAGCTTTGATTGACATTTTTTAGCAATATTTTCTGTACCAATTTGAAATTGCCAAAACTTACATGACAAAAGACATTTTTGACAGTTTTTCCAACTATATCCAAAACCGTCGGAAGTTGCATGGCAGGCGAAATTTGTGGCTATTTTTAGAGTTTTCTTACAGTTTTAAAAGTATTTCATTAAAAGTAATTATCAATTTTTAAAAAATAGCTTTTTTTCTTTTCTTCTTTATTTGTCCCAAGTTAAACACCATTAGAATCTATTTTTTTTATTCATTATAGTTTTTATTATTATTTTTTCTTTCTCCCTAACACAGCTAGATGTTTTGTTATTACACAGAAAAATATAATGAAATATCACATGAAACCAATTTTGACCAATCCAGCAACAGCAGCCCGTATTCAAAGCTTCTATTATGAGTGGGCGATACGCGGATACCAATTTGTACAGCCCAGCCCAACAAACCCTTCAATTATTGACTAGTCATGGTGAAAGTGAAAATGGTTCCATTTATTATATTGCATACTAATTTCATTTTTCGATAATTTTTAATTTGTACTTCTATTTTAAACCCTCATTTTTTTTCTTTTTCTTTTAAATATTTTATTGAGATTTATATTTTTTTATGGTCAACTAGGTTAACTCACTATAGTTATCTTGTTGGCCTTGTGTTAGCCATGATCATGTGTAGGATTATCCTTAACCATATAAAATAATTAATACAAATTTATTTTAGTTTAACTAGTGATTATAAATTTAAATTCTTAATATATATATTGGCGTCAAATTCTTAGAAAAGAGACCTTAGCCACCCGTTGTGATTCTTTCCAATTTAATAAGAATTGTTTTCCACAAAAAATGCTTTGAATGAATTAGTCTATTAATATATATATGTTTGTATCTTAACAATTAAATTGTTGATATAAATATGATAAAGCTATTCTAATAATATGATAAATCATAAATCATAAATCCTATTAATAAAAACAATTCTATTGGTATAAGAAAATTGATGCGTGTTATCAATAATTTAAATGCTAATTTAATATTACATCACAACAATATACAAACCAAAAACACTTCTTGTGTTTAATATAATATGTTAAACAAAAATATTCTGGATTGGACTTAACTCTAAATTTGTATAGTAAATTAAACATATGCCCAAATCTTAAGTGTTAGTTAAAGTAAATACTAAGTGCAAAATTTTTGAAATATAATTGTGAACATTATTTTATCGATCCAAAAGTCACTATTACAATGCTACAGTAGAACTAGATAATATCATCTCAAATAACCTCATGCTAAGGAATCCAACCACCACTAACTGCTAAATATAATTAGAATTATTACTCAAATAGATAATATTTCTTACATATATATTATTGCTTTAGTGAAATAGTAAGTGACATAAATATTAAATTATTCTTTATAAGTATTCATCCTATCTTTGATGTTAACTCGTTGACAAGTGTACTAAATCGTCACAAGTAGTAAAGTTCTCGGAAGTCCGAGTGTCGAATTCATAGAGACTTTGTTTGTACTTAGATTAATGCAAACTCAATTTAAAAGCAAGAGATAAGAATTTAAAATAAAAGATAAAGAAAGATAGACGATAAGGTAAAGAAAAGATAAGATATTTAAAGATAAAATTAGAAGATAAAAGAAAAGATAAGATACTTAAAGATAAAATTAGAAGATAAAAGAAAAAGATAAAAGATTGAAAGATCAAAATAGAAGAAGATAAAATATTTAAATTGAGATATATATGATAAAGATAAGAATAACTACTTCTAAGAAAACCCAACAATAAAATAAGAAACTTCAAACACTAAAATAGGGAATAAAATCTATATAGTAAAATTGCTAAAACCTAACAAGTCTAATCAGCCTAGATATATGGATTCAGGATTTGTCTGTTATCAATACCAGCGAACTAATTCTGCCCCACATCTATCCATCTACTTGCCCATGATGTCTCACGATGACAAGCCTACCTTAATTACCTATCTTTCAAATGCCATTTGCGAAGACTCAATAACTAAGATGCATTAAGATTACATTCTAGATGTTTGCTAAAGCATGGACATTGGGGCGTTAAGTCATGCTAATCCAATGATTTCTTTCTTTTATTGTTCTATTAAGTGTTACTCTCTCCTGAGTGGCCTAACTCTTAAAACCGATTCACGCATTCATTCATTCCTTATCCCTAATTAGGCTTTACCCTCTCCCGAGTGGCCTAAAGACTAACAGAAAATAAAGTTTGAAATGCAGAATAAATAAGAAAGAAAAGTAGATAAAAGAACCTGGAAGGAAAACCCTCTAAAAGATAACCCGATAATTTCTTCCTTTTAGTGTTTTATTAAGCGTTACCCTCTCTTGAGTGGCCTAACCCTTAAAACAGATTCAAGTATTCATTCCTTACCCCTAATTAGGCTTTACCCTCTCCCGAGTGGACTAAACCCTAACAGAAAGTAAGTTCTGAGATACAGAATGTAAAAAGAAAGAACGGTAAGAAATGCTCTATACATCATTGGCTTTTTAGGCCTGCCAGGCCCTAGCTATGGGATTAACCACTCATGGTCATGAGGGCTTTATAATGAGAGGAGGGATGAGAGAAAGAAAGGGAGTAAATGAAACCCTTAGGAGAGGGGGTTCTGTGGTGGTCTTCCCTGTCCCTTAGACTGACTCTCTATTTATAGCTGCTGCTGAAGTGAGTTTTGGGCCTTCGTAGGCGCGCTTAGTGCGACACCCCGCGCTTAGCGCGTGTACTTCCTGACCCGCTTATACAATTATTTAGCAGTTATCATTTGAGGTGTCTCAATTAAAAAGAACGACAATGTTCTTGGTTAAGAGACTTCAAACATCATACCAGTTTACGTAAAATCCACTTCAATTGAAGAAATAATAAAAGCAAAGCTATATTTTTTTACAGGAAAAAGTTATATTTTTCTTAATAACGTTCATAATTAAGACTTTCAATGGTGTATGACATCCAAACTGAAATTCAATGTTGATGAAAAGTTACACCTACTCATTTAACAAAACTTTTTCTAATTGAATTAAATGAAACTTTCATCCAAATTGAATTTTTTTTCTTAAAGTTATTGTTCTCTTTTCCGTTATACATAAAAAAGTCCAAACATAAATCAAATTTACATTAACTAAATTTAAATTTATAAAGTTAAGTTCAATAATCAAATTTCACTTTTTCAATTAATTGTATTCCAAACACTCACTAACTTATGTCTTAGTACACAAATTATATTTCAATTACATCCAATAACAGGTAAATTATTTAATAATCTGGAGTAAATAAACACTTAAGCGTTTGTACTTTCATTGAAAATGTAAAGTCAAATCCTGAAAGCGGCATTGACGTAGACTCATGAAAAAGGCCTTGCGCTGTGTATCTCTTGACATTATTTAATAAAAAACTATTATAGTATAAGATAATATTTTTTTATCTTAATTATAACAACTATTTTATTGTTAAATTTTTTATTTTTAATTATTATGATATTTATTAGTGATTACATTTATTTTTCAATGAAAGTAAGTATATTTATTGAGCCATCAATAAATTAAGATATATTCATTGGTTGAATTAAAAAAAAAAATTATCTTTTCAACCATTTAATGAATGGATAATCTTAAATAAAATTAAAACTTATTGTAAAATATTTATTTTAATTATTTTGATTGGTGTTAATAAATTAGATTATTATTTTTTATATATAGATTAGAGGTAATATACCAAAAAACATAACTAAGATGATTAGACAAAATATGTAAGCAATGTAAATAAAAAAGAGTAGAGGTAGTATTTTTTTTCATAATTAATTATTATAAAATTAACTTTATGTTTAGTAAATTGTTAATCGTAAGGTAATTTAAAAAACATAAGATGTATAAATTTTATAACATTTTCTTTTTTAAGAAATAGAGTATAAATATAATTTTATTTAAGTGAAATGTTAATAAATAAATGTATATTAAAATATAAATAATATATTTTAATATTTTTTAGATACCTAGCTAGGGTTTTATGACAAAATTTTGAGCAACATTCTGTATGCATGCAGGAGTGTGAACACCATAAAAAGTACCTTTTTAATTTTGAGTATCCATACACTATAAGTTTATGATGTGTTTGAATGATAGTAGTAGATGGCAAGTCTACTAGAAATTAAGAGCAATGTGAACTATTAATCACACACATTACATAATAAATAGAATAGAACAATGTATTTTACCACTAACTAGAAATTACAAACTAACAAGTTATCACCTCATTTTTATTCTCCAGGGTCGTTTAAGACTTATAATCACACACATTACATAATAAATAGAATAGAACAATGTATTTTACTACTAACTGGGTAGACCACACACACAATTCATTTTTTATTCACACACAAACAAAAATAATAAAACTGGGCCACTTTTTTTTTTGGGTAGGCACCGGGCCACTTAATTTGTTCATCTCCTCTAACCATTTTTTGTTGGTGAATCAATCTCCTCTAATAGTAATATTGGAGTCATTGCCTAAACAATTTATAAAAATTATGTTAGTTAATAATAATAACAACAACACGACTATGACAAAGACGACGAAAGATAAAAAAATTTCTGAATTTAATTATAAATTAAACACGGTAATTAAATTCTTTTCAAAATTTAAATTAATCTTGTCACGTAACATACTAGTAAAAACTAAATTTCTGACACGGTGTATTATAACAACAGTTGAATAAAAAGACATACCCTTGCCAGAAATGCCTATCGCTTTTGCATGGCAGAGTTCAGATCAGTTTCCAATGGGATAACACCTTCTGACCAATGGAATGTCACTTGTAACAGCTTGTCTGTTTTGACTTTACCTGCACACAAACTTTCCATCCTCTTGCAATACTTTACTGTGAATTCCTCCAAGGACGGGAAACTTAAACTCCCTTTGTAGAACCTTCTCAGCTTTCCTAAATGTTCAAGTACCAAACAATTGAGCTGCTGAAATATTATCTCATTCTCATCTGATTCATCCCCTTCCTCTGTTGAAGACACTATCTCTTCAATTGAATCACACCAACCTATCTCCATTGTTTTGAGTTGACCCAAACTTCTTGCTGTTGAGGATGTGAACAAATATAGCAGACTCTTGCAACGGTATACTTGCAAATATGTCAGATTGGAGAAAGACACTGTGCATGGTACCAGATTTATTGAACTCAAACAGCTGATTACTTGCAATGTTTCTAGATTTCTGAGAAAGGGCACAATCCCAGAGTTCTCTGACCCAATGGAAACAAGCTCTGGAAGGGAGTCCGGGCATATCACTTTCAGCTGTGAAACCAATCCATCCTCATCCACATTAAGGCTATCAAAGCAGAAAATCTCTTTGAAGGAACCATCACGCACCTCAAGCTTCTCTATATTGGGCACCCGTTGTAGAAATACATCGGATTCAATATGAAAGAACAGAGCAAGCACTTTTAACTCGTTTAAGTGGTTTCCCTGGAATTCTCCACTCAAAATCATGTTGAGTTCATGTTGACCGAGTGTCAGGTGCTCTATGTTGGGTGTAAGCTACGAAGAGAAACCAACAATGAAGAAAAAGCAGGTTAGGGAAGTTATAGATCCAGCTCTTTTTATATAATTGAAATAATGAACTTTCACGCTAAAATAAGTCCAATAATTAATGACAAATTAACCAATTCAATTAAATAGGTGCAAACAAGTCAATTTAAAAGAAATCAGTTTACTTAAAAACCAAAAAAGAAAAAAAGACGAACTAGGCTATCTATTTATAAGGTGGAAAAGGATACCATAAAAAGAATAAGGTGGAGAAAGGATATTCACACCGTATGTCGACTTTAATATTTTAAGATGGGAAAAGTGATAGATGAGATTATTAGTAAGGTTGTAGAAGAAAATAATGAGAATAAGGATCGCACCTCAAATGCTGTTTCACATCATGAATGCAACATGTTCCATTATAAATTCATCATGATCAATATTGAATAGTAGCTGTAGCCGTATTATCTGACTTATGTAGATAAATAAAAAATAGAAAAATGGAAGCCAATATGCGTAGAAGATGGATAGAAGACTCAACATAGCATATATAACTGTATAAGGGAAAGGTTCACAACTTTTTAATTTTAACAGGATGGCAATTTGTTCATATATATAGAAGTAGTAAAGAACACTAATGATGGCAATTTAGTTCATATATATACAAGTAGTAATGATACCTTTTGAATACAGACTTGATTTAGAGTATGTGGTTCTAGATGTGTAAATGGCTTCAACATGTCATACTTTAACTTTGGCAGATCACACAGCGCCAATGACTTGACTTGGGGGAACGTAAGCTCAACATTTGAATTCCAAACATTCTCCAGATTTGGCAGCCGCTCTAAAATCAAATCCTCCAGGGCAAAAGGGAGTGGTCCCATAGTTGTCACATCAAATATGATTTTCACAAAATCACAGTTTCGAACTTTCAATGTTTTCAATTTAGGCAATAAAGGAAGTAAAGAGAAGGGTAACACCGCATCTGATAAAAAATGGCAGCCGTCCACAATCAAGGTGTCTAAGTAAGTGAAGCAGAAGTGTGGGGGGATATGCAGTGAGTGAAGCCTAAGCCATATCTCTTGTAGCGGGCTATCTTTGAGGTCAACATATTTCTTTCCAGAGTCCCATAACTGCAAACGTAAAAGAATAAAAAAAAGAGTAGTATTAATCTGTAGGAAGAAATGCATCCCCAATCGCACCAAATAACTAATGTGCTCTCAATTTTTAAAGTATAATTATTTTTAAAATAATAAATTAAAAAAGTAACAAATTTCTGATTATAGTCCAGATTTCCGTTAATCGTGGATGCTCTCTAATCAAAATCTGCCTTCAAAATTATTTAAATAATTTGTAAAGGAAAAAAAATCAGCTCCTCCTTGAGTTGATTTCTGGATGAATGCGCCTGAGATAATAGTTTTCAACTAGTTGATTCTGGTACATTCATTCTAAATTTATCAACACACAATGAAAGTATTTTCCAGAATATTTTTTATATGTCTTTGTTGCACTCATAAAAAAGTTTCTAGATATTTGTATAAGAAAGAGTAGGTTATTTTTCAAAATTCAAAATTCATCATTTGACAAAACATACGCATGATCAAAGCTAGATAGTCGATCGAGTATTTTTTTATCTTACTTAGAAAAATTAAGAAAAATTTAACATATTTATTAGTCTCAACTGGCGAGTTATTTATAAGAAAATCGCACAAATTTAATGACCATTTCTTATAAAAAATTCATATATGCAATGATTACTAATAAATACAACACATTTAATCTCCGTTAAAATATAAGATCCAGATGCTCTCGAACATACTTTTCTCTCCAACACAATATATACCATTAGATTGAGCTTGCAGTCACGTCATACAATTAAGTTACAAACAAAATTATTTGACTTATATTAACCTCTTACCTTATACTCAAAAAAGAATCTCTTAATTTTTTAGTAAGCTAAACTCACTAATATTTAAATAATTATTTTTTATATACCTTACTTATACTACTTAACTTTTATTTGTATTAGTAATTAATAATAATATACAGTGAATCTAAACTTCTTCAAGTCACTCTAATTTTTTTAATATTTATTTAATTTATTTTTATGTATAAATGAAGAAATAACAAAAAGTTAAAGAAAATTAAAAAAAAATGAACAACTAACATTTTAACTACCTAATCTAGATTTTAAATATAATTATATAGTATCTTAATCCTAGAAGATAATTTTTTTTATATAGTTAAAATTGCTAAAAGATAAATATTTTGAATATGTATATAAGAGTGGATTATAAAAGATTGATAGTTTCTTTTATTTAATAGGATTAATATAAATAAAATAAAATGATTTACTAATAAAATAAAAATTAAATAATTTTCAAATCATTTTTACAATGACTTGAAAGAGTTTGGATTCATTTTATATTATTAATATATATAAAAGTTAAGTAGCATTGATAAAGTACATAGAAAATAAATTAAATTATTTAAATATTATGAGTTTAACGTAAAAAATTAATATTAGCCAAATTGGATTGGCACATAAATGTTGTTTCTGTGAGTTTTTTGGTTTTCCGAAAAATTGGACGACGCTGAAAATCCAAGATAAATTGGATGAGGCCAAAGTTAAGTTGAAGATGAATCTAATCAACCTAACGGTGTATATTTTGCATTATAAGAACAACATACACCAATATCAATCATATTTAATGAAAATAATTGAAAACATACCTTTTTCCCAAATGCCTCCCGCATGGTAGAGTTCAGGTCATTTTCCAATTTGATAGCATCTGAGTATCTGTTAAGTTGAACTTGAACCAACTTGTCTGCTTTTAGGGTACCTGGACATAATGTTTCCATCCACTCGCACTCCATTACTGACAATTCCTCCAATGATGGGAAACTTAATAAACTTCCTTTATAGAAGCTTCTCAGCTTTCGTAACCCTTCAAGTTTCAAACAATTGAGCTGCGGAAATATTATCTCCTCCTCATGTGATTCACCTCCCTCCTTAGAGACTACCTCTTCAATTGAACCACACCGTTTTATCTCCATTCTTTTGAGTTGACCCAAACTTCTTGCTGTTGAGGATGTCAACAAATATAGCAGGCTGTTGCAATCTTGTACTTGCAAATATGTCAGATAGGAGAAAGACACTGTAGATGGTACCAAGTCTTTTAAACTAAAACAACCTATTACTTCCAAGGTTTCTAGATTTCCCAGTAAGGGCTGAACCCAAGAGTTCTCTAACCCAATGGAAACAAGCTCTGGAAAGGAGTCCAAGCATAGGGCTTTGAGCTGTAATAGGAGTCCAGTATAATCCACATTAATCTCCTTGAAGGAAGCATTGTACACCACAAGCTTCTCTATATTGGGCGCCAGTTGTAGAATTTCATATGGAAATACATCCGACCCATTATGAAAGCACAGAGTAAGAACTTGTAACTTGAGTAAGAAGTTTCTCTGAAATTCTCCACGCTTGATCATCTCCAGTCCTTTTTCACCGAGTGACAGGCACTTCAAGTTGGATGTAGGCTACGAACAGAAACCGATAACCAAGCAAAAGCAGGTTAGAGCAGTTATAAAGATTGTTTTTAAAGATTTGAGAACCATCCATACATGATATTTGATAAAGTAAAATGGCGTGTGTAAGATTCTCTGTAATTGTCTGTATTAATAAGAATAAAGCTCAAACCTAAAATGTCATTGTTGTATCATGAATGCAACATGTACCCTTAAGTGTATTCTTTTACTTATTTATGTAAAACATATGAAAAATGGGGGTTAATAGGCATAGAAGATAGAACACAGCATATATAGTAATGTACGTGAAATTCTCACATTTTAATTTTAAGAGAATGTTCATATCACTCATGTTGAACAATAAAAATGAAGTAGTGCAATTATATTTAATTTGCAGGCATGAGATTATGCAGTAAGGACAAAGTAGTAACACAATAGTACCATTTCATCCTCGGTAGGTGTCTGGAGTGAGCAGTAGTAAAAATACTTGAACTTGGGCAAACCTTGTAGTTTCAATGACCTCACACAGGGACCCGGGAACGTAAGCTCCAGATTTGCTTCTCTTGGATCTGCATTATCCTCTGCAACAATTTCCATCAATTCCTTACAGTCTTTGACAACTAGTTTTTCAAGATCTTTGGCTACTGATGCGGGAAACACACTTGTAAGGCATTTACATTCCTCAACAATAACATGTTGTAGAAGTTGCATGGTTAGAATTCCATGAGGATCTTCATTCCAGACATTCTCCAGTTTTGGCAGCCTCTCTAAAGTCAATTTCTTGAGGGAAAAAGGGAGAGGTCTAGGGAAGGCTGCTGCTCCCAATCCCATAGCTGTTTTCACGTCAAATATGCTTTTCACAGAACGACAGTCCGAGACTTGTAATTGTTCCAAATTAGTTAAGAAAGGAAGTAAATAGAAGGGTATGACAACATCTGTTAAAAATTGGCATCCGTACACAGTCAAAGACTTCAACTTACTGAAGCCCGATTTTGGGATCCACCGTGAGTCAAGCCATATCACTTGTAGTGGGCTATCTCCGAGACTAAGAAATGATGCAGTACTTGTAGACTCCAAAAGCTGTGCATTTCAAAATAGGATATTATTTACAAAAGGCTAATATGTCAGTTTCATAGCTGGCGATTACATTATAACAAATAGATAGATTAGTCATAAATCAGTTACTGTATTAATACTGAATTTAGTTAATAAAAAGACAAAGAAAAAGAGAGGAACTTGATATTAGACATAGAGACGCATGAAATCAGTGGCGGAACTTTGAGAAAAAAAATATTGGAGGAACCAAAATATTTTTTATATAGTATAATTTTTTTTTTACTTTTGTCTGAAAAATTAAAAATTTCATTTCCATTTTTTTGTGTAAATAAATGAACCTGAAACATTTAGTTTGTTTGTTTATATACAAAATATTTGTGTGAGGATACAGGGAAAAAAATCTATGGATTTTTTAATGAACTTAAAGAAAATAATCATATTTTTCTCTCTCAAAATTATAACAATTTGTAGAAAAAAATCATAGAAAAATCTGAATAAAAATTCAAACAAACATGGGTTTAACAAATGAAAAAAATAGCTCTATATTATAAAAATATTATTAATTAATAAAGAAAGCTATTTATAATATAAACTATAAGATCATAGATTTATTTTATTATTTTTAGATAAACCATTAATAAAAATGTAAAATTATATATACATATATATATATATATATTTATTGTTGGAATTAAATATATATGTTAAAAGATCTAATCCATCCTATTATTAATTTTGATAAAAAAAAACTATTATTTATTTATTATTAAGTTGTTAGCTTGATAGATCCAGTTAAAATTAACACATGTTATATGATAGAAATTTTAATAATAATAATAATCAATTGTTATATAATTTTAATCTAATTTATGAAATAAGATAATAATAATAGGCACAGATTCATGTATCCATAACAGTTTTTATTGAAGAAAAATAATTAATGTTATTTATTAAATTATATATATAAATAATTCACATGTGGATGACATCAATAAATTAATTCAAGTGAGAATCCTTAGTTGTTAACATTATTTTAAAATTTCAATGAAAAATTCATAATAATAAATATAATAACTTTTTTACTTTGAGATTATCATATTAATTAAAAATATATTTAATATATTTTAATGAAAAACACCTAATTTCTTAAAACTCACTAGTCAAATGGATAATAAATATAAATAAATTTAAATAATTATTTTTTATATGTCTTACTTATGCTACTTAACTTTTATTTGTATTAGTAATAATTAATAATAATATGCAGTGAATCTAAACCTCTTCAAGTCACTCTAATTTTTTTAATATCTATTTAATTTATTTTTATGTATAAATGAAGAAATAACAAAAAGTTAAAGAAAATTAAAAAAATGAACAACTAACATTTTAACTACCTAATCTAGATTTTAAATATGATTAGTATCTTAATCCTAGAAGATAATTTTTTTATATAGTTAAAATTGCTAAAAGATAAATATTTTGAATATGTATATAAGAGTGGATGATAAAAGATTGATAGTGTCTTTTATTTAATTGGATTAATATAAATAAAATTAAATGTTTACTAATAAAATAAAATTAAATAATTTTCAAATCATTTTTACAATGACTTGAAAGAGTTTGGATTCATTTTATATTATTAATATATATATATATATATATATATAAGTTAAGTAGCATTGATAAAGTACATAGAAAATAAATTAAATTATTTAAATATTATGAGTTTAACGTAAAAAATTAATATTAGCCAAATTGAATTGGCACATAAATGTTGTTTCTGTGAGTTTTTTGGTTTTCCGAAAAATTAGACGACGCTGAGAATCCAAGATAAATTGGATGAGGCCAAAGTTAATTTGAAGATGAATCTAATTAACCTAATTAACGGTGTATATTTTGCATTATAAGAACAACATACACCAATATCAATCATATCTAATCAAAATAATTGAAAACATACCTTTTCCCTAAATGCCTCCCGCATGGTAGAGTTCAGGTCATTTTCCAATTTGATAGGATCTGAGTGCCTCCAAGAATAACTCTTCTGAAGTTGAACTTGAACCAACTTGTCTGCTTTAAGGGTACCTGGACATAATGTTTCCATCCACTCGCAAGAGATTACTGACAATTCCTCCAATGATGGGAAACTTAATAAACTTCCTTTATAGAAGCTTCTCAGCTTTGGTAGTTCTTCAAGTTTCAAACAATTGAGCTGCGGAAATATAATCTCCTCCTCATGTGATTCATCCCCGTCCTTAGAGACTACTACCTCTTCAATTGAATAACAGCAACTTATCTTCATTGTTTTGAGTTGCCCCAAACTTCTTGCTGTGGAGGATGTGAACAAAAATAGCAGGCAAGGGCATCTTTCTACTTCCAAATATGTCAGATTGGAAAAAGACACTGTAGATGGTACCAAGTCTTTTAAACTAGAACAACCTATTACTTCCAAGGTTTCTAGATTTCCCAGTAAGGGCTGAATCGAAGAGTTCTCTAACCCAATGGAAACAAGCTCTGGAAGGGAGTCCAAGCATAAGACTTTGAGCTGTAATAGGAGTCCAGCCTCATCCACATTAAGACTATCAAAGCAGAAAATCTCCTTGAAGGAACCATCACACACCACAAGCTTCTCTATATTGGGCGCCAGTTGTAGAATTTCATATGGAAATACATTCGACCCAATATGAAAGCACAGAGTAAGAACTTGTAACTTGTGTAAGAAGTTTCTCTGAAATTCTCCACGCTTGATCATCTCCAGTCCTTTTTCACCGAGTGACAGGCACTGTAAGTTGGATGTAGGCTACCAAGAGAAACCGATAACCAAGCAAAAGCAGGTTAGGGAGGTTGTAAAAGAGATGAACCTGGCTAGCTAGCTATTAATAAGGTGGAAGGGATTTTGATACGGTTTGTGCCTAAACAAATTTATTTATTTGTAGTTTAAAATTTTAGATGGAAAAGGTGATAAAGGAGACCTTAAGGGAGGTAGTAGTGGTTCCAACGGAGAAGAAAATGATGAAAAATTCGATCCTTTATATGGTAGGGAGATTGTTTATAAAGATTTGAAAACCATCCATACATTGTATTTGATAAAGTAAAATGGCATGTGTAAGATTCTATGTAATTGTCTGTATTAATAAGAATAAAGCTCAAACCTAAAATGTCATTGTTGTGTCATGAATGCAACATGTACCCTTAAGTGTATTCTTTTACTTATTTATGTAAAACATATGAAAAATGGGGGTTAATAGGCATAGAAGATAGAACACAGCATATATAGTAATGTACGTGAAATTCTCACATTTTAATTTTAAGACCATGTTCATATCACTCATGTTGAACAATAAAAATGAAGTAGTGCAATTATATTTAATTTGCAGGCATGAGATTATGCAGTAAGGACAAAGTAGTAACACAATAGTACCATTTCATCCTCGGTAGGTGTCTGGAGTGAGCAGTAGTAAAAATACTTGAACTTGGGCAAACCTTGTAGTTTCAATGACCTCACACAGGGACCCGGGAACGTAAGCTCCAGATTTGCTTCTCTTGGATCTGCATTATCCTCTGCAACAATAACATGTTGTAGAAGTTGCATGGTTAGAATTCCATGAGGATCTTCATTCCAGACATTCTCCAGTTTTGGCAGCCTCTCTAAAGTCAATTTCTTGAGGGAAAAAGGGAGAGGTCTAGGGAAGGCTGCTGCTCCCTTAGTTGTTGTCACGTCAAATATGCTTTTCACAGAACCACAGTTTCGGACTTGTAATTGTTCCAAATTAGTTAAGAGAGGAAGTAAATAGAAGGGTATGACAACATCTGTTAAAAATTGGCATCCGTACACAGTCAAAGACTTCAACTTACTGAAGCACGACTTTGTGATCCGCCGTGAGTCAAGCCATATCACTTGGAGTGGGCTATATCTGAGACTAAGAGATGATGCAGTACTTGCAGACTCCAAAAGCTGTGCATTTCAAAATAGGATATTATTTACAAAAGGCTCTATATTATAAAAAATATTATTAATTAATAAAGAAATCTATTTATAATATAAACTATAAGATCATAGATTTATTTTATTATTTTTAGATAAACCATAAGTAAAAATGTAAAATTAGATATATATATATATATATATATATATATATATATATATTGTTGGAATTAAATATATATGTTAAAGATCAATCCATCTTATTATTAATTTTGATGAAAAAAATTATTATTTATTTATTATTAAATTGTTAACTTGATAGATCTGGATTAAAATTAAACTAGAAATTATAATAATAATAATAATTGTTAACATTATTTTAAACTTTCAATGAAAAATTGTTAACAATAAATATAATAATTTTTTTACTTTGAGATTATCATATTAATTAAAAATATATTTATTATATTTTAATGAAAAACACCTAATATCTTAAAACTCACTAGTCAAATGGATAATAAATATAAATAAATTTTTATATAATTAATAATTAATAATAAAAAATAAATCCATCAACTCTTGCTATCTTGGCCAACACCAAAGAATGATGGGACTGAGTTGATATTAATATGGAGGGAGCAATTATGTCTGTTGTTTATTATAAAATTACATTCCAAGTTTCATCATCAATCACCAGGGGACCATTAAAAAAGCTTCCTTCCTTCCATCAGAGAGAAACAAAACTAAGATAATTGGCGTAAGAAAACTTGACGGCATCCTTGTTTCTAACTTTAATTTAAATATTTTTAAAAGAAAACATCAATTATTTAAAATAATAATACATCCTAACAAATTATTTTTCATAAATTTAAAATGTAATTTATATGTTAAAAATTATATATTATAAAATTTAATTATAATATAATTTATATAATTAAAATATTTATTTATTATAAATTACAAAATCTTGTTGTATAAATAAATATTTACTTTCAGACATTCATGTGCTAAAATACTAAATATGGATAGCTGCACAAAAGGTTAAACAAAAAATATATAAGTAAATAACATGATAATTTATTTTTATCAATGATGAAATTATGGATGATTCGTTTAAGAAATATTTTATCATTTACTCTTAGGTGTAATAATGTCATTTTATTTTCACGATATTTTATATTTTAACAAAAAAAGAAAAAAAATATATTTTATCCTTATTCTTCAGTATGTATAAAAGATATTTTTTTCATCCATTAATATTAGTTGTTAGTTTTTTTTTATTAAAATATTAGTAAAAATATAGTAACTTAAAACCTCTTTCATCTTTTTTCCTTCAAATCCTTCTTCCCAACTATAAAATCAACCTTGTAAGTTATAATAACTTCTCATGTGATTTTTATTTTATAGATATATAAATAGTCACAAATTATATGGATAACTTTGTTAACTTATTATCACGTTTATATGTTATTTTATATTTGTAAATTCAAATGCAACTTGTTCCATTTTACAAATCAACAAGTTATTTTTTTAATTAAGTTTTTAACTCTCATCTTTTTATATTCTAATTTTTTCCTCTTTTTTGACAATTTTCAATCTTTCTTTAAAGTTTTAATCCCTCTAAAAATGTGTTGGTCGATCAAATATGAATTTGTTAACTTATTAAATATAACATAAATAATAGGATTAATAATGAGCAAAAATTTCTAGAAGGACTAAAAATGTTAACAAAAAATTAATGGATGACAATCAAATATGAATTGAAGTTTATTTATTTTGATTAAAAAGAAAAGTTGTAAGATGAGGGAAAGTTTTCTTTATGACTAAGCTGGTTACATGAAGCAGTCAAATTCGTATTATTTTAAATTTTAAGAATGAATTTTTTTAAAACAAAAATGATTAATAAATTTATATAAATGCTGGTTTTTTGAGCTAACATATTTATATCTTAAGAAATTTAACATACTTTATGGTTAAGGCTTTTTATGGCAAAAACAAGGATTTATAATTTCCATTCATGGGAAGTAATTTTTTTTATCTCATGAAAGAAAAAAAGTTTGTTTTTTTAAGGAAAGAAGAAAAGTTAATAAAATTAGGAGAATTTGAAATAAATATAAGTTTAAATATGTATTTGATAAATGTAAGTTAATATTTTTTTATTTTTATCTCTGGTAAGTTTTTTTTTAATTTTAATCCTTAAAAGTTTATGCTTTTTTAATTTTCATTTCTGTAATATGTTTTACTCATTTTTTATTTTATAAGTTTGTATTTTTTTAATTTTAATTTCGCGTGAAGGATTATAAATGAATATTTTAAAATATTAAAGAGACTAAAATTATAAATAAAACATTAACGTATTAAAAATGAATAAGTACCTGATCTTCCCAAACATTTTGTATGGTGGCATTCAAGTCTCCTTCCCACTGCCATTTGGCTTCCTCTTTTCCAACTTCATAAGCAGTAACTATGTTTTGTAACTTTGCTGCTCTTGCGCCACCCTCCGTGAATCTTTGCATCCATGGGCATTTTCTCACAATCAATACTTCCAATGACGGGAATTTGAATTCATAGTTCTTGTAACTGCAAAAACTTTTCAGCTTTTTTAGCCACTCAAGTTCTATAGTAATCAATTTGCCAAACACTATTTGCTCTGCTTCTTCATTTCCCTCATTGCTTACTATTTCCTCTAATTCATCACATCCGCTTATCGTCATGGACTTAAGTTGAACCAAGCTTTTTGCAGTTGAGGATGCCATTAAATTCCTTAATCCTTTACAATACTTTACATTCAAATTTGTCAAGTAAGCCAATGATACCGAGGGAGGAGCCAAATTCCTCAATTTGTGGCACTCAGATAAGCTCAAAAGCTCTAGTCTCTGTAGAACTGGTTCTCGTTCAAATCCTATATCCTTTATCTCTGACGATGACAAAACCAATTCCTTCAGCTGTAATACGGTTCCCAAACGTGACTCCGACGACTCTTTAAGCAAATGTTTAGCTTCCCACAATAATAACTTTTCTAGATTTGGCATTCTGTACAGAATTTGACAGAGACGTTCACCATCATTAACTTCGGTTAACCTAAGCTCTTTTAAACGGTGCATTCGATGCTTCACAGTGTTGCTCAATAACCACTTCTGTGCTTCGTCAAAGTGAATATCCAAAAACTCCAAGTTGGGGAATATCTACAGAAAAATAAAAGAAAAGTAAATAGTAAACTATGAAGAAGGAAGCTTATCCCTGATGGAGCACATTGGTTACTCTGGGGTCCCATCAAGACTAAAAAATGCTCTTAAATTATAATAATTGTCAAACATTCCCTTCAATTCTAAATTCTAAATAAAATTTTAAGGCACAATGAGGAATTTGGATTTAGAGGGATTAGGGGACGAGAGACGTTAAATTAATAATCCATATTATATTTAGCAGGGCTATATCTTTTTTAAGTATGCCACACATCTTACAATATCACTCTCCATTTATGTCTCACTATATGACTTACCTTTTCAGCTGACATAACTGCTTCATCTTCTTCATTGCTCCTTTCTCCGGTTCCGAATGTTTTTAGCTTCTTGTTACATTCGTCTACTTCCAACTTCTTCAATTTTGGACACTCTATAGGATGTCTCCCCCTGTAGAAATGCTGGATGCTTCGTAGGCCATTTAAATTCATGTAGGTTAGTTCAGGAAACACTAATTGTTCAGTGTTTGTTTCGGATCCATCTTGACAGGCAACAATTTCCACAATTCCATCACACCGTCTGACCGACATGTATTCAAGCTTTGGAACATCTTTGGCCACAGAAGCTGGAAATACATTCCTCAATCTTTCACAATAATACACCTCTATACTCTGCAGTTTTTTGAAGTTAAGAATTCCTCCTGGATCCCTGCTCCACACTTGCTCCAACTTTGGGAGATAGGATACATCAACAACCTGCAAATTTGTGTCTATCCCACCAGATGCATCTACTTGCTGAGAATCTTTGATTTCAAAAATCACTTCCACTGACTCACAATAAGAAACCTTCAAGCTGTTCAAACTCGCAAACCATCCTTCCATGTGACTCGGAAAAATTTTGTCTAGTTTATTGCACCTATAAATGTACACAGAAGTGAGACTAGAAAAGGAATCAGCACTCACTTCAGCTTGCCATATGTCTGTTAACTCATCCATTTGGTCGAGGTCGATTTCCTCTAACTCAGGAAAGACGCAAACCTGCACTTCGATGAAAACAAGCCATTATTTGGTAATGAAACTAAACAGAAATGCATAACATTCAGTCAACTATAAAAATTTACTTATTTACACCTATACACACCTTGTCTGCACTATTTCCTTCTGTGCTAAAAATCTTCTCCATCATTTTACAGTTGCTTACAAAGAGGCCTTTCAGTTTCCTCAAACTGCTGGCCACGGACAATGAACACAAATATCTCAAATTTTCACAATCTTTCACAAATAATTTTATTAAGTTTTGAAAGCAGAAGTTTGACGGGGGCTGGTCGCTCCATATCTTCTGGATCTTGTTCATTGAGATTAAATTCAAGTTCTCTAAGTTTGGTATTTCAACCTGCAAGCACATACACAATTAACATATTTGCAACTGAAAAATAAGTAGTCACAGACTAATTAAAATTTTTAAAGGAAAAATATGCACTATCATACCAGTTCACCAAAAAGAGGAGGAGTCATAACAGTAATTTGTATCTGATCCCTGTTTGTAGAAGACCCCTCTACTGTGGTATAAAAACTAGTGAATGATGATAATGATTCAAGTGACAAAGACATCAACTTAAGAAACTCAATCTTATTAGAATTGTCAGGTATTTTAATGATCTCCTCTAAAGAACCACAATCGGAAACACCAATTGTTTCAAGACTCACAAGCAATTTAACCATGCAAAAGGAGAAAAGATTCTTCAATTGGTCACACTTCTGGACCTTGATCGTTTTCAATTTGGTGAACGAGCAATCTGTAAATGGACTAAAGCATATCATCTCTGTACCTGAACTAAAGTATATCATCTCTATCTCTTTTAGTTTGTAGAGGCATAGAGATTCCAACTTGGGAAAAACATCCTGAGGATAAAACAAATCCTTTGAGTTGATGATATATTTGATGCTAGGGTTGTTTACGATGGAAAAGTGTTTCAGATGTGGAAATCCATTCAAATTCAACTCATTAATAACATCTTGAACACCATTCAGCTCTCCCAAAAACAAATTTTCAACTGTTTCAAACAACAACTTTATTCCTGTCTGAGAGTGAATATTGTCAGTGTCATCCTTCAGCTCCAATGCCAAAGATTTGAAATTTTCATACTTATTAGGCATTCTGAAATCTCCAGCTGAAAGAGTTTTGAAGTTCCCAATCTCAATCTTGTAATCACTTAAGTTGTCAAAGAACAATTCCTTTGCAAAAAATTCAGCACATGGAATGCTTAAGTCCACCACTTGCAATTGATGCAAATGCTTTAGTTCAGAAATAAATGAATTTTGACTTTGGTTTCTCTCTCCTTCCTCCGACACTTCCATGAAACACTTTCTTACATACAGCTCTTCCAACGAAGTCAACCTTGATATAAGATTAGGTGGAATCATGGTGACTATTGAACAATTGCTGATGTCTAGTAATTGTAGTTTATCCAAGTCCTTCAACTCAGCTGGCAAATTTTCAATTCGAGATCCAGAAAAGCTGAGAATTCTTAATTTTTTCAGCTTCCCTATGATGGATAAGTTGTCATCTAAAGTGCATCGCTCCAAACAAAGCAATCTGAGGTCTGATAGGCACTTAATTGAAGATGGTAAGCTTGATAGATGAAAGCCAGTCAATATTAACACTCTGAGTTTTTTCATTCTCTTAAAAAAACTCTCAGGTATTTTTAAAGATGGATCATCATTGTCAATTTGGAAAAATTTAAGTTGAGGACAGTTCATAACATTAGGAAGCTCATCAATGATATCACTATTGCATATAGAAATAGAAGTGCACCTCTTGAGTTCAGGCCAATCATTAAGTTTCCCATTTCTCAAAGTAAATACATTTTGCTCGTTCTGTGCTATAGATAAAGCAGCATCTCGAACCAGATCGTGCATATTGAAATGAATACTAGAACTTCCATCCAACACCAAACCTGAGTCTTTCAGCTTTTTGATTGATGTAGATATTCTGTCCCGAGCTTCCCCAAGCGAGTAGACCCCTTCAAGTATTCCCAAACCAAAGCAATACTTCACCAAGTCCATAATTAGGGGTTGATGACCCATTTGAGCACAAAGAAAGAAAATGGACTTGAGCTCCTCATTTTCTAGATGGTCATAACTCATTTTTACAGAAATCTCCATCGGATTCTGAACTCCCACCAGGTCTTGGTTTTTAAGTTTTTCCCACTCTGAGTCGCTCTTGTCTCTTAATGCCCTTCCAACTGTAACTATTGCCATAGGTAACCCAGCACAATACTTCTTAACAATTTCTTGTTTAGACTTGGACATTTCACCATGTATTCCAGCCTCCTTCCGAAACAACTTCAGAGCATCTTTTTCATCTAATTCCTCTACACAGAAAGTTAATTTAACTTCCATTTTATCCGTTAATACATTTTGTTTCCTTGAAGTTAGCAAAATTTTGCAACCCTTATAATCACCAAGAGATTTTTCTTTTGTCGGCCCTTGGGGACCCTGATTATCACTATTTGTCTTCTTGCTTAAATCATTATCATCAACATCACCATCAAGTGGAATTCCCAACCTATTCAAGTCTAATCTGTCCCAAAGGTCATCCAAGATTATAAGGGTGTTCTCTTTCTCTTTCTTTAACCTCCTTCGTAGATTATCAGCTCTTACATTCTCACCTTCTCCTTCCAATTTCAATCCCAAAGGGTAAGCAATATCTTCCTGGACTTGTTTTAGATTGGGGTTGTCTGTTATTTCTGAAAAAGCCACCACATTAAACAACTTCTTGTCTCGAGCAATTTTAGCAATTGCTTTGATTAAAGTGCTCTTACCCACCCCACTTCGTCCATACACTCCAATCATTTTCACAGTGGGATCTTCAACAAGTGTTGCCATTATTTGTTCCATTATGGATTTTCTAGAACCAAAATCCATAAGGTCATTATTAGACAAAATGGCATCATTAGATGTTACGTATACCCGATAGGCAATTTCATCAGAATTGGGGCAATCATCGGTTATCTTTTTACCCTCAACTGCCATCTTCTTTGCTAGTCTGCCTAGTCTATGCCAAAAGTAAAGAAATAAACAATTGGAAAACCGTGTCTTTTTGTGGCCATCATCCTTCCGATACTTCTCCACTTCTGTCTCAAATTTACCCACTTTCCCTAACCATTCTCTAACCTTACCTTCAATTTCGTGTCCATTTTTGACAGCTTCCTCACATTTATGATCTACTATCTCCTTTTTATGTTTAAGCTGCTTAACACACTCGTCTAGTTCATCAATGTTTTGCCTATAACGGATGTAATCCACTTGCTTTTTAATCAGATCCAACACAGAATTAGTTACTGGCTCTAGTAGTGCGGATGACACAGCGTCCATGCTTTGACCTTGATTTTCTTGTACTAGGTACAATTACATCTCTTCAACAAAATGAAGGGTGGAAACAGATCATTCAAAAGCTAATGAGGAAAGAATATCATATAGTTGATCAATCAAAAATCAAAGTACATTTACTAAAACCAAATCAAGCAACCATGAGTTAAAAAACATAAAAAAAGAAAAGATATCAAATTTGAATGTATATTGTATATTTTTGTCTTTAGCAAAGAATTTTTCTTTTATTCTCAGAAGAAAGAAGAATGCTTAGCGTCACACTCAGAAACACATTTCATCCTATTGGTGCACATCTACGAATTTTTAAACTCATTACCTGTGTACCAATTCTGCATGTATAACCATCTTTTTATTGTTGAAATAGGTTTCAGTAATAATTAAGGTACACTAATATTTTAAGATAATTATATTATTTATTTATTTATTATTAATGAACTTTATTTTATATTTTATGTGATTAAATTAAGTGAGTGAGTCGATTAGACTATTAAATAAGATGACGTGTGTTTAAATAGACAGATATCATAATTAATCTATTACGGAATAATAAGAATCTTATTATTAGACTAAAGAGATGCAGAAATTTTCACTAATTATATATATTCTCTCCATTTTTTAGCCTACAGAAAACTTCATTTTCCCACTGATTAGCAATGATTTTCCCCCAAAATGTCTCCATCCCCTTTGTGTGATTTCATTTTGTAGAACATGAATAAATCAAGAAAAGAAAAAAAAAAAAGCAATTCTTCATCTATAGAAACTCATGGGGGAAGGTAATAAAATCTATAGAAACCAAAAAGGACATCCAAGAAATAAAAATCATCACACACCCCACCCCAGAGATCCGCCATCAAATAGCCAAATAGATAGACAAATAAACACTCTTTCACTTTTCAGAGTTCCGCATCGGATCGGGTTGCATTTAGTAAAAGTTATTAATTAATGTCATTGGCAGCTTAGATTTGTGAATTTGGTAAAATGTAGAATGGCAGCAGCTGGATAAGTTATATGTAATTCACCCGTTTCTCTCCATATCTGTGTGATATGCTTGAATGTTCTGTGAAACTGATAAAAAATTCAGAGCCTTTGTCGGGGGTTGATTCAAGACACTGATGGCAATTGGATTTCTGGTTTTTCAAAGAGGATTGGTAGAGGAACAACCTTTGTGGCTGAATTATGGGAAGTTTTGGAGGGGTTACAATTGCAAATGATTCTAGAACCACTAAACCTACGTTTCAGGCAATATACCATATGACTGGAACACTAATCTAACATTTCAAATGTAACAATAGAAAAAATGTATGTATTATCCATACGAGGATTCTATATAAAAAAACCAATTCGTTTTTCTTTTTCCGAAATTACAAACATTTTTTTTTTGAAAAAAAAATATTTTAACATAATTAACAACCATACTTAATTAATAAAATTACACTATTAAAAAATTCTAAAGATATACCTTTTTTACAATAAACACATTTAAAACATTTATAAATGAACTTAACTAAGAATATAGATAATCTTCTTCCTCAAATTTAATATAAATATTTTAAAAAATATTAATTTATTGATAAATATATTTTAAAAAGTATTAAGTAAAATATAAAAAAATATTTTTTAAAGAAATTTTTGCAATGCATGGATTTAAAATCTAGTTTATGGTAAATGTTACTTTTTTATTAAAAAAATAGTAAGAGATACTTGAATAAAAGTTTGTGGATTATCGAAACCTCAGCTTCATAATAATCAATGATTATACATATTTTTAACGATTTTATTTAATGCAAAATTATGTTACTTACCATAATCTTATTTAATATTATCTTTATTTCTTTTACGGAGGTAGTGTACAATTTGATAATCAAAAAAATAATTTTGATAATTTTCATATTAAGTAATAAAACGCTATATAATATACAATTATAATAATTAAATGTTTATTTAGATCATTTTAATTTTAAGTAGTAATGTTAAATTTTCTATCACTACTTATGTTCATTTTCTACATTAGTTACTCTAATATATATTTCATGAGAAATAATAATATATAACGTTAAATAGTATCTCTCCTCTCTCTCTATATATAATAAAGTTCACCTGAAGCTTTCTAATCATTAGATTGATTATTTAACTTTGTAATAGTAGTTCGATGTAATTTAATTTAATGCTACAAGCTAATCACATTTAATAAAAAAATTAAATTGCTAACATAAGTGTTGTTTATATATAATTTTGATGATAAAATGTTAATTTAGACGATTTTGTTTGTTTGTGTGTGTCTGTCTTTTTTATGATGAATTAAAGGGTTATGATTAAAAAAAAAGATTGAAGCCTCTTTTATCTCAAATTTAGTTTTGATTTTGATATTTTACACTCAAAACACATTTACCATATGTGTGGCATTATATTGTTTGTGTTAGCTAGGCTTGTGTGCTTTAGATTAGTTTTCTTATCTTCTACAAATTTAGGGATAATCATTTATGTTTCTTAATTTGCTTAATCCATAAGTCTCTGATGTAAGTTATGTTTTGCATAAGGTAATTGATTACAAGTATATGTAATTTATTACAATGTGTTAGAATAAATTCAAAAATTTTTATTTGTTGAAATTTAGTTAGGTCCCATTTGATAAATTAAAACACGGGACGCAAGTAACCGATAAGGATATTAAGGATCTTACCTTTGTTGTGAGACAAACTAAGAATGAGGAAAGCTCCTGTTCTTCAGCAAGTACTCTATTTTCCCATTTCTTTTCTTCTTTATATTTGCCTCTCTGTATTCTCCTTTATGAATACTTCCCTCGTTTTGAAGCTGCTGCTTTGTAGTTTGAATGAAATGCATTTTGTCAAAGTTTTGTTAAAGAGCTACAAATTAAAGTGTGGCTTAAATTATAATATATTATTTTTTTATAACATTAGTCATGAGAGTTGAAAGATTTGATCGTGAAATTTAGTTAGGTCCCATTGGATAATCAATTATCACATTATGTAATCAATTAAAATGTGTTTTAAGAAAAAAGGAAACTATGTGTATCAATATAATCAATTATCATTATTGATTACATTGTTTCTAAGTTAAGATTGCTCTTTGTCGATTGAGATAATTGGTTATTAATTTGTGATCAATAACCTCGTTTTTTAAAATGTAGAACAAGGTTATTTTGATTGAAATAATCTATTGCAAATTTTGATAATATGTTAAATCTATTTTTTTTAGTTAAATATATAAATACTCACTCTTATTTTTTTTCTTGTGTAACTCTTTTACAAATGTTATCTTTCACTTTTGTAAAGAGTCAACAAGAGGTTATGTATATTTTTCATGAGAGATTAACATGCTTTAAGTATCATGCATCCAAGATCAATGATTGATCATCATTGTTAGAGTTTTGAAGAGTTTCTTATTCTTTGGACTCAAAGTGTATTCAATTCAATAATCCGTTCATTCAAGATTATTTTTAAATATATTTTGATGATCATAATACAATTACAAAACCAAGACGCTAAAAAATAATTTATTTAAATAATAAAAATAATTTATCCAAATGATTCCTATTGATGATCACAATACAATTGTAACACAAGGTCGCTCAAAATGGATAATTTTTTTTTTCCAACTATACTCTTAGAGAAGGGAACAGTTGTGTTGACTGGTTGGTCAAACACAACGCTCACGAGACACCTCCTACCAGATTTGGCACAATAACTCGATCAAAGTGCATTTACTAAAACCATATCAAGAAACCATGTGTTTAAAATTATAAATGAATGTTAAATTTGAATAAACATAAATAAAGATACCAACTTTGAATGTATATTTTGGTCCGTAGCAAAGAATTTTGCTTTTGTTCCCCAGAACACCGACAAAATGAAGAATTCTAACAAGACGTAACTTGGGAGGCAATTGCTTTTGTTAATAAAGCATATAGTTAAATAATGAAAATATACATCACTACTAATTCAAAAGCTAGGAATATCCTTAAAAAAAGAAAGTTTAATTATTACCAAATTATGTTAAAAGATTTAATTTGATTTCCAAATTTTTAACATGTTTAATTTAATCCTAAATTATTTTAAAACTGATCAATTTGATTATTTTGGTCCAATTGAGTTGATGTCGTTAAGATAACACATTTCAGCGGCTTTCGATTATGAACAATGATAATTTTTAACCACCATTATATTTATTATTATTTTTAAAAATAAAACGATTATCGTTTCTTCTTCTTCACTTTGGCCACCACAACCACAATGCCATGCCACCCTTCACCTACCACACCATCCAACTCCATCATCAGAATCTTAAGTCACCCAAACAACATCCACAAGTCCATATCTAACCCACCCAAATAGTAACACTGCACAACCACTACACCGCTACGCCACCACTCTGGCCCCCAACGTCACTGCTCCAACTCCATCATCACCACCTTAACCCATCCAAACAGCACCCACAAGCCAAGATCTTTTAATATATTTTGGGTATCAAATTGATAATTAAAAAAAAAAAAGAGTTAGGAACAGACATATTGGTATCATGCAAATATATTTATTTACAGGCATTCATTTCAGCAATGGATAAATTAAAACACGGGGCGCAAGTAACCGATAAGGATATTAAGGATCTTACCTTTGTTGTGAGACGAACTAAGAATGAGGAAAGCTCCTGTTCTTCAGCAAGTACTCTTTTTTCCCATTTCTTTTCTTCTTTATATTTGCCTCTCTGCATTCTCCTTTATGAATACTTCGCTCGTTTTGAAGCTGCTGCTTTGTAAAGCTTATTATTGGACGTTTGAATGAAATGCATTTTGTCAAAGTTTTGTTAAAGAGCTACAAATTAAAGTGTGGCTTAAATTATAATATATTATTTTTTTATAACAGAGTTGAAAGATTTGACCGTGCACTTTATATATCCATCTTTATGAGTGAAATTTCTTCAAATCTTAAATAAATGAAAAAAAAAAAGAGCCAATATAAGCTATAAATTAATTAAGAAAGGAAGAAATTAAACCTGTCTTTTTGGAATTGGATGACTACTGAGTTGTGATTTGTCTTTAATTACTTGCGACTATCCCATGCCAATAAACTGAAAGTGAGAAAAGAGCAGATTAAGGAAGAAGCAAGCTAAACATGATTCAAGGATATGGATATGGATATGGATGGCGTACTACCATTCCGTAGAAAACCAACAAGGAGTAACGAAGCAAGATAATACTGAGAGCATGACCAAACAAATGACAAAATATAAACAATACTGTTTCGAATGTAAAGTGTGGCTTCTAAGGTGGTAGTGGGTGACTGAAGTAAATGTAAGGTGGTAGTGGGTGACTGAAGTAAATTTAAGGTTGGTGAGGTGGGTAACTGAAGTAAATGTAAGGTGGTAGTGGGTGACTGAAGTAAATCTAAGGTGGTAGTGGGTGACTGAAGTAAATATCATTCACTTCAACTGAAGAAAAATAATCAAATGAACTACATAAGATACTATTTATTTATGCATAAGTAAATTTATAAAAGTTATCTTATATTATTTTCTTTAAAACATGATTTTTTAAATGCCGTAATTAATTAAAAGGTTAAATAATAATTTTTGTTTATGGATAAGTTTTTTTCTTCTTTTTTTTCCTTAAAATTTGTATGATTTTTTTTTAATCTAAATGAGCTCTTTATAAACGAAGGTTTATTTCCTACTATATCAATTGTCATCTTATCTTCATTGCATCATTAATCAGTAATTTTCTGAATATTTTTTCGATAAAATTTATCTATATATTCTGATGAACTACAAATAACATTTTTATAAAATATATAGGGATTAAATAAAAAAATTAGATTTAAAAATAATTTAATTAATTTTTAGAGAAACATATTTAATTTATATATTTAAAAGTAAATTATTTTAATTAATTATTAATATCTTTTATTGACAACAAAAAATAAATCTACAAAAATAATCTTATAAAATAGGTAGAAGAAAAGAAAATTTACTTGCATAATGAAGTATGCATAAGTACTTATTCTATATATTGGAAAATGAGTTCTATAAAAAAATTGTTAAGGAGCTTATAAATTGTGGTTTAAATTATGATATATGTATTTTAAATTGGATGCACAAATGAACTTTGTTATACCTTATATGTAATTGAGAGAATTAAACATAAAAAACATCAATTAAATAGGTCACGAAGTGAGTTTAATATTATATTTCATTCCAAAGTATTAAGATTTTAATTTATAGGTATTTTATGTTCATTCGATTTGATGTAAAAAAATTTCTCATACTTATAATCGAACCACATGCACCCATCATTGTAGGAGTGAAAATTCTTACCATTTTAAACAAATTAAAAATGACCGATATAAGTCATAAATAAACGAACAATCCTTTGGTTCTTCGAATTTATGAAACACGTTGCCACCTACCTCAATTATTGTTACCTTATTTTCACATTATTAATCGGGGTGATGTAAATATCTATTGCAGTAAAAAAAAAAAAAATACAGAGTATGATACACGTTACCACTTCCAGTATAAGCATGAAACAGTTTTCTTGTAAGGGTAAACTAGTACGGCACCCGTGTGGATGTAAGGTTGTAAATTTTACTTTTCTTTATACAATTATATCTATTATTTATAATTTTATATAATTAGAAGGAGATAATATAATTAGAATTGTCATATTTAGTATTTAAATCAACTAAATGTTTCAATAATAATATTCAAAGTATAAAAAATTAATAATTTTCCAAATAATTAAATAGTTATTTTTATTTTTGAATATGTATATTACTGATAAATTTATTTTCAAAAATTAAAAAATTTAATTTTAATTTTTAAAAATATAAATAATACAATGAATTTATTCATTGGTTAACTTTTATCCTTTATTAATAAAAAGTCTATGTTGTACATTCATAAATGAATTTGTCCGTGTTTTATACCCAAAATAAAATTTAATATTTATTTTTTTCTTTTTTAATCATTGTAAATATAATATTATAATAAATGTTTAAAAAAATAATATAAATTAAAACAAACATAATTATAAATATAAAATATAATATTAAATAATAAACATAATTTTTTTATAATTATATTTATTATGTATATTAATTAATATTATATCTGTTCCAGTATTTCTTGCTGATATCTGTGGATGGTGTTGGATGGTTATATAGGTTTCCGTGGCGACAACAATATCATCGCAGATATCCCGATGAATTTCTTGACAAATCTGATGCAATGTATATATTCACAAAAATAGGTCTATAATTTAAATGTTTTGGTTATTTAGACTTGATTGATTTAAAGAGAGATCATTAGTTGCCATTATTATAGTATGTATGAAAATTATATTTGTAAGCTTCTAGAGACTTGAAAAGAAAAATTGCAAAAATAACATCAAAAGCCTTATCCCATGAAAAGTAAAATTAAGAATGAAATCAAAAGAAAATTCAAGAAACTGGCAGTGAAAAGGATATCGTGAAATTGATTTTTAACAAAGCAATTCATTGATACTTGTGATCTCTTGCTTTTGTTTCCCACAAAATTGATTATAATGCTTAACTAATAAAAACTACGTACTACTGCTCCATGGCTACATTAGAGAGTTGAAACAAAGACAAATACGTTAAGTTTGAAGGAAACAATTAGGTGAACAATGTAAGAAATCAAATTATTTTTTGATGAATCTGCAGATGTTCTTGTGAATATGGATGGTTCAGACTCTTTAGGAAAGAATGAACCGTAAATCCTCAATGCTTTGCCAATGTGGGAGCTAACTAAGGTTAGTGTAGAAGATACAAATTGAACCATTTCCTGGATCTTTGTGAGACCAGAGAGCTTTCTCTTCAAGTCAACAATTTTCCTACCATGTTTATATTGATAACATCATATAATATATTTATTTTGGATAATTTTTTATTGTGATAGAGAAATTATGATTAATAATTAATATTATTTTATTATTATTTTTGTTTTAAATTATATTTGTTAATATATTTTTTAAGTGATTATTATAATATTATATTTATAATAATAATAAAAAATAGAACAAACATAATATTCATTAATAAATAAAATATTAGTATAATTATATTTATTATGCTTATTAATCAATATTACGTTTATTTTAACTTATATTTGTTTTCTTATTCTTTTCAAGTGTATATTAAAATATTATGCTTATAACGACTAAAAAAAAGAAAAAAGATTAACATTAAATTATATTTTAGATAAATAGTTATTTTTGTCTTTGTATGTGTAAAATAATAATAAATTTGTTCCAGAATGTATCACATAAACTTCTTCATTAATAATAACGGACCGATGTTAACAGATAAATATATTTATTGTATTTTTATTTTATTTTCAAGAACTAAAATTAAATTTTTCATCTTTCAAAAATTAAATTATCAATATTTTACACATTCATAAACAAATAATTATTTATTCTTCTTTTAAATATATTTCTAATTAAGACATAAAAAAGATGAATGAAGGTGTACCACAGAAAATGGCGTCTAAATAGAAAGTGTCTACTCTTTTTTTATCATACACCAAACATTACCATATTATTTTGGATAAAAATTTCAATCCATTCATTTGGCTCCTAAATCCTAATACCCTCTTGGAGGGGCTCAATGTGGATTTAAGCCTTCTACTCACAAGGTGAAATATCAATATTTAATTTCCTAATTAAGTGAAAGTTTGAAATGTTATATTAATTATTTGGATAAATAAAAAAAATTAAAATACAGATTGCAAAAAAAAAAAATTATATGTGATTGACTTGTCATACACTTTGATAGTGTGATAAATCATTAGACTACTAATATTTTTACTACATTATTAATTAATGCTTCTATTTGACATTTGAGACTAAAAATAGTAATGAAAAAAAGTTCATGAACTTTGATCTGTCATAATGTAGATCGCAAGAGATGAAAAGCATAAATCTTAAAAAGTTACATTCTACATTAATAGGCTATATTTTTAAATATTATAAATTTACATGTTGGGATCAACATAAAATAGACAATATATTTATAAATAAAAAAAATACATTAACATCACTTTTAGCAATAACCGATTAGAAAAATCGCAGTCTACATTGTTATTTTCATATCTAATATAGAAAATGATCATGTTTTGCATACATGCCATTTTCTTCATTGTTTATGGCTTTTTTTTTATCCAGCATTGGTTATGATATTGACTAATGTAGAAAGTGCGTTTCTACTCCCCTTTTGCATTGGATTATAAAAAAAATTAATATAAAAATGAAAATTTTTAAGTCAGTTTAATAACCAACATAGAATTTGTTTTATATTTTACATTGTCTTATACTATGTTTCTTGGAATCGGTGTAATATATTTTTTAGAATTGATATTAAATATCTTATCTATAGTGGTGTGTTTAATGAATTTCACTCAACTATAATGGGAAATTAGTTTATTTTTTGTTTCTTTTATTTTCACACTATTAAAAAATTATTTAAAATTAAATATTTTTATATTATCTCAACAAAATTATGTATACCAATGTTAAAAAAATTAAAAATTTAATAACTTATATGATTGCTATAAGATCTTCTTGTATTTAAAACAAAATTAATTTTTTTGAAAAATTCATGTTCAATTTTGTATATTTGTAAATTTCTCTTGAAATAATAGCAAATATACATCGTGAGCGAGACATTATTTTACATTCAATATTTATTTATATTTTAAAATATATTATTTGTTAAATTGAATTCATTTACTAAAATACGAAATAGTTTAATACAAAGAATTATTGAATGGAATTAATTTCGTGATCCCAGTTTAAAATGAAAGAAAATTAAGTGACATTAAAACGGCATCGTTTAACCCATGTCGTTATTTGCTTCTGTTTTATCTGTGCTTTATATGTTTTGTCCCTCTTTCTCTAAATAATTTGTAAGATCACATCCAATATCCCATTTGATAGATTCTGATCCAAAGGAAATCGGCAAGTCCATTTGAGAAGTGAAACAGTGTTGCATTGAATTCAATGTAATCCATGAAAGCATATTCATTTTGCATTGCAAAGCTTTTAAAATTATGGTGAGTTTGGGACGATTTAACTGTTGCATTCATTGGGTACTTCTTTTTTGTTTTTTATTCATATGCATAGATTCATATTGTATACCAATGTAATCCATTTGAGAAGTGCCTGATGTTTTTTCATATGCATAGATTCAAGATGAAAATGTCACTGGTTCGGCCTCTCTTTACCAGGAGAGGATTCAGCACAAGCTCCGACAACCTTGTTGCTTCTGTGCTCTTTGAGAGATTGCCACTGGTCATTGATACTTGTGATCTCTTGCTTTTGTTTCCCACAAAATTGATTATATTACTGCTCCATAGTTACATTAGAGAGTTGAAACAAAGGCAAATATGTTAAGTTTGAAGGAAACATGATTGACTTTTGAGAAGCCCAGTTTTAATGAGTTATGGGTTACTAGGATATATGAAAGGGTTGCAAATAACAATTACGTGAACAATGTAACAAATCAAATTATTTTTTGATGAATCTGCTGATGCACTTGTGAATATGGATGGTTTTGAAAGAAATGGTTCAGATTCTTCAGGAAAGAATGAATTTTTATTATTGAACCGTAAAATCCCAAATGCTATGCCAATGTGGTAGCAAACTTAGGTTAGTGTAGAACATACAAAATGAACGATTTCCCTGGATATTTGAGAGACCAGATAGCTTTCCCTTCAAATGACAAGATGCCTAAACAAACCAACAGATATTAACAACTGATCAACTCCTTCACTAACAAATATTAACAACTAAAAAATATTAACAGGCATGTATATGAGTGAATATGCAGATAATTGTATTAATTTTGAAGTTGCAGTTTGACATTTTTTGTAATCCAATTGAAAAAGCAGCAGAACTTGTTAAAAAAATTTGACTTGGTTGTTTGTTAAGTTGCAATACTTAAAGCATGATTAACATGGATCCGTATAGTTAATATTAATACCCATGCCACCTAAAACATTTCCGATCTGCCAGTTTTAGTCATAATAATATAAACTATTAGTTACAAGAAGACATAAAACTGTTACAAAACAGTCCTATGACAGTCTAGTCATCAATATGTAAAACAGAGGCTAGCAAAATTTAACTCACAAGACTCGCAACTGACAACTGCCAAAATACAGGTTTGGTCCCTCTTTTCAATCCAAGGGGAAAGGTGATTATCAGATTGACTATGTGCCATACTGAAAACTTGCTTGGGATAAAAAGTTTTTTTAATCAGGAAATCATAAATCTTAAAAATTATGATTCGAATGTGATTAGAATAATATACATTTGGTTTTTCATAAATATTTCTAGAAATAGGTGTATAAGATTTTTGGAAATCCAATATTAATGTGATGTTTTTATTCCAAAAATTTAAATGTTTATCAAATTAAATGATATATGAAAATTTTTAATTATACTTATCACCGTAAAATTATTATTTAACTTAAAAAGTTAAATTTTTATCTTCTTTTATCATGTTTCATGAAAAACTCATTAGACACTCAATTAAAAAATTATCCATGGGAATATTAGATTTGTATAAATAATTTTTAAAATATACATATCAAATGTAGGAATTTAGGATTCTCTGAAAAACTTTAAAAAAATCTCCTACCAACATCTCTTAATTGTAGTTGTAAATACGATGTTATTATTATGTGCACGTCCAAATTATCACCTCATTTTTACTGGTCAATTTAATCAAACAGTTCATGTGAACTTTAAATTCATACATTGTTAATATTTGCAGAGATTTATTAGGTAAATCAGAGAGTATAATAGGTAATTTTTTGTCATATGGCAATGTGTTAGAATATCAACTATTAATTTTTTTCATCAATAATTGAAATTTATTTTTATCTAGAACCGAAAAAGTGATAACAAAAAATAATGAGAAAGAAAAAAGTGATTGTAAAAAAATCAGAAATGTAAATTTAATTAATTAGTTCAAAAAAATATTTGTACGCATAAAAATAATCTTACAAATAATTTTAATTGGAGTCAACAACATAGCACGTAATATATATATATATATATATATATATATATATATATATATATAAAAGTAGTGTTATACAAATTAAAATAGTGTTTGATTAATGTGACTTAAAGAAATTATAGAACAAAACAAGTAAGTATTTAATATATTAAAAAAAATTACTAAGTACAAATTAAAGTAATACTTAATATTTGATCGTTTGTAAATTTTTTTTTAAATTATAATATTTAAAGATGAATTCGATATTAAATTATATATTTTAAGACTATTTTAAAATTAATTTGTAAAGTAAAATCAATTTTTTATTAAGTAAAATCCCATGTAATTGGTCTTACTTAAAATTCATATAAATAATTTCATTAAGTGTATTATACAAATCATGCATCATCCATAAGAAATTAGTATAAAATTATTAAAAACTTTACAAATTATTAAGCTTTCTCATAATCACATAAACAATCAAGAACACATAAGTCAGTTTAGGATAGTTATAGATCCAACACTTTTATATATAATTGAAAAATGATCTTTCATACTTAAATATGCCTGATAATTAATGAAAAATTAATTATTTCAATTAAATAGGTGCAAACAAGTCATTTTAAAAGAAAAAAAAATATAATTTACTTAAAAGCCAAAAAATGGAACCAGGCTAGCTATTAATAAGGTGGAAAGGTTTTGATATTGTATGTGCGCATACAAATTTGTTTAGAGTTTAAAATTTTAAGATGAAACATTTGATAAATGAGATCAATAGGGAGATGTTATTGAGGGTCCAACGGAGAAGAAAATAATGGAAAATAGTTTAGATGGTTGGTAAGAGATTGTTTATAAAGATTTGAGATCCTTTAACATATTATACTGATGATAAAGTACAATGGCGTGTGTTAGTAGTCTATATGATTGACTGTATATTAATGAGAAAATAAAGCTCAAATCATTTGCTGCAGAAAACCAGTTGTTGACAGGGCTGAAAGTTTTCATCCAGGGGCAATCGATTAGACGTATATTGCAACTATTGCATTATCATCTGCAATAACTAGATTTTCAAGTTTCACAAGATCTTTGGCTACTGATTCGGGAAACACACTTTTATGGCAATTACAATTGTCAACATATACCTGTTGAATTGTGTGCCAAATTGATAGATCATAGAGGTAACTATAATGATGCTCTTCTTAATTAATTCACACCAACTAGTTACTTATTCAATCCTTATCAATTTTTTGAATATCCATGCGAGAGTACTGCTTTCTTTCTTTCTATCGTTTTTCTTTTCTCATATTAATCTCATTTTGCTGGCTTTCTAACCGTCAAAATGTCCTTATTTGCCTACACATCCAGTCGTTTAGTCCCGCTCTCAATTTCCTCAAATATTCTAACAGCGAACTCAAGTATATTAATGTTAGATAAATGTTTAGATATTTGGTTCAAAATTAATTTTGAGATAAAAAAATTTAATACTTCTAAAACTAATCATATATCTCTTAAATTAGTTCATTTTACAAGAAAGCCGCCATTTTAAATTAGTTCATTTTAATTAATATTAATCAATACGTTGAAAGCTGCCATTTTTCGTGGGCAGGCAATAGGTTCATTTTGGATTTCAAAAGCAGGTCAGACAGTTAGAATGCTAAGAAAGATATGGCAGGATAAGGGTATCTGATAGGTTAGCAATCTTTTTAGCTTTATGTTGAAACTCCCCACTACCAATATTGTTGGCAGATATTTTTTGCCACCATGTTGCCATGGTCATGTAATACTGCTGGTTCTGTTATGAATGCCCCGTCGTAGTGACGAATTATCTTATTCATATAGAAGCCAATCAAACAAGATAAAATGGTTTTTGATCCCTCTATTCCAATTATTATCACTTCCTCTAATCATTGTCGTCCCTTGCATATATGACTCTTTTTACATTTGGACAATCAACCAGTCCCACATTGCTAGTGATCAAGACTAAAAACGAGAAGTGAGAACATGCTATGTTCATTTCACAGCTCCTGACATGACATACTGACTTAGCATGCCTTTATCTTTGATGGCTTGGAAGTGTTCCGTAGCTCTCCAAGTGACTCCCTTCAAACACCCCTCCTATTTGGACACACAGATTTCAGCAAGATGCAAGAAATGTCTCAAGATGTCGGCCCGAGGGAGGTATTATTGCTTTATATTCATTTGGTTAGAAGTTAGGGAACTGGGATTTTGCCTTGTGTTTCTCTTCAATCCTCCAAATTTCTAAATCAAATAAGACATTTTCTTCAATTAGTATGTTAGAATCGCGCACTTAAAAGCTTGAGCATGGATATGTATTGGGAAACAAATAGTAGTTGTAAGTTTATGCCAATGAAAAAGATACATTTAAGGGATAAAAATGATTATTTTGTGGCAGAAAGTTCAGATACATTGGATTCAATACATTTTTGTGACTTGCACTTATGACTTATGTATGTATGTATGTAAAGTTGTAGATTTGCAAGACCTTTCCTTTACAGAATACTTTGGTATTGGTATGAAATTTCCTTGTTTGATGAATTAAAACTTGCTTTGTTCTTACTTTTTTTTCTCTTCCTTGTTCAGATATTTAGCATATTAAAGCACGCATTAACCTCCAAATCTCCACTAAGTGATGTATTCATTCCAAACAGAAAAAAAATTGAGCCATCGTACTCTTTCTCACCCGATACTGGCCCGAGTCATTGGAAAGGTTCTGTAGAAATCAAGCTAATGGTGAGCAAATCAAAGAACAAGGTTCTGTTTGCTGAAGCAGATGGAGATTTCGTTGATTTTCTAGTCAGCTTCCTCACAACACCTCTTGGATCTATTCTGAACCTTATGAATGGCAAATCATCGTTGGGAAGCATTGATAACTTGTACGCGAGTGTGAAGAAGCTCAATGCATCATGGTTCATAGGGTCATCAAACAAATCCTTACTGAATCCAAGGGTCGCTCCTCAATTTGGTTGTGGGAGCAATCCACTAAATGCTTCACAAGAATACACTCCTACGTATTGGTATGGCACTGTGGTAGTGAAAGATAACAATGAGGGGCGTACAATGATTTCAGAGAAAAAAGAAATGTTAGAATATCCAGCAAAACTGAAACTTTTTGAGCCAAGATGTTATGATGGAGCAAGAGAAGCTGCTGTGGGATTTATGAAGAGGCCGTGTCTATTTGTTGTGAGCGATGATCTGAAAGTGAGGCAATTGACAACTACTTCTAGCATTCAGTATATGCAAGAGCTGGGGAATGTCAAGTTTGATGATTTGAAGGAACATATGGTGGAAATCAGGAAGTCACATGAGGTAATAATATTAGCAATCCACTCTTGGCACCGCCACGATATTTGTTTTAAGAATATTTGATTCATATTAATAGATTTAGTCTGCATTTGTCTTAATTTGGTCAATATTTCTTCCATGTTACCCTCTATATATGCCCTTTTCAATTTAGAAGTGATGTTCATTATTGTGCCTATTTTGCTCAGGCACTGAACCTGTTGAGGGCGTCTTTGACATCCAAAGAAGTTGGTTTGAAACGGAGCCTATTTAAGAAGTGGAAATGCCAAAGATGCATTCCATTTTGGGATTCCATTTTGGGGTGTGTTGGGATGGAAGAAAATGAGACATAGAAAAAAGAAAAAAACAAGAGGGAGAAATTGAGAGGTAGTTAGTGCTATGACGAATAAAAAAAAAAAAGAATATCCAGCTGAGACAGAAAAGCGATGAAAGAAATGGGTATATGTTTTTATGTTTAAGTAAATTAGATGGTCATCTAATATTTAATTATCTTGTTCTAGTCATTTGAATGTTGGATTGTTGGTCCATAAGTGTAAATTGTTGTTAGGGTCTCACAATTTGATCCCAAATGTCTCTAGAATTTATCTCTTTATGATAATCATACATATCTGTTAGAACAATTACACAAGTAAATTAGACTTTAAGGAAGTATAATAATTTTTTTTAGAAAAGTATAATATTTTATTAATGTAATATTTGAATAAACTTTTTCACCAAAAGAAAGAATTATATAGACATTAAATAGTGATATTCATTATATTTTAAAAATAATATAATTAATTTTAATAATATTATTAATATAATATTTTTGAAACATCTATAATATATTTATTAAATTTAATAAACACACTAATCACAGGGAAAAAACAATTAAATTTTAAATATAGAGGTCAAACAAAATTATAACAAATTCGAGAGTAAAAACATATCAAGTCTTATATTTATATATTTTACTCAAATAGTTACTAAAAATTATCTTTAATTAATTATATTTTTTATAAATAAGTATAAATTTTTATAATGTGTGTGTGTGTGAGAGAGAGAGAGAATAATGCCATAAATTTATAAACAAAAATATATGCGTATATGTATAAATTCTCTTTGGATTGATGTTTAAAATCAAATATGAAACCCAGTCCAATTAACTTAATAAAAAGAATGATTTTTATTTTATTTTTAATTTATTAAAATTTCAATTTTTGATTCTTTGAATCGTTTTTTTTTCTTCAATTTTTACTGGGTTGGATCTACATGTGGACAGTGGGCACCCATACTTGAACTGTTGTATCGGTACATTCAAATTGTGTAAGTACAGATTTACCAGATGATAGACTAATATTTGAAAAACTTCAATATAAAAATATACATATTTCATTTAAAAATAAGAAACATTTGTATAATCTTGTCAATACTAAAGCAAATATAATATAAAATCAAGAAAATAAATAGATAAAGGTTTTCAGAATTAAGACGTCATTTTAGGGATTAGAATGTCTAAAGTGGATCAATAAATCACAACTTAGAATTGGAATAAAAAAAATCATTTAACTTCTGATCAAATACAAACTGTTGTTAACAAATTATGGATTTACCATCAAGGAGGTCTTCTAGCTAGATTGAACACTGTTCATCAGTTATTATAAATTTCTTGATACTTAAATTAGATTCTTATAGATTAAAAAAAAATACTAACACCTATTCCTTCCATGTTCTCATGATTACAATTTATATTTTCATTTTCTCACGGTACATCCACACTTTAGATGATCCATCATTAAGGAAAAGGAGAGGGGGTGGGGCAGCATGCATGTAAACAATTAAGATTATATTGTACTGCATTTGGGAAGACAAAGTATACAACATTCACCATCATAATAAACACAAACAGCTTGTTGTAGAAAAATACAGGGGAAATTATTTGTAAGTTTAAACAGAAATACTTGATCATCTCCAGAAGTGAAATGTGTCAACAGAAAAATAATTAGGCAAATTAAACACCACGAGCATGGAATTTGAATTTAAGCAGTTTCAAGCACCAGATTATTTCACGAAACGAGTTCATTTGGGCAAAAACAAGTCATAAAACGATAATTGAGGGACATAAATGAAGCAGTCAAATCATCAGACTCACTAGTAGTAAGCCAGTGGAAGGAGTTTTCAAAAGATTCCTTGGCCACTGACTCCAACAAAAAGTTAACCACGAGAGCTAAGACCCCAACAATACTTCAGTTTTGGGTTGATACAAGCAGCATCTATGCAAGTCAACCTGCTGCGAAAAAGTTCAACCTGACATACTGAGAAGCTAACTAATAAATAAAAGCTTCAAAATATATAAATAAGTCATACATATATTTTTTGTCATGTAACTGTTTGGTTTTTTTTGGAATTGGAATTGCCTTTTAAAATGCCTCCTATATTTTAGCTCAGATAATCGAAATTACGAAGATTGGTTCTTCTCACCATGAAAAAACTGGTTCTTAGATTTGGTTTAGATAAGTAGTTAGGAGGATCCACTTATTTATATATATATATATATATATATATATATATATATATATATATATATATATATATATATATATATATATATTCTTTATTATGTTATATTAGAGACATATATATATGCCTCTTGTATATAAATTAAATCGTATTCATTACCAAAAAAAAGTAGCTCTTGTATTGATATAGATTCAATTTGTCTATCAAAATTTAACCACGAATGTAAATTATAAATATTGTAAATTTACGTAAATAATGTGATTTAAGTATTACATTAACATTTAATATAATAATTATATCAATTTTCTACATTAATAAAATTATTTATTAGTATAATATATATATATATATATATATTATTGATATAGACTTTTATATTTATACAAATAATTTAATTTTGAATTTAATTACAATACACTAACAGTGCACATGTGGAGAAAATTTGTTAACCTTTTAATAAATAATTATTTGAAAAATTTATACTTAAAATATTTTTTTATTAATTGACAATACATGAAAATCATTTTTTTTTATTAAATGAAAATATAATATGGCAAACTACAACACTTGTCTGTTTGTATATATATAGAATTTTTATTATAGTGTTTGCTTGCTTCTTTTTTCTTTTTATCCTTTTAAGACAAAAGAGAGATAAAAACACCTCAAACCCCACAGGGGAAAACAGTCTGAGGAATCTCCCAGAAGAGCTAAAAAAAGATACAAATGAGGAGGATGGAACTTTTAAAAATCCTAAAAGGAACGTCAGTATATATGAAGGCTATACCAGTATAACTAGCTATGGAATAAACCTAAAAAGTCCTAAAAGGAACGTCAGTATGAAGACTATATATATATATATAGCTAAGGAACCTAAAAAACTCTTAAGTTTGTTTTTACGTTTTTGCACATTTGAAAGCAACACTGAAGGCCACTGGGCAAAATATAATTGGATTGGCGGTTGTTTTAAACGAGATTCAAACACACCTTATAGTGTTTCTTTGCTGAATAATAGAGGACTGTCCAACTTTTATTACTACTGTATGAGATTAACAAACATAGACACGGCCATAGACCAAGAGTAACATTAGAGAAAATTTAATAAAAACAAATTATAGTATAAATAATTATCTAAATGGTTATTAACTGTTTATAAATCATAATTGTTCTGACTTCAAGCTTACTAGGATTATTAAGGTACTGCATTCGAGATACTGTCAGTGTCAATTGGTACTACAACTTTGATAGTTTTATTATGAGAAGGTACTTCAATGGTTTTGAAAAAAGAGAGTATTTATAAATTATTTTTTTCTTGATTCTTGAACAATTTGAAACTTTTTTAGCATACTAAAACAATAGTATTTTAATAAATCTATTGAGAAAAAGATGATCGAAAACAGATTAAAAAGATATAGATACATATAGATTAAGAAGGGCACAAGGAGCGCTAGTTAAAAAAATAAATTGTATAATTTTTAGTCCTATAAAAAAAGAATAGAGGAAGACAAAAAATGACATATCAGATTAAATAATATTTCTATAATTTTGATTTATAACAATGTCAAAAAGGTGTTATATAATTTATGTGATCAATCTTATCTAATGGGATAATATTTTGTTATTGATATTTGCTAATAAGGAAAATTTTAATCAAGACCCATGCAAATAAAAATTGAGACTGAAAGACAACAACAGAAAGAAAAAAAAAAGTCTTATGTTCCACCGGCCGGCCACCAGGAAAAGATAGCTCGATTTAAGATAGGAAAAGCCTTCAAATCCTAACATACTAATATAAGAATATTTATTTAAAGAGACTCAAGCAGCACTTACACTTTCAGAGGAATTATGAGTATGACTGGTAAAAAATAAATGGTGAGGAAATGGTGGGGGGAAAGAAATAAAAGAATATGAGTATAACACCAATATTCTATTTCCTCACTAGTTTAAGCATAAATTAATAAACAATCAATATAGCTTTGATTGACATTTTTTAGCAATATTTTCTGTACCAATTTGAAATTGCCAAAACTTACATGACAAAAGACATTTTTGACAGTTTTTCGAACTATATCCAAAACCGTCGGAAGTTGCATGGCAGGCGAAATTTGTGGCTATTTTTAGAGTTTTCTTACAGTTTTAAAAGTATTTCACTAAAAGTAATTATCAATTTTTAAAAAATAGCTTATATTTTTTTTCTTCTTTATTTGTCCCAAGTTAAACACCATTAGAATCTATTTTTCTATTCATTATAGTTATTATTATTTTTTTCTTTCTCCCTAACACAGCTAGATGTTTTGTTATTACACAGAAAAATATAAATGAAATATGACATGAAACCAATTTTGAACAATCCAGCAACAGCAGCCCGTATTCAAAGCTTGTATTATGAGTGGGCGATACGCTGATACCAATTTGTACAGCCCAGCCCAACAAACCCTTCAATTAGTTTGTATTGGCTGTACATGTGGCACTTAGAACTTGACTAGTCATGCTGAAAGTGAAAATGGTTGCATTTGTTATATTGCATACTAATTTCATTTTTCGATAATTTTTAATTTGTACTCCTATTTTAAACCCTCATTTCTTTTTCTTTTTCTTTTAAATATTTTATTGAGATTTATATTTTTTTTATCGTCAACTAGGTTAACTCATCACTATAGTTATCTTGCTGGCCTTGTATTAGCCATGATCATGTATAGGATTATCCTTAACCATATAAAATAATTAATACAAATTTATTTTAGTTTAACTAGTGATTATAAATTTAAATTCTTAATATATATATTGGCGCCAAATTCTTAGAAAAGAGACCTTAGCCACCCGTTGTGATTCTTTCCAATTTAATAAGAATTGTTTTCCATAAAAAATGCTTTGAATGAATTAGTCTTTATTAATATATATATATATATATATATATATATATATATATATATATATATATATATATATATATATATGTTTGTATCTTAACAATTAAATTGTTGATATAAATATGATAAAGCTATTCTAATAATATGATAAATCATAAATCCTATTAATAAAAACAATTCTATTGGTATAAGAAAATTGATGCGTGTTATCAATAATTTAAATGCTAATTTAATATTACATCACAACAATATACAAACCAAAAACACTTCTTGTGTTTAATATAATATGCTAAACAAAAATATTCTGGATTGGACTTAACTCTAAATTTGTATAGTACATTAAACATATGCCCAAATCTTAAGTGTTAGTTAAAGTAAATACTAAGTGCAAAATTTTTGAAATATAATTGTGAACATGATTTTATCGATCCAAAAGTCACTACTATATTGCTACAGTAGAACTAGATAATATCATCTCAAATAACCTCATGCTAAGGAATCCAACCATCACTAACGGCTAAATATAATTAGAATTATTATTCAAATAGATAATATTTCTTATATATATCATTGTTTTAGTGAAATAGTAAGTGACATAAATATTAAATTACTCTTTATAAGTATTCATCCTATGTTTGAGGTGTCTCAATTAAAAAGAACAACAATATTCTTGGTTAAGAGACTTCAAACATCATACCAATTTACATAAAATCCACTTCAATTAACACAATCCACTTCAATTGAAGAAATAATAAAAGTAAAACTATATTTTTTTACAGGAAAAAGTTATATTTTTTTTTAATCACGTTCATAATTAAGACTTTCAATGATGTATGACATCCAAACTGAAATTTAATGTTGATGAAAAGTTACACCTACTCATTTAACAAAACTTTTTCTAATTGAATTAAATGAAACTTTCATCCAAATTGAATTTTTTTTTCTTAAAGTTATTGTTCTCTTAGCTTTTCCGTTATACATAAAAAATTATTTAATAATCTGGAGTAAATAAACACTTAACCGTGTGTACTAGTGTCGAATCCACCTTTGAAAATGTAAAGTCAAATCCTGAAAGCGGCATTGACGTAGACTCGTGAAAAAGGCCTTGCGCTGTGTATCTCTTGACATTATTTAATAAAAAACTATTATAGTATAAGATAATATTCTTTTTATCTTAATTATAACAACTATTTTATTGTTAAATTTTTTATTTTTAATTATTATGATATTTATTAGTGATTACATTTATTTTTCAATGAAAGTAAGTATATTTATTGAGCCATCAATAAATTAAGATATATTCATTGGTTGAATTAAAAAAAACAATTATCTTTTCAACTATTGAGCAACATTCTGTATGCATGCTGGAGTGTGAACACCCTAAAAAGTACGTTTTTAATTTTGAGTATCCATACACTATAAGTTTATAATGTGTTTGAATGATAGTCTACTAGAAATCAATTAAGAGCAATGTGAAGTATTAACGGTGGCACTGTGCGGTCATCAAGTAAAGATGTTTTTAGCATTGCTTAGACGCCGTCTGGCTGCTGCCTTCCATCATATATTTTATGCAACACCTAATAATAATAACTTCATAACTGTTGTTAAGTGTGGATTCTAAATTATTTTTTTACTAGTGCTACAATTTCTTCACATACTATACTAACACCGCATGAAAAAATGACATTTCAATAAATTATGGAATTTTTCGTTCACTATCATAATTTAGTACAATGGAGTTATAATCAATCCTGATGTTGACCTTTGAATAAAGCTAACAATCAGACGTTAATTGTAGGAGATGGACAAAGTGGTAAATTTCGACTATTATGTTGAAGACATTTTTTCAAGAGTTATGTTGAAGACTTTGAATTTTGAAACATAAGTAAAATGAATGGTGAACGAACAGAACATGCATAATTTACGACACATTTTTATTTTATTTTGTCGTAAAACAATACAGTTAAGTTTTAGTATTACAAACTAACAAGTTATCACCTCATTTTTATTCTCCAGGGTCGTTTAAGACTTATAATGACACACATTACATAATAAATAGAATAGAACAATGTATTTTACCACTAACTGGGTAGACCACACACAGAATTCATTTTTTATTCACACACAAACAAAAATAATAAAACTGGGCCACTTTTTTTTTTTTGGGTAGGCACCGGGCCACTTAATTTGTTCATCTCCTCTAACCATTTTTTGTTGGTGAATCAATCTCCTCTAACTGCAATATTGGAGTGATTGCCTAAACAATTTATAAAAATTATGTTAGTTAATAATAATAACAACAACACGACTATGACAAAGACGACGAAAGATAAAAAAAATTTCTGAATTTAATTATAAATTAAACACGGTAATTAAATTCTTTTCAAAATTTAAATTAATCTTGTCACGTAACATACTAGTAAAAACTAAATTTCTGACACGGTGTATTATAATAATGTTGAATAAAAAGACATACCCTTGCCAGAAATGCCTATCGGTTTTGCATGGCATGTTAGAATTTATGTCTCATGTGAGAGGCATGTGACTTATGTAGGGACTAATAAGTAAATAATTAACGATTAAGGACTAAATTGTAATTGGGCTTAATAGGAGAAGTTTCTAGGGTTGACTGCTACTTGATGGGAGTAGTGGTTATAAAAGGGGCTTAATACCCACTAACGTGAAATAAGGTCCCCTTCCTGACCAGAAAAGTGTTCTCTCTCACTCATAGCCATCACTAACGGAGAGAGGCAGAAAAGAAAGGTCAAAGGAAGTGAAATCTTATTTCTCTCATCTTTCAAGAAAATCAAAGCGCACCGGAGAGAAGTTCCTATGAAGAAAGGTACAAGTCTTCCTATGGAGAAAGGTACACATCATTATCTATTGTTGTTTATTGATTATTTGTGAGAACCATAGGTTTCAAGATCCTGTTGTTTCCTATCATTGATAGTTTAGGAAACCCCTTAAGAATATTTACATGTGGTATCAGAGCATGTGTTATGAAATTTATGATTCTCCAAGAATGATTTAATTTCTCCCAATTATGTATGAACCCTAATTATGAAATTTAGGGATAATTTAATTTCTCTCAATTATGTATGAACCCTAATTATGAAATTTAGGGATAATTTAATTTCTTTCAATTATGCATAAATCCTAATTATGAAATTTAGGAATTTTATTTTCCGCTGCATGTATTGTTTTATTGGCAATATTTTGTTATTGTTGAATACCAAATTTTGGAGAAAGATTATTTGAAAACTTATGATTATCGGAGAGAAAGCTACACAACATGTATATATTAAATTTGGAGAAAGTTTTTACTTCTAATGGTGAAAGAAAGGAAGCGTGCCATTAACGTAAAGATTCAATTCCAATTTTGAAAAGCTGCGCAGGTTCGTTTGTTATGAAATTTTGGAAATTGCTATTTGCAACCTTATGTTTGCTATTTCCAATCCCACTTGATCCTTTTTTTTTTCAAAAAATTATTGTTGAAGGTGATTAAAGGATTGAAAGTTTATATTCTGTAATTAAATTAATGTGAATGTTTTGCAATTATTGGTAGCAGTAAATATATGTATATGCTACATATTTGCTTGAACGTGTTTGAATGCAAAAACACAAATAAATGCAAATATTATTTTATGGCCTGGAATGAAATTAATAGAATGGCTATGAATTGTTAATAGCAATAAGTATGTGCAGACCATACATATTTGGTTGGAATTAAATGTATGTTGAATTTGTTAGTCACCAAAGTGGCCAAATTTGTAAGGTTATTTAATTCCAAATTAATGATTATTTCAATTATACTTGGTTGAAATTAAATGTATGTTGAATTTGTTAGTTACCAAAGTGACCAAATTTGTAAGGTTATTTAATTCCAACTTAATGATTATTCCAATTACTCATAGAATAATGGATGCTAAATTATATGATTATTGGTTTATGGGTAATTGAAATTCATTGTTATAAGGCATTTATGGATCGCCCAAAGGTTGATTAGTTGTTCTTATAATTAATGAATATAATTGTAGGCAATTTGTGTGTATCATTAGTTTTATTTATATGCCCAAAGGAAATAGATATTACTAATTGGTGCATATTTAATTGTCAAATAATGTTAAAATTTTATTAGCATCATTATGTTTGTATGTTGTGTGTTGGTGTATCACCCAAAGGAAAACATCAATATACATTAACTGTTATCTGAATGAATCATATGTATGACATGTATTTTATGTCTCAAAACACTTATGTGAACTTTATTATGTAATATATGTTTTGAATTCATTGGATTCTTATGTATCATCTGAGCCAATTTTAATGGGCTTAACTTCTCTGACTGAAATGAGCAAGTCCAATTTCACCTTAGTGTTTTGGATCATGATCTTGCTATGTTGGAAGAGAAGTTTGTTACTTTTATTGATGCTAGTAGCAATGAAGAGAAAGTCCATTATAAAACTTGAGAAAGATCTAACAGACTCAGCCTAATGTTGATGAGAATGACTGTTGCAAACAGTATTAAGACAACTCTCCCTAAAATCGAAAGTGCTAAAAAGTTTATGTGATTAGTGGGAGAGTGCTCTCAAACAGCTCATAAGTCTGTTGCTGGGACATTAATGAGTACATTGACCACCATGAAGTTTGATGGTTCACGTACTATGTATGAACATGTCATTGAGATGACAAACATTGCAGCAAGACTTAAGACCTTGGGAATATAATGGCTGTGAATGAGAACTTTCTTGTTCAGTTTGTTCTAAACTCATTACCGTCTGAGTTTGGCCCGTTCTAAATGAACTATAATACCATGAAAGATAAATGGAATGTGCATGGATTGCACAGTATGTTAGTTCAGGAAAAAAAAATAAGGCTTAAGAATCAAGGAAGTCACTCAGTTTATTATGTAAGCCACCAAGGAAATCAAGGAGCTTGAAAAGAAATTTATGAAGAAGCATGATAAAGGCAAAGGGTCATTAAAGAACAATGACGACTCTTTGCAAATCCAAAGGAAGGTATCAAAGGGAAATAATTGTTAATTTTGTAGGAAATCCGAACATTTCCATAAGGATTACCTAAAGTGCAAGTCTTGGTTCGAAAAGAAAAGTGAGCTTAATGCTCGTGTATGTTTTGAATCAAACTTAACTAAAGTTTTCCATGATACATGATGGATTAATTTTGGATGTATGACTCATGTTTCTAACATTATGCAGATATTCCTTACAATCCAAACCATAAGCCCAAATGAGAAGTTCATTTTCATGGGGAATAGAGTGAAACTCCAGTGTAAGCAGTCGAGACTTATTGCGTAAAACTCGACACTGGACATCATTTAGATTTACTAGAAACTCTTTATGTACCTAGTTTATCTAGTAATTTAGTTTCATTATCTAAACTTGATGTTACTGGATACTCTTTTAATTTGGTAATGAATGTTTCAATTTATTTAAACATAATCATCTCATTGGTACTGGTATTCTTGTGATGGTTTATATAAATTTGAAATAAACAATTTGTATGCTGAAACTGTTTTAACTCTGCATCATAATGTTGGCACTAAGCATAGTTTAGTGAATGAACGATCTGCTTTCTTGTGGCATAAACGTTTAGGTCACATTTCTAGAGAAAGGATGGAAAGATTAATAAAAAATGAAATTCTTCCTTATCTAGATTTTACGGATCTAAATATTTGTGTGGGTTGTATTAAAGGAAAACAAACAAAACATACAAAGAAAGGAGCTACAAGAAGCACTCAGCTTCTTGAAATTGTGTATACTGATATTTGTGGACCTTTTGATGTTAGTTCTTTCAGAAAGGAATGATACTTTATCACCATTATTGATGATTATTCACGTTACAGTTATGTCTACTTACTGCCCGAGATTTCTTAGGCAATGGATGCCTTAGAAATTTACTACAATGAAGTAAAAGGGCAATTAGACATAAATGTGAAAATTATTAGATATGATAGAGGTGATGAGTATTACGGAAGATATGATGAAACTGGGCAACACCCAGGTCTATTTGCTAAGCTTGTTCAGAAACGTGCATTTGTGTGCAATACACAATTCCCGGTACACCACAACAAAATGGTGTATCAAAAAGGCGGAATAGAACTTAGACTTTATCCGTATCCTTGTGGATGTATACCTTGAAAACTGCCATGTAGTTGTTGAACAGGGTTCCTAGTAAGGTAGTTCCAAAGACACCTTTTGAACTGTGGACAAATAGGATACCTAGTATAAGGCACCTGCATGTTTGGGGTTGCCAGGCAGAAATAAGGATTTATAATCCGCAAGAAATAAAATTGGATACAAGAACAATCAGTGGATATTTCATTGGTTATCCAGAAAAGTTAAAAGGGTATATGTTTTATTGTTCTAATCATAGTATGAGAATTGTCAAAACTGGAAATGTAAGGTTCATTGGAAATGATGAAATCAGTGGGAGTACAGTTCCACGAGAAATGGAAATTAAAGAAGTTAGAGTGTAAGTCCTTTTAGCTTATGCCTCTAACAGTAAGGTGATTGCTCCTTCAGTTATTGCTACAAAATTAATGAAGAGGAGCAACACAATAATGAACCCATGATGCATAATGAACTTATTATGGAAGAACCACAAGAAGTAGCATTAAAGAGGTCTCAAAGAGAAAGGAGACCAGCTATTTCGAATGATTATGTGGTATACCTACATGAAATAAAAATAAACTTAAGTATTAATGATAATGATCCAGTTTTGTTTTCACAAGCTATAAGTTGTGATAATTCTGAGAAGTGGTTAAATGTCATGAAAGAAGAGATAAATTCCATGGAACATAATAGAGTTTGGGACCTTGTAGGATTACCAAAGGGTTGTAAAAGAGTTGGTTGTAAGTGGGTCTTCAAGACTAAACGTGACTCTCATGGTAACCTTGAACGTTACAAGGTTAGACTTGTTGCTAAGGAATTTACTCAGAAAGATGACATTGATTATAAAGAGACATTTTACCGGTCTCACGAAAGGATTCTTTCAGGATTATTATGGCATTAGTAGCCCATTATGACTTGGAGCTACATCAGATGGATGTGAAAACTGCCTTTCTTAATGGAGATTTAGAGGAGAATGTTTGTATGGACCAACCAATGGGGTTCTCAGTTGAAGGAAAGGAACACATAGTGTGCAAACTAAAGAAATCAATATACAGTCTTAAAGTAAGCTTCCCGCCAATGGTATTTGAGGTTTAATGATGCCATTGTTTCCTTTAAATTTAAGGCAAATACTGTTTATCAGTGTATGTATCTGAAGGTTAGTGGGAGTAAGGTTATTTTTCTAATTCTGTATATTGGTGATATCTTGCTTGCAACTAACGATCTTGGTCTTCTTCATGAGACTAAGAAATTTCTCTCTAGAAACTTTGAAGTGAAAGATATGGGTGAGGTAAGCTATGTGATAGGGATAGAAATATTCCATAATAGATCACAAGGATTGTCAGACTTATCTCAGAAAGCATATATATCGATAAAGTACTAGAGAGATTCAAGATGAAAAGGTATTTAACATCACCTATTCTAATTTAGAAGGGAGACTAATTTAGTCTCGCAAAATGTCCTAGAAATGATATGGAACGAAAATAAATGAAAGCTATTTTGTATGCATCAGTTGTTGTTGCATCTGAAAGCTGAATTTGTAGTATATTTTGAGGCTACAGTTCAGATTAATTGGTTGCGGAACTTTATTTCAGGGCTTGGAATTGTCGACAGTATTGCTAGGCCGCTGAAAATGTATTGTGATAACTCCGCAACAATATTTTTTTTGTAAGAACGACAAGTACTCTAAGGGTGCTAAGCATATAAAATTGAGGTACTTTGTCGTGAAGGAAGGAGTTCAGAAACAAAGAGTGTCAATAGAACATATTAGCACAAACCTTATGATAGTTGACCCTTTGAATAAAGGATTATTGCCCAAGACATTATAGAACATGTTGAAAGTATGGACATTATTGTTATTGATGATCATTAAGTGTAATTTACCTTATGTAATTTTGCTGACACTCTGAGCTCAATTATGATATGTTTCTGATTACCTGTTCTCTATGTTTGCATGCATGTTTGTGTTAGAGTAATGTTAACAGGTTTTGTCTTGAATGAAGACATTATGTTGGACCAATTATGTACTCCTAACTAATGGTCACATTAAGGAGAAGACTAATTTGTAGTACATGGAAGGGACTATGTCGATTAGATGATGTACAACCGCCATGACTCAAATTGGTTTCTATTCTTAATCATGAAATTATGATGTACCCAATGTATAGAACAATTTAGTCAATTTTAATGCGCATTATGTTAGTTAATCTATTTATTTATTTAGTCCATAATGTTTAATGTACTCCTAACTAATGGTCACATTAAGGAGAAGACTAATTTGTAGTACATGGAAGGGACTATGTCGATTAGATGATGTACAACCACCATGACTCAAATTGGTTCATATTCTTAATCATGAAATTATGATGTACCCAATGTATAGAACAATTTAGTCAATTTTAATGCGCATTATGTTAGTTAATCTATTTATTTATTTAGTCCATAATGTTTATTAATGTCACATGAGCCAAGTGGGAGAATGTTAGAATTTATGTCTCATGTGAGAGGCATGTGACTTATGTAGGGACTAATAAGTAAATAATTAACGATTAAGGACTAAATTGTAATTGGGCTTAATAGGAGAAGTTTCTAGGGTTGACTGCTACTTGATGGGAGTAGTGGTTATAAAAGGGGCTTAATACCCACTAACGTGAAATAAGGTCCCCTTCCTGACCAGAAAAGTGTTCTCTCTCACTCATAGCCATCACTAACGGAGAGAGGCAGAAAAGAAAGGTCAAAGGAAGTGAAATCTTATTTCTCTCATCTTTCAAGAAAATCAAAGCGCACCGGAGAGAAGTTCCTATGAAGAAAGGTACAAGTCTTCCTATGGAGAAAGGTACACATCATTATCTATTGTTGTTTATTGATTATTTGTGAGAACCATAGGTTTCAAGATCCTGTTGTTTCCTATCATTGATAGTTTAGGAAACCCCTTAAGAATATTTACATGGCAGAGTTCAGATCAGTTTCCAATGGGATAACACCTCCTAACACATATCCTTCGAATTTCACTTGTAAAAATTCGAATCTCACTTCTAACAGCTTGTCTGTTTTGACTGTACCTGCACACAAACTTTCCATCCTCTCGCAAAAGAATACTGTGAATTCCTCCAAGGACGGGAAACTTAAACTCCCTTTGTAGAACCTTCTCAGCTTTCTTAATCCTTCAAGTTTCAAACAATTGAGCTGCTGAAATATTATCTCATTCTCATCTGATTCATCCCCTTCCTCTGTTGAAGACACTATCTCTTCAATTGAATCACACCAACCTATCTCCATTGTTTTGAGTTTACCCAAACTTCTTGCTGTTGAGGATGTGAACAAATATAGCAGACTCTTGCAACCAGTTACTTTCAAATATGTCAGATTGGAGAAAGACACTGTGCATGGTACCAGATTTATTGAACTCAAACAGCTGATTACTTGCAATGTTTCTAGATTTCTGAGAAAGGGCACAATCCCAGAGTTCTCTGACCCAATGGAAACAAGCTCTGGAAGGGAGTCCGAGCATATCACTTTCAGCTGTGAAACCAATCCATCCTCATCCACATTATGACTATCAAAGCAGAAAATCTCTTTGAAGGAACCATAACACACCTCAAGCTTCTCTATATTGGGCACCCGTTGTAGAAATGCGTCGAATTCAATAGACAGAGCAAGAACTTTTAACTCGTTTAAGTGGTTTCCCTGGAATTCTCCACTCAAAATCATGTTGAGTTCATGTTCACCGAGTGTCAGGTGCTCTATGTTGGGTGTAAGCTACCAAGAGAAACCAACAATGAAGAAAAAGCAGGTTAGGGCAGTTATAGATCCAGCTCTTTTTAATTTTGATAGGATGGTAATTAGTTCATATATATAGAAGTAGTAATGATACCTTTTGAATAGAGACTTGATTTAGAGCATGTGGTTCTAGATGTGTAGATGGCTTCAACATGTCATACTTTAACTTTGGCAGATCACAGAGTGCCAATGACTTGACTTGGGGGAACGTAAGCTCAACATTTGAATTCCAAACATTCTCCAGATTTGGCAGCCGCTCTAAAATCAAATTCTTGAGGGCAAAAGGGAGTGGTCCCATAGTTGTCACATCAAATATGATTTTCACAAAATCACAGTTTCGAACTTTCAATGTTTCCAAATTAGGTAATAAAGGAAGTAAAGAGAAGGGTAACACCGCATCTGATAAAAAATGGCAGCCGTCCACAATCAAGGTGTCTAACTCACTGAAGCAGAAGTGTGGGGGGATATGCAGTGAGTGAAGCCTAAGCCATATCTCTTGTAGTGGGCTACCTTTGAGGTGAATATATGGTACACTACGTGCAGAGTCCCATAACTGCAAACGTAAAAGAATAAAAAAAAAAAGAGTAGTATTATTCAGTAGGAAGAAATGCATCCCCAATCGCACCAAATAACTAATGTGCTCTCAATTTTTAAAGTGTAATTATTTTTTAAACAATAAATTAAAAAAAGTAACAAATTTCTGATTATAGTCCAGATTTCCGTTAATCGTGGATGCTCTCTAATCAAAATCTGCCTTCAAAATTATTTAAATAATTTGTAAAGAAAAAAAAAAAAACAGCTCCTCTTTGAGTTGATTTCTTGATGAATACGGCTGAGATAACAGTTTTCAACTCGTTGATTTTAGTACATTCATTCTAAATTTATCATCAAATACATATTTTCCAGAATATTCTTTATATGCCTTTGTTGCACTCATAAAAAAGTATCTAGATATTTGTACAAGAGTAGATTATTTTTCAAAATTCAAAATTAATCATTCGACGAAACATACGCCTGATCAAAGCTAGATAGTGGATCGAGTACTTTTTTATCTTAGAAAAATTAATAAAAAAATTAACATATTTATTGGTCTCAACTGGCGAATTATTTATAAAAAAATCGCACAAACTCAATGACCATTCCTTATAAAAAATTTCATATATACAATGATTACTAATAAATACAACACATTTAATCTCCATCAAAATATAAGATCCAAATGCTCTGGAACATACTTTTCTCTCCAACACAATATATGTTATTAGATTGAGCTTGCAGTCACGTCATACAATTAAGTTGACAAACAAAATTATTTAACTTATATTAATCTCTTACCTTATACTAAAAAAAATCTCTTAATTTTTTAGTAAGCTAAACTCACTAATATTTAAATAATTATTTTTTATATGCCTTACTTATACTACTTAACTTTTATTTGTATTAGTAATTAATAATAATAATATACAGTGAATCTAAACTTCTTCAAGTCACTCTAATTTTTTTAATATCTATTTAATTTATTTTTATGTATAAATGAAGAAATAACAAAAAGTAAATTAAAAAAATGAACAACTAACATTTTAACTGCCTAATCTAGATTTTAAATATAATTAGTATCTTAATCCTAGAAGATAATTTTTTTATGTAATTAAAATTGCTAAAAGATAAATATTTTGAATATGTATATAAGAGTGGATTATAAAAGATTGATAGTGTCTTTTATTTAATAGGATTAATATAAATAAAATTAGATGGTTTACTAATAAAATAAAAATTAAATAATTTTCAAATCATTTTTACAATGACTTTAAAGAGTTTGGATTCATTTTATATTATTAATATATATATATAAGTTAAGTAGCATTGATAAAGTACATAGAAAATAAATTAAATAAATAAATTAAATTATTTAAACATTATGAGTTTAACGTAAAAAATTAATATTAGCCAAATTAGATTGACAAATAAATGCTGTTTCTGTGAGTTTTTTGGTTTTCCGAAAAATTGGCGACGCTGAGAGTCCAAGATAAATTGGATGAGGCCAAAGTTAATTTGAAGATGAATCTAATTAACCTAACGCTGTATATTTTGCATTATAACAACAACATACACCAATATCAATCATATTTAATGAAAATAATTGAAAACATACCTCTTCCCAAAATGCCTCCCGCATGGTAGAGTTCAGGTCATTTTCCAATTTGATAGCATCTGATGACTCCTCAAATTGAACTTGAACCAACTTGTCTGCTTTTAGGGTACCTGGACATAATGTTTCCATCCACTCGCAAGAGATTACTGACAATTCCTCCAATGATGGGAAACTTAATAAACTTCCTTTATAGAAGCTTCTGAGCTTTCGTAACCCTTCAAGTTTCAAACAATTGAGCTGCGGAAATATTATTTCATTCTCATGTGATTCATCCCCCTCCTTAGAGACTACTACCTCTTCAATTGAATCACAATTTTTTATCTCCATTCTTTTGAGTCGAGTCAAACTTTTGGCTGTGGAGGATGTGAACAAATATAGCAGGCTGTCGCAATCTTGTACTTGCAAATATGTCAGATTGGAGAAAGACACTGTAGATGGTACCAAGTCTTTTAAACTAGAACAACCTATTACTTCCAAGGTTTCTAGATTTCCCAGTAAGTGCTGAATCCAAGAGTTCTCTAACCCAATGGAAACAAGCTCTGAAAGGGAGTCCAAGCATAAGACTTTGAGCTGTAATAGGAGTCCAGCCTCATCCTCATTAAGACTATCAAAGCAGAAAATCTCCTTGAAGGAACCATCACACACCACAAGCTTCTCTATATTGGGCGCTAATTGTAGCTTGTGTAAGAAGTTTGCCTGAAATTCTCCACGCTTGATCATCTCCAGTCCTTTTTCACCGAGTGACAGGCACTGTAAGTTGGATGTAGGCTACCAAGAGAAACCGATAACCAAGCAAAAGCAGGTTAGGTGGGTTGTAAAAGAGATGAACCTGGCTAGCTAGCTATTAATAAGGTGGAAGGGATTTTGATACGGTATGTGCCTAAACAAATTTATTTATTTGTAGTTTAAAATTTTAGATGAAAAAGGTGATAAAGGAGACCTTAAGGGAGGTAGCAGTGGTTCCAACGGAGAACAAAATGATGAAAAATTCGATCCTTTAGATGGTAGGGAGATTGTTTATAAAGATTTGAGAACCATCCATACATGATATTTGATACAGTAAAATAGCGTGTGTAAGATTCTCTGTAATTGTCTGTATTAAAAAGAATAAAGCTCAAACCTAAAATGTCATTGTTGTATCATGAATGCAACATGTACCCTTAAGTGTGTTCTTTTACTTATTTATGTAAAACATATGAAAAATGGGGGTTAATAGGCATAGAAGATAGAACACAGCATATATAGTAATGTACGTGAAATTCTCACATTTTAATTTTAAGACCATGTTCATATCACTCATGTTGAACAATTAAAATGAAGTAAAGAAACTAATGGTGGTAAATAAAAGTAGTGCAATTATATTTAATTTGCAGGCATCAGATTCTGCAGTAAGAAAATAGTACCATTTCATCCTCGGTAGGTGTCTGGAACATGTCACACTGCAGTGAGCAGTAATAAAAATACTTGAACTTGGGCAAACCTTGTAGTTTCAATGACCTCACACAAGGACAAGGGTACGTAAGCAGTAGATTTGCTTCTCTTGGATCTGCATTATCCTCTGCAACAATTTCCATCAATTCCTGACAGTTTTTGACAACTAATTTTTCAAGATCTTTGGCTACTGATGCCGGAAACACACTTGTAAGGCATTTACATTTTTCAACAATAACATGTTGCAGATGTTGCACGTTTAGAATTCCATGAGGATCTTCATTCCAGACATTCTCCAGTTTTGGCAGCCTCTCTAAAGTCAATTCCTTGAGGGAAAAAGGGAGAGGTCTAGGGAAGGCTGCTCCCAATCCCATAGCTGTTTTCACGTCAAATATGCTTTTCACAGAACGACAGTCCGAGACTTCTAATTGTTGCAAATTAGTTAAGAAAGGAAGTAAATAGAAGGGTATGACAACATCTGTTAAAAATTGGCATCCGTCCACTCTCAAAGAGTTCAAGTTACTGAAGCACCACTTTAGGATCCGCCGTGAGTCAAGCCATATCACTTGTAGTGGGCTATCTATGAGACTAAGAGATGATTCAGTACTTGCAGACTCCAAAAGCTGTGCATGCAAAATAGGATATTATTTACAAAAGGCTAATATGTCAGTTTCATAGCTCGCGATTACATTATAATTTTTTTATATAGTATTGGAGGAACCAAAATATTTTTTATATAGTATAATTTTTTTTTACTTTTGTCTGAAAAATTAAAAATTTCATTTCCATTTTTTTGTGTGAAAAAATGAACCTGAAACATTTAGTTTGTTTGTTTACATACAAAATATTTGTGTGAGGATACAGGGAAAAAAATCTATGGATTTTTTTAATGAACTTAAAGAAAATAATCATATTTTTCTCTCTAAAAATTATAACAATTTGTAGAAAAAATCATAGAAAAATCTGAATAAAAATTCAAACAGGTTTAACAAATGAAAAAAATAGCTCTATATTATAAAAAATATCATTAATTAATAAAGAAAGCTATTTATAATATAAACTATAAGATGATAGATTTATTTTATTATTTTTAGATAAACCATAAGTAAAAATATAAAATTATATATATATATATATATATATATATATATATATATATATATATTTGGAATTAAATATGTATGTTAAAAATCTAATCCATCATATTATTAATTTTGATATAAAAAACTATTATTTATTTATTATTAAATTGTTAACTTATAGATCCGGGTTAAAATTAAACACATGTTATATGATAGAAATTAGAATAATAATAATAATCAATTCTTTTATAATTTTAATATAATTTATTTTTAATCATAAGATTATTATGAAATAAGATAATAATAATGGGGACAGAATTTTTATTGAAGAAAAATAATTAATCTTATTCATTAAATTATATATATAAATTATTCACATGGGGATGACATCATTAAATTAATTCAAGGGAGAATTCTGAGTTGTTAACATTATTTTAAATTTTCAATGAAAAATTCTTAATAATAAATATAATAATTTTTTTACTTTGAGATTATCATATTAATTAAAAAATATTTATTATATTTTAATGAAAAACACCTAATATCTTAAAAATCACTAGTCAAATGGATAATAAATATAAATAAATTTTATATAATTAATAATTAATAATAAAAAATGAATCCATCAACTCTTGTTATCATGATATAAGATAAAGAAGCCAATTATATAAGATAAAGAAGCCAATTATGTCCATCAACTCTTGTTATCATGATGGGAGTGAGTTGTGTGGCATTAGATATTAATATGGAGGGAACAATTATGTCCATTGTTTATTATAAAATTACATTCCAAGTTTCATCATCAGGGGACCATTAAAACACCTTCCTTCCTTCCATCAGAGACAAACAAAACTAAGATAATTGGCGTGAGAAAACTTGACGGAATCTTTATTTCTAACTTAATTTAAATATTTTTAAAAGAAAACATCAATTATTTAAAATAATAATACATCCTAACATAAATTATTTTTCATAAATTTAAAATGTAATTTATATGTTAAAAATTATATATTGGAAAATTTAATTATAATATAATTTATATACTTAAAATATTTATTTATTATAAATTACAAATTCTTGTTGTATAAATAAATATTTACTTTTTGTCATTCATGTGCTAAAATACTAAAGCACAAAAGGTTAAACAAAAAAAAAAAAGTAAATAACATGATAATTTATTTTTATCAATGATGAAATTATGGATGATTCGTTTAAGAAATATTTTATTATTTACTCTTAGGTGTAATAATGTCATTTTATTTTCACGATATTTTATATTTTAACAAAAAAAGAAAAAAAATACATTTTATCCTTATTCTTCAGTATGTATAAAAGATATTTGTTTTAATCGAGTATAGTAACTTAAAACCTCTTTCATCCTTTTTCCTTCAAATCCTTCTTCCCAACTACAAAATTAACCTTGTAAGTTATAATAACTTCTCATTTGACTTTTATTTAATAGATATATAAATAGTCCCAAATTATATGGATAAATTTGTTAACTTATTATCACGTTTATATGTTATATTATATATGTGAAGTCAAATGCAACTTGTTACATTTCACAAATCAACATGTTAATTTTTTTTAATTAAGCTTTTAACTCCTCATATTTTTTTATATTCTAATTTTACCCTCAATTTTTTTGACAATTTTCAATCTTTCTTTAAAGTTTTAATCCCTCTAAATGTGTTCGTCGATCCATTTTTAGTCATTTTTTCCTTAAAATTAATCTTAAATATAACATAAACAATAGGATTAGAATTAATAATGAGCAAAAATTTCTAGAAGGACTAAAAATATTGACAAAAAATTAATGGATGACAATCAATATGAATTGAAGTTTATTTATTTTGATTAAAAAGAAAAGTTGTAGGATGAGGGAAAGTTTTCTTTATGACTATGCTGGCTACATGAAGCAGTCAAATTCATATTATTTTAAATTTTATGAATAAATTTTTAAAAAACAAAAATGATTAATAAATTTATATAAATGCTGGTTTTTTGAGCTAACATATTTATATCTTAAGAAATTTAACATACTTGCTGGTTAAGGCTTTTTATGGCAAAAACAAGGATTTATAATTTCCATTCAGGGCAAGTAATTTTTTTATCTCATGAAAGAAGAAAAAAAAATTTAAGGAAAGAAGAAAAGTTAATAAAACTAGGAGAATTTGTAATAAATATAAGTTTAAATATGTATTTGATAAATGTTTAGTTAATATTTTTTTATTTTTTGTCTCTGGTAAGTTTTTTTTTTTTAATTTTAGTCGTTGAAAGTTTATGATTTTTTTTTATTTTGATCTCTATAATATGTTTTACTCGTTTTTTATTTTATAAGTTTGTATTTTTTTTAATTTTAATTTCGCGCAGATGATTATAAAAGAATATTTTAAAATATTAAAGAGACTAAAATTAAAAAAAACATTAACGTATTAAAAATAAATAAAATATCTTAAAAAATTAAAATTAACAAAAATAATAACATTGAAGAACAAAAATAAAAAAGGATGAATAAAAAAATACTAACAAGATAAATAAAAATATATTTAAATCATAAATAAATAAATAAGTACCTTGTTGAAACCTTTTTGTATGGTGGCATTCAAGTCTCCTTCCCACTGCCATTTGGCTTCCTCTTTTCCAACTTCATAAGCAGTAACTATGTTTTGTAACTTTGGTGCTCTTGCGCCACCCTCCGCGAATCTTTCCATCCATGGGCATTCTCTCACAATCAATACTTCCAATGACGGGAATTTGAATTCACACTTCTTGTAACTGCAAAAACTTTTCAGCTTTTTTAGCCGCACAAGTTCTATAGTAATCAATTTGCCAAACACTATTTGCTCTGCTTCTTCATTTCCCTCATTGGTTACTATTTCCTCTAATTCATTACATTCGCTTATCTTCATGGACTTAAGTTGAACCAAGCTTTTTGCCGTTGAGGATGCCATTAAATTCCTTAATCCTTTACAATCCTCTACTTTCAAATTTGTCAAGTAAGCCAATGATACCGAGGGAGGACCCAAATTCCTCAATTTGTGGCACCAATGTAAGCTCAAAAGCTCTAGTCTCTGTAGAACTGGTTCCCGTTCAAGTCCTATATCCTTTATCTCTGACCACGACAAAAACAATTCCTTCAGCTGTAATACGGTTCCCAAACGTGACTCCGACGACTCTTTAAGCAAATGTTCAGCTTTCCACAAGTGTAACTTTTCTAGATTTGGCATTCTGTACAGAATCTGACAGAGACGTTCACCATCATTAACTTGGCTTAACCAAAGCTCTTTTAAACGGTGCATTGGATGCTTCACAGTGTTGCTCAATAACCACTTCTGTGCTTCGTCAAAGTCAATATGCAAAAACTCCAAGTTGGGGAATATCTACAGGAAAATAAAAGAAAAGTAAATAGTAAACTATGAAGAAGGAAGCTTATCCTTGATGGAGCGCCCCCTTCCATTATTTTACGCCTTGCCTGCACATTGGTTACTCTGGGGTCCCATCAAGACTAAAAAATGCTCTTAAATTATAATAATTAATCAAACATTCACTTGAATTCTAAATAAAATTTTAAGGCAGAATGAGGAATTTGGATTTAGAGGGATTAGGGGACGAGAGACGTTAAATTAATAATCCATATTATATTTAGCAGGGCTATATCTTTTTTAAGTATGCCACACATCTTACAATATCACTCTCCATTTATGTCTCACTATATGACTTACCTTTTCAGCTGACATAACTGCTTCATCTTCTTCATTGCTCCTTTCTCCGGTTCCGAATGTTTTTAGCTTCTTGTTACATTCGTCTACTTCCAACTTCTTCAATTTTGGACACTCTATAGGATGTCTCCCCCTGTAGAAATGCTGGATGCTTCGTAGGCCATTTAAATTCATGTAGGTTAGTTCAGGAAACACTAATTGTTCAGTGTTTGTTTCGGATCCATCTTCACAGGCAACAATTTCCACAATTCCATCACACCGTCTGACCGACATGTATTCAAGCTTTGGAACATCTTTGGCCACAGACGCTGGAAATACATTCCTCAATCTTTCACAATAATACACCACTATACTCTGCAGTTTTTTGAAGTTAAGAATTCCTCCTGGATCCCTGCTCCACACCTGCTCCAACTTTGGGAGAAAACTTACATCAACAACCTGCAAATTTGTGTCTATCCCACCAAATGCATCTGCTTGCTGAGAATCTTTGATTTCAAAAATCACTTCCACTGACTGACAAAAATAAACCTTCAAGCTGTTCAAACTCGCAAACCATCCTTCCATGTGACTCGGAAAAATTTTGTCTAGTTTATTGCAACTATTAATGTACACAGAAGTGAGACTAGAAAAGGAATCAGCGCTCACTTCAACATGCCATATGTCAGTTAACTCATCCATGTGGTCGAGGTGGATTTCCTCCAACCTAGGAAAGACGCAGACCTGCACTTTGATGAAAACAAGCCATTATTTGGTAATGAAACTAAACAGAAATGCATAACATTCAGTCAACTATAAAACTTTACTTATATACACCTATACACACCTTGTCTGCACTATTTCCTTCTGTGCTAAAAATCTTCTCCATCATTTTACAGTTGCTTACAAAGAGGCCTTTCAGTTTCCTCAAACTGCTGGCCACGGACAATGAACACAAATATCTCAAATTTTCACAATCTTTCACAACTAATTTTATTAAGTTTTGAAAGCAGAAGTTTGACGGGGGCTGGTCGCTCCATATCTTCTGGATCTTGTTCATTGAGATTAAATTCAAGTTCTCTAAGTTTGGTATTTCAACCTGCAAGCACATACACAATTAACATATTTACAACTGAAAAATAATTAGTCACAAACTAATTAAAAAATTTAAAGGAAAAATATGCACTATCATACCAGTTCACCAAAAAGAGGAGGAGTCATAACAGTAATTTGTATCTGATCCCTGTTTGTAGAAGACCCCTCTACTGTGGTATAAAAACTAGTGAATGATGTTAATGATTCTAGTGACAAAGACATCAACTTAAGAAACTCAATCTTATCAGAATTGTCAGGTATTTTAATGATCTCCTCTAAAGAACCACAATTGGAAACACCAATTGTTTCAAGACTCGCAAGCAATTTAACCATGCAAAAGGAGAAAAGATTCTTCAATTGGTCACACTTCTCGACCTTGATGGTTTTTAATTTGGTGAATGAGCAATCTGTAAATGGACTAAAGCATATCATCTCTGTACCTGAACTAAAGTATATCATCTCTATCTTTCTTAGTTCGTAGAGACATAGAGATTCCAACTTGGGAAAAACATCCTGAGGATAAAACAAATCCTTTGAGTTGATGATATATTTGATGCTAGCGTTGTTTATGATGGAAAAGTGTTTCAGATGTGGAAATCCATCCAAATTCAACTCATTAATAACATCTTGAACACCATTCAGCTCTCCCAACAACAAATTTTCAACTCTTTTAAACAACAACTTTATTCCTTTCTGAGAGTGAATATTGTCAGTGTCATCCTTCAGCTCCAATGCCAAAGATTTGAACTTTTCATACTTATTAGGCATTCTGAAATCTCCAGCTGAAAGCGTTTTGAAGTTCCCAATCTCAATCTTATAATCATTTAACTTGTCAAAGAACAATTCCTTGGGAAAAACTTGAGCACATGGAATGCTTAAGTCCACCACATGCAATTGATGCAAATGCTTTAGTTCGGAAAGAAATGAAATTTGACATTGGTTTCTATCTCCTTCCACCGACACTTCAATGAAGCTCTTTCTTACATACAGCTCTTCCAACGAAGTCAACCTTGACATAAGCTTAGGCGGAATCCTCTTGACAACTGAACAATTGCTGATGTCTAGTAATTGTAGTTTATCCAAGTCCTTTAACTCAGCTGGCAAATTTTCAATTCGAGATCCAGAAAAGCTGAGAATTCTTAATTTTTTCAGCTTCCCTATGATGGATAAGTTGTGATCTAAAGTGCATCTCTCCAAACAAAGCAATCTGAGGTCTGATAGGCTTTCAATTGAAGATGGTAAGCTTGATAGTTGAATACCAGTCAACATTAATACTTTGAGCTTTTTCATTCCTTTAAAAAAACTGTCGGGTATTTTTAAAGATGAAGCATCGCTGTCAATTTGAAAAAATTTAAGTTGAGGACAATTTATTTCTTCTGGAAGCTCATCAATGATATCACTGTTGCATATAGAAATAGAAGTGCACCTCTCGAGTTCAGGCCAATCATCAAGTTTCCCATTTCTCAAAGTAAATACATTTTGCTCCTTCTGTGCTATAGACAAAGCAGCATCTCGAACCAGATCATGCATATTGAAATGAATACTAGAACTTCCATCCAACACTAAACCTGAGTTTTTCAGCTGTTGGATTGATGTAGATATTCTGCCCCGAGCTTCCCCAAGCGAGTAGACCCCTTTAAGTATTCCCAAACCAAAGCAATACTTCACCAAGTCCATAATTAGGGGTTGATGACCCATTTGAGCACAAAGAAAGAAAATGGACTTGAGCTCCTCATTTTCTAGACGGTCATAACTCATTTTTACAGAAATCTCCATAGAATTCTGAACTCCCACCAGGTCTTGGTTTTTAAGTTTTTCCCACTCCGAGTCGCTCTTGTCTCTTAATGCCCTTCCAACTGTAACTATTGCCATAGGTAACCCAGCACAATACTTCTTAACAATTTCTTGTTTCCACTGGGACATTTCACCCTGTATTCTAGCCTCCTTCCGAAACAACCTCAGAGCATCATCGTCATCTAATTCCTCTACACAGAAAGTTGACTTAACTTCCATTTTATCAGTTAATACGTTTTTATCCCTTGAAGTTAGCAAAATTTTGCAGCCCTTATAATCACCAAGAGATTTTTCTTTAGTCGCCTCTTTGGGACCCTGTTTAGCATTGCTTGTCTTCGTGTTTAAATCATTATCATCAACATCACCATCAAGTGGAATCCCTAACTTATTCAAGTCTAATCTGTCCCAAAGGTCATCCAAGATTATAAGGGTGTTCTCCTTCTCTTGCTTTAACCTCGTCATCAGACGATGAGCTCTAGAATTCTCACCCTCCCCTTCCAATCTCAACCTTAACGCAGAAGCAATGTCTTCCTGGATTTTTTGTGGATTGGGATTGGCTGTGATTTCTGATACAGCCACCACGTTAAACAGCTTCGTGTCCATAGCTTTCTTAGCAATTGCTTTGATTAAAGTGGTCTTACCCATGCCACCACCCCCATGCAGCCCAATCATTCTTACAGAGGAATCTTCAAGTTTTGCAATTATTTTTTCCACTGTCGAATGTCTAGAAGCAAATCGCATGTAGCCCGGATTAGACAAAGTGAAATCATTAGATGTTAAGTTGTCTGTGTAGGAAACTTCATTGAACTTGGCAGACTCATCTATTAGATTCTTAACAATCTCTGCCATCTTCTTAGCTTGTCTGCCAAGTCTATGCCTATTCCAAAAGTAAGGAACTAAAAATAAAACATTGGACAACCCTGTCTTTGTGTGGCCTTCATCGTTCCTAAACTTCTCTAGTTCAGTCTTCAACTCATCTACTTTCCTTGACCATACTTTGACTTTGGCTTCAATGTTTTGTAAATTATTCTCAGCCTGGTCACATCGACGATCTATGGACTCTTTTTCAAGTTCAAGACTCTCAAAACTAGTCAAGAGTTCATCAACATTTTGCCTGCAACGGAGGATGTAGGCCAACTGCCGAATAATGGGGTCCACCGCAAAATTAAACGTTCGTTCCACTATCGGGGACAACACAGACTCCATTCTGTCAGCTTGATACTATAACTACATCTCTTCCCCACATAAATAAAAACCATATCAGTCTATAACTAATTAAGGAAATACATTTCATCAATCAAAATTCACAAGTTCATTTAATAATCAATGAACAATGGGAAGGACTTCATGGTTTAAAAACTTTCATTTTCAATAATATTTTTAAATGATAAATATAATTTATTTAAATAGAATTCAATAATTTCAAATATATTTTGATGATCGCAATACAATTGCAAGACCAGGACGCTAAAAACTAATTTATCCAAATGATTCCTATCATATATGTCGATGATCACAATACAATTGTAAGACAAAGACGCTCAAAATGGATAAGTCAGCCTTAAATATATTTTTTTTCAACCATACTCTTAGAGAAGAGAACAATTGTGTTGACTGATTCGTCAAAAATGTTAGGAAAACTAAAGAGAGAGAGTTGAGAGAGAAAGATGAAATGCTAGCACAGATGATGAAAGAATGACTTATTCTCATTAACTATTTAACAGAATGTTATTGCACACTATTTATAGTAGTTGTCCACTTACTAATCAAACTAATCACACTAAGCTTTTATACTACACACTACTTAACACTCCTCTTTAGTACAAAAGCTTATAGAAAAAAACCTCAGAAATCTGCAGAATTAACAACACACATCATCTTCCTGAGCATCTTGAACCTGTCAATCTTCAAAGCCTTGGTCATAATATCTGTTACCTGCAAGTCTATCTTACAATGCTTCAAATCAATTTTGCCTTTGTTCACTTGATCTCTCAGTCTCAGGAAGTGGAACTTAGTTTCTATGTGTTTACTTCTGCCATGTGAGACTGAATTTTTGGCCAAATCTATAGCAGATTTGTTGTCCACCAACAGCTCCACAGTCCCACTCATCTTCACATTCAATTCTTCCAACAAGTACGTAATTCAATTGGCCTGACAAGCAGCATTACAAGCAAAAATATATTTTGCTTCACATGTGGAAAGAGCAATCACGTCCTGCTTCTTTGAGCACCAACAGATTGGAACCCCAGAAAGAAAGTATACATAACCCATTGTACTCCTCCTATCCACCTTGTCCCCACACCAGTCCGAGTCTGAATAGGCTACAAGCTGTAGACAAACCTTCTCTTTTTGATATGGGAATAGAATTCCAAAACTAGCAGTGCCTTGTAGATACCTCAATATCCTTTTGGCTGCAACCAAGTGAGATTTTCTAGGATCACTCATGAACCTACTCACCACTCCCACACTATATGAAATGTCAGGTCTTGTGTGGCACACAAACCTTAAGCACCCCACAATCTGCCTATACATTGTGCAATCAACCTTGTCCTCCTCAGTGAAACTTTCAAGCTTCACATTCATATCAGCTGGGGTCTCTGCAGAATTGCAGCCTTTCATGTTGAACTTCTTCAACATATCAATCACATACTTCCTTTGCAGCATGAATGTTCCACACTCAGTCCTCAGAAATTCAATGCCTAAGAAGTAAGTGAGCAGTCCTAAGTCAGTCATTTCAAACTCTTGATTGAGCTGCTTCTTGACTCGATCAATCAACTTCACATCACTACCTGTAATAAGTAGATCATCAACATAAAAGCAAATGATTGTGATATCTCCAGCTCCCTCTTGCTTGACATATAAACCATGTTCAACAATGCACTTAACAAAGCCCACATGACTGAGAAAGGAATCAATCCTTTTGTTCCAAGCTCGAGGGGCTTGCTTTAATCCATATAAAGCCTTCTTCAACCTAAACACCTTTTCTTCCTCACCTTTCCTCTCATATCCAGGTGGCTGCATGATGTAAACTTCCTCATCAAGTGGACCATTGAGAAATGCTGACTTAACATCTAATTGCTAGAGATCCCAATGATTTAGATTTGCTAAAGCCACAATGAGTCTAATTGTCTCAAATCTGGCAACCGGTGCAAACACCTCTTTATAATCAATGCCTTGCTCCTGAAGAAACCCTCTAGCCACTAATCTAGCTTTGTGCTTAGATATAGTGCCATCTGGATTGAGTTTGGTCTTGTAGACCCATTTCACTGAAATAGGCTTCTTATTCTGAGGTAAAACCACCAATTCCCATGTCTTATTCCTTTCAATTGATTTAATTTCTTCAGTCATAGCTTTCCTCCATACCTCACTGTTGATGGCTTCATCAAAGCTGATTGACTCTATGTCAGATTGGAGTGCTAAATGGATCAAATCACCATCATTAGTCACTGCATTATGAGGAAACAACTCATAATCTTGCAGTCTCACTGGTTGTTGTCTATTTCTTACTGGTCTTCCTCTGACTCCTGCTGGGGATGCATCATGATTGAACCTTGTAGGATCATTAATCACCTCAGAGTTATCCCAATTGAGCTGCACTTGTCTTCTTGAAACACTGAAATTTTTAGTATAATCCTTCCATGATCTTTGTTCATCAACATAGACATCTCTATTGTACACAATTTGATGTGCATTAGGATCATACAGTCTATATGAGCCTGTGGGATTATACCCAACAAAAATCATCACCTCTGACTTGGAATCCAATTTCTTCCTTCTCTGGTCAGGAACATGTTTGAAACACAATGATCCAAACACTTTGAAGTGACTCACAGATGGTTTCCTTCCAGTCCAGGCTTTCTCAAGGACCATGCCAATGAGCCTTTGTGTTGGACACCTATTAAGAACATAGGCAGCAATTGTAGCAGCTTCTCCCCAAAATTTGTGAGGAAGTTGCTTGCTTCTTAGCATGCTTCTCACCATGTTAAGCACAGTCCTATTCCTCCTCTCAGCAATACCATTATGCTGAGGAGTATAGGGTGATGTTATCTCATGAACAATGCCATGTTCCTTGCAATAATTGGACATCTCTGTAGAGCAAAACTCTCCTCTTCCATCTGTTCTCAGAATTTTAATGCTTTTCCCTTACTGCTTTTCAACCATACTTTTAAATATTTTAAAAGTCTCAAACACTTCACTCTTGAGCTTCAGCATATACAACCATAATTTCCTACTGAATTCATCAACAAAGCTCATAAAGTACTTATTGTTCCCAAGTGAAGGTGTATCAAAAGGACCACAACAATCAGAGTATACAGCATCCAACAAATTCTGAGACCTAGAGTGTGTAAAGCTGTTGAATGAACTTCTAGGTTGTTTGCTAAAAATGCAATTTTCACATACCTTTTTTGGAATGGTAATAGATGGCAGACCACGAACCATGCCTTTGGATCTTAACATGTTCATTCCTTTGAAATTCAAATGCCCTAGTCTGAGGTGCCAAAGCCAAGTATCACTATCCAGAATTTTAGCTGACATACACTGAGATTCAGTGACCGAAAGATCCACTTGAAAGGTTCTGTTCTGGGCAAGTGGAATCTTCAACATTCTCTTCCCTTGTTGATCAAACAACTCCAAAACTCCTTCACATTTCAGTTTGAATCCTTTTTCAACCAATTGACCAATGCTCACCAGATTACTCTTCATACCTAGAACAAACAAGACATCTGAGAGGAGAGCATTGCTTCCCTCCTTCTTAGATATCAGGACATCTCCCATTCCTTGAGCAGCAATTGTTCTATTGTCAGCTAATCGAATGACACTTCTTTTTGAATCATCAAAATTTACCAGCCAATTCCTATGCCCTGTCATGTGATTCGAGCAACTAGAATCCAAATACCATGTTCTTGAACTGCCAGAATCTGAATTGGTGGTCATCATCATCATCACAGGAGGATCTTCATCAAGATCGCCATCATCTTTGAGCAAATTGGCTCCATCACCACCATGTCCATCATGATGATTTTCTTGGGCAGGGGCATTACACTCAGAGGAGAAATAACCAATCTTGTTACAATTGTAACACCTCAGCTTCTTGCGATCAATCACTTTCTTCTTACCCTGATACCTTTGATTTCCCCCATTTCTACGCCCTGATGATTCAGCTGGCTCTTGATCAGATTTTGAGGGTTCATGATTCCCAGAACCCTTTCTTGATGAACTTTTGTATTCTTTGCCTTTCACTTTGCTCCTATTGTTGCCTTTGCGGTGAAAATCGTTCTTTCGTGAAGACTGGGCTTGCAGGGCCTGATCCGAAGCTCGACCTGTGGTACACTCTAGTAGGCGTTGTTTGTGAGCTTCGAGAGAACCTTGAAGCGCAGCAATCGTCATGGACTCCACCTTCCCGGATTCTTCCATGGCAACAACCACATGGTCGAATCTTGGAGCCAAACACCGCAAGATCTTCTCAACAATCGTCAAGGTCTTCAATTCCTCACTGTATGCCTTCATCGCATTCGTGAGGACAAGCACGCGATTGAAGAACGCTGCAATTGTCTCGGAGTCCTCCATCGCCATCAGCCCGTATTGTCATCGCATTGTCTGCAATTTCACCTTCTTAACCTTCGCCGCTCCCTCATTCGCCGTTTCCAGGATTTCCCAAGCCGCATGAGCACTGGATGCCTCAGCGATCTTCTCAAAATGGACTTCATCTACGCATTGATGAAGGATGTACATCGCCTTGCAGTCCCGCTTCTTGTTCTCCTTGAAGGCGGTGCGTTCTGTAGCGGTGGGTGCTTCGCCGAGCGCCGGGAATCCCTCCTCCACAATCTCCAGAACCTCCTGATACCCAAGAATCACGCGCATCTGGATGCACCACCGGCTCCAGTTCTTGCCGTCGAGGATGGGGAGGGTTGTGGGGAGAGAGATGGCTGAGCTTTTATGGACCATGGTCACAGATCACATATGGATCTTGATTTGGCTCTGATACCACTTTGTTAAGGAAACTAAAGAGAGAGAGCTGAGAGAGAAAGATGGAATGCTAGCACAGATGATGAAAGAATGACTTATTCTCATTAACTATTTAACAGAATGCTATTACACACTACTTATAGTAGTTGTCCACTTACTAATCAAACTAATCACACTAAGCTTTTATACTACACACTACTTAACAAAAAACAATGCTCACGTGACACCTCCTACCAGATTTGGAACAATAGCTCAATCAAAGTGCATTTACTAAAATTGTATCAAGAAATCATGTGTTAAAAATTATAAATGAATGTTAAATTTGAAAAAAACATGAAAAAGATACCAAGTTTGAATCTATATTTTGGTCCGTAGCAAAAATATTTGCTTTTGTTCCCAGGAACACCAACAAAATTATGAATTCTAACAAGATGTAACTTGGGAGGCAGTTGCTATTTACCCCCTTTCCCATCTTGCTAATAAACTCCCCTTTCACTTTTTCTTTTAAATCATACCCTCTTTCTAGAAAATATATTCCCGAATTTATTTACAGTACTCCCTTTTTTTCAGAATTTAATTTCCCAAAGACAATTCTTACTGTTCTCCCATGTCCCGCCAAAAGTAATTCTATATGGCTTGGGTTGAAGAAGACAAAGGATGTTCTTTATGGAACAAACTAACCCCAAGAAGAGATCAAAATGACTTCAGGAAAAACTTATAAGCTTATCTTTTTTTTTTTTTATCTCTATATCTTCAAATTCAATGTCTACCGCTGTGCTATAAGAATCTGAATATATTGCTTGGCAAATTTTTAGCATAAAAAGTCCTGTAAATTGTCATTAATTAGTTTTAGAAAGCATTAGTTGGAATTCAGATTTTGAGATCACGATGACAGTGCATTTATCCATGCATTTCATTTATTTTGTGCACACTAGCATGTGGTTTATTAAAAGTTGTGTTTTAAGACATAACTTATTCATAACTCCGTAATAAATTCAAAAATTACTCATGTTGATAGATTTTTCAAAAAAACTACCACTGTTAGGTAAAAAAAGCCTAAATTGGAATACGGTTATAGGTCTAATAAACTGTATATTCTAAAGCATATAGTTAATTAATGAAAATATACGTCACTATAAATTCAAAAGTTTGGAGCATCCTTAAAAAAAACTTAATTATTAACTTGGTTACTAAATTATTTTTAAAAAGGTTTAATTTATTCCCAAATTTTTTAAAAGTTTACTTTAGTAACAAATTATTGTAAAACAGAAAAAACAGACCAATATGCTTTTTTTTTCCATCTAATTAGGTTGGTCGGTAAGATAGCAGATTTCAACTGATTTTGTTTACAAAACAGTGACGAGTTTTTACCATAATTATATGTATTATTGTTTTAAAAAATAAAATGATTTTCATTTCTTCTTCATCGGTCACTATATTTATTATTATTTTAAAAAATAAAATAATTCTCATTTTTTTTTTCTTTTTCTCCCCCGCTACCCACTTTGGCTATTACCACCACCACCTTAATCCACTCAAACCACTCACTCAAAAGTTGAAATCTAATCCACCTATACAACACCCTACACCACCGCCTTCCGAGGATGAAACAAAGCAAAAGGGAAGAAGAAAAAGAAATGAAAATTGTTTTATTTTTTCAATTAATAATAAATATAATAATTCCACTGTTCATAAATAAAAGCCGCTGAAATTTGTTATACTAATCACTGGACAAAAATGATCAAATTAATCTATTTTAAAATAATATAGAAATTAAATTAAATTATTTAAAAATTTGGAATCAAATTAAATCTTTTAATATAATTTAGAGACTAAATTGATAATTAAGAAACAAAAATCTAGGAGCAGAGATTCGTAGCCTGCAAATATATTTATTTATGAGCATTCATTTCAGCAATGGATTGAGGCGGCAAGTAACTGCGGTAAGGGTGTTAAGGATCTTACCTTCCTTGTGAGATAAACTAAGAATGAGGAAAGCTCTTGTTGTTCAACAACTACTCTTTCTTTTCCTCTGAATATTCCCCTCCTTTTGAAGCTGCTGCCTCGTAAAGCTTATTATTGGACATTTGAATGAAATGAATTTTGTCAAAATTTTGTTAAAGAGCTACAAATTAAAGTGGGGCTTAAATTATAATATATTATTTTTTGGTTAAATTAGCCATGAGAGTTGAAAGATCTAAACGAGAACTTTATATATCCATCTTTATGAGTGAAATTTTTTCAAATCTTAAATAAATGAACAAAAGAAGTAGGCAATATAATAAGCTATAAAGAAGGGAACAAACCTCTATTCTTGGAATTGGATGCCCGTGAGTTGTGATTTGTCTTTACTTGTCACTATTCCAAATCCTAAGCAATAAACTGAATGTGAGAAAGAAAGAGCAGATTTAGGAAGAAAGCTGAAATATGTTGGCAAGCTAAACATGATTTAAGCATATGGATGGCGTACTACTAGTCCGAAGAAAACCAAGATCAAGTTAAAAAGCAAGAGAATACTCAGAGCATGACGAAAGAAACCAGAAGACATACTCGATCAGAAGTGATAGCTTGTGGGTGCAAGTGTTAAAAGGAAAATATGGCAGAAATGACAACAATCCGAGCTCTTTAATTGTTTAAAATTCAGACTCATTTCTGTGGGAGTCCATTGCTAGTGTTTGGCATGATTAATGGGTTGATGACAACACTAAATTAATAGATAAGGTTTCTCATATTCTGTGTGATATGCTTCAATGTTCTGTCATAGACACTGATGCCAATTGGATTTCTGGTTTTTCAAAGAGGATTGGTAGAGGAACAACCTTTGGAGGAGGGGTGTGAATACAGGGAGAGAATGCTTCTTCAAAACAATATTATTCAATATATTTTATAAATTCTAATTAATAATTGTACGGCTTGGTTAAGTAATGGATAAGTAAAAGTAGCATTATTTGTACAGTATGTTTTTATTATTAATTTTAATTTTTATATAAAAAATTCTTCTATTTTTCTCTTTTATATTATTCATTTTACTCCTAATTACTTTTTACTATTTCTTTCTATGTCTCTCATAATTGTAAAAAAAATTGTATTTTGTAAGATTTAGCCGTACGAAGATAATTCTAAGTATTAAGAGTTACTATATAATATGATAAACAAACATATGGTATAAGAAACTATAAATTATAAAGCTTATAGTTAAATAAATCTAATAATACAAAAGCATAGTTGTTTGTATGTTTTACCAAATATGTATCTTTTCCCATTTTGAACAACAACAAAAAAATCAATAATCCTACTAAATGCCCTTTTCATCAACTTATAAAAAAAATCAGAATATCTTATAATTAACCGTTATGCATATTTTATTATTATTAATATTAAAGTTTAAAAAACCAATATAATCCTACTAAATGCAAAAAATAAATATGACTTGCATACTCTTAATATAGGTGAAAAAATATCCTCTTTTCTACATATAAAGACAACGGTAACAATTTTAATGATTAGTAATCCTTATAAAGTTTGAAACATATATAGTAATCCTTCTTATATTAATAAATTTAATGATAAATGTCAATTGTTTGTTCAAAATCGAGTTTATTAACATTCTCCGAAAAGAACACTCTTAATAATCTTGTAAATACTGAAATCATTAAAACAACGCTCAATAACTTAATGGACACTGTATACGACCATTCAGGTAATAATTTTAAAGAAATTGCAAATGGTTCTAGAACCACTAAACCTATGTTACAAGCAATAGTACCACATGACTCAAACACTAATCAAACATTTTAAATGTAACAATACAAAAAATGTATGTATTATTCATATGAGGATTCTATATAAGAAAACCAACTCATTTTTTCTTTTTCCGAGATTACAAACATCTTTTAAAAATAAATAAATAAATAAACATTTAAACATAATTAACGACCATATTTAATTAATAAAATCACACTATTCAACAATTCTAGAAATATTTTTTTACAATAAACACATTTAAAGCATTTATAAATGAACTTAATTAAGAATATAGATAATATTTTTCCTCAAATTTAATATAAATATTTTAAAAAACAAAAATTTTATTGATAAATATATATTTTAAAAAGTATTAAGTAAAATAACAAAATTTAAAGATATTTTTGCAATGCATGGATTTAAAATCTAGTTTAGAGTAAATCATACTTTTTTATTACAAAAATATAGTAAGAGATACTTGAAAATTATCGAAACCTTAGTTTCATAATAATCAATGATTATATATTTTTTAAACAATTTTGTTTAATGCAAAATTATGTTGTTTATAATAATCTTATTTAATATTATCTTTATTTATTTTTATAGCATAACTTTTTTTTATAAATAAGAACGAGGTACTATATAATTTGATAATTAAAAAAATAAATTTGATAGTTTTCAATAAAACACTATATAATATACAATTATTATAATTAAATGTTTATTTAGATAATTTTGATTTTAAGTAGTAATGTTAAATGTTTTATCACTACTTATGCTCATTTTCTACATTACTTACTCTAATATATATTTCATGAGAAATAATAATATATAGCGTTAAATATTATCTCTCCTCTCTCTATATATATATCTATAATAAAGTCCAACTGAAGTTTTCTAATCATTAGATTGATTATTTAACTTTGTAATAGTAGTCGCATGTAATTTAATTTAATGCTCCTAGCTAATTACATTTAATAAAAAAAATTAAATTGCTAACATTAATTCTATTTATATATAATTTTGATGATAAAATGTTAATTTAGACCATTTTTTATATTAATTTTTAATATTATATTTATTATATACTTTTAAAATTAATAATTAAGGATAAAAATTAAAATAAAAGTTATTATATATATATATATGAGTATACTTTATTTTTTAATTTAATTTTATTCAAACTATAAATACTATGGTAGGTGTAGATTGAAGACTCTTTAACCAAGCGATTAGACACAAATAATTAATAGGTTAAACTTATGGTTGAATTGTTTGAATAGTACCTAAATTCGATCTTTAGCGAAAATACCTTTAAAGCATTTATAAATGAACTTAATTAAGAATATAGATAATCTTCTTCCTCAAATTTAATATAAATATTTTTAAAAATAATAATTTTATTGATAAATATATATTTTAAAAAGTATTAAGTAAAATATAAAAAAAATTAAAGAAATTTTTGCAATGCATGCATTTAAAATCTAGTTTATAGTAAATGTTACTTTTCTATTCAAAAAATATATAGTAAGAGATACTTGAATAAAAGTTTGTCAATTATCGAAACCTTAGCTTCATAATAATCAATGATTATATATTTTTTAACAATTTTATTTAATGCAAAATTATGTTGTTTACAATAATCTTATTTAATATTATCTTTATTTCTTTTTATAGTATAACTTGTTTTTTATAAATAAGAACGGGGGTAGTATATAATTTGATAATTAAAAAAATAATTTTGATAGTTTTCATATTAAGTAATAAAACGTGATATAATATACAATTATAATAATTAAATGTTTATTTAGATAATTTTGATTTTAAGTAGTAATGTTAAATGTTTTATCACTACTTATGTTCATTTTCTACATTAGTTACTCTAATATATATTTCATGAGAAATAATAATATATAACGTTAAATATTTTCTCTCCTCTCTCTCTCTCTCTCTCTCTCTCTCTCTCTCTCTATATATATATATATATATATATATATATAAAATAAAGTTCAACTGAAGGTTTCTAATCATTAGATTGGTTATTTAACAATCGGATGTAATTTAATTTAATGCTCCTAGCTAATTACATTTAATTAAAAAAATTAAATTGCTAACATTAATTCTATTTATATATAATTTTGATGATAAAATGTTAATTTAGACAATTTTCATATTAATTTTTAATATTATATTCATTATATACTTTTAAAATTAATAATTAAAGATAAAAATTAAAATAAAAGTTATTATATATATATATATATATGAGTATACTCTAATTTTTAATTTAATTTTATTCGAACTATAAATATTATGGTGAGTGTAAATTGAAGACTCTTTAATCAAGTGATTGAAAATAAATAATTAATACGTTAAAGTTAAAGTTGAATTGTTTGAATAGTACCCGAATTTGATCTTTAAGGAAAATAATTATTGGTTAAGCTTTACTTACCTTTCAATCAAATTTTAGATTAGTCAATGTATCTTTTCTCTAATGAATTAAAGGCTTAAGATAAAAAAAAAAAGATTGAAGACTCTTTTATCTCAATTTTAGTTTTGATTTTAATATTTTGCACCCCAAAACACATTTAACATGTTTGTGGCATTATATTGTTTGTGTTAGCTAGGCTTGTGTGCTTTAGATTAGTTTTCTTATCACGTTTAGGGATAATCATTTATGTTTCTTATGTTGCTTGATCCATAAGTCTCCGAAGCAAGTTATGTTTTGCATAAGGTAATCGATAACTAGTATATGTAATCTATTACAATATGTTAGAACAAGTTCAAAGACTTTGTTGAAATTTTGCTAGGTCCCATTGGACAATCAATTATCACATTATGTAATCGATTAAAATGTTTGTTTCAAAAAAAAAAAAAGACCCTGTGTATCAATATATTCAATTATCATTTCTTGTAATTCATTATATTGCTTCTAAAAACTTAAGTAACTCTAGAAGTTGAAATAACTGATTACTAAATGTTGTAATTGATTACATTGTTTTTAAGAAGTTAAGGTTGTTCTTTGTTGATTGAGATAATTAGTTATCAATTTGTGATCAATAACCTCGTTTTTGGAAATGTAGAACAAGATTATTTTGATTGGAATAATCAATTAGAAGTTTGGGTAATATGTTAAATCTATTTTTTTTTAGTTAAATATATAAATATTCATTCTTGTTCTTTTTCTTGTATGACTCTTTTAGGAATGTTATCTTTCACTTTTGTAAAGAGTCAACAAGAGGTTATGCATATTTTTCATGAGAGATTAACATGCTTATATATCATGCATTCAAGATCATTGATTGATCATCATTGTTAGAACTTGAAGAGCTTCTTATCATGTGGACTCAAGGTGTATTCAATCCAATAACTCTTTCATTCAAGATATTTTTAAATATATTTTGATAATCGCAATACAACTGGAAGACCAGGACGCTACAAAATAATTTATTTAAATAATAAAAATAATTTATCCAAATGATCCCTAACATATATGTTGATGATCACAATACAATGAAGACAATGACGCTCAAAATGGATATGTCAGACTTAAGTATTTTTTTTTCCAACTATATTCTTAGAGAAGGGAACAGTTGTGTTGACTGGTTCGTCAAACACAATACTCACGAGACACCTCCTATCAGATTAGGCACAATAACTCAATCAAAGTGCATTTACTAAAATCATATCAAGAAACCATGTGTTAAAAATTATAAATGAATGTTAAATTAGAAAAAACGTAAAAAAATACTAAGTTTGAATGTACATTTTGTTCCGTAGCAAAGAATTTTGCTTTAATTTGTTCCCAGGAACACCGACAAAATGATGAATTCTAACAAGATGTAACTTGGGAGGCAATTGCTATTTACCCCCTTCCCTTCTTGTTAATAAACTCCCCTTTCGCTTATTTTTATTTTAATCATACCCTCTTTTTAGAAAATATATTCCATGATTTACTTACACTCCCCTCTTTTCAGAATTTAATTTCCCAAAGACAATTCTTACGTACGTTCTCCCAAGTCCACCAAAAGTAATCCTAGATGGCTTATGTTGAAGAACACAAAGGATGTTCTTTACTGAAGTTATGGACCAAAGTAACCCGAAGAAGAGATCAAAATGGATTCAGGAAAACCTTGCAGGCTTATCTCTTTTTCTTCTCTATATCTTCAAATTCAATGTCTACCGCACCATTGTGCTATAAGAATATGAATATATTAATTGCTTGGTGAAGTTTTAGCATAAAAAGTCCTGTAAATTGCCATTAATTAGTTTAAGAAAGCATTTTACTGGAATTCAAATTTTGATAGTGACAGACCATTACCCATGCATTTCATTTTTTTGTGCACACTAGCCTGTGGTTCATTAGAAGACATGTTTTTTAAAACACAACTTGTACAAAATTCCACAATAAATTCAAAAAATACTCATTTTGATAATTTTTTCAAAAAAAAAGAAACTATCCCTGAGTGTAAAAAAGAAAAGCCTACATTGGAATAGGGTTATAGGTCTAATAAACTATATATTATAAAGCATATAGTTAAATAATGAAAATATACATGACTACTAATACAAAAGCTAGGAATATCCTTAAAAAAAGAAAGTTTAATTATTACCGAATTATGTTAAAAGATTTAATTTAATTCCCAAATTTTTAAGAGGTTTAATTTAATTCTAAATTATTTTAAAACTGACCAATTTGATTATTTTCATGCAATTGAGTTGATGTTGTTAAGATAACACATTTCAGCGGCTTTTGTTTATGAAGAATGATAATTTTTAACCATCGTTATATTTATTATTATTTTTAAAAATAAAACGATTATCGTTTCTTCTTCTTCTTCTTCACTTTGGCCACCACAACCACAATGCCATATGCCACCCTTCACCTACCACACCAACTCCATCATCACAATCTTAACTCACCCAAACAACATCCACAAGTCCATATCTAACCCACCCAAATAGTAACACTGCACAACCACTACACCGCTACGCCACCACTAAGGCCCCCAACGTTACTGCTCCAACTCCATCATCACCACCTTAACGCACCCACAAGCCAAGATCTAATCCACCTAAACAGCACTTTGTGAAACCCTTTTGAGGATTAATAGAACCGAAAGTGAAGAAGAAGAAGAAAAAAGAATGAAAATCGTTTTATTTTTTAAAACTAATAATAAATATAGTAGTTGTCACTATTTGTATACAAAAATTGTTTGAATTTGTTATTCTAACGATAACTTAATTGGACGAAAAAGATTATATTGGCCTGTTTTTAAATGATTTGTAAATTAAATTAATTTTTTAAAAAAATTTGAGATCAAATTAAATTTTTTAATATATTATGGGTGTCAAATTGAATCTTTTAATATATTTTGGGTATCAAATTGATAATAAAAAAAAAAGCTAGGAACAGAATGCAAATATATTTATTTACAAGCATTCATTTCAGCAATGGATAAATTAAAAGAGGGGGCGCAAGTAACCGATAAGGATATTAAGGATCTTACCTTTGTTGTGAGACAAACTAAGAATGAGGAAAGCTCCTGTTCTTCACCAAAGTACTCTTTTTTCCCATTTCTTTTCTTCTTTATATTTGCCTGTCTGTGTTCTCCTTTATGAATACTTCCCTCGTTTTTGAAGCTGCTGCTTTGTAGTTTGAATGAAATGCATTTTGTCAGAGTTTTGTTAAAGAGCTACAAATTAAAGTGTGGCATAAATTATAATATATTATTTTTTGATAACAGAGTTGAAAGATTTGACCGTGCACTTTATATATCCATCTTTATGAGTGAAATTTCTTGAAATCTTAAATAAATGAAAAAAAAAAGAGCCAATATAAGCTATAAATTAATTAAGAAAGGAAGAAACCTCTCTTCTTGGAATTGGATGACTACTGAGTTGTGATTTGTCTTTAATTACTTGCGACTATCCCATGCCAATAAACTGAAAGTGAGAAAAGAGCAGATTAAGGAAGAAGCAAGCTAAACATGATTCAAGGATATGGATATGGATGGCTTACTACCATTCCGTAGAAAAGCAACAAGGAGTAAAGAAGCAAGATAATACTGAGAGCATGACCAAACAAATGACAAAATATAAGCAATACTGTTTCGAATGTAAAGTGCGGCTTCTAAGGTGGGTGACTGAAGTAAATCTACGGTTGGTGAGGTGGGTGACTGAAGTAAATATCCTTCACTTCAGCTGCGAGAAACAAATGTGACCAGTTAGATATAGTTTTTTTTTTTTCGAGATATATGTAAGGAATTATTGTAAGTATGTCTACATTGGACTAAATTTAAAAAATATTAAAATATACCCATCTCTTACGGTTACTGAAGTAAATTCAAGGTTGGTGAGGTGGGTGACTGAACCCCTTTGCATTTCCTTGGCTTTGAATCAGTGAATAAATATGGCAAAACATTAGGGGTTCTTTTTGTTTTCTGATTTCATTTCTACTTAAAATGGAAAATGATGATGAAAATGTGTTTAATTGGATTTTTAAAAATATGTTTAGTACAAATGAAAATAGGAAACAACCAGAAAATGAAAACAATAAATTTTTCGTTTTCAGTTGAGAATAGAAACTTCATTTTCGTTAGAATGAAATTGCGATGACAAAGAATTAATTTTAAGCAAATATAAAAATACAAAATGACAAAAAGTCAATATATCATTAAATTTATAAAAATTTATAGGTCTTTTATGTTCATTCGATTTGATGTAAAAAAATTTCTCATACTTATAATCCAACAACACTCATGAATAAACAAATTTCCCATTGTAGGAGCGAAAATTCTTACCATTTTAAACAAATTAAAAATGACCGATATAAGTCATAAATAAACGAACAATCCTTTGGTTCTTCGAGTTGAATGGTGCCACCTACCCAACTCAAACATGTTTTCAGAATTCAAATCTTTTAAAAATTAAAACAATTTTCAAAAAATAAAAATAGAAAATGAAAATACAAACCAAACACACCCTTAAAATCTTTATCATACTCATGCATATCAAATCACTTGCCTCAACAAAAAAATTTCTTCCCAATTTGGTAAGTGATATCAGCTACGCTGGAGTAATTAATTAAAAAACAAAAAGTAGTCCCCTCTTCCTAATTTTAATAAGTATATATATATATTTTTAATTTTAGTCTATATAAACATAAAATTATCGAGATCATGATTAAATTAAACATATTTTCAAAATTCAAATATTTTAAAAATAAAAATAGTTTTCAGAAAATAAAAATAAAAAATAAAAACAGAAAATAAAAATACAAATTAAACATACTTTTAAATCTGTGTAATGTGTGTCATACTCATGCATATCAAATCACTTGCCTCAATCAACAAAAAATTTGTTCACAGTTTGGTCTGTCAAAGTTAAACGATAACATCTACGCTAGAGTAATTAAAAAACAAAAAGTAGTCCCCTCTTCCTAATCTTAATAAGTATATATATATTTTTAATTTTAGTCTATATAAACATAAAATTATCGAGACCAAAATTAAAAAAAATTAAAGGAATTAAAATTAAAAGACTTAAATTTATAAAAATTTAAAATAAACAAAACATCATACAAGAATCAGAAATAAAAAATTTATAGAAATTAAAAATATATTTAAATCTCAAAATTTAATTTTGACATGTTTAAATAATCTTTTTCAAAAATATTTTTAATAAAAAAATAAGAAAAAAAATCAAATGAACTACATAAGATACAATTTACTTATGCACAAGTAAATTTATAAAAGTTATCTCATATTATTTTCTTTAAAACAGGTTTCTTTAAATGTCGTAAATAATTAAAAGGTTAAATAGTAATTTTTGTTTATGGATAAGTTTTTTCTTCTTATTTTTTCCTTAAAATTTTCATGAATTTTTTTTATCTAAACAAGCTCTTTATAAACGAAAGTTTATTCCCTACTATATCAATTATCATCTTATCTCCATTGCATCATTAATCAGTGATTATCTAAATATTTTTTCGATAAAATTTATCTATATATTCCGATGAACTACAAATAACATTTTTATAAAATGTATAGGGATTAAATAAAAAAATGGGATTTAAAAATAATTTAATTAGTTTTTCGAGAAACATATTAATTTCTATATTTAAAAGGAAATTATTTTAATTAATTATTAATATCATTTTATTGACGACGATAAATAAATCTACAAAAATAATCTTATAAAATAGGTAAAAGAAAAGAAAATTTACTTGCATAATGAAGTATGCATAAGTACTTATTCTATATATTGGGAAATGAGTTCTGTAAAAAAATTGTTAAGGAGCTTACAAATTGTGGCTTAAATTATGATATATGTATTTTAAATTGGATGCACAAATGCACTTTGTTATACCTGATATGTAATTGAGGGAATTAAATATAAAAAACATCTATTAATTAGGTCACGAAGGGAGTTTGATATTATATTTCATTCCAAAATATTAAGATTTTAATTTATAGGTCTTTTATGTTCATTCGATTTGATGTAAAAAAATTTCTCATACTTATAATCCAACAACACTCATGAATAAACAAATTTCTCATTGTAGGAGCGAAAATTCTTACCATTTTAAACAAATTAAAAATGACCGATATAAGTCATAAATAAACGAACAATCCTTTGGTTCTTCGAGTTGAATGATGCCACCTACCCAACTCAAATATGAAACACGTTGCCACCTACCTCATTTATTGTTACCTTATCTTCGCATTATTAATCGGGGTGATGTAAATATCTACATTGCAGTAAAAAAAAAAAATACAGACTATGATACACGTTGCCACTTCCAGCAAAAGCATGAGATAGTTTTCTTGTAAGGGTAAACTAGTACGGCACCCGTGTGTACGGTTGTAAATTTTACTTTTCTTTATACAATTTTATTTATTGTTTATAATTTTATAGAATTAGAAGGAGATAATATAATTAGAATTATCAAATTTAGTATTTAAATCAACTAAATGTATCAATAATAATATTCAAAGGATAAAAAAATTAATAATTTCTCAAATAATGAAATAATTATTTGTATTCATGAATGTGTATATTACTGATAAATTTATTTTCAAAAAATAAAAATAAAAATTTTAGTTTTTAAAAATAAAAATAATATAACAAATTTATTCATCCATTATCATTGATAAAAAGTCTATGTTGCACATTCATAAATGAATTTATCAGTGTTCAATATCCAAAATAAAATTTAATATATTTTTATAATCATTACAAACATAATATTATAATAAACATTTTAAAAAAATAAAAAAAAATATAAATTAAAACAAACACAATATTAAATATAATATTTTTATAATTATATTTATTAATTAATATTATTTTTATTTATTTTACCTTATACTTATATGAAATTGTAAAGAAAAGTAATGTTTGATACTGAATATTGGCACTTATAATTTTAAAAATGGAAAAATGAGACTTAAGGCTTAAAATATGAGGATTTGCTGTTAATATTTCTTGATCGATTGATTACGCAGTGTTTTGCTTAGTGAACTTGAAGAAGCTGTTGAAGCTATGATAGTTGTTCTCTTTCTGCTATGTTGTCTGTTCCAGTATTTCTTGCTGATATCTCTCGATGGGGTTTGGATGGTTATATAGGTTTCCGCGGCGACAACAATATCATCGTCAAACTGATTTTTAACAAAGCAATTCATTGATACTTGTGATCTCTTGCTTTTGTTTCCCACAAAATTGATTATAATGCTTAACTAATAAAAACTACTGCTCCATGGCTACATTAGAGAGTTGAAACAAAGACAAATACTTAAGTTTGAAGGAAACAAGATTGACTTTTGAGAAGTCCACTTTTGAGAACCGTAAATTGCAAATGCTTTGCCAATGTGGGAGCAAACTTAGGTTAGTGTAGAACATACAAAATGAAAGATTTCCCTGGATACTTGAGAGACCAGAGAGCATTCTCTAACAATTTTCTTACCTTACAATGTTTATTTTAGATATTATCATTATTATTATTATGTTTATTTTAAATTATATTTAATAATATATTTTTTAAATAATTATTATAATATTATATTTATAATACATAAAAATTATGTTTTATCCTTAAAATAAATAAAATTTTAAATCTAACAAATTAATCCAACTTACATATAAGTAAGTGTAATAAAAAATTACTTTACTAACACTTTTCGTCTAATAAAATAATTTAGGGACATTTTGATTTAATAAAAATATATTAACATTTTGATCCAAAATAAATAATTAATATTTTTATTCATTAAAAAAATATTAATATTTTTATTTAACAAAAAATTAGTAATATGTACGTTGAAAGAAGATATTTTATTGATATTACCATCTAATATAGTGAAAATCATCACATCGATAATTATTTTATTGACGAATTTATCTTTATTTGTAATATAATTATTTTATTAACGACGGATGAAAATTAATATATTTGTTGGATATTGATGCTATGCTTAGGGAAACGAGACTGTCGTGTTGCCCAAAGGAGACACAATGTCGTGTCATCCACGTGTGATAGCAGCAATAGTGCTGCCACTTGTCAAAAGAGTTTCATGTTGAGTTATTCTATTTTTTCATAATTTATTTCAGTGTAAAAATATTTACATTAATCTTCTTCGTAAATATTTTTAATAAAAAATAAGAAAAAATAAAATCAACTACGTAAGATACAGTTTATTTATGCACAAGTAAATTTATAAAAGTTATCTCATTTTATTTTCTTTAAAAGATTATTTTTTTAAATGGTGTAATTAAAAGGTTAAATGGTAATTTTTGTTTATGGATAAGTTTTTTCTTATTTTTTCCTTAAAATGTTTATGATTTTTTTTATCTAAACGAGCTCTTTATAAACGAAGGTTTATTTCTTGCTATATCAATTGTCTTCTTATCTTCATTGCATCATTAATATAGGTGATTATCTATATATTATTCCGATAAAACTTACCTATATATTCAGATGAACTACAAATAACATTTGTATAAAATGTATAGGGATTAAATAAGAAAAATTGGATTTAAAAATAATTTAATTAGTTTTTAGAGAAACATATTTAATTTCTATATTTAAAATCAAATTATTTAATTAATTATTAGTATCATTTTATTCACGACGAAAAATAATCTACAAAAATAGTTAGAATATAATTTTTTTTTAATTGTATAATGAAGTATGCATATATAAGTACTTATTCTATATATTGGACAATGAGTTCTGTAAAAAAATTGTAAAGGAGCTTATAAATTGTGGTTTAAATTATGATATAAGTATTTTAAATTGGATGCACAAATGCACCTTGTTATACCTGATATCTAATTGAGGAATTAAACACCAAAAACATATCAATAGGTCACGAAGTGAGTTTAATATTATATTTCATCCAAAAATATTAGGATTTTAATTTATAGGTATTTTATTTTCATTCGATTTGATGTAAAAACATTTCTCATACTTATAATCCAACAACACTCATCATTGTAGGAGTGAAATTTCTTACCATTTTAAACAAATTAAAAATGACCGATATAAGTCATAGATAAACAACAAACATTTGGTTCTTCAAATTGAATGATGCCACCTACCCAACTCAAGTATGAAACACGTTGGCCACTTACCTCTATTTATTGTTACCTTTTCTTGTAAGGGTACACTAGTACGGCACCCGTGTGAATGTACGGAGCTGTGGTAAATTTTACTTTTTTTTTTATAGTTATATCCATTATTTATAATTTTATAGAAATAGAAATAGATAATATAATTATAATTAAATTTTATCTTTTTGGTATAATCACCTATACATATAATGGAATGATCAAATGTAGTATTTAAATTAACTAAATGTACTAATAATAATATTCAAAGGATACAATAAATTAATAATTTTTAAAACAGTCAAATTGAATGGGTAGAGCACATTTAATTTTTTTTTTCAAGATATAAAATTTCAAATTTTAGTTCATAAAAAATCTACATGACACATTCATGAATATGATTATTTATCCAAAATATAATTTAATATTCATATTTTTATTTTTTTTAATCGTTGCAAATATAATATTATAGTAAATATTTGAAAAAATAGGAAATAACATAAATTAGAATAAATATAATATTTATTAATGAACAAAATATTTGTTTAATTAGATTTATTATGCTTATTAATCAATATTATGTTTGTTTTAATTTATATTTGTTTTTTTTTATTCTCTTTAAGTGTATATTATAATATTATGCTTGTTAGAACTAAAAAAGAAAAAAGATGAACATTAAATTATATTTTGGATAAATAATTATTTTCGTCTTTAAATATATAAAATAATGATAGATTCGTTCCGAAATGTACCACATAAACTCTTTCACTAATAATAATGGATAGATATTAACGGAAAAATATATTTATCATATATTTATTTTATTTTCGGAGACTAAAATTTAATGTTTCATCTTTTGAAAATAAATTTGTCAATATTTTATACATTCATAAACGAAAATAAATATTTATTCTTCTTTTAAATATATTTCTAATTAAGACATAAAAAGGGAGAATGGAGGTGTACGGTGGAAAATGGCGTGTAAATAGAAAGTGACTACTCTTTTTTTATCATACACCAAACATTACCATATTATTTTATTAAATGATTTATTATTTTGGATAAAAATTTCAATCCATTCATTTGGCTCCTAATACCCTCTTCGAGGGGCTCAATGTGGCTTTAAGCCTTCCACTCACAAGGTGAAATATCAATATTTAATTTTCTAATTAAGTGAAAGTTTGATATGTTATATTAATTATTTGGACAAATAAAAAATTTAAAAATTACTGATTGCCAAAAAAAATTACATGTGATTGACTTGTCATAATTTTTGATAATGTGATAAGTCATTTGACTATTAATTTTTTATTACATTATTAATTAATGTTTCTATTTGACATTTGAGACTAAAAATAGTAATGAAAAAAAGTTCATGAACTTTCATCTGTCATAATGTAGATCGCCAAAATCATAAATCTTAAAAAGTTACATTCTACATTAATAGGCTATATTTTTAAATATTATAAATTTTGGGATCAACATAAAATAGACAATATATTTATAAATAAATAAAAACAGTCTACATCACTTTTTGCAATAACCAATTAGAAAAATCGCAGTCTACATTATTATTTTCACATCTAATATAGAAAATGATCATGTTTTGCATACATGCCATTTTCTCATTGTTTATGGCATTTTTTTATCCAGCATTGGTTATGATATTGACTAATGTAGAAAGTGAGTTTCTACTTCCCTTTTGCATTGGATTATAAAAAAAATTAATATAAAAATTAGAAATTTTAAGTCAGTTTATTAACCAATATAGAATTTGTTTTATATTTTATATTCTCTTATATTACATCATAAGTTTCTTGGAATCGGTGTAATATGCTTTTCAGAATTGATATTAAATCTATTTTCTATAGTGGTGTGTCTAATGAATTTCACTAAACTATAATAGGAAATTAGTTTTTTTTGTTTCTTTTATTTTCCCACTATTAAAAAATTATTTAAAATTAAATATTTTTTTATTATCTCAACAAAATTATGTATACCAATGTTAAATAAATTAAAAATTTAATAATTTATATGATTGCTATAAGATCTTGTTGTATTTAAAACAACATTATTTTTTGTGAAAAAATCATGTTCAGTATATTTGTAAATTTCTCTTGAAATAATAACAAATATACATCGTGAGCGAGATTAGAAATTTAACTACATTATTTTACATTCAATATTTATTTATATTTTAAAATATATTATTTGTTAAATTGAATTCATTTACTAAAATACTAAATAGTTTAATACAAAGAATTATTGAGTGGAATTAATTTCGTGATCCCAGTTTAAAATGAAAGAAAATTAAGTGACATTAAAACGGCATCGTTTAACCCATGTCGTTATTTGCTTCTGTTTTATCTCTGCTTTATATGTTTTGTCCGTCTTTCTCTAAATAATTTGTAAGATCACATCCAATATCCCATTTGATAGATTCTGATCCAAAGGAAACCGGCAAGTCCATTTGAGAAGTGAAACAGTGTTGCATTGAATTCAATGTAATCCATGAAAGCATATTCATTTTGCATTGCAAAGCTTTTAAAATTATGGTGAGTTTGGGACGATTTAACTGTTGCATTCATTGGGTACTTCTTTTTTGTTTTTTATTCATATGCATAGATTCATATTGTATACCAATGTAATCCATTTGAGAAGTGCCAGATGATTTTTCATATGCATAGATTCAAGATGAAAATGTCACTGGTTCGGCCTCTCTTTACCAGGCGAGGATTCAGCACAAGCTCCGACAACCTTGTTGCTTCTGTGCTCTTTGAGAGATTGCCACTGGTCATTGATACTTGTGATCTCTTGCTTTTGTTTCCCACAAAATTGATTATAATACTGCTCCATAGTTACATTAGAGAGTTGAAACAAAGACAAACATGTTAAGTTTGAAGGAAACATGATTGACTTCTGAGAAGCCCAGTTTTAATTAGTTATGGGTTGCTAGTATATATGAAAGGGTTGCAAACAATTACGTGAACAATGTAAAATCAAATTATTTTTTGATGAATCTGCAGATGCACTTGTGAATATGGTTTTGAAATAAATGGTTCAGATTCTTCAGGAAAGAATGAATTTTTATTATTGAACCGTAAATCCCAAATGCTATGCCAATGTGGTAGCAAACTTAGGTTAGTGTAGAACATACAAAATGAACGATTTCCCTGGATATTTGAGAGACCAGATAGCTTTCCCTTCAAATGACAAGATGCCCAAACAAACTAACAGATATTAACAACTGATCAACTCTTTCACTAACAAATATTAACAGGCATGTATATGAGTGAATGTGCAGATAATTGTATTAATTTTGAAGTTGCAGTTTGACATTTTTTTTAATCCAATTGAAAAAGCAGCAGAACTTGTTAAAAAAATTTGACTTGGTTGGTTGTTAAGTTGCAATACTTAAAGCATGATTAACATGGATCCGTATAGTTAATATTAATACCCATGCCACCTAAAACATTTCCGATCTGCCAGTTTTAGTCATAATAATATAAACTATTAGTTACAAGAAGACATAAAACTGTTACAAAACAGTCCTATGACAGTCTAGTCATCAATATGTAAAACAGAGGCTAGCAAAATTTAACTCACAAGACTCGCAACTGACAACTGCCAAAATACAGGTTTGGGATAAAAAGTTTTTTTAATCAGGAAATCACAAATCTTAAAAATTATGATTCGAATATGATTAGAATATATTTGGTTTTTCATAAATATTTCTAGAAATAGGTGTATAAGATATTTGGAAATCAAATATTAATGTGATGTTTTTATTCCAACACTTTTGGTAATGTGTTAGAATATCAACTATTAATTTTTTTCATCAATAATTATATTGAAATTTATTTTTTATTAGGTAAATGAAAATTCGTAAGAGTCAAAAGAGCGTGCAAATTGGTCAAAGCCAAGTATATATATGAAGTACGAAAAAAGGAACAAATTCTTTGAATTGGATATGATCGCAAGTTATAATTTGTCTTGTCACTATTCCAAACTGGAAAGAATAACCTGAATGAGCGTGATTAAATGAGTGCTAAGGAAAAAAGCTGAGATGTATGTTGGTAAGCTAAACTCAAATTAAGAATACTGAGGGAAATGAGAATGCTTGCACGATAGATTTTTATTTTTTACTAGTTAGCTTCAAAACCCATATCATAAAAAAGATATATAAACACTTGAGTCAAAATTACCCTAAACAATATGAGACTTGATCTTTTGTTATATACTTCAAATTACTACAATCTCTCCATATTACAAAACGTTGAATAAGATAGGTTGAGATGTTTTTTATGAATAGTAAGTTATTGGGTTCATATGGATTATAATGCATCCATCCTAGTGTAATAAGTTATTGAATTAGACATTAATTGATCAGACATAATATACAATATAATCAAGTAGGAGTAGTGAAGTATTGAATATAAAACATTTGGCATGTACCAATCAAAGTATATCTCTATGATTCTTGTGGCTATGTTGTGTTAATAGGTTATCATCACAATCTCATACAATCGGTCTTACTTAAAATTCATATAGATAATTTCATTAAGTGTATTATGCAAATCATGCATCATATCATCCATAAGAAATTAATATAAAATTATTAAAAACTTTACAAATTGTTAAGCTTTCTCATAAGCACATAAAACAATCAAGAACACAAAAATCAGTCTAGTTATAGATCCAACACTTTTATGTATAATTGAAAAATGAGCTTTCATACTTAAATATGCCTGATAATTAATGAAAAATTAATTATTTCAATTAAATAGGTGCAAACAAGTCATTTTAAAAGAAAAAAATATAATTTACTTAAAAGCCAAAAAAATTGAACCAGGCTAGCTATTAATAAGGTGAAAAGGTTTTGATATTGTATGTGCGCATACAAATTTGTTTAGAGTTTAAAATTTTAAGATGAAACATTTGATAAATGAGATCAATAAGGAGATGTTATTGAGGGTCCAACGGAGAAGAAAATAATGAAAAATAGTTTAGATGGTTGGTAAGAGATTGTTTATAAAGATTTGAGATCCTTTAACATATTATACTGATGATAAAGTACAATGGCGTGTGTTAGTAGTCTATATGACTGACTGTATATTAATGAGAAAATAAAGCTCAAATCATTTGCTGCAGAAAACCAGTTGTTGACAGGGCTGAAAGTTTTCATCCAGGGGCAATCGATTAGACGTATATTGCAACTATTGCATTATCCTCTGCAATAACTAGATTTTCAAGTTTCACAAGATCTTTGGCTACTGATTCGGGAAACACACTTTTATGGCAATTACAATTGTCAACATATACCTGTTGTAGAAGTCTTGTGTTGCACGTTTCACACCAAATATGGTTTGGTTTTCACATAATTACAGTCTCGAACTTGCAATGTTTCCAATCGAACGGTAACACTGCATCTGATAAAAATTGGCACTGGTCCACAATCAAAGAGTGCAATTTACTGAAGCACCTTTTTGGCTTCGGCATTAAGCCATCCCCTATATTTTGTAGCTGTTGGTCACATTCGAGGGAACCCAATGGTACTTTTCGCGCATTCTCCGAATCCTGAACATGCATAAGAACAAGAATAAATATTAATGAACACCTCATATGCTAATAGAAATTTTGTGAGAGAATAAATATAAATATAAATATATGATAAGTGATACAATTTAATAGGAAAAAAACAGACATAGAGAAAAATAAATAAAAATATCAAATAAGTATTTATGATAATTAGATGAATTTTCATATATCATTATTCTAACAATAAATAAAAATATGAAATTAATTATTACTAGGTTCGAAAAGAATTGGGATTTAGAATTTTATTTAATTTTCGTAACATCAAAATGTGTTTGAGCTGTTGACTTTCATTACAAGAATGTAATATTGCTGGGTTTAGAGGATCCCAGCTTAGCTACTATCATGACAAACTTACGTGCAATTCAACGATCACCTTGCCTTATCTTATTTGAAAGTTGAAACAATTCAATCGGACTATCACATTTTCTTTGTTTTGCTATCTAAGTTATTAACTAGTAAAATATGTTTAGTTTCTCTAGAATTTTTAAAATTCTATTTTGGTTTCTCTAAAAAGTATCTTTTTCGTCGCTTCAATTTTAAAATGCACACTTTTAATCCTAAAGCATATTATCTAAACTATTTCTCATCCTTTTTAAAGAACTATCTATATAAACTAAAAGTGGTACATTATAATTTTAAAAGGATAAAAAAATTTAAAAGTATTAAAACTAAATTTCAAAATTTTTAGAGGAGTCAAAAACATGTTTTTATACCCATTATTAATATTGAGGGTTTTTTTTTTCCAATAACACTCACGGCTGTTAAAGTTTGAGAGCGCCTGACTTTGGAATGAGACATCGAGAACTAATTATTAAGAAGGAAAATGATCTAAATTTCATCTAGAAAAAATGTTGCACATTGATAATATAAAAGATTTTAAACAATCATAATTACTATTTATTTTTATTCAAGTTTTTAATTTAATGTCATTTTTTATTCGTTATATTTCATAATTATTTGATTTTGATATATTGTTTTATTTTTTTTCTAGTAATTTAAGTTATTAAAGTGTCTCATTTGAGTCCTTTTTTTAATTTTACGTTATAAACATTAATTGTTCCATTAATATGACATCTTGTACCATCTTTTTTCCCAATCTCCATAGCCACACCACAAATCACCACCTCCGATCCAAACACACTCACAAAGTGTTCATTTTTCAGAGAAAAATTTAAAGGCGATTTAGAACTACTGTGAAAAGTATCTTTAAAAGGACTTTTGTAATAGTGTCATGCTTACTACAATAACACCCCATGTAAATAAATAAAAAATGACTTTTTAATATATTATCAAATTTTCAGGATCACTATCACAATTTAGTACACTAGAGTTATAATCAATCCCATTGTTAGCCTTCGGTAAAGCCGACAATATTTAGATATTAATTGTGTAGGAGATGGACAAAGTGATAAACTCCAACTACAATGAAGAGTTATTTTGAAGACATTTTTTTAAGAATTATATTGAAGACTTTGACGCTTAAAATATAAGTAAAATGAATGGTAAACAAACAGAACATATATAACTTACAACACACTTTTTTTTTTTTATTTTGTTAGTGCATAAAACAATACTGTCAAGTCTTAGTCTCAGTGTTACAAACTTTTCACCACTTTATTTTTTGTTCTTCATGGTTGCTTATCACTTATAATCACACACATTACATAATAAATAGAATAGAACAGTGTATTTCACCACTAACTAGGTAGACTACAGGCATAATTTGTTTTTTATTTGCACACAAACAAATGTAATAAAATTGGGCCACTTTGTTTTTCTTTTTTTTCTTTTTCTGTAGGCACTGGGCCACTTGATATGTTCATCTCCGTCAACTCTCTGTGCCATCATTCTCCTCTAACCATGTTTTTTTTTGGTGAATCAATCTCCTCTAACTGCAATATTGGAGTCATTGCCTAAACAATTTATAAAAGTTACATTAGTTAATAATAATAAAATGACGACTATGAAAAAGACAACGAAAGATAGAAAATTTTTGAATTTAATTATAAATATGGAAATTAAACTCTTTTCAAAATGTAAATTAATCTTGTCACATAACATACTCGTAAAACTAAATTCCTGACACGGTGTATTATAACAACAATTATAATAATGAATGAAAAGACATACTCTTGCCCGAAAGTTTCCATCCTATCGCAATCCATTAGTGATAATTCTTCCAAGGACATGAAACTTAAACTCCCTTTATAAAAGCTTTTTGGTAATTCTTTGTAAAGCATGATGAACCCAAAATCTTGCATAGTCATAAATTTTATATAAAAAAAATGATTTGTGGCCTGCACGAATCACAAATCCTATTTGATCCATCGACCCGAGTTTGTTTACTCACCCTTAGTTAAAATCAGTGACTCAAATAGTGAATTAAAAAAAATAGGAGAATCAATTTGATAAAATTGGTAAAATATGGGGACAGATTTTACAATTAAGCCTTAAATTAAAGTAAATTTGGGATTTTAGTACATGCATATGTTACGCATTGCATCTTATTAGGTCTTGCTTAATGCACATGTTGTACTAAAGTTTCATTGGGTCTTCATCAATGCATAAATTTCATTTATGTCATATTAAAACTTAATGAATCATTGGTGTTACACTTATATCTTATATTTTGAATTACTTAATTTTATAAATTTTGATTATCATATATTTTCAGAATATAAAGGGTATTTATTATCATTTTTAAATATTTATTTTGTAAAAAACACAAATTAAAAGAATAATGATAAGCATGACTTATTTATCCTAATCAAATAATGTAAATATTATTTTCTTAATCGAAAAATATAACTAATATACTAATTTTAATATTTTTCTAGTATAAAATATATTTAAGTATATTATATGTTTATTGATTTATAATAAATAAAATTTTTGTTACTTCACTTATATATCAAAGGAGATTTCAGTCGCTAATTTGGTCGCTAATCTTGAAACGGAAATAAGCTTAGCGACCGAAATACTTTCTGTCACTACAATTTTGATATAGCGATCAAAATATCTTCGGTTGCTATTTTTAACTACATATCAGTCGCTACTTCGACAGCTAAAGTATTTTTGTTTTTTACATATATCGTAACCGAAAAAGTCACGGAAGTTTTCAGCGACCTTTCATTTTGGTCTCTAATTCAGTCACTGACACAAGTTAGATATTGTGATCAAATCCGATTGCGAGTTGCAAGTTAATTGTGTGGTCGCTACTTTAGTCGCTAACAGAGACCGAAATCAGTTGCTAATTTCAGTTGCTAAATTGCCTTTTTCTAGTAGTAACTTCTAAAGCTTTAATGGTATAGCTCCGAGCTTCTTGGCATTGCTGCCTCCGTTTTCCGTTCACCGTCTAATGAGGATACTCCTCCATGCACACAGGCTTCTTCAGACCATTGATCGTGCTGCCCCATACTAGGCATTACCTTTGCAGTTACTAACATCCCTTACTTTTTGAAGTTGGGATATCTATTATTGTTTGTGGATATGCCATTGCTGAAATGTTTTATCTGCCTTTCAAGAGAAGATACTATACGCCCATGGAATTGGGGGCATATTATTTGCTTGGTAGCTGTTGCTGTTTCTGTGGTTTGACTTCGGTCACGAGCAATTCATGGTAAATTTATAATTATTAAAAAAAGGTAACTATTTTTTTTTATATTTGTTATTATTCTTAATTTATTCTTGTATTACTTTAAAAAAACCCAATTAATTATTATTTAATAACTTTTTAAAAGGATAATTATTACACCTATATCTAACTAAAACAACAATTAAGACACAAGATACAAAATGTTTATTTTTCAATTAGAAATAATAATAATATTACCTTCCCGTAGAGCACTTTCCATATGAGAGGGATCTAATTTCTCTAGTTTATGAATATAATGTGATGCTTAAAATTTGTCCAGGATGACTTATGCATTCTCTAGAGATGGGGCCGTGCCATTGTCATCATTGCGGCACAAAGTCAATAAAATGTTACATAAAAATCATAAATATATCTTTTATATTATTATGTATTTACCAGTAATCAGTTAATTTGCTAATTAAATATTTATAATTTAATAAATCAATTAACAATATCATGTAAAAAAATTAATTTTGTAACTTTTAATTAATTTTTCAATTTTGATCAAAATAATTGATAAATTATTTTGATCAAAAGTTAATTACTATAGAAAATAGATAAATTAAAATTAACACATTTAAATATTAGCAAATATATATATATCCTAATTTTTCTTCACTTTATTTTAGTTACAAGGAATTTATATTAATTAGTTTTTTTCTTCCACGTTTTTTTTATCCCAAAATAAGACAATATGATACCTCAACGCACGTAGATTAAATGATAAAGAACTATTTTGACTTAATCCTATTAATTTTTAATTCAAATCCGAAAAATTTAGCTATGACTACTAAAAAGTTTGGTTGAATTAAATATTTTATTTTTCCTTTAGATATTACTAATTTTATTTTATTTAAAAAAATCATTCATTTTTAACTTTTATATTTTAACATGCATGGACACGTGCTTTAATTTTTTTAATGAAAAAGCTAAAATTGTATCACTTTTAAGATGCAAAGTTGTATTCTATTGTATGATTGAAATATGTGAAATCTAGAGTGTTAAACTACTCAAGATTTGATTTAGAACAAATTGATAGATGCTTAATATTTTTTTAGAAAGGAATCTAGCATTAGGGATCCCACATATTGGATGTATAAATATATAATTTGTGGTCCATACTTTACTTTGTTATTTATTTGCTATAAATGTTAGTCCTTAATCATATTATAATCATATTTCTTTTTTATTTTAATGAGATTTTGTATAAAAATAATAAACAATATTGATTTTTAAAAATTGTCTTAGAAGATGATTTTTTTTAAATCATCTTAGAATCCTAATATTTTTAACATTTTTAAATAATAAATAATACACAATTTCAAGAAAATTGATGTATAAATTAGTATTCTAATACAATTTAAAAATCATGGTTGAAAGTGTTTATTTTTCATGATGACAAATTTAAAAATAGTTCAGAACCGTTATGAAAAATACTTGAAAATGATCTTTGAAACAACTTTTTGTAGTAGTATTACTATTTTTTGACATACTATATTAACACCCCATGTAAATAAATAAAAAATGATATTTAAATTGATTATCCAATTTTCTGGATCCTTATCACAGTTATAATCAATCCCATTGTTGACCTTGGGTAAAGCTAACAATCTTTAGATGTTAATTGTAGGAGATGGGCAAAGTGGTAAACACCCACTACTATCAAACTTATGTTTAAGACATTTTTTTGAAGAATTATGTTGAAGACTTTGAAGCTTGAAACATAGGTAAAATGAATGGTAAACAAACAGAACATGTATTATTTTATTTTGTCATAAAACAATACATTCAAGTTTTAGTGTTACAAACTTACACTTCATTACTTCATTTTTATTCTCCAGGTCGTTTATGACTTATAATCACACACATTACATAATAAATAAAATATAAAACTGGCCACTTTCTTTGTTTTTTTTTTTTCGGTAGGCACCGGGCCACTTAATTTGTTGATCTCCTCTAACCATTTTCTTTTTGGTGAATCAATCTCCTCTAACTGCAATATTGGAGTCATTGCCTAAACAATTCATAAAAATTATGTTAGTTAATAATAATAATAATAATAATAATAATAATAATAATAATAATGACACGACTATGACAAAGACCACGAAAGATAGAAAATTTCTGAATTTAATTATAAATTAAACACAGTAATTAAGCTCTTTTCAAAGTTTAAATTGATGTTCTCAGGTAACAAACTAGAAACTAGTAAAAACTAAATTTCTGACCCGGCGTATTATAACAACAATTATAATAATGTTGAATAAAACAAATAAAGACATACCCTTGCCAGAAATGCCTATCGGTTTTGCATGGCAGAGTTCAGATCAGTTTCCAATGGGATATCATCTCTCCATTCGAATGTCACTTCTAACAGCTTGTCTGTTTTGACTGTACCTGCACACAAACTTTCCATCCTCTCGCAATCCCTTACTGTGAATTCCTCCAAGGACGGGAAACTTAAACTCCCTTTGTAGAACCTTCTCAACTTTCGTAATTCTATTAGATTCACCAGGATCCTGTGCGATATTTTGGGATTTAAGATAAAAATGTTAAAAGGATATTTTTTTAATAAGAATTTTAAAGAAATTTAATATATTATATAAAATATCAATTTTTATATTAATCTTTTAACTTTTTTAGCTGCAAAATCATGAGTTTTATAATCAAACAATTTTAACATTCCACTTTCAATAGATAAAATAGTTAAGTCATTCAATCTATCTTGTAACATTGTTAATTTTAGATATGATTTAAGTAATTTTAATTTTGAAAAACTTCTTACAACTATTATAGGGGTTGTCAATAAAACTCTATATGTAAGGTAAATATTTGAAAAAGAATCTAAGGGAGGTGTATTGGATTGGGATTTTGAGAGAATATTTTGACAAAAACAATCTTGAAGATTTTAAAAGATTATGTGGGATTGTATTGATTTTGTGGGATTTTAAAAGATTTTTTTTAAAAGACTTTTTACAATCAGGATTCTTAACCCAAGATTTTAATGGATTTCTAACACAAATTTTTAAGATTTCAAAGTACTTTATGGATTTTTAAGATTTTGAAAGATTAATACATTTTAAACAAAAAAATAACGGAAGTTACAAAAGTGAATGAAAAAGATGATAAATAAGGGTCATGCTAACATGCACACTTAGGGCACATGTTAAGGATACTTCCAATATTGACTATGTCTTAAAAACAATAATTTTTGACTTTTAAAAAAGTAAATTGCACAACTTTCAATACAAAATTTCTATACATAATACACTAACAAGTGTCTTAAGGACACATGTTAGCATTTTCCATAAAAATAATACTCATATATCATAAAATCATTTAAAAAAAAACTATTAACAAAATAACAATAATAATAACACAATAACAATTAAAAAATTATTAACACAATAATAATAATAATAACACGCTGTCAAAAAAATAATAACACATTAATAATTAACATTTTAATAATAACACAAGAAAATAATAATAATAATGGACGTTGTAAAAAAACAAGTTGAAGAAACAGAAAAAAAAAGAGTTTTTTATTTTGATTTGCATATACAGTACTAAAAAAAAAACAATATGAAATCTTGATGCATATCAATTGCCATTCTTTTGATGCATATTCATTGCCTGGACGTTGAAAACAATATGAATACGAAATCTTGAAGCATATACAGCACCCTTTTCTTTTGATTTGCGTAATATACATATAGTATGAACAATATTGACTATCGATTGCCATTAAAAAATAGGTAAAATTGATTGAAAAGTTGTAAGAGAATGAACCTGCTAGTGGTTTGTGTCTTGTTCGGCAGGAGAAGAAAAAGTCTTTGGAAGATTATGAAAAGTCTCAAGGGTTTGGGTGAGATTGTTGGAGGAGTATTTTATGTGTATTTCTAACTAAAAAGTCTCTCAAAATCCATTCCACAAAAGAATCCATCAAAATCTATTTACTTTTGAATACCAAAAGACATTTTAAAAGTGATAAGAAATCTCAATTGAATACCAACAGATTTTGTTGCCTTGAAAAAAAAATCTTTATTGTCTTAATTGAATATCACAAGATTTGTTTATATTTTATAAAAGTCTTGATTGAATACCACAAGACTTTTTAATCATAAAAAAGTCTTTTAAAATCCTTTGAAATCTTAATCCAATACACCCCCTAAAGTTTTAATATAACTCAATATTTTTATTGGTGTGCTAATTTCTTCTCTTGACACTTCTCTTAGTACTTTCAATTCTTAAAATAAATCAAGATCATCAATATCAATATCAAAGTATTCATTAAACCTTAAAAACTTTTCAAGATTAATACAATATTTTTTCAATTCATTCTCATCTAAAGCTTTAATTTTTTTGGAATCAAATAAAAAATAAAAAATAGTCTCATATTATAAAAATTGTTCAAATCCTGTCTCAATAGAATTAATTGATTGATCTAATATGTATAAAAAATACTTAATACGAAATGTGTGATCTCGTTACTAATTTTTAACTTGTTTAAGTGGTTTCCCTGGAATTCTCCACGCAAAATCATGTTCAGTTCATGTTCACCGAGTCTCAGGCGCTCTATGTTGGGAGTAAGCTACGAAGAGAAACCAACAATGAAGAAAAAGCAGGTTAGGGCAGTTATAGATCCAGCTCCTTTTTATAATTGAAATAATGAACTTTCATGCTAAAAGATGTCTAATAATTAATGACAAATTAACCAATTCAATTAAATAGGTGCAAACAAGTCAATTTAATAGTAGCTGTATTATCTGACTTATGTGGATAAATCATAAAAAAAATGGAAGTAGTAATGATACCTTTTGAATAGAGACTTGATTTAGAGCATGTGGTTCTAGATGTGTAAATGGCTTCAACTTTGGCAGATCACAGAGTGCCAATGACTTGACTTGGGGGAACGTAAGCTCAACATTTGAATTCCAAACATTCTCCAGATTTGGCAGCCCATCTAAAACCAAATTCTTGAGGGCAAAAGGGAGTGGTCCCATAGTTGTCACATCAAATATGATTTTCACAAAATCACAGTTTCGAACTTCCAATGTTTCCAAATTAGGTAATAAAGGAAGTAAAGAGAAGGGTAACACCGCATCTGATAAAAAATGGCAGCGGTCCACAATGAAGGTGTGTAAGTTAGTGAAGCAGAAGTGTGGGAGGATATGCAGTGAGTGAAGCCTAAGCCATATCTCTTGTAGTCGGCTACCTTTGAGGTCAATATAAAATACACGACGTGCAGAGTGCCATAACTGCAAACGTAAAAGAATAAATAAAAGAGTACTATTATTCTGTACGAAGAAATGCATCTTTAACCTAAGGACTATTTTTTATTTTTTTTAAAAATAAAGACTAATGTACAAAAGGTTATAAAATCAGAGATTAAATTATTTATTTACTCGAATATATAATAGGGGAGTGTCCAACTTTTATTACTACTGTATGAGATAAACAAACATAGACACGGCCAAAGACCAAGAGTAAGAAGACACATACCTACTGGAAAACATTGCAGAAAATTTAATAAAAACAAATTATAGTATAAATAATTATCTAAATGATTAACTGTTTATAAATTATAATTGTTCTGACTTCAAGCTTACTAGGATTAAGGTACTGCATTCGAGATACTGTCGGTGTCAATTGGTACTATAACTTTGATAGTTTTATTATGAGAAGGTACTTCAATGGTTTTGAAACAAAGAGAATATTTATAAATTATTTTTTTCTTGATTCTTGAGCAATTTGAAACTTTTTTAGCATACTAAAACAGTAGCATTTTAACAAATCTATTGAGAAAAAGATGATCGAAAACAGATTAAAAAGATATAGATACATACAAATTAAGAAGGGCATAATTAAGGAGCGCTAATTAGAAAAATAAATTGTATGATTTTTAATCCTATAAAAAAGAAAAGAGGAAGACAAAAAAATGACATTGTTGAAAACAATCAACAAAAATATCAAACTAAATAATATTTTTATAATTTTGATTTATAACCGTATCAAAATGGCGTTATATAATTCATGTGATTGATCTTATCTAATGGGATAATATTTTGTTATTTGTTATTTTCTAATAAGGAAAATTTTAGTCAAGACGCATGCAAATAAAAATTGAGACTGAAAGACAACAACAGAAAAAAAAAAATTTATGTTCCACCGGCCACCAGGAATGTCACAAATTATGTTTCTTTCAAACCAGTTGGATACAGATTATTATTTACAACTTTCAAAGTTGCTGAATGTGTAGCTTTACCTGACTGTGCTGATGAATCCATCATATACTTGCCATGTTCCACCTTTTTGAAGTCAGAGAGAATGTCAAATTCTAGGATTTTCTTTTTGTTTAAAAGTTAAAGTGAAGCCAAAAATTGCTCTAAATTAATGTTATTGTTTTTATATATAATTAAGATAGGAAAAGCCTTCAAATCCTAACATACTAATATAAGAATATTCATTTAAAGAGACTCAAGCAGCACTTACACTTTCTGAGGAATTATGAGTATGACTGGTAAAAAATAAACGGTGAGGAAATAAGAACCGGAGAGAAAATGGTGGGGGAAAAGAAATAAAAGAATATGAGAGTCCACCAATATTCAATTTCCTCGCTAGTTTAAGCATAAAATAATAAAGAATCAATATAGTTGTGATTGGCATTTTTTAGCAATATTTTCTGTAGCAATTTGAAATTGCCAAAACTTACATGGCAAAAGACATTTTTGGCAGGTTTTCGAACTATATCCAAAACCATCGGAAGTTGCATGGCAGGCGAAATTTGTGGCTATTTTTAGAGTTTTCTTACAGTTTTAAACCGCCAAATTAAAAGTATTTCACTAAAAGTAATTATCAATTTTTAAAAAATAGCTCATATATTTTTTTCTTCTTTATTTGTCCCAAGTTAATCACCTTTAGAACCTATTTTTATTCATTATAGCTTTTATTATTATTTTTTCTTTCTCCCTAACACAGCTAAATGTTTTGTTATTACACAGAAAAAGATAAATCAAATATCACATGAAACCAATTTTGACCAATCTAGCAACAGCAGCCCGTATTCAAAGCTTCTACTATGAGTGGGCGATACGCGGACACCAATTTGTACAGGCCAGCCCAACAAACCCATCAGTTAGTTTGTATTGGCTCTGCATGTGGCAGTTAGAACTTGAGAAGACATGGTGAAAGTGAAATGGTTCAATTTATTATATTGCATACTAATTTTATTTTTCAATAATTTTTAATTTGTACTTCTATTTTAAATCCTCATTTTTTAAAATATTTTATTGAGATTTATATTTTTATCGGTAACTAGGTTAACTCATCAGTCATCACTATAGTTATCTTGTTAGCCTTATGCTAGCCATTCATGCGTAGGATTATCCTCGACCATATAAAATAATTAATACAAATTTATTTTAGTTTAACTAGTGATTATAAATTTAAATTCTTAATATATATTGGCGCCAAATTCTCAGAAAAGAGACCTTAGCCACCCGTTGTGATTCTATCCAATTTAATAAGAATTGTTTTCTATGAAAAATGCTTTGAACTACATAACCAAAAGAGAAGTTGAATTAGCCTTTATTAATATATACGTTTGTATCTTAACATTTAAATTGTTGATATAAATATGATAAAGCTATTTTAATAATATGATAAATCATAAATCCTATTAATAAAAACAATTCTATAAGAAAATTGATGTATGTCATCAATAATTTAAATGCTAATATAATATTACATCATTAACAGTATACTAACCAAAAACATTTCTTGTGTTTGATATAATATGTTAAACAAAAATGTTTTGGATTGGACTTAACTCTTAATTTCTACAGTAAATTAAACGTATGCCCAAATCTTAAGTGTTAATTGAAGTAAATATTAAGTGCAATTTTTTTTAAATATAATTATGAACATTATTTTATCTAACCAAAAGTCACTATTATATTGTAAAACTAGATAATATCATCTCAAAGAGCCTCATCCTAAGGAATCCAACCTCTAACTGCTAAATATAATTAGAATCGTTACTAAAATAATAGATAATATTTCTTAAATATATATAATTGCTTTAGTGAAATAGTAACTGACATAAATATTAAAGTGTTCTTTACAAATATTCATCTCATGCTTGAGGTGTCTTAGTTAAAAAGAACGATAATATTTTTGATTAAGAGATTTCAAACATCATATCAGTCCACGTAAAATCCACTACAATTAACACAACCTAAAGTTTGATCAAAGTATACAATCTCATTTCAAATAATTTTTTCATAATGTAAATATTTAATTTTTTATTTCTTTATAGAGAAAAAACAATCAAGTTACTAGATGTATCTAATTAAAAAAATGCAGAAAAAAGTACCTAAAAAGAAAAGATGGCCTATCTTTATTAATTGTAAGACAATAAACTGAATTATATAGATTTATGAAGGAGATTGAAGAAATAATAAAAGTAAAGCTACATTTTTTTACAGGAAAAGTTATATTTTTTTTAATAACTATCATAATTAAGACTTTCAATGGTGTATGACACCAAAACTGAAATTCAATCTTGATGAAAACTTACACCTACTTGTTTAACAAATCTTTTTCTAATTGAATTAAATGAAACTTTCATCCAAATTGAGATTTTTTTCTTAAAGTTATTCTTTTTTTAGCTTTTCCGTTATACATAAAAAAGTCCAAACATAAATCAAAATTACATTAAATCTACGTTAACTAAATTTAAATTTATAAAGTTAAGTTCAATAATCAAATTTCACTTTTTCAATTAATTGTATTCCGAACACACACTAACTTCATAAGTGTTGTTAAGTGTGGATTATGTCACTGATTCTTATCTGAAAACATCAGAATGCATCCAATGGCACATGCCACTATGAAAAGAAGACTATTTGATATATTTGGCTTCTCGGGTATTTAAGTGGCTAATTAAATAGAAAATTGACAACTATTGATGATAATCAAATAATAGTAAAGCAAGAAAGGAGAAAAGTGATTAGCTTATATAAAGACCTCAATTACAACTATTTCATTAAGAGTTTCACAATTCTTCAAATTTGTTTCAATATTAATACATCACAGCTGGTTTAGACATTCCGTAAGTTTCCATCAGCCACTCGAAGAACGATGAAATGAAGCCCTCGACTTTATTATTTATTTCCTATGAAACGTCTAAAAACAGACGAGTCATCATGCGGAGGATATCGTGCTAGTTACTATAATAAAAACTCGTTACTCGTTAGCGTCAATTAACAGTGTTCCAGCACAAACCTTTTTTTTTTTTTTTCCTTCTTCATTATCCTTTGTGATTTTATGTTTCTTTCTTCTTCTATTTTTTATTCGTTTCTTTCTTTTTTTTTAGCCAAGGCCAGAAGTTAATTTTTTTTAATTAACCGTTTTGGTTCTATAGTGAAAAAATCAATGATAAACCCAAAACTCTAAGTTAATGGGAAGAAATTATAAAAAATGAAATTAGTGGGTTCAACTATATAAATATATATGAAATAAAATATAAAAATATAAGATTTTATTTACAATTTTTAATTTAAAAGAAAATTTATTGATAAATTTTAGAAAATGAGAAAGTGCAAATACATACCCTCACCATATTGTAGGTCCGTCATGGAAAAAAACTCAAATTTAGTAACAGAATATGTAACATGTTTGTGAGATCGTTTTATATTATAATTAAATTTTAATATTAAAAGATTAATTTTACAATAAGTCATATATTTTTTGAATTAATTTAATATTAAATTATAAATTTTAAAATTAATTTATTCGCACGGATACTCTTCGTAGTTTTAATGAATAATCGAATGATTCAGTACAGCAGTTACAATTCCGTTATTGGCCTTGGCTAAAGCCGATTTAGATGTTAATTGTAGGAGATTAGCAAAGTGGAAAACTCCAACTACAGTCAAGAGTTATGTTGAAGACTTTTTTTTTTCGACAAAGTTATAGATATTGAAAACTTTGAAGCTATGAATATAGGTAAAAGTAATACTAAACAAAAAGAACAATTAATATAACTTATAACGCACTTTTAGTTATAGACAGTAATTAAACTCTTTTAAAAATTAAAATTAATCTTTTAACATAGCATACCCGTAAAAACTAAATTCAGTAATTTTTTACACTAGTACATAAATAAAGATAAAAATAATTTAACATGGCCTCGAATTGCGAATTATTTAGGCAAAGTCATTCTCCTCAGCAAAAAGTTATTTCCATCCAAATTTCTGACACCGTGTATTATAACAAGAAGTCAACAATAATAATAATGTTGAATAAAAAGACATACGCTTGCCAGAAATGCCTATGGGTTTTGCATGGCAGAGTTGAGATCAGTTTCCAATGGGATAAGATACCCTTCCAATGTCACTTCTAACAACTTGTCTGTTTTGACTGTACCTGCACACAAACTTTCCATCCTCTCGCAATCCATTACTGTGAATTCCTCCAAGGACGGGAAACTTAAACTCCCTTTGTAGAACCTTCTCAGCTTTCCTAAATATTTAAGTTTCAAACAATTGAGCTGCTCAAATATTATCTCATCCTCATGTGATTCATCCCCTTCCTCAGAGACTATCTCTTCAATTGAATCACACTTTTTTATCTTCATTGTTTTGAGTTGACCCAAACTTTTGGCTGTTGAGGATGTGAACAAATATAGCAGACTCTCGCAACGGTTTACTTCCAAATATGTCAGATTGGAGAAAGACACTTTGCATGGTACCAGATTTATTGAACTCAAACAGCAGATTACTTGCAACGTTTCTAGATTTCTGAGAAAGGGCACAATCCCAGAGTTCTCTGACCCAATGGAAACAAGCTCTGGAAGGGAGTCCAAGCATAAGACTTTCCACTGTGATAGGAGTCCAGCCTCATCCACATTAAGACTATCAAAGCAGAAAATCCCCTTGAAGGAACCATCACACACCTCAAGCTTCTCTACATTGGGAACCAGTTGTAGAAATACGTCGTATTCAAACGACAGACCCAGAAGTTTTAACTTGTTTAAGTGGTTTCCCTGGAATTCTCCACGCAAAATCATGTTCAGTTCATGTTCACCGAGTGTCAGCTGCTCTATGTTGGGTGTAAGCTACGAAGAGAAACCAACAATGAAGAAAAAGCAGGTTAGGGCAGTTATTGATCCAGCTCTTTTTTATATAATTGGAATAATGAACTTTCATGCTAAAGAAGTCTAATAATTAATGACAAATTAACCAATTCAATTAAATAGGTGCAAAGAAGTCAATTTAAAAGAAATCAGTTTACTTAAAAACCAAAAAAGAAAAAAAGACGAACTAGGCTAGCTATTTATAAGGTGGGGAAAGGATATTGACACCGTATGTCGATATGTGTCCCAACAAATTTATTTCGAGTTTAATATTTTAAGACGGGAAAAGTGATAAATGAGATTCTTAGGAAGGTTGTAGAAGAAAATAATGAGAATAAGGATCGTACCTCAAATGCTGTTTCACATCATGAATATTGCAACATGTTCCATTATAAATTCATCATGATCAATATTGAATAGTAGCTGTAGTATCTGACTTATGTGGATAAATCATAAAAAAAATGGAAGCTAATATGCATAGAAGATGGATAGAAGACTCAACATAGCATATATAACTGTATAAGGGAAAGGTTCACAACTTTTTAATTTTAACAGGATGATAATTTGTTCATATATATAGAAGTAGTAAAGAACACTAATGATGGCAATTTAGTTCATATATATATATAGAAGTAGTAATGATAGATACCTTTTGAATACAGAGTTGATTTAGAGGATGTGGTTCTAGATGTGTAAATGGCTTCAACATGTCATACTTTAACTTTGGCAGATCACACAGTGCCAATGACTTCACTTCGGGGAGCGTAAGCTCAACATTTGTTTCTTTTGGATATGAATTCCAAACATTCTCCAGATTTGGAAGCCGCTCTAAAATCAAACTCTTGAGGGCAAAAGGGAGTGGTCCCATAGTTGTCACATCAAATATGATTTTCACAGAATCACAGTTTCGAACTTGCAATGTTTTCAATTTAGGTAATAAAGGAAGTAAAGAGAAGGGTAAGACCGCATCTGATAAAAAATGGCAGCCGTCCACAATCAAGGTGTCTAAGTACTTGAAGCGGAAGTGTGGGGGGATATGCAGTGAGTGAAGCCTAAGCCATATCTCTTGTACTGGGCTATCTTTGAGGTTAAGAACTGATCCCCTACGTGCAAAGTTCCATAACTGCACACGTAAAAGAATAAATTAATTATGTAAAAAGAGTAATTATTTTAAAAATAATAAATTAAAAAATGTAACAAATTTCTGATTATATTTTAGATTTCCGTTAACCGTGGATGCTCTCTAACCAAAATCCTGCCGTCAAAATTATTTACAAGATATGGGTGATTTTTTTTTTATCCTAGTTATATCCGATGCATTTTTTACATGGGTCATGTAATCTAATTATGTAACAAAATGAATTTTTTCATTGATTAGGTTTGTAATAGATGTAAAAGTCACTTTTTACAACAATTATAACTGTAATTGATGTATAAAAAACCTATTACATATCAATATTTTTCATATTATATCATATGACATGAATGTTAAATAAATTTGTTCCTTAAATACGTGATTATAAATTTTTATGTGTATAAATAATTATCTAATAAGATATATTAATTATTTAAATGAATATTAATATCTCGGGAATTAATTCTGTAGTTTTAGATAAGAAAATATCCTAATTCCTAAAAAAAATACTTACACCTTATATGAAAATAATTGTTTTACTTTTACCTATTTTCGTAAAATTATTGGCAAATATCCTACTGTATATACATCACCGAGGGGGAACAAGAAGGTTACAAGTATAAAATGAATTTGTTTTAGAAAAAAACAAAAAAAAAACATTCATACAATTTACACGTATCCTAAATAAAATTATGAAAATAATTATTTACGAAAATTCAGATTTAGAATTTCATTTAATTTTCGTAACATCTAAATTTGTATCAACTGTCAATTCAGTAAAAAAATTATAATTTGGCAGGTTAAAAGAATCTCAGTTGTAGTATTTATTAAACCAAACGTAAATGCGTCCAATGATACATTGCCTTGTAGAATAAAAATTATTTCGTAATAATTCTACCAGACCGTTGCATTGATTTGCTTTGTATGCCAATAATTAAGATTTAGGCTTGTCCATGCCATGAGAATGCTTCACTTTTGAATGAGACTAAATTAAAACCACGAGGATATATATGTAAATTTCATCTTCACTTAAATTTAATTTAATGCTTTTTTTTATCACATAACACAAAGTTAGGCTATTTTCCACTGCGGATCTAGAGGTGAGCAGACCCTAGACCCATCCCCATCCGCTTGCAACTTTTCATGTATATATGTTTTGAAGATGATTAGTTTAAAATTATAGTATAAAACCATTATAAAAAGAGTATAGTATAAAATAAAACTAATCTTGTATATTGTTATTATTTTTTTAAAAGGCTTGTATGTTATAATAATAATAATAAATAATAATAGTTAATGTAAAATTATTTAAGTGATCGATGTAATGATTAATGTTATAATTAGTATAAAATTAAAGTATATTTTTCAATTAGTTGATTCTAGTACATTCATTCTAAATTTATCATGAAATACACACAATGAATATTTTCCAGAATATTTTTTATGTCTTTGTTGTACTCATAAAAAAGTTTCTAGATATTTGTATCAGAGTAGATTATTTTTCAAAATTCAAAATTAATCGTTCAACAAAACATAGGTATGATCAAAACTAGATAGTGGAGTATTTTTTTTTTTACCTTATTCAGAAAAATTAAAAAAGAATTTAACATATTTATTGGTCTCAATTTGGGAATTATTTATAAGAAAAACACACAAATTTAATGACCCTTGCTTATAAAAAATTCATATATACAATGATTACTAACAAATACAGCATATCTAATCTCAGTCAAAATATAGGATTTAGATGCTCTCCAACATACTTTTCTCATCAACACAATGTATACTATTAGATTGATCTTGCAGTCAAGTCATACAATTAAGTTGATAAATAAAATTATTTGATTTATATCCATCTCCTACTTTATGCTCAAAAAAGAATCTCTTACCTTTTTAGTAAGCTAAATTCACTAATATTTAAATAATTTTTTTATATGCCTTACTTATACTAATTAACTTTTATTTGTATTAGTAATAATAATAATAATAATAATATACAATGAACCTAAACTTCTTCAAGTCAATCTAATTTTTTAATATCTATTTCATTTATTTTTATATATAAATGAAGAAATAACAAAAAGTTAAAGAAAATTAAAAAAATGAACAACTAACATTTTAACTACCCTAATCTAGATGTTAAATATAATTAGTATCTTAATCCTAGAAGATAATTTTTTATATAGTTAAAATTGCTAAAAGATAAATATTTTGAATGTATATATATAAGAGTGGATTATAAAAGATTGATAGTTTCTTTTATTTAATAGGATTAATATAAATCAAATTAAATGTTTTACTAATAAAATAAAAATTAAATAATTTTCAAATCATTTCTACAGTGACTTGAAAGAGTTTGGATTCATTTTATATCAGTATTATTAATATATATATATATATATATATATATATATATATATATATATATATATATATATATATATATATATATATATATAAGTTAAGTAGCACTGATAAAGTACATAGAAAATAAATTAAATTATTTAAATATTATGAGTTTAACGTAAAAAATTAATATGAGCCAAATTAAATTGGCACATAAATGTTGTTTCTGTGAGTTTTTTGGTTTTCCGAAAAATTGGACGACGCTAAGAATCCAAGATAAATTGAAGATGAATCTAATTAACCTAACGATGTATATTTTGCAGGAGAGGGATGAAGAGAAAAGTATGCTTGAAAGGATCTGCATCCTCTCAGAGATTCACTTATTGAGACGGTGCATTATAACAACAACATGACACCAATATCAATCATATTTAATGAAAATAATTGAAAACATACCTTTTCCCCAAATGCCTTCCGCATGGTAGAGTTCAGGTCATTTTCCAATTTGATAACATCTGAGCGACTACCCCAATAAGTACTTTTCTCAAGTTGAACTTGAACCAACTTGTCTGCTTTTAGGGTACCTGGACATAATGTTTCCATCCACTCGCACTTGATTACTGACAATTCCTCCAGGGATGGGAAACTTAGTAAACTTCCTCTGTAGAAGCTTCTGAGATTTCCTAATCCTTCAAGTTTCAAACAATTGAGCTGCGGAAATATTATTTCATCCTCATGTGATTCACCTCCCTCCTTAGAGACTACCTCTTCAATTGAATCACACCTTTTTATCTCCATTCTTTTGAGTTGACCCAAACTTCTTGCTGTTGAGGATTTGAACAAATATAGCATGCTATTGCATCTTTCTACTTCCAAATATGTCAGATTGGAAAAAGACACTGTAGATGGTACCAAGTCTTTTAAACTAGAGCAACCTATTACTTCCAAGGTTTCTAGATTTCCGAGTAAGGGCTGAATCAAAGAGTTCTGTAACCCAATGGAAACAAGCTCTGGAAGGGAGTCCAAGCATAAGACTTTGAGCTGTAATAGGAGTCCAGCCTCATCCACATTAAGACTATCAAAGCAGAAAATCTCCTTGAAGGAACCATCATACACCACAAGCTTCTCGATATTGGGCGCCAGTTTTAGAATTTCATATGGAAATTCATCCGACCCTCTATGAAAGCCCACAGTAAGAACTTGTAGCTTGTGTAAGAAGTTTCTCTGAAATTCTCCACGCTTGATCATCTCCAGTCCTTTTTCACCCAGTGACAGGCATTGCAAGTTGGATGTAGGCTACCAAGAGAAACCGATAACCAAGCAAAAGAAGGTTAGGGCAGTTATAGATCCAGATCTTTTGTTTACAATGAAAAACGAACTCTAATTTCATGATAAAAGATATCCGATAATTAGTTACAAATTAACTATTTCAATAAAATAGGTTCAAACAAGTCAATGCAAAGAAGAAGAAAAAGTTCACTAAACCAAAAAGGAAAAAGAGATGAACCAGGCTAGTTATTAATAAAGGGATTTTGATGCGGTATGAGCGTTATTTATTTGTAGTTTAAAGTTTTAGATGGAAAAAGTGATAAAGGAGACCTTTAGGGAGGTAGTAGTGGTTCCAACGGAGAAGAAAATGATGAAAAATTCGATCCTTTAGATGGTAGGGAGATTTTATAACTATTTGAGAACCATCGTATCCATACATAATATTTCATAAAGTAAAATAGCGTGTATAAGATTCTATGTAATTGTCTGTATTAATAAGAATAAAGCTCAAACCTAAAATGTCATTGTTGTATCATGAATGCAACATGTACCCTTAAGTGTATTCTTTTACTTATTTATGTAAAACATGAAAAATGGGAGTTAATAGGCATAGAAGATAGAACACGGCATATATATAGCAATGTACGTGAAATTTTCACATTTTAATTTTAAGAGCATGTTCATATCACTCATGTTGAACAATAAAAATGAAGTATAGAAACTAATGGTGGTAATTCAATTCTTATAAAAGTAGTGCAATTATATTTAATTTGCAGGCATCAGATTCTGCAGTAAGGACAAAGTAGTAAGACAATAGTACCTTTTCATCCTCGGTAGGTGCCTGGAACATGTCACACTGCAGTGAGCAGTAGTGAAAATACTTGAACTTGGGCAAACCTTGTAGTTTCAATGACCTCACACAGGGACACGGGAACGTAAGCTCTAGATTTGCTCCACTTGGATCTGCATTATCCTCTGCAACAATTTCCATCAATTCCTTACAGTCTTTGACTACTAGTTTTTCAAGATCTTTGGCTACTGATGCCGGAAACACACTTGTAAGGCATTTACATTTTTCAACAATAACATGTTGCAGATGTTGCACGTTTAGAATTCCATGAGGATCTTCATTCCAGACATTCTCCAGTTTTGGCAGCCTCACCAAAGTCAATTTCTCGAGGGAAAAAGGGAGAGGTCTAGGGAAGGCAGCTGCTCCCAATCCCATAGCTGTTTTCACGTCAAATATGCTTTTCACAGAACCACAGTTTCGGACTTGTAATTGTTCCAAATTAGTTAAGAGAGGAAGTAAATAGAAGGGTATGACAACATCTGTTAAAAATTGGCATCCGGCCACAGTCAAAGACTTCAACTTACTGAAGCACAACTTTGGGATCGGCCGTACTTGCAGTGGGCCACGCCATATCACTTGTAGTAGTGGGCTATCTCTGAGACTAAGAGATGATTCAGTACTTACAGACTCCAAAAGCTGTGCATGCAAAATAGGATATTATATAAAAAAGGCTAATATGTCAGTTTCATAGCTCGCCATTACATTACAACAAATAGATAGATTAGTCATAAATCAGTTACTGTATTAATACTGAATTTAGTTAATAAAAAGACAAAGAAAAAGAGAGGAACTTGATATTAGACATAGAAACGCATGAAATGGCGGAGCTTGAGAAAAAAAAATATTGGAGGAACCAAAATATTTTTTATATAGTATAATTTTTTTTTTTACTTTTGTTTGAAAAATTAAAAAAATTATTTTCCATTTTTTTGTGTGAAAAAATGAACATGAAACATTTAGTTTTTTTTTATATACAAAATATTTGTGTGAGAATACAGGAAAAAAAATATATGGATTTTTTAATGAACTTAAAGAAAATAATCATATTTTTCTCTCTTAAAATTATAGCAATTTGTAGAAAAAATTCACAAAAACAAAACACAAAATTCATAGAAAAATCTGAATAAAAAAATTCAAACAAATATGGGTTTAACAAATGCAAAAAATAGTTCTATATTATAAAGAAGATTATTAGTTAATAAAGACAGCTATTTAGAATATAAATTATAAGATCATAGATTTATTTTATTATTTTAAGATAAACCATAAATAAAAATGTAAAATTATATATATATATATATATATATATTTTAAAGATTTAATCCATCATATTATCAATTTAAATAAAAAAATTATTATTTTTTATTAAATTATTAACTTGATAAGTGCTGGTTAAAATTAAACACATATTATCACGATAGAAATTATAATAATGATAATCAATTCTTTTATAATTATAATCTAACTTATTTTTTTATCATAAGATTATTATAAAATGAAATAATTAATTTAAGTGAGAATTCTTAATTGTTAATATTGTTTTAAACTTTCAAAGGAAAATTCTTAATAATAAATATAATAATTTTTTTACTTTGAGGTTATCATATTAATTATAAAATTATTTATTATATTTTAATAACAAACACCTAATATCTTAAAATACATTAATAAATAGATATTAGATATAAACAAATATTTCTAAAATTAATAATTAATAAAAAGATGAATCCATCGACTCTTGGTATCTTGATATAAGATAAAGAAACCAATGTCAAAGAATGATGAGACTGAGTTGTGTGGCAGACACAGATTAATGTGTTGATGGGTGACGGGTGTTTGATATGAAGGGAGCAATTATGTCCGTTCTTTATTATAAAATTACATTCTAACATAAATTATGTTTCATAAATTTAAAATGTAATTTATATGTTAAAAAATATATATTAGAAAATTTAATTATAATATAATTTATATACTTAAAATATTTATTTATTATAAATTACAAATTCTTGTTGTATAAATAAATATTTATTTTCGGCCATTCATTTACTAAAATAATAATTATGGATAGCTGCACAAAAGGTTAAACAAAAAATATAAGTAAATAACATGATAATTTTTTTTTATCAATGATAAAATTATGGATGATCTAGTTTAAGAAATATTTCTTAGGTGTAAGAATGTCATTTTATTTTCATGTTATTTTATATTTTAACAAAAAAAATACATTTTATCCTTATTCATCAATATATAAAAGACATTATTTTCATGAGATTCTTTTATCAATTAATATTAGCGGGTAGTTTTTTATTAGAATATTAGCGAAAGTATTCTAACTTAAAACATCTTTCATCTTTTTCCCTTCAAATCCTTCTTTCCAACTACAAAATCAACCTTATAAATTATAATAACCTCTCATGAGACTTTTATTTTATATATATATAGATGACCACAAATTATATGGATAAATTTGTTAACTTATTATCACAAATCAACATGTTAGTATTTTTAATTAAGTTTTTAACTACTCATATTTTTTATATTTTAATTTTTTCCCTCAATTTTTTGACAATTTTCAAGCATTCATTAAAGTTTTAATTTGTCCATTCTTAGTCATTTATTTTGTTGCTCAAAATTAATCTTAAATATAACATAAACAACGGATTAATAATGAGAAAAATTTCTAGAAGAACTAAAAGTGTTAAAAAAAAATTTAATGGATGACAATCAGTATGAATTGAAGTTTATTTATTTTGATTAAAAAGAAAAGTTGTAAGATGAGGGAAGGTTTTTTTTATGACTACGCTGGCTACATGAAGCACTCAAATTCGTATTATTTTTAATTTCATGAATGAAGTTTTTCAAACAAAAAATGATTAATAAATTTATATAAATGCTGGTTTTTTGAGCTAACAAAAATAAGAAAGAACGAATAAAAAAAATACTAACAAGATAAATAAAAATATATTTAAATCATAAATAAATGAATGAGTACCTGATCTTCCAAAACTTTTTGTATGGTGGCATTCAAGTCTCCTTCCCACTGCCATTTGGCTTCCTCTTTTCCAACTTCATAAGCAGTAACTATGTTTTGTAACTTTGGTGCTCTTGCGCCACCTTCCGTGAATGTTTGCATCATTTGGCATTCACTCACAATCAATACTTCCAATGACGGGAATTTGAATTCACAGTTCTTGTAACTGCAAAAGCTTTTCAGCTTTTTTAGCAACACAAGTCCTATAACAATCAATTTGCCAAACACTATTTGCTCTTCTTCTTCATTTCCCTCATTGGTTACTATTTCCTCTAATTCATCACATCCGCTTATCGTCATGGACTTAAGTTGAACCAAGCTTTTTGCCGTTGAGGATGTCATTAAATTCCTTAATCCTAGACAATCCTCTACGTTCAAATTTGTCAAGTAAGCCAGTGATATCGAGGGAGGAGCCAAATTCCTCAATAAGCTGCACTTATATAAGCTCAAAAGCTCTAGTCTCTGTAGAACTGGTTCCCGTTCAAGTCCTATATCCTTTATCTCTGACCACGACAAAAACAATTCCTTCAGCTGTAATACGGTTCCCAAGCGTGACTCTGATGACTCATTAAGCAAATGTTTAGCGACCGGCAAGTGTAACTTTTCTAGATTTGGCATTCTGTACAGAATCTGACAGAGACGTTCACCATCATTAACTTTGCTCAAGTGAAGCTCTTTTAAACGGTGCATTCGATGTTTCACAGTGTGGCTCAATAACCACTTTTGTGCTTCGTCAAAGTCAATATCCAAATACTCCAAGTTGGGGAATATCTACAGAAAAATAAAACAAAAGTAAATAGTACACTATGAAGAAGGAAGCTACTTTATTGTAAGAGCATTTACATACACTCACATGGAAAAATATATTGCATTTCTCTCTCTTCACTTATTTTACTCCTTGCCTGCATATTGGTTACTCTCGGGTCCCATCAAGACTAAAAAATACTCTTAACAGTACTTTATAGTACTACGGTAAATTAAATTATAATAATTAATCAAACATTCCCTTGAATTCTAAATTCTAAAAAAATTTGTAAGCCACAATGAGGGATTTGGATTTAGATGGTTTAAACAAAGAAGGATTGGGGGATCACAGACATTAAACTATTAATAATCAATTCAAAAAGTTCAATCCATATTATATTTAGCAGGGCTATATCTTTTTTAAGTATGCCACACATCTTACAATATCACTCTCCATTTATGTCTCACAATATGACTTACCTTTTCAGCTGACAAAACTGCTTCATCTTCTTCATTGCTCCTTTCTCCGGTTCCGAATGTTTTTATCTTCTTGTTACATCCCCCTACTGACAACTTCTTCAATTTTGGACACTCTATAGGATGTCTCTCCCTGTAGAAATGTTGGATTTTTGATAGCTTATATAAGTTCATGTAGGTTAGTTCAGGAAACACTAATTGTTCAGTGTTTGTTTCGGATCCATCTTCACCGGCAACAATTTCCACCATTCCATCACACAATGTGACCGACATGTATTCAAGCTTTGGAACATCTTTGGCCACAGAAGCTGGAAATACATTCCTCAGTCTATGACAAGAAAACACATGTATACTCTGCAGTTTTTTGAAGTTAAGAATTCCTCCTGGATCCCTGCTCCACACTTGCTTCAACTTTGGGAGATTCCATACTTCAACAACCTGCAAATTTGTGTCTATCCCACCAGATGCATCTGCTTGCTGAGAATCTTTGATTTCAAAAATCACTTCCACTGACTCACAAGAATAAACCTTCAAGCTGTTCAAACTTGCAAACCATCCTTCCATGTGACGCGGAAAAATTTTGTCTAGTTTATTGCAACTATCAATGTTCACAGAAGTGACACTAGAAAAGGAATCAGCACTCACTTCAGCTTGCCATATGTCTGTTAACTTATCCATTTGGTCGAGGTGGATTTCCTCCAACTTAGGAAAGACGCAGACCTGCACTTTGATGAAAACAAACCATTATTTGGTAATGAAACTAAACAGAAATGCATAACATTCAGTCAACTATAAAAATTTACTTATTTACACATATACACACCTTGTCTGCATTATTTCCTTCTGTGCTAAAAATCTTCTCCATCATTTTACATTTATTTACAAAGAGGCCTTTCAGTTTCCTCAAACTTCTGGCCACGGACAATGAGCACAAATATCTCAAATTATCACAATCTTTCACAACTAATTTTATTAAGTTTTGAAAGCAGAAGTTTGACGGGGTGTGATCGCTCCATATCTTATGGATCTTGTTCATTGAGATTAAATTCAAGTTCTCTAAGTTTGGTATTTCAACCTGCAAGCACATACACAATTAACATATTTACAACTCAAAAATAATTAGTCACAAACTAATTAAAAAATTTAAAGGAAAAATATGCACTATCATACCAGTTCACCAAAAAGAGGAGGAGCCATCTCACTATGCTCATTCTCTATAACAGTAATTTGTATTTGATCCCTGTTTGTAGAAGACCCCTCTACTGTGGTATAAAAACTAGTGAATGATGATAATGATTTAAGTGACAAAGACTTCAACCTAAGAAACTCAATCTTATCAGAATTGTCAGGTATTTTAATGATCTCCTCTAAAGAACCACAATTGGAAACACCAATTGTTTCAAGACTCGCAAGCAATTTAACCATGCAAAAGGAGAAAAGATTCTTCAATTGGTCACACTTCTTGACCTTGATGGTTTTCAATTTGGTGAATGAGCAATCTGTAAATGGACTAAAGCATATCATCTCTGTACCTGAACTAAAGTATATCATCTCTGTCTTTCTTAGTTCGTAGAGGCATAGAGATTCCAACTTGGGAAAAACATCCTGAGGATAAAACAAATCCTTTGAGTTGATGATATATTTGATGCTAGAGTTGTTTACGATGGATAAGTGTTTCAGATGTGGAAATCCATCCAAATTCAACTCATTAATAACATCTTGAACACCATTCAACTCTCCCAACAACAAATTTTCAACTCTTTTAAACAACAACTTTATTCCTTTCTGAGAGTGAATATTGTCAGTGTCATCCTTCAGCTCCAATGCCAAAGATTTGAACTTTTCATACTTATTAGGCATCCTGAAATCTCTAATTGAAAGCGTTTTGAAGTTCCCAATCTCAATCTTGTAATCAGTTAAGTTGTCAAAGAACAATTCATCGGGAAAAGCTTCAGCACATGGAATACTTAAATCCACCACTTGCAATTGATGCAAATGCTTTAGTTCAAAAAGAAATGAAATTTGACTTTGGTTTCTTTCTCCTTCCACCGACACTTCAATGAAGCTCTTTCTAACATACAGCTCTTCCAACAAAGTCAATTTTGATATAAGATTAGGCGGAATCATCTTGGCCATTGAACAATTGCTGATGTCTAGTAATTGTAGTTTATCCAAGTCCTTTAACTCAACTGGCAAATTCTCAATTCGAGATCCAGAAAAGCTGAGAATTCTTAAGTTTTTCAGCTTCCCTATGATGGATAAGTTGTGATCTAAAGTGCATCGCTCCAAACAAAGCAATCTGAGGTCTGATAGGCTTTCAATTGAAGATGGTAAGCTTGATAGTTGAATACCAGTCAACATTAATACTTTGAGCTTTTTCATTCCTTTAAAAAAACTGTCAGGTATTTTTAAAGATGGATCATCGCTGTCAATTTGGAAAAATTTAAGTTGAGGACAATTTATTTCTTCTGGAAGCTCACGAATGATATCACTGTTGCATATAGAAATAGAAGTGCACCTCTCGAGTTCAGGCCAATCATCAAGTTTGTCATTTCTCAAAGTAAATACATTTTTCTCCTTGTGTGCTATAGATAAAGCAGCATCTCGAACCAGATCGTGCATATTGAAATGAATACTAAAACTTCCATCCAACACCAAACCTGAGTCTTTCAGCTTTTGGATTGATGTAGATATTCTGCTCCGAGCTTCCCCAAGTGAGTAGACCCCTTTAAGTATTCCCAATCCAAAGCAATACTTCACCAAGTCCATAATTAGGGGTTGATGACCCATTTGAGCACAAAGAAAGAAAATGGACTTGAGCTCCTCATTTTCTAGACGGTCATAACTCATTTTTACAGAAATCTCCATAGAATTCTGATCTCCCACCAGGTCTTGGTTTTTAAGTTTTTCCCACTCTAAATCGTTTTTGTCTCTCAATGCCCTTCCAACTGTAACTATTGCCATAGGTAACCCTGCACAGTACTTCTTAACAATTTCTTGTTTCCACTTGGACATTTCACCCTGTATTCTAGCCTCCTTCTGAAACAACCTCAGAGCATCATCGTCATCTAATTCCTCTACACAGAAAGTTGACTTAACTTCCATCTTATCAGTTAATACGTTTTTATCCCTTGAAGTTAGCAAAATTTTGCAGCCCTTACAATCACCAAGAGATTTTTCTTTATTCACCTCTTTGGGACCCATTTTAGCATTGCTTGTCTTCGTGTTTAAATCATTATCATCAACATCACCATCAAGTGGAACTCCCAACTTATTCAAGTCTAATCTGTCCCAAAGGTCATCCAAGATTACAAGGATGCTCTCCTTCTCTTGCTTTAACCTCCTTCGTAGACAATCAGCTCTCACATTCTCACTTTTCCCTTCCAATCTCAATCCTAACACGTAAGCAATTTCTTCCTGGATTTTTTGTAGATTGGGATTGGCTGTTATTTCTAGTTTAACTACCACATCAAACAACTTCTTGTCTAGAGATTTCTTCGCAATGTCTTTGATTAAAGTGCTCTTACCCACACCACCAGGCCCATGCAGTCCAATCATTCTGACAGTGGAATCTTCAAGTTGCGCCATTATGCCTTCCATTATAGATTTTCTAGAACCAAATTCTACATAGCCAGCATTAGACAAAGTGACATCATTAGATGTTATGTTCTCCCTGTAGGCAACTTCCTTAAACTTGGAGCACTCATCTATTAAGTTCTTGACATCCTCCGTCATCTCCACTGCTTGTTTGCCTAGCCTGTATCTATTCCACAAGTAAGGAAATAAATCATGGAGCAACCGTGTCTTTCTGTGGCCTTCATCGTTCCCAAACTCCTCCACTTCAGTCTTACATTCTTCTACTTTCCGAAACCATTCTGTAACCTGACCTTCAATGTTGTGTAGATTCTTCTTAGCTTCGTCACGTAGATGATCAACCCTCTCTTTTGCATGCCCAAGATCCTTAATACTATTGTTTAGTTCATCAACTTTCTTCCCGTAACTGAAGATGTAAGCCACATGCCGAATACCCAGGTCCAACACGCAACCAAATGCTTTTTCCCCTACTTTGTTCAAATAATCCATACTTTGTGCTTGATTATCTTGTACTAAGTACGATTAGATCTGTTTGCCAAGAAAACGAAGGTAGAAACAGATCAGTCAATAACTACTTAAGAAAATGATAATATTAGCAATATAAATCACAAGTATCATTGCAAGTACTCTATAATTAAAAAAGAGTTTAAAATAACTGTCCTAAAAATAAAGGAATTAAAAGATATTTGCTAATTTTCATTTCTTTTAGAATTAGAGCTCTTTTCAAACTAATTTTTTTTTTGGTAGAAAAATTTAAAAGTTAAAATTAATTGTTTCATTAGATGTATATATAAAAATAAAAAATGATGTAAAATTAATTTAATAAAAAAAATTAAAGATAATTAAAATTCATAAAGAATTAAAAACATGCATTTAAAACTTTTAATACTCCTAATTTTAAGGAGAATATAAACTCAGAAGAAAACAAACAAAGGACACCCACCATTGGTTGTCTTGATTTATCCAATTTTGCCCATATAAATATAAGATTTGACTCTTTTAAAATGTGAGAGTGCACTTCATAGCATAAAATAGTTTGATAATAATAATTATTAATTAGAGAATTAATAGTTTATATTATTATAACTTTTACTGTACATAATATTTTTTCTCTCCTCTAAGAGATGACCTACTTTTTGACCTTTTTCTACTCCTTGGGAAATTAGTATCACAAAAAGAAGAGTATCTTTTCTAATGAGGCAAGCCTTTCGAAAATTTACAAGTGGTAGGGAGATAAGGAATGTGGGGCGTCTATCTTCGGTGGAGGATGACAATGAAGGTTTAACTTCTTTTTTATTAACAACTGCCCGTTTAGTACTTAGTTACACTTAAGTTTCCTTATCCCTCTTCAAGAATTTACATGTTGATGAAGATAAGGAAACAAACAATGATGTAATCCTATGTATTGTTGGTCGTTTTCTTACATACAAGTCAATTTGCGGCCACAGAATGAAGGATAAGATGGGGAATATGTAGACTAGTGTAAGGAGTCTTGATCAAGGAAGTGATTCAAAGAACCTTTATGTTCCAATTTTATCATAATTGATTGGATATGGAGGGAGTTTTGTCAAGGGACATTGAATTTATGGGAAGAATTCAACTTGAAGATGTCCCTAGTCAGATACAGTTATATCATACTCCTTTTGGGCTTCAAGCCCACCACATTCTAGCGGGATTTATGACTCCGATTTTAGGTTAGTACCTAGGGAGTTATATTGGAGAATTCATGGAGTATGATGCTAGTAATAATTCAAGAGGTTGGAGAACATACATGAGAATCCGAGTGAATATTGATGTCCTTAAATCTTTGAAAAAAGAGATCAAGTTACATAAGTCAGGAAGGAAGTGGCGAATGGTGACTATCAAGTATGAGCGTTTAGGCATTTTCTTTCGTTTGTGGCATTCTTGGTCACAATGATAAATCCTGTGAGACATTGTTGAAAAAAAAAAGGTAGGTAGTGGAATTAATGATTTAATTGTGGGTGAAGCAAAGGAGGAAAGAGGGAATCAATGGTGGCTGGTGGCTAGGAAACAACATATCAAGTGTGGAAAGTGGAAAGTGGAAGTGCGGCTTAAGGGGACGATGGAACGTCGAGTAACAAAAGCAATGCTAATAGCGGGAAAACTAAAGTTACCAATTACCATTAATGGTCAATGCCTATATGAGGTAAGAGTTATGTTGGGAAATATTTCGAAAGGGAATCATAAAGGAGATAGTTCAAATTAATGTAGAATCCTAACAATTAATCGTGATTTAAAATGTCAATCCTACAATTAAGGAGAGTCATAATATTAATGATGACAGTGATAATTACAAAGAGACAGAGCTAAGGAGAGATGTGCAATATGTGTGACCACTCAGGTAGACTACATGAGTATAGAAAAATAAATGATTATACTTAACAAGAAAGACATCTTATGCCTTGTGTTCAATATATATATCAAAACATTTGAAATAATGGATAAAGGACAGTCCTTTTCATCATAAAACAATGCTATAATTATATTTAAAATATCACAAAGATATTTAAAATAAAATAAAAAGTTGTTTGATATTTATAATATAAATATATGTATATATATATATATATATATATATATATATATATATATATATTAATATGCTAACTTTTAAATAAATATAGATATATTTAAAAAACACTAAAACAAAAAATATAAAATAGTAGTCAATTAATACTATAATTTTAAGAGTGAAAAATATTACTTTTGTAACATATAATGATAATAATCTAAAATCTTAAATTCTAGAATAATAATATTTGAAAAAAATAAATACAAAAAAAGTTTCACATAATGATAAACTAAAAACTTAATAAATATTACAAAAATAAGAAACATTTATCCCCGTGGGTAACACGGGGTACACGTGTATAGTTTGTATTAAAAAACCTAAAATGATAATTAAAAGAAAATGGTTAAAGCATTATATTTATACAAAAATAAAAACTTTCACGTTATTTGAAATTAAGACTCGACTTAATAAATTTCACTAAAAATATTAGTACAACAACAAAATGAGGGGGTTTAATTATTATGCAATAAAAATGCTTAATTTTTGCTTAGCTTTTTGTTGGCATAGTTCGGCATAAGATGTTTTCATAATTAAAAATAAAACAAATTACACTCTCCCCCTAAATTTCGCGTTAGCGTTTATTACACTTACACTCCTTTCTAAAATTATATTTCTTTTGTCTCTTCCTAAATAGTCATCATTACTAACATTGTTATTTTTTTTTTTATGAAATGTCCTAAGATCTCCTATCACTCTCGTGTAGATCTCCTCTCAGTCCAAGTTCATGTCAAGTTTTGCCTATGAAAATATCGTTAACTCACTTCTCACCTACCTTGTCAACTCTGTTGCCTTCACCAACCACACAACAACTTCGTTGTCGTCGCCTCCTCCAACGTCATCTACTACCTCTTCCAGTGTCGCAACAACCTCACCAATAACTATTGCTCTTGTAACATTTCATTTTTTTCATAAAATAAATTACAAATAATTTTATTTAAAAATAAATAAAATTTTAAGAAAATAATGAGATTTTTGTAATTAAATAGATAAAAAGAAATAGTTTTATTTATTAAAATAATGGTTTTAAGGTAAATAAAATAAATATATATTCTTAGAAAATAAAAATGTGATTTTATTTATTCATTTGATAAGGAGTAAAATAGAGTTTTTTTAAAATAATAAAATAAAAAATAGAATAAATAATAGGCTAAGAGTATCCTAGTTATAAACAAAAACATATTAGATCAGTTTTACATTTACGATACGTCTCTATGCTATCTCTTTCTCTCAATTTCATTTTCCTTTCTTCCTCTCCCCAAACTCTCTCTTTTTCTTGCATACACTCAAACCCGTCAGTAAAACTACGATCCTGGACTGTGGGATCATCGTAAAGTTTGAACAATTGGCTCATAACACATTTTTGCACATCCCAACCCTTGGAATTTGAGAAATAATGTCTGTGGTGAGAGAAATGTCCCTCGCACGTAGCTTTTTCCAGCATACACCATAATCTATCTCATTAAAACTATTATCTTGAACTCAGTAACTGCTAGATCATCGTGAAATTTGAACACTAGGTTTGGAACTCATTTTCGTACATCCGCATTGTTGAGACTTGCAAAATAATGTCTGGGGTGAGAAAAATATCCCTGGCACAGAGACATTGAAATGGAGGCTTCAATCCATTCTTCTCTCTAACACTTGAAAATCTTAATAGAGCAATCAGAGGAAAAACTGAAGGAATATTAGGGAACCGCTAGAGATGTCGCTATCACTATCAAATTATACACTTGAGCCTGCTTAGAGGTAAGAGATGTGTTTGTCGCAATTGGGGTTAGAATGAACGTGTGTAAGGATCCTTAGAGGATCAAATTTAGATTTATTTTGGGATGTTTATTGTATTGTGACTCTTCCTTTATGATTATAATTACGAGATTATTGTGTTTGATGGATCAATTGATGGTTCAATGTGAATTGGTTGATAAAATTGAGTACTCTTGGTGTTTTCATGTTTTTGACCTATGATTTTGATTCTTTTGATTTCGATATGATTATGTGAAATTATTTGAGGGGTTTAATCATATGAACATAACATATTAATATTGTTATTGTGTGACATGTATATAATGCTTGAGGCGTGATAAGGTGTTGTCTTGGGATTATGGAAGTGTGATAAACTATGTGTCAGTGACAAGTTGAGTAGTGCTAAATTATTAGATCACACAAGTTTATTGAGATGTTATGTGTATTGAGTTGTGAACTATGAACCATATAATCCCATGACTGTAAGACCTTTTAAGGGTGATAAGTTAATGTGCGACGAATATTGTGATGACATTCATTGTGGGAACCTGACGAGTTTAATAACTTTGAGGCGCGACGAGTTAAAATTATTTTGAGAACAATTGAGGAGTCACAAGTTTTGTACAATTCATAGATAGAATCCATGTTCTAAAATATTTTCTAGGCTGGAACTGAATTGGGAGGGAAAGACCCTAACAAACTCTTTGGAGTGTATACCTTTGAGGTAAATACATTCGATTTGAATATTTCTTGAAATCTATGCTAATCCCATGTGGTTGGAGCATTCTCGCAAAATAGAGTGACTCTGACTGATCTCCTTATGATTTTACCAAGTGAGAATGACTTGACTTACCAGCAGTGTGTGATCTGTCTTGTCACATACTCTTGGGCGTTCGACAAGGTTTTTCACTAACATGAAATCACATTGCATAGAGGATTAAGTCTTAGTATATTTGTTGTATAACGTTTGTGTATTGATCGATATTGATTGGTTGAATGATATCTTGTTTTAATTCTTAAGTACGTAAATGATGTGATAAGTGTGAGATGTGATGTCATGCAATTAGTGGTGGAATGACACGAGTTGTACTTAAGTAAGTTGTATTTCGTTTATATGATATGTATGTCTATATTATTTTGTTTCTCTCAATTAGTTAGGAATGTGATAACTCACTCCTTGTGTATTGTTTGTTTTTGGATCTTATGAAGATCTTGAACTTTGTGTTTATGGGAGCACATGATTAGGTGGATAACTATAGAGAATCTCATGTTATAGAACGCATGAACATAATACTCTGACAAGATGTGACATTGAGACATTGATTTTTGCATTATTTGCATAATATTTTGAACAAGTTACTTTATGTTATTTTGTTGCTTAACTTGTTTTCTTTTGTAAAAAAATTTGAATGACCTTATTTTGGGCCAGAGATATTTTCATACCCTTATTTGATACATTTTTAATTCGATGATTAACGTGAATATAAACATTTTACCCTCATGAGTTTCTTTATGTTTGTTGAATAAAATCATTTTAATTAATTCCATATTTTCATGTATCATATTATATAAATATGTGTGTCTAGGTAGGGGATGTTACAACTCTTGCATGTGGTCACCCAGCTCGACAATCTCTATTTCTCCTCCTGCGACGATGTGATGTAACTTGACAGCTATTTTATAAAGTACGACATTGTCATCTTTATTGAGGGTCGAGGACGTGATGGCGACACTCCTAGATCCTCATTTCTTTCTCATTTTTCTCATTATCTTTGACAATGTTAGTTTGTCAGAGGGTTATAGTGCAATGAATGGTAAAAAAAATAAAATAAGAGAGTCTTGTATATGATAAAAAATGGAGCAAAATTGAATGTAATAAGCGTGAATCCCATAAATATTAATGGAACTTACTCTTAAAAATAATAATGACAAAATTAATCTTACCTTAAAATAATAATGACAAAATTAATCTTACCTTCTGATAAATTTACAACATAAGACGAGCCGCCGGGACGGGGACCGGTTTGTTCATCACTGAGACCACGTCAAACATACATTTTACACCTATTTATCAAATGGGGCAAGAGTGAATGTTAAAATACTACTTGTTCGTATACAAGTATCTTGAACGTGAAAGTACTTAAATAATTATAATTTCATGAAAAATCAATCAATTCAGCATTTATTAATTGAATTTCTATTCATAACTATTTTTTTCAAATTTTATATTCTTTTTAATTAGTTAATAATTATTGTGAATACATTTGTACACATACATCAAACTTAAACATATATTAAAGAATTTAATTGAAATATTTTGACATTGTAATATATTTTATGATATCATCTAGGATGTTCAAATCAAAACAAATAAAAAATCACTAAAAAGTTAAAAATTGAACAAAATCTATCTATCTATATATATATATATATATATATATATATATTAAAAAAATTTGTTTTGAATTTGATTTCTAGGTCTATCACATGGTTCGTTTCAGTTTGCCAGGGTGTTGCAAAACCAAACTAAATTGTAAATATTTGTTTATTTTATAATATTTATTACTTATGTAAAATAATCTATGATGCGTATGATAATATATAATAATTATATTGACACATAAAACTTATTTAATATAATCAATTATTATACTTTGGTTAAGAATTAATACATTTTCTTTAAAAAAATTGTTTAGCTGTCATAGCTATTAATATCAATATTGAAGTTTTGCAACCCATTAATTTGTTTCATTGCTAAATGCTAAATCAAATCAATATTTTCATACTTTGAAGCAATGATTTTGGCATTTCTCCCAGAATAAAAACCTTTTGAACTAATCTACGTCAATGAAGTAAAAAGGCAAGGGCGTATTGATTATTCTCCAAATAATAGCTCCTTTGTACATTTTATGTAATATCAAACTAAATAAAACTAATTATAGCAGTTTGAGTTTGGCATAGCCATAGAATAGATTTTCTGATAGTTAATTTTTATAATAGACACCCACTTACTGGTAGCGTCAATTTTTTTAGTTAAATTAAAATATTTTTAAAAAAACATATAAATATAAAGTCTCAAATATAAAAAACCATAAAAACTTATTCAAAGTAAGACACAAATGATTAATTTGGTTTGATTGAAATTTGATATTATATTTATATCAAACCAAATCAAATTACATATGATATTTATATTTGGTTTAAATTACTTTTTAACTAAAAATCAAATGAAATTGTACTGTAAACACCCTTATTATTATTATCTAATTATTAATTATCATATATGTAATTGAATGCTGTTGAATTTTAAAATATTTATTTAGAAATTATCGATCGTTGATATGTTTTAAAAGTAATTATATTACAGAATTTAATAAACTTTTCATACATATTAATATATAATTATATGACAATATAAAAATATTTGTACTATTAGTGTATTTTAATTAAAGTCTAAAAACATATACTCATGCATAAATTTTGGGTTAGTATTCACCTGCATAAAGCATGTATGTATTACCAATTTTTTTTTTACAATAAAAGCTTTTGCTTAAAATTGTTACAAGCTTACGATAATATCATTTCTTCAACCAGAACAGAAACGGGATGCCTCCAAAATGGCATATTTACGCCATTAATTACCTGGGAAATAGTTCCCTTTAAGATCCTCCAAGAACCAAGTGGATACTTAATATAAACTTTTCTTAATTTTCGTATAACTGCAGTAATAAAATTGGCATTATTCATCAATTTGATATGTGTGTGTGTGTGTGTGTGTTAACTTTTAAAATTGATGAATTCAAAATTTGTAACTCGAAAATCCTAGTATCAGCTAAGCAGCAAAAGTTTCAGATTATAGATGAATTAATCATGCTTTGTGTCTAATATGTTTCTTTTAGATGAGCATATATATGACCAAGAGATGACTAGCACACAGTGGTAACTTATAACAAATCTCAACTTCAAATACGAAGGATCGAGTTTTCATGAGTGCTTTAATTAATTACTGCTTACCTGACCACGATGAAGGCAACAAAAGCAACCAGGAGCTCTGAAGAAATCTTTAACGAAAGCAGTGAAAAGGAAAAATGTTATAGGATCCTTCCTCCTTCAATCACTGCAAAGCATTGAGATCACTTTGAAAATGAAGTAGCGAAAACCAATTATTGGCACTGTCAAACTGTATAACAAACCCTGTGATAAATCATCACTTGCTTTGAAAATATATACCAAATACAGGCATTTATCTATTGCCTCTCTTCATTTCCGCAAGCTACGGTCTAGATGTAATACCCACCAAATACGTTGAATTGAAGTCTACTCATTTAATTAATAATTGTTGACTTGTTCATTTGCTTGTTCCGCCGTTGGAAAGTTAAAAAAATTAAACGTGATGCAGCATAGAAAAGGACTTTTGATGTATAATAAAACATGTTGCCCTTACTTAAACTAATCAATTCAACTTTTGTATTTAATCATCACTTGCTTTGAAAAGATACCAAATACAGGCATTTATCCATTTCATTAATTAATTGCCTCACTCGTGATCACATGCTACGGTCCGGTAAAAGCAACCAAATAGGCATTTATCTATTTCATTCATTAATTGCCTCACTCGTGATCACATGCTACGGTCCGGTAACAGCCACCAAATACGCTGAATGGAAGTCTAGTTTTATAACAATTATTGTCGTTGTTGTACATTTGTATGTGCCATTAGAAAGTTAAAAAATTATACGAGATGCAGCAGAGAAGGATTTTTGAAGTATAATAAAACATGTTGCACTTACTTATACTAATTAATTCAGCTTTTGCAATAATTGTTGTCGTTGTTATACATTTTCTTATGTCATTGGAAAATTAAAAGTGATCGATGTAGCTGAGATAATGATTTTTGGCGTTTAATAAAACATGTTGCCCTTAATTAAATGTTAGTTTGATCTATCTCGATCCCGTATTGGTTTTTCCAATCATTCTTTATATGGCTAGGTCAAACTACTCCTGAAGTCGTTTTAGAATATTGTTACATGAGGCAGCCGTCCGCTAGCCAGCCACCAACCATTCAAGTAATCAATCAACAATATACGGTTAATTTATTCAACAATGGTTGTTAAGAAAAATGTTGGATAAATAAATATTTTATTATTTTAAATATTTCATAAATATTTTTTAATTTTTTATTTCTCTTCCTATCATATCATAAATCCTATCATATTTTTTTTCTTTTTTTACTTCTCTCATTGGACGTTGGATAACATTGTGAGTATCCATCAAATATTTTCATAATTAATTTGCTAGATGCAGAAAATTATGATCCTCCAATTAATCACACCAAATAGCTTATGACTTAAATATATATTAAGTCAAAATTCTTTTTATTCTAATATACTAAAAAAAAAGAGACACTTTGTGCCTCATTGTCTCTATATATTTTTTAAAAATAAAAATAAGAGATAATGGAAATTATATAATAGTAGTCAATTTTTTATGGTAGTCATATGAATAAAATAGTGAAAGAGAAAAGTGATTCACAAATGTAGGGGTGATAATATGGGTTGAGTCTAGTGAAACTGGCCTATCAGTCCACCATAAATTTGGCGAGGTAGAGGGAATTGCTTGGGGCACCCAGCAAATTTCCTAAATGCCGAAAATATCTTTATGGTATTTTCGGTTATAAATAGCACTATGGTTTTTTTATATTTCTGCAGCGCTATTTTTTTTTTTGAAAAATTTTCGTAAGTCAATGTATGTTGGTTTCGTTAAGGGCCGTTTGGAAGCGTATTTATTATCCGGTGGTGTACGTGCGTTGGTGAGGAGTATACAATGGATTTTGGTCGGTTTTCGTTGCCAAAGAAGAAGAGGTACGCGAAAAACATACGGATTGGTGATCCGTATGGGTCATACGGATTGTTTTTTTTTTATTTTCAATACTTCTGAATGTCGAAAATGAGGAAGATGCTGACGTTAAAGTTGATTGCTCTTATGCCTTTAATATTTCTGAGGTATTTGTGCAATTTGTTGTTGGTATAATAATTATATTACATAGATGTTTACTCATGGCAAACCTGATTTGAATTGTGTTGTAGTTGTTTGGTAGCCGGGATGAAGTTTTACAATGGGCTCGACCATTGGCTCATGACATTGGATTTGTTGTCGTTATAATGAGGTCATACACCAATACCGGTGTTCGAGGAAGAGCCTCATTTCTATTGATAGCTTGTGAAAGGAGTGGAGAGTATAGACCAAAGAAACATAATTTGGTTAGAGCATGCATTGGCAGTAGAAAATGTGGATGCCCGTTTAAGTTGCGTGCGAAGCCAGTTTTGGGAGGAGATGGCTGGATGGTGAAGTTAATTTGTGGGATTCACAATCACGAAATGGCAAAGTCAATGGTTGGACATCCATATGCAGGTCGACTTATAAAGGATGAGAAAAATGTTGTTACTGATATGACGAAGTCCATGGTAAAGCCAAGAAATATTTTGTTGACATAGAAAGAGCACAATGACAATAATTATACAACAATCAAACAAATTTACAATGCGAGACGTGCTTACCGTTCTTCCATTAGAGGGAGTAACACCGAAATGCAACAACTGATAATGTTGCTTGATCGAGATCAGTATATTCACTGGCATAGGGTGAAGGATGATAATGTTGTACGTGACTTGTTTTGGAGTCATCCTGATGCAGTAAAGTTAACCAATTATTGTAATTTGGTTTTCTTGATCGACAGTACCTACAAAACAAATAGGTACAAACTGTCGTTGCTTGATATTGTTGGTGTTACACCAACAAGAATGACATTTTCTGCTGATTTTTCTTATTTGGAAGGAGAACGTCTTAATAATTTTGTTTGGGATCTAGAGCGGTTTCGAGGTCTTTTCATTTGAGCTGATGCACTCCCCGAGATTATTGTCACTGACATGGATTTGTCTTTGATGAATGCAATCAAAATTGTATTCCCGGATTATACAAACTTGTTGTGTCGGTTTCACATTGACAAAAATGTCAAGACAAAGTGCAAAACCCTAGTTGCTCAAAAGAATGCATGGGATTATGTGATGGAGACTTGGGGGACTTAGGTTGACTGTCCCAATGAGAGTTCTTTTGATGAGTACCTTAAAAATTTTGAAATGACTTGCTTTTCATGGCCTATGTTTGTGGACTATGTATATCAAACATGGGTGATTCCACACAAAGAAAGTTTTGTGAAAGGATGGACAAACAAAGTGATGCATCTAGGAAACACAACCACTAACAGATATGAATATTGATTTTTATTTGTTTTCATTTCTTGAAGTGTTGATTTAAATGACAATGATGTGATTGTTTACATGTTTTTATATATTTTATCTGTGGGATTGAGAGTGCTCATTGGTCACTTAAGAGATTCCTACAAAACTCTGTTGGTGACATAAGCAGTGTTTGGGAGACAATGAATAATATGATGACACTTCAACACACCCAGATTAAAACATCTTTTGAGACAAGCATACACTGGTTGGGCATGTGTTTAAAGTAACCTTGTAAAAAAACTGTTGCATTCTAAATAAAGAAATATAATATTGATAACTTCATATAAAAATTAAAGTTCAATTATATTTTTTTATAAGGAACTTCAGTTATCATTTTTATAACTCACAACTCATAATTTAAAATTAAATATGAAACTAAATCAAATACTCTCACCTTAACAGTTAAGTACACTTAGAAATAACACCAAAAAACCGAAGTTATAATTAAATAAATATAATTGATATAATATCAATCAACATAATATTGAATTAGAATTGTATCAATGATTATAATATTATTTTTTAAATAAAAAAATACTTTTCCAACGAGCTGGTTCTAGCCAATTTTATCTAGTTAGCCTGGTTTGAACTTTGAATAGCTGTTTGCAAGACTGGTTTTCATGATTAAGTCAACCGACTAATTCGGTATGGTTCTGACAATACTGTTCAATAGAGTTTTTTGATATTTGGAATCGTAATGCAACTTCTGAATTTCGTAAGAATTTGTGATTTTTTGTTGAATTAAGGAAAGGATACCGGGTTGACATATCACACGAACAACTAAGTTGAGCTATCAGAAATTTCACTATGACATTTGCATTTTTTTTCTCGTTTCATTGATACTAATGTTAAGTTGTATGTTTCAGTTATGGCTTCCAACCAAGAAGCAACAATCCCTTTGAGATATTGGGTGGATAATGAACAAAAACGTGTAGTTATGGCAGAAGCAAGTGGAGACTTTGTTGATGTTCTCTTTAGTTTCCTGACCCTTCCATTGGGAACTATCATCCGGCTTGGGAACCAATTTCAACAACCGGTACAGATTGGTAGCATCAACAATCTTTACGAGAGTGTGCAAAATTTGCGCCCTGATGTTTTCTGGAACAACATCTGCAAGAAAATGTTGCTTTCTCCACGCAACCCGTTAGAAGCTTCTTACCAGAGACTAAAAGTGAAGGTGGATGATACTGAGCCCACAAAGTATTTCATGTGTCACAGCTGTTCAAAAGGAAGTGATTTGTTGCTGAGTAGTTTTGATGGGGCAAGGTGTTCCTGTAGAAAATTGATGCAAAAGAAAATGGAGCTGCTGGAAGAGTCCAAGGACGAGGCTTCTGGGGTCGACGGTGTTTTCGTTAAAGGGGATGCCATGTTCTTGATCTTTGATGACTTGACAGTGCTCCGAAGCTCTCCAAGTGACTCCCTTCAAACACCCCTCCTATTTGGGCACACAGACTTCAGCAATATGCAAGAAATGTCTCAAAATGTCGGCCCGAGGGAGGTATTATTGCTTTATATTCATTTGGTTAAAAGTTAGGGAACTGGGATTTTGCCTTGTGTTTCTCTTCAATCCGCCAAATTTCTAAATCAAATAAGACATTTTCTTCAATTATCAATCATGTTAGAATCACGCACTTAAAAGCTTGAGCTTGGATATGTATTGGGAAACAAATAGTAGTTGTAAGTTTATGCCAATGAAAAAGATACATTTAAGGGATAAAAATGATTATTCTGTGGCAGAAAGTTGAGATACATTGGATTCAAAACATTTTTGTGACTTGCACTTATGACTTATGTATGTATGTATGTAAAGTTGTAGATTTGCAAGACCTTTCCTTTACAGAATACTTTGGTATTGGCATGAAATTTCCTTGTTTGATGAATTAAAACTTGCTTTGTTCTTACTTTTTTTTTTCTTCCTTGTTCAGATATTTAGCATATTAAAGCACGCATTAACCTCCAAATCTCCACTAAGTGATGTATTCATTCCAAACAGAAAAAAAATTGAGCCATCGTACTCTTTCTCACCCGATACTGGCCCGAGTCATTGGAAAGGTTCTGTAGAAATCAAGCTAATGGTGAGCAAATCAAAGAACAAGGTTCTGTTTGCTGAAGCAGATGGAGATTTCGTTGATTTTCTAGTCAGCTTCCTCACAACACCTCTTGGATCTATTCTGAACCTTATGAATGGCAAATCATCGTTGGGAAGCATTGATAACTTGTACGCGAGTGTGAAGAAGCTCAATGCATCATGGTTCATAGGGTCATCAAACAAATCCTTACTGAATCCAAGGGTCGCTCCTCAATTTGGTTGTGGGAGCAATCCACTAAATGCTTCACAAGAATACACTCCTACGTATTGGTATGGCACTGTGGTAGTGAAAGATAATAATGAGGGGCGTACAATGATTTCAAAGAAAAAAGAAATGTTACAATATCCAGCAAAACTGAAACTTTTTGAGCCAAGATGTTATGATGGAGCAAGAGAAGCTGCTGTGGGATTTATGAAGAGGCCGTGTCTATTTGTTGTGAGCGATGATCTGAAAGTGAGGCAATTGACAACTACTTCTAGCATTCAGTATATGCAAGAGCTGGGGAATGTCAAGTTTGATGATTTGAAGGAACATATGGTGGAAATCAGGAAGTCACATGAGGTAATAATATTAGCAATCCACTCTTGGCACCGCCACCATATTTGTTTTAAGAATATTTGATTCATATTAATAGATTTAGTCTGCATTTGTCTTAATTTGGTCAATATTTCTTCCATGTTACCCTCTATATATGCCCTTTTCAATTTAGAAGTGATGTTCATTATTGTGCCTATTTTGCTCAGGCACTGAACCTGTTGAGGACGTCTTTGACATCCAAAGAAGTTGGTTTGACACGGAGCCTATTGAAGAAGTGGAAATGCCAAAGATGCATTCCATTTTGGGATTCCATTTTGGGGTGTGTTGGGATGGAAGAAAATGAGACATAGAAAAAAAGAAAAAAACAAGAGGGAGAAATTGAGAGGTAGTTAGTGCTATGACGAATAAAAAAAAGAATATCCAGCTGAGACAGAAAAGCGATGAAAGAAATGGGTATATGTTTTTATGTTTAAGTAAATTAGATGGTCATGTAATATTTAATTATCTTGTTCTATTAAAGTCGATAGAATGTTGGATTGTTGGTCCATAAGTGTAAATTGTTATTAGGCCTCAGAAATTGACCCCCAAATGTCTCTAGAATTTATCTCTTTATGATAATCATGCACATCTGTTAGAATAATTACACAAGTAAATTAGACTTTAAATAAGTATAATAATTTTTTTTAGGAAAATATAATATTTTATTAATGTAATATTTGTATAAACATTTTCACCAAAAAAAAATTATATAGACATTAAATAGTGATATTCATTATATTTTAAAAATAATATAATTAATTTAATAATATTATTAATATAATATTTTTGAAACATTTATAATAGATTTATTAAATTTAACAAAGACACACAAATCACAGGACAAAAACAATTAAATTTTAAATATAAAGGACAAACAAAATGATAACAAATTCGAGAGTAAAAACATATTCAAGTCTTATATTTATATATTTTACTCAAATAGTTACTAAAAATTATCTTTAATTAATTATATTTTTTTATAAATAAGTATATATTTTATAACTTAACAAATATATATATATATATATATATATATATATATATATATATATATATATATATATATATATTTGTGTGTGTGTGAGAGAGAGAGTAATGCCATGAATTTATAAACAAAAATATATGTGTATATGTATAAATTCTCTTTGGATTGATGTTTAAAATCAAATATGAAACCCAGTCCAACTTAATAAAAAGAATGATTTTTATTTTATTTTTAATTTATTAAAATTTCAATTTTTTATTCTTAATTTGAATCGTTTTTTTTTTCAATTTTTACCGGGTTGGATCTACATGTGGACAGTGGGCACCCATACTTGAACTGTTGTATCGGTACATTCAAATTGTGTAAGTACATATTTACTAGAGGATAGACTAATGTTTGAAAAACTTCAATATAAAAATATACATATTTCATATAAAAATAAGAAACATTTGTATAATCTTGTCAATACTAAAGCAAATATGATAAAAAATCAAGAAAATAAATAGATACAGGTTTTCAGAATTATGATGTCATTTTAGGGATTAGAATGTCTAAGGTGGATCAATAAATCACAACTTAGAATTGGAATAAAAAAATCATTTAACTTCTTATCAAATACAGAGCGTTGTTAACAAATTATGGATTTACCATCAAGGAGGTCTTCTAGCTCGATTGAGCACTGTTCCTTCCATGTTCTCATCATTATAATTTACATTTTCATTGTCTCACGGTACATCCACACTTTAGATGATCCATCATTAAGGAAAAGGAGAGGGGGTGGGGCGGCATGCATGTAAACAATTAAGATTATATTGTACTGCATTTGGGAAGACAAAGTATACAACATTCACCATCATAATTAACACAAACAGCTTGTTGTAGAAAAATACAGGGGAAATTATTTGTAAGTTTAAACAGAAATACTTGATCATCTCCAGAAGTGAAATGTGTCAACAGAAAAATAATTAGGAAAATTAAACACCACGAGCATGGAATTTGAATTTAAGCAGTTTCATGCACCAGATTATTTCAGGAAACGAGTTCATTTGGGCAAAAACAAGTCATAAAACGATAATTGAGGGACATAAATGAAGCAGTCAAATCATCAGACTCACTAGTAGTAAGCCAGTGGAAGGAGTTTTCAAAAGATTCCTTGGCCACTGACTCCAACAAAAAGTTAACCACGAGAGCTAAGACCCCAACAATACTTCAGTTTTCGGTTGATACAAGCAGCATCTATGCACGTCAACCTGCTGTGAAAAAGTTCAACCTGACATACTGAGAAGCTAACTAATAAATCAAAACTTCAAAATATATAAATAAGTCATACATATATTTTTTTGTCATGTAACTGTTTGGTGTTTTTTGGAATAGGAATTGCCTTTTAAAATGCCTCCTATATTTTAGCTCAGATAATCGAAATTACGAAGATTGGTTCTTCTCACCATGAAAAAACTGGTTCTTAGATTTGGTTTAGATAAATAGTTAGGAGGATCCACTTATTTATATATATATATGTTATATTAGATAAACTGGTTCTTTATTATGTTATATTAGAGACATATATATATTCCTCTTGTATATAAATTAAATCCTATTCATTACCAAAAAAAAAAAGTAGCTCTTGTATTGATATAGATTCAATTTGTCTATCAAAATTTAACCACGAATGTAAATTATAAATATTGTAAATTTACGTAAATAATGTGATTTAAGTATTACATTAACATTTAATATAATAATTATATCAATTTTCTACATTAATAAAATTATTTATTAGTATAATATAAATATATATATATATATATATATATTATTGATATAGACTTTTATATTTATACAAATAATTTAATTTTGAATTTAATTACAATACACTAACAGTGCACATGTGGAGAAAATTTGTTAACCTTTTAATAAATAATTATTTGAAAAATTTATACTTAAAATATTTTTTTATTAATTGACAATACATGAAAATCATTTTTTTTATTAAATGAAAATATAATATGGCAAACTACAACACTTATCTGTTTGTATATATATAGAATTTTTATTATAGTGTTTGCTTGCTTCTTTTTTTTTTTTTTTTATCTTTTTAAGACAAAAGAGAGATAAAAACACCTCAAACCCCACAGGGGAAAACAGTCTGAGGAATCTCCCAGAAGAGCTAAAAAAAGATACAAATGAGGAGGATGGAACTTTTAAAAATATAATCCTAAAAGGAACGTCACTATATATGAAGGCAATACCAGTATAACTAGCTATGGAATAAACCTAAAAAGTCCTAAAAGGAACGTCAGTATGAAGACTATATATAGCTAAGGAACCTAAAAAATTCTTAAGTTTGTTTTTACGTTTTTGCACATTTGAAAGCAACACTGAAGGCCACTGGGCAAAATATAATTGGATTGGCGGTTGTTTTAAACGAGATTCAAACACACCTTATAGTGTTTCTTTGCTGAATAATAGAGGACTGTCCAACTTTTATTACTACTGTATGAGATTAACAAACATAGACACGGCCATAGACCAAGAGTAACATTAGAGAAAATTTAATAAAAACAAATTATAGTATAAATAATTATCTAAATGGTTATTAACTGTTTATAAATCATAATTGTTCTGACTTCAAGCTTACTAGGATTATTAAGGTACTGCATTCGAGATACTGTCAGTGTCAATTGGTACTACAACTTTGATAGTTTTATTATGAGAAGGTACTTCAATGGTTTTGAAAAAAGAGAGTATTTATAAATTATTTTTTTCTTGATTCTTGAACAATTTGAAACTTTTTTAGCATACTAAAACAATAGTATTTTAATAAATCTATTGAGAAAAAGATGATCGAAAACAGATTAAAAAGATATAGATACATATAGATTAAGAAGGGCACAAGGAGCGCTAGTTAAAAAAATAAATTGTATAATTTTTAGTCCTATAAAAAAAGAATAGAGGAAGACAAAAAATGACATATCAGATTAAATAATATTTCTATAATTTTGATTTATAACAATGTCAAAAAGGTGTTATATAATTTATGTGATCAATCTTATCTAATGGGATAATATTTTGTTATTGATATTTGCTAATAAGGAAAATTTTAATCAAGACCCATGCAAATAAAAATTGAGACTGAAAGACAACAACAGAAAAAAAAAAAAAAAAGTTTTATGTTCCACCGGCCGGCCACCAGGAAAAGATAGCTCGATTTAAGATAGGAAAAGCCTTCAAATCCTAACATACTAATATAAGAATATTTATTTAAAGAGACTCAAGCAGCACTTACACTTTTAGAGGAATTATGAGTATGACTTACACTTTTAGAGGAATTATGAGTATGACTGGTAAAAAATAAATGGTGAGGAAATGGAAGGGGGAAAGAAATAAAAGAATATGAGTATAACACCAATATTCTATTTCCTCACTAGTTTAAGCATAAATTAATAAACAATCAATATAGCTTTGATTGACATTTTTTAGCAATATTTTCTGTACCAATTTGAAATTGCCAAAACTTACATGACAAAAGACATTTTTGACAGTTTTTCGAACTATATCCAAAACCGTCGGAAGTTGCATGGCAGGCGAAATTTGTGGCTATTTTTAGAGTTTTCTTACAGTTTTAAAAGTATTTCACTAAAAGTAATTATCAATTTTTTAAAAATAGCTTATATTTTTTTTCTTCTTTATTTGTCCCAAGTTAAACACCATTAGAATCTATTTTTCTATTCATTATAGTTATTATTATTTTTTTCTTTCTCCCTAACACAGCTAGATGTTTTGTTATTACACAGAAAAATATAAATGAAATATGACATGAAACCAATTTTGAACAATCCAGCAACAGCAGCCCGTATTCAAAGCTTGTATTATGAGTGGGCGATACGCTGATACCAATTTGTACAGCCCAGCCCAACAAACCCTTCAATTAGTTTGTATTGGCTGTACATGTGGCACTTAGAACTTGACTAGTCATGCTGAAAGTGAAAATGGTTGCATTTGTTATATTGCATACTAATTTCATTTTTCGATAATTTTTAATTTGTACTCCTATTTTAAACCCTCATTTCTTTTTCTTTTTCTTTAAATATTTTATTGAGATTTATATTTTTTTTTATCGTCAACTAGGTTAACTCATCACTATAGGTATCTTGCTGGCCTTGTATTAGCCATGATAATGTATAGGATTATCCTTAACCATATAAAATAATTAATAAAAATTTATTTTAGTTTAACTAGTGATTATAAATTTAAATTCTTAATATATATATTGGCGCCAAATTCTTAGAAAAGAGACCTTAGCCACCCGTTGTGATTCTTTCCAATTTAATAAGAATTGTTTTCCATAAAAAATGCTTTGAATGAATTAGTCTTTATATATATATATATATATATATATATATGTTTGTATCTTAACAATTAAATTGTTGATATAAATATGATAAAGCTATTCTAATAATATGATAAATCATAAATCCTATTAACAAAAACAATTCTATTGGTATAAGAAAATTGATGCGTGTTATCAATAATTCAATTGCTAATTTAATATTACATCACAATAATATACAAACCAAAAACACTTCTTGTGTTTAATATAATATGTTAAACAAAAATATTATGGATTGGACTTAACTCTTAATTTGTATAGTAAATTAAACATATGCCCAAATCTTAAGTGTTAGTTAAAGTAAATACTAATTGTAAATTTTTTGAAATATAATTGTGAACATGATTTTATCGATCCAAAAGTCACTACTATATTGCTACAGTAGAACTAGATAATATCATCTCAAATAACCTCATGCTAAGGAATCCAACCACCACTAACTGCTAAATATAATTAGAATTATTACTCAAATAGATAATATTTCTTACATATATATCATTGCTTTAGTGAAATAGTAAGGGAGTGTTCTTTACAAGTATTCATCCTATGTTTGAGGTATCTCACTTTAAACATCATACCAGTTTATGTAAAATGCACTTCAATTAACACAATTCACTTCAATTGAAGAAATAATAAAAGTAAAGCTATATTTTTTTTAAAGGAAAAAGTTATATTTTTTAATAACATTCATAATTAAGACTTTTAATGGTGTATGACACTCAAATTAAAATTGGATTTTGATGAAAAATTACACCTACTCGTTTAACAAAACTTTTTCTAATTGAATTAAATGAAACTTTCATCCAAATTGAGATTTTTTTCTTAAAGTTATTATTCTCTTAGCTTTTCCGTTATACATAAAAAAGTTCAAACATAAATCAAAATTACATTAAATCTACATTAACTAAATTTAAATTTATAAAGTTAAGTTCAATAATCAAATTTCACTTTTTCAATTAATTGTATTCCAAACACTAACTAACTTATGTCTTAGTACACAAATTATATTTCAATTACATCTAAATTATTCAATAATCTGGAGTAAATAAACACTTAAGCGTGTGTACTAGTGTCGAATCCACGTTTGAAAATGTAAAGTCAAATCCTGAAAGCGGCATTGACGTAGACTCGTGAAAAAGGCCTTGCGCTGTGTATCTCTTGACATTATTTAATAAAAAACTATTATGGTATAAGATAATATTTTTTATCTTAATTATAACAACTATTTTATTGTTAAATTTTATATTTTTAATTATTATGATATTTATTAGTGATTACATTTATTTTTCAATGAAAGTAAGTATATTTATTGAGCCACCAATAAATTAAGATATAGTCATTGGTTGAATTAAAAAAAAAAACAATTATCTTTTCAACCATTTAATGAATGAATAATTTTAAATAAAATTAAAATTTATTGTAAAATATTTATTTTAATTATTTTGATTGGCGTTAATAAATTACATAATTATTTCTTATATATAGATTAGAGGTAATATACTAGAAATTAAGAGCAATGTGAAGTATTAACGGTGGCACTGTGCGGTCATCAAGTAAAGATGTTTTTAGCATTGCTTAGACGCCGTCTGGCTGCTGCCTTCCATCATATATTTTATGCAACACCTAATAATAATAACTTCATAACTGTTGTTAAGTGTGGATTATAAATTATTTTTTTACTAGTGCTACAATTTCTTCACATACTATACTAACACCGCATGAAAAAATGACATTTCAATAAATTATGGAATTTTTCGTTCACTATCATAATTTAGTACAATGGAGTTATAATCAATCCTGATGTTGACCTTTGAATAAAGCTAACAATCAGATGTTAATTGTAGGAGATGGACAAAGTGTTAAATTCCGACTATTATGTTGAAGACATTTTTTCAAGAGTTATGTTGAAGACTTTGAATTTTGAAACATAAGTAAAATGAATGGTGAACAAACAGAACATGCATAATTTACGACACATTTTTATTTTATTTTGTCATAAAACAATACAGTTAAGTTTTAGTATTACAAACTTACAAGTTATCACTTCATTTTTATTCTCCAGGGTCGTTTAAGACTTATAATCACACATTACATAATAAATAGAATAGAATAATGTATTTTACCACTAACTGGGTAGACCACACACACAATTCATTTTTTATTCACACACAAACAAAAATAATAAAACTGGGCCACTCTTTTTTTTTTTGGGTAGGCACCGGGCCACTTAATTTGTTCATCTCCTCTAACCATTTTTTGTTGGTGAATCAATCTCCTCTAACTGCAATATTGGAGTGATTGCCTAAACAATTTATAAAAATTATGTTAGTTAATAATAATAATAATAATAACAACAACACGACTATGATAAAGGCGACGAAAGATAAAAAATTCTGAATTTAGTTATAAATTAAACACGGTAATTAAATTCTTTTCAAAATTTAAATTAATTTTGTCACGTAACATACTAGTAAAAACTAAAATTCTGACACGGTGTATTATAACAACAGTTGAATAAAAAGACATACCCTTGCCAGAAATGCCTATCGGTTTTGCATGGCAGAGTTCAGATCAGTTTCCAATGGGATAACATCTCCGCCCCAATTAGTATTCACTTGTAACAGCTTGTCTGTTTTGACTGTACCTGCACACAAACTTTCCATCCTGTCGCAACGCCATACTGTGAATTCCTCCAAGGACGGGAAACTTAAACTCCCTTTGTAGAACCTTCTCAGCTTAAATAAATATTCAAGTTTCAAACAATTGAGCTGCTGAAATATTATCTCATTCTCATCTGATTCATCCCCTTCCTCTGTTGAAGACACTATCTCTTCAATTGAATCACACCAACTTATCTCCATTGTTTTGAGTTGACCCAAACTTCTTGCTTTTGAGGATGTGAACAAATATAGCAGACTCTTGCAACTTTCTACTTTCAAATATGTCAGATTGGAAAAAGACACTGTGCATGGTACCAGATTTATTGAACTGAAACAGCTGATTACTTGCAATGTTTCTAGATTTCTGAGAAAGGGCACAATCCCAGAGTTCTCTGACCCAATGGAAACAAGCTCTGGAAGGGAGTCCGGGCATATCACTTTCAGCTGTGAAACCAATCCATCCTCATCCACATTAAGACTATCAAAGCAGAAAATCTCTTTGAAGGAACCATCACACACCTCAAGCTTCTCTATATTGGGCACCCGTTGTACAAATACGTCGGAGTCAAAATGAAAGAACAGAGCAAGAACTTTTAACTCGTTTAAGTGGTTTCCCTGGAATTCTCCACTCAAAATCATGTTGAGTTCATGCACACCGAGTGTCAGGTGCTCTATGTTGGGTGTAAGCTACGAAGAGAAGCCAACAATGAAGAAAAAGCAGGTTAGGGAAGTTATAGATCCAGCTCTTTTTTATATAATTGAAATAATGAACTTTCATGCTAAAATAAGTCTAATAATTAATGACAAATTAACCAATTCAATTAAATAGGTGCAAACAAGTCAATTTAAAAGAAATCAGTTTACTTAAAAACCAAAAAAGAAAAAAAGACGAACTAGGCTAGCTATTTATAAGGTGGAAAAGGATACCATAAAGAGAATAAGGTGGAGAAAGGATATTCACACCGTATGTCGACTTTAATATTTTAAGACGGGAAAAGTGATAAATGAGATTATTAGTAAGGTTGCAGAAGAAAATCATGAGAATAAGCATCGTACCTCAAATGCTGTTTCACATCATGAATGCAACATGTTCCATTATAAATTCATCATGATCAATATTGAATAGTAGCTGTAGCTGTATTATCTGACTTATGTAGATAAATATAAAAAAAATGGAAGCCAATATGCGTAGAAGATGGATAGAAGACTCAACATAGCATATATAACTGTATAAGGGAAAGGTTCACAACTTTTTAATTTTAACGGGATGGCAATTGGTTCATATATATAGTAGTAAAGAACACTAATGATGGCAATTTAGTTCATATATATAGTAGTAAAGAACACTAATGATGGCAATTTAGTTCATATATATACAAGTAGTAATGATACCTTTTGAATACAGAGTTGATTTAGAGGATGTGGTTCTAGATGTGTAAATGGCTTCAACATGTCATACTTTAACTTTGGCAGATCACAGAGTGCCAATGACTTGACTTGGGGGAACGTAAGCTCAACATTTGAATTCCAAACATTCTCCAGATTTGGCAGATCACACAGTGCCAATGTCTTGAGGGCAAAAGGGAGTGGTCCCATAGTTGTCACATCAAATATGATTTTCACAAAATCACAGTTTCGAACTTCCAATGTTTCCAATTTAGGTAATAAAGGAAGTAAAGAGAAGGGTAAGACCGCATCTGATAAAAAATGGCAGCCGTCCACAATGAAGGTGTGTAAGTAAGTGAAGCAGAAGTGTGGGGGGATATGCAGTGAGTGAAGCCTAAGCCATATCTCTTGTAGCGGGCTATCTTTGAGGTCAATATATGGTACACTACGTGCAGAGTCCCATAACTGCAAACGTAAAAGAATAAAAAAAAAAAGAGTAGTATTATTCTGTAGGAAGAAATGCATCCCCAATCACACCAAATAACTAATGTGCTCTCAATTTTTAAAGTGTAATTATTTTTAAAATAATAAATTAAAAAAAGTAACAAATTTCTGATTATAGTCCAGATTTCCGTTAATCGTGGATGCTCTCTAATCAAAATCTGCCTTCAAAATTATTTAAATAATTTGTAAAGGAAAAAAAATCAGCTCCTCCTTGAGTTGATTTCTGGATGAATGCGCCTGAGATAACAGTTTTCAACTAGTTGATCCTAGTTCATTCATTCTAAATTTATCAACACACAATGAAAGTATTTTCCAGAATATTTTTTATATGTCTTTATTGCACTCATAAAAAAGTTTCTAGATATTTGTATAAGAAAGAGTAGATTATTTTTCAAAATTCAAAATTCAAAATTCATCATTTGACAAAACATACGCATGATCAAAGCTAGATAGTCGATCGAGTATTTTTTTATCTTACTTAGAAAAATTAAGAAAAATTTAACATATTTATTAGTCTCAACTGGCGAGTTATTTATAAGAAAATCGCACAAATTTAATGACCATTTCTTATAAAAAATTCATATATGCAATGATTACTAATAAATACAACACATTTAATCTCCGTTAAAATATAAGATCCAGATGCTCTCGAACATACTTTTCTCTCCAACACAATATATACCATTAGATTGAGCTTGTAGTCACGTCATACAATTAAGTTACAAACAAAATTATTTGACTTATATTAACCTCTTACCTTATACTCAAAAAAGAATCTCTTAATTTTTTAGTAAGCTAAACTCACTAATATTTAAATAATTATTTTTTATATACCTTACTTATACTACTTAACTTTTATTTGTATTAGTAATTAATAATAATATACAGTGAATCTAAACTTCTTCAAGTCACTCTAATTTTTTTAATATTTATTTAATTTATTTTTATGTATAAATGAAGAAATAACAAAAAGTTAAAGAAAATTAAAAAAAAATGAACAACTAACATTTTAACTACCTAATCTAGATTTTAAATATAATTATATAGTATCTTAATCCTAGAAGATAATTTTTTTTATATAGTTAAAATTGCTAAAAGATAAATATTTTGAATATGTATATAAGAGTGGATTATAAAAGATTGATAGTTTCTTTTATTTAATAGGATTAATATAAATAAAATAAAATGATTTACTAATAAAATAAAAATTAAATAATTTTCAAATCATTTTTACAATGACTTGAAAGAGTTTGGATTCATTTTATATTATTAATATATATAAAAGTTAAGTAGCATTGATAAAGTACATAGAAAATAAATTAAATTATTTAAATATTATGAGTTTAACGTAAAAAATTAATATTAGCCAAATTGGATTGGCACATAAATGTTGTTTCTGTGAGTTTTTTGGTTTTCCGAAAAATTGGACGACGCTGAAAATCCAAGATAAATTGGATGAGGCCAAAGTTAATTTGAAGATGAATCTAATCAACCTAACGGTGTATATTTTGCATTATAAGAACAACATACACCAATATCAATCATATTTAATCAAAATAATTGAAAACATACCTTTTCCCAAAATGCCTCCCGCATGGTAGAGTTCAGGTCATTTTCCAATTTGATAGCATCTGAGTGACTCCAAGAATAACTCTTGAGTTGAAGTTGAACCAACTTGTCTGCTTTTAGGGTACCTGGACATAATGTTTCCATCCACTCGCAATAGATTACTGACAATTCCTCCAATGATGGGAAACTTAATAAACTTCCTCTGTAGAACCTTCTCAGCTTTCGTAATCTTTCAAGTTTCAAACAATTGAGCTGCGGAAATATTATTTCATTCTCATGTGGTTCACCCCCATCCTTAAAGACTATCTCTTCAATTGAATCACACCTTTTTATCTCCAATCTTTTGAGTTGACCGAAACTTCTTGCTGTTGAGGATGTGAACAAATATAGCAGGCAATTGCATCTTTCTACTTTCAAATATATCAGATTGGAGAAAGACACTGTAGATGGTACCAAGTCTTTTAAACTAGAACAACCTATTACTTCCAAGGTTTCTAGATTTCCCAGTAAGGGCTGAATCCAAGAGTTCTCTAACCCAATGGAAACAAGCTCTGGAAGGAAGTCCAAGCATAAGACTTTGAGCTGTAATAGGAGTCCAGCCTCATCCACATTAAGACTATCAAAGCAGAAAATCTCCTTGAAGGAACCATCACACACCACAAGCTTCTCTATATTGGGCGCCAGTTGTAGAATTTCATATGGAAATACATTCGACCCAATATGAAAGCACAGAGTAAGAACTTGTAACTTGTGTAAGAAGTTTCTCTGAAATTCTCCACGCTTGATCATCTCCAGTCCTTTTTCACCGAGTGACAGGCACTGTAAGTTGGATGTAGGCTACCAAGAGAAACCGATAACCAAGCAAAAGCAGGTTAGGGAGGTTGTAAAAGAGATGAACCTGGCTAGCTAGCTATTAATAAGGTGGAAGGGATTTTGATACGGTTTGTGCCTAAACAAATTTATTTATTTGTAGTTTAAAATTTTAGATGGAAAAGGTGATAAAGGAGACCTTAAGGGAGGTAGTAGTGGTTCCAACGGAGAAGAAAATGATGAAAAATTCGATCCTTTATATGGTAGGGAGATTGTTTATAAAGATTTGAAAACCATCCATACATTGTATTTGATAAAGTAAAATGGCATGTGTAAGATTCTATGTAATTGTCTGTATTAATAAGAATAAAGCTCAAACCTAAAATGTCATTGTTGTGTCATGAATGCAACATGTACCCTTAAGTGTATTCTTTTACTTATTTATGTAAAACATGAAAAATGGGAGTTAATAGGTATAGAAGATAGAGAACACGGCATATATATATAGCAATGTACGTGAAATTCTCACATTTTAATTTGAAGAGAATGTTCATATCACTCATGTTGAACAATAAAAATGAAGTAGTGCAATTATATTTAATTTGCAGGCATGAGATTATGCAGTAAGGACAAAGTAGTAACACAATAGTACCATTTCATCCTTGGTAGGTGTCTGGAACATGTCACACTGCAGTGAGCAGTAGTAAAAATACTTGAACTTGGGCAAACCTTGTAGTTTCAATGACCTCACACAGGGACAAGGGAACGTAAGCTCCAGATTTGCTTCTCTTGGATCTGCATTATCCTCTGCAACAATAACATGTTGTAGAAGTTGCATGGTTAGAATTCCATGAGGATCTTCATTCCAGACATTCTCCAGTTTTGGCAGCCTCTCTAAAGTCAATTTCTTGAGGGAAAAAGGGAGAGGTCTAGGGAAGGCTGCTGCTCCCAATCCCATAGTTGTCATTTCTCTTTCTTGTGTTATATCAAATATGCTTTTCACAGAACCACAGTTTCGGACTTTTAATTTTTCCAAATTAGTTAAGAAAGGAAGTAAATAGAAGGGTATGACAACATCTGTTAAAAATTGGCATCCGTCCACAGTCAAAGAGTTCAAGTTACTGAAGCACGACTTTGGGATCCGCCGTGAGTCAAGCCATATCACTTGTAGTGGGCTATCTCTGAGACTAAGAGATGATTCAGTACTTGCAGACTCCAAAAGCTGTGCATGCAAAATAGGATATTATTTACAAAAGGCTAATATGTCAGTTTCATAGCTGGCGATTACATTATAACAAATAGATAGATTAGTCATAAATCAGTTACTGTATTAATACTGAATTTAGTTAATAAAAAGACAAAGAAAAAGAGAGGAACTTGATATTAGACATAGAGACGCATGAAATCAGTGGCGGAACTTTTAGAAAAAAAATATTGGAGGAACCAAAATATTTTTTATATAGTATAATTTTTTATTTTTACTTTTGTCTGAAAAATTAAAAATTTCATTTCCATTTTTTTGTGTGAAAAAATGAACCTGAAACATTTAGTTTGTTTGTTTATATACAAAATATTTACTTTCTGCCATTCATGTGCTAAAATACTAAATATGGATAGCTGCACAAAAGGTTAAACAAAAAATATATAAGTAAATAACATGATAATTTATTTTTATCAATGATAAAATTATGGATGATTCGATTAAGAAATATTTTATCATTTACTCTTAGGTGTAATAATGTCATTTTATTTTCACGATATTTTATATTTTAAAAAAAAAAGAAAAAAAATACATTTTATCCTTATTTTTCAGTATGTATAAAAGACATTTTTTTCATCAATTAATATTACTTGTTAGTTTTAATTTTTTATTAAAATATCAGTGAAAATATCATAACTTAAAACCTCTTTCATCCTTTTTCCTTCAAATCCTTCTTTCCAACTACAAAATCAACCTTGTAAGTTATAATAACGTCTCATGTACTTTTATTTTATAGATATATAAATAGTCACAAATTATATGGATAAATTTATTAATTTATTATCACGTTTATATGTTATTTTATATATGTAAAGTCAAATGTAACTTGTTTCATTTCACAAATCAACAAGTTAATTTTTTTTAATTAAGTTTTTAACTCCTCATATTGTTATATTCTAATTTTTCCCCTCAATTTTTTTACAATTTTCAATCTTTCTTTAAAGTTTTAATCCCTCTAAAAATGTGTTCCTTGATCCATTTTTAGTCGTTTTTTTTTCTTAAATATAACATAAACAATAGGATTAATAAAGAGCAAAAATTTCTAAAAGGACTAAAAATGTTAACAAAAATTAATGGATGACAATCAAATATGAATTGAAGTTTATTTATTTTGATTAAAAAGAAAAGTTGTAAGACGAGGGAAAGTTTTCTTTATGACTACGCTGGCTACATGAAGCAGTCACATTCGTATTATTTTAAATTTTATGAATGAATTTTTTTAAAACAAAAATGATTAATAAATTTATATAAATGCTGGTTTTTTGAGCTAACATATTTATATCTTAAGAAATTTAACATACTTGCTGGTTAAGGCTGGGAAAAACAAGGATTTATAATTTCCATTCATGGCAAGTAATTTTTTTTATCTCATGAAAGAAGAAAAGTTTGTTTTTTTAAGGAAAGAAGAAAAGTTAATAAAACTAGGAGAATTTGTAATAAATATAAGTTTAAATATGTATTTGATAAATGAGAATTTGTAATAAATATAAGTTTAAATATGTATTTGATAAATGTAAGTTAATATTTTTTTATTTTTGTCTCTGGTAAGTTTTTTTTTTTAATTTTAGTCGTTGAAAGTTTATGCTTTTTTAATTTTGATCTCCGTAATATGTTTTACTCATTTTTTATTTTATAAGTTTGTATTTTTTAATTTTAATTTCGTGCGGAGGATTATAAATGAATATTTTAAAATATTAAAGAGACTAAAATTTAAAAAAACATTAACGTATTAAAAATGAATGAAATAACCTAAAAAGACTAAAATTAACAAAAATAATAACTTTGAAGAACAAAAATAAAAAAAGGACGAATAAAAAAATACTAACAAGATAAATAAAAATATATTTAAATCATAAATAAATGAATAAGTACCTTGTTGAAACCTTTTTGTATGGTGGCATTCAAGTCTCCTTCCCACTGCCATTTGGCTTCCTCTTTTCCTTCTTCATTAGCACTAACTATGTTTTGTAACTTTGGTGCTCTTGCGCCACCCTCCGTGAATCTTTGCATCAATGGGCATTCTCTCACAATCAATACTTCCAATGACGGGAATTTGAATTCATAGTTCTTGTAACTGCAAAAACTTTTCAGCTTCAGTAGGTACTCAAGTTCTATAGTAATCAATTTGCCAAACACTATTTGCTCTGCTTCTTCATTTCCCTCATTGCTTACTATTTCCTCTAATTTATTACAACGGCTTATCTTCATGGACTTAAGTTGAACCAAGCTTTTTGCCGTTGAGGATGCCATTAAATTCCTTAATCCATTACAATGCACTACTTTCAAATTTGTCAAGTAAGCCAATGATACCGAGGGAGGAGCCAAATTCCTCAATTTGTCACACCCATTTAAGCTCAAAAGCTCTAGTCTCTGTAGAACTGGTTCTCGTTCAAATCCTATATCCTTTATTCCTGACAACGACAAAACCAATTCCTTCAGCTGTAATACGGTTCCCAAACGTGACTCCGACGACTCTTTAAGCAAATGTTTAGCTTCCCACAAGAATAACTTTTCTAGATTTGGCATTCTGTACAGAATTTGACAGAGACGTTCACCATCATTAACATAGTACAAGTTAAGCTCTTTTAAACGGTGCATTGGATGCTTCACAGTGTTGCTCAATAACCACTTCTGTGCTTCGTCAAAGTCAATATCCAAATACTCCAAGTTGGAGAATATCTACAGAAAAAGAAAAATAAAAGAAAAGTAAATAGTAAACCATGAAGAAGGAAGGTACTTTATATATATTAAACCTGATGGAAGCGGCACAAATTAAACCTGGGAAGTGGTTGTCTGTGTCGGTGACCCTTGTCAAATCAAAGACCTCTAGGCTCTTACCGTAAATGAAATGCCAGTAATTTTATTTTATTTGTAATAATAAAAAATTTAATAATATGGTACTTTCTTCGTAATTTAGTATAAAGTCAATACTTTGGCAATATAATTTATATAAACTTTACTTATATATATAAAATACGTATAACTAGGGTTGTTCATTAAAAAATGTATAAAATTATGTCACGCACTCGCGCCTCTTGACGATAACTTATAGACGGCCTTTTGCCTTTCTAATTTTTGGCCTTTGGTCAAACATTCCCTTGAATTCTAAATTCTAAATAAAAGAGGGATTAGGGGACGAGAGACGTTAAATTAATAATCCATATTATATTTAGCAGGGCTATATCTTTTTTAAGTATGCCACACATCTTACAATATCACTCTCCATTTATGTCTCACTATATGACTTACCTTTTCAGCTGACATAACTGCTTCATCTTCTTCATTGCTCCTTTCTCCGGTTCCGAATGTTTTTAGCTTCTTGTTACATTTCCCTACTGACAACTTCTTCAATTTTGGACACTCTATAGGATGTCTCCCCCTGTAGAAATGCTGGATGCTTCGTAGGTCATATAAGGCCATGTAGGTTAGTTCAGGAAACACTAATTGTTCAGTGTTTGTTTCGGATCCATCTTCACAGGCAACAATTTCCACAATTCCATCACACCCTCTGACCGACATGTATTCAAGCTTTGGAACATCTTTGGCCACAGAAGCTGGAAATACATTCCTCAGTCTTTTACAATCATACATCTCTATACTCTGCAGTTTTTTGAAGTTAAGAATTCCTCCCGGATCCCTGCTCCACACCTGCTCCAACATTGGGAGACAGGATACATGAACAACCTGCAAATTTGTGTCTATCCCACCAGATGAATCTACTTGCTGAGAATCTTTGATTTCAAAAATCACTTCCACTGACTCACAATCAGAAACCTTCAAGCTGTTCAAACTCGCAAACCATCCTTCCATGTGACTCGGAAAAATTTTGTCTAGTTTATTGCAAAGACGAATGTTCACAGAAGTGAGACTAGAAAAGGAATCAGCACTCACTTCAGCTTGCCATATGTCTGTTAACTCATCCATTTCGTTGAGGTGGATTTCCTCCAACTTAGGAAAGACGTAGACCTGCACTTTGATGGAAACAAGCCATTATTTGGTAACGAAACTAAACAGAAATGCATAACATTCAGTCAACTATAAAAATTTACTTATTTACACCTATACACACCTTGTCTGCACTATTTCCTTCTGTGCTAAAAATCTTCTCCATCATTTTACACTTGCTTACAAAGAGGCCTTTCAGTTTCCTCAAACTGCTGGCCACGGACAATGAACACAAATATCTCAAATTATCACAACCTTTCACATCTAATTTTATTAAGTTTTGAAAGCAGAAGTTTGACGGGGGCTGGTCGCTCCATATCTTCTGGATCTTGTTCATCGAGATTAAATTCAAGTTCTCTAAGTTTGGTATTTCAACCTGCAAGCACATACACAATTAACATATTTACAACTGAAAAATAATTAGTCACAAACTTATTCAAAAATTTAAAGGAAAAATATGCACCATCATACCAGTTCACCAAAAAGAGGAGGAGCCATCTCACTATGCTCATTCTCTGCAACAGTAATTTGTATCTCATCCCTGTCTGTAGAAGACCCCTCTATGGTATAAAAACTAGTGAATGATGATAATGATTCAAGTGACAAAGACTTCAACTTAAGAAACTCAATCTTATCAGAATTGTCAGGTATTTTAATGATCTCCTCTAAAGAACCACAATGGGAAACACCAATTGTTTCAAGACTCACAAGCAATTTAACCATGCAAAAGGAGAAAAGATTCTTCAATTGGTCACACTTCTCGACCTTGATCGTTTTCAATTTGGTGAATGAGCAATCTGTAAATGGACTAAAGCATATCATCTCTGTACCTGAACTAAAGTATATCATCTCTATCTCTTTTAGTTTGTAGAGGCATAGAGATTTCAACTGGGGAAAAACATCCTGAGGATAAAACAAATCCTTTGAGTTGATGATATATTTGATGCTAGGGTTCTTTACGATGGAAAAGTGTTTCAGATGTGGAAATCCATTCAAATTCAACTCATTAATAACATCTTGAACACCATTCAGCTCTCCCAACAACAAATTTTCAACTGTTTTAAACAACAACTTTATTCCTGTCTGAGAGTGAATATTGTCAGTGTCATCCTTCAGCTCCAATGCCAAAGATTTGAAATTTTCATACTTATTAGGCATTCTGAAATCTCCAGCTGAAAGAGTTTTGAAGTTCCCAATCTCAATCTTGTAATCACTTAAGTTGTCAAAGAACAATTCCTTTGGAAAAAATTCAGCACATGGAATGCTTAAGTCCACCACTTGCAATTGATGCAAATGCTTTAGTTCTGAAATAAATGTATTTTGACTTTGGTTTCTCTCTCCTTCCTCCGACACTTCCATGAAGCACTTTCTTACATACAACTCTTCCAACGAAGTCAACCTTGACATAAGCTGAGGCGGAATCCTCTTGACTACTGAACAATTGCTGATGTCTAGTAATTGTAGTTTATCCAAGTTCTTTAACTCAGCTGGCAAATTTTCAATTCGAGATCCAGAAAAGCTGAGAATTCTTAATTTTTTCAGCTTCCCTATGATGGATAAGTTGTCATCTAAAGTGCATCTCTCCAAACAAAGCAATCTGAGGTCTGATAGGCTTTCAATTGAAGATGGTAAGCTTGAGAGTTGAATACCAGTCAACATTAATACTTTGAGCTTTTTCATTCCTTTAAAAAAACTGTTGGGTATTTTTAAAGATGAATCATCACTGTCAATTTGGAAAAATTTAAGTTGAGGACAATTTATTTCTTCTGGAAGCTCATCAATGATAACACTGTTGCATATAAAAATAGAAGTACACCTCTCGAGTTCAGGCCAATCATCAAGTTTCCCATTTCTCAAAGTAAATGCATTGTGCTCCTTCTGTGCTATAGATAAAGCTGCATCTCGAACCAGATCATGCATATTGAAATGAATACTAGAACTTCCATCCAACACTAAACCTGAGTTTTTCAACTTCTGGATTGATGTAGATATTTTGCCTCGAGCTTCCCCAAGTGAGTAGACCCCTTCAAGTATTCCCAAACCAAAGCAATACTTCACCAAGTCCATAATTAGGGGTTGATGACCCATTTGAGCACAAAGAAAGAAAATGGACTTGAGCTCCTCATTTTCTAGATGGTCATAACTCATTTTTACAGAAATCTCCATAGGATTCTGATCTCCCACCAGGTCTTGATTTTTAAGTTTTTCCCACTCTGAGTCGCTCTTGTCTCTTAATGCCCTTCCAACTGTAATTATTGCCATAGGTAACCCTGAACAGTACTTCTTAACAATTTCTTGTTTAGACTTGGACATTTCACCATGTATTCCAGCCTCCTTCCGAAACAACTTCAGAGCATCTTTTTCATCTAATTCCTCTACACAGAAAGTTAATTTAACTTCCATTTTATCCGTTAATACATTTTGTTTCCTTGAAGTTAGCAAAATTTTGCAACCCTTATAATCACCAAGAGATTTTTCTTTTGTCGGCCCTTTGGGACCCTGTTTATCATCAACATCACCATCAAGTGGAATTCCCAACCTATTCAAGTCTAATCTGTCCCAAAGGTCATCCAAGATTATAAGGGTGTTCTCTTTCTCTTTCTTTAACCTCCTTCGTAGATGATCAGCTCTTACATTCTCACCTTCTCCTTCCAATTTCAATCCCAAAGGGTAAGCAATATCTTCCTGGACTTGTTTTAGATTGGGGTTGTCTGTTATTTCTGAAAAAGCCACCACATTAAACAACTTCTTGTCTCGAGCAATTTTAGCAATTGCTTTGATTAAAGTGCTCTTACCCACCCCACTTCGCCCATACACTCCAATCATTTTCACAGTGGGATCTTCAACAAGTGTTGCCATTATTTGTTCCATTATGGATTTTCTAGAACCAAAATCCATAAGGTCATTATTAGACAAAATGGCATCATTAGATGTTACGTATACCCGATGGGCAATTTCATCAGACTTGGGGCAATCATCGGTTATCTTTTTACCCTCAACTGCCATCTTCTTTGCTAGTCTGCCTAGTCTATGGCAAAAGTAAAGAAATAAATAGTTGGAAAACCGTGTCTTTTTGTGGCCATCATCGTTCCAATACTTCTCCACTTCTGTCTCAAATTTACCCACTTTCCCTAACCATTCTCTAGCCTTACCTTCAATTTCGTGTCCATTTTTGAAAGCTTCCTCACATTGATGATCTACTTTCTCCTTTACAAGTTTAAGCTGCTTTACACACTCGCGTAGTTCATCAAAGTTTCGACTGTAATGGATGTAATCCAGTTGCTTTTTAAGCAGATCCAACAAAGAATTAGTTACTGGCTCTAGTAGTGCGGATGACACAGCGTCCATGCTTTGACCTTGATTTTCTTGTACTAGGTACAATTACATCTCTTCAACAAAATGAAGAGTGGAACCAGATCAGTCAAAAGCTAATGAGGAAAGAATATCATATAGTTGATCAATAAAAAATCAAAGTACATTTACTAAAACCAAATCAAGCAACCATGAGTTAAAAAACAAAAAAAAAAAAAAGATATCAAATTTGAATGTATATTGTATACTTTTGTCTTTAGCAAAGAATTTTTCTTTTATTCTCAGAAGAAAGAAGAATGCTTAGCGTCACACTCAGAAACACATTTCATCCTATTGGTGCACATCTACGAATTTTTAAACTCATTACCTGTGTACCAATTCTGCATGTATAACCTTTTTTTATTGTTGTAATAGGTTTCAGTAATAATTAAGGTACACTAATATTTTAAGATAATTATATTATTTATTATTAATGAACTTTATTTTATATTTTATGTGTTTAAATAGTCAGATATCATAATTAATCTATTAAGGAATAATAAGAATCTTATTATTAGATTAAAGAGATGCAGAAATTTTCACTAATTATATATATTCTCTCCATTTTTTAGCCTACAGAAAACTTCGTTTTCCCACTAATTAGCAATGATTTTCCCCCAAAATGTCTCCATCCCCTTTGTGTGATTTCATTTTGTAGAACATGAATAACTCAAGAAAAGAAAAAAAAAAGCAATTCTTCATCCATAGAAACTCATGGGGGAAGGCAATACAATCTATAGAAACCAAAAAGGACATCCAAGAAATAAAAATCATCACACACCCCACCCCAGAGATCCGCCATCAAATAGCCAAATAGATAGACAAATAAACACTCTTTCACTTTTCAGAGTTCCGCATCGGATCGGGTTGCATTTAGTAAAAGTTATTAATTAATGTCATTGGCAGCTTAGATTTGTGAATTTGGCAAAATGTAGAATGGCAGCAGCTGGATAAGTTAGAGATTGAGCTAGCCCAGCAAGCAAACCTTGAGAATTATAACTAGCTAGCTAAGCGACGCATTCATAGGTTCTCTTCAGAGTTATATGTAATTCACCCCTTTCTATCCATAGACTCCTTCTCCATATCTGTGTGATATGCTTGAATGTTCTGTCATAGACCCTGTTGTTGAAACTGTTCAAAAATTCAGAGCCTTTGTCGGGGGTTGATTCAAGACACTGATGGCAATTGGATTTCTGGTTTTTCAAAGAGGATTGGTAGAGGAACAACCTTTGTGGCTGAATTATGGGAAGTTTTGGAGGGGTTACAATTGCAAATGATTCTAGAACCACTAAACCTACGTTTCAGGCAATATACCATATGACTGGAACACTAATCTAACATTTCAAATGTAACAATAGAAAAAATGTATGTATTATCCATACGAGGATTCTATATAAAAAAACCAATTCGTTTTTCTTTTTCCGAAATTACAAACATTTTTTTTTTTGAAAAAAAAATATTTTAACATAATTAACAACCATACTTAATTAATAAAATTACACTATTAAAAAATTCTAAAGATATACCTTTTTTACAATAAACACATTTAAAACATTTATAAATGAACTTAACTAAGAATATAGATAATCTTCTTCCTCAAATTTAATATAAATATTTTAAAAAATATTAATTTATTGATAAATATATTTTAAAAAGTATTAAGTAAAATATAAAAAAATATTTTTTAAAGAAATTTTTGCAATGCATGGATTTAAAATCTAGTTTATGGTAAATGTTACTTTTTTATTAAAAAAATAGTAAGAGATACTTGAATAAAAGTTTGTGGATTATCGAAACCTCAGCTTCATAATAATCAATGATTATACATATTTTTAACGATTTTATTTAATGCAAAATTATGTTGCTTACCATAATCTTATTTAATATTATCTTTATTTCTTTTACGGAGGTAGTGTACAATTTGATAATCAAAAAAATAATTTTGATAATTTTCATATTAAGTAATAAAACGTTATATAATATACAATTATAATAATTAAATGTTTATTTAGATCATTTTAATTTTAAGTAGTAATGTTAAATTTTCTATCACTACTTATGTTCATTTTCTACATTAGTTACTCTAATATATATTTCATGAGAAATAATAATATATAACGTTAAATAGTATCTCTCCTCTCTCTCTATATATAATAAAGTTCACCTGAAGCTTTCTAATCATTAGATTGATTATTTAACTTTGTAATAGTAGTTCGACGTAATTTAATTTAATGCTACAAGCTAATCACATTTAATAAAAAAATTAAATTGCTAACATAAGTGCTGTTTATATATAATTTTGATGATAAAATGTTAATTTAGACGATTTTGTTTGTTTGTGTGTCTGTCTTTTCTATGATGAATTAAAGGGTTATGATTAAAAAAAAAGATTGAAGCCTCTTTTATCTCAATTTTAGTTTTGATTTTGATATTTTACACTCAAAACACATTTACCATATGTGTGGCATTATATTGTTTGTGTTAGCTAGGCTTGTGTGCTTTAGATTAGTTTTCTTATCTTCTACAAATTTAGGGATAATCATTTATGTTTCTTAATTTGCTTGATCCATAAGTCTCTGATGTAAGTTATGTTTTGCTTAAGGTAATTGATTACAAGTATATGTAATTTATTACAATGTGTTAGAATAAATTCAAAAATTTTTGTTTGTTGAAATTTAGTTAGGTCCCATTTGATAAATTAAAACACGGGACGCAAGTAAACGATAAGGATATTAAGGATCTTACCTTTGTTGTGAGACAAACTAAGAATGAGGAAAGCTCCTGTTCTTCAGCAAGTACTCTATTTTCCCATTTCTTTTCTTCTTTATATTTGCCTCTCTGTATTCTCCTTTATGAATACTTCCCTCGTTTTGAAGCTGCTGCTTTGTAGTTTGAATGAAATGCATTTTGTCAAAGTTTTGTTAAAGAGCTACAAATTAAAGTGTGGCTTAAATTATAATATATTATTTTTTTATAACATTAGTCATGAGAGTTGAAAGATTTGATCGTGCACTTGATCCATAAGTCTCGGATGTAATGTGTTAGAACAAGTTCGAAGACTTTTGTTTGTTGAAATTTAGTTCGGTCCCATTGGATAATCAATTATCACATTATGTAATCAATTAAAATGTGTGTTTTAAGAAAAAAGGAAACTATGTGTATCAATATAATCAATTATCATTATTGATTATATTGTTTCTAAGTTAAGATTGCTCTTTGTCGATTGAGATAATTGGTTATTAATTTGTGATCAATAACCTGTTTTTGAAAATGTAAAACAAGGTTATTTTGATTGAAATAATCTATTGCAAATTTTGATAATATGTTAAATCTATTTTTTTTAGTTAAATATATAAATACTCACTCTTATTCTTTTTCTTGTGTAACTCTTTTACGAATGTTATCTTTCACTTCTATAAAGAGTCAACAAGAGGTTATACATATTTTTCATGAGAGATTAACATGCTTTAAGTATCATGCATCCAAGATCATTGGTTGATCATCATTGTTAGAGCTTTGAAGAGTTTCTTATTCTTTGGACTCAAGGTGTATTCAATTCAATAATCCGTTCATTCAAGATTATTTTTAAATATATTTTGATGATCATAATACAATTACAAAACCAAGACACTAAAAAATAATTTATTTAAATAATAAAAATAATTTATCCAAATGATTTCTAACATATATGTTGATGATCACAATACAATTGTAACACAAGGTCGCTCAAAATGGATAAGTCAGGCTTAAGTATTTTTTTTTCCAACTATACTCTTAGAGAAGGGAACAGTTGTGTTGACTGGTTGGTCAAACACAACGCTCACGAGACACCTCCTACCAGATTTGGCACAATAACTCGATCAAAGTGCATTTACTAAAACCATATCAAGAAACCATGTGTTTAAAATTATAAATGAATGTTAAATTTGAATAAACATAAATAAAGATACCAAGTTTGAATGTATATTTTGGTCCGTAGCAAAGAATTTTGCTTTTGTTCCCCAGAACACCGACAAAATGATGAATTCTAACAAGACGTAACTTGGGAGGCAATTGCTTTTGTTAATAAAGCATATAGTTAAATAATGAAAATATACATCACTACTAATTCAAAAGCTAGGAATATCCTTAAAAAAAGAAAGTTTAATTATTACCAAATTATGTTAAAAGATTTAATTTGATTTCCAAATCTTTAAGATGTTTAATTTAATCCTAAATTATTTTAAAACTGATCAATTTGATTATTTTGGTCCAATTGAGTTGATGTCGTTAAGATAACACATTTCAGCGGCTTTCGATTATGAACAATGATAATTTTTAACCACCATTATATTTATTATTATTTTTAAAAATAAAACGATTATCGTTTCTTCTTCTTCACTTTGGCCACCACAACCACAATGCCATGCCACCCTTTACCTGCAACACCAACTCCATCATCAGAATCTTAAGTCACCCAAACAACATCCACAAGTCCATATCTAACCCACCCAAATAGTAACACTGCACAACCACTACACCGCTACGCCACCACTCGGGCCCCCAACGTCACTGCTCCAACTCCATCATCACCACCTTAACCCACCCACAAGCCAAGATCTAATCCACCTAAACAGCACTTTGTGAAACCCTTTTGAGGATTAATAGAACCGAAAGTGAAGAAGAAGAAGAAAAAAAAGAATGAAAATCATTTTATTTTTTAAAACTAATAATAAATATAGTAGTTGTCACTATTTGTATACAAAAATTGTTTGAATTTGTTATTCTAACGATAACTTAATTGGACGAAAAAGATTATATGGGTCTGTTTTTAAATAATTTGTAAATTAAATTAATTTTTTTTTTAAAATGGAAATCAAATTAAATCTTTTAATATATTTTGGGTATTAAATTGATAATTAAAAAAAATGCTAGGAACAAACATATTGGTATCATGCAAATATATTTATTTACAAGCATTCATTTCAACAATAGATAAATTAAAACACGGGGCGACACTGCGCAATTAACCGATAAGGATATTAAGGATCTTACCTTTGTTGTGAGACAAACTAAGAATGAGGAAATCTCCTGTTCTTTACCAAAGTACTCTATTTTCCCATTTCTTTTCTTCTTTATATTTGCCTGTCCATATTCTCCTTTATGAATACTTCCCTCGTTTTGAAGCTGCTGCTTTGTAGTTTGAATGAAATGCATTTTGTCAAAGTTTTGTTAAAGAGCTACAAATTAAAGTGTGGCTTAAATTATAATATATTACTTTTTGATAACATTAGTCACGAGAGTTGAAAGATTTGACCGTGCACTTTATATATCCATCTTTATGAGTGAAATTTCTTCAAATCTTAAATAAATGAAAAAAAAAGAGCCAATATAAGCTATAAATTAAGAAAGGAAGAAACCTGTCTTCTTGGAATTGGATGACTAGTGAGTTGTGACTTGTCTTTAATTACTTGTCACTATCCCAATGAACTGAAAGTGAGAAAAGAGCAGATTAATTAAGGAAGAAGCAAGCTAAACATGATTGAAGGATATGGATATGGATGGCTTACTACCATTCCGTAGAAAACCAACAAGGAGTAAAGAAGCAAAGATAATACTGAGAGCATGACCAAACAAATGACAAAATATAAGCATTACTGTTTGGAATGTAAAGTGTGGGTTCTAAGGTGGTAGTGGGTGACTGAAGTAAATTCAAGGTTGGTGAGGTGGGTGACTGAACCCCTTTGCATTTACTTGGCTTTGAAACAGTGAATAAATCAGGCAAAACATTAAGGTCTCTGTCATACTCATGCATATCAAATCACTTGCCTCAACAAATAATTTCTTCCCAGTTTGGTCGTCTGTCAAAGTCAAGCAATAACAGCTACGCTGGAGTAACTAAAAAACAAAAAGTAGTCCCCTCTTCCTAATTTTTATAAGTATATTTTTTTTCAATTTCAGTCTATATAAACATAAAATTATGGAGACCAAAATTAATGGAATTAAAATTAAAAGACTTAAATTTATAAAAATTTATAATAAACAAAACATCATACAAGAATAAAAAATAAAAAAAAATAAAAACTTACAGAAATTAAAAATATATTTAAATCTTAAATTTAATTTTGACATGTTTAAATAATCTTTTTTATAAATATTTTTAATAAAAGAAATAAGAAAAAAATCAAATGAACTACATAAGATACAATTTATTTATGCACAAGTAAATTTATAAGAGTTATCTCATTATTTTCTTTAAAACATGATTTTTTAAATGCCGTAATTAAAAGGTTAAATAGTAATTTTTGTTTATGGATAAGTTTTTTTTTCTTATTTTTTCCTTAAAATTTCTATGAATTTTTTTTATCTAAACGAGCTCTGTATAAACGAAGGTTTATTCCCTACTATATCAATTGTCATCTTATCTTCAATGCATCATTAATAAGTGATTATCTGAATATTTTGCTGACAAAATTTATCTATATATTCCGATGAACTACAAATAACATTTTTATAAAATGTAGAGATTAAATAAAAAAATGGGATTTAAAAATAGTTTAATTAGTTTTTAGATAAACATATTTAATTTATATATTTAAAAGGAAATTATTTTAATTAATTATTAATATCATTTTATTGACGACAAAAAAAATCTTATAAAATAGGTAGAAGAAAAGAAAATTTACTTGCATAATGAAGTATGCATGTGTTCTGTAAAAAAATTGTTAAGGAGCTTACAAATTGTGGCTTAAAGTATGATATATGTATTTTAAATAGGATCTACAAATGCACTTTGTTATACCTGATATGTAATTGAGGGAATTAAACATAAAAAACATCTATTAAATAGGTCACGAAGTAAGTTTAATATTATATTTCATTCCAAAATGTTAAGATGTTAATGTATAGGTATTTTATGTTCATTCGATTTGACTCACCCATCATTGTAGGAGTGAAAATTCTTACCATTTTAAACAAATTAAAAATGACCAATATAAGTCATAAATAAACGAACAAACCTTTGGTTCTTCGAATTGGATGGTGCCACCTACCCAACTAATTTATGAAACGCGTTGCCAACTACCCAACTCAAATATGAAACACGTTGTCACCCACCTCAATTATTGTTACCTTATCGTAGCATTATTAAACTAGTACGGCACCCCGTGTGATGTACGGTTGTAAATTTTACTTTCTTTATACAATTATATCTATTATTTATAATTTTATTGAATTAGAAGGAGATAATATAATTTGTCTTTGTATGTGTAAAATAGTAATAAATTTATTTTGGAATGTATAACATAAACTTTTTCATTAACAACAATGGATGAAGATTAACGGATAAATATATTTATTGTGTTTTTATTTTATTTTCAGGAACTAAAATTAAATTTTTCATCTTTTGAAAATAAAATTATCAATATTTTACACATTCATAAACAAAAATAATTATTTATTCTTCTTTAAAATATATTTCTAATTAAGACATAAAAAAGATGAATGAAGGTGTACGACAAAAAATGGTGTCTAAAGAGAAAGTGTCTACTCTTTTTTTTATCATACACCAAACATTACCATATTATTTTGGATAAAAATTTCAATCCATTCATTTGGCTCCTAAATCCTAATACCCTCTTAGAGGAGCTCAATGTGGATTTAAGCCTTCTACTCACAAGGTGAAATATCAATATTTAATTTCCTAATTAAGTGAAAGTTTGAAATGTTATATTAATTATTTGGACAAATAAAAAAAATTAAAATACGGATTGCAAAAAAATATATATATATGTGATTGACTTGTCATACACTTTGATAGTGTGATAAATCATTAGACTACTAATATTTTTACTACATTATTAATTAATGCTTTGACATTTGAGACTAAATGAAAAAAAGTTCATGAACTTTGATCTGTCATAATGTAGATCGCAAGAGATGAAAAGCATAAATCTTAAAAAGTTACATTCTACATTAATAGGCTATATTTTTAAATATTATAAATTTACATGTTGGGATCAACATAAAATAGACAATATGTTTATAAATAAAAAAATACATTAACATCACTTTTAACAATAACCGATTAGAAAAATCGCAGTCTACATTGTTATTTTCATATCTGATATAGAAAATGATCATGTTTTGCATACATGCCATTTTCTTCATTGTTTATGGCTTTTTTTTTATCCGGCATTGGTTATGATATTGACTAATGTAGAAAGTGAGTTTCTACTCCCCTTTTGCATTGGATTATAAAAAAAATTAATATAAAAATGAAAATTTTTAAGTCAGTTTAATAACCAATATAGAATTTGTTTTATATTTTACATTGTCTTATACTATGTTTCTTGGAATCGGTGTAATATATTTTTTAGAATTGATATTAAATATCTTTTCTATAGTGGTGTGTTTAATGAATTTCACTCAACTATAATAGGAAATTAGTTTCTTTTTTGTTTCTTTTATTTTCACACTATTAAAAAATTATTTAAAATTAAATATTTTTATATTATCTCAACAAAATTATGTATACCAATGTTAAATACATTAAAATTTTAATAACTTATATGATTGCTATAAGATCTTGTTGTATTTAAAACAACATTATTTTGTTGTGAAAAATTCATGTTCAATTTTGTATATTTGTAAATTTCTCTTGAAATAATAGCAAATATACATTGTGAGCGAGACATTATTTTACATTCAATATTTATTTATATTTTAAAATATATTATTTGTTAAATTGAATTCATTTACTAAAATACTAAATAGTTTAATACAAAGAATTATTGAATGGAATCAATTTCGTGATCCCAGTTTAAAATGAAAGAAAATTAAGTGACATGAAAACGGCATCCTATAACCCATCTCGTTATTTGCTTCTGTTTTATCTCTGCTTTATATGTTTTCTCCCTCTACCTCTAAATAATTTGTAAGATCACATCCAATATCCCATTTGATAGATTCTGATCCAAAGGAAACCGGCAAGTCCATTTGAGAAGTGAAACAGTGTTCCATTGAATTCAATGTAATCCATGAAAGCATATTCATTTTGCATTGCAAAGCTTTTAAAATTATGGTGAGTTTGGGACGATTTAACTGTTGCATTCATTGGGTACTTCTTTTTTGTTTTTTATTCATATGCATAGATTCATATTGTATACCAATGTAATCCATTTGAGAAGTGCCTGATGATTTTTCATATGCATAGATTCAAGATGAAAATGTCACTGGTTCGGCCTCTCTTTACCAGGCGAGGATTCAGCACAAGCTCCGACAACCTTGTTGCTTCTGTGCTCTTTGAGAGATTGCCACTGGTCATTGATACTTGTGATCTCTTGCTTTTGTTTCCCACAAAATTGATTATATTACTGCTCCATAGTTACATTAGAGAGTTGAAACAAAGGCAAATATGTTAAGTTTGAAGGAAACATGATTGACTTTTGAGAAGCCCAGTTTTAATGAGTTTTGGGTTACTAGTATATATTAAAGGGTTGCAATCAATTACGCGAACAATGTAACAAATCAAATTATTTTTTGATGAGGTGGCAAACTTAGGTTAGTGTAGAACATACAAAATGAACGATTTCCCTGGATATTTGAGAGACCAGATAGCTTTCCCTTCAAATGACAAGATGCTTCAACAAACTAACAGATATTAACAACTGATCAACTCTTTCACTAACAAATATTAACAACTAAAAAATATTAACAGGCATGTATATGAGTGAATATGCAGATAATTGTATTAATTAATTTTGAAGTTGCAGTTTGACATTTTTTTAATCCAATTGAAAAAGCAGCAGAACTTCTTAAAAGAATTTGACTTGTTTGTTTGTTAAGTTGCAATACATAAAGCATGATTAACATGGATCCATATAGTTAATATTAATACCCATGCCACTTAAAACATTTCCGATCTGCCAGTTTTAGTCAGAATAATATAAACTATTAGTTACAAGAAGACATAAAACTAGTACAAAACAGTCCTATGGCAGTCAATATTTAAAACAGAGGCTAGCAAAATTTATTTTTCTGAAGTTTGCATGTCATGACCAAATCGCATGGGAGGCCATGACTGAACTTAACTCAAAAGAATGTTATAAATCCTTGAGTTGTCACAAGACTCGCAACTGACAACTGCCAAAATACAGGTTTGGTCCCTCTTATCAGATTGACTATGTGCCAGCACTGTGAATCACTGATGAAAACTTGCTTCTGTCAAAAGAAAAATGTTATTTGTACAGAAAAGTTATAATTATGTGGAGAATGAATTTCTTTTTAACCGTATAAAATAATGTTGACGTAAAACTTACTCGAAACTGTTGATATTAATACATTAAAGCGTATTCAAGTTTTACTTTTGTATACTATTTATATAGCTAACATTACTCTTGCCGTAAATTAAAAAAATAGTTTTGTTGAAGTTAAACAACCCTTATAATTAACTATATAACCTTGCACTTTGATTAATTAATTAATTAATTAAGGACTGGAACTGTTTTTCCTTATGTCTTGTTCGTACATGGATTTAATTTCTTTGCTCCGAAATTGTAACGGGGCGTTTGGTATAAAAGGTTTTTTTTTAATCAGGAAATCATAAATCTTAAAAATTATGATTAGGATGTGATTAAAAAATATTTGGTTTTTCAGAAATATCTCTAGAAATATTTATACAAGATTTTTGGAAATCAAATATTAATGTGATTTTTTTATTCCAAAAATTTAAATGTTTATCAAATTAAATGATCTAATAAGAGTAATATGAAAATTTTTAATTATATTTATCACCGTAAAATTCTTTTTTAACTTAAAAAGTTAAATTTGTATCTTCTTTTATCGAAATGTTTCGTGAAAAACTCAATTAAAAAATTATCCATGGGAATATTAGATTTCTAGAAATAATTTTTAAAATATACATATCAAATGTAGGAATTTAGGATTCTCTGAAAAACTTTAAAAAAATCTCCTACCAACATCTCCTAATTGTAGTTGTAAATACGATGTTATTATTATGTGCACGTCCAAATTATCACCTCGTTTTTACGGGTAAATTTAATCAAACATGAACTTTAAATTCATACATTGTTAATAGATAAATAGTTATTTTTGTTCTTTAATGTGTAATTTACTGACAAATACATCATTAAAAGATAAAAATACAAAATTTAGACCAAAAAATGTAAAAAGTGCGACAAATATATCATGCTGTTAACTTTCATCCGCCACCGTTAATAAAATAGTCTACGCGGCACGAAGGGACAAATTTGTCACTGAAATGATTGTTAACCTGAATTGCCAACATAAGGGCATATTTATCATAATATTTTTATAACTTTTCGTCTTCTCACCCCGCTGACAAATGCGCATTTGAAAGATGAAAATAAAAAATTTAATCCTTGAAAGTATAAAAAATACGACAAATATATCCAAACGTTAATAATAAATTTGACTAATTATTATTGTTATTATTATTATTAATAATATTATGTGTTTATAATTTATCACTCCTATTCGTTAAGTACTTATAAAATATATTTTTTAAATTTTCTTTTAATATATATATTTTTATTATTTTGATTTTCTTTTCAAACCTTAATCATATCTTTACTGTTAAAATTTATGAAAAAAATTATTCAAATAAGTTCTTTATAAACAAAGTTTCATTTCCTCTTATCTCAATTGTCATATCTTGTAATGATTATCGGATTACAACTCTGAGATGAAATCTTATCTTAAGGACTATACCCATGAATCTAAACTTTAATTTTTGAGTTAAAATATATTATCAAATTTCCTTAAACATGACTCATGATCCACCTAAGTGAGAACTTATGGCCTAATGAGTATCTGATTCTAATTAATGACTTCCACCCCGGTGTTTATTTCAACTTTACTCCCCTCGATTTCCCCAACAATCTATTCATGCTAAGGACGTAAACGAAATAAGTGGGGAAGTAGGTTGATATAATGGGGAACAGAACACAGAAGTGGTCCTCGCTTTTTCTTTTACGGGTGTAAAGATGCTTTCACTTTAACTTTATAAATGAAAGATAGTTTCTCTTTAACTTTATAAATGAATGATCCATCTCTGCATGTCTCAATTGTTATTTTGTCCTCATTGCATTATTAATTGGTGATGAAATATCTAGATTATGAAACACGTTGTCTCCTCCATTAGAAGTAGTTTTTTTCTTCTTCTTTTTAGTTATAAAAAATTACGAATAAAATTGTATACTGAGTGTTTTTTGGGGCAGTCATGTCCTTCTCTATAACCTTTTCTGCTCCTAAATCGAACGCATTTACATACCAGGTTCTGAGAAGGAAAGTTGGTTTTTTTAGGCCAAATGTATTTTCTACTAAAAAGGTAATTAATTATATTCTAATCAAGTATCATAACATTTTTTATTCAAATATTTAACATAATTATATATTTAAAATTTAAATTTGAAACCAGTGAATATAATCATGTAAGTTGATCTAAACTTTTGATAGTGAAGGAAACTTGCATATAGGTCTACATAACTTTTTTTAAAGAAAAAAATGATAGTTTAAAGCTGGCCCACCCCACCTGGTCAGCAATTGCTTTGATTAAAGTTCTCTTATCCAGCCAACCTGGTCCATATGCACTCCAATAATGTTCACAGTGGAATATTCAAGGGCTGCCATTATGGATTTTCTAGAACCAAAAAATCCATAAGGTCAGTATTAGACAAAATAGGCAATTGGAAAACCGTGTCTTTTTGTGGCCATCATCGTTCCTCAAGTAAGGAAATTAACACACTCGTCTACTTCATCAAAGTTTCTCCTGTAACCGATGTAATCCACTTGCTTTCTAAGTAGTGCGGACGACACAGCTGTCTCCATGCTTAATTTGATCTTTATTTTCTTGTATTAGGTACAATTACATCTCTTTTCTCCAACAGATCCGTCAAGAGCTAATGAGAAAAGAATATTAAATAGTTGTTCAATCAAAAATCAAAATACATTTACTATAACCAGATCAAGCAACCATGTGTTAAAAATTACAAAGGCGTCTCAGATTTTAAAAAACATAAAAAAGATAGTTTGAATGCATATTTGTGTCTTTAACAAAGAATTTTTCTTTTATTCCCATAAGAAAGAGGATTGCCAGCGTCACACTCAAACACATCTTAAACACATTCCATCCTATTAATTCACATCTACTAAATTTTTGAATTCATTACCCGTGTATTCATTCTGCATGCATGTATAGCCTTTTTATTGTTGGAATATATTTCAATAATCAATGTAAATTAATATAAATGTCATCAAATTAAATAAATTTGTTACACTATTAAATAGAATAATATAAATTTGAATGAATATATATCAATATTAATCTATTAAAAAATAATAAAAATCTTATTAAGTTAAAAAGATAAAAAGATTCTCACTAATTACATAAACTCTTTATTTTTTCACCCTAAAAAAACTCCTTTTTTCACTAATGAGCACGATATTTTTATGATTTCCCCCAAAATGTCTCATCTCCTTTGTGTGATTTCATTTTGTTGAACATGAATAACGCAAAGCAATTCTTAATCAATAGAAACTCATGGGGGAAAGTAATATAATCTATAGAAAGCAAAAATGGCATCCAAGAAATAAAAATCATCACACCACAACCCACAGATCCATCATCATAGTTTCGCTGTCGTATCGCATTTAGAAAAAGTTCATACATTCTTGTTTATTCCAGATCGAGTTTTGGGTTACTAGTATATATGAAAGGGTTGCAATCAATTACGCGAACAATGTAAAAGTCAAATTATTTTTTGATGAGGTGGCAAACTTAGGTTAGTGTAGAACATACAAAATGAACGAACGATTTCCCTGGATATTTGAGAGACCAGATAGCTTTCCCTTCAAATGACAAGATGCTTAAACAAATTAAACTAACAGATATTAACAACTGATCAACTCTTTCACTAACAAATATTAACAGGCATGTATATGAGTGAATATGCAGATAATTGTATTAATTAATTTTGAAGTAGCAGTTTGACATTTTTTTAATCCAATTGAAAAAGCAGCAGAACTTCTTAAAAGAATTTGACTTGTTTGTTTGTTAAGTTGCAATACATAAAGCATGATTAACATGGATCCGTATAGTTAATATTAATACCCATGCCACTTAAAACATTTCCGATCTGCCAGTTTTAGTCACAATAATACAAACTATTACAAAGGCGTCTCAGATTTAAATAAACAATTGAATACATTTACTATAATATTAACTAAACAATTGAATACATTTACTTGATCTGGTTATAGTTAAATTTGTATCTTCTTTTATCGAAATGTTTCGTGAAAAACTCAATTAAAAAATTATCCATGGAAATATTAGATTTCTAGAAATAATTTTTAAAATATACATATCAAATGTAGGAATTTAGGATTCTCTGAAAAACTTAAAAAAAATCTCCTACCAACATCTCCTAATTGTAGTTGTAAATACGATGTTATTATTATGTGCACGTCCAGATTATCAGCTCGTTTTTACGGGTCAATTTAATCAAAACAGTTCATGTGAACTTTAAATTCATAAATTGTTAATAAATAAATAGTCATTTTTGTCCCTTAATATGTAATTTGTTGATAAATACATTCTTGAAAGATAAAAATACAAAATTTAAACCGGAAAGTGCAAAAAGTGCGACAAATATGTTCTGTCGTTAGCTTTCGTCCGTCATCGTTAATAAAATAGTCTACATGGCACGAATGGACAAATTTGTCACTGAAATGATTGTCAACATGGATTGCCAACATAGGGGCATATTTGTCATAATATTTTTTTGACTTTTCATCTTTTCACCCTATTGACAAATGCGTCCTTAAAAGATGTAAATATAAAATTTAGTCCGTGAAAGTATAAAAAGTATAACAAATATATCCAAACGTTAATAATAGATTTGATTAATTATTATTATTATTATTATTATTATTATTATTATGTGTTTATAATTTACCACTCCTATACGTTAAGTACTTATAAAATATATTTTTTAAATTTTCTTTTAATATATATATTTTTATTATTTTGATTTCCTTTTCAAACGTTAATCATATCTTTGTTGTTAAAAAAAACTTTATCTTATATCTTATAATTTTATCAAATTTCTACTAAATTTCTCACTTTTAATCTTTAAAATTATTCTATATTACAATTTCAACTTAAGTGTCCTCATATTTAGATTGAAAATAACATGTCGAGAGTTTTGAGTAGAAAAAATACAACCGGCTGTGAGACCAAATTATTTATTTATTTTAAAAAAAGAATTTAATCAACTAATTTTTTTTTAAAAAAAATCTCACAAAATTTAAACTAGATAAAGATAAAGTGGAATTATAAGTCTTTTTCCTTAATCGATAAAATATATATATACTTCAAATATGAAAGAATCTCTTGGATAAATCTTATGTGTTTCAATTCAAGACAACACTTATTATACATAATATGAATAAAATGAAAACAATTACTAACAGATAAAGAATCCAAATACAGATGTCAAACTAATACAATAATGATCAAACTAATATAGAGGTCAACTTTAAAATAAAACAAAAAAAAACTAATTCAGAGGTTTATTTTTTGCCTTTGTGACGTAGAGTTGTATCTCTCGCTGATTTAGAGACTATAACGACCTTACATTTCATTTGATATATTCTGCAGAGTGTGTAATAAAGATTAATTATTAATTGAAGAAACAAAAAAATTCAAGAAATAAAAGGCTTTTATTTTTTTAAGTGATTACTCAATTTTTTTATATCATAAAACTAAAGATTTTTTTTTGGAAAATAAGTAGTTATATTGATTAATTAAAAAACTAACAAATAATTTGATAGATGGATAAATAGATAAATAATCAAAGTATAAGAATTCAAATCTTAAACTGTATTTTAGTGTTTTTAATCTTTTTTTCATAGCTTCTTTCCTATACAATTAATTATTAACGTTTGGATATATTTGTCGCACTTCTTATACTTTCGGGGACTAAATTTTGCATTTTTATCTTTCAGAAACATATTTGTCAGTAGAGTGGGAAGATAAAAAGTTAAAAAAAAATATTATGACAAATATGCTCATATGCTGGCAATCCACGTTGACAATCATTTCAGCGACAAATTTGTCCATTCGTGCCATGTAGACTATTTTATTAACAGTAACAGGCGAAAGTTAACGACAAAATATTTTTGTTGCACTTTTTACATTTTCAGGGACTAAGTTTTGTATTTTTATCTTTTAGAGACGCATTTGTCCGTAAATTACACATTGAGGGACAAAAGTGAATATTTATCCTTATTAATATTTGTAGAGATTTGTTAGGTAAATCAAAGAGTATAATAAGTAATTTTTAGTCATATGGTAATGTGTTAGAATATCAACTATTAATTTTTTTTTATCAATAATTAAAATTTATTTTTATCTAGAAGAGCTAAATTCTAGTTGGAGAAAGGGTATTATTTTTTAATTTGGTATCACATCATCAATTTTTTTCTTTTAATAATCTTAACTTTGATCCTCTTATATCATTTTTATATTTATAATATTTTTTATGTTTTTCTTACCACATCGATTATCATTTTTTAAAAAAAATCTTTCTTTTGCTCAATACGTTGTATATATATGTTTAAAATTTATTTTCTCAAGTTTATTGAGTGCAATAGTATACTACTAATAGTTGTAGAAACGGAGAGAAAATTTGTATGCAAGAGGATGATTTTCCTAATATGAATGACATTACAAAGTCACAACATCAAGTTTTTAAAATGAAAATTCGTAAGAGTCAAATGAGCGTGCAAATGGTCAAAGCCAAGTTGGTAAATTTATTTTTTCTCTAGGCACTGGGCCACTTAATTTGTTCATCTCCGTCAACTCTCTTTGTCATCATTCTCCTCTAACCATTTTTTTTGGTGAATCAATCTTCTCTAACTGCAATATTGGAGTCATTGTCTAAATAATTTATAAAAGTTACGTTAGTTAATAATAATAAAATGACGACTATGACAAAGATAACGAAAGATAGAAAATTTTTGAATTTAATTATAAATATGGTAATTAAACTCTTTTCAAAATTTAAATTAATCTTGTCACATAACATACTCGTAAAACTAAATTTCTGACACGGTGTATTATAACAACAATTATAATAATGTTGAATAAAAAGACATACCCTTGCCAGAAAGTTTCCATCCTATCACAATCCATTAGTGACATAATACCCTTCTGAGCTTTGGTAATTCTTTAAGTTTCAAACAATTGAGATGCTGAAATATTTTATCATTCTCATGTGATTCATCCCCTTCCTTAGAGACTATCTCTTCAATTGAATCACACCAACTTATCTCCTTTTTTTTTTTTTTTGAGTTGACCCAAAATTTTGGGTGTTGAGGATGTGAACAAATATAGCAGTGCTGCAATTTTTTACTTCCAAAAATGTCAAATTGGAGAAAGGCACTGTGCATGGTTCCAAATTAGGCAACACTCCACTTTTATGAAAATTCGTAGCATTATTCTTCGAATAATACACCACAACCGATTCATAAATTCTCTCATTCTATTTCATCCCCTTAGCTAAAGATGAGGAACACAAGACTTATACCCAAAAATAAAACAAAACATTGAGAATAGTTGAGTTGGATACCTTCAAACTAAGTCTAAAACATAATCTTTTTACACGCAAATTGTATTTGTTTTAATATGAAATCTCGACTCTTAAAAATATAATCGCCCCCAAATAGAGGGATTTTGATCAATTTGACTTTTGTTTAGAAGAAAGTAAACACTCATTATTTTTGGTACAGTAATTTTGCAAGTATATTCAAGGAAACTAAGATAAACTAAACTAATATAGTAACTTGGATGGATGATACAGAGTGGAGGAAAGAAACTAAACTAACACATTACACATGATCACTAAAGTTTAACCTTCCGCTTACAACTCTGCTCCTTAATAGCCTGTGTGGAAATATTAAAAGTGGTGGTGCAATTCATTTTCACATGTCTCTTAATCAAGTTCAAGATCTTCACCTGCCCAGGAACTCTAGAGAAGCTGCTCATAGTCAACAGCCCCGAACCTAAATCCGTTGCAAAATCCGGGCTAGAAACGACGCGATCCGTGATGACATCAATTGTGACATTCATCCTCAATGTTCTTCTGGCCTTGGCCCTCCCAGGTGGTCCTCTAGCCTCCCCCACCAAGACACCATGGTGGTGTTGACCAGTTGGAGCTTTGTGATCTTGATGGTGTTCATTGTGATCATGGGGCCCTTGACACGAAATATTGTGAAGATTAAAACTACGATTACTATTGCTAGGAGAAGTAAAGAGGCTAGTGGGCAAGCACATCGTTTCATGAGTTTTTTGTGACCTTGTCTTTGAGGGTGTTGAGTTGTGTCATCCTCAATGTTCAAGTGTGGAAATTCCAATGTTTTGACTAACCTTCCCCTGCCTCCCCAATTTTCTATGCTTCACGAGGACTCCTTTCATACTCAAATACTATAAGATTTTTTTATTTTTAATTTTAAGCTCTTTTTTTTTTATCTAGATCACAAATTAAGTTGAAACAACTTTATGCTAACTGATTTATGTAATTAGTAGTTAATTTTATATTAATTAAGATGTTAATTAAGTTTATTTGCTATTATTTTCAAAAAATAGTTTGTATAATTAATATTTCGTTGAACATAATAAAAAAATGAAATAGGTGTCACCGTGTTAGTATTAACAAAAGCATATATTAGGAACTTGGGGTATTTCAACATGATATTTATATATATGATTTTTATATATATGCGCATGCGCAAAACGACCAAAAGAAGGAACACAAATTTTGTAAATTATCAGTTGAGGATAAATTTTAAATTGATAAGCAGAAAGGGTAAGGATATTTTATGACTTCTGAATATATAACTTTATTTTTTTTACTTAAATTGTAAAAAAGTTTACAATTTCTATTTTTTAATTACAATTTTAAAATCATAAATTTAATTTCTTTTAATTTTTATTACAAGTCCTAAATTATTCATTAATTTAAAATTTTAAATTATTTATGATTTTGAAAGTCGTAAGTTTTTTTTTATTAAAATTAATTATAAATGAATTTAAATTAGTTTTCATTTTTAATTTTATTTAATATTTTTCATATTTTTGTATATTTTTTTTATTTAATATTTTCCATACTATATTGTTTTTTATTTAATATTTTCTATATTTTTTAATGTTATTTTATTTAATATATTTTATATATTTTCTTACCCAAGGATTATTTTTTGTTTTGTAAATTAAAAAATGCAAAAGACTTAATTTTAAATAAAAATATTAAAATTTACTACACATATTTGTTTAAAAAAATATTAATAACGAGATGATGTTTCAAAACGAATTCTTTTGAATGTGTACCGAGATCTTTCATTCTATGATAATCACTCGTATGAAGGCTCACTACTAAAATATACTTGATAAGATACACGAATCTATTTCAAATAAACTCAAGAAATATTCACTGTGTAAAATTAAAGAACATAATTGTAATATATTTCTATACAAGTAAGTTGAAGACTAATATTATTTTTACTTTTTTAATTTTATGTTTGTGTTTAATTTATATTGTTTATTTTATATGAATGTATTATGTTATTTTTATGTCTATTGTTAATATTAATATAATATATCAAATAAAATTAACTAATAATAATGTAAGAAATTATTAATTTACTTAATGATAACAATAAAAATTAATTATTTTTTAAAAATAATTTAATATTATGTAATAAATTTTAAGCTAATATTATTTTATAATATTAGTTAAAAAATATTAAAAACATTGACTAAAAATTAAAAATGAAAAATAATTTAAATTTTTAATAAAAAACTTATAACTTTAAAATTATAAATAATTTATAACTTCTAATAATTTTTTACAAAAAATTAAAATATTTATATCTTCAAACTCGTAATTAAAAAAAATAGAATTCATAAATTTTTTATGATTTTAATAGAAAAAAAATCAAAGTCTTAAATTAGTTTACCATTTTGTATTTCGTGAAATATCTTAGGATTTACTCATTTTTTTGGTGTTAATTTAAAATTTACTCCTACTTGTCCCGTTTTGATCGTTTCGCCTACACGCACCAACATGTTGAGGGCTGGAGACTCAATCTATTTCTGATAATCTTAAAAATAAATATCTTTATCTTCTATATTATATTTTACATGCTAAAATACGAGTTGATTAAAATAGTTGAAATTTAACTTGGAACTATGCTTGGTTGGTGATTCCCGCGACCAGAAAAAAGAAAAAAAAAAAACTTTGTTTTTGTATGGCTCTCATTAGTTTGAAGCTTAGATATTTAAACAAACCGTAGGTAACAACTAGCAACTGCCTTGTGTTGTGTTGTGTCGTGGCATTAACTGCCTTGACTTCATTCAAGAGAAGTCACCATAGCTCTTTGATTTTTCCACCGAAACAACAGAAGCTGCAGCACCTTAGAATCTACAGGTTTCGATGCAGTGGAACTAATCCGAATACCCTTGAGTAAGAGAGATCAATTTGATGCATCATGAATGATAGGTTTTATTAATAGAATTATAGATTTGTTTTTATAGGTCATGGGAGTCCTAAACTCTTGAGTAGATTCATAGACTTAATTTGAAATTATCACATTACGTCTTAAGTCAAAACCTTAAATTATGTGATAAGCACAAATTTTAACACAACTCTGCTTCACATTTGAATTCTCAACACGTTTGATTGACAAATCTTTAACTTCATGAAATCTTAAGCCTCAGTGATAAGCACAAATTTTATTGAGATTATAAGTGATTGTCGCTCATTGATGAATACCCTTGAGTAATCTAATTGATCTCCCTCCTTTGTATATAGCATGCAAATTAAGAATATTTTTTTTTAGCAAGTGAAGGTTACATTTTTTCACAAAGATGATAGTAGTGGTCTATTTGGTTGCAGGACTGACCTAAAGAAAATTTTGAGGGATACTTGAACCCATATTTGGTATGTGAGACAGTGAGAAATAAGGGGGAGAACGGTGAATGGAAAGATGAAAATAATTTAAAAAATGATGAGACTTATTGTCACATTTTTTTTTCATCTTTCTATCTCTCTCCTCACTTATTTTCTGTTTCTTTTCAACCAAATAAATTTAATTTTCACTTTTTTTCTCACCTATTTTACTTTTTTTTTTTAATTTCCATTCACTTAATTCTCTCCTCTCTAGCATCTCTATCAAACAGACCCTAAATGAGAAAGTTGTGTATATGACCTTTATGTGAACATATGTGACCTTTTTGCTTCATAAAATTTAATAGCAAATAATTTATTTTGATAATTACTTTATCCTTGGCTGATCCTGATTGGTTGATAAGCTCAATGGTACAGTCCCTCATTTTCTTTTCCGACCATTGTTCTTCAATGCTATGACTTACGAGTGTTTACTAAAGCCCTCCTTATAAAATTTGAACCCTTCTAAGTAACCTTGGCTTCTTGTCTTCTTTTAATCAAAGGGAAAAGCATCCTGATTTCCTTAATCCATATGCATCTTCAAGGTTTGATGACTTGTACTACAATTTGTTGCTAGCTCCCCTGATGCAACTTGGTACAGGCAGAGAGATTATCACTGCTAGTCTTATATCACGTATACAATTATATAATCACTACACTCAACTTATCAGGGGAGGGGGTGTGGAGGATAGGAATTACTACACAGAAAAGGGGCATACTTGAAGTGTACTTCCAGTACCAGAGTATGTTCTTTCATACAGGATAACCTCCAAATTATTGCTTTCCATATAACGACTGGCATAAAATCAAACTAATACCAATTGGTATCTTCTAATTAGTCATTTGGTTAAATTGCAGACGTACGGTTCATGTGGTGAGTATGTTTTTCTCAATCATCAGGAGATCTGACATTAAATGTGTATGAAGAGGATTGTGAATTTGCGGACCCTGCAGGCTCATTTAAAGGGCTTCAGCGACTCAAAAGGAACTGAACTAATTTTGGATCACTTCTGGAGATCTCAAACATGCAGCTTATGAAGTGGGAAGATTTTGAAGCGAAGAAAATTTTGATACAACTTTATTCCTTTCCTAAATTTAGTTTTGCAAGTAATAGTCCTAGTTAAGAGCATTTTGTGGTCATTGCATGTTGTACTCTTTCTACAGAATGCTTATAGTGTTTTAATACATATGGTTCCATGACAGGATAGAGGAATTGGACACTGGCGATTCAACTGTATCTTGTCCTTTCCTTGGAGGCCCATTCTTTCTGGTACATTTCGAGCTTATCAGTGTATATTCCATTAATTGAACCGTGGAAGGCCAAAATTTATTAGCTGGTCTCATATTACTATAAATATTTGTTGTACGTTTTATCTGCATTTCACTGGATCCTTCTGTTTTCTAGTGTTTTCTATACTATTGGTTGCAAGTGCTAATAAACATGGTTCTGTATTCTAATAGAATTAGTTGCAGTTAGTTGTCTTCAGAAAAATGCCCATTTAACAGAGACAAAATAGCATATTTCATACTATATGCAATTCAATCTGACCATGTTGATATGTGCTGCAGCAACTGGATACACAGAATACTACTTTGATGCACAATCTGGAAAAGTATGCAGGTGATAAAAACTGTCAACTGTGAAGGCACATGTTTGATGTTTCTACCTTTCAGTGCTATCATTTTGGCAATGACCTAGCCGTGGATTTGGGTTAAAAGATTATGTGGATAGGTGGTTGAAAGCAGTGCAGTTGAAGCTTGACGGCTTTGAAATATTGGATCCTATATGTAAGCTAATGAAGATCTCGTGCTTCAAATTACTTGGAAGAAGGATCAATTAGGTTATTCCTTTTTTTTTGGATTAATAAGGGTAAACAAACATAAAATATATAACTTACAACACCTTTTTTGGTATTTTTGTCAGTGCAGGAAGCAAGACAGTCAAATAGTCAATATCAATACTTAATGATAGAGTTCATCACCCAATCTTTGTTCTTCATGACCGTTTAATACTTATAATGACACATTACATAATATATATAATAGAACAATGTATTTAATCATCAACTCAGTAGAACCACACATGTAACAAACGCAAAACAAGGCCACCTTGTTAATCTTCATTAAACTCTCTTTGGTTTCCATTTCCTCTTAGGCAATGATGCTGTCTTAGCCTAGACATATTATATAAACAGATATGTCAGTTTTATAATAATAATGAATGTTTTTTTTGTAATTATAGAAGCAGTAAACACTTTCCAGGAAACATTCTCGTGAATCAAAGCTAGATTTAGTATTTTTTTAGCGTTATAAAAATAAAATAAAAATAATTATCATACTTTTTTCAAGAGATTGAATTACTGATAAGGTATATTAATTTTTACAACAACGATCATAATGTTAAACAAAAATAAACACATACCGTTGGCTGAAATTCCTTCCGCATGGTAGAGTTGAGATCATTTTCTAATGGGATAGCATCTGAGAATCTCTGAAATTGAACATCTAACAAGTAACAACTAGTCTGTTTTTACAGTACCTGGACACAGTTTCCTTCCTGTTGCAATGGATTACCGACAATTCTTCCAAGGATGGGAAACTTAAATTCCCTTTGTAGAAGCTTCTGAGATTTGGTAATCCTTTAAGTTTCAAACAATTGAGCTGCTGAAATATTATCTCATCACCATTTGATTCATCCCCCTCCTTAGACATTATCTCTTCAATTGAATTGCAGCTTTTTACCTTCATTGTTTTAAGCTGAGTCAAACTTATGGCTGTTGGGGATGTGAACAAATATAGCATGTTCTTGCAACTATCTACTTCCAAATATGACAAATTGGAGAAAGACACACTGCATGCTACCAAATTTATTGAACTAAAACAGATGAATGCTTCCAAGGTTTCTAGATTTCTGAGAAAGGGCACAATCCAAGAATTCTCTGAACCATTGGAAGCCAGCTCTCCAAGGGACTCCAAAGGTAATACTTTCAGCTCTGGAAAGTGGAAAGTCTCCTTGAAGGAACCACGAAGGATCACAAGCTTCTCTAAATTGGGTACCCGTTGCAGAAATACATTGGACTCAATATGAAAGAACAAAACCCAACATATTTTACTAATGAGTGCGATGAAATATAAGTGTGAGGTGAAATTCTATATTGGATAGAAATGAAAAAATTGAATATCATATTAGAAAAAAACGTATAAACTTGAACCTTAAAGTTTTGAATTGAAGTGTGGTATTAGATTCACTTATATGATTGTGATTGCTCTTGAATCATTAGTGTAAATCTTTTCGATGTTTATTTCCCTTAATTTCATAACTGCCAATATACCCTAATTGGGTATGATGCATCAGCTCATATGATTTAGACCAAAGAATACTTTCTGTTTACTACACATTAACTTGCATTTGCAGACAGAAATGGACCAAAAGGAATAATCAGCAAAGTTAGGATATCTATATTATAGTTGGATGGGATTACATAGTAGGCATTACCTTTACAGTTACTAACATCCCTTACTTTTTGAAGATGGGATATCTATTATAGTTGGTGGATATGCCATTATTTGTCTGGCTTGCAAGAGATGATACGGCAATGGAATCGGGGGCATTATTTGCTTGGTAGTTGTTGCTGTTTCTGTGGTTTGACTTCGGTCACCAGCAATTCAAGGTAAATTTATAATTATTAACAAAAAGTAATTATTTTTATATACATTTGTTATTATTCTTAATTTATTCTTGTATTACTTTAAAAAACACCCCCAATTATAAGTAATTATTATTTAATAACTTTTTAAACGGATAATTATTACACCTATATCTAACTAAAAAAACAATTAAGACACAAGACACAATTTTCAAATAATAATAATAATAATAATAATACCTTCCCGTAGTGCATTTTCCATATGAGAGGGATTTAGTTTCTCTAGTTAGTTACTTATGAATATAATGTGATGCTTAAAATTTGTTCAGGATGGCTTATGCATTCTCTAGAGATGGGGCCGTGCCATTGTCATCATTTATATAAAAATCATAACAGTTATATAATAATCATAAATATATCTTTTATATTATTATGTTTTACTAGTAATCTTAACAGTTAATTTACTAATTAAATATTTATAATTTAATAAATCAATTAACAATATCATTATCATGTAAAAAAAATTAATTTTTTAATTTTTAATTAATTTTTCAATTTTGATCAAAATAATTTATCAATTATTTTGATCAAAATTTAATTACTATAGAAAATAGATAAATTAAAATTAACACACTTAAATATTATCATAGCATATATCCTATTTTTTCTTCACTTTATTTTTAGTTACAAGGAATTTATATTAATTAGTTTTTTCCTTCCACATTTTTTTTATTCCCGAAATAAGACAATATGACATCTCAACCCACGTAGATTAAATGATAAAGAGTTATTATGGTTTAATCCCAATAATTTCAAATCCGAAAAATTTAACTATGACTACTACAAAGTTTGGTTGAATTAAATATTTTGTTTTCCTTTAAAATATTACTAATTCTATTTTATTTAAAAAAATCATTCATTTTTAACTTTTATATTTTAACATGCAGAGACGTGTGCTTTAATTTTTTAATGAAAAGGCTAAAATTATATCACTTTTAAGATGCAAAGTTGTATTCTATTGTATTGTTGGAATATGTGAAACCTAGAGTGTTAAACTACTTAAGATTTGATTTAGAACAAATTGATAGATTTGTATTCTATTGTATTATTGGCCTTGGGTAAAGCTAACAATTTTAGATGTTAATGGTAGGAGATGGGCAAAGTGGTAAACACCCACTACAGTCAAACTTATGTTGAAGTCATTTTTTTAAGAATTATGTTGAAGAATTTGAAGATTGAAATATAGGTAAAATGAATGGTAAACAAACCGAACATGTATTATTTTATTTTCCATGGTCGTTTATGACTTATAATCACACACATTACATAATAAATATAACAGAACAGTGTATTTCACCACTAACTTGGTAAACCACACATACAATTCGTTTTTTATTCACACACAAACAAATATAATAAAACCGGGCCACTTTGTGTTTTTTTTTTATTTCGGTAGGCACTGGGCAACTTAATTTGTTGATCTCCTCTCTAACCATTTTCTTTTTGGTGAATCAATCTCCTTTAATGCAATATTGGAGTCATTGCCTAAGCAATTCATAAAAAATATGTTAGTTAATAATAATAATGACGACAATGACAAAGCCGACCAGAAAATTTTAGAATTTAATTATAAATTAAACACGGTAATTAAACTCTTTTCAAGATTTAAATTTTTGACACAGTGTATATGATAAAAACAATTATAATAATGTTGAATAAAAAAATAAAGACATACCCTTGCCAGAAATGCCTATCGGTTTTGAATGGCAGAGTTCAGATCAGTTTCCAATGGGATATCATCCCCATTAATATTCACTTCTAACAGCTTGTCTGTTTTGACTGTACCTGCACACAAACTTTCCATCCTCTCGCAATCCCTTACTGTGAATTCCTCCAAGGACGGGAAACTTAAACTCCCTTTGTAGAACCTTCTCAGCTTTCCTAAATATTTAAGTTTCAAACAATTGAGCTGCTGAAATATTATCTCATTCTCATCTGATTCATCCCCTTCCTCTGTTGAAGACACTATCTCTTCAATTGAACCACAGTTACTTATCTTCATTGTTTTGAGTTGACCCAAACTTCTTGCTGTTGAGGATGTGAACAAATATAGCAGGCTGTTGCAATATTGTACTTGCAAATATGTCAGATTGGAGAAATACACTGTGCATGGTACCAGATTTATTGAACTCAAACAACTGATTACTTCCAATGTTTCTAGATTTCTGAGAAAGGGCACAATCCCAGAGTTCTCTGACCCAATGGAAACAAGCTCTGGAAGGGAGTCCGAGCATATCACTTTCAGCTGTGAAACCAATCCATCCTCATCCACATTAAGGCTATCAAAGCAGAAAATCTCTTTGAAGGAACCATCACGCACCTCAAGCTTCTCTATATTGGGCACCCGTTGTAGAAATACATCGGATTCAATATGAAAGAACAGAGCAAGCACTTTTAACTCGTTTAAGTGGTTTCCCTGGAATTCTCCACTCAAAATCATGTTGAGTTCATGTTGACCGAGTGTCAGGTGCTCTATGTTGGGTGTAAGCTACGAAGAGAAACCAACAATGAAGAAAAAGCAGGTTAGGGCAGTTATAGATCCAGCTCTTTTTATATAATTGAAATAATGAACTTTCATGCTAAAATAAGTCTAATAATTAATGACAAATTAACCAATTCAATTAAATAGGTGCAAACAAGTCAATTTAAAAGAAATCAGTTTACTTAAAAACCAAAAAAGAAAAAAAGACGAACTAGGCTAGCTATTTATAAGGTGGAAAAGGATACCATAAAGAGAATAAGGTGGAGAAAGGATATTCACACCGTATGTCGAGTTTAATATTTTAAGACCGGAAAAGTGATAAATGAGATTATTAGTACGGTTGTAGAAGAAAATAATGAGAATAAGGATCGTACCTCAAATGCTGTTACACATCATGAATGCAACATGTTCCATTATAAATTCATCATGATCAATATTGAATCGTAGCTGTAGCCGTATTATCTGACTTATGTAGATAAATAAAAAATAGAAAAATGGAAGCCAATATGCGTAGAAGATGGATAGAAGACTCAACATAGCATATATAACTGTATAAGGGAAAGGTTCACAACTTTTTAATTTTAACAGGATGGCAATTTGTTCATATATATAGAAGTAGTAAAGAGCACTAATGATGGCAATTTAGTTCATATATATAGAAGTAGTAATGATACCTTTTGAATAGAGACTTGATTTAGAGTATGTGGTTCTAGATGTGTAAATGGCTTCAACATGTCATACTTTAACTTTGGCAGATCACACAGCGCCGATGACTTGACTTGGGGGAACGTAAGCTCAACATTTGAATTCCAAACATTCTCCAGATTTGGCAGCCGCTCTAAAATCAAATTCTCCAGGGCAAAAGGGAGTGGTTCCATAGTTATCACATCAAATATGATTTTCACAAAATCACAGTTTCGAACTTTCAATGTTTTCAAATTAGGTAATAAAGGAAGTAAAGAGAAGGGTAAGACCGCATCTGATAAAAAATGGCAGCCGTCCACAATGAAGGTGTGTAAGTAAGTGAAGCAGAAGTGTGGGGGGATATGCAGTGAGTGAAGCCTAAGCCATATCTCTTGTAGCGGGCTATCTTTGAGGTCAATATATGGTACACTACGTGCAGAGTGCCATAACTGCAAACGTAAAAGAATAAAAAAAAAAGTAGTATTAATCTGTAGGAAGAAATGCATCCCCAATCGCACCAAATAACTAATGTGCTCTCAATTTTTAAAGTGTAATTATTTTTAAAATAATAAATTAAAAAAAGTAACAAATTTCCGTTAATCGGTGGATGCTCTCTAATCAAAATCTGCCTTCAAAATTATTAAATAATTTGTAAAGGAAAAAAAATCAACTCCTCCTTGAGTTGATTTCTGGATAAAAAAAGTTACAGTTTTCAACTAGTTGATTCTAGTACATTCATTCTAAATTTATCATGAAATACACAATGAAAGTATTTTTCAGAATATTTTTTATATGTCTTTGTTGCACTCATAAAATAGTTTCTAGATATTAGTATCAGAAAGAGTAGATTATTTTTCAAAATTCAAAATTAATCATTCGACAAAACATACGCATGATCAAAATAGTGGATCGAGTATTTTTTTTTATCTTACTTAGAAAAATTAAAAAAAAAAATTAACATATTTATTGGTCTCAACTGCGAGTTATTTATAAGAAAATCGCACAAATTCAATAACCCTTCCTTATAAAAAAAATTCATATATGCAATGAGTACTAATAAATACAACACAATTAATCTCCGTCAAACTATAAAATCTAGATGCTCTCAAACATATTTTTCTCTCCAACACAATATATACCATTAGATTGAACTTGCAGTCACGTCATACAATTAAGTTGACAAACAAAATTATTTGACTCATATTAATCTCTTACCTTATACTAAAAAAAGAATCTCTTAATTTTTTAGTAAGTTAAACTCATTAATATTTAAATAATTATTTTTTATGTGCCTTACTTATAATACTTAAATAACAAAAAGCTAAAGAAAATTAAAAAAAATGAACAACTAACATTTTAACTACCTAATCTAGATTTTAAATATAATTAGTATCTTAATCCTAGAAGATATTTTTTTTATATAGTTAAAATTGCTAAAAGATAAATATTTTGAATATGTATATAAGAGTGGATTATAAAAGATTGATAGTTTCTTTTATTTAATAGGATTAATATAAATAAAATTAAATGATTTACTAATAAAATAAAAATTAAATAATTTTCAAATCATTTTTACAATGACTTGAAAGAGTTTGGATTCATTTTATATTATTAGTATATATATATATATATATATATATAAGTTAAGTAGCATTGATAAAGTACATAGAAAATAAATTAAATTATTTAAATATTACGAGTTTAACGTAAAAAATTAATATTAGCCAAATTGGATTGGCACATAAATGTTGTTTCTGTGAGTTTTTTGGTTTTCCGAAAAAATTGGACGACACTGAGAATCCAAGATAAATTGGATGAGGCCAAAGTTAATTTGAAGATGAATCTAATTAACCTAACGCTGTATATTTTGCATTATAACAACAACATACACCAATATCAATCATATTTAATCAAAATAATTGAAAACATACCTTTTCCCTAAATGCCTCCCGCATGGTAGAGTTCAGGTCATTTTCCAATTTGATAGGATCTGAGTGCCTCCAAGAATAACTCTTCTCAAGTTGAACTTGAACCAACTTGTCTGCTTTTAGGGTACCTGGACATAATGTTTCCATCCACTCGCAACGGATTACTGACAATTCCTCCAATGATGGGAAACTTAATAAACTTCCTTTATAGAAGCTTCTCAGCTTTTCTAACCCTTCAAGTTTCAAACAATTGAGCTGCGGAAATATTATTTCATTCTCATGTGATTCATTCCCCTCCTTAGAGACTACCTCTTCAATTGAACCACACCATTTTATCTCCATTCTTTTGAGTCGAGTCAAACTTCTTGCTGTTGAGGATGTGAACAAGTCTTTTAAACTAGAACAACCTATTACTTCCAAGGTTTCTAGATTTCCCAGTGAGGGCTGAATCCAAGAGTTCTCTAACCCAATGGAAACAAGCTCTGGAAGGGAGTCCAAGCATAAGACTTTGAGCTGTAATAGGAGTCCAGCCTCATCCACATTAAGACTATCAAAGCAGAAAATCTCCTTGAAGGAACCATCACACACCACAAGCTTCTCTATATTGGGCGCCAGTTGTAGAATTTCATATGGAAATACATTCGACCCATTACGAAAGCACAGAGTAAGAACTTGTAACTTGTGTAAGAAGTTTCTCTGAAATTCTCCACGCTTGATCATCTCCAGTCCTTTTTCACCGAGTGACAGGCACTGTAAGTTGGATGTAGGCTACCAAGAGAAACCGATAACCAAGCAAAAGCAGGTTAGGGAGGTTTTAAAAGAGATGAACCTGCAGGCTAGCTAGCTATTAATAAGGTGGAAGGGAGTTTGATACGGTATGTGCCTAAACAAATTTATTTATTTGTAGTTTAAAATTTTAGATGGAAAAGGTGATAAAGGAGACCTTAAGGGAGATAGTAGTGGTTCCAACGGAGAAGAAAATGATGAAAAATTCGATCCTTTAGATGGTAGGGAGATTGTTTATAAAGATTTGAAAACCATCCATACATGATATTTGATAAAGTAAAATGGCGTGTGTAAGATTCTATATAATTGTCTGTATTAATAAGAATAAAGCTCAAACCCAAAATGTCATTGTTGTATCATGAATGCAACATGTACCCTTAAGTGTATTCTTTTACTTATTTATGTAAAACATGAAAAATGGGAATTAATAGGTATAGAAGATAGAACACGGCATATATATATATATATATATATATATATATATATATATATATATATATATATATATATATATATATATATATATATATATATATATATAGCAATGTACGTGAAATTCTCACATTTTAATTTTAAGAGAATGTTCATATCACTCATGTTGAACAATAAAAATGAAGTAGTGCAATTATATTTAATTTGCAGGCATGAGATTATGCAGTAAGGACAAAGTAGTAACACAATAGTACCATTTCATCCTCGGTAGGTGTCTGGAACATGTCACACTGCAGTGAGTAGTAGTAAAAATACTTGAACTTGGGCAAACCTTGCAGGTTCAATGACCTCACACAGGGACACGGGAACGTAAGCTCCAGATTTGCTTGTCTTGGATCTGCATTATCCTCTGCAACAATAACATGTTGTAGAAGTTGCATGGTTAGAATTCCATGAGGATCTTCATTCCAGACATTCTCCAGTTTTGGCAGCCTCTCTAAAGTCAATTTCTTGAGGGAAAAAGGGAGAGGTCTAGGGAAGGCTGCTGCTCCCAATCCCATAGCTGTTTTCACGTCAAATATGCTTTTCACAGAACCACAGTTTCGGACTTGTAATTTTTCCAAATTAGTTAAGAAAGGAAGTAAATAGAAGGGTATGACAACATCTGTTAAAAATTGGCATCCGTCCACTGTCAAAGAGTTCAAGTTACTGAAGCACGACGTTGGGATCCGCCGTGAGTCAAGCCATATCACTTGTAGTGGGCTATCTCTGAGACTAAGAGATGATTCAGTACTTGCAGACTCCAAAAGCTGTGCATGCAAAATAGGATATTATTTACAAAAGGCTAATATGTCAGTTTCATAGCTCACGATTACATTATAACAAATAGATAGATTAGTCATAAATCAGTTACTGTATTAATACTGAATTTAGTTAATAAAAAGACAAAGAAAAAGAGAGGAACTTATATTAGACATAGAGACTTATGAAATCAGTGGCGGAACTTTGAGAAAAAAAATATTGGAGGAACCAAAATATTTTGCATAGAGACTTAATAAAAAATATTTTGGTTCCTCCAATATTTTTTATATAGTATAATTTTTTTTACTTTTGTCTGAAAAATTAAAAATTTCATTTCCATTTTTTTGTGTGAAAAAATGAACCTGAAACATTTAGTTTGTTTGTTTATATACAAAATATTTGTGTGAGGATCCAGGGAAAAAAATATATGGATTTTTTAATGAACTTAAAGAAAATAATTATATTTTTCTCTCTCGAAATTATAACAATTTGTAAAAAAAAATCATAGAAAAATCTGAATAAAAATTCAAACAAACATGGGTTTAACAAATGAAAAAAATAGCTCTATATTATAAAAAATATTATTAATTAATAAAGAAAGCTATTTATAATATAAACTATAAGATCATAGATTTATTTTATTATTTTTAGATAAACCATAAGTAAAAATGTAAAATTATATATATATATATATATATATTTATTTGTTGGAATTAAATATATATGTTAAAGATGTAATCTATCATATTATTAATTTTGATTAAAAAAATTATTATTTATTTATTATTAAATTATTAACTTGATAGATCTGAGTTAAAATTAAACACATGTTATATGATACAAATTATAATAATAATAATAATCAATTCTTTTATAATTTTAATCTAATTTATTTTTAATAACATTATTATGAAATAAGATAATAATAATGGAGATAGATTAATGTATCCATAATAGTCTTTATTGAAAAATAATAATTAATCTTATTTATTAAATTATATATATAAATAATTCACATGTGAATGACATCATTATATTAATTCAAGTGAGAATGCTTAGTTGTTAACATCATTTTAAACTTTCAATAAAAAATTCTTAATAATAAATATAATAACTTTTTTACTTTGAGATTATCATATTAATTAAAAAATATTTATTATATTTTAATGAAAAACACCTAATATCTTAAAACTCACTAGTCAAATGGATAATAAATATAAATAAATTTTTAGATAATAAAAAATAAATCCATCGACACTTGGTATCTTGATATAAGATGAAGAAGCCAACGCCAAAGAATGATGGGACTGAGTTGTGTGGCAGACAGATATTAATATGGAGGAAGCAATTATGTCCGTTGTTTATTATAAAATTACATTCCAAGTTTCATCATCAATCATCAAGGGACCATTAAAACACCTTCCTTCCATAAGAGAGAAACAAAACTAAGATAATTGGCCTAAGAAAACTTGACGGCATCCTTGTTTCTAACTTAATTTAAATATTTTTAAAAGAAAACATCAATTATTTAAAATAATAATACATCCTAACATAAATTATTTTTCATAAACTTAAAATGTAATTTATATGTTAAAAATTATATATTAGAAAATTTAATTATAATATAATTTATATACTTAAAATATTTATTTATTATAAATTACAAATTCTTGTTGTATAAATAAATATTTACTTTCTGACATTCATGTGCTAAAATACTAAATATGGATAACTGCACAAAAGGTTAAACAAAAAATATATAAGTAAATAACATGATAATTTATTTTTATCAATGATGAAATTATTGATTCGTTTAAGAAATATTTTATATTTACTCTTAGGTGTAATAATGTCATTTTATTTTCACGATATTTTATATTTTAACAAAAAAAGAAAAAAAATACATTTTATCCTTATTTTTCAATATGTATAAAAGATATTTTTTTCATCAATTAATATTAGTTGTTAGTTTTTTTATTAAAATATTAGTGAAAGTATCGTAACTTAAAATCTCTTTCATGCTTTTTCCTTCAAATCCTTCTTCCCAACTACAAAATCAACCTTGTAAGTTATAATAACTTCTCATATGACTTTTATTTTATAGATATATAAATAGTCACAAATTATATGAATAGATTTGTTAACTTATTATCACGTTTATATGTTATTTTATATATGTAAAGTCAAATGCAACTTGTTCCATTTCACAAATCAACAAGTTAATTTTTTTTAATTAAGTTTTTAACTCCTCATATTTTTATATTCTAATTTTTCCCCTCAATTTTTTTTTTTTACAATTTTCAATCTTTCTTTAAAGTTTTAATCCCTCTAAAAATGTGTTTGTCAATCCATTTTTAGTCGTTTTTTTCTTAAATATAACATAAACAATAAGATTAATAATGAGCAAAATTTTCTAGAAGAACTGAAAATGTTAACAAAAAATTAATGGATGACAATCAAATATGAATTGAAGTTTATTTATATTGATTAAAAAGAAAAGTTGTAAGATGAGGGAAAGTTTTATTTATGACTACGCTGGATACATGAAGCAGTCAAATTCGTATTATTTTAAATTTTATGAATGAATTTTTTTTAAACAAAAATGATTAATAAATTTATATAAATGCTGGTTTTTTGAGCTAACATATTTATATCTTAAGAAATTTAACAAACTTGCTGGTTAAGACTTTTTATGGCAAAAACAAGGATTTATAATTTCCATTCATGGCAAGTAATTTTTTTTATCTCATGAAAGAAGAAAAGTTTGTTTTTTTAAGGAAAGAAAAAAAGTTAATAAAACTAGTAGAATTTGTAATAAATATAAGTTTAAATATGTATTTGATAAATGTAAGTTAATATTTTTTTATTTTTGTCTCTGGTAAGTTTTTTAATTTTTAATTTTATTCCTCGGAAGTTTATGCTTTTTTAATTTTGATCTCCGTAATATGTTTTACTCATTTTTTATTTTATAAGTTTGTATTTTTTTAATTTTAATTTCGCACGGAGGATTATAAAGGAATATTTTAAAATATTAAAGAGACTAAAATTAAAAAAAACATTAACGTATTAAAAATGAATGAAATATCTTAAAAAGATTAAAATTAACAAAACTAATAAAAGAACAAAAATAAAAAAGGACGAATAAAAAAAATACTAACAAGATAAATAAAAATATATTTAAATCATAAATAAATGAATAAGTACCTTGTTGAAACCTTCTTGTACGGTGGCATTCAAGTCTCCTTCCTGCCATTTGGCTTCCTCTTTTCCTTCTTCTTTAGCAGTAACTTTGTTTTGTAACTTTGGTGCTCTTGCGTCACCCTCCGTGAATGTATGCATCAATGGGCATTCTCTCACAATCAATACTTCCAATGACGGGAACTTGAAATCACAGTTCTTGTAACTGCAAAAACTTTTCAGCTTTTTGAGCCTCTCAAGTTCTATAGTAATCAATTTGCCAAACACTATTTGCTCTGCTTCTTCATTTCCCTTATTGGTTACTATTTCCTCTAATCGATAACATCCGCTTATCTTCATGGACTTAAGTTGAACCAAGCTTTTTGCCGTTGAGGATGCCATTAAATTCCTTAATCCATTACAATCCTCTACTTTTAAATTTGTCAAGTAAGCCAATGATACCCAGGGAGGAGCCAAATTCCTCAATTTGTTGCAAATTACTATGCTCAAAAGCTCTAGTCTCTGTAGAACTGGTTCTCGTTCAAATCCTATATCCTTTGTCTCCGAATACCACAAATCCAATTCCTTCAGCTGTAATACGGTTCCCAAACGTGACTCCGACGACTCTTTAAGCAAATGTTCAGCCTCCCTCAAGTATAACTTTTCTAGATTTGGCATTCTGTACAGAATTTGACAGAGACGTTCACCATCATTAACTTCGCTTAACCAAAGCTCTTTTAAACGGTGCATTCGATGCTTCACAGTGTTGCTCAATAACCACTTCTGTGCTTCGTCAAAGTGAATATCCAAAAACTCCAAGTTGGGGAATATCTACAGAAAAATAAAACAAAAGTAAATAGTAAACTATGAAGAAGGAATTATCAAACATTGGTTACTCTGGTTACTCTGGGGTCCCATCAAGACTAAAAAATGCTCTTAAATTATAATAATTATCAAACATTCCCTTCAATTCTAAATTCTAAATAAAATTTTAAGGCACAATGAGGAATTTGGATTTAGAGGGATTAGGGGACGAGAGACGTTAAATTAATAATCCATATTATATTTAGCAGGGCTATATCTTTTTTAAGTATGCCACACATCTTACAATATCACTCTCCATTTATGTCTCACTATATGACTTACCTTTTCAGCTGACATAACTGCTTCATCTTCTTCATTGCTCCTTTCTCCGGTTCCGAATGTTTTTAGCTTCTTGTTACATTTCCCTACTGACAACTTCTTCAATTTTGGACACTCTATAGGATGTCTCCCCCTGTAGAAATGCTGGATGCTTCGTAGGTCATATAAGGCCATGTAGGTTAGTTCAGGAAACACTAATTGTTCAGTGTTTGTTTCGGATCCATCTTCACAGGCAACAATTTCCACAATTCCATCACACCCGCTGACCGACATGTATTCAAGCTTTGGAACATCTTTGGCCACAGAAGCTGGAAATACATTCCTCAGTCTTTTACAATTTTCCATCTCTATACTCTGCAGTTTTTTGAAGTTAAGAATTCCTCCTGGATCCCTGCTCCACACTTGCTCCAACATTGGGAGTCCCCATACATCAACAACCTGCAAATTTGTGTCTATCCCACCAGATGCATCTACTTGCTGAGAATCTTTGATTTCAAAAATCACTTCCACTGACTCACAATCAGAAACCTTCAAGCTGTTCAAACTCGCAAACCATCCTTCCATGTGACTCGGAAAAATTTTGTCTAGTTTATTGCAACTACGAATGTACACAGAAGTGAGACTAGAAAAGGAATCAGCACTCACTTCAGCTTGCCATATGTCAAACCATTATTTGGTAATCAAACATGCACTTCAGCACTCACTTCAGCACTTAACTTAGGCATGCAGTCGAGGTGGATTTCCTCCAACTTAGGAAAGACGCAGACCTGCACTTTGATGAAAACAAACCATTATTTGGTAATCAAACTAAACAGAAATGCATAACATTCAGTCAACTATAAAAATTTACTTATTTACACCTATACACACCTTGTCTGCGCTATTTCCTTCTTCTGTGCTAAAAATCTTCTCCATTATTTGACATTTTCTTACAAAGAGGACTTTCAGTTTCCTCAAGCTGCTGGCCACGGACAATGAACACAAATATCTCAAATTATGACAATCATTCACAGCTAATTTTATTAAGTTTTGAAAGCAGAAGTTTGACGGGGGCTGGTCGCTCCATATCTTCTGGATCTTGTTCATTGAGATTAAACTCAAGTTCTCTAAGTTTGGTATTTCAACCTGCAAGCACATACACAATTAACATATTTACAACTGAAAAATAATTAGTCACAAACTAATTAAAAAATTTAAAGGAAAAATATGCACTATCATACCAGTTCACCAAAAAGAGGAGGAGTCATAACAGTAATTTGTATCTGATCCCTGTTTGTAGAAGACCCCTCTACTGTGGTATAAAAACTAGTGAATGATGATAATGATTCAAGTGACAAAGACATCAACTTAAGAAACTCAATCTTATTAGAATTGTCAGGTATTTTAATGATCTCCTCTAAAGAACCACAATCGGAAACACCAATTGTTTCAAGACTCACAAGCAATTTAACCATGCAAAAGGAGAAAAGATTCTTCAATTGGTCACACTTCTCGACCTTGATCGTTTTTAATTTGGTGAACGAGCAATCTGTAAATGGACTAAAGCATATCATCTCTGTACCTGAACTAAAGTATATCATCTCTATCTCTTTTAGTTCGTAGAGACATAGAGATTCCAACTTGGGAAAAACATCCTGAGGATAAAACAAATCCTTTGAGTTGATGATATATTTGATGCTAGGGTTGTTTACGATGGAAAAGTGTTTCAGATGTGGAAATCCATTCAAATTCAACTCATTAATAACATCTTGAACACCATTCAGCTCTCCCAACAACAAATTTTCAACTGTTTCAAACAACAACTTTATTCCTGTCTGAGAGTGAATATTGTCAGTGTCATCCTTCAGCTCCAATGCCAAAGATTTGAAATTTTCATACTTATTAGGCATTCTGAAATCTCCAGCTGAAAGAGTTTTGAAGTTCCCAATCTCAATCTTGTAATCACTTAAGTTGTCAAAGAACAATTCCTTTGCAAAAAATTCAGCACATGGAATGCTTAAGTCCACCACTTGCAATTGATGCAAATGCTTTAGTTCAGAAATAAATGAATTTTGACTTTGGTTTCTCTCTCCTTCCTCCGACACTTCCATGAAACACTTTCTTACATACAGCTCTTCCAACGAAGTCAACCTTGATATAAGATTAGGTGGAATCATGGTGACTATTGAACAATTGCTGATGTCTAGTAATTGTAGTTTATCCAAGTCCTTCAACTCAGCTGGCAAATTTTCAATTCGAGATCCAGAAAAGCTGAGAATTCTTAATTTTTTCAGCTTCCCTATGATGGATAAGTTGTCATCTAAAGTGCATCGCTCCAAACAAAGCAATCTGAGGTCTGATAGGCACTTAATTGAAGATGGTAAGCTTGATAGATGAAAGCCAGTCAATATTAACACTCTGAGTTTTTTCATTCTCTTAAAAAAACTCTCAGGTATTTTTAAAGATGGATCATCATTGTCAATTTGGAAAAATTTAAGTTGAGGACAGTTCATAACATTAGGAAGCTCATCAATGATATCACTATTGCATATAGAAATAGAAGTGCACCTCTTGAGTTCAGGCCAATCATTAAGTTTCCCATTTCTCAAAGTAAATACATTTTGCTCGTTCTGTGCTATAGATAAAGCAGCATCTCGAACCAGATCGTGCACATTGAAATGAATACTAGAACTTCCATCCAACACCAAACCTGAGTCTTTCAGCTTTTTGATTGATGTAGATATTCTGTCCCGAGCTTCCCCAAGCCAGTAAACCCCTTCAAGTATTCCCAAACCAAAGCAATACTTCACCAAGTCCATAATTAGGGGTTGATGACCCATTTGAGCACAAAGAAAGAAAATGGACTTGAGCTCCTCATTTTCTAGATGGTCATAACTCATTTTTACAGAAATCTCCATCGGATTCTGAACTCCCACCAGGTCTTGGTTTTTAAGTTTTTCCCACTCTGAGTCGCTCTTGTCTCTTAATGCCCTTCCAACTGTAACTATTGCCATAGGTAACCCAGCACAATACTTCTTAACAATTTCTTGTTTAGACTTGGACATTTCACCATGTATTCCAGCCTCCTTCCGAAACAACTTCAGAGCATCTTTTTCATCTAATTCCTCTACACAGAAAGTTAATTTAACTTCCATTTTATCCGTTAATACATTTTGTTTCCTTGAAGTTAGCAAAATTTTGCAACCCTTATAATCACCAAGAGATTTTTCTTTTGTCGGCCCTTGGGGACCCTGATTATCACTATTTGTCTTCTTGCTTAAATCATTATCATCAACATCACCATCAAGTGGAATTCCCAACCTATTCAAGTCTAATCTGTCCCAAAGGTCATCCAAGATTATAAGGGTGTTCTCTTTCTCTTTCTTTAACCTCCTTCGTAGATTATCAGCTCTTACATTCTCACCTTCTCCTTCCAATTTCAATCCCAAAGGGTAAGCAATATCTTCCTGGACTTGTTTTAGATTGGGGTTGTCTGTTATTTCTGAAAAAGCCACCACATTAAACAACTTCTTGTCTCGAGCAATTTTAGCAATTGCTTTGATTAAAGTGCTCTTACCCACCCCACTTCGTCCATACACTCCAATCATTTTCACAGTGGGATCTTCAACAAGTGTTGCCATTATTTGTTCCATTATGGATTTTCTAGAACCAAAATCCATAAGGTCATTATTAGACAAAATGGCATCATTAGATGTTACGTATACCCGATAGGCAATTTCATCAGACTTGGGGCAATCATCGGTTATCTTTTTACCCTCAACTGCCATCTTCTTTGCTAGTCTGCCTAGTCTATGCCTAAAGTAAGGAAATAAATAGTTGGAAAACCGTGTCTTTTTGTGGCCATCATCGTTCCAATACTTCTCCACTTCTGTCTCAAATTTACCCACTTTCCCTAACCATTCTCTAACCTTACCTTCAATTTCGTGTCCATTTTTGACAGCTTCCTCACATTGATGATCTACTATCTCCTTTTTATGTTTAAGCTGCTTAACACACTCGTCTAGTTCATCAAAGTTTCGCCTGTAACGGATGTAATCCACTTGCTTTTTAAGCAGATCCAACACAGAATTAGTTACTGGCTCTAGTAGTGCGGATGACACAGCGTCCATGCTTTGACCTTGATTTTCTTGTACTAGGTACAATTACATCTCTGCAACAAAATGAAGAGTGGAAACAGATCAGTCAAAAGCTAATGAGGAAAGAATATCATATAGTTGATCAATCAAAAATCAAAGTACATTTACTAAAACCAAATCAAGCAACCATGTGTTAAAAAACATAAAAAAGATATCAAGTTTGAATGTATATTGTATATTTTTGTCTTTAGCAAATAATTTTTCTTTTATTCCCAGAAGAAAGAAGAATGCTTAGCGTCACACTCAGACATATCTGAAAAACATTTCATCCTATTGGTGCACATCTACTGAATTTTTAAACTCATTACCTGTGTACCAATTCTGCATGTATAGCCTTTTTTATTGTTGAAATAGGTTTTAATACCTGTACTAATATTTTAAGATAATTATTTTATTATTTATTTATTATTAATAAATTTTATTTTATAGTTTTTGTGATCTAATTAAGTGAGTTTGTTAGATTATTAAATAAAATTATATGTGTTTAAAAGACAGATATCATAATTAATCTATTAAGGAATAATAAATCTTATTATTAGACTAAAGAAATGTAGAGATTTTCACTAATTATACATACTATCTCCATTTTTCCAGCCTACATAAAACTTCATTTTCCGACTAATTAGCAATGATTTTCCCCCAAAACGTCTCCATCCCCTTAGTGTGATTTCATTTTGTAGAACATGAATAACTCAAGAAAAAAAAATGAAAGTCTATTGAAACTCATGGGGGAAGGTAATATAATCTATAGAAATCAACATCCAAGAAATAAAAATCATCACACCCCACCCCACAGATCCGCCATCAAATAACCACATAGATAGACAAATAAACACTCTTTCACTTTTCATAGTTCCGCATCGGATCGCGTTGCATTTAGTAAAAGTTCTTGGATTCTTGTTTGTTCCAGAAAGTACGAAGAGGAATACAATGAACGATTATGTGTTTGACAACAAGTGTGCCCAAGTTTAGGTTCCTTCTATCACAACTTTGCGAAGAAGAAGGAGAGGCTTCTCTCCATGAAGGATGGTTACTTCCAAAGTCTGATGAGGGGGACCGCTTGTCACGGAGGTGATGTTGCTCTTACGGCATTATCTCCGGTTGTCAACGCGTGGAACTATGGAAGACTGCAAAGTGCATGGCAGCGAAGGCGTGTGAGATGGGTTGTTTTGATCTAAGGAAGATCATAGTCTCCTCCAAAATGGCACTTGCTATCATTCTCCTTTTGATTTTGATTTTTCTTAGAAAGATATTTGAGCACATTATTCGACACTTCTGTTTGGGCTACTCTCATTGTTGTTGTTGTTTTGGAAGAGGTAGAGGGCATTTTGGAGTGATGCTTGAGAGGGAGGAGGGTTTGTAAGAGTAACATTCCTAATTTATGAACATTGGTGATAAATAGTAAAGAGGCATCTTTTATGATTAACTTCTATATTTAATGGATTAAAATATATCTTAGGCCTTACTAATAATAGATACCTTAGCTTATATTAGGAATGGATGAAAATATGATAACATGACCTGGATTGGGAGCTATGAAGCTTAGATATGTGATACAAGGAATGTACCATACGACACATGTTCGGCATGGATAGGAGGATATGATACTTTTTTTTTAAATTAAGAATACAATACGTCCTGAATATGTTAATAAAAATTTATAAAAAATGTATATATGAATGTTAAAAAAAAAAGCCAGGTGTTAAAATGCAATTATGAAAATGATATTGAGAGTTGTTAAAACTTAAAACACCCCAGCTATCCAAATTATGTTTTAACAAGCACAGTTGGTGGAAAGATTATGTTCAATAAAAGCATGGTTTGTGCATTCATTGTGTGGAGAGAGACCAACTGGCCCACTTGTCAGAAAAATAAACTACCCGGAAGAACGTCCAGAAGTCTCAGAAAGCAGTTTTCATGCTTAGAGAAGGGCAAATGTTGTGTCATGTTTTTGTTTATATTTTGAGAAAAGGAAAAAGTTAGTGTTTTATTTATTTTAAAAATCCTAACTAAAGTTTAAACAATAATACTATTAAAATATTCGAAGTCGTATCCAATTATTTTGAATGGTATCGAAGTTGTATCTTAGTTAAGTCCTACAATTTTTTTTTTTAAAAATAAATCAGATACTTCTCCGATATATTTCGAACATATCAGAGACATATATATGAGTGTCCAACACGGATGTTTTTTCCTTTTTTGAGTATCAAGGCTTTAAAGATGGGGGATCCAAAGCTGATGTCAAGGTGTTTCTGGAGGTGAGTATTTCCTCCTTGTCCATCTCTATTCTGTTGGAGCTTGAGTGCTTCACTGCACTTCACACACACACGAAGATGAAGAGAGAGAGAGAGAGTTTGTTACAACTGAATAACAGAAAAATTGAATCAGTGTGCTCCCATTTATTCATTACTTATATACTCAATACATGTGTCACTCATGTATGAGTCTGCAATAGGGAAAGTCAAAAAATACAATTGGAGGAAATGCAAAGTAGCTTATACACCTTTATTTAACATATTCCTTTAATTTTATGTGTTGTCTTTCCATTTTCCCCTTTTTCTAACCCTAGAGTTATAACTAGCTAGCTAAGCGACGCATTCATAGGTTCTCTTCATAGTTATATGTAATTCACCCCTTTCTATCCATAGACTCCTTTCTGATTTTTCAAAGAGGATTTGTAGAGGAACAACCTTTGTGGCTGAATTATGGGGAGTTTTGGAGGAGGGGTGTGAATATAGGGAGAGAATGTTTCTTGAAAACAATATTATTCAATATATTTTATAAATTCTAATTAATAATTGTACGGTTGGTTAACCGTTATGCATATTTTATTATTATTAATATTAAAGTTTAAAAAACTAATATAATCCTACTAATTGCAAAAAATAAATATGGCTTGCATACTCTTAATATAGGTGAAAAAAATCCTCTTTTCTACCTATAAAGACAACGGTAATAATTTTAATCATAAATAATCCTTATAAAGTTTGTAACATATATAGTAATCCTTCTTATATTAATAACTTTAAATAATAAATGTTAATTGTTTGTTTAAAATTGAGTTTATTAACATTCTCCAAAAAGGATACTGTTAATAATTTTCTAAATACCAAAATCATTAAAAGAACGCTCAATAACTTAACGGACATGGTATGAAATATTTGAAATAGAGAAAGAAATATCATTCGGAAAATATTTTTAAAGAAATTACAGATGGTTCTAAAATCACTAAACCTACGTTTCAGGCAATAGTACCACATGACTCGAACACTAATCTAACATTTCAAATGTAACAATGTATGTATTATTCATACGAGAATTCTATATAAGAAAACCAACTCGTTTTTCTTTTTCTAAGATTACAAACATTTTGTTTTTGAAAAAATAAATAAATAAACATTTTAACATAATTAACAACCATATTTAATTAATAAAATTACACTATTCAACAATTCTAAAAATATTTTTTTTGCAATAAACACATTCAAAACATTTATAAATGAACTTAATTAAGAATATAGATAATCTTCTTCCTCAAATTTAATATAAATATTTTAAAAATAATAATTTTATTGATAAATATATATTTTAAGAAGTATTAAGTAAAATATAAAAAAAATTAAAGAAATTTTTGCAATGCATGGATTTAAAATCTAGTTGATGGTAAATGATAATTTTTTATTAAAAAAAATACATAGTAAGAGATACTTGAATAAAAGTTTGTCAATCGAAACCTTAGCTTCATAATAATCAATGATTATATATATTGTTAAAAAAATTATTTAATGCAAAAGTATGTTGCTTACGATAATTTTATTTAATATTATCTTTATTTCTTTTAATAGTATAACTTGTTTCTTATAAATAAGAATAAAGGCAGAATATAATTTGATAATTAAAAAAATAATTTTGATAATTTTCATATTAAGTAATAAAACTATATATAATATGCAATTATAATAATTAAATGTTTATTTAGATAATTTTGATTTTAAGTAGTAATGTTAAATGTTTTATCACTACTTATGCTCATTTTCTCATTAGTTACTCTAATATATATTTCATGAGAAATAATAACTTTTTATAATAATATATAACATTAAATATTATCTCTCCTCTCTACATATATAATAAATTTCACCTGAAATTTTCTAATCATTAGATTGATTATTTAACCTTGTAATAGTAGTCGGATGTAATTTAATTATTTAATGCTCCTAGCTAATTACATTTAATAAAAAAATTGCCAACATTAATTCTATTTATATATAATTTCGATGATAAAATGTTAATTTAGAAAATTTTCATATTAATTTTTAATTATATTTATTATGTACTTTTAAAATTAATAATTAAGGATAAAAATTAAAATAAAAGTTATTACATATATACGTGAGTATACTCTATTTTTTAATTCAATCTTATTTAAATCATAAATATTATGATAAGTGTAAATTGAAGACTCTTTAACCAAGCGATTGAACATAAATGATCAATATGTTAAAGTTAAGTTGAATTATTTGGATAGTATCTAAATTCCGTCCTTAGTCAACCCAATTGGTTAAGCTTTACTTATCTTCCAACCAAACCTTAGATTAATCAATGTCTCTTTTTTCTGATGAATTAAAGGGTTAAGATAAAATAGACTAAAAATTCTTTTATCTCAATTTTAGTTTTGATTTTGATATTTTATACACCGAAACACGTTTAACAGGTGTGTGGCATTATATTCTTTGTGTTAGTTAGGCTTGTGTGCTTTAGATAAGTTTTCTTATATTTTACACGTTTAGGAATACTCATTTATATTTTTTAAGTTGTTTGATCCATAAGTCTCTCAAGCAAGTTATGTTCTGCATAAGATAATTGATTACAAGTTTATGTAATCTATTACAATGTGTTATAACAAGTTCAAAGACTTTTGTTGAAATTTATCTAGGTTTCTTTGGATAATCAATTATCACATTATCTAATCGATTAAAATGTTTGTTTCGAGAAAAAAGGGACTCTGTGTATCAATATAATCAATTATCTTTTCTTGTAGTCCATTATATTGCTTCGAAAAACTTAAGTAACTTTAGAAGTTGAAAATTACCAAATGTTGTAATTGATTACATTATTTTTTTAAGTTAAGGTTGGTCTTTGTTGATTGAGATAATTGATTTTCAATTTGTGATCAATAACCTCGTTTTTGGAAATGTAGAAAAAGGTTTTTGATCAAAATAATCAATTACAAGTTTTGATAATCTGTTAAATCTATTTTTTTTTATTTTTGTTAAATATATAAATACTCACTCTTGTTCTTTTTCTTGTGACTCTTTTATGAATGTTATCTTTCCCTTTTGTAAAGAGTCAACAAGAGATTATGCATTTTTTTCATGAGAGATTAACATGCTTAAGTATCATGCATTCAAGATCATGGGTTTTTCTTATCCTGTGAACTCAAGGTGTATTCAATCCAATAATTCTTTCATATGTTGTAATCTAATCTTGGATAGGATTTCCAATGTTAATTTGATAGGATTTCAACTCTTAGGATTTTTCTTTGTAGGGTTCAAGAAAAAAGTTTAAGTATAGAGATTTGTGTGTGTATAGTATTTGTATGATACAAATTCTATAATTATTGAAGATCTAGTATGAGCTAGATCAACTGGATGTAGGTTCTTTGGAGAACTTAATTAGGTAAACTTTATTTTTGATTCTTTCTTTTTTAATTCTTAGTTTTGTGATAAATCTTATTATTGGAATTGATATTTTTTTATCCAAACTATTATTTTTTGAATCAATTGTTTTTCATGCTAATGAACATTGTTTGAAAAGTTTTTTTTGTGAAAAACTTGATTTAAAGGGGTTATGAATTTAATTTCAGATTAACAAAGACTTGATAAATTTTAAAGAAAATCTATTCAATCCCATCTAGATTCCTTGTCTGAAACATTCCTTGTCTGAAACACCGGTAGATGTTATAATAATAATAATAATATTTATTTTAATAATAATAATAACATATTTATTTTAATATATAATAATAATAATATATATATTTTCATTCCAATAATTATTTTTCAAATAAAAATATATTAGTCTTTATTTTCGTTGACAAAATAGTTTTATTTTATTAAAATTCTAAATATTTTATAGATGTATAAATGTATAATAATAATAATAATGAATATATATTAATATTTATTCTTAATTTTGAAAATTAATTTGATCAATATACCTAGTTTAATGTAAATATTATATAAATATAAAAAATTATATAATTTAATCAAATGTGTGCATGACACATCTAAAATTTAGTAACTAAAGTATACATTACTACTAAGTGAAAAGCAAAAGCTAGGAACAGAGAGATTGGTAGCAAGTAAATATATTCATTCCAGCAATGGATCAACTAAAACACAGCAAGTAAAATTGTAAGGGGTATTAAGGATCTAACCTTTGGTGTGAGACAAACTAAGAATGAGGAAAACTCCTATTCTTCACCGCCAACTACTCCAATTTTCCATTTCTTTTCTTCTTTATATGCGCTTCTCTGTTATCTCCCCCTTACATTTGCTTTCCCTTTCTGAATATTCCTCTGGTTTCGAAGCTGCTGCCTTGTAAAGCTTATATTCGACAATTGAATAAAATGCAGTTTGTCAAAGTTTGGTTAAAGAGCTACAAATTGTGGCTTAAATTATAATATATTAATTTTTGGTAACATTCTAGTAGTTGTAAAGTCACGAGAGTTGAAAGAACTGAACATGCACAATATATATATATCCATCTTTATGAGTGAAATTTCTTAAAATATTAAATAAATGAAAAAAGAACCAATCTAGATTGATATAAGCTATATTGGCTCGTTTTTTCATTTATTTCTTAAAATCTTAAATAAAGAAAGGAACAAACCTCTATTCTTGGAATTGGATGACCGTGAGTTGTGTTGACACTATTCCAAATCGTAAGAAATGAACTGAATGTGGTGAGCAGAGCAAATGTTTATTAAGGAAGAAAGATAAAATATGTTGGCAAGCTAAACATGATTTAAGGATATGGATATGGATGGCGTACTACAAGTCCGAATAAAACAAAGATCAAGTAAAAAAGCAAGAAAATACTGAGAGCATGACGAAAGAAACCAGAAAACATACTCGATCAGAAATGATCCTCCCTGTTTAAGTTATCTTAAGTTTATCTTTACACCATGTTTGAATAATTTATTTCATAATTTTTTTATAGTATAAAAATAATTTGTAAAAATTCATATTAACTTATTTAAAACATGATTTTTTAAATTATGTAAAAGCTAATTTTAACTTAAAAATATTTTTTTATTTTTCTTATTTTATTCTCTTAAAAATCTTTATGAAAAAATTTATTCAAACGAGCTCTTTATAAATAAAGGTTCATTTCCTCTTATCTCAATTGTCATCTTATCTTCGTGGCATTATTAATTATAATAATTATCGAATTATAAGTATGAGATAAAATCTTATCTTGAGAATCATGAGGAGAAATCCATAAATCTAAACCTTAATTTTTGAGTTAAAATATGTTATCAAGTTTCTTTAAGCATGACTCATGATCCACCTAAGTGAGAACTTATGGACTAATGAATATCTGATTCTAATTAATGACTTCCACCCCGGTGTTTACTTCAACTTTACTCCCCTGGATTTCTCCAACAATCTATTCATGCTAAGGACGTAAACGAAATAAGTGGGGAAGTAGGTTGATATAATGGGGAACAGAACACAGAAGTGGTCCTCGCTTTCACTTTAACTTTATAAATGAAAGATATTTTCTCTTTAACTTTATAAATGAATGATCCATCTCTGCATGTCTCAATTGTTATTTTGTCCTCATTGCATTATTAATTGGTGATGAAATATCTAGATTATGAAACACGTTGTCTCCTCCAGTAGAAGGCAGAGAAGTAGTTTTTTTCTTCTTCTTTTTAGTTATCAAAAATTACAAATAAAATTGTATACTGAGTGTTTTTTGGGGCTGTCATGTCCTTCTCTATGACCTTTTCTGCTCCTAAATCGAACGCATTTACATACCAGGTTCTGAGAAGGAAAGTTGGTTTTTTTAGGTCAAATGTATTTTCTACTAAAAAGGTAATTAATTATATTCTAATCAAGTATCATAAAATTTTTTATTCAAATATTTAACATAATTATATATTTAAAATTTGAATTTGAAACTAGTGAATATAATCTTATATAAGTTGATCTAAACTTTTGATAGTGAAGGAAACTTGCATATAGGTCTACATAAGTTTTTTAAAGAAAAAATGATAGTTTAAACCTGGCCCACCCCACCTGGTCAGCAATTGCTTTGATTAAAGTTCTCTTATCCAGCCAACCTGGTCCATATGCACTCCAATAATGTTCACAGTGGAATATTCAAGGGCTGCCATTATGCTTTCCATTATGGATTTTCTAGAACCAAAAAATCCATAAGGTCAGTGTTATAGACAAAATAGATTTCTGCAGACTTGGGGCCATCTTCTTTGCTAGTCTGCCTAGTCTATGCTTAAAGTAAGGAAATAAACAATTGGAAAACCGTGTCTTTTTGTGGCCATCATCGTTCCTAAAGTAAGGAAATTAACACACTCGTCTACTTCATCAAAGTTTCTCCTGTAACCGATGTAATCCACTTGCTTTCTAAGTAGTGCGGACGACACAGCTGTCTCCATGCTTAATTTGATCTTGATTTTCTTGTATTAGGTACAATTACATCTCTTTTCTCCAACAGATCCGTCAAGAGCTAAACCAAGCTTTACTAGGTTTGAGTTCGACTTGAGTTGAATACGTAAAGTTTGAGCTTGGTTCATTATCTGTCATAGGTTTTTTTTTAAGGCTCGGCTCGGCTTACATAAAAGTCTGGCTTGACCCACGAACCTATTTAAAAGTTTGCTTAAAGAAGTCTTTGATTAATTAATTATTTTAAAACCTAGTGAAATACTAACTAAAAAAAACTTATAAAATTTCGTATAAGTAATGTACAAATCCAAAAATAATTGATAAACAAAATCATATTGAATTCAAGTCGTTAAAGCACAAAGTATATCAAAAGAAAATAAAAAGAACATAATATTAAAAAATGTATGGATTAGAGATGATTTACACTAATATAGTCAAACAAAAATTATTATTAGTTAAATTAATAATTTTTAATCCAATTTTTGAATATATAAATATATTAAATATTTTTTTAAAAAATATATCTACAATAATTTCATCTTTGTCTACTCAAGTCATATTTTATATACTATTGATCGAGGGCGTACCCGAATCAGATAAACATTAAAAATCCAGTATCTAGGAAGTGATCCTAGGTCGTCTCCCAACGAACAATGATCAACCAAACGTTCACAATAGATAGTAACAAAACAGTAACGAATTGAGGGTTGTTTGTTTTTGTAAATTAAACAGCAAGCAGATTTGAATTAGAAAATAACAGACTTAAAACATGTTTCCCCTTAATTCACAAGCAAGTTTCTTATACTAGGTTACGAGAATTTATCCTTAATCAGTTCAACCACTTAATCCAACCCTAAATTAAATTACTAAGCGAAAATTAAGATAAGGCTGTCATTATGTGATTAAACAACACATACACCAATTAATCATGAACAAAATTGATCATTAAGCATGAATGTAAATTAAGCGCAGAGACAATTAATCAAGTACTAAGCATGAATGTAAATTAAGCGCAGAGACAATTAATCAAGTACTAAGCATGAATGTAAATTAAGCGCAGAGACAATTAATCAAGTACTAAGCATGCATGAATTAATAACAACAAATACAAAGTAATTGGTGAAGAGGAAAGCTGATCAGTATTCAATAGTAATAACAAAACCTCAAAGAGAACTGTGCTTGATCCTCAAGAGAAAACAAACAATGCTGGAGACTTAGCCTTCCATTAATAAGTAGAAACGAAACTATAGATTGAAGCCGAAACGAAATTGCAGAAAATGAATTTTATTCTACGTGAAAAGTGTGCATGAACATTAATAAAAATTGGAATTCTAAAATCCTAGAATTATTCTCCTCTCCGAAAAAAAACTCCCTAAACTAAAACCTTGGTGCTGTTATATAAGTCTTCATCCCCAAAGCTCACAAATCTATTTTAAGTCCAATCCCATAAACGAAATAAAATAAAATCTAGATAAAATAAGATAAGATTGGATGAAATAAAATCTGGACGAAATAAAACCTAGATGGAATAAAATCTTGATAAAATAAAATCTAGATAGAATAAAATCTGGATAAGATAAGATTTGATAAAATAAAGTTGTTATTATTATTATTATTATTATTATTATTATTATTATTATTAGTTAAACAAGCCGGCTTGTCAAGTTTAACAAGTTTTTTTTTATAGTTTGAGCTTGACCTTTTTATCTAAACAGGCTTTTTAAAAAGCTTGAGCTTGACCTTACATATGCAGAGTCAAAGACCCTCAACAAGCTGTTCGACTCATTTTCACCCCTACTGTTAGGTAAAAAAAAGCCTAAATTGGAATACGGTTGTAGGTCTAATAACCTATATATTATACAACATATAGTTAAATAATGAAAATATACATCACTATTAATTCAAAAGTTTGGAGCATCCTTAAAAAAACTTAATTATCAATTTGGTTCCTAAATTATTTTTTAAAAGGTATAATTTGGTTCCAAATTTTTTAAAAATTCACTTTAGTCACAAATTATTTTAAAATAGACAAAACAGACCAATCTGCTCTTTTCCGTCTAATTAGGTTGGCATCCTTAAGATAAAAAATTTCAACTGATTTTGTTTATGAATAGTGACGATATTTAATCATTTCTTCTTCTTCCGTCACTATATTTATTATTATATAAAAAAATAAAAGGATTCTCATTTTTTCTTCTTCTTCACTCGGCACTTTGGGTTAACCCACCCAAACCTCACGCACTCAAAAGTTGACCACTGTGGCGTGGCACCACCACTTTGCTTTGGGAAATCCTTCCGAGGATGAAACCAAGCACAGAACCAAAAGTGAAGAAGAAAAAGAAATGAAATTTGTTTTATTTTTTAAACTAATAATAAATATAGTAATTGCCACTGTTCATAAATAAAAGCCGCTGAAATTTGAAATCAAATTAAACCTTTTAATATAATTTGAAGACCAAATTGATAACTAAGAAACAAAAAGCTAGCCTGCAAATATATTTATTTATGAGCATTCATTTCTGAATATTCCCCTCGTTTTGAAGCTGCTGCCTCGTAAAGCTTATTATTGGACATTTGAATGAAATGAATTAATTTTGTCAAAATTTTGTTAAAGAGCTACAAATTAAATTGGGGCTTAAATTATAATATATTATTTTTTTGGTAAAATTAGCCATGAGAGTTGAAAGATCTAAACGAGAACTTTATATATCCATCTTTATGAGTGAAATTTCTTCAAATCTTGAATAAATGAACAAAAGAAGTAGCCAATATAATAAGCTATAAAGAAAGGAACAAACCTCTATTCTTGGAATTGGATGACCGTGAGTTGTGATTTGTCTTTACTTGTCACTATTCCAAATCCTAAGCAATAAACTGAATGTGAGAAAAAAAGAGCAGATTTAGGAAGAAAGCAGAAATATGTTGGCAAGCTAAACATGATTTAAGCATATGGATGGCGTACTACTAGTCCGAAGAAAACCAAGATCAAGTTAAAGAGCAAGAGAATACTGAGAGCATGACGAAAGAAACCAGAAAACATACTCGATCAGAAATGATCCTCCCTGTTTGAGTGTTTGGAATGTAAAAATATCTTAAGGTTCATTCCCTCTTATCTCAATTGTCATCTTATCTTCATTGCATTATTAATTGTGGCGATTATCTATATATTCATGATGGGCCACAAATAACATTTTTATAAAAAGTACAGGGATTAAATAAACAAATTGATGCCCCAGCTAAGGACGTAAACGAAATAAGTGGGGAAGTAGGTTGATATAATGGGGAATAGAAGTGGTCCTGGCTTTTTCTTTCACGGGTGTAAATTAAAGATTCTTTCAGTTTAAGCTTATAAATGAATGATCCATCCCTGCCAGCCTGTCTCAATTGTCCTCATTGCATTATTAAGTAAGGAAATAAACAATTGGAAAACCGTGTCTTTTTGTGGTCATCATCGTTCCTAAAGTAAGGAAATTAACACACTTCTAGTTCATCAAAGTTTCGCCTGTAACGGATGTAATCCACTTGCTTTTCAAGCATATCCAACACAGAATTAGTTAGTGGCTCGACACAGTCTTCATGCTTTGATCTTGATTTTCTTGTACTAGGTACAATTACATCTCTTCTCCAACAGATCCGTCAAGAGCTAATGAGTAAATTAAAGAATATTAAATAGTTGTTCAATCAAAAATCAAAATACATTTACTAAAACCAGATCAAGTAACCATGTGTTAAAAATTACAAAGGCATCTCAGATTTTAAAAAACATAAAAAAGATATAAGTTTGAATGTATATTTGTGTCTTTAACAAAGAATTTTTCTTTTATTCTCACAAGAAAGAAGATTGCCAGCTTCACACTCAAACATGATCTTAAACACATTAATTCCATCCCATTAATTCACATCTACTAAATTTTTAATTCATTAGCTGTGTATTGATTCTGCATGCATGTATAGCCTTTTTTATTGTTGGAATATATTTCAATAATTCATGTAAATTAATATTTTAAGACAATAAGTCATCTATAAATGTGATCAAATTAAATAGAATAATATAAATTTAAATGAATATATATAAACATTAATCTATTAAAAAATTAATAAAAATCCTATTAAGTTAAAAAGATACAGAGATTCTCACTAATTACATAAATTTAAGAAGTAGGAGAGGCTTCTCTCCATGAGGGGGGTTACTTCCAAAGTCAGATGAGGGGGACCACTTGTCACGGAGGTGATGTTGAGGAGGGTTTGGAAGAGTAACATTCCTAGTTTATGAACAATAGTGATAAATAATAAAGATACATCTTTTATGAAAAATAACTTTTATATTTAATGGATTAAAGGATACCTTAAGCCTTACTACCTTATAATAGGAATCGATGAAAATATGATGATAACATTCCTATATATGAATGTTAAAAAAAAGTCAATATGTTGGTGTTAAAATGCAATTATGAAAATGATACTGAGAGTTGTTAAAACTTAAAACACTGCAAATATGCGGATTATGTTTTAGCAATCATAGTTGGCAGAAAGATTAAGTTCAATAAAAGCATGGTTTGTGCTTTGTGTGGAGAGAGACCAGAAAAATAAACTCCCTCACTAAAAGAAAGTTCAAAATTGCCGAAAAAGGATTTTTCATGCTCAGAGGAAAATGATATGTTATGTTTTTGTTTATGTTTTGAGAAAAGCAAAAAGTTGTGTTTTTGTTTATGTTTGTACTTTTTATTTATTTTAAAAATCGTAACTAAAGTTTAAACAATAATATTATTAAAATATTCAAAGAAACATGAGAGTCGTATCCAAACAACGTGAGTCGTATCAAAGTTGTATCCCGGCTGTATCCGACACACGAATACAACAATTCTTTTCCATTTAATGCTGAAAGCATAAGGGATCATTATTGATGTAATTTTTGTTAGTTTGGATGCTTCGGTAGTCATCGGGAGCTTAGATTAATTTTTATTAGTCTGATCACCCATTCAATGCCCTTCCAACTATAACTATTGCCATAGGTAATCCTGAACATTAACAATTTCTTGTTTAGACTTTGACATTTCACCCTATATTCTAGCCTCCTTCCGAAACAACTTGATCAGCTTCTTTTTCATCTAATTCCTCTGCAGAGAAAGTTGACTTAACTTCCATTTTATCAGTTAATACGTTTTTATTTCTTGAAGTTAGCAAAATTTTGCAGCCCTTATAATCACCATATATCAAGTGGAATCCCCAACCTATTCAAGTCTAATCTGTATCAGCTCTTACATTCTCACCTTCTTCTTCCAATCTCAATCCCAACACGTAAACTATTGCATTATCCTCTGCAATAACTAGATTTTCAAGTTTCACAAGATCTTTGGCTACTGATTCGGGAAACACACTTTTATGGCAATTACAATTGTCGACATATGCCTGTTGTAGAAGTCTTGTGTTGCACGTTTCACACCAAATATGGTTTCGTTTTCACATGATTACAGTCTCGAACTTGCAATGTTTCCAATCGAACGGTAACACTGCATCTGATAAAAATTGGCACTGGTCCACAATCAAAGAGTGCAATTTAGCACCTTTTTGGCATCCGCATTAAGCCATCCCCTATATTTTGTAGCTGTTGGTCACATTCGAGGGAAGCCAATGCTACATTTCGCGCATTCTCCGAATCCTGAACACACATAAGAACAAGAATAAATATTAATGGACACCTCATATGCTAATAGAAATTTTGTGAGAGAATAAAGATAAATATAAATATATGATAAGTGATACAATTTAATAGGAAAAAAGCAGACATAGAGAAAAATAAATAAAAATATCAAATAAGTATTTATGATAATTAGATGAATTTTCATATATCATTATTCTAACAATAAATACAAATATGAAATTAATTATTACTAGGTTCGAAAAGAATTGGGATTTAGAATTTTATTTAATTTTCGTAACATCAAAATTTGTTTGAGCTGTTGACTTTCATTACAAGAATGTAATATTGCTGGGTTTAGAGGATCCCAGCTGAGCTAGTATCATGACAAACTTACGTGCAATTCAACGATCACCTTGCCTTATCTTATTTGAAATTTGAAACAATTCAATCGGACCATCACATTTTCTTTGTTTTGCTATCCAAGTTATTAACTAGTAAAATATGTTTAGTTTCTCAAGAATTTTTAAAATTTGATTTTGGTTTCTCTAAAAAGTATATTTTTCGTCGCTTCAATTTTAAAATGCACACTTTTAATCCTAAAGCATATTGTCTAAACTATTTCTCATCCTTTTTAAAGAACTATCTATATAAACTAAAAGTGGTACATTATCATTTTAAAAGGATAAAAAATTTTAAAAGTATTAAAACTAAATTTCAAAATTTTTAGAGGAGTCAAAAACATATTTTTATACCCATTATTAATATTGAGGGTTTTTTTTTTCCAATAACACTCACGGCTGTTAAAGTTTGAGAGCGCCTGACTTTGGAATGAGACATCGATAACTAATTATTAAGAAGGAAAATGATGTAAATTTCATCGAGAAAAAACGTTGCACATTGATAATATAAAAGATTTTAAACAATCATAATTATTATTTATTTTTATTCAAGTTTTTAATTTAATGTAATTTTTTATTTATTATATTTCATAATTATTTGATTTTGATATATTGTTTTAATTTTTTCTAGTAATTTAAGTGATTCGTTTGAGTCCTTTTTTTTTTAATTTTACGTTATAAACATTAATTGTTACATTAATATGACATCTTGTATCATCTTTTTTCCCAATCTCCATAGCCACACCATAAATCACCACCTCCGACCCAAACACACCCACAAAGTATTCATTTTTCACAAAGAAAAATTTAAAGGCCGGCGAACTATTGTGAAAAGTATCTTTAAAAGGACTTTTGTAATAGTGTCATGCTTACTACAATAACACCGTATGTAAATAAATAAATAAATTACTTTTTAATATATTATCAAATTTTCAGGATCACTATCACAATTTAATACAATAGAGTTATAATCAATCCCATTGTTAGCCTTGGATAAAGCCAACAATATTTAGATATTAATTGTGTAGGAGATGGACAAAGTGGTAAACTCCAACTACATTGAAGAGTTATTTTGAAGACATTTTTTTAAGAAATATATTGAAGACTTTGACGCTTAAAATATAGGTAAACTGAATGGTAAACAAACAGAACATATATAACTTACAACACACTTTTTTTATTTTGTTAGTGCATAAAACAACTGTCAAGTCTTAGTGTTAAAAAAAATTTTCATCACTTTATTTTTTGTTCTTCATGGTTGCTTATCACTTATAATCACACACATTACATAATAAATAGAATAAAACAGTGTATTTCACCACTAACTAGGTAGACCACAGGCATAATTTGTTTTTTATTCACACACAAACAAATGTAATAAAATTGGGCCACTTTGTTTTTCTTTTTTTTTTTTTTCTGTAGGCACTGGGCCACTTGATATGTTTATCTCCGTCAACTCTCTGTGCCATCATTCTCCTCTAACCATTTTTTCTTTTTGGTGAATCAATCTCCTCTAACTGCAATATTGGAGCCATTGCCTAAACAATTTATAAAAGTTACGTTAATTAATAATAATAATAATAATAAAATGACGACTATGAAAAAGACAACAAAAGATAGAAATTTTCTGAATTTAATTATAAATATGGTAATTAAACTCTTTTCAAAATTTAAATTAATCTTGTCACATAACATACTCGTAAAACTAAATTTCTGACATGGTGTATTATAAAAATAATTATAATAATGAATAAAAAGACATACTCTTGCCCGAAAGTTTCCATCCTATCGCAATTCATTAGTGACAATTCTTCCAAGGACATGAAACTTAAACTCCCTTTATAGAAGCTTCTGAGCTTTGATAATTCTTTAAGTTTCAAACAATTGAGATGCTGAAATATTATCTCATTCTCGTGATTCATCCCCTTCCTTAGACACTATCTCTTCAATTTAATCACACCAACTTATCTCAATTGTTTTGAGTTGACCCAAACTTTTGGGTGTTGAGGATGTGAACAAATATAGCAGTGTTGCAATTTTTTACTTCCAAAAATGTCAAATTCGAGAAGGGCACTGTGCATGGTTCCAAAGTAGGCAACACTCCGCTTTTATGAAAATTCGTAGCATTATTCTTCGAATAATACACCACAACCTATTCATAAATTCTCTCATTCTATTTCATCCCCTTGGTTAAAGATGATGGAACACAAGACTTACCCAAAATAAAATAAAACATGCCAGAATAGTTGAATTGGATACCTTTAAACTAAAAGTCTAAAACATAACCTTTTGTGTTTGTGTGTTGTTCTGTTTTGCCTTGCTTTGGTTTATTTATGATGTTTATGACTAAGGAATAGTGAATGTGCGTGATTGTGCAGGTAGCACTACTGTGGGTGTGACCCGTGTTTCTTAAAGTTGCTTGACTGTACATAGCAACAAGTCCAAGAATTCGTCTGTTGAACTGTGGAAATTCCAATGTTTTGACTAACCTTCCCCTGCCTCCTCAATTTTCTATGCTTCACCAGGACTCCTTTCATACTCAAATATTATAAGATTTTTTTATTTTTAATTTTAAGCTCGTTTTTTTTATCTGGATCACAAATTTAGTTGAAACAACTTTATGCTAACTGATTTATGTAATTAGTAGTTAATTTTATATTAATTAAGATGTTAATTAAGTTTATTTGCTATTATTTTTTAAAAATAGTTTGTATAATTAATATTTGGTTGAACATAATAAAAAAATGAAATAGGTGTCACCGTGTTAGTATTAACAAAAACATATATTAGGAACTTGGGGTTTATATGCATCTTGTCTTTGAGCAAACATATTTTGAGACTTATTACGCGCGTATATACTCTATAGAGGGAAAGAATAAAGAGATTAAAATATCAAAGTTGCACAAATATTCCTGAATTTTATATATTTAGAGCACTACAGTAACTTCGAATACTACTGTTAACAAGCCATACCAAAGTATAAAAATTGTTAAGAGAAAAATATCGTGCTTTGTGATGCAGGTTTTTGGGGCCATCCCATTTATAATAGAAGTTAGGTGAAGTGTCTAATACTCCCATGAGAGTAACATACAGAAAATAATTCTAACTAGTTATCTCATGGGAGGACTTGACTTTTTAATTTTAATTTGGTTTTGTCATCTTCCTCTTAAATAATATTTTATATATTATTTAAGAGGAAGAAAGCAAATTTAAATTGATATCTAGAAAATAATAAGGATATTTTATGACTTCCGAATAAACTAATTTATAACTTTTGAATTTTTTCTACCTAAAATAGTTTACAACTTCTATTTTTCTAATTATGACTTTAAAGTCATAAATTTTTATTTTTTTTAATTTTTATTACAAGTCATAAATTATTTATTACTCTAAAGTTGTAAATATTTATGATTTTAAAAGTAGTGAGTTTTTTTTATTAAAATTAATTATTAATGAATTTAAATTAGTTTTCATTTTTAGTTTTATTTAATATTTTCTATATTTTTGTATATTTTTTATTTAATTTTTTCATATTTTTGTATATTATTTTTTATTTAATATTTTCTATATTTTTTAATTTTATTTTATTTAATATACTTTCTATATTGTCTTACCTGTATTAAGGATTATTATTTATTTTGTAAATTAAAAAAATACAAAAGACTTAATTTTAAATAAAAATATTAAAATTTACTATATATATTTGTTTAAGAAAATTTAATAATGAGATGATATTCTATAACGAATTCTTTTGAATGTGTATTAAAATTTTTCATTTTGTTGTATTTGATTTGTTGGTGATTGTTGTTTTATGATAAGTATAGTGTTTGTTGTCATTGAGAACCATGAAGACCAAATACTAATTATATACTTAATGAGATAGATGAATCTATTTCAAATAGATCTAAGAAATATTCATTGTATAAAACTGAACAACATAATCGTAATATATGTTTATATAAGTAAGTTGAAGATTAATACTATTTTTACTTTTTAATTTTATGTTTGTGTTTAATTTATATTATTCACTTTTTTATTAATGTATTATGTTATTTTTATATTAACTATTACTAAATTATTTTCTATTGTTAATATTAAAATAATATATCAAATAAAATTAACTAATAATAATGTAAGAAATTATTATTTTACTTAATGATAACCGTAAACATTAATTATTTTTATAAAGAATTTAATATTATTTAATAAATTTAAGTTAATATTATTTGCTAATATTCGTAAAAATATTAAAAACATTGATTAGAAATTAAAAATGAAAAATAATTTAATTTTTAATAAAAAAACTTATAACTTTAAAATTATAAATAATTTATAACTTCTAATAATTTTTTTACAAAAAATTAAAATATTTATAACTTCAAACTAGTAATAAAAAAAATAGAATTCATAATTTTTTTTCTTTTAATAGAAAAAAAATTCAAAAGTCTTATATTAGTTTACCATTTTGTATTTCGTGAAATATCTTAGGATTTACTCATTTTTTGGTGTTAATTTAAAATTTACTCCTAGGCATTACCTTTGTTCAGCTTCTTGGCATTGCTGCCTCCGTTTTCCGTTCAGCGTCTAATGAGGATGCTCCTCCATGCACACAGGCTTCTTCAGACCATTGATCATGCTGCCATACTAGGCATTAGCTTTGCAGTTACTAACATCCTTACTTTTTGAAGTTGGGATATCTATTATTGTTTGTGGATATGCCATTGCTCAAATGTTTTATCTGCCTTTCAAGAGAAGATACTATACGCCCATGGAATTGTGGGCATTATTTGCTTGGTAGCTGTTGCTGTTTCTGTGGTTTGACTTCGGTCACTAGCAATTCATGGTAAATTTATAATTATTAAAAAAAGTAACTATTTTTAATATATTTGTTATTATTCTTAATTTAATCTTGTTTTACTTTAAAAAAACCCAATTAATTATTATTTAATAACTTTTTAAAAGGATAATTATTACACCTATTTCTAACTAAAACAACAATTAATTAGCTTATGTCTTAGCTAGGAACCAAAGTAATATTAATTTGTAAAGTTAAGTTCAATAATCAAATTTCACTTTTTCAATTAATTGTATTCCTCAACACACACTAACTAGCTTATCTCTTAGCTAGGAACCAAAGTAATCTTAATTTGCTTTTTAGAGCAAAAATTATATTAACAGGTAAATTATTTAATAATCTGGAGTAAATAAACACTTAAGTGTGTACTAGTGTCGAATTCACGTTTGAAAATGAAATGTCAAATCCTGAAAGCGGCATTGACGTAGACTCATGAAAAAGGTCTTAATTTGTTCATCTCCTCTAACCATTTTTTCTTGGTGAATCAATCTCCTCTAAGTGCAATATTGGAGTCATATCCTAAACAAGTTATAAAAATTATGTTAGTTAATAATAATAATAATAATAATAATAATAATAATAATAATAATAATAATAATAATAATAATAATAATAATAATAATAATAATAATAATAATAATAACAGCAACACGACTATGACAAAGACGACGAAAGATAAAATTTTTTGAATTTAATTATAAATTAGACACAGTAATTAAATTCTTTTCAAAATTTAAATTAATCTTGTGATAACTGCTAAATAATTGTATTTTGATAGTAGAAAATTAGTCAAATATTAGCCTGAAATTAATTATTTAGCAGTTATTTGTGATTAAAAGTTAGAAAATTAATTAAATTGAATTTTTGGGTGCAGATATAAAAATTGGAGGTGTAATAAGCAAAAAGGGCAGAAAAATTGAAGAAAAGAAGAAAATTTGAAGAAGGCCCAATCCAATACGCGCGCTCAGCGCGCGTCACGGGCTAAGCGGGCCAGGAAGTACACGCGCTAAGCGCAGGGTGTCACGCTAAGCGTGCCTACAAAGGCCCAAAGCCCACTTCAGCAGCTATAAATAGAGAGTCAGTCCAAGGGACAGGACACCACCACAGAACCCCCTCTCCTAGGGGTTTCATTTACTCTCTTTCTTTCACCCCATTCTCATTGTAAAGCCCTCATGACCATGAGTGGCTAACCCCCTAGCTAGGGCCTGGCAGGCCTAAAAAGCCAATGATGTATGGAGCATTTCAAGAGTTATCAATAAAAAGAGGAATTCCCTCCAGGTTCTTTATTTATTTACCGTTCTTTCTTTTTACATCTTGTATCTCTGAACTTGCTTTCTGTTAGGGTTTAGTCCACTCGGGAGAGGGTAAAGCCTAATTAGGGGTAAGGAATGAATACTTGAATCTGTTTTAAGGGTTAGGCCACTCGGGAGAGGGTAACGCTTAAGAGAACACTAAAAGGAGGAAATTATCGGGTTATCTTTTAGAGGGTTTTTCCTTCCAGTTTCTTTTATCTGCTTTTCTTTCTTGCTTATTCTGCATCTCGGACTTTGTTTTCTGTTAGTCTTTAGGCCACTCGGGAGAGGGTAAAGCCTAATTAGGGATAAGGAATGAATGCGTGAATCGGTTTTAAGGGTTAGGCCACTCGGGAGAGGGTAACGCTTAATAGAACACTAAAAGAAAGAAATTATTGGGTTAGCATGACTTAATGCCCCAATGCCCATGCTTTAGCAAACATCTAGAATGTAATCCTAATGCATCTTAGTTATTGAGTCTTCGCAAAGGGCATTTGGAAGATAGGTAATTAAGGTAGGCTTGTCATCATGAGGCATCAGGGGCAAGTAGATGGATAGATGTGGGGCAGAATTAGTTCACTGGTATTGATAACACACAAATCCTGAATCCATATATCTAGGCTGATTAGACTGGTTAGGTTTTAGCAATTTTATTATATAGATTTTATTTCTCCTTTATTTGAATTTCATAGAAGTAGTTATCTTTATCATATCGCAATTTAAATTTTTTATCTTCTGTTTTGATCCTTCAATCTTTTATCTTTTCTTTTATCTTCTAATTTTATCTTTAAGTATCTTATCTTTTCTTTTCTCTTTTAAGTTTATCTATAAATATCTTATCTTTTCTTTACTTTATCTTCTATCTTTCTTTATCTTTTATTTTAAATTCTTATCTCTTGCTTTTAAATTGGGTTTGCATTAATCCAAGTACAAACAAAGTCCCTGTGGATTCGACACTCGGACTTCCGAGAACTTTACTACTTGTAACGATTTGGTACACTTGCCAAAGAGCTAACAAGTTTTTGGCGCCGTTGCCGGGGACTTTGTTTTTCGTACTTGATTAATTGCATATTCCAATTTGTAAGCAATAAGTTTTCACTTTCTTTTTTTTTTTTTTTTTTTTTTTTTTTTTTTTGCTTTTCTTTTTTATTATTATTATTTATTTGAGCTGCTTTATTTTATTTTTCTCCACTCATTCTTACTTTATTTTTTTCTTTTTTAAAAAAGAAAAATTAAAAAAAATAAAAAATATTTATTCTGTGATAACGTGCACGGTAGTTATTTCCTTTGTGAACAGTGCACACTCCTTCTTCGAAGAACGCATCATGGTAGAAAATCGTCCAAAGAGGATGACGCTAGAGGATTACTCTAGTCCTATTATACCTCAATACTTCACTCAAGATGCAACCTTGGCTCAAAATAAGTTGTTGTCCCAACAAATAGAAGTCCTGACAGAGACCCTCAACAAGCTTCCACAACAACTACAAGCGGTAAGTCCTTCTCATTCTTCTATTATGCATGTAGGGGGATGTCACATATATGGAGGAACACATGAGTCAGGCTTATGCACAATCCAACAAGAGCCCTATCAAGAAATAAATTACATGTGTAATCCTAATCGTCACGGATTCCAAGGCTACAACCAAAGAAACCTGTCTGGATACAATCAGGGGGCAACAGGATACAATAACGGGCCACCAGGATTTAACCAGGGAAAAAACTTTAACCAAGGTTCAGGCTGGAGAAATCAAGGAAATCAGTACAAGGAGCCTAGGAATCAACCACCGTACCAGCACCCTAGTCAAGGTCCGAGTCAGCAAGAGAAGCCACCTATTAGTATAGAGGAAATGCTATTAAGTCTCATCCAAGAAACAAAGGCATTCATCCAGGAGACGAGATCACACCAAAAGAGCACAGATGCAGCCATCAGAAACCTGGAAATACAAATAGAGTCAATTGCTGAAAAGCCCACTGAAACCTTTGCGGTAAATACTGAGATGGAACCCAAAGAGGATTACAAGGTAATTTTCACTGAGAGAGAAAAGGAAGAAAAGAAAACTGAGGAAGATGTGCGTGATGAGGAAGGAGAAAAGAAGGAAGAAACAGAAAGAAATGAGGAGAAAGCACAACAATGGGAGAAGTACTCACAAGTAGAAATTCAGCAAGAAAGTATTCTCCAAGTCAATACCCCTCCTCATCAACTAATTGTCAAGGAAGAAAGGCATGGAAAACATGAGAAAGCCTTAAGTGTCATTCTTTCCTTGATCGCTACCACTTCTCTTGCAATAATGTGGAAGGTGCTTCCAGAATACACGAATTTCATGGCGTCTCTAACTAAGAGGCGAAAATGCAAGGAAGATGTGTTCTACGTGACCTTCATGCCACCTTGAAGACATTTGACTCGTCAAGCTAATGACGTTAAAGAAGCGCTTACTGGGAGGCAACCCAGGATTTCTTACTTTATCTCTCTTTTAGTTAATCACATTTTGTTTTTTTTAGGATAGTTGTGTTATTTCTTTTCTTTATTTTGATTTTATGCATTTTGATTCCAGCAATTTAATTTCAGTAGTTTAAATTTATGCGTGAATAAATAAATTGCATGATAACTTGAGAAATGGCAATTCTGAGTTTGTTCTGAAAGGTCCAACACTTGAAAGGCTACTAGTAATTGGAAAACACTGGTCTTGGAAGCAAAAGTCAGGTCAAGGAATGAAACATGATTCACGGAAAAGGAAAGGTTAGCTTGATGGAATGAAGACACATCTGGTACGCTAATACTGAATTTATCCCGGTGAGAGTGTGACCTTAATTGTGAGAGAAAACGCCTGTTTTTAAACTCTTAGTTTTGCATCATTCTTGGACTGTTAAAATTAGTTACTTGAGGTGGATATGATCAAGGCCATGTTTGTTTTATTTTACCCACTCAGCCAAAAAGCCAACCCAACGTAATTTTATCCCTTGCACCCATATTGAGCCAAAAGAATTATAATGATTTATTCTGAGTAGAACCCTAAGCCAAGAAATTGATATTCCTGACCTTGTGTAGGATTCTAAGAGAGCAGTAGGGTTCCAAATGATAATAAGGCCTTAATTTGGGGGATTTTGAACAAATGGGTAAAGTAGCCAAGGAAATAGCACACACTAGAACACCTCTAAATAATTGTGAGCCCATTGTCATTATGCTTATTATTGAAAAAAAAAAGAAAAAAAAAAGAGAGAAAAAAGAAAAAAAAAAGAAAAAAAAAAAAAATATATATATATATATATATATATATATATATATATATATAATAAATAAAAAGGGCAAGAATGAAAAAGAGAGGTGTCAGTGGAAAGTGCTAAAGGCAAAAGGGGCTAAAAGTGGGAAATAGGGCTTGGCAAGAAATCAAGTCTTTGGAATGCATGCTCTCTTATAATCTTATATTTTGAATTTCCAAGAAAAACCATGATTCTTTGTTAGCCAGGCCCCATTACAAGCCATAAAAGTCCTTAGTGATCCACCGAAGGTAATTAAGGCTAACCTTAACCGAGATGAAGTACAAAACTCTTGAGTTTTATTTATAGGTTGTTAAAATTGCAAACACTTGACCAGACACTTGTGAGCAGAGAGAAACACCAGCTTTGTAAGGAAGTAAGGCAAGCCGGACCTGTTGGAACTCCAGATAATTGACCTGTTTCTGCTCTTGTGTTTATGCTTTTATTTTAAGATCATGACAGATGCAAAGAGACCAGTCAGAGGATCAAGGAATTGAAGTCATGGAGAGTGTTGGAATGCTTGGAACTTACTTGAGAAAATTTTTGCTTAAGAATGGAATAATTTTATTTGCTTGGGGACAAGCAAAGTTTAATTTGGGGGATTTTGATAACTGCTAAATAATTGTATTTTGATAGTAGAAAATTAGTCAAATATTAGCCTGAAATTAATTATTTAGCAGTTATTTGTGATTAAAAGTTAGAAAATTAATTAAATTGAATTTTTGGGTGCAGATATAAAAATTGGAGGTGTAATAAGCAAAAAGGGCAGAAAAATTGAAGAAAAGAAGAAAATTTGAAGAAGGCCCAATCCAATACGCGCGCTCAGCGCGCGTCACGGGCTAAGCGGGCCAGGAAGTACACGCGCTAAGCGCAGGGTGTCACGCTAAGCGTGCCTACAAAGGCCCAAAGCCCACTTCAGCAGCTATAAATAGAGAGTCAGTCCAAGGGACAGGACACCACCACAGAACCCCCTCTCCTAGGGGTTTCATTTACTCTCTTTCTTTCACCCCATTCTCATTGTAAAGCCCTCATGACCATGAGTGGCTAACCCCCTAAAGCCTAATTAGGGGTAAGGAATGAATACTTGAATCTGTTTTAAGGGTTAGGCCACTCGGGAGAGGGTAACGCTTAAGAGAACACTAAAAGGAGGAAATTATCGGGTTATCTTTTAGAGGGTTTTTCCTTCCAGTTTCTTTTATCTGCTTTTCTTTCTTGCTTATTCTGCATCTCGGACTTTGTTTTCTGTTAGTCTTTAGGCCACTCGGGAGAGGGTAAAGCCTAATTAGGGATAAGGAATGAATGCGTGAATCGGTTTTAAGGGTTAGGCCACTCGGGAGAGGGTAACGCTTAATAGAACACTAAAAGAAAGAAATTATTGGGTTAGCATGACTTAATGCCCCAATGCCCATGCTTTAGCAAACATCTAGAATGTAATCCTAATGCATCTTAGTTATTGAGTCTTCGCAAAGGGCATTTGGAAGATAGGTAATTAAGGTAGGCTTGTCATCGTGAGGCATCAGGGGCAAGTAGATGGATAGATGTGGGGCAGAATTAGTTCACTGGTATTGATAACAGACAAATCCTGAATCCATATATCTAGGCTGATTAGACTGGTTAGGTTTTAGCAATTTTATTATATAGATTTTATTTCTCCTTTATTTGAATTTCGTAGAAGTAGTTATCTTTATCATATCGCAATTTAAATATTTTATCTTCTGTTTTGATCCTTCAATCTTTTATCTTTTCTTTTATCTTCTAATTTTATCTTTAAGTATCTTATCTTTTCTTTTCTCTTTTAAGTTTATCTATAAATATCTTATCTTTTCTTTACTTTATCTTCTATCTTTCTTTATCTTTTATTTTAAATTCTTATCTCTTGCTTTTAAATTGGGTTTGCATTAATCCAAGTACAAACAAAGTCCCTGTGGATTCGACACTCAGACTTCCGAGAACTTTACTACTTGTAAAGATTTGGTACACTTGCCAAAGAGCTAACATCTTGTCACGTAACATACTAATAAAAACTAAATTTTTGATTATAATAACAGTTGAATAAAAAGACATACCCTTGCCAGAAATGCCTATCGATTTTGCATGGCAGAGTTCAGATCAGTTTCCAATGGGATATCATATCCAAAGTTAAGCTGAGGTGACAGAAAATTGACTAGTAACAGCTTGTCTGTTTTGATTGTACCTGCACACAAACTTTCCATCCTCTCGCAATACAATACTGTGAATTCCTCCAAGGACGGGAAACTTAAACTCCCTTTGTAGAACCTTCTCAGCTTTCTTAATACTTCAAGTTTCAAACAATTGAGCTGCTGAAATATTATCTCATTCTCATCTGATTCATCCCCTTCCTCTGTTGAAGACACTATCTCTTCAATTGAATCACAGTTACTTATCTTCATTGTTTTGAGTTGACCCAAACTTCTTGCTGTTGAGGATGTGAACAAATATAGCAGACTCTTGCAACGGTATACTTGCAAATATGTCAGATTGGAGAAAGACACTGTGCATGGTACCAGATTTATTGAACTGAAACAGCTGATTACTTGCAATGTTTCTAGATTTCTGAGAAAGGGCACAATCCCAGAGTTCTCTGGCCCAATGGAAACAAGCTCTGGAAGGGAGTCCGGGCATATCATTTTCAGCTGTGAAACCAATCCATCCTCATCCACATTATGACTATCAAAGCAGAAAATCTCTTTGAAGGAACCATCACACACCTCAAGCTTCTCTATATTGGGCACCCGTTGTAGAAATACATCGGACTCAATATGAAAGAACAGAGCATGAACTTTTAACTCGTTTAAGTGGTTTCCCTGGAATTCTCCACGCAAAATCATGTTGAGTTCATGTTCACCGAGTGTCAGGTGCTCTATGTTGGGTGTAAGCTACCAAGAGAAACCAACAATGAAGAAAAAGCAGGTTAGGGCAGTTATAGATCCAGCTCTTTTTATATAATTGAAATAATGAACTTTCATGCTAAAATAAGTCCAATAATTAATGACAAATTAACCAATTCAATTAAATAGGTGCAAACAAGTCAATTTAAAAGAAATCAGTTTACTTAAAAACCAAAAAAGAAAAAAAGACGAACTAGGCTAGCTATTTATAAGGTGGAAAAGGATACCATAAAAAGAATAAGGTGGAGAAAGGATATTCACACCGTATGTCGACTTTAATATTTTAAGACGGGAAAAATGATAAATGAGATTATTAGTAAGATTGTAGAAGAAAATAATGAGAATAAGGATCGTACCTCAAATGCTGTTTCACATCATGAATGCAACATGTTCCATTATAAATTCATCATGATCAATATTGAATAGTAGCTGTAGCCGTATTATCTGACTTATGTAGATAAATAAAATAAAAATGGAAGCCAATATGCGTAGAAGATGGATAGAAGACTCAACATAGCATATATAACTGTATAAGGGAAAGGTTCACAACTTTTTAATTTTAACAGGATGGCAATTGGTTCATATATATAGAAGTAGTAATGATACCTTTTGAATACAGACTTGATTTAGAGCATGTGGTTCTAGATGTGTAAATGGCTTCAACATGTCATACTTTAACTTTGGCAGATCACAGAGTGCCAATGACTTGACTTGGGGGAACGTAAGCTCAACATTTGAATTCCAAACATTCTCCAGATTTGGCAGCCGCTCTAAAATCAATGTCTTGAGGGCAAAAGGGAGTGGTTCCATAGTTGTCACATCAAATATGATTTTCACAAAATCACAGTTTCGAACCTCCAATGTTTCCAATTCAGGTAATAAAGGAAGTAAAGAGAAGGGTAAGACCGCATCTGATAAAAAATGGCAGCCGTCCACAATCAAGGTGTGTAACTTAGGGAAGCAGAAGTGTGGGGGGATATGCAGTGAGTGAAGCCTAAGCCATATCTCTTGTACTGGGCTATCTTTGAGGTCAATCTTGAATCTCCGATCTGCAGACTTCCATAACTGCAAACGTAAAAGAATAAAAAAAAGAGTAGTATTAATCTGTAGGAAGAAATGCATCCCCAATCGCACCAAATAACTAATGTGCTCTCAATTTTTAAAGTGTAATTATTTTTAAAATAATAAATTAAAAAAAGTAACAAATTTCTGATTATAGTCCAGATTTCCGTTAATCGTGGATGCACTCTAATCAAAATCTGCCTTCAAAATTATTTAAATAATTTGTAAAGGAAAAAAAATCAGCTCCTGGCCTCCTTGAGTTGATTTCTGGATGAATGCGCCTGAGACAACAGTTTTCAACTAGTTGATTCTAGTACATTCATTCTAAATTTATCATCAAATACACATAATGAAAGTATTTTCCAGAATATTTTTTATATGTCTTTGTTGCACTCATAAAAAAGTTTCTAGATATTTGTATCAGAGAGTAGATTATTTTTCAAAATTCAAAATTAATCATTCGACAAAACATACGCATGATCAAAGCTAGACAGTGGGTCGAGTATTTTTTTATCTTAGAAAAATTAAAAAAAAAATTAACATATTTATTGGTCTCAACTGACGAGTTATTTATAAGAAAATCACACAAATTCAATGACCCTTCCTTATAAAAAATTCATATATGCAATGATTACTAATAAATAAAACACATTTAATCTCCGTCAAAATATAAGATCCAAATATTCTCGAAGATACTTTTCTCTCCAACACAATATATACCATTAGATTGAGCTTGCAGTCACGTCATACAATTAAGTTGGCAAACAAAATTATTTGACTTATATTAATCTCTTGCCTTATACTAAAAAAAGAATCTCTTAATTTTTTAGTAAGCTATAACTCACTAATATTTAAATAATTATTTTTTATATGCCTAACTTATACTACTTAAATTTTATTTGTATTAGTAATTAATAATAATAATATACCGTGAATCTAAACTTCTTCAAGTCACTCTAATTTTTTTAATATCTATTTAATTTATTTTTATGTATAAATGAAGAAATAACAAAAAGTTAAAGAAAATTAAAAAAATGAACAACTAACATTTTAACTACCTAATCTAGATTTTAAATATAATTAGTATCTTAATCCTAGAAGATAATTTTTTTATATAGTTAAAATTGCTAAAAGATAAATATTTTGAATATGTATATAAGAGTGGATTATAAAAGATTGATAGTGTCTTTTATTGAATAGGATTAATATAAATAAAATTAAATGGTTTACTAATAAAATAAAAATTAAATAATTTTCAAATCATTTTTACAATGATTTGAAAGAGTTTGGATTCATTTTATATTATTAATATATATATATATATATATATATATATATATATATATATATATATATATATATATAAAAGTTAAGTAGCATTGATAAAGTACATAGAAAATAAATTAAATTATTTAAATATTATGAGTTTAACGTAAAAAATTAATATTAGCCAAATTGGATTGGCACATAAATTTGAAGATGAATCTAATTAACCTAACGGTGTATATTTTGCATTATAACAACAACATATACCAATATCAATCATATTTAATCAAAATAATTGAAAACATACCTTTTTCCAAAATGCCTCCCGCATGGTAGAGTTCAGGTCATTTTCCAATTTGATAGGATCTGAGTGCCTCCAAGTTGGTTCAAGTTGAAGTTGAACCAACTTGTCTGCTTTTAGGGTACCTGGACATAATGTTTCCATCCACTCGCAATAGATTACTGACAATTCCTCCAATGATGGGAAACTTAATAAACTTCCTTTATAGAAGCTTCTCAGCTTTGGTAATCCTTCAAGTTTCAAACAATTGAGCTGCGGAAATATAATTTCATTCTCATGTGATTCATCCCCCTCCTTAGAGACTATCTCTTCAATTGAATAACACCTTTTTATCTCCATTCTTTTGAGTTGACCCAAACTTCTTGCTGTTGAGGATGTCAACAAATATAGCAGGCTGTTGCAATCTTGTACTTGCAAATATGTCAGATTGGAGAAAGACACTGTACATGGTACCAAGTATTTTAAACTATAACAATCTATTACTTCCAAGGTTTCTAGATTTCCCAGTAAGGGCTGAATCCAAGAGTTCTCTAACCCAATGGAAACAAGCTCTGGAAGGGACTCCAAGCATAAGACTTTGAGCTGTAATAGGAGTCCAGCCTCATCCACATTAAGACTATCAAAGCAGAAAATCTCCTTGAAGGAACCATCACACACCACAAGCTTCTCTATATTGGGCGCCAGTTGTAGAATTTCATATGGAAATACATTCGACCCAATATGAAAGCACAGAGTAAGAACTTGTAACTTGTGTAAGAAGTTTGTCTGAAATTCTCCACGCTTGATCATCTCCAGTCCTATTTCACCGAGTGACAGGCACTGTAAGTTGGATGTAGGCTACCAAGAGAAACCGATAACCAAGCAAAAGCAGGTTAGGGAGGTTGTAAAAGAGATGAACCTGCAGGCTAGCTAGCTATTAATAAGGTGGAAGGGATTTTGATACGGTATGTGCCTAAACAAATTTATTTATTTGTAGTTTAAAATTTTAGATGGAAAAGGTGATAAAGGAGACCTTAAGGGAGGTAGTAGTGGTTCCACCGGAGAAGAAAATGATGAAAAATTCGATCCTTTAGATGGTAGGGAGATTGTTTATAAAGATTTGAAAACCATCCATACATGATATTTGATAAAGTAAAATGGCGTGTGTAAGATTCTATATAATTGTCTGTATTAATAAGAATAAAGCTCAAACCTAAAATGTCATTGTTGTGTCATGAATGCAACATGTACCCTTAAGTGTATTCTTTTACTTATTTATGTAAAACATGAAAAATGGGAGTTAATAGGTATAGAAGATAGAACACGGCATATATATATAGCAATGTACGTGAAATTCTCACATTTTAATTTTAAGAGAATGTTCATATCACTCATGTTGAACAATAAAAATGAAGTATTGCAATTATATTTAATTTGCAGGCATGAGATTATGCAGTAAGGACAAAGTTGTAACACAATAGTACCATTTCATCCTCGGTAGGTGTCTGGAACATGTCACACTGCAGTGAGCAGTAGTAAAAATACTTGAACTTGGGCAAACCTTGTAGTTTCAATGACCTCACACAGGGACAAGGGAACGTAAGCTCCAGATTTGCTTCTCTTGGATCTGCATTATCCTCTGCAACAATAACATGTTGTAGAAGTTGCATGGTTAGAATTCCATGAGGATCTTCATTCCAGACATTCTCCAGTTTTGGCAGCCTCTCTAAAGTCAATTTCTTGAGGGAAAAAGGGAGAGGTCTAGGGAAGGCTGCTGCTCCCAATCCCGTAGTTGTTTTCACGTCAAATATGCTTTTCACAGAACCACACTTTCGGACTTTTAATTCTTCCAAATTAGTTAACAAAGGAAGTAAATAGAAGGGTATGACAACATCGGTTAAAAATTGGCATCCATCCACAGTCAAAGAGTTCAACTTACTGAAGCACGACTTTGGGATCCACCGTGAGTCAAGCCATATCACTTGTAGTGGGCTATCTCTGAGACTAAGAGATGATGCAGTACTTGCAGACTGCAAACGCTGTGCATGCAAAATAGGATATTATTTACAAAAATATATTTTATCCTTATTTTTCAGTATGTATAAAAGACATTTTTTTCATCAATTAATATTAGTTGTTAGTTTTTTTATTAAAATATTAGTGAAAGTATGGTAACTTAAAACCTCTTTCATCCTTTACCCTTCAAATCCTTCTTTCCAACTAAAAAATCAACCTTGTAAGTTATAATAACGTCTCATGTGAATTTTATTTTATAGATATATAAATAGTCACAAATTATATGGATAAATTTGTTAACTTATTATCACGTTTATATATTATTTTATATATTTAAAGTCAAATGTAACTTGTTCAATTTCACAAATCAACAAGTTAATTTTTTTTAATTAAGTTTTTAACTCCTCATATTTTTATATTCTAATTTTTCCCCTCAATTTTTTTACAATTTTCAATCTTTCTTTAAAGTTTTAATCCCTCTAAAAATGTGTTCGTCGATCCATTTGTAGTCGTTTTTTTTCCTTAAATATAACATAAACAATAGGATTAATAATGAGCAAAAATTTCTAGAATGACTAAAAATGTTAACAAAAAATTAATGGATGACAATCAAATATGAATTGAAGTTTATTTATTTTGATTAAAAAGAAAAGTTGTAAGATGAGGGAAAGTTTTCTTTATGACTACGCTGGCTACATGAAGTAGTCAAATTCGTATTATTTTAAATTTTATGAATGAATTTTTTTAAAACAAAAATGATTAATAAATTTATATAAATGCTGGTTTTTTGAGCTAACATATTTATATCTTAAGAAATTTAACATACTTGCTGGTTAAGGCTTTTTATGGAAAAAACAAGGATTTATAATTTTCATTCATGGCAAGTAATTTTTTTTAATTTGTTTTTTTAAGGAAAGAAGAAAAGTTAATAAAACTAGGAGAATTTGTAATAAATATAAGTTTAAATATGTATTTGATAAATGAGAATTTGTAATAAATATAAGTTTAAATGTGTATTTGATAAATGTAAGTTAATATTTTTTTATTTTTGTCTCTGGTAAGTTTTTTTTTTTTAACTTTAGTCCTTGAAAGTTTATGCTTTTTTAATTTTGATCTCGTTTTACTCATTTTTTATTTTATAAGTTTGTATTTTTTTAATTTTAATTTCGTGCAGAGGATTATAAATGAATATTTTAAAATATTAAAGAGACTAAAATTTAAAAAAACATTAGCGTATTAAAAATGAATGAAATAACCTAAAAAGACTAAAATTAACAAAAATAATAACTTTGAAGAACAAAAATAAAAAAGGACGAATAAAAAAATACTAACAAGATAAATAAAAATATATTTAAATCATAAATAAATGAATAAGTACCTTGTTGAAACCTTCTTGTATGGTGGCATTCAAGTCTCCTTCACACTGCCATTTGGCTTCCTCTTTTCCTTCTTCATTAGCAGTAACTATGTTTTGTAACTTTGGTGCTCTTGCGCCACCCTCCGTGAATCTTTGCATCAATGGGCATTCTCTCACAATCAATACTTCCAATGACGGGAATTTGAATTCATAGTTCTTGTAACTGCAAAAACTTTTTAGCTTTTTGAGCCCCTCAAGTTCTATAGTAATCAATTTGCCAAACACTATTTGCTCTGCTTCTTCATTTCCCTCATTGCTTACTATTTCCTCTAATTCATCACATTCGCTTATCTTCATGGACTTAAGTTGAACCAAGCTTTTTGCCGTTGAGGATGCCATTAAATTCCTTAATCCTTTACAATCCTCTACTTTCAAATTTGTCAAGTAAGCCAATGATACCGAGGGAGGAGCCAAATTCCTCAATATATGGCACTCAGATAAGCTCAAAAGCTCTAGTCTCTGTAGAACTGGTTCTCGTTCAAATCCTATACCCTTTATCTTCGACAACCACAAATACAATTCCTTCAGCTGTAATACGGTTCCCAAACGTGACTCCGACGACTCTTGAAGCAAATGTTCAGCTTCCGTCAAGCCTAACTTTTCTAGATTTGGCATTCTGTACAGAATTTGACAGAGACGTTCACCATCATTAACTTTGCATAACGAAAGCACTTTTAAACGGTGCATTGGATGCTTCACAGTGTTGCTCAATAACCACTTCTGTGCTTCGTCAAAGTCAATATCCAAATACTCCAAGTTGGGGAATATCTACAGAAAAATAAAAGAAAAGTAAATAGTAAACTATGAAGAAGGAAGCTTATCCCTGATGGAGCACATTGGTTAGTCTGGGGTCCCATCAAGACTAAAAAATGCTCTTAAATTATAATAATTAATCAAACATTCCCTTCAATTCTAAATAAAAGAGGGATTAGGGGACGAGAGACGTTAAATTAATAATCCATATTATATTTAGCAGGGCTATATCTTTTTTAAGTATGCCACACATCTTACAATATCACTCTCCATTTATGTCTCACTATATGACTTACCTTTTCAGCTGACATAACTGCTTCATCTTCTTCATTGCTCCTTTCTCCGGTTCCGAATGTTTTTAGCTTCTCGTTACATTTCCCTACTGACAACTTCTTCAATTTTGGACACTCTATAGGATGTCTCCCCCTGTAGAAATGTTGGATGCTTGATAGCTCATATAGGTCCATGTAGGTTAGTTCAGGAAACACTAATTGTTCAGTGTTTGTTTCGGATCCATCTTCACAGGCAACAATTTCCACAATTCCATCACACCGTCTGACCGACATATTTTCAAGCTTTGGAACATCTTTAGCCACAGAAGCTGGAAATACATTCCTCAGTCTATGACAAGAAAACACATGTATACTCTGCAGTTTTTTGAAGTTAAGAATTCCTCCTGGATCCCTGCTCCACACCCGCTCCAACTTTGGGAGTCCACATACATCAACAACCTGTAAATTTGTGTCTATCCCACCAGATGCATCTGCTTGCTGAGAATCTTTGATTTCAAAAATCACTTTCACTGACTGACAATAATAAACCTTCAAGCTGTTCAAACTCGCAAACCATCCTTCCATGTGACTCGGAAAAATTTTGTCTAGTTTATTGCAACTATCAATGTTCACAGAAGTGACACTAGAAAAGGAATCAGCACTCACTTCAGCTTGCCATATGTCTGTTAACTCATCCATTTCGTTGAGGTGGATTTCCTCCAACTTAGGAAAGACGTAGACCTGCACTTTGATGGAAACAAGCCATTATTTGGTAACGAAACTAAACAGAAATACATAACATTCAGTCAACTATACAAATTTCCTTATTTACTCCTATACACACCTTGTCTGCACTATTTCCTTCTGTGCTAAAAATCTTCTCCATCATTTTACACTTGCTTACAAACAGGCCTTTCAGTTTCCTCAAATTGCTGGCCACGGACAATGAACACAAATATCTCAAATTATGACAATCTTTCACAACTAATTTTATTAAGTTTTGAAAGCAGAAGTTTGACGGGGGCTGGTCGCTCCATATCTTCTGGATCTTGTTCATTGAGATTAAATTCAAGTTCTCTAAGTTTGGTATTTCAACCTGCAAGCACATACACAATTAACATATTTACAACTGAAAAATAATTAGTCACAAACTAATTAAAAAATTTAAAGGAAAAATATGCACTATCATACCAGTTCACCAAAAAGAGGAGGAGTCATAACAGTAATTTGTATCTGATCCCTGTTTGTAGAAGACCCCTCTACTGTGGTATAAAAACTAGTGAATGATGATAATGATTCAAGTGACAAAGACATCAACTTAAGAAACTCAATCTTATCAGAATTGTCAGGTATTTTAATGATCTCCTCTAAAGAACCACAATTGGAGACACCAATTGTTTCAAGACTCGCAAGCAATTTAACCATGCAAAAGGAGAAAAGATTCTTCAATTGGTCACACTTCTCGACCTTGATGGTTTTTAATTTGGTGAATGAGCAATCTGTAAATGGACTAAAACATATCATCTCTGTACCTGAACTAAAGTATATCATCTCTATCTTTCTTAGTTCGTAGAGACATAGAGATTCCAACTTGGGAAAAACATCCTGAGGATAAAACAAATCCTTTGAGTTGATGATATATTTGATGCTAGGGTTGTTTATGATGGATAAGTGTTTCAGATGTGGAAATCCATCCAAATTCAACTCATTAATAACATCTTGAACACCATTCAGCTCTCCCAACAACAAATTTTCAACTGTTTTAAACAACAACTTTATTCCTTTCTGAGAGTGAATATTGTCAGTGTCATCCTTCAGCTCCAATGCCAAAGATTTGAACTTTTCATACTTATTAGGCATCCTGAAATCTCCAACTGAAAGCGTTTTGAAGTTCCCAATCTCAATCTTGTAATCATTTAACTTGTCAAAGAACAATTCCTTGGGAAAAAATTGGGCACATGGAATGCTTAAGTCCACCACATGCAATTGATGCAAATGCTTTAGTTCAGAAAGAAACGAAATTTGACAATGGTTTCTCTCTCCTTCCACCGACACTTCGATGAAGCTCTTTCTTACATACAACTCTTCCAACGAAGTCAACCTTGACATAAACTTAGGCGGAATTCTTTTGACTACTGAACAATTGCTGATGTCTAGTAATTGTAGTTTATCCAAGTCCTTTAACTCACCTGGCAAATTTTCAATTCGAGATCCAGAAAAGCTGAGAATTCTTAATTTTTTCAGCTTCCCTATGATGGATAAGTTGTGATCTAAAGTGCATCTCTCCAAACAAAGCAATCTGAGGTCTGATAGGCTTTCAATTGAAGATGGTAAGCTTGATAGTTGAATACCAGTCAACATTAATACTTTGAGCTTTTTCATTCCTTTAAAAAAACTGTCGGGTATTTTTAAAGATGAAGGATCGCTGTCAATTTGAAAAAATTTAAGTTGAGGACAATTTATTTCTTCTGGAAGCTCATCAATGATATCACTGTTGCATATAGAAATAGAAGTGCACCTCTCGAGTTCAGGCCAATCATCAAGTTTCCCATCTCTCAAAGTAAATACATTTTGCTCCTTCTGTGCTATAGACAAAGCAGCATCTCGAACCAGATCATGCATATTGAAATGAATACTAGAACTTCCATCCAACACCAAACCTGAGTTTTTCAGCTGTTGGATTGATGTAGATATTCTGCCACGAGCTTCCCCAAGCGAGTAGACCCCTTTAAGTATTCCCAAACCAAAGCAATACTTCACCAAGTCCATAATTAGGGGTTGATGACCCATTTGAGCACAAAGAAAGAAAATGGACTTGAGCTCCTCATTTTCTAGACGGTCATAACTCATTTTTACAGAAATCTCCATAGAATTCTGAACACCCACCAGGTCTTGGTTTTTAAGTTTTTCCCACTCCGAGTCGCTCTTTTCTCTTAATGCCCTTCCAACTGTAACTATTGCCATAGGTAACCCAGCACAATACTTCTTAACAATTTCTTGTTTCCACTGGGACATTTCACCCTGTATTCTAGCCTCCTTCCGAAACAACCTCAGAGCATCATCGTCATCTAATTCCTCTACATAGAAAGTTGACTTAACTTCCATTTTATCAGTTAATACGTTTTTATCCCTTGAAGTTAGCAAAATTTTGCAGCCCATATAATCACCAAGAGATTTTTCTTTAGTCGCCTCTTTGGGACCCTGTTTAGCATTGCTTGTCTTCGTGTTTAAATCATTATCATCAACATCACCATCAAGTGGAATCCCTAACTTATTCAAGTCTAATCTGTCCCAAAGGTCATCCAAGATTATAAGGGTGTTCTCCTTCTCTTGCTTTAATCTCGTCATCAGACGATGAGCTCTAGAATTCTCACCCTCCCCTTCCAATCTCAATCTTAACGCAGAAGCAATGTCTTCCTGGATTTTTTGTGGATTGGGATTGGCTGTGATTTCTGATATAGCCACCACATTAAACAGCTTCTTCTCCATAGCTTTCTTAGCAATTGCTTTGATTAAAGTGGTCTTACCCATGCCACCACTCCCATGCAGCCCAATCATTCTTACAGAGGAATCTTCAAGTTTTGCAATTATTTTTTCCACTGTAGAATGTCTAGAAGCAAATCCCATGTAGCCCGGATTAGACAAAGTGAAATCATTAGATGTTAAGTTGTCTGTGTAGGAAACATCATTGAACTTGGCCGACTCATCTATTAGATTCTTGACAATCTCTGCCATCTTCTTAGCTTGTCTGCCAAGTCTATGCCTATTCCAAAAGTAAGGAAATAAAAATAAAACATTGGACAACCCTGTCTTTGTGTGGCCTTCATCGTTCCTAAACTTCTCTAGTTCAGTCTTGAACTCATCTACTTTCCTTGACCATTCTTTGACTTTGGCTTCAATGTTTTGTAAATTATTCTGAGCTTGGTCACATCGACGATCTATGGACTCTTTTTCAAGTTCAAGACTCTCAAAACTAGTCAAGAGTTCATCAACATTTTGCCTGCAACGGAGGATGTAGGCCAACTGCCGAATAATGGGGTCCACCGCAAAATTAAAGGTTCGTTCCACTATCGGGGACAACACAGACTCCATTCTGTCAGCTTGATACTATAACTACATCTCTTCCCCACATAAATAAAAACCATATCAGTCTATAACTAATTAAGGAAATACATTTCATCAATCAAAATTCACAAGTTCATTTAATAATCAATGAACAACGGAAAGGACTCCATGGTTTAAAAACTTTCATTTTCAATAATATTTTTAAATTATAAATATAATTTATTTAAATAGAATTCAATAATTTCAAATATATTTTGATGATCGCAGTACAATTGTAAGACCAGGACGCTAAAAAATAATTTATTTAAATAATAAAAATAATTTATCCAAATGATCCCTAACATATATGTTTATGATCACAAACAATTGTAAGACAAGGACGCTCAAAATGGATAAGTCAGTGCATTTATCCATGCATTTCATTTATTTTGTGCACATTAGCATGTGGTTTATTAAAAGTTATGTTTTAAAACATAACTTATTCACAACTCCGTAATAAATTCATATAGTTAAATAATGAAAATATACATCACTATTAATTCAAAAGTTTGAATCATCCTTAAAAAAAACATAATTATCAATTTGGTTCCTAAATTATTTTTTAAAAGGTATAGTTTGGTTCTAAAATTTTAAAAACAGATAAAACAGATCAATCTCCTCTTTTACGTCTAATTAGGTTGGCATCTTTTTGTTTATGAATAGTGACGATTTTTAATCATTTCTTCTTCTTCCTGTCATTATATTTATTATTATTTAAAAAATAAAAGGATTCTTATTTTTTCTTCTTCTTCACTCGGCACTTTGGCTTAACCCACCCAAACCACACGCACTCAAAAGTTGACCACTGTGGCGTGGCACCACCACTTTGCTTTGGGAAATCCTTCCGAGGATGAAACCAAGCACAGAACCAAAACTGAAGAAGAAAAAGAAATGAAATTTGTTTTATTTTTTAAACTAATAATAAATATAGTAATTGCCACTGTTCATAAAAAAAAGCCGCTGAAATTTGAAATCAAATTAAACCTTTTAATATAATTTGAAGACCAAATTGATAACTAAGAAACAAAAAGCTAGTCTGCAAATATATTTATTTATGAGCATTCATTTCTGAATATTCCCCTCGTTTTGAAGCTGCTGCCTCTTAAAGCTTATTATTGGACATTTGAATGAAATGAATTTTGTCAAAATTTTGTTGAAGAGCTACCAGTTAAATTAGGAAAAAATTATAATATATTATTTTTTTGTTAAATTAGCCATGAGAGTTGAAAGATCTAAACGAGAACTTTATATATCCATCTTTATGAGTGAAATATCTTCAAATCTTGAATAAATGAACAAAAGAAGTAGCCAATATAATAAGCTATAAAGAAAGGAACAAACCTCTATTCTTGGAATTGGATGACTGTGAGTTGTGATTTGTCTTTACTTGTCACTATTCCAAATCGTAAGCAATAAACTGAATGTGAGAAAAAAAGAGCAGATTTAGGAAGAAAGCTAAACATGATTTAAGGATATGGATGGCGTACTACTAGTCCGAAGAAAACCAAGATCAAGTAAAAAAGCAAGAGAATACTGAGAGCATGACGAAAGAAACCAGAAAACATACTCGATCAGAAGTGATAGCTTGTGGGTGCAAGTGTTAAAAGGAAATGACATTAACAATCCGAGCTCTTTAATTGTTTAAAATTCAGACTCATTTCTGTGGGAGTCCATTGCTAGTGTTTGGCATGATTAATGGGTTGATGACAACACTAAATTAATAGATAAGGTTTCTCATATTCTGTGTGATATGCTTCAATGTTCTGTCATAGACACTGATGCCAATTGGATTTCTGGTTTTTCAAAGAGGATTGGTAGAGGAACAACCTTTGGAGGAGGGGTGTGAATACAGGGAGAGAATGCTTCTTCAAAACAATATTATTCAATATATTTTATAAATTCTAATTAATAATTGTACGGCTTGGTTAAGTAATGGATAAGTAAAAGTAGCATTATTTGTACAGTATGTTTTTATTATTAATTTTAATTTTTATAAAAAAAATTCTTCTATTTTTCTCTTTTATATTATTCATTTTACTCCTAATTACTTTTTACTATTTCTTTCTATGTCTCTCATAATTGTAAAAAAAAATGTATTTTTTAAGATTTAGCCGTACGAAGATAATTCTAAGTATTAAGAGTTACTATATAATATGATAAACAAACATATGGTATAAGAAACTATAAATTATAAAGCTTATAGTTAAATAAATCTAATAATACAAAAGCATAGTTGTTTGTATGTTTTACCAAATATGTATCTTTTCCCATTTTGAACAACAACAAAAAAATCAATAATCCTACTAAATGCCCTTTTCATCAACTTATAAAAAAAATCAGAATATCTTATAATTAACCGTTATGCATATTTTATTATTATTAATATTAAAGTTTAAAAAACCAATATAATCCTACTAAATGCAAAAAATAAATATGACTTGCATACTCTTAATATAGGTGAAAAAATATCCTCTTTTCTACATATAAAGACAACGGTAACAATTTTAATGATTAGTAATCCTTATAAAGTTTGAAACATATATATTAATCCTTCTTATATTAATAAATTTAATGATAAATGTGAATTGTTTGTTCAAAATCGAGTTTATTAACATTCTCCGAAAAGTACATTCTTAATAATCTTGTAAATACTGAAATCATTAAAACAACGCTCAATAACTTAATGGACACGGTATACGACCATTCAGGTAATATTTTTAAAGAAATTGCAAATGGTTCTAGAACCACTAAACCTATGTTACAACCTATGTTACAAGCAATAGTACCACATGACTCAAACACTAATCAAACATTTCAAATGTAACAATACAAAAAATGTATGTATTATTCATATGAGGATTCTATATAAGAAAACCAACTCATTTTTTCTTTTTCCGAGATTACAAACATTTTCTAAAAATAAATAAATAAATAAACATTTAAACATAATTAACGACCATATTTAATTAATAAAATCACACTATTCAACAATTCTAAAAATATTTTTTTTTACAATAAACACATTTAAAGCATTTATAAATTAACTTAATTAAGAATATAGATAATATTCTTCCTCAAATTTAATATAAATATTTTAAAAAACAAAATTTTTATTGATAAATGTATATTTTAAAAAGTATTAAGTAAAATAACAAAATTTAAATAAATTTTTGCAATGCATGGATTTAAAATCTAGTTTAGAGTAAATCATACTTTTTTTATTAGAAAAATATAGTAAGAGATACTTGAATAAAAGTTTGTCAATTATCGAAACCTTAGTTTCATCATAATCAATGATTATATATATTTTTTAACAATTTTATTTAATGCAAAATTATATTGTTTACAATAATCTTATTTAATATTTTCTTTATTTTTTTATAGTATAACTTTTTTTTATATAAAAAAGAACGGAGGTAGTATATAATTTAATAATTAAAAAAATAAATTTGATAATTTTCAATAAAACACTATATAATATACAATTGTAATAATTAAATGTTTATTTAGATAATTTTAATTTTAAGTAGTAATGTTAAATGTTTTATCACTACTTATGCTCATTTTCTACATTAGTTACTCTAATATATATTTCATGAGAAATAAAAATATATAGAGTTATCTCTCTCTCTATATATCTATAATAAAGTTCAACTGAAGTTTTCTAATCATTAGATTGATTATTTAACTTTGTAATAGTAGTCGGATGTAATTTAATTTAATGCTCCTAGCTAATTACATTTAATAAAAAAATTAAATTGCTAACATTAATTCTATTTATATATAATTTTGATGATAAAATGTTAATTTATACCATTTTCATATTAATTTTTAATATTATATTTATTATATACTTTTAAAATTAATAATTAAGGATAAAAATTAAAATAAAAGTTATTATATATATATATGAGTATACTTTATTTTTTAATTTAATTTTATTCAAACTATAAATACTATGGTAGGTGTAGATTGAAGACTCTTTAATCAAGCGATTGAACACAAATAATTAATATATTGAAGTTAAAGTTAAATTATTTGAATAGTACCAGAATTTGATGTTTAGCGCAAACACATTTAAGTATTTATAAATGAACTTAATTAAGAATATAGATAATCTTCTTCCTCAAATTTAATATAAATATTTTTAAAAATAATAATTTTATTGATAAATATATATTTTAAAAAGTATTAAGTAAAATATAAAAAAAATTAAAGAAATTTTTGCAATGCATGGATTTAAAATCTAGTTTATAGTAAATGTTACTTTTTTATTCAAAAAACATATAGTAAGAGATACTTGAATAAAAGTTTGTCAATTATCGAAACCTTAGTTTCATAATAATCAATGATTATATATTTTTTTAACAATTTTATTTAATGCAAAATTATGTTGTTTACAATAATCTTATTTAATATTATCTTTATTTCTTTTTATAGTATAACTTGTTTTTTTATAAATAAGAACGGAGGTAGTATATAATTTGATAATTAAAAAAATAATTTTGATAGTTTTCATATTAAGTAATAAAACGCGATATAATATACAATTATAATAATTAAATGTTTATTTAGATAATTTTGATTTTAAGTAGTAATGTTAATCGAAATTCACAAGTTCATTTAATAATCAATGAACAACGGGAAGGACTCCATGGTTTAAAAACTTTCATTTTCAATAATATTTTTAAATGACAAATATAATTTATTTAAATAGAATTCAATAATTTTAAATATATTTTGATGATTGCAGTACAATTGCAAGACCAAGACGCTAAAAAATAATTTATTTAAATAATAAAAATAATTTATCCAAATGATTAACATATATATGTTGATGATCACAAACAATTGTAAGACAAGGACGCTCAAAATGGATAAGTGTGTGCATTTATCCATGCATTTCATTTATTTTGTGCACATTAGCATGTGGTTTATTAAAAGTTAAGTTTTAAAACATAACTTAATCATAACTCCCTATTAAATTCAAAAATTACTCATCTTGATAAATTTTTCAAAAATAAAACTACCCCTGTTAGGTAAAAAAAAAAAGCCTAAATTGGAATGCGGTTGTAGGTCTAATAAACTATATATTATAAAGCATATAGTTAAATAATGAAAATATACATCACTATTATTAATCCAAAAGTTTGGAGCATCCTTAAAAAAAACTTAATTATCAATTTAGTTCCTAAATTATTTTTTAAAAGGTATAATTTGGTTCCAAATTTTTTAAAAATTCACTTTAGTCACAAATTATTTTAAAATAGACAAAACAGACCAATCTGCTCTTTTCCGTCTAATTAGGTTGGCATCCTTAAGATAAAAAATTTCAACTGATTTTGTTTATGAATAGTGACGATATTTAATCATTTCTTCTTCTTCCGTCACTATATTTATTATTATATAAAAAAATAAAAGGATTCTCATTTTTTCTTCTTCTTCACTCGGCACTTTGGCTTAACCCACCCAAACCACACGCACTCAAAAGTTGACCACTGTGGCGTGGCACCACCACTTTGCTTTGGGAAATCCTTCCGAGGATGAAACCAAGCACAGAACCAAAACTGAAGAAGAAAAAGAAATGAAATTTGTTTTATTTTTCAAACTAATAATAAATATAGTAATTGCCACTGTTCATAAATAAAATCGCTGAAATTTGAAATCAAATTAAACCTTGAAGACCAAATTGATAACTAAGAAACAAAAAGCTAGCCTGCAAATATATTTATTTATGAGCATTCATTTCTGAATATTCCCCTCGTTTTGAAGCTTATTATTGGACATTTGAATGAAATGAATTTTGTCAAAATTTTGTTAAAGAGCTACCAGTTAAATTAGGAAAAAATTATAATGTATTATTTTTTTGGTAAAATTAGCCATGAGAGTTGAAAGATCTAAACGAGAACTTTATATATCCATCTTTATGAGTGAAATTTCTTCAAATCTTGAATAAATGAACAAAAGAAGTAGCCAATATAATAAGCTATAAAGAAAGGAACAAACCTCTATTCTTGGAATTGGATGACCGTGAGTTGTGATTTGTCTTTACTTGTCACTATTCCAAATCCTAAGCAATAAACTGAATGTGAGAAAAAAAGAGCAGATTTAGGAAGAAAGCAGAAATATGTTGGCAAGCTAAACATGATTTAAGCATATGGATGGCGTACTACTAGTCCGAAGAAAACCAAGATCAAGTTAAAGAGCAAGAGAATACTGAGAGCATGACGAAAGAAACCAGAAAACATACTCGATCAGAAATGATCCTCCCTGTTTGAGTGTTTGGAATGTAAAAATATCTTAAGGTTCATTCCCTCTTATCTCAATTGTCATCTTATCTTCATTGCATTATTAATTGTGGCGATTATCTATATATTCATGATGGGCCACAAATAACATTTTTATAAAAAGTACAGGGATTAAATAAACAAATTGATGCCCCAGCTAAGGACGTAAACGAAATAAGTGGGGAAGTAGGTTGATATAATGGGGAATAGAAGTGGTCCTGGCTTTTTCTTTCACGGGTGTAAATTAAAGATTCTTTCAGTTTAAGCTTATAAATGAATGATCCATCCCTGCCAGCCTGTCTCAATTGTCCTCATTGCATTATTAAGTAAGGAAATAAACAATTGGAAAACCGTGTCTTTTTGTGGTCATCATCGTTCCTAAAGTAAGGAAATTAACACACTTCTAGTTCATCAAAGTTTCGCCTGTAACGGATGTAATCCACTTGCTTTTCAAGCATATCCAACACAGAATTAGTTAGTGGCTCGACACAGTCTTCATGCTTTGATCTTGATTTTCTTGTACTAGGTACAATTACATCTCTTCTCCAACAGATCCGTCAAGAGCTAATGAGTAAATTAAAGAATATTAAATAGTTGTTCAATCAAAAATCAAAATACATTTACTAAAACCAGATCAAGTAACCATGTGTTAAAAATTACAAAGGCATCTCAGATTTTAAAAAACATAAAAAAGATATAAGTTTGAATGTATATTTGTGTCTTTAACAAAGAATTTTTCTTTTATTCTCACAAGAAAGAAGATTGCCAGCTTCACACTCAAACATGATCTTAAACACATTAATTCCATCCCATTAATTCACATCTACTAAATTTTTAATTCATTAGCTGTGTATTGATTCTGCATGCATGTATAGCCTTTTTTATTGTTGGAATATATTTCAATAATTCATGTAAATTAATATTTTAAGACAATAAGTCATCTATAAATGTGATCAAATTAAATAGAATAATATAAATTTAAATGAATATATATCAACATTAATCTATTAAAAAATTAATAAAAATCCTATTAAGTTAAAAAGATACAGAGATTCTCACTAATTACATAAATTTAAGAAGTAGGAGAGGCTTCTCTCCATGAAGGGCGGTTACTTCCAAAGTCAGATGAGGGGGACCACTTGTCACGGAGGTGATGTTGCTCTTACGGCACTGTCTCTGATGGGGTTGTCAACGTATGGAACTCTGGAAGAGCGGAAAGCGTGTGAGATGGGTTGTTTTGATCTGTGGAGGAGGGTTTGGAAGAGTAACATTCCTAGTTTATGAACAATAGTGATATACATCTTTTATGAAAATAACTTTTATATTTAATGGATTAAAGGATACCTTAAGCCTTACTAATAATAGATACCTTACCATAGGAATCGATGAAAATATGATGATAACATTCCTATATATATACATACATATATATATATATATATATATATATATATATATATATATGAATGTTAAAAGAAAAGTCAATATGTTGGTGTTAAAATGCAATTAAGAAAATGATACTGAGAGTTGTTAAAACTTAAAACACTGCAAATATGCGGATTATGTTTTAGCAATCATAGTTGGCAGAAAGATTATGTTCAATAAAAGCATGGTTTGTGCTTTGTGTGGAGAGAGACCAGAAAAATAAACTCCCTCACTAAAAGAAAGTTCAAAATTGCCTAAAAAGGACTTTTCATGCTCAGAGGAAAATGATATGTTATGTTTTTGTTTATGTTTTGAGAAAAGCAAAAAGTTGTGTTTTTGTTTATGTTTGTACTTTTTATTTATTTTAAAAATCGTAACTAAAGTTTAAACAATAATATTATTAAAATATTCAAAGAAACATGAGAGTCGTATCCAAACAACGTGAGTCGTATCAAAGTTGTATCCCGGCTGTATCCGACACACGAATACAACAATTCTTTTCCATTTAATGCTGAAAGCATAAGGGATCATTATTGATGTAATTTTTGTTAGTTTGGATGCTTCGGTAGTCATCGGGAGCTTAGATTAATTTTTATTAGTCTGATCACCCATTCAATGCCCTTCCAACTATAACTATTGCCATAGGTAATCCTGAACATTAACAATTTCTTGTTTAGACTTTGACATTTCACCCTATATTCTAGCCTCCTTCCGAAACAACTTGATCAGCTTCTTTTTCATCTAATTCCTCTGCAGAGAAAGTTGACTTAACTTCCATTTTATCAGTTAATACGTTTTTATTTCTTGAAGTTAGCAAAATTTTGCAGCCCTTATAATCACCATATATCAAGTGGAATCCCCAACCTATTCAAGTCTAATCTGTATCAGCTCTTACATTCTCACCTTCTTCTTCCAATCTCAATCCCAACACGTAAACAATATCTTCCTGGACTTTTTTAGATTGGGGTTGTCTGTTATTTCTCAAAAAGCCACCACATTAAACAACTTCTTGTCTCGAGCAATTTCAGCAATTGCTGCTTTGGTTAAAGTGACATAAGCTATATATATATATATATATATATATATATATATATATATATATATATATATATATATATATATATATATATATAAACCTCAATGTTCTTTGAATTGGATATGATCGTAAGTTATAATTTGTCTTGTCACTATTCCAAACTGGAAGGAATAAACTGAATGTGCGTGATTAAAGGAGTGCTAAGGAAAAAAGCTGAGATGTATGTTGGTAAGCTAAACTCAAATTAAGAATACTGAGGAAAATGAGAATGCTTGCACGATAGATTTTTGTTTTTACTAGTTAGCTTCTAAACCCATACCACAAAACTGATATATAAAAACTTGAGTCAAAATTATCCCCAACAATATGGGACTCGATCTTTTGTTATATACTTCAAATTACAACAATCTCTACATATTACAAAAGGTTAAATAAGATAGGTTGGGATTTTTTTTTATGAATAGTAAGCTATTGGGTTCACATGAAATATAATGCATGCATCGTCCTAGTGGAACAAGTTATTGAATCACACATTAATTGATAAGAACTTTATAAATTGTTAAGCTTTTTCATAATCACATAAAACAATAACAATGAGAAAAATCAGTTTAGGATAGTTATAGATCCAACACTTTTATGTATAATTGAAAAATGAGCTTTCATACTGAAATATGCCTGATAGTTAATGAGAAATTAATTTTTTCAATTAAATAGGTGCAAACAAGTCATTTTAAAAGAAAAAAAAATATATAATTTACTTAAAAGCCAAAAAATTGAACCAGGCTAGCTATTAATAAGGTGGAAAGGTTTTGATATTGTATGTGGGCATACAAATTTGTTTAGAGTTTAAAATTTTAAGATGAAACTTTTGATAAATGAGATCAATACGGAGATGTTATTGAGGGTCCAACGGAGAAGAAAATAATGAAAAATAGTTTACATGGTTGGTAAGAGATTGTTTAGTTATAAAGATTTGAGATCCTTTAACATATTACACTGTATGATAATGGCGTGTGTTAGTAATCTATATGATTGACTGTATATTAATGAGAGAATAAAGCTCAAATCATTTGCTGCAGAAAACCAGTTGTTGACAGGGCTGAAAGTTTTCATCCAGGGGCAATCGATTAGACGATTATAGCAGGCTATATTGCAACTATTGCATTATCCTCTGCAATAACTAGATTTTCAAGTTTCACAAGATCTTTGGCTACTGATTCGGGAAACACACTTTTATGGCAATTACAATTGTCAACATATACCTGTTGTAGAAGTCATGATTTTGTCTTGTGTTGCACGTTTCACACCAAATATGGTTTCGTTTTCACATGATTACAGTCTCGAACTTGCAATGTTTCCAATCGAACGGTAACACTGCATCTGATAAAAATTGGCACTGGTCCACAATCAAAGAGTGCAATTTACTGAAGCACCTTTTTGGCATCCGCATTAAGCCATCCCCTATATTTTGTAGCTGTTGGTCACATTCGAGGGAAGCCAATGCTACATTTCGCGCATTCTCCGAATCCTGAACACACATAAGAACAAGAATAAATATTAATGGACACCTCATATGCTAATAGAAATTTTGTGAGAGAATAAAAATAAATATAAATATATGATAAGTGATACAATTTAATAGGAAAAAAACAGACATAGAGAAAAATAAATAAAAATATCAAATAAGTATTTATCATAATTAGATGAATTTTCATATATCATTATTCTAACAATAAATAAAAATATGAAATTAATTATTACTAGGTTCGAAAAGAATTGGGATTTAGAATTTTATTTAATTTTCGTAACATCAAAATTTGTTTGAGCTATTGACTTTCATTACAAGAATGTAATATTGCTGGGTTTAGAGGATCCCAGCTGAGCTAGTATCATGACAAACTTACGTGCAATTCAACGATCACCTTGCCGTATCTTATTTGAAATTTGAAACAATTCAATCGGACTATCACATTTTCTTTGTTTAGCTATATAAGTTATTAACTAGTAAAATATGTTTAGTTTCTCAAGAATTTTTAAAATTCGATTTTGGTTTCTATAAAAAGTATCTTTTTCGTCGCTTCAATTTTAAAATGCACACTTTTAATCCTAAAGCATATTGTCTAAACTATTTCTCATCCTTTTTAAAGAACTATCTATATAAACTAAAAGTGGTACATTATAATTTTAAAAGGATAAAAAAATTTAAAAGTATTAAAACTAAATTTCAAAATTTTTAGAGGAGTCAAAAACATATTTTTATACCCATTATTAATATTGAGGGTTTTTTTTTCCAATAACACTCACGGCTGTTAAAGTTTGAGAGCGCCTGACTTTGGAATGAGACATCGATAACTAATTATTAAGAAGGAAAATGATGTAAATTTCATCGAGAAAAAACGTTGCACATTGATAATATAAAAGATTTTAAACAATCATAATTATTATTTATTTTTATTCAAGTTTTTAATTTAATGTAATTTTTTATTTATTATATTTCATAATTATTTGATTTTGATATATTGTTTTAATTTTTTTCTAGTAATTTAAGTGATTCGTTTGAGTCCTTTTTTTTAATTTTACGTTATAAACATTAATTGTTACATTAATATGACATCTTGTATCATCTTTTTTCCCAATCTCCATAGCCACACCATAAATCACCACCTCCGACTCAAACACACCCACAAAGTATTCATTTTTCACAAAGAAAAATTTAAAGGCGAACTATTGTGAAAAGTATCTTTAAAAGGACTTTTGTAATAGTGTCATGCTTACTACGACCCGTGTTTCTTAAAGTTGCTTGACTGTACATAGCAACAAGTCCAAGAATTCGTTTGTTGAACTGTGGAAATTCCAATGTTTTGACTAACCTTCCCCTGCCTCCTCAATTTTCTATGCTTCACCCGGACTCCTTTCATACTCAAATATTATAAAATTTTTTTATTTTTAATTTTAAGCTCGTTTTTTTTTTATCTAGATCACAAATTAAGTTGAAACAACTTTATGCTAACTGATTTATGTAATTAGTAGTTAATTTTATATTAATTAAGATGTTAATTAAGTTTATTTGCTATTATTTTTTAAAAATAGTTTGTATAATTAATATTTGGTTGAACATAATAAAAAAAATGAAATAGGTGCCACCGTGTTAGTATTAACAAAAACATATATTAGGAACTTGGGGTTTATATGCATCTTGTCTTTGAGCAAACATATTTTGAGACTTATTACGCGCGTATATACTCTATAGAGGGAAAAAAATAAAGAGATTAAAATATCAAAGTTGCACAAATATTCCTGAATTTTATTTATTTAGAGCACTACAGTAACTTCAAATACTACTGTTAACAAGCCATACCAAAGTATAAAAATTGTTAAGAGAAAAATATCGTGCTTTGTGATGCAGGTTTTTGGGGCCATCCCATTAGTAATAGAAGTTTGGTGAAGTGTCTAATACTCCCATGAGAGTAACATACATAAAATAATTCTAACTTGTTACCTCCTGGGAGGACTTGACTTTTGAATTTTAATTTGGTTTTGACTTTTTAACATACATAAAATTATTCTACAATAAATTTTGAAACTTAATTTTTTTGAAACATGCGAGTTTACCATTTCGAAAGTTTATCTTTTGTGAAATAATATTAAAATAGTTTTATCATAATAGAATATTCATATTTTAATTTTTAAATTGTTTCAGTAAATTATAAATATTAATCTAGAAATAAAATGTAAAGATACTAAGAAATATGAAAAAATAGTTAGACGTACCACTATAATAATAAAAAATCAGACAAATAGATTATAAAAATAAAAAATTAATTAATAAAAAATAGATAAATAATATTATAAAATAAAAAACCATACAAAAAAATAAAATAATATTTTTAAAATTTTGTAATATTATTTTTTAAAAAGTACATTTTTTCACTTCTTAAAATATTACGGATATTTTATGTATTTATTTGATAAAAAAAATTTAATATAAATGCTATGTTAATATATCGTGAAAGAATTTTCTTGCATGGTTTTAAATGTTGTTTATTAAGAATTTTTATAGTTTAATCTAAGTAAGTTGCTAATAATTTTTTTTAGTTAATGTTATTTTGTAGTCATACATATATTATATTTGACTTAATTTTTGGTTAAAAATTTAAAATAATATAGACCTTTTTGTGAAATCAATATTCAATTTTCATTTTATTATGATTAGAATTATATAAATATTTTTTTACAGGAAAATATGTAATTATCTTATTTTATATAAAACTATTTTTTTTAAACATCAATTCTGTTAAAAAATTATTATTATTATTATTATTATTATTATATATATATATATATATATATATATATATATTAAAAAAAGTCTCCCAAATAATTAATAGGGACAATATTCGCACGGATACTCTTCGTAATTTTAATAAATAATCGAATGATTAGTTCAGTACAGCAGTTACAATTCCGTTATTGGCCTTGGCTAAAGCCGATTTACATGTTAATTGTAGGAGATTAACAAAGTGGAAAACTCCAACTACAATCAAGAGTTATGTTGAAGATTTTTTTTTCTCGACAAAGTTATATGTTGAAAACTTTGAAGCTTGAAATATAGGTAAAAGTAATAGTAAACAAAAAGAACAATTAATATAACTTATGACGCACTTTTAGTTATAGACACAGTAATTAAACTCTTAAAAATTAAAATTAATCGTTTAACATAGCATACTCGTAAAAACAAAATTCAGTAATTTTTTAAACTAGTACATAAATAAAGATAAAAATAATTTAACATGGCCTCGAATTGCGAGTTATTTAGGCAAAGTCATTCTCCTCAGAAAAAGTTATTTCCATCCAAATTTCTGACACAGTGTATGATAACAACAATTATAATAATGTTGAATAAAAAGACAGAAATGGCTATCGGTTTTGCATGGCAGAGTTGAGATCAGTTTCCAATGGGATAACATCTCCGCCCCAATTAATATTCACTTGTAACAGCTTGTCTGTTTTGACTGTACCTGCACACAAACTTTCCATTCTCTCGCAACCGATTACTGTGAATTCCTCCAAGGACGGGAAACTTAAACTCCCTTTGTAGAACCTTCTCAGCTTTCCTAATCCTTCAAGTTTCAAACAATTGAGCTGCTGAAATATTATCTCATTCTCATCTGATTCATCCCCTTCCTCTGCTGAAGACACTATCTCTTCAATTGAATCACACCAACTTATCTCCATTGTTTTGAGTTGACCCAAACTTCTTGCTGTTGAGGATGTGAACAAATATAGCAGACTCTTGCAATTTTGTACTAGCAAATATGTCAGATTGGAGAAAGACACTGTGCATGGTACCAGATTTATTGAACTCAAACAGCTGATTACTTGCAATGTTTCTAGATTTCTGAGAAAGGGCACAATCCCAGAGTTCTCTGACCCAATGGAAACAAGCTCTGGAAGGGAGTCCCAGCATATCACTTTCAGCTGTGAAACCAATCCATCCTCATCCACATTAAGGCTATCAAAGCAGAAAATCTCTTTGAAGAAACCATCACACACCTCAAGCTTCTCTATATTGGGCACCCGTTGTAGAAATTCGTCGTATTCAAACGACAGAGTAAGAACTTTTAACTTGTTTAAGTGGTTTCCCTGGAATTCTCCACTCAAAATCATGTTCAGTTCATGTTCACCGAGTATCAGGTGCTCTATGTTGGGTGTAAGCTACGAAGAGAACCCAACAAAGCAGGTTAGGGCAGTTATAGATCCAGCTCTTTATTATATAATTGAAATAATGAACTTTCATGCTAAAAGAAAAAAAAGACGAACTAGGCTAGCTATTTATAAGGTGGGGAAAGGATATTGATACCGTATGTCGATATGTGTCCAAACAAATTTATTTCGAGTTTAATATTTTTGAGACGGGAAAAGTGATAAATGAGATTATTAGGAAGGTTGTAGAAGAAAATAATGAGAGTAGGGATCGTACCTCAAATGCTGTTTCACATCATGAATGCAACATGTTCCATTATAAATTCATCATGATCAATATTTAATAGTAGCTGTATTATCTGACTTATGTGGATAAATCATAAAAAAAATGGAAGCAAATATGCGTAGAAGATCGATAGAAGACTCAACATAGCATATATATGGGAAAGGTTCACAACTTTTTAATTTTAACAGGATGGCAATTTGTTCATATAGAAGTAGTAAAGAACACTAATGATGACAATTTAGTTCATATATACAGAAGTAGTAAAGAACACTAATGATGGAAATTTAGTTCATATATATAGAAGTAGTAATGATACCTTTTGAATACAGACTTGATTTAGAGGATGTGGTTCTAGATGTGTAAATGGCTTCAACATGTCATACTTTAACTTTGGCAGATCACATAGTGCCAATGACTTCACATCGGGGAACGTAAGCTCAACATTTGAATTCCAAACATTCTCCAGATTTGGCAGCCGCTCTAAAATCAATGTCTTCAAGGCAAAAGGGAGTGGTCCCATAGTTGTCACATCAAATATGATTTTCACAAAATCACAGTTTCGAACTTGCAATGTTTTCAATTTAGGTAATAAAGGAAGTAAACAGAAAGGTAAGACCGCATCTGATAAAAAATGGCAGCCGTCCACAATCAAGGTGTTTAACCAAATGAAGCGGAAGTGTGGGGGGATATGCAGTGAGTGAAGCCTAAGCCATATCTCTTGTACTGGGCTATCTTTGAGGTCAATATTTGATTTCCAACGTGCAGACGTCCATAACTGCACACGTAAAAGAATAAATAAAAGATTGCTATTATTCTGTACGAAGAAATGCATCACGAATCGCACGAAATAACTAATGTACTCTCAGTTTTTAAAGAGTAATTATTTTAAAAATAATAAATTAAAAAAGTAACATATTTATGATTATATTTCAGATTTCCCTTAACCGTGGATGCTCTCTAACCAAAATCCTGCCTTCAAAATTATTTACAAGAGTGATTTTTTTTTTATCCTAGTTATATCCCATGTATTTTTTACATGGGTCATACATGTAATCTAATTATTTTAAAAAAATCACTTTTTTCATTGATTAGGTTTGTAATTGATGTAAAAGTCACTTTCTACATCAATTATAATTATAATTGATATAAAACAAAACCTATGACATGTCAATAATTTTCATACTATATCATCTAACATGAATGTTAAATAAACTTATTCATGAATTTTTATGTGTATGAATAATTATCTATTAAGATATATCAACTACTTAAAATGAATCTTAATATTTTGGGGAATTAATTCTGTAGCTTTAGATAAGAAAATATCCTAATTCGCTCAAAAAATTACTTACACCTTATACGAAAATATTTTTTTTACTTTTACCTATTTTTGTAAAATTATTGGCAAATATCCTACTGTATATACCTTACCGAGGGGGAAAAAGAAGGATACATATATAAAATGGATTTGTTTTATAAAAAAACAAAAAAAAAAAAACATTCATACTATTTACACGTATCCTAAATAAAATTATGAAAAGAATTATTTACGAAAATTCGGATTTAGAATTTCATTTAATTTTCGTAACATCTAAATTTGTATCAACTGTTAACTCAGTAAAAAAATTATAATTTGGCAGGTAAGAGAATCTGAGTTCTGGTATTGATTAAAACAAACGTAAATGCAGTCCAATGATACATTGCCTTGTAGAATAAGAATTATTTTGTAATAATTCCACCAGAGCGTTACATTGATTTGCTTTGTATGTCAATCATTAACATTTAGGCTTGTCCATGACATGAGAATGCTTCACTTTTGAATGAGACTAAATTAACGACAAGGATGTAAATTTTATCTTCACTTTATAATTTAATTAATGTTTTTTTTATCACATAACAAAAAGTTAGGCTATTATCCACTGCGGATCTAGAGGTGAGCAGACCCTATCCCCATCCCCATCCGCTTGCAACTTTTCATGTATATATGTTTTGAAGTTGATTAGTTTAAAATTATAGTATAAAACAATTATACTACTAGAAAAAAAGTATTTTATGATATTGATTTTAAGTCAGTTATACAAAGGTCAATGTAGTAAGCAAAGCGGCGACATTTTTGTAAATAGTTGTAACTTTTTAAAGGCAATTTCTTTAGAAATGACTTTAAATATACTTTACTGTATCATTTTTTCAAAACCATCTTCTAAAATTAAATCGTTTTTTTAAAACCGTCTTTAAAAACATTGAGTTTCCACTTTTTGTTGCTGACGTGGCACATTTTAATTGGGCGAGAGCTTGGACAACCCTAGATCCATTAAAAAAAAACTGAGAGATTCTCATTCTCGTTCACTCTTCCCTCACAAAGCTAGAAGTGCCCATGACCATCGAAGAGGCTAAGGAACAAGATCGTGGGGTTCTCTGTCAACACCCTCCCCCCCAGTTCGCTCCGCCATCCCCATGCCGTCACCATTGCCGTCTCACCGTCGTGTGCTCCTCCTTCTGCCGCCGCAGTCGAAGCCGCAGACGTCACAACAAATTATCTCTTCCCACCACCACCTCCACCTCCTCATTTGAACCAAAGCTCTTATCGACCTCACTCCCTTAACCGCTTTCCAAACTGAACTTTGACGGTTCCTATCTTCTGGCAAAGACACTTACCGAGATTTGCAAACCTTGGTCACTCTCGACCACAACTGGAGGTTTGTCGTTTCGTGTCGCCCTTCCACCTTGCATTTCCTCGGAACTTCGGCGTCTTTGACCTTCCTCGCCTTTTTTGTTTTCACGATTTTGGCTTAATTGATTTCTAGGTTTTCGTCTTGGTGTCGTAACACATCTAGTGTTGGAAGAAGAAGAAGATTTTATTTCATTTGCCACACAAAATACAAGAGTATGATCCCCTATTTATACTAAAATAGAGTGACCACTCACATAATTTGCTTATTCAAGAATACTAAATGCTCACATAATTGCTTATTCAAGACTTTGTAACTCACAACCTTATAACTTTCATCTTCCACAATTTAAGGCTCATAAAACTTGTTATTATTATTTTTCTAATTAATATCTAACATCCTCCCTTAATTGGAAAATTCTTTTGCACACCAAGTCTTGCTCGCAATCTTCGAAAATCTTCAAATTTGAGAGGCTTGGTGAAAATATCCGCAACTTGATCTTGAGTTTTCACATGAGTCAATTCTACTTCTTTCTTGGCAATGCACTCTCTAATGAAATGATACCTTGTATCTATATGCTTACTTCGTTCATGGAACACCGAATTCTTGGCAAGCTCTTGTGCAGATCTATTATCAACATAGATCTTTGTGCTTTCCTTTTGCAACAACTGAAGTTCCTCCAACAATCTTCTTAGCCAAATGGCATGACATGTGCAAGAAGTTGCAGCTACATACTCGGCTTCACAAGTAGAAAGTGTCACAATGCCTTGCTTCTTAGAACTCCATGTAAAAACACAATCACCCATAAAAAATACAAATCCGGTAGTACTTTTTCTATCATCAACATCTCCGGCAAAATCACTATCACAAAATCCCACAAGCTTATAGTTATTGGAGGGAGAATAAAACAATCCAAAATCAATTGTACCTTTCAAGTAACGAAGAATTCTTTTTGCGGCTTTTAGATGAGGAGAGGTAGGAGCCTCCATAAAGCGACACACAACTCCCACCGCATATAGAATATCGGGCCTTGTATTGGTTAGATACCTTAAACTCCCCACAAGACTCTTGAAGATCGTGGAGTCTACCTTCTCTCCTTCATCAAACTTTGATAACTTCAAGCCACCTTCCATAGGTGTGTTCACGGGATTGCAATCAAGCGTATTAAATTTCTTCAACACTTCTTTTGTGTACCTTTCTTGTGAGACAAAGATACCATTCTCCGTTTGCTTCACTTCCATTCCCAAGTAATATGACATGAGTCCCATATCTGTCATATCAAATTCACGAGACATGGACTCCTTGAAGTCTTCAAACAAATTTGGGTTATTGCCGGTAAAGATAAGATCATCCACATAAAGACAAATAAATAAGACATCACCATTATTAAAAGTTTTAACATAAAGAGCATACTCATTTTGACAACGAACAAACCCATTGTCTTGGAAGTACTTGTCAATGCGAGTATTCCATGCCCTCGGTGCTTGCTTTAGACCATACAACGCCTTGTTCAATTTCAAGACTTTTCTTTCTTGACCTTCAATGACAAAACCCATTGGTTGTTCAACATAGACATCTTCTTCAAGATAGCCATTTAGAAATGCCGATTTTACATCAAGCTGAAAAATTCTCCACTTCATTTGAGCTGCCAAGGAAATAAGAAGACGAATGGTTTCCATGCGGGCAACCGGTGCAAACACTTCATCATAATCAACTCCATATTGTTGCTTATAACCTTTAGCTACAAGTCTTGCTTTGTGTCTCTCAACCTCTCCTTTTGCATTCTTCTTGATTTTGAACACCCATTTGACTCCAATTGCTTCATGACCTTTGGGAAGGCTTGATAACTCCCATGTGTTGTTCTTCTCAATGGCTTTGATTTCTTCTTCCATGGCTTGTCTCCACCTTTTGTCTTTCATTGCTTCATCAAAGTTTAAGGGTTCACTGTCAACAAAAAGACAAAACAAATCATTTATAACTTCAGTTTCATCATATAATTCTTGAATATTTCTCATTCTTCTTGGCCTTTCACTTGAACTCCCTTCGGAAGATGATGAGGCTTCATTGGTTGAAGGAGTTGGTGAAAGTGCTGGAGTTGAATCATTTGGAGTCAAGGCTTCTTCATCTATTTCTTCAAAGTACGGGAAAAAATCATAAGTGTCTTCTTTCTCCTCCCAATTCCATGTGCCTTCTTCATAGAACTCGACATCTCGGCTCACAATTGTCTTTCCATTGTTTGGATTGTACAATTTGTAGTCTTTTGAGCTTGCATCATAGCCAATGAACACATGTTTCTCACTCCGATCATCAAGCTTGAATCTTCCTTGGTCGGGTACATGAGCATATGCAATGCTCCCAAATACTCTCAAGTGATCAACTCTTGGCTTCACTCCACTCCATGCTTCTTGCGGTGTTTGATCTTTGACATTCTTTGTTGGGGAGCGATTGGACAAATAAACGGCACATGCAACAGCTTCGGCCCAAAATTCCTTTGGCATATTTTTAGCCTTCAACATACATCTAGTCATATTAAGAATAGTTCTATTTTTTCTCTCCGCTACCCCATTTTGTTGTAGAGATCTAGGAACCGTTAGAGGGCGACGAATCCCATATTTTTCACAAAATTCATTAAATTCTTTTGATGTGAATTCGCCACCTCTATCGGATCTTAGAGCTTTGATTACATAACCACTCTCCTTTTCCACAAGAGCTTTAAAATTTTTAAAAGCTACAAATGCCTCAGATTTTTGCTTTAGAAAATAAACCCAAGTTTTTCTACTATAATCATCAATAAAAAGCAAGAAATATTTATTGTTACCACATGAAGGAGGATTGATTGGGCCACACACATCGGTGTAAACAAGTTGGAGAGGCTCCTTTGCTCTTGAATTAGCTTCTTTTGGAAAACTCCTTCTTGCATGCTTTCCAAGGAGACATGCTTCACACAATTGATTAGGATGGTTGATTTGAGGCATCCCTTTCACCATCTTCTCCTCTCCTAAGGATTTTAGTGCTCCAAAATTCAAGTGCCCAAATCTCATATGCCAACACCATGATTCATCTTTTATGCTAGCCTTCAAACATTTTGCTTCATTGGTTTTAATGTTCAAAGTGAACATTCTATTTCTTGACATAAACACCTTGGCAATCAAATTAGAATTTTTATCTCAAAGCCATAAACAACAATCTTTCATATGAATTTCATACCCCTTTTCAACAAGTTGTCCCAAACTCAAAATATTGCTTTTTAGTTTAGGAACATAGTAAACATCCGTGATTAATTTGTGAGTACCATCTTTTAAAGAAATTAAAATGGTACCTTTTCCTTGGATTTGCACCTTGGAAGAATCTCCAAAAAAAACATTTCCTTTCACCTTCTCATCAAGTTCCACAAATTTCTCTTTGCATCCACACATGTGATTGCTTGCTCCATTGTCAAGATATCATAAGCATTTGTCTTCCTTCTCACCATTATTAAGTGATAGTAGTAGTGTTGACTCTTCAACTTCTTCTTTATCATCAACAAGATTGACCTTCTCTTCAACATTTGTTCTACACTCCCAAGAGTAATGGCCATATTTATGACAATTAAAACATTCAACATTAGATTTATCATACCTCCTTTCATATGCTTTTTCATAATTGTTTCTACCTCTTCCTCTTCCTCTTCCTCTTCCACGACTTCTAGTGGATTGATGGCTCCTCCATTCATTATTGTCAAAATTATCACGATCTCCTCTTCCTCCTCTTCCTTGGCCATGACCACGTCCACGACCACGTCCTCTTCCACGTCCACGTGCTTTTTGACTACTTTCTCCTCCATTTTCTTTCAAAGAAGCTTTGGCTTTGAGGACTTGCTCCAATGGCTCATCATGTCTTCTATTGAACCTTTCTTCATAGGCTTGAAGAGAACCCATCAATTGGTCTACGGTCATTGAGTCTAAATCCTTAGACTCTTCAATAGCACAAACCACATAATCAAATTTAGCGATTAAGGAGCGAAGGATCTTTTCCACCACACGAACATCTTCCATATTTTCTCCATAACGCTTCATTTGGTTTACAATAGCCAACACCTTGTTGCCAAAATCTGAGATAGATTCAGATTCCTTCATATGCAATGATTCAAACTCTCTACGTAGAGTTTGTAGGCGCACCTTTTTTACCTTATCAACACCTTCAAGGGAGGTTTTCAAAATCTCCCATGCTTCTTTGGATGTGGTTGCATTTGACACCAACTCGAACATAGCTTCATCCAAACCTTGATGAATGAAAGTAAGTGCTTGTTGATCCTTCTTCTTCGACTTCAACAAAGTCTCCTTCTCATTTGGTGACAAAATAGCCTCATTTTGAGGTTGGGCATAACCTTTCTCTACAATCTCCCATGCATCTTGAGAACCTAACAAGGCTTTCATGCGACGACACCAATTATCATAATTCTCTTTGGTAAGACGAGGGAATTGAAACATACTCAAGCCATTGCTTGCCATCTCTCAACTCACAAAGTATTTCTCTCTCAACTCACAAAGTGTTTCTCTCTCAACACTCTAGAACTCAAGCTCTGATGCCACTTTGTTGGAAGAAGAAGAAGATTTTATTTCATTTGCCACACAAAATACAAGAGTATGATCCCCTATTTATACTAAAATAGAGTGACCACTCACATAATTTGCTTATTCAAGAATACTAAATGCTCACATAATTACTTATTCAAGATTTTGTAACTCACAACCTTACAACTTTCATCTTCCACAATTTAAGGCTCATAAAACTTGTTATTATTATTTTTCTAATTAATATCTAACATCTAGCCATAAGCCTGATGTGGTGCGGAGGGACCGAAGTCTCGGCGGAAAAGAGGTGGTTGTTGCGTGGGGTTAGAGAAGTGACACGAATCCGTTGTCAGTGCCAGTTCGGGACTCCGTGAAGCGCTCTGCGAAGAATAAGGTGGTTCCGTTCCAAAGGAAATTGCCCAAATGATGACCAACTGTAATCAATTTCAACGCTTCTGTTTTTTACGCCAATGAACAGGAGGAATACAAGAGGGAGGCTTATAGAGTGGTTCGAGGTTTGTTTTTTCTTTCCTCAGTTATATTTAGTTTACTATCCTTTTCCAAAGAGAGATGGTTGTTTGTGGCTGAGAATTTGAGAACGTCATCTCTCTTTCTAGGTTCGCGTCATTTGATTCGTTAGTATACTTATACTGACAAAAAATAAAATTATGACAAGATGATGAAAGAGTAATGCGGGGAAAGGGGACACTATGCTAATTAACAGGTTGGTGAATGTTTTATGGTTTCTTGAGATAGCTTATTAATGTTAGTACTTGGAGAGAGATATCAATCTTGATGTTTGATTTCAACTGATATGGAGAATATAGTAAATTATTAATTATTTGATTTCGTGTTTTATTTATATTACATTTTAAATATTTGATGGGTTGTTGCCACATCTTTATTCTTCCATCCACCCATTGCTTGGTGAAATCTGGAAGCGAGTTACTTTGACAATCTTGTATAAAACCATTATATAAAAAGAGCATAGTATAAAATAAAACCAATCTTGTATATTGTTATTATTTTTTTAAAAGGCTTGTCTGTTATAATAATAATAATAAATAAGAATAGTTAATGTAAAATTATTTAAGTTATCGATGTAATGATTAATGTTATAATTATTATAAAATTCAAGAAGTGTTTGTTGTTTTCTGGATCAATGTGTCTGACATAACAGTTTTCAACTAGTTGATTCTAGTACATTCTTTTTAAATTTATCATGAAATACACACAATGAAAGTATTTTTCAAAATATTTTTTATATGCCTTTGTTGTCCTTATAAAAAAGTTTCTAGATATTTATATCAGAAAGAGAGTAGATTATTTTTCAAAATTCAAAATTAATCATTCGACAAAACATACGCATGACTAAAGCTAGATAGTGGAGTATTTTTTTTTTACCTTATTTAGAAAAATTAAAAAACAATTTAACATATTTATTGGTCTCTCAGGGAGTTATTTATAAGAAAAATACACAAATTCAATGACTCTTCCTTATAAAAAATTCATATATACAATAATTACTAACAAATACAATATATTTAATCTCAGTCAAAACATAGGATTAAGATGCTCTCCAACATATTTTTCTCTCCAACACAATATATACCATTAGATTGATCTTGCAGTCACATCATACAATTAAGTTGATAAATAAGATTATTTGACTTATATTAATCTCTTACCTTATGCTCAAAAAAGAATCTCTTACTTTTTTAGTAAGCTAAACTCATTAATATTTAAATTATTTATTTTTTACATACCTTACTTATACTACTTAACTTTTATTTGTACTAGTAATTAATAATAATAATAATAATGAATCTAAACTTCTTCAAGTCACTCTAATTTTTTTTAATATCTATTTAATCTATTTTAATATATAAATGAAGAAATAACAAAAAGTTAAAGAAAATTAAAAAAAAGGACAGCTAACATTTTAACTACCCTAATCTAGATTTTAAATATAATTAGTATCTTAATCCTAGAAGATAATTTTTTTTATATAGTTAAAATTGCTAAAAGATAAATATTTTGAATATATATATAAGAGTGGATTATAAAAGATTGATAGTTTCTTTTATTTAATAGGATTAATATAAATAAAATTAAATGGTTTACTAATAAAATAAAAATTAAATAATTTTCAAATCATTTCTGCAGTGGCTTGAAAGAGTTCGGATTCATTTTATATCAGTATTATTAATATATATAAGTTAAGTAGCATTGATAAAGTACATAGAAAATAGATTAAATTATTATGAGTTTAACGTAAAAAATTAATATGAGCCAAATTAGATTGGCACATAAATGTTGTTTCTGTGAGTTTTTTGGTTTTCCGAAAAATTGGACGACGCTGAGAATCCAAAGATAAATTATTGGATGAGGCCAAAGTTAATTTGAGGATGAATCTAATTAACCTAACGGTGTATATTTTGCATTATAAGAACAACATACACCAATATCAATCATATTTAATCAAAATAATTGAAAACATACCTTTTCCCTAAATGCCTCCCGCATGGTAGAGTTCAGGTCATTTTCCAATTTGATAGCATCTGATGACTCCTCACGTTCATATAAGTACCTGTCAAGTTGAAGTTGAACCAACTTGTCTGCTTTTAGGGTACCAGGACATAATGTTTCCATCCACGCGCACTCCATTACTGACAATTCCTCCAATGATGGGAAACTTAATAAACTTCCTTTATAGAAGCTTCTCAGCTTTCGTAATTCTTCAAGTTTCAAACAATTGAGTTGCGGAAATATTATTTCATTCTCATGTGATTCATCCCCCTCCTTAGAGACTATCTCTTCAATTGAATCACACCTTTTTATCTCCATTCTTTTGAGTTGACCCAAACTTCTTGCTGTTGAGGATGCGAACAAATGACGCAGGTTGTTGCATCTTTCTACTTGCAAATATGTCAGATTGGAGAAAGACACTGTAGATGGTACCAAGTCTTTTAGACTAGAACAACCTATTACTTCCAAGGTTTCTAGATTTCCCAGTAAGGGCTGAATCGAAGAGTTCTCTAACCCAATGGAAACAAGCTCTGGAAGGGAGTCCAAGCATAAGACTTTGAGCTGTAATAGGAGTCCAGCCTCATCCACATTAAGACTATCAAAGCAGAAAATCTCCTTGAAGGAACCATCACACACCACAAGCTTCTCTATATTGGGCGCCAGTTGTAGAATTTCATATGGAAATTCATCGGACCCTATATGAAAGCCCACAGTAAGAACTTGTAGCTTGTGCAAGAAGTTTCTCTGAAATTCTCCACGCTTGATCATCTCCAGTCCTTTTTCACCCAGTGACAGGCATTGCAAGTTGGATGTAAGCTACCAAGAGAAACCGATAACCAAGCAAAAGAAGGTTAGGGCAGTTATAGATCCAGCTCTTTTATTTACAATGAAAAACGAACTCTAATTTCATGATAAAAGATATCCGATAATTAGTTACAAATTAACTATTACAATAAAATAGGTTCAAACAAGTCAATGCAAAGAAGAAAAAAAGTTCACTAAACCAAAAAGGAAAAAGAGATGAACCAGGCTAGTTATTAATAAAGGGATTTTGATGCGGTATGAGCCTAAACAAATTTATTTATTTGTAGTTTAAAGTTTTAGATGGAAAAAGTGATAAAGGAGACCTTTAGGGAGGTTGTAGTTGTTCCAACGGAGAAGAAAATGATGAAAAATTCGATCCTTTAGATGGTAGGGAGATTGTTTATAACGATTTGAGAACCATCGTATCCATACATAATATTTGATAAAGTAAAATAGCGTGTGTAAGATTCTATGTAATCGTGTGTATTAATAACCTAAAATGTCATTGTTGTATCATGAATGTAACATGTACCCTTAAGTGTATTCTTTTACTTATTTATGTAAAACATGAAAAATGGGAGTTAATAGGCATAGAAGATAGAACACGGCATATATATATATATATAGCAATATACGTGAAATTTTCACATTTTAATTTTAAGAGCATGTTCATATCACTCATGTTGAACAATAAAAATGAAGTATAGAAACTAATGGTGATAATTCAATTCTTATAAAAGTAGTGCAATTATATTTAATAAGCAGGCATCAGATTCTGCGGTAAGGACAAAGTAGTAAGACAATAGTACCTTTCCATCCTCGGTAGGTGTCTGGAACATGTCACACTGCAGTGAGCAGTAGTAAAAATACTTGAACTTGGGCAAACCTTGTAGTTTCAATGACCTCACACAGGGACACGGGAACATAAGGTCTAGATTTGCTCCTCTTGGATCTGCATTATCCTCTGCAACAATTTCCATCAATCCCTCACAGTCTTTGACAACTAGTTTTTCAAGATCTTTGGCTACTGATGCCGGAAACACACTTGTAAGGCATTTACATTTCTCAACAATAACAAGTTGTAGATGTTGCACGCTTAGAATTCCATGAGGATCTTCATTCCAGATATTCTCCAGTTTTGGCAGCCTCTCTAAAGTCAATTTCTTGAGGGAAAAAGGGAGAGGTCTAGGGAAGGCTGCTGCTCCCAATCCCATAGCTGTTTTCACGTCAAATATGCTTTTCACAGAACCACACTTTCGGACATGTAATTGTTCCAAATTAGTTAAGAAAGGAAGTAAAGAGAAGGGTATGACAACATCTGTTAAAAGTTGGCATCCGTCCACAGTCAAAGACTTCAACTTACTGAAGCACGACTTTGGGATCCGCCGTGAGTCAAGCCATATCTCTTGTAGTCGTGGGCTGACTCTGAGACTTTTAGAAGCACGTGTAGAGTCCAAAAGCTGTGCATGCAAAATAGGATATTGCATACAAAAGGCTAATATGTCAGTTTCATAGCTGGCGATTACATTATAACAAATAGATAGATTAGTCATAAATCAGTTACTGTATTAATACTGAATTTAGTTCATAAAAAGACAAAGAAAAAGAGAGGAACTTGATATTAGACATAGAGACGCATGAAATCAGTGGCGGAACTTTGAGAAAAAAAAATATTGGAGGAACCAAAATATTTTTTATATAGTATAATTTTTTTTTTACTTTTGTCTGAAAAATTAAAAATTTCATTTCCATTTTTTTGTGTGAAAAAAATGAACCTGAAACATTTAGTTTGTTTTTTTTATATACAAAATATTTGTGTGAGGATACAGGGAAAAAATCTATGGATTTTTTAATGAACTTAAAGAAAATAATCATATTTTTCTCTCTCAAAATTATAACAATTCTGAATAAAAATTCAAACAAACATGGGTTTAACAAATTAAAAGAAACAGCTCTATATTATAAAAAATATTATTAATTAATAAAGAAATCTATTTACAATATAAACTATAAGATCATATATTTATTTTATTATTTTTAGATAAACCATAAGTAAAAATGTAGAATTATATATATATATATATATATATATATATATATATATATATATATATATATATCATATTATCAATTTTGGTAAAAAATATTATTATTTATTTTTTATTAAATTGTTAACTTGATAGGTCTGGATTAAAATTAAACACATGTTATATGATAGAAATAATAATAATAATCAATTTTTTTTTATAATTTTAGTCTAATTTATTTTTTTATCATAAGATTATTATAAAATAGGATAATAATAATCAGGATATATTAATGTATACATAATCATCTTTATTGAAGAAAAATAATTAATCTTATTTATTAAATTATATATATATATATATATATATATATATATATATATATATATATAATTCACGTGTGAATGATATCATTAAATTAATTCAAGTGAGAATTATTAGTTGTTAACATTATTTTAAACTTTCAATGAAAAATTCTTAATAATAAATATAATATTTTTTTTAGTTTAAGATTATCATATTAATTAAAAATATATTTATTATATTTTAATGAAAAACACCTAATATCTTAAAACTCACTAGTCAAATGGATAATAAATATAAATAAATTTTTATATAATTAATAATTAATAATAAAAAATAAATCCATCAACTCTTGCTATCTTAGTATAAGATGAAGAAGCCAACGCCAAAGAATGATGAGACTGAGTTGTGTGGCAAACAGATATTAATATGGAGGGAGCAATTATGTCCGTTGTTTATTATAAAATTACATTCCAAGTTTCATCATCAAGGGGACCATTAAAACACCTTCCTTCCATTAGAGAGAAACAAAACTAAGATAATTGGCTTAAGAAAACTTGACGGCATCCTTGTTTCTAACTTTAATTTAAATATTTTTCAAAGAAAACATCAATTATTTAAAATAATAATACATCCTAACATAAATTTAAAATGTAATTTATATGTTAAAAATAATATATTAGCAAATTTAATTATAATATAATTTATATACATAAAATATTTATTTATTATAAATTAAAAATTCTTGTTGTATAAATAAATATTTATTTTCTGCCATGTGCTAAAATACTAATTATGGATAGCTGCACAAAAGGTTAAACAAAAAAAATATAAGTAAATAACATAATTTTTTTTTTATCAATGATGAAATTATGGATGATTTAGTTTAAGAAATATTTTATTATTTACTCTTAGGTGTAAAAATGTCATTTTATTTTCACGTGATTTCATATTTTAACAAAAAAAATACATTTTATCCTTATTCATCAATATATAAGACATTATTTTCATGAGATTTTTTTTATCAATTAATATTAGCGGGTAGTTTTTTTATTAGAATATTAGTGATAGTATTCTAACTCAAAACCTCTTTCATCCTTTTTCCTTGAAATCCTTCTTCCTAACTACAAAATTAACCTTATTATAAGTTATAATAACCTCTTATGAGAATTTTATTTTATAAATATATAGATGACCGCAAATTATATGGATAAATTTGTTAACTTGTTATCACAAATCAACATGTTAGTGTTTTTAATTAAGTTTTTAACTTTTCATCTTTTTTATATTATAATTTTTGTTTCCTCAATTTTTTTTGACAATTTTCAAGCATTCATTAAAGTTTCCCTCTAAATGTGTTTGTCCATTTTTAGTCATTTATTTTGTTGCTCAAAATTAATCTTAAATATAACATAAACAAAGGATTAATAATGAGCAAAAATGTCTAGAAAGACTAAAAGTGTTAACAAAAAATTCATGGATCACAATCAATATGAATTGAAGTTTATTTATTTGGATTAAAAAGAAAAGTTGTAAGATGAGGGAAGGTTTTCTTTATGACTACGCTGGGTACATGAAGCAGTCAAATTCGTATCATTTTAAATTTCATGAATGAAGTTTTTCAAACAAAAATGATTAATAAATTTATATAAATGCTGATTTTTTTAAGCTAACATATTTATATCTTAAAGAAATTTAACAAACTTGAACTGATAAAATAAATGTAAGTACCTCCTGGTAGAAACCTTTTTGTATGGTGGCATTCAAGTCTCCTTCCCACTGCCACATGGCTTCCTCTTTACCTTTTTCAACACCACCACCTATATTTTGTAACTTTGGTGCTCTTGCACCACCCTCCGTGAATGTTTGCATCATTCGGCATTCTCTCACAATCAATATTTCCAATGACGGGAATTTGAATTCACAGTTATTGTAACTGCAAAAACTTTTCAGATTCATTAGGTACTCAAGTTCTATAGTAATCAATTTGCCAAACACTATTTGCTCTTCTTCTTCATTTCCCTCATTGCTTACTATTTCCTCTAATTCATCGCATTCGCTTATCTTCATGGACTTAAGTTGAACCAAGCTTTTTGCCGTTGAGGATGCCATTAAATTCCTTAATCTACCACAATTCCTTACTTCCAAATTTGTCAAGTAAGCCAATGATACCGAGGGAGGAGCCAAATTCCTCAATTTGTGGCACCAATGTAAGCTCAAAAGCTCTAGTCTCTGTAGAACTGGTTCTCGTTCAAATCCTATATCCTTTATCTTCGAAGACCACAAAACCAATTCTTTCAGCTGTATTACGGTTCCCAAACGTGACTCCGATGACTCTTTAAGCAAATGTTCAGAGTTAAACAAATATAACTTTTCTAGATTTGGCATTCTGTCCAGAATCTGACAGAGACGTTCACCATCATTAACATAGCACAACCTAAGCTCTTTTAAATTGTGCATTCGATGCTTCACAGTGTTGCTCAATAACCACTCCTGTGCTTCGTCAAAGTCAATATCCAAATACTCCAAGTTGGGGAATATCTACAGAAAAATAAAACAAAAGTAAATAGTACACTATGAAGAAGGAAGCTACTTTATTGTAAGAGCATTTACATACACTTACATAGCAAAATATATTGCATTTCTCTCTCTTCACTTATTTTACTCCTTGCCTGCATATTGGTTACTCTCGGGTCCCATCAAGACTAAAAAATGCTCTTAACAGTACTTTATAGTACCACGGTAAATTAAATTATAATAATTAATCAAAAATTCCCTTGAATTCTAAATTCTAAAAAATTTGTAAGCCACAATGAGGAATTTGGATTAGATGATTTAAACAAAGAGGGATTGGGGGATCACAGACGTTAAACTATTAATAATCAATTCTAAAAGTTCTATCCATATTATATTTAGCAGGGTTATATCTTTTTTAAGTATGCCACACTTCTTACAATATCACTCTGCATTTTGTTTTTCCTTTATGTCTCACAATATGACTTACATTTTCAGCTGACAAAACTACTTCATCTTCTTCATTGCTGCATTCTCTTGTTTGGAATGTTTTTAGCTCCTTGTTGCATTTGTTTACTTCCAACTTCTTCAATTTTGGACACTCTATAGGATGTCTCCCCCTGTAGAAATGTTGGATGCTTGATAGGTTATATAAGGTCATGTAGGTTAGTTCAGGAAACACTAATTGTTCAGTGTTTTTTTCGGATCCATCTTCACAGGCAACAATTTCCACAATTCCATAACTTTGTACCGACATGTATTCAAGCTTTGGAACATCTTTGGCCACAGAAGCTAGAAATACATTCCTCAGTCTATTACAACCAGACACTTCTATACTATGCAGATTTTTGAAGTTAAGAATTCCTCCTGGATCCCTGCTCCACACATGCTCCAACTTTGGGAGATTGCATACATCAACAACCTGCAAATTTGTGTCTATCCCACCAGATGCATCTACTTGCAGAGAATCTTTGATTTCAAAAATCACTTCCACTGACTCACAATAATGAACCTTCAAGCTGTTCAAACTCGCAAACCATCCTTCCATGTGACTTGGAAAAATTTTGTTTAGTTTATCGCAACGAAAAATGTACACAGAAGTGAGACTAGAAAAGGAATCAACACTCACTTCAGCTTGCCATATGTCTGTTAACTCAATCATTTGGTCGAGGTGGATTTCCTCCAACTTAGGAAAGATGCAAACCTGCACTTTGATGACAACAAGCCATTATTTGGTAACGAAACTAAATAGAAATGCATAACATTCAGTCAACTATAAAAATTTACTTATTTACACCTATACACACCTTGTCTGCACTATTTCCTTCTGTGCTAAAAATCTTTTCCATCATTTTACAGTTGCTTACAAAGAGGCCTTTCAGTTTCCTCAAACTGCTAGCAACGGACAATGAACACAAATATCTCAAATTATGACAATCTTTCACAACTAATTTTATTAAGTCTTGAAAGCAGAAATTTGACGGGGGCTGGTCACTCCATATCTTCTGGATCTTGTTCATTGAGATTAAATTCAAGTTCTCTAAGTTTGGTATTTCAACCTGCAAGCACATACACAATTAACATATTTACAACTAAAAAATAATTAGTCACAAACTAATTAAAAATTTTAAAGGAAAAATATGCACTATCATACCAGTTCACCAAAAAGAGGAGGAGCCATCTCACTATGCTCCGTCTCTATAACAGTAATTTGTATGTGATTCCTGTTTGTGGAAGACCCCTCTACTGTGGTATAAAAACTAGTGAATGATGATAATGATTGAAGTGACAAAGACTTCAACTTAAGAAACTCAATCTTATCAGAATTGTCAGGTATTTTAACCATCTCTTCTAAAGAAAAACAATGGGAAACACCAATTGTTTCAAGACTCACAAGCAATTTAACCATGCAAGAGGAGAAAAGATTCTTCAATTGGTCACACATCTCGACCTTGATGGTTTTCAAGTTGGTGAATGAGCAATCTGTAAATATCATCTTTGTACCTGAACTAAAGTATATCATCTCTATCTTTCTTAGTTTGTGGAGGCATAGAGATTCCAACTTGGGAAAAACATCCTGGGGATAAAACAAATCCTTTGAGTTGATGATACATTTGATGCTAGGGTTGTTTACGATGGATAAGTGTTTCAGATATGGAAATCCATCCAAATTCAACTCATTAATAACATCTTGAACACCATTCAGCTCTCCCAACAACAAATTTTCAACTCTTTTAAACAACAACTTTATTCCTTTCTGAGAGTGAATATTGTCAGTGTCATCCTTCAGCTTCAATGCCAAAGATTTGAACTTTTCATACTTATTAGGCATCCTGAAATCTCCAACTGAAAGTGTTTTGAAGTTCCCAATCTCAATCTTGTAATCAGTTAAGTTGTCAAAGAACAATTCATCGGGAAAAGCTTCAGCACATGGAATGCTTAAATCCACCACTTGCAATTGATGCAAATGCTTTAGTTCAGAAAGAAATGAAATTTGACTATGGTTTCTTTCTCCTTCCTCCAACACTTCGATGAAGCTCTTTCTAACATACAGCTCTTCCAACAAAGTCAATTTTGATATAAGATTAGGCGGAATCATCTTGACCATTGAACAATTGCTGATGTCTAGTAATTGTAGTTTATCCAAGTCCTTTAACTTAGCTGGCAAATTTTCAATTCGAGATCCAGAAAAACTGAGAATTCTTAATTTTTTCAGCTTCCCTATGATGGATAAGTTGTGATCTAAAGTGCATCGCTCCAAACAAAGCAATCTGAGGTCTGATAGGCTTTCAATTGAAGATGGTAATCTTGATAGTTGAATACCAGTCAACATTAATACTTTGAGCTTTTTCATTCCTTTAAAAAAACTGTCAGGTATTTTTAAGGATGGATCATCGCTGTCAATTTGGAAAAATTTAAGTTGAGGACAATTTATTTCTTCTGGAAGCTCATCAATGATATCACTGTTGCATATAGAAATAGAAGTGCACCTCTCGAGTTCAGGCCAATCATCAAGTTTGGCATTTCTCAAAGTAAATACATTTTGCTCCTTCTGTGCTATAGATAAAGCAGCATCTCGAACCAGATCATGCATATTGAAATGAATACTAGAACTTCCATCCAACACCAAACCTGAGTTTTTCAGCTTTTGGATTAATGTAGATATTCTGCTCCGAGCTTCCCCAAGTGAGTAGACCCCCTCAAGTATTCCCAAACCAAAGCAATACTTCACCAAGTCCATAATTAGGGGTTGATGACCCATTTGAGCACAAAGAAAGAAAATGGACTTGAGCTCCTCATTTTCTAGACGGTCATAACTCATTTTTACAGAAATCTCCATAGAATTCTGAACTCCCACCAGGTCTTGATTTTTAAGTTTTTCCCACTCTGAGTCGCTCTTGTCTCTTAATGCCCTTCCAACTGTAACTATTGCCATAGGTAACCCTGCACAGTACTTCTTAACAATTTCTTGTTTCCACTTGGACATTTCACCCTGTATTCTAGCCTCCTTCTGAAACAATCTCAGAGCATCATCGTCATCTAATTCCTCTACACAGAAAGTTGACTTAACTTCCATTTTATCGGTTAATACGTTTTTATCCCTTGAAGTTAGCAAAATTTTGCAGCCCTTACAATCACCAAGAGATTTTTCTTTATTCGCCTCTTTGGGACCCATTTTAGCCTTGCTTGTCTTCTTGCTTAAATCATTATGATCAACATCACCATCAAGTGTCTTCTTGCTTAAATCATTATGATCAACATCACCATCAAGTGGAACCCCCAACTTATTCAAGTCTAATCTGTCCCAAAGGTCATCCAAGATTACAAGGATGCTCTCCTTCTCTTGCTTTAACCTCCTTCGTAGACAATCAGCTCTCACATTCTCACCTTCCCCTTCCAATCTCAATCCTAACACGTAAGCAATTTCTTCCTGGATTTTTTGTAGATTGGGATTGGCTGTTATTTCTAGTTTAACTACCACATCAAACAGCTTCTTGTCTAGAGATTTCTTCGCAATGTCTTTGATTAAAGTGCTCTTACCCACACCACCAGGCCCATGCAGTCCAATCATTCTGACAGTGGAATCTTCAAGTTGCGCCATTACGCCTTCCAATATAGATTTTCTAGAACCAAATTCTACATAGCCAGCATTAGACAAAGTGACATCATTAGATGTTATGTTCTCCCTGTAGGCAACTTCTTTAAACTTGGAGCACTCATCTATTAAGTTCTTGACATCCTCTGTCATCTCCACTGCTTGTTTGCCTAGCCTGTATCTATTCCACAAGTAAGGAAATAAATCATGGAGCAACCGTGTCTTTCTGTGGCCTTCATCGTTCCCAAACTCCTCCACTTCAGTCTTACATTCTTCTACTTTCCGAAACCATTCTGTAACCTGACCTTCAATGTTGTGTAGATTCTTCTTAGCTTCATCACGTAGATGATCTACCCTCTCTTTTGCATGCCCAAGATCCTTAATACTATTGTTTAGTTCATCAACTTTCTTCCCGTAACTGAAGATGTAAGCCACATGCCGAATACCCAGGTCCAACACGCAACCAAATGCTTTTTCCCCTACTTTGTTCAAATAATTCATACTTTGTGCTTGATTATCTTTTACTAAGTACGACTAGATCTGTCTCCCAAGAAAACCAAGGTAGAAACAGATCAGTCAACAACTACTTAAGAAAATGATGATATTATCAATAAATATCACAAGTATCATTGCAAGTACTCTATAATTAAAAAAGACAGTTCAAAATAACTGTCCTAAAAATAAAGGAATTAAAAGATATTTGCTATTTTTCATTTCTTAGTTTTAGAGCTCTTTTTAAACTAATTTTTTTGGTAGATAAATCTAAAAGATAAAATTAATTGTTTCATTAGATGTATATATAAAAATAAAAAATTGATGTAAAATTAATTTAATTAAAAAACATTTTAAAGATAATTAAAATTCATAAAGGATTAAAAACACGCATTTAAAACTTTTAATACTCCTAATTTTAAGAAGAGTATAAACTCAGAAGAAAACAAACAAAGGACAGCCACCATTGGTTGTCTTGATTTACCCAATCTTGCCCATATAAGTATAAGATTTAAGATTTGACTCTTTTAAAATTTGAGAGTGCACTTTATAGCATAAAATAGTTTGATAATAATTATTAATTATAGAATAAATAGTTGATATTATAACTTTTACTATACATAATTATTTCTCTCCTCTGAGAGATGACCTAGTTTTTGACCTTTTTCTAGTCCTTGGGAAATTAGTATCACAAAAAAAAAAGAGTATCTTTTCTAATGAGACGAGCCTTTTGAAAATTGAGTGGTAGGGAGATAAGGGATGTGGGGCGTCTATCTTCGTTGCAGGATGACAATGAAGGCTTAGTTTCTTTTTTTATCAACTAGTGTGGACTTAGTCACATTTAAAGGTTCCTCATCCCTCTTCAAGAATTTACATGTTGATGAAGATAAGGAAACAACCAATAAGCAATGATGTATTCCTATGTATCGTTGGTCGTTTTCTTACATAGAAGTCAATTTGCGGCCATAGAATGAAGGATAGAATGGGGGATGTGTAAGGAGTCTCAATCAAGGAAGTGATTCAAAGAACCTTTATGTTCCAATTTTATCACAATTAATTGGATATGGAGAGAGTTTTGTCAAGGGGACATTGAATTTATGGGAAGAATTCAACTTGAAGATGTCCCTAGTCAGATACAGTTATATCATATTCCTTTTGGGCTTCAAGCCCACCACATTCTAGCTGGGTTTATAACTCCGATTTTAGGTTAGTACCTAGGGAGTTATATTGGAGAATTCATGGAGTATGATGCTAGTAATAATTCAAGAGGGTGGAGAACATACATGAGAATCCGAGTGAATATTGATGTCCTTAAATCTTTGAAAAAAGAGATCAAGTTACATAAGTCAGGAAGGAAGTGGCGAATGGTGACTTTCAAGTATGAGCGTTTAGGTACATTTTCTTTCGTTTGTGGCATTCTTGGTCACAATGATAAATCCTGTGAGACATTGTTGAAAAAAAAGGTAAGTAGTGGAATAATATGCTTAATTGTGGGTGAAGCAAAGGAGGAAAGAGGGAATCGATGGTGGCTGGTGGCTATGGAACAACATATCAAGTGTGGAAAGTGGAAGTGCGGCTTAAGGGGACGATGGAATGTCGAGTAACAAAAGCAATGCTAATAGTGGGAAAACTAAAGTTACCAATTACCATTAATGGTCAATGCCAATATCATGGTAAGAGTTATTGTTGGACATTTTAGTGTAATTGATCTCTTTATTATGTTAAAATAAGAGTGCACGCTTGTTTTAATGTAATAACGAGATGTTCGGTTTAGGCAAAAGGTTGGAAGTTACATGGAAGTTACTAACTTCCATCAACGGTTGGAAGTTACATGGAAGTTACTAAAACTTCCATTAACGGCAATTTTTAAAAAAAAAAAATAAATAACTTCCATCAACCGCCAAAAACTACCGGTTCTTTGATTATAAATAATCATTCTGGTTCAGAAAGCATAACGATGTGAAAAACTCACAAGACCAAAACAAAACTCTTGAATTATAATCTTCTGATTTTATCCGATTGAACAATTTTGGTTGAACCCCGAAATTTGATTCAATCTGAAAGTGTTTATACACGACTTCAGATTTATCCAGGATTATCTCGATTTTTCAAAATTAACCAACAAAAGATTGAATCAAATCTTTCGAGATGACGAACGATAGTTCGAAGATGACAAGCAAGTTTGCGAAGTTGGACAAATTTGAAGGGCAGGATTTCAGAAGATGGCAGAAGAAGATGCACTTTCTCTTGACAACATTGAATGTGGTGTATGTGCTGAGTACACCGATGCCGGTGTATATGGAAGGCGAAACTCTGGATCAAACAAGGAAGCGTTCGAAATGGGAGAACGACGATTACATTTGTCGTGGACACATTCTGAACGGTATGTCTGACTCTCTCTTTGATATTTATCAAAATGTTGAGTCTGCTAAGGAATTATGGGACTCTCTTGAATCCAAGTATATGGCAGAAGATGCCTCAAGTAACAAATTCTTAGTTAGTAATTTCTTTAATTACAAAATGATTGATTCGAGGCCTGTTATGGAGCAATATAATGAACTGCTGCGGATTTTGGGTCAGTTTACTCAACATGATTTGAAAATGGATGAATCCATTGCAGTTTCATCTATAATTGATAAACTGCCTTCTTCTTGGAAAGACTTCAAGCATACCTTGAAACATATGAAGGAAGAGTTGACTCTGGTTCAACTTGGCAGTCATTTCATGATTGAGGAGTCGCTGAGGGCTCAGGAAATTGACAAAGTCAATAATAAAACCGTAGCAGGTTCCTCTTCCGTTAATATGGTAGAGGAAAGTGGAACAGTTAAGCAAAATTACAATGCTAAAGGTAACAAACGAAAATTTCAAGGAAATAAGAACAAAGGTCCAAACAAACAGACAAAATTGTCATGTTGGAAGTGTGGGAAACCTGGTCATTTAAAGAGGGATTGTCGGGTGTTCAAAGGAAAGAACAAGGCTGGTCCAAGTGGGTCTAATGATCCTGAAAAGCAACAAGGTCAGATTGTAGTGAATAATTTTAATTCGAATACGAATTCGAATTATGTATCACTAATATCTGATGCATTCTATGTGCAGGATGATGACGTTGCTTGGTGGTTTGATTCGGGAGCAACAAGCCATGTGTGCAAAGATCGTCGTTGGTTCAAGGAATTTAGACCAATCGATGATGGCTCTATTGTGAAGATGGGCAATGTTGCAACTGAACCAATCCTAGGATTAGGTTGTGTTAATTTAGTTTTTACTTCCGGAAAAAGTTTGTATTTGGATAATGTCTTATTTGTACCTGGTATTCGTAAGAACTTATTGTCTGGTATGGTTTTAAATAATTGTGGTTTCAAGCAAGTACTTGAAAGTGACAAGTACATCTTGTCAAGACATGGTTCGTTTGTTGGATTTGGTTATCGTTGTAATGGAATGTTTAAATTAAACATTGATGTTCCTTTTGTTCATGAATCTGTTTGTATGGCCTCGTGTAGTTCTATAACTAATATGACAAAATCAAAAATTTGGCATGCTAGATTAGGACATGTTCATTACAAAAGATTAAAAGATATGTCAAAAACAAGTATGATTCCTCCTTTTGATATGAACATTGAAAAATGCAAAACTTGCATGTTGACCAAGATCACTAGGAAACCTTTTAAGGATGTTAAAAGTGAGACTAAAGTCTTAGACCTTATTCATAGTGATTTGTGTGATTTGCATGCTACTCCATCATTAGGTCATAAAAAATATCTTGTTACTTTTATTGATGATGCATCAAGATATTGTTATGTATATTTATTAAATACAAAAGATGAAGCTCTTGATAAATTTAAAATTTATAAGAAAGAGGTAGAACTTCATCAAAATGGGCTAATCAAAACTCTTCGTACGGATAGGGGAGGTGAGTATTATGATCCTGTTTATTTTCAATCTACTGGAATAATACATCAAACTACAGCTCCCTATACACCACAACAGAATGGTGTAGCCGAAAGGAAGAATAGAACCTTGAAAGAAATGGTGAATTCCATGTTATCCTATTCGGGTTTAAGTGAAGGATTTTGGGGTGAGGCTATGTTGACAGCCTGTTACTTGTTGAACCGAATTCCTAACAAAAGGAATAAGGTTACCCCATATGAACTTTGGCACAAAAAGACACCAAATTTGAGTTATCTCAAAATTTGGGGATGTAGGGCTGTAGTCAGGCTTACAGAACCTAAAAGGAAAACCATAGGTGAAAGAGGTATAGATTGCATATTTATTGGATATGCTGAACATTCTAAAGCATATAGATTCTATGTGCTAGAATCTAATGATTCTGTTGCTGTGAACTCGGTTATAGAGTCACGGGATGCTATCTTTGATGAACAAAGGTTTACATCTATACCTAGGCCAAAGGACATGAATTCCATGTCGAAAGTCTCAGTTAATATTGAGGATATACCTTTAACTAGTACTGAAACTAGAAAGAGTACGAGAGTAAGAAAAGCTAAGTCATTTGGTGATGACTTTCAACTCTATTTGGTTGAAGGGTCAAGGAATGATATTGAATTTCAATATCAATATTGCCTTAATGTTGAGGAAGACCCAAAGACTTTTAGTGAAGCAATGGCTTCAAGGGATGCTGTATTCTGGAAAGAAGCAATCCAAAGTGAGATGGATTCCATCATGCAAAATAATACATGGAAATTGGTTGACTTACCTCCTGGATGTAAGCCATTAGGATGTAAGATGATCTTTAGGAGAAAGATGAAAGTGGATGGTACTGTTGACAAGTACAAAGCCAGATTGGTTATCCAAGGCTTTAGGCAAAAGGAGGGTATTGATTTTTTCGATACATATGCTCCTGTTGCTAGGATATCCACTATTAGACTGTTGTTAGCACTTGCTGCTATCCACAATCTGATGATTCACCAAATGGATGTGAAAACTGCATTCTTAAATGGTGAATTGGATGAAGAGATATACATGAAACAACCTGAAGGGTTTGTTATGCCAGGAAATGAAAATAAGGTGTGTAAACTGATGAAATCTCTTTATGGCTTGAAACAAGCGCCTAAGCAATGGCATCAAAAATTTGATGAGGTTGTGTTGTCTAGTGGTTTTGTTATAAACCAAGCAGATAAATGTCTATACAGCAAGTTTGATACTCATGGCAAAGGAGTTATCATTTGTCTGTATGTAGACGACATGTTGATCTTTGGTACCGACCAAGATCAAGTTGATGAAACTAAGGCATTTTTGTCTTCTAAGTTTGATATGAAAGATATGGGGGAGGCGGATGTGATCTTAGGAATAAAGATCAAACGTGGAAACAATGGTATTTCCATCTCTCAATCACATTATATTGAGAAGATATTGGAGAAATTTAATTTTAAAGATTGTTCTCCGGTAAGTACTCCCATTGATCCTAACCTGAAGCTATTACCTAATAAAGGTGTAGCAGTGTCTCAACTTGAATACTCAAGGGCGATAGGATCACTCATGTATGCAATGATTAGTACTAGGCCTGATATAGCTTATGCTGTTGCTAAACTCAGTAGGTTTACAAGTAATCCTAGTTCTCATCATTGGCAAGCTATGAATAGAGTATTCAAGTACTTAAAGGGAACCATTGACTATGGTTTGACATATACTGGATTTCCTTCGGTTATTGAAGGTTACTCTGATGCAAGTTGGATAACCAATATGGAGGATTATTCATCCACAAGTGGTTGGGTATTCCTCCTTGGAGGAGGTGCTATCTCTTGGGCATCCAAGAAACAGACCTGCATTACAAATTCAACAATGGAATCTGAATTTGTAGCTTTAGCAGCAGCTGGTAAAGAAGCTGAGTGGCTAAGAAATCTAATCTATGAGATTCCATTGTGGCCCAAACCTATACCTCCCATGTCTATCAGGTGTGATAGTCAGGCAACTTTGGCTAAGGCATATAGTCAAGTGTATAATGGGAAGTCTAGACACTTGGGTGTTAGACACAACATGGTTCGGGAGTTAATCATGCATGGTGTGATATCAGTGGAGTTTGTGAGAACTCAGCATAATTTGGCCGATCATTTAACCAAAGGGTTAAGTAGAGATCTCGTAAAAAGGTCGGCTGTGGGATTAGGATTAAAGTCCATCTGAAATCTCTTATGTTAAGATACCCAATTCCCATCTAATATGACATTAGGTGCTGAATTCAATGTGGAAAGCTTAACATGTAGAGATTGAAACACATCATCGAAAGTATCCCAAAAGGTATGTGTTCGGTTCTGCAAGTTAAGGAGGTTGAAGTATAACTTCTCAATGGTTCTTTTGAAAAAATTGCATTTGCAGGTGCAAGAAAGAAAAGGACTACCTATATAAGCATGAAGTTTAGCCGCTTCAAGAAGCTGGGACTTGGCTTTGATATGCTTATGAAGGATAGGGACACAGGCTAGTAAAACTAGTGTCGAGCAAGAGTAATGTTATAAACTATTGTGCAGATTATCTTCATGTATTCATTATGAATAGAAAGGGTTCAATCCTTAGTGACACCCTGATATTCGAATATTTGAAACGTGTAATTTGCTAAGATGAAATTCAATCGTCACGATATTTCATCTATGCAGTAGTTTGTGGTATGTTATGACTTTGGTGATTTGATCGGTAATTACACTAAAATGGGGGAGGTTTGTTGGACATTTTAGTGTAATTGATCTCTTTATTATGTTAAAATAAGAGTGCACGCTTGTTTTAATGTAATAACGAGATGTTCGGTTTAGGCAAAAGGTTGGAAGTTACATGGAAGTTACTAACTTCCATCAACGGTTGGAAGTTACATGGAAGTTACTAAAACTTCCATTAACGGCAATTTTTTAAAAAAAAAAAAATAAATAACTTCCATCAACCGCCAAAAACTACCGGTTCTTTGATTATAAATAATCATTCTGGTTCAGAAAGCATAACGATGTGAAAAACTCACAAGACCAAAACAAAACTCTTGAATTATAATCTTCTGATTTTATCCGATTGAACAATTTTGGTTGAACCCTGAAATTTGATTCAATCTGAAAGTGTTTATACACGACTTCAGATTTATCCAGGATTATCTCGATTTTTCAAAATTAACCAACAGTTATGCGGGGAAATATTTCGAAAGGGAATCATAAAGGAGATAGTTCAAATTAATGTAGAATCCTATCAATTAATTGTGATTTAAAATGTCAATCCTACAACTAAGGAGAGTCACAATATTAATGATGACAGTAATAATTACAAAGAGACAAAGCGAAGGAGAGATGTGTAATATGTATGACCACACATATAGAGTAATATGAGATATTGAACTCGATCATTTATATTTAGATGTCTACATGGGTATAGAAAAATAAATGATTATACTTAACAAGAAAGACATCTTATGCCTTGTGTTCAATATATATCAAGACATTTGAAATAATGGATAAAGGACACAGGAGAAATGATGGTAGTAAGATTGAAATCAAATCACTAATTAATTATCTCATAGGCAAGATGGCAGCAAAGCATTCCTGGATATTTAAAATTATTTTACACGTGCACAGTCCTTTTCATCATAAAAAAATGCTATAATAATATTTAAAATATCACAAGGATATTTAAAATAAAATAAAAATTTGTTTGATATTTATAATATAAATATATGTGTATATATATATATATATATATATATATATTAATATGCTAATTTTTAAATAAATATAGATATATTTAAAAAACACTAAAACAAAAAATATAAAATAGTAGTCAATTAATACTATAATTTTAAGAATGAAAAATATTACTTTTGTAACATATAATAATAATTTAAAATCTTAAATTGTAGAATAATAATATTTGAAAAAAATAAATACAAAAAAAGTTACACATAATGATAAACTAAAAACTTAATAAATATTACAAAAATAAGAAACATTTATCCCCGTGAGTCACACGGGGTACACGTGTAGTTTGTATTAAAAAACCTACAATCATAATTAAAAGAAAATGGTTAAAGCATTATATTTATACAAAAATAAAAAATTTCACGTTACTTGAAATTAAGTCTCGACTTAAAAAATTTCACTAAAAATTTTAGTACAACAATAAAATGAGGGGGTTTAATTACTATGCAATAAAAATGTTTAATTTTTGCTCAGCTTTTCGTTGGCATAGTTCGGCATAACATGTTTTCATAATTAAAAATAAAGCAAATTACACTCTCTCCCTAAAGTTAGGTTTGCGTTAATTGCACTTACACCCCTTCCTAAAATTATATATCTTTTGTCTCTCCTTAAATAATCATTGTTACTAATCCTGTTATTTTTTTTTTTTTTTTATAAAATGTCCTAAGATCTCCTATCACTCGTGTGCAGGACTCCTCTCAGCCCAAGTTCACGGGTTTACTTACGAAAATATCATCAACTCACTCATCACCTTCCTTGTCAACTCTGTCGCTTTCACCAATCACAACAACTTGACTATTATCGCCTCTTCCGATGCCATCTCTTCCAATGTCGCGGCAACCTCACCAACGACTAGTGCTCTTTTAACATTTTATTTTTTTCATAAAATAAATTAAAAATAATTTTATTTAAAAATAAAAAAATTTTAAGAAAATAATGAGATTTTTGTAATTAAATAGATATGAAGAAATATTTTTATTAATTAAAATAATTATTTTAAGGTAAATAAAATAAATATATATTCTTAGAAAATAAAAATGAGATTTTATTTATTCATTTGATAGGAAGTAAAATAAAGCTTTTTTATAAAATAAAAAAATATAATAAATAATAGGCTAAGAGTACTCTAACTATAAACAGAGACATATTAGATCAGTTTTACATTTACAATACGTTTCTACGCTCTCTCTTTCTCTCAATTTTTTTCACTTCCTCATCTCCCTAAATCTTCTCTTTTTCTTGCATACACTCAAACCTGTCAGTAAAACTATGATCCTAGACTGTTGGATCATCGTAAAGTTTGAACAACTAGTTCAAAACTCATTTTTGCTCATCCCAACCATTGGAATTTGAGAAATAATGTCTCTGGTGAAAGAAATGTCCCTCACAAGTAGCTTTTTCCCGCATACACCATAATCTATCTCATTAAAATTATTATCTCGAACTCGTTAACTGCTAGATCATCATGAAATTTAAACACTAGGTTTGGAACTCATTTTCGTTCATCTACATTGTTTGGACTTGCAAAATAATGTCTGGGGTGAGAAAAGTATCCCTGGTATGGAAAACCTTAGCAGAACAATTAGAAATGTCGTTATCACTATCAAATTACATTTGTGTGCCCGCTTAGAGGTAAGAGATGTGTTTATCATAATTGGGGTTAGAATAAACATGTATAGAGATCCTTAGAGGATCAAATTGAGATTTATTTTGAGATATTTACTGTATTGTGATTCTTCCTTTATGATTATAATTACAAGATTATTGTGTTTGATGGGTCAATTGATGCCCTAATGTGAATTAGTTGATAAAATCGAGTACTCTTGGTGTTTTCATATTTTTCACCTATGATTTTGATTCCTTTGATTTTGATATGATTATGTGAAATTATTTTAGGGATTTAATCATATGAACATAACATATTAATATTGTTATTGTGTGACACGTATATAATGCATGAGGCATGATAACATGTTGTTTTGGAATTATGGAAGTGTGAGAAACTATGTGTAAGTGACAAGTTAAGTATGTGTTAAATTGTTAGATCACACATGTATATTGAGATGTTGTGTGTATTGAGTTGTGAACTATGAACCATACAATCACATGACTGTAATACCCTTTAAGGGTGACGGGTTAATGTGAGACGAATATTGTGATGAGATTCATTGTGGGAACTTGACGAGTTTAATAACTTTGAGGGGCGACGAATTAAAATTATTTTGAGAACAATTGAGGAGTCATGAGTTTTATACAATTCATAAATAGAGTCTGCGTGCTAAAATGTTTTCTAGGTTGAACCTGAATCAGAAGAAAAAAAACCTGATAGACTCTTCGGAGTGTAGGTCTTGGGGGTAAATACACTCGGTTTGAATATTCCTTGATGTCTATGTTAATCCCATATGGTTGGAGCATTCTCATAAAATAAAGTGATCCTGATTGATCTTCTTATGATTTTACCAAGTGAGAGTGACTTGACTTGCTAGTGTGTGGTTTGTCTTGTCACGTACTCTTGGGCATCCAACGAGGTTTTTCACTAACATGAAATTACATTGCATATAGGATTAAGTCTTAGTATATTTGTTGCATAACGCTTGTGTATTGATCGATATTGATTGGTTGAGTGATATCGTGTTTTAATTCTTGAGTACTTAAATGATGTGATAAGTGTGAGATGTGATGTTATACGATAAGTGGTGGAATGTGATATTCATGTCTATATTTTTCTATTTCTCTCTATTAATTAGAAATGTGATAACTCATTTCCCGTGTGTGTATCGTTTGTGTTTGGATCTTGTGATGATCTTGAACTTTGTGTTTATGAGAGTAGATGGTTAGATGGATAACTATGGAAAACCTCATGTTAGAGAATGCTGAAACATAATACTCTGACAGGATGAAACATTGTGACATTGATTTTTGCATTATGTGCATAATATTTTGAATAAGTTATTTTATGTTATTCTGTTGCTTAACTTGTTTCCTTTTGTAAAAAAAATGGATGACTTTATTTTGGGTCAGAGATGTTTTCATACTCTTATTTGATAAATTTTTAATTTGGTGATTAACGCAAATGTACATTTTACCCACGCGAGTTTCTTTATATTTGTTGAATAAAATTATTTTAATTAATTCCGTATTTTCATGTATGATATCATATAAATATGTATGTCGAGGTCAACAACCTCTATTACAACTCTTGCATGTGGTCACCCAGCTTGACATCCTCTATTTCACCTCCTGCGACAATGCAATGTAACTTGACAACTGTTTTATCAAGTACGACATTGCCATATTTATCGAGGGTTGAGGATGTGATGGCGCCGCTCTTAAATCGTTATTTTTTTCTCTTTTTTCTTGTTATCTTTGATCATGTTAGTGGGTTAGGAGGTTATAGTATAATGAATGGTATGTAAAAAATAAGAGAGTTTTGTATATGATAAAAAAAATGAAATAAAATTGAATGTAATAAGTACAAACTCCAAAAATATAAATGGAACTTATTCTTAAAAATAAAAATAATAATGACAAAATTAATCTTACCTTTAGATAAATTTACAACATAAGACGGGCCACCGGGGCAGGGACCGGTTTGTTCATCACTGAGACGACATCAAATATACATTTTACACCTATTTATCAGATGGGGCAAGAGTGAATGTTAAAATACTACTTGTTCGTATACAAGTATCTGGAACGTGAAAGTACTTAAATAATTATAATTTCATGAAAAATCAATCAATTCAGCATTTATTAATTGAATTTATGTCCATGACTATTTTTTTCAAATTTTATATTCTTTTTAACTAGTTAATAAATATTGTGAATACATGTGTACACATACATAAAACTTAAACATATATTAAAGAATTTAATTGAAATATTTTGACATTGTAATTTATTTTATGATATCATCTAGGATGTTCAAATCAAAACAAATAAAAAATCACTAAAAAGTTAAAAATTGAACAAAATCTATATATATATATATATATATATATATATATATATATATATATATATATATATATATATTAAATTTGTTTTGAATTTGATTTCTAGGTCTATCACATGGTTCGTTTCAGTTTGCCATGGTGGTGCAAAACCAAACTAAATTGTTTAGCAGTCATAGCTATTAATATTAATATTATTGAAGTTTTGCAACCCATTAATTTGTTTCATTGCTAAATGCTAAATCAAATCAATATTTTCATACTTTGAAGCAATGATTTTGGCATTTCTCCCATAATAAAAACCTTTTGACCTAATCATTACGTCAATGAAGTAAAAAGGCAAGGGCGTATTGATTATTCTCCAAATAATAGCTCCTTTATACATTTTATGTAATATCAAACTAAATAAAACTAATTATAGCCGTTTGAGTTTGGCATAGCCATAGAATAGATTTTCTGATAGTTAATTTTTATAATAGACACCCACTTACTGGTAGCGTCAATTTTTTTAGTTAAATTAACATATTTTAAGAAAAAACATATAAAGATAAATTCTCAAATATAAAAAAACATAAAAACTTATTCAAAGTAAGTCACAAATGATTAATTTGGTTTGATTGAAATTTGATATTATATTTATATCAAACCAAATCAAATTACATATAATATTTATATTTGGTTTAAATTACTTTTAAAATTGTACGGTAAACACCCTTATTATTATCTAATTATTAATTATCATATATGTAATTGAATACTGTTGAATTTTAAAATATTTATTTAGAAATTATCGATCGTTGATATGTTATAAAAGTAATTATATTATGGAATTCAATAAACTTTTCATACATATTAATATATAATTATATTATAAAATAAAAATATTTGTAGTATTATATTAGTGTATTTTAATTAAAGTCTAAAAACATATATACTCATGCGCAAATGCTGGGTTAGTATTCACCTGCATAAAGCATGTATCTATTACCAATTTTTTTATTTTTTTTTACAATAATATCATTTCTTACAATAAAAGCTTTTGCTTAAAATTGTTACAAGCTTACGATAACGTCATTTCTTCAACCAGAACAGAAACGGGATGCCTACAAAATGGTATATTTACGCCATTACCTGGGAAATAGTTCCCTTTAAGATCCTCCAAGAACCAACTGGATACTTAATATAAACTTTTCTTAATTTTCGTATAACCGCAGTAATAAAATTAGCATTATTCATCAATTTGATATATATATATATATATATGAACGTTTAATTTATCTATATATGTTAACTTTTAAAATTGATGAATTCAAAATTTGTAACTCGAAAATCCTAGTATCAGCTAAGCAGCAAAAGTTTCAGTTTATAGATAAATTAATCATGCTTTGTGTCTAATATGTTTCCTGTAGATGAGCATATATATGACCAAGATGACTAGCACACAGTGATAAATGACAAACCTCAACTTCAAATACGAAGGATCGATCAAGTTTTCATGAGTGCTTTAATTAATTACTGCTTACCTGATCACCACGATGAAGGCAAGAAAAGCAACCAGAAGCTCTGAAGAAATCTTTAACGAAAGCAGTGAAAAGGAAAAATGTTATAGGATCCTTCCTCCTTCAATCACTGCAAAGCATTGAGATCACTTTGAAAATGAAGTAGCGAAAACCAATTATTGGCACAGTGAAACTGTATAACAAACCCTGTGATAAATCATCACTTGCTTTGAAAATATATACCAAATACAGGCATTTATCTATTGCCTCTCTTCATTTCCGCAAGCTACGGTCTAGACGTAACACCCACCAAATACGTCGAATTGAAGTCTACTTTTTTAATAATTGTTGACTTGTTCATTTGCTTGTTCCGCCATTGGAAAGTTAAAAAATTAAACGTGAATACGTGATGCAGCATAGAAAAGGACTTTTGATGTATAATAAAACATGTTGCCCTTACTTAAACTAATCAATTCAACTTTTGTAATAACTGTTGTCGCTGTTGTACATTAGATCAATAATCTTTTTATTTTAATATGATACTAATAACCATGGTTCCTCCAATCACTTCAAAGCATTGAGATCACTCTGAAAATGAAGTAGCCAAACCAATATGGGCACAGTGAAATCTGTAGAACAAACCCTGTGATAAGATTTAATCATCACTTGCTTTGAAAAGATACCAAATACAGGCCTTTATCTATTTCATTAATTACTTGCCTCACTCTTGATCACACGCTACGGTCCGGTAACAACCACCAAATACGTTGAATTTGAAGTCTAGTTTTGTAACAATTGTTGTGGTTGTTGTACATTTGTATGTGTCATTAGAAAGTTAAAAAATTATACGTGATGCAACAGAGAAAAGGATTTTTGAAGTATAATAAAACATATATGTTGCACTTGCAATTGTTTATTGTATTCATCATGTTGATTAAAGATTTAAATATTAATTAAAATAATTATGAAAAATGAAACACTCATTTTGATTGGATATAACTACTTAGAGAGAAAATAAATATTGATTTGATTTGGTATTAAAATAATAAGTTATTCATCGCAAAATGAAAAAGATACCGCGCGCCTTTGGTCTTAAATCCTTTTGAGATTTTTGTTTCTCCTTTTCTATAAGACTCAATTTAAATTGTTTTTTATTAATTATTTTTAACTAAAATATCCTTAAATACATTATAACTTTTATATTAATAAATAATAATTAAATTAATGAAATGGATAGCTAGCTAGACACTAATTAATTAGGTGAAAAGGAGTGAGATAATGAATTTCAATAGTTTTAAGAGTAATTTAAAAAAATAAAAAATTTAATATTACTATCTAAATTAAATATTTTTTAATATTAGTTAAATGAATCTCATACATACTATTACAAGAAATATAATTGACATAAAATTTATTTCATTCGCTTTATAATAAATGTTTAAATATAATTGGTATTATAAAGTTTAGAAACTTCCCTGTGCTTAACAAGTGCGAGTTGTATCTATAGTTGTATATATAACATAATTTAATGTAGACATATATACATATATATATATATATATATATATATATATATATATATATATATATATATATATATATATATATATATATTAGTTTATTACTTAAAAATATTTTGTTTTTATTTTACGATGATATTTTTATATTTAATTGATAACTTAACAGATTTAGATTAACGACAATATTAAAAATAAAATTTAAAAAATGTTCAGTAATAAAATAAAAAAATATTTTTAAATAGTAAACTAAAAATAGTATATTTTATATATAAAAACATATTTTAATATTTAAGCATTTAATGTATCTAACTTTAAGTGTTACTTGTATGTAGTGTGTACATGTTTTCAACCTTCATTATTTATTATCAAAACTTTTAAAACTAGATTAGTCAGTCACGACAATACTTAAAAGTTTAATATAATCCAACTGGATATATTATATATATAAAATCCAACTGTACGTGATTGAATATATAATAATTAAATAATATTATTTTAATTTTAATACAATATATTAAGGCATTCTAAATAAAGAAATATAATATTGATAACTTCATATAAAAATTAAAGTTCAATTATATTTTTTTTATAAGGAAGTTCAGTTATCATTTTTATAACTCACAACTCATAATTAAAAATTAAATATGAAACTAAATCAAATACTCTCACCTTAACAGTTAAGTACACTTAGAAATAACACCAAAAAAACCGTAGTTAGAATTAAATAAATATAATTGATATAATATCAATCAACATAATATTGAATTAGAACTGTATCATTGATTATAATATTATTTTTTTAATAAAAAAAAATACTTTTCCAACTAGCTGGTTCTAGCCAATTTTATCTAGTTTGCCTGGTTTGAACTTTGAATAGCTCTTTGCAAGATTGGTTTTCATGATTAAGTCAACGGACTAATTTGGTATGGTTCTGACAATACTGTTCAATAGAGTTTTTTGATATTTGGAATCGTAATGCAACTTTTGAATTTCGTAAGAATTTGTGATTCTTTTGTTGAATTAAGGAAAGGATACCGGGTTGAGATATCACAGGAACAACTAAGTTGAGATATCAGAAATTTCACTATAAGATTTGCATTTTTTTTTCTCGTTTCATTGATACTAATGTTTAGTTGTATGTTTCAGTTATGGCTTCCAACCAAGAAGCAACAATCCCTTTGAGATATTGGGTGGATAATGAGCAAAAGCGTGTAGTTATGGCAGAAGCAAGTGGAGACTTTGTTGATGTTCTCTTTAGTTTCCTGACCCTTCCATTGGGAACTATCATCCGGCTTGGGAACCAATTTCAACAACCGGTACAGATTGGTTGCATCAACAATCTTTACGAGAGTGTGCAAAATTTGCGCCCTGATGTTTTCTGGAACAACATCTGCCAGAAAATGTTGCTTGCTCCACGCAACCCGTTAGAAGCTTCTTACCAGAGACTAAAAGTGAAGGTGGATGGCACAGAGCCCACAAAGTATTTCATGTGTCACAGCTGTTCAAAAGGAAGTGATTTGTTGCTGAGTAGTTTTGATGGGGCATGGTGTTCTTGTAGAAAATTGATGCGAAAGAAAATGGAGCTGCTGGAAGAGTCCAAGGACGAGGCTTCTGGGGTTGACGGTGTTTTCGTTAAAGGGGATGCCATGTTCTTGATCTTTGATGACTTGACAGTGCTCCGAAGCTCTCCAAGTGACTCCCTTCAAACACCCCTCCTATTTGGACACGCAGACTTCAGCAATATGCAAGAAATGTCTCAAGATGTCGGCCCGAGGGAGGTATTATTGCTTTATATTCATTTGGTTAAAAGTTAGGGAACTGGGATTTTGCCTTGTGTTTCTCTTCAATCCTCCAAATTTCTAAATCAAATGAGACATTTTCTTCAATTAGTATGTTAGAATCGCGCACTTAAAAGTTTGAGCATGGATATGTATTGGGAAACAAATAGTAGTTGTAAGTTTATGCCAATGAAAAAGATACATTTAAGGGATAAAAATGATTATTTTGTGGCAGAAAGTTCAGATACATTGGATTCAAAACATTTTTGTGACTTGCACTTATGACTTATGTATGTATGTATGTAAAGTTGTAGATTTGCAAGACCTTTCCTTTACAGAATACTTTGGTATTGGTATGAAATTTCCTTGTTTGATGAATTAAAACTTGCTTTGTTCTTACTTTTTTTTTTCTTCCTTGTTCAGATATTTAGCATATTAAAGCACGCATTAACCTCCAAATCTCCACTAAGTGATGTATTCATTCCAAACAGAAAAAAAATTGAGCCATCGTACTCTTTCTCACCCGATACTGGCCCGAGTCATTGGAAAGGTTCTGTAGAAATCAAGCTAATGGTGAGCAAATCAAAGAACAAGGTTCTGTTTGCTGAAGCAGATGGAGATTTCGTTGATTTTCTAGTCAGCTTCCTCACAACACCTCTTGGATCTATTCTGAACCTTATGAATGGCAAATCATCGTTGGGAAGCATTGATAACTTGTACGCGAGTGTGAAGAAGCTCAATGCATCATGGTTCATAGGGTCATCAAACAAATCCTTACTGAATCCAAGGGTCGCTCCTCAATTTGGTTGTGGGAGCAATCCACTAAATGCTTCACAAGAATACACTCCTACGTATTGGTATGGCACTGTGGTAGTGAAAGATAATAATGAGGGGCGTACAATGATTTCAAAGAAAAAAGAAATGTTACAATATCCAGCAAAACTGAAACTTTTTGAGCCAAGATGTTATGATGGAGCAAGAGAAGCTGCTGTGGGATTTATGAAGAGGCCGTGTCTATTTGTTGTGAGCGATGATCTGAAAGTGAGGCAATTGACAACTACTTCTAGCATTCAGTATATGCAAGAGCTGGGGAATGTCAAGTTTGATGATTTGAAGGAACATATGGTGGAAATCAGGAAGTCACATGAGGTAATAATATTAGCAATCCACTCTTGGCACTGCCACGATATTTTTTTTAAGAATATTTGATTCATATTAATAGATTTAGTCTGCATTTGTCTTAATTTGGTCAATACTTCTTCCATGTTACCCTCTATATATGCCCTTTTCAATTTAGAAGTGATGTTCATTATTGTGCCTATTTTGCTCAGGCACTGAACCTGTTGAGGACGTCTTTGACATCCAAAGAAGTTGGTTTGACACGGAGCCTATTGAAGAAGTGGAAATGCCAAAGATGCATTCCATTTTGGGATTCCATTTTGGGGTGTGTTGGGATGGAAGAAAATGAGACATAGAAAAAAGAAAAAAACAAGAGGGAGAAATTGAGAGGTAGTTAGTGCTATGACGAATAAAAAAAAGAATATCCAGCTGAGACAGAAAAGCGATGAAAGAAATGGGTATATGTTTTTATGTTTAAGTAAATTAGATGGTCATCTAATATTTAATTATCTTGTTCTATGAAAGTCGTTAGAATGTTGGATTGTTGGTCCATAAGTGTAAATTATTATTAGGGCCTCAGAAATTGACTCCCAAATGTCTCTAGAATTTATCTCTTTATGATAATCATGCACATCTATTAATCTTTTAGAATAATTACACAAGTAAATTAGACTTTAAACAAGTATAATAATTTTTTTTAGAAAAATATAATATTTTATTAATGTAATATTTGTATAAACATTTTTACCAAAAGAAAAAATTATATAGGCATTTAATAGTGATATTCATTATATTTTAAAAATAATATAATTAATTTGAATAATATTATTAATATAATATTTTTGAAACATTTATAATATATTTATTAAATTTAACAAAGACACACAAATCACAGGACAAAAACAATTAAATTTTAAATATAGAGGACAAACAAAATGATAACAAATTCGAGAGTAAAAACATATTCAAGTCTTATATTTATATATTTTACTCAAATAGTTATTAAAAATTATCTTTAATTATATATATATATATATATATATATATATATATATATATATATATATATTTGTGTGCTATAAACAAAAATATATGTGTATATGTATAAATTCTCTTTGGATTGATGTTTAAAATCAAATATGAAACCCAGTCCAACTTAATAAAAAGAATGATTTTTATTTTATTTTTAATTTATTAAAATTTCAATTTTTGATTCGTTTTTTTTTTTTTTCAATTTTTACCGGGTACATGTGGACAGTGGGCACCCATACTTGAAGTGTTGTATCGGTACATTCAAATTGTGTAAGTACATATTTACTAGAGGATAGACTAATGTTTGAAAAACTTCAATATAAAAATATACATATTTCATATAAAAATAAGAAACATTTGTATAATCTTGTCAATACTAAAGCAAATATAATAAAAAATCAAGAAAATAGATAGATACAGGTTTTCAGAATTATGATGTCATTTTAGGGATTAGAATGTCTAAAGTGGATCAATAAATCACAACTTAGAATTGGAATAAAAAAATCATTTAACTTCTGATCAAATACAGAGCGTTGTTAACAAATTATGGATTTACCATCAAGGAGGTCTTCTAGCTCGATTGAGCACTGTTCCTTCCATGTTCTCATGATTATAATTTATATTTTCATTGTCTCACGGTACATCCACACTTTAGATGATCCATCATTAAGGAAAAGGAGAGGGGGTGGGGCAGCATGCATGTAAACAATTAAGATTATATTGTACTGCATTTGGGAAGACAAAGTATACAACGTACATTCACCATCATAATTAACACAAACAGCTTGTTGTAGAAAAATACAGGGGAAATTATTTGTAAGTTTAAACAGAAATACTTGATCATCTCCAGAAGTGAAATGTGTCAACAGAAAAATAATTAGGCAAATTAAACACCACGAGCATGGAATTTGAATTTAAGCAGTTTCATGCACCAGATTATTTCACGAAACGAGTTCATTTGGGCATAAACAAGTCATAAAACGATAATTGAGGGACATAAATGAAGCAGTCAAATCATCAGACTCACTAGTAGTAAGCCAGTGGAAGGAGTTTTCAAAAGATTCCTTGGCCACTGACTCTCTTGCATCTAGAATGACAAAAATGTTATCTATCGGTTAAGACAATAGGACATCCTTTTCGTTTCCATATGGAATGACTATATAGTGTCTAAGGGTAAAGAATGTACTTGTCACCAGATCGAGCTAAGACCCCAACAATACTTCAGTTTTGGGTTGATACAAGCATCATCTATGCAAGTCAACCTGCTGTGAAAAAGTTCTACCTGACATACTGAGAAGCTAACTAATAAATCAAAACTTCAAAATATATAAATAAGTCATACATATATTTTTTGTCATGTAACTGTTTGGTTTTTTTGGAATAGGAATTGCCTTTTAAAATGCCTCCTATATTTTAGCTCAGATAATCGAAAATACGAAGATTGGTTCTTCTCACCATGAAAAAACCGGTTCTTAGATTTGGTTTAAAATGCCTCCTATATTATAGTGTTTGCTTGCTTCTTTTTTATCTTTTTAAGACAAAAAATAGATAAAAACACCTCAAACCCCACAGGGGAAAACAGTCTGAGGAAACTCCCAGAAGAGCTAAAAAAAGATACAAATCAGAAGGATCGAACTTTTAAAAATCCTAAAAGGAACGTCACTATATATGAAGGCTATACCAGTATACCCAGCTAAGGAATAAACCTTTGAAACAAAGAGAATATTTATAAATTATTTTTTTCTTGATTCTTGAACAATTTGAAACTTTTTTAGCATACTAAAACAATAGTATTTTAATAAATCTATTGAGAAAAAGTTGATCGAAAACAGATTAAAAAGATATAGATACATATAGATTAAGAAGGGCACAAGGAGCGCTAGTTAGAAAAATAAATTATGTTTCTTTCAGACCAGTTGGATACAGATTATTATTTACAATTTCAAAGTTGCTGAATGTGTAGCTTTACCTGACTGTGCTGATGAATCCATATACTTGCCATGTTCCACCTTTTTGAAGTCAGAGAGAATGTCAAATTCTAGAATTTTCTTTTTGTTTTAAAGTAGTCCCCAACAAAACAAAAATTAGGACCAAATTCGCGATGCGTACTGAGCAAAAGTTAAAAGTGAAGCCAAAAATTGCTCTAAATTAAAGTTGTTGTTTTTATATATAATTAAGATTTTAGGGAAATATAGCTCGATTTAAGATAGGAAAAGCCTTCAAATCCTAACATACTAATATAAGAATATTCATTTAAAGAGACTCAAGCAGCACTTACACTTTCAGAGGAATTACGAGTATGACTGGTAAAAAATAAATGGTGAGGAAATGGTGGGGGGAAAGAAATAAAAGAATATGAGTATCACACCAATATTCTATTTCCTCACTAGTTTAAGCATAAATTAATAAACAATCAATATAGCTTTGATTGACATTTTTTAGCAATATTTTCTGTACCAATTTGAAATTGCCAAAACTTACATGACAAAAGACATTTTTGACAGTTTTTCGAACTATATCCAAAACCGTCGGAAGTTGCATGGCAGGCGAAATTTATCCTATGTTTGAGGTGTATCAGTTAAAAAGAACGACAATGTTTTTGGTTAAGAAACTTCAAACATCATACCAGTTTATGTAAAATTCATTTCAATTAACACAATCCACATTCAATTGAAGAAATAATAAATTAAGACTTTCAATGGTGTACGACACCCAAACTAAAATTCGATGTTGATGAAAAGTTACACCTACTCGTTTAACAAAACTTTTTCTAATTGAATTAAATGAAACTTTCATCCAAATTGAGATTTTTTTTCTTAAAGTTATTGTTCTCCTAGCTTTTCCGTTATACATAAAAAAGTCCAAACATAAATCAAAATTACATTAAATCTACATTAACTAAATTTAAATTTATAAAGTTAAGTTCAATAATCAAATTTCACTTTTTCAATTAATTGTATTCCAAACACTAACTAACTTATGTCTTAGTACACAAATTATATTTCAATTACATCTAAATTATTCAATAATCTGGAGTAAATAAACACTTAAGCGTGTGTACTAGTGTCGAATCCACGTTTGAAAATGTAAAGTCAAATCCTGAAAGCGGCATTGACGTAGACTCGTGAATAGAGGTAATATACCAAGAAACATAACTAAGATGATTAGACAAATTGTTAATCGTAAGGTAATTTAAAAAACATAAGATGTATAACTTTTATAACATTTTTTTTTTAAGAAATGGAGTATAAATATAATTTTATTTAAGTGAAATGTTAATAAATAAATGTATATTAAAATATAAATAATATATTTTAATAGTTTTTAGATACCTAGCGTTTTATGACAAAATTTTGAGCAACATTCTGTATGCATGAAGGAGTGTGAACACCCTAAAAAGTACCTTTTTAATTTTGAGTATCCATACACTATAAGTTTATGATGTGTTTGAATGATAGAAGTAGATGGCAAGTCTAATAGAAATTAAGAGCAATGCGAAGTATTAATGGTGGCACTGTGCGGTCATCAAGTAAAGATGTTTTTAGCATTGCTTAGACGCCGTCTGGCTGCTGCTTTCCATCATATATTTTATGCAACACCTAATAATAATAACTTCAAAACTGTTGTTAAGTGTGGATTATAAATTATTTTTTTACTAGTGGTACAATTTCTTGACATACTATACTAACACCGCATGAAAATAATAATTAAAAATGACATTTCAATAAATTATGGAATTTTTCGTTCACTATCATAATTTAGTACAATGGAGTTATAATCAATCCTGATGTTGACCTTTGAATAAAGCTAACAATCAGATGTTAATTGTAGGAGATGGACAAAGTGTTAAATTCCGACTATTATGTTGAAGACATTTTTTCGAGAGTTATGTTGAAGATTATAAAATAGTTAACTTATTGTATGAATATTTGAATAGTTGTGTAATCTCTTATACCTGTCATGTTGCAATCCGCATCATAGTATCGTGTGCTTGTTTGCTATACGACTACTGTATATTGTGACTATCACTGTCATCTGCGATCCTCCACCAAATATGCGGCCATATCATCTCCCCTGGAGTAAATATATATTGGTATTTGTGTGATACCTACTCCTTTAACAATTATCATCCTTAATTTAATTTGATAGTGTCTTCATACTTTTATTTTTAAAAAAATTAAGAGAAATCATTCACGTTAAGGACCATGAATTCATGATCTTAATTAATAAAAAATAGTATTATATTCTCGAGTCTTAGATATCCGTGTGTTCTAGCTTTGGCACTTATCTCATATATTTATCCTGTTAGTCTCTAACAGGAGAATGCTCCATTAATTTTCTATCTTTCAAATATATTAAACATACCATAATGTATTAAAAACATTTCATTGCTTTTATACCCTTTTTCCACACACGTAAAATAATTATATATAGCGAAAGAAACGCGACTTTCCTCACCAATTAAAGATCGGGAGTCAGTGAGTACCATGCAAGTAATCCTTATTACTTGACATAATGGTCCCCCAATCTGGCAGTTACTGTAAAAACTTTGCCCAAGGAAGCAATGCTTTTCATTTTTCAATTGCTATTTCTTTTATAAAATTGCTGAGGTTTGCTGGCAATAATCTTCTTCTGGTCTTCAAAGATTCATTCTCATCAACAATGTTGAAGGAAGCACTTGAAGTATCGAATGTGAGAGGCTATTACATTTCTGAAAATATATAAACGGGTAAACTAGAGATTGTGAAAAAAAAAAATAACACATTAGAAATAAAAATGAGAAGAAAACATTTTCAACTAAGAGATAAGAAGATGGAACACTACTTAGAGATTGTTTATACAAATTTTTTAGCTAGTAAAATAATTTTTCATGTAGTTAAAAAAGTATTACCAAATATGCTTTCCACGCTTTCAACTGAAAGCTTACACTTACAAATTAATTAAATTAAAAGTATTTGATATAATTAATTTTTGAAGTAATGGACAAGAGTAAAATAACACAAAAGAACATATTTACATCACTTTCCTTCATATAACTTCATAAGTTATGGTGAAACTTAATGGTGTGTCAAAAATTGAACATAATCTCAATAATCTTAAGGTGAGATGAATCATGAGAATTTTTTTTTTTGTTTTTTTATATATTCTCTCAATCTCTTTTCCTATATGAATGGTGAACAATATTTCAGCAGCTCAATTTTTATATATTCTCTCAATCTCTTCTCTTAAGGACGGGAAACTTAAACTCCCTTTGTAGAACCTTCTCAGCTTTCGTAATCCTTCAAGTTCCAAACAATTGAGCTGCTGAAATATTATCTCATCCTCATCTGATTCATCCCCTTCCTCAGAGACTATCTCTTCCATTGAATCACACCCACTTATCTCCATTGTTTTGAGTTGACCCAAACTTCTTGCTGTTGAGGATGTGAACAAATATAACAGACTCTTGCAATTTTGTACTAGCAAATATGTCAGATTGGAGAAAGACACTGTGCATGGTACCAGATTTATTGAACTCAAACAGCTGATTACTTGCAATGTTTCTAGATTTCTGAGAAAGGGCACAATCCCAGAGTTCTCTGACCCAATGGAAACAAGCTCTGTAAGGGAGTCCGAGCATATCACTTTCAGCTGTGAAACCAATCCAGCCTCATCCACATTAAGACTATCAAAGCAGAAAGTCTCTTTGAAGGAACCATCACACACCTCAAGCTTCTCTATATTGGGCACCCGTTGTAGAAATACATCGGACTCAAAATGAAAGAACAGAGCAAGAACTTTTAACTCGTTTAAGTGGTTTCCCTGGAATTCTCCACTCAAAATCATGTTGAGTTCATGTTCACCGAGTGTCAGGTGCTCTATGTTGGGTGTAAGCTACGAAGAGAAACCAACAATGAAGAAAAAGCAGGTTAAATAATTTCCATTCATGGCAAGTAATTTTTTTTATCTCATGAAAGAAGAAAAGTTTGGTTTTTTAAGGAAAGAAGAAAAGTTAATAAAACTAGGAGAATTTGTAATAAATATAAGTTTAAATATGTATTTGATAAATGTAACTTAATATATTTTTTTATTTTATTTTTTTAATTTTAATCCTTGAAAGTTTATGTTTTTTTAATTTTGATCTCTGTAATATGTTTTACTCATTTTTTATTTTATAAGTTTGTAATTTTGTTAATTTTAATTTGGCGTGGAGAATTATAAATGAATATTTTAAAATATTAAAGAGACTAAAATTAAAAAAAAAAACATTAACGTATTTAAAACAAATAAAATATCTTAAAAAATAAAAATTAATAAAAATAATAACTTTGAAGAACAAAAATAAAAAAGGACGAATAAAAAAATACTAACAAGATAAATAAAAATATATTTAAATCATAAATAAATGAAGAAGTACCTTGTTGAAACCTTTTTGTATGGTGGCATTCAAGTCTCCTTTCCACTGCCATTTGGCTTCCTCTTTTCCTTCTTCATTAGCAGTAACTATGTTTTGTAACTTTGGTGCTCTTGCGCCACCCTCCGTGAATCTTTGCATTATTCGGCATCCTCTCACAATCAATACTTCTAATGACGGGAATTTGAATTCACAGTTCTTGTAACTGCAAAAACTTTTCAGCTTTCCTAGCCACTCAAGTTCTATAGTAATCAATTTGCCAAACGCTATTTGCTCTTCTTCTTTATTTCCCTCATTGCTTACTATTTCCTCTAATTCATCACATCCGCTTATCTTCATGGACTTAAGTTGAACCAAGCTTTTTGCCGTTGAGGATGCCTTTAAATTCCTTAATCCATTACAATACTTTACATTCAAATTTGTCAAGTAAGCCACTGATACCGAGGGAGGAGCCAAATTCCTCAATTTCTTGCACGCAAATAAGCTCAAAAGCTCTAGTCTCCGTAGAACTGGTTCTCGTTCAAATCCTATATCCTTTATTCCTGACAACGACAAAACCAATTCCTTCAGCTGTAATACGGTTCCCAAACGTGACTCCGACGACTCTTTAAGCAAATGTTTAGCTTCCCACAAGAATAACTTTTCTAGATTTGGCATTCTGTACAGAATTTGAACGGTGCATTGGATGCTTCACAGTGTTGCTCAATAACCACTTCTGTGCTTCGTCAAAGTCAATAACCAAACACTCCAAGTTGGGGAATATCTACAGAAAAATAAAAGAAAAGTAAATAGTAAACTATGAAGAAGGAAGCTACTTTATATATATTATCCCTGATGGAGCGTCCCCTTCCATTATTTTACGCCTTGCCTGCACATTGGTTACTCTCGGGTCCCATCAAGACTAAATTCTTTTCTTAAATTATAATAATTAATCAAACATTCCCTTGAATTCTAAATTCTAAATAAAAGAGGGATTAGGGGACGACATACGTTAAATTAATAATCCATATTATTATTATTATTAGTTTATAATTTACTACTCTTATTTGTTAACTATTTATGCAATATATTTTTTAAATTTCCTTTTAATATATATATATATATATATATATATATATTTCTATTAGCTTATTTCCTTCTCAAACCTTAATTATATCTTTGTTGTTAAAAATTTTTTTATCTTATATCTTATAATTTTATCAAATTTTTACTAAATTTTTCACTTTTAATCTTTAAAATTATTCTATATTACAATTTCAACTTAACTGTCCTCCTATCTAGATTGAAAATAATATGTCGAGAATTTTGAGTATAAAAAATACAATCGACCACGAGATTAAATTTATTTATTTTAAAAAAGAATTTAATCAACTAATTTTTTTTAAAAAAAATATCACAAAATTTAAACTAGATAAAGCTAAAGTGAAATTATAAGTCATTTTCCTTAATCGATAATATATATATACATCTCAAATATGAAAAAAATCTCTTGGATAAACCTTATGTGCTTTCATTCGATACAACACTTATTATACATAATATGAAATGAAAATAGTTACTAACAGATAAAGAAACCAAATAAATCTAAATAAAAAATACAATAATGCTCAAATTAATACAAATGTCAACTTTAAAACAAAAAAAAGTTAATTCAAAGTTTAATTTTTTGCCTTTGGGACATAGAGTTGTATCTCTCGCTGATTTAGGGACTGCAACGACCTTACATTCCATTTGACATACTATGCATAGTGCATAATAAAGATTAATAATTAATTGAAGAAACAAAAAATTTTAAAAAATAAAAGACTTTTATTTTTTCAAATGGTAACTCGATTTTTTTATATCATAAAACTAAAGATTTTTTTTATTTTGGAAAATAAGTATTTATATTGATTAATTAAAAAAAATAATTAACAATTTGATAGATGGATAAATAGATAAATAATCAAAGTATAAAAATTCAAATTTTATGTTGTATTTTACTGTTTTCAATCTCTTTTTTCATAGCTTCTCTCATATACAATTCATTATTAACCTTCCTTGTCGGACTTCTTAAACTTTCCGAAACTAAATTTTACATTTTTATATTTAGGGATGTATTTGTCAACGGAATTGGAAGACAAAAAACCAAAAAAATATTATTACAAATATGTCTATATGCTGACAATCTATGTTGATAATCATTTCAATGACAAATTTGTCATTTTGTGTCACGTAAGTTATTTTATTAACGGACAAAAGTTAATGACAAGACATATTTGTTGTACTTTTTACACTTTCAGAAATTAAGTTTTGTATTTTTATCTTTTAGAGACACATTTATCAACGAATTACATATTGAAGGACAAGTGCAGAGATTTGTTAGGTAAATAAGAGAATATAATAAGTAATTTCTGGTCATATGGTAATGTGTTAGAATATCAACTATTAATTTTTTCATCTATAATTGAAATTTATTTTTTATCTAGAAGAGCTAAATTCTAGTTGGAGAAAGGGTTTTTTTTTTTAATTTGGTATCGCATCATCAATTTTTTTCTTTAATAATTTCAACTTTCATCTTCTTATATCATTTTTATATCTATAATTTTTTTTTTGTTTTTCTTACCACATCTATTATAAATTTTTTTAAAAAAATCTATCTTTTGCTCAATACGTTGAATATATATGTTTAAAATTTATTTTCTCAAGTTTATTGAGAGTGCAATAGTATACTACTAATAGTTGTAGAAACGGAGAGAAAATTTGTATGCAAGAGGATGATTTTCCCAATATGAATGACATTACAAAGTAGTCACAACATCAAGTTTTTAAAATGAAAATTCGTAAGAGTCAAATGAGCGTGCAAATTGGTCAAAGCTAAGTTGGTAATTTTTTTTCCTCTAGGCACTGGGCCACTTGATTTGTTCATCTCCGTCAACTCTCTTTGTCATCATTCTCCTCTAACCATTTTTTTTTTGTGAATCAATCTCCTCTAACTGCAATATTGGAGTCATTGCCTAAACAATTTATAAAAGTTACGTTAGTTAATAATAATAAAATGACGACTATAACAAAGACAACGAAAGATAGAAAATTTTTGAATTTAATTATAAATATGGTAATTAAACTCTTTTTCAAAATTTAAATTAATCTTGTCACATAACATACTCGTAAAACTAAATTTCTGACACGGTGTATTATAACAACAATTATAATAATGTTGAATAAAAAGACATACTCTTGCCAGAAAGTTTCCATCCAATCGCAATCCATTAGTGACATAATACCCTTCCGAGCTTTGGTAATTCTTTAAGTTTCAAACAATTGAGATGCCGAAATATTATCTCATTCTCATGTGATTCAACCCTTCCTCAGAGACTATCTCTTCAATTGAATCACACCAACTTATCTCCTTTTTTTTTAGTTGACTCAAAATTTTGGGTGTTGAGGATGTGAACAAATATAGCAGTGTTGCAACTTTTTACTTCCAAAAATGTCAAATTGGAGAAAGGCACTCTGCATGGTTCCAAATTAGGCAACACTCCACTTTTATGAAAATTCGTAGCATTATTCTTCGGATAATACACCACAACCTATTCATAAATTCTCTCATTCTATTTCATCCCCTTAGCTAAAGATGATGGAACGCAAGACTTACCCAAAATAAAATAAAAACGTACGAGAATAGTTGAGTTGGATACCTTCAAACTAAGTCTAAAACATAATCTTTTTACACGCAAATTGTATTTGTTTTAATATGAAATCTCAACTCTTCAAAACAGAGGGATTTTGATCAATTTGACTTTTGTCTAGAAGAAAGTAAACACTCATTATTTTCGGTACAGTAATTTTGCAAGTATATTCAAGGAAACTAAGATAAACTAATATAGTAATTTGGATGGATGATACAAAGTGGAGGAAAGAAAATAAACTAACACATTACACATGATCACTAAAGTTTAACCTTCCGCTTACAACTCTGCTCCTTAATAGCCTGTGTGGAAATATCAAGTTCAAGATCTTCACCTGCCCAGGAACTCTAGAGAAGCTGCTCATAGTCAACAGCCCCCAACCTAAATCCGTAGCAAAATCCGGACTAGAAACTACACGATCCGTGAAGACATCAATTGTGACATTCATCCTCAATGTTCTTCTGGCCTTGGCCCTCCCAGGTGGTCCTCTAGCCTCCCCCACCAAGACACCAAGGTAGTACAAACTCGTGGTGGTGTTGCCATACCTAAACGATGCAACTAAGGACATGTTGGCACCGGGTTGAGGTGTCATGGTGGTGTTGACCAGTTGGAGCTTTGTGATCTTGATGCTGTTCATTGTGATCATGGGGCCCTTGACACGAAATATTGTGAAGATTAAAACTATGATTACTATTGCTAGGAGAATTAAAGAGGCTAGTGGGCAAACACATCGTTTCATGAGTTTTTTGTGATCTTGTCTTTGAGGGTGTTGAGTTGTGTCATCCTCAATGTTCAAGTGTGGAAATTCCAATGTTTTGACTAACCTTCCCCTGCCTCCCCAATTTTCTATGCTTCACGAGGACTCCTTTCATACTCAAATACTATAAGATTTTTTTATTTTTAATTTTAAGCTCTTTTTTTTTTTTATCTAGATCACAAATTAAGTTGAAACAACTTTATGCTAACTGATTTATGTAATTAGTAGTTAATTTTATATTAATTAAGATGTTAATTAAGTTTATTTGCTATTATTTTTAAAAAATAGTTTGTATAATTAATATTTGGTTGAACATAATAAAAAAAAATGAAATAGGTGTCACCGTGTTAGTATTAACAAAAACATATATTAGGAACTTGGGGTTTATATGCATCTTGTCTTTGAGCAAACATATTTTGATACTTATTAAGTGCGTATATACTCTATAGAGGGAAAGAGGGAAAGAATAAAGAGATTAAAATATCAAAGTTGCACAAATATTTCTGAATTTTATATATTTAGAGCACTACAGTAACTTCGAATACTACTGTTAACAAGCCATACCAAAGTATAAAAATTATTAAGAAAAAAATATCGTGCTTTGTGATGCAGGTTTTGGGGGCCGTCCCATTTGTAATAGAAGTTAGGTGAAGTGTCTAATACTCCAATGAGAGTAACATACAGAAAATAATTCTAACTAGTTTACCTGAGGACTTGACTTTTTAATTTTGGTTTGTATTATTCATTTTATATTAATATATTATGTTATTTTTATGTTAATAATTATTTTTATTATTAAATCATTTTCTATTGTTAATATTAAAATAATATATCAAATAGAATTAACTAATAATAATGTAAGAAATTATTAATTTACTTAATCATAACCGTAAAAATTAATTATTTTTCTAAAAAGAATTTAATATTATTTAATAAATTTTAAGTTAATATTATCTGCTAATATTAGTAAAAAATATTAAAAACATTTATTAGAAATTAAAAATGAAAAATAATTTAAATTTTTAATAAAAAAACTTATAACTTTAAAGTTATAAATAATTTATAACTTCTAATATTTTTTTACAAAAAAAATAAAATATTTATAACTTCAAACTCGTAATTAAAAAAATTAGAAGTCATAAATTGTTTTATGATTTTAATAGAAAAAATAAAATCAAAAGGCTTAAATTAGTTTACCATTTTGTATTTCGTGAAATATCTTAGGATTTACTCATTTTTTGGTGTTAATATAAAATTTACTCCTATTTGTCATCATTTCGCCTACGCGCACCAACATGCATGTTGAGGGCTGGAGACTCAATCTACTTCTGCTAATCTTAAAAAAAAAATATCTTTATCTTGTATATTATATTTTACATGCTAAAATAGAGTTGATTAAAATAGTTGAAATTTAACTTCCAACTATGCTTGGTTGGTGATTCCCGCGACCAGAAAAAAGAAAAAAAAACTGTTTTTGTATGGCTATCATTAGTTTGAAGCTTAGATGTTTAAACAAACCGTAGGTAACAACCAGCAACTGCCACTTTGATTCTCTCACACTGTCTTGTGTTGTGTTGTGTCATGGCACTAACTGCCTTGACTTCATTCAACAGAAGTCACCATAGCTCTTTGATTTTTCCACCGAAACAACAGAAGCTGCAGCACCTTAGAATCCACAGTGGAACTAATCCGAATAAAAGACTCGGAATCACATAACAATGCACTTCTATAGCTTGCATGATAAACACAAATTTTATTGAGATTGTAAGTGATTGTCGTTCATTGAATATCTTTGAGTAATCTAACTGATCTCCCTCCTTTGTATATATTCTGTTGGCATGTAAATTAAGAATATTTTTTTAGCAAGTGAAGGTTACATTTTTTTTTGCAAAGATGATAGTACGTAGTGGTCTATTTGGTTGCAGGGATGGCCTAAAGAAAATTTTGAGGGACTTTACTTTAACTTGTGTTTGGTATGTGAGGCACTGAAAAATTAGGGGAAAAAAGTGGATGAAAAGGTGAAAATAATTTTAAAAATGATGAGACCTACTATACTATTGTCACATATTTTTGTTCATTTTTCTATCTTTCTCCTCACTTTTTTTTTTTTCTTTTCAACTAAATACATTTAATTTTCACTTTTTTCTCGCCTATTTTTACTTTTTTTTTTTAATTTCTATTCATCGTAATTCTCTCCTCTCTAACATCTCTATCAAACAGACCCTAAACGAGAGTTGTGTATATGACCTTAATGTGAACATATGTGACCTTTTTGCTTCATAAAATTTAATAGCAAATAATTTATTTTGATAATTACTTTATCCTTGGCTGATCCTGATTGGTTGATAAGCTCTATGGTACAGTCCCTCTATAAAATTAAATGACTTACGAGTGTTTACTAAAGCCCTCCTTATAAAATTTGAACCCTTCTAAGTAACCTTGGCTTCTTGTCTTATTTTAATCAAAGGGAAAAGCATCATGATTTCCTTAATCCTTATGCATCTACAAGTTTTGATGACTTGTACTACAAATTGTTGCTAGCTCCCCTGATGCAACTTGGTACAGGCAGAGAGATTATCACTGTTAGTCTTATATCACTACACTCAACTTATCAGGGGAGAGTGTGGAGGATAGGAATTACTACACAGAAAAGGGGCATACTTGAAGTGTACTTCCAGTACCGGAGTATGTTCTTTCATCAGGAGATCTGACATTAAATGTGTATGAAGACTAGCAGAAAAGGGCCATACTTGAAGTGTACTTCCAGTACTGCAGGCTCATTTAAAGGGCTTCAGCGACTCAAAAGGAACTGAACTAATTTTGGATCCCATCTGGAGAACTCAAACATGCAGCTTATGAAGTGGGAAGATTTTGAAGTGAAGAAACTTTTGATACAACTTTATTCCTTTCCTAAATTTAGTTTTGCAAGTAATAGTCCTAGTTAAGAGCATGTTGTGCTCATTGCATGTTGTACTCTTTCTACAGAAAGCTTAGTGTTTTAATAGATATGGTTCCATGACAGGATAGAGGAATTGGACACTGGCGATTCAACTGTATCTTGTCCTTTCCTTGGAAGCCCATTCTTTCTGGTACATTTCGAGCTTATCAGTGTATATTCCATTAGTTGAACCGTGGAAGGCCAAAATTTCCTAGCCGGTCTCATATTACTATAAATATTTGTTGTATGTTTTATCTGCATTTCACTGGATCCTTCTGCTTTCTTGTGTTTTTTATACTATTGGTTGCAAGGGCTAATAAACATGGTTCTGTATTCTAGTAGAATTAGAGGCAGTTAGTTGTCTTCGGAAAAATGCTCATTTAACAGAGACAAAATAGCATAATTCATACTATATGCAATTCAATCTGACCATGTTGATATATGCTGCAGCAACTGGATACACAAAATACTACTTTGATGCACAATCTGGAAAAAGTATGCAGGTGATAAAAACTGTCAATTGTGAAGGCACATGTTTGATGTTTCTACCTTTCAGTGCTATTATTTTGGCAATGATCTAAATATCTATGAAAAAGTTTCAGGCATGTGGAGCACTGGAATGTTCCCAAAAAGGCATTGTTCAAGCAAATTCTAAGACCTAGCAGTGGATTTGGGTTAAAAGATTATGTGGATATGTGGTTGAAAGCAGTGCAGTTGAAGCTTTAAATGACAATAGTTCTGTGACGGCTTTGAAATATTGGATGCTATATGTAAGCTAATGAAGATCTCGTGCTTCAAATTACTTGGAAGAAGGATCAATTAGGCTATTCCTTCCGCATGGTAGAGCTGAGATCATTTTCTAATGGGATAGCATCTGAGAACCTCTGAAATTGAACATCTAACAACTTGTCTGTTTTTACAGTACCTGGACACAGTTTCCATCCTGTTGCAATGGATTATCGACAATTCTTCCAAGGATGGGAAACTTAAATTCCCTTTGTAGAAGCTTCTGAGATTTGGTAATCCTTTAAGTTTCAAACAATTGAGCTGCTGAAATATTATCTCATCACCATTTGATTCATCCCCCTTCTTAGACACTATCTCTTCAATTGAATTGCAGCATCTTACCTTTCATTGTTTTAAGCTGAGTCAAACTTATGGCTGTTGAGGATGTGAACAAATATAGCATGTTCTTGCAACTATCTACTTCGAAATATGTCAAATTGGAGAAAGACACACTGCATGGTACCAAATTTATTGAACTAAAACAGATGAATACTTCCAAGAATTCTCTGAACCATTGGAAGCCAGCTTTCCAAGGGACTCCAAAGGTAATACTTTCAGCTCTGGAAAGTGGAAAGTCTCCTTGAAGGAACCACGAAGGATCACAAGCTTCTCTAAATTGGTTACCTGTTGCAGAAATACATTGGACTCAATATGAAAGCACAAAACCCAACATATTTTACTAATGAGTGTCTTGAAGTGTAACTATGAGCTGAAATCTTACATCCGATAGAAATGAAAAAGTTAAATATCATATAAGTGAAGAAAAAAAATCTATAATTAAGGTTTTAAGTTAAAATGTGGTTCAGGTATACCTATGTGATTACTCTAAGCTCATTTGTATAAATTTCACCAATGTTTACCGCCTCAATTTCATAACAGAGTCAAAATGCCATAATTGGGTATGATGCATCAGCTCATATGATTTAGACCAAGAAGACTTTCTGTTTACTACAAATTAACTTGCATTTGCAGACAGAAATGGACCAAAAGGAATAATCAGCAAAGTTGGGATATCTATATTATAGTTGGATGGGATTACATACTAGGCATTAGCTTTGCAGTTACTAACATCCCTTACCTTTTGAAGTTGGGATATCTATTATAGTTGGTGGGTATGCCATTGCTCAAATGTTTTATCTGCCTTTCAAGAGAAGATACGCCCATGGAATTGGGGGCATTATTTGCTTGCTAGTTGTCGCTGTTTCTGTGGTTTGACTTCGGTCCTTAGCAATTCATGGTAAATTTATAATTATTAATAAAGGTAATTGTTTTTATATACATTTGTTATTATTCCTAATTTATTCTTGTATTACTTTAAAAAACACTCCCAAATTATAAGTAATTATTATTTAATAACTTTTTAAAAGGATAATTATTACACCTACATCCAACTAAAAAAACAATTAAGACATAAGACACAGAATATCTATTTTTCAATTAGTAATAATAATAATAATATTACCTTCCCGTAGTGCATTTTCCATATGACAGGGATTTAATTTCTCTAGTTAGTTACTTATGAATATAATGTTACGCTTAAAATTTGTCCAGGATGGCTTATCCATTCTCTAGAGATGGGAACGTGTTGTCATCATTGCGGCACAAAGTCAATAAAATTTTATATAAAAATCATAAATATATCTTTTATATTATTATGTCTTTACTCGCAATCTTAACAGTTAATTTACTAATTAAATATTTCTAATTTAAATAATCAGTTAACAAGATCATGTTAAAAAAAATTAATTTTGTAACTTTTAATTAATTTTTCAATTTTGATCAAAAAATATTTTCCATTATTTTGATCAAAAGTTAATTACTATAGAAAATATAGATAAATTAAAATTAACACGTGTAAATACTATCATAGCATATATCCTAATTTTTCTTCAGTTTTTTAGTTACGAGTATTTTATATTAATTAGTTTTTTCTTTCCATGTTTTTCTTTATTTCTGAAATAAGACAATATGATACCTCAATGCACACAGATTAAATGACAAACAAGTATTATGGTTTAATCCTAGTAATTTCAAATCTGAAAAATTTAGCTATATACAGTTTGGTTGAATTAAATATTTTGTTATCCTTTAAATATTACTAATTTTATTTTATTTAAAAAAATTATTCATTTTTAACTTTTATATTTTAACATGCAAAGACGTCTCCTCTAATTTTTTTTAATGAAAATACTAAAACTATATCACTTTTAAGATGTAAAGTTGTATTCTATTGTTTGATTGAAATATGTTAAACCTAGAGTGTTAAACTACTTTAGATTTGATTTACAACAAATTGATAGATGTTTAATATTTTCTTAGAAAGGAATCTAGCATTAGGGATCCCACATATTGGATGCGTAAATATATAATTTGTGGTCCATAGTTTACGTTGTGATTTATTTGCTGTAAATATTAGTTTTTAATCATATATATAATTATATTTTATTATTTTAATGAAATTTTGTATTAAAATAATAAACAACATTGGAATCTAAAAATCATCTTAGAATTTTTTTTAAAATCATCTTAGAATTTTTTTTTAAATCATCTTAGAATCCTAATATTTTTAACATTTTTTAAATAATAAATAATACAATCTAAATAATTTCAAGAAAATCAATGTAAAAATCAATATTCTTATAGAATTTAAAAAATCACGGTGAAAAGTATTTTCACAACACAGATTTAGAGATGGTTGAGAATCATCGTAAAAAATACTTAAAAATGATATTTGAAATGATTTTTTTAGTAATGTTACAATTTCTTGACATACTATATTAACACCGCATGAAAATTAAAAAAATAACATTTCAATAAATTATGAAAATTTTCTATTCATTATCACAATTTAGTACAACAAAGATATAATCAATCCCGTTGTTAGCCTTTACTAAATTAAAGCTAACACAGTCTTTAGATGCTAATAGTAGGAGATGGACAAAGTGATAATTAAACTCCTACCACAATCAAAGTTATGCTGAAGACATTTTTTCAAGAATTATGTTGAAGAATTTGAATCTAGAAATATAAGTAAAATGAATAGTAAACATACATAATTTAGGACACATTTTTATTTTATTTTGTCATAAAACAATAGAGTCAAGTTTTAGTGTTACAAACTTACAGTTCATCACTTCATTTTTATTCTCCAGGGTCGTTTAAGACTTATAATCACACACATTACATAATAAATAGAATAGAACAGTGTATTTCACCACTAACTGTGTAGACCACACGCACAATTTGTTTTTTTATTCACACACAAACAAATATAATAAAACTGGGCCACTTTGTTTTTTTTTTTTCGGTAGGCACCAAGCCACTTAATTCGTTGATCTCCTCTAACCATTTTCTTTTTGGTGAATCAATCTCCTCTAACTCTAATGTTGGAGTCATTGCCTACACAATTTATAAAAATTATGCTAGTTAATAATAATAATAATAATAATAATAATAATAATAATAATAATTAAACACGGTAATTAAACTCTTCTCAAAATTTAAGTTAATCGTGCCACGTAACATATAACTGACACGGTGTATGATAACAACAATTATAATAATGTTGAATAAAAAGACATACCCTGTCAGAAATATAACCATCGGTTTTGCATGGCAGAGTTCAGATCAGTTTCCAATGGGATATCATCTCTCCATTCGAATGTCACTTCTAACAGCTTGTCTGTTTTGACTGTACCTGCACACAAACTTTCCATCCTCTCGCAATCCTTTAATGTGAATTCCTCCAAGGACGGGAAACTTAAGGGAGTTGCTACGTGCACCCAGCATTATTGCTGGGGCACCCAGCAAACAGTGAAGTGGCGAAACTGCCCTTCAGCAATTATTCTTCTGGAAGAAGGTTCTTCCGGAAAGTTTCCGGAAATAATTTTTCCGGAAAGTTTCCGGAAGAACCTTCTTCCGGAAGAATAATTTGTGTCTTCCGGAAAAACTCACAGACAATTTCCGGAAGAACGTCATCCGGAATGTTTCCGGAAGAAGCTTCTTCCGGAAGAATTCCAGTGTCTTCCGGAAGAAGCTTCTTCCGGAAGACTTCCGGAAGAAGCTTCTTCCGGAAGTTATTTTTTTTTTTAATGCGTACGTAATGACGATTTTGCCCTTGTGTAAATTTCTTTAAATTAACGTCTTCAGGCTGTGTTTTACTGCGCTTTCTTTCTTTCTTCTTCCGTTTGCTTTGTTTCTTCTTCCGTTTGCTTTGTTTCTTCTTCCGTTTGCTGTTGTTTCGGTGGTGGTCCCTTCAGCAGTCTGTTGGTGGTCCAGTGAAGTGAAGTATTTGAAGATTTGGTGGTCCCGTGTTCCGTATTTGAAGTTTTATTAGTGGCTGTTGTTCCTATTTTGTCGGAGGTACGCGTTTATTTCGTTTTCCGGTTAGCTTTTAGAGAAGAAAAACAGTAAAAAATGTATCCGGAAGAAATTTTAGGCACAGAAGGAGGAAGGTCCGGAATGACCACTTCCGGATGAAGGTCTTCCGGAAGTTACGAAGGCCAATTCCGGAAGAAGTGCTTCCGGAAGTAGTTTCCGAAAGAACTTCTTCCGGAATTGGGCTTCTTAACTTCCGGATGAAGGTCTTCCGGAAGTTAAGAAGCCCAATTCCGGAAGAAGTTCTTCCGGAAACTACTTCCGGAAGCACTTCTTCCGGAATTGGCCTTCGTAACTTCCGGAAGAACTTCTTCCGGAATGTTAAATTATTACTAATTTATTAATTTCTGTTTTATAATTTTTTTAATTTCTGTTTTATAATTTTTTTAATTTCTGTTTTATATATTTCTGTTAGTTAATAATGAATTATTGGTTTAATTAGGTATAATGATATATATTGTGGATTATAATTTTTTTTGTTTTATAATGGTATATATATTTCTGTTTTATAATTTTTTTTTATTTCTGGTTTATATATGTTGTGGATTATTGATTTAATTAGGTATAATGGTATAATATTAAATGATTTAGGTAACTTAAATGTATAATGGTACAAAAATGTTTTATTAGTTGTTTATTATAGTGATAAGTTTAGTTTAAGTAAATAATGTAGTTATAAATTTAGAATATAGTGATAATTTTAATATAGTCGTGTATGATGCATATGTCCTATTAATATGTTTGTTATTTAAGGTGTAGTAAATTTTTGGATGTGGTTATATGATAATTTGAATGTACTTGTGTATGATGCATATGTCCTTAAGATGGACGAAGATCAATGGAGGTATGACTTTGCGATGTCACAAGAAGTTGATATGGATTATGATTATGATAATCAAGAAGAATGTGGAGTGAATGAACGACATGTCGATTGTTCAAATGCTTTTAATACATCTCAGGTAATCATAGATAATTTGAGTCATTGGTTGAATTGATGGTTTGTACGAAAATTAATGTGTTAGGGTTGCGTTGTAGGTATTCACTACTCGAGATGATGTTTTGCAATGGGCTCGAACAGTTGCCCATGAAAATGGATTTGTTGCAGTGATTATGAGATCTGACACAGAGACCGGTAGCAGAGGAAGAAGTTCATTTGTGTTAATTGGGTGTGAAAGGAGTGGTACGTACAAGTGTAGAAATAAAGAATTCGTTAGAAAAGACACCGGGAGTAGGAAATGTGGTTGTCCCTTCAGGCTTCGTGGGAAACCAGTGCGTGGAGGGGAAGGTTGGATGGTGAAGTTGATCTGTGGGATTCATAATCATGAATTGGCGAAGTCCTTAGTTGGACATCCATACGCCGGGCGATTGACTAAGGAAGAAAAGAAAATTATTGCTGATATGACAAAGTCGATGGTGAAACCGAAAAACATCTTGCTAACGTTGAAGGAACACAATGCCGACAGTTACACCACGATAAAGCAAATTTACAATGCAAGAAGTGCATATCGTTCTTCAATAAGAGGAGCTGATACCGAAATGCAGCATCTGATGAAGCTTCTCGAACGTGATCAATACATTCATTGGCATAGATTGAAGGATGAAGTTGTGGTGCGTGATCTGTTTTGGTGTCACCCAGATGCAGTAAAGTTATGCAATGCATGTCATCTGGTGTTTTTTATAGACAGTACCTACAAAACAAACAGGTACAGACTCCCACTACTTGACTTTGTTGGAGTGACACCAACGGCGATGACATTCTCTGCTGGGTTTGCATATCTGGAGGCTGAGCGTGTTAATAATATTGTATGGGCTTTGGAACGATTTCGAGGCCTATTTTTAAGACACGATCGCCTCCCTCTTGTTATTGTCACTGACAGAGACCTAGCACTGATGAATGCAGTGAAAACTGTGTTTCCCGAGTCTACTAATTTGTTGTGCAGGTTTCATATCGATAAGAATGTGAAGGCGAAGTGCAAATCTTTAATCGGGGAAAAAAATGCGTGGGACTATGTAATGGATAACTGGGGTACTTTGGTTGATTGTCCGTCCGAATACGAGTTCCATGAGTCATATCAGAAGTTTCAAGTTGCTTGTTCGCCTTGGCCGATGTTCGTTGACTATGTTAACGACACATGGATTATCCCCCACAAGGAAAAATTTATTACAGCATGGACGAATAAGGTCATGCACCTAGGCAACACAACAACAAACAGGTATTAACAACTGATTTTATTTGTTAGTAACGATTAATATTAAATGGTATTTAATTGTTGTATATTTTCATGTTTGTTGTGTATTTTAAATGTAGGGTTGAATCAGCTCATTGGGCTCTCAAAAGAGTACTACAAAATAGCGTTGGAGACCTATGTAGTGTTTGGGATGCCATGAACAACATGATCACGCTGCAACACGTCGAAATTAAAGCATCCTTTGAAACCAGTACGCATGTGGTTGGCCATGTATATAAAAAAACCTTATACAAGAGGCTTCTTGGGATGGTTTCGAGGGATGCTTTAAATCAGATTGCTTCTGAGATTGACCGTTTACGTTATCTCGGCAACAATCTCTCTTCTTGTGGTTGTGTGATGAGAAGCACGCACGGGCTTCCTTGTGCATGTGAGCTTTCTAGGTATACTGCTAGCAGCATCCCATTGGAGTCAGTCCATCTTTTTTGGAGGAGACTTTGCTTTTCAGACCAAGGGTTATGTGAGACGGAAGTCACCATCAAGGAAGAAATAGAGGTCATATCTAAAAGGTTTGATGAACTTGATGTGGCTGGCAAAGTAAATCTGAAGAGTAAACTTCGAGAAATCGCATACCCTGATCATAACTCTATGTGCCCTCCTCCATCAAAGGTGAACACTAAAGGTGCACCGAAGAAACCGATGAAAAGAAGTCAAACATCCACAAAGCGTGATCCGTCTTACTGGGAGTATGTTGATGCTTTTCATTCTGTTCAAAGCAGCAACTCTCCAGTGAAACGAAGTGCATCATGTTCTCAACCGCGTCAGCCAACAAGGATCATCCCGATGTTGGATCAATTTGCGTCATTCTTTCAAGGTTTCATTCGTGACGTTGTGGATGTGAAAGCGGACGGTAACTGTGGATATCGGTCCATTGGCGCTTTATTAGGTATGGGGGAAGATTCGTGGCCGTTAGTGCGTAATGAATTGCTTAAAGAACTTGGCAGGTGGTCGCATGAGTACATGAACCTCTTCGGTGGCACAGAGAGATTTGAACAATTAAAGTTGTCCCTACTTGTTGATGGATTTTCAAAGGTATGTTTTTAGGTTAATTTTTTTTAATAACAATGTTTAAATTACTTACATGTGTATGTTTGGTTCATTCAGGTTAGTGTGGACAAGTGGATGGATATAACAGACATGGGATATGTGATTGCTTCACGGTATAACGTAATCCTTGTATCGTTGTCCCAACAACAAAGCATGACATTTTTCCCTCTTAGAAGTCAACCACCACCTGACTCTTCTGGCCACCGCATCATATGTGTCGGTCACGTGTTTGGAAATCATTTTGTTCAGGTACATTGAATATAGTTAGTGTAACAATTATGCAATGACTTCGCTTGTTCGTTTGGCACTGTCAGCGCATGATATAATGTTTGTTCATGTACAACAGGTTTATTTGAAAGACCATTGTCCGTTGCCGCCCCCAGCGCTGTTGTGGTCAACCAATTGTTATTCTCAGGCAAAGCAATGGGCAATTCCATATATTAGTAGAATGCAGGAATACACAAGCTTGATGTCATTCAAAACACACTATGTAGACCTAAATGAAGACTAAACATTCATTGTTTATTTATTTGTATTCATTATGCGATATAATTCGTTGTAACCCGTCACTAACCAATTAATATTATCAACTACTCGTTTGGTTAAGGAAGGAAATTGTTGGTCCAACAAAAATCATTTACGCGTACAGCATACATCATTGTCATAATTGACAACACATAATGACATTCATAGTTTACCTGTAAGAAAATTGGCACGTAAATGGAAATGGTTCTTCATCTATTTCGTAGAAAGAGCTCCAACCCATAAGTGGCTGAGACTCCATGATCATGCTCCAGACACGAAGATATATAAAGACGTTGAAGTATTGAAGAAGGATTATAAGTCCCTTCCTTGCTGAAACAGTAGTAGAACGTGGGGAATATGAAAGGAAGTTGGCAATTTATATGAATACGAAATAGGAATATACGATGATGAGAGTGAATCATATGTAACTTAAGGTGGCTATTAATTGCTTGGAGAATGTGCGCGCCGCCTTCTATGCGTGAATGCGTTTTAATGGTGACGATGAGTATGCTTGCGAGAGTTACAAGAATACAAGGGGAATAAGAATATTCCAAGTTTGAACTTTAATGAACTCTCTTGCTTCTTTAATGAATAGGTTTTGAAGATTGTGATCGTGGAGCTTCTGTGCATTTGGAAGATTTGATCTTTTTTAGGATCCTTTAATTAATCCGTTTATCACATTGTAAACAAGCAAGATGATTAGGTCTAATATGCTGTTATGTAGCCTATAATGGAACTGTGCATGCTAGCTCTGCTTGCTTTAGGCCAATCATGAATTCGGTTATTACAGTAATTATTTACTTGAACATGGAAAAAGGGTTCATTTCCTATTTTTTTCGATTTTGAGGCTTTGTTTTGACGTGTTAGTTGACGGAACTGGGGAACGGGACTATTTTTTTTGGATTCTTTGACGTCCAAACATGAGAACTGGGGAACGGGACTATTTCCTGATTTATTAATTATTTTAAAAACTTTTATTTTTTATGTAATTCTTACAAACAAAACTCATGATTCTAGGTTCCCTTTTTTTAAAAATAAATTTAAAACAACTGTAAACTTCGCTTAAGGACCACAAACAATCGGAATAACAAACTATATTATAAAATAATAAACTGTGCAAAACACGCCAACTATATTAAACAAAAACTGTAATAATTACAAATATTCATGTCAACTACAACACAACAATATAAATACAATGATCAATGGTCCGTGCGGCGTCTCTGACGAGCCCTGACCGTCCCATCAGCACTGGGTCCCCCTCTCGCGATCGTCAGGCAGTCCTGCATAATGTCATATAACTCTGTGCCTGCAGTGACTATCCTAAGGTTGAGCACACGCTCCAACCTCTGTGCAATCGCCTCATATCCCTCGTAATCATCCTGTCAAAGTCAGTAAAAACATTTATTATGAAATTCAAAATAAACAACAACTCATAAAACATTAAACGCGCAAATAATCTTACCACATATGGAGGGGGGTCAAATGCCACTGGAACCTGGGGGCTGGGCGGCTGTATGTAGTCCTCAGGGTCTGCAGCTGGTGCATCCCTCTGCTGGTCAGCTGCCTGGGTCGGTGTCATGAAAGGGTGAGATATGCGGAAAAACCACTCAATGTAATCCGCAGATACCTGCCCAGGCACTAAACAAGGCTGACCCGCAGGTAGTAAGTGATCCGCAAACTCCATCCACCTGTCATCTATCTGCTCCTGTGACAATCGTGCACTAACAGGCGGCGGAGGGATGCTCTGGATGTAACCGAACTGGCGTACCACCCTCTCCGGTCGAACTGCGACGATCATAGGACCCCATCTGAGCTGACCCTGGAACGATGAAATCTCCTGAAACGCCCTAACACCCCGATGCTCCGTGTACGGCAACCAGGACACATCTGTGACGGTCAAACCATCACAACGTGCCCTGTAGGGTGCTCCTGTGATGCCCTTCATGTGCGCCTTCGACGTCAACCACCGGGAAGCACGTGGGGACGTCTCCTGGTATGTGTCGTCAGTCACACACTGATGCACACTAGGGAAGTGCTCATAGATCCAGCACTACACAATAATTGAGGTTAACATAACATAAAAACATGTTTAAATCATAATCGAACCTAACATATTAATAAACACAAAATTTACCTGAAATAGCGTCAAGTACCCCGCAAGCTGTCTGGTGGTGGTCCTACAAGCCTCATCTAACTGGTCGTACATATGAACCAGCGCGGCAACCCCCCAAGCGTAACCACCACTATGAGCGAGGTCCCGGAAAGCGTCAAGGTGGACCACATGCACGTATGTTGCACTCTTATTAGCAAAAAGAGTGCAACCGACAAGGTGCAGCAAATAAGCGCGAGCTGCGACAATCCACCGCCGGGCCTGACATCTGGTCTCATAAATGTCACGAACCCATCCTAATCGTACATATGCTCCACGTGTGAGCGCTGTCTCGGCTCTGGCCTCCTCCGCAGACACTTCCAGCAACTCCGTGAGCAAGAATCTGGCCTCCTCCGTAGAAAGAGCGTGGAAACTGTGCAAGGCGCCAGTGATGGGCAAATGTAGAATGGACGACACATCATCCAATGTGATCGTCAGCTCTCCTACTGGAAGGTGGAAGGTGCTAGTCTCACTGTGCCACCTCTCCACAAATGCGGATATAAGTCCAGGATCGCCAGTAATAACTGAACAATCTATCAGTGGACTTAATCCTGTGGCAGCCACCAGGCCTTCAATCTCAGGCACTGGCCTCCCAATCAGTGTCAGCTTCCTCCCATGTGACACTAACTTCAAATCAGGACGTTCCTGATTTGAAGTACAAATTATACAATTATTAAAAAAAAATTAATCATAAACAAATAAATAAACAATGACAAATAATTAACAAATTAAAATACCTGTCCACTCCACACGGCATGTGCAACATGCTCGGCAAATGATGTGAGCACTGACGGGTCACGTGGACCACCAGGGAATCCCTCTGCAGCATCATCACCATCTGACCCCTCACCACTATCAGCACCCTGTGCGTCCGCACGCATCTCAGGTGCCTCCGTAGGCTGCTCAGGGACATCATCAGTCATGTCAGCGACGTCCTCAGCCATATCACGTCCCTCCGTAGTCATCTGATGAACGCGTAGCCTACGGGCTGAGGCAGTAGGCCTACGCCTCTCGGGAACATCGCCAGCATCCTCGTCAGCAGCTCTATCTCTGCCTACAAATCTACCTATGGCACGACCTAAACCTCGTGTTCTGGCCATGATCTGTAAATCATGTCGAACACGTTTTTTTTTCGGTCAAAATATACACAATTTTCTTTATAAAAAATCAACTTTATTTATAAACAAATAAGACTAACTTAAATCAAATCATTTTCACACATACACGACCTAATTTTAAAAAAAAAATTAAACAACTTCATTTATATAAAAAAAACAACTAATGTAAAATAAAATTATTAATAAACATGCACAACTTAATTTTTTTAAAAAAAAATTAAACAACTTCATTTATATAAAAAAAAACAACTAATGTAAAATAAAATTATTAATAAACATGCACAACTTAATTTTTTTTTAAAAAAATTAAACAACTTCATTTATAAAAAAAAAAAAAACACAACTAATATAAAAAAAATTAATTAGTAAACATCCACAACTTAATTTTTAAAAAAAAATAAACAACTTCATTTATAAAAAAAAACACAACTAAATTACTTAGTAAACATCAACAAGTTAATTTTTTTAAAAAAAAAATAAACAACTTCATTTATAAAAACAAAACACAACTAATATAAAAATAATTCATTACTAAACATCCACAACTTAATTTTTAAAAAAAATTAAACAACTAATGTAAAAAAAAAATTATTTAGTAAACATCCACAATTTTTTTAGTAAATAAAATACTTCATTTATAATAAAATAAACTAATTAATTATAAAAAATTAGTATTTTTATAAAACTTCCAAAACACACAACTTTAATTATAAAAATAGCCAACTTCATTTTTAAAGAAAAAACACTAATTTAAAAAAAAACAATAAACAAAAACAAACACAACTACTTTTATAAAAAAAAATTAATTTACAAATTAATATTTAGTAAAAATACACAATTTAAATTATAAAAAAAATATGACATCAAAAACCCAAACTTCATTTTTCATAAAATCTAAAAAACAAAATAACCAAAATAAATAAAATAATTCATTTAAAAAAAAACAAAACAATTTCTGTTTAAAAAAAATTTTAAAAAAAAACACAAAAAAAAAAAACCCACTTCCGGAAGAAGTGGTTCTTCCGGAAACACTCCGGAAGAAGGGTTCTTCCGGAAGTTTGAAACTTCTTCCGGAAGTGGGCGTCTTCCGGAATTCTTCCGGATGAACCACTTCTTCCGGAAAGTTCCCGGAAGACGTTTTCCGGAAGTCTTCCGGAAGAAGTGTTCTTCCGGAAGACGTTTGGTTACTTCCGGAAGAACACTTCTTCCGGAAACTTTCCGGAAAACGTTCTTCTGGAACTTCCGGAAGAACCCCTAACGGGTCTTCCGGAAGACTCCGTCGTCAGCCATTTCCCCATTTTTTCCGGCGTCTCCTGCTCTCGTCTTCTACCCTACGGTTCCGCTAACCTAAGGTTCTTCTAACCTACCCTAAATGCTACAACTACAATGCATAATAAAAGCAAAGGGAAGATTAGGGACACCTACCTCGAACGGAAATGGCGTCCAACCGAAGCAGCAGCTGGGCTCGCGGTGAAGGAGAAGGCTCGCGGAAGAGGTATGCAAAGGAAGAACGAGAAGGCTCGCGGAAGAAGGCTCGCGGAAGGAAGAAAAGCAGAAGCAAGAAGAAGGCTTAGTGATTCCGGGAGAGGAGAAGAAAACTATTTCAATATTTTAAACTTTTTTAATGAAGGGTAAAATGGTAGTTTCAATAAATTGCTGGGTGCACCAGCAATATTGCTGGGTGCACCTAGCATATCCCGAAACTTAAACTCCCTTTGTAGAACCTTCTCAGCTTTCCTAATCTTATAAGTTTCAAACAATTGAGCTGCTGAAATATTATCTCATTCTCATCTGATTCATCCCCTTCCTCTGTTGAAGACACTATCTCTTCAATTGAATCATCTTGCAACTTTTTACTTTCAAATATGTCAGATTGGAGAAAGACACTGTGCATGGTACCAGATTTATTGAACTGAAACAGCTGATTACTTGCAATGTTTCTAGATTTCTGAGAAAGGGCACAATCCCAGAGTTCTCTGACCCAATGGAAACAAGCTCTGGAAGGGAGTCCGAGCATATCACTTTCAGCTGTGAAACCAATCCCGCCTCATCCACATTAAGACTATCAAAGCAGAAAATCTCTGTGAAGAAACCACCAAGCACCTCAAGCTTCTCTATATTGGGCACCCGTTGTAGAAATACATCGGACTCAATATGAAAGAACAGAGCAAGAACTTTTAACTCGTTTAAGTGGTTTCCCTGGAATTCTCCACTCAAAATCATGTTGAGTTCATGTTCACTGAGTGTCAGGTGCTCTATGTTGGGTGTAAGCTACCAAGAGAAACCAACAATGAAGAAAAAGCAGGTTAGGGCAGTTATAGATCCAGCTCTTTTTATATAATTGAAATAATGAACTATTTATAAGGTGGAAAAGACGAACTAGGCTAGCTATTTATAAGGTGGAAAAGGATACCATAAAAAGAATAAGGTGGAGAAAGGATATTCACATTGTAAGTCGAGTTTAATATTTTAAGACGGGAAAAGTGATAAATGAGATTATTAGTAAGGTTGTAGAAGAAAATAATGAGAATAAGGATCGTACCTCAGATGCTGTTTCACATCATGAATGCAACATGTTCCATTATAAATTCATCATGATCAATATTGAATAGTAACTGTAGCTGTATTATCTGACTTATGTAGATAAATAAAAAATAAAAAAATGGAAGCCAATATGCGTAGAAGATGGATAGAAGACTCAACATAGCATATATAACTGTATAAGGGAAAGGTTCACAACTTTTTAATTTTAACAGGATGGCAATTGGTTCATATATATAGAAGTAGTAAAGAACACTAATGATGGCAATTTAGTTCATATATATACAAGTAGTAATGATACCTTTTGAATAGAGACTTGATTTAGAGGATGTGGTTCTAGATGTGTAAATGGCTTCAACATGTCATACTTTAACTTTGGCAGATCACACAGTGACAATGACTTGACTTGGGGGAACGTAAGCTCAACATTTGAATTCCAAACATTCTCCAGATTTGGCAGCCGCTCTAAAATCAAATTCTCCAGGGCAAAAGGGAGTGGTCCCATAGTTGTCACATCAAATATGATTTTCACAAAATCACAGTTTCGAACTTTCAATGTTTTCAATTTAGGCAATAAAGGAAGTAAAGAGAAGGGTAAGACCGCATCTGATAAAAAATGGCAGCCGTCCACAATCAAGGTGTCTAAGTACTTGAAGCGGAAGTGTGGGGAGATATGCAGTGAGTGAAGCCTAAGCCATATCTCTTGTACTGGGCTATCTTTGAGGTCATCCATATACCATACACTACGTGCAGAGTGCCATAACTGCAAACGTAAAAGAATAAAAAAAAGAGTAGTATTAATCTGTAGGAAGAAATGCATCCCCAATCGCACCAAATAACTAATGTGCTCTCAATTTTTAAAGTGTAATTATTTTTAAAATAATAAATTATAAAAAGTAACAAATTTTTTATTATAGTCCAGATTTCCGTTAATCGTGGATGCTCTCTAATCAAAATCGATCTGCCTTCAAAATTATTTAAATAATTTGTAAAGGAAAAAAAATCAGCTCCTCCTTGAGTTGAGTTCTGGATGAATGCGCCTGAGACAACAGTTTTCAACTAGTTGATTCTAGTACATTCATTCTAAATTTATCATCAAATACACCCAATGAAAGTATTTATCAGAATATTTTTTATATGCCTTTGTTGCACTCATAAAAAAGTTTCTAGATATTTGTATCAGAAAGAGTAGATTATTTTTCAAAATTCAAAATTAATCATTCGATAAAATATATGCATGATCAAAGCTAGATAGTGGATCGAGTATTTTTTTATCTTACCTAGAAAATTTTAAAAAAAATTAACATATTTATTGGTCTCAACTGGCGAGTTATTTATAAGAAAATCGCACAAATTTAATGATCATTCCTTATAAAAAATTCATATATGCAATGATTACTAATAAATACAACACATTTAATCTCCGTCAAAATATAAGATTCAGATGCTCTCGAACATACTTTTCTCTTAAACACAATATATACCATTAGATTGAGCTTGCAGTCACCTCATACAATTAAGTTGATAAACAAAATTATTTGACTTATATTAATCTCTTACCTTATACTCAAAAAAGAATCTCTTAATATTTTAGTAAACTAAACTCACTAATATTTAAATAATTATTTTTTATGTGCCTTACTTATACTACTTAACTTTTATTTGTATTAGTAATTAATAATAATAATATACAGTGAATCTAAACTTCTTCAAATCACTCTAATTTTTTTAATATCTATTTAATTTATTTTTATGTATAAATGAAGAAATAACAAAAAGTTAAAGAAAATTAAAAAAATGAACAACTAAAATTTTAACTACCTAATCTAGATTTTAAATATAATTAGTATCTTAATCCTAGAAGATAATTTTTTTATACAGTTAAAATTGCTAAAAGATAAATATTTTGAATATGTATATAAGAGTGGATTATAAAAGATTGATAGTGTCTTTTATTTAATAGGATTAATATAAATAAAATTAAATGGTTTACTAATAAAATAAAAATTAAATAATTTTCAAATCATTTTTACAATGACTTGAAAGAGTTTGGATTCATTTTCTATTATTAATATATATATATATATATATATATATATATATATATATATATATATATATATATATATATATATATATATATATATATATATATATAAGTTAAGTAGCATTGATAAAGTACATAGAAAATAAATTAAATTATTTAAATATTATGAGTTTAACGTAAAAAATTAATATTAGCCAAATTGGATTGGCACATAAATGTTATTTCTGTGAGTTTTTTGGTTTTCCCAAAAATTGGACGACGCTGAGAATCCAAGATAAATTGGATGAGGCCAAAGTTAATTTGAAGATGAATCTAATTAACCTAATTAACGGTGTATATTTTGCATTATAACAACAACATACACCAATATCAATCATATTTAATCAAAATAATTGAAAACATACCTTTTCCCTAAATGCCTCCCGCATGGTAGAGTTCAGGTCATTTTCCAATTTGATAGCATCTGATGACTCCTCAAGTTGAACTTGAACCAACTTGTCTGCTTTTAGGGTACCTGGACATAATGTTTCCATCCACTCGCAATAGATTACTGACAATTCCTCCAATGATGGGAAACTTAATAAACTTCCTTTATAGAAGCTTCTCAGCTTTGGTAGTTCTTCAAGTTTCAAACAATTGAGCTGAGGAAATATTATTTCATTCTCATGTGATTCATCCCCCTCCTTAGAGACTATCTCTTCAATTGAATAACAACTTTTTATCTCCATTCTTTTGAGTCGAGTCAAACTTTTGGCTATTGAGGATGTCAACAAATATAGCAGGCTGTCGCAATCTTGTACTTGCAAATATGTCAGATTGGAGAAAGACACTGTAGATGGTACCAAGTCTTTTAAACTAGAACAACCTATTACTTCCAAGTTTTCTAGATTTCCCAGCAAGGGCTGAATCAAAGAGTTTTCTAACCCAATGGAAACAAGCTCTGGAAGGGAGTCCAAGCATAAGACTTTGAGCTGTAATAGGAGTCCAGCCTCATCCACATTAAGACTATCAAAGCAGAAAATCTCCTTGAAGGAACCATCACACACCACAAGCTTCTCTATATTGGGCGCCAGTTGTAGAATTTCATATGGAAATACATTCGACCCAATATGAAAGCACAGAGTAAGAACTTGTAATTTGTGTAAGAAGTTTCTCTGAAATTCTCCACGCTTGATCATCTCCAGTCCTTTTTCACCGAGTGACAGGCACTGTAAGTTTGATGTAGGCTACCAAGAGAAACCGATAACCAAGCAAAAGCAGGTTAGGGAGGTTGTAAAAGAGATGAACCTGGCTAGCTAGCTATTAATAAGGTGGAAGGGATTTTGATACGGTATGTGCCTAAACAAATTTATTTATTTGTAGTTTAAAATTTTAGATGGAAAAGGTGATAAAGGAGACCTCAAGGGAGGTAGTAGTGGTTCCAACGGATAAGAAAATGATGAGAAATTCGATCCTTTAGATGGTAGGGAGATTGTTTATAAAGATTTGAAAACCATCCATACATGATATTTGATAAAGTAAAATGGCGTGTGTAAGATTCTATGTAATTGTCTGTATTAATAAGAATAAAGCTCAAACCTAAAATGTCATTGTTGTATCATGAATGCAACATGTACCCTGAAGTGTATTCTTTTACTTATTTATGTAAAACATATGAAAAATGGGAGTTAATAGGTATAGAAGATAGAACACGGCATATATATATAGCAATGTACGTGAAATTCTCACATTTTAATTTTAAGAGATTGTTCATACCACTCATATTGAACAATAAAAATAAAGTAGTGCAATTATATTTAATTTTAAGGCATGAGATTATGCAGTAAGGACAAAATAGTAACACAATAGTACCATTTCATCCTCGGTAGGTGTCTGCAGTGAGCAGTAGTAAAAATACTTGAACTTGGGCAAACCTTGTAGTTTCAATGAGATCACACAGGGACAAGGGAACGTAAGCTCCAGATTTGCTTCTCTTGGATCTGCATTATCCTCTGCAACAATTTCCATCAATTCCTCACAGTCTTGCACAAATAGATCTTCAAGTTTCACAAGATCTTTGGCTACTGATGCCGGAAACACACTTGTAAGGCATTTACATTTCTCAACAATAACATGTTGTAGAAGTTGCATGGTTAGAATTCCATGAGGATCTTCATTCCAGACATTCTCCAGTTTTGGCAGCCTCTCTAAAGTCAATTTCTTGAGGGAAAAGGGAGAGGTCTAGGGAAGGCTGCTGCTCCCAATCCCATAGCTGTTTTCACGTCAAATATGCTTTTCACAGAACCACACTTTCGGACTTTTAATTTTTCCAAATTAGTTAAGAAAGGAAGTAAATAGAAGGGTATGACAACATCTGTTAAAAATTGGCATCCGTCCACAGTCAAAGACTTCAAGTTACTGAAGCACCACTTTGGGATCCGCCGTGAGTCAAGCCATATCACTTGTAGTGGGCTATCTCTGAGACTAAGATATGATTCAGTACTTGCAGACTCCAAAAACTGTGCATGCAAAATATGACATTATATACAAAAGGCTAATATGTCAGCTTCACAGCTCGCGATTACATTATAACAAATAGATAGATTAGTCATAAATCAGTTACTATATTTTGCAAGAAAAAAATGAAACGGAAAAAATTTGTAGCAATTTGTAGAAAAAAATCACAAAATACAAAACACAAAATTCATAGAAAAATCTGAACAAAAGATCTAGCTACAAGAAAAACTTTCAAATTCAAGTCATATTCTACGAGTTTTCCAATACCAGAATGAGGATATAAATTTGAAACGGGTTTAAGAAATGCAAAAAATAGTTCTATATTATAAAAAGACGATTAATTAATAAAATAGTGTATAAAAGTGTTATCAAATTAGCCGTAAGTAATAATGTTATCAAAATAAAATTTTAATACAATATTAATATAAAATTGTTTATAATGATAAGAATAATAATGAAAATGATTAAAAATTGGCCTTTTATGGGTTTTCAAGAATGACTAAAAATTTACAAATTAAGATTTTCTCACTTATAAGAATTAAAATTGAAAAAACACAAACTTAAATGGATTAAAGATAAGAAATATTTTATCCAGATCAAATTAAAAAACACAAACTTACATACACTAAAATTAGAAAAATAAACTTACTAGAAACTCTAATTTACAAAAGCCAAAACATATCTAAGTCATAATCAATTTTTAATCTTTGCAAATTGTATTTTTTTTTCATTCTTAACGTTCTTTAAATAGCATTTTAAAAATAAAAAAGTATCATTTAAAGTGTTAAGAATGAAAAATAAAACAAATGACTAAAAATAAAAAATAATTTTACAAGCGTGAAAAACAAAAAATTATAAATTGTAAGGATTAAAAATAAATTTAAGTCCAATTACTTAAATTTATCTATATATTTTTTTAATAGTCTTTTTTTTTATCTTAAATTGAGTTAGACTAGAAGAAATTGTAACTATTTACTTATTTATTTATTTTAAATCACAATCATTTATTAGTTTTATTTTTTTAAAAAATTAAATGGATTGTAACAAATTAATAGAATAAAAAGATTAAGAATGTGTGGCATTTATGATAAATAATTTATCTCTAACTTGTTTGTAAAATGGATAAGTTTTAATGACCGATTAGAATGAAATTAAGGTTTAAGATACTTATTTGCGAATAAGTTTTAAGGAACAATTAAAAGGAAATTTAGGTGTAAGATATTTATTTGCAAAAATAATAAAGTTTAAGATCAATAGAAAATAATTTATTTTAACAAAAAAATGAAACAAAATTAAAATTCACGGTATCTATTTGCAAACGGATTGAAATTTAAAGATCAATTAAGATAAAAATTAAAATTTAAAATCTCAAGTATAAAAAGGTAAAGTTTAAGACTGGCATATTTAAATCATATGGACAAATTCAACATATACCTACTACTATGGACAAAAACATATTTAAATCATTAATAAATGAATAAGTACCTTATCTTCCCAAACTTTTTGTATGGTGGCATTCAAGTCTCCTTCCCACTGCCATTTGGCTTCCTCTTTTCCTTCTTCATTAGCACTAACTATGTTTTCTAACTTTGCTGCTCTTGCGCCACCCTCCGCGAATCTTTCCATCATTCCGCAATATCTCACAATCAATACTTCCAATGACGGGAATTTGAATTCATAGTTCTTGTAACTGCAAAAACTTTTCAGCTTTATTAGCCCCTCAAGTTCTATAGTAATCAATTTGCCAAACACTATTTGCTCTGCTTCTTCATTTCCCTCATTGCTTACTATTTCCTCTAATTCATGACATCCGTTTATCTTCATGGACTTAAGTTGAACCAAGCTTTTTGCCGTTGAGGATGCCATTAAATTCCTTAATCCTACACATTGCACTACTTCCAAATTTGTCAAGTAAGCCAATGATACCGAGGGAGGAGCCAAATTCCTCAATTTGTGGCACCAATATAAGCTCAAAAGCTCTAGTCTCTGTAGAACTGGTTCTCGTTCAAATCCTATATCCTTTATCTCTGACGAAATCAAAAACAATTCCTTCAGCTGTAATACGGTTCCCAAACGTGACTCGGACGACTCTTTAAGCAAATGTTCAGCGTACCACAAGTGTAACTTTTCTAGATTTGGCATTCTGTACAGAATCTGACAGAGACGTTCACCATCATTAACTTCACTTAACCTAAGCCCTTTTAAACGGTGCATTGGATGCTTCACAGTGTTGCTCAATAACCACTTCTGTGCTTCGTCAAAGTCAATATCCAAAAACTCCAAATTGGGGAATATCTACAGAAAAATAAAAGAAAAGTAAATAGTAAACTATGAAGAAGGAAGCTTATCCCTGATGGAGCACATTGGTTAGTCTGGGGTCCCATCAAGACTAAAAAATGCTCTTAAATTATAATAATTAATCAAACATTCCCTTCAATTCTAAATAAAAGAGGGATTAGGGGACGAGAGACGTTAAATTAATAATCCATATTATATTTAGCAGGGCTATATCTTTTTTAAGTATGCCACACATCTTACAATATCACTCTCCATTTATGTCTCACTATATGACTTACCTTTTCAGCTGACATAACTGCTTCATCTTCTTCATTGCTCCTTTCTCCGGTTCCGAATGTTTTTAGCTTCTCGTTACATTTCCCTACTGACAACTTCTTCAATTTTGGACACTCTATAGGATGTCTCCCCCTGTAGAAATGTTGGATGCTTGATAGCTCATATAGGTCCATGTAGGTTAGTTCAGGAAACACTAATTGTTCAGTGTTTGTTTCGGATCCATCTTCACAGGCAACAATTTCCACAATTCCATCACACCGTCTGACCGACATATTTTCAAGCTTTGGAACATCTTTAGCCACAGAAGCTGGAAATACATTCCTCAGTCTATGACAAGAAAACACATGTATACTCTGCAGTTTTTTGAAGTTAAGAATTCCTCCTGGATCCCTGCTCCACACCCGCTCCAACTTTGGGAGTCCACATACATCAACAACCTGTAAATTTGTGTCTATCCCACCAGATGCATCTGCTTGCTGAGAATCTTTGATTTCAAAAATCACTTTCACTGACTGACAATAATAAACCTTCAAGCTGTTCAAACTCGCAAACCATCCTTCCATGTGACTCGGAAAAATTTTGTCTAGTTTATTGCAACTATCAATGTTCACAGAAGTGACACTAGAAAAGGAATCAGCACTCACTTCAGCTTGCCATATGTCTGTTAACTCAACCATTCCTTCGAGATGGATTTCCTCCAACTTAGGAAAGACGCAGACCTGCACTTTGATGAAAACAAACCATTATTTGGTAATCAAACTAAACAGAAATGCATAACATTCAGTCAACTATAAAAATTTACTTATTTACACCTATACACACCTTGCCTGCACTATTTCCTTCTGTGCTAAAAATCTTCTCCATCATTTTACACTTGCTTACAAACAGGCCTTTCAGTTTCCTCAAACTGCTGGCCACGGACATTGAACACAAATATCTCAAATTATCACAATCATCCACAACTAATTTTATTAAGTTTTGAAAGCAGAAGTTTGACAGGGGCTGGTCGCTCCATATCTTCTGGATCTTGTTCATTGAGATTAAATTCAAGTTCTCTAAGTTTGGTATTTCAACCTGCAAACACATACACAATTAACATATTTACAACTGAAAAATAATTAGTCACAAACTAATTAAAAATTTTAAAGGAAAAATATGCACTATCATACCAGTTCACCAAAAAGAGGAGGAGCCATCTCACTATGCTCATTCTCTGTAACAGTAATTTGTATCTGATCCCTGTTTGTAGAAGACCCCTCTACTGTGGTATAAAAACTAGTGAATGATGATAATGATTCAAGTGACAAAGACATCAACTTAAGAAACTCAATCTTATCAGAATTGTCAGGTATTTTAATGATCTCCTCTAAAGAACCACAATTGGAAACACCAATTGTTTCAAGACTCGCAAGCAATTTTACCATGCAAAAGGAGAAAAGATTCTTCAATTGGTCACACTTCTTGACCTTGATGGTTTTTAATTTGGTGAATGAGCAATCTGTAAATGGACTAAAGCATATAATCTCTGTACCTGAACTAAAGTATATCATCTCTATCTTTCTTAGTTCGTAGAGACATAGAGATTCCAACTTGGAAAAAACATCCTGAGGATAAAACAAATCCTTTGAGTTGATGATATATTTGATGCTAGGGTTGTTTATGATGGATAAGTGTTTCAGATGTGGAAATCCATCCAAATTCAACTCATTAATAACATCTTGAACACCATTCAGCTCTCCCAACAACAAATTTTCAACTCTTTTAAACAACAACTTTATTCCTTTCTGAGAGTGAATATTGTCAGTGTCATCCTTCAGCTCCAATGCCAAAGACTTGAACTTTTCATACTTATTAGGCATTCTGAAATCTCCAGCTGAAAGCGTTTTGAAGTTCCCAATCTCAATCTTGTAATCACTTAAGTTGTCAAAGAACAATTCCTTGGGAAAAACTTCAGCACATGGAATGCTTAAGTCCACCACTTGCAATTGATGCAAATGCTTTAGTTCAGAAATAAATGAAATTTGACTTTGGTTTCTCTCTCCTTCCTCCGACACTTCCATGAAGCACTTTCTTACATACAGCTCTTCCAACAAAGTCAACCTTGATACAAGATTAGGTGGAATCATGGTGACTATTGAACAATTGCTGATGTCTAGTAATTGTAGTTTATCCAAGTCCTTTAACTCAGTTGGCAAATTTTCAATTCGAGATCCAGAAAGGCTGAGAATTCTTAATTTTTTTAGCTTCCCTATGATTGATAAGTTGTGATCTAAGGTGCATCTCTCCAAATAAAGCAATCTGAGGTCTGATAGGCTTTCAATTGAAGATGGTAAGCTTGATAGTTGAATACCAGTCAACATTAATACTTTGAGCTTTTTCATTCCTTTAAAAAAACTGTTAGGTATTTTTAAAGATGAATCATCACTGTCAATTTGGAAAAATTTAAGTTGAGGACAATTTATTTCTTCTGGAAGCTCATCAATGATATCACTGTTGCATATAGAAATAGAAGTGCACTTCTCGAGTTCAGGCCAATCATCAAGTTTCCCATTTCTCAAAGTAAATACATTTTGCTCCTTCTGTGCTATAGATAAAGCAGCATCTCGAACCAGATCATGCATATTGAAATGAATACTAGAACTTCCATCCAACACTAAACCTGAGTTTTTCAACTTTTGGATTGATGTAGATATTCTGCCCCGAGCTTCCCCAAGCGAGTAGACCCCTTCAAGTATTCCCAAACCAAAGCAATACTTCACCAAGTCCATAATTAGGGGTTGATGACCCATTTGAGCACAAAGAAAGAAAATGGATTTAAGCTCCTCATTTTCTAGACGGTCATAACTCATTTTTACAGAAATCTCCATAGAATTCTGAATTCCCACCAGGTCTTGCTTTTTAAGTTTTTCCCACTCTGAGTCGCTCTTGTCTCTTAATGCCCTTCCAACTGTAACTATTGCCATAGGTAACCCAGCACAGTACTTCTTAACAATTTCTTGTTTCCACTGGGACATTTCACCCTGTATTCTAGCCTCCTTCCGAAACAACTTCAGAGCATCCTTTTCATCTAATTCCTCTACACAGAAAGTTGACTTAACTTCCATTTTATCAGTTAATACGTTTTTATTCCTTGAAGTTAGCAAAATTTTGCAGCCCTTATAATCACCAAGAGATTTTTCTTTTGTCGGTCCTTTGAGACCCTGTTTATCATTATCATCAACATCACCATCAAGTGGAATCCCCATCCTATTCAAGTCTAATCTGTCCCAAAGGTCATCCAAGATTATGAGGGTGTTCTCCTTCTCTTTCTTTAACCTCCTCCGTAGATGATCAGCTCTTACATTCTCACCTTCTCCTTCCAATCTCAATCCCAACACGTAAGCAATATCTTCCTGGACTTTTTTCAGATTGGGGTTGACTGTTATTTCTGAAAAAGCCACCACATTAAACAACTTCTTGTCGCGAGCAATTTCAGCAATTGCTTTGATTAAAGTGCTCTTACCCACCCCACCTGGCCCATGCACTCCAATCATTTTCACAGTGGGATCTTCAAGTGTTGCCATTATTTGTTCCATTATGGATTTTCTAGAACCAAAATCCATAAGGTCAGTATTAGACAAAATGGCATCATTAGATGTTACGTTTACCCGATAGGCAATTTCAGCAGACTTGGGGCAATCGTCGGTTATCTTTTTACCCTCAACTGCCATCTTCTTTGCTAGTCTGCCTAGTCTATGCCTAAAGTAAGGAAATAAACAATTGGAAAACCGTGTCTTTTTGTGGCCATCATCGTTCCAATACTTCTCCACTTCTGTCTCAAATTTACCCACTTTCCCTAACCATTCTCTAGCCTTACCTTCAATTTTGTGTCCATTTTTGACAGCTTCGTCACATTGATGATCTACTCTCGCCTTTTCAAGTTTAAGTTGCTTAACACACTCGTCTACTTCATCAAAGTTTCGCCTGTAACGGATGTAATCCACTTGCTTTTTAAGCAGATCCAACACAGAATTAGTTACTGGCTCTAGTAGTGCGGATGACACAGCCTCCATGCTTTGACCTTGATTTTCTTGTACTAGGTACAATTACATCTCTTCAACAAAATGAAGAGTGGAAACAGATCGGTCAAGAACTAATGAGGAAAGAATATTATATAGTTGATCAATCAAAAATCAAAGTACATTTACTAAAACCAAATCAAGCAACCATGTGTTAAAAAACATAAAAAAGATATCAAGTTTGAATGTATATTGTATATTTTTGTCTTCAGCAAATAATTTTTCTTTTATTCCCAGAAGAAAGAAGAATGCTTAGCGTCACACTCAGACATATCTGAAAAACATTTCATCCAATTGGTGCACATCTACTGAATTTTTAAACTCATTATCTGTGTACCAATTCTGCATGTATAGCCCTTTTTATTGTTGAAATAGGTTTTAATACCTGTACTAATATTTTAAGATAACTATTTTATTATTTATTTATTATTAATAAATTTTATTTTATAGTTTCTGTGATCAAATTAAGTGAGTTTATTAAATTATTAAATAAAATTATATGTGTTTAAAAAGACAGATATCATAATTAATCTATTAAGGAATAATAAATCTTATTATTAGACTAAAGAAATGCAGAGATTTTCACTAATTATACATACTATCTCCATTTTTTCAGCCTACAGAAAACTTCATTTTCCCACTAATTAGCAATGATTTTCTCCAAAACGTCTCCATCCCCTTTGTGTGATTTCATTTTGTAGAACATGAATAACTCAAGAAAAAAAAAAATGAAAGTCTATAGAAACTCATGGGGGAAGGTAATATAATCTATAGAAACCAAAAACAACATCCAAGAAATAAAAATCATCACACCCCACCCCAGAGATCCGCCATCAAATAGCCACATAGATAGACAAATAAACACTCTTTCACTTTTCACAGTTCCGCATCGGATCGCGTTGCATTTAGTAAAAGTTCTTGGATTCTTGTTTGTTCAAGAAAGTACGAAGAGGAATACAATGAACGATTATGTGTTTGACAACAAGTGTGCCCAAGTTTAGGTTCCTTCTATCACAACTTCGCGAAGAAGAAGGAGAGGCTTCTCTCCATGAAGGATGGTTACTTCCAAAGTCTGATGAAGGGGACCGCTTGTCACGGAGGTGATGTTGCTCTTACGGCATTATCTCCGGTTGTCAACGCGTGGAACTATGGAAGACTGCAAAGTGCATGGCAGCGAAGGCGTGTGAGATGGGTTGTTTTGATCTAAGGAAGATCATTGTCTCCTCCAAAATGGCACTTGCTATCATTCTCCTTTTGATTTTGATTTTTCTTAGAAAGATATTTGAGCACATTATTCGACACTTCTGTTTGGGCTACTCTCATTGTTGTTGTTGTTTTGGAAGAGGGAGAGGGCATTTTGGAGTGATGCTTGAGAGGGAGGAGGGTTTGTAAGAGTAACATTCCTAATTTATGAACATTGGTGATAAATAGTAAAGAGGCATCTTTTATGATTAACTTCTATATTTAATGGATTAAAATATATCTTAGGCCTTACTAATAATAGATACCTTAGCTTATATTAGGAATGGATGAAAATATGATAACATGACCTGGATTGGGAGCTGTGAAGCTTAGATATGTGATACAACGAATGTACCATACGACACATGTTCGGCATGGATAGGAGGATATGATACTTTTTTAAAAAAATTAAGAATACAATACGTCCTGAATATGTTAATAAAAATTTATAAAAAATGTATATATGAATGTTAAAAAAAAAAAGCCAGGTGTTAAAATGCAATTATGAAAATGATGATATTGAGAGTTGTTAAAACTTAAAACACCCCAACTATCCAAATTATGTTTTAACAAGCACAGTTGGTGGAAAGATTATGTTCAATAAAAGCATGGTTTGTGCATTCATTGTGTGGAGAGAGACCAACTGGCCCACTTGTCAGAAAAATAAACTCCCCGGAAGAACGTCCAGAAGTCTCAGAAAGCAGTTTTCATGCTTAGAGAAGAGGCAAATGGTGTGTCATATGTTTTTGTTTATATTTTGAGAAAAGGAAAAAGTTAGTGTTTTATTTATTTTAAAAATCCTAACTAAAGTTTAAACAATAATACTATTAAAATATTCGAAGTCGTATCCAATTATTTTGAATGGTATCGAAGTTGTATCTTAGTTATGTCCTACAAATTTTTTTTTTTAAAAATAAATCAGATACTTCTCCGATATATTTCGAACATATCAGAGACATATATATGAGTGTCCAACACGGATGTTTTTTCCTTTTTGGAGTATCAAAGCTTTAAAGATGGGGGATCCAAAGCTGATGTCAAGGTGTTTCTGGAGGTGAGTATTTCCTCCTTGTCCATCTCTATTCCTTTAATTTTATGTGTCGTCTTTCCATTTTCCCCTTTTTCTAACCCTAGAGTTATAACTAGCTAGCTAAGCGACGCATTCATAGGTTCTCTTCAGAGCTATATGTAATTCACCCCTTTCTATCCATAGACTCCTTCTCCATATCTGTGTGATATGCTTGAATGTTCTGTCATAGACCCTGTTGTTGAAACTGTTCAAAAATTCAGAGCCTTTGTCGGGGGTTGATTCAAGACACTGATGGCAATTGGATTTCTGGTTTTTCAAAGAGGATTTGTAGAGGAACAACCTTTGGAGGAGGGGTGTGAATATAGGGAGAGAATGCTTCTTCAAAACAATATTATTCAATATATTTTATAAATTCTAATTAATAATTGTACGGGTTGGTTAACCGTTGTGCATATTTTATTATTATTAATGTTAAAGTTTAAAAAACTAATATAATCCTACTAAATGCAAAAAATAAATATGGCTTGCATACTCTTGATATAGGTGAAAAAATATCTTCTTTTCTACATGTAAAGACAAAGGTAATAATTTTAATCATAAATAATCCTTATAAAGTTTGAAACATATATAGTAATCCTTCTTATATTAATAACTTTAAATTATAATTGTTAATTGTTTGTTTAAAATTGAATTTATTAGCATTCTCCAAAAAGTACACTGTTAGTAATTTTGTAAATATCAAAATCATTAAAAGAACGTTCAATAACTGAATAGACATGGTATGAAGTATTTGAAATAGAAAAAGAAATATCATTCGGAAAATATTTTTAAAGAAATTGCAAATGGTTCTAGAACCACTAAACCTAGTTTCAGGCAATAGTACCACATGACTCCAACACTCATCTAACATTTCAAACCTAACAATAGGAAAAATGTATATATTATTCATACAAGGATTCTATATAAGAAAACCAACTAGTTTTTCTTTTTTCGAGATTACAAACATTTTAAAAAAAATAAACATTTTAACATAATTAACAACCATATTTAATTAATAAAATCACACTATTCAAAAATTCTAAATTTTTTTTTTTTACAATAAGCACATTTAAAACATTTATAAATGAAATTAATTAAGAATATAGATAATCTTCTTCCTCAAATTTAATATAAATATTTTTAAAAATAATAACTTTATTGATAAATATATATTTTAAAAAGTATTAAGTAAAATATAAAAAAAATTAAAGAAATTTTTGCAATGCATGGATTTAAAATCTAGTTGATAGTAAATGATACTTTTTTTATTAAAAAAATATATAGTAAGAGATACTTGAATAAAAGTTTGTCAATTATCGAAACCGTAGCTTCATAATAATCAATGATTATATATATTGTTAAAAACTTTATTTAATGCAAAAGTATGTTGCTTACGATAATCTTATATTATATTATCTTTATTTCTTTTTATAGTATAACTTGTTTTTTATAAATAAGAATGAAGGTAGTATATAATTTGATAATTAAAAAAATAATTTTGATAATTTTCATATTAAGTCATAAAACGCTATATAATATACAATTATAATGATTAAATGTTTATTTAGATAATTTTGATTTTAAGTAGTAATGTTAAATGTTTTATCACTACTTATGCTCATTTTTTACATTAGTTACTCTAATATATATTTCGTGAGAAATAATAACTTTTTACAATAATATATAACGTTAAATATTATCTCTCCTCTCTACATATATAATAAAGTTCACCTGAAATTTTCTAATCATTAGATTGATTATTTAACTTTGTAATAGTAGTTGGATGTAATTTAATTTAATGCTCCTAGCTAATTAGATTTAATAAAAAAAATTGCTAACATTAATTCTATTTATATATAATTTTGATGATAAAATGCTAATTTAGAATATTTTCATATTAATTTTTAATATAATATTTATTATGTACTTTTAAAATTAATAATTAAGGATAAAAATTAAAATAAAAGTTATTACATATGTATGTGAGTATACTCTATTTTTTAATTTAATTTTATTCAAACCATAAATACTATGTAGGTATAAATTGAAGAGTCTTTAATCAAATGGTTGAACACAAATGATTAATATGTTAAAATTAAGTTAAATTATTTGGATAATATTTGAATTCCATCCTTAGTCAAACTAATTATTGGTTAAGCTTTACTTACCTTCCAATCAAACCTTAGATTAATCAATGTATCTTTTCTCTGATGAATTAAAGGGTTAAGATAAAATAGACAGAAGACTCTTTTATCTTAATTTTAGTTTTGATTTTGATATTTCATACGCCGAAACACATTTAACAGGTGTTTGGCATTATATTCTTTGTGTTAGCTAGGCTTGTGTGCTTTAGATTAGTTTTCTTATATTTTACACGTTTAGGGATAATTATTTATGTTTCTTAAGTTGCTTGATCCATAAGTCTCTCAAACAAGTCATGTTCTGCATAAGGTAATCAAGTACAAGTTTATGTGATCTATTACAATGTGTTAGAACAATTAAGTTCAAAGACTTTTGTTGAAATTTAGCTAGATCCCTTTGGATAATCAATTATCACATTATCTAATAGACTAAAATATTTGTTTCAAGAAAAAAGAGACTTTGTGTATCAATATAATCAATTATCTTTTCTTGTAGTCTATTATATTGCTTCTAAAAACTTAAGTAACTTTAGAAGTTGAAAATTATCAAATATTGTAATTGTTTACGTTGTGTCTAAGAAGTTAAGGTTGGTCTTTGTTGATTGAGATAATTGGTTTTTAATTTGTGATCAATAACCTCGTTTTTCGAAATGTAGAGCGTGGTTGTTTTGATTGAAATAATCAATATATTACAAGTTTTGGTAATCTGATAAATCTATTTTTATTATTTTAGTTAAATATATAAATACTCACTCTTATTCTTTGTCTAGTGTGACTCTTTTGCAAATGTTATTTTTCCTTTTTGTAAAGAGTCAACAAGAGATTATACATTTTTTTTCATGAGAGATTATACATGCTTAAGTATCATGCATTCAAGATCATGGGTTGATCATCGCTGTTAGAGCTTTGAAAAGTTTCTTATCCTCTAGACTCAAGGATTATTCAATCCAATAATTCTTTCATATGTTGTAATCTAATCTTGGATAGGATTTTCAAGGTTAAGTTGATAGGGTTTCAACTCTTAGGATTTTTCTTTGTAGGGTTCAAGGAAAAAATTTAGGTATAGAGATTTGTGTGTGTATAGTATTTGTATGATACAAATTTTATAATTGAAGATCTAGTATGAGCTAGATCAACCGGATGTAGGTTCTTTGGAGAACTTAACAAGTGTAAACTTTATTTTTTATTCTTTCTTTTTCAATTCTTAGTTTTGTGATAAATTTTATTATTGGAATTGATATTTGTTTTTCTATCCAAACTATTATATTATTTTTTGAATCAATTACTTTTCATGCTAATGAACATTGTTTGAAAAGTTTTGTTTTTGAAAAACTTGATTTAAAGGGGTTATGAATTTAATTTCAGATTAACAAAGACTTGGTAAATTTTAAAGGAAATCTATTCAATCCCATCTAGATTCCTTGTCTGAAACAACAGTAGATGTTATAATAATAATAATAATAATAATATATTTATTTTAATAATAATAATAATAACATATTTATTTTAATAATAATAATAATATAGATTTTTTCATTCCAATAATTATTTTTCAAATAAAAATCTATTAGTCTTTATTTTCTTTGACAAAATAGTTTTATTTTATTAAAATTATAAATATTTTATAGATGTATAAATATATATTAATAATATTGAATATATATTAATATTTATTCTTAATTTTGAAAATTAATTTGATCAATATACATATTTTAATGTAAATGTTATATAAATATAAAAAAATATATAATTTAATCAAATGAGTGCATGACACGTTTAAAATTTAGTAACTAAAGTATACATTACTACTAAGTCAAAAGCAAAAGCTAGGAACAGATCAGAGATTGGTAGCAAGTAAATATATTCATTCCAGCAATGGATCAACTAAAACACAGCAAGTAAAATTGTAAGGGGTATTAAGGATCTAACCTTTGGTGTGAGACAAACTAAGAATGAGGAAAACTCTTGTTCTTCACCGCCAACTACTCCAATTTTCCATTTCTTTTCTTCTTTATATGCGCCTCTCTGTTATCTCCCCCTTACATTTGCTTTCCCTTTCTGAATATTCCTCTCGTTTCGAAGCTGCTGCCTTGTAAAGCTTATTATTCGATAATTGAATAAAATGCAGTTTGTCAAAGTTTTGTTAAAGAGCTACAAATTGTGGCTTAAATTATAATATATTAATTTTTGGTAACATTCTAGTAGTTGTATAAAGTCACGAGAGTTGAAAGAATTGAACATGCACAATATATATATCCATCTTTATGAGTGAAATTTCTTAAAATATTAAATAAATGAAAAAAGAACCAATCTAGATTGATATAAGCTATATTGGCTCGTTTTTTCATTTATTTCTTAAAATCTTAAATAAAGAAAGGAACAAACCTCTATTCTTGGAATTGGATGACCGTGAGTTGTGTTGACACTATTCCAAATCGTAAGAAATGAACTGAATGTGGTGAGCAGAGCAAGTGTTTATTAAGGAAGAAAGATAAAATATGTTGGCAAGCTAAACATGATTTAAGGACATGGATATGGATGACGTATACTCTGAAGAAAACCGGCCAACACCAACTAAAGAAGCAAAGAATACAGGAAGCATGACGAAAAGAATGAGAAAACATAAAACATAAGTGATTCTTTCTATTTGAGTGTTTGGACTTTGGAATGTAAAATTGATGAGACTTAGATATTGGGAAATGAATATTCTTCATTGGATTTGCTAATTTTGAAGAAGGAACGCATATTAAATAGTGCAAATGCATATAAAATTACAAAATTATTCTTACTGCAGAACTAGTATAGATGTCATAAAATAAAAGGACCCAGTAACACACTATTTATATTAATAGACAATTACAACATAAAAAAAAGTACTTAAAAAATTGTAATTTTTTATAAATCATATGTTAATTAAGGAAGAAACCTAAAACATGTTGGCAAGCTAATCATGATTTAAGGATATGCATGGTGTACATTCTGAAGAAAATTAACGCCGAGTAAAGAAGCAAAGAATATTGGGAGCATGACAAAAGAAATGAGAAAACATAAAACATAAGTGATTCCTGTTGAGTATTTGGACTTTCGAATCTAAAAATGATGAAAGCTACCCTGAGACTCTGAGAGACTTAGATAGTGAGAAAGGAATATTCTTCATTGAATTTATTAGTTTCTAAGAAGGGCGAGTAACACACTATTTATATTAATAAAAAATTACAAAATAAAAAAGCCATTAAATTACTAGTGAGACTTAAAAAAATATTGTGATTTTTAATAAATTATACTCAATTATAAAAAAATACGTTGAAAAAAAAGTGTGATGTTAATATTTTCCTTAGTTTTTAACAGGTGATTTTTTATTTTTAATTTTTGGCATTCTTTTGTTTTTTTTCTTTCTAAATTTCTCATTTTACCCCTTCATCTCCTTCTACCTTTTCCTTGCTTTGTACTCTATCCCTTCCTCTCTAGCAATACTTATGACTGCTACGTTAAAATCACAGTCACAAAAGAAAGTGAACAGAGAATAAAAACAAAACAGATCGAAACCAGACAACAACGTAAAGGGTTTGGTTGGAAACAAAGTGAGGATAATGGAGGAAAGAATTGAAAAAGTAAAGACAAAAGAAAGAAAAAAAGATAAATAATGAAATTCATTATTGAAAGTGTGACATGTGACTAATTATTCATGAAAGATAAAAAATAAATTTAATTTCTAAAGTGTAAAAAAATATGAAAAATTAATCATATTATTAAATTTATAAAATTATCTTGTCATTTAATTCTAATGTTTAATAATCAATTATGCAATAAGTTGTATTTTTTTAAAACTAATTTAATATTAAGTTATAAATTTAAGGATTAATTTGTTATTAAATTATTTAGATAATTAATTTGTCATACTTTTTACATATTTAGATATTAAATTTAAATTTTTTATGTTTGAGGAATCAATTTATCATTATTCTTTTTCCTTAACCTTTGATGGGAGCTTATTCCAGTATGCCAAAAAAACAGTTATATATCTCTAATCAAATACCAAAACGAACCATCATAATTCATTATTTTTCTTCTTTTTTCTACTCTAATCATAGCTTAAAAAAGTGATTTCAGACAGTTTTCTCCTCGATCTCTCTTTTTTCCCCTTCTAGTTCTTCCTTATCCCACAACCAAATATGGTGACCACGATGATGCACCATCATGCACTACCACCTCCACATAAATCCGAACCTGGAAATCAACACCATATTACAAATATTGTATATTCCAAATTTATAAAAAAAAATGATGATTGAAAACAAAAATTATGTTTTCAATCAATACTTTGATTAAAATCAGATCTTCAGTCTCAAGTTGATAAAATAACTATATATCATTTATATCTAAGAAACCAATACCAAAATCAAACAACAAAAAATACATGAAACAAGCCAAGACACATTTGAATCAAAAACTAAAAAAATACAACAGACGAAGCTTCAAATCTAATTCAAAGTCCCATGGGAAAACCTCATGGAAGAGGTCTCAATTTTGCATACTATTTCAATTTTAGTATAACGTACCAATGTAAAATTGTAGTTTTTATATATTAGAAAATAACATTATATTCATCGTCCCATGTTTTATACTTTTGTAACTATGTATCTTATGTTTTAAATACATTGTGACCTATATGTTGTCATATTTAGATTATATAATCAATAAAATTATAACATATAACCTGACCAAAAAAACAATTCCACTATATTATCAATAAATGATATAAGAGAATATGTAAGTGCCATAAGTAGCACAAAACTTAATTATAAAATTAAATGACAAACATACAAAATAAAAGAAACTCCAAAACATAAATTATTCTGCGAACCGGTGTTCTGTTTCCATCTCCAAACCTCTGATCCGAATAATGGATCTAAACAATTGACTTCACAAATAATCACAAACAAATTGAAACTGTAACTTTTTTAAAAACAAGTTTTAAGGAAGAAAAAAAAAGGATTTGAAGACGACTTCTTGCATTGTATTCACGGTGCAAACAATTAGTTTAATTTTTGTATGAGCTATATCGAAACAAACATGGTACATCAGATATGGATTAGGGATGATAATAAGAAAGGTTTGAATATGATCTTATAGTAACTATCCACATTTAAAAATTATATTCATATCAGATCCCACTTAAGTAACAAATTTAATTATTACTCTTATATCTACTGGATTCTTATATACCATCTCTCACCTATCACCTACACTTTAACTATATACATATTGATAATAATAATAATACATCAATAAAAAATTAATATTATAGTCCATTAATTCACACCCACATAAATTTGCAATAAAACCCCTTCTTGTACCGAGCCTCGGGTAATTACTTGCCCCCTTGTGGATATATTTTCGAGTATCCATAAGGTTTGAGTATAGTTTACCATCCTAATAAATTTAAAATCAATGAGGTTCGTTGAAGTGTCAACATCGAATAAAATTAAAAAAATATTATTTTTTGTTGACGACCCTTCTCCCTTCGCAGTCGTCGTCTTGGTCTTCCATTTCCATCATTGTCCTTCTCTTTTCCCTTATTATTTTCTTTTTCTTTTCCCTTTCCCTTCATCCCTATCCCAAAACAAGAGAACAATACAAAAAATCAGATCTTTTCAATTAAACTCAAATCTTCAGATTCAAATCTATAGTAACATGCACTTTCTTTATGAGATTAACGTATAATATTCAGATCTAAGAAATCAACACAAAAAATGAACAAAAATACAAAAAACAAGTCTTGAAGACAAATCGAAATCAAAAACTAAAAACTAAAGAAAAAAGTTTCAGTTCCGCCGCCGAAGTCGCACCAAAAAAACTCCAAAGTCATGGTCAGTTTGATAGCTGGGGTTAAAAAAAATCATTTTTTTTTGTTTATGGATGGTATTTTTTGATTTGGATGTGCAGAAGAGAAGAATAAAGATGGAGTGGTGGAGGGGGAGAGGTGGGGACAGAGGAAGAAGAATCGTATTCCGGAAAAAAGAGAGAAAAATCTTATTTCAGTGGGGCCTCACTTGGGTTTTAACCATTGATTATCCCAGCTAGTTTCAATCTGAGTTTGGATTCAAAACCGATTTCTTAACTGTTTTGTAATCCAATTTCCCAAATCAATTTGGAACTCATTTGTGAAAATATCAATTTTTTTTAAAAAATAGTTTACTTTATAAATCTAAGTTTAGGCTTAAAAATGGTATCTTAAATTTGTCTAAGTTTTTTTAATTCCTGAAATTTATAATTATTTTTTTAGTCTCCCTAATTTAAAAATATCCCACTTTTGATCCAAGTTGACGTAGTTAAAGATATTGTTGATGTGGTTAACAGTGTACGATTTGTGTTAGTTTTAATTATAACTTGAGCACGAAATGTATGTGGTATGGGTATCATAATATTACTTTATTTAGAAGATATAGTAATTAAAAACTAAAAAAAAATATATAAAGAGCAGATTTGACGGAAAGAATTTAAATCACGCCTTCTTCTTCCTCTTTACAGTTTCCTTAGCGTATCTTTAATTGGGCTGTTGAGTTAGGTTATTCAGATAACAATTTCTCCTTCTCTTTATGAAAGTTGGTTCCACCTCAAAAACTTTTAAAATTATTTTCAATTAAAAAAAGTATTCCTACTGTCTCTGTTTATTTAACAGATTAATAAAATATATTTAAATAAGATCTATTATAGAATTTGTAAAAACAATTCCAAAATTTAAAACGAGATTTATTATTAAAATAAAAAAATTCCTACATCATCTCTGTGACATCATAATTTTTTTAAGAAAAAAAAAGAATCCTAGAACTCAATTAATTCTCCTACCTGTTTTTCCATGTTTACCACATGTTCTTCCACGTTAAATCAGGGACATACACAAGCTCCGAACAAGTTTGCGTTTACCTTAAAAATAAACGCACAACAAGTAATTCATTAAAATATCACGTTAGGAATAGGAAGTGACATTTCTAGAGCAACAACTGAGTTGAGTATCAGAAATTTCACTATAACCTTTACATGTTTTTTTTTTTTTTTCCTTTCGCTTCAATAATAATCTTTGGTTTTATGTTTCAGTTATGGCTTCCGACCAAGCAGCAACAACAGTCCCTTTGGATTGTTGGGAGGACAACGAGAAAAAACGTGTAGTCTTGGCGGAAGCAAGTGGAGACTTCATAGATGTTCTCTTTAGTTTCCTCACTCTTCCATTGGGAACTATCGTCCGGCTTGGGATCAATTTTCAACTATCAGTAGAGATGGGTAGCATCAAGAAACTGTACGAGAGTGTGCAAAATTTGGGATCTGATGTTTTCTGGAACGACATCTGCAAGCAAATGTTGCTTAATCCCCGCAATCCGTTAGAAGCCTCATGCCAGAGACTAAAAGTGAAGGTGGATGATACAAATCCCACAAAGTATTTCATTTGTCACAGCTGTTCAACGGAAAAGAATTTGTTGCTGAGTACCTTTGATGGGGGAAGGTGCTACTGTGGGAAATTGATGAGAAAAAACATGGATCTGCTGGTAGAATCCAAGGAAGAAACTGCTGCAGAAAATGGTGTTTTTGTTAAAGGGGATGCCAAGTTCTTGATCTTTGATGACTTGACAGTGCTCCGAAGCACTCCAAGTAAATCCGTCCAAAAATTCCTCGAACATCGACGCAAAGACTTCGAGATCCCTACAATTTCTAAAGATGTTGACATGAAGGAGGTAATATTGCTTTTTAGGCTCTGTTTACACAAATTTCTACCTAATTACTTCTAAAAAAATATAAAAGATAAAATGAATTGAGTATATCACCTAAGAGTTTTTGTTAGTATGTATGGGAAACAAATAGGAGTTGTAAGTTAAATGCCAATGAAAAAATAATAATTTAAGGGACGCACAGGATCTTTCCAATACTTTGGTGATGGTATGGAGTTTTCTTGTCTAATGAATTATAAATTTACAGTCTTAATACTCGCTCCTTTTTTTTTTTTTTCCTTTTTCAGATATTTAGCATACTAAAGCAAGCATTAATCTCCAAATCTCCTCTAAGTGAAGTATTCTTCAAAAAAGAAGGATCTAAGTCATGCTCTTGCCCATACTCTTGCCCTTGCTCACGAAATACCAACCCAATTCATTGGAAAGATTCTATAAAAATCAAGGTAATGGTGAACAAATCAAATAATAAGATTGTGTTGGCCGAAGCAGATGGAGATTTTGTTGATTTTCTTTTCAGCTTCCTCACAACACCCCTTGGATCTATTCTGAACCTTACTAACGGCAAATTTCCCTTGGGAAGCATTGGTAACTTGTACAGAAGTGTGAAGCGTCTCGATCCATCATGGTTCAAAGGGTCATCTAAGGAATCCTTACTGAATCTGAGGGTGGCTCCTCATTTTGGTTGCAAGAGCAGCCCATTTCAAGAAGACCACACTCCTAATTATTGGTATGGCACTGTAGCAGGGAAAGATAATAATGAGGGGCGTACAATGATTTCAAAGAAAAAGGATATGTTACAAACAGCAAAAGAACTGAAACTTTTTGACCCAAGATGTTCTGATGGAGCAAAAGAACCTGGTGTGGGATTTGTGAAGAGGCCGTGTCTATTTGTTGTGAAGGATGATCTGGAAGTGATACAAATGACAACTACTTCTAGCATTGAGTATCTGAGAGATGAGAAAGTCAAGGTGGGTGATTTGGAGGAGCATTTGGTGGAAATCAGGTCAAATGAGGTAATATTCACAATCCGCTCTTGACAACTTGTTCTTTGTTGCTGCCACAATATCGACGGTTTGATATAATGAACTTTGTATAATATTTCTTCCATGTTACCCTCTATGCCCTTTTCAATTTTTAAGTGACGTGGATTGTGCCTATTTTGGTCAGGTAATGAACCTGTTGAGGGCTTCTTTGACATCCAATGAAGCTACTTTGACACGGAGCCTAGGCTGCCTATTGATGAAGTGGAAATGCCAAAGATGCATTCCATTATGGGGTAGATTGCAACGGATGAAAAAGATACACAGGAAGAAAAAAGAAAACGGAGAGAATTCCTGCAATATATTATGTTGTTGCTCTGTGTGTGATAAGTGAATTCGATGGTCATGTAATATTTCATTCTCTTGTTTCTCTTGATTCTACAAGTGTTATTAGAATATTAGGTCTCTAGAATTGATCTATTTTGGTGTTATCATGCACATCAGTCGTGTTAGAACAATTATATAAACTTTTAGTAAGTGTAATATGTGTGTATTTAATGCTATTAATTTCATATTCATATGCATATTAAATAGTATTAGTTATTATAATAAATTAAATATAATATTTGTGAAACACGATGTAAATTATTTTATGTTTGTTTTATATGTTTTCCCCCTTTCCTCTAAAAAATTTGGAAGAGTTGTCTCGCTTGCCTCCTCTTCCGCTTCTCCGTGGCTTTCTCCAATCTGTCCAACATCTCGTTAGAACCAGCGTGGAGGTCATTTGCTCCGGGTATGTGGTTTCCCCCATCTAGAGTTCCCAAAAATCCTCAAAACTAATTAACAAAATTCTGTTCTTGAGAAAATAGTTAAAATATACTTATTTCTGTTACATACTTGTTTACCCCAGAAAGTACCATCTTCATATTCAGAATTAGTAACTTGAGCTGCTGCTTCAATAAAGTTGGAAGGAGTTATATCATTAGCAGAATATATATGCACTCCCTCCCGAAGCTTGAGCTGCTGATTTTGATGTATATCTTGGGTTAATATAAAATTTATAAATATCATCTATATAATAAGGATTTCGATTCAACTATGGCAGAATCAAGAAATCCTTTTCCCTCCTCTTCCACATTCCCTAATTATTGCTGAAAAACTTGATGATTCAAATTTTTTGCTGTGGTGACAGCAAATTGAACCGGTGATATCATCTCACATCATCTTCAGTGTTTTGTTGTAAATCCAGTGATTTTGTGTGGAAACCAAGTCCAGCAATCTGTGGCATGCTAGACTTGGTCATCCAAACTTTCATGTACTGAAACTTGTTCTACAACAATGTAATGTATGTACCTCCTGTTAATAAAAATGTTGATTTCTGTGCTTCTTGTTGTGTTGGCAAGTCACATAGACTCCCTTCATCTCTGTCCACTACTACCTATTTTGCTCCTTTGGAATTGATTTTTAGTGACCCTTGGGGTCCCTCTCATGTTATTTCTACTAATGGCTATTTGTATTACATAACCTTTGTTGATGCTTTTTCTAAATACACTTGGATATATCGCTTAAAAAGCAAATCAGAAACTTTTAGTGTCTTCCAACAATTCAAAGCTATGGTTGAACTTCAATTTAATGCCAAAATCAAGAGTCTTCAAACTGATTGGGGAGGGGAGTTTAGATCTCTTACTCCCTTTCTAGCCAAACTTGACATCAACCATAAGGTTGATATGTCCACACACCCATCACCAGAATAGATTGGTGGAAAGGAAACATGGGCTTATAGTTGAATCTGGTCTTACCTTAATGAAACATGCCTCTTTACCCCTTAAATTTTGAGACTATGCTTTCACTACAGTTAGGTTTCTCATAAACAGGTTACCATTAACATGTATGAATTTTGATGTACCCTACACTATTCTTCTTAAACACTCACCTGATTATACTATCTTAAAGACCTTTTGGCTGTGCATGTTTCCCCTCTCTTAGACCTTATAACAGACATAAATTGGACTACAGATCCCAAGAGTGTCTCTTCCTAGGGTACTCTTCTTCACACAAAGGCTACAAGTGCCTTGCTTCTTCAAGAAGGTTGTTTATTTCCAAAGATGTAGTGTTTAATCAAATCAGGTTTCCTTACACTGATTTGTTTGGACCCTCTTCAGTCTCCTCTAACACCCTGTCTTCATCCACCCATTGTAGTCTTCAATCTATACCAGTTGAAAAATAACTTCATTAATTTTCTTTTACAAGAGAAGTCTTAATTAAGAAAAAATGGGGGTAACACTAAATTTAATTTGAGACTCTAATTCTGGAATAAACGACTTGTAAAAAAAGGGAATAAATTATAACAGTGCATAGTTTACGTAATAACAGGATTATTTTCTATGAGAATAAAGAAGGAAATTTAGAAGAATTATTTTTTAGCAATAAAAATAAACAAGAGACTAAAAATAGGTTAAAAAATTTAGAAGAACTAGAAATATTTTTAAAAAATTAATGAAACACTAAAAATTGTATAAAGAACTCAGAAGGACTAAAAATTGAAATCTAAAAGGTTGAGGGAGTAAAAACTTAATTAAATCCGTATTTTTCATTTGTTATCTGTGTTCTTGGTATATTTTTGTCCTACAATTGTTTCTCGCTTCATTCCCGTTTCAATTTATTGACATATTGTTTTGAGCCAAATATGATTTTTTTTTAATAACAAAATTGAGGCAAATATGATGAGTTTTAAAAGAATGTTCTCAATTAAAATTACTTGGTTTTCATCCATAATTTTTTAATAACTACTTTTTCGATAATTATGGATGAAAAGATTACGGGGGGTACTCTTATTCTTACAGAAGTGCAAAATTACAACAGAACAAAAGGAAAACGGACATGAGGCAAACCAAATCAGCAGAACAAAGCAATAAAAAAAAGAGAAAATTAAAAAAACAATGTACTACAAGCTAGCCTAAACTGCGGTTTAATTACAGAGCTTTTTAAGTATTCCTTCTGTAATTATGAAATAAACCGCAGAAGGCACTCTGCAAAACTCGATACATGCTTTTGTTATAAAACCATAGTTTAAATTGAAAATACAAATTAGCCTTCTGAGTTTTATAGCGGTTTGTGGGGACAATCTATAAATATCATTATTGCTGTAAGATGGGTAGACCTACGAGGATATTACAAGGTATCATAAGAAATGAATCCAAAAACAAGGTTCTTTAAGAAACTTTTGTAGTCAACCTATCTTCAAATTTCAAAACATAAAGATATCTTCTTTAAGCAGATCTGAGCTCATTAAAATTGCATTGTTTCAAACGTGGGCAGAATTTGGTTAAAGATAGACCTGAATGGAGCAAAGTGAAAGGAACGGACAACTTTGCCATTTGAATAGATGCTGAAGCCAAGCAATCAATCAATTACTAGATTTTCGTACACGTTTAGCTAAAATCCCCAAAGATCATTATTCAAAGTGATGAAAACTTTTCCAAAAAATAAATTTATTTAATCTACCATTGTTTCTCTTCTGTGACAAAGGATGCATTCCTTTCCTCTTTGCAACAAGGATATCACAACCAGGCCCATACAGACCAATATATTACTGAGTGACTCTCCCCAAAAAATGTTCTATCTGCATTCCTTTACTCTTTGCAACTAGGATTTCAAACCACTTTGACCTTTTTGAACTTAGTGAATTTTTCTTATCACCCTGCAAGACACAAACTTCTAAAGTTAGCTCACAACTTTAATATTATTAGCAAATTACTAAATATAGTCAACCAACAAGTGTAAAGTGTTAACTCACAAGATATAACATATGAGTACATAAGAGTAATTACAAAGTGACTCTCATGCCCTCATTATACACAAATGAAGAAAATAGATTAACAATCATTTGTCATACATTTTGTTAAGTGAAGTTCATGGTAAAAACAACAATCTCAAACGTAAAAAGACAATAGAAGGACAAAAGGGAAAAAAGAAAACCTGCATGGATGTAAATCTTCAATTTCTACAGTAACAATTATATATTGTTTATAGAAACTTATAAAAAATGACAAGCATATTTGCTGGAAGATAGTACTACTACTTTCAAACGAATAAATTATGATTGAAAACATTTATAGCTCAAAAAAATTTACACTTACATTACAAATTATATATTGGTTATAAACTTGTAAGAGATAACAAGCATATATTTGCTGGAAGATAGTACTACGATTACTTTCAAATGAATCAGTTATGATTGAAAACATTTATAGATCCAAAAATCTTAACTTACATTCCATCAAAATTAAACACTACAGAACTCACAGAGAGGATTTGGCTAGGAATCCTTAAAACTTTTACTCTTCCACCTCTACCATCAGCCCCAATAGCAATTAAATCCCCATTACTTGATTGTTTTGTAGATGATGGTTCACTGTTCTCTTAATGTTTGCACCATTTACCCTAGTATCGATGAGTTCCATCAGGACCAAGCAATCCACTAGAAATGCAGATGCTCCCAGGAGATTAAGATGGAGAAAGAAGAAAATGCCCAGCATTTGAGTTTTGTTCAGTAAATCATGAATAGTATATACTTTTAATTAAAAAAAATCTGTTTTTAAAACTCAACTAGTAGCATACCTGAATTTGAAAGTGTTAATGGTAACTCCTTTGTAATGTTCACCACGGGTTGTTTAATGTTGGTTTGTAAAGTTACATCTTCATCCATAGCACCAGCTGAAATGTTAGCCATGTCAATGCCAATGTCAATATCAACTCTGGGAGACGCAGCCAAAGTACATTTTCCTTGCAATGATTTTTCAGTCTTTATGCCAGACACAGGCTCTAGCTTCACTAGAGAAGGCTTGCTAAAAGCAATATCATCCCTGTCTTGATCTTTGTAGTTGTGTTTTGAACATCCTTGCAAAGCATTAGTGCCTTCTGGATCATCCTCATCAATTGAGATATACTCTCTTTTTATATCAAGAGAAAAGGTAGTTTTACTTCCATTACTAACATTCACAGCCTTATTTTTAGTAACATTGGAGTTCTATATCTTCAAAGATTGAAAATATTTACTGTTGTCGTTTGCAGTCAGGTCAATTCCAGATTTGGGTGTCAAAATTCGGTTGCTTTGTTCTTTTGATGAAAGTTTGCAAGCTGTCAATGTATCAGAATCAGATTTGATGCTTTCTTCGAGATTCTTTGAAGTCTTTGTTATTTTAGAAAGTTTCACAGACCTCAGATATTCGTTCTCTTTTGCTTCAGTTAATGTCTCCAGTTCTTGTACCCTCTCCTAAAAATGCCCAGAAAACTCAAACAGTTAATATCCATATAAATTGCTACTGATTTTTTTTTATCAGCATAAATTGCTACTGATGAGATTAGCAACTAGCAAGTTCATCATGTACTTACCTTCAGTTTAGTGATCTTCTCTTTAGCCTTCTAAAGCTTTTTGCTATACCAAGCCTCACCTCTTCCAAGAATATTGCACTTGGCCATCAATTGTTTATAACTCCTATCAGAATATGAGCAATTACAATTTACATTCCAGGCAAAGCATAATAATTTTAGGGTTTAAATATTTTTACTCAGCAATTTAGTATTTTTATGTTTTTCATCCTTACAAAATTATTTTTTTATTTTAAGTTTATTTTGTTTTTTTTCCTTAAAGTATTTTAGATAACACTTTGAATAGGAAAAAGTATTATATAAAGTATGGACAAAAAATAAAACAAACATAATTTGGAAAAATTAAAAACAAAAAAATAATTTTACAAGGATGAAAAGTAAAAAAATGCTAAATGATAAGAACTATGTAGTAAAATCTAGTTTTTAGTCAACCAGGCACAATTTTAAGGGCTAAACACGAATCTTGTGCCTACAGTACACAGAATAGTATCTCAAGCAAAAGCGCAAAAATTAAAATATTTGTCTGTTTCAAATTTCAGAAAGTTCAACACTGAACAACTTTTTCAACGTACCTTATTTGCAAAAAAAAAAAAAAAAAAAAAGATTTGGTGGATAAACCTGTTCCGCATGACCACCAGAGATCTTTTCAATATATCTACTGTGTCTTTACTGTTGGCCCCTTACCCAAAGCGGCAAGCTTCAAAACCTCCTCTTCATCAATGTCCAGATCAGATATACTCTACGGTGCAGGCCATAAACCAACATAGCAAGAAGTAAAAAAATAAACAAAAATTATATCATAAACAAAATATGGTTACTCGATCAAAATTCAAAATGAAGCTCCACTCATAATTTTAAAGCTGCAAGTTCTTTAGTCAAAGCCATATTACTTTCTTTTAATCTAAAACACTCCAAAGTTGACTTCTCAAGCTCCTAATTCAATATAAATCTTTACAAGTTAATTCAGGCTGTAAATAGTTAACTTGTCTCAAATAAAACAGAAGGCTACAGAGTATTTCACCTCTGATTTCATTTGAAGCTGGAATTGATGCTTTTTTATTTAAAACCTCATTCTTTAAAGCTGTCTCTATCTTTGCCTGCTCCTTGCAAGTACAAAGCTGCAGGCATACCCATTTAAGAGCCATGAGAAATCAATAGCATTTATTAAAAAAAATTGCAGTAAATATGAAAGACAAATTTTATGCTTGCTACTATTTTTTGAAACAAGGGAGTGAACTGAGACCTTTTAAGGAGATATATAACACCAGGTAATAGTAATTGATTGTCCCACACCCCACAAGGATTTAGTGTTTGAACTTTTAACCAACATTACTAACCATTGATCTGATTGCAAAGTAGCATATTGCATTAAAATTAAAATATAATACATGGGGCAAGATTTGAATCCCTTCACTGAGTTCACTCTACTAAGCCACTCATTTCACTGTCATTCCAAATGCCCCCATCATCAACATATTGGTGTTTCTTTAATTCGTTACAGATTAAAATAACAGGTCACATGAAAAGAATGAATTTTGAATTTCTTTTCCCAATGCACTCCCTCACGCCCAGCACTTTTGGGCTTAGTACATAAATAACATGGTGGGTGACTCTTTGAATGAATCTTGGATATGCTTAGATACTATCTTAGAATGTGGATTTGAGCCTAACTCAAATCCAAAAGTTAGCTCATAGGGTGAGGTTTGCCCCTCACTTATATACTCTACCTTGATTTTATCTCTAGTCACCGTAAAAGTAGGGTTTTTTCTAATAACACTTTCCATCCAGTAACCATCACAAAGCAAAGCATGGATCAGTTTAACATTCCAATAAAAATTAACAATTCTAAACAAGTTTCACGCACTCACTCACACCTCAAACTAAAGCATCTCATTTACAAATTTACCCCACAGATTAAGCTAAACAAAACCAATAACTGCAACAAAAGCCTTACCCTACTATTATACTAAGTAAGGTCAGGTAAATGGATAGCATGGTATCATTGAATTCAATTAAAGCCCAAATTCTTAAGAATATTATTCAAGACCTCTCTTAACAATTTCCTCCAATGCCCTTCTTGATCTTCCTCGTTCCTATCCCCATTTGAACATCAAATGCCACACACTCACTCACACCTCAACCTAAAGCATCTCATTTACCTCACAAATCAAACTAAACACAACCAACAACAGTACCAACAATATCAATGAATTCAATTAAAGACCAAATTTTTATAAATATTATTCACCGTGATATCCTTCAATCTCCTCCGATGCGCTTCTTAGTCTCTCTCTCCCATCTAAACACAACCGTTAAAAAATAAAATAAAATAAAAATACCTTCTCATTAAGTCCTTCCAATTCCTTTGTTTGCCCTTCAACCTGAGAATTAAGCCCCGAAACATTCACCTCCCTACGCAGGAAGCCCAGCATCTTCCTCCAATTCAAAGCTCTTCTGAGGCTTCACACTATCGTTCGCATCTCCCACTGACTGAAAATAGAGCCAGCAAGCGTCGCTGGCCCTGCAACCCTGCTTGCAAATGGGGCAAGTGTGCTTCTTCCCTTTCTAAGAGTACTCCAACCATTGCCGCAGACTGCACACAACACCCCCACCAAACAAACATACCCAAATCAAAATGGGTGCAATGCAACTGTAACAGTGTCTGCATCGATTAATGAAAAAAACGCAATAGGGTAGAAGGGATTTACCAGAGCTCGTGAAAAACGTGGACGCAGATGGAGACCGATTGAAGATCCTCGCTGATGAGGTTGAGGGGCTCATAGGAGATCGAACAAATGATGCCGGCGAGGTCGCCGCCGGAGGTCGCCGCCGGAGTCCGCCATCGCTTGCGGCGGCGATGGGTAGTAAAAAAAGAATATAGATTATGATACACGTGGCCACTTCCAGGCAGAAGCATGAAATAGCTTTCTTGTAAGGGTAAACTACTTACGGCACCCGTCTGGATGCTAAATTTTACTGTTTTTTGTATAATTATATTGATTATTTATAATGTTATAGAATTAGAAGTAGATAATATAATTAAAATTAAATTTTATCTTTTTTTATAGTCACTTATACATATAAAAGAATTATCATATTTAGTAATTAAATCAATCAAATATACCAATAATAATATTTAAAGGATAAAAAAATTAATAATCTCCAAAATAATTAAATAATTATTTTTGTTCCCAGATGTCAATAAATTTATCTCAAAAGATAAAAATTCAAATTTTAATTTCTGAAAATAAAAAAATACAACAAGTCTATATAACATATTTTCGAATGAAATTGTTTGTGTTCTACATACCCAGAAACATATATGATTATTTAATCAAAATATAATTTAATTTTCATTTTATTCTCTTTTTTAAATCGTTGTAAATATAACATTACAAAAAATATTTTTTTAAAAATAAAACAACATAAATTAATCAATATTATATTTATTCTTATGTTTGTTTTAATTTATACTTCTTTTCTTATTTTTTCAAATGTATATTATAATGTTGTGTTTATAACGATTAAAAAAAATGAATTTAAATGGGTAGAATACCAATAAATTCGTCCTTAAATATATCACATAGACTCTTTCATTAAGTATAACAGACGGAAATTAATTGATTAATATATTTATTGCATTTTTTTTTTCATTTTCGTAAACTACAATTTGAATTTTCATCTTTCATGAATAAATTTATCCGTGTGTTACACATTCATGAATGAAAATGATTATTTATTTATTTATTTTAAATATATTTCTAATTAAGACATAAAGGTAGGGAAACAAAGGTATACGATGCAAACATGGCGTGTAAATAGAAAATGTCTACTTTTTTTTATATATTAAATAATTTATTATTTTGGATAAAACTTTCAATCCTTTCATTTGGGTCCTAATACCCCTTCGAGGGGCTCAATGTGAATTTAAGCCTTCCACTCCCATGGTGAAATATCAATATTTAATTTTCTAATTAAGTGAAAGTTTGAAATGTTATTTTATTATTTGGACAAATAAAAAATTTAAAAACATTGATTGCAAAATATTATATGTGATTGACTTGTCACAATAGTGTGACAAGTCATTATATTACTAATGTTTTTTTTTAAAAAAAAGATTACATAATGGTTTCCAATATTACAAACGTGACAAATTTTAATTCTTTATTCATTAATAGTTTTTTCAGGAATTAAAATACTATACATTTACTTTTTAAGATTATGAATATGTACTAAAAAATAGAAGAAAATTATATAGCTCAGAGATTAAAGTTCTACATTTTCAGTTTTGAGCAAATATTTAATGAATATTTTCGGGATTAAATAATTTCAAGGACACAACTGAGATCTCGCGTCAACTAATTAACCCGTTAGCAATAGATGAAAAATTAATAAAAATTTTAAGATTTCATCTCACAAAATTGTTGTTTGTTAAGTACAGCATACTGTTCAGCAATTTCCTTGTTCAGCATTTTCACAAAATAAGTGGATTGAGATTCTCTCCATAGAAGAAAAGAACAACAACTAGAAAATGGAAGAATCTCAATCCACATCTCAACTTTAAAAATGGAAGATTTGAGACCGTTACTTCCAATGGTGAGCTGCAATTGTATTTTCTTTCTCTCCATTTTAATCAAATATAACTTTCTTTAATATAATGAATTACCCCAAAATGAATGTTATTTAGCAAATTGCTACAACTTTTTTTAATCATAACGATTTACATGTTTGTATATATCTGGTTTCGAAGTGCACCATTTAGTTAATTTGAGATCATTGATGGTTGGTTTGGCGGTGCATATATATTTTAATCTTGCATTGGACAATAAAGAAGCTACTACCGCTGCACGCATCATACATGCAATGTGAAGAAACAGATGCAAAGGTTATCCAAACAAAGACACAAAAAGCATCGTGGTGACCACTTACGAGGGAATTCACGATCACCCATGCGAAATGTTCATGGAAACCCTAACGCCTCTTCTGAGGCAAATACAGTTTCTCTCTAGGTTAGGTTCCAATAATAACGGTGGTCCTTAGCTTCTTCTCTGCTATAACTACAGCTAGCCTGCAATATGTATGCATTTACGTACATGCAATGTAACTCCATTTATCAAACAGACAATTTGACTTATATTTACTCTCTTCATTTGCTTTCTAGTTCATTATGTTGTAATTGAGGTGTACAATGTACTGTCACATCTGGTTTGATATTGCCATTTTGTACATGAATCTATAATCTACCTACTTTTCCCGTTAAAAGTTAGAGTGCATGACAGAATATTCTTTAATTAGTAAAAAAAAAATACTTTAATTAGTTAAAGTTGTTGGAATTTAATATTGATTTACTGTGATATAGGAAAATATCTTATATTATTAATTCATAAAATATTATAAATGTTAATTTTAAAATAATTACTATAAAATTTACTATAAAATTTAATAAGTTATTTTGAATGATAGTATAAAAAAAACTTTTACCCTATAATTGTGTATTTAAATTCAATTCAAATTGTTATTTTTACATGCAATAAATTACATATTTTAATTTCTATGTTGGAAATTAAAATACATAACTTTAATGATGATAATTTTACTGTCTCTCAGTTATATATTTTTAATATTTTTCTCTAAAATTTCCCTTCGATGTTCATTAGATCACATACTAATTCACAATAATACAAAAAAAAAAAACTTTTCAACCACATTAAATTCTTCATTTTTTAAAGTTTTTTATGCTTAAATAATCTTTTGGATCAATTATATCTTTTAGTTTAATTCCCCTTATCTTTATTTCTAAATTTAATTTAAATATTTTTGTAAAAAAATATTAAAAATAAATTTATATAACAATTTAAATAAATTATCGATTATAGGTCTCAAATAGAGTTTAAATAATTGAAATATATAGTGCTATAATTTTCAATTAAATAAAGTTAAATGTTTTTCTATATAAAATTTAAAATATTAGTTACATGTAATAAAAAAAATGTCATTCAATGCTAATATTATTACTTCTGGTTTTCTCGAGATCCTACGTGAGTGATGATCATTGACAAAAGGGTGGTCACGTGCGACACGTATCATCACGTGTAGGTATGCGAGAGGCGACGGCGAACACGTGTCAGGAGCATCATTCTGGTATTGGCATACTTGGACAAGGTTTCATTTTCCTCTTGCTATAAATGCAGTGTGCATCTTTTACATTTTTCGCAGTGGCAGTGTTGGTTCTCTGTTTAGGGTCTATTGTTAAAAAATGTCGTCGCAGTTAAGCCAAGAACTTTGTGAAATGATATGGCCAAGAACTTTGCTTGATACCCATCTGTGAGATCAACTACTCTTTCAAAAGCGCATCCAGGTACCCTTAATTAAAACTTCTGTTACATCCCTGTAAGCAAATGTTTATTCTTCTTGTTAATCTCTCCAATACTGAAATAACCCTTTTTTAAAAAAAAATAATCAAATATTTAATACATTAATAATAGAGTATTAGTGTTATATTAAGTTGAAGTAAACAGAAAATATTCTGAATTAATAGTGATAATACGTTGAATTAATAGAACTGAGAGTTCAATTCTTTTAAATAAAGTTGAAATTTAGTCCTGCATGTGTATAGAAAAAATATAATTGTGAGAAGACCTTATTAAAATTAGTCAGCTGAAATCCTACTAAAGATTTTTCATAACTCGTAAGTGAAACTTCACTAGTAAATATTTCGAATTTATATCATAAAAACAAAATGAATGGATGCACGCACGTTTAGCCGGTAACGGGTTATAGGGTAATTTTATTATTTTTTTTTAAAGAATTTGATGTTTTGCTATAATTTAAACTGTTATATGTTTTTTTGTGTTGTGTGGTGAAAGGGAGATAGCAGCAGGGACAATAGCAGACCCAGGATCATTGAAGGCAAAGGACAAGACAATGGGGGATGTGGCTGCATGTTAAGGTGCCATAGAGCATATTGATGAGCTTGGCAAAGGACATTGACTATCAATTGGATCTTGGTCTGGTTATTGACGTTCCTGTCATTGGCAACTTCACCATTCCTCTCTCTCAGAAGGGAGAGGTCAAACTACCAACCCTCTCTAACATGTTCGCCTAATCGCATCCACAGAGCTTATAATTAGAATCAAATAAATGCATTGCACACTCCATGATGTGTTTTACTTTTATGTAAATTTCGCCCTTTTTAGTTGTACTTGTTATTGGTGTATGCTCTAAAACTATTCATGGCTTTTGTAGTACGTAGTATTACTTATCATCATAGTTTGTGAAGTGAAGAACATGTTTAGTATGTCTATCCATATAGTACATTGGATAATAAATTCCAATAATACACAACAAATTCCAATATAAACGAATTGCTAATTTGAGACTAAAAGGATTTAAGTATTTAATGCTTTTTCACAATAAAAATTAAGTAAATATTTCAAATTCATCCTTGAAAGTTTGATATTCTTGATATGCTGATAAATTGGTCCAGAAATATACATAATTCAAATTCAGTTCTTTGCAAGTAGTCCTTTTTGATGTCTTAGTGCCTTTTTTTTATCTATCAAAGTTCTTCTTTGTCTATAGCTCGGGTGAATCCCCCATGTCTGCTTTTGAGTGTATCTGAGTACCCTAATAATAATAGAATTGTCAAAATTAATTTATCATATTTTTTTTTTATATTTATAAGATTAAATTTGTACTTCCTTCGCCTGATCAATGTTAACAACTAGTAAAACTACATTTCAAATAAAATAATGTAAAATTATGATGTGTTGATTTTTATTTTTAAACCTACAAAGAGTTACAAATACCAATAAACATAATATAAATGAAAAAAACTAGTTCAAATAGTTGAATTTGTAATGACTTTCTATTTGTGATATTTTTATCTTTTATTTTGGGTAGGAAGTGTAGTTGCCAAAAGCCACTTGAAGGAATGGCCTAGGGAAGTTGGGGCAGCTAAGCCAGATGTGCCGGGATTGATACCCGCATATTCACTTGATTGGGTTTTTAATTTTTAATATATATCTGTGCTAAAAGTTGAAACTTTTACTAAAAAGGATGTAAATTTTATTCGGTTCGGTGGATTTTAAATTATTATAACAAAATGAAATAAGTCCTAATATTAGAACTTTTGAATTAAAAGTTATAAAATTTATTAGGATTGATTATTATTTTTTTATTTTCTTGAATTAAAGTATTAAAAATTTGTTAAGAATTATAGTTTTACTTTTTTTTAAAACTTTTTTATAATTGAAATCATAAAATTTGTTAACTGAATTTTCTTTTACTGAAATCATAATTTTTTTATGATTTTATTTTAGTTTTTTTATTTACCTGTTCAAAGTTATAAATGTTTTTTTTTATCTTACCACTTTGAAGTATAACTTTTTATTTTATTTTATGACTTTGAATTTTTTTTTAATAATTATTTATTTCTTTCAATTTTTTGAAAAAATTACAAATAATTTTATTTATTTAATTATTAAATAAATATTTTAAATTTTACTCATTATTAATTATATATATATATATATGGTTTTATTTAATATGTTAAATATTTTTTAAATATTATTTTATTTAAAATATTTCTATAGCGATGTATCGCTTTGAAGCACTTGTGATGAAACAAAATATCTCCCATTTCGTCAATAATTTTTTATTTTCTTATTTTTCAGGTCATGCATCTTATTATAGTCTTTGATTTTCTTTTGAATCCTATGATTTTTTAATAATATTTTTTAAAACAAAATAAAAAATAACATAATGTTATTCAATATATTTTTTTAATGTTAATTTTATTTCAAATACTTAAATTTTAGAAAACTTAAATTTAAAAAAAATATTAAAATATTTTGTTACTCATATTAACTTATAATTTATTTAATAATATTATTTTTTTAAAAATAAATTTACTATTAATAATATTTAATAATTTAGTAATATAAATAATTATTAAATTAAAAATAATATAATGCATTGACATCAAATAAATAAAAAAAATTGGAGAAGAATATAAAAATATAAACTATATTATACTTATTAAATAATTAAAGTTATATATAATTTATAAAAAAACTGAAAACAAAATAAAAGAGAACAAAAATAAATAAATAAATTCTAAAAGAAAAAAATTTAAAAGGTAAATAAACAAAACGATATATAACTTACAACTTCAAAATCATAAAAAAATACCACTGAAATCGTAAATAAAAAAAATTAAACTCAAATCATAATTTAAAAAAAAGAAAAAGCACATCGTAGCCAATATTGCGACTGATCCATCTTAAATAATAATTTGAAACCAACCGCAAATGCAATTTTTTTTTAAAAATTACAACATTTCGCTAAAATTTCCCTAAAAATCTTAGTCTAAAGCAGAATGCGTCATTTTCCGAAGAAGACAAGAATGTCATCTTATAATTGGGTTTGTTCTTTTTTATTTTTTTGTGACAAAATTGGGTTTGCTCTTTTTTTTTCATAAAAAATCTTAAATTTACACTAATTTGACTAGAGATATTGATTTAATTTTATTTCCTGTGCTCATGTTTATTAGCTTGTTATTTTTGGTAATCAATTATTTGCACTAACATTCAATTCCTCGTTTTCTTAATTTCGTAATATTTCGGAAACAAACTACAGCATAAGTACTAAGTTCCATTGCCTTGACTCTAAGAATAATGGAATGAATACTTTCAGAGTAATTCAAATGTGCACGTGCTTGTAAGTTAAAAATGCGAAATTTTAGAGAGCGTGAATTTATCTCCAATTAACTTCCATAAGATATGGAGCCACTAGTCCAGATGAAGTTTTTTTGTTTTGAAAACTTAATTAAATTAGTTGTTAAACATTGTTATAACGTAGTATTTAACAAAGTAATACCTAGAGTATTTTAAAGGACAAAAAAAAATATAAATATGATGAAAAATTGAAAAAATATTGATATGTTATTAGTAAAAAAAAATAGCATAGTTTAAATTAATTTAAAATCATCTTAACCATCATTTTTAAAATAACTATTATAAAATCAATAATTTTTAGTATACAATAATATAAAAAAATTACACTTACCTCATTAAAAAATAGTCATAACGTTTAGAATTTCATGTATATTTATCATTTAGTACACACACATGTTTTTTTATTATTGATAGAAGCTAAAGAATAATCTATTTATTTATTTTTCTCAATTTTAATAATTAAATCCTATTTTATTTTGAAAGTACATTTATCCTTAAAAAAAAAAAAAATCTAAGCAATAACATAACAGAAACATTCTTTGTTTTCTTTTCCTAGTGGGTGGGAGCAGCCGAACACACACAAAAGCTATGATCACAAATTTGGTAAGCAGTTGTTGAATTCAAATCGAGCTTCGCTTTCTCTTCCCTGCACTTTGCACTTTGCACTTTGCACTTTGCACTTTGCACTCTGCACAGCGCAATGGCGTGTTTGTTGAGAGCGAGAAACCCCTGTTACTCTCTGATGAGGCGCATTCGAATCCGGTGCATGAGCAACGTTCCCGAGAACACGGTGTATTCGGGGCCCACCTCGCAGAGCTCGACCAAGCGCGTCACGCTGAGCCAGTTGCGCCAGAAGCACCGCGCCTCCCAGCCCATCACCATGGTCACCGCCTACGACTACCCCGCCGCGGTGCACCTCGACACCGCCGGCGTCGACATCTGTCTCGTCGGCGACTCTGCGGCGATGGTGGTCCACGGCCATGACACCACTCTCCCCATCACGCTCGAGGAGATGCTCGTCCACTGCCGCGCCGTGGCGCGTGGAGCCAAGACGCCGCTTCTCGTTGGGGACTTGGCTTTTGGGACCTACGAGTCCAGCTCCAATCAGGTCATGCTCGTGCGTATTGTTTCACTCATTGTTGAATGGTTTTTAATGCTTGTTTGAATAAACTTATCTGGAAGCACTCGTAGAAAAGAAAAAAAATGAAATAAAAGCTATTAGCTTAGCATATGTATTAATTAAAAAAATAGTTTTTTTTTTCATCACCAAATGAGTGGATCAAGTGATAGAGTTGTTCTAGCTTAATCTGTCTTGGAGGAAGAGTTTTTGTCGCGTAAGTGATCCTAACTGGTTCGAATAGGATGATTGCCTTTATTGTAAGATGTGGTATATACAAAAAAAAAAAAAAAAATCATTTTTTAGAGAAAATAATATGATAAAACTTCTATAAATTAACTTATGCATGCCTTAATTTTAGCTTATAGAGAAGATTTTGTTTTTTTCTTCTCTTAAAGTGCTTATTGAGAAGTTTATTCAAATAGATCATTAAGTGTTGTTGTTTTGATTTTAAGCAGGCGGTGGATACTGCGGTTCGTATGTTGAAAGAAGGGGGAATGGATGCCATAAAACTGGAGGGAGGGTCGCCTTCGAGAATTGTTGCAGCAAAGGCTATTGTTGAGGCTGGAATTGCTGTCATGGGCCATGTAGGCCTTACTCCCCAGGCCATTAGTGTTTTAGGGGGGTTTAGACCTCAAGGAAAGAATGTTGCTAGTGCTGTCAAGGTCTGCCTTCATGTGTCTATTTGGATTTTGAATTATTGTATTGTTGTCCTGAAACTGAAATGAACGAGTTTGTGTAGGTTGTAGAGACAGCGTTGGCTTTACAAGAAGCAGGGTGCTTTTCCGTTGTTCTAGAGTGTGTGCCTGCACCGGTTGCGGCTGCAACCACGGCAACCCTTCAAATTCCTACAATTGGAATTGGGGCTGGACCCTTTTGCAGTGGACAAGTTAGTTGGCCTAATTACCATTTTGGAAAATGTTCTGTTCTTGACATGTACTTTTCGTAAGAGATGAATGCAGCCTACAATAGTGACAGTAATTTTGTTTAAGCTAAAATGGCATGGTCATTGCTTCATTTGAAGGCGTTTATTGTTTCATGAAGTTGCTGTTTTGGACTTTCTGTTTCATGTTTAATTGTTGCTCTTAAATGATATTGTAACTTTCATATGTATAATGTAGATACTTTTTAGTTTTTAGTTTTGAGGATATGTTTAGATTGGTCTTGAGTCTCTTCACTGTCTATTACAACTGATGGAATTCTAATTTGATTGTCCCACAGTCATTTTCAGATAATTGAACAAAGCATTGTTTGAAATTTAATTTTACATTACACTTGTTCTTTTGGGGAAGAGATGAAAGAAGCCTTTTCTGGGTAAAGGGAAAGCAGAGGATTTCTAATTTTGTTTCATTATTCATGCAGGTGCTAGTTTACCATGATCTGCTTGGTATGCTACAACACCCTCACCATGCAAAGGTATTTGTAGCATATCCTAACCTTGTTTTCTCTTTCAGACATTATGGAATTCATTGCTAATTTTGAGATGATGTATCTTTTTCAGGTTACTCCAAAATTTTGTAAGCAGTATGCACGTGTAGGAGATGTCATCAATAAAGCCTTACTGGAGTATAAGGAAGACGTGATAAATGGTTCATTTCCTGATGCTCACCATAGTCCATACAAAATCAGCAAAACAGATGCAGATGTTTTCTCAACTGAGTTGCAAAGGTTAGGTCTAGACAAGGCAGCATCTGCAGCATCTGAAGCAGTTCAGAAGATGGATACAACCAAATCAACTAGTGAAGGGAAACAAACAAAATAATAATATAGTATAGCTAGAGATTCACCCTTTTTTCGCTTGTAGGTCCCAATATGATAATTTAGCATGCTACAAAATGAAGTTACATAATTAAATAGAAGTTGAGCAGTTGACTAATGGATAGATAGACACCATTTTCGTAGGGAAGGCCACTTCAATTTCAATTGTTTTTCCTCTTATCCTTTTGATCATCAATGCCAATGCAAAAAAATTCTTAATGTTACAGAAACAGCATCTTTGATGTCCAACATTATGCATGGAATTTTCAAAACAACCCTGTTTTGAAGCATTGTAAAGGAGCAAAATGTGCGAAACTAGTTGATTTTATTGTTATTATTATTTATGCAATTCATTACTGATGTAAGCCATCCTTTGAGCTTGTGTCAGAAGCAACTTGCTTCCATTGTAGGTTTAGTTTTCTTTGCATATTGGTGCTCAACCCACTTAATAGCATGCTTGTTTTGTTATTCATATTGATTTATTTTATACTATTGGGAAAAGTCTTGCATCACTTTACTGTTTACCAACTTTGTATGAGATGAGACATATAGCCATTGATTTGAATTTAAACGAGAAACAAAAGCCAAGGAACTTATATTTAATGCATTCCAGAGCTGTTGAGGTCGACTGTGATAAAATGGTTCTTGTAAAGCAGACTAAACTTGAATGAGCAGTTACCTTAGTTATCATTTTAACTTCTCAAAGTCAAGAATGCATTGGCTATTGGGAAATCAGAAATGTTTCTGACATATACCCTGTACTGTATCTGTCCACCTGATAATCACGAGTTCCTTTTTTTTTTCTTCCAAAGAGAGGGAAAATCATTATGCGAAATGAAGATGAAAACAGTTTTACAATATATTTAAACAAACGGGAATTATTCCCAAAACAGTCTTCCAAGATCCAACAATACCAAATATGAGGGTTTTGAGCTTCTCCTTAATAAATCATGGACTCTATGAAGACCTAATTTACTTAATTATGTTTGTTGTGTTTGATTCAATGTACGAATAACCACATGTTGGAATATGGGGATATCTGCAATGTTTTTGAAGTCACTTGTTATTAAATGTTACGTTGCAAAGATCAACCTGGACAAAAGTTAGATAACATGAGAAGAAAACATTATAAATTGTTGAAATATTTTGGATAATCCAATTCTTCAAATCATTGAAAAAAGATATGGTGCTTCAAATTACTATGTTTTGATGAAGCTAGTCAGTATGGTTATTGATATAGAAATTACACATATAAAACTTATGGGGTTTTTTTTTAATGAAATTTAGTAGTGAAACTTAAATCAAAGGAATGAACAAATTACTAGAAATTAGACACACACAAAAATTCATAGAAATGAATAATTTACCAGAAGTAACATAAACATCTAGATTCTATTGGAATTGAATATATTTAATTTATTGCTATAATAATTTTAAGAATTTTTATAATTTACTAATTTATTATTTTTTAAAAATTACCCATAATTTTTTTAAAAATGATTTACTAACTAAAATTTTGCAATGTGAAATTTATTTTATCTTATATATTTCAATATTCAATAACAAATTCATACAGATGAGTAAAACAATCTGCTATTGCATGGGATGGGTCATCACTAGTTTAAAAATAAATACAAGTTCATGGACTAAATTAAAATAAAAAACAAGAGATCTAATTAAAAATTTGATAAAAAAATTCAAAGACTTGAAAATAATTAAACGTTATTATTATCTCTCACTTTCTTTCTCTTCCATTACTTTTTTCTTTCTGCTTCTCTTTTTCTTGCATACATATACACCATAAAAGGGAATGCACCTTTGGCATTTCCACTTCTTCAATAGGTAGAACAAGCTGCGTGTGAAAGCAGCTTTGTCGGATGTCAAAGAAGCCCTCAACAGGTTTAGTGCCTAACCAGAATAGACATAATGAACAACATCACTTCAAAATTGAAAAGGCTCTAGATGGGTAACATGGAAGAAATATTGTACAAAGTTAATTATAGCCAATCGTGTTTACTTATCTTTTTTTTTTCTTCTAATTTATTTTTCTAGGTTCAATTTATTTGTCTTTTGTCTTCCTATTTAAAGGTTCAATTAGTTTTTTTTTAAAATTAATTAGATCTTTTATTTTTTTAAAGTTCAATTAAGTCTCTAATTTCTTTAAATGAATTTAATTTTAGTTTCATTTAAAATTATCAATTTTGGTCCTATCTTTTAAAAAAATTGGAAAAAATTTAAAAAAAATGAGACTATATTAAATCCATTTTAAAAATAAAAGATTTAATTCAACATTTTAAAAGTAAAAGATTTAATTAAACTATTAAAATAAAGACCTAATTAAACCTTGAAATAATGAAAAATTAAACTAAACCTAAAAAATGTATTAAAAGATAAAAAAGTAATCAAACCTAACTAATTATTTGACTAAATTAAGACAGATGTTAACTAAAATCATCATATGAACTGAAATTTCTTAAACCAATATTGTGGCTTAGAAGAACAAGTCGTTTAGAGTGGATTATGAATATTACCTCGAGTCTCTTCCTGATTTCCACCAAATCATCCAACTCGACATTCTCCTCCTCCAGCTTTTGCAGATACTCAATGCTAGAAGTAGTTGTCATTGGTATCACTTTCAGATCATCCATCACAACAAATAGACACGGCCTCTTCATAAATCCCACACCAGCTTCTTTTGCTCCATCAGAACACCTTGGCTCAAAAAGTTTCAGGTTTTTTGCTGGATATTGTAGCATATCATTTTTCTTTGAAATCATTGTACGTCCCTCATTATCTTTATCTGCTACAGTGCCACACCAATACTTAGGAGCGTCGTCTTCTTGTAAAACATTTAGTGGATTGATCTTACAACCAAATTTAGGAGCGACCCTTGGATTAATCAGTAAGGATTTGTTTCATGACCCGATGAACCATGATGGGTTGAGATTCTTCACACTTGTGCACAAGTTATCAATGCTTCCCAACGATAACTTGCCATTCATAAGGTTTAGAATAGATCCAAGAGGTTCTCTGTGAAGAAGCTAACTAGAAAATCCACAAATCTCCCTCTGCTCCAGCAAACAGAATCTCGTTCTTTGATTTGCTAAACATTATCTTGATTTCTGGAGAACCTTTCCAATGAAATGGGCCACAAGCATCTGAGCCAGTATGTGATGAGAAAGAGTGTGATGAATTAGATTCTCTATTTTCTAAGAATACATTACTAAGAGGAGATTTGGAGGTTAATGCTTCGTTTAGTATGATAAATATCAGAAAAAAGAAAACAAAAAACAAGGCAAGTTTTAAGCCAGTGAAGTTACAATTCCCTAAACAAGGAAATTTTACACCAGTATCTGTAAAGGAAAGGTTCTGTTCATCGACAACTTTACAAGCTAACTAAGGAACTTGAAGAAGGTTATCAGCTACTTACATAAGTGGTAAGCTGCAAGTCACAAATGTTTTGAATTCAATGTATCTGGACTTCCTAACAGAAAATAATCATTTTTATCTCATGAAGTATATTTTTCATTGGCAAAACTTACTAGTTCTATTTGTTTCCCAATACATATTCATGCTCAACCTTTTTAAGTGCACGCTGAGTCTAACTCTAACATAGTACATAAAAATCTCTTATTTGATTTAGAATTCGGAGGATTGAAGAGAAAAAAGAAGGCAAGATCTTTGTGCCTAACCTTTGCGGGCCAAACAATATTGAGAGGAATTTATTCTTTTTACCACTCCCTTCCCCTCCTTTAAACCAAACAACTCATGTAAGTACCACCTGAAATGAATATAAAGCAATATTACCTCCTTCGTGCCAACGTCTCTATACTTTTCTTCCATCTTGCTGCTGAAGTTTTTGTGTCCAAGTTGGAGGGGCCGTTGTACAGAGTCACTTGGGGAGCTTCGGAGCACTGTCAAGTCATCAAAGATCAAGAACATGGCATCCCCTTTAACGAAAATACCGTCGACCACAGAAGCCTCGTCCTTGGACTCTTCCAGCAGCTCCATTTTCTTTTGCATCAATTTTCTACAGGAACACCTTGCCCCTTCAAAACTACTCAGCAACAAATCACTTCCTTTTGAACAGCTGTGACAAATGAAATACTTTTTGGGCTCTGTGTCATCCACCTTCACTTTTAGTCCCTGGTAAGAGGCTTCTAACGGGTTGCGTGGAGAAAGCAACATTTCCAGAAAACATCAGGACTCAAATTTTGCACACTCTCGTACAGATTGTTGATGCTACCAATCTGTACCGGTTGGTTAAATTGATTCCCAAGCCGGATGATAGTTCCCAATGGAAGGGATCAGGAAACTAAAGAGAACATCAACAAAGTCTCCACTTGCTTCTGCCATAACTACACGCTTTTGTTCATTGTCCACCCAATATCTCAAAGGGATTGTTGCTTCTTGGCTTGAAGCTGAAACATAAAATTAAACATTAGTATATTGTAAAGGACCACAAGATCTACACAAGGAACACCAACCACGCTTTAACTATTATAAATATAATCCCCATTGAACCATTTTACATGACCTGATCACACACTCAACGCAACAAGTTTGTGTCCCTCTCTGATGATACGAATTTTACTTCAACATATCTACTTTATTTTCCTCACACATTGTTACTTGGGCGTTCATAGAAGTCCTTTATTTTGCATATCTATCCTCCCGCTAGAGGCTCTCATACATGTGAAATTTGAGATAAGACTCAATCAAGTTTATCCTGACATGTCACACGTGATTTTTTAAGGGATAAGCAAACATTATCAAGAGTATCAAGAGTGTTGCGTATACGTGTTTGGAACTCTAAACAAAAACTAAACAACAACAAAATTAATTCGGATTTTAGTAAAGTTTATTTTTTAAAAAAAACTAGTTTGAACTTTTTGCAAATTACTTCTAAATTGATTGAGTTACAAAACAATCTAGAATTTGGTTTTGAATGCCAAAATCAGTTTCAAAACCAATTTTTTCCTAAATTTAAACATTTTACAGATTTTTTAATTAGAAAATATCATTGCCTTAATTTAACAATACTCAAAAATTTAGGTTAAGCAACCCTAATAAAGAGACTTAAATATGTTTTATTCTAGTACTTTAATATTTTTTAATTTTCATTTTTTTAAATTTTTTTATCATTTCTAGTCTTATAAGTTTGTACTTTTTAATTATAATTACTTTAAGATTTTAATTTTTTATTTGTAATTTTCATAAGTTCACGTCTAGATAGACAAAAATAAAAAATATATATAATTTTATAAGAATTAAAAATAATAAAATATCTTATAAGGATTAAAATTAAAAAAAAAACAATTTCCAAGGACTAAAATTAGAAAAAGAGGAACCAAAAATAAAAAAATCCTAACTTACAAGGGAAAAAAATATTTTAGCCTATTGTTAGAAGTAGAACTTAACCAAATTGGCCGGATCGAATTGGCAATACCAGTCAATTCCGTATCATAAAAATCAATCTTGCAAAGAACCGGTTAAATCAGACAAAGTGAGCAAGAGCTAATTCTTTAGCAAAATTTTCTTAATTAGAAAATATTAATTTTATGATGATCAATAGTACGTCAATTATATTTATTTAGTTTCTAAGTGTAGTTGCTAATGAATATTATCACGTGTTAACAAAAATGTTAAAATATATTTGATTTAGTTTCATATTTTACTTTGAATATTGCAAATGATAAGCTATTAGTTAAAACGTTGATGATTGAGTAATAAATTTTTAATCACTACTAACTACAAGAAATATATCTTATGTCACTTTCTACATCGATTGTTAAAAAATTGAAGTAGAAAGTAGTGTGATGACAGTTTAGCAATTGAATTCAACTTTATACCACCAATTTATCTAAAATCTATGTTGGCAGCATATTTTAACATCCATTCAAAATAAAATTGATGTTAAAAAGGTATTTTAACGTTGATTATAATAAGAATTGATCTTAAATTGTTTTCTATACTTACTAATTTGAGAAGTCCATTTTGCTCTTGCCTGGTCTCTACTCCTCAAACCCTTAAAATCTCTTTTCTTCCTTGACCTTATTACCACCACAACCTTAAACCACCATCATGACCTCGTGCCAAACCCCAACCACATGGCAAGAGCTACACCATCCCCATTCTCTTCTCCTTCAAAATACCTAGAACACCAAGACAGGACCTCACCACCGCCACCTTCAAACCGCCACTGTCATGCCACCATTACTTCATGTCTTCTCATCCCCATACATCTTTCATTCTCTTTTCCCTTTTGTGCCACCAAGTGTTGTATTCTAATTCTCGAATAAAGCACAACAAAACTCTTCACTTCGTTGAAATCAGATTTGCGCACATCTGAGCTTTGTGGGAGTCAAAATCAACCTTGGGTGGAGCTGTGTCTGTGCTTGCCATCCCAATCCGCTAACAATCACCATACACCAATCATATCAGTATTCATTAATTTTGACAACATAAGAAATCATCATATAAAAAATTTATCATTCACATGTTCATCGCACTTATGAACATATTTATAGTTCAACGAACATAACAAAACATTCTAATATCATGAATTCTTATAATCACCTACCCAAAATCAATGTGAATTTCATAAATTAATTTTAATTATAAAGCAACATCATTCTATTCATTATACTATTTATCTAATTGATATTGTGGTCCTTATCTAGTTTCTTAAGTTCTTATATGGTACCTCCTTCATTTCCTATTACACACCTTTATGACCTTTGTATGTTGAAAATATGATATCTAGAGTTATACCAGCTCAATTAAGTTGATTCTTATCTCATTATAAAGTTAAGAATGTTTTATACAATTTTTATATTTACTCCAAGAGCTAGTTCGTAAGTATATTATGCCTAAAATTATGAACAAGGTTGAACTTTTACCAAATTTTGACAACTTGACATTTGCCATTAATTTGATCACATCTGGAGTTGTAGACAATATTGTTGAGTGAGACAAAAGGGATTAGTTAGATAATATCTAAAGTTATGACTTTCATGAAAAACACTTTTCTAAATTCAGACTCTACAACTGAATTTTAGCCATTGAAATCGATTAAAACAGAGGTCAGATCAAGGAAGCAGCCCCTGGGTTTGAATTAACAAACTACAAATCTATATGTAATCGATACCATAAACCCAGGATCAACAAAACAACTACTGTGACTAGAATTAATTGGTTACAAAACCTTGTAATCGGTTACTTTAGTCTCTTGGAATGATAAATTTGTCCCAAATACATCTGTTTTATTTTTTTATTTCGAGAAGAGATGTAGTCACTGTACAAGAAAATCAAGCTGAAAGAATGGAGTTTGTGTTGTCCACAATAGTAGAACAAACAATTAATTTTACAGTGGACCCGATAATGTCTTCGTGAGTGTTGTAAGAAGGACTTTAGACTAACTCACTATTTTAAAGGTCATTTTCATGGTTTTTCTTTTCTTTTTTGGATACTCTGGCTCACAACTATTACCTCACCACATCAACATTATTGCATCCTTGGATTATACCTTAAGCTTTACTAGACACTTAAAATTGACCTCCTATGCTAAATCTAGGGCCACTAGTGTACTAAGACACCTAAACCTCATTCTTACTCTTGACCACTCATAAGGGTTTCTCGTTACTATAACAGTAGATGAGAACATGTATAACCTTTCCTTTCCTCTGAATCGTCCAACTTGGACTTATATCACATCTCTTTATGATGCATAACATCTTGCTAACCTTTCTTGGTAGCTTACATTTACTTTTTATGGGTATAATCCTTTTACCTGTAAGGGCAGTATCCAACTACACATGTCCTCATCTAATGTATAGATTTGCTTTAGGTCACCCACATAGCAACTAGGCTCATGACTCTTCACATGTGGCTCTTTTGCTATGACCTATAGTTAACCCACCAGTCCCACTGGGCGGACTGTCACCTTCGTTAGGAAAAGGAAGAGTCTCTCTTCTATTTTGCTCTCTATGAAGCACCCATCCTTCATTGTAGAGAGGTTACTTTCCCCTATGGTAATCAGGGTGGTAGTTCCACCACTCACCTCTAGGAGGCCTCTTAGCCCTCTTTCAACTCCTTGGAGTTGTCTCATTTCCTTTATTCCCTTTTTCCGCTTTTTGTAACCACATTTCATTTCCTCCTGTTAAAACCTTTTCATGAAAATCCTTTTTCACAAACCTTTTGAAAACTCATCATACCTTGGTGACCTAGGGGATCCTTAGCCATTTTTCACACCGTGGTATGCCGAGCATGCAGCTCTTAAACATGACTGATACTAGGTAAGGTTCCACCCTATGTCACTACGGGGATATCCTTTCAATACAAATCTTTCTTGAAACCCTAACTTTTTTTCTGAAAAACCTTTACTGAAACCCTTTAAGGAAACTCTCCACCTTTTTATAAGAGATATAGGTATAATTTTAAGTATCTTTTATTTTACAGGGTTCATCGTAACATACAATTCCAAGCATATGCAACAATCACATGATAGAAAATACATATGATGATTAACATCACAAAGTACCAAGCAAATAAAAAATATCCAAAGGAAACAAGGAGGAAAGACAATCAGCATAATTAGGTTTAGGTAGACTAATACCTACCTTAGCTAGCCTCTGTACTTTCTCAAGTTCACTCTCAGGAAGGTAACTGGCTTAGCCACAAGCCTTGCTATAGCTAGTCCTCTAAAATAAATTTTGGTTACTCGCCTTAGTTTATTTATAATAGCCTCTAGCTTAGCCATGGATTTTGTTGAATACAAACCTAAAGAGAACCTATGAATGTGTCGCTTGGTAGGGCTGCTACTGGCTTAGCTAGCTAGTTATAACTCTGAAGGTTTGCTCTCGGTGGGCTAGCTCAATCTCTAGCTTATCGAGCTGGTGCGATTCTACACTTTGCGAAATTCACAAATTAATCTAAGCTCCCAATGACTACCCAAGCATCCAAACTAACAAAAATTACATCAATAATGATCCCAATTTGGAAGTAACCGCCCTTCATGGAGAGAAGCCTCTCCTATACTTCTTCACGAAGCTATGATAAAAGGAACCTAAACTTGGGCGCCCTCGTTGTCAAACCCATCATCATTCATTGTTTTCCTCTTTGTGCTTTCTGGAATAAACGAAAATGTATGAACTTTTTCTAAATGCGATACGACAGCGAAACTATGAAAAGTCAAAGATCGAGTGTTTATTTGTCTATCTATGTGGCTATTTGATGGTGGATCTGTGGGTTGTGGTGTGATGATTTTTATTTCTTGGATGCCATTTTTGCTTTCTATAGATTATATTACTTTCCCCCATGAGTTTCTATTGATTAAGAATTGCTTTGTGTTATTCATGTTCAACAAAATGAAATCGCACAAAGGAGATGGGACATTTTGGGGAAAATCATAAAAATATCGTGCTCATTAGTGAAAAGAAGGAGTTTTTTTGGGTGAAAAAATAAAGAGTTTATGTAATTAGTGAGAATCTCGGTATCTTTTTAACTTAATAGGATTTTTATTATTTTTTAAAAGATTAATGTCGACATATCTTCATTCAAATTTATATTATTCTATTTAATAGTGTATAACAAATTTATTTAATTTGATCACGTTTATAGATAACTTATTGTCTTAAAATATTAATTTACATTAATTATTGAAATATATTCCAACAATAAAAAAGGCTATACATGCATGCAGAATCAATACACAGGTAATGAATTCAAAAATTTAGTAGATGTGAATTAATAGGATGGAATTAATGTGTTTAAGATATGTTTGAGTGTGAAGCTAGCAGTCTTCTTTCTTATGGGAATAAAAGAAAAATTCTTTATTAAAAACACAAATATACATTCAAACTTATATCTTTTTTATGATTTTTAAAATCTGATTAGCTCTTGACGGATCTGGTTTTAGTAAATGTATTTTGATTTTTGATTGAACAACTATTTAATATTCTTTAATTACCTCATTAGCTCTTGACGGATCTGTTGGAAAAGAGATATAATTGTAGCTAGTACAAGAAAATCAAGATCAAAGCATGGAGACTGTGTTGAGCCAGTAACTAATTCTGTGTTGGATATGCTTGAAAAGCAAGTGGATTACATCCGTTACAGGCGAAACTTTAATGGCAGCCCTTGAATATTCCACTGTGAAAATTATTGGAGTGCATATGGACCAGGTTGGCTGGATAAGAGAACTTTAATCAAAGCAATTGCTGACCAGGTGGAGTGGGCCAGGTTTAAACTATCATTTTTTTCTTTAAAAAAGTTATGTAGACCTATATGCAAGTTTCCTTCACTATCAAAAGTTTAGATCAACTTATATGAGATTATATTCACTGGTTTCAAATTCAAATTTTAAATATATAATTATATTAAATATTTGAATAAAATTTTTTATGATACTTGATTAGAGTATAATTAATTACCTTTTTAGTAGAAAATACATTTGGCCTAAAAAAACCAACTTTCCTTCTCAGAACCTGGTATGTAAATGCGTTCGATTTAGGACCAGAAAAGGTTATAGAGAAGGACATGACATCCCCAAAAAACACAGTATACAATTTTATTTGTAATTTTTTATAACTAAAAAGAAGAAGAAAAAAACTACTTCTCTGCCTTCTACTGGAGGAGACAACGTACGTGTTTCATAATCTAGATATTTCATCACCAATTAATAATGCAATGAGGACATGCAAGATAATAATTGAGACATGCAGAGATGGATCATTCATTTATAAAGTTAAAGTGAAAGCATCTTTACACCGTAAAAGAAAAAGCGAGGACCACTTCTGTTCCCCATTATATCAACCTACTTCCCCACTTATTTCGTTTATGTCCTTAGCATGAATATATATAGATTGTTGGGGAAATCGAAGGGAGTAAAGTTGAAGTAAACACCCGGGACGGAAGTCATTAGAATCAGATACTCATTAGGCCTTAAGTTTTCACTTTGAATCACCAGTTACATGCAAGGAACTTCACAACATATTTTAATTCAAAGGTTAAGACTCAGATTCATGAATCTTCTTCTCATGATCTTCAACTTTTTTATTTTTATCTGAGGTAAGACTCCACCTAACCCGATAATCACCACAATTAATAATGCCAGGAAGATAAGATGACAATTGAGATAAGGGAGAATGAACCTTTGCTTATAAAGAGCTAGTTTGAATAAATTTTTTCATAAAGATTTTTAAGATAATAAAATAAGAAAAATAAAAAAATATTTTAAAGTTAAAATTAGCTTTTACATAATTTAAAAAATCATGTTTTAAATAAGTTAATATGAATTTTTACAAATTAATTTTATATTATGAAAAAAATTATTCAAACATGTGTAAAGATAAACTTAAGATATATTTTTACATTCCAAACACTCAAACAGGAAGGATCATTTCTGATTTCTTTCGTCATGCTCTCAGTATTCTCATGCTTTTTTACTTGATCTTGGTTTTCTTCGGACTAGTAGTACCCATCCATATCCTTAAATCATGTTTAGCTTGCCAACATATTTCAGCTTTCTTCCTAAATCTGCTCTTTTTTTCTCACATTCAGTTTATTGCTTACGATTTGGAATAGTGTCAAGTAAAGACAAATCACAACTCACGGTCATCCAATCCCAAGAATAGAGGTTTGTTCCTTTCTTTATAGCTTATTATATTGGCTACTTCTTTTGTTCATTTATTTAAGATTTGAAGAAATTTCACTCATAAAGATGGATATATAAAGTTCTCGTTTAGATTTTTCAACTCTCATGGCTAATTTTACCAAAAAATAATATATTATAATTTAAGCCTCGATTTAATTTGTAGCTCTTTAACAAAATTTTGACAAAATTAATTCATTTCATTCAAATGTCCAATAATAAGCTTTAAGAGGCAGCAGCTTCAAAACGAGGGGAATATTCAGAAATGAATGCTCATAAATAAATATATTTGCAGGCCAGCTTTTTGTTTCTTAATTATCCATTTGGTCTTCAAATTATATTAAAAGGTTTAATTTGATTTCAAATTTCAGCGGCTTTTATTTATGAACAGTGGAAATTACTATATTTATTATTAGTTTAAAAAATAAAACAAATTTCATTTCTTTTTCTTCTTCACTTTTGGTTCTGTGCTTGGTTTCATCCTCGGAAGGATTTCCCAAAGCAAAGTGGTGGTGCCACGCCACAGTGGTCAACTTTTGAGTGCGTGTGGTTTGGTTGGGTTAAGCCAAAGTGAGGAGTGAAGAAGAAGAAACAATGAGAATCCTTTTATTTTTTTATATAATAATAAATATAGTGACGGAAAAAGAAGAAATGATTAAAGATCGTCACTATTCATAAACAAAATCAGTTGAAATTTGTTATCTTAAGGATGCCAAACTAATTAGAGGGAAAAGAGCAGATTGGTCTATTTTAAAATAATTTGTGACTAAAGTGAATTTTTTAAAAATTTGAAACCAAATTATACCTTTTAAAAAATAATTTAGGAAACAAATTGATAATTAAGTTTTTTTTTAAGGATGCTCCAAACTTTTGAATTAATAGTGATGTATATTTTCATTATTTAACTATATGCTTTATAATATATAGTTTATTAGACCTACAACCGTATTCCAATTTAGGCTTTTTTTTTTTACCTAACAGGGGTAGTTTTTTTTTGAAAAATTTATCAACATGAGTAATTTTTAAATTTATTACGGACTTATGAATAAGTTATATTTTAAAACATAACTTTTAATAAACCACATGCTAATGTGCACAAAATAAATTGAATGCATGGATAAATGCACTGACTTATCCATTTTGAGCGTCCTTTGTCTTACAATTGTTTGTGATCATCAACATATATGTTAATCATTTGGATAAATTATTTTTATTATTTAAATAAATTATTTTTTAGGGTCCTGGTCTTACAATTGTACTGCGATCATCAAAATATATTTAAAATTATTGAATTCTATTTAAATAAATTATATTTATCATTTAAAAATATTATTGAAAATGAAAGTTTTTAAACCATGGAGTCCTTCTCGTTGTTCATTGATTATTAAATGAACTTGTGAATTTTGATTGATGAAATGTATTTCCTTAATTAGTTATAGACTGATATGGTTTTTATTTATGTGGGGAAGAGATGTAATTATAGTATAAGAAAATCAAGCTGAAAGAATGGAGTCTGTGTTGTCCCCGATAGTGGAACGAACGTTTAATTTTGCGGTGGACCCCATTATTCGGCAGTTGGCCTACATCCTCCGTTGCAGGAAAAACGTTGATGAACTCTTGACTAGTTTTAAGAATCTTGAACTTGAAAAAGAGTCCATAGATAGTCGATGTGACCAAGCTGAGAATAATTTACAAAACATTGAAGCCAAAGTCAAAGAATGGTCAAGGAAAGTAGATGAGTTCAAGACAGAAGTAGAGAAGTTTAGGAACGATGAAGGCCACAGAAAGACAGGGTTGTCCAATGTTTTATTTTTATTTCCTTACTTTTGGAATAGGCATAGACTTGGCAGACAAGCTAAGAAGATGGCAGAGATTGTTAAGAATCTAATAGATGAGTCTGCCAAGTTCAATGAAGTTTCCTACACAGACAACTTAACATCTAATGATTTCACTTTGTCTAATCCGGGCTACATGCGATTTGCTTCTAGAGATTCTACGGTGGAAAAAATAATTGCAAAACTTGAAGATTCCTCTGTAAGAATGATTGGGCTGCATGGGGGTGGTGGCATGGGTAAGACCACTTTAATCAAAGCAATTGCTAAGAAAGCTATGGAGAAGAAGCTGTTTAATGTGGTGGCTATATCAGAAATCACAGCCAATCCTGATCCACAAAAAATCCAGGAAGACATTGCTTACGCGTTAGGATTGAGATTGGAAGGGGAAGGTGAGAATGCTAGAGCTCGTCGTCTGATGACGAGGTTAAAGCAAGAGAAGGAGAACACCCTTATAATCTTGGATGACCTTTGGGACAGATTAGACTTGAATAAGATAGGGATTCCACTTGATGGTGATGTTGATGATAATGATTTAAACACAAAGACAAGCAATGCTAAACAAGGTCCCAAAGAGGCGACTAAAGAAAAATCTCTTGGTGATTATAAGGGCTGCAAAATTTTGCTAACTTCAAGGGATAAAAACGTATTAACTGATAAAATGGAAGTTAAGTCAACTTTCTGTGTAGAGGAATTAGATGACGATGATGCTCTGAGGTTGTTTCGGAAGGAGGCTAGAATACAGGGTGAAATGTCCCAGTGGAAACAAGAAATTGTTAAGAAGTACTGTGCAGGGTTACCTATGGCTATAGTTACAGTTGGAAGGGCATTAAGAGACAAGAGCGACTCAGAGTGGGAAAAACTTAAAAACCAAGACCTGGTGGGAATTCAGAATTCTATGGAGATTTCTGTAAAAATGAGTTATGACCGTCTAGAAAATGAGGAGCTCAAGTCCATTTTCTTTCTTTGTGCGCAAATGGGTCATCAACCCCTAATTATGGACTTGGTGAAGTATTGTTTTGGTTTGGGAATACTTGAAGGGGTCTACTCGCTTGGGGAAGCTCGGGGCAGAATATCTACATCAATCCAAAAGTTGAAAAACTCAGGTTTAGTGTTGGATGGAAGTTCTAGTATTCATTTCAATATGCATGATCTTGTTCGAGATGGAGCTTTATCTATAGCACAGAAGGAGCAAAATGTATTTACTTTGAGAAATGGAAAACTTGATAATTGGCCTGAACTCGAGAGGTGTACTTCTATTTCTATATGCAACAGTGATATCATTGATGAGCTTCCAGAAGAAATAAATTGTCCTCAACTTAAATTTTTCCAAATTGACAGCGATGATTCATCTTTAAAAATACCTGACAGTTTTTTTAAAGGAATGAAAAAGCTCAAAGTATTAATGTTGACTGGTATTCAACTATCAAGCTTACCATCTTCAATTGAAAGCCTATCAGACCTCAGATTGCTTTGTTTGGAGAGATGCACCTTAGATCACAACTTATCCATCATAGGGAAGCTGAAAAAATTAAGAATTCTCAGCTTTTCTGGATCTCGAATTGAAAATTTGCCAATTGGGTTAAAGGACTTGGATAAACTACAATTACTAGACATCAGCAATTGTTCAATAGTCACCATGATTCCACCTAATCTTGTATCAAGGTTGACTTTGTTGGAAGAGTTGTATGTAAGAAATTGCTTCATGGAAGTGTCGGAGGAAGGAGAAAGAAACCAAAGTCAAATTTCATTTATTTCTGAACTAAAGCATTTGCATCAATTGCAAGTGGTGGACTTAACCATTCCATGTGCTGAAGTTTTTCCTAAGGAACTGTTCTTTGACAACTTGAGTGATTACAAGATTGAGATTGGGAACTTCAAAACGCTTTCAGCTGGAGATTTCAGAATGCCTAATAAGTATGAAAAGTTCAAATCTTTGGCATTGGAGCTGAAGGATGACACTGACAATATTCACTCTCAGAAAGGAATAAAGTTGTTATTTAAAAGAGTTGAAAATTTGTTGTTGGGAGAGCTAAATGGTGTTCAAGATGCTATTAATGAGTTGAATTTGGATGGATTTCCACATCTGAAACACTTATCCATCGTAAACAACCCTAGCATCAAATATATCATCAACTCAAAGGATTTGTTTTATCCTCAGGATGTTTTTCCCAAGTTGGAATCTCTATGCCTCTACGAACTAAGAAAGATAGAGATGATATACTTTAGTTCAGGTACAGAGATGATACGCTCTAGTCCATTTACAGATTGCTCATTCACCAAATTGAAAACCATCAAGGTCGAGAAGTGTGAGCAATTGAAGAATCTTTTCTCCTTTTGCATGGTTAAATTGCTTGCCAGTCTTGAAACAATTGGTGTTTCCAATTGTGGTTCTTTAGAGGAGATCATTAAAATACCTGACAATTCTGATAAGATTGATTTTCTTAAGTTGAAGTCTTTGTCACTTGAATCATTATCATCATTCACTAGTTTTTACACCACAATAGAGGGGTCTTCTACAAACAGGGATCAAATGCAAACTACTGTTATGGCTCATCCTCTTTTTGGTGAACTGGTATGACAATGCTTAATTTTCCTTTAAAATTTTTAATTATTCTGTGACTAATTATTTTTCAGTTGTAAATATGTTAATTGTGTATGTGCTTACAGGTTGAAATACCAAACTTAGAGAACTTGAATTTAATCTCAATGAACAAGATCCAGAAGATATGGAGCGACCAGCCCCCGTCAAACTTCTGCTTTCAAAACTTAATAAAATTAGTTGTGAAAGATTGTCATAATTTGATATATTTGTGTTCATTGTCCATGGCCAGCAGCTTGAGGAAACTGAAAGGCCTTTTTGTAAGCAATTGTAAAATGGAGAAGATTTTCAGCACAGAAGGAAATAGTGCAGACAAGGTGTGTATAGGTGTAAATAAGTAAATTTTTATAGTTGACTGAATGTTATGCTTTTCTGTTTAGTTTCGTTGTTTGTTTTCATCAAAGTGCAGGTCTGCGTCTTTCCTAAGTTGGAGGAAATCCAACTCGACCAAATGGATAAGTTAACTGACATATGGCAAGCTGAAGTGAGTGTTGATTCCTTTTCTAGTCTCACTTCTGTGTACATTTATAGTTGCAATAAACTAGACAAAATTTTTCCGAGTCACATGGAAGGATGGTTTGCAAGTTTGAACAGCTTGAAGGTTCATTCTTGTCAGTCAGTTAAAGTGATTTTTGAAATCAAAGATTCTCAGCAAGTAGATGCATCTGGTGGGATAGACACAAATTTGCAAGTTGTTGATGTAAGGGGACTCCCAAAGTTGGAGCAGGTGTGGAGCAGGGATCCAGGAGGAATTCTTAACTTCAAAAAACTTCAGAGTATACAAGTGTCCTCTTGTGAAAGACTGAGGAATGTATTTCCAGCTTCTGTGGCCAAAGATGTTCCAAAGCTTGAATACATGTCGGTAGGAAGTTGTGATGGAATTGTGGAAATTGTTGCCTGTGAAGATGGATCCGAAACAAACACTGAACAATTAGTGTTTCCTGAACTAACCTACATGGATTTAGGTTACCTATCAAGCATCCAACATTTCTACAGGCGGAGACATACTATAGAGTGTCCAAAATTGAAGAAGTTGGTAGTAAAGGAATGTAACAAGAAGCTAAAAACATTCCAAACAGGAGAAAGCAACAATGAAGAAGATGAAGCAGTTTTTTCAGCTGAAAAGGTAAGTCTTATTGTGAGACATAAATGCAGAGTGATATTGTAAGATGTGTGGCATACTTAAAAAAGATATAGCCCTCCTAAATATAATATGGATTATTAATTTAATGTCTGTCGTTCCCTAATCCCTCTTTTATTTAGAATTTAGAATTGAAGGGAATGTTTGATTAATTATTATAATTTAAGAGCATTTTTTAGTCTTGATGGGACCCCAGAGTAACCAATGTGCAGGCAAGGGGCGCTCCATCAGGGATAAGCTTACAATAATAATATATATAAAGTACCTTCCTTCTTCATAGTCTACTATTTTCTTTTCTTTTATTTCTCTGTAGATATTCCCCAACTTGGAGTGTTTGCATATCGACTTTGACGAAGCACAGAAGTGGTTATTGGGCAACACTGTGAAGCATCGAACGCACCGTTTAAAAGAGCTTTGGTTGAGGAATGTTAATGATGGTGAACGTCTCTGTCAGATTCTGTACAGAATGCCAAATCTAGAAAAGTTATACTTGTGGGACGCTGAACATTTGCTTAAAGAGTCGTCCGAGTCACGTTTGGGAACCGTATTACAGCTGAAAGAATTGGTTTTGTGGGAGTCAGAGATAAAGGATATAGGATTTGAACGAGAACCAGTTCTACAGAGGCTAGAGCTTTTGAGCTTATTTGGGTGCGACAAATTGAGGAATTTGGCTCCTCCCTCGGTATCATTGGCTTACTTGACAAATTTGAAAGTAGAGTATTGTGGTAGATTAAGGAATTTAATGGCATCCTCAACGGCAAAAAGCTTGGTTCAACTTAAGTCCATGAAGATAAGGCAATGTGATGAATTAGAGGAAATAGTAAGCAATGAGGGAAATGAAGAAGAAGAGCAAATAGTGTTTGGCAAATTGATTACTGTAGAACTTGAGGGGCTAAGAAAGCTGAAAAGTTTTTGCAGGTACAAGAACTGTGAATTCAAATTCCCGTCATTGAAAGTATTAACAGTGAAAGAATGCCGAATGATGGAAACATTCACGGAGGGTGGCGCAAGAGCACCAAAGTTACAAAACATAGTTACTGATGACAATGAAGAAGGAAAAGAGGAAGCCAAATGGCAGTGGGAAGGAGACTTGAATGCCGTACTTATTCATTTATTTATGATTTAACTTTATTAGTCCGTTTGCAAATAGATACCGTGAATTTTAATTTTGTTTCATTTTTTTTGTTAAATTAAATTATTTTCTATTGATCTTTAACCTTTATTATTTTTGCAAATAAGTATCTTACACGTAAATTTCCTTCTAATTGTTCTTTAAAACTTATCCGCAAATAAGTATCTTAAACCTTAATTTCATTCAAATCGATCATTAAAACTTATCCATTTTATAAACAGTTCTTTCTATCATTTTATAAACTTAGTTATGGTTTCTTCTTCGTTAGTAGTTTAACTCAATTTAAGATAAAGGATTATTCAAAAAATATATAGATAAATTTAACTGATTAGACTTAAATTTATTTTTAATTCTTACAATTTATAATTTTTTATTTTTTATTCTTGTAAAAATGAGTATGACTTACCTAAGTTTTTGGCTCTTGTAAATTAGTGTTTTTTTTTTCATTTTGATCCTAATAAATTTATTTTTCTAATTTTAGTGTATGTAAGTTTGTGTTTTTTAATTTGGTCGATATTTTACTTATTTTTAATCTATTAGTGAGAAAATCTTATTCGTAAGTTTTTAGTCTTGAAAAACTATAAAAAAATCAATTTTTAATCATTTTCATTATTATTATTATCATTATAAACAATTTTATATTTATATTGTATTAAACTTTTATTTTGATAACATTATTACTTACGACTAATTTGATAACACTTTTATACATTAACCGTCTTTTATTAATTAATCGTCTTTTTATAATATAGAACTATCCGTTTCAATTTTATATCCTCATTCTGGTATTGGAAAACTTGTAGAATATGACTTGAATTTGAAAGTTTTTCTTGTTATAATGTAATCGCGAGCTGTGAAACTGACATATTAGCCTTTTGTATATAATGTCATATTTTGCATGCACAGGTCTTGGAGTCTGCAAGTACTGTATCATCTCTTAGCCTCAGAGACAGCCCACCACTACAAGTGATATGGCGTGGCTCACGGCCGATCACAAAGTGGTGCTTCAGTAAGTTGAAGTATTTGACTGTGGACGGATGCCAATTTTTAACAGATGTTGTCATACCCTTCTATTTACTTCCTTTCTTAACTCATTTGCAACAATTACAAGTCTCCCACTGTGGTTCTGTGAAAAGCATATTTGATATAACACAAGAAAGAGAAATCACAACTATGGGATTGGGAGCAGCAGCCTTCCCTAGACCTCTCCCTTTTTCCCTCAAGAAATTGACTTTAGAGAGGCTGCCAAAACTGGAGAATGTCTGGAATGAAGATCCTCATGGAATTCTAACCATGCAACTTCTACAACATGTTATTGTTGAGAAATGTAAATGCCTTACAAGTGTGTTTCCGGCATCAGTAGCCAAAGATCTTGTGAAACTTGAAGATCTATTTGTGCAAGACTGTGAGGAATTGATGGAAATTGTTGCAGAGGATAATGCAGATCCAAGAGGAGCAAATCTAGAGCTTACGTTCCCGTGTCCCTGTGTGAGGTCATTGAAACTACAAGATTTGCCCAAGTTCAAGTATTTTTACTACTGCTCAATGCAGTGTGACATTTTCCAGACACCTACCGAGGATGAAAAGGTACTATTGTCTTACTACTTTGTCCTTACTGCATAATCTCATGCAAATTAAATATAATTGCACTACTTCATTTTTATTGTTCAACATGAATGATATGAACATGCTCTTAAAATTAAAATGTGAGAATTTCACGTACATGCTATATATATATATATATATATATATATATGCGGTGTTCTATCTTCTATACCTATTAACTCCCATTTTTATAAGTAAAAGAATACACTTAAGGGTACATGTTGCTTTCATGATACAACAATGACATTTTAGGTTTGAGTTTTATTCTTATTAATACAGACAATTACATAGAATCTTACACACGCCATTTTACTTTATCAAATATCATGTATGGATGGTTCTCAAATCTTTATAAACAACCTTTATAACTGCTCTAACCTGTTTTTGCTTGGTTATCGGTTTCTCTTGATAGCCGACATCCAACTTACAGTGCCTGTTACTCGGTGAAAAAGGACTGGAGATGATCAAGCGTGGAGAATTTCAGACAAACTTCTTACACAAGTTACAAGTTCTTACTCTGTGCTTTCATATTGGGTCGAATGTATTTCCATATGAAATTCTACAACTGGCGCCCAATATAGAGAAGCTTGTGGTGTGTGATGGTTCCTTCAAGGAGATTTTCTGCTTTGATAGTCTTAATGTGGATGAGGCTGGACTCCTATTACAGCTCAAAGTCTTATGCTTGGAGTCCCTTCCAGAGCTTGTTTCCATTGGGTTAGAGAACTCTTGGATTCAGCCCTTACTGGGAAATCTAGAAACCTTGGAAGTAATACGTTGTTCTAGTTTAAAAGACTTGGTACCATCTACAGTGTCTTTCTCCAATCTGACATATTTGGAAGTAGAAAGATGCAATAGCATGCTATATTTGTTCACATCCTCAACAGCAAGAAGTTTGGGTCAACTCAAAAGAATGGAGATAAAAATGTGTGATTCAATTGAAGAGATAGTAGTCTCTAAGGAGGGGGATGAATCACATGAGGATGAAATAATATTTCCGCAGCTCAATTGTTTGAAACTTGAAGAATTACGAAAGCTGAGAAGCTTCTATAAAGGAAGTTTATTAAGTTTCCCATCATTGGAGGAATTGTCAGTAATCTCTTGCGAGTGGATGGAAACATTATGTCCAGGTACCCTAAAAGCAGACAAGTTGGTTCAAGTTCAACTTAACAGATACTCAGATGCTATCAAATTGGAAAATGACCTGAACTCTACCATGCGGGAGGCATTTGGGAAAAAGGTATGTTTTCAATTATTTTCATTAAATATGATTGATATTGGTGTATATATATGTTGTTGTTATAATATATGCACCGTCTCAGCATACTTTTCGCTTAAAAAATATACACCGTTAGGTTAATTAGATTCATCTTCAAATTAACTTTGGCCTCATCCAATTTATCTTGGATTCTCAGTTTCGTCCAATTTTTCGGAAAACCAAAAAACTCACAGAAACAACATTTATGTGCCAATCTAATTTGGCTCATTAATTTTTTACGTTAAACTCATAATATTTAAATAATTTAATTTATTTTCCATGTACTTTATCAATGCTACTTAACTTGCATATATTAATAATATTGATATAAATTGAATCCAAACTCTTTCAAGTCACTGTAAAAATGATTTGAAAATCATTTAATTTTTATTTTATTAGTAAACCATTTAATTTTATTTATATTAATCCTATTAAATAAAAGAAACTATCAATCTTTTGTAATCCACTCTTATATATATATTCAAAATATTTATCTTTTAGCAATTTTAACTATATAAAAAATATCGTCTAGGATTAAGATACTAATTATATTTAAAATCTAGATTAGGGTAGTTAAAATGTTAGTTGTTCATTTTTTTAACCTTTTGTTATTTCTTCATTTATACATAAAAATAAATTAAATAGATATTAAAAAAATTAGAGTGACTTGAAGAAGTTTAGATTCATTATATGTTATTATTATTATTATTATTATTATTAATTTCTAATACAAATAAAAGTTAAGTAGTATAAGTAAGGCATATAAAAAATAAGTTATTTAAATATTAGTGAGTTTCACTTACTAAAAAAGTAAGAGATTCTTTTTTTAGTATTATGTAGGAGATTAATATAAGTCAAATAATCTTGTTTGTCAATTTAATTGTATGACGTGATTGCAAGATCAATCTGATGATATATATTGTGTTGGAGAGAAAAGTATGTTTGAGAGGATCCGAATCCAATATTTTGACGGAGATTAAATGTGTTGTATTTATTAGTAATCATTGCATATATGAATTTTTTATAAGAAGGATCATTGAATTTGTGCGTTTTTCTTATAAATAACTCCCAAATTGAGACCAATAAATATGTTAAATTGTTTTTTTAATTTTTCTAAATAAGGTAAAAAAAAAATACTCCACTGTCTAGCTTTGATCATGCGCATGTTTTGTCGAATGATTAATTTTGAATTTTGAAAAATAATCTACTCTTTCTTTCTGATACAAATATCTAGAACCTTTTTTTATGAGTACAACAAAGGTATATAAAAAATATTCTGAAAAATACTTTCATTGTGTGTATTTCATGATAAATTTAGAATGAATATCCTAGCTAGAATCAACTAGTTGAAAACTGTTATCTCAGGCGCATTGATCCAGAAATCAACAAACACGTCTTTAATTTTATACTAATTATAACATTAATCATTGCATCGATCACTTAAATAATTTTACATTAACTATTCTTATTTTTTTATTGTTATTGTTATTATTATTATTATTATTATTATTATTATTATTATTATTATTATTATAACAAGCCTTTTAAAAAAATAATAACAATATACAAGATTAGTTTTATTTTATACTATACTCTTTTTATAATGGTTTTATACTATAATTTTAAACTAATCAACTTTAAAACATATATACATATGAAAAGTTGCAAGCGGATGGGGATGGGGCTAGGGCCTGCCCACCTCTAGATCCGCAGTGGAAAATAGCCTAACTTTAGGTGTTATGTGATAAAAAAAAACATTAAATTAAATTTAAGTGAAGATAAAATTTACATCCTTGTCGTTTTAATTTAGTCTCATTCAAAAGTGAAGCATTCTCATGGCATGGACAAGCCTAAATCTTAATGATTGACATACAAAGCAAATCAATGTTACGGTCTGGTGGAATTATTCTACAATGCAATGTATCATTGGACTGCATTTACGTTTGTTTTAATCAATACTAGAACTCAGATTCTCTTAACCTGCCAAATTATAATTTTTTTACTGAATTACTATTTTTAAAATAATTACTCTTTAAAAATTGAGAGCACATTAGTTATTTCGTGAGATTGGGGATGCATTTCTTCGTACAGAATAATAGTACTCTTTTATTTATTCTTTTACGTTTGCAGTTATGGCAGTCTGCACACTACAAGAGATATATTGACCTCAAAGATAGCTCACTACAAGAGATATGGCTTAGGCTTCACTCACTGCATATCCCCCCACACTTCTGCTTCAGATACTTATACACCTTGACTGTGGACGGCTGCCATTTTTTATCAGATGCGGTGTTACCCTTCTCTTTACTTCCTTTATTACCTAAATTGGAAACACTGAAAGTTCGAAACTGTGATTTTGTGAAAATCATATTTGATGTGACAACTATGGCAGCACTCCCTTTTGCCCTGAAGAATTTGATTTTAGAGCGGCTGCCAAATCTGGAGAATGTTTGGAATTCAAATGTTGAGCTTACGTTCCCCCAAGTCAAGTCATTGGCACTGTGTGATCTGCCAAAGTTAAAGTATGACATGTTGAAGCCATTTACACATCTACAACCACATGCTCTAAATCAACTCTGTATTCATAAGGTATCATTACTACTTCTATATATATGAACAAATTGCCATCCTGTTAAAATTAAAAAGTTGTGAACCTTTCCCTTATACAGTTATATATGCTATGTTGAGTCTTCTATCCATCTTCTACGCATATTAGATTCCATTTCTTTTATGATTTATCCACATAAGTCAGATAATACAGCTACTATTCAATATTGATCTTGATGAATTTATAATGGAACATGTTGCAATATTCATGATGTGAAACAGCATTTGAGGTATGATCCTTATTCTCATTATTTTCTTGGCAAAATTTTACTTTTGGTCTCTTACTTTAGCTTCAATTTTGTATTTAGTCTCCCGGTAATTTAATTCACAAATTGGATCCCCTGTTTTATAAAATCCTGTAATGTTGGTCTCGGACGCCTCAATTAGACATTGACTGTTAAGCAGGGACGTTGACGGCCACGTGTCAACGTCTGATAGGCACCTGAAACAGTTTGCGATTTTTAACCTTCAGTGATATTTTTTTCTATTATGAAAGAAACCCTAAAAGCAAATCCCTAACCCTAAAGGCTCTGCAGCTTCATCATACTCATTAAGTTCTGGCTCTCTAACTTCGTGGAAGACGCTGCAGCTACTCTCCGACGCTGCCGCCGCGTCCACTGCCATTGGCACGAAATCGTAGACGCCGGAGTCCTCCTCCTCCACCGACACGCTTCCGTCGTTCGCCTCCAATGACACCTTGCGAAACGCACCATTTCTCCACTCGGAAACGCCTCTCCCGGGGAAAGTGCACAACAATCAAGGAAGGAAGTAACATTACCCAAATCGAATTTGTTGCAATCAGGGAAGGAAGTAACGTTACCATTACCTTCTTCTCTCGCTTCTTTCTCTTGGCAGTCCTCTGATTGTTGTTTTCAAATGCGAGATCTGAAATGCAACCTAGCCTCGAGCTCGAGCACGGGTTCGAATCGGTCTCTTACAGTTCGTTCTTCACTCTGTCCAAAGTCGAGTTTGGCTTTAATGGCCGCCTTGAGAGTCTCCCACTCACTCTCCTTCTTGAGCTGGTCTGCGAGCACCACAAACTCTAAAGCAAAAGGGTGCGCACGAGTTTAACGGCAACAGGAGCGGTGGCGGCAACGACGGCCAGGTTGTTGGGAGTTGTGACGCCTTGGTTTTCAAATATTGGTTTTGAACTTCAATTTTTTAGTGATAGTGAACATTGGTTTTCAAATACTAGTTCTGGAACTTCAATTTTTTAGTGATAGTGAACATTGGTTTTCAAATATTGGTTCTGGAACACTTTAATTTTTTAGTGATAGTGAACATTGGTTTTCAAATTTTGATGCTATTTTCTAATTCGATGTTGATATCCGTTGGTTGGCTTGACGGCAAAAGTCAAGTTGAGGTGGGGAAGAAGCAAACCAGTAGGGAAAGAGGACAAGCTTTAGGGTTAGGGATTGGCTTGAACGTAAAAAAATTTTACCAGATGGGTAAAAAAATCCGACAGTTTCAAGTGCCTATCAGACATGGACACGTGACAGTCAACTTCACTACCTAACGGTCAACGTCCAATTGTGACATCGGGAACTAACATTGTACTTTTTTACAAAATAAAGGATCCAATTCGTGAATTAAATTACCGGGAAACCAAATGCGAAATTGGAACTAAAATAGGAAACCAAAAGTGCAATTTAACCTATTTTCTTCTACAACCTTCCTAATAATCTCATTTATCACTTTTCTCGTCTTAAAATATTAAACTCGAAATAAATTTGTTTGGACACATATTGACATAGGGTATCAATATCCTTTCCCCACCTTATTCTTTTTACGGTATCCTTTTCCAGCTTGTAAATAGGTAGCCTAGTTCACCTTTTTTTCTTTTTTGGTTTTTAAGTAAACTGGTTTCTTTTTAATTGACTTGTTTGCACCTATTTAATTGAATTGGTTAACAGTTATTAATTATCAGACTTAGCATGAAAGTTCATTATTTCAATTATATAAAAAAGAGCTGGATCTATAACTGCCCTAACCTTCTTTTTCTTCTTTGTTGGTTTCCCTTCGTAGCTTACACCCAACATAGAGCACCTGACACTCGGTGAACATGAACTGAACATGATTTTGCGTGGAGAATTCCAGGGAAACCACTTAAACGAGTTAAAAGTTCTTGCTCTGTTCTTTCATATTGAATCCGATGTATTTCTACAACGGGTGCCCAATATAGAGAAGCTTGAGGTGTGTGATGGTTACTTCAAAGAGATTTTCTGCTTTGATAGTCTTAATGTGGATGAGGATGGATTGGTTTCACAGCTAAAAGTGATATGCTGGGACTCCCTTCCAGAGCTTGTTTCCATTGGGTCAGAGAACTCTGGGATTGTGCCCTTTCTCAGGAATCTAGAAACATTGCAAGTAATCAGCTGTTTCAGTTCAATAAATCTGGTACCATGCAAAGTGTCTTTCTCCAATCTGACATATTTGGAAGTAAACCGTTGCAAGAGTCTGCTATATTTGTTCACATCCTCAACAGCAAGAAGTTTGGGTCAACTCAAAACAATGAAGATAAAAATGTGTTATTCAATTGAAGAGATAGTCTCTAAGGAAGGAGATGAATCACATGAGAATGAGACAATATTTCAGCAGCTCAATTGTTTGAAACTTGAATATTTATTTAAGCTGAGAAGGTTCTACAAAGGGAGTTTAAGTTTCCCGTCCTTGGAGGAATTCACAGTAACGTATTGCGAGAGGATGGAAAGTTTTTGTACAGGTACGGTAAAAACAGACAAGCTGTTACAAGTGAATATTAATCACCGTGTTATCCCCTTGGAAACTGATCTCAACTCTGCCATGCAAAACCGATAGGCATTTCTGGCAAGGGTATGGCTTTTTTATTCAACATTATTATAATTGTTGTTATCATCCACCATTTTAGTAGTATTCACTCTGCCATGCAATGATTTAGTTTTTACCAGTACGTCACATGACAAGATTAATTTAAATTTTGAAAAGAGTTTAATTACCGTGTTTAATTTATAATTAAATTCAGAAATTTTCTATCTTTGGTCGGCTTTTTCATTGTCGTCATTATTATTATTAACTAACATATACTTTTATGAATTGCTTAGGCAATGACTCCAATATTGCAGTTAGAGGAGATTGATTCACCAAAAAGAAAATGGTTAGAGGAGATCAACAAATTAAGTTGCCCAGTGCCTACCGAAATAAATAAATAAAACAAAGTGGCCCAGTTTTATTATATTTGTTTGTGTGTGAATAGAAAACGAATTGTATGTGTAGTCTACCCGGATAGTGGTGAAATACACTGTTCTATTTTATTTATTTTGTAATGTGTGTGATTATAAGTCGTAGACGACCATGAAGAATAAAAATGAAGTGATGAACGTTAAGTATATAACACTAAAACTTGATTGTTTTATGACAAAATAGTAAAATTGTAAATTTGGTTTTCAAGATTATTTTCCGTCTCGGATTTGGTCTTCCGGTAATTTAATTTACGAATTAAGTTCTCATATTTTATAAAATCGTGTTATGTTGGTCCTCTAGGCCACAATTAAACATTGACCGTTACAAAAGAAAGTTGACTGTCACGTGTATGTTCTTATTGGATGATAATTGTCACATGTCATGTTCTGATTGGTCAATGAAAACATTTCATCTTTCATGAAGTTGGTATCCAATCAGAACATGACATACGACTGTCATCATCCAATAAAAACGTGACACGTAATCGTCAGAGTCACTTCCTAATGGTCAACGTCCAATTATGGACTGGGACAACATTGCACGATTTTACAAAATAGGAGAACCCAATTTATAAATTAAATTATTTGGGAACCAAATCCGAAATTGAAGATAAACTGGAGAGATCAAAAATATAATTTTTCCTAAAATAATACATCTTCTATTTGTTTATCATTCATTTTACCTATATTTCAAGCTTCAAAGTCTTCAACATAATTTTTAAAAAACTGTCTTCAACATAAGTTTGATTGTAGTCGGTGTTTACCACTTTACCCATGTCTTATAATTAACATCTAAAGATTGCTAGCTTTACCCAAGGGCAATAATGGAATTTATTATAATTTTGTTGTACTAAATAGTGATAATGATATGGAAAATTTAATAATCAATTTAAATATTTTTTTTATTTAGATGCTATGTTAATATAGTATCTCAAGAAATTATAATACTACTACAAAAAGTCATTTCAAAGATAATTTTTTTAAGTATTTTTCATGGCGGTTTTGAACCATCTTTAAATTTATCATCATGAAAAGTAAACATTCTTCACTATAATTTTTAAATCATATTAGAATACTAATTTATACATCAATTTTCTTGGAATTGTCTATATTATATTATTTATTATTTAAAAACGTTAAAAATATTATGATTCTAAGATGATTTTAAAAAAATATCTTCTAAAACGATTTTTAGAAATCAATATTGTTTATTATTTTTATACAAAATCTCATTAAAATAAAAAAGAAATATGATTATAATATGATTAAGGACTAATATTTATAGCAAATAAATCACAAAGTAAACTATGTAACACAAATTATATATTTATACATCCAATATGTGGGATCCCTAATGCTAGATTCCTTTCTAAAAAAATATTAAGCATCTATCAATTTGTTTTAAATTAAATCCTGAGTAGTTTAACAGTCTAGGTTTCACATATTTCAATCATACAATAGAATACAACTTTACATCTTAAAAGTGATATAATTTTAGCCTTTTCATTTAAAAAAATTAAAGCGCGTCTTTGCGTGTTAAAATATAAAAGTTAAAAATAAATAATTTTTTAAAATAAAACGAAATTAGTAATATTTAAAGGAAAACAAAATATTTAATTCAACCGAACTTTGTAGTAGTTATAGCTAAATTTTTCGGTTTTGAAATTATTGGAGTAAAACCATAATAGTTTTTTATCATTTAATGTATGTGCGTTGAGGTATCATATTGTCTTATTTCGAAAATAAAGAAAAACTAGGAACAAAAAAACTAATTAATATAAGTTTCTTCTAACTAAAAATAAAGTGAAGAAAAACTAGGATATATGCTTTGAGAGTATTTAAATGTGTTAATTTTAATTTATCTATTTTCTATAGTAATTAACTTTTGATCAAAATAATTGATACATTATTTTGATCAAAATTAAAAAATTAATTAAAATTTACAAAATTAATTTTTTACATGATATTGTTAACTGATTTATTAAATTAGAAATATTTAATTAGCAAATTAACGGTTAAGTTTACTAGTAAAGAAATAATAATATAAAAGATAAATTTATGATTTTTATATAACATCTTATTGACTTTGTGCCGCAATGATGACAATGGCACGACCCCATCTCTATTCTCTAGAGAATGCATGTGGACAAATTTTAAGCATAATAATAATAATAATAATAGTAATAATAATAGTAATAATAATAATGAAAATTAAATGTATTTGGTTGAAAAGAAACAGAAAATAAGAAAATAAGTGAGGAGAGAGATAGAAAGATGAAAAAAAATATGTGACAATAGTATAGTAAGTCTCATCATTTTTAAAATTATTTTCATTTTTCCATCCACCGTTCTCCCCCTTATTTCTCACTGTCTCACATACCAAACATGGGTTCAAGTATCCCTCAAAATTTTCTTTAGGTCAGCCCTGCAACCAAATAGACCACTACTATCATCTTTGTGAAAAAATGTAACCTTCAATTGCTAAAAAAATATTCTTAATTTGCATGCTATATACAAAGGAGGGAGATCAATTAGATTACTCAAGGGTATTCATCAATGAGCGACAATCACTTATAATCTCAATAAAATTTGTACTTATCACAGAGGCTTAAGATTTCATGAAGTTTAAGATTTGTCAATCAAACGTGTTGAGAATTCATATGTGAAGCAGAGTTGTGTTAAAATTTGTGCTTATCACAATTTAAGGTTTTGAATTAAGACGTAATGTGATAATTTCAAATTAAGTCTATGAATCTACTCAAGAGTTTAGGACTCCCATGACCTATAAAAACAAATTTATAATTCTATTAATAAAACCTATCATTCATGAATCATGATGCATCAAATTTATCTCTCTTACTCAAGGGTATTCGGATTAGTTCCAGTGCATCGAAACCTGTGGATTCTAAGGTGCTGCAGCTTCTGTTGTTTCGGTGGAAAAATCAAAGAGCTATGCTGACTTCTCTTGAATGAAGTCAAGGCAGTTAATGCCACGACACAACACAACACAAGACAGTGTGAGAGAATCAAAGTGGCAGTTGCTAGTTGTTACCTACGGTTTGTTTAAATATCTAAGCTTCAAACTAATGATAGCCATACAAAAACAAAGTTTTTTTTTTTCTTTTTTCTGGTCGCGGGAATCACCAACCAAGCATAGTTCCAAGTTAAATTTCAACTATTTGAATCAACTCGTATTTTAGCATGTAAAATATACAATAGAAGATAAAGATATTTATTTTTAAGATTATCAGAAATAGATTGAGTTTCCAGCCCTCAACATGTTGGTGCGTGTAGGCGAAACGATCAAAACGGGACAAGTAGGAGTAAATTTTAAATTAACACCAAAAAATGAGTAAATCCTAAGATATTTCACGAAATACAAAATGGTAAACTAATTTAAGACTTTGATTTTTTTTCTATTAAAATCATAAAAAAATTTATGAATTCTATTTTTTTTAATTACGAGTTTGAAGATATAAATATTTTAATTTTTTGTACAAAATTATTAGAAGTTATAAATTATTTATAATTTTAAAGTTATAAATTTTTTATTAAAATTAATTATTAAAAATTTAAATTATTTTTCATTTTTAATTTGTAATTAATGTTTTTAATATTTTTTAACTAATATTAGAAAATAATATTAACTTAAAATTTATTAAATAATATTAAATTATTTTTAAAAAAATAATTAATTTTTATTGTTATCATTAAGTAAATTAATAATTTCTTACATTATTATTAGTTAATTTTATTTGATATATTATATTAATATGAACAATAGAAAATATTTTAGTAATAGAAATAGTCGTTAACATAAAAATAACATAATACATTCATATAAAATGAATAATATAAATTAAACACAAACATAAAATTAAAAATTAAAAAGTAAAAATAATATTAGTCTTTAACTTACTTGTATAGAAACATACTACAATTATGTTCTTCAATTTTACACAATGAATATTTTTTGGGTTTATTTGAAATAGATTTGTTTATCTTATCAAGTATAGATTAGTAGTGAGTCTTCTCAGTTCTCGACGACAACAACAACGCGTACGAGTGATTATCTGTGATTATCATAGAATTAAAGATCTCGATACACATTCAAAACAAACTCGTTATGAAACATCATCTCGTTATTAATATTTTCTTAAACAAATATATGTAGTAAATTTTAGTATTTTTATTTAAAATTAAATCTTTTGCATTTTTTTAATTTACAAAACAAAAAATAATCCTTGGGTAAGAAAATATATAAAATATATTAAATAAAATAACATTAAAAAAATATAGAAAATATTAAATAAAAAACAATATAGTATGGAAAATATTAAATAAAAAAATACACAAAAATATAAAAAATATTAAATAAAATTAAAAATGAAAACTAATTTGAATTCATTTATAATTAATTTTAATAAAAAAAACTTACGACTTTCAAAATCATAAATAATTTAAAATTTTAAATTAATGAATAATTTAGGACTTGTAATAAAAATTAAAAGAAATTAAATTTATGACTTTAAAATCGGAATTAAAAAATTGAAATTGTAAACTTTTTTACAATTTAAGTAAAAAAAAATAAAGTTATATATTCAGAAGTCATAAAATATCCTTACCATTTTCTGGATATCAATTTAAAATTTATCCTCAACTGATAATTTACAAAATTTGTGTTCCTTCTTTTGGTCGTTTTGCGCATGCGCATATATATAAAAACCATATATATAAATATCATGTTTAAATACCCCAAGTTCCTAATATATGCTTTTGTTAATACTAACACGGTGACACCTATTTCATTTTTTTATTATGTTCAACGAAATATTAATTATACAAACTATTTTTTGAAAATAATAGCAAATAAACTTAATTAACATCTTAATTAATATAAAATTAACAACTAATTTCATAAATCAGTTAGCATAAAGTTGTTTCAACTTAATTTGTGATCTAGATAAAAAAAAAAAAAGAGCTTAAAGTTAAAAATAAAAAAATCTTATAGTATTTGAGTATGAAAGGAGTCCTCGTGAAGCATAGAAAATTGAGGAGGCAGGGGAAGGTTAGTCAAAACATTGGAATTTCCACACTTGAACATAGAGGATGACACAACTCAACACCCCCAAAGACAAGGTCACAAAAAACTCATGAAACGATGTGCTTGCCCACTAGCCTCTTTACTTCTCCTAGCAATAGTAATCATAGTTTTAATCTTCACAATATTTCGTGTCAAGGGTCCCATGATCACAATGAACACCATCAAGATCACAAAGTTCCAACTTGTCAACACCACCATGACACCTCAACCCGGTGCCAACATGTCCTTAGTTGCATCGTTTAGGTATGCCAACACCACCACGAGTTTGTACTATCATGGTGTCTTGGTGGAGGAGGCTAGAGGACCACCTGGGAGGGCCAAGGCCAGAAGAACATTGAGGATGAATGTCACAATTGATGTCATCATGGATCGCGTCGTTTCTAGCCCGGATTTTGCAACGGATTTAGGTTCGGGGCTGTTGACTATGAGCAGCTTCTCTAGAGTTTCTGGGCAGGTGAAGATCTTGAACTTGATTAAGAGACATGTTGTTGTGAAAATGAATTGCACCACCACTTTTAATATTTCCACACAGGCTATTAAGGAGCAGAGTTGTAAGCGGAAGGTTAAACTTTAGTGATCATGTGTAATGTGTTAGTTTAGTTTCTTTCCTCCACTCTGTATCATCCATCCAAATTACTATATTAGTTTAGTTTATCTTAGTTTCCTTGAATATACTTGCAAAATTACTGTACCAAAAAATAATGAGTGTTTACTTTCTTCTAAACAAAAGTCAAATTGATCAAAATCCCTCTATTTGGGGGCGATTATATTTTTAAGAGTCGAGATTTCATATTAAAACAAATACAATTTGCGTGTAAAAAGATTATGTTTTAGACTTAGTTTGAAGGTATCCAACTCAACTATTCTCAATGTTGTTTTATTTTTGGGTAAGTCTTGTGTTCCTCATCTTTAGCTAAGGGGATGAAATAGAATGAGAGAATTTATGAATCGGTTGTGGTGTATTATTCGAAGAATAATGCTACGAATTTTCATAAAAGTGGAGTGTTGCCTAATTTGGAACCATGCACAGTGCCTTTCTCCAATTTGACATTTTTGGAAGTAAAAAATTGCAACACTGCTATATTTGTTCACATCCTCAACACCCAAAATTTTGGGTCAACTCAAAAAAAAAAAAAAGGAGATAAGTTGGTGTGATTCAATTGAAGAGATAGTCTCTAAGGAAGGGGATGAATCACATGAGAATGATAAAATATTTCAGCATCTCAATTGTTTGAAACTTAAAGAATTACCAAAGCTCAGAAGGGTATTATGTCACTAATGGATTGTGATAGGATGGAAACTTTCTGGCAAGGGTATGTCTTTTTATTCAACATTATTATAATTGTTGTTGTAATACATCGTGTCAGAAATTTAGTTTTACGAGTATGTTATGTGACAAGATTAATTTAAATTTTGAAAAGAGTTTAATTACCATATTTATAATTAAATTAAAAAATTTTCTATCTTTCGTTGTCTTTGTCATAGTCGTCATTTTATTATTATTAATTAACGTAACTTTTATAAATTGTTTAGGCAATGACTCCAATATTGCAGTTAGAGGAGATTGATTCACCAAAAAAAAAATGGTTAGAGGAGAATGATGACAAAGAGAGTTGACGGAGATGAACAAATCAAGTGGCCCAGTGCCTAGAGGAAAAAAAATTTACCAACTTGGCTTTGACCAATTTGCACGCTCATTTGACTCTTACGAATTTTCATTTTAAAAACTTGATGTTGTGACTTTGTAATGTCATTCATATTAGGAAAATCATCCTCTTGCATACAAATTTTCTCTCCGTTTCTACAACTATTAGTAGTATACTATTGCACTCTCAATAAACTTGAGAAAATAAATTTTAAACATATATATATACAACGTATTGAGCAACAGAAAGATTTTTTTTAAAAATGATAATCGATGTGGTAAGAAAAACATAAAAAATATTATAAATATAAAAATTATATAAGAGGATCAAAGTTAAGATTATTAAAAGAAAAAAATTGATGATGTGATACCAAATTAAAAAACAATACCCTTTCTCCAACTAGAATTTAGCTCTTCTAGATAAAAATAAATTTTAATTATTGATGAAAAAAATTAATTGTTGATATTGCAACACATTACCATATGACCAAAAATTACTTATTATACTCTCTGATTTACCTAACAAATTTCTACAAATATTAACAAGGATAAATAGTCACTTTTGTTCCTCAATATGTAATTTGTTGACAAATGCGTCTTTAAAAGATAAAAATACAAAACTTAGCCCCTGAAAATGTAAAAAGTGAAACAAATATGTTCTATTGTTAACTTTCACTTGTCACTGTTAATAAAATAGCTTACGTGACATGAAGGGATAAATTTGTCACTGAAATGATTGTCAACGTGAATTGTCAGCCTATGAACATATTTGTCATAATATTTTTTTTTAACTTTTTGTCTTCCCACTCTGTTGACAAATATGTTCCTGAAAGATAAAAATGCAAAATTTAGTCTCCAAAAGTATAACAAGTGCGACAAATATATCCGGACGTTAATAATTAATTGTATAAGAGAGAAGCTATGAAAAAAAAGATTAAAAACAGTAAAATATAGCTTAAGATTTGAATTTTTATACTTTGATTATTTATCTATTTATCCATCTATCAAATTATTTATTAGTTTTTTAATTAATCAATATAACTACTTATTTTCCAAAAAAAATCTTTTGTTTTATGATATAAAAAATATTGAGTTATCATTAAAAAAAATAAAAGCCTTTTATTTCTTGAAATTTTTTGTTTCTTCAATTAATTATTAATCTTTATTACGCACTTTGCAGGATATATCAAATGGAATGCAAGGTCGTCACAATCTCTAAATCAGCGAGAGATACAACTCTACGTCACAAAGGTAAAAAATAAACCTCTGAATTAGTTTTGTTTTTGTTTTATTTTAAAGTTGACCTCTATATTAGTTTGAGCATTATTGTATTAGTTTGACCTCTGTATTTGGGTTCTTTATATGTTAGTAATTGTTTTCATTTTATTCATATTATGTATAATAAGTGTTGTCTCGAATGAAAACATATAAGATTTATTCAAGAGATTCTTTCATATTTGAAATATATATATATTTTATCGATTAAGAAAAAAGACTTATAATTCCACTTTATCCTTATCAAGTTTAAATTTTGTGAGGTTTTTTTAAAAAAAAAAAATAGTTGATTAAATTCTTTTTTTAAAATAAATAAATAATTTGGTCTCGCGGCCAGTTGTGCTTTTTCTACTCAAAACTCTCGACATATTATTTTCAATCTAAATATGAGAACACTTAAGTTGGAATTGTAATATAAAATAATTTTAAAGATTAAAAGTGAGAAATTTAGTAGAAATTTGATAAAATTATATGATATAAGATAAAGTTTTTTTTAACAGTAAAGATATGATTAAGGTTTGAAAAGAAAATCAAAATAATAAAAATATATATATTAAAAGCAAATTTAAAAAATATATTTTATAAGTATTTAACGAATAGGAGTGATAAATTATAAACACATAATACTAATAATAATAATAATAACAATAATAATTAGTCAAATTTATTATTAAGTTTGAATATATTTGTCGTACTTTTTATACTTTCAAGGACTAAATTTTATATTTTCATCTTTCAAAGGTGCATTTGTCAGCGAAGTGAGAAGATGAAAAGTCAAAAAAATATTATGACAAATATGTCCCTATGCTGACAATTGACAATCATTTCAGTGACAAATTTGTCCCTTCATGCCACACTATTTTATTACACTTTTTAGTTTAAATTTTATATTTTTATCTTTTAAGGGTGTATTTATCACTAAATTACACATTAAGGGACAAAAGTGACTATTTACCTATTAACAATGTATGAATTTAAAGTTCACATGAGCTGTTTGATTAAATTTACCCGTAAAAACGAGGTGATAATTTGGACGTGCACATAATAATAACATCGTATTTACAATTACAATTAGGAGATGTTGGTAGGAGATTTTTTTTAAGTTTTTCAGAGAATCCTAAATTCCTACATTTGATATGTATATTTTAAAAATTATTTCTAGAAATCTAATATTTCCATGGATAATTTTTTAATTGAGTTTTTCACGAAACATTTCCATAAAAGAAGATACAAATTTAACTTTTTAAGTTAAAAAAGAATTTTACGGTGATAAATATAATTAAAAAATTTCATATTACTCTTATTAGATCATTTAATTTGATAAACATTTAAATTTTTGGAATAAAAACATCACATTAATATTTGATTTCCAAAAATCTTGTATAACTATTTCTAGACATATTTATGAAAAACCAAATATTTTTTAATCATATCCTAATCATAATTTTTAAGATTTATGATTTCCTGATTAAAAAAAAAAACATTTTTCTTTTGACAGAAGCAAGTTTTCATGAGTGATTGGCAGTGCTGGCACATAGTCAATCTGATAAGAGGGACCAAACCTGTATTTTGGCAGTTGTCAGTTGCGAGTCTTGTGACAACTCAAGGATTTATAACATTCTTTTGAGTTAAGTTCAGTCATGGCCTCCCATGCAATTTGGTCATGACATGCAAACTTCAGAAAAATAAATTTTGCTAGCCTCTGTTTTAAATATTGACTGCCATAGGACTGTTTTGTCCTAGTTTTATGTCTTCTTGTAACTAATAGTTTATATTATTGTGACTAAAACTGGCAGATCGGAAATGTTTTAAGTGGCATGGGTATTAATATTAACTATACGGATCCATGTTAATCATGCTTTATGTATTGCAACTTAACAAACAAACAAGTCAAATTCTTTTAAGAAGTTCTGCTGCTTTTTCAATTGGATTAAAAAAATGTCAAACTGCAACTTCAAAATTAATACAATTATCTGCATATTCACTCATATACATGCCTGTTAATATTTGTTAGTGAAAGAGTTGTCAGTTGTTAATATCTGTTAGTTTGTTGAAGCATCTTGTCATTTGAAGGGAAAGCTATCTGGTCTCTCAAATATCCAGGGAAATCGTTCATTTTGTATGTTCTACACTAACCTAAGATTGCCACCTCATCAAAAAATAATTTGATTTTTACATTGTTCGCGTAATTGATTGCAACCCTTTCATATATACTAGTAACCCAAAACTCGATCTGGAATAAACAAGAATGTATGAACTTTTTCTAAATGCGATACGACAGCGAAACTATGAAAAGTCAAAGAGTTTTATTTGTCTATCTATGTGGCTATTTGATGGTGGATCTGTGGGTTGTGGTGTGATGATTTTTATTTCTTGGATGCCATTTTTTCTTTCTATAGATTATATTACTTTCCCCCATGAGTTTCTATTGATTAAGAATTGCTTTGCGTTATTCATGTTCAACAAAATGAAATCACACAAAGGAGATGAGACATTTTGGGGGAAATCATAAAAATATCGTGCTCATTAGTGAAAAAAGGAGTTTTTTTAGGGTGAAAAAATAAAGAGTTTATGTAATTAGTGAGAATCTTTTTATCTTTTTAACTTAATAAGATTTTTATTATTTTTTAATAGATTAATATTGATATATATTCATTCAAATTTATATTATTCTATTTAATAGTGTAACAAATTTATTTAATTTGATGACATTTATATTAATTTACATTGATTATTGAAATATATTCCAACAATAAAAAGGCTATACATGCATGCAGAATGAATACACGGGTAATGAATTCAAAAATTTAGCAGATGTGAATTAATAGGATGGAATGTGTTTAAGATGTGTTTGAGTGTGACGCTGGCAATCCTCTTTCTTATGGGAATAAAAGAAAAATTCTTTGTTAAAGACACAAATATGCATTCAAACTATCTTTTTTATGTTTTTTAAAATCTGAGACGCCTTTGTAATTTTTAACACATGGTTGCTTGATCTGGTTATAGTAAATGTATTTTGATTTTTGATTGAACAACTATTTAATATTCTTTTCTCATTAGCTCTTGACGGATCTGTTGGAGAAAAGAGATGTAATTGTACCTAATACAAGAAAATCAAGATCAAATTAAGCATGGAGACAGCTGTGTCGTCCGCACTACTTAGAAAGCAAGTGGATTACATCGGTTACAGGAGAAACTTTGATGAAGTAGACGAGTGTGTTAATTTCCTTACTTGAGGAACGATGATGGCCACAAAAATACACGGTTTTCCAATTGTTTATTTCCTTACTTTAAGCATAGACTAGGCAGACTTGCAAGTCTGCTGAAATTGCCTATTTTGTCTAATACTGACCTTATGGATTTTTTGGTTCTAGAAAATCCATAATGGCAGCCCTTGAATATTCCACTGTGAACATTATTGGAGTGCATATGGACCAGGTTGGCTGGATAAGAGAACTTTAATCAAAGCAATTGCTGACCAGGTGGGGTGGGCCAGGTTTAAACTATCATTTTTTTCTTTAGAAAAAGTTATGTAGACCTATATGCAAGTTTCCTTCACTATCAAAAGTTTAGATCAACTTACATGATTATATTCACTGGTTTCAAATTTAAATTTTAAATATATAATTATGTTAAATATTTGAATAAAAAATGTTATGATACTTGATTAGAATATAATTAATTACCTTTTTAGTAGAAAATACATTTGGCCTAAAAAAACCAACTTTCCTTCTCAGAACCTGGTATGTAAATGCGTTCGATTTAGGAGCAGAAAAGGTTATAGAGAAGGACATGACTGCCCCAAAAAACACTCAGTATACAATTTTATTCGTAATTTTTTATAACTAAAAAGAAGAAGAAAAAAACTACTTCTAATGGAGGAGACAACGTGTTTCATAATCTAGATATTTCATCACCAATTAATAATGCAATGAGGACAAAATAACAATTGAGACATGCAGAGATGGATCATTCATTTATAAAGTTAAAGAGAAACTATCTTTCATTTATAAAGTTAAAGTGAAAGCATCTTTACACCCGTAAAAGAAAAAGCGAGGACCACTTCTGTGTTCTGTTCCCCATTATATCAACCTACTTCCCCACTTATTTCGTTTACGTCCTTAGCATGAATAGATTGTTGGGGAAATCGAGGGGAGTAAAGTTGAAATAAACACCGGGGTGGAAGTCATTAATTAGAATCAGATACTCATTAGGCCATAAGTTCTCACTTAGGTGGATCATGAGTCATGTTTAAGGAAATTTGATAATATATTTTAACTCAAAAATTAAAGTTTAGATTCATGGGTATAGTCCTTAAGATAAGATTTCATCTCAGAGTTGTAATCAGATAATCATTACAAGATATGACAATTGAGATAAGAGGAAATGAAACTTTGTTTATAAAGAACTTATTTGAATAATTTTTTTCATAAATTTTAACAGTAAAGATATGATGAAGGTTTGAAAAGAAAATCAAAATAATAAAAATATATATATTAAAAGAAAATTTAAAAAATATATTTTATAAGTACTTAACGAATAAGAGTGATAAATTATAAACACATAATATTATTAATAATAATAATAACAATAATAATTAGTCAAATTTATTATTAACGTTTGGATATATTTATCGTATTTTTTATACTTTCAAGTATTAAATTTTTTATTTTCATCTTTCAAATGCGCATTTGTCAGCGGGGTGAGAAGACGAAAAGTTATAAAAATATTATGATAAATATGTCCTTATGTTGACAATTCAGGTTAACAATCATTTCAGTGACAAATTTGTCCCTTCGTGCCGCGTAGACTATTTTATTAACGGTGGCGAATGAAAGTTAACGGCATGATATATTTGTCGCACTTTTTACATTTTTTGGTCTAAATTTTGTATTTTTATCTTTTAATGATGTATTTGTCAGTAAATTACACATTAAAAAACAAAAGTAACTATTTATCTATTAACAATGTATGAATTTAAAGTTCATGTTTGATTAAATTTACCCGTAAAAACGAGGTGATAATTTGGACGTGCACATAATAATAACATCGTATTTACAACTACAATTAGGAGATGTTGGTAGGAGATTTTTTTTAAGTTTTTCAGAGAATCCTAAATTCCTACATTTGATATGTATATTTTAAAAATTATTTCTAGAAATCTAATATTCCCATGGATAATTTTTTAATTGAGTTTTTCACGAAACATTTCGATAAAAGAAGATACAAATTTAACTTTTTAAGTTAAAAAAGAATTTTACGGTGATAAATATAATTAAAAATTTTCATATTACTCTTATTAGATCATTTAATTTGATAAACATTTAAATTTTTGGAATAAAAAAATCACATTAATATTTGATTTCCAAAAATCTTGTATAACTATTTCTAGAGATATTTCTGAAAAACCAAATATTTTTTAATCACATCCTAATCATAATTTTTAAGATTTATGATTTCCTGATTAAAAAAAAACCTTTTATACCAAACGCCCCGTTACAATTTCGGAGCAAAGAAATTAAATCCATGTACGAACAAGACATAAGGAAAAACAGTTCCAGTCCTTAATTAATTAATTAATTAATTAATCAAAGTGCAAGGTTATATAGTTAATTATAAGGGTTGTTTAACTTCAACAAAACTATTTTTTTAATTTACGGCAAGAGTAATGTTAGCTATATAAATAGTATACAAAAGTAAAACTTGAATACGCTTTAATGTATTAATATCAACAGTTTCGAGTAAGTTTTACGTCAACATTATTTTATACGGTTAAAAAGAAATTCATTCTCCACATAATTATAACTTTTCTGTACAAATAACATTTTTCTTTTGACAGAAGCAAGTTTTCATCAGTGATTCACAGTGCTGGCACATAGTCAATCTGATAATAGGGACCAAACCTGTATTTTGGCAGTTGTCAGTTGCGAGTCTTGTGACAACTCAAGGATTTATAACATTCTTTTGAGTTAAGTTCAGTCATGGCCTCCCATGCGATTTGGTCATGACATGCAAACTTCAGAAAAATAAATTTTGCTAGCCTCTGTTTTAAATATTGACTGCCATAGGACTGTTTTGTACTAGTTTTATGTCTTCTTGTAACTAATAGTTTATATTATTCTGACTAAAACTGGCAGATCGGAAATGTTTTAAGTGGCATGGGTATTAATATTAACTATACGGATCCATGTTAATCATGCTTTATGTATTGCAACTTAACAAACAAACAAGTCAAATTCTTTTAAGAAGTTCTGCTGCTTTTTCAATTGGATTAAAAAAATGTCAAACTGCTACTTCAAAATTAATTAATACAATTATCTGCATATTCACTCATATACATGCCTGTTAATATTTGCTAGTGAAAGAGTTGATCAGTTGTTAATATCTGTTAGTTTGTTGAAGCATCTTGTCATTTGAAGGGAAAGCTATCTGGTCTCTCAAATATCCAGGGAAATCGTTCGTTCATTTTGTATGTTCTACACTAACCTAAGTTTGCCACCTCATCAAAAAATAATTTGATTTGTTACATTGTTCGCGTAATTGATTGCAACCCTTTAATATATACTAGTAACCCAAAACTCATTAAAACTGGGCTTCTCAAAAGTCAATCATGTTTCCTTCAAACTTAACATATTTGCCTTTGTTTCAACTCTCTAATGTAACTATGGAGCAGTAATATAATCAATTTTGTGGGAAACAAAAGCAAGAGATCACAAGTATCAATGACCAGTGGCAATCTCTCAAAGAGCACAGAAGCAACAAGGTTGTCGGAGCTTGTGCTGAATCCTCGCCTGGTAAAGAGAGGCCGAACCAGTGACATTTTCATCTTGAATCTATGCATATGAAAAATCATCAGGCACTTCTCAAATGGATTACATTGGTATACAATATGAATCTATGCATATGAATAAAAAACAAAAAAGAAGTACCCAATGAATGCAACAGTTAAATCGTCCCAAACTCACCATAATTTTAAAAGCTTTGCAATGCAAAATGAATATGCTTTCATGGATTACATTGAATTCAATGGAACACTGTTTCACTTCTCAAATGGACTTGCCGGTTTCCTTTGGATCAGAATCTATCAAATGGGATATTGGATGTGATCTTACAAATTATTTAGAGGGAGAGGGAGAAAACATATAAAGCAGAGATAAAACAGAAGCAAATAACGAGATGGGTTATAGGATGCCGTTTTCATGTCACTTAATTTTCTTTCATTTTAAACTGGGATCACGAAATTGATTCCATTCAATAATTCTTTGTATTAAACTATTTAGTATTTTAGTAAATGAATTCAATTTAACAAATAATATATTTTAAAATATAAATAAATATTGAATGTAAAATAATGTCTCGCTCACAATGTATATTTGCTATTATTTCAAGAGAAATTTACAAATATACAAAATTGAACATGAATTTTTCACAACAAAATAATGTTGTTTTAAATACAACAAGATCTTATAGCAATCATATAAGTTATTAAAATTTTAATGTATTTAACATTGGTATACATAATTTTGTTGAGATAATATAAAAATATTTAATTTTAAATAATTTTTTAATAGTGTGAAAATAAAAGAAACAAAAAAGAAACTAATTTCCTATTATAGTTGAGTGAAATTCATTAAACACACCACTATAGAAAAGATATTTAATATCAATTCTAAAAAATATATTACACCGATTCCAAGAAACATAGTATAAGACAATGTAAAATATAAAACAAATTCTATATTGGTTATTAAACTGACTTAAAAATTTTCATTTTTATATTAATTTTTTTTATAATCCAATGCAAAAGGGGAGTAGAAACTCACTTTCTACATTAGTCAATATCATAACCAATGCCGGATAAAAAAAAAGCCATAAACAATGAAGAAAATGGCATGTATGCAAAACATGATCATTTTCTATATCAGATATGAAAATAACAATGTAGACTGCGATTTTTCTAATCGGTTATTGTTAAAAGTGATGTTAATGTATTTTTTTATTTATAAACATATTGTCTATTTTATGTTGATCCCAACATGTAAATTTATAATATTTAAAAATATAGCCTATTAATGTAGAATGTAACTTTTTAAGATTTATGCTTTTCATCTCTTGCGATCTACATTATGACAGATCAAAGTTCATGAACTTTTTTTCATTACTATTTTTAGTCTCAAATGTCAAAGCATTAATTAATAATGTAGTAAAAATATTAGTAGTCTAATGATTTATCACACTATCAAAGTGTATGACAAGTCAATCACATATATATATATTTTTTTGCAATCCGTATTTTAATTTTTTTTATTTGTCCAAATAATTAATATAACATTTCAAACTTTCACTTAATTAGGAAATTAAATATTGATATTTCACCTTGTGAGTAGAAGGCTTAAATCCACATTGAGCTCCTCTAAGAGGGTATTAGGATTTAGGAGCCAAATGAATGGATTGAAATTTTTATCCAAAATAATATGGTAATGTTTGGTGTATGATAAAAAAAAGAGTAGACACTTTCTCTTTAGACACCATTTTTTGTCGTACACCTTCATTCATCTTTTTTATGTCTTAATTAGAAATATATTTTAAAGAAGAATAAATAATTATTTTTGTTTATGAATGTGTAAAATATTGATAATTTTATTTTCAAAAGATGAAAAATTTAATTTTAGTTCCTGAAAATAAAATAAAAACACAATAAATATATTTATCCGTTAATCTTCATCCATTGTTGTTAATGAAAAAGTTTATGTTATACATTCCAAAATAAATTTATTACTATTTTACACATACAAAGACAAATTATATTATCTCCTTCTAATTCAATAAAATTATAAATAATAGATATAATTGTATAAAGAAAGTAAAATTTACAACCGTACATCACACGGGGTGCCGTACTAGTTTAATAATGCTACGATAAGGTAACAATAATTGAGGTGGGTGACAACGTGTTTCATATTTGAGTTGGGTAGTTGGCAACGCGTTTCATAAATTAGGCACCATCCAATTCGAAGAACCAAAGGGTTTGTTCGTTTATTTATGACTTATATCGGTCATTTTTAATTTGTTTAAAATGATAAGAATTTTCACTCCTACAATGCTGGGTGTGGTTCGAATGAGTATAAAATACCTATACATTAACATCTTAACATTTTGGAATGAAATATAATATTAAACTTACTTCGTGACCTATTTAATAGATGTTTTTTATGTTTAATTCCCTCAATTACATATCAGGTATAACAAAGTGCATTTGTAGATCCTATTTAAAATACATATATCATACTTTAAGCCACAATTTGTAAGCTCCTTAACAATTTTTTTACAGAACACATGCATACTTCATTATGCAAGTAAATTTTCTTTTCTTCTACCTATTTTATAAGATTTTTTTTGTCGTCAATAAAATGATATTAATAATTAATTAAAATAATTTCCTTTTAAATATATAAATTAAATATGTTTATCTAAAAACTAATTAAATTATTTTTAAATCCCATTTTTTTATTTAATCTCTATACATTTTATAAAAATGTTATTTGTAGTTCATCGGAATATATAGATAAATTTTGTCAGCAAAATATTCAGATAATCACTTATTAATGATGCATTGAAGATAAGATGACAATTGATATAGTAGGGAATAAACCTTCGTTTATACAGAGCTCGTTTAGATAAAAAAAATTCATAGAAATTTTAAGGAAAAAATAAGAAAAAAAAACTTATCCATAAACAAAAATTACTATTTAACCTTTTAATTACGGCATTTAAAAAATCATGTTTTAAAGAAAATAATGAGATAACTCTTATAAATTTACTTGTGCATAAATAAATTGTATCTTATGTAGTTCATTTGATTTTTTTCTTATTTCTTTTATTAAAAATATTTATAAAAAAGATTATTTAAACATGTCAAAATTAAATTTAAGATTTAAATATATTTTTAATTTCTGTAAGTTTTTATTTTTTTTAATTTTTTATTCTTGTATGATGTTTTGTTTATTATAAATTTTTATAAATTTAAGTCTTTTAATTTTAATTCCATTAATTTTGGTCTCCATAATTTTATGTTTATATAGACTGAAATTGAAAAAAAATATACTTATAAAAATTAGGAAGAGGGGACTACTTTTTGTTTTTTAGTTACTCCAGCGTAGCTGTTATTGCTTGACTTTGACAGACGACCAAACTGGGAAGAAATTATTTGTTGAGGCAATGCAAGTGATTTGATATGCATGAGTATGAGAGAGACCTTAATGTTTTGCCTGATTTATTCACTGTTTCAAAGCCAAGTAAATGCAAAGGGGTTCAGTCACCCACCTCACTAACCTTGAATTTACTTCAGTCACCCACTACCACCTTAGAAGCCACACTTTACATTCCAAACAGTAATGCTTATATTTTGTCATTTGTTTGGTCATGCTCTCAGTATTATCTTTGCTTCTTTACTCCTTGTTGGTTTTCTACGGAATGGTAGTAAGCCATCCATATCCATATCCTTCAATCATGTTTAGCTTGCTTCTTCCTTAATTAATCTGCTCTTTTCTCACTTTCAGTTCATTGGGATAGTGACAAGTAATTAAAGACAAGTCACAACTCAGTAGTCATCCAATTCCAAGAAGACAGGTTTCTTCCTTTCTTAATTTATAGCTTATATTGGCTCTTTTTTTTTCATTTATTTAAGATTTGAAGAAATTTCACTCATAAAGATGGATATATAAAGTGCACGGTCAAATCTTTCAACTCTCGATGTTATCAAAAAGTAATATATTATAATTTAAGCCACACTTTAATTTGTAGCTCTTTAACAAAACTTTGACAAAATGCATTTCATTCAAACGTCCAATAATAAGCTTTACAATGCAGCAGCTTCAAAACGAGGGAAGTATTCATAAAGGAGAATACAGAGAGGCAAATATAAAGAAGAAAAGAAATGGGAAAATAGAGTACTTTGGTGAAGAACAGGAGATTTCCTCATTCTTAGTTTGTCTCACAACAAAGGTAAGATCCTTAATATCCTTATCGGTTACTTGCGCAGTGTCGCCCCGTGTTTTAATTTATCTATTGTTGAAATGAATGCTTGTAAATAAATATATTTGCATGATACCAATATGTTTGTTCCTAGCATTTTTTTTAATTATCAATTTAATACCCAAAATATATTAAAAGATTTAATTTGATTTCCATTTTTAAAAAAAAAATAATTTAATTTACAAATCATTTAAAAACAGACCCATATAATCTTTTTCGTCCAATTAAGTTATCGTTAGAATAACAAATTCAAACAATTTTTGTATACAAATAGTGACAACTACTATATTTATTATTAGTTTTAAAAAATAAAATGATTTTCATTCTTTTTTTTCTTCTTCTTCTTCACTTTCGGTTCTATTAATCCTCAAAAGGGTTTCACAAAGTGCTGTTTAGGTGGATTAGATCTTGGCTTGTGGGTGGGTTAAGGTGGTGATGATGGAGTTGGAGCAGTGACGTTGGGGGCCCGAGTGGTGGCGTAGCGGTGTAGTGGTTGTGCAGTGTTACTATTTGGGTGGGTTAGATATGGACTTGTGGATGTTGTTTGGGTGACTTAAGATTCTGATGATGGAGTTGGTGTTGCAGGTAAAGGGTGGCATGGCATTGTGGTTGTGGTGGCCAAAGTGAAGAAGAAGAAACGATAATCGTTTTATTTTTAATAATAATAATAAATATAATGGTGGTTAAAAATTATCATTGTTCATAATCGAAAGCCGCTGAAATGTGTTATCTTAACGACATCAACTCAATTGGACCAAAATAATCAAATTGATCAGTTTTAAAATAATTTAGGATTAAATTAAACATCTTAAAAATTTGGAAATCAAATTAAATCTTTTAACATAATTTGGTAATAATTAAACTTTCTTTTTTTAAGGATATTCCTAGCTTTTGAATTAGTAGTGATGTATATTTTCATTATTTAACTATATGCTTTATTAACAAAAGCAATTGCCTCCCAAGTTACGTCTTGTTAGAATTCATCATTTTGTCGGTGTTCTGGGGAACAAAAGCAAAATTCTTTGCTACGGACCAAAATATAGTATTCAAATTTAACATTCATTTATAATTTTAAACACATGGTTTCTTGATATGGTTTTAGTAAATGCACTTTGATCGAGTTATTGTGCCAAATCTGGTAGGAGGTGTCTCGTGAGCGTTGTGTTTGACCAACCAGTCAACACAACTGTTCCCTTCTCTAAGAGTATAGTTGGAAAAAAAAAAATACTTAAGCCTGACTTATCCATTTTGAGCGACCTTGTGTTACAATTGTATTGTGATCATCAACATATATGTTAGAAATCATTTGGATAAATTATTTTTATTATTTAAATAAATTATTTTTTAGTGTCTTGGTTTTGTAATTGTATTATGATCATCAAAATATATTTAAAAATAATCTTAAATGAACGGATTATTGAATTGAATACACCTTGAGTCCAAAGAATAAGAAACTCTTCAAAGCTCTAACAATGATGATCAACCAATGATCTTGGATGCATGATACTTAAAGCATGTTAATCTCTCATGAAAAATATGCATAACCTCTTGTTGACTCTTTACAGAAGTGAAAGATAACATTCGTAAAAAAGTTACACAAGAAAAAGAATAAGAGTGAGTATTTATATATTTAACTAAAAAAATAGATTTAACATATTATCAAAATTTGCAATAGATTATTTCAATCAAAATAACCTTGTTCTACATTTTCAAAAACAGGTTATTGATCACAAATTAATAGCCAATTATCTCAATCGACAAAGAGCAATCTTAAATTAGAAACAATGTAATCAATAATGATAATTGATTATATTGATACACATAGTTTCCTTTTTTCTTAAAACACACATTTTAATTGATTACATAATGTGATAATTGATTATCCAATGGGACCGAAACTTATGGATCAAGTGCACGATCAAATCTTTCAACTCTCATGACTAATGTTATAAAAAAATAATATATTATAATTTAAGCCACACTTTAATTTGTAGCTCTTTAACAAAACTTTGACAAAATGCATTTCATTCAAACTACAAAGCAGCAGCTTCAAAACGAGGGAAGTATTCATAAAGGAGAATACAGAGAGGCAAATATAAAGAAGAAAAGAAATGGGAAAATAGAGTACTTGCTGAAGAACAGGAGCTTTCCTCATTCTTAGTTTGTCTCACAACAAAGGTAAGATCCTTAATATCCTTATCGGTTACTTGCGTCCCGTGTTTTAATTTATCAAATGGGACCTAACTAAATTTCAACAAACAAAAATTTTTGAATTTATTCTAACACATTGTAATAAATTACATATACTTGTAATCAATTACCTTATGCAAAACATAACTTACATCAGAGACTTATGGATCAAGCAAATTAAGAAACATAAATGATTATTCCTAAATTTGTAGAAGATAAGAAAACTAATCTAAAGCACACAAGCCTAGCTAACACAAACAATATAATGCCACACATATGGTAAATGTGTTTTGAGTGTAAAATATCAAAATCAAAATTAAAATTGAGATAAAAGAGGCTTCAATCTTTTTTTTTAATCATAACCCTTTAATTCATCATATAAAAGACAGACACACACAAACAAACAAAATCGTCTAAATTAACATTTTATCATCAAAATTATATATAAACAGCACTTATGTTAGCAATTTAATTTTTTTATTAAATGTGATTAGCTTGTAGCATTAAATTAAATTACATCGAACTACTATTACAAAGTTAAATAATCAATCTAATGATGAGAAAGCTTCAGGTCAACTTTATTATATATAGAGAGAGAGGAGAGATACTATTTAACGTTATATATTATTATTTCTCATGAAATATATATTAGAGTAACTAATGTAGAAAATGAACATAAGTAGTGATAGAAAATTTAACATTACTACTTAAAATTAAAATGATCTAAATAAACATTTAATTATTATAATTGTATATTATATAGCGTTTTATTACTTAATATGAAAATTATCAAAATTATTTTTTTGATTATCAAATTGTACACTACCTCCGTAAAAGAAAAAGATAATATTAAATAAGATTATGGTAAGCAACATAATTTTGCATTAAATAAAATCGTTAAAAATATGTATAATCATTGATTATTATGAAGCTGAGGTTTCGATAATCCACAAACTTTTATTCAAGTATCTCTTACTATTTTTTTAATAAAAAAGTAACATTTACCATAAACTAGATTTTAAATCCATGCATTGCAAAAATTTCTTTAAAAAATATTTTTTTATATTTTACTTAATACTTTTTAAAATATATTTATCAATAAATTAATATTTTTTAAAATATTTATATTAAATTTGAGGAAGAAGATTATCTATATTCTTAGTTAAGTTCATTTATAAATGTTTTAAATGTGTTTATTGTAAAAAAGGTATATCTTTAGAATTTTTTAATAGTGTAATTTTATTAATTAAGTATGGTTGTTAATTATGTTAAAATATTTTTTTTTCAAAAAAAAATGTTTGTAATTTCGGAAAAAGAAAAACGAATTGGTTTTTTTATATAGAATCCTCGTATGGATAATACATACATTTTTTCTATTGTTACATTTGAAATGTTAGATTAGTGTTCCAGTCATATGGTATATTGCCTGAAACGTAGGTTTAGTGGTTCTAGAATCATTTGCAATTGTAACCCCTCCAAAACTTCCCATAATTCAGCCACAAAGGTTGTTCCTCTACCAATCCTCTTTGAAAAACCAGAAATCCAATTGCCATCAGTGTCTTGAATCAACCCCCGACAAAGGCTCTGAATTTTTTATCAGTTTCACAGAACATTCAAGCATATCACACAGATATGGAGAGAAAGGGGTGAATTTCTGCATCTCTTTAGTCTAATAATAAGATTCTTATTATTCCTTAATAGATTAATTATGATATCTGACTATTTAAACACATAAAATATAAAATAAAGTTCATTAATAATAAATAATATAATTATCTTAAAATATTAGTGTACCTTAATTATTACTGAAACCTATTACAACAATAAAAAAAAGGTTATACATGCAGAATTGGTACACAGGTAATGAGTTTAAAAATTCGTAGATGTGCACCAATAGGATGAAATGTGTTTCTGAGTGTGACGCTAAGCATTCTTCTTTCTTCTGAGAATAAAAGAAAAATTCTTTGCTAAAGACAAAAGTATACAATATACATTCAAATTTGATATCTTTTTTTTTTTTTTGTTTTTTAACTCATGGTTGCTTGATTTGGTTTTAGTAAATGTACTTTGATTTTTTATTGATCAACTATATGATATTCTTTCCTCATTAGCTTTTGACTGATCTGGTTCCACTCTTCATTTTGTTGAAGAGATGTAATTGTACCTAGTACAAGAAAATCAAGGTCAAAGCATGGACGCTGTGTCATCCGCACTACTAGAGCCAGTAACTAATTCTGTGTTGGATCTGATTAAAAAGCAAGTGGATTACATCCGTTATAGGCAAAACTTTGATGAACTACGCGAGTGTGTAAAGCAGCTTAAACTTGTAAAGGAGAAAGTAGATCATCAATGTGAGGAAGCTTTCAAAAATGGACACGAAATTGAAGGTAAGGCTAGAGAATGGTTAGGGAAAGTGGGTAAATTTGAGACAGAAGTGGAGAAGTATTGGAACGATGATGGCCACAAAAAGACACGGTTTTCCAACTATTTATTTCTTTACTTTTGGCATAGACTAGGCAGACTAGCAAAGAAGATGGCAGTTGAGGGTAAAAAGATAACCGATGATTGCCCCAAGTCTGATGAAATTGCCCATCGGGTATACGTAACATCTAATGATGCCATTTTGTCTAATAATGACCTTATGGATTTTGGTTCTAGAAAATCCATAATGGAACAAATAATGGCAACACTTGTTGAAGATCCCACTGTGAAAATGATTGGAGTGTATGGGCGAAGTGGGGTGGGTAAGAGCACTTTAATCAAAGCAATTGCTAAAATTGCTCGAGACAAGAAGTTGTTTAATGTGGTGGCTTTTTCAGAAATAACAGACAACCCCAATCTAAAACAAGTCCAGGAAGATATTGCTTACCCTTTGGGATTGAAATTGGAAGGAGAAGGTGAGAATGTAAGAGCTGATCATCTACGAAGGAGGTTAAAGAAAGAGAAAGAGAACACCCTTATAATCTTGGATGACCTTTGGGACAGATTAGACTTGAATAGGTTGGGAATTCCACTTGATGGTGATGTTGATGATAATGATTTAAGCAAGAAGACAAATAGTGATAATCAGGGTCCCCAAGGGCCGACAAAAGAAAAATCTCTTGGTGATTATAAGGGTTGCAAAATTTTGCTAACTTCAAGGAAACAAAATGTATTAACGGATAAAATGGAAGTTAAATTAACTTTCTGTGTAGAGGAATTAGATGAAAAAGATGCTCTGAAGTTGTTTCGGAAGGAGGCTGGAATACATGGTGAAATGTCCAAGTCTAAACAAGAAATTGTTAAGAAGTACTGTTCAGGGTTACCTATGGCAATAATTACAGTTGGAAGGGCATTAAGAGACAAGAGCGACTCAGAGTGGGAAAAACTTAAAAATCAAGACCTGGTGGGAGATCAGAATCCTATGGAGATTTCTGTAAAAATGAGTTATGACCATCTAGAAAATGAGGAGCTCAAGTCCATTTTCTTTCTTTGTGCTCAAATGGGTCATCAACCCCTAATTATGGACTTGGTGAAGTATTGCTTTGGTTTGGGAATACTTGAAGGGGTCTACTCACTTGGGGAAGCTCGAGGCAAAATATCTACATCAATCCAAAAGTTGAAAAACTCAGGTTTAGTGTTGGATGGAAGTTCTAGTATTCATTTCAATATGCATGATCTGGTTCGAGATGCAGCTTTATCTATAGCACAGAAGGAGCACAATGCATTTACTTTGAGAAATGGGAAACTTGATGATTGGCCTGAACTCGAGAGGTGTACTTCTATTTTTATATGCAACAGTGTTATCATTGATGAGCTTCCAGAAGAAATAAATTGTCCTCAACTTAAATTTTTCCAAATTGACAGTGATGATTCATCTTTAAAAATACCCAACAGTTTTTTTAAAGGAATGAAAAAGCTCAAAGTATTAATGTTGACTGGTATTCAACTCTCAAGCTTACCATCTTCAATTGAAAGCCTATCAGACCTCAGATTGCTTTGTTTGGAGAGATGCACTTTAGATGACAACTTATCCATCATAGGGAAGCTGAAAAAATTAAGAATTCTCAGCTTTTCTGGATCTCGAATTGAAAATTTGCCAGCTGAGTTAAAGAACTTGGATAAACTACAATTACTAGACATCAGCAATTGTTCAGTAGTCAAGAGGATTCCGCCTCAGCTTATGTCAAGGTTGACTTCGTTGGAAGAGTTGTATGTAAGAAAGTGCTTCATGGAAGTGTCGGAGGAAGGAGAGAGAAACCAATGTCAAATTTCATTTATTTCTGAACTAAAGCATTTGCATCAATTGCAAGTGGTGGACTTAAGCATTCCATGTGCTGAAGTTTTTCCCAAGGAATTGTTCTTTGACAACTTAAGTGATTACAAGATTGAGATTGGGAACTTCGAAATGCTTTCAGCTGGAGATTTCAGAATGCCTAATAAGTATGAAAATTTCAAATCTTTGGCATTGGAGCTGAAGGATGACACTGACAATATTCACTCTCAGAAAGGAATAAAGTTGTTGTTTAAAAGAGTTGAAAATTTGTTGTTGGGAGAGCTGAATGGTGTTCAAGATGTTATTAATGAGTTGAATTTGGATGGATTTCCACAACTGAAACACTTTTCCATCGTAAACAACCCTAGCATCAAATATATCATCAACTCAAAGGATTTGTTTTATCCTCAGGATGTTTTTCCCAAGTTGGAATCTCTATGCCTCTACGAACTAAATAAGATAGAGATGATATACTTTAGTTCAGGTACAGAGATGATATGCTTTAGTCCATTTACAGATTGCTCATTCACCAAATTGAAAACCATCAAGGTCGAGAAGTGTGACCAATTGAAGAATCTTTTCTCCTTTTGCATGGTTAAATTGCTTGCGAGTCTTGAAACAATTGGTGTTTCCAATTGTGGTTCTTTAGAGGAGATCATTAAAATACCTGACAATTCTGATAAGATTGAGTTTCTTAAGTTGAAGTCTTTGTCACTTCAATCATTATCATCATTCACTAGTTTTTATACCATAGAGGGGTCTTCTACAGACAGGGATGAGATACAAATTACTGTTGCAGAGAATGAGCATAGTGAGATGGCTCCTCCTCTTTTTGGGGAACTGGTATGATGGTGCATATTTTTCCTTTAAAAATTTTAATTAGTCTGTGACTACTTATTTTTCAGTTGCAAATATGTTAATTGTGTATGTGCTTGCAGGTTGAAATACCAAACTTAGAGAACTTGAATTTAATCTCAATGAACAAGATCCAGAAGATATGGAGCGACCAGCCCCCGTCAAACTTCTGCTTTCAAAACTTGATAAAATTAGATGTGAAAGGTTGTCATAATTTGAGATATTTGTGTTCATTGTCCGTGGCCAGCAGGTTGAGGAAACTGAAAGGCCTCTTTGTAAGCAACTGTGAAATAATGGAGAAGATTTTCAGCACAGAAGAAGGAAATAGTGCAGACAAGGTGTGTATAGATGTAAATAAGTAAATTTGTATAGTTGACTGAATGTTATGGATTTCTGTTTAGTTTCGTTACCAAATAATGGCTTGTTTTCATCAAAGTGCAGGTTTGCGTCTTTCCTAAGTTGGAGGAAATCCGCCTCGACCAAATGGATGAGTTAACAGACATATGGCAAGCTGATGTGAGTGCTGATTCCTTTTCTAGTCTCACTTCTGTGTACATTAATAGGTGCAATAAACTAGACAAAATTTTTCCGAGTCACATGGAAGGATGGTTTGCCAGTTTGAACAGCTTGAAGGTTTATTCTTGTCGGTCAGTGAAAGTGATTTTTGAAATCAAAGATTCTCAGCAAGCAGATGCATCTGGTGGGATAGACACAAATTTGCAGGTTGTTGATTTAAGCCTACTCCCAAAGTTGGAGCAGGTGTGGAGCAGGGATCCAGGAGGAATTCTTAACTTCAAAAAACTGCAGAGTATAGCGGTGAGTGGTTGTGATAGACTGAGGAATGTATTTCCAGCTTCTGTGGCCAAAGATGTTCCAAAGCTTGAATACATGTCGGTAGGAATTTGTGATGGAATTGTGGAAATTGTTGCCTGTGAAGATGGATCCGAAACAAACGCTGAACAATTAGTGTTTCCTGAACTAACCGACATGAAATTACGTTACCTATCAAGCATCCAGCATTTCTACAGGGGGAGACATCCTATAGAGTGTCCAAAATTGAAGAAGTTGGAAGTATGGGAATGTAACAAGAAGCTAAAAACATTCGGAACCGGAGAAAGGAGCAATGAAGAAGATGAAGCAGTTATGTCAGCTGAAAAGGTAAGTCATATAGTGAGACATAAATGGAGAGTGATATTGTAAGATGTGTGGCATACTTAAAAAAGATATAGCCCTGCTAAATATAATATGGATTATTAATTTAACGTCTCTCGTCCCCTAATCCCTCTTTTATTTAGAATTTAGAATTGAAGGGAATGTTTGACCAAAGGCCATAATTAGAAAGGCAAAAGGCCGTCTATAAGTTATCGCCAAGAGGCGCGAGTGCGTGACATAATTTTATATATTTTTTAATGACAACCCTAGTTATACTATTTCTATCAATAAGTAAAGTTTATATAAATTATATTGCCAAAGTATTGACTTTATACTAAATTACGAAGAAAGTACCATATTATTAAATTTTTTATTATTACAAATAAAATAAAATTACTGGCATTTCATTTACTGTAAGAGCCTAGAGGTCTTTGATTTGACAAGGGTCACCGACACAGACAACCACTTCCCAGGTTTAATTTGTGCCGCTTCCATCAGGTTTAATATATATAAAGTACCTTCCTTCTTCATGGTTTACTATTTACTTTTCTTTTATTTTTCTTTTTCTGTAGATATTCTCCAACTTGGAGTGTTTGGTTATTGACTTTGACGAAGCACAGAAGTGGTTATTGAGCAACACTGTGAAGCATCCAATGCACCGTTTAAAAGAGCTTTGGTTAAGTGAAGTTAATGATGGTGAACGTCTCTGTCAGATTCTGTACAGAATGCCAAATCTAGAAAAGTTATACTTGTCGGGCGCTAAATATTTGCTTAAAGAGTCGTCGGAGTCACGTTTGGGAACCGTATTACAGCTGAAGGAATTGGATTTGTGGTGGTCGGAGATAAAGGATATAGGATTTGAACGAGAACCAGTTCTACAGAGACTAGAGCTTTTGAGCTTACATTCGTGCCACAAATTGAGGAATTTGGGTCCTCCCTCGGTATCATTGGCTTACTTGACAAATTTGAAAGTAGAGGATTGTAAAGGATTAAGGAATTTAATGGCATCCTCAACGGCAAAAAGCTTGGTTCAACTTAAGTCCATGAAGATAAGCCATTGTAATAAATTAGAGGAAATAGTAAGCGATGAGGGAAATGAAGAAGCAGAGCAAATAGTGTTTGGCAAATTGATTACTATAGAACTTGTGCGGCTAAAAAAGCTGAAAAGTTTTTGCAGGTACAAGAACTGTGAATTCAAATTCCCGTCATTGAAAGTATTAACAGTGAAAGAATGCCGAATGATGGAAAGATTCACGGAGGGTGGCGCAAGAGCACCAAAGTTACAAAACATAGTTACTGATGACAATGAAGAAGGAAAAGAGGAAGCCAAATGGCAGTGGGAAGGAGACTTGAATGCCACCATACAAAACAAGGTACTTATTCATTTATTTATGATTTAAATATGTTTTTGTCCATAGTAGTAGGTATATGTTGAATTTGTCCATATGATTTAAATATGCCACTCTTAAATTTTACCTTTATATACTTGAGATTTTCAATTTTAATTTTTATCTTAATTGATCTTTAAATTTCAATCCGTTTGCAAATAGATACCGTGAATTTTAATTTTGTTTCATTTTTTTGTTAAATTAAATTATTTTCTATTGATCTTAAATTTTATTATTTTTACAAATAAATATCTTACACCTAAATTTCTTTTTAATTGATCCTTAAAATTTATCCGCAAATAAGTATCTTAAACCTTAATTTCATTCTAATTAGTCATTAAAACTTATCCATTTTACAAACAGTAGTTCTTTCTATCAAGTTAGAGTTAAATTATTTATCATAAATGCCATACATTCTTAATCTTTTAATTTGTTACAATTCATTTAATTTTTTTAAAAAATAAAACTAATAAATGATTGTGATTTAAAATAAATAAATAAGTAAATAGTTACGATTTCTTCTAGTCTAACTCAATTTAAGATAAAAAAAAGACTATTCAAAAAATATATAGATAAATTTAAGTGATTGGACTTAAATTTATTTTTAATCCTTACAATTTATAATTTTTTGTTTTTTACCCTTGTAAAATTATTTTTTATTTTTATTCTTTATAAATTATGTTTGTTTTATTTTTTGTTCTTAACACTTTAAATGATACTTTTTTATTTTTAAAATTCTATTAAAAGAAAATTAAAAATTCAATTTGCAAAGATTAAAAATTGAAGAATATGACTTAGATATGTTTTGGCTTTTGCAAATTAGAGTTCCTAGTAAGTTTATTTTTCTAATTTTAGTGTATCTAAGTTTGTTTTTTTTAATTTGATCTAGATAAAATATTTTACTTATCTTTAATCCATTTAAGTTTGTGTTTTTTCAATTTTAATTCCTATAAGTGAGAAAATCTTAATTTGTAAATTTTTAGTCATTCTTGAAAAACCATAAAAGGCCAATTTTTAATCATTTTCATTATTATTCTTATCATTATAAACAATTTTATATTAATATTGTATTAAACTTTTATTTTGATAACATTATTACTTACGGCTAATTTGATAACACTTTTATACAATAACTATTTTATTAATTAATCGTCTTTTTATAATATAGAACTATTTTTTGCATTTCTTAAACCCGTTTCAAATTTATATCCTCATTCTGGTATTGGAAAACTTGTAGAATATGACTTGAATTTGAAAGTTTTTCTTGTAGTCTTTTATTCAGATTTTTCTATGAATTTTGTGTTTTGTATTTTGTGATTTTTTTCTACAAATTGCTACAAATTTTTTTCCGTTTAATTTTTTTCTTGCATAATATAGTAACTGATTTATGACTAATCTATCTATTTGTTATAATGTAATCGCGAGCTATGAAACTGACATATTAGCCTTTTGTATATAATGTCATATTTTGCATGCACAGATTTTGGAGTCTGCACGTACTGATAAAAGGCTCACAGTCAGCCCACTACTACAAGAGATATGGCTTGGCTCACGGCCGATCCCAAAGTCGTGCTTCAGTAACTTGAAGTCTTTGACTGTGGACGGATGCCAACTTTTAACAGATGTTGTCATACCCTTCTATTTACTTCCTCTCTTAACTAATTTGCAAGAATTACATGTCCGAAACTGTGGTTCTGTGAAAAGCATATTTGACGTGAAAACAGCTATGGGATTGGGAGCAGCAGCCTTCCCTAGACCTCTCCCTTTTTCCCTCAAGAAATTGACTTTAGAGAGGCTGCCAAAACTGGAGAATGTCTGGAATGAAGATCCTCATGGAATTCTAACCATGCAACTTCTACAACATGTTATTGTTGAGAAATGTAAATGCCTTACAAGTGTGTTTCCCGCATCAGTAGCCAAAGATCTTGAAATACTAGTTGTCAAAGACTGTGAGGAATTGATGGAAATTGTTGCAGAGGATAATGCAGATCCAAGAGAAGACAATCTAGAGCTTACGTTCCCTTGTCCCTGTGTGAGGTCATTGAAACTACAAGGTTTGCCCAAGTTCAAGTATTTTTATTACTGCTCACTGCAGTGTGACATGTTCCAGACACCTACCGAAGATGAAATGGTACTATTTTCTTACTGCAGAACTGATGCCTGTAAATTAAATATAATTGCACTACTTTTATAAGAATTGAATTACCACCATTAGTTTCTATACATCATTTTTATTGTTCAATGAGTGATATGAACATGGTCTTAAAATTAAAATGTGAGAATTTCACGTACATTACTATATATGCTGTGTTCTATCTTCTATGACTATTAACCCCCATTTTTCATATGTTTTACATAAATAAGTAAAAGAATACACTTAAGGGTAAATGTTGCATTCATGATACAACAATGACATTTTAGGTTTGAGCTTTATTCTTATTAATACAGACAATTACAGAGAATCTTACACACGCCATTTTACTTTATCAAATATCATGTATGGATGGTTCTCAAATCTTTAAAAACAATCTTTATAACTGCTCTAACCTGCTTTTGCTTGGTTATCGGTTTCTGTTCGTAGCCTACATCCAACTTGAAGTGCCTGTCACTCGGTGAAAAAGGACTGGAGATGATCAAGCGTGGAGAATTTCAGAGAAACTTCATACACAAGTTACAAGTTCTTACTCTGTGCTTTCATAATGGGTCGGATGTATTTCCATATGAAATTCTACAACTGGCGCCCAATATAGAGAAGCTTGTGGTGTACAATGCTTCCTTCAAGGAGATTAATGTGGATTACACTGGACTCCTATTACAGCTCAAAGACCTATGCTTGGAGTCCCTTCCAGAGCTTGTTTCCATTGGGTTAGAGAACTCTTCCATTCAGCCCTTATTGGGAAATCTAGAAACCTTGGAAGTAATAGGTTGTTCTAGTTTAAAAGACTTGGTACCATCTACAGTGTCTTTCTCCAATCTGACATATTTGCAAGTACAAGATTGCGACAGCCTGCTATATTTGTTGACATCCTCAATAGCCAAAAGTTTGACTCGACTCAAAAGAATGGAGATAAAAAGTTGTTATTCAATTGAAGAGATAGTCTCTAAGGAGGGGGATGAATCACATGAGAATGAAATAATATTTCCGCAGCTCAATTGTTTGAAACTTGAAAGATTACGAAAGCTGAGAAGGTTCTACAGAGGAAGTTTATTAAGTTTCCCATCATTGGAGGAATTGTCAGTAATCGATTGCGAGTGGATGGAAACATTATGTCCAGGTACCCTAAAAGCAGACAAGTTGGTTCAAGTTCAACTCAAGAGTTATTCTTGGAGTCACTCAGATCCTATCAAATTGGAAAATGACCTGAACTCTACCATGCGGGAGGCATTTAGGGAAAAGGTATGTTTTCAATTATTTTGATTAAATATGATTGATATTGGTGTATGTTGTTCTTATAATGCAAAATATACACCCTTAGGTTAATTAGATTCATCTTCAAATTAACTTTGGCCTCATCCAATTTATCTTGGATTCTCAGCGTCGTCCAATTTTTCGGAAAACCAAAAAATTCACGGAAACAACATTTGTGTGCCAATCAAATTTGGCTCATATTAATTATTTACGTTAAACTCATAATATTTAAATAATTTAATTTATTTTCTTATGTACTTTATCAATGCTACTTAACTTTTATATATATATAAATTAATAACACTGATATAAAATGCATCCAAACTCTTTCAAGTCACTGTAAAAATGATTTGAATTTTTTTTAAAAAAATTCTAAATAAGGTAAAAGAAATACTCCACTATCTAGCTTTGATCATGCGTATGTTTTGTCAAATGATTAATTTTGAATTTTGAAGAATAATATACTCTCTTTGATACAAATATCTATAAACTTTTTTATTAGTGCAACAAACACATATAAAAAATATTCCAGAAAATACTTTCATAGAATCAACTAGTTGAAAACTTTTAGGCGCATTAATCCAAAAATCAACAAACACGTCTTTAATTCTATATTAATTATAACATTAATTATTGCATCGATCACTTAAATAATTTTACATTAACTATTCTTTTTTATTTATTTATTTATTTATTATTATTATTATTATAACATACAAGCTTTTAAAAAAATAATAGCAATATATACAAGACTAGTTTTATTTTATACTAACTTTAAATAGCCTAACTTTAGGTGTTATGTGATAAAAAAAACTTTAAATAATAGCATTTAAGTTTGTTTTAATCAATACTAGAACTGATATTCTCTTAACCTGCCAAATTACTGAGTTAACAGTTGAAACAAATTTAGATGTTACGAAAATTAAATGAAATTCTAAATCTGAATTTTCGTAAATAATTATTGTCATAATTTTATTTAGGACACGTGCAAATAGTATGAATGTTTTTTTTTGTTTTTTTTTAAACAAATCCATTTTATATTTGTAACCTACTTTTTCCCCCTCGGTGCGGTATATACAATAAGATATTTGCCAATAATTTTACTAAAATAGGTAAAAGTAAAAAATTTATTTTCATATAAGGTGTAAGTATTGTTTTGAGCGAATTAAGGTATTTTGTGATCTAAAGCTAAAGAATTAATTCCCTAAGATATTAAGATTTATTTAAGTAGTTGATATATAATTATTCATTCACATAAGCCAGGAATCAAACTCATGATCTCCTAGTTAATTAAGGAACAAGCTTACTTAATGTTGATGTCACATGGTGAAATATGAAAATTATTGACATGTCATAGGATTTTTTTATATTGATTAATAAAAAGTGATTTTTATATCATTACAAATATAATCAATGAAAAAGTCTTTTTTATATATAAATTACACTGATATAAAGAGTACATGGGATATAATCATTATAAAAAAAATCACTCGTGTAAATCATTTTGAAGGCAGAATTTTTGTTAGAGAGCATTCACGGTTAACGGAAATCTGGAATATAAATAGAAATTTGTTACTTTTTATAATTTATTATTTTAAAAATAATTACACTTTAAAAATTGAGAGCACATTAGTTATTTGGTGCGATTGGGGATGCATTTCTTCCTACAGATTAATACTACTCTTTTTTTTATTCTTTTACGTTTGCAGTTATGGCACTCTGCAAGTTGGCCATGGGAATCAGATCTTGACCTCAAAGATAGCCCAGTACAAGAGATATGGCTTAGGCTTCACTCACTGCATATCCCCCCACACTTCTGCTTCACTTACTTAGACACCTTGATTGTGGACGGCTGCCATTTTTTATCAGATGCGGTCTTACCCTTCTCTTTACTTCCTTTATTGCCTAAATTGAAAACATTGAAAGTTCGAAACTGTGATTTTGTGAAAATCATATTTGATGTGACAACTATGGGACCACTCCCTTTTGCCCTGGAGAATTTGATTTTAGAGCGGCTGCCAAATCTGGAGAATGTTTGGAATTCAAATGTTGAGCTTACGTTCCCCCAAGTCAAGTCATTGTCACTGTGTGATCTGCCAAAGTTAAAGTATGACATGTTGAAGCCATTTACACATCTAGAACCACATGCTCTAAATCAAGTCTCTATTCAAAAGGTATCATTACTACTTGTATATATATGAACTAAATTGCCATCATTAGTGTTCTTTACTACTTCTATATATATGAACCAATTGCCATCCTGTTAAAATTAAAAAGTTGTGAACCTTTCCCTTATACAGTTATATATGCTATGTTGAGTCTTCTATCCATCTTCTACGCATATTGGCTTCCATTTTTTTATTTTTTATTTATCTACATAAGTCAGATAATACAGCTACAGTTACTATTCAATATTGATCATGATGAATTTATAATGGAACATGTTGCATTCATGATGTGAAACAGCATCTGAGGTACGATCCTTATTCTCATTATTTTCTTCTACAACCTTACTAATAATCTCATTTATCACTTTTCCCGTCTTAAAATATTAAACTCGACTTACAATGTGAATATCCTTTCTCCACCTTATTCTTTTTATGGTATCCTTTTCCACCTTATAAATAGCTAGCCTAGTTCGTCTTTTCCACCTTATAAATAGTTCATTATTTCAATTATATAAAAAGAGCTGGATCTATAACTGCCCTAACCTGCTTTTTCTTCATTGTTGGTTTCTCTTCGTAGCTTACACCCAACATAGAGCACCTGACACTCGGTGAACATGAACTCAACATGATTTTGAGTGGAGAATTCCAGGGAAACCACTTAAACGAGTTAAAAGTTCTTGCTCTGTTCTTTCATTTTGAGTCCGATGTATTTCTACAACGGGTGCCCAATATAGAGAAGCTTGAGGTGCTTGGTGGTTTCTTCACAGAGATTTTCTGCTTTGATAGTCTTAATGTGGATGAGGCGGGATTGCTTTCACAGCTGAAAGTGATATGCTCGGACTCCCTTCCAGAGCTTGTTTCCATTGGGTCAGAGAACTCTGGGATTGTGCCCTTTCTCAGAAATCTAGAAACATTGCAAGTAATCAGCTGTTTGAGTTCAATAAATCTGGTACCATGCACAGTGTCTTTCTCCAATCTGACATATTTGAAAGTAAAAAGTTGCAAGAGTCTGCTATATTTGTTCACATCCTCAACAGCAAGAAGTTTGGGTCAACTCAAAACAATGGAGATAAGTTGGTGTGATTCAATTGAAGAGATAGTGTCTTCAACAGAGGAAGGGGATGAATCAGATGAGAATGAGATAATATTTCAGCAGCTCAATTGTTTGAAACTTGAATATTTATTTAAGCTGAGAAGGTTCTACAAAGGGAGTTTAAGTTTCCCGTCCTTGGAGGAATTCACAGTATGGCGTTGCGACAGGATGGAAAGTTTGTGTGCAGGTACAGTCAAAACAGACAAGCTGTTAGAAGTGAATATTAATTTGGGCGGAGATGTTATCCCATTGGAAACTGATCTGAACTCTGCCATGCAAAACCGATAGGCATTTCTGGCCAGGGTATGTCTTTATTTTTTTTATTCAACATTATTATAATTGTTGTTATAATACACCGTGTCAGTGATATGTTACGTGGCACGATTAACTTAAATTTTGAGAAGAGTTTAATTGCCGTGTTTAATTTATAATTAAATTCAGAAATTTTTTATCTTTCGCCGTCTCTGTCATAGTCGTGTCATTATTATTATTATTATTATTATTATTATTAACTAACATAATTTTTATAAATTGTGTAGGCAATGACTCCAATATTAGAGTTAGAGGAGATGGATTCAATAAAAAGAAAATGGTTAGAGGAGATCAACAAATTAAGTGGCCCGGTGCCTACCGAAAAAAAAACAAAGTGGCCCAGTTTTATTATATTTGTTTGTTTGTGAATAAAAAACGAATTGTGCGTGTGGTCTACATAGTTAGTGGTGAAATACACTGTTCTATTCTATTTATTATGTAATGTTTGTGATTATAAGTCTTAAACGACCCTGGAGAATAAAAATGAAGTGATGAACTGTAAGTTTGTAACACTAAAACTTGACTCTATTGTTTTATGACAAAATAAAATAAAAATGTGTCCTAAATTATGTATGTTCACCATTCATTTTACTTATATTTCAAGATTCAAAGTCTTCAACATAATTCTTGAAAAAATGTCTTCAACATAACTTTGATTGTGGTAGGAGTTTAATTATCACTTTGTCCATCTCCTACGATTAGCATCTAAAGACTGTGTTAGCTTTAATTTCGTAAAGGCTAACAACGGGATTGATTATATCTTTGTTGTACTAAATTGTGATAATGAATAGAAAAATTTCATAATTTATTGAAATGCTATTTTTTTAATTTTCATGCGGTGTTAATATAGTATGTCAAGAAATTGTAACATTACTAAAAAAATAATTTCAAATATCATTTTTAAGTATTTTTTATGATGATTCTCAACCATCTCTAAATCTGTGTTGTGAAAATACTTTTCACAGTGATTTTTTAAATTCTATAAGAATATTGATTTTTACATTGATTTTTTTGAAATTATTTAGATTGTATTATTTATTATTTAAAAAATGTTAAAAATATTAGGATTCTAAGATGATTTTAAAAAAAAAATTATGATTTTTAGATTCCAATGTTGTTTATTATTTTAATACAAAATTTCATTAAAATAATAAAATATAATTAAATATGATTAAAAACTAATATTTATAGCAAATAAATCACAACGTAAACTATGGACCACAAATTATATATTTACGGATCCCTAATGCTAGATTCCTTTCTAAAAAAATATTAAACATCTATCAATTTGTTCTAAATCAAATCTAAAGTAATTTAACACTGTAGGTTTAAGATATTCCAATCAAACAATAGAATACAACTTTACATCTTAAAAGTGATATAATTTTAGTATTTTCATTAAAAAAATTAAAGGAGACGTCTTTGCATGTTAAAATATAAAAGTTAAAAATGAATAATTTTTTTAAATAAAATAAAATTAGTAATATTTAAAGGATGATAAAATATTTAATTCAACCAAACTGTAGTAGTCATAACTAAAATTTTCAGATTTGAAATTACTAAGATTAAACCATAATACTTCTTTGTCATTTAATCTGTGTGCATTAAGGTATCATATTGTCTTATTTCATAAATAAAGAAAAATATGGAAAGAAAAAACTAATTAATATAAATTAGTCATAACTAAAAAAGTGAAGAAAAATTAGGATATATGCTATGATAGTATTTACACGTGCTAATTTTAATTAATTTATTTTTTATGGTAATTAACTTTTGATCAAAATAATGGAAAATATTTTTTAATCAAAATTGAAAAATTAATTAAAAGTTACAAAATTAATTTTTTTACATGATATTGTTAACTGATTTATTAAATTAGAAATATTTAATTGGTAAATTAACTGTTAAGATTACTAGTAAAGACATAATAATATAAAAGATATATTTATGATTTATATAAAATTTTATTGACTTTGTGCCGCAATGATGACAGCACGTCCCCATCTCTAGAGAATGGATAAGCCATCCTGGACAAATTTTAAGCATAACATTATATTCATACGTAACTAATTAGAGAAATTAAATCCCTCTCATATGGAAAATGCACTACGGGAAGGTAATATTATTATTATTACTAATTGAAAAATAGATATTTTGTGTCTTATGTCTTAATTGTTTTTTTAGTTAGATGTAGGTGTAATAATTATCCTTTTAAAAAGTTATTAAATAATAATTACTTATAATTTGGGGGTGTTTTTTAAAGTAATACAAGAATAAATTATGAATAATAACAAATGTATATAAAAATAACTACCTTTATTAATAATTATAAATTTACCATGAATTGCTAAGGACCGAACTCAAACCACAGAAACAGGGACAACTACCAAGCAAATAATGCCCCCAATTCCATGGCCGTATCTTCTCTGGAAAGGCAGATAAAACATTTCAGCAATGGCATACCCACCAACTATAATAGAAAAAACTAGTTGTCAAAGACTGTGAGGGATTGATGGAAATTGTTGCAGAGGATAATGCAGTTCCAAGAGGAGCAAATCTACAGCTTACGTTCCCGTGTCCCTGTGTGAGGTCATCGAAACTACAAGGTTTGCCCAAGTTCAAGTATTTTTATTACTGCTCACTGCAGTGTGACATGTTCCAGACACCTACCGAGGATGAAATGGTACTATTTTCTTACTGCAGAATCTGATGCCTGTAAATTAAATATAATTGCACTACTTTTATAAGAATTGAATTACCACCATTGGTTTCTATACTTCATTTTTATTGTTCAACATGAATGATATGAACATGGTCTTAAAATTAAAATGTGAGAATTTCACGTACATTACTATATATGCTGTGTTCTATCTTCTATGCCTATTAACCCTCATTTTTCATATGTTTTACATAAATAAGTAAAAGAATACACTTAAGGGTGTTAGTTTTTTCATAATTCCGCAAGTATTCCATGTCTTCAGTAACAAACATAAACCATTTGTTATCTAAATATTTAGTTAGAATACTGAGTTGTTGTCATGTGAAAAATCTGTTTTTAATATGGTTCATTTTCTGTTCAGGTTCAACTCTAATATTTGAAAAACTGTTATAATCATTATCCCATAATTATCTCTCATATCCTGTTGCACACTTGAGTTTGAGTTTGTTGATGACCAGAACTCTATATAAAGTGTGTGCTACCGCGGTCACTGAATCCGCCCCTCTTTTCATATACTAACACCATCAAGTACGAGTGAGTAAGGATTTGGAATCACAATCAGTTACGAAGTTGCCATGGAGCAAAATTGCCACCCTCACAAATGAACGTTCATAACAACAATAGCAATGGTGGGAGATTAGTCATGTCTCTTTTAGCTTCCGAAATAACATCAAAATTTGGAATGATATAAATTTTCTATTTTTTTGTGCGATTTAAAACGTGTTTTTGGGTGTCTAAAATGTGCATATAATGGTGTGGGTTTTCTTAATCGGGTTCGTGGATATTAATTGGATCTTTATGACCCGGGAGGTTGGAGATGCACATGCGCGCATAAATGAAAATGCATTAGGCTGGTCTCGAACCCTTGCCCTGCAGGGTGAAAAAACTCCCTTTGCCACTAGACTATTGTAATTTATTTGTTTATTAGATGCAGTTCATGTTTATTTATAACTTCTAAAGGATAAATCATTTATGTGGAAGCTATTTAAAATTGTATGTCTCTAAGTTATGTTGAACATGAAATACTATGTTAAATACTAATATGCATTGAATTTGATCCTTTAAAGTTTATTACATGTTGAATGGATATACATACAATATTATTTTGAATTGGTATACATGTAATTTTTATGATTTAATATTGAGCACGTTTATATTATTAAGTATGTTATGCAAAGATTATTTTTGAATGTTAAGTGATTAATATAATTTTATTAAATTAGAGAGTAGCCACAACATCTTTAATTGAGTAAAATTATATGTTAAATTTATAATCACATTAGAAATATTAATTGTGATTAATCATATGTAATGTGATAAAATCTACCCACAGGAATTTTGTTGTTTTTGTATGATTAATTAGAATAAAATATTAGATTATATTTCTTAATTTACCCACAAGAATTAAGGAAAAGAACATGATTTAATAGTTTATCATAAAGTTGCATGATGAATCTAATTGGGTAGGACTTTAGCCCACATGCAAGTTTTGTGTCACTAGATTCATATATTGAGACATGATTTGCATTGGCAAAACATGACATTTGTTTAGTCTCAAATTTGCTTAATGAGCATGTGTGTTTGTTTGCAGTTTTACAATCTATGAATATTTCTTTTGACCTTCCCATATTAAAAGGTGATAATTATAAGGTTTCGAAGGAAAGAATTCTTCTTCATTTGGGCTGGATGGATATTGTCTATGCTATAAGGAAGGATGGGCTACCGGCTATTACTAAAACTAGCGAACCTGATGTTGTTGACCTTTATGAAAAGTGGGAGAAATATAATCGTCTCCCCGTTATGTTCATAAAAACCTACATATTCGCTAGTATCCGGGGTTCAGTTGACCAGCATGATAAGGTTAAAGATCTGTTGAAAGCCATTGATGAACAGTTTATGACCTCTGAGAAGTCGCTTACTAGCACACTCATTATGCAATTCTCTTCCATTAAGCTTACTGGAACGGGAGGTGTGCGTGAACATATCATGCGCTTAAGGGACATAGTGGCTCAGTTGAAAACCCTGGAAGTTACCATGTCTGAATCCTTCCTGGTACATTTCATTTTGTGCACCTTACCTCAACAATATACACACTTTAAAATCTCCTACAACACACATAAGGATAAATGGTCTATTAATGAATTGATGACCATGTGTGTTCAAGAAGATGAGAGATTGATAATGGAAGAGGGTGAAAAGGTAAATTTGACTACTTCTACTTTTGGAAAGGATAGGAAGAAGTCTGTAGGCACCAATAAAGGAAGGATTCTGACTCAACCAACAATTAAAAAGGAGTCAAAGTGTTTCTTCTGTAAAAAGAAAGAACACATAAAGAAGGACTGCCCCAAATTTAAAAGTGGGTTTGAGAAGAAAGGTACACCATTTACTTTCATTTGTTATGAATCTAATATGATTAATGTGAATCATAATACATGGTGGATTGACCCTGGTTCTATAATCCATGTTTCTAATATCTTGCAGGGTATGGAAAGCCTAAGAAAGCTAATGGGAAGTGAGTAGTGCATCTACTCAGGGAATAGGATGAGCTCACATGTAGAGGACATTGAAACGTGCGTCTTAGTTTTAAGTAGTGGCTTTAAATTACATTTGGAGAAAGTTTTTTATGTTCTTAGTTTTTGTAAAAACTTAATTTTTGTTTTTAAACTTGCACCTTTGGGATTCTATTTTAATTTTACAGACTTTGGTTTTAATTTACTGAATAAATTTGAAATTATTGGTTGTGGTCAATTGATTGATGTTCTTTATTCAATTGAATTGAAAAGCGACGCTACTTATAATTATATGCACGTTTCTGTTGGGTTAAAACGATGTATTGTGAATGAAGAATCCTCTATGTTGTAGCACCGGAGATTAAGTCATATCTCTATTGAGAGAATTAAGCGATTAGTAAATGAATGAGTACTTAATACTTTGGATTTTGCTGATTTTGAGACTTGTGTAGATTGCATTAAGAGTAAGCAAACTAACAAGTCTAAAAAGGGTGCAAATAGGAGTTCTAATTTTTTAGAAATCATACATACAGACATATGTTGTCAAGACATGGATGCAAATAATTCAAAATACTTCATAACCTTTATAGATGATTATTCATTATATATGTATCTCTACTAACTTTATTCTAAGAATGAAGCTTTAGATGCCTTTAAAGTTTTTAAGGCTGAAGTTAAGAAACAATGTGGAAAACAAATTAAGATCATGAGATCAAATAAAGGTAGGGAGTACTATGGTAGATACACAGAGGATGGACAACCACCAGGTCCATTTGCAAAATTTCTTCAAGAACATGAGATTGTTTCCCAGTACACTATGCGTGGTTCTCCGAATCAGAATGGTGTGGCAGAACGAAGAAATCAAACCTTATTAGACATGGTGAGAAGCATGAGGAGTAATGTAAAGCTTCCTCAATTTTTATGGATTGATGCACTTAAGATGACTGTGTATATATTAAACCGAGTTCCAACCAAGGTTGTCTCAAAGACACCTTTTGAGTTATTCAAGGGTTAGAAACCAAGTTTGCGACATATACGCATTTGAGGATGCCCGTCTGAAGTAAGAATTTATAATCCACAAGAAAAGAAACTAGACCCTAGGACTATTACTGGGTATTTCATTGGATATTCTGAAAAGTCTAACGGGTATAGGTTCTATTGTCAATCCCACAACACTAGGATTGTGGAATCAAGGAATGCAAAATTTCTTGAAAATGACTTGATCAGTGGGAGTGATCAATTTCAGAACATTTCTTCTGAAAGGGATCACTATGAAGCTGAACCTTCTGGGACAAGTAATAGGTTGGTAGTTATTCCCACCCCTCAAGTTAAAATGGGGGTTAGACAACCAGTGATTGAAGTTCCACAAGTTGTTGAAAGTGATCATGTAGATCAAGTTGTTTATGAGGAACAACATGATGATATTGAACAAATTGGTGAAGAACTGGTTGAACAAGTTTCTCCGCAAGATAACCAAGCAGCATTAAGAAGATCTACTAGAGTAAAAAAGACAGAAATTCCTAGTGATTACGTAGTGTACCTACAAGAATCAAACTACAACATTGGAGCCAAAAATGATCCCGAGACATTTTCACAAGCCATGAGTTCTAAGAAATCAAATTTATGGAGTAATGTTATGAGGGATGAGATGGATTCTATGGCATCTAACCAATTTTGGGATCTCGTTGAGTTGCCTGTTGGTGTAAAACCCATCGGATGTAGATGGGTCTTCAAAACAAAGAAAGACTCAGAAGGCAACATTGAGAGACATAAGGCAAGACTTGTTGTTAAAGGGTTCACTCAAAGAGAAGGAATCGATTACACATAGACCTTTTCCCCTATATCTAAGAAAGACTTTATTCGAGTAATTTTGACATTAGTAACTCATTTTGATCTTGAGTTGCATCAAATAGATGTGAAAATGACGTTCTAGAATGGTGATCCAGAAGAAGAGGTTTACATGAAACAACCTGAGGGATTCTTATCTAGTGTTGGTGAGCACTTAGTCTGCAAGCTTAATAAGTCTATCTATGGATTGAAACAAGCCTCCCGCCAGTGGTATTTAAAATTTCATGAGGTCATTTCTTCATTCAGCTTTGAAGAGAATGTCATGGATCACTGTATATATCAAAAGGTCAGTGGGAGTAAGATTTGTTTCTTTGTATTATACGTAGATGATATTCTGCTTGCGGCTAATGATAAGGGTATGTTATATGAGGTGAAACAATTTCTCTCAAAGAACTTTGATATGAAGGATATGGAAGAGACATCTTATGTCATAGGCATAAAGATCCATAGAGAAAGATCTCAAGGCATTTTAGGCTTGTCTCAAGAAACTTATATCAACAAAGTTTTAGAGATATTTAATATGAAAAGTTACCAAGTGTAGCTCCCATTGAGAAAGGTGATAAATTTGATTTAGGCTAATCTCCCAAAAATGATTTTGAACGGGAACACATGAAAAATATTCCATATGCTTCAGCAATTGGAAGCCTTATGTATGCTCAGGTTTGCACTAGACCTGATATTGCATTCACTATTGGAGTCTTGGAAAGATATCAAAGTACCAGGTATTGACCACTGGAAAGCTGCAAAGAAAGTGATGAGATATCTTCAAGGAACAAAGGATTACATGCTTATGTATAGATGAACTGATTGTCTGGAAGTGATTGGCTACTCCAATTCAGACTTTGTTGGCTGCGTTGATACCAGAAAATCAACATATGGTTATGTTTTTATGCTAGCTGGTGGAGCTGTATCATGGAGAGTTCAAAGCAGTCTTTAATTGCTACTTCCACTATGAAGGCTGAGTTTGTTTCTTGTTTTGAGGCTACCTCACATGGTGTATGGTTAAAAAGTTTCATATCTGGGCTTAGAGTTGTAGACTCTATTTCCAGGCCTTTAAAGTTGTACTGTGACAATTCTGTTGCGGTATTTATTGCTAAGAACAATAAGAGTGGAAGTCGAAGTAAACACATTGACATTAAATATTTAGCCGTAAGAAAACGCGTTAAAGAAAGGAAAGTTGTCATTGAACACATTAGCACAGACATGATGATCGTTGATCCCTTAACTAAAGGCATGCCACCAAAGAATTTTAAGGATCATGTAGTGCGAATGGGACTTGATTCCATAATGTGACATTCATTGTAAGTACATTTATTGTTTTGATGAAATTCTTATTAAGTTTGATGTTTCTCATTTGTTTTGTGCACTTATTTATTTTGAGAAGTATCATTTGAATTTTGACCTAAAATAAGCATATGGTTTATTCATTAAGTTAAGAGCTTGAGAAACTTGATATATTGTGATGCATGGAAGATAATACTTGTTTTTAGAGGACTTATCGTCATGATTCATATATTTTGTTTCTTGTTATGATTAGTGATGGGTTAAATGGACCAAGTGGGAGAATGTTAGTTTTTTCACAATTCTGCAAGTATCTTATGTCTTCAGTAACAAACATATGTGGCTTGTTATCTAAATATTTAGTTAGGATACTGAGTTGTTGTCATATGAAAAATCTGTTTCTAATGTGGTTCATATTCTGTCCAGGTTCAATTCTAATATTTGAAGAATTGTTGTAACCATTATCCCATAATTATCTCTCATATCCCGTTGCACACTTGAGTTTGAGTTTGTTGATGGCGAGAGCTCTATATATAAAATGTGTGCTGCTGCTATGATAGATCACTAAATTCGTTCCTCTTTTCATATACTAACACCATCAAGTACGAGTGAGTAAGGATTTGGAACCACAATCAGTTACGAAGTTGTCGTGAAGCAAAACCGTCACCCCCTTGAACGAATGTTCATAACAACAATATCAATGGCTGGAGGTTAGTCATGTCTCTTTTAGCTTCCGTTGATCGTTTAGATCCTTTTATGGTAAATTATCAAAGGATACATGTTGCATTCATGATACAACAATGACATTTTAGGTATGAGCTTTATTCTTATTAATACAGACAATTACAGAGAATCTTACACACACCATTTTACTGTATCAAATATCATGTATGGATGGTTCTCAAATCTTTATAAACAATCTCCCTACCATCTAAAGGATCGAATTTTTCATCATTTTCTTCTCCGTTGGAACCACTACAACCTCCCTTAAGGTCTCCTTTATCACTTTTTCCATCTAAAATTTTAAACTACAAATAAATAAATTTGTTTCGGCACATACTGTATCAAAAAATCCCTTCCACCTTATTAATAGCTAGCCTGGTTCATCTCTTTTACAACCTCCCTAACCTGCTTTTGCTTGGCTATCGGTTTCTCTTGGTAGCCTACATCCAACTTACAGTGCCTGTCACTCGGTGAAAAAGGACTGGAGATGATCAAGCGTGGAGAATTTCATGAGAGAAACTTCTTACACAAGTTACAAGTTCTTACTCTGGGCTTTAATATTGGGTCGACTGTATTTCCATATGAAATTCTACAACTGGCGCCCAATATAGAGAAGCTTGTGGTGTGTGATGGTTCCTTCAAGGAGATTTTCTGCTTTGATAGTCTTAATGTGGATGAGGCTGGACTCCTATTACAGCTCAAAGTCTTATGCTTGGACTCCCTTCCAGAGTTTGTTTCCATTGGGTTAGAGAACTCTTGGATTCAGCCCTTACTGGGAAATCTAGAAACCTTGGAAGTAATAGATTGTTATAGTTTAAAATACTTGGTACCATGTACAGTGTCTTTCTCCAATCTGACATATTTGCAAGTACAAGATTGCAACAGCCTGCTATATTTGTTCACATCCTCAACAGCAAGAAGTTTGGGTCAACTCAAAAGAATGGAGATAAAAAGGTGTTATTCAATTGAAGAGATAGTCTCTAAGGAGGGGGATGAATCACATGAGAATGAAATTATATTTCCGCAGCTCAATTGTTTGAAACTTGAAGGATTACGAAAGCTGAGAAGGTTCTACAGAGGAAGTTTATTAAGTTTCCCATCATTGGAGGAATTGTCAGTAATCGATTGCAAGTGGATGGAAACATTATGTCCAGGTACCCTAAAAGCAGACAAGTTGGTTCAAGTTCAACTTGAGGAGTCATCTGATGCTATCAAATTGGAAAATGACCTGAACTCTACCATGAGGGAGGCATTTGGGAAAAAGGTATGTTTTCAATTATTTTCATTAAATATGATTGATATTGGTGTATATATATGTTGTTGTTATAATGCACCGTCTCAGCATACTTTTCTCTTTATCCCTCTCCTGCAAAATATACACCGTTAGGTTAATTAGATTCATCTTCAAATATACTCCAAAATCTATCTTGGATAGTCATTTTCCTTCAAAGAGATTTTCTGCTTTGATAGTCATAATGTGGATGAGGATGGATTGGTTTCACAGCTGAAAGTGATATGCTGGGACTCCCTTCCAGAGCTTGTTTCCATTGGGTCAGAGAACTCTGGGATTGTGCCCTTTCTCAGGAATCTAGAAACATTGCAAGTAATCAGCTGTTTCAGTTCAATAAATCTGGTACCATGCACAGTGTCTTTCTCCAATCTGACATATTTGAAAGTAAAAAGTTGCAAGAGTCTGCTATATTTGTTCACATCCTCAACAGCAAGAAGTTTGGGTCAACTCAAAACAATGAAGATAAAAGGGTGTGATTCAATTGAAGAGATAGTGTCTTCAACAGAGGAAGGGGATGAATCAGATGAGAATGAGATAATATTTCAGCAGCTCAATTGTTTGGAACTTGAAGGATTAGGAAAGCTGAGAAGGTGCCTTTGCGAGAGGATGGAAAGTTTGTGTGCAGGTACAGTCAAAACAGACAAGCTATTAGAAGTGACATTCCATTGGTCAGAAGGTGTTATCCCATTGGAAACTGATCTGAACTCTGCCATGCAAAACCGATAGGCATTTCTGGCAAGGGTATGTCTTTTTATTCAACATTATTATAATTGTTGTTATAATACAACGTGTCAGTAATTTAAATCTTGAAAAGAGTTTAATTACCGTATTTAATTTATAATTAAATTCAGAAATTTTCTATCTTTGGTCGGCTTTGTCATTGTCGTCATTATTATTATTAACTAACATTTTTTATGAATTGTTTAGGCAATGACTCCAATATTGGAGTTAGAGGAGATTGATTCACCAAAAAGAAAATGGTTAGAGGAGATCAACAAATTAAGTTGCCCAGTGACTACCGAAATAAATAAATAAAACAAAGTGGCCCAGTTTTATTATATTTGTTTGAGTGAATAAAAAACGAATTGTACGTGTGGTCTACCCAGTTAGTGGTGAAATACATTGTTCTATTTTATTTATTATGTAATGTGTGTGATTATAAGTCATAATTAAACAACCATGGAGAATAAAAATGAAGTGATGAACTGTAAGTTTATAATACTAAAACTTGACTGTATTGTTTTATGACTAAATAAAATAAAAATGTGTCGTAAATTATGTATGTTCACCATTCATTTTACTTATATTTCAAGATTCAAAGTCTTCAACATAACTTTGATTGTAGCAGGAGTTTATCACTTTGTCCATCTCCTATGTACAATTAACATCTAAAGAATGTTAGCTTTAGTAAAGGCTAAGAACGGGGCTGATTATAACTTTGTTGTATTAAATGTTGGAGTTTTGAACGCTAATGGAGAAAACTTGTTACTAAGTTTTAAGAGAAATTGAATTAAAGAAGGAAGAAAATTTTATTGATCACGACACTCAATGTAGATTACAAAGGCCCTATATATATAGGCCACAAACTTTAACAAACTACAGCTGTCATTCTAACTAACTAACCGAAATGACAGCTGGACAAAACAAACTTCAGATTCTGATCAACTACCAAGTTCTGAAACACCAGAACTTCTGAAACAACAACTCTTGAACTAAGATTGAAATACAACAACTAATACACCTCCTTATTACAATCTTAGCTTATCGAATTCATCTCTAACTTCATCTTCAGGTTTTCAAGTGTGCTCGTCTTCAGAGCCTTAGTCAGAATGTCTGCAAGTTGATCTTCAGTCTTGCAGTGCAGAAGCTCCAGCTTATCATTGTTCACTTGATCTCTCAAGAAATGATATCTGGTCTCTATATGCTTGCTCCTACCATGAGCTACAGGATGCTTAGCCAAATCGATAGCAGACTTGCTATCTAACATAATTCTAACCTTATCATCAGACTTCAAACCCAATTCCTGCATAAGCATGCATAACCATTGAGCTTGACAAGCTGCCATTGAAGCAGCTATGTACTCAGCTTCACACGATGATAATGCAACCACTGCCTGCTTCTTTGAACACCATGAGAATGGTGCATTACCATACATAAACACATAAGCTGCAGTACTCTTTCTGTCATTAACATCTCCACTCCAGTCAGAGTCTGAGTATCCATATAGTTCAGCATCTGGTGTGTCAATTCCAGTTCTATATAGAATACCAAGTCCCTCTGTACCCTTCACATATCTTAGTATCCTCTTAGCTGCTACCAAGTGTGAAGTCATGGGCTTTTCCATGAATCTACTAATCAATCCAACACCATAAGTAATATCAGGCCTAGTGTGGCACAAATATCTCAGTGAACCTACAATCTGCTTGAACAAAGTAGCATCCACTGGTTCTTCTACGCCTTCCTTGATTAGCTTTGTACCAGTATCAATTGGAGTGGTGACAGGCTTGCTATTATTCATATTGAACCTCTTCAATATGTCTCTTGCATACTTCTTCTGATGAATAAGCACTCCTTCTGTGGACATCACAATTTCTATTCCTAGAAAATATGATAACACACCCAAATCTGACATTTCAAACTTTCTCATCATGGCTTCCTTAAACCATTCAATTTCCATTGTATCACTTCCAGTTACAATCATATCATCAACATACAAACATACTATCAACTTCTGGTTGTCATCAGAATTTCTAAAGTAAATTCCATGTTCTGTGATGCATTTCTCAAAGCCTTGACTGATAAGAAATTGGTCAATTTTCTTATTCCAAGCTCTGGGTGCCTGCTTAAGGCCATATAGAGCTTTCCTCAGTCTGTACACATAATCCTCCTTGCCCTTTATCTCAAATCCAGGTGGCTGACTCACATAAACTTCTTCTTCTAGCTCACCATTCAAAAATGCTGATTTGACATCTAGTTGAAACATCTTCCAACTCTTCCAGCTAGCTATTGCAATAATCAATCTTATTGTCTCCATTCTAGCTACAGGGGCAAAAACCTCATTATAATCTAGGCCTTGTCTCTGCAGAAAACCTCTTGCCACAAGCCTAGCCTTATATTTTGCAACTTGACCATCTGGCTTCAATTTAGTCTTGTATACCCACTTCACATCAATACACTTCTTGCTCGTAGGTAACTTAACCAAAGACCATGTTTCATTCTTTTCTATGGACTGTAACTCATCTAACATAGCACTCCTCCAATGCTCTTCCTTCATTGCTTGTTCAAGACTGACTGGCTCAGATTCAGCTAGCATAGCTAGTTGAATTAGTTCACCATCATCAGCCACTGCAGTATCTGGAAACCTCACACAATCATTCAGCCTTTGTGGAGCTTGTACATTTCTAGTTGGTCTTTCAGATGCACCTCCTTGATTTGTGTTCACCTCTTGTACTGGTGATTCAGTATCATTGAGATACACCATACTATTCTTCCTTGATGAGCTACCTTCCCAATTCCAGCTACTTGCTTCATCAAACTTTACATCTTTGCTGAACATTATTTTCTTCTCTATAGGATCATACAATTTGTATGAACCTGTTGAGTGATAACCAACCATGACAACTGCTTGAGCCTTGTCATCTAGCTTCCTTCTCAATTGATCAGGTATGTGCCTAAAACACAATGAACCAAACACTCTCAGATGCTTCACACACGGTTTGATTCCTGACCAAGCTTCTTCAGGTGTAACATACTCTAATCTCTTGGTTGGACATCTGTTCAACAAATAAACTGCAGTAGCAGTTGCTTCACCCCACAGATAGGTTGGTAAACCCTTTTCTTTAATCATGCTTCTCACCATATTCACAATGGTTCTATTCTTTCTCTCTGCAATACCATTGTGTTGTGGAGTATAGGGTGCAGTCACTTCATGCTTAATGCCATTTGATTCACAAAATGACCTGAACTCATTAGATGTGTATTCTCCACCACCATCAGTTCTAAGCTTGCTTACTACTTCACCACTTTCATTCTGAACCATTATTCTAAACTTCTTAAAGACATCAAGGACTTCACTTTTCTTAACTATCAAGTATATCCATAATTTTCTAGTAAACTCATCTATGAATGATACAAAATAGTTATTACCTCCCATTGATTTTACTTCAAATGGTCCACACACATCAGAGTGAATTGTCTCCAGCTTTCTTGTTGCTCTGGTTGGAATCTCAGTGTTGTAAGAACTCCTTGACTGCTTTGAAATACAACACTTGTCACACACCTTGTCAGGTTCAGTAATCTGAGGCAATCCAATTACCATTTTCTTCTTCTGAAGCTTATTGAGATCTCCAAAATTCAAATGCCCAAATCTTTGGTGCCATAACCAGTTCTCATTACCAGCTTTTGTCAACAAGCACTGATTTTCAACAATATTGATTCCAATTTTGAAAGTTCTTTGTCTTGACATTTGAACTTTCAGAATTGTTCTCATTTTATTGTCAAAAATTCTCAAGATCTTGTCTTCCATTCTCACAGTATAACCCTTCTCAAGCAATTGTCCAATACTAATGAGATTACTTTTCATATTTGGAACATAAAGAACATCAGAAATGAATGAGTCTTTACCATCTTTGCTCTGAATCTTGATCTTGCCTATGCCTTCAGCATTCACCACACTGTCATCAGCAAATCTAATCTTCCTTGTGACTGACTCATCAAGCTCACAAAACCAGGTTTTCTTCCCACTCATGTGGTTTGAACAACCTGTGTCTAGATACCATTGATCATCATCATCTTCTTCTTTGATGATTGCCATTAACATAGCTCCTTCTGAATCGTAACCCTCATTGTCATGAACAAATTGAGCTTCATCAGATTCTTCTCTTGGTACCTTCTTAGATTTGCATTCAGCTGCAAAGTGACCCCACTTCTGACAATTATAACACTGAATATCTTTCTTGTTTATCTTCTTCTTCTGACCTTTATTTCCTTCTTGAGAACTGTGATCATGGCCTTTGCTTGTTCCTTCATTTGAGTTCTTTGAATTCTGATTCTTTCTTTTGCCTTTCTTATACTTTCCTTTCTTCTGATGCTGAGCCTGCAGAGCTTGATCAGCTGCACTTTCATTTGACTTGTCTTTGATCTTGCTTCTTTCATTTAATCTCAGTTCATGAGCCTCTAGCGATGCTTGAAGTTCTTCAATCTTCAACTCATCAAGATTCTTTGACTCTTCTTTAGCTACTACTATGTGATCAAACTTAGGAGTTAGTGTTCTCAACACCTTCTCAATCTTCATCAAATCAGAGATTTTTTCACCATTTCTCACCATTTGATTAGTTAAGCTTGTTAACCTCACAAAGTATTGATTAACAGTTTCACCCTCAGTCATCTGCAGCAATTCATATTGCCTTCTTAGAGCTTGCAATCGTACCTTCTTTAACTTTTCATCTCCACCATAGTTCCTAGCCAAAGTATCCCAAGCTTCTTGTGCATTTTCACAATGCACAATCTTCTCAAAAATGTCTGCATCCAAACATTGATGAATGATGAACAAAGCTTTACCATCCCTTTTCTTTTGTTCTTTGTGCGCAGCATTTTGATCATCAGTTGGGTTTCTGGGTAATGCAGCAACTCCAGTATTCACGATTTCAACCACATCTTGAAATCTGAATATTACCTTCATCTTCGCGATCCATTGATCATAGTTTTTCCCATCAAATATTGGTAGGTGTGCTGGAAAACCATTATTTGATAATGTTGTAGCCATCTTTCACAGATTCTGCAACTTTCTTGAGGTTCTTGAAAGCGAACCTGGCTCTGATACCAATTCTGTTGGAGTTTTGAACGCTAATGGAGAAAACTTGTTACTAAGTTTTAAGAGAAATTGAATTAAAGAAGGAAGAAAATTTTATTGATCACGACACTCAATGTAGATTACAAAGGCCCTATATATATAGGCCACAAACTTTAACAAACTACAGCTGTCATTCTAACTAACTAACCGAAATGACAGCTGGACAAAACAAACTTCAGATTCTGATCAACTACCAAGTTCTGAAACACCAGAACTTCTGAAACAACAACTCTTGAACTAAGATTGAAATACAACAACTAATATTAAATTGTGATAATGAACCGAAAAATTTCATAATTTGTTGACATGTCATTTTTTTAATTTTCATGCGATGTTAATATAGTATGTCAAGAAATTATAACACTACTACCAAAAATCATTTCAAATATTATTTTTAAGTATTTATGATGATTCTCAATCATCTCTAAGTGTTGTGAAAAATAAACACTTTTCACCGTGATTTTTTAAATTGTACAAGAATATTGATTTTTACATTGATTTTCTTGGAATTATTTAGATTGTATTATTTATTGTTTAAAAAATATTAAAAACATTAGGATTTTAAGATGATTTTTAAAAAAAATTATCTTTTAAGATGATTTTTAGATTCCAATGTTGTTTACTATTTTAATACAAAATTTCATTAAAATAACAAAATATATAATTATAATATGATTATGAACTAATATTTATAGCAAATAAATCACAACTTAAATTATGGACCACAAATTATATATTTACACATCCAATATGTGGGATCCCTAATGCCAGATTCCTTTCTAAACAAATATTAAACATCTATCAATTTGTTCTAAATCAAATCTAAAGTAATTTAACACGCTAGGTTTCACATATTCCAATCAAACAATAGAATACAACTTTGCATCTTAAAAGTGATATAATTTTAGTCTTTTCATTAAAAAAAAAATTAAAGCACATGTCTTTGCATGTTAAAATATAAAAGTTAAAAATGAATCATTTTTTTAAAATAAAATAGAATTAGTAATATTTAAAGGATAAAAAAATATTTAATTCAACCAAATCGTAGTAGTCATAACTAAATTTTTAGGATTTGAAATTAGTAAGATTAAATCATAATAGTTGTTTATCATTTAATCTGTGTGCGTTGAGGTATCATATTGTCTTATTTCAAAAATAAAGAAAAACATGGAAGGAAAAAACTAATTAATATAAACTACTCGTAACTAAAAATAAAGTGAAGAAAAATTAGGATATATGCTATGATAGTATTTAAATGTGCTAATTTTAATTTATCTATTTTCTATAGAAATTAACTTTTGATCAAAATAATTGAAAAAAAAAATTGATCAAAATTGAAAAATTAATTAAAAGTTACAAAATTAAAAGTTACAAGGAAAGGACAAGATACAGTTGAATCGCCAGTGTCCAATTCCTCTATCCTGTCATGGAACCATATGTATTAAAACACTATAAGCATTCTTTAGAAAGAGTACAACATGCTCTCAACTAGGAAAGGAATAAAGTTGTATCAAAAGTTTCCTCACTTCAAAATCTTCACACTTCATAAGCTGCGTGTTTGAGTTCTCCAGAAGGGATCCAAAATTAGTTCAGTTCCTTTTGAATCGCTGAAGCCCTTTAAATGAGCCTGCAGGGTCCGCAAATTCACAATCCTCTTCATACACATTTAATGTCAGATCTCCTGATGATTGAGAAAAACATACTCACCACATGAACCGTACGTCTGCAATTTAACCAAATGAATAACTAGAAGATACCAATTGGTATTAGTTTGATTTTATGTCAATTGTCGCAGCAGAAGCGAGGGCGAAGTCCCACGTTAGAGCCTGCTCTGATATCATGTTAGATTTCATCTTAAAATCAATTAACACAGATATATAAGCTGCACTCAAAGGATTGAGATAGTCAATGTGGAACTTGCGTATTTCCCAACAGAACATACTCTGCTACTCTGCTACTTGAAGTACACTTCTTCAAGTATGACCCTTTTCTGTGTAGTAATTCCTATCCTCCACACCCTCTCCCCTAATAAGTTGAGTGTAGCGATTATATAATTGTATACGTGACATAAGACTAGCAGTGATAATCTCTCTGCCTGTACCAAGTTGCATCAGGGGAGCTAGCAACAATTTGTAGTACAAGTCACCAAACCTTGAAGATGCATATAAGGATTAAGGAAATCAGGATTAAAAGAAGACAAGAAGCCAAGGTTACTTAGAAGGGTTCAAATTTTATCAGGAGGGCTTTAGTAAACACTCGTAAGTCATAGCATTGAAGAACAATGGTCGTAAAAGAAAATGAGGGACTGTGCCATAGAGCTTATCAACCAATCAGGATCAGCCAAGGATAAAGTAATTATCAAAATAAATTATTTGCTATTAAATCTTATGAAGTAAAAAGGTCACATATGTTGACATTAAAGGTCAAATGCACAACTTTCTCATTTAGGTATGTTTGATAGAGATGTTAGAGAGGAGAGAATTACAGTGAATGGAAATAATAATAAAAAGTAAAAATAGGTAAGAAAAAAGTGAAAATTAAATGTATTTGATTGAAAAGAAACAGAAAATAAGTTAGAGAGATAGAAAGATGAACAAAAATATGTGACAATAGTATAATAGGTCTCACCATTTTTAAAATTAATTTTACCTTTCCATCCACCCTTTCTCTCCTAATTTCTCACTGTCTCGCATACCAAACACGGGTAAAGTAAAAAATTATCCCTCAAAATTTTCTTTAGGCCAGCCCTGCAACCAAATAGACCTTCACTTGCTAAAAAAATATTCTTAATTTGCATGCCAACATAAGCGACAATCACTTATAATCTCAGTAAAATTTGTGCTTATCACACAGGCTTAAGATTTCATGAGGTTAAAGATTTGCCAATCAAACGTGTTGAGAATTCAAATGTGAAACAGAGTTGTGTTAAAATTTGTTCTTATCACCCCTGACCTATAAAAACAAATCTATAATTCTATTGATAAAACCTATCATTCATGATGCATCAAATTTAATTTATCTCTCTTATGAATGAAAGGAAAGAAATTGGAATAGACCCAGAGAAATTAAGCAGATGGGTGTTGGAAAACCTGTGACAAAATAGGATCTTTCAAAGTCTTGTTTAGTCCACAACCGCAGCACGATCAATGGTCTGAAGAAGCCTGTGTGCATGGAGGAGCATCCTCATTAGACGCTGAACGGAAAACGGAGGCAGCAATGCCAAGAAGCTCGGAGCTATACCATGCAAGCTTTATTCGGATTAGTTCCACTGTGGATTCTAAGGTGCTGCAGCTTCTGTTGTTTCGGTGGAAAAATCAAAGAGCTATGGTGACTTCTCTTGAATGAAGTCAAGGCAGTTAATGCCATGACACAACACAAGACAATGTGAGAGGATCAAAGGCTGTGTAAGAGAGGGGGAAATTGCTATCTTGAACCTTATCATTGTATGTTACAAATTTTGTTTAAATTAATGTGACATTATGTGACTAATTCATACTTGGTTTCATAATAAGCATCGATATAGCTTGGTGTTATTTTCCTTGAGCATAATGAAGTCACATTTTTCAACTACCTTTAGCATCAAGCGTCAAAGAATTTAAAGACTTTGATAATCTCTTGAGTTATATAATTTTCTTACATGATAGAGGGATTTAACTATTTAAAAAAAGTTTAAAAAATCATTTATTTATTTGTGTAAGTCATGATTATGTGACTTTTTTTCCCTAAGTCTAATTTGTTTTAATGTTTTAGTTTTAGTAAAGTAGTTAATTTTAATAAATAAATAAAAACTTATTAACCCCTACCCCGCAAATCAACACGTATTTTGACTCTGGATGAATCGAAAATACGTTACTTAATTAGAAAAATGTCTAACATCATGTACGTTTCTCTTATCAGCTTAACCAATGTACCCTACTCCAAATCTCCAAGCAACGTTTTGGATTTGACTCAGTCAGCTTCTTTTCTATCAAAAGCTCCAATGAAGTTCGTTCGGCAACAGATTGGTTTATTACAACAAACAATCCGTACAGTACAATAGATTGTCTGCACATGTACAACTCCAGTTAGGTCCCACAGTTCTATATGATTTGTCGCACACATCCTTTTCATCTGTGCCACACGCCCAACCAAAATTCCAAGCCTCCTTTCATTCCAAAATTGTAGAATTATTTTAACTTGATTGACTTCAAAATCTTTAATTTAATCTTGAATTAAATACTTAACTAGTAAAATTTTATCTTTAAATCATCTAGCACATGAATTAATTGTAGAACTGTTCTAACTTAACCAATGATTTTGAATTTAAAATCTAATTTTACCAATTAGAGAATGACTATTTCTCCCAAACATACATATAATCTCTATTAAAAAAAAGTTTAACCTTTGAACTGTTTAAAGCATTTGCATATTTCAATTTAAAATTCAAACTCAAAATCAAAAGACAGTTAAAACAATCTCGAAGTCGAACTAGTTGTTTGATACTATTTGATCATTAAGTAAACTAGTGTAGAGGTGTGTGGTGTTTGTTTTTGTTTTGGTGGAGTTATGAGTTATGAGGAATCCAGCGCAGCAATTAAATGGCTGTCGAAAAGCAATATATAGAGTTGTATTAAATGCAGCAGCTAATTACCCCCACCAACTTCCTTTGGCCCTCTCAAGAAAACATAACAACACTCACTCTAATTTCCCTCCCTTTTCCTTCCACAAATGGAGAATTCCCCATCTCATCCTTCCTCTTCTTCTCTTCAATGTCCTCCTTCAACCCCTTCTCTCCTCCTCCACCCACTGCCACCACCACCCCTTACCTCACCAACCTCGGCTTCGGCTACTCCATCGCCATCGCCCTCGGCGTTCTCTTCCTCCTCTCCACCCTCATCCTCTCCTCCTACCTTTGCTGCCGCACCCTCCGCCGCCGCAACAACAACAACAACCGCCGCCACACCCCCGATGGCGTCGTGCTCCCGCGCGTGATCTTCGTACCCGAGGACGAGGATGACGACGACGACGACACCCGCCAGAACGACGTCGCCACCGGCCTCGACCAGGCCGTCATAAACTCCTACCCCAAGTTTCCATTCGTTAAGGAAGGTAATTACGACAGCACATGCTCGATCTGTTTGTGCGAGTACAAGGATTCGGAGATGCTGAGGATGATGCCAGAGTGTCGACACTACTTTCATCTCTGTTGTCTCGACCCATGGCTCAAGCTTAACGGGTCCTGCCCCGTTTGCCGGAACTCCCCCATGCCGACGCCGCTGTCCACGCCGCTGCAGGAGGTCGTGCCGCTCTCGCAGTACGCCGATGCCAGGGCGAGGAGGTGAATTTGAATTTGAATTTTCTTCTCCGGTGTAGTTTGAGTTCAGTGGGGAAGTAAAAGGAGAAGCATTTAAATGTTTTTAGTTGTTTTTCTTATCAAAATTCGAGTTTTATCTCGACCATCATAATAAAAAGTAGTTCATGTTTAGATGTTGGTGTAGATTGTCGAGGTAAGACTACAATTTTGATTAGAGAATAGTACTAAAAACATTTAAGAAAAAAATTGTATCTAAATTTTCTGCAAAATGTAAATCTTCCCTGTAGACGGGAGATGGTGATTCTTTTTTTTTTTTTTAATTCTGAGGAAGAAAAATGAGGTGGTGGTGGTGGTGGGAGCATGTGTAGGATTACAAGGCAATTTCAGGAGGGTTTGAATTTTGATTATGTGATTCTATGGTGTTAGCAAGTGTTTTGCGGGTTACTGAGTTATTTATTGGTAATGCACAGAAATGCCGAATTTCACTTTTTTAGGGAAAATTATTCGCGACTGCGTTTTGTTTGTACCATGATTTTTTATTTGACATTGGATATAATGGATACTTTTTTTCCCTAGTTTTGTTGGTTTGACCCACAGTGTGACGGTGGAATGAATCTCTTGGTGAGAACATTAGACTCTGTTGTTTTACGGGGTTTTAGTGTGTTTTTTTTTTTTAACTTTCTCAGAGAAATTGGTTGTAGTACCTTTTTGTTTCCCGTTTTTCAATTCATGGACCCATTGGGTTGTCGTCATTAGTAGACAGCTTGCACTTGTTGCTCATTCATTCCCGGGACAAACAAGGTCTTCTGCCTTTTTTTTCTTTTTTTGGCACAATATTTACGGTGTCGTATTCAGAATAGAGAAAGTCAATGAATTACGGATTCGTGGCACGGGTATGAGCTAGCTAATAACGTGTGCTCGTGAGATTACCAAGTTTTATGCTAACCTTGCTTCAGATGCACTTTATCTGTATCTAAATATGGTGCCACATGCATCAACTCATTCTTTAGTGCTTTCTATCCTTAATGCATTTCCTAGCGCTATTGGCATTTCCTCTAGATTCGGGCAAGAGTTGAATCACAAATTGTTAATATTTCAAACAAGTTGTGATTACCTGAAATAGAAGATAGGTTTGTGGGTGACAATCACTTTTTTGCATATTGATATTAAGTATTTGTTGAGCAATCACTAAAATGGTGTGTCAATCTCTGTTTATTAGTATGCGTGGGATATGTGTCAATTTATCTCTGTTTATTTGTTGAGCAATCACTAAAATGGTGTGTCAATCTCTGAATCCTGAGGTCCCAAATGGGAATCAAAATGAGGTGCTGATGAAAACTGTTGAAATGGTAATTCAGAAAATTGAAGAGGAACTGGACAAACTGAGGGAAACAAAACAGGATCCATCATTGACCCCATCTGTATTCCAGCAAGGTGCATTTCTTTCTGATATATTAGGACTTCTTGAGTCGGCGGCAGCGTCTCATCAACAAAATGAAGGCAATAATCAGCAAAATGGTGGTTTCAACAAAAAAGAAGCAATCTGATGAGCCTGCTGACTACTTTCTGCGAGAAGAGATTCGCATGTTAGGATCAAACCTAACAGATTAGGAAAACAAAATTTTATGGGGGAAAATGCAAGCTTCACCAGCATAGGACACACCTGCTTTGCCATGAAGGAAGAGCTAGAAGAATACATGGATTATGATGTTGGTGAGATCTGCAACGATGACTGGAAACTGGCTCAAAAGCTTATGGTTCATGGCTGTGATCCTTTACCTAGGAGAAGGTGCTTTTCAAGATCCCCTAAGCTATACAAACAACCATTTCCCGTCAATGAATCCTTGTGGAAACTCCCTGATGATAGAAATGTCAGATGGAGTCAATACCAGTGCAAGAACTTTGCTTGTCTTGCTGGCAATGCCACTCGTAAGGGATTCTTCAAGGGTGTTGATTGCTTCAACCTCACCAATCATGAGATGCCAAGATGGGTAAGCCTGGAAGCTGATTCAGACCGCACAGCAGATTTTCCTTATAGGATTGGACTTAAGTGTTGGAACTGGGACTTTTGCTGCTAGGATGAGGGAATTCAATGTGACTATAGTTTCAGCCAATATCAATTTTGGAGCACCCTTCAATGAAATGATTGCTCTAAGAGGACTTGTTCCTCTCTACTTGACTATAAACCAAAGGCTTCCATTTTTTGACAACACCCTAGATTTGATTCACACAACAAGGTTTCTTGATGGGTGGATTGATCTTGTGCTCCTTGAGTTTATATTGTATGATTGGGATAGAGTTCTGAGGCCAGGGGGGTTGCTTTGGATTGACAGCTTTTTCTGCTTGAAGGTAGATTTGTATGATTACTTGCAGGCCTTCAAAATGCTGAGGTATAAGAAGCACAAATGGGTGGTTGTTCCAAAGCTTGATAAGGATGAGCAGGAAATGTTCTTCTCTGTTTTAGAGAAGCCTCATAGGCCATTCAGGTGATCTTCCATTATAGTGTTGACTTCTTGCCTATATGGTTCCCATCATTCTTTAGCATATTTCATATTCATTAATTTTGAATATTTTACAGTTGTCTTGTGTATTGTGATCATAAGTTTTTAGAAATGACCTTTTAATATCATATATGTCAATAAGGAGCTTCATAGTTCAATATACTTCAATATCATATATGTCTTCGTTGTTGTTGATTTTGCTAGTATTCTCTCTGTTACTCCCATTCTACATTATGTACTGTTTATGATGATATCCAATAATTCTAGGATAAATTATGTTGCTATAATTCAGCCTCGCAGTTGCAGTGAAAGCAATTCATATATTTGCTTCGCTACCAGAACACCATAATACTACAAGATTTTCAAAAACGTCTCTGGTCAGTGGCATAATCCTATTAATTCATTCAAGTCTTCGAGTCATTCAAACTAAGAAGCACGAGCAATTCCAAATAGTAACTAGTGTGATGCGCAATTCAGATACGAATGTATATTATACAATTCCCAGATATTTTGAATACTTTAGTTACATTTTATAATATTTGTATTATTATTAACAATATCATAATAAAATAAAGATTTAATAATATACAATGATTCATAATTACTTTTAAAAATATCAATTCTATTTTAGTTGAAAATTTACGTTTTATGTTGTTTTTATATTATAATATGGTGTTTTATAATTTTTTAAATTTACCGTAATATCATATTCATCTTTCCTGACAAAACGTGTGATTTTTATGTAAAATAAAATAAAAAAGGTGTAATTTTTAACTGGTCTTGGTCACTTCATATAATATATAAAAAAAAATTAAGGTTGGAAAAGGATGGGGGGAGTAACTTTCACGCATAAGGAAGAAATTGAGGAACACTTCCACACACCAAGTGAAGAGTCACCTAGAAATCAGAACAACAAAACAAAACAATCTAGTGTATGTTTGATTTATCATTAGAAGATCCTAAACTGTCGTTGAATTAAAAATTATGAATTCTTAGTTACAAAATATGCATGAGAATGAGAATGTGTGTTTGTTGAACCTAACGTTAAACAAAAGACACCCATTAGACATCGACTGGAATGGGAGAGTGTGATAGGTCCTGCAGCAATGAAAAGTTTTTGTAGAGCGTCAAATATATTGGTTGCGTAATCGATGGTCCAGATGTAGGGCAATTAACGTGTACGGAATCCCATTTTTTAAAAATAGTTAAATGTTTGTGAAAATCTTTATGGAGCCCACGTGTTGAGTGTACGCTAGGCAGGAAGGTGTTTGCACTAATTGTGTTTGGTGTTTCATGTTCAGATATTGGAATCATTTTAATTTAATAATCATTTCGAGTCCATGTACTTCGCAAAATTTCTATGGATAATTTGGGTTAATTGTTGTGTTGAGAGTCATTTTCAGGCCCAAATTACGAATATTGTTGAATTTGTAATAGTTAAAGTTAATAATATTTGTTATATATGTAGTAATTTATTAAAGAAAAGGTTACAAATATTTTTAAAATATATACATGTTACAAATTATTTTAAAATGAATAAAGTGAATTTGTTTATGTTGGTTATGTTAGCTTAGAGAAACTCAACCAAGAGAGAGGTGGATGATTCACTATTTGAGAATTTATATCGAGAAACTTGATGTCAAAATCATTTATGTCTTTAAGGAATTTGGTGTCGAAATCCTTTATAATGTTGATTCTCAATTGAGATTTATTATTAAATCATTGTAATTTGTTCTATTAGCCTATATGCATCCTTTAAATTTTAAGTGGAAATTTGATCCTAAACATAGAGAATCATAGACCGATTGAAAGTAAAGATGTGAATGTTTACATGAAAGAAAAAAAAAACTAAAGATATTTTATCATGTTCTATTTTCAAATGAAATCTACATGCAATATGGCAAAAAGCAACAATATAAAGTTGGTTGTATCCAGTAGCAATACATTAGGGTTGAGATTAGTGTTTAGGGTTTATGGTTACAATTTAGGATTAATATTAAGGTGAAAATGTTATGGTTTAGGGTTGGGATCATGTTTGGTTAAGGGTTATGGTTTAAGGTTAGTTTCTAAGGTTAGGATTAGCTTTAGGATTAGTGTTTAGCATTAAAGGGTTAGGTTTAGGAGAAGTGTTAGTGGATTGGCAAATTAGTGCTTAAGGATAGGGTTAGGGTTCGAGGTAAGGGTCAATTTTAGGGTTAGGGTTTAAGGTTGTTTTCAAGGTGATATTGGTGGAGAAAGGTGAAGAAAGAGTGGGAGACGAAGGTGAATATGGGGTCATCACAAGTATTAGGTGAGGCAAATATGGGTCATCAGCAGATGGAGGCTATAACATCTCAATCAAATCACACTAGAATAAGAAGAATCCAAAGAATGTGTAGATATGAGACTGTACATATGAAGATGACTTATAGGAATTAATTGGTATTACCTATACCAACAAGATACATTTACTTTTTAGTTCCTCATCACTTAAAAACTCAACAATTAGGAGTGTTTGACTTGGAGTAGATATGTGATGGGTGACCGTCTGGAAAATTTCTCAGAAAGCATGTGAGTGAGGACAAAGCACTCTGTAAAGTCTTGTGTTGGTTTACAGGATCAGTCATTAATCTTGGAAGCAGGAAGAATTAATTTTTGAGGTCTTTGAAAGGACTACCTATGAAGGATTCTAACTAACAAGGATATTGAGTAAAGTGTCATTGCATAAAGTATTGTAGTGCGAGAGTCGTAAAAAAGTAAAAAATCAAGGATGTTACAAATGATATTAAAGTAAACATCTCTTTAGTACAGTGTGATTCAGGGGACGAACCAGGCAAAAAATGGTGGGTGTGTAACACCCCAACGAAGCACACCAAAAAGAGAGGGATCCAGAGGCTATGTAATTATGAGATTGTATAGTTGAGGATGAGTGAAAGAAATTAATTGATATTACCTTTACCAAAAAGATGCATCTACTTTTCGATAGTCAATCACATAACAATTCCATTGTTAAGAGTATTTGGCTTGAAATAGTTATGGGATGAGTGACATCTCAAAAAGTTTTCCAAAAAGCATGTGAGTAAGGATAAAACACACTGAAAAGTTGTGTTGGTTTGTTGGTTCAGTTATTGATCGGGGAAGCAAGCAAAGTTAATTTTTGAGATCTCAAAAAAGGCTTCTTATGGAGGGTTCTGACTAGTGGAGGATTCTAACCAACATCTTGTCTCCACATAAAGTGTTATAGTGTGAGAGTCACCAAGAAGTAAAAAATTAGGGATGTTACAAATGATATCAAAGCAAACCTCTATCCCAATATGGTGTGATTTGAGAACGAACTAGACAGAAATTGATGGATATGTAATACCCCAACGAATCACACCAAAAAGAGAGACCCAAAGGTTGTGTAGCTATGAAATTATACAATTGATAATGACTTAAAGAAATTAATTGTACTACCTATACCAACAAGATGCATCTATTTTTTAGTAGTCCACCACTTAAGAACTCCACGGTTATTCATGATTGGCTTTGAGTAATTATCATGAATGACCTTCTGAAAAATTTATCGATAAAAGGTGTAAATAAGAACAAAATACGTTAAAAAGTCTTATATTGAGTTATAACGTTGATCATTAATTCTGAAAACAAACATAACTAATTTTTTAGGTCTCAAAAAAGACTACTTTCAAAGGATTTTGACTAGTGGAAAATTTTGATTAACAAGAATATTAAATGAAATGTCACTCCATGAAATATTACAATATAAATGAAATCAAATATAAACTTAAAAATTATAAATGTTACAAAAACATGATGAAACCATCGTAAAATAGAGGAAATGACCAAGAAAGGTGGGAGTATAAGAATGTGATTCATTGTTTTTTAAACAATAAAAAATTATATTGAAAGTTAAAAATCGATACTTTTATATATTAAAATTATTAGAATTAATCCTATACCGATGTCATTTTCAATTTTGAAAAATATTGATGAATTATTAAATATGTTAAGCTCTTATTGAAAATTTTAAAAATATCAAAACTCCATTGAACACGTTAATATAGTTAAAGAGCTAAATTGAGTATTTAGCTGAATATAAATCATGAAGATTGTATTTGCTTGCTTGCTTATTAGTATTTGTGATTTGCATAAACGAGAACCGATCCATGACCCCGAGTCAGTGATGTGTCCTAATCAGTAGACGCCATCTGTCCCACAGCATTTTATATTGTCGGTCACTACTTTTGAAAAGCATCCACCGCCATGAGTGAGTGTGACTCTATACGTCACTAATTCTCTGACAACCAATTACTTTTTTTTTTTATTTGACCATAAGAATAAAGAAATAGACCATTAAATTTGCATAATTTCAATATTTTAAATTACTCTCTCGCTATTTATTAGTATTACCAGTATCGAAATACTTTATTTTAAATTACTTATCATTTTAAATATTAAAAATTAACTAAATTTTTATGATACTTTTAACATAAATATTTTTTAATTTTACTAATAATTAATTTTTATTTTTAAAAAAACTATCTAATAATCTTTAATTCCTCTCTCATTATATTTTTTATTCACAATATTATAATTTTAGATATTAATTAAGGATCCAAGCTAAATTATATTTGGATTTATGATATAATAGAATATATTTATTCATTAAAATTTAATTTAAAATACATTAATGAGTAATTTTGATTTTATACTTTAGTCCTATTAGTACATTACATTAATAAATAAGGTATATTATTTTAAAAATGAATATAATTAATTATTTTCTTAAAATTTACTATATTTTCTTAAATGAAAGATAAAATAATATAGAGGAAATAATTTCTTTTTATTGTATAAAATTAATTATAGAACAAACTTTTTAACATAATATTTTATGCAATTTTAGTATAGTTTTTAATTAAATTACTTTATAAAACAATGTATTTAAGCTAAAAGATATTTATTTTAAAAATTAATATGATTAATCATTTTTTTAAAATGTATATATTAGCTTAAATGATAGATAAAATAGGATACATAAAATAATTTGTTTTTATTGTATAAATTTCGAATTAAGTATAAGAAAAATTTTAATATCAGATTTCATGTAGTTTGAGTATAGTTTTTAATTAAAATACATTTATAAAATAATGTATTTTTTATAATAAAAATATTTTTTTAAAATAAATATGATTAATTATTTTCTTAAAACGTATATATTACCTTAAATGATAGATTATATAAGATAGAGAAAAAAAATATTTTTATTATATAAAATTCAAATTATTTATAGAAATTTTATTAACGTAATATTTCTTGTAGTTGTAGTATAGTTTTTAATTAAAATTAAAATTTTACTTAAATAATCAGTATTACCTATTATATCAAAATTAATTATGTGAATTACCAATATAAAAGTTTAATTGAGTAATTATAGAGCAAAGATTTAACATGACATTTCATGTAGTTTTAGTTAAAATTAAATTTTTACTTAAATAATCAGTATTACCTATAATATCAACCTTAATCATGCGAATTATCAAAATAAATTTTAATTAATTAATTATACATAAAAATTTAACATTTTAGTATATTTTTAATTAAAATTAAATTTTTCATAAAAATAAATATTACCTATAATACCAACCTTAATTATGCGAGTTATTAAAAGAAAATTTTAATTTTAATTAAACAATATTAAACATATTCAAAATATTATATTCAAAATTACTCCTCAACTAATATGCTATTGCAACGTAAAAATTGTATTTTAGACGGTCAGTAAACTTTAATTGTATTTTAATTATAATATTTTTTGTTGGTATAATGAGAAGAACAAAAAACCAACACAAACTAAGCAACTAAAATACAAGTCACGTAAGAACGTGGCAAGCACCGCTTGAGGAAGTGCGTCATAGAAAATATTAATTAAAAATAAAAAAAAATTAATTTTCATTAAAAATAAAAAAATACTCAATATATTATATTAGAAAATATTCCCTAAGTAATATGCTTCTTTTTTGTGAATACCCTAACTAATATGCTACTGCAACATAAAAAAAAATTATTTTAAACTGTCAGTAAACTTTAATTGTATTTTAATTTCAAAATTTAATTGCAGCATATAATTTTGAATAGCAAACACCGTTAATTTCAACGGCGCGAAAAAACCTACTGCATCAAAAGTCAAACGGTGTCTCCTCTTCTCTTCCCTCTAAGTCTATCATATTACTCGTGCCAGATTCAAATGTGTCCCGAGCCTGAGCTTCGGGACCCGAACCTCGTCATGCGCAACACTATAAATTGGGACACCGAGCGCATCGCACGTTACTTGTACTTGCCCTCAGCACCAGCCGAAAGCCAAGAAAAAGCTTTCGATCCCTGTAACTGCGTTCGACTATTTAGGGTTTTTTCGGAGACAATGGCGGATGAATCGGAGCACACGGCGGCGCCGGCTGCCGGCGAATCGCTGCTCGACAAGATCGCCGAGAAGATTCACGGCCACGACGACTCTTCCTCTTCCTCCGATTCCGATTCGGATAAAAAGGAATCTTCGTCGATTAAGGAGAAGGTTTTCCGCCTCTTTGGAAGGGAGAAGCCAGTTCACTCCGTCCTCGGCGGCGGAAAACGTATGACTCTCTCTCTCTCTCTCTCTCTCTCTCTCTCTCTCTCTCTCTCTTTATGGACACTTTTTAGTCTACTTGTGTTTTTGTTAGATCTGTGATGTGAGATGATTAAGTGGAGTTCTCTATATATATGTTTCGCTGATCGGTGTTAAGTTGATTTTAAATGATGCTACATTTTCTTAAATTTCTCAGGATTTTTATTTAAGAAAATTATTAGGAAGTCGAGTTAATGTGTTGAAGGTTTGCTTATGTCGATGCTGGAAAAGTAGGTTTTGAATGCTGCATTATTATTTGGAAGGGGAATTCGAGTTCACTTCAGGTTTCAAATATTTTCGTGTCCAATGTTCACTGATACTGAATCTGAAGAGCATTTTTATGGTTCTCTAGTGGTGTTTTTCATTGTGATTATTTATTGATTGAGTCCTATTCATGTATGGCATTACCATCAATTAATTTGTGGTTTTAACATGTAGATCGATGATATCTTTGTATTGGGCAACTTGTGGAAAGACGTGATCATATTTTCACTGCCTCTGCTATATTGCATTTTATTTTGCATAAACAATTCTTATTTATTTGTTGTGAACTTTTGATTTACTTCCTGAGATGTAAGACGATTTTTGTGCCCATTTGTTACAGTCTTTCCATAAAAGAATTAGTTATAAGAAATATTCATTTTATTTTTAATTTTTCATGTGTTTGTTTCAGCTTTTCAAAATAATAAAAAAATATTTTAAATTTTTTGTTTAAATCAGAAGCTATTGAAAAAAAAAAGTGATTTTATAATTGTGAGCAAACATGAATTAGTTTCCTTTAGATCTAAAAAAATAATCCCTGAATTAATTGAAATTAGAATGAGAATTACTTTATGTTTAATTTTTAATCTGTAACCAACTAGTCTTTATTTTTATTTTTTTAATAATAATCTTCAATTGCAGCTGCTGATGTTCTCTTGTGGAGGAACAAGAAGATATCTGCTGGTGTACTTGGTGTAGCCACGGCTATTTGGATCTTTTTTGAGTTGCTTGAATATCACCTGCTTACTCTAGTCTGTCACATTTCCATTCTGTTGCTTGCGGTTTTATTTTTGTGGTCCAATGCCCATACCTTTATTCACAAGTAAGACTCTAGGACTCATTGATCTATTGTGCCAAGGCATAGTTGCCTACAGGCTATGATTATTTCCAACCAATTTGCATGTAATATCAAATAATGTTGCAGGGCACCACCTCGCATCCCGGTTGTTCATATCCCCGAAGAACCAATTCTCCAATTTGCATCTGCATTGACAATTGAAATCAACCGTGGATTTGCTGCCTTGCATGCTATTGGTTCTGGAAGAGATTTGAAGACATTTCTCATTGTATATATCCTGCAAACTTCTTATTTCATTAATGCACATTAAATGTTATTTTTGTATGCATAATCTTCATGAAAAATATGGGCTAAATGTTAATAACTTAATATCCCAAGATGTTGACTTGGTGTTTTAACATGCATTGGACTACAAATTGCCGATTCCAAATAGTGTTAGTTTAGCTTTCAGTAAGAACTGAATTATTGGTGTCATGTCATTGTCTTATATGAGTATTCTGTTGTTGATGTTATGTTAGGTTATTGTTGGGACGTGGATTATATCAATTGTGGGGAGCTGGTGCAATTTCTTGACCTTGTTCTACATTGGTAAGAACAATCTATTCCGTTTCATATATAATGTTTTCAAAGTTATGAATATGAACTATGAAGTTTTACTTATTTCTTCATTTGCAGCTTTTGTTTTGTTGCATACGGTTCCTGTCTTGTATGACAAGTATGAGGATAAGATAGACCCTCTAGCAGAGAAGGCACTCATTGAGTTCAAGAAGCAGTATGCTGTGTTTGACGAAAAGGTCTTGAGTAAGATCCCGAAAGGCCCATTGAAAGAGAAGAAGTTAGCTTAGTGTTTAAGTATTTGTACTCTCATCAAGAACTAAAAAGGAGGCTACAACTTCAGTCTTTTTTATTTACTAGAGCCTCGTTTCTTTCAAACCATATACCAAGCCTTGTTTTGGATTTTCTTTAGGCGGGTGTGGTACTCGCGGGTTTAGCTTCAAGATGTAGCTTTTGATTTTGCTATAAGCATGTCGATTTTGCTTATTACAGTGTTTGTTGGACTTGTAGTCTTCAATGGACAATTAATTTGTAAGCAAGAAATATTTATGTTAATTGTCAACGTTATTTTTCATTGATGAAAAATTGCATGGTGAGTCTACGGTGTTGGTGTGATTCATGGTATTATTTTAAATCGAGGTAAAATGTCATCTATTGAAGGTGATGTTATCTTCATGGTATCCTAAATCCCAAGAACCGAATACCATGACTCACAAGATTAATAAAATATTTTATTATAAAGACATAATTTGATTAACAATTTTTAATATTTCTTTAATTAATTTTTTACTTTTCACTATGTCAACCTATTATCAAAGGAAGTTACGACACTTTATATTAGTCAACGTATTTTATTAAAAAGACATAAATTGATTAATAAATTTTAATGTTTTTAATTACAGGTAATTTATTTTTAATTAATTAAATATATCTAAAGAGTAATATATAATATAAATCTTGGCAAATATATTGCAGTAACAAAAAAAAAGTTAGAACATCTTTAATGGAAGATGTTGAGCTCAAGATTTGATTTTCTTCAGATCTTCTACGAAAGCAACAAAAATAAAAAAGTCAAAGGAAGCGGAGAAGAAGATGAAAAGGAGAATGAACTGGAAAATCCAAAGGAGAGTGTGGAGGAGGAGGATGGTGGCACAGTGCGCCTCGTGGAGGGAAGGCTGGTGGAGGATGAGGGAAGGAAAAGGGAATTCTGTGACTTGCAGAAAGTGTATGTGACAAAGTAGGCTTCTACCATGCATGATAGAGGTTGTGGAAAAAATTAAAATAATTAATAAAATATATTTAAGTGGGGTTAGAACCTTGAGTATTAAATGAGAGCATTATTTTAATGCACTCTCCTTATGTTTTTGACAAACTTTTTTTTTGAAAAACGTTTATTTAAATATTAATAAGTATATATTGGCAAAACATTAAATATAATGTTTTTAATGAAAATAAATTGTTCTTTGATTATTATTTTTAAAAATGGTAATAAACCAAATCATTAATAAAGTTTAAATATTTATATAAAGAAAAGAAAAAAGAAAAATAAAAAAGTTGGACTTTATTAATCCTTAGATTTTTTTACTTAAAATAAATTTAAAAATTAAAAATTTATTTAAATATATTTTTTCTAATTAATTATGAAGGGGAGAAAATTAGTTTACTTTTTTCTGTTTTTTAATGATTATCGATTTAATTTTTTCTTGTATGGTTGTATGCAATCTTTACTTTCCTGTTTCCATATGACTAATTTAAAATGACTTTAAGTTAAGTAAGATATAAGAATTATTAGAAACTCACAATAACTAATGGTTTATATATTTTAAAATTACAATGAGTCAAAGATAACCATAGTGAGTTACAATAAGGCCATTCACCATGTTTACAATATTAAATGATACATTAAAATAAAATATTTTAAATAAAAGTATACATATTTTATTAGTATTATAATATTTTGAATTTGACAACAGTCAAGGTCACATGAGTTTTGTAAAAGACTAAATAGAAATGTTTGAAAGACTTTTTAATGATTGAAATTCATTAGTGTTGAATAATTTAATGTTAAATATAAAATACATTAATTAATATAATAACGACGACTTTTCAATGATTATTGTGGATTGTGAGAAAGCATCCCATCTGTCAAACATAATAAATGATCTAAAATAAAATATATTACTTACAATAATAAAGACTTTTCAATGACTTATTAAACAATAAAAATTTAGATTGGGAACAAATCTTCAAAGCATTTTTATTTTATTTTAAATAAATATATAATAGTTTTTATTTATTTATTTTATTTTTAAATTCTATTTTAAACAAAAAAAATATCTTTATTGAATTTTATTTTAAATGGTGATTATTTTTTTTGTTTTCCATAATACCCTTAAAAATATTTATTTTATTTAATCAGTAAAATATTATTTTTAGTTTATTTTTTTCTTCTAATATTATTTTAAAATACTCATAAATATAATAAATGAACTAAGATATTCAACCATTTTTAATTATAATAATTTTATTTTACTTTGATATATTATTTAAAGTTTTAAGCAAAATCACTACGGACAGGCCTAGAGAAGTAAAGTTTAAGTATTTTACAAAAAATCTTAAATTCTATACTTGTTGCCACTGTAACACTGTTGTTGTACATAAGAAACAAATGTTTTTAGCATGTGATATTTATCGATTATCCAAACTTAAAATTAACAAGCTGAATAACTCAACTACAAAAAAACTATCATGAAATATATTGAAACTTCAAAATCAAAATAGAAAAATATTAAATATGATTTAAGATTCACACAAAAAAAAAATTATTCAAAAGTATTATTAGTAATTCTCTTAAATTAAAGTCAATGTCGTTACGAATCAATATTGTTTAGAATAAATACGTCAAGACACTCATAAGCTATGTGACACTTTTGACACTTTGGGAGGGAAAAAGATAAAAGGATAATTAATAAGTGATATGATTTAATAAATAATATAAAAATATGTATTTGAAATTTATGAGTGTCTAAATATAAAACACTTTATTGTTTATTTTGCACGTCATACTCCCCATTGAGTAGTCAGTGCTCTCTGGTCACCCAGCACAGTAAGTTTAAGGTTGGTCTCGATCAACTCCAACACATTTTAATATAACTAATACTTTTGAATGTGAGTTGCATAGAATAAATATTTATTTTATAGAATTAAAATTTATAATAAATAAATATTTATATGTATAACTTATATTATAATTGAAAATTATAATTTATATAAAAATTATTTCGAATACATAAATTAATTATTTGAATTGTGATATAGTTTTACTTTTAATTAAGGATGTATATTTTTTTTAAAATGTTAAAACTAATTTACATACAGATATTAAAAATTTAAATAAAATTAATATTATTTTGAGATGATTATCTAAAAAAAAAGGAATAGTTGTGTGAAACCAAATGATATTTCACTTGGGTCGCCAAAAAAAATTAAAAAATTAAAAATAAAATATTTTATTAGAAATACATAAATGAAATAATCTTTAACATTTTCCATTTAATTTATTACAATTCACTCTGTCAATTTTTTAGAAATTTCTTTGTTATATCTAATTAATTGGGTATTATTTCAATTAATTAAATGTATTCAAGGCATACTATTGTATAGAAATCTTGACAAATGTATAACATCAAGAATTTTAAATCTTGAATTTTAAATGTGTGCACTAGTTTAATGTTTTTTTCCTTTTTTTTATCAAGAAATACCATTATTAATACATTTGATAAAAATTTTAAATAAATATTTTTACTGAAAAGATAATAAATATGTATTGATATAATATTAAATATAATGTTTTTGATAAAATTATTTTTTAATTTTTTTACTATTATTTTTAAAGATAATAGTAAATAAGTTATTAATAAAAATGAATTGTTTATATAAAGTGAATAGATAAGTAAAAATGAAAAAAAAGGCTTTATTTTTCATTAGATTGAATAAAAGTAATTTTAAACATAACTCGATTAAATTAACCTATCTCTAATTTTATTTTCACCAAAAATATTATTTAATTTTTCACTTTATACATTTTTTCCTTTAAATAAGTTAAATTTGAGATTAAATTTATTATTTAAAAAAATTTAGCAATTTATTTGACTACTATTATGGAAGTTGTGTGATGTTCGGGCAATACATTCATCTTGATAATATTATCTATTTTATTTTTTATTTTCTAATTAAATATAAAAATGAAAAATGAAGTTTATTTTTTTTTCTTTTTCTTTATTGCTATCCTTCTATCAATTTATTTTTCCTTCTTTGGTTGTATGTAATTTTGTTCCCTTCTTTCAATAATCAAAGTTAAATGTCCCATTTAAATAGGTTAAGGACAGTTATAAATTATAAAAGTAAGTTACTTTTTGTTTAATGAATATCAATAGTTGCATTCTGGTTTTATTATTTTTTATTTTCATGCATGCCATCCACTTTTAAGTGTTATTTCTAGCTTTTTTTTTTTTTTTTGTGTGTGTGTGGTTTATATATGATTATTTCTAGCTTTATTGTTGAATCCATGTAAATAATTTTCATTTGTCTATAATATTGCTTTGCATTTTGACCATAGTGATAAACTATTCGTTAGGCTAAAAAACCTCAAACTCCAAGTTCGGAGAATTGATACCCAAAATAGTTTAGTTTCTTTAGTGAATTCAAGATATTTATCGATAGAAATTAAATGTGATTCTAGATTTGTAAATCATATGTATGCTAATAAATTAATAATCCTCCAAAATCATAAAAGAATTGTCAAAACATGTATATATTTTTATCAACTAATTTTTACTTAGATTTTCAGATTTAATTTATATTCAAGAAAAATACTCATGTAGTGCATGACATGTTTATGTAATTTTAAATCTTATAGGAGTAGAAATAAATAAATGATACATGAATCCCAAATAATTATATATTAATATTAATATGTAAAATTTGAAAAATATAAAAAATCTAACATCAATTTTTACTATTTAAATTTAAATTTTTATATTTTATAAATATACTCATGTAATATACAGAATCTTTACTAAATTAATTTGAAAATCAGGGAAAAGAATAGAAGACTAAGAGAGTATAAGAAAATAAGAAGAAAGAAATATATACTAACAACGCTAAACAATTTTTTACACAAAAAAATATAAAACAATTTTACATAATTATTCCATCACAAATTATGATATAATAATATTTTACTCTTACAAACCAACTTAATAATAGTCATATCAATAGGATGACAGTAGTGCATGACTTAAAATCTAAGAAAATTCCAGTTCTATGTTTTCATAGACATAAGGTCTCTAATAAAGATTTTTAATTTATATTTTATAAATAAGACTGAAGGAAGTATATGAAAATTCCAACTGTGTATTCATCAACCTTATTTTACCTCTTTACAAATGTAGCCCATACATTAATGAAAAACGTTAAAAAAAATTAAACCAACAAAAACAATAATATTAAGATAAAATTTATGTTATTTAGAAGGCTTGCAAACCCAAACATTTTTAGTTAGTAAATAAACTTTACATCCAAGAGTTTGAGAAAATATTAAAGGATAAAAAATATTAAGTTAACTTGTGAAATTAATAATTAAAAGCTTCCAATTCTTTTAAATTAATTTTATCTTTTTGTTTTGTTTTTAATGATTAATTATTACAGACAATTCACATTAGGGCCTAAGGTCTAACAAAACAAGAACTACAGGGAGGATCTACGGTTACATATAACCCCATATTGTCATGAAGAGCTAACATAAAACTCCTCAATTCTGAATTCTTTAGAATCATTTCAAGATGATAAAATAAAATAGAAACAAATATCTAGAGACTAGAAAAGTGGGTATAGTACAAAAAATGAAAACTTAAAGGGCCATACTTGAACCATTTTCAATTAGATACAGCATATCCCCAGCTTTGGTTTTTCCAACCACAGCAATTGATACCAAATACGGTCAAAATCATTTTCTTGAATCAAGATGTATAAAATATAAATATTAAATTTTAAGCTCGCTATTTTCCTAACATAAAAAAGTTATAACATCAGGACGGCCCATTAACAAATAGAGAATATATTATAGCTGCAAACTGGTTTAAGTATAGAATTGTATTATGTGCATTAAAGCAATGGGAACGATATTATATGACATCTACATCTTCCAAAATTCCCAAATTATATACGTCAAATCAAACGAGATGTCGAAGGCAATGGAAAGTAAAACTTTAGAAGTTCCCCGTACCCCCTTAAGTGAAAAAGAGACACTCATTTTGAATGTGAAAGAATTAATTGAACAATATCACATACCTATAATTTAACAAACAATGATATATACCTTTGTTTAACTGGGTACTCCAATGTATATTCAGTATCTCGGATGCAGGTTTGAACTAGTTTTACCATCAGATGATGTAAGAGGAACTGTTGAAAACTCAGAATCAAAATGTTCAGAATGCTGAAAATAACCACGAGGGGGAGGACTGATGTTTTGATTTGTTGGAGTAATTTGAAGAGCGGATGGTGTTCCAGCATCAAACCTCCGATTGGAAAATGATGGAGTGACAGGGATGGTATTTGGACTTTTATTGGAAGAATTTGCTGTGGCTTTACCTGTATTTTCTGATGATTCTCTCTTCTCTCTTTCTTCTGTTTCCTTGAGAAGAAAATCAACCCACAAATCTGCAAAAGACTGCACGAAGAAACGTAAGTAGAACTTACAAAGCATCTGCTGGCATAAAAATGGAAGATGTTCAATGTTAAGGCGCAATAGCACAACTAGAAAGACTAAAAATCAACTCAATTTTTTAAAGCACAAGAATCATTGGTTCAGTGAGGAAAAAATCATTGGTTTTATTTTATCAAGTATGCAACTAGATAATAATCCATATTCCCTCAATTTTATCATCAATGGCTATCTGTTCTGTTCAAAAACAGCCATTTGTACCCCCGAAGAAGAAAAAGTCATACCAAATGAGAAGAAATCACCTGGTTATCAGATCCCGCATTTGCAGCAGCATCAGTCGAACTTCCTCCCAAGATGCCTCCAACCAGGCGGCCCGGCAGCCCAAGAACTCCACGAACAACACCTTTACCCGAACCTTGTTGAGCACCTCCGATCCTCTGCTTATCCTCATCAGAGAATCCTAGCATGCGAACCATAAGATCCAAAACCTGTCCCCAATAATAATGAAGGCTAAGCACAAGATCAATTTAAACAAAACATCACACAAATCATCAGATAAAATAACACAGTCAACATCAGCAGTACAAGTTAAGGAAAGCAAACATAACAAGCAGCAAGTAAACAAATGCAAGTGGAGAATACAATTTCATAACCTTTCCAGTTCATACTTATAAGTTAAAACATTAACAAGTATTGCACTCATACTTCACGTGTCTAATCATTTTTCTCACAGACCTCCCCATGGATTTGTGGATTAAGTTTATTTTGAAGGTAAAAAAGCTTTTTTTTTACTGCTCCCTGAGAGAAGTCAAGGATAAGGTGATTATTTCCCCTGATTAACCATACATGGGATTTGGTTGAAATGCTAACCAAATATCAGAAATCTGCTGTACTAAATCTGAGTACATGGAATTTGTGTTATCTGTCATCCCCTCGCATCCATACACATGCAACATGAATTATGACAATTGTGTGAGCATAATAAAGGGACATTGGGTTTCATTCCAGATCCAGTCCTGTAAAACTAAAATGTGACTAAAGAAACCAAAAATATATGATTTTCATACCTCTCTGCTGTGATTTCTCTGAAAATAAGTTACAAGTAATTTTATCACAATGCGCCTGCAACCAATTCAATTTATATTAGCATAACAATTTACCATCTCAAATAATAACATAAATTATCCCAAGTCTAAATCCATCCAAAAATCTTATTTAGAAGATTCCAACAATAACCTTGTAAGAAATTAAAGAGAAAAAGAGAGTAGACAGATGCACCTACCAGGAAATTCATCAGTTTATTATAAATCAAATGGCCGAGCAAATATTGGAAGAAAAACATACTAAGAACACAAACAGGCTAACCTGTCAACAAGATAATCTGAATCTACCGACATTCTATTCAACCGTGTCATACTCTGCTCAAGAACCTTCCTTAATTTGGCATTGTCATCCTCAAGCTTGCTTACTCTACTTCTCCATTCAGATTGCACCTTCTCAGATTGTGAAAGCTTGGCTAAAATTTCTTCCTTTTCATTCCTTGATACATCTGCTCTGTGATCTGCTTCCTAGTAATAGCAATAACCAATCAATCTACAGCTTACTAAATCAGGAATGCCAAAAAGTTAATTTCTTATCCTTATTATTAGATCAATATACTCGAGCAAAAATTTTGGGAACAATGTGAGATAAGATCAAATGCATAATGATTTTGAGTAATGAAAATTTTCTTTTAATTTTTTTGCATTCCAAAAATTCTCCAAGTTATTAAATTAACTGTTTTCCTTAAAGCTACTTCTACACCACCACCAAGGGATTAATTCTACCAAGTTCCTACACTGTACCAATGACATTTTGCCACACAAGTTGGTGACACTAATAGAGCTAGCCTTCATGAAAATACTGTACTAATCTAACAAGTTAGATGACTAATTAGGAATAAATATTAATTAAACAACAAATTTGAAAACTAAAAAACAAACTAAAAGATGAAAGGTGTTTATTGCCAAAATAATTTTGTTTGAAAATTTAACAGGAAATTTATCAAATTAAGACTGAGTCAAAACTATATTGGAAAAGATAGAGCCATAACAATTCTAACAGCTTTCTATATCTTTAAAAATTGATTGAATGTTAAAATAAATATAATAACTTTTGTGTATATAAATTTAAAAAGTTTATCTAACTATTATTACAAATAATTAACACAAACTTAAGTCATACAATTATAAAAGTTTAAATGTGAGCCTTTACTCTTTAGGTTATACTTGATAAGATTTATGTCTATATTGATTTATTTTGCAATAAATTAATTTTAACTAATGTTTCTCATATTTTGATTATATGTTTTTTTAATGCTACTAATTGAAGTATGTACTAAACATTGTTTATTAAAAATTTAAAACGCCTGTGTAATGCACTGGTAACCTAACTAGCATAAAGTAGTAATGAGCACATCCAGGTGATCCATATATTGTATTTAGAGACAGAAAGAATCTTACTTTCAAAAGTTGAGAAAGCTTAGCTATTTCTTCTCTTGCATGAGCCAACTCCCTTTCTAAATGCTCCTATGGAATAAAAATATAGTGCAGGTAAGCTAACTCATCATAACTATAGACACAAGCACACACTGACTTCAAAGAATATTGACATAAAAATGTAAGAAGGAACTGTACCAAAAAAATGAAACAGGGCAAGTGTTAACAACCAAGTTATTATCTGTAATTTATGAATAATAAAAAAAAAGATACAGTGATGAGCTTTTGTACCTTGGCTTCAATTTCAGCATAGTACTGTCCTAGAGCTGTCTGTAGATTTAAAAGTTCAATATTTTTAGCATCTATAGTGCTCATACAGTTTGCTAGCTTCTTGTTCAGGTCATTAATGGCTTCTTTAGACTTGAGAATTTCACTATAGTTTTCCATCTTCAGCTCCTCTTGACTTGCAAGTGCTTGCTTCAGAGTTCTCTCAAGATGTGATACTTGAGCCCTTAAATAATTATTGCTATCACGTAGCTCTTCAATGATTTTGCTGTCTTCATCCATTTTATCTGATTCTTCAGATGCCTAGATAAATCAGTAAGGAAAACAACATTGATGTCACAGTAAATCTATCCAGGAAAAATGCAAGTGAAAATCATTCACTAGGATAATTATGGACAAAAAATTATAACAGTCTAGTAGATAGCAAAATAGATGAAACTCAAAAAGTCGGCCAAAATTAAAACACAAAGATTAGGTCAACAAATTCAACTAAAGTGCAGAATGAAAGCAACTAAATCATGACCAAACCTCATTCTATCAGGAAAACTAAAAGGTAGTTAAACAAAGTATCATTGCAATGCATATGTTTGCACTGTTTATTACGACCAATTAAATTAAGCTTCATACTGCATATTATTATGAAAATACAATGTTGAAAGATCAATCCGACATCACTTATCAACAAGAGTCCAATTCAATATGGATACAATTAATATGTCTTAGTCTAATTGTATGTTGAAGAACCACCTACAACTAAGGGTCATAATAAAAAGAGTGCAGAAAAGCAATTGGGAGAATTGAATGATTAATTTAACAAATTGCAAGAAAAGAAAGGGAAATCGAGTGATTTGCATAACATTTCCAGTAAGGCAATCAAGGGGAGTCGGAAGGGAAAGTTGAGATGAATGGCTATAAGAAAGGAGTTGGGCAGAAGATAGAGCCAGGAAAAGTAGAGGGAGAGTGCTAGTTCTCTCATATGCCATGTGTTGTCTTTTTATAGTTTCAGTCTTTATTGTTCATTGTGAGGGGATAATACAGTAGATTTACCCCAACTAGGTGATTCAGTTTCTAACATTATAGTCGACTGTGTTTGGTCAGTTAGCAAGTGTACAAGGCAGGTCAAATTTAACACAGGAAAAATATATCTCACAAATATATTATATAATATAGTTAACGAGATATGCACAAATGCACAATTGAGTCACTACTTGTCTCTTGAATGTCATGCTTACTCACCATTGGTTCACTTCAGAAAATAAGGATAAAGACATTAGTAAAAAGAATAAAACCTTTTCCAGTAAATGCTGTTTGAGGCGTTTCAATTCCTGCACCACTTTGTCCCTGTCCTGCTGTGTTTCCTTTAAATCTTTACTGAGCTTCTGTAAGGATCTTTCCATTTCTTCCTTTCCTGGAAATCTTTTGGAGTGATCTGGCATCTGTTACCAAAAGCAAATGGCCCAATCCCCCAAAAGAAAAGAAAATAATTATTAGCAAGGATCCAAATGCATAACCTACAAAGCGCATATTGCTATGAAGTTTTGGCTCACATCACCAAAAATACTAGAATCCTTTTTCTGAATATGTGAAGCATCGGACATCATTTTATCAGTTAAAGACTTCCTGCTATTTTCAAGTTCAGCCTCAATTTCATTCCTTTCCATCTAATAACAAGGGGAATAAGATCGTATTAGAGTGCATTTCAGAAGCAAAATAATACAAAAGCATCATGATCAATTTTTGACCACAAAAATAGTAAACTTTTTATGGTTCTGCAAAATATGGTAATGCATATATATACCAACCTTAAGTGTGGTGTTTTCCTTCTCTAAGGTTTTGATAAGTCTTTTCAAGCTATCAACAGCCTCCCCTCCTTCATTTTCCCGTCTTGTCAACTCAAGTTGCAGATGCTTTATTTCTGATACTTTCTCATTCAATTCAGTATGTATTTTGTTCATCTCCTTTGATGCCTTCAAAGCAATAACATAATATACGTATTAGTTAGATAACCAAAAACTATATATCCCAGCCTATGACATTGCAAAATTGTAAGATTCCTTGAAAATACCCTTATTGGTCAATGATGCAATGGAAGAGATTAGAATGTTTGTAGGCCATAAAATTATCAAATTATCACTAATCAGCTTATAATAGTATTATCTGAAGAAAAAATTAAAAGATTTTGAAGAATTGGTTAAAGTTGTCCATATTCTCTTTCAGTTTATGTCAATTTATTTGCTATTCAAAGACAGAATAGAAGAATTTCAATTTGGGTTGCTATCTGAATACACACAGCAAGCCATTTTTTTCTATCTATTTTGGTGGAAGGCAGATTTGTATATGCCTTTGATCCATCTATTGATAGTTTGAAACTAAAACTCATTATTTTGTGTCCATCAAAAGCTATTTAAATACTTGAACATTCTCTTAAAAAGAAAATATATAGTTCAATATTTAATGTGTGAATTATGAGTCTTTTAACAGTAAAATGAATAAAGGCCACAATTTGCAAGGGTATTTTTAAAAGGCTGAAAATTTTATTGGGTGCTTTTGATTGATAGTTCTCTAACATCACAGCATGTCTCATCACTGAAAAGACAAAATCGATAGCAATAAGACAATGAAAAAAGTATCAAACACAAAAGATGTCCCAGAATACACAACAATGAAATGTAACATTCATTCCAATATGCACATCTATTGCTTCATTTGCATAGCTCTATTAGGTTCCAAAATTATGCTCCTTCAAATTATATTAAACACAATCAGTTAGTTATCCCAATAAACTTCTGATATAGATGATGCTCTCTTAAGTGTGATTGGGGAAATATGTTGCAGCCATGATCATGAAAATTAATATATCTACCCTAATATATCTCACTTTGTCTCTTTCCAACTTTAATACGTTAAGCTCCTCCTGGAAAGACTTGTTCAATCTCTGTTCCTCTGACATTGAAGAAAGAATCAGAATGTTAGGCCACTTCTATTTACATGTTAAGATACAGTTTAGACATCCCAAAAGCAAAATAAAAATACCTTGGAATTTTAGCTGAATGTTTGCCAATTGATTACGTTCTTGCTCTAGTTCTAACCTCAACTTTTGCATTTCTGGGGCATGTTGGACAGCTACTGTGGTATATCCATCAACCAAATCTGCAAGCTCCTAGAAGGCATTCATATATCTGTTGTCAAATTCACCCATCACTAAAAATAAAAATATAAAGCTAGCAAAATGTGATAATAGCTTTTGGATTATAAAGACAGAAACCAAATTATAAGTTATGTCCGTTGGAGGAAAAGAGGAAGGTGCACTTCATGCTGAGGACAACTTGAAAATCAAAACAGGCATACAATCAATCAATAAACTAATATATCAAATTCCAATATATACCAGGAATATCATTAACAATCTTCTTAGGCAGAGGCACTGTTTAAGAACAACCAGAAACTGAAGGTATCATTACCTGATGATTTCTTTGTAAATTTGAATGTTTGATTTCCATTTCACTTTGAATAGCATCAGATTCCAAAGCAGACATGGTTCCATTGTTCATAGCATACCGATTTTTCCGTTGAGTGTTGAGCTTATGCTGTTGATTGGGTGACTGATCACTACTTCCCTGCACAAATATTTAATAGTAGACAACATGAATTCTTAGTTATCTATCATGATCAAAGACAAATAGCCAAATACTATTAGCCACATTAGTACATTACAATATAATACATAGTAATAGAATTTCGGAAAAGCATTTTAGTATGGTTATATTGTATGCTCAGTTGCCCACTCATATTTCTAGCCAAAAGTCCACAACTTATAAATAAAACAAGATGCATGTTCAAAATAGGTTTGTGGCATTCTCTTGATCCTTTTCTTTGAACAAATTTGAAAAATATACTACTGCTGCTTAGACTCAAGGCCCAGAAACCAAACTTGAATCAAAGCTGCAATATGAGAATGCAAATGGCACTACCAATCAAACATCCTCATTTCTAAGTAAATTTGACATGGAGGTAATAAAATACCAGAAACCAAATATAATGGAGGACCTCCAGCACAGGTTCACATACATTAAACTTGCCATGATAAAGTTTTAATTAGAATATGGGAATACCTTGACTGTATAAGTGCCATTTGTAGATGCTCCAGAACCTTCAATTCTGGAGACACGCAGAGCAGCATTTGTAGCCTCCAAATTCTGCTTTAGCGAGCTATTTTCTTTATTTAATTTAAAAATATGATCCTGAAAGGACATTAATGAAAACAATGAATTAATAGTTAAGATAAATTGAACGTGACTATTAATGAAACTTCTCCAAGAGGCCATGTAATTAAGATAAAAATCTATTCTGTATTTTATTCGAGAAATTTAACACTTAAAAGACAAAACCCGGCCCATTGTTGCTGAGATCACTTTATTTTAAACTGACCGAAGATAAGGTCCATAAAGATTTTTGTTAGGAATCAACTATCCAAGAAGCTTGAGCTATTGGGTGAATGTGCATGAATAGCTTCATATTTAACATGATAACATCTCCTCTCACAGCCCTTTTAGCTTTAAGAATAAAAAATGCACAAGTCTACCCTGGTGCAGAAATTTAACTACTGTTTACAAGAACAGGGGCAACAAAGATTGAACTCTAGACCACATGGTTGTAGAGGCTCTAAAAGTATCTCACAAATAAACTATTCCAAAAGCTGTGAAATCCACATACTCCAAAAAAGTAAGAGTATCACTGTCAGACACAAATTTGATACTGACATGCATTTGATACATCCCAATATGTATCCAAAAAGTATCCATTAATATTTTTTGTTTTATTTTTTACATTTCCTAATAAGGCTCTGACACTCCATGGATAAAGTTCAACACACAGTTCTGTAAATTCTGTAGTTTTTTGTTGTTAAAAGGCTCTCAATAGTGTCTATTATTAAAACGGAGAATCTCTTGGCTTGTCTTCTATCTTCCAAACGATATGTAACAATGCTTTCTTATAATTTGTGATCGCAAGTATCTTTTCTGTAAATTGTAATCATCATCTATTGACTATTCATATTTATGTATTAAAGAGTAATTAGTAATGTGAATATCTCTTTAGAAGTATTGTGCATTTATGTTATACATATAATTTTTTGTTAGCATATCTTGATAGTGTCATGTCTTGATTTTTTAAAAATTTCCCAAATCCATATGTATTGTACCGATATCATATGTATCTGGGTTTCATAGCCCAAAAGTTTAATCTTTTGGGTGTCAGCACATTAATCATTTTGTATCTGATAATTTCAAAAGACAAAAGTTGCATAAAATAAAACAAACAATAGTTCTTCAAATGGTATAGAAGATACCCAAGTTAAACAAAATGAACTCAATAAATAAACAGAAAAGACAACAAGTTCATACATTAAAAAATTGGTTCAGCAGAATCTGAAATAATTGCACAACTTCAACAAGTGAAACAGGAGAAAACAAAAATTTACAGATTACATGTACATTAATTACATATATTCTGGAAAGTAATGGCCATACCTCTTTTTCTTTCAAGAGAGCTGCATAATTAACTGACAATGCTTTAATTTCCGCCTCGGATGCTTGAAGTTTCTTGATTTCTGCTTTGTATTGTTCTATCTATAAGAAGTTAAAGAAACATTGAAATGACATTTTTTTCTTTCGAGTTACAAAATGTCATCTTATTTAACCACACCACTACTAAAGTAAGGGGATTCTAGGGGCAAAAACAAGTTAAAGACATTTAAACATTTAGTACACTACAATTTCAAGAACGAATAACAAACATTCACTGATTAACCTACTACTAATTTTCATGTGAAAGTAGGCATAATAATGAAATCAGAACCAGTAAGTACCCGTCTAACCCAACCCAACTTTAATGGGTTTGGGTTTTCCCAGCTTTTCTAACCTCTAACATGATTTTGATGGGGTAAACTGATTTGGTTGCATTTGGGTTTTCTCTGCTTTACAAATGTGGGGTCAAGGATATAAGCACAAGCCCCACCCCGGACTCACCCCATACATAATACTGAAATAATTTAAGTTATAATAATAATTAAATACTAAACCTGGCATTAAACAATTTACTAAAAATATAATTTAGTTTCTAAGTTTCCTTTTATCTTAAGATTCTCGTGTTTATTATTTTTTATATACTATTAGCATTAAAACATAGTAAATAACTTAACCTATGATTTATTTAAAAATATATATAAGTAAATCTTGATAGAGATGGGGTGTTAAGTATTTCAAAGTTTTCATCTTTGCCTCTCCTAAACCTGAAGCACTTCATCCTTTGCAAGGGTGGGGAGAGTCAAACCTGGTCCCGACCCACAAAGTTGTCATGCCTATTTGAAAGAATGGCAAGTTGACAATGTTATGGAGATAAAACAAAAATCTTAAGTAACTTCCAAAAGTTTGGAAAGATAAAAAAGGCATTTTATTTGTTTTGAATAAAAATTATTGAAAAATAAGGGAACATATATATCAATGGTGTACAGGCAATTTATCAAGCATAATCCATCTAAACCTAAGTTACTTTCATAGTAGCTTGGACATTAAGTTAACTTATTTTCTTAAAAAAATATTTGTTGAATAAATAGTCAAGATTACTCCTAAAAAAACATTAGTTCTTATACAATGAAAACTATATATGTGGTTCTTGAATATGCATTGAGTCATCAAATTAGTCACAAAATGCAAATTCTGTCACTCAAATTAGTTATATACATTCATGACATGGTGGATTACAGAAGAAATTCATATTCAAGTATCTGAAGAGTAATTTCCATGTTCCTTGACTAATATGAACAACGCTATATACTACAAGAAATTATTATATGGCCTAGGACCATTGCATGTCCAGATTCCAACAACTTATGTGACACGAAGTCAAAAAATGTAATTTACAAAAACGAATTAATTAAACTTGGCATTTGTTAGATTGACCAATACCATGGTGATCTGGGATTATACAATAATTTCTCGTATACCATCTGCTTAATATTTATTTTTTCTTTAAATGTTTTTAAAAAACATGGCATGGACAAAACTTATAGAGTCTAGTTTAATGGTCATGCATTGTACTGATAATGTAAGTTAGTTTTACACCATCAAACATTGTTGAGATGACTTCTAAGGCAGTTTTAGTAAAAGTCAACAAATTTACCATATGCGATGTTGCTTTACATTCTCAATACATAAGCCTATTTTATATTTTACCCAAAATCTAGTTCATTGCAGAACCAGATACGTGTTTATTAAGTTCCGAAGCTGATAAAAAATTCACACGCGTTCCTAGCTACAGGTCAATATAGCTAAACTCTTTCTTCACTCGATAAACAAAAAACAATCCACCACACTACACAACTTCTAGAGAGAGAGAGAATGACCTCATGAAGAGATGCATGATCGATGCCGTTCGCAAGCGGCGACCTAATCCCCAATTTGGAACGGGTGGAGCCGCGGGAACTCCGGCGATCGGAGACAACGGAGTTGTCGCCGTTGGCAGGGCTTCCGGCGCCATACGCTCGGAAAATTTCTTCGTCGTCGTCGTCGTCATGAACATCGAGGGCGATCTTGTTGAGATTTTCCTTAAAATTAGCAATGGTGCCCCACATGATTCAAATCCCAAACGTATCCCCCGAAAAAATTGCAGAGAAGGAATGAATTATGGATAGAGAGAGAGAGAGAGAGAGAGATGCAATTGTTGTAGCCGAAGCGTTTTTTTTTTATTTTTGTTTTTCGGGGAAATGGGAGGGACTGAATCTGTGAAAGTAGGCACTGCAACTGTGCAATGTGCAATTCCGGGTAGATCTCAGGTGGGAGGAGAAAGAAAACTTTTTATTTTTCATTAAATTCTTTTTTTTCGTACGAATGTTACATATTTATTTAATATTTTATTTTTATGCCACTTGTGTGATACCTGTAGAGCTGCTGCATTGTTTATTTGGTATTTCATAAATTGTTGATCTATAAAAATAGTAAAAGAAACAGAGTAGAAACTCAACTGATATATATATCAATTGGAATGGCTAAAACTAATAGTAACAGTCATCGTGTATATAATTTAAACTGCCAATTATATATTTATATTAGAAATATTATGGAATTTCTCAAATTATTGTATATATATCATAAATTGATGCATTTTCTTGTCTTAATTATAAAAAGCATAGACTATTTTGAGATATATGGCCTACTAATTGTGTCTTACCTGGCTAATTTAATGTGAATTTTATTGATAGGACATTCATCAATTTCTCATGCAAGTAAATTTATTTTTTTCTCATAAAAATGATGATTTTCTTCGAGACATGATGAGTACTAAATATGATCTCAAAGAATATTTAAACCTTAATTCATAGACTAATTTATGATAAATAAAAAATGAAACTAACTTTTTCAAATAGACCCAATTCTCATCATCAACTTATTAACAATCACATTCAAAGGATAAGAAAAAAAAATATATAAGTAATGTCAGTAAAGGCATGTTTAGATAAAAAAAAAATTCATACGCACTTAAAAAAAAAAAGATATTCTTATAAGCTAATTTGTAAAAACTCTTTTATTTTAACTTCTCCAAAATATGTTTCTTAGCATATGTATAAGATACCAAAACAGTAACATATGTATAAAATTAATTTAATGTGTAGAAGTTAATTTTATTTTTTCTTCTTATATTTTTCTCTTGAAAATATTTATGAAGGAGTTTATTTAAGCACTCCTTAGATATAATCATCATTTAAAACATTTAATCCTATGCATATTTTTAAAATAAATTTTAAATCTATGATATCATTAATTATAATTACCTTTTTCAGTTAAAAATTACCTTTTTTAATTTACTTTTTTTAATTATAATTACCTAAGCTAGTTATTTTCATTAATTTCAATGAATATATTTTCATTAAGAATAATAATAATTTTTATTTTTGGAAGAATTTAATTTTTTTTGGTATTATAATAATTAATTGATTACCTAAATTCTCACCCCTAGAACCCTATTCTTTGAAATTTGGGTGTCTCACACACAAAAAAAAAAACTTTTCTGGACCAATAAAAGACGGCCCAATATCATGTGTTTGGAATAAAAATTAAGAGTGTTAGTAAGTGTATCTAGTATTATTGCTGAAGCATCATCATTCTTTAAAAATGGTAAAATTATCCCTTACAGATAAAGTTGATCCGTAAAAGACTTACGGATCAAGTTGATATGTAAGTCTTAAAAATTAAAGTGTTGATCTATAAGAAGAATTTTTGTCTTTTCGTGATTAGTACTGAATACACCAACAATAATGTTGATTGCACCTAGCAGCACTCAAAAATTAAATAAATTTGGGAATGGTTTGGGTTTCTGCACTAGCATTTGAACCAAAACGCTCATTATAAAAGGAGCTGCGACTGTGTACTTGCTTGTATCGAATTTTAGGGTTGCCGCCGCCGCCGCTCATTCAATGATAATAATCTCTTTAATTCGTCTCGTTTTACAAAGAAACACGATGCAATTAAGAGAAACAAAGGAATGATGGTTAACCCAACCATCGATTGCGGATCACTCCGCAACATGATTCCTTTCTCTCCTATGGTTCGTATTCACTGAGCATCATCACAACGCCTTCTTTTTCTTCTTTTTTTTTCCTCCTTTAAAATTTGTGTATTTGTTTCGGAAATGGAATCGAAGGTTCCTATGGAGGAAGCGCTTTAAGTCAGTGCGTATTTCTTCAAGTTTGCCTTCGGAGATTGAATTGAGATCTGATCTCCAATTCCGAAAGTGTTCCTGCATTTGGCTTGGATCTACTTTTGATAGTGATTTTCTCACATTATTATTTATTATTATGAAAGTAGGAATGCGAAGGTCCCAGCAGGGAGGCGAGTTACTCTAATTGTTGAGGCCTCTCTAACGATCAAATTCGATACCCTTCGCATAGTTATTTGCCGAATCGTAAGATGCCCAAATTTTTCCTTCATTTTGGTGCATCTGGAACCCTCGGCTATATTTTTTTATTTCCCAAAAAATCATATCTTTTACTCTATTATTCACCTCACCTTTATTTTCTTACCAATGAGTGGAAATCATTTTAACATTATCTGTGTTTGGTTTCAGGCTGAACGAGAATTTTTTTTTTACTGAATGTTGGATGAGTGTTATTTTTAACTTGATTTTATACTAAAAATATTCAAACACAAATCAGTCACATTTTCTTCAAAATCAATTTCAACTATCAATGTTCAGTTAACTATGCACTATATAGACTTCTTAGAAACAAGTATTTTCTTTTGGTGTCAGACGGTGGTTTAAACTATAATAGTCCAAGCACATCATCAAACCAGGGAAAATATAAGGAGAAAAAAAGAAAATATTAAAGAAATAATAATTACAGTCATTTGATCATAACCGGATGGTCAAGTGTGAAACTGCACTGCTGTCAACTGGAATTAGAAATCTAACTAAAACAAATCATACCTATAAATCCGATTTTGATGATTTACACGAGTTCACAATTCAACAAGTCCAATGAGCTTTATGCCCTTTAGCTTAAATTCTTCTGTAATTTTTTTTTTACAAAAATCAAGGAGATTAGGAAAAGAAAATAATGTTGAAAAACAAATAACTTGGCAGTCATTGGACTCTGCAGACTGCAGACTCGGGAAGGACATTAATCTTGCCCCAGTAAATGAGCACAGTGGATAATACATGAACTGCAAAAGGTTTCATCAGCGAGAGTGAAGTGTGCCCAAGTCTGAACACTACAGAATTTTAGCCAACAGCCATCAGTGAACTCTTTCATAGATATCCCAAAAGCCACCTCAAATGTATGCTTACCTAGATTATGACATATCAATCCCACCTTATGAGAAAATGCTTTTTTTTGTTGTTGTTGATTATGGAAAAGATAACAACAAATTATATGATAAAAAAATTGTGGGTGGGTGGTACTTGTGGATGGGCAGGAGTGGAGCCACATCTTTACTAGGCTCTATGTAACATAAAAGTTTAAAACCTTTCCGCTATCATATCTGGCTAATTTAAACATCATAAAAGGCAATAACAATGTCAAATTGTCTTGCAAATTTTCACGATGTGTCTAATAATGAAAGCCAAATATTCTCTTTGGAAGGAGCAAGGCAGAGAGAAGTTACTATCTGAAACTCTTCTATTAAATTCACTACAAAGTCTACAATATGATAATGGAAAACTTTCAGGGTGTTAATGTAATTTACTCATGTCATAATCTGTTTAAAACAACTTCAGAATTATATTTGAATCCTTAATCTCCAAAGGGTCATTGTTCCTCTTTGTTAGAATTACAGTGAAATCCTTACTTTCCCGGGGAAATATTTCCCCCCTCTTGGTCAACTTCCACAAACTACAAAAATACCAGAAATTATTCCAGCATTTATGTAATAGATGACAAATATCCACCACAATTTTCTCTATATTGTTCGTGATACACTGAGAGAAACTGGATCAGGATATAACAGTTATAGAATACCGGGAAAAGAAAAGAAGAACTAAACTGTGTTATTCCCCAAGAATGAATTGAATAACAGAAAGAATAGCTCTGGTTGTTCGAGGTCCCAGAATCCTCCCCACAATGAATTTCCAATTTTCCTGAATACCCCTTCCTAAGCCTTCCTCCCCTTATTGTACAAACATCTCTCAATCCTAACTAATTCTATCTAACTCTGCCGACTTATGTAATTAACTCAAGCAGCTCTATTCCTTTATTTCTTCTTTCATACACCTTTGTAATAGGGGGCCACACCCTATCATACACCCTATATGTTAGTCAAAAATAGCAAAACAATCTGATTTTATTTTACTCACTTAGCAATAGATAACAGCAATATCAATCGGTTAGAGCTTAACAATTCGTTCTAAAATTTCAAATGCATTTCCATTTTCCAAAATGTTTTTTTAAAAAAAAGGAATTATCTGAGGCTAAAATTCTACATACAACCCATTCATGCATGGAACACGGGCTAAATGCCTGAAAATAGTAATCTATGATAGACTAGTGGGAACTGGGAAATCATATGCTCTGATAAACTAGCATCTTCTTTTCTAACAACATGATGACTGCTACTCAAAATGATACAATCACCATCACTCAAAAAATCAAATGACCATAACAATAAGGCAAATTCACCCAAATTAAGTCTAGAAGCCACACAATCATCTTTCTTCTTTCAAATGGCAAAATTGTTACAGTATGGGAATGAAAGCCATAGCTTCTACAAAATCTAAATTCATCGGTGCATTTTCTAACAAATAGAAAGTGCCCTTCTAACAAACAATCACCATTCTGGTTCAACAATGAAAATCCATACATCCATCCTCAAACACAAAAAGTGACAAAGGAGAGAAAAAAAACCTTGACCTCTCTTCCACCATTCTAGCTAACTCTCGGAGTCTCACGCTCACCCTTCAACTTCGGCCGGCGTCTTGGCCACGATCGACAACGCGTGCAGTCCAGCATCCAACTCCTCTTGAAGCAGGCCATAGATAAGCCTATGCCTCTTAACCAAACTCTTCCCTTCAAACTCTTTAGACACAACTCTAACATTAAAGTGAGTCTCCCCATCACTCCCTCTTACCCCAGCATGCCCTGCATGCTGATAAGACACATCTTCCACTTCCAACTCAACAGGCTCAAGCTCCTTCTCCAATTTCTCCCTTATCCTCTTCCCCCTCCCCCACAATTCCATATTCTCATCAACAGTTTCTGAACTTTCTCCACCACTTGAATCCTCAACAATGCCCCTCTTCCCCCTCCCCCCCAATTCCACATTCTCATCACCCTGAAATTCTGGCACCGATGCTATCTCAGAATCACCACCAAGATCAGAACTTTCTCCACCACTTGCAGAATTCTCAACAATGACATCAGTTTCTGAATTGAACTCACCACCCCCCTTTTCAGCTTCCACGTACAACATAAGAGCCTTCCTCTGCATCAATTTCAGCATGTTCAAGAACCCGTTGTTTCTCGAAGGGGTCAAGCTCTGCTGCAACCCTAACAGCGTGGCGAAATCGGGTGTGACCCGAATGATTTCATTAACGGGTCGACCCGAGAGACCCTGGACGAGGAGCGCGGCGAGGCCCTTGGTGAGGCCGGAGTCGGAGTCGGCTTCGTAGACGACGTTGCGGTTCGGGTCGAGGTAGGCTCGGACCCAGACCTGGGAGACGCAGCCTTGGACCTTGTTGTCGTTGGTTTTGAATTGGGGTTCGAGGGGTTTGAGGTTCTTGCCGTAGAAGAGGAGCTGTTCGTATTTGGCTTTGGGTTCGGGGACGGATTGGAAGAGGTGCACGATTTCTTGGAGCTTCGGAGGTAGGTCTTCGATGGGTTGAAGGGATGCTGATGTTGATGATGATGATGATTGTGGTGGTGGTGTTGGTTGAAGTCTCTGGAAGGTGATGGGTTTTGAGAAAAAGGGTTTTGTGGGGAATGAAAGGAGAGGTGGGGTTTTTCGGAAGAGGGAGAGAGGGATTCTCGTTGTTACTAATCGGAAGGAGGATGAGGTAATCGAATTCGTAGCCATCGTTGAAGACTTGAAGTTGCTTCTTCCAGAGAGCATGTGTGTGTGAGAAGAGAAGAGGGAGGATCCTTTCGTTCGTTCGTTTTTAGGCTTTTTTATTTTTTCCTGGATCAGATATCACGGTGTCTCATCATCTATTAGGTCAAAAATTTATCTCACTCGGAGTGAATCATTAGTCCAAAAACATTTTAAATATATGATGAGAATCAAAAAAACACAAATTTTCTTAATATATAGATAGTTCATAGGCTTTGGCTGTTACTTCCTATGTACCATACATATTCCCCCATGCACTTCCTTATCTTTCGAATCTCCAAAACTACCCTTACTTCAGCTACTGTACAGTACTGACCTTTTTACATGGCGCAATACCCAAACAAAATCAGTAACCGCGAGGATACCCAACCACATGTTGGGCAATTTTGGCTGTTATATCCATGTTTCTCACATCTCTACCGAGTCCTTTGAATCACACAAAAAACAAAGAAAAAAGAATAGTCTTTTAACAATAATAATTGTAAAAAAACATACCAGGGCCCAAATTGACTATTAACTAAATTAAAGACTGGATTTACCTTTTTGCTAACTAGTCGTACTAATTTGCAATTCCATGGACTTTTGTCTAAGAATCAGTAGAAGTAACGAAATGTTATGTTGCAAATGATAAGGCATTGCTATGTATGTAACGCTAAAGATAGGGTCTTGCTATTTAGGCGTTGCTCTAATGATAGAAAGGATTTAAAGAATAAAAGTGACATTAGTTTAACATTACTGATCACTGAAAATCAACACTATTTACAGTCATTCACCGCGTTGCTATTTACAGTTGGGACTTAGGAGCAACAGCTGAAATCTAACTTCTGATGTTTAGTTGAATGTTAAACAGGGAGAGATGTCAGAAACATGGATTAAAATGTATATTAATATGGCACCAGTACATAAATTGCTTGTATGAATCTATAAATGAAGTAAGACGTAAGCTATAAGTAGCAATTGCATTATATACAGGGCTTTTAAAACTCCACTGGTTACAATAGCGAACACTGACCCTATAACTGGAGCCAATAGAGTCAAGCACCATATAACCAAGTCCACGGCAAAATACCATTTTCTCACAGCTTTATGTGACAAGCAAGATAAAATATATCTAGCTCCATGTTTTGTTTACCATAATATGCACAATTTACACCAAAACTTTTTTGAAGAACCTGAACAACATTACGTTCTCTTAAGGAGGTGAAGATATTTCAAAATAGGTTGGTCTTGCAGTCGAGGGGCAGCCAATAGATCGAATTAATTCTTCCACACCCAACACTTTGAACCGAGGAGGTGAATTCATAGCAATGTTGTCAACCCGATGCTCAAAAATCTTGCCTTGCTTGTCAAGTTTATACTCAGAGGTTCCATCAAACCTACCACGACTTTCCCATAAAACTCGTGGGATCCCATGAACAGTCCAGCGAACCATAATGATGTTCTCAACAGGCTGCCATACACTGCTTATTTCCACCCACAAAGCTTTGAAAAACATCCTGCCATGAAATCGTAGTGCCCAGAAGATAGATTTGTAATTCTCAATACCAATGAACGTGTTCATAGGATCCTTGAACACAATATCATCCCTGAAAAAAGGGGACAATATCAGTCAACAAATTTAGCATAACAGACCAAAGAAGACACTTGCATTAACTTAATTGTTTCATATAGGACCCTCTGATATTCACATTACTAAAAGAGCACATTTGATTTCATATATATTGGAGGGAGTGGAAAGAGGTTTAGGGTTTTACATGTTTAAGGATTGTTAGAAAAAATGTGTCCAAAGACAAAAACCCTCAAGAAGTACCTTTTGTCCCTACTTCAACCTTCCAGATACAGAGTGCTAAAATATGTGTGACCCTCATTAAACTATAGTATTAGGCAAGGCAAGGAGACCATGCAAATTACAACAACTTATTGATTCTGTTGGTATTAAAATGTCTGCAAAAAAATTAAACACATATAATAGGCATTATTCATGGAGGGCGAGCCCTGGTGCAGCGGTAAAGTTGTGCCTTGGTGACTTGTTGGTCATGGGTTCGAATCCGGAAACAGCCTCTTTGCATATACAAGGGTAAGGCTGCGTACAACATCCCTCCCCCATACCTTCGCATAGCGAAGAGCCTCTGGGCAATGGGGTATTATGAAGTTTTAATAGGCATTATTCATGGATGAGAATAACCCCCTACTTAATTCTACTGATGAATCGTATAAAGTTGTCAACCCTTGTAGAATATAAGTTAGAAAAAAAAGATTAAAGATTCGGTGTTCTTATTTTTTGACTGGTCAAATAATCTTCTTGATTACATTAATAATGCTAAGGACTCGAGCTGAGTTGTTTAAACAAGTGCAACCACCAGTGGCATAAAATAAAGTGACACAAGTCATGATGTAATTAGTAATTTAGTATTAACCAATTATAACATACTCAACCAGGCACCAAGCTAAATGTACCTAAAATAAGACAATTTATCACCATCCATTTTGATAACCAAGAAAGGGAAGTACTGCTCTATGATTAAAGGGCATACACTTTTATTGATAGCGAAATTGTAGTTATCAAAAGTTCAAAACTACCAATATCAGAACAGGCTTCATTCACACAATCTTCTTGCTTTTACACCCACTTCAGTACATCCTTGTGGTTTACTCATTATCATGTGAATTACACACGATCAGTCCCCTGGGCCTCTATGATATCTAACCTTAAAGATTAAGATAGAGAAGTCTAAGGGCATAACGTGCAACAGCACTATTTTATTGTGATAAGACAAATGCTAGCAATACACTCTCTAAAACACACTTTCTAATGTTGGCTGGAATTTGTTAAAAAATCACAAAATTGTGCAAATCGCTCTCCTTATTTTATGAATCTCACTTACAAATTTCTAACTTTTGATAAATTTTAATCAACAATAAGAAAGAGTGTGTTGCTAGCACTCCTCTTTGATGAATTAGAGCAGTAAGTCTAGATCATTGGATCTTGCATGAATGGTAAAGGTTACATGACCACTTAGAAGATTCATACAACTTCGTAAAAAGAAGCTCTCTCTTGATAACAGTCAAGCCATACAAAGCAAGGTGTTTAATTTTGTAAATATTTTTACAATATAGGTCAATCGAAAATCATCATAGATATGACTTCTACACTAAAAATCATCCTAGATATTAACTAATTAAATTTCATGCACTATCACACTACTGTCAATCAATCACTAATCATCCTCATGCTGACTTTTAATGAAGTTATTATAAAAGTCCAACAAAATTACAATACGTGATTAGATGATAGGATAAAAATCTTTACACAGTCAGTCACTTCGAATTGAAATTGTCCCTTCGGGGACATCCGATAAAAAAAAACTACGAATTGAAATTTAAAATAATTATTACAGAAATCAACAATCATAGTATATACGATAATATTCACTTAGTACATTCTAATTAAATTTTAAAGTAAAATACAACAATATGTGGTTCCAATAATTGAGCAATAATCATAGGGAAAAATCATGAACCATCCGTAAAAAGCATTACCAAAGCATCACTAATTTTACACACTCCCCTTCTACACTCAACAACCATCATGAAAAGAAAAAAAGGAAGCAAAATCCGAACCTGTAGATGTCAAAGCTAAGTTCCCTGTAGAAGAGATCAGGGAATTCCTCCCTTAGAGTTCGGATAGCATATCCCACATTCACATAGTAATTCTGCTTCTCTTCCTCCTCCTCTTTGCTCTGCTTCGACCCTTGCTTCACCGGAACCGAAAATTGACCGTACGAATTCACGTTCTCATCCAAAACCGCACAATCCTTCACCTTGCAGAAAATTCTCACACCACGCGTTGACCCAATCGCTTTGCCCTTTGTGTGGGGTTTGAAGCTGTTGAATTTGCGCAGCTTAAGGTTAGGGTTTGGGGCAATTTGGGGAGTAACGGACATTTCCAGGGAGTGGATTAGAAGGGCCATGGAAAATGTTTTGGATTTTTTTGTTTTCGTCCCACGGAACTGTGAATTCGGGAAAAGGAAAATCTAACGAGAAAAAATCATTTCCCGGGAAAATGGGTGGGAACGAGATTATAATGTGGATAATTGGAGTTAATTGAATTATTAAGCGCGGAAAAATATGATTGGTTGGATTTTTATTTTTTTTTCCTTTTCATAATAAAAAGAACTTTTGGAAGGGGAAAGTATATAAAATGGATAAAGATGAATAGAAAAACAAAACATGGAAAAAGAAAGGGGGAGTGATGATAATGAAATATGACAATAATTAGTGAGAAAATATTTATGATCGTTGGGGGGCTTGACTTTAATTGATGGCCTATTCCTTATCTTTTAGTTTTAATTTTTAACTTTTTATAAGATTTTTTTCATAATTTTCTAAAGTTTCATTGTTATTGTAATTTTCAATTTTTTCATCTTTCATAACTTAGAGTTTAATACTGTAAAAAGAAACTTACAGCTAATTTTTTAAAAGTTTTTCACTCTAAGTTTTTTAATCAATCATAAATCTGTATAACACCACCATATTTTCCCAATAAATACATTATTTTTTAAAAAAAATAGTAATTAATCATTCTTGAAAATTTATAGCACCACCATATTTTTTCCAACAAATATCTAATTAAAATCTCACTAAACTATTACCCTCGTCCCTATATTTATATGTAAGATCTTTTTAACCAATGTGTAAGAATTAAAAAACTTAATTATTTAGTCAATAAAATTGTATTTGTTAACAAATTATATTAGTTTTTTAAATATTATTCAGAGTCGTCATCTTATTCATTTTAGAGTTTGGATTCTCTCATGACATTTTTATCATATGAAATTTTAACCTTTATAGACAAAATATAAATAACAAAACAGGAAGGACATGAGGTTTTGATGGTGAAAATTTTCACATGAGAGAACTCAAGTGAAAATCTCACATGATAGGATCCATTGTCCTCTTTTTCAACCTATTTACTTTTCAGTTAATAATAAATATATATGAATAAAGAACAATAATTATGTAGCACATCATTTTCAATTCTTATAAGATAGAAAAAACATTATTTTATTAATTTACAATACTCATTATTTATTGACTAAATTAAAATATCATATACTCTTCTTAAGGATATGTTTGTAAGAAAATAATTAATACAAGAAGTAATTTAAAAGAATTTTTATAAAAAAATGATAAACAAATTTCTCAAAAACTACTCATATACAGTAGTAGTTTTTGTGAAAGATTATAGTCATGACAAGATAAAATTAAAATGCCATGAAAAAAAAAAAAACTTTGACAGCATAATTTAATGACATATTAAACTTTTGTATAATTTGACAGCTAAAATGATGTTTGAAAGCCTAGTTAGTTACATTTCCTTCTTGAACAAAATTAATTACATTTCTGATATATAGGCCAATTCAAAGACATGAAATACTATGGTCTAATTGTATCCATATTTGATCGGAAAATTTTATTCTCACAACATTCTGATACTTTTTTGTAGTTAAGGGAGAGAAAAAGAGAGAGAGAGGGGGGAAGATAAGAAAATAAAATAAAATTAGTAATTGTGACTGAGAAACAGAGAGGGAAAAAATTACCAAAAAGTATTATAAAAATATATATACGTATTATCAGGATATTCACCATTCTTCAGTTGGCTTGCAATTTCAACAAACCTTCTTACATGCAGACCTTCAAGTGTTGAAACGTGGTTTTATTTCAGTACTCGATATTGGGTTTTCCATTTCATTGCGTGGTGAGGATGAGTTAGGTAAGTTAGTGCAATGTGTCCGTACCAAATGAAAAAGAAAGACAACCTAAATCTAGATCCAGACTTTGGTTGGTAGTAAATCTCTGTCTTATGTAAAGAAAAAGGTTTTCTTTTATAAAAATAATAATAAACAAATAAATACAATATATATTAATTCAGACTCAGTAACCATGTTAGCGTATAAGGTAGTTGTAGGCAATTTTCCCATCGCTGTACATGTATTTCTTTCACTCATTCAAAAATCACAACAATCAACTACCTTAATTAATTTGGGTTTATTCTCTAAATTTTCTACGCGCATTATTGCAAAATAGGAAAATCGCATCATATTCAGAATATTTGATGTAACATGATATCATCATATAGCACATCTTGCTGTTGTTAGTTTGATTCCTATAGGGTTTTCTTTTTTATGTTGTTATCTATTTACTATCAAATTTTTATTGGTTAATTAGTTTAATTTTCATCCATAAATATTGGTTATTACTTTTTATTAAAATGTTAATAAAAAAATACAAACAATATTTTTTTTTCTTTCTTCTCTTTTAATCCTTAAACCTCTATTGTCAATTATTTATTCAACCAATCTTATATTTCTTTAGTTAATTTATGCTTTTAATAAAAATCTTTATTGCATGAATTATTGCGATAAAAATTTAATTTTAATTTAAGAACAATACTAAAAACATTTATAATTGTTAATAATATATTTTTTAACAGAATCCTTTGAATATATTTTTCATGAAAAATATCTAAATTCGCCTTATTATGAAAAGAGCAATGTGAATAATATATTTTTTAACAGAATCTTTTGAATATATTTTTTATTATTAATTAAAATTTAATAAGCATTAAAACACTTTGTAAATCACACTTTTTATTTAATAGTTATATTTATAAAATTTAAATAAATTGTAACAATGTGTTATTAAGATTCTTCTACTCAAAATTTGTTGGGTATTATTAGGTGGTGAATGCAACTACGAAAGTTGCAACAATTATGTAGGCAGGGACAGAGATAACCTACCGATGTACACTGTACGTCATATTTAATGGACGATGCTTGTTTGACACTTCTATCAAGCAGCGTGAAATAAGTAGAAAGAAGAAAGTAATTAAAAAATTAGAAGAAACCGAAAATAATATAAGTATGAAAATCCACATATATAAAAAACATAACTATAAAATAAACATTGAAAATTAAAAAACTGAAAATCTTTACTCTATTATACAGTCAATTATTTGGAAGACCACCATGACATGACTGTCGTCTGTTAGAAGAAATAGAAAAAAGGATAAGTATAAAAATCTATAAAAAAATAAAAAATAAAAAGATAAGTATAAACTTAAACTTAAAATTAAAATATCATTAATTCATTACTATACAATCAATAATTACTTGAATTTTTCTGATAATCCAGAATTTAATAATAAAAAAACTAATTATTAATCGAATTTTACTCATCTTTTAAATTAATCAAAGTGTTTTTTTTTTAATAATTAATGAACGGAAAATTAAGAAGAAAAAGAAGAAAGAGACGGAGTCAATGACATGAGTGTAGTCGGTCTTCAAGGTCAACAGAAGAAGCGAGGGTAGCGTTGTCTTTTCCTATAGAGAGGGTGAATGGATGAAGTGGAAGTTGGCGTCAACTAACAACCCTGCCACGTGGCACTGCATTAAATATTCACTTCCACTTAACTCCAAAAAGCTCCCACTTGTAACCCACAACTCCTTTTCCCAATTTCTCTCTCCTCTCTCTCTCTCTCTGAGTTCTCCTTTCTCTCTCTTGAGTTACCATTTCTCATTCATTCATAATGCACTAATCATAACAACACCGTTCAGCTCAACAACAAAAAATAAAATAAATCATAACACCGTTCGTTCATCAATGGCGGTTCCGCTGCATTCCTAGATTGCTCTCTTTTTCACCAATTTTCATTCGTTGCGTGTGTTTGTTCGCTGAGTGCGTTAGTTATTACAGCAATGGAGTTCGAGCACCCCACCGCGACGCCTCTCAACTCCGCCATGACCTACGACGAAGCCTCCATGGAGCGCAGCAAGAGCTTCGTCAACGCCTTGCAGGTTCTCTCTGTTTTCTGCTCTCTTTTTCTTTGCCGTGATTATTTTAATTCCAGATCTATATTTGTTTGGTTGACTTTGTTTCTCGCGTCTGGTTGCGTTCTCGATTAGGTTTGTGTTCAGCCAATGCAGAAAAAAATTGGTCACCGTGAGTGTATATTACTAATTGTCATAACTTGTTGGGAATTGGCGTGTATCCAGTCGGTGATGGTTCAGAATGATTAGAGGATGCAGTTGTATTAAAACTGGGGGATGGGATTGTAATTTTTTTTAAGATGATGTTGCTGATTGGCTATTGTGTTGGCTTGAAATTTGTTCTAGCGTCTTAGGTAAAATGAAAGTTGTTGGGGGCAATGGCATTGGCGGAGGTAGATGGTTTTAGTTACGATGGCCAAATAGATAAAGCAATATCAAAAAAGTAATTAGATTAAAAAAAATGATTGTATAATACCTTGTTCAAATTTAGTCTCCTCCATTTTTTTAATTATTACAATTTGCAATTTTAAGTTTTCCGGTCAGTTTTCCTTTTTGCAAAATCCTCGCATGGTCGCATCCTTATTTTTTATTCAAATACTTGAGGGTTTGACATTCTGGGATAAGAAATAATTTGAAATGTTTCAGAGGTAGAAATTTGATGAAAATTTAATGATATTATCATTGTAGTATGTGAAGCTAAGTTTTCAAAGAAGATAAACATATAGAATTTTCTAATTTTGGATAAAATAGGATGTTTTGATTGGTGAATTGAGTGGCTGAGAGTTTTAAATAATTTAATCAGTTTAGTTCATGGTGAAGAAAGAAAATGAGAATTTGAGAGTTTCAGTGAGAGGGAAGGATTTTATTGTAGCAATTAAAAACGTAAGGAAAGTTGCATATTAATCATAATAGAGGAATCAAACGTAATTAAATATAAAAAATATATTTTTAAAATAAATGTTATATATAAATTTATAATAAACAGAAAATTATAAGTTTTGGGGATTTAGTTTCTTCCCGGTAAAGATTTACAGGAAAAGCTATGATATTCTTACGTATTTAACTTAAAGTGTTGAATAAATGAGATGGCTGCAACTGAAGTCAATGAGGCCAAGTCTAGATGTGGCTAGTTGTAGATCCAAACGATACTTCTTTATGCAGTTAATTAAATGAGGGTCAAGATAATATTTATTACTTTTTTGAGAGATTAACATAACCATGGATCTTCTTATGCTATGTTTGAATAGTTTCTCTTTGGTTGTTGTGGTTATGATTTATAACATGCCCGAGCAGTCATTTAATCTTCATATTATGGTCATTTCAGGAACTTAAGAACCTGAGGCCTCAACTTTATTCTGCTGCAGAATACTGTGAAAAATCTTATCTCCATAGTGAACAGAAACAAATGTAAGGATTCTTTTTGTTAGCAAGTTTTTTTTCATTCTTAAAATTGTTCTTGAAGGCATTCTTACCCCCTTTTTAGTTGCCTTTCTCTGTATATGACTGAAGCTCTCAAACAGGACAAACAATTAGTAGACTTTTCATCTAGTTGATTCTTTCCAGAGATACAGATATTATGAATTAATTTTTTCTTTGCATTCTGCCTGGGCATTTCAATTATTGCTTGTGTCTAGCTCATATGTATACCATCAAACATTACTTGTATTTTGCTATATGTGGATAAATTGAAATAAAACTTGGATAAAAAAAATGAATAGATTTGGACTTGTATCTTTTCATTTCAATATGATTTGCAGTTACAAACTTTGGATGGTCTGGAAAGTGGAACATAAAGAACATTTACAACTTTTTTTAAAATTATTTTATTGGGTCCCTAAACCTGACCATATTAACAGTATTCCCACTATATGTGTGCGCGTGTGTGCATTTGGATGCATGAAGAAACATTCATTATATGGATTTTTAAAATGTATGGTCATGTTTCAATTGTGAAATTGGTGAGAATGAATGTTATATTCATCCTAGAAAAAGATACTAGATTTTAGGTTCTTAAAATAATTTTGTGACTAGTTAATTTAACTGTATCTAGGAGTGACAGTAGGGAGGGTTCTTTTAATATTGCATGCCCATGCCATATTTTCTATACGATACAAATGAGTGACACTGTCAACAATATTTCCTTTCCTATGCACATATTATTGTGTTTAAACTGCGTGCAACTGGAATTCTCCTTATGTTATTATTATTTGTGCATTAGGGTACTTGACAACCTGAAAGACTATGCTGTAAGAGCCCTTGTGAATGCTGTTGACCATCTAGGAACGGTTGCATACAAGTTAACTGACCTTCTTGAGCAGCAAACATTGGATGTCTCAACTATGGATTTGAAGGTCGCTACCATAAATCAGGTAATTACAAACTTTTTTTAGATATTTTGGTCCAGGGAAATGTTAATGAGTGCCCTTGCAACATTGGTTAAGGAAACAAAAAGCATTCCAGTATTAAATGAGAAGAATGGAAACATTTATTTCAATGAATACACAAAAGTTTTTTAATGCTTCTCTTTTTAAGTAATTGGAAGCATTTATAAAAGTGTATTAAGCAAGACCCTATGTTTTAATAGACAAATCAATTGGAGTTGAAATGACATATTTACAATTACTTACTAGCAGAAACTTCTTACATGCCAAATTTACACTGATAAAGAAGGCCTACGGCAGCAGCAATTGTTGGCTTTCATTCCCAGACATCATAAGCACTACATTTTGCCAAGTAGGCCTCACTGCTTTTATGTTCATCTGGAAGTAATTATTGGTACTAAAGATCTATAGCTTTTGTTTTTACTAATGGTTCTGTATGTTTGTTTAACAATGCAAGCTAGATTCTGTCAATAAAAAGGTACATTTCAGTCCTCACATACAGATTGATGCAAGACAGAATCCATTTCAAACCAGAACCCGTTTTCAATCTTCAGGTGTGTTCTGGTGAAAGTTTTGTCCCTTCTAGAATTTTTGGCATATGTTCTGTATTTATTTTTTGGAGGGGAAGTGAATATTATATTATTAATCTTAACATATATATTTCTATATCTAGGTACCCCTGCAGCCAAAACTCTTTCATGGCATTTAGCATCAGAGACAAAGTCTACCTTAAAAGGGTCTTCACATGCTTCCCCTTCCCCAAAGTAAGTTTAGGAATTTAATAGTCTGTGACCATACCAAAACTTCTGTGATTTGTGTTTCTGATACTCATCATCGACAGTATTATCATTTCACATCGACTTTTGCAGCATTGAGAACCCAAAGTTTTCTGGCAAGGCCTCTGGAGTTTTCCATCTCTTAGGTTTGTGATATAACTGTATCCCTTTTTTTATATAATAATTCAGTTCAATTTTCCAAACAATGGTTGTTTCTTGATGTACAAGTCATAGATCCTTATAATCCTGTTATGTGCCTGTAGATAATGAAGAGAACACCTGGATGAAATCCTCACCAGCACAAATTCACTTTCCAAATGGAGTTTCTACTTCTAGTACACCCATGCATACTTTAGGTGGTACACGCAAGGTAATTTCATATTCAGCAAAAGGGCAAGTGCCTGGTGACACCATGCTTGATTGTCAATTTGTGATTTATTTAGCTATTCTTTGCCAAATAGTTGCAAGTGTTCTAAACCTATTTGTTAATCTTTAGGTGAAGTTGTTTTGTCTAGCACTTGAGTGAAAAGGAAAAAAGGTGTTAAATTGTTTTGTTACCAAATAATAATATCTTTGTGTGAAATGTTTCAATGATCTCGACTTGTTCATCGGTTCATGTTGGTAATAAGCTCTGCATTTTGTAGTCTAGCTTTGGTATAGCTCTATGGTTTATGGACATGAATATGAACACATGCATAGAGAATACAACCCCCCTTTATTGATAGGAATTGTTCCTATCAATAACTGATGTACATTAAATCATGTCCATGAGATTGAGACCTAGGTCTTTAAGTAACATTAGCATCCAATAAAATTAGAGCAGCATACTTTTCAAGCATTCTGTACCAGGCATTGCAAAATGTTAGAGATGTCAGAGTATGCTAAGTCAGATTCTGTTACTGATAGTTATGTTGTCAGTTACTGTTAGGTTTTCAGTTGTAATCTCTATCTTATGTAACAGCTGTGAGATCTAGCTCTATAAATACATTGTATCTGTTTCTATTCCAATCAAGGGAAAGTATCACACTTTCAGAAATTTAGGCTTTCTCGCTCCTTCATACCAGCATTAATCGCCCTCTAACTTAGACATATATGTGGAATATTGATGTAGTTAAGCCATTTTAAATATCACAAATTCACAACCAGGTTAACATCAAAATTAGCCTAAAAATATTGAGATTCAGATCATATCCTAGCTATGTACTTGCTATTATATTTTGCTTTTCTACTTTTATTTGTTGACTTCGGATGAATATGTGCGTCTCATATAATATATTTTAACTATCTAAAGGATACGATCTGAAAAAACAGGTCAGTCAGTCAGGTTGTCCAAACATGCAGTATTTATCAATGTTCCTTCCTTGCGGTTTTGTAAAATTTCTGATGAATCGCCATCTGCAGGATGCATTGGAAGGTTCCAAACCATTCACAACATTCAGGTCATTTGACAACCAAAATCGGCGAGAGACGGTCCAAGTTCCTACTCGTAGCAAAAGTATGCTATCAGCTTTCTTTGTGAAGCAGAAAACACCAAAGTTGAAAGCCAGTTCTTTCTTATGAATACCTCTAAAGCCATCCCCTCCCCTATGCAAATGCTCAGAATTAATTAGTTTCTGAATCAAGCCTTTAAATAATGATCCTGTAAGTAGCCGGTTCCCTGGCAATGAAAATGGTTGGGATCTTGGTCTTATAATCGCTTTATGTTACTCTTGTGAATTGTGATCTATAGAGTTCAGGCACCAGTAAAATGTATATTTTTCGTATGCTATGCAAAAAAAGTTTCATTATTTTTTCTTGTCCTTGAAGTTTTGATGTATCTCGAAAATTTCCAAGATAGGATCTTATTCTGATGTCTACTCTTTACTAGTATGACTAAGATTATATGCTTATCTAAGGAAATAAATCAAATCATATTATCAGTAGGGTGTGAAAAAAACTGGATTTGGAATTGAACCAAACTTAATTATGAAAATTGAATTGTTTTGAGAAAAAATTGAACCAAATCACTTTAGAAAAATGGTTCGGTTGTTTGGAAAAATCGAACAGTATGAGTGTTAAATGGATAATCGAGGTGAACTGAATTTAAAAAAGATCGAACTATTTTGAAAAAAAAATAAACTACTTTATAAAAATGGTTCTATTTAATTGAATTGGTTTTGTAAAGTGGTTTGGCTGGATTTGATTTTTTCATAAATTCAAATCTTGCACAGCTCTAATTATTATAGTGAATCAAACACATCTATAAAATAATGGCATTCATAAAAAAGAAATCCAATTTTATGCTTAATCAAAAAAATGCAATTGAATCTAACGATTCATATTCGTTGAATTCTATTTTCAATTTTTCTTTATTATAAGATGAAACGTTTGAGTTTTTTAAGGTTTGGAACTTCGGGTTGTGGAGTATGGAATCTAATTGTATTTTATTCTTTTTTACTCCTACTGTTTCCGATCATAAATCACTTTTAAATAATTTACACTTACTAAAATTAAATCGTTGAAATTAGTTAATAGTCTTAATTTTATATAAAAAATCTAAATTTCTAAATTTATTTTTTCTTTGAAATTGTTGAGTTATAAGATGATTAGATGAATCATAATTTTCAATAATTTTGATTTGATATAAATAAATATTAAGTATCAAAAATTGTATCTGATATGTTAGCATATAGAAGTGTTGGATCTGATATATCTGTTAAATTAGATGGTAGCAAATGTTAATTATGTGAAATATAGAGACTTAGTTAATGTTCTAATTTCTTGATCACTTGAAATATTCTTTCAAGGATTTGTCAAGGTGAAGAAAATAATATAATAATCAAGTTTAAACTCTCTTCATCTATAAAGACATGTCATTTTTATTGTGATCAAAAGTTAATTTAATTACTCAAGTTAGCTAAAGAAGTGTTGCTGGAAGAAGATAGTGCTTTATCAACTTGGAATGAACTCACATTTAATGTTCCAACGAACACTTGTTCCGAACAATGCATCATATGTCTTTTGAAGGTCGTTTAGAGATAATGATTACTTGTTGTTGAAGCCTATAAATTTATAAAAAGTTGAAATATTAAAGTTAAGAACTTTGGAGTGAATTTTCTCTTTTACCTTCATGCTCTCTTTGTATTGAATATTTCTTAAATTGTAAAGCTATCAAAATAAATAGTAAATTCGAGAAGAAAAGACATGGTGCTTAAGTTGTAAATGTGTGTGTAAGACAATAATAGCCTTGTTGTGTGCACCCAAACAAATTTGCTTATTTGTTTGAGACAAAAATGACTTAGTAGGAAAAAAATTTCAGGTTATAAAAATTTGGATACAAGTTGTGTAAGAGCTAAAAGTGATATGACAATGAACAATACTTATAACATAATTTTAGTGATAAAGATGAATTAATAAAAAATTATTTGTGATATTATTTTCACCATCTGTTTACTAATATTGAGTTTGTGATTTTTTCTTTTTATAACTACAATTTTTTATTCTATTGTAAAAACTTTCCTTTCATCCTGTTCGTATTAAATTTTGTTTTTAAACATGTTATCACATGCAATTTGCAAAAATATTTTAAAAAATTTAAGATCACAATTCAATTTATCTTTTGATTTTTGCCTTTGCAAAAATACTATTGACTCTATTAATATTTTTACCATCTTTAATTATTATTTTCATGCTTCTCTTAAAAAAATACCTTTTTAGAAAAGTATTTCCCTTTCAATACTTTTTTCCATTATAAAATCTTTTATTTGAGGTTTAAGATTTTGTATTTGAATATTGGGGATAAAAAAATATTCAAATATTAGTAATATAAAAAGGAAAAGAGGATAAAATACTTTATTTAAGGTTTGGAGTTTAGCATTCAGATCTGAATCTGTCATATCACATTGGTAAGGAGGATACAGTGAGATGTGATATTGTTCACAGTTTTTAAGCTGGTTGCTTGCATCATTGATTATTGAACAGCTGGCTGCTTAGCGTAACAGAAAAATCTGTTAGATTTTCGCGTAAAAAATAAAATGAAAAGAATTGCGTTTGCCGGGAGTCGAACCCGGGTCTATTGCTTGGAAGGCAATTATCCTAACCGTTGGACTACAAACGCTGCTAATGACAATACCAGTTAAATAAATATAAAATAGAATATTAAAACTTGCTGAGTGTCGGTTAAATAATGTTTCCGTAAAATCATGTGTTCATTTAACATTTCAAAAGCTATATGCCAAAATTCATCTGCAATTCTGCGCATTTGAATTGGAAAATGCTCTCTAGGCATCACAAAAGTTTGCGAATTTTCTTTTGATGTATTATTTTCAGGTATGCTAGAAAATATAAAAATAAACAAAAGATAAAATAATTATATATATATATATATATATATATATATATATATATATATATATATTACTTTTTCACGAATGCATTTTGTCAATTTGAAGTATTATCAGACATTAAATTGAACAGTTTTCAAAAATTCAAATATTAATTCACTTAATAAAAAGTTTCTTCTGCTAAATTCAACTATATTGATATAGTTATAACTAATATTAAATATTGTATTAACTTTTTAATAGTTAAACAATAAATTAAAACTGCAATTGAATTTATTTATTTCGAGCTTTTTCTTCTTCTTCTAATTTTATAATATATTTTAACAAAAAAGCTTCAATTTCTTTAAAAATAATGATTTCCAACTCCAACATTGAAAAGTGAAATTCAATAAGTGCAATGGTGAAATATCATTATTTTTGTAGTATCTCATGGAGCTTAAAAGTAAAATTGTGCCACCATAGCTCATAAAATACATATACATGAGTTTAAACCAGAATTTGTGAATTTGTTTCCAAAATACCAACCAACCCCACATGACAGTTTCAGTCTTTCAGATGTACAGAGGATCTGCGAACCGACAACCATGGCAGTGTCTTATTTATAACAGTCATTTATTATTGTACTAATGTTTTATAACATTTACAATTTATCCTCAGTAAATATAACTTCCATTTGTACAAATAGATCAATTTTCTATTTTTAATTACTTTAGTATATAATTCTTGTAAGATCTATATTATTTGCCATTAATCCCTCCTTTACAAAAATGTTTATGTGGGTAAACTATCAATTTCTGGTAAAGGGTCACCCGTAACTCTCTAGGGGCCAAAGAGAGCAATGATGTGGCTATAATATTAATTATAGGGACCATATAGGATAATGGTGATGATGATTGATATTGCCCCATAATGGTAATAAACGAAGTGATATCGTACAGAAGCATTAACAGTGCAAGCAAGTTGCGAAGATAATAGAAATAATGATCGAAATTATTTTTGTTATCTTGAGGAAATAAGAGGGGACAATGGACCAATTAAGAAGGTCAAGGAAGTTACCTGGATTGTAGTTTCAAAACCCCACATAGATATTAAATACTAGTTGTAAAAAGATCACACCCTTGGTTTCATGCTCTAATTCGTATCACTTTCACGGTTCACTTACCCTGCTTTCATTGAGTTCAAATGGGTAAAAAGGAGAGAAACTTTTTTTAAAAAATTAATTGGGAGTTTCATTCGTACCTTCACCGCATTACTTAATTAAATATTGTTAACAGTGTCAACTTTAAATTGATAGAATGATAGTTTTAAATCAATTTAAATAGATAAAAGATTAAAATAATTTTTTTAAAAGATAAATAACCAAACTTACTTAAAAAATACGATAAAAGATGAAGTAAGTTATTAGACCTATTTTTTATTATCTTTGGCATGAGATTAGGGATTCATAGTGTCTTTATATCTCTCTCTCACATATTAGAAAATTTCAGTAATTTGAGAGAATCTCAATCCATTTTCTAACACAACAAGTTTAAATACATTTTATATTATTGAAAGAAATTTATTAAAAACATAAATTTTAGTGATTTCATATTTGATTATTCGATATTTTTTTACTTTTATAATTTTTAATAAATTTTAACTAAATTATGTGTTACAAAAGTATTATTGACACTCTTAAAAAGAAATGCATATTATCATTTTCCTACCATGTTTATATATTATTGACAAAATGTATGTACATAACACTTATGCACATTGAAACAACTCTATTGGATGTCTGTGTGCATATATCGTTTTATAAAATTTAAAGATCTAAATCTTTACTTTGGTTTATATAAAATAATAGGGGGTGTATGCTTATTGTAAAGTTTTAAATATATCTTTTTGTCCCATATTTATTATGTATTTTCTCATATAATAACGAGTTTCGAATGCCTTAATGATACGATCACGAACTTATATGCAAATGTGAATAGTATTTTTTTTTTTTGTGAATCTTTTATTTTTTATATTAAAATAATAATGGCAAATTTACATTTGTTATATGTCCTGTGGATGACACCACTCTTACCAATTTAGTTTTAAGAATTTACTTATTATTTTCAGAAATTAACTTCGAAAACATTTCCAATGTTATAAAACCAGTGAAATGACATCCTTTATTTGGAGAAAAAACATGGACGATATAATGAAAAGAGCAATTGTCTAACTAATAACGACATTTCCCTAAACAAGTACTAATATATAATTCTTATAAATGTTATAACAAAAAAAATTAAAAACAAATATCTAACGCATTTATGTATGTACTTAAATAATCATAATAACTACTATGTTGACTATGTTAGATTTAGTTTCTACTAATATTATCACTAACAAGTTTTATTTATATGATATGATAAGACACTGTAGCATAAGATGGTTTAAAAAATATAGCATAATTGAGATGATTATTTTATTTTATTGTAATCAATTATTTGATGCAACATATATTATTTACGAATCCTTTTATTTGTTGAGTAAGTAATAGAATTATATAAGTAGTTGTTAAGGTGGCGTTTCATTAATTTACAGTTGAGTGTATTTGAGATGAAGATTTTAAAAATTGATGTGGATCATATATCTACATTTTACTTCATTTTTTTAAAAAATTTAACTTATATACCTATTTCATTCCTTTAAACCAAATTCATCTTAAAGTATTACTATCAGCACAGTCTCCATTAATATTGTTACCACGAAGGATGGACCTAGACACTCATATTAGGATAGACCAACATACTGAAAGTTAGAAATATGTTAGAACCCCACGAATAATATTAAAATAAATAAAAATAAGAGGAGAAATTAATATGAATAGAGAAAGAAAATATTTGTTAGTATCTCAAAATTTAAATTGTCAATCTTGTTCATAATTAAGCTTATTCCATTTGTAAATATTAATAAATAGTGTAAAATATGTTTTTCTTTCTCTAAAATATGTAAATTTTGGAATTAGTCCCTCCAATTTTTTTTCTCATTTTAATCCTTTTGTTCATTCAATATGTTAACTCTGTCAGTAAATCCAAAATGTTAATCCATTATTTTAACATGCACCAACACCAATTTTTTATTTTTAAATGTTGTACAAATGCCTCAGATATGATATAGTTTTTGTCTAATTTTGTCCACCATGTAAGCATATTTACTACCAGAGTTAACATACTAGATGAAAAATAATATGTTAAAATTTTGGAGAAATAAAAAAATACTTCACCCTAATAAATAATTTTAGCTCTCAAAACATTGTAGGGGGACTAATAAAATATTGTAAATGTATTCATTTATAGACTTAAAAATATTAACAATAGATGATAAAATAAAAAAATTCAAATATTTTTTACTAAAAAAAAGAATGTAATTATCACTACAAAAAACCTGCAAAAAGAAAATAGAGTATTTATTTAAAAGGACAATGTTATTATCTTCATGATAGAGATTATAAAGGGAGAATGAAATATTTTATTAAAAAATAAAATAATACTTAAATATCATTATCTGATCTAAAATAAAATAAACTATCTTAATATTAATTAAAATATATTTTTATATATCTTAAAAAATTAAATAAAAAATATAACTTGCATTGGCTGCCTCCGACTATTATCATTGTCAGTGCCATAGCTTCAACTGCAACCACTAGTAAACTGCATTGTTACCACTATCACCTATTATTACTTGCTTCAAATCATGATTTGTACTAAATATTATATATTACTTGTGAGATTTTTTTATATCGTTTTGCATTTTAATATATTATTATTTATTCAGTTTAAATTTTAATAAATATATGTTAGGAGATATGTAAATAAGTTATATACACACATGCTTTATTAAATTATTATTATTGTTGTGTTGTCCTAGATTAAATTTCTTTTATTTCAACGATGTCTTGTATGTTTTTTTTTTAAATGATTTAGTTCATTTTTTTTATAATTGTGTTATTGGTAGGATGTATCTAATGACTTTGTTAATGATTAATTTTTTTTATAAGTAACATTTTTCCACCTGGTAAAACATTTGTTAAAAATAACATTATACATGTTTTATGAAATGCCATAGAAAAAAACACAAATCAAAACCTAGAGGAAAAAAAAGCCAATAAATAATGAAATAAATAAGAAAATAAGAAATGAAAAGACACAATAAAATAAGAAAACCTGGGATCAAATAAGAAATGAGAACACGAGAAAAGAAAATATGTTAAAAAAGTAAAAAAATATGATAATATAAATTTCTTATCCACTCACACACATACGTAATATAAATATTATTTAACAAAACATATGGAATATATATTTTTGAATTAATCAACAAATCAATATATTTATCATATCAATTAATTTAAAATTTAATGAAATTGTCAAGAAAATAATAAATAAAATCTTTAATTATTAGTTAATTTTTGAATCAATAAATAAATTATTATATATCATCAATTAATTTAAGATTTAACGAATTAAATCAATTTAATAGAATAATTATAAAATTTGGATTAATTAATTAAATTATTTGAATGAAATAAATACAAGATTATTATGTGATATTACTCTATAAAATAAAAAATATATATTTATTTATATATATAATAATAGATAATAGATAGTAAATAGATATATTAAAATTTATCCTTCTCTTATCTTATTTCATTTTGATCAAGGGCATACTCTTATTTTATTTTGCTCTTATTTTCACTATCAAAGAGAGCCGTTTCACTATTTTTCTTGATCCTTAATTTAATTATTATAATTATAAAGATCCATGCGATTCTACCTATTTTGAAAAGAAGAAAGAAAGAAAAAAAAAAGAACAAAAAAAAAGGGTGTTTTCCTCAACTTTTCTTCTGCACGGGTGACCCTTCGCTTCTCACTTAATGCTCGTGACAAGATATTAACATTTCCATGTTAGTAGCATAATATTAATATAATTTGGTTGATATTTTTTTAGCACAGAAATAGGAAAATAGCACACTTTTTATTTACCAATAAATAAATAAATTTAAAAGAACACACACTTAGGCTTCCCCTTTCAGACAGCAAACAAAATGATCAATTTGATTAATAACATTTTTATTTTTTCTTTTTAAGATTAGATTTGTTTCGTTCCCGAGTCTTCAGCTCACTGGCCATTGTCTCTACCGTCGTGTGCATTTCCCTTTCCATTCGTCAAATCTTCCTCTTCTTCCTTCTTTCTTCTCGTTCAGTAAAAATCACTGAACAGTTCCAAAATCAAATCACCCAAATCCGCATCAGAACCCCATTTTCTTCACACTCAGAATCTTTCTTGGTCTTTTTCTTGAATTCAAGTACCAAAGTTTGAGTCTTTTCCGACTTTGGTTGAACCCCATTGAAGGAGCCGCATCTGGGTGTTCGTGTGCATGCGGGTTTTGCCAAATCTTTAAGCTTTTCCCCATTCTGCTGCGACCCAATTGATGGAACTCTAATGGGTTCCTTGGAATCAGGGATCTCATTGAAGAAAGGGAGCTTGTTCGGTTCTCAGTTCAGCAGAAAAGAGAAGAACCCTTTTTCTCACAGGTTCAGATCGAGCTTCTCGAGGTTGCTCTTCAAGAAGCTCGATTACGTGCAATGGATTTGCACGGTGGTGGTGTTCCTGTGCTTGGTCATTGTGTTCCAAATGTTCCTGCCAGGGTCGGTTTTGGAAAACTCCGAGGAGGGGTCCTTGGAAGCTGTGAGAATGCGGTCTGATAATTTGTTCCAATATGGAGACATTCACGATGTTGTGTTGGACATTGGGGAAGATGCTGTTTTTTTGCCTAAGATTTCGGAGAAATTCAGCAGAGCTGGTGATGGTAGAGATGTGGATTTGTTCAACCACAAAGTGCCGCATTTTGGGTACAGGAAGCCTCAGTTGGCATTGGTTAGTTCAACTATTTTTTTTTTTGTTTTAATTTATTGGTGTTTGTTTAGAGAATTTCTTGTTGCTCATTGTGGGGAGAGTTAAACTAGAAGCTGAATTTGTAGGTTGTGCATGTGGTTCACTTCAGCATGGTTTTTATTTTTATTTTTTAATGATAAAATGGGGGCAGGTTTTGCATAAATTTAGAGCTGTTTAAGTTGGAGTCTAGTTTATTGTTTAAGTAATGTTTTAGTGCTTAAGAGTTTTTCCTTGTTATTGATTGATCCATGAAATTTCATTTTATTTTATTTCTCTCTTGACATTTTGAATGTCATTTTGATTTCTTTTGAAGGTATTTGGAGAGCTGTTGGTTGATTCGCAACAGTTGCTTATGGTAACAGTTGGATCTGCTTTGCAAGAGATTGGCTATGAAATTCAGGTACTCATCCGTTTATGTTTTGGTCTCATATTTTTGCTGGAAAAATAGTACTTTTGAATTTAGGCAGAGGAAAATGATCAGGGAACCGGCTAAATGAACAATGTCTCCCTATGAAAGTATGATATGCACTAGTGTGGGATTGAATATGGTGCTTTATTTCTAGAAGAGAGGGAGAACACAAACAAATAGATATATTGACTTATAGGTTAAATATTACTCTCGAGTGCGTGTGTTGCTTACTTTACTATTCAACTTTTAAAATGCCTCATTGCATAAGTGAAGATACTTCTACAAGATATTCATTCAACTTCTATGTAGAGCCTTGCTAGACAATTGTTTGAAAATTGAAGCATTTACGGGTTTAAAAATGTAGACTGATGTCCTTGAGAATGTTGGCGACTTATCAAAGTGAGGCTAAAATATCATTAAGAAGATGTTCACCTCCACATCATTTTCCATATTTTTTAATTATTTTTATTATGTTTATTTTAGCTCAAATATTTTCTATCTTTTGCAGGTTTTTTCACTTGAAGATGGACCAGGGCATAATGTATGGAGAAATTTAAGAGTTCCCATTACCATCATTAGAACTTGTGATAAGCGGAACAACACTGTAGACTGGCTAAAGTATGAATGTTATTCTAATTTTTATATCTGGATGAAGCGTTTTGCATTGTATAGTTCAAATGTCTAGAAATCTGAACCAACTAAAATCATTCTTTTTGAGCTTTATATATCTTCTCTACTTTGTGGATTTGTATGTCTTCTGGTTTTAGGTATACTGAACTCAACTCATTGGAAAATTACAGTCAAATGATTTCATGTTTTTTTTGAACGGATTACAATCTTGATTAATTCTTTATCCTTTACTCTGTTATGTTTATTTACAGTTTGTGAAAAGAATGTTACTTGATTCTCTTAATCATCACTTTCAGTTTGTCTTTTTAATGATTTGTATTGATCCTTGTAATATTTGAATAATTAAAATAGTATGGTGCAGTTGTGTTTGCTTTAGTATATCTGAATTCATATAAATTCACTTTGGCTTGTTTCTCAATATGTTACTGACAGAGGAAATGCTACTGTTTTTGATAGATTAACAAATTCTGTTTGCAACTTATGGGAATGTCTGTTTTTTTTGCAGCTATGATGGTATAATTGTGAGCTCTCTTGAAGCCAAGAGTGCCTTTTCTTGGTATGATACTTGGTGTTGGTACCTGAATCCTTTACTGGCTATGCACCGATGAGTTGTGTTTGAGGTTTTTGGCATGGATATCCTTATTCAAGTAACACGAATGACTTTAGTTGTTACAGTTTTTTGCAGGAACCTTTCAAGTCTATCCCTCTTATATGGATTGTGCATGAAAATGCTCTTGCTTATCGATCAAGACAATATACTACTAATGGGCAGATTGAACTTTTGAATGATTGGGGAAGAGTTTTCAATCGTTCAACAGTTGTTGTCTTTCCAAACTATGCCTTGCCGGTAAGATGTATGGGACAAATTATTTATTTAATGTTTTGATACACTGAAATCATACCTAGGGTGTCTACTCAAATTTCACTTGCTCAACCACTTGACATGCTAAGCGTTACAAGGCAATATCATTTTCAAGTAGTCATTCATTCCTCTATTGATTCATAATTTGCTATGTTGATAGTTGACATTCAAACAATTATCTCATTGTTAAACTGCTTCTTTATCATTTATTTAGGAACAAATCCGATTTAGAAGATGTCAAGAAGGTCCATATTGGATACTGATATACTATTATACCGAGTTTTAGTTCTACCATAAATAAACATTATGGTTATAGTTATTAACTAGCATATGATAACTTGTTTACTGACTTTTTAAAGTTAAATCTCACTATGTTGGGACATATAATTATGACACCTAATGTTTTTATGTAATTCCACAGATGATTTACTCCACATTTGATGCTGGGAATTTTTATGTCATTCCTGGTTCCCCTGCTGAAACATTAGAAGCAGAAGCATTTATGGCCTTACAGAAAGATAATTTGCGTGCCAATATGGGCTATGGCCCAGAAGATGTAATTATTGCAATTGTGGGCAGTCGATTTTTGTACAAGGGCATGTGGTTGGGGCATGCCATTGTTTTACGGGCTTTAAAACCACTTCTAGAGGACTTCCTTTTAAACAAAGATAATTCCAGTGCACAATTTCGAATCATTGTTCATAGTGAGGAATTGACAAATAATTACACTGTGGCTCTTGAGGTATATATCCTACTTTCTTTGTTTTTGGCCAAATAATTTGAAGTTTCTTATCATGTATTCTGTTTCATTAGACCATGGCGCATAGCTTGAAATATCCAGGAGGTATTATAGAGCATATAGCTGGAGATTTGAATGCCGATTCTGTTCTTGGCACAGCAGATGTAGTGATATATGGATCCTTTCTTGAAGAACAGTCTTTTCCAGAGATTTTGATCAAAGCCATGTCCTTTGAGAAACCAATTATTGCACCTGATGTTCCCATGATCAGAAAATATGTATGTTTGCACTCTAGTTTTTTTTTTTTTTTACTTTAACCTTATTGTGGGTCTATATTGCTTGTGGTTACTTTTATCAATCTTGAGTTTGAATTCTCCTGGAAGAATTCAGACTTTGGCTTTTCATGGCATTAATAATAAATTCACTGCATCTAAAGTGTTAATGATTATTATTTTGTAGTTAAAACAATAAGAGTTAAAAGTTTCTCATATCATATATCTGAGGATTACTGACTGAGTTTGTTGATATTAATTAGGTTGATGACAGGGTGAATGGCTATCTTTTCCCAAAGGATAATATTAGAGTTCTGAGACAAATTTTATTAGAAGTGATCTCAAAAGGGAAAATATCACCCTTGGCTTGCAACATTGCCTCAATAGGGAGAAGCACAGCAAAGAATCTTATGTCTTCAGAAGCAATTGATGGATATGCATCTTTGCTTCAGAATATTCTCAGGCTTCCATCTGAGGTTTCTCCACCTAAGGCTGTTTCAGAAATAGCCCCCAATTTTAAAGAACAATGGCAGTGGCATTTGTTTGAAGCTTTTCCAAATATGACATATCAAAATAGAGCATTAAGAAGCAACACATTTTTAGATAAATACGAGCACCAGTTGAATCATTCTCAAAAAAATAGATCCACTACTGCAGTTTCAGCTAATGATGTATTTGTATATAGCTTATGGGAAGAAGAAAAATATACTCAATTGGCTATTACCAAAAAAAGAAGAGAGGATGAAGAGGTGAGATCAAAAAATGTTCTAATTTATAGAAAAGTAATGGGTCTTTCTAAAACATCTCCAAATAGTTCTCCTAGTACTTTATAAAGTATTAAATGAAAACTAAATGCATTTAATATTTTGGAAACATAAAAAGTTCAATATTTTCTTCATTTAGCAATTAGGAGGATTATTAGGAAGAATGTTTAGGAAGATTTAGGACTATTCTTTACAAAATTAGGGTATTGGGTTTTTCATGACTTCCATTTCTGGTGAGTAAGCTTAACTCATGTTGAGTTTCAATGCAGTTGAAGGATAGAATGGAGCAGTCACATGGAACATGGGAGGATGTATATAAAAGTGCTAAGAGGGCTGATAGATCAAAGAATGATTTACACGAAAGAGATGAAGGAGAGCTTGAGCGGACAGGACAACCGCTATGCATATATGAACCTTATTTTGGGGAAGGATCCTGGCCTTTTCTACATAAAAAATCTCTTTATCGAGGAATTGGCCTGGTAAGTTGGGTGTGCTTGCATTTTCATATTAATCCATGTTTTCCAGTGCATATGATAATATATTTTCTGGTCTTGTGTATGAAAAAGGCTTTGTTGGGAGAAACAAAGCTATCACTTCTGTGATCTCTACACCTTGAAAGGGATCTTTGGATACCCTTGGTGTACACACACAATAATAATATTGCCTCAATTCTTCTGTAATAGTTGTTGTGCTTTATATTCAGAACTGATAATGAATGGCTTCTGATTTCAATCTGACGCAACGAATGTACTGGATGTTTGCAGTCCGGTAAAGGTCGAAGACCAGGGAGAGATGATGTTGATGCTCCTTCTCGTCTTCCACTGCTGAATAATGGTTACTATCGAGATTTACTTAGTGATTATGGAGCCTTCTTTGCAATTGCAAACAAGATTGACCGTTTACACAGAAATGCTTGGATTGGATTTCAGTCTTGGAGAGCAACAGCAAGGAAGGTATATGATTGTTTTTCATATCTCATTTCTTTGCAGATCTGCTTCTAGATATTCTTTTTCATCTGTGAATATATTGGCTTTAAAAAAGATTAATTTATCCTTGTCAATCATTTTTGGTTTGAAGGTTGTGGACATGTGATGCTAATTTTATATTACCTTTTAGTTACCCTGTAACTTATTTATATAGTGATATTGTGGGTATGATAAGGTATTTTAAGCTGGAGATTCTTTGTCTAATTAAAGGTTTTGAAATTGTTGATATATAAAAATGAAAAATGAAAAATGAAAAATGATATTGTGTGTGCTGAACTGGACCTTTACCAGTTTCTATTGTCCTTTCTTTTGATTAGTTGGATTGATTGTGTAGAAGACATGAAGGATGAAATGTAGGAAAATGACTTGAATGAAAAAGATAAATTGAATTTCTTGTCTTTCTCTTGTGGGTTTTTTGACATCCAGTGTTGGGTTTTAACAGGCATCTTTGTCCATAATTGCTGAAAATGCTTTATTAGATGCTATCCAATCCAAAAGGTATGGGGATGCACTATATTTTTGGGTGCGCATGGATATGGATTCACGAAACCCTTCGCAAACGGACTTTTGGTCATTTTGTGATGCCGTTAATGCAGGAAATTGCAAGTATGATCTCTTAAACAAATGTGTTTTTTTCTTGAGTGTTGATCTTTGCTTTTCGTTACCTTTTACATTTTTAAAGATATAGCTTGATTTTCTCTTCATTTGTGTTTGAGTGAAGGTTTGCTTTCTCAGAAGCCATGAGGGGAATGTATGGGGTAAAAGGTGATGCGGATTCTTTGCCTCCCATGCCGGTAGATGGTGACACATGGTCTGTCATGCAGAGTTGGGCTATGCCTACAAGATCCTTTATGGAGTTTGTAATGTTCTCCAGGTAAACTAAGTTCATTTTGTCAGCTAAGAAAATTGTTCTCTTGTAACTTGTTGAGAGTTAAATAACTGATGCAAGCTACCATTTGTGCAGAATGTTTGTGGATGCATTGGATGCGCATATGTATGATGAACACCATTTAACAGGACACTGTTCTTTGAGCTTGTCAAAAGTAATTTGCTACCTCAAAGGATTAGTTTACTTTGCTGGTTTGGTTTTTAGTCATTTTCTACTCGTGGTTTAATATCTTTCTGATAAAAGTTCGTTTTTTAAAACAAAATTGTTTTTTGTTTTTGTTTTTTTTAAAAAAATTTTCACGTTGAAGCACTTATATGGAAATGGTTTTAACTAATGGTTTTGAAGGAATCTATTTTAAAATATTGTCTTTTGAATAGTGATCAGGGCTGACATTAAGAAACCAAAAGTGGAAAGTTTTAATCGGGTAAAAAAGGAAATAAATGACTTTTGTATTTCCGATGTAATAAGTGTTATTTTTCCAATAATTTTTATTTCCACTTTTGACTTATTAACATCAACCCTGAGGACTTGTGTACTTATGTTAAAAGAAACATGTACATAAAAGAAAACAAGCCCCTAATAACTGGATGGTTTTTAAATTCCTCATTTATTTCCAATATTTCCTTTTGAAGCTTTTAACTCCATGAACCTTTAAACAAAACTTTCATGGTTTGAATAAAATAATGGATGGTTAATGTTAGTTAATGGTATTTGGATGTGTTCACCCCATTCTTAACTAATAAGTGATAACTTTTAATTCCAACAGTCTGTAGTTTGACATGTGTTAAAAACTTTGTTGCACTGAAAAATAAAAATAATTCTAGTTGGGATATCAGATTGTTGGCCTGAGTGAAATGCTATTTAACTGGTATTTTAAGCATGTGCATTATATAAGATAAATGTTTATTTTTATATAATTAAAATTCATAATAAATAAATATCTTTTAAAAAACTAGAGTATCCCTGTTGTAGGGAGGCTCCTCGCCAAGAGAAGGTACGGGGAGGGTTATTATACGCAGTCTTGTCCTTTTGCATATGCAAAGAGGCTGTTTCTGGATTCAAACCCATAATACAGTAGATTTACTTTCAAGTACACTATATCCTTGCTGCTTATTTTTGTTCCACTTGTCTCAAAAGCATGGATAAATTCTAATTCCAGGATAAACATTGCTATTCACGGCTTCTGGAGCTTCTTGTAAATGTGTGGACATACCACAGTGCCAGAAGGATGGTGTTTGTGGACCCTGAGACAGGTCTAATGCAGGAACAACACAAGTTCAAGAGCCGCAGAGGTCAAATGTGGATCAAATGGTTCTCATACAGCACACTTAAGAGCATGGATGAGGACTTGGCAGAGTTATCAGATTCTGAGGATCCCACGAGACATTGGTTGTGGCCGTCAACCGGCGAAGTATTCTGGCAAGGTGTATTTGAAAGAGAGAGAAGCTTAAGGCACAAGGAGAAGGAAAAGAGGAAGCAGAAGAGTATAGAAAAACAAAACAGAATAAGGAAGCGTCATCGCCAACAAGTGATAGGGAAATATATTAAGCCCCCACCAGACGAAGAAAGCTCTAATTCATCTATTGCAGTAACAGCATCATGATGATTTTAAAACCATTGTTTTGAGTAGTTCCTCGTATAAAATTCTTTTCTTCTTTTGTAATTTTTATTTGATTTTGCTTAGCATATGTGATTTTCGTTAGAAAGGATGCACATTTCTGTGGAGGGTCACGTATGTAGAATATGGCATCGTTCTAGTCATTGATGCTGATAAATAGCTAGTGTGTAAAGTATCTTTTATTTTGTTTTGACTTATTCTGTAAGTCTATTCTTTCAGGATAAAAAATTCATTTAGAGAGGTGTGGCAAAATTGTAATGTTGGTACCACTTTGTCAATCTAAATGAAAATTAACTATAGTATCATTACTTATGTTCCTCAATGCCCCATGCACCACTATGGCAGTGCATCTATACATGTTACAAATACACAGATGGGTTATTTGCATTTTAACAACAATAAACCTTGTCCGGTTGTCCCTATAATATGGTCCTCCCACCCATCCAACCAACCATGTCTCACTCCAAATCCAACTTTGTATTGAAGAACTAACGGTATAAGGAATATAGGGAGGATTGGAGGTCAAAATAGAGGAATGTTTTTTGATGGGTCGGGTACCCTTATGACACCATGGATGAGGTAAGCCTCTCTTATGTGGGTTTAGTACTTTAGTTCCCACGTGGATTTAAAATTTAATCTTAAAAACTTTTTTTAATCACTTTAATTAATGCTACAATTTTATTCTTTTGAACCAATTACGAGATCTTTGATTTAATATTTAATTATACTTAATTTTTTTAATCTATTTTTAAGAATGTATTATGTGAAAGTTAAACTTAAATCCTCAATTACAAAATTAACTACTTTATAATGTTAAAATTGACTTGCACACATTAAGGACTTGTTAAAGGTGATTATGAATTTTTTTATTTTTAAATATAATTTTTGAAACAAAATGTATTTAGAAAAAATGGAATTAAAATAATTTTTAACTCAATTTTAAACAATTTTATCTTCATGTGGTTGACAATGATACTTTCATAGTCTCATCTACAGACACTGTTTCATTATATCATTTTATATTAATGTTAAATAGACATGAAAATAATATTTTTAATTAAAATATGTTAAATAAAATTTGATAAAAAATTAAATTTATTTGTAAAATGATATGATATAATAATTATGTAAATTTAGTTAATAAATTTTAAATTATGATAAGAGATTAAAAATTTTAAAAAGGATCAAATAAAATGGAATCCAATTATAAAATTTGATTTAGTTTAATTAAAATTTAATATTATATTTAGATAATATTTTTATTTTATATTTGATTCAAATGTTTTTTTTAATCTAAAAATTGATTTAAACTGCCCAATAAACATCCCTATCAGATGTTTGGCATACAACACACGTGATGCGCCGACAATTACCGTGGTCGACAGGAGGCGTTGTGCTCCTCCAAATAGTTCAAGTAACTAGTTAGCTTCATCCAAAGAAAAACAAAAAATTCAACTTAACTAGAACTAGGTATACGCTGTTTCAGGTAATTTGTGGTTAAACAGGTTTGTAATTTAATGATAAAAAATATAAAATTACGAAAAGAACTTATTATATCTTTTTTTCTTTAATTATTTGTTAAGTTTTATAATATAATAAATATACTATTAAATAATAGATTAAAATATATTTTTAGTCCCTTAATACTGTTTTTACTAATTGAACGTAATTTATCTTTAAAAAAATTTATTTTAATATTATTTTTAAAATTTGACCTAATGTGTTCCTTCTAAAGTATTATCGTCCCTGGAGCATCATTTTAAACAATTTTTTAAGACATAAAAATTGTCTCTTTAAAACTCTCCTATACGAAAGACCATAATAACAAATGAGATGAAAACTGAGTCCAACAAGAAAAGAATATAATATTAGAAATTTTTTAATTACTCGTGAGATTCATTTTTAAGGTGATTTTTATTTTATTTATAATTTTTTTCCTACTTGAAAATTAGTTGAATTTCACAATTTATATATAAGTAAACTTAATGAGAAATTTTTTATGTCTTGGTTAAAAAATCTTACATTTAAAAACAAACTCTTTAAAAAGGATAACATTGACTCAAATTCTCTGAAAATAAAGAACAAAAACGAATATTTTGAAAGGTAAAAGAACAAAATAAATGTTAGTAAAAAAAAGTTAAGCACCAAAAATAAATTTTAGTCTAGAGAATAAAATAAATATAAGGAAAAAACTTTAAGTACCACTTTGCATGAAACTATATATGCTTAATTTAATCAATAAAGGATAGCGCCACCATTGAAGATGAGGGTCATAACGGCTAGAAGAGACAAAACTAAACCAAAACACCAATCACGTTGGTTTAAGAAATTCTTCTTCTGACTGAGATCAGTTGACTTTATATAATGCAGTACGTCGATCTATCTTAATTTGCTTACAACGTTACAACGCAAAGGCTATATATATATATATATATATATATATATAAACCCTTGAGAACCCCATTCCCCTATTCATATATAGATAATCTAATTCTCTCTATCTTGAATTTCTCTTTAAGCTCTTCTCAAAAGCACCACAACTTTCAAGTCTATGCATGGCTGATGTTGTAAGGCGAAGACCCACTTCTTTTAACTGTGCTTTCAGAGGTACTGAAGTGACCTTCAATGTTCTCTATATCCAAGAACTTAACATGGCAATAGAAACCGATCCTCTGCATGCCCTTGATACTTTCATCTATATTGTACTTCTTACTTTTCTCCAAATCAGATATCAAGATGATGGTCCCACCCCATTTCATGTTCATCCAAAGATCATCTATGATTCCATTTTTAGCTTTCTTGTGTATTGCTTGGCCTTCTGGGGCAGGCGGCAGAAGTATGCCATTCCCATAGTAAGGGTTCATCACTTTGAAACTCTCATGCTGATGTTTGGTTCACTCTCGATGATCTCATTGGTGTTGATGTTGCTACCAAACACTTGGGAATTATTCGGCGGTTTCATTATGTACCCGATATGGTTCATCATTCACGTGCTCACCATCATCAATTCAACCCGTTTCAGGGAGATGTTGGCCCATCGTCCACGATTCGGGAGAGTGACACGTCCACTATTGCCAACCACTTCAATGGATTATATATGAATCACTTGTCATTCTAAACTTTCCACAAACATCTTTTATTTTACTTTATATATTTCTTTTTCTACGAAATTTTATTATATTTGTATTTTTTTTCTCTTTCTTTCTTTCTTGAGGTGTAAGATGTCTATTCAAACATTTTTCCACGAGTTTAATTAGTTGATCACTTGAAAAAGTTGTTCTTTTTCTGATTTTTTTTTTTTGTCTAGAACTAATATTAATTAGTAAGTACGTTGGCGTTTCAGATTGTTATTCTTAGAAAAAAAATATTGTTGTTTTCATAGATACAAGTAGAAATGTATCTGTTGGAAGTAAGAAGACAAATGGTTTTCATGCGGGCAACCGGTGCAAACACTTCATCATAATCAACTCCATATTGTTGCTTATAACCTTTAGCTACAAGTCTTGCTTTGTGTCTCTCAACCTCTCCTTTTGCATTCTTCTTGATTTTGAACACCCATTTGACTCCAATTGCTTCATGACCTTTGGGAAGGCTTGATAACTCCCAAGTGTTGTTCTTCTCAATGGCTTTGATTTCTTCTTCCATGGCTTGTCTCCACCTTTTGTCTTTCATTGCTTCATCAAAGTTTAAGGGTTCACTGTCAACAAAAAGACAAAACAAATCATTTATAACTTCAGTTTCATCATATAATTCTTGAATATTTCTCATTCTTCTTGGTCTTTCACTTGAACTCCCTTCGGAAGATGATGAGGCTTCATTGGTTGAAGGAGTTGGTGAAAGTGCTGGAGTTGAATCATTTGGAGTCAAGGCTTCTTCATCTATTTCTTCAAAGTACGGGAAAAAATCATAAGTGTCTTCTTTCTCCTCCCAATTCCATGTGCCTTCTTCATAGAACTCGACATCTCGGCTCACAATTGTCTTTCCATTGTTTGGATTGTACAATTTGTAGCCTTTTGAGCTTGCATCATAGCCAATGAACACATGTTTCTTACTCCGATCATCAAGCTTGAATCTTCCTTGGTCGGGTACATGAGCATATACAATGCTCCCAAATACTCTCAAGTGATCAACTCTTGGCTTCACTCCACTCCATGCTTCTTGTGGTGTTTGATCTTTGACATTCTTTGTTGGGGAGCGATTGGACAAATAAACGGCACATGCAACAGCTTCGGCCCAAAATTCCTTTGGCATATTTTTAGCCTTCAACATACATCTAGTCATATTAAGAATAGTTCTATTTTTTCTCTCCGCTACCCCATTTTGTTGTGGAGATCTAGGAACCGTTAGAGGGCGACGAATCCCATATTTTTCACAAAATTTATTAAATTCTTTTGATGTAAATTCGCCACCTCTATCGGATCTTAGAGCTTTGATTACATAACCACTTTCCTTTTCCACAAGAGCTTTAAAATTTTTAAAAGCTACAAATGCCTCAGATTTTTGCTTTAGAAAATAAACCCAAGTTTTTCTACTATAATCATCAATAAAAAGCAAGAAATATTTATTGTTACCACATGAAGGAGGATTGATTGGGCCACACACATCGGTGTAAACAAGTTGGAGAGGCTCCTTTGCTCTTGAATTAGCTTCTTTTGAAAAACTCCTTCTTGCATGCTTTCCAAGGAGACATGCTTCACACAATTGATTAGGATGGTTGATTTGAGGCATCCCTTTCACCATCTTCTCCTCTCCTAAGGATTTTAGTGCTCCAAAATTCAAGTGCCCAAATCTCATATGCCAACACCATGATTCATCTTTTATGCTAGCCTTCAAACATTTTGCTTCATTGGTTTTAATGTTCAAAGTGAACATTCTATTTCTTGACATAAACACCTTGGCAATCAAATTAAAATTTTTATCTCGAAGTCATAAACAACAATCTTTCATATGAATTTCATACCCCTTTTCAACCAGTTGTCCCAAACTCAAAATATTGCTTTTTAGTTTAGGAACATAGTAAACATCCGTGATTAATTTGTGAGCACCATCTTTTAAAGAAATTAAAATGGTACCTTTTCCTTGGATTTGCACCTTGGAAGAATCTCCAAAAGAAACATTTCCTTTCACCTTCTCATCAAGTTCCACAAATTTCTCTTTGCATCCACACATGTGATTGCTTGCTCCATTGTCAAGATACCATAAGCATTTGTCTTCCTTCTCACTATTATTAAGTGATAGTAGTAGTGTTGACTCTTCAACTTCTTTATCTTCTTTATCATCAACAAGATTGACCTTCTCTTCAACATTTGTTCTACACTCCCAAGAGTAATGGCCATATTTATGATAATTAAAACATTCAACATTAGATTTATCATACCTCCTTTTGTATGCTTTTTCATAATTGTTTCTACCTCTTCCTCTTCCTCTTCCACGACTTCTAGTGGAATGATGGCTCCTCCATTCATTATTGTCAAAATTATCACGATCTCCTCTTCCTCCTCTTCCTTGGCCATGACCACGTCCACGACCACGTCCTCTTCCACGTCCACGTGCTTTTTGACTACTTTCTCCTCCATTTTCTTTCAAAGAAGCTTTGGCTTTGAGGACTTGCTCCAATGGCTCATCATGTCTTCTATTGAACCTTTCTTCATAGGCTTGAAGAGAACCCATCAATTGGTCTACGGTCATTGAGTCTAAATCCTTAGACTCTTCAATAGCACAAACCACATAATCAAATTTAGCGATTAAGGAGCGAAGGATCTTTTCCACCACACGAACATCTTCCATATTTTCTCCATAACGCTTCATTTGGTTCACAATAGCCAACACCTTGTTGCCAAAATCTGAGATAGATTCGGATTCCTTCATATGCAATGATTCAAACTCTCTACGTAGAGTTTGTAGGCGCACCTTTTTTTCCTTATCAACACCTTCAAGGGAGGTTTTCAAAATCTCCCATGCTTATTTGGATGTGGTTGCATTTGACACCAACTCGAACATAGCTTCATCCAAACCTTGATGAATGAAAGTAAGTGTTTGTTGATCCTTCTTCTTTGACTTCAACAAAGTCTCCTTCTCATTTGGTGACAAAATAGCCTCATTTTGAGGTTGGGTATAACCTTTCTCTACAATCTCCCATGCATCTTGAGAACCTAACAAGGCTTTCATGCGACGACACCAATTATCATAATTCTCTTTGATAAGACGAGGGAATTGAAACATACTCAAGCCATTGCTTGCCATCTCTCAACTCACAAAGTGTTTCTCTCTCAACTCACAAAGTGTTTCTCTCTCAACACTTTAGAACTCAAGCTCTGATACCACTTTGTTGGAAGAAGAAGAAGATTTTATTTCATTTGGCACACCAAAATACAAGAGTATGATCCCCTATTTATACTAAAATAGAGTGACCACTCACATAATTTGCTTATTCAAGAATATTAAATGCTCACATAATTGTTTATTCAAGACTTTGTAACTCACAACCTTACCACTTTCATCTTTCACAATTTAAGGCTTATAAAACTTGTTATTATTATTTTTCTAATTAATATCTAACAGCATCAATATTAAAAAATCAAAAACATTTTTTCTTATAATAAAATTGACTGATTTTTCTGGACTCTCTTTAACAATGGGGCCTGAACCGTCCCCCCTTACCCCTTACTACCTATGGGCCTGCTTATATACAAGGGTGCTAGCTATTGTTAAGAAAACTTTAAGAACGACTTTGCATGAAAATGAAAATATGTTTTAACCAATAAAAGGATAGTATTGACCATTCAGGATAAGGGTTTTGTATTACGGATAGAATCTAGAAGAGACAAAACTTAACTACAACACCAGTCGTGCACGTTGGTTTACGAAATTAATCTTATTATAGTGGTTCAACAGTTTTGTTATACACAATAAAAACAAATAAGAACTTTCTCACAAAAATCATTTTTCTCTATATATCTCTTTTTCTATTACGTCCAATTTTTTTATATCAATATTTATTTTTCTTTTTTCTAGATGCATGATAACATATAAAGCGTCTATAAACATTTTTGATAGACTAATTTGAATCTACTGCTTTATCCACGAGTTTAATTAGTCGACCACTTGAAAAACTTGTTCTTTTTCTTATTTGTTTCTCTAGAACTAATTAGTTGGCTTTTCAGATTGGTATATATTCTTAGAAAAAAATATTGTGTTTTCATATACAAGTAGGAATGTAGAGACTTGTAGAAATAGGACACTTGATATTTGATTGAGTACTGCTTATTGTCTGTGCTTTTTGAACGGGTTTTTGGACAGATGATCTATCTTTCCATTCAAAGTGTGCTTAACATCAATGAAGGAGCATGTATTGGTTGTTACCCCACACGTTTATATATATATATATATATATATATATATATATATGGGCAAGAAATTGTCGAGGGAGTGGCATTAATTTCTGGGCTTTGATGGCTCTGGAAAGTGATTTTCTGTTAGGGTTAGTTTGTTATGATTGGTTACTTGTTTGATAGTGTTCAATTATTAGTATAAATAAGAGCATCATGTACATTTTTTCTATCAATTCAATATATATTACCTTCTGAGTATGCTCTTTACTTGGCTTATGCCTATGATCTATATCCCTCTCATTAGCAATTGATTCCATTTTAAGCATATATATTAGCTTGTATAAAGAGTATAAATTGAACACTAAATGGTATAAATTAAATTGAATTAATCACCCTTGGTGAAACTTAATTAGAAGGCAGTTAAAGCTTTTTCTTCTTGCTTGTGATCACAAATCTTTAGATGTCTATGTAGGGGCATCTGATTTGCAAGGACCATTTTCATTTCCAAGATGATCTTAATTTAGCACATAAAATTTCCCAATGTCTCCACTATTACTAACGCAGGTCTTTCCTTTTCCTTGTGTCATTCATGGTCTCTATCTATAGTTATATTCCGTGTCCCTGTGTGCGTTTCTATTTTGCTCCAATTCCTTTGTATCTTATAGACTATTCTACATATATTCAACCAACGAGACTGGCAACAGACATGTTATAGTTGTGCAAAACTTCTTCATTTAGGCAAATAATTTCTGACCACATATCAATAATATTCTACATAAACTAACTAAACGTAACTAACAAATAAAAAGAGCAGACTCCAGTGTTGAGAAGACTGAGTGAAAGATAGATATGGGTACACGCTAGAAGATGAAAAAGGGTATATAACAGACTGATGATGCTGTGAACTTAACCCTGAAGTGTTACCAACTTGTGAATTTTAGGTTAGAAAGTGGAGAAAAGAAGAAAGAGGTATAATGGAGGGAGAAAATTAAATTAAGAAGCACTGGCTGAGAAAAGGAAACGTGAAGCTTCCTTTGCTCTAGATTCCATTCGTTAGAGGGAGACGAACGAATAGCGTAATATGAACGATGTAAAACACGAAAATTTACTTAATTAAAAAATTAAGTGGAAAATTTTAATTTATGTGTCGATTTTTAATTGGAAGACAAGAACGGGTAGAGAAGATTGATTTTTATGTGGTTTCTAAAAGTAAACATCGCCGTAAAAGGCTAGCACTGACCTACCAAGTACTAAGACCTTGAAATTGAATATGACAGATATAAAAAACTTCAACACACCATTTCCTGTTCATCCATTTAGATACTCTTATCTTTATCATTAATTTCTTCTTCTTAATTTGAGTTGTTCTCAAAGTTAAGCACTAATTACGACCATGGCTGATCATGCATGGTTTTAGAGCTACTGAAATAGTGACCTTCAATATCGTACATTTTCAAATATGTAACATGGCAATTGAATTAACCGATCCTCTGCATGGTTTTGTTGCTTTCATTATCTTCTCTGTGCTTTTTGCATTTCTCCAAATAAGATATTCAGAAAACCCTATACCCCATTTCAAGTTCACCCAAGACCATTTCCATTGCCATTGCTAGCTTTCTTGCTTATAGCTTGGCCTTCTTGGGTAGGCTCAAGTTTGCTACTACTATAAGGGTTCATCACTTTGATACCCTCATGCACGTGTTTGGTTCACTCTATTAGATTTCGTTGGCTTTGATGTTGCTACCCGAAACTTTGGAATCATTCGGTTTCATTGTGTACACGTTATGGTTCTTCACTCATGTGTTTGCCATGATGAGAAGTCATTTTAGGTAGATAAGGGTGCAACTGCAACGTCAACAAAAGAAGAGGGTGGTAGGTCCATTGTTGCCAATTACTTCAATGGATTTGAATTAACTGCTTCATCCATGAATCTAGTTGATTGCTTGAAAATTGTACTTGTTCTTTTTCTGATTCAGCACATCTATTCATCTGTTGCATTGTTTTTCTTATAGTCCAACTTGTGAGTCTTTGAAGTACTTCTATCTCACAAGAGTAAGGATCCCGGTCCTCTATAGTATAGTCACAAAATAAACTGCACCGTGTGCGATTTTAAATCCAACAATTAAAATTAATAAATTTTAAGCTTAAACATATTTTTGGTTCTCAAAAAATTTATTAGTTTCACATTTAGTATTTAATTAAATTTTTCTTAAACTTTTGATCCTAAAATTTTACGTGATTGTATGGTCTGACCCTTATGAACTAACCGAAAGGATACGATAATATTGCGTGGTGCATGAAAGGTTTTGATCATATCCTTTTGTTTTGGAGGATACCTTCTCATCATATTGCAGCAGAAACATTAGGCATAATAGCGGGTCATTTCCATCTTAATGTGGTTTCACCCCAATGTTTATATAAAGGATAACCTAAGAGAAATATTGAAACTGTCTTTGCAGCAGTATTGCTGCGAAGAAATTTTATTTTGTATTTGGTCTTTATTGTTATATTAAGTTTGCTAACTTTTGTTTGGATCGGCCAACAAATTAAGTTTATTAAAACAGTCCAGTAGAAGGTATAAGGAGTAGCCTCAGTGGATAAAGTCTGTTCCAACATATCAACAATGACATGCACCCATGTACATCGAACACCCATCACATAATTTAGGAAAATTAATTGAGCCATGTACCAGGCCTTCCCATCCATAAGAGACTAAGAGTTATAACAAAATATTTTAGAGATAGAGCAGTGGTTGAGATTTCCACCAGCAGAAGAATGATGATCTGAAATCTGTATATGGCTCGCTCTACCCCATTCTCACGACGAGATCTGAAGCTTTAAAGATTCCATTATAATGATGACCGAAATATAAAATAAAAAAATAAACACCAAAAGTTAAGAATGTTTTTATTAGAGATCAAATATAAAATTTATAAATATTTTTAAGAATTAAAATATATTTAATTTTTTTAAAAAAAATAATAAAATTTATTTTTAAATATATATTAATTTATTATATATAAGATAAAATTAATGGTTGAGATTCATGTTTCTCTAAAAACTGCAAAGGATCAAAGAGTAAATATCTTTTATGTAAATTTTTTATTAGTAAGAAACTAAGAATTAAGTTTAGATGTAAGAAAATTCATAACACCTCAGGCATTGTTGAATTAAGTTAATTAAATCCTAAATAACTGTCATGCATGTGCTTCAATACTTCCTAGGACCAAAAATTTGGGAGGACTACCTACGTCAAACATCTGTTCCCTTTAGTGGATAAAAAGTATATACACACGCACTAGTATATAAGATCAATAACAAGTAATTTTGTTTTTTATAAAATCAATAACAAATTAACAAGTATTTGGAAACTATATCGGTTCTACTTTAACATGCAGCGATTAATATTAATGGTAAACCTATAACTATTAAATCCTAAACAACTGTTATTTTTCCTAAAAGAAAACTGTTATTACTATTTTTTAAAATAAAGATAGAGACTCAAAATGTCTTTTTTTTTTATTAGTATAAGATAAAAAATTATTCTACCTATTTATATGATATGTTTGTTAGTTTTTATAATAATTATCTTAAAAGACATAACTATTAATGATAATAAAAAATTATTTTATAGTACCAGTTCATTATATGTTAAATTTTATATAATAATATATTATTAGCGAATAATGATTAAATACTAAACATATAGTTTATAAAAATAATTAATGGCCTTCACATTATGGCCAGTAAAGAATTGTGGCTTAATTTATAATATTGTCGTAGTGATTGCAGCTATTGAACTCCCAACACGAGCAAACACATACACACTCTAGAGTGGTGAAACGTCCTAAAAAGAATCATCAGGTTGCCCCATCTCCACTCTTTGCCACCACTTGATTTATTATAGGTTAATTGCGTAACTATTTAAATGATTTGTATTTGATATACAGTTTTGAGATCCATGTCAAAAAATATATTAAGAAAATGAAAATATGTACATTGACTATGTGCTTTCCAAAAGTAAACACAGCAATAAAAGACTGTCGGTGACTACAAATAACCCGGAATATATATGATGGAATCTGGCTAGCATAAGAACGTTCACAACCCCATTCCTTAGTCATCTATAGATACTCTCATCTCTAGCTTTAATTTCTCACTTCTTTTAGCTGTTCTCATAAGCACTAAGACTATAAATTCCATCGCTGATCGCGCTTTCAGAATCAGAAGTACTTTTTCGTAGTCCAACTCATGCGAGTCTTGGTCTCTTCCTCCTCCTCTCTCTCACTCTATCCTTATAAAGAAACAGACGGAGGGAGATCATTGTGCGAAAACCTTTTTTTTTTATAACTAACGTAGTTTGGATCTTTGATTCTTTGTCGTGATATTACTATAAACTTTAATTTTTTTAGCTGATTATGAAATTAATATTCGGTTCAATCAAAATAAATTTATGAAACAAATATTGTAATATAATTGGCTTATCTGTATTTTTTTTTAAAATCTGATAATTAAGAGAAATAATGAGTTTTGAATTATAATTCGTACAGTTTGAATATTTTGCATTAAAAAGCAATAGTTATAAGTTTCGTTGATTATTATACTATTAATAAATTTTATCAATATAATTAACTACTATTAAATTATAAGTATATATGTATTGTTTTAATTAATTTACGGCAAATTTAGTAAAAATTAAACAACTTTAAACATATAATGAATAAACAATAAATAAAGCAAGAATGAGTTTGAAGACAAAGTAACAGAAAGGACAGAGGTATCTGCTCAAGCTAGGAAGACAGTAACAGAAAGATAACACAGTAGTCGGTACTTAGGTAGAGAAGTATCTACTGAAGAAAGCTTTGGAGGATCATCTAAAAGTCTTTATGGTGTATTGTTGGGGGGCCCTGTTTGGAACCACATGCAGAAACAAAATTAAGCTATTATTGCCTTTGTTTACTTCTCATATGACAAAAATATTTGAACTGTGACAGCTCAGCATAACGACTTCCTCGATCGCTACCATATTAATTACGAGTCAGGTTCCCCATTCGTTTTTCTCTTAAATAATTTTAAGATAATCTTACTGTAGTAAGACGTAATGAACATGATATAGTTTTTCTGGTGTCGTTGTGCCGCCATTCAAAACAACATAGAAGTCAAGTGTTAATATTTAATTGTGAATTCAGTTTATCAAAACGAATAACACGAAAACAGTTTAGAAAGGATAACAAAAAAACAATTTCAATAAATATCTGTTTCAATATAAAATTTTGATATAAAAAGTAAACTCCTTTAATTACATCCAACTCTTATGGGTTTTCCAGCACAGCTATTATTATGATATAAAGAGTTAACTCCTTTAATTACATATTCATTATGATATAAAGAGTTAATTCCTTTAATTTCATCCAACTCTCAATTTAAATTTTCTTTAATTTCAAAACTTTTAATTTTCTCTTTAAATTATCCTATAAAATAAAATATCTAGCTATTACTAACAAGGAACTCATCTTTTATTATCTAAAAATTTATGATTTCATTGTTATTATAAAAAAATAATTAAACTTCTGTTATATATATTTTTTAAAATTTTTAAATAAATTAAAAATATTTGTATTATGTTATAACTTTTCTCGGCATTTTCCTTGCACAGACAATCGGTGCACGGTAAGCGAGAAAGAAAATTCATGAAAGTTGCTGTGAGGAAGAACCATTAATTTCACATCATTGTTTTGTTATAGAACAGGTCGTGGATGTGGTGTTGGCCAAGATGGGTTCAAATTTAACTATCATGCCTATGTTTCTCTATATTAAAATAATTCGGTGGGGGCAAAAGGACAATCTTATATTAATATTTATTAGGGTATTGACAATTTTAAAAAATGGGGGGCCAAGGCTCCCCGCTATTACATAAATTCGCCATTAGAGGAAAGAAAGATAGTGAATTCAAACCCTCAACTAACACTTTTAATAATAAAACTAACATGCATGCATGTGTGAACGAAGATAAAAACAATAACTTTCATTTATATCTTGATTAGATGTAAATAACTTTATCTCTATCTCAATTATACTACCTCGGTCTTTATATATAATTAAGACTCTCCATCCGCTTTCTGTCTCCGACAACAAAGATGACCTTTGGATTAATCTCACATTGCAGACATTAAAAGCCAAAATAGTATAAAATTTTGATATATGGTGTTTTTTATATGTTACTTTCTAGATAATTAATTTTAAATCCATTTCATATCTGGTAACGTAATTTCCAAATACTGTTTCGTGAATTACAGTGGATTATTTTTTTTGCTCGAAATTTGAGTAAAAAAAAGCCAAAAAGGTATCGTTTACCTTTAAGTCAAAAGAAAAACTAAAAAATAGAAAAAAAATTCAGAATATAGGTAATTGACATTTGAGATAAAAAAATAGTTTTTAAAAATAAAAACAAAAAAATTAAAAATAGAGTTGAGAGTTTTAAATCTTGATTAAAGAGAAATTTTAATATAAAAGTGAATCATAACGAGATAATGTGAAAATAATTAATAAATTGAGAATTTAAAAAGTTATAAAAACAAGTATAAAATAATACTGAAGCTTACGTATCACAAAAAAAATAACATAGTATAAATATTTTCATGATGAAAAAAAAACTTAAATTTATAATTTATAGAAATTAATAAAACCTACATCAAATATGACTTATTATTATTATTTTCAAATAACAAAAATCACATCATTATTCAAAGTAGTGGCACGAGAGAGAAAGGAAAAAGTATTAAATATGTCTGCATTAATGTTGAATTAATTGACAAACCCTATTTCTTGGCATTTTCCCAACAGAGAAAAAAAAAAACTCATGAAAGTGGAATGATAATCAACCATTTACTCACAGAAAAAGTCTAGAAGCTTTGCAAGATATCACAGGGTCCAAGACTTCGGAACCTTTTCTTGCTTTCCTTACGTAGGCATGAAATGTTGTGGGGTTCGCTACGCGAAAAAAGACAACGAAAGTCTTGGAATTAGTTTCACGATTGTGGTGGGGTTCGCAATGCAGAAAATTATTCTTGCGGAACAACTTAAAAGTATAAACCTAATTTTGTGTGATTGAAAACGGATTAATTGTATGGATGTGATAGGGACATTTACAAAAGCAAATGCATATATGCACATTGAATTGACTGAGCTTTCTAAAAGTAAACACCGACTGAAATTAAGAATATGCATGTCATTCACTATGTGTCTGTGTTTGCAATTTGATGTACATGCACAGCACTCTAGCTAGTATAAATAATTAATACCCATGAATTCCTTATTCATCCATAGATCCTCTCATGTGTAGCTATCTTCAATATTTCTCTTCTTATCTTTTTGCTGCCCTCAGGACTTTCAATTCCATGGCTGATCGTGCTTTCAGAAACAAAGGGACACAAGTGACCACCTTCAATATAATCTATTTCCAAGTATGTAACATGGCAATAGAAACCAATCCTCTTCATGCCCTTGTTGCTTTCATCTTCTTTGTACTCCTAGGTTTTCTCCAAATTAAATATCCGGAAAATCCCACCCCATTTCAACTTCATCCCAAGACCATTTGGCTTTCCATTGCTAGCTTTCTTGCTTATTGCTTCGCCTTCTTGGCGAGGCTCAAGTTTGCTATTACTATAAGTGTTCGTGATCACTTTGACACCCTCATGCACGTGTTCGGTTCACTCTCGTTGCTTTCCTTGGTGCTGCTGTTGCTACCTGACACTTGGGAATCATTCGGTTTCATTATGTACACGTTATGGTTCATCACTCATGTTCTTCCCATGATGATCAGAACCCGTTTCGTGGAAATATGGTTGCAACGTCAACAAATGAGGAGGGTGATGCATCCAGTGTTACCAATGACTATGATGGATTTGAATTAACTGATTTCATCTATGGGTCTAGTTGCTCGTTTGAAATGTTGTTTTTCTATTTCAGCATCTGTTGTATTATTTTTCTTAGTCCAATTCGGTCGCGTGTCATGGAACATCGAAATACTTCTTGTGTACGTGTGTGTGAAATAGGGACAATAATTTAAATAAAATAATTACTATCTAAATGACAATGGCAAGGGGGCGATCAATCTTCAATAGTATAAGTCACGTCATCAATTTTTTTTCTTCTAATTTTATATATTGATGACTTTTAGTATCAATAAGATTTTGTTTTTTTTTTGTTTTAAAATATAAGACACAATTGGACACTAACTATGAACGTTCAACTATGGAAAAATTAATATGTCCCTTGTACATTATAACTGAGATAAAGTTAAACAAAAGATAACTACAAAAAATATAATATGTTAAATATTTTTAAATTTAACAGAAAAGATATATTATAAAAAATTGAATGAAATACAAAGATAAAATTATATATATTCCTAACGATAAAAATAATATACCTAGATATATAAATTACTATTAAAGGGGTCTAATTTAATTAGTAATTTAATATTTAATTTTTAAATAATCAAAATTATTTAAGAGTTTGTATTTAATGTGCTTTAACTTATGTATAAAATACACAAGATATCGAACATGTAGTAAATTAGCTAGATTTTATTCAAATGTTTTTTTAAGGAAGATTATTTTCAAATATTAAACAAACATTTTTATTTTTTTCATATTCAATTATTGGATTATGTAAAACCATATTTTTTTTCTTATAAATTCACCTCATTAATCCATATATTGTTAATATTGTCACATAATTTTTTTATTTCAGTAAGATATATAAGTATGATTTTTATATCACAATCTTAAACAATTCGACGGCAAATCTTGCAAATTGATTAAGAAAAATTTTAAATTTCATATCACTCTGTTATTAAAGGATAATACCCTTAACCCCACTCTTATTATTAGTGTGTTAGATTGTGCATATCGTGCATGATTGTTGATCGGAACTACAACTAATATGGTAATCTTGATCAGATAATAATTTCTCTTAAAAAGGAGAGTAAATAAATGATGATCGTAATCTCAATATTCAAAGTGATCAATAGTAGGCTAAAGCATTTGAATAGTAATAAATAAATAAATTATTACGAAATATGTTAATATTTTTCTATTAACGTAGACAGTAAATATTATTTTAATTACAACATTTTCTTGGACTGAGGATACGAGCCATATGTTAGAATAACTCGCCTTTAACAACAACACCAACCTCAACTAATATGGAAAAATAAACCAATACAATTGTAATTGTACTAGTAAGACTCAAAAGCAAGCGACTTCATAGATGATTTTCCGGACTTAAAATCCATTGTATAACTGATAAATACTTAGTTTTCTGTTCTTTAATTTAATTAATTCTCCATTTGATTCATATCATCTAAATTTCCAGTTTAATGGTATAGGTCTACATAATTTCCATTTGTCTACATTTTTGCTGATTCAATACTTGACTATTTCTTATAGTGTAGTCTGTTCAGCGTGTGAAAGATTGACCGTACGTTACAGCGAAGCAATTAATTAATAGCTAACTTTAGTGAGTATTTGACGTGAAAATAGCCATAAACGCAAGTAGAGGACATGCATTCCCTTGTGTTGACCGTGGACTTTAATAGTTGGAGTAAAGACTAAAATGTTCAAGGATAACTAGCCATTCATGTTCAAAATATATTGTTATAGTTATTCATTAATCTTTCCACGGGGTCTGATTCTTACTGATCCAGAAAACATCCCCTACAAAAACACAACTGACAAAAGGGAATGAAGCCTTATCCCTCACACATGGGCCTTAATAGCTGTACTATACCCTTTATCATAGAACTTAGACCAAATCATAACACCCCCATACTTAGAAGAAGCATTAATAAATGGTAACACTTCAGAAATAAGCACATTAGGCGAAATATAACCACTCCCAGCTGCCTCTGGTGCAGCTGGCAACCCTAAGAAAACTTGACCAGCCTTGGTTCCAATCCACTTATTCCAATAGGTCTTGAGATTCTCTGTATTCCCATTGTATTGGCATGGTGGGTTGTTGTAGAATTGGACCCAAATGTAATCAAAATGACCAGTTTCTATAGCACTACTTAGCCATTTGTCTGGGAAGGGACACTGGGGAGCTGCACTTAGATATATCTTCTTCTGTTTGCCATACTCTGATATTGCCTTGGCAAGCTCATCCCATTGTTGGGTTGAGCCTGTCACTATGGCAAAGTCAATTCCATCCAAAAATATTAGTTTGAATTCTATTTGAAATAATGAAAATAAAATCGAATTGAATCATATATTTTATGAGTTTAATTCAGATATTTTTTATAAAAAATAGAATTAAGTTAAGTCACAAATATATCACAAATACTATGTGTTAATAGGAGTTTAACCAAACACCAATCGTGCACGTTGGTTTACGAAATTAATCTTCTTATACTGATTCAACAGTTTTGTTATACACAATAAAAACAAATAAGAACTTTCTCACAAAAATAATTTTTCTCTATATATCTTTTTTTCTATTACGTTCAATTTTTTTTTATATCAATATTATTTTTCCTTTTTCTAGATGCATGATAACATATAAAGCATCTATTAAACATTTTTGATAGACTAATTTGAATCTACTGCTTCATCCACGAGTTTAATTAGTCGATCACTTGAAAAACTTGTTCTTTTTATGATTTGTTTCTCTAGAACTAATTAGTTGGCGTTTCAGATTGGTATTCTTAGAAAAAAAATAGAAAGAAATATTCTGTTTTCATATACAAGTAGAAATGCAGAGACTTGTAGAAATAGGACAGCTGATATTTGATTGAGTATTGCTTATTGTCTGCTTTTTAATACATGTTATGTTGAACGGGTTTTTGGACAGATGATCTATCTTTCAATTCAAAGTGTGCTTAACATCAATGAAGGAGCATGTTGGGGTCCTTGGTTGTTACCCCACACATTATTATATATATATATATATAACATCAATGAAGGAGCATGTTGGGGTCATTGGTTGTTACCCCACACATTACTATATATATATATATATATATATATGGGCCTGAAATTGTCGCGGGAGTGGCATTAATTTGTGGGCTTTGATGGCTTTGGAAAGTGATATTCTGTGAGTTAGTTTGTTATGATTGGTTACTTGTTTGATAGTGTTCAATTATTAGTATAAATAAGAGCACTATGTACATTTTTTAATCAATTCAGTATATATTACCTTCTGAGTATGCTCTTTACTTGGTTTATGCCTATGATCTATATGCCTCTCATTACCAACAATTGATTCCATTTCAAGCATATATTAGCTTGTATAAAGAGTATAAATTGAACACTAAAGAGTATAAATTGAACTAATCACCCTCGGTGAAACTTAGAAGGCAGTTAAAGCTGTTTCTTCTTGCTTGTGATCACAAATCTTTAGATGTCTATGTAGGGACATCTGATTTGCAAGGACCATTTTCAATTCCAAAGATGATCTGAATTTAGCACATAAAATTTCCCAATGTCTCCACTAGTACTAATGCTGGTCTTCCTTTTTCTTGTGTCATTCATGGTCTCTATCTATAGTTATATTCCGTGTCCCTGCGTGTCTTTCTATTTTGCTCCAATTCCTTTGTATCTTATAGACTATTCTACATATATTCAACCAACGAGACTGGCAACAGACATGTTATAGTTGTGCAAAACTTCTTCATTTAGGCAAATAATTTCTGACCACATATAACAATAATATTCTACATAAACTAACTAAACGTAACTAACAAATAAAAAGAGCAGACTCCAGTGTTGAGAAGACTGAATGAAAGATAGATACGCGTACACGCTAGAAGATGAAAAGGGGTATATAAAAGACTGATGATGCTGTGAACATAACCCTGAAGTGTTAACAACTTGTGAATTTTAGGTTAGAAAGAGGAGAAAAGAAGAAAGGGGTATAATGGAGGGAGAAAATTAAGAAGCACTGGCTGAGAAAAGGAAACGTGAAGCTTCCTTTGCTCTAGATTCTATTCGTTAGAGGGAGACGAACGAATAACGTAATATGAACAATGTAAAACATGAAAATTTACTTAATTAAAAAATTAAATGGAAAATTTTAATTTATGTGTCGATTTTTTAATTGGAAGACAAGAACGGGTAGAGAAGATTGATTTTCAGCATGTGGTTTCTAAAAGTAAACACCGCCGTATAAAGATTAGCGCTGACCTACCAAGTACTAAGACCTTGAAATTGAATAGATGCATGGATATAAAAAACTTCAGACACACCATTTCCTGTTCATCCATTTAGATACTCTCATCTTAATCATTAATTTCTGCTTCTTAATTTGAGTTGTTGTTATGAACAGAACGGATAATTCTAGAATTTGAGGACTAGGGGCCTCTCAAAGAAAGGATAAAGAGAGGAAAATGATTTTATTATTTTTTTTGTTTTTTATTGAGCTTAACTCAATCTTACAAAATCAATTTATAAAGTAAAAATTATTTCTCACTTATATAGTTTATCTCGATACTATTTTTATTTGATATGAAATTTTATAATATGTCTCGTTTTTTTTTCATGAGTCTTCCGTCATATGAGACTTTCATCACATTTGGCCTTCTTGGGTAGGCTCAAGTTTGCTACTATTATAATTCATCACTTTGATACCCTCATGCACGTGTTTGGCTCACTCTCTTAGATTTCGTTGGCCTTGTGTACGCGTTATGGTTCTTCACTCATGTGTTTGCCATGATGAGAAGTCATTTTAGGGAGATAAAGGTGCAACTGCAAAGTCAACAAAAGAAGAGAGTGGTAGGTCCATCGTTGCCAATTACTTCAATGGATTTGAATTAACTGCTTCATCCATGAGTCTATTTGATTGCTTGAAAATTGTTACTTGTTCTTTTTCTGATTAAGCACATCTATTCATCTGTTGCATTATTTTTCTTATAGTCCAACTTGTGAGTCTTTGAAGTACTTCTATCTCACAAGAGTAAGGATCCCGATCCTCTACAGAGTATAGTCACAAAATAATGTGCGGTTTTAAATCCAACAATTAAAATTAATAAATTTTATGTTTAAATATATTTTTGATTCTTGAAATTTTTTTAGTTTTACATTTAGTATTTAATAAATTTTTTCTTAACTTTTGATCATAAAATTTTATGTAACATGATTGTATGAACTGACCGGTATGAACTAAACCGAAAGCATACAATCCGTAAATCTTGCATGATGCGTGAAAGGTTACGATCCTTTTGTTTTGGAGGATACTTTCTCATCGTATTGCAGCAGAAACATTAGGCATAATAGCGGGTCATTTCCATCTTAACGTGGGTTCAATGTTTATATAAAGGAATACCTAAGAAATATTGAAACGATCTTTACAGCAGTATTGCTGCGAAGAAATTTTATTTTGTATTTGGTCTTTATTGTTATATTAACTTTGCTAACTTTTGTTTGGATCGGCCAACAAATTAAGTTTATTAAAACAGTCCAGTAGAAGGTATAAGGAAGGAGTAGCCTCAGTGGATAAAGTCTGTTACAACATAATCAACAATGACATGCACCCACGTACATCGAACACCCATCACATAATTTAGGAAAATTAATTGAGCCATGTACCAGGCCTTCCCATCCATAAGAGACTAAGAGTTATAACAAAATATTTTAGAGATAGAGCAGCGGTTGAAATTTCCAGCAGAAGAATGATGGTCTGAAATCTCTATGGCTCGCTCTGCCCCATTCTCACGACGAGATATGAAGACTCTCCACCATCATCATCTCCACATCTGCTTGAGCTTCATTGAATATGACGTTATTTCTGTGTCGCCATATTGCCCAAACCGTCGCTAGCCAAACCCCCATCAGATATTCCTACTTCTCTTCCCCTTCACCATTCCACGGTGCTGCCAGAATAGATGTTCAAATGTCCCTCCCTGGCCATGGAATTACATTCACCATGCCTTGTAGAACAATATGCGCAACAGAGATAAAGGAAAGAATAATTAACACACAGAATTTCACGTGGAGAACCCTTTTGTGAAAAACCAAAAACCCTATCACAATAAAGGTCAAACCCCCCAAAAATTCTCAAAATATTTTTCACCAAAATTGTCGCACCACGAGGTTTTCTGGCCAGACCAAAAATTCGGGTCAGCAACTCTAACACTTCCCATTTACATTCCTCCATCCAAACTTTAAATGCAAACTTGCATTGCAGGAATAGATGGATCGAAGTTTGCTCCACTTCTCCACAAAGGGCGCAGAGATAATTGTCCTGCAGGGTTTGGCGGTTCCTCTTCTTCAAATTTCATTTTTGTTTGTATCGCATCAAGTAGTAGTAGTCTCCATACAAAAGATACCACTTTGGATGGTGCTTTAGTAGACTACAAGCATTTGATAATATCCGTTTCCACAACACATGCAAGGAGTTTATCACCACTTAGAATCAACTCATATACCTAGCTCCCTTACTATGTATCCCTCCCTCGGGTTTCTTTTCCAAACCCATTCATCCTCTACCCCTGGCCTAGGTTTCAAGGACTGCACAATGCTCATGAAATGTAACACCACCATTTCATTTTTCCATGCAAACCAAGGACTTCTCCACCTAAAATCCCAATCCCAAACCTCATTCCTCCACCTTCCCATATCCGCAATAGCCTTCCTACACTGTTCAGAGTTAAGGAATATCCTAGGTTATACCTTACAAAGTGTATTTTTTCCAACTCATATGTCTTCCCAAGAACACGTATATTTCCCATCACCAATACATCTTCCAACATTTTGCTCAAACCAACTATTTTCTATATCGACCCTACACACTTTTTTAAGGTCACGCCACCAAATGGATCTGGCATTCATATTACCATCACGAAGGGATGTATGTATTCAAATCGCCATATTTAGCCTTCAACTCTCTAACCCAACCCCTACTCTTCTCCTTCAACAAATTCCAACCCCATTTACCCACAAGTGCATCGTTAAAGACTACCAAATTCTTTATTCCCAAACCTCCCTTCTCCTTGGACACACTATTCCACCCTATCCAAGCTATCTTCCTCTCCTCTCCTCTCCTTTTCCACCCCATAAGAAATTTCTTTGTAACGCATTAATATCCATTAACTTTGCTAACTTAATATGTCATCATCTAATAAAAAAGTACTAACGATTATGATTGAAAAAAAAATTATTTCAGGAACCAACCACTTAAAAATTCCATTATAATGATGACCGAAATATAAAATAAAAAAATAAACACCAAAAGTCAAGAATTTTTTTATTAGTGATCAAATATAAAATTTATAAATATTTTTAAGAACTAAACATATATTTAATTTTTTTTAATAATAATAAAATTTATTTTTAAATATATATTAATTTATTATATATAAAATAAAATTAATGGTTGAGATTCATGTTGTTTCTCTAAAAACTGCAAAGGATCAAAGGGTAAATATCTTTTATGTAAGTTTTTTATTAGTAAGAATTAAGTTTAGATGTAAGAAAATTCATAACACCTCACGCATTGTTGAGTTAAGTTAATTAAACCCTAAATAACTGTCATGCATGTGCTTCAATACTTCCGAGGACCAAAAATTTGGGAGGACTAGCTCCGTCAAACATCTGTTCCCTTTAGTGGATAAAAAGTATATATACACGCACTAGTATATAAGATCAATAACAAGTAATTTTTTTTTTATAAAATCAATAACAAATTAACAAGTATTTGGAAACTATATCGGTTCTACTTTAACATGCAACGATTAATATTAATGGTAAACCTATAACCATTAATAAAAATAATTACTCTCTTTGTAGTACATGTTTTTTATTTTTAAATTACCCTGTAACATATATAACGCGATTTTTATTTCCTCCTTTAACTTTCAAGTTATTTTTCCTTAAAAAAATCTGTTATTACTATTTTTAAAAATAAATATAGAGACCCAAAATGTGTTTTTTTTATTAGTATAAGATAAAAAAATTATTTTACTTATTTATATGATATGTTTGTTAGTTTTTATAATAATTATTTTAAAAGTCATATGTATTAATGATAATAAAAAATTATTTTATAGTACGAGTTCATTATATGTTAAATTTTATATAATAATATATTATTAGCGAATAATGATTAAATACTAAACATGTAGTTTATAAAAATAATTAATGGCCTTCACATTAATTATGGCCAAGTAAAGAATTGTCGCTTAATTTGTAATATTGTCGTAGTGATTGAAGATATTGAACTGGCAACACGAGCAAACACATCCACACTCTAGCAGAGTGGTGAACGCATCTTTTATTATACTTTATTTTCTAAAAATTTATGATTTCATTGTTATTATAAAAAATAATTAAACTTCTGTTATATATTTTATTTTAAAATTTTAAGTAAATTAAACATATTTGTATTATGTTGTAACTTTTCTCGGCATTTTCCTTGCACAATCAATCAGTGCACGGCAAACGAGAAAGAAAATTCATGAAAGTTGTGAGGAAAAACCATTAATTTCACATCATTGTTTTGTTATGGAAAAGGTCGTGGATGTTTTTCGGCTGTGGTGTTGGCCAAGCTGGGTTAAAATTTAACTCTCATGCCTATGTTTCTCGATCTATATTAAAATAATTCGGCGGGGGCAAAAGGACACTCTTATATTAATATTTATTAGGGTATTGACAATTTTAAAACATGGGGGCCCAAGGCTCAACTAAATTTTTTAATAATAAAACTAACATGTGATCGAAGATAAAAAAAAAATTCATTTATATCTTGATTAGATGTAAATAACTTTATTCCTATCTCAATTATACTGCCTCGGTCTTTATATATATATAATTAAGACTCTCTATCAGCTTTCTCTCTCCAACAACAAAGATGACCTTTGAATTAATCTTACATTCAGAGATTAAAAGCACAAAATAGTATAAAATTTGGATATATGGTAATTTTTATATCTTTTTGTATCGGGTAAGTTAGTTTCTAGATAATTAATTTTAAATCCATTTCATATCAGGTAACGTCGTAATTTCTAAATACTGTTTCGTGAATTATAGTGGATTATTTTTTTTCGTTCGAAATTTGAGTAAAAAAAGCCAAAAAGGTATCGTTTACCTTTAAGTCAAAAGATAAACTAAAAAATAGAAAAAGAATTCAGAATATAGGTAATTGACATTTGAGATAAAAATAATTTTTTAAAATCAAAACTAAAAAATTTAAAAAAAGATTTGAGAATTTTAAAATAAAAGTGAATCATAACGAGATAATGTGAAAATAATTAATAAATTGAGATTTTAAAAAGTTATAAAAATAAGTATTAAATAATAGTAAAAATATTTTCATGTTAAAAAAAACTTAAATTTATAATTTATAGAGATTAATAAAACCTACATCAAATATGACTTTTTATTATTATTTTCGAATGACAAAAATCACATCATTATGCAAAGTAGCTAGTGGCACGAGAGAGAAAGGAAGAAGTATCAAATATGTCTGCATAAATGTTGAATTAATTGACAAACCCTATTTCTTGGCATTTTCCCTATAGAGAAAAAATAAATAAGAAAACTTATGAAAGTGGAATGATAATCAACCATTTACGCCACAGAAAAAGTCTAGGAAGTTTTGCAAGATAGAGTCTGCATGGTCCAAAACTTCGGAATCTTTTATTGCTTTCCTTTCGTAGGCATGAAATGTTGTGTGGTTCGTTACACGAAAAAAGACACAGAAAGTCTTGGAATTAGTTTCACGGTTGCGGTGGGATTCGCAATGCGACTCCGTCTTTTGTACAAAAATTATTCTTGCCAAATAATTTAAGAGTATATTTAAATAAAGAATTTTAACTAAAAAAATTAATTTATCTGAGAATTTAAATTGTTTTAATTTAAAATTTATTGTTTGAATATTTTTTCATGAAAAATTTAAATTTTTAAAATTTTAAATTTTAATTTTTTTCTAAAATTCGAGAAATTGAAATTTTTTTTATAGAAGAATCCTTTATTTTAAGAAACATCTCTGAGCTCTTAGAACATCGATCTGGATGGGTGTGAATATAAGAAAATATTTAGAACTACATATGTAATCAAGAGAATCGATGTCGTTATCCATCACGCGACAAAGATGCTTGTTAGCACATTATTATGATCAGATGTGGTGATGTATGCTTGTTAGCACATTTTTAGAATTTAAAGTGTCTCTTCGGATTTGGATTGGAAGTACTCCAAAAGTATAAACCCTTATAATAATATAGAAGGCGTTGAGGCGTCTGAATTTTGTGGGATTGAAAACGGATTGTATAGATGTGATAGGGACATTTAAAGACGGATCGTATAGATGTGATAGGGACATTTAAAGAGTCATGGAAGTTATAATTTAGTGATAGTCGGTCGGCCAAAAAACCAAATAAATGGACGTACGTTGAATTGACTGAGCTTTCTAAAAGTAAAACACCGACACTAAAATTAAGAATATGACAGTGACTGTGTGTGTTTGCAATTTGATGTACATGCACAGCACTCTAGCTAGTATAAATTAATACCCATGAATTCCTTATTCATCCATTGATCCTCTCATCTGTAGCTATCTTCAATATTTCTCTTCTTATCTTTGTGCTGCCCTCAGGATTTTCAATTCCATGGCTGATCGTGCTTTCAGAACCAAAGGGACACAAGTGACCACCTTCAATATAATCTATTTCCAAGTATGTAACATGGCAATAGAAACCAATCCTCTTCATGCCCTTGTTGCTTTCATCTTCTTTGTACTCCTAGGTTTTCTCCAAATTAAATATCCGGAAAATCCCACCCCATTTCAACTTCATCCCAAGACCATTTGGCTTTCCATTGCTAGCTTTCTTGCTTATTGCTTCGCCTTCTTGGCTAGGCTCAAGTTTGCTATTACTATAAGTGTTCGTGATCACTTTGACACCCTCATGCACGTGTTCGGTTCACTCTCGTTGCTTTCCTTGGTGCTGCTGTTGCTACCTGACACTTGGGAATCATTCGGTTTCATCATGTACACGTTATGGTTCATCACTCATGTTCTTCCCATGATGATCAGAACCCGTTTCATGGAAATATGGTTGCAACGTCAACAAATGAGGAGGGTGATGCATCCAGTGTTACCAATGACTATGATGGATTTGAATTAACTGCTTTCATCTATATATGGGTCTAGTTGCTCGAGTTTCAAATGTTGTTTTTCTATTTCAGCATCTGTTGTATTATTTTTCTTAGTCCAATTCGGTCGCGTGTCATGGAACATCTAAATACTTCTCGTGTACGTGTGTGTGAAATAGGGACAATAATTTAAATAAAATAATTACTATCTAAATGACAATGGCAATTAGTGGGCGATCAATCTTGAATAGTATAAGTTACGTCATCAATTTTTTTAATTTTATATATCGATGACTTTTAGTATCAATAAGATTTTGTTTTTTATTGAAAATATAAGACACAATTGGACACTAACTATGAACGTTCAACTATGGAAAATTAATATGTCCCTTGTACATTATAACTGAGATAAAGTTAAACAAAAGATAACTAAAAAAAATATAAAATATGTTAAATATTTTTAAATTTAACAGAAAAGATATATTATAAAAAGTTGAATGAAATACAAGATAAAATTATATATATTCCTAATGATAAAAATAATATACCTAGATATATAAATTACTATTAAAGGGGTCTAATTTAATTATTAATTTAATATTTAATTTTTAAATAATCAAAATTATTTAAGAGTTTGTATTTATTGTGCTTTAACTTATGTATAAAATACACAAGATATCAAATATGTAGTAAATTAGCTAGATTTTATTCAAATGTTTTTTAAGGAAGATTCTTTTCAAATATTAAACTAACATTTTTATTTTTTTCATATTTAATTATTGGATTATTTAAAACCATATTTTTTCTTATAAATTCACCTCATTAATCCATATATTGTTAATATTGTCACATAATTTTTTTTATTTCAGCAAGATATATAAGTATTATTTTTATATCGCAATCTTAATCAACTCGACGGTAAATCTTGCAAATTGATTAAGAAAAATTTTAAATTTCGTATCACTCTTTTATTAAAGGATAATACCCTGAACCCCAGTCTTATTATTAGTGTGTTTGATTGTGCATATGGTGCATGATTGTTGATCGGAACTACAACTAACATGGTAATCTTGATCAGATAATTTCTCTTAAAAAAGAGAGTAAAATAAATAATGATCGTAATCTCAATATTCAAAGTGATCAATAGTAGGCTAAAGCATTTGAATAGTAATAAATAAATTAATTATTACGAAATATGTTAATATTTTTCAATTAACGTAGACAGTAAATATTATTTTAATTACAACATTTCTCTTGGACCAAGGATACAAGTCATATATTGGAATAACTCGCCTATAACAACAATACCAACCTCTTAAATTTGTAAATAAAATCTTATATTTTTATATTTTATTTTATTTATATTTATATAATTGAATCTTGATTTTATTTTTTTATAATTTACATCCGCTGACTTAGGATCTTGGTTTTGTCACTGACCTCAACTAATATGGAAAAATAAACCAATACAATTGTAATTGCACTAGTAAGACTCTAAAGCAAGGGACTTCATAGGTGATTTTCCAGAATTAAAATCCATTGTTTAACTGATAAATACTTAGTTTTCTGTTCTTTAATTTAATTAATTCTCCATTTGATTCATATTATCTAAATTTCCAGTTTAATGGTATAGGTCTACATAATTTCCATTTGTCTACATTTTTGTTGATTCAATACTTGACTACTTGTTATAGTGTAGTCGGTTCAGCGTGTGAAAGATTGAACGTACGTTACAGCCAATTAATAACTAACTTTAGTGAGTATTTGACGTGAAAATAGCCATAAACGCAAGTAGAGGACATGCATTCCCTTGTGTTGACCGTGGACTTTAATAGTTGGAGTAAAGACTAAAATGTTCAAGGATAACTATCCATTCATGTTCAAAATATATTGTTATAGTTATTCATTAATCTTTCCACGGGGTCTGATTCTTACTGATCCAGAAAACATCCCCTACAAAAACACAACTGACAAAAGGGAATGAAGCCTTATCCCTCACACATGGGCCTTAATAGCTGTACTATACCCTTTATCATAGAACTTAGACCAAATCATAACACCCCCATACTTAGAAGAACCATTAATAAATGGTAACACTTCAGAAATAAGCACATTAGGCGAAATATAACCACTCCCAGCTGCCTCTGGTGCAGCTGGCAACCCTAAGAAAACTTGACCAGCCTTGGTTCCAATCCACTTATTCCAATAGGTCTTGAGATTCTCTGTATTCCCATTGTATTGGCATGGTGGGTTGTTGTAGAATTGGACCCAAATGTAATCAAAATGACCAGTTTCTATAGCACTACTTAGCCATTTGTCTGGGAAGGGACACTGGGGAGCTGCACTTAGATATATCTTCTTCTGTTTGCCATACTCTGATATTGCCTTGGCAAGCTCATCCCAGTGTTGGGTTGAGCCTGTCACTATGGCAAAGTCAATTCCATCCAAAACTGCATTGCCTAATGGACGTGTGCTTGATTGACCCCCAAGAAAGTTGTTCCATAAGTGCTCCGCAAATTTCCTGCAATTTTGCAAGCAATTACAAAACTATCATTTTGTACGTAAGATACTTTTATAATAATTACTTTAAAAATTATAAAATAATATGTAGAGTTTAATTTTTATATATTTGTGTAAAAATATATATTACGTTGTTAATCAATCAATTAGGAATTATAGAAAATCTGACTTTTAAGGTAATTAATAATTGTTATAAATGTTTACAAATTTATCATATATATAAATTTGTAATTAAATAATAACATATATATATATATATATATATATATATATATATATATTTTACTTTTTTTATCAGTAGGACATTTTTTTAACAACAACTCACTAAACAACATAATAATTTCTAAAAAGAGAGACTATTGTTCACACAAGTCTTTTGAACCCTTTTTTCCTCAAACCATCAAGCCTCATTGACTCATTAGTGATTAATTGCATCCTTGAGTCATTGTATAATTTCTCCAAGCATAGCACACCGATCTTGAGTATCTTAGCCTCATTTATAAGGTCCAGGCATTCCCACATGATAAGTAGGTTCAGACTTCAGTGTATAAATTATTTTCTGAATTTCTAATTGATTCACAGAATAAAAATCATTAATAGAAAGAAAAGAAAGAAACATTTACAATTTCATCATTATCAACAAGGCAAAAAAAAAAAATAATAGAAAGAAAGAAAAAGAAAGTTGCTTATGGTAATATGGGATGATATAATTGAGGAAAAATATTTACCTGGCTTCATCAACTGAAGAAAGGTTATGGTTCCCATAATTTCCTCCTATGGAAAGCATTACCTTGATACCTTTATTCTGGCAGGTCTTAATCTGACCACTAAGGAAACTGCACCCATTATTGGTTGCATCACAATGACCAGCAAGATTGAGCTCTGGAGTGTTTCCATTGCCAAATGAGGATAGGAAAGCTATGTTCACAATGGCATAATTGCCACCGTTACATGTATTGGCCAAAGTATCCTCTGCACCATTCTGTCCCCAGTAAATAGAAATTACACCCGCAACAGAGGCATCAAACAGGGTTGTGAACACAAGGAAAACAAAGGCTAATGGGGTTAGTACCTAAGGTGCCATAATGCAAATGAATAGGTTTAATTTGTTGCCTGTCTTCAATATATGAGTTCATCTATTTATATTAGCGCATGTGGAAAAAGTTTCCTAGTCTTCATGTCTTGGCGAAAAAAATTAAGAAGACACGTGTTAATATATCAATGGTTTCAAGGGCAAGATAATTGATCTGAACCTGCTATGTGGGAAGGCCTGGACCTTATAAATGAGGCTAATTACGATATTTTCTCAAGATCGGTGTGCTATGCATGGAGAAACTAACAATGACTCAATGATGTAATTAATTAGTCAATGAAGCATGATGGTTCCAGGAAAAAAGGTTCACAAGATTTGTGTGAACAAGGGTAGAGTTAGATGGTCTTTTCTTTCTAGAAATTATTACGTTGGTACAAGAATAGGGTAATATCTATGTGAAGCGGGTCACATAGCCTAAAGGAATTACTGTAGTTTCCAATTAGTCATCCAGAATAAACGTTCTTGAAGAAAATCTGGTGGAGGGATCCCACCAAAGAAGATTGTAATTTTTTCTTCTAGGTTTCCTATATGTATTTTTTTAAGACACTAAATATCAATATCTCACTTAAGCACATTATATTATACTTCATTTGTAAACATAATCCATCGCATTATTTCTGCTTCTGTAAGATATAGAAAAGGCTATGAAATCGAGGGGAAAATGATCCATTGCATAAGTTAAAATATCAGTTCTATCAAATGTTTTTTCGATGTGTCCGTGTCATCTAAAATTGTAATTTGCATGAAAAAAATAATTCATTGCTCTCAGCAATATTCTGGTTCCAACAAGTTACGTTAACATACTAGATAGTCTCCCTTTGTGTATTCAATTTTCAAGCTGTTTCATGGCAATTTTCTCTTTTAACTAAAATGAGGGAATATGTTGCAATTTGAGTTTCGCCAAACGAACAAAAGTTTGTTATGAGCAATTGGTTAACTAGGAAAGGAAAATAATTATTCATTTCCGACAAACACACTGAAATATATTCACACTTTTAATATGAACTAATCTCACTTAGGTAACCTTGCCTACAAGCTTATATTATTGAATTATAAGTTTAAGGTGAAATTTTATATTAAATAAAAATGAAAAAGTTAAATCGTAAGTTTTAGATTAAATTGTGATGTTAAATGTTTATTTATGTGGTTGTTTATGATCTGTTAGTGTAAAATCTTCTTGATATTTACCTTTCTTGATTGCATAATAATTGATATTAATGGCTCAACTTGTTCTCAGACTAGTAAAATTACAATAATGAATTCATGGACATGAAATCCCTTGTATTAAGCACGAATGTCACACAAACAATTCTTACAAGTATTGTAAGACATACTAGAAGATGTTGGAAGTATGGTTATAGACAAGGTGGAGACAACTACCATTAAACTCTAAGGACTAACATTAAACTCATGAAATGAAAATATTTTTTTTTCCTCCATGAAAAAGTAATCATGTGAAAGCTATTACACTTAAAGAAAAAATTATTGAATTATAAGTATGAGGTAAAATCCTACATTGAATACTAATAAAAAAATTAAACCCCATAAAAAAAAAAATCCATAAAACTAAGTCTTAAAATTTTAAATCAAAATGTGATGAGAAAATTTACTTATATAATTTACTAGAAACGTACTAATAAAAATCTTACCAATATTTATCCCTAAGAATTAAGCAAAGAAGTATAGTTATTATAGTGTTTTCAGTAGAACATGACTCATACCACATCTCACAATTACAACATATACATACACTCCGTGAAATAAAAAGGAGACATTATTACATTGCAACATCAAAGGCTCTCACATGGAGTGGAATATTAGGAGGATTTCATTTCATGGGTAGACATTTTGGAAGCTGCGGGTCTATACTGTTTTGTCTTCACTCTCTTACTCCTTCTCCTGGCTAATTTCTTCTCCAAGTCCTTCACTCTGACAGTCAAATCTGATATCACGCTTAACTGTTCATTCCCGGCTTCAAGCAACTTCTTCATCATCTCCCTTAACTTCTCATTCTCTTCTAATAACTTCGAGTCACCATTTAACCCTCGGTCTTGCAATGCAGGTGGTGGTTCTGCAGATACTTCAGTTTTCTCTTTGGCCAAATTTTCTGTGTCTTTATCATCAGGGATAATTGCCTCTTCAGCAACCATCTCTGGTGTCTCCTCCTTCTGTGTGTCATTGGAAGGTACAAACTCCATTGGCTCGGTTAATTTGTTATTTACATAATTTGCTTCTGAGAATACATCTTCATTTTCTGGTTCATTATCACTGACTTGTGTTGTTAAAGGAAGCAACTTAGTATCAGTTCCAGCTTCCTCACCTGACTTGCACTCAACTCTTATATCCATTGGTGCATCACCATTGAGTTCACCTTCTTCCGGGTACTCAATTTTTACCCAGCCATCTGATTCCCTAGAAGAATGCACCTCTTCTTGCTCTTTCAGCTTCTGCTGTTGCTCTAGTTGAGTTTCGTTGGCAGTGTCATCTGTGGAAGAACTTGTTTCCTCATCTGCATTGCATTCCCCTTCTTGAGCTAGTCGAACCTCTTTATATGTTTTAGGCTTAGCTTGACCATCCCTCTTATCTTTAGATATTGTTGTATCTTCATCGTGCAGTCCCACAGGAAGCTCCTCAATAAATATCTCATTCTCAGACCGTGTTTCTCCATTAGAAATATTCATTTCATTGTCCCTTTCATGCTCCTCATGTAATCCCAATGGCAGTTCCATCATTGCATAGCTCTCTGAATTTAATCCTTCTTGTGCCGAATCATTCACCATGGCTGGGAGACTTCCCGATCTAACATCATCATGTTCTTCCTTCTCAATACTAACATCATTGATATCTTCATCAATAACTCCCACAGGCAATTCTTCCCAAACAGTCTTGTCCAATTTATCAACCTCAATGGGAATGTCTTCCGCAATCGGATTGTCTTTCACTTCTGATTTAGCTTCGGATTCCACAGCCATTTTGTCACTCTCAGACAGATCACTTGAAGAATTCAATGCATCAGATGTAACCACTTGGCTGGTGTCCTCATTATCTGAGCCATTTGGAAGTGCAACAGACTCTGCTCCCTCATTTGATGGAGGATCAACTGGTGACTGAGATTCACTTCCACCATCATTAGCACAAGGACCTTTTACATCATCCCTAGTGCCTTCAGCTGAATCCTCTGGTACAGCAACCTTTTCTTCTTGCTGCTTTTGCACATGTTCTTCACTCTGCATGTTCATTGGAGTGATTTCAACGTGTTCCTGAACATCCGGCATCTGCTGCTGAGGTTTCTTGGCCATTATAGAATCAAGCCTTTCTTGCAAGATTATGAGCTCCCTAGCCAAGGATTTTCTGATCTCCCTGAAACTTGGATGCAAACCCTGATATAGATTGAACGAATGTAAGCATAACATTGAACAAAAAAGGAGAACTATATTAACCATCATAATTAAGATGATCAATGACTAATAGCTCAGACAAACCACAAACAACACTTATCTGTGTAGATCAAAATGCTCATCTTAGTTCAAATGCGGTTAAGCAGAGTGCTTTTTAATAGCTTAAAAAAATTCATTTTCCATATCCATAAAATGAAGAAATATCAAAACTATGTCACTGATGCCATGATATCCCAAGATAAGATCATAAGATAATATCAAAACTCTATCACAGATGTCATGAATCTCAATTAATTAAGATTAGCTAATAAATACGTAGGAGAATTTTGACCGTAAAATACAAAATCAAAACACTTTAATATTCTGTGTAATGTTTATTGTCAATGAATCAAAGAATATCAAAAAGTGGACTACAGATTTCATCATAAGTAAATAGGGTAATCTGACAAGTACCAGTATAGTATCCAACTTCAGCAGGAGTTTCATTATGGTCTCTTCAATTGCAATTTTTTGTTTGTCATCATTTTGAAGTTCGGGAGATCTCTCAAAAGCTTGAACACGGCCTTGAACACGAGTCACCTCCTTCCTGACTTCATCTATCTGCTTCAACTTCTTCAACGGTTCCCATTTTCTAACTAGATAACTGCGATATGCAGCTTGTATCAAAACAGCAGCATCTGCATCTGACAAAACTCTTCCATCTTTTCGACCCGCATCAGTTCGTGTGCTTGAATCCTTCTCTTCCCTTGATTCAGTAGTTTCCTCCATCATATTTTCTGCTCCTTTCTCTGCCTTTTTATCTTCAGTCTTATAGTCATCATCATCTGGACATGTTTCCCTTGCCCCTTTCAGACCTTTACTGGGTATGTTTACTTTCATCTGGCTCTGACATCCATCCCTACAGTCAACACCCTTGTTTTCATTAGTCATGCATTCTGACACCGGAATGGTGTTCTCCTTTGGTTTAACTTTCTCACTGGTGTTTGGAGCATTCTGATGATTCAAATTTGGCTGAGCCTTGTCATGTGTGCCACTCACAGGAGTCTTGAATGTTTCACCAGTTGTAGCTTGGGAATTCCCTTTTGATGAAGGTGGACTTGGGGACCTCGAACTCGAACTCCCGTGGCCATTTTTCTTCCTTGGTAGTGGATCAACTCTCAGACAAACCGGAGGTAACTTGGATCCTTTAGGTGAAGATGTAGATTGTCTCTTTTTGTCCCCAGTGCAAGAGTCCTTTTGTGTCACATTCTCTTCCATTTGATCGAGAGAAACATTTTTTCCTTCGTGGGATTCTATCTGCTTCACAGGTATGCTTCTGGCATTATTCACTTTCTCTACAGCATCCGAAGAAGCATTTGTATTTGTGGATTGATCAGCTTGATTTGATCCGGTTCTGTTCCTACCACCTTCATCAACATGAGACTTCACTGGAACAAATTTGAATGTATGGGGTACCTCCTCAACAATTTTTGGTGAAGAAATGTTTTTCTCCTGGTTCTTAGTCTCTCCACTCTCCTCCTGCTTATTGTAATAAGGCAACCAGAAGATAGGGAATGGGAATTCTGACCTCTTCTGTTCACTTTGATGTTTCTGGTCTATTTTTCCATTTTCAGATTCCCCTCTATTATTGCCAGACTCCTGTTTCTGGTTTCTTGTTCCATATCCATCGTGAATCATGTTCCGGGCACCCTTTATATTGAAGGGAAGCCATCCATTCCATACTATAGGCTCCTGTGTTGGCTGCGCATCAACATTAGAATTCTCAAGACTAGAAGGCTTGTTTTGTTCACGAACTTCCATTGTACTAGGATTTTTCAGCTGTTTGTTACTTGTGTACTCCTGTGGAATCCAAACTAAGGGATATGGATAATTCTTGAGCTGAATTGGGACCAAAGCATCATTCTCTTTCTTTCCACCATCCAGTTCATGCTCTTCAATCTTCACACTTCTACCTTCCTTTTGGTTGCATGGATGATTAGCAGAACCAGAACAATGAAGCTCTCGGGGCATGCATTTGTCATTTTCATACCTAGGCAGCTCCATGGTATAATGTGGTTGTGGGGAATAAGGAACAAAATATGGTTCACTATATGAAGGACAAGTTCCAGAATAGTACATTGGAGAAGGGGCATGAGGATATGAAGGCATGTAGCTATAATGACAAGGGAAGTTGTTGTGGCCACAGCAGAAATGTGGGGAAGTAGGGTGCCCAAAATTGCCGGCATAGGGCCAATGTTGGTCATAAGAAAAGGGTGGTTTGGATGGATCAAGCTTCATTTGAGGGGGAATAGCTTCAATGCCTGGATGATAATAATGAGGGAAAGGTATTTGGTTTCTCTGACATGGGTACGAGTCCATGCTTCTGTATGCAGGCATCATTCTTGGTAACTCAGTAAGTTACTAGAATAGCGCGCAAATTCTGCATTTTCACAAAAAGGACCGTTAAGAAAAGTACTAGTATCAAATTTTAACACTAGCTAGCACTAAGGGGGGAAATTTATACAATGCTTTTCAACAAAGAACCAGAAAAATCGTACATGAACTATGTTCATTGTAAAGCAAAGGACCAAATATGAATAAATGAAAGAACACTAATTTTATACTTCCTTTTAAGCTAGCAAAATCGTAGAAATAAAATAAGAATCATTTCTTCTGAACAGAAGTTGCACACAAGAGCCACCATTTCAGCGTTTTCTCAGTGCTACGAGCCTACAAGGCTACAACTATATGGCATAACATCAAGAGCACAAATATTTTCCTACATTCCAAATAATGCCAAGAAAAGTATTTTAAGATCATTTTAAATGAAGAAATAAAACAGGGAAGATTGATATAGCTTCCAGACATAAACACCAAGTTTACTTCGCTTTTCTCCTTAATGTTTCTCGGTATCATTTTTAGTCAAAAAAATTAAAATTGCAATACTCAATTGCTTTACAATCACATCAAACTTAGCATTTCTGATACTCCAGAATTATATCTCATATCAATAAAGGAAATTGCTACATTTCAGCAATTTTTTCATATTTCTGTGATCCGGTCCCGTTAATTCTGAATTATAATTACACAAGTGATAAGAAATATGTTGTAATTGCAGCAAGTCAGCAACTGCAAGAACTTAATAGAAAAACTTATCAATATGAGCCAATATTACAACTAAATATGGTTGTTATAATTATCACACAGATATTAGGATGAACATTTCGATTCTTAACCATGCCTTAAGAAACTCTTTCAAAATTCTACAACAACAAACCCATTATATCCCAAGTAGAGGTGAAAAAAATCTTCAAAAGAGTTCTTTGGTCAGAAAGACAAAAAGTTATACGCACCATGGTCCATTCAATGACTTGCTCTCATATCAATCTAGTCTAAATGGATTAACGTAAATACTGCATACAGCACCATGAAGCAACTACTTAGAAAATGCCATTAACTCAAAACTATCTTTGATTTGATCATTAACTCAACTGCCAACAAAGCCCCTACACCCACATAAGTATTGTTAATCATCAGTACCCTTGAATACTGATTAGAAAATGTTTGTTCAAAGTTACATTAAGGTACGTTAAAAATCACGATAAGTACGTTAACAACACTTTTTAATAATCATCATGACGAATAAAGACTCTCCCGTTTTATAATCATTCATAATCTCATCTAGTCAAAGATATAGGGTTGACTTTGTAATGAAGAGACAAGAAAGAAAAAAAAGCTGCGGCATTCACATTCTTCCCTAACAAAAATTAATCATTAACAACTAATATCAGCCTAAAAAAATAATAATCTCATCTTGTCTAGTTTGTCATTAAAACAATGATCTAACAAGTACACAGAAGAGAAGAATGACTTACATTAGATTTTTCAAGGAAACAAAACAAGAAAAGAAGCGATAAAAGTTTCAGCCAAAGGGTTCCGCGTGATCCAAGTGATAGAGCTACCGGTGCAAATTCGTGCCTCCAACCCTGAAGCGAATAATGATTCTAGTGTTCTGTGTGCGTGTGTGTGTTGCAATGCAGACGATCGAAACTGTTGTTATGTTACAATCTTAATTCATAAGATTGTGAAAGAGAACGTGCTGCTTTTATATACGACACTTGTGTCTGATTATAGAAATGGTTGGACACAAAAATCTCTGTCTTCGAGATGTTTCGCGCGTTGTCTACTATTAACTACAATCTTCTCTAGATTTTTCGTAACGGCTAAGGTATGGCCCGCATATTCTGGCCTCGTGTCAAAACAGTTGTTAGATGCCACGCTTGTATATTTGAGAACCTTCGGGAACTTTATGGGTCAACCTTGGTATTTTCAAACTAATTAATATATTTTTTTAAGAAAAACAACAATGGTATTATTTTTTTAAAATTTAAAGAAAAATAAAGTGGAAATTATAGCAGGACTGTGTGTATAGACATTTTAGGGCCTGGGGTAATTTTAAAAAAAAAGACTTAATATTTTATAAATTCTTAATTTTCATATAAATCTTGTAGCCTTTCTAGCTGTAAAATAATTAAACAAAGTTTTATAATTAATTAAATTTAATATTTCACGTTTAATATATAAGATGACTATTACATTCGATTAATTTTATAATATTTTTGTTCTTTGATAAAATTTAGAAATTTTAATTTTTAAAAAAATATTTTTACTGGTAGCAACAATTATCTTTGTCCTTTGATAATTCACTAGTTTTTTAAAAAGATATACTAAGATGAAAAAAAGAGACAAAATAAGAGCTAAAATAATTTATAAGGAAAACATCACATTTAATTCATATATATATATATATATATATATATATATATATATATATATATATATGCGTGTGCGCGTATGTTATGAATGTATGTTTTGTTTTGATAATTAAACAACAATTAAGTTTTGAAAAATTTAAAAGTACTTAAATCTTAATTAATTATTACGACGGTATTTAACTTTTTGCTTAAGTTGATTTCTCATTCCCCAATTGCTATTTTTGTTAATTACCTCCCGTAGCCATTAAACAAGGCATTGTAATTAAAAGTAATAAAGCCAATAAGATATGTTTAAAATATACTAATTAATAAAGACAATTTATATACTTAAAAAAAGATAATTTATAAACAAATAAAGACTATAATATATTTTTTATTTTTATTAAAATTGTGTTTTTTCGTTTTTATAAAATTTTAGTTTGTTTTTTCTCATAAAATTAAAATATGTTATTTTTTTGTTCAAAGTAAAATTTGATTGTAAATGTAGATATAATATTTTTACATCAATTATACATATAATTACTTTTAAAAAGTTATACATGTAAGTTCAAATCGACCATGCTCAAAGAAAAAAATGATAATAATTTTTTACATTTATTATGTATATAACAAATTTGAAGTACAAGAACATTGGAATCGAATAAGACAACATGGAATATAACTTGAATTTGCCTTCAAAATAGATTGGATCTAATTTTTCGAATGACTTAGAATAAGGCTAGCTTAGTGAGAATAGATAAATGATGAACATCTTTAATTCTAACATTTTTTTTTAGTAATCTATTAAAATTAAATGTATAAGGTTCAATAAATGGAGTTGAGTTTAGCACAAGAGAATAATCTCTTAGCATATGGTGAACTAAGATTTAAATCTTTGTTATAAAAGATATTTATATCTATTACTTGACAATGTCTTAAATAGGATTCTTCATAGGAACATACTTTTTGTTTTAAATATTTTAGTTCATAAGATTCTAAAATCTCTTCAATAATTCTTCACTTTAGAAAACATTATTCGTTTTAAATATTTTTTTACAAAATAAAATTAAAAAGTATTTTTGTGAAAAGTCATTGTAATTTTCAAATGAGTAAATTACAATTTAGTCCTTCAAATATAGGAATCAATCAAATTAGTTAGACTTTTAGTTTTTTTTTATAGAATAATTCGACTATTAGTTGGTGTCATCTTATCGTATTATTATTCTTTAGCAAAAAAATCTTATTGTATTATCTGTTAGATATTTCAAAGGATTAAATCTCTTCCTATGTACCCAAAAAAAGGATTAAATCTCATTAATTATTTTTTTTAATTATTTTACATTCATGTTTATAGTATTCAATGATGTTTTTAATTTTCATAGTTTACGTTTTTACTATACATTAATGTTTTAAATTTTTAGATTTATTTAAACTGGATATATGTTAACCTTTTATGGTTAACCTACTTTTCCATAGTCAATTGAGTCCATGGGTTCGAGATTGGGTTATGGTTCATGATTTGGCCTACTTACAACAATAATCTCAAGGACTTAAGGTAAGATTCTAGTCCTAACCATTTTTTATGGTACCTTTTAGCCTTAGATATCCCCTCCCCCTCTAAAAAAAAAATTAAATTGGATGGACAATTAGTTGGAGGGAATTTTCAACTCAACTCATTGAGTCTTTCTATTGTGTCCTCGTTTTTTTTTTACAAAGAAGACTTTTTCTTTTGAAAGATTTGATTTGGGTTTTCCAATGAAAAGTATGTGAATTTTTAGTGATTTTTTGATGAATTAAGTGTGAACAAATTACTATCTTGGAAGGACTAGTCTCGGTTGAAATGGTTCACTCAAGGGGACCGAAATACTGCATTTTTTTTTTCATAGAATTGCTAAGCAAAGAATGGCTCTAAACCATATTAGTGTCCGCGGAGATGGAGACTACTTGCTTCAATCCTAGGATGCGATTTAGAAGCATAGTAGTTGGCCTCCCCTTCTCCTACCTGGGCATCCCAATTTTTGTTGGAAAGCTTCTCTTCTTTCTACAATGGGGCGAGTGCATCTTGTGAATTTCATTATCAAGGCATGCTCTTGTACTCCTTTCGGATTTACTCTTGGCCTCGTAGCATGATTAAGGAGCTAGATGGTTGGATCAAAAAATTTGTGTGGGTGGGGAATCCTGATCAGCGTAAGATTTTCACTGTCAAGTTGCATTCGGTCTGTAGCCCCCTCTCTGAGGGGGGCCTTGGTTGGTCTTAGGCATATTTCGACCATTGATAATTTTGCAACACTCAAGCTCAGTTGGGAATTTGTTCACTCAAATGCTCAATGGGAGCAATTTCTCATAGTCGCTTCTTCAAAAACAAATTTTGTGTTCCCTCTTATAAGAAATCTTTTATATGCCCTACCATCAAGAATTTTCTCTCAGTTGTCAATGATAACACAGGTTGGATCATTGGATCGGGCTTCGAGATCAACTTTTGGAACCACATTTGGTGTCTTGATTTCCTTATTGCTGATGCTCTCTAGCTTCCTCTGAACATTAGATTGAGGCTCTCTTCTTCGATCCATGACTTTCATTTGGATAATGAGTGGTTGATCTTGGATTCAATTCGGGCCAGAATTCCCTCCCTATCCTATGCCATTTTGCAGGTCAAGCTCTTTATCCACCTTGATGACTTATCTGTTTGGTGTCCCACTGAAAATGGTACCCTCTCTTTTAAGGATGCTTTTGCCTTTTAAGGATGCTTTTCTGCTTTTGTTGGCTAATTCTCAGTGTAGCTTCACTTGGTGGGACAACACCCCTCTTTTTGTTAGAAATGAGTACCTTCATAATAGGCAAACACTACCTAACTATAGGTTTTGCTAACTTTGTTAATGGGCATTGACGTAGTCCTCTCATTTTGTTTTGTTCCTCTTTTAGGTCTGTTTTTAATGATATTTGGTGGGTCTCTCATGGGTAACAAGATAGTGCCAACGTAGTAAGGAATGGTCTTGTGCATTGAGACTATCACTAATTTTATATATTAAAAAAAACAAGTGTGAACAATTTATTGATTTTGACCTAAAGCAAAGGTCTTTATTAAAAAATTCAACCTAGTGTTTCAAACTTTCTTATTCTTTTTATTTTGCTATAATTTTGCGTAAATATGTAATTCTGCAATGTGAAAACCTATTCTTTTTTGTGGCTTTGGGTGTTACACCTAAAACTATATACAGATGATGTTGATTCCTTGTATAATCATGGTTCCTCGTAAAACTTATTTGTATGAAGTTTCTATTACTTTTTCTCTCCGTTTGTGTTTTTTGTTGGATTTTATCAATCATGTCTTAGACGATTTTCTTTTTTACATTATTTATTTTGAAATGGACCATTGAGTTAGTATAGGGTAGAATACTTATCACAAATACCATTTAATAACTTAAAATATCTCCTTTTAAAAAAACTAAAATACCTATTGTAATCTTGATGTATGTTGGGCATATTGAAATGAGAAATACATGTAATTTTTCTATAAAAAAAATTCAAATTCAAATTTTTGTAGATGAAAAAATATAATGGGAATATAGACTTCACTAAAAGTGACCAAAGAGATTATTGATAAAAATTAATCATTGGAATTGGTGAGTATTTCTCACCAAAAACATGGTGAAAAAAAAATAGAACAAATCTAGTAACATCTGATTTGTGTATGTGTTTGTATTAGTTTGATTTCCATGATCTATTATATCCTCAGGTGATAAAATATTTGGTTTTCTTTCTTATTTGTGGTTAGGATGATTTAACTGTTAGCTGAGTACTTTTGAATATACTCAGTAGCCCTTTACTTTCAACTCTAAAAGGTTTCTATGGAACCCTTCAAATTTGCTGCCACAGAAACCTTGGCACTTTATGTTTACTAATTCAGATGAATCAACTGGTTATGCTTATTATCCCACCCTTCGGAAATGGTATGGCATTGAACTTCCTTTGATTGAAACTTCTAATTGGTTCATTGCTTCATCGTATGGTTTAGTTTGCTTCATGAACAATGACAACAAAAGCAAATTACGCATGTGCAACCCTATTACCAAAAGCTACAGGAACCTCGATGAGCCTCCAGCTTTGGAATCTTCTGATTACAATGCATTGGCAATGCCAGTGAACAGGAAATCCCACAGTTACAATGTGGCAATTGTGAAATCAAAGCAAATCCCTGAGGATTTTGTCCAATGGGGTATCTCAATTCATATATACGATTCAAAGAATGAGACTTGGATGACAACTTCAACAGAGGTTTTGATGGGGTGGAGAGGAGGTAATGAGAGTGTGATATTGAATGGTGTGCTATATTTTTTAGTTTACTCAGTCGGGGGTGTTTCATTAGAAAGTCATCATGCACTGTTAGCATACAATATCTCCTACTGCTCTTCGCAAACTACCTTGAGAACGAGCTTTATTGATGTACCTTATTCACTAACATGTGGTCGTCTGATGAATATGAACGAGAAGCTTGTAATGGTGGGAGGAATTGATAAGCATGATCGACCTTGCATAATAAAGGGAGTTGGTATCTGGGTTCTCAATGATAGGAATTGGGAAAAGATTGTTCGGATGCCCCACAAATACTTCCAAGGCTTTAATTTGGGAAGTTTGATGATGTTTTTGCAAGCTATGGTACAGATGATCTAATTTACATTCAAAGTTATGGATCTCCTACACTTCTCACATTTGACATGAACCTTAAACTATGGAAAGGGTCATAGAAATGCCCAGTAACAAAGAGGTTCCTTCTACAGCTCTTCAATGGTTTATGATTTGAGCCTAGGCTTGAAATTTCTCCATAGGTTGTTCTCCATCCAAGCAGTTGCTGCTATTGACACTTATGTGTCTGAGTTTTTACTCCTTTGTTCTTCAAGTAAAAAGTTTAATATGATTTTTGTGTTTCAACAATTTATACAAAGTGTATTTGCTGATAAAGTTGGTTATTCATGGATAATGGATTATTATATATAGCATTTGAAAATATAGCATAGCTGCATATATTCATGGATACTTTATTTTGATGTGTTTCCATGAGATTTGTATTATATCTCTACTTATCTGCTACATGTTTTTCTTTGTTTTCCCTAAAAATGGAGGTTATCATGCATATTCAAATATTTTATGTTTGATTGCCAAAACAAAAAAATCTTAAGATTTGTCGTCACAAATTTTTTATTTGTAAATTTTTGCTCATTTCTGTTATCACCTTTTTAACTAGGCAACATCTTTTTCAAGGTTGGTACCAATTTTCTTCTGCCAAGCAATGGCAGTGACCTTTAGAATTGTGTAACATTCAGGCTTTCCTGCATTGACTTGTGTTGGATTCAAAATAATTAAGTCATGTGCTGAGAATCGATTGCATGGTTAGGGAAAGTTGTTGAAACACTCTTTATATGTCAAGTCTCAAGAAGAGGAGGGAAACAAAATTTCTTATATAGATAATACGATTCCTTAATGATATTGAATGGGACTGTATGAAACCAATGAGCCAATGAGCACGTGTTGCTCAGATCACATAATCTGGGTTGAGCATGTTTGAAAGAGTGTGGTGGGTGTGTCGTCCGTACATTACATTATTTTATTTACGACAACTTGAAGGGTACGAGAAACTTGCTCAGTGATGGGTGGTGGAGAAGTGAGGTCCACGCTTGCTATAACAAATTAAATTCCTCTATTTTTAAAATCAAGCATATGTGGTACCTTAGTTTTATTCAATTTATGTCTAAGAAGTGATAGTAAGATAAACTCTTTATTTAAGAAGTCACAGGTTGGAACTTTCATTTGTCTTTTTAGAATAAAATAAATATAAGGATTTCTTTAAATATTTTTTGAGTTTTATAACTTTCTTTGTATTAGATCAAAGTGTGTTAGATCAAATTGTTACCCCCTCCCCTTAAACTTAAAAAGAAAAGAAAAGAGGAAACCTTAAAAAAAATTCAATCTAAAATATTGATTTTTTTTATAAAAAAATTATTTTGAATCTCCACAAATTAAATCAGTTAAATAATTTCAATCCTTGTAAGCAAAACTCACCAATCATAACATTAATTTTTATCAACAAAAAAAACATCTTCAAGTTTTATTAAATTTTCACCAAGATTCATTTATACTTCTAAGTTCTTAAAATTATGCATATCTCAAGTATATTACAAACCCCAAAATATTTAGATAATAAGTCCTTATGGGGCTTGAGACGTTTTCCCATACGTGGATATGTGAGGGAGTTTAAGACGGATCTTCGGTTTCTGCGCTTACAGGCTGATTGTATACAATGGGCCCTTATGGGGCTTTTTGACTGAAGGGGATTATGTTTTTGAAATTACTGAACTAGTTTTTTAATTAATTTCTTCACCAAAGTCATATGTGCAAAGCACGAGTTCTCTCTTGTGAAGAAATACGAGTTTGTTTTTAAGTTTTATTTTTAAAAGTGAAAAAATAATATTGTATTAGTTAAAGGAGTTTTCTTTAGAAAGTATTTTAGTGAAGTCGTGAATCTAGACACCTGACTTTACCTTTCCTCCAATTTTTTTTTTTTTTTTTGCAAACTAGTTTTGTATTTTTTTCTATAAATATTATATTTTGAAAAAAAATATATGCTATTTTTAAGTTTCTTACAAACGTGTTAATTTTTATATTTTTTTTTCTAACATTATGAATTAAATTATTTGTTTTCATTTTCTTAAAAGAAAATGGTGTAAATAAAATGCTTAAATTCTGCATAGAAATATAACAATAATATATTAAAGTTAAAAATTCTAAACTAAAAGTAAACAATGAAAAAAAAAACAAAGGATGAAGCCGTGAATATGTTGACGACTCCTTGATTATAATGAAAAATAAAAAGCTAACGCAGCAATTGAATTAATTTTTTTTTAAAAAAATTAAGTTGTACCATTGATTCTGACTTCTAATAACAATTCTGTTTTCAAAAAGAGAAAATTAATAAGTCGTAGGTACAAACACTTCGTAATGAAAAGTTGTGAATAAATTATTAATAAAAAAAATACATAAATCGTAGATATGAAGACGACTTCAACTAGAGAATCGTGTTTATCATAAAGACTTATCCCTTATTGGAAATTTATTCAAAAACTATCCCTATTTAGTAAAAAAAATTTAAAAAAACTGCCCCCATACGATCAAAAAGCCCACTTATGGCATTATTTTGGAGTGATTGGTGCATTTTCTGTGTTTTAATAATATGCCAATAGAGAATCTCGTGAATTTTCGAAGGTTCAATAGGTCTCTCCTTTTGGAAACCAGTGTAAAAATGACCTTGTTAAAATTTTGACAAGTTAAGAGGTTGCTTTCATTCTCTGTTGCATGATTCTCTTAACCGTTTTGCCTTCAATTTTAGTTGGTTTTGTTCTTCAAACACAGCACATGTTACTTGTAGGCCAAACCTAATGCCATATGTGACATTTATAATTGGACATTGAGCTAAAGAGAAACAATAGGCCTTTGCTGAGTAGCTTTGCTGTGTTGTCGGGGATCTTTAATTATGCTGCACATGTTTTCTGTGGTTTGAATAAACCTTCCCCTTTTGAAAGTTTGATTTGTTATAATGTTTGGATTGTGAAGTTGAAGGCTAAATGGTGAACAACATTGATAGTGACTGAATAGGTTTAAAACTTGGAATCAATGGGACATGTCTTATTTTCTAGCTAGCTAGATGTTTCTTTTGTAGCTATACTGTGGCTTTTGGGATGAAGTGCGTTTGAACTTGTGATATGCTCCTTTCATAAACAATTTGAAAGATAGGTCAAGCTATGGTCAATTAATGTTAACTTTTTCTTTTGACCTTGCTGTATGTTTTGATCTTTGATCATCATAATACGTGTGAAAAGCAACATCTAACTATCTATGTCTTTCATTATATGATTTAGGGTAAACAGAACAATCAGATCATGTGCCTATTTTTTTATTTTATTTTTATCAAACCATGTTCCTCTAAGATTTGAAATGGGGGAGCATAAGTGGGTTTGTAACCCCTAACTTTGCACATGAAGCGGTCTTGAGATTTACAACTCCTCATCATCTTTCATCTTTAGCTGAAAATGTTTCTTTTGCATATTGCTATGGACATTCTCAGTCTTGTTAGTTGTAATAGTGCTTGTAGTGACTAGTAATTTGGTTGCTTGAATAGTAGATTAAATTATTGTCCTTGGTCTTTTAAAATTGTGTCTAGTCTAGTATATACTGTTTTTGAGCTTGTAATGAGTTTGCAACTTTCTTTAACTGAATTGGTTCAAATATTGTGCAGTTTTCTGTCATTATATTTGATGTTCACACATATAAGCCCATGTGAAGAACCCCCTAAAAGTTATTTAATTATATCAATTCTTGAAATTTGGTTTGGTAATCGTAGTTTCTTCTAATCGCATGATTGTTATTCTTAACTTCTTAGTTGATAGAAGATGGTCTAGTTCTATTGGTTTTGTTAAAGTTGTATGATAGTAGAATCCGAATTCTATTTTTTTAATTTCGAGGATTATGGTTTTAAACTTTTAATTGCAGAAAAAACTTGAGAACTAATCCAACCATTTCTCTTCAAGAAAGCTTGGCATTCATTCCATCCAAATCTCAGAAATAAAATCCTTTGGTTCAGTCTTTGGCAGCTTTTTAACAAAGATAATTTCTGTTTATTCATCCTCCACCACATAAAGAAAGAGGGGCCCTTTTTTGTGACATGGGTTGTGAGGATGGTGTGAGTGATTGAAACGGAATGTGAGCTTATCCTTTTGAGTTTAGGTGTATTTTTTAGCGTCTTTTTTTAAAAAAACTTAATTGATAAATTAGGTATTTTTTTATTTGTCTTGTTATGCACTTGTGTGGATCATGAGTCACCATGTAAAAAAGTCTGACACCATACTCTAATCCAAAATCTTAAAACTCAGTTTATGATCTTTTTCTCACTTATATGATACTCAACCTTTCCACTTCTATCCGATGTCACACTTGTAAACCAACATCCTTGTGCTTGATTGAATATTGTTATAGTTCAATTATTCGATCCTTCTCAACTTACATCCTATGGTTATCTTTTCCTTCAGTTTGCGAAGGAGGAAAATAAATAACTTTTTAGATCTTCTGTTATGAAAGCGACGGATCATGGATGTATCTTATGCACAATTTACAAGTTATATTGAAGCTACTACTGTTTAAAAGCTAAAGAATAATGAGTGCAATTCGCATGCTTCTCTTTTCAGGTAAATGTTGTGTTGGTCTAGTCCCTATGCAGGTACTGCAATGATAATGATGCAATAATCTGGTTTCCTTTGAATATGATTATTGTACATATACATTATTCACCTGGCAGTTCCAAACAGATGAAAGCAATCTGAAGAACAGAAAAATTGGCAAAATTGAATAGCCTTGCAAAGAAAAGCATTTGACTTTTCAATCTTGGGGAACAAAAGAACTTTGACCAAATGATATTGCAAATCAGCACTGAAGGGTATATATGATATATCCTAAAGGACCTTAAAATATATTAACATTTTGTGTGTTAAAATTTAATGTGTGAAAGCACTCTTGGATTTGTTTGACATTTTGTTGATTTATTTCATGGTGCAATAATGCCATCTGAGGCAAGATGTACCGGGGTCCTCTACTGGGTTTGTACCAAGGTCCTATGGAAAGGTTCTCCAATGCTTTCCGTGTAACATTCAATTCTGTCCATCTGTTGTAGATATTTAACGAGGAAGACTTTTTCTTCTTTCTGGTGCATGCCAGCCATTAGATTAAAGGGTCACAAGGAGAGAGAGAGAGAAAAAAAAATGAGGGAAAAATTACTGGTTAAGATCAGAGGTGATCCATGAGGATGACCCACACTCAGATTAAGTGTTTTTGAGGTGGTTGCTTGTCCAAGGATAAGTGATTCAAGGCAGAGTACAGTAGGTATGGTGGTGTTTTCTGCAAGAATTTTAATGACCAAGTTAGAAAATGATTTTAGCAAATGACCAGTATCAGAGGAGTCTTAGATCACACGTGTGAGGGGTAGAGTCTCATATTTATAGGTGAGGGTAGTTGATCCTAGAGTATGGCCACATGTCGGTGTGAAATATGAGAGATGTCTACTATTCTGATCAGAGATTGTTTATCTGTTTTTTCAGAGGATTTGGTATGACAAGACTTGATGATTAACATGATTGGAAGGACGTTACCTCATAAATGCAATGCACTTCCTCGTAACACATGTTAAATTGAATTTATCAAATGGTTTTACATAAGATGTAGACCTCAACTGATTATTAACTAGGTCTGAATTCTTTCAAGGACTTTCTTCCTGACCTCAACTGATGATGAGCTCACTGAAGTGTTGTGCCTCAACCCTTAGGGTATCTCGAATAAGGTCGATTGAGCTGAACCTGTCTAGTGGCCTAACCTGAAACTAGAAGGTTAAGAATGTTTGCTTAAGCAGCATGTGACACATTAGGCCACTTAACTAGTTAGAATCCCCAAACTTTCATCATGTTATGTACAAATAGCATATGTGATGACTTATATATATATATATATATATATATATATATGTATGTATATATATATATAACAAACCATTATAATTTGTTATATATGTATTTTTAATATAATTTTAATTTATGATTTTTTAACCAATTATTGTAATTTTCACTTTATCTTGATATTGCACCTCTCATTTTAGAGGATACAAAACCCTTTTTACCTTTTGCCTTTACTTGTTCAGGTTAACTTGGTTTTTGCTAATTTATTATTTACTAATTAATAACTGGTACTTTCATTCTAACGAAATGTACTCCAATTGTTAAAAGAAAGAAGAAAAGAACATTAAGTAACATTATGATATGACTTCCTCATAAAGCTTGACAATCTGAAGGAAGGTGAACGTTGCAGGACAGAGAAAAGAAATGGTAAATGTATTACTCTACTACACAACATTTACCTATATATGTTGGGTATATAAAAGGCATGTTGTTAATGTCAGTTGGGAGCAAAGTTTTTTACCACAACAATCGATCTATTCAAGAAGGAAAAGGATGCTACTACAAAAGCAGTTAAACAATTAGTATAAGTGTGGTCCCCTAATGAAATTAACTTGGGAACAATGGGCTGGGAGTTCGTAATAAATGCAATTATCCAATTAGATACCATGGACATAGGTGTGGTGGCAATGCTACTGTTCAATTAACCGTCTTGGGTGGTAAGCATATATTGTCATTGATGTTGACTGCAAGACAGAAAAAAGGGGGTAATAAGTTTGCACAAGGTCTACCCACTAGGGCAGAAACCCCCTCCATGAATAGTACCATTTTGCATGGGCAATGAAAAAAAATAATTTCAGAAGTTGAAGCAATTGCTAAAGGTACAAATTATAGGGAAGGTGGACCACGATCTCCCTTTAGTTCATGGCTTCATGATTATGAGGATCATAAGGACCATATGCAATATGCAACATTGTGGACCCAGATTTGTGGACCATGTTGGCCTAGCTTAAGCCCAAAATCGGTGCACTGACCAGGACAACACAACATGAATCCAAAGACCTATACATTCCAAAACCTCCAGAAGCCGCATGCTAAAAAGTTTTCAATCTTCCCTAAGTCAGACATTTTAGTCATAATTGCATGCATAAAAATAGTCTTGAACAAATCCAAGACCCCAGTGATCTTCTAGATTCCATAGTATAGTTTATGCTTAGGTTAGCTTAGCATGAAAGAAAGCAAAATGACAAATTCAAAATTGGATCACATACCATAACTTTTGGCTTTTTTTTTTTTCTTCTTCCTTTCTCTTTCTACTCCTTGTTTTGCCTCATGACATCTTGTGCTCCTCTAGTACCTACAGTTTAGAAGTGAGGAAGGACAATCACCTTAAAAAAAAGTCATATAATATCATAAATAAACGAGGAATCTATCCATCATTATAATGAGACTGAAATGTCAGTCCACTTCAATTTTATTTTAGCATCCTATGACATAAAATCAAATTTGAGTAATTACTTTTTAGTTACGTACTTATATATTCGGTTATTAAAATTACATTTGATAAAAACTGATAGATATATACCTCGCTATTTTTAAACTTTATAATAAATTAATATAATATTTTTCAATATATTATTTTCTTAAAAAAGTATAACTATACGAATATTGTATCTATAGAAAATAAATTTCAACAAAAAGATTTAATGAGAACTTAGAATTTTAAATCGTGATTTTAAAAGCATCTAATCACACTTTTAAATAATTAATAGATTTTAATTTACAAATTATAATTTTAAATTATTAACATATTTCTTTTAAATACGTTTAGTTAGGCGAAGTATGTAAATATAAAACAAATGATAAATATGATAATATATAACAAATAAGTAAATTCTTAACAAAATTATAATATAAAACAAATGTGTAAATATTGATAATTCTTATAAATAAATAATATCTACATTGATAATATTTTTTTCTTCAATCAAGATAATGTGTATCCCTAATCTATTGGGTTAGAAATAAATTTTGTTCATGCTATTTTATATTTTTAAAAGTTTTATTTTAATTTTTTATGTTATCGAATATTTTCATTTAATCCTTTATATTTTAAAAAGTTTCATTTTGATCTATTTTTTAAAGTGTCATTTTGTTCGTTTATTTTATTTTTTGTTAACAAATGTTAATGTCTCGGTGTGTTAATATCTGGTTAATACTTAAATATGTAACATTCATTCATCAAATAGCACTTTCATGTTATTTCATAGTAAGTCATTATTAACATAGATCTAAAACATTGAATCAGAAACCTTAAAATTTAATGTAGTAAAATAAAATAATATTAAAATATAATAGAATTTACATTTATTCTCATTCTAACATAATTTTATCCCTTCCTAATTATTCAAGAAAAAAATGTTATTTTTTTCAATATTAAAATATGAATCTTAAAAAAATGATATTTATGTCATAGGATGCTAAAATAAAATATGGTAAGAGGCTGAGGCCCGAGGGAGCAGGGAATTTAGGAGTGACTCGACAGAGATCAACCACATTTATAATTTTTATCGTACCTATTTAGATATATTCAATTAATAATTTTTCTCAATTGGAATAAATTTTTACCCAACCACTGTATTTATTATTAATTAGTCCATTTGTTTTTTGTCCTAGTTCTAAAAAAATATAAAAGAGAAAACAAAACAAAGACATAACATAAACAATTTCACAGGGAGGGGACAAAGGTAACCAAGACAAGATGGTGGGGATAAGAACTCAACGACAGTGGACCCAATTAAGAAGGAACTGCTGAGGTGGCTAAAATTTTGGAAACACTTAACTGAGGTAACTTGTTCAGGAAGCGTGCATAGAAGAAGACACAGAAACGGAAACATTGTCAACTCTGAAAAAAAGAAGAAAGGAAAAATTGGAAGCACTTCAGCATTCGAATCAAATTGTTAAGGGGAGACAGAGAGAGAGAGAGAGAGATCAAGAAAAAAGAAAAAATGGGTTTTTTTATAATTTGAACAAAAGGGGTGCAAGAGAGAGAGTGAAATGGAGAGAAGAGAAAAAGGTGTGTGGGGAGGGGATAAAAGGGGTGGTGGATTAATGGTGGAAAAGTTAAGGGAAGGGACTTTGGTGGGGAAAAAGGGAGGGCCTAGTACTCCACCACCCACATGGAGACTTGAGCAAAATGGTGGTGACAAGGTTCAAGAGTTTCTTAACTTTTCCACTTCAACTCTTTCTGCTAGAAAGCTCTGTGCCAACCTCTGGGAAGTTCTTCCCCACCAACAACAGCAACAGCAACAAACCCCACTTGTCAAAATGAACAAGCTTGGCACAACCCACCGCCGCCGTAACCGCCGCCGCCGGAGCCAACACCCTAGGGACACTGGCTCTGAAGTGAACAACAACAACAACCAATTGGCTGATCCTCCAGACAACCCTTCTGATTCTGATCAGGTTTTGTCTCAGTTCATGTTTTCCCTTTGCTAAAAAGGAAAAAAAAAAAGAATGCCCTATCTTTCCAATACTTGTTTTGCACTGTTAAGCTCTACCTACTTGGATTTTTTTATTTTGGGAATATTTTTTTTCTTTCCCATGTATGACTTGGTTGTGTGCTTGTTCAGAAGAAGTGATTGGAGGAATTTCTACCCTTGACTTTTGTTGTTTGTTGCTGGCTTTAACTTCACCTCTTGTTGTTGAACAAGATTTTGCTCCCTTGGGATCTGATTTGGTGGGTAGGGTGTCCCATCTGCTCCACTTAGTTCCATCACACTCATATATGTGCCTAACTTTTTCTTTTAAAGTATTCTTTTGCTAAATTTCTCTCCATCATTTTGATAAGTTGCTTTCTTATACCTTAGAAATGGAAATTTCGGTTAAAATTTTGTTTGGTTTGGTGGATTTGTTTAAGAAATTGTAATTTAACTTGTCTTATTGTAGAATTATGCTGTTGACCTTCCCTTTGTTCCGTATATAAAGGATTTTTACTAATATTTTAACATTTTTTTTATTTTCCTACTGGTTCCCTTCTTTTCTTGCTGGAAGTTTGCTTCATTTTCTACTGGTTTTCAATTTTCATCCTTTTTATTTGTTTTTGTTAATTCACTTAATATTTTGTTGTCTTAAACCATTGTAAGTGTACTTGTGCTTAGATGTTTTGAGTTCATTATATAATTTCATTTATGTTTGATTCTGTATACTTCACACTTTCTTTAACGGTCTCCCACCCCCCCCCCCCCCCCCAATTTTGGGGCACTTGAACAAATTTGCTTCTTGCAGCCTTTCTTTTTCTAATCATTTCTCCTAAATTATTAACCTACATTGTTGTCTTATATTTGTAATTTGTAAGTCAAGCTAGGATAGATTGTAAACTAACTATATGTGTAATTTCTTTCACTGAGATCCCTTCCACACCTATAGTTGACATCGTTTCCATGGGTTGTTAGTAGTTACTAAAATTCTACATGTTTTGCAATTAGTTTAAGAAGTACCTTTACTGTTTTTAGTTGCACAGTAAGTAGCTAGTGTAATGCAACTGAATAAGTGAGAAAATAGAGGTTTTTAGATATCAATTTTGATTCCTGAAGTTAAAATTTTGTGGTCAACATTTTGGGTTCTATTGTTGAATGGAGAAGTATCTGTAAAGTGTATCTTTTTTCTTTTACATAGATGTTTTAATGTTTTTTTAATGAAGTACTGACAGTCACCCTGTGCTTTATTGCAGCCAGCATCATCAGCTTGTAGCCTGAGAAGGCATGTTGCAGCATCACCTGTTCAGCACCATAGATCAGTGGAAGGAAATGGCTGTGCTCTACAGCCTGTATCCCCTGCGTGTTACAGTAGCTCAGAGGAAGTAAGCATATTTTATCCATTAGAATCTTGAGCAGTTCAATGTCATATTTTCATTGTTCTAATAAATATTTAATTACTTGACAAGGTGTGATATGAGTTTGGCAGTTTTATAGCTTTTAACATATTGCTATAAATATGAATTTTTAAATGATATGGATACTGACTTTACCTTTCGGATACTTCAATTTTGCTTCTCATCTGTTCTTGTCATTAGCTTTTTCTTTGTAGGGAATAATATTTCTTAATTCTTGGGGGTGTTAGCTCAGTTGTAGGAGCATTATTTCTTATGATTATCATGTAAAACATTTTACCTAAGAACAAATTTTGTAAAATCTAGTATCAAAGCAGGAGGCAGAACAATGATTCTTCATATAATGGGAAACATATTCTGGTTGTAGTTATATGTCATTACTGTATTGTGGACTTATTGAGGCTAATTCTGCATGATTGAAATGCTTCTCATAATCCATTGAGCATGTATTCCTCAATTGTTCTATCTTGATGTTTGAGCATTCTTCCAGTATTTCTTTCAGTCGTTTAACTGCAAATTTTATGGGATTAAATGATGGATTTCTACCAAGATAATCTTCAACAACAATCTCTACTTAATTTGAAAGAAACACACAAATCACTTTGTTGATGGTTTCTTAGTTTTTGATTTGATGCCTTGAAGTTGATCAGCCTGAGGTGCATACCCTACTTTACAAGTCATGATGCGTATATTTATGCATCTCTTAAAAACATTCTGTAGACATGACGATGTTTAACATGTTTTTTCATCTTTTGGAGATGGTATAAAGTAATGTGAATGCTATATGCTTAAAACAGGTGACATCATATAAATGTGCATTAACCCCCACAAGCTCCGTAGACTTCAAAGGTAGAACTGGAGAGTCAAGTTACAATCTTAAAACGTCCACAGAATTACTTAAGGTACTCAACCGTATTTGGAGCCTTGAAGAACAACAGGCATCAAATATATCAGTAGTGAAAACCTTAAAAACGGAACTAAATAGCTCTCAGGCACAGATAAAGGAGTTACTACGAGAGAATCAAATGAATAGGCAGGAAGTGGAGAACTTGATAAAGGAAATTACAATTGACAAACTTATTAGGAAGAACAAAGAACATGGTAGAATTAAAGCTGCAGTTCAATCAATCAGGGAAGAGCTAGAAGATGAGAGGAGGTTACGTCAGCATTCAGAAAGCCTGCATCGGAAGCTGGCTAGGGAGCTTTCTGAAGTGAAGTCTTCCTTCTCTGGTTGTTTGAGAAATCTTGAAAGAGAGAGAAAAGCACGGATCCTTTTGGAGAATTTGTGTGATGAGTTTGCCAAAGGAATAAGAGACTACGAACAAGAGGTACATTCACTTAGGCGGAGTTCTGAGAATGGTCAGGGTCATGTTAAAGGGAACGATAGCCTTGATAGGTTAATACTTCATATTTCAGAAGCTTGGCTTGATGAGCGCATGCAGATGAAGCTAGCTCAATCTGACAGTGGTCTCATAGAGAGAAATTCAATTGTTGACAAGTTAGGTTTTGATATTGAAACATTTCTTCATGCCAAACGATCGGTCGATTTGAAAAAATATGGTTACTCCTCCCCAAAGGAGCTCAAGGAAATTCAACCTTGTCAGCATTCATTAGATTCCTTCCCACTAAAAGTGGCTGGAAGTGCCCCTCAGAATATGGCTCAGGAAGATTCTGTTGACACTGACTTTTTTGAGCCAAAAAGGGCTAATGGTGAAGGACTTCACAATCTCAGCTCCAGACTGCAAGCAAACATGAACAGGAACATATCATATGATGGTAATGAGAGGTTTTTTGCGGATAGGAAATCGAGTGAAGTGGGAGAAGACAACACAGCTATACTAAATGAAGAGGCTAAACATGATCCACAAGAAAGTGATAGACACTGGATCCTGAGAATGAATACTAGTCACAAGCCAGATATCCTGGTTGGAAACAGTTCCTTGTCATCAGTAGGTGATAAAGTTTATCCTGAGAGTATTTTCAAGGAAGATTCCTGTGTCCAGTCTGCAGTTACAGCTAATGGTAGTCCTGCAAGACTGTGGAAATCAAAGTTGTCTGTTTCAGATTTTAACAAGTCTGAGTTTTCTACCAAATTGCCCAAAGGAGTAAAGGAAAACACATTGATGGCAAAACTCCTTGAAGCAAGATTAGAGGCACAGAAATCTCGCTCTAGAGCCTACAAAAGCACTTCTGGATCAACTAGAGAAGCTTATAATGAGAATATGGAATAGTTGCAATGGGTATTACTGTAGGATCTTTCATCGAATTCTAGTAACCATTTTGTACACATGAATCTTTTAGCTATGTACATGGTTGGATGAAAATCAGAGTTGTATCCATTATGTAAAAGATGTTTTAAGTCACTATGCCTACCAAGCGTTGGGTGGTACTAGTGTCTGGGATATGTAGAATTGACCTGATTTTCAAAAATCCCAGTAGATATAGCCCAGAATCATGACATTGAATCACAATCCCATTGTAGAAAATCTGAGATCATAACTTTTGTTTATTATTTTAGAGTTTAATAAATATGCCTTATTAATGTAAAGCTTCCTTATATTAACATCCAATAGAATTTAACCATGTAATCATGTCAGCATGCTCATTAAAAACTTCAAAAAGTTAGTTCAACAAATCATGTGCTGTGTCTTAGCCTCCTCTGCATAATCTCTTACGCCTTATGCTGTTGAAATCCATCTTCAAAGAGAAACTGTCATTATTTGTGAAGGGTGCTAATTGCTGCCAACTGGTTAACACCCAAAAAGACTGAAATCCACCACCCAAATGCTTCTTGGGAATTCTCTATTTTGTACTTCTTCAACTCTCTCTCCTTTGTCTCTAATCAATTATGCTTTCTTTTCCTTGTTTTATTGTTTTCCAGTTTTTTCTTCATCACAATTTTTTGCATGTTCTCTTCTCATCAAATCATTTCACCGAGGTTGCACATTGTTAGTCTTATGATTCCTAGAAATTAACCTTACTATCCAGTAATTCAATAGTTCCCCATTTCTGGGCAAGGTTCTCAGTTTTCACAGTAAAATTACCATTTATATAAATCTATGAAGACGTGAATTATCCTTAAATTGCTATCTTTGGCGACAAACTATCACTTGTGTCATAGGTATGACTTTTGAGCTGTGAAGGGACAGAACAGCAATTATTTCAATAGGACGATTCTTTGAATTTGGAGACAGTAAATGGTCATTGGGCACAAATTTTCCCATATAATAAGATCAAACTTAGAAATTGTGTTTCCATTTAGTTGACACTAGAGAGAAACAAAAAAATTAGTTCTTCTATATAGTTCATAATCTTGAGACAAGATACAAACGTTTACTAATTTATTGACTTGTTCAAGTTTATTAAGCAACAAAATTCAAAGTACTTTGTGCTTTAGTGAAGAAGAATGTGACGAGCCTTCCATTTGCAGATGAGAAACTAAATTCAATTTCAAGGCACATGAAAGCATATAAAAAACTAATTCAAATGTTACTCCCCCATCGAAACAAAAACAGCAGGAGATCTGCAACCTGATTTAATGAAAAAGATAATGAATAGAAGTTATGATTAGTGGTCTGCAACTTGATTTAATAAAAAAAAAATTATTCATCCTAGACAAGAAAAGCAAGGAATAAACTGTCTTACACTTGAATTTAAGGCGGAAAAAACGCTGAAATCATTAAGTTATAAACAATGGTCAACGTATTTGCTGTTAACAAGCCATATATTATCATTTCACCATTAGGACAAGCTATAAACGAGCCATTCGAAGCAAACCTTGAAACTCAATTAGATAGCATTTCAAGTAGACAATAAGAATTGATGGATAAGATGGAGGGCACCATTCTAAGGACATACTGTCAATTTATAGTAACTACTGAGCCGAAAAGTTCAAAATTGGGAGGATTGATGGCCACAGGCTAAAATAGTTGTCTATGTTCTTCAAAGGTTGATTAGTATAGCATACAAGGTTGCAAACTTGGATCACAAGATAAAGATAGAATGTAAACCATGATGTGATTCGCGTCTAACCATTAAACAACTCTTCTAATCAGCATAAGTTGTTCCTTTCATCCATAGCAAATATACATCCATATGCTAGTTAGTCTGTTAATGTCCTGTGCTTTACAATACACTAATTAACTCTAACTTATATGGTTGTACAAATCTTGCATTGAAAAAACTACTGAAAGGATATATGTGCACAGGCGTATAAGTAAAAAAGAAAAACAAAAAGACAATAAATGCTAAAATGCAGAGGTAACCTTTGCCTTGTTTGGGAAGATTATATTTAATAACTAGGACTGCTAAAACCAACTAATTAAAATTACTGCAGGAATAAACATAGATGATAAATAAACATCTATAATAAGATCATTTGCAGGGGAACAAAGCAGTTGGAGACTTCAAAGTTCAATCACCAATATCAGAATACTTCAGCACAGTGATGTGCAAATGTTGATTCTCATCTAAAACAATCACTGCTATAAATGAAAACTCATGAATTTGATAATTGTACAAAGCTACAAGAGAACATATTATTCTCTCACAATTTTTATTAAATATTTAATACAATTTAGGAATATCATTAGAAAGACTCAAAATCCCATTCAAATTTCTCTTTAACAAAGGATGCCAAACCCAAAAATCACAATTCAAAATCAAAACCCTATCAAAATCTACTCATTCATCATACAATGATACAAAACATGAAATACTAAGAAAAGGTTAACCACAATAATTTAGAAAAGAGAACAAACCAAATTTAGAAAAGTAAGAAAAGATAGAGATTTTACCTTTTCGATTATGTTTTTTCATTAAAATACTCAAACTTAAAAGGTCTTGCTTAAGTTGAGTAAGTTGATTATCTAATTTCACTCTAACCAATGATATGCTAATGTGGCATTAGTCTTTAGTTTTTTTTTATGTGATATCCTGAAAAAAAAAGTAGGAAATGAGTGATATAAATGAGTATGCAAGTTTGGTGGAAAAAAAAGAGTATGCACGTAACTTTATTTCCATGTTTAGAATCCGAAATTATTAATGCACAGTTTTTATTTGAAAAAGTATATTCACATATTTTTAATATATACCAAAGAAAAAATCATGCAAAAACTCAATATACGTGAGATTTCAATGTAAAAAACCCGAGAAAAAAAATAAAAATGGACAAGATAATACTATATGAGATTTCAAAGTAAAAAAACTGAATGCATAAACAAACTGAAAATTAAGGTCAGGTCCACACAAGTATATAACAAAATTCTTATATAAATATTGAAAAATAATTAAATGTGCCGATCATAAATTTGTATTCCCACACAAGCTAGCATGATCAAAATGATGCATCATCGTTACACTATAGATCCTAATCAGACGATTGAAAGGAAAAGATCCCAATCAGCTGGAATCATCTTTAAATTAAATTTAATGCAATGTTTCACCAATCCTCGAACATCAAGATCTTGTTTTGAGATTTTCTAATAAAATATTTGATGCTCCAATTCAATGGTCCAGATTACACATCAAGCCTAGGTCTTGGCCTATATAAAGCCAAAAATGTTGAATTTCCAAGCATCACAATTCCCTCTCAAGCCTAGGTCTTGGCCTATATAAGTAGTTCTTTTTTAGTTTAAATAAAAAATCTAGGATTTTGGGCATGAATAAACCCAAGTTGGAGCTCTCAGCACTCCAGTGTTGAAGGAAGTGATGGTAAACCCTAGCTGCTAATTCATGGTTACCTTTGGTTTCACATAAGGAAGCATGTGAAGTCATGGGTCTGCATGAACTTGGAGATGGGGTTGCCTTGATCTTTTAGTATTGGAGTGAAGGGAGCTCCTAATTAGGCCTTCTTAACTAAATACTCACTTCATATATTACATACATGATTTTTGAAAATCGGCTTGCAGCCACAATTTTGTCTGAAACAAATATTTTTTACTTTCATATTGTGATGGAAAGTGCAGTTACATATAAAAAAAATTATCCCGTAGGAATTAAAAACGTTATCAGAAAGTTATATTTGTCTATAATTTCTTGGAACGTTAATGATCACAACAAAATAGAAACTTCAACCACAACTCATCAATATAAACCTCAGATTATATATATGTCATGCTTTCATGGTTGCAGGTGTTATGTTTCACATCCTCTTTTCATATGTCTCTCTTTTTTATGTTTTATCTTTTTAATTTCCATGACATCCTTTTGTAACTTTTGTTTAGCTTATTTTCTTGTTCTTATCTCTCTCCTTTTTCTGGGTGTATATCCACTTGGTATGAAATTAATAATTATTTTCCTACGTACATATGTTGTTAACCGCATGTCGCAGGTTTTCCCGAAGAGGCGAGAACAGTTGCTACACAGTTGTTTTTGAATTGAATCTGTGACTGATCTTGTGAGCAACATCAACATGTCTCAACCAAGCTAAATCAAAAGTGAAGTGAAGAAATGGAAAGCACGAGCCATCAACTGAAAAGAGAAAAAATGAAACAACAGAGGGACAAAAATCTGTGCAAAAGTTCTTTGAAGTTAATATGATATTCAAATTATTTGGCGAAAGAGATTGGATTAATCTTTCTTGTCTTTACAGTCAAACTTTTAAAGTCGAATATTCCTGCATCATACTTTTTTTTTATATTATTGTTTTGTCGATTGATAACATTAATTAATAAGAATTCTTCCTATATATATGTTATTTGACATATTCGTTTGCACTAAAAGTTATATTTTCATTTGGTAGTTTCAATTAGTGTTTAAAAAAAATTAGACTAATCATTGAATTGACAAAGACATTGTCTCCCAACTTTATTACTATTTATAATTAAATCATACCAAAATATAATAATAATAATAATAATGAAATATTTTTGTTAATATAATATATTAAAATATTAAATTAAAATAAATTTAAAAAATAAGTTAAGTATAATTTTAAATTGACATAAATTAAGGATACGTGTTCTGCTTCCTGCAAGATAAAAAAATCATAATAAAAAAACATAATTAATAACAATCTAATAAAATGATTGATGAGAATAAAGAGTAACTCTAAAAGAATTATTTTTTTATTTTTATTATTTTTTAAAAATCTAATAACATTAATGATTAATTAATTTTTGTAATTAGATTTTAAGAAAAATGATCGATGAGGATGTAAAGTAAAAAAAAAATTAACTGTTATTGTTCCAACCTAATATATAAAGCAAAACATCCTTAGTCATATTCAATTTAAAAATATTGAATAGACCAGTGGTAGGATAGGATTGTGCATGACATTTTCATAGGACATGATATCATATGTTATCCTTATTGCTCTTAATTACACTTATATAGTAAGATAAATTAACCTAATTGAATCATAAATAAATTCTTGCAAACATGCTTCAGCATTACTTATTTCATCCTATTTGAATAAAAATTATATATATGTGTCGTTGCACTTTAAATTACTTCCCAGTTTAATATAATTTGTTCTGAATTTAGGATTTAAAAAATCTCCCCCCAATTTAAATAGTCATAAAAAATACTAACTAAATGGAACTCACTAATTAATAATTAATAAATGCAAATGAAATTATTTTAAGGTAATAATTAATTTTAACATTTTATATTCCTTAAGAATAATTGTTTCAATCAAATTAAGCTAAGCATGCATGAAAACTATTGTTTCTTGTCCAGAAATGGAGAAGGACTAAATCCCTTTAATATTATCAAGTTGCTATCAAGTACCTCTGAAAAGTACAATGAACGGACAGGTTTGACCTGAAGTTAGATAGGTTACACAAATATATCCTCTATAAAATACCTTATAGGCGGAAGTCTCCGATGCAGACTACATTGTTTATACTATATTAGTAGTTGTTATTGTGTATTAGGTGCGTGTAATAACTTTAAGGCACACAACTGGTATCACTAATGTGGGCAATGATTAGGGTAATTTATAATTTCTTATTACACGTCACAACTTTGGATAATATAAATTTACGTGACACCATATATTATTTATATACGATATTAACTTTTTATTTGCTTTGTCGAATAATGGAAAAGAGGTTATTACAATATGGAAGAAAATGTAATATATTCTAACTGTGCGTATTCTAGTATTTTAACATGAATGTATTAACAAGTTATACTGTTGATATGTTTAAGACAATAATTTATAACTTATTATTATTGTCTTCATATATATCAAAAAAATAAGTGTGTTTATGTTAACAAACCTTATTAGCATGTAGACACTCCTATTTTTTTTAGTATATGCACGTTAATAAGCTTTTACCACCAGAATTCTTCTTAAGATTTGCTACAAATTTTAGCTACTAATAAATTAATAGTTATTTTAAAGCTAATTAACTATGTATCAGCTATTAAATATTATGTTCCTAGTTAAAATCAAATAGTATTTTAGTAACTTAACACACAGTGCCACCTTACCCAAAACCCTCAAAATCTCTCCCTCCCTCCCTCTCTCTTGCTTTACATCATCGCGAGGCTTTGCTGGAGTCTCGATCCCCTTCAAATCACCGTCATGAAATCTTGAGGTTCGCTCACTTGAAGTACTTTGAAGGAGAAGCTCTGGATGATCGATTCCAAAGTAAATTGCTTTTTCAATTTTTCTCATGGCTTCTCTAGGGTTTTGGATTCGCTTTGTTTGAACTGTGTCAGATAAGCATATTACTACACATATAACAACATTTTGTTGTTTAACACTTCATAAAAATGTAATTATACATAACATTTAATAAAATATGACAAAAATATATTAATAACATTTAAGCTAATTGTTGTCTTAGTGGCCTTGTGCTTGATTGGTATTAAAGCATGAGATATTAAATTCAAATGTTACTTTGAATACTATTCTTTTTTTAATTTTTAAATTTCATTTTCGAGTACCACATCAACGTGTCAGTATCATATCTTTTTAATATGCCAACAAGATTTATGTTTAATGTCGTTAAAATTTAAATAATAAATTAAGTGTTAGACTGAATCATTAATTTTAAAAGTGTGAGAACTTAATTTAAAGAATTGAAAGTAGAATTGGACTAAATCACTCATTCGATAAATCATAGAAAAAAAAATTATATATATTGATGCCACCACCATATGGAAGGAGGAGCCTGAACCGCATTTCTAATAAGGTGAAACTTGTCCCACCCTCCACTAGCAGGGAATCTTTAAGAAGTTGGAACAAGTAATTCCAAGCTAATAGAGTTTCGTATTAGTGAGTCGTGACTGTTATTATTGAAAAGAAAAAGAGAATTTGCTTTTGAAGCAATTAATGTTTTAATGAATGTGACAAGACTACTCGATCTATAGTTTCTATTGTTTTTTAAAAATCACCTAAATTAAAATGTATTAGAGGCAGCCATAAACGCACTAATTGTTAAAAAAAAATCCATGATACTTAGAGCATCACCATTTGAGATTTTTTTAATGTATTTTAAATGAGTTTCATCATTATATATTACTAAATTTTACTTTTTACAACTTAAATTTCTTGTTCTCTTGCCCTGTAACTTTAGAAGTATTTGATAAAGGAGTCCCAGGCCACAAATAGTTTCTTCTATTTTATCACATTATTTTTTTATTAATTAGTTGCTTTTTTGTTATTATTATAATATAATTTGGACCGAATTAAGATAGATGATAGTTGGTGCTTATTTAAGCACATGATGCTTGAGGAATGATTAATAGGAACTAGTTCCGACAACAAAATCTTATTAAGCACTAATAGTGAATATAAGCACCTTTGGTGGAGATGGCCGGTCTTAGTTTTGGTATACACTTATACTTTTGTATATGGATAAAGAATGAAATAGGGTTGAAAGAAATACAAATAAATTTTTAAATAGTTCTTATTTATTTATTTTATTAATTTTATAAATTTTTGTTTAAAATTTAAATTTTTTATTAAAATACAATTAATTGTGTAGTATTATAAAGGAAGCAGTAAATATTACGAAATTTATTAAATTAATAAAGGTAAAAAATATATATAATAAAATTTAAATTATAAGTTCCAATTTTATTTTCAATAGCATTTGAAAGAATATGATAAGTTCGTGAGATAAAATTTGTTTACCAAACATTCATATTTTAGTCAAACCAATTTATAAGTTTGTCAAATAAGTCATAATAAGCCAGTAGAAATAACTTATTAAACATATTCAATCTTTAAATATATTTTTTTTAAAGAAAATACTTATTTTACAAAAATATAAAGTTATTCATTAATTATTTAAAATGATTAAAATATTTGATATGATGAATTTAACATTTTAATATTATTAAAACACGAGACCCTTTAAACAATTGGAATATTGGCACCGATGTTAAATTATAACAAATATCAATGTACTTTATTTAGAGAGGCATAAAAAAAGTGGCTAGAGAAACTAATTATTTTCTGTTTTCTTTTCTGAATTTGGAGACTACATTCATTTTCTTCTCCCAAGTAAAAAATTTAAATCAGTTATATTAAAAAAATAAAATTAAATCATCTGTTAATTATTTATTAATTTGCGATTAATATTTTATAATAAAAAATTACCAGATAACCAATATTTGATGACTTAGTAGCCGACTTAAGACAAACTTTATACGTATCATTGAAAGTTCCTCACTGACTTCTGTTATTGACATGCTCATAAGCATAAATATTATGTGGGTGCATATTACAATGTATTACTATCAGTATTATATGCTGCTGGAGTGAAATTAAACTTAAATTTCTCAAACAATATTGTGGATTTAAATCCTGTAAATGAATAAAATGTAGTTAAGGGAAAAGATCCGCGACCAGAAGTCGATCTTTCTAGCTAGCAAACATTAATAAAAGACAAGATCCATAGATACTTAATTCTCACCATGAAAAGAAAAAAAATTATAGTAATATATACGACAGGTTCCTTCTTGCACCACGAGACGAGAACCAGAATAATACTACAGGATATCCATTATCCTGCTTCCCGGGAAAATTGTCTCAAGCTTGGGTTAACAAATAAAATGGTACAGATAGTGACGTTGCAATTTGGTGTATATATGATATAAGGTCAATCGGAATCCAAATTGATGGAAAATGACATAAATTATGAAATATTTCAACACCCTTGATAAATTTACGTTTTTTTTAATTGATTAATTTACATTACACTTATTAGTGATTTCACCAAGAATTTTCCCTTTTTTAAACTACTAAGAGCACCAATTTGTTGGTACATAATTGATTTCAATTGTAGCTTAAATTCGTCTCCCGTGAATTTGCTGTTTTTTTAAGAGCACCGAGAATTTCATCAACTGAGAATCGATCATTGGATTGTAATTTTTATTTTTCATGTCTTTTAATTGCATTTAAAATTTTGATACCCTTTCTGATGCTATTAAAATTATCTAATTGTCCCTCAATGTTTTGGGGAAATCTTTTTTTAGATCTGTGTATATTATTTTATGATTAAAGGATAATGATAGTAATTTAATTGTTTGTTTTTGTCTGTGTATATTACTTTATGGACAAAGGAATTTTTTTGTGTTTGTTTAAAGTTAAAAAAATAATAAAATAACAATATTTTATTTACGATATTTTTGTTTAAACGGTTTTTGCATGATCAAGTAGATCAATTCACCTAGAATTATTTCAGTTTAATAAGAAATTTAGGATTCTAAAAAAAATTATTTTAAAAAGTGTTTTTTTTTCAATTTTTTTAAGTTTTAAAAAATATATATATTGACCCTATAATACTTTAACTAATAAAGGATAATTATACAGCCAAAAAGATAGTTCAAAGAGAGAGAAAGAGCAATTAGTTTTCATTTTACAAATGTCAAAAATGTAAATCTATGACATATAATTACAATCATACATAAATAATTAATTATATGTGTTTAAAAATTATATAAGTTTATGTTATCAATTTAAGTCTTAAATATGTTTTTAATCTTTTAAATTTGAGTAATTATTATTTTTTCCTTAAAAAACAAAATTATCTTTTATTAATCTCTCAAATTTTTGAAAAGCTAATATTAGTCCCTCTTTATTCATTGTGTCTACAATTTTATAATTTATGATTCTTTTTAACTATTAAAATAAATATTTTTAATTTAATTTATTTAAATAATTTTTTGCCATTATAAATTGCTAAAATATTTTACTCATGGATTGATGACCTTTTTTAAACATATTTTGGTGCTTTTAAAGAAGAAAAATAAAAACATGAATATTGAATTGTGATGATTTTTCACATATTTTAATGAATTTAAATTGTTATAAATTATTTTAAAATAAATTAAATTAAAAAAATTCTACCAATAAAAAACCGTCACAAATTATAATATCATTAATGAAATAAATAAATAAAATAAAAATAATTTTTTAAAAATTTGAGAGATTAATAGAAGTAAATTTTTATTTAAAGGACTACAAAAATAATTACTCAAACTTAAAGGACTAAAAATATATTTAAAATCAATTTTAATTATTCAAATATAATTTAACAATATATTTTTTTATTCTTATTTATCTCAATAATCAAAAGTTCAGCTCCCTCTACATCTTTATTTTTTTATTTGCTTTAACCTCTATATCTCTCTACACGCGCGTGTGTATATATATATATATATATATATATATATATATATATATATATATATATATATATATATATATATATGACCTAATAGATGTATTATTTCCTATCTTATCTTGTAAAAGTTGACTCTAATGAGATGACACTAATTCCGTTGATAATTTGTTAATAAATCTATAAAATTATATAGACTTTATATAATATAGAGATCAACCAATCAAACGGCAAAGGGCCACGCAATCAATGACATCCTGAATAATATGGTATCCCCACTAAGTTGTACATGATTATACACAATATTAACCCATATTTGAAAAGTTAAAATAACATTTAAAGAGATTCTTAATCAACTAAGATTCTGCGATTAATACACACATACATACGTGTGTATATATATATATATATATATATATATATCACCAATCTTGGGATATGGAGATCCTACATAGAGATTTTCTAACATATACAGTTCATTAATCGTAATTAGGGTGTGAAAAAAATATTTTCATTAAATCGAATTGTAATGGAACCTAATTAAATCGAATTAATTTTTTCTTAAATTAGTTTAAAAAAAAGATATACTATTTTATAAAATAAATTTAATCAACCAAATTGATTTTTACTTGAATAATTTTTTATATGAAAAAAAAAATTCAAAATTATTTCAACTATGAGAACTAATTTAAAACTAGTTTAATTTTGAATCAATTTTTTAAAATTAGTTCAATTTTAAATCATTTTTTAAATAGTTTGATCTTTGAATATAAAACTAAATCATTTAAAATAGTTTAAAATTAATTCGGTTAAGTTTTTTATTAAATTAGTTTTTACACGCCCCTAATTGTAATGACCTGATTTTGTCAAACCTACTTCCTAATCTGTATAAATTGGGGGTTTCTAAGGCACGAATATTGCAATTAACCCTTCTCTCTTCCTTATCAAAGCAGTGTGATAGGGCATTGGGTATCAAACCCAACTTGGAGTTCCCTGCACTCCAAGTCTGAAAGGATATGATGGTAAACCTCTACTGCTAGTTCATGGATACCTCTGACTTCTTAACAACATGCGTTCGAAGTCAAGGGTTTGCATGCCCTGGGAGATGAGTTTACCTTGATCTTTTGGTATTGGAGTGAAGGGAGCTCCAGAGGGTATTCTCAAGCCCTGGCCTTATTTTGTTATAGCCATGCTCACACAACCCTTTCTCTATCTCTCTTTCAGTTTATATACCTTAGTTATATATTTTGTGGATTTTTTTGTGATATATATATATATATATATATATATATATATATATATATATATATATAACTAATATCTTGTCTTCACATTTGTGTCTGAAAAAGTTGTTGCTGTCGATGGGTGCTGATTTTTATTTATCAATTACAAATATGGAGGAACTCATCTAATGCATGATGCTATTTTAATCCTGATATAACCCAGAGAAGAATCTTATCCTTTTTCTCCTTGTTCTCTCTCTTTCTTTTTTTTGTTGAACCTAATTGAAATAATAGGATTTGTGAGTGTTGCCATTTTTTTTCTTTCTCTCGATTAGTTGTTAACTATCTTATCACTTATCAGTATTCATTATCAATATGAACGATTCCCTACTATGGTGGCAAATGTGTTTTTGGTATTTTAAGGAAGTAGCCAAGGTGACAAAAATAAAAAAGAAATGAAAAAAATTATTGCAAAGAAAACATGAAATTATTAATATTTTATTTAAACAATAAGTATTTAATAAGTTATGTGTCAGTAAAATGACATAGGATTGGTTCAACTTAAGTTTGAGTCTGATAACCTACTTGAGCAGGATTTTGTCCTATAAAATATATTTACATGTACGTGGTCTTTATAATAATAAACAAAAGCATGTTTAAACGTGTACCCTTTTTATGCCATCTTTATATTTTGTTATTATATAATTAGGTTGCTCTAGCCTTCCTTATCCAACAGGTCAAGTGTCAGCTATGATTACTATCTCTAGCAAGAAAAGCATGTGCTCAGTCGCTTTGCCTAAAGGTGAAGCAACGACGAGAAGAGCTGTGCCGAAGTTGGAGTTTCAGCAAAATTAGACCATCGATATAGTATATGTTGTTCATCTAGTTTTAATATTTGAAAGAATTCTTGAAGATCTGCATGCACTCTGCATTAGATGCTGTGAAAAGGTGTGGTGGGAAGTGTTAGCCCCACATAAAGCAGTATTAGCAGATATTGTTTTTCAACTTTCAATCAGTATTATACTTTGAGTATTTGAGCTTTTGGTAGGAATTGAGAATTATGTTAATTCCTTTCAAGTGTACTATTTCGTATGAGTAGTATTTTAAAACATTAAGATGGAATATTGAGTTTACAAGGATTTTGACTATAATATTTATAATATGGTGATACATAAATATAAATTTGATATAAATTAAACTATAGAACCCGTGTATGTAAAGGTAGAAAAATAAACATTCGAAGCAGTAAAGTGATAGTTAATACAATGTTACCGATAATGTTGGAGCTCAAACTATCAGAATTACTCTTGATGTAACTTTAATAATTTTTATTTATTCAATATTATTATTTACATCCACTTACATATTCTATTCATTGATTTCTCACATGAAAGAGTTTAACTTATCTAATTTCACTCATAATCTCTTAAGAGATAAATTATACAAATTAGACAAATTGCATTATAAACAAAGATGCATAAATTAGATTAAATAATAACATTTTATCCTTAGAGATTTATTACTTGGATGTTCTTTTCCAATTCTTAAAAGATAAATGATTTTCAATGTTTAACCCTTATAACATTACATGAGCATGGATGATCAAGTCATAAACGCGGTTATAAGCACAAAAAATAGACAATAATATTGAAATAACATTAAACAAATAATTAAAGTCATTATATTAAGAATGTTTGATTGTTGAGCTCCCAAGAATGAGGATTTAGTTTTTCATTGTCATGGAAGACTTGCAAATACAAAAAGGAGCAAAAGAAGTCAAAGAAAATGGAGGAAGATGGAGAAGAATGAAAATGAAATGCTCCAAATGAGTAGCTTCCTCTTCATTGATAGTGCCTTAGCTCTTTGCTTCTCAATAGAATGAATGATAATTTGTTCCCTCTTTTTTCTTCTCTTAAAACGTGGCACGATCATATTTTTCGACATTGATTATGCACTGAGCAAGATATTAAGTGATTATGCGTTGAGTGTGCATGCATGTGACAATTGGTTTCCTATGTAACTTCTGACGTTAAACGAGATTGTCGCGTTGGACGATCCTCACGTGCTAAGGGTGACTCTCGAGTTCTTCATTTTCTTTCATGCCTTCTTTTGTATCTCTACAAAAAAATATACCAAAAAAATAATATAAATTTACTAATTTTAACATTTACTAGATAAAAATTTAAAAGATATTAAATTCCTAATATTTAAACACAAAAGAAATAAAAAAATCAAGTAATTATTATATAATTTAAATATAAAATTACGTATACTTTATTATCAAGTTATTTCACATTCGATATATTTGAGAACGACTAATGTCATTCCATCTGTGTAAGGCTCATTCTTGTAGCTTTTTTTTTTGTGTAATGAGATAAGTCCCAATAAAGTTTTTGAAATAGTTGATTTAAAAAAAGGAATTTTGAACATGTATCATGTACATGAAGGGCTGTGCCGAAGTTGGACATGTATTGTGTATATGAATGTGACAATAGTCTAATCGAAAGGTAACCTCCTAATAAACTATGTTCATTGCACAATTGAACCAATATTTTTTCACAGATTCCATAAATTTTAGGAAGATTTTATGGCTCCCCTTTTGAAGATAATACTTTTAAAATATCGTGGCAGCATAAACCTCTTCGGCTGTCAGTCCTGTCTGTACAACAACCAATCAAAACCTCCAAAAAGGGATGCGAGATGGCATAATGAATAAGCAACCACTTATCTTTCCAAGAACCTCCCACCCCCCAAGTAGAAGTAGATGAACACGTACAGTGCACCTAGTTTTTCTTCAGTAGCTACTTGTGCTAAATAACAATACATTCACTTTAACTGTATATATATATCACCCATAACATATAGTTTCTACTTATAGCAGCTTTAAACCACTCCCATGACTGAAATTATGTGATTACTCAATATCAACAGAGCAATTTTGAAAAATAACTTTGTTTCTCAGCAACCATAACGATCAAATCATATCAAACATGATTTCTAATGTTCATTAAAGGTACAAAATCTTTTACAATGACAGTGTATATTAATTAAACTCCAATACAAATCAAATAATACATTCTTATGATTAAAAAAAACATATTGACTTCTGGATTAGGTTTTATTTGATGATAGAATAGAAAAACAAATGTAAGTTTCTTAGACTTTGGTTTGGTTTGATTTTGAATAAAAAATGTTTTTTTATTTTTTTTAATGGTTTGTTTGGTTTTAAGTTCTTTCAAATTGATTTAATTGTTTAAAACATTTTGGTAAAAAATTTTATGACCACTAAATACTAAATATTACCCTTTTATTTTTACAATGAGATCTTAATTTCCTTTTCTTTTAGTTTAATTAAGACTATTTGTGGGTAAGAGCTGGCATATTAATTAATAATCACCCATATATCTATATCAATTCAAATCTAATAATATACATAAAAGTTGCGAGGTATTAATCTGAAGATAGAAGTAAAGATATAGTCGAGTCTCACACAAAACATCTTAGATTCCTTACCATTTTTGGCAAAAACGTGGCTACAATTATTATCAACTTGAAAAAGTAAAATAGATACAATTGATCAAATTATAGAAATTTCACATATAAAAATCACTAGAAAATTTTAACGCAATTTATTTTGAATAATTTATCTATGATATTGGGCACACAAATGAAGACATCGAGGAGCACACAAAATCATTTGTTGATCCGACAGTTGATCCAATATATATATATATATATATATTACTCAAATGAAATTGAAAAGTATGAAATGAGTATTAAGGTGTGATAAGTTTTATAATTTATGCATTATCCAACCAATATAGTCTTGTTACTTTACCAAATAGAATCAATCTACTTTAGACGATCTACTCTGAAAAAAACCTCTAAAGCTCATCTCAATTTTTTTGTGTGGCTTTAATTTTATTATTTTGATAATTGTTTATAAATAACATTTCTCTCTCGTTACATACTCAGCTGCTTTGTTTGAATGTTAGTAACGACAAGGAGTTTTGCAACTCTGGTGAAGCTGCGGCCAAAGTGGGAGTGTCAGCAATTGTATATGCTGCTTATCTAGTTTGGAAGAGTTCTTGATTAATAATTATATGCACTCTTGATTCATTAATCTAAGTTCTTATGTCTGTCATACATCTTGAAAGAAATTAAAGAGAAAGAAAATGATATATATATATATATATATATATATATATATATATATATATATATATATATGCTTATGACTCTTTTTATTCCATTCATATGTTACGTACCAAGGATTGTTTTGCAAAAGATCTTCATGTAATTGTATGGGAATCTAGGCTTCAATGGAACTACCACAGCAAAAGCCAATAACGAAAAATTCTCTAATATGAGGGAAGAATGCTAAGCTAAGTAAAAACTCACCATCAGTATGGACCACTAGAAGGTATTATTAGAATCTTTGAAAGGTGTGTGTGGTAGTGTTAGACTCACACACACCAAAAAAAAAAAGACCTCAATCAATGCACTTTTAGCCGATAATATTTCTAAAAATAAAAAAGCAGTTTTACTTTGAGGATTTGAGATTTGGTATTTGAGTAATTGGATATATTTGAGAACCGGTTATTATAATTCCATTTTTGTGTAATTAAGGTTCATTCCTGTAGTATTTTTTTTTCCTGTTGGAATCAATTGTTTCAATGCATGACATGTAGTTGAGTTTTCTTATTCGTAATGAGATGAGACCAAATAAAGATTATTTTTCAGAGGCATTTTGTACACAATGCAATATATTCAATGTACTTGTTTATACACTTTTGCACATACTGCGCACATGAATGTGACAATAGTCCAACTCCAAATAGAACAGTAACCTTTTGCATAATAAACCGATATTTTGTCCACAATGACCATAAATTTTAGGTGGCCACATGGAAGCCCAAGTGCCAACATAGAGCCTATACATATTTTTACATAAGAAAAAAAAATAATTATTCTAAAGACCACCATTAATCTTCAAAGTTAAAATACATTGGCTGCGTGTGTGTGATTCCACCAAGACTGAGCATATATTAAACAATCAAATCCGATCCACCTCAATGAAGACTGCACCCCGTATGCTCAATATATAAAGTAAATGGGTATGACATACATAATCCAAAAATTACCTAACTGCAGCGGAGAAGAATTACTGAGAAACCGGTGCTTTGTCAAAAAGTAGAGCATATCCTCGTACATTCAGGGGGAATGCATTACCAATTGGAATAACAAATTCCTGGTGCGCTACTATCCCCTTGTGATTTATGACGTACAGTTAATGGTAGAATGGGTCTACAAAAGCCCAAAAGAAGAAAAATTAAGTGGCTTAAAGATTTTATAAGGTGGTCATACAAAAATTTTAAAGAAAATCCATTAGGTCGAGTGTTGCTGCGTTGGTAATTGTTTGTTGTGTGTTTGGATTGCTGTGTTAATTAGAGGCACCAAACGTTTGTTCACATATTCCAAAGTAAAAATGGAGTAATAACAATATTTGTGGATTAATTGAAAAACAGGAGTTACGTTCAACGTACGTAACGTTCTTCTAAACATACACTTTGTTGTTAATGACCATGCATAGAATAGAAGTGCCACAATAGCAACCGTATCAGTGTCAGTATCAGCACTACTAAAACAACAATACCCAACAAGCAATTTTTGGCCCTGGTACCAGGGTGGGGCGCGGCTACATCCGATGCAGACAAAGGCCGGAGAGTGTTGTCGCCACTGGGAACCCACGGTGGAACCTGTTTGCTTGACATTGCTGAGAGTGAAGCTACAAACTCATCAAACCTAAAATTAAAAAAGAAAAGAAATTCTATGATAGTTTAGTATTTGGTATTGATGAATTGAAAGAATTGAATCCTAAAAAATTCTAAAAGGAAAGACAGATAAAGCAATTGACGAGAGTACAAAAAAAAAAATCTTCAAGTTTTCAAGCAAGCATGCATTTTCTGAAAGCATAAGCAAATCAGAAAAAAAAAATTAGTTAATTTAATAAAAAGCAAAACACAAGCACCATTAAAAGAGAAAGATCAGTGGTTGGTTAATTAACCTCATTGCGGACTGAATCTACTTTTCCTGAATTCCCTTTCCAAGCATAGCACCAATGCCAATTATTAATAGAGGCCATGAGAGATCCAATCGATGAAGCAAGGATAATAATAATTAAAGACAAAGTAAAAAAAAAATGTTGCTAACCAATGTCTTTATGGTAGTGATTAAAGAATTAAAAGAAAAAATTATTTATTGTTTAAATTATTAAAGAATGTAAAAAAAATTATAAAAAACAATTTTCTGTTTTCCAATAAAAATATTTTTAATTATTTTAAGTTTCTTAACTATTATATATTATATATTAGGGTACTGGTTAAGTTTGACAAAAAGAAAATGGTGGAGAGCTAGTGAATGAAGACTGAAGAAAAGAAACTTTCTAATAAATAGGAAAATGCTAGTAGGAAAGACTACGTATTCATTAATTAGTATTATTACGTACTCACTGCACTTCTCTATGAAAAGAAAGAAGCTAACAAGTCCTCACACGCATACTCACCCGAACCATGCCACTCAGATTCTTTTTTCACTCAATCTAACGTGCATGCATGGACACGCACTCAAACACCCATTTTGTCACTCATAATATAAACAAAAAAATATTAACAAGTGCCAAATAAAAATAAATTACATTTTTAACATTCTTTGGATAAAATTATTTCTGTAATGTGTTAATTTTGTTGTGTTTGAAGGTGGTTCATCAACACTTTTTATTTATTTTTATTTATCAATCTTTTTTTATTAGATCATATCACGTATTATATTTATATTTTTATTTATTCTTATTCGATCTCTAGGTCTCAACTAGCATTTGAGATTTTCCAATTTATAATTTGTATGATGGCAGTGATTAAGGCAGAGAAAATCACTTTACTTAGCAGTAGTAAAGAGTTGGGGACAACGTCGGAAATGGGTGAAGCAAAGGAAAGTGCTGAACTGCTGGGGGCTACAAAATAGTCGAATGAGTTTTGGATTTTATTGGAGGTGGGTGAGGCCCTCTGGTGGACGTAATATATTGGTATTTTGTTTGTTTTCAGGGGGGAAAAAATCTCTTGTCAAGAAGTTACAACCTTTTTTTCTCTTACGTTACTGATTAACCTTAAGTTTTGAAACCTCAACTTAATTAGTAGTAGATTCTTTAAACAGAAACACATTTATTACATAACTTGGAGGCTAAATTTAATTAATCCAAAGGCAGTTATATATATATATATATTCTTACTACATTAATTAAATTTGAAATAAAATTATGAAATTATCAAAATATTAAATAGACGTTCATTAAATTAAAGAAAAAATCATTAAAGACACTTTCATTGCATTAATAACCTAAACATTGAAAATTTTGGCATGAAGAATCTCGAAATCAGATCATGCATGTTTTGAATACTACCCCTTGGGTATTAAATAGAACTGGTACTATTTTTTAGATTCAATTTTCTAATATATTTGGTTCATCAATTTTAATGGTTCGTATATCGTCTCAAAGCCTATATAAATGGGGGTTTCTGATCAGGCCTGGATACAGTAAATCAACACTTCTATCTACCTAATAGATTAAAGCAGAGTTAATTTGGGATATTGGGTATGAAACCCAAGTTGGAGTTTCCTTCACTCCAAGTCTGAAAGGATATGATGGTAATTAAACCTCTGTTGCCAGTTCATGAATACCTCTTGCTTCGCAACAACATGCGTTCTAAGTCAAAGGTACTAGGAAAAGGGATTATCTTTATTTTGGGTATTGAACTGAAGGGGTCTTCGGGGGTCTCTCTCTATATTTCAGTTTATGTACCTTGTATATACAACTACATTTGTGCAAAGTTAGTTTATATATATAATAAACAATATCCTGTCTTCACATTTGTGTCTATAAAGTCCTTGTTGCCATTGGTTGTTGTTGATTTTTCTTCTGCCAAATAATTAATTATATATTTACACCATGCAATGCATTAAAACAATTGTTTCAAACAAAAAAAATTAAAAGAATAAAATTACACTAACCATTGTCAAATATATCAATATATCCAATGTCAAATTCAAAATCTCAATTCCTACCAAAAAGCTAAAATCGTCAAAGTACAGCTGCTTCAAAGTTAATTGAGAAATAGTCGTATCGGCAAAAAGTGCATTGAAAGAGTTTGGTTTAGCGTGGGTCTAGGATTCCCACCACACCTTTCAGAGCTCATCTCCAACCCAACAACTCACTTGAGGCCTTAAAATGTGATTCATATATATATATATATATTCACTTTTACTCTTCCCAATACAAACATCCTTGAACACTCGATTTTCATAATAGAATAATTCTCTTTGAACCCTTCAAATGCAGTCCACAAAAATTATTTTATTATTAACTTATTTTTTATGTGCTTAAAGTGTTTATTTTTTATTTTTTAATATCTTGAAAGCAAATAACATCGGTGTTATATTAAACAATCCGTGTTTAAAGAGAAAAGTAACTAATGCGTGTGTAATGAACAATGTTTATTAAATAAAGTTACTTACAAAACTCGTATGTTTATGGAGCAATAGGTTAAAGTTGCTCTAATATGTTCTGGAGATGGCGAGTTACTTTGTCAAGCATTCTTTCCTCATATTAGACCTTTTTTCATTATTTTGGTTTTTGCTTGGTGATTGAAACCTTCCCATACAATTACACAAAGATCTTTTGCAAAACCATCAATGCTAACGCATGAATGCAATAAAAAAGGGTCATATACGTATATAATTAATGTGACATAATCTTTTTCTTTCTCGATCTTGTCGATCTCTTTCAAGATTCACAATTAATAGACATGAAAAATTCATTTTCCGTGCAATAATAACATCATTTGCAAGGGAATTGTACATCAAGCATAACTATAGATCGAGTGCAGATCATCAAGAACTCTTCCAAACTAGATAAACAACATATATGGTACTTTAATATTGCTGAAACTACAACTTCAGTAGCAGCTTCAACGGGAGCAAAGCTCCTCTTGTCGTTGCTCCATGGTTAGGCAAAGCAGCTGAGTATCCTTTTCTCTAAAAGACAGTAATAATCAGTATAGGGCTCCTCAACAGATAGGATTCTTATATACCTAAATTGATTAATGTATCTATCTAATAACCCTTGAATTGCCTCCTTTAATCAAAACTGAAACTTGACCTGTTGCAAAACGAAGGCTGAGAAGAACCTAATATTATATAATAACAAATTAAATTATATAAGGATGACATAAGGGTTTTTAACATAACTTATTCAATACTTTTAATTAAATAAATATTAAATAGGGGCTTGAGGATACCCACCGGAGCTCCCATCACTTAAATACAAAAAGATCAAGGTAATAACTTCATCTCCCAATTCATGCAAACCCTTGACTTCGAACGTATGTTGTTACGGAACCAGAGGTATCCACGAATTAGCAGCAGAGGTTTCCCATCATATCCGCTCATAATTGAAGTGAGAGAGCTCCAGCTTGTGTTTGATACCCAATACCCTAAACAATGCTTTGATGTATAAGGAATAGAAAAGTATTGATTGCAATATTCAGCCATCTGGAACAACTATTATATAGGCTGGGAAATGGATTCGACGAAATCTGGATTATTAAGATTGATGAACCAAATATGTTAGAAAATCTCAAAGAAGTTCTCGATACCTAAGGATTGATTAATTAAACATACATGTTATATTAATTTGCTTTTTAAGAATCTTTTAATGTTATATTAACTTTGTCATTAATATTGTGTATTCATTTACAGCTAAGTGGGGGCACCACATTCAAGGATGGTGGCCCTTTGCCGTTTGATTGGTTAATCTATGCATAATATATAAAATTACAAAAAACTATTTATTTATTTATTAATAAATTTGTTTGTCTACAATCACTGAAAAACATATAAAAATACTCTTACTTCATCAAAGAAATGTGAAATCAAAGTAAAGTGCGTTTCGATAGATAGAAAAAAGTAATTTATTAAATAATTTAAATTTCTGTAATCTAAAATTTATTGTTTAAATTTATTTTACGAAAAAATTAAATTTCTATAATTTTAAACAACTAAAAATATGAAATTTCAATTTCTTCTAAAAGGTGAAAAATTGAAATTCTTTTCCTAATAGAAGAATCTTCCACAACATTTATGTATTTCTTATAACCTTCATCCTCTCTTTCACCCGAAAGTTTCCGAAATCTTATTCTTGAACTTGTGATTATTCCCTCACTCAAGAAAAATACTCTCTGAGCTCATTGAACATCAATTGGGTGTGGGCATAGAAAGACACGTAGAACTGCACCCGTTACTGAGAGGAGCAATCGTCACTACCCATCACGCGGTGCGCGGAGGAGTCATGCTTTGCGTCATTGAGTGAATGTTGTGGATGGGTGTAATGGTGTATTCTTCTCTTTCAAAGCACATCAATCATATATTGTCTTCTCTTTGTATTCATTTTCTTTCATCCTCACAAATCACAATGTTAATTTTTTTTATCCAAACACAAAATTTTGAAAATAAAAGAATTTTAATTAAAGTATTTAAAATTTTAAGAATTTAAAATTTTTCACAATTAAAATCATTCATCCAAACACACTCTTAAGAAATTCTCATAATTATTAAATACTCTTTCATAAAATTAAAAATTTATTAAATATACATCTCTTTATTATTATTATTATTATTCTCTTAAAGTAAATTAGTTTATTACTATTTAAATTATTTTTAAACATATGTTAGCAAGTATCCTTAGGACATTGGTTAAAAAGTTAAAAAAAAAAGATATGTATTAAAATAAATAAAATTGTGTTGTTCATAACTTTTTTATATTATTATTATTATTTTTATAATAAATAATTTTTTTAGTTTTTTAACCAATGTACTAAAGACACTAGTTAACAAGATCCTTATTTTTAAGTGGAATTTAAAACTAATAATCTAAATATTAAATGTCTCATTGAATATTAAATACTTTGACATTTCATTTAACAAAAAGATGTATTAAAACTAGAATTCCAACCCACAATGCTGGGTTATTTTTGTTTTTATATTTAAAAATTGAGGAAAAAGTAACATTTTATTAAAATGAATATAAATTCTAAAAAATATTTTAATTTATAACAAAATTACATATCTTGAAAATATTCGCATAGAAAAAAATTTGAAAAGCACAGAGCTTCCACATGTAAATTAGTTTGCTAACTCTTAAGATATTAATTTGCCTTCAGCGAAACCCTTACCCCAAGTGCATGGAGGACAGAGAATTATCATCTTAATTAGTTAAAATGACACACTAATATTTTGGTGTCACTTCACATGTTAAAAAAAATCAGTATTATAGGATGAATTGAGATTCAAAGAGGAGATTGCGTGAATAAATTTTGTGTAAGTTGTAAAAAAGCTTTTACTACTAACTTAATTAAAACTACTTTTTCATATTTTTCCTATATAAATTATTTACTTTTTTTTAAGAACGCTTTATGAAAAATATTTGGTTAGCTTCTCTATTCTCTAAAATAAAATTAAACAACTTGTAATTAAATGTGATATCTTAAAATTCAGTAATAATATTAATTATTTTTCTTTCGTTTATGGCAAATTTTCTTAATTAGATCAGAAGTAAAACCCAATAATTATATGTGAGCTAGGAATGAAATTTTTGTCGTCTTTAATTTGAAGCAGTATATATAATTAAAACTTGAAAATAATAATACGATTTAAGCAAAAGTAGAATTAGAAAAAGTTTAATTTGTTTTCAAAATTTTATCCTCTTCTAAAGATTATTTTACACAAAATTGGGTACACAACTACAGGAATAAATAAAGAATTATTTAAATGAATGATAAACTGTTTAAATTAATTACACAATATTTACCTTTTATGTGTACTATTGAGAAATAAAGTCTGATAGAAGATGGCTTTAAATTTTAGCTGTGTACATTTCAAATAAATATCAATACACTATATTAACATTGGTATATTTTAATGTTCATCTTTATATGGTATGTTAACTTATGTATTTTTTATATATAAATAGTAAAAGTTATATAATCTTAAAAAAATTATAAAAATTCAACAAAAATTGGAATATAAATTGATTTCTCATATAAAATGAAATAATTGTAATAAAAATTAAAATTTTATATTAAAAGAATTAATTTGGTGCAAAATTTCCATAAAAATACACATCTATTATAATTTAAATATTAAGATCCGTTTATGCAATTTGATTTAACTTTGATGAATATAAAAATATTTTTGGATTATATAATTATTGTTCTTTAAGATAAATTTGATGATTGGTTCAAAGAGTAGAAAATTTGAAATTATTAATATTGTAAATATTAAAAAGTTTCAAACCAACAAACCGAGTTTATGCAAGAGTAAGAAGAAAATAGATATTGCACTTGGCAATGGAGGTTGGGTGGCCGTTTACCCCGGGCGCTTTCTCAATCAACATTCTTCTCCTGTGAGGGAAGTTTCCAAAGCCTAAATCTTTTGAAATCTTGTAGGGAGTGTTTGGTTTGGTTATTTTTTGTTTTTATTTTTACTGAAAACAAAAAATGGTGATGAAAATGTGTTTGGTTGGATATTTGAAAATATTTTCAGTGAAAATGAAAACAGGAAACAATCAGAAAATGAAAACAATAAAATCTCGTTTTCAATACTTTCAGTTGAAAACATAAATCTCATTTCGGGTAAAATGAAATTGTGGTGACAATAAATGTAATTTTAAGCAAATTTAAAAATATAAAAAGACAAGAAGTCAATATATCATACATTTTTAGTATTTTTATTTCATGAAAATAGAAAACAAGAAGTCAAACTAAATATGTTTTTAGAATTTTAATCTTTTAAAAATGAAAACAAGAAATAAAAACAGAAAATGAAAATGCAAATCAAACGCACACTTAGCTTTCCCATTTGCTAGTTCCCAAAGCCATGTATCAAAGGGGATGCAATCTCCATCTGGATCTCTTAAGATGAACAGTATCTGCTGAAAGTGTATTGAATGAGTCTGCTTTTATGTTGGTTTAACACTCCCACCACACCTTTCAAAGCTTCCCTCATCTTAAACATTTTTTCATTATTGGTTTTTGGTTGGGTGGTTCAATGAAACCTTCCCATACAATTACACAAAGTTCTTTTGCAATTAAACCATCATTCCTAACATAGGAATGGATTAATATTCAAAGGGGTCATATACTTATATAACGATTGACATATATAATCTTTTTCATTCCTTTTTGTCGCTTTCAAGGTTCATAACAGACATGAAAAACTCATTTTTCATGCAATAATAATAGCACTTGGAAGCGAATTAAATGTACATCAATCATAACTATAGATCGAGTGCAGTGAACTCTTCTGATCCAAACTAGATAAACAGCATATATGATAGTTTCCATCATCAGTAGCAGCCTTCAATGGAGTTGCAAAGCTCCTCTTCTTGTTGCTCCACGGTTAGACAAGTTGAGTATGTTTTTCTCTATAGAAACAGTAATCAGAATCATCACTTGACCTGTTGGATAAGGAAGGTTGAGAACAACCTAATTAAATTATACAAGGGTTCGTATATATATAAAGAGGATTTAACATATTGAATACTTTTAATTAAGTAAATATTAAATATTAGCTTTCATGTTTTTTATACAATATTTTGCCAAAATTATTTTGTATTCTTGTCGCTTTAATTGCTTCCGCAAAACACTTGTTGGATATACTACAATTGCTAAATAAGAGTCGCTGCTCTTATGAGGAAAAAAAATTGCATTGCTATACAAAAAAGAGTACCGCAAACAATGAACATAATACTATAATATACACCTATTCAAAGGAATTATTTTGTAATAAACAAATATATAGGTTATGTCTATCATAATAACTTCTTTCAAAGGTTCAACCAAAAAAGAAAAGGAAACTTGTTTCAATGACAATAACAAAAAGAAAAAGGGTAAGGTTTTTCTGAGTTATATGGGGATTAATTTAGCATCAACATATTACACAGGATGGAGATGGGTTCCTCCAGATTGCTAACTGACAGAAGAAAAATCAACAGTCAACAACGACATTTTTAAGACACAAATGTGAAGACTAGATATTTGGTTCTATATAAAAATACATTGAGAAATTAGACACACACACACATATATATATATATAGGATATATAAATTGAAATAGAGAGAGTGGGTTGTTTGAGCATGTACTTAAGGGCTTGAAAAGACCCCCTCTGGAGCTCCCTTCACTGCAATACAAAAAGATCAAGGTAAACTCATCTCCCAATTCATGCAAACCTTTGACTTCGAACGTATGTTGTTACGAAACCAGAGGTATCCATGAACTAGCAGCAGAGGTTTGCCATCATATCCTTTCAGAATTGTGTGATGAGAACTCCAAATTGGGATTATACCCAATACCTTAAACAATGCTTTGATGTATAAGGAAGAGAGAAGAGTTGATTGCAATATCAGGCATGTGAAACCATGTTTATATAGACTTGGAAATGGGTTCGACGCAATCTGGATCATTAAGATGAATGAACCAAATTAATTAATATGTTAGAAAATCTCAAAGAAGGTTTTGGATACCCAAGGATTGATTCAACATAGTGCAAATTATATTAATTGCAAATTTGTAGCTAATTAATTAAGGATCATTTAAGAATCATTTAATTCTGTCAAAAAAAATTTAAGAATCATTTAATTCTGTCAAAAAAAAATTAAGAATCATTTAATTCTGTCAAAAAAATTTAAGAATCATTTAACGTTATAGTATTAACTTTTATAATATTAACTTTTTTAATAGAGAAATGTTAACTAGAGTTGTAGGACATTAATTAAGGAATTAAGAGAAATTTATTTTATTGAAATACACAAAATTATAATGTTTTTATTTTTTTATGTTTTTCTATAATCTTCGGAATAAATATTTTATCGTTTTAGTGCTTTAGCTTATATCTTAACTATAGTAGTCAGTAATATCTTTTTTAATATTGTGTATTCACTTACAGCTAATAAATGTTTTTATATATTTAATAACATTATTCAAGGATGGTGGACCATTACCGTTCGATTGTGGATCTCTGCATATTAATAAAATCTACATAATTTTATATATTTATTCTTGAATGTTTTTTGTCTGCAAGCATTAAAAAGATATACTAATCCTCTTACTACACTAAATACTCTCATAAAATTAAAACTTTATTAAATGCACATCTTTTTTATTGTTTTTTCCCTTTAAATAAATTAGATGATCATTTAGCTTATTTTAAGTGGATTTTAGAATAGAGATATCAGTCTCCTTGGAACAGTAGTTAAAGAAATAAAAAAATGAAATATTTATTGTAGAAATTATAAATAAATGTAAAAAAAAATCATTAGTCACATAATTTTACAGATTCTAGTAAAAATATTTTTACTTTTAGTTTTTTAATAAATATCTTAAGGTTTCTGGTTAGCCTTTGCCTTTTAAAATTACTACTAATAATCTAAATATTAAATATTTCGTTGAAAATTTTGGTCTGAACGGATAATGTTTTAAATATTACATCTTTTACATTTAATATAACAAAGATCGAGATGCATTAATTAATACTATAATTCCACCCCGCGATGCTAGGTTATTTTTACTTTTAAAATTATAGGAAAAAGTAACATGTTATAAAATGAAAAAAATAAAAATAAATATATTTTACTTTAGTTGAACCAGCTTTTGGCTATTTTTTGACCTATTTTTCTCAAGACTAGTTTGGAGTATCTTGATGAGTGCAATTTAAGCTACTCTGAATTTTTTATACTCTATTAATTGACCTTCACAATGGTATATCATATTTAAGTAATTTACATACACGTTTGGTTTTAGTTATATAATTTTAAGTAATTTTTAAATCACTCATAATTGTATATATATATACTTCTATATTAATTTACACATATTTTTTTCAATTAAAATTTTGTTTTAACTATTTTAAATGAGACAACAAAATATTTTTTAATCTTAAGCTTTCATTGCATATAAAAATTATGAAACTTAATTTTAAGCAGCATGACAGGCGTAAATTCCATCCAATAAAAAATAATAACATCTTAAAATTAATAAATAACTTATTGTACAACGGACATTAGAGATACTCTGAATAGCTTATTTTAATCGATTATATTGGTTCATTGACTTTCCAAGCAGACCCACCAGCTTCCACGTGTCCCCCCGGTGCTTATGCACTGTTTTTTAATTTTGATAAAAAAAATTAAATAACCTTTTTATTTGTGGATCCCCTCTTTCCTTTTTATTTGTGGAACCCCTTTTTCCCTTAATAATATATTTTTATCTACAAAAATTAAACCTTAGATTTTATCCAAAAAAAATTAAATTTAGTATGACTATGAACAATAACAATAACTTTTATGCATAATGACTTATTGAAACAAACATCTATACGTTTTTATACAAGTTTAATTATTTTTATTTCAAAATGTTTGACTTGTCTTCAAGTTAATAACAAGTTAATAATTTATAAAACGTCAGTCTCCTCTCCCTCCTTAAGACGAAACATTCACACTGAATATATTTGATTTGCTAAAACATATAACATTAAATAATATAAAAATATTTGTTGTGTTTAATTTAAAATAATTAACAAAACAGCACAAAACAAATGAAGATGAATAGAATAAAAGTTATTTTTCTCTTCTTCAATAAATCATAGGATAACGTACTATCTATTCTCAGTATAAAATAACCAAAATATAAAAAAAAAATTTATTTATTACTAATAGTTATATTTTCCCTTTCTCTTTTCTCGATGAAAATAAATTTATCTTATTGAACCAAAGGGTTAAGGCAAAAAATATTGTTGTTATCACCGTTACAATTAAATGCTAAATAATTTAAATTCTTATACTTATATTTTGAATCATAAAGAAAATATAATATTTATTTTTATCAAATGTGAAGATAATTATTAAAATAATATGAGACATATTTAGTAAGATAGACGTTTTTATATGAAAGTGATAGATAAATATTAATCATTCAATTTTACCATTTTTAATTAAGATTAAAATAAAAAGAGATAAATTCTTAAACTTTTTTTGAAAAGTCAAAATACATGACACTTTGCATAATAATAATAATAATAATAATAATAATAATAATAATATATTTATATTAAATATTATTTTATAATGAATAATTAATAATAAAACATAAATTTTAGAAACTAAAATATAGTATAAAATTAACGTAAAATACAAGCACAGATTAAGAATTAATATGCAGTATTAATTGGAATTTCCATATTGTCAATTCTAGTCCAAATAATACTCATGACTGGCCTCCTCGATTGACCTCTTCATAATAATTTTCAGCAAGATCCATTCTTCTTTGTACCCATTATTTAATTTAATTGATTAAAAACCAAATTGAAAAACGTAAAGAATATGTATACTAACTTCATTATTAAATGTAAACACTTTTAATTAATTTAAACTTATTAAAAAGTTAGTTAAATTAATTAATTATACATATAAATAAATTAATTATACTTTCAAATTCTAAAACATTATTTATCTTGAAATGAAAATAAGAGACTAAAATATCTAAGAATTCAGGAAGGGAAAATATGCTTTTTAGTTCCTAAATGTTCTATCAAATTAAGAATAAAAAATTAAGAAGTATTAGATAAAAAAGACTAAATATGTTTTTAAGAATTAAGAATCAAAAGCATCAATATAAAAATAAGTTTTTTTACCATGTTTAACTGAAAATATAAGAATTAAAAATACATTTTTTTCTTAATAAATAATAAATAATTAGAATAAAATTTGAGAAAAAGAAAAATAAAATAAAACTAGTATTTTACTCTGGCGATGAACTTCAGACATATATATATTGGGAGTTATGTTTTGATCTCTCAATTATTTTGAGTGTTTGTGAGTTTGTCTGTGACACTCTCTCTTTCTCTCTCTCTACGCTTCACTTTTCCGTAATAAACCCTTCAAAAGCGAAAGCGGTTTCTCGTTTTTGGACCTTATCTCTCTTTCTAAGGTTCGATTCTGCGTACTTTGGGAGGAACAGACACACATGAAGGATTCGAATTCGGATCTGTTTGACCCGGTCATGGCGATGGAGTCCGAGTGGTCTCGCGGCGGCACCACCTCCGATGCCGATTTCGCCTTCGCCTTCAACGACAGCAACTTCTCCGACAGGGTTCTCCGGATCGAGATCATGCACGACCCCGTCGACGCCCGCCCTGATTCCGACGCCTGCGCCACCATTGCCGACTGGGCCCGCCACCGCAAGCGCCGCCGCGAGGATATCAAAAAGGATAACGGTCATCTCTCTCTCACACCCACTCTCTTTGTTTTTTTTAAAGAAAAACAAAACAACTTTTAGGGTTTCTGGAATTGCTCACTGGTAGAAGTGGAAATGGATGTGATTTTGCACGTGCAACGTGTTTTTTTACAAAATTAGAAAAAAATGGGACCATGAAAGTGTTAAAATTGGAAATTTAAATTGTGTGTTTTTTGTGCGAATTTGAAAGTTTATTTTTTACTGAAAAGGGTATGTTGGATAGTGTTTGCGTAGAAGCTTGTGTTTTCTCGTGCTATGCCTAATATGTATATGTATGCTGTTTTGGTTGGTTGCAGGTGCGGATCTTGCTTCGGTGCCAGACGAGCAAGTTTTGAACGGGCATCAATCTGAAGCGGATGAGTGTGAGAATCAAGATGAAGAGGCTGATGCAATGGTTGAAGAACCCCATTCTGGTATTTGAATTGAGTGCCTTGAAAATCTTGTGCTTAGAGCGTGTTTTGTTTTTATTTTCAAAAACTATTTTTAGTTTTCAAAATGTAATTAAATAACGATGTCTAGACTGTTGGTGGAGGGTGGTGCAAGGCAGAGAGTATAGTGTGGAATTGATGGAGAGCTTGAAGAAGATGAGAAAACATCTCCTAACAGTTTTCGTTTTTTGGTTTTTAAAGTTCTTGTTTTGCAAACAATTTTTGAAAAAAAATTATATATAGTGATTGCTGAATAGTTTATAGTTGTTTTACTAAACAGTTTTCAATGCCGAAAATCACAAGGGAAACAAACAGCTAGTTTCCCAATTATATAGTTTTTGGAGAACTCTACATTTTTCTCAAAGAAGTGCTTAATCTAAATGTAAATTGAGAATATGATTTAAACTTGAGTGTGATTTAATAGAGAAATTTGTGTTACCAGAGAGTATAACATTCTGCCTTTGCTTGTGACAATGAAACAGACATGGATATCATTTGATTCCTTCTCTTAAGTACGAAGATATCAGTTCTGCTTTATGAATACTTTTGAGTTTGTTGTGGTTAATGTAGGTGATGAAGCTACAAATAGTAATGATTCAGACTGGAGCATGGACTGCTCTGCAGGTGCAGTTGTTAGAGTTAAAACGCTGCATATCAGTTCTCCTATCTTGGCTGCAAAAAGTCCTTTTTTCTATAAGGTAGATGAAGGTCTTTCTTCTTTATAGAGGATTTGAATATTTTTACCAAAAATATATCTGCTTCACAGTTTTTATTTACTTTATGCAGCTTTTCTCAAATGGGATGAGGGAGTCTGAGCAGAGACATGTCACCCTCAGAATTAACGCCTCTGGTATGAACATAGGAATTCGATTTTTGGATTATTTGCAATTGTTTTTGTTTTACTTCAAATGGTTATCTTACGAATGTCATACTTGCTTTCATGTTGCAGAAGAGGCTGCTCTCATGGAGCTACTGAATTTTATGTACAGCACTACCTTGACCACTACTACAGCACCTGCATTGCTAGATGTGTTGATGGCTGCTGATAAATTTGAAGTTGCTTCATGCATGAGATACTGTAGCCGGTTATTGCGGAATATGCCTATGACACCTGACTCTGCATTGCTTTATCTGGAGCTTCCTTCTAGTGTCTTAATGGCTGATGCAGTCCAACCATTGACTGATGCTGCGAAGCAGTATCTTGCTGGTCGATACAAGGATATAACCAAGTAAGTGTTTGCCCTTTTATTTTAATTTCAGTCACATTATCTGATACTCAAGCATTACAAACACTTTTCTTGATCTGATTTTTTACTTGTATTAAGTAACACTATTTACTCCCTCTTCATCCTGCCTCTTTTGTTAGCTATTGGTATTAGAATTTTGATTTCAGTTTGTAGCTGCTGATATGAAAATTTTGATTTCAGTTGTAGCTGCTTTATTGTATTTTGTTTGAATTTCTTTCCATTGCTCTTGCTGTTGGAGACTGGGAAAAGTTGGTGAACAAAATACGTGTTCATTAGAAATGATTCCAATGTGTGTATGTGTATTTACATCTAATAATTAGCACCCTTGTAGATAATACTTCAGTTGGATGGGTGCTACTTTTGGTTAATCAACTTATAGTGACCTGTTATTTTTACCCATTTCAGAGTGTGACCAAACATGCTATTAATAGGTTATAAACATTTTAGAGAGGCTTTTTCTATTATGGAATCCCATGACAAAAAGTCTTTTGGAAAACACATTTTTCATTGTTTACATCTTAGTATCATGTCTTTTTGAATGCTAATAATTCTTGTATATGACCAGGTTCCAGGAAGAGGTTATTGCCTTGCCCCTAGCTGGAGTAGAGGCAATACTGTCTAGTGATGATCTCCAGGTCGCATCAGAAGATGCTGTATATGATTTTGTGTTGAAATGGTCTCGACAGCAGTACACTAAACTGGAAGACAGGCGAGAAGTCCTGGGTACCCGGCTTGCACAATTAATTCGCTTCCCTTACATGACCTGCCGAAAGCTTAAGAAGGTCTTGACCTGTTCTGACTTTGACCATGAAGTTGCATCCAAGCTTGTACTTGAGGGCCTATTTTTCAAGGCCGAGGCTCCACACCGCCAACGGTCGCTGGCAGCAGAAGATACTGCATCTTCAAACCGTCGTTTTGTGGAGAGAGCATACAAGTACCGCCCAGTGAAGGTGGTAGAATTTGAACTTCCCCGGCAGCAGTGTGTGGTGTACTTGGATCTGAAGCGGGAGGAGTGTAACAACCTCTTCCCATCCGGGCGGGTTTATTCCCAGGCGTTCCATTTGGGTGGACAAGGTTTCTTCCTATCAGCACATTGCAACATGGACCAACAAAGCTCTTTCCATTGCTTTGGGCTGTTTTTGGGAATGCAGGAAAAGGGCTCAGTGAGCTTTGCCGTCGACTATGAGTTTGCTGCGAGGTCTAGGCCGACAGAGGAATTTGTTAGCAAGTACAAAGGCAACTACGTGTTCACTGGGGGAAAGGCCGTTGGCTATAGAAACTTGTTTGCCATTCCATGGACTTCGTTCATGGCTGAGGATAGTCTTTACTTTATCAATGGTGTCCTTCACCTTAGAGCTGAGCTCACCATCAAACACTGACCCCCATTTCTAGTTGTAAACTTTCTATCTATTCCGGTTGGTAGCCTTGACCTTTTTTTTAGATCTCAAATTCTCATTTTCTGTTAACACTAGTAATCTATCAAAAGCTTAAATATACAGCATGTGCACTAAAGTGGATAGTGTTGCATGTGATTGAGAAGATAACTAGGACCCTGATATATTATTATCTAGGATTCTAGGTTAAGTGAACCTGCCTTCTTCAATTTCCGTGATTTTCTTATAATCAGTTTCCAAGTGTCGGATTTGATATCACACCTGACATAGTATCAGTCGTTTTCGCTATGGGGTCACTAAAGGTTTTAATCAAACTGTGGTCTAAAGAAAAATAAATATTAAGGGCTTGTCTGATATTTTTTTTTCAATTTTTTGGTTTTAGAAGTTGCTATGTAAAATAATTTTGCACTACTCAGCAATTATTTTCTTATCTAAAATTCATTGAGTTTTGAAATTTGTCATTAAAATAAGTATTTAGAAAAAACAGAAATAACTGAGGTTTTCTCATCTTTTCTGTTTTCATCTTGTTCAACTTCTTTCCTTAATATCACACTATTTTATATTGCATCACTCATCACTAACTGTTTGAGTAATCTGTGTAGTTATATTTAGAAAGAAAAAAAATAGAAATCAAATATTTTCAAAATTTTCAATTTTATTCTTAAGAAAATTTCATTCCAATGGTAATCGTCCTTCTAGTTGAAGGTCGAATTCGGGTGATTATTCCTAGAAATCATTTATTTACTTGACTAGCATTCGCCTTGCCAATAATAAATATAGTGCGTACATGCTCAGCAGAATGGATTCTTTGGTATTAAACATCGATCAGTTTCAGTATTTTAACATCAAAAAATTGATATTGTATATAACTATTTAATATTTAAGGGTTTTTAAATTACATTATAAAATTGGAAAAAAAAAACTATCTGATGTTCACAAAATACTTTATTAAATAGGTTGTGTATATCTCCCAATAAGAATTAATCACAAATTTTGAACATGAGAATAGTTTTATGATGAGAGGATGCAGAAACATGTTCTATTAATTGTGTAATGTGATGTTTTTCATGTTGCAGGACACGAATCCTATTCTGATTCTATTAAAGAACAAAGGATAAGAATTTAGAATGAAGATGTGGAATCCAATTCTTCATCAACGAATGATCTAAATTTAGAAAGTTCGGAATTTAATTGTAATATAGTAATATCCTTAGGAATAAAACAAGGATAATGTTACAAAGACGTTATGTACAGATGGCACCAAACCAGAGTTACCTGGGATACGATTAGACATAGGATGATTTTGCACCGCACCTGTCACTTTTCAGCCACTGTGTGATGTTAATGTTCGCATATATGATTTGGAAATTGGGTTATTTTGATACAAGAATTTGATTAGGAAATTTGACATAAAAAATGGGATTAAGAAACAAGTTGCAGACCACGTGTCTTGCCTTGAAAGCAAAGCACTAAAAATGAACCTTTGCAGATTTAGGAAATAGTTGCTAATGAGCAATTACTTGTTATAAAATGATATGCGTTAAGCAATTCATCCGGTAATAATTGTTGTTATAAGTACAAACTTTAACATTAATTACTAGTCACTTAAAATGAAACAGAGAAGTTATGAGAAAAGAAATGAGAGAAAAATAGAATATCAAGTACACACCTCTAACACTCCCTCTAAAGTCACCCAGAACTTTATTAAATTAGAATAAAATAGAAAATATGAGACAAAAATAGAGTCCTCTAATCTTATAGGCACAGACTATTATATAGGTAAAACCAGACATCCTTTCCCTTTCATCTGATGATTTTTCTGTGATGGTTATCCTTCATTAGGGACATTTACTTATATTTTAACAGTCATTTGACTTTAATTCAAAATATTATTCCTGATACGTGGGTCATACATTCTAAAATTATTCACTGCTGTACGTGGGTCATACAAACTACTTGTCCTTAGTATGCTAACATTGTAAACTAGTGCGTGTATGGCGTTATTCCTTCTGGCCTCAATTCAAATCATCAATGAAAGAAAATTCAGCATGGTGCAACATATATTTTTGGAATGAATCATTTTTGTGTTAGTATGTAGTATTCAAATCAAGTACTCAAAAGGAAATTAGACTGGCAAATGATTTCACGGAACGACTAAGGTAATAATAATGCAACCAGGTCTTCGACTACAACTTCCGGTGATTAATAATCAGCCATGATAATTAAAGGAAGATGCATGCATGCATTATGTTTAGATTAATGGAAAAGACTGAAATGGAATGATATGACGTGACGTTAGTTTTCATTCAATTCCATCCAATCTACATTCCCCACACCATAAAAAAATATAAAACTTGGGGAATATAAGATGGAATGGGATGAAACCAACTTATTATTCATTAATCTCCCAAATGAAATGAAGACACTACACCATTTCATCAACAATGTTATAGTGATGTTATTTTATTCCATTTCATCTCTTTTCACTCCATTTCATTCAACGTCACATGAACTTAAAACTCTACTCAATGATTGTATCAGATGAATCTGAAACTCTAAAACACGGTTAGAAATGCAAAATATCTGAATTAAACATAAGAATTTATAGAGTCTAATTAATCCGAGCAATGAATAAACAAAGTTCAAGCATATCTAACAAGCAGGACAAAGAGCAATAAATCCAAAGCCGTGATTGTAGAGAACTTCATAACCAAATAAATAGCAAATGCAGCATGTCATTCTAGAAACAGTATGCTATTTCATTTTGTCCAGAATTGAAAACCTTAAATGGAAGTGGAAAAACACGAGAAGGAGACAGATATATATACCTTCAACCTTACTTGTGCAGGCACGGTTTATAAAATACATTCGTCGAGATACCTTACTCACTCAAATTGACATGTACTAGAGAAATGACCTGTTTTTTTTTTTACCTTTTAATATAAATTTTTAATGATGTGTGATTTCATTGTTGGTTGTGTTCAATAATAATGTATTGAGTATGTGCCTATTAGATTTCACTTTCGTGCATATGATCACTAATGAATCCTAACATGCTTAAAAGTCTTAATTATTTTCTATGCATAAGGATAAAAATGTCATATCAAATAGAACTAAAAATGAAAAGCTAACTTGAAATCACTAAAGAACAACTCTGTTAATTATTAGCCTTAAAAAATATGATTTACAATATTATTATATAAGCATTCTCTTATTTATTTTTTATTCACAATTAGTTTTTTATTGTAATTTAGTAGTTTAAATACCCAAAAATATTTTCTTTATATAGTTGATGTTAGTCATTTCTTTCCTTTTGATAAAAACATTTTTCAAAGAAAAACTAGTAATTACAAAATGTAAAATATTTTTTTATTAGAATTAGATATATATTTAAGTTATATACAAATATTTGAATATATATATTAGTATTTATAACTTTTTAATATTTTTTACATATATATACATATCTAGTAATATATACATATGATTTTTTTAAAATGAGATATACATTAAAAATGCAATAATATATATATATATATATATATATATAGATTGTAAACTCCACCCGTGTTGCATGGGTTATTATGCTAGTACTTTAAAAGATTAAGTACAAATCCAAACAAAACAAACGCGCAATAAAATAAAACAATCCAGTTTCTATTTTTCTAATAAATTCTAACATCTCTATGGCTATACCATATAAAATAAAATGTGCCTCAATTTCTATTTCCCTCAGGTTTAGCATTCCCAGTTAGATGTGGGGATGCATGGAAGCCACACCACTTCCATTCGTGGTACGCATTCCAATCCATGAATATAGCTCAACCAATGAAAACGTGTCATTAAATAAAATATAATAAATTCAGTTATCTTTTTTTTGTTAAAAGGAAGGTATTCATCCAGTTACAGGTCGAGACTAATGTTCAAGACATAAAAATCATCAAAATAAATTATTTTTTTTTCAACAAAATCTTTTTATATACAGATCTAACACCTATATAAAATATCAAATGAATATTAGATTAACCCAGTAATTACTAAAATTGAAATCCACATGACAAGAGACAATATACGACCAAGTTTACTACGGAGTGGCCAAATATAACCGAGGGAAAAATCCTACCCGCATTCTCCCAAGGTTTGCAAAGTTACCCACACGGAGAAAATACCAATCCCAAGGTTGATCAAAGTGATCGATCAAAGGATGGGTAAAGTTCCCTACAAAAAGAATAAAAAATAAGAGTTAATTAATTCTTAAAATTTAAAATATGAAACTGGTCACTAATTGCACTTACTTTATTATAAGATATATTGTCGTTTGTAATTAATTGATAATTGATATGGCAACGTTGCAAGAAGTCCAAAAAAAGCCCCCTGAAGTGCCAACGAAGACGTGATCACCCAGAAACAAAAGCGTTATGACACTGCCCCCTAATTCAGACAACATGTAAATGATTCCAATCCTAGTAGCATGTTTTGCATGCCATGAGTTAGACAAAAGTGAAAATATGCATTAGGTGATTTGCATTTATAAATTAAAAGAATAAGATATTTTATTAATTAGGTACCACACCCAAATTTCCTTTCAAGGGGAATCTCAATGAAGAGCAAGCTCAAGATGTTCATCGGCAACTGAATGACTCCAGTATGCAGCCAAATGTTGGTGAATAGATTCCACCATTGAAGCTCCTTCAATATGTTTTCCCAACTTAGGGTTCCTCCTATCTTGGTCAAACTTTGAAATTCAATAAAATATTAATTTCAAATGAAACATGATGGGCTTTCTTTTTATAGGCAAATAAATTTAGGAAATTTTTAGGGACACCCATTATTTTTGTTGGAACACCCAACAAAACAATGAAAGGACGAAAATACTCTTCACTTTTTCATGGAAATCATATAGATCTACGATCCGTATACTCATATGTATGAGTTTTTTTTAAAATACGGATTGAAAATCCGGATTGGGCCTACGGATTCCCAATGCATACATGGGCAATAGGATTTTTTTATTAACACTCAAACCAATTAAGCTAATAAACACATTATATTATAAACAAATAATGTAGCTATATATAACATTAAAATTTTTTATTTATATTTAATATACATGTAAATTTACATAATAAATTTTGTGATGATTATTTTTTATCTAATAATTAATTTTTTACATATATAAATTATAAATAAAAATCATAGGTTTAATAATTATTTACATATGTAAAAAGTATCAAATTTATTTAATTATCAATTGTTATAAAAAAATATCTAAATACATCATTCAATTAAACATCATGTTTATTTAATTTTTAATCATTATAATAAACATCTAAATACATCATGTTTACTATCACAACAGTATATAAACTGGGTCGTTAAGACCCTACTTTTGTTGGGTTTCAGAAATTTTGTAAACAATTTTTAAAAAACTAGTAATTAAGAGTTGATACTAAATTAAAGACATTTTTGTAAAAATGTATTACTTTATTTTCAAACAATATATATTTTAGAATTTTAGGTGTCTTTTAAGTATAATTTACACCATTAGTGGTTGATTATTAGATTTAATGGGTATTGCTTTTTTTATAATAAAAAATCAATAGTTGATTTTGCATTGTAAAGTACAAGATTATTAAATTTTTAACAGATTTAAAAAATATATTTTATATATTGAAAAGCTCATTGTATAATTTTTTGTCTATTATATATACGAACATTATTTATTTTGTTTATTACGAAAACCAATTTATTACTACAACTCACTTTGGTTTGGATGATGAATTTGATTATTCATTGTTATTCTTATCTTATAAATTAAGACTCATCTCTCCCAATTGTATATTTCAACAATTTATCTGCTTGTCATTATAATTGTATTTTTACACCTTTTTTTTATCATTAGTAAAAGATATATTTAAATGATCTCAATTCATTATCTTTCTTATCTTATAGATTAAGATTCATCTCTTCCAATTGTATATTTCAATAATTTATCTTCTTTTCATTATAAGTGCCTTTTTACACCTCTTTTTTTACCATTAGTAAAAAATATCTTTAAATGATCTCAATTCACTATCTTTATCTTATAAATTAAGATTCATCTCTCCCAACTGTATATTTCAACACTTTATCTTCTTTTCATTATAAGTGCCTTTTTACACCTTTTTTTTACCAATAGTAAAATATATCTTTAAATGATCTCAATTCACTATCTTTCTTATCTTATAAATTAAGATTCATCTCTCCCAATTGTATATTTCAACAATTTATCTTCTTTTCATTATAAGTGCCTTTTTACAACTTTTTTTTTTACCATTAGTAAAAGATATCTTTAAATGATCTCAATTCACTATCTTTCTATTTTTATAATTATTCGTTTAATGTGATAAAAATATATAATTGTTAATACAATTATGTGTTTATTTCATTTAACATATGCTTAAGCCTTTGGCAACCTTAACCATATCATAAGGATTAAATATAGGATAATAATTTTGTGATTTCTGAATGTGTAAGTTGATGATAATTTAGTCATTAAAAGAATAAAAATTCTAATTTAATAATTGAATGTATAAAAATATAACAATCTTAAATTTGTAGGATTATTTTGTCATTAAGTTGTAATATCTAAGAATTAATTTTTATATTTTTAGGACCAAGATGTAAGATTGAGCAATAATTTAATATTAAGTTCACATTTATAAACTAAATCAATTTTATTTTTTTTAGAAACTAAATTATTACTCATTTATATATCCATGGATCAAAATGATTATTTTTACCAAAATTATTTTTAAAACAATAATTTTATAGAGATTAAAATTAAAAAAATATATTACGAAGAAGAAGAGAAAAACGTATTTAAACTCATATATATTTTTATCAGTATTTAAACTCACATCAAACTTTATGGAAAAGTTTATAGAACACATAACTGAAAAATTATATAGAATAAAAAGGAAAAAGGAAAAAGGAAATGCAACCTTTCCCGGTTTCCCCGTGGGACAATAGAAAAGTGACGTTAGAGTAGCAGGGGCAATACGGTCCATTGAAACCCACCCCTTATTCGTATTCCCCACGCATACCCAAACCAAAACAAATACCCCAATCGACCCTACTTTCCCTACGAAAGCAAATTCTTCAATTTAAACACAGAAACAAAATCACCACCTTCAAAGTCTTCTCTCTCGAGAATCATCGAATAAAACTAGGGTTTCCGATCGTCGTCGAGGAGAATGCCGAAGAACAAGGGAAAGGGAGGAAAGAACCGGAAGCGCGGGAAGAACGAGGCGGACGACGAGAAGCGGGAGCTTGTGTTCAAGGAGGACGGCCAGGAGTACGCGCAGGTGCTCCGGATGCTGGGGAACGGCCGCTGCGAGGCGATGTGCATCGACGGCACCAAGCGCCTCTGCCACATCCGCGGCAAGATGCACAAGAAGGTCTGGATCGCCGCCGGCGACATCATCCTCGTCGGCCTCCGCGACTACCAGGACGACAAGGCCGACGTCATCCTCAAGTACATGCCCGACGAGGCCAGGCTCCTCAAGGCCTACGGCGAGCTTCCTGACAGCACCAGGCTCAACGAGGGCATCGGCGCTGGCCTTGATGAGGAGGAGGATGGGGCCGGAAATGATTATATCGAGTTCGAGGATGAGGATATTGATAAGATTTGAAGGAAGAGAAAAAAAAGTTAGGGTTTTGGTTTTGGTTTGTGTTGCTGATGCCTCTTTTTTTGTTTTTGTTTTTGTTTGAGATTATATATGAAATTGTTATGATTTGGTGATGGATTCACTTTATGGTATGTGATGGTGTTGCCTCTGTGTACTGTGGCATATGGATATGGTGAATGAATTTTAATGAAATAAGAGCTGGTTATATGGTGTTATAGTTACTACACTGTTATGTTTGGAGTTTATTGATTCTTTTGTTCTGCTTGTTTATCTGATGAGTTAAGGTCTTTTTGGATAAAATTTCTTCATAAACACCTATAGAAGAAGAAGATATAGGAGAAGAAAAAATAAGACAAGTTTCTCCATAAAATATGGTTTTTAACTTATGCATGAAGTTGATTTCACCATATAGAGACTACTCTCAATTTTCCTTCGTAAATTTTATTTTCCTATAAGTGCTTATGGAGAACATTATCGAGCTTAGAAGCTGTGATTTTAAATTGCAGTCATGGTTGGGTTTCATACAGAATTGCAAACAAATGCAGCTGATGTGGTCACAATTGCAATTGCAAAGACCTTGAAAACCTCTGATGTTGCAACCACAATTTCTTAGGATCCAGGTTCTCTAAAGTGAGCAATCCTCTAAAGCAAGTAATCTCAATAGGTGATGAGAAAATCAATGGTTGGTTTTACATACGTAACAAGTCCTGCATCTTTTTTTTAATTTAGAGGAACCAAATCTCATATTTTTAAGACCTTGGTCTTTGCTTTTGGGGTGTTGAAATTGAGGGTGAAAATCTGATTTTGATCTACTCATCTTTTTCTCTGTATTTTTATTATTATTGAATTGAAAACTGTTTGAATCTGTCCTGGACATTGTCTTTGTTTCCATAAGAAGAAGAAACATACAGGGTCATCAGGAAGTGTGGTTTGAATGTAATTCTTGTGACGGTTTTGGAGTAGTTATGTTTGTGTTGACGGCTATAAATTTGTGAATACTTTTTGCAGTCTTTCATAGTTGCATTATTCTGTCTTGGGAGCAGTGTTGTCACGTAACCGTAATGGCACCGCCATAACGGCGTTATGAACATGTAAAGGTGGATGCCGCAATCCCAGCCGTTATTTGGCGTTTTGTAATGGGTTCCACCATTTCCGATGTAGTTTATTTTATATAGGATCGTTATTAAGGCTTATGATATAGGTGCTTAAATTGATCGAGCAATTCATAATTATACAAACGGCCACAAAAGATTACAATATTCAGGTTAATGTAAGATAAGGGGAAAGCATGATTTGGTCATTCACATCATTGATATCAAGAGGAAAATACAAAGAGACTTGCCGTCATGAATTATTCCTCTAAGCTACGATTGTGCAGCATGATTTTTAGTATCGACAAGCTATACATTATCAGATTCAGCTACAATATAGGAAGAAAGAAAAAAAAAATCGAAGATCCATAGCTTGCTTGCCCACAATAAAGAGTGCTTCTGCCACTTGAAAGAACCTTCTGTTCAAACAAATTTGTGCGTAGAGCTATGGTTAAAATTTGTTTTAACTTTCAAAAGAGACAGGTGACTATTAAAGCTACTACCACGAGGGAAGAAAACAAATGAGCCATAAAATTCCATCTTATAAAAAAAATTGTCAATGACTTGATTTTCTTTAAAATATGAAGTTGCAGTAGCTTCAAAGCAGGATAGAAGGGAAGGCTGCTCTAGCCAATTTTATTGGCAAAATGCGTACTGCTAATTTTACTCTTGTTATTAAAACATATGAGCCCAAGTTAGTTGGTTATGGAACAATGATGGGAGCAATGAGCAAAGGGAATGCTAGATCAACAGAGAGAAAGGAACAAAATTAATTGGAAAGAATAAGCACATGGCGGCTTATCCATTCTGTTATTGTTTCCAAAGTTTAGAGACTCAATAAGTAGACAGCAGAATGTGATAGAAGTGGAGTTTTGTGAGACAAGAATAGAGAATTGAGGAAAGAATGAGCATCTGTCATTAGAGAAGAGATGAACAAGGAGAATACTCATTTACAATGAATGATTCCCTTCTCAAAGTAGTTCTGAGGCTCGTTAGTAATTTCTGCTTACCTTCTCAATTCAATACCCCTTGTCCCCTATTTTACTATGAGTGGAAGAGGAGTGGAAGAGAACTGAAAGGAATAGAATAGAATGAGAAAAAAAAAGGGTGAAATGTGGAGTTGTTAGACAAGGGTCCTTTTTTACTAGTGTCTCCTACCTTTCTCCTAAAGTTGGTCTTCTGCTGCTGCAAGCTAGTTGTACACATCAATGATATCACACTGATATCAGTACTACTAAATATCAGTTTGTATTATTCAATATATTCTGTTTGCATCTGTTTTATACTTGTTTTACCATTACATCTCATCACATAAATTGCTTTAAAGCGGCACAAATTGTATACACAGAAGTGAGAACAGCAACTACAGGTGATTATGGTATGAATCAACCCAAAAATGCCAACATGAAATTTTAAAACTATATAAACCAAAACAAAGTCCAAGCCTTTTGGTGGAATTTTTTTCCTGCCTTGATAGGGCATTTTTAGTTGATTCTATTTAGGATCACTCTTCTAATCAACATTTGTCATTATTTACAACATTTAGTGAATGTTTATCTTACACAAATCACACATTCAAGGGCACATTCAACACGATTTCTGTGAAAGCAAATCAAACACAGCCTTAGCACCCGACTACTGAATCACTTGCACAAGTTTCTAATTTGACATACTGTTGAATTTCTTTAATAATCAATTCCAATAAGTTAAATTTGAAGTTGCTGTCTTAGATGTTAAATATCAGTGCTCAATATTAATCATTCAATATGTTCACTCCAAACAAGCAAACAGCTAAGAGAAATTCCACTCCAGTGTGCTCCACACAAGAAGTTATCATAGGTTTCTTTGAGTATAACATCCTGCAAGATTTTCGTCAGTTGTCAAACATAACTTTTCCTGATCACTAGTCATCTCTTTTTCAATTTTTTTTCACACTGCTTAATTTCACAAAAAATAAACTAGCTCAAACATAACCTGATAACATCAAACACTTCAAAACCTAATCCTTTTTAAATTTTTCATCTAAAAACTAGGTGAAATGAAACAGCAAAACTACCATGTAATGAAATAAAATAAAATCATCATACCATTTATTAGGTAATTCATTCCAATCCATTGTTTAGGAAATAACTGAACAGAGACTGAAATTAGAAAATAATCAGTTAATTTCATCCAACACCTCAAAATGAGGGAAAGGAAAACAAAACCATCATCACATCGCATTTTATTTCATCCAATCTCAAACAATGCGAAGCAGCTTACAGCATTTCATTTCATTTCATCCCCAACCTCTAAACAAATAGTAAGTTAGTTTCATCCCATAGTTCCATTCCACAAACTCTCAAAACAACAAGAACAACAACAAAAACATCAAACTAAATATATTTCATTTTGATCACATTACATCCAATTCCAATCAGTCCAACAACAAACCAATGACATTTGTTATTCCAATCCATTCCATTCAACAGTGGACAAAATTCATAAACACAAAATCACCTAATCTTCTCCTTTCCACTGATCCTATTCGCCGCCTCCCTAACCTGCTCAATGTAACCCTCAATAGGCGGCGTAAGAGTCGCCATAAACCGGTTAACTGGAAAAGGAGCCAAATCAGGAACCAAAGCAGCCTCTCTCAACCCCTCAGGCAAAGCCTCAATAGCCTCCTTCTTCATCCTCAAAAGATTGGACTCCGCAGCCTGTCTCGCTCTATGCTTCCTCATCAAAACCCTACTATACTCCTTCGCCAACCTCCTCCCATCTTCCACCGTCAAATCATACTTCGGCAACTTGTCCACATCCACCAAACCTAAACTCACGTAATCCAACCCAGGTGTCCCAATAATCGTGGGCTTCTCCGAAACCTTAAATTTGTCGTCTTTTCGCTTCATCATGTCGATTTCTCGCTGCCGATCCTTGCTGATGAGACCCAATTTCTCGCGCTCCGCTTCGCGTTCGCGCTCCTTTTGGGTGAGGTGGCGGAGAGGAGTTGGGGCTTGAAGGCATTGTTCGTAGAGGCGCTCGCGTTCTTGGCGCTCACGCGACATAGGTGGGCCTGCGGTCGCGGATCCGGGTTTCTTCGTGGTGATGCGGGAGCGTTTTAGCGCTTGGCCTGCTTTGATCTTCGCTTTGCCCTTTGCGGTGCCGCTCACGGCGCAGCGTTGGATGAGGTGGTACCCGGAGGGGAAAGGTTGCGGCTTTAGGAGGCGGAGCATGGTTCCGGTGATGGGTCGGTGGCGGATTGTGCTCTCGGGGGAAGGTGGTGGTTTTGGAGTGTGGCTTTCTGAGGTAGGGCAAGAGAGAGGAAGAGTGGAGTGATAGTGGGATATGGGCCGGTCCAAAAAGAAAAACCTCAATGGGCTGGCCCAGGAAAGATTCGAGAATTTCAAATCATGGTGGTAGAATAAAAGCATGTGTTTAATTTCCTCCTCAATTTTGGTTTTAGAAACTGTTTTTTAAAATAATTAGCATTTTTATAATTATTTTATTATTATAGAGTAAGATTTTTGTCGTTAATCTGTATAAAAAAATCTGACTGACCATTGTGGTTCTCATCCAAAATTTATTAAATTCTGAAGATTGTTTTGAAAAGAGTAGTACTTTTAAAAACAGAAAAATCAAAGTGATGGATGTAGATTAAGCACATGTGTTGATTCCATTCTCATTTTTTTTTATTTCAAAAGATTGTTTTCTAAGATAATCTTAGACTATTTAACATTTCTCATTCAAAATTTATGAAAGTTTTGAAAATTGTTTACGAAACATATACTTTAAACAAAAAGAGTTTATTGATTTTCCTTTTTCAATTCTACATTGTGCTTTTGTGTTTAGTTGAATTGGGTCGGGTTCAAAAGTGGCCAAACCCATGAATGCCCTGTCAGAGTGTAAGTGACGTAGAACTGTAGAAGTAGTAGATACGCTAATGGGATGTGGATTTTGAAGATAGGGAAGTGGCCAATGAGGGAGTGAAGTTCTTCCACGTGTCAAGTCGTTGGAATCGGTGTCCTAGATTGTCTCATGGTAGTGGATAACAAGTCAATGTAAACAACATGTCCTTCTATTTTTATTTTTTTCTCTAAAAACAATTAAATAAATATCTATTGAATTTGAAGGGAGTATAGGAAAACCAACCAAAGTTCCAAATTTTTTGGTTTGGGGATAGATAGAGTGATACGCGTCACATTTTCATAATAATAAAAAAATGGCAGCGGCGGCGGCAGTGACGGTGCTACTCCCACCTAGGATTCCGACCACCACCAACGTTACCCGCTGCTCTGCTTTGCCTTCTCTCCCTCCTCGCGTCTCCAACACCAAAACCACTTTGTTCTCACCTTCCCTCAACAACTTTTCAGGTACTCTTTCATTTCCTTCTTTCTCTTTTTCCTTGTTTGTTATTTTGCATGTTTGAAAATTTCAATTTTAAAAAAAATTCTAATTTTGAATTATTATAAATTAATATGCATTCTGTTCTTTTTCTATATTTCATTTTCCTTGGGGTTTTAATCTTCAAATTAGCATACATTTTGTGGTTAAGTTGGGTGCGTTAATTCCTATGGATAAAAAAAAAATCTTCGAATTTTCCATTCCTCTTAAATTAAGACATTAAAAGGTGTTAAACTTTGGTGACTCTAAACAATGGGGTGTAAAATTTTCGATTAGATTTTGGTTTGAGTTACTAATGGAGTTGAGTCTAGAGGTTAGTCTTCAATCAAGTGGTGAACCACGTTCAAATTCTTGTTGGGTGAGATGTCAAATTTTAGTTTCAGACCGGCAAAGATCGCTTTCGGCCGAAATGCCTCAGGAAAATGAAAAAGAAAAAAAAATAAATATGAAGAGCCTGTTTGAATAAACATCCCCAGAAACGGTTCTAGGAGAAGAAAGTAAGAAGAAAAAAATGAGTTTCTCCATTGCATAAGCTAAACTTTTAGCTTATGGAGAAGCTCATTTCATTCTTTTCTTCTCCTAGAAGTGTTTATGAATAAGCTCAACCAAACATGTCAAACTAATTGCTTTATTATTTTGTCATAGATAGTATGATTGTTATTAACATTGTTATATTTTTAATTTGAGGCCTTCCAGCACTAATAAGCTGCTGTCCAACTCTTATATCTTGTTTCATTCATGGAATAATGTATGTCTCTCCCCCCTAGTTTCCTCTTATATGAATTTTTCTCCTTTATTTATTTGAAGTTTACTCTTACATTTCTAAAGTGGAAGAGAGGATTAAATGAGAGCTAGGATTGTCTTGTACCTTGTTTCAAGTTTGAACTTATTCCATGTTTTGATCATCTCGACTAAAGCTTTTATTGAAAAAAATAAGGTAAAACTAATTTTCTCCCATAAGCTAAAATTAACTTTATACACTTAAGCTTATACAGAAGCGCTGTCATTTAACTTATTCAAAAGCTGGTTTTAATTGATGTATAGGCTAATTTTAACTTATGTGAGAAACTTTTTTTCTTTAAAAAACAAAGGGGCTTGAGCCCAGAAACAGAAAACTACAGAGATATCAAGTGAGGAGTGGTAACACAATTCATTTTACTTTCTTATTTTCTTTTCCTATAAGTGCTTATTAGGAAGTTTATCCAATTAGAACTTATGTCCAAGGTGGTGCTCATTGTCTTGTGGGGTAACTGAAACACTTCTGAATTTTAAAATTGAGGGTGGTAAACATCTTATGGGGTGGATACACTTTGCCAAGTCCAAAGTTTAATCCAGAAAATTAAACTAGTTTCTGCTATGTGAATGGAGCTATTAATGCTCACCACATTTAATACTTGTCTAAGAGTCTTGTAGTTGTACACTTGGTTAAGCCTTCTGTATCTGTAGTTTTAGTGTGTCCCTGAGTAGTAATATTTTACTGTTTGTTGCATTTTCAATGTTCTATTTATTGAGCTTAGTCAAATTGCTTTTTATATCTTTGTTTTTATTTATTTATTCATCGTTTAGTTGTTTTCTTCTATTTCCACTTTTTCAGTGTCCCGAAAATCTTCTCTGCTTCAGACCAGAGCTTCTTCAGAGGAATCATCCTCAGTAGATGCCAATGAGGTGTTCACAGATTTGAAGGAAAAGGCAAGAAGTTTACTACTTGGCTTATTTCAACAATTTGGTTTATCCTGAACTTCGTTTTAGCAAATCCTCGATCTTGCAATTCTAGTTTCCTCTTTGCCAATCCTTCGTTTACATACTGACTGGTTCAAAGGAGGGGAGGGATTTTCTCCCCCTATTTACTATCCATTCCCCTCCCCTCCAACCAAACAGTATGTTAAGTTTTAACTAAGTGGAAATAATATCCTCCATTTATCATTATCAGTGGGATGCTCTTGAAAACAAGTCCACAGTACTTCTTTATGGTGGAGGGGCTATAGTTGCTATTTGGCTATCGTCAATTCTTGTGAGCGCCATCAACTCAGTTCCCTTGGTAAGCCATCACTCCTGGTGAATATAATTCACTTCTACCATATTATATTATATGCTTGGGTTTTTATATAAAGCTTGGCTAACCAATCTGAAATTATCTTATTTACGTTTCAGCTTCCAAAGATTATGGAGTTGGTAGGGCTTGGATACACTGGATGGTTTGTCTACCGATACCTTCTGTTTAAGGTAAGTAAAATACATCACCAATACTTTACTATTTTAGATTTTAGAATCTAACATGTTTTGTTGTATGGACATAAGTGGTGGTTTTGTGTATATCAAGCTTTGAGATTACATTGGTGTCAATATTTTTGTATTGAATGATCACTTCTTTTGTTCCATGGGATCCACTTACCCTTTTCTACTTCCACAACACATGCCTTATTCGGTGTACATCTTATAAGTAATTTATATGTATTTCTTTCTATACAGTCTAGCAGGAAGGAGCTAGCTACAGACATTGAATCACTGAAGAAGAAAATTACTGGAACTGAATAGAGTGGTGTTAGCAGGTATCAAGTCAAGTTTATCTTCTGAGCACCATTTGTTTTTGTTGTGCTGTTATCCCCTGTATAAGAGTCATATGTATCCCTTGGAGTAGAATAGAATTCCTCTCAACCTGTATTGCCCCTGTAATGAACCCATTTCATTGTTAAAAATAATGTAGCAAATTTTATGTATATGGCTCTGAATGGAAACCATTATCCTTTCACTTCCTCACTGTATAAGAAATTTAAGTCATATATGAGTATAGAACACGGAAATATCATATATCGGACCAATTGCTTCTGTGTCTTGACCATGATAGATTGAAAGATCACCTTGCAATAAGGTAATTAGATCAAAATAATCGGATTGGTTCTGACCTGTGCTTTTCTCTGATATAAACAAACTATTAAATTGTTTTTTGATAAAATAAAATTTAAGCTAAAGTATACTCTCCTCCTTGATATGATAGATGACTAAATTACAGGTTCTTCCCCTTTAACTTCAAAATCCTAATATAACAACTTTGAATGTCATCAACAGTAAATTTTGTACACTATCATCGATTTTAGGACTTAAGAAAATGAAGTTTTAAAACACGTCATTACTTTTGAAATTTTATCCAAAAATTTAACTTCACCTTCTAACTTCTCGAATTTGACAGCAGAGGTTTAAGAATAACTTACCGATAATGTTGAATGTAACAAAGAAAAATTATCTTATTTACCTTCCTCTCCGCTCCGGTAAAGGTGAGTGTAAAGGAAAGGCTGTGTAATTTAAGTATTTATACAGAGAAAAAAGTGTAGCCTACTATATTAAATAACTTATCAAATACTAGTAGTATTTACTATTAGTGGCTGTACACAAATGAAACCATTCTTAGATCACATTAACAAAGTTTTTATACGTGAGCTGGATGTGACTTGGAGTTCGAACGGCCTTTGTCATCATTAGAATGTAGACTTCCTCTTTGGATTGACAAGATTGGTGGTTCTGGCATTTTATTTTAAAGAGCATAATCTGTAATTGTGCTTCTTTTGTTAAAATTTTAAATTTTAAAACTGAAACCTTTAACCTATAGTTTATTTTTGTCAAAATCTCTTCTCTAAATAGTGTAGCATGTTTGGATTTTGACATTTTCCTTCCTTAGACATGGGTTTACATGGGGCAAATCTGCAAATGGAATTTTGTAAAAAAAATGAAATTTTGTTTGTCTGATTGCAAAATTATTTTAGTTCCTTTCTTGCATCTTCGACGTTTCATCAATTTTGGTGTGGATTTTCTTTTAAAGATGAATATTGGACTCAGATCCAAACATACGATGCAGAACATGTTTGAATGAGAGTTGGTAAAATCATTTTTGAATGAAATTAATTTTATAAAATTGATTTTTAAATAAGGTGATTTATGTCTAAATTTTTTTATTATAAAATTTAGTATAATATTTTTTTATCCAACACAAAAATCATTTAAAATTATTTAAATTTGGAATCAATTCAAGATCTAAAATCAATTTGAACTCTTTTAATAGGAAATCAAACATGTAATGTCTTTTACATAATTTGACATGAAAAAAGTGGTTCCAAGATGCAATATTACGTCATAATTCTAATTCGTCCTTACATGCTGTCTTAAATATTAAACCATTCTAGAAATTGGAGTTTTTTTTTAAGGTAAAATTGGAGAGTTTAATATAAGAATTTTGCAAAAACATTTTTTAAAAAAATAGTTTTGTACAAGTTCAACCTCACCACACTAATTACACATTGACAAATGACAACAAAATTAACTTATCATTTAAAACTCACCAACTAAATTGCCACCCCAACGAATCATTTGCCTAAAATAGGCATTGGGGATGCATGACTTCCACCCCTTGTATTGTATGGGATTGCTCCAACTAAGTCCTCGTTGGCACAGTTGATTACCAACTCATTTTTTTTCCCTTTATCCCTTGACCAAAAACTCTAAATAGAATGCAAGAACGGACCAAAAATATGGACCTAAAAAAATACCCTTGTCGTTGAAGAATCTAATAAATAATGACAGGCATTGAATAACAAAATTAACACCACCCCATTAGGCATCACCAACTCTGAAAGGTTCCATGCCCCTTTTCATTTGCTGACCAATGTCATTACAATACAACATCTTAACTCATATTTCATCGCCTCATTAATTTCCCCACAGCCACATACACCTCATTTCTAGGCACAAGAAACTCCAATAGAATCTCCACATACATAACAAGAGTTGAAGAATTCAGACCCTTGTTCTCTTCCCCTTTGGGAACCTAATCATTTGTATAAGGTGGTACAGGTTTAACTTCTCAACCACTTCATTACATCATTATTAAGGAATCTTTATAGTATTCTTCATCTGTGTTATAAGAAACTCTCATTGTAGGAAGAGGGAAGAGAAATAAAGCCAAGTGTTTCAAGGAGATTCTGATCTCTTATATATACCTTCTCAACCAAAGTCTGCCATAGTACTTGGTTAGGGAAGGATTCTGATTGTGAGTTTCATTTCATTAATATTTGTCTCTCTCTATAATCAAATCAGAAGGAAAAAAATCATAGTTTGTGCCTGTAGTGAGAAAACTTGTCCTTCCACTGATGATTAGTGGAAATATTACTGCATGATAGAAGCTTCAATGGGTTTGGTTCATCCATGGATTTCCATGAAAGCCATTGAAGAATTCAGCACTAGAGACAGAAGAAGGCTTCTGGGGTGACATTCATGGGGCTCCATAGATGGTGGCAAGTTACATTGTTAACATTGTCTTTGTTTTTGTCATGTTTGGTAGGTGGCTCACAGTCTTATTACGACCATGAATCATTAGATGACTTTCTTTGCAAACAAGCAAACAAAGAGACAGAAAGGCCTAGAACAGGTGTTGTATACAATGTTTCCCTTCCTTCTAACTTCACAGGCATGGAAGTTTCAGTTGTTAGATTGCACAGATTCTCTTTATGGTCAAGAGGAATGAATTATAGTTTCTTCAGTCTTCCGCCGCGGATTCTACCGCAGCCTAATGAGAAGAGAATAACTATTTTGTTTGAAAACTTGGGCAATTGGTCTTCTCATTATTTCAATGTGCCTAACCACACAATAGTGGCTCCAGTTTTTGGTGTTATGGCTTACAATTCTTCAGAAAAAGTATTGGTAGATGAGAAGATTAACTTTACCACCCATGGTGACCCCATCAGAATTCGGTTTCCGCATGTTGGTCAACATAGGAAAAATGACACACCAATTTGTGCCGAGTTCAGTGCTGGTGAGTTGGTGAAATTCAAAAACATGACTGAGCCATATGTCTGTGAAGTATATAGCCAAGGGCACTACACTCTTGTAGTTCCATCATTTCCTTCCCCAAAAGAACCTAATTCCCGGAGCCATAGCAAGAGATTTACCAAATGGTGGGTGTTGGGATTTGTAATAGGTTTTGTTGGGTTGGTCATATTGGTTTTGATCTTGCTAGCTTTAGTTAAGGAGGCCAAGAAGAGAAGAATAAGAAAAATGGAGAGAAATTCAGAAGGGGGTGAGCTTTTTGATACATTTTGGATAGGAGAAACTAAATTGCCATCAGCTTCAATGCTTAGAACCCAACCAACTCTTGAGAATTAAGATGCCATTCATTAGTAGTTGGTGATCCAGTTTTCTTCCTTTCTCTCTTGTAGTATTTGATTTACTTCATGCAAATGAATAAGTACACAAATTTCGTTTGTTTTGAATTTGATCCTTCTCAACAAAACAATTGTTCAGTACAGCTTAAAACAAATTTAGCATTTATATATTAATATATAAACTTATATAGTCATCATCATAGGTGTCAATAGCACTTTGATGTCACGTTTTGTTTTCACTTAAATTTCTTTATTAGGAATTTATGCACAGATAACGAATTTTTTTTAATTCACAGGTCACACCCTACCACCCCCTTTGTATTCTTCTCTCTTGTCTATATATTTGCACTAGCTGTGCAGGTTGGTTATTAAAAACAAATACAAACAGTGGTTTTGCATTATATGCTGGACGGCAAACTTGGCTCTTCTGAGCATTTACATTTCTTTAATTTTTTTTATTATACCAAATTGGAAGTCCCTGCTTGGCTGCGCTGTAATGCTTCTAGCCATTTAGTTTAATATTACTTAGACAAGAATTTCCTAGGAATTATGAATTTTAAAAGAGGTCTCTTCGACCAAGATTGCCACATCTATTCGCACGAAGTACCAAAGATGTTGCAGCTTGGTTTTTGTCTTTCACGCCCTTAAGTGTTCATAAATTGACAAATATGACAATCATTAGAACTCAAATCTGATGGAATTTTTATTGGAACTCAAATCAAAACATTTTTTTTTTGTGAATACTCAAATAAAAAACATTACAACATATAACAATCTTTCTAGGAAGATAGGACAACTCTGAACCCCAATTAGTTCAGCACTTTCAGAAATTTATCAAAGCTTAACTTGAACTTGTATATGATTTTTGTTTTTCATCAAATTGTAATGCTACCAACAAGTACCATGTTTTTGTTCAAACTATTACACACAAGCATGAAAGTGACACCCCAAAAATCAAAAACATTATTTAACAATATGATGGCTGAGCATTTCAAAATAGTTTAATTGGTAAAGAAGAAAGACCCCTCCCTAGCCGCAAGCATTGGATCAACCAATAGGTTGGAGATCACAATGTTCATGAAGAGGGAAAGGGGGATCAAAAAGAGAACCATTTAGAATGGCATGTGCAACAATCTTGTTCGCTGCTTCCGTGAAATGGATGCCATCCCAGCTCACATAGCTGTGGGGTTCATCACAAGCACTTGCTAGCATATGGCCACACAAAATTTTAGGGTTAAAGTTGTACACACCGCCTCCATACCCACAACATGTTCTGGTACTATACTTTAGTCCTGCTCCAAGAAAACAAATTGAAACCAGAAATCAGCACTACGCATGTGGAATCAGTATGGTTGGTGTATAAATATCAAGTTCATAATAATTAACAATAGCACTTGCAGCATATGGCACTTGGTAATATAATTGATTTCGTGCATAATCACAATCATGTATAAGTAATTTCAATCATTTATGAGAAAATCCACCGTCACGCGTACATGTATGACGAAACATAAATGTATCGAAATATCAATTGTTAATTTTCTCATCAACAATTAAGATTACTTTAGACAATCCTGTAAGAGTGCTAATATTTTTGGTGAATAATGGCTAAAAGGGTGTATGTGTATGACAGTAATTCATAAGGAGCATTCATAAGATCATTGCTAAACTAAACAAGCCAAGGGAAGGTGCTTGTACCATAAAATGTGGGGTGGTGAAAGAGCTCCAAGAGAGCAGAGTTGGTGTCCACGTAAATAAGGGAAGCATCTACTAAACTTTCTCTGGTTAGACTCAATGTATATTTCAACAGTTTGTTATAATCATTTACAGCATTGTTGTAAGAAGCCATGCATCCAAACTCATCATAGTCAGAAGTAGCATGAGGAAGCTCCACCAAGTATCCAGGATAGCATCCCACAGGACCAAGATTGAATACCATAAATCTACGCCCCCCTTGTGCATATAGCTCCTAAAAAGAGAAATTGCATCAGTACAAAAATTGGAAATAAATAAATAAATCATGCTTAATTTTTTTAATTACTATTCTAATGGTGTGAAACTTTCTTGAACTAGTATTAAAAATGCATCATTAAAATAGTCTGACATGTCATACATAATTTGACCTCATATGTTAATAATGTGCCAACCTGAATGAATGAATATACCACGAAAAGTCAAAAATATCGTCTAAAATATGATTACATAACATGCTTGATATAGTCAAACCTTGATAGCAGCATTAATTTGTAAAACGATGTGAGGAAGGGTGCCCCTCACTGCATCAATACCACCAGTGGCTGCTATTTTGGAAGTGAAATCATTTTGGCCAATATAGAACGTGTAAAGGGCCTTTCCAAATATATCCGGTGAAGGAATTTTCGTTCCAGATGATATCCTTGTTCCTGTGTAAGACATGTAGATGTAGGTGAGTACATTATTATTATTATTATTATTATTATTATAAAAACACATTCAAGTTTCTAGTAACATTTTTGTGTACCTGGTTGATGAAATTCATCAACTTTGGCTTTGAATTGCTCCATTTGCCTGAGTTGAACAGAGAGGGAAAATGGACTTAGCCCACTGACAAAGAAGGAAGTTGTGGGCGGAATCACAGTGGAGGCCGAAGATGCAAAGTTAACCCCATGAGTATAGTCCGATCCAATTGACTGCAGATATGGGCTCAAATATGGCAATCCAAGACCCTGAGCTGCATGTTCAACACAAAAATAACATATCAAATATTTAATAGAATCAATAATATATCTATGACAAGCTGAAGGATCTTTACATTTTATTCAATTGTTATTATGTACCATAAGTTTGCTGAATCATCTTAAAAGTCGTAACAACAATGATTTCTAATTAAATTGTGAGCATAAACTTCAAATAGTTCATACACAAATGATGTAAAGAATTTTTACACTGATAATTTATCACATAAATTTATTAACTTTTACCAGACTTTATGATTGATTAGTTTGTGGCGTAATACTACTTTTTATGTTAACAGAGCATAATTAAACTAATAAAGTTTACATTAAGAATAGATGTCTATTAAGCTCTAATAGATAAGTTAAAAATAAGAAACATGCAACTCAAAATGCTATAACAATAGGTCCATTACCGAGAAAATCAACAATGAGCCTTCCATCAGAAGAACGCCCCACTGGTTTTTTGAAGTACGTCATTCCATAGGGACCAGGTTGTGCTGGAAAGCTTGTATGAAACCCACCCGTATCCGAATTTGAATCCCCGAAATTGAAGATTGCCTCAAAATCACACAAGGAATAACTTGAATCAACCAAAGAAGATATCATCACCATACAAATTACTAGGAACTTCGAAAATATGTATAAACTACTGTTGGACACCTTAAGGGTACCCATCATTTTTTTTGTTTTTCACTCTTGATCAAGTGCTTCCAGAGGCTAATGCTGTTAAAGGTAGCAATGAGAGATCCGTATTATATGAACTGCATGCATATTCTGAAGATAAGGCCAAGCACTGAATCAGTTGTTCTAAAGTTGACTAGTTAACAAACGGATTGCTGATAGTTACCTACTATACATATAAAGAGCTAAAAGCTTCCAACATATAAATTCATATGATTCAAGAAATTATTTATCTTTTTACTCAGAACTCTAAAGTTCTGCAAAATCTATTTATGTTGAAAGGAGATCGAGGAGAATGACATTATATTAAATTATAGGGCCATTTTCTATTTATATATTGGAAGCTAAATCGTTCAGTTAAGTATACCAATGTTGACTAATTAACTGATACACTACATGGTTTAGAATTTAGATTGTGTAACTTGTAGTATATATATATGTGGATTTCTCAACACTTCAACCTACTTCTCTTCTGGGAAAGTGATCATTGCCCAATATGATGACAGCATGAGACTAGTTATAGCATATACAAACTAGAGGCTATGTAGTAGCCTTCGTCTTTTTTTTTTGTGTTTGCTGGAATGTAATATATGCTTTGTCAAATCATAGGTATATCTCTAGCCTTCGTAACTTATAAATTGTGCATACTTAGAGAGTTCAATTAACGAGAGATGAAAAGTGCATTTACGTTTTTCGCTTCGCGAAAACATCCACATCATTTCAGCATATAATTCAATTTTTATTTGGAGAGATGATACGCTTGTTGGTATAACTAGAACATGAGAAAACTAGTTTTACCCAGTACCATAAATAGACTTGTCGGGCCGGGCCAGCCCAATGTAATCTGTAGAATATAGAATGTAATCTTATACTAAAAAACACTCAAATTTTGACCTTTTTTTTTATTTTTAGGCTTAAATATAGAGATTTCATAAATATATCAAAATTTCACAACTAATTCCTAAAAAAAAAATAATTCTAGTAAGTCTTGAAATTTCAAGTGTGAGAAATTTTTATCATTATTAAGTCTTCATTTAACACATGAAACTTCAAAAAATTTGTGGGAAATTTTTATCATTATGAAGTCTTCATTTAAGACGTGATGACACGTAAGTTTTCTTGCTTGGACCATGGGTATGAAACCTTCACCGTTGGATTCTTTCTAATTTTCATGGCTCAAATATTTTGCATTTTTTATTTTCTTTTTTTTTTTATGCTTATCTTTCTACCTGCCCCTCTCCTTCTATTTGCCATCACTGCGAACCATCACCTCTCCACCGTAAGCAACCATACCACGTTGCCGTCGCCATGTCTCCAGTCTCCACTATACCGCCGCCACAACAAAGGCCTTCACCTCCGGATAGACCACGGCACTGCCGGCCTTCATCGGCTGACGACATTCGTTGGAACAGAGGAATCCATTCAGATCTGTTTCGCAACACCATATTGGGTTCGACTGAAACAGATCTAAGTGGATTCCTTAGTGTTCTGATAGCTACCTAGCAGATCTGCACGTTTAATGGCTACCTCGTCGATTTCGGGCGCGTCGGAGATGCGGAGCACGAAGAGGAAGGGACAGAGGCTTGCGTTTGCCTTTTTTATTTGGATCTGTCTTGAATCTGGGTTGCGTTTTTTGATTTGTTGAATGTTCTGGCTTGGGGTGGTACCCATTTTTTCTCTAGATCTGAGAAAAGTGGGAAAGAACGAGGAAGAAGGAAGGGAAAAAATGGGTGTAGGATTTTTTTTAAAAAAATTAAATATAAAATTAAAATAAATTCAGGTAATATGTCACGTCATTGATGTTTTGATATGGTTCCATGTATCATTCAACTGTCCAATTACGAGAGACATCATCACATTCTTGGTTACATTCATACAACACCTGTTGCATCGTATATGAATTTGTTTATTTTTAATCTAGGTAGAACTCATTTTCATAAAGTTCTTTTCAAATCATTATATATAACTGATATATATCAAAAATAATTTTTTAACGGATAAATAAACGTTATTTTGAAATTGAGGAAGTTTTTAAGAAACTTTAAAAAAAATAAAAATCATAAATAATATAATTTTATATATCCAAATAAAAATATTTTTTTAATTTACTAAATAATATTTAAGACGCTGGTTAATATTTGTGAAATATTTAGACAGCAACGAATGTGATTATTAGTTAAGATGACATAGTCTTAACAATAATGCTACCACATCCGCAAATGTGAACAGACGGAAAAAAGAGGCATGACTCAACACAGAGAGCGGCGGGTAGGGGCAAAATGGTCCGGTAGAAAAGTGTGGTGGGGCCCACAGTGTGTAACGTGCGTAGTAAAGAGCATGAGAATGCGGGGACACGTCATTTTGTCGGTAGCTGGAAGCGAAGGCATTGGGCACCACGTCATAGGCGAACTCCACCGCGAAAATCGCATCCTCGCCAGCTAATCAACGGTCAAAGTTTGTCTCTTACGTGTTCCCAATATGTCAAAGTTTAATGATGATTCATTTATTATTATAACAACGCATTACTCATCTTATCATTCTCTGTATTTCAAAAAAAGAAAGAATATATATTAAGATAAGATAAAATAAAGTATAATTTATGGACTTATTAAAAAAAAGTGTATCATTTTTTTATCTCCTAATATTGATGTTATAATTAGTGATTTTTATCTCAATATATTTGAGCAAACTGATTTTTGTGATCATTTATTATTTATATATATTATTTTGCATATCTCATAAGCGATAGTTTTATGACTCATTTTTTCTTAATGGGTGTAATAAAACGTATTGTTTTAATGTATTAAGTTATATTTGAAAATTAGTTATATTTAGTAATCTTTTAATGTGTAAATCAGAGTTGATTTCGTTAATAGTTATTTAGAGTTGTATAATAATTATGCACATGTATAATTGGTAGATGGATATAATTTTAAGAGGAATAGCATGTACACACTTTTGTATATAAACAATGGCTCCTTGAGAAATAAAAAACATCTAGATCATTTTTTTACATGGTATCAGAGTCTATCCTAAATGAATCCCTATGTTTGTCATTGAGATTTTATTTTCTTTGAAAACCAATTTTCATTTCATCACACTGAAATTACATCAACTTCATCAATCTCCATCATTGACAAAATTGATCTGGAGAATCAAATTGACGACAGAGCAGTCAATCAAAATAAGTCATCCACATAACATATTGTTGATGATAAGGGGGTATTGACACTACAGAAGTTGTTGTAACAGATACTACTGTGTTTCCAAAACCTCGAGATATACAGATCCCAAATGCTCACGATGAGAATGAACCACTGGGGCATGATTGTCGTGTCAAATATCCATCCACTTGGTTGCAAGGCTACGTCATACACATGATTCAAAAGTTGAGTCCTTCTACTCATTCATAAGTTCAATCTCATTTTTTTAGGTACGCCCTATCCTATCACGCATTACGAAGTGTGAAAAAATTTATTTGCCACATAGACATTTCCTTGCAACTATTATTGCAGAAAAATAACCACTCAATTTCCATGAGGCAGTGAAAGATGCTCGCTGAAGAGAAACAATGCAATCTGAGATTCAAGCTCTTAAGCAAAATCGTACGTGGACTATGCAGCGACTACCACCCGAAAAGAAAGCTCTTGGGTGCAAATAGGTGTACCGCATAAGTTATCACTCGGATGGGACAATTGAACGTTTTAAAGCCTGATTAGTTATAGTTGGTAATCATCAAGTAGAAGGGATCAACTACACTAAGACATTCGCACCAGTTGCTAAAATTGTCACAGTGCGTACTGTCTTAGCAGTAGCAACAACAAAAGTTTGGAAACTTCACCAAATGGATGTGCACAATGCATTTCTGCATGGAGATTTGCATGAAGAAGTGTTCATGAAAATGCCTCCTGGTTTTTCAGCTTCACAACCGAACATGGCATGTAAGTTGCAAAATTCGCTTTACGGGTTAAAACAACCTCCACGTTGTTAGTTTGCCAAGCTCTCTACTGCTCTCAAATCCTATGGATTTCAGCAATCATATCTTGATTACTCTCTGTTCACTTTGCATCAAAAAGACACTCAACTTGTGGTTCTTGTGTACGTTGACAATTTGATCATTGCCAGCAATACTCTTTCTGCCATCAAGCATTTTAAGCTCTACCTCAATACATGTTTTCATATGAAAGATCTTGATGTTTTGAAGTATTTTCTGGGTATTGAGGTTGCCAGAAATCCTACAGAAATTTTTCTTTGTTAGCATAAATATACAATTAATATTATATCTGAAGTTGGTCTCCTTGGTGCTAAACCCATTGCCACTCCATTAGAGCAAAACCATCACTTGTCACATGCTGCGGGACAACTTCTTTCAGATCCCGAGCAATATTGACGTTTAGTTAGGTGTTTGATTTATTTGTGTTTCACTCGGCCTGAGCTATCATACAGTGTTTACCTTCTGTCTCAATTCATGCAACAATCCTGCACAAAACACTGGGAAATTGCACTCTGAGTGGTTCAATTCTTAAAGGGTAATCCAGGATAAGGAATATTTTTTGCTTGTGAATGTGACTTACAACTTCATGGGTGGTGCGACTCAGATTGGGTCAGTTGCCCTTTGACTAGATGATCAGTCACTGGATGGCTAGTGCAGCTTGGTGACTCTCTTATTTCCTGGAAAACAAAGAAACAACATACAATTTTTCGATCTTCTACCAAGGTTCGGTATAAGTCTATGGCAACCACTACATGTGAGTTAAAATGGTTGAAAGGGATCATCTCTAACCTAGGGGTTGTCCATGACAAACCCATGACCATTCGCTGTGATAGTCTGGCCGATTTACACATTGCAAAAAAATTTGTGTTTCATGAACGCACCAAACACATCGAGGTAGACTCTCACTTTGTTTGAGATGAGATTCTCAAAGACAATATTTGCCCCCACTATGTTCCTATTACCTCTCAACTTACGGATATATTCACAAAAGCATATTAAGCTATATTTGGAGATTAGTTATATTTGGTAATCTTTTAATGTGCAAATCAGGGTTGATTTCGTTAATAACTATTTAGAGCTGTATAATAATTAGACACATGTGTAATTGATAGATGGATATATCAGAGACACAATTTTAAGAGGAATCGCATGTGCACATTCTTGTATATAAACAATGACCCCTTGAGGAATAAAGGACATTTGAACCATTCTTTTTTATGGTATTAGCGTCTATCATAAATGGATCTCTATGTTTGTCACGCTTTAGGCAAATAGCCTTAAGCGTGAGGGGAGGTGTGATCACACCTAGATAGAGGGGCACGTTGAAATGGCAGGTAGCCATGAGGAAAATAGAGCATGTTGAAATCCCACATCAAATAAAAAAAATTCCGAGATAAATTATATAAGTGGGGAATAATTCTCACCTTATAAACCGATTTTAAAAGGTTGAGTTAAATCTAAACTCACTTTCTGATATAATAAAATTGTATATTTATTATTTTAGAATATTTAAAATAACCTTATATACGATTTTGTCATGGACCCACATTATGTCAGGATTTGGCTAGCATGATCGTTTTTGTCAAATATTTTGTCTTCTCCGGTGGTCAAAATTACTTTGTCCTAGTCTAAAGAAGGATATATTGTATAGTTTGTCGGTATGAACAAATAGGCGTATTTGAGAATATTCATAAGCTTCATCCTTCAGCAGATAAAAGACAAATTCAGAATACTCTAGCATACAAAGTCATGCCAAACAACAGGTTAACAAACAATACAGTGCAAATCGAGGTTGCAATATACTTTACTAATTAAAAAGAAGGAATCATAGCTTGTCATACAACATATTATCAAGAGAGGAAGATAAACAATATACTTTATCCAATCTTAAGGGTCCAAATTTGGTAGAGTGGAAAAAAGTAAAAAAGAATGACTTGAGATGAAATTTTGAATTAAATAAAATATAAAAGTGTGAATTTTATATTATTTTATTGTTATTTTTTTTTCTTTTTTATCATTTCTTTCCGCAAATGAACACATCCTAAATAATTAGTTAGTAAAACACATTAAATGTAACACTTAATGGTCTAACATTCAAATTGATGAAGAACAAAACAACAAAACCCCAACGAACCTTGACAAATACTTTTTCAACTCTCTATAAATACTCAGTAGAGCTTAGTGCAATAGAGAACTCTTGTGTGATTTTAAGTGATAATTTTTCAAGTCTAAAACTTACATGGATGGATAATCCTTACATAGTTACATCACACCAACGTATATAGATATATCAACTTTTTAAATTAATTTTAAAATGTAAAATCATCGAGTAACTTGCCATATATTTATTGTAGTTCAGAAAAAAAAAAGAGTTAAATTATTTTTATATAGGATATGGACATATGGTTGCAATGTGGCATGGATGACTAGCTAACTGATTCAAAATCGGTTTGTCACTGTTTATTTCTTGTGAGTTGTGAATCATGTGTGTAGCTTCGAATCATTGATGGAGGGCCTTCGTAATTAACCTTGAATGTTTTATACTAACATAAGGTTTCACTTCATCACCGTCTCCATGTAACTACATACCTGATCTCTTCTTAGCAAAATACAGCCAAATGCCATCTTTTTAGACATTTATAAAAAAAAAATTAAGGGATCCATTCGAGTGTTCCACTCGATCAATCATGTGTACCAAGAAGTCAATTATGTTTTCTCTCTCATGATCCGTTTGGTTGAATGGAAGGAAAATAAAAAAGAAAAAAAATTAAATTTTGAATTGAAATGAAAATAGAAAAAAAGAAAAATTTTAATTTTTGTTTTTAGAAATTAACTTTTCTTCCATTTTCTCTTCAATCAAGCAGAGGAAAATATTTTGTAAGTCATGTTTTTATTTTATTGTTCTCTATTTTATTTTCTCTCTTAATAAATAGATCATTAATCATCAACAAATCATTTGATTTAAGTAAAAATTCGATCTCCTTGAGTAAAACCACCGCAACACCTACAAGGCAACTCAAATCATTTAAGGCTTAAAAAAAAGTTTCATATTTTCCTAAAATACATATTATTATTAATCTGAATTATTATAGGATATATTATATATTATTATTTTTATTAGTAAGACTAGTTTTAAAAATGTATTAATTGAAAGCTTTAGAAGAAGATTGATAATTGAGAAGAATATTGAATTAATCTTGAAAATATTTTAAGTTCTACTAAGCATTATAATGTTCAAGATCTAGATTTATTTTCAAAAACAGAGATATTGCAAGAAGTATAGACCAAAAAAAAATCACATTTCACTAAAAACATTAATTATTTTTAAAAATGTGTTATATAATAAAAAATGTATTCTTTTTCGGATAAAAATTTTTTATATTAAATTGTAAAAAACATTGTTTTTATGATAGAATACATTTTATACATGTAATTATTGTTATGGTTGAAAGTAGTTTTTTATAATTAAAATTACTCAAATTTTATTTCGTATTAACTGTTAAAATATAAATTGAATTTTTTTGTCATTTTATATAGATAGCAAAAAATTTATAAATACTTAATTATATTGATTGATAGTTTTATAATAAAAAAATAGCATGAGATTAGAAAAAATATATTAAACTAATCTTTAAATATAAATTTCACCTAAGACGTTAAAATGTCTAGACACTTGGGTAAGCTTATTTGAAAACTCCTTATTAACACATGTTGATATACAAATAGTCAGGTAAGTAACATCAAATAATAAGAAGCATAAACCTTTTAAAATATTCACAAAACACAATATATTTTCAGTAAAATTCTCTTCTTTCAATTATATTTTTTCATTTATAAAATTTAAATCTAAAATTTTATTTAAAGAAATTAAATTGGGTAACATAATGAACTTATTATTTACTAATAAATATGTATTTAAATTTGTATATGTTTATTTTTAACACCGAATCAGACGTGAAAGGTGTACGTAGGGTAGAAAGCATTTATCCTTTTGGATTGTAAGGAGAAGAGAGATAAGACGGTGTATCAGCTCGCATGTCACAATCACTCATTCTGCACTTTCACACTCACATCACCTGCTTCTCACTAGGGACCATCCACACAAATTTAACATTTTCATTTCATTTTTTTAATCAATTAAGAAACTATTTTTTGGTATAAGTTTAGTCATATTTAAATTTTATTATTTCTTTTTAAGACTATATTTTAGGAAAATTAAATAGAGTTTTTTTTCATTTGTGTTATCAAGTTATTCCATTTGGATTGAGTGGGAATTATTATAAATTTTTAGGATTAAAAAACTAATACGAATTTAGATAAATATAATTTTTAAAATGATTACAAAAGATAATAAAATCTCTTTTATGCATATGTTAGTCATTTAACTTCGTTTATTTTTAAAATAGGTTAAATTAATTTTAATAAAAATAATTTTAAATGATTGGATATGATTGAAATATGTATTTAAATTAACTTCAACATGCGTTTTATGTTATTGTTAGAGGGTGTGTTAGGATTGCAAAAGATAAATCTGATTTTTTTTAAAAGGAAATAATTATGATGATTTATTTTATGTATTTAGTTGATTTGTATTGACATTATAATTTCTTTAACAGTTAATCAATAAAAAAATATTATAATAAAAAAGAGTTTTATCTTAATTATCTTAAAGTCATGCATATAGTGTAAAAAATATTATTTTGTTTCATTGAATTTTTAATATAACATAAATAATAAGGTATTAAATTTTATACAGAATCAAAAAATAGTATTAATTAATTATACCTATAATTTTAATTCGGTGACTTATATTTCATTTCCATAAATAATAATATTTTTTTCATTTAGTATTAATTTCTATTTCTTTATCTTTTTTTTATCAAACTATTTTAATTCAAATATTTTTCTCTTTTTTTTATTCTCTTTCACTTAAATCAAATATTTCACTTCTTTTTCATTCATTTTTTTCTTGAATTTTTTTTTCTCACAACTAAATACAATGTTAGTAACCAACAAAGTACAACACAGACTATAGATTATAGATTATTAGTTCCTTAAACACGTGGGTTTAATCATTCGGCATATATATATAAGGTTATTTGATTAGAACTAAATTATGGTGAACTAATCCAAATTATATTTATACTTCGCTTAAATTAAATTAAACTAAATTGTTTGAATAATTCGAATGAACTGAATCAGACAAGTTCAAAATGTACTATTTCAAACGATTTAGAATCATTTTGAACTATTTTTAGGGACCATTCATTTAAAAAAATTATTTTCACTATTAAGAATAATTTGAGTATATATTATTATAAATTTTTCTAAATAAATAAAATAGATAGCACCATATTTTTATTCATATGAGAAGAAAACGTCAATGCTTTTAATAATTTGTATTTTAAATACTCCAACATTAAACATAAAATGCTTAATTTTTTTTAAAAAAAGTGAAAAAATAAGCGATTATTTTATTTAAAGAGAATGCTATGAAGTGGCTTCTTTAAAAAAGATCCTAATGTGGCGTGAGCAGAGAAAAAGGATGATTAAGAAAGAGAGTAGGGCAGCCAGCTTTCATATGATTTTTGAAATGCAATTTGGTTCTTAAAATAATGGTCGAATAATTAAAAAAGTGGGATGTGGGGACACCTGGAAAGATAAAGGAAGTGAGGCGGGAAATGGTGTGATAGATGAAAGCTGCAGCTGCAATTGCATAAGTCATGGAGTGCTCTCCGCCTCGGAAAAAGAGACCTGCCTGCCACTGCACTTCTTTTTTTTCACAATCTTCACTTCACTTTTCTATTCTCATTAAATAACCATTATTATTAATTATTTTTTACAAAATTAAAAAATAATCTTATATATATTATTTTTTTATTGAATTAGATCACCGTATGCGACATTTTTATATTCTTTTTTTAAAATAATTTAATTAATATAAATTTTATATTTATTCTTTTTTTAATAAAATATTAAATCAATTATAATACATAAGAATTTTATAAATTGGGATGTTCAGGTTTTATATTTATTATATTTTTTAAATTTTATATAATAGGTTTAAGAAGAATCATATGAATTGATATGGTGTATATTTTATAGATCAAAGTTAAAATGCGAAAAATATTCAATTATAGTAGATATATTTTAAAATATAGATAATTGGCATTAAAAATAAATTTTATATAAACACAAAGATTTATTTTTAATTTATAGAGTAAAATTTAAATTAAGTCACACAAATATATTTTACTGTGTTATGAAATATATACGTGCACAATTTTAATTATTATTTAATAAAATAATTTAAATTAACATTAATTCATTTTATATATTTACTAAATATTATATATTATAATTTAAAAAAATTAAATTCATTGCAAGTGTATATAAAATATATTTAAATATTTATTGATATGTCTACTCATATATAATTATTAAAATATAAATTAAATAAAATATATTAAGAATTCAAATATTATAAAAATTACTCTTATACATTATAAAATATGACTTTAATATCCGCGTAAGACACAGTGAATAACGTTATTTATTATTGAAAATTAATTTCACTTAATTATGTTTTAAAGTCCTGAAATTTGAAATAAATATATTTTTTAAAATTAAAAAAACCATTTTAATTCATATAATTTTTTTTTAAAAAAAAGGTTTTTAGTCCTTAGAAGGAAATATGGCTGACAGAAGTTGTCAAAAATGATGACATGCCACTTTCAACATATGATTTTAATATTTTATCTGTTGAGATAAGTTGATGATGCTAGACAAATTGGTGATAGATTAAAAAATAAAATCGAAATTCACTATGAAAAATAATATATGTGTAATTGTATATGTTCCGTCAAACTCATTAATCAATGATGTAATAAGTGGATTGATTGTCGTATCGGTAGTTAACATTGATAATTGATAGCAAAAATTAAAACTATTAACCGATAAAAATATGAAAATTAAGAACATTGGCCATTTGTTCAAAAACAAAAAAGTGGAAAAAAGAATAATTAGTCCTAAAAATTTATTGAATGTCATGCTTCATTGATTTTGGTCCAATTATGCTTCTCTTTTTTTTCATAGGTGTGTCTTTTCTTGTAAGTAAAGTCTGGTACAGTTTGTAAATAAATAAATTCTTTATTGAATAAAAATGGTTAAATTCTTTAAACTCATGGTTAGCATTTAATTATGATTTATATGTGAAAATATATTGTTAGAAAATTTATTTAAGGAATTTACATCTTTTATTTTAATTTAAAGACTATTTTTTAATCATCTTACCTCTCATAGTAAAATAATCATATGTCTCGTATAAATTTAGAAAAAAGAAAAAGAAAAATGTACTCATATATAAGAAACTAAAACAACTTAGATGGTTTTATATCAAATATCAAACCCATGAGTTGCTAGACGATTCCAAACATATAATGTTTATCAGATTCTTGTGATAAGCATAATTAATTAATTCATATGTCCTTTTAGGCTTTTAGAAACAAAGTACGAAATCGACACGAGTTTTGATAATATAGTAAAGTATGGTGAACTAGCATTTTGATCTTTAAAACTGTGTAACGTTATTATATTAGTACTTAAAATTGACTATTGAAAGTTTAACTTCCTTTCCGAAGTCAAGAGTTTGAAACCATTCACCTTAGGCTCGAGTTTCATGTTATCACTGATCCTCCACGTTATTATGAATATGTTGGCTGCTGGTGCCTCATAAGTACAACAACCAATACCATTCCATTCACCTTCACATATATGTTTTCTCAAAGGAACCAAAATAATGGCAATATAAAAGAGCAACTCAAGTTCAACATTGAACCCTAATAAGGGCCTGGATTTAATATAAGTCTTCTTTAACTCTGACATGAACGTTGCACCTTTTTCTCCTTCAAAGTTTCATAATAACATATTTATTGTTGTGATAATAATTAACTTTCACATATTTGATCTTGACAATGTCATGTTTATGAGCTTCAACACGATGTTTGATAATATTCATAAAATACAACACAACCGTCAAGATGTGTCATAAAAAAAAATTTAATAGTAAATAAACGTTGAGATTTATCTTTTAATTCAGTCATTTAAGTCATTAAGATGTGTATGAATATAGTTTGAAGTATGATTTTATGCTTTCAAGATAATCAAAGGCACATCTTATGGCTTGCATTTAGTTACACCTATTTTAATAGTTTAAATGGTGGATTTGGTGTGCAAATTGTGGAGGTAATAGTAAAGATGAACGGCAAATTACGTATGTAAGAGGAAGATAAAGAGTGAAAGCTAGCGAGAAGATGACGACGACGTTTATTTTAATAATTTACATGTAAAATGTGATTTAACTGATAATTCAAAAGCATTTTCAGATTAAAATGACAATATTAATTATGTTAGAGGACCATAATGATTGTAAATGATTAAGTTGAAAATGATACATGTTGTGATGTCATAAGTCCAAATAATAAAAATCAACTTTTATTTTAGTCCAATTGGCTAAACCGTTACATGTATGTTTTTATGTGTACATATATCTTCAATGGTCACATATGTAAATATATAACATGACCATGTAGGCACAATTGTTTTAACTTTGATAGAAGTATTTTACAGTTAGACCAGTGTGAGTGACATATTAAATTTTAGGATTTTTTTTAATTTTATTATTTTTAGAGAATAATGTGTTAACAATATATATGTACTTTTTTTTGAAAGGCAACGAAATAAACTTTTAGGGAATAAAATAATGATATTATAGTATCTATTTTCATATCTAAGTTTTTAAAATAATTACTCCCTCCTATCCTATTTTATATTTATAAAAAAATCGGAGGTAATTAATATTACTTTTTTTTATACGTATATATCCACACGTGTAACAATTATTGTGGATTTTGCTATCATATATATACCTAACATTAACATTCCTTGGTCAACTTCGGACGATGAATTTAAATCCTTTTAAAATATGGATAAACTTTTACCACGCAATTAAACCTACTCGTTAATCGAACTTGACCACGTAATTGAACTTGTTAAACTGGCAACAGATAATTACGAGATTTTTCCAATAAGAACGATTATCAAAGAAATTGAACTTATATAAATAAAAAATGAAAATCAGATACAATAACTACATTATTTCACTACATGATATCAGATAATTATAACATTCAAATCTTATCTTCTGAAAAAATGTTGGAAAAACATATTCCATAGGCGACCATAGCATAATCATAGATTAGGCTTAGGCAATGGGCATTCAAAAAGGATAAAGAAGGGATTAGAGAAGAAAAGATCTTGTATACACATTATGTATTATATCATGCATCCATAATGGAAAAGATAAAATATAAACTCACAAACAGTTATGCGAAGAAGTTTATTTTTAAGTATTTTGACAGTAACTAGTATTTTATGTGATAAATATTTATTTTTAATAATTAAAATTCATAACAGATATTTTTAAATATATAATTTGTATCTGAATTTATAATGAATAACTTAAATTTTAAAAATGTTTAACTTAGCCTAAAACTTTATTTAAAACCTTATTTTGAAGTAAAATATTTTAAATAAGCCTATAAAAACATCTCTAAATAGATTGATTAGTCTAAAATTACATATAGGTCAATAGACTTATGTCTTTAAATAAATAAAAATTTCTAAATTAAAAAAAATACATTAAACATTTTTTTATGTATCCTTGAACATTTTTTAAGGTGTGCACACTAAACATTTAATAGAATTCAAATATTTTATCATCATCGTCGTAATAGAATTTATAATTATTTGATTAAGTCATTTTTTTAGCTTACAAAAAATTAAACCTAAAATCTAATCATTTTGAAAATATCTCATCTTATTTAATAAATAAATTTATCCTAACTTATACCGAACCTAGACTAGACTATAAGCACCGATGAACTGCCAAACGTAAAATGTATGGTCGGTCAAGCATAAGACAAGAAAGGCTTAAGGCTGCTTTAGATCACAAAAATTAGGGGCGTAAAAATGACGTCCCAGAATTTATTAATTACTAACATATTCTCACTTAAAAAATGAAAAAAATATATTAATAAGTACATAACACGAGTAATGTTTAGTGTATATATAAATATATTTTGATAAATATTATCATATTTGGACCAATTATTGACTTGATCACAATATTAAATCATTTGATTAAAAGTCACTTCAATGAGTTAGTTAATATGTATGATATGGTCCATAATAAAAAAAATTTAAATAATTTCATAACATATAAACTGAAGATTTAGAATTTAATAAAATTTAACATATTTAGAAAACATATAAACTTAAGATTTAGAATTTAATAAAATTTAATATATTTAGAAATATAATTATGAATTTGTTTAAGATATTGAGCATGTAATATATTTTTTCTGAATTCAATATATTAAGTTAGAATTTAATTGTTGCATGATGATAAATATAATTTAATACACACAAATTAATAAAAAAAATTAAAAAAGATAACAACTTCACCTTTTAAAATTCCAGTATGTAGTTATACTTGGTAAAAAAAAATATAAGAAAATCTATAAGTAACATAAATGTAAGCTATAAATTTAATTTTTTAATATGAGTAATATTGTTTATTATAAAAATAAAATAAAATGCATGACCCATTAAGTAAATTATGTGATGAGTCATTGATTTGAAGTCAAATTAGACCTAATTGGACCGGATTACACACATAATTAATCCAATAGATGACTCGAATTAATTGAATGCTCAATTCCTACACTATTAGATCAATCCGAACCAAGTTTAATAATTATGATATTAGTAATATAACAATATTTTATATATTATTTATCCTAAAATAAGTGTTGCATGTAATAATTTCTTAATGTAACATCAATTATTTTTTTAACTAATACTCCTAATAAGTGTCAATTTATCTCTTCTAATACAATATTAATAATAAAATTAATTTTATAAAATTATCACTTTTATTTATTTATTAATTTTTCTTGATATAAATAAAATAATCTTATATGACACTAATTTTTCGGCTGAAGGAATACTACCATATAATCCAAACTTATAATATGTTTATTAAATTTTATAATAACCTCCTTAAAGATTATATACATGATGTATTTTAATTAGTTGATAGTGATACTATAAAATCTTTTACACAAATAATACATGTGTTATTGAATTCTTATTTTATTGTTTATATTGTCTATCTTTTAATACATTTCTTAATCCTAAAATATATGTTTTATATTTAGCATTTTAAACGTTGAGCCAACTAAAGTTAACAAGTTATCCATTATTGACCATTAAAAATGTTAATTGTCGGTTATACATACAATTTACCAAACTTGTTTAACAATTTATGTTATTAGCATGAATAAGTTTTTAATTGGAATTAATAAAATATTATTCAAGATCAGTAACATATTAATATAAATAAATAAGTTAATTTTTTATCAACTAAGAACTAGATATTAAATAAAATCAATTATAATAATTTAGTAAAAAAATTACATCTTAAAATACTTAAAAAATGCATTTTAAATAAAATTAAAATACTTTTATTGAATTAACCCAAATCCTTGTCCTAAAATTTACCTTTACTATATATAAGATTTAAGTTGGGTGAACCCTACAATAATTTATGTGTACATTTCAAAATTGGGTGAATCACGTTGAAAAATCATGATAATTATAAAGCTATCCTCTAGTGTGAAGAAAAATCATGGTGAGACATTATATTTTTTGAGTCCTCACTCAACAATCCAAACACTCATAGGAAAGTAATAAGTCTAAAAAAAGAATATCTCTATCAAGTACGTTTAGATTTCTTAACGTGCCGCGTTAGAAGAGTGAAAGATCAAACAACTGTTCGTGGATTCCAAAAGACTCATTAAATTTAGTTTAATCAGATTGTCAACTTCATACACCATGTTTTACCGTTTACAATCATAATTAGACTTTTTTCCTTAAAATCCAGAATCAATTTTATATGCGATATTTATTATACACAGATTATCAAAATAATTTTTTAATTGAAGATAAACTTAAAGTACACTTAAATAACTACTGAAAATTCTTTCCTTTCTAAAACCATTCCGCCATTGTTAAAAAAACTAGTCAGTTTGTATTTGCAAAATATTAACAATATTGTTGCATTTTTTGTTGTTTTTCAGTACAATATAGTTAGATCGGCATTCGTTTAAATTAATCAATTTTATACGATATTATTGACAGATGATTATATCTCTTAAATATGTAGTCAAGTGTTTAATCTTAATATGTGCATATAAAAAAGGATTTAATGAAAAAAGTCACTCCTTGAACAAATATATTTTTATTTACACCGAAGATATTTGTGAAATGATAATCAGAGACTAATATTTTTCAATCCCAAACATCATCAAAGTTAGTTTTGCCAATTCCAATAAAATCTTTTTTTAAAATAAAATTAAACTTATAAATCATATTTAAAAAATCCAATTATCCGATTTTAAAAAAATTAAAATTAACATTTTCTTAAGAGAATGATAATTATATAACATTGATAATTATTATTGGTGTGAATTAAGATATTTATTGACTTTAAAATTAATGATTAATCTTTTGATATATTGAGATTTATTTTAGATTAACTTTTCTCACATAATCTTTTATTATTGGATAAATTATACAATAAATTTAGGATAACATGGTCAATAAGTGAATCTCGATTAAATCAATCTGATTTAGTTGAAATTATAAGATATTAAAGTATAAATAACTTTTTTACTCAAATAATATTAAGTATATATTTATAATATATATATATATATATATATATATATATATATATATATATATATATATATATATATATATATAATCCATTGATCACTAATCCAATAACTTCATCTTATTCACAACTCTATTCCGAATTAAAAAAAATTGTCAGAAAGACCACGTAAGCCCACATGATGGATAAAGAAGGGTGGACCCCCTAACAGAGATCCACGTGTACGGATACGATGATGCTGGAATAAATTAATGGCCAGCTCAAAAACCACCACACTCGCCCAACCCACCGTATATACGGCGTACGCATACGCCAGCTCCTACGTACGACACGTGTATAGTGACGTGGAAACTGCCCCCCTCTCTCTCCTCCTCCTCCTCTTCCTTTTTCAGCACCCCTTCCTTCTCTCTCTGAAACCCAAGCAACCTCTTTCCCTCGTTTTTTAAGAGAGAGAAAGTAGAGAGAGAGAGAAACACAACTGCTTTGCCAAACCTTAATTTCAGGGCACTTCCAAGCTAACAGGACCAGTTGTTGTTCCCTTTTTGTGTTGTTTGATTCAGCGATTTCTGGTTTTCGTTTTTTTTCTTTCTTTGTTACAAGGAGAGTTCGATGTCTTTAAGGTACGTGGAATTTCGGTGCTTTGTTGATTCAACCGCAGAAAGATTTGATTTTGTGTTTTGGGTTCATCGAAGTTTGAAGTTTTATGATTAAGGGGAAAAACATGGTAGAAATTTATGGCAACAACGAAAACCGAAGCATAGTGTAATTTTCTTTTTTAAAGTTTCAGTTATATATATATATATATATATTTAAATATTGGATGGTGCTATATGTTAGTTAATGGAACAAAGGTATTAGAGTTGGGAGTGCCATGGATCTCGTGTTGTATGTGTTAAAATATTTGAATTTCCGTGCTTTCTGAGTTTTGATTCTATGTTTTTTACGCTTATTTGCTATTATTTTATTTTTTGTAAATTTAGTTTTCCCATATGAAAAAAAATAAGAAGGGAGTAAGAGAAGGTGGTATTTTGGATCAGGGGTAAAGCTTGTAAATTGTAGACTATGGAGGTTCAGGTAGCAAACTTAAGAGTCTCAATAGTCCTCTCTCACCATGAGAGTGGAAAATAATTTTTGATTTGAAGGGCTTTTATGTCATTATGTTCTCGTGTTGTCCTGTTGGGTTTGATTTGTAGTGTTATGCGTTGTTAGTTTGTGTTCATCGCTTTCTAATTGTGGGGTAGCAAAAAGACATAGTTGACCCTCTTCTATTCTGTCATTGAATGACTATTCGTTTCGTTGCACGTGGTAGAAAAGTGTAATATTCATATGATGCCATCTCTATAATTATACTAATGTCAAACTTCAAAGGTTAATTTTGTGTAATAATATGTTGTCTGAATGCTAACTAATCATTATTAATGGAGTAAACCAAATTTCTCACTGTTATACTGTTGCTAGAAGCCTAGACCCTCTTTCACACCTTTGATGTATCATGTATTGCTGTATTTCATTCTTGCATCCAAGTCTAATGTTTTGCTTATGAACGTTGGAATTTTCAAGAGTGAGAGATTATGTTGTAGACTTTGAATTGTATAAACCCTGGTTTATGATATTTTGGTCTTCTTAGCAACATTTTCTTGCTGGCAAGTGACAACATATAGCTTCTTTGAATGCAGTTGAATAACTTGTTGGGACATATTTGACTCGGTGCTTTTCTTTTGGTGCTTGCCTCATGGGAAACAGTGAGGATGAGAAATCTGTTAAGACTGGAAGCCCTTCTTCTTCACCTGCAACAACTGTAAGATGAGAATTGTTTATGCATGTTTAAGGAAACATTTTATAAAGTCTGTGCCTAAATACTATTATTTCTTATCAACAGGATCAGACCAACCAACCTAATATTCATGTCTATCCTGATTGGGCTGCCATGCAGGTTACCTACCTCTTGTCTTCATATCCTCTGTACCTTATTGACTCAAGTCTTTATGTCTTAGTTATCGATATAATGTAAATAACTACTCTAAAAATTAGTAGTTTAAATAGTACTATGCTCACTTAGTTCATGTATTTCTATCTTTATCTGATGAAACCTATTATTTTATTCCCTCTTGCGAATTGCCAACCTTTTTTGCTGTATATTAGTATTATGGGCCAAGAGTCAACATTCCACCATACTTCAACTCAGCTGTGGCTTCAGGTCATGCTCCACACCCATACATGTGGGGACCACCACAGGTAGTGCCCCAAAGAAACATTTCTTTCGTTTTACCATTACCATTTCTGTGGGTTTTTTATTTTTATTTTTTTATTTTTATGTTTCTGGTATACATCTTAGATGGCAGGGATGAATAATTTGGCAACTTATTTTTCTTCCAGCCTATGATGCCACCTTATGGGCCACCTTATGCAGCATTTTATTCGCATGGAGGGGTTTATACTCACCCTGCAGTTGCTATTGTAAGTCTACTTTGTGTGTGTGTGTGTGTATTTGTAATAATTTATGTTTATTATTTTTCGGTCCATGAATTTAGTTGATTACAAGTGTACTTTAATTTACACATCTGGACTTTAATGTTAGGAATATATTGAGATGTGATTCCTTTTTTTTCCTTGGTATTTTGAGAGTTATTCCTATGTGGGTGCATTTCAGCTGTTATTAACGTCTTGATTCTTTCATTCTTTGATATTCTTAATGTAAAAAACCTTTGTGATTGGAAATTTTCCCGTGTACTCATTAATTGTATTGGTAAAATATAGGGGCCACACTTACATGGTCAAGGAGTTTCATCTTCACCTGCTGTAAGTTTTTTGATTTTCTCTTAAATGTCTTCTCAGTTCCTAATCTTCTGGTTAATTCCCTTAGTACTATCATTATGATGTATTTGACTTAGCAAAATGATGCAGGTTGGGACTCATTCAAGCATAGAATCACCAACCAAATTATCTGGAAATACTGATCAGGGTTTAATGAAGAAATCAAAAGGGTTTGATGGGCTTGCAATGTCAATAGGCAATTGCAATGCTGAGAGTGCTGAGCATGGAGCTGAGAACAGGCAGTCACAGAGGTTTGTTGATCTATTTTCTTTCTATATGATTATTACCAGAATGAACTCTACTTCCCTCTTCCCCAATATAGAACATTGGTCCATGAGTTATTCTAGTAGGTTGATATGAATAACTGAAAATTTATATTCATATGAACAGTGTGGATACTGAGGGTTACAGCGACGGAAGTGATGGCAACACTGCAGGGGTGAGAACTTTCTCACCATTAACATTTTGCTGTTGTTTGTGTGCCCTAGCAATCTATTTTATTTAAAATGATATGACAAATCGAAGCACTAAATTATGTTATTTGCTAATTTTATGCTCAGGCTAATCAAACAAAAAGGAAAAGATGCCGAGAGGGAACACTGACCACTGGTATGACTCTTATTCACTGTTGCATCTTGACGAACAAAAGAGTTGTGTTGGATTAGAATTATACTTTTGGTTTTATCACTGTGCAATGATGTCAACTAGATCATTGAGTATGGTACTATGGTCTTGATAAGTTGATATTATCCTATTACTTATGCACAGTTAATGAAGTTACCCGAGTTTTAACCTTCTGTTTTAGTTGGACAAATTTGATACTTGGATGGGCTTTTTACCTGGTTTTCATACTTAATACAGTCAAGCTTTTGGTGTCCTTTGTATGCAATTATCAAGAAAATGACATACTTGCATGCAGAATGTGATATTTAAGTATCTTAAGCTATTAATTTAGGAATTTAAGTTGTCAACATAATATGTGTTTTGAGGGTTTATATATCATACCACTCTGTACAAGCAGATGGAGAAGGGAAAACTGAGCTACAAAATGGTCCGGCTTCCAAAGAGACTTCATCTTCCAAAAAGATTGTGTCAGCTACTCCAGCTAGTGTTGCCGGAACATTAGTTGGACCTGTAGTTTCTTCAGTTATGGCCACAACACTGGAACTGAGGAACCCTTCGACTGTTGATTCTAAGGCAAATTCCACAAGTGCCCCACAACCTTGTGCAATTGTGCCTAATGAAACTTGCTTACAGGTATGATGGTCAGATAATGATTTGTTCTAATGTTTCAGATCATGTCTAGTACATTAGAGATGCTTGTTAAACACATTAGAACAATTATGCAATACCGTCCATCTTTTACTGACAGTAAATTAATTCCTGTGTCTAGTACATTAAAGATGCTTGTGAAAAACATTAGAACAATTATGCAATACCATCCATCTTTTACTGACAGTAAATTAATTCCTGTGCGTATGTTTTAATTCCTTAGAATGAGCGTGAGCTGAAACGGGAGAGGAGAAAACAATCTAACCGTGAATCTGCTAGAAGGTCCAGGCTGAGGAAGCAGGTATAAAATTATTTTGTTGACTTACAAACCTTCCATTGTGTATTGTCTGATAAAAGACATAAATTGTTTAGTTTCTTTACTACAATCACATGTTTATTCACTTGTTGCATGTACACGTATATAGCCTCAAAAAATAAAATAAAACAACTAAAAAGGAAAAGGGTTGATCTGACAAGGAAAGTTAATAACTAATATTCGTATTTCCTATGTTTAGGCCGAGACTGAAGAATTGGCACGAAAAGTTGATATGTTAACTGCTGAGAATGTGTCCCTGAAGTCAGAAATAATTCAACTGACTGAAGGTTCTGAGCAGATGAGGATGGAAAATTCTGCATTGAGGGTACTGTTCCCATAATATTCCTTTATACTGACATTTCATAGGTATTCTGTGATATTGAATACTTGAGTGTTTTTGATTCAGGAAAAACTGAGAAATACTCAACTGGGACAAAGGGAAGAGATAATTTTGAGTAGCATCGAGAGTAAGAGGGCTGCACCTGTAAGTACAGAAAACTTGTTATCAAGAGTTAATAATTCTAGTTCTAATGACAGAACTACAGAGAATGAGAATGATTTCTGTGAGAACAAACCAAATTCTGGTGCAAAGCTGCATCAACTATTGGATACAAATCCTAGAGCAGATGCTGTGGCAGCTGGTTGAAACCAGTAACTGCACTGGCTGATTATGCAATTTTGGCATATTACAAGCCCAAAATTACAGCTTGGTGCTAACAGTTTTCAGAGGGATGGATCAGCTGAATTTTACAATCTAAATCCATCTATGTAGACCAGAACTAATTCTTTGCTTGTCAGTTTCTTAGGACATAAACTCTGTATTTTACTAGATTTCACACAATTGGATGACAACTTTAAAAGTTTGTAAATCGAAGAGTATTAGGGATTTAGTTTAGACTTTTAAGAGAGGGTTGTCTGCCGCTGTATAATTGGTTATGCATTAACTATATTGGTGTGAACTTTCTAATGGGATCTTAGTCAAGGTATTCTGACTTTTTGTTAGTTTTGGTTTTGTATACTTTAAAGCAATTCCTCATGTTGTGGCTGTGGTTGCCTTTTACCATGTGTTTGTTACCACTTAGTGTGCATTTGGATTGAATTAATTTTAGAAATGTTAATCTGAATGATAAAAAAATTGGTGTTATTATATAAATGTATACAGTAATTTTTTGTTTTTGAGTGTGGAGTTGGTAGCGATGAGGTTTGAACTTCAAACTTCAAGGAAACTACTTAAATCTTCCATTACTGGGTTGATCTTAGTAGTGGGTTTATATATATACAGTTACATACCATTGGGTCAACAACCAATTTTAGGGATAAAGTGCTGTTTATAGTGAAGACTCTATTGTTAGGAATTGAACCCTGGTCTTTAACTGTGAGACACAAGTATGAAACTACTTATTTGACTTGATTAAATCATAGATTATGATCATCACAAAGGAAATGTATTTTTTTTATAATACATAACTTTTGGAAATTATGATTAAAAGCTATAAATTGTTTCTGCAATTAATTTAAATACAAAATTCATTATAATAAACTCTACAGTTTCTAATTGCATCAGAAAAATTATTTAAAATAATTCAAACGAAATAAAAGTCATTTTAACATATTTAAACAATTTATTTTATATAGTTTATTAAAAAAAAATTAGTCTTATTTGTCATTCATTTATTTTAAGGTGATTTTATTTGAATACACATTGCAGTTTTTATCCTCAACCTTTTTTATTTTTTGACTCATTTTACTTTTTGACAAATTAATTTGACTCATTTTACTTAACTTTTTAAGAAACTTCCAAATTATCATTTTACTCCTAACAAAATTACATATTTTATCCTCAATTTCTTTTTCATGACAAATTTTTAAATGATGAAGGATAAAATTTACAAGTCTATTAAAAGTTGGAGGTAAAATATATCAAATTAATTTGTTAGGGGTAAAATTTGTCAAAAATTTAAAAGATAAAAATAAAAAATACAATTAAACAAAATATTATGGTATAAAGGAAAAGCGATTGTAAAGTGATCGGATTAACAAAAAGTACTTACATAGTTCTGGTCGATTAATGATACACACACTAAACTTTCCTAACTTAACAAAAAAGATCACGAACAGAAAATGGAAATTGTTTGGTTCTCAAAAACCAGAATGTCATATCTCGTTTATTGCAAGTTCTACAGTAGACATCCTGCATCCAGATTCCAAAGAAAATTTCATCGCATATTACCCTCTCGCAAGACATCAATCATATTATACAGTCTCTTGTGATCCTTTGTTTCAATCTGCAAACATCAAACAAGTTTCCAATCAAATATTGTCTTCAGCGCGTGGTTAAAGTAGTATGCTTCTCGCTAAACAGAACATCATGGTAGAATAACATCCGTTTGATAATATTATAATTATTATAAACTTGTAAAGCTTGTCATGCAAAACATTGTGGTATGACATTATTTCTGTGGGCTAGAACTGTTGTATGATCTCCCATTAATGTATTTCTTGTTAAAACAGATTTAACAAAGACACACCAGTTCAGGGTGATGAACAACCCCCAGTAGTTATTATTGTATTTTTTTTAAATGAAGACATCCCTAATCATAGATTAGGGTGGATAATCAGATGATAAGATAGGTAAGGTAAATGGAATTATCAGCACCTTCTTAGCAAGAAACAATACAGCATCAACAGTGCCCTCCGCATATATTGATCTACCACAAACATTATGTTGAAATTCGAATGTAACACTGCAACAATTTGAAGAAAAAAAAACCCGAATATAATAAAGTTAAATAGTTAGTGTCAAGGAGAAATATGTCAAAACATATAAAAGAATGATAATGAAATGAAAAAGTCAATCCTTACGTGTCATCTGGGGATGTCAAATGATACATATGAAACGCATGACCAGACAGATGCTCCTCTGGGACTCCAACCATTTCAAGTTGTTGCCTGGGATCCCTGATCAATTTTATCTAAAGAAATTCATTGAAAGAAGCAAAGAAAGAAAACCATTTAGAATCTGTAGTTCTAATACGAAGGCCACAATAGTGCTGTGTGTACAAAGAACAATGGCAAGTGGCAACTGGGTGATTACATGAAGTTATGGACGTTACTTTAACCTTAACATCAACAAAACATGAGAACCAATAAAACCGTCTTAGTAAAATTGAGAGTTTAACCTGATCCATATCGAAAGACACCCCCAGTTTGTTGAAGCAAGAAATTACAGCCTTTGCAGTTCCAGATGCATCAACTTTGCTTGCTTGATGGGACTCCAATACCTACAATCTTGGACGAATGCATCAGATTTTAATATTACATTAAACAGAAGCTTAATTAAAAGAAAAGAAGCATTAAAATTGAGAGTTTAAGAGACACAACGAAGGATTAGGAACATGTAACCTAACATTTTTTTATTGAACATTTATATAATTTGCTTTCCAAACAAGATCCCTTGAGAATATCCCAATCACATACTAGTACCAAGTAGCAACGTAGGATATGATATTATGGTATACTATCTTGTGTTCATAATCACAGATAAATCTGTTGTAATACTTTTGGCTAGCAACAAGTATGATAGTAACTTCAGCATTACTGTAATTCTTTCCAATTGCAAACAGCAGGACAGTATTCTCTAGAACAAGCATTGCCAGTTCCACTAAATTAGCAGTTTAAGCAAATGATTTACTTGCACCACAGTCATTTCAAGTTTTAAACATTTTAAAACTATTTACATTATTTGTTCATTTGAACCTCTTTCAGTGATTTAGTGAGTTAGTTTCAGTGGGAATAGAATAGAATGAAACACATGGTGGAAAAGGATGACTCAGTCCCCCCAACCTCAAAAAATAATATTTTTTATTTTATTTTCACATCAGGCTAATAAGCAGAGACAATTGAAAGGGTGTACTAGGATAACTAACAAAACCCTTCCCAAGCCCCAAAATGTCAATGAAGCAAGAGTTACCTGTAAGGAATACCCAGAGAAGGCTCCAGGAAATTGCTCTGCCATAATTTCCATAGCTGCAAGAAAAGCAACAACCTAAAGGAAAAAAGTATGGCAACATAAGGATGGCAGACTACGGGACTGAAAAAGATGAAATTTTGATATGATATATACCTGCTTTCCCATTTGTGGGGATATCACAGCATAAATGTTTGAATCTAACACAGTCTTATGCAACAAATCCCTATCTCCACCAGTGGTTCCCATCACGAAGGGCACCCCAACCTTACAGTATAACTCAGCATTGCCTGCATATTAGCATGCATTCATAAATAACTCAATCCTATTGCAATCTGCATAAAACTCTCCTAATCCCCTAATCCTAGATCATAAAATAAAAATTCCAATTTTTCTTGTATCATGAAAATCAAAACACATGTCTGGAATTGCAAATTCATAATGTACACTGGTCAATAAGAAGGCCGTGTACAGCCTACACACTCTATGCAGTCAAATACAATATCCTCAATTCCTATGTTTAAAATTTAAAGACTTGTGTACGAAAAAAAAAGTATAGTTCCATTTTAAGATAAATCACAACACAAAAGACAAAAAAGATGAAGCTTAAGCTTTGGCGTCATTTAGCTCGGTTAAAGTCCAAGTCTTCAGAGATATTTTACATTATCCTTAAGATGAAAAAAGATGAAGTTTAAGCTTTGGCTTCACTCCAACAATAATAAAATATGCTTCAAATACTTACCATTGACTGCATTAGGTATTGTGTAATCCACAACAATCAAATTTGGATACTGATCAAGCACAGATGCAAGAGCACTCTCCCTGTCAGAAGGACCATGCACAAGAAACTCCTTTTCACCAATCTGAAAAGTCTGTCCTGACTCCTCTTCACACCCAAACGACACAGGAACAACATTCAGTCCAGCAGCTTCCGCCGCATTAATCACGGCCTTTCCCATTTTTCCAGTACATGCATTAACCTAAACAAAACAAAACTATTTAAACTAATTTCACTGTGTTTTGAAACAAAGACACTGCAACCAACAAGTAAACATACATGTCAGATATACAAATAATTATGACTCAGATTCATAAAATTATTTACTGCACGTTTGTTTTATAATGAAATATCAGTAATTTAACGAAGCAATGCAAAATTAACTCATCATGGTGAATTACCATTATTGGAAGACCAGTGTTTTTGGACGAAAGTGCAGATTTTTCGAGAGAAGTTTGAGCCGGTGTGGCTGCCATTGACACTACGGGGAAAGAACGCGATCTCCTCTTCTGCGAAATTGGAACACTGTTTCCTGCACTTGCGCCATTGGAGAAGCATGCGAGGTGATTGTGGTGTCTGTGGAACATATTGAGCTGGGTTTTCAGAAGGGATGTTGCCATCGAAGACGGTGAGTGAGGGAGTGAGCTCAATTTGGGGGTTTAGGGTTTCAGCGTTTTGCTGCGTTCTGCGAACCGTTTCAGGATAGGTTTTACAGAGTCTTTCTCTTTCGTTTCGTCCGCCATTGTTGAGGGAAGTGAATGATGAGTAAGGTTTTGGGCCTGACTTGGCCCAATTCATGAAACCATCGTCGTGGCCATTTCAGTGGGCTCAGCCCGTTATGATTTCAGCCTTTCAGGCCCTTAGTACGCGGGACCAAGAGTTTTTTTCTTCTTTGAATTCATCCAACTAGAATACAAAACTTACGTTTTTTTTAAGTCCTAAAAAACATTAAAGAGATCTTTATCTCTTTTAATAAATCAATTATTTGGTCTTATATTCATTTATATGAAAAAAACCAAAATTTCATTCTGCATATATCCTTATTAATACAGCCTAATCTTAGTTAAAATACCGTGTTTGTTAAGTTTCAGTCAATAAAATTAAGTTGTAGTCTTTATATACTCTTGTAAGGACATATACGTTTTTTATATTCAATTTTTGTTTATAATTATTGTTAACGTGTCACATTGTCCACCAGTTAGTGGAAATTTGAAAATCCGTTGAAGAATCAGTACATGGAATTTTAATGAATTTAAAAGAATTTGTATGAGAAGTAATATGTATGAAATTTCGGATGCCTTTATTTGTTTCAAAATGTAACCGTGAAAAATTACTCCTGAGACAAAATAATGTTGACAAAAGTATCATGACTCAATTTTTTCTTTTATTTTGTTTTCATTCGTTAAATCTATATTGGGATGTGTACTCTAATATTTTTAACTGCAAACTATATATATATTAAGCCATTGGTCCAACATGTCTTTTTCTAAACCACGGTTATAATTTTGTGAAAAAAAAAATAATTAAAAAATAAAATTTCAGTGGTTATTAGTTCATAAATTTTTCGTACTAATAAATGATGACGATGATAATAATAAAAAAAAAAACTATTCAAGATTGTCTGATTAAACCATGAGATGGATCCTTTTATTTGTTTATCATTTATTCGAAATTCAAGTCAATCCCGTAAAAACACAACCACTTTTGTTTGTTTTTTTCGGGTGTCTTAAAAGCTACCACATTCTTTTATTTTGGGTACAAAAGGTGGACTTAGGAGACAAGCAACACACAGAGAGATAAAAAAAGGGTAGATAGTGATCAAATTTCACAAGTGAAGGTAGTTGAATTCAAGGAACGTGTGTAACTAATCTTCCACTCCCCAAATCAGAGAATGAAGGATCTCCACCATGACAATTCTTATTGTTGATCATCACGATGTCACAAGCTGACATCTCTTACTCGTAATTCTCCCTTTTCTTCTTATTTTCTACCATCAATTCATACCCACTTGATCATATATTCTCCTGTGCAAATGTTGTGTATGGTGGTGTCCGAAATTTGTAAATTTTTTTTCTGGGTTTTGATTCTTCTTGTCTTTTTCGTTGGTCTCTGTTGCCTGATTGTGAAATTTTGTATATGTAAATGTTATGTTTGTGTCTATGTTCACGTATGTTAGATTTTCTGATCCGTTGTCAACAAATGTGAATGTTTTATCTGAATTTCGTGTTGTTGGCTTGGTAAGTAGTGCATACGCTTTGGGTCTTTTATTATCATCTGCTTGTGGATTTACTACGAGATAGCGAGTGAGGTGATTTTGGTTTTATACGACATGGTGCTCGCTTATTGAGGTGCTTCATAACTGCCTGGTGTTGCTGGTGCTGTTAAAGTGATATTATGTTGTGTATGGTTACACTGCACTAGTCTTGTTAGTGTGAGCATAGTTGGGACATGAAGCTTATTTGTTTATCTTCTCTTTTCTGTTTTTTTTTTTATCTTGTGTGAATGCTTGTTTTCCTAGTCCCTATTTCATGTTATGGATCTGAAGCTTTGACAATCAAAATCTTGCAATTTATGGGTTGAAGAATTCATTCTTGGCATGCAAAGATTGGGTTTCAGAAGGCAAAGGGTGGACAAATTTGTACTCTAGCACATGATGATAGGGGGAAATAGTTTTACGGTCTAAGTACTTAATCTTGGTGAAAAAGGGATGTACCCTGCAGAATAAGAAATGGAAAATTACGAGTGATGAGAAAAACCTGATAATTACGAAGGGAAATTGAGGGCAACTGATAGTGAATTAGAAAATATACTATAGAGATTTTGCATTGGTTCCTTTTTACTTAAATTTTCAGTCATAAGTTAATGCATATCGACGAACTGGTACCTCATCATAATGTATGAACTCAATAACTGAATGATTTACCAGGAAATGCTTATGGTTTGCTCTTTAAACTCTTTAAGGCATACTTAATTGGAGTGACACTGCTCAATTTCTTGGGAAGGAATCATTTTCTTATTTATGAAGCAGTAGAAAGGTAGATGTTTCTAATTGTAGGAGGGTCATAGGCTGGTTTTGTAATTAGTTTGATGCTAGAAATAGACAACCTCACTGCCACCAAATGACTAGTTGGAGATGATGACGACAATGTGTTGTTTTAGTAGACAAGATGACCTAATTAAGCATTATATGGTAATGTTTTGTCTCACATTTTCTGTTATTGAAATAATGTACAATTGGTTTTGCAAAGCCGCAAGTTTATGGAATGAAAAAAAAGAAAACTGTGTTGACAATCTATTATGTATAGAGCATAACTCAACGTGCTGAATTTTTCTCAGAACGGTGCTCTTTCAATATTATACACACACACACATTGTAAAGTGCTTGGCAATTTTGGATGCTTTATTCTATAATTTGTATCAGATGTGTTTTGAAAGTTTGATGTTGACTGCAGTTGTGGTTCTTGTGGATACCCCCTGAACTTGACATCATCAAATAGAATCACATCTAACATTGCATCTGAATATCAAAAGTCTGTTAAGAAGGGATCACTCTCTTTTGCTTCAGTTGATCTAAGCCGATTTACGCAGATTGAAGAAATAAACTGTTTTCCTGTATCATGGTTTAATCGTTCTAAGACTAAATTGCTTTGCCGTAAATGTGGGGTTCATATTGGTTATGGTTATGGTGGAGAATCACATGTTCTTTGTGGATTTGAGTCTCCCACTTCATCTACCTCTCAAAGGAAATTCACCATAAAGATTCGTTCATTACAGCCTTCTTCAGAAGAGTCTTGATAAGGTTCACATGGGAGATCTTTCTAGAAATGATTGTACCTCCATCATGCACCTCCCAGATGATTGCCTTGTTATTATTTTCCACGGTTTAGATAGTCGCATTGATCGCGATTCATTTGGCCTGACTTGCCGCCGATGGCTCCATGTTCAAGACTTCAACCGTCAGTCACTGCAATTTGAGTGTTCAAGCACTGCATTACGTCCTTTATCTTCATCCACCAAGGGTTTTGACATTCACACGTTCCATCTCCATAGGTTGCTTAGACGATTTCAACATTTAAAATCTTTATCGCTATCTAATTGCTCAGAGCTGAGTGATTCAGGATTGACCCGTTTGCTAAGCTATGGTTCAAATTTGCAAAAACTTAATCTGGATTGTTGTTTGAAAGTCACTGATTATGGGCTATCACTGGTTGCTTCTGGTTGTCCCTCATTGATGTCAATTAGTCTATACCGGTGCCCCGGTATTACCGATAAAGGGCTAGATACTTTAGCCAGTGCTTGCTTATCTATGAAATATGTAAATCTCTCCTACTGCTCACAAATATCTGACAATGGGTTAAAAGCTATTACACATTGGTGTCGCCAGCTTCAGGCAATTAACATATCACACTGTGAAGGCTTAAGTGGTGTTGGCTTTGAAGGATGTTCAAAAACACTAGCTTATGTCGAGGCTGAGTCCTGTAAGCTTAAGCAAGAAGGGGTCATGGGAATTGTTAGCGGTGGAGGAATAGAGTATCTAGATGTTTCTTGTTTAAGTTGGTCTGTTTTGGGAGATCCCTTGCCTGGAATAGGCTTTGCCTCGTGCCTCAAAATCCTTAACTTCCGGCTGTGTAGAACTGTTTCTGATACTTCTATTGTGGCAATCGCCAAGGGATGTCCACTGCTTGAAGAATGGAACTTAGCCTTATGTCATGAGGTGAGGGTACCTGGATGGCGGACAGTGGGGTTATACTGCCGTAACTTGAAGAGACTGCATGTTAACCGTTGCCGCAATCTCTGTGATAATGGCTTGCAGGCTTTGCGGGAAGGGTGCAAAAATCTCTCCATTCTGTACTTGAATGGTTGTGTTCGCTTGACCTCTGTTGCATTAGAGTTATTCAAGTGTCAAAGAGCTAATGTTTGCATAAAGGACATAGAGATAATGTGTATAAAGCCTTACTGGGAATTCAGATGATGCTGGCTGATAAAGATTTATTTATCTAGACTAGAACATCACATATATTCTCTTGAAAGAGAACAATCTGCATTCAGCTGAACTTTAAACGGTTGTTTGCATAGATATTTATTTGTATAAATAATTCAGCATATCTGGTTGTTTTGTGCTGTACATTATTTGGATGCTAAGGATGTAATGATGCCATAAATATTCATTATGCTATGGATGTACCCTTAGGGGTTTCTGGCTCTTAATTTTTATTTATTTGTGTTTGTATTGGCATGATTCCATCCACCAACGCAGAATACTTGCAATTTATATTGGTGCAAAGCTATCAGTTATTGATACCACAATACATCCTGCAACCATTATGGAAATAACATGGCAAAATCGTGAAAAAAATGTAATTTCACACACGGAGTAAATAAAGAGATTATAGATAAAAATTACTTCAAGAGTAAAACATGAAGAGAGAGAGATCAAAAACCAAAAAGTGAGATACAATCAGGAAAAGAAAAGAAGTAAAATAGCATAATGATACACAAATTATTCCTGATTCAACAGTGAAAAAAAATCAAAACAATGATGAACTTGAAAAAATACAAATCAAATTATTGGATTAACGACTTAGCACAAATATGATGACGAGTAAGATAACTTTGGTTGAAAAGCTAACATTTACCTTACTTAGTGTTTTGAAGCATCTCCACCAAGTCCCTCCATGTTTTGAAGGGTCGGATGTATCCAAAATACACTTTGAAAGTTTACATTGTTATGTAATTGAGAAAGGTAAATATTGAAGAGTTACACCAATAAATCATAGAAATTACATAAGTGAATTTAAATCACATTTTAACAAAATAATTTAAGATTAAGATTTATGAGTCTTCTTTTATATGGTGTTCAACTTTCCATTTTTACATTTTGTGAGACTTCACCTTATACTTGTAGTCTAACAATTTTTTCCTCCATGAGCCTTTTTCATGTGATAATATTCCCTCGAGCGGAAATCATTTTCAATTCACGAGTTGCCTTTGGAGTTTAACACACATGTGTGAATCTTTTTCATATTATTACCTCTCCCTTAAGCATAAATCATTTTCAATCTACAAGTATCTAATGGTTACGTTTAAATTCTAACCTGATGTTGTGTAGCCATTGCCTCCATGGATACAAGAAATCCCAAAGTCTAGGATCCATACCTATCATCTTACTTGTCGAAATCAGTTATCAAGTTGAACCATCATAAGTATACATAATATTATATTTTAACCAAAAACTTTTAAACATCTCAGAATCGAAAGTTCTTTGAAAACAAGACTCTATTACAACTGGACTGAAAATAAAGAAATGAAAGAAAGGAAATCAAATGATCGAAGGGTTATGGGAAGGATTATATTAGAGTATCTAAATAAGCTCAGGCAGGATGACGATGGAATCTCTCAAGCACGTTGTTTTAACACATAACAATAGTAATAAATAATTTAAACTAAAAACAAGCTGTACACTAACACATGTCTAAAGTAAAAAAAATAACTATAAAATAGCGATTATCTTTTTGAATCAAGGCTTGGTAAAAATAATTTAGACAACGTAAGATGTCTTGTTTTATGTAACATTATCTACTAAACGATTTTTTACCATCTACATTTTTTTGTACTATTTTGTATTCTATTTAATTAGCAAAATTAGTGCAATTTATAATGAAAAATAAAATCTTATTATATCAATATGTTTCATTTTAAAAAAACAAATCAATTTTTGTTTATACTAAGATGCATCTTGAGATTCTGAAACAAAATTTAGTTAAAAATATGAATTATATTTAGTTTCACTCAGAGTGCAAATATTTCTTTTTTACACAACCATTGAATAGGAAAATTTCACAATAGGTTAATTTTCTGGTGGATGTCTCCACGGAGAAAGTATTGCATCGATAATAATGACTTAAATTTTAAATAAACATTTTGTCAAATCAATAAAAATCAAAGTAACTAATAATTTAAAAGTAATTATTCTCTCAAAACATGATCAGTGATATCCAAAATTTGATCATCAAAATTAATAGATGAAAATAACTAAAACATATTCGTTAATAGTAATAATAATCTAAGGAGACTCAATTGGGCCAATAAAACCCAAATCCATTCTCACCCGACCCACCAAACAAATCATATAACCAAACCCTAACCCTAATTCGCTCTCAGCCGCGATAGCTATGGGAATAGATCGAGGCGGACAGCAACAGTGAGGGTGCATTTCTTCTGTTCATCGTCTCAGTTTGGGTGATCTATACATAAGATATTGATCGAGATGTTGTACAATTGATTGATGATTTTTCATATGCATCCACCCTGAGATATCGTATATATATAATGGAGATGTTGTACCTTTCAATAGTTGACAATTTGTGAACTCAAGACTTTAATATTATAAATCAAAGTTCAACTTCTCTCTCCTGTTCCTCCTCCAATTCCGTGTCTCCCTCTTTTTTTTCTCCATTGAAGCACTATCCTCAAGCTTCTTATCCAAGGTACTTACTTGGTGGTGAACCTCCTTCTCCATATCTTATTCTCCTGCATCTCCATAGTGAAAAATCACCATTGAAAGACCTCATTGAAACTCAAAGATCCAGTTTACATAAAAATTCTACAAACAAGCTTACATCAAACTTAGTCATTATAGGGTGATTTTATTTAACAAGTCCTAATCAATTTTCTTACTTAAATCTTGAAGAGTAATCACAAAAATTTAGATCTGAATGGTGAGTGCCTGTCTTTTGCTCTACATAGTTGGTCACTACACCCAAGATTGACACTACACATAATGATTGAATATAAAGAGTGTGTAGTTGTGGTTAGTATAAGGGAAGTATGACTCCATAGTTAAAGAGTGAAGCAATTCAGTAAAAAAAAAGGTGAAATTTTGTTTTCGACTGAACAAAAGGTGAAATTTGTTTAATATAAAAGAACATCATAAAAAGCACATGTGGTGAACAGTAGCTAGCTCACACATTTTGGAAGGATAACTTAAACATGACATTAATTATGACGGTACAAAATGCAATCATGCAATTTGTATATTATTTATGTCTTGGAACCTAAAGATTAGGTCTCACACTATTAATATAAGAATTGGTGCAGACTGTTCTTGACACGTAAGAATTTATGTAGAGAAGTTTAACGAAAATATAAATAAAAAATAGTAATTATATTTTATGTATCTTGAATATTATGTTAAACAATAGCTTAATTTTGTATGAATCTTGTGTAAATCATACGCTATTTTATAATTGCATCTTATTTGTTTGAGCGTTTTCTATTTTAAAATTTTTGCATTTAAATTAAATTATTTTTTATGTAAGTATTAAATTTTGTTAATAAAAAGTTGAAATTATTTTTTGTTATTTTTTATAAGCTTATTTTTTTATTATTTTAACCTAGTTCGTGAAATAATTATTTTATCATTTTATTTAGCAACTTTAGTTTTATGTCATTTTCAAAATAATATATGTTAATTTATTTATTTAACTTTGTTGGTAAATAATTTTGTTTAAGGGTATTCATGTCTTTTTATAAATTTATATATTTTTTTCTTCTCATTTTTTATACAATCAAACAAAGGAAAAGAAAAATCATCTTTTTTTTCATTTTCTCTTATAATGAGCAATAAAAACCTCATTTTTTTATTCTTTCTCTTTTTCTTTTCTTTCATTTTTATATTTTCTTTTGTAAATCAAACAAAGAGTTAAATAATATCTTAATATGGCGTGTCCTTGCCGTCACCACTTGCTCCCTCCCTGTTTGCGTCAGTAGCTTTCAGCAGAAATAGGGTGCAGCGTGATATCTTTTATCTTCGTTGCGAATTTGATTAAAAATATGAATTATATTTAATTTCACTTCTAGTGTAATTTTTTTATACAACCGTTGAATTAGAAAATTTGACAATAGCATGAATTTTTGAATTTCTATTTGATGTCTCTGCATAGAACAGTATTACAACGACCGCACATATAGATTAAATAGATTAAACCTTAAATGAACATTTTGTCATATCAACAAAAAAGTAAAATACAACTTATAACCCAACTAATAATTCAAGAGTAATTATTCTCTCCACACATGACCAAACCTTATTCTGTGGTATTTACATAAGATTCCTCTTTCTCATTCTTAAGCAAGCCCCGGGAGGGTTTAATTGATCCATGATTTATGTTTTTGTTTTTTTTTCGTTTGTTTCGAGAGAGATATTCATCAATTTCGATTCTTTTTCGATCGAGATGTATGGATTCATGGGTCTATGTGTCTATATAGATCTTGTTTATGGATTAACGAAAATGTGCAAAAGCTCTATGACAACCAGAACATTTAATAGTTAAAACATAGTAGGGTATTAATAGTAAAACCAAGCTAAAGAGCCCAACATAGTCCAAAACCCAAAACTTATCCGGGCCAATAAAACTCGAAACCTCTTCTGACCCAATCCACCAAACAAACATACTATAAATAAACCCTAACCCTAAATTTGCTCTCACTCCTTCTGGTCACTCTTGGGAGAAGAGGTCGAGTTTCACAGCAGCAATGGTGCGTTTCGGATCCCTCCTCTATCTTCTCTGTAGCATGCTTTGTTATTTTGCAGAATCTGAATTTTAGTTATACATTTTTTATTCAAGCTATGTTCCCATGTTTTGCATTCATATGGAATTTGGACGTTAAGTTTTTTAGGTAGTTTTAATGGAAGGAAAGGTTCTCACTTATGGTGGGGTTTTGTTTCTTGCTGTTACTTCCATGAGTGCCCCTTTTAGCTACCCGTTAGGTTTTTTATTTTCTGAGTTTTTATGCGTTTGGTAGCTTCTAATGGATCGGTTTGAAACGAAGGCTTTGCATGCTATGTTGTTATATGGCCTATGCATTTTTTTCTATGGCATGATAAGTATCAACATTGTCTTGGGTTCATATTAAAGGTGTACGTCAAGGCTCAGAAATCAAAAGCCTACTTCAAGAGATATCAAGTCAAGTTCAAGAGAAGAAGAGGTTATCATATTCGCCTATTTTGTTTTGTCATGTTCAATGTTGAATACTCTGTTAGTAACGGTGATTCTGTTACCTGCAGAGGGAAAAACCGATTACCGTGCCAGGATTCGGTTGATTAATCAGGACAAGAACAAATATAACACTCCGAAATACCGATTTGTTGTTCGCTTTGTATCCTTTTGTTTATTGATATCTTAATTAGGTTAATTCAGGCATGGAGCGATGGTTTAGTGAATGGGAATAACGATAATTGATTATTACTGCAATTAAACTTGATTTAGTAAAAATATAGATTGGTTATTGCTAGGTAAAAATGATTTTGCCTCAAAACATAGATTTGACTAGAAGTGATAAAAGTAGCTTCTGTGTCTTTCAGTATAAAACATCAAGTAATAAATCACTATCACTTTTCTTGAAAATCAATTTAACAAAAATAATTTTGTTTAAAATCAATGTTGCCAGCATTCTTGCAAATATACATATGTACTTAATATTTGTTTATTATTTTATTTATGCCTTTGGTATGGCATATGAATGATTAAATATGCTTTTCCTGTGAGTGTAAACCTTGACCTATTTACTAGAGCAACAAGGACATTGTTGCACAAATAATATCTGCTAGCATTGCTGGCGATATTGTTCTTGCTGCAGCATATGCACATGAGCTGCCACGATATGGTCTTGAAGTAGGGCTTACAAATTATGCTGCAGGTACTTTGTTCATGAGAAATTCCCTCCACCCACCCCCATCTTTCTCAGTTTTTTATATTTGTTTTTTCTTTTTATCTTTGGTCTTATGTTTTAATATCCGTGTCCAGCTTATTGCACTGGTCTCCTGTTGGCCCGAAGAGTCCTCAAAACACTTGAAATGGATGAGGAGTATGAAGGAAATGTTGAGGTATTTATGAGTCTGCTATGCCTTTTGTGCCCGAGCGAGTGCCTTTCTTTCAGCTGTGTAAGCTAATGAGTTGTATCTTATTTTTTTTCAGGCTACTGGAGAGGATTATTCCGTGGAACCTGCTGAGAGCAGGAGGCCATTCCGTGCTCTCCTTGATGTTGGTCTTATTAGGACTACAACCGGTAACCGTGTGTTTGGTGCCCTTAAGGTAATCTATCATACTGTAATGTTAATCAGTGTGATTTTGTTTTAATGGTTGATCAAATTGAATAATCTGTGATTGTTTACAGGGAGCTCTGGATGGGGGGTTGGATATTCCTCACAGTGACAAGAGGTTTGCTGGGTTTGATAAGGAGAAGAAGGAGCTTGATGCAGAGGTTCATCGGAAATATGTTTTTGGTGGACATGTTGCTGCCTATATGAAGGCACGAGAAAAGATTTTATTTTGTATCAGTCTTCTGTGTTGTTTAATGCAATTTTTCATCTTGTTGTTGACAACCTTATTTTATATTTTCTGCAGATCTTGGCGGAAGATGAACCAGAGAAATACCAGTCACACTTCAGTGAATACATCAAGCGTGGGATAGAAGCTGATGGTATTGAGGCACTGTATAAAAATGTTCATGCTGCCATCCGGGCTGATCCTACTCTCAAGAAATCTGATAAGCAGACCCCGAAGGAGCACAAGAGGTAAAAATGAGTTTTGACTTGAACTAGAATAATAATAGATCCTTGAAATGTATCTATTTTGTCATTTGATTTCCAGCAATGATTTGGACCTGTTGCTGGCATGGCCTTCTTTTCAGCTGTTTATGTGCTATATTGGGTGTGACCATATGTTTTTGTTTGACTTTTAGAAGTTTTGGATTGGTAACGTAGCTTTTGGTATATCTACTGAAAGGAGAATGTTCCTGAGAGTATCTGCCTCTTTCTGCAGGTACAACTTAAAGAAGCTGACATATGAGGAGAGGAAGGCTAAGTTGATTTCACGTGTGGCAGCTCTCAACTCTGCTGCTGATAATGATGAAGATGATGAGTGAAAGTTCATTGCAGATGCCTTCTCATGGCTACACTAGTAGAAACTATCTTATTTGGTATCTACAGAATCATTTTCTTGAAAATTTATTTGCCTGCCTGTTTATTTCTAGGCCCAAAATTTGGATACTTTTTTTGGAGTTGAGTAAGCCTTAATTTTGGTCAATTTCGGGTTAGTTTGAATTTGAAGTTTTACCTTGTTTTTATGGTTCACTACTTTCACTCGAGCAATGTTCGTATAAAATCAGTTTTTGTTAACGTAAGTTGTGATTGTCTGGTTAATGGGTAACTAATCTGCATCGGTCACCGTTATAACTTGGAGTAATTAATTTATAAAGCATTTACCAAAAGAAAAGTTAATTTCTCTAAATGGGTTCTGTGATTGGGTTCATGGTACTGAAATTAATGGTTTAACCAATGAATTACTTGTTGAATCACATGGTACGAATTGGGTTGCCAGGTCCTTTGATCTTGGGAGGTTTTTTCTTAATTTTAATTGATTCTATCATTTTAGAAACTGAAATTGTAGTTTAATTTTCTAAATGAATATTGCGCGTTTCAAAATAGTAACAAATCGTATTTTGAAACTTTTGACAAATGATTCTGTTCGAAAATTTAGTTAAGTTTATTGTAAGCTAGATTACACAAACATTCGTAATATTTTCTCTACGTTAGATATGCGTTTTAGGTGCTACTCCTACAACTAGAAAAGCAAAACTACTTTGTTTTCTCTACTATAAATTTTTTAACGTGTGATCCTAATTTGTGATTGTCTGGTAAGTGGTGATTATTGTACATCGTATAACCTGTTAACTTAGAAAATTTATGCATAGACAGGCAGACACAACCAATTTTATTTTATTTATTTTATTAAATAAAAACAATGTTAGGGGAATGAGTGAAGAAATGCGTATTAAAATGTTGGTATAGTCTATTTTTATAGAAATGTATATGCGCTAATGTTAGGAATAATTTAGTTGATTTTCCCCTTACCTCCTTATGTTAATACACATCTCTACAAGCTAAGACGGGTATGCACGTTAACTACTTGATTGGTTAAGAAATGATTTGATTGTCTACTTTTGAATTCGCCTGAATTCGTATAAAAATTTCGTGTTGATAAACAAAACTGCTAAACGCTTTCCACCATGAGGATTCTTTTATGTTTTGTATTCTATTCCATTAATTAATTAAGCTAGTACAATTTATAGAGAGAAATAGATATATTATATCAATGTATTTCATTAAGAAAAAAAATATAACAATGTTTTCTTACTGACATCAAGATGGATCATGATATAATGATAAAAAATTAGTTGAAAATTTGAATTTAATTTAGATTCAATATGAATTTACACCATCATTCAATAATAATTCTAAGTCAAAATTTGTATTGGATGTTTTTATGTAAAAAAAAATTATATCCACAATACATATAGATTAAGACTCGGGCTTGCATCCTTAAATCCTTTATTGATTGTGAGAGTTGGTTTCTTCTATTCATCATTCCTAGTTCTTTCTTTATTTTTGGTTAGAATTCTTGACATTTTAACAATCTAAACAAGGTATTGATTGAGATGCTGCACACATATTTTTTGAAAGGATGAGGCAGGAGTTGATGGATGATTTTTTTTTCTACATCCACACGAGAGACATTGTCTGTGTATATAATCCTTTAAGAACGTGTGAACTTAACACCTTAATACATATAAAGAAGTTACATGCATTGTGAACTTAACACTTTAATACTTGTAAAGAAGTTACATGCAACTTAGGTGTTAGATGGTAGTTTTATTGGCCTATTGGTAATCAATTTCCTTGTTTGAATCTTGATGAGTAATTGGTACAAGGAACGCACAAAATTCAGATCATGATCATGTGAATGGTGAGGGCCTATCTTTTGCTGTATACAATTGGTCATTACACACATGATTGATATTACACGAGGATATGAGAGCCAATCTTTACACTGTAGTTCACTACACACAATATTGGATAGGTTTGAAGATAAAGAGTGTAGTTGTGGTTAGTATAAGGAAAGTGTCACTCCATAATTAAAAAGTGAAGCGACTCAGTACAGTAAGTCATATGGTGGGAAGGTGAAAGAAAATTGTTTTCGATTATAGATGTGAAAAAAAAAAGATGAAATTTTGTTTAATATAAAAGAACATCATGAAAAGCACATTTGCTGATGGGAGAACAGTAGCTACCTCACATTTTGGAAGGATAACTTAAACTGTTATGTATGATGGTATGATAGTCAATGACATTAATTAGGATGGTACAAAATGCAATCATGCAATTTGTATATTATTTATTTTTTGGCAACTAAAAATTAGGTCTCACACTATTAATATAAGAATTGGTGCACACTGTTCCTGACACGTAAGAATTTATGTAGAGAAGTTTAACGAAAATATAAATAAAGAATAGTAATTATATTTTATGTATCTTGAATATTATGTTAAACAATAGCTTAATTTTGTATGAATCTTGTGTAAATCATACGCTATTTTATAATTGTATCTTATTTGTTTGAGCGTTTTCTATTTTAAAATTTTTGCATTTAAATTAAATTATTTTTTTTATAAAAGTATTAATTTTTATGTTAATAAAAAGTTAAAATTATTTTTATTTTATTTTTTATAAGCTTATTTTTTATTATTTTAACCTAGTTCGTGAAATAATTATTTTATCATTTTATTTAGCAACTTTAGTTTTATGTCATTTTCAAAATAGTATATGTTAATTTATTTATTTAACTTTGTTGGTAAATAATATTTAAGGGTATTCATGTCTTTTTATAAATTTATATTTTTTTCTTCTCATTTTTTATAGAATCAAACAAAGGAAAAGAAAATTCATCTTTTCTTTTCTTTTTTTTTTTCATTTTCTCTTATAATGAACAATAAAAACCTCATTTTTTTATTCTTTCTCTTTTTCAATATGTTTCATTCAGCACAAACAAATCAATACTTTTCATACTAAGACCAAGATGCATCTTGAGATTCTGAAACAAATTTTGATTAAAAATATGAATTATATTTAGTTTCACTTTTAGTGTAATTTTTTTACAGAATCGTTGAATTAGAAAATTTGACAATAGCATTAATTTTTGAACTCTATTGGATGTCTCCCCATAGAAAAGTGTCACAAAGAAGGCACATATAGATTAAGGGAGTTATCTGGTACACCCAACATTTTTGTTGGAGCATTCAACAAGTTGAATAAAATGACAAAAATACCCTTCACTTTAATGATTGAAATGAAATTTAAAAATATATTTGATTTAAAAGTTATAAAAGATATTAAAACCAAAATTAAAAATATGATAAGATTGTTAGTTTACAATAATGATTGAAATCAAATTTAAAAATATATTTGATTTATTAGTTATAAAAAAATATTGAAACCAAAATTTAAAATATGATAAGATTGTTAGTTTAAGATAATAATTGAAATTAAGGTTTTTTTCCATGAACACACACTCTTTCGTGTTTTTTTTTTCAATATACATCATTTTGTAAGTTAATTCCTAATGTACACTACTTTGAAGTTTGAATTTTGTGTTTTGATTAACGAACGTGATCCTTGGTATATTTTTCTTTTAAAAAAATAAAAACCAAAATTATAAAATTTAATTTAATAAATAATTAATTTTAAAATCAATTAAAAATTTTATATAATATAACATTTATATTTTATAATATTTTAAATTTAAAAACAAACAAAAAGGGTCACATTCATTTGCTGAGTGGTGTTAATCAAAACACAAAGTTTAAAGTAGTATACATTAGGAATTAAATTGTAAAGTAATGTATATTGAAAAAAAAACAAGAAAGAGAATGTATTCACGAAAAAAAATCTTGAAATTAAATTTAAAAATATATTTGATTTTGTAGTTATAAAAATATTGAAATTAAAAATTAATATTTAAAATATGATAAGGTTGTTAGTTTAAGATAATGATTGAAATTAAATTTAAAAATATATTTTTGTTAGTTATAAAAAATATGAAAACCAAAATTTAAAATATGATAAGATTATTTGTTTAAGGTAATGATTGAGATATTTATTATAATGATTAAAAGTTAAATAAATATGATATTTAATTGAATAATGAATTTAGATGTTTTTATAGCAATTGATAATTAAATAAATTTGATATTCTTTTACATCTGTAAATACTTATTAAACCTATCATTTTTATTTGTAATTTATATATGTAAATATATTAATTATTATATAAAAAATAATCATCACAAAATTTATTATGTAAATTTACATATACATTAAATATAAATCAGAAATTTTGGAGTTATATATAACGACATTATTTATTTATATTATAATGTGTCTATTAGCTCGGTTGGTTTGAGTATTCTATTAATAATGTGTGTAATACAAGTTTGATTTCTTCTTGGAGCATTAATTTTAAATTAAATCATAAATTATATTCAAAAATAAAAAAATAAAAAAAATCTTATGGGCCACATACAGATTAGCAATACATAAAAAAAAAACTCATACAGATCGTTAACTCGTAAGAAAAAAAACTCATACAGATCCTTAACTCGTAAGAAAAAAAACTCATTTGGATGAATATACGAATTGCTAATCCGTGAAAAAGGGCATTTTCACCCCTAGAAAGTCCCATAGATCAAATTCTAAATGAACATTTTTTCATATCAACAAAAAAAAAAAAAATGAATAATCAAAGTTAATAAATAAGAATAGCTAAAACATATAAGGGTATTAATAGTAAAATCAAGCTAAATGGCCCAACATAGCCCAAAACCCAAAAAACTTATTCGGGCTAATAAAACCCAAAACCTCTTCTGAGCCAATCCACCAAACAAACATAATATAAATAAATCCTAACCCTAATTTACTCTCACTCCTTTCTTTCCGTCACTTTTGGGGAAGAGGTCGAGTTTCACAGCAGCAATGGTGCGTTTCGGATCCCTCTTCTATCGTCTCTGTAGCATACTTTGTTATTTTGCAGAATCTGAATTTTAGTTATCCATTTTTTATTCAAGCTATGTTCCCATGTTTTGCATTCATATGGAATTTGAGCGTTAAGTTTTTTTGGTAGTTTTAATGGAAGGAAAGGTTCTCACTTATGGTGGGGTTTTGTTTCTTGCTGTTACTTCCATGAGTGCCCCTTTTAGCTACCCGTTAGGTTTTTTATTTTCTGAGTTTTTATGAGTTTGGTAGCTTCTAATGGATCGGTTTGAAACGAAGGCTTTGCATGCTATGTTGCTATATGGCCTATGCATTTTTTTCTATGACATGATAAGTATCAACATTGTCTTGGGTTCATATTAAAGGTGTACGTCAAGGCTCAGAAATCAAAAGCCTACTTCAAGAGATATCAAGTCAAGTTCAAGAGAAGAAGAGGTTATCATATTCGCCTATTTTGTTTTGTCATGTTCAATGTTGAATACTTTTGTTTTGTCATGTTCAATGTTGAATACTTTTGTTTTGTCATGTTCAATGTTGAATACTCTGTTAGTAACGGTGATTCTGTTACCTGCAGAGGGAAAAACCGATTACCGTGCCAGGATTCGGTTGATTAATCAGGACAAGAACAAATATAACACTCCGAAATACCGATTTGTTGTTCGCTTTGTATCCTTTTGTTTATTGGTATCTTAATTAGGTTAATTCAGGCCTGGAGCGATGGTTTAGTGAATGGGAATAACGATAACTGATTATTACTGCAATTAAACTTGATTTAGTAAAAATATAGATTGGTTATTGCTAGGTAAAAATGATTTTGCCTCAAAAACATATATTTGACTAGAAGTGATAAAAGTAGCTTCTGTGTCTTTCAGTATAAAACTTCAAGTAATAAATCACTATCACTTTTCTTGAAAATCAATTTAACAAAAATAATTTTGTTTAAAATCAATGTTGCCAGCATTCTTGCAAATATACATATGTACTTAATATTTGTTTATTATTTTATTTATGCCTTTGGTATGGCATATGAATGATTAAATATGCTTTTCCTGTGAGTGTAAACCTTGACCTATTTACTAGAGCAACAAGGACATTGTTGCACAAATAATATCTGCTAGCATTGCTGGCGATATTGTTCTTGCTGCAGCATATGCACATGAGCTGCCACGATATGGTCTTGAAGTAGGGCTTACAAATTATGCTGCAGGTACTTTGTTCATGAGAAATTCGCTCCACCCACCCCCAACTTTCTCAGTTTTTTATATTTGTTTTTTCTTTTTATCTTTGGTCTTATGTTTTAATATCCGTGTCCAGCTTATTGCACTGGTCTCCTGTTGGCCCGAAGAGTCCTCAAAACACTTGAAATGGATGAGGAGTATGAAGGAAATGTTGAGGTATTTATGAGTTTGCTATGCTGTTTGTGCCCCAGCGAGTGCCTTTCTTTTGGCTGTGTAAGCTAATGAGTTGTATCTTATTTTTTTTCAGGCTACTGGAGAGGATTATTCCGTGGAACCTGCTGAGAGCAGGAGGCCATTCCGTGCTCTCCTTGATGTTGGTCTTATTAGGACTACAACCGGTAACCGTGTGTTTGGTGCCCTTAAGGTAATCTATCATACTGTAATGTTAATCAGTGTGATTTTTTTTTAATGGTTGATCAAATTGAATAATCTGTGATTGTTTACAGGGAGCTCTGGATGGGGGGTTGGATATTCCTCACAGTGATAAGAGGTTTGCTGGGTTTGATAAGGAAAAGAAGGAGCTTGATGCTGAGGTTCATCGCAAATATGTTTTTGGTGGACATGTTGCTGCCTATATGAAGGCATGAGAGAAGATTTTATTTTGTATCAGTCTTGTGTTGTTTAATGCAATATTTGGATTTTTAGCTAGTTGTTAGACAACCTTATTTTATATTTTCTGCAGATCTTGGCTGAAGATGAACCAGAGAAATACCAGTCACACTTCAGTGAATACATCAAGCGTGGGATAGAAGCTGATGGTATTGAGGCACTGTATAAGAAGGTTCATGCCGCCATTCGTGCTGATCCTACTCTTAAGAAATCTGATAAGCAGCTCCCGAAGGAGCACAAGAGGTAAAAATGAGTTTTGACTTGAACTAGAATAATACTAGATTCTTGATTTCCAGCAGTGATTTTCAGCTATTTATGTTCTATATTGGGCATGACCGTTTTTGTTTGACTTTTAGAAATTTTGGATTGGTAACTTAGCTTTTGGTATTTACTGATTGGAGAATGTTCCTGAGAGTATCTGCTCTGCCTCTTTCTGCAGGTACAACTTGAAGAAGCTGACTTATGAGGAGAGGAAGGCTAAGTTGATTGCACGTGTGGCATCTCTCAACTCTGCTGCTGATAACGATGAAGATGATGAGTGAAAGTTCATTGAAGATTCCGTATCATCGTTGCACAACTAGAAACTATCTTATTTTGCGTCTAGGGAGTCATTTTCTTGAAAATTTATTTACATGTACTGTTTATTTTCTAGGTCCGAAATTTTGGATACTATTTTTGAAGTTGGGGTAGCCGTTTTTTTTGTCAGTTTCGTGTTAGCCTGAATTGATGTTTTACCATACTTTGATGCTATACGCTTTATTTCTAGCAGGAAGTGTTTTGGTTTTACGAACGGTTGCCCTTTTTTTTTTTATCGGCAATTAAAAAATATACAGCTATAATTTTTCAGGATAAATTTAGTCCAGATTTACATAATCTTAAAAAGTTAAATTCAGTTCCTTAATTGATACTTTCACTGTAGTCTTTACATGGCGACATTTTACAATTTTTAAAAATTCACAAATTAGCCACTTCAAATTTTACAATTTTAAGACAAGTAAATCAACCTATAAATAGGAATCAGGATATAAATTTTTTATGTTGGAACATATCTTTTATAATGTAAGGACTTGTATAAAAAGTATTCTTATATATGGCGATTAAAGCATATCAAGTGGTCTACATAAAAAAAAAATAGCATAGCATCTTAATTAATTTGAAATATTTAATGGCCTTTTAAGATTGTTGTTGTAGCCTTTAGGAGTTAAAGCACTTGTACATGGTGTTTTTTTTTTAAAAAATTGTTGTGTATATCATCTTTAAGATATAATGATAGAAGGGTAGGCTTGATGCATGCTTAATTTTTACTTTTAAGTTAAAATAATTGTTACAAGGCTAATGAGTTTAATTCTTATGCAGCTTATAATAATTTATATTATCATTAAATTATTGAGTTGTTCTTGTCGTTCCTTGGTAGTCAGATTGTAAGCCGTCAAGCCAATTTAGTTGTACATTGTTAGACGAGGGCATCTGGATCTTTTGCTTGTTTGTAATATTTTGATCATAATTCTTCATGTATCGAACCTTCTATCCTCAGTGAGTTAATATAATTATATTTCTCTAAAACAAAAAGCAATTGATAAAAAAATGAATTAAAGCATATCTTATCGGTACAATATTTATTTTAAACATGTGTGCACTTATTCATTTTTGAAATTTATTTTAATATCAATAAACATTAGTCCAATTAATAAGAAATAACTCAGTCCAAAAAGGACGTAGGTTTAATTTCTGTTGTCCATGAAAGGACTTTATCGACGAGTAATTTGTAAATTACACTGTTATGTGCATTATCTCTATTTTAATTATTTTAAAAGAATAGAGAGGGGAAAAAATGAATATGATTCCATTTGGGGGTGGATTTAGAGGGAAATATAAAAGTTTTTTTTTCATAAAAAAAGTTTAAGAGTTAGATAATATTTATAAAAAAAATAAATGATTGGGATATAATTTATAATAATGCACTCCAATATTATTTTATTTTATTTTTCATTTTATAAAATTATCAAGTTAGAAAAATACTAGAACGGAAATTTTACCTTCTCATCTCTTTAAAATTAACAAATTAGCCCAATCAAATTTGTAATATCCTCTCCTATTGCTCCAATACTTCAGAGATGCTCACCCCCTTTGCAAGCTTCGAATGTCTTGATTAATAGCTTCAGTTTTTTTTTTTTTTTTTAAATGATGACAAGGACAAGTTACTTGAACATGACGATGCATGATGAGGTGAACTTGAACAGATATGGGCTAGTGCACCAATCTTTATTTTACTAGTCATGTATGGATAGAAAGCAGTTTGCAAATATTTTTATCAAGGTATTATGTAGAAGCAGGAGTAGATAATGTTTGTAACAATTTTAGACTTGATTAACTATTAAAATATGCTTCAGCTTACGGAAGTGTTGTTAATAATAGTTTGTAATGAAATAGGTTATGTTTTTTTTTAATTTGTAGAAATAAAAAATAAGATAAAAAAATTTACAATAACTTAGACATCTTATTCAACAAATTAAACTAGACTCTATTGCCTAAGTTATGAGTTGAGTACTCTAAGAAGTTATTAGTATTATTAGTATAAATACACATAAAGAGCCTAATCAAAGCAAACATTTAATGCCACGAAGGTTCATAAAATAGTCATGCAACCTATTCAAACCACTCACATAAACTAAAACAATTAACGTCTGTGAACAGATGGCCAAGCCGTCCACTACAAGTCTGCAATCAGTTGAACTAAACCAATGTTCTTGCATTTTATAGCTTAATCTTGCAGTGAAAGTAGCAAAATTTTACAAGGTTCATTCATTTCAACAAGATTCTACAATAATGACCTATGCTCAAATTGCTGTTTCATAAATAGATGGTTCGCATCACACTGTTGCCTAACAGTGGTTTAATCAATTCAGAGATCCATCTGGTCAAGATGAATGATCAGGAGCTTTCAAAGTCTCATGAACTGCTGAAAAATCAAGGTCTCCCAACCCCATGCTTCTGGCTTTCTTGAAAGCCTACAAACAGAATTCAAACTTTAGCACCTTATGAAACCTCTATGACAAGAGTCATTAAACATAGAAGATAAAAAGGTTCCATCATTTTTTTTTATATATAGAAACAGATGAAGCATTGAAGCAACATGCAATCAATGAAGATGCTAGCTCAGTTGTAGCTAACAACAAACAGTTTCCTAGAACTTGGTTTGGTAAGTTTAGTAACCGTTTTGGTTGCAGACTTTCAGTACTAAAAAGTGAGTTGCATAGTTTTCAGTTGTTTCTCAGTGGTTGATAAATACTACTTGTTATATGCGTGTGATATCACATGATCATACAGAAGTTAAATTGTGTCTATAACACATAAATCAAACTCAAAAGGGATTAATGTTATGATTTGTTTACTAAAATGGGAATGTTAGGATCCAAACCAACTGACAAGCATTTAAGTGGGGTTACTTATTTCGATACAGACATGTGATTATTCACTGGGATTGCGGTCACGTGAACTAAAAAAGCAGTTTCTGATTGCCACAGAAAGAAAATGAGAAAAACAGTTTTACCTCATTTGCAGCAGCTGCTACTGGCATTGATACAGCATTTTCATCTCCAAGGGCAAGAGCTAATCTCATGTCCTTCTGCTGGTGTTTCAGCGGAAAAGCTGGGGAATAACTGTTTTGGAGCATTGTAGGTCCTTTCAATTTAAACATGCCGTTACTTATGGCACCAAGATCCTGCACACAAAAATTCCCTAATTATGCTTTGAAATGACAATTAAAGGTAGCAATAAGAATCTTAGTGGTCAAAATAACTTACCAGCACATCGAGAAGAGTTCCAGGGTTCAAACCACTTCTTTCAGCTAGTGTGATTCCCTCAGAGAAAGCATTCATCATACTGTAACAGAGAATAACTGATTTACAGAACTAGACAGAAAATATGGACATGCTATCCATTTTGGCTTGCAAACGAATAAGGAATACTAATACTGCAATCTGGATGAATATTTCTTGCTTACTGATTCATAAAATAATGCCACTCCGAAATAAAAAAATTATAGAGCTAAGAAAAGGGGGGAAGAAGATATTACCTGCCCATTATCATGTTAACAACAAGTTTCATTTTTGCACCATTTCCAACCTCACCCAGAAAGAAAGACTTCTTCCCCAGTACATCAAATGCTGGAAGCACTTCATCATACAATGCCTACATATAAAAAGAATCAACCACGGAAATTTAATATACAGAAAGATACACAACGCATATTTATAGTTTTCTATTTTCCTCAAGATGGAGCAGTTCATAACAAGGAATCTGAATATGAGCACTTATATATACACATACTTGGAATATGAGAAGTGAATATTGTTTTCTGATAATTCAAAGAGTAAAAGAAGGAACAATATTTATACAGCTTTGAACTATGCTAGAATTATGGACATCAAATCAGACCTGATTTGATTACTACAAATAAGAAAACCTTGACAAATGAATCCTAATGAAAGAAAAAAATCTAACTAAATCTACAAAAAATAAAATAATGCACATACTTCACATTTTACACATTTCATAACTCAACACATGATATCAACAAAACCTAACTTCATAACTACACATCCAACTTCAACAGACAATTGACAACCACGACAGTAATGCTTTCTTCATTGATAATATTTTTCTGTCTCTCTCTTGTAGTTTATGGCTAGGCTCAATGGGCTAGAACTCTGATCTCTAGGTGATTCACAAGCTCTATGAAGAGCTCATATGATCAAGGACAGAAACATTTATTTTACTAATTCTATCGGGACATTACCAGCAATCAAATACTCAGCCTTACCTTCATAATCAACTTAGTAAAAGTTAAGTATGGCGGTTGTTCCCTAGTCCTTTCACTTCATCTTTCATTGAACGTGTATCAATACTACAGATACATTCTCCCATTAGATGACTGTTTCCAATGGCCACCAGAACACTTCAAATACCAGTGGGAGAGAGAAAATAACCAAAAAACAAAAAAGTTCCAATGTCCTACTCATTTTAAATGGTGAGACCACTTGTTTTATTTCTCACTCTCCATCTAATTGCTGCAATAATTGCGGGGATTCACCCATCACAACAATATTCTTAATTTTAATTGTATATGTTACACAAGAGGAGGAACCTTGGCACTACCTTGTGACCATCTTCATGAGGGGGTAAGACTGCATACATCTTACCCAAGACCCCACCAGGTAGGAACCTCGTGCATTGGGCCACCCTTTATATATGTTACATAAATTAACGAGCATCACATACACTCTCTCAACTTTCCTTCTCCTATTTTCTCTCAGTTTAACACTTTATTTTAAGTTACACTCGTGTCTAACCTAAAGGAAAAAAATGTTTTACCCATTTCGAGGTGATGAATGCATAGATGCTTATTCAAGTGTAACAAATCATCAGCTATACAAATATTTATAACAAATATTAAATGAATGCTTTGCTGTTTAAGAGGAAATGATTATCGTTGCTGTTAGAGATGTAATACAAACCATTCATGTGTCTTCACTTAACAATCTGAGCTTTTGGGAGATCAGGCTCTTGATATGGTAGGTATCAAAGCCTTCACAATAATGTATTTTAAAATCGGTTCATGACAATTTTCTTGCAACTTATGTTTTTGGGATAGTTGGCTCATGAGAATTACCTTTGCATATGCATTTTAAAGTTGACTAGCAGGACTGTCACAATATTTTCAAGCCTTTTAATGGAAAGTTCTGGCTGCTGTCAGTAGCTAGTCTGGATAGTGATAAACCACTTTTACAGTGATATTTGGTGAGTTTGTGTCATTTGTATGTATTTTCTTGGCAACACTCACATTTGGGTGTTATTTTTGTCTAGCAGAAGCATAATCGCTCAAGTGAAAATAGTGGAAATTTACACTAAAGATTTGAAGACTCTGTCACTTGACCATGACCATAGTATATCCAACACGGTCGTGGTGAGTGGTCATTATAATATGATGACACCCCTTTGTAAATAGCGTCAACCTTCTGAGTTTGTATTCTTAGGAAGCTATAAATAGGGGGTTTTGAAATCTGTAAAGGGACCTTTTGTCATTTTTACAAATTAGAGAGCACTTTTGAGGGGTTTGAGGGTTGTAAAGGGTAGGCAACATCGTGAGAACGGATCATGATCGTTCTTTCTTATGGTATGTCTATGTTAATTTCTTTTAGACTTTCTAGTTTTATTTTGATTGGTTAGTCACCCTATTCCAAGGGTCATGATGTAATTGTCCAATTGTACCCATGTATCTGTTCTTAATATTGTTGGTGTGACATCAAAATGGATGACATTCTCTGTTATTTTTGCTTATTTGGAGGGAAAACATCTGAATAATGTTGTTTGGGCTCTACAACGGTTTCGAGGTCTTTTACTCAGACGTGATGAAATTTCTCACCCTTTTCTTTGTTTTTATTGTTTATTTGGAAATTGATCAATCCTATACTTAATGGAACGTACAGCGATGATCATCTGCATATGTTTGGTAGACTTAGGTAGGGAACGTTTTACACTAAATTGCATAATCAAACTGTTTGGGTAATCTATGATAGATTAATTAATCCTTAATTGATCATACTTGAATTTGATTATATCCTTTGACTTAAATTAATATATATATATGATTATTGGAGTATTGATTTAAGGCAAAGAATATCATTCGACCTTGATCATAGACTTTGGTTGACCTTGGGAATCAGTAATCATTAGAGTTGTGATTGGAAAAAAATTGGTACTAGTGAATCATAATTCCTGACCGCATTTAATATCACTTAAATCTCTCTTCTGCAATAGTTTAATGTTTTTTGTAAACCAAAAACCATAAAAATACTTCAATCTTATTTTAAATTATCTCAACTATTTAGTTTAATAATTTTGACCTATTTGAGAATATAACTGATCCATAGGATTTGATAACCAGACTTTTAGTCCACTATTACTATTGTATATTATGCATGCTATACTCAGAAAACTTCTAGCATGCAAACATGTCATATAATGGAGAGAAGAGGCATCTGAAGATTTCAACTCCCTCAAATAGTTAAAGGCGCAATAGAGAAGCATACAAGAAAGATGACTGAAAATTAATCCACAACTGTTGAGTAACATTTAGAAATACCTTATCTCCAGCAGCAAGTATTATGAGTTGGCCATCTTCTGCTGGCTTCTTGCTACCCGAAACAGGAGCTTCAAGGAAGTAACCACCTTTTGCTTTGATAGCCTGTGGAAATCAGGTCTGTCAATGACAACTTATCTATGGACTTCTTTCAATTTGAAAGGTTGATTAGGTAAAAGTTTTACCTAATCAGAGAACTTATCTTAAAACGTAAGATGCAAGCACCATCTTATGCACATAGCATGAACAAGCGTACACTACAATGAACCTTTAAGCCATGCATACAACACATGGATACAAATAACTACTGTATATTTATTTAGGCTTAAATATGTCAGAGATTTAGTTACGAAATTCGGGTATATTTCACGGATCTCCAAGCCATTTATTTATTTATTGGGGGTATAAAATTGCAGAAATTCTATCATTCTACAGCAAGAATCTGCAAATAATGTAATATATTGAATTCCCATCACATTATGCGATTGGGAAAGTTTAGCTTCATATCAAGTATTCCTCATCCAAACAGAAATCCCCAGTACTATAGACTCCCAAGCTAATTTAACATCCTTTATGCAGAAATTTTTAATGGACAAAGTCCAAATAATGACTATAATCACAAACTTATAATTAGATAAAAACTTGTGCTGTATGATTGTGAAAAAAAAGATGTCCCCACAATGTAAATTACAAACTACATTACATTATCATTTCAATCTAGGGAAAAGAGAGAAGAGGGAGAATTAGAGCAACGTTTCTCAGCTATGAAACACTTAATGATATAGGGGGCTCAGGGATGAAATAAAATACAAAGCAAAAATGATTTAAATTTTGCCAGAAAATACCCCGAACAATATGGAAAATGATGTCATGCAATGCAACATTAGCAATTACAGCCTCTGTGTTATTTACAAGTTTCTCTTTAACAACAGGGAGCAATAGCAAAATTTTGGAAAAGTAGCTTAAGACATGACTAGATTTTACACATATCTCAAGCAAAAGAATTCGCAAATAGCGAAAAGAATTAATTTTGAATTTGAATGAAGTGAAAATAAATCGTAACATCAGCCAGGAATACCAACCTCAGATATTTTGGAAGATGTATCAGCATCAACTGTTGACATGTCAATATAACATTTTCCATTAATATGCTCAAGAACACCATCTTTATCAAACACAACCTAGATAATCACCACAAACAGAATTCAAATAAGAGCACAAAAGAAGTAGTGTGTCAAAAATAATAATCACAACCACTGACCGATAAAGCAGCCGAAGGATCAGATAACATTGCAATGGTATACTTGCATTTCTTGACTACAGTTGCTGGGGTTTCTCCAACTGAAGCACCATGTTGCACGAGTTCATCACACTACAATTAGACGTTGCAACAAACATTAAGTCAGGACTATCTGAGTGCAGGGCACAATGGCAAAGTATTCAAATTAAAAAAGTTAGTAAGGCAGGCTTATAGTGAGCACTTCATAGTATAGAAATAATGTAAAATTAAGCAATCTCAGTCATTGACGACAAAATCAATAGTTGATATTACGTGTACATGTGATAACAAAGCATGAATGTGCCATAATATAAACCGTTGATTTTCTCATCAAAAACTGAAATCACTTTACCCTTAATTACTTTAGAGAAGCTAAAAAAAATCCATTCGATAAAGTGTACAATAAAATACACAATTTTGCCATCCCACTAATCTGATATAATCTAAAAATACAAATAATTTTACTCAGCTGCTCTGCCTTACAGAATGCCTGGAACAATGGTTCAGCACATAACTTTCTGTATATCTTGAAGTATGACAATGGTACATGAGAAGAAACTATGCTATAGAATCCCGAATTAAAATAAGACAAAAATGCACAAAATTATCTTAACCATAACAATCAACCAGTATATTATGGAGAGAAATCATCACAAGGACTCGCACACACAAAAACATAATTATAAAAAAAAAACCTGAAAATCTAGAAAGCTCAATCAGTGTATAAGCAGAAGAGAATGAGTAGCATATATATAAAGTATAAACCTTGGAGAGGGTTCTGTTCCAAATAGTGACCTTGAAGCCATGGCGTAGCAGATTGATTGCCATAGCCTTACCCATTATCCCCAAACCCAAAAATCCAAACTCCATCTCTCTCACTCTCACTCTCACTCTCACTCTCACTCTCTTCCTTCCGACTTCTCAGGAAAGGCGTTTCCTTTAGCGGCATAACAAAAATATCAGCATCATCAGTGTCATTATATATAAAAAACATTTTTTTTTTTGTAGTGACTATTGTTTGGTAAGAAAATGACTAAGATAATCTCGTGTTATTATTTTTTTTTTGTAAATTATGAGAAGGAAAAACTGGTAGTATATATATATTTTTATTATTATTAACCAATTAAAAGTTGAATCTTTCTTTATTCCCAAAAAAATAATTTAAAAGTTATGTTGATTTTAAACAAATAGTTGATTCCAAATATAATTAGAAAGAAAAAAATTTCATTATTGATAAAATTATTAGATACTTTTGTACCAATATAAAAAAATGTTAACTAATATTTTTAAAAGTAATGATTACTTATTGTTTTATTTATTTATTGTTATATGAGTTATTTTAAAAAATGTTGTTAGGTTTAAGTATCATTTACTTTTCATAATTTTTAAAATTATCTCTTATAGTTAATAAGTAGATATTTTAGTTTTTAAAAATTTAATAAAAATTTAATAAGTGAATTTTTTAGTTTTTTAAAATTTATATTTTAATTTTTAAAAGTTTTCTTGATGTTAAATTTTTTTGACTCTTAAATAAATAATTTAAGACTTTTTAAAAATTAAAATATAAATTTTAAAAATTAAAATATTTACTTATTAACTATAAATAGTAAATAAATATGTTTGAAACTCATAGGATTATGATTGGTGGAATCGAATTGAAGGAAGGCTTCCATGTCACTTCGACCATTTGCTTTTGTACTTCCGGCGAAATGGGAATGCCAGACGGCGTTCATCGTTAGCATTGTTTTATTTCCACTTTTTTTTAATAGCGTTAGGGTTAGGGATGCAGGGGTTGGGGGTTGTTTGGGGACTCTCTTAGTCTTAATTAAGTGTAAAAAAGTTAAAAATTATTATTACCAGTTGGCCAATTAATTATCATCAATTACTTACTGAGAAAAAAATTCTAATCCGTGCCTAATTACCAGTTTAAAAAAACATAATTTTTTTCTGATTAAGAAAATGATACTTTACCTACATTGATGTAAATAATATTGATGATTATGATATTTTTTCTTATATAATGTCATGCTATCAGTATGTATTTTTGTATAACATTATTTTTTTTAGCTTTTTCAAAAACTGAATATCTCCTTATAAAAATAGATTTGATTACAAATAAATAAATACATTTAAATGCACAGGTAATTTTTTTTTGCAATTCCTTAACAAACACTATAAAAAAAATATCATGTTTACACTAACACCAATTAGTTTTTTACACGTGTTTCAAAAAATAAAAAATATATAAGGATCATTAATGATTTTGTTTCTTTTAAATAATTAGCTATAGTTCCTTTTTTAAAATAAATGAAATTGTCAGTAAAAAAAAGGAGATTGATTGGATTTACATCTTTTTAACCTTCCAATTTTTTTGAGATATAAGTTCTGACAATTTTGTGTACTCTCAAATTTCTCTCATGATCAATTTCAATTATAATTAATGATAAAAATATCTTCTTCACAAAATAATCCATAATAATCTTAAATCTTTTTACCTTTTGATGATAATTACAACAAAATTTCTATTGGAGGAGTGGTTAACTGTATTTTTTTTTTTTGCCAACTTTCATTACAATTTAAGTGGAATAAAAAATGTATGCTGAAGGTGTTTCAACTGCTTTCATCGATGAAAGTCTTTTATGGCTCAATTTTCATGCGAACCAACACATGTTAGTCTTATGCAAACTAGTTTGCAAATCATAACTTGTATATTCACCTCTAAGTTAAACAAATTCAGTGACAACATAATAAACAAGCTGAGTAAACAATAGGAACAAATATATATTTTAAACCACAAAACAATTAGAGAAATGATTTGTTTAACAAAATTATATTATATTTTAAAATGGTTTATTTTCCAAAAACTTGTTCACAAATAAAAACTCATGCTAAAAAATTTAGAATATTTGTCACATCAAAGGAAGTTATCTACAAAAGAACTAGGTCAATAAAAATTGAGGAATATTTAATCTCAAATTCCTAATTCAAGAAATCATACATCTCTTATATCTCTCTAATCAAAACTCAAAGGGTATTTTTTTTATCCAACCTCACTTGATTAAGATTAGCTCATTCTTATTTAAGAACTAATTTCACACTTATTAATAAATTATTTAAATTTATTAAATTATGTCAATTTTAATTAAAAAAACATTTTTTTCTAAACTATCATATATTAAAATTTGATATCAAACATGAAGGCCTTATTAAACAACAATGAAACATATTTTGAAGATTTCTTTTATTCATGTAAATTAAAAATAATATTAAAAAATTTATAATAATTTATATAATATGTTCAACAATTAGACTTTTCTAATATATAAAGATGGTCTCAGTTGACTGAAGGTGTAAAATGTAATTGAAATTTGTGTACTGCTAGTTTTTTTTTTTTTTATCTAGTTTGTTTTACAAATTCCATTATTCCAGTTATAAAATTCAGCAGGGATTTGTAATTTGTAACTAAGCATGATTTCAAATTTTGAGCAGCGCCGCCCCACATTCCTATTTCTTAACGAACGACAACAACATTGGATGGAGTTGAGTTGAAAAACCATTGTATGCTTTTGAGTTTACCATCACCATCACCACTGGTTTCCACCATGTCAGAGAAGAAGAAGAAGAAGAATAGCACGAGAAGGAGCGTTGTTGTTGTTGGGGAGAGCAAAAAGCCACAACCTTTGGTGGAAGTGGAAGACATAGAGGACTCACTTTCCTTCTCCAAAGACGAGACTCACAAACTGAGAGTGGCTCTTTTGGACTGGTACGACCTCAACCGAAGGGACCTTCCTTGGAGAACCACATTCAAACAAGAAGATGAAGAAGTGGAAAGAAGAGCTTATGGGGTGTGGGTCTCGGAGGTTATGCTGCAGCAAACAAGGGTTCAGACTGTTATTGCCTATTACAACCGTTGGATGCAAAAATGGCCCACCATTCACCATCTTGCGCAAGCTTCTCTTGAGGTTTTGTTTCCTTTGCTTGCTTTTCCACTCCTTTTTTCATTCTTCCACATAAAAACTGTTTCTTTTAATGTATATTTTGATGGGCAAATAAGAAAATGCACAACTGTTCTGTGAATATGCTATCAAGTTCCTTTTTTTGGGGGGTGGGGGGAATGAAAATTGACTCAATATTGTTCATACTTTGATGTTGTGATATCAACTTTAGGGCTGATGATTTGTTGCCACGGTTTCATTTTCTGGTTGACAGTTTGTGAGGTTTGGCTAATGCTTTTTAACAAAATCTGACAAAATAAGCATATGGTGGTGGAGATGCCACTGCTTCAGGATGGTTGATCTTTGTTTTTGGTTATTGTTGCTCGGTTTTTTATTGTTGGAGCCAAGGTTTTAGGGCTTTGCATAAGAAGAAAAAGGGAACCTCTGTAACTCTATGTGCTTTGGACTGTAGTATAGATAGCAATAACTGATTGTTTCTTTTGATTTCTTTGTGTGTGTGTGTACTTAAAAGCAGTTGTTTTAATTTGAAGACTAATTGTATCCTCACCAGGTGATTGTTGTCATTTTTGTGCAGGAAGTAAATGAGATGTGGGCAGGTTTGGGCTACTACCGAAGAGCTCGTTTTCTTTTAGAGGTGCTCTGTCATGACAATTGACAACATTGTTTGGCCTCTCCCTCTGTCGCTTGTCTTTTATTAATGACTAATTGGAGAGTGTTTTTGAAATGGTTAATAATGGCGTTAAACCTTCTTCACTATATATTTTCTGCCTTCTTAGTAAAAGCAGCAAAAGACATGGCATTTAATGCATGCATCATAATTCATATAATGGATATTGCCAAACATAGAGTATCTGAAGCTTTTTCATGTCACGATATTCAATGTCCTATTGAGCAACTTTGTTTATGTTAAAAGATCCTCAATCTTGTGTTATGTAATGAATAGTGAGAAGGTAAGTCCTACTTAAAGAAAGTAAAGACAGAGATCAATAAGAGATAATTAAGCTTTACCTTTACCAGTACATGCTACAAGGTTTGAGTTGATCAGATTCATTCCATTGTCAGGGGGCAAAGAAAATTGTTGCCGAAGGAGGCCAAATTCCTAAAGTGGCTTCTATGCTACGAAACATTCCTGGAATTGGAGAGTACACTTCTGGAGCCATTGCTTCTATTGCATTCAAAGAGGTGGGCAGTTTCTGTGTTTTGGTTCCGGAAAAGTAACTATTGGCTTTTGCTCATGCATTAAATTATCAGGTTGTACCTGTTGTTGACGGAAATGTGGTAAGGGTGATTGCTAGACTGAGGGCTATTTCTGCAAATCCAAAAGACTCAGCCACTATTAAGAAATTTTGGTGAGTTTATGTCATCTAGAACAAATTATTCACCACTAAATGGATAAACTTTTTAAAGAAAGAAACTCTGAGTTTCTTATCTGACATGATTTGTCTCTAAATAAATTGCCTTCTTTTAATTGGTGGTGACCAAGGTACATTCATGGGCTGTTAGTTCACCATAATTTTACTGATTTCTTATTGGCACAATCTATTTATTTTAAAATCAAGCTTGTATTTCTTTTCATTTACTTTTTTTTGTGGGTTGCAATGGAGATTAAGGAAATTAGCAGCTCAGTTGGTTGATCCTGTTCGTCCTGGGGACTTCAATCAGGCTCTCATGGAACTTGGGGCAACTGTATGCACCCCTTTGAACCCAAGCTGTTCCTCATGTCCAGCATCAGAATTTTGTCACGCGCTATCAAATGCTAAACATGATAGTACAGTAGCAGTTACAGATTATCCTGTTAAGGGTGTGAAGGTTAAACAAAGATGTGATTTTTCTGCTGTATGTGTTGTTGAGTTAGTTGGAGCTGAAACGTTAAATAAAAACCAGTCTAGCAGCAAGTTTATTCTTGTCAAAAGGCCTGAAGAAGGATTGCTTGCCGGTCTCTGGGAGTTTCCATCTGTCTTACTGGATGGAGAAGCAGTTCCATTAGCTAGAAGAGAAGCAATGGATCGCTTCTTGGAAAAAAATCTCAAAATTGACATCAGAAAGACTTGCAATATAGTTTTGAGGGAAGATATTGGGGAATTTGTTCACATTTTCAGTCACATCCGCCTCAAGTTGTATGTTGAATTGCTAGTGTTACAATTGAAAGGTGCAAGCCTCACTTTCTATATTGGCATTACAACTTGTTATTATGATTAAGTCTTTTTATTTCTCCAGATCACAGTTACTTTACTTACATAGGTTATTCTGGACATTCATAATATGTTATCTATATTAAATAACAAGTAACTAAATTTCATTATCTACTCATTGTAAGTAATGCAAGGACCATGAACATCCAAGGGTATAGCCTATGGATTGATTGATGTGCATGAAAATGAACATAATGATCACATTGTACACATTAAAGGCTACTTCTTTTTGTACTAATGTTAACTTTTTTCTACTGGAAGTAGGAGTAGATGATTTGTTCAAAAGCCCAGACAATAAAACAACTTGGAAGTGTGTTTACAGCAATGCGCTTTCTAGTATGGGACTGACAACCAGTGTAAGAAAGGTAGTATGCTGCACTTAGCGACCTTACACTTAATCCTCTTCACTCTTAACAATTGTAAATACTTAGGACAGTGTATGACTTTTATAAAGCTCTTCTGTGTAAGTAACTGTTTAACAGATTCCTCAATTTTGATGGACAGATGAGACCTTAATCGCTATACTTTTTGGTCTCAAGCTCTTCTGCTTTTGCTGTAATTAAAACTGAAAAAACAGTGTAATAGTTTTCTCGGATTAATAGAGTGGCCTATAGTGAATTCGATCAATCCTTTGCTAATAAGCTTAAAAATAGTTAATTTAGAATTTTTACATTGCATAGCTGATAGCCCTTTCATAGAATTTTCGGGTAAATAGGAGTTCAACTTGGCCGGCATGCAGCATACCCTCACAACAAACAAATTTTGTACACTCTGGAACATCTTTGAAATTACCATGTGAAACGCAATTGATATGCATGACTACTGTCGTGTGTTTGCATTGACTGACCTCTATGATTTAAATCCATTAAAATAGTATGTTACAATGAGTATCTTTACATTAAAAGTTAAAAAACAACGGATCATTCTGTTTCTTTTATGCTGTTTGTAACTTGTAAGAGAATTAAATATGCTAAAGATTTAGCTTCTGTGCAGTTAAGGATAAAATTCTTGCTTTATACCTTGATACCATAATTTGTTATCTTAAAATTGTCATACTGCTGCAGGTGTACAACATGGTTCAAAACTTCAAGCAGAAAACTCTTCCTTCTAGCCATGTGCCAACCAAAAAGAGAACTAGAACGACCACAAGAAACTAACCTAGAGGATCAGATTTGCTGCATTGTGCTTGCTTATTAATTTGCTGTACTTTAACGAAAAAACAGTGTAATACTTTTCTAGCATTTATTCTTAGTAGATGGCATTGTTAATTGTTTAAGGTATTTTTACCCTTTTAATTTGATATGTATAGCAATGTGATGTGTATGGTTTTGACTCTTGATTATCTTTGCTACACTGTTATGTTTCTGCCTTCTGAGTTTTGTTCTGTTGTTTTTGTTGAATCTTCTGCTTTCTGCTAATTTTAAGTTACCAATTTATCTTAATTTTGTATTGGACTTGGACAGAATTTGTATTACATGCCTTAAACAACGGTCATTTACAGAAGGAGCGTTAATAATAACATTTTGGCTAACCGAGAAAAACATTTTCATTTTTCATTATTTTCACTTATAAATTTATTAATAAAAATATGCTTTAATTCTAAACATTTCACAAATAATTATAATCCAAATGCTTATATGTAATTTTTTTAAAGTAACTTGAACTAAAAGAGATAAGCATTTTAACATGTTTTTCTAATTTTTATTTATTACCAAAGTTCTATTCAACTTCATATTATACATTTTTTTTTTAAATTTCAATTTGGTAATCTGTGGTTAAAGTTTACGTGAAGGATTCTCCACAATACTAAACAAAAATATGGAAGTATTCTAAATTAAGTTGAAAGAAAGTTTGACGTGTACCCAAGATAATATATTATAGGATTTTCCTCGTGATATATATAGCGTAGTTATACTAGTACAGCTAACATTTAATTTACCCCCTCTTTGTATTTTAGTGAAAATACAACACTAGAAAGAGGTGAGAAATTTATCGGAGAAGCGTGTAGAAAAAAATAGTAAGAAAACAAGAAGCTGAAGTTGTTTTTGATTTGTCTATAGCAATTTTATTATTATACACGGTTGAAACTCATTCATAAATTCATTGCCACTTGTGGTCACTATTTCTGCCACTCCTAGTTTTGTACTCTAGTGTTCCGAGTTTGTGTATTTTTTTTTCTTCTTTTCTTAAATAGATAGATAGAAGAAAAGGCTTCAAAACCAGTGGTACATATTATCTCAAGCACCATGTGGATCAGAGGGTTCTTTCATTTTGTTCCTCCCACGCATATTTCTGACCAAAACCATTAACAAATCAGTGACAGAAAAAAAAATGGTTGGTGACTAAACAGAAAAAATAAATAAAAAAAGAACACAATCAAAGCATTAAGAGAGGAATAATGCAAATGGCAATTTTGTTAAGAGGAGGAGCACTTGGAGATTCTAGCTTTCGTTTGTGTTCATTAACATCAACTTCTTCTTTGCATGTCTCCCAAAATGTTGCCATACCCACCTCATCATCATCATCATCATCACTAGTACTACCTTTGGTATGTCTCTCTGATTATTCCGGTTCAACTCAAATAATTTGTACATATTAGTTAATCTAATAAGAAAATTTATGTGGAACATTATTTATTTCTCTTCATTTAATCGTGCTAATCTTTAGTTATAGCTTTCAGTTTTAAGTTTTAGATGAGATGATTCTAATGTAGTGAACTTACACAACTTAAATATTAGGATATTTCAATTATAGCAATATTTTTTGTTTGTTTGTTGAAGTAACCAAATGATAAGTTTCTTCTCAATATTTGTTCTTCTTGATTTGCAGATTGCAAGTAAATTTAAAACGGTCAGCAGAATCAGAATCACCTGCTCTGCTGTTCAAGAATCATCTCCTAGCACAGCAGGTGTGTTTCTGCATTAACACAATTAAAAGTTTCAAAAACTTTGGTTTTATTTATTAATTTATTTATTAATAATTTTGCATTGGAATGACTATGATTAGTATAACTGAAACTATTATTGCAATTTCTGGTCTTAGCTACTGCTGAAACAAAGGAGGAGGTAAAGGAAGCTCCAAAAGCCGAACCGGCAAAGAAACCTCCTGCTAAAGCTCCAGCTAAGCCTCTGCCTCAGATGATGGAGGAGGATGTGATCCCTTCACTGAAATCAATATTTGAAGCCCAAGAAGATTTCTCAAATATTGAGCTGGTCTTCAAGGACAATAAGGTTGCTCTTTTTTGTAAGAATAATGTTTCATCCTTTACAAGTATCTTTCTGTTAATCCTCCTAATATTTGATGAAGTACTAAATTACAAAGTAAAAATATTTAATGAGGATTAGTAAGAATTTTTTTTAGAAGGATTAGTAAGAAAGTGTTTTAGAAGGATATAGAGTTATTCATTTTATATATCTTTGCATTACTAGAAATTCATAACGTTTTGATTGGGTTATGATTGGCAGTTGGAAGGTTCCTTTTTGAAGAAAGGCAACCCCTATTCATTTTGGGCATTTTTTCCCACAGGAAACCTTATTGGTATGTATGTACATGTTTCCTTGAGAAAGTAGCACCACACTAACATTGAGTTAAATGCACATGTAAAGCATCATTCTGTTCTTCCCTTGAACAGGTCCAAAGGGGTTTTCTCTGTCATCGTATAACTCGGGAGCAAGCACCGTTGAGCCATTTCTCATTGATGAAAAGAAGATTACTGCAAGACACATTATCTTTTGGGTTAAAAAACGTTTGGCAGCACAAGGGATCATTCCTGTATGGGAAGATTAATCTTTTAAAAATTAAATTATACTTTGGTTGCTAATGATGTGGCATACAATTCAATATTCTCTTGTTCCTTTCATTAATGACTATGATATACATAGTGGTTGTGTTGGTCAATGTGCCATTGTACATGTCTTTCATCATAGAACATTTTGTTGATCAATGCACAAGTTTTTGATCATTTGGTAACAAGACATTGTTCAACCTCATTTCACTTTCTCCATGGCCTAACCGGTATGTGCAAGAAAACATATTCTCAAACTTCCTTAGAGATATTTCAAAATATGTTAGGAATCTAAAAACCAGAATATGAGAATATAATGCTTTTGTTATTGAATAATGAATGACAACCAAGAAAAGGAGAGAAATATCCCAGAGTTCCTCCTTCACAAGGGGTTGCCTCTTTTCTACAAAATAGCAAATGCTCAGTTCACAAATGCTTAACAAATCAGAATGTCTTTCCTCTACTAACCCTCATGTAATTTCACCTAAGCTCCTGACCTTTCAACTATAACTATTTAACTCTTAATATAACTAAAAGACTAACTCTGTAATTTCTTGACCTCCCAAGTCCTATCAAAATTATAAATTGCTTAGGATTTTAAGCTCAGACGTCAGGCATACAAAACAATAGAAATGAGGAAAAGTGATACATAATAACCAAATGTATCACCAGTTCGAAATTGTAACTACATTTTAGTGCATTTTCTTTATATTATCTCACTAAGCAGAAATATAGATATTATCTACAACATAGAAATGAAAAAGTCTCTATTTTCATTTATTTTCCTTACACAACTATTTGCTTTGAAATATAGCTCTTGTAGTACATAAGAATTTGGATAACGTTAGTGTTGATTATAGTCTGTACTTTCACAGTTTCACTCATTTAAAATGTATTTGCTTAACTCAGAGATAGCCACAGAGATGTATAGCATGTGTTGACCGATTAAATTCCAATTCTGTTTGTTCAACCTTACTGGAAAATCAGGGCCATGGAGATCATAAGGCCTGAGATCTTTGCCTTAGGTCCCAAGGTTTTCATTTTTTAACATTTTTAATATTTTTTTTGTCAATTTAAAGTGGTAAATTTTGTTAAAGTATGATTTATTATTTGTAATTATTTTTTTATTAATAATACTATATAATCTTAAATTATAAATGTAATGGTTATTCTAAATCATTTAAGTAAAATTTTAATTTTATTTCAAAAAATTAAAGAAAATTATTTGATATCTATTTTAGATTCAATCTCTCGTTTACCTAAAAAATCTATTGAAATTAGTATAAAATTTAAATTTAATGAGTGAGTCTATGCCTGAAATATAAAAAAAGATATTTTGACAAAAAATATTAATTATAAGATTACACATTTAATTAAAATTTTATTTCATACTGATATTTTGTATACATAGATTAATTTAAATCTTTAATTCAGAGTCAATTTAAAATTTAAATAATATTTAAAATATGAAATCACAGTTTATTTTTTAAAAAATGAACAAAATGTATTAAATTAAAATTTTAAATAAATTTGATCTTTAAGTCTCCTAATCGCTGGACACGATCCTATGGAAAATAGGCAAGTCCAAAGCCGAACCCCATGTTCTCTGCAGTTAACAAACTCCACGAAATTTTAACCACAAAAAACGTTTTTCTACTAAAAGCAGAATTATAAGTATAAAGTAACAAAGAGAAATCATCAGATCAATAACTGCACCACCCCAGAGGATATTGGTCCCTTCATTTTTCAGTGTAAACTGATTCAAATTTCATTAAAATTTGCTAATAATAGTATAAGAGTGTTAAGAGTTCAAGCTCATGGAACTGTGCAAATCAAAAGAAGAAGAAAAAAGCCTTCACTTAGTTCTTTTCAATTTTTTCCTCACAATTGGTTATACCAAAGGAACAAAAAAAGCAGGTAAAAATTTTAAACGTTGCCTCAGCGTTGTGGCCACTTCCTCTACGACATGTTGAATCAATCAATAATAAATCCCTCAGAACCTAGCTAGTAGAAATCATTTCACTGGAGCTGAAAGTGTTATCTAGCCTTCAACCTGCCAAAGAGAACAAAAGCTTTTTCAACACACACTTGCAGTTAAATCTGAGCAGTCATGAAACATCATCAAAAGAATTAAAACTAATTGCAACAGGGAAATCTCTCTCTACTCATATTACTAGCACAAAATACGGCTGAGTTTAGATGTAAAGAACAAATATAAACTTAGTATGTCGATTTTAAAGTAATGCAAATGTGTGATTTATATTTTTAAAGCAAATTAATTATGGATGTAAAACTAAATTTTGGATGCAAAACTAAATTAATTATGGATGTAACACTTATCCAACACAATAATTACATATAATTCTTTTAACTTCAAATTAATTATGGATGCAAAACTAAATCTTTAATGTGAAGTCAAATATGTAAATATTTATCTAAATTTTGGTGTCTTTCAAGAGTATGATAATCAGATTTAAATTCTAGATGTGCACCGACAGAAGTTCAAGTATTAACTATGATACCGAAAAAAATAAAAAAATAAGAGGAATTCTATAATACTATGGAAAACTTAAGGATTTTAATTTTTTTAAACCAAATTGGTTAAATTGAGTTTCAATTCAATGAAGCTCTCTCTCGGTGTGTCCAAAATCGTAAGTTATTTGCCCAAACAATACCTGTACCAAACTGCTTTCTCCGGCTACCATATTTATCCACTTTTTCAAAAAAAATAATGGATTGGTGGATTGAAAAGAATGTAGGCAAAGCTCACGATGCATACTACGAATCAAAGATGCACGAGTGATTCACCAGATACATAACAAAATAGTACTGAATTAAATTCCATTGAGCATATAGTGAATTGATACTTTGATCACATATTATAATTAAATTTTATAAAAACAAATACTTAAGATTTATAATAAATCATTTATATTGTTGATTCTAGTGTAGTCATGGATAGAGATATAGTCATGGATCCAGGTTCTCTACTGATTAAAACAAACTGCATGAAATTTTATTTTCATTGTAGGTGGATCAGATTTCATCAAAATATGCTAACAATAATAAAACAGAGTTAAAAGTTCAAGCTCCTGGAGCTGTACAACAAAAGCATGATATTTAATAACATGACAGTAAACTCCAATTTGATTTTTCATTTTTTCCTCACAATTGGTTAATCTCCCAGGTGAAAAAAAACCAGGTAAGAATTTTAACGTTGCCTCATCGTCTGTTTTATTATGGTCATTTCCTCTACAAACCTTTTGAATCAAGCATAAATCCCATAGAACCTAGTAGAAATCATTTCGCTGGACCAGAAACACCTTCGACCTGCCAAAGAGAATTAAACTTTTTCAATACGCACTTTACTATTATATCTGAGCAATCATGAACATCAGTTTAAGAATAAAAACTATTTCCAACTGAAAAATCTCTCTCTCTCTCTCCCTCTCCTCAAATTACCAGCTGCAGAAAACATGGCTGAGTCTAGATGGAAAGAACAGATATCAACTTAGTATGCACCTTTCTCTAGATAAAATCTAGTTCTGGCTTCTTTCAATTGTTTTATATCTAGATCTAGATTCTATATTTGCACAGACAGAAGTTCAAGTATCCATCGTAATATTGAAGGATAAAAGAAATTATGGGATTGAAAACAATGTAGCTAAAGCTCATGTGTAATAGGGTTCTCTAACTTAACTTTTATAGAAATTCTTTCATTTGACTTGTTCAAAAAACTAAATGTGAGGTGCATAAGTTGATTTTAACCGAAGAAAGATACAATAATCTTTTCACCATATGCATAACAAAATAGTACTGAATTAAATTTCATTGGACACACAAAATCCACAACCTCACAAACAGATGCAACCAGTCAGTCTAGTTACGAATACAAGTCAATTGATTGGTTTAAGTGCGCGTTTGGATTGGCATTGGGGAATTGATTCCGAGTCCAAAATTGATTTTGGATATATTTTCCCATGTTTGATTTCCCGTTAGAGAAAAATTCAGAATTGATTATGAGTTGAAGCAACTTTCAGTAGCTTTTACATCGGATCCAAAATTTGGTACTGAATTTTACTCCTAACTATTTTATAATAAAACATCCAAACATAAACCAAATCACTTCAAAATTAATTTCGACCAAAATCAATTCCATTCAAAATAAAAAGTCCATCCAAACACACACTAAATACGCAGAATCTTATAAATATGCAAATTTTTTCCACCATGAATATGATTATGCATCAACCACGAATTGCAAACCCTAAAATGCGAAATTTCTTCATAAGAACAATAGAACAGCGTGCAATTACGATTACCTGATCGATCGGGAGCGGAACAGAAAAAGAGGATTCTTCGAATTTGGAGAGTCTGTCTTCGAGAATGCGAAAATCGCGTTCCATGTGATAAGCGAGCGCGTGACACTTACGCCTGAGGTTCTTCAAAACAACAAAGTATGTGGATGCGAATCCGAACGTGAACCATAAGAATCGACTTGGCGCCATCCTTTCTTCTTCTTCTTCTTCTCAAATCAGAGTCACCACCACGAACTCTAAGTCTGTGTAATGGAGAAAGAGGGAACAAGTAAAATTAACCCCCAGTTTTAGTCTTGTAAAGCAAGAAAGAAAAAAACATTCACCAATAATTTTTTTTAGGTTACTGTTTTAGTTTTATACTTGGGGTTATGCTTTTTTTTAATTCTTGAAATTTAAATTTGATTTTGTAAAAAAATAATTTATATTTGTTGTTTTTAGTTTCTAATTTTTGAAAATTATATTTTTTTAGTCTTTCCTTTAATAAATTAAAATTTTGTGATCATTTTAAAATAAAAAATTAAAAATCAAATTCTGATAAACTATCTCAAATTGCCTATTTATCATGGAAAGATTAAAAAGATTGATTTTTAAAAAGGTTTAATTACTATTTTAATCTTTCTTGGTTTTATTAGTTTTGAAAATTTAAAATTTATTTTTTTAGTCCTTAAATTTAAAAAATATTTGTTTAGTTATTCTTATGATAAATTGGTAATTAGTGATTTTTAGTAATTAAAATTTGATTTTTAATTTTTAATTTTTAGAATACTATCACGGCTGACAATTATATATAAATTATAATTTTTAATTATAATATAACTTATACCTAAAAATATTTATTTATTATAAATTTTAATTCTATAAAAATAGATATTTCTTCTATGTAACTCACAAGTAAAAATACTAGCTATATTAATTTTATGATAGCTTTTTATAATTATGACTTATCCACTTTATTAATTTATTAAATGTGTATACTCTATAAATATTACATGCTTAAAACTTCTTTATATATATACAACAGTGACAACAAGTGTAGAATTCAAGATTTGGTGCCAACGCCAATGGTACTATAAACGCTTAAAACCTTAAGCAATATATCAAGGTGAAATAATATTTTATAAATAAAAAAATTTGAATATGTGGATTCATTTATTATAATTTTGAATTTTAATTTTTATAAAAAATAATATTAGGTGACTAATAAAAAAATATTTTAATTGTTTAAAATAAAATAAAATAAATATTCTTTAAGTGTATCGTTTAAGAAAATAATTCTTGTTTAAAATAAAATAAAAATAAAAGATCCTCATTTTATTGTTTAAAAGAATATAATTATAAATATTTTTATTGTTTAAAATAAAAAATTTAAAATAAAAACAACATTTATTATATGTTTATTGTTTAAAATAAAATATAAACAAAATTAGTATGTTTTGAAGACTCTTTCCTAATCTAAATTTTATTGTTTAATAAGTCATTGAAAAGACTTTATTATTGTAATTAGTACAGTATATTTTATTTTCAACAATTATTGAATGTGTTGGTTAAATGGAAGACTTTTTAACAATCTACAATTTATTATTAAATTAAATGATTCTTTGAAAAGTCTTCACTATTGCATTAATTAATGTATTTTATATTCAACATTAAACTATTTAGCACTAATTAACTTCAATCATTAAAAAGTCTTCAAACATTTATATTTAATCTTTTATAGAAATTGTCTCACCTTGATTGTTGTCATATTTAAATTATTATAATACTAATAAAAGTATTTACACTTATATTTTGAAATATTGTAATGCATTATGTAATATTGAAAATGTGTAATATTTTAAATATTATATATTGTAATGTAATATTTTTTTGCAACTTATTTATGCTTCATTGTGTGTGTGTGTTTTGCATATTAACAATTCTTAAATAAGACATTTGAAATTGGTCAATGGAAAAAGGAAAGTGAAATTGCATCCAACCATAGAAGGAAAAATTAAATGGGCAACCATTAAAAAAAGTAAAACAATTTTATCACCTTTATATTTAATTAGAAAATAAAAAATTTATGATTTTTAAACGATAAATTGTTTTTAAATTTAAATTATTTAATGTAAAAAAATGTGTAGACGAAAAAATTAAAGATATATCCAAATTAAATTTAAGCAAATTATATTTAAAATTACTTTAATTCAATCAAATGATGAATAAAGTCTCACTTTTTAATTTTACTTTTCTCTTTACTTTATATTTAAACTTTATTAATGATTTTGTTTATTAATATCTTTAAAAACAATAGTCAAAGAATAAAACTAATTTTTTCATTAAAAACATTATATTTAATATTTTACCAATACATTCTTATTTTTATTTCAATAGATGCTTTTCAACATTATAAAACTAATCAATTTATGTCTTTCTAATAAAATAGGTTGATTAATTTTAAATGTCTCAACTTCCTTTGATAATATGTTGACATAGTAAAACTTTCACCATGTTAAATAATTATTTATAATAAATGATTTTTTTAGTCAAACTTTATCAAAATAGTGTGAAAATTCAAATTGCACACAAACATTATTTAATCTTTCATTCAAACTCAACACACTGCACATCCACATTGTCTCTGATTTTATAGGTACTTCATTTTCTTTCTTAATGTCTTTCCCTTTGTTTCACATTTCAAACTTTGTCATGAAGTTCAAATATTGTGATGGTCAAAACGGAGGGACAATATTGTCATTGTTGCACCCTCTTTCTGCTACCACTTACGTTTCTAGTTGTCCAATACGAGGTAATGCTTGCTTCTTCATGTTCCTTTCAAGATATATACCCATTTTTCTAGTATAAAAAAATCAAATTTTTTGTTACTGTGAGTTCATTTTATTCACTACTCTCTTTCCAATGGTAGTGTCGAACAATGCTGAAGAAAAAAGAGATCAAGAAATAAATAATTGTCCGCGAGATGGGATTGACACAACAACGAGAGCTTGCAGAGGAAGTGAGCAGGGAAATGGCGCTAGACAAAGCATTTAAAATTCTAATGCAAAGATCAGAGCGAATCTCATCATTTAATTTGATAACAATTCAAACATGTTTGGTGGGTCTCAAATCCATTTAGGCTCCCATTTTCTAGTTGATAATAATAGACAGACTACACATATTAACAAGGATAAGGTGGATAAGGTGAGCCAACTGGTTAGTGTATAGTTATATACTAATTTATTCTTCCTTTGTATGTTACCATTTTCTTCAATTTCGATTATGTTTCCCTTCTTCTTCTTTAGAGTTGTTTGGATTGTGAAGAAAAAGGTTTTTTCCTTTTAGTTTTTGATCAACAAATGTTACCTTGTTGGAGAATGTCCCTTGAATATTTTGTCGTGTATAAGTTTTTAATTATCCCTGAGCATAAATAACTTTAAATGAATGTGAGTATATATTAACTTGGTGTGAACAAGCTTGTTGAATTGCATCTTCATTTCATATGCTTTGGATTTTAAGCTCAGACGTCAGGCATACAAAACAATAGAAATGAGGAAAAGTGATACATAATAACCAAATGTATCACCAGTTCGAAATTATAACTACATTTTAGTGCATTTTCTTTATATTATCTCAGTAAGCAGAAATATAGATATTATCTACAACATAGAAATGAAAAAGTCTCTATTTTCATTTATTTTCCTTACACAACTATTTGCTTTGAAATATAGCTCTTGTAGTACACAAGAATTTGGATAACGTTGGTGTTGATTATAGTCTGTACTTTCACAGTTTCACTCATTTAAAATGTATTTGCTTAACTCAGAGATAGCCACAGAGATGTATAGCATGTGTTGACCGATTAAATTCCAATTCTGTTTGTTCAACCTTAGTGGAAAATCAGGACCGTGAAGATCATAAGGCCAATGAGATCTTTGTCTTAGGCCCCCAACCTTTTCATTTTTTTATATTTTTAATATCTTTTTTGTCAACTTAAAGTGGTAAATTTTGTTAGAATATGATTTATTATTTGTAATTTTTTTATTAATAAGACTACATAATTTTAAATTATAAATGTAATGGTTATCGTAACTCATTTAAGTAAAATTTTAATTTTATTTCAAAAATTTCAAGAAAATTATTTGATATCTATTTTAGATTCAATCACTCATTTACTTAAAAAATCTATTGAAATTAGTACAAAATTTAAATTTAATGAGTGAGTCTATGCCTGAAATATAAAAAAAGATATTTTGACAAAAAATATTAATTATAAAATTATACATTTAGTTAAAATTTTATTTCATGTTGATATTTTATATACATAGATTAATTTAAATTTTTAATTGAGAGTCAATTTAAAATTTAAATAATATTTAAAATATGAAATCACAGTTTATTTTTAAAAAAATGAACAAAATTTTAAATAAATTTGATCTTTAAGTCTCATAATCGCTGGACACGATCCTATGGAAAATAGGCAAGTCCAAAGCCGAACCCCATGTTCTCTGCAGTTAACAAACTCCACGAAATTTTAACCACAAAAAACGTTTTTCTACTAAAAGCAGAATTATAAGTATAAAGTAACAAAGAGAAATCATCAGATCAATAACTGCACCACCCCAGAGGATATTGGTCCCTTCATTTTTCAGTGTAAGCTGAATCAAATTTCATTAAAATTTGCTAATAATAGTATAAGAGTGTTAAGAGTTCAAGCTCATGGAACTGTGCAAATCAAAAGAAGAAGAAAAAAGCCTTCACTTAGTTCTTTTAAATTTTTCCTCACAATTGGTTATACCAAAGAGAACAAAAGCTTTTTCAACACACACTTGCAGTTAAATCTGAGCAGTCATGAAACATCATCAAAAAAATTAAAACTAATTGCAACAGGGAAATCTCTCTCTACTCATATTACTAGCACAAAATACGGCTGAGTTTAGATGTAAAGAACAAATATAAACTTAGTGTGTGTTTGGATGATTGATTACAAAATTTAGATTAAAATTGATTTTGAAGTAATGCAAATGTGTGATTTATATTTTAACATTTATATTTTTAAAGCAAATTACTAGTAAAACTTAGCATATTTTTTTTATCCAACACAATAATTGCATATAATTCTTTTAACTTAAAATTAATTATGGATGCAAAACTAAATCTTTAATGTGAAGTCAAATATGTAAATATTTATCTAAATTTCGGTGTCTTTCAAGTGTATGATAATTAGATTTAAATTGTAGATTAGCATCGACAGAAGTTCAAGTATTAACTATGATACCGAAAAAAATTAAAAAATAAGAGGAATTCTATAATACTATGGAAAACTTAAGGATTTTAATTTTTTTAAACCAAATTGGTTAAATTGAGTTTCAATTCAATGAAGCTCTCTCTCGGTGTGACCAAAATCGTAAGTTATTTGCCCAAACAATAACTGTACCAAACTGCTTTCTCCGGCTACCATATTTATCCACTTTTTTTAAAAAAAATAATGGATTGGTGGATTGAAAAGAATGTAGGCAAAGCTCACGATGCATACTACGAATCAAAGATGCACGAGTGATTCACCAGATACATAACAAAATAGTACTGAATTAAATTCCATTGAGCACATAGTGAATTGATACTTTGATCACATATTATAATTAAATTTTATAAAAACAAATACTTAAGATTTATAATAAATCATTTATATTGTTGATTCTAGTGTAGTCATGGATCCAGGTTCTCTACTGATTAAAACAAACTGCATGAAATTTTAACCACAGATTTCAGAACAATTGCACCACCCTGCAGTTGTCAGAACCCAAAGGATTGGTCCCTTCATTTTTCATTGTAGGTGGATCAGATTTCATCAAAAGTTGCTAACAATAATAAAACAGAGTTAAAAGTTCAAGCTCCTGGAGCTGTACAACAAAAGCATGATATTTAATAACATGACAGTAAACTCCAATTTGATTTTTCATTTTTTCCTCACAATTGGTTAATCTCCCAGGTGAAAAAAAAAAAACAGGTAAGAATTTTAACGTTGCCTCATCGTCTGTTTTATTATGGTCATTTCCTCTACAAACCTTTTGAATCAAGCATAAATCCCATAGAACCTAGTAGAAATCATTTCGCTGGACCAGAAACACCTTCGACCTGCCAAAGAGAATTAAACTTTTTCAATACGCACTTTACAATTATATCTGAGCAATCATGAACATCAGTTTAAGAATAAAAACTATTTGCAACTGAAAAATCTCTCTCTCTCTCTCCCTCTCCTCAAATTACCAGCTGCAGAAAACATGGCTGAGTCTAGATGGAAAGAACAGATATCAACTTAGTATGCACCTTTCTCTAGATAAAATCTAGTTCTGGCTTCTTTCAATTGTTTTATATCTAGATCTAGATTCTATATTTGCACAGACAGAAGTTCAAGTATCCATCGTAATATTGAAGGATAAAAGAAATTATGGGATTGAAAACAATGTAGCTAAAGCTCATGTGTAATAGGGTTCTCTAACTTAACTTTTATAGAAATTCTTTCATTTGACTTGTTCAAAAAACTAAATGTGAGGTGCATAAGTTGATTTTAACCGAAGAAAGATACAATAATCTTTTCACCATATGCATAACAAAATAGTACTGAATTAAATTTCATTGGACACACAAAATCCACAACCTCACAAACAGATGCAACCAGTCAGTCTAGTTACGAATACAAGTCAATTGATTGGTTTAAGTGCGCGTTTGGATTGGCATTGGGGAATTGATTCCGAGTCCAAAATTGATTTTGGATATATTTTCCCATGTTTGATTTCCCGTTAGAGAAAAATTCATAATTGATTATGAGTTGAAACAACTTTTAGTAGCTTTTGCGTTGGATCCAAAATTCGATACTGAATTTTACTCCTAACTTGATTTTATAATAAAACATCCAAACATAAACCAAATCACTTCAAAATTAATTTTAACCAAAATCAATTCCATTCAAAATAAAAACGTCCATCCAAACATACACTAAATACGCAGAATCTTATAAATATGCAAATTGTTTCCACCATGAATATGATTATGCATCAACCACGAATTGCAAACCCTAAAATGCGAAATTTCTTCATAAGAATAATAGAACAGCGTGCAATTACGATTACCTGATCGATCGGGAGCGGAACAGAAGAAGAGGATTCTTCGATGTTGGAGAGTCTGGCTTCGAGAATGCGAAAATCGCGTTCCATGTGAGAAGTGAGCGCGTGACGCTCAAGCATGAGGTCCTTCAAAACAACTTGGGAAAGCACAGCGTATGTGGATGCGAATCCGAACGTGAACCATAAGAATCGACTTCGCAACATCCTTTCTTCTTCTTCTTCTTCTCAAATCAGAGTCACCACCACGAACTCTAAGTCTGTGTAATGGAGAAAGAGGGAACAAGTAAAATTAACCCCCACTTTTAGTCTTGAAAAGAAAGAAAGAAAGAAAAAAACATTCACCGATCATTTTTTTTAGGTTACTGTTTTAGTTTTATACTCGGGGTTATGTTTTTTTTAATTCTTGAAATTTAAATTTGTTTTTGTAAAAAAAAAATTTATATTTTTTGTTTTTAGTTTCTAATTTTTGAAAATTATATTTTTTTAGTGTTTCCTTTAATAAATTAAATTTTTTTGATCGTTTTAAAATAAAAAATTCTAGTAATAAAAAATTAAAAATCAAATTCCGATAAACTATCTCAAATTGCCTATTTATCATGGAAAGATTAAAAAGAGTGATTTTTAAAAAGGTTTAATTACTATTTTAATCTTTTAAATCTTGGTTTTATTAGTTTTGAAAATTTAAATTAATTTTTTTAGTCCTTAAATTTAAAAAATATTTGTTTAGTTATTCTTATGATAAATTGGTAATTTTTTATTTTTAGTGATTAAATTTGATTTTTAATTTTTAATTTTTAGAATTTTTATTTTAAAACTATCACGGCTGACAATTATATATAAATTATAATTTTTAATTATAATATAACTTATACCTATAAATATTTATTTATTATAAATTTTAATTCTATAAAAATAGATATTTCTTCTATGTAACTCACAAGTAAAAATACTAGCTATATTAATTTTATGATAGCTTTTTATAATTATGAGTTATCCACTTTATTAATTTATTAAATGTGTATACTCTATAAATATTACATGCTTAAAACTTCTTTATATATATACAACAGTGACAACAAGTGTAGAATTCAAGATTTGGTGCCAACGCCAATGGTACTTTAAACGCTTAAACATTAAGCAATATATCAAGGTGAAATAATATTTTATAAATAAAAAAATTTGAATATGTGGATTCATTTATTATAATTATGAATTTTAATTTTTATAAAAAATAATATTAGGTGACTAATAAAAAAATATTTTAATTGTTTAAAATAAAATAAAATAAATATTCTTTAAGTGTATCGTTTAAGAAAATAATTCTTGTTTAAAATAAAAAATAAAAATAAAAGATCCTCATTTTATTGTTTAAAAGAATATAATTATAAATATTTTTATTGTTTAAAATAAAAAATTTAAAATAAAAACAACATTTATTATATGTTTATTGTTTAAAATAAAATATAAACAAAATTAGTATGTTTTGAAGACTCTTTCCTAATCTAAATTTTATTGTTTAATTAGTCATTGAAAAGACTTTATTATTGTAATTAGTACAGTACAATTTATTTTCAACAATTACTGAATGTGTTGGTTAAATGGAAGACTTTTTAACAATCTACAATTTATTATTAAATTAAATGATTCTTCGAAAAGTCTTCACTATTGCATTAATTAATGTATTTTATATTCAACATTAAACTATTTAGCACTAATTAACTTCAATCATTAAAAAGTCTTCAAACATTTATATTTAATCTTTTATAGAAATTGTCTCACCTTGATTGTTGTCATATTTAAAATATTATAATACTAATAAAAGTATTTACACTTATATTTGAAATATTGTAATGCATTATGTAATATTGAAAATGTGTAATATTTTAAATATTATATATTGTAATGTAATATTTTTTTTCAACTTATTTATGCTTCATTTTGTGTGTGTGTTTTACATATTAACAATTCTTAAATAAGACATTTGAAATTGGTCAATGGAAAAAGGAAAGTGAAATTGCATACAACCATAGAATGAAAAATTAAATGGACAACCATTAAAAAAAGTAAAATAATTTTATCACCTTTATATTTAATTAGAAAATAAAAAAATAAGTAAAAAAATTTGAATAGATTTTATGATTTTTAAATGATAAATTATTTTTAAATTTAAATTATTTAATGTAAAAAAGTGTGTAGACAAAAAAATTAAAGATATATCCAAATTAAATTTAAGCAAATTATATTTAAAATTACTTTAATTCAATCAAATGATGAATAAAGTCTCACTTTTTAATTTTACTTTTCTCTTTACTATATATTTAAACTTTATTAATGATTTTGTTTATTAATATCTTTAAAAACAATAGTCAAAGAATAAAACTAATTTTTTCATTAAAAACATTATATTTAATATTTTACCAATACATTCTTATTTTTATTTCAATAGATGCTTTTCAACATTATAAAACTAATCAATTTATGTCTTTCTAATAAAATACGTTGACTAATTTTAAATGTCTCATCTTCCTTTGATAATATGTTGACATAGTAAAACTTTCACCATATTAAATAATTATTTATAATAAATGATTTTTTAGTCAAACTTTATCAAAATAGTGTGAAAATTAAAATTGAAATTAAAATTGCATACAAACATTATTTAATCTTTCATTCAAACTCAACACACTGCACACCCACATTATCTCTGATTTTATAGGTACTTGATTTTCTTTCTTAACGTCTTTCCCTTTGTTTCACATTCCAAACTTTGTCATGGAGGGAACAACATTGTCATTGTTGCACCCTCTTTCTGTTGCCACTTACATTTCTAGATGTCCAATATGAGGTAATGCTTGCTTCTTCATGTTCCTTTCAAGATATATACCCATCTTTTTAGTTTAAAAAAATCAAAAGTTTTGTTACATGAGTTCATTTTATTCACTACTCTCTTTCCAATGGTAGTGTCGAACAATGCTGAAGGAAAAAGAGATCAAGAAATAAATAATTGTCCGCGAGATGGGATTGACACAACAACGAGAGCTTGCAGAGGAAGTGAGCAGGGAAATGGCGTTAGACAAAGCATTTAAAATTCTAATGCAAAGATTAGAGCGAATCTCATCATTTGATAACAATTCAAACATGTTTGGTGGGTCTCAAATCCATTTAGGCTCCCATTTCCTAGTTGGTAATAATAGACAGGCTACGCATATTAACAAGGATAAGGTGAACCAACTGGTTAGTGTATAATCATATGCTAATTTATTCTTCCTTTGTATGGTTACCATTTTCTTCAATTTTGATTATGTTTCCCTCCTTCTTCTTTAGAGTTGTTTGGATTGTGAAGAAAAAGATTTTTCCCTTTTAGTTTTTGATCAACAAATGTTACCTTATTGGAGAATGTCCCTTGGATATTTTGTCGTGTAAAAGCTTTTAATTACCCCTGAGCATAAATGACTTTAAATGAATGTAAATATATATTAACTTGGTGTGAACAAACTTGTTGAATTGCATCTTCATTTCATATTAATTTTCACCCATAGCACGTAAAAATATACTCACATTCATTTAATCTAGTCCTTATTGAATCATTTTTTATAACACGACTTTTTTTAAGACTCTAATATTATGTTTGGATGAAAAATGAAGAACATATTTTTGATAATTAGAATATACATCATTGAATTTCAAGACATAAAATAAAGAAAAAGAGAAAATGATTACTTTGAAAGTAAAAGTACTTTACATTGACACCTAAATATAACTAAATGATTTTGTTCTATTTTTGTTTGCACATGCTCATTTATAAGTGTAAACATGTTATAATGTTTATGTTTTTCTTGAGCATCAATGCTATGTGCTTGATAAATTCATGTTGAATGTTTATTTGAGGTATGAGAAATCAAACACGCTTAATAATAGAGAAGAAGCGCAAAAATTAAAGCGAGGCAAATGATTTCTTATTATGTCCAACCTTTTTTTCTACTTAAAAACTATTTCTAAATTAAAATTTAAAAAAAAAGTTTTAAATAAATAGTAAAGACTCATTATTGTAATTTTTTATTTTTAAGCCTAAAAAATCCTTTTAAATATATTTTTCCTCCCTCAAAATTTGGGGGATCTTTCATTTTTAATACCTCAAATTAAAACTTACATTTTTTAGTCTCTCAAATTTGTAAAATGCTTTTTTCAGTCTCAAATTTGTCAAACACTTTGTGAAATGCAGTAAAAAAATCACTACAAATTATGCATTCAAATCCCAAAAGGTCTGCAAGGAAGGACTAAAAAAAACTCTAACTTTAAAGTACCGAAAACATATTTAAAACTTTTTAGAATTCTGAGACTACAAAAATTAAATTTAAATTTTAGGGAAAAAAACATGTCCCTCAAATTGAATGAATAATTACATAAAAAATAATACAGTCTTACTATATAAGTTATTATTCCTCATATCGCTAGTTATTTATCTAGTTTGTTTTTTTTTTCTGGGAAAGTTATTTATCTAGATATAAAATGTTTATAACTAATTAGACATATAGTCTGTAACATTAAATTTATTTAGAATTATAATATTTTTTAAATTATTCTTAAATTTATCTAGTTTGTTTTTTTTTCTAGTTAATTACTTTTCACCTGAATTATGAGGAATTTTTTTTACCTAAATAATTAATGCATGGAGAGATAGGAATAATAGTAGAGTTTTAAGTTTTAAAATTAAAATCTTTAATTCTTTGATCCTTTTAAGAAAAAGATAGAAACAATTCTTTGATAGTAATAGTAGTATTTTTATGGATCGAAATAACTAAGGCTATTTTGGTAAAAATAATCTAATATTTTCGAAAATCCTCATTTTATAAATTAAAATTATATAAGATATATTATTATAAAATTATTAAAAATTGGATCAATATTTATACACATCGATATGTATATTTACTAACAAATATTTTCAAAAAACTAAAAATAATTAAAAAATATTATAATAATATAAAATTTATGAATGATAAACTTGATACCCATGACACCTGTTATTAGACTGCAGTAATAAAAAGTTGAAAAAGAATTTTATAAAACAAAACAAAGACATTTCAAAACAATTTCTTATATTTAACGAGAGGGGGAGAAGGAGTATATAACTAATGATAATATAACATTTCAAATATATACTATCATAAATAAATTTACACAATTTAATAATATTATTTATATAACTTAGCTCAAACAGTTATTTAAAAATATGTTTAATCAAGTACATTATTTATAAATAAGTATAAATTATGTGATGATTTTATAAAAAAAACAAAAGAAATAAAAATATAAAGGTTGAACTGAATATATCTTAGTCGAGATCAATTAAATATTTTTTGAGAGGTTGATTGAAAGATATATCAATTGATATCGACTGAAAGATGCGGGCTAAAGAAATCTCAACCTAGACTAATCAAAAGATTTCTGAACTAAGGTTGACTAAAAGATGTCTCCAATCAAAGTAAAACCAAATATGTTCTAAACCAATTGATTAAAGATACTCTAAGTAAGTTTGAGCAAAAGATGTCCTAGCCTAAGTCAAGCCAATGATGCTTCAATTAAGGTTGAGTTGAAGATGATGATGAGGTGATGATTCTCTAGCCAAGGTCAAAGTAAAAATAATATAGTTATGGTTGAGTTAAAAATCCTTTAATTGTGACCAAATTTCAAATGTCTTGATCGAGACCGAGTTAAAGATTCATTAGTTAAGGTTGAGGTAAAGTTACTTTGATTGAGGTTGAATTGAAATTACTTTATTCAATAGTTAAAATTATGTCTTGTGAACAATTGAAAATATATCATTCTTATTTATATATCTCTCTTTTTATCATATCATAAATCCTGTAATACTTATATTTATTTTTCTTTCTTGCACCACTTGTCTAATAGTAATATTTTTAGTGTCCATTTATCCTTTTCCTATAATTTAAAAGGAGGTCCAAATTCTATTATACATATGAGAAACTAGACCAAAATTTATTATCAAAGTAATTAAAAATAACATTATATGAAATATAAATATATTTGTTATTAAACATGTTATTACATATTTAATAATTTTTTTGTCATATAAATTAGAATAATAATAATGATACATTTATTATATTCATTACTACTATAGTTAATTTTTCATAATATTTGTAGACACTTATTTTATTATGATTTGATAAGAAGATATTTTGCGTGAGTCTTGATTCTTGAATATGTTTTAGCATATGCCCTGCATTAATTGGTATGCCAACAGAGATCACGATTGGAGTTCCGTGCGAAACTCGAGATTGGTGCAATTATTTTAAAATGCACATGTCCAACTAACTCCCTTTCTTCTATTTATTGCCTTCGCAGACACAAAAATCGCCATCGGAAACCAACAATGCCTCCTTTGACTTTGTGGCTGGTGCTGCCTTTTCTCGTGTTGCTAGCGGCGGCAACAACGTCTCCAACACGCGCCACGACGGTCGCCTCGTCGTTCCACGGTCAACGAGAGTTTGACTATTTCGCTTTCGCGTTGCAATGGCCCGGCACTTACTGCAAACGCACCCGCAGTTGCTGCCCCACCAACGGTTGCTGCAGAGGGTAATACAATAATCTGCTTTGTATTGTGCACATTTAATCGATTTTGGAGTCTCTCATTTTTGCTGTTGATGATGTTGCTAGTAACTATTAACATGTGAAATGGAGTTTTATTAGGACAAAACTTAGTTAAAGTTCTGTAACTGCTTTTTGGTGCTGTTATCTAATCAGAGTCGGAGTTTTACTTGGGTAATCTATGTTGATCTTTAATGCAAACCTTGGGTGAAACTCTATTTCTGATTGAAGAGCAATACCAAAAGTACCTAAGGAACCCAATCTAAGGTTTTATCTTTTTTATTATGCTACTTATGTGAACCACTTGATGAGAGGCTGACATGTTTATTTTTTTGATTGCAGCTCCAATTTTCCAACAGTGTTCACCATACGTGAGTATGAAGTTTCAACACGCGTTGTCGTCGTGGAACACTTATTGCTTCTTCTTCTTCTTCTTGTTCTAAATTTAGACCTCATGGAATACTTATTGCTTGTTCATCTTGAATTTCACTACTTGCATTGACTTTGTTCTGACTTCTGAATTAATTCCTCATTTGTGGAGTGTTGAGTATAGTGATTCCTGCAAAAAATAACAGGTTATATCTACATGTATGTTAGATGGACTCTGGCCTGACTATAATGATGGAACCTGGCCGTCCTGTTGCTCTGGATCTAGTTTCGATCCAAAAGAGGTATATTCCCCCAACCTTAATTTTCAAGTCATTTGATCACAAATGACATTTGCTGATTTCATGCTTTGAGTGATAGAAATTTGGCAAAGAATGAAATTGAATTACCTTTCAGAGTTATACTGGAAAGTTCTAGCTATTCCTTTTAGTTTTACTAGGTAATTGATGAGAAAATATTAACTATTGGTTAAAGAAAGCCAAGACCTTTTTTTGTTTTTTGCCTTTTGAAACTGCAATATTTTAAACCTTTTCTGTGGTTAATCGTTTGTATTTTGGTTGTATTAGTGTTACTTTTAGTCTTTTAGATACCATTAGAACTTGGTGTCTACTATTAACTTTCCATTTCCACTGTTGTTTCATCTTCCGTGTAGATATTGACATTGACTAATAGTTTAGAGCAATATTGGCCATCATTGAGCTGTAGCAAGCCATCATTATGCCATGGTGGGAAAGGAACATTTTGGGCTCATGAGGTAGTTGTTGGAATTAATTAGTTTCTTATTCAACCTTAAATTATTCTTATGGAATCTAATTTTTCTTTTTTCAATTGTGCTTCTGGGGAAATCACGTCTGGCTTGCATTGGCAGTGGGGTAATAATCTTTTGTAGCTTTTGCTTGCTCACATAATTTATTGAGTATATTCATTGTTTTTCTTGAGTAATAGTTGAACAGTTTTTTTAAAATCTGCTACTTGTGGATAGAGTTGGTTCTATTCAGTATTAAATTGTTACAAAAGAAATGTTCAAAATTTCAAATATATCATTATTAGTAGTTACAGAACTTCTCTACTGACACATTTATTTTCTTTTCTACTTTGTTTGAGGCAAAATGATATGTTTTCTTGTACTAATTATTCCAATTTTCTGATATTGCAATTTCACTTGCAGAGAAACATGGCACATGCTCTTATCCTGTGTTTCGAAATGAATATGATTATTTTGTGGCAGTTCTGAATCTCTATTTCAAATATAATGTTACGGTAAGTTTGTAGAGTATAGATTTTTTGTATCAGAAATTTCTTGTGGTTTCTGTCGATAATGAGCTCATACGAAATAATGATCTAAATACATTGATAGGTTAATAAATGGTAAATTTCTACTTTTTTTTGGTCCGTTGCTCATTCTCATTTTTTCCTCACAGACAAAACATCTAACTTGCTTTACTGAATAGTAGTAGTTAGAAAATTAAAGGTCATTCCATGAAATTATTTTTTACTTTTATCTTGCCCCCTCCATCACTCAAAGAAACTAATAAAATTTGTATACTGATTAATGAGTTAGTCAACCCATGGACCATGGTTCCCCCTTCTATTGATAACATTTGAATGTTGATTAATGAATTAGTTAACAAGTATCCTCCCTCCAGTTGATAAAATTTGTCTGTTGATTAGTGAATTAGTCAACTAGTGGTCCCATTGGCCTTGATGCATTTGAGAACATGCTTGATAGTGGAAGTTTATAAGGGAACTCAAGGGTTGCCCGTGATAGCTGACCTGCAGTTAAAAGAGTTTATATTATTAAGAAAGAAAGGGGCAAATTGCAAGTGAAAGAGATAGTTAGGCCGTGGCTATATGTTAACAGATTGACAAGTGTATCAATTTTATCACAAGTAATAAAGATTAAACGGAAGACCGAGTGTCAAGTCCAGAAGTAGAAGAGGAAAGAGATTGTAAGTGTGAAATTTGAGGGAAAAAGGACAAAAGAAAAAGATAACAAGAAAATTAAATAATAGCTTAGATGTAAAAGATGAGTTCAGAATGCAATTATGTTGGGGTCTAGCATACCTAACTACCCTTGATGCAATATTATTGTTTTTCTATATTAAATGCTTTCTCAATTTTCACTCACATCTACTAATATGCTCTCCCCTGATGTATTCTCTCTCCTAAATCCCTTTGCAAAGATGGGATCATAAACAACATAAACTATAAAAATGTATGCAGAGGCACAACAAAGTTACTGCATCCTAGCAATGCAATGTTGAGATGTCCTTTTTCAGTTCTTTAGACATTACCATAGATGACCCCTAAAAACATATGCATGGATGACCAAACCACACAATAACAATGAAAAGCAGAAAAGGAACAATAGAAATTAAAATTGCATTAATAGATAAGAAAAACAGTTACATTGCTAGGGTACTGGCTGCTAGGCTCGAACGGAGGGGTTTAGCCTCTCATAGAGGCTTTATACTTCAGAGGTTAATGAAAGAAAGGGTTGGATGACTAGTAATAAGAAAAAGGGGAATGACTAAGGAAAGAGGGTTTCCCTTGGGGGAGAGGCTCAGGCTTTGGATTTCTTCACTGGATAACTCTAAGACTTGGTGTGTCTTTTTCTTTTGCTTCGTACTCCTTTTATAGGCTTGATGTAACTTACTTTTCACGCTGACTTCGCGCTAAGCATGCATCTGCGTGCTAAGTGCGCACTGGGCTTTTCCTCGCAGGCCTTCTCGCACTAAGCCTGACATGCGCGTTGAGCGAGACCATGCGCTAAATGAGAGTTGCGCACTAAGCCTGAAACTGCCTGCTAAGTGAGAGTTGTGCGCTAAGCAAACTGTCCAATTCTTCCAACTCTTCAATTCTTTTTCTTCCACATTTTTCGTCAATTTCCCTCTAAAACACTTCAATTCTTCTTCTTTTAACTTCTGCTGATAAAAAATTGGACAGATGTTAATTTCTTCGTTATTCACGAAAACGCTAATAAAGTGAAGAAATCATTATCATTATTAGCCAAAAATGACTATCAATTTAGCTCAGATTTCGCAGTTATCACTATATATAGGGAGCAATAGGGCAGGAGAGGGAATAGTTCTAGAGTAGGAAGTCTTGTGAGGAGAGTTCAGGGTTTTAGTACCCTGGGAGTCATTTTATTCTTTTCTTCCCGCCTAGTTCTTATGGATTGGCTCTACTGAATGAAACCATTTTTCTCTTTGTTCTGCATCTATTACATTTTCTTTTTTCCTATCTGCTCAACCAGTCTAATCAGCTTGTTGCTGTAGTATGGTCCAATACATGCATGGAGTCTAAGTTGTACCAAAACTTTGTTTGCAACTTGGCCTGCCATTTTATCTATTGCCATTGGAGACTTAAAATTCTTGGTCACAGGTTCTCAACTGTTGAAAAAATGCTGAATTGGTTTAGGGCTTATTCTGTTTTCAGACTGACTACCAATTGTATTTGTAAAACCTTCGATTGTTAAGACCTGATACTCGCCTGCATATACATCGGGAGATACCCTGACTAATGTGTTTTTCAACATTTTTCCAGAGCGTTCTAAATGATGCTGGATATGTTCCGTCTAATACTGAAAAGTATCCCCTTGGAGGCATCATCTCTGCCATTGAGAATGCTTTTCACGCATCTCCTCAAATAGTTTGCTCGAAAGATTCTGTTGAGGAACTTCGCCTATGCTTTTATAAGGACTTCCAGGTTTGAAATCTGCTCTACTCTGTAATATATTTAGACATAAGAAACTAAAATATGTGCAAATGTTTGTCTTATTTACTGTAGGAGATTGGCATATTTAGATATCAATTGATGTGGTAAAAGATAATTAGTTCAGTCTGTGGTAGCTGGTATTTATTTTTAACTATTGATATCACTATTGTACACTGGTCAAAATTTGAAGTGATGCTGCATATAACCTATATTTAATGGTTGTGAAATCACTGAGATGTAATTTAACTTGAAATTTATGAATACTTTGGGAATTTGGTTTATTTTTAGAAATTGAAGAAATACCCTACCGGTAAACAAACTCCCATGCGCATTATGAGAGAATCCCCATGACCTTGTACTAAATTTTATATTAATTCTATGATTTTATGGTACAGCATCCTATTCAAACACAATAATTTGGCCATCATCATTCTAGAACATTGTCTGTTGTTTTGCAGCCACGAGATTGTGCTCTTGGATCTGACACTAAAATCAACATGGTTACTTCTAAAAAATCTTGTCCCAAATATGTTAGCTTGCCGGAGCCGGTATCAGTGAGTAAGACAGTAAGTTCAATACTGTTTCATCTTTATACCGGTATTTCTTTGTTGTTGTTAAAGTTGCTCTTAACCACCAAACTCGTTTGCTAAAAGTTACATATTAGTGACTGTAATGAAGCATATGTTTGGAAACTGGTTAAAATTCTATTGAACTTTGTGGGTAACTCTGAAACTGGTTGTCCTGAGGCATGGAATTGGTCAGATAATTTTATGTCAATTGATTTAAACTATCAAGTTTACACTTGGCTATGGCAGGTGGACGCAAATTGATTTGTTTATATTGATGTTTCTTCCTTTTGATTGATTATCAACATGCACACTTCAACATGCCGATTGTGACTTGATTTATACATATGGCTGCTGATTGTGATTTGATTTATATATATGATCCTATGCTATTTTGGAACATCTGAGCAAGAAACTTGATATCACTTTAATTCACTTTTCCACCAACATTCTAGATTGTAGTACGAGAAAGAAAGCAGCTTTTTTTTCCCTTCTGACAGAAGAGATTTCATTGAAGAGAAAAAAGAGTGCACCTAGGGGTGTGATAAGAAATCCTCCAAATAAGGCTCAATACACCAACAGAAAAAACACAAAAAGTGGTTGTGTGTTGAACTAAGTATGAACCGAGGCTTCCCCATCTTTCCAAATCCAAGATTGCAACACCCTTGAAGCAGTCCTGTACATCAAACAACAGGGAAGGCAAGAAACTGTTTTGGGAGCAAAGAAATGACTTTAAAACAGTTGTGTGTCCTTCAACTGCCCCAGAATCCTTACCCTCTCACGTAGATCACCTGGTTGAAAAATAACTAATAGAATTGAATTTTTTTTGGTGGGAATAGTAGCAATTATGGCGGTTAGTTTGAATACTGCTCAAATTTGTCAATACTAGCTCAAGCTTACTAGAGGAAGATACGTATGGTATATATCCCCGAAATTCAAAGTTGAATGTTTTAAAACTGCCAAGTATACCTAACAACAGGGGCTTCAGATATGCCCAGGTGTAAGGGGACTAACAATATGTCTAACGGGAGGAGATTCCTAAATATCCATGCATCTTTTAGATGCCTGGGATTCTAAGATGGCGTTTAACTTAATTGCTAAATAAATTTACCGCTAATTCAAAATCATAGTGGAAAATAGATCTACTTATAGGTGATTAGAAAGCAGATATTTCCTTTAAAAGAAGGAGCTGCTTTTGTCTCGGTTTCAGTATGTAGTCTGTAATTGGTAATCTGCTGCTGTTTGATGGCTGTCTGCGTTACTGCCTATTGTCAAGTATTCTACTTAGTTGATGAAATTTCTCTTTTGTTTGAACAGAATAGTTTTTATGATAATTTTTTTATCCAGTTAATTTCGCCCAAAATTGTGTGAAATCATTACATTCGATTAAAAGAATCCATTGTGATTGATCAATTTGATAATCATCTCTGCTTTTGTAGGGCACAATGGACTTCAAAGTCGGGGCTATGATGATGTAGCTCTTTAAGGTTATGGTACTGTACTTCTATTTGTAAATTTCTGTACCTTGCGAATGAACAAAGCCGCATGAATAAATTTGCTAGGATGTTGTACCATTTATCAATTTGGAGATAAATGAATAGAGTGACGAGCTGGACATCTGGATTGGGATCTAGACCTGCTAATGTTTAGGCAGAAAAAATGAAGTGATGGTCGAAAGTATTATTTGGGAGTTGGGAGCTGTCTCAAGTCTGGTGCCATGTATTTGGAGTCTGGGTTTTATCATTTTCTTTATTATTGGAAGAATGTACAACTGTATAATGGAATATGTTGTTGTATCATGTGGAATTATGAATATATGTACTTTCCCTTAATATCATCTTATATATACTTTGCCCCACATCTCCCATTTCTGTACATAATTTGCATTACGTATAAGTTCAAGCATGAGTTCGTCTTGTTCCTTATTAGGTGCGTGATACACAGACACTACGGGGACTTGAGTCATTAACAAAAACCTGATATTTGTTATTCACTTTACCATTTTTAGTTTTCTTTTTTTAATCTTTCATGTACTTCAATCTTCGTTTCTAATTTGTGATCATAATTGAGAATGGCCCTGCACCATGTTAATTACAATATGACAATCATTACATCGTTTAACACTTTCAGTAAGAATAGTAAGTTCAGTTTCAATAAGATCAGTAGGACTTACTCATGCTTATAACACTTTCCAAACTAACACAAACCGAAACCAATAATAATAATAGAGACAAATGAAGCCATCTCCAAGATTTCTCTTCATACTCACTTTTCTTGGTTCGTTCTTCCTTGCAAGCCCAGAAGCAGACTCGTGCACCAGCAATCTAAACCTCAATGTTTCAATCCCTTTTGATACAACAAACCTTCACTGCCTTTCTGTATGGGATGCTCAAAGTTTCATCCTCAGAGTAAGTGCACCATGCTTGAATTTCATCACATGTACATATCCTTATTCCAATATCACAATATATACTAATGATTATGCATAACTCTGCACTTTTGCAGTATGCTCAGACTTCTGCAAACACTTGGAGCTTCATTCTCTCAACCCCAGACACAAATTCTTACATAGCTATGGGATTCTCGGTTGGCGGCGGCATGGTGGGTTCAAGTGCCATGGTGGGGTGGGTGGCATCAAGAGGAGCCAGTGGAGGGATAAAGCAATATTATCTTGGTGGGGTCACACCAAATCAGGTGGTTCCTGATAAGGGCAACCTACAGGTTATAGACAATTCAACCTTCATCACTTTACAGTCCTCTCGTCTGTTCATGGTGTTTCAGTTAGAAACCACCGAACCTTTGTCCTCGCTGATATTTGCCACTGGATCCACTGGTTTATTCCCTGCACCACCAAGCTTTGCACTAACAATACACCTAGACAAGGTGTCCACAAGAATAGACTACTCGGAAGGTTAGTATAAATTTGACTGCTTCGAAATACTATGGTAAAAGGTTGTTATTCTTTTCTTTATATAAATTATTTATTTTCTGAAGGACAGTCTATTGGATAGTTAATTGTATATGAACCTAAAAAGAAAGAATAATCACTATTTTCATTACCATTAGGTAATAACTAAGCTGTGGTTTGTTTTTTTTTTTTAAAACCAACATCCGAAAAATATTGCTTGGACGAGGAAGTGCATGTTTTTTTAGTTAAAGTTTACAAATTTAAGTTTAAATGAACTTTGTTTTGTAAACTGAGTTTGTAAAAATAGGTTATTTTTTTCAAGACAAATTTAAAGCAAAACTACATTAGAGACTAATTAAAAAAAAGAGTTTTACTTTTTGAACGGGTGTTGAGAGCCTTCTTCTAACTGAAAACCAAACATAGCTGAAGTTAACTAGAACACAATATCTGTTTTTCTTTTTGTGCTTTCAGTTCTCTATAATGCAAGGTAAACAAAAACATGATTAGTGGCAAATAGTGAAGTACGCGTCATTATATGCCATTATGTCTTTGGTTGACGTTGAATTTTGACGGCATACTATTCATCATTCATTCATGTACCAAGAGAATTCTTTGGCTGAGCATAGTAGAGTGAGTAGGTGAGGTGTTTTATCAAAAACTTTACTGTTACTACTAGAAAAAGCCAAAACAACAAGCAGAGATGAGTAAATAATGGGAATTCACACACATGAATATGATGTTGGTTGTGAGCAACACCATCACATTTTCTTGAAAATTGAGTCGTTTTTTCGAGACAGTGAGGGAGAGAGAAAAAAAACAACCGACAATTGGTTTTTTTGGGTAGCAAAAGTCTTTAGTCTTAGATTCACACTTTTTTGTAATGTTCTCTAACTTGGAAGTTATTATTATTGTGGAATAACAACCGGATCGAGTTCATTTGAAGCAATCTAATTCTGGAACAGGGCCAACTCGAGCTTAGGCCTTAGGTTAGGGCCCACTTTTACCGTGTCTCAATTTTTTTCTAACAATATGTGCATAAATAATATATGAATATCTTTCAACATATTATTAACCATTTTTATTACAATAATTTTAGTGACTCTTTTTTCAAAATAAAAATTAAATAATTTGAATATTTTATTAATTGAAAAATATTTAATTATATAATTTAATAGGGTAATTTAAATTATAAAAATTCAAATAATTTTTTAAAATGCATATTTTATATTATTAAAGGATCCTAATGTAAATTTTTCCTAAGACTTCAAATATCCTTGAACCGATTCTTTTTTTAATCAAATTTCAGTGAGATCTATTATTCCTTTTTCGCTCCTCAAGCCTGTGTTATAAACCTTCTTTATAGTACAAAGAAACGGTTTTGCTTAAATATTCATTAAGGAATTAAAAGAAAAAATGTTTTATTAGAAATTATAAGAACACATCTAAAAATTATAGGAAAATATATTTTTAGGTATTTTAATAAAGTCTTTTTTCCTTTCATTTCTTTAACCAATATCTAAAAACAATCGTTAGCATTTAAAAAAACCCAGCTAAAATAGGATACTTACCTCCATTAATTTAGAAGAAGTTTTTTTAGGGGATTTAGAAGTAGTTTTAGATGGTGCTAATAATAACATCTCCTTTAGTCAATTATCACCATGTAGTTTAATTTGAAAAGGTCGTATCATCATTCTGTTATACTTGTCGCAAAATTACCCTGGTTATTGATATAATCTTTGGCCACTTTTAATGCAGGTTTGATGAAATAAGAATTTAATTTCTATAGACGGTTAATAATAAATTTCAACATTAATATGATTTATACAATAATTATTATAAAAATCAATAGAATTATTAGCACAATGTCATCATCTAATAATAAATTGTGCTAATAATTCTATTGATTTTTATAATAATTATTGTATAAATCATATTAATGTTGAAATTTATTATTAACCGTCTATAGAAATTAAATTCTTATTTCATCAAACCTGCATTTACACTATCAACACTCTTATTTTTTCTGTTTATCTTTAGTTTAGAACATGATACACAGGTGTATAAAAAAGAGCATGATACAGATACAGATATGTAAAACGCAGTGAATGTAATATATTTTTTCTAGAACTAAAACACTTAAATTATTTATTAGGATAAACTTTAAACTTTTGGGTACACGGAAAGTATACTGACCCAAGAGAAAGAACAAAAGAACAAGCCAAAGTATTTTAATTTTTCAAGAGAACAAGCCAAATAATTAGTTATTATAAGAGTTGACTACTTTAGGGGGATCTAAGTTATAAATTAAAAAGATAGATATATAGAAAGAGAAGATACAGAAATAAACTACTATTAAATACTTTTTAAATACCACGTTTGCACGTCTATAACTTTTGAGTTTTGACTATCAAAACAAAACCAAAAAAATAACATCGCGTTTATTTAACATATATACTACGGATCACTGCATATGAAAGGGGTATTTTTTTCAATTTAGAAAAAATGTTATTTTTTTTATTGCAGAAAAATGTTATTATAACCTCCCCCTTCCCATAAAAAAAAAGAAGCAAATTTAAGAAAATCTCGGTAGAGATTACTTTTATTTTCATTAAGATTTTCCGTATATGTTAAAAGTGATACTAGTCTGGATGAAAATCAGAGGGGAAACACTAACATAGATTGTGGAATTTCTAAACCTAAATTAACAACACTTTAATATCTTTGAGGACCGAAAAGTTTGATGATCTATATCATATTTTTATAATTATTTTCACCATATTTAGAAATTTTTATTATTATGAATAAAAGGATGCTTAATGGTTTAAGTTAGCCTTCCTTACACCTAATCTACTTAATCGAATAATTAGGCCATAATTATTGTTTAATTGTAACAATCTGTCCATTTCCTATAATTAATCACAATTCGTCTTTCTTACTTTAACAATCTCACGAATACGTTTTCAAACACACAAGCATAAACAATAGAGAGAAATGAAGGCATCTATAGCATTCCTCATCTTCACTATTTGTTTCCATGCTTCAGCCAACATTGGAAGTTCACAAGGGGATGGAAACTCTTCACAACTAAACGGAAGTACTTCACAATCAGCAGACTCCTGCGGCTCCAATCTAAACCTCAGTGTTCCTCTCCTCTTTGACACAACCAATCTCAATTGTCTTCCTGTTTGGAATGCTCAAGGATACATCCTTAGAGTAAGTGCATTATTCCTTGAACATAACCAGTTTTAATTGATCCAAAATAATCGTATAAAGTAAATTATTGTCCTTCTACTTGTGATTGTGGATCCCATTTCAAGATCAAGTGTGTTTGGATAAACAGTTTAGTGAAATGCTTATTATTCAATAAATTCTTATCAAATCATCAAAACCTAGTCATAAGCTTGGCAATTTTTTTATTTTCACCTATGATAACAATGAGACGATCAAACCTATATTTTTATGCATCTATTCTCACCACTAGGACAAGGAAGAAAGAAGTCATAGGTTCTTTCCACTAACAAAAAAATTAACAAACTAATAACTAATGTTTATCCATAAAAAAAATCTTATTAGGACAACGCTTGTAGTTCATCACATCCATATAAGCTTGACAATGATGTAGCTGTTTAAGAAGCTGAAATGAACTAGTTTATTTTGATCAACTTTTCAGTCAAAATTAATAACTTTACAAATTTCAATAAGCTGTTTATGAGCTACTTTTGTCATCTCAGCTATACACTTTCCTAAGTTAAACGAAAGTTTAACGGTGACTTGTGACCTAACATAAGTTAGCATCAAATAACCAACAAACCGTATATATAATATATGGCATTAACTGCTATATATGTATGCAGTATTCTCAGACATCTCAAAACATATGGAGCTTCATTCTTTCAGCACCAAACCCAAATTCGTACATAGCAATTGGGTTCTCTCCCAATGGAGGCATGGTGGGTTCAAGTGCCATTGTGGGGTGGATCTCATCAAATGGGGCAGGTGGAGGCATGAAACAGTACTATCTAACAGGTCTCACACCAAACCAAGTGGTGCCAGATAGAGGCAACCTAAAAGTTCTCACCAACTCAACCTTCATTACATCACAGTCCTCACGTTTGTACATGGCATTCCAGTTACAAACCAACCAACCTTTGTCCAAGTTGATTTATGCCTTTGGACCTAACGGTGTGTTCCCTTCGGCACCAACTTTTTCATTAACGCAGCACCAAGACAAAGTCTCTATTACGTTGAATTACGCAACAGGTTAGTCATCAAAAGATGCCATGCACTAGTTTTAATATTCACTTTTTTTGCGAGTAAATTATATTATTACACGTGAACTATTTTTTTTTCAAACACGTTGTTAAAAATCTTTAGTAACATATTTAAAAAATATTATCAAATTATAAATATATGTTATTAATATGGTTTTTAAACATTTAATTAGATATTATGTATATGTCATATTATTAAAATCTTTTTATGATATTTAGCAACATAGATTATATATAATATTTAATAAAATGTGAAAAAAATATATTAATAATATTTATTTATAATTTATTGGCATTTTATTAATATTGTGAAAGGCTTTTAATAATATTTTTACTGGATATTAATTAGACACAAAAATATTACTAAAGTTATATATATAGTAATGTTAATTCAATGTCTCTGGCGAAGGAAACATATGCATTCACGAGAAGAAATTTTAACATGTACTCTTTTTTCAGTATGGATCTAGATTATTTACATTCAACAGTTTGGAACCTAATGATCAGAGACTCATTTTTTATCTAGTTGGTCAATCAAACTTAAAACAAATTCTAAATTGCAACATTTTATCTTCATCCAACAGTTATAAATTAATGAGCTGCTTGTGTGAATACGTGTAAAAATGACTGCAAATCTGGTTTCATCAAGATTGGAGAAATGCTACTTCTAACTACTTGGCAAATGAGGATTATTCTAGTGTTGACCTTTCGGTTGAATTGATTTTGACAAATGATTGGACCAATATACATGGCCCATTCAAAACTATACTTGGCTGGTTTGTGGTTGTTGAGAGGACATTCTTTTCTCATGCAAGAATAATCTAGATGAAATGTAAATCTGACTCGACCCTCTACCAAACCAAACTCACATGTTCTAGTTCTTTATTTTATTTTATCTTTGGAACCTTATGTTCTAGTTCCATCCACTAAACTTGGCTCGTTAGTTTCTTTTGCATAACACGTGTTAATAGCAGTAGATGTTTTATAATAATTAATATGGACGTACGTTTAAGTCAACTTATGTATTAGTCATAAATTTTATAGATTAAAAAATTATGTGATTATAAGAAATTCTCTACCATGTAGTCAATTAAAATCATCTTATCATAGTCATGTTCTTAATTGATTGATGATTTAAGAATTGCTACATAAATTATCTCTCTATTTAATATTTGTTTTCTTTTCTAAAAATATTTGATGTGAACATTTTGTGCTGCCTTGTGGATTTTTCATGTAAATTGGGAAAATGCTTTTTGTTTTTGCTCTCAAAATTAAAAGTTCATAGAGAGTATAGTCACATTTGAATAATCAGGGATGCCATAATTTATGATTTTATTTGAAACAGGTTCAAGTGCAACAACAGGAAACTCATATACGATCCTGAAAAGAAGCCATGGAATATTGAATATCTTTGGATGGGGCATCCTAATCATAATGGGAGCAATAGTTGCTCGGTACTTCAAGGAATGGGATCCATTTTGGTTTTATTTCCACGCTTCAGTTCAGTCTTTGGGTTTTGTTCTGGGAGTAACTGGTGTAATTAGTGGTTTTGTCTTGAATAATCAACTTCGTACTGACGTTAGTCTTCACAAGGTTCTTGGAATCATCATTTTCGTTCTAGCCTGCCTCCAGGTATTTATCTATTTTAACATTTTAACAATTTTGCACTTTATTCAAAACCTGTTAAATTATAATGCATATGTATATATAATTTTTTATACTATCATTTAATTATATATTAATATTTAAATTATTTTAAAATAATTATTTTAAAAACTAACAAATTTATCAACTTATCATATATGAGAATGAGTTGCTATATATGATGATGAGTTGTTATGATTGAATAATTATATTTTTTTTTTACATTTTCAATAGAGAAACCATTTTTCTCTTCGAATATTAGTACCATTAGTTATTTGATTTAGTATACTTAACAATAAGAATATAATTTTGATCTTTAAAATTTCTCAACTTTTTTTTTAAAAAAATATTATTAAGATTAATGTTAAAACTAGGGATTAAATTTATTTTTTTCTAATATCTTGAAATAAATTAACCGATGGTCCTAAAGTATCAAATTGATGTGTATGACTATAAATATAAATTATAAAAAGTGAAAATACTTATCAGATTTCTTCCCCTTAACTTTTTTTAATGTATGTTTGTCTATTATAAAATTTCATTTATTTAATTCTTTTTATTTTTATTTTGTTTCATTTATTTAATCCTTTTTATTTATTTTGTTGTTCGTTCCTTATATGGGTTTTGGTATACTCTTTCCATGTTTTTATTTTCTCTCTTTTGCTATTAATAATATTTTGGGGCAGGTTGAGAGTGATTAAAATTTGGTTACTGATATAGTTGGGATGCTTTTTCCTTTCATGATTCCAGCCATTTTTTTTAAAATAATCCTTTTCAAATTTTCTTTAAGGACTAATTGTTTAATATTATATAATATTAATTTGTGTGTGTGTCCGCTTTAGTGACCAATAAAAACATGATGAAAAGTAGATCTCAAAAAAACAACATGAAAATTGAAAAGTAAGCAGGTGACATAACAAGAAAAAGGCTTAATGTATAATCATCATCATCATTATTTTTCGCTTCTTCCACGACTGCAAATTAAAACATAAATCACTGAAAAGGAAACACAAATTTGAGCATATATTTTAAGAGTTCTTTATTATTCAGCTTAAATCTCTAATTACTAGTTATTTTTCACCTGCCTCTTGAGTATAATATTTTGAATGGAAATAAACTAACTCCTATATAATAATTGTTAGCGCAGTTTATTGAGAGTAACTTAGTTTGTTAACAAACTATTGACCTTATTTAAATGATAAATATCTCTTTCAAATATGTCTACCTATAAGAGTTAGGCTACTCACTATTTTAGTGTGTTTGCTTTTGTAGATAATGGCTTTGCTTGGTCGACCGAAGAAGGAATCAAAAGTGAGAAAGTATTGGAATGTATACCATCATAACATGGGGAGAATTTTGATCATACTAGCCATAGCTAACATTTTCTACGGAATCAAATTAGGTAAGGAGGGAAGTGGATGGAATATCGGTTATGGAATTGTGCTTGCCGTATTACTCACTATGGCAATTACTTTTGAGACTCAACAGTGCAGTAGAGACGACTAAATAGTAAATTCTTTCCTTCATAGATTTTGTTTTGTTTCACCACTGCTTTTTATTTGGAAGCTCTTCAGTTCCATCTAAACTTATTTTTGTATGAAGAGGATTGGTAGTGATTAATTTTATGCTAGACGTATATTTTAATTATGCCTCTTCCCCTTAAAGGGGAAGCTTCAACAAATTGCTGTGAGTCCATGGCATTATATAAAATCAAGAGTATATATAGAATTATAGACTATTGTTATGAAGTACAAGGATCCGAATTTAATATTTGTAGCTGTGTTATCTCTTTCACAAGCATACCAAATAATGTAAGTCATAAAATGAAAAGTTTAAATATTGTTTTGTTAGAGACTTGTGTAATATTAACAATTTTTATGTAAATATTAACTTATGCTGATGAATATTACAAGAAAGCGATAAAAACAAATTTTAAATTGTTTGAACGTGTAATACATGTACTCGTTGTGAATTAATGCTAAAATTAGCCAACAAATACTTTTTTTTTCCTAATCCCTTAGTTGAAAAAAGTCTTAGTTCAATTATTAAATCTGGATTCCTCAAAAACTTAATATAAAAGAACTAGATTTAAGTCAAGTGATTTAAGATAACTAATGAATTAAGTTTCATTTCTAGATACAAAATTCATTGGATATTTTGTTTTAATTCAAGACTATGAAAGCATTTTTCAACAACAACGAAATCCAAAAAACTTGTCATAATTGATCATTTCGCAACAAGCATTGAGTAAAGAAATAAAATACTAACATCAATACAATGAATATGAGTTTGATTACACCTAACCCTAACAATGGAGGAAATTGGCTTCTGATAGCCATGAGTAGCATCAAAATACATAGAGGAAAGAAGAAGATAAAGAATGGAACTAAGTGGAGCTTTCTATCTCAATGGGTCTGCAAAAATGTGCCCAATGAAGTGCTTAACATGCCATAAATGACAATCAATCTTATTTATACAAGAAACAAAAGTTATATTTTAAGTGACTTTTAGTTAAACTCAAAATACTAACTAGTACAAAACATCGTGAGTAAGAGAACATAATCTAAGTTAGCTTCAACTTGTAGAAGTTCATTTTTCTTGGTATTAGGTTTTAGCTCCAGTTTCATTTCTTGGCTTAGCTACATCAAAGAACTCTTACTCATTTCTTGGCTTAATAAGAAGTAATAACATTATTCTTTGATTAATTTCATAAGTTTAAGCTAACTGACCTTCTATTTATACATCATGTGTTTTTTTTAACATTTATACATCATGTTTTCGGCAGAGTTATTAATTCCGTGCAAGAATGATGAATGAGTGACATTATTTTACACAAAGATAATTAAAATGATATAAACTAAACAATGATATACAAAAGTCAAAACTCATATTTTATATAGCAGAAGTTCAAGCCACGTCCTTGTCTCTTTCTGACTTGTGCTTCTTAATATTTTCCCTTAGTAGCTTTGTACAACACAGTAGTAGTTCCAACAAGTAACTTTCTTTTAACTCAGAATTGATAATTGTATTATTATGACATCATTTGATTAATTTTTGTAGCTGGAAATTAACACCGTACGCAGTTGGCTGGGTTAATTGGTCTTATTGTACATTTGAACGAAACCATATATGGCCGTGTCTGCATGTCCTGTTCCATTCGGCAATGCCAATTTTCAAATACTGCTCGTTAACTCCAAGGATAATTTATAGAAAGTTTCTGATTTTTCACCATAAAACTGAACATAATTAATGGCACATCCTAAGTAGCTACCTCCACACACAAAATGAAGCTGACATACTTTTGCCAAATATTCTTGTTCATTATCATCTATAGTTCATCAACCTTTATGACTTCTCAAGATTCACGCTCCTCTAATTTGGTGCAAATTCATCAGTTTCCCATCCCTTTCGATATAAGTTCACTTCTATGCAGTCCTGTTTGGCCTACTCACAGTTTCATCCTTAGAGTATGTGTGTATGCGTGTGGCATTGTTTTTCATCCGATCGAATTTTGTGACAAGAAAAATGTTAGTAACATATTTTTTAATTTAATTTTGTATTATTAACTGAAATTTATTAAAAATTACATAGTTGTGTAGGTTTTATTTATTATTTAATGAGTTTTGTGTTTGACTTTATTTTTTAATAAATTTTAACAAAAAATAAGTAATGTCTTAATAAGAGTGTCTCAGAAAATCTATACAATAAAAAAGAATATCTTAGAAAATAATGATTTTCCATTCACAACTTTATGATGCGAAGAATAACATTTAACACCACATAGGGCATGAATCATTTGGTGCAGGGTTATTACTTCTTAACCAGAAATTTTGAGTCTTAAATATACAAACTATATTAAAGTACTCAAATTAATGAAAAGTTTTATCATTCATGGTTATGCTATCCAACTCAGACAAGATGGATTGTCTTGGATTATCTGTGGTCTAGAATACATATTGGACTTGGTAAAAAATAAATTTTAAAAGAATAACTACCAATCAAATTATAGTTACAAGAATAATAAAAACAAATAGAAACATACACTGAAGCGTGTGGAGAATATGTGAGTGATCAGAAATGTACCACTTGAAAATCATAAATTAATAATTTAAGTAAAAAAAATAATTCTAATTGGTATGATGATAAGATAATTGACATAAAGGGAAAAATCAAAATATAAAACACACGTTTAAAAAGTTAAAATTATTGAGAAAAAGAGATGAACAGTTGTCTTTGAGTTGCTTTCGTTAATATATAAAATTGTAGGAGTGGAAATTGAGTGTACCTCTTTACTTTGTCAAGGTGTGATAAAGGGGCAGAGGTTATTATACGTATGAGACACAATCTCTTAATGTTGATGGAGCTGGCTAAAATGAAAAGATGGAAAGGTCATGTAAGCCTGTGCTGTTGCATTCATCACAGTATACTTCAGAAAAGGAACATGGTATGCAAAGCAAGGCGATTCCCACTATTATTTTGCTTCAATCATTAAGAATTTAAGATATTGCTATGATCCTAAATTAAAAGAATCTTTCCTCATATACATAGGATTCTTAATCTGTTAATCATTGCACGATGGCTATCTATTCTTGTCAAAAGACTTCTGGTTGCTTACCATTTGTATCAGTACATGTGATCCTTGTACTGTCATACATGTAACAAATAATAGTAAGTAGTTTCCATGGGACTAGAAATCTAGCTTAAGACTTAAATTACAATACAAACACACTTACGGACTCCATTTAGGAGGGGAAGGATTTAAGTGGTTTCTTGCTTATGGAGTCATTATCGGCGTCTTTGTTATTATCGTTGTCATTTTGGAGATAAGAATGCGTGCCATTGCAAGAAGAGAGACTTCGTCCAAAGAAACCTCATCATCATATCCTCAAGCCGTGGAGTTACCTTATTAACTTAGCATATTTAGTTTGAATTCAAAATTATTTGTAATTTCTAATTCAATCCGTTGTATTAGCAATAGCTAGCTATATATTTTTTTAGAATTACTACACGCATCTAATACAAGTTTCCATTGCCAAACTTGAATGCAACTGTGGAGATTTACTACACGCATCTAATACAAGTTTCCATTGCCAAACTTGAATGCAACTGTGGAGATTTACTACACGCATCTTTTCCTTTTCTCTTTTTTATTTAATTGATTTAATTTGATTCTTTTATTAATAAAAAAAACAATTTAATCCCTACATTTTTAAATCATCACAATGTTGTTCTTTCGAACTAGCTCAATGTAATAAATAGCCCACATAATTATGGGTTATATAAGACAATATTTTTTTCTTCCGAACTATATCTGGGTAATATGGATAAATAGCCTAAGGATAAACAAAGCCAACAATTTGTATCCTTAAAACCTTAAAAAAAAAACTACATTATGGTGTTCTAAGGTTGCACCAATAGCACCAATTACAAAAGCATCTTCAACCTCACCATGAGTGATCATGAATAAATTACAAGAACTATTAATTGAATCAAACATTTTACAATTGACTTTATTCACCCTATATTAGTCATTCATCAGTTTCCTATTATAGAAAGCTTCGGTACCATTGGACAACCCATTAGCAATTATTGTTAATGGCGCAATCCTAAATTAAACCAAAGAGATTTTCAGGGCACAACAATCTGAAACCTCCTATCCAACCTTAATTACTAGCCTTTAAAAAGTTTTGACCATTTGCACGTGATTTCTCATGAAACTCCTAAGGTTCTCAACACCATAACTTCTAAGAACAAGCCATAGTTTGAGGGAATACTTAACGGTATCTGCTAATCCTTGTAGTCAATCACTTGCTTTGACGCAGAAGCAAGCTTTACTGAAAAGGATTTTGTGAGGGAAGTGTGATCTTTGATCACCCAAAGGCAACAACATGCTAAATTGGTCAAAAACCATATATGATTTGAACATTAAATAAGGAATTAAAGACGTAAAATAAAATAAAAGGGCAAACTAAGATATTTTCAATATCATATTTTTTTCCTCCTTTAGAGGTACATTTTACATACTAGCTACTCTCTAAAACTAGTCAAACCATTTCTATCTACTATCATTTTATTTTTTATCTATATATATTTGATCTTTTTAATTGTTTGTCTCTTTCAATTTATTCTCTTTTATCTCTAATTTTAATATTTTTTTTTAAAAATGTTAATAGCTACAATTAATCTTGTATCATAATTTAAATTGTTGATATATTGTAAATCTAAAAAAAATGTTTATATTTTAAAAAAAGTTATTTATTATGATTTTTAACTATAATATACTTTATATATATTAAAAAATCTATTAATTATAAATTTAAGAGTAAATTATTATTTCAGTCTCAGAAAACGTAGAGCAATATGACATTAATTCTTGAAATGAAAAAAAATTAAATAAGTCCTTCAAAGTGTAATCCGTCAATCACATTTATCCAAAATTGAAAAGAAAAATGTTAGTTAAATGATAATATTGACATGTGTTTATATAGGGATTAAAATGAGAGTAAACGGTTAAACTTAAAGACTTAAATGAAACAATTGATGAAAATTTTAAGGGCTTATTTTATTTAGAATTTCTTTAGTTTTAAAGACTAACTTAACAACACTATAAGACTTATAGATACTAAAATGGTAATTTACTCCAAATTTAATTATAAAAAGTATATTTATCTTGTGTGATGAGAAAAGACAAACTAGTTTGATTTAATAAAACAATATAATTTAGCAAAAAAGCGCATGGTAAACATTTTCCAATCTTCATCAATTCTAGATTTTTTTTTTCTTGTATGTATGTGCTTGGCACATCCCTTGCCACCACATATCTTTGGCTTCTGGGTTGAATGAGAACTTTACTCAGATGATAGGGAGTTCATTTTTTGCTGCTAAAAAAATTTATAGTGCCTAATAAGTTGCTCGCTAATAAGTCAGGAAACATCACATGCAATTGGTGAATGAATACTTAATTCTCGATAGAGACTCATTTAGCACGGGTCGAAGTCAACTTTTTCTAAATATTCAATGCTGCATTTTGCATGAATAATATAATTACATATGCATGAACAAAATTGAAAATATAGGACAGCTGGCTAAACCAGTGCAAACAAACAAACAAATAGGATTACGCCCATTAACGACGTACAACTATAAGTAACATCCCTATAATGATACTGCTGTACCAGTTTTTCGTTTTTCATTTAATAATGCATCTATACTTTAACAATAATGTATGCTAAATAATTAAGTCTTAAAGTGAATCTTTTCAACAGTTCAAGTTTACCCACTGATGATTATTAATGAGTTTGACACTGGATTCATTTCCATCGGAAAATGATCGTCCTTTCACGTTATAGTTTTTACGTAATTTTATCATACAAAAATTATGTTTATTTCTTTTTATATAGATTTTAAAATTTGAAGATAAAATTCTCTTTATTTAATGTCTATTATAAGAGAAAACAACTATAAAATCAAATTACTACTTATTTAATGTCTATTATAGTATTCATTTAGTTATTATAGGTGGAATACGAAAAATAAAATTTAAATTTTAGTCTTTAATATATTTTTATTAATATGCAGTGGTTGGTTCTTGCTCTTACTATACTTTTTTTTTTCTGAGAGCTCTTATTCTACCGTTCATTTCATTCTTTTTTCATTCACTTTCGTTACAAATGAACGGATCCTAAATCAATGTCATTTTACGGACAAAAAAACTAATTTAATTTAAAATTTTCATATGGACCCACAATGTGAAAACCTGACTTGAAAAGGTGCAATTTCAGACTTATTATTGACACACATCATTGTTTCATTGTATGGATGCAATAAATGAAAACAGGAAAAATAGTTGAGCAGTGTCATTGTATAAATATTACTGGTAATCGTTGGCGCAATGCTGTGGTCAATTTCTGCACTGGTTTAGGAAGCTGTCCTATTCTCACTTTTGTTCATCGCATCTGTAATTATGAATACATGCAAAATATATATATAGTACTTCATTGGTAGAAAAAAAAAAAAAATTGGCTTCAGCCCGTGCTGAATATGTAATTAAGTATTCATATTTATCAATTGCATGTGATATGTCCTTCCTGCAGGCTGCCTTAATTAGCAAGTAGTCTTGTTGAGCTCTAGAAATTTTAGCAGCAAAAATGGATTTTGTATATAATCTCAGAAAAGTTCTCATTCTACACGGAAGCCGAAGATATGTTTTTGTGGCAATACTGGCCAAGTTCATTCATTCATCACAGAATTACATACTTAGGAAAATGCCGGAAGATACGACAATGTTTGCCAAGTGTTTTTGTGCTAATAAATAGCATTTATTGTTTTATTAAATTAAAGAGTTTGATGGTGATAGGTTAAAAATCACTATTGTTATGACTTTCAAGAAAATTTGGTAAAGATTGACAAACTTATATATATAATGATTTATAGTTCAACAGTATAATATTATTTTAGAATGCTAGTGGATAATATATTTTTTCTCTAAATTTGGATCCAATTGTAAGATGAGTTTACTATATAAAAAAATGCAGCTTTCAGCTAGACTTAGATCCTAAATCTCGGTTTAGGAAAATAGTTACTTTATTCTAAGATTCTTCAATGGTTAGTACGTAGTATGTTTGGTTATAAGTTGAAATGAGAACTAAACCTACGTTCAATGTGAATGCCAGAAGTTTTCCTTCTCCATTTTATGTTTTGGAATGTATGAACGTGTTTATATTGTTGATCGAAAACAGATATCCAAACATGCTTTAGATCATTCTAGTTTAAGAATATCAATCTTCATGAATGATCAAGAGAATGAATTACTAATAAAAATGAAATTGAAAAGACAAAAAATAAAATGGTTGCTGGAAGTAAGTGAAGTGATTGAAAACATGTTTAAAACTCGTCTAATATAACTTTGATGAGTAGTGGGTAAGTAGGATATTACACTAAATTTCATGACATAATTTCAAATTTATTACATTGAACAAATTGGTATTTAAAGCTAAAAGATTTTCACAAAGACTAACTTGTAATAATTACTCCTAATAATTTCCAATGGTCATCTCATCACCATTGATAGCGATATGACCATACTTCTCTGTCATTGATGAATTCTACGACATTGAATCTTCTTATCTTCAAATCTGCCTTTTGGTCACAGTCCTGCCAAAATACGACAATGGAATAATTTTGATATCAACAAAGGATAACCATGTGGAAGTTCAATTTGTTTAAGAAGTTACCTAACAGAGAATTGGCATGCTCCTGCACCAACTTCCATGCCATGATCACATGGTGTTCCTCTGTTAAGGTTCCACCAATAGCACATCTAATCATAAAAGCTCCTTCGACCTCACCATGAGTCATGAATGCATCACCAGAACTATTAACAGAATCAAGCAATTTACGATTGACTTCATTCACCATATACTCATCATTCACCAGTTTCCCATTATAGCAAGCTTCAACACCTTTAGAAAGTCCATTAGCAATTATTGCTGATGGGGCGATCCTAAAGCAAACCAAAGAGAATTTTGGTGGCACAACAATCTCAAACCTCTTATCCAACCTTACTAGCCCTTCAAAGGTTTTCGCCATTTGCACATGATTTCTCAGGAAGTTCCTAATGTTCTCAACACCATAGCTTCTAAGAACAAGCCATAGTTTGAGGGCATTGAATTTCCTGCTCAAGGGTATCTGCCAATCCTTGTAGTCAATCACTTGCTTTGACTCAGAAGCTTTGTTCCTCAAGAATTGAGGATTTACTGTCAAGGATTTTGTGAGGGCAATGTGATCTTTCACCCAAAGGCAACAACATGTCAAATTGGTCAAAAACCATTTATGAGCATTGAGGCTAAAGGAGTTAACCTCTTCAACCCCATCAATGCAATGTCTAAACTCAGGGCAAATGCAAGCTGAACCTGCATAAGCAGCATCAACATGGACCCAAATTCCATAGTCCTTGGCCACATTACACAATGGCCCTATAGGATCAATGGTTGCTATTGCAGTAGTGCCAACAGTGGCACATAGGAAACAAGGAATCAACCCTCTCTCCACATCCAAAAGAATGGTGGAGAGAAGAGAATCAGGAGACAGAGCAAACGAATTCGACCTCTTCGTTTTGATGACCCGGAAATTCGCTGGATGGATGCCTGCAATTTGTGCTGCCTTCTGAAGTGCACTGTGTGTTTGATCAGAGCCATACACCACAAGTTTTCCTATGTTCTCCTTCCCGACTTGGGAAAGTTTTTTCTCCCTTGCAGCCACCAAAGTGCACAAAATGGCCTCACAAGTAGTCCCCAACACCACACCACCACCATGATCACCACAGAAAAGAAAGCTTTTGGGGAGGTTCAGCACTTGTCCAAGCCAATCCATGACTATGCTTTCAAGCTCAGTGGCAGATGGAGATGACACCCAGTTGAATCCAACCACATTGAGTCCAGCGCTCAGCATCTCACCCATAAACCCTGCTATGCTACCACTTGAAGGGAAGTAGCCATAAAAATTAGGACTTTGCCAATGTGTGAGGCCAGGGATGATGTGATCTTGCACATCTTTAAGTATGGATTCAATGGGTTCTGGACCACATGGAGCAGAAGTTGGTAATCTTTGTTTAAGATAACCAGGTTCTACTTTACTTAAAACGGGATAATGGCTAACATTCCTAATATAATCAGCAAGGAAATCAACCATCATATAGCCTTGCCTCTTGAATTCTTCAGGATCTAGAGGTTTTATGATTGGTGCATCACTTTGAGGGTTCCTATTCATTGTATTCTTCATTTCCATTTTTCTTTTTGGATGTAGAAGAGAATCATTCACGGGGGGTATATATAGAAGAGACTTGTCTCATAGTGTATTTAATTCTTAACTAATTTTTTTGTGAAAACAAATGTATACAACGTGACACATTAGGACTTGGGTGAGTTGGATGATAATTTGTGTGAAGGTGTTTGGAAGGGGCATTCAGTTATAAAAATTTAAATAACTTTTTATCTTTGTTTAAAGGGGCATTCTTCATTTCCATTTTTCTTTTTGGATGTAGAAGAGAATCAGTCATGGGGTATATATAGAAGAGACTTGTCTCATATATATTTAATTCATAACTAATTTTTTTGTGAAAACAAATGTATACAACATGACACATTAGGACTTGGGTGAGTTGGATGATAATTTGTGTGAATGTGTTTGGAAGGGGCATTCAGTTATCAAGATTGTTGACATTCAAATAACTCTATCTTTGATTGTCGTTTTTTTATTATTTTCAACATTTCATGTCTATTAAAAGTTGTGAAGTAAATTAGGGAAACTAGAAAAATTAAGATAAACATTAACATGACAACAGTGTATGATGTCATGATGCTGATGCCAACCCTCGTGGTTGTGCAAGCATCAACAATTAATTGCTAAGGATTCTTGATTGATGATCGAGAAATTATCTTTGTATAAATTTTACTGAGTACGTAGGAGATGTCTGAAAACTGAATATAGCAAAGTGAAAGAGAGTAATATATCGTTTTTTTAAATAAATTAAAAATGATTTATTTAAAAATAAATAAAATTTTAGAAAAATAATAAGGTTTTTGTAATTAAATAAATAAGGAGAAATGATTTTATTAATTAAAATAATCTTTTTAAGATAAATAAAATAAATGTGTGTTTAGAAGAAAAAAAGAGTGAAATAAAGTTCTTATTATAAAATAAAAAAATAGAGTAAATAATAGGTTGAGAATAATCTATCTATAGAGAAATATATTAGGTTTATATTATATTCTTTCTTTCAAATTTGTTTTTCTTTTTTTGTCTCTCAAAATCCTCTCTTTTTCTCATATACACTCAAACTTGTTTTAGTAAAACTACAATCATAAACTTGTTAACTGTTCAATTATCGTGAAATTTTGACACCACCTTTAAAATTTATTTTTGCACATTCCATCATTGAGATCTGGGAAATAATGGGCAAATTATTCTAATGAGACTCTTCTTAGAAACTATTTTCCAGAATGGATCCCTTTCTAAACAATTTATACAATGGGTGCTTTTGTATTCTCTCGCCACTATGCAAGTAGCCGGTGTGACTGGCAATTTGCACACAGCAGGCTAGGCACATAGGCTATACAGTTGGTTTCTATTACAGGCCTACGGTGGCATCACCATGTGGCATGTTTTGGTCCATTTTACTCATTAATATAGCTAGTTAATTATGATTTGCATTGAGTGCTTTTGTATTCTTGCATTATGATGACAGTTTCAAATGCATTTGGGTGCGTATTATGAAATGCATTTGTAAATTCCGCTTAAAGGTACATTGTGCTTGCAGCTCACCTGTCATGATAATAAATTATTATTTATGATAAATTTATGTATTTGAATTATTTACTCTTATGTCTTGTTTCATGTTAGAGAGAATGAGAAGGGATTGGAGTCTTCATTGCATTGTCTACGTGCAATGAGAATTTATCTCCCCACAGACATTACTTTTCAAATCCCAATGGTGGAGATTCTTGAAAATTAATTTTGAACCTGATTTTCAAATTTTATAATGATCTAATGGTTAACAAGTCCAGGATCGTAATTTTACTTGAACAATTTTGGGTGTATGAGGGAAAATAAAAGCTACATGTGAGAGACATTTCTCTCTTCACACACATTATTTTGCAAATCCAAACATTAAAAAACTGAGTTTCAAATATGGTATTAAAATTTCATAATGATCGTGGTTAACGATTTATGGATCATAGTTTTACTAGGACATATTTGGATGCATGTAGAAAAAATAGAGGATTTTGAGAGAGGGAGGAAGGAAAACCAATATGAGAGGAAGAGAGTCTCGGGATGTACCATAAATGTAAAAAATGACTTAAAATGTCTTTTTATACCTAAGATATTCTCTGTTTATTATTTAGTCTATTTTTTCTTTATTTCATAAACAAGAACTTTATTTTACTATCTATCAAATGAATAAATAAAATATTATTTTTATTTTACTTCAAACAATTATTTTAATTAATAAAATTGTTTCTTCTTATTTGTTTAATTATAAAAACCTCGTTATTTTTCTAAAACTCTATCTATTATTAAATAAAATTATTTTTAATTTATTTTACGAAAAATGGAGTGTTACATAGAATGACCCTGATTGGTCACCTTATAATTTTACTTGGTGAAAGTGACATGACATATCCATTATGTGGCATGTCTTGTTTTATACTCTTAAGTGCCCTAGTGTTATTTTTCACTGACATAGTACCACATTGCATATAGGCTTGAGTCTTAGTATAGTTATTACATAACACCTGTGAATTATTTATTATGAGATTTGTGAGTGTTGTTATGTCTTGAGTCAATTGTGTAATTCATGTGTGACGTGATTGGTTATTGAAAAATAAATTTTTAAGGATAAATTGATGAAGTGACGTGAATTGTATTAAGTTGAGCTATGTGATCAATATTTATATAATGTATTTTGCTTATGTATTTGTTTATCCATATTTTATTTAGAAATATGATAACTCACTCCCTATGTATTTGTTTATCCATATTTTATTTTGCGTGAATATGTTATTTTATGTTATTTTATTTCGCTACTTGACTTGTTTCCTTGTGTAAACTTGAACGACCTTATTTTGAGTCAGAGATATTTTTAATAAGTTTCATTTAATAACAATAAAGCAAATGTGACAATTTTATCTACGTGAATTTATTATATGATTTGAATAAAATTGATTTAATTAAATTCCGTATTTTATATATTTTTCTTATTTATATGTATGTTGGGATAAAAGGTTTTATACTGAGAGTGACGAATAGTTTAGGTTGAGAATATTTTTTTATTATTTTAGAAATTGTTTAGTTTTAGGAATTTTTTATTTTAGCTTTATACAGAAAATAATAAAAATAAAATATTGTATTATTTTTATTATCTTATATAAACATTTTCAGTGTATGGCACAACTGTATAGATCATTGAGATAAAATCACTACGGTATAGATCATGGAGATAAAGCTAACAACAAAGGTGAAATGAGAGGTGATATAAAAAACTAAAAGGTGAAATGAGAGAGGATAACAGTTTTGTGGCAAAAGTAAATCCGTTTTTCAGAGTATGGCACAACTATATCTCTTAGGTTATCAGTAGTGCAACTCAAAAGTGATCATCCAATGATACCTTAAAAATAAACCTAGTTGACTATATGTTACATCCTAAGTTGTAACATCCCAATTTTTCGTAAATAAATTTAAAAAGTTTTTTAGTAAAATAAATAAATAAATAAATAAATATAGAGCAAATAATAGGCTGAGTACCTTAGGTATAAAATAGTTATGTTAAGTCAGCTGCCTCCTTTTGGCCTCATTTTCGTTTTTCCCCTTCTCCTCTCAAAACCCTTTCTTTTTCCCGCAGCCCACCAAACCAGTCTCAGAAAAACGACGATCTCGAACCCGTTCACCGTTGGATCGTCGTGAAATTTGAGTATCATGTTCGCAACACAATTCCGAGCATTCTCACCGTTGGGAATTTCGATATCATGTCTGAACTGAGAGAAACACCCTTCGCATTGTAGCTTTTTTCTTTCCCGCAGAAACCCAGAGCTGTCTTGGTAAAACTACGATCCCAGTTTCGTTAACCGTTGGATTATTGTGAAATTTGGATATGTTGTTCGAAATTCAATTCCGCACGCTTCCACCGTTGGGATTTGCGAGATAATATTCTTGGAGGGAGAAAAAGGAATCGCATGAAGACAGTATAAGTGGAGGTTTCAATCTCTTCTCCGTCTCTCTGACGTTTGGGAATTCTATCGGAGCAGTCGGAGGAATAACTGAAAGAATTTCAGGGAACCACTAGAGATGTTGATATCCCTGGCTGAAGACACGTGAGTCCGCTCAGAGGTAAGGGATGAGTTATTCACAGTTGGGGATTAGTGAGAACATGTGTAGGGATCCTTAGAGGATTAAATTGGGGTTTTATTTTGAGATGTTTATTAAATTGCAATTTTTCCTTTATGTTTATAAATAAAATATTGATGTCCTAATGAAAATTGCTTGATAAATTGTGCTCTTGATATTTGTATATTTCGACCTATGATTTTGATATAATTGTGTAATATTAGTTAAGGGGTTTTAGTCCTAATGTTGTGATAGTGTTTTATATAAATTGTTATATTGAGGATATGAAATGATGATTCAAATTGTGAGTATGTGATGAATTGTAGAAGAATATGTTGCTTTGAGATTATAATATTGTTATTGAGATTGAGTATAAGTGTAAAGTTGAACATGTGTTAATTTGTGAGATACGTGTAAACATGTGATGGTGGATTATCACACTATGAGAAGTGAAATTGTGAATGAGTTCTAGTTGTGGATAAGTGTGTAGTTAACACTTGATGTGAAATTACTTGTGTTGTAAGCTATGAATTGTACAATAACCCGACCAGTGTTATCTTGAGAAAAGCGTTGATGCGCAGTGTTAAAGAGAAAATGTAGGTTTCCTATTTAGGAGCCAGTGTTAAATCATAGTGCGATTGTGTTGAACGTGTTTAAAACACGAGTGTAAGGTCGTGGGTATTGTATAATTCATGAGCAGTGTCTGCATGCAAAAATTATTTTAGGGGTTGGACCTGAATCAGGAGGGAGAGGCCCTGACGGACTCTTCGGAGTGTAGGCCTTGGGGGTCACCGGGTTTGAGTGCTCCTTTAAGCCTATGCTGATCTCATATGGTTGGAGCATTCTCGCAAAACATCGTGACCCTGACTGGTCTCCCTATGATCTTACTTAGTGAGAGTGACCTGACAAACCCATTGTGTGGTGTGTCTTGTTATGTACTCCTAAGCGCCCCAGGGTGGTTTTTCACTGACATGGTACCACATTGCATATAGGATTGAGTCTTAGCATAACTATTGCATATGCTTGCTAATTGATGTGTTATTATATCTTGATCGAAGTGTGGGATTCTTGTGTAATGTGATTGATAATTGAAAAGTGAATTTTGAATGATGAAGTGGTGAAGTTACGTGAGCTATGTTTAAGCAATTGGTATCTCATTTATATAATATGTATATTTAATTATCTTGTTTCTCTATTAGCTAGGAATGTGATAACTCACTCCCTGTGTGTTGTTGTGTTTGGATCCTGTGATGATCTTGAACTTGTGTTCGGGGGAGCAGATGAATAGGTGGATGACTATGAAGAACCTCATGCTAGAGGACACGGGAACATCACGCTCTGATAGGATGTGACATTAGGATATAGGTTCTATATTAATTGTATGAGACTTATATGATTTTCTTTGAGTCGAGATGACTTTATTATTTATTTGGACAAGTTTGAATATGATGTAGAAGAAAGTGAATGTGAGCCTTTTATCCATTTGAAAAGCTTGTATTTAAAAATGTTTTAAAAATACTTCTAATTAATATTTGAATTTTTATTCCTTTATTAATATATATGTGAGGGGTAGAGGGTGTCACATAAGTTGCTTCAACTTACAATCAAGTAGTTTATTCTAATTTCTATACAAAAGAATCTTGCAGAGCTTAATTAGTAAAAGTTTCTTATATCACCATAGTGATACCTTCATCTTGTGCATGAAGAGTAAGTTCTCAGTTGCCGTAGTATAATTTCTTTCAACTATATGGACTTGCATTTCAGAGACGGTTCTGTTGAAACAATGCTTCCTTTTGGAAAACGATATCAACGACCCTCTTGCAAAATTGGCAACATAATTCATTCTTTTCATCTTTAGCCCCAAAAAATTAAATGAATTTGGAAGCTTAGTTACCAGCAAGAGAGAAAAAGCCTTTGGAATTAGGGGACCTCACCAGGATTGAAGAAATGGCACCACTATGTTGAACCAGATATATAATAAATGAAATCCATGCTGCAGCGCTAAGGAAGACTAGAAAACCAAACAACAGTCCATCCACTTCATCCAGGAAGAAATCTAATAACATATATCCATAAACCAATATTACCAGCACAGCCACACTCCAAGCTACTCTCTGCATCATAAAATGGACAGTTATAGATGAATATCAAATAGATTTTTTCATTGGAACTTCCAAACCAATACGAAATCATTAGAAATTATTTATGTTAGTCTGCTTAAATTACTACTTTATAGTCTAAATAAAAATGAACATATTAAAATACTTCTTTCTTCTTATTCGAGTTAAATTTCATGTTATTGAAGTTATTTGCTTATCAAAATTTTGTCTTTTCTATAAACCTCGAGACAGTGGAGTTTAATTTACATTTTTCTTTTTGAGTTTTTCATAGTTGAGGCTTCATTTTACTCTGTGAAGTACAAGATGTATGTCTGCATAAACAAATGGCTATGCATGCATCTATCCTTTTGCTAATAGCCATACAAGAATAACCTTGTATCATTTGCTGCCAGCCTATGATCAAATAATGTTCTATCCTTCTCACAGTCAATGTTTCTTAGAGCTCAAGTTTATTACTTCTAAACTGTAGTATGTACTAAATGAAAGAATTCATCCTAGCATGTTTGTACTAGTAATACATATGCAATTTAAACAAACAAATCTTTATGAGCATTTAAGTTAATCATGGATCACTTGGTTAATAAAAAGTATTAATAATTTTGGATAAAAATAACTAAAGGGTTAGATGGAGAGCTTGCTTACCTCTACTATAGGCCCTATTCTGAAGGTCCCCATTACCTCCTCTTTGGACACCAAAGTAAGAAGGGGAATAAGTGCAAAAGGAATCTGTATTGCTTGGACCACATTAAGCCATTCATTCAAGGTATCCAAAGAACCTTCTGAGGTATTAAAAACAATTGCACAAATCATAGTTGGAACAATTGCACAACTTCTTGTAATCAATGCCCTCAACCACTTCTTTATATTGAGCTTGAGAAAACCCTCTGTTATAAACTGCCCTGCATATGTGCCTGTGATGGTACTACTTTGTCCAGCTGCTAACAAACCAATACCCCATATATAGAGAATTGGAAACAACCCTCCTCCATACCTCTCCTGAAGATACTGCCCTGCATTTACCAATCCTATGCCTTTGGCCTGTTCTGTACCATAGAACACCCTAGCGAAAACAGTTATCACAAATAGATTGATCACCAATGTGACTAAAAGTGCAACCGAGGACTCAATTGAGTAGTAGTTTATAGCCTCTTGAACCTGGCCTTTGTTACGGATATCAATGTCCCTTGACTGTACTAATGCAGAATGGAGGAACACATTGTGGGGGGTTATCACACACCCCACAATTTCCACAGCCTGCCGAAGTGTTTTCGAATTAACTCTTGGGATCAAAAGGCCTGAAGAAGCACCAATATGGAAAGAAATATGACAATTAGCAACTGTTTGTTACATCCTACAATCAAATGAATGTGCTCAAACTAATTCACTAGATAAATTTGTACCCATCAGTAGTTCTTCTTCACTGGGATTTGTATTGAAGAACATCCACGCAAAAGAAAAGCCCATAGTTCCAATGAAAACTGCGAATACACCTTCTAACTTCCTCACTCCGTAGTTCTCGAGAAATAGAAAGAAGAAACTGTTCAACCAGAGACAACAAAGCAGGATTAAAAATGGTGAACCAGAACATATTTTTATTTATTTTACCATACTTATCATCGAGTAAAACATGGTAATCTACAGTTATTTCTATCCATAACTCAAATTGAATGACATATAAGGACAAAACATGGATCAAGTTCTTTATACTTTTGCTATCAAATTCTTAAATTAAATATTGACATATGGATTTTTTTTCAAACATCAAACAACCTTCATTAAGGAGGATGAACCTCAGCACAATAATAAGGTTGCTACCTTGTGATATGCAGGTTATAGATTTAAATCTTAAAAGCAGTTTCTCCACTTGTGAAATTAAGACTGCATACAACTACCCTCTCCAGATCCTACTAGATAGAAGCCTTGTCCATTAGGCCACCTTTTAAATAACCCCCGTTAAGAATTTGTTGTGGAATTTTAGGAAAGAAATCCTATGTTATTGTATGATTTGAGAACTTAATTGCCATGATAAGAATACAAAAAACTTGATACAAGTCTTATACAAAATTTGTTTAAATAATTATAGATGCTCGTACAACATCTTCTTACTAATTTTTTTGTTTCCTTTGTATAATGAGTATTACATGCCTTTTTTATTTTCAAAACATTGTTTAGATAATCTTACACCCTTTTCAAAAGTATGTTCAGAATAGAATATACAAAAAGTACCATTATCTAAAAGTACATTCAACACCCAAAACTCAAAAGTTCGTTCAGAATGGTTATCCAAATATGCCTTAAATACATTTACTTCTTCATTTAATACTTTAAAGTAGTAGAGAGATTTGTGAGAGGATATATATAACATTGCTCAATTTGTTAAGCTTACCAATCCATGGCTGTGATAATCACACCAGCCCAAATGGGGAGAAGTCCATGGCTAAGAATCTTGAGAGCAATAGCACTGCCAATAACCTCTTGAATATCAGCAGCAATGAGAGCCAGCTCCGCCAAGATCCACAGCACCAACCTGGCCCAATTGGAGTACTCCTCCCGGCACAGCTCCGCCAGGTGCCGCCCGGTCGCCACCCCAAGCCTTGCCGACAGAAGCTGTATCACCAGCCCCATGATGGTAGACCACATCAACAACCAAAGCAACGTGTACCCTGCAATGGCTCCAGCCTGAAGGTCCCCTTCAAGGTTCCCCGGGTCCAAAAACGCCACGCTCATCAACAGCCCCGGCCCGGTGAACAGCCACAGCTTCCTCCACGAAAAAGGTGGCACCGCTGTGGACCCTTCCCTTACACCACCGGCAGACTCCAGGTCGAATATCTGCACCTTGTCCTTGGCTGCATACACCGTGTCCTTCTCTTCTTCTTCTTCTTCTTCTTTGTTTCCATGTTCCCACTCTGAGGGTGATGTGTTGGGTGAGGAAAATGGTATTGTCTCGCATTCTGAATGTAACAAATGGTTTTCTTCTTCTTCCTCTTCCTCTTCCTCTTCTTCTCCCTTGAATTCTCTTTTGTTGTGTTGTTGTGACTGAGTGCTCATGTTGCATGCAGTTGTGGGATAACGATATCTTTTGTCATGGTTGTTGGGGTTGATATATTTTTAATGATTTTATCTTTGGTTATGTGGGATGGGAGAATAAGATGGAGAGAATTTAGTGCAATGATATCTATGGCTGCGAAATCAAGAATTCAGGGGGGGGGGGGGGGGGGGGGGTGTGCTCGTGCATGCACGCCGCATGCTATTTTTGTAGAGATTTCTTTGGGATGCTGTGCTATATTTGTGCTGAAAAATCTATATTTTGGAGATAGTAAATTTATTTAACCAATTTGATTCGCTATTTTTTAGGGTGTCGCGTGTAGCAAAAATTGGAGAATGAAATTAAAGCAAATAGAATAGAATGCTGAGAAATTATTACAAGTTGAATTAACACAACCCGTTGTGGGTATAACCTTCTTGCTCTAAATTTGGAAAAAAAGTTAAGACTAGTTTTTCAACAATGGCTACTCTACTCTGACCAGTATAGCCTGTTGTCAACCATGTTTTTATCGATAATGAGTATCATGCCACCCAAAAATGGATTCTCCGTGATGACTGACTTTATCACAAGATCCTAATTTTTAATAAATTTTATTTATATTTTATAGTGGGGTTTAAAAGAATGGATAAATTACTCTGACTATTCTTGGAGTTTTGTGAAACTACAACAACTGTGGTTCCTCGCTAGAGAGTAGAGACTGACTAAACTGAACACTCACTACTTGCTTCTTATAAGAAACTATGTGCTTATTTGGTTTGTCAAGAAAATCACGTTTGCTTTCAAAATAAAATTGATTCTATCTTGTAATACTAATCATATGAAGCTTATTTGTCTAGTGAATGAAAATGTTTCTAAGCATTAGATCCATAAGATTTTCGAACACAATCATATCTCAAGTGATGATACCCTATTAGTCAAAATCAACTGCAGTATTTAACTAAATTATAGAATATAATTTCAAAATACAAATAAATTTTTGGTTAAATTATTCATTTGATATTTATAATAATTTCATGATTCTTATCGTTTTAGTCATTATAGTTTAAAAATGATTTTTTTTAATCTTTATAGTTTACATTTTAATTCTCTTTTAATCTTTATAATTTTAAAATACTTTTTTTTTTATTTCTGATAGTTTGTATTTTAATTCTCTTTTAATTTGTATAGTTTAAAAATGATTTTTTAGTTCTTATAATTTATATTTTAATTACCTTTTAATCATTATTACAAAAAAATATACAAAAATAATTAGTTACAAATTAGTTATAAATTATCAACTATTTTTTTATTTACAAATTATCTTACAATAAATTATTTACGGATTACTTGTTAATATTTTTGTAGTTAATTGTAATTCATAATAAGGACTAAAATGAAATTAAAATATAAAATATAAGAACTAAAAAGATCACTTTCAGACTATATACATTAAAAAGATTTAAATGATGACTACAAAAATCACTTTAAAACTAAAAGGACTAAAAAGATAAAAATTGTAAAATTATAGGGACCAAATGATTAATTTAACCAAAATTTTTTAAATCAATTTATTTAAAGTCAACAATAATAATATTTCTGAAATTCACATAACCATTCCCTTACACCTATGATTTTGACTGGAAAAGAAAAATCAAACCAAACTCGCTTTATCCTCTTTCTCTCGTTCAAAAACTAAGATGAATGGTTTTCTTAAAATCAATTCTTTCATATTATTGTACTATCGACTTCACTAAAATCTAATCCTCCAAACAACCGAGAATTTTGTTTTGTAGTCTGCATCATGTGAGATTAAATTGAGATTTGAGAAGGACCCACCTCGTTCGATTGAATACCAAATCAAAACTGCGTGCCTTAAGAAAACGTTAGAGAAAAGTGAGATTAGTTGAGCGCGAAGGCACTAATCAGAAGAGAAATTCATGTTAGTATCCTCAGTTGTGAAGCAACAGCAATAGCAAGTATTGCACAAATACCACCATAAAAATTTCAAAATCGAATCACTTGACCAACTTCCTTGTAGATTCCATTCAATCCTTCGTAACCCCTGAACATCAAACAGATACTAGACTACTTTTCATTACTTTCTCTTTCTTTTCTATTTTTACTTCTGATAGTAAAATACCATATTCTATTAACAAGACATACACCTAGATTATAATCCTCGGACACGCAATGCAATGTTAAAAACTTAGGGCTCAAAACTAAAACCCAGTAACATAACCAGCAAAACCAGCTTAAATAATCTGCACAATATATCATTATATTGCAGGCTACCAAAATTTCCAGTCATAATACAGTATAATTAAGCAGAGTGTGGTATCTACAAAATCTCAATCCAAACACATAATTACAAAACTCTAGAACAGCAGAACACATATAGCATTTGATTTGAAGTATTCATTCACTAATTGATTAGCCTTAGAAATTCAAATGATATAATCTGACCACTCAGAGATAAAGGAAGTATGGTCCATGGACTCCCCAGGAACATCCTCGTGCTTAGAGGGCTTCTCCTTCCCACCAACCAACCTGGCTGGGTTCCCAACGGCTGTTGTCTGTGGTGGCACATCGATTAAAACCACCGAGCCAGCACCAACCTTTGCACCTTCCCCGATCTTAATATTCCCCAGAATGGTAGCACCGGCACCAATAAGCACCCCATCCCCAATCTTGGGATGCCGGTCCCCACCAACCTTGCCAGTCCCACCCAGCGTAACGTGGTGCAGGATCGACACATTGTTCCCGATCACTGCCGTCTCCCCCACCACCACCCCGGTGGCATGGTCGAACAGAATCCCCTTCCCGATCCTCGCCGCAGGGTGAATGTCCACCGCGAACACATCAGCGATGCGAGAGTGCAGTGCTAAAGCCAATGGCTGCCGCGATTGCCGCCACAACAGATGCGCCACACGGTGCGCCTGCAAAATCACAATCACACACAACTAATCCTAAGATTCAATAATCAAAAAAGAGTAAACTGTTCATACACTGTCATCCCAAATATAGTCATGTTGCATAGGAATCTTGATTAACAATGCATATAAATTAAACTCAATCAAAAATTGTAAAATGCCATCCGAGAAATTGTCATGTACCATAAAATTGTTGTTGACTTTTATAACAACTACGTCAAAAGTTGAATAAGGTTTTAACTATCCACAACCGTGATTTGAGCCTGCAACATCAAGGTTTTTTAACTATCCGCAACCGCAATTGGGACCGCAACGGCCGCATTTGTCCGCAATATCAACAAACGCCATCAAACCGCAACGAGACCGGGACCCATATCTAAAACCTTGAGTTGTATATATCATGAATTTTTTCTTAAAATGAAATAATTAAGCAAAAACCCTAGCAAGAAGTAGGAAACCCTGGAAAAGAGGGGGTTTAGGGAATTGGACCTGGCAAGCGAGGAAGCCTTTGTAATTGAGGAGGCAGTGGGAGTAGGAAACGCAGGCGGGGTCGCGTTCGCGGGCGGCGCGGAGGTCGGCGACGGCGGCAGAGCAGAGGGAGGGGTCGAAGGAGAACGCGTTCAGGAACAGGTCATAGAGGAGAGTGGAGAGGAGCGTGGAGGAACAGAGCTTGTTTCCGAGGTGAAAAGACAGAGAGCGCACGAGCGACGAGTGCGAGAGGATCGTCGAGTAGAGGTAGCTCGCCAGCGCCGGCTCCAACTCGGCGTCACGGCGCGCCTCCGCCTTGATCTGCGTCCACAACCATCCCTGGTCGTCCGGCGCCACGGAGGAGTTCGCCTTCGGTAGCCCCGTCGGCATTGTTCGGTGGTTTGCGTGGTTCAGAAACGAATGAAAAACGTGTTAGACTACAATGGAGAAAGAATCACACAGAAAACCGTTCTTGCTTCTTCACCAAACTTCCAAAGTACTATATATATACAAATTCACTTCATGATCATTTGTTTTTCTTCTTATGCTGTGACTGTGAATCACGTGGGTGCAAAATACTCCATGCAATGTATCATTCATGAGTTCATTTAATTAAAAAATTTATATATGAAGTATTAAATACGAAAACTTTTTTAAAAAATAATAATGATTAAATTTTATTCTTTTTTATTTTTCTATATAATTAATTAAATGACATAAAAAATATTGAGAATATTTTTACATTCAACAACTTTTTACAATAATATTTTTGGTGTTTACCAGTTTATATCTCTCTTTTTTCACATCATTTATTGCATATCATATTAATGAAAAAAATAAATACTAAAAACATTTTATAAATTGTTAGACATATATGGTCCATTTGGTTAGATGGAAGGAAAATAAAAAAAGTAAATAAAATTTTAAAATTTAAATTGAAAAGAAAATAAAAAAAATTAATTTTTATTTCTAGAACTCAACTTATCCTTTCATTTTCTTTTCAATCAAAACAGAAAAAATATTTCATAAGTTGTATTTTTGTTCTTTCCTCTTACTTTCTTTTCTATCAAAGGAACCACTAATGTTTTCCTTCTTTAAGTAATGTTTCATACATAAACTTATTAATTGAAAAAAAATGAAATTAGAAATTTTGTTAAACCAACAAATCAAATTCTCTAAAAAAATTTATAGAAAAATTAATTAATAGATTCTAGACACTAATACCATATATATGAACGAGGCATGAACTTTTTTTCGTATATATAGCAAATAATACAAAATTGTATTATATTTTTTATTTTTTTTATATTCATATTCTTTCTCATAATTTTTCCGCCATTTGCTTTTCAAAGCAAGTTGATATGTTCCCGTTAACTTTCTCTACCAGTGGCTGTGGTGACGTATGATGCTATTCGTGAATCTGGCTGTGAAAATGGTACTAGTTCATTTGACTTCTACATCTTTATTTTTGAAGAAACGTCTACCTCTCTCTATATATAACTCATCTATTATTTTATAATGAATGATTAAAATTAGTTTAATACTCTAAGATAATGATTAAAAAATTAAAATTCAAAATTCTAAGTTTAATTTTCGTGTATCATCAATGATATTTATAATGACAATTAAGAAAAAAAATATTTTTAAAATAATTATTATAAAAATTAATAAATACTCTAATTTTAGTATGTCTGCTGTAATAGATGCTCCAAATTAATTTGTACCCCACTAATTTTTTTATTCCTAAGTCCTAATCAATTGTTTAGCGGTATAATTTTATGCAGTATAGTCAACTAATCTATTATTGATTAATCGTTTTTTTAGTAAATATTTAATTTTTTTTCTTAATCTTTCAGTTAATTAACGAAAAAAATCTTAATTAATCTGAAATCTTGACCAGAAATTTAAAAATTATTTCTATTAATAATCGAACTCAAATATTATTCAACATTGTTATAGTGTGATCACTCACGTAGCCATCTAAATTCTAAACCATACTCAATCATGCGCGCCTATGCTCCCACCATTAAGATTCCATATTCTGTGAATCTGTGGGCTTTTTTTTATTTAGAATTTGTTTAATTTTGAGTAGAAGTTACGTCTCATATTGGACAACATTCTAGGCTTTAATTTAAAAGCAGTAAGCTTTATGGTCCACTAGGAAACCAGTGGAACTAGATTTCAATGTGCCACGAGGAGATTTTCCAATGGTGGTAATTGGGGGGTAAGAACAAGAGGGAAATGAAATAGGATGATAAAAGATGTCGTGAAAGAGTTAAAAAGGAAAGAAACCTGAGAAAAGACATAACTACCAAAGTAAAAGTAGTGCACGAGGATAATCAAGAAATGGATAGTGCATAAAAAAAAGTTGACCTTATCCATAAAAAAAATAAAAAAATAAAAGTTGAAAAACTGTAACGTTAAAACGGGGACACATGTCCAATTATAATTATTGTTTTGATATACTATATAGAGGATTTGTTTAAAACAAACTTTAATTTGTTTTAAAAATTGTCTTATAAAATGATTTTGAAAACTTATTTTTATGAATAAAAAAACCCATGGTTTTGTTTTACTGCCAATGTCCTCCTCTTGTAAAATCCCACGGTTTTGTGTGCATGGTTTTCAGGCCCAAACTTCTTGAGAAATGGGAATTAGAGGGAGCAAAAAATTGATTTAAAAGAATCGATTTTCAGCCACTCCCTTTGTTTTTTAATAAGAGTCATTTTAGACTTTTTTAGTTTTTTAAAAATAAAAGTCATTCAAGTCTTTCTCTATCTTTCCTATTTATTAAGAACAATTTCTCATATTTTCTACTCATTCCCAAAGCTAAATATGAGAAGAAGAAGAAAGGTTTTTAGCACCTCATGAAACAAAGTAGAGTTTTTGATGGAGAGAAAAATTTGTCTTCCTTAATTACTCATATATTAAATGAGAGAGGAGAGAGTTTTTTTTCGGATTCCTCCTTCGGCAGTTGCCTTGGAATTGTGCATTGCATTTATTTTCATTATCACTCTCATAATTAGAGTAATTGGACATTTTACTTATTTTAAACATTTAAGGATTTCCTTAATTAGTGTGCAAAAGTCTAAAAAGATTCTTGTTAAAAAAGAGTGGGAGTATTTTTTACTAATTCTTTTGGCCAATTCCTAGTTTAAATAATGGGAAGGTTGTTAACTCGTTAGTTAGTACCAATTTATTGTCAGCACCAATTTGTTACAAGCGTAAAGTTTAAAATAAAAATTTAAGTGTCGAATACATAGGGACTTTGGTTAAATGATACAAACCCAGTTTTTAAGCAATGAAAAGAAGTAGAAAAGAAAAGGAATTGTACTTGTGAAAATTGAGGATAAAAAAGGAAAAAAAAAGAGAAAAATAAATAAACATGCAAAGAGATGAAGTCACTGATAATGTTGGGACCTAGCATGTTTAACTACCCGTAATGTTAATATTTTTCTCTATTAAATGTTTTCTCAATTTTCACTCACATCTATTAAGAAACTCAACCCTTATCCCTCACGATGAAGAGCTTAATTTATTTATTCTCTCTTTCAAATCTCTTTGCAAAGATTAAATAATAAATCGCACTATGCATGTAGATGTATACAAAGGCAAAACAAAGTCACTCTATCTCTAGCAATGAATTGCTCAAATGTCATTTTCCATTCCTTTAAAAATTATCATTTTCCAATGTATAATCTCTAAAACTAATGCATGGATGATCAGACCATACAATGAAGATGAAGAGCAAAAAAAAACAATAGAAATAGAAATTGCATTTAATAGATAATAAGAGTTACATTACATGCCAGGTTCCCAACAATGAGGGTTTAATTTCTCATAGTCATGATAAGCTTTACACTTCAGCGATTAATGTGGATGGAAGAAGGAACTGGATGACTAATAGAAAGAGAGGAAGGAATGATTAAAGAATGAGAGTTTCCCGTAAGGGATAGGCTTAGGCTTTGGATGGCTATGAGACTCAATGTGTGTCTCTCCCTTTTGTTTCCTCTTCCTTATATAGGCTCCAGGTACCTTATTTTTCATGCTGAATTCGCGTTTAGCGCGGGCTTTCGTGCTAAGCGTGCATTTGAGTTTTGTTGTGGGCTTTCTGCGCTCTATGCTTGTAGTGTATACTTAGCGAACTATCCAATTCTTCCAACTTTTCTTCAAAGTTTTTCTTTTCGTTTTTGCATCAATTTTCCTCTAAAGCACTTGATATTTTCTTCTTTTGATTTATGTTTATCAAAAATTACAAAGATATTAATTTCTTTATCATTTCATTAAAAATAATAAAGTGAAGAAATTACAATCATTATTCGTCAAAATTGACTATCAAATTAACTCAAATTTCAATTTTAAAAATCTTATAAATAACTTGTGCAAGGCACATACAATAGTACAAATTACAGTTTATATATTTCTAGCTAAATGAATTATAATTTCATAGTAACCAAGTTTTATATTTAAACATTCTTTTACAATCTTTGCCTTTGAAATTTTACTTCATCTCATACAAAAATATTATTAAATAATAAATTGATAAACTTGAAAGACATTCCAAAACAAAATTTTGATTAAAAAAAATTATCAAACTACAAACAAGCTAATTAAGCAAAACTCCAAGTTTCCTACTTTCTAACAAAGTCAACTCATACAAAGAAGCATGAAAAGGTTATGCAAAATAGACAAAATCGGCTCCTCTTGCAGGGAGATGATAAATCGTTTTGATTCGAGTCTTAAGTTCAGTGGCTTTCATCATTGACAAAGACCTGCGCCAAGGCAATGATCAGTAGCTGATCCGAAAAGATGATTTGTGACTGAGACAAGGCCCAGACTCCTATGGGAGGCAGCGGTGGGAAATTTTCCACAATGAGCGAAAGCCAGACGAAGAATGACTATATGAAGCTTGAATATCATTTCCAAAACTACTTGACTATCATTTTCATTTTTTTGAAAACAAAGTCAAAGCTTCAAATGTTTAATTTAGGGAAGACAGATAGAAAAAAGAGAATAAAATTGAACTACAAGTGTTCCTTATGCTTCTATGGATAAAAATAAATTACAAAATCTCCCCTTTATTCAGTATCAGAATCTGGGTCTCCATCCACAATATCAGGAAAATCATCTTCATCCGCCAGTGCCTTATCATGTTCCAATTGAAAAGCAAATTCCTCAAAAATATTAGAGCCTGAGGTTCTATGCCATAAACTACTACTCGGAGAAGAGAATTTGAAGTCTTTATTAACCGAGCTTCCATGTCTTGATTCCATATGACTGGCTTCATTATGAGGAATGGAGTTGTCTGAAACAATCTTCTCAGACACTTTATCATCAGCTACATCACCGCGAGTTTCAACCACGGGGATGTTTGTGGTGCAAGAAACAGTTTCTTGAAATTGCACCACAGATTCTCCTGGTTGATCTGACTTGAAATTGGTTTCATCCTCAACAGTTTTCATCTCAACATCTGCACAAGTGGCAGTCTCAGACACCATCTCAATCCTCTCCTGTATATTGGTGTCGGAAGATACATGCACGAAAAGCACTTCAGGATCACTAGCTCTGCAAGCTTCAGAAGGCTCCTGGGTGTATTTTGTATTTTTATCCAATGATTCACCAACTTCATTGTCATTTTCAAGCCATCTTGCACACAGATCATCATCATAGTCAGGAGGAACTTGCGGTAAGCCATATGGCGTATTGTGGCTCCAACCAAAATATCCATGTTGGAGATTACTATGAGCTTCACCAAAGGAACTGTTATTTGCATAGGCATAATCTACCATTGGAAGTGCCCTAGGATGTATAAGCACCTCCAAGGTTAACAGAGCATGGGCACAGAACTCAGCTAGTTTTGTTCCAGTTTGTTGCCTCCCTGCAAACAAGGATTCCATGTTGTTCAAGCAAGCAGGAAGAAGGATAAAAATAAAATTTCATGAAATTGTAGGTACATACAAGGAAGATTTACATGTTCATCAGACAGTCATATCAGGAACCTAAAATGCTATTTTTATTTGATCATTCTATATTCAATAATAATAAAAATAAATATGGGAAGTGGATATTTATAATGACAGGAATTTTATAAATATACCTTGTGTACAAGATCCTCCCTATTACTAAATCCTTTCAGATACATATATCAATGAACATCTAACAAATTACCAATACTAATACCAAAATAAATAAGAACAAAAGAAATTCAAAATGATATATAGAGAAGTACCTCTACGGAAAAGTTCAAGACCCTGGGCTAAATATGGAGGTCGTACCCGAGCAAATGAAAGTAAAGATACCAATAAAGCACGCAATGCAGCAAGCTGCAACTCTGTGGTAGTTGCAGCAGGTTCCTTTTGTTGAAACACACTTCTTTCTTCACTAACTGATCCTTCCTTAAAAGAGTCCATTGCTGTGACTAACAAGAGGCTATCAACTTTTGATCTCCATGGTTCAGATTTTAAAGCACCAGCCTGTGAAAAATTATTGAAAATTCATACAGTTCCCTTAAAATTGAGAAGAAAATTGAGATCTCAAGGATCACTTTTGTGTCCCCTTAAACTTGAGAAGACAATTTCAAGGATGGATTTTAAGTGAAAATTTCATCCCTAAATGTTTCAGGTCAATATTAAGGAAGATACTGAACTTATTCCACAGGTACAAAACAAAAGACTGTTGTATGCACTTCAATATTTTATCCCATTTAAAACAGAACATCTTTTCCTCGTTTTTTATTTTTGTTATGTCATTTTGCCTAACATATATAAAGGAAAATATTAGGATAGCCATTGTGTTAGGATTCTTATTATGCTTGGTGTAACTGCACTAGGTTTATGATAATCATATAACAGGCCATTGTTTGCATCACAATTATTCAGTCACATTACTTAAAAGATATTTCCTTTATCCCTTTCCATCCATCCTACAATTTTAACACAAACTATGAACAAGAATAGCCATTTAAGGTACGGAAAGGTTGATGAAGAAACAAACACCTTTAGTTATTTTACATTAAAGATACTAAGATACATACATACCACAGTAATAAGAGATTCCAATGTCTCAAGTGCAGCAATCCTCAGAGAAACTGGAGTCAATGGACGATTCTTGGGAACTTCCACACTCAAACCACCTTCACCATGCTCTTGAAGAGAACCAGTTGTACTGCTGTGCTTCCGTTTTCTATGAATTGGCAGTAGCAGTGCTCCAGCAGAAGCATTTGAATTTGAACCATTTAATATGCCACTATTCTTATGCTCAATAATACTTAAATCAGCAAAAGCATTGTTTATAACTTCCTGTGCAAGGTATAAAGCCATTCCTGTTCAAGAGGACTAATTAAAAAGTGACACTAAGTATGGTCAAATTAAATACAGCTTAATCACGGTCAAATTAAATACAGCTTAATCACGCTCAAATTTTATGTACCAACACCCATGGTTATGAGCAAATTCCTTGTGACTGAATAGACCTTAATCCTTAATTCTGGCAGTTTACATGTCTTGAAGTACTTTGTAATGATACGTACAATATAGGCAGCATGTGGTAATAGTTGACTGCAATACAAATATTGGCAATAAGTAGAATTCTTCACTCTTGCAAAAATATAATTACATGAAAGATATATCAGAGGAAAAAACTTGGAAGTCATGCTTAGAAACAGGACCAGAGCACCATAACAGTGCAGGATAGCTCTTGGATGATAAAATACACATTATAACAGAGATCATCATTAATGGCATTAAAATAAAAAGACAAACACACTATTCTAAAATGTCAAGGTTTCAAGAATTTTACATTTAATTAACAAAGCTCTCAACCTCATTTCTTTTTTTCTGTTTAGCCTATTTTTTTTTTAAGGGAGACAGAAAGGCTATCATGTAGTCATACCTGCCCATGGCCTTTATGATAGCCGTAAGCAATTCCAAGCTACTCAAGTGCAAAACTGGAAGTTCTGAACAAATGTTCTCTTGCTGCTTGGCAGTCATGAATGGCAATGACATTTGTGGCAAAGAGCCATTTACCATCAGAATTCTCTCAACAAAGCCCAATAACAGGCGAACAGGCACATTTACCTAACATTGTCATATTGCATTTTGTCATTGTTTTCCCAAACTAAGAATACACAAAACTAACAATCAATTGTAGGAACACAAATTGGATAAACTAAACAGTACCTTAACAGGATATGAATTTTTAAGCAACAGACAGCAGCCAAACATAAGTCTAGAGGCATTAGACATCAGTGATTGCTCAGATGTTTTTGATGCCTTGTTAAGAACTTCTTCTGCCAATATATAGCCTCCTAATGGTGGTGGAGGATGTTTTCCTGGCAAAACCAACAGCCTAGTAACCTCATTACGCAGGGTTTCTGCAACACATGGAAAAAGATGATCACAAACTGCTTTTAATAGAGGCTGTTGTGAAACAGATAATACCAATATCTACCTTCTTCTAGACCATGAAAGGCTAAATTTAATTGATCATTTATTAACACCAAAATTTTCTGCATCATCACAGACCAGCTTTCTTCATCTCCTTTTGATTTTGGAAGCAGTGTGAGGCAATGTGCGAGTTTCTAGATGTACCCAAGCAGATAACAGAACACATCAAATTAAGACCATGTGGGTATTTTTTTAAAATTTATCAGAACATTTCCATACAAAAACTGAGAATTCAACATTAAGGACCAGGCATACTGCTAAACAAGAAAAAAAAATAGAATAAAAAATTCATAAATGGTGCTCCCAGTATGATGAATATTGACTAAGCAAACTGTGGCAGCAGGTAGAATTGTTTTTCCTTGTTTGGAAGTTGTATAAAAAAAGGAATGGAAAATATAAATTTACAATTACAAAATGATCCCTTCTGAAAAAATGTATAAAACAAAATAAAAAGTAAAATTATTTTTTAAGCAAAATGTGGCTGCTACAGACATACAGAGGCAGACAAACAGTCCCTTTCCATCTGTTCTACCAACTATCCAAGCATACCCTAGAGAGAAGCTCTTTGAAATTTGATGAACACATTACCTTTGACATATCTAGACTGCATCCTCCAGACAAAAGTTTTAAAGCAATAGCAGATTCAACCTGCATAAATTTAAAGCACTCATCAAAATGTGAATGCAGCACCAGGGGAGCTTGAATAGTTTCCTCAACATTTTCCCTCATAGAAGCAACAAACATAATTGGTAACAACCACATGCAAACATGTTGTCATGTTCATTATCTTTCAATCATGCAGAGATAGAGAAACACCAAAGAGAACTGACTAGAATAAGAAAATCACTGTCAATACAAGTGCATATGCAGATACAATCTACAAAAGCATCAACATCCCAATTATGTAAATCTTAGATGCATCCCTTGTATGTTTGATGACTCATTTTTAAGATTACTAAAGTAAATATAAAGAAATACGGCTTTACTATCTTTTTAATCCTTAAACTTTTCAGAATTTCTGTCTTAAGTCCCTTAACTTTTTCATTCTAATTTTAGTCCCTTAACTTTTTTTCCGTGGTTACTTTTAGTCCTTTAAAAGAAAAGAGTTAAGGGACTAAAAGTAAGGACAAAAAAAGTTTAAGGACTAAAAACAGATAAAATAAGTTCAGGGGCTAAAAACAAAAATTCTTAAAAGTTTAAGGACTAAAAAGACAATAACCCAAAAATACATTAGGAAAATAAAACCTGGTTAGAACAATTTAATAAACATAATTATATCCTAAGTATTTGTTTTATTAAAAAAAAAAGAATTGTATTGAGAAAGAGAGGAGAAATACTGACGATAAAAATAATCCTCTACAGCTAAAAAATGCAAAGAGAAGAACATAAATTAAGAGCATGAAGCATGTAGCACAACATGCCGATCTCTCTGAATATATCTACAGTGTCAGCATGTCAATATTTGCCAGCCTAATGATAAATAATGTCACAGTTTACACACACAATCACCATCAATCTAGGAGCAAAAGGAACATAGTATAAGTCAAAAAATGAAAGATAATGGTGAAATTAAAAGAAAAGGAACATATCAAAATTACCATTTGAGTTTGAAGTTTTGCTCTGGTAAAACAAGTATTAAAGCAGGTAGTAGACTTCTAAGAAAAAAAAAGTTCTAATCATGCATGCAGAAATTAAGGACTTGCAAAAAGGGAAGGAGAGAAGCTTACACTATCATAATGATTACGAATAGAAAATGGGAATGAAGTTATTATGGTACATAACAAATGAACTGCAGCATCCTGCATACACCACAATTCAAATAATAAAAAAGTTGTAAGCAAACAAAGCATATAATTTCCGTCCAAGGAAATGGCATATGAGAATTGACAAATAAAAGTGTCTAGTGTCAAGAGCACACAAAGAATATCTTATATTTAAAGATTTGTCTGCAACACTGCATTCAGAAAAAACTTTTTGTCTTCCACATTTGCTAAGTTTAATTTAACACAAGACATTTTCATCTCTTAGTGTATACCTATGCATGAGTATGAGAGAGAGGTTTTGAGGAAACTGTTGCATGCATGCTTACAATAGTTTAGTTATTCTTTCTGATTACATTATTTTCATTATGTGATGAACTAAATGATTCTGTCCATCAACATATACTGTATATTGATAATGTTTCACAAATAATGATATCAAATGCAATTCTATGATATGCCCAAACCAACTTCAACCCAAGAATTTCTCCCTTGATTATTATTAAGCACTTACCCATATTGCCTCTGAGTTCTCATCATTCAAGATCTTCAAAGTAGGCTGAACAACTTTCACAGCACAGGAAGATGAATCTTTCTTGATCTTAGGATATCCACCTAACCTATTTTGCAACAGAGAGTTAGTACAGGTAGCTGCAAGCTATTTTAATGAAGACAGATTCACCAGGCCTAAGATAATGGCTCCAAGATTGTACTAATTAGATTCAAAATGAATAGTAATAAGTGAAAAAAATATTCCACAGAATAAATATTGGAAATATTTAAACATTAAGACCAAATGCATGTCTATATTAATTTTGTTTCTATAGAGGTTCTGGGAGCTATATTTAATCAGAAATTTAGTAAGCAGTTAATTAGATGGAATGTCAAATTTAAGCAACTTGAAAGAACCAACCATTGTTCTCAAACTTGCAAGTTAACTTTTAAACTTGACCAAGCTTAAGAGTTTAGGTTCACAAATCATGCCACCTTGCTAACAAACTCAAACAGTCAGACTTGAACAAACTCAGCTTGACTCCATTAGGATCAGATAAACTCAGTCAATCAAACTAGTGATTCCACAGTCAAGTTTACAAGTTTGCATGAGGAGCTGAAACAGCTCAAAAATGCCCAAAATGGGACCATTTAGTTAGGTCCTCTCTGTTTTTTTGGTTCTATTATGCATTTGCTTCCCTATTCATGACACCTCTAATTTGCCTCTTTCATGATGACCATAATTCTGTAACTTAAAGATTCCTTTGGACCAGTCTCCATTGACACCGATTGTTCCTCCAGCAAACCTCCAAGCTGCACAATGTTCACTTGCGGGCGGGCAAGGTGTAGCTATGATAACCACCTGCAAACTGCAACCCCTTCAAATCAATAACGAGCAGTCAAGCACAACCCCAGCAAAGATGCAAATTTGCAACAACCACTCGCTTGGTTGCCCACCTGCAAATCAGCAACCCTTGCAATATGGCATGAGGGCTGTAATACTTGTGATCTGTGAATGTGATATGCAACTGCTTGTTTGCTCACTTGCTTGGTATCAACAAGGTAGCAACTACCTCTGGCCTCTAACTGGTTGCTTGACTACAATTCTGAAACTGAAATTGTGAACAAGGTTCCCTCTGCCCTCTACATGAACAAGGTGCCTTTGTTCCCTTTTTTTCTTTCTGGACTTGCAGTATTTGTTGAGAATTGAGAACTGAGATCACTCTGAAAGTGTGAACTGTGATAAATGATATCCCCAGTTTGTTTAGTTTATAATTTACAAAATGTGATAAGTATAACGGCAAGTTTCACATTGGTTGTTGAGGGCCTAACACAACCCTATGAACCCTCCCTTTTTACATTGAGTATAATTTAAGGTATTATATTTAATTTAGATACTATGATTAATTTTTGAAATAGTTTTTTAATTAAGTAAACTCTTGTAAATTTATGAGTCAAGTTTATGAACCCTCCAAGTGTTTAGGCAGACTCAAGTTTGACAACCTTGACCTCATCCTATTGATTATAGAGTATAATGCATACACAGAATAGTAAATTAATTACGGGCAATGTATGTGGCAACCACACAACAGCTTGCAGACAAACAGAGAGAGAAAGAGAAATTTATAGCAAGGGATTCAATTAATAGGAAACTCTTTTGGTGGGAAAAGAAATACTCTAACCTTGCAAATAAATCAGACATCGAAGCACAAGCAGCTACCCTCACTAAATGAGAATCTGAAGGTGACTGTTTTAAATAAAGATCAAGTAACACATTACAATTGTGCATAACAAAAGTAAAATTTTTGCAGAGATTTGACAAAAGATGCATATAAACAAGAGCATCTATGTTTGAGTGCACGTGTACTTTAAAATATTCAAATGTGAAGTCCAAGACGAAAGATAAAGACATCGTATCAGATAAATGATGTTTAACATTAATCAGTAACATATCATGTAGAAAAAAAAATAGGGTCCTTATCATCCAACACAAGAAAGGAAGCTTCACGAACTCAAGAATGCCTTACAGAAAGAATAAGCACATTTGGTAATCCCAAAAGGCATCAGCCAAAGATAGATAGCTGATTTACAAATTACTGGCGGAATGCCTTTAATCTGTAAAGGCAAACCTATAGATTTTCTTAAACAACAAATTGAATAGTACCATATCATGAAATTCAAAATGGTATGGATTAGATTAAGCCTTCTTTCAAGTACTAGCACTGGCTTACATGTTGTGCAGGATAACATACAAAATATAACAGGTAGAAAGTATCAATTTTTTTTTAGATCCAGGATTGGACCCAGGGATATCCCCATAGCCAAAAGCCGTGGGACTACTTCCCCGAGAAGTATAGCACCAGTTAAGGGGCAACTCCTCTAACCACAGATGCTGCTCTATTTGCATAACAAGGGATCGAAATTCGAACCCCGTCACATGCTTAAAAGACCCAAGCTACTAGCCACCACTAGTGAGCATCACTCAGGTCTAAATTCATCAACTAGACAACTACCCTAAACAACAGCATATCTACATTGAACACCACTTCATATCCCCAAAAACAGAAAATTCCAGATAGCAAAAGAACCATCCACATGCATATCAAAAGAACAACTCGGTACCTGTAGAAAAAACAGCAACTTTTGGAACCACACAGAGTAAGATTCTAGGAAACGCTCAGAGCTGCACTCTTCACAAGTAACCCCCAACAGGGAGATACCCGCCCAGCATTTATCTGGCTACAAAAGAAAAAACGCACCCATCTCAACAAAAAAAATATCACTAAAAACAATAAGAAAAGTGAAAAAGTTGCGTTTTTTTTTTTTGTTACCATGGTGGTAGAAAGGAGGGAGTAAATGAGGTTGAGCCAGGAAGCGAGTGCGGATTTCCATGCTGCGATGAGTTTGGGGCGCGTGGAATCTGCGAAAGACTCGGAGAGAAGAGAGTGCGTTTTGATCAACGAAACGACCTTGGAGAGTTCTGAAGGGTTCGAAAAAGGGCGTTTCTCGTCCGGGAGGTGGTCTCTGATGAGGGTTTGAAGCAAGCGGGGTTTGAATGCAACGTCGTACATGTTCCCAAAGTGGTCGAAGGCCGCCATTGGAACCCTGCAACCTCGGAGTGTGCTGCTGCGGCGGCGCGAAAACGAAGTGAACTGGGAAAGGAAAATAAAATCTTATGCTTAATTTCTAACGAGTCGGGTCGGGATGAAGTTGGTCAAATCAAGTTTATTCTTTCTTAACATGTTGGGTCAATCGGGTTGGTTGGCACTCATCATTATTATTTCAATAAATATTCAATTTAATTCTTAAATTTGTTAAATGTTAATAGTTAAATGTCTGAAAAATGAGAAAAGAAAGAAAAAGATAAAAAAGAAAAAGACTAGTTGTCAAAAGAAATACAGAAAAAGAAAAATTAGTAAAAATTTAATCTTGTATGTGACATTTTAATCTCATTGATTTCGTATTATATATGACAACACTCTTTTTTATGATCGATAAATTCAAAGGTGTCGTTAGATACTTTTGTTTGAATTAATGAGAAAAGTAAGATAATTTAATCTTTCTTATATATTCAGAAACAAATTTTTAATTTTATATCTTTTAAGAATCTAATTATGTGCGTTTGATAAATTCAATGATGAAATTAGGTATTTAAGGGTGTTTTGTTTTACCTAATTGTTAGAATGTTATTTAGAAACGTACTTGGTTACATTTTCATATTTTTTTTAAAATTAAATAATAAAAAAGTAAAAAAAAAAAAAAAGTTATGTGTTTGAGAATAATTATTTATATTTTCATGGAAATATCACTTCGTATTCCTATTTATGAGAATTAAAGTATATAAAATATATGACAAAAAAGTTATAACATTCTCAAAAATCAACCATATACTTATGAATAATTTTTCGAAACATACAACAAACATAAGAATACATTCTCACATTTACATTCTAGAAATGAACTTTTAATTTGTGGAATAAATACACTTTAAGGAATACGCTCTAAGGGGATGTTTGTCATGAATCACATTACCATAAATATTATGATTAAGAAAGTTATTTTTTATATATTTAAATATATATTTGGTTAGATTTTCGTATTCTTTGGTTATCTTTTAAATTTTAAAATAATTTAAAAAAAGGAAATCGCTTACTTTATTTCCATGAGAATATCATTTTATTTTGATTCTCATGCGAATAAAAGTGTATCAATTTATGATAAAAAAAAAGTTATAACATGTATAAAATTAATAATATTCAGAAATAATTCTTCAGAACTTATAACAAACATGAAATGGTAACATTCCCATATTTACATTCAGAGACAAATCGACTTTTAATCCATTTAACAAACTCATCTTAGCCTTAATAGCCTTAATATAAAAGTAATGCGAGACTACTTTTGTGCACCTGTAGCCCCTCAACACTCGTGGAGGTTCATGCCATCCCCTTTATTTAATATTTTCAATTAATTGTAATTATGACTATTATTAATATATTGCAATACTTAAGTTTATTTAACACCAACAAGAAGCAAGAGTATTAATTCAGTTGATAAGTTAACAAATTATTAATTTGTTATTTTTTACAAACATGTAATATTCATTTTAAATAATTTAAATTTCGTATATTTTAATCACAAATATGAGTAATTTTTTATAAACTAAACTTTAATTACACATAAATTTATAAAATAATTATAATTAATAATTCTTTTAAAATACATCATAAAAAAATTCAAAACAAAAAAATAAAGTAACACGTTATGGATATATTTGGGGTGGCTGTGAATTTTTTTTTTCAAATTTAATTTTCAAAATAAAATATGTTCAACAAAAATTAAACTAAAATAGTTTTTAATTCATTTTAAAATACTTTCACATTCATTTTAAAAATTAAGAAAAAAAATTGTGAAATTAATTTTTAATTTTAAGAAAGCTCACACTTTTTATATTTGACAAATACTTTTTCTAGTATTTTCATCACCATTATCATTACATTCATCACAATTATTGTGGTCACTATCATTGTCAACATTATTACTACTATTTTCATCGCTACCATTATCATCACTTTCACTTTTGTCGTTGTGGTTGTTGTCACACCACCACTATTGATCACTATTGTTGTCGTCATCGACATTACTATCACCAATAAGAGTGATCTTGGGTTCTATTTGCCAAACCTATTTCCCAATCCTATCAAAATTTTGCATGTTGGGTGGTTTGTGCAACTTTTTTTGCAAACCCAACCTAACTCAATCATAAATAGGTTGAGTTGATCTGAAAATTTTTAAAATATTTTTTTTATAAAAAATTAGAACAACAATTTATTTTTTATTAAAGTTTTTTTAAGTATATAATAATTAAATGCACTTAAAAGATATCAAATTGTGAAAGCAGATGATTAATAAAATTAATGATTTCAATGTCAATACAATATTTTTATTTTAGATATAAATAAAATATGATATTAATATGTGGAAAAATAAACAAAATCAAAATAAAGTTCAAAACAACTTCAAAAAAGAAAAAATCACAAATGGTTTAATTTAATAAACTATGTGAACTAAATATTACTAATATATTTTGTATTTTATAATTAATTTTTAAATAACAAAGTTATATGGTATGAGTTGGACTGAATTCAAAAAATAGAATCCATTACTCAATCATTTATGATCGAGTCTTAATCATGTTCAACCCAAATACTTTAGAAACTCAATCCAATTTAAAGGCGGGGTTATAAGTTGATCCAGAATCATAAACATCCTTAATCACCAACTACCACTACTTGCATTAGCCATCATCACCTTCCTTATCATTTTCGTCACTACCACATAATAGTACCTTTAAACTAATTTTCATAGGATAGAAAACTTTTTAAATAATTTTAGTTTGAAATTAAAAATCGAAAAAAAAACTAAAATTGTGTCGGTTGTTTTTGAAAAACTTAAAATTCAACTAAAAAAATACCTAAAAGGAGCCCCTAAGAAATCAAGTTTTCAAATTAATTTTAAGGATGATGCATTAATAGTATAAAATGATTTCATAGTATCACCCAATTAGAGACCATCATATATAAACAAAATTGTTAATTTTTATAACAATCACTTTAAAAGTTATACAAATAATAATTTATGATTAAATGATAATATAAATCTATTTTAAATTGTTAATACATAGTTATTAAACTCACAATGATAATATTAACAATAAGAAGATCTTTAATAATGATAATAAGTTGTGATGACATATTTTCCAAATCTCTAACAATAGTAGCAAGTTGTGATGGCATATTTTCTGAATCTCTAACAATAGTAACAAATTGCATGTATAAAAATAAATAGTAACAAATTGTGACCAGATGTATTTTTTGATGAATTGAATGTAAATAAAATATCTAACCCAAATGATTATAACATCACAAATTCATAAAATATTTGATTTTTGTGGGCAAACACAAAATTAATGATAAATTGAATGACTTAACTAAACTAAGATATGGAATAAACTCAATTGAGAACGGGCAGTCAAACAAATCTTTGCACTTGGAGAAGGAAACAAATGTGTGGACATTCCGGTACTTGAACATCATAAAACAGCAATTTGCAAATTCGAGAAATACCACTCCATGACATTTTTAGTGTTCAATTTGCCCGTTTCTCAATTTTCTATTTTCTTCATTTTGTTTGCTATTACCATGCACTAAAAAAAACCTAATTCAATGTATTTTTGTTTAGTGCGTGTTAGGAAATGCATTGCCAATACATTAATAGTGTTTTTTCACGTCCAAACCGTACTGTTTATGTAAAAGTTAGTATCCTTTACATCAAGTGAATGCACATCACTCTCCTCTGACGCGCAAAGTAAACACGAAGTTAATAAACTTGATTTCAATTTGACAAAACAAGCAAATCAAAAGATCATAAAATATGATTGGATGAAATTTGTTTCTCACTCAACATTAAACCAATCCACCTCTTCTACACATCTATTTTTTTATAACAAAATTTAGAAAATTCATGCAAAAATAATTTACAAAAAAAAAAAAACCCAAACGCACGTGGACACAACTTCTTTTCATAATTCTACAAAGGTTTGGTCAAGTACCTTTGTGTGAAATGATCCCTACACTAACAAGATGAGGTGTTTGTTGTACCTGAACCTTATTTAAAAATTTCACTTTGTGTTGTCTAATAACAAAAACAGAAAATCTCCTATGGATATTCCACTCTATTTTCCGAAATAGTCCAAAGTTGGCTATTGCCGTAAATTGACACATGATCCAATAGCAGAAGCACAAGCCAAGGGTAAAACCGAAAATTTACCGAAATTTAGGGCTGAATATATATTCAGAGGTGGCAACTGGCATCGGCAATAGAAGAGAATTTTGGGTTTTGCTGTTTTTTTTACACTCAGAAAAAACAGAGAAACACAAACACGAGCGAGAGCAGCGAGCGAAGGGAAGGAAAAAACAGTTTGTTCGAGAACTGACCCCAGAGATCTTCTCTTTACGTGCTCATGTGAGGACCCAATTCTTCTTCTCCTTCTTCCGGTGCTTGGATCTGCACTTTTCGGTGTTTTCTTTCATTCTCGCAAGCGAACTCGGTCACGGGTTAATTCCAATTTTGCGCGCTGGTTTTTCCCGCACGACAAAAAGGTTCCCCTTTTCTTCGCAATCTTGGGTACCCTTTTCGAAAAATTGGAGTTTTTCGCTCTAACAATTCCAATTTTGCGCAGCTTTCGGGAAGTATTTGTTGGGTGGTCGAAGGTCGAGAAAGGTTCTAGATTGACGTGGCTTTGGTTCGTTTGAATCCTGAAGGGGTTTGTTTGTTCGAAACCCACAATTCGCCCACTTCATGTGAGTTTTCTTCATTGTTTCAATTCCTACACGAGTTTTTTTTGTTTTTTTTTTTAACATTGCGTTTGAATATTTCTCAAAGGTGGAAATTGAGAGAGAGTTGGGATTAGAAAACGATTTTTGGCTGAAATCCGTGCAGATTGTTGATAACTGTTTGAAATTAGTGTTAGTATTCTAAAATTTGCATGTGTTTGTGTGAATTGTAGTGTTTTCCTTCATGGATTTTTTCCCCCATTGCCAAAAGTGCTCTTCGAGGACTAACCTGGTCTTAAGGTGGTGAATAAGTAATGCCCTATTAAAATTGGTGACTCTAGGGTTTGATTTCTTGACGTTTCTGGTAAAATTTGTGGAAGGATACAGTCTACTTTCGCCGCTGGTCACAATCGAGTTTTCTCTTTTTTGAAAGCAGAAACTTTTATCTTTTCAAAGCCTAATTAATCAAGTCCCTGTCACCCTAATGAAAATTAAAGGGAAAAGCATGAATTTGAGTCATTAGTATAAGCGAAATTAAAGTAATTACAACTAATCATCTAAGTTTTAAGCATTGTAGTCAATAGCGCACTATAGTGGTGCTACAGCGGGATAGCAAAAGAGCAGAAGGGCTGCTATTGGATTCTAATAGTAGAGTGGTTTTCAATTTCAACGACAGCCAAAATAACGGCTTTTTGTGCGCTGTAGTGGTGCTACCAAAATAACGGCTTTTTGTGCGCTGTAGTGGTGCTACCAAGATAACGGCTTTTGGCGCGCTAAAGTGGCGCTACCAAAATAACCCATTTTTTGTCCATGGAGCATCATTGTTAATCATCTGAGTTTTAAGCATAGTAGTCAATAGCACACTAGTGTTGCTACAGCAGGATAGCAGAAAGGGCAGAAGGGCTGTTATTGGATTCAAATAGTAGAGCGGTTTTCAATTTCAACAACGGCCAAAATAACGGCCTTTTGCGCGCTGTAGTGTTGCTACCAAGATAACGGCTTTTGGCGCGCTAAAGTGGCGCTACCAAAATAACCCATTTTTTACCCATGAAACATCATTGTTAATCACCTGAGTTTTAAGCATAGTAGTCAATGGCGCACTATGATGGTGCTACAGCGGGAAGAGCAGAAGGACTGCTATAGGATTCAAACAGTAGAGTGGTTTTCAATTTCAACAACAGCCATAACGGCCTAAATAACAGCTTTTTGAGCGCTGTAGTGTTGCTACCAAGATAACGGCTTTTGGCGCGCTAAAGTGGAGCTACCAAAATAACCTTTTTTTTTACCCCTGAAACATCATTGATTGTTTAATTTTAGGGTAAAATATTCCACAAAAAATTACCTTTGGTTTAACCTCTATTTCTTCACACTTTACACAATTACTTTTTATCCTGTATTATGCTTTTTCTTCTTCCTATAGACTTCCCAATTCATATTTTCCTATTTATTTTATATCTAAGTTGTTATGTTCTTTTTTTAATTAATTTCACCATCATCTTTCCTTTTTTGACTTCATTACCATGTTCTTATTGCTCTTAGATTGATGGTGATTGTGCGTATAAACCGTAAATTTACCACAAATTTCTTTAATTTTGGGTTTTTCGTTTTGTTTTTGATTATTTATATGTCTACTATAAATATTTACTTTGTATTATAACATTTAAAATAGTGATCATGGTGCTATCTTGCTATCCGAGATTGATAACAGAGTTAGATGCTATGTACTGGTATCTGAGATTGATAACTATCGTTTTAAGGTTATTTATTTCCATAAAATGAGCAAAAAAGATATCTGCATATCAGCTACTCATTTGGCTACGCAAGCACGGCCTTCTAGAAACCCTAAAGTTTTACTTTTTGAGAATTCATTGTTTTTTTCCCCTTCATTTCAGATTTGGATTATAAATGAATCATAGTATCCAAATGATTGAAATGAATACGTCCTTTGATTATATAAGTTACTTCTGGTCATGTTAATTTGTGTATTTTTAGATCATTATAAATGGTGCATATATTGTAATAGTGGTGTGGAGCGGCCATGGGCTGCTACAAAGTTTGATTAGCCATGCACATTTTGAATAGCAGCATAGAGGCTGCAATTATGGTCGTAGTGCTAGTGAAGTTTTTCGAAAAAATTGTTTTGCCCTTGGAATGACATTTTTTTTGGGGGGGTGGGGGGGAGCAAAGTTGAGATTTCTCTTCCCCTTTAAAAAACAAAAACACTAATTGGATGATGGCTTTGTGTGCGATATGGGATTCTCTGGCAAGATTTCTGACCTCTGGTGTTTGAAAATTTAAATTTCTGTAGATGGGGGAAAAGATAGGTAGGTCATTATTGGCCATGACAACTCTGTGGATCTTATAAATCATTTCAAATTTATAACCATGCTATGAGACTGAGTTCTTCTTCAAGTGACCACTTCCTGTTACAAATGTAAAATTCCACAGTGCATGTTTTGTCTGCTGAGAGATGGGGCAGCTTTGTTGCATGTTTAGTTTTTTTCTATTCTATACATTTGTGTTTTATTAAATGCTTCTGTGGATACCTTATCGACTCGTACTGTATTTCCCTTATTTTTTTCTTGAATATAATTTTTACCTTTCTATCATAAAAATCTCTGCCCTTATATGCAGAAATATATTTATTTTGAAATCTTGCAATTGAAACCTCTTTTGAGTTTTGACATTTATGGATGAGAGATACCTTGTGTCATATAATAAATTGAAGTTGTTTATGGTTCAACAGCTCATGAAAGATTGACTCATGGATCCTGAAGGCAAAAAGTTTGGAGGAGGTAAAAAGTTTGTTACATTAGTGCTCTACATTATGTTATTTTACACAAATCTTTGTTTGTTGTCTAATGTTGTATTATTATTATTATTATAATATATATGCCAGTCCTGATTTCCTATCTGCATGGCATTGACTGTACAAGTTATCCAATTGGTGATACTTGTTAAATTTTCAATCAGTTAGTATTTTTAACTTGAATAGTATCGTCATTTGCCCCTTTAACAAAATTTTAACTTAGTCAATTAGTGCCTGTTGAAAATTTTTCAAATTGAATGGAAAAGAGAAAAGGGAGAATATATTAAATAATAAAAATGAATTTTTGTGATATAAAATATTAATTTTGTACTCTTATTATACTAATAATCTGGATTGATGAGATGGAAGATTCATTGTTTAGCTGAAGGATAGCATGAGGATGAATTATTTTTCAATTCAATTTTTGTGAAATTGGTTTTTCCTTTTCTTTTTGGCATTATACTATTGGCATGGACATACATTTGTCATAAATTTTCTCATCTAACATAAAAATTGATATCAACATGTACATTGATTATATATTTTTGTACAAAGAAGATAAACTCTGTTACTCTACTTTTCAACTTTGGTATATAATAGCTTTATGCGTGAACCCACATAACAAAACATGTTGTTGTGTTTACAGAAACTCATAGTTTGCTGTTTATTTGCTTTAATGTGATCATTTCCTGGTGTATGGATGAATTTATTGGATGAAAAGAAATTGGAAAGCGTTGATATAAAATGCTCTAAGCATTTGTTCAGGATTTTGAGCCATACATTAAAATTACCCTGCAAGCTTCCCTTTTTAAAATTTTTGTTGTATTTTCTTGTGTGTATTTTTGTTTGTCATTAAAACTGTGGTTTTTAAACCATTAGGACCAAGGGAATTGACTGGTGCTGTGGATCTTATAAGTCATTTCAAATTACTACCCCACTATGAATTTTTCTGCAAGAGGTCTCTCCCTGTGTCAATTGCGGACACACACTACCTTCACAATGTTGTAGGAGACACAGAAATAAGAAAAGGAGATGGGATGCAATTGGATCAACTTATTCAGAATACATCTTCATTCAGAGATACAAATGCTCGTATACAGCCTTTTGACCTAGATGTTCTCAAGGAAGCTTTTCAATTACGGGAAACAGCTCCCATTGATTTGCCTGCTGTAAGAAATTTTCTTTGATTTTGATCATACTTAATTTGCTTTTCTTGCCGAAATCAATTGACATGCTATCACTTTTTTTTCTTCTAAAAATTAGTTGAATGTGTTCTTTTTTGACGTATATGAATGCCGCTTATTCCTTTTTTTTTTCTTCCCTAATAGGCAGAGAAAGGGATTCCAACTATTGCAGGAAAATCAAAAGGTGAGAATAAAGACAAGGAGAAGAAGCATAAAAAGCACAAAGACAAGGATAAGGATAAGGATAAGGATAGGGAGCATAAGAAGCACAAGCATCGCCATAAAGACCGTACCAAAGACAAGGACAAGGACAGGGACAAAAAGAAAGATAAAAGCGGACATCGTGATTCCAGTGCTGATCACTCAAAGAAACACCATGAAAAGGTTGAGAAATTTTAGATGGCTGCATCTACATTGTTCACATTGAGAGTAAATAGTGTTCTAAAAGTCCTTCCATGCCATAACATTGCAAATTTGCTTTATGCAATTTTATTGTGTTGATCATAATGTGTTACTCGATTGTCTTGTGATTTAAGATCCGGTGGGGACATCTGTTTCATCTAGCATTTTAAAGGGGCTTTGCTCCACATTTTATTTGGACACGTTGCAAACATTTAGTTCTATTTATTAATCTTTTTTAATTCTCTATATTTCAGAAAAGGAAGCATGATGGAGACGATGATGTTAATGATGTGCACAAACACAAAAAGAGCAAGGTAATAAAGGAAAGACACCTTGTCTTAGGATAAGCTTCCAACCATTTTTCTCTCTTTTCTATATACATTTCTGAAATGTCTATCTCTTCGTATTTGATCATGTCCAATCTTTAATGCACTTCTCTGTTCAATTTTCCAATTTCATTGTAGCACAAGAGCTCAAAAATTGATGAATTGGGGGCAATTAAGGTTGCAGGCTAAAATGGTACCGTACAGTAGTTCACTTCTTTTCCTCAATTGGTTGTTGTCATTTGTTAAATTTGGAGGGGTCTTTCAATTGACATTATCAAATTTCTTGAGGTACATTTGCCACAATCTTCAGTTTATCTTCAGCCATAGTTGACGGCTTATTAATTTATGATAACGATGTCTTCTATTTTCTTGCAGGGTAGCTAGTGATCTGACTAAAGATTATCATGATGGTGAATTCACCTGACGAAGGAAAAGGATGCAGGTAAAATTGGATGAAGATAAACTTTTTTTTCCCTTTTGTACAATAACAATTACCTTATAGGATTGGCAGTAATTTGCAAAACTGTAGTCTTCTTCCTTTTCCCAGTCTTTTGGAGCACTGGATATCTCAACATGTATACATTATTTTGGTTTTTTAAAAATATTTTGTAGTGTTCTTAATTAATTGGTAGTTTAAACTAGAGGTAACAGTTTCTTGTTTATGTTAATTGAATTAACTATGGGGGGTATGTAAATTGATTGCCTTGACCTCAAGCATGCATCATCCACTATTGTGTTATGTTGATCCGTGTGGTGACATTACTATCACTGTACAAGGTTCATCAATTACCTTTGAATGAGAGAGATGGGATGAGCCTCTCCAGCAAATGGCTAGGGTTAACACACTCTAGTTAGTGTTTTTGTACTGCAAAATATCCTGTACTCATAACAGGACTATGAATGTGTTACTTTTAAGTAACCTCTTGACTATTTATTTTTTGCATCTATATATTTGGTAGTGGTATGAAATTATTTTTTAATATGAGAATATTTTTATAAAATTATATTATTTTTTTAAAAATATTTTTAAATTTTATTTAACTCCGAATTACAATTTAGGTTTGTAGTTGATAGTTTTTAGGTAGCTTTTGGATTTAAAGCGTATTATGTTTCCATAAAAGAATCTTTATACAAAAGTCTTTTTTTTACGAAGGTAATGTTAGGAGTAATTTAGTTATTTTATTAATTGAGAAAGATTTAATTTCTATATTTCATTATACAAAATTAATAATGGATTTTGTATGATACATTTTTTTAAAAGAACATATCATATATTTTTACAAAGGTCTTAATGTAAACTTTGTTTAAGTCTTGAATATCCTTGAGTCATCAGCCTTGTACTGAAATGGGCTGATTTTCAAACTATTTCTCAACTCTGAACAAGTTTAGACAAGCCAAATAAATGCCAGGTGAACTTCAAAAAGAAACTATTCATATGATTGTTGTGGAAATGGTTTTAATAATGAAGATTGTGAAGATTTGACTGCGAAAAGTGGAAGTTAAATTTCCGAGATTTGATTATTAACCTCGAGGGGGTTACATATGCTGAAGCCCAAGGCCGAGTAATGCATAACAACCTAACGGGCTTTTCTATTTACAACCCCCTTTTTTCACTGCAAACCCTTTTTTGTCATTATTTCTAAAATACCTTCACTCTGTTTTAGAAAATATAATCCCCTTTCCCTGTCCTTGCCCTCACCTGGCACCTCTTCTTTTTACCGCTGCCAGTCAGGTGGTGGCTGCCGTCCTCCTCCCCCTCTCACTTTTTAGTTCTCTTGCCTTCTTTGTTATTGCCGGCCTCATCCCCAATGCGAGTTTTAGTGCTGAGATGATTTTATTTTTTCTTGTTGGATAGTGGATTTACTGGAAACTAATTTCTGAATCTTTCGATAGATGTTTCGGATTTAGTTAGTACATTCTGAAAAAGAAATTTTGAAAGTGTAGAAAAATTTGACACTTCTGATCCGAAATTTAATTTCTAGAAGTTTAAAGTTTTTTACACATCCTGAAACAAATTTTTGGAAGCTATGTCTTAGAATGAAATGCATGATTGACAACTTGCAGTGAACGAAATGTATAAGCACAATTAGAGATTAGATTGTTATTATTGCATGCCAATTCTTTAAAAGAAAAAAACATTTTTGAAAGTGTTAAATTTAAGAAGAGGTGTTTCTTGAAGGAAAACAAAAAATTACAGAAAGAGGATGGAAAGAGAATTGGTTTTTTTTACCCAAATAACACAAAAACGGACATACCATTCTTCCAACATTATTTTTCCTTTCTACTATATTTTTTTCAAACCGACTTCCCTTTAATGTTTTTTTTTTTAGTTATTAGGAAGTCGAAATATGAACCCCAACTTCTTAATGTGGTATTTTTTTTAAAAAAAAATTATGGTTATATATTTTAAAAAATTATTAAATTATAATTATTTTATAAATTTTGTATAATTAAAGTTTAGCATGTATAAAAAATAATTATATTTGTGATTAAATATACATTGAAATTATTTATGAATATTAAATGTTTGTCAAAGTTATTTAATTAATTAACTTTTAACTAATAAATTTAACTAATACTTTTTCCTATTGTTTGTGTTAAATAAAATTAGTTATTACAATTAATTAAACTCTAACTCAAACTCAAACTTAAAATTAAAACAATTCATTATAATTAATTGAAAATGTTACAATAAAGGGAAAAAAAATAATATCACAAGTGTTCTCCATTGAAATATTACAATGTTTGTGTTAATTAAATCTAGCTAACACAAATAATGAACAAGTTCGTCAAATTATTTCTGATCATTTTTTTTCAATTGTTGTAATAGTTATTTAAATTAATAACAACTTTTCAATTACAATTATGACTATTATTAATTGTGATAATTAATTTTATTTAACAAAAACAATGAACATAAGTAGTTTTAATTAAATTGACAAGTTAAGAATTATTTAACCAATTAATTATTTTGACAAACATGTAATATTCATCGGAATGTATTTTAATCACATAATTTTTGTGTACAAACTAAACTTTAAAAAGGCACAATTCAGATAAGGGAAGTCGGGCTATGGGGATGGGGGAAGATGGTAGAGAAATAATGTTGGGAGAGTGGTATTTGGATAAATAATTTTTCTTCATGTGTTATTTGGGCTAGAAAGTGAAGAGAAAAGGGGTGCAAATAGAACTCAAATAATTGAGAATTTTTTCTTTCGCTAGGCCTTTGTTAACATCAAGCCCAATAGTAAATGCCTATAGGCTCAGCCTTACAATGGCCCACAAATTAACCCAAATAACTGAGAATTTCTCCCTACAATAGTTCTTGAGTAAAAGCGTAAAACATTGGGCACGTTGATTAATTTGGTTTCTCAAACTGGCACATTAATTTGGTCTCTAACTACTAACATTACCAAATTGATCAATTTCATCTTTAATATAGGGATCAAATTAAATAATGACAACAATGTTAAGATTAAATTAACTATTATTAGTAGTAGTTATTAAAATCAGCAACAAAGCTACATTTTCATAACATCAATAACTAAACTAACTGGCATTTATCAAATTAAGGATTAAATTTTTTTGCTCACAATTTCAAAGACCAAATTGGTCGATGATGCCAATTTCAAAGATTTTTAAACTGATGCTTTACTCGATTTATGAGCCGTTAGAGTCAGTAATATTAGTTTTATTACTGTATTACTCTTCACGAAACTCAGTGTTAGTTTTACCTAATAAACTAACTTCAAATACGAAATCCTAAACTGCTGTTTTATTCAAAAAATATTTGACTTATTGGTGCACGAAAAACCTAGCTACTTTATCGGTTTTAGAAATGTGAAGCTCCAACGGGAGCATTGGCATTGATATGTTTAGTTAGATTTTGTTTGTATAGTCCTAAACACTTGATTGGGAAAGTCCCCAAAAGGTACAAAAACATCGCTCGTGCTAGCTATTAGGCCTAGCTACATCATAATTTTTTTGGTGGGTATATTAGGCACCATAATTTCGTAGGTTAGTAATGTTCACCACAACTTTACCATAATCCAAATGATTTCAACATTGAATTACTTAGCAAGTAACGAGGTGAAGATTGTGAACCATATGTAAAGAATTGGTAGTTGAGAACTAATAATGAGTTTGAATCCTTATGAGTATAAAAAGTGTGCGATTTTATCCAAATCTAGGAGTAACTCTTCGTTTGTTTAATTATTGGTGATCTATAAGACGTAACTCTTTTTTAGAAGTAGGTACTTTATTGTGTGTGTATTTAATTGTAAATGTATTATTAATTTTAAATACAAAATACATTTTGGCATCTTTTGTCACCAACTTACATTCTTGTAAATTCACTCCAACCACTATATTGCCCATGCTCCTATTGTTAAAGCTACCCTTTTGAGTAGTGTTGGCACTTGCCTTTGCATGTGGCCACTATGGGTGATTTGGGGTTATAGAATATTCGGTCGATTATGTGCTTTTTTGGATGTTTTAGGCCTCCACACTACTACCTTTGCTTTTCTTCCCCTTTACCAAAAAGTTTTGATAACATTTAATAAGTTTTCTTCCCTGTATCTTTACCCATTATAAGGATGATTTCTAGTGATTTAATCGGTTACTTTTTTCTACCGGGATTAGGTCTTGCAAAAAGTATTAATATCTCATAATGCGACAAACTAATGTTCAAATTTTCATTGAGATAAGTGTCTATATATAATATCCAACCTTATTTCAAATAAGATTGTCTTAAAAAAAATATACATAAGAAACAAAAGAAAATATTTTTTTTTTCAAAATAAGTTAACGTGATCAGTTGTGTAGATTTCGATTTTCCAAAGTGATGTGACATTTTCTTATTCATCCATAATGGTTGAAAATAAGTTAATTAATCTTTTATTCTAAGTTATATATAATTAAACCTTTCAAATCTATTAGAAAAAGTTTTATACGTCTCAGCATTAGTTGATTATAAAAGAGAACATGCATAAATTAGTTTGACCCTTTAGCTGCCTTGCCACTTTATTTTTCTAGATTGGTTTTATACGTCTTTATTTCATTCATAGGTAGCAGACCCATGTATCTCTAAATCTAATTAATGGTGCACATAATGACAAAATAATGTGTATTGAATCCTTGGAAACAATTGTTTTTTTGTTGCATAATGCAAAATAATAAGGCATTGTTGGCCATCTCTTTCCATGTGATATTTCCCTCAGAAGAGTAATGCTCTACCGAGTAAGTGGGTATACAACTATAGGACAAATTATAAAGATACAAGTGCCAGCTGTTAAGAAAAGTGAAGATTTTTTTCTTTTGCCAAAGACCAATTATATACATGTCATAAAATAATAATAAAAAAGATGGAATTTTAGAAGGAAAGGGACCATTATCTCCAAGCTGCACAATGAAAAGTAGCTCGTGGTACCACAGGAAAAAAAAAAAACCTGCTTTTGTTGGTTGATGATGGTGGACAATTAACTGTGCGAATTAATAAAAATAATAATACTGTTTATTGGTGTGCTTAATTCATTTTTTCGAGAAAATAAACACTCACGTAAAAAAATGATCATATGATAATCCTACTTACAAATTGATGAATCATGAAATTTCTTGGGAATTTAAATTCACTTTTGGTCGCAGACATACATAATACGCCCAACTTATGGTTTGCATTGCACATTTGTTTTCGTACATTCCACGCCAGAAGATTTGCAACAGGGACCAACAATTGTCTTCAACTTTTTTTTTTCTTTCTTTCTTTTCTTTTTGCACTTTTGGGGCATCCTAGAAAGTTTTTTTTTTTTTTTTTTTTCTAAGAGAAAGCAAATATATATTATGCATCAAAGTTCACTCCCTGATAATTTTTTATTCATGAGTTAATTTTTAGAATTGAGTTAAACTTAAATTCATGGATTTAAAAAAAATTAAATCTTAAATCAACTAAAAGTAAAATCAAAATAAAATATATAAGAAAGAGACAACACTCATCCCATAAATTAACTTTTAGGATTGAGTTAAACTTAAATTCATATTTTAATATTCTAAAACAAAATTGTAAAACTTCTGAAAAACCCAAATCGAACCATACATACGATCAATTAGAAATTATTCATTCTTGTTTTATTTATTTCTATTATATTTGCAAATACTATTAGAATCTTACGATTAAAACGTAAATAATCGATTGACTTTTGTCATGGCTTATACTATTAAATGTGTGCTGTGGTATTCATATTGAAGAGGAGGTTGTAGTGTAACGTCGATGTTTGACAAGGCACAACTTGAGGTATTTAAACGTGACTTAAGAAGTGAAAAGATCGATAGAAATATCTCAATCGAGAATTTAGCACATCCCATTCATTACGATGTGTCTCAAAAAAAAGTTGTGTCCGATAGTGACACCAGTGTAGTAACTAATAGTCAAATTATTAACAATAATACAGCTTAAACTGGAAACATTATATATTTGGGATTCGACGTACTCCTTGACTCAAAATTCAAAAGTGAACAAAGATTCTGAGTCAAAGTGTAGAAACTGCATCAAGAAAAGTTTACCTTATACGCTGTTATAATATGGTTGCAAACTTGGAATCCCCAATATAAAGTTTCAAACTCTAAATTAATGTTTCGGTTTAGTGGTGGATGAACATCAAAGTTTGAGTAAGTATAAATCAGACTTTTAATTCTAGCTACATTAATTATTTGCATCAAGCTATGATAAATGATTTTATAAATCTGTCAATCTGAGTATAAAGTAATTTTCTTTGACCTTAAAAAGTGAAGTTCGCATAAATATAACCAAACTCCATTAAAAAAAAATCCCTTAGGGTCTTCTGAACGATTAAAGATCAATAAATTTGTTTTATTTAAAATTTTCTAGACAAATAATAAATTAAGAAAAATATCCTTACCAGATTTCTTAAAAATAAATGAGTTGGGTTGATATTAATTTTTAGATATGTTAACCTTTCCTCAAATACAATCATAATTTTAAGTTTCTCATATGATGACACGTTCATCTTAAATATATTTAATTCCTTCTTGTCACTCTAACATATTTATTTTAGGATAAATCATAATTTTAGTTATTAAACTTTTTTAATTTTTTATTTTTAACCTCTAAATCTTTTATTTTTATTTTTAGTCCTTTCACTTTTTTATCTTTATTTTTTTTTTAAAAAAAAAAATTCTTTCTTTCTTTTAATCTTTTGGTTTAAATATATTTTTAATTCTTTAAATTGAATTATGTTTTTTTTAGTCCTTTAAATTTCAATCTATTTTTTCTTGTCCTTCAAACTTAAAAAATACTCTTTTTTTAGTCCTTTTTCTTTATCCAATTAACATGTGTCAAATAAGGAATAATAAATTTTTATTTTATGAAAATTTTAGTTGTCAAAATTATTTGTTCATCATAAAGGCTTAACCTTCATACCAAATCTAACAATCGCACACATGACTATAACTTTGTACCACCTCCTCTCATCCAACTAACACCAGATTTTACAATTAGCTAAAATTATGATCTTGAGCATTTTTTGCTACATTAATGAGAATTAACAGCATGAGTTCCTACTCCTCCATTGCCCCATAAAAAAAAAAATCAGAGTATCCAATAAAATAATATTAACATTAAATAAAAATAAAAAATAACCCACAAACAGGACACACTACCAGAAACATAACAACACAACACGCGCTGCTGAAAATACCGTGACACAGAGCAGGATCAGAGTAAGATCCATCAGTATTTACTATGGAGTTTAGGGTGTTTGTGAATTTTGAGACTGAGAGGGTTGGGACAAGGAGGTGAATGAGTCATGCAGGAGATTTGGGAATTGATTTGGGGTTTGCATAATGAGAAACTCTCGTGCTTTTATTTTTTAATTGTATTTTAAATGATTTTAGCGGTTTAAATTATCATAAATCATATTTTAAAATTAAAATTAAAAATTAAAATTTTCACAGTTAAAAATTGTCATTAAATAGAAATTGGTTATTTCTTGTTTGAAACATACTAATGATATAAAGACAAAGTACTAAAAAAACATTTTTTAAGTTTAAAGGATTAAAAAAAGTAAATTTGAATTTAACGGATTAAAAAACATAATGTAAATTTGAAAGACTAAAAATATGTTTAAGTTTAATCCTTTTATGAGACTAAAAAAACATTTTCTAATTTTAAAGGATTAAAAAAAGTAAATTTAAATTTGAAGTACTAAAAAAATATGATTCAAATAACTAAAAACATATATATTTAAGTCTAATCCTTTTAAGAGACTAAAAATAACAAAAAAATTAAAAAAATTAAAAGTTAACATGTAAAGAAAAAGTTAAAGAATTAAAAACATATAAAAAATTAAGGAATTAAAACAATTTTTTTGAAAAATGTAATGACTAAAAGGATAATAAATATCTTATTTTATTATGCTTTTAAAGCCGAACATTCAGTACAATACAATAAAGTCAAACTTTTATAAGAACAATAAAATTTACCCTTTGTTTTTTTTAAAAAAAATACAATTAACTATAAATAATATAAAGACCGATATTTGAAGACTGGAATATCAAAATAAGTAATATGTGGATAACTTGATTAATGAATACATTAAGTGTGTTTGATTAAACGTCAAAACTCACGTTTAACAAAAAAAACATGTGTTTTAAGGCAAAAAAAAATTAAAGAAACGAGAGAAGTTTTTTTTTTTTTTCTGGTTCGCAAACACACCCTAACTAATTTTGTGTGATTTTCTTCCATTGTATTCGCATATGACATGCAACCTTTATGGGATCATATACCCTAAATGCTCAACTTATGCCCATATTCTCAAATCTCAAGTGGTTTACTAGCCACAATAAATGACTAAAATTGAATTACAAAACAGAATACTATTGATCCTTGATCTACCTTGCCATTTGTTGTTCCAAATGAATTGTATATTCTGAACCATATATACAACTATTTTTTTAATTGAGAATTGTCTCCTTCATAGGAAGCATGCCATGTACTCCAACTCTTATTATTCAAACAATGACAAAAATATGCGCAGAATTAATTGGAAACACTTGTTTTTTTTCGCATAATGCACAATGTGTCCTGGTCGGTTGGGCGTTTTGCTTCCTATGTGAACAAAACTTTTCATAGCATACTATTTAACAATTAAAAAAATGACCATATAGTACAAAATTCAAATGTTGATCGCTAGCATTGGTGTTTCAAAATATATATAGTACATACCCAAATCCTACGTAGCCTTGGTTTTAAATTTATTTTTCTTATCAAAACCATGGTAAAGGCCAATTTTTTCAAACATAGATAAGGAACTTATCAAAAAGCATTAGATGTGTGAAGCTTAAACCAAATGATAGGTAAAAAATGATAAGCCCATATCTCTTTCATCAAAGTCTAATACTCCGAAATAATTGTAAAATGTTTACTAAGTTTTTTAACATTTGTTTTGAAAAGGGTATGAAATATTCAACCATGGTACTTTCACAACTAGAAAAATGGCTTTTTACGACGGTTAATAAGTGCTTTTAACGATGGTTGTAAACCGTCGTTGTATATAACGTCGTTGAAACGCAATTACTTTTTATGACGGTTATTATAACAACCGTCTTTGAAAGTGAAAAATTTTCAAAGACGGTTATTACATAATAACCGCCTTTGAATGTTACGTCTGGTCGACATTCAAAGACGGTTATTACATAATAACCGCCTTTGAATGTTACATCTCCTCGAGATTCAAAGACGGTTATTATGTAATAACCGCCTTTGAATGTTACATCTGGTCGACATTCAAAGACAGTTATTACATAATAACCGTCTTTGAATGTTACGTCTGGTCGACATTCAAAGACAGTTATTACATAATAACCGTCTTTGAATGTTACGTCTGGTCGACATTCAAAGACGGTTATTATGTAATAACCGCCTTTGAATGTTACGTCTGGTCGACATTCAAAGACAGTTATTATGTAATAACCGCCTTTGAATGTTACGTCTGGTCGACATTCAAAGACGGTTATTATGTAATAACCGCCTTTGAATGTTACATCTCCTCGAGATTCAAAGACAGTTATTATGTAATAACCGCCTTTGAATGTTACATATTCAAAGACGGTTATTATGTAATAACCGTCTTTGAATCTCGAGGAGATGTAACATTCAAAGGCGGTTATTACATAATAACCGTCTTTGAATGTCGACCAGATGTAACATTCAAAGACGGTTATTATGTAATAACCGCCTTTGAATGCAGTGTCTGATTTGACATTTGAATTCAAGGTATTTATTCCCTGGCAGAGGCTATGACTGAGAGTCTGAGACAACAAATTATAGAATTCCAGGAAACAGTTACTAGTAAGTAATAGCATGGAGTCTATCTTAATTTTAGCATTTGTAAAAACACACCATCACCAGACAAAATTAGGAAGCTCTGAAATAATGGAATATCCTATCAAACCAAACTACCAAAGGTATCCCAACATGAAAATTAGCAAATATGGCATCCATTTGAAGACAGACACAAACAAATAGATTGAAATTAATTTATCATATCAGGGTATTCCATACTTTGGATTTTTGAAGATGCAACTCCTCTTCCAGCTTCTGACACTCATCTTCAAGTTCACACCTCAATGCTTTGATCTCTAGACCACATAGTCATAGAGAATTTCGTACCATGTCATTAACAAAGAAAGGGGGAGCCACATTAATTTAGTGAATACCAGGACAATGCTCATACCATTGTTACTTGCTAGAAAACTGGAGGATGTCATAAAACATAGATCATAAAATCATAAAAGTAAATTATCAACAACATTGAAGAAGCAAGGTACAACAGCTACAGGAAACAAAACTTTAAACTAAAAATTACAGTCGCAATGAAATCCAACCTTTTCAAGCTTATATCTAATTCTAACTTCTGGATTTGGGGAATTCATCTTTTTCTTGGCCTTCAAACGATAGCACTTAAGCTCATTTAGACAGTTTTGCTACTATGGTTGACATCTAGGAAGCAGACTTCCCACTTTTCTTTGATGAGGATAATGGAGACGCAAACTTCATTTACTGTTTAGATAAGATGCATATTTATCTCCTAAATCGTAATACAATATAAAAAGACTATATCCCTATAAAAAGTTATCAACAGCTAAAAGCAATGTGTGAGGTTGTGAGCATTGGGTTATTTATATTCTATTAAGTATGCATTACGTTATGTCATATGATCTATATTATATATCTATCTTTAACTTTTGGATTGCGAAGTTGAGAAGATATGAAGCTGATTCTACAGTAGCCCTAAATATCTCAAACTCAAATAAATTGAAGCAAACATAAGAAGCAAAACTTGTTCTTTTCCCCTTTCCACTCACTTGGCAAATGGGAAGCAAGAAGGAAGACAATGCAACAAATAAATGTAATAAATAGTGAACAAAAGAAGAGACACAAACAGAAACTGAAAGAAATACGAATCACAGAAAAGAAATGCTTTATTTAAGTGAGAAAAAATGAACCTATTAAATGTGCAGGAAAACCCACGCCTTGTTCCTCTGATTAAAGCAGAAGAAAACATAAAAGTCCAAAATCTTGCTGAAATTAAACACAAGGAGAGCAAAATGATTTGGTTGAGGAAATAGTTCGAACAGATTGTAGTCATGGACGCAATCCAAGAAATGAATGGCAGACATTTAAGACGGAGTCATGGAAGAAAGCAAACTTAAGCAAGACTTGCCTTCTGTTTGTTTGCTTGTCAAGCCGCTGGACTTTAGTCCTCCAGCTGATATTGGCTGCTGCAGATTAGAGTTTGGATGGAAATGTGTTTTTTAGTTGCTTTGCACTACATTCAATTGAACTTTTGCTGGGCAAAATAACAATACCGTTTTCTATATTACAAAAGGAAAAAAAGAAAATCATTGTTTCAGAAAACATTCCATTGAGAAATAGTTTTCAGTTTGTGAAGTTAAGTTTTTATTTTATTTTTATAAAAGTAATTATAAAATATCACTCTATTTTACTTTACTTCTTTTTTTACAAATGAGTCTTGTTAACATGTATTAATTAAGAAACTAAAAAAATATATTATTTTGAAAATTATAGAGAAACATACAAAAAAATTATAGTATTGTAATTTTGTGTACTCAATAAAAAAAATTCTTCTATTAATCCAATATTATATTGTAATAGTGGCTTAATAATAAATGGATTAAGGCAAGCTAGATTTTCTAACCTTTTGTCGAGATCTTTGAGTCTTCAAGATATACTTGTTTGGCCTTATATTAGGTTAAGGCATTTCATAAGATACGGCCTAGGGACCAGGAGTCTCCAGGTTGAAATTTTCTGGAATGTTTAATTAGATATAGAACAAAACATGAGCCATGGCCCATTTTAACTAGTTGGACAAAATTGCAAGATATCAAAAATACTCATGGGCCTACTTAAAAATTGTAAGACTTTAAAAGTTAGTACTTAACATGGTATGACTGCATGAGATCTCCATGACCTAGTGATCAAGAATTCAATCCTTATTGTCCCAGTCTGATAACTAAAATAAATTTCAGCAATAGGTTTAAGCACTGAGGGGGGAATTATAAGAAAATTACCATTCTAGTTATAAACTTCAAGGTTTAAGCGTTAATCCTTGACACTAGATGTTTCAACAAGATAGGATAACCCTGGTTTCAACCAAGGCTCTGTGTATAGTGAGGAGTCTCCTACAGAGAAGCTAGGACTGTAATTCAAGGAGGGCTGCCACATGCTTAAGCTAAAGGAAACAACAATGCTATAGCATTTTTTATTTTATATTTGACCATGAAACTGACACAAGACAACCAGACACAACAATTCCAGATAACTAACAAGATAACCGGATATATTCAAAGCCAAAATTTACTGGGTGTAACAAGTCAAACCAATGTATGGATAATTATATAATTATAATCCCTAAAGGCAATGGTCTAATCACAATTCACCACGAATCATTAACCTGGTATATGGGTGCTCTAAATGAACTGGATGTTACCAAGAGTCTCCTCCCATTTGCATCTAATGCCATCTCATGTCTGCAATATTTTGAATCATTGAGGGGGTAACAGAACCTATGGAAGGAAAAAAAAAGGTCATGCTGTGAATTATTTCTTCAAACAAGTATAAAACCAAGGATAGGAGGAACCGGGATAAAAATGCTTTAGAAAGCAAGCCAAATACTCTAAATAAAATATTTACACTTATAATATTGGGACCCCACATCGACTAAAAAAAATATGGCCAATATAGTCATTATAAGACTCGGACAATCCTAACCTTCCAAACCAATTTTATATTATTGAGTTGTTAGACCCAAAGCCCAAATTGTAATTAGGATGTTATAATTCTGTATTAGGAAGTTATCTAGGATTAGGCATTTATATGTTGCATGATAGTTATATATAGGTTGTGTGACTAATTTGTAGAAGGCAATTAAGATGCTTGATTGGAATTTCTGGTATTTTGAAAGAGGAAATTCCTTGTTAGGGAGAAACCCTGTCTTTGTTGAAGTTTGTACTAAAATCTGGCCTAAAAAAACCAGATTATTTCTATAATTTATTCATAAATAATGAAGTCTGTTTACTTCTTGAGTCTGATATGACAATCCTCTATTTCATGCATCAAATTTTCCTGCATTTGGCTAATAAAAACTATTTTGAGCCGCACAAAAGAAAAAAGAAACAGTGTACATCTAAGTGTAAGGTGTCAAACTAGAAATATACCTACTAGAGTCTCTCGACCACAGGATTTGACCTTGATTTTGCAAACTCCACTCAAAAATCTGACAACAAAGAATAAATTAATATAAATGTACAACCCATTTCACAAGCTGGAATAACATTAAATTTATAATACTTGCCTTCCCATCAGAGCCCAGGCTAAAAATGCTAGTCTCATCTGGTCCAAACAGAATTGAACTGATGGAAGAATCATGTGCAGGCCAGCCAGTGATTTGTAGACCAGCAGACATGTCTTCGACTAGTTAAGGATGACATGATTGTCAAATCATGTGGCCACTGCTAGAACATTCTAAATACATTTATCTTTAAAAGAAATGCACCATTTTATTTCACTGAACAAGAAATCCCAGCAAATTGGCAACTCCAGCAAGGGAAGATATAACTTAATAAATGCAACCAATTGTTGAAATTGTGGGGATTTAAGTGTGATGGATATTATTGATAAATAATTAGAAACTAAAGAATTAAGAGAAATTAGAAAGAAATCAAATAACAATAGAAATATGGAAATATGACAATCAAATCAAATTATATTGGAAATATGTTTAACAGCAACAAAATTACATTATATTTTACTTCACATATTAATCACTAAGTATATCAAACCAAGGAAACAATCAAATGAACAAAATTAAGGATACCAAACATGTGAATCATTCCATCAACGGCAGAAGCTGCCAAAATCTTTCCATTGTGATTAAAGCATAGAGAAGTAATTGCTGGTGGATCTTCTCCAAGAGGAAGGACTGTCTTTATGAAATCCAAAATTAAAAATAGCCATAAACAACATAAACATAAAACATTTTATACAAAGAAGAACATACCATGGCTTTCCATGTCTTCATGTTCCACACAGTAAGTGAAGCAAAACCCAGGTTGTCAATATAGTTAGAACCAGCCCTACAAAGAAAGTAAGGTCCTCATATTCCATAGTTCATCCTTATGTCCGAAATCAAAACAGCAAAACATACATATCATAATAAGACTAACATTTTATTAAAAGTTACAACAGAGGATCAAATCAATAAATTAAATTACTAGTTCAACAAAGAATTCTTTAAACCCCCACCGACGATGTTCCACATCCAATGCATCACGTAGTAGCCACACTCATACCCTCCGCTTTGTACATGGCTCTACATTCAATATAAATAATAATTCGATCTAACAATTGTATTGAGGTTATCATTTGAAGATCAATACTGGAAAATAATGATTAATTGCATCACTAACCTTGACTTCAACCCACTTAGGAGTTGCTGGATTATTTGTACCATCCGCGGTTGTGTTTGCTGACTTCATTGCACTGCTTATAATAATAGCATGATCAACATCTATACGACGATAACAAATGGTTGACACAAAATATTACACTGCATGATATGAGGGACAATACAAAACTTTACTTGTTAATTGCAGTTTTGATATGAGTATCAGGCTTCTTACGTAACGAACAAAACCATGCAACAACATTGGTCGCAGGACACAGTACTACCAGTTGCCAATGGCCCCTACAAGAAACAAGTATTAGGTACGTAGAACTTCAACATTATTTATAACCATTTGAATTAATAGTACTTACTGATTTAAGTAAGCTCCTAGGTACACCTCTCGTTGCGATTCCTTGAGCCATGCTTGTAAGTAATGCTCACATTCAGCACGTCGATCCTTTGCATTGTGTATCGATTGTGGCTCAAGGAATCCATACACGGAAGCATGACCCAAAGTAGAGCTCCACTCATCCAAAAACCTGCTTTGATAAATTATACATAAAAATTGATACTGATGCATAGCATACAAAATACTACTTATCAATGAATCATATTAAATTTACTTACAACATCCATAACTGTAGTATAGATATGTTCAAACATTTGTATCCAGCTACTATTTCATTTACATCAGAGAATGTCAAGAAGAATGAAGCATCAACATTTGAAAGCCCAAATTTGCTGCCATCCCACTTCAACTCAACAGGTGTGTCGTACATGAAATATAGGCTCTTAATCAGTTGACGCAACGGATCATGGTCAAAATCATTCGTCCCTCTTTCATCTGTTTCAGGAAGTTTCTTTGGACTAGTATCGGACTCCTAATTGTGTAATGAAAACAACAATTTACATAATTTCATAAACTAACATATATTCATGTAAACATGTCATGCAGCAAATATAATAACACCAAATTTACCTCATGTGACACTTTTTTCACAAGATTTGTTGGCCATGCAATGAATGTTTGAAGAGCCTGCTTGACATATTGAATCTCTGATGTCGGGAAGGGCACTTCGGCATCACCTTCTATAACTTTGTCAACACTCACCCTCACAACATCATCAGCATAAGTGACATTGTGAATGGCTGATCCACCCTCACATATTTTCCCCAAGGCCACCAACACTGTAGTATTTTGCCGTTGCACGTATAACCCCATAGTGGGTTTTAAGCTCACATTTTTGTCGCCTGATGGGTCAACATCAGCAGTTTCTACATTACTTCCTTTAGTGCTAAGACGTGCAGCCAATGCCTGTAAATCCACCTCAATAAGGGGAGAGTATTGTGATCCCATCTGACTCAATTGAATGAAGATCTGACTGGACAACTCCTTCTTAAATTCCTCCAGACTCCTCTTGTGTTGTTCTTCATATTCATTCCTTACTTGTTCCTTTATGTTTCCAATAATGTCAGCCCACTGTTGTTGCATTAGTGTTGCTGAGGAACTACTCGACGTACGTGTTGCCCTACCATAAAATTGAGTAAGGGTCATACCAGATCCCGCTGCACGAACTCGACCTGGATGTTCCGGTTTGCCAATGGCCGTATTCAAGATGTCATCCCGACCATGGGGAACAAAACTACCCTGTGTCGTCTGCTCTTCTAACGAGTCCTAAAACAAGCACAACATATTGAAAGAGTTAATGAGGTAGTAATTATAAAGCAAACAAAAATTAGTTCCAAATTGATTATAATCATGCTGCAACTCACAATTCTATCCGAAATTTCTTTTGCTGCCTTTGATGTCATCTGGCCATATCGTTTGGTTCTAGCCATTTTCCACTTCACGTGCCTTTTAATGGGAGATGGCGGCTCCTCCAGATCAGACAATGGATTCTCAGTCAAAAGTGCCTGCTGTTGTCTTTGCTTTGTTTTCTCATCTAACATTTTTTTCTCAAGCAAGTCATAACCCCCACGAGACAGTACGTGGGGGCAGTCATTGTATTTTTGACTCTCCTTTGCCTTTTTCCGAATTTCCTGTCATTGACAATATATTATTTGCATTTATTTAATTGTTAAAAATGTACATTTCTAAAGAAATTTAAACTAAATTGAACAAACATGTTACCTGCCAATCCGGGGTCTTGCGACTTGCAACAAATTCGTCCCAAGTTTGTTTATCCATACCATATTTTGCTGAAGGATTTTCTTCCTGTCCGGCTTGTGTGTCAGCATAGACAAATTTAGTGGTTAGCGAAGACTTAAATTGCCTCCATCTAGTGCCCACCGTGGACATTACTTTTTTCTTGGCCTTTTCAGCTTCTGGGATATCAAATTTAGCCTGCATTACATATTCATCATGTCAATTTTAGTGCATGTAAACATTTTTTTGAAAATAAACTCAATGTTTGAATACATCAAATTGTTAATGTGACTTACCAAAATGTCCCCCCATACCATGTCCTTAAGAGTTTCTGGCACATTTTTCCAATTGCTGTGGACAATGGGGATCTTTTCTCGAGCTACAACCCCTAAAAAACTGTGGAACTTTTGCTTCTCTGGGCCTGATGCTCTTCCAGTTGCAGGATCCACATTAACTATTGGTCTAGGCTGATCTAAACTTCTTAAAGTCAACCTTCTAAGACGTGTGCTTTGTCGTGTCTTCTTAGGTTGTGGCTCCGAATTACCATCTGACTGCGGAGGGGACCTTGGCGGTGTCACCATGACGCTGTCCAAATGAAACAAATTTAGATTAATTTGGTAGGATTAAAAATAGCATGTATGCGGCACAAAATAAATATGAACGTTACATATAAGTCAATAACAAATAAAATAATATTGTAACATTACATTGATACAAGGCGGTTAAGGAGCAATGTTCTCCCATAAACCTTCAGCATGATCATTACGAATCGCATGTACGTCATCCACCTCTGCTTGTTCACATATTGAAGGCATTTTTGTGCAAAAATGAGGAGTCTCACAAATGTCAAGGGATGCATCATGAATTTGTTCCCTAACACCAATTGGCCTTCCTTGTAGAACCACTGATAATGTACGATTATTTGGATCTTGGATGTAAAACACTTGTCTAGCTTGTTCTGCCATTATGAATGGTTCCTCCTTGTAACCTACCTTGTTAAGGTCTACTAAAGTGAATCCCATTTCATCTCTATGAACACCGGTATTTCCATTAACCCAGTTACATTTAAATACTGGCACTCTAAATTGATTATAATCAAGCTCCCAGATTTGTTCAATAACTCCGAAATAAGGCATTGAGGCTTCAATTGGGTTGTTATCAGATGCTCTAGAAAAGTGCTCAGAATGAGCCTCCACAAGCACCCCACTATTCTGCACACTACTTTTATCATCTTGTGACTTTGTATAGAACGAATAATTGTTTATGTCATACCCCTGCCAAGTAGGGACATTTAGATTCGGACCAATAGCCAACAATCTTAATGTTTTGGAAGCATTGTCATCAGTCATTATTGTTTCTTTAAACCAGTTCATGAAAGTTCTATTATGCTCTTGTAACAATTTCATCATGTTCAATTTTGGGTTAATAGATGTCAGATATTGTTTGTGAGTTTGTATGTATGGAACGACCTCCTGTGTGTTATTCAAGATATACAAATGCGCCTGTGACACATCTTGTCGACTCATGGTAACAACATTGAAGCCTCGTGTCCCTTGACCTCCTCGTGTCCGGTCATGACGAATTTTCGGTACCCCCACAGCTTCAACTGTTTCCATGTATTGTGAACAAAACTCAATAGCTTCTTCAGCAACATACCTTTCTACAATGGAAGCTTCTGGTCGGTATTGATTTTTGGTATATCCCTTCAACACTTTCATGTAGCGTTCAATTGGATACATCCACCGCAAAAAAACCGGACCACACAACCGAATTTCCCTCACAAGATGAACAATGAGGTGAACCATGATGTCAAAAAATGATGGTGGGAAATACATCTCTAACTGACAAATGACAATGGCAGCCTCATTCTCCAAGTCATCCAATTGATGAGGATTAATGACTTTACTACATATGGCATTAAAAAGAAAGCACAAACGGGTTATGGCAACTCTAACTTTGTCAGGCAAGATGCCGCGAATCGCAACAGGCAATAATTGTTGCATTAAGACATGGCAATCATGAGACTTCAAGCCAACCAACTTAAGATCATTGAGGGCGACAAGGCTCTTGATATTTGAAGAGTATCCTTGTGGAACTTTGACATTCCGCAGACATTGACAAAAGCTTTTCTTCTCTGCTGTTGACAGTGTGTGGCATGCTGGGGGTAAATATGTTCGTCGACCTTGTGATATGGGATGCAACTGCTCTCGTATTCCCATGTCAACCAAGTCTTGACGACATTTCAAACCATCCTTTGTCTTCCCTTTAATGTTAAGAAGAGTACCAATTAAACTATCACATACATTTTTCTCCACATGCATAACATCTAGACAATGACGCACATATAGATCAGACCAGTATGGAAGATCAAAGAATATTGAGCGTTTCTTCCACATGTTGTTGGGAGATGATGTCTTCTTCTGGGACTTGCCAAACACGGTTACAATGTCCTTTACACGATCATGAACTTGGTTTCCAGTTAATGCTTCTGGGGGGCCTTCATTCTCCTGACTTCCATTAAAAGCTTTTTTCAATCGTCGATAAGGGTGAAAAGCTTTTAGAAATCTTCGGTGTCTGGTATATACTGTCTTCTTTCCATGCTTGAGTTGGATGAAGCTTGTGTTTTTCTCACAGATAGGACATGCATGATGCCCTTTCACACTGTATCCACTTAAATTTCCATATGCTGGAAAATCATTAATAGTACAAAACACCATTGTGCGTAACCTGAACGTCTGCTGCACATTTGCATCCCACACATCTACCCCTTCTTCCCACAATTGTTTCAAGTCTTCGATTAATGGTGTAAGATACACATCAATATCATTCCCTGGCTGCCTTGGACCCGCGATCATCATACACAGGATAATGTATTTACGCAAAATGCACAACCATGGGGGAAGGTTGTAAATCATCAGTAAAACAGGCCAGGAACTGTGGTTGCTACTTAAGCTACCATAAGGATTCATTCCATCAGAAGCAAGAGCAAGCCTTAGGTTCCTTGGCTCATCCCCAAACTCTGGATACAAACGATCAATTGTCTTCCACTGTGGCGAATCGGCAGGATGTCGCAGTAATCCATCAGATTTTCGGTCATCCGAATGCCATGAAAGGTTTTTTGCATCATGTGCATTAGCAAACAATCGCTTAAACCTTGGTATTATTGGAAGATACCAGCACACCTTGGCAGGACGACAATTTTTGGTTCCTGCATCATCAGTTAATTCATCGTGTTGCACTTTGTATCGTGATACCCCACACGTGGGGCATTGCCGTAGTTCAGCATACTCATTTCTATACAATATGCAATCATTAGGGCATGCATGGATCTTCTTGTACTCCATTCCCACTGGACACAAAATCTTTTTGGCCTCGTAGTGATTTTTCGGCAAAGTGTTTTGTTCAGGAAGCATGTTCTTCAATAAGACCAGCAATTCAGTGAAGCTTTTATCACTCCACCCAAATCTTGCCTTCAAGTTTACCAAAGCTAACACAGCTGACAACCGCGTGAAAGATGTGCACCCCTGATACAATGGCGTGTTGGAATCACGTTCTATTGTATCATACAGAGGTGCATGCGCTTGCTCAAAAGTATGAAAGAGAAGAAAATTAACCTTTTTGGGTATGTGGGAAATGGGTTGTCCCTATCTCCCTTCATGAATGAGTTTTCTTCAAAGTAATTCCAGCTTGGTAATGGGGGACCAATTGCTGAACAGTAATAGGTGGATGTAAGATTTCTAATTCAGGAGAAAAGAATAATTGTATTGACAATAAGAAAAGAACCAAAGGACTTCAAAGCAGAAAAAGATTTGAGATATATACTTTTCAGATTATTATTCTGTGAACATATTCTGTTTGTATTGACTTCCGAATTCATGAAATCAATTTGCATATCTAGTAAAGCAAGATACACCTAATGCCCAACATCATTTTAGTATATTCTTTTAGACTCTATGTTTTGATTGCACTAGCAGGTTCCACTCTATTATGTTCAACCCCATATATATCATTTACAGCTTCGGAATCTAGTACTTTTGGTCTAGCCAACAAGAAAATAAGAAAAAAGAAAAAGTTGAGGCCACCCTTTGGGCCAATGGGGCATGATCAGGTTTGCTAAGAGCCCTGCACGTGTTTTTTAGTTTTATCTATTTGTATGAACTTAAGAAGAAAAAAGAAAAATCACTCAGATACCTAAGTTCCACTATCTCACAACACAAGCATGATTGTGGAAGTGCATAAGGGATAGATAGTGTAACTGAATGTGAATGGATACGTATATCCAACCTTTCTTCCTTTAGAAAAAACTCAGCTCAGTGTATCCACCAGAATATGGCAGAAGTTCCTCCACCTCAATTCTGGAACGAGAACAACTCATAGTTTTCTTCAATCTGCCATGAGTTGACTCAACCTCAGCACAAAATATGCCATAAACAGGTCTGTGGTCTGAAAACTTTGATTCTCCACGGACATATGATAACTGATGGAGACCTTCTCCGTACCACAAAATTCGGTCACACCTATGAAAGAAAAAATTCATATCAGCATAAGTAGCACAACTTGACAAAAATAAATCATAAACTATGAATGGTGCTTTATGCTTCGTTTTAGATCATCTAATTTTTTATCTTCATATCATTTTACTTCCTCTTTTAGCATTTATACTGAGTTTCTTCTAAATTCCTAGTAGGTGATGTGATAAATGATAATTTTAACCGGACTTCTAGTCGTGGTGGAGCAGTGCACACTACAGGACGCAAGTATCACCTTGACATTGCAGTAGGCCTAGTAAGTATCATTCATGAGTTATGTAAATTCTCCCATATATTATGCCATTATCAAATGGAAAGTATTTAGGGGTGTCCAAAAAATTATTTTGATCTGTGAACTACTTTAATACCAAAATGAATTAAACTATTAAAAACTGAATTATTTTATAAAAAACTAAACCTAAACTGTTTTAAGTTTTATTAATCAAACTGCTATTAAACATAGTTCAGTGCACTAGAACTAAACTGTTAATAATAGAAGCTTAGCTTTCAATTAAGCAGTGCCTGTTACCAACAACACTATATAATTTATGGTGGCTCTTAATAAGATCTGTGAATCTTTCATAAATTTCATCATAGAAGCTCTTGGCAATTTATTACTTAGACTTAAACATTAAATAACCGAAATTGATACTTGAATAATAATTTATGGTGGGGTTTGATGCAAATAATTTAAAGCCAAGATGGGAGATGACAAAATAACAGAAAATAGTTGCAGAACCCAAATTGGAATGTGTTGCAGGAACCTTCAGCAATGCCGTCAACAGAAAATTTGCAGCAGAGATCAGTTTAGCAAAAAAAATAAAAAATTCTTAAACATGTATCAGTTTTTTTAATAAAGAACCAATTCACTGAACTTGCAATAGTTCAGTTCTGTTCAGAATGAAAAATAAATGGTTCACTTTGGTTCTTAATAACCATGTTTTAATTCAGTTGAGTTCAGTTCAGTTTTAACTCTTGAACCAAACTATTAACCATCCTCTCTATTCTGTTTCCTTCTCTCTTCCCCTCTTTCTTTCTGTCTTTCTCTTTCCCACCTAAATTCTATATCATAATGCTTATAACTGTATAATTTTTGTAAGGAGCGTAAATATGGCAAACCTGTGGATCCAGACGTGTTGTTTCCTACTAACACCTCCTCCCACTTTGAGTAAAGTGTGCTTTCAGGTACTATGAATTGGACCTAATACACCTTGCTACCAGTGGTCACCCCTGAAACAGTGTAGAAGAAGAGAGAAAAGAAGAATGAGGGGAAAGAAGGTCACCAACATGAGACTTTTTATGAAAATCTTCTCTTCTCTCACGGTTTGACAAGAGTCATCACTGCTATGGGAGCAATATTCAGAAAAAGCAAAAGAATAAATGTTTGTTTGTGATTTTCCTAACGAAAAGTATTTTTTTTCTGAAATCATTTGATTTTCTCAAATGAGCAATATCAAAATGGGAAAGCGGGTGTTAACATGGATTGATTATTGTAAAAACTCAGCAAATATACATCCAATTAGTTTCGCTCAATTAATTTCATACCAACAAAAATCTAGCAACATAGCTATGATGTAGACCTCACCCAATATTTTTAACCCAATCGCAATCAACATCAACAAAGGAAGAGGTAAAAAAATGTGAGTAAAGGTAAAAAAAAAAAACTTAGCCAAAGCACAGGCTTCAAATTCCTGAAATGAGAAATTTAGAGTACTTACCTCGTAAGTTATGGTGGGTAGCGACGAAAGCCCTCCAACGACGTCCAAAGTTGCGGGTTTTGATTCGTAAGAGTAAGGAAAACCAAAAAAGGGGTAGAGAAGAGATGAAGAGAGAGGGAGAAGGTGAGAAATGGAAAGGAGAAAAGGAAGTGAGAAATCTGAGGGAAAGGGAGGGAGAGGGGCTAGGGTTCAGTAACGAAGAGGGGAAGGCCTTAGAATGCCACCGCGTCATTACCTAGGTTTTAACGGGCTTTGTTTTTTTTTTTAACCCAACTACGACGGTTTTACACTAAAACCCGGCGTAAATTTTATATAATATAACATTCTAAGGCGGTTTTTAATAACCGCCTTAGAATGTATGTCGTAAAATGTAATTTTTTTCAAAATAATTGCAAAAATGCCACCGCGTCACTATTTAAATCGGTTATCTAAATAACCGTCGTAGCACAGGTGATGTAAAAGGCAATATTTGTAGTAGTGTTTCTTATTACGTAGCAGTAACATAATTTGTAAATTATTTTAAAACGTTTTTATTATTAATAAAATTCACTAAGAATTTATTTAATGGGAAGTGAGAGTTATATATTTTTGAATTAATATATTTTACTGATAATAAAAAATATATTTAAAAGCTTGTTAGAAAAAAAAATGTGACTAACATTCTTCTTATAACTTGTATGCATTAATGACATAAAATCAACATAAAAAATAAAACAAATAAACCATATCATTTCGATAATAACATAAAGAAAAAATAGGATGAATTACATTCTCATTTCTCGAGAGACTAAAATCACACTTCCCTCTCCTCTTATTTAAAACTATACATTTTACTCCCTTTAAAAATCAATGTGCTATATTTAAATTAATTTTAATGTACATGAACATTTTAAAGATTTTTTTTCTTGCATCCTGATTCTCAACATGATTATTAGCTAATTTTGAATATTTATTGTCAGTTCTATGAGTTTAGAAGACAAAATAAAATTTTTAGATAAAAACTCAAAACTAATAATAAAAATATTTAAAACTTCATTTTACATTCTAAAATATTAAAATCACTAACAATAATAATACAAAATTATTTATATGAAACACTAAAAATTATAGAAAAAGCTAAAATATCATTAAGAGACATTTTCCTAATTATTCATTATCCTTAAGAATTTTGTTTATGTATAAAGTATTGAAATATAAAATATATATTTATTTCTTAAAAGAGAGGAGTACGTATTATAAAATAAATAAAATAAAATTTAAATAATTCTCAAAGGAAGAGAATAGAATTAACTAAAAAAATAATATGCACCTTAAAATAAAAGAGGTGTGCGTTAAGAAGTCACTATATTGATATATAAATAAATAAAACGATAAAATCATTAGGGCACAGAAGAGCACGCCTGCAAAAGCAACTTTTCTACCACTGGTTTTGTATATTAATTTTAGTACTAATGATTTCACGTAACATTGATATGATGTTCCATTGTCACAATGAAATCTCAAATTACAGCTTAATTTATTCAGCATAGAATCATAATTACCAAGGAAGATCGTTGTCCTTGTAATCATTATAATTTCAATAATTAGGCTGTATTGTGTACACAATTTCTCAATAATGGATGTTATCATTTTTCTTCGTGGATACTCTCGTACTAATAATTATTTTGCCTTTCGTTGCTTATATAATGATAATACCATTATATATAGTCCATACTATTATTATTAAGGATAGAAGATGAGAAACAGAGACATTGTCTTAAAAGTACTTGATAATAAATTCTATATATTTGAATCTTGAATTTTTTAGTAATATACATAATTAATTATATATTTAATAAGCTAATAAAAATTAATTTAAATTATTATATATATATATATATATATATATATATATATATTGTGTTTTATTTGGATTAGTCTGTGAAAAATGTCCATGAAGTACAAAATAATAAATACTTTAATTGAAATGTTTAAAAATAACTCTACAAATTTTTTGAATGAAACATCAAATTAGCCTGTAGAATTTCAAATCTTAAATCTGTAAAGAATGTCGCAAAGAAAAATTGTAAAGAAGAATTTTGGTTATTGAAATTGCCAATCGTTGGCGATTTTAATTCTTAATATTAGGATCATTAATTTGCATCCTAACTTCATTAATTATTAATTATTTGAGTCTTTGACTTAGATACGTATCAATCAATTTAAATTAGAAACCAAACTGATTACTAATTAGCGATAATGAGCCAACTGAAGAACAGAATTAATATAATTCATTTGATGATGTTAGAAATAAAACTAACGGTAATAATAATTTTAGGAACTAAATTTATTATCAATTATTGGAGACCAAGTTTACCCTTTTTTTTCAATAGGACCGAATTAATTGATAATATTGACAATTTTAAGAACTAAATATTTTTGTATACAATTTGTTTTTTTTATCAGCGTTTTTATACAATTAGTGCATGCTATTTTATTTCAATCATTACATATTATATTTTGTTATTTTATGGTAGAAATGACAACCTACTTTTTTCGTTTTAGTTTACAGTGATTGAAAATTGCTTTATTAACTTGTTATATAAAAGTTAATTTGTTTTGATAATTTTTAATTTTTTAATATTTTAAAAAAGATAGTGACCTATGTGCCAACTTCTTTGACTCGAGATCTACAAAGGGTTCAGCTATAACAAACTTTAAGCTTACAATTAATAGTGTGTTTGGATCTATGTCCAGCATCCATGTTTTCCTGCACATTAACCATGTTCAAATCTTCAAATATAATTGACAAAGGAATTGAATAAGCATTTTTAGCGATAGTTTAATGCACCAACCAAACATGTAATAAATCAACTTAACTTGAGTTAATCCGAAATAATTTGACATGTTATAAGTTAACCCAAACGAATCGTGCTAACTTGAAATGACACTTCTAAAATTGCATATAAGAATGGGCGAAAGAAGAAATATAAAAAAGATTATAAATGTAATACGTGATGTGCCTAGCAACCAATAATCTCTAATAGATTACACTAACCACTCCTAAGAGTTAATACAGGAGAAAAAAATTAAATAATTTTAGAAAATTTCATGATAGTTAATATAGTTTATCCTAATATTTATTGGTAAATACTAATTAATGTTCTAAGGACATTAATTAAGAAATTTAAAATAAAAATATTTTTATTGAAAGATAAAAAAATTATATTGTTTATGATCTATTTTACCCTCATAATTTACACAATAAATATTTTATTTTTTAACTTCTTAATCAATATCCTAATTAATTAATAACATTTCGTAACAAGATCCATAATTTTAAGCATGAAGCATCAAGCCAATGTGCATCATTCAGCTTAGCCTTTTAGTTGAAGTAGCTACGAAGCTGACTTGGAGATGATGCTAAAGTGTACTTGACAACTTTTGGAATATGTCAAGTGACCAATGTTAACCTTTCTCGTGGGCTAAGTGGGGGAGCATTCAATATTCAATTATTCATGATCCGTGTGTACGTATGATCGTGTGTTTTCAGTTTCAACTTTTGGTCAAATTTGTGGAGCCCAATTTCGCACTCATATAAACGAGTTTTCTATAGAAAATTAAATCTCTTTGTTTTATAATCTCTTACACAAACACTAGGATAACTTAAATTCAATTTTGATGTCTATTTTATTTGGTTAAACGTATTCCACTCCCGCCGATACGTTATTGGTATATTGGATAATTTTTTTAATAGAAAAACTGACTTAGTATGATTCTAACAAAACTAAATGTGACTTTAGGCATAAATAAGTACGTCTTTTTTTTCACTTTTCCTCAAAATTGACCTAAATTTTATCATGCTTATTCGAGAAACATTTTATCAAGCTCAATATATGTATATGGCCCGTTCAGTTTATTCTAAAATATTAATAAATTTTTGTATTACTTTTGAGAAAATAAAAAATGTAGGCAATTATTCACGTAGTACAAATAAATTTTATTAAACACAGGTTGGGGTTAATTTATGAATGCCGACCACCCTCTTGTTCACAAATTTGTTAGTGTGCATGCCAAACTCGTACCTCTCTCTGCACATTTCTGAATCCGGGGCTCTAGGCAATGAAATTACATACATTGCCTTCACGTGTTTTATTTTTTGGGTTTTGAAATGAAATGTATGTTTCATTATATAGAAAAAACAAAAGATGGGGTTAGAAAGCAGAATAATAATTTCTGTCAGGGTAAATGACCATACACATTACACGTAGACGAGAAACTTTGTGTGTTGATGGATTCTAAGATTGTATTTTACTGCCATTATTACGCAAGCACCATGCAGTAGGTAATTGTAGTGTACTCGTTATACCCCGTTTCAGGCACCTACGTAATGCACACATTTATTGCATGCCACCTTTTTAGTTTACGTCATAAAATATCTATTCTACAGTGACTTTATTTGATTCAGAAGTTTTTTTTTATTTTTGTAAATAAAGGTTAATTATTTTTGTATGATTGAAATACTATTATTACATACTGTCAGATATTGTTGTGATTTTCAATATATATTTTTACTACTAACTTTTAATAATATTCTTGACAAGTCATATATATAATATCATAAAGTTGTGTTTGAACAAATTTTTCAATAAGTTATTATTGAAGAAGAAAATAAAAAATAGTGTAGTATGTGCCATTTTTTTAGTGTAGTACTGTATATGAGTCTTTTTTTTTCCTCTTCGTCCTCTCTCGTTTACTTTTTTTCTCTCTCCCTCTCTTGCATTTTTTCTCTACCGTGCAATGCACGAGTTACTCTTCAAGAATGTCTTTTTTTTAATGTATAGGATGTCTTAAAATTGACATAAATGAAAATAATTTTTTTATATAAAGATAAATTTGTTCTTATTTTTGTTCATATTTATTTATCTTTTTATAGATATTTAATTATTTTTTCATACATATTTTCTTATTGTTTTTACAAAATTAAATTAGAGAGAGAAAAACTTTCTTTATTTTTGTTCTTTCTTTTCTTTCAATTTTTGCTTTTATTTTTTCACTAAAGTAAATATACCCTAATAACTTTTCCACAAAAGTATATTTTTCTTGTTACCCAAAACTCGGAATCTCAGATCGTGTTTAACTGAAACCAGACACATACGAAAGTATATATCCACTAGCCATTGATGAATTGCATTGCATGTCACCTAGATCTGCTCTTTTTTTTCGATCTTTCTTTTTTTTCCCTTTGTAGACAGATGCAATGAATTAAAACGGTAATTTTAACCGTTACCTTAACGTACGTTGATAAAGTTCAGAGTTATTCTAGTTGTTATAATTTCTTCGTACCAAATAAAAAGTAGTTTTCTTAATCTAATCTCAAGCTATTAACTACAATTTTTTTTTATAAGTAAAAGAATTTCATTAATAACTTGACTTAACTACAGAAATTAATTATACTTTAATCAAGCCACGCGCTTGAGAGGAAAAATATTCTTGGATGAGGAAAGATCATCCGAAAATGTAATTTGATGTAGAACAAAAGGAACACATTGACGTCAAGAATTTTGTAAGGTTGTAATGATCTAAGGAATCATTTATTCACACTCCTAATTTGTTTTATAGTTAAGCTTTTTTATTGTCACTTACATATATATTAAATTTTAATTAACAATTCCAATAATTGATTTTAATTATAAAAAGTTCAAGTCCTAATTGTGGTGCTAGCTTCTTTTTTTATTTATTTGGATTCCATATTTATCTAAGTCTAGAAAAAAGCACTATGATGGTAACAAAAAATTCAAACTAAAGCTGTGCGACCTAATCGAAAAATTAATCACAAAAACTGTCCTTACCATCACAGTATATATGCAATAATAGTATATAATGACATTTTAAATATTTGATTTTTTTCTTTATTTGAGGGTTAATTTTCAATTTTAATAGAGACTTGTAAAAAAAAGTACTCAATGGCACAACAAATTTCCAAAGAATGCATAGGAGCTACGATACCATTTAAAAAATCAACAATAAAAAGTTGATTGTATTTTACAACATACCGCAACAGAGTAGTTGTAATTTTATTTACTATCATAAGCTAGCCAACTAACAGATAACTAAGTCTAAAGAGATCCTTCTTATGTCAATCAAATTATAATATTTTTATGGAATTAAAGTAAGGAATGCTGATTATCTAAGCTAATGCATATGAGAATATGTATTATACCATGAAACAATTATTTCCTATAAAGTCTAATATCTACGGAAAATGTATAAATTAAGCTATACCTACCTTCTAAATTTACATATAAAATGATTTTTCCAAATATTTTTAATTAAAATTAGGTTTTCTTAACATTAACCTCTCATGTTAAAGAGATGAAAAATGGTTTTTTTATTAAGAAAAAAAAGGAAAGAAATATGATTTATATTTATGATGTAATAAAACTTTTTTTTTATATGTATCCTTTTTTAACATAAGTCATTAAAATTGATGTTAACAAAACTCTTTTATATTTTTGTGATGATGATTAGTTAAAATTTTAAATTATGCTTTACCTTCATACAACTTATAAAAATATTCAAAATAAATGGTACTATGATAAATATTAATTAATATAAGAGTTTTAAAAGTAATTTTTTATTATCAAAATATCGACTAAAACTATTAAACTAGTTTATTACAGTAGAAGTATTTAATGAAATTAACTGCAAAACTATTCAATACATATAAAATAAAATTAAAATATGTAAATTTTATAGAAATTTTATTTTTCTTTTTTGGATAAAAGTATATTTTCAATTTTATAATTATTTAAAAATTGTTGTCTTTTTTAAAATACATTTTTTATTAATTAAATATAGTAAATTAAAAAGGAAAATTTTAAAATATTATAGGCAAACGAAAAAATATAACAAGTTGATGTAATAAAATAATTTATGAAATACTTCTATTTTAATTTAGTAATTTCCTAGATTAATCAAATAAATTATAATATAATTGAACTGACTAACTTAATACTTTGAATGACTGCGAGTCATAATGGGGGAAATGAAATTTATGCCAAAGGAGAAATGAGGTTTGAGTGTAAAAATATTAGGTTATTTAACGTTATTCTTTTATGGAAATGGAGATGGAGGTTATATTGGTCATAATTGCCTTTGGCAACAAGTGTTATGTTCTAAATAAAGCCAAGGTAATTCGTTGCTTGTTAAGAGGAAATCTAGGAATGATTCTTTGTGGTGGAGGGACTTTGTAGGGGCATGCGAGGAAGAGAAACATGACCAATGGTTTGACAAAAATGTATGTTGGAGGGTGAGAGATGGAAGGTTAATCCAATTTTAGGAGCAACCATGGATGGGAAATTACAAGCTTGAGGATAGGTATGGGAGATGTTTATGAACTCGAATCAAAAGGATGAGATGATAGGGGGTGAAATTTTTATTGGAGGAGACAATGGTTCTAATGAAAATTACCCATGTTTACTAGTTTCATGAACGAATTGGAAGGGGCGAGTTTGGTGGCGGATGGGCAAGATTCATTGGTGTCAAAGTTGATCTTAACAGGGTGTTACTCCGTTACAAACACATATTTGTTTCTAATTGAAAATACAAATTTATTGATGTCCTTTTCTACAGGTCATTTTGGAAGCTTGCCATCCCCCACAATGTTGCTATCTTCGTGTGGAAACTATAAAAAACGAGTTACTCACTGGGAAAAATCTGTAATGTAGGAACATCTTGGAAGAACAACACCAACTTTGTCTGTTCTGCTCAGGGGAAAAGGAGGATAGCAACCATTTAATATTCACATCACATGTCCGTTTTTATATTGAATCTGGCAAAACTGTTATAAATGGATTGAGGTTCAGATTGCTAACCAGGGGGATCCCAAAAAATATTTCTTTATGCATGACTGTTTTTGGTTTGGAAGGAATAAAACTATTGTGTGGAGTGTTGTTTGGTGTGCAGTGGCTTGATCCATTTAGTGTCACATAAATAAAATTGTCTTTGAAGGGGAACAAATGGATTTTGATGCAATAGTGAAATTAATACGGTTCAGAGAATGGTCATGGCTTTATGGGAAAGTAAAGAACTTTTCCTACTCTTTTTATGATTGGTACGTGAATCCTAGTTATTGTATCCAAACTCTGGTTTTTTGATGTTGGCTTGGCAATTGCTACAGCATGCAGGATAAACATCATGTATGTTGTATAACTTGTATGTAATTTCGGGTTAGTACTGAGTAGTTGACTTGAGGGTTTGGGTTCGAGTGTGCGAATTAATATAAATTTTCTAATAATTGAGTTTGATTTTCCGAATAAAAAAAATACTATGTATTGTTAAAACTTAGATAATTAAAGATATAATTATATAGTATTTCATTCGAGTCGAGTTTTATTAAATTTTATTTTTACTTTCATTAATTTCTGGTATTATGTTTTTCAATATTATTTTATATTTTTTAATAATACCAATTTAGTCATGATAGTATTCAATTATTAAATCTTTTGAATTAGTGTCTTGATTTGTTTAACAGTTAATATGATTTTAAAAATATTGTTTAATATGGCAACAATAATAAAATATTAATATAAAGACGTCGACATGAACACAAGTGCTTTGCAACATGTGCAATTGTGCAAAGTATTCTCGTAAGACTAGTCTGACCAGGATCTTGGATGCTTTGAAGAAGCTGTATTGGGGCGCGTGCTGGCTCACGGAACGCACCGTTTTCGGTGACCGACATCCGCATATAAGGGTCCGTAGATACCAATTTGTCCATAACTCATTTTCTTTAATCAAAATTTTTAAAATTTAAGTTTTGGATAAACAAATACAGTATTCAGATGAAGAATTTGTCACTTACAATGATATTATTTAATTTAGATAGAATTAATTCTCATAATTAAGAGAATCTTAACTTGGTTGATAATTAAATAAGGTATATGTGAGTTATTATAAATTTTTAATCTTTACATATAGATTTTTTATTCTTATGAATAAAAAATAAATTAGTTCTCAATCATGAAATAAAAATACTATTCATAAATAATGGGAAATGCGTCTTAAAAGACAAGCTTGCTTGTTTTCTTTTGCATCTCTTCTTTATTCTTTATGGTAATTTCCTTTGTTGAATCTTTTTCCCCAAACTTTAAGGCATTAAAATGTTTTTTTTTGTTGTTGTCAATTGTCCAACTAAAGTGCTACATAATTGTAGGATATTTGGTATTGGTATTACAAGTTACAACCGACAGTTTTTGTTTTTTCAGCAAAGTAAAAGTCTATCACAGGCTACACAGTGGGACTTCAACATTTAGGATATTTAATTTTAAAAATAATTTTGTAATTATAATTATAAAAATGTCACATTTTATTATAAAGCATTAAAATAATACAATTTATTTTCATAATTAAATTAAAATATTTTTCAAATTAAATGACATTATTATATTGTTTTAAGGTAAGAAGAGCATGCTATAACAATATAAAATGTTTTTATAGTGTTCGAAGATGAAGTCTGGATGGAGTGGTATATTCTTAACCAGGTTACAAACCTCATAATAACCTTCAAGGATTTCCTTACCAAACAGATTGTGTTGTGAACAAACTTTTCTTGTTGCTTGGATCTGTCACCAACAAATTACATGAAGATTAATGTTGATTGAAGTTCTCTATAGGAAATTCAGGAAGATCTGGCTTCGGGGCTCTTATTAAGGACTCACAGGAAAATTGGTTACTAGGTTTCTTAGGAACCCTAATGTTAAACTCATTGCGCTGTTTCATGGTCTTCACTATGCTTGGAGCAAGGATACCATTAATTTGATCATTTGTTATTCAGATTCTCTATATGCTATTCAACTTGTCAAGGGAGCATTGAATCAATAACACCCTTATGCTGCAATCATAGTAGCTAGGATTCGTCAACTCTTATCCTCGTATTGGGAGGTCCAACTTAATTTATCATAACCAGGAAGGAAAATGTTTGTGCTGACTGGTTGGCCAAGCATGGATCTTCATTGGACGATGTGTTTCTTGTTTGGAATTCTTCTCAGATGCTATGGGCATTTATTACTACAAGCTATGGTTTCTTTTGGGATTTTTGTTTCCTCCTAATAAAAAGATATTGTTATTTGAAAAACCAAAGAGTTGTGATAAACTCAAATAGATGTACATTGCATGCATATATAATCAATTTTTAAATTACTTTTAGATTTAATTCTAGTGAGAGGAATGTAACATAGACGATGAACTATATTAATATCCGTTGATTAAAATTCAACTATTAAAATTGTAACTAACTTAAAATTTTTTCACATATATATATAACTTTATTACAGTTCTCAACTATTAATATTTTAATTAATGGTGGTGAGGATATTTTCTACTTTAAAACATACATCTTCAGTTAGAGAAATTGAATCCTTAATTTCCTAACATCGTCCTGATTGAAGAATACTCATTTTCCCACATTGTTCAGTTGGGATTGTGAACGAGAGTGATCATGTCAAATACTAACAAATATTTAAAATTGACATATTATAAAAATTTGATTGTATTGATTGTTAATCTATTTATAATAGAATGGACAAGTGGAACATTGTGCATAATTAAAAAAAAAATCTGAATGTGTTAATGTAACTTGCTTCAAATTTACCATAACAATTAATAAAAAAAGAATTAAAAAGTGGAGGAAGAAGAGTAGAACAGAACACAGAAGGTCAGAAGAAGCAGAAGAGGGGAGTGGAAATAGCAAAACATCAGCAAAATCAGAATCTTAGCTGGATCCACCACCACCTAAATTTTACCATCTACTTTCTCCCCTTTTGTCGATCTGATTCAACCTTTTTCCCACTCTCACTCTAACAAATCTTCTTCTCCCTTCCCTCCCCCCCCCCCCCTCTCTCTCTCTCTCCCACATTTAGCAAGAGAGAGAAACATGAGAGATAGCAAGCAGCACAGCAGAATGTGCAGCAGCAGCACCACCCTCGCATTCTTCCTTCTCATTGCACCACTCCTTTCCACTTCCACACCCACCATCAGCAGCAACAACAGAAGAATCCTCCACCAACCCCTTCTCCCCCAAAATGGATCCCCTCCTCCCTCACAACCCCCAAGCCCTCCTCCATCATCACCTCCAAACCCAAAGTACCCATTTTCAACCACACCCAATACCAATGCTTCTTCTTCCACACCCTTTTTCCCAACATACCCTTCTCCTCCTCCTCCTCCTTCTCCTTCTGCCTTTGCTTCCTTCCCTGCTAACATCTCCTCTCTCATCCTCCCCCAAACCCAAAAGTTCAAATCTTCCTCCAAAAAACTCCTCGCCGTCGCCATCGCCGCCGTCGCCTGCGCCGCCGCGGTCGTCGCCCTTTCCGCCTTCGTCTACTGCCGCCGCCGCCGCAAAAACTACTCCGCCGACGATAAAACCCTCAGATCCGACAGCAGCATCCGTCTCTTCCCTCGCGAAGCCTCCACCACATCCGGCGCCGCTTCCCGGAAAGCCAGAAACACGTCTTCTACAAGCTCTGAGTTTCTCTACCTTGGCACCATTGTGAACTCCCGCGGCGGCGTTGATGAGCTCTCTGACCCACGCGCCGCCGCGTTGAATCCTCGGAAAATGGACTCGCCAGAGCTCCAGCCGCTGCCGCCGCTGGCGCGGCAGGCTTCGAGGCTTCGGGAGGAATCGACGGCGACGGTGGAGGACGATGAAGAAGAGTTCTACTCGCCGAGAGGGTCGCTGAATAATGGAAGAGAAGGCTCCGCCGGAGCTGGATCGGGTTCCCGGCGAGTTTTCAACGCCATTGCCGGGGAAAACTTGGTTGGTCGTAGCAGCAGTGAGTCATCCACTTCTTCTTACTCTTCTTCCTCTTCTGCTTCCCCGGATCGCTCTCATTCCATTAGTCTTTCTCCTCCGGTGAGCATAAGCCCCAGAAAATCACTACCTAAGTCGCCGGAAAATACCATAACCCACCATTCGCCACCGCAGGAGGCGACGGCGATTAGAAGCTCGGCGTCCTCGTCCATACTGTCGTCTCCGTCGCCGGTTTTTGGGCAGCACGTGCCGTCGTCGTCAATATCGTCGACGCCGGAGCGGAGGGAGTGTCAGTCGCCGTCGCTGTCGCCGCTCTCTCTGTCTCCAAAGAAAAAACAAACCCCAGATGGAGAATCTGTTCCGGGACTTGTTGTGCTTGAAAAGACGCAATCTTTTGGTTCATCTAAGTCGAAAAACGAAAGTGGGTCACCGAGATTGTCCAACGCTTCTTCCAATGGGAAGTCCTCGGCGTTTTCTCTGCCGTCGCCGGTTATAGGGATGAACTTGCATCATGAGTTGGATCAGTCTCCGACAATATCCGACGTTTCAGATCGGTATCGACATTCTCCCCTTTCATCGTTGCATTTGTCACCGACGCTCCTTTCTTCGCCGGAGAGAGAGTTGAACTCTCAGCCTCAGCCACCACCTTCTCGGAAACACTGGGAGATTCCTGACTTGTTGACACCAATTGGCGAAGCACCAAATTTTTCAGTTCCACAGAGGAAACAATGGGAAATTCCGGTTCTTTCAGTACCAATTGCTCCATCTAGTAGTGTTTTAGCTCCGCCTCCACCTCCACCACCGCCACCGCCACCTCTGGCGGTTCCCCGGCAGCGTAAGCAGTGGGAGGTGCCGTCTCCAGTGACGCCGGTGGATCAACAGATTTCGAGGCCGGCGCCGCCGCTGACGCCACCTTCTAGGCCTTTTGTGTTGCAAACACCAAATACGAAGGTTTCCCCAGTTGAGTTGCCACCGGCTAGTTCTCAGAATTTTGAGGAGGGTTCTGAGGAGACATCTAAGCCTAAGTTGAAGCCTTTGCATTGGGACAAAGTGAGGGCCAGCTCTGATCGTGAGATGGTGTGGGATCAGTTGAGGTCCAGTTCTTTCAAGTAAGATCTTTAACTGTCACTCACTATGTTACTATCTTGTTATTTTGCTGTTGCATTTTGCTTTTTGAATTCCTGTTACGCTTAGGGAATGACACTTTTAGTAGTTGATGATTCACGTGTGACTTGTTGTGGTTGTTGTTCATGGATTAAGTGCTTTGAATTGGGTTTTGCTGCAGGTTGAATGAGGAGATGATCGAAACTTTGTTTGTAGTGAACACGCCAAACCCAAAACCCAAGGATACTACTCCACGCTCAGTTCTTGCGCCACAAAATCAGGAGGATAGGGTATTGGATCCTAAAAAGTCCCAAAACATCGCTATCTTATTAAGGGCACTTAATGTGACTATTGAAGAAGTGTGTGAAGCACTCTTAGAAGGTCATAACTTCAAACTTTTTTAGTTTTGTTGTAATTATTGATTTGTTCCTTGCATAGAACAACTTCTATTTGAAGTGTTGGCAGTTGTGGTAATATTGGCACCCGCTTAAATTCTTGCTGATCTTGGCCTTTTAATAATAATCATTTGGAATAAATTCTTTACCCACTCCCGACACATCAATTTTAGTTGCATGTGCAGTTGATGCTTGGGTATTTTATACAGTTGCTGGATAAAGTGGGAAGTTTTCAAAGGAAAAAGAAGATAGATATGTCGACACTAATTTGGCAACAACTTTTGCTTTGGTATAGTAGAAATTAGGTGAATAGGTGTAGGTCTTCATTCAGAGGAAGATGTGTTTATTGCCCACATATAGTTATAAATAGTACATGTTAGTTGAATGAAGCTGCTGGTCTGTTTTGTTAGGCTATCGTATTGGTTTATTTCTGGAGAATTTCTTTTAGCTAAGTTATTTCTCTCCTCAAGACTCCGGTAGTCTGGTTACTGAAACAAAATACTTCTGCATTCTAAATCTATCTTTGGCAAGTCTGTTGATTTGTCTATTTGTGACTCACAAGTTTCATGAAGTGCTAAATGAAGAGGTTTCATCTTGTCTCTTGTTTGTGGTGTTCTCTCTCTATATTCTCTATTTGTTAAACAAAAATCAACTTTTAGTTTAAACTTTGTTTTGTAAAAGTTTGCTTGTAGCCCTTGTTCATAAGAATGTGCTTTCAATAACTAAATCTGTCCACCACTATCCAATTTTTACTACTAATTGTGTTCCGATTATGTAGCTAAATCAATTTACCTTTTGACAGGCATTACTGATACACTTGGAACCGAACTACTCGAAAGCTTGTTAAAAATGGCACCAAGCAAGGAGGAAGAACGCAAATTGAAGGAACATAAAGATGATTCTCCAACCAAACTTGGTCCTGCTGAGAAATTTTTGAAGGCAGTGCTTGATGTACCTTTCGCATTTAAAAGGGTGGAAGCAATGCTTTACATAGCCAATTTTGAGTCCGAAGTGGAGTATCTTAGGAAATCCTTTCAAACTTTGGAGGTAATAACCAATCATCATTCTTTTCCATTGAATTGTTTATATCCTCTCCCATTATTTTTCTCCATCTCTCTGCCCATTTTCCCAAATACATTCTCTTGTAGTGGAGGCCAAGCAGAATCTGGTAATGATGTCCATACATGATTCTCAAGAGGTTTCTCTTTGTACATGTCATGACTTACAGTGTCTTGCACTTGCAGGCTGCCTGTGAAGAGCTGCGAAACAGTAGAATGTTCTTGAAGCTTCTAGAGGCTGTGCTCAAAACTGGGAACCGTATGAATGTGGGGACCAACCGCGGCGATGCACACGCATTCAAGCTTGATACGCTTCTCAAGCTGGTTGACGTCAAAGGTGCGGACGGCAAAACCACTCTACTGCACTTCGTCGTACAAGAAATCATCAGAACTGAAGGCGCACGTCCCTCAAGTACTAATCAAACACCGAGCACGAACTTGAACGACGATGCCAAGTGTAGACGCCTCGGCCTGCAAGTCGTGTCTAGTCTGAGTTCTGACCTAGCGAGTGTGAAGAAGGCCGCTGCTATGGACTCTGAAGTCCTCAGCAGCGAGGTATCCAAACTCTCCAAAGGGATTGCACACATTGCAGAGGCTGTGCAGTTGGATGAAGCAGCAGGGTCAGATGAAAGCAGCCAGAAGTTCAGAGAGTCGATGAACAAGTTCATGAGAATGGCTGAGGAGGAGATTCTAAAAGTCCAAGCACAAGAAAGTGTTGCCTTATCCCTTGTGAAGGAGATCACAGAGTATTTCCATGGGAACTTGTCAAAGGAAGAAGCTCATCCATTTAGAATCTTCATGGTAGTAAGAGACTTCTTAACAGTTCTTGATAGGGTGTGCAAAGAAGTTGGAATGATAAATGAGAGAACCATGGTTAGTTCAGCACATAGATTCCCTGTCCCAGTGAACCCTATGCTTCCACAACCCCTTCCAGGACTTGTTGGAAAGAGACAATACAATTCCTCAGATGATGATGATCATAGTCCATCTCCTTAGCTGTGTATCACTCATGTCAGTGTGACATCTTTTGGCTGCATCTTCTGTTAGGAAACAACCTGGAACCAGGCGATTTTGACGGGTCTGGGGGTGCATGTATGGTCTGGCCCATTTTTTTTTTCTCTTGTCAAATTGTAAAAATCCTTGTAAAAGATTTGAGTTATAAATATATTATAGATTATATATAGAGTAGAAGATTTTCTTTGGGGAAATAAGCTTCGCCTTATATGAATTGGAGATGATGTATTTTAAGGTTTGTTATGTACAAAGCTATTCAATTGGAGATGGCGCCTGGTTGCAAATGCTTTTATAGAAGACTATAATTTGGGGAACCACGATGTAATTCATGAGCCAGATTAGAATTTATGTGCATGGTAGGATTTTAGCTTGAGGGACTTTCCTTTTCTAAAGTATTGTAGACCCATATTCCTCTTACTAAATTATATATTCTTGAGCATTGTTAGTATCATATTTTTTTATTATTGGGTAGAATTTATTCCTGAAAGTTGATTATATAAAGAGTGAGATTTATATACTTTTCTATTTTAATTAATAATACAATAATGAATTAAAATGTGTTAAAAGTATTTTTTTTAATATTCTCTATAACGAGTTTATAATTCATTGATGTGAGACATGTTATCCAAGACTAATTTCAGAGCTCATTTAACTTTTTAAAAATAGGGTAACGTCACTTGAGCTGCATTATAATTGTCAGATTAGCATAGGACAATATGTCACATTAATAGAATATTAGAAATTGGAGAAAAAAGATTATGTAATATATAGTATGGTTGGAAATTAATTATATTTTTAATTTAAGCATACATTTATGAGTTTGGCTATTATATTTGTGTGTATGAAAAGATATCTCTTAAAGAGATTGAAATCTCTTGAATAAATTTTTCTATATTTAGTTTTCAGAGTTATCTGTAAGTATGAGAGGATGTACAGTTATGATTTATTAAATCAAATACACTCGTTGTGATATTAATGAAAACCTATAAATTGAAGGTATCTTTTATTTTTTTTCTCCATATAACTAGGGGGTATAAAAGGATATGTACCGTCCAATTGTATTGTTTTATGAAATCGTTGATAAAACTGATCATATAAATAATTTCATACGCTGGAAGTATATGAAATAGTTTTTAATTTAACTTGCCGGTGTTTTATTTTATAATAGGGAAGCTAAATTTACTAAAATTGTGAGACCAACCAAGCACGTTATGAAAGGGGAAAGGATTTGTATTTTTCCGCCAGTTCTGTCACTTATGCAATTGAAGGCATGTTCCATGCACAATTGCCAGCACGTGATGCCCTAGCCTTAGAAAAAAAAAAGTGTAGTTTAGTTGACAGATTAGAGAAGTAAACGGCAAAATAGAACAACATCTCTTATTCTCTCTCTATGATATGAGCATATGTGTCTACAGAAAACATGTGAATAACACCAAAGCAACTGAGGCAGATAAAATTCAAGCCAGACATTGGTCTTAATCCGTGTCTACACCTGAGCTGGTTCCAATTGAAAACAGGACCATGTTCAAGTTATCTAGGCACTACTTGTGCCTGTTATTTGTTGGAAATATTGACACGGAAGCATTCAAGTCAAACCAGTAGGATAAAAATATAAATGTTCTACCAAATATGTAAATGTTCAGCCAATCAAGTAGCAAATGAAAATTTAGTTATTGAAAAATCATAAATAGGTTTAAGAATTACTGAACCAACTAAACTTAATTAATTATATGTGAAATTACTCATTTGATCGATTTAATTTCGTGATTTGTATTTTTTAGTTTTTATAATTTAAAAATGATTTCTTTAATTTTTATAATTTACATTTTAATTTTCTTTTAATTTCTATAGTTTAAAAGTGATCTTTTTAGTTCTTATAATTTATATTTTAATTCTCTTTTAGTCCCTATAGTTTGAAATAAATCTTTTTAGTCTCTATAATTTATATTTTAATTATATTTATTATAAAAAATATATAAAAATAATTAGTTATAAATTATCAACTTTTTTTTACAAATTATTTTACGATAAATTAATTAAGAATTACTTATTAATATTTTTATAATTAATTGTAATTGATAATATTACTCATATTTTGATGGTAATGACTAAAACAGAATTAAAATATAAAATATAAAGACTAAAAAAAAATTAAAATATAAATTATAAGAACTAAAAAAATCATTTTTAAATTAGATAGACTAAAAGATATAAACCATGTGTCTTTTTCTGTTGACATATAAACAATTAACCGATATCATGTGTAACAATAGAGATCAAAAGTATTGATTTTAGAGAGAGAAAAAAAAACTTAACAAAATCTGAAACCAAAATTTATTGTTCTTAGAAGAATTAAAAACATAATTACTAACAGCTTGTTTGGACACGTGCTCACGTCCTTTGTTATTTTTACATCAAATCCTAAAAATAAAGCCCTAGAAGCAATTGAGATCAATGCTTCTGACTAGTTGCATATTGATTACTGTATTTTATAACGTAGATCCAAACATGCATGATACATCAATAAGTTATTTATTGAGGGTAATTTTGCAATGCTCATCGGAAGTGTTGGGGGGAGACAAGTATAATCTCTGTTCTAAATTATTACAGATTTTTTTTCATCCCTATCTTTGTGCATGGGAGTTTTTTTTCTTTCCAAAATCCAACCCAAACAAAGTTGTCCTCACGTGATCCTCGAACGATGAGAAAAATTGTCATCTCTAGTCTCATGTCGATTCTTAATACTGTAATTCTGTTTCATAATTAAAAATGTTCTCTTCAAATGAGTTAATTTGTTTCTTTTTTGTCTAAAAACAATTATGTTCTTTTTTTTTAAAATTAAGTAAAAGTGTCACTGAATTTGAACGTATTAAAGATTATTATGTACTGAAGGTTTAGTTGAGTTGGTTGAATGATGAATTGTTGTGATCTCTCTTAATATCAGAGATTAACTTAAAAAAAAGAATATTATTGTGTGCACTTTAAATTAACCAAAGATGAAAATAACCTTCCCCTTTGTTTAAAATATTTTGTGCAGTAGTTTTGCATTTCTCATTATCACCATATGCAAGTATACTGTATGAAAAAGAAAACAGATAATAACCAAAGAGTGTGGCACTAGCCAGTCCAGTGATGATGAATATCATGTTAATTATTAGTCATGGAATATGTTTGAAATAGAAGGCAATAATACGTCCCAAACAAGGATGGTAAAATTATTATTATTATTTTACATTCCTTAACTTCGGCTTATATAATATCTTTGTGGCAGACACATGTTCCTACATCTGAATCACTGCATATTGATGCCTATATCTTATAATACAGCAGCACAGACAAAGCTTATTAATTCTTGATCACTTGGAAGTTGTTCATGTGAAATAGCAATTGACTAGATGACATCTTAATTAGTAACACCAAGTGCTTTAATTGATTATTGTCTCATGTACGTGGATTGTGAAGTTGATTGATCACTGTACAAACAAAACCACAGGACTTAAAATCCATTCCACACGTTAGTCATCCGATACATGATTCCTGATCTTTAAGACATGTTACATCTAATTGGCGTAAATGGTATGGAATTTGGTTTTCTTTGAATAAGTATTAACTTTGTCTCTTCTGATCAATAGTAAAACTTCTTTCCTTAAGTGAGTCCATCAAACTTAATTCCAATTAGTTAAGTTTTTTTGTAAGGAGTATTTCTAGTAGTTTATTGAGACTAAAGAGATATGAAAACACTTAAGGTGAATTATTCATTTTTTTTATATAAGACTCGAGATTCAAATATCTAACAAATTGTTTAAAGAATCTAAATTCATCACCATTCGAACCAACCACCTCTTGATAATATAGTTTTCCATATTTTCACAGACAACTATTTGATTTCATCATTAGTATGCTCTAAATAAATAAATACAATTAAAACAAGTGCATAAAACCCTACTCACTATCAAAAGCCACAGTGTGGGCCACAACCACAAAACTCAATACTATGCGCAATGAGGCAGGTGTAAAATTCATGGCTTGCAGGGAGTGACACCTTCAATATTCGTCAGAACAGAACAGGGGAAGAGTACCGAGACAAAGAGAAAATAGAGAAGTTAAAAAATTAACAGCCATATTCATATAGTTGCAAAGTATCTTTATTTTCTTTCTATCTCTTTACCTATCACGGTATAGTATCATTTATCACGTCTTTTGTTTCTCTCTCTTTTCTTTTTGTCTGTGTGTAAAAATATCATTTCTTAAAAATAAAATAAAAAATTGCTGTCATTTATGTCTGTCCACCTTTCCTCTGTGAGGGACAATGAAACTCTGACACTGATACATGCATGCAGGCCATCTAGAAAAGACATCTTAAAGTGCGGGGTTTTCCTTTGAATTTTGCAAGGATATACTATACTAGTACCACTTAGTGATTACGGATTCTCATTCATTTCACCATCTTTTCAAATTTTAGTTATGTTGCTTTGTCTTGTGGCCTCGCTAGGGAATCTTAATTTGTAGTAAGACATGCATGCAAGATTGAAATGGAATATTGTTGCCTCTGACTGTGCCTAATTCTGGTCAAGTAAATCGGAATATACTACATTATCAGAATTTTTTATACAATAACATAACATATTAATTGTTATTCATTCTTAAATGGATAAACCATCTCTATCACTTCTCTTTTTTTGGTTTAAACTACATCTACAGAAGATCATATTCAAATCATATAGGACGAATATAAATGACAACTCTCCATTCTGAGTATGTAACACAATTATATATTTAAGATTTAGATTTAAGACTCTGTTAAAATAATTTCATACCAATAATAATCATATATGTCACTTTAACTAACATAAGAATCACCTGATATTTTTTATTTTTTTAAGGTTTAGGCCACTAAGCACGAGCTAATTTAGGACTTATATATTATTATACTAATTGAATGTTATATTATTTTGAAAATGTTTTTAAACTGTAAACGTGCATTTTATATATAAATTTAAACTTACTCATCGTAATGGACAATAGAATTGAAAAGTATTTTATATACTTCCTCACTTTCTTAACTCAATATTTAATCAAGTCCTGGCCAAAAAAAGTCTAATATTCTGATTAAGCTCTTTTGTTATTTTCTTTATATGTTTTTCACAATTAGTTAAATATTACTTAATATCACTGGGAACAATTCTCAAATGTAACACTTATTTTCTGAATTGAATTGCTCTAGTTTGTTTGTTAAAATCAAAATGTAAGATGATAATCTTGCATTATTTATTTATTTTAGATGCCACCAAATATGTCCGTAGAGCCACCCTAAACAGTTCTACAACTTGCATGGCTAAGACTTAAGATCCAAGCTTTAGACAAAATTTTCATTTGGATGCTATTAGAAAAATTTCAAGTTCCACTTCGGTTATAAAAATAAAATTAAGTTAGAGTATATAAGTAAAAGACAATCCTCACTCCTTGAATCAACTTTTAGGATTGAGTTAGACCAAACTCATATCTTAAGAATTTAAGAGATATTGTCATGGCCAGAAGGAGGGAATTAAAGGATTAATTATTAATGGACATGTATTAATTGAGAAGTAGGCAGAAAGAATTGGTCATTTCAAACAAACCAGACAGACTATTAAAACTCGCGGGAATATTGTCTCCCCACATAACCGTTCTCAATGAATGTTTGGGTGGTCAAGCTCAAGCTCACCAACATTCTAATCTTGTAACAAAACTCACACACTACTCCCCGTAACAAATGTTATTGGTCTTTGTTAATATTACAAAGTTAAACATTTTGCCAAATTTTTATTCTTCTTCATTTTTCATTTCTATTATTTGGTTTGCTACATTTTTCATTCCTATGCCAAGATTGTTTTATTCTCTTGGAAAGTCGGTGGCATCAAATTAACACATTTTTGTCCCTATTTTTTTTAATCACATCTTGGAAGAAAGGAATTCTGAGTTAGTTTTGCACCATATTGAAAGTCTTTAATCTGCATCAGCTTTACACAAGAAGGAGCTTGATCTCAATCTACTTCTTTGCTTTCATTTTATGATTACTTACCACCATTCGTACCTGGTCAGCATCTAAACTCATCGATGAATTATATTGGTTTCCATTCTGAATGAATAACATTCATTCTTATTCATCTCTATTCTTTCTTTACAGGGTTTACTTTAGATCAAAACAAGAGTTATGGAACAATTTAGACAAATTGGGGAAGCACTAGGGGGTTTGAAATTTGTGATGGTATTCCGGGAGAACATTCAAATCAATCATGGGCAATGTTGTCTGCTTCTAGATGTGTTCAGTTTTGCATGAGTGTATTGCTGATGAGATTACACAGAACCTGAAATTTGAAGAGAAGAATGGGAAGTGGAAGGTTCTAGAACATCCCTTTAGAGAGATCCATAAAATTTTCGGAGAAGAAGAAGCTTACATTAGGCATTGCATGGAAACAAAGGACTGGTGGGCTAAAGCCATTGCCTTGTGGCACAACACGATTGTGTTATATACACAACTTGCTTTGCTGCATGCATGTTGCAATTGAAGCCATTGAGTATGCAGGAGAAACATCAGGGTGGGATCAAGAGGAGATGCAAAGGAAGAGACTTATCAACTCCAACAAGTACAGGAAGGAATATGGAGACATGAATCTTTTCCATTGGAAATTTGGGAAGCAGTACCTCATCACTCATGATCTGCCACCGATATGATACGGTTCGGAAGGAAGATAGGTTCCTTTACAACAAAATCCATGAAAAGAAAGTGGAAGGTATAACAATGTATGAGAAGAAATTGATAGATTTGCTTTTGAGGAATTTGGAAAGGTCAGAATCACTGGTAGGGAGGCTCTTGCCAAGTTCAACATTGGTTGGATCTAAGAACTATCAGGTGAGGAGAAAAAAGGGGAATGCGAGTCGGTACAAGGAGATTACATGGTTAGGTGAAAGCTTTGTCATAAGACATTTTTCTTGTGACATTGAAGCTTTGGAACCTGAGATCATAGAACTTTTATCGCTTTCCCATCCTAATATAATGGACAGCCTTTTTGGTTTTACTGATGAGGAGAAGAAGGAATGTTTTTTGGTAATGGAACTGATGAGCAAAACCCTTTCCATCCACATTGATAACTGCTAAATAATTATAAATTAATAATAAAAATTCAGGTAAATTTTGGCTTAAAATTAATTATTTAGTAGTTATTTATAATTAAAAATTAAAGAATTGATAAAGTTTAGATTTTGGCTGCAGAATTGAAGGTTGAAGGTGTAACAAGCAAAAAGCAAGAGAAAAATCGAAGAAAAGAAGAAAATTGAAAGCAGACCCAGTCCAGCATGCGCGCTTAGCGAGCGTCATGCGCTAAGACAGCACAGGCGCTAAACGAGACGTTAAGCACGAAGACGCAGGATCCGTTACGCGCGCTAAGCGCGAAGAACGCGTCAAGCGCGCGATCCAACAAAAGCACACGCTAAGCCTGCAGCACGCGCTAAGCGCACGATCTGAACGCGCTAAGCGTGGGTGTCGCGCTAAGCGCGCCTACAAAAGCCTGAATCTCATTTCAGCAGCTATAAATAAAAAGTCAATCCAAGGGGAATGAGACACCTCGCCTTAGAGCACTTCTCTTCAGCATTCCAAGCCTGAGCTCTCCATTCCGCTCTATACTCTTTATTTTCCTATCAATTCTTTCTTTCACCCCTCAGTTGTAAGTCCTCAATGGCCATGAGTGGCTAATCCCCTAGTTAGGGCCTGACAGGCCTAAAAAGCTAACGATGTATGATGTACTTCAAGAGTTATCAATGCAAAGAGAATTCCTTTTAGGTTTTATGTTCTAATTCTTTTCTTTTTATCTTGCATTTATGTCTTAAATTTATTTTGGGTTTTATTTCCTCGGGAGAGTGTATTTCCTAATAAGAGTTTAAGAGGCAATGCAAGCATCAGTTTTTAGGGGTTACACACTTGGGAAAGGATAACACCTAATAGAACAAATCAAGAAAAGAATCATTGGGTTAGCATTGCTAGGCATAGAATGATGACCCAATGCCCATGCATTTAGCAACATCTAGAATTCAACCTTAATGCATTTTAATTATTGAGTTTTCACAAAGGCATTTGGGAGATAGGTAGTTAAAATAGGCTTGTCATCGTGAGGCATCAGGGGCAAGTAAAACTGACAGATGTGGGTAGAACTAGTTCAATTGCATTGGTAATGAACATCATAATTTCATGCATCTAGGCCAATTGGGTTTGTCCAGTCTTAGCATCTTCATCTTAATTATCTTTTTAAATTGTTTGATCTAGTAGTAGCAATTTACTCTTGCATTTATTCCTGCTTTTTTCTATTTATTTCTCACTTACAAATTGAAGAGTATTCAATAAAGTGCAAGAAAATCCATGTGGAAACGATACTCGGACTTCCGAGAATTACTACTTAGAGCAATTTGGTACACTTGCCAAACACCGCAACACACATCAAAGAGATTCATGGTCCACGGAAGCGAATACCGTTCTTGCTTCATGTGGCAATTGATCTCATGCTTCAGATTGCCAGGGGAATGGAGTATTTGCATTCAAAGAAAGTATATCATGGAGAACTGAACCCTTCAAGCATTCTTGTCAAGCCTAGAGGTACATCCCCAGAAGGTTACTTGCACGCCAAGGTAACAGGGTTTGGACTAACTTCTGTCAAGGACTTGAACCAGAAAGGGAACACAAATCAGAATGGAACTCCCCCATTCATCTGGTACTCTCCAGAAGTACTTGAAGAGCAAGATCATTCAGGGGGTGCAGCAAACTCCAAGTACACAGAAATCTGATGTGTACAGTTTTGGAATGGTTTTCTTTGAGCTTCTAACTGGCAAAGTCCCTTTTGAAGATAGTCATATCCAAGGGAAGAAAATGAGCAGAAACATAAGGGAAGGAGAGAGGCCACTTTTCCCACTTAATTCACCAAAATATGTCATTAACTTGACATAGAGATGTTGGCATATTGATCCACATCAACGTCCAAGCTTCTCTACCATATGTAGAGTTCTTCGTTATATCAAAAGGTTTCTTGTATTGAATCCTGGTTACAGCAGTCAGCCAGAACCACCAGTGCCTCCAGTAGTAGATTACTGTCATATAGAGTCAGTGCTTCCGAGGAAATTTCCTTCTTGGGTGACTGAAAATGGAAATAAGCAAACATTGATTAATGAAAAAAGCAAACAACTATTATGTCTCATTAACTGAAAATGGATCATGATTCATGATAGACTATTATTTCTAACAGCATGTGGATATTGTTTGAGAGAATTTTCAAGTCAGAACAAGTACGACATGTGGTATCTGAAATGGCATATAGCGATTTTCAAGTCAGTACAAGTACAAGGAACTTAGCAAGCCCAAAAAATCAACTTTCACGAACTGCCGTTACTTGACTATACACTATGTCCTCATTTTACCAATTCTTTATATATCAACTCTATCGAACAAATGTCCTCTCGTGCAAGAAGTCTGAGGATTACTTCAGAGAACCACATAATATCAAGTCCAAGGACAATAAGAAGAGTATCTTCTGGTCATGTCTCAGAGTCTGAGCTTACTTAACACCCTCACCAGATTTTAAAGATAAAACCTGGCTTTTTAGTCTGACTTCAGACTCCAAGCAGATAGCTTATAAACTCAAGACTCTTCTCATTTGCAAGGATACATTCACACAATTAACTTTAATTAGTTTAAATTAAGGTATTCTTGACATGAGTAGTTTGTGAAAAAGGATAGGAACAGCAAAACGTTCTGTGACTGATTCCTTGTATTCATGCCACAGTGAAAAGTCTCATTAATGCATGAAAACTTTTATTCCACCATTTCCTTATCCTTAGTAACTGGGAGGAAATAGAACCTGGAGTATCAAATCCAACACAATGGTCTGGAAAAAACTTTCAAACATAAGAGAAAACAATAAAAAACCGAAAAGGTTTCAGTTTTTCTACTAAAGATTGCATAACAAAGCTCTGTGACATAGGGAGAGTGTTGAGACAATGCAACTTCTGTAGAATTTTAAATGAAGGTCTAAATTAATATTTGAACCATTATAACAACTACAGTTAATATTGCATAACAAAGCTCTGTGACATAGGGAGAGCGTTGAGACAATGCAACTTCTGCAGAATTTTAAATGAAGGTCTAAATTAATATTTGAACCATTATAACAACTACAATTAATATTTGCAAGTGCAACACATAGATCATATCCTGTACTTTTCTGATAAACTAAAGTGATTTGGAATGTAATTAGTATGTATCTCTGTGCTGCATCCAGATATGCTTTAGTAATGTGTCCCTCACTTACTTAACAGACTGCAGTCTCAGGGTCATGGCTAACGTGTAGGAGCAAGAAGTTATGCTGAAAGCGTAAAACAACAAACTTGTCTTAGTTTCAAGTTCAATCAAACTCTCAAGTTCCCATTTCTGTTTGGTTCCCTGAGCTTGTTGGTTCGTGAATTGTGTTATACATCGCATAGCACTACGGAGGGTGTTCTATATACAGAAGTAATGGATCAGAGGAAACCTCTAGTCACGTGTGATACTGATATATTTGAAAGAGACTTGCATGCTCCAGCTTCACCAGTGCTTCAATTCAAAAGCCTACATTTGTACATGCTATATACATTTCTTGTTTAGCTTATTTTGATTCAGAATTTAAGAAAAAAGTAACTTGTCTGAGTTCTTCTCAAATAAAATGCATGATTAGTCTTCTGACAGGGATACTGATACTATATCAAAATATTATCGAGTCAGGAACTGAACTGCTTTTAAGGCTTCAGTGTTAACCCAATATTTTCTCTTTTCTGTCAGACCATCTGCAATATTTTCACAATTCCAACTGAGTTGGCAGCGACAAGCATGCTAGATTTCTTTCTCCAGCAAACATTAGAAACAAACTGTCCATTACTATCATCACTATTTGGATGACCAGAAATGGGATCAATTGCCTCAAATTTAATTAAGTAGAAATTGGCACTGGTAGTGATTTGTGAAGACAGTATACCTGAAAGGTTGAAATGTTTAAAATTAATTAGAATTTGTATCTTGTTAACATTTGCGGGCAAATTCAATTAAGAGAAGCAAACTCCCATAAATATCATTAGCATGGTATAAATATGAATCACCTCACCTTTTTATCTTTCTTAATTGTGAGAATGGATGATACTTATTGTACACATTCAATTAATTAGGTATAGGACTATACATGAACTCCACGCATCTTCCATGTCTTGTAAAGTATAAACTTGATTTTCCATAACAGATAAAATCTGCTATATCCAAATATGCATAACCTTGGCTTGAATTAAACCTATGAACTACTTATTAGACATAAAATTTAAAATTTTTTTTTGAGTATGCTAAAAAGTGTTCCTAACATTTCTTATTAATTTATACAGAGATACAGTGAGTTGAATTTATGAAAATGATTGAAAGAAGAAAAAATGTGAGCTGAAAAATGAAAATAAAGAAAATTATATTCCTTCACTTGTTTAGTTACATATAAAGTGAAACAAAAGAATGTTTATTATAAAATAATAATATAAATTTTCTAAATAAAAAATGTATGCCAAATGAAGAAGAATATTTGTATCTTTTATATTGTTATTAGGGGTAGACTTTAAAAGGTCTGAGCCTAACCTACTAATTTTTTAGGTCTGAGTCTGGTCTGTAGCCTATTAAAGGCTTTTATCTTGACTCGATCTGACCTTTTAAAAGAAAATGAAACATTAACCCAAATAGGAAAGTCAATAAAAATAATAAAGGAACACATGATTCACACAATTAAAGTCTTATTTGATTATAGAAATGAAAGTTATAGAACAATAATATGTAATCAAAGTCTGCTAGTTTCAAAAAAATAATTAATTGTACCCAAAAAATAATATAAGTATATATTGATAATATATATATATATGTCAACCTATCAGGCTTATAAGACATTTTAATAAGCCTAAGCCTAATCTATTTAATTTAATAAGCTTTTTTGTTTGAGCCTAACCTTTTAATTAAGTAGGTCACTCCAGGTCAGATTATATATAAGCCAGATCGTAGACCTATGTAGGCTAGTGTGTCTATTTCCACCCCTAACTGTGATTAATTAATATAATTAATATAAAATTGTTTTAGCTTAAACAATAATTTTAAATTCAAATTCATGTAAATAAATAAATTCCATATTTAAATAAATAATTTATTGCCTATAATAATCCTATGGATTCGATCGCCTATACAAGATATATGTGTTCACATCAAATAAATATATTTGTCTATTAACAACCGAGAATTGGAGGAAACACTTTTTACTAGGAAGTGAATTAACCAGTTCGTACTTTAAGGACATACGAATCGCAGAAAGATTTCTAAGCGTCGTGTATTCCTTCTGACCACAATTCTTCAATCAAAACATTTAAAATAAAGGATATTTATATTATTTTATCTAGAGGCACTCTCTCTCTCTCTCTCCAATCAATCTGTTCATCACTCAGACATGATAGGAATATGTATGAATCAAGTTGCACCATTAGGGTCATATTCCACCATGCATTGCATGTAGAATGACTAAAGATTTACTGTTTGGTGAGTGGAGTCACAAATAAAATACTCTACCTGATATAAGAGGAGATGATATAAAAGGTGAGAGTGTTCTCAAGTTTAACTCCTGTAAATAAAAAAAATATGATTAAGAGAAAAGTCTAATACTAAAGATGATCTAATAGATTTTTTAAAGAAAATTAATTATCAATAAAGTTAGAGATACTTTCTAACTATTGCTTTTTTTTTATAAAGAAAAAGAAAGAAAGAAAAATAGTATATGCTTATCACGCTAATCCCAATATTTAATCAGCTTTAGAATGGGTAGAAATTGAAGAGGAGGTTGTATGAGGTAAACACGGTGGATGAATGGCTGATCTCTCTCTACGTGTGTCTTGTATTTGGTCAAAGCTACTTTGGTGGGTGGGTTGTGAGCTGGAAATGAATGTATGATTGACTATAAATAAAGCTAAATTCATTTCCCGTTAAATGCAAGCATAATCAAAATCAAGTGCTTCAAAGTGATAGAAAAATATTAGAAAGTTTTTTAGAACATTTATGAGTGAAGTGTGTGCATACATTGGTTTTCTGTTTAGGTATACTCTCTAGTCTTCGTAATACCTCTAGTATAGTAAAAGACTGTTGTATTCTGTTTCTTCCCTTGTTTTTAAAGAGGTTTTCTACGTAAATTTAAGTAAACAATTTATTTATTTATCTCTATTGGTTCAAAATTGTGATAAGTGCATCCCGTTGTACAAGTACTATTTGCATGCTCTAGTTTTTTTTATTCTTCTTCACATTATTTTGTGTACGTTTCCTCTTGCATCTCTGATTTCCTAACAGGAAGATCTATCATGGTTTGTTGGCTATTTCAAAACTTCTATTTCACCATTTCCTTATCCTTAGTAACCTGGTTGGAGAATAAAATCCAATACTATGGTACTGGAAAAATCTTTCAAACATAACAGAAAACTAAAACGAAAAATAGAAAAAGGCTTCAGCAGTTCTACCTAAGATCGGACTCTATACCAATCTTCAACAAGATATTAAACATGCAGATGCAACTTTTGCACAATTTTAAATGAAAGTGTAAAATTAATATTTGAACCATCATATTAGCGACAGTTTATATGTCAAAGTAAATGCAAAGCATAGATCATCTCCTGTACTTTTCTGAGAAACTAAAAGTGATTTGAAAGTAAAGGTAATTAGCATGTATCTCTGCTTAGGTGTGCTATATACAGAAGTAATGGATCAGACATCAGAGAAAACCACTAGTCACTTGGAATACGATATTTGAAAGAGACTTGCATGCTCCAGCTTCACCAGTGCTTCAGTTCAAAAGCCTACATTTGTACATGCTATATACATTTCTTGTTCAGCTTTCTTTGGTTCACATTTTAAGAAAACCAGCACCTGAAAGTATTACCTAAGCATGGAAAATAGGAGACATTGATGCTTGCCACAGAAGAAATGTCAAATGGTGATCCCATTTAAGCTTTATACCCCATTAATCATTGAAGCCTGAATAAAGAACTGGTCTGCGAGTTTGTCTCAAATAAAATGCACGCTTAGTCTTCTGAGAGGTATACTAAATCAAAATATTATCAAGTCAGGAAATAAATAGCTTTTCAGGCTTCAATGTTAACCAAATATTTTCTCATTTCTGTCAGACCATCTGCAACAGTTTCACAATTCCAACTGAGTTGGCAGCAACAAGCATGTTAGATTTCTTTCTCCAGCAAACACTGGAAACAAACTGTCCATTATTATCACCACTATTTAGATGGCCAGAAATAGGATCAACTGACTCAAATTTATGAGTAGCAATTGGCACCGGCAGTGATTTGTGATAACAGTACACCTGAAAGGTAGAAATGTTTAAAATGAATTAGAATTTGTATCTTGTTATCCCACATTTTCTAGCAAATACAATTAAGAGCAGCAAGCTCCCATAAATATCATCAGCATGCTGTAAATATGAATCACCTCATCTTATGTATTAATTGTAAGAACGGGTGATACTGGTATTCTCTAATTGTACACATTAAATTAGATACAGGACCTATATATGAACTCCAAGCATCTTCCATTTGTATAAATGATAAACTTGGTGTTCCAAAACAGATAAAGTGGTAGCTGCTACATTCAATATGCATAACCTTGGCTTGAAGTTAAACCAATGAACTACTTACCAGTCAAAATTTTAAGCTGTTTCCATCACGATTGCAATATTAGCTTGATGTTATGTGAGATTAGCAAGATCATTTATTGATGAACAATGAATGATGAAAGCATTGACAATGCTAAGTGAGATTAGCCTATACGTAACAGCATTTTATGATCAGGCTACTAAATAATCAAGTAACCCAAAAGAGAATAATCCCAAAAAATTAAAGAACTAGTTTCCTTGCCCACATGTAGTGCAGGATTTGAAATATTTTGCAAGTCTCATGACAATCAGCATTCAAGGGAGGCAGAAATCAGACTAATATTTCAAAGTCAATGTTATGATAAAACAAAAGCTATACCTCATTAGATTCTGAACCACATGCAATGTATCCATCCAAAACTGATAATCCCACGAAATTCTGGAGAAGAAGAAAAAGATAATCAGGATCATGAACTAAAAACAAATTAGAACAAACAAAAGACAAGAAAGTGAGGTTAAATGTGTATAGAAACCAACCTTTTCATTACTATGACCTTTAAAGGTCACGGCACAAGCATCAGATGACAAACCAGAAGAGCTGATTTTCTTCAGGTCCCAAAGCTTCAAAGAGTTGTCAGTGGAAGCAGAGACAACTGCTTCAGCATCTATAAATTTTACATAGCTAACAGTTTTGCCATGACCAGTTAATGTGCACCAAGGGATTCTAGTGTGACGAAGATCATAGCCATAAACCTTGTAATCAGCAGATCCAAAAAATAGATGATTTGTTGAGTAAGCAGAGAACTGAACACAGCATATATTGGCAGGGTTCCAGATGGTTCCCAGAGAATTTCTCTGCAAAAACAACATCATTTGAGACAATTGTTACATGCTCTGAAGCAAAGGCATTCAACTGTGCCTTCTCTAATGATACTTATGTTTCTTTTCATATTATTCTTTATTATTTTCCGGCGAAGAGACAAAAGAACATGAAGGATATTCTACTATATAACTTCAAATCATATAAATACCAATATATTGTGTTAGTAATCATTTGCTATTTGAATGCATTAAAAAAAGCATGCCTCACTGATATTCCACAGTTTGACAGAGCAGTCATCACTTCCACTAGCAAACATTTTTGGGTCTGACAAAGAAAAGTGAACAGACCAAGCTCTCTTTTGGTGCTCCATGTATTGAGACAATGGCTGACCAGTGTCTGCATCCCACATCTGAATTCATCCATACAAGTTATGTTATTAATGTCAATGAAACCTAAGAAATAGTCAATAGCAAAAGCAATGAAAGCTTGGTTGGTATGAATGAAAGGACAAGACTAAAATTAGTTTTCATCAAGGTTTAATATATATATTGAGGAGAAGGCTTAATATGTTTGCTAGTGCTTGCAAATATGATAAATTTTAGTTTTAATACCTGCAAAAGAAATTGTTAGTTTTAGTTTTTATAAACTATAAAAAAATTTAAAGTAGTCCCTATAATCAACGTGGTATGCATCATATTTGCTTGACATGTCACGTCATAAACCATCTCTTACTGATCGCCAACATATACTATGTCATCATTAAATGATGATAAGGATTATTTTAAAAGAAAATTGCAAGGACTAAAACCAACAGAAAAAATTTAAGGACAAACAAAAATTTTCTATATTTGCTTGAACTAAAAACATATTTAGACTTTCATCAACTATAGTTCTAATGTTGCAAAGGATTACACACCTGAACCACACCATCATAGTCAGTAGATGCCAGATGATTTTTTATGTAAGGGTTCCAGCACACACAACTAAGCTTTGATTTATTTGACATCTCAACTACTGGGTACTGGATGTCAACAGAATTGCTTGAAATAGCATTGAGGTCGAAAATCTTGATTTTCTTTGAAACTCCTCCTGCTGCAATGTGATCCTCATCACGGTCAAAACTTAAAGCACACATTACATTGGCAGAACTAAGCAAATCTCTATTCCTTAATCTGCCACACTCTTCAAACTTGCTGTAACGAGCAAACTTGCATAAACCTTCAAAGAAGGATCCTAGACAACCAACAGAACTCTGAATTCTTCTAGACTCCTTATTAACATTCTCTACTTGAGGCAACCTCCATCTACTTTCCATCACATTTTTATCATTGATTGAAACAGATGAAGCTTCTTTTGGCAGGACTCGAAATCTCGAGGAAAAGTAAGAATTCTCTAGCTGATTTATGTTACTCATATATCTTTCTTCATCACCAAACAACCTTCGAATGGATCTACTAATGTCTGAACCGGAAGAATCTTGAAAATGTAAACTGTCTCCTCTCAATTCAGGATTGTTTATTTGCACCAAAGGAAATACTGAATCTGTCACAAATGAATAACTTCTTTCTACCTCCTTCATATCTTCATTCAATAAATTTAGCTCTTCTTTCAACTTCGCTTCCCGTTTTTTCTTTTCTTCTTTGAATAAAATTAGAAAATCTAGTAATTGCTCTGTTTCAGCCTCATCATCAGATATTCCAACATCATCTACAGAATTTGATTCCTTTGATTCACGAATAACTTCAGAGTCTAAAATCATTCTGTTATACATAAACACAGAATTACTAGACTAAAAAAGAAACAGGATCCCCATCAAGATCTATATCAATATTCTTTTAGCCAATGATTATTTAAACATATTAAGGAAATAGAAGAAATGAAGTCATTTTTCTGACAGGTATTTTCAATTACAAAGAGCCAAGAAGTCCAAGATGCCAATGGCCAAAAATAGTTAGCACAAGGATCTAGAATGGAATCTGAAAAATAAAGAAATGCCAAAAACTAAAAAGTGATTAGCACCTGTATAGCATGCTCTCAACAAAAAAGAAAAAAAGAAAAAGAATCATGCTCTTAACAAAGGAAACTAAAAACGAAATGCAGTAATCAGCAACAGTTTCCTAGTCACATTTACACAAATGGATACTTGATCCAGTTTTTTGGAGCTTAAAGCCATTCTAGAACTTTTCTCCGTTTTAGTTCTCTGGTTTGTCAAACATTGAGTAATAAGAATAATAGCAATCTGGCTATCAAATCAAGTCAATAACGAGCTTCTGTTTATCGTCTATAAGCTGTGTTGTACAATAAGAACATCACGCAACATTATCATATTAAGGAGTTTCACACAGAATTTAGAAAGTACTTGAGAAGTTGTGACTACTGATAAAAGTTAATAACTAGAGCTGTACATAAGTGATGCAACCAAATGGAATAATGCTAGTTACACAACTATAGCAATCAAAACTTTGCACTACTACATACATTGCTCCTTGGACTAAGATAGCGACAGGCTTGTGCAGTTGTGTAGTTACACCACTCAATCATATGCATGGCCAGACAAAAGCATGGTAAAAATTTAAATTTTCACATGGTACCCTAAATTCCCCTCAATATCAGTGTATTACTACTATCATCATCCATTGTGAAGCCATTGAAGATGACACTGTGAGAACACACTTGAGTAAGAAAAACTTTAGAGATTCAAATGAGACAGAAAGATATCAGCAAATATAAGAAAAGCACCATATTTCGTCACCTGGCATTGGGGCGAGAAGAAGGTTCAGGATGCAAAAGCCAAAGACAAAAACCAGCTTCCTTTGGATTTTCTGCTAGAAATTTAGGTGGTAAGATTCTATGACACAAATCCAACATCGCAGTTGAATGTGTCTCCCATGACTCAATATTGCACAGCAACTGAGAGAATCATCCACTTAAATGTTAAAAAGATTAACATATTTAAATAGTTCATCTTTGAGTATGATTAGAAGAAACTGAAATACTTAAAAAAAATAACATGTTTAACAACTCTGATCCAGAAAATTTAAAACTCCTTAAGTCGTGTTTCAATGTCATTTCCAAAGGTTTGGTACGATATGTCAAACAGATATGTCCCGCTTGGAAGTAATTTCTTGCTAGGTTGCAGCAACCAAAATCTCATATCATTTCATTAACATACTGGGAAAAAATGAATAATGATGTATATTAAAACTCCATGGGTAGTTTGGTTAATGCAGTCCAACAAAATAATTTGGCTGGCTATCAAGAAAAAATAATACTAATACTGGATAAAAGCTTTATGAAAAGTAACAATGTGTGAGACACATTGTTTGCTTACCTCAAAAAGGAGAACTCCAAGGCTATAAATATTTGATGAAAATGTGCAAACTCCATCGTTGAGCACTTCAGGACTACAATACCACTTCTCTTCTAACTTATTAAGCACAGACATAAACTGCTTTTCTTCAGTACAAGTAGAATTATTTTGGCATAGACTTTCTTTACTCCTTGATTCCACAGGTCTGTTTGTGTCGGAGTCAGTTTGATTTACTGTCGTCTGGCAGCCATGAATACTGGTACAGTGATGCTGCTGCCTAGAAGATCCTGTCTCCTCACAGAGCTTTTTCTGCTTTGTACTCAAACTCTGGCAAGCACAGGTATTCTGTTCCAAAGGCCTTTTCCTAGTCACATTACATGTCATGACTTCATAATCTAACTCTTGTTGGCCAAATGAACCAATATACTTAATTTTACTTGAAGGCAATAAAGTGAAACAAGATGGTCGAAAGTCTAGCAAGACGAGTCCTTGAGAGTGTTCAAAATCAACCAATTCCAATACTTGCTTAAATATATGAATCCTTCCTGATTTATTCATTTTATGTCCTTTGAACTTCAGCCAGTCTCTTAAGTTGAGTCCATTGCAACCAGACATGAAAGTTCCTTCCAATAAAGGCTTATTATTCTCATCAACATTTGATCTCACCAGTGTCTCGGATTGAAACTTAGCGGCAAAACCAAGTTTCTCATCCTCTTGACTCTTAAGTGCTCCTCCAATACTGAAGCTTTTGTTTAAATCTTCACAAATAACCCCTTTTCCCTTCCTTGTTTGCTTTACAATCAATTGAGGATAATTATATGCAGATGAAGTACTCTGAGTTATACTGCTAATAAGATGTGCATTGTTCGAGATGATAGCCTTGCCCATACTGCTTATATCTTCTGAGACTTTCAGTGAGTCATGATTTACACTTTTGCCAGCCAGAGACTTCAGGCCCCAAAATTCAGAATCAATTCCCTTAAGTCCTTTGCTTAACCTGAGTGGCATCTGTTCCTCAACCTTGGGTACAACTTCTCTACTCAAGATATTATACTTAGACTCAATAGTCAATTGATTCCTTGCCTGTCTTGAATTATGTGGATGGTTAACTAAGTTTATATTCTGGTTCTCATAATTCCTAACAGGCAACTCTTCAACAATGTGTTCAGAATCAATTGTGGAACAAAAACTAGAACTAGGAGGTCCAGATCCAGCTAAGGAAGTAACATAGCTATTCAAACCAATCACATTGTCATTTGGCAAACTCTCCTCCGGCCATTCCTTCCGAATAGGGGTGCACAATCTAGGTGATCTTGGCATGATTTGGTGTCCCCCTTGCTTAAGAAAAAGATCATTAGATTTCCTCTTGTGCTCCTCAGTCCCAGTCCCACCATTTGCAGTAGCCATGTCTTCTAGCAAAATTCATGCAAATCCAAATGCAAAAGTTCCTACAATCAATTTGAAAGACCTGCACCAAGAAAATTTAGATCAATGAGAATACAATAAATAGTTATATACCATCAGAGAGAAAACCTCAACATAAAGTGACAAATTGTGAATATGATTGAAAGGTGAAAACCTAGAACCTACTGTTAGAAAAATACTTAATCCAGGACAATACAAATGGGGTGCCAAATTACCCTTTTCTCTCTAAAATTTTCAAAGGGTGACATAAACATACAAAGATGTATTGAAGCTATTCAATTTTTTATAACAAGAAACACAATTGGTATGTTGGATGACAAAATATGAAGTGAACCATTTTGCTAACATGAAACTATAGAGTGTGTGAAGCAACAACACATAGTACCAATGAACACAGAAAGTAGCATGAGAAAGAGAGATCAGGGAGCAATGGATAAAATGGAACTGATAAGGAGCATGGTTTGGTTTGGTTGGTTACCTCAAAGAGTTCCTTGCTTGCAGGGAAAAATATCTTGTCCAATTTCCACAACACTGACAAATGATACATAATAAAAACCAATAAATACTAAAGTTCAGAACAAAGCTTGGATTGTTTGTGTTAGATATTTATCATAATTATTATGGACACAATTTAATAATTTTTTTTTCACTAGTTAGCTTCGGAGCATATAGGAATAGGATTGTCCACGTCTGAGGCGAAAAGTACTGCCACGATATTAGTTTGCTTTTGCCGCCGCCAGCTACACAAATTTAAATATAGTATAAATTAATATTTTTTTCTTATGAATCGATTTTTTTAATGTTTTTGTTTTAATTCTCCTAAATTATTTATTGTCTAAACTCTAAATGACTACGTCATCGATTTAACCTTTCTTTAAAAAAATTAATTTGTTGAAGTTTAACAGATGTAATTAGAGGTTGGTAACCCAAATGATTGTGAGATTATATTATATTCACTGAAAATCTGAGATTAATTTCTATTTCAGTGAATTAAAAATATTTAATCTCTCATATGGGATAAAAAAAATAAAGGTTTGTATAGTCTTTTCATTAGCCTAGTGGCTTAGAATCTCATATCATCCTATTTGGAACGTTTTGTTTTTTTCTTTTTTATAGAAGAATCCTATTTGAAACGTTAATTAAGCGGAAGATAGGTAATAGATTACTCAAGACAAGAAGGTTTAATGCCATCATTTAAAGTTAACATATACTAGTGTTTTTATAGCAGTTGTAAATACTGTGGGAGTTTAGGTTTGAACTTTAATAACTCGTTCACATATATATTGTGATTTGGCTTGGTGACGGTGTTTTAATGTTTATAGAAATTTTGGTTGTTTCTCAAACATGCCTTATAAGAAATAAGTAATAAAAAAACATTTATTTAGTCTATCCAATATAAATATCATAGTTATATAGCACAAGAAAAAAGAGAATTAAGATCAATCCTCTGTTTTGGTACAAGAGAGGAAAATTAGGATAACAGAATTAGGAAAGATGGAAATAGAGTGAGTTTTAAGAGTGTTTAATTTAAAAGAAATAAGAAGGGAATAGAGAAAAGAATTAAGAAAAATGAATAAAAGATTATTGTTGACAATGAAAATTGATTTTTCTAAAACAATCAATTGTTTAACATGAAGGTTATTTCTCTTTTTCAACAAAAGCACCGACAAACTTTATCATTTGATTAAAGAAATAAAAAAGAGAGTTTTTTGTTTCACTTTTTCTCTATTTCCATGCCACCAACACAAGAAAAGAATCCAGTCTCCTCTCTATTTCTCCAACCTCCTTCATTTTCTTCCTCCCTTTTTAACACTACCAAATTGAAATAAAAGAGCTAAAGTGAACTCAACTTAAAATATATATATATATATATATATATATATATATATATATATATGAAGAGTCGAGGCTGCCACATTCTGTTTTTGACTTAACAAAATATTTTCAAGATTAAATTGTTGTTTAAAAAAAGCCGAATTGTTAATTTAGCATATAAAAAAAATTAAATGCTTATAGAGGTTATATGTGTTATTTTCTAATTAAAATTAAATTTTTACTTCGATAATATGAAGAAAAAAAGAAGATTTAGAGAGAGAAAGATAATGATTCAAACGTCAAGGGGTTGCATGTGCCTCCGGCAGCACTGGTTTGATGTAATTAATGTCAACATTAGTGTCAAAACAAAGAGACGTTTACAACAGTTTGGTGTGTCGTGGCTCCTCTTGTGGCCACATCCACCACCAGCAACCTCTCGTGTGGCGCGGTGTAAAATAAAAATAAGGTAAATAATTATTTTTATTTCTAAACATGTTGATCGCTCATAAATTTATATCAAAAAAATAAGACAATAAAAAATATGTAACAAATTTATTTATTCATTAATTTTTGTCTATTAATGTTAATGAAAAAACTTACGTACCATAGATGAATGAAAATGTCATAAAAATGATTATCGACATGGATGCTGAATAAATTAGATCAAAATGTCATTAATTTTTTTGAACCAAAATATCATTATATTTCCATTGAACCAAAATGTGAATAAGTTACCATTGGACTAAAATATTAGTAATTTTTCATTGGATCAAAATTTGAATATTTTTTTCAACCAAAATACCAGGACATTTCTATTGAACCAAAATGTTAGTAAGTTACCATTAGACTAAAATGTCAGTAATTTTTCATTGGACTAAAATGTTAATATTTTTTTTGACAAAAATGTTAGTGCGTTTTCATTAAACTAATTTGTCAGATCTTAAATTTCATTTCATTTAAAGGTAAAATATAATTTATTCTTCATCTTCTTTCATTTTTTATCGTTGTAAGCATAACATTACAATAAACACTTAAAAAATTAGGAAAACAAACACAAATTAAAACAAATAACATAATATTGATTAATAAGCATAATTACTTTAACAAACATTGTAACTCAAATGCAACCACAACAACTAGTAACATTTTTTAAAATTTGATTAATTATTTTTATTGATGCTTACAAGTTATTTTATGTTAGATGTTACATATTTGTAGGATGAGATTAACTGCTCTCAATTTTCTCCACAAGTTAAACAATATGCAGTTAATTTTGAAAACTGAAAGTGCTTCAACTCCAACTACTAGTCAAAGTGTTCCAACTCCTAATGTTGTGAGTGACTTTTACATATAAGTGATCAGTTATTGTTAAATTGTGTTATTCATAACTAATCACTATTTATAATTGTTGTAGGAAACAAACTTCATACCTCCACCATTGTCAATTGTGTTTAGAATTAGGCCTTCAACACAAATTTGAATTATATTCCTAGATGTATCATCTCATAGGATGAACCAACCGAATTACATGAGTTTCATATCCACACTAGGGCTGCCCCGCTACCAAGATTTGAAGAAGTGAAATATGAGATATGTTTATCTTTTACTTATAGTAAATTCTGACTAATTATAATTTGGAAAATTTTGTAATGATTAGTACGTTGTTATAATGATTATTTTTGTACATTGGTAAAATGTTAATTTTGAAAATTTTCTATTGTGACAATATTAGGTAGTAACAAAATTAAGTCGAGTCTTATTTTTTGTAAGAATTAACTTAATGGTTGTGTATTTTTATTTGAATCTCATATTTTGGCTAAAGTATTTTCACATTAGAAATTTCATAACAATAGACATATTATGTTTAGTAATCAATATTATGCTTATTATTATGTTTTTTCTAACTTATATTTGTTTTAATATTTTTAAGTGTTTATTGTAATGTTATGCTGACAATGATAAAAAAAAAGAGGAAGATGAAGATTAAATAATATTTTATCCTTAAATAAAACGAAATTTGGGGTATGACAAATTAATCCAATGGAAACACACTGACATCTTGATCCAAAAAAATATTGATATTTTTGTCCAATGGAAAATTAATTATATTTTGGTCCAATGGTAGCTTACTAACATTTTAGTCTAATGAAGACGTAATGACATTTTGGTTCAAAAAAATTACTCACATTTTAGTCCAATGAAAAATTACTAACATTTGGTCTAATGGTAGCTTACTGACATTTTGGTTTAATCTATCTAATAGTTATGTTGACAATCATTATTGTGACATTTTCGTCCCCGTGTGTCACATAGGCTCTTTCATTAACGATAACGAGCAGAGATTAACGGACGAGTGAATTTGTTACATCTTTTTCACTTTTGAGGACTAAAAATTGAATTTTTATCTTTCAAGAATGAATTTGTCCGCACTCTACACATTCAAAAGCAAAAATCACTATTTATCCATAAAAATATTTCATTTAAATCATGATTTATAGTAAAACAATTATTTGTTCGTTTGTACTTCATCATTATACTTAAAATTTACAATAAACCAAACCAGTTTGAACATAATTAGAGATTCTATTTAATGACTGATTTCCTAAATTTGGTTTGAAATTGAATTAAAAACTTAGTTTATTGATAAATAAGTTGAATTTAAATTATGTATAGTTTAATTGGTTTATGAAATAACTCGAATATTTATAGGATGTATATATAATAATATACTTTACATGCTATATTTGTATAATTGACTTTTTAATTAGTTTAATATTATTTTTATTTTTTGTATGAAATAAAAAATAATAATTATAATTTAAAATTGAATCAATGAAACGGGTTGAACTAAACGGATTTTATATTATAAATTCATACAATTGATTTTCTTTTAATTAATTTCAATTTTTATGAAATAAATAAATGTAAAATATAATTTTAAATTTAATCAAATTAATGAGTTGAATCGAGTTATTTGCACACTTAAATCGAGTTAAGTTCAAACTAAAAAAAATCATATTAAAGTTAAGTAAGTTAAACACAAGTAAATTTTTATTGAATTCTCGACTCAACCTAACTTATCTTTAGCCTTATAGGAAACATATATTTGTCTTTTTAAAAATATTTCTGAAATTACCATCTCAAAGATAACTATATTTATTTCTTGTACCAGTGATAGGTTGTTATCATGAATATTTATTAAATTAGGATTAGAAATGAGTTCAGTCAAATTGGACCTTGCTTAACTGACTCAATAAGACTTGATTTCACTCAAAACTTGACTTAAGTTTGATATAACTTTTTAATATATTATTTTTTCAATGTTACGAACCAAACAAAGAACCAAGGATCAACGAATAACTTCACATTTGGAGAAGGATTATTCAAACAAAGAAACATGGAATTGAGACAAATTGTATCAATGTTTGCAGGTTCTAATTAAGCCCGTGTCATTAGCTGGGAATCCTCTCCCATAGCTACTTTTACTAACTTATGAGCATGCACATATGGAAGCTCACATTAATTAATTTGTGATCCATGATGCGTTTTTTTAGTAGAGAAAGAGAATATGGCAGAAGAATAGAAATAAAGAGACATCATCAAGAGACTAAAGGTAAAGCTTAACATTTTATATCCAAAGACCTTGAGACCGCATTTTGGGTAGGGCTTCAGGAAAACAAAATATTGAAGAAAAATGTATTTATGATAATTTCTTTAAGTTTAAAGGGGATTAAAATTTGGCACATGAAATCCTGCTGCTACTTTTATTTTTTTTGTAAACGCAACAGGGGGAAGTAAATTCTCTTAAAGATTGTTGTAGCACTCAGTTATTGACATCTAATTAAGCGTTGCGTACTCATCCATTATGATCAGCCACGGAAGAAAAATGTAATATCTTTCTACCACGGAGGATTACAAATCAACATAAAGAGGAAAAAGGATGTTCCTACAAAATTTGTTTTGAAAAGTTGGTCTACATCAAGTTATCCCAATAGCATCAGAAGCTGTGGTTCATCAGAGTGAAGAGGATGGGGACAACGCCAGCACCAAAAAGTTAACTCCTGTGCCCACGGTGTCATCTGCCATCGTGCATTTCAGTTGTTATTCATCACGCAATTAAAATACCAAAGTAACCAAACAATGCACAAGTATTAGACTAGAAATGAAAGAGAGAAATTGACTACTTGTCCCTATTACCTAGTTACTAATTATAGTGTTTGTAACCCTAAATAAAGTATTATAATATATGGCTAAATAGTTTCAACTTGATGGTTCTAGCTTTGACTTGGAATGCTGAATAGTTTGGGAAACAAAATTCAGTTGAGCATAAATGGACAGAAAAGGTGTTCGCTACATTTCAATGGGCTAGCAAAACAGAAATAGAGTGTTCGTCCAACCCTGCTATTTCTAATTGACTCCCAAAAGAAGAGTAAAAAACATTGTCACAGCAGCAAACGTTAATCATTCAAAACCATATAATAATCCATGGATAGGAAGGGGGTAGAGGCGAGCAAATTTCAGTTAAATGCAAATTCCACTAAGAAAAATGATTTCTCAACTAGTGCAGAAAGCTAGGAAGATATGTCCTTGCATTGTTTTTCCACAACACTTATTATGGACAAATAGAACAAGGAAAACAAATAGAACAAGGGAATAAATTTATGGACACTATCTCTAAGAGTTTCTAAACTCATCCTTGGAGAGATGAAAAACAAGAAAATATCTGTAAGTTACCATCTCTGCATCCCCTTGCCTACAAAAAAGAAAACAAAGAAAAACCACACCAGGTGAACAGATATCTGAGGTTATCAAACTTTAGTCCGATATTCTGATCTCAACTCCTAAAATGTCCTTCACCACCTCATATGTTACGAATGCAATTGCTATCGATGGGACCACCTGTGAAACATCAAATGAGTTAAAGAATGCTATAAACAAAAACAAGGCCATTAAGCAATAAGTTCAGGTAAATTTATTTAACAAAATATACAAGTTCTTTAACATTGCAAAGACTACAGTGCAAGGGAAATGAGAAAAATTTAAACACCAAGCTTGAAAGGACCATTAGGTAGTTTCATCAAACAAATGGAATTATCTACTCAAAGATCTCTTTGCATGGTTCTTGAACACAAGTAAAGAAATTCAACAGCAATCCTAATTTTTGAGACCATGCATACAGTAAAAAATTTGTAAACAATCCTGAGTTTAGCTAGTGTGCATGTCTGCTGTTATCTTAATCTGTAACCATCAACTAGTTAATAAAATCAATAACTCAATGTGTGGCTCAACCAAAGCAATTAGTGTTGCAATCTTGGCTTTTGGTTAATCAGGCAAGCTTATTATATCAGAGGTTTATGTCAGCAGAGAATGATTGAGGGAATCCCACATAGGAGTCATCCATGTCATGTGAAACTGTCATGCAAATTTTCTGCCTTTCTAGTGACCTTAGAACAGTGATCTTACTCTAGAATCTAGATTCTAAAATGATGGTAGGAAATGCAAACCTTCTTTTTCAGACAAGAAAAAGTCTATAATACAATTTAGATAGAATAGATCATGAGCATCAGATGAAGACTAACCTTTACAGAGTTGGGCACCAGACCCTTGTATAATGCACCAAATCCCTCATGCTGAACAGTTTTTCTGAATGCATCAACCATTCCAGTGTATTCCAGTGGAACTTTGCCTCTTCCATCGCCAGTTAGAACAGAAGCAGCATGGTTCCAACCGACCATCTGCATTCTTCGACGGATAACGTCAAGAGGGTAAGCAACAGTTTGTCCAACAGTTCCAGCAGCAGCACCACAAGCCAGGCGTGTTGTCACACTCAACTCAGAATTTTCAACTAGACCAAATGGGTTGGATTTAATTAAATAATCTTTTAGAGACTCATAGACAGCAAAGTTGAGACCTACATAAGGAATCTGCGGAAAAGAGAGCACGAGAGTATTAATTCTGACAGAAGCACCCAAGAAGAGGGCTTGATTCTATGCAAAATTACAATATGACTCGGTCCAATAGTCCCTTATAGTTCTGATTTCTGAAGCATAAAGCATGCAGAGAAAGTTGCAGAACAGTAAACTTTTAGATCCCTATAAATTTAATTGCATGAATATTAGGAGTAACCTGAGTGATATAGTTTGACTCAAGTTCTGTTTGAAACTAAATTTAATGTTTCTCCTATCTATCTTCTATCTAACAGTAATGCACGACTAAATGAATAGCTGTATCTAACCTACTACAAACAGTTATGACCTAACAGAAAACCCAGATGCATACCCTTCCTAATATCCTGCACCTATAAGAAATGCCAAAAAGGATTGATAAAGCAAAGGGCCAAATATTGTTAGAAGTTCATGTCAAACAGTTTTGAAAAACTAAGTAAATTGTAAAAAAGGATCAACCCACTCAAGCCATTTATTAAGAGTTCAACAGTTAAAAATCTTTTTTTTAAAAAAAGTAAACAGGTTCAAGCGTGTGCTAACTGATTGCTCACAAAGAAAAGGTAAAGGAGGGAATACAAGATAGATGCATATAACTATACCAAGCAATCTAAGAAGAAGTTCAGTTCCCAATTTCCACGAAGATTGTAATTAAAGATGTTAGCATTTGTTATAAATCCATCTTCAGGATCATAAACATAACCATCATCTTTATAAAGAGAAGATATATTATGAAAATGTTACTCACAACTCCAATAACTGAAGGAAGCCAGCCCTTATATAAAGCACGAGGACCTTCTTCCCTAAGCACAGTAGACAAAGCATGAAACATTCCTCTGTACTGATATGGGGATGCCTCAGTCTGCAAATAAAAGGCAATGAACTTTCAGAGTTTCTGCCAACAATGAAGACCACAAAAACATGGATACACTGAAGTTTTTTTTTTCTCCATTTAATTTTACGATTATTGAGGGCGAGCCCTGGTGCAGCGGTAAAGTTGTGCCTTGGTGACTTGTTGGTCATGGGTTCGAATTCGGAAACAACCTCTTTGCATATGCAAGGGTAAGACTGCGTACAACATCCCTCCCCCATACCTTCGCATAGCGAAGAGCCTCCGGGCAATGGGGTACGAAGTTTTAATTTTACGATTATTAGAAGATGTATTTTCAGCTACCATTCTAGCTCACAACAAGAAAAGCAAGCATTCGGTAAAAATAAAAATAAAAAAGAAAATACCTGCACAGTAATCCTGCCTCGAACCATATCCATTGGATAAGTTGCAGACATAGCAATTATTCCAGCACATGCTCCAGCTCCAAGACGTAAAAGAGGAGTCAGCTGAGCATCCTCTGCAGAAAGCACAAGAGAACATAATTAGACAGACAGCCAGAAGGGTTTAAATATCAACAAAGTTTTTGTCAATTCAAAGAGAAAATGAAGTTTGTTTCAGCCAGTGTTGCCATAAGTGGATATAAGTACAAAAATAATAATAACCAAAAATGAAGAATTTTCCAGAAAGCAGAGCTTCCCTGTCCAACTCATCAATCATCAATCAAATTTGTACTTGCCCTTGCTTGCTCTACTAAAAAAAATATCTTGACTAAATGCAAATTATTTCAAGAAAAAAATGGAAAACATGAACATACCATTTCCAGTTTGCTGCTGATACAGATGCAGTATACCTCTGTCATAATAGGAAGGAATGATTAGGAAGAAAAAAATAAGCAGGAGACAGAGTTTAAAGATATGAAGTGGGATACACTGAAATATTAAGAAAAAATGTTAGCCGCTGGAGTAACCCTATTTAAATAAAACCATGTAGGAAAAGGAAAATATTAAGAGAGGATTGCATAAGATGATTGGCATTTGGTATAATAGTCCCCCGAATGAAAACCAACAAAAAAGATACTAAACAATAAGGCAGTCCTCACATTGTTTTGTATCTAAAGAAAAACTTACTTAGAAGCTTGCTCATAACTGAAGAACTTAACAGCAGAATTAGGGACAATTCTAGCACAATTAGTACCATTCCCTTTGAAAAGTCCACGGAATCCTTCAGTCCTCCATATATATTTTAGGCCTTGTACTGTTCCATTGTATTTAATGTTATGAGGATTCTGGACCTGCATATGGCAAGACCACAGACATGTCATATGTAGAAATTAAGATATATGCAAACAAGCAAGCTTCGATACAGTATACTTTGATCCCAGTATATACAATAATTTGTTAAAAGTAATGAAATTAAATAGTATGTTTGTGTATCTCGTGTTTCAATGCTTTTAATATTCATAGGCATTAGTGTCTAGGAAGTTACATCGGTAATTATTATCCTAGGGAATAGTCTCCACTAGTCTATCAAGAATCTATATATATATATATATATATATGGATGGTACGTAGAACCTATTGACTACATTTTCTCTTGAATAATAAAGCATTCTCGTTCTCTAAATTCTATCCAAAATATTTTGTTCTATCTTCCTTTAAATTCCACCCTACCTCTAAATTCAACAAATTCATGTAGATCTAAATCACTAAATAAACTAACCTGCAGCAAAATTTTCAATCGTTCCAGAGGAGCAACTGCAGTACGTGACCTGCACAGACACAAAAAGTTTGGTGTGGTTAAAACTAAACATAACATACACCAAATCAGATCCCAGAATTATTGTCAAGAAATAGTTTCCAAGAAAATTGGATTATGGGTCGTTATAATTGTAACTAAATCTCAGCTCACTGAAATGAAATTCAAAGTTAGCACATGTTAACACAACCTTAGCAAGGCAATAAGTGAATGAAGATTTTCCAGTGAATTTCATTATAAACCTCACATACAAGCACAACCTTATTCCAAAACCCCAACACTGGGTTCTTCACAAATCACAAGTGATCCAATCCAATTAAAACAAAACCACACCCATTGACTTCCAAAATCAACAGCAACGTTTATATTCAACAGATCCAATACTCAAACCACTTCACCAAACACAAAAGCCAGATTAATAAATTGATCAAATTCATTAACCACTCTGAAATTAAAAAGCCAAAAGCTTCAATCTCCACTGTTCCCTGGCGATCCAAACCGCAAACACTTCCAATCAACCAATTACATATTCATAAATAATTGTTTAATTAGAAAATATATAAATAGGAAATGAGAAACAGAACTGACACTCCTCCGGCGACGCCACCGGCGACGAGCGACTTGCAGATGCTGGCGAGGGCGTAGCTGGGAGCTTTGACGACGCCTTCTCTGGCGAGCTTGGCCTCCTCGGCGAGATTGACGATGGTGGTGACGGCGGAATCCCCGGTCTTCACATTCTCCGAAGCCATAAATAAGGAAAAACTACGTACTATTTATACCCTAACAACCTAACCGGAGGAAAATTAATAGAGGTATCTGAGTCGTCGGAGATTGAGAGATCTCGGCAGGGAAACGGCGTATTCGTTTCCGGCGATTACTGCGGCGAAGCGATCATCACTCGCTGGCTCTGAGTGGTGGCTGCGGAAACTTAGAATAGAGAGTGAGCTCACAAAAATGCCAACTTCTACTACAAACTCTACAATACAACCTGCGCCAAGTCACGCCGTTAAGACACCGTTATATTATTTATATTTTCTTTTTTCTTTTTCCTCCATTCATACTCTTGTTTTATTTTTCTACAGAAGAATTAAAACAAAAAAAAAACTACTCATTGTTTCTTTTTATTACATAATTAGTTTAAGTAGAATTAAATTTAATCATGAATCAAGATCTCAAAATCGAAAAAAAAAACTGGTTGAAAAACTCAATCAAATCCTTAGTCAAAAATTAGTAGTCAATAAAATCATTAAATATCTTACACCAAAGTCATGATTAATTAAAATGGTATAATAGTTTTTCTAAAACACTTTTTTTCTAATGCAATCTTTAAAATTAATTAAAATTACAAATATTATTGAAAAAGTTCATTAATATGAAATGCAACTTATAAAAATACGTGATTTTTAATAAGCTTTAGCTCCCAATAAATAATATATTCAAAAGAGTATATTTGACCATATATGGTTAACATTTTTCTTATTAAAAAATATATGAGTGAGAAATTTATTAAATAAGGAATGAGATATAAATATTTTTTAAATTTTTAATAAAAAAACATGTTAGAAAAAGTATAGTGTATTTTTTGCTCGGGAAAAGAGAGACATTCGGAGAGGTTAATGTACTGTTGTACTGCCTGAGAAAAGAAAAAAAAAACTTTTTTTAAATTATATTAGATGGCTGCTTGTGTGGCTTAAACATTAAATCTTGATCTAATTGTATTGTTGTTATTATTTTTTTTTTTGTATATAGGTAGTATTAAAATGATACTATTGATTAATTTGTCTTTCTATGTTCATCATGATAAATTTTTAGTAAAATAAAAGTTCATGATAAGTTTGTTTCAGTTTAATTTGAGAGGATTTTTTCCCAAAAAAAAACATTAAAGAATTATAAAATTATTTTATTGAAATAAGTTAGTTTAATCACACAATTTCACATAAATTATTGACGAATTCAATGATTTGTTATAAAATAGTTTTTAAGCATATGATTAACTGAGAACAAAACTTACAACGATTATAAGTGGTTGTATGGTTTCAAAAATAATTATAAAAGTCTTATCAATTTTGATAACTTTTTTAGCAAATTTGGGTTGGATAATCGTGTGTGCCACAAAAAATAATGGGGAAATAAGAAAAAGGTTTAAGCATGATTAGACAGGTTTGAAATTCATTAAATTTGAGACAATCTAAACTAATCGAGATAGATTAATTTCCACGCAATCTAATCTGATTTTGATGCACAGATTACTCAGGTTCACAAATGCATCCAGAGGACCATGTTCATCCCTACATTTACAGTTTTTTTTTGTACAGATATTTAACGCAGTTTAATAAATGTTTGTTATTACTTAAAAAAAGTATTCAATATTTTATATTTTTGTGGTAAAAATATATTTCTTGTTTTTATAATTATTCCTTTGCAATTTTTTTAAACAAAAACAAAAATTATATTTATGAAAACATATTATTAGAAATATAAAAAAAAGACTAAATATCACCAGTGTTTCTTGTAGCTTTTCTTTTCAAAAATAATTCTGATAATTGTAACATTTATCATCTTATTCTTTTTTTTTTTTTTGAAAGAACAATCATTTATATTCTACCTATTCTATTATATGCCTGGCAGGCTGGCTCAACTTACAAATATTTCAATGTACTTAAGAACTCCTATAATACATATAGGGTTTGTTTGTTCTAGGATCGGGTGATATTAATTTTCAACTATTGAATGCGAATATAATATATTCCCAAGTGAATATTAACCTTAGATTTTACATTAAAATTAACATGGGTCATAATAAAAAAAGTCAATTCATGTAATTTGCTAAACAAGCACTTAATCAACAAAATTAAAATAAAGTAAATCTTTTAATGAATAATAGTTAATAAAAAATCCTATAAAATAAAATATAAAATATATTTTACAAAATAAAAATCAAATGAAAATGAAGTACCAAAAGTCATTTTACTGTGAAATTGAAATACATTATCAAATAATGGATATATATTATGTCAACGCATTTTAAAATATATTTTTAGTATTGGTCAAATTTGATTGTTATATTTTAAAAATAGATTAATTTAATCCTTGTACATTGATAACTGGGGATAAATAAGGATTAAATTCGTTTGGTTTTTAAAATATAAAGATGCAATTAATTAATTTAAAATTATATAAATTGAAATTAAGTTTGACGGAAATGATATGAATAAAAACATTTTATCCTACAAAAATTTAAAAGATGAAGTTTTCCGTACTGACTAGTGAAACATGATATTGAATGCATGGCACAAAAAAAGAAAAAATGGAAGAGTGGATAATGAATTGGTGCAGTGTGGAACAAAAATGAGAAAGTGAAAAAGATGATTGGTTGGTACTATTATTCTGTGCCTCCCATGTTAGTGATGATGGAAACCTAGAAACATTTCACGCCGTTACGTTACCTTCTGTGGATCCTGGCTATCCACGTGTCGCACCCATCTTATTCTTAACAATTTTTAGTTTTTGTTGGTCCTCATTCAAAGAGAAGGGGTGTCTCCCAACTATATTGGCTTTTTTTGTTATTACTTTTAAGTTATTTGCGTGGATTTTTTTTAATGTGATTGTAAGAGTTGTGACTTAATTATGAAAATATTAATATAATTCTCAAATTATTTAAGGAGACAATGTAGAGAAGTTAAATTTGTCGTTTAACTTATTCATGAACTGATTTTAAATATAATAATATGTGATTATGATTAGTTTAAAAAAAATTTAAACTAAGTAAAAAAATCAAATATAAATTATCTTATTAAATAAATTATTCTCACTCATACAAATATATTAAGATATTATTTCATCGGCAACATCAACTCTTTTATTTTAATCATACAAACAATTTATAGTTTGATTATTTTTTAGTACTTACTTTTTTATTAGTGTTTAAATTTTATACTACAATAGTAGAGAGTTTTTATATATTAATCAATCACAAATTAAGATAGAGATGACTTTTAAGAAACATATTATAAAAGTTAACAGAACAAAATTATTATTATATATGATAACTTTTGATTTTTATATACTATAAAAACATTTTACATTATAAGTTCATATACTATTTTTTTTTGTTAGTTTAATTTTTGAATAATTTTAATCGTTTAATATTAATTACTTATACTTTGTTTTAGTATTTTCTAAATTATTAAAAAATATTTAATTTTAAAATTTATCTAATAACTAACTGAAATGTAACAAAAAATAAAGTAAATGAATCCTTATATCATTTCACTATATTATTATTATTATTATATTCCAAGGCTCTTCTTTAATCTCTCTATGCACTTTTTGTTGAATGTATATAGATAGTGGTGATCATGTTTTTTTATTAGACCATATATAAAATCTTTATTTCTCTGCAAGTTAGTATAACATAACAAATTTAAATAAATATACTCAAGTTAATTAATATGAGTTAGAGTTAACAAGTTGAGATATAATAGAATGCATAACTTTAGGTGGTTAAGTTTGAGGGTTTTATAACCTTTAATTTTTATCTTTATTTTTTAGTTTCATTGTGGATATATAGCTCATTTTAATATTTGTTAAACTGAGAAATATTCCAGATCGAATAGTAATATTCTGAAACAATATGTGATGTGTACATGAGTTAAGTCTTAAACTCTAGTCTCTATATATGTAGTGCTGGACTGTTGCACATCAAATAATTTTTTTTCGTAATTATATTAAATAAGTATTTTTTTGGTAAAATACGAGAATTAATTTCTTCCAATGTAACACCCATTTTAATTTAATATAAAAACTACCAGTGGAATTCATCTACATAAACTTTAAGGGCTCATTTATTTTAAAGTTGGATAAAAAAAAATTAACCATTAAAATTTGTAGCTGTCAAAAAACCATTAAAATTTGATGAGATATATGTTTAAATTAGGTTTTACCATTATTTTTACATTGAAAATGTGTAACACAGTAGAGAGGATTGATTTTAACATGTAACTAGAGAGGTACGAAACTGACCCTACAATTAAGACTACAAAATAGGGAATGATAACTGATAACTGATAACTGTGCACGCCCATTCTAATGCATGTGTTATTGAATCTATTAAGATAGAATTTTATGTCAATTTATTCCTTTATCAACTTGGAATGAAGGAAGCCACATTTACAATTTATGAAAGAATTTAATTTAAATATACTTACAGTATATTTAAATTGTTATTCAATAATAAATTATTATATAATTAAAAATTATTGACCTTTATATAATTAATTGTTTTTAAAATATACATCTAGAATAGCTATTTACTATTATTCAACAATTACCAAAAGTATATTACAATTTAAAGTCATACTTTTATAACCAAACAAGGCATGAACTGAGCCAAGATGGTAAGATGCAGCCCTAGTGAAAATTGTCACAGGTCCCACTCGCAATTTACAAGTTATTCATATCATGGAGCATTTCTTTTAAAATTGTGGTATTAAAATCGAGTTATAGTTTTAGTGTAAAAATAAATAAAAATCGGAATAGTTAAAAAAATAGAGCTGGGCTATAATTTACAGCCTTTTTGGTGAAATATTTTATGCTAACTAGTTACAAGAAACTAATCCAATGCAAAAGGAATCCATAGACATTCGACATTATCATTCCCACGTCTTGTTTTGCTAAGTACACTTTCATCTTTTTGATGATTTTTTGTACCAAAATACCCCTGATGAAATTGTTTTTAATTATTATGAATATTATTTTCTAATACTAAAGTCAAATACTATATTAGAGACCGACAATATGAGTTCAGTCAATATCTTCTAACACTGAACTAAACTCGAGCTTATCAAAATAGTCAGGGTATTGGTAATTTACACAAAAATCTAGATAGTTGCAGACAAATTCTCAAAAATTATTTTTAACATTACTGTTAATATATTCTAATAAAAGCAAATCTCGTATAGACTCTGCGATTATATTTTGGCTAAAAGTTAGTTAGATGATACCAGGGGTATTTTAGTGATTTTATGGGCTTTGATCCAAAATTATTTAAAAATCATATTCGTATAGTACTTTATAATCTAAAGATAATGGTGTGTGTCATAAATATCGAATTCTATATAGATTTTCAAATATAAATTTATGAATAGTTAAAAAATGAAAGTTCAGATTTTACAAAGCCTTAAAGAAAGTTAAAAAAGAAAAAAAAAACATTCTAGCCCTTGCTGATTTGGTGTGTACATGTGAGAAAAAAAAACTATATTTTAATATATTTTTTTTATCATTATCATTTTGGTGTTTATAAGTTTTCAATTTAATTAATGTGGCGGTATGGACACCACATGGAAGGTCACCTAGAGAGACAACCGTCCATCATGACACTTGAGATAAGTATTGTTCATCTATTGATGGAGTTATTAACAAAGACTAGCTAACTTATTTAATGTGATGCAAATAACATGTTTTTTGTAAATTTGAAGAATGTAGTATATCCTTTAGAGATTAGTTTGTTTGTGTGAGTGTCTCACTTTCAATATATATATATATATATATATATATATATATATATGGTGATTTAGTGTGTTATATTTTCTTTTTGTCCTCGAAGTTTAGGTTAGGGAAGACATTTTCGATCCCCATATAAGACTAAAAAAGAAATTTACATATCTCTGTCATATATGAAAAGAAAAATTTGAAAATGGATCCAAATCATAACATATGTAAGCAAAAGGTCAAGGTCAATTACATGGGTCAATCCCGTTAGGTGTTAACGTTACTATTTAACTAGATTTTTTTTATTTTTTATTTTTGCAGAAAATTTAACAGGATGTTGTGATGTACTAATTAATAAAATTGAAGAGCAATTTAGATTAAAAAGAAGAGAGAAAAAAATTGTTAGCCTCATCGTTTGCCTTTTTACGAATTAAATATTCCGTTTTCTAATAACAAAGTGAAGATTGAAGAAATAGAGACCAAGCATTGCTGCTTACCTAACTGTCCCCACGTAATAACTATTTAAGCTGCATATTCAGTAACTTGTCACAGATTACGACTTCAAAGAAAATCGTTAATCACTGTGGGTGATTGATATTTATTGGTTCGTTGTGTACTTAGTCCTTGATGGATTTTAATTAATGATCAATCAATACAAGCAAAGACAGCAGTAGTAGGAGTATTAATTAAATTAATTGTTGGCATTTGAAATTTAAAGTTGAGTCGTTTATCACGAACATTGGAATAATACTTTCATTTTAGTGCTCCTTTGAAGAAGAAAAATCACTTTTATTTTAAGGATGTGCAAAGATTTTTTCAATCATCAATCAATAACAATATTATTTTTACAACAACAATAACAAAATGTTATATCCTTAACAAGTTTTAATTTTATTTTAATTAACTAAGGCACATATTCTATATTAAAAAAACTTAAAAAGTCACATATATCACATATTATAATTAATTAGTTGATAATGTAAAAAGCTTTTCACGGATGATATAATTAGTAATACACAAAATGCATGCAATTAAGGTGCGTGTGTTTATGCTAATAAGAGTGGATATATTTCATCGAATCTTTCAATATTGGAACGGGAAATGACTTGAGTTACATTTTTTTTTTGTTGGTAGACAATCTATAAATTCCACTGTTAAATAAATGTTTGCAATGATGATAAATCCCTTACATTCTTAGAATCAATTATATATAAGTTATAAGTTGATAAATTTTGCCAGGGTTCTAGAAACAGGTCTAGAAATTTCAAGTTTTCAGCGTAAATTTAATTATAATTATGCTGGTATATATACTATTGTTTTCATGTGTGTTTTTACCTTTTTCTTGCATATATTGGTCGTATGTACGAAACCTGCAGCCACAGAAGCATTTCAATTTGGATCGAAATGCTTTAATCATGGAAGGAGAAGATTTTTATAATGAACAAGTTAGCTCATACTTCAGTGGGAAGCAATCGTGCTTGATCTGTAACTATCATCATCATATATTCCACTTTTCCACTTTCTATCCTAATTCAATAATTTTGTATTGAATAAATTTATCCTAAAACTTATAAGGTTGGATTTAAAGTTTGTATCATATAAGTTATACTTACAAAATATTAAATTAATTTGAAATGTTATTAATATATATATATATATATATATATATATATATATATATATATATATATAATATGTATATTTTAAAATATGAACTTAATAAATTATAAAGATGCATACATTGTTAATTTATAAAGAACTTAATATTTTAAAATTAAAAAGAATAAGAATAATATTAATTCGTCGCTTCTTAATTAAAGAGATCAAATTAAATTATTAAAGTTATTTTCAACACAATGTCCTCTAACTTAATACAAAGAAATGGAAAAGATGAGATGTAGGAGAAAATGGATAAATTTCAATGTAAAATTATTTTTAAAAAATTTGATAGTGTATGTAGGAAAATTTATATTTTTTAAGGAGAATAAAATAATGTAAAAAATGAAAACACTTATTTTGATAGTATAAGTAATTAAAGTTTAGGAAAAATATATAAAAACTTAAAAATAGTTATGATTGAAAAGTTTTTTAAACACATAAATAAAGAATTGGATAATAATAAAGTCACCCATATATTTTGTAAAAAAAATATAAAAAGATCTTAATTATTTTACTCTAAAGTATAAGAACTTTATTTACTATATAGATTTACATTAATTATAGCAAAAAATATTCATAGATTTACCTTCAGGGCCCATGTATGGGCGAGTTGACGATTAATTAATGATTGAATTATCACAAAGTTTCTGATAGATTTAATAAAAGATGGTATCGGAAGAGGACTGTTAATGAACTTACAAAGTCTTGTAGGTTAATAGTATTGAAAGTGATATTTTACCATGTTGTTCCCAGAAAGCGATGCATGATATGCATCGAATATTTGGAATTTTGTCCTGATAATACATATGTCAAAGGCCTATTAGTATTAGTAGGACAGCTTAGAGTTGTTACTTTCATAATCTTATCAAAGATTTAAAATTGCATGTTCTCCCACCAAATACCTTCGTTCTTTTGGTGTATTTTACACTGGATCGACTTTTTTTTATTTAATTTTGGAACAAAATGATGTTAATTATTTAATTAATTTCATGATATAAATAGATGTATAAAAATAAGTTTAAGTCAAATTAATCTTGGTTATTTAAATAATACTAAACAGTTAATATTAATTAGTAGTATACTTTATTACTTTTAATGCTTTATGTCTCCCTATATGTATATATGTGTGAATGGGATGCATGATTTATGATAAAAAAATTACTTTTATCTTTGATTCTTTAATAATAATAAAAAAATATGCATATGTGTGTTATATATGCTGGTTGTAATTAATTATTACTTCAATACTTCGTTTTTTATTACAAAATGCAAATGCATTTTACAGCCGGACAGAATTTGTAAGACAACACTCCATTTTGTACTAATTAGTAATTATCGATTGTTCCCAATTTATTAAACACTTTAGGTTAATTAAGATTGCCGATTATTCACAATAAATAGAAATATTTGTCGTACATTTATATGATGAGAGATGGTGCGCAGTCAACTTTATAATTGTGTGGACATTCATTCAATTCAACTTATTATAAGAATAATAGTAATAGCAAGGTATATTCTGAATAGCTGGAACTTTGAATAATAGCTAGAAGTGGATAACACAATTAATAAAATTTTAATATGCTCCATTCATCTTCTTGGACTTTGATGTTTCTCACTATTTCAATAATCAGTTTACGGTCGCATTTCAGGAAACTTTGATCATCATCAATTCAAAGAACAACCTATCTTCTTATTATGTTTCTATTGACTTATATATATATATATGGTTTTACTAACGTTAATAATTATTTTTTAAAAAAAAATTAAATATTAATAGAAAGATAATTTTAAAACTACAAGCAGTAAGGATTTTATAATGATTTCAGAGCCACGTACGTTTATTGAAATTATGTCGTCATTTTTTAAAGAGGAAAAATAGCATAACTTTATTGAATAGAAAGAGTGGCTAAACAAGCCAACACACCATGTATTTAATTACTAGCAGTCACTCTTCCAAAAAAAAAAATACTAACAGTCATAGAACAATAATTTTAAAACTATAGGCTGTAAGGATATTGTCAAGACTTTAGAGCCACGTTTATTGAAATTGTGTTGTGACTTTTTAAAAGAAAAAATAGCATAACTTTATTGAATAGAAAGAGTACTAAACAAAGGCAACATATGAGGTGTACTTGGAAGGAATTTCTTCAACAAATCAGTAACATTTTGTGATCTGTAACTAGGTTGCACTGCCTTTCCTTCATCAACGCCATAAAAATTTATTGCGTGACAATGGCTGTATGCTATGATCTTACTCATATCACAATTAATTTTTATAATAATAACACTTTTTTAATCCTATAAATTTTACAGTCCAAATCAAATAAATTAAATTGGTTTTGAATGATTTAATTAGTGAATTAGTTCTTTTTATTTCAATTTAAACCAAATCAATTATAATTGATCTAGTTTTTATATTTCTGTTTTTTGAATCTGAATTGAACCAACTTTGATGGCTTGATCAACTATTCTTTTTAACTTTTAAATTAATACATTTTAAGACTTTAGCGTTCAATTTTTCTTCTAATTTTGTCTTTCTTTTTCATTTATTTTGATTTTCTTAAGAATTTATCTAATGTTACCAAGTGTCTTAATTTGGTCAATTTATTATATTTTTTATAATAATTTGGATAAAAAATGAATGAAATATATAAAGTGACGACTATAAAAAAAATTAGTTAGTAAAGAACAAGGGATATTTTTATTTTATATTAATATAAAATTAAAAAAAATGTAACATAGTTAGTAAGTGGAGATGAAATCTTACAAAAAAAAACAATATTTTTTTTTATCAAATTCAAACTTAACTGTATCTTAATTAGATTGGTTTCGTTTGAATGGGATGAAAAGATTTTCAAAACCTGAATCAAACCAATTCACTTAAATATTATCAATTTATATTTGTTTTTTATCCAAAATTTAAACCAGTCCAACCATGAACAGCCTCCATGAATTCTATTGAAAAGTTATTTGCATCTTTTATTATTCACATAGAAAGAACAGCCAAATAAAACAATCAACTCTGTACTCAAATCTAATATTTAGGATCTAGTGCATTAATTCTTGCAATAAAAATAAAGTTTGAAAGTTTTTTTTACTGGATAAATTAAGTTTGAAAGACATTAACGCAAAGATATGCAATTACTAATTTACTATAAAAATAAAATAATTTGAAAGTGTTAAAATAATGCTTCATATATACACAAAGCCAGTTTTTAGAAACATAAGTAGCAGTTCAAACACACACACCTAGCTAATCCACACTCGATCGATATCCCAATTATTGCGAAAAAAATTTCTTTAGTGTACCTTTTATATCTATCTATTTATATATATATATATATCTATAACTATATATATATATATAATTTGGGGTAGAATATTATGCAGTCATTTTGGCCGGTGAGTAGTAGTGATGGTGGGTTTTGAAGATGAAGAGCCATTAATTCAAAGTCTCTTTTTGCTTCTTAGATTTTCCGGCTGAATGGACAAGGCAAATTAAAGAGAAGAAGCACATTAACGTTAAGTGCGCCTTTTTTATTTATTCATGCACATGGGTTCATTTGTATGGATGAGAGTGACGTGGCAGTGACGACGGGGGAATTTAGTTAACTTCTCCTTCTTCGACCTTCAATTCTGGCTCATCATGCACATGGGTTATATAATATATGGACGGAACGGAACACCCATATCAATTATAAAAAATCAACATAAACTTTAAATGATAGCGTAAATTTATCAAGAATGAATTTATGAGTTTAGAATACCCTCATGCTACTTATTTGTTGAAAACATAATCAAGAAAATGAGAATAACATGTGCCTTGCACAATATGTAGAAATCCTTATGAACAATTGCTACATAGGATAAATGAGATCTAATCTTATTATTTATTAACTTTAGACACATTTTATTATAGGTCTAATGGTTAAATTCATGTTATTTTTTCACACTAATCAGGATGAGGTATCTAAAATTAATAAACTTAAATATCATAAAATAAATCATAATATTAACTCATTTTTTAATAAAATAAAATATTATAATTAATTGTAACTCACAAGAATATATAAAAAATTTATAATAAATAAGACTCTTTTTCTTTCCTAATAGATATTTTTATAAAAAAAAATATTATTTAAGCACAATCAAATTCTGAATGTATCATTATATCATTAGTTGGAATGTATTGAATTACGATGTTTAAGGCATCTCATATTTAACATGATTAATAAAAATAATTTTTAGTTAGATTTCTTAACAAAAATTAATGAATACTTTAGACCAATATAATGATAATAAGAAAAAACACTAAATGTATTATTTTTTTTAGTAAGTAGAGATTTAAATCTTAATTCGTTAAAAAATAATCCTTTATTTTCCTTGGACCTAACTCCATTAAATATATAACTCTTTTTTTGTTGTATATAAAGAGTGAAGTGATAAGTTAATTTACCATATTATCCCCGTTGTGCCATCTTAATTAGCTAGATTTCACTTACCATAATATCTAATGTATATTGCATGGACGGTCATGTAAAGTAGCTTGAAGAAATCAATCACTAATTCAATTTTCGTATACTTACACAGTAAAAGAAGTCGAAATGTCTGTCTCTTGAGGGGTCTTCTACGGTCAATGCCTTATTAACTAGATTGTAGACAACTTTTGAGTATTTTGTAGAAATGATCCACATTGATCAATAATGTTGGTTTCATGCTCGTTGGGATTAAAATATTCCACTTACATCCCGTGGAGAGAAATAGAAAACAATTGTGGAGTGAGTGTGAAAAAAGATCAATACTCATTGACTCGATAGATATATAAAGCAATTTTATATATATAAGATTGTTTTGATAATTAAATTGAGAAGGAATGAAAGAGAGTTCTGGGTTTAATTTTTTTAAAAAAATTTAATAAACTAATAATTAATATTTATCAAATAAAAAATATATGACAGTATATAAAGGTTTTCTTCTGTACACAGATTGTCTCATATTGCAAATAAAAAGTGAAATTTGGATGAACTGTACACAGATTATCATACTCTCTTTTTTTTTAAAGAAATTTGTCGGTGTTTTATATCTTTATAATATTATTATTCAATATAAGGCTATTTATTGTGTGAGCTTGGTATAATTTTAATGTTATACTGTAACAGGAATGATACAAATTAATGATATCAAGATAAATTTCTAATAATACTAATATATTTTTAAAAAAATTCTGAACAATAGTATAATTTTAATAAATATACTAATATTCAATGTTTAAGTAATAAAAAATAAAAAAAAAATTAGATATTTTAATTAATTATTATTTATTGATTTTGTTAATAAAATCTTTGTCCTTATTATGCATAGGATCTAAGAAGGGCCAGAAACTACTCCGCCACTAAAAGTCAGTTGTCTCGCTAGATCTTTAAAATAAAAGGAAGTGGAATTGGAATCAAGATTCCTACTTTTGCAACTGAAACTTTTCTCTGAAAATCTGTAAGAGATTTAAATTTGACAGCTAATCTTCAAGATTCTTTACCTTTATAACTGTCTTCCATTGTTATTTTGAAATCATTGGTTAAATGATATTTTTGAAATATTCTTTTTGTGAAAGATAAAACCTAACATATAAGTATATATTAATTTGGATTTAGCCTGTGTGTGTTGAGTTATTGTATTTTATCTTCTAAACAATTTAATATCGATTTGGATAAAACCTAACATACAAGTATATATTAATTTGGCATATTAAAACATGTGTAAGACTCAACCTTTTCTTTTATCTCGTGTGTATGTATTTGATCTTTCTTCTCTCGATAATACATCATGCTTGAAAAATTGAAGCATCGCATGACATCTCCTAATAATGTCGTACTATTTTGTTTGATATATAGGAGAGCAGACACTGTTGCATTTCGTCCACAAAACATTTCATCATAAGATTGAAGCATTTTTTCATCCTAGAAGATATATATGCAAAAGGAATTTGTAATGGTTGCTTGATTTCCTATGGTCCCTCCTTGTAATAAATAGGTTATTTTTATGGTTGATTGTGATTTTGGAAACGGTCCCCGTTCGTGGTCCATATTATTTGTGGAAGAGGTCTCATGGATGGGTTAACACCTTCGTCAGTAGATTGTAGGAGAAAAACATATTATGAAGGTTCTTTACTTCTTTTTTTTCTTTCATTGCAAAATATTTTTAAAAAAGAAGGGTAAAATATGTTTTTTCTTCTATATAAAATTGTAAGTTACAAAAACAAATGATATACAATAGAGGGAAATAGCATAGCGAGGACACTTGCAGTTACAAACATGCATGCCTACGAAACTGTGAGGTTGTGGCAGTCTTATCCCTACAATTCTTCATTAGCTAGGTTATATTATGAGCCAAGGTAACCTGTTCAAATAAGCATTCAAATGGTCATTTGATAATTCATTATATAATCTTTATCGTAATCAACTTATTGAAACAAGCTAAATATAACTTATGAACATGCCATAAGTTATTTTAATATACACTCTCCTAAATACTTATACAAGTGTTTGTGTCAAAAGATAAATCTGAATAAATTATAAATAATTTGTTTCAAATGCACTCGATCTTGCTCTTTCGTGGTTGAATTGAATTGAATCAATTATTCATTTTTTTAATAGACAACACATGTTAGATTAAATATCAAACAACTAAATATTTTTAAAAAACTCGTAAAGTATTAAATATCTCATTATACGTCAACAAAGGATGTGTAAATTCTGAATCAACAGTTAAATAATCCTCATTTTTTTAAATTATCTAAAAAACATACTCATACTTCATTGGATAAATTCAATTTAACTTAATATATATTAAAAATGTTAAGAAAAATAATGAAAGAAAAACTGGTAAGACATTAAATAGTTTAAGTTCTGTTTTTTAGCATATTCAATGAGAATATTTTTCTCTCAATATAATTTATTTCACACTCAAGAAAATTAACCAAAATTTGAATAATAAATTACTTGATTACGAGAAATAAACGTTACTACTTAGAGTCAATCATTGTCCATAATTTAAGTTATAATTAATATATAAGCGAGACTTACATATGTTTTTTAAATTATTCATAACTCAATCATGTTTCAAAGTTAGTGCACACTTTGCAATATGAAAATAAATATAAGATTTTAAAAACCATTTACAATGAAATCCTATTCTAAGGTAGCAGAGAGACTAATTCATCGGCAAACTGAAACTCTAAGTGCATACATTAAGGTTAATTGGTACTGTGATGCAGAAAGTTTCCTTTATATATCTACTATAGGCGGGCCCAAAGGCCAACTTTTATGCAGAAAGTTGAGACCAACGATACAAAACGGGCGTGGATAAGCTTATATTTTAGTCGATTTAGGTAGAATATTTTTTTCCTTCAAGTTAAAGAAAGTGTTGATCAATCAATAATCAACATTTGTCATTAATTGAAATTAAGATATGATTATTAGAAAATTGTTGTAATGCAAACAAACATTTGTTTAGTTTATTATGTTCCAAAGGAGTGTCATGTCTTATTTAAAATTCCCATTTCATTTTCTTATATATATATATATATATATATATATATATATATATATATATATATATATATATAAACAATATTTTAGTCTATCTTCTTTCTCAAGCTTTTATTTTTCTCATTCATTCTCACATTCACTCTCATTGAATACTCTTCTTATTAAAAACACAATTCAAAATTTTAATTTTAAATATTTAAGATGTTGTTTAGATTTTAAGAGATATTATTTTATCTTCTGACTTTTATTTAGATTTAAAAATATTATCTGTAAACTAAGGATTTATGTCCCTTTTAATATTAATATTAAGATGTCAAGTCTAAAAATAAATGTTTATAAGATGAAAAAAACTACTCAACCTAAATCACACCCTAAATAAGTGTGGATGGTCATGTGAATAAAGAGTTTATTAAGTTTCTTCAGAAAATATATAATGAGATTATGACAGAGATAAAGATTTAAATTATGTTTAACAAAATTGTAAATATAAATATAAAGAGTCAAATCACGTTAAGAAAATAAATTATGTAAATGTAGGTTTAAAAAATCGAATTATCACGTTAAATAAATTTATGATCTTTTATATTTTTTAATAATATTGTATTTTTCTTTTGTCGTGTTCTTTTTCATACTTGTGTGTAATAAAGTGTTTTTCTCCAATACTTCTCTCAGGGTGAATTTTACTCTCGTAGCAAACATTTGTATACTATTCACCCATTAATTTATTCATATTTATCTTATGACATAAACACTTGTATAAGTATTTAGGAGAGTGTATGTAAAAATAACTTATGGTATGTTCATAAGTTATGTTTAGCTTGTTTCAATAAGTTGTTTACGATAAAGATTATATGATGAATTATCAAATGACCCTTTAATTTGACTGCTTATTTGAACATGTTACCTTGGCTCATAATATAACCTAGCTAATGAAGAATTGTAGGGATAAGACTGCCACAACCTCACAGTTTCGTAGGCATGTTTGTAACTGCAAGTGCCTCGCTATGCTATTTCCCTCTATTGTATATCATTTGTTTTTTGTAACTTACAATTTTATATAGAAGAAAAAACCTCAATTCTTGTGATGATCTCTTTGAAGATCTTAGTTATTATGTTTTATCCTTCAACTTTTCTTTTTATCGAAATGTACAATCACATGGCCAAGGCATAAAAATGGTCGCCATTTAGCCACCTGCTGACAGTCCACTTGTCTTTAGTGTCTAATTTCTTATATAAATCTATACCTAACAAATTACTACTATGATTTAATTTAAACATGGATTGTGAAGCTCTTGGCAAGTAGCATTAATTATTGATTGCTTATTAAGCGACCCCATTCCAATGATTTTTCCTTTACCGAAATAAATTATGTCTTTTTCATGAAAGTGAAACTTTCGGGGGAAAAATAATATTGTCGACATATAAAGTTAAATTTTAGTCTTGAAAGAGTCATCGGCATGGTTAGGTGAATTTTATCATTTTCTAGTCTTCTAAATACATTTGAAATCCAACTTTCATTTAAATATCAAGTTAATTATTATCAGATAATGAAAGAAGATAATTATAATATGGAAGGAACAATTTCCTATTGTAAGCAAAACAATGCAGTAGAAATGAAAAAGGAATCATACTAATTTTGTCTAGTGGTCCAATATATTCTGAAAATGAGATGTGGTGAATTGGTGTTTTTCCCCTTTGGTGAATGAGAAGTGCTATTTTATGGCCGAATGACTAAAAGGAATAATTCCTTTTGAAATTTATTAACCGAGGATAATTTTGAATTAATATTTAAATAGGGATAAGTTGTAGAGGTTTTTAGACTTTGTTTTTTTTTTAATTGAAGTCATAAGAACAACTTCAGTTTTTTAATTTTTCATATGAAGTGGTAAAATTTTATATGACTTCAAAGTTATTACATTTTTTAATTATTTATTTCAAGTCGTAAAACGTTTAACAACTTGTGCTAAATTTTGAAAAAAAAAATTTAATTTTGAAAAATTTTAAATTATTTTTAATTTATACTTTTGTACATTGTTTATTTAATATTTTCTATATTTTTGTTATTAATATTAAGCATTATTATTTGTTTTATAAATTAGAAAAAATAATATAAACAAAAAACTTAAATTTAAATTAAAAAAATGATGTGTATATAAGTTGAAAAATATTTACAAAAATTATTAGCATGAGTTTCATTTTCTTAAAAGTAAAGATAAATGACCTCAAGTTCATATTTTATATATGATCCTTCAAGCTAACGAGTCAAAGTAGGAAGACAAGTCATTAGTAGTAATTGTGATAACTCTGAATGATTAATATTGTTTTTACTTTTTAATATTATATTTGTGTTTAATTTATATTATTTATTTTATATTAATGTATTATGTTATTACTAAATTATTTTTTGTTGTTAATATTAAAATAATTTTATTAAATAAAATTAATTAATAATACCGTATGAAATTATTAGTTCACTTAATGATAAATGTAAAAACTAATTAAAAATATTTAACAATAATTTAATATTATTTGATAAATTTTAAGTTAATATAATTAAAAATATTTAAAAAGAATTAATATTAGTTGATAAATTTTAAATTAATATTATTTGTTAATATCAATAACAAAAATATTAAAAACATTGAAACAAAAATGCTAGAAATTAAAAGAACTTTTAAAGTTGTTAAAAATTAATTTAAAAATAAAAAATAAAACGACTTTTGAAGTTATAAAAGATTTTATAACTTTATATTAAAAAAAACTAAAATCCTTTATTTTTACAACTTCAATAAAAAAAAGTAAAATTATCAATTTTTTACGATTTCATACCTAGAAATCATAAAAAATCCTATGACTTATTCCTATTTAGATATTAATTCAAAAATTTCCCTTTTAATAAATTCCAAAATGTAGCCTTTTTTGGTCATTCGGGTGCTATTTTATTACAGGGAAGGGTTTGTTTTAAGAGTAAATTGTATCTAACGCATTTAACCTTTCTTTAGACATTAAATTTTATTAATTTAATCATCAGTTTGAGAGTTTTTAATAAATGAATCCGATGTTCAAAATTTCATATAATTTAAAATTATTTTATACTTAATCAAACTTTACCATAATGTATAATATATTTTTAAAATATAAGTAAATATCAATTATAAAATTATATTTTTATAATAATTCAATTTATAAAAAAGTTAATAAGAAAAATCACATTGCTTATGTTGATAAATTCGTATTCTAACAAATTTTTGTATCTCTTCATAAATTCGTATTCTGGACATCAAGATTATATCTCTTCATTTAATGATTAAGTTGATAAATTCGTATTCTAACAAAATTTATTAATTAAAGAGAGTGCCTAAGACTTATTCATGAATTCCTTCTCTTTATTAAACTCATCATTTTCCAGATTATCTTATTTGAATGCCGTTCCCTAGCACTCTCGATCTCTCTATTATCAAACAATATGCTCGTGGGATGAATTCTTTCCAGCTTTGTTTAAATGTATTTATTTTATCTAAGAATATAAGCTTTGCCTTGTTGACGGCATTTTTTGTTTTATCGAATTTTATTTTATGTTTTTTAATATATGATACTAATGGAGTTAAGGTTAGCTTTTTTAGTAAGTGTTTATTCTTAAGCCAGAACCTTCCATTGTGGGAAACAGAAACACCTTCATCGCTGAAATCATGTTTCAGCCTCTTGTATTCTCTACTATGCTGAGATAATACATATCTATGTAATTTATCAAATCTTCTCAGTCCAAATTAAATAATTGGAGTGTTTGGTTCACACAAGAAAAGTGATTTCCAAGAGTTTTGTTTGATTTTTCGCACTAAAATTAATAAAACTTCATTAGAATACATTGGTTGTTTAATTTTGTTATTTTATCATTCAATAATAAATTGTAATATATGATAATTAAGTTTATTAAATTTTATAAGTTATCAAATAAGACAAATATGAATCACACACTTAAATAGAAAGTCATCGTATTAAATTAAAAAAACAAACTAATAATTATTATACATACGTGATTTGTGTATTTAAATCACATAATAATTATATAATTTTTTATTATTATTTCTTTCGTGTCTAATCATTAGAAATTTAGTTTTTTATGAGTTTTTACTCATTAGATGCTAAAGTTAGTAAATTTATAATATTTTTTGTTGTATATTTTTTGTAGAGATACAAAAGGAGTCATGAAAGAAGATTAAAGAACTCAAGAATCACGCTCAGAGCATTGGGATCGCTCAGCCCAAGAAACTTGCTTAGCGCAAGAAGCCACATGGGAAACCAAATGTTACGTGCAAGTGCGCTAAGCGTGCAACATGCGGCATAGCGTATGGTCACTTTAGTCAGCTGAACTCTTTGCACCGCACTCAACATGCCATCTCGCTTATCGCATACTTAATATAAAAAACATGATTTTGATGCGTTTAAAGAAAAAAAAAATAAGAGGAGGGAACTAGGGGGACATTGGCTATTGAGCAGTAAATAGTGAGAGCTAGGGCACAACCCATTGGACGGAATCACTCATTTGGAGCTCCTCATATATCTCCATTTTTCTCCATTCATTTTGCTCCCTTTTTGTATTTGTAAGTCTCTCATGACAATGAGACACTAAACCACTCATTATTGGAAGTTCAACAACTAAACATTTTTGATTTAATGATTCTAAATATCTATTTAATATTATTTCGATATTATTGTCTCTTTTCTGTTTATTATCATGTTTATGACTTGATCATCCATGCTCATGTAGGTTTATAAGGTTTAGGCATTGAGAAATATTTATTTCCTAAGAACTTGAAAAGAATATTTAAGTAATCCATCTGTAGGGATAAAATAACATTATTTAGCCTATATTATGTATCTATGCTCATAATACAATTTGTCTAATGTATCTCTTAAGGGATTAGGAGTGAAATTAACTAAGTTAGACTCTATTATGCTTGGTCCCCAATATGTTCCTAATTTTGCATCAATTTTCACTTCACCGTTCTAAGTGTTTGTTTTCTCACACTTGTACATGCTTGCTCTAGTTTAATTTACGTCCAATTTACATTTATGCATCATCACTTTACAAATATTCAATTCAATTCATTAATTGCTTAAAATTATACATATATAAATCTTGAATACAATCAAATTTAATGCGAATTCGATTTTCTATCTTATCATTTTAAATTATATTTGAATAAATTATTACACTTACCAATAAATTAACATAAACAAATCAAACTCCAACATAAGCTTTAATGAACAAATCATATACTCTACCAGATCCATTCATTCCAAGAACAGCAAACCATATCTATTTACATGTCAAACACGAGGTACCCATATGTACAATTATATATATGAAAAAAAATCAGTTTTGGAAAATTGAAAGACAAAAATCGAAATATAGAAAAAAGGTGTAAGAAATGGAACATGGGGGAGAGTGTGATAAAGAGAAAGAACACAGAAGACATTGCTTGTATGAGCCTGGGGGGATCCCAAACAACAACATGAACAACACTCCAAGTTCCCTCCACTTGATTTCGTTGTGTGCATGTGGTGGTTCTCCAACTCCAACCACATCGTCAGATGATGGAAAAACGAGGAACCGATTTTTCAGGTATTAGTATGCAACACTAATCATATATTAATTAATATATAGCTAGTTCGCAAATAATTTATCATCTTAAGGTACAAAACTTGTGATATATTGTTGCTTCGTATGTAACTATTTTATTATATTAATAGTTAGTCAAGCACAAAAAATACTTTATTATATTCGAATCTTGACTTATGAGTACCAGTAGATTCTACTGTTTTGGAGGAATTTAAAAATCTCGGTAACTAACCGAAATACTCATCTACAATCATATGTATAAGCAGAAAAAAAATACTTTATTATAAAATTAACCAGTGGTATAAAAAAAATAATTGATGGAACAAAGACGACCCACTCTCACTTGCAGTGTTAAAGACGCTGTCCCAAGTTAATACTTAATGGTTAAAATTAATTAGCTAATTAATTTTGACACTTCGCATTAGTTGAATTCAGACTCTCCTAGTCTATCTCACAGATTTATCGTGCGTGCTCTTATCGTACTAAACAACGACATTAAATTATTATTACGTGTAGTTGTTTTTTTAAGGTGAATTGTTACGTGTGGTTATAGTTCAAAGCTAAGGGAAATTTATCCTATAGATTTTGATAAATTTAAGTACATTAGATTTCGTGGGATCGAGATATAAGCGAAGTAAGTTGCTAGCCTAGTCGCTAAACGTGTGAAGACTTAATTATAACGAACTTGTTTGGTTTGGAATAAACGATAATTTAAGTTTATATTGATTTTTTAAATCATTTTAAAATTAAAACTTTTTAAAAAGAGCTTTAGAAGTAATAACGCAGTAATTTTGGGCTACTTTAATTATATTCATGCAAATTTTAATAGATTATAAAACCATATAATAGATTATTAATTTTTTTTTAAAGAAATAGATTATTAAAATTATAACTCATTAAATAATCACACGAAAACTAAAATTAAAAATACATGACTTTGGGATTTAAGTTTAATCCTTTATGATAGAATATATATATTATTATTCATTGTTAGATTTTAAAATAAGGAATTAAGATTTGAGAGTAATTCTAAATATTCTCTCTTAGAGTAAGTGAATTTTTTGTATATGGTGTATTATCCCAACTAATCTCAATTTCATATATATATATATATATATATATATATATATATATATATATATATATATTCAATTTACAATAAAAAATTAATAACATGTAATTGCTTTGACATGTCATTTGGAGATTAACCTAGAACATGTCACACACATGCCTTAGATGATCTATTTGCTTTTAAGTATATTATTAAAACAGTAATAAGGAAAGTCTTATCTCACTGTATAATTGAGATATATTACAATTCCAAAACCAAAATTAATATTTTATCTCGTTTTCAAAATGAGTACAATAAACATTGTTAAAGTCTCATAATTTAGATAACAAATACCATTATTATAATGGTAAAATTTGTTTGAATTTAATTAATATTATTAGTTATAGGAAGGTTAAAATCCAATTAAAAATGAAAATCCTTGCAAATCTTAATTAATTTTATCTTCTTAATTTTTAATCCTATAAGTATTTATAAGAAGATTATCCAAGTATGGCTTGAGTGTTAAACTTTTACACTTACACTACTTAATAACTTTTTATAGAACATGAAACTGACTCATCCAATTAATCGTTAAACTGAAAGCTTTTATAAAATAAAATAAATTTGTAACATTTCAGATTAATCAATACTTCATCACATTATGGCATATAATATACTATTTGAAAATATATGAAAAAGTCCATTACCAGATAAAATATCATATAATGTCCAATTTGGGTGAAATTTAATACGTATCATCTAAAATGAAATATCAAGTGATTCAATAGTTGAATTTGTTAAATTCATATTCTAAAAAAAGTTATTAAATAATGTAAGTGTAAAAGTTTGACAACTAGTGTTAATTATCCATTTGAGAAGATATATTTTCATTTGAGTATACATATACAACAAACAATTTATCCCTTCTAAAATAAACAAAAACGTATTCCAATAAATGAGGTATACACGCGTGAGAGAATCTATACGCACATGTATTAAAGGGTGTTTATTTTCATCTGAGTATATTAAAACAACAATAAAAAAAATCTTATCCCACTAAAAGGAATACATTAAATTTCTAAAATCCCAATTAATATTTTTTTTAATCTCAGTTTAAGATAAGTGCAATAAACCCAAAGTATCAGAATTTAGATAGCAATACCATCTGAGGATCTTGGCTTGAATTTAAATAATTTTATTAGTTATAGGAAGCTTAAAATCCAATTAAAAATGCCAAATCCTTGCAAACAAAGAGTTTAGAAGAAAAAAAACCTAATATCCTCCTAATTATTGAATAAAAAATTATGTTAGATCCTTTTTCCTTTATCTATTATTACTTTTTTTTTTACATTATAATCATCAATAAGGAATGTTCATGATTTCTTCACTTTAACATTTATGTTTATGGTAAAGACACATTTACGTTTATGGTAAAGACACATTTATATAATCTCACATACTAAACAACTAAACACTAATCTTTAAGTGGTCATGGTCAATGAATATCATTGATTCATTTCAGTTACTGAATGCTAATAGTTTGTTTTAATAGACAAAAGTTTAATAACTGTTTTTTTAATCATTCCAATATATACATGATATTTTAAAATTAAAAACATAAATTTAGAAATGTACTAAAAATAATAAAACATAATTGGAAAGCGAGATTACATTAGAAATAATCATTACGATAAATATTAATTATTAACAAAAGTCAATAAATATTCCATAATAAAAATATGGTAACAAGAAAAATGTTCATCATTATAACACTTAACATTTTTGTTGTTTTTAGTTAAGACACATGTACATTCTCACATAGTAAACAAACTAACACTAATATAAAATTGTCATTGGTCAATGAATGTCATTGATTCATTTGGATTTTTTGTTTTGTCACTCAACAAATCATCTCCCTCATTATGTCAACTCATTTTTTTTATAGATAAAGTGCTATCTTCCATCATGATTTCATAATTCAGCTAGAAATCAAATGTAATCTTAATTAAAGGATTCAAGTGTCAAATCATTTGTTTCAACATCCTTAAATTATCACTTATTCATTTGAATTCACCTAACATTCTTTTGTTTGTATATTCAGTGAATGATTCAAATTATTAACTGAATTCATTGAATGCTAATGCCTAGTAGTTCATTTTAGCTTGCAAAAGTTTAACAAATATTTTTTTTTTCATTTTTCAAATATATATGATAAAAAATTTAAAATTATAATACATAAACTAAGAATGTATTAAAAAAAAATATCAATATTATTTTTAATTTATTTTTATTTTTCACCCCGTTCATTAACTAACCTCTGACATTCATGTCGATCATTATTTTAATTAACTTTAAGATAGACAAATATGTAAATAAAAATAAAGTAAATAAACACATTATCTCAAACTTAAAAAAAAAAAAACTCCTATAAGTGGCAACAATATTTAATATTTGAAAAGGACCGATAAGGAAGTGTAGGCAGGCTTTCTAAAAATTAAGATGGAATTATTTGTGATGAATAATGAATAATATCATCTCCAATGATGGAGTTTTTTGAATTTTTTTTGCATCGAAGGAAATTTATGTGGTATGGGAATTTTTTTAAAAATAAGATTATATCTTTAAAAATTGTTTCTTAATAATAAAAAATAATATTTATCTAACACGTAATAATATCATAATTAAATGAAAATAAAAAATATAAATTTTTTGAAATTTCTTACCAAGTAAAATTATATATAATTTGTTTATAATAACAATGTAAGAACCACAACAAATATTATTAAAATCATAAAAAATAACTTCAAAAATTCACTTAAGTTTGAATATGCTCTAATTCACCGACGAACGATTATGTTGTAATTCCGTCCAGAAACGTGGGCAAATTGGTGGAATGAGAAATGTTTTGACAGACACAAACTGAAATTGATGCTGCCTATAAATTGCAACCCCGAGGTGAATCCTGACCTTATCACACTCAACCTAACTCAGCCATTACCACCTCTTCACTCTTTCTCTCTCTTCCCAAACTAAACATAAACATACATTACACATTTCTAGGGTTCTCTCACACACCAAGATTCTCCTAGGTAGAGAAATATTCATATTCATTTTCTAGTATTTTCTTGTCCACCATCTTATGAATAAGTTTTTAACCTATGGTTACATGCAAAATATGCAAATTCTAGACCAATAGATATACCCTATAGTTGATTTATCCATTTTTAAGTATTTTTTTTCACTTTTATACTTTTCTGTAACTTCCACTGGCTTCTGGGGTGTTTAACAGGACATGTTCGTGAAGTCCCAGAAAACCAGATGAGTTTTTGTGTGTGTAATATTATATATATATATATATATATATATATATATTTGGAACCAAACATGACATGCTTTTGTTGACTTTTTTATTTGGGTTATTTTTTTTTTTTAACATCCTATTCATTAAAATATTGCACTTGTGATTGGTGAGCTTTATGATATGCTTCAGTTCTGGTTCCCAGTTGCCTTCTGGTTCAATCTTTCTATAACCCAATTCAGTTAGTTTCTCTTTCTCTGCAAAGGGTATTTCAAAAACTAATCTTTACGGCACCCCACTTTTTGTTCTGTCCTTTTACCCTTCTAGGACTACTTTTTGGTTACCTTTGACTTTTTTGTTTTTACCTTTTTTCTTTTTTGTGTTCTCTTCTCACAGTTGTGCGGTAAGTGGTAACTTAAAATTATATCCTTTTATTGAATTTTCTTTCTTTGCTTCTCGATATTTCTCTCAGCTTTATTTCTGTGCTTCACAATTTTTCAATTTTCGTATTGGTGCTTGGAACAGATCTTCCTTTGGAATAGTTTGGTTGACTTGAATAAACCAAGCTAAAGCCAAATATCGAACCTCATAATTTCCTCTCTGATTTCTATTCCTGGATTTGTTGTTTTGTTTTCTGGCTTCATCACTTGCTAATTTGGTTCCTTTCTTTCGTTTTCTACATCGACTGTTTTTAAATCTTTCCCTTTGTTTTTGGCCTTTCTAATGGTTCGGAGCACCCTTTGGAATTGCATTTGTCCTGTTTCTGGCATTTAATTTTCGGTATTTATTCATCTGGGTCCTATTGCCAGCAAAACAAAGGAGGGAAGATCACAACACCAGAAAAAATATTAATTATGATATTAAGTCAAATAAATATTAAAAAAAAACCTTAATTTGAAGGTGCAGTTTTGGCTTTATCCATATTTTGCTTCTGCAATGCAATATAGCATTATTCATGATGTTTGGCTTTTTCAGAATTGTTTCTTTTATGTAAATCAATTATTCCCCCCCCCCCCCCGGATTAACATTTATGGAAGTTACAGGGAAATAATAATGAGTCATAACTAAATTCTTATTACTCCTCTATATATAATTGAGTACTTTCTTTTATAATAAATAGCTGCAGCTGAAGGACTGTGAAGATGTTGGAGAAAGTTGAAGAATTTAACACGGAGAGGATGATGGAGGAATTTGAGAGGGTGACAAAGGATGCTGAGAGGATTCAAAGGGAAACCCTGAAGAGGATTTTGGAAGATAATGCTTCTGCTGAGTACTTGCTGAATTTGGGCTTGAATGGGAGGACGGATCCTGAGAGTTTCAAGGCCTTTGTTCCACTTGTTACTCATAAAGATTTGGAGCCTTATATCAATAGAATAATTGATGGTGATTTTTCTTCTGTTCTCACTGGCAAACCCATCACAACCATGTCTTTGAGGTCAGACACTTAGACTTGTCTCATGTTTTTGTTTCATTTAAGTTGTTGAATTTGTTGTTCAGCTTCTGAAAAATGGGAAAAAAAACAAAAAACAAATGGTATTCTTGCAGTTCTGGCACTACTCAGGGAAAGCCAAAATATGTACCATGGAATGATGAATTGTTTGACACCACATTGCAGATATATCACACCTCTTTTGCCTTCAGAAACAGGTATGTAATTCAAATTCACAGTGATTTTTTTCATTTTTCAAGCTAGTTGGAATTGGCAAATGACACCAATTCCATTGTGTAGGGTATTTCCCATAAACAATGGCAAGGCCTTGGGCTTTATCTACAGCAGCAAGCAGTTCAAAACCAAAGGGGGTGTGCTAGCAGGAACTGCCACAACCAATGTGTTCCGTAACCCGGGGTTCCAGCATGCGATGAAGGCGATTCAGTCCCCACTTTGCAGCCCTGATGAAGTCATATTTGGTCCTGATTTTCACCAATCCTTGTACTGCCACCTCTTGTGTGGCCTAATCTTCAGGGAAGAAGTTCAGTTGGTGTCTTCCATATTTGCACACAGCATTGTCTATGCTTTTAGGACCTTTGAGCAAGTTTGGGAGGAGCTTTGTGTTGATATCAAGGAAGGTGTCCTTAACAGCAAGGTCACAGTGCCCTCCATTAGGGAAGCCATGTCTAAGCTCCTAAAACCTGACCCTGAGCTGGCCAACTTGATCCACAACAAGTGCATGGGGCTTAGCAACTGGTATGGCCTAATACCAGAGCTTTTCCCCAATGTTAAGTATGTTCATGGGATCATGACTGGGTCAATGGAACCTTATTTGAGAAAGTTGAGGCATTATGCTGGAGAGTTGCCTTTGTTGACTTCTGACTATGGATCTTCTGAAGGGTGGATAGGAACAAATGTGAAACCAACAGTACCACCTGAATTGGCCACCTACACTGTGCTTCCTCAAATTGGCTACTTTGAATTCATCCCTTTGAGAGAGCTAGAGGAAATTAAGGGAGATGCTAGTTTCCTTTGTATGGAGCCTAAGCCTGTGGGGCTCACTGAGGTGAAAGTTGGTGAGGAGTATGAGATTGTCATCACTAATCCAGCAGGTATTCAACTTTTGCCTACATGTTTTCTTCTATTAACGTTAATGAATCAGGACTAAGAATCAATAATAACCATGACCATTTCACAAACCACCTCTTTCTTTTGTCACAATTGGAATCTTTGATATTGGCATAGTGTTTTTAGAAACTCATTAATTATTTGACAAATTAATGCTTTTTAGTTTTTTTTTTTTCCTTCTGGGAGGGAGAAGTGGTTATTTTTCTTTTTATGCTTGGTGACATGACCTGAATGGGACCAACTTGAATAAGAAATAAGAAAAAAAATTCCTAGTGATTTCCAAAGGAGCATAGTACCCACTTACCTACCTAATCACATTAATGTATGTACCTTTCCGAGACAGATCTATTCTTAGCAGCTGGCAACAAATTTTGGATTTACTAGCCCTTGTTTCGTCCAACTCACTGTACCTGGACTTATCTGCATGTTGTTTTTTTCCTTCATTTTTACATGCAATCGGTTATACAGATTATGCTTATATCCCTTGCTTTCAAACTTTGGTTGCATTCTCTTCTTTTTCTTGTCAACTTAAGAGTTTTATGTTCCTACTAGATAGATTTGATACATAAATCAAAGAACTCTAAAATTTTCTTTTGTAAATCATTTTTAGTTTTCCTCAAATTTCTCTCTTCCTGTACTATTTGACCTGTCCTCCATCTATATACATTGAGTAGAATTGCATATGCCATCATAGAATGTTACAAATATTCTTCAGATGAAACATGTTCAGATAATTTGTAAGCATGCCAATTTCTTGTCTCGTGATACTTTCTCCTCTATATTCATGTTATAAATTTTCTTCACAGCAAAATTTTGAAAGTATTTTTTACCCAAGTCTTAATAGCTGAAACTGGTAGTGCAATGCACACAATTTTCCACTGTAGCATAAAATAGATAAAAAAACTAATATTATATTATACATAACAAAATTCAAAGAGTCTTACTAGTCTATAATAGTCATTAATTAATCTTATAACTTGGCCTAATTTGCAGGCTTGTACCGGTACCGACTTGGTGATGTGGTTAAGGTTATGGGGTTCCATAATTCAGCTCCAGAAATAAAGTTCGTTCGGCGTAGCAATCTTCTGCTTAGCATCAACATAGACAAGAACACAGAGAAAGATCTTCAATTGGCTGTGGAATCAGCATCACAATTGTTGGCAGAGGAGAAATTGGAAGTAGTTGACTACACTAGCCACATAGATTTATCCAAAGAGCCAGGGCACTATGTAATCTTCTGGGAAATAAGTGGTGAAGCAAGTGAAGAAGTGCTTGGTGGATGCTGCAACTGTTTGGACAAGTCTTTTGTTGATGCTGGCTACACAAGCTCACGCAAAGTCAACTGCATAGGTGCCCTCGAACTCCGAGTTGTTCGGAGAGGAACATTCCAGAAGATACTTGAGCATTCCCTTGCACTAGGAGCTGCTGTGAGCCAGTTCAAGACATCAAGATGTGTAGGCCCTACAAACACCAAAGTGTTGCAAATATTGAATGAAAATGTTGTCAAGAACTATCTCAGTACTGCCTTCAATTGAGTTGTAAGAATAGCTATATCTATCTATCTATCTATATATAGATATATTTATATAGTTCCCTTTCTCAATTGAATAAAAACTTTGCCTTGTTTTTCTACTTTTCATTTCCATGCTTAATTCTTTCTGTTCTGCCTGACACAGTCCAAGCACACCTCTGTTGTTACCTTCATTATCATCACCTCCTCTTGCACCCTTTTACAATATAATAAGCGATGGTTGACCATAATGGATAGAAATCCACATGTTCGTTTGGAACTGAAATCTGGAGTCTTTCAATAATATTGGAGCTAAAGGCCATTGTTGTCGGGAATAAAGGTGGAAGTTCACATGAATATGTACCCTATGTGCAAAACATTGACAAAAAAAAAAAGGGTAGCAAGTTATTCAAATTAAAAATGGTTTAGTAAGCTGCGTATGACACTGGTTAAACTCATCACATTAGAATAACATCGACATAAGTTATGGAATTAAACTATTTTAAAATGGTTCTAGTTTTTCTCTAAGTACTTTGGACATGAGAAATTAAAATGGCTTATGGTTTAATAAAACATACACCAAAGTTTTCAAATCCTTGACATAGGATGATTTGGATACTTCATTTTACTTCCCATTATAATTATAATTATAATTCACCACTTTTGTATGTTTGATGATGATCTTCCAAATTATCCTATAGGACCTATATTGGAATTTCGCTATATTTCATGTATCATACATTTCCTCTCTGAAGAATATGCTTATTGCCTTGGAATTTTTTCCCATGAATATGGCTAATTTTAAAAGAATTAAAAAACAGTATTATTTTATGTGCAAATGCGCTTTCCAACTCTTTTATCCCAACCAAAGATTGGAGGATAAATAGTGGAGGGTCAAAAGTGCTTGCTCAGACAAAGTATAAAATATTTTTTCACTCACTGGTGGACTCTAATTGTCATTTAACACTGATAAGACTAGTAATACACCAATCAGGATCCCCCACAGTAACACGTTGCGATTGATTAAAACCAAGGACAAATAAGCTTCCTCCATCATCTTCATTAGTACCTTTCACGTGACTAGGACTTCTTTAATGTGATTAGAAGAGAAAAAGTGTATGATTCCAGTGCCAAAAAGCTGTTGGGTGGATCTCACAATGAAGGAAGGAAGATAATGGTGCGTTTTGTTCAGTTGTGGTAGTCTTTCTAAGGGTGAACTTGTCCTTATGGATATATGAACACATAAAAAATTGCTACATATATATATATATATATATATATATATATATATATATATATATAATCATTCGATTCTTATATGTGTGTCAAAAAATATATTTAGATCTATAAGAGTAACTTTTTTTTCTTTTAGTTCATGTACGTTATTAGTTTTCTTGTAAAAACCCGTTGTCAAATTCTTTTTTTGACAGAAAAGCCCGTTATGAAATAAAAACATAAGAACTAGAGCATAAAAAAATTACTCGTATAAAATTAAAATAAAAAATCTTAGGTATATGAATTAAAACGAAAAATTAAGTTGATGTAATAATAAAAACTAAATAATTAAACTTTACATTTTCTACGTATTGATTTCATCCCTCATAGTCTCATACATGTGACCTCCCCTAGTCACTGAACAACGGTATTCGTAATCATTACCCCGATTCGTAAAAGCTTTCCTTCTCAAACAAAAAGAAAATATTTTTAACTCAACGAGTAGTATATTTTTACCCCAAATATTTTTAATTGATAATACAGTTGATTTTGTGAAAAAAAATTGATTATTATATGATACATCATTAAAGATGGATAATAAATATTAAGTGTGATTAAATCTCAAATTAAGAATTAATATTTTGAAAATAAATTGTTGTTTTTGTTAATAGACTAAAATATATTTTCGTTCTTATAAATATGAAAATATTTTAAATTTATTTTATAAAATTTTTATTATTCTCACAGAATTTAAATATGTTATTTTTTGTCTAGACATAAGTTCACATAAATTTGAATTTATAATGATAACTTTTTTACATCAATTATATATATATATAACCAATGTAAATGTAAGATTTTTTTATATTAAATTACATGTTGATATTTTTTACATCAATTATATATATAATTTATATAAAATATGATATTTTTTATAATCAATATAAAAAGAAATACACTAGTTGAAACATTCATCTAGGAAAAAAAACACCTTTTACTATTATCAGAACAAAAAATATACTAAAGTTTTTAAAAAACAAATTTCAAACATTTATCATAACATAAAATATATTTTGGATATTTATTGGATTATATCGGAAAAACCATATTAAATTTTTTATAGAAAAAAAAACATATTTTAACCTTCTTAATATAATACTTGAAATTTATTGAATTATATTTATCAGATTAAATATTTAAGTATACCACCAATTTTCAAATTTTTGTTTTTTTCTTGGAATTTTTAATTGATCTACAAAAGATCATCTAGAGGTAGTGGCCCATATTGAATATAAGGTCCTAGGCAAAGTGCTGATAGTCCCCATTAAACTTTATGTCAATTAGATGAACATTATGAGCAAAATCTGGATGGTGTACTCCAGATATTATTCTACGTTCGTACCTTCTAGCAACTCCATCTTCTTTGCTTTGGGAGATTGGATTGGGTTACTATGTTTGTCAGGACTCATCAACAAGAAGGTATAATATCATGTGTCATTTCATATTCAGTTAAAAAAATACGACAGAAAATAAAATGAGAAAAAAAAAATATTGCATATGCTCAAACATGATAACAAAAACTACTAGTTTCACACGTCATGATGTAACATATTCTCGTGCACTTACTCTCATGTGCTACTTTTAACCTTCAATTTTCAAATTAATAATCATTTGGTTTCATAGATATTGATTTCACCACTCATAGTCTCATACATGTGACCTCCTAGTCACTGAACAAAGGTACTTATAATCATTACCCCTATTCGTAAAAGCTTTCCTTCGCAAACAAAAAGAAAATATTTTTAACTCAACGAGTATAACTTAACTGATGACACACTTGATTTTGTTATAAAAAATTAAATTTAATTCTTATATAATATATCTTTAAATATAAATAATAAATTTTAAGTGTGATTAAGTCTTAAACTAAAAATTAATAAAAAATATATATTTTCATATATTTTAAAATAAAATGAAAAGATTTAAATCTTATGTTACTTGATTATTGTTGTCATTTGTTAATAGGTTAAAATATATTTTTATTTTTATAAATATAAAAATGTTAAAATTTATTCTTATAAATTTTTTTTGTTATCACAAAATTAAAATATATCATTTTTTATCTGAAAATAGGTTTAGATAAATTTAAATCTATAATAATAATTTTTTATATTGGTTATGCATATAATCGATGTAAATATAATATTTTTTTATATCAATCATGTATTGTGACATTTTTTATATTAATTATGTATATAACTGATGTAATATGTGATATTTTTTATATTAATTATGCATATAATCGATATAAAAAAAAATACACAGTCCAAATCTTGCTCTCGGCTAAAAAAATATCATGTTTTAGTATTATGAGAGTGATAAAACATTTTAAATTTTTTGCAAAAATAAATTCCAAACATATGTGAGGACATAAAATATATTTTAAATATTTATTCAATTATATTGAAAAAACGTATTAAAATTTTTGTAGAAAAAAAACACATTTTAACCTTAATATAATACTTGAGATTTATTCAATTATATTTATCAAATTAAATATTTAAATAGACCATCAATTTTTTAAAGTTTTTTTTGTGATTTTTAATTGGCAGGCAAAAGATTATTATTTGAAATAAATATATGAGGTAGTGACCCATATTGAGTATAAGGTCCAATGCAAAAAGTTTATAGTTCCCGTTCCCCATTAACCTTTATGTCAATTAGATGAACATTATGAGCAAAATCTGGATGGTGTACTCCAGAATCCAGATATTATTCTACGTACGTACTTTCTAGCAACTCCATCTTCTTTGCTTTCGGAGATTGGATTGGGTCACTATGTTTATCAGGACTAATCAACAAGGAGGAAAATACCATAGCAGCGCTTTCATGAGATATCTTGGTATAATATCATGTGTCATTTCAAATTCCAAGTTAAATAGTAGGACAGAAAATAAAAGGAGAAAAAAAAACATTGCATATGCTTGAACATGATGACAAAAACTACTAGTTTCACACGTCATGATGTATGTAGAACATATTCTCGTGTACTTACTCTCATATGCTATTTTTATCCTTGCAATTTTCAAATTAATAATCATTTGGCCTAATAAATCTGATAATAAAAATAAAAGATAGTAAAAACATTAAGGGAGATTGCAAGTCAAAATTGTTACAAAGCAATCATTTTATAGTTAACATGGTGTGTAGAAAAAAATGATGGCATATATTTGGTGGTTGTTGTTGTACTTGAACGGTTTTTGTATTGTGACGAATTCGTACTAATTAATTAGGTTTATTCATTTCAAAATAAAATGGAATTTGATTTTTTTATATAAAATAAACGAAAAAAAAAGAGTTTTTTTTTTAAAAAAAAAGAGAAATATATATTTCATATAGGGTATGTAGAGATTATCAAGATTTAAATGTTAGAATATTTTCTCATATATCCAGGTTGGTTATAATTAGTTATAATATTTTATTTTATAAAAAATGAGTTAATATTATGATTCATTTGATGATATTTAAATCCATTAATAATGTGCGGGCTTTAGACACTAATCTGATTAATTAGTGTGAAAAAAATAACATGAATTTAATCACTGAATCCATAATAAGAGGTATCTAGGATTAATAAATAAATAAAATTTATCCCATTAAAAACTTTAATATAAAGAGAGTATGATAAGACAGAAAAATTTAACTTTTGAATTTTTGAATGGCACAAATCATCCACATCTTTTTTTATCATATCTTCAACAAATAAGTATTTTATCTACCTTCTAAACTCATAATAAAATACATATATCGTCATTGCCATAGGAATTTCTAACATTAAATCCCTCAATGGACCTCATTCATGAAGACAATTCTAGTAGGAACCAGAAAAGGTTTTGATTTGAATTTTTTTATGGTAATAATAATATAAAATTAAATAAAGTAATATATATATATATATATATTAAAATATTTTAAAAATAGGAAAAAAAACATAAAGAAAAGAAGTTGAGACTAACAAGAAAAGCATTGATATTAGGTTCCATTCATTTTCATCTTAAATTGCTAATTCAAATTGGTTTCTTTGTCTACCACATTAGCTAATATTTTTTTTATACAATAAAAAAGAAAAGCCCAAAAAGCATAAAAAGGAAACCTATCGAGTCAACAAAAAGCTTGAGGTTAAGACTCGCAGGACACTCATACCAAACTTTGAAAGGCACACCATCTGAAGAACCAAACTTTGAAAGGCACACCATCTGAAGAACCAAACTTAGCTAGGTCATTCGCCACTATTGTCTTCTTCCCTTAATGTCTTGGACAATTAAATTATTTTTCTGTAAAAAAAATTAAACTTTTATTCTTAATTGAAATTTAAAAGTAATAAGTCTTAATTAAGAGTATAATAATATAGCAAACATCTATGTCTAGCCTAAACGATAGCAAACTTTTTGTCTTAGAGTACATCTATAAGCTATTTTTCATTTACAAAATAAACCAAAATTCTTCCTAAGAGTGATCAAGTCATAAGAAACATTAAGCACGGAGAAAACAAACAGATAGATAAAGAAATCAAATTTCATTAATAGCCCAATTGAAAGATCCAAAGACTACATTGAAATTCGCCTAATCCCAACAAACTGAGCTTTATCTATGCATGGAAAAAAATAAACAGACACACAAAAATTAAAAGAAAAAGAGAAAAGGAAAAACTCCATAAATTCTTGAAGTAATGTGATTTTTCACTCGTCGTCCTTCTCATACCCGCAGAAGTGAGAGAAAAAATCTTCAATTCTCTTTTGCTAACTCTCTTTATATGTCGGTTGGACATCAAACAAAGACAAAAAATTTCATAATTCTTTTTTTCTTCTTCTTTGTAAAAATGTAAACTCGTAAATTTTGAGTTCTCTCTCTCCCTCGTATAAACTCTCTCTCTCTCTTAATCCATTTCAACTGTACGTTTCCTTTTTTATTATCTAAAATTAAAAATATAATATCGAAGAAAATAAATAAAAACTCTAATTAATAACCGAAAACAAAATTGATAATTTATCTCACTTTAATACTCTAAATATCATTTTTAAGAACAAATTGAGAAATTTTTTAAAATAAGTTATTTAAATATCTTTAAAATAATAGGCGTTTCTATATAATCAAAAGAATTATAAACTATTCTTCATCTGGCTCTTTTAAAACAGCCTATTTCTCATTATCAAGTTACTCTGGGTTGTAGTACTACTTCTTATGCTAACCACTTTATATATACTAGGGAAAGTTTTACCATTTTATACTTTCGAGTGTCGACACCAATGTTGTTACCTATTTTCAGTGTTGGCCTTGATTCTATATATGGACACGCTCCTTCAAGAAATGAGCCTCAATAATGGCTATGATATGTGTAACAGTTGTTATCTACATGTCCTAAAAAATAGGAGTCAATTTTCTATAATCAAAAGAAACTAATTAAAAGAAAAGTGTTGGGGATTAAAAGTATTTCATATTTTTATGTCTTTGAGCATCACTCTAAAGAGAGCAATGACCAAATTATTTTTATATGTATAATTAAAAGAATTGCTCACCTTTGATCATTATTCTCTCTAAATTAGCATTCAGAGAAATAAAAACACAGTACTTTTAGCCTTGACTATGAATGAGTAATTCTGAATGATGTGTTTAGATCGATGACTCTATATATGTTATTAATAGAGTTTAGTATATGTCCATATCATAGAAAACTGACTATTTTTTAGGATACGTAAATAACCGTTATCATTGTAGTTTGAAAATAAAGTGACCAGATACATGACTGAGAAAAACGACAGAAAAATAGTGGGTGAGAAAAATTAACATCACTCAATATTTGATTTTAAAATTCAAGAAAAGTCTTACATGATGGAGGAAATATATATGCAAAGACACTTTAATGAAGAAATTAATGGGTTACAGTATGAATAGAAAGGTTACCACCATCTTACTAAAACGTGTGAACCTTACATAAGTTTAGTCCCGATCGATGAAATAAAGAAAATAAAATATTTGAGTAAGAAAAGTAGAATATATATATATATATATATACACACGAAATGATCATCGATAACCAAATTATATCCTACGTTCACAAATATACGAGAAGTCAAATTTTATTTGACAACTTCGTTGGCATGATTTTATTTCGATACATATCAATATGGAATTAGGCCTTGTTTGTTTCCTATTTAGTGAATTTCCCATGTGGAAGTCACTATTTGAATGGTGGACAGCAATGTATACCCTATTCACTTAAAAAGGCAAAAGATAAACATCATGGCATTGGCATAGACGTGGATTATGGATGCTTGAAAACCCAAAGCACTTCTCAAACAACTTCTAGTCCAATTCCGATCATATGCTTTCATTTCACTTGTTAACGAAATTTTAGTTAAATAAGAAATTTCAAAGAACTAGAGTAATTAATATTTAAACAAATTAGCACATTTATATACAACAAATACGCGCGCATTTCCATTGCTGCAACACTGGCTAGTTGTTTAACTCAACTTTTAGTAGGTCTTACAATATCATAAGATTTAAGATTTTTATTTTTAAGAGACGTGTTTTTTAAGGATTTAAAATGAATCTTACAATTGTCTCACAATTCTTAAGAATCATGAAGACTTGTTACTTATATAAACCATGGTTATTTATAGAAGAATTATCACACGTAAATGGCTCAAAAAAAATAATTCTTAATACATACTTATTTGGCTGACCCAAAAAAAACGTCAATGGCTCCAACATCTCAAGTTTAAGAACCTCATAAGCAATTCTCATTATTAGAGATACTCTAAGTGAAAAATAGTTAAACAATTTTTTTTTTTAAAGAATTTATATGAATTTGGACACACAAACTTTATATATGCTTTTTGGCACAATATTTATATATTTTTGGTGGAAAACGTGTGATTTTCAATGCTCTATGGATCTCTGAGTTAATTTTTACATTATCTTGTTTGTGTGACAGTTCCTTCGATTTGAACCGAAAGGACGAATGGATGTACAAGTACTACTACTAGGAGTCATGTGCTTTTTTCCCCCTCAAAGACAGCAGGAGTGCAGCAGCAGTACTTTTATATATTTTTTCCCTGAAACGTTAGGATCACGGAATAGAAAGCAATACAAATTATGATAAATGCTTATGTACTATACCATTCACTGTGTGTCAGTATCAGTACCTTATCTACAAATATTCATTCTTATATAATTAAAATTCATGATAAATCAATATTTTTTTAATATAAAATTACTTTTAATTTTTTAAATTATTGGAATTCAATTTAGAAATAGAAATGAAAGAGAGTAGATTAAAAGGGATATATAGACTGTTAAGAAGATTAAATTAATTAATATATAAATAAGGAAGACAATTTGATTGTTTTTTTTTGTTTAAGGTATCCTTCGTAAAAAATAATCATGTTTATTTGGATATAATCATTATCAACTGACAAAACTCATGACTAAAGACAATTTTTTGACTAGTTGTCAAATAGTAAATGCACATCTAAAAGAGAGAAAAGAAAAATTATTAAGAATATTTAATTGAAAAATAGAAAAAACGAAAGTGAAGAGAGGGAAAGTTTCAGTTTTCAAATTATATTCTAATTAAAAAGTAAATATTCGTATACCTAAATCCTTGAATCTAAAACTTTAAATCTGAATACTGATAAATATTCCTACATGATAATTATTTAGTTTTTTTTAATGATAAATAAGGTTTTGCTGACTTGAATAAGCAAAGGAATAAGATTCGTGCCACGTGAAGATCAAACTCACATGCAATGTATGATGATGATTGTCCATGCGTTTTCTATTTATTTCTCTTGAGGTTTTGAGTGACCAAAACCAAAGGAACATGGCAAGAAGCAGTAAAACATCCGAAAAACAACAAACCAAAAAAAAAAACCTAAAACTTCCGAAGATGCTTTTATTACATTAGGGTTGGTGAGTCTTGAAAGGCATGCATAGATCGATGGAGTGGTGCACACACTCGCGTTACCTATCATTGTGACTCACATTTTAATTTACTTAGTTTTGTCATTTTCCTCAACAAACTTGCGAATAAATACAACCATTTGCATTATTTAATCTTACATTTCAATTATTAAAATCGTACATACATATAACTCCGAAATTATATACAAATTGTGAAGATGGGTTGCAAAAACTTTAGCAAACAAAATGCTCAGATTTTAAAGTTTATATATAGGAAACTCCGTCGAAACATATCTAAGGCTAACCAAGACTACAACATGAAATCACACGGAAAAGAAGAACAAGAAGAAGCATCGAAGGGAAATCAAGCCATGGTCATGAATTCACCAACACCGAAGGGAAAAGAATATGAGAAAGAAGAAGATCAAGAAGAAGAAAAAGCAATGCCAATATGGGATTGTGGTAGCCCATTATATGATTCATATGAATTAGTCTCTGTCGATCACATCATTGATCGGCATCTAATGGCATTCCCTTCTTCTTCCTATGGATCATCAAAGTCCATCATCACAAGATTCACTCATCATTATTCTCATCATGATATGGTGCCACACAAAGTTGATTCTACAGAGAAATCCAAAGGGTCTTTCGTGGTCACAAGTTTGAGTAAATTTTCGGTGAAGATCATGAGAAAGAAGAGGAAGAACAATGAGATCAGGGGAAAGAAGAACAATGAAATGAGAAGAGGCTTTGCTGGATTTGTAGTAGATTTGCTTTATTTGTGGAGAAAATAAGAAAATTATGTGAATTAGTTGATGCATTAAGCCATTAAGGATATAAAAGTTTCTCTTTGTTGGATGATTGGATTGCAATCAATGAGTTTCATTATATCTACAATAACTGTTGTGCTTTTGATCTTTAAATTTTGCTGTTATAGTTCTTGCTTGTAATTTGTAACCATGCTATATTTTTTGTAATGGGTTTATCTTTAATTTTTACTATTAGTGATTTGGCACATGGGTGCATGCTAATTCATTTTTTTATTGAAAAATTAATATAGTTGTTTTTGCAATTCAACAAAGATTTACTTTTCTTGATCATTTCCATATGTAAAAGAGTAACTTTAAATTAATATATAAGTATTTTTTTAAGCAAAAGAAGGATGTGATAGAAATTAATGGTTGTTTTCATCCCAATCAGGTTTGACACCAAAACAACCCCAACAAAACCAGCACCACCCAATATCATATCATTCATCAAAAGAATAAGAAAAAGAAACAAAGAACCAAGGGGAGACATGGAGCCAAACCCTTGGAAGGCCAAACTAAACTCTACTTAAACTTGTAGTAAGACATAGCTATTCTGTCATGTACACAAAGTTTAGTGATAAAAGCGATAATGTAGTCCCACCAACAAAAATTGTCTAAGTTATTGTTGTGAGGAGCTAGCCTACTGTACATGTATTTCCCTCATGGAATATTTGACTTACTATAAACAACATAGAGTTAGTCAAATTGACAGCATAGTTTTTTTATCAGTAAATTAATATAGCATTATGTTTCGAAAAAAGAGGAAAGACAAATACTATATTTTTAAATTAACAGAGCTATGTAATATTTATAAAAAGAAACAAAAGATTAACACATTAACTAATTTATATTAATTTATTCTTTTATTAATTCGATTTAAAAAAATTACTAAATTAGAAAACATTTATTAGAAATGAAAAAATTGTCTTCCCCTCTCTTTCCTTAAAATCTAACTCCTAATCATATCTTCAATAAATTCCAATATTTTTCTAATATTATGTTTTGGAAGTCGATTTGTCACAGCATGAAATTCATAATGTTCATAGTTGTTAGATAATAAAAAAAGGCGGCCATCTGAGTAATATATTAAAAGTCAATGGAACTTTAATGGGAAAAAAAAATATGAGTCAAATGTGACAAATAATTTTCAATTCTAAAGGGGGAGGAGAAAGACAAAATATATAAATACCAAGTTACCAAAATAGGTGAATTATATAAAAAAAAAAATGTAGAAATATCCTTATTCCTTCAATAGGAAAAGGAATTGTTGTACATAATATTTTGAATACCGATAATCCTTGGGGGAAAAAAGGCTCCAAAAGTTTTTCATGTCTTAAAATGAGAATTTTACTTATTTTAGTAAATAGAGTAAACGATTTTTTTACCAAAAAAAAAAAAACTAACGAATAAATTATGGCTAGGATTAATATTGTTTAGATCGCGTGGATCTTTTGTGGGGCTTTAGCAAAAAAATTTCATTGTGAACACCGAAGATGATATGGGCCTAAATATTGCAATTGTAGATGGATCTTGTGCGGATGTTGCTAGGTGCACCCAGTATTATTGCTGGTACACCCAGCACTTAAGGTAAAATGACGAAAATATCTTTGATCCGTAAGCCATTTAAGTTGATCCGTAAAAGCTTTATGGATCAACTTGATTCATAAAAACCTTACGGATCAACTTGATCCGTATGATTTACGGATCACCCTCACACACACCCATCACAAATGTGAAAAAAGTGCAGAGACAATTTTGATATTTTAATTAAATGCTGGATGCACTAGCAATAATGCTGGGTGCACCTAGCAACACTCATCTTCTCCTGACTGTTGTCACAAACCAACCCAAGCCATATCGACATTTTTACACTTTGTTCTGTACAATACTATCACCAAACAAGTCACAACCACAGAAAATAAATTAATAGTATTCTTTACCAGCATTTCAATGAAAATATCCAAGAGTGGAGATGATAAAATGGAGAAGAAGGGGAATTCTTCTCTTGTACATGATTATCATAACGCTTAATTATACTTAGTCTTTTAGTTTTAGTAATTGTGAGATTTTATTCTCTCAAGTTTTAATTGTGTAAATTGAATTTTTTAGATATAGTAATTGTGCCACTTTGATTCCTCATGCAGTCTTTTGTTAAATGTTTAATAGATTTTACTAACGTGATATTAGACCTAGATGTGACTGATAATATTTTACTTGACCCATAGGCTGACGTCATTAATTATATTAGGCTTTTGATATCTCCTTTGTAAGGTTTTTTTTTTCCACTGCTTAATGCTTTCAAGAAAATCATAATGCCATGTGGGACTAAACCAAGTTGATATAAAATATTCAAAATTTTCTAAAGAGTTAAAAATATAAAATATTCAAATTTTTCTTCACAAAAAAATATTTAAACTGATAATACATAAAATAAAAAAAATTAAGCTTTTGCTTTTAATTCCAACGGTTATTAGCTTATTACGGTTAACAAAAAAATTAGCTGGCGATACCGCAGATAATTAGGTGTAGGGTACAGTTTATGGGCTCCATGGATTTGGGTTTCTCGGCTTGATTGGGCCTTAGATATAGGCTCTGTGATAATTATTTTTCACATCATCGTTTTTGTTTTTCAGTGGTACCAAAATTTTATTTTAAAATATGTTGAATATTCTTTCAAAAATTAAATTCTGGAAATTAATTGAAAAAATAATTTTAAAATCAATTTTGAACTTTAATTTTGGAAATGGCTTATAGTTTTCCTTTTTCCGAAATAATTAAAAATGATCATTTTACTCATTTTTATTAATATTGTTAGCAAAAAAACATTAATCTTTCCTGCCGACAAGTTGTTGTTTTTTTGTTTAAGATCTTATAATGCAATAAATCTGACAATCAGATCAATCACATTCTGTCGTAATTATAGTACTATATTGAAGTATCCACCCTTTTCCTCCTTCAATATAATGGGAAAAAAACCTTGAAGACCCGCCAAAATTGAAAAGGTTTTTTCGATTCAAAGAATCGGTATAAGCTTCTTTCGTGGCTTTTGACTTACGAGACTCCTAAATAAAATATTTTGATCCATTCTCCTAACTAAAATATAATACTGTAATTGATTTGAAATAACTTAATAGCATTTTAAGGGGATTGGGAAGGATATGAGTTTGTTGGTGGATAATCTATAAATCTATATGTAAGTATTTATTGAACAAAAAAGACATGGAAATTGTTGCAAAAAAAGACATGTTTATGAAAGAAAAAAAAAAAATATATATATATATATATATAATTAAATTTTGTTTTTGTCCTTTAAAAGTATACTTGATAAATCAATTTAATTAGGTTATAACTTATTTAATTATTTTATAATTTTTAATTAAAATAAAAATGGTTGGTAAGCCATTTAATAAATTTTGTTTGGGATACCACTTAAACTTAACGATTATTATTACTATTGTTATTTCTATACATCACATTCAAAGTCAATTCTGTAAATATACGAAATTAAATTAATATATTATTTGCAGATTATACTTTTAATTTAACATATCATACTGTAAATGTAATTTTATACTATTTATATGCTAATTTAATTTCCTTGAAATAAGTTTTATATATAAAAAATAATAATTTTAATATTTAATATCTTTTATGCCTTTAATGTATGACATTTTCTTTTGCTGATGGATATGATGGATATGCATGTATTTGTTAAGTGACAAGTTCTTAACACGATTCCTTAAAAAAAAGTTCTTAACCAAATACTAACACTTTAAATTATAGTGAAACTGAAATAATTACAGTTTTTTTCCCCACCTAAACTAATGATGCCGATATATCTTTAAAATAATGGAAATGAGAGTTTGTTCCAAAAATCAATAAATAAAAGGAGATGAAGATGAAGAATTAATGCAGAGAAAAGAACAAGACACATGGGTAGGTCGTCGGGTGGATGGTAGAAAGGTCATTTTGAATTTGATGTATTTTAATTTTAGAGTTGACTTAATAGATTGACAAAGATTGCTAATTGTTGGAGTATAATATAATGACATGACTTGTAAACATACTTTATATTTTAGCATTCATTTTAAATTTTCTGTGCAGAACAGTATTTTTATTTTAACATATACCAATTGAGTTCTTTTGGTGAAGAATTAACCTCTGAAATGGTGAACATTCTTATATGTGATACACTTAATAATAATCAAATGCACAACAGTATCATTGCAACACAATAAACATTTGTAGCAAAATAAGAATCAGTGCCATTTTACAATGGCAGTAAAGTGCCAATTAAAAAATTATCTTAGCTATATAATTAATGTATAGTTGAATTTTCTCCTAGTTTAACTTTGTGAACAAAACACGCACCATTCTTTTTAAAGCGAACTTGGTTTTTGTTAATACGAGTTTTCAATTGTTTAAATAAAAAGTAATAATTAATTGTTTTTTAACAAACGTACGTTAACCTCTTACTCAACTAAAAAAACTAATTAAACATACACTTAATTGTTGGATGAAGTATCATAATTAAGTAATGTGATAGTACTATAGTGCGAACTTGTTGTTAAGCTTATAAACATCTAACATCGCAAATATCATACTTGGACAAGCGAAGACAAAACAAGCAATAACCATATATAAAAACTTTTATTACATATGGTTTATTACACGTGGTTTAAAAAATAAAGAGATAATTTTCAATCTAAATAACATATATCTTTCACCTACAATTTTATTTGAGTTGAATAAAATCATAATAAATAATAAAATCATCTCTTTATCATAATGAACAATAAAGTCAAACTCAAAACTTTTAGTTTAAATGAAATAATCATGCAAGAGTTGATTTATGCACTCGACGAGAGAATGAATTTTATTTATTTTAGAAAACAATTAAAATTATTTTAATAACATAAAAATTAATATGTAAAATTGGGAAAATAAAATAGTGTGAATGGGTTGCAAATTCCAAGAGGCAAAGCATGTCGGTAAGGGAGAAAATGAAAGGTGATAATGGGTTGAATTTGGCAATGGTGATGGTTTCAAGAAGAGATACAAAAGACCAATAAGAAGAGATGAAGCAACAATAAAGAGAGAAGGGGCCACCCAACGTCGCAACGGTGCTGCATGATCATGGGACCCTCATGCTTATCAAATTGGCATCTTTAGTGTCTTTTTTTCAATTGTGTTGCTGCGATACTTAATTTGTGTTGATATTTAATTTTATGATTCAATTTAAAATTGTGTAATTTTTAAAAAATAATATCAGAATAACTGAAAAAGAGACAGTAAACTTGTACAATGAGAGAATAGAAGAGAAGACCAGACATAAAATTTCCATGAGACCTTTCCTCTTCTGCATCCCTTTCCATATCCACGTTTTCAATGTTTAATACTATTGATTAAACAAATAATTTATTATCCATTAGTCTATGCGTTTAATGATAAACATTGCATTATCATTATCATGTATCATAGATAAATTAGAATTTCATTTCATGTCTTCTAATTTATTTTCTAAAAGTTTCATCTGCAACTGCAAGATTATTTCCCAAAAATAACTGATATTACTGCATTTTTTATGCGCTTCGAATTCAGTGGTATCTGAAATTTGCGCATCCAGAAAAATACTCTTTAAATGAGATGTTTGCAGAATTAAAATTAAAGAAATATATTATGTGTATAAGAAATTAAAGTAAAAAAAATAAAAATAAAACAGTGTTCATAACCTCGTAGAAAAAAAAATGTCGTTTAAAAGTACTTTGCATATTGCTTCCTTTTTGTTTTCGGGTAAGAATAAGGGAGATTTTAGACTAATTTTTATACCGTCAACTCCTCAATAGTAAGGAAACATCTCGCATTGACACCGTAAAAGATAAAGATACATTTGATTAACTATTGAGTAGTGTCCTGTTATATTTCTTTTCTTTAGTAAATTACACTAAATCTATCCCAGGTTTCTTGAGATTTCATATAATCCCTTGCTATTTTAACTTTTGAAGCAATATTTTTCAAACAATAAGAAATATTGGGTCAGCTAAGAAGACATGCATGAAAGAAATACTTACTAGTATTTTAATTTTTTGGTGATCTAAGAATAATTACTATAATTATTATAACTTTCCCCCCAAAAAATGAGGATAATTACTATAATTTACAGTTTATATACATATATATTTGCATTTTTTATGACTCTTTGTAATTTAATTATAACTAGCTAGGTCAACTAAGAAGACAGGAAATTAAGGACTACTAGTATTATTCATAGATATTAGGCTGATAAATTGTGATATTCGAGTGTTTCATGTCACATGCATATATAAATTAATGTGGATGGTTAATTGCTTGTGATTTTATCATTTCAGAAGCATAGAAAGTAACGTAAAGTGATTGCTCCTCCTGCCGCGTATTGAAAAGAAAGCTTGAGTGTGAAGCTGCGGTTTCAACGACCATTTCCTTTGTGATGGAAATTAAAGAATGCATTAATTCACTTCAAATAATGCAATGCAGCCAAATAGATTCCTCGCATTGACGTGGTTTCAGCATGCATGTGTTAATGCTGGAATGTGTCACCATTGACTTGGGAAACGATAGTAACACATTTCATTGTTTGCAAATCTGATTTAGTCTCTACAAAAACATATATTTACAATCAGAATTATCTAATGAGTTGTTTAACACAAAAATATTAATATACAAATAGTAATAATTATTTATGAGTTACTTAAATTTGTATTAAAATAACCGAAAGAAATAGAATATTTATGAGTTAAATAATTTATTTGATAGATATACTTATTAGAAAGAAAAATAATTTGGTTATTTGAAATTGAGATGGTATAAATTAATTAAGTTGCTTATATAAATACTACTTGGAGACTATCTAATGTGTTGTTGATTCTTAGTTTGATATTATTAAATTAGTTTTATATTCTTAAATGTTATCTATTGATTTAGTTTCTATTACGTTAACTGTTGACCCCTTTATTTATTTTCAATTTGATTCTTATACTTGTAGTACATTTTATTTGGTTTCTAATTTCTATTATAGAAACTAAATTAAGAATGTAATACACATAAATAAATAATGGATCAAATTAAAAATGCATAAAGAGTTAATGATGACATATAGTGGTGAATTTAGGATCTTGAGACGGTGGGACAAATAATAAAAATTAAAATCAACAAGTTAAAATATATAAATGTATATGTAATAAAATACAGAATTAAAAGATTTTATTTATAATTTTCTGTTAAAAAGCTTTTATTTGTGAAATATAGAATGGTGACAAAGATCAATCAGTAACATTCACATGTATAGGGATTAAATTCACATGTATAGGGATTAAATTAATAGATTTTTACATATTAGAACTAAATTAAAATTCATGACATATGTAAAGATTAAATTATATGTTTAATCTAACACATTCTTTAATAGTGTTTTATTCACTATTTTATAATAGTGAAATATTTATCCGTTTCTGTTTGATGACTATTTTTTTAAAATAGTTAATTAATTTTTTTAATGGAATCTCATATCACATTTTTTTATTTTCAAATTTATAACTTACTTAAATAATTAAAGTTTAATTTGACTTTTACTAATGATTTATAGGATTGATTGACGGAGTTTAATTTTAATGTATTCTAAATGTCAATAAAAAAAATATAGTAGTTATAATTTTTAAAATAACTATTATAATTGTAAAAAAAAAATATAGTTATCATAAAAGTTCAGCAACTTGCTGAATATGAAAATTTATGATTACATAATAATGTAAAAATTACAGTGCTAATGGATGAACTATTTCTCTTTATAAGTGTTCTTCTCAACATATTTTTATAATTCTGAGTAATTTATTAGAAATGAAAAAAAAATTATAGGTTTTGCTTTTTATTTAACAAGTCTTACTTATAATTTTATAATTTTTAATAAATATTAATTAATAATAAAAAATATTTAAAAAATATATATTAAAAAATGTGTTATCAACACTCCCCTAAATTTATTTTGTCTCATGGTAAATGTAAATTTAGTATAAATAGAAATGTTTGATTACTCTAAATAAATTTGATTTTGTCTTCAATTTGACTAAAAAAAATAATTTGTGTTAAAATGAAAATACTACACTGATTTTACAGCAATGTTACTTTTAAAACATTTGAACATTAATAATTTCACTTTGATTTTAAACAAAAATAAGTTTTATAAAAATCAAGTTAAAAAAATGTTTGTTTTTATTATAAAAAGAATTTGATTAAAATAAGAATGTACGAGTTATCAATTGATTAAAGTAAGAATCTACGAGTTATTATAGATTTCTGGGTATAATTTTCCTTTAAAATTGATTTTAAACAAAAATAAAAGTAAATCTCTGGACATCGTCTTGGTTTGCGTACAACCTTAAACAATTGCTAGTATCTTACTATATTACTATTTCAATCCCTGTCTCTCTCCCTCTCTAAAACTCAACGCATAATTTAAAGCTGCGATCTTTTTCCAGTAACTCTGAAATGGAATGAAAGGGATCAATTTTGCAAAGTTCTAAGATTCTTAGAGGAAATTTTGTCCCCACTGTGCTTCTCTTCATTACTCCTTTTTCGGTTTTGGTCTCATGCTGTTTGGATTCTGAGAAAAAAACCAAGAAAACCCAAAAGTGAAATCATCACCAAAAGAAAAAGCACAAAATACACACACACACTCTCTCTCTCTGTCTTCCCTCCTCGCCCCACAAACTTGGTTACATCATTTTCTGACGTTGTTGTTGTTTCCAAGAAGCCAAGCACTTCCTTTTGGACCTCTACGTGAAAGTTCTACATTAATAGGATTCTGCTTCTTCTTCTTCTTTGTTTGGTTATAGTGCTTGGTTAGAGCCTTAGAGGAACTTTGTGTGTTTGTGTTGTGTATTATCTCTCAGTTCCAGCAATGGAGGACTCGACCAAGTTGCGTTTGGTGCGGTGCCCCAAGTGTCAAAATGTTCTTCCCGAGCTTGCCAATTACACTATTTATCAATGTGGTGCTTGTAATACTGTTCTTCGAGGTACCCTTTCTTCATCTCCCTCTCTTCCTCAATCAACTTAGCATGAGGGGTAGTTTGATTTAATGTGCTTTGGAGTTTTTTTGTTTGTTTTAGCTGTATTGAGACTTTAGTGTTTTTGGTTTGGTGAAGTTAGGATCTTTTGTGTTCAAAGGTCAAAGGCATGAAAAGGGGTTGGAAATTCTGATTTCTTATTGTGGTTTCCACTTTGTTTTCCTTTGTAGGAAAGCCTAAAGGTTTTGAAGGTGGTGGTAGGTTGTGGCAGACCTCAGATAAGGAACAAGGTGGAGGAGATCAAGGTACACCAAGAAGTTTCTTGGGGAAAGGGGTAGTTGATTTGAGTGATAATTCAGATGTTGAAGTTAGGCCCAGTGGGGGTTCCTTCTGGGAGGGTCAAAGAAGGGATTTGGGGAAACCAAATAAAGGACATGAGAGGTTTTTGGATGATTCTAGGGATGGGGATGGGAAAGGGGTTTTGGAGGATGGTTTTAATGTCAATAAGGACAAAAGGGGCAAGTCAATTGGAAGGGAGCAGAAGGAGCAGAAGGAGCAGAAGACTCACATGGGAGGGGACCAATTCTATGGGAGAATGTCTAATTGGCCAAATGGGGAAAGAGGTGAGATGGAGGGGTTTTGGAGAAAGACACACGCTGATATGGAGGGTGTGAGATTTCCCACTCTAAATTATCCTGATGAGGGATCTTCAAATAGCTTTTCCAGTTTTTCTTACAGTTATGGGGAGCAATGGAGGAATTACAAGGACATGGATGGTGTGAATAGGGTTCAGCACCTTGAGCAAGATCGAGCCGAGATTCTAAGGAAGCTGGGTGAGTTGTCCAATCAGTTGAACAAGTCTTCTGAGGTGGTTAGTAACCCCAAAGAAAAGGTTCTTCCTGAGGGAAAGATGGTTCCTCCAGATCTTTTTGGTGGCCCTGAACATTGGTTTCCAGATGGATCATCGGCAATGAACAGGTCCTCAGGACAATTCTTTGGCCCTACTAGTAACAAACATATGGCAGGTTCTCCTTATTTCAATTATCATCAAGATCCATATGCTTATGCAAGTGATCATGAAATGGCTATGCACAACTTCCATCCTTCTATGCATAATCCAAATTATGTTCCTGGATATGGGGATCCTTCTGTATCCCAGATGATGAGAAGTTCACATCCTATACCCCGTCAGTTCTTGCAAAAACCAATGCACCCCTACTTTCCTGGACGCTATACTGATACTGTTCCAGATTCCTATGATCCATATGCACAGAATGCTATGCTTCACCCACCTTCTTGCCCATGTTTCCGTTGCTATGACAACAAAATAAGAGGTTCAGTGCCGGCTCCACCTGCTGCATTCGTTAAGAGCAGATTCCCTCGTACCCCAAATGATTCTATGCTATACCATCATGAGATTTCAGGGGCAGTTGGTCCACATGTTCATAATGCTAGAACTGCCATGTCTGCTGTGAGTTTACATGAAAAACAACTGCATACAAGAGGGCCTAGAGACTACAGTTCTGAGATGGGTGGATTTGTTGGAAGCCGTCCTCGAAAAGTGGTGCCTGGTACTGGTAGTCGGCAATGCCTTCCTATAGCTGGTGGTTCTCCTTTCATCACATGTCATATTTGCTTTGAGTTACTGCAACTGCCTAAAAAGACACTGGTCATGGTGAAAAATCGTCAGCTGAAAATGCGATGTGGGGCTTGTTCTACAGAAATAAAATTCTCTGTCATCAATAAGAAGCTAATTATTTCTCCTAATTCAGAAATGGAGGAAACTACCACATCCACAAGGGTTGATGATACCACTAATGAGGTTGTGAATAGTTGTGCATTCCAAGCCTGTGGTGATGTAAACGCAGGTGCTGCGAACTTCTCATCTGATGATTATTCTGGTTATGATTTTCATTCAGTTGATAGAGAATCTCCTGTGCTGGCTGCAGACCCAATCTTGAACTCTACCAAGTCCCGGGAGAGGCAAAGTTTCCATTCTTCATCTCCCTGTATTTCTGATGATGAAAATAGTCCAGAAGTTATGACTGCACCAATTGAAGCTACTAAGTCCATTCATCAGCCATTTAAAGCCTCTCAATCTCCTTCACCTAGTGGTTCATTTAATAATGCTGTAAAACGATTAGGGAAAGGAAACCAGAGTAGTTGCTCAGATCAAGAGACGGAAAAAATAGAAAAGAATGCCTCAAGGCAGAATTCTTTGAAAGAGGTGCTTGCAACTGAGATGGATGTCAATGATTATTCTAACAATGGGGTCTTCCAGGATTCTGGTGATGCAAGCGGAGAACATGATCGTTCTAGATCTAGCAAAAGGGGTGAATCATTTTTAGCAAACATTATCAAGAAAGATAATGGCAAAAGTAATGTTACTGTAAACGGACATCCCATACCAGATCGTATGATTAAGAAGGCTGAAAAGCTAGCCGGGCCAATCCAGCCAGGGAATTACTGGTAAGTATTATTCTTTGCAGTCATCTATGTTAGGCTGACATATACCAGAAGACTCAAATAAAAAGAAATTTATGAAGGATCATAATTAATTGAAAATGGTTCAATGGTTCTAAAGTTGCCTGTCTGATAAATATTTGTGAAATTATTTGATGTACTCACTTAAGTTCTTATCATCTGCAGTGTGTTCATTGACAAAATAACATTAAATTTGATAGTTTTACATGCCTTTTACATATCATTTTGGGAAGAGTTATAACACCTTAGAAGAAAAGTCTTAAATTTATGCTGATTGCTTATGTAGTGTAGTAATTGATTTGCCTATATACTTTTGCTTCCTCAGGTATGATTCTCGGGCTGGATTTTGGGGTGTCATGGGTGGACCATGTCTTGGAATAATTCTGGTAAGTTATTCTAGTCTGGCACATTCCATTTCTCACATGCATATAAATTAATATGTTAGTTTCTCTTGCAGCCATTCATAGAAGAGTTCCAGCATCCCATGCCAGATAAATGTGCTGGTGGAAATACCAGTGTTTATGTAAATGGTAGAGAACTTCACCAAAAAGATTTAGATTTGCTTTCTCGTAGAGGACTCCCTCGTGATAGCAATAGATATTATATCGTTGAAATTTCTGGTAGAGTCCTGGATGAAGACACAGGAGAAGAGCTGGATAGCCTTGGCAAACTTGCACCAACGTAAGTGCTGAGTTTCTGATGATTCTGTTTCTTATGTTTTAATGCCCTTGCGTTTCTTTTTATTAGTTGGAGATAATAAAATGCTGGTTACCTATTATTAGCAACCCATGTTTGTTTTATCCTAGAAGTCAACATATTTCCAATTGCATGTGATCTTGAACATATAGATCAGGTGCAATTTTTCCCCATAACTGCTTGCCTCTTTTAGATATTTTGACATAGTGTAGAGGATTCCTAGGTTAATAACAAACAATGCAAATCAACATGAATATATCTGGGACGGGGTGCATGATTTTGTTACAGGCAGCCTGCCACAAGAGTTTTTGCATCACTTTGGTGTGCTGTAAGGAAGAGGATATGCTTAAGTTGTTGTTTCCACTACTCTCTTTGTTGAAGATTTTAAGTGGAAATGAAAAAAAAATAGAGAGCGAAAAGCTGTGTTTTCTGGAACAAGTGTTGTAGGATTAATTTCTTAATACATTTATGATGTATAATGATCAATCTGCCCAGTACTTGTTATTTCAATTCGGGGTATCAATTTGATGATTCAACAGATGTTTTCTGTAAAGATTGATATTTCAAGCCGATTTCAGTTGTTACTTTTACCCCTTCAATGAACATGGTCTTTGCACTTGACTTGTTAAATAATTTTCTTCCCATTACATAATTTACTAATCTTTAAGAACCTGCAGTTAGGATAGTTGTTAATCCTCTTGTGTTTACAATTTCACAGAGTGGAGAAAGAAAGGCGTGGATTTGGCATGAAAGCACCCAGAACAGCTGCATAATACAAGTATAGAAATAAAAATTCTGCTGAGATTTACTTCAGGAGATTTTTGTTCCACCCTTCTGCAGATTTGGAAACATTATTTCGGATCAGATCATGGGAAATTTTTGAAATCTTTTCATGATTTTTTACTAGAATTTATTCTGTCTGCTGCCACGGTCCAAACCATTTTCCACGTGACTTGCATAGATTATATATATGATATGTAAATTTGTAATTCTTGTACTACAATTTTTTTTGTCATAAATGTTTTACCAAAAAAGAGCATAAACTATTTTGTGCTCGCAATCTTGCTTGTGATCCAGACTCTGATGTGGAAAACAATGTAATATATTTCTTGCTCAGTCGGTAAGTAGTCAAATATTTTTTTATGAACCATAGCAGTTGTATTTTTGTTTTGACAAAGTAGTAGTTGTAGTTTAATCAGCCGCAACAACAATTAACAACAAATTGGCATCTCTAGATTCTATCAAAAACAACTTTTAATAAAACAAAACATTTGGAATATGAAATTGTATTTTTAAAGTGTTTTTTATGCTTGTCTTTTTACAGTAAATTGATACACAATATAAATTTAGTTCTACTTGATTTTGGTTCTTTTAGTCTTATTTTGGGCTGTTATGAAGGATGAATATCATTCACAATAAGCCACTGTACTTTGAAAATATATTTTAACTACTTCATATTCATTTAGTCCCAACGAATCTCGTTATACATAACTACTTATAACCACAAGTTCAATCATGTGTTCAACATTCGAGTAGTGCAGCCTGTAATAGATTTGATCAACGTGACTATGAAATTATGTATGTATTTCTTTTCCCTTCAACTATTAACCTTTCAAATTCGTGAATTCTCTTATTCGTTGAGACACTAGATGCTGGTGGTCCAGTATGCTATAAGCTGTTATTCAACATTTTTTTTTGTCAAGTGAGAAAGCTTCTATGCATGAATGATGATGTATTAATTTTATAAATGTAACACATTTTAATATAAAGGTAAAGGAAAATGCTAATAGTTATGAAACAATTTTCGTAAAAAAAACATACGAACCATGCCTTCCGTCAAATACCAATTTATATATATATATATATATTTTAAATTCTGAATTAATATTTGTTTTTTAAAAAGGGCAGTGCTTCATGTTGCATTTTGTGCAATTTCTGCTTATGCTATTTGTACTAAATAGCAACACTGAAAGGTAAATACATCTCAGGTTAGAGGGTAAAATAATAATCTCAGCAATTGATGAGAAAATTAATGGTCAATATTACATGTACAAGTATAATAAATCATGGATATGTATGCTGAAATATTAACCATTGATTTTCTTATCAATAACTTATATTATTTACTTTATCCTCTATGATGAGTTGTTCATTTAGGGAAGCCAGATATCAATATTAAATATTTGCATGGGTTAACAAAGTGAAAATCCAATTTTAATTGATAACAAAATCAACAATACCTAAAATATTACACTTAAATTTTGTTAAGAAAAATAGAAATAATAGCAAACAAAATAAGTTGGTAGCCAGTTCCCTTGTAGGGTCAAGAGTTGAGTAGTGCAGAGTGCAAATTTCTAAGAGATGTAATTGGGCATACAAATGATTGGGGAATGAGGGTACACCACAAAAGCTCCAAGACAAGTTTGTTACTGGTTTTCGAGGGCCAAGCACTTGAATGTTCAGAGAGAATAATTAGCCCACAAGGCAGGCACAAACCAAATATGCCTTGCTGTGTTTCATGACTAGGCAGCTCAAATGCTTTCATTTGGAGGTGGATTCCTCACCCTGCTTCTGCTTTACTCATAAGCCACACCCCTTTTCGAAATAAACACACATTTTTTTTATGAATAAATGTTAATTATTAATTTATTAGTAGAGTGATTGAATTTATAATTTTTCTTTTTAATCATTCCACCAATCTTATATTTCTAACAAACATACACATGAAATAAACGCACACATGAATATTAAATATAACTGGATTTGACTCTTAAAAAATGAGTAACTCATTTTAGTGAGTAAAATCAACAATTTTAGTTATTATTGAGAAAATCAACCGTTAATATTTCAATATATCTATGATTGATTATGTATTCCCTAGAATATATGACATTTAAATTTTTTACATAAATATTAAGAAATATAATTAATTTGTTGAATTTCAAAGAAAACATTAGATAACTTTTTAATATATAATTTTATCTCTTTAATTAATAATTTATTTATTCTTCTTATACATTATTCTTATTAAATATTTATTAAGAATGTTCTTAAAAAATATTTAATGTAACATTAATTTTATAAAATAATTTTTTTTCTCGAAGATCTTGTATATTCAAGAACGGAGGAAGTATACATTATTTTGTACTATAAAGTGAATTACTTACTTTAGTAAAGCCAGATCCCAACTTAGCTAACTTTTCAATATCCTTCAATGAGTATAACTAAGAGCTTTTTAGAACTTATTAGTATGCTATTATATCACATGGATGACAGGATGTGATGTCTCATCACAGTATAAACTAATAATTCTTATATATTTACATACACAACAGATATATACTTTATGAGAGGCAAATAATGGCGTCACAAAAATTGGTATTCAATATTCTGGATTATGTTACAAGCTACTATGAATATAGTTTAGCCAAACACCCATTTTCAAGAGTCTTTTTATTTTTCTCCTTTGAGCTATTTATTATACATATCCGTAGAAGGAATGTTAATAAGACACTTCGTCTGACACATTTTGTTTTATTTGGTGAAATTGATGTATGAATTAATAACTATGAAACGGGGTACTCACTAAATAAAGAGTAGAACCCACATTACTTACAACTTATATATTTGGAAAAAGAAAAAGAAAAAAAGAGAATTTGTTGTTAGTATTTTTCATATTTTGTTTGGATAACTTTAAATCTTCCTATAGTATTTTTTTTACTAATTTATTTATTTATTAAATAAAGAAAATATTAAATACTTTGTATGATTTGTATGTTTTTCAAATATAAAATATATATATCTTATAATATTCTTTTTTTTTTATAAAATATTACTTTTTTCAGTTTCAAATATAAAAAAATATTATTTTCTTAGTTTCAAATATAATAAAATTTCAATTAACTTTATCTGATTTAATATTATTACTATTTTTAAAATATTTTTTATTTTTAATTAAGGTGTTAATTTCAATAACTTTTTGTATTGTTGATATCAAATTCCAATAAAAGATGAGTTAGAAAAAATTATTTTTTAATTAAAATTGATGTAAATAAATATAGTTAATTAATTTTTCTTCTTATATTTGAGAACGAAGGAAATGATAAAGATTAATAAAAAAAAATATTGTAAGAAAAAATATCCTTTTTTCTTGTATGAAGAAAATATATCCTTACTTTGTCCTTATGTTAGTTTTTTAAATAATGAAATAAAGACGAAAGATATGTATGAGCTAGCATGGAGCTTTATACGGGATTACTTTGGTTATGCAGTGCACGACAGATCAGGAGAAAATAAATATAGACTGAGATAGATCCTTGTGAAGGGACATGAGAGGCCTATCTTCCTCTCAATTAGAAGATAAGGCAAGGAACATTTGGTCCCTACAATAGGACTCAACTCAATGCAAACCATTAATGTTCATCATGTCATACCATACTCATAAAAATCCACCGAAAACTTCATTCTGTAGCTTGGACCTTGGACACATTATTATTTTTTTTTATCACTTTTATAGTAATTTTTGGTTTTGTTAGTGTTAGTTGTTTGAAGAATTTTGAAGTTTGAACACAACTCCAGTCGTGACCTCATGTTGTTGCCAAATTTGTGTCATAAACCAAAATTTTAACACAAAGTATATTATAAACAGTCATGATAAACAGTGACTAGCTGTTGAGGAGTATATTTTGATAACTTATTTATTGATAAGGATCAAATAAATATTAAAATTGATTGTTCAATTAAAAAAGTCAATAAAATAAACTGAACAGCTACTATTTTAATTGATTATTTAGCTCTTATATATCGGTCTTCATTAAATTGACAAAACTACCTCTTCACTCCAACTGTGCCTTGTTTATAACATTCATTAAAAGTAGGTGACTGTTTCATATCAGATTGTTTTAATCAGGTTAAATAAATTATTAAATGGACTTCTTTTTGTTAAGCAAATCATTAAATGAGGGAAAAAAGATTCGTGGTTGTCATTAGCACCGACATCCAAATAATCCCAAAATATTAAGGAATCTGTGTTCAGACTTTATAACCACACACCAAAAAAGAAGCAAAAGAGAGACACTCAAATCACATTCTCTAGCAGGAGAAATTTTAAGTGATATAAAATCATTATAATCCCAACTAATCTCTATACAATATATACATGTGTATTATTATTTTTCCTCACAAATTAAAAAACTTAAAAATATATTATACAACTGGTTAATGTTGTGTGACTATTTAATAATTTCTTATTGAACACATGTTTTTGAATATATATTTTATTATTAATTAAAATTTGTTAGAAATTATACATTCACCTGTGGTCTCACTTCATATTTAATGAACTTTATTTATAATTTTATAATTTTTAATAAATTTTAAACCACGATAAAGACTAAAGAGTGTTAAAATGACATAGTGTCTTGTTAAATGTTAACCCCCTCAAAGCAAAATTACACAAGAAGCTTCCAAATAATGTAATAGGCTAATAGCACAGAAACTGCGAAACTTGAAAGGGTAAACAGTTATATCTCAGAATAAAGTTGGTGGTTTCATCAATTATATGCACAGTCAATGCCTTTGATGTTACTCAACTTTTGTCTATAGACATGCAGCGTGTTTCATCCAAAAATAAAATAAAAGCAATGTTGGTAGCCTACAACATCAAACTACTTTTTTCATTCCATTGTGCTATGCATGAGAGAGAGATAGAGAGAGAGAGAATAGTTACATGTCCAATAAATCATAGTTACAAAAATATATGAACGAATTTACCAAAAGTACAATGTGAAATTCACCAAAATCATAGTTTCAAGGTAAAAATCTTTGAACATCACACGTGCACATGGATTAAAAAAATAAAAAGAGCATTCTATTTGACAGTTAGACCAAATGACACACATTCTTCGCTATCAAAGGAAGTTCACTAATTTATTTTGGTTTTATTTTGACCATTTAAGGCTGCCACATGGTACATGCCACATAATGTGTTTTTGCATCAGCAAACGTTATTATCCCAACAAGGAGTACGCAGAAAACAGGTTCCTTTATTCAATATAATCAGTTGCTTCCATTTCCCTATAATAATTACTCAACAGCACCGTTTCACGAGAAAGTAGCATAGTTTTTTGTGGTTCCATTTCCACCTTTGCTCTGTTTCTGACACAAGATGGTGAAGAGAGTGAGGTCTGATTCGGGTCCATTGTCCCTGCAAAAGCACAACCATTGGTGTGTGAAGTTAGGAGTCTCAATCTTCTTGGTGGGTCTTGTCGTTCGCCTTCTCTTGTGGGATTCATTCAGTTTCTCATCAGTGGTGGTGGAGACACCTCCTCCTCTGGAAGAGGCAAAAGCAGAGTCCCCGGTTTTCGCTTCCTCTGTTCTTCAGGATTCTGATGACTTCCCAGAAAATGATCAGAACCAGACACAAATCTCCAAGAATGGTAAGGGAATTTTGCTTTCTTGTGGTGAGTAAATTTTTGTTTTTTTATGAGATATGCATGAAGTGGCAAGTCTTGTTTGAGTTTCAAAGCAGAAAAATTTGTCTATGGACAAAATCATGAAAATGTACCAACCAACCATTTCTGCTCCTTTCCTCTAATTTTAGTTGCTTGGAACCATTTAGATTTTCTGGCTTTACATGGTTTTTCTTTCAGTTGGTGGGGTTGTCATGGAATGTACCAACCATCCACCAAGGCTTTCTGTTTCTACATTTTTGGGAACTGTTGTTCTTCTTCATCAAGTCTTCTAATGAGTGTTAAAATGAAAATTCAACTAATTTAACTTGTTGATACTTTCCTTCTTGGTAAGGTTTCGCAATTTTGGCCGTAATGTCAAGGTTTTTGGGGTTCATGTGACAATTTATCTGCAATTTTTTCGCAATACCGAGGATCGCGACAAAAATTACAACTGCGGCTACAATTTAAAACCTTGTTTCGTGGGCTACTTGCTTGAAATTGGAAAAGGAGTGGGAATTTAATTTAAATGAAAAGTTTTGATGCTGCCAAATCATATAAAACAACTAGTTCTTTTTCTTAACAAAGAAAGCACAATCTTAGATAAATTTTGAGTAATGTCAAGTGCTTATGTTGGTGTTTAGCTTGTGATGTCAATGGTAATGTGCATTGTAAATGTATAATTGCAGAAAAATGTGATCTTTTTGTGGGAAATTGGGTGCAAGACCTATCTGGGCCAGTGTACACTAATGAGAGCTGCCGTGTGATTGAGCCTCATCAAAATTGTATGAAAAATGGACGTCCTGATTCAGGGTACCTCTACTGGAGGTGGAGCCCACGAGACTGTGTATTGCCTAAGTTCAATCCCAGAAAGTTTCTCAAATTCATGAGAAATAAATCAATGTCCTTTATTGGTGATTCCATCTCCCGCAACCAAGTTCAGTCCCTACTTTGCATTCTCTCTAAGGTATTGTAAATTTTAGCTCATGCAAATTTACTTAGTAGGTGTGCATTGCTTGTGTTTCCCTCCACTTTCTTTTGCTTGCCTATTTTTAATAAATAAGTGTGACATTACCTTTCTTAATTTTTTTGTGTGTTTAGATTTAGTAAAGGCCAAGATTCCAATAATTTAAAATGAAGTCATGTGATTTCATGATAGTATTAACTAAGTAGTTCTGTAGTTGCACCTTCATTGTTTATAGTGTGTCTAGTCTATCGATCATGAATCGTGGTCAAAATCAATCGTCTATTAGTTGTTTTCACTCTATGATTTACAAGCACTAAGGTTCCACAGCTTGGACTGCATGTCATTTTATGCATAATAATCTTTTTCATTGTGATAAAAGATGTTGATTCCATTTGTGGATGACAGCTGTTGCTTATATTATACGATTGGTCCACAGCCTTCAAGATTCAACAGTATATACTACAGTGTCTTTTCCCAAGCAGCTTTACCTACCTTGGATGTTGAAAGACTTGTTTACGTACACAGTATACCAAATCTTCAAGATTAACTTTGAATAATTAGTGTGAAAATTGAGATTTTACTTTCCATGATTATAACACTTACTGCAGTGTGTAAAATAAGTTGTGTCCATCACTACATTACCTATTGCCATTTGATCTTCCTCAATTTGTTGTTGCCACAACATAATATACCATGTTCTTAGTTTTGAGCCATGAACATTTTTTTCTTTTAAATGTTTAGGAACAAGGGATTCATTGGTCTCAATAACTTGGTCTAACTGAATTTATTGCTTCAAATGCTTCTTCCACGAATTGCTGTGCTGTAGTCATTAGTGCCATTAGATTTGTCCCTACAAACATACCTGGCATAACTATTTGTGGCATCGTGTAGTGTCTGCTTATTTGGTCCTACACATTGGGTTATTAGATCAAATTCCAATTATTCTATCTGCAGGTGGAACCAGCTGTTGAGATCTACCATGACAAGGAATATAGATCAAAGATATGGAAATTTCGTTCTCACAACTTCACACTCTCAGTAATCTGGACCCCTTTCCTTGTCAAAGCAGCTATATTTGAGGACTTTAATGGAGTTACCTCTTCAGAGATACAGCTTTATCTGGACACGCTCGACCAGTGGACCAACCAGTATAAGAATTTTGATTATGTTGTCATTGGTGGTGGAAAATGGTTTCTCAAGACTGCAATCTACCATGAAAACAAAACAGTCACGGGCTGCCATTACTGCCCTGGAAAGAACTTAACAGAGCTAGGATTCGACTATGCGTACCGCAGAGTACTACAAGAAGTTTTCAAGTTCTTTACAAAGTCTAACCACAAAGCCACTGTCCTCTTCAGAACCACCACACCAGACCACTTTGAGAATGGGGAGTGGTTTAGTGGAGGGTATTGCAATAGAACTGTACCCTTCAAAGAGGGTCAGATACATATGATAGATGTAGATTCCATCATGAGAGGTATTGAACTTGAAGAGTTTGAGAAGGCTGCTTCTCTGGGATCCAAAAGGGTGAACTTGAAACTTTTGGACACAACTCTCCTTTCACTGCTGAGACCAGATGGACATCCTGGACCTTACAGAAAGTTTCAGCCATTTGCAAAAGACAAGAATGCCAAAGTTCAGAATGATTGTCTACATTGGTGTTTGCCAGGACCAATTGACTCATGGAATGACATAATCTTGCAAATGCTACTCAATGCTTAATAAACAATATGTCACCGGATCATCAGGGTTTGAAGCTGGTTACAAATATGATCATTTGAAATTCAGGATTCTTTGCTGCATGGTAGTTTCTTCCAATACCTTTATTAGTTTGCAAAGGGCAGTTTTATACACAAAGCCATTAGGTTGAGCTTCCATCTGTACATGGAATTGTATAGCTTAATAAAGCTTGCAAGATACAAATGTAAACCGTAGCACTCAAGTATAAACTCATCTTATGTCCTTTTCACCATAATTTTTGTGAGCATGTATACCTATTTATTTTCATATTTAGATGAAGAGGTAAAGTCTCTGGATTGAATAACGCTGAAGCTGGTGTGCTTAGTAAGCTGCAAAGCAAATTTGACTTTTCATGCATAACCACCAAGTTTCTTCCCTTGATTCGTTTCATATGTGTAAGTAAAACATGTATGAAATAGCATTTTTGTTAAAGGCTAATGAAACATCCATATTTGTTGCCATATAGCAAACTGAAATTTCAACCTGTAATTTTGTGCTATTTTGTTGAATGACATCCAATGTTGAAATAACAGTAGCAGATTGCTGCCACCCTATGATGTCCATATAGATGTTTATCAGACATGATAAGTGTTTGATACAACAATATAATTATTCTAAAGATACATATGATACAATACATGTAAGCTTTATATCTAAATGTGTATAAAAATTCATAAAAACATAATATATAATTATGATTTTGCAAATCCAAGTTAAGAACATACTTTTTAGACATTTCTATAAACATTATAAAAATTATAAATCATTGTCATCATAAATCACTTTCACAATTGGGAAAAATATCAATCTCATTCCTTAATATCATTCATAGAGTGGATAATTTCAATTTTTTTATTCATTAAAGAACAATGCTTGTCGTGTTTGATTTAGTTACATTAGATTTTCGTAGCTCTTTTTTTTTTTAAAAGATTTTGATACTTTAAAAATACACACTGGTAAAGTATCTAAGAAGATCAGCATCAAATACGTATTGAATATAGATACAAAATTAGTGAAGCAAATGTCTGTATCGATGTTCATAGCTACCACTCTAAATGCCCAATATCCAAAATTGTATGGGATTTCTGTTTTATAAGACATCTTATGCTTGAAGCTAGGTTAATCACATATGAAAGATACAAGCATCAGTCTAACATTTAAATTTTATAAGCCATCTCTATGAAACAATCCAAGCATTAAGCACAACAAGGTGTAAATTTTGCCATAATAATCCAAAAAGGCAAGCATTAACAGCAAATTGATAGGGATAAAAGAAAGAAAAGGAAGATTAGAAACCATATTAAACATTTGCAGTTGACATTGTACAGAAGAGAAAAATAAGGATCTCTGAAATATGAACCAGTTTTCTAGAACATTGGAAGGTTAGTTCTAAACTAAGGGCCCGTGCTCCAGAGTCCAGACTCCATTCAGAATCTCAATCTTATTAACTACCCAGAGCATGTCTTGCAAAACAGTATACAGAGCTCATAAATCAGGGTTTAAAAGACATCAAAACGCAAACTTCTGTTGTCTCTTTTCTCCTACTTGGTAGCAGGTTCATTTTCATACTTCCTCTCCTCTGGTTTGAGGAAAGGATCCTGTAAAGCACAATAAAAAAATAAATTACAATCACTTAATAATATATTCACTTTTTAAAACAACAACCAGAAAAATGCAACAAAAACTGATCTGAGTGATATAACTCAACCTCTAAATATTAGGACAAACCATTGAGAAAGCAATTCTTACAAATGATTTTTGCTTAGAATTTGTTTTTTGATTCAATAGTCTTGGACTTGGTTGATTCATCAGCAACCTCACCTAGTAGAATATAATTTGGTTGTTACTATAAATTCGATGGTCCCTTGTTTGGCCTATCACAAAGTGAAATAATATGTTTGAGTAGAAAACTTCTGTCTTCTTTATATTAACTGGAAAACCCTACGCAATTGACTCCCATACACCAACAAAACACCCCAGGGAACACACATGCTACACATAAGGAAGAGGAAGGACCCCTTAAAGTTTGAACAACAAAAAATCAAGAATGAAACCCAAACGCGGTTCTCTTGTCTTCCTATGTTATGACATCTAATAATCCATTTCAAAAAAATAGAGCTAAGTTGATTAATACTTCAGCCCAGTACTAGCTCTTAATCAATAAAAAAAACAAACAGGGGACTCCACACAAACCCAATTAATATGCCTTTAATTTTATTTTTATACGGAGGAATCCCTAATCTTCAGGATCAGGAGCAAGCAATTAACATCCATAGTCCAACCGGTGGAGGCAACCAACTAAACTTTCTTAAAAATTCCATTTTCATTCAAAAATCAAAATGAATTAAATGAACACAAATTAGCTAATGAGAGATAGCATATCAGAGACTAGCGAGATTACAGAAGTAAATCTAAAAAAACTAAGAATTTCAATAAATTACTGAAGACCCAGATCATTAATCAGCACCCAAATCCAGAAAAACCAATCAAAATCGCTCCTTTGGAACAAACCAATAAGGGGTTGAATTAAGTGCTCAAAGGGAGTGATGGGATTTGGAGAGTGGAAGAAAGGAACTTACATTCTTGACGAAGATGACGTTTGCGGCGGCGATGGCGACGACTACGCCGCCGAGAATGGCGACCGGGCCGGTAAGGAGACTCCACTTCCTATAGATCATCTTCTTCCTCTGATTCTCTCTCTCAGGTTCCTCTTTTTCACAAATGAAACGAAATCGGCAATGTAAGCTCTCCTGCCCTACCTATGTGACCCCACATAAGACCATAATTTTATGAAACCTCTTACTAATATATAAACAAAAAACAAAAACAATGAGTTGAGATCATTTAATTTTTTTAATCTCAAATAAAAAATAAAAATATTTTTAAAATATCTTTCTTTAGAATTTATTATTATAAATAAAAAAGAATGATTAAAAAAAAAATTGAATAAATAATATTTTTAAAATGATAATATTAAATATAATAAACTTAATTAAATTTAGTTATATTTAAATTTAACATATAAAATCATTTTTTTATTTACATATGAATCCAGATGAAATATTTTAATTCTCAATTTGTGATGGACTCATGATAATGTAAAAAGTTTATATTTTAATCCCAACAACCATGGTTGTTAAACTTTTGATTTAAATCGTAAAATTTTACGATTCTACAAAGGATTGGCAAGTTAAATCGAAAGTAGAATTGAAATTGGAATAGAACCGTTCGATTTTGCATAGACTAGGACGAGTTTGGATAGACTCGTAAGTCTGCTCCGAGTCCACGAGTTTATAAAAACTCAAAGTGGTGTCGTACAACAACCTCCAAAAATAACTCTCGCGACTCTTTCTACCCACTCACTCTACCTTGTTCAAGCTACTAACCCCCCAAAATGACTCTTGTTGAGCTACTCGCATCGTGGTGGTTGTCGTCATCGCTGTCGTGCTGGACTACTGAACTAATCTCATTGTGGTGGTCTTCGTCATTGTTTGAAACTTGAAAATCCTCATTCGTCGAAAGCTCTCATTTCTTGACCTAGCTCCGAGCTTTGCTCCACGATGCTAAGGTATTTTATTTCTCAAAGCTTCTTTGTTAATTCATCTCTTAATTGAAAGTTTGAAACGATGCTTATCAAGGGAGTATTTGTTAATTGAAATTCTGGCAGGGTTATTGTTAGTTTTATTGTAGTGTTGAATTTTGGGTTTTGTTGCTAAATTAAGGGAGTATCTGTTAATTGAAATCCCTGTTAATTGAAAGTTTGAAACGATGCTTAGTTTTGAATTCTGGCAACACTAAGGTGGTTCCCCAAACATGGACAGATTATCTGTTAATTGAAATTATGGCTTCATCAAGGGTGGGTAGTGGGTTTTGTTGCTGCCTTTTGGGTAGTAGTTTCTATTGCTGCCTTTTGAGTAAACTCTATTTAGTGTGGAATTAGTTGTTGGCATGGTTGTTAAACTCACGATTCTACGTAAAATCGTGGAGATTCCGTAAGCTCGACTGTAGAATAATTGGATTCCATATTCACCACCTAAGTGATATAATAGGATAAATTTTACATTTTGAATTGATAAAAAAAATTCAAACTCTTCACAAAATCCAAAACATCATTAGTTCAGAAAGACAATAACCACTCAAAATTAAGAGATAAAACACTAAAATGACTATTTTACAAGATAAAAGATGAAAACAAATTTTAATAAAAAGATGAAACAATCAAAAGTCTCTTGGAGTGGGGGATGAACTAATTTGATGTAGATACCGGTTCCAGATCTTCTCATGACCTTCCTGTCATTACAGTGAATAATGTAAAACCTACCATAGGTGCAGATGATATAAGGTTGTCAATTGGATGATATAAGGATTTCAGCACAAATTCTGAAAAGGCTAGGAGAGAGTTGCAACCTTAGAAGAGTGTAATGCTGAGATATAAGTAGTCTTTGATTCCATGTCCTGTTGTTTTCAACATTAAGCAAATGTCGCCAGCAAAGGCAGTTGAGCAAGCAAGAGGGATTGGCAGCAATGTCACACTCACGCACTAACAGAGATTTACTCAAAACTTCATTCACTAAATTGATTCGCGTAATGAAATTGATACATGCTACTCTCCTTTTATAAGCAATTAATTCTAGTAAAACTCCTAATCTGTTTATAGCTAAATGGTGCTGTAAAATTAAGATGGAAGGGAGGTAAGGAGGGGGTGAGGGAGATAAGGGTTGGGGATGGGGATGTTTATGTAAATTTAATTTTAAAAAAAAAAATAGAAAAGAGAGGTGCATTAATAATTAAAGGGTGTTATGCTTAACAACTACCCAAATAAAAGCCCAATAAGGCCCAGTCCGTCAATTGGATAGAGCAGATTTTTTTCTCCGTCCACCAGAGTGCAAAGGTGTCCCCTCTTTCAAGTTCTCATGCAACGTTTCCCCCTTCAGCTGGGCTTTACTCGATGTCCAGCGTTGCAAAAATCAGGAGAAAAAAAAAAGGATCTTAAGTAATTTTAAATTAGAAGATAATTAAATTTGAATGAATAATTATTTTTTTAATGATTAAATTTAGTACTACCCAAATAATTCAATCTTAACTTTAATATATTAATGATTTATCATTTATGTCTAATCACTTAATTTGATATTTACATTTTAATATCTTCATTTTTGCAATCTTCACTTTCTCTTAGCCCAAAAGGAATAAACAGAGGTTAATTGTGTGTGGACTTAGGTAATTTTTAGTATTTTATATCCTTCTTTTTATACCATCGCCCTTTTTCCGTATTATTTATTATGCAAAATATTCTTTTATATAAAAATTGTATAAACTCAATTTTAGAAAAATAAAATAAAATAAATGTTTGGAACCTTTTTTTCTTATTACTATCTCCCTCTTTAGTGTTTTTTTATTGATAAAAGGGTTATACATTATTAAAAGTCATTTAATCACAAATTTAAATTAAGTTTGTTAATTTTTAAAATAATTATTTTAAAGTAATTCAAACGATAATTTGTGGTTGAATGATAATATAGGGAATAGACATTAAACTTTTTGTGTTATGTAAAATATTCTTTTTATATAAAAATTGTATAAACTCAATTTTAGAAGAAAAAAAATAAAAAACAAATGTTTGGAACCTCTAATGTATGCATTTGGTTCTCGAACTTGGAGCTACAACATTTTCACTAAGTATACAGTATATTGTTAATTATTTATTCCCACAATGGTTGGATAGTTTTGACTCAGTGTGCCACATGAATCAACAAGACATCCTTTATCTTTTTTTTTCTTCCTCGAATGAAACACATCATTAATCTCTGTCATGTAAACATCGTACCAAAAGTAGCAGATGAAGACAAACCCTAATTAGCTGGGACTTCCTCTTGTAACAGACAATTAATCTCTCATGAATTCGAAAAAGCCTCCATTTATTTGCACAAGAGGCGACAAAATATCTTGGACAACACTAACCAGAATTTGGCACCCCACAAAAAATACCTTTGGAACGTGATTAAAAATAATGTCAACTATATTAAAAATTTTGTACGTATAATTTCTTTATTTTATTTTAAGCTTAGTCCAATAGTTTTTCTATAAATTAGTTATTTTTCTTAAATGTAATTTTGAAATAGTCTCTGGCTTTCTGCTGTCAATTAGTTAGCTAGCCCAGTATTTGCTTCTCTGTCTAGTAGACACTCCTTTAGATATTCTATTCTTTTTACATAATCAGATATTCCATTTTTTTTTATGGAACATATAGTAGACGCTCTAGATCTTTTATTCTAGGAGGTGTTCCTTTCTTCTAAGTCTTTTATTTACTTGCTCTTCATTTTAATATTATTTTTTTCATTGAGCACTAAATTAATAGTTGCTGACTTGCTATAACGAAAACATGCTGCAAGGACAATTGGAAGTGTAAGAACTTATTTAATTGAAGAATGGTTGGCGGAATTTATGGTTGGAGTGTGACTCCATCATGGTGGTTCAAGCTTTTAGAAATGATGATTTGGTGTCATGTCCGTTAAAAACAGATGGCTTAATTGTAAAACTTTGGTTAGACAAATATGAATTTTGATGTTGATCATATTTTTAGAGAGGACAATGCTTGTACTTATACGCTTATCTCCATAGTCTCTTCTTTAAATGACTTTCATTGGTGGGAGTTTATCTCAAATTTTTTGGTAGCAACTTATAATACTAACAGAATAGGTCGCCCAAACTAGTTTTGCTTGCATGGGCTTGGTTTTGCCTCCCATGGTTTTGTATTGACCTTTGTTAATTAGTTCTGCTGTGGTGTTAACCTAGTTGTCAGTTGGGATCACCAACATTTCTGACTTCTAATCCACCTTTGCTTATTTAAAAAAAGAACTTATTTAAATTGAAAAACCATAATTGGATAGGATTGAAAATGAGTAAAAACTGCAAAGATTAAGACCTTTTTTCTATCAAAATAGTTGAGAAAAGGAAAGGAAAAAAACGACTTAATATATGTTATTATTCAATTCTTTGTGCTGACTATAAACATCTTAACATTGAACATGATCTTTAAAAAAGACGAAGCAATTCAAACAAAATAAAGAGTTATCTATTATTGTGCAACTTATCACAAATAAACCAACAAATTAGTCAAATTCTGAATTCACATAGTGAATAATTGTTTTCGGTACCAAGATAATAGACATTTGCCCTAGTGCTTTCATTCCCAGTCACAGTTCCCACAGAAAGAGACAAAAATCATCGTGCCACATTAGTTGGTATGACTTGAGTCAAATTGATTTTTTTTTTTTTTGATGTGGTCAGAAATTGAAATGGGGGGTGGCATATTATTTTCATCACCTTTGTCCCACAAAATGAGAATAAGGTTGATGCTTATTCACCAAGGTTAACATACATCTTACTATAAGATTCAGAGAAGCATGATTTGTTGGGAATTAAGACAATCCACAAATATTCTAAACGATAGATGAGGTTTGAGAGCCAGATGCATACAATCTCCAATTATCCTTTATGCATTTGTTTCCTTGTGAGGAATTAGGATTCCATTTAGCCTTTTAGAGTCAAGACGAGTGTTGTCTTGATGAATAATAGTTGTGGTCCCAGTTCTAATGGAAGAACAATATGTAGCTGTTTTTACTCAACTAATAATGCATAATTGAGGAAGTATCTGAAATCTGTCAATAACTAGTAGGCCACTGTTCATAATTCTGTATTTTCTTTGGTGAAATGGTGCATTGATTATAATTAAGGTTTAAAATTGTGGTTCAGTTGCCTACCAAAAAAAATTGTGGTTGCAGTTGCGATTTTGTCATGATCTTTGATGTGCCAAATTGTAGTCAGTTGCAGCCGATGGAGTTGCAATTACAATAATTCTAAAAATCTTGACATGTTGGCTGAAATCGTGATCGTGGGCCAATTTTCAAAATCTTGACCATAATTTTAGACAAAATTCATTTATTTCACAATTTGTTGTTCTGTTTGAAGCACGACAAATGACAATACTACAACTGAAGTGAGAAACCACAAGAGACTAAATTAAGCTACAACCTACAAATTATTTTCACATTTCAGCCTAGGTAAATGAAAACTCTCTTAACTAGCACGAGAGAGAAGTTTCACAGTCTTCATTTATTGACATGATCTATGATTATTATAGACTTCCTTCCCTCGGTTATGCTGGTAGTCAGGATCTACAAAACTCACTGTTAATCCGCATACAAATTATATACTTGGTGTTAACTTTGCAGTGGGACAATTTATCAAGTGCAAAGTTCCGGGGGGATCAAAGGGAAATCTGTGTCGAAATCGATCTTATCGAAGAAATCAAGGTCCATTATTGGAGAATTGGTGACTGAAGTTGGTGCTGAAACTATATCAGTGATATCAGACTCTGAGCTTTGCACACTTTGGCCTATTCCAGTGCTCCCCCAGTGGTAGAAAATGTTTGATTCTATATCTGAACTTGTTGGAGATATGAATGTAGGAGAGAAGTTTTCCATTAAGTTGTTCTCCATCATGGTATATGAGAAAAGGCTGTTGTTGTCCCCATTTTCTGACCCTTCTTTTAATGGAGAAGAAAAGCAAAATGATGGGAACATGTCCTCCTTGTGGTCCATGTCCTCTATTTTAACTTCAAGGCCTGAGGATCCAAAAGTGAAAAATGTCTCTGGTGGTTGTTCTATTTTCTCTTGCTGTATTTGATTCTTAATTTGATGGGTTTGGTGCTTATTTGCTCCCAAAAAATTCACCTTTCTCTTTGATGGGGGTGCCACTGTCTTGTTTAAGTGACTTGCTTGGGTGCATGTGTGCCTTCCTTTGTAGGTTATCTCACATATCATTGGGTCTTCATCTGACTTCTGCACCTGCTTTGTGGCCAGACATCCTTGTACATTTCTATACGTGCATCTGTAATATCCTCTGCAATGCAAACCACAGTTTGTCAGAAAAACATGATCATGGATTGCTTCAATATAAAATAGAATGCCTCAGTAATTGGAATGATCAATGGTAGCTTTAAAGATTATATAGACTTGTAGTGTTTGTACAGGAGTTACATCAAACGTAATCCGGTTCCACTCAAAGCAAGTTTCCCCGTGCTTCTCCGTTTCTACATTGGAAAGTGAGAAACTCCCATCAAAACATGATTTGAACGGTTTCCCAAACATACCCTAAGGGTACATTGCTCCATATGTTAAAGCCGTATTTTTATCTGTCCCCCTATTCTACAATTGTGAATTCGGCTTGCACATAGTAACTGTTTTTAATGCTAAATAAAAAGGTTGCATGGCCTGCCACACCTTTTAAGACCAACATGGCATTTAAACGAACAATGTCCTCAAACTTGATAAGGCTGTCGGATTTTTCTAATGTACCAATGCATCCCTTCTTTATTGCAGGATACATGCTGGAGCCTCAGTATTAATGGCACTTTGTGCATTCATTAAAAAGCTGCAATTGTAGTCAATTCAATCTAGCTAACGTTGTCCTTTGGATAAGTCTTACTTGTCTTTCTAAAAAGCACTTTTGTCCTCACTCACTCGTTCTCACGCGCTGAAAAGTGATAAACATCACAACGAGGGAACATGAGCTAGGCGTGCCAAAATTTGTTTGCTTATTTATTTCCCTCTTTAGACTCCATTGGCCCATTGGCCAACGATATTTTTGTTATTTTTGTTTGAGGGTACCTAACTGTGACCTTTGGCACTAACTACAATAATAGTATATCAAAAGGGCTATATAGATGAAACTTTCTCTAATTTCTGTCATATTCAAATACTACCAAATTATGCAAATTTTCCCTTATGGTAAAAAAAACTTCAATCATGCATATTTGAGAGAAAAAAACACAAATTTTTACCTTGGAAACTTAGCTCCAAGAATGTCCTTCTGTCCATATTTTCTCCAGCTATAGCCATCATCCAGGGATCCTTCATGTGCTGTTCCCAAGCGCACCTTCACTTGTTCTGTCAACTTTGACATGGTCTTTCTGCACAAATTCAGAGAACCCCAAATTGAAATCAGAACATGAACCTTTTCACCCCATGTTCAAAAGAAACAATAATCTGTAAAAAAGAACTTTTGACATTACCTTTTCTTAAAGACATTTTTGTTCTTAACCTCAGGCTCCAAGACCTCACTTTTGGGGCTACCATTTGTGAGAGGACAATGGGAATCCATCATGCTGCCATTCTTGGCCTTACTTTCTCCTACATCAGCCTTGCAATTCAGCATGGCAAGTGCTTTCTCGTAGGTGGAAAGTATTTTCTCAATTAGGACTTCATTTGTTTCATGAGAAGATGATGATGATGATGAGACTAGAAGATGGTCACAGAGCTGCTTTGCTAGCTCCTTCCCTTGCATTAGCTCATCAATGAGACCAACTTGTTCACACTTAAAGTTCTCTTCCATTGGTGAAGATAAACTAATAAAAACAAGAAAGGCTTACACTTTGAATTTGAGTTGCAGCTAAAGCTTTTCTTAGGCTAAAAAATGTGCCACGTTGATTTGTAGAGAACTAGAGATACTTTGGAAGGAAAATGTATAGGGAAAGGAAGATATAGCATATATCTATAGTGTTGCTGAATTCGTTGGACTCAAACTATTAGCTGATGAAGAACAAGGATTTGTGAAAACAATACGTTAGGAAATCATCCAAGTGGAGTAGGACAAGTGGTGAAATATGATGAAATGCCAAATGGATCATAAATGGGAAATTGGAGGGGAAATTGATGGTGAAGTGGTGAATTATGTTCAGCTAAGTGGAGGGGGGATATAAGGGATTGGTGATAGAGAGAGTGCGGAGGTGTGAATCAAATAGGGAAGAGAATGGCTTTCTTAAGAAAGAAGGTGAGAGGAAGGGGGGGATTTAAGGGTGGGAAAAGAGAAGGAAAAAGAGGTGGATTTGACTGCCTCCAAAACAAGCAAGTTTTCTTCATTTGTGGGTCCCTCAGAAGTGAGATTATGGTTTTATCATATCAATTAGAATAATCCATCGCTAGAGAGAGAAAAAAAATGTAAAAGAGAAGAGTAATGATATTGATGGTTGAATTATTGACCACTTCAAATAATATGAAATATCCCACATCGACCCATTGGATGGGTAGAGAAAAGCGCCCACACACACGGTGATGTGCAGTCCCCCCCGTGAGCGAGCAACAACCCGGAAAAGGGGCTGAAGATTCTTGCTTGCATCTCGTTTTAAGAATTTTCCTATATTTAACTATTTTTTTTTTAATTCAACCACAGTAATTGAGACATTTGATTCTCCATAAATTCAATATATATTACTGATTGAACTATATCTATTGGATTAATTATTTTATGTATCTACTTAGTCTCCAATGCACTCCCTCTTTGTTAAATTATGTTTATGTTTGTTAATTGTTGTTAATATCAAATTGCACTCATCATAATATATTACTAAACAACAAGGAAACTGACGTGAAGAGTTATCTTAATGGGCAACACTTTGCTTACGTTGATGTTGATAGTTATACAATGTGAGGCCTCCAATCAAAAGTAGGGTGCCGAGTAATTAATTCTTGAGTTGATTTAATGTTTAATGTCTCTTTTCATAAATTTATTTATCTTTTTTTATAAGATTTTTATAATAAAATTTTTAAATGTATTAATTATTTTTTCCTATATATTTTTATTTAATTATTTTCTCTTCAAGCATTAATAAAAAGCCGATTAAATAGATATATAGAGATAAAAAAATGATAATTTTGAAATGACAGTATAATTAATTGACCGAGTTAATATAATTATTTTTTTAAAAAAAATAGTGTGAATTAATTGAAAGAGTTTTATAATTAAGGTAAAAGAAATATTAAACATTTCTAATGGATGGTATGGTGTCAAATGGGGCTGTATTTATTAATTATTAAACTTTGGTATGAAGTTGTTTTTGATAGCATGCATCTCATCTCATTTAATTTTTATTAACTTTTTTAACTTGGGAGTGTGGAATGAAATAAAAACCACTCATATAATTGTGATTTCTGGTTGACAAATTTTATCCATGGAACATTGAAAGCCCTTGCTTTACTTTTAGTCCGGTACAATTAAAGTCTTACCTAGCAGCCATGCCAATTTCTGAAGGCTAACAAGCATAGTTCTTTAAACATTTTTTTTTATATTGGAAGATTTTAATGGAGAAAAAATAGAAATGGTGCTAGTTTATGCGTAAAAAACACTTGCATACATATTGATATGCTTGGTCATTTGATAATGTATTGGCCATTTCATCAATATGCTAATCATGTTCATGTTACCGAGATGTTGGTATATGTTATATTCATGGGTGTAGGTAGGCGTGTAAAGGAAATTGTTTTTGGGTTTTTTTTTACCCAACACTGAATAAGAAATTAATTTCTTACAATATTAAGATTTTTTTTAAAATAGTTGACTTTTTAATATGAAGATTGAACTCCTAACTATAATTACCGCATCATAAGTTGTTTTTATTATATTGGTGATGAAAGTTATTTTCATTTTATTATGGAGCAACCATGATGTGTTAATTTATCAGAAACTAAAAAATATTCAAGATAAAAAAATAAAATTATTATTTTATTAGAGATTTAATAAAAACAATTATTAGGATACAAGACAAAAATTAACCTAAAACATATTTTAATCTAATTAAATTCCATAACTCAAAATGAAAGCATTGAACGCCAGCAGGTCTAAAAATTATATCATGAAATATTCAAGCTACAACTTACGAAGAGCTGTGTGTCATAACTGCTTATAACTAAATGTATAATACTCCTTAAGACCCAATGTCTTCAGAATGATTCACGTGATTACTAAATAATTGTACAAGAAAATAACCAACAAACTCCAGTTGATATTTCTTAAAATGGCAAGACATTAATTAAGTTTTCAATATAATATAAATGTTGCAGAGATTTACACAATTATAGGCAACCCACTTGCCACTAATTTCCAATATTAATATAAATTCTGCAAGTGCGATTATTTTATTAAAGTTTTATGCAGGCTTTTAGAATTTAAAAAGGTATAACAAGGATTAGATATGTGTTGACAACAAAAAAAACAAGTCAAATGATTAAATTGTTAGCATTTTTTTTTTTACAATGAGCTGACATTTCTTAAAATGTTATTACATTAAGTTTTCAATATAAAACAAATAATCTAAACTTCATTTGCACAAATAGCCAGCCAACTTGCCACTTAATTAAACATACTCGATATTTTATTTATGAAAAAAAGTGGTAGAACATACATATATAGTCTACATGTCATTTGACAATATATCGTATAATTAAATTGCATAACTCAAAATGTAGACAACTAAATATTAATTGAACGCCAGCAGGTCTAAAAATTATTTTATGATATCAAGTTCAAGCTGCAAAAATAACGAAGAGTACTAGTTGTATTTTTAATTTTTTGAGGAGGAGTACTAGTTGTGTGTTATATATATATATATATAATCGGATGTATATATTCCCTAAGCCCCATGTTTTTTTAAACTAAAATGATTCACGTGATTAATTTTCTACCAAATAATAATTGAACAAGAAAATAACCAACAAACTCAAGTTGATATTATTTCTCAAAATGTCATCATTGAGTTTTCAATATAAATAAATATTATATATATATATATATATATATATATATATATATATATATATATATATATATATATTTACACAAATAGGGAGCCAACTTAATTGGCACCTTATAGAATATATAGTCGACAATGTACACTGCATGACTCAAAAGAAAAAAACATTGAACGCCCGCAGCTCTAGAAGAATAAATTTTGTAACATAAAAGATTCAAGATGCAAAATCTGCTATTTTCTGTCCCAAAAAACAATTCTGCTATTTAAAAAGGTAAGATAATTCTGTAAATTGTCAATATAATTGCATTAATATTTTTAATAATTTAAGAAATTTAATTATAACAGTGTATTTATACTTAAATAAAAAAAGATGATGGTTATTTAAGAATCCATTAGGCATTAGCTTTCATTAAATTATAGAAATAACACACCAAAATCTTTGTACTTTATTTGATTTTTTTAACTGTTTTATTTTGTTTTGAAAAGCTAATGATTGATCAAACTTATTTTAAAATACACAAACTACATTAAAGAGTGTGATATGTAACATAAATTCAATAAGAACAATGACCATTTTCCATTTCTTTTTCCTTCCTTTTTGATTTTGTCTCTGCAAAGTGCAAAACAGGATATGAATACTGTAGCCGCCTTACACTAACCTGCAGTTGTATAGTCCCAAGTCAATGGTTTTGCAATTTCTTGTTTTAGCATTCCATTGGAAACGCGTTGGCACACTTCAACTTATATGATTGCAGAGATTTAATTTCTATGCTCTAGAAGACAACGTGGACAATTATTCATTCAGAGAAACTGACAAAGAAACGAACAAAAAAAACAAGATATAATATAATAATAACACAGTACTAAAAAAGATTATCATATCATACTTTTTACTTTATTGTACGAATTCATAGTCTATTTAAAATACACGTATACGTGTTTAGTCTTCCGACTTTCAAGATAAATATTTTATTTATTATTTTTATAGATTTTTAATTGAATATTTTAATTTGTCATATGTGTAGTGTACGAGATGCTAATAACTGAATCACTTGCAACTAGCTAATAAGAGCTGCTTTTAATATAAGCAGACAAAAAAAAAAAAAAAAATGAGCACCTGGCCCCTCACTCTACATTTAGATATAATATTTAACAAAAGCTACTATTTGATCTCACCTAATAAGATAAGATTTAATTGTGAGTACTTTTTAAGCACAAAATCAAAAACATCACTCACATATTCATTTGATCTCCTGCTTTCTTCCTCGCATTTTTTTAAAATTTAATAGTCATAAGACTAGAATCATCTTTAGTAAGCAATTCAATGACCAAGTATTTGCTTGAATCTCTATATAATCACCCTTTTCCCCTCACTCTACATTCTACAATGTCCCCCATCCCTTTTATTTACCTCTTCCTATTTTCCATTTCCTCCTTTTTCTCCCTCTCCCTTGTTGATGGTTGTTTATGGTGATTGCTCTGCTTGCTATATATGTAGTGACTCGTGGTAAAAGTGGCTTAATGGTTAATGGCTCAAGGGTGGTGGTTTGAGGGGAAATGAAGTGTTTATTTATTTTTTGTTTAGTTTTCATAAATTTACTTCATCTTGAGTGACAACTTAAGCAATGTTATTAAATGTCAATTTCTTTTGGTTTACACAAAATTTTATGGCAATCATCTAAAAGCAATTATGGTGATAACTTTTAATATCTGTCTTTGGATTGACTTTAAAATCATGGTGAAATATGGTGAGGTGGGTCAAACTTCATTAACCAAAACCTTGCATGTTTCATTATTTTAGTAGAATCATTTTTACGGAAAAAATCCTGGCGGAGTTAAAGCAAGTAAGAATGTAAAAGTCACTTTTTCTTCTATCAAAATAAATTTTAATTGAATTTGTCTAATTTACCCTCTCATTAATACCCTAATGCATATGCTTACAATTTGTTGATTTAAAAAAATATAATGAAAAGTCTTGCTATATTTATTTAATTTCCATATTTTTATAAGGGATATGCATTCTATTTCAAAAGTTAACATATTATACATATATTTTCTTAACTTAGTATTTACCATAAAGTGAAAAAATTATTAGATAACTACTTATTTGTAGTCTTGAATCCACTTTTGGTCCTTATAAGTATATAATGGTGCAATTTTAGTCCTCCAAAATAAATTGAAGCCTTATTTTTAGTATATTAATATAAATGTCCACATAGTTATTTATAATAGAAAATAAGTATACATATAAACATATTCAAACCCATTTTGATAATTATATACTAAAAACAATTTTGATTTAAAGAATCCAAACAACATTATCTTTAAAAAAAATAATTTTCTAATATTTGTTATTTAAACAAAAAAAACTGTTACTTCATAATCAATTATAATCATAATTATATAAAATTAATTTCATTCAAAATCAATTTTATGGTCATCCATTCAAACTTATACTTAGCCATTAGCAACAGCTTTTATTGATGATTTTCTTATAATATTCTCCTCCAATCACGGACACACAAAAGGAATAATGTCAAGTTTGCTTCTCCATCCTCCATTCTTTTAGACTTATAATGTACAAGGGTCTCTCTAAATGAGCCATAGACAAGTTTGCTTTTAAAGTCCTTCTATTTCTAACATAAATTTCTTCTACCTTCCATAATTTGTTGGGTTACTACCTTTGTCTATGGCTCATTTAACTTTCCGACTAATTGGGTAATATTGAGATCGATGGTTCCGAAGATCTTCTTATTCCGGTGTCTTAGTCTAACCTTTAATAACTTGAGTTTCTCTCACAAATTAATCTTAAGATTTTCAATCTGTTTACTTGGGAAACTTAAATACGTTAATGTTTGAAAAGTTCTTTTTCACACGATCAACTTTTGATTATATTTAAATTTTTGTTTTTTTATCTCAAATTATGAGATGAGATAATGCATTTATAAATCATATCTATTTATAGATACTACTTTTCGTTTTCGGAATTTTATATTTAGTTTTTTCACGCCGTTTTGTCGAACTATGAAATATTATTTAATTAATAAGAACATTCAACGATCAGATAATCGCAATCATTAATTTAAGAACCCAACTTTAATTATCATTTTTTAAAAGACTTAATTATTAATTTCATCCTCAAATTATTTTAAAAAATTTAATTTACGTCTCAAATTATAGAAAAATATCTTTCCGTCCAATCAGACTGACTCGTTAAGATGGTAAATTTGAATTATTTTTTTTATATAAATAATGAGGATTTTTAGCTGTTATTATATTTATTATTTTTTAAAATTTTCAGATTAGCTTTGGTTTCTCATTCCTCTTCCTCTTCTTTCCCTTCTTTTAGATCCAATGTGGCACCCTCTTCATCCCCCACACATGTCCTTCCATCACCTGTCACCACCACACAGCCACCACCATCACGAGAAGAACTGGTTTGCAAAGAAGATTTGCAAGTTCATGAATCTGTTTTGAAAGATGGGGAAGAGGAAGATAGGGAGAGGGAACTAGATCTATTTTTTTAAAATAAATAAATAAATAAATATAATTATCACTTTTCACAAAAAAAAATTCATGTGTAATACTAAATTGATGTATTTTAAAAAAAATTGAGAATTAAATTAAATTTTTAAAAAAATTAAAAATCAAATTAATTCTCTTAAAATAATTTAAGGATCAAATTAACAGTTTTTTTTTTAAAAAAAATAGTGCATCAATATTTTGAAAAGCTTGAGTTTAAACCAATCATCTTAATAATAAATTAACTTTGAGTAATGAAGGAAAATATTACTAACATGTTTTTGTTGCTTGATTTGGATGGCGATTTGATGATCAATGACAGATCCACATCCGATAAGAAAGAAAAACGTGGAATTCAAACGAATTTTTGGAAGGATATAATCTGAAAATGAGACCCAAAATAGCTCCTCAAAGGTCCCAATTTGGTGAACATATATTTTCCAAATGGTACGAAGCTGTCCACGACAAATATAATACCAAGACAGGGTTTCAAATTTTCCACAACGAAATTACCAGGTTGTTTTGTGGAAACTGAGAGCAGGGAACACTATTCTAGTTATGTATTGTCATGGAAACGTTTTCTTTTACTTCCAATCATATGGTTTCTCAATTAACACCCTTGCTTTTCTAACTTTACTTTTTTTTTTCCCTTGCATTATTTTCTTTTGGGCACAATTATATATTCGAGGTACAATTAAATATTTATGGCATGCTTGCTTTGGCTTTGCAACCCCTGATCTGCATTTAATATTTAGCTTTTGTGTCATTTTAGTGGATTTGACGTGAAAATATGCATATGTACACATTGTTGTAGCTAATCCAAACTCATACTTGATGTAAGCATATCTTCTAATAAAAATTCAAACTTTTGATTTATCACATAAAATGAGATATAAAAAAGTGAAACATTATTACTTTCAACATTATTTTATTTATTAAGTGGATCAAATATGAGATATTTTTTATATCACAATGATCACCACACCTAATCGAGTAATCAATTAAAATTTATTGCATTACCAATATCAAAGATGCATTATTGCGTTGCTCTAAAAGATTAATGAAAAAGAATCTATAAACTTTAGGAAAGCGTTAGACACACAAAGAATCAATCAAGTAGCCAGGTCTATGAACATGTCCCATAGTCCAACAAGTTGAAAATTTCAAAAGATTGGTGTATGTGGACGTGAGTAAAAATGGGTTCGAATTAATGATTTTTAGTTAGTCAGTTCCTTACATTTCCTGAAAAGTTGAATTTTCATATACGTCTCTATCTGCTAATAAATTATCGGAATTTTTTTTCACATATTATGCTAAACGATTCAACAACATTTAAAAGGTGTCGACTGTCGATGACATATCAATAAATTGGTTTTCATGTGAATAAAATTTATTTATTATGGCCTTATTATAGAGACTTGCATTCTTTTATCAAGCCCGTTTTGTTTTTTTTTTCTACAATTTGTGAAACTGTTTTTTTAAGTAGGATTGATTTTTTTTAAAATAAATAAATAAGGTGAATTTAATTTGATTTTTGTAATGTAAATAAATGTGTTTTGTTAGAAGTAATTAATTTGGCCAAACGGGAGATTAATTTCTTTCCCGTTGTAGTTTACCTCTCCGAATACAACTTTCTACAAACAAGATTATTGCTAAAATTTCCATAAAGCACTGTGTATCTAACATGTGTATCAAACAGCATGAAGTTGAAAAATACTTGTACAGGAGATCGAGTATTGTAAACAAAATTTGGTTTCACACATAATGAATGATATTTTTTTATAGCAACAAATATTAATTTGTTAGTTTGGTTAGAAATATCATTTATACTTTGTAAGAATGCAAATAAAGATATTTTTCTATGTTGTTTTGCTTCTCATATCATTGTTTAAATTGTAATAAAAACTGTGACATACTTCTATATATGTGCAGACAACTAAAAGTAAGATAAGGGTTTAATAAACGTCTTTTTTCCTTTGCTGCTCAGAAGAAGAAAAAAACAAGTAAATAAGGTTTTGATTTTAGAATATTACATATTTACATTTCCGTTTCCTAACTTTAATGTTTTTAACAATAAAAGATAACAACAAAAGGAATACGTACTGGGCACTACAAAGTATGGTGATCTGAATGACATAGTGAAATGGAAGCCATCATCAAGTATCTCCAACAAATTAAATAATTGGACTACTTAAACCATGTGACCATTTCTGTTCCACTAAAGGTACGTGTTTAACTAATTAAGAGAATATTGCTTTATCATTATCACATAATAATACTAATAAATTTTACCTTTACGGGTACTTTTTTTTAATGTATGGTACCCTTTCTCATATATTTATGAGTTGTTATTATTATATATTTTCTTTTTAATCTCATTTCTACTTCATTTTTTTTATCATATCATTTATTATACATTATTATTTTTATCTTCTTTTATTATTTTTTTCTTTTTAAAATATCTTTCTTTCATGCCCATACATATTTTGTGTACGGTAATCATTTTCCAATATATATTAGAGTAATTAAGAGAATGCATTCATAATAGTTACATTACAATTTGATGTCATCTAATTCATTTATAATATTTTTGTAAGGAAACCATATACAATGTTAATATTTTACTAAGGTATCCAATAAATATCATATAATATAATAATGTTTTTTTCCTACTCTCACAGGAATTATTTTTTTAGTAAACTACCAAATTCGTTGGTGTAATATTACTCGAAATTGCACTAACATGTAATTAAGGTGTAAGGGGTGATGTTACTTGATTAAGTTGCAAGTTTAAGCCTTATCTATAAAATTTTACATTAATGTTTTACAAAACTAATTTAGTACATTAACCCATTGTCTCTGTTCACATTGGTTAAACCACATTTTAGGCCGGTTCAAACATGAATGCATTGATTTAGTTAGTTGCATAATTGATCCATAACTTATTAAAATTAGTTATGTAACGGAATCACCAATTTATCTATTAAACCAGTTAATCCAAACTGAGTTTTATTTTCTCTTTGTACCTTTCAGCTTGGTTAGGTAAAGATAGTGTTAAAGCAGATACATCCAATTGCATTTTATGGTCTATTAATTTTCTTAAAAAAATAATGTGATCTCTAAAAGGCATTACACATTAGAATGATTCGAAAATAACATTTTAAATAAGTAGTGTGTGGCTCTTTTGGAAATGGACCCACAGGTTGATTTGTTCACTTACAAGGGCGAGAGAGCATGATTAACGACATTTGGACTTTATGAAAGATAAGGGGACACCTTTGTAACGGAATGGATTAATGTCAATGATATGTGTTGGAAGCAATAAATACGAATTAAAGTCGATGTATAATGTATTATACTGTAAAAGTTGAGACTTACATGGAAGATGTATAATTTGAGCATGAAAACATTTGATGAAACTTGCTCATTATGAGTTTCAAGGTTTAATAAAGATGCGAAAGTACTTTATTTATATATCTATTTATTCGAAATTTATATCCTTTGATTCGATGGAATTTAATTTATTTTTTCATTTTTAAATTGATTTAAAAATTAGATGAAAAGGTTATATATGAAGAGCTATCATTAGAAATTTCTCTCACTCTTTATTTTGCCATTTTTTTTAACCTTTCCAAATCAAGAAGTTGCGGGGACGCAATTGTTAAATATCCACTATCGAACTCAGGATTAATAGAAAATTTGGAAGATTAGATTTTTTTTTTTTGGCAAATTTTAGAAGACTGTAATTACAATTTATTATTGTATAGTGATAAAAAAAACATAAGCATGCAACTCTAACTAATTAGTCATTACATCAAACATTAACAACATTGGTGGACCCTCAATATTGGGTTTTTGAACCTCTATTACATTATTGGTCCCATTAAAATAACTTTTGACCCTCAAGAGACTAAAACTTTTCTATTACAAAAATATCATTTCCATGGAATCATGATTTTATTGAACAAAATGTACAATGAAATCATAATTTCTTCATGCATCAATTTTGCCCCCTTAACATAACGAAGTAATGATTTTGTTATTATATTTTGCAGCAGTCTCCTTAACATAATAAAATTATGATTTCATGCACCCAAATATCTATGCAAAAATGTGATTTCATTGTAACAAAGGTGTGTGCAACGGTAGATGTACATGAGAGCTCAATGATGGTAGTAAGTGGTAGCAACACGACATGAAGGAGATGGGGTAGGATGGTGGCATAGTGCAAAGGTGATCAGTGATGATGGTTGTGCAACTGTGGCGAGGGGAGGGTGGTGTTAGGGGGGTTGAGTGAGAAGAAGGTGGGGGACATGGGGAGTAGGTGAGATGATGGGGAAAGAGGATAAGTCAGAAATTGGCTTGCTTAGTGAGATTGGCTCGTTAAGTAAGAATAAGTGAATTGAATTTTGACTTAACAAGTTAGGCGTGCTGAACAAGCACATCTCTGTGGAAGAAATTTTAAGCCTTGACATTTTGTGGACCCTTGAATTCCTTCTACCACAGAAAGTCAACATGAATGGCAATAATCTTAGAATACTTCATTGCTACAATGTTACACTATTACCTCACTCATCAATTTAAAGTTATAGTAGCAACCATTCTATAATGGTTGTTTCACCTACAGAGATATAACCATTGGCATACATTAGTTAGTGTCTAGTTCCTAACATTTAATATCAAATAATCACTGCAATTAGAGTGCGGAGTACAGAAGCACCAATGCCTCCCTTCATTGAAATCCCCCTACTGTGTGAACTTTTACAAACAAAAGAACCAATGGTCTTCTACTAGTATCGTCCACTCACCAAGGCCTTCCTATTCCTCCAAGCCTCCGGGCCAACTCAATGTCCTTTTTCACTGAGGGAACAAACAAGAAAAAAAAAAGAACATATATTGGTGAGGTTACTGAAAAAGAACACAAATATTCACAATGGAAAAGCATAAACCAATTAATAAACAGCAAGAATGATCTTTGCATAATCATAATTATCAATCTAAAATTGTGGTTGCTATTGAAAACTGCTCTGCTTTCTGAATTCCATAGCGGTCTAGGGCCTCTCTGCTCTGCTACTACACTATAGTGCCGCTAATCTATAGACTTGTATGGAATTATGGATCTCTGGCAAATACCACTATGCTAGCAAACCAACGTTGTGTTTAGCATTCTGCCCATTTATTTTCCTCCAAAATAATAGTATGCTCAACTATTCTGTTCATTTAAATTTAGCTACTGAGATCCATCAAGAACAGTATGACACCGGCTCCCCTACCAAAGGGAAGCTTGACTTAAAAATGATTTTTTTTCTATTCCTAACATATGTTGATCACTATGTTTAATTGCCTTCTGGCTTCTGCAACCCTTTACATGACTAGAGGTAACAAACAGTCCACAATGCATATTTATCACTTTCTGAATTCAGCAGATGTAGCATTTTTTTATAAATGGTCACACACACCAATAAAAGGAAGGAAGTGAATGGACATGGCAAGTCAGAACTCGAAGCGCATTTGTCAATTAAAACAATACATGTTTTATAAAAATACACAAATTTTCACAACCACTACACTACCATGAGTTTTTTCATCTAGAATTTACTGCATCCCCCAAAGAAAATTCCATCATACAGATTACAGACTGTAGAATATTCTTTTGAATGTAATTAATTAATAACATAATAAAATAATCAATTTTTCTGTAACAAAGAAAAAAATACATTCATACACAAATAAAAGCAGCATAGAATTTATGGAAGATAAATTCATGGATGATTTGATGATCGATGAAAGGTAAATCAAGTATAGAATTTAAAAAATTATATCAACTTACTAAGAGTAATACGCCTTGCATGAATTGCACAGAGCATTCCATCTTCAAATAAGTGAACCAGATATTCCTCAGCTGCCTGAGGTATGGTTATATAAAAATCCAAAAGAATGGTCATGTTTTATAGAAATATGGTTATAAATTACACAACAGGTGAAAATAAATAAATGATTCTAAAGCAACAACAAGCATTTTCAAAAAAAATCACAAAAACAGCAGCACTATTGACAAGGACTTGGTACAAGGCATCCATAAAGAACATCAGAGATGTAAATGTAGCAACTGATGAGACACATTAAAGGGGTAGATACGAGTCCATTTGAATGAGGGGTAATTTTGAGGGGCAGAGGTGTAAAGTGCAGGTCAGGTCAGGAGTAGTGCTCCCTGCGTCAAAAATTTATGGAAGAGAAGGTAATTGAGAGGGAGCCACTTAAACTCTACCCCCCCAAACTTGGGAGTTGGTGAAGTGAAATAGGTTTTATTTTAAAATCGTCATTTACAATTTTACCTTTTAAACCGAGTTACTTAAAATAACATTGGAAATTTACACTTATAACCCTTTACCTTCCCCTTCCCTCCCTCATTAATAATAATCCAAACATAGGGATGGCAAATCTTTTTCATTCCATACTCTAATTCGATTTTATAATATCCCATTCCATTCCAAACATGCCTAAGTTGTTGAAAATGTTAGAGCAGCAAGACAAACCTCACAGTATAAGAGAAACTGAACTAATGATGATGAGGGTGATGATCCAGAGAGAGGAAGAGAGAATAATAGTTTGTATTAATTTTTCAAACACAAGGCATCAAAAGCTTACACTTAAACAATGCACATGCCTCTTATTTATAAGGCTTGTTGGTTATAACAAACTTTAACGAACTAACTACCTAACTAACAGAATTAACTACCATATGAATTATCTAACTTCAACCGAAAAAGTATGCTGAAATTGATTACATGAATGGAATAATAAGAGAATAGGAGCATTACTTGCTATCTAAAGAAGCATGCATTGCACTAGTGCGTGTGTGTGCTGTGCTGCTCAACTATAGTGGTAGCAAAATAAAGTTCACATTCTTAAATGGTTTAAAAACAGTCAACATTCTTAATGAGAATTTGATCTCAATTAATAATCACCCTTGGAGATAACTTAGTTGGAAGAGCTCTGAGACATGCAAGGAAAGTGCAAGGGAACATGTTAAAACCCTGCAATACACTCTGCAACCTTTTCCACTCCCCCTCCCTTTTGGAGACACCCATAACCTTTCCCTCTATATACTAAAGAAAGAAAAAAAATTCCAGGTATGCCTATCGAATTCGTAAGGATTTATGAAATACAATTGCCAGGTCTTTGCATAATTGATATATTAATATTGTAATATGAATTAAAATTTAAAAATATAGCCTTCTAATAAAACATATATCACATGGAAGTGGAACACCTCTTAAGAAATAGACAAGTTAATATTCTCATTTCACTAAGAATGCAGATACCTAATGCATATTGTGTTATACTAAAATATTGAATGTCTAAAATCTCAATTTTCATTAATCTATGGGTTCTTCTCTATGCAGATTTGGTAATATCTGACCGAGTTTCAATTATTACATAATCATGTAAAATATACAAATAAAAATAAACAGACAAAAAAAGTGGACAACAGAAACAGTAAGTATGAAAATTTAAATAGTTCAACCAGGAGCAAATTGAAACAAGCCACGTTTGCATTATAATTAGATGAACTGCAAATTTGCAACAAGCACCCTAGCGATAACTCAAATGAGCAAGGAAAACGTTGCATACCTCTTGAAGTGCTACCACAGCTTCAGGTGTCCAACGAGACACCTCCGTAGAGAATTGATTTGTAATCTGTTTGACCTATAGCCAAAAGTAAAAATATTACCAAAACAGCAAGAACAAACTTCTCACAAGGTTTAGTTCAGCCAAATCAAATCATAATTCCATACAGAGCATCTTCTTCAAGCACTTTCATCGGTGAATAAATAAAACAGCAGCCAAACTATGATGTTCATTTTTACGCCTAAGTTTACATCAAATAGTGTTAGAGTAATAGAGTGAGAGAAGCTGCAAATGAAGAATTATGAAAAGGGAAAAATTTAGATGCAACTCCTTAGATGCTTTTGGAGTTGTTCTCCAATTAGAATTGATGTTTCATCTCAGTAACCTTCACTAACATTTAATGCAAACCTTTATTGTGCATATTATTGAGGTGAAAATTCAATGTTGAATAACATCACCAAAAGTACCCAAAAGACTGTATCCAAGTTTTGTCCTTATAAAAACCAGATTTTGAACTTTAATTACAGTTTCAGCTATTGGTAGCTGTGGTGAATACATGATGAAGGAGAGAACTAATTCTGCTAACTGTCTAGCAAATATAACTAGTATCTACTTACTAACCAAACTGCCTAATTTAACTAGTGTGTGTTTGCATATCCATTCCATCCAATGTAACATAAATCCAACACCTCTTTTACTTTTATGCTTTGGAATTCTAATATGTAAAACTTCCATTCCACACCAATCAAACAGTTTTCCAAACACCCCTAAGCATTAGTAGTAAAAGATAGACAGACAGCCATAACGAATTTTTTGTGGTAAAATTGGCAAAGTTTAGACTAAAATCTAAGCAAGAGCAATGCAACATACCCAAAATCAACACTACATTATCATTATTATTATCATTCCGAGTACAAGCAAACACAAAACCAGCTAATTTTCACTTGAGAGCAAAATGTTGATGGTTGCAGAAAAACTCACACATCTGATAAAGGGAGCAGCCGGGATGAGAAGCTCACAACTCCTCTGAAAATGCCGAATCTCACGAAGCGCCACAGTTCCCGACCTATTGCGCCTCTTCTTCCTTCCCTGAGCCTCAGGCTCTTTTTTTTTTTTTTTTAACAAATAATAACAAAACATTAAAACACCATACTTAAGCACCATAACTATTACAACCACAAAACAAAACAAACTCAGAATGTGGGTTTTCGCGAAACTACTTACCCTGCTGCGGCTCCACTTGTTGAGCTCTCCTCCTCTCTCTAGTTGCAGGCTTTGCAGATTCGGAAAAGAAAGGTCAAATTAGGGATTTCGTAAACCAAAACACAGAAGAAGAAAAAAATAGAGAATGAGTTACCGATTGGGATTGTGGTGGCGGCTGCGTGGAAGTGGATGCGCGTGGCGCTTGCTTTTTAGCTGCGAATTTGCATGGCGAAGAAAATGAGGGTTTCATTTGTGAAGTGAAAAAAATGAGAGTGAAGTGATGAATTTTCAGACATACCGGATTTGCGAGAAGCTGGCGTGTGCTTCACTCTCGCCATGGGATTCAACGAACCTTCACTCTTCGGATTTGGTTTTCGGTTTCGCTTTTTGCAATTTTCTTTTTCTTTTCTTCTTCTTTTTCCCTCTCTGTCTCTTTTCACTATTGGTTTGTGAATTTTCAAAATGAAGCGGTTTGCCTCCATTTTTTTTTTACCCAAACTATTGGTTTTGTATAAAAAATGTTTTACTTTTTAGTTTAATTTTGGTAAATTATTGATGTAAGCAAATTTATGCAGTAAATTAATTAAAAGTTACATGACCTCTAAAAAAATTAAAAATCATATGAACATTAATGTAATTATTATAATATAAAAATATTTTATATTACTATTGTATTTTGATTAAATTCTTTATTTTTCAGGATAATATTTTTAATTATTTTGACTTTTTTATATCATAAGGGGAGGTGTTAACGGAAAACAAGGTACATGTTAAAATCGTTTTTTTTACTGCAAAAATTGTGTTTTCCTTCTTTCGTTATATAAGAGAAATAATGTTAGGGTTAAAAAAATACATGTAAATAATATTATTTTTTGAAAATGAAAAACCTTGGAGACATAAATTCATTCCACCAAGGCTCTTGTTTTTGGGTCACCATATGACATTTGGTACAAAATATTTATTAACTTAGATAATCCGATTTATGCATTTAGCCAACCCTAACAAAGATAGTGTAGGCCCCCATTGACATTGCCTTAAACGAAAATCTGTCCAACACTAAACCTTCCAACAATAACAAAGAAATAACAAAACATTTTACACTTTCATTCAATTTTGGATTGTCATGATTATTAACTATTAAACTTTTATAATAGTTGCTTTAAAATTTACACCTAAACTGATTCATAATTGATTAACAGTGTGGAAAGTTTTCACACTATCAGTGTATTTATATTAAATCCATCTATTCACCCAAAAAAAAATCCATCTTATATTGATATTTTCAGAAAAAGTCTAACATCAGCTCTTTTCTTTTCATTTTGTTTTCCGGGGGCTAAACAAGCCTGGCATAAGCTATTATATTTCACAATTGCAAAGTCAATCTGAGTTGATGAATCAATACAAAGCAGAATTTCATACATAAACCTTATTTGCTTACTCCAAAACTGAAAGATTGAATGTTATACTAAATGTTAAAATAACTACAATGTTAACTTGACACCTACCTCTACAACACATCCATCAATTACAAAAAGTGTACCCAGTAGCACAAGTGGATGGATAATCATAACAAACTTTAAAATTATACAACTTATGTCACGGATCTTATCTGCAAATTAAGATGCATGACTTTTTCTGATAGGATTATAGATTGTAGTATTGTACACCTCTTGATACATGCTGGATATTTGGACAATTGATTTGCCTTCTATGGAATTATGTTCAAGATTAAAAGAAGTGAAGGTCTAGGGCTGTGAAGGGGTAGGAGATGTTGGAGGCTTGAAATCTGGATACTGCAATTCAAGAAAAGAACATAAAAGAAAAAAGGAAAGAAGAAATATCAGGAACATGCAGTATAAACACAGAATATAGTCTTCATAAATTAAACATCCATTTATTAATTTTTTTAAAAATTATGAAATATAATGTTTCCTCTCACATGCAACTTCACATTCTTCCCAAACTTCATTCAATATTTCAGTCTTTTCTTGGGCAGAAGAACCTCACAAATGAGGTTTATTTGTGATTACAAAATGCACTGTGACATTTGATATTGATTAAAGAGATTCTATTAAATGGAATCATAATGACACTGGAAGAAAAATACGAGTGCTACTGCTAACCACACACTCTTGAATACACTACTTCTATCAAACTCTATATTATTGAGTAAAATGTATAAGAAACTACAAATTACGAGTGAAACTCGTTAAATAAGAAGTGAAACCCACCAAATAATTTTGTGATTTCCAACAAATTTCAACCATTAATAATGTGTTTAAAAGAGTGTTATGGAAAATATGTTACTAGCATTTCTTAAAGAAGAATATATATGGAAAGAAAAGTTCCAAGAAAATTGGCCACACCACAAGCATGACTAATCAGCACCAAAAGTGAAAAAATCATAGAGAAAGGAAATTAAGACATTACATATGGGTATGGTGAAAGTGGCCTTGGTTGTGCAGGAAGTGATTCTTCTGCCTTCACTTCAGTTTTGGGCACTGAGTTTACTTCAGGAGCTACTGCATCCGCTTTGGGCTCGGGAGTAGCTACTGCATTCTGTACAGTGCTATCAGCTGTAGCAAGCTCTGAACTTTTCTCTTCTGGAGCAGGAAGAGCCTTATTATTGGTAGAGGATGGTAGAAGAGCCTTTCCAATATCCTAGTGTTCCCAGCAATTTCATTCAAAGAGAAAAGGGTCAGAGAAAGAGTGATAAAAAAGTTCACAAATCATGAGGTAAATTTTCAGAAACAGATATAATATCTCTCAATTAAAATTTAAAATATATGCTCCAAAATGCATCATATCACAATTACATCTAATTTAGATCAAGAAAAATATTAAGTACCTTTATTTCATCAACAAGTTCTTTAGGGGCAACCTTGGTGTTCAAGAACTCATCAAGTTGTTTCACGGTTTGCTTTCGGTCCTGCCATCAAATAAATTGAAATTAATATATATAAAAAAATAATGTGAGCTTGAGACTTTACCCATATAAATGACAATAAACCAGAACAAAGGGCATGATGACCAATGAGACTGGGTTAATTGTCATGCAACAGTCAGCCTCGGTTGTCAAAAAAAGCCATATTGTAAAAATTCTTGAGTGTGCAACTAACCTAATAATTTATTCTAGAGTATATCATACTCCCCTCCCACAAGAGAGGTTTAAACTACACCGCCCTACCCCTCTTATTTTAATATAAACAAATATCTTAGGGTTAATTTTTTCTCTTGTGACTTTCAACATTATCAGCAACTCCTTTTGAATTCTTGCTATGAACTTTGAGACTTTAGAAGATGGATAATGATTCCAAATGAAGTTTCAAAGCTGATAGTAAGAGAATTGAAAATATCATTACATTTATTAAAGTCCAAATATTGATAATACAATGTTCAGAATTAATTATAAGTGACCTTCAAAGTTAAAGAAAAAAGAAAAGTACTCATAAGAAGTTCGTTCATAGTTTCTCACAACTATTAATAGACTAGTTCACATTAAATAGACTAAAGTGTGACTCATACTGATATCTCAGGAAAAAGAGGAGCAATTTTTTAAATAAAGAGGGGAAGGATGTAATTTAAGAATCTCTCAAGGGAGAAAAGTGTATTTTACTTTATATTCTAACTTCTTTAGTCATCACTACCCACTTTGGAGGATGTTCATAGAATACAACTATGTTATGTGAAATGAAAATTACCCAAAAGGACAATACTACAGGCTATAGCTTTGCATGCTCTAGCAACAATTCTCAAAACTAATGCGTTAAAGAGAGAAAATGTTCTTCACTAAGATTGGTTTTTGAACATGGGAATCTTGACTCACATGACCTATGGAAAACCATCTGTTAATAGCAATCAACATAGTTGACAATCATCATACATCCATTGGAGTAACAGAATATTCAAACATCTATCCCATTTCCATCACCAAAAATCAATTATCAGAAATTCATTGGAATAACAGAATATTCAAACATCTATCCCATTTCCATCACCAAAAATCCAAATTACAGTACTAACAAAACTTAAAAGTAACAATAATTTGATAACTTGGGAGAGCCACATCATAAAAGCTAGCCATTGCAATTGGGAGTACCCCGGGCCTTATAAACCTCACACTTCCTATGTGGTACTCAAGTCCCATAACTTGAAATTGGATCCTAACATTGATGCCCACACGGGCTAGCTATGGCTATGCAGTTGTCCTTTGACTAGTCCCAAGCAATGCTAGTTTGTAAATAGAAGACATGGTGGAAAACTCTAACACCAATTGATAAGATTCTTGGGAGAATCACACTACAAAAGTTAACTGTTACAATTGGAGATTCCAAGCCCTTGTAAACCCCACACTATGATCCCATGCTTATAATGTTGGACTCACAATCACATCTGGGATCACAAACTAACAGGTTAAAATTGTTGGACTGAATGGAAAAACCCTCATACATTCGTCTTTCAGCAATAGAGGGAGACTGGTTTCTCAACCTCAAATGTACCTTGGCCCTTGCTCTTGCTCTCTCTTTCTCCCTCTCTGATAGGAAGAGGAAGATAGAGGATTGTGTTTGTTAGTGTATTCTGTTAAAGCTTAGTGCTGAGGGAACAATTCTGTTAGGGACCTAGTCCTAGGGGTAGTATTGCATGTTAGAAGTAGTGCATTTCTGTAGTGCGGTTCTGTTATCATGTGTTCCGTTATCCTTTGTCCTTTATCGGCACGTGGTGCTTGCGTAGCAGCTCCCCAATATCATGTTATAAATATCCTTGTCTCCATGCAAGGAGGTTCTCTTGGTGAACCTAACACTCTCTTACATATAGTTACAAACACTAAAATGGCTCTTCTCTGATTGATGTAACTAATTTGATTCATGAGCATATCTCTCTACATTTTGATGACATCATTAAAAAAAGAAACGAACATATCCTCCATTCCTTGAAGAGAAATATCTGATGTTTGATGTTTGATTTTTATATAATGTCTCAATAAACTCAACAGAAGGGCATATTGTAAAATTAAAGCATGGACATGCAACAAGAGGATGGTTGCCGACTAGAGGCAAAGGAGAATTATTCAAGAAATTGATGATAATAAACAACAAAAATGGAAAAACCATGCATCTTGCTTTGAAAAACATGCCTACCTCAGCAAACAAAAGCTTCTTGCTTGCAAACTGAATGAGCGCAGCTGATCCTACAACTTGGAGGATTGATTCTATCTACAAACAGAAAAAACACCATGAACAAGAAATTTATGTCAGTGGAGTCACATCATAATGGATTATTGCTTTTTCAGAAGAAGGGAGTAAGTGTAAGTAATAACTCATCAGATTAACCTCAGAAAAAGCTAATATACTAAGTCCAGCAGCAGCTGCAGCAATCCCAAGAGTAACTGCCACACCATCAGAGGTATCCTTCAACAAACCTCCATTAATTAGAAAGACATAGAAATGCTCAAACAAGATCATAAATAAAATCTGTTTGTGTTAAAAGCAAGCATGTGTAAATGGATCAATCACCATATTTAGAAAAACAATATCTCATTCTCATATTTAACTTTTCTGATGAGCAAGTCCATTTAATAATTCATTCTAAATTTTTCCTGATTGGTTAGTTTCCTTTATTGCTAGCAAAAATTCTCAATTTGAGAGGGCAAACATTTAAATTTAACAGAACGAAAATGCCTACTATTTTATAATCTGAAAAGCAATAGTAGTAGTTTGCAAGTGCATCAGCATTGAAATAAGAAATGCAATTAGACAAATCCCAGATACTTACTCCTATTGCTTCAGATATAGCATCTGTCAGATTGTCCAAACTCAATGTTTTCCGTGGTGCTATCCAAGGAAGACCACTACTCTGCAGAATTCCAGCCAATGTCAGTATAGTAATCAATAGGAAAAAAAAGTTGGTATTTAAAATGCAAATATTAGAAATATGATTAGAAAAATGGAAGGGGAGAGGAAATACCTTCCATCCTCGCGGTCCTTCTGCACCATCCTTAATTGCATAAGCTGCTTTAAATCCATTAATGGTAACCAACTCTGCAACCAGTTCAGAGTTCCCATCAAATCTGGCTTCCATCACAAGTTCACTCAATCAGGTTCATGAATATTCTCTTGCAATGTGCAATTAGAAACAACAAATATCCATTATAAAATAACACAACAACCTTTGAATGTAAATGAGAATTCTTCAATCTTCCCCTCACCATTAATAGCAAAATTGAGATAACCTAATATTACATTTCTGACCTAATTCATCCTCACAAAATTGACCGTTAAGATAAAGGGTGTCTCAACTTTATAATCTCTTATCAGATACTATCTCTGGTCAATGTAGGAGATGGATTTTTCCCAACACTCAACATGGATTAAAACAACAAATAAAGAAACAACTATATATGAAATTGTTCTGTACTACTCTTACTTGTCAAGAATAAACAATGTGGTATTCTCTGGCTCCTTAAACTTCAATGCAAGCTTCTTCAAGAACCCTGGCTTATCATCACCCTTATAAGGTATTGACACGGCTTTCTTCTTTAGACCCCCAACATCTGGGGACCCCACTTGCCTAATCTCCACCAGTGCCCTTATGTCAAGCAGCTGAGCATTCCCATCAGCCCCAAGTTTAGCATACGCGTTCTTAGCAGACTCAACACCCCAAGCCTTAGGCTTCTTGAAAACCTGAGACAAAACCAATGGCACTGCCAAAACAACCACTCCCCCGGCAACAATTGCAGGGTTCTCAGCTGCAAAGCCAGCGACACTCTCCACAAAGCCATTCACATCAAAGTCCCCAGTACCAGGGAGGCTCAAAGGTTGTCCCAGTGCCTCATCGTACGTTAAGGCTGTGGCAGCTCCACCATTAACAGCCGAAGCTGCAAGAATCAGCCCCCCATGCAAAGTTTTTGATATGCAACTTTGCAGCAATGCTTGTTTCTTGTTGGTGGAGGTGGAAAAGTTTGAGACTTTGCATGCAGAAACAGAAGGGTGTTTAGTTCTTGTTTTTGTTCTATCAGAGAGCACAGATAGAGGGGTCAAGCCAGCAGCATTGAGGGCCTCCATTGGTATATCACAGAATCTGTGTGGTGAGGCACTCAGAGAGAGAGAGTCTGAAGTAGTTGTGCAACTACCATCAGAGTTGTGCAAGCTCAAAAGGGTTGGTTTTGTTTCCTTGTGCTGTTGTGTTGTGGAGGTTGTGAATTGTAATCTATATCTGGTTTGAGTGGAAACTCTTGAGAGAGAGAGAGAGAGAGAAAAGTAAAAGGGTAAACCTGTTGTGTTGGTTGGTAGGTGAGGTGCTATTCGGGGGGAGGTGCTGATGTGTTCAGGATATAGGAACAGGGCCAATGATTGCTTGACACGTGGAGAATGAAGATGAGACTCTTCAGCTGATGAGGATTGAGTTGAGGTTTCATGGTCTGCAATTGTGTGGCTCAGAAGCATCCGAGTGATGCTCATGGACTTGGTACACTTGTTGAACAATGGGAGTACTACTCTAGAGTCTAGAGAGTGTAGTACAATTTTATAACTTCTAGTAGCTTCCTAAGAGAAAATCTTAAAGATACTTTTTTTTAAGAGATTATAGATGTTTCTTAATCCAATACATTGTAAATTAATTTAATTTCATGAGTGATGTGTGATTATTGTTAAGAATATTTTTTATTAAAAGTGAGTTATCCTACAAGCCTGATGCTTTTAGTTAAATTTTAATATATTTTATTTTAATTAGTTTTAATTTAATTATTTATTTTAAGTATATAGATTATATTTGTTTCTCTTACACTCTTTTTTTTTATTTGATGTACATTGACAAAGTTATTCTTTTCAACAATTATTTGTATATAACTTTTTATTAATTAAGCTATGAAATATTTTGATATTAAATCAATGAACATATACACTAAATGTTAGATAAATCAATTAACAAAAAAATGTTTAATAAATCAGACAATTGTAGCATAGTAATTTTATGATTAATATTCACTTATAATTTTTAAAAATATATTATATATTAAGTTGAATTTATTTTTGAGTATTTAATGGGTTTAAATTTTTAAAGAAATTGAAAACTCTTCAATAAGAACGCTTAATGCAATGGTTAAATTTATAAAAAAAAAATATAGTTTATACAACGAATTATTAAATGTATTTTTAAGGATATATATATATATATATATATATATATATATATATATATATATATATATATATATAATATCTCATATCTCATGAGAAGATTAAAATTAAATGTCAAAAAGTCAAGTAATTATATGACATTAAATCTTATTTTATGGTTAGTTATATGGTCCAAAGTTAATTATCTCACTCTTATATAATTTTCTCTCATATATATATATATATAATTGTTAAATGAGTTTACAAACTGTCTTGAGAGCATGAATAAGTAAATCAACTTATATGATATTATTTAACTTTTTTTTAAGCCACAAGATTATTCCAACTTAATCAATAGACTTGAAAATCTTATGTTTTTAACTACATTAAATATTCAAAGAAATAATTTTGACAGAAAAATCTTATGCAATTCAAATAGGAATGTGATGAGGACATGACCAAGAGTATGGGCAAGGATCCATTTGAAGGACTTGGAGGACCTATGACAAGGACGAGAGCAAGAAAAGTCAAGAAAGTTCTTCAACAAGTGTTGTCCATACTATTTGAATACAAGTCCAAGTTTCAAAGAAAAAAGTCCAAGGTTGTGAGTTGTATCATGGCCCAAATGGAGGAGGACTCAATGACACCACTTTGTCTCAATTTTAGAGTGTTTAATTTGTCTAAATAATGCCTCAATCCTTATAAAGTTGGCTCACCAAAAATATGTTTTGGGTTAATCAACTAAAAGTGCTTTAGTTTGATTTAGTTCAAGTTGTAATAAGGATCCAATTGACAACCTAGACATCAACCTTTTGGGAAACCAAATGATGACTGGCTTGATAGCTATTGGGGTGATTTTTGATTACCACAATTTCAGTTACTAACAACTATATGAACATTTAACTTCGTGTACAAAATCAACTAGTACATCAATCTCACTTATACCAACGATTTTCTCCCTTAACAAAATTTTCCAGGAATATGGAATCAAATTTCTCGTAAAAGATGGTATAATAGCATAACCATGCGCCCCTTAATTTCGACAACCTTGCTCTTGTATTAGAAAATCATTATAACGCAAGAACTGAATTGAAAGTTGTCTCGGTTAAAGCATCAAGTCTACTCAAGCAGTTTGATGGATCGTTAAAAGCATTAACAACTAATGTCTATAAATCTTTTTGTTTACAAAAATGATAACCTTATCATGACATATTAGAGGATCTGGCATCTAAATGCTTACTTGTAGTATATCATAAAATACATTAAAGAAGCCAATAAGTAATGACATGTACAAACACTGAAGTGTAAAGTGTCAACCCTTTTGTAACACTCCTATTCCTAGTAACAAATATCAGAACCATTGGAACAAAACACGGATCCTGTGAAATCCACAGACCATGATGTTTTACTTGACAGATGCGCTGAAAAATAAAATGTTTTGTCATTCCCTCACAAGCATGAATGCACAGAATTAGTTTTTAGCAAAACAAATAAACCCCACAACTTAAACCAAGAAGAAATGAATTATAAGTAATGTGTTTGTGTGTGTATACAAAAGATATCATGGGATCAGGAACCAGTGTACATGTGTACTCCAATAGCCATCAAGAAGATACAAACAAGAGCAAAGTAGAGGATGGAATGAACCAATATGGACACTCCACTTGTCTGAAAGTTGCCAAACTCTACCATTTTGCCTTTACCAGGAATCTGGATCAGCAACCCTGGAGTCAAGAGGATGAAGAGCACCACAGACACAAAAACTGGCCCCCAATCAGCCATGATCTTCACCTATTTTTCCTTCTCTCACTCTTCTGGTGTCATTCAAGTTTCAATGCTTCTTGGTTGGTGGTTTCAATTCAATGAGTGTACTGTGCACATGGGACTTGGAAAAAGGTGAGGTTGGTAGAAAGGGACAAGAAATTGATGCCTAGAAAGGGGAAAAGGCCAAGATTACAAAATCAAGTGATTCTCATTCAAATTTTACAACTCATACCCGCACACATGCCACCAACTGTTGGCATATTTACAATTAACAACTAACGTTTGTACTTCATTTGAGAAAGAATCCTGATGAATATCCTAAAGATCTTATTTTTTAACCTCTTTAAATTTATTTAAGGAACTTATCACTCCTAACATATAATAATAACCTTTAGTGAGCATTTATCTTTGCAATATAAATTATAGTTTTAGTATATTGCCTATAAAAGTCATTAGAATTAGTATCAAATAAGATAATTCAAGGCCTAATAGATCTGATTAACTTGAATTTGATTCTTATATAATACATTTTTTGAATAGACCAAGGCTTATAAAGATAACAGAGTTCTCACTAGAGCACCGAATGCCCTTATTAGAGTGATTTAAAAAAAATAAGAAAGTTCAAGATTCAAGAGAGTCCCACCTTTAATAACCACCATTTGGTAAGACATATGTTATTTCTAACTATATTTAATACACATCTAAATTTACATAATAAGTTTTGTGACAATTAATTTTGATTCATTAAATATATTAGAATAAAATTAATTGTCATAAAATTTATTATGTAAATTTACATGTGCATTAAATGTACATTAGAAATTTTAGTATTATATATAGTGATATTAATTATTTTATAACATAATTGACATATTAGCTTAGTTTGTTAGAGTGTTGTGTTAATAATGTGAAAGTCATAGATTTGAATCCTGTATGTTCATACAGATTAACAATATGTAAGCTTGCAAATTATGAATTCGTAAGTTTGTCAGGGTAATTTTGAAAAAAAATAAAAAGTGCTGGGTGTACAAGTAATTTACTGGGTGCGTAAAGCAATTCCCATGTGCCAATGCACGTTGTTGGGCAAGAGGCCCGCCCACTCGGTGGCCCAAAGTAAGCAGTTTGGCGAGGACCCAAAGTGTTGGTGCAGAGAAAGGCCATCTTTGATGAGTGACACCTACTATTTTGAATGGAATACTACTATTGACCCCTACTAATATTATTATTGACCCCTACCTTAGTGTGAAAATATTCTTCAGTCTTTATCTTCTAATTTCTCCACCCTTCCTTCTTTCCTCTTTCCCTTTCCCCCACCTTTTTGCCCCCTTCTACTTCTCTTCCCCCATATCCTCCTTCCCTTCCCAACCCTCTTCCTTCCCTTTCTAACCCGAGTTCTAGGGATGAGAATAGGTCAGACCAGACCAGACTTTAAAAGATCTAAGTTTAGCCTACGATGAATTTTTGAGGTCTGAGTCTGACCTATGACCTATAAAAGACTTTTATTTTGACTCAGCCTGACTTTTTTAAAAGCCTAGTCTACCCTGATAGCCTTTTTAAAAGCCTTCATCACATTAAATCTTTAATATTCCTTTGCTCGTGGATAGTAACATAATAGGAAAGTTAAAGTAAAAGAAAACGTTAACAGGGATAGGAAAGTCAATAAAAATAATGAGGAATATAAAGGGGCTCATGACTCACACCTAAATTGTAATTAAAATCGTACTTGATTATAGGAATATTTGATTATAGGAATGAAAGTTATGGAGTAGTAATGTGTAATGAAAGTCTGCTAGTTTAAAAAAAAATTAATTGTACCAAAAAAATAATATAAGTATATATTGGTACCCAACAAATAATATAAGTATATATACATATATATAGGCTGACCCTATCAGGCTTATAAGGTTTTTTAATAAACTTAAGTCTGGTCTATTTAATTTAATAGGCTTTTAAAAAAGTCTAAGTCTAACCTTTTAATAGGCTAGATCGTAGGTCCCTGTAGATCGGTCTGGCCTATTCCCACCCCTACCGTGTTCAAACCAACTTGCCTCCAAGGTAGGCATTTTTTCACAATTTATTGTTGATTTTGTTGTAGACATATTTTCAAAAGAATCATTATTACATTTATATTTTTTCTAGAAAAATAGGTAAAGAAATCTTTTTGTTTTAAAAAAAGTACAACATAATTGTTTAATGTTGAATTATGATTCCATTAATGTGTGAAAATAAATTAAACAATAAAATCATAATTCTATTGTATTATTATATTAAAGAAGTACAAAAATAATTGTAGCATAATATTATGCATTTTATTCGACAAAATCATATTCTTTCATAATTACATTCTTGGAATAAAAAAAAGGAGAATAATCCCCATAAACAGAAGTAATTAGAATGGACCAATAGCAACGCTGTTATGAATGAAGAGGAACATTGCTCTGCCAAAAAAATCAGTTTGACGGATAGGATAAACCTTATCAACAGATAAAATCTTGCAACCCACACGCTCATAAACTTTCTAACATCCCCACCAATTACTCAGCTTTTATTAGATTAAGAACAAATTTGCAAATAGATCATTGGAGTTACAGCTCAAGTTAGAGCTCTCTCAGTATATAACTGTCCCTACCATTTCATCACTACTCATACAACACTTGCATGACATTTTGCATCTCCTTTCAGTACCATAGCTTCATGGATAACTTAGCAGCACCTTTCCATCATCTTAATTCTTATTTTGTTCATAACCCACAAGGCCACATGCCACCCAGAAGGCATTCACCCTCTTCAGTTTCTCTCGGAACGTCAGAAACTCAGCTTGTTTCTTCTCCTCAATTTTCCTCACCAAAATTTTCTCCGTTCTTTCACCCTTTGGGTGGGATAAGGACTTTGAATTCCGTGAGGGAATTGCATGCCCAGATGATCAAAATGCCAAAAAAAGGGAACTTGGTTACAATGGATGGAAGCATGATGAGAAACTACTTGGAATTTGGAGACTTTGAGTCAGCTACAAAGGTATTCTTTGTGGGTTTTGCAAGGAATTACCTTCTGTGGAACTCTTTTCTTGAGGAGTTTGCAAGTTTTGGAGGTGACTCACATGAGATTCTGGAGGTCTTCAAGGAATTGCATGATAAAGGAGTGAAATTTGACAGTAAAGCTCTCACTGTTGTTCTGAAAATTTGTTTGGCTTTGATGGAGTTGTGGCTTGGGATGGAAGTTCATGCTTGTTTGCTTAAGAGAGGCTTCCAAGTTGATGTACACTTGAGTTGTGCATTGATCAATCTCTATGAGAAGTGCTTGGGAATAGATAGGGCAAATCAAGTTTTTGATGAGACCCCACTACAAGAAGATTTCTTATGGAATACAATTGTTATGGCAAACTTGAGGAGTGAGAGGTGGGAGGATGCCTTAGAACTGTCTCGTCGAATGCAATCAGCTTCTGCCAAAGCCACTGATGGCACCATTGTCAAGCTGCTGCAAGCATGTGGAAAATTGAGAGCTCTCAATGAAGGGAAGCAGATTCATGGGTATGTTATAAGATTTGGAAGAGTGTCAAATACTTCAATTTGCAACTCCATAGTTAGCATGTACTCTAGGAACAATAGACTTGAGCTAGCAAGAGCAGTTTTTGATTCAACTGAGGATCATAACTTGGCATCATGGAACTCAATAATTTCGAGTTATGCAGTCAATGGCTGTTTGAATGGTGCTTGGGATCTCTTCCGAGAAATGGAGTCTTCCAGCATCAAGCCAGACATTATAACTTGGAATTCTCTTTTGTCTGGCCATCTTCTTCAGGGGTCATATGAAAATGTTCTCACCAATATCCGGAGCCTGCAAAGCGCAGGCTTCACGCCAGATTCATGTTCGATAACTAGTGCTCTACAAGCAGTTATTGAATTGGGTTACTTTAATTTAGGGAAAGAAATCCATGGTTACATAATGAGAAGTAAGCTTGAGTATGATGTCTATGTTTGTACTTCTTTGGTGGATATGTATATTAAGAATGATTGCTTAGATAAAGCTGAAGTAGTGTTCCATCATACAAAGAACAAAAATATTTGTGCCTGGAATTCATTGATATCTGGTTACACCTACAAGGGCTTGTTTGACAATGCTGAAAAACTACTCATCCAGATGAAGGAGGAAGGAATAAAAGCTGATTTGGTGACATGGAATAGTTTGGTTTCAGGTTATTCGATGAGTGGCTGCAGTGAGGAAGCATTGGCTGTGATCAATCGGATCAAGAGTTTGGGATTAACTCCTAATGTGGTGTCCTGGACTGCTGTGATATCAGGCTGTTGTCAAAATGAGAACTACACGGATGCCCTACAGTTTTTCAGCCAAATGCAAGAAGAAAATGTAAAACCTAACTCTACTACCATTTCCACCCTTCTTCGGGCATGTGCTGGCCCATCACTGTTAAAGAAAGGTGAGGAGATACACTGCTTCAGTATGAAACATGGGTTTGTGGATGACATATATATAGCCACAGCCCTCATTGACATGTATAGTAAGGGAGGAAAACTTAAAGTAGCTCATGAGGTTTTCAGGAATATTAAGGAGAAAACACTACCATGTTGGAATTGCATGATGATGGGATATGCTATTTATGGCCATGGGGAAGAGGTATTTACTCTATTTGACAACATGTGCAAAACTGGTATCAGACCTGATGCTATAACCTTCACAGCTCTTCTATCTGGCTGCAAGAATTCAGGTTTAGTTATGGATGGGTGGAAGTACTTTGACAGCATGAAGACAGATTACAGTATTAATCCAACAATTGAGCACTACTCTTGCATGGTAGATCTTCTTGGAAAAGCTGGTTTTCTTGATGAAGCTTTGGATTTCATCCATGCCATGCCACAAAAGGCAGATGCTAGTATTTGGGGTGCTGTTCTTGCAGCCTGCAGACTTCACAAAGACATTAAGATAGCAGAGATTGCAGCAAGGAATCTTTTCAGGTTGGAGCCATATAATTCTGCTAACTATGTGTTGATGATGAACATATATTCCACTTTTGAGAGATGGGGGGACGTGGAGCGCCTTAAAGAGTCAATGACTGCCATGGGGGTGAAAATCCCAAATGTTTGGAGTTGGATACAAGTTAGGCAGACTATTCATGTGTTCTCCACAGAAGGGAAATCACATCCAGAAGAAGGAGAAATATATTTTGACTTGTATCAATTAATCTCTGAGATAAAAAAGCTGGGGTATGTACCTGATACTAATTGTGTGCATCAGAACATTGATGACAGTGAGAAGGAGAAGGTTCTGCTCAGTCACACAGAGAAGTTGGCTATGACGTATGGACTGATGAAAATTAAAGGAGGAACACCAATCAGGGTAGTGAAGAACACAAGAATTTGTCAAGACTGTCACACAGCAGCAAAGTACATCTCCTTGGCTCGAAACCGCGAGATTTTCCTCAGAGATGGTGGTCGTTTTCACCATTTCATGAATGGAGAATGCTCCTGTAATGATCGTTGGTAACAAGATAGCCAAAGCCTGAAGCATTTTCCTGCAGGCTATTATTGTGCTCTAGTCTTGTATATCAACAGAGGGAGTGTCTTCATGAAGGGAACTTTGTAATAATTTAAGGAATGACTAAGTTACTTGGGGAATCATAGAATACCCTTTTTGCAAGTGGCAATCTTCACCTGAAATAGTTTACCTTTTTTGCAAGTCACAGTATGAAGGAGTTAGAATAGATACGTTACATGGGAGCCAGCATCACCAACAACGTGGCTTAGCTCTCACTTTAAGGTGTTGCACGCTATCTGAAGAAAAATATCATGCAAGTTACTAAACTGTGGTGCAAAATGTGCCTTGTGCTGCTTCTGCAACAAGTTCTTGTACTTCCAGGTTTTACCATTGACAAGAGTGGCATCTGTTGGCTTCAACAGCAAATGAAAACTGAAGTATAAAATATATTTTTCAAAGTCACGTAGCTAGCAATCCAGTTTGACAAAAAAAAAATCATTTATTTCATAGAAATTTTGTCTATGGCTATTATAGTATTTTTCTTCACATCCTTTCCTCTTCTCCACCTTTCACATAAGTTCAATGTCAGAAACACTATTTTATTAGCATGCACTTGTAAATAATATATATGTGAAGGCAATTTTCAGGGCATGTATAAGATAAAAACTTAATATTACAAGTTTGACAAGTTATTCAGACTCTCACTCAAGTTAGTAAGTGATGTACACGGAAACAAGGGCATTGAAAATTGAGTGCGGAATCGAGTGAGTTGATTATATAAATGAAAAAAGGACAATTATCAACGTGAACCTCATTTTGAGGTGAATTTGAGTGGTAGGAAGAAAGAAATTAGTAGGGGAAAAATGAGAGAAAATAAACACACGCACGTAAAAGGAGCAAATGAGCACTTGATCACTTATGGTTTGAGAGGAAAAAATTAATAAAGTTGCATGTGCTTGTTAAGGTTAATGTGTGAATAATGGATTGTCACTGGTGTAAATGTTTCCATTGTCACTGGTTTGCCTCCATCTACTGAATCAACACATGACGAACAGACATACTCTTTGTTACTCTTTCTTTTGTCTTTGTAATTTGGAATACATATAGCCAATGAAGGGATAAAATAAGCAACATTCATTCAATTGAATAATTGAAGTACCATAATAACTACAACAAAAATTAAATATTTGAAGTACCATAATGTAATAAATATAACAAACAATAGATTAAGAAGAAAAAAATTAGAAGGAGATGTGACTAGACTCTTGAAAAAGGAAAATGAAGGATTAAACCAAGACGTGATATCAATGATAAAATGTTGATGTGCCAAAATGTAAATCGATCACGTAACTGAAACGTCAATCCCACAAATTATGTTTCTGTTTTTGTATTACAAATAGATCAATTTATACAGTAATACTAGCAGTTAACCATGTCCATGGAGTAATATTTTTAGCACTTACTATTTACATCCCCCATTGCTTATAAGTACACCCCATTCCCCTTTGTATATTTTAATTACTCATTTCTTTTTCCTTAAAGGGGTACACCCCTTGTAACCTCCTTTTCTCTTCTGAAGATGTCTTTTGGATAGCACATACCTATTTTGGAAATGTATTTATGAAGAAAAAGAAACATTTCTAAGCTAGGTATATGTTCCAAAAAAGTCATTCCATAAGTATAAACAAAATTAATCTAGTTTGGAGGCCTGGAATAGAGTCAAGTTTTACAGCTTTCTTTCATTCTCGACTCCATTGGCACTGTTTTTCTACATAAGGGTAGTAGAGTGCAGGGTTGAATGGAGGCCAAGCTTAGTTGGGAGAGACAGGATATTTGGGTTCTTTTAGGTTTGTTGGAGGTGTAGGGAACAAAAACCTTTCTAATATTACTATTTTCAAAGCTGTTCACATGGAGTAACACAACTCCAAAACCAGAAAATCCACTGGCAATTTAATCACATAACTAGTAGTTTTAGAATATTCTTCTACTACAACCCCCAACAGTTGGTTGTGACATTGATAACTACACTCCCTACACATAGGCCAGTTAAGGCACATCAATTGTTATATGCAATCTATTCTAAGCACAGTTACTTCACCGACATAAACATTGAGCATTACAATACCTTCTTAAATATCTCCACCCCCTCCCTACTTGAACTCACGAACCTTCTAGAGTATTGATTGTTTGTGTTGTTACCTCAACGTCAAGGTTCAGGCACAACACTTACAAACGTGATCCGGTTAAACTGCACGGTATTAAATGCAATCTTATCTCATGTATGGACACCATGAAAGTGATATATATATATATATATATATATATATATATATATATATATGAGAGAAAAAAGTACCATGAAAACTTCACTCGCAAATTCAATCCTTCTGATTGGCACAACTCTCCAAACTTTTCTTTTCACTACGATTGAATTTTAGATTAGAGAAGCCACCAGGATTAAGGATCCACCTATTGCTTTAAACCCTTTTACCCTTTTTTCCCGTATGAGTAGCATATTATCTTGGTTTAATTATACTTTTTATTTTTGATTTTGATAAATTTTATCTTCATTAAATTAATTTGATGTATTTTCCCTTAAACTTTTAAAAAAATTATAAGTTTTATCTTCTGTTATTCCTAACATAATTATACTTTTACTCCCTACTTTTTTTATATTTTTGACAAATTCTAACACTATCATTTTTAGTTTTTCACAAAATTTATACAACTTTATTTTTTTTCCTACAAATTTTACCCTCGATTTTTATTTTTATTAAAAAGTAAATTTTCTTAAAAATTGAAAATAAATTGTGCAAAGTTAAAAAATTTGAAATAAAATTCACCAGAAATTTAAAAGTTGGAAGTAAAAAAATACAATTAAGCCTTTTATCTTCCCAACAAAACGACAAAAAAAAACTGAATTTGGAAGCGCTTGCAATACTTGGAAGAAGAAACTATGTATCTTTGGAGTTCCTCAAAGTAAGGTGCATGAAGAAAGAGTAACTCTGAAATTCCACACAGCAAGGTGCATGACACCAACCGAGAGCCAGAAACAAAATCATTTTGATTAAGTGTTCTGAACATAGTCCTAAACAAGGAGAATATGGAATAGATAACTTCTTACAAAAGCTACACTACTTATTAAAGAAAATAACAAGGCAGTATCCACTATTTGGAGTTTCCTTGTGCCAGCACATAAATCTGGCAAAAAAGTTGCTACTAAACATGAAACATGAAAACTGAAGAAACTGTCTTTGGTCCAACAAAAATATTTACAAATAACTATAGTAACACACCACCATCCACAAAATCCAGGAAGAATATAGCAGGTAAAAACTTCCCCCTCACATCCTTGTGCTTTCATGAGGCACTGAATCTCATCTTACAAATATTGAAGAAGAGACACTTAGCAGTTCAAAAGAGTGATTACACAGCTAAAAATGCAAGAAGGATGGTAGGGGGAATGTATCCATGATACAGATGAAAAAAGTTCCAAAACTTCTGGGAACATAGAAGGAATACTCCAACCAATGTCCACACTTGAGCTAGGATCAGAGAGCAATGGATCATATAATTTGTATGAACCCAACTTCATTCTCCCCTAGACATGCTTAATGGTTGATAGGATTGGTTCGACCTTGCACGGCCATTCTCTCTGAGACATCAGCTAAAGAGCTTAGGTTACACCTGATCAAAGCCTCCACAAAGTAACAAGTTTCATCCCTGGTGTTCCCATCAGGCACATCCACCACAAATGATTCGATCACCATTGTACCGGGTCTCCCATCGATGACCTCTGGATGGACGGTGATTATGGAAGAATAGTTCTGCAAATTCCACAACATGATTGAGTATTAAACCTGGTGATAGAGCTAGCAAAAATACATCTCTTAGTGACAACATAACAACATAGGAAATGAATCAACAAACTTAATTAAAATCAGCATTTGATCTTGGTAATCCTTGTTTTCATCTCAATGATTAAAATCAGCCACACTAACCACAATCAAATGTTGATTTTAATTAAAGAACACTAGCAACGGTACTTATGGTACTGTATCTATGTTTTATCCATAAATTTGCAAGATTTGATAAATAAATAAATAATCCTCCAATTAATGATATATTTGGGAAAATCAAGAGACAATTGTAAGAAGTTGAAAAATAAGGTAATCATTATGCAAATTAAACTGAGTAACCAAGACCAAGGTTGCAAGACATTACAAATTATAGACTAAACAGAGTAAATACCAACAACAAAGAGTAGACTCTGCAATCCACAATCCTTTCAAACTACTACTTTTTTCTAAATAAAATACATGATAGGGGAGAGCTGATCAAAGACTTTTTTAATAGAAAAGTCAAATATTTTTTAATAGAAAAGTCAAATGTAATTATAAAAAAAAGAAGTAAAATCCCCAAAAATTATACCAATTTAATAACATATGCAGGCAAGTGATACTTTGATCCATCTCCAACATTTCTAACAAATTTCAGATTATTGTTTGTAACAAATTTCTAACATATGCAGTACTCCTACATTCTTCTGGAAAACAAACTTTAACAAGAAAACAAAAGAGGAAGTATCCTTGTCAAAGTTCTAAAACACAACCTAAACAATATCTTCAAACGTGCTTCGTTTCCTATCACCCCAAATTTAACCATTAATATTTAGCTCTCATGATAGGCTTTCCAAAAGGCAGTAGTATTATTAGATTACAATTTGTTTTCCGTTTGTACAGATAAGAATGCTTTCAGTTAATAACTCAACACTCACATTTTATATATACAAATACAATATTGTGACCTCGTAGAAAAGAGCAATATTTGGTTTTCAAAATCTAATTATAGAAAAATAAAACCGAATAAGGAACAACAAAGTATCATACCCTCAGCCTATGGTCACCTCCAACAATCCTGATGCCGAGAATGTGTTCCTCATCATCCAGTTGTTCCAACCTCTCAGTACTTGTTGTGGCAGGAAGGCCAGATTTAACATTCACTTCTCGAACACTTCCGATGCCAAGATCCCCTTGCATGATACACCTGCTAACAAATGGTTTATATTTCTGAGGTTGATCAAATCTTCTCACCAGCGACCACACCTGAGAAGGGAAATAACCAAACCACATCAAACAATAATCATTCTTTCCTTTACATCTACAAAATCCACAAAATAACAAACCACACCATCACATATACTTATTTCTTCAATTTCACTAAATTCCAATAGAAAGTCCCCTAAAAAGAATAAAATTGGAAGATAATTTTGTAAAAGTTAAGAATGTTACATATTACTTGGTCTACTAAAAACAAGTCTGCAAGGAAAAAACAATTAAAGGGCATTATAGAGATGAGAAACTCAAATGAGTGAAGGACTCTCATCAGCTTCTAAGCAAAATGTATTGCATCCAAAATCCAGCCGTAAAATTTTCAGATTTCCTTCTTTTCCACTCAAGCTCTATAGCCAAAAGAATTGAAACGCAAAATTTGACAGACAAATCCACACACTAAAAAACAAGGAAACAGCCAACAACATCATCGTTTTTGGAGTCATTGAACTGCATCACAACTGAAATTGTGGCCGATAACCAGAATCAATGTTTTGTAGTCACAGCAATTGATGATGTCAGCACAACTGCTTCGTAACTGCAATTGAGGCCGATACCACAGCAACAAAGTTTTTGATGTCACTGCAACTGCATCACTTGCGGCTGCATCAATCATATTTCTCCACAATTTTCCACAACAGCAAGGATGGTGATGCTGTCGCAGCGGCGAATGCAATTTAAAATCTTGCCAAAACCCAACAAAAAACTCGCACCTCATGAGCTGAAAAATTCAACTTTTGTAAAATTTGACAAACAAATCCACACACACAAAAGAAAAACTTCAATTATGTAACTATGTTTCCCTCAAAACTGATTTCATCACCAAAACACACGGCTTTTAAAAAACCGCAATTTCGGCCGTAACATCATTGTTTTTGTGCATCATGACAGCAATTGTGACCGCATCAGTCATATTTGTCCATAATTGCCTGCAATAGCAATAATGATGACGAAACTGCAATCGCAACCCCGATTTTTAAAATATTGCCAAAACTCAACAAAAAACAGCATCTAATGAGCTGAAAAATCCAACTTTTGCAACACCCTGACAGAACCAAAATTCTAGAATAACCAGTTAACCACCCATCCCCAAGAAAGAGACAAAAAAAAAGAGAGAAATGCTAATAGTCAGTCACACACCCAGATAACTATACAAAATTGGAAACTCAAAGAAGACACCACAAAACAAGCATAGCCTCACAGATCTCCAAAGAACAAAAAAGTAAAAAACTTCCTCCCACCACACCACACAAATCAGACCCACCCACCAGACACACCCAATTCAGAAGAAAAACAAAACAAAAAACCATGATATTGGTCAAAAAAGTTTAAGATGGAAAAACAAACTAACAAGGTGAACAGGAGCTCTTATGTGTTTAACAAGTGCAGAGGTGCACTGGTTTTCCCTTGGTTCATGTTTGTGATGCCTCCTTATGTATTGTGTCTCAATAGCACCGTAAGATTCACCACCGTTCATCTTCTCCTCTATCTCTCTATCTCTCTCAACACAACTCAACTCTCTCTCTAACTTCCCTTGATGGTTGGTTGTGTTTATGTTTCTCTCTCTCACACACCCTTTTGGCTATAACATACGGCAGAGGCAACAAGTGGGGAGGGATAAGCTTAAGCTTAGGCTGTACACAGAGAGAGAGAGAAAAGTTGGTGTAAAAAAGTGTCAACCTTAGCTTAGCTTGGCTTTACATCAAAAATCCATGAATCCACCGACAATGTTATATTTTAATTGTTTTTGTTCAACTATGCTTAGCACACATCAATATCTAAACATTAAGCATATTATGAGTGGATGTTATTATTTTATCTATCTCATGTTCCCAAATGACCTTCCCTTTGCCCCATTATTGCCTCTTTAAATAAGCTTCAGACAGAAGGGATCCTCGATCACATCGTGTATATATCATCATTTTAATAGATAATTTTATCATTCAAATTAATTTTTATATTTGTATTTATACAAAAAATATTTGTTATTATAGTAAAAATCAACCTTTTAAATAAATATTAGTATTTTAAATAATAAGTTTTTTAACTGGGCGACAGAATGCGTGTTTGAATTGGCTTTCAAAACGCAAGCAAACGGTTAAACTCACATTCAAATGCGAAAAACGACAAAAAATATATATAATAAAACGAGTGACTTCAGATTGACGCGCTCTTAACTATAGAGGAACACTTCAATCCAGATATTCTATGAAAGATACCCTAAATTCATCAAAAAATTAAATTAATGTTTTTATGAATTTAAAATAATATAACAATGGTGGGATTCGTATTTAGATGATATGATAATAGATGTAAATGATAGTAGCTATAATAGAGTACTTTATTTTGGTATTTGCTTTTGTTAGGTTAAAAAATTGGAAAAAGGAAGTGCAAGTACAGGTCCAGTGGTGTCACCAAGTGTATAAGGTCTTTTTGGAGTCACAGCCAATCCCTGCTGTCCATTTAGGAAAAGCAAGAGCACTTAGTTAAAGTCAAACTATATAGTGGGATTGACTTAACCTTCAAACACTTCCCTCAGTTTTAACAATAGTTCAAACTTCAAACTTCAAACCAATGTCAATCGGATTAATTTTCAACATGGACTTTTATTAATAAAAAATCGATCATCAACTGAAAAATGGAGCTTTTTATTTTTTAAAAAACTAATTAAATTCATTTAATAAAAAAATAGACATCATTTTTAGTTTGTTATTGATTGTATATATATGTCCGTAGATTGGCATTAATAAAACCTTGAAATATTTAAGTTCTTGCTTAGAATTAAATTAATTTTATTTATACATATTATTAATGCAAATATATTATTTAAATGTGTTTAATAATATATTGTAATGTTAATTTTATGTTAACATATAGTATCACTTAATCTCGTGACTATAATGTTAATATAAAAATAACTGATAATATGAAATGTTTTATATTAATAACGTATTAAAGTTAAATTACTATATATTTTTTTAGACTTCAGTAGCTATTTTATCTTTATATTTTCCACTCTTTGGATTTTATTCACTATGCTTTATTTTTAATCATTTATGTTCCCTATTATTTAAGAGTCAATATTTATAATTCATGTCGTCAATTTAAAATAGTAAATTAAAACACAATTAATGATAAATTGCATCATCATTATCATGTATTTGATTCACCTTACCCCAATTTAGTATGTGTTTAAATTTTTGTAGTGCACCATTAGACGCACGTCAAGCTTAAAGATTTTTTTTAGTAGCTTTATCGTTTTTTTTAATTACTTCTTAATTTTTATATTTTGCAATTTTATGATTTTAGTCGCATGTTTTATTTTTATTCATTTTATTCCTTGCTATTTTAGAGTCAATATTTATTATTCATATAATCAATAAATAGTTAATAAAAGCTTAATTAATAATAAATTACGTCATCACTATCACGAGTTAGGTCATCTCACTTCACTCTATTTAGTACTACACCATTAAACACGAGCAGATTGAGCTACTTTTCTTCATTTTAGATCATTAGATTATTCTAATGCTCCATATTTTTTCACTTGTTTTAAAAGATATTTGAAATTTAATTTATAATTTAGTTTATTTATTTTTTATACTTTAAAATCATAGAAAATATTACTAAACGTATAGATTAACAGATACAGAATCATTTTATTTTAACTGGTAATAGTTCTCAATTCTATAAAAAAAAAAAATCGCAGTATAAAAATTCTAACAGTTCAATTTTGTCAATTTTTTATATGACAATCTAAACAATACTTGAGACTACTAGTTAGTAAACTAATTCTGTACCCATTAATCTACACGCCCAGTAATATTTTTATAATTTTAAAATATAAAAAGTAAATGATAATTAAATTAAAATATTTTTAAAATAAGTGAGAAAATCTGTATCATTAGATTAATCTAATGAACCAAAATGAGAGAAAATCATCAAAATTATCACATCCAAAGTCACTGTATCCAAGTCGTGTTAGACACACATCAGACTTAGCTTAAAGCTACTTTCAATAGCTTTCACGTTTTTTTATTTTATTTTAACGTAAAAAATTGCTCTTGTATATTAATAACGTTGTTCCAAAGTCTAAACAAGTTATTATCCTTTTTTTTTCCTTTCCATATGGCCATATCTCAACCATTTCTCCTTTCTCATCTCCTATCACACCCATCTTCCATTGGATTTTATGAGTTGAGATTGACATGCTTGGTAGCAATGTCTAAATGTTTTCTTATTGAAATCCTTAGTTCAAGAATGCGCTAATCCGTTTGTTGTTAAGCGCGTTGATATTGTTATAGTTGTTGCTATTAGTGGAGTTTACTCTATAATCAAGGTTCATTAGTCATTACATTTTCCTATTATTATCCTAAAAATGCTTTGTTTTTTTTTTTTACATTCTTTCTTGTAAGCATTTAGTCAATCATTTCCATCCTATTTTAATGTAAAATGATCTAAATGTCTTTGAAATTGATTCTCAGCCTGTTTGTCTTATTATTATTGATAGAAATACTTGGATTGCAAAGATTGAGTTCGTGGTTCTTCTCTTAGTAGTGAGAGAGAAAGAAGAGAACAAAAGATAAAAAAGTAAAGTGAGAATCAAAAGTTGAAAACTTGCATATAAGTGGAGAAGAGATCCTCTCAAGTTGAAAGGAAAAAAAAAACTTGAGATTCTCATATCTCGTTATTACTTTTTTTAAACCTCCACTTTCAATTAGATATGTATAAAATTTATTTTAAAACTATAAGATGTCATGTAATAATAATATCACTGAAAAGGATTCATATTGTAAGTGGAGTAATAGAGGACAGATGAGAAAGACAATGAAGAAAAAGGTTTGGTGGAGAGTTGAAAAAAAAATGAAATAAGTCAAATGACTGTATACAATTTTATTTTTTTACTGAGACTGTATACACAAAATTATTAACATGCATGCCTCTTTATATAGTAGGTTAACAAATAGAGTTGACGTTAAAATTAAAAAACACTTAGGTTAACTTAACAAGAGAACAAAACAATTAAAAACGAATAGGGGTTAGAATTATAAATACAGGATACAGAAAACTATTTAATTAAAGCTTTCTTTAAAATAAACTAAAGGAGAATCAAGTTGCTCTTTATACATTTCAAACGCCCATAACTATCATTTTAGTTACAATAATAACAATTTTATCAATTTTTTATATCATAATATTGATATAAAGTTGTTTTATTTATTGTTTTTTATTTTTTAGTGAAAATATATTTATTTTTATAGAGCTGATACTTTTTATTAGAATTGAAAGTAGTATTGTGCTTTAATTTTGAACACTTTTAAAAAAATGATTTATCATTCAATTGAGTCGGTCACTTATTTTAAGATAATTTTTCATAAATAGTTGTTGACTTTTTTTAGAAAAAATAAAATGCATAAATACATAAGTAAAAAAATTAATACTTATCAATATTGAGTATTTGATGTCATCAAAAATATCTTTTGAAATTATTTACTTGACCAAGTTAAAAGGTAAAATAAATTAAAATGCATAAAAACTAACTTTCTCTACTTGATCACAATTAAAAATAATTAATAATAGTCTGTTAGTATTCTATATTTTCATTAACTTTAGAAATTAAAATAATTCAAAGACATCCTACACATCAAATCAGATTATGACATATAACTAATTATTGGAATTGGGGTGTCCACTGTATATCCACTTGGACGAGCAATAAATGCATTATCTATAAATTATTAATTCGTATTTTACTTTTTAAGAAAAGGCAGAAAAACAAAAAGAAGTGCCCTATTTTAATGAGATTCATATTATTTGTAATTTTTCACAATGGTTTTGTCACCATCCATGGAAGGTACTGATATATTTCTTTTTCTTTTTCTTTTTTGGTACAAGGCCACTATTTAATTTTCACGCATGTTTCTTGAAGGTATATCCAGCAGCATCTTTCTTTCCAAAAACATGCGTGGGTGAGATGTGTCCCTTAAGAAAAATACAAAGCTGCACCCATCAATCTATTTTGAAAATCCTTTTCAAGGAATCTGATAGAAGGTTTTAGAAGGAAAAAGATATATGAAAGCTAAAATTTTCATTTTCAGTTAAGAAATTAACATAACATTTGTCAAAATAATTAAAAGATTTTATTTTTGATTTAGAACTTGTTATTTCAAACACACCATATGGTTTAATCTGAAAACCGATAAATAAGTTGGTTTTGGCTACATTTTATTTTGGTAGTTTTTGGCTACATTGTAGAAAAATCATTATTAAAAAAACATGTTAACTGTTACAATTATTTTGTCGGCACAATTTTAAATAGTCTATTTGTTAATGATCAACATTCAAAAGTCTAAAAGAGAGAAGTTTGTAGAAACTTAACTACAAGTGTTTCTATTTTTATTAATAAGATAAGTTTAATAAAATTAGAACAAATATTACTTTCGTTTAACGGAAATTAATTTATTATTATGGATATTATAAAATTATGATAACAATACCTATAATAATATACGTCTGTATCAATAAATAAAATACAATATATATATATATATATATATATATATATATATATATATATATATATATATATATATATATATATATATATACACTAGTAAATTATTTTTCATCAAAAAATACCAATAAAGACAAGCTTAACAACTTTCTTTTATTAGTATATAAATTCTTTTAGTAATGGTAAAATTTTAATGGCCATTCTTATTTTATTAGAACCCTAAAATTTCAGTCGCATCATAAGAAACAAACACCATTGTTTCGTGGATTATATTATGAAAACCAAGATCAATTCATTAATCGATATCTTCATATTAACAAGAAAATATCATGAGTACATAACTAAATAATTAAGTTGAAAAACCAAACAATTTTTAAAAAAGTATACAAGTTAAAAAAATGTTGTAAGGAAAATTTCTGGGGCAACAAGTTTGCATACACTTTTACTTCGAGTCAAAACATTTGTACCAAAATAAATTTAATTTTTTAATATTTTTAACAACAACAAAAAATTCATAAAACGGCCCCACAATTATATGTCAAATTTCTAATAAAAATGACAACATAGCAAAAGGTTTTTCTTTTCTTGATTCATCACAATGCTTCTGAAAAAGAAGTTTTATTTAGTTATTTTGTGTACCATTCAAATTAAAACAAATATTTTATTAGTTTATGATAAAAATTTCTGTCAACATTAAACAAATTATTGGTAGTTTTCAACAATATTTCTCTAGAAATCTCCTTTATCCGTATCCTCTTTCCCACCATGTTTATCTAAAAACTTTATCTTTTTTCCACAAAAAATCTTAGACTGAGGCATTAGACTCAAATCCTATATACCTTCCAATCTAACTTTGTGCTACGAAGATATATCCAATTCAATATTGTTAAGGAAGAGGACCCATTCGGATAATAAAAGGAAAAAAGAACATTTTGGTGACTGTTGAAGTTAGAACGTTGTGAAACTTTTTCTTCTCTAATTATTCATTTCATAACCCGCTTTGGTTATATTCTTAGTCTGCATATTAAATGATGTTCATGTCTAAATAGTAGTCCCTTTTAATTATCAGATGAAAAGAAAAAGTAAGAAAATAACTTCATTGATATTTTATAGACTCTTGTGTTATTTTATTCCAAAAGGCACATACAAGACCCTTCCATAAAATGTTACGTTTCGATTGAGTAGAGGACGAGAAACAATCATGACCTTGCATGTAGAATTTTGTAAAGCCACGTATGATCACAAGATGAATTCTAATTTCCCTCATAAATTTTTAAATTCATTCATTCTACTAATATCTTTTAAAGAAACAACAACCAAAATATTCGAGTTGAATAAAATTATTACCTGCAGTCAAAAATCGTTTATAAGCATCTAATATAATTATATATTTAAAACTCAAACTAAAATATATTAATAAAATTAGAATAATTTCACTCAAGTTAATCCAAGTAAATATCATTTATTAATTGAATTCATAGAATCCACCGACCAAAAGCTTGGAAATTATTTGTTTTATTCTTCCATCCACTTTGCTAAAATGAAATGACCTTTTTGATCAGTCACTTGGGGGACAAGTTTTGTCCAACCCCGTGCCTATTGGAACAAGTGGATACAACACGACAAATTTGCTATAAAAAAAAAAGGAATTGGTACTCACTTTAATATCGTACCCAACTGTTTCTCTCAATTTTAAAAACCATGTTGGATGTCAAAGGTGATAGTTTCTACTGGTTTAGATCCTATTCCAAGTTTAGAATCGAAGTCGATCTTATCACCTGCTGCATTAAAATAATTAAAAACTCAGTTATTCGTACGTCTGAAATTTACAGCTTATTTATTTTTTTGGTGTTGGTCATCAGGGTATATTTTCTATCAGAAGTAATATTGTTGGCTTTGAGTAAGATCACCAGTGGTAAAGCTCTTTTATTGAGTATTTAATGGCCCTTACATTTTGATGGTATTTATAGCTCTTATAGATGAATTTTAACTTGTAAGCTAGTTTTTTTAAATATGTAATAAGTTAAAATAATTTTATGTCAATTTACTCATATATTTGATTGTATTTACAACAACTATATATTAATGATGAATTAATTATTAATTAACCATGTACATCAATTAGTTAATAACAAATAATTTTTTTCTGAAAAAATATTATTATTGTGGACTAATTGATATATATTATTAATTAATCATTAACTTATATACTGTTACTGTTCCCTCCCCTCCATGGCGTGTGAATAGTTACTACACTTTTCTATTTGGGAAGTTACCAAGATAATTAATGGAGAGTGAGGGTACTTACTACTATCTCCTATAACCTTTATAAACCATACACAAAGGGATATAGGTGGGTTCTCTTTTCTATCTCTGCATGCTTTCCTAATTTCGAGGCTGACTTGAAGTCTTTGTAGATTCTCCATTCCATTTGATTGACTTGAAACTCTCCAGATGAACAAAGCAATCGGTAAGAACAATTAGCACGACTTCTTGTGCATGATAAATTCTTAAAAATTTATTGGAAGCTAGATCAGCATATTGCACGGTATAAAAAGTAAAAAGCAATCGAAGAAAAAAATTTGCACATGAGAAAAATTAAACATATTTTTTTCTGTTAAATAAATTATTATTTTTTTCATATAAATACATTCAAATTTTATATAATTGCGTCAATTTTATGTATTATTTTATTTTTATTATCATTTTTCATTAAGAAAACAAAATGTAAAGAGAGAGAAAATGCATACACTATTACTACTATAAATTGTAAGGTCGGTTTAAGGCCAAGCAGCTCAAACAACAATTTTAGGCTAAGAAAAAGGTTTTAAATTTTGTTTAATAATAATATATCTCAAAAAAAATTATTGTAAAATTATATTTAAAAATAAATTTTAATTAAAATATTATAAGTAACTGTTAATCTTTTTATTGGTACCGTAGATAAAAATTAATGAGCAACAACTCTTCACCAATATTATAGTTTTGTTTAGAAAAAAAAATTAAATAGTTAATAACTAAATAAAACAATAATAATTTTAATAAACTATTTTATGAGTAAATAAAATGTCTCATTCTTAAAGTTGTTTTAGGTCTCTCAAATCTTTGAGTCGTTCATGATATATTGACATGTGAAAATGGAGACTTAAATTTTCTTGATCTCATTTCTTTTGTTTTTTTTTATCTTTTAAAGTTTTTAGGTAAAGTTAAAAAGTACAATAATTTTTCTTGATCCTAATAATAAAATAGTTAAGGGGCTTCATATTTTATCATTTTCTTTTTTTATTTCATAATAAATGCATTTGTATAAATTAGTTCAAGATTAAGTGAAAAATAAGAATATAATTAACAAAACTATTTAATATTATTAAACTTTGAAACAATAGATAAATAAAAGAAAAATGATGATTAAAAACGGTGTCTACACGTTAAGATGAATAGAAAGAGATAATAAACAAGTTATTGATTTGATTAGTGATGCAGTGATACACAAATACTCACTTATTTTAAATGTTTTATTTACGCCCTTCCTTCTTCTTTATCTTTCTCTTTCTATCAGATCATAAGTCTTATAATATCTATATTTTTTCTCATTTTCTCTAGTGTCTTATATCATAATGGGTGTTCATATGAAACATTTTCAGTAATGTAATGTGATAAAAAAATAATACAAGAGGAATGAGAGATGATGATGAGGTATTTATAATTTATGGGTGACTAAACATCACCACCCTAACTAGAAACAAACTAGTCTAAAAAATTCAATAATTAAAAAGGAATAGGGAGAGGATAAATGAGATCTCTAACAAAATATTGTTAAGTAAAGGGTAAAAATGTTTAATAAAAAATACACACTAAAATTGAATATTCTCGTTATAATAGTTAGGATAAAATAATCTTAGTTTCTATTCCTGAAATATGAACAAAGTTCTTATACTTTAATGTTGATCAAACTTAAAAACACATGAATTTAGTTCTTTTATTCTAAGTTTTCATTAATTTTTTTTTAAGGTTACGAGTGACTAAATTCACAATTTTTAAAAAAATTTGAAGACCAAATTCATCAATACTAAAAACTGAAAATATAGAAACCTTCATCATGTTGGATCAAAATATAAGAAAAAATATATATTTTTTAATAACTATTGACTTTAATAATCATGCACCGATCCTGTATAATTTTATTTTATTTTCCCTTTTAATTCATAGGCCGGTTATTTAACCACGAGCTATGTGGGGATCCAAATCAAAGAAAATAAAAATCATTTATTTTGCGGACCAATCTAGCCCAACTCATTAAAAATGCGGAGAAATGCAAACGAAATTTAAACAGTCGGATTGATCTATTTACCTAACTGTAATCTCTAGCATTACTCTTTTTTTTATTACTCTAGCATTATTCCTAAGCAATAGGATATAGAGGTCAAATATAAAATAAATTTTAATAAAAAAATATTTCTTGAGAGTTTGCGAAGAAAACATTTCAAATGTCTATATTTTTGTTTTTGTACTTTACTTATATTTGTGGATACTCATTCAATTCATTAAAAACTTGGTTGTTTTAGTATTAAAATAAATTTATTCATAATTTTCTTATTTGCTAAAAAATGAAAAAAAAAATATTCTTAAAGATACATTTAGATAAAGATACTCCAATACCTTATATAAATTACCCATTATCATCCTATACACGAGCTACGGAATTTCAAGGGAAATAAAAAAAAAAAAAATATATATATATATATATATATATATATATATATATATATATATATAGTGCATCATATGATATAGATTTTCTTTCTCTTTCTATTTTCCCCTTCCTATTTCGAGATGCTATCCAAGTGCACCGTATGCAAAGCAACAACTTTTGCTTCAAAGAATCAGTCCAATGGATCAAGAGTCACGTGGAGCTGCCTTATTCTTCTGAGCACATAGACCAACCTCTACAGTAAAACTAAAGTGCAAGGGCACCATAGATTCTTTTTATGGCACCAAGTGGAAATATTTTGCAGCTTGGCTAGATCCAATAATGTGTGGTTAGTAGCTTGTTCTTAGGGTTCCAAAGCTAGAGGTAGAGGACCATGTTGTCTTTGTCTGAGTGTGCTGTAAGATATTTGAGTCATGTTCAATGTTCCAATCTTATTTCCCACCTCCTAAGAAAGCATTTTTTTTTTCTAGTTCCACCATGTTGAAGTGATAAAGTCAATTATAGCATTTGAGGCAATATTTTAAGGTATTCACTAAAGATAGGTATAAATGGTGGGCCCAAAACCTAACATGAGCTCCTAAAAGGACGGCTAGGAATTCTCCTCCCCTCCTTATGCTATAGATGAAAGTTTAAGATTAACTTAACATGTTAAAAACCTACCAATTCAATATTATTTTTAGCCTTAGAACCGCTAGCCTTAGAATCGTTGTAGAAACCTATCCATTCTACATCGGTTGTAGCTAGACAACCGATGTAGAAAAGCCGTCCTTCAAAGACGGTCATAAAATTGATGTTGTGATTCAACGACCCCCAGTTACCACTATGCGTCATAACCGATGTAGAAAGACCGTTAGAACCGATGTAAAAGGGTTTTTTTTAGTAATGACATAATAGATATTTTATACTGTAATTGGTAGATGTGAGTGAAAAGAAATTAAAAGTAATAAAAGAGAGTGGAAAAGAAAGTTGTTTTGTTGAAATAAAAGAGAATGTAAAAGATATGAAATATTTGAATTAGAGTGATCAGGTAAGTAAAAAGTAAGAAACTTTGGTCAAAGGATTGTTCTACTATCTCAATGTGCTGCAGTCTTTGCTGCAATTATGAATCCTCCAATCACCTGTTTTCACAATGTCCTTTTGCTACTCGAATTTGCAATTGGTTGGAAAGCAAAATCCTTCATTCTTTGGATCATTTTTCTTTTCATTCGGTTATTAATATTTGGTATAACCAGTGGAGCCTGCAGGTAAAAGTGACAGGACTTGGTGTGATCTTAAACACTTTTGGGGTGATTGGTACTGCAGAAATCAAATGAGATTTCAGAATTATATCTTTTCATCAGATCACAAACCTTGTTGGCAATCTATCTACTGGCCATATATGACTTCATCCATGACAGATTTCCAAATTCTCCAATCTATCCAAGTCACGGGGAAACCTAGTACAACTCCTAAAATCAAACTAGTTATGTGGTATCCACCTCTCTACCATTGGGTTAAAATTAACACAGATGGTGCAACTTGTGAATCTCTTGGATCTACGACTTGTGGTGAAATTTAACGGATTCTTCGGGAGTTGTGTTGGGTTGTTTTGCTTGGCATATATAGCTACTGCCCTTTAGACTGAAATTTCGGCAGCTATTCATGCAATTGAGTTTCAGCCTTCAAATCTCCCTTTATTATCCCTTGGAAATTCACTTAAAAATAGGTAGAACAACAGTTTAGTTCTGATTAGTAACATGCAATTTACTATTTCCCATATTTTTTTAGTAGGAAACTCTTGTGCATGTAGCTTACCCACACATGGCTTACTTGTACAAAACTTTCTTAGGTGGGATACAATCCCAACTTTTGCTAGATATTACTTTTATAGGAATAGAGTATGTCTTCCTAACTACGAGTTTACATAACTCTTGTTTATCATGGGTTTTGATTCATGTCCCCCATGCTTGTTCTCTTACTTTTGCATATATATATATATATATATAAATGATATTTTTCAGCATGTGACAGTTGATGGCGGAAGCAGAGTTGGGATGTCTGCTGGCATTACTTTATTTTGCATGTTGTGTTTTGCTTTAAAAAAGGTGAGAAAAGAAAAAAAAAATCATTAACAAATTTCTCATTTTACCCCAACACAAAAATAACATTTTGGTGCCTCACTTGATAGGACAACTTTTTTTTTATATATAAAATATATAGTTTATAAGGAAATATTTAATAAATTATTTCAATAAATTATAATATTTGATATATTTTATTTTTTAATGATAATCTCATGTAAAAGTTAACAATTAACATGATTAATTTTAACAAAATATATATAATAATAAGCATTATTTGGAATAGATTATTTATAATAAATATAAGTTGATAAAAACTTTATTTCTTTATTTATCCTTTTACTAGAAATTGCGTTTTATAAACTCTTTTATGATTTTCAATGCAACATTTTTGATAAAAAAATTTAATAATTCCTTAATTAACATCCTTACCAGACTGATTAGTAAGACTCTTAAAATTAATTTTAACTAATTATTTTGTATTGAAGATAAAAGCTTGGTGAAATTTGTGATTTAGATATGACTATGTTTAATAAAAGTAACTAAAAAGCTCATTGAAAGTTAGAAGTTTGTAGTTAGTATTTAAAAGTTATTAAGTTATTTATTGAGTTATAAGTATTTGGTAAAATTATATACTGAAATAATTAATAAATACAACAAAAAATAGACATATTTATATTATATTTTACATCAATTTTAATTTTATTTTATATTAGTTAGTATAACAGTTAAAATATCTTGAAGTGCCATGTTGAAAATATTATGAATAGTGTGATGGTTAAAAGAAACCGTGCAGCATAGAAAATATTCCAAATATAATAGAAAAATAAAATATGCATGTCATCTAACAATAATAATATCTTGAAGTATAATGATGAAATAATAATAAAATTATTGGAAATATAATAATGGTTAAAATTAACAATATAATATAAAAATATTCAAATAATAATAAAGTAAAATAAAATAAACCGGTTATCTATCATTATTAATATCTGATGTAATAAAAGAGTCAAAAAATAAAACCATACCTTAAGAATGAATGAAAGAAGAAAAAAATATAATTAAATGCTATCTTATGTAGAAAGGAGTAAACAAAAATAACAAGTATTTTAAGAACAAAAGAAGAATAAAATGTAAAAGTTAGAAATTAATATTTTTAAAAACGTTATTTAAACATATTAAAAAGTACTATAGACTACTAAAAAATCATTTACCAAATACTTTTAATAAAATTAAATAAACTTTTCAATCAATAAAAAAAAAAAAAAGTAGCTAACATAGCATTTCAAACATACTCATACTCTCCCTGTAGACCACACGTTTTGTATCTGAGAAGAGAATCATTGTCACCTGCAAATAAATTAGGACCATATCCATAATGGTCCACGATCAACTACCCTTCCCACAACTCCAACTTTCAACGCTCAACTATGAAAATTAATTGCTTTGCTATTATTTCAAACTTTAGTTTTTGGGTTAATAATTTGGCCCAACCTTTTGCTAACCTCTCTGTCTATGTTAGGTGGACATGCCCCAATAGAAATTCATAGTTAACCAAATTGTTACACATAATGAAACTATGTTTCCACTCAAATAATGCTCCTGATAAGACCCAATAAAGAATTTAGCGTTGTATAAGTTACATGATTTTATAATAGTATATGGCAAAAGATGTATCCAACTATGAACTGCCAAGTGTTCCAACAAAAGCATAGCATAATCCATTGCTATCTATGCAGAGGAGAAAACAGAGAGCAATTTCTCTCATGTAAAGGATATCTGACGTAATCCCATTGGACAATTCAAGTTTCTTTTGTTTACGACAAAATAATGATAACATTATACACTTTGATGAATTTAATGACTAAAAAATTTGTATCACACAAATTATTCGTACTAGACCACTGTGCGTGCGCCATATTTCATATCTTTTTTAAGAGCAATTTCTTGTGTGATGCTTTCATCTTTAATGTACTTGTAGTATATTAATTGGAATGATGATGATATATATAATATTACATCAATGCTTATTATTATTTTTTCTTTTTTATTATTTATTGTAAAAAAATTTCTTCTCTAAGTGTTACCAAACATAACAGGAAAAAAGGGAAACATATTTCACTTATAAATATTATTATCATTGTTATTATTATCATTATTATTATTATTGCAAAATCTGATTTTAGTAGAATGATTTCATCTGGGGCAGGGCCAAACTGGACTGAAAGGATGTCCTGAAAATAGGAAATTTACGAAGAAAACAAAGTTTGTGTAATGTCCTTATTGTATCGACCAAAGACATTCTAATGATCAAACTATAAGTGATGAGCGTTAATTGAAACAATAATAATTGATTTAGTTCCTCTAAGTATATATATACATATTACTTCTATAAAAAATGTGTGTATATATATATATATATATGGAAATTTAATTCTTTTATTCGTTGATATAAAGCCTAACAGGAAATTTAGTACAATCTAGCACGGAACTCTAATGAAAAGTTATGAGAAATGTTAATTCAGGTTGTTGAGCAGTGACTTCATCCATATAGTCCAAATTTGCATTTCGGGTTTTTTAGGTTTTAATTAGATTCATTCGTCTATACCTTAGCAAGAGTAAATAAAAGAATGAAAAGGAAAGTAATGCATGCAGCCAAACTCATGCATGTGAGTATACAAAGAAATTCAAATTGCCTTTGTCAAATTCCCTATCAACCTTTTTGGATTAACATCAAAGGTTTTATCCTTGGCGAATAAGGTTTAATTTGTATTGAAGTGATAACCAATTAAATCTACTTTTTACCATAGACCTATTAGAGAAAAAGACAAGGGGTAAAAGGGTGGGAAGATCGACCAATAATTTATCAACAAATTTATATAGGGACCCGTTAGAAATAAGTGTTTGGTACGAACTCAAATCCTTATCTTAACTGCAAATGATTGTTGGACCACTTCCTATTTTATGCTTTAATTGCATAAAGTTAATCAATATTTACAAGATATTTAAGGCATGTAACAGTATAGTCACATCAAATAAAAGAAGTTTCAAAGGTGTTTGCTTTTGATAGGATCATTTTGAAAAATCCGTAATCAATTATATCATAGATCTCATGATAGCATAGAGGAAATTTAGCTCTTATTTTGAACTCTTTAGGGCACATACTTAGCTATCAATGGTAATTCTTGTGGAGATTCCAAGCGTGCCGTGAATTTTTTGTTTTCTCCTATTGCCGTTTGAAAAGAAAAAAAAATCTACTAGAACAACCTAACAGCTTTAGAGGGTATATTAGTACTTTGGTTAACTAGCTTTCGGTTGGATTTATCCAAAGTAGGTGCTTATAACTTTTAAGAGAGATATTGTTTGTCTTTTACAATAAATATGAGTCAACAGAAGAAAAAAAAGTTGGTTGTAACAAAATATTTGACTGAAGATAATGTATAGACTAAAAAGCTTAATTATAGAATCTTTGGGATAAGTGAATATGGCACTAGACTGGCTCTGACTTGAGAAAACTAAAATTTTTGCGTAATGTTCAAGTGTGTGGTATATATAATTGGAGTTTCTATGGTCCTAAAATGTCGAACCATTGAGGTGTATAGGCTGTTGGTTGGTGGCCAAACCATTGTTTATGGATAACTTTTTTATTTTAAATAAATAAAAAAAGTGATAAAATATCCCACAACTTTTGAGTTTAAAGTCATAAATTATTTTATAATTTTTATTTTTTTATCTAAAATCGTTAAAAAATTACAACTTCTTAATTTTTTTAAATGGCATTGAAGTCATAAATTATATATATATATATATATTAATATTATAGAAGTCGTAAATTATATATAATTTTAAAGTCATAAATAATTTTATTTAATATTTTTATATATTATTTTATTTAATATTTTATATTTATATATATTATTTTTATTTAATATATTTTTTTGCTTTTTTATATTTTATTTAATATTTTTTATATTTTTTCCTAATGTTAAGAATTTTTTCCCTAATTGTAAGACATTCCAACAACTTGACTTTAAAGTCGTATATATAGGCACATCTTCATTTTATTAGTGTTTCATTTATAGAAAATATACTAAATAAAATAATATAAAAATATAGAAAATATTAAATAAAAATATAACAAAATATAAAAATATTAAATAAAAAATATAGAAAATATTAAATAAAACTAAAACTAAAAATATTAATTTAAATAAAAAATATATACAATTTTAAAGTCATAAATTTTATCAAAAATATAAAAAATATGACTTCATTTAAAAAAAAAAATAAGAAGTATAAGAGAAAAAAAAAACAAGTCATAAAATGATTTAGTTATCGTACAACTTATTTCTTTTTAGATATTTATTTAAAATTTACTTCCATTTAATCATTTAAAAAAAATACTCCTAAACAGTCATTTCACCATTGATTGGTATATATTTTCACAGCTAAAAATGTGAGACTTATCTTTTGATCACGATAATAATAAAGCAATGTATAAAGTCTTATTTTTAGAGATAACCTTATTTGATTTCTTAAATTATATAGAATTGATAACCAATTATTATTAGATAAATCTTTATATATAAAAATAAGATAGTTTGGGGGCACTCTCTTTTGATTAAATTGAAGGTAATTTTGTAATTTATATTTAAAAGAAATTTAATTAAAATATATGACAGTATAAAGATTTTTAATTCATGAATGATCATATTATCTATAACTATTATGATGATATATAATAGTTATAGATAATAAAAAAATTTAATTCATGAATGACAGTATAAAGATTTTTAATTCATGAATGATCATATTATTTATAACTATTATGATGATATATAATAGTTATAGATAATATCCACTTTTCGTTTCCATATTTTTTGAATTATTTTTTCCATTAATTAACATTATAAATTATAGTACCATTTATTTGCATCTTGTCTTCCTAACATGTTAGAATTAACTTACTGTGTGTGTTTGGTTTATGTTAAGAGACATCCAAACTATCATTGAATTGAAAGTTATGAATTTTTACTTTTCACACATGTGTATAAGAATATGTGTTTGTTCAACTTAAAGTTAAACCAAACACAGTAGTGAGAGTTGGAATAATTCAGTTCTTGTTATGCACAAAACATTTTATCATTGAATCTTTTATTATGGTCTACTATTAGCATGGAATCATGGAGTTAGGAACATTATTTGTGAATCTGACTCCAAGTTAGCAGTCAAAATATGGGCCTTCAGTATACCCGAGGCATTCCTCGTCCAAGCAGTCCAACGGTGTTGCAAATAAAAAATAACTTAGGATTGGGCCCATTAAAAACTCCATCAATGATCAAATCACAATCCAATTCATTGTAATGAGTCAACCATTTAAATGACGCAATAACTTAATGCACCTCTTTTTTGCTTGGTACATCCTCAAAATTCATAATATTCTCTTTTTACCCTTTTTCTCCTCGGCAAACCGAGTTGCTTTTCCCCAAACCTCCATGACCACCACAACCAACCTCCATCCATCAACCCAACACCATTGTCACACCCAAGCATTCGTATTACATATTACTTAATCCATAATATATTTGTATGTATTACAAATTTCTCAATCCGTAATACACACAAATATATTATGGATTACTCAATTGGTAACTATATGAGAGTGGTGTGGCATGGAGGTTCATGGGTCATAGTGATACACATGGTGATGGTGGATGGTGACATTGCGGTGGGTTTGGTGTGGTGTGGAGGTTACGGTGTTGGTCTTTGAGTGCTTCAGTGGTGTTGGGTGGTTGGTTGCAGTGGTCATGGAGGTTTGAGGGAGAGGCAACTAAGTTTGCTATGGAGAGGAAGGGTAAGAAGGGAATATTAGAAATTTTGGAGGTGCATTAAGTAATTTCATACAAATGATAGGATCTATGCCGTGCAAATAGTTGACCAAACTAACAAATGCTTTTTCTTTTTCAAGTTCGTGCTGGAAATGATGACCAAATTCCCTCCTCTCCCCTCCTTGTGTTTATGAACTGAATCAGGTACTAAATAGTATTAAAATAAATGTGTAGGTAGAAAAATAACTTGAAATTTTTTTAAGTTGAAAACTTTTTAAACGTGAGTAAAGAAAAATAACTAGTCCAACAAAATATCACTACTATTAAAAAGTAGAAATACAATGTTTCTCACTTGATGTAAAAGGATCTCTTAATCACATCCAACAAAAATGATTTGTCATCTTTATCGGTTTTCACTAAGTATGATAAAAATATGATCTTGAAGAGTATTATATGAATTTTCATCACGGCTCTTTTGTCTTTGATGGATAGGATGATCCAACTCCTCACAATAAAAAAGGTGATTTTTTTTTAAAGTAATGAATGATAAATTAAATTTATAGCTCCTCACATCTCTTTAGACATTAATAAAATTACTTGAATGTGAAGTTTATTTTTTAATTATTGAGATGAGAAATATTACCAATATGTTTTATTATGGATTGAAATTTGTTAGAAATAACAAAATTATGTGTTTAATTCTTTATTTAATAAACTTTATTCATATTTTTATAATTTTAATAAATCTTAACCAATAGTAAAAAGTGTGTTGAAAAATTATTAAGTGTGTGAATCAATTAATATAGGCGGTTCCAATAAAAAGTAGTCTTTTGTTTAAGTCCTAAGTATCAAGTAAATGTTAAATAATTATATGAAAAACTTTGACGATCATAATGATTCTACTTAGTTTGAATAGAATTATCTCATGTGAAGAATATATGTGTTCCCTACAAAAAAGGAAGTGTGTTAGAGAAGAAAATGTGTTATGGAGAAATTTTCAAAGAGTATGTATATATGTCAGAATGTCACACTCTTGAAGTCACTCAATGTCTATTGGATCAAAGTTAGTTAATGCCCCACGCAATGGTTTTAATCGTCGTTGTTTTTCTCTAAACGTGGTCCCGAATGAAACCATGTCTTGGCTTTGGCATTGACACACACACAAACAACAAAGGGTGTTTTTTTTGTCCATACTTTGATGTAGGAGTTACTTGCTTTAATAGGTAAACTAATTTAACTACGAAATGTTTGAAACATCTTTAAGTAGGTTCTCGTTGAAAACAGGAAACGATTCTAATACGTTTTCTTGCAAAATCAATATCAACACATTAAACTATAGTCTCAAGAACCAAACTTAAAAAAACATCAAAGCTTAGAGCTATGATGATCCATGTGTTACAAAGACAAGTGCAGTGAAGAATCTTGCATACTTACATAGAAGTTACAAGTCATGGCCTATTCTGCAGTTTCAGTTCCCATCTCTATAACTTCGTCTGCAACAATGGACATCACAAAAGAGAATAAATTTCTTCTCCATTCACTCTCCAACAAAGGCTTATTATGCAAACATTCAACAAATAACTGCATCCAAGCCACATCAATGCAACCAAAGCATAAAAGCAGGAACTCCATAATAGTATTTCCACTTCAACTTTCAGTTTCCATTCTTCCAAATCCACTTCGCTCCTTCTTATTTGACACAGAAACGAGGAGGGAAATGAACATGGGGCAGAAGGGTATCAATAATATTAAGGAAAACATGGTGGAAAGCAGTGAAGAAGTGATGATAAATAGAGCTCGCTGGGTTCAGAGATTAACGGGAATTAAGAGATACTGGAGAAGAAAAGTACCTAAAGAGAGCATGGAAACAGATATAATATGCAAACACAACACGAATAGTGAGTGTGATTGTGATGAAGATGACAGTGTTTGTGTGGCAGGTTATGAAGAAGGAGATGAAAAAGAGGAAAATGGACAAGAAGTGGCATGTGATCGTGACTCATTCTCAAAGTTTCTGGTCCCGGTTCCTTCGCTTGATACCAAACTATTCTCTAAGCTGGCTTTCCTGTGCAGCATGGCTTATGTCATACCACAAATCAAGGTATGCAGAGAATGGTAGGATATTTTATCAACTATTTGTCAATGTTTGTAGATTTAAGGGGCGTTTGATTTCTATTTTCAATAGCTGGTTTTAGTTTTTAAAATGCAACTAAATAAGGTCACTCATATAGCTGCAAGAGGGCAGTACAAGGCACAAAATAGAGTGTATAATTGAAGGAGAAGTTGAACAAGATGAGAGAACATTTATCAGTTGTTTCTGTTTTTTGGTTTTTAAAACACTTGTCTGGGAAACAATTTTCAAAACTTAATATATTTTGGTTGAGAATTTGATTGTTGAGTAGTGTGGAGTTTTCAAAACAATATTTCTCCATATATATAGATGATCTAAAAAAGAGACACACAAAAGTAACCCCTGCCAGATAATTTGTAGGCTAAGGACTTGGGGAGAAACTATGGTCTTGAATTCGTAACATCATCTTTGGAAAAGAAAGGTGATGTGACTAAGATAAAAGCAAAACTTGATCAGGACTCCATTTGTGTGCCTATGGATGCCTCAGACTCAGCAGCCTCTCAAGATGGTTCAGAGAAAGAGAAAGGTGGTGATAATGAACAGAAGCATCAAATCAAGCTTGCCTATGATATTACTGCCTCAGCTGCTTCTTATGTCCAATCACGCACTAAGGACCTTCTGTCTCTTGCTTCGAAGTCAAAGAAGCATAGTGGCAATGGGGATTTCAGTGGAAGAGAAGACTCTCCATATGAGGAGGCTGATGAAACACCACCGGTTTACAAGTCAAGGTATGGAGTTAATGCTGCAGCATTAACAATGACTGTTGTGGCTGCAGCAGGAACAGCAGTGGACCTTCAGTCACTTCGTTCATCATCTTGTGAATGGTTTGTTTGTGATGATCCCGACACACACACTCGATGCTTTGCCATTCAGGTAAAACTACCCTACACAATGTCACGAACCAACAATCTTAAAATTAGCTTTTAGATGAAGAAGATGCATGAATGGTTTTATGTTATACCTCTAAGTTATAGAGGCTTTGATACCATGACTTGAACCAATGATCAAGGTTTTAAATTGAAATCGCAATTTAGTCTCATTCTTTGATATTGTGGGAAATTGCGGACAAATGTTGCCAATACAGCCACAATTGCGGTTGCAAACACCCCAAAACCTTGATGTTGCAGCCAAAAGTTCTTTAAAACCTCGCTAACAATCTCAAAAACTTGAGTTGTTAGGTGTAGACACATTAATGGTTTTATATTTCACCTCTAACATGAAGTTCCATCAAACTGCACACGTAAACACATTCACTTTAGGTGTTTGCTGAATCCTAGCATATCTATAAGGTTTGAATTGCAATTTGTTTTATATGTTATTAGAGATATGATCGGTTAGGAGTTAATTAGTAGAGAATTACTAGTTTGTTGCCTATATAAAGGCCCTATGTAATCCCTTTGTACTCAACCCTTTCTCATTATCAATACAATCCATTTTCAGTTTATCACACTTTTTCCAATTCTCTTAGGCCTGAACCATGTTTACTAACATATGTTGCAGGGATCATATTCCGTGGCATCTTGGAAAGCAAACCTCTACTTTGAGCCTACTACATTTGAGGTAAGAATCATTCTTATGTTAAGGAGAGACCTTCATTCATTGTGTACATTCAAGTTTCAAATGTTAATAACTTGATTTAGTAAGAAAATTACCAAAAGTCCTCTATATCTATTCTTTTATAGGGCACGGATGTACTTGTTCACAGGGGAATATATGAAGCTGCCAAGGGAATATATGAGCAATTCATGCCAGAAATAATGGACCATTTGAAGAAATATGGGGATAGTGCTAAGCTCCAATTCACTGGCCATTCCCTAGGGGGTAGTCTCTCAATTTTGGTCTATTTGATGCTACTGACTAGGAAGGTTGTCAGTCCCTCAACTCTTCTGCCAGTAGTGACTTTTGGTTCTCCATTTGTGTTATGTGGAGGCCAAAAATTACTCAATGAGCTTGGCCTGGATGAGAGCTACATTCAATGTGTAATAATGCATAGAGATATTGTTCCCAGGATCTTCTCATGCAGTTTTCCTAACCATGTTATAACTGTCCTTAAGCGCTTAAATGGGTCATTTGTGTCACATCCTTGTCTTGTAAAAAATGTAAGCATCATTAGTCTGTCAATTCTTCTATATCTCTCATGACAAACTTGCATTCATGTCATTTTCCTGGCAAGGTTCATAATGCATATTTGCATGCCCTTAGGGTAGAACTTGAGCTTGATTGTGGAACAAAAACTAGAAACTCATAGTAAATCAACAGTGTAAATGAAGTACAACTGTTAGATTTTCTTAAGAACATACACTGATATGGTAAAAAGATTGCATTGCCGTATAATTTTTAAGATAATTATCATAAAAATTAACAAACTTATTATACATAATAATTTGTTATTAGATGACAATATAAATTCTATTTACATGATCAGTGCATTGACTATTTTCTCTTTTCTTAATTATTTGTTTTGCAGAAGCTATTGTACTCACCATTGGGTAAAATATTCATTCTCCAACCAGATGAGAAAACATCTCCTCCACATCCTTTACTCCCATTAGGAAGTGGCTTTTATGCTGTAGACAGTAGCAGATGTGGATGCTCTCCAAATGTTCTCAGAGCCTTCTTCAATCAACCACACCCTATTGAAACACTAAGCAATCCAAAAGCATATGGCTCAGATGGCACAGTTTTAAGAGACCATGATTGTAACAACTATCTAAAAGCAGTCAATGGAGTTTTTGGACAACATTCAAAGATTGTTGTCAGGACAGGGAGATCAAAGCAGCCACGAAAAACATTTAAGAAAAAGATGAGAAAATAACGTTGTGGTCAACTTTTTATTTTCATGATAGAAAAAATGTAAAAATCCCTTTTATTCATAAGAAAAGAAAAGGGTAAAAATCAGTTTGGAAGTCCATTTATGTCTAGGAAATTATAGAAACTTAATTTCGCATCATAGTAGTACAGTTCACGTGCCTTCAGTGAATTGCGCAAACTTAATAATTTTTCAGTATTTATTTTTCTCTTTTGTAAAAGAAATCAAAAGATGAAATTTTTAACTTTGAAATGAAATAAATGAATAAAAGAAAGTAAGTAGTTATTTGCTTGACCTAAATATATCGACTCTGGTGTATTTCTTGATGCAATGAAAAGGTTAAAGTCATGCTATTCTATGAAATTTTTTATGAATTGATTGATTTAATAATAAAAATATAATTAAAAATAAAATGATTTTGTTTTAAAACACCCGTTCTGATTAAAAATGCAAATTTTGAATCACCTGATGCGGATTGAATCACAGAATTAACAAGTTAATATATCATAGTTAAATTATGGTATTTAATTAATTCACTATTTAAGCTGATACTTGTGGTGCATGATGCCATATGGAGCCACTAGCAAGACTGATACAAAGTTTGTGTCTATAGAGTTTCAAGTGCATTTAATGTATAGTAGGAATTGAATTTTTATTGGTAAGGTTTAAAAAATTTAAATACTTACTAGATGAAGCTTATTTATTTAAATGAATGTATTTAAAGTTATTTTTGTTTCAACTTTTAAGATAATTTATTTATTATATAGTTGGTGATAATAAATAGATAAGATAATTAGTGAAAAAGATACACATAAAGAAAGAGAATGTGTGAGAAAAGAAATTTTGAAATAAAGTTATTTTGATAAGAGAAAAGTTTTCTTGTATGGGAGTGTTATCATTTCTTGAAATGATTGCATAAAGTACTTGGATTTTTCATAGTAATACACTGTTTAGGATGAATTATAATCTTGGAATCATTTTTGTGATAGAAAAATATTTTTGAAATAATTACGTGTACTTAGGCAAGAGCATATTGTTTTGTTATTATTTGTGCTACTGTTACTTATTTATTTTTGTTGTGTTAGATGAGGACGTATTTGATACCTGCGAGATGCAAAGTATTGCGGAAATGAGTTGCAGAAAGCCTTAATCTTGGTATTATTACCTTGCTGTATTATTACTTACACATGTAGTTTTATTAATCATATATAAATGTTAATTACAGAAAAAAAATCATATTATTTGATCAATGACAAAAGGTATGTAGTTTTGTTCCATCCTACTTAATATTTGGTTCTGTAACCGTGATGATGGCTTTGGAACTATGATTTTGGCCTTTTGTTATGTAGTATTCTGATTTTTGGAGTTGCTATCGATGGTGGATTGTTCGTGTAATCCTATTATATATTTTATCACGTAAGGCTGCGCCATGACTAAATTTTTGTATTTGCAAGTCAGAGTTTCAAAAGAAAATCAAACATGAAAATTTGATTTTGGTTCGACTATCCAACTTTGGAAATCAAATGCAGGATATGAGTGTCTGGATCAATAAATATATAAGATTATTTTAGTTTAATATTTGATTCCAAATTTGAGTAATAGAAATGTTGTGGACAAAGCAATATCATGTATAGAGATTATGAGTCCTAAGATTAAATTTACTTCAAATTTTAATTTAATATACTTTCTTAATTTTTAAGAAATAAACTTTGATTTTATATGTTAAATATCATTCAAATTTTAAAGTGATTCTCAATTAAAGATTTAAATTAATTTATGTATATAAAATATCAACATGAAATTAAATTTTAATTAAATGTAATTTTATAATTATCATTTTAGTCAAAATATCTTTTTATATATATATCAATTATGAACTTACTCATTAAATTTAAATTTTATACTTATTTCAATAAAATGTTATCTTTTGGTTGCTTATGTAACAAACTATTAGTATATATATCTGACTTGTATGTCACTTATCATTCAATAAAATCATATCTTTCATTTCTTCTATATGTCAAACATTCTTATACTCAAACACAAAAACAAAAGTCATACATCCTCGTTGTGGGATGAATCTCCCTTTTTTTCCTTTCTCACCTTGTTTCCATTATTTCTCATTTGCATAATTTATTAATTATTTTCTTTTAAATAATCTTATAATCAAATTAATAATTAATTAATAGTAATACTAAAATAGAAGTTAATAGTTATAACGCGGGTTTGGTTGTAAAGTTACAATGTGAATTTTCATGTCTAGACTAATGCTCCAAGTGATAGTTTTCATGTATTTTTCAAACTGAACATGTACTAAAAATAGAAAGTATTAGTTATTGTAAATAAATAAATAAAAAATCTTTAGCCAATCTAATAGGGTGTTTGGTACCAAGTTTCATGTGTGATTTTTCACATTTTCAACGTGATTTTTAGAAGTTAATAGTTATAATGCATGTTTGGTTGTAGACATACAATGTGAATTTTATGTTTAGATTAATGTTCTATGGGGATAACTTTCATGTATTTTTTTAAAAAATGAATGTGTACTAAAATAGAAAGTATTAGTTATTGTAAATGAAAAACTCTTTAGTCAATTAATAGCGTGTTTGGTTCCACATTTCATGTGTTTTTTCATGTTTTGAATGTAATTTTCATAAGTTAGTAGTTACTATGTATTAAATGTGCAATGTAAATTTCTATGTCTAAGTTAATGTTTTGTGTGATAACTTTCTAGTATTTTTCAAAATGGACGTGTACTGAAATAGAAAATATTAGTTATTGTAAATGAATAACTCTTTAGTCAATCCAATATCATGTTGATTCCATGTTTCATATGTGATTTTTCACTTTTTAGAGGTTAATAGTTATAATGCGTGTTTGGTTGTAAATACATAATATAAAATTTCTACGTCTAGGTTAACGCTCCATATGATAACTTTCATGTATTTTCCAAAATGGATGTGATCTGAGGCATCATGGCGTGTTTCTGAACATGCTAATAGTTTTCACATCTCAAACACGATTCTTTCATTCTCAACGATTCTCCGAACATGCTATAATTTAATATTACCAAAATCATCTCCCATGAACTAAGAATAAATTTTGGGTTCATAAAAAAAAGAGTATAATCTTGTAATTTTAAACTAGCCCACAAAGTGCAGCCCAACAACAAAATAGGAGTCCACATTTCGTATTTTCTTCTTGCACCCGTAATTTTTCTTCTATATCCACCAGTGAGAGTGAAAACTAAAAAACAACCTTACGTATAACCTATATGGATGGACAATCCATAAGATCATTACGAATTGTCAATCCTCCAAGTCACAAAACCCCTAAGCACTTCATCATGGACCTCATGCATGCCACGCTGACTCCCTCTCCCTCCCTGGCATGGCGATGCTGCTGAGCGGGATGAGAGGGAGGGCAATGGCCATGAAGGATATAAGGGCGGAGAGTGCCAGAGGGTCCATCCCCACCTTGGAGGCGTTGAGGGCAAAGATGGCAGCAGTAAAGTACATGGGTGACATGAGGGGGAGGTGCTCTACGATGAGGTTGGAGCAAAGGGCGGCGGTGGTGGCGATGCTGCGGCGTGGCGAAGTTGGCATAGCGGTCCATGAGTTGCTGGCAAAGGTTTGTGCTATCCTTGAATGGCTGTGTGTGTTCATCTTCCATGTAATTTGAACGATTCGGAGAATTTTGTTCTACCGTTTGGTGTGTGGATGGAGAAGACAAGGCTATTAGGGATTCACAATCCATAGGAATTAGATTGCAAATCTTTATGTTTTAAAATATTTTAAAAATGAGTAATTTTGAAATATTTTTAAAAAATGTTGAGTGTAAAAGATTTTCTTCCCATTTGGAAAGAAAATCCCTCCACATTTCCTGAAAAGTTGGGCTGCGTTTTTTTCTAGAGTCTTGGTATGGTGATGATCTCACAACACACATTTTGTTTTTCAGGTGACAAAAACAATTTCCATTCCCTTTTTTTTTTATAAAAAGGAATGGTGCAAATTAATGAAGTTATGGAGTGAATATATTTTTTTAGAAAGCTGCATTCAAAAGAAGATACTCTAAAGTGTTATTATATTTTCACTTCTTTAGAAAAATCTGAAAACTTTAATGTGTTGTTTTCAATTTTAAATTTATTTTTAAAATTTAAATAAACATATTTTCAGTCTTACTTTTTATTTTCTTTTAAAAAAAATACTTAAATCAAACGCCTTTTGTTTATCTCACAAGATTTGTCCTTTTCTCTTCTTTGTCCTTTTTTTCCTTTGTCTATCTCACAAGATTCTATTATCACCCTCAGAGGCTCAGTTTATGCCAATAAATTGTTTTTGCATTACGAAAACCAAAACCAAAAAGAAACCCCCCCTTAAATGCACAAATTCACAACACAACACAATTCTCTCTCTCTCTCTCACGCCGAACCCCTTTTGTAGCCTACTTCTTCAATCCCTAATTTTTCATTTCATTTTTTCACACACAACCACCACCCCCTCTTTTTGCACCCTTTTCTCTATCTGCACCAAGACCCGTTTTGGATCGCACCCCAACTTCTCTCTCCCCTAATATTTGATGCCCACCATCTCCTCTCTACGCATTTCTCTGTTGATTCGCCTCCCACACTTCGACAGTGTGTTGGGATTCACCCTTTTCCATTAGGGTTTTAATAATCTGAACTCTTCTCTTGTAACAACCAAGCAGCACTTTTATTCTTTGATTCATTTTCATTTGGGTGTCTTGCAAAATCTGTTTTTTTTTAAAAAAAAAACTTTTGGGGATTCGTTTTCTTCTTGCTGGGCTTCTCTGAAATTGTGCCTTTTCCAATCTCTGTTTGTTATTTTTGGGTAATATCCAGAATTGGTTTAGTGGAATTTTACAGTTTTTGCTTATTTTTATTTTAGATTTTGGTTTGTTTGCTGTGCAAGGGGAACACACTTTCCCTTCAAAAGTTTGAGGGAGAATACTTAGATAATAGCTTCTGCTGCAAGCTTTTTTTGTGTTTGAATATTGGTTGTTGGGGTTATCTTATCTAGAAGGAGCTGTGGTGGTGTTTTGGTTTGGGTTTGGGTTTGGGTTGGTAGGTTTGGTTGGGGAGTGTTGAAACATAGGCTTGCATGGGAGAACATGAGGGGTGGGCACAGCCACCAAGTGGGCTATTGCCAAATGGCTTGTTGCCCAATGAAGCTGCCTCTGTGATACAGGTGCTTGACTCGGAGCGATGGTTGAAAGCTGAGCAAAGGACTGCAGAGCTGATTGCCTGCATTCAGCCTAATCCTCCCTCTGAGGAGCGCCGCAATGCGGTTGCCGACTATGTCCAACGGCTGATCATGAAATGCTTCCCTTGCCAGGTTGGTGTTTGTGGAGATTGTTGTATATCTGTTGCATAATAACTCATAATTAGTAGGGAGTCATGCATTGTTTTAGCTATAACTATGCTGTGATATTTTAACTGTTGAAGGTTGTCGTGACCAATTATGACATCATTATTGCATGATGGAAGTATTTGCAAGTCTTTAAACTGAGTGATGCTAGATCAGAAATCCCAGTTTGTAGTTAGAAGGTGCACACATGATGCGTTTGTAGTGGGAAATATCAAATTGTGGTATTGGTAGTGAAATTATATTATCCCTCGTAGTGAATAATCCTGCATCATGCCATTGTAAATTTTAATGCAGTGATTGTTGGGTATTGGATAGCATATGGCTTTGTATGTTTCATCCAGAAGAGCATCAGTAATATTCTTGATTTTAACTTGCAGTTGTACTTACACATTATTATACAAATTATTGTCTACAATTACAGGTGTTCACCTTTGGGTCAGTTCCCCTCAAAACTTATTTGCCTGATGGAGATATTGACTTAACCGCATTCAGTAAGAATCAAAATCTGAAGGATTCATGGGCACATCAAGTTCGTGACATGCTAGAGAATGAGGAGAAGAATGAGAATGCAGAGTTTCACGTCAAGGAGGTTCAGTACATCCAGGCTGAAGTAGGTTCTCTAATAACAGAGTCTTTAAAATTGTTAAGCTCTGACTATAACTCTGTGCTTATAATGTTGATTAATCATCTAGTTTGTAAATATTATTAGTTGCTTTCTCAATTTGGTTGTGATCTTTGTATCGTGCTTAAGTTTGGATTTTTCTGAGATTTATTTTGAAGTCTTGTGCTACTCTGGGTTCATATTCACTGAGGAAAAAACCTGTGTTAACCTGCATATATTTGAATATATCCACCTACTAATACACATCACTAGAGCACTAGTTATGTGATTGTGAAAGGGATTTTTTAAGTGGTTGTGAGATTTGTTACAGAAACTTGCGGTCATAGGGCACTAGACCTGGTTATGGTTATGTATATGAAAATGATAGATTATGCATGTTAACTGATGTGCAATGTGAATTTTTATATCGTAGTTATTAATGCTCCATGTGATAGCTTTCATGTATTTTTAAAAATGGACATGTACTAAAATAGAAAGTATTGGTTATTGTAACTGATGCTATGATAGCTATAAATACAAGGTTTAAGGCATATTGCTCTAATGAATCATTGCTTTATTATAAGAATAGAGGGAGTTGATGTTAACCATTACCAAGTCATATGACTTTCTTTTAAGTGGTTTTGTGAGATTGTTTGGGAGCTTAAGAGTTAAGATCATATTATGCCTGATTTATGTATAAGGGACACTTGGATAGATTATATATTACAATGAAGTGGTTGTGGAACATGTAACTTATGTTGAGAAACACATTTTTGTGCTATTAATTGCTGGATTCTTTTTTACACTTTAAATATGTTGGTATGGTTAGGCATTTTTAAATACTTCAAAGTTAAAATTCAAAATGATAACGTACTAGCAATTTGTTTCTAATGTTGTCATTTTTGGTAATTGTCTAGCTTGGTAAGATTTTTGAAGAAAGATTATTTTTTTTGTGGGCCTTCTATTGGGATTGTAGAGGGTATTATTTTACATTGTTTCCCTTCATATTTGCAGGTGAAAATTATAAAGTGTCTTGTTGAGAATATTGTAGTAGACATTTCATTTAACCAGCTTGGAGGGTTGTGCACCCTTTGTTTTCTTGAGGAGGTAATTTGGTGCATCCCAGAAGCCTCACATATATATCATTTGAAAATGTGACATTGATACTATTTTTTCTTGAATTTACAAGAATTTGAGTTTGTTTCTGTAAGTTGATACTATTTTTTTCTTGGATTTACAAGAATTTGAGTTTGTTGCTGTAGGTTGATAATCTGATTAACCAAAATCATTTATTCAAGCGTAGCATTATCCTGATAAAAGCTTGGTGTTACTATGAGAGCCGTATACTTGGTGCCCACCATGGACTTATCTCAACTTATGCCTTAGAAACCTTGGTTCTTTACATTTTTCATGTTTTCAACAATTCTTTTGCTGGACCACTAGAGGTAGCAAAAATTACACGGCTTTCTTTTATTTTAGTCTTTTTGATGATTGATTTGACATGGTATTGTCTTTCCTTATGTAGGTATTGTACCGATTTTTGGAGTTTTTTAGTAAGTTTGACTGGGAAAATTTCTGTGTAAGTCTATGGGGTCCAGTACCTATTAGTTCACTCCCAGATGTGACAGGTAGTTACATTCTAATTAAGGATCCCTTTGTCTATATTGGTTTGGGTCTGTGTTGTGTGTTGATTGTGTTTCGTCTTCTTTCCCTAACATTATCCACAGCTGAACCTCCTAGAAAAGATGGTGGAGATTTACTGCTCAGCAAGTTATTTCTCGATGCCTGCAGCTCAGTTTATGCTGTTTTCCCTGGTGGCCAAGAAAATCAGGGGCAACCCTTTGTTTCCAAGCATTTCAATGTTATTGATCCTTTGCGTGTCAACAATAACCTTGGCCGTAGTGTCAGCAAAGGTGTGTTGGTCTCTAAACATTTGGATTTGGCTCATTTTATATGTCTGTGTTACTATTTTTCCGATTATAATTTGGACCTAGTTCATTTTGTATGGATCTGTTCCTGCTGCTAGTTTTTAATGCAACAATATATTCAATATGAACTTTATAAAGTTGGAAGAATTTAGACACATGGGACAATGGACTATGGTTGCCATCTATGGATAAACATGAATGTATTTCCTGGTGTAGTGTACTCATGTATGTCTCATAATGTTATGATAACCATCGATGTTTCTCTACATGACTGTGGTAATTTACTTTCAACTATACGCCTTTGGAGTCACTGTCATGGGTTCTTTATTCCCATAGATGGTTAGAAAATCTGGACATGATATACAGAAGATTGGTGCTGTATTTGTTTGTAGCTTCTAATAATTGTTTTACACATTTTGGATTTTAGAATTGAACAAAAAGGAACCTTCAGCATGTTTATCTGGTCATAACCAACAATGGGAGTATGCCATTTTTTATGCATTCTGTGGAAGTTAAACTGTATTTATTTGTTTGTTATTAGTCTCCTTAACTATTTGTTTTTTAATACATTTGTCTTGTTTGCTAACTTTGCATATATGATACATGCAAACCAGGTAATTTCTTTAGGATACGCAGTGCCTTTGCATTTGGGGCAAAAAAGCTGGCTAGATTACTTGATTGCCCAGAGGAGGAATTGTTTTCTGAGGTCAATCAGTTCTTTTTTAACACTTGGGAGAGACATGGAAGTGGGGAAAGGCCTGATGTTCCAAGCATCGATTTACGGCATTTGAGTTTATCCAGTCATGACCAATTACAGAGGTCTGAGAATCTCCGGAACAATAACCATAAAATTGATTATGCCTCAAATCATGAATCTAATGAAGAGGAACATGTTTCACAAAGTGGTCTATCTCAGTATAGTAATTTCGCATCAGAAAAGACAGCTAGAAGTGTTGTTTCTACTGTTTTGCATTCTCAGAATCAAAATAATTCACGGACCTTTGATGAAGTCCTGAGGGAAACTAATTCTAATACAGGTTCTCATGTCAATAAAGGTCAGAGAAATGTTAAAGCCAATAACCTAGTGAGTGATGTTCAGGGAAGGTTTCTATTTGCCAGGACACGTTCTAGCCCTGAGCTGACTGACTCATATGGTGATGTTTCAACCCAAGGAAGGAGTACAAAAGCAACAGAAAGTAGTAAAGGCCAGAGTTCCGTTGCAAAGTTGGAGAATAGTCGTAGGAAGAATGTTGAACCTGATGTAGCTGTAAGAATTGATGAGTCATCTGCTAGGCACATCTCATCTCGTCAAGTTCTTGAAAGTGCTGCTGATTCAAACTGTAATCACGATGAATCAAGCTCAGGTGTCATGGGTGAAGAGTTTGCATCTGTTGTGGGTGCAGGTGGAATGCAGATGATGCATCAGGAGGAGCAGGACCTTTTGAACATGATGGCATCTCCCACAGCTCAGGGTTTCAGTGGTCAGACTCATGTTCCAATGAATATTGCACCAGGTCACCTACCATTTCACTTTCCACCTTCCATTCTTGCATCGATGGGATATGCTCAGAGAAATATGGGTAACATTCCCTTTATTGAGGCTCCTTGGGGTACAAATATGCAATTTTCTCAAGGTTTCATCCCACCATTGACTCCATATTTCCCTGGCATAGGAGTGACTTCAAATCCTCAAGATTTACTTGAAACTAACAATGAGAATTTCAGTTCTGTTGAGATGAACGTAGCAGAAGCAGATTATGAGTACTGGCATGAACAGGAAAGGGGTTCTGCTAGTGAGGTTGAAGTTGATAATGGAAATTTTGAAATGCTTCCAGAGGATAGACAACAGTCTACTTCAGGTAGTTATAATAACTCTGCCCCATTGTCTCGGGTAGGAAGCTCCAACAGCAACAGTTCTGCCAGAGTTCAGCAGAAGTTTACCAAAGAAAACCGAGGTTCAACAAGAGAAGAGCATGTTGACAATTTTCATTATCAAGATGGCCGACGAAACGAGGTTTATTTTGATGATAGAACAGCAAATTCTGAATTGTCCAGTGCACCTCCTTTGAGCTCCTTCAGGAGTAGGACCTCTTCTGAAAGCTCTTGGGATGGATCATCAGCCAAATCCTCAAAATCAACTAGGGAGAGAAGGGGGAGGAAAAATACTAACTCAATGGCATCTCCTGTTTATGCAAAGGGTAAGAATGTTTCAGAAATTTCATCTAATCGATTAGATGATGAAAATAGAGAGTGGACTCCTTTGTCGACCATGGCATCTAACATACCAGAAAGAAGCAATTGGCCCACATCTGGTACTTCCATGCATGTTCCAAGGAATCAAATATCTGGTTTTGAAACTGCCCAGACAAGTGGATCAGATTCTCCATTACCCATAGCTCCGGTGCTTTTAGGTCCTGGTTCTCGCCAAAGAGAGAATTCTGGGGTTGTTCCATTTACATTTTATCCTACTGGGCCACCTGTTCCCTTTGTTACAATGCTTCCTTTATATAATTTTCCAACTGAGTCTTCTGACACTTCAACAAGCAACTTCAATTTGGAAGAAGGGGCAGATAACAGTGATTCAAGTCAGAATTTTGATTCATCTGAGGGATATGAACACCCTGAGGTGTCAAGCCCTTCCAATTCTATGACAAGGGTGGCTATTGAGTCATCAGAGCACAGGCCTGACATTCTTAATAGTGACTTTGTTAGCCACTGGCAAAATTTGCAATATGGCCGATTTTGTCAAAACTCACGTCATCCGCCTTCAATGACATATCCCTCACCTGTTATGGTGCCTCCTGTTTATTTGCAGGGTCGATATCCTTGGGATGGCCCTGGAAGACCTATTTCTGGTAACATGAATATTTTCAGTCAGCTTATGAGCTACGGGCCACGCCTGGTTCCTGTTGCTCCTCTCCAATCGGTTTCTAATAGACCTGCCAGTATTTACCAACGTTATGTAGATGATATGCCTCGATATCGAAGTGGGACTGGAACTTACCTGCCAAATCCGGTATGATAAATTCTAAGGAACTTTGTACTTTTTCTGCAGTTTTGTTTTTCTTTCTGAAGTGTGCATACCAAAATAAGTAAGTGTTTCCATTTCAAATTCAATAGTCAACCTACTTTTTCATTTTGCTGTTTTCTTTGTACTATCTTTTACCTACCTTTTCAATTTATTTCAGAAGGTTTCTGCTCGGGATCGGCACTCCACTAATACCAGAAGGGGAAATTACAATTATGATAGAAGTGACCATCATGGTGATAGAGAAGGAAATTGGAATACAAACTCAAAATTGCGAGGAACTGGACGCGGCCATAATCGCAACCAAACAGAGAAGCCCAACTCAAAGATGGAGCGGTCGGCTACCAGTGAGAGCCGTGCCGAGAGACCATGGGGTTCACATAGGCATGACACCTTCATTCCTCACCAGAATGGTCCAGTCCGCTCAAATTCCTCACAGAGTAATCCTTCCAATGTAGCTTATGGAATGTACCCTATGCCGGCCATGAACCCAAGTGGGGTCTCGTCAAATGGACCAACAATGCCATCTGTTGTAATGTTTTATCCTTATGATCATAATACTGGTTATGGTTCACCAGCAGAGCAGCTTGAGTTTGGGACTTTGGGATCAATGGGGTTCTCAGGTGTCAATGAACTGTCTCAGGCAAATGAGGGAAGCCAATCTAGTGGAGCACATGAAGATCAAAGGTTTCGCGGTGGTCACGGCCAACGATCTTCCCCTGATCAACCCTCCTCACCTCATGTCTCAAGGTAGTTGTTCTTAATCTACCACTTTTAATTGCCCCTTGATTCATGAAACAAGCATCTTATTTTGTTGACTTATACAATAAATTACCTTAAGGGTGCATTCGGCAGAAGGGATAATTTTTCATGCCCGAAGATCATGATTCCTAGGAATCATGAATCCCTAGAGTCATGATTCTTGGGAATGACTAAAATCTGTTTGGTTTGTCATAAATATTTTTTGGAATATTTATATATTCTTCTTAGGAATTAAAAATTTTCGTGTCTATTTTTTTATAGAACTTTCTCATGAACTTTAATTATTTACCACATTAAATGATATATAATAAGAGTAACATGATAAGTTTGATTCCTACTTCTACCCATGAGAACAGTTTTGTGGGAAACATAGCTAAAAAACATTCCCAAGAAACAATGTTTCTTGAGAATGTTACTTTTTAAATAATAAACCAATTTTAGATTTCTTGGAAACTAAAAACTTATTTTTTTTATCAAACACCTCCTAAAAGTCATCGCTAGCATGATTTCTAATTAGTTAACTGTGTAAAAACCCTTTACACTGTTGTAGTTATTGTAAAAGTTATAACTAAGCTACCATACATGACAATTTCTGATTTGCAGACAATGTAAAAATCCTTTACCCCATTGGTGCACAGATTTTAAACTCTCGTCAGTTGTCATTATTCACTTGGATTGTTTCATTATACCTTAATTTTATGATTTTCAACAGGGGTCCCTGATTCTATTGTCAGGTCAGTGGCCAGGAGCAATTTTTGAAAAAGGAGGATGTTCCTCCTTATTCGTTCTAGAACCGGGCATGGCAGGGCATGTCACTGGGGTACACTATCTGTCCATTTTCATGGCATTATTGCACTTTAAAAAGAAAGAATGTAGGTCCCTAGTTTGTTTGTGCCCAGGCTCTTGCATGTACACTTACAGGTGATTAACCAACTTTGGTTAAGTTTGTCCATCCAAGACACCCATGTTTGAGGATGAAAACAATGGGGACAAAGAGGATGCAGGACTCTCCTCCCAGTCTCTACCGAAAGAAAAGAAGGGATGGATGGCTTTTGGTGATTAGATTTTTATTAAAAGTTTAGACACATTTGTAACCCAACCAAAGTAGAAAACTGGCTTAGATTCAGAATTTAGAAAATTTACCATGTTATACATTTTTGTCAGCTTCTCTTTTAAACAATGTTGTAGTTGGGTACTTGTTTTAGAACATGCAGCAGATCGTTGTTGAAGTTTTGGACGTTGTTATAGCTTATTAGCAATAAAATTGTCACGAGATTATTAGATGTCATTTGCGTTTGTCTTCCTCAATCTATAAAACGACAAAATGGTTGAGTTATAACAAGAGCATCTTTCTCCAATTTTCATCTTCCAAGTAGAATATATGAGGAATTCGTTTTGGTCCAAGTGGTATTGAGATAAAAAAATTTGTAGGTTTTAGGTTTGAATTTTGTAGATAGAAAAGATATAGTTGGTGAGAGATCTTATCAAAAGTCATATAATTATTGGCATACTTGATGGATATATATATTCATTTTATTTAATTTATGTGATCAAGTAGAATGGAAAATTTTATCTTTATTTATTTATATTTTCTTCTATTAGATAATAACTTAAAAAAATTATCTCAGTTTTTGTACTTTCTCTTTTTCCTTTTTTTTCCTAAATCAAACATCCATGATTGTCAAATTGGTGGAGAGTTGCCACCAACCATTTTTGTATTCGTTTTGTGAATCGCACCTCATTTTTTTTCCATCCTTCTACTTTTCTTGTCTCCGAGACAGTAAGATACTCCAATTCCTACTTACTTTCTGTCTCCTATTTCCTTGTAACAAACAAAGCAAAGCTTCAGTATATCAAAGTAGTGGAAATAGCCTGCAAATCTCGAAAATATATGAAAGATATATGAACAAGCTATTGAAATAGATGTGAGAAGAGTTGGGTTTGACCAAGAAATCTTTAAGTTAAATTTGAAAACAAAAATTTAATTATAGTTTTAGGATTAAACTTGATAGTTCTTGAGTTATTCAAATTTAATACGCTAGTAGTATTAAACATTTTTTTTCAACCATATCGAACCTTATATTAATTGAATATTTAAGCTCTTTCAAGTTATAATTGTAACTTAATATAAATTTTTCATATACTGAAATAAGAAATAATGCAGTAATTTTTTAAAATAAAATGATTAATATACTAAATTTCAACATTGTCATTGTAATAATAATAATGATATAGCTAATTATTTATATATTTTAAGCTTTTTTTTGTCAAAATATCATAAATTGAAAATGCTTAACAGCATTTACAATATCAAATATTTTAAGCTTAAAACATGTTAATATGTCTATTAACTTAAACAAAAGAAGTAACCAATATAGTGTGACATGCTTATGCTTAGTAGATAATCTTGCCTCTTATGTGATCAAAGGTTCAATTCTTTTGTTGGAAAGTCAACCCCTTAAATGAAAAGAACATCTTGTATATGTGAATAGGTTTTTTTTTTTTGCCTTTGTAATATAAAAGAACATGTCTCAGTATTTTTTTTCAGAAAGGATAAAAAAATTGGCTTTAATTTCTTAATTTAAACTAGAAAGTTTACTGCTTCCTCAAGTTTAATGAGTTAACATCAAATCTTCGAATATATTAAGCTCTTAATCGTAACTTAATAATAAGAAAATTAGAGAAAATAGGCTATAAGTTAGTAGTATAAAATATTATCATGCATTGATAAGTTTATTGATTTTTACACTAATTATTTTAAAAGTTATACGAAAAATAATTTTTTATTAGTTGACCATGTAAAAAAATTTATAGAATACATAATCATTAAACTTTCTCCCCCCATATTTTGTCTACATATTTTTTAGTTTCCTATATTATATATATCATTTTTTTGAGGGAATCTTATTTGACATATTATTAAGTGCTAAATGTGAATCCCTCTTTAACACATATTTAAACCTTCATTCACTAACCATATTGTGGAGGACTTTTTTACTAAACCCAACCCATCATATCTATTTATCCTCATAATTGAATGAATCATATAAACGAATCAAGGTATTCATATATTTAATTATCCTTATAATCTATTGAATCAAGCACTAGAAGTCTCAAGCTCAATACTATAAACGAGACAAATTATAGGTCACTGTTAACAAATCAAGGTACGAACTGACGATTCAATTTACTGTCATTCCGAGCAACTATGGCGGTGGTCTTTCTGTCCAATTGCATTAATCTTTAAATAAGGAATTAAACAGCAATTTAAAAATAAATAAATTAAATCATCAAAGTGAATATTTCATTTTAGTTTGAACATGCAATTTGATCCCACTAACATCATATTTTAACTTTTAAGGCAATCTGACGTACAATGTTGATTTCAATCTGTAGTCTTTCAAAGCGAGATAGTTGTTGCAACATCATGAATTAAATAAGACTTAAAATATGTGGTTAGTCTCTCAAATTTTACTTTATTTTGGATTACTTGGTCTCTCAATTATGAAGTATGTCTTTTTTAGTCAAATTCATAAGATGATTTTTTTAGTCCCTCCTAACAAATTTTTTGCGGTCTAGATGCACAGTTTGTGATAGTTTTTGACAACAAGGACTAAAAAAACATTTTATAAATTTAAGAGAATAAAAAATATACATTTTAATTTGAGAAACTAAAAAAGACATACCCTCAAATTTGAGGGATTAAAAACATATTTAATCAAAATAACAAATTCATCCAGTATGAAGTTGGCTAGATGATGATATAATTAAATTAATCTGGAACTACAATTGCCAGGCAATGAGTTCGGTATAGCAGAAGATAAACAAAAAATGGATGTATATATAATTGAAAATTTGATGTCTCAAGTCTTACAATATAAGGCACCATTTTAACTAAAAAACAATACATATTTCACATGACCTGTCAGAAATTGAATTGAAAGAATAACCTATTTTGCACGTAAACCAGGGATATTCCTGAGGCCCATCTTGCCAAGGACTAGCTTAGGTATAGCTGGAGGGTTATCAAGCCCCATGCTTCGACTAAACTCGTTTGCAAGCTCCACTAGCCTGTACTTGTCACGCCCCACTTTTTTGTTGGAATTGTAGTAACCAAGCCATGCCTGATATGCTGCTTCTTTATTCTTCATCTCCACATTGGATAGGGCTTTTTCCACCTGTATACACCAAATGTTGGTATAACTCCAAATTGATTCGTCCATAAACTTGCCAAAGCATAAGATGAAAAAAAAAACACAAGTAAACCTACACTTTGGCCCGAGAGTGCACGTGCCTATCATTTTAATCTCTAAAAATTCAAAACCTTTACTTTAGTCTCTGAACTTATAAAATGTCATGTAGTCATTGTTGGACAACAAATCCCACATTGGTGGATTAAAAATAAGTTAAAAGGTATACAAGCAATAGGTCCATAAGCCCAAACAAGTCACTAATATACTCTCCCACACTGTTGGACAAGGGCTTGCACACCAATTCTATTAATCCTTTTTCAACAAAAGATTCATTTGTCCTTGTCAATGAAAAATATAGTAGAAAAGGACTAAAGTGAATAATACTTTGCAAAACCAGAGACTAAAAGTGAAGATTTTATAAAGTTAGAGAATAAAAGTCTAACATCAGGGTTTTATCTAAAAAAAAATGTCTCCATTGTATATCCAAGTAATACCTTTTTCTTGGTGTCAGGATCAACTGAAGGTACTACAGGAGCTTTCTCAATAGGCAAATCTTTTACGGTAGATAAAAAGAAGTCTTCCCAAGGAGCCAGCAGCAGTATGCCCTGCCCTTCTTTCCCTCTTCGCCCTGTTCTACCGAGTCTATGTATATACTGTTCTCTATCTGCTGGCAAACCAACCTGTCCATTTGACAAGTGGAGGAAACAAGAAACAAAATAATTACTTTTGATCAAATAATAGCCTATTTGTTTTAACTTTCTACCGAGTCGATGCAAACAGGTGTTTACTTCCAGCAAATGTATAATGTATTGAGCATTCTTTCAAATATTCATTGGTATTCATGCCAAAAGGTAAAACAAACAGAACATAAAATCCAAATAAACCATAGGATGCCAGCTAGCATGGTTTGCAAGGGCTGATAGGACATTTTGTGTATGTGCAGCACAAGATAGATGCCTTGCAAAAGTGTAATGATGCAATGTTCTGTATGTATTACCTGTATAACAAGAGTGACATCTGGATAATCAACTCCACGTGCAGATACATCTGAAGTAACCAGGATGAGACCCTTTGACTTCCGAAATTCCTCAGAGACTCTGGTTCTGTAACTCTGAGGCTTTCTTGAATGGATTTCTCTCACATTCAAGTTCAACTCACCAAGAAGTTCAGCAACAAGTCTAGTGACCATAGCAGTTGTGCAGAAAACAAGGACCTGATAAACCAATAGCTACATTACATATCTTCATAAAATATGTGAAATGTGATAGAAAAAGTAAAACCTTTTGTTGTCAAATCACAGTTTTAGAATTTAACAAGCAATAGACTAATCCAAAATATGATTTCCTTGTTTGTTAATCATGTTATGTGTCTTGAAGTGAAACAACAAAAAAAAGGTCAATACAGCTGGTTGCAGATTAGAAAGCATACCTTGTAATCAACATCATCTGCAATGTGGTCCTTCAGAAGAACATATAGTAAAGAGAAATGCTTGTCCAATGGGGCAACTAAATGCGTCTGGCAGACCTGAAATGATCCAAAGTCCCATGAATAAATATCACAAAAAGGCAGTATACGCTGGTACGTGCGAATGCATATTCATTACCTCACGTATGCATATACACATGAAAACACCTTGTTAGTTATTTAGCATGAATTATAAACAATTACCTGTGAATGTGTCTCCTCGGTTCCCTCTTGAACTGTATTGATAAATTCATGATCCCTTCTCAAAGCAATATGACATACTTGACGGACCTTTGCCACAATAATAACAAAATAAGTTTGGTACTTCTATCTTTTCTAAACAAGAAACATACAACCATACACTAAAAAAAGTAAAAGGAAAAAAAAGAAGACATACGTACCTCTTCTGGAACAGTGGCAGAAAACATAAGAGTTTGTCGTTGTTTAGGGACCGCAGCAATTATCTTCTCAATGTCTTTGCGAAATCCCATGTCTAGTAAATGATCAGCTTCATCAAGCACCAAGACCTTCACACCCATCAGCCTAGTTGCAAAACCAGCAGTATTCTCAGTATGATCTCTAAGCCTTCCAGGTGTGGCAACAAGGATCTGTACAGTATGCAAATTAACAATGTGTGTGAACAGAACATGTAGCTTAAGCAGAAGTCAATAATCAACCAACAAAGTCTGGAAAACTAGTAAGTAGTTAGCTATAAGAGAATAAGTATGCAAATAAATAAAAGATCAGAAGCCTTAAATCAAATTAAAATATCCAGATGCTATTAGTTTTAGGCTAACATCTTTAGAAAGGTGATCTTCATAATTTTTACTTTTTTTGGCTAAAATACTTTTACACCAACAAACATAAATTTGCTTCTCATTGTCTCTTGATGCTTAATAGAAATTAGTTAAGAAACTTAAGATGATAAAAATAAGTTCTAATCTAAGACGTTAAGTTGAAAAAGAAACAAAATAAACTTACAAATTTTTATGGCTGCAACATAAATGAATCATAATGTTCAGCATCTTTATACCAAGGCTGTTTAGTAGTGTAGGGATATTTTCATTTATTTGATTATCAGTCTTATGGAGGTGTACATTAACTAATAACTTCATAAAAATAAAACTTTGGTGGCAGTGAGAAAACAATTTACTTGGCAGGGGTTTGCTTGCATTCGTTTCTGCTCTAACGCAAGTCTTGTCCCTCCAATCACAACTTGAACACCAATGGTAGGATGATACTTCAGCAGTTTAGTGGCCTCTGCAGCAGCTTGGCTTGCAAGTTCTCGAGTTGGGCATATGACAAGAACAGCAATTGGTGGCCGCCTATGATCACGATCACTTGGAGGTGACTTTGCCACAACTTCAATTGATGGAAGCTGAATAAAAACACTTTAAAAGTAAGTAGAGTCAAAACTACTAATCATCTGTTACTAATGGTGCAATAAAACAATAAATCAGTTTCCAGCTCAATGATTTTCACTATTATGTTGAAGCTCAAGTAGACTTTTTGTCCCTTCTTTTCTTAAACATTCTTATTCTTAATCCATATTTTAAAATCTTTCAAAGTATTTGCTGATCAGCATAGAGCTTTGTTTAATACTCCGACTCCCACTGCATACTAGCTAAACAACAACAAAGATTAAGCAGAATATAGAAACAGAAATGCCCCATCGTCATGATAAAACATCAAACGCTGATTCTGAAGCCCAAGAAATTAAGCAGAGTGATCCAATCAAGTAGTTTGCTTATTTCAAAGGTAGCCTAAGTATCAACTGTACCTTACATTAATTGTCACCCATAAAGGAATATGAAGAAACATTTCAATAATAAAGAGGCTATTAACCACCAATTCAGTTTGGAAAACACAAATGAAGAGACTTACCAAAAAGGCTACTGTTTTTCCGGTGCCTGTCTTGGCCTTGGCAAGGACATCCTTACCTGAAAATATTAATTGGAATAAGAGTCACCATAATAAAAAACTCAAGACATATATGAGAACAATGTCAACCAAAGCTGGAATAAATTGCTTTCCTGTTTAATATTATCTATTAGGGATAGCCCAATATTTTGAATACCAATTCTTGGCATATAATAGCATCCAAAACTATAACCTCCACACAAAAAGGATACCAAAAAATGAGAAAAAAAAAAGGTGACCAGGTATGATGGAATCAGATGACATCTCTTGCAAACTGACAGAGCATAACCACACACACACAAAAAAAAAAAGACAGTCTTAAGATTGTTTTCCTCCGAATTGCTCCATCCTCCATGTCCAAGAAAAAAAGACTAACCTTTGAGAATTACTGGAAGAGTAGCCTCCTGAACAACCGTCATTTTCTCATATCCAGCATCCTTGACTCCTTTTAATGACAGTGGGGAGATTGAACATTGGTCAAATCTGCGGCAACACATCTCAAAAATCAGACATTCATAATACAATAGCAGCATAACATACTAAAGCATGGATAATACGATTCAAATATATTCAGAGTCATATATGGTAAACAAACAGCACAAATGTACAAGCAAAAGGCTCACCTTTCTCTCTATGTTAATAACATTCCTATCCTCCTCCGTAAATACAAGACAACTGGCTTTTAACATGAGCCCACCATGAGAGTATGCATAACCAATTTCCAAATTCATGCATGGAAAGCATGGAACAACAACAACTCAGTAAGTAAAGTTGGATGATCCCATCCATTGATCAAATAGATACGCAAAGAAGACAGTATCCATTCAATCTAAAAATAAACAGAAATGCACTGAACATATAAACACCCTCTCATTCCTTTCTTTCTGTTTGTTCCACTTTTCATTTTTTAAGGCTCACAACTCTGAGAAGTGGCAAAATGGGCTACATGGCCTTATGCGGGTTGCAGGCTCCAACAAGCCAAGGCAAAAAGCCAGGCTTCAATTTGGGCCTTCAAACTGAAGCCCGGGCCCAGTTAAAACCCAGTTTGCTGGTTTTGGGGACTAAGCCTGGAGCAGACCATGATTAGATCTAGATAAAAAGGCTGCCTTCATGATTTCTAATTGTGATTGTGGTCACGGTTGCGGTTTCATCGCAATCCTTCACATTGTGGGGAAAATGCGGCAGATGTGGCTGCAACTACAGTTGCTGTGAGTCAAAAAACCTTTACTGAATAAATAAAAAACCTTCTCATTGCGGCCACCTTCATAGTTTAAAATTGAGGTTGTGGTTTCGGTGTCCTTGCAAACCTTGACATTGCGGGGGGAAATATAGCTGATGCGGCCGCAATTGTGATCAAGGTGAATTTAAAACCATGGCCAAGTTTAATTCAGGCTTAACTCAAGCCCTACAGTTCGTCGGGGTTCCGTTTTGCCGCCTCTAGTCTACACTTCCCAAACAAGTACTACCCAGTACTGTAACTCCGTATCAGTTAGCCAAGTGTATGCAATAACCAACAGACTCAACACAATCACAAAGGCAAGGAAACTAAACCCAGTAACATAAGCGAAATATTTGTGATACAATGAACACACCTGGTTTCACTCAAATAAGAATCAGATCCTCCTCCAGGAGAAGAAGGTCTTGGAGTTGGTTCGGTGTTCCTCCGGTTCAAAACGTTTTGTTGACCAAACAAAGCGGTTCTACTCTTGTTCAATATCTCTTCCTCCTCACTCCCTTCACTCTCTTCGTCTTCATCTTCATCCTCATCCTCGCTAGGAAAGGCTCCAACGCCACCACCCTTCAACTTTCTTCCATTCATTACCTCGTTATCATCATCATCACTCCTCGGTTGAAACTTTCTCCTCGAACCGACACTCTGTCCCCCCTTCCTCAAATCCTCGCCCCTTCTCTTCCCCAACGCGGAAGCCCGGTTATTATTCCTCGGCGGCCGGAATTCGCGTTCCCTGTCATCGCGGCTGAACCGGCCAGAATCGGCAAACCGGTCTCTCCGACCGGTCCGCACTTCATTGCCCCGGCCAGACCGCATTTCATCGGGCCCGCCGGAGCGCAATTCGTCAACCCAGTTGCTGAGGTCGGCCTCGTCGTCGATGAGGCTCTTGGAGGGGCGGAGGGGAACCTTCTCCCGGGAGGAGAAGGCGCGAACCTTAAACGGTGAGGTTCGGAGGAACTTGGAGGAAGGGAAGAAGAAGGGTCTGGAGAGAAGGGGGAGAGTGCGGGGCTTCATGGGGAGGAGGGGATGGAGAAGACGTAGTTGGGAGAATAGCTTTGTAGGCATTGCAGCAACTGCAACTGCAAAGAAAACAGTTAGTGTCTGTTCACTTCGGAACTCAGACACAGGGTTTTGTGGAGGTAGTCAACATACCGAGCTATTAGGGTTTAAGAGTTAAAGATAAGATTTTTTTTTGTTTCTTTTTCGTTCATCCTTGATAAAAATTTGAAGAGTGTCTTGATAAAAAAAAAGTACTAAAAATCTAAAATATTTAATATTTTTAGTTATTAATGTATTTTTTAAATTTTAACAAAAAATATTTCTTGATACTGTAATTGTTTTTTTTTTATAGCAACATACTCATTATTTCCAAGAGGATTTAATGAGTAAATACAATGGTTTACTGGCCTTGATATACTGAACGAATATATAGAGGAGAGAAGGTTGTCCATTGCTGAGCAAAGTTGTTGCTAGGTTTGTTTAATCATGGTTGATCCCGATGTTGTGGTCAGTGGTAGTTGTGTAAAATGATTTTTGATTTTGGGAGGTTGAACAATAGCAAGGTTGTCGTCGAAAATCCTCTTCAATAGCAAGGTTGAACAATGATTGTTGGAAAGATCACTACTGCAAATAGTACACCCTAAGATTATGAATATCATATTAATATAAAAGGTCATTGCTGATGGTTCACGGTGGACCACCTATTAAGATAGTCCTCTGTTGCCTTTGTCATTTTTTGAGATATTAAAATATAAGGTAATTTCATAGAATAATTTATTGTGTTTGGTTTAGTGTGTCGCAAGCCATATCTGTGTAAAAATCCCGATAATTTTTATGAAATGACCCAAAAGCAACTAACCATAATAGCTTCAGGGGTGACACGCGTCCAATGCTATCAGATGCCAATCCAAACAAGCAATTAGTAAACTTTCATGCAAAGAGGTTGTTTCAATTTTTTGTTTAGACGAAGATTGGACATGTTATTGGATAGCAAGAATCTGAATCTTGTATTTGATAACTTACAAAAATCTTATTATACCATTACATCATATAAATTTATGGCTAAATGTCACATCTAGCATGACTAGCTAGAGAAAATTGCTTCGCTTTTCCGCGTCCAGTATGTGCATATTTGTTGGAGTCCTCATATTCAAACACCCACCACAATTCTCATTTTCCATAATGAGAATTCTCATGTTTCATCTTCATTCTATGACATTGAGAAAAGTTTGTTCTTTAATCTTTAAAGATCTTAGTGTATGTTTGGTTAGTTTATTTTGAATAAACAATTACTAATTCTTGTTAACTTCTTGAAAGAATTTTTGAAAAATAGAAGTAATTATTTATGAAAAATAAGTTGCTATGAAACACTCGCTTGATATATCAGATGCTATTACATATGATTATTATATAATGTATTTTTTTTTCTTCACAAAATCACATATATTTCATGAAAAATAATCATATTTGAGCTAATGAATATGAATGCATATTTTTATTTCAACTGACAATAAATTGATTATATACTATTCATTTTTGGTTTTTAGATAGAAGTTCATAATGTTTCTAGATGATTTATTTATATAATAGATTGTCATAACTATTAGTGCTTTACTTGGGTCCCCCATAGCTGCTTCAAGCCCAAAAGTTGGAAGGGTGGGCAAGGGGTACATAGCAACTTAGGTGAGACATATGTATCCTGCACCTCCCAATATGAATCATATACCTCCTCGAAAGCCTAATGATAAAAAATACCCTCTCTCCTAACACTTCTTCTCCTTCTTCCCTATGACACTTGAGCACCCTCTCTTCTAGAATATGAACACGAGGCCTCCCTCTTGTGTTGTCGTCCTCTGCCCAAGCACAATGACAACATTGATGGAACTCGCCATGTTGTTGATGAAGAAGGCAATGGTGATTCTAGTGCCAAACAACAACAATGTGTCCTCAACGGCGGGACTTTGTTCTTCACTTCTTTGTGGGGCCATCCGAGTGCTTGTGTGCCAAGGTCCCTCCACAACTGACCGTTGATGCAAATGTGGTGTATGCATTGGGGGGATCACGCCCTTAGATGGCGGCATAGGTTCAAGTTTGAAGAAGAAAAGGGGAGTCTTGCGGCCTATTCTAGAACCACTATTCTAGAATAGTTATTTCAGAATATAATTTTTTGTATTCCAAAATGACTATTATGAAAATGTATCCTATTCTAAAATGGTTGTTTCGGAATGGGATGTCTGGTAAAGGGGTATTTTTGTCCGTTGGAGTCTTTAGGGAGGTGTAGGATGCAAAATGAGAGGTACAAAATATAAATGCGTTTGGGTGAGTTTTCATTTTTCTTCAAATGTGAGCATCGTATAGTACAATTTCAAGGTGATGCCCAAAATGTGTTTAGGCCCTTTGTTGATGGGACTACGGACACAAATATGATTGGTGCGTGATGGGTTTAAATTATGATCCAAACATAGCTCCTCGTTAGACCTGTCCAATATGATAAAAATCCATCTGAAACATTGATCTGCCAAGAGAAGTCATTGTTTTGTGATGAATTGATTGCTTCATGTTATAAATTGTAATACTTTCTTTAATAAAATAAAAGATTAAGTAAAAAAGAATATTATTTGGTAAATGATAATTAGTACGAAAGATATACATACAAATTCACACGAACTTTAAATAAAGTAAATTTATTGGGTTAAGCTAATACTCTCTCTCTTGCCCGAAATGTTATCCAATACTTTCATCAGTTATTATTATATTATTATATTTGTAAAAATTTGCACACCTGATTTTCATACTAAATAGCACCTTGATAATATATATTTTCACAAAATAATAATTAGTTGTGTTTAATTAGTAAGCTTAGGGGAGAATGATCATCCATCTTGTGGTCTCAAAAGAATATAACATCTTTTTTATGAATTATAAAGAAATAAACAGATTTTAATGATCTTCTCATGATTTTTAATGAGTATTTATTAGTTCTATTGAGGGCTTACAATTCTAACTCGCCACTTTTAGTAATATTACTTTTTTTAAATAATTTTTTTTTATATAATTTGAATTTAAAACCTTGTTTAAGGATCCGAAATAAGATTCCCTTGGACCTACAAAATATTGAGAGTCGCATGATTTATTCCAAATATTTTCAACTCATAAAAAATTATGATTTCAAGAATACACTTTGGTGGTTTCATATTATTTGATGTTAAAATCTTTTGTTTTTTAAAAACGTTGGACACGTTAAAAACTAAAATCAAACAAAAGAGAAAGTAATTCACCACTCCATGGAGAGAACATCAGTTGAATCCGGGCCCAACGGGGGAGCAAAAGAGCCAAAGTGTGGCCAGCACTTGTCCTTAGGGTTCCAAGTGGCTACAAAAGGTTTTCTCACCAACAAAGGATGCAGACACAATGAAGAAAGGTGATAGAAGTTGATACCTTGTGGTCCTCCCAATAATTTTTTCTAATAAGTTTAAACTAAAGTTCGGTTCAATTCCCCCGTCCAAAAGTAACTAGCTAGTGCTCCTACGGGCACCACTCAAGTTATGGTTACTCAAGTTATGGTTTCTGCATTGTCTCAGCAATGTGCACCAAAAAATTTCTGGTTCATGTGTCAAATGTGTCTTGTCCCTCTAAGGGCTGTGTAGTTGCCTGTGGCTATATCACCACCAACCCAAGTTGTTGCCCCTGTCACGTAAATCACATAAAAAAAATGTGAATACGACTAACTCGTTCATCTTTTAGATTTTGGCATTTTCTTTTTCTTTTGTGATGGGGAGCCTGTTTAATTTTGTGTTTAAACAATTAATTGGTTTACAATTTTTTTTTAATAATTAGCATATCATCCATTCTAGTTGGAACTTCAACTTTCACATTTGCCATTTGAGGAGTTCTGGACACCAAAAATTGCTAGGTCATAAAATCTACCCTATTATTAGGCTGCTCCACACATTCTGCATAATATATAGCTCATTTATTAATCCATTACATATGTTATACGATCCATACATAATTTTCCATCGCGGCTACTCATAAAGTCTTTTTAAATAAGTCCTAAGTGGTTTGAGGAAAGAGTAATATATTAAAAATTATAGATTATTACTTAGCCGATCGAAAGCTTATAAGATAGTTATAGTTTATAAATTATAAGTTAAAAAGATGACAATCTTGAAAAATAAATAAAAAGAAAATAGTAATTAAAAAAGAATTTCAAGTAAATCAATGAGGATTCAATTGAAAGAAGAAAAGCAATTAGGAACTTATAAACTATATATAAACTAGTCAAAGTAATTTATAAAAATAAGTTAGAAAATATTAAAACAATATTATTTTTGTCAAACCAACTTATAAGTTGATCGAACTAGCTTTTAAACTCCTAAAATGACTTCTCAAACATATCCTTAATTCTAAATGTATTGCCAAATACATGAATCAATTATAATATGAGATTGATTTAATTTAATTAATGATTTAAAATTTAAACTCTAAATATATAATTACATTAAATATTCAAAAAAATTATTATTTTCCTAATAATTTTATCCAATTCAACTGGGTTTATTAATTTTATTTTTGATGGAAGATCTATGTCAAGTTGCGGCACCTTATATATATATATATATATATATATATATATATATATATATATATATATATATATATATATATATATATTCGCTGCGGAAAAACCTAGAATTTAGCAATAAGCATGCAGGGTGAAGTAGATTTTGATATTGTGACACGGAACTTGATTTAGTCAGAAATATATGGAAGATGCTACAGTATCATTCATGAACCAATTTACTTTAACGTACGTTTGAGTAGTTGAGCAAAGACTAATAATAGGATTTATCTCTACGTGCTTCAGAATGAGCTAGCGCAAACCTTATGCTTATCCACTAGCAGCTAAAACTGCAATAATTCAACAACATATTTTTGTTTTCCACACGTACATTTTTTTCTACCTGATTTTACGTGATGTTTAAGATTACAAGCTACAATCACACAATTACACGTCCATCTTCTCGATAATTATCGGAAAAAATTATTTAAGGAATTAGTTACTCTATTTTAATTTAAGTGGCTCAAAATTGGTTGGTGACTGAGGTGGTTTTTAGCTGGTGCTGGTGTCATGGTTTTGGGAATGTAGTGTCTACTTTTAAACAGAAGATATGATAGTGATATCACGGCCGGGAAAGTAGTGAACATAATTTAGTCAAGCGTTTATGTATTAAAATTAAAGAACATGTTCATAATTTCAAGCCTCATGACAATGATAAAATGTATGAACAGAAGAACACAAGGTAAACAACCAAAAACAATAAAATATTTCTCTGCAACTTGGAGCTAGGGTTTTCCGATTCTTGCTAGTTGAGTATTAATTAATTGTGTCTGGGGTGTTTTTGCTCAGACCATTCAGCAAAAAAAAAAAAAAAATTAAATACTCACTTTTTTAATGAAGGAATGCATAAAATCAATTACTTTTTTAAATAAGTTACTTGACTTTTCTTAAATCAAGTATCTTATTTCTTATACGTTTTATATTTTTTTCGTTCATCTCAAATATTACTTTTTTAAAAAATTTAATCAATCTCAATCTGAATTTGAATTCAACTTTTGATGTCATATTGAAACAATAAAAATAAAAATGATATATCTTAATTTATATAATTCATTTCCACGAGTTGTTCCTCAATTTTAATTTTTTTATCTCTTTAATATATTCTTAATTATCTGTAATAATATAAAATTTTCATTATTGACAAAGAAGATATTTTAAAATATATTTTATTTATTAATACATGCAATGTAATTAATGTTTAATAATAATGATATTATATTTTATATTTAATTTATTGTTAAATTTAAAAAATTTCATAACACGAAAGCTTTGTAAATAAGACATTGTCATGTTTCCAGTAAATAAAGCTTAAGTACAATATCTTATATATTTTTATTATTGTTCTAAAATTATATTGAAATTATAGTTTTATTTTAATAATTCAGGTTTATCTTTAATATTGACTTTTAATACACGAATTATTAAGATGAAATTTTAAAATATCAATGCCATTTTTTTAATAATATTATACTTAAAAGTTTGTCAATATCAAGGAAAAAACTTTTAAAAAAATAAAAAATAGATTATGCCACCTGAAGTTACAACCCGACCAATTCCTGCAATCCATACATGCAAAGAATTATATGAACGTAATATATATGTTTGGTCAAATTTTTAAACAAGGCAAGTACGTACCACACAACGACATCATCAAAATATATCACCGAATAATTAAACCTTTCATATTTTTCAAAATAGATACAAGTTAGTGAGTCACGTTTCATTTTAACATAAACTTATATATATCTTGGCATTGTACAACTTTCTGAGTTTCTCAAGCTTATAATTATTTTTAAAATTTACTAATTTAGTGATAAATCCAGAATTTTCATAGCTCAAATCAATACGTATGATATTTTTGTACTACAAATTATTTTGAAATATATACAATGCATTAATGTAACATTTTTCTTTTAATTTCACTTTCTGATTTTTAAAATTATGGTACTTCATACATATATTTAATTCATGTGTTTTTTATATATTCATCATAAGATCTAATAAACTAATTCATAAAAATTAAGAAATTTAGTTAAGAACATTAAATTTATTTTAAATTAATATTTTTAAAAAATTATTCTTGTAAATTATCAAAGCTAACAAATATTAATAAGTTATATTTCTCCACTGTCAAGTCAATCTAGAAGTAATGTTAACGAAGAATATTTTTATAAAAAAATAATTAATGCATGAAAAATTTTAGATTAAACTTTATAAAAAAAATTATGAAGTTATTTTTTTAATTTGAACCTTAAATGTATATTATGAGTGAAATGTTTTTGACTTTACCATTAATTGTTGAGGTCATGATTGGTTCAAGTCAAAATTAACTTAATCAAATCCAAACTTTGAATTAATTTAAACTTAGATCATTATTAACATACCTAAAATTTCACTAAATGACTGGCTATATGAGTCAATGCTCAGGTACGGTCAATTTTTATTTACGTATTTAAAATCGTAAATCGATCCTACAGCTGTATCTTATCAATTTAGTATACGGTGCTTTTAATGTAGCAATTTGACTGGCGAATCAAGCTTTGTAACAACCAATAGTCTCTTTTTATTTTCCTTATTATTTTTTTACAAACTAGTTATGAATAATAATAATAATAATAATAATAATAATAATAATAAAGTAATAAACGAATATCCTCTTCGCAATCACGGTTGAATGAGCACCGACAAAACAATTCTTATGCATATCTTAGAATTTGCTTCCTGCATTCAAATCTCAATAATCTCGACATGTATCTATCGTGCTTTCAGGCAGCTCCAAGAAAATCAAGTTATCAATAATTAAAGATTAAAAAATTAATGAATAATAATATGAAACAAATAATAATTGAGGATATATTTGAACCTTTATATGATTGTATTCTTTATAAGAGTGGCAATACAGCCAAGTTTGAAAAGTTTAGTAGGTCTGGTACTATAAAGGCTCTTTTAGCAGTTTGAAAAGTTCACTACTAATTTAGTGTAATTTATAAATAAAAAATAAATTTGTGAATCAATTAATTGCCACGGTAAGTCCCAATTATAGATAGATGATAAAGCTTAATAGTATGTCAACTCATGCATCATTGGCACGAGTTTTCATGTCTTAATGGAAGCTTAATGATTTATTGACTGCAAAATATATTTCCAAACACATTTTTAATAGCATGTGACCAATTAAAAAAATTATATATATTTTAAAATAACTTACATGACTTGATTAGTCTCTCTCTATATCTTTCATAATAAAATATGTCGGTTTTTTTTATAAAGATAGCAAAATGAGTCTATCAAAATTGTCCAATAAAATATAAGATTTCAGCTTAAATTTTTTAGTTCAAATTAAATGTAAAATTTTAGTCCCCAATTATGATCGATGCGGGTTCAGCCCAAAAGACCCCTTTTCGGTTTTATTATTATTTTCTTTCAAGGTTTCTACATAGTTATAAGGTTTATTATTTTTTTTCATTTTTACTCTACAATAAATGCATATGTATAAATTAATTAAAGATTAGGTGAAAAGAATATAATTGACAAAAAAATAAATAATATTATCTTGAACTTAAAAACAACAAATAAATAAAAACAAAAATCTTTCCAAAATCCAATAATTAATAAGGAACAAACAAGAGTAATACATATTATACATAAAAGGCATACCAGGTAATAACAATTCTCATTTGAAGAATAAAAAAACTATAAATTTGAGACATGCAATCATACATATGATTAATATTAAAAGTTATTTTGAAATTCACAAGCATTTTATTTTTTACCATTTTATGTTTCTTACAATGAGAATTGTTTTCATAGTGATCGAATTATGTTAATTGAATCAAATCATAAAATATTAGAGAAGGAAAAATAAAATGATGTAACTTTTTTAAGTGGTCATGTGATTATTAAATAAAATTTAATTTTAATCGCACACAACATTAAATTTTATTTACTAAAATTTTAATTTTAGTTCTAACTACATCTTTATCTCCTTAGTATTGCAATTACGTGCTTTTTAAACTCTAAGGTTCCTATAGTGCTAATTAGTTATGCATATAAAATAGTCATATTAGGATTTTCAAAATACTCTATTAGTATTGTTCTTCAATCAAATATGGAGTTTCATTTCCATAATATGTGAAATAAATGAATTCATTAAATGTCACCCTTAATTGAAGAACAACACCAACCATACATATAATACTGTATCTAAATTTTGTCCAAAAAAATACTCATAATCAATGGTATTTTTGTAAAATTAACTAACGCATAAGATATTTTAGATTGGTTATTGTACAAAGACCAAGTCCAACGTCTTATTTGGATCTTATAAAAAGGATTGAAAGGGAGTAAATTACATTTTAGATTTATAATAAATAATTTATATGATAATATAAGGTTGTTTTTAAATATTAATACTTTAAAAAAATATTAAAATTCAACTTAAAAATAGAGATAAAGGAAATAAATTGAAAGAAACAACAAGTTAAAAACACATATAAAAATATCCCCGTAGAATTTAAAAACTCCTAAAACACGATTGATGAATAATAATACTTCTTAAAATAGTCTAGCACAATATAGTAATTATAATTTTATGTAGCCTGTTATATATAACGAAAATGATTTAAAAAGTTGACTAGTTTAATTGATTGTCCAAGATATGAAAAATAATGATAATGGAAGTTATAAAAAAGAATCATTTGAGAAATGTTTGAATGAGTTATGAGTTGAGAGTTGAGAGAGATAGGCACTAGTAATTAGTAAACGAAAGGCGCCAAAGAGACAAGATGACAATTTTAGCGGTAATTTTGAAACTATTAACGGTCACGCGTCCACCACGATCCCCCGCTAAATGACTGCCACGTGTCCAATTGTGAGCCAGAATGTCCCAGTATCACCTTCTCTTTCATCGATTGCTGTGTGCATGCAAAACAAAACCCTCTCTCACGTGCCTCTCTCTCATTATTTCTTATTATTAAATAATAAATATCTTATTGAGTGAAAATTATTTATTAACTGTTAATCAGTGCACCTAAATTACTAAAACCATGGCTGCTCAGGAGCCACCAGCCAGCCTTTTCTTATCCACCATAAGCCAAGGGAAGGAAAGCAAATCTCTAGTACCAGTTATCCCATTAATGGATGCTATCAAATTAAAATTAAAAAGTAATAAGATTCATTAACATGAATGCTGTGATTAATATTATTTTCTTCTAAAATATATGTTGTTTTGTAAAATGAATGTTATATTAAATATTATTTTACTAAGACTACCCTTAACAAATACTTAATGAAAGTTGTGTATAAAAAAAATTATTAATTAAAAAGATAAAAAATTATCTAATGTTTTCTTTAAAATTTAATAAATTAATTATATTCTTTAATGCTTATAAAAAAAATCTTAAATGCCATATATTTTTCTTAAAGACAGGCATACTTCTGATGATGTAATTGTTTGCATATAAAATTGAACCCATAAATCAACCTCTATATCATATAACCTACAATGAGGTAGATTGAGCTAAATTTTTAGCCTACAATTTAATTGGGTCTAACCAACTTAACCTGAAAATAACTACAATAGGTGAACGTACTTAAATAAGTCAGGTCGACTTAACACCTATATGTAGAATTTAAAGTCAATAAAAGCTCTCGATTTTTGTGCGTTCTCAACATTTACATTTAAAGTCAATAATAGCTCTCAGTGATTTTTAACTTTATAATTATTTTAATTAGTATTTAGTTTTTCAATCAACAATAAGTATAACTAGAGAATATAAACCACAATTGAAATAATACATTAATTATTCTAATGTTTAAAAACTTAAAACGACGTATTTTGCACTCGCATTTTTTTTTTATATTTTAATTCGGAAATATTTTTTAATCTCTATATTTGTTACGTATTTATTTATAGTCATGCAAAAAAAATAAAAAATACTTAGCTTATGGAAGAGTTGAATATATAAAGAATAGTACTTACTTTAGAATAAGATTTCATGAAATGCAATATGGAAGGTGGCATGGAGAGGGTTGGACCACACACTAATTGGGAATGGCAAGAAATTAATTGATTGATGATGGCATAGATGATCATGTCATGAACACAAACAATCAACAACTTGGGACTGCATTTAGGGTTTTTGTCATTTTCCATAGATCCTCTAATTAGCCCAGGGCAATCAATTTGATGGCTTTTGCACTTCATTCATTCCCTTCTTTTTCACCCTGCAAATACAAAAAAGTCTTCAAAAAGGGAACACACACATACTCTTGCTTTGTGCAGAGGAAGCCCATGCCAGTAATTGGTTCAATGATTTTGCAATCTCAGCATTGCAGGAGCATTTCTTCACCGCAAATTGTTAACAAGTGTCTTCAACAACATATTGGTTAAAAAATTTAAAATAAAAATATTGTAAAGTATAATATTTGACTATTTATTATCTTTTTTACGTTGTCTAATAATTTATGTAATAAATATTTTTTTTAGTTTTTCAAATAATGTCTTAAATACATTAATTAGTAATGCTCTTTCTTTATAAAAAATAGAAAATGACATTTATTATTATGTGTTTTTTGTGAAAAAATAATCTATTGGTTAATAAAATAAGTGTCAATGATTTTTTTCATGGATTTATTTAACAGGTCTTTTTAATTAATTGTACTCTTCATGGATCAGAGTTTTTTTTTTTTTATATAAGCAAATGTTATTAATCAGTAGTATCATCATATTATTTAACATTCATGGGAAATAAAAAAAAATACTAGTATATATGAGTTAGGATGGCTGATTTTGAGTAAATTATGATTGCCACGAACTAAAACGAGTATATGCATGCACCAAAGTTTTTTTTTTATCGTTATATATTAGTGTTAATTTATTAATTTTTGTTATTAAAAGATATGATATTCAAATCAATAATTTCTCTCTTCCTCATTTTTTCTTTTATCAAGTTAATTTTATATCTTATTCACATGCATGAACCAACGTTTGAAATCTCTAGATAATAATAAAAATTTATGATAAAGTCAATACATTGTTGGCAAGTGATAAATACATGTAAAAAGCAACCTAATATTATTTTTACCTGCTGCTAAAATTTCAAAAATTAAAAATGTCAAACTATGAATAAAACTTGATATTATTATAAATGTCCAAAAATATCATATTCGTAAAGAATAAACATAAACGTATTCTTCTAAATGTAAAAAATATATCAGATATTAGTCTAAAGTACAAATTCTAAAGTATATTTTTTTAGACCAGTATCTAAATATACTACTATTAGTATTAAAAAATATAGAATATCTAATCCAATATTTCTTATTTATATTATTATTTGATATTTTAGTGCATAACATAAAATACAAGTAGAATCCCCTGTGAACGAGCAAGGACCACATTGTAAGGCAAAATACTCCCAGGTGTAGCCCATGCTGGATTATTAATATTTTGGGTCAAAGCAATGATTTTTTTTGAAGTAACTCATTTCGTACTCGAAAAATCTATATATGAACAAGTAATATTAGATATATTTATAAGTTTCTGAGTTCAACTTGGACTGAATTATTTGACACAAGACTTAAGGCCTTTTAAGGGTAATATTATGTTGTCTTTAGTATAGTGACAAATTAATTTTATTCCATGTCAATGTATGATTTATTATAACAAAATGTGTCTTAGGAACTTGTAGTGTTTACGTATTGGCATTGGTCGACACTTTTGATTTTTGGTTGGTGCAGATTAAGCCTTAAGTTCAGTTTAGAATAATCGCCGATACTTGAGCTCACAATCTCATTTAAAGCAACTTGAACTCCTTTATTTTATTTTATTTTTGGTTCATCCAAAGAAGCAACATGAACTCCTTACTATCTCGATTAATAAGAAGTGTTTAAAAATATGTAAAATATTGTGTTTAAAATAAATCATAACCTTGATTCAAATGGAGATGATTGAGAAATTTTTAAGGGTATTGTTTTGGACACCCAACATAACATGTGAGAAATTCATGTTATTAATTAATAGAATGCTTTAACCAACTAAACTAATGGATCAAATATGTTATAAAATAAGTAATATTATTATATATGATATTAAAATTTTTAATGTACAGTAAATTTGTATAATAAATTTTTATCTAATAATTAATTTGTTTACATATATAAGTTGTAAATAAAAATCATAGGTTTAATAAAAACTTATATATGTAAAAAAAAAACATTATTAACACAAATCTACTAATGCATTTTTTTATATTATTAAAGTTAATTTTGATCTAATAGTATATTATTTTACATATATAAATATCTAAATACATTATTCAATTAAATATCAAATTTATTTAATTTTCAATCACTGTAATAAATATCTAAATACACTATTCAATTAAATAGCAAATTTGTTTAATCATCAACTATTATAATAAACATCTAAATACATCATTCAATAAAATATCATATTTGTATAATTTTCAATCATCGTAATAAACATCCAAATACATCATTCAATTAAATACCAAATTTATTTAACTATTAATTATTGTAATAAGCATCTAAATAAACATTCAGTTATATATAAAATTTTGTAAATATAAATGTATAAAAAATTATAATTTTAAAAAAAATTTAAAACATACGAATTAACAATCCATATGCTTCATACGCACCTCTTCTTCTCCGACGACAAAAAATTAACAAACTTCACCGTATATTCATAAATAATGCACTTACACTACACTACGAACAATAATAAACACGAATAAAAAGACACTAACAAAAATAAGTTACATTAAGATTGAGTGCCTCACGTAGTCCCCAAATTTTAACAAGGAAAAGCATTTAATATCATGTATTTATTACTCTTTACCTAATATCTTAGAATACTTATTGAAATTACAATCCATTAATTTAGTTTCTATAATGATATTTTTTTATAAATTTAGAAATTAGATTGATCGTTACTACTTCCTCCGTTTTAAAATTATAGATGTTTTAACATTTTAATCTTGTTTCAAAACTATACATGTTTTATAAATCCAATATTAAATTTATAATTTTTTTCAATTGTACACTTATTTGAAATTATTAGTGCATTAAATATGTTTTTTTATCTAAGATAGACACTAATAATTACCCACTCATGAATGAGAATATCCACTTAATATTGTCTCTAGATTCTCTACTATCCAAATATTTTTGGTTAACCATGATTCCAACAACATGAATAAATATGAGTATTTTAGACAAAAAAAATATCAATTAATATTTCTTAACAGGAGTGCAGTCACCTTAAACATTTGTACTTTTGGAACAAAAAGAGTAGTAATTTTAGCTGTTAATTTGATAGAAAAAAGATAATCTATTCATTTGATAGTATTAAAAACCTACACTATCATTTAATCATAATTATTATGAAAGATAAGTTTATTACCTTTTTATAATTTATTTTCCTTAACGTCATATCAGGCCATAAATGCTCATTGATTAACAGTGTAATTTTTTGGATTCTTGTTATTCGGTTGGGGAGTCAGTGTGAGATAACAAAAAAGTCATAGAAATTAAGTACCTTAGTTGGATTTGAAGTTTACTTTATTTGAAGAGTGTTAAGACTCTTATTAAGTAAAACTTGTTTGAATTGAGACCTAAATTGAAACAAATTTAAATGAATGTGTTTTGATAATTTTATTATACATATTATTTGTTTTTTTTAATCTTTTTAATTTTTATTTTAAAGTAAACATTTATTTTAAATAAGATAAACATACTCTCTCTTTCATTGGTATTGATCATTAATTGTAATAATTCAAAAGAGTATTAGAGATCAACAAGGGGTTGAGTCCAGTAGAAGGAGATAATCTCTTACCATGTTTGAATTTTAGCTAGAAGATGTGTTTATGATTAGCATTGACCGTGTCTTGAATAGAACTGTCTCCGAAACGCATGAGAATAAAAAAACAAAGAGTACAGACTTAGGTTTGATATCATGCATGAACATTAAATTCATTATTTTATAATTTAGAGGAGTGTTTTTTTATATTATTTTGAATTTTTAATCTATTATTTAAATTTTAATAAATATATGTTATCAAATATGTCACTAAATATTTAAATATATTTTTATATATACACGCTAAAAAAATGTTACTATTAGAGTATTATCCTAAGTAGGATTCGTTTTCACTTTGATATCATACATGTTCTTTTTCGACTTTTTTTTTTAATAAAAAAGTTGATTTAGTTTTTTTTAGGTAGTTTGTATGCTTTATTTGAGATAGTAAAAATTGAGAAATTATAAAATAATTTATTTTTTATTTAATTTACTTTTGTAAGCTTTAAACATCATCTAAAAATGTTTTAATTGTAAATTAAATGTTAATAAAAAAATTCCATCTAATTTTGGTTGGAATGGAAGGAAAAAATAAATTATATTAATGTTAATTATTTAAATTTATACTTGATAATTTGATTAATTTCATATTAAATTATTTTCAAATTTTAATTTCAAATATATTTACATCATGATATCTTTATTTTTAACTTGAATTGCTTCAAAAAATTATATTAAGTCATTTATCTACATAAATCTTGTTTTTAGTTTTATTATTGTTAATTGTATTTTAAATTAAATTAGTTTAAAAAATAACTTGTTCATTAAATATATATTTTTAGAATAAATCTCATAAGAAATTAAACTTTATTAAAAGGAATATATTTGCATAATTAATTTATAATAGTTAATTAAATATTTTTCATAAATAAATATCTTAAGAAATGAAACTTTATTAAAATAAATAAATATTTTTTTGTGAGTAAATTTCAACCAAATATTCATGGAGAGGTATATTTTATTTAATGATAAAATTTTGTATAAATTTTATTTGCAAGGTCTAAATTTTAGTATAAAAAATATTATTAAATAATTTTGTATTATCATTTTATAATAATCATTATAAAAGATACAATAATTTGTCATATTATTGTTCAACTAAAATATACACCAATGAAACTTATATAAGAAAATAAAATAAAAATTAAGTTCATATAATTGTTAGTGTAAAATTTTAGTTATAAAATAATTTTTTCTTAATTCAGTTGAAAAAATATATTATAATTAAGGTAATTATTTAAAAATAGCTATTATTAATAAATAATAAATACAAATGATATTGATTATATTTCTTATATTTATTATTACATTTTATTATCTTAGAGAATGATTATGAAACTATCACCAGATATCTCACTCTAGAATAAAATCTTACTTTTTATTTTACATATATATTTCATTGAGACCGAAGCCGAGAAAACAAGAGCCGTCAAAGCCGTATGAGAGAACTGTAACACTTTTTTATATTTTTCATAATAAACTCTTTTTCTCTCTGTTATTTTTCTAGGAAAAAAATAAAAGAAAGACCAAACCGCATGAGTCAAGAGAAGTCACTGTCCCAAATTGTTAGTAGACTATATAATATATATTTTTCAAAATTTGATTTTCGTTATTATTCTAAATTTTCCCACACGCTATCTCTTTCACTTTCACTTCACCTTTTGCACAGAACAACCCTCTCTCTCTCTCTGTTATTTTCTTGCAGCACCTTCATTGTCACTCAGACTTGTGTCCCTAATGTAAATATCATTTTCCACCCTTTTCAAAATATCTCCTTAAACCTCAAATGCTATTATTATTCACTGTCCACACTTCTTCTTTCCTTCAACCTCAACCTCAACCTCAACCCCCACTTACCAGTTTTCCCAAATTTTCGTTCTTTTTTCCTTTCCATGAGTTGATGCATCTTTTTCAAGCTAATTAAGCTTGAATTAGCTGGTGGGGCTTTTTAAATTCGTCGATAAAAAAACAGTGTTCTGCTTTTTTTCTCTTGTGTTTTTTGGTTGCAGATTCAGGAACTGGTGTGTGAGGTAATATATTTGCTAGATCTTCATTCCCCCTTTTTTTGGCTTCATGGGCTGTTTTTTTGGGGCATTGGGGCTTCCTTGTGGTTTTGTGGCTCAAAAAGTTTATTCCTTTGAAGGAGTTGTTTGCTTGATGAATCTGTGTGCCGCTTCCACTTCAGTTCTCAATTTCTTATCGACAATCGAGATCTGGTCTGTTTTAAATTTGTTAATTTGTTTAACTATTCCTTTCATTTTTTGAGATTTGAAAAAAGGTTTTTTTTTTTTGTACCATTTGAATTAATTGTAGATACTCAGAATTCATTGGTGGAAGGCATTGTTTCACCGACTGCAATTTTTCTGAAAGTACTGCATGATTGCATTCCCTCCTCCCCTTTTCTCGTGGCTGTTAAAATTGTGATGTTAATTATTGCCTAGTCTTATCGTGAATCAGAACCGACTTTGATTTTTAACTTTTCCTGCTGAAGAAATTCAAAATTCATCTTAAAGGCTGTGGCTGCACATCTGATTTATTCTTTCAAAAGGAATGTTGAAATTACTAAGTTGACTGAAAAAAAAGGCTATGGCAATTGTGATGTTTTACAGCATCTGTACTAAGTTGCTTATGTCTACTTTAGTGTTGTAATGAATGTAATTGCCATCCTTCCTTTTGGAGAAACTTTTCATTTTAAAATGTACAATTAATGGACCTCTTTATAGAGTTGTAACAGTACAGGCAAGTGCCAGCTACATTTTCTGTACCATATGAAGTTCTCTCTGATGTAGAAGATATTATTTCTCATATTTGTTTAAGGGTATTTTGATATGGATTTCTTTGTAGATGGTTTTTGTTGACTTAAAGAACCACGTGCTTATTTAAGTGGTATGATTTACAATTTTCTCATTACTCCTCTTGTTTGATATGAAGATTTCTTCAACTTGGGGTGTCATTGACATAAATGCAAACAATCTTGAATTTGAAGGCAGTAAGTGATTACTTAAATCCCTGAAAGACATGCAGTCAGCCTTCGTTCTGCTGAAATGAAGAACTTGCAGGTTCTCCCACGATATGCTTTTTATCTTGGTAGTTGGTACATTGTTTGCAATATCCACTATCGCAACGGTTAATTTTGTGGATCTAATGCACTTGGACGAATTGGCTGCCAACATTGAGAATATATATTCATGATATGGTTCCTTTTAAAATACAGTTATAACCAACCACTTTTAGGCATGCTGAGAAAAGGACCTATTTACCCTTATGAAATTACTTAATTCAATCAATATATGCATATATTTACCCTGTATTAGCTGAATCTGTAACATCAAAGATGAAAACATGATTGCGATTTGATATATTTTCTTTCATCCAACTATCAAAGTTTAAGCATTGAAAAGTTTCTAACTTGCAAACTTTAATAGATAGTTTTAACCCAATTTGTTGTTAGTAGTAGTTCTACAATTACTGAGAACACATTCTTATTTTGTATGTCACCAATTCTTTATAGAGTTCATCTGTAAGTTTCCTTAATTCCTCCTATTTAATAGCTTTGTTGTTTGTGTGTTTAGATAGGACAATTTTGTTTGCGTGTATGGCATTAGTTTAGTTGCTTTGGGGGAAAACCCTGATATGATGTGCACTTGTGGACCAAGGGGTTGACATGATGAGAGAAAAGGAATGCTAGTTAATATAAGGAATTTTACAGTAATACAAGGAGATGATGGTTTGTTTTTTTAAAATTTGAAGAAATGGAGGTTTTGCATGGTGGTTTGTTATCTGTCGCTGGTGTGGCCAGCAATAACTAATGAATGAGTTAACGGGAGTCAGAACCCTCTGAATCTAATTGTCATAAAATAGGAATCTACCTGAACAAGTTTGGAGTGAAGGTCTATTACTTTATTAAAGGCAGTGATATAATTCTTTTCTCAAAATTGACCGTGGTGGAGGTTAGTGAGTGGCAAAATTAACTATTTCACTGAAAAAAACTTAAATATCCATGTCATTTCCAGTTGTGTAATTTGTTGTAATGCTTTGTTAAGCAAACTAATGTGTACATATTTAAATCTCTAACAATTAATGAGCTTTGGGCCTGTTGTATTCAGTATTAAAGAATATTTTCTGGCTTTCTTCTCTCACAGTGATGCAAACTCTGCCCAATCATCTGGATTTCCTTTGTAGCGCTTGTAGCTGCTTGCATACATTATAATTAAACAGCTAATCTTTTATGGATTTGCAGACCTCGGAGGAATTACAGTCATCGACTCAAGCTTCTCATGAGCCCAAGAGTGAACAACCAAACAATCACACAACTGATGCTCCTGTTACAGACACAGGCTCAGCATCTGCTACAAGTAATGACAGCAAAAAAGTTTCACGGCAGGATATTGAGTTTGTAAGGATATATATTCTTTGCTAAACCTTTGACTAGTTTTCTGTTATTGCCTACTTTTACGTGCACATCCTATATCGTGTGGATTGTATTTTATAAGGATGATTTTTGGAAGCTAATCTGATCTAATCTGTTTTTTTTGCCTTTTTGATTAAATATTCAAACTTTTGTAGGTTCAGAATTTAATAGAAAGATGCCTACAGTTATATATGAATAAAGATGAAGTGGTTAAAACACTACTGACTCGGGCAAAGATAGATCCTGGATTCACAACTCTTGGTAGGCATCTTAAGGTCTCTGTCATGCCATTTATGTATTGCATTGTAAATTGTAATTAATAATAGTCTACTGTATATGCTGTTCATAGAAAACCTTTGTATCCTTGTTAATGATTTTCCATGTTTTATTTAATCAAACTGGTTATCAGATCCATGTGTTTGTCTGTTTTCTTACATGGAAATCATCACAATTGAATAGTTGAGACATTTTCTGTTATAAAAAACATAGCATTACTTGCATTCTTGTATATTTTCCATACCTTTTATAAGTGGATGCAAACTCAAGTCCCATTTCTTTCAATGCTTTGTAATTGATCTTTTTTAATTCAGTATGGCAGAAGTTGGAAGAAGAGAACGCTGATTTCTTCAGGGCCTACTATATCAGGCTAAAATTGAAAAAGCAAATACTATTATTCAATCATTTACTTGAGCATCAGTATCATCTCATGAAGTGTCCAATGCCTGCAAAGGTTCCATTGGCTCCAATACAGAATGGAATCCATCCAATGCCTGGTAAATTCTTGCCCTCTCATCAGTCAGCATATGAGTGTGTGTGTTTGAATCCGAAATATATTCACGTCTTTGCAATTTGCATGACTTAAAGTAAACTATGAGTTGAGACTTGAGTGATGGCGCCTGGATTTCACTTCTCATGTTATGCAATCTTTCTCACTGCATTCTAAACTTCATGGTCAACAACAAGGAGCAAATCATGGATCATGTCTCACGGAAAAGTTCTTAAATGATACTTTCTTCACTTTATGAGAATGAAAAAAATAGTGTGAAGATTCTCAGGATTCTTGGAAGTTCCCTAAAACCAGAGGCTTTGCTATATCATTGCTGTGAAAACTTAGTTATATTATTTATTAAAGAGAGATATTGAGCTAATCAGCAATTAAAAACATTAGTGCTATTACGACTTATGAGATTGTTCATATGATTGTTTGGAAACTTTCCTTTTTTGTATTCTGAAGCACAAAAATTGGAAACCCCAGTATTTTCTTGTTAGTCTATTCATTCCTGGCTTTCTATTGCCCTCAGTTGAGGAAGGGAAACCTTGTATAATTAGTTGAGTGTTATTTTTGATGGATTCCTGGGGATTTATTTTGCTGTATTAGTTCTTGTAAATATTTTTATTGGCCTGCCAGTATTTGATTTTTTTGCATAATCTTTTTGTGTTTATTGCTTAGTACATTTCAGTCTTAAAAGATGCATTAGATCATAGATGCATAAGTTCACTTCTTTGCTTTATCTTTTTCTCATTTCCCTGCAGTATTCTTTAACACCATTTGTTTGCAGTGCAGTCAACAACCTACCTATGGGGTATCCAGTGCTACAGCAGCCTCCCATGCCAGCAACAGGTCAACCTCATATTGACTCCATGGGTTGTGGTTTATCAAGTTGTCATGTAGTTAATGGAGTCCCTGCCTCAGGCAACTTTCACCCCATTCGGATGAATTCTGGAAATGAGTGAGTACTTTCTCTATTTCACATAATTCCTTTATGTTACTCATAGGGGACAATATTACAATTAAGATTGTCTGTAGATGGTCTTGCATGGCTAGCTTTTGTAGTTGTCTGAAATGTGTAAATGTGTTTTGTGGTTAAGTAGTCAATGATTTCATCAATGAACTGCTTAGTCATGTGACTGATATTGTATTTCTAACTGTTTGTGTTTTTTCATTATGTACATTTTATGCTCAGATTGTTGTGGCTGTCCCGCACTTAAATATAAGTTAAATTTATGTTATTTTAAAAATAACCTTCTTTGCTTTTGTCCTTGTTGAAGTATGATGATGGACCACAGCGCTCCTGATATGGTTCCTGTTATACCACCAAATGGTACAATGTCATCTGTCTCAGAAATGCCTGTGAGTCCGACATCAGTAGCATCCAGTGGTCATTTTCCCTTCACTGCATCAGAAATACCAGGAATGGGCGCAGATACATCAGCTCTTGATACGGCATTTACATCTGATGTGGTAAGTTCAGTAGGACTACAGCTTGCAGCAGATGGTGGCAATGGAATTTCTAGATCGCTGGATCAAATTCAATGGAATTTTAGCCTATCTGATCTAACGGCAGATTTGCCAAACTTGGGAGGTGATTTCTTATTTGACTCTCTGATTCACTTTTATATATGCAGTTAAAGTTAGTCAGATGTCATCAGGGAGTGAAGTTGTTTGAGATGTACAACATATGTTGAGTTTGTGATCTGTTATGTCATTCATCTGCCCAAAGTAATCTGAATATTTGAGAAGAAAAAGATGAATTAGTCAGAATATGTTCTGATAAAAATGAAGCAGGAAGCATTAACTATCAATATTGGATTTTGAGTAAAATTAGACTGTGTTGGTCTTTTTGTTTCCTTATCTGTGAATAACTGTTGTTAGATTTCATGTAGTTATCACAAGATATCTGATGTAGGTATTAATGTCTCAAGGGCTATTGGTTCCAAACTTCCAAGTTAACGGCTGATACTTAGAAATGACTAAATGCAGTCAACAATAATACTCAGGAATTTATAAATGTTCAATCATTGTTGGTGTCTTCTTGCTTTTACTGTCTTGAGTTCTTTGCAGATCTAGGAGCTCTGGGAAACTATCCTGGTTCACCATTTTTGCCATCTGATTCAGACATTTTGCTAGAATCTCCTGATCAACAGGATATAGGTAATGTTAAATACATATATATCTTGTTTTTAAATGTCCTCAATTTTAAAATTATTGATGAATAATAGTTGCCCAACAATATTTTGTTAACAATCAAATAGATGTCAGTTCTAGACCACCGGTCCACTACTGACTCCATGGGCAAGAGTAGTGTCAGGGGGTTGCATCACTGTGAAATAGGGTTTTGCTCGTGAAATAGATAAAAGAAGGTTAAATTAATCTATATTTACTAATAGTTTAGATTTCATAACTAGGTTATACTTTAAAAAAGATATTAGTTGGATCCCTGTAGTGCTCTCTAACTATAGGTGGATTCAGGGACCGCAACACAATTTTCTTGTTTTTCAGTTTATGAAACTATAGGGACCCAATTATAAAATTTGAACAATAGGTACACATGAAAATTTCCAGTGTATGTTAACTTGATAAAATTGTTTGGACTTGATAAAAGCGTGATTTACTATCAAAACTACAATGTGGACATTAGAATGAAATCTAAATTTTATGAATTGGATTAATTAGTAGAGCACCTTATAACATAGAGGATCCAGTTTGACACATTTTAGTAGCATATGGTTTCCGAAATGGCAATATACATACCGACAAATGCTTGAATCTATCTGAAAATTTCTGCTATTGCTTTTTAGTTTTTAGAGTGAAGTTCTAGTGTTGATTTAACAAAGATACCTTTGTTTTCATTTCAGTGGATGACTTCTTTGTTAATTCTGAGCCCCCATGCTCTCAATCAGATGAGGAGAAATCTTGAGGTGAGGCGAGTTGCATGTTTTACATTAATTGTTAGGTTAGGGAAAATTAGTATTAATAAATGTCATCTAGCTTACATGGCATACAGGTTTACTGTTACCTAAGTGTAGGCAGCCTGATTTATATCATCAGGGTGAAGATAGAGAATGTCAATTTTCCATGTAGTAGCAAACTAGCAATCTTTTGCATTCTTTTAAGAAATCTGTTATCAGGATGAGTTGGGACAGTGGTTAGGATGTAATTGATTTGATGCATTTGGATTATATATGTATATTGTTTGGATCCTTGTCAGTCCATTGGTTGGTGTGATATCTGATTCACATTGTTTCAGAGCAATATTTTATTTCCTTGACACTCCAATGGTGTTTAATTAATTGTTGTAGCAACACAACAAGATTACCAGTTCATCTACTAACAGCATGGTTCAATTAACTTGTACTTCAATTAGAAATGAGTGTAGTGGTTGATCATATACTATTGTTGAAGCACAAATCACTGCATTGTCTTTGATTGTTGCTTTAAGATTACTAAAGATATTCTTCAACATAATTAAAAACTAGCCATTTTCCTAGTGGAAGTCTTGGCCCTCTTTGTTACAAATGACTTTGCTTCTGCTCGGAAGGTCCAGCGTTTTTTTTTTTCTTTTTTCTTTTCCTTTTAATATTTGACTCGTTATCTTTATTTATTTATTTATTTGTAGTGCGACTAACCTTATTCAGATATTGACATTGCTCCGTTTAGCAATGTTTTTCTTTTTTTATTGACTCAAACTTCTGATTTTGCAAATGCCCTTCAACCCCTAATGTTTCTAATATGTATGGTAACCTGAATTCACAAATACCACATGTATTAAATTCATAAGACGTGCCTTTCTCTAGAAAATTTTAACTTTCACGTTAATGATAATGTCATATTGTCATTGACACAACTATGAATTCTAGTCATTTTTCTTAAAAAACCCGGACTCATTTTGTTAGAAAAAAACTACCTTATTTGACGACAAAATGCTTTTTGTAAACTACCTTATTTGTCTAGTTATCAGTTTGGGCCCTAGGGTTTTTGTCCCTAGTCCTAAGAAAAATTATTTTTCAAACAAGAATAGAAGTATAGAACATAATCAAGAGGTGTCGGTAATAAATAAACGCCAAAACTATATTGTCATTCCCCTAATAATCAAAGCAGTAATAAATAAACTTTTGCTTTACTAGTGGCAACCTAAAATGAGGATGGTATGGTCCATCAACTTTCATGAAACTTGTTAAAAGTATCGGTGTTTTAAAAATCGAATAGGTCGTCAACACGATTGAGATACAGGTTGATGAATTATTGGTCAACCCAATGGGTAGTTAAATAGCATGAATCGGTGTATTAACAATATATATATATATATATATATATATATGTTATTGTCTTAATACCTGTTTTAGTCTCTCAATTTGAGAGTCTTATTTTTTTTTACCATCAATAACCATTAGGCAGAAAGCGTGCTTGGTAGGCAATGCATTAACTTGACTAAATTGACATGCAAATTGTACTTTGATGAGTCTTTGAAATTTTAATACTTTGAAGGACTTAAATGGAATTATACTTTTAGGTACTAAAGTGATAATACAAAAAAAAATGATTTCACGTGAGAGAGATAATTTTTAATTTATGAGTTAAGTTTTGAGATTGAGTTAGACACAAATTAAAATTTAAAGTTGATATAACAGTTGATGTGCATTTTTGAATTACAATTTGCAGTAAGATTGAGTTAAATTTAAATTTGTAAGTCTTATTTCTATAAATCTCAATTTTCAGATAAAATCTTAACGTGCAAACGCATTTTGGAGGATAACCGGTTAAACATGACAAAAACTGAGTTTACTTTTCAAATTGAATTTGAAGCACTCCAAATGAAATACCAAACATAGCATATTTTATTGGGTCTATTGGATCACTATCATCTAATCATTATCGGACCACCTGCACATAATAGGGGAAACACAAGAAATGAAAGAATCTATGTGCTTAGCTATTGACTCAATGAGTAAGAAAAGATTCAAGGACAAGAAGTTTGAAAACAATTCCTAGTGTGTATAACTTCACTTTTCGAATGTGATTTTTCATCTTTCGAATGTGATTTTTAGAAGTTAATAGTTATAACTTTTACATCTCAAACATGATTTCTTCATTTTTAATGAATTTCCTAACATGCTATCCAACCATTTTGATTGACTTTTTTGGGGTTGATTCTATAGGAGACAGTCGAATATGGTCTTTGCCTTTCATCCGATCCAATTAACATTTAGGGATATCCTTTCTTACATTAAAGTGAGCTTTTGGTAGTTTTATGCTTGTCTCTCCCGCTTGTCTATGTCTTTATGGGTTTGCACATGTCCTCAGAATAGGGAGTGTGTCTCTTACCATGTTTGAATACCTTTAAAAATCACGGTGGCTACCTCAAGACCATGATGCCACCGTGATTTTCCAAAAGCAACAATATATTTCACATTCACCGTGAAATTAAAATTGATTTTAACTTACCTCACCATCATCTCAAACATGCTATCTATCTACCAAAGCTAATAAAATTTTAGGGGATATTCTTTTTCAGTTTAATAATAGCGTCGCTTTCTTCATTGTAAAAAAAGTTGCAAAAGTATTACAGAAATAAAATTTATCATAATGTAATACGCATGAGATTTATAACATATCTTAGGTTCGTATTTAGTAATATCTGCATGTACTTGAGCTACCTTATGGACTTGGACTCTAGTAGACTTTTTACATCCTCAATCAACAATCATATGGTTGTCGTTGGCTTTATTCCACTTTTTTTTTTAATCAGCTTAGAATTAATGTCTCATGAGAAATATGTGATTTATATAAGAACTAATAAATAAATAAATAATTATTAAATTGTAATAGGGAATAAATAGAAAATTTTTTTAGAGATATTAATTGATGGGAATAGTGATTATAACTTATAAATGGATTAATATCCATTAATATGAAGGTTTCTTTTCTGATAGAAAAATATTCTCTCTCATCTCTAAGTATCATAGAGAGATAAAAAAAAAGTTAATGAGTGAAATTTTATTTTCCTCATCTTCTAAGAAATTAAAGTATACTAGAAAAAAATCTCATTATAAAGAAAGATACATATTATTTATGTATTATTTGTAAAAATTATATATTTCAAGATCCTATAAATTTCTTATAATTGTTAATCTAAAAAATCGTTATAGTTTACCTATCATATTGGTAAGTGCATCACATAAAAAATCTTTCTCTGAAGGCTTAGTGCAACAGCTTTGCTTTGTTTAGTTTTGAACTCCTCTGCTTCATGCTTTGGTTCGAGGGGTAAGTAAGTAAAGGAAACAGAGAAGGGACTTTACACTTATCAAGAAACCTTGACATAGCCAAGATTGATGTTCCTTTAACCTTCTACTCTTTGCCATCTTCTCTTACTTTCTTACCAACAATACACCAAGGCTAGCTAGCCACTTTACCGCTTTTTCAAAGTGCCTTTGCAACTTTCTTTGTTTTTTATTTTTATCTTTGCAAAGAGAGTTTCGGAGTTCGGTTCATGGTTTCTTCATTAAACTTCCAAAGATGAGAAAACTTCCAAGTTCCAAGTCAGATGTTTTTGGATATTCAACAAGTTTTGCTATCTTTACATGTCTATGTGTTGTTTCTTCTTATTTATCATTGGTTTCATGTTAGCCTTTTAGTTACTCTATATTCTTATTATTTATTTTTTATGACTTAATTATATTTTTCATAATATATGTAATATAAGTCATTTTCAGATTACTATCCAACATTTATTTTTTTTAAACAAAGTATTAGAAAAAAATTTCAATTTCATTTTACTACTTACTGTTAGTTACCTTCCGTTAAATGATGACATGACGGACGAAATGTCATGTCATCACACTTTATCACGAACACCTCATTGCCACACCAACACCTTCAATGATGTGGTAATGACGAAGTGACAAGATATGATGACATGACACTCTTTTTGTTATGCTATCACTTAATGGAAAATAATTAAAGTAGGTAGTAAAACGAAACTAAATTTTTTTAGGTAAGTATTTAACAAAATGAATTTTTAGATAATAATTTGAAAACAATCTATTTTTAAAGTATGACAAACTTATTTAATATATGACATGAAAAACTTATTTAAACCATTGATATTTTGCGGTCTATAATCAATGTACATATGTAACCTGTTATGTCTTTCAACACCCTTCTTTCACTATTTCCTGTATTATCTTTTAACTTTGTTCAAATATTAAATATATGCATCTTAATTCTTTAATTTCACCTTTAATACTATCTTTTTAATCTAGTTCAGTTGATTAAACATGATAAATTGATAGGTGAGTTATTATAAATTTTAAATAATATTTTTTTATTTTTACCAATAAAAAATATCTTATTAATTTAATGTATATTCTTATTTTGAACGAAAAATTATCTTTAAAAAAATAGGATAAAGAAAATTACAATATGTTGATCAAGTTATTTTAATTAATTTTTAATTTTTTTACAAGTTTATAAATATTTCATCAAATAAAAGTGTTTGAGAAACAATTTTTTTTTATTGACTTATAAGATTTGCTTTTAAACATAACTTAAATTTACAATTATCATTTTTATTTTTATTTTCAATAAAATAATAAAATTTATCATTTTATTTGAAATTAAATTATTTATTTTGATAAAACTTCTCCTTATCATTTGTTAACTAAAAAATTATTTTTCATATTGACTTAATTAAGTTTTTCATACTTGGAAAATAGACCATTTTCCGATTACTACCTAAAAATTTATTTTTTGTTGAATAATTATATGAAAAAAAATTTAGTTTCATTTTATTATTTGTCATTAGTCGCCTTCCATTAAGTGATGATGTGACAAACAGAGTGTTACGTTATCACTTAACGGAAGACGAATAATGATAAATAGTAAAATGAAATTGATTTTTTTCCAGGTATTTGAGTGAAAAAAAAATAAATGTTAGATAATAATCTTAATTTTAAGAAAAATGCTATTTGGTACGAATCTTATTTTGTCAAATATGCATGAACTGTGTTTTATTTTAAAACTTACTTTATATATTTAAAAAAAGTTGAACTGTTGACCTAGTTCATGGTTCAACATTTCACTTGATCAAGATTACTTAATTATTTTGTACCGTTCAATATTTTTTTTTAACTATATATCAAATTAGATGGTTTCAAAATGGATTGTAATTATAATTAATATACAAAAATGAATTTTTACAACAATTGTAATTATAACTGATATAAAAATTTATTTTTTTATTTTTATATCGGTTATAATTACAATTGATATTGAAAATCAAAATCATTCACCTTTGGTGAATTTTGAAACCACCTAGTTACCTAATTTTGTAAAAAAATATAGAATTTGCTTAAAGATATTGTTTCTTCATCTTTTTTTTTTTTACAAGATATTGCCTCCATCCTATTCTTTAGTTGTTTTGCCTTTTATTTTATTTTTTCCAAAACAATTGTTGTTGATTTAAAATTTGAAATTCTAATTAATACTTTTCTCCCTCAAATTTACCCTCATTTAATACCACTATTATTATGCAAGCATCAAAGGCCAAGGCATTAATTAAGTAATAATATTTTAGTCCAAATATAAGAATAGTATACTTCCATTAAATATTTTTAAATCTATCATTAACTTCAAACAACTAAATAAATGGGATAAAGGGAGTAAATTTCAACAAATAATAGTGTGTTGCTAGAATTTCTCAATATGTATTCGTAGTGCATACACAATAAGTTTTGTGATTTTTTAAATTTAAAAGAATAAATAATGTCAATTAAAAACTATTATTATTCATAAATGAGAAACCTTCCATATTCACAACCCAACGACATCAAACTCAGTTGGACAAAAATAACTATATCCATACATTTTAAAAAAAATAAAAGATTTGATTGAAGTTTTCAAAGAGAGGGATCTAATTAAATATTTTAAATAAACAAAGGGACCAAATTAATAATTTAGCCAAAAGTAAAAACAGAAGAATAAATAAGAAATATTTTTTTTATGGAAAATATAAGAAATAGTAAAATCATGTTATTCTTATCGATAATACAAAATTATACTGATTCATTCATGCATCGTAAAATTTAAAGTTATTTGAGATTATTTTACAATAAGAATTAATACATTTTCTTTTGGTAGAGATGATGATATGTATTTTTTCACTCGCTAAAGATCATCTTATTGAAGTTAGATAAAGTTATTGTAAGAGTAAAACTTTACATTCAATTAAATATCTAATGTAACTATCTACCAAAAACTCAAATTTCATGTAATGGTGGTTAAACTTACATCAGTTTTATCCACACCCTTGGTGATATACAAAATTAGTCAATAGGTAGCCGAGTTGCTTTCAATTATATTACGTAGTGTAGAGAAACTAACATTACGTATAATCAAAGTGATTGAGGAGAATCTTTCAAGTTTCAATCCGTTTATATATAAACAGAAAAGGGTTTCACGGGAAACACGTTGGAAGCGCATAATGGTGAACTTTATTGTTTTTCCATCTTTCTTTCTGTGCATCTTTTTCCATTTTTCTTTTCCTGTCTTCTCCTTTTTCATGTTCAATATTGTTATATCATAACACCTCACCCGGTCCATAGAGTGAGAAAAAGTTCGTAAGCAGACAAATATTAATGTTATATGCTGAAGCCCTTGATCGGGACTGCTATATATAATGCATAAGAATGATTGATGAAAATCAATGCTAATAAATATAAGTTACTCTATTCTATCCATTAAGACACAAAAGCTGTAGAAGTAGAAGATATTTTTATATGGTGGGATGATAACTTAAGGTTTTTATTGCACGCACGAATATTTAATTTAATAAAGATATGTACACAGTTTTGTCAAATGCCACTAGGTTCTTGACAAAGGCATATCAAAAGAATACTCTGATTTTTCTTGACAAAGGCATATCAAAAGCAATCATCTGATTCTTCTTTCATAGATTGTATAGTGATTTACAATTCTATTCGGGGAGAAAATTTATAGACTATAATTAATATGCACTTAAAATGTGAATGCTTTTTTTTTTTACACTATTATTTAATTTATTAATTATAAATGGTCACATATAATGAAACTACCTTTTGTAATATTTATTGATAGTATAATTTTTTTATACATAATATACCGTGATAAAAAAATTTAATTGTGTTTTAGTATGTCAACCTCTATAATTTTGATTTCACACAAATTAAAAACAATGGACAAAATATTGGCGGCCGAAATGGAGAAGTGCTTTTCTTTTACTTTTTGCATGGTTCGAGATTTTTCTTCAACTTTGGTAAGTAATATTACTTTATGTATAGTTTGTTTGGTTTGCTGAAAAAATCATGTTTCTAGCAATAAATTTCAGTTTGAAAAATACTTCAGGTTTGATTAGTAAAATAGATCAATTTAAGACAAGTAGAAAAAAGCTTTCAAATAAATAGAATGATTTTAGAATTAAATCTCACCAAATGTTAAAAAGTAATCAAATATTTTTTTATTATCTCTAAACCTTTATTTTATATTCAAACAAAATCCTTTTAAATTCAATTTTAAATATTATTTCAAAGAAAAATGTTAAACTGTGCGAAGACGAATTTTACAAAATTAATGCCACGAGAGTGACAAATACATTTGATTGGTCAATATTTTATGCTTAGTTTTTTTTAAATAATTACACATATTTTTTTATAAAAGACATGCAATTTCATTTTAGTTGGACAAAATTAATGTAATTATAATTAATGTAGTTGTCATTATATATTAAAATTTGAACTGAAATAACTTTATGTTAATTGATTTACACGTTTAGTGGTATATATATATATTTTTTGTCTAGTAACCTTGTTTTATGCCAAACACAAATTACAACTCACTACTTCTCTTAAAATTTTACAGGTGTTTCGTAAATAAAATAAAAAAAGTTTATACGTGTATTGGTATGGTTTGTGGAACTTAGGTTTTTTTTTTTTAAATGTGGAATTCAGGTTTCGTAACAAAAATAAGTTCTCTATGTCAAAACAAATTAATTTTTAACATTGATTGTTTTAACGTCAACTTTTTAAAATCAATTTTAGCATAAACGTACATAGCCTTAACTACCAAGGAATGCAGATATTGGTATGTGTGTGTGGAGAATATATATGTTCCACCACAAAAGTGTTGAAGCACAGGAGAAGATAACCAAGCTTAAATATAGCCGACAATTATTGATGCCTCAACATGATTTTTTTTAAGAGTGCATGGAAAACAGCTCGAGAAGGAGACGTACGTACGTGGTGCTTCTCTTCTCTCAACTTTGTGTCTATGATGTGCCATCATCACAAGACACAATGATCATGACTCAAGGTAAAATGATTAATCACACAATGATCATGGCTCAAGATCAATATTACTTTTGATTGACAAGGAAGGAATAATGTGTTAACAAAAGTCATTTAAATTATGATCACTTAAGGATGTGTTGAAAGTTTTATATCATAAATAATTATGAGCAAAACAAAATTGAATATATTGAATTATTTTATTGACTAAAAGATAGTACTGAAATAAAATTATATAAGTAAAAAATAATTCTTATTTTATAAACTAATAATTTTATAGGGTTGGATTAGATTTATTTTGATATGATATAAAAATTTATTTTGGATTCATTAATGAGTCTTCTTTGTTTATCACTCTACTAGTAAATAATCTTGAATGTGATAGAAAGTATTAAAAAAACCAAGTAAATTATGGTTACCCCTTAAATAGAATGATGTGTTAAAAATTTCACTTGCCTAACTTAGACAAAAGAAGGAAATGTTGAAATCCAACTTTAACTAAAGATAATGTGGATTCTCACATGTCCTATGCTAATTATTGACTCTTGTGTCTTTTAATGGTGGCTAATAAATAAATTTAAAATCCTTGCACATAGTCAAATACCTAATTAACTAAACGTGGTCTCCAATATTGTTGACGGATCGATATAACCTTATTATTTAAGAATGAGGTTAAATATCTGATTTTGTCGTGTCTGTCTATATAAAAAAATTCTGTTAAGAGAAATTATTCTTTTAAATTAATTTCAATACATTTGAAAATTAGTCATTAATTTTTTTTATTGAACAATACCTGCATTTCCATTATGAGAAAAGTAAGAATGAATAAGGACCTTGTTGTAAATGTAAGAAAGTTTGAAGGACTAAATATGGTAAAATTGAAACCTAAATACGATATTTAAGAGACTACAAATTTAATTAATCTTTTTTTATATAACATCCAAACTTATTTTCGTGAGAGAAAAAAAATAAAAAAGAAAAAAACTATATTATGCTTTAAGTTAAAATTAATTTCATATCTTAAAATTTATAAATATATTAAAATTGAGAATAATTTAAAACTAAAGTTTACAGTGATGTATTTATTTATATTTAAATTTAAATTTAATATATTTTAATAAATTAATTTAAATTCATATTTGATGTGTTTTGACAAATTAAATTTTTAAATATGCTGATAAATTCGATGAATTTATATATTAAAATTTTTAAACAATAGAACAATTCAATCTAATATGATTTAAATCAATTTATATTTACTTTTAATTTAGAGTAACTAATTAAATAATATTATAAAAATCAATTACATTTCCCTCCAATTCAATTCATTCCAAATTCACGTAAAAATACCTTTTATCTTACAATGTATCAATGTTGATTTTTTATTGTATTCCTTCTCATATTTATTAATTATTTATTTTTCTTTTTATTTCTTAAGGTGTATATACTTTTCATTAATATAATGTAAACTGATGATGGAACACAAATCATGGTTTATGATATGATCGAGAGAAGGGAGGAGATACGTACACAAGTCATTTAAATACACAGGTAAATGCTTATACAGTTAGAATGTAATTAAAAATTATTTATATTATTATTCCATCACAATAATAATTTGTTGTCTTTTTTTCTTTCTTCTTCTTTTTTTAGATAAGCATGAGTTTGTTGTCTTTTACATTAATTGTTAAGTCATATACTTAACATCGATCGTTTCTGATTCCTTCAACAGCAAAAGAAACACCATTTCTGATTTTTATTTCCTAGCTGTCCCAAAATTAAATTTTTTATACTGTTTTTCATCTTTGTTTATTGTAAAAGCGTTGTGGAAATAAAATTTCTGGAAATATAAATTATACCATTTCGTAGGTTTGTATTTAGTATATACTGTATATATCTGCATGTACTTGATTCTATGAGTCTTTTTTTAGTCTTCTTTTCGTACATCTTCAGTCATATCACTGCTTCTTCCGCTTTATTTCACTCTTTCTTTTTCTTTCTCCATCACTACCAAACACGTAAGTGCGTGACCAATGACCATGAAAATTCTTTCTCAGAAGGCTTATTAATGTAACATTTTTTTTGCTTTTAGTTTTGAATTCCTCTGCTTCCTGCTTTGGTTCTGTACACTTATCAAGCAACCTTAACATAGCTAATAAGGTTGATGTTTCTTTAACCTTCTACTCTTGCCAGTTTCCACTATTACCTTTCTGAACCACAACACACCAAGCCCAACTAACCACTTTACAGCTTTTTAACTTTGTTAGAAACAAAACACAGCCATTTTTGTTTAGCCTTGCCCTTTGAAAGTTTTGTTTTTTGTTTTTATCTTCAGAAGAGACTTTCGTAGTTTGGCTCATAGTTTCTTCCTCGGACTTCCAAAGATGAGAAAACTTTGAAGTCAGATGTTTTTGGATTGAACAAGTTTTGCTATCTTTATATGTCCATGTGTTGCTGTTATTCATTTGTTTCATATTAGCCTTATGTTACATTTTCATTGATCCAATATTCCTATAATTCATTCTTTCATTGTATATTTTTTTTAATACTAGTCAATTGTTTCACTTGGTTCCTATGGTTCAAGTCAACCCTCTTCTCCTCTTCTCTCTCTCTCTCTCTTTCTCATTACGTGTGGTGTTTTCCAAATTCATTTGACTCTGATTGTGGTAGGTTGGGGTGTTGAGTACTTCACTTTATTGTTTGGAAATTCACTTAATTGACTTGATGAATTTAAATAAATAATTGAGTCGTTGATGGTTTCTTGTTAGTGTTGTAATTTTGAATCTGTAAATTATAGAAAGTTAACAACAAAAAGAAAAGGCAAATGATTTTGTTGTAGCCTAGCAGAAAGTACTGAATCTTGGGGAGGCATTCTGAGTCTAGAATTCAAATAATTGTGGCTTGATAACAAAATAAAGTCATATATTGTTGACCTTTTCCCCCCTAGTTACATGTGTACTAATTTAGAGTTTTCGAAGTACAAGTTTTTAATTTGAAGTTGGATTTTTCAGGCCCGAATCTTCTATGGTACAAGTAAAGTTTTTTTTCTATGAAGCATTAATATTCTCACTGCATGCGGAAGTAGCTTAGTTATGGCTGCAAAGGGACAGAAATTTGTGAGGTTTGTTTGCTGAAGCCTGGTTTTGTATATTTCTACTATTTTATTTATTTAATTACTTTTGGTACATCCTTCTGTTTTAACTTTAATTTAACACTCTCTTTGCCCACTTTTAGAATAATATATTCTGCCTCGGTTATTCATTTTCCTTTTGTACCAAAAAATAAATAAAAAGTTATTCATTTTCCTCAGAAAATAATACATTTTATGGATTTTCTCAAAAAAATAAATTGTGGTATTTACCTACATTAAAAGATGTTATTCGAATGTATGACAAATTGACACTGTACTGAGCAACCAATAATTCGAATATGATCATGTCACCAAGATTATTATACTATTACAAACACTATGCTATATTCCTAATTTCCTATTCCTACCTCTGACTGCAAGTAATGGAATTTGATAGTTATTATATTACTTTTGGGGGTACTCAGTACTCAACCATTTTAGTGACCTTTTAGGAGATTTGATCTTATGATTTTTTTTAATGTTGGAAACTTTTGATGCTAACATCTACCTGATTCTTATTATTTCAAGATACCTAACTAAATATTATATTTCTATCCAGGTTTAAGGATTGGAAGTCACTTTCTTCTTCAAGCTTTGAACACAATGATTCTTCTAATGGTGGATTTCTCAAAAGAAAAGTTCAACCAAGCCTAAGTTCTGTCAGTGATGGATCAATAACAAATTTGTCTTGTCGGAACCATGTTCTTGATCCACAGGGGGCAACACTTCAGAAGTGGAACAAAATTTTTGTAATCACAAGTGTGATGGCAATCTCTGTGGACCCTCTTTTCTTTTACATCCCAATGATTGATGACAAGAAACAATGCCTTGCTTTAGATGGAACACTGAAGATTACTGCCAGTGTTCTCCGCACATTCTTTGATCTTTTCTACATTCTTCACATCATCTTTCAGTTTCGAACCGGGTTTATTGCACCTTCCTCTCGTGTGTTTGGAAGGGGTGAGCTAGTTAATGATCCTTGGGCCATCGTAATGAGATACTTAAGCTCTTACTTCATCATTGACATTCTATCAATTATTCCACTTCCTCAGGTATTTCCCTCTTCCATACTAACTCTCAACTCAGAAGACAAAAAGTGCTTTTTAATATATCATCATTAACTGTCATTGAAGTGTTAATTGCCCCATAACCATATTTTGTAGAGAACAACTAGACATATCACTTTGAACCTTCAAGTGCTGTAACCTCAAAAGTCTAAATATATAAGACTTTATTTAAAATACAATGACGTTGCAAACTTTTTTTAACAGTATCTCATCCTCTAACAGATTGAATGTATGATGAGTATGTTGACTTTGATCATAACAACTTTAAAAGTCACCATAAGGATAATTTCTGATTAGTTGACAGTGACAGTGTATGACAATTGTTAAGTCCTTGGAAATGGAATGATTTTAGTCCTTTTGGTATTTTCGTATGACAGTTCCATGGTATCCAAAATGAAGGCAACATTAATAATAATTTTAATCAAGTTCAGTTTGATGTGAAAGACATAATTTGATGTTGTTTTAACACCTGTAATGTGTTCTTAGTTGGTCATTTTAGCTATGATCCCATTCCCAAAATGCTCAGTTCCTTATGTGGGAAAGGATTTGTTGAAGTATACCATAATAGCACAGTACGTGCCAAGAATTCTGCGGATCTACCCGTTATTCAAAGAAGTAACAAGCACTTCTGGCATATTGACTGAGACAGCATGGGCTGGAGCTGCTTACAATCTTTTTCTCTATATGCTAGCAAGTCATGTGAGTTGATTTTGTCACTTTCATCATAACATCTTACCTATGTTCCTAGTTATCATGCTAAGTTTTATGACCACCAAGTACATGTGACATACTAGGTTGTTGGAGCATTCTGGTATCTGTTTTCGGTAGAATCAAGGCTGCGGTGCTGGCGCAGGCGGTTGAAGAATACTACGTTCTTGCATGAATCCTACCTTAGCTGTGGAAGTGGCAATTCTACTGTTCAATCACTTCTCAAATCTTCTTGCCCGTTAACTGATCCACAACAAATTCAACACCTGGAAACTTTCAATTTTGGAATTTTTATAGAAGCTCTAAAGGCTCGCGTTGTAGAATCAAATACAGATTTTCCTCACAAGTTCTTCTACTGCTTTTGGTGGGGTTTGCGCAGTGTAAGGTTGCCAAATAATCTTCTCTACTCTTGACTCCGTATGCAACATTCACATTTTACAAACTTTGGAACTTCTATATCCTTGTGTTCTTTTGTTCCCAACGTTTCTATGGACTTATTGCTAGTTAGTTAGTGTTTATAACATCTTATCAAGGAAAGCATAATACAACCTAAAGATGGGGGGGTAAAAGCATACCAAAAGTGATTCTTTTGTCCTTTTTTTTCAGTTCTGTTGGGCAAGGTCTCGAGACAAGTACTTATGCTGGGGAGATAATCTTTGCTATCTTCATTGCTGTCTTTGGATTGATTCTATTTGCATCACTTATTGGAAACATGCAGGTAATTCTTGGGCAGGATATGTGATGAGATCATAGACCAGGCAGTGAATTAGTGATTTTGCATATGTTAGTGTTATTAATTACACATCTCTAGTCATAGATACAGTGTAATTCACGAGTTTTTCTTCTTATTTTGCAAATCAATGGTTTTTTGATGGAGTAAAGACCAAAGAGGCAAAGGAACATATTTTAAACTTTAAATGAGAAACCAAATTTTCATCAATTGAGTGTTAAAAGTGTTAGCTTCATCCTCCCACCCCTCTCATTTGTTGAATTCATGGGTTGTGTACATGTGTTGATTATTCTTGCAGAAATATCTACAATCTACCACTGTCAGAGTTGAAGAGATGAGAATCAAAAGGAGGGATGCAGAACTGTGGATGTCCCACCGTATGCTACCTGATTTCCTGAAAGAAAGAATTAGACGTTATGAACAATACAAATGGCAAGAAAATAGGGGTGTTGAGGAGGAGACATTAATTCGCAACCTCCCTAAAGATCTCAGGAGGGACATAAAGCGTCATCTTTGCATAGACCTCCTTAAAAAAGTGTGTATCACCCATAACCATCTTTCCATTCACTTGGTTTTTTTTCTTTTGGACAAAACTTAGTAACGGTTTTTACGTGTTTTTGGTGTTATTTTTCAATCAGAATTGGAGTTCCTTAAATACATTTTTATGCATATCTTCCATCAGAATTGGAGTTTCAGTTCGATAAACTATGCTACCTTTAGCAAGTTCTTAATTATGTGAATTATCTCTGAAATTCCAATTCTAATTAGAGATATACATAAGAATTACTTAAGTAACTGTATCTAAGTTTTGTTATTTTCTTTTTCCTTCTACCTATACATACTTCTATGTGTATGTGTAATGAGAATTTTACCTTCTTCTTGCTCTAGGTGCCAATGTTTGAGAACATGGATAATCAGTTGTTGGATGCACTGTGTGATAAACTGAAGCCAGTCCTTTACACGGAGAAAAGTTACATAGTTCGTGAAGGGGATCCAGTTGATGAAATGCTGTTCATAATGCGTGGAAAACTTGCTACTGCCACAACAAATGGTGGAAGAACTGGTTTCTTCAACTCCTTTGAGATCAAGGCTGGTGACTTCTGTGGAGAAGAGCTTCTAACATGGGCCTTGGACCCCAACTCCTCCTCAAATCTACCCATTTCAACTAGAACAGTAGAAACTATATCAGAAGTTGAAGCCTTTGCTCTCATGCCTGATGACTTGAAGTGTGTTGCTTCCCAATTTAGACGTCTTATAAACAGCAAACAACTTCAACACACTTTCAGGCAAGACTTGACATGTGTTTCACTCTTTTTCTCCTTGATAATGCATCACTATATTTCAAGAAATGTCATATCCTCTATTTGTTCTCCTAATAGTCTAATACTTTGAAAGCATTACACAAAAAATATATGAATAAATAATACATGTAATAATAATGTAAAAGTCTAGACTATTAATTATCCTAAATAATACATATACCAATCATAACTTGTTATGTTTGATAAATTTACTGACTTTCATAATAATTATCTTAAAAATCACTCAAAGATGATTTTTTGTTAGCAGACAATTCAACCAATTAGAAATCTTTTGTTGATATGACTTATAAAATAATTATTACATTGTTATAAAAGTTAATAAACTTATCATATACATATCAGTTTTTGATTAAATTACAGTATAAAAACTCTTTTACATTTAATACTCTTCATATTTCATAAACATAAAGAAGTAATTTTAATACTTTCTTCCTTAGTAAGTAAGAAGATGAGTAAAAGTATATTACACAAGAATTTAGGATTATTCTACACTTTTTTGTTCAGGTTCTATTCCTTGCAATGGAAGACATGGGGTGCATGTTTCATACAAGCAGCTTGGCGCAGATACAAAAAAAAGAAGGCTGAGAGGTTGTTACGTGAAGCAGAAGAAAGGATACAAGCTTTGGAAAATGAGGAAGGGTCCTCACCTAGCTTTGCTGCTACAATATATGCATCAAGGTTTGCATCAAGTGGATTGCGCCACTTGCGAAGTGGTAAACGCACCAGAGTGCCACAGCCACAGAGATCCCTGATGCCTCAGAAGCCAGATGATTTCACTGCTCAGAAAAACTAGTTTTAAAAAAAATTATTGCAACTTTAATTTTTTATAAGACTGTGCCTGAGGATTAATTCTGCATATTTTACATATCCTTAACAATTGTGCTTGCATAAGTTACTAGTAAGTGGTGTTTTCCTACAACAACAAACTAAGCATATGTAGACACAGCAGTGTGTAAAAATATTGGTTGTGTTTGGATGAACCGTTTCAAAACAAACTTTTACGAGAAGAGCTTCTCATAGTCATATATCAGACTGATTCTACTCCACTGTGACTTGTTATCAAAGATAATATGTATTAATTAACTATTAAGCAGTTTATCTGTATTTACAAATAGATTAAAGGAGACTTTTAAATTTATAAAGAAATTATAAGTATATTATGTGGATACATTCATAATGTCATATCGGATATGCTAAGTACTCTAGTTTATCATATCTGTCATAATTTTATTGATTTTTTTTACAGGCTTTTTGAGATTCGAATTGCATATTATGCATGGAGGGGAGCCAAAGGATACCGCTTTATAAGTCACTTGACTATCGAATTTATAAGTGTCACGTCTTCTGCTATGTTTTCCCCCCTCCAACTACAGGATTTGGATTTGAAACAATTCCCAATCATGAGTTAAAAATGAGAATTTCAACAATTTCTTTATATAAAATAATAGTTTAGTAAAATGAGTAGAATAACAAAACATTCATTCTTTTGATTACTATGTTCTTTTAGTAAATTAGAGTAAAAAGGGAGGGGGAACCAAAAAAAGAAGAGAAAAGAAAGGGAAGTTAAATCCATTTTCCTTAAGAACTTTTTAAATAGATTAGTAGCACTCTAGCATCCCTAAAGAGGCGTTATTTAATTCAAGGTGTTCTAATTAAAAAAAATGATAGGAAAAATATATAGTAAAACATGATACATTTCATTTTATAATTCTATTAAGCATACAAGAGCATCTCCAAACTTGTTGTTTAATGAGTTATTTATTTTTAGACATCATTGTTTATTTTTATTTTTATTTTTATTTTTACATTTGAGAAGATTTACATGTATTTATAGATTACTTATTCAAGTTTGTTGCCCCTAACTTAGTCTCCAATGAATAATATGTGAAGTAAAAAAATGTTTCCCATCAATGTGTCCAACTAACTGCTTCCTACATGATCAACAAATTGTTGTACAACTGAAGGGGTAAACATCACGAAGATTTACATCGATGGATTATTAAGGAAACTACATAAGTGAATTTTGACACCACATTTTAACCTAAAACCTTAATGCTAAATTTTATGGATCTTCTTCTTAGTTACATGGTATTCAACTTTCCCATTCCTACTCAATGTAAAATTTCACCTAATATTCCAACAATCTCCTTCTCAAGTGTGAGTCTCTTTCACATAATAGTTTTCCCCTTAAGCTCAAGCCATTTTCAATCCTCGAGTATCCAATTGTGGCCCTTAGAGCTTGACCATGGTTGTCCTGGCTCTACCTAGCCATTACCAATTAACGACTCTGATATCAATTATTAGTCAATTGATGGGGATAGACATCCAAGATATTTACACTAATGGGTTACCGAGCAAATCACATAAGTAAACTTTGACATCACATATTAACCCAAAATCTCAAGCCTCGGGTTTTTTGGTCTTCTTTTCATTTATATGGTGCTTAAACTTTTTACTCCTACTCGGTGTGAAACTTTACCTCATACTTGTATTTCAACACAAATAAAACCCATTCTAGTTTCGAAAGCCTTTGTGTATGGCGGGAAAAAAGAATTTACTGTATTTATTGTGTCTTTTGTGTGTAAAATATATTTTCTTTTTCTTTTTTCACTCGGTATGATTAAAAAAATATTTTTTGCCTTTTGTGGGGAGTCATTTGAAAGGATTGCCTTTTGTATGAGTTGCATTTTGTGAGGGCCAACTAATCAGAGATAAAGAACTCAAAATAGATTGTTTAAATTGTACCTATAGAAGGTACTCTAAGTTTTAAACTCCAAAAAATTCTTTTTTTTTGTCATAATATTAGGATTAATTGCAATTTTTGTGATTCTCATTAAAAAAATCTTATGGTTTGAGTATTATTATTAGGATAAAATATGTTTGGGGTCCCTTTAAAATTTAAAAAATATTAATTTCATTTTCATATAATTTTTTGTATTAATTTGGTCCATGTAAAAATAAAATATTTTTATTGGTTCTCAATGATAATTCCGTTAGATGATAATTTGATGTGACTAACAAACTTACAATATAATTTGATTAAAAATAAATTAAATAATTTGTGACAGTTAAAATCTCTCAAAATGAATTAAATAATTTTTAACACTAAATACCCCCCAAAATTATAATTTTTCATCACTTCCTAAACAATTTTCTCGTACTTTATAATGAAATTAGGAGAAAAATGAATTAACAATTGATTATGGTATTTTTTGACGATACTTGAAGAGATAAAGAGAAAAAATAATTAAATTTATTAATCACATTAAAAAGTGTCTAACAGAAATACCATTAAAGATAGACCAAAAACATATTATTTTTACATAGACGAAGTTAATACAAATTTTTTTATAAAAACAAAATAAAGTACCCTTCAAAATTTACAAGAACCCAAACATCCATAAAGATTTAGCGTATATTTGGATATGCATTACAAACAAACATTGATGACAAAATAAAGTTTATAAAAGCATCCATATCCTTTCTTTTGGATGTTTAGTGTGCGGTGGACTGTTATTGATTGTAAAGTGGTTTAAAACTAGTTTTAGAAGCAAACCAGATTTAAAATCAGTTTTGAACCAGAAACTGGATCCAAAAAATCATTTTTTTTGCAAGATATGGATCTGGATTTAAATGGATCCGGATTGGATTTTCCATGTCCGCCCTTAAAAATAACCTGTAATTGGAGGTTTTTAAGCGGAAAAAGTTAAAATAACAGATAAAAAAATATCTTACATTACCGAGTGATTGACGTCAACCGCAAACCATCTCCACTTCTTATCTCCGGTCTCCGACGAACTCTCCTTGGAATTTGTACTGCAGAGGTGCTGCCTTTTACACCACCAGATTTTGCAGATTTTAGTTTTTAAGGTTATGCTTTTTGGGTTCTGCGACTAATGTTGACGATGATCATCACTGCGCTCATCACTGCCATACTTGCGGGACTTTGCATTGGCCCAATCAACGGCAGGCGGCGGAGGAAGAGGGCCGTGGCGTTCTTCCATCCGTACACCAACGACGGTGGCGGCGGGGAGAGGGTGCTGTGGTGCGCCGTCAGAGGTATCCAGGAGGAGAGCCCCGACCTTGATTGCTACGTGTACACCGGAGATCATGACGCCACCCCTCAATCGCTCATGGCTCGTGCCCTCGATCGCTTTGGGGTCGCTCTCCTCTCTCCTCCAAAGGTACCTTCTTTTCTCTTATTGGAATTGTTGGTATCCCGGCAAATTGCGGATTAATGCGGTCCCAATTGTGGTTGCAGACCCAAATCACGGTCGCGGACCATTTTTTAAAACCTTGGAGCCTAGAATACTTGTCTAGATTCATTGACGGATTTAGTTTTAGTGCATGTTAGAATACTAGTCTACCTTGATTGTTATTTTAGCTGTTAATTAGTCCCTGGCCGTTGGTTCGGTACTCAATGCACTCATAATTTCAGGAATAAAATGAGCTGTGGCTTTTGTGTTTTGTTAAAGAAAGAGTGGATTAGGACTAAAGTATTGAGTTGAGGGGATTGTATATGAATGATTATTGGCTTATATAAAGTAAACAAATAATTGTTGCAATGGTAAGTAGCAATTTGGCACCTATTGTGCTAGAATCTACTTGATTTGTTTCAAAGCTTAATAACCTGTGTGTATATATATATTGTCCTTAATAATTCTCAGGTGGTTCATTTGTACAAGAGAAAGTGGATAGAAGAAACTACTTATCCGCACTTTACAATGATTGGTCAAAGTCTGGGTTCTGTGTATCTTGCATGGGAGGCTTTGTGCAAGTTTACCCCAATATATTACTTTGACACAAGTGGATATGCTTTTACATATCCACTTGCTCGGTTGTTTGGATGCAAAGTTATTTGCTATACTCATTATCCTACTATCAGCTCAGACATGCTAGCTCGCGTTCGTCAGCGCAGCTTCATGTATAATAACGATGCCTTAATTACAAAAAGGTTTCATTTCTAACTTTTGGATTTTGTATGTTTTTGTCACTTCTAGTTTAGTCATACTTCACAAGTATTCCTCACTTGTTAATGATGTTATTGGTTCTTTCTTTTCAGTATTTCATTGATTTGAATATTATAGCCTATCCAAATTGTTTTGAGGGTGAGGGTATAGAAGGGAATTGATTTTTTAAATAGTATTTTGGTATGGAATTTGGTAAAGTTGAAGTCTTTATATATGAAAATTCACCTTCTCCATACTTCCCCTTCCCCTTCACTGCATACACGCTTCTATGCTATAATATACACTAAATTCACACTTTATTTTACCTCTTTCATATTTTAAGGAGTCTAACAGTTATTTTCTTGCAGTGTTTGGCTTTCAAGGTGCAAAATAGTCTATTATACAGTATTCAGCTGCTTGTATGGATTTGTAGGATCTTGTGCACACCTAGCTATGGTCAATTCATCTTGGACTAAATCCCATATTGAAAATCTTTGGAGATTTCCTGACCGTATTAAGCGAGTTTATCCTCCTTGTGATACTTCAGGACTCCAGGTTTGCAATTGGTTCTTTGTTGTCCTACAATCGTTGTTATGTTGTCAAGTTCCTCTTTTCCATATTTGTTTTAGTTAGAGGGATAACTTTCCTGTATTGCATGTTACTTTGTGTCATTGAATCTCTTACAGTCTGTTTCTTCTATGTTTCCTCCCGGTGTAGTATGTTTATTTACCAAATGTTTAAAACTTGAATTTAGTGTCCGCAAGTAATATGAGGGTGATACTGTGTGTGTGTGTGTGATTGTTTTACCTAGTTTGGTAATCACCAATGGATTCTAACAAGTAAGCAATATGGGCAGGTACTTCCCTTGGAACGATCAGCAGAAATTCCAGTATTAATATCTGTTGCACAATTTCGACCGGAGAAGGTGGGCATACTCTTTTCAACTCTTGTGAACAAGAGGTACAACCTTTTTATTTGGCTCATTTGAGCCTGTGTTTTGTTGATTAAACCAGTTTGATATTTTTTATTCAAATGTAGGCACACACTCTCCAACTTGAGGCTTTTTCAGCTGCCATTAAGAGATTAGATCCTAGCTTGCCAAAACCTAAGTTCCAAATTGTGGGTAGCTGTAGAAATAAATCAGATGAAGACAGACTTCAAATGTTAAAAGAGAAAGCAATCGAGCTGAATGTGAATGAACACATGGAATTTCATAAGAATGTAACATACAGGTTAGCACCAGTGGATTTCCAGACTCTTCCCCCCTCCTTCTAATGATCATAAAAAACACTTTATCTGCAGAATAAAATATTTTAAAAAGTTATATTCTGTAGAATGCATACCTTTTATTTCTTAGTTAATGGTATATGGTATTTGTCAGTCCAGCTAGCAATTAGCATTGAGTGCTAACTCAACATTGATTATTTGTTCTTATTTATTATTATACTTTTGATAATCAATTGGATTATGTACCAATCAATTAAAGAAACTTCAGTGAAACTTCAAAGTGTTTCAAATTTCTAGTCATAAATGTCTTGTGTCACTCTCAAGTTCATGTACATTAGGCTACTATTGATTAGTTTAGGTATAAGCATGTACTTCGCATTGATAGTTCAGGTATGTTAAAAACCTGAACGGATATTTTTCCTCACTCAAACTCCTAAATCTCGTAAATCTCACTGCTTAGAAAGAATATTTGTCTTTAACCGGATTATCCACCTTATTTGTTCATCTACTTCTTAGATGTATAATAACCAGCATTACTGGCATTATAATGTGTATGATTGGATTACTTTTATACAACTATTGTTTATGTAATTAGTTATGCTGGATAGACATATGGATGTGATCAATATTTTAATTTCTAAAAGCAAGTTAGAATCCTTAATCTAAATTTTTGAAGTAGGAAGGTTAAGTCTGTATAGAACGAATTCAAGTTGATGGATCCCCCTCCAGTTGGTATCCTACACTATTGCACCCTAATCTGAAATACTTCCACTCATTGTCATTTTCTCATTCAAATTATTTTATTCTCCTTGATTCTCTTGACTTTTCTCATTACTTCTTGTTACAGCATTTTTATATCTGTTAGAACTGTAACTTAGAGGAGCTTATTATTTTAACTTCTATTTGAAACTACCCCTCCCTTTAAGTGTATTTCTTCTTTCTCTAATATTACATTTCCTCACCTATTAAGCATCTTAGCATTTTCGGTTCCATCGCACCAATTTGTTGGAACTTGAAGTTGGAATCCTTAGTATTTTGACAAGTAGACTGGCATACAAAAATTATGCATAAGGGTTACTCCTTAGTCTGTTATAACTTTGAAGGGTATTTGACAATTTCAAAGAACTAATTATGTCTCTTAGACTAGATTATTCTTGTGAGATAAACTTGTCAATTTTCTTTTGTTGAACTAGCATGGCTTGCAAAGTGTAAGTGTGGTAACCTTCTCTTGCAAAGTATAAACTATAGTTTATTTGGATCTTAATTAACATTATGCTTCAGATTGTAGAATTTGTGGAAAATTTCAAACTTGGAACTATAATTGGTTTATTCATATCAATTAATCTAATATCATCTGTCAAAGTCAAACGCCGCTTACATTGTTTGGGAAATTTATTAGCAATTAACTGAGGCCTTACAATTGCTATACGGTTCATTCATCTTTTTGGTACTTTTCCTGAACTTTTAATGGTTGGGCATGGCTCATTGGCTCCTCTAAAGTGCATTAAAATTTTCAATCATAAAGATCTATAGCCAAGTTGATAGGGCTGGAAGGACTCTGCTTGTAAATCCTTTATACATGGTGTCAATTAGCCTTTGACTGGACTGAGAGTATGGGTGTTACTTGCAATGGACATTATGTAGCTCGGAGACCACCTGACCTAATAAAAAAAAGAAGTCAGTTGCATGTATTGTTAATTGGGATTTGAATTAATTACGTCTGGATAAACGACTAATAAGTCTTTCACTAAAAATATTTAATCACTTTTATCACATGAATTCCTTTTTGAATTTGTCAATCAAATAGGTTATCTTGTACTTTTAGAACCTTAATTTTAAATGCTGTTCTACTAATCATATATTTGATGATTGCATTAAACCTACAGAGATTTGGTGGGACTTTTAGGGGGTGCTGTTGCTGGCATTCATTCAATGACAGATGAGCATTTTGGCATTAGTGTGGTAGAATACATGGCTGCTGGTGCCATTCCAATTGGTGGGTTTGCTTTGCAATTTCACCCTTTAGTAATTATGCCTTTTTTTTTCCCTCTACCGTGACTGCTTTTACACATTAATTATTCTAGTAATGTTTGTTTTTCAGCTCATAATTCTGCTGGCCCAAAAATGGACATTGTATTAGATGAAGAAGGACAGCAGACAGGATTTCTTGCCTGCAGTGTTGAAGAATATGCAGATGCCATGGTGAGAATTGTATCGATGCCGGAGATGGAGAGACTTAAGATGGCTGCAGCTGCAAGGAGACGGGCAGGGAGGTTTTCCGAGCAGAGGTTTTATGATGACTTCAAAGCTGCAGTGCATCCTATCCTGTGTCATATTTCTAGGTGATGGTCTATAGGATCTAATTAGCATGATTGTAACTTCAGAATATAGATGAAGAATTTTGTTACAGAAATAGCTATACGTGTTTCATAATTGATTATTTAATTATCACCAACTACTAACTAAACTGTAAACAGCAAAGTTGACCCACATCCCACAAAAACAAAGCACCAACTTATTTACCTCACAACGGGCAGGCGGACCTGATATTTCATGGGTCCATGCCGAAAAATTAATTTGGACCATTTTATATTTAAGTAGTCAAAAATATAAATATATATTATATATAAAAAAAAGTAGACTCACAATTTTATAAAAATTACATATTTTCTTACATTAAATGAATAAGATCATTTTAATAAATCTCAAAATGATGTCACATTTTTTATTCAATTTATTCTTATATTATCATTTTTCATTCAATTTATTTTTTAAAAATTACATAACATAAATATTTATATATAAGATAGACATGATAACGAGATGAGTTGGTGTGATAAATTTGACTTTATTCTCACCTTCCAAAATACCGAATTCTCATTTAAAAAGATAGACATTTTTTAAATCTATATTTTTTCTAGTAAGTTTTAGTGTTTTACAAGTTTGTGTAAAGACCTGAGAAATTTATCACATTTAGCTTATATATTTATAAATTAATTAAATTTTATATTTTATTTCTTGGAGAAAATGGTTTATTTTGATCGTTATTGTTTTAATTTGAGTTTTTGGTTGTTTCTTATTTTATTAACAAGAAATATTTAAAGTTTATTATCATAGATCAAATATATGTTGACATGTCACACAAAACTAAATCTTGTTTGGTAATAAAAATAAACTAAATCTTGGTATGAACTTATAAAGGTAATATCCAAAAAAAAATAATTAACAATCAATATAAAAATATTTTTGAATTAGATGTCACATCTTAATTTGAAAAAAAAAGACATAAAATAAAATAATAATTATAAACATAACCTAAATAATATAAAAAAAAATATTACATGACTATAATTTTTTTAAAAAAACTTTGGATCCCTTTTAGTCGTGAATCCTGTGTTATCACACCTCCAAATAGGGTTCAGGGCTGGTCCTACAAAGGGGTAAAATCAGAAAGAAAAAAAATATTTTTAGTCTTTATATATTTAGTTAAACATGATTAAGATATCTACATTTTTATAAAAATAATTGTAAAAATAAAAATATATACACGTGTGTACATGTGTGTATATAACCCTCAATTTTTTTTTACAACTTTTAATCATGCATTAATTTTTGTCAGCGTTCTTAATTAGTTCCTTTTAAAAAAATTGTTCATTTTTTGTCTTTTGTTTATTTCTATTATTTAAAATTAGTTTCAAATATAAAATAAATAATGAACTAAAAATTAGCAAAATAAAGATTAATCTTAAACAATAAAAGTAAATGAGAAACTAAAAATAAAAAAACTAAAAATGTTGACTAGAAAGTCAATAGAAGATTAAAAATTATCAAAATAAATTTGAAGAACTAAAAATTAGAATATAAAAAAGTTAAATAACTAAACTTAATTAGTCCTTAAAATCTGAAACAAGTTCCCTTGTAATCATAATTAACCGACACATTTTTCGTTTGAAGTCTCACACATTGAATGTATATACATGTGTATATATATACAATAGTTGTTAATGCATGTTTACTTAGAATATGATTCGGCAAAGGAAATTATCCTTGATGACTTAGGGGTCAATGGACGTAACATGAAGAGGAGAAGGGGAGGGAGAGTTGCGGCAAACTGGGCATGTGGTGTTTATTCGAAGCCACTCGTCTATGCAGTCTGCATGGAAGCAGTGTTTGCATTCAGGAATCAATCTTATTGTCTCTTTGCTGTTGTACTCCGACAAGCATATCCAACAGCATCCATTGTTGTTGGGTCCAGGAACTCGTCGACTCTCTCCGACCACCATCTTCTCGTAGGACTCGATCGTGGACTCGTCGAGACCCGTGGTTGCGATTTGTGGCACCGGCGATATTGTAGCTGCAAGTGCAGACCTGTTGGTTAGTCTGTCCTTGTAGCACACACAGCATGCCATCACTATTGCAATGACTGCTGCTGGTCCAGCAATGCAAAATGTGATGATTCTGAAAACTTGGGCTCCACGTCTTGAAGTAACTGAGAATATTGAAGCTAGTATAGGTCAGATTTGAGCTAACACGGTTCACGTTAATCTATAATAATGTTGATAGAAAGAACAAGGATGCAAATTCTTAAGAAAAAGATTGGTGGGCATGCACTAAAAAACTAATTAACACTAAATAGAGATATAATAGGCAATAAAAGGTGATAAAAAAGTATAAAAGAAAAATAATAGTTAACAGAGTAGAGAAAATAGAGTTTTAATAAGAAATATAACGTGTTAAAAAAAAAGGTAAAAGAGAAATAATAAATAGTAACATAGTGTTTGATATGTATATATATATATGATCACTCAAATTCTTAAGTCACCCATCCAGCCAGCATATGTCAAAATATAAAGCTAATTTGACAGTATCTTAAGTGAAGGTTGTTCGATCAGTTTAAGAATTTTTTTATTTCTTTTTTTATAAAAAATATTAGTTTATTTTGACTTTATATTTTTTTTTATATATTGTAACTTTTAAGGTATTTTTTATACAAAACTTTGAAAATTAAAAATAAAAATAAAAATTGATCACATTATTGTGATTATTTAGATGAATACGAAATAAAAAAAATTCTCAAATTAAATAAATCCTTAAAGAGTTTTTGGTTTTTCCTACTAGTAATAAAGGGCAAAACAAATTTCCAACTAGCTAGCGCCCTCTATTGCACGTCACCTGCAATTCATGTCAACTTAAATCGGTAGCTAACTTATTAATGAATTGAGTCTTAAGAATTCATGGTTAATGTGGAAAATATTTTTTTAGGAACGGAAACTAATGTTTAGTTATATATATAAAAAAAAAAACTAAGGTTTTTGGTACTTGGTGTACGGTTTTAAAAAATTCAGGAAGTAACGTGAAATAACTAAAATAAAGTCCTCACCAAAAAAAAAAAAAAAAGTTGTTTTAATTTACTCTAAAATCTAACGAGTACCGAGTAATTGAATAAAAAGGATTGACATACCAGACATCTGCCTTATAAGTGAAGATAACTAGACCTTTGAATTAGTATGCACAAATTACAGTTCTCTACTGCCTCGCGTTGTTTTGTACTAATTTTTAATTTAATGACAACAAGCAAATCAAATCATGAAGTCAACTGGTATAAACTATAAAGTATATAAACAAACAAAATATTTTATAATGTTACTAATAATACCGACGTAAAACCATTGACCAAAATATTTCTAATAATACCCAGTAAATTCATGTGGCCACCTATGATAAACAGCTCGTGTGATAATATATCACTTGAGTTATTATAAATTTTTCTTTATTTTTTTTTGAAGTTTTTTATAATGTTAGGTCATCTAGAGTTTCTAAATACATGCCGTGGTGTATGAAGTTTATGGAAATGCATATTGAAGATGGTAGAACATATTTACCTGTTTGGTAACCAGGAAAACAGAAGAGTTGACCGTTGTTATCTGGATCAAATCCACACAATTGCTGTCCCGATTCACAATATCTGCAGTCAGGTCTATCCCAAGTTAATCGAAGATCTTCACTAAGCTCATCTCTGTGATTCTCCTCATATTGTTGCTCTGGCCCTGAAACTGGGACTGAAACCCTTGTAATAACATTGCAAGACTCAGGCAATGGATTGGTCAAGTTTAGAGTAGGGACAGCTGATACAAAATTTGTGGAATTACTGAGGCAGTCTATGGGAATGAATTGTGACCCTGCGTTCTGAAATGGGCAGCTTAAGAAGGTGTAGTCACGAGTAAAAGTGGGAATGAAAGGAGAACCTGAGACATTGAGGGTCAAAAGACGTTTGGGGAGGCAATCATCAGGGTCGTAGACTTGTATCTTTTGTGTGAGGTAGTTGATGCTGCGCACATAGAATGCACCAGAGTATGGAAGTTTTAGCACTGTTTTGCTATTATTCGTACAAGTTAAGTTGAAACCAGGATAGCCACAATAAGGATTTCGATCACCATCTAGTTGAAAGGGGAAACGAATAAGGACACTATTGTTGCCACATACGGAAAATTGACAATCATTTGAGGTAGCAACAGCATATATGACAGGAAAGACGAAGAAGGGAAAAAGGACTTCCAAGATGCCCATTGTTTTTCAGATGAACAAGTCTGAGGTAGTAAGGGATCGGACCAGGTTATAAGAAGAAACCGCATTTTAATCTCAAAGTCTATCCAATTTTAAAAGCAATTTTGAAAGTCATATTGTATTATTTATTGGTATAGTGCAATTAACTAATAGAGATATATAGAAGGTATGACTTAAAGAACATTATAATATAATTCTTGTTCTTGTCATATCAGCCTTTGAGGGGGAGAATATTCAAAACCCAAAGTTCCTCACCAGATCATTTAAGTACTATTTGGCTTTCATTAGTTTGTTTCCAGCACACTGCACAAATCATTCAATTTCACGGAAGCAGATGCATCAAGATCTATAGAATACTTTCTATACTTGCATAGAAAAAAAAATGCTTGGTCATCACCAATTTGCAACTTTTCATTCGGAAACACTACTATTATTTGTCATCGGCTTTCAATGTTTAAACTACATATAGGAAATTAATGGATTATAGAATAATTGTTTTCGAGTCCAAGAGTGTACTCTTGTATAATAATGCCAAGAAGACATTTCAAAAGTTAGGAAAGAACTACCCAACCCCTGCCCCTCTCAAAGAAAGGTTAGTAGAGTTGAATCACAGGAGCTGTTGAGTGATTCTAATAGAAACAATTTCTCCATTGGTTCCTGCCCTCATAGCCTGGTATTTCACATGGAGACCTTCATGAATCGAAGAACAAGAAGGGAAAAGCTTGGAAAAAAAATTGTATAAGAAAAATCAATTGGGACTGAACTAAAGAACTTCAATATTGAAGCATAGGCAAAGCAAAGATGTAAAAATGAGTTACTACTAAACAGGCCAGTGAAATTTCTAAGGACAAAATAAGAAGTCTGGGATTCAAGGTTGCCGAGATTCTTTCAAGTAATTGATACAGAATGCAAAAGCTGTAAAGAAGAAAGCTTCTTACCTTCATTTTCTTGTAAATTAGTGTTCACAGCTACGACATGGAAATCAATCATTGCCTTGGGTTGCCAGTCATTTGCTCTCCCAATCCATGACTTGTAATCAAATACAGCCGCCATTGAATTTAGAAATCAAAACAGATTGTTTCATGTGTTAAGGCCATGACTTAACTGTCTTCTATAAAATAGTAGGCAATAAAAAAGACTAGAACATGAAGTAATTTCCTGAAATACTCAAAACCTAGACCAATAATCATTCTGAGACATAATATTCTTATTGAAATTCATTTTTGAAATATCTATGAATTCACTCTTCGCTGGAGTTAAATCACCTATCTGTAATTGAAACTATACACAAAACACAATTTTCAAATATTTCTGATTCCATAGTGCTAAACAGAAGGTGATCTCTTTATGCACCGACACTAGACCAGTGGTTTATTCTCAAGAACACATTTGCCTGAGTTACCAAGTAAGTTGACTGGAAGTATCAAGATTTACCCGAAGTTGAAGAATCCTCTAGGTGTTTCATGTCAAAAATGGCGCCAGCAGCCCCATCTGCTCGTTTTTTTATATCATGAGATCCTACAAGCTGGTAATCCCAGTTCCCATTTTGGAAGCCTTCACAGGGGAATAGCTCTATGTGCCTTGTATCTAAAGTCTGCATTGTTCCTATATAATTAGGAGAAACCTGTCAATTTCGGTTTAATATAGCCTCACTATAAAAGGCAAATCCTTGCTGTACAACACAGTGATCAGTGATGTATATTCACGGAAGTGTTATTTGTCTTGGCCAAAATAGAAGGCAATCGCAGTACAAAGGGATTGGGGATATGCAGGGCTCTTCGGATTGTATTCAAATTACCATCGCAAGTATTGAGGTCACAAACCGGGAATCTTACAAACAAATGAGCTAATAAGTTGACATAACTCATTTCAAGGATAATCCTAGTGCAAAATACTAAAAGTTAACTTGGGAATTACCAGCTATCCAGATTCCAGTTTTAACATTGTCTAGCACGCAACAACCTTGAGACCGAAACATCTTTTTCATGGTGTCTCCATTCTGCATCTTCCCCGTAAGAGTCAGTCTCTCTGCCAGGACGGCTACAGAAGAATCAAATGAAAAGGCACCAATACGCATCCAATCTGATGGTACATAATATAAAAAAGGATACAACATTAATAACTTTCTAAATCTACGACGTTGAAGTTGGAAATTGCCTGTAACGCATTTTTATTTGAGTAGACTATGTTTTAGTTCAATAATAATATATAATGCATAATAAGAATGACTCAATCAGTGGTTGGATAAATTCTAAAAGATCTACAATTACAAAACGAATTTACATCATAGCTAAACAATCGGAAACACGGGAGAAAGAATGGGCTAGAAGTGGTTAGTGGTCACTGAACACTTCTAAGTGTCAAAAGGAGAAGTTATGCAAGGATGATGGTTCAGAACAAGTGGAAGAAGCACTCTATAGAAGTTTAATTGGTTGCTTAATGTTTCTCTCAACAACAAGACCAGATATACCAGATATCTTGTATGTTGTAAATATACTTTCAAAATTCATGAATTGTGCAAGACAATCCCATTTGAAAGCAGCAAAATGGGTGCTGAGGTATATCCCGGAGACCTTAAATTATGGCATGAAATTCAGTCAATCACAAAATTTCAAGTTGTAAGACTATTCTGATAGTGATTGGACAGGTTCTTTAGATGACATGAAAAGCACCTCAGGCTACTGTTTTAGTTTGGATCAAGGATGTTCTCTTGGTGTTCCAAAAAACAAGAAATTGTCGCACAATCAACCACTAAAACAGAATTTATAGCAGTCACAGCAGCTGTTAATCAAGTCTTATGGCTAAGGAAAATACTAACTGATTTGCACTTGGAGCAAGATACAACTACTGAAGTAATGGTGGACAATCAAGCAGCCATAGCCATCTCTAAAAATCCAGTGTTTCATGAAACATTTCAGCATCAAATTATTCTTCTTTAGAGATGTATTGAGGGATGGTGTAGTGTGCTTGAAGTACTACAAGACTGAAGACCAGCTATCATATATATTCACCAAAGCTCTTCCAGAGAGCAGGTTTGAGCTATTGACAGAAACTTGGACTTGTCAACCATTGATACAAGACAGAGTGTTGAACTTCAATTATCTGTTAATTTGTTATTTTTTACTAATTGATTGACCAAGTCTTTAGAATGAGTTGTTTTCAGCTGTTATGTTAGTGATTGGTTGGTTATTATTTAAGTCAGTTATTAGTGCTTCCCTCTGTTACAACACATATGCATTCATTAGTATCATACAATTTACTAATGTATCTCTTATTTATTAAATTTTCTTTCATGTATATTTCTTTTTTTTAGTTTTTTCACTCCACAAAAAATAATTAAGAATATAATAGAAAAAAATATTTAATACTTCATATTATAAAATAACAATCAAAATAAATAAAAAAGTCAAACGAAATAAGAATAAAAAAATAAATAATAGTCACACTCATTGTATCTTTTTTTCTTCTTTCTAATTGTTTCTTTTCCATTACATCACATTACTAACATATTAGTCACTTATTTCTTTTCTCCTATCATTTATCTTTGGTATCTCTCAAAGAAATGACTAACAATCTTTTTTCTTAGTTAGAATATGAGAGTTTAGCATCCAGTTAAGAAAATTCAAAACATGCGTGGGTAACAAAAGAACCAACTAACCAATGTGTTTCTGTTGTTGAGGGAACATGTAGGAGTGACTTCCATCTGAAATTTCATTTGAATTTCAAAAATCGAAGATAATCGGTAGCACTTGATTGATTGAACAACATTGAAAAAGGGTGAGGTCTTACCAAAGCTTGACGTGTAGAGCTTGCACCACCTGAATGCCACGCGTTCCGGGGGTGGGACCTGAAGATCACGCAGACACTAACTTCCATATGCCGTCATCCATAATAGCACAGCGGAACCATCGGCTTGTGGCTGCCACCATCACCAGAGATTTTCCATCCAGAAACTTAGCAATCTCTGTCCAAATGTCTTCTTCGAACCTTCTCGTTAAGCATTCACAATTACACGTTGTACAGACAAAATTAGAAATAATAATAATTCACCAAAGCACTAGAAATGGAAAAATAAATAAACTATTATGAATTAATATAATACATTTAGTCATTGATTTATCCAGTACATATTAATTTAATAAACTTATATAATAATATATCTATTACTTTTTACATTTAATCATTATTTTAAATAAATTATTATGAATTTTTTAATTTAAATATATATATTAAAATTATTAATTAATTATTTGTAAAAATGTTTTAAAGTAATAAAATTTAAATGCATATTAATATAATTTTAAAGTTTTCTAATACATTTCTTATTTTGTTTTTTGAATGCACGTTTTTTTTATTCATCATAGTTTAGTTTAAACATTTAATTATAATATTCTAAATTGATATACAACAAATAAATAAAAATAAATAAAACCATAACATTTTTTACAAGAACTAAAACCATACATATTATAACTTATAGGGTCTTATATATTCAATAAGTCCCAGTATTTTTTATACAATAAATAAAACAATATGATAAAAATTAACAGCATGTTTGATTGGGATTTTGTATTACAATTTGTAAAAAAAAAATAGTACGAAGTAAAAAATTTGTTACTTCGATCGAACAGCCAATTAGGCCACACAGTTAACTCAATAAAACCATAACACATTGCTTTGAGAGGAAAAAATGGTCCTGACCAATGAACACCAATCCGATTTTGGTTTAATTTTGCAAAGGCCAATTCAAATACAGCATTTGACCCGGAAAAAAAAATACAGCAGATATGGCTAAGGGTTCACATGAAAAGCCTAAAATGTATTATGTAACATGTGTGCTTCTCTATACACCTTTTGCCTTCAAGTAAATTGCCTCTAAATGTCATAATGTGAAGAACATCCTTGCAAGTTACAAAAATGCCTCCAGCTCATTTGCTCAGAAGTTTTCTATTTTATTTTATAATAATATAATGCTATACAAATTATACTAAACTATTTTTAAAAAATTTAAAAAATGGCTCAATTGACAAATGTTCACGGGTTTGGCAACTGCAATTGCTCAAAAGGAGAGAAAAAAAATGCCTAAGCCTAATTCATAAATCTCCTACAATTAGGGGCTTTGCAAAGGCAAGGAACTTTCAATTCATCCCGCTCATCTGGATCAAACAAGTAATCATACCTGTTGCAAAATGAGAGAAAAAAAAGTTCATGTCAGGCTAATCAAATTTTTCATCCCTATTGCAAGATATATCCCACTTGCATATGTGAGCATGCATTAAAAAAAATAAGCATACACAAACAAACCGTACGTTAGTTCTTCACCAGCAGAAACATTGGTCTTGGCAATAAGAACAATTCGGCTCCCCTGATCACCCAGACTCATAATCCTTGCATAGCAGTTTGGCATGCACTGAAGCAAGTCAGGGATGAACATCAGTCTCTTTTTTCATTTTTGGCCATTGGCCCATTGCAGTATAATCTTCTTATATAAAACCAAATGGCGCACGATTATGTTTGAATTATATAATGTTCAAACAATATTCATAATCTAACCACTACGTTTAGTATTGGAGCAACTCTGGTACATGTCATAAAATATAAATAAAGAAAACCAGACAAGGTCCATGAAGTTACAGCAAAGTCCACTTATAACTTACAGAATGGTTTATTAAACGTGCTATATTGCCTCTGTTCGTTGCATCAACTACCACTTCCTCACTGATCTTGAACAGCTGCATGATTTATTTTATTTAGTGTTAAGATTAGCAGTAAATGAACTTGAATATTAACAGCATCATAAACCTGCCCTAACAGGCTTTTGAACTATCAAATATGCTTCACCATGTTAACCTAGACAAAAAAAGATTGGAAGTATATACAGATATTAAAAACTATCTTAAACAAGATACTCACATAGCAATCCTTGCCTTCTGAACGGTATTTTTCTTCCCTCAGGTCAGCAACACTACGCCTTACGTGCACACCACGATACTCAACAACCTGCAAACAAACATAACAAGCATGAACTTAATGTCTTCAGAAGAAAGTGCGGTAAGGTATTTACCTTACATTTGAGTGACTCCTAAAGTAATGAAATTACCATCTCTCCTTCTTGTATATCTCTACGAGCAAAGAGACCCCATCCATGAATGCCCGATTTTCCAAAGCAAACTCTAAATTTTTCCGTTTCCTGCAAAACCAAAATATTACAATTGAAGAGAAAAGAGAGAGCGGATTTAAAATTGAAAAGAAAAAAGAAGAATTTAGAGAAGCAAATAGAGAGATATGATTTACCCATAAATGGTGAAGACGTTCCTTGAAAGAAGTGAATACTTTAGATTCATCAGCATCCTATCACAAAGGAGGATTATAAGATAACAAATTATTTTTCCAACATACTATAGTCAAAACTCAGCAAGAATAGGTTGTTCATTTTAAAAGTATAAGGTCTATCATATATCATGTTAGCCTCAGAGATTACCTTAAAAATGTTCAACTGAGTTATTGCACCTAAAGAATGAAGGCTGGGTCCCCCCAGCAAGTGAATTATTGGCACATCAGCTCTCTGGAGACACGGGAGAAAATGTGTTGTAAGAGACCAAATTGAAAATAATAGATAATGCATGTAATTAGCAAGTTTGTATTAACAGTTAGCATTAACAAAGAAATAGCATTGGGTTTTTTATTATATCCACAGGAATCGAAGACAAGTACCAGGGGGTTTACAACAAATCACTCTACTGAACCAACTGAGTTAAACCGCCTTGGTTGACTAAAAATACCAGAAATGGTTGATAAAAATAAAATGAAGCATAATAGACTAAAAGACAAGAGAGATAATATACTAGTATGCTCATGAAAGTATTTTACAATCATTACCTTATTAGGAGACCTTCGGTACACACGACACCTGGCCGCAGACAGCGGCTCTACTAAGTCATTTTCAGTGGTTGAAGATTCATTAAGCTCTATATTCTTTGATAAAATTAGCCTTGATCCCCTGAAGCATCCCTTCTGATTTTGAAGTGAAGTTCTGGGAGAGAAAATCCCCAGGGGTGTGTGTACCACCAGTACAGAATCTGGATTTGGAACCCTGAGATGGAATTAACTTATAAAACCAATTTATTAAAAAAATGTGAAATTAGCATTAGATATAATCACAACACTAGAGCTCAAACCTGTGAATTGCACAATATATTAGCTTCCTTGTTACTTGAGTCCCATTCTTCTCCATGGAATGTAACTGTAAATTTAAGCAATATCAACATAAAATTAAATTCAAACAGCCATAGAAATTATTTATTTGGGATGAAACTATAAAGAATGTCTCTGCCCTCGACAAGAAAGGCAGAAAACTAGGATCATGAAAAAAGAAATCTACAAAAAATAACAATTTCAGATCCACATATTTACACTTAAAAGACAGACGAAACTTATACCTCCATTGTATATCCTGCCCTTGATGCACACATCACATGAAAATAAGTAGAACACTTGCAACAACTTATGCAGGAACCATGGCTCTGTTTACAGATCACACAAGTCTGCAGTCATAGAACAAGAACCATACACAAGTTCATGAGTACAGCCCAGCAAAATATAGAAGTAAAACAAAAAAAGGAGAGCCAAGTGATTACATAACAACCACACCACTATCTTAGTGAACAATTAGGAAAAAAAATCAAAATTGAAGATGGAAGATTATATAGTGCATGTTTGGATTATTAGCATGGGCTTTAGTTTTTTGGAAAAAGTAATTTGGAAGAATGAAATTTCTATTTTGAGAACAGTCATCCAAAAGTAATTTGAGCATAAATATAGAGTTTAATAAAATAATCACTAGATTACACCAAAAATGAATTCAGGTTCATCTTGGTTTCCCAGTCATAAAAGTTTTAATCAATCAGGATTCATTTGAGGCAATATTATAGCTGAAACCAACTGTTTGAAAAACAAGATCACCATTTGGCCATATTTTTACCTTCACAAAGGAATTAGGAGGAATTTTAAGGATTCCCATGGCAGGTTCCATGGCCTCATGGTTTTGGAAAACAACTTGAGGTCGAAACCAAGCACATGTTACATGAACCCACAACATTTCAACATCCGTTGGCTTTAGAGCACCACCTGAAAATGGACAAACATGATAGCATTAGAGATTGATGATCTGCAAAAGCAAAACAACTCTTTTTAATATTAGAAAGCAGGTTAATTCAATATATGAATGAAAAAGGCCTCCTTTAAGAGTGCTGATTTCACCATTTACTGCTTTCCAAAAGAATTTAACATCATACGATATAGACATAAAAATAGAGTTCAGAGTTACAAAATACTAAATGTGACATGCCTTTTACTGGGCAGAGGCAACACTCTCTCTCAACATCAGGAGTTTCACATACTCTACAAACCCAAGAAGTAAAATCCTGAACATTCTTTGCCCCATAGCATTCTTGGTGGACTGCTATTTGGCATCTGCACAGTGAACAGGTGGGCATATATTAATCTATGTTACTACCTTTAAAGCCTCATAAAATTTGAAATAAAATACTAACAACTCCAAAATTCTACAACATAAGGGAAAAGACCATGAAAAAGAACGAAAAGACCTGTTACAAATAATAATTTTGTTATCTTCCCAATCTTCAACCCATCTGCAAACAGCACATCTTTCTGTTGTCCATTTTACATTAACAGGCTCATACTTCTCTGTGGCAATAAGGTAAAAGTACAATAAATTTGCTTTTAAGGATATATTCAAAAGAAAGCATGTATCTGCTATGTGCCATAAGACCTGGTCAATTAGAACTAATGGAAGGCTTCAGTATGTAAAAGTTTACATGGAATGCACATTTACCTTGCAAAAAGGCCAGCACCTGCTGTTGATCTAACTGCTCAGGTATTCCATCAAGTGGAATGTTTTCTTCCATCTGAGATAATTTATGTTAAGTAAAAAATGAGAAATAAGTACAACATAGTAACAAAATAAAAGGGGCACAATAATAGGCACACTCAAAAACACAACTTGTGTATTCAAACTCAGAATGGGGAGACGTTTGGAAATAAATTTGATGTAGGCAGTAATGAAGAAATCCATGTGATAGAACTCATACTATGACTGTTAATTCAAAACCACCCAACAGAGTTCACCAGAAATACTTGGTATAAACCTCTAATAAAGCAAGAAATATTACATACCCATTTTTCCAGTGGTAGCATTGTACTCTTCACTTTCACACTATGTTTCCATTTTTTCGATCTGCAACCTGTATGTTTTTCCCATTCACTAAGTGTCTGCTTTCTTGAACCACAAGAGCCACACTTGCACATGACCCTGCAAGAAAAGGCAATCACAAGCTGCTCAATGAAATTCTTCTGGGAAGAAATCAAGTGCATTCACCTAAGGTTCTTTTATTTTTCTCAAACCATTTTCTTTGTATAGAACTTAGTCAGGGTGATAAACAAAACTATTAGAGTATTAGGTAATTTCTTTTCTGGGATAATACTCTTTAAATGGTAACATAACCTACAAAGTCATAAATAAAATACATGCATATGCATTAGCTAGAGGGAAAAAAAGAATATACAAAAACCAACTTCCTTCGGAAATCCCTGGAGGCAAAAGAAAAGACAAAAGTAGAGAAATGGAGAGAGATCATCTCCAGGAACATGAAATAAGGACCCTATGGGGGGAGTATAAAAAAATTTCCTTCCATCATATATAGAAAGCCAAAATAATTAAATAAGATTACTCCCATAATATCCAAAAGTGCTGAAGGCTTACAGATGAAGCTTTGGGATGTAAAAGCCTTCCATGCCATTGCACACCACCAATACTTTCTCGGGTATCATAGATTTTTGGCTATTCTCTATTAATCTGTTTCAAAAAATATCACATAATAAGACTTGGAATAAAATTAAATTCTGTAAAATAGAAGAAAAAGGAAGCAACAAACTAATACTACATACTCGATATTTGACTTGTATGTTTGTGATGCTGGTAATTTACAATTGAATTTTCCCTTGCAATCTGGACAATAGTAATCTGTATTTTCCAGATCCTGTAACCACGAGTCTGACCTTTATCATAATCCACTTCATGAAAGAGAGAAATTTAAAAAATAAATAAATAAAAAGTGTCATCATGTTTAAGCATGATACAGCACCTTGAAAACTTTGCTGGATATTTTATCGCACTCAGCATGCACCCACACATTACAACCATCACAACACACCTGATACAAAGAGTTCAGTCCCAAAATATGTCAAAATTCAGTCAAATGAAACAAATTAAATTTAAAAAAAAAAAAAAACTACATTGATGAAACAGACAATCTCACCCAATTTCCACCATCTGAGTGATGCCAAATCCTTTTGCAAATGCCACAATATTGTTTTGATTTTCGTAACTGTAAAAACATTAAGAAAATTAAAATCAAATGTCTGCTATAAAATTTAGCGAAAAATTTTAAAGCATTATAAATGACCCATTCATAACCTTAGAACAATATTTGCAACAAAATTGGGGTGCACCATTTGAATCCTTAATTTTCTTCATGGTTTTGCATGGAAACATCAGACCACAGCCAGCACAACACCTTGTATCCTGCACAATATATCCACTGAATAAAAATATACTAATAACATAAATATATAAGAAACATTTTTCTCCTGTTAACTCTTATCCAAATCTGCTTTTCAGAGTAACTATCATTACAGGACAAAACATCATAGTAGCATATCTAACAAGATGAAAGCATAAGGTTCATGATCAGCAATTCACCACAGATTATTTTCATCTCTGATACAGAAGTATTAGAAAGACATTCCCAGAAAGAATTGTAAAATGTTTATTCTGAATATGAATTGAGTCAGCAATTCACCCCACTTGATTCAAACATGATTTCCTACTTGAATACAAGAGGACAGTAATGATACAAGGCTACAGCCTACAGACAGGAGCAGTGCCTCCTTGTAGTTGAGGGGGCTTTTTTGGATTCACTCAATTCTTCTTTTGAAAAACAGTAGCTTTATAATGTAGTTATAAGAAATTTAATAAATAATTTTACTAAAGCTTTTCTCAAGGCCTGAATCTTAGTTTTCTTTGTTGACCATCCTAGAATCCTTCCATTTTTTCTAGTTCCTACACTTGCTGAAGAGAATATATCATAGGCACCCTGTCCTTCCTCCACAAATAAGCAGTCATATCATAGGAACTCTTCCGCACTTCCTCCACAAATAAATGGTGACCACCGCAACCTTTGTCAATCATAACTCAACATGACTAAAACCTCTTTCCTATGTATAAAAACGTTTATAAAAGCTCTCATCCAGTCACAAAACATAAAATATAAAAAACTAATCTCACCTGATCCTGGCCGTAGCATTCCCCATCAACATAAGAAACAGTGGCCTCCATAAGTCCATCAGGATGAGCATCTACACCAGTTAATTCTTCTCTTCCCAAATGTGATTCCAGAACACCATCTTCTGCCAGCATTGCCTCCTCCAGTGCCATGCGGAAGTCACTCGGTTTGCTCTTGTACAACCGGGTCTGTCCCTGAAACCTGAACAAAGATAATCTTTCATCAATTAAACATCCAACATTCTTACAGAAACAACACAGCACACCCAAAACTCATTCAACCACACACCTGTCCATGAACTCCGAGAAGGGGAAGACCGTTCCCTGCTTCACCCAAGCGTAGTCCTGCACATATAATTCTCTCAGACCTCAACACTAAAACCCAGAACCAAAATCTCATTAAATCCATGACACCATAAACAACACTTGCAGACAACCTCACTCACCCTTTGAGTTCCATTCTTTGAATAACCGAAAAACATCACACAAAGCGCGCCCGGAACACAACAGCTGAGCACAGACTCTGGAGCCTCCAAGACAGGATCAATCACCACAGCAGGCCAAGCCGGGTACCTCTTCCCACACTTAGCCCAAACGATATCTCCCAAAGCAAAATCCTCTGGCTTGTAAACCTCTCTCCTCTTCTCACCAACGGGCTTTTGGTCCACACCCTCAAAACTAATCCCAGAAGTATTACTCTCGGCCTTAACAACAGTCCTTTTACCCACACTCGACGAATAACACACACTATCACTCTTCTCCTCTTTCACACCAATACCACCCTTTCCATCCTCCACAAAACTCTTATCATTATCTTCAAAGCTCAAGTCTCCATCCGCGGCGTCAAGGACCGAGTCATTGAACCTCGACGGAAGCTTCTGAGCGCGGCCACGCGAGGACCGCAGTAATGGCGGCAGACACGCCTCCTTCGCCGTTTTCCGATTAAACAGAACGGAATTCGAATTGGACTGAACCTCACCACCACCACCGCCACCACCCCAATACGACCCTTCGCTGCTCCATGAGCCAGAACAACTGCTGAAATATTCAGCCTCCCCTGGCACTCCCAGCGAGTAAAAACCGGTCACCCTACGCTTCTTCTGAATCGCATTCTCGGAATCCTCAATCTTACATCGTTTCAGGTTCGGCGTTTCGGTTTTCATCGTCCGCTTCACTATCATGATGCTTCAACCATCCACATCGACGATTTCGCGAACCACGAAACCCTAATTCTAAACCCGTGATAACGCCGTTGCCAAAAATCGCGCAATTCGAACCCAAACCTCACGAGGCTAAGGAAAATTCGCAATATATGAGGTTGCTGTCACATGTGTTGAATCTTGCAACGCACAAGAACGGCAGAAGGAGGTTTTGAAACCCTAAATTGAACAATGAAGTCGTAAGGGAATGAGAGAACGAAGGTATACTAGTGGGGTTGTTATTTTTTGTGTTTCCCCTTTGAGAACTCGCGGGGAAACGGAAAGGAGAGGGAATTGAACGGAGATTGAAACGCTGGTTTCGATCTCTGAAACGATTAGCGGGAACGGGGGAACGAGAAATCCCGGGAAAACGCAGCGTGAAGATTTTCCCGAGAAAGGAGGAATTTGAATTGGCAGAGAAAAAACACGAAAGAAGTTTGTGTTTTGTGACACAGGGAAGGCCCCGTCCAAGACACATAAACAAAAGGAGATGTGCTGCGGTATTTTCAATTTATATTTTTGAAGAAGACAAAATACAACAAGAAATTATTAATTATTTTATTTATATAGATATACATATACATGATAATAAATCATTTTTTTAAATAAGGTTTTTAGTAATTAATTTTATGCTTGAAATTTTTTTAGAAATAATTCAATTTTAAATCAGGTTTATTTATTTTATTTTTATGTTTTAAATTTTTATAGAAATTGTTCTGAAAGTACTAATGGTTTCAACTTGCATTTTCGGATATCAAAAGTTTTTTATCAATAAAAATAAATAAAATATATATATGTGTGTGAAATTTATTTATTTTTAGATGAAAAAAAACTAAAATTTATTAATATGAAAAATGTTAAAAATACATTATTTAACAAAATCATTCAACCGCACTCTAATTATTTAAAATTTATTAAAAATCACAAATATAAAATAAAAAGAGAATATTTGAATATAATATGGACACCACCAAAATTTATCATTTTCGATGACTTCCAACAAATTAGAGAGAATGTATTAAAAAGTGTTTTATAGAATATGTTCTTAGAGCTTCTGGTGGGCCATAAATTGTTGATTTTCTATAAATCTTATAATTGAAAATTTAGTTTTTTATGTTTGATACCTACTTTGAAAAATAACATTCTTGGGAAAAAGGTTTCTTGAAAATAAAAAACTAATTTCTCACAAAAATAACTTTTTCATTTAATGAGGTGGGAATTTAACTTTTTTAAATTAAATATTTTTTTAATTGTAGTAAAAATATCTTATTATATTATTTAATGTCATAAATAATTTAAGTAACTAGTAAAAATATCACATATCTCTTGAATTCCTAAGAAACTTACATAAATATTCTAAAAAATATTTACGACCAACCAAACGGATTTTATTTATTGATAGAAATCATAATTTTTAGACATGAAAAACTTTTAATCTATTAAACTTCTTATAATTTAATAGTTATACAATAATAATATAAAATATTTTGTATTATTTTCTAATGTAAAATCATTGTTTTATATGACTTTTAATGTAGTTATGATAAAAATCAATAAATTTAACATACATAATGATTTATTACATTTGATGCATGGTCTTTTTTTCCTTTTTTTTATTACTCTTAGTTATGTACATAATTAAATAAATTATTTACAAGAAAATTAGTTAAATATCAAGGTTTCTCATTTGGTTCAGCAGAATTCTTTAATTACCATAAATCATGTAATACATGTCTTTAATTTATACGAATAAAATAAAATCGGATACCTTGAGCTTTACGCGCGAGTATTGAATTTACAATTACAAATTATAAATTTATTTATTTATTATATTTAAGTTTAACCAAAAAATACACCGATAGTGTGAAAACTTTCCACACAGTTAATCAATTATGAATCAGTTTAGGTGTAAATTTAAAGCAACTATTATAAAAGTTAAATAGTTAATAATCGTGACAATCCAAAATTGAATGAAAATGTGAAAACATTAAATTTTATATAAATGATTAATGTATCTAATTAAGCAGGCATGTCATAACATTATATACATAAAAATTAGGGTATAAATGATTTTAATTATGTGAAAAATAATAGTTTTCATTAATATTGTATTAAACTTTTGTGCATATATATAGAGAGAGACTTTTATGTATCTAATGTGACAAATATTTTTTCAATAAATAGTTGTATGTTTAAAATTAGTTATAAAAACCAATATTAATAAACTTTAAAAAATATTCGAACTAAAAGAGTCTCAAATAAATAAATAAATAAAAAATAAAGCAATTGCAATCTCGATTGTGCATAAAATAGTTTAAAAAGCAATCTCATATTGAAAAGAAATAAAAAAAGGACACGTTCAGCCAATGAGCAATCAGTAATGGGTGTGGTATTTTTAATTTATTTTATTTTTGTTCCAGAAAATATGGAATGCGTGGGATTTGGGCGTTTGGCACTGGAATTTGGAAAAGAAGGATATGCCGATATTTTATTGTGGCTTTTGTTGAGGAATGCGTGCCAATCATTCTTTTAGGTAGCATGAATTATTTGTGCAACTATGACGTGTAAGACAATAGAGTGCCACCAGATAAGTTTTTAGGCCAAGTCTCATTTTTATCCTTTACATTTTACTGTTTTTCTATTTTTGTTCATTAAGATTATTCGGTAAGGTATTTTAATTAGATTTTAATTTTTTATTAACTAAATATTTTATTTGATTAATTAATTTTTTAAAAGTAATTTCTGATTTTTTTAAATATTCCTTCAAGGTTGTGTTTTGAAAAATTAACTAAAAGTTACAAATCTAATTTATTAAATTATAAATATTTGATAAAATTAACTATTAAAATAACTGAAAAAATAAAAGGATAAAAAATAATAAAATCATAATATTTTAAAAGGATTAAAAAAAATTGATAAATAGATAAAAAAATATAAAATAAACTTAAACTATATTTCAACTTTTTATATTTTTTAATTATTTCAATACTTAATTTTATCGAATATTTATAATTTAATAAGTTAATTTTATCGAATATTTATAATTTAATAAGTTAATTCTACTGAATATAATTTATGTTTAAAAAAATTCTATTTTGATGATTTATATATTTTAATGTTGTATGATCATTTCTTTAATTTTTCATGAACAACAGTGTTTTTAAGTTAAAAAACATCATCGTGTATAATAACATTTTGAAAATTATGAATCAATATAAAAACAATCTCAATAATGAAGAACAACTGCCAGATCAAATCACAAAACGAAAAAAAAATAAAACACATTTTACAATTTTAAATTCAAATCAAAATCTTAAACTGGATATAAGGTGCAAATCAAAATTTAATAATCAATCAAAACCCCCCAAAATTACAATCCTAATTAAGGAAGCCAAGTGCTTCGGATCTGCAGAAAGAGAAAGACAAAATGTTTAGCTGATTGAATTTTGAAGAGTAAAGATTAAGAATGCAAACTAGGATTAACAAGCTATTGATGTTAGAATGCAACGAAGAGTTACGATGAGGGACTAGTAGTAGGTTTCGTTTGTTTTGAAACTATGAGCGTGTTTGGAAGCTTTCTCGATCACCACTTGTTTGTGCGATGAAGATAGCCATGTTGAAGGTGTGTGTTTGTAACGTCCAAACGCGGTTTTGACACTGGGGCAAAAACTTCAACTGGCTCTGCTAGAATGGTGCCCAATGATTGCAGAAACTTCAACCTTTAAATTGCCAAGCAGATCGCAATGGTTGCACTGATGTTTGCGCTGATGGTTATGGGTTTGGGTTATGGTGGTGGTGATTTTTGAGAGATTAAGGTAGGGGAAGGCATTAACACCTAGATTTGCTTAGATCTAGAAGGGATGATTTATTTTTTAAAAAATAAAATGAAGATAACAATGGTTTTTAGTTTTCATTATATTGAATTAATTATTTTAAAATTAAAACGTATGAACCACGTTAAATAAAATGTTGTTAATGAAAAATCAAAGAAAAAACTCAAATGAAACATTTGAAAATCTAAAAGGCCAAAATAAAAATTTTAAAACTTAACCTTAAAAAAAAATAAAAATGACAGCACACGAAGAACCAAAAGTAAAATTTAACCAAATTTTAACAATTATGCAATATTAATCCTAATCTAACATATATTCACATAATGTAACCAAGGTTGTTATAAACTGGACCAAGGAAAGAGTTTGGGTTAGGCTATGTTTGGATTTTCAAAATGTGGTGCATGAATTTTAAGAAAAATCTAATGGTTCACAAACTAAATTTTGCAGAAGAAGTCTAGATGTTTTTACAAATCTCATTTTGTTCCAAAAGAAAGCCTGTTTTGCAACAACAAAGCAAATATACCCTTTAATATGTTATTGGGCTTTTACTTCCTTTGCTTCTTGCACCCCCAAATTTATAATATCCCTATGCTACCCTTCTCTTATTATAAGTGGGTGGGTGTAATGTCACTGTGACTTTTTGGTGACTCTCACACTGTGATATTTTATACAGTGATACATTACTTAACATCCTTATTGGTTAGAACCCTTCACCAGTTAAAATCCCCCATAAATAATTATTTTTAAGGCCTTGACAATCAACTTTGACACTGTTTAATTACTCTCAAGATCATTGATCGTCCCCACAAACCAACATGATATTTTTTTTATTGTTATGTTCTCACTTGCACACTTTATGAAAAACTTTTGAAAATGTCACTCATCTCATAACTGCTCCAAGTCAAGCACACTTAATTATGGAGTTCTTAAGTGATAGACTATCAAAAAATAGATGCATTTTGTTAATATAGGTAGTATCAGTTAATTTATTTAAGTCATTTTCAACAATACAATCTCATACATGTACATCTTCTAGATCCTTCTCATTTCGGTGTGATTCATTTGGGGTGTTACAGTGGAAAGTGATGGGTGATGTCTGTGGTGCGGTGGTTTTGGCCGCTGGGTGGGGTGGGGTGTAGTAGTGGTTGGTGGCTTGATGGCTAGGGTTGTGCACCGAGGGAAGGGGGTGCTGACCATGAAGAAGGACAATTTTGTCCTTTACTTGTTATTATGGAGGTGAGGAAGCAAAAAAAGGGAGCACAGGAAGTAATTCTATGTAATGCTGAAAATTTCGGCCCAAAACAAAAGCATGCCCTAACTTGTGTTTCGGGTCGAAAGTAACCCGAGTGCGCTGCTCCCACTTCCTTCTCTATATCAATGCGCTTTTCTTCTTCTTCTTCCTGCAATTCCTTTCTTCACAACTCCACAATTCATTCATTCATTCTTCTTCTGTCTCTAACGGCGTGGAAATGATGGGAATAGTAAAAGGTTTGAGCAGGAACAACGCACATTGGTATGGCGGCGGCGGCGGCGACAGTGGGTGGAGTCTAGGGCAAAAAAAGCGAAGAAGGCCCCTGTCCCTTGCGGAGCAATTGCACGGCGACACTCGCAACTTCTTCTACAACAAAGAGAAAGGGGTTGTATGAAAAGGCGTGGGTTGCATTCTAGTATGGAATCACAACCTAGACTTCTCCCCACATTCTGTTCTGCTTCAATCCACACTGTCTGTTCCGCCGCCACCAATGTTGTTCCTGCTTTGATTACATCCTTCACACTGATCCACGCCCCCTATTATTTCCACTTTACTTGATATTCACTAACCTATCATACATATTTATATTCACTTTGGTTTTATTGTTGATAGTTCTTGTGTGTTTGATGTTTAGACGTTGGTGCCTTGGTGGGCATTAATTAGGGTAGTAATAAGATACTTATCTATCTATTTTGATTTGTCTGCAAAAAATAAATGCTTTTGTTGTCAAATTTGTTGCTGGATGGTGTTTTTACCTCAATTTCATACAAGACCAGAGTGAGGTGCTTGCAAAATAACCTTGCTCAAGGCCCCTTTTGATAGAATATTTGTGCTAAGTAAGTAGAGATCTGATAAGTTTTTCTTAGTTGTATTAGAGCATCTTTAGTTGAAGATCTTTAGGTGAAGATCCGGTCTTGTCCACATATATTATACAGAGGCAGGAATTATAATCCGAAAAAGAGGCCTGTAATACCTGTCATGTTGTGGAAGCCCCATGAACCTGTATATCCCCGACTGATTAAGACAACAATTAATGGCTTAAGTATTAAGGAAACGAAAGAAATTTGGAAGAGAGGACTAGCTGTTCCTGCTTTAACAAAATTTGGTATGTGCATGCATCGTATTGTCTTATTTCGGTTGCCAGTATGCTTTTTGTAAACATTATTGACTCTGAAGTGAATTGCAGCAATAAACGGTTATTATGCTTTTTTGGTACCCATGGTCAGAGATGTTTGCCATGTAATTTTCTTTTGTTGCATAACTATAATGAAGAATGCCTTTTCAGCTTGCATGATTAGGTGCCTCTATAGAGGTTTTAAAATTAAGTCTGTTTGGGTATTATAAATTAGAATCACTTTTCAAATGGGATTTTACAAAGATTCTTTTTTATGGAAATTGTCTGGGTCCTACTTGTTAAAAAAATTGATTTTGAAGTGTTGATTGTAGGGATTTTTTTATATTCCTGTTGGGCCAATTAGTTTAATTTTCTAGAAAAGCGTGGAAATCCTACTACCCTCAATCAATCTTATGATATATAGATATTACAAATTTACTTTGAAAAACTACTGAAACAGATTGGATTGTTTTTCATAATCTATTCTTTTTTATGGAAATTGTCTGGGTCCTACTTGTTAAAAAAATTGATTTTGAAGTGTTGATTGTAGGGATTTTTTTTATATTCCTGTTGGGCCAATTAGTTTAATTTTCTAGAAAAGCGTGGAAATCCTACTACCCTCAGTCAATCTTATGATATATAGATATTACAAATTTACTTTGAAAAACTACTGAAACAGATTGGATTGTTTTTCATAATCTATTCTTGAGGACCAAATGTGATTGTGGACTCTTCAGAATGTAAAAGAAACTAATCCAAAATTAAAGAATGTAAAAGAAAGTGGCTAGTGCCTAAAAATGCTTGATTTGATGACTTGATGAGTCTGTAGGTTTGGCTAGACTATTTTTATTTGATTGGAAATGTGTTACTTGGTGATAATGGTTATCTATCAGTTTTTAAGTGAAATCAATGGGGTAAAGTGTAATTTTTCTTTATAATTAAATAACAATAATAGTGGTAATGGTAATACAATATTGATGGCACTCTGCTCTACCTTCCAAACATTTTATAGAGAAGACATGGTTTCTGATTTTCAAGTTTTGTTCCCCTGGGTTTTGTGATTTAAGTTGCTCCTTATTAAATTATCTCGTGTGTTAATGCAGGACATGGTGCCCTGTATTCTGGTGACTTTTGAGAATGAACAAATTGTGGTTTGGAGGGGAAAGGATTATGAGCCCCGGAAGGATGGATACTTTCTTAAAGATCGAGAATCAGTTGACGACATTGGTGGCTTGTGTGTGGGAAAAGAGCAACAGGCTATGTAACACCACAATCAGGTGTGATAATTAAATGAAATCTTTGTGCAAATTGCCGCCATGAATAAGAAGTTCCCTTGAGATTGGATTGTTGTGTTATTTGTACATTGGAGGTGTTAATTTATTGTTTTTGTCACAAATTCACAGCACAGCTAATTAGGAATCAATTCATGGTTTTGCTGACAGCCAAGCTTGGAAGAGACTTTGGTAATTCATGATGTCAGAGAATAATGGAGGAAACTCAGTTCAATAGTTCAGTACGCAAGTTTGTCACCATTACAAAATTGCCAGTTTGATATGAAGAGCTAAATGTACAAATCAGTGTTTTTTTACTGTTCATGTTTGGGTTAGTTTAGTTTTAGAATTACTTATTTGAAAACCTATTTTGTAAGGTTTTGTTAACACAATGAGTGAAGGTTACTGCTGAATCATATGAAACGAAAATGGACAAAAACAACTTAAAAGTAAAAGGCAAAATTGTACTTTTGGTCCCTCACTTTACCTCCAATTTCGCAATTGGTCTTCTAGTAATTTAATTCATAAATTTGGTTTTCCTGTTTTATAAAATCCAGCAATGTTGGTCCCGAACGTCTCAATTGGACGTTGACCGTTAAGTAGTGATGTCGACTGTCATGTTTCAGAGAGAACCTTGAATTGTGTTTTTTAACTCATCTATGGTAAAAAAAAAATTACCCTAAAATCAAGGTGCTTCTGTCATGTAAAATTAAGAAAAATGTCTCCTTTGGATACCCTTTCCACACTAACCTGCGCTTCCTCAACCTCCACAAAAATCGCTTCAACGACACCATTTCACCTCTCTTAAATTGCACAAGCCTGGAACTACTGTACCTCTCCCGCAACGATTTCAACGTCGAGATTTTGACGAAGATATCCTCGCTATGCCTTCTCCTTCGCCTTGACATCTATGACAACAACATCCGCGGCCCAATCCCCACACAACGAACGAAACAAACCCACCTCCTCACATTGAGGTTACAGAACAACGCCCTCTCTGGCCACGTCCCCGACCTTTCAGCTTCCCTCCTTAATCTCACTGTACAAAACGTCACCAACAACGAACTCCGTAGCCATGTTCCTGATTCCATGCTCACCGTACTCTTTGGAAACCACGCCCTCTCCTCTGTGGGTCCACCTTGCTACCCAAATGCTCTGAAACAGAGCCAAACACAGAGACTACCATGATAATCGTTCCTGCAAAACAGAGCTCGTTCCCACAAACCAGTAGCGTAACCGTTCCTAACAATTCGAGAAAGAAAGGGTTGAGAGTCGGTGTCATTGTGGCGATCGTTGTGGTGGCTTGCGTGGCGGTGCTGGTGGCGATGTCGTTCGCGATGGCGCATTGTTGTACCAGAGGATCCACCTCTGGTTCAGTAGTGGGGAGCGAGACTGCGAAGAGAAAAAATGGGAATAGTATTAGGAGCGAGAAGATGGTGTACGGGAACGGTGGAAACTTGGATAGAGATAGTGATGGGACGAACACTGAGATGGAACGAAGCAAGCTTGTGTTTTTCGATAGGAGGAACCAGTTTGAGTTAGAGGATCTGCTTCGAGCTTTGACGGAAATGCTCGAAAAAGGAAGCTTGGGAACGGTTTACAGAGTGGTGCTTGACGATGGTTGCACTGTGGCTGTGAAGAGACTCAAAGACGCTAACCTTTGCGAGAGGAACGAGTTTGAACAATACGTGGATGGTTGCATTGTGGATGTTGTAAGAAAAATGCCTCCTTTGCATGGATTAAAAAATGCAATTCAAGGTGTTCTAAGACGTTGACGCATGACAGGCAACGTCACTGCGCTTAACAATTAAGGCATCCGGGATCAATATTACAGGATTTTATGAAATAGAAAGACTAAATTTGTGAATTAAATTATCAAGGGACCAAATGCAAAATTGGAGCTAAAGTGAGAGACCAAAAATGTAATTTTGTCAAAGTAAAATCATAGCGATAAATAATAGTACTCTTGTATTGAGAACAAAATGTCGTATTAATTTTAAAAGGAGTTTTACATTTGTTACTTGGATGCAAGTTCCTTATAAGGTTCTATTTTTTTTATCATGTGGTTCAACTAGTAATTTATTTATTTTTCCCTGATATTGAATCCATAATTAAAACATCCACAACTAAACAAGATGTGGAATTAGATTTTGTTTTACTCCATAACTTCAGTAGTAATTACTATGTTAATTTGATTACCTAACTCATTTGCAGGTGAAGATAAATTAGGCTAAAAATTTATTGTACGGAATAGTTATGAAACTCGGCCCGAGTGGATTGCGGGCCATTGGACCATTTTGTTGGCACGTACTTCCAATTTTTGAGGAAAAAAATATTATCAATTTTAATTTCAATTCAATGTTTAAAAGATAAAACACAATTATAAGTAATATTTTCATTCCATTACATTTCTTTTCTTTTTATTGATCCAAACATTAAGATTTCTTATAACTAACTTTGAAGGTTAAAACATTCAAAGCAAAGCTGGAGAATATAAGAAGACAAAAAGAGAAAAATTTATTTCATATGATTAATAGTTATATGAAAAAAAAAATGCCAACAAGGGTTAAGTGTTTTTAGCACCAAACACCAGGAATCAAATACGAAAGGAACCGTAATTACATGTTTTCTTGCTATTTTTTTTTTGGTAATAAACTCATCCATTTACTGTTTTTTAAATAAACTTTTTCAAACATAAAGCAATATAAAGTTGTTTCACTAGTTCCTATGCAAAGTTTTGAAAATAAGACACAAGGTGGAACTAAAATTAACGTTTTGTAATTAAAAATGAAAATAAAAAAAGTTTTGTTAAACAAAGTACTCCTTAATTTGTTTAAGTTCTTTTTTGGTTCAAATATTCAATTCTTACGAGAGGCAGTGTTGCATTGATTTGATTGATAAAATTGAGAATTGTATGAGGAGTTGGGGCTTTGGACTTTGGATGTTTCATATGGTACATCATCATAATATTAGTCTTCCACTAAAATTATCCTTGGTTTTGGGTCAGATGGGAATTACTGTCCACAATATTGAAGGTGACTCGTAGAGAGACATGATATGATTGGTGTCATGGGGTGTTACACCTTGTTGGTTCACTGCATTCTGCAACCATGTTATGCTTATCTTTACCTGGGATGTATTTTGCATGACGTTAGGTTTCTGCCCTTGGTACTTTAGTTGACTGATCAATATGCATGCCAGAATGCTCTTAGTGCCCGACATGAGTGGAGACTAACAATCCAATTCATTGTAAAAATAGCCTTTGAATGAGCTAGATTTCCTTAAAGTAGGTGATGATGAAGGATATCTTTTTTACAAGAATTAAAGATAAATATTAAAAAATTTATAATAATTCATACATGTTATTCAATCAATTGAGTTAGACTCCTTTAAATTAAGTGATAAAAAATATATTATAATATAACAAATTACAAGATATTGTATAGACCTTAAAGTACTAAACAACAAATTAAAAGATTATTATAATGAGAATTCATATTTGTCGATACATAGACTCCCTTTTGTAACACACTTATGATAAACATTAGAAAAGTCCTACTAGCATTAGAAATATAATCATTTAAATGTTTTTTTTAATTGTTTAGTGATAATATAAGTCTCACCTTTTGTTAACACAAGTCCCGTATATAATTTTAAATTTATTAATAAATTTCAATATATAATAGTATGTTGAAAATAATGTATTCTTAGATGAGTTAAGTCTGAAAAACTATTTGGATTAAGATAAGTCTTACAATTCAATACAAACATATACATAAATTATCTATTAATAAAATTCTCACATCAATATTAAGATTCAAGCCTCCATTATCTATTAATAAAATTTTCACATCAATATTAAGATTCAAGCCTACGTTTTTATGCAATGAGTTTTATTCATATTAATTGAATCAACTTTTATTTTTTTGTTAACCTGATACTAGGCCGAAAGTGTCCATGTATTTCAAAATAGTGTGCTAAATGGGGCTTCCACCTTGGAAGGAATCAGCAAAAGAGTAGTGAGAAAGAGCCTGCCTGACATATAAGGAGTGGGTTTGGTTGATCATGAAAGGCTACATCCATTATTTTGCATGTTGGAGAGCAGGGGTTAGCCAATCGTTTAGGACTCTTCAAACTCATAGATTCCTCCGAAAAAAAACATTGATTTGATTGGCTTGGTTTGGCCAATCTCTACTTTGCATTCCCAAATGTTTGATACACTTTGCACCAATAGCACAACATGATTAACTACCCAAGGGCACGTGGAAGACACTTAAAAAGGTACCAACTAATAACTAGATAGTGTGAAGTAGCTTCAAAAAGAGCCATATTCTAATCTGTAATACTCTTTTTTTTTTGTGTGCAATGAAAGAAAAATTATTATCCCATAATGTTATGCCGCCCCAAACAATTAGCCTAGTGGAGTTTATAGGAATGTCTACCCTGTAGTGGCCATTGTCCTATAGTTGGCTATTTGAACCTATAGGTGTCTCTTGCCAAAAGGGCATTAAAATAGCTCAGAAGAAGGTGCAAATTTGCTGTCCAGATGTTAAAATTTTATAAGTTGCAGGTTAAAAAACAAAAATTGTCCCAAGAAGTAGGAGTACCTTGATGTTAATTTAAGCACATTATTTATTAGTTGACGGATCGTGGGTTTATATGCATTTAATTAATTAAGCTGATGACGCATTCAATGGCTTCGTTGTTTTTTACATTGCAAATTGGCAGATGACAAGATTATATTATATTATGTCTAATAAGTATCATCAAGGATACTTTAGTTGTGTAATTTAACAAAAGATTTAGTGTTTTTGTTGCAGAAGTATATTTCATGCAAATTCAATCGGATTTTAATCCATCGTTTTTTTATAGGCATATACCATCGTGATTTAAGGATAATATAAATTTATATATTGGATTGTGTTAATTCTTCTTGATTTTCGTGCTTTATACTTGTTTTGTTATAATCATACATTTTAAAAAGGTTTGAGTAGTCAAAAAGTATTGTTCAATTCACAATATATGTTAATTTAAGATGAGAGGAAGTGATTTGATTGAAGAAAAATAAAATAAAATAGAGAAGAAATATTAAAATTAAAATTAGTTGGTAGGGGAAAAAGTAAAAAAAAAAAAGAAAAATTAATATTAGACAATAAAAATTATTATTATTATTATTATTGTTATTATATTCATAAAAATTATTATTATTAATTATTTTTATTATTATGGTTTTTTATTAATAAAATTAAAAGTACTAAACATTCAAAAATAAAGAAAACTTGTATAGCCAAAACAGAAGAAAAACACGCAAGTTGTCAGTATTCTCGCTTTAGGCAAATTTACTGTAGAGGGACACATTTATAAACAATTTACGCATCAGGGTTCCTTTTGAAAGAAATTGCAGTGGGGGTCTATTTCTTATTTGATGCCACCAATTGCATGAGCGACTCCAGGGATGCCGCCAGCAGGAAAAGCGATTCCCCTTGTGAAGCCGCCAACAGGAGCAACGAGAAAGCAGTCCCGCCAGCAGCACGAGCGAGATGCTCCACGTAGGACTCATGCCGTCATTCTTCTTGGCGATACTTGCTGAGTAGGCACTGATGCCGCCAGCAACAATAGCGACATACACCTAGGGCAATCTCGTCAGTGCTAACGGCGAGATGCTCCACGTAGGAAGTTGATCCCTGTTCATGATGAGACTAAACATAAGGTCTGAAAGCAGGTTAGGTTAGGGTTCAAAGCTGTAGATGTTCACAGGTTAGGGTTCAGAGGCTACACCTTGTTCACATGCATTGCAGGTTAAGAGGAGACTATACATGTTCACATGCATACAGTTTAATGGCGTGTAAATTGACAGATAGCTTCAGCTTTGTTCTTGTAAATTTTGTTTAAATAGAGCACTTGCAAATACTCAATACTTGCAAAATTTCATACTGAAAGAGAGTAAGAAACTGAAGAGAGGAAGAAAGACTTTCGTTTGAAGTTTGAAATTTGTTGATTCTATAGTAAGTATTTTGTATTTATTTAAAGAAAGTCTTACCAGTATTTATTTAAGAAAGTCATAATATATAAATGTTATTTAAGAAAATTACTTACCAGGAATTATGGAATTATGAAAGAGAAAAACTGAGCAAAAGCAAAGGAATCAGCACCAGCACGACAGACACTCAATGAAACTAGCAAAAGCAAAGGAATTATGGAATTACGGAATTAAGTTTAAAATGCTTAAATTTCTACGCTTAGCAAATATTACAAAAACACAAAATTTACCTCTGTCCTAAAATTTACAAATATATAATTAAACCTTAAATTAACTTGTGCCTAATATTTCCTACAACTAGCTAATATTACGTATATTATGTGTGCCTAGTATTTCTAAAGCTAATAATAAGTGTGGCTGAATAAAAATATTTCTACAACTACTTAATATTACATGTGCCCGCCTAATATTAGGTATATTACCCGTGCCTAATATTTCTAAAACTAATAATATTATATCACATATATAATATCTAAAAATATATACAACAAACCAAACTAACTAACCTAACCTTCAAATATCTATTAAGAATAACCTAACCTTCAAATATCTATTAATACATAAAAATTAAAAACAACATAGTAACTAACCTAACCTTACAATATATATTAATCCTAATTAACCTAAATTTATAATACCTATTAATACTAACTAACCTATTATTTTTATAATATTAACAACAGAAATATATAAATCTTATTTTAAAAAAACACTTACCAGGAATGAATTATGGAAGACACACAGCAAAGCAAAACAATGGAAGTGCAGCGTACACACTCTCACTCACTCACAGAAACTCAATAAAGGAGAAAGAAGAAAGCTTGGAGAAGAGAAGAGTTTGCGTAAAAAATTTATGATGTTGGAGGTTAATTTTATAAAAGAAAATGTAAAGAAGCAACGGTAAAAAACCTAAGCCTACTCTACTCTGCGTTTTCACCATGCATGCAACCCTATAAAGCTGTACTGGCATCTGCAACCTGCACTGGCATCTGCAACCTGCAAAAGCAATACGATGCACCTGTATCGCCAGTAGAGGAAGCGGATCCAACGTGGAGGTGTCTCGCCAGCCTCACGGGCGGCACCTTCCACGTAGGCTGCTGTCTCGCCAGCAGCACTGGCGGTACCAGACTGTCTCGCCAGCAGAAAAAGCGGCACCAGGCTTGTCGCCATTTTCAATGGCGATACCCCTCTAAAAACAGACCCTCAGTGCAAATTCTTTTAAAAGAGACCCCATTCGATAATTAGTTTTTAAAACTAACCCAGTTTGGTAAATTTGCCTCTCGCTTTAATCTTCCACTTTTGAGAAGAAATGAACAGTGCCCCTATTCCAGCGCAACTAAATTGCACACGTTTCCCAACATCTGCTCCAATTTGTGATCTTCCACACTCTTCCCTCCAACTTAGTCCTGATCAAACACACACTAATTGGGATTGAGACCTGAATTCAAGATTAATCACATAATTCATCTAAAGAGAATGAAAGTTTGTGAAAATATCTCAAGATTTTATTAATGTCAAAAGTCTTAATTATAGTAGTTAAAAAAATTGAGTAAAATCTTTTAAGAATTTTTTTCACTATTATAAATGTATAACACAATGTTATAGAATCATAAAAATATATATATTTAATTTTTGCTAAAGAATTTAAAGTTTAAACCGTGAATTATATGAGATAGTTATTTTAGACTAGGAGAAAGATTTGTATTGGTCACTCACTACAGAGAATCCAGTCATATAACTTAATTTTATCTCTTTTTATTTAAAAATGATATTAAAGTCCAAAAAAGGTTTACGTGACGCTTGATTTGAGTGTTTATTTTTATTTTAAAAAATTTAAGATTTAAAATATATATATCAAGAATAAAATATTTTAATGTGTCACTATGTTTTCATTTTTTTAAAAAAAAAAAGATTGAAAATGTTGATGTGTTATTTTTAATTTTAGACATGTTTTGAGAATTTGTTTAGAGAAAATAAATTTTAAATAAAAAAACTCAAATCAAGCACCATCTTAGTTTGGATGATCTTTTGAGAGTTAAATCTCGACAGTTAAAAAAATTATATTTAATGATTGCTCAAAATTTTAAGTCTAAATACTACATTTTATTGGGTGAGTTCAAGTTGAGATGGTTGTGAGCTTGATACACGCAACATGTTTTTAATTTGAGCTTCTAAAATGAGACTTCAGTTAGCTCGATTTATATAGATTTTTCAGAAGTTAAGCTTAAATCAAACAATATCAAATTGGACTAAAAAGACTCAAGTTTATTTCGTTTTCCAAATTTAAAGCTTAATGACATTTTATCGAAGTTCAACTTAGGTCAGTTGTAAGCTTAATGTGAATTACAAACTATAATGAATTAGATTAAAGGATCCAAATTCAATTTGAACTTCTAAAATAAAGTTCAAACTTTGAAAGTCTAATTTATAAGTTTTTTTTGGGCTAAGCCCATATAAGAGCCTAGTCTAATTTTTATTCTTTATATAATTAGAACATACTTGTTCCTTCTTCTTTTTTTATGTTCTAATAGACGTGATAGAAAATATAAGACAGAGACTGAAAACGCAGAAAATGTAAACCAATGGAAAAATATGTATTTCTCTTTTGTAACTACCGAAAAATGCCAAAATGGACAGAAAAACACTTATACAACTAATGCAAGCAACATTATCGTGGAAGAAAGCAACACTCATAAAAACACACGATATACACACAACAAACATATGGCATATCAACTTCATTTGCATATTTATCATTTTTTTATTTTAAACAAATTAGGTGAATTGGTATTTGAGAACTTACCAACTAACTTCACAGTTTGAAAAACGTTTACAGATTACATAATAACCAAGTCTTTTTGACAACAGAATTCAAACTCACCTTATATGAAATTTATCCATAACAACTAAATCAATAATCTTTGCTAGCATTTAAATATATAATAATTGCATGAATAAATGGTATATGACGTATCCCGAAAACCCCATGAGACTTATCAACTGTGTTTTACAAAACTCCAGATAGAAACAAAAGGATCAGACTGGAAAATTTGGTTTTCTTAATTTTTAGGATCAATATATATCGATTAATTATTGCGAAAACTATGCACCAAGTAAATTATGAAAATAAAAATGATTTCGAAAATAGAAAAAAAAGACAGCGAAAGCTTGCCATTAAATTTCTTCATCCATAAAATTCTGAAGTTTATAATACTAATTTAATTGATTTGTTTTTCCTAATCAATTACATCCAAAATATACTTCTTTCCCCCCCTTTTAAAGGGAGTTGAAATTGACGAAGTTGGCCTCTTAATAATTAAAACTATTTATTTATTTTTCTTAAAAAATCTCGTTTTTTTATTTATATTCTTGATTTCGAAAATGATATATAATGTATATATGGTTAATCAAAATAGGTAAGAAAGATAATTATGCCTTGCAATTTTTTTTTGGTCATTATCTTAAACGAGAATATATACATTGGTGTGACATGATTATAAATATATTTATTTCTTAAGCATATGATTATGAATTTGATTTTTCGGACTTATGTATAAAAAAATATTTATTAAGAGAAATCAATCAGTTAAACCTTTTAAATAAATCTTAATACCTCAGTTTTCAAAAAATTATTCCTTGATTTTCAATTGAGGGATACCCGGATAAAAAAAATGTTCTCATATATTTTTAAGTATGAACTTAATTCATCTTTTAAAACTTGGTGAACAGTAGAAAATTTGAAAGAGAGTTGAAGTATCAATTAATTAAACTCTTCGCAAAATTCCCGATACTGTTATCGTTGGATTTTGCCATTTATATATATATATATATATATAGATCATAAGAAGAAATAATTAATCTTACTAAAATATGGTAGGACTACAGGATTTTGTCAAATATGTTGGCTGAATTTAGTACCTCCGAAAACTTAGGGGTGTTTAGTTTGGTTGTTTTCTGTTTTCTAAAAATATTCCTGAAAACATTTTCGATGAAAATGAAAATGTGTTTGATTGAATTTTTGAAAACATTTTCAATGAAAATGAAAACAATATAAATTCTCGTTTTTAGTGAGTGTTTCCCATTGAGAATAAAAATTTTATTTTGAGTAAAATGAAATTGAGGTAACAATGAATATAATTTTAAGCAAATCTAAAAATACAAAAGACAAGAAATCAATATATTATAAATTTTCAGTATTTTTATTTCATGAAAACAGAAAACAAGAAGTCAAATCAAACATATTTTCAGAATTCTAATATTTTGAAAATAAAAATAATTTTCAGAAAATGAAAACATGAAATGAAAAAAGAAAATGAAAATACAAACAAAACACACCCTTATTTATTTAATATATTCAAATTTAAATAATTCATATAAAGTATTAACATATTATACCAAAATAAGTATTAACATGCAAAATTAGATTGATAGTAAAAAAAAGTGGAAGAGGATTAACCTTTTCTATTTATGTATAATTATATGATTATAATTTATTATCATATTCTAAATATGTAAATATTTTTTACTTGAGATGTCTCACACATATGTGTCTATCACTCTCTCTACGTATACGTAGGCATAAATTGAACATTTTAATCATTATAAAAAAAATGAACATTTTAATAAACTAGACCAAATCACATTACAATATCATAAACTAGACCAAATCATATATAAAAAATCAAACCATATGGTTATAAAAAATATCAAACCATAACAATATAATCGTTTCCTTTTATCTTTATTTTTTTTACATATTTAACACTCTAATTGCACTTAACAACTTACCTATTGTCATTACTTGGGATTGCAAATTTAAACTGTTCACAACGATTCTTTCCTTTACTAAACTTCTATTGCATTCAGAAGAATTTGAAACAACCAAGATATTGTGGTTGTCCATGCTAGTACATTCTATCTCTAGAATGGGTGGACTTTGATAAAAATAAAAAATAAAAAATGCGGCATATTTTCAATCTAAGCCTATGCACTAAGAGCAAAAATCCTCCAGTTTCACTACAGATTTTAATGCAAAAATGAATAAAATCTCTATTTCTGATGCAAATTTCATTTTATATACTAATATTACATATTGATAATAGGGTCTACTTCAATTAATTAAACAAAATATATAAGCTAGAGTAAATCTTGCGATCAAAAATTTCGTTTCATACTTTATAAAGTAATTTCTTACTTTCTCAAATACCAAATGTGACTTCCGTTGAACAAAACGTAACATTTTTTCAAACAAAACCAATGTTATCTTATAGAAATCAATCGTCGTAAAAAAATAGAAAACACTTTGTGTAAAAAAATCTATCTCGTGTTACCAAAAATATCTTTGGTTATCCAAGTTCTGAATTGAAATTTACAAGGCAAATTAGGTTTGCCTGTGTAGACTGTGGACCCTATCCATGCTGTGGTCCCCTCTTCACCTCCACCAAACGCCGCAGCTACTGGATTCCAAAATCCAAAATAAAACCCTTCACTAGATTATTCATGAAATTCACCTAAAAGGAAACAAAAAAAAAAAGAGAGAGATTATTATTCACTGAATAATCTTTTTAAAAAAACTTCACAGAATAAATAATTTTAAAAAAAATACCCAGACACAGAGCAAATTGATGATTAACCTGTATAAGCAAGCTGCCATAAAATGCCAATTTATCATTCTGACCGTTGAATCTCAGCCCTTCCTTTCTTATCGTACAAAACCTCCCATCTTATATCTCTGCTTTCCCTCTGCCATTATTTTTCCTCTATCAAAATTTTCCTCCTTCTAGTGGATGAAACCTACCCTCTCCCTCTCATGCTTCTTCTTTCTTATTACTACTATTATGCACACTTCACTTCATTCTCCTTCCTCTGAACTCTGAACACTCTTTCTCTGCCTCATTTTTTTTTTTCAGTTTCTACTTTAGACCTATCCATTTCATAATACTACTTTGGGTTATATATATAAACCCATTAAGGACCTTTTTCTTTTCCCTCTTATCCAATCATCCAAGTACTATAAAAACACCTATTTATATATATATATATTGCTTTGGTAATTCTCTTCCTGCTCTTGCTGAGTAGAATTGTATTGAATTGACACCTATATAGATAATGAATAATTTTGATGCATGTATTGCTGCCTTGTTTACAATTTTTTCTTTTTAATAATCTATTGTATGAGTAGCCTAACTTGTGCTTCTTCTGTGTGTACTTGGTGCCAGAAACTTTGATTGTTTTTTCAATTCCAAAGGAGTGGAAAATGGCACCAAGAAACAGTCGCGGAAAGGCCAAGGGAGAGAAGAAAAAGAAGGAAGAGAAGGGTAACGAAATTCTCCGTTTTTTAGTGTTTCTTATCGTTTTTACTGAAACTCTCTCGTTCGCCTTATCCGAAAGCTGAAGTGCATAAAATCATTTTGGTTTTATAAAAAAAACACTCAATTTGTTTTACTTTCTTATCTTCTTATCTGATAAGTGTTCATAAAAAAGTTTATCCTGTAAGTTGATTTTAGCTTATAGGATAAACTCAATGTATTTTATATCTTCTTAATTTTTTCTCCTTCTATAAGTGGCTATAGAAAAATGTTTATTCTTATACAAGAACAGGGTTAACAAAATTGTATGTCTGAATGATTCTTATAATTTTTATAGAAACTCTCTTTCTTAACTTATCCAAAAGCTGAATAGCATAAATTGATTTTAATTTATATTAGAGAAATTCAATTCAGTTTATCTTCGTATATTCTAAGTATAAGTGGAGAAGTTTATTCGGTAAGTTGATTTAAATTTATGGGATAAACTTAATTCATTTTATTTTCTTAATTTCTTTTTCTTCTGTAAGTACTTAAAGAAACTTTATCCAAACATTTTCTTAGAGCATGTTCAAATAGGACAAGTTTAGTTAACTTGATTGTTTTTCTCTTCTTCTGATTTTGCAGTTCTTCCGGTTGTCATAGACATCACTGTGAAGCTTCTCGATGAAACTCATGTTCTCAAGGTTTGTTTTGTTTATTTTGGGGGAGGGATTGAAAAAAAAAAGGCGTAATTTACTAACCATATCTCATGGCTGCTTACATTTTTTTTGCATTAACTAGTTATTGGCAACAAACTTGTCTGCATTTTGTTATTATTCTCATAAGTATCTTTTACTAGATTGTACTACTACCACCTGTTAGTGCTAAACTTTGTACCTTGTAGATTATTATTATTATTATAATTATAAGAATAAATATAATTGCCCACCATTAGCCACTTTTCCATTTAAAAATTCTTATTAGCTGTATTTAACTATTGTTTCAACTTACCATTAATTACTCTGTTGTGGGGACATAACCACAACTACCAGAAGTCCTGTTTCTAAACATGTGCTGCACGTTCATTCTCTGCCATATTTTTTCTTTTGTGTATCACATGGATGTGTGTACTTGTTGCCATAATATCCATAAATAGTAGTGTTTGGCTTCGAAATATCATTATTGCAGTATCTTTGACAAAGTATAATCGGGTCGAGCAATTTTCCTGATAACAACAAATCCAGCTTGAAAATCTAATCCTCTCACGTGTAGTTTGTATTTAAGAAAGCTTTTTTTTTTAAAATATACTTTTAAGTTGTATTTTATTTATTTATTTATTTCCATTTCTAAGTTCTAGCTCTCACGATTTTATTATTGTTTTTTATTCACATAAATTGATGTAAAATGCAAATTAAAATGGTTTATTTATTTATATTTTAAATTTTGAAGCAGGGAATATCAACGGACAGAATTATAGATGTTCGTCGGCTTTTATCGGTGAATACGGAGACGTGTTATATCACAAATTTTTCCCTGTCGCATGAGGTAAATTGCATACCATTAATTAATTAATTAATTAATAATTAATAAATTAACAACTCAAATTATTTTAATTTAAAGTCTTCAACTATTTGAATAGAGTTGCGTGGTTTCTTTACACACTTTGAATATACTAAGGAAGTTTGGGTAACAGTGCCGTATGAATGGCAAGATGTTTGATTTCTCTTTGACAAGCTTGGACATAGGTACCCAATAGAAACCAAAACATCCGTCATCTCAATAAACATGCAAACAAAAATGAAATTGGTACATTTGGTATTTGCTATTTGGTAATATTAGCTGACAAACTCAATCCAGAAATCAACAAATGAATGTACACCTCATAAAAGTATGAATAACAACTTTTTTTCCTCCTAAATTATATAACAAATAAATAATTATGCATAGATAATTTTTTCTTGAAGGAATGCATAGATGATTTTAGACAATTTCCAAAAGTTTGAATTTCAATTTTATTATAGATCGATTAAAATACAACGCGTAGTTTTTGCTTTGTAAATACTGTTGAAATTGAATCGATACTTGAATTATATACTTTTTTTTTTATAACTTAGTCGGTTTAATTATGTAACGGTTCCACAGAATTGAATGGCAACACAAGACAAGACAAACAACAATTATGTAAAATAACACAAAAATGTTAAATTATAATTTCATAATTTAATTAATATTTGACTAATCCAAGTAATTTACCTCTCAATTCAATTTTTAAAACAAACCATGGTTAAATATAATTAAAATTCAATTAAAATATAATAATATCTAATTACAAATTATCATATAGTTAAAAATTATTAATTTTATAATAATTAGTTAAAAAATTATATTTAAAATAATTTTTAAATAAAATGCAATTCTAAAATTATATGTCCAAATCATTTATTTCAATTATATTTAAACATTTAATGTGATCTAACAAAACAACAAGAATTATGTTTTAAATTTATATTTTCATAACCAAACCCTTTTTCTACCATACAGGTGAGAGGGCCACGTCTGAAGGATACGGTGGACGTGTCCGCACTGAAGCCCTGCATCCTCGATTTAGTTGAAGGTACTAGTATATTATCAATAGAATTAATATTTAATATATATATTGTTATAATTATTCTCGTTCATTTTTTATTTGTTTCAACGAAGAAGAAAAAAAACTTTTCATTACGACGTCGTTGCGTTCATCTTGTTCCTCAACTTCGTTTTCTAAATTTTTCACGCGCAGAGGATTACGATGAAGACCGAGCAGTGGCGCACGTGCGAAGACTCCTCGATATCGTCGCCTGCACCACGAGCTTCGGTCCGCCGTCGCCGAAGAACGACTCCGGTACCGTCCAGAAATCCGGCAAGTCCGAGGCGCCGCCGTCGAAGCAATCGGCGAAAGATGCGGCGGCGGCCGACCTGGACGGCGAGATAAGCCACTCGTGCCCTAAGCTGGAGAACTTCTACGAGTTTTTCTCTCTCTCACACCTCACTGCACCAATCCAATGTATACTACTACTCAGTACTTACTCGCTCTCTTTCACACTTTTCTCCGTTTAATTAATTGCATTTGTGTGTGTGGAGTGTTAATGACGGAGTGTGTGAATCGATGCATGCAGATGTGAAGAGAGGTTCGAGGCGGCACGTGGAGGAGATATCGGAGGAGGATTATCTGTTCTCGCTGGATGTGAGGATTTTCGTTTTTTTGCGTTTGGATTTTGTGGCATGGCGCGTGTGGGGAACGTAAATTGATGAGCGCGTGTGTGTGTTGTGGCGCAGGTGAAGGTGTGTAACGGGAAAGTGGTGCACGTCGAGGCTTGCAGAAAGGGGTTTTACAGCGTTGGGAAGCAGCGGATACTGTGCCATAATCTGGTTGATCTGTTGAGACAGCTTAGCAGAGCTTTTGATAATGTAAGCTCTCCTTTTCCTTCTATTTTTCTTTTCTTGTTTGAACGAGTAATTAGTAAACCACACTTTTATGGTGGGTATGCTATGCATGTAATTAGGAATAAATATTTTAATTAAAATAAGAAAAAAAGGGATCAGATTTACACATAATTAAAAAAATTTCTCTCATATTTATCTACAATCAAACGCACATTTAGTCATTTAACGATATACTAAGTCCTTATATTTAATCATTTATTATCATTTTGGTTGTTAAATGTATTTTAATATATCATTAAAGTTAGGTTTAAGTGTTAAGGGAGAAAGGGAAGCGGGGAAGAAAAGATGGTGGGTCAGATCTTCCATTAATATTTTAATAAAAATTAACAATTAACATGGACTGATTAAGTAATGTATTTTTTCTTTAATTTAAAAAAAGCTTAAGATAAAATTTGAGGTGAAGGTCTTACGTAAAAGAAAAATAATGAAAAGATCAAAATTGCTTAATTTTAAAAATAATGAGACTTAATTGACCAAAAAGTTAAAAAATCAAATTCATACATGGTCAACTTTAAAAGTATAATTAAGCTTAAAAAAATTATTTGTGTTGCTTTTATCTCTCAGTATTTTCATTTGTACAAAAGGAAATTTGTCAGTTCTCTGTAAAGCAATAAGGTAGCGTGAATGGTATTTTTTTTCCCTAATTTAAAATTTTCTAAAACAAAAATATGAAAAAACTGTTAAATCAAACATGACAGCACTTCACAGTTGCTTAATGAAGTTTTGAAAAAAGCTCTGTTTAAAGATAATATATTTATGTACATTTTTTATTTTGATTTATTTTGATTTTTTTTAGGATGGAGGAAGGAGTTTAACGTAGGAAAATGGTGAACATACCCCATTTTGGGGTGGTTGAGTGTGGAACGAAAACAGAGATAAAAAGAAGAAAATAAAGGAAGAGAGAAAAAGTGAATGCGAGAAAAATAATGTCATGAGAAATGAAAAGAGGGATAGAAACAAAAAAAAAGGTGAAATTAATTGTATAGCAAGACGATATGAAAATAATAAGTGTTAACAACATACTCTTTATTATTGGTTAAAATTTATTGGAAACTATAAAATCATGAGGGATGCTCATTAAACATGTATTTAAGTAGTGAGACCTATGAACCTTTGTGATTTCCAATAAATTTCAATCAATAAAGAAATTGTGTTCAAACAATCATATTGTTAGCATTTCTATAATAATAATCTTTTAATATATGCAGTGTCTGAAATTCTGACTGAATCTGATTGGATAATTTTGCAGCAGCTATAAGTCACCATTAGCTTATTAATATTATGTTAATATAATTAAACGATAAATAATTTCGTCTGATTTGTTAAATAGTTTATAATTTTAGTATGGTTTTTCTTAGCTGGATCTATTATTTTTACCCTGGTACATGAGCATAATATGCTACTTATAAGGGAGAGAAAATTATGCACCGACAATGTCATCCAATCACAAACCATCATGTATGATAAGTTTATTGACTTTTACAATAATTGTCTTAAAAGTCATACCAACTGTGTGAACTGTGAATTGCGATTCAATGACAATGTAAAATTATTTTACAATGTCAATGCATGACCATTAAACTCTACTTCTAATTCCTTGTCACATTACCAATTTAGAGAGAAATTTTTGGTCTATATAGGAAACTCAGTATTAGTTTAAGATGACTGTTAACAACTCATTCTTTCAAATACCCATTTTGTTATTGGTTAAGATTTATTGAAAATCATAAAATCATGAGTAGAGTTCATTAGATAAGGAATGAGGCTCACAATGTTGTGATTCTAGCTAATGATAAAAACTGTTTAAACGAATGTGTAAGAGACTATGTTACTAAAATTTCTGTTAGTTTATTATATGTTTAGAATTTGATATTCAATAAAGTATGGGAGACCAAGAAAAGGTATAGATGTGCAATAAGATGAAATTTCAAGTTTCTAGTTTCAACATTCCCATTGATGGTACTATATGTTTAATGTGCTTTACGTTAGTCATAACTTAAACTTATTAAAATTTGCAATTTTACTCTTTAATTTCAGGCTTTCGATGATCTCTTGAAGGCATTTTCAGAACGTAACAAGGTATTGGAAACTTTTAAGGCACAAAATTTGGTATAACAAAAAGAACCATAGAACATCTTTGACTTCTATTGTTCCATGTACATCTTGTTCACTGTCGTCAACATTGTATTTATTTGTGCTCTGTCCCATTTTCTTGTCTTCAGTTTGGGAATCTCCCATATGGCTTCAGAGCCAACACGTGGCTTGTTCCTCCTGTTGCTGCACAATCACCCTCATCTTTTCCTCCTCTTCCTGTGGAGGATGAAACGTGGGGAGGAAATGGGGGTGGTCTTGGAAGAGACGGAAAGTATGATTTGGTTCCTTGGGCTAATGAGTTTTCATTTATTGCATCCATGCCTTGCAATACAGCAGAAGAAAGACAAGTTCGTGATAGAAAAGCATTTCTTCTGCACAGCCTGTTTGTTGATGTTGCCATTTTCAGAGCAATAAAGGCCATCAAATATGTTATGGAAGAGCCCAAGTTTAGCTGCTCAATTGTAGAAAATAATATTATTTACACTGAGAGAGTAGGTGACTTGAATATCAACGTCTTGAAAGATGTTTCTGTTGCAAGCTATAAGATTGATACTAAAATTGACAGAGTTGAAGCTACTGGAGTAAATCAAAAGGATCTACTAGAGCGAAATATACTGAAAGGAATCACTGCTGATGAAAATACTGCTGCCCATGTATGACATTTTTATATAGATAAGATTGATTTAATAGGTCACTTAGGGCTGCTTCTTTCCTTTCATGGAAATGACAAATTCTTCACATTTTATGTGCAGGATATTACCACTTTAGGTGTAATTAATGTAAGATATTGTGGTTATGTGGTCACAGTGAAAGTTGAGCGAGGAGTTAATGAAAATGTTGACTCTCCATCTCAACAAAATATTGAATTGTTTGATCAGCCAGAGGGTGGTGCCAACGCGCTCAATATTAACAGGTTCCTGAATCCTTCCACATTACACACTTTCATTAATTTACAACTTTGCATATTATTCATATCAGCTTGTTGTGCTCTCTCCTGTGGTCCCGCCCTCTCTCACATTTTATGTAAGATTTCATTCAAAAACATTATTCTCACTCTGTCTTTTATAGTATTGCAATTTTTATTAACTTGGTCTATGACATGAGTGAGTGAGTGAGAATAATGTTTTTGAATGAAATCTTGCATAGTTTTGACATTTTTTCTTAACAAGAATTTATGCTGGAAGTTTCTTTGTTTCTTTTGATGAAGTTTTGATCTTGCATTATTTTAGATATATATTAATTGCTTTTTTCATTTTGTCAGTGTGAGTTGTACTCCTAGAAGATTTTGATCACTTATGTATTGGTTTTAGCTTTTATGGCTTTCTTTCCTAGTTATTTTTTAATTTTGAATCTGTTTCTAGATGCTCTTTCTTACTTTATAGCTGCAGTTTCAACTTCTTGTGGTTGATCAAATTCTTATTCGTCACATGACGTTGTGTCTTGTGCCTTGTAGTCTGAGATTACTTCTTCACAATACAACTCCACCAGAAAACAATAAACCAATGTCTCAGATACAAACATTTGAGAGTGAAGAGTTTGGTGCTTCCCATGCTTTTCTGGAGAAGCTGATTAAAGAAAGTCTTGCTAAGCTTGAGGAAGAAGAACCAGGTATTGACTATTTTGTAAGATGGGAACTTGGAGCTTGCTGGATACAACATTTGCAAGACCAAAATAATACAGAAAAAGATAAGAAACTATCTTTGGAGAAGGCTAAGAATGAAATGAAGGTTGAGGGTCTTGGGAAACCCCTTAAAGCCCTAAAGAATTATAAAAAGAAATCTGATTCTAGCAATACTAATTCTGCAACTGAATATTCAAAGTTTAATCGGGAGGCTGAAAGCCCTCCATTTCCCTCAATTGAATCCCAACTTGAAACTACAGAAGCTGAGAATGAGCTTGTTCTGAAAAGGATATTATCTGAGGAAGCTTTTACCCGATTAAAAGAATCGGGAACTGGACTTCACTGCAAGGTAAGCCTTCTCAGTGTAATGAAGTACTTTCAAGTTTTATAACAATTGAAAGTGTCTGAACCAAATCATCTCTTGTGATTAACAGTCTATGCATGATTTGATTAACTTATCTCGAAAATATTACACAGACGTTGCTCTCCCAAAATTGGTAAGGATAGAATTTATTTGGTTGATTGATTGCACGGCTTTTGGTTAATATGACTCTGGTGATCTTTATTGTAGTCTTAATTGTGGAATACAGGTAGCCGATTTCGGCTCATTGGAACTCTCACCAGTTGATGGACGCACTCTAACTGATTTTATGCATACTCGGGGTCTACGAATGCGTTCTCTTGGACATGTTGTCAGTGCTCTAAACTTATTCACTTTATTCAGCTGTAAACATCTTTAATAGGAACCCGTTTTTTCTGTCCTAACTGTCCTCTTTGTTGACTTTTTTGTTCCTTTCCCAAACTTCTTCCACAGTCTGAATTCATGAAATTCAATTGTTAGCGTTTCATCAATAATTCAATTGTTAGTGTTTCATCAATATATCATAGTTTTACTAGTTCTGGAATTATGATTCTTTCTAATTTGCATTGAAGTTTCTGCTTTTACACTTCAAGTCTGCCACACATCTTATGAGAAGGTTGTGAGAGGGACTTTGTGTCTTAGGTTTAGAATCATTTATTAATATTTTTCATGACGTCTGATATTTGCCTTTTACTTTTCTTGATATGATAGGTCAAGCTTTCAGAAAAGCTTTCACATGTCCAATCACTTTGTATTCATGAGATGATAGTTCGAGCTTTTAAGCACATCCTGCGGGCAGTAATTTCTGCTGTTGACAAGGAGAAAATGGCTTCATCAATTGCTGGTGCATTGAATTTGCTGCTTGGTGTTCCTGAAAATAGAGAATTAGATAAATCACGTGAAGTTCACCCATTGGTGTGGAAATGGCTAGAGTTGTTTTTGAAGAAGCGATTTGATTGGGATCCTAACAAGTTGAATTACAAGGATGTGAGGAAATTTGCAATTTTACGTGGCTTGTGTCACAAGGTAATGGAGTCATGCATTTGTATATTTTCTAATTCCTATTTTCTAGGAATTTACTTGACTAAATTTTATGAACTGGGTTTTCTGCTTGAATATTTTCACTGTTCACATCCATGGAAGTATGGGTTTCAGTTTAACCTTCTCTGTGAAGTTGAAGTAGGCTCAAGTAGCTATATGGTGCTTGAGAATTTTACATACTCATATGCTACCTAGGTGACCTTATCAACATAACTGGATTCATCTTCTCATGTGAAGTGGTTCATAAGACTCTTATGTTAAATCAGCAAACTCTTTCCTTCTCTCTCATTGACAGTTTGTTGCTTATCATCACTTTCTGTGCTAGGTGGGAATTGAGCTTGTTCCAAGGGATTTTGATATGGATTCCCCAATTCCCTTTCAAAAATCTGATATTGTCAGCTTGGTCCCTGTTCACAAGGTAACAAACAAGACATGTTGATTATAGGTTTTCTTGCATATTTTTTGAGGTTGATATCCAAACTTTATACTTAATGCTCGTGCTGATACTTTGCAGCAAGCAGCATGCTCATCTGCAGATGGAAGGCAGCTCCTAGAGTCATCCAAAACTGCTTTAGACAAGGGAAAGCTTGAGGATGCAGTTACCTATGGCACAAAGGTATCTACATCCAGAACCCTTTGTTTGGAAATCTTCAAATTGTGGACAAGGTTTTTCAACAGTCAACACATTTCATTTCAGAATTGTTGTGTGATATCTGCTATAATTCGTTGGTGACAGGCTCTTGCTAAGCTGGTAGCAGTTTGTGGTCCCTATCATCGGATGACAGCGGGAGCCTACAGCCTCCTTGCTGTAGTTTTATATCATACTGGAGATTTCAATCAGGTCTTATTTGTCTCATTTATGTTTTGGTATTGGTGGACATTGTTTCATCAGAAACCATTATTTACATAATTATATTCACCAAAAAAAAAAATTCACATTCTGTTGAAATCTTATCAAATGGAAAATAATTCAATTAAAAGTAGAGGAAGGGTATAGTCCAGAGCAAACTACCGGTAAAACCTTTAAAAAGGACCTGGCTCCATGTAATTTGGTTTTTAATAGGGCCCAATGGTCAATGACATTCTTTGGTCCATGTTATTGACACCATCCAGTGGGATAGGCTTGTTTGTTTGCTTTATGCAATAGGCATTTTAATTAAATATTTCAGCCATTGTTTATGCCAAAATATCTATTCTCTTTTTGATTTAGTAGAGTTTCAGGATTTGATTTCAATTCATCAAGTTTTTTACTTAAATCGCAGGCTACAATTTATCAACAAAAAGCTTTGGATATCAACGAGAGAGAGTTAGGTCTGGATCATCCTGATACCATGAAGAGCTATGGGGATCTTGCTGTTTTCTATTACAGACTTCAACACACCGAGCTGGCTCTGAAGTATGTTTTGCTCTTGTGCAATATAGTGATGTCTAACTTTTCATGAGTTTTTAAAGTTTAATTTAGTTTTTGAATTAATACAATACTTGCTTAATTTTTAATTTGAAAATGAAGAATTTATCCAGAGAGAAAATAAAGTTTACAAATCTGTGTTCTATGTGATGGGATAATCTAGGTTTTCTTTTTCCTCCTTAACAGAAATTTATGTATTGATGAACACAGATAGTGTAAAGATAGGTTTTGAAATATTGATTACTTCATTTTAATTTTTCTTCTGATTTAGCCTTTTATTACTTGGATCTACAATCAGGTATGTGAAGCGTGCTTTATATCTTCTGCATCTAACATGTGGCCCATCTCATCCAAACACTGCTGCTACTTACATTAATGTGGCTATGATGGAAGAAGGTCTGGGAAATGTACATGTTGCTCTCCGATATCTTCACAAAGCTTTAAAGTGCAACCAAAGATTACTTGGTGCAGATCATATTCAGGTTTTATTTTATTCATTTTTCTGATTTTGACAAATTATGAAGTTTGTTTTATATGATTCTTTATGCAAAATGTTGTATATAAATTTTCTTTTGAACATTTCTTAACAAGGAATTGTCGACAGTGGGATCTGTATGAATTAGCGTGCTATACCCCTGGCATAATAAATAAATAGTGAGGTTAAATGGTAGATAATTTTTAAAATTTGTTAGCTAGTTGGATAAAAAATGTTGATTTTGCTTTAATATTAAACGATGATATTTCCAGTACTTGTTATAATCCAGTACTTGTTATAATTATTTTATTGATTTAAATTCATAAAAAAACTGAATCAGATCATAAAGAAGTTACTAAAATAATAGGAACCTAAGGGATTGTATTGTTTGTTTAATGAAACTTCTCATCTGTGTTATAACACTTACATCTTCTTGGATGTTTTTCCTCTGCAGACAGCTGCAAGTTATCATGCAATAGCAATAGCACTTTCATTGATGGAAGCATATCCATTGAGTGTCCAGCATGAGCAAACAACTTTGCAAATTCTGCGGGCAAAACTTGGCCCTGATGACTTGCGCACACAGGTATACTGTTCTGTCACAATAGTATGTTCTTTGTGCTGAAAACACTCATTGGTTTTGAATATAAGGCTTAGACAATGACAAACACAACTTTGTAATTATAAGTAATATAGTTGGTAGTTTGAAGTCTCACATGATGTTGTAAAATAGTGTTTAAATGATTTGTATCATTGTTATGGTTATATATATTGGTGCTCCAGTCTCAATTTGTCTTTTTCTTTAAAAAAAATGAATGAGGAATTATAACTGTTTGCATAATCTATAGTTTTTTTTTTATAATTTGACAGGATGCTGCGGCTTGGCTTGAGTATTTTGAGTCCAAGGCTTTTGAACAGCAAGAAGCTGCTCGAAATGGTACTCGAAAACCTGATGCATCAATAGCTAGCAAAGGCCATCTTAGGTATGATAAAATTAACCTTGGCAATGTGGATCTGATACTTCATTGGCTAATTGTTGCATCAGGAAGTACTTCTCTCATGCATATTTTATTTGATGTCTTTTATGGAGCAACTCTCTTAAGTTATCATATTAGAAGTTGTATCATGTAATTTTTGTATGAAAGGTTGTGGTTGTTACATCCTTTGAGGTCTGCTGTTGATGTCAGTTTTCGATACAGTTGCCTGGGTGTTCTTATGGCTTGTATGAACTGCTCAATTTTGTTGACTTATAAAGAATGTTTTTCTGTACTTTTTATGCAATCATGCACATTTCATATTTCAAAGTGACAATGCTAATATGCATAAGACAAAAGACATGGACACTGTACAGACATAGAAACTGCTACAGAGCAAAATTTAATTTGTATGTGGCCCATAGAGTCATGTGCCTGAAACAGACAACTATTTTATGTGTCTGTCCATGGTTCATAGAGTGATATATTATCCTATTGACTTGTCAATGTTGATATGTTTGTTTGTACATATTGAGATATTCATATGATACAGTTACAGATACCTTTTGTAATGATTTATTTTTATCTTTATTGAATTTGCCAGTGTGTCAGATTTGCTTGACTACATTAATCCTAATACTAAAGGGAGAGATGCAGCAGCAAAGAGAAGAAGCCAGATAACAAAGGTATGCTGCTGATTTACTGGTCTTGATAAGTTCAACTCATCAGTTTGAGTCTTCAAACAGTTATAAAAAGAGTGTCTGATTATTGATTACCATTGCCAACAGTCGGTTATATTTGTCTTTTGATATAGCTACAAGGGTTTGACTAAGGCATTTTCAGGATTTTATTATGGAACTGTTGGTTGCCTTTGTTTAACTTGAACCCCTCTATAGGGTATTTTATTATGGCTTGACTATTGAGAAATATTCTTAAGCTGAAGATAAAGTGAACCTGAGAATTTGTCATCTGGGTCATAAGATCTCTTTCTCTGCTCTAAGCATTGCTTTTTTACTTTACTCTGTGAGATACTGAGATGCAGGCATCAATAATCTTTAATTGTAAATCTGGTCAGCTACCCAGTTTTTGAAAAATAAACAATGTACAGAAAAATGACATATTTCTGAGTTGACAAAGGCAAATAGTGTAGTAAAAGAATAAAGGGTGACATCGTAATTTGTAAGGTCCAACTAAATCATCTTCTCTATTTTCATATTTTCTTTGTACTCTTATAAAATGTAATTTTCAATAAATATGGAATGATCTTCAAGATTAATCCAGTCTGTTATAAGAAGGATAAGAAGTAATTGGGGGATCATATACCTAATGGAACAATTATTTCTTGTCGTGGAACTGTTAGTCTTGATATTATTGTGAGAACTGGCTACTCGTGCCACCTTTTGCCTACATTCGCATCTCCTGTAGTATAAATATACATACACACATGCATACATAATTAATATTTTAATATTGGGCAGGTGAGAGCAACGTCTTACCCAAACGTTGGGATGTCAAGTTCTGATGAATCTTCAAAAGAAATTCCAAAAGAGGCTTCAGATGAAGAGGTACAAATACCCATACTAGTAGGTAGTGCAGATTCTGAGCAGGAAAACAACTCTGGACCTGATTTGGAACAAGCTATTTTGAAACAAATATCGGACGAAAAGCCACAAATTTATGATGAAATCTTGTCTGAAGCACATGCTGAAGGAGAGGATGGATGGCAACCAGTTCAAAGACCAAGATCAGCTGGCTCATATGGCCGGAGACTGAAGCAGAGACGGGCAACACTTGGCAAAGTTTATAGTTATCAAAAGAATGTGGAAGTTGGCTCAGAATCTCCTTTTGTAAGGAGTCCTAATCCGAGTAGTAGGTATTATTTCTTGAAGAAGCGGACAATTTCACATGGGAGTTATACAGATGATCATACCGTAAACATCACCCAAGGTACTAAATTTGGAAGGAAAGTAGTCAAAGCTGTTACATACAGGGTCAAGTCTGTGCCCTCAACTTCCAAGCCTTGTGTAAATGAGAAATTAGAAAATGGGGATAAGCTGCTCAGTTCTCTTCCAGAACCTGATCCAACTGATGCTAATCCAGTTAAGAAGTCTATTGTTAGTCTTGGAAAGTCTCCTTCATACAAGGAAGTGGCCTTAGCTCCTCCAGGGACAATCTCTAAGTTTCAGGTCTATAATCCTCAAAGTGAGATTTCTGTTAGCAGTGAGCATGATGGTGGAAAACATGAAGAGGAAGATATTGAAGCTGATAGAAATGTTAATGTTGATCCAACCCCGACAGAGGTAAATGATATGGTTAAAGAGAAGAATGATGATTCTTTATCAGATTCTGTAGATGACTCACAGGATGATACTGGAGTTGCTATTGAGGGGAAAGAAGAAACTCAGTTGATTGTTGCTGTGCAAGATAATTGTATGAGTGCTGAGGGGCAATCAGGAGATGTTGAAGCTCAAGGAGCAGTTGATAACAGCATATTGATTCATGCAGTAGATGATCATGTGGATTCTTCCAAGCAAGAACTTGATGCAAGTAATTCATCTGCCAGTTTAGAACCTAGTGATAATACAAATCCCACTTCTCAGGGTGGTGAGGATTTAAAGGTCAATGTATCACCATCAAGTCAGAGTCATACTGGGGGCATCCCATATAAGAAATTGTCTGCATCTGCAGCTCCATTCAACCCATCACCTGCCATTGCACGTGCTGCACCAATTGCCATGAATATGACTCTTCCTTCTGGTCCTAGTGCAGTTCCTGCAATTGGCCCCTGGCCAGTAAACATGAATGTTCATCCTGGACCTACTACTGTGCTACCCACAGTTGCCCCAATGTGCTCCTCTCCGCACCATGCATATCCATCACCTCCAGCGACACCAAACATGATGCAACCGCTGCCATTTGTGTATCCTCCTTTTACTCAGCCTCAATCAGTAGCACCTAGCAACTATCCTGTCACTAGCAGTGCCTTTCATGCCAATCATTTTACATATTTGAACCCAACAATATCTAAGTTTGGTCCCAGTGCTGTTTGGCCTGGTTGTCATCCTGTAGAATTTCCTCTTCCAGTACCTATTGTTGAACCAATCCGTGATCCCATTTCAGAGTCACAAGTTCTGTGTCATGGCTCTGAAAGTCCAAGTTCAGCTTCAGTTCTTCCTGAGGACATTGACAGTATTGGGGATTCCAATCAAGGGGTAAAAACTTTATCATCAGAGATAAGTGAAGATGAAGCAGTGAGAGCTGGTTCAGAAAATATAAAAGAAAATGGTAATATGAATTTTCACGGGTCTGAAAATGCTGGGAACAAGCAAAATCAAAACTTTGGTTCAAATGGCAGCTCTAGCAGTAGTGAAACTAACATGGATGGTGAGAAAACCTTTAGCATTTTGATTCGGGGAAGAAGAAATCGAAAGCAGACTCTGAGAATGCCAATAAGTTTGCTTACTCGACCTAATGGCTCACAGTCATTTAAGGTTATTTATAACCGTGTGGTTAGAGGAAGTCATGCTACCAAGTCTATGAATTTGTCTTCTAGTAAAGATTGTACAGCTACTGCATAGTCCACAGTTCTTTGTTGTTACTAATGAAATGTTGCAGAATAATTGTGGGTAAAGAAGTTCTCATAATTTTGCACAACAGAGACCTGGTATTTCCATCATTTCTGGAATTGAATTACAAAGTGCCCTGTTGTATCAGCTCAAGTTTCATAGCTGCACTATCTTTTGGGAGGTTTCCGGTAGGTCTTCCACTTCCATATCTTTATATCTGCTGAAAGTTAACTTTATATATTTGAAATTTGAAGAGAAACTAGGAATCAATGGATCTTTTTGACAATGCAAATCAGATTTGACTGTCTAATCATTCAATTTCATGAAATATTCCAGATATCTGTGTCTATTTAAGATGGAGGATTGTAGGCTTTTCTTCATTAATATAAGGTATTATTTCACTGGCAAAAATTAGAGCTGTTTTATTGGTTCCTTTTCCGCAGAAATCACAGTTTTATGTTTCTGCAATGCACTGAAACCCACTTTTTTTTTTTATTATTTGCTTAAATACGAAGTTTCCTGTGCAGCAGCATTCATGCTAATCTCTTGCTCAGTCTACAGGTTCATCGCAGTCAGTTTCGGGGTTTCTGAGGTGCCTTCAAGGTGAAAATTTTGGTTCCCAATGTAGTTAGACAATTTTGATATAATGAATTACGGGACTGATGGATCGTTCTAATTATTATTTTTTTGTAACAACATTATCAATGACTTTGATAATAATTTTGTTCAATTGCATAAACTTTCTTAATTTCTTAATATGTTGTTATGTGGTAGTAGTAGTTCTTTTTTGTTGATTGAGTTAATATTTAGTTGTTACAATTGAAATGATGTGAAGGAACGTCATATTAATGAAAATCATTATTTGTTTAAATACATAAAGCCAAAATTTTAGCTCTATTCTTGAATTTAATATGCCTATCACTCAGTATCTTAATTCTCAAGGACAGTCAAGGTAACTCGTAACTTCCTAATATTATTTGAGGTGTGTCTATATGCTTCATTGTGAATATATATGTACGTGTGGGTACGTAGTGTGTACACGTCAAATTGCTTCATACTGCTGATATGTACGATAAAATTTAGAAGTATGAAATATTAAGGTTTGTTTCAAGAATCAAAGGAAAATTCGGTTCATAATTTTTTTTATAATGACATTAAATTACTTTTAATTATAAGTTTGTTTTGATTTATAATAGCTGTCAATCTTTAAACCAGGTATTTTAAACTTATTTTAGGTTTGATCTTTGTAAGTGGCTCCGACTAATTAAGCGCACAAGTTTATATCAGATTATTGATTGATTTTAAAGGTTTCACTGAATCACATTGAAAATCTTTAGCAAATTGTAAAACAGCTGGTAATGCTACGAACTTTGTATGTTCCTGTCAAATTATAGAGAGGGCTAACCGTCTTGAAGAAGGTGGTGAATGAATGTAATCTTGTCACTCAACAAAGAGAAAAGTATGATTCTTAAATTCCAATACATACATCTCCAGAAAAAAGAAAAAAGAGCTACGAATCACAAAAAATGTAGCGGTAAATGGAAGCTCATATGAATAGTAATTTACATTCTTGACCAAGCAACAGAAATCCGATGAAGAAAAAGCAAGCCAAAAGAATTCAATCTCGTGAAGTTGAGTGAGAAGGCCAAGCATGGATTGTCCAACTTGGCAAACTTCTAGCTGGCTATATACGCATTTTGCACCTATATGTACACCAGGAAAGCACACCCAGAAATGTCATCAAGGAACAATTCCAAAAAGAATTCAAATGATATGCCCACACACAGACTTGAACCAGTATGTGATTTAACATGGGCAGGTTTAATGGAACAAATGACAACGCTTGTGGAAGTGCAAAACTAGCAGCAATCACATTCCCCCTGCTTCATCAAAGTGGTATAAGATAGTTTATATCAGATAAAACTAAAGCATTTTCTTCTCAGCACCATTTTCACTAAACAGATGATATAAAGTCAGGGAATGAAAAAAAGAAAATAAAGTGCTTGATTACTTGGAAATGTAGCTCCTCCAACAGGGTCCAATTGGAAGTTAGGAGGTAGAGAACGCATCTCTGATTTTTTCAAATAAGCCAATACTTCAAGAACAATAGCTACAACAACCATAATACCAAAAACGAATCCGTAGCCTATCTTCCAATCACTGCCTGCCCCCGCAGCTTGCATCCCCAACACTATGTTAATGGCTGCAAATATAAGTGCCATCCTTCCAAACCAACTGTGGTACCAATTCCAAATTTTTCGGATCTTGGAATCCTTGTTTGGTCTCAAGAAGAGTGCCAATACCTGAATTTAGCACAAAATCAGTTCATATAGTACTCATCCGACATGGGTAAAATATATTTTTGACCCCTCAAAATATTTCGAAATATCAGTTTTGTCTCCATTAAAATTCAATACATTTTTAATCTTTACATTTACTCAGAAATACATTTTTTAATCAGCCAAAGATATAATGTATATGTAAAAGGGTACCAGAGGTACCAATACGAGATAGTATCAGTTACATGGCAGCTAACATGTATATCGCACCCTGCATGATCCCCCTACTCAGAAATACATGTTTTTAGTCCACGACCAAATACTAAAATTACATCACTTTTGGTAAATATGACGACTAAAATCGTAGTAAATTTTTACGCGGAACATATTATACATATGGGTCAGTGACAAACCTGAAGAATACTTAGTACCAGAGCAAAGATGCCTATGCCTCTGTGAGCTGGTATATGGACATGCATTTTGGAATAGAGTTGTAATCCAAGAACTACTGTACCAAGCCCAAATGTGAATCCTACAAACTGAATGATTGCATGGAGATAGAACCATAAGGGATCCTTGTGCCTGAAATATCTAGCAATAATAGCCCCTACAGGCAGGATTAGACCCCACCCTATTATAGCCAAAATTCCATGGTTCGTCCTCATCTGAATCAATTCACTGGATACAGGACCCGTAGAACCTGTCAAAGCATAGTTGATCAAGTTTCTGCACTCAAAAAGCTATACATCATAAAATGCCATGTTTCATCATGCAGTTATATATGAATAAGACGTGTGTAAATTTTATTGGATAAAAACAAGGATCAATTCTAGTTTAGACCCTTCAAACAAAAATCATTTTCTGCTTTAATTGCTAAGTAATTTTGAGTTGGAACATGGTTGTTTAAATTAATATATGATTCTATAGTAGTATAGTACCATCATGTGTTTCACTAAAGTGAAATTATGCTAAAAGGAGCCGAAGAGAATTCTGTTTCTTAAAAAGTTTGCTTGGATTTTGGAATTGAAAACAGCTTTCACTATGTGCAACAAATTATAAAATGACATATATGCTGAACTTCTGTTAGAGTCATAGAGAAATGGCATTAGACCTGCAGAAAAATCAAACACGATAGCTGTTTTGTCTTCATGCTTGGAGAGGTGGTGGTTCTGTGGATATTTGCTACCAAAAGCCAACAGAATTGGTTGTTTCTGAAATGGGGTTGTCATCTGCAACTGAAATGCTATATGAATTTCAGCTCCATTAGTCGCCACAGCCGCAGGGATATTATTGAGGAGGAGTTCACCTTTGTCTATTATGACTTCTGATTGCTTCCTACCCCTTAGGTAAAATTGCTTGATTTTTGCATGACCATGTTTACTAATCCATCCCACCATTGCACTGGAACCAACCATCATACCATCCCTAGAAAACCCAATTCCTACCCACCCTATTGTGTAGGGAGCAGATAATATGATAGTTGTGGTATCACCATTCTGGAAGTACTGCAATAAAAAATCACTAATAAGCTAATTATATTGTAAAGGGACAACCTAATCATTCACAAATTAAAAACTAATGTACTCCAATGCCAAAGGCTCTTCGCTCTGTAAAGGTACGGGAGCGAGTAATTGTAAGCAGCCTTCCCCTTCATATGTGGATTCAAGCTGACCAACCGGTCACTGACATAACTTATTGCGCCAGAGCTCACACTCCATTCACAAAACTAAAAATTTCTTGCTAGAATTTAGATTTGGTTTGGTTATCTGAGAAACAACAGTTAATGACGTACAAAAAAATTGTACTTGCATAACAAATGAGACCAACCTGAACTAGATCAAAGTGAACTAAACTAGACAATCAAGAGAGAAAAAGAATAGTTAAATGGGTATAACTAGAACCCCCACAAGACCACAACAAAATGAACTTACCCTCAATTCATAGGTGTGCCATACAGGTGTGCATATCATTTGAGATATATTCTGGTACGGTGGAGGGAGGAAGCTTTGATAATTTGTGTTCTTGCAAGTGTTTTCTGCTGTAACAGTAGGACCACTTCCACTGCCATCCCCCAATGCCGTGATTTTGAAAACCAAGACAAAATTCAGAACACATAGCTTGACAAAACATGGCCATATCTGAGTCCAAGATCTACTATTTGCCATTCATAGACACTTGGTTAAGTGAGATACAAGAATAGTAACAAATGTGGCTACAAAATTCACTAACAAGAGAAGGAAATGTGAATAGGGAATGCCTAGCAAGGAAGCAGACTTGAGAGATAATTAAATCTCTTGCATTTGAAGATTAAAGTTTGGTGGTTGTTGTGGGGTTTAGTGGTTGGTACAAATAGGTAATCATCACTCTCATATTCTTGAGAACTCAAATATCAAGCATCATTTATTTCTCTACCTCAAAACATTATTTTTTCTTCCTGTTAATACATCATTTTCCATATTTATTCATTCTCCAATGTTATACGTTCAAGTGTTAAATACTTTCAATCACGAGAATGGTAGTAATGGAACATAAAGCTGCAATAATTTGGCTTCTAAAGGAACGGGATTGCTTGTTCTGCCCAAATGATAGTCTTCTAGCAACTTGAACTGGACAAGTACGGCATAATATAAAAGTGGCCTTACCCATCAAAGTAAAAAATAAAATAAAAATGTTATTGACTTAAATGCTTATGTTTTTAATTGAAATTTCTGTTTATTAAATTAATTTTGGGGCATATGATGATTTTATTTGCAGCCAGACAAGATGAGTGGTCAATATTCAATAATGTTATTCTTACCCATCAATATTCTTCAATTATTTTTGTCTTTTTGGTTTTTTTTTATAACAACGAATTATGATATGTTTATATAAAAAAAATTGATTCAATTATTAAGAAATGAATTCATATCACAAAATAATATAAGTTTAATTTTTATTGTTAATATGAAAATTTTATTGATGAATAATTTATAAATATATTTGTAAATACTCATTGAGTCTTAAGACTTACTTTGATTTTTTAGTGATTTATTGAAATTTATCTCACGTAAATTTTTCATTATATATAAAAAAAACTTATGATATTTTTACGAGTATCCCACAAAAATGAACCCACGTGCAGTAGGTAGTTCATTTCATTCATTTTTTATTGGAGGAAGGCAAACGGTGAACATTATGAAACAGTTTTTTTTGGTGCATTATTTTCTTTGGTACATCAAGCAGTTTAAATAAACAATAAAATATTTATCTGAGAAGGAAATAAATGAATTAAATTTCGTGTATTAGTTAAAATATTTTAAAAGCTTAGTTGTCTAACTTTTCTATGACCACCTATAAGAGCTCATCATGCTTGTCTTAAAAATATATTAAGAATAACAATTGGTTCTATATTTGAAAAGTTCTAATGAGCTAGAGACTAATCTAAATTTTTTTGTTTAACTAGAGATATTTGTGATTTATATGATATTTAACTAATTCTTTTTAATTAGATCAATCTATTTTGAGATAAAATGATATTTTCAGTTATAATATTCAAGTCCGATTAACAAACCAAGTTGTTTGCTTTTTAAGATTTCTTTCTTTCTAATAAAGAGAATACAACAAGAATTTGTGTTTTGAAATACCTCTTCTTTCTTAGGACAGAAAAAGAAAGGAAAACAGAGGCTTTATACAAAAAGCAAATGTTTCTCCATGTGTTTCCTTTTACTTACATAATTTTTTTTCTTAAATATGAATTTGATTTTTGATATATATCCAAATTCTGTATTTGATTCGTCATAAATTTTTTCTTTAAGATAGGTTTCTCATAAAACTTAATATATACTTGATGTGATCATTAACTTGACATATCGACAAATTATCTGTGATACCATATTGAATTAAATGTGACATGAAAGTTGACCACGTATTGTCATGACATCATATTTTAATTGAATTAAAATTAAATTTAAATAAAAAAAGGTGAGCTTATGAAATAGTCTCAATCTCTCTCTCTATCTCTCTAGTGTAGCTTGGGTTTAGCGGTGAAAATGATTGATCTTTCTAACGACAGAAACTTCGTATAAATTTTTTAAAATATTAGGGATTCATATCAAAGAAATTTTTTTATTAGAGATTAAATGTAAAATTCAGATATATATTAGGGATAAAAAAATAATTATTTTTTCTCATTTTTCTGCTCTCCCACCTCAAATCCTTTACATCTATGAGAAGCAAATTAATTTTGAGATAAATTTTCGCTACACAAAACTTAAAGCTAAAATATTATTTTCTCTAGGAGTGCAACTTAGCTAATATTTTTTAGTAATTATTTCCATTTCATACCCATGCGTGTATAAGATTTTATGAATATTCACAGTTATCGACTAATATATATCTATAGATATATGTTAAATATAAAGAATTTAACAAGTATAAATAATAAATTTTAAAACATATATTTGTACTAAAATAAATTTAGAGACAAAATAGAAGAAAGAACAAAGACAAAAACAAAATTAGGATAACTTAATTTTTATATAATTAGATATATTTAAGTAATTTCAAATTGTATGAATTCATGGACACATGTGTCCCTTATTACACACCCCACCTAATAGGTAAAGAAAAAAAATATTTTATCCAGTTTATAACGAGTTTTACCCAAATATATTTTCGGATACAGGTTTTTTTTTTACCATTCCTAATTTGATGCATGTGAATAAATATATGGGAAACAGTTGGAAGGAAAATGGATAAATCTTGGAATGCAACACACAAACTAACCAGATTATCATCATTTAAGTATAGATGTTTAGAAATGATTATTGATTTAGATTTTAGATACACAATAATTTGCCATCCATCCTATATTTTTCAGCTATACAGGGACATGCTCTATATAGTTCCTGACTAAGGCTAATGCACTTCTTAGGCTCCGTATATTATTTCCTAGCAGCGTCTCAAATACACATGACATGAGTCATACTCATGACAGCAAATACACAAGTTTTTTTTCCTTCTTTTTTTCAATAATTGGAATCTGCTATGTTACTTAACTCAGAACCAATCAACCTGAGGCACCCTGTATATATGTTCCTCACCACTCTCCTCATCAAATTTGGCAATCCATGAGCTCTTTCTCCTTTTCTTGCTATAATCTCCTTTAACCTCAAATCTCATATTAGTGTCATCACTCTTGCTAATCCTAGTAACTTTCATGCCATTCCCTAAAGGGTGCTTTAGAGATCTTACTTCCAATTTCTCATCTTTTCCTCTTAGGCACCATCTTATTCCTTTTTTGTCACCATCACCAACCATGTTCTTTGCCACCACTATTGATCTTGTGAGGTTGACATCTACCAAGTTGAGCAACTTTGCATAGTTTTCATCCTTGTTGCAATCAACAAGAAAGAAATCGATGTTCTCATAGAAGGGTAGTAGCTTGGAGGGGTCTTCAGTTCTAAATTCAACTTGGTCTTTAAGCCCTGAGTTGTTGATAACTTCTTGTGAATCATTAAGGATTGACTCAGGTAGAATACACACCATTCTGACTCCATTTTGTCTTGCAGCAGCTGCAAGGGCTAATGTGGTTAGGGATACGTGAGATGTCACTTCCACTATGAGTTTTGCTTTCATTCCTGCTGCTAATGCTGATACAAATTCATTGCTTCCCGGATTTTGAACTCTCCAAGTGCCATATTGTCTTTTGTGATTGTTGCACTGTAAAGAAAAATGAAACATAATACTTGTAAAAAGCTTGGACTACATGCCACAAACTAGGGAATGTTATGGACATTGTACAAAATTTCACATGGCTCTTAATTATGTGAAGGTGTGAGATGTCAATAAAGTTCTTTTTGCAGCTTGATTACAAGAATTTGCTGATTGAAATTTAAAGGTTTCGTAGATCAAACTATGCAAGGCCAAAGAATAATGAAGGTCAATCCATTCCACAAAACTAAGGATTTTTAGATTAAATTCCTTAATATATGATTTAAGAAAAAAAGACAAATCATTGATCAGTTCATGCTTAGTGTAAGTTAATTTTACCACAAATTATGGATTGATATAACATCCATTTGAGTGCAATTGTTAAGACTAAATATTAGGTTGTCACAAAAATTGTGGAAGTCCTCTTCTATTCTGTGAGATCTATGATGTTTGGCCACATCAAATGAGTGATACTATACATTTCTTCTCACTTTTTCTGATAACATTATAATTTTTATTAACAGTAACAATAAAAGCAAATAATCCATGACCCCTGATAGATATATAATTGACTCGAGCCCTATCAGATACTAAAAAAAAAAAAGCTATAGAACAACATACAAGTAAAAGATGTGGAATACCATTATAATTAAGGGGCTGTTTTACACATTTTTGTGATAGAAAAATAAGGAAAAAATGTGAAGCATATACAACAGAATTTTATATCATCCTTGAATTGATTCATTAGTTAAATACCCAGATAGATAAAATGAAAGAGAGAAAGGTGAATAGATATACCAGTTGAAGGGTGTCAAAGTATGCTTTTGTGGCAGATTTTGAAGACCATTCCATCACGAAAACAAACCAAGATTATACTAATTAGCACAAAACCCAGAAAAATTATTTGTGTGCAGAAATTTATTCCACAAGTCCAAGTTGTGAATTGTGATTATTTCTTAATTGTTTTATTTTTACTAGTTGTGGAACTTATTTATATGGCAAGAGAAAACAAATGTCGTGTGTGCGCGCTGTAATGGGGCTACGCAATAAGCGTGGTCAAAGCGTGGCGGTTGGACCCGTGGCCATACAACGTAAGAGGCTGGCTAGGTTTCTGTTACGACTTCCATGCATATATTATGCTATATTTGTTAATATTCATCGTTCTCTCCTAACCAATGGATTTACACTGCTATGCATATGTCACCAACTCATCATCATCAAGTGCAAGATTGACGTTTGACTGGTTGAGTTGGTTGATTCATCGTTATGGTGCATATGCTCTAATCACATGATCACAAATGATACAAGTCTTATCACTCATGTTAACCATAATTGATCCTATATATTAATATTAATTAATGCATCAAAGAAATATTAATATAATGAATCTCTCAAAAATGTTGTTTTTTTAGACACTCTCAATATACTATTATGACATGTGTGTTTGGAATAATTTATTTTAGAGAAATAGCTTGTCTTTTTGTTAGATTTTACGAAGATTTTTTGAAAAAAATATTAAATTAAACGAATTCCAACTAAATATATAGTGTGATCCTTTTAATATATTATATATACCCATGGAGTCTTATTTTATCATTCACAATGCCTTGCTCTCATGCATGTAGGATGAAATCTTTGTGTGAAATCTTTATGTTGAGAAAATAAAAGGAAAGTACTAAAAAATATTAATATATAGATCTTTTAACCAAATTAATCATTGTAAAAAGAAAAAAGAAAAAAAACTAACCATTAGGTTAATTGATATTGTAAATATATTGTGTGAATACTAATTTAAGTCCACCAACATGATACTAGGTGGGGGTGTAGCTCATATGGTAGAGCGCTCGCTTCGCATGCGAGAGGCACGGGGTTCGATTCCCCGCACCTCCATTATGATTTTTAATATATTATTTATTAATTTTCTTTTCATACAGATCAATTCTGCGTGACGAAAAACCTTCTTTCTTTGCAAGAAAATCATTGCTAAACAACTTCTATAAGTGATCCAAAATTATACAACTTTGGTTTGAAGTAATTGCTTTGAAATTAGTACATCTATTTAATCATTCACACGAGAACAGAACACCTAAACAAATGTAGGGCTTGTTCTCATCCCCTTAATTCATCCCAGCTTTTGTTAGAGAACTTAGACCAAAACAAATTTTCAAAGAATAACACTATTAAAGTCTTAAAGATGCTAAACGATACAGTGGTGTTCCTATTTGATACTAGTTATTGAGATTGTTAACTGTCTATCTAACTATTGCTAACTGACTAATATTATTAGTATATGTTACCCAACAAATTGTTATATCCTTTTAACTCTATTCTATATCCAATTCCATCTTCTTCTTCCTTCCGAGAAAAGAATAAGCACTGATTCGTGTATTAATTCAATAACTAGGTCGAAATAAATGGATACAAGTGAATTAATTCAACAAAAACAACGAAGCTCAGTAGCATAAGCCTATCACAGAAAAGGTGAGAATGACTTCATTGATCCGTGTCAAAAAAAAAAAAAAAACTATACTCTTCATCAATGATAATTCAAATTTCCGGAACTAGCACTGGTGCTTTCTACCTTTCCCATGCAACTGCCTCAATTTCTGATTGTGCATTTCTGTATAGCTCTAGCCTCTTTGCAAGGGATGTGCGGCGCTGCATGATTGCAGGGTCCTCATTCAGCAGTGAAGCTAGTTGTTTTCCCTGCAAAAACAAAACATAGATTATGAAAAAGTAAGTTCAGAGCATTTTCATCAGACATGCCTATTAGCATTGTATTCTTCAAGGAAGACAATAACCAAGCTCACCTCCTTTTTTCCCAATTCTGTAAAGAAATGATCCAGTAAGCTGCGCTTAGCCTCACGCACTTGACAGTAAACCACGGACTTGGGAATGGTATGCCTCAGGGTCCCACATACCATGTTCACATAGGACAAGACAGTGGTAGCTGTTCATATTCAAGGAATCTCAGTAAAGGAAAAATGAAAACAATGCCTCTTGTTTCGTGAACATATGTTGGTTTATGCACTCATGCAATATATGTCTGATACAAGTACAATACGCGGCTAATGGAATGCTTTAGTTATTTTTATGGTAAAGACAACTGGTATTTTCATATAGACAATTTTGTTCGGATAATCTTTTAGTTCTATTATTTGAATTACTAGCTAGGAATAAAATATCAAAAGAAAATTGAATATCACATGTTCTTACTTAAATTCCAGTCGCTTACCAATTCGACGAAGATAAGAATCATTATATCTGTCGAAAAGTGAATGAGTTGGATTTCCACCCTTCTCTGCGTCTTGGGGAAGTTTGCGGAAAAAATCAACAGTCAAATAGCCATACTCCATGTCCACCAAAAGCAAAGTTGATTTCTTACTTTCTTCTCTCATCCTCTCCAATGAATCAACAGCTGCACTTCCGAGTTCTACCCTCAAGGTGGGATACTGCTTTAATTCCTACAATCAACAGAAAACTGCAACCGTTGAGATTTGAGACGCTACTATAAAAAATATACTAACTTTGATATTGCACTAAATTAATAAAAGTCATCTGCATGCAGGCTTAACATGTTGAGAACTATATGCGTAAAAGATAAAATAAGCAATCTGCTACTTGCCATTGTCTCACTCATAGATTTCTGAATCAAATCCTTCAAAATTCCATGAACCTGAAAACATTATAATAGTAGGCATTAAATGCATAATTCAACATAAAAAGAAATGCTTTTAATTTTCCAAAAAAGGTAACTTTCAACTTTGCCTTATGTCCAGCGGAGATTATTAACTGTGCCAAGGAAAGAAATGCAAACGTTCCTTAGGCCTAGGTAATGCCAGTAGTGTCAATCTGTTTTTTTTTTGGGGGGTTACTAGTGTCAAAATAAACATGGAAAAAGAAGTCAACTACAATTTTCTGATATAACACCTCATAGCAGCGTATTTATTATATTTGTATTAAAATATATACCGCATCAACAGCTGCTTCAGCAGGGCCCCTAATTGATACTAAGCATGATTCAATAAGACGGCGGTATCCTTGCTCAGGAGCGATGAGATGAGGTTGATACCCATCTGCTTCAGTTATTAGTTTCCGCACCTTGTCGATTGATAAATGTTTGTCAAACTGCAGCCGTTTTATAGATGCTGGAAATTGGTTATCAAATACTTGGTAAATTTTCTCACCACCTGGCCGTCTGTAGACATTCAATCATTTCCAAGGTCAAATTGGATCTGTCGGATATCAGATTTATATGTAATTATGTACCAAATAACATGGAAAAAAAGGACATACATGCCATCAAGATGATCTTTAAATATCTGATCAAAAGTTCGACAGATTTCCATTATCATGTACAACTTCCCCTGCAAATGGAAAAACAAAATTAGTTATTCATCCACTAATAAATGCAAATGGGAGAAGAGGAGAGGGAAACAAAAATAAGGATAACCTAATCATGAAGAGTAGTACTTATGAGAAGATTACAAGTTAAAAAAATTATATCAGTTGTTAGGAGTGGGGTGAACGATGTGGCTTACTCCAGTATCAGCGGCAATAGGTTTCCCAATACGGTTCAATTCTGTCTCTAGTTCAATGATAGTCTTGTTAATGAGTGATTGTAGGCCTGGGATCCGAGACTTGATGACAGATTCCAAATGCTGAAAATTTAAACATATATTTAACAAAACATAAAACAAATAAGGACAATAATCAACTCAGCAATTTGGAAACAATCAGTTGCATCCCCAGAGTCAATGCATCCATTGAATTTCAATTTTCAAGTAACACCTACTAGGATCACAATTCTGCGTACCTTAGATAGCACCTTTCCTAGATGCACGGAGCCCATTCTGGAAGCAAGATGTCTATATTCGGGGGTATTAGCAAAATACTCCATCTCTCTTTTCCGAGCAGCAATCATATCAACTTGTTTATTGATATCAGCTTGGGAGCGGTTCACAACACCAATCCAAGGGAAATTTAGCTTATATGATTTTCCTTCAAGGATCTAGAAAAGGGAAAAAGAGACAAAGGAAGCCATGTCATGAGCTTCCCAAATATGATTCCAGTAATTTAAGCTTAGGAGAAAGTTTAAAAGGAAATCTCAACTCAACTTGTGTGATTCTTAAGTTTTATACAATAGTTGAGACATGTAAAGTTAAATATAAGCAAAGCATAACAACGACACCAAATATATGCAGATTATATTCCTCTCCTCCATTCCCCTGGGTAGATATCCAGGTATGCAACATAAAGGAAACAATATCAGAATGCCTTTTTAATCACCAAGTGACGACTACTTATGTCACACTTTTCTACTACATAATTGTAATCCTACTTTTATACTGTAAACTTAGTTTTCTGAAACTACAAAATAACTCTTCCCGTGCTAAGTTCTTGGTCAAAGGACAGCATGAAGGAAAGACTTTTCCCAAGGAAAACCTTGCGGCAAGAGAATGCTTACCTCAGCTGCATCAGTACCCTTGTCCATAAGATCAATCTTTGTCAAAACTCCAAATGTCCTTTCCCCTGAAAATTAAAACAAGTTTCATAAACAAGCAACCTTCAGTCACATAGTAATCTAATCATCGAGGTTGTTGCTTGTAAAAATATTGGGTTGTCTACTTATGTAGAGGTGAAATAACATTGAGTAATTGACAAATCAAGAAGCATGAAAGAGAGAACCAAAAAGTTGAAAATTCTGATGCTCAAAGAAGTCAATGGTAGAAACTTAAAGAAACCAAGATACTATATCTCTCAAAACACATTAACCAGTCTAACCATCTGCTCAAAGTTATCGATCCAAACCATGACAAAAAATTGTGCACGCATGCATTTCAATACTTGATATATTTCTGAACAAAAAACTGCATAGAACTCAGTCACATAATTTAGTATTCAAAGAAGTTGAATTTTCCTATTCTAATGACAACCATTGCATGCCAAGGAAATTTGAAACTGACATTCTGTACAAATATGAGAATTTATTGATCTAAGAAGCCCAACACTAGAGACAAATCAGTCTACTACATACTGTGATTTGCAGCAGATGTCATGATACAAACCTTCTAGGTTCTGTATTTTCAACATCTTCCTTACTTTCAGCTTCACCTATATTTTATTAAATTACTTAATACGGCTAACTTCAAATAACGCATTCCTACCGAAAGTATTTTGTCACAAGAAACTATGTTCAGCACCTTACCTTTAGGATCTACTTCTCGGGAAATCTTAATTGCATCTGAGGTAGCAAGGTCTTGATTGGCAGGAGATATTGCCAAAATGATGCAATTAGGCTGTAACAGGTGATAAGTTTCAGTATTACATTCAATGACATGCTCAGGAAGTTTAGCTTCCACCACTGGAGCTCATACATCTAAATAAGTAAATTATGAAGAAGCATTTAACTATTATTAGAGTAAGAGAGCTCAATACAGACACTGGATCAGGAAGGATAGCTTAAATGAAATTGAGTTTATGAGTATTAATATTTAAATTGAAGTTTCAATACACACCATTAAAGATTGCATTTAAATTCTCTCACCTCAGCAAATAAATGTTCCCATAAGCATTAAAACCTTTTATGTATGCATGCACGTATTCATCATTTTATTCTATACAAAAATAATTACCTTCTCAATAAAGGCCCGAACCATATTTTCAATGTCTTGCACAATGCTATCTGGTTGACCATCTGCAATATCCCGGGCAACATTATCACATTACACTCCAGATTTATAATGTAATAGTGCTCGGAAATTTAATTTTAACTTTGATTGACAGGCAAAAAATCAATATTAGAAACTCACCAACAGCTACTTTAGTAAGCCCCGGAAGATCAACCAGAGTCAGATTGACAACTGCAAAGTCAACAAATTCAATGCATGAAATGGGTGCCTAAATAGTAATATTGAATTAAAAAAAAAAAAAAGTAACGAGACACGAGCACAAACAAGCTGTATGTAGCCAAGGCAAGTAAAATAAGCTTCTGCTCTCATAATATTGACAATTTGAAAAGTAACTCATATGAGACAGGCTGAGACTGTGAAGTAAAAGATAGTAGTTGCTATTCAACTCCAGATTTAAAAAAGAGTGGTAGTTACTAGTTAGTAGTTGCACCATCAAACTTAAGTTATTTGATAAGAAAACCAAATTGCCCAATACTTTGGGTTTGGGTCCAAAACAAAGCAAAGATAAAAATGATGCACATTAATGAAGTGCTAAAGTACAACATAACTGTCATTGTATGGTTTGTATTCTGCAAGCAAATAATCATCGATAAAAATATAGCAACAACAGCCAACAAGATGGTAATAGGAAACAGACAATCAACTGATTAGTTTAAACTTCAAAATAATTGAATTATGGATGTTCTTCATTCTGACAACCTTGATAATAAATAAAATAATATTTTATTGCTAATATTTATATCTCACCATGAGGGGAGTAGATACTCAGATGGATGGGTACAGATGAAATACCCTTGTTGCGACCTGTTTCTCTATCAGTCTCATCAGCGATCTCCTGCCTAACAGCAGCTACAGAACAGGACAAAATTAGTAACTACAAAACAGAAACATAAAGATCACAACATAACAACATAAAATAAGAAAACTAGTTAATGCAGAAGTCATCAAATGCAACATTTGAATATTTGATAACCTCCCCCCTCCCCATGAAAGAGAACAATAATTAACACCCGCTTCTGCAAATCATCATAAGCAGCATTTACTTTTAAAATATTAAGATAAGTTACATGCTAATTGCTACCACACACTGATGTTAAGTGCAATATACATTAAACCATATGTCTGTGAAAATGTTTTATGTAACAGAATACCAAAATCAGTAAATTTCTTCCTTGGAAGGTGCATAAATTCAGCGTATTCTCTCCCTTCATCAATCTTATGAAGCTGCAAAACAAGAGGACGCCGAGTAACAATCCCTGCATAAAACAGTGGTTCAATCATCCAGAAACTCATCAAAGGGAGAGAGCAAGAGAAATAATCATAAGTCTAAGTACATATACTATAACAGACTCAATTACCAGAGCCACGAGGTAAAAAGTCCTTTCCGACAACACTCTCTAACACTGAAGATTTTCCAGAGCTCTGCAAATTAAAAATAACGGATAAATTTAAATTGTATATGTTTATGACTACAAGAAATATAAAATGGAAACATTAAAATTGATCCAAAAAAAAAAAATGGTTAGCCATTATCTGTAAAGAAACATGCAATAAATGACAGAGAAAAGAACCTCGAATCTAACATTAACAAATTGAAAAATATGCTTTTAAAATAAATTTAATCCACTGCTTATTCGTGCTATTAAAATTATACCTTAAAAGATCAATCATAGAAAAATTGGTTACAGATAAAATCCAAATGTAAGTCAAGGATAAGGTTTCACTCATGATTTGTACAAACAGTCTTTTTTTTTTTTGTGTGTGTGTGTGTAAATATTTTACAAATAGTCTGCGACGTGATTTCGACAGTAGTGTCAAGGTTTTTGAACTTTCTGTGACTGCATTGCAACCACAGTTGCTGTGGTGGCATCAACTGCATTTGTCAGTAATTTCCCACAACATCAAGGATTGTGATGAAACTGCGATCACAATTTAAAGCCTTGGTTTCACTTAAACTAAAGCATCAGAATCACTACATAATCTCTATATTCACTAGTTTTTTTTTTCTTTCTTATTAAAATACATTTTCATAATAAATTAGAAATCACCAATGAGATGAGATTATCAGGTTGATACACCAAGTACAAACTCAACTGAACAAAATATGAAAAGTGGAAACAAAGATAAAAACATTTAATGAAGAGAGAACACTGAATTACACGAACAAATGTGGAGTTAAACGAATCACGAAGGAACTGAAAACGGCGGAAATTCAATCTCAATTTCTAAAACGGACAAAGTTAAACAAAAAAATTGCAGTAGAAGAACGATCGCGTAAAGTAAAAAAAAAAATCATAACAGATTAAATTAAAAAGAAAAATGATGATGAATGCGATATAGATCGCTGAGCTTTTGGAATGACCTGCCCTCCGACGACGGCGATGGAAGGAAGGGCGTCCCAGAGAGTAGGCATTGCGCCTTCCTCACCGTGATCGCCGAGGGCGGTGCATGCTTGCTGGATTTTGTTCACCAACTGTATCAGATTCTCCATTGTAGGAGAAGACTGAGTTAACTCGGAGCTTCTGAGTCAGAGAAAGATTATGATCGAAGCGCCAAAAACGAAGCAGAAACAAACTGTTGAAGAAGCAACTTTCCAAATGTTCGTTTTGAAATATTCCTCAACCGATTTCTGTTATGTGTCTATTCCCCATTTTGCCCCTGCCTTTCGTTCTACTAACAACTGGATTTCATTTCAATTAACAAAACTAACTTAGCTTCTTTTTGCTTCTTCTTCGTTTAATTTTTTTCACTATTCAACTTTGAATTTTTAAAGAGTCTTAATATATAAAGTAATAATTTCTTACATGATAATCATAATTTCTCGTGTAAAGTACGGGCAATATTGACCAATTCAAATAAACATAATTAAAAAAAGTAACTTTGCATATTATTTATTTTTTACACGTGAATAAATTAATTTTAGAAGAAATAATCAAATCGCACATTATTATATTTTAAACTGCAATAATGGTATAATTGTATTATTAAATTATTTGTTTAAAAAAAAATTACAATATTATACAACATTATCTTATAAAAAAATATCGCACGATCAATAAATTAAATGCATTATTTATTTAGAAAACAAATAACTCAAATATTTTCTAAAGTAAATTTTTTATATTAAAAAGTAGTAAAATTGAATATATTAAATTAAATATATACTAACACAATTCAAATATCAAGGATTATTCAAGATAAACAATTGATAAAAAATTAAATAAAGTACTATGCTTTGTTCATTACTACTCACTCCTCTTAAGGTAACAATCATAGGGTTAGATAACATAGAACCTATATTTAATTAAAACTAAGTTTAATTGGCAAGGTACATTCATATAATTTAGCTGGGAGAGATGGGCTTCTGGAATCATGATATTTAGTCATGGGAGTGTAAGTGGCTTAGTCATGATATCCAGTTCCAGATCAATTTAAAAAAGAAAAAAAGATGTCTGAATACTACACCGATACGACATGATGATCAAATTTAAAATACATCATTTTTTTTTAACTGGTAACACTAAAAGAAAGATAGAACCAGATTTTTATATATTTGATAAGATTATCATATAATCTTTCCTATTTCTAGCTAGACAATAAGAAGTTATTTATAATTTTTATTTATTTTTAGTGATGTTATATTCCATTAGTTTGTATATTTTTGGATCATACTTATTTGCCATTTCTATCTTATTTTTATTAATTTTTTAATAAATATATTGTTGATTTTAATTTTTTTTAAAAGGTATTTTAAACATATCATATTTTGTATTTTTGAAGAAGAGAAATGAATTAAGCAACATTAAATATGATATGTTTAGGATACCTTTTAAAAAAATTAAACACAAACACATGCTTCCACTTCTTTTTTTCCTCCATCATTCCAAGTAACATGGTTGTTTCTAAATCACTTGTTGATGTTAATTTCAGAGGCATAACTCCTAGCATTTCCCAGTTTTGTGCTGAATACAGAAATAGAAGAATCCCACTTTTTTACACCATAGCATAAGAAAGATAGTCCATTGAATCACCAAACGTTAAGTTTTGAAGACTTATATGAGTTTCCTTTTTGTTAACCTCAAATGTATAATACTTCGTTAACATGACACACATATATATATCATGTGAGGGTATTCCATGTTTCTTATCTAAATTATGTTTTATCAATGGATGCTAAATTGGGTGGATGCATTGCAATATAAACTGAGAAATTAATGAAATATATACAAATTCTTACAGTTAAACAAAATGGTAATAAAATGTAGAATTTCAAGAATATAATCAAGTCAAAATGGCATGTTTAGTATACAGATCAAGCTGAGGCTTTTAGAGAATATTATTTCACATGATTTAATTTACTTCTATTTATAACAGTGTTTGTTTTAAAAACTTGATTTTTTTTACATTATAATTGTTACACTCAATATAGTTTTTTCTTCTTCTATATTTCTCGTCCTTTCTCATTGTTTTATTCATTGCATTTATTATTTTCTTTCTATTTGCCCATGATGTATACACCTCTCAGGATGCGAAACAAAAACCTTTTTTTTATCTATTTTATTGCGCATCACAGAGTTGATAGAGTAATGTAGTAGTTTTTTTTTTCTTTTTGGTAAATAAAGGATATTATTAAGTACGTTGGAATTATATACATATTTTTAATATAAATGAAATGAAAAATATTTAAATTAGAAAGTACATATGCATAAATGTTTATCTTTATATGCATGTATATAATTGAGTATATAAACATAAGGATGATGTCTTAGTTTTTCTTTTTCTTTGTTTTCGTTCAACACAAAAAAAGGATATTTCTAACTAGTATTTCATCCCTCATACAGAATAAATTTTTATTTGTATAATTAAAATCTATAGTAAACAAATATTTTTAAATATAAGTTACACTACAATTATAATTTATAATAAATAAATATTTTTAACATATAAATTATATTTTAGATTTATGATTGATAAATTATGATACAATGTTATTTTTAATTATTGATAATTTCTTTTAAAAAATTTATAATTAAGTTAGAATATAGATGTTGAAAATGATAGATTGAAAGAGATAAAAGATTAAGAAAAATTCTTAAAAATGTACTCATTGGAAGAAAAAAAACAACTATTTAATTATATAACTAATATATTTTAATTGACAGCACATAATAGATTTGTAAAGAAGAACCATGATTTGAATTTCATAAAATATTCTCCTTGAAGAAAAACGATGAATTTTAAGTGTGATTATACTTCAAATAGAGGATTAGTCTCATAATTAATCTAAAAGAGATAAAAGCTTGTGGAAATAAGGTCTCATGAAGAAGTCAAGATGTCATAATTACATTGATTAGAAAGATGATCTCATTAATGATAACTACAAATGATTTCATTCAAGACAACTATTCTGATTTATATTGATGGAGGATGGATGGATTTTAATACAAAAAGAGTGGGATAGTTATAGATTTAAAAATGCTTTCAAGATAAAAGATAAATTTGAAAACAAGTAATTTAAAAACATAATCAATTTATATTTGGAAAGGAAAAGAAAATTTTGTACTAAACAAAATTGAAAATAATTGTCTTGAGAATATGATAAGCTGAAATTTAAAATATAAAAAATATAGATTTTTTTAAAAGTAATTAATAATTTGGTTTTAAAATATAAAAATTAATAACTAATAAAGTTAACTTTCTTAAGAAATAAAATAGGCAAAATTGTATTTTTGGTCCCCCAGTTTATCTCCAGTTTCGGATTTGGTCCCTCAGTAATTTAATTCACGAATTGAGTCCTCTTATTTTGTAAAATTGTGCAATGTTGATCTCCCATGATACAATTGAGTCTTCATATTCTGATTGGATGTTAACTTCATGAAAGATAAAATGTATTGTTGTTTTCATTGACCAACCACAACAGTTATCATCTAATAAGACACGTGACAGCCAACATTCCTTTATAACAGTGAACGTAGCTTGAGACCAACATTGCATAATTTTATAAAATAGGAGGACTCAATCTATGAATTAAATTATTGAGGGATCAAATCCAAAACTGAAAATAAATTAAGGGATCAAATTTATAATTTTGTCAAATAAAATATTAACAGGAATGATCATGATTTTCATATAAAAAGATTTTAGTATTGTGTTGATGTTTTTTTAGATGATTCTAGTATTCCAAAAAATATAGAATACCTTTACACAGTTTTAAAGTGTTGTTTTATCTCGGCAATGATGAGGTTGTTAAAGATTAAAAAAAGGATTAATTTTATTCAAGTCACCTTAAAAAAAATATTTAATCCTTCCCCTCTTACACAAAGACTACAAAATATTTTTATAAATTATAATTAATATTGGGTATATAACCAGTAATTTACTACTACATAATTAAGGCGGAGTCGTAAAATATGTTAAAAAGAGGGACCTAGTCTTTGTGTCAACCTTAATTTATCATTTGTGTCTGATGTTTTTTTTTTTTTCCCAACCTTTGTAACCCCGGCGTTTGTTTGAAAAACACGAAAGGTAGGGAAAAGAAAAAGGATTGGACGAAAAGCACTCAACATATCCTTCCTTTCCTAATTTGCCTGTGTGTTGGTAGACGTGAAATGGTGATGAATGAAAATAATAAAAATAAAAAGCTGAATTTTTGAATTAAAATAAAATACAAAGATGTGAAATTCATATTAATTTTTGGATTTTTTCACTCAAATTTATCTCAAGAGAAAATGAACCAGATCAAGAAAGATTTACCTGTATTTTTAATCTCTCTAAAATGAATGAAAATATGTGAAAAATATGACTTTTTATAAGTAAAAGATAAAACATTTATTTTTTTATCTACTTTACTTTTTTATTAAAATATTTATATTTATGTTATTTTATAAAAATAATTTCTTTTTTCCATTAAAGAACATGCAAAATAATTTCAATTTCTTTATTTTTTTTCTTTCTTTTACTTTCTTCTCTAAATCATAATATCACTACTATGGTTTCTATTTTTTTTATCTTCATATATTTTATCATTTTTTAATATGTATTATCAATGTAAAAAATTAAAAATTGATATAATCTTAATCAAATTAAATTGAATTGAGTCATCAAATTTATATAAAAAAAATAAATTCAAAATCAAATAAAATAACAAAACTACAATAATTAAATTAGATTATTTTTGTTCCTCCATAGAACAAGAACACCTCTAGCTTCATGTACTCTTGACGGTTAACGACAGAGGCGTAGTGACATGACACACGTAACATGATGAACAGTAGGAAAGTCATCATGTCACTGTCATTTGCATCATTACTAACGTGCTTTTATATTATTATCGTTGTTCAATGTTCAATAGTGGGAGAGAGAGATCACAAAAGACAAGGTCAAGGACAAAAAGCCCCCCCAAACAATAAAAAACAATTAACTCTGTACCTAGAGATACGTATACGTATACTATATACTGTATAAAGCTTTATAGTACATACTTTGTTGTTTTGTACGTCAAAAGCTTTATACAGTATTGCTACACCAGGCGGCTACGCGTCTATGGTCTGTCTTGTTGTCCAATCCATTCTTTTTCTCTCTTTCTCTCTCTCCTTCCTATTTGTGTTTCTTCCTTTCGGTCAGAGTCAACAACAGCATAACAATCCTTCCCTACTTTCCCGAGTATATTGAATTGAAAACTCTTCCCGCAACTCAAATTGAAAAAGAAAAAGGAAAAAACATAACCCCATTGCTTTGTTTTCCATTATTGGTGCCAAAGTTTCAAGCTTTTTGTGCTTCCTCTGCTTCCCCAGGGTAAGAATCTGCTTTCCCTTTCGAGTTTACAGCGATTTGATTCTGGCCCCTTTGTGATTTTATCCTAATCAGAGAACTTTTCTCTACTGGGTGGTTTGATTATAGGTTTTGGTGGGGGAAATGATGGGAAGTTAGGGCCTGGATCTGGAATTTTTCATCATTTCTATCGAAAAATTGTTCCTTTATTATGCATATTTGGTTAAAAGTTTCGTTTGAGCTTGTTTGGTCATCTGGGTAGGTGTCTGTGTGTCGTCTCACACCCAGGCAGCCGTAATTGTACAAATCCCATGGCTGTCTTGTGAAAAATTGTAGAAATTAGGGTTCTGGCTTAGGTCAAAGCCTCAAGCTTTTCTTTGTTTGTTACATTCCCTCAATCAACATTGAAAATGTCATCTGCTGGTGTCACCACTCTTAGCCCTGTTCCCAGGGAGCTATTGTTGTCCCCAGATGGATACTATACCCCATTGCACTTGTCATTGGATCGAGAGTTTATTTTCATATATCTGTCCTATTTTGGATCTTTGACTCCAATGCGAGTTCTTCCCTGCGATACCATTGAGTCCGTGAAACTCAAAATCCAGAAGTCTGAGGGGCTTCCTTCATTGACAAACAAACAAAAGTTGGTCTGTGATGGGCGGGAACTAGCACGGAGCAATTCCCTGCTGAAAGAATATGGGGTTACGGAAGGAAATGTTTTGCATTTGGTGATTAGGCTGTCGGATCTCCAGACCATCAGTGTGAGAACTTCTTCCGGGAAGGACTTTACTTTTCAGGTGGAGAGATGCAGAGATGTCGGGTACATTAAGCAACAGATTGGGAAAAAGGAGAAGTGCTTTGCTGATCCTGAACAGCAGGAAGTTATGTGTAATGGCAAGCTGCTTGAGGATCAGATGCTTATTGATGATATCTGCAGTAAATATAACGATGCAGTGATTCATCTTTTTGTTAGAGTGAAATATGCAGAAGTTAGGACGGGACAAGATGAGTTGTCCGTCGTGGCAAAGGAGTTGAATGATACAAAAGATTATGAAACTAATTGTAGGAGAAAATATGATATTAGTAAAGAAGATACAAGAAGGGAGTATGGAGTCGTTGAGCCAATTATGCCAAGGAAGGCTCTTGATAGGGATCTTCTTTTGGAGCCGGTTATTGTTAACAAAAAAATTGAATTAGCTTCTGAGATTTGGAATATGATAAACTCTACATATGAAGGGCTAGACATTGGAAATTATCCAATCAGATCTGCAGAGGGTACAGGGGGTGCTTACTTTATGCTTGATTCAACCGGGCAAAAGTATATATCTGTTTTTAAGCCCATTGATGAAGAGCCAATGGCTGTGAATAACCCTAGGGGTTTACCTTTCTCAGAAGACGGTGAAGGCTTAAAGAAGGGAACAACAGTTGGTCAGGGAGCATTCAGGGAAGTTGCAGCTTATATTTTGGATCACCCAATGAGTGGTCGCCGATCATTATTTGGTGATGAGAAGGGTTTTGCCGGGGTTCCCCCGACAGTTATGGTTAAGTGCTTGCATAAAGGATTTAACCATCCCGGGGAGTTGACTACTAAGATTGGCTCCTTGCAAATGTTCATAGAGAATAATGGAAGCTGCGAGGATATGGGCCCTGGGGCTTTCCCAGTGAAGGAAGTGCATAAAATTTCAGTAGTGGACATGCGACTCGCAAACGCAGATAGACATGCTGGGAATATTTTGATCGGCAAAGTGGAGGAAAATGGCCAGGCTGTTTTGATTCCAATTGATCATGGATACTGCTTGCCCAAAAGTGTAAGCACCTTATTTTTGTTGTTCAGTTCTCTTTGTTTTTATTGATAAATTTTTCTTTTAATGCATGTGATGATGCTTTATTGTTCTCTTGGTTGAAATGTTTAAATTTTGGTTTTCTCCTGCTTGGTTTGGGGTGGTAAATGTTCTATTTACAGATAGTAGAATTCTGCAGCTCCTGATGATAGATATTCAATCGAGTTTCATTTATAACTTACACAAAGTTTATTGGCCGGGGCACCTTTTAGAATGCTCTTGATGTTTTTCTTTTTCTTTTCTGTGGTGAAACTATGAATTGTGCTACTGTAGTTTTTTTCTAGTATGACTAAATCTCAACGAGGACATGTCTTTTCAGGTGTTACTCTTCTCGCTATTATGTTCACACAATTTATTTTGGATAGACTGCTGATATTTTGAGAAGTGGCAAACCTGATTATCCTTGAACATTATTTTCTTGGTGCAAATACCTGTTTTGAAAGACGTTATAGACAATTTTTCTTGCTTGGTTGGAGGGGAAGGGGTTTAGTGACATTTTGTATAGCTTTTCCCTTGAAACTTGTTTAAACTTCAAACCAGTCATTTGATGCGTTTTTTCTGTTCCAACAGTTTGAGGATTGTACCTTCGAATGGCTTTATTGGCCTCAAGCTCGCCAGCCATACTCTCCAGAGATCATTGACTATATAAAGTCACTGGATGCTGATGAAGATATTGCCCTTTTGAAGTTTCATGGATGGGATCTGCCAGTTGAATGCGCGCGCACTCTTCAAATCTCAACCATGCTTCTGAAGAAAGGAGTGAAGAGAGGGATGACCCCCTTTGCCATTGGAAGCCTTATGTGCAGGGAATCCTTGAACAAGGAGTCTGTGATTGAGGGAATTGTAAAGGCAGCTCTGGATTCTGTTCTTCCTTGCACAAGTGAAGCCACATTTCTGGATACTGTTTCCGAAATCATGGACCAGCACCTTGATGAGATCACGGGTTCCATTTCTTAATTTATGTCATAGAAGATGGTATATAAATGTCTGTATAATCGTGTTCCCAGTACATATTTATAGCTCAAATGGTTGTTTTTACATTATTTCACAGTAATGACTTCCTAGGTCTTGACTCTAGTGTTTTCTAGCATTTCACAAATTCTTTCATTAAGTTACCTTTACCTTTAACTCTGTAATTGAAGACAAAAACCTTTTATACCTTTTGAATTATAGCTTGATGTTTCAAGTGTTTAATTACTAATGAGTTACGCCATGTAGAAGTGAAATGAGGCACATGTGGGAAGTTGAAAAGAAATTATTACATGATCTAAGATTACTATGGTTTTAGATATTTTTACATGACACATAATTGAATTTTATTATATAAATTGAAAATTTTAGTTATGTTTTACAGAGATTAACTGGAATCATAGATATGGATATTTTGAATCATATAATTTCTAGATATTTTTACATCACACATAATTGAATTTTATTATATAAATTGAAAATTTTAGTTATGTTTTATAGAGATTAACCAGAAGTATGGGAATCATAAATATTGATGATTTTGAATCATATAATAATTTCTAGAAATTGAGAGGTGGTTATTGTGTTTGGATCCAACAAAAGAATCATCTTCTATCCTTTTACTGTTTTACCTCAAAATCCCAAAGGTTGCTTAGGATAAAAAATTCACTTTCATGGGAATGTAACAAATTATGCAAAACTTGTACAAAGCATCAATAGTTAATTTCTGTTGGGATGCTTTAACGTGTTCAATCAAGTCAAGGATAACTGATAATATAATATAAATATAGGGTAGGGTTGGTGGTGGCGTCGTGGCAGTGACAATGCAACCGGTTAGATGTGAGGAAATTGCGTGCCCCTGTGCAATTTGACTTTCCATTCAAGGAAGACAAACGAAATCTTCAAACTATGCAAAGTCCAGCTTTCAAGTTACAGCACGTGATTGGAAGATAAAATTCCACCTACACAACCAAATTTCTATGCATGTACATTGTACAGCAATGAAATATACAGTTTCTAGAAAATGATTGATCTTGACCATAGCTATTACAGTTGCTACAATCACCCAATTATTTGCTAATTTTAGGTAAGTAAATTGATGTCTTTCTTTAATACTCCTTTTAATATCAAAGCATTTAACTGAAAAAAACAATTAAATTTTTTAATTTCTATGCATTAAAAATTTATTGAACTAATAAAAAATTATTATAAATACGAAATGATTTGTAAGTAGTTTCTGTAACAGTTAACAAATTTATCATTTAAGATCATTTTTAATTAGATGATGGTGTAAGAGCTGTGACATAGACTATTTTATCTAAAAGTAAACATTTAATATTATTTTCGTTTAATTCGGATTAAATAGGACATTTATTATTTGAATAAATTAGATTCAATCTAGTTAGAGATAATGCATAACTGTGAATCGTGTGGCTTTCAAAAGAGGAATGCTATTCTACGCGAATCTGAACCGCACAAAATGCACTAATACATACGCGGATCAAAACCATTTTTTAAAAGAAGTATGAATTAAAAATTGAATAATGTAAAATACGCTTTTGACAGAAAACATCGTTGTGCAAATTTGACGGAGTCATTTGAGGCTAATTAGCACTTCTGCATTTTAAAAAAAATCTGCAGTCAGACTGATATAATTAAAAGAGTTTTATTACAAATAATAAATAATTCATGCACTAAATAGTGTATAGAATTTTTATATAGTAGTCATTCAATCATAATTGGATATATATAATAAAAATTGCTAACTTTTATAAAACAAACAACTACTTAAAAGTTATACAAAAGATAATTTCTAATTGCACACCTATTAAACTCTTATTGTAGAAAGGCTTTCCCTATTACATATCAATATGGAACCGTAACTGATTAAAAATCAAAATCCCCACTTCTTACTTTTTCTATACGTGAAGAAAAATTCACTCTCAGTAGTTACCTACGTGCTCGAATAGAAAAGGTTGATAACTATATGTTCCTCAATTATATACAAACAAATCGAGTAAGAAAAACAAAGTACAAAAATTAGAAGTTTGAAGGATGATACCGTATGCTACCATGCAGACATGACATCATTTTCTTCAACTTTACAAACTTCTGAAGACATGCTCTCTCCATGTCCTCCTGAGTCTAGGAAAATCTGGTCAAGAAGATATGTTCTGGAAGCAAGAATAAATGAATAATCCATTGCTTTGTGAAAAGTTTTATGCGCTCGTGTTCGATGTTCGGGGTAGAGGACTTTTCACTGTCTTCAACTGGTCACTTTGTTGAAAGTTTGAAAACCATCATCCCTTTCTGGGTTTCTTCAACTTCCTCTTTAACCTTAAGAAAAAAATGAAATCAGTAAATATAGTATACACAATGATGAAAGACTAACAATTGTCTAAACTTCTGTATTCCATACCACTGTTGAATTATGAAACTACAATGCAAATTATTACCTCTTGATGTTGCGGTCACTAATACCAAATACACCTTTCATTAATGTGTTTATATCGACAGACCGTTCCTTGATCATCATATCATGATACATTTTGCTGCCAATCTCTGCAATTTGTTCCTCCACTTCTTCTAGCGGATGGCATGCAAAAGTTCAGAAAACATTCATATAATCACCCCTAAAAAGGAATAAAAAAGTGTTTAATCTCTGTGTACTATCAATATAAAAAGTTTTACATTGTCAAGTGTCAACCTATAAAAGGTATGATTTTTTAGATAATTATTTTGAAAGTCAACAAATTTATCATACATGATAATTTGTGATTAGAAAAAATTCTTGTGTACAATTCAATGCACTAACAGAAAAGAAACAAATTAACTCCGTATCAATGGGCAGAAAAACAAAGCAAATCAATAATAACAATCAGAGAGGGAAATCCGAAAAGCAGAGAGAGGGTAAGTAGCTTTGATCCAGAAGAATTATCATTAACACTGATATTTCATCTGTAATTTCATGTGTGCCAGTGAACTAGTCGAAACTGGAAGCCAAGAACAATATATATAACATACCAGTATGTGTGAAAGATCTAACCACCATAAGTAATCTTCCTCTTCGTCGACTGCATATTCACGATATTTGCTAACCACTGCTTGTGGTCCAAACAACTCCATCTCTCTTTTAATCTTGTTGAGTTTCTTTTCCATGAAACTCCTATTCCTATCAGGTAGTTTTTCCATTAGTTCAGCTGCTTCCTCTATTTCTTTTTCAGTGATCCATCGATCCAAACCCTTCGCCATATCCTTCATTATGGACTTTACTTCTGGGTCTGTCTCATCATTGTAACAGTCCAAAAAACCTTGGGACCATTTCTTTGTGTGTTGCCAATATTCCTTCCCTGATTTTTTGCCAACTTTAACTGAACCATCACTTCCTTCAATAATAGTCTTTGGATTTTTCAACTTCTTAATAGGTACTGTAGGGCCATCAACCTTTTCCTGTAAAGAGGACTCAGCTGATGTTATAGCAAAGCCACTCTCATCTTTCTTCACTGGGTTCATATTTCCAGTGAAACTTGTCATTCTTCATCATTCATCAAATAAAATGGGTCCCGTCCAGACAGCTCAATCTCACGGACTCGAAAGACAATATCTCTAAGATGATCATCCTGCATCCAGTCAAGTTCTCCACCATCTTCAACACCTCCAAGTGATTCCATCTCAGTGGGTATATCTTAAGGTTTATTGACTCTCTCTTTTGCAGCCATGTAGTTATTTCTAAATCCTGCTCTAATTTGCTTAACTATAGGCTCAACTTCATGGAAAATTTTCTCCAGCCAGTTTTCTATCTTTCCAGACGCCCTTGTCTCTGTACTAATGCCATTAACTTCACTGTCTAAAGTGGTGCCTGACTTTTGATGGTTTCTTATTCCAGGTTCAACCCAAGAATCTTTGAGGTAGTCATCCTTTGTTGTGCCAAATTCCTTATTCTTCTGATCGGAATCTTCACTGGGATTTGTGGCAGACTTAGAATCTGATAATCCATTTAAAGCATCACTCTTGCTATGCTCAACTTCAATGAGGTTTTTGTCCGGCCAATTTTCTGGCTTTACAGGTAGCCTTGTCTCTGTACTAATGCCACAGACTTCATGGTCTAAAGTGGTCTCATCCTTTTGAAGCTCTTCCAATCCAGGTTCAATACCAGAATCTTTGATGTATTCATTCTTTCTTGGGCTAACATCCTTATCCTTCCGATCAGAATCATCGCTAGAATTTATGAGAGGCTTAGAATCCGTTATTCCATTTAATGTGCCACTTTTAGACACTTGTATTCTTCTCAAATTCTGGTACTTCTAGTCATTTAAATCAATAACACTTGAAGACTTCAAATCAGCAATATTTTCTTTCACAAGTTCAATTTTAGATTTTGTGCTAGTGCCAGGATCTTGTTTGTCATGTTTTTTCGAAAGATAATCCCTAGCTTCCTTAACAGACTGTATGATCCTAGGTTTCTTCTTCACAGAATTTTCATTTGTCATAGATGAGCTATTTATTAATAGGAGTATCCGAGGGCTTGTCATTTTCACAGTACGTCAGCTGCACATCATTTTCAGCAAATTCTATTTCCTGTTTCTTGATTTCCCTATCACCAGGAACTATGGCATCCAAAGAATATAAATTGCCTTTATCTGCAGAAACTTCCTCATGCAGGACCGAATTATCAATGCTCTCTGGAACATCAACAGAAACTGATTGCATAATGGTATTACTATCTGTCGTTTCCTTTGAAACTTCATTTTGATGATTACTCAAACCATTATCTTGTTCACTATCATTGGATGATATCTCAATCACAGGGTCATCCATTTCTATATCCTTGTTAACTACAACACTATCACTTCCCTCAATTTTCCGTGCCCATCTAGCCATTTCTCTTATTTATTGAACTTTATAATCCATCTCCGTGAATCTAGTTTTCACTTTATCAGACGAATCATGTACTACCGATTTATAAACAGAACCCTTAACTTTCAGAATACTATTCATAAGTTGTTCTTTATCTAACTTAGGCTTCTTAATGTCCACCGCCGGTGTCTCCCAAGGTTCAACAACAACTTCAACAGTGCCCTTCGCCAACTTCTCTTTCTCCTCTCTTGCTTTCATTTTCCTCCTCATCATTTCCTTCTCCATTGCTGTATACTCCACCTCCTTATCTCCTTCTCCAAAAGCAACAAATAACTTCTTCACCATCCACACAACAACCAACACGTACAACACTTTCCTCCCAAGCCCCGAAAGCCAGGGAAGCAATCTCGGCTTCGCAACAAAACCTTGGACAGCCTTAACAAAACCACCCTCCTCCTTACCTTCAACCATAAACTTAGCCACAGAACTATTCCTTACAATCACATTATTCCCACTCTCCATCTCCCTAGCCATGTTTACCTTGCTTCTTTTCAGAATCTGGTCTTCATCAACAACCACCCTCTTGACACCTCCAATGGAATCTTCATAAACAGTGAATATAGGACCAGATCCTACACCCCAATACTCAACATCCCTCTTGTACTGGTCAGCCCAATTCTCCAACTTATTCCACAAAACAGAGTCACGCAAAAGCTTAGACTTTGGTTTTTCAACTTCAACCACATTGTCAACCCCCTGATCACCAACACCACTCTCTTCAACGCCATTGCCCGAAACAGAGAAAGGGTCGTTGGGAATCTGATTAGGGTTTACCTTGCGATCACGGAGGAGCTTCTTGCTCAAGGAGTTGCGGCGGTTGCTGGGTCGCCCGGAATGCGCCCAAGTTTGAAACTTTATGACGGCGAAGCGTGATAGGTAGAGTGAAAATGGAGTTCTGAGAAATGGGGATGTGGGTTTGGAGTGGTTTGGTGGGAATTTTAAAGTGAGGGTTTGGGGGAGGCAAAGAGTGGGGTTTGAAATGCTGAGAATTTCCATGAATGAAAAAACAAAGCTACACAGAATGAAGTGGTGATGGCATGGTTGAATTTAATGAAGCTTTTTTGCCGAACTGTGTGTTGTGAGCAATGGAAATTTGTTTTTCGCTGAAACCTGTCTTGTTTAGCTGAGATTGCTGCAGTTAAACCCCCAAACCCCAAGCAAGACGATAACGTCCTGCACCGATCCAGCACACGTCGTCGTTTTTGGTGTCAGTGGCACAGGCTAAGTACAAAGCAATTTGCCGATTTTAAAATGCATTCATTTTTTAAATGATTTAGTGCAACTTTAAATATATTTTTTAATTGGTTTTATTCTTAGAATATTTTATTTTTTATTTTTAATAATTTCTGTGAAACTAAGTAATGGCATGCCAATATGCCATGTATTTTAATGTGACATATTTTAAAGCTATTTACTACTCTGCCTTAGTGATTTTGTCATAAACTTTTAAAGGATAAAACCTATTTAAAAAATAAAGTTTACATATTTTTCTATAAAAAAATAAAAAATTCTGACACGAAGTGGCTCGAAAGTGTATGTGTTTGCAATAATTGCGAGTAAAACTATTTTGTTAATCACTTATGTTTATTATTTTTATAATTAACTATATTAAATAAATTTTTGTTTGAATATGTTAGGTAAAAGGAAATTTTTAAGATAACTTTTCATTAGAAATGCTTTATAAAAAATAATTTCTATAAAAATCATAAAAAAAATGTATGAGGTTAATTATTTATAAATACAGTTTGTGTATAAAATATTCAAAAAGGTTAATAAAAGAATACATTAGTAGCATTTAATTTTTGTAGAGTAGGCTAAATCGCTATTTAAATATGCTGATTTGGCTTGAAATCTAGTCATATATATGAAAAAAGCTCAATTTAGAGAGAAAATTTAATTCGTATAGTATAATGTATTTTAATTATAAATAAATTCAAAATAAAATAAAGTTAAATGTTACGTAAGGAACTCAAATATAAATTTTATATTCCTGCTTTCAAATTTTTTGATTTTACAAAAGACCTTCAGTCCTTCATTCACAGTCTAACGTCTATTGTTATTTATATAAAATTTAACCTTTATTATAATATTATTTTTCTCTATCTTAAATTATTATATAATTTATTTTCTTTATATAAAAATATCGTACCAAATTAATGTTCAACTAATATTTGTCTTTTGTTTTCAACTGTTACTACATGTTATTTTACCACTAAAATTGTACTCTGACCAGCTCTACTAAAATTGAATTCCGTTTTGCACCATATTGTATACAATTTAATAAATTTCTCACTTCTTGCAAGGTGATATAGTAGGAAAAGAAGTTGCTTGCACAATGTAATTTTGAGGTTATTTAGCACTAAGTATGCGGCAATATAGGGATTTGTTTTGAATTACATTATAATATTTGTTAATTGTTTTGTTCTCTTGCACATAGAGTCAAAAGAATTAAATTAGGAAGAATAGCAATATTTTGGACGAAAGAGAGAATGAAGGTCCTGGCCCATTGTTCTTCAATACAGAGCATGTATATTTTATTGAGAATCCAAGACTTTTGTCTTGCATGCTCCATAATTGAAGTCTAAAGTCTATATTCACATGCATGGTGAAATTGCGGTGACATTTCTTCTCCAAACATTCAAAATTAAGAATGTTCATCCTTGTCTCCTATGCGTCCAATCATTCAATAAGATTATTAACGTGTGTTAGTAACACATTTTCATCTCCAAGACGTGGATCAAAAAGAAGCTACAAGTAGCTTCTTCGTCCTTTAATCCTTTTTTACTCAAAAAAGTTATTAAACGTGGATTGACGCGCCAGCCCAAACAAGCACTATGTTGGTGTGTATTTTAACTCAAGTCCTATTATGAAATATTTAAGTATGAGTTTTCAATAACTCTAGTTCCATTATAGTACATTGTTTGGGTTTTTTTAATACTAGTGTAGAGTATGTAGTAAGACCAATCACGGACATTGACCAACCTTTTACTGTCATGTTCCCGTACGTACAATTCACCAAAAGTTGGACGCGTTTTTTTTTTTTAAATGAAAGTTGTGATTTCATTCAGAAGCAATAAGAAACAAAATTGTTCCCAAGTTTGACGCGTTTTTAAAATCCTTGCTTTGGTGTTTTTTCTTATAATAAGAATAATTTCTATTTCTATTTCTATTTTTTATTTCTATATAGTACATAGTAAACGCATGCATATAGATGAGCAACACAATGACATTTATCACAATATATTGATGATTACAATTTCTAATCGTTATTGTATTCTTTTAAAAGAAACTAGTAAAATTCCAAGCTAGTTGCCAAGGCAAGACAGAGACATTAGCACGAAATTTGTATAAAAACTGAAGAAAAAAAAAAGAGAAAAAGAAAGAAGAAAACTCACTAGCTAGTCACTGCATATTGGTCAGTGTTCGTTGTTGTGCTTTTAGAAAAGTTATCTATAGACACTCCTGCAGTGTTTTGGTGCTTTCTCCACTATAATAAAAGTCTCTTTCACAGCTAGAAATAGAATCCAAAGACATGGAAAAGAGAATCGATTTGCTCTTTCCTGAGCTATCTCCTACTAACCATTTGACAACTTAATTAATTTCTCTATTAGTATGTACCTGTTAGTTAGTCTGCTATGCTATGCATGTGCTGATTGGAGCTCGCATTTTGTTACTGGTGGTCAATAACTTTTCCATGTTTGATTGAGATTATTTATATGGAAATAATTACTTTTTTAGTTAACAAATTATATAAAAAAAAGCTATAAAAAATCTTCAAATTAAATTAATTAATATAAAACTCGTATTCATTGACAGAGGGAGCCAAAAAGTAAGAGACCATGGAGTTCTTCCTTTAGCCCATATATATACGAGTGACACTACAATGTCTCTATGACTCTTTGTTTCTGGTTTGAACAAGAGACGTGAGCTTTTTGGAAACAACTAAAGCATCCAAATGAGTCTTGATAATTGCACATCCAAATATTTTAAACATTTCATTGACACGGTTGATATGTGTGTTTTTTTCTTATTCATATCAGATATTTATTACATTTATCTTTTTCATTATTTTGTTAACTTTTGAGTGTATAAATGTATATTAGCATACAAAGTGTTTATTTAATATTTTGAGCAAATTAGATTCATTTTTCTTGAACTTAGGACTTATTACCCTCACACTTATTCATGGTTTGGGTCGTAGGTGGTTGGTGGTGATTTGGTTGGTCACGATGGTGATAGAGTCTAATAAGTCTTAAATTCAGAAAAAAGTAGTCTAACTTACTCTAACATTTTCCTTCTCAAAATATAGAATTCATTCCAAAAAAATTAATAAAAATAACCTCAGTGATTGGGGATCCACGTGTCCACCTTGACATTGACATCATTCATTTCTTAAATATTCTATCAATTATTTTTTACACTTCTCCCCCACTACATTAATAAGATCTCAGATCCTAATGCCCTCTCAGACCCTTTCTACATTAGTAAGATGGTGACATAATTTAAGGTTTCATAAGAATTTGATTAAAACATAATCCCAGTGTAAAATCTTTTGACACATTCAATCAAATTCAGATAATAACATTATTAATAGTTAACTTTATGTTACCTGTGGAGTAATATTTTTTGCAAAAAAAAATAAAATAAACAAATTTGCTCAGAGCAATTGGTTCCCATTCATTCACAATGGTATGTACAACACAATGGAGCACACAAAGCATATATACTCATACAGGTGAATCATGAATGCACGCATTGCTGAAGCATAACAAAAACAAAACAAAAACATAAAGCTTAATTTATAATTCATGGATTGATATTTACTCAAACAACAATGTTTTCTCATTAATCCCTCCATTTTAAATAGCAATTTTAGAGTACATATATAAAAATAACATCAGTACATAGAAATTTGTAGCATTTTAACGAGCTAACTATTTCTTACTGTACCACTAGTAACTTGTAAGTAGCATTTCACTAGATAATACGATAAAAACATCAAGAGTAAGATACATAAATTAAAAAAAAAAGGAATAATTAAAATAAGGGGAAAGGAAAAAAGATGTGTTAAACATTTTTTCAATCACGCGCATCCTCTTGGGGCAAACCCGACCCGAGAACCCGCCAAGTCAAACACGACCCGAAACCCTTGCTGCTGAATGTTCCCGATAATAGACAACCCACTCATCGTTCCGGCGAACGCAAAGCAAAAGCTCCCGCTATTATCCACCGGAACGAGATAATTCGCCGCCGGCAACGACACGTCAGCGCCCCGAAAATGCAGAACCACGGTCGGAACCTTAACCTCCGACAGCCCCGAAAGATCATAGCACGTGTCAAAAAGCGAGAACTCAGGCGCGCGCTTCAAATGCGAAGCCCCGACCCGAAAAGCGTCTCTTAATGACACGTAAGCAGGGCGCGTGAGGCGCGTGACGGAAGTCCCCGAGTCAATAATCACCCCACCGTTCCCGGTAGAGTCGAGCCGAAAGAACGAAGCCGAAATTCCCCGAACCGGCGCGCCGCCAACGCTGATCCCAAGAAGCTCAACATAATAAAATGTATCAAGCTTAGGGTTTTTAACTAAAGGAGTGAACCGGGCGGTTCGAGAAACAGCGGAGTCACCGAACACAATGGAAGACGGTTTAGCGGAAGCGGTTCGGTCGGTTAGGCAATAAGAGAATTTGTTATTGAACCGGGTTCCGGTCTGGGTAGGAAAAGACAAGCCGCCGCGACCGAGGCCCAATAAACCTGCGGCGCCCACGAAGAGTCCCTCGTTGTCGTGGCCGCAGCCGATGGCCACGCGCGGGACTGCAGCGCGTCGGAACGTGAGAGTTTCCGTTGAGAAATCTCCGAATGTGAAGGAGCCGTCACCGTAAGAAACCTGGTACTGGCAAAGGTTGTTTTTTAGGCTGCAGCCGGGGGAGTCGAGGCGGCGGCAGAGAGGGGAGTAGCAGGGGATTCCGGCGAAGGATTTGGATTTTGATGGGTCGAAGATTTGGTCGGTTTGGGAGTAGCATTTGGTGCAGGGCTTGCATTGGAGCCAAACGACGTCGCTTCCGGTGTCGAGGACCATGTAGAGGTACTTCGGAGGAGTTCCCACGCCCAGGCGCGTAAAGTACTCGCCGCTGCCTTGGGAGAGACCCGATACCACGGAGCTGCTGAAACCCGACCCGGGGTTGGCGGGTCGGGTTTTGTTTGTGGCTGCGGCTAAGTGGGTGAGGGTTTTGACCCTTGCGGCATCGCGTTCGAGTCTCAGGTGGAAGAGTTGGGAAGGGGTTTTGTTGAAGGAGAGTGCGTCTATGTGGTGAAGGGAGAGGGATGTGGTGGGTTCCGGGTCGGGTTCTGCGGTGGCGGATTCGGGCCATGAGAGTGTGGGTGGGTCAGGGAGGGTATGGAGGAGAAGGGTTTGGGTTTGGGAGTTGTGTGGGTTAGTGGAAGTGGCGGAGATGCAGAGGAAGAGGGTTAACAAGGAAGAGAGACAGGGGTACTTTAGTTTCTCTTTCATTTTGGAGGGAAGGAAAAATGGGAATGGGATAAGAGTTCTTGGAAGGTGACAGGGAATTATATAATGAACTGTGAGGTTTTTGGAAAGGGTTCCCAGTTGCTGATTTTTTTTTTTGGGATTAACTTGGTACTTTGGTTGATAAATAGTTTTGTCTTTTAAATATTTTAAATACTGGTACTGTGTTGTTAGAGATTTAATTTACATTGTACAAAAAATTTAGTATTTATTAAGGAAAACTAATTCAATAAATGCATCTTAATTCTTTAAAGAAATTAATCTTTTAACTTCTGATTAAAGATATTCTATGTTAAAGTAAAAGTTGACTATTTTTTAGTCATCCTGAATGAATTAAATGTTGATATCTTGAAGTACTCAAATTTATTTAAAGCATTTCCATCCTACATTCTCACATATGTTTGTACCTCAAAGTAAAAGTTATTGTTTACATTTTATATTTTGGTGAAAAGCAACAAATTTTTATCATAATTTGTGAAACTATTATTATTTTCCTTGCAGCTTCTCATGTTCATGTAAAACAGGCACATTCCAAGATTCAAAAGGCAGCACAAACAGTCACATTTGGTATTTTTTTACTTCCTTTTACGGTTTCTGTTAATTTAGGTGTTGTAGTGTATAGAAAATTATTAAATTACCTGTGTAAGGAAGAAAAATTCAGAAATTGTCATGCAAGACTAATTATGGTAGTTACACCACTTTGCTTTAATGCTTGGTTGGGTGAAACTTCTTTGGCTTGTTCTGCTGAAAAGTCCCGTTAGTAAGACTGAAGAACTTTTTCTGAACGTTGAGTGGATACTAGATTTGTTTATTTTAGATAATTAAAACTAGTAACTTTTATCATGTAAAACTTAAAAAGAAAAAGTCTTAATATGTGCTAAATTCTCCATTTTAAAATAAATTAATCCACCTCAACACTCAATTCTTAACTGGGCGCAGTAATTGCCGTGGGCCACTATTGTTTCCAATTGGATTATCTTCTTGTTCTTAAAAGACGTACCGATGTGAATGTTTTGAACATTTGCATATTAATGTAAGGCTGATGATGCGGTGCAGAAAAGGAAGACATCGCGTCAACTAGGGCATGTGGAATATGCAATATATAGGAATATCTTAAGACCCTTGTGAATCCTAGGAGAAAAATTGCCTTCTGCATAAAGTGAAATGTTCCTTCGTCATAATTAATGTCATCGTTTTATTTTTTTTTATATAGTGAAGTTACTTCCTTTCCATGTAAGAAAAAAAGAAAACCCATAAACTTTCTGTAATTCTTGGTATGTTATAGAGGAAGAAGCGCTCTCAAAGTTCAATGTTGAGGAGTATTTATAAGATAATGCAATTTCAGTATTTAAAAAAAATACAGAATATTAGTACTTAACACTTTAATTATTTAAATTTGTTTCAAACGATTTTAAAGTAACATTCTTGAGCAATATTTCTAATCTTCTTTTTGCTTGTTAGATTTTGAAGAAGTTGATATTGCGTATCAATAATTAATTATTGGAATCAAATGATCTTTAACTTAGAAGTCACGGTGGCTGGAGTAATAACATATCGGCATTTGATTATGTTTTTAGTCATTGTTATGAATGATAATGTTAAATTGATATATATTTGTAAATAACTATAATGTTGTAGATTAGCTCTTTAAAAGAATCTCGGTAACTCTGAAAGATTATAGTTACTCACTTTCAGTTGGAGATATTTCAAGTTCATCCAAAAGTTTAGGTATTTTTTGGGAGAGAACTAAAAGATTGATTTGTTTAAGGAATGACTTTTCTCAACAACTATTTATTCATATACACAAATTTGATAATTGAACACTACATACTTGAGAGAAGATTATATGATATCCCTAGCATGTTTGATAAAGCATTCCCTTCTCACATTTTTGCATCAGATTCCACGTCAAAGCAAAAGCTATATATCTCTTGTGATTTCTTAATTTTTGTTGATCGAGTATAACCAAGCCAACAAATTTTGAACCTATTGAAATTTGTTATTCTTACAGCTTCTCAAATTCATGTAAAATACGCACGTTCTAAGATTAAAATGCAGACACAAACTCAATTTGATAAATTTTAGTTCCATTTTACGGTTTTTGTTAATTTAATTGCTGTAGGAAACTATGAATTTACCGGGTATAAGGGAGAAAATTTGAGAAATTGGCAAGACTAATTAATTATAATATTTACACGAGTTTGCTTTAATGTTTGGTTTAGTGACATTTTGGCTTTTACTCCTGAAAAGTGTGGATAATGAGTAGGGGAGAACTTTGTGAACGTGAGTGTGAATTTGTTTATTTAAAATAATTATAATTTTTGTCGGCAAAACTTTAAATGAAGACGACGGGCTAAAATATAGATTAAAAATAAATCATTTCCATTTTCCACACCCAATTCTTAATCTCACTGCACTAATTGGCGTTGGCCACATTCGCTTCCATATGAATTATTTTCTTGTCCTTTTTATTAATGTAAAGAGAGAATGTAAATTTTTTAACAATTAGATTTTTTTTTTAACCAGAGGTATCTCCAGAGTTTCTTATATACAGTTTTTTTTTTTTAATTTGACATTTAACTAATTCTTTTTAACTGGGTCAGTTTTAATTCTTTTTTACTTAATTAATTTTTTCTAAAACAAAGTGATACGTTTAATTGTAACTTTATATCTAAGTTAAAGATTAAATTTAAATTTTATTTAAGAAATCTAAATTTAAAGTGATATATGTGGTACACAAAAGGGAGATATTGCTTCAGTCATGGCATGTGAAGTATGGGGTATAGCATCTTTAGATTTTTGTGAATCCTAGGAGAAAACTTGGCTTATGCAAAACTTGTTAAAGTGAACACTGAAATGTTATTTCGTCATAATTAATATCATGATGATTTTTTTAAAGCGAAGTCACTTCCTTTGTGTCTAAGCAAAAAACTCATGTTAAACTTTTTGTAATACTCATTTGCCTCATTTTCTCCTCATATCAACCCTGGGTTGTTATTTTGCCTAGAAAACGAAATAACAAGATTTAGTATTGATTGAGAATATGCACCCTTTCATTTGTGACATGTGATTTTGAACTATTATACGATGTTATAGTTTCATTCCATTATATAAGAACTGAACTACGTAGCTAGGAAAGATCCTTCAAAAAAAAAACCTAGGTAGGAAAAAAGCAGAAAAAGAAAAAAAAAACAAGAAAGATAAAATTAAAAGTGGATTTTAAATGAAATTGTTTCACGGTTACTCGAAAACCAATATGACACCAGGAAGCCAACTGAAAAGCATATCTATGACTTATAACATGTCGAGATGACCCAGCTACGGTGGGAAAGTGAATTTTTGTGTATATAATGCACAAAAAATAATGACATTTAGATTGATATAATTCATAGAATGATGGTACACTCTACACACCTTATTATCACACCTTACCATAATTTTTTCAAAGCAACAAAAATTGATTTTGATTCACCTCATTGTGACTCCAATCATGCTATAAATAATAATATTTGATCTTGTAGCTACTGGCTACATATAGTAATAGTAGTTTTAACTTTTAAGCATTTTAGGGAAAGCACGCACAAGCCGCCAAAAGGTGATTCTCACTATACGAATTTATTTTGGTCATGCGCTTGCACTCAGCAGAAAGATGCGTTAAAATTAGAAAAAAGAATAAAATAAAGGTTCGACCATCATACTTCTTTTCTTTTTTTAAAATAAAATTGGCACCGCTTAATCTTTCATGATTCACCATTTCAATTTTCAGAGCATGGGTTGTGTGCTTCACAACTTTTGCAGCATGGGACTCCAAGGCTGTGCTATGAGAAAAGGATATTTAATAAAAATTACAGCATTATATATATACTGATTCACCCAATTATTATCCCATTTGGAATATACATTAATTATGAAATTACACTTAATTAAACTGTACGTATAATTAATTAAGTGCAATTTCAATCTCATGTAAAGTAATTTATTTAGGAAGTGTTCAAATATGTTAAACCTGAAATGAACACACATGAGACAGATTCGATCACCTTGGACATGCCAGGAAAAGTAATAAGATAATAAATTAAATAAAGACTGCATATAACGAAACCAAAGAGGCAAGTAATAAGATAATCTGACAGTGTCCTGACAAAAATGTGAAGCTGTGGATAAACTTAATTATTTGGTGTGTGTGAAGAAAGAGATAGTATAATGCATGAGCATGGATTTGGTGCCGCTGGTTGCAACCAATGATGATATGATCAAAGACTCTTCACCAGTTCACCTATAATGCACACATGCATTAATTATTTCAATTCAAGCAAAAATATCATATTCCTCATCACTTGTAGTTGTAGATGAGTGGAGGCAAATTAATATTTCTGCAATTGAAGAGATAGTGAAGCACTTTTTACAGAGGTTGAAGTATTGAAATTAATCATATTCCTCGTCAGAAAGGGGCAAGCCCTTCTTAATTTGGTGGGTATTTATAGCACATCAGACACCTTAGTACGGCCTAAAAGTAAAAGCAAAGGTAAAAGAAAATTACAAATCAATTATCAGTACAATTTTATTAGAGAAACTGATCTGTATCATTTTTTTCATCCTTATCAGTATTTATTACCACTAGAGATGTTGGTCTTTCGATTTGATGCGATTTTTTTGTAAAATTAATTAGAATCAAACAAAAAAAATTAAGTATTGTGAGATTTAGTTTGATTTAAATTAATTATGAAATTCAAATTAAAGTGAATCAATATTTTATAATTTAATTTAGTTTAGTTTTTGTGATTTTAAAATTATACTAGTAAATTTAAAAAAAAACAAAAATACTTAAATGATAATCATTCAAAACAATAAAACTTAAAAAAATAAAAAGTAAAACAACATATATAATAATTATGGTTATATTTGATTTTGTTTTGTTTTAGTGTGACAAACCACAAATCAAATTGCACAAATTAGAAAATAAAATAAAAAATCAATTAGGTCTGATGACAATAAATTTTTATGTAGTTTTAATTTTGATCAGTTTTTTTTTTTAATTTTATGTTCAGTTTGATTCGATTCTAAGCACCCATAATTACCATCATACCAAGCTTCTTTAAAAGTAATAAATAATTTCATATCCTATTCTACTAACTAAATAGAAAATGAAAAATCTTTTGACATATAATGTGAAGGATACTATATATAATTATTATAATATATATATATATATAAATAAAAGAAGTGATTAATTTATTCAAGAATAATTATTTAAAAATTATTCATCATAGGATTCATTTTCTTGAAATTTAATCATTATAATAAATCGTTAATATTAATTATTAGATTTCAAGATAATAAATTATTAAAATAAATAATAACTTTTAAAAGTTACTCTTCAAATAACTTTATATATATATATATATATATATATATATATATATATATATATATATATATATATATATATATTCAAGCATAATATAGTTGATAGTTAAGTTATAAGATAAATTCTTGACGTGCACAATCTATATACTCATTTAAAATTGCATTTTCAACTATTAAATAAAGTTTCGTGATACAAGTGTTTACATATAAATTTGTCTAAAATCATAGATCACGAAATTAAGTTGGCATCAACAATCAGTAATATTTTTAATATTTTATGTGATGGTTGATATCAAATTTGATTCTTTATCATGCCATTTTTCCCGTATTATATATTTTTAAAGGTACTTTTACACCTCAGCTAATGTAATCAAATTTAGATCACTCCACTCTTTCAATCTGTCTATCATTATATAAAATAAGGTACATACAAATAGAGTTAATGTTGTATGTCATTTACATTTTTACCCTCCAAATTCATACACCCTTGTTACAATTTGTTAGGAAATAAGCTAAAAGGTAATTGCTGGTGTACTAACGAAGTACCATTGGATCAAAAGCTAAAGAGAAGACAAAATACTACTCATGTATTTTTTTCATGTTCATTTTTTTTCGGTGAATTCCTTTTCATCTTCATTATGCAATACAGAACCCTACACTAAATAGCTGTCTACAAGAATAACAATCTAACATCATCTTATCTTAGGAAATTAAAAGAAAAACAAAATAATAATCTTTTGTAAAAATTCTAAGCCCATTCAATAAAAACCTTTAACTCTTGGCTATTACATCCTCCATCTCCCATTGGATTCTGAAAGTCTATTCCAAAATGCATTTAGAATGCAATGGGAGGTGAATGACACAATAGTGGGGGTGCAAGATGCAATATTAACTCTTTTCGTTTTAAAACATTTTGGACCTCATTGAGCCCACCTAATTCCGTCACATGTGCACCCATTTGCAATATGCGTTCACTATGCTCAACCAGGGAGAAACAAAAATGGCTTACGAGTCTGTATAAAATCATTAAACTTATGGATATCAGCTTATGAAGAGTTAATTTTAATTTATGAAAAAAGTTTAATTTATTCTCTTTTTTTTCTCCTATAAATATTTATAGAGAAACTTTATCCCAATGGAATTTTAGTAAGAGATCCTTTGCTTTAAGGCTGTCTTGGACTTGTGGGCTAATTCCACTTGACAAATCAAGGTTTAAATTTTTCCCAAGAAAAGTGCCTCAAGCACTGTTGTTTCCAAAGAAGATACCTGTGAAAAATAAAAATAAAAACAAACTACTACTTCATTTACTGTTAGTATATAAGAGACACAGCTCAGCTACTCTGTTGAAATCAGTTTTGTTAATACACAATTTTCTATTTAATGAATCACGAGAGTGCACAATGCATCTCTAATATTCTCTTTCGGCTTACCCAGTGAATTTTGGATTACCCTTTTCCTTGTTTATTATTACAAATAAATAAATAAAGTTGGGAATTCTTAATTTTCTCATTGATTTAGTAGAATAAAATTTTAAAGCATATTATTGATCTAGAGTTGTCAGTGAAGCTCTATCTTGTTCTTCTTCTCTATTCAGAGAAAACTAAAGTTGGGGATTGAAAGTTAGGAGGGTCAAAAAATAGACAAAGAATTAATAGAAAGAGTTCATCAGATGTTCATTTGCCACGAAGAAACCATGAAACATACCCAATAGAAGTTAAGCAGAGAAACGAAAACAAATTATTATCAAAGTTTTTTCTGCTTAACTTTGATATTAAGCAAATAAACGTTTTTGGTAGCATCATGAAAACCATCGTGAAGACTGAAGACCATCAATGCCTCCAACAAAATTAAATGTTGATAATTGCTATACAATATTGTTCAACTAACTTTTCAGGCTTGACTTGTGAAATTTCCCTTTTTATAATCTAATAAGTGTAACTCTCTTTTTATATGAGCAACAAATTTAGCTTCCTAGCGCTTTATATTTTGCTTGAATATAAATGGGCAGTGACTACATCAGATTCTTAAGGCTCTGAGAAAATTTAAATCAACTAAAAACACTAAATGGTCATAATCTATGACGGGTCTAAAAAATTCATGTTAAGGGAACAATATAATAAGCACACGCAAGCACACATGTAGATTTTTAAATTTTAGCCCCAAAATGTGTGTGTTAAATCAAATATTTTTAAAAACCTCTAAATTAAAATGCATGTAGTCTGCTCTAGTAAGACTGGATCGGCCTCTAACATATCGTATTCCACTGCCTTACAAGTTGGCCATAGACATTCTCACACTTCATACTGGTGACACATTTAGCCTAAGTCTCGAATGATATCAAATCGAAGCTTTGGTTGACCTTAAAGACCGACATGCATCTACCAAGGAACCAAAGCTACACATTTTGCATGTACCCACCCTAACTACCATGCCACGTGACCCGTAATTTGTACGCAGTAACAATTAATGACATTTCTTGGAAATTCGTCAGGTATATAAGGCATCTTACGCCATTCATATCAATTAGTGGCTATTAGGACTGAATACAAGTCAAATTTTAGAATAATAAATGCCTAAACCAAATAATTAGACACAATTAAAAGGTGATGTGTATGAATAAGGTTAATTATCATCATTAATGGGTAATAGCATGTGTCCATTCCTTCAATCATATCGATTTGGAATATTGGCGCTTGATTTTGCTCATGGATCTCAGAATTTGCAATTTTTGGATTTAAACATATTGTGGATATGCACTTCAACCACACACACACCCCAAAAAGATACAAAGGTCACATCTACAGTTTTGCTTGACCACCACACCACATGGCATTATTCATTCTTGACCCTTGTGTTGCATCAGACGAGCGAGTCCCCACATCTCATCCCCTTGTGATGGACTTTCACTACCACCTAAGGGCAAGTTTCTTTAACCTTTTTTTTATTATTATTTGTATGGAATATCAAAACTATGTGTCTTGATCATCTAGATAGAATAGAATATGGATCTTACACTATGAATAGAGGATTTTCACCAAAGGAAAATACAAGGGTATTTGGGCAGGGAAAGCTGAAAACTTGAAACATGATGTTCTATGTCATGCTTTTTTCGTCACCTAATATTGATCACATTTTATCAGTTTTTGCGGTACATGAAAATTATTTACTTGTTCCCGGGACCAATTTCTAATTCTCTTTTTCTTTTTGGGCCTCTGCCCCTATAATCTCCCAAAAATACTTTAATAAAGCCTAAACTATAACACCACCTAAAAATTGTAATTATAAATCGTAGGAAAATTGCTTTTCTTGACGAAGCAAAATCAACAATCCACTGCGCCATCTCTAGAAATAACCGTTTGCCATGGAGAAAAAAAATAAAAAAATAACTATCTACTACCTTTAAAAACTCTAGCCACAAAGTTGGAGATTATTATTCATACAAAAAACTTTCCTGATTCAAGTTCAAATGTTCAATATGTGATAACATGCATTAAGAATCATATCATTATAATATTATTATTGGGCCTTACATGAATCGTGCTGTTGAACACTAATAATTTTGACAATGATTATTATAGCTTTACAATTTTTTAGAAGTCGCATTCGGGTTAAGACTTTGAAGGTAGCATTATTCCATGTTCAAATTCTACCCAGTAATAATTGTCACCGACCCAAAAAAATGATAAACTATGAAAGTAAAAAAAATACAAATATTGGTGGGCAATCTATATCATTCAACTATAGGCAAAGAATCATACGCAAGAATTTCATGTAAAAATTGACACGACCTTGTTAGGGCTTCTCTCAGCACTATGTCAGATATATATAACTTTAGTCAATAGTCACACACACTTTCTTTCTTTCCCGCATCGTTTTCTTTCCTTTTGCCTTTATTTTTCCCTTTCCAAAGTCCTAACTTTCATTCTCTTCCATAAGCAAACACATGCACCACATGATCCTTGTCATCGCAAAACTCATTGGATGAAAAGAACTTGGGCACGTGAACCATTTTATAATAATTCAATTAATGAAAATATCAAATGGGACACGAGTCACACGATGCTACACAGTGAAGGACAAAGGAAAAGAATGAATATTATATTATTTCATGTGAACTTTGCACAGTGGTACTTATATATGTATTTAATTTTGTTGCATAATGAGACGTGTATTTTCATTTTATTTTATTTGTTGCCTAAGCTATGTTTGGCTTTAGCCTCCTTTTCCAGCTCCGTTTACTTTTCAACCACAGGATCTTTTCTTCTGCATGAGATACCTCAAACTCAAACTTGTTATGGAAATAACAAAGGAACTGACTACAATTTGAGGGCAGTACCCCTTTTCTTCCTTTTCATGCACAACAAGAAGTACCCTAGAATGAGAATCCATTCACACTACCGTGTGGTTGGTCAGATAAAATAAAACCAAGGATCTAACTATGCAAAAGTTTGTTGGCCCCTTTATTTCCATTCATTTTCTAACTTCTTGAAAAGCCAGCCAATGAAATGCACAAAACAAACCATTCCTTTATATGCAAGCAGAAAGAAAAAATAAAGACCAAGTTCAATAAATTCATTCAATTGCCCATGTGTGTATTAAAAATAAGAAACTGATATTCCTATTTAAGGAAACTCTTCATTACACCAGCTGATGCATTTTGACAAGAAACATGCATTTCTAGTAGGAAATTGAAGATGAGTACACTGATTGTCATCTAACCATAGACTGTCATATACAGTAAGATAGTTAACTTTTGTAATAAATACCTTAAAAGCCATGCCTAATTTGATTTTTAATGGATCAACAATATAAAATCTGACAATCCATAAAAATTAAACTCATAAAAGATACTGTTGAGATAGGAAAGAAGTATTCTGACATTAACAAAGAAGGCATCCTATAGAAGAAAGGATTACAAATATGAAATTATCCTATTACTAATAACATAATATTCTAAAGAAGGGAGAGGATATCCCTAGAAATGAGAAAATGATCAAATCAGTAGACAATTAACTAATATTTTGCTGCACAAAACTTAGGTAGAATACAAGAAACAAGCAAAGAAAAGCAAAAGACAGAAATTCTATGAGGCTATGAGCCTATGATCAAGGTAAAATGATAGAATGGTTAAACTAAACAAAATAATTGACATAGCAGGAATAATACTTCTTATGATAAACTGTGTATATTATAGACAAACATAAACTGGCTGCCCTAGAGGGTTAATAGAAGCTATTATTCTACGTCTCTAAATGCCCACTACTTTACTTTTAGATTCTCTATGGTATAACAAAATTTCTGAAGATGAAATAGATATTTGGCTCTTCTATATGTATCATGCTTAAGGGCTGTGTTAATTGCAATTCTCCATATCATAATGTCTTTATGGTGCTGGATTCTTTGGAAAACAACGCAATCAACTTATCCTTTGTCAGCTGATCAGGTCCTTGGGATTTAACTACAAATGTATGGAAAACAGAAACATTTGTAGCAGTAACTTTTGATTCAACAACACCAATTTCTGCATCTTTAAAGGTTTGAATGACTTTTGAAACTGGGTGAACATCAATAGGACAGCTCACCTTTACAATGACCCCATCTTGTGCAACTTGAACATCCACATCAGGAGTTCCATTATGATGATTTTCTACTCTTGCATTGGCCTCCAATTCTGGTCCATCCATAGAGGTGCTTCCAAACCTCTCTCTCTCAGATTCTATGGTCTTGAGTTTTGCTTGAAGTTCATTGATGTAAGCAATAGCATCTCCCAACAGTGATGCCTTGTCCATCTTAGAGATATTTGGAACAACAGCTCGCAATGCATAGAACCGCTGGTTCAGCTTCTCCCGCCTTTGCCTCTCTGCCTCCACATGATTGAGGGGTTCCTCCCTTCCATTAGCCGGCTTCCTCCCCCGCTTCCTCGGCCTCCTGTCATCGGCAACACTAACTCTCTCCTCCTTGCACGTCGCCTCAACATCAGAAATCTCAGACTCGGCAATTATTGATCTCCCAGAAGCTGCCCTCGAAGTGGCTCCTGAGAAATCAATTTGCATCTGTACCGGCCGTTGCTGCTCAAAGTTGTTATGCACAAAGTCATGCCTCGCACCATTGGCCAGCTTTGGCAATGTGCCGGAGCTGGCCAACCTAGGAGCAAGCATTTCAGGAGGACCAAGATGCCTCACAACTTGACCAGCCCCCCAACTAGAACCCTGAACACCGTTCGGAAAGCCAATACTATTCACATTGGGGGGATGGCCTCCCCATGGCCTCGGCCTCTCCTCCATTTTCCTCACAGCAAGTTTCTCCCTAAATTGAGTCACACAATTCAAATCCTGCCCAAAAATCTTCGGAACTCCAATTCCCTCTACTCTACTATTGTTATTAATATTCTTATTCTTATCCCCAATTGCCAAACCAGATAAAAGAGCATTTGCACTCTCACTCCCATCTCTCTTTTCCCTCACCAAATCCAACGGTGCAATTGGCTTAACCATGTGGGGGACTAATAATGATGATGCCTGTGCAGAAAACACAGATTTCACAGCCTGCAACAACTCAAAACTCTCACCAACCATCCTCACAGACCCCATCTCCACCACCCCAAAATCAGTAGGCACTAAAACAACAGTCTGAATCCCAGCAGATTTGGCCAAGAAAGACCTCACACAGTAATCAAAACTAGATTTCAACACATCCGAAACCCACAAATGCTTCCCAGAAGCAAAACACTTACCTGGACCCCCAAGCCCCCGGGGAAAAGAGAAGTACATGGAAGCAAGAAAGAACATCTCTGTGTCGGTCACGCGGTCCAACCCAAAAGCATAATTGTCCTCATCAGAACCCCCAAAAGTCATGTGCAGCTTCTGCAACACCCCCTTCCTCATCCTCTGCACCTTCTCATCATCATCATCAAAAACAACCCTAACCCTTCTCACTTCTCCACCACCCTCTTCTCCCTCTCTTGGCTCCCTACAACACCCATCTCCCCACCCCAAAACCCAATCCCCATACTTGGACTGCGAAATTTGCCAGAAGATGGCGTAGTTCCAACTGAAGTTCGACGAGTTGGGTCGCTCCACGAGATCCGAGAGCTTGTTCTGCATATTCTCGCCACACCCGAACGCCATTAACAGATTCTCGTTCGAAACCGAATTCGCCACCAAGTAATCGAACGCTCCACGTCCCAGAACCTCCATCACCGTCGCTTTCTCTTCCTCATCCCACACCCCTCCCAACCCCACCTCAATCTTCATCCCCAAACCACAGCAAAATCTCAACTTTCGCAACACCCAAATCCAGAAAACCCTCAGATCTCGCGAATTCCAACCTGGGTCTCCGGAAAATCACCGAAACCTAAAAAGGGGCCAAGAGGGTAGCAACTGAACACGAACAAGGAACATTACGAGCAAACCATATGTTCAAGTAATCGAAAGGATGCCTGTGTCTCCGAGGAAAAACACGTTTATGTCTCAGTTTCACCAAATAAATAAAAAAGGTTTTTTTTTTCAGGTTCTTCGTCCCACCAAAGTGGAGGTGTTAGAACGAAACAACAACAAAGAAAAAGGTTTCAGGGTTTGAGAGTTTGCGAGAAAGAGAGAATAGTGTATGTGAATGAACAATGAACAAAGAAGGAACAACGCCGCTTACGTTCTCTCACTCCGAACTTCTTTCTTTCTTTGTTGTAACTTGTAACTGCAAAGTGCGAATGAAAAACTATGGTTTTGTCAAACTATGGTTAAATTTTTACCAGGGTTACTTGGTTGGAAGTTGAGAGGTAGTGCTTTTGGTTGTTTGCTTCTATCCATCTACTAGTCTTGTACTCAAGCCTGCAAAACATTAAAATATAGTTTTTTAAAATAAACTGCTAGTAGTAATTAACTTTTTTCTATATAAGTATAAAATATGAATTTAAATTAGCATATGTGTACAACTTCCTATATATAAAATAAACAAATGGGAACATTTTTTTTCCTAAATTTAAGAAATATATAATCATCTATTTATTGTAAAAATTATTAATGAGATAAGTGACGCTCATTGTTGAAAAAAGTTATCTCTTAAAAAATTATTAATATTATTAAATTTAATTATCACTTAAATCAGTTAATTCAATGAATTTTTTGAAATAAAATGTGGTAATAAATAAGCAAAACAAAGCAGTGGTGTTTGTATTACTTAGTGTGTAAGTAGATAAGGACAAGCTAACCTTCGAGTTTAAGGGATCATTATATGAAATTCGTGATACTCGTGCAGAACAGTGACACGCAATAACTCACATGTGACTCACAGTTATGAATATCTGAGTGGCTGCATTGGTTTGGTTGGTTGTCAATTAGCACCACTTTCTTACCAAAAACATAGCAGGAGTTTATTTCGTTTTGCTAAATGAAAACATCAGAACACTGGGTTTTTAAATACTGGCAAAAAATGCATATCCAACTTCTGCAAAAAAAAATTGTCTTTTATTTACCTTTTTCCAAAGTAAAATTAGTAAGTGTGTCATAAGATTCAGGGAAAATGACTTGACGGCTCTACTAAAGATCTGCGACTGGATTTTGTCTTTGTAAAATGTTGGGAGATTGACATGCAAAGTAAATTTCAAATTTAAATTAAGTTTTCTTTTTTATACTATATATATATATATATAATTAAGTTTTCTTGTGAGTTGTAACATTGTTCTTCTAAATCTCTTGCTAATTGGAAAACATTAAATATATTTTTAAGGAAATAAATACATTTTTATTTAATGATTACTTTATCAAATATTAAGAGAATCAATAAAAAAACATCTTGTAAGGAATTTATTTTTTTTGGTAGGCATCTTGTAAGGAATATATAACATAATATATCCAAGTATTAATAAAACTAGACAATTCAATTTTTATGAATATAAAAATTATATATGGAAAATAAATAAAAAGAATTGAATGCTGTAAAAAAATGTTTAGCTTATAAGAATAGAGGGAGTAACAAGTGACGACTCCTTTATAAAAAAAAAAACAAGTGATGACATGTCAACTTTTTAGCTGTGTCAACATTTAACTTAACGAAATTATAGTCTCAGTAACTAAAATAGGTATATTTCTCAAAAAAGTTTTGTTTTAGATTTGGGAGACCAAAAGCAAGCATTACACCCATTTTAAAGAAATAAAAACATATTTAACTTAAAAATTAATATTTTTCTCATGTCGGAAATAAAACAATAAATAAATTTTAAATGTAATTCTTTACATATTTTTAATATTATTATCTAGTTAAAATTAACATTTCACGTGGTAATCAATGTAAAGTTTTAATGACAACCTTTGTTGTACATGCATTGTGGTCGAAATATATAAAATTCTAAATTTAATTAAAGAACAATATTAAAAATATTTAATGAACATTATCTAATTAATATGTTGTTGGTTGAAGTGATATTAGGTTCAAATTTCTTAAATAAAAATCTTATATTTGATACTTTTGTGAATGAAAATTACATATGAGAAAAAAGACTTCCTTAGAGATAATCAATTAAATTCTTAAATAAAGATTAGTCATTAGTTATAATACTTCACACCAATCTTATGCTATCCAAAATAGCATTACCTAACTTTTTATGAAAAAAGAAACAATAAAAAATATGATCAGAGGATATAAAATGAGAAATCATATCTGTTCAATAAATTTGCATAATTATTTTTTATAATTATGAGAGAAACACACAAAAGGAGAGAGATGTTTAAAATACGATTAATATGATGAAAAGTGATAAAAAAAAAACAAACAAATAATAAAGAGTATTGTAAGAATTTATCTTAGAAGAATATAACTCATTTAAATTTATTGATAAAAAATATAACTCATTAAAATTTGTATACTTTTCCTGTGATATATTTGTTGCGATGTACATTATTTATTTTTGGCTGTTAGTTTTCATGAATGCGTACGTATCTGAAACTAATTTGAGCGGAAGGATCATGTTCCCTCACGCATCCCTCGCATGCTATTACTATTGTACGGCACAATGTCAAGGGTTATCTAACAAGCAAGAAAAGTAAAGGGGAAGAAAAATATCAAAATTAATTAAATCGAAAGATAATGTTGATTTAATTTATTTTTTTTGAAAGCAATGTTGATTTAATTTGGTGTTAGGAGATATAAGACTAATAATACTAATAATTAACATTTGTTTGATAAAAAAAATAGTAGTAAAATTTATATGATAAGTATCATTAGATGAACGATAGGAGATTAGTTAAATTTTTAGAATTGTGGTTTAAATTTATAATATATAAATTGATTGACACAACTAATGAGTTTGTGATTCGATGTTGTTTACCTAACCTTTTTTTAGTGATGTTACATTTTTCTTACAATATTTTTCGCTAATTTTCTAATCTCCATAGAAAAATATTAAATAAAAATTAATTTTCTTGACTATCCAAAAACATAAAAATTATTCAATATTTTACTTCACTTAGTAATTGGAAAGTTCTTATTAATAAAAAAAAATAACTTCGAAAGTTATTAAGAAACTAAAGAAAGATTTGGAATTATATATTCTTTACTATTATTAATTATATATATTTTGTGTAATTTTATATTTTTCTACATTTTTATTAACCGTCATAATAGTTTTAAAAAATATTAAATGGAAGACAAATTTATTTAATGTCTTAGAAAGATTAAAACAAATTACTTAGGTGCTGATATTGTTACTGACCAATTAAAATTAACGTTTCTCCTAGCTAGAGTAACCATCGTCAGCCTTTAATTAATAACGACCTTCACTATACAGGTAACCAAAATAAAACTCAAATTTTAATTGAACAAATATTAAAAACACATAATTAAATAATATTTTTACTATAAAATTTGAAAAGTATTAATTTTGGCTTTATAAATTTTTCATATTAATTTAATTTATGTAAAAATAAAACATGACTGATGAATTTAAATATTTTTTCTCTTTATATCTTTCCATACACACTCCCCGAAGATATATCTTTTTCTCTAATTTTATTGAAAAGTGTAAGAAAATCACATAGGATATGATGAAAATTATAGTTTTTTGAAGATTTTTAGTTGAAAAAAATTATTTAATTTATTTTGGAGTTTTTCAACCGTAATAACTTTTTTAATTTATTTATAATCAAATTACACATGAAAATTTATTACTCGCCTCAGATTACCATCTAATGAAATTATTACGCAAACATATATTTTATTTTTTACCGACCCTAAATTAATACGAAAAAAATTATACCTAAGTTATTTTTTAAAAAGAGTTAATAAAAAAAATGTAAGAACAGGTAAAATGGCAAGTCATATTTCTAGAACAAAATTTAAGTTCTTTTGTTTGTTTGTTTTTTTAAGTTATGGGAGAGAGAAAAGAGAAAGTGAAGTTTGGAGAGAAATTAAAATAAATGATATGATAAAAGATATTTTTTTTAATACTAAAATTTACGTTGTAAGAAAAATATAACTCATAAAATTATACTTTTGATGTGATAAATTTGTTGAAACATTTATTTTTGGTTGGTATATTATATTATGCCTGGAATCGTAAGTATTTGGAGTTAACTTGAGTGGAAGGGATCATTATCCTTCACGCACCCTTCTGTTTACTTCACATGCTTTGTTACTATCGTACGGTACAAAGACAAGGGTTATCTAATCAGCAAGAAAGTTAAAGGGAAGAAAACACAATCAAACTCTCTTAATCATTAATTTGTGGAATCATGACGTTGAAAGTTATTCAAAAAAGGATTCCCATGAACCAAACGCACTTTGGTTTGTTTGAGGTTTGAGGTTTGAGGCTTAATTACTTTGCAAAAGATAAAGCACTTCTCGCCCTCCAGCTTTAGTGCAACACCGTGGTGGACCTAATTGGAGTGTAACATAAGGCAAAAAAAAAAAAAAACGATTCTAATACAAAGTTATTAGCTTTATTTCTCTTTTCCTTTTTCAACTTGTATATCAAACTAATATTAATATGAAGTTTTACGATTCTAATTAATTATTATAAAATATATGAAAAATTATCCGTATTATATAATTAAAATAAATAAATATCAAATATCCTAAATAAAATTAATAAGAAAATAAATTTAAAAATAAAAATGGAAATAAATATATAAGAATGCATTATACATAATAAGCACATAAAAAAATATCATGAAATATAGTATTGCATGAAAAAAAATGCCACAAAATATAATATTGGACAAATTATACAATTAAAGTGGAAAATTAAATTTCACTAGTAAAAAGTAATTAAAGTGAAAATTTTAAAATATATTTATTTTTATTATTAATTTAAACAAATTATATTTTATTTAATTTTAAAATAATGATTGACGTGTTTCTATTTTTATTTTAAATATTTATTCGCTTTAAAAAAACCACAAATGTATTGAACAAAAACAAACAACTATAAATAAATTTTTCTAATCATATATTAATTAACATTTGCGTATATATAAGTTTAGAAGAAATTTTTTTGATAAATATGTCTTAAAAATAAGGAAATAGAATAGAAATATATCCTGTTAGAAACATATAGTCTCAGGATCTATACGACTGCTGTGAACATATATTTGGGTATCAGAAATTGTTAAATTAAAATTTTCTAGATCATCAACCAGGAAAAAGAAAAAAGCAGAAAATTGGGACAAATATGGTTTTATTTAATAAATAAAGGGACCAAACTAAGCATAAAAAATAAATTAAAGATCAAAATAAGAATTAATTAAATGTAAATTTCATTTAATAAGATCCTTATATAATATTTTCACTGATAATGCATTGTTTGATAAAGAAAGATTTCAATTTATTTAAAAATTGGCGTCTTATTTAGTAACATTGAAAGTGTTTCTTTATTTTATTATTTTTTACCCACACACACAAAAAAAAGAAAATAATTCATTGGTTGTTAGTTTTTTTATATGTCATATTCATAAATTGGTGTTAAACCAATTTTATATTTCAACGTGACGTATCACTATACAAACTTAAGACTTATAAGTTGTTTGTTTTTCTAACAAATTAAGAAATACAAATCAAAACTAAAATTATAAAGGAATTAAAACTAAAATAAGTATATTAATAACGATCAAAATATACATGTAAATTTCAATATAGATAATGATATTTTGTTCATGACATACAGTAAATTAATGAAATATGTAATATATTTTTTTAAAAAATATACTAAAATTATTCTGTTTAGTAATAAAACCCATAATTTATAATGAACTCGTTTATTTGAATAAATAATCAATTTAGTTATTTAAATTTGTATCTCAGTATCATTTTAATTCTTAAAATTAAGAAAATTCAAATAAGTTGCTAAAATTTTGTAGAGTTTTATATTAGTCATTAAGAGGAGCTTTTTTCTTCTCATTTGATGCATAATTTGGGGACTTAAGTGACAAAAAAAAGTTAATTTGAGTTTTTATTAATGATAATTAAACGCATATTGTCATGAAAATAGAATATTGATTTAATAATGTCCCCCAATGCGCGTGAAAAGAATACATTGGAGCGGGTGACGGTCACGCGTTTTGTCGATGTGACTCTGTCCGAAAACAAAACAAACACGTTTCCGCGCATCACACGCATTCCACGTTTCGCTTGGGCCCACCAGGGGAGAAGCACGTGATCATCACGTGAATCAGCTTGGACTTCCATGGAACAAGCACGTGAATCTCACTCATCCTTTTTGGCATTTTATGCCTACCATTGTCATTTCACTAATCTAAACAACCTTCATTTTTCTACTTTAATTCAAATATTTTATTTTTATTTTTATTTTTATTTTCTTTTACACAATCAAAACTCACCCTAATCAAAAATTGTAAACTCTACAGTGACTCTGTCTTATTTGTTCAGAGTCCAGAGATACTCATACTGTGTTGCCCATTCAATTGCCCTCAGATAAAAATAAAAATAAAAATAAAAATATTTATTTTTTTCTCGTATTGAAATTTTCAGAGGAAACCATACTCGTCAAATAAATAACATTAAATTTATTTCTCTTAGATCGCGTCAGTTATTTACTTTTTTTTCTGTAATCATAATTAATTATTGAATATTTATATAACATCTTTGTACCGTAATTCCGTAAGATGCTATCGTACCGTGTTCTCTAATTAAATTAATGAAACAATTTGTTTTAATCCATGTCCTAGCTAGATGTGTTTCACCTGTGCAAAAATATTTTATAACTAATAATCCTATGATAGAGATCTCTATCATATTTTTTATAACTAGTCAGACACAATACATATGATATTCAAATATATAATATATAATACTGGAGTTTCTATTTTTTTATATATAAAAAGAAGATGAAGAAGAAGGAAATTAAGAAAGAAACAATGCATGGCATGTTTTTAATTTAGCTTGTGATGCACGAGCTGTCTTTGTGTAGTGTTCTCGTTGCCAAGTTTGGTGCACGTAAATGCATGTTTAGTTCTGCATATTAATTAGTATCACGTCAATACCTGCATTGCATCAAGTAAGTATATTACTTGTCGTATAAGCATGTCAGTCTCATGTTATTTGTTATTATTTGTCAATTGTACAATTTTGATTTATGATGGAACACGTTAACAAAATTAGTTAAAAAAAATTCTTACACACATTGACAGAGGGATCCAACTATCATAGAAAAAAAAAATCCTAAAACCAAATTAGTATAACCAAAAATGGAAGGATTAAAACTGTACAACCATAATATTTTTAAGACAAAAAAGTGAAATTAAGTCTAAAATGTAACTGGTTCATCCCTATCAAATTTTGTCTAGACTAGACTACAATAAAGCGCGTTCATCTTCCAAACTTTTTTTTTTAAAGGCAAATCAACAACTTATTATTATGCATCTTCCAAACTTATCGCTTGAGATTTGGCTAGATACACTTATTGACCTGTAATTTATGATTAGTAAGTCAGTTAGTTTCTTTGGCATATTGCATTATTTTAGAATAACATAAATTGAGAATTTATTTATTATGTGATTCCAAATTTCTAATAACTCCCATTAAGTACTATTAATAATTTTTACTTAGATGATAGGTACCTTATCTTTCGTCAATGACAAAAAAAAAAAGGAATTTAAATAGATCTAAGGTGATAATACCAAACAAGTAACACATTTCTAAATATAGTCTTTACTCTCAACACTTAATTAAAGCCAAAGACCAATTTCAACTTCTACTCCATTTGTTTCTAAATAAACAAATTGATATCCATTTTTATTACATGCCATAAAATTCTCCTTTATTTTTTTGTGACTTTCAAGATTCCCCACTGTAATGAATGGAAATATTAAAAGTGCACCAATTATTGAACGAATAAAGATTTTAGCTCATAGTTCATTAATATATATTTTTAAAATGGCATGGTTCATTAATTTATTTATAGTCGAGTTGGTGATTATATATAAGATGAAATACGTATTTGTGATTAGAAAATATTACCTAATTAAGAAATAAATAATGCTATAAAAAATAATAATATTTTCTATTGATAAATATTAGTTATTAATTTTTTTTAGTAATCTCTATTTTCTTCTAAAAATATCCTTCAATCCAACTTGTTAAACTATTTTATATTTTAAAATACACCAATCAAAAATATCATTTTATCTACACTCACACATATACAATTTTATATTAATATAAAATTATATAATACTTCATTCATATAAATCAATATAAATACAATATATATTTTAAAATATACATTTAATTTTTTTATTTTGACAAAATTTGACCTAATATTTAACACAAATGGCTAGATTAGTTAAAATCACAATATATATAAAATTAATGTGGTAGATAGGTGAATTAGTGTGGTGTCAAGGAGGTGTGGGGTGGTGGGGATAGAGAACGTACCTTTTTTTCATGGCATAGAGAGAATTTATTCACACTGACTCTAATGTACACTTGGTATAGATTTCTGGCCTCTGTTGATTGGGTGTGTATGTTGGGACACCATTCGGTTCACCTCTCTCTAATCTACTTCTTCTTTTACAAGTGGCTAGCTTGATGGAATAGGTCTTTTTGTTATTTTTGCACTTCTGGTGCGTCCTATATATAATATATTTTGCTTACCCAAAAAAAATATATATATATATAAAAATTAATAATGGTGTAATGATTGATATAAGTTAAAATGATGTAATATCTATTATTATATGTGTAACTTATGGTCATTAGAGATTAGTTTACAATTAACCAACATAATTTATATTAACTATTAATTCAAAATATGTTTTTGTATTTCTAGGCTTATTTTTCATTATTCGTGGAAATTAGTTTACAAAAGTACACGTTAAAATCTACACTTATTTGTTATTAGTTTTATTTCATCATGTATCGTTTTGTGAACTATAATCCGGCTTATTAATTTATTTATAGGCTAGCTTTTTGCATATTGAAAAATGCACGTGTATACCTCAAAAATAAATCAATACTTGTAAATTTATTGAGAGAGAGAGAATCCAATTTCCTCGAACCAACATTTGCTGTAAAAAAAGTGATTTTCTTAGTAAAAAAAAAATCCATTTTTTTTTAATATTTTTTCGTGGTCTATAGACTTACTGGAAGTAAACGACTTGCTTGGAATTCATCAAACTAACTTTTGAATTTTGATCATTAGACGTGTAGGGGTGCTACAGAACAGGAAACATTAAAAGATACACTTATTTTTCTTTCTAATGTGAAAGTGGCAATAATTTGTGGGCTTATCAATGTGAAACTTTTACAGTGGTTCTATGAACAAGTCAACATCAACGCGGTTTCGTAGTTGTTGGTTCAAATTTCAACCTCAAACTACATGTTGTGGATCAATATTATTCCGTCACTGTTATTACATGATAACACATAATGAAAACGAAATATTAATTAATTATTTAAAAGCAAATATGATCTCAAACATTCTCAAGAGTCTAGTTCACACTTTTACGGGTTGCAGTTTTTAAGTATATATTCTTTGATATGATGATCTCTTCCTAAATTCTTGTTCATTTATATCTAAGCAACGTCCTTTTCAGCTTGGGGACTAAGATTAGCGTCATTGATGCATAAAACATAAATTATTGAGAGCGTGATACGAATAATCTTTCACTAACTTGTGTTCAAACTAAATCATCAACTTGGTCTTGTTCATATGTCTTTAAAATTAAAAGTCGTAATGAGATTGTGTTCGTTTGGTTTATTCTGCTTTGTTTTATTCATGTATCAATTTCTGGGTCAGGACTTGGGTTTCTTAAAAGTTATTGGGCTCTTGTTGGTTGGTCTTATGAGATAGCACGTTGTCCATTGGACCCAAAAATAACAATTATTACTTCCCGCACTCTCCAGTTATTTCCTGCACTCCTTAATCACCCTTTGGAAATCCAAAATGATTAATCCAAAAGGTTAAAAAAAATCCAAAAAAATACAGGTAATAAATTGGGAAGTGCAGGAAGCAACATACTTCCAGGCACTACTACAAACATGATCTTTAGCAATATTTTTTTTTTTATCTAACATTTAATAAAAATGTTACTAACACTTTTGACGACATTCAAAAAAATGTCACAAAATTATGAATAAATGTTGTTAATATATTTTATAATATTTATCAAATGTTACGTATATTATTAAAGCTTTTTTGTGATATTTTTAAGCTTTAACAACATAAACTATATATAACATTTGATAAAATGTCATAAAAATATATTAGTGATATTTATTCATAATTTGATAATATTTTTTTGAATGTGATCAAAGACTTTTAACAATATTTTTATTAAGTATTAAACAAAAAAATATTAAGTCAGATATGTAATAATGACGTTACAAGCTTTGGTGGTGTTGAACATGGGAAGAAGAAGAAGGAAAAGAAAAATAGTAGAAAGAAGTGGGAGAAAACATATGTAAAAAGTATGCATACTTTTAAGTTATCGGGATGAAGAGAAAAAAAATATTTGTTTAGTTGGATAAAAAAGTAAGAAAAAAGAGAAAATGAACAAGTAATATAATATTTTTTTACCGTTAATGAAATGAAAAGAATCAAGTTAACCATCTTATACAAGATAAGTGAGAGAAAAATATATAGATAAAATTAGAAAGGGTGTTCTTTCTTTTGTTTTTCTTTTTTTATATAGAACTTTGAGTTGTTTTTTTTTTAAAAAAAAAAATAGAAGTGAAAACTTTCATATGGGTTTCATATTCTTTTTCTTTTCCTCCTTTCTTAATTTCTCTGTACCAGCCAAGTGAGCAAAATAATTTTTTTCTATTTACTCAACTTCTCTATTTCCATTTTCTGTTGAAATAAAGAATGTAAAGGTATACTTGGATGAGAATTTTAAGAGGGCTATTTATTGTGAGATTCAAACTATGTTTTGCTGCTTTGTGGAAAACTAATTTATTTTTTAAAGTCAATTCTCGTTGGTACGCGAGTCTTTTGACAAGGAGAATGGAATGGGAATTTTATAAACTCTCCAAAACTCTCAGTCTCTCACGCTTTTATTAATCAAGTTCATTTTGAGGACTTGGAATTTTTGCTATAAAAAAAAGTAGATTGAGGTAATTATTTAATTCTTTTAAAAGGATAAAACCATCAATTCATATTATAATCATTTGAATTTAACAAACTCTCCCCCATGGATAAAGGTCCATCCTTCATTTCTTTTCTTTATGCATCTAATTTTCAAACACATTCTGTGCCAGAAGCTCAAATCCCGTTCACTAAGAAATAAACACAAAATACTAATAAATAATTAAATAAAAACAAAATTAAAATACAATAAAGGGTAAAATATGTTTAGAATTCCTGTAAAATTTTAAAAATATTAATTTCATTCTCCTAAAATTTTCTGTACTAATTTAGTATTATAAAAATAAAACATATTTTTTCATATTAATTTTACCCTACAAAAAAAACGTCAAAAGTCTTCCATCGTTGTGCTTCTGCTACACTAACAACAGTGGCGTCTCTTTGCTGAACTGCCATAATCAACAGCAGCTCTTGGCAGGCCCACAAAAACCACTCTGCGCTTCACTACATCAAGAACTGGCTAGGCACTAGTTTTTTCACGCAAAAGGATGCCTATAAATTGAGAAATTATTAGATGATTCGGAAAGTATATATAATATACATAATCCTAATCAATGTTTATGTAATATGATTGAAATTTTCAATTTTTAAAAACATTACTGTTCAGTTGGAGATTGATGGACATATAATGTGAATTATGTAATAATTTCTCCAATAATTACCACACAAAGAATAAGATTTGAGGGATATGGAAAAAAGGCATTAAAAAAAATCAACGTGAGAAAATCATAAGGAAAAAAAAAACAAGGAACTAAAGTTACAAATGTTCTGAGAGAGGGGGGATTAATAGAGAAAATAAAATAGAGGAATAAGACTCTTTCTTAGTTTATTGCCATTTTATGGCCCATATAAAGAAGGTCATTGCCATTTTATTTATTGGATAAAATATATCTTTTATTCCTATAAATATAGAAATATTTGAAATTTGTCTGTGGAAAATTTTAAATCTTTTTTTGTCCTTGAAAAATTAAAATCTTACTTTTAGTTCAAACATATATGAACCTACACGTCACTCTTTCATTAATTCTCTTGATGGTTATGGAAATGAGTGATTTCTATAGGTTAAAAATCCCCACAAATCATAGAAAAAACTCACAAATTTATAAATTCTTCTTTTTTAACTTTTTTCACCTTCTTCGCCTACCAAACTAATTTGAGAGATAGGTGAATTTGAAAATCAAGTTGTTGAATTTGTCATCAACGTTTGATTATAATAGAATATTATAATTGGTATTCATAACTTGAATTTGAGAGTAAGTGTGTTAGGTTTTTAAGAAAGAATGAGAATTCAAAGAAGAATAAGATGTTAATGTTAATAAAATGGTATTTGTCATTACATTTGAACAAAACATTTAAAAAAGAAAAAGAAAAAAATATATTTATTTAAATTTGAAGAAGATGAACAAAGTTGGAAAGAAGAAAGTTAGAAAAGAGAAATTTACTAATTGGAAGGGAATTTCTGTATTTTGTGGAGATTTTTAATTCCCACAAATCATCTATTTTTATAATCATTAATAGAACCAATGAAAGAGTAACATATAAATTTGATACTTGAACTTGCCTTCGAGTAAAAAAGTAACATTTTTTTATGACAAAAAAGACTCAAAATTTTACATTCATGAATTTTAAACATTTTAATATTGATAGGAATAAAAAAAATTAATGTTGAGTGTTCTTCTTGGACTTTTGGGAAGCCCATTACGTGTTCCGATGTGGGCATGTCCCAATATTCTTGTACTTTAGTTCGGCTTTTACTGCTTACAACTCCTTTTTATTATATATCCCTTTTGTGTTTTCATGATATTCTTTTTCCTGAAAATATTTGTTCAGAAATTAAATTTAAATGTCCAAAATGTATTCAATATATTTATAACTAAATATAGCATTAAAATTTTAATATTTCCAAAATTAATTTTTGAGAATATAAATTTATTTAAATGATTTTTAAGGTATAATGTAACCTTCCAAAATTTTAGCCTAACCAATGGATTTATTTAAATAAAAAATTTATAATAATATTTTTAAGTAATTTAATCTTTTTTGTGATAATAATTTAATAGACCTACACACACATGAATTAATATTTTATCTTGTGCATTAAATGATATATATATATATATATATATATATATGTGATATTATAATTCCTAATAAATAAATACTTTTGAATGTATAAATTATATTGTAATTAAAATTTACAATAAATAAATATCTTTAAATATGAAAATCATATTTAAGTTTTACTATAGATAATTTAAATTGTAATACAAAGTTATTTTTAATTATTGATAATTTCTTAAGAAAATATTGAATTCAATATTGACATGAAAAACCAGACAATATATCGAGAGAGATAGACCATTGAAAAGATCAAGTACACATGTAAAGATAAAAGATATAACTAGACATGTTTGTGAGAATTTTTTTGTTAGTAACCATAATAGGGTGTGAAATGCACATTTAAAAGGGAGAGCAAAGAAAATATTAAATATATTTAATTAAAAAAGTGAAGAAAATGATAATCTTACTTTCTAAGTTGTGTATTCTACTATAGGAGTAGATTTAAACCATATTAATTCCAACAAGTATATTATTTACAGTATTGAGTTAGTGTCTAGAACGCGATAGAGTAATGTTTTGTAGTATGAAAATTTAAAAAGTTAGTATCTCTTAATAGATACTCTTTTATATAGACTTAGAAATCGAACCTTAATAATATGCTTACATTATGTTTGGTGGACGTGATTTGTAAACGGTAAAAGGACGGACAAAAAGAAACTTGTATTTAGAGGTTTGATTGAGGTGACTTAAGAGAAAGATAAGTTGGATAAGGTAAATCCCAGAACAAAAAATTATCTATTCACTAAGTTACGTTAATGTCTCTTTTGCGTTTGTGCCCTCTTTAGATTAACACGTTGGTGTTTGCTCCTTTTTTTTTTTTTTACATACATTAGGTATAAAAGTTTTTCAAAACTATATTAAATTCTCTCTCCCATTTTCATCCTATTTCTCTTCCATCAAACAATCCAACATTCAACATAATGTGTGTCACGAGAATGGGAGAGAGAATTTGTGCCACCCACAATTAATCCTTCCAAATCCTTAGAAGACTGTTGCCTAGTGCCAACAGATTAGGCAACTTGTGGGCTACACTACTGCTGTTTTAATGGCCTTTTTTGTTTGCTTTTATTTGGATGATAATAATTGGCCTGCGAGTAGTTTGACAGGAAAAAAATCATCTCTCTAGTTCATTTTTATTGTTATTCACATTTTTTTATATTTTAAAAGACAATTTTCACTATTTTAATAATAAATCCAAATGACTCAATTTTAGCCAATCGAGTAAGTTCCGTTTAGGTTCATAACCAACAAAAGTGAAAATTTGATCCAATCCAAATTGACTATAATTTTTTGGTTTGGATTTGAATATCCCACAAATCTAAACCAAATTTACTCGTGTCCACTCCTTAAAAACTAAAAATACAATTTAATATTTGGAATACCAAAATAATCTTTAGGTGGATAGCTGATAATTTAACCGTTGAAGGTTTGTTTATTTATTTATGGTGTAATTATTCATTGGTCATTACAGTTACAAAAACTTTTCCATTTAGTCTCCACAATTGAAAACATCCCATTTTATTCCTAAAACATTGTTTCTAATCATTTTAGTCCTGCCCATATCATTATAATTCCTATGGCTAGGACAAAAAAATTAAAAATTATGTGTAGACTAAAAAGAGATATTTTTAAGCATAAAGATTAATTAAAACAGAGAGTTTTTATAACTATAGAAATTAAGAGAATCATTAAATCTTTGTTTATTTATTCTTTGTAAACAATCCCATGTATTTTTCGTAAGAATCAATTTTATTTGAGTCTGATAGAAATGTATGATAATTATGAATAATAAAAAAATTTATCTTAATATATAATTACATGTCTAGAATTCAATTGTTTATTTTAACATCATATTATAAATTTATATATAATTACAATATTGAACCTGATAAAAAAAAATATCATTTTAGTAAATATCACGTGTCATTTAATTTTGTCTTTATATATGTGTGTATATTTAAGACAAGGTCCCTTTTAGCTGGTTATGCCGTAGATTACAAATTGAACAACTAGCAAATAAATCTTGGTAGGGCATCCTTGAGATGTTGTTCAGTGAAAGGACTTGTATACACTTGTGAGCATTTGAATCACAGAATGAGCCTCACATTGCACGCTATGTGCGTAGCCAAACAATTCTTGAGCATCGTATTAAAAGACAGGTTACACATTCAATTGATGTGGAATGATATGGGTGGTTGTTTGTTCTAATGCAGGAAACCTGAAAACCTATTCTGGTACCAATAATTATTAGTATACCAATCGTCAAAGAGTTGTCTCTCCATTAACCATTAGGACCAATGCTTAGTTGGGAATGGTCCATTCCCTTTTCTGCTTTGAAATGCCCAATTTTCAACACCTCTAGAATAATACGGCTTTCTTAATTCTTAGTGTCAAGGAGTGTTAATTCAAATTATACGGTGTGTTAAATGAGTAGGAATGTTAATAATATATTTTTTTTTAATCACAAATATCTTTTATTGAAAATAATATTATTTGAGTTGAACAAGATTTGTATAGATGATAAAATTTTCCTTTCAATAATTTATTTTCTAATACACTCTTTATTATATATTAAAGGTAAAGGAAATCTTTTTCGTGTCATTTCTAGTTCCTTTGTCTACATAATATACATTGATACAAGCTGATCTCAAGACTACAAGCGCTAGAGTTTAGGAGACTTTTTAACTAATTTATAACTTAATATTGCCTAATGTAATATGGAAGATATTCATCAAATATAAAAGATTTTCATTAATTACATATATTCTATCACATCCCTATAGTCAGGAGGTTTTCATAAGTTGAGACTGTCCGTGAAATCCTAAAATAACACCAGGTGAGGAATTTCATTGTCTAACGTGACTGGTATGAGGAATTTCACATTGGTGATTACTAAAGCCAGGTGAAACTTGGGTTGGGCGGCCATTGAGGGTGACGAACAAGGAGGAGGGGAACGCAAGAAAGAAAAGAGAAGTGGTAGGAATGAAGGCTTGGTGGAGGAGAGAAACCTAGGCCAACGCCACAAAGGAAATTTGTTTTGTGTCATTCCTTAATGTCAAGGCTACAAGCTAGGTTAGAGTTGAGAAAAGTCGTTAACTAATTTATAACTCAATATTGTCTAACATAATATGGAAGATATTTATTAAATATAAAAGATTTTCATTAATTACATATGTTCTATCATATATTCTTTATTATTAGTCAAAATTTGTTGAAAGATAAACGTTAATAATATTCTTTAACATAATCTATTGTAAAAATTATAAAATTATGAGAGAAATTAATTAAATAAGAAGTGATCTTAAAAAAATATGTAATTTTTAGTAAATTTTAATTAATAATAGAATAAAAAGTATGTGCAAAAGTGTATGTTGGTCACAAAATATATTAAAAAGTGAGTTGATATTATCTTTCTAAATATATACTCCTATATATATATGGTTTGGATAGACAGTTTTTTTATTGAACTGTGATATAAAATAAAGGGACACTTAAATTGTGTTTAGATTGAAAGCGGAAGATGGAATGAAGGGAGGTAGAATGGGAAGGTTAGGGATACTACTATTGTTTGAATTTTGTAAATTAGGATGTAGCTCATTAAATAAAAAAAATGGAATGAGATTCTTTCTACTACATTATTTAAATCATTTTTTCCCCAATCTGAGAGAAATGTGATGAGGCCAAATATTTTATTATGCATTGACATTTTTAACCTTATTATATTTATTTTATATATGCCGTACAAAAAAATATTTATTTTATTATATTATTTTTTGCTTCCCACATTACTTTGCCTGTTTTGTGTCTCACTTTTTCCTCTTATGCCTCATCCTCTTCTCCCTTTTTTTTTTTTTGCCTTGAGCATAGAATATTTTAAGAATCATAATAACCAACCAAAGTATGCCAAAAAAGAGTCTAATGTATTATGCTACATTTTTTAAAAAAATACTTTAAAATGTAAAAAATAAAATACGACACATGATTTTATGTATTAATTTTTTTTTTACTTTATTTGTTGACTCAATTTTAGGATTATGATAAAATAATGCATAAGAACATAAAACAAATAAAATATGAAGTGTTTTTAAAGTATTGGTAATATAAAATTAAAAATATAACTCACTCTATTCTGTTATTTTTCTAAATAATAGAATTAAGCTTTTGTTCTAAATACTTAATCAATAAAATAATATTTTAATTTATTCTATTCTAATTATATTTCTTTTTATGGTGTCTCCATTCACTATCTTCCATTCTCTATGTCACTCTAGGGTATGTTTGTTTTCAAATTGTCACCAATTTTTACTCTTTCCAATAAATAAAACACTCAGAAGCAACAAACTTGAGTCTTTTGTATTTTTGCCTTGGAATCATGCAAATTTCTTTCGAAACATCAACTCACAAAGATGCACTAAGCTTATAGCTTTTAATATCACCAAAGTGTGTTAGGCCAAAATCAAGTTATATATATTCGTCGTGTGTTTGGATGGACGTCATTAGTTGCTTCAACGTTAATTTGGACAACAATTTACCGGTGGATGAGGATTCGAAATGTTAAACCAAACATACACTTCCACTGTCACATGGGGGTAATTAAGCAATTCTTCGTTCTCATATGATTTTTTGAGTTTGTTTTCATTATTATGATGGTTATGGCATGCCTTGTGAGTTGTTGGCACTCCTGTTAGTATCAACTATAAAATGATGTCCTGGTCCTAGAATCCTAGGCACAGTAGGTCTATATGTTTAGGTGCTGGACCATGTTGTGTTAAGCGTTGGGGAGTTTGTTGAGTCATTCATGAACTGATGAAAGAACTTGTCTTAGAAAGTCAAAATATTCAATAGTTTGATGGCTGTTTGAGAAAATAGATAATTGACTTAGATATGTTTTCCTTTTATTAAATAGAGTAATAATATAGTACTTATTTTTAGTTTTTCAAAATTGAAGTTTTTAACATATATTTCTACCTTTCTTTTTACTGATACTGTGGTACATATATAATTTCTACCTGTGAGTCTGTGACTACTTAATATAAAGATTTTTTTTTTTTTGTATTTGATGATATTTGTTCTGGAATTTATTAAGAATTTTCATGGGAATGAAACTATTAGAAGATTTTTCAAAGTAATTTTCCTCTAAAGTGTAGAGTCTGTTTGCATTTTTTCATTAAGTTATATGGTTGTATATGACTTATATAATATCAATCAATAGTATTATTTTCTTTTTTCTTTTAATTGAACTGTCTCGTTTATGTAAAATAATTTAGTTATGTTTTTAATTTATTTTGAGAATATGAAAACCAGACAAATTTTCTTTTTCAAAATACGTTGTAGAAACAAAACACAAATGATAAGCACAGATTTTCTGTCAGATAAATAAAATTCACAATAAATTAATTATTGAATTGATTTAAGCATATAATTATTTATCGTTTAGTTAAATCAATTATTGCAGGAAATAATATGATTAATAGTTATCTCAACTATTACCATTATATATGTTTTGGCACGTCCCTTCGGGTTGTAGACAGAGTACCGGAGACAGGTTGGAATCCTCGTTCAGAAAATACGGATAGTTACAATCAATTTATGCGAGAAGAGTGGTAATTTAATTTAATTTTTTTTGTATTATAAACTATAATTCATAATTTGGAAAGTGATGCTTTTACTCTTCCCACTTTTCAATATTCTCTCTTTTTATTTTTTAAAGGTATACTATTTTTGGTTAATGGTTCTTGCCTATATGAAGCCTTCTTTTGCCCTGAGTTTTTGTCGACCAACATTTTCACTGGTCCCAATAACTAAATAGATATAAGGTAAAATCGTATTTTTATCCTCCACTCCAATTTCGGATTTGGTTCTCCAATAATTTAATTTATGAATTGAGTTCTTCTATTTTATAAAATCCTGCAATATTAATTTAATATGTTACAGTTGGATGTTGATCGTTAGCAAGTAATGTTGACCGCCATGTGACACGTTTTTATTGTTTTCATAAAAGATGAAATGTATTATTGTTTTCATTAACCAATAAAAATATAACAAGTAACTGGAAAACAAACCTACAAAAATAGGCAAAATTTAGTTTATAGATTTTGGCTCTTTTATCAATTTTCTTTATAATGGAGTAGGTTGGATTAGGGGTGAGTCTGGGAAGGGTTTATTTTTATCCCTATTCGACCTAAATTCATTTTAGGATTATTTGCTTAAATTTGAATTTGATCTAATTAATATCGGATATATTGAGATAAGATTCGGTCAACTTATTTATAGTTGTAATATATCAATTTTAGACTAGGTTGAGTTAGAGGACAATCTTACTCACCCCTAAATTGTAGCCACTGTGTTAGTGAGCAAGACTCATTTTACATTTGCTAATTTTTTTATTTTTTTATTTTACAATTACCAGATTCTTTTACCAAAATCTCCCTTTATTTTTTTTTTATAGATTTTCTAAGAGTAGAATAAATTAATCTACATATATACTTTAACTAATGAGTTAATTAAGACTCATGTGAACGGGAATAGTTATAGTTTTTTTTCTGAGTGACTAGTTATAGTTGTTTTAGAATAATTAATCAGTCTCAAAATATCTCATTAAACATATAACTAAACTCGAATTAGATTGAGTGAGTACTAATATTATCGGTCATAAAAGTGAGTACTAATAATTTAATTAAACAAGATTGAGCTTATTTATTTTTTGCACATGCATATTTTAATTTAATATATAGACATGTACGGGAGATATGTGAGATCTATACGAATACAACAATTGTGTAATTCACATCAAACACACACAAACTTCTCTGGAGGGTTTGATTAAATTATTAATGTTGTATGGTTGTGTTTGAATGAATTAAGAATAACTTTTTAATTTAATTGTAGTCATTTTTAAATTAATGTATTAATTTTTTATTCCCTATGATAATGGCAAGTACATGCATGGCTTTGGTTAAATTACACTGTACGTATAATTTATTTTATCATCTATTTGTATTTTGTTTTGAAAAAAAAACAAAAATAATAAAAAAGTCTGAACTTTTGGTACCTATAGAGTATAGACTAGTGGGCTTGCATTGCATGCGCACATTTGCTTATCTTTCAATATTTTGATTTTTTTTCTGACCAAATCTTTCAATATTCGATTAAAGTACGCAAGATCCGAACTGAAACACTGAAACAGGGGCTTCAGCTGTTTGTGGTTGCTTTTGTTTAGAGCGTCGAGAAACGGAGAAAAGGAAGAAAAGAAAAATCGTATTTAATTTAATTGGAAAGTTTTCTATCCAAAAAAAAATTGAAGTTTTTTTTTTTTTCCATTTGGATCCACTTAATAATAATAATTGAGGTACAGTTGAAGAGACACAGCTAAGTGTGCCCACAATTCCAAACTCAATATACGACGAATTTTGAATGTCTTTTTCCTAAATAGATGCAGATTTTTTTGGGTTGTTTATCTGGCACGCAGGATTAATCCTACCTTCAACTTAATAGATAGTCACAAAAAGAAAAAAGATCACTTCAAAAATCTAATTTCCTTGTTAAATGAATTTGAGTTTGGATGTAAGTAATTATCCATAAAAAAAAAATATGGATGTGAGTGAAGATATATGAGTACTTCATTATTAACCAACTTGTCATGCATTCATATATTCATTTAATATATATTAATTTTACAATATGAAAACTAATACTACTTATAAACACAACTTTGCATGTGTATTACAAATCTTAGTTTTCATGATGTTAAATTGGAAATTCCATTTTTTAGTTATTGTGAAACATCTTAGTCTTAATTATAATTAATTAACTATCAAGTACTAACTTAATTAGTAATCTTAAGTTTGAATTTTAAATATAAAAAATGTTCAATACTTGAAAAAAAAATTATCATGCATATTTCTTATATTAATTAAGTAGAATTATTTTCCAAAAAAAATATTTGTCGTCTAGATATATATATAGAGAATATAACTCTTGTAAGGACATTTTCTTATATAAGAATATCAGAATAATTAGTAACAATTATCAAATAAAAATACTAGATAGTTAAGATTAAAATATCAAAAATAATTAATAACAATTATAAAATCAAGATAATAGATAATTAATAACAATTGAAGTATCAAATATTTTAAAAGATTCACCAAACAAATCATATATTAAAATATATAAACTATCATTGACTCATTATCATTATCACCATCACACATGTTCTTATCGTCATTGTCGTTACCACCATCGCTAACGAAAATTATGATGGTGATGATTGACCATAACAATAGTGACAACAACAATCATAATAATGGTTGTAACGATGGTCACACTGACGACAACAACGATAACAAAGGTTATGCCAATAGAAGTGGTGACGATCATCTATTATTTTTAAATTTGTTTATTGTTTGGTTAATTTTTTTAAATTTTTAATGATATATTAAATTTTAGTTTGAAAATTTAAATATTTTAATTTTCATCCAATAATTATTATGAATTATTAAGATGTTCACACATGATATAAATGTTCTCAAAGGAAACATACTCTCTTTATATACATATCTTCATAATTGTATTGCAATATCTTAATAAAAAAATATTTTTTTAAGTCTAGCTATTGGTTTAGGAGCATGTCTAATATGAGTATTTTTTTATATTAAAAGATACTGATAAAAAACGAGCATTATGCTACCAACCCAAACCTATATTGATACTATCGCTACTGCCGCATCATATTTAAAGTGAAACATATACGTATGCGTGTGTGGCTCAAACAAATTTGGCTGTTGAAAATGTTAGTTGACAGTCTTTTAAATTTTGTATGAACTTATTAAGCTTTTTATAAGTTGAATCTATCATTAAGTTATGAGTCGAATTTGAGACCAGCCAAACTTTCATGGGATTTGACAATTTTCTCTTATAATAATTACGATTTTTCTATCTTATATTTTATAATTAAGTACACAGTTTATATTGAAAATAATTTTTGAATTAAGAGTTTACCATATCAAAACTACAACAATTATTTGTTATACATTGAAAACGTTTTTTTTTTCTTTAACTTATGTAACTAATACATATGATAGAAAAACATAATCTTCACCAAGAGCTACTAGTATGTTGCTATCTACAACTAGATTAAAACATAATGACAAAGTGTTGCTAGCATATTATGTGGGTTTGAAAATTTAAAATAATGATTGGGGAGTGAAAAATATAAATTGAAAGAGATAAGATGGTTCATGGGATCCACAAAATAGCAATCGTTTTCAAATTTTCTATCTCCATGCTCAAAAGCTAATTGGCCAACTAGATGACATTTGGCAACAACAATGACACATGGGCTTTTTGTTTGTCTATATCAAACCCATCATCCCTCACCAACAAAAAGTCCACCCCACCCACCAAAAGCCCATAAAAAAAATTTGAAGCACAAAAAGGGAATATGAACAACAACACAATCACTCTAATCCCGTGCACCTAAGTGAGAAAAGTGACTTCACTAGAGGGCATCTTGGTCATTTCATGCGCAACCATTGTCTTTGTGTTTGTGTCCATACCTCTCTTTCTTTCCCTCGAGGCCTTAACCCTTGGAAACAGTGGTGATACATTTTGTGGGGTTCACCACGCTCCGTTTGCATGTGTGGGTCTCACGGTCTGGTTCACTATCATATGAAGGGTCCAATTTGTTTCCCCCTCGTTTTGAACTTCACGTTTCTTTGTCAATACAACTTGCAACCTGCTTGTTAAAATGTCTAAATCAGTGGAGAGGATTTTTTTTTTCTCTTTTGGTTTTTGCTTCCCCAATTTTCACCCCCTATTCATCTATAGTTCTTCAATTAATTTTTATTTCAACTTTTGACTAGAAGAAAAAAAAAGTGACAATGAACTCCGAATCGCATTTCATGATTGTGCTATGGGTTTTTAATTACTTTGCTTGGCTTTTGTTTAGGTTAAAATAATCGAGCCTTGCTTTAATTTTGGAAAGTGTCATGTAGCTTCGGGCTCAAGCTAAATGAGAGTAATTGGGTGTTAATTTTGAACTTTTCAGGTCTCTTCTCCAAAATTGTCACCCGTGAGTTTGTTGTTGTATTTTTTTTAAAGGTTGGTTTGATAGTCTATGTTCGCTATAAAAGGAGGAAAAAGAAAAGTAGCTACCAAATGTGGATAGATTTTGGCCATGATTATGGATAAAATTGATATTTCAATTTGGGCCAAGAATCTCTTCTATAAACTAATTTTGCAACTCCATAACTACACGTTACACTATGCTTTTTGACAAATCATCATTGGATAATAATTTAGCATTGGACAAGTTAACACACAGTGTTAAGTAAGAGTGTAATGATTTGATTTTTTTTTTTTATATAAAATATACAGTTAAAGTTATTTTTTTTTCGAATTATGATAAGTCCCTTATAATTTTATAATTATCTGTTTTAAAATTTTCACTTGATATACTTCTTATATATAATAGAAGATGTGATGCATAAGCAAAATTAAACGATACAATATAGTCATAATTGATTGTAGCAATGATATCATTATTTGTGTTAATTGGAGGATATCTAAGTTCTATGCAAGTGAATTTTAATTACCAAACTATAGATTTTAATAATACTAAAAGCATTTCATAATCAACCTAAATTCTAATACCCAAATATGAATTAAAGCTCTGTTTGGATAAATAATTTACTTAAGTATTTATTTAATAAATTAAATAAAAAATATTCATAAGTTTTATAGTATATATATATTATTTTGTGAAATTTATTGAAATAACTTAAAAAATACTTTTTAAAAGGTCATGAATGATATATTAGGTATAAGTAGTTGACAAGTTAGCTAGAAAAAACAACTAAAATATAAAATTTTTATGCTAACTTGTTGAATTAAAAATACATTTAACAAAATCAATTGTTCAACTAGTTGAAAAATATAAATGATATAAAAAACATATTTATATAATAGGTTTAATTGTTCATTTGATTCATATAATTTCATGATTTATACCTTTTAGTCCTTATAGTTTGAAAGTGATTTTTTTAGTCCTTATAATTTATATTTTAATTTTCTTTTAGTTTCTATAGTTTAAAAGTGATCTTTTTAGTCTTTATAGTTTATATTTTAATTATATTTTTTACTTGTAGTTTAAAAGTGATATTTTTAGTTTCTATAATTTGTATTTTAATTATCTTTTAGTCTTTGCTATAAAAAATATATAAAAATAATTAGCTATAAATTAGTTATAAATTATCAACTATTTTTTTATTACAAATTATCCTGCAATAAATTAGTTATGAATTACTTGTTAATATTTTTGTAGTTAATTATAATTGATAATATTATTCATATTTTGATGCTAAGGACTACAAGATAATTAAAATATAAAATACAAGGACTAAAAAGATCGTTTTCAAACTATAAGGACTAAAATAGAATAAAAATAAAAATTATAAGAACTAAAAATATCACTTTCAAACTATAGGAATTAAAAGAGAATTAAAATATAAATTATAAGGACTAAAAAACCACTTTTAAACTATAAGGACTAAAAAAATACAAATTTTGAAATTATAGGGAGTAAATGAGTAATTAAACCTATATGATTTATTGTGTATATTTTTTGTGGATGATTTTTTATATATATTTTTAAGTAATTATGATTGTAATTTCTAAATTCTTGTTAATTTTTATTTAAAGACTACATATTTGATTTAAAAAATAATAATGAAATAAATAAAATAAGTGGTACAATATTAAAGGCAATTTTTTATTATAATATAAATTATAATATTAATAGAGTCCATAAATGAGAAATTTTATTAATATATTGAGAGTAAAAGAAAATGATTTGTCAAGCACACTCAAAATCAATCTCAGAAATTTAAATAAGTCTTTTAAATACTCCGTGATTTCATAATTGAAGAATGTAGTATCCCCTTTGCCTAACTTTTAAAATCAATTTCTCCCCAAGATATACGTATTCTAATGTAAAAAATATATTTAAGATTAATTTAAGGAGAATGTTATGGTACAATAAAAAAAAAATTGACCGAATTCAACCAAAACTGTATATAACAAACGCCACACGTGATTTCGGCTAAATTTGTTTGTATTCTTATTTAATTTTCATTCCATAAAATATGAATACATTTTTTTAATTTTAATATATCTTACTAAACTTATTCGCACTGATTATTAGTTCTCTTAATTTAAATACAGTCTTACTTATTTTTTAACAATTCAAAATTATTTTTGTCTGTTTTTAAAACAATTAGTTGGATAGATTATTATACTAACAGGTAATTGCTTTCGCCAACATCACAACCGGTTTGTATTGGCATTTAATACAATGTTAGGAGTTATAAGATTAGTATGGTGACGAAAGGCAGAAGAAAAAAAAAAGAGTTCGTAAGTTTGAATTTTTTTATTAATAAAAATTAAAAAATTAACAATTAACATTAACTGATATAAAATAAAAAAAGAGGTGGAGTCTTTGAAAAAGATATAGTTAAGATGAAAAACTACTAAAAATGAATATATAACCAACCAAATTTCTTAATAGAAATTAATCATCAATATTTCAATCTTATATAATGAATTCACAGTAAAAAAAGAAAAACTAACTAAATTTATTAGGATTTAACTTCATGATAGAAAATTTAGGTAATTTATAAGAGTGCTCAAAATCCAACCAAGCTAATAAAAAAACCACAAAAAAATAATGGTAATTGATTTGGTTTGGGTTTTAAATGGCAGCGCAAACGCAGAATTATGTTTCCATTGTAGAACAAGAAAAAGGAAAATAAGTAGAAGGAAGAAGAAGCAAATAGGACATGAGTAGTGCGCGTGTTCTGTGAAGGACCAATGCTCTCTCTTTATTTAATTGCATGCTGGTCCTTTACGTAGAAAAATAAAACGACTAACTTTATCTCTCTCTTTAGGGGCATTTTCGTAATTCACCTCCGCTCGCCATTGTAACAAACTCAAAAAACACTCTTTATAAATTCACAAGATAATATATTGCAGAGACAAGAGCCGTTACTACTGATATGTACATTAAAATCTCCGATTAATGGAGCAAGAGCTTCCAAGCAGTAGCGTCCCCGACGACGCCACCGCCGCTACCACGAGCTCCGTTGACAAGCCCGCCACTCCTCACGCCGGAGGCACCCGCCACCCGCTCTTCCGCGGCGTCCGCAAGCGCCGCTGGGGCAAATGGGTCTCCGAAATCCGGGAGCCGAGGAAAAAGTCACGCATATGGCTCGGCTCCTTCCCGGCGCCGGAGATGGCGGCGAAGGCCTACGACGTTGCCGCCTACTGCCTCAAGGGCTGCAAGGCGCAGCTCAACTTCCCCGACGAGGTCCACCGGCTTCCGCCGCTCCCCTCCTCCTGCACCGCCCGGGACATCCAGGCCGCCGCAGCCAAGGCCGCCCACATGATGATGGTCCAGGCTGCCTCCGCCGACTCGCCGGAGAAAAGCAGCAGCATTACCTCCGACTGCGACGGCAGCGGTGGTGACGACTTCTGGGGCGAAATTGAGCTGCCAGAACTGCTCAACGGCAAGTGGTGGGCCTCCGACCGCCACGTAACGCCGTGGCCGGAGACTGAGCTTCCGCCCCAGCTGCCCTTCACCACGGCGTGCTTGTAGTAGTTTGTAATAATCAATAATGCTCTTCCCATGCTCTCATGACTTGGTTGGTATATTAGTTACATATATTATTGCTCATATAATTAAGTAACTCTCTTTGTGTTCTCTTCACAATAATTAATAATTTTAATTGTGATGATCAATGTTAGTTCTGTTAATGATAACACTTTCACTAACTATTTTTGCTACCAATTTATTTAGCAGCACATTAATGTTCCCGTGAATGCTTAGACCTTTCTTCAACACAAGATATAATGAATTGAGTTGCTAAAATTAATTTAGTTATGGTTTTATTTGAATTTTTCTATAAACACTTCTATAAGATAAAAATTAGGAGAAAAAATGAAATATTTTTTATTAAGTTAAAATTAATTTATAAATAAGTTAAATTTTAAAAATTCTCTCATATTAATTAACTTTTTTAAAAATTGATTTTTAATTTATATAAAAGCTAATGTTAATTTATTAAAAAAAAATTCTTCTTATTTCTTCTCCTACTAGCGTATACAAAGAAATTTATTCAAACAGGATTTTAACTTTTATAAAAGTTCTTTTCATTTAATTTCTCTAAAAATTGAAGTATATAAGTTGATTTTAACATGAGAGAATTTAATTTATTTACCTACTTTTTTTTCGTCATATAATTACTTATAGAAATTTTATCCAAACAACATCTTTATATATAGTTTTGTTATACATAGTATACGCAGCGAGTGTGGTTAATCTCTCTGAAGCAGCTTCTACGTTCAATTTGCTAATGTATTTTTTTCTTACAATATATATATGATAATGATATTAGAACAACACTTTCCCTATTTTTTTGTTTATTTTTTATATACAAGACTATAATGAGTTGTTGATTACGGGAGGAAGAAAATGTAGGGATATGACATGGATTAGAATTGTAGATAGGGATTCGAGTATATATACTTGTGAGTTGTTTATTTGCTGTTCTCAAATACTTAGGTACTCTTCGTAGTACTCTTGAATTTTTTTTCCCATGTGTTGCTGTTTTATCCTTTGAAGTTGGAGGGCACTTCATGATTCTTTCTATCTATCTTTCACTTTATTTTATTCTCGTGGAAAAAAGTGCATTTAGCTTTGTGCAGAATGACGGAGACGGTAAATGATTAAAATAGCCTATCTAAATATGCTTATCTTCAAACTGGAGATAAGTAAATGCTTAATTTGTCTCAATTTGTTGAAGTAACAGTGTACGATGAGTGGTCTCTTTCGGATCGAGACTTGTTGAAGAGTGTGTTTATCCGTCTAATTTTTCACTAATTATTTCAATAAAAATCTCTTCTCAGCATGCAATTAGCTCTTGATCGCGTGTAAGTTAATGTAATATATTGAGCAAATTGTTTAAATTTTAAACCCATATATCTTTTGCGGTAATGGGGAGTTCTATATTTTTTTTACTCGAATACATTGCAAGAGTTTTTTTTCAAGTGGAATCATCCTCTTGCTTGTTTCTTTAATTTTCCTATGGACGTGTTTTATTAGGCTGATACTCATACGTATTTTTTTTTTAAGGTACGTATTTGTTTTCATTAAACCAAGTTTAGGAATTTCGGATTGAGAAGTCAAAGGTTATTTTAAGGTGCTAAAACGATTCTTAGGGAAATTCTAGAGGGTCGTGCCTACCATTGCATGGCCTACTTTGACTCTATTACTATCTAGCTACTATAATATTAATTAGCTTCTTAATGTCATTTCCTTGATTATAAATTTTTTAATTTATGACTTATCAATCACCTTAAATTTATATGTTTCACTTAGACTTAAAATTAATCTTCAAATAATGTGCAAATAAAGTTCTAACTTAAGTGAATCCTTAAAAATGTCGACTGTAATTTTAGTTTAATCATGTCCAGTTGTCCACGAAAAAAAACACAATTTAAAAGGATAAAATCGGTAATAGTTAACACACACAAAGGCATTGAGTTAAATTCTAATTAGAGTTGATTTCTCAATATAAAAATATCCATGGACACCTATATGTTAATTTATACCTAGAAAAAACTTATAAATATAATAAATAGTATGATGCGATGAAAAAAAATATATAAATTTTCTAATTGGGACAAGATTATTTTCATAGAAAATGTTTGTAGTCTTAAATAAAAAAAATTAGAGCTATTGATTAGGTATATATATACAAATATGTTCGTATGCTATTACTCTTTTCCAATATAACACATTTGAAAAAATAATTATATTTTGACTTAATTTTCAGAAAAAATATAAATATTTTATTTGCAATAAAATATCTAATCATTATGATATTAAATAGATTCTTAAAAAAACACAAACACCAACACCAACAGAATATGTTGTAATTCCCTGTTAGTCAAAACCCAATTTTGCAAAGCCCATGGGATTGTAAAACAAAAAGAAAAGAAAGAAAGAAAAGAAGAAGAGAAGAATCTAATACTAGCTTGCCACTAGTTATATACATTCTGTCCATGAAATAGCTAATCTAATACTGAATGATTACCTCCACTAAAAGTCAAATTTAGCACGTCATTAGCTATTTTGTTATAGTCATTTCGTGCAGCAATGCAATGATGTTACGTTTGATCTATTGAAGAATCTTGCATATATAAAACATTGTTGCAGACAATTATCAATATAATTATCAAACTTAAACCTATTAAGAAGGGATATTATGCTACTTTGGTGGCATAACGTTGTCCAAGAATCAACCATTCAGTCTGAAGGCTGTTTCCGTTTTTTGTCAGGCCTGTAATATTCACATAACAAACATATGGGGCAAATAACACTTTCATGGAAAATTAACAACAATAGGGTTTTCGTCATTTTCTGTTTGTATTCTTCGGGGAAAAATGTGACAACAAATTGACCTGTCACTAGCACTCTCTAGCAGTTTTCATCCCTTTATTTGTTTTTAATTCAATACAAGGAAACTGGATATATGAAACACTCAACCATGATGTTTCGATTTTTGGAATATAATATATGGTGAATGTGGTTATTGTTTCTGACTTTCTGCAATCCCCAATTCACACAAGATTAATGGGATTTTTTTTTTTGTTGGGACTGTGAACCAATTAAAACTTTGAGGAGGCAAAATAAGATCTAATGTAAAAAATAAATATGCAATATTATATTATATTATATATCTAATCAAAATTTAAGTTGCAATGTAAAACAAAAAATCAATTATAAAAATAATATGATAGTAAATGATTGGAAATTACCTTAAAATGCTGCAATTTTCTTAGTTGAACCACTAATGAAATTGTTCAACGATTTTAATTTTTTTTCATGAGACTAAGAAAAGTTGTCTGATAAGATATACTAGTTGAAACGTGAAAACTCAGACCAAAAAATAAGAGTTATATATGAATCACTGAATGGACACTTTGTTTAAGAAGAAAAAGGAGGAAAGTTTCGTTATTATTTGATAAATTTAGGACAAAAATGAGAACAAAACTTGTAGAGCATAAACTTGGGATTTAATTTGATGACTTGCGTTAACCGATCTCTTTCTTCTATCACTTGAAGAATGGCCTTCCCAGATGCTTTTGCTTAAATTCTATAGCACTTCCACTCATATCACAAACCCATTTTAATCAATATATATATAGGAGGAATGCCCTAAGTGAGAAGGCGTAGGTCGTCTTTCTGCTTTTGAGCAGCATGGATTGTACATAAGAATTATCGAGAGGTTGTGACCAATGCTTGACGATGCAACAAGGCAATCTTATATATGCACTCTAGAGCTTAAGAAGGATTCTATCATTTTTCGAGATCTTTGGAAATATTTCATTCATAAAGAAAAAGAGTGAGGTAAAAATTATTAAGATGGTATATTCTTCATCTCAAATCCATCTAGAATGAATGCTTTAACATGAATATAATCAAATTTTGTTTGGAGAGGAACTTCATTGGTATAAAATATGTTCTACAAAGCGACTTTAAGCATGTTACATTAGTGGACTCGCCAAGCCAAATATGTTTTAACATCCCTAATCATTTTTTATAGGTAAGCGACTTACAATAATAAATAAAATATTTTTGCAAAAATATGTTTTGAAAAGTTAGCAAATGGCTATTACTTAATAAATACTTATTTCTACTCAATATATAAGTGCTATATTACTTTTATATTAAAATATATTTAAAGTTTTCTTAAGTTATCCAATTATGGATTATAACACAATTAAAAAAAATTAATTTTGTAATAATTATTTTAAAAATTATATCTAAGCTAGTTAGTTAACTGTGTACCCGATCGATAATGTAATAAAACTAAACTCGAAATATTTTAGTATGTTTTTTTTATAAAATATAATGGTTTTTATTTTAAATAAATTTTGTGATAAATTATTTAAACGTTTTATGTCATTCAGCATTAAATATGGCTTATGAACCATATTTGACATTAGCTCTTTTCTTTTTTATAAAGATTTTTGTGTCTTTTTGTCTGGTGTTAAAATAGTTGTTAAAATTAAAAAAAAAAAATACTAGCAAACAAAATATTATTTACGCATTATGTCACCCTCATTGTTTAAGTTTGAAAGAAGTGACAACGAAGTTACAAAGAAAGAAAGAAATGTAAAAATCCCTCACTTATAAAATTACTTTTTAAATTGTTCTAACAGCATCATTTAAGAATACTTCAAGGGAAATTAATTATTCAAGTGGAAATTTATTTAATACCAAATAGTAAAGTATGAAAGGGAAAGACAAAGACAGTAAGTAATAGGCAACAGAATCACGCTGCTTGGGCAAAAATGACCCTGCAAGCATTTAAAACATGGCAACAAAAGCCAAAACAGTATAAAAGTGTAGCAATGATTAAGTTAACACAATATTTTTAGACGAGTTCAAAGCATTAGGACTCTTCTCCGGAGTATTTTTTTTCTGTGCGAGATTGATTGTAACTAAGGAGTACTTTTGGTGATTCGTGGAGGCTAATAATTATCGAGGGCTCGAAAGACATTCATAAATGAGTTGCTACTTCGATGCTCATGATTCAACTCAATCTAATGATTCAAATTCAAACTAAATTAATAAAAAAATTGAATCAATTTGGATTTTCGATTTGATTCAAATTTTAAAATTATAAATTCTATGACATCAATTCAAATATTAAATTTGAGCATGTAAAATTCAAAGCAACTCGAACGAACTCATTATTTTAGAATTTTTTTAATTTTTTATGTTGTGTAATTTCATAATTTTTATTTTGTGTAATTCTAGAATCTTCACTTTTAATTTTTTTCTTTAGTTTTCTTTTATTTTATTATGAAACTGTTTTTTATTTTTGGTTGTTTTATTTTATAAGGTGATCTAATGTGATAAGGTAGAGATTGATTTAAATCAAGTTGCCAAATTATTTTTTTAAAAAAATAAACCAAACCAAACAGATTAATGGATCAAAATATCTCCTAAACCCAAATCAAACCAATTTGTGACCTATTGATATAGTAAAGGTCCTAGAAATGGGAAAACATCTCTCATCTCGGAAGCTCACTCACAATTATTTGTCATTGTTAAGAATTTCATTTATATTAAAATGAACAAATGAAAAACATACATTCATCACCCATATGAGAGGGAAATGTATTTCAGAACTTAAAATGAATGAACAACTTTAAGTATTTCTTTCAAGAAGGAAAATGCAGCTTTTTTAAAGTAAATATTTCGAAATTATCATAATTATGCAAAGTTTTTGAACCATAAATGATCCCCTCTATGGTAAAATGAAAACTTATGTCTTCACAAATTAAAACCAAAATTCCAATTGCTGAAAGCTGGACAAAGTTGAAAGTTCATTATAGCTTCTCATTAGAATTATAATATTTGTTGCTTTGTTGTGTAGTTGGGGCTAGAGAGAGGGACCAATCTTAATATATAGTTAATAATGTGAGGCCTTCCAATTCCAAGATTCTCTGAAGAAATCCTTGCAGCCAGTGCCAAAGGATCCACGTCTTTGGGAAGAAGCAAACAAATAATGCTCGTCAGGCTTGAGGACCACACAGTGTAACTTGTCCTATAAGTTTTAAAGGGTATGATTCAGCTTGCAACAACAACATTGTGACTATTTCTGAAGGTTCTAAAACGCACTTATCAATCTTTATTCCCCGTGAATGCATTTTAACCCCCTTTCCCACTCACGTACCTTTCAAGGTCAAAGCTATGCCACTAATGTCGTATGCATGTGCTGGAATAAATAATGATGGCTAAAATTTATTTTAGCTAAGTCTTTCAATTTTCATCAGTTAAAACTGCTCTTGGTTTAATATTTTAAAACAATGATTTAGCTCTTGTATTTTTCAATATGAATTCATTTTCTGTGCATTGTCAATCTGAAAGATTTTATATTGTTAACCAAATTAAAAATTATTATTAGTATGGCCATTTTTTAAGGTATTTATTAATTATAAAAACAAGAAACTCCTCATGCATGACATGATTCAATGACACCGTAAAAACTCATTAATTACATTGTTAGTACTTGTACTGTTTAGACTTTTAATTATAACGGTGATTCCATGAATTTTGTCTCACTTTATGAAACTTAAACTATGTTTGGATAAAAGTTGAGAAAGTAATTTTGCGAATTTTAACTTATGATTCTAAATTTCAATAATTGATGTTTGGGTCTTTGTTTGCAGCATTCACAATTTTATAGTTTTAATTGGGACTCAACGTATGTTCAGAGAGACTGGCTAACGGGTTTCCAAACATAAGCAAAATTATTCCTTTGAGGGTAACACTACTTGTAAACTCTCCCAAATAAAATTCAAACATGCACTTAATAGTACTGGAGTAATGGATGGAATTTACTAATTATAAAAAAAATAAGGAAAGTAAAATCATTATTTTTAAAGTTAGGAATTAATACTAATTTAAATCGAAAATTAAGATAACTAAACCACATTTTAGCCGTAAATAATACACAGCTACATCCAAAGAAGCAAATTAAAGCTCGATCACACTCCAACTTGTGACAAGACTTGCATATATACATATATAACCGTTAGTGCACATTTAGTTTTGAGGTTGGAAAGTCCAAACTATGGTTAGGGCAAATATAAACTCTGTCTTATTAAGCTTAATTTCTTCTGAACGTACCATTGATTTGAGGATTCCAACCACACTATTAATTAGTATGAGGAGATTTCTCTTCCACCACAAACCCAGTGTCCCAACTTGTCCATATATTTCAACTATCTTTCCAAATAGTAGTTCCGCTACATAAAATTTCAACACGAAATCCCCACTAGTGTTTTTTACATGTGCTAATTAAAGGACATGCAGTTTCAACATTATTAAACTCTACTTGATGTTAGCTATATTGAGATTAATATAATGTATCAAACATTTCGGCCATTAGAACGTAACATAGCAGAAACTGAGGCACTGAGGTATCAGACACCTAAATCTATTAGATTAACTCAAGAAACATCGTTCAGAAAAGGGAGAAAAATAACTAAAGAGGTGGGGGTGGGGTGAGTGATTCGGTATAAAAGAGAAAGAACACAATTTGTACCGGTTGTAAAAAGAGATATTGCATGTGTTATGATGGTGACTCTATGCTATATTTTTTTTTATGGAATTACTATTCTAGCCACTAATGTGTACTCACCAACGACAAGTTTTCCGTCTACAAAAAGAATCACACTAGTCCTTTTAATTTGTCTCCTTGCCCTTTAGGCTGGGTCTCTCAAATACTAGTGATAAACAGATAAGTCTAACGTCCCAGTACAAGGTCTAAAATCGATATACTGTGCCTTATCTCTGTTAATTGGGTGCATGTTTTCTGCCTTGGTATCAAGAATAATAATAGAACACTGTCATGTTGCAAATTATTGCCCAGTAGGGGTCCTCACTCCCCACTTCAATGTAAATTTATTTTTCGTACTTGAGCTTCTGGTACAAACACTGATCTTAATAATTGGATCCTAGGTGGAAAACAAATCAGACTCTTGTAATTTTCTTTGGAATTGATATGATGTGTATAAATTGTAGTATATCTTACACAAGATATGATACATTGGTACTAATTAATCTTGATCAAATATGAAAATGTGAAAACTAATCATATGAGAAATTTTCAAAGAGTTTAACATATTTTTTTACTGAAGCTACGCTATCCCGGATGAAAGCAAAACACTAATCTTTCGAGGTATATAAATCTATTTAAATGTGACCTTGGCCAATAAAATTTTTTCCATACACAATTTTGATAAGGTTATCTGTGAAATATGATGTACTATGTTATGTTAGTAGAGTCTTAACTCTTAACTTTTTGTATGATTGAATAATGATTTTCAGATATTTAGGAGTAAAATGGTTAACTACTTAATTTGTGCATCGAAATGATTAAAGAAAATGTACACAAGTGTTGTTGCTTCTTGAACAAGTCCACTTTCTAGGTTAAAGACAGGACATGATATATAAGAGCAGAATGGTAAAAACATAAGCAATAGAAAACGGGAATGTGCGTAGACTTAAACGGATAAAACTGAGCACTAGCAGAGTGGTTTGTGGGGTTGAGACAGAAACAGAAAAAATATGTGCAAAGTGGGTTCTTGGAATTGGGACTTTAACGCACAATAAGAGCAGAATGGTAAAAAAAACTGAGCATTTTGAACTGCTTCTGAAACCAAATGATATTTTTTATCAATCAAGTAAAGAAAAGTGTCAAAAAACATGTTGTTTTTGTGTGGGAAAATATGCTAGAATTCACTGTCAGGGATGAGAAGAGAAGGTTTGGAAGTGAACGAAGGGGACACAGTAGTAGGAACAAGTGGGTGGTGTATGAGACAAGCACGACCTTAAGTGTTTTGTTTGGTACATGTACAACCTTTTGAGTCCTTAATTTCACAACAAAAAGTGGGACACCCTATAATTTCCACACGTGAGAAGGTAATTCGTTGGATTTGAGAACCCTTATGTGGAGTGCAATCAAGGGGGGTCAATGCAATATTGAAGATTAAGCATGCCATGTGATTGTGCCTCTAACCGATTGATTTATTTTTTTATTGGTTTATGGACACTGAAAAAAAAAATATTGACAAATCTCTTTTTCCCATCTCATTGATTGAGATTAACTATGCATGTATCATCTCCGTACAGTATAAATTACAATAAAATAAGAGAATTAATAGCATATATTGCAGAAGGTAAACAAAACAAAAACGTTTATTGTGTGACTGATTAGTTATGTTATAACTAATAATAATATATATGGAGAAAAAAAATACACATATTTTCTTTTTCATGAGTTTCATCCTATTTTTTCTTATCTCTTTTTTCTTTTTCTTCTGACGCTTTCTTAGGTTTCTTTGTTTTACTTGAGGTGGATATTTATCATTAATTATTCTAACAATACACACAAAAAGAGATGCATAAGAAAGGATATAGTCTCTTTCAAAGTAACAAGTCACAATTCAAAAGTTATCATGAAGAGATCTCAAACATTTACACTTTGTACCTTGAGTAAAAGGATACCCACGCGGAAAATAAAATTAAAAAATAGACTTAATTATACTTGTAAAGTTGTAATCCCTCTATTATAATTAATGTGTGTTTTAAATTTTCAATCAATTTTAAGTTAATTTGTTTCTCTTAATTTTTAAAATTATTATTCATCACTTTTATTTTACATAAAAGTTAAGAGGTCAATTAAATTGGAAAAAAATATTTTCTATCTTTGTTTTTTTATTTTCACTTTTTAATTAAAAAAGACAATTTATTTTTCTTTATTTTCTATTTTCAAAATTTCATATAAAAACAGTGAAAATAATAAAAGTTTTTATGACTTTCTATATAAATATTTGATAGCAAAAAATAAAAGAAAAATTATGTGACAATTTTGTAATAAAAAATAGATAACATTTTTTTAAAATCAAACGGTTTATAAAACTCTGATATTAAAGTATATATTATTCCATAAAAATAAAATAAAACTTGAGTCTAAACTAAAATAGAGAGGCTAAAAGTACAAGAATTTAATTTTTTTAAAAGAGTATAAAAATTTAATTAATATATATTAATAGTGCAAAAAAATTATATTATCTTTCAATGGTAAATTGTTATATATAGTAAGTTTTGCTGACCTTTTATGATAATCTTAAAAGTCATATTTATGATAATTTCTAAATTTTCGTTAACTGCCTTAATGGAAGCTATGAATAACACCATTATGGCATTGTCAATGTTATCGAATCCAAAAAATTTCTCAGCATTCTGATCGCTTGTGAAGAAAGACGTATTATATTCGGGCCAGCTCAATTCCTAGCCCATTATATTCAGGCCCGTATACGAAATTTCTTTACACAGCCTAGCTTAGGGGCCTGCTGTTCCGTACCTCTTTTGCTCTTCGCACCTCCATTAATATTTTTGTAGTTTTTTTTTACAAAAATACCCTTCACGGGGATTAATTTTTGTAACATAAAACTATATGGAAAGTAGTCTCCGTGATGTAAAATTATACGGAAATTAATTTCAATTGTGTAGTTAATTTATTTTTTATTTGTGTTTATTGTTAATTAAACAATTTAATAACTTTTATGAATTGAATAACTTGTTAAATAAAATACATATATGCTTGATACCTTGTAGCTTCTTACCCCGAAAGCAATTTCCCATTTGGCAGTAGAAACTGTTTACATCTGCTGGCATCGCAAAATAGAAATTCAGCCAAGCTAGAACAGCATTCCAAACTTTAGAGGAGAAAGCGCAAGAGGAAAAGGTCAACATTGTATTTTCACGTATGTTCTTTTATATAACAAACAAAAGGTAATTGCAAAACTTTTTCCTAGTTTTAAGAAATATATAATCACTTTTAAATATGTTAATTATTAATTTTCTTTCACACCCCTAATTGTTAATCACTTTCAAATATATTAATCCTTAATTTCTCATGAAAATGAATGTATTTTTTTAGTTATTAAAAATGTTACACGTCCTTGTTATTATTCCTTAATCATTGAGTAGTATATATAGTCGCTTTTTAAACCAATTAATTCTATATGTATTTTTGAAATCAAATTTAAATTTATAATATTATTAATTAAAATTAACTAATTTATTTACTTTTATCATTTTTGATGAATTAAGTTTTTGTTTCTTATATACAAGATTAAAATAATAAATTTAAGATGATTTTTATTTTTGGAAATTATATTTAATTTTTTAAAATAATATTTCCTATAAAAATATTTTGGAAAATTATATATATATATATATATATATATATATATATATATATATATATGGGTAATTACTAATATTAAACGCACAGTAATAATTATCCTCTATTTTGATTTAAGAGTTATTATTTAATTTTCTCATCTCTCATAATAAAATTATATTCTCACCATAATATATATATATATATATATATATATATATATATATATATATTAATGTTAAATTATTTTTTTAATAGAAAATATTTAAATTCATAATTTCTCTTTGAAGTTATAATTTTAAAAAGTAGATGATATTAGTTAATTCAATCAAGTTGAATAAATCAGTAAAATTATCGTTTCGATCAATTTAAGAAATTAATAATTATATTTTTTTATTCATAAAACTTTAATTTAAAATCTTATTTAAAAAATTGATTCCGGTTCAAAAATTATTTACTAGCTAACAAGTCTAAACCAATTAATTTTAATACAATATTTAAAATAAATAAAGTTTCATCTATGATGTTTTTAAAGGAAAATTTCACACATGGTAGTAATATTTACGTATAAATTATTTAAGACGATTAATGTTTAAATAAAGTTAAATAATAATGCACGGTTTCGCAGGACTCCTTGAAAAAAGAACATAAACCTTCAAAATCAAAATCCCTCCATTTTCCCTTTCAGTCTTGTTCTGATTCATTTTCCTTCTTTCCCAAACCCATAAACCCTAGCAAGCCACCATCACCTCACCATGGAGTGGAACCCTCAGACCCTCCAATTCCTCTCGGAATGCTTCCTCCACACTCTCTCCCCCTCGCCGGAGCCCCGCCGCCGCGCCGAGTCCTCCCTCGCCGAGGCCGCCGACCGCCCCAACTACGCCCTCGCCGTCCTCCGCCTCGTCGCCGAGCCCTCCATCGACGATCAGATCCGCCAGGCCGCCGCAGTCAACTTCAAGAACCACCTCCGCCTCCGCTGGGCCTCCGACGACTCCCCCGTCCCCGACCCCGAGAAAGACCAGATCAAAACCCTAATCGTCCCCCTCATGCTCTCCGCCACCCCCAAAATCCAATCTCAACTCAGCGAAGCCCTCGCCCTAATCGGTCACCACGATTTCCCCAAATCCTGGCCCTCTCTTCTCCCTGAACTCATCGCAAATCTCCAAAAGGCTTCCCAGTCCTCCGATTACGCCTCCATTAACGGTATTCTCGGCACCGCTAACTCTATTTTCAAGAAATTTAGGTTTCAGTATAAAACCAATGACCTATTACTGGACTTAAAGTACTGTCTCGACAACTTCGCCTCTCCTTTGTTGGAGATTTTCCTCAAGACGGCGTCGTTGATTGACGCTGGCGCCATGAACCTGCGCCCGCTCTTTGAGTCGCAGAGGCTGTGCTGCAGGATATTCTACTCGCTGAATTTTCAGGAGCTGCCTGAGTTTTTCGAGGATCACATGAAAGAGTGGATGGGTGAGTTTAGGAAGTATCTCACCACTAGCTACCCTGCTCTTGAGAGCAGTGGTGCTGATGGTGTTGCGCTTGTTGACGAGCTTCGGGCCGCGGTTTGCGAGAATATTAACCTCTACATGGAGAAGAATGAGGAGGAGTTTCAGGGGTTCTTGAATGATTTTGCTCTTGCTGTGTGGACTTTGCTTGGGAATGTGTCACAGTCGTCCAGCCGGGACCGGCTTGCGATTACCGCGATTAAGTTTTTGACCACAGTTAGTACTAGCGTGCACCATACTTTGTTTGCGAGTGATGGGGTGATACCGCAGATTTGCCAATGTATTGTGATACCGAATGTGAGGTTGAGGGAGGATGATGAGGAGCTGTTTGAGATGAATTATATTGAGTTTATTAGGAGGGATATGGAAGGGAGTGATCTTGATACTAGGAGGAGGATTGCTTGTGAGTTGCTCAAGGGTATTGCGATGTATTATGGGGATGCTGTGAAAAGCATTGTTTCTGCGCAGATACAGAATTTGTTGAGTTCGTATGCTGCTAACCCTGGGACAAATTGGAAGGACAAGGATTGTGCTATTTACTTGGTGGTTTCTCTTGCAACCAAGAAGGCTGGGGCTAGTGTTGTCTCCACGGAACTCGTTGATGTTCAGAGCTTTTTTGAGTCTGTGATTGTCCCCGAGCTGCAAAGTGCAGATGTGAATGGGTATCCTATGCTCAAGGCCGGTGCACTCAAATTTTTTACTATGTTCCGGACGCAAATATCGAAGCCTGTGGCATTGAAATTTTTTCCAGATTTGGTTCGTTTCCTTACTGCAGAGTCAAATGTTGTTCATTCTTATTCTGCAAGCTGTATTGAAAAACTCCTGTTGGTGAAGGATGAGGGGGGTGGAGCACGTTATACTTCAGCAGATATCAATCCAATTTTCCCTGTGCTGATGAACAATCTCTTCGGTGCCTTTAAGCTCCCAGAGTCTGAAGAGAATCAATATGTAATGAAATGTATTATGAGGGTTCTTGCTGTTGCGGATATCTCTATTGATGTTGCACGTGTTTGCGTTGAAGGGTTGGGCTCTCTTCTTGCTGAAGTTTGCAGAAATCCAAAAAATCCCACATTCAATCACTATCTCTTTGAGTCAGTAGCCATTCTTGTTAGGCGGGCTTGTGAGGGGGACTCAACTCTTGTATCTGTTTTTGAAGCAAGCCTTTTTCCTAGGCTTGAAGTAATATTGACCAATGATGTGACTGAGTTTTTACCATACACGTTTCAGTTGCTTGCTCAGCTTGTTGAGTTAAACAGGCCACCCATCCCTCCAATCTACATGCAGATATTTGAGCTTCTATTGTCACCTGAAACATGGAAAAGAGCCTCAAATGTTCCTGCACTTGTGCGTCTGCTCCAGGCCTTCCTTCAAAAGGCACCGAATGAGATCACCCAAGGGGATAGGCTGACCAAAGTGCTTGGCATATTTGACACACTAATCCAAGCTTCAAGCACATCTGAACAAGGATTTTATGTGCTTAACACTGTCATTGAAAGTCTTGAGTATAATGCTATTAAACCATATATTTCTCACATTTGGGCCGCACTTTTCAGAGAGCTCCAGAAAAGGCGGACAGTAAAGCTCATCAAGTCTCTCTTGATATTTATGTCTCTCTTCCTGATTAAGCATGGTGCTGCAAATGTTGTTGATACTATGAACAGTGTCCAGCCTGATATTTTTGTTGTGATTTTGAATCAGTTCTGGATTCCTAATCTTAAGCTGATTACAGGAGCTATAGAACTCAAATTGACTGCAGTTGCCTCAACCAGACTCATCTGTGAGTCTCCAGTTCTTTTGGATCCTGCAGCTTCTGTGTCCTGGGGTAAGATGGTGGACAGCATAGTCACACTCCTTTCTCGGCCAGAAGAGGATAGAGTTCAGGAGGAACCTGACATGCCAGATATAACAGAAAATGCGGGTTATAGCACCACCTTTGTTCTTCTTTATAATGCTGGAAAGAAAGAAGAAGATCCACTTAAAGATATAAGAGATCCCAAGGAGTTTTTTGTGGCATCATTGTCCCGACTTTCTGCACTTTCACCTGGGAGGTATCCTAAGGTCATCAGTGAAAATGTTGATCCTGCAAATCAAGCAGCATTGCTTCAGCTTTGCAACACTTACAATCTTTCAATAGTTTGAGTAAGTTACTTTCTCCTTTTACCCGTTATTATTCTGTATTCATCAGAGTTCTTTTGGACTAAAATATCAATCTAGCTTTATCAATGCTTGACCCCTTTTTAGAGTGGAATTTTGCTTCTTTGTTATTGCTGTAATTTTATCTGCTTTCATTGTTAACAAACATTTTTTTTTAATCATCAATATATTTGTTATGCTGCCTTCTAAGGATCGAAATTCACAATAATGGGGTATATGTAACTCTGGAAGCTATGGGATCATTCTTAGTACATTTCCCTCTCTTGGCTGGTTTCGCTTGGCTAGGTAGAACACTAATGCTTTGCTTGGATAAGGAATGAAATAGAGAGGAAAAAAAATAGTAAGGATAGAAATATAGTGAAAAAAGAGAGATCATGTCCCTCCCATTTCGTTCCAATTTAGAAAGTATTTTCTAGTAGGTCCCCAACAGAAATAGCTTCTCTCCTTTTTTTTTACCTTTCCAACAATGGTGAAAATTTAGTATTTCTACCCTTTGTCCCTCCTTCCTATGTATTTCCACTCTATTTACACCCAAACAAACAAGGGATAATTGCCATGTTGCTGTAAAAATTGTTACTTTACTGAGGATTTAACAAAAAAAACTTGCGGAAAACTTTTTAATTGATGTCAGGATGAAAGATTGGAATGTGAACCTTATTGCAGTAGCCCAGCATTTTCTGTAATGCTCATCATTGACTTTCATAGTCTGCAATTATTGTGGTTTATCAATTCCTCAATCTCTAAGGCAGCTGAATTTTGCTACCTAAAACACACGAACAAGCTCCATATGGTTCTTTGTGCTTTCTCATTCTTTTTGTTTAACCATATGCTTAATCAATCTTTTTATTTCTTCACTGGCTGAAAAGTTGTTTGCTCCCATCCATGGATTGTTTATGGGATTTGCTTACCGAAAGTTTTACGAACTGTTGTTTTTTAGGAAAAATTTGGTTTTTATTTTTATGTATTTATTAAACAAATGTTACCTTATTTTCATATTTTTTTCTATTTCAAAGTTTTGAATAGGAAATTGTTTTCTCAAAAATGAAATGAAAACAAGGAGATATTTTTGTAATTAAAAGTGGACTTTGAAAATGAAAACAGAAACATTTTCTCAAATCAGTCTCTTAGCATGAGGAGTATTCTGTGGTTGATATCAGAATGACAGGAAATGTTTTCTCTGGTGCTGTGTGCTGCTGTCTTGTAATTTTGTTATACTCTGTCACCCAATTTAGACAAAGCTTCTCCACAAACACTTTTAAAAAAATAAATAGGAAAGTAATTGAATCAAACTTTTCTCATACGTTAAAATCAAGTTATGGACGTTAACTTTTAGAGAAGTCGCATGAAAGAACTTTTAGAAGACTTCAGGTATATAACTTGTGAATTTTTTTTTTTTTTCTTACAAGAGTTTATTTTATCTAATTTAGGCCTTGTTTGATCATGATTAATGAGTCAATCGAGTGATTTGTCTAGTAAGGTATTTTCATCATACTTGTCAGGATTGAATGCTGGAATACAATGAGGAATTACTGTCCGGGTCCCTCAGCCTTCTTCAACATTTATGAGCTAGCTAAAGGTACTTCTTGCATTGAAACAAGGAGGTTTTGGTGGCTATTATCATCATCCATTTTTGTCAGTGCCATGAATGCTGAACTGAATTTCCTATCGGTCCCATTTTGAACACTGTAAGCATGTGTCTTGAAGTGCGATTTGGTCTGTTGGGATCTTAATGTAAATTTTTTCATGCTTCTTCCCATTCCCATTTTCCTATTTTCCTGCTGTTTCAGCATGCATGCCTGTGAGCAAATTGTAATCCATATCTTCGGTGCAGTCATTTGTGTAAACTTGCATTTTAAAGTAAATTTTAACTCAACACTTTACGTAATTGATTGAAATTTATTGGAAACACACTTTTTGTTAAATTTGACTTCTCATTTAATGATTTTCTTTTCTAATCTAGATCTAAAACCTATCAAAATTGATAATTTTTTTTTAAAAAAAAATCAGTCAATCATGTAGAGAATATTAAAAGAGTGTTAAAAATTTTAGGGTGTCACTGACATTTCTTTATCGTTATTTTAAACTTTATATTAACTTTTTCCTATATCTTTAAATGCTTCTTTTTTTTAATCTTAAAATCATTAATATTTTATAATTTCCAGGATCAAAATATTGTACATTGATTACAATAGAAGAATAACATGTAGTTAAAGTTTTTTAATTTTTATTTAGTAATTTGGCCTTAGCTTAACCTTTAAGGGCATGTTTAAAATCACATAAATTTCAGAGAATAATATTTTTTTACAAACCCTTCAAAAAATTAAAAATAAATCATTTCTGAAAAAAAATACAGTATTAAACTAAACAAGCATTAAGATAGTGTCAATCAATATATAAGAAGTGGGCTTTTCTGCCATAATTTTCTGGACTAGAGTTCGATGGGCTGGGAATGAAATCAATCTATATTGAAATGAGTTAAGAATTGTAAAAGATTAAAAAAAAAAAAACCCTATTTATGTGCACTTTAGATGCACATACGAATTCTAGAAAATATCAAATTAAAAAATAATTATATAAAATAAGAAAAAAAAAATTACCATGGATAAAAATAAAAAATTACTAATTTAACATTATTGTTTATTATAATTTAAATTCTTTAATCTTATTGTTCAAACAGACAATGATCTTTAAATAGACATCATCATCCTAATCTAAACTTTTTTTTACCAGAAAAAAATAGACATCCTCATCCTGATCTATCTATATCTATCTGGATAATAACATGCGTATTGATTATAATTTGAACTCTTTCCTCTTATTGTACTCATGGACCATTATTATTTAAATCGACACTATCTTCCTCATTTACATGTATCTACCTATGTATAATACTACACACACACACATTTTAATTTTTAATTTTTGTTATTTTTTAATTTATAAATAAATAGTAATTAAAAATATATCAATTTTTAATAAATTATAAAAACATCTTTTAATTATATATAAAATAAAAATACAGAATCGTGTAGTGTTTATTGCTTTTCATTTATTTGAATTTACGTATCCAAATTCTCTTTTGATTTTTTCATGTTATATATTTTTTTTAAAGTAGAATTTTTAAAAAATAGAATAAAATTTGAAAGGCTACAAGCATAAAAAAGTCAAGAAACATATACGGCACATAAATAAAATTTTAATAAATTTAAATTAAATGAAGTGATAAATTGAAAAAGTTTAAATAAAATCAAAATCACATGACAACTTTAATAATAATTTGTTTATCATATATAAATTGATATAAAGATAAATATATTGTGATTAAATAAAATTATAGTTTATATCATGACAAACAATAGTTTTTAATACACCTAAACATTAAATTTATAATATATTGCATGATCATGGAAAACTTACGACTTTAAAAGTTGTATATTTTCGTTACACACAAAGAGGTCAGTTGCAATTCCTTATTTTATTTTACTAATACGTAAATAAAATTATTTTTAAGATAATTTAAAATGCAAATCATTTTGTTTTTATAGTAGTAGTATTAATGATTTGTTATACAATTTTTTATGTATTTTACAAAGTATTTTGAAGTATATGAAATTTAAAGATATCTGGCTACGAACAATGTACATTTTTTCATGAATGAATGAAAGAAGTTTCCCATCTTTGTATAATGTAATGTATATATACTTCAAAGAATGAGTCGTATGTAACACGACGCATCAAATTTGGTTCTATTATTGTATTATCCTATGTTAGTGTCCAAGCCTCTTGGATCCCTAGTAATAAAATATTAATAATATGCAGTAACATACAAATATCAGTTTCCGTACATGGTTAATAGCACAAAATAAAAAAATTGTAATTCGTTATCAACAAATGAAAATTTCTAGTTAAGTCTCTCAAACACACTAATTAAAGTTTGATTCGTCACTGTGTGTGTGTGTGAGAGAGAGAACTTTCTATTCATGAATTGAATTAGCTTCTTACAGTACTTTTTACTTACAACATTGCATGACTCAAATTTAAATATAAAAATATCTAATTGGTACGAGACAAGTAATTCTATTCCCTAACTTTTATGTTAAAAAAATGACAATAATGTCTAATTGAAAAGCAAACCCACGTTTAAGCATCTAATTCTCTGGAAAAGTCAATGACGTTTCAAGTCTTATTCAATATAAAATCCACATTTTTGCTCAAAAGACGATAATATTCAAACATCCTTGCCTTTCAGCTGAAAACATAATGAAATGTGTGGTTTAGAAAGTTATAGAATAGGAAGTGAAAAAAGGAAGAGAAATGGGTCCCACACATTCATTCTTAAAATTAGTAAGCCATGGTGCTAAGTGCTAACCCACCCACCACCCATGGAGTAGTATGGGAGAGAGTGCTCATATTAACCCAATTGCCCATGATTGTCTTCACATGTTTTTAACATGAAATTCCGACATCAATTGCACCAAAAGCTAGATGAATCAAACCCCAATTACCACACACACACACACAAAAATAGTAGAATTGACCAATGTCAAAAAGAAAGTGATTAGCCAAAAAATAAAAAATAAAAAGAAACCAAACCTGAGAATTAATGTGCCTATGTCGTGCTTCATCATGTGTGATGTGTACGGTTTGGGGAAGCGAAGAAACACAAACTGATTTGGTCTACACATGGGGTATGCATTCAAATCACTTGCCCCACCAAAACTGTATTTATGTCCCTAGCTAAAGGCAAGCAATGCATTGTGTGCAAATAGGAAAATGAGGTCAACTCTCTCTCTCTCTACCCATTTGAGCCATAGAGACAATAGAGAAGAAAAAGGGTCTATTTTCACAGCCCAATCCAAATTAATGATCGGAAGAATTGAAAAGATTCCCCCAAGATACTGGCTTTATGCGAAAAATTAAAAAATTAATTTTGGGGGAATAGAATCACTTAGGTCAGGTCAAGTCACGAGGACAAAATTAGCAATATTCAAAGAAATTATTACCAAATGATCCAATCGCTAATCTTTGATTAATGGAGGGATCTGATCCCTAATCTAAATGGAATCTACAGATCAGCTGAATGGAATTTATATGATATGGTTAATGCGGCTTTTGCTATTTATTGATTTGGCAACCCTATTTATATTTACACATTTATATTAAAAGGGTCAAAAGAAAAACACGTTATTAAAAAAAACAAAAAAGCGTAGCCCATAAGAGGGGGCAAAAGTCATTCCATATCTCAATGAAAAATAAATTGCATAATTGTTGGCAATAATGGTCCTTCCTAATGGTGGTGTCTTAATAATTAATGTGAAGAGTTTACATGATTAAACTCCACTTGTTTTGGTGTATATGTGATTGTGCCGAAGGCACATTAGTGAAAGAGTGGAAGGTTTGGCCTTTCCCCAACCAATGCCACTACAACAATTTCTCCACAGTAGAAGTACCCCAATGTTATTGGTCTGTCCTCTAGCCAGGTTTTTGTCCCCATGTTATTATTGTGTCAAACACTGTGGAACCAGGATTTAATTATTGACAAATTTGGGTCAGTCATAGAGAGAAGGATTTTCATGAGTGCAACATTGATGAAAATGTCAAAATGCATTATACCCACAAGAGGGTCATTATGCATTCAAGATTGTTCTTTGAGGCATCCCACGAAGTTTAGGTTAAAATAACAATGTTTCGGTGTTGTTATTAGTCAAAGTATAATAATAATAATAATATTTTGTTGTATGTTTAGTGAGTAGTATTTTGCAAATGCTTAAAGAAATGTACGTGATTAATTTATGACCGTCAACTTCTTGTTGTGTAACGAGCGCAATTGTTTTCAATGAATTGACTTAGAAAATTAAATGTGTCAAATTTAAAAGGATGGTTCAACACTGCTTAGGCTAAAACTTACTTGTATATGTATATAAATTTTGTACTTATTTTAAATAAATGAGGGGAAGTATTATCCAAACAAAATAATTAACTGTGTTAGATTTTTTAACTAGCCTTCAAATTTCCAATCATTATCACACTACAAAAAAGGTAAATTCGATCTCATAGTTATATGATTTACAGAGGTTCACAAACATTCCCATAGGGTCCCATTGATGAGTCGAATAAAATTGGACAAGATAATATATAAGGTGTCTCATTCAACTTTATTTCTTTTTAAATGTTATTATTCTTACACTTAAATTCATATATCTCCCCTTTACACCTGTGATTGTTTGAAAAAATATTGAAATCAACAACACTTTTCATCTTCTTCTCTCTACTTTTTTTTTATTCTCCAAAATTAATCTGAAAATGTGTGATTTTTAAGTTACCATTTTATCTGGAAATAATTTCCGTTTTTAATGACATCAATGTCATATTTGACCAACTTTATTACTTGTTTTAAGTTGTATTAAAGTTTATTTTAATTGGCCTTATAACCTCTGTCTAAAATATATAAATTATTATTGTTTTCGCTTATTTAACATTATAATATCAATTTTATACTTATCGAGAATAATTTGACCTTTTTAAACACAATAAAAGGGTTATATTTTCCTTCTCTTCTCTCCTCTTGTTTTTTTAATGCTATTATGTTCTTGGTTTCTCTACTCTTATATAATCCTTCTATTGTGATTTTACGGCATTTTACAGTCTAAAAAAAGTTAATAAATAAATAAAAGAGTGATAATTTTACAAAATTAATTTTATTAAATAGTTGAAAGAAAGTATTTCCTTTAGACTTATATATAAGCAAAAAAATGATTTTACACGTTGAAAATAAATATAAGTAAATCTAATTAATTTTATCTTATTTAATACTGTCATTATTAAAATACTCTTCATTTAATTCTAATGATTCTTTTTTATTCACAATAATAAGTTCCAATGAAAAATATTTTAAAAATAATCATATTTTTTATTTGAGGTTAATAAAATTAAATAATGTGAACTAATTTTTTTAATTAATATAAAATTAGTTATTTTTACTTATATATAGTCGAGAGGGAGTATTATTAATATAAAAAATTAAAATGACATTTATTAGGGATATTTATAAAAAAGAACAATTAATATTACATTGAAAAAATAAGTGCAACATTTATTTTGAGGTAAATTTTTTCCTAAATGGGATCCTTATTTTGGAGCAGATGTAGTCATTGTTTTTACTTGAGAGGCACCTTATTATGTATCTTGCAAGGAAAAAGTTTGATGGACATCCCAAATTCTTATGCAACATCTAGAAAGAGAAAAAAAATATAAATATAATATGATTTATGATGTGATAAAAAAAATATTATTATAATATTTAAAATAAGTGCTTGAAGAAAATGTCACTATTACACCTCCTAGGTCATTTTATTTATGCTTGATAATCAAGGTCAAGGTTTGTGATTATATAATTTTGTGTACGTGTTCGTATTTTTTTTTTCTGAAAAAATAGGAAACTTTTATAATCGGAAGTCATATATATGAAACTAACTCTGATAAGTCATAAGTAAAAATCTCATAAGAGAGATACTTAATAGCAGAAAACGGACAAAAACAAATTCGAAACGTCTACAAAAGGAATGTGCAATCTAATTAATCTGCAGACAGCATTCCTGCTAATTTAATTGCTCTCCCAATAGCTATGAGATTTCCATTCAACCCAAAAACTCATGATTTTCAAAAACTAATCAACTTTGGTGAGGACTTTTAGTTCTTCCCTCTGGTCAAATGCGAATACACAAATCACACGCGTGCGTTTGCATTTACGTGCCATTAGTGCATCACAAAAAAGTAATATATCTTTTTATTGTTTCACCATTATAAAAATAATGAAGAGTCCAATCTCGAATATGAATTTTGTCACTGATTCTCTAATCTATTTCTTATTAATAGTTGACCATATATATCGCATAGATGGATATACATGTTTCTATACGTGTTTTTATGCGAAGATATGATGATAATTGTAGCATAAACATGCGAAATATATTGAGTTTTTTCTTAACCCCAGAAAGATAATGGTTAGTTGGTTTGCATGGTTATAATAATATTAATAAGGACAATCTTCTTATGAACTGATAACTTTTTTTAATTTCTAATATATTCTTCCATTTTCATATGCTGGTACGTAAGATATGATACCTAGTTTAAAATTAAGAAAGAATTGAGAAGGTTTATTATAATTAACTGATACATCTTCTGATGATATTTATATGAACTGTAGACTGTAGTGTGAAGGAGTAATATATATTGGTGAATGCAAGTTAAGAATGGCATCTACTTTGCGTAAAGTTAATTTGAAGATTATAACTAGCAGAACATTTATTCCATGAGATAAAAGGTGCTAAGTAGCGGAAGAGTTAAGGGGATAAAACACCTTCAATGAGAAATTTTTATTAATATTTTGTTGAGCACGAACGATCCCTTTGACAGTTGCATGATCATTTTGTGCATATATATGATCTCATCGCCTAATGCGGCATTACTAATGCATATTTGACTAATGCTCTTTTTTCACCCTTGATCTATAGACCATAAGTATCAAGAACAATAAATATATTTTTATTATTCTTAAAAATAATATGATTGACTGATATAATAATCATGTCCCTTAATTATGTAATTAGGAGATTTAATCTCTGAGTCTATATGTATAAAAAAATATCTATTGAAAAAATAGAAATTCTTAAATAGATGTCTATATTTTAAGGAATTAACAGGAAATAATAATTCAAACTCTAACTAACTTAAAATTAGTATTTCATGTTACCAATAAAGATTGTAAAATTTGTGCGCAATAGGCTAAAGGAATCTAGAAGACGAATAATTTTCCCTGGGTGAATCAAACAGATGGCAGAACTACAGATTTTAATTACCAACCCACAGAAGAATCTCCAATAACAAGACGAAGCTACACCCAAAAGATCTATTGTAAAACTAAAACGATGAGATTGATACATCATTCCTAATTAATATTATTTTAAAAGGCAATACATCATTCCTAATATAATGTAGTAGTATTTGTAAAAATAATAATAATGTATAGTAGTAGTAAGCATTTATTTATCAGGATTACGGAGTATGTGATCAATAAATGCGGAATTATTTCAGTCCAACTATTGATATTGAATTCAAGTTTTGAATTTATAATTATGTTGAATAGTCAGACAAGGAAACTTTTTTGTACACAGTAATTTTATCCTATTAAAATAACATTGTCTTTTGGATACATAAATATTTTTTATATAAAAAAGTCCTATAATTCATATAAAATGCATTGAGGCTTTTTCTAGTAATAAATAATTATTATGATATTAATTTATGCTGGTAATTCAAAATGTTCACAATTATTTGTGTTTAAATTTGACTATAATAAAAAATCAAATTAAAAAATTTCATATGTGTGATATCAATCTTTTTTTCCTCTAAAATTTTCAAAGTTCAATTTTATTCCTTTTAAAAAAAATTGTTCACTTTTTGTCCCTCTAATTTTGAAAAGTTTGTTTTTTATGCTTCTAAATTTGAAGTATATTACTTTTGATCCTTTAAAATGTTTTAAATAGTGATTTGTAAACCAATGAAAAGACGTTTAAATAGCATTTGAGATATAAAAAAAAAAACAGAAAATAGAGAGACAAAAAATAGACAGTTTTTTTAAAAAAATAATGCTAAATTAATTATTATTTTTAGAAACAAAAACATATTTTATCCTTTAAATTTTTAACTAACTAAATTGATCATCAAATTTTTAAAAGAACAAAAATATATAGTAATACACTTAACTCTACATGATTAAATGATAAGAGTTTTCTGAGACTAGTATTATCATGACAACAATAGAAATTCGTTTGGAAAATAAGAAATTATTCTTTATTAATAGGATTTAAGTTTTTTCTTTCTGTAAACAACATATTTATTTCTCATGCTAATTAATGTTACTAAGATGTTTTTTCTCTCTCCCTCCATGTCTGTCTTCTTCTTTTAATATTGGGTCTTTTTTATTTTACTGTAATTGGGACCACTGCAGCAAATAAACGGGCGTCTGGTATAGTTATGCTGTTAGGCAAAAATCGATCGCTTTTTAAACTCTCCAATCTTTCTTTTTTTGTAAAACTCTTCTAGTCCTAGCTTCATCTTTGTTTTTTTCTCCACTTTTTTCACATTCCAATCTTTATTTCTCGTCTATATTTTCTTTCGTAATAGGTAAGTCTTGATCGAATAAGCAGAGAAAGTAAGAAAAAATATAAAAAAAAAAAACAAAGAAAAGAGGAAATCAATTAAAAATTATAAAAAAAAATGTGTTATCTGATTTGAGAGAAACATTGAGAAAAAAGAATACAATCATGGAATCGTTTTATCACCCACTCCAAACCTGATTTTTTAAGCAGGGTTGAGATGAAAACCTTTGTCACAGGTAAGTGGTCACTTATTATTTTTTCTGTGTTATTTTTCATTAGATCAAGTAATTTTTTTGAAATCACTTGTATCCCTTGTTAGAGATAAAAAATAATTTTGTTTCAATCGAATATGATTATTATCAGTAATAAAACTTTATCTTTTGGTTAAAATAAAACAATTTCACGTAAGTTAATATATCCGCTCGATGATTTATTATATTAAGAGAATACCCATAGTATTTGTATTTTCTTTTCACTTTTCCGTTAGATCACTAAATTTTTACTATTTTTTTATAATACAAAATTATCGTTCTACTTTTTAAGATATATGTTAATAAAAATAAATTCAAATATTAAAAACATTAAATTTGTCTTTCATTAATGTTTGATAATTTTGATTAATTTTAAAATTCTTGACTCCTGTGAATTTAATGGGTCTTTTATTTTTCACAATAACTTCTATATAGGAAAGAACTAGAAGTAGTAATGTTCATATGCAAACTAACTCAAAATAAAAATCATAACACCACTTAAAAAAATCCGAAAACCAAAGCAAACCAATATTTTTTTGAATTCAATTAAATTGATTTATGGTTAAACCCGATTTCGATTTGCGGTTGGTGTCTACGTAATAGAACCGAATCACAATTATTTATTTATATTAAAATATTTATAGTTACATGTAATACTATATAATATTTATATTATTTATTATAATGTTTTTTTAATAATAGAAACTAGAATGATAATACTAGAAATATATTTATCAATACAATATATTTTAATATTATATATTATACCACCAATACTCACACTGAATATTGATATTATTAATTTAATACTATTAAAAAAGGCTATATTACAAGTGACAATCGTCTATTATCTATTTCATGACATTTTTTACAGTAATTCTTTTTAATTATTAGAAAAAAACCTCTAAAGATTGATTTGAATTTGATATTAAATTCAAATCCAATTGCATATAATTTTTATATTAGATTCAAATAATTTTAAGCAAAAATTAAAGTAAACCACACTGCACGCTAAAAGGTAAACATAAGTCTTAACAAAAATAAAAATTTCAACTTGAGACTCTAAATCAAGAAAATAATTTAGATCTCTCGAGGAATTACTAAATTATTGCCATAAAACTTAATAATGTGTCTAGTTTGATATAATTACTGCAAAAAGTAAAATTGAATTCTTAAAGGAAAAAAAATCACTTGAGGATAATTAACGTTCAAAATAAATTAAGATTTGACAAGTAGCAAATTTTTACATATTCGTTTGCTTACAGTGGTGAAATTAATTAATTTCTAGAAGTTATCAATTTTGATCTTGATTTATTTAAATCCTGGTCTTCTCTATAATTCTTTCTTTTTTGTGCTCTATATATCTTTCTTTAATTCATTTGACTGCGTTTAAATAATTAATTTACAAGTATTTGGTAATTGGCAATATAGTCTTTATGGACATATGAATACAAAAAAAAAAATAGTCTTTATGGAGATGTCTTCTTAATACTAATAAACAAAATTGATTGACTGTAGTGACTCCTTATATTCATACATACTATAATATTTTAGTTTTTCTCACATTCAATGTAATTGGTTCCCTTGTATAGAAAAAAAATAAAAATCGATGTAATGGGTGAAAACCCAAATTAGTCCATAAAACAATGTTAGAGACGCTTTGATTCCAGAAAAATATATTAACCATGTAGTCTCTTAAGATTGTAAATATAGGCAGTCAAATTAAAAAAAAAAAAAGAAAGATTGTAAATATGGAATATTTATTTCTTGTATATAATGAATGAAAGGATTATAATGTCCTGCACTTATAACGATGAAATATTTAGTAACTTTATAAACAAGACATTTTTTTTTTTTCTTACAAGGATGCGTGTGTAGCATGGTGGCTTAAACTGGACACGATGATGAGGAAGATGCGACTGAGTAATAATGGTTGGATGACACATGACAGCATAGACATAGGACGATGTCAGAGGTGAGGTGCCTTAAATTGGGTACATTTGTGATGTAAGGTTAGGGTGGATCTCGATCACCAGGGACATAAATCAAGATGGGATTTGCTTCAACTTCTTCTATTTTTTTAATATAAATTTTTAGGATGGGTCTGTGTTAATATTATATTAAATGAACACACATTCTTATACATATTTATAAAAAAAAAAAACATGAATTCGTAGTTTTCAATTCAAGGGTTTGTCTCGGAGACTCACAATGATAAATCAAATACATACTTAATTCTTTAGATAACAAAAATAGAGAATATGAAATAACAAAATAAATATTTTAATTAAAATAGAATGTAAAAAATATGAATTTTATATAAAATTAATATTATTTTTCTCTAATTTCTCTCCGGCTCCCTAAAAACAAACACAATCTAATTTTGTGTTTAAATTGTGTTTTACATTGGAAAACTATTGAGGTATACCTTATTTTTTAGCTGTACAGATTGAAAAAAAGAGAAAAAGAAAAAAGAGTATAAGTTTGAAAATTTGATAAATATTATAAATTAAGTGATGTGATGAGAAATAAAATAAATAAATAGGATCAAAGTAAAATGAAAAAAAAATATATGTCAATAATATTCTTTTTTACATCAAAAAAATAAGTTGGGTCCATTTTGTAAGTTTGAAAATCTTTAACCCACCCTCAAGTCAATATTACTCCTACATTAAGGAATAAGAAAAATGTTTGATATATATCCAATATGCTATCTAATGTTTATAGAGGGAGTGAAAAAAAAAATATAAATATGGTAGGATTTATAATGTGATAAAAAAAATAGAGAAAAATTAAAAATATTGATGAAGTATATATAAAATTATAAAAGATTCATGTATCTTTACTTTTACATTAATGGAAGTTCAGTTTTTCTTTTCCTTTTCCTTTCATCCTCTGGAGTAGAGGCCTAGTGATAAAAGTTTAAGTAATTTGTACAAAATATTAAGTTTAGTTTTATTGTTGTCATTATAAAAAAAATATTTTTTCTTTTCAAGATGAACCGGATATTCAAACCAAATTGTTTGTTTTTCTTTTTGTAGTAAGCTCGATTAGGATGGTCAAATCTATGAATTGATCTAAGCACCAAACTACACCTTGGTTTCAAATACTTATAATGGTGAATTTTACATTTGCATGGTGTCCTAATTGCGTTATGAACTCTTAGTATTCATGTGCATACTATAATAATTAGTTTGGATTTATATTATAATAACATTTTTAATGAAGAAAAATAAACTTATTTTAAGATAATTCTGAGTTTTTTATTTTTATTATTTATTTTCTTGAAATATAATGATTAAGATTAATTATTCTTATAATAAGTTGATTTTTTTATTTTAAATTATGAAAAACGTGAATGGTAGTTTTCTTTCCCGTTATTAAGTTTTTATCCCAACATGGGCAAACATCAGTTGATACTTGATAACCAATAGACATGGTTAAATACTCACATGATGGAAGTCAAAAGTGTATAAATCAGTTGTGTCAGAGGCTCAGAGCAAATGTCTTCTAGCTTCCTATAATTACATATGAAAAATAATCAATGTCTACCTTATTTTAGGTGAATTACGGTGAAAATAAAAAGATATATAATATGATAAATATTATAATAAAAAAATAAAAAATAAGATGGGAAAAAAGATTAAAAAAATGGATATATATTTATAGTGAACATAAATGATTGATACAATGATATTTTTTTATTTTTCTGGGGTGTAAAATTTTTTTAGACTGAATGTAGTCATGAATAGAATTTGTCTTTGAGTCAAGTGAATTGGGAGGTACGGTAATCTCTTAAGGAAAAAAAAAAAACTTCTACATAATTTTAATGTTTCAAGGGAAAATGATTTTACTAGCATTCAATGTAATTCTTCTTAAACCTTTGCATTAATTAGAAGCATTGAAAGTTCATAAAATCACATGAAAGAAAAAACTCATGGTAGTTTACTTGTTCTTTCAAAATGAATTGAAAATACGTATGCTAAATATTTGATTTTCTGGTCCTTTTTTGTGCCTGGCCATACTCGATCTTTAAAAAAAAAATTGTGGTGGCACAAGTGGATATCATATAATTTTATGAAAACCTTACAATCTGGATGCTTTTCTAAATATTGATGATGGTGGATCTCACCATTTCAGGGATCACTTTGGATGTATCGGGAGAAGGCAAATGCATCCCAAACTTCCTAGATTCATACATTTATCGTCAAGCTATTTTGTTTTACTAACTTTTGATTCAACGTCAATGTAGTACAATTTTTAATTATGGTTTAAAAAACATGGAAATTAAAGTTGATGAAACTAAATGAAAGAAACATCTCGATTGGCCAATCGATTCTATTGGAAAAAAAATTGAATGTTGAGTAAATAAAATTCCAAATACGTCTTTCAAACAGTCAAGCCAGGACGACACATTAAATTTTGATTAATATAAAATGTTAATTTTTAAAAATATAAATATTGATGATATTAACCTTTTTTATAAGAGAAAAAATATTATGTTATTAATATAATTTTTTTAACGTAATCATCCAATCATAACATATCATATATGATAAAATTATTAAATTTTAAAATAATTTAAACAGTAATTTATAATTAAATAATAATATAAAACATTAAACTTTCTTTATAAATCTTCATTAGTACTTTTGACTTTTCAATAAAATTTTAAAATATTTATATGAGCTTCAACTAAGTCGACTATACTATTAATCTATGATTTGAGACTTAAACAACATCAAAGTTTCTCAAGTTTGATTCCCTATAAAATTTAAGACGTGTTACCTATCATATCATACCTATAATTTCCTATGTATAAAAATAAACGAATCATGCCTATTAAATTGATGTTAACTTTATAATTTAATTTTTGTATAGTGCAACGTTAATATTTTTATAGTATCGATAAATATTAAGAAATATTTTAGTCTTATATTGTTTAAAAATAAAATTAAATTAAAATATATAAATAAAGAGTAAATTGAGTTGAATTTCTTACATTATTCATTCTAAGATAAAATTATAATAAATTTAGTTTTAAAATTAATTAAAAAACAATTTTTTAATTATAATAAAAAATAGTGTAAAATTATAAGTAAATTTTTTAACTAAACTATTAAGCATTGAAACCATTAATCATTAAAAGAGTTAATACAATCTACACGTGTAATTTCTAAGAATTAGAGTAAACTTGTTATATTTTTAAAAACTGATGTATTTTCTAAAAAAAGTTAAATACCAACATTCATGTTCTTTTATGACTATTAACTTTAGTTGATTACCTTAGAACAAACTTTTTTTATTAAAAATTTCCAAGAACAAATTACACTTGTATCTTCCATTGAAACCATTCATCATTAAAAGAGTTAATACAATCTACTCGTGTAATTTCTAAGAATTAGAGTAAACTTGTTATATTTTTAAAAACTGACGTATATATCATTATTTTCTAAAAAAAGTTAAATACCAACATTCATGTTCTTTTATGACTATTAACTTTAGTTGATTAACTTAGAACAAACTTTTTTATTAAAAATTTCCAACAAATTACACTTGTATCTTCACTTTTATTTTCTTTTCTCAACTTATATTTAATATCACTTTTTTTATTCTTACAATAACATCTTTAACGTTTTAAAATATTACACTAATACCTATTCTATTACAATAATTTAGAGTTCAATTCAAAAATAAATAAAATCTTACCGATAATTATTTTTATTTTAATTTTTTTCTTGAAAGTAAAGTATCCCATCATCTAGCAAGGACTTTTAATTTAACTCTTAATGAAACTTTAAATGTTTTATTAAATATTAAATATTAAATTAAATGAATCATTAGATAGCCGAGTTTAATAATAAAAAAGAAAGTGTGTTTAAATAGTGGCCAATGAGTTTGAGAGAATAAGTTGCAGTAGGCTAAGCTGAATCTATAGACTAGAGTAGTGTAAAGGGAAATGAGTGCTTAACTTCTCAAACTGAGAGAGAGAGAGAGAGAGAGAGAGAGAGAGAGAGCACTGAAGAGTGCATTGTGTGTGATATGAGGAAGCAACAACGTTGGCAAGTTGGTAACCTGGATTGAGGTGGTCTTTTGGGGGAAACCATCAACGACAACGACAGCATCAAAAGGAAGAGAAAGACCCAGAACGGGAACGGCTTTCAGAAACGCACAAGCTTTTCAAAAAGAGCTTCAAAGTGAAGGAAAAAAAAGTGCCCTTTGATTCTTGGTCACCACAACGCCAAGACAAACAAACAAAGCAAAACACACACACAAAAAAAAGCGAACAAGAGGAGCCACCGCACCGCAACATGTTTTCTGTAACCGAAACTTGAAGCAGCCACTCCATGTAATAATACTATATAATTCAAGGGAGTTGTTATTGGTGGTTACAGAATAGAAAGAGATAAAAAAAAAGTATTTTTTTAGTTTGGAATTATCATTACTACTACTACTACACATTTAGCTGTCATGTCTGGTTGGTGAAAGGAGCTTTCTGTTGTGTTGGCTTTCTCTTTCTGTTGTGTGGTTTTGGTGTTGAATGGCTCATCTGGAGTGTAATCTTGGGGGCCCTGGGAGTAGTGGAACTTCTCAACCGGAAAAAGGTCAATCAATGAGTTTGTTGTGGTTGGAATTTCGTGTTGGATTATTACCTTGTTTGGTCACTGAGAAAGTTGAGGCATAAAAGGGAAATGCTTGTGTTTATTTAGCAATTGCTCATGTTTTTGTTTTTTAATGATGAAATTTGAGGGGTGTGTGAATGACCCTTTTCCCCTGTGAGGATTGGGGAAATTGGGGTGGAGTAAAGTTGTTAACTTTCTCAGAGACCATGCAGGGGCATTGAGCTTGTGTTCTTGTTTCTTCTCTTCTCACTTGGTTTTGTTTTGTGGCAGGTTTGAAGGATGATGATCTGTATAGAGAGCTGTGGAAGCTATGTGCAGGGCCATTGGTGGATGTTCCTCGTAATGGGGACAGAGTTTTCTACTTCCCTCAAGGTCACATGGAACAAGTATGTATATGTATATGGTTCTTCTTTTCTTTGTTTTTGTGTTTTGATTTTGTTGCCATTTTTGGGGTTGTGATTGTTTTTCTTTCCTTGTTGTACTTGCATACGAAGACTTTAAGGCCTTCTGGGTTGTTTTTCTTTTTTCTTCTTCTTCTTCTTCTTCTTTTGCTTTTGTGCAGTTGCAAGCATCTACGGATCAGGAATTGAACCAGGAAATTCCCCATTTCAATCTCCCGGCCAAGATTTTTTGCCGTGTTGTGAACATTCAGCTGTTGGTACTGTTGTTTTGTTCCTCTTTGCTGTTGTTTTTCCTTGTTCCCTTTTGTTGGTGAAGTGACGGTTCACGTGTAGTTACGGTGGAATCTTGTTAATTTTTTTGTAGGCGGAACAAGACACTGATGAGGTTTATGCTTGCATCGCTTTACTTCCAGAATCAGATGTGAGAATATATGTGTCTCCTATCCTTTCATGGTTTAGTCTTGTCCATCTGTTTTGTTATCGAGTCACATTTTTTTTTTTCTGAATAGAGTTCCCCCTCATTATTGATCTGTGTCTGTCTCATTCTGCTTTATGATTTGGAAAAAAAAAACCTCGTGCCAAGGAAATAGATTTTTAGTTGAGAAACTGGTGTTAAAACTTATAAGCTTAACAGTTTTTGAAATGATTTATTTTGTGTGGTTTGTACAGCAAACTGAGCCTACAAACCCTGATCCAAATGTTTCTGAGGCCCCAAAACAGAAGTTTCACTCATTTTGCAAGATATTAACTGCCTCTGATACTAGCACACATGGAGGATTTTCAGTTTTGCGGAAGCATGCTACTGAGTGCCTGCCTGAATTGGTATTTAGCCCTTTTGAGTTTCCTTTAACTGAGACTGAATGAGTGAATGTAAATGTTTAATAGATTTGAAAAAGAAGAAATGAAAATTTCATAAATTTGAAATACTTTTTATTAATATATTGTAGGACATGACTCAATCAACCCCTACTCAGGAGTTGGCAGCAAAGGATCTTCATGGATTTGAGTGGAAGTTTAAGCATATATATAGGGGTAAATTGGTTTTGATATGAGTAGTAAATTTTAGTTGCATGTTCAAATTCTGAATGAATGAATGAATATTGTGATTTGCATCAAAAGAAGAATGCTAGAGACATAGTACTCATATCTGCTTTATTACTGCAAATTTTTCTTATCCCTTTCATTAATGTGATAAGGTCAACCAAGGAGGCATTTGCTTACAACTGGTTGGAGTACTTTCGTTGCATCTAAAAGATTGGTTGCTGGAGATGCTTTTGTGTTTCTAAGGTATTGGAGATCAAATTTTGATGCTTTGTATAATTTCCTGTTTTTATTTTGGGCCTCCTACTGAGGTTGCACTTGATTGTTGCAGGGGAGAGCATGGACAATTGAGAGTTGGTGTCAGACGTTTAGCGCGGCAGCAGAGTCCTATGCCTTCATCTGTGATATCAAGCCAGAGCATGCATCTCGGCGTGCTTGCCACTGCTTCCCATGCTGTCATGACTCGTACAATGTTTTTGGTTTATTATAAGCCAAGGTTTGTAAAAAACAATAATTGTATTGTATATGTCATGTCACTAGCTTATAGTCCTCCAATTTGTGTAACTTTGCCCTTACGCACATCTTTTGATTCATTTAGGACTAGCCAGTTTATTGTTGGTTTGAACAAATATCTGGAGGCAGTCAACAATAAATTTTCACTCAGCATGCGATTCAAGATGCGATTCGAGGGAGATGACTCACCTGAGAGAAGGTATTCATGTAAACAATTACTATTTTGTTCAAAATGTTACCTTCCTTGCCAGTTGGTACTTAATTACTGTGCAATTATTTGGTCAGATTTTCCGGTACTATTGTTGGGGTTGGAGACGTGTCTGCAGGGTGGTCAAATTCTCAGTGGCGCTCATTGAAGGTTGAACATTATTCTGAACAACCCATTTAAAAACCCTTTTACTCTTAAATTAATTGTATGCATCCATTTTAGCTTATGTATGATTTTTTTTGCCATTTAGGTTCAATGGGATGAACCAGCAACAATTCCAAGGCCAGATAGAGTTTCTTGTTGGGAGATAGAGCCTTTTGTAGCTTCTACTGCTTTGAATGTCACACAACCAGCAGTTAAGGGTAAAAGGTCTAGGCCTGCTGATGTTTTATCTTCTGGTAGGAAACTTGTCCTAAGCTATCTTCATTTACTTCTTTAATGTATTGTGTGACATTAAATGAACCTAAAGATATTATTTTGATATTTTCAATTCAGCTGCTTCAGGTTTCTGGTATCATGGTTCTTCCAATGAGCTTAGTCAATTAGGTGCTGCTGCTGAGGTCCAAAGCAAGGAAAATCAGGTTGTTCCATGCTCTCTGAGGCAGAAAGACATTATTAATAGCAATCCTATTAATGCTAATAACTCTAGCATCAGTACTAGAGTCCGAATGGAAGGAGTATGGCCTTCTTCACCACATTTGAATGCCACTCCAAACCTTTTTTCTGATCCCAATAACAACAACAGCAACAACGGCGTTTCGGCACGATCACTGATCTCTGGTTATCCTAATGTTCCATCTAGATCAAGTGATGGTCCCACATGCGACGGTGTGGAAGATGGGAAAAAGACTGAGAACTCCCTTGATTGCTGGTTATTTGGAGTTAATTTGACTAACAATTGTAGCAACGTTATTACTACTCCTTCAGAGAGGGAACAGAGAGGTCCAAGCTCAAGTGTTGTTCTTAGTGGTCCCAAAGAATCTATTCCTGCAGCTGCATGTGAAACTGAGAGGGTTCAGACTCCCAACTATTCACTGTCCAACAAAGGGCAGAAGCAAATTATTTCTGAGGCATCACCAAATCAGTGGCAGAACAAGCAGGCCACTGTACTATCCATGAGGACGCGGACTAAGGTACACATTGTCAGCCTTGTGTGAAATGAAATAATCTGAGATTCCTTTCATATTTAGGAGCAAAGTCAAATAATGTAAAAGGGTAGGAAATTTGGTCATCTTTCAAGAATTATGGTTAATGGTTAATGGTATTGGTAGAGGTAGGTAGGAGTCCAAGAGTGTCACATTCTCTAATAACCAATTTTTTCCTTCAAATTTCACTTTCATTTTTTAATTAAGTTATAATGGTTTCTTAGTTGAGGGATATGCTGACTTTAATATTCTTGAGAAGGTGCAAATGCAAGGTGTTGCTGTTGGTCGTGCGTTTGACTTGACCACGTTGAGTGGCTATGATGATCTCATAGATGAACTTGAGAAATTGTTTGAGATCAGAGGAGAGCTGCGTTCACAAGACAAATGGGCTGTTACTTTCACAGATGATGAAAATGATATGATGCTCGCGGGTGATGATCCATGGCCGTGAGTAACATGAATTTTGTTGGCAACTCCACTTTCAATTTCTTATTTCATTGAACAACAAATTAAGTTTAATTTCCACGCATTATCAATATATTTTTTTTTACTTTATCAACTAGTAAAAAATAATTGTACACATGAATTTTAAGATAGTTATCGTAAAAGTTAATAAATTTATCATACATGTCATTAGATTGGATGACAATGTAATATTTTTTTTTTTACAATCATTCCATAAACTATTTGCTCTAATTTATTTATTTTCACGTGCCACCTAACATGCAGGGAGTTCTGCAACATGGTGAAGAGGATTTTCATTTGTTCAAGGGAGGACTTGAAGAAGATGAAATGCTGCAAGTTACCTGCTTCTTCATCAGAGGTTGAAGAGATTCTATTGAGTCCAGATTCACAGAATAGGGATGAGACTCAGCAGTCTCACATGCCTTAGACAACTTGGCTTTTTTTTTTTTTTTTACTTTTTTTGGGGTTTGGGAAGTGAAAGATATCTGATGGCATAGGTTGCTTAATTTTATGGAACTTTCAAAGCAACTGCAGATTAGTGGACTAATTATATAATATGAAAGCAATAGGTAGTGCAGTTGGATTTTAGGTACTTATATTTGTGAATACCCTTTTTTTTCTTTTTCTTTTTTTTATCCTAGAGTGCCATCAGCTTGTAAACAAATATGCTTTTCCCATCTCTAATGGATTGTTTGTCTGTGATGTGTCGGTTTCTTCTACATATATTTTGTTATGATGTTTTGCTAAATTTGTTAGTTTTGGGTTCTGAGTGCTAATAAAATAAAAGAAAATAACTTGGTATTTGGTCTTGGCAAATGGTGGTCTTTCACGCTATCATACTTGACTACCACAAAAAATGGTAGTTAATCTGACGAGAATTAAGTGATCTTTTGACTAAGGCTTACGAAATTGAAAGTGTCATGGTGAAATTTATGGTGTCATGAATAATGTAACAGTAACAAGTTGGCTATAAACTGTAAGGAATTAAATTAAATTTCCATTATATGTTAATATATTAAAATGTGGTTTATAACTGATCAAATCATGAAGTTGTTGAATTGGGTAGTATTTTTCTATAAACTGTACTTAATTCTGTGGTTTAAGGCAATGGGAAGGAATGTGGAATTTTGAATATAAACAGTGAAACATTGTTCATGTGCGTTCAGGCAGAGGGTCCTTTTGTGAGACAGATGTTGACATGACAAGACAGGAGCAGACAATTTTAGGTGTCTTTGGGATACGAAACTTCAAAACAATGATTGGCCTTAGTATCAAGATGCACCTTGGATGGCTGCAAATATATTTTGGTGTGTTTTTTTTCATTAACATAATTAAATAAAATAAAAACTGTGTGATGTGGGGTTTCGTGGTTGTTTTGCATTGCTAATGTTCTGATTTTGGATCTCTCAGTACTGCATTGTTGCTTATGATATGGCATATAAAAATCATGGCTATTTTGTTAGATTCAGTTGGTGGAATAAAAATTTTAAAAAATAGATTTGACAAAGCATTTAAGTTGAGTAATGCTATTCGTGCATGACTTTGTACACATCACTTTGCATTTGATAACCATTTAATTATAACTAGTTGCATTAGAATTTTGTTACAAATTTACTTTGATTTTGTTACACAATTATATTTGAGATAAATGAGATAACAGAATAACGGCCAACCAACGTTTTCCATTTAAATTTAAGACATTGCTATAAAAAGTTTGACTTTTTCTCTATTCTCACTTTGTTTTGGGTAGTGTTTGATGTATTATTTGATCCCCTCTCTCTTTTTCTCTATGCTAAAACATCATTTAATTTTGTCGATCCACTCAGAGAATAATTTTTCTTCTCAAACTATCCTTGTTTAAAAATAAAAATGAATCATTAAAAATAAAAACTCAATTAAATGAAAAACATTTTGAAGTATTTAATATATATATATATAGAGAGAGAAAGAAAATTATTCCAATATAATTTTAATAACTATTACATTATTTTTATAACTTGATATAAAATGTGATTTTTATTGATCCAATTGTTGAATTATATTTATATATTATCAATATCGTTTTTGTCAAAATTAAATAATAATAAAAGGTAATCAAATGCTTCATATTTTAATATATTTTGAAATATTTATATTACATCGATTTTAATTTATATATACGAGGTAGTAAATGATTTTGGATTAATATGAAATTTTGCATATGTGATTTATGTGAAAAAACTTTCAATCAAATAGTGAGTTTTAAGAAAACATTATTAGTTAAAAGTTATAAAATGATGTGATAGTTGTCAAAGTTACATCAATGTACTTTGATTTCTCTATAGTTTTCTTCCATTCAATGTACTTTGATTTCTCTATAGTTTTCTTCCATTCAAAACACAAGGGAAATTGAAGTATCTATCAACTTTTATTTTCTTTTTGACTATTTGTTTGAGAAGAACTTGGAATAGACACAATTTTAAAAAACACTTTATTTTTTTTTTAAAGTAAACAAAAGTAAATTAAAATAAAATAAAGCATCTATTCAAGTTAATTAGAAAAAAGTTTTACTTCTAAAAAAATAATTCAAAAAAGATAAATCAAATATTAATTCAACCACATGCATCTCAACTTCAATCCTTGTTGTATGTTTTTGAAATATGTCATTACCATTTTAATTCTCTTCAATTTTGTATCCCATATTTTTTTAGTTTTGTATGTTAAATATTCAGGCGAGAGAGCAAGTAATTTTGCTAATGAATGATAGGATACATAGCAATGGTGGAATGCTGAGTCTTAGTCCAATATTGTTTGCTGGAATGAGAGGGTTTGATGTTTGTTTTACCTTGTAATAAGTTGCCCAAAAAGTGGAGGCAAAGGTCGCTTCCAACAAGATTTTTTGTTCTTACCGATAAATAAACAATAAATAAAATTTTCAAAACAAGCAAAGAAAGCAGAGACACTGAAAGCAAGTTACCCTTATGTAGTAAAAAGGAACTGATTAAGTGCAATAATTAGAAAGCAACTATATCTAGACGTATTTCCCTTTATTGTCTTGTAATCCAAATTTGTTTTTAATTAGGCTTTAGGAGGCCCAGTATCACTACCCTACGGGTGAAAATGAATCAAGTCAAGTCAAGCTTTATTAGACTTGAGCTAGATTTGAGTTGAATACGCAAAGTTGGAGCTTGATTCATTACCTGTCATAAGTTTTTTATAAAGGTTCGGCTCGACTTACATAAAAGTCTGGCTTAACCTACGAGTCTATTTAAAAGTTTGTTTAAAGACGTCTTTAACCAATTAATTATTTTAAAACCTAGTAAAATACTAACTAAAAAAAAATTTATAAAATTTTGTATAAGTAATGTAAAAATCAAAAAATAATTGATAAACAAAATCATATTGAATTTAAGTTATTTAAACACAAAGTATATCAAAAGAAAATAAAAAAAGAGAACATAATATTAAAAAATATTTAAATTGTCTGAAAATATCTTTAGAAAACATTTTTTTCTTTGGAAGTATTAATCTGGTTGCATTATCCTTTTAACTTGTCTTTTTCTTTTTGAAAATTTTTCACATACAAGTAAACTCTCTAAGCATTTTATGTCACTTCATTCTATCATTCATAATGTTTTAAAAATGGTATAGATAATAGTTATTATTATTATTTAAACAAGCCGACATGTTAAGCTTAACAAACTTTTTTTATAGTTTGATTTTGACCTTTTTATCTAAAAAAGTTTTTTTAAAAGTTTGAGTCTGTAAACAAGCCAAATCGAGTCAAACCTTCAATAGGTCAAGCCACAAGCCCTTGACAAACGTCTCGACTCATTTCCATCCCTACTCACTTATTCTGTTACACATTTTGTATTGTATTGATCTATTGTCACAGTGGTTATATTTTCTTCATAGTGTCCACTGCGTACTTGTGTGATCAAAGTTGATGGCTTCAATATCTTTCGATCTTTAACAATTTATGTGCAATTTGTTTTCCTTGTTTTTCTATATAGTTTCAAGATTTTATATGCATTCATCTATACGCAAATAAAATAAAATCCTGAGCGATGCATATGTACGATGCAGTAGAGATCTAATAATTGACTGCCATCTCTTCTCATTCCATCGTACCATCATTACATTATTGAATCGCATTCTTTGCTGGTGCTGTGCACATGCACAAGAGATGCTTGACTTATTTGTTATTTTTACCAAGCTTGACACTTATTTAAAATATGAAAAATAAAAGTTGATCTTAATTAGTATTATGCACGTGACAAAATAAGCAAATAAATTAGGTAGAAAAAGCAATAAAGCAAAAACAAACCTATAAAGTTAAGTGTTGCGGAACGAACTAATTTCTCACAACAATATGACAAATAAGGTTTGAATTTTCATTGTAAGAAGTATCCATATTTAATATATGATCATGTCTTAGTTTTTTTTTTTCTGAGTTGATCATGTCTCAATTATTGTCTTTGGAAAAAAGATGTCTGTGAAAAATAAAAATAAAAATTACTTCATTTATTTGAGCACGGTATGAGATATCTAATTAGTAGAATCATGTTTCAGAAAATAAAATGAACTAAGTTGAGACTTTATGGTGTAACAAGAGAGACATTACATGGTTTGAAGAATATGTGTTATTTTTTTCTTTTATTTCATTTTTCATTTTTTTCTTTTACCATCACCAAATTCTAGGTGAAAAGGATTAATTAATGTTTAATAACTAAACTATTAGCAAAAATGTTTCTCACCAATAACCATGATCATGGTTCATAGAATTGTTTTGTAATGCCCGACTGCTTGATGGTTGCTTTTATAAATCAAGAGAAGATTTTTCAACGTATTTTGGTCTTATTCAAATGTTTTTTAGAAAATTTTTCAAAAGTTCAGTCACTCTATAATTGTTTTAAGTAAAACATACTTAAATAAAAATTTTAGGAAACAAATTATATTGTTTTAACTTCAATCAGCTGATTAACTAAAGGAAATGAAAAAAAAAATAAAGTTTAAAAAATTAGCCTTTGGTACAAATATGAGTAGAAGATTCTGATATTTGAACAAACATGAACGTCAACTCATATAGCTAGTATGTAATTTTCTTTCTTGCCTGATACGAAGGAAACCTAATGGAATTTGGTGGCAAATAAGAATGAGTGGTTTCTTATGGAAGGTGGGTCCGTAGACACAAATGAAGCCCAAAGAGTCCATGCAGGTCACTCAATTTTGGATGTTACTTTAGGCACCCATCATTTTTGCTGGGCACCCCGAAGCTTGCATGAAATGACCAAATTGCCCTTTGGTAAGTTAATATTTGAAGGAACAATAACTCGTTCATACGAGTCACTTCCTTTTTCCTCCGCACCGCGCTTTGTTTTCTACCTGTTCGTCTTCCTCGTTCTTCCTCTGCTTCTTATTTCTTCTCCATTTTTGTTGGTTCCTTCGTCGCGCACCCCTTTTGCTTCGTCTTCTTCGTTGCTACTCAGTGTTGGTTCCTCTATCGCGTGCCCCTTTGGCTTTATCTTCTCCAAGGTAAGTTATCCTTTTCGTATGAATGTATTGTTTGATTCATTGCTTTGTATTCATGTAAAGCTTTTTCATTTTTGGGAGATTTATTGCTTTGTATTGAATGAATGTGTTGGTTTGTTGTGCATCAACGACAAAAGCAATTTTTTTTTTGTTGAAAAAAATACTCATACAGAGTGATGATTCGTATGGTCCATACAGATTGTTGATCCGTATGAGTTTTTTTTTTATTTAATTGAACAAAAAACTGTGAATTATTTTTGAAATTGTTTTGTAGTGTAATTATGTTTTGGTAATAATTTGTGAAATTTGATAATGTATTGATTTTTTATTATGTATGGGCTTATTTGGTCAAAAAATATTTATCTGATTTGTTTGTTAAGTATTGATTTTTTTTATATAAAAAAATATTTTAATTATTACTCAGATTAGGTTACATTACTAAGTCTAAGATTAGATTAGATTATATTTCTAAAACTAAGATTAGTTTGGCCATAATTTAAAATATTGTAATATTATATTTGTTTAACTTTTTCAAAAATTGAAACAAATATTGAAACCAAAATTTAAAATATATTTCGGAATTGATGAATCAAGAAACACGACATTCAAGCTCCGCTCCACCGCCATCATGGTTAAGCATCCTCAACAAGGAATTGGAAGTGGTTCTTGTGACTATGCTTAATAAGAATGTTTACCTTTCAAACTCGACCAAGAACTCATCGTCTCATCAAGAATATGCCACTTGTTCTGTTTGATCTTTTATGTTAGTGTTTAAGCCACTTGCCCTATTCTTCAACATTGATGTTTTGATCACACTTGTAAAAACTTTTTGTCATGAAGGCTTTAAACTCAATTCTTAGTGGTTTTAAGTAGAGTTTTATACCTAAAATCTAGCACTCCCTTCAAAATTGCTTGCAATATTAATGTTAACAATGTGTAAAGGAGTTTGTTTTTCATTCACCTACTTTGACATTAATGATGAAAATAATTACGTAACTCTGATGACTAATTTTTGTCATGTTCTCCCAATGCTTAAAACTGTTTGATGAATGTACTTATGTCATTTTGAAGTAACTGTACACTGGACTTATTGTGTGCGTTGATGAATATGCTTTGGAACAACATTTATATGTTTGTTTCGGTTTATGTTTATGCTACTTAACAGTTTTATTTGAAATCATTTTTCTTTCAAATATATGTCTAGTTAATAGATTAATAATTCTGCCAATCGCTAAGAATGAACTGGCGTTCATCATGACTGCTAATTAAATGTCAATTTTGTTATATCATTGTATAATAATCTGCTTAAATATCATGCTTGAATGTGAATTATGTCAAAATTAACAAATGAAGAGCACAAACAGTGTTGCGAAATGGTCAAGATCATGCTGAAGGTCATAGTTGCATCAGAGGCTATTTTAAACACCGTTAACACCAAGGACCAGGTCATCTTCATTTTGATTTAATTAACATATCATTATTCTGTTATTTTGTGCAACTAACCAACCTATTTGTCTCATTCTAATGTTTTATCTATTTGAAATGTAGAATTATAGTGAAGTTAGTAGGTCATTTGCTGTGAGGTGGAAAAATGTACTTGACCGTTTCTGGCATTTGTTTGACAAGGATGAAAATTTGCATACTGTTCTCTACAACCAAGATTTGGGCAGACTAACCATTGTAGCAGGATGGACAACACTAAGAGATTTCTATCACGGAGATTATCAAGTGTTGTTAACCCATTATGGTAAGAGTGTATTCTTTCTCACCGTATTCAAGAGCAGTAACCATCCAAAATAATTTCCAAGATGACACTCATTATACCATCAAGTGTTAATTTTTGTCACTTTCAACGTGCTTCTCACTCAGCACAAAATTACCTGCAGCTTGGTAAACAACTTTGCAATTTACTTGCCAACAATCATTTATCTTCCAAGTTCTAAATTTCATATATTTCTAACATAACATTATTCTTAATATTAGGACGTTCCAAGCACCATGTATTATTTTCTTAAAGACAAAGGTTAGACTCATTTGAATTTGGAGGACAATACAGAATGTCGGATTGTGTTCAATCTCTGGAGAAAGACAACTAAAATTGGAGCTATATGAAAATATTTTTGTGAAACCCAGTCCTTCAAAGCTGACATGAAAATTGTCTTCAAATTCCCTGATCCAACAGTTAACTATGTTTTGTTTTGTCCATGTTTATGAATTAAATTCAAAATTATTAGGACTCGAAACATTATTCCTTTTAACTGTGCTTTTGCTACAAACAATTTGTCGAATATTATCCCTTTGTTAGTTATCGATTTCTTATATGATAGTTATTTTACTATGTCTTGATCATAATTTTTTTGTAATATTGAAGTAACATTGTGCGACAAACACTGTCTTTTAGTAATTATTTTGACCATGTTTATGAATTAAATTATTTTTAATTAATCACTAAATTAATTTTTAAGCAATTTAATGTTAGTTTTAGTAATTTTTAAAAGTTTATATATTCATTTTTTTTACCAATCTAATTACTAAATACATTTTTTATACCACTATAAAATAATATCACCAAATCAATATTTCTAAAATTGCTAAAACTATTACAAAAAAGTTTACACTACAAAACAAATTAAATATATAATTCATATAATTTTATTTACAATTAAAAGAAAATTAGAAACATATGGATTTCAGGTGTATATCTACTTCTCCGACGACGAATAACAACCCAACTTCATCGTATACTCCTAACGAATCAAGTACACCATGCAAGACTCAAACATGTAACTTTCAGGTTATTGACACAACGCTTTAACCAACTGAACTAATGAACCAATAACGTTATAAAATAAATAATGTTGTTATATATAACACTAAAATTTCTAATGTGTATTTAATGCACATGTAAATTTAAATAATAAATTGTGACAATTAATTTTGATATAAATCATATGAATTATTTAATCCATATATATTTTTTAAAAAAATATTTACTATTACAAAATTTATATTAAATTTTGTAATAGTAAAAAAATTTAATGCACAAATGAGTAATTTAACATATTAATAATTAAAAAAATAAAACTTTAAGAAATTAAAAAAAACAAAAATACCCATATAAATAAATCTTACGAAAAACTTCTTCCCTAAGAATCTTATCAAAGAACCTCTTCCATAAGAGTGTCATTCTTCCCTAAAAGTGAATGATAAAATTGGAAAAATGGAAAATGCTGGGTGCACCAGCAATACTGCTGAGTGCACCTAGCAAGACCCCTTACGTATGTGTAGGCGAAACAGTTAAGGTCCAAATCCATTAACTACGTCAAACTCGTATGAAACAAATCTGGATCATTTGATGTGTCACGTGATGCACCAAGGAATCGTTAAGTAGAGCCAAGGTATGCATTAAAGAGTATAAAATAAATGAAATTTCTTACATATTTATAAAAAATATTGTATATTTTTGTCACAATACGGTTTCAACGAATACGAGAGCAATGCTTGTTAATGAGTCGAGACTGAGAAAGGAGTGTTACATGTATTTGACTATTTGAGCCAGTAGTATGTGCGGTTGGAATGAAAATGAGTGGAGATTGGTGAAAAGAAAAATTTTAAATTTTAACCATGGATTAAAGAGTAAAATGGAAAGTTGAGAAGAAAAGATAGTGGGAGGCTCACAAAAATTATTATTTTTCGAGTGGGGAGAAAATGAGAAACGAAAAACAAATATTAGTCAAATATCATTTATGTACTTATTATTAACTAAATGTTAAAATTATTCATCATAATTTCATTTTTTTAAAATCAAATTTATGCATTTATCTTTTTTTTTTCATGTTATGTGTATGTTTAAATTCACATAAGATCAAATCTTACGTTACAAGATTAATTATGAATCGAAATTAATTTTGAGTTTAAATAGCTTTAAGTAACATTTATATTAAATAAATAAGTTTATACCTAATTTTACTATTAACTTATTTTAAAATTAAAATATCTAAATATGAAAATATAAGATTGACTTAAAAAATATAGACATAAAGTGAAGGGAGTTTGAATCTTCACTGATATTTTTAATAAAACTAACAAATTTGTGGGTAAAAAAAATCTAAATATAAATCACTTTATTCTAAATTCAACTTTGCAAAATTATTTTCTTTTAAAATAATATTGTAAACGATCATCATCAAATATATTTTCACACTTAAATCGCGTCCAAATATTCCTTTTCCTAAAGTCCTAGCTAGCCCCTTCCACGCAAGCAATTAAACAAAATGCTCAAGTTTCTAGTTTGACACCAACAAACTGATTTGATTTGATAATAATCAAACCACTTAGCGACTTTTACAAAAGCAAAATCCAATGCCAATGATGAAATAATTGCGCAGTAAAAAAATAAGGCATTTAATTTGAATTGAAGGAGGAGTTTATTTTCTATTCGTTATACGGCTCCAGCAAACGTTATCGTGTGAAGAAATTAAAGTCCCCACTCCTCAGTAGTCTATGTATGCACATTATTTCACAATTACACGTAATATTAATAGTGATGAATGAGACCCCATTTTGATTTGGAGCTTAATTTGCCTCACAGAAATACCAATATGACCGAAAGATCCAACCTTTTCGGCTGAAAGACCTTCCCTTCATCTCTTCCACATTTCAATATTGTCTTTTCTTCTTTTATATCATCAAAACTTCAAAAAGCACAGTCAAAAGCTAACACTTATAGACTCATAGTTGTTCCAACACACAAAGTGTGTGTGAGAGAGAGAGAGAGAGAGAGAGTAGTGATGGGTGGTTGTGAAGTAGAGTTTGAGGCAGATCAGTGCAAGATACCAAAGCTACCCTTGTTGAACCCTCCTACAATGCATTCTCCAGAGAGATCAGGGATGAAAACTCCACCACTTTTCACCTCAGCTTCAGTTCCATTTGGTTGGGAAGAGGAGCCAGGGAAGCCAAGGCCTTGCACTGATATTGTGAGCTTCTCCAACCCTACTCCAAAGTGCTTGGAACTTCCTCCAAGGTTGCTACTTGATTCCCAAAGCAACAACAACAAAAGCATGAAACTTTCATCACCCACCACTGTTTTGGAGGGACCATACCCCTATGTGGCTACCACCAACAACACTTGCAACTCCCCATCTTTTAGAATGAGTGAAGACTTGTATGGCTCTTTTGGTTCTGAAAGAGGGCAACTTGGGACCATGGTTCTAAACCAAAGTGTGGGGATCAAGGAGAAGGAGCAGGAGAAGGAGAAAGGGTGGTTTGGTTCTTGGAGGGAAAAGACCTTGAAAAGAGAGGCTAGTGGTGGGGGTAGTCATGTCTTTCCATCTTCTGTTGATTATGTTGGCACTCATAAGAAGGTGAGGAGTATGAGAAAGAGGAACCGTCCTGGGAGCTTTACTAACCCATTCCATGCCAAGTCTAGTAGTGTCTGGGTAAGATTTTCAACTTTTAACACACTTTATTATGCCTTTTTTTTTTCTCTGCTTTAATTGGGTTTAGAGATTTTTCTCAGTGCTTGTGTTATGATGTATAAAGCATGTAGCTTTGTAGCAATTTATATCTTGGCCGCTGTGGTTTTGAAGTCAAGCTTCCCTGAATGGCTATTTGGTCAGGATTATGTAGTGAAGATTCATAATGGTTAGGATAGGGGAATAGGATTGTAAGAATGAGGAATTTCCGTGAACCATAGTTACTATTTTTGAGTGGAGGAAACTGTATATAAAATTCTCTTAGGCTCATAGTCATATTAAATGATTTAGTTTACCAAGATAGCAATCTCATCTATTTGTGTGTTATCATTGATCTAGCAGTATGCAATTGGAATATTTCTTGAAATTTCACATGATGTGTTTCAAATAATTAAGGAAAACTACTTTAGGTCTTAAAAAGAAGAAGTATTTGTGTAAATTTTTAAAAAATCACTAAGGTGTCAGCATAGTTTGTCCCAATAATAGGTGCTTAGAAGTTAGATAGGAATCTGAAAATTGAGGGTACTCAGTCCACTTGACCAAAGTTGTAATTTGGGGTAGAGGGTGTACCATAAAACGGGTTGATTTGTGTCATAAAATTGTGTGTGTGTGTGTTTTTTTTTTGTAAGATTCTATCGATAAAGTTAACATGGTCCCTAATATTGCACGGGTTTTGATTTCTGCAGACAAGGATGTGTGAGGGGTTGAAGCAGGTGGTTCCATGGAGGGGTAAAAAACTGAAGAAATATGGGTGTTGGCCTTAGGCTTTTGGGACCTTTTTGGTCATGGTTAGGTCAAAATCGATTACCTTGGATGCTATTTATTCACTGCCATATTAAGTACTTTCTTTACTCCATTTTATCTTTCTCTTGTATTAATGAAAAAATCAGAGTCACTGGTGGCATTCATAACTTGTTTCATCTGCTGCTATACCACCGTAATACTTTGGATTGGTTCCTTCGTTGCTGCTCAAACTTTATGTTATATATATTATTGTCATAGGATAAGATGTACAAAATTTTCAAACCTTCATGATATGGTATCTTAATGGAATCTGGCAGGTGCAATATCTATTAAATTGTAATCATGCTCATAGCCGTTGTGGACGGTGCCATCCTTATTGATTCATTGCCGTTGAAATCAATTAATAAGAAAAGAAACCTCTTACCTTTAGCAGGGAAAGAAAAATTCAAAATAGACTGATGGAATGGATCGAAAATGCGATAATGCATAAATCAATAACTACTTTGGGTATGTTAGGTGATGAAATTATAATTATATACTAGAATTTCGATTTGATTTCCAATAACTTCTAATAGAATTGGAATTGGTTCAAAATTATAGATGTTATGTTTGACTTATACAAGGAGTTAGACTTAGAATTTTTTTAAAAAAATCAATTTCAATTTTGTTGTGTAAATACAAGTTGCAGGACTTTGCTCTTCTAAAGTGAGTAAGGATAAAGGCGGATATGCCAGTTGTTTATGAGAAAAATAATTATTAATATAACAACAAATGCATGATTTGTTATGTACCCCGAACATCAATTGATTTACTTGTCAATGACCAAGATTATTTACTTTGTTTTCTATAATAACTTTAGAGGAATTGAATCTTAAGATGTAAAGTTTGAAAATAAAAACTAATTATAAATCTTTATTAAAAAATATTTTCTATACTAATTATTATATAGCTTAATTATAATAAGACAGTTTTTATGGTGTCCCCAATAATTTTGGGGTTTTGATGCTGCCAATTTTTTAACTAATCAAATTATATACTATTTTCTCATTAATTATTTTTGTTTTTAAATTATTCTTTAATTATTTTTTAAAATTTTAAAATTGCAACGTTTTTAAATTAGAAAATTTGTAAACTGTATATAAAATTTTAAGGTTTAAACTTCAAAAGATATTTTTAATCATATTTTCTAATTTAAAAAAATATAATTTTGAAAATTTAAAAATAATAATCAAGGACTAATTAGAAAAAACAAAAAAATAATTAATAAGGAAATAACATGTAATTTGATTAATTAAAAAACTAACAGTACCAAAACTCCTAAAATTATTGGAAACACCATAAAAACTCTCTTATAATGATATAATTATTATTTTAAAACAACAACTTGATTTGGTTATCTATAACTATAAGTCATTTTGAATATGTCAAAAAACTATACATTTTGAAACTTCTGATTAGGAGCGTACATAAGTCCGTTGGATGGATGGAGTTTGGAAAACAACTGATCTAGTAATGAAGAAAATGACGGTAGCAGCCACAGTTAAAGTAAGCACAGCAATATTCGTGCAATATGAGTGAGGAATTGATAGTTTTTAATGAATTGGTGACTGAAGAAGACAATTTTTAATGTGTTGGTCAGAAGTCAGAAACAGCATAAGCTCATTAGTATTTTGTAATTCCATAAAATTGATATACAATTACGATTAGAATTTTAAAAGGATTTTCAAATATAAAACTTAAAACTAATGAGACAAATTTCAATTTAAGTTATAATATTTAGACATCGTAATAGCATAAATATCCTATTGATAACTTTTATTTTTCTATATTTTTTTTTCTTATCACATTATGTTATCAATTATATTTTATCTTTCTTCTTTTCCTATTTCTCTCTCCTAATACGTCTACACTTTCCAAAGGATATACAAGTACAATTTTCCTTTCAATTTCAAGCATCAATTTTATGCTCAATTCTAAGTACGAAACTACCACGCATAATTTTGCCATAGTTTCTTTATCAAATAAAATTGTTTACAAGTGAACAACTTAATAGAAAAAACTTGTTAGTAATTTGACACTTTTGGAGACCATATAAATGTGCTATTTCAAGAATGAAAACAACACAAATTATTTCATTTTAGGACTAAATTTATACAACATCTTTTAAAATAAGTTAATTTCAGATCTTTTTGGAAGCCTGAAGTAGGTTCCGGGCTCCCAAATTTGTACAGCATTTATTTATTTTGGCTTATTATGAAAACGATTTTTGTCCTAATGGAATTTAAAAGAATGGACCATGAAATCAATGATTCAATGGTCAATTCATACCAGAGGAAATATTGTCACCAAGCACAAGTTATTTCAACAAACAGATAAGCTGTAGTCATTATTCTTCACGGTTGCAATCGCAGTAGTCCCTGGCCCCGGTTACAAGGCTTATTCTCCACATCTAGAAGCAAGATATAACATAGTTTGAATACCCATTATTTTTGTTAGAAGCAAGATATAACATACTTTGAATACATATTATTTTTGTTGACTGTATTATTGACTTTGTGAAAACAAGCCAATTTAATACTAGTGTCATGTTATTCATTGCATACCTAAAACACTTGACATACAGATTCAGCAGTTATACGCAAATTCAACAACCTAGCCATCAGTCCAAGACTAATTTAGAGTTTTCTACTCCCAAAATGAATTCAATTAAAATACATTCATGGGAGTGTAAATTTTTTTAGGTTATTATAAAGGCTCGGTGCTTGTTGGACTATGGACTGTTTGTCCAGACTGAAAATAGTAAACCGATCATAATGGAACAATTGGACCTCTAATATTTGGACCTTAGACCTTTGGCCCAAGGACATTCCATAAATAAGGGTGACCCCTTTTGTTACCTTAAGTTGACATGCACTTTAGAGTTTCATGGACGACTCTAGAGCCTCTAACTTTGGGATTTCCCGTGAACAAGACTATTAACTTCCTTCATAATACTTACTTTAAAACTCAAACTCAAGTCCTTTTTAATTTATTTACAGTGCAAAAATATTTACATTGGCAGTACATGAAAAATTAACTCCCCAAAATTTTAAGATCTAATGGATGAAAACACGATTGCACCAGCAGAGGTGGTGGGTTAAACCCCATCAATTAGCTCAATTTAACCCAACAAAATGTGTAAGTTGAACTAAAAAATGAAGGAGGGGAAAACTTGCCCTGATATAGACTTGGCCTAACGCTACAATGAAGAATGTACATTCTCCTTTCTCCGGCTTAGAACAATTCCTTAGTCCCTAGAGGATATTTGAAAAGATTCAAAGAAATACAGATATTTATGTACATAACTATTAGTATACATTTCAGAAATACAATGCAGAATGTACATTACATACTAACAAATCTACAAAACTGCATACACATTTGATAAAAAAAATTTATCTTCTTTCTCTAGTTGAACCAATTTCCTCCTTTGTTTACCAATCTTCATGCAAAGCAAGACTTTACTCTAAATCCTACAAAACTATAAACGAGGTAACATGCAACCAACAGTCCATCCTAAGAGCAAGCCAGCCCCAACAAGACTCAATCCTAAAGCCAATGCAACAGCATATGTTGCAATGCCACTTTCTGGCTTGCCAAGCATTTTTTGTTTGGCATTGCCAAATTTTAGCATTCTCTCACCGGGTTCCGTACCTATCCATGGGAAGAGAGTAGAGATTGATTGATCCTTGTTCTTTACTTGAGAGTTAAGAGCTTCCAGCTGCAACAGTTGAAACCATTGCTTATAGGCAAAAAGCTGTGAAGCTTGTATGAAAAAGAGTGCAATAGTGTTCTCTTTTTCAGCACAAGCCTGTTTTGCTGCCTCCTCTGCTTTCCTCGCACGTGTTTGGAAATGACACAATGCTTCCATAAGTTGAGCTTTGCTGGGGTTTCCCTCAAAAACTTGTTCTGTGACACCCCCATGGATGGTGGGATAACTGCAACAAAATTGCAAGTCCAAGCAAATTGATTTGAAAACCAAATCACATGCCCCAAATGAACCTCATAAAATCTTCATAATTTAAACCAGTTCTATTCACTCAACCACAGAAATACATTACAATGACACCTTTTATTACCCAAGAAACATATTACACCAAGCACCCCTACAAGAGAGTTATTGTAAACATTAAAAACGTTAAAAAAATATGGACTATGGAGTGATGATCAATCTCAAAAAACTTCAGATGTTAGTGTAATTTTCTTAAAGATTAAAAATATAGCTTCATGAGACCCTAGAAAACAGAATGAGATGAACCAATTTCCCACAATACACCATTTCTCAATTTGTAACTTGTTTGTTTAAAAGTATTTAGGAGTAAATTATAGCCACATAAGGTGCTAGTGCAACCAAGTGAACCAAACAAATGTGAAGAGGAGAATACCTTGAATATTTGTCACAATCAAAATTTAAATGCCCTTTATTGGTGGAAGGCACAAGCTTCCTATGCATCAATTCTGATTCTAAACTTCTTTTTGCTTGAACATTGAAATTGGAAAAGGCACTGGATTTGGCCTCCCGGTCAAAAGATGATGTTTTTATTTTGACATTACTGATATCAGCACTTGGTTGTACTCTGAGATACTTCTGTGGAGGGGGAAGGTCACAATTCTCAATATGGTTGAGTGATTTGCGCGAAACAAAGCAAGCTAACTCATCTCTATCTGTAGTTCTCCACCATGGCTGTGCCTTCTCAACCCCAATCCATGAATAATCAGAATCAAAGGAGAAATCATTTGTTTGCTTGGACATTGTACAACCAACAGAATCAGTCTCCACTTTCTCATGTTTAGCAATCATATCCATTAGCTGAGGACATCCTTGAGACTTTTTACTATTAGCCTCTTGCATTCCTTCCATGGAAGAAATATACTCATGGTTCTCATCACCAAAGTGATCAGCATCTCCTTTGCATGTTTTATTTTCATTACTAGCATTCAAATTTTCTACTTCATCCTCTAATGCATTTAACTGTTCATATGTTAAACCTTTTTGAACTTCATAGTTAGGTTGCAATTGCAACAACCACCATCTTGAATCAGGAATCACATTGGAAAATGAAGAGTTCTGGTTAAAATGGGTGACATCAACAGCAGCATGATCAAATTCATCAGAAGCACTGGCTGCTCCAGCATCAAACAATTTTGATGTTGCACATGAAGATTGACAACAAGCCAACTTAGGGGCTCTTTTTGCATCTTCTGGGACAAAGCAACGGTTAACAGCTCTCTGCCACGAAGCTCTCACTTCTGCTGTGGCCATCACTTCACCTATTCATAATTTCTGTGCAAAACAAAAATGTTCGCAGTTAAACATCCAAAATCAAATAAAGGAATACATGCATTATATGTGATGAGTTCAATAAACATGCACCGTGAATCTAGAAGTTTTTAGACTATCCACCAATGAGAAATCGAAAGTAGTTATTATAAAGATCAACAAACTTATCATAGATGACAGTTTCTGATTGAATGCATACATGATAGTTTCTAATTGAATGATGTGACAAAATAAAACATTGAGATGAAGAAGATTGGAACTAGTACTCCCCACATTCGTATGAAAAGAAACAGAAACAGATAGTAGTTTTTACTGCAACATGCATACATCCAATGTAAAGAAAATTAAAAACAAAAAAGGTTATCAATTTTCACAAAAGCCATCACAGAACTCACCAGACCATACACGATTATCAAAAGGGACAGGGAGCACATAACATTCATTTATAGAATTTGCAAAATCTCTTGAGGGGTGGTAGTGTGCTGAACAATTTGAGGCTTGAAATTGAAGATTGAGTTGACGAAGGTGAAAGGAAGTTAGAGATTGAAAAGAAGAAAAATCAGATTGAGATCATAAATAATCAGAGAGAGCAATGAAGTAGAAGAAGATGATGGTAGTTTTTTTTTTTTTTTTTTCTTTTTATGAGAAGAGATGATGATGGCTTTCGTGTCAGCTTACGTTGTTTTTTTGTTATCATTCTATGTTGTCGGTTTCCACAACCGCAGTGGCATGGTATGGACGGGTATTACGACGTCGTTTACTATCGCCGGTCTCTCTTGGTTGGTGGGGTCCACTGGGAAAAAAACATTCTACGAGGTCGGTGGTTTCAGGTTTTTTTTAAGGATCAAAACCAGCATCATATGATCAGAACAATATCCGCCATACACGTGGCACAAGAACAAGATGGACGGCTGATCGCTGATACGCCAAGTTCTCAATAGATAAGACATTACAATTATTACATCATTTACATGAGGCTAGTACAAGAGTTTCTTTTTCTTCCCAAGATGCACATAGATTCTGTTGAGTCCTGATTACCAAGATACTAATTCCATTTGTACATTCTAAATTGTCAAATTTTAAGATCACACGTTTATATATGAGATAGGATCAATTGATACCTTTATTTATTTATTTATATATATTCCTATTGTTAAAATCGAAGCAATTTTGTTTAAAACATAATCAAACATTAAATATCAAAGTCTCTTCTGATAAAAATTTGAATGTTAGTTCATAATAATATAAGAAACTAACTCAACCCTCCCACTAAACTCAATCCTCAGAGTTATATGAAAATATATTATTTCATCATGTGTTTAATTGAATTGTTTGAGCGTAATTATATTCTCATAAATTTAAACTCTACTTAATTGAAGTTCACTAGGATATAATAAAAACTTATATGATTTTCTTAATAAAAGAAAACTTAACTAATACGATACTGTATATTTTAAGTTTTTGCCATTTATCCTGTCAAGTTCCGTAATCCATTTCTGCCAATAAGATTTTATATCTTTTCTTTAGCTCTTTTTCTTTTCATAAACTTGTAAACAAACTTTGCAATTTGCATGCACGGATGCATGCCTTTAAATGGCCACTCAGTGATTAAGAAAATAGTGATACACTGTGGAAAGATTTGTTTATAGTTTATACCAACAATCTCATAGATCAGAAAGGGGCGTGGAGCTTTCTCCAAACTAAACATTCAGAAGAATTTCACCATATATAATAGCATTCATCAAGTAGGGAAATAACTAAATATTTTATATTGAACTTAAACATATGGATTAAATAAAGTATTATTTTACACAAAATAGTAAAATAAATTAACTTGTATTAAATTAAAAATTAACAAAAATTTAAACCACATAATTTTAAAGACTAATTTAAATATTTACTCAAAAATAATTCTTCACTTATGTACAGTTGATAAGACAAATCATATCACAACTAACATGGCGTGGGCTGCATTTAGATCACATTTTCGTGTTGTGTCAACACAAAGTTCATAACCAGGGGACTTACCCATTGTTTTATTGTGGTTGTGGTTAGTATTTACAAATTACAATGGGGTTTTGGAGCATGATTGTGATCCACGTTTCACTTTTGGGTTGCCAAGTAAAGAAAATATGATTAGTCAAAATTCAAGGTTGGTAGGTGAATCTAACAGCAGCTTAATTGCTGTAAGCAAACACTTCTTTGAAAGTAATTTTTTTCTATTTTTTGTTTTTCCAGTCCATTAAGATTTTTTGACAAGGATTCTTAAAAAACGAATATTTATTTATAAATAAAATTATCTTCACATATTTTAATTATTTTTTAAATAAATGTCTCTTAATAACTTTATCCATAAAAAAATGGGAGGAATTATGCTGCAAATATGTTCTTTTTATGTGTGAATCTGTGTCAGCACCAAGGTTTAAACTCAAGACTCTGTACAAACTAGTTAAATCTCTTCCCACTAACCTCACCATAGTGAGTTTGCTAAAACGTGAGTCAAAAGACGCAAATGTTTATTTGAGGTGGATATATATGTTATCTTATTTATGGGGATTAATTTCATGATAATTATCTAGGACTTTTATAAAATATAAAAAAGTTAAATATTTTTTTTAAGTGATAAAGAAATTATTTTGCTAGTAATAAAAAATAAGTTGAAATATAAAATATATATGCTCACAAATTTTAATTTTTGAAAAATGTAAGAATTAATTCAATTAACAATAACATGTTAGTAGAAATTTGTAAATATTTTATTATGTATTGATAGTAGAAGAAAGTTGAGTATTAATGAAAAACCAACTAAAGTAAATATCTCTATTAAATACTTAATTAGAAAACAATTAATCTGTCCTAATACATAAATTTAGAAATATGTATTATAAAATAAGAAAGATTCAAGACTTTATGAAAATGAGAATACTGAAGTTATCTTTAAATAATAATGACTTAAATTTGTTATATAAGTCTACATTAAAAAATATGTTTCTGCATTTCAAAGAGGGAAAAAGGCATTAATATTTTTTTATTAAACAGTAATATTGGTTTTTCTAAGTAGGGTCTTAGGTTTAACTATTGTAATAAATAGTGAAAAAGACAAATACAAAATATTTAAAAAGCTGAATTATGTTTTGTTATTTCTAAAAATATTATGTTTTTTTAAAAAAACTTTAAAAAGATTATGTAAAGAAAAAATAGTTTTACAACGAATATATTGTCTTAGAACTAAGATACTACAGTAAAAATAACTTTTAAAAAATACCTTTAAGAAAAACATTTCATAATTTAATCTTTATCAGAACAAATAAAAAGATGTAAGAGTAAGGAATATTAATATGGTATTTAAATTGCTTCATCTTATAACTAAAGATTACATTAAGTCCTTAATGCAACCAAGAGTTTTACTAAGATAGTTAGATATAAGAATATATTAAACTTGCACTTCTCGGTATTCTTTCACAATCTTTACTAGGCTCGAAGTCTCAAACCCTCCAACTCAAGCATTCTTCTCATACAAGTCTTTTCTACTTTCACACACTTTTATCTTTCTCTGTTTAGCACCTCAAATTGTCAGTACTAATAATCTTTAATACCAATCTTAATTGCGTGAGTTAACAAGGTGCCAATTTTAGACAACGAAAAAGCTACAGACAGAAGACACACATGGCAGTATGTTTCTCATCTTTGATTTAAGTTGCACTTGGAAAAGGTTTCAAGCTTTTGATTCCCAAGAAGTTATGAACAGTAGTATATTATAACTTTTCTCAAGTTCTAATTAAAATCACCGACACTATTTCTTAATATATACATGCTGCAAAGTATGACTACAAATGTAAACAAAACTCACTAGAGAATCTAAGTTTTTGCCGTGTGTATACACTATACTCACATGCCTCAACAAATTCAAACAGGTAATGTACACCAAGAACAAAGACAAGTTTTGTCTCAAAAATGTTGCCAACCTCGAGAGGTATTCATAACTTAATACAATTATAGCCCGGCCACTGACTAAAGTTTTGTTCCATGCAGAAAGACTGACTCGAATCAAAATGAACCCATCCAATCTGTTCAAAGAAGCAATGAGGTTCACTAGCATGAGATGTTTATGTTCCGGGATGTATGGCTTGCCCAAGTTGCAGTTGTTTTGGATATCTGAACATACCAATGAAGAATCCTTTTTCAAAATGGATGGTGGCTTCAGCAATGTTCACATTTCTTATATTAAGCTGTTGACGAAGCCAATAATGCAGATTTGATAACCTCTGACCGATGATGACCACTGTCGTGAAGCATTTGCAGCATAGTAGAGTTGTCATCAACACAAAGGATCTCAGAAGTATCATAACTCAATTCCATGGGCACGCAGGTGATTGTCCAGCCGTACCAGCTTTACAATTCCATCCCCACCGCAAGAAAGAAAACCATGGGGAACAACTTGTATATCCGTAACAGCAGCCTGTGACAATTTTATGCTAACAGTTTTAGTGTGTGAACTCTTTTGTCACTGATGAACTATACCTATATGTTTAAACTTTAAAATAACACCATCAGCACAACTCATTTAGCTTGAGAGTATTTTTTGTTAAGGTCATTTGGCTAGAGGGTGGGTCCAAGAATATTGGTAAAGTTGTGCCTAACCAGTTGGTTATGGTTCGAATTCGGAAACAACCTCTTTGCATATGCAAGGATAAGGCTACATACAATGACCCTCTCCCATACTTTCACATAGCAAAAAGCCTTATGACATCGGGGTATGCTAGTTTTTTTTTTTTTAAAAGGTCATTGAGTTTGACAGAGCTACAACACCCCATGGCATCAGCTCTAAAGCAGCTCACTTTCACAGACAGCAGGAACTGAAAATGGTGGGTGTCTGTTATGTCTAAAATAGGTGAATTTGGTGTAAAACAAATCAAGAAACATAAGAATTTAATATAAAATTATGAAAAAATTACCCGAACAACACCACCAAATCCACGAGAACTTGGCTGCAGAAAGGTGTGTTTTTCATGTATCTTTGACCAGTGATGTATTAACTTTGTGCTCTGGGCATCCCAGAGTTTGACATCTCCATCTGTGCTTCCAGTTAAAAACAAGCTGGTATTTGGGATGGTAACTACTTTTGTGACACTCCCTATGATCATAAAATTTAAGCAGAAATCGTTAGGAAAAGAATAAACCATTACTACAAGTGCAAATAAACTTTCTTCACCTGAGTGAGCCTTTGGAATGTACCAAAGCATCCCATCTACATTTTGATCCTTATCACGAGTTAAAGATGAGACAGAGCTTTGCCCAATGTTATCAGCACGCTTATGCCTTTTAGCCTTTCCAGTAGCTATATAGCGGAAGTCATGAAGTCCAACATCACCACCTTTACCACCAGTCACAATAAGGGGGGATACAGAACCACTTCCCACATGATTATCAAAAACAGACACGGTGTGTGCACCACCTTCAAGGCAAGGTTGGTAATGTGATAAGACTTGGGCCAATCTTTCATAAATTAAAGAAACAGGGCATAAACCCCTTTTTTTGAGGGGGGAGGGGGGGAAATGACATAAACCTTAGAACACAATTCACCCTTCACAGAAAAATATACAAGAGCAAAAAGTCAGTATGCATGTTCAAATCCAATACTTGGGCAATTCTCTCCCCTTGAGTTAGGTTTTGGAAGTGAGTTATGCGCCTATTTTTAACATCATCTCAGAACTTATCCAGTTTCATCCGTTGGCTAAGAATAAGGCCATAATACTCCTTATAAGACCTGGGCAATCCACCCCTCATGAGTTAGACATTGTCCATTTCTAATATAGTAATAGAGCCCATCCAGCCTTGATGTGAGGCCACTCACACATGTCTAGTCCAGTAAACTTCACACCTCAAATGTCTATAATACTTGTAAGACTTGGCCAATCCTCCCCCCTTAAGCTAGCTTTTGGGAGTGAGTTAAACCTTTTTATAATACATAACATGTATAAACATTAATTAATAAACCTAATTTAGAGACAGACCTTCATGACATAAAATGGAAGCTCGAGAAGTAGTGGGTGGAGCTAAAGTATCCCATATGACCACATTAACACCATTAGAGCTATATCCAGCCACAGCTATTATCGATCCACTTGAGGAAAAATATGTGACGTCCCTGAAATCAAGTGTAGAATATATTTGCATTTAAATAAGAGCAAAATGACATCTTTGTTAAGGAGAAAAATAACAAATAAACACACCAACAAAATACAAAACTCAAACTTGTTGAACCCCGTCCCCATCGTAAACACAAGGGTTAATACATCACTCCTGATTATGGATGCAGTTTTAGTTTCAAGCCAGTTCTAACTTTTAATGACATGCTATCTAATCTAACCTTGCCCTTCATTTGTGGGTGGTCAACATAACTAGCACCACACAACATAGGGTAACAAATGAGGTAACACCTCACCCCCACAAAAAAAGAGCAAAATTTAAAGAGAATTTCTTTTTTTTTTCTTGTACTGCAAACCAGAGAATGTAAAATACTCTATTTAAAAGGTTCTAGTAATTTAGCTGATGCATATTCTGAACCAACAGTTATCTCCCAGAAACAGCCTAACATCAAGAGTGACAAATTGCGTGAGAGAGCAAATAATTGTATTTATTTACACTACATACTGTACAATTTTATATACATGAATTATGTAATCAATCCCTAAGGTTTATGGATTATAATCAGCTATCTAAGGAAACTAGGAAAGAATCAAGGGGATACAATAAAATCTGAATAATATCTGCTGAAGTGCTAATATCTCAACAATTGCAACTAAAAGTTGAGAAAGAGAAAGTACATACGATGCATGACCGTTAAAGCAAAGAGATGATTCTGTTGGACGAACATTGCTCCTTCCTCCAACCTCCAGCTGCCACGTGCAGACAGTTCCATCTAATGCAGCACTGGCAAACCGGTGTCCAAAGTGGTCAAACTGCAAGGCTGAAATTGATGCAAGGGCATAAGGTGGAGGGACATTGGCAGCAGGCAGCACTCCATATGTAGCAGTAGCTTTGTCTTTGTTGAACTGTATGTATAACGCTCCTTATTAGCCTTGAGATATTCAACACACATGCAATTAATTAACAGCACTAATCCAGATACTATATACAAAATATCTTTTTGTTTTGGGAGAGGGTGTTACAATAATGACACAAGATTTGAACCTATAACCTCTTGCAAAATAATCAAATAATACATAGGCTGATAGATCTTCAGTTTTAAACTCAAATTATTGAAGAAGGGTGTCATATTCAAAAGAACCAAATATAACAAACCATTGGTTCAAATGACACCCTCCTCTTTAGTGACAAGAACTGCATGTGCAATTGTGCATGAAGCTTGGACAGTAAAACAAGCAAACTTACGAGAAACAATTGAGAAAGTTGGCCACCTAAAAAAGAAGAAACCATAACGGGGAAAAAAGCTGCCTCAATATTTGTTTATACAAATACAAACATGTAAGTCAATGCATCTATCATGTATGCATAGCAACTTGAAATTTCCTTACCTCCCACAAGTAAATGTGTGTATTGCTAGAACCAACCAAGAAAAAAGGTCTCATAGGATGACTAGACAAAGCCCTGGTACTTATGTTCTCCAAAGTGGCAAGTGGATCCACAAAATCTTCAAAATCTTGTTGAATTTCCCAACCTAATCCAGAGGCACCAATACCAGTATAACCTAGCATTCCTAATACTCCACCACCTGTCAAGTCATTGCTGGGCCAAGCTGAAGAGTCCACACCAATAGTTGCTCCACCCAGCCCAAGGTGTGCCCCTTTCTTGCTCCCAAGGCCAACACCAGGAGAAACACATGTTGGAGCAGGGGTGGATTCTGAACCTGCCCATCCATTCTGAGGCCAATCAGCTGTGGCCCACAAAAGATCATCTGATTTACCACTAAAAGGAATCTCATCTTCCCAATGAAAGAACATTATACCCTGAATTAGATAAACAGAAACAAAGGCATTTATATACTTTGTTGTATATTCAGATGTTGGATGATTGAGTTTTCTAAACAATCAGTTTAAATGCAATGAAAATAATAATAAAAAAAGATCTAAAAAAGAGGACTAAGTATAATTGCAAATGCAAAATAATTATCATTTCAAACAATAGTAACAATAAACACACATAATAAATAACCATCTACATAAAATACCGTATCCATATTTTACTTACATAATACATTGGTCCATTGACCATCATTTGACCAAAAAATGGAAATTACGTTGAACACTAATGTTGGAAATATTTCCCATATTACCTTCTTGGCTCCACATTCAATGCCCACCCATAACAAAAAACTCAACACAGAACCCTAAGCCCAAGGAACGAAAAAGGCTAGAGAAAAAGATTGAGCTGAAACAATACCAAAAGACCAGATGTGCAAACAATTTATACAATCTTTTCTACATAAAACATACAGGCACGCCAATGAAAAATCAACATCCAAGCATCCAAAACTTCAGAATAACATTGATTAAGAGACAAACCTTCCTGTTGCCAGCAACTGCAGCTTCCCGTTGATTGGTAGAGTTTATACACAATGCCTGCTCAATATAGCAACAATGTCATTCTTGATTCTTATATATACATATATGTGGCCATGTGAAAATGATTAAACAGAAGGGGAAATCACCTCCAAAAGTTCTCCATTTCTCTTGTACATTTCTCTGGGACTCTGGAAAACTGCAAAATTTGTATAAGTTATATCTTTCTGGTTTGATCTTGCAGAAGCATTGCCACTTAGAGATGTTCCTTTAACAGGAGTTCCAACTTCATGATTAGAAGATCTAGTGCTAAGTTTACATCCATCACCACATGTATCATCAGTTTTATGCAGTCCTGTCATAATTATAGACAAATCATTCCATCCTTTAGTATTCATCTGATCCAAATCATTTGGCCAATTGAGTTTTTCCTGTGCAAAGCAATCAGATATCAATTTGGGATCCGCACAGCGATCCCATAATAACTGATTAACTGAATAGTTATCTTTCATGTTCCCCAGTTCCAAAATGTCCAGGTTTTGGTTCTGGCTGAATTCTGATTTTTGTTTTAACCATTGAAGAGTCATTACATTCAAATCATTCCCTACTTTCTGCCACAGAAATTCTGCTTGTTGTTTAACATGATAAGAAGAAATGTGAGTAACTGTTGTCATCAGTAGATCACATAGGCTAAACAAGACTAACCGAATCTTCTCTGGCAAGCTGATGCTTTCAGAATCCATATTTATGAGATAAGACTCCCCATAAGTATATTTTCTGTGGAAAGGACCCGACAGTTTACCATCTTCAAGTTTGGCAAGAACCAGATTCAAATTAAATATCATGAATCTAGACATATGCTGCCACAAGCAGGTCCCTATAATCTTCCATCTTTCATCATCAGGAATTGAATGCTTTATATCTGCAACTAGTTTATCTTCTGCACGTTCGGATAGTTGAAGGTTTTGTATATTAGACATGAAAGAAGTTTGAGCCAACAACTGCCCAATTTTTGGGATAAGCTTCTTCAGATTCACAATATCAATGTTGTAAGGATTACGGTCATTAGATTGTGCAACCAAGAATGGTTCCAACATATACAAAAGCGCTTCCGAGTTTTTTTGAAGCCAAGCTAATGAAAAATGTAAATAATATTCATACAAATCCAGGATATCAAGATGTGTTTTGACAAGATCTTTGCAAATAGAACTCAACTGAATCCTAAAATTTGCTCTTAAAAACCACAATGAAATCAAAACACCTTCAAAGCAGCATTGAAAAGCATCCAAAAACTTAGGTTTGCTATCAATAGATGAATTTTGTTGAGAATTTTCCATACTGCAGGCACAAAAAAATCTTGAATAGAAAAAGGAGACTTCTTCTGCAGTCTTGAACAGGGGTTTAATCCGAGAGTAATATAAATTGAAATCATCAAATATATTGCTCTTCTTTTGAGACAGTTCTGCTTGAGTGTATCCATCTGTCATATCATACCCAATGTACAATGATCCATGATGGCAAAGTAAGAGTAAAATCTGCAGAAAAGGGAAATTAAAGAGTGATCACAGAAGTATATTGCTGAATGGTGACACACATATACAAAAGTGGGGGGGGAGAACTGGAATACAAAATCATACCATACTGATTAGACAGCGAGGAGCCAATAAAAACCTCCGTTCAAATAGAGCAAGCCCTGTGTATAACTTTTGTTTAAAACTTTCAACTGATTTCTCATATTGCATCATGTACTCGTCAGAATCAGAAGCTTCTCCATTATATTCTGCAAAAGTGTCAAGCCAGCTTGGATGCTCTTTTATCAATTTTGATAAGTAGCAAAGTGCCAAATTCAATTTAATATGGAACTCCAGATGCACAGACATGTTAGCAGACAACCAGTTAGAGCATTTTCTTGGCAAAGGCTTAAGAGTACTGGACAGCACATCATGACTGTCACCTAATTCACTCTCTTGATCTGCAGTCCCAGGCATGCTAAGCGAAGACGAGAAATACTCCAACGCCTCAAGCTTGAAACAAGAAAACATTATGGATCATTACTGACCAGTAACATAGGTAGAGTACACACACAAATATATATTTCACATACTAGCATTGTTTTTATTTTTATCAGCAAAAGTAGTATATATATATATATTATAAATAAAATATATCAGTACAAGAGGTACTGTGGAATGTACATCCCAAGATAACCCTACTTTGAGCTATGGTAACCTAATATTAGCAATTGAAAGCAGATATTAGGCAACCATAGATCTATAACTAAGCTGGGGTACCCTTCTACAAAAAAGAATTCTAAAGAAGAGAGGTCCACCAAATCTGCCATCCATCACATATTGGCATTGTACTGACACATGTCCAATATCTCTGCTAGGATCATAGAATTCTTTAAAAATTCTCAGAATTCTTTTCATTAATATGGTTGGATACTTGGATGGGCATAAAAATCATCACCACAATATCTTCCTAGATTGACAACAGGTGGACACAGTTACGTGAAAAGGCCTAAGAAACATACTGGAAAAAGAATTTCTTAAGGAAAGGATAGTCCAATAAGATGCTAAATTCTCCATCTTCAATAGCAGAAAATCATTTACCACACCTACATATAAGGCTATGAACACATAAAGACAGAAGTGGCCCTGCTCACACTACACAGTTTCCATATCAACCAGCACAAGATAAACAGAGCTTAAGACATTTTATTCAGTAAATGGTTGAAGTTTTGACAATACGAGAATTCATTAGATATGTTGTAGTTCAAGCAAACTTGTTTTTATGTACATATACAAAACTCGATTAACTTATAGTAGATTAATTGCATAATATGTAAAATAAACTTACAGGATTACCACATCTTTTTAGTGCAGCAACTGTCATCAAAGTTGCCCATCTTAAAAGAATTGCAGAATTTTGCTCCCCCACAGCATTCCGCATGCTATTCTTTGTTGCTAACATTTGACAATAAAAACCGACGGTAGGGTCCAGAAAGGGACCACAATTGGACATGACAGTGGACTCCCGAGGCACAGGGTTTACTGAAAACTCTAGCATTCTATAAAAAGATTGGTAGTAATTACCCATTTCCCACTGCAAATCAAGGACATCCAGTTAGAGTTAGGATCACATATGAAGCAAGCCACTACAAGCAGAATATAACAAAATGTAACGATGGATAAATTGAATTATGTAAGTATTTTGGGCAACTCCATCTCTGGGGTACAAAAAATAGATCAGGCCAACCTGACCAAAAGCAATCAGACTGGCCCAATTTCAGCCACAGCCCTTCTCTAGGCTGAGAAAGGAAAAATATTAATTAGATCAGGCCAGCTCTATTTCAGCCTTGCTCCTTCTTGGGGTGGTGAAAGAAAAATATGCATATCATGATAATAACAAACACAAGTAACTGTTGTCAGTAGATCACATAAGCTAAACAAGACCAATCTAATCAGCTCTGGCAAGTTTATGCTATCAGAACCCATAATCAGGAGTATAGACTATTAGACTCCCTAGTCCATATAAGCATGAATCTAGCAAGAATCAAATTCAAATAATGTCATCTAGACATATGCTACCACAATCAGGTCCATAAAATCTTCCACTTTTTGTCATCAGGGACAGGAACTATATGCTTTATACCTGTAACATGTTTATCTTCTGCACTTTTGGACACTAAGGTTTTGTATCTTATTTATAAAAGAATTCAACAAAAATCTAGTATTTTAAAAAAGATTGGTAGTAATCACTTGTTTCACAGTGCAAATCAAGGAGAGCTATTTATACATGGTATAGGAACATGTACCAAGCAAGCCTTAAACGCAGAGTATAGCAGAAAGCCTTTAGGGATAAATGAATGTAAGTATTTTGGGCACCTCCAGAAGGCTTGCAAGCCAGTAGTCTCCTTTATCAATTGCAAATGGAAGTATGTACTTTGTAATTAGGTGATGCTCCAATGGTCCACCATGGCCCTCAACAAGACGACAAATGACTAAGGCAAGCTGTTCATCCCCAAGATTCTTAGCACAAATATTTATAGCAGAAGAATGATCACCTCCAAGCAAAAAGAAAGCAATTGCTAATTCCAGCTGATGCTTTCCAAGTAAGACATAAGCATTTTTTAAAGCAGCAGCTTTATTTTTCTCATCCTGTAATAAAATTAGTATGGTTGGATCAATGACTTAAATACCATAAATATGAAAAAACAAATGCATGTAGGACAAGGATTTCATTGCTTACACAATCCACATTCAAACTTCAAAGAACAATTAAAAATTAAAATCTACATGACTCTATCAGTCTAATGTAAGTCACTAAGCCCTTTATGACATTGATGAACAAGGAGGCATTATAAAAACACTGCTCTTGCAGATTTGTAAGATAATTTACCTGAAAATTGCGAGAAAGAAAGCCCACAAGAGGCTTATCCTTCTCATCCTTACTGATTTTGAAAAGGCCAGCCAAAACTTGAACTCTATTCAGTGCAATATACAGCAAAGCACAATCCTTGGGATTTTTGTTCTTCAAATACTGAGCTCTTGCCAATTTCTCCATCTAGAGCATGAGGAACAAAGGAAGTATTAAACTGTTTGAATCAAATACCAATTAACTTATAATGTACTTTTCAGTAACTCTAGCCAATTTCTCCATCTAGAGCATGAGGAACAAAGGAAGTATTAAACTGTTTGAATCAAATACCAATTAACTTATAATGTACTTTTCAGTACCTCTGGTACTAAAGCAATATACATCTTATTTTTGCTGATAAAAAAAAAAAAAACTGTTTGAATTGGAAAAGAGTAATAAACAATGAGATATTTTGAGTTATGACAACAATAATCAACAGATGACAAACACAAACAGAAAATAAATCAACAATTAGTAAAACAAAAGCCTTCCTGTCACATTCTAATTTGTCAAAGCTGACGAGAAATTCCAGTTTTTCTTGCAACATTATGGCATCATGCAATCAGCGAATATTGAGAGTAAAAGAAATGAACATGAGAGGGTGGATTTTTACCCTGATAAACAGCATTTTAAAGCATCGCAACAGTTGATACTTTATAGACACCACAACTACTTCCCAGGGTCTTAACTCCCAACAAAGTGTATAAATGTAAAAGGATACTAAAGTATTCTCTACCGAAGTTCATAACAAAAGTATGTAATTCTTAATATCTGGTTCAACAGCAAAAAATAGGTTCCCAAATATTTTCTACTTTCTACTTTTTAGAAGGAGAAAAACAAAAAAAAAATCAAAATTGAATTTGTCAAAGAACTCTATAACAAAGGTAGCATACAGATTTTGAAATCAAGTAAGGAATGCATGAAACAAGGAACTGTTTAAATTAGCAGGCAAACTAAATTACCAAGCAATTATACACAGCGAAAGAAATAAATTGCTGTCAGTGATGCATTGAAGTATAACTATTCTATATTTTCTTTCAAAGATCTCACCTAAAAGTCCTATAACACCAGTAAGAAATGTAAATTCTTATTAGATATAGCAGCTCACATGCCAGAAACTTAAGATTTCAATTTCCAAGATTTTGTTTCATGTTTGTTAGCCCATATAGAACATGGAGAAGAATGGAAAATAGGAAAGGATTAAGCATTACCCTTGCACGCAATTGAGGTATATTAGCATACCAAAAGCCCATACCCAAAGCACGCATTTCTTGCCACGATGGTTCATTGGGTATGACAGAACCAAATAAATTATCTAGGCAATCAGAATGATAAGCCCATACAAATAACCTTGAGTCAACGAGCAACTCTTCAAAAGATGCAGCTCTGGCAAACTTTCGGAGAAAAAGCAGTTGCTGAAACCTTAGTGCCACCCAAAACCTACAAAGAAAAGCTTAAAAATCACATCACTCATGTACCAACTACCAAAAAGCAACCATATACACATCAAATCCCACTGCTGCCACCACATGTTTTTAGGTTTGATTTGGTCCTCTAATTTTTTTGGGATTCAATTTAGTCCTCTAATTTTTAAAATCGATTCAATTTGATCCTATCGTCTAAATTAGGCCAATGGTGTTAAGAAACCGCTTTTTTTGTGGCTGCTTAAAGCACTTAGTGACAGTTTTAAACTGCCACAAAATGCACATTTAGACGGTAGCATCAAATTTGGATGGCAGGATCACTCAAATTAATTTAGACAGCGGGACCAAATTGAACAGATTTTAAAAATTAGAGGACCAAATTGAACCAAAAAAAAAATTTGAGAACTAAATAGAATCAATTTGAAAAATTAGAAGACCAAATCGAACATGAATAATAAATTAGAGGACCAATAAACTAATTTAACCAATATATAATTCATCATCTAAGTTCATATTTATAATTATCATCAGCAATGGCACTCCATAATTTTGCAGATCTACAACCATTTATTAAAGGAATTTTGACATGTGAACAATATCATTGATAGGTTATAGAATCTCCATGATAAGAATAATAGAATATTAGTAGAATGGACAGTTCATGAAGGAACAGAGGATACACAGACAACAAGATAAATTAGATGATTCCAAAAGAATGGCATAGATGGAGAGATAATTTCTGAAAATTTCTGATAATGTATAATAAATTTAAAAAACTCCAACTTTCAGTACTAACCTAATAAAAAAACAGAAACTAACTACTTGGTCAACCCTTTTTTTCTTCTTACACTTCTTTTAGCTTGGAAATTATATCAGCCTTTCTCATGACGTAAGTTAAGAATAGAAAATACTTAATATAGCCAATACACCCTCTAAATAGTTAAGGATCTGCCCAGACCAAATATGCCCCTTAAAGTCTGTTCCATGTGCCAGCATATTAGTTTCAAGATAGCTCATGACCTTATAATTTACTCCCTCCGTCCCTAATTATAAGAACCTTTTAAGTAATTCACACCCCTTAAGAAAAGTAGTTAATTTAGTTAATCACATTAAATCTGTCAATTAATTATACTATCATTTCAAAATTACCATTTTCTTATCTCTCTATCCACTTAATTGTTTCTCATTAATGTTTGGAGAGAAAATAATCAAGTAAAGGAATGTATGCAAAAAATGCAATAGAGCATGATTTTAACAAAATGATCATACTAAAAGATGTCCTGAAACAAGGTGACCTCAGGTGCTTTGCCATTGATTTTCAAATGCAACAACAATAATACAAAGAAATATGAAAGTGAAATAACCAAGCTATGAATGTTTCAAAATGTAAGCTGGGGTAGCTTGCCAATTGCATGTCTCTTACATACATTTATTATCCACCTGTGTGTAATGAATCTGAGTGGATAATATTTCAAGAGAGTTCAAGTTCTATTGCAGAGATTCAGAGGGAAGTCTTCAATTCAAGACCTCATATACTTGGACTTGTATTTTGTTCTCTACTCCCAAATTTCAATCAAGGATTTTAATGATATAATATCACTAATTTGTCATTTATCCTGGTCCATTGCAGGTTATCCCTTTTGTTTACATTGAGTTTGATTGGGAAAAACTTCATCAATATCCTCCAATATTTTTTACTTATTATTTATCAAACGGGAAAAAAAAAGATAAAAGGAAAAGTAACAGGAAACCATAAAAATATTAAATAAGTTCATGAATACCTTCGTCCAGGTTCATCAAGACTCTGATATGCAGAAGATGAGTGAGCACTACTAACTTCACTAAGCAGATCTATAATTGCAAGAATCTGCGTCTTCTCTATGTCGACCAAAAATGGTAAATCAGGAAATTTCTCAAGAGATTCAATAAAGTCATTAAGCTCGGATTTTGTTGATGAGGAAATGCTTTCATTTTCAACACTGGAATCTGAATGATATGGAAACCGGAACAAGCTACTCTGAGCCTGTGAAATTGATGTGATCAATGCAGCGTCCCCGCCCCACTGGAATCCCTTAGGTTGGGAACCTTTTGGTATACAGCCTTCTAGATAATATGACAATAAAACATTTGGAAGGCCAATTCTTTTGGAGATGTGTCTCTTTTTAGGATCATAATTAGTCAGGCATTCAACAAGATGCCTCACAGCTACATAAGCACGTTTCCAGTTTCCTGAAAACATTAAGAATAACAATAAAAATACATGAATGACATATTATCATTCCCATTACATGCTTGAGTAAATTAATTGGTCATCGGTCATACTTAAAAAAAAAAAAACAATTTACTTAACCATTACCTGAGCTTATATTAGTAAGTAGTACATCAGGGTGATAAGTAGGCAATGATCCACTAATTATCTCAGCTACTTCTAAGATGCTCCATAAACCAACCTTGGTAAGAAGTTCAGATTTTAATTGTTCCTTGGCCAGAAACAAGCTACTGGAATTGTCCTTCATATTAATTTTGATGGACTGCACAGAATCAAAATCTGCATGACTGTCTCCAAGTGACTGTTCTCTGTAAGCACCAATGTCATATTCAGTGAAAACTGAAGAAAGTATGTCTTCATATATTTCATCCTTGCAATTATAGGTATTAGGCTTTGAATCACAAGGACGAAATTTACTCCCTTGCTTTTTATCCTCATGGAACAGCCAATGACTAAATATACTAAAGTAATTTCCATGAATCACCACTGCTGCAGCTCTGGGTCCCCATAAGAAATCATAAATTGGAATGGAAGTGTGAGCATATGCAATGCAAACCCATATATTCATTTTTGGAAAATTTACAGAGTCTGACAATGTTGTACCAACACAACGCTTAGGAGCATACACATGTAATTCATTTTGCAAACAAACTCCAAGCAATAACTCCCCAGTTCCTAAAGTTAACCACTTTAGAGCAATAACATCACTTTCAGTCTTTATTTTATCCTCCAAAATAAAAGTCCCAGCGCTGATTAGTGGTACAGCATCCCATATATGGATGGTATTGATAGCATTTGAATTGCTTTCGTAGCAGAACGTAGCAATCTTCTCACCACAATTAGCTAAACATATATCCTTGATGGGACCATCATGTGCAACAAACGAACCCACAAGCTCCCATGGCAAGTGTTGGGTCAATGAGTTGCCAGGTTTACTTTTCCATAGTTTCAAGATGCCATCAGATGAGCCTGTGGCCATGATATATGCGGGATAACTACTACACAGATCATTTGCAAGGCTAAACTCTTGTTGCCTATGGCTTAGAGTGCCTGAATCAGCCACCGCAAAACTAGTAACCAGATCTTTGGAACTTGGAAACTCACATGAACATGGATTTACAGTAATGCAATATTTTTTATTAGCAAATGTACTTTCAAATGCCCGAACACTGCAGTTATCAATGCTTTTAACATCAAAATTGCATTCACAACAGTTTGTTGACATGTCAAATGAGTGCAAGTTTACTTCCCATGATAGGGCCTGAAATCTCCCCATCCATATTGCCAATAGCATAAGTTTATTATTACGGAAAGTTTTGTCACAGGTGGAGTTTAAAGGAATTGTAAAGATATCAAAAGGGCCATCCTCATAAGGACCATGACCACTGAAAGGAATAGTGCATAAGTAGTGACATTCTATGTTTTCTTCTTCACTTTGACAAATGTTGACAATGAAGCAATCAATCCCTCGAGTATGCCCCATAAAAAAAACCAGTTTGTCACCAAGTATTGAAGGTGCCCATTTCAAGCTAGTGTACAAGGAACACGAGTCTTGAGTTGCAAGCTTTCCACAGAGTTCCATAGTAGGAACCAAAGTTGGGCATCCCAAAATGCAGTTTGAAATGTTAGAAAGTGACCAAAAAAGAAGCAGTCCATTAGAATCCAGAGAAGCAGCAAATTGAACTTTGCATGTACAAGGATGAAGTGAAACCTTTAATATTTTCCCACTATGACCATCTAAGTTTAAAACCCCACCAGTCAAATGGGAGGAGATGTTATCTGTGTTAACATTATCATTGGAGTCCTCCACAGCATTATGTATTGTTTGAATACGGAAATTTGACCAAACTAAGGAATTACAAGGCAATAGCTGAAGTGAAGAGCATATAGTTGGTGGACCAAACAGGCAACTTCTCAATATAATAACCTTATGAAGAAATAGTGCATTTTTAAAATCAGATGAGTTAAACTTGTAAACATTTGCTATGTCATGGTTCTGGAGTTCATGTTTCTTCCATAACGTAACTCGGGGGAATCTCAGTGGTGAAACATCATCAAGACAGTGGACAGCCCAAAAGCTAAGCAGCATTCCAGGACCAAACCCAACAAGCCAATCACAATTTCTAACATCATGCTCAAATCCTTCTTTGGAAAAAACTTGTTTGGCCTCTTTGTCAGTTTGAAATAGTCCCTCAAATTCTGTTCCCCATCTCACAAATATATCTGAACTAAGAGTTGCATTTAAGGACTGATTAATCTCAATAACAGCAACAACACAAAAAGAGCATCCGGCATTCTTCTGATCATTGATGTCCTTCGCAGTTCTCCTGGCCTTTGCATTATCAATTTCACTCCATAACCTTGCAGTCCCATCTAAGCTGCAAGTCAAAAGTACATGCCTTACAGAACACTTACCATATCTGTTTGATAGCTTTCCTCTTGATGGTCTCCATTGAATCATTACGACAGGTAGAGGATGATGTAGTTTGACTTTTGAATATTCAGATAGTCCATTGCTTTGACATACCAATACACATTTGCTTTCCTCATTGGTCAAGGTCCCTTCAATGTGTTCTCTACTTGGATGTGCTGCAGTTGCTGAAGGGCCCTCAATAGACCAAGTTGCACAAACAAGAGTTTGGGGCTGATCTGCTTTAAACTTCCAAGCAACTTCCCAACATGTGTTACTCTTTTTCCAGAAAACCACCTCCATTCCAACAGAAATTATTCCATCTCCTGATCCTGTCCATTTGATGTTTGCCACTTTCATATGTTGTACAAGCACTGCATTCTGGCTCCAACAAAAAGAACCTGAATATGAGTGACAAAATCATGTTTTTAATATATAGAACTAACAAAAGAGACGACTCATCCTATTGTAAAATTTTCTCTTTTTCTCTTTTCAATATATAGAAAATATACTGGACCAGTTCTCAAAAGTCGAAACTCACAAAGCATTTATAAGAAAAGAAAATAAGAAAGTAAAATAAATTTGACGCACCTCAGCTTTTGGGGAAGTAAAAAAAAAAAAAAAAAAGAGGGAGCTTCTATAAAAGTTTAAGTGCATAAGTTGATTTTAACTTATAGGAGCTCAATTCATTTTGCCGTCTTATCTTCTTCTCCTGAAAGTACTTATAGAGACTCTCTCTTAAAATGGTGTGGACGAATATCAATGCTCTTGAAGCTATTAAAAAGAGATTCGGAGTTACCTTTACCGGCGGCGGAGTCGTGGCGGAAAAGCCAGATGCAGTCATCGGCGGCGGCGGCGAGGTCGCCGGAGGAGGGGGAGCTGGGGGACCAGGCGACGGCGGCGACGGGATGGGCGGAGAGCTGGAAGGATTGGCGGAAAAAGGGGCCGATGCGGGTTTGGTGAGGGGAGAGAGGGGAAGGGAAGTGGGAGATGGTGAGAAGTGAAGAAGCGGCGTAGGCGATCCAGGAGTAGCCGGAGAAGTGAGGGAGGAAATCCACGGTGGATTCAGAGAAGGTAGGGGCGGGTGGAACCGTGTCGGATCTGAGCAGACGGAGGGGAAGGTGATCGATGGGGTTCATCTTCTCTGATTCTGTCATTGTTCCTCTCTCATCAGAGGAGGAGGAGGAAGAAGACCATATGCATATGTGTCTATCTGTTGTCTCTTTAGTACCTTTTTTTTAATTCTTATTTATTTTGATTTTTTTTTCCATGCATTTTGTTTGAGGACAAAACTTGATCAATAAGTATTATTACAAGAGTATCTCTTTTATTTTTTTCTTTTAGTGATAAATTTTATTTTAGGATTTTAAATAATTTTTAATAGGTTTCACATCAATTTTTATTTTTAAATATTTATTAAATTAAATATAATTAATTAAGTAATTAAATTTAATTAATAAAATATATAAGGAAAAAATTATAAATATTAAGAAATAGGAAAATGAGCATAAATTTAATTTTTATTTATGATTAAATGTTAAGTAAATGAAAAATACATAAATTTAACTAGATTTTACTGTGGTTGTGTTCTCACATATGTTCCATCAAGTTTGTTTGAAGTTTTTATGAATTCTTCTTATATGTATAACACGTCTTATTTACAAGTATGTAAAAAGGAATGTCACGAGATGCTTCAACATTTGAGCACACCAAATGTTCATTCCACATCGCTATTTCTTGACATTTTGCAAATAATTTTCTTTTGGGATCTTGTGGAATTGGTACGGTCTTCACAAAGGTGGTCCAATCAGGATAAATATCATATCCCATATTATATAGAGTTTCATTAATTGTAAATTATACGGGAGGAGTTCGACCTTGCAAAACGTCGTGAAACACATGTGATTGGTTTAACACATTAATGTTATTGTTTGAACCTACAACTCCAAAATATGCATATAAATCCACAAGTTTTGTGAAGCGACTTCAAGTATTATTGTTGGTTTACGATGATCACATCTACTTTTGATAAATAAATGGAAATACTATTTTATCTATTTATGACAATGTCATTTTGATATTTGGTCTTGACCGGAATGATCCATATAAACCAATTGTCCTAGCATTCATTTTACTTTTTGGGCTATTTTTTAAGTATTCGGCCTGCCATGCAATTTAAGTAGAAAATTGAGGAAATTGTGTTTCAATGTCATCAATAGAAGGAGTTTGTGGACCACTAGAACTATTAAAATCCAGAAGACTTACATATAGTTTGAGTGTGATTATTAAAATCCTTCTCAATGATAATAAAATAATAATAATAATTCATAGCAGTGACAGAAAAGGAGGAATCATTTAATGAAAATTAGGCTTTTCTAGGTATGTGCAGCCCGAACTTTGGATGGTGACATTGGCTGCTTAACACCCAACTCTCACGCATTCTTCGATGGGCTTATGCTTAACCAATTGTGAAAGAAATCCTCCCACAAAATCATCTCCTACAAAAACAAAAGAATATAAATACATAACATTATCAATTCTTTAAGTTTCCACAAACATTTAAAATAGACAAAATTAGAATCTAGTTTGTCACTACCATCAAGATGCAATATCTATGTATTGGTTGCATGATTATGATTTATTATTCAAAGCATTTTATGAGCACACCAATTGCCCATAAACTTAACTACACATATAACATTAACATTTAAAATACTAAAAGCAATAGGTTTGTACCTGCTCCATTTGTATCAACTAATTTGTCTTTAGGTGATAGTATCATAGGATACAATTTCATTTTCTCATCCTCAACAACATAAATAGGATTTGCACTTTGGGTGATAACAGTAATCCTTTTATGTTTTTATGATGCTTTTGGCAAGTGAGAAATCTTCAAAACTATTTTCTCAACATGATTAGTCTACTCAATTGGACAATACGAAAAGAGTCAAAATACATAACAAATTAAAACTTAAACAAAAAAGGCAAGCCTTCAGACCTGCTAATTAATTATTACCTCCCAGCCTTAAGCTTTAGAAAATGTTCTTGCTTCAATCTCATTTCCAAAAACATAGTCCATATATTTGAGTCCCAAAATGAACATTATTAAGATCAACATGTAATTTTTTTTTTTCTTTGAATTTAACAGAGAAGGATCCTTATGGCATAACTTTGTCCAATGCATCCTTGAAGAACTCACAGATAAAGGTAGCAGAAAGGTTCATCATGAAGATCAACATACAAGAATAGAATACTTAATCTGCAAAATGTTATAGATCGGTCATGTTTCTTTAAAATATTCTACAATATGGGAGGGGAAAATACACACCAAGTTTGCTCCTTATACCATATTGTAAACCCTTTAATTCCTACCACTCAATGACTTAATTATTTCCAAATAACTCCCCAAAAGACAACTAAAATTATCTTCTAGCATCGAAGAACAATGGAGTCACCTATTGAGAGACCTCTAATAAATAAATCTCCCATTTCAATATGCAAAATTACAGTAATAACATCACCTGGGATAATGATGTTATCCCATCAATCCACAAAAACAAACATTGATAAACATCCATGTAGAAACAAATCAAGAAAATTATTGTGTTAGCTATGAAGGCTAGATAACTGGTTGCATGTATCCATCCAATATTTCGAGTACATTGCCACTTTGAAATGTCATTCATTCCTCTAATTTGGTTACCTTCTAATGTAACTTGTTAAATCAAGCTAAAGCTCGTATTTGTTCTTAATGCTGACATGATCTTTGAACCACACTTATGAATATAAAGAAATCAGTAATTTATAATTTTAATTTTTTCTTAGTATAAAAAGATATGTGCTTCAAAATATTGGCAACATGCATAACCTTATCAAGAAATTAATAATAAAAACTTGCTTACACCAATCTTCCAGTTTTAATATTTTCTCTAATTGCTCTGCCTTCTTATCTTGCTATGCAGTTTTCTGTCGTGGGGCTGTCAAAAATTTAATCCAAACTTCTACAACTTCTTCCATACCTAAGCTTCAAAGAAAAAAAAAACAAAATAATTGAGAAATAAAACACATATAATAGAGTCCAAAAATCATACATCATTCTAAACTTGTTCACTAAAAAAAGTTAAACTATATTCTGAATGTAGTGTGATAACGAGTATGGACTAAATGTAACCTCTATTTAAAAAAGCAACCAATAAAGCTTGCCAATGAAAATTTCAAAGTTCATTTGGGTATTAGATCAAACACATAACTTGCAACTCATAAATTAGTCCAAAACAAATAAAAAAACACAATATCATTCAAACAAAATGCACAAAGACTCGTATAACATTATCCAGATAAAACATTAAAAGAACAAATGAGTATAAATCTTTTGCAAAGCCAAAGAAAATCTTAAAGTACATTTGGGCATTTAACCAAACACATAGCTTTAAACCCGCAAAGTAGTACATAATAAAATTAAATAAATATTTAGCTATTTCTCCATAACCCATCAATAAAGCCACACCAAAATCAATGGAATAACAAAAACTAATAAAATCATATGAATGAAACATTAAAAGAAAAAAATAGATGAAAAAAAAGGAATAAGGGAGAGAAGAGGAATGAATCATGCATATAGAGAATAGGATATCCATCTTCATATATAAATTTATTATGTACTACCAAATAGTTGGAAAGAGAAATGGAAAGACTTACCAAAAGTAGAGAATTCTTAAGCTGTCATTGTCGGACTTCAAATTGATACCAACATTTCGCTGAATAAATCGTGTTTTCTCATCTTCCTTTACTAACAAATACAAAAATGGATTAAGAAAAGAAATGGGAAGAGAAAGATAAAGCGAAAAAAGAAATGGGAGAAACTTGGTACTAATTTTTAAAATATTAAAAATGTGGAAGTTAGGAACACCCAACTTAGACAAACACTACATAAGCTCAATCGAATTTAATCTTCATACCAAATAGACACACATGCAAAAATATATATTGAACAAAATAAATGAAGAGCATATATGAAAGATTTTTTAAGAACAAAATACAAACACAAAGTGCTGCCACACAAAGAAAAACAAGGTAAAAACTTTTCAAAACTCATCTGATGATACAATTGTATCATGTGAAGCATAAAACTCACATAGACTGAAAATCCCATCATCACAACAAAGTTTCACGGTTGAATTAAAGGACATTCAGCTAGAACCTACATAATAATAATAACAATAATTAAACAAAACAAAAAAATCACACAATTTAAAACAAATATGCCCATAATATGTTACAAAATTGAACTTCAATTACAACAATGTGTACCTACCTCATAGTCTTATCTAGAAAAGAAAAATCTTTCATAAGCTACCCAATTCAAAATTGTGCCTTGGTGCAGCGGTAAAGTTGTGCCTTGGTGACTTGTTGGTCATGGGTTCGAATCCAGAAACAGCCTCTTTGCATATGCAAGGGTAAGGCTGCGTACAACATCCCTCCCCCATACCTTCGCATAGCGAAGAGCCTCCGGGCAATGGGGTACGAAGTAAAAGTAAAGCTACCCAATGCTATATGTATATATAAACTATCCCAAGATTTGCTAAGGAGTTAACCCAAGACTTTCAAAGAGATGTACTATTTTACCAAAAGCAACAAGTGTGAATTCAAAGATTAAAGTTGGACATTTAGGCAAATTCTCTCCATTAGAAGCATTGATAGCTTTCACTTGAATTTCATCCAATTGCTCTAACCTTGATTCCTTGATACCTAACCCACATAAATAGAAACTCATAATTAGTGACAATAGCAACATTTGTTGCATCCTTCATAAAAAGGAAATTTCACACTAAACCATCATGACTTGATTATGCTATAAATCATAATGGAATTTGGGTGAGATATTTTGTCAAACACCTCATAAGCAAAACAAATTTCAACATTTCTTCAATATTTCATCAATGGTGTTTAACAATATCCATATATTGAGATGGTGTTCAGGAGCTTGCAATTTTTTAGGTCTGTCAATTAATGATCATTATTGCTTTTGTAACCTAAGACTTGCTAGAAATCATAATGGAATTTGGGTGAGGCATTTTGTTAAACACCTCATAAGCAAAACAGATTTCAACAATTTTAAGTGCAATTTGTTTTTATGATATAAGAAGCAAAAGCAAGACTAAAAAACATCAGTAAAAATTTGGAACGTATGTCAAATAAAAAGTCCATATCTAATGAGAAGAAAGAAGCAACACAAGACAAATATTTCAAACTTGATCTGTCACATTGAACCACCTTTAGTGTGACACGACGATGGTGGTGTAACAATGTTGTTTGGTGATGGTCGGAGTTTGGTCATGATGGATGAAGGGTAGAGAAGATGGTTCTAATACGATACTACTATTTGTGTGTGAGATGGGTGAAGAATATATTCAAAATTCAAAATGAGGACAAAATTATGCAAATATGTTCAATAATATTCATTTGCTTATGTGGTGCAGGCATTAGAGGATTTTGAAATTCAAAAAAGCTGAAAAAAAAGAGTAGATTGACCAAAATGGCCTCCAATTGGATAAGTATCAATTTTTTAGGTTGTCCAATCTTGTAAAATTAACCGTCTATTGTTTGCTTATAATAAAAATAGATGGGAAATTAAACAAAAGTTAAGAAATAATGATCTAAAAAAACCCGGACAATTATAAAAAATAGCCAAAAATTGTGGACACAACAAATTTTATTTTACAAAGTTAATAATAAAAGAATAGTGAGTTGAAATTTTAAAATTAAAAATTGTTTTTAAATAATAATATTTTTTAATTTTAAAAATAAAATAAAACAACCAATTTTCAAATAACAACCATTTTTTTAGGTGGAAAGTTGCGAGAAGAAGTGACTACTATAAAAAAAAAATTAAAACTGAGTTTAAAATTATTAGTAAGAAAAATTCTTGCATGCATAGTGGCAATAATTGGTGGTAACCCAATAGATGAATACCAATACCAACAGATAACATGGGAGAGTGTTGGCAGACAGTTGCACGTTTTATGTTGAGGGAGAAAAAGTTTAACAAATATATATAGGAAACCAAATATTTGAGGGAGAAAAATATTAGTGGGTAGGTACTTCAAAAAAAGAAATAGTGGGTAAGTTTGTGATAACGTGCTGCAGTCTTGACAGTTATACTGAGAAAACAATTAATAACGTTGAGCAGTCTTCGCAGGTACTGTCTCTGATTTTTTTATAAATGATATCTACTTCTATTGATATATCTATTTATTAAACTTTAAACTAAATAATTTTTAACGTATTAGACATCTAAATTAATAATAAATTATTCTTATAAATTATAAAATGTAAATTTTAAACTTAATTAGGCGTGACACCAAGTATGTAAGATGTACTTATAAAAAAGACAAAAAAATAGCTGAAAGTGTAATATAGTAATAAATTAATTCCTGTACGATAAAAATAAGATAATTTATCATTAAGTATGTTTATTTAAAAAATTAAAAAGCCTTACCCTATAATTTTTATTTTATAATTTATAATAATAATAATAATATAAAAATATATATGATATTATAGGATTAATTTGTTTTAAAACAAAAATCATTTAACAAAAGAGGGCGACTTCATAGTTAAAAGATAAATAAATAATATATTACTTTAAAATGATTTATTTAAAATTTATTATTACTATTTATATTGAGATGAGTTTTTGTAAAATAGTTAGTAAAATATAATTTAATCTGTTTAAATTACAGTTAGAGGTGTAATTTATGCATTAGCATTTATAGTTATTAATATACGTTTACTTTTTTAAAAAAAAAGACTGTTTTTTATAATTAAAACAAGAATATGTTTATAAGCTATGATTTAGATTTTTTTAAAATATACTGGAAATTTAATTAATTAAAAATTTTAGTTAAAAAAGGTAATGTAAGTTAAAAATCTTAATTTAAAAACTTTGAACTAATAAAAAATTAAAATAAACTAAGTACAATCATAATTTTGAAGCTTCTTAGTATCATCTCATCAACAACTCTCATACAAACCTTTCATGTCTTTCCCCAAGAGATTAGATTGATTCAATTTCACAGTTTTTGATCCGTTGATATTATTGTCATTTTGCGAAGTGATTGATGATTATTTAATTTTTCTGAACGAGATAGATTTATGCATTGGATATCATTTGCTTAAAAGTACGATTTCTCGATGAGGCAACCTAAGCTTTGGCACTTGTTTGGTGTACCATTGTTGAAAATAAATATATGAATGTATATTGTGTGTGTGTGTGTGTTTTACTTAAAAAGCTGACTATATATGTTCTGCTTTCATTTTTTACTAGTGTCCAATGCTAGGATTTGTCGTACAAAGTATTAGAAAATAGTAGATTATGCAAAAGAGTTTTGGTCCATGTACTGTACTAAAATGACAATGTTCATCCCTTTAAAAGCCTAATCTCAATGTAAAACTTAAATCCAATCTTACCCATTACCAATGAGCATCATGACAAAGATACTTGACCTATGGTTGAAAAGTATGAGGAAATTCTTTCCTCCTCTTTGAGAACCATCACATTCGTTAAAAGTGCGTTTGAATAGAGAATTTTAATTGAGGAAAATAATTTATCATAAAATTTTAATTGAAGAAAGTAATTTATCCTGTAATTTAGAATTCATTGTTTGGATGTTTTTTTTATGAAGAATTTAAAATTTTGGAATTTTAAAACAAAATTTTAAACAACTAAAAATTTGGAATTTCAATTTTCTTCTAAAAGGTGAGAAATTGAAATTTTCTTTTTATAATCTTCTTCAAGAAACACCGTCTGAACTTTTAAAATATTGATCGGATGTGAGCATAGAGGAACACGTATAACTAGCACACCTATCATATATTCTCTTTTTTTTTTATCCTCATAATTTTAATTTTTTTTATTCAAACACAAAATTTTGAAAATAAAAGAATTTCAATTGAAATATTTAAAATTCTTAAAATTTCAATTGAGAAATTTTAAATTTTTCAATCCAAACAGGTTCTAAAAGTAATGGATCGATTTTGTCCAAGAAGTCAAAGATTAACTTTTTGGACAAAATTCAATGTTGATTGGGCACCATCTATTTTAGATTGCAAATCAACTACTAAATACTCCACTTATATATGGGGAAACTTGGTAGCATTTTGCGGTAAAAAACAATATGTTGACGCTAGGAGCAGTGCCGAGACAGAGTATAGAGCCTTAGTTCAAGGTATATGTGAAGAATTATGGCTAAAAAGATTACTTGAAGAATTAAGGATTTCAATTACAGTACTAATAAAACCCTGTTAATCACGACATAACTAAGCATTTGGAGTTATATTTTCATTTTGTCAAAGAAAAAATGGATTCAAGAATTGTGAACATGATCGAAGCTCATTCTAGAACCAAGTTTGAAGAATAGAAGTCCAAGCTAGGAATGATCAGCATCTACTCCCTAGTTTGAGGGGTGTTAAAATTTTGATCTATGGACAAAAAGTTCTTTAAGCCAAAGTTTTTTTTCTTCATACATGTCAAAGTGATGGAAAAGAAAAAATATCTTTTATCCACCAAAACTTTTATAAAGTGATGGAAACTCAATTTTATCTGTACCACAAATGAAGTTTTCAAAGGGAGGAATAAATTTACCAAGCAACTGTAGACAAAGTTGTGATTTAGGTTTATATTAAGGACATTACTTTCTTTTTGTTGATATTAGTTGCTTGTTCAACTTTAGTTTAAACAAAGCGATAATTAAGCATTAGTAATTGTTCTGATGCAGTTAGTTTGAATTTTCTTCAGTTTTATCTTTTTGCTTTGTGTTGTCGTTTTGTTATCTTATTTGTTATCTTTGTTACCTTTAACATTTTCTCTCTTATCATTGTGTTTAATTTCTCTTAGTTTGTATAAGTTAGGAAATGAAAAAGATGAAGATGCTTCTAGAAGAAATGGCGGTGGATGCTTTTGTGGCTAGATTGTGAGATGTAGGTGAAAACATCACCTATCAAGTCCTTCAAATATATGCAAGAAGGAGAAACAAATGCTCTTTGCAAAGAGAGATATTTGTTTGTAAAAATAATATATATATTTTTTATTTTGTGGTTTAATTGTTGCGACTTTTGACAGTGGAATTTTTTATTTTTTTATTTTGTAATAATAAATTAATAATTTATTTGAATAAAAAAATAAAAAAACTATATATAATTATATATTTTAATTTAGCCGGAGAAAAAATGAAAAAAAGTAAAAAAAAGTTTAATACTCTATTTATTTTTCTCTCTCTATCTTATATTGTACTCCCTCCTGTGTTTATTGTAAGCTCCAATTAACTAATTCATCATAATTAAAAAAATTGATTAATTTAGTTGAGGATATTAAATTTATCTTTAATTAATACTCTTTCAATTTTTATTTATATAGTTTAGAAAATTTATTGTCTCCTTTTTATAAGATTCTATTTTAATTATCTTTTATATTAATTATTTTTTATTAAAATATTTTGAATTGTCTTCTTCTCTCTTACAAGAATGAAAGAAGATGAATGAGTTTTGAATAAAGTTAAGGATAACTTTGTAAAAGTATTATAATTATAGATAAATTTAATATTCTTAATAATTAAATAGACTAACTTTCTTAGTAAATATAAATTAGTTAATTATATCTTATAATTAGAAATAAAGACACTATTTTTTTTTCTTACAAAACTAACCACAGGAACAGATTAATAAACATTAATGAGTTAATATATTTCTTTCACTATCATATCATTCTAAAAATAGCATTAACTAAAAATATTTTTATAAAAATAATTAATAAAAAAATATTTTAAATTAAACCTCATGGAAAACACTAATCCACACTTTTATTTTGTATCTTATGATACGGATGGGAAGGAATTGTATTCAAATAAATTTGCACGTTGCAATCAAAGTGAAGGTAAATCATGTAATAACTTTTTTTTATTATAAATCATAAATGTAATAACCAATATCTCTCTTAATTTTAGGCCTGAAATCGATAATAAACATAAGAGACAAAAATTGAATTTATAACTATCAATAATAAAAATTATTTTATTTAGTGTATATATTTTAGTGGATAATTTTATTTTTAAAATTTTCTTTTAATTTATATTAACTTTTCATTATTTTTATATTATTAATTTTTTATTAATTATATTTAATTTCTATTTTTTTATCATTTAAAAATTTAGAGAGATATAGAATGTCTCTTTTCTCTTCTAGTAACAATTATAATGATAATATTAATAATAAAAAAAAATAGTACTAGATTGATGCGTGCGTGGATTGCAAAAAGTCATAAAGAGAGAAAGAAAAAAAAAAAAGGACTCCCTCTATTATTATCATTATTCTTGCGGTCTTCATCTCTCCAATATCTCTGCACACACAAAAACAGAGTTTAACTAGGAATCAACCAAAATGGACAAAGTTAACACCACCAACAACAGCAACAGCAACAGCAACAGCAACAGCAACAACAACTGTGGGTTCATGTCGTGCGACAAACTGGACCGAGTGGCCAACTGGGTCGGCGCCAACGTTGCCTCTGCTTTCTTTGCATCCTTGGAGCGGTGCTCTTGCATCAACCTCAGCATCAAAGACAACGAAGATGACACCAACAACGATGATCGCCCTCTCTTCCTCTCTCACCCCACTACTCCTTTTTCCTCCAACTCCAACGTTCACTCTTGATCCTATGATTCCTGTGTTCACTTGTTAAAAAAAAATTACTCTTTTCTTTTTGTGTTTTGTGTAATTCGTGGATCCTGAATTAACTTTCCTGTCATGAATATATGGGAATTTGGTGACACATGATTACTTTGTTTGTTTATTTTATTTTAGGGATCATGGTTTCATGTAGTACAATTTAGTTTTTTTTTTCTGATTTCCCACATGTCCCTTTTTTTGTCTAAACATTTATGCGCAAAACACTTTCAGACACTAGATATAGATAGTTCTAGATTGTAAAAGGCTAACCCTTTTAGCTTTATTGACCTTTATCCTTTAAGAATTAAATTTTTATTTTTTTGAAACTTGAATATCATACTTTCTTTATAAAAAGTTTAGGGTTTTGACCAAAAAAAGAAAGGGAAAGGAGAGTTTGCAGATGTTTCCTAGTTCCCTTTTTGTTAAATAAAACTTCCATGGAGATTAATTGGGATTAATAAGGAGTGAAAGAGCTTGTTTTGTGTTTTGACAAGTATCTGATATCAGGCTTCAATCTAAGATGGACAAATAATTAATTTGCATAAAGAGGTGTAGTTGACTTTATGATCTGCAATTGCCATTGAGTTTGATTGAGGATAAGGTTTTCTGCTTCGTTGGTGAAGATCACATGTTTTGATTGGAAGTGGATGTCAAATTCAAGCATGTCTTAGTGAGTAATGCTTTGAAATCTTTTGTTTAGGAAGGGTTTTTCCTCATTGTGGAGTCATGGAGCTCTATTTTTAGTTGAAATCTTATTCAATTTCTTTCCACATTATGAAACAAAAGATAGAAGTAGCAATGCAGGTGGATTGACTATACTATTAAGGGCCGAGGGATTTTCATTTTCGCGAAAACTTACAACTTGAGGCAAATGAAATACACATAAAGCTTTAAGTATTGAAGCTAGAATAGAATCCAGAGGATTTACCAAAATAAAGGATAAATTCAGAGAAGAACAATGATTAAGTTTTAGACATTTATGATTGAAATAATGACCTTGTTTCACTTCTTGACAATGGCAGGCCGACAGAATCAGCTTTAAGGTTTGCAACATCTGTGAGTCCTGGTTCACTAGTGAATGTTTCCTATATAACACAGCACAATCTTTTAGCAAGAATTGGTGATCAAATGCTAATAGTTTATTTTATGATAGTCATAGTCATAGATGCTTTCTTTCATTAATTTTAATCTGGCACTTTCCTGTTGTTTGTTCAAGTTTTTTTGTACTTTTTTCCTATTATTATTCAGATATTAATTAGTACACATTGTGATTTGCATTGTACTCTTGTCGAGGGAGATTATGCTGCCTTTTATTCAAGATGTGCATGATTGTGACGGTACTTGCAAAAACTGGGAACTCCTATCTTAACAGAAAACTAACAAGTGCAGATTTAGTGCAACACCCCAGTGAAACATCCATAAGGACAATTTGAAACTAAACCTGGCATTCATTTACATCAAGTTTCTTGAGAAATTCTCTGAAGTGTGTGAACACATGTTTACACCTGTTACCAAATTAGAAGACATTGTAGGAGGAATCAATCATTTATTTCCCTGCCTGCTCCAGCAAATTAGCATCAAAACACAACGCTTGATTATGTATAGCTTTGCATACTTCCCCTTCCAAGCTTTTCCTTTTGAAACTTGAAGTTTCCTTGTTCTTGACAGCTTAAAAGTTAGCCATCCCATGGCTACTTATGTTTGACACTTGAGGTTGTTGGTATTAGTAGATCGCAGAGGAAGAGTGAGACAAAGTTCTCTCTATTGGTTATGCTTGTTACAGTATTTTCTTTTTATCTTCTTTTGAAATCTCCACAGAAAAGTAGTATCCATTGAGGGATTAAAATAGTCCTTTATCAATTGGCCCGGTTATGATGTGCTTCTAGTGTTTTATTCAGACTATTATTTTGTGATATTTTTCCTTTTTTGTATTAAAATTTTTAGGGTGAGAAAAATGATGTCTCCATTTAAGGTAGGGAAAATCTTTGAACTCAAAGAATACACTGTCAATATACTATTATAATTAAATTCTAATAAACATTTTCAAAAATAAAAAAATTATACTTTTTTTGCATTTGCTACTGTTTAATTATCTGATATCATGTAAAGTTTTTCTTTTTTTAATAAAAAATATAAAACTATATATATTGCATTGGGTTAAATTTGGCAAAAGAATGCATAATATTAGGTGACATTTATGGAACATTCGAACAACCAGAGTGTAGCCACTGGCCCATATAATTTATATATAACTATATAAGATTGTTATGTTTTGAAAGTGGCATTTAAACCCACTTGAAAATGTTTCATTCCCTGATTCGAAAACCCTCTTTTACCAACTTTGTGAAAGTTACTGGCAAATTTATTCTTGTCCAAATTCTCCAAATTGAAGCAAATGTCAATTGAATTTGGTGCAATTTATTCAAACTTTCACGTGTTTGCTTATGGTGAGCAGGACGAATGAGAAAACAGAGTAACTGAGTACGTATATAAGTATATTATTCCTTAGGACAATAGGTTGACTTCTAATTGCACCTGCTTCTATGAAAATATATATGGCCTAAAAAATGAAAGATGCTACAATAAGGAGCTATATATGTTGATCAAATCATGTTAGGTTGACAAAAGTCTTTGATGATATCAGTCACTCAAGCAGCCTAATGTGCAATCCAATAGTGCATTTTATGCCTTTCTTTTCTAACATTTCTGAACTTTTAACTTCTCTCAGCCTATAGACTTGCTTATTTATGGTGTAGTATTTCTGATTGGACCCCTTGCATTAGTCTTTCCAAATAAAGACAATGGAGAGTTTCATCTTGAGTGATTTTTTTTATTATCGATAAAGGTAAATTGTTAATTTGTTAGTTTTTATTAGGAATTAAACCCACAATCATTTCTTAACCACTTGATCAATCCTATATTTCCATCTTGAGGGATCCTTAAATTAGGTAGTAAAATCATTTATGGATCTAAGATTCTTGATCCTCCATGAACTCCAGTTGTTTGCTTCAAATTATTTATAGAGCAAATTACAACACTCCCAGAGCACATGAACATGGACATTATTTGTTATGAAACGTCATTTATCTTTACCTTTTTTATTCATCTCTATTTTCTATTATAATACTTATTTACACTTCCCACTTTTAATGTTTCACAAAGGGTGATATCAATACTGAATCCCAATATACAATTCGCATGAATTTGATACGCTAGAGAAAGTTTGAGAAAGAATTTTATTGTGTATCAAAAAGAGTTCCACCACAAGTGTGATTAAACACAAGCTACACTTGATCTTATTTTTCTATTTTTTAAGCAAATATTACAAAATGAAAATTTTACAAAGAAATTTGTGCAACACCTTTACTTTGATGACCTAGATAAGACTTAGGTAGTGTTTGACTCAGCTTTTTTTTCCTCCGAGGAGAACACCACAGGCACAATCAGGTACCCATGTACAGTTTCATCAAGATCAAATACAGTTCTTGGTTGTACATGAAACTCAGCTTGCCATTTATGAAGCAACAAAACTAGAAGGTCTAAATCAGGTTAGCCTCAGAGGAGTTCAATGTGTTGTGTAAATAATTTCATTGTCTGATACTAATGGCTTCAATAGTATAGTGGTTCCCGAAAGACTCATCTGCACCAATATTGCATTAACTTTCTCATGTGATAACCAGGTGTTATATGCCAGTTTTTTAGACGCAACAATCTGTGTATTTAGTGCTTCAAACTTCGGATTACGTTGTCGGATCAATCCTTCTTCATATCTTCCTACAAGTGTCAGGTAATTAACCCTGTTGTTTAAGAGTATTCTATGAATTTGAAGAAACATATCTAACATGCTTACGTACGATGCCTTCAACACGAAAGATAAAGAAATAAAGAGAAAAATAAAATAAAAGTGATAGATATATCAAATGATGTGATGAAAAATAAAAGAGAAATATAAAGAAAAATGGAATAAAAGTGAGATAAAAGCGAAAATGAATGTATGATAAAAACAATCCATTAATTTTAGAGTTTTTTTTAGTAACCACCGGAATTTGGATTATTCTAAATTTGGAATGTGCTAGTAATCTTTCTTTGGAATTTTTGTTGAATACTAACATTATTGATCTTGATGCAACAGTTCCAACATACGAACACTTGTAATCGCAGCACACCCACAAGAACCAAATCAGTTTGCTGTAGGACCGTCCGATGGTGGAATTCATGTTTTTGAAACCCTTGAATCTGAAGGCGAATGGGGTTTGAGAATGACTCATCAAGCAATGTGGCAACTTGGCTTGCTGGTTATGACCTTCAAGCTATAGATATATTCTTTAAAGTTTCATGCACAACATTTAATGTTTCCTAAAAATCACATGCTTGAGCCTTTCAATTTGCCTTAAATCCGTTGGTAAATATTTGTGTTTTAATTTAAAATTTATAAATATATTAATTCTATTTTATAAAATAAAATATTTATTTTAGATTTTCTTAATATTTTGTTTTAATGAGTCAACTAGTTTGTTATGTTTGTTGTAACAACTGTAGGTTGGTTTTCCAACGGTCATAATTCCAACGGTCATATTTTGTTGTTGCAAAATGTCAATATATTCTCTTTCCTCCTTCCTACAAACATGACAGAGCTACAGTCTCATCCCTTTCTCCCAAAGTTTTCTATTTCTTTTCTTATAAAATAATTTATTTCTTGAGAGTAAGAGCATTGGTGTTCATAAGGTTTGGGGATCCTTTCGCTGCACACGATCGGAATCAATGGGTTGTCGTATCTTGGGAGAGGAGCGCAATCAAAATTTCTTACCCGTGCAGTGGGGGCGTTTTCTCTCTAAGGATAGCGTTTACGCGTTTCAACCCAGACTATATCTTTCTTCCCTTAATTTTTTTTCTTGTGCTTATTGTATGTGATAATGCATTATTCATGTGCTGTCAATTAAATTTAATTTGTTACTGTTATTTTGTTATTTAATTCAAGACTGTGCATCTTCTTCATATTTATTTTTCCTTCATTTTTTATTTTATTTTTCCAACAGTCTTAGAGAGAAGATTAGTCATCACTTTCTTCTTGCATAGTCTTTTCTGTAGTAGCATTTTATTTTATCAAAATATCTGTCATGAATATGATTGACTCCCCTTTTAGTAAGTCTGAAAAATTAATGGATGAAGACACAATGTATTATGCTTTATTAAAAATGTTTTATTATATTATTTCATTTCCTTAAATTTTACATTAGTGAGAGATTGTTGAAAAATATTTTCTTATAATTTGAAATTTAAAATATATTTTCTTTATTAATGATGGTTTTGAAGAAAAAATGCTTTTAGAATTAGTTTGTGTGAAAAACTAAAAGCATACTTCTAATTTCATTCCTATATGATTAGAAAAGTATTTTTTACTTGGTCAAATGATCCTGTGAACACAAGTCTTTAAAATCAGGACATTTGTTGTTTGGTTTTTAATTTTTATTGTTTAACGTTATTATAACTACTGCAAATATTTTGTTGTTACATGTTGACTGATTGTCTCTTTATTTATAACTCATTGATGAAAGATAAGCCTGTGAAAATATAACACACAAAAATAATAAAATAAACACTTTGGTGAAACTTTATATTTTGCATGTCGTATTCTTAAAAGAGTACCTTATAAACAAACAAAAAAAAATCTTTATGAGCTATGGAGAAAAAGAGAACCAAATTTGAAATATCTTAAAGTGTGGGGGTGTCTAGTAAAGGTTAATATCCCTATTAATGAGAAAAGAAAAATTGAAAAAAAAAATGTTAATTGTATTTTGTTGGATATTTTTTATATAGTACTACTTATAGATTCTTAGTTGTTAATTCAGAAGTGACTAAAAATTATAATGTTACTATTATGTAGAGATGTCACTTTCTTTGAAAATCTTTTTCCTTAAAAAAATAAATTGTTAAATCTTTATATGGTTTGAAACAAGCCCCAAAGCAATGACACACAAGTTTGATCAAGTTATTCTTTCGTATGATTTTCAAATCAATAATACTGATAAATGTGTGTATATGAAACAATTTGATGATAATGGATGTGTCATTTTATGTTTGTATGTGGATGACATATTGATATTTGGTAGTAATATGCAATTCATAAATGATGTGAAGTCTTTCTTGTCTAGAAATTTTGATATGAAGGACCTTGGTCCTGTAGATGTGATTTTGGGTATTAAGCTTATAAAGAAAAATGATGGCATGATTTTAACCCAATCACACTATGTTGAAAAGCTGTTGAAGAAGTTTAATTATTTTGATGTGAAACCTGTTTCTACTCCTTATGATTCATCCATCAAGCTAAAGAAAAATTTGGGTAATGGAATTTCTTCACATAAATATTCTCAAATTATCGGTTCTTTGTTGCATTTGACAAACTTCTCTAGGCCTGACATTGCATATGCAGTTGGTAGATTAGGAAGGTATACTAATAATCCTGATCATTCTCATTGGATTGCATTAGAAAGAGTTTTTAGATACTTAAAAGGAACCATCAATTATGGCATTCATTATACATGTTTTCCTGCAGTAATTGAGGGGTTTAGTGATGCAAATTGGATTTCTGATTCTGATGAAACAAAATCAACAAGTGGTTATGTTTTTACTTTAGCTGGTGGTGCAGTATCATGGAAATCTGCTAAACAAACTATTATTTCACGTTCTACTATGGAAGCAGAAATTATTGCTTTAGATACTGCTACTAGTGAGGCTGAGTTTCTTAAAAATTTGTTATGTGATCTACCATTGTTGAATAAGCCTATACCTCCAATTCCAATGCATTGTGATAGTCAAGTTGCTATATCTAAAGTTACTAGCAAAAATTTTAATGAAAAAAGAAGACACTTAAGAGTGAGACATAAGTCTATCAGAAATTTGATTTCTCATGGTGTCATTTCTCTTGACTTTGTCAGGTCAAAAAATAATATTGCGGATCCGCTTACAAAAGGGTTGACGCGTCAACAAGTACTTGAGTCGTCGAGGGGAATGGGATTAAAGCCCATTATTTAGTTACAACAATGGACACCCGTCTCCGTGTGATTGGTGATCCCATGAATGGAGTTCAACGGGTAACAACGAAATTGTTTGTTGACTAAAGTACACCAAAATGAAATTTGACGGAGCTGTTTCGTTTCTCATTCCTATGACGAGGTGTATTATAAATTGTGGCAATATTAAGGTTGAGGTATTTATATATGTGTATTTTTGATAAAAAAAAAAAACAAAATACCTCTTAATGAATCCGATGACAATTATTGTAGGGGTGAGGGTCACAACTCACTCTTTGAGGATTCACCTAGTGAGTGTGGTGGTGGGGCCGCCACTGTGAGATATGGGCTAATCTCTAAAGGACACTCACGAAACAAGATACAAGCGCAAGGCCGTGTAACGCGCTACCACTGATTAGAACCTAATTGAACGCCAATATTGTAGGGGTTGTGTACTAAAGTCTGGTTAAAGAATATGTAGTTCAAGACAATTAAGTCACTACATTTTTCTCGGATGGAAGTTCATAAACACTAGGTATAAGGCTCAAACCCGGAAGGTTCCTTATACCGAAATACAATATTACATGCTCTTTCTCTTATGTTTTTATACAAATTATCTTTTAAAAAATATACTTTAAAATTTTAAATTATGTGGGGGAATGTTGGTAAATATTTGTGTTTTAATTTAAAATTTATAAATATATTAATTATATTTTATAAAATAAAATATTTATTTTAGATTTTCTTAATATTTTGTTTTAATGAGTCAACTAGTTTGTTATGTTTGTTGTAACAACTGTAGGTTGGTTTTTCAACGGTCATAATTCCAACGGTCATATTTTGTTGTTACAAAATGTCTATATATTCTCTTTCCTCCTTTCTACAAACATGACAGAGCTACAGTCTCATCCCTTTCTCCCAAAGTTTTCTATTTCTTTTCTTATAAAATAATTTATTTCTTGAGAGTAAGAGCATTGGTGTTCATAAGGTTTGGGGATCCTTTCGCTGCACACGATCGGAATCAACGGGTTGTCGTATCTTGGGAGAGGAGCGCAATCAGAATTTCTTACCCGTGCAGTGGGGGCGTTTTCTCTCTAAGGATAAAGTTTACGCGTTTCAACCCAGGCTATATCTTTCTTCCCTTAATTTTTTTTTCTTGTGATAATGCATTATTCATGTGCTGTCAATTAAATTTAATTTGTTACTGTTATTTTGTTATTTAATTCAAGACTGTGCATCTTCTTCATATTTATTTTTCCTTCATTTTTTATTTTATTTTTCCAACAAAATCAAGCTGGCGTTGAAGTGAAATCTCAATCAAAATGTACAAGAAATCAATGGCCTGGTAACACGCCATTCTTTCATGTCGTTTGAAAGGGGTAGGTGTTTTAGGATTTCAAATTATGTTTAAAACAACTTTATTTTGGGTGAAGATGTTCTCAGTTACAATTTTGTGAAACATATCTAAATGAAATTTAAATTTTCAACTAAGGTTGGAATTTTGGACAGTTAATCTAAAGGATCGTGATAAAGGAAGAACAAGTGAGTTTGATACGCGTGCGTTTCGCGAGCTACATATTGAATACAATAGTTATACTTTTTTTTTTTGAGGTATACAATAGTTATACTTGGTATTTGATCTAAAGATGAAGTAGAATAGTAAATGAGAAAAGGAGCCAACTAATGTTGACGTGAGAATATATGAGATATGGGAAGGAATTCAACTACTACTGTTGTTGGGAGGATCAATTTATATGATTTGGATCTTGATCTCCTACACACAGTTAATCTTGATTATTCCCTTTAAAATATTTTATTTTGTATTAAAATTAAAATAGTATATAAATTTTTTGCTTACAAAAATTAATCACCATTGGATGGAAAACTACATCTTTTTCAATTTTGTTTGTATATAAACACGTATTATATTATTCATACAACAACTCATAGAACATTTAAACATTTTTTTTGTTTATTTATTTTCACCATATCATTTATTATGCATCTTATATTTTTCTCTTCTCTCACTTTCCCTTTCTTAATTGTATACTTCTCATATGAATAGTTATACAAATAATAAACAGCACACACTGGATGGAAGCGTATTTCAGAAGTTACAATGTGTATGATGGCATGCATGAGATGAGACACAATCATCTAGTTGCTCCATCTTGGCCTGCCTAAGCTACTTAGCGTAAATATTTTTGTCCTTCAAATGCCTCTCCAAAAATGGCAATTTTTTGGCACCCGGGTCATCATAGGTTCAGCTCAAGGGTGATTTGGTATAATAATGATGGAAAATTCTAAACATACACCACATTCTGAGTGTATGAGTAGAATGAAGAGGAAAATAGAAAAGAAAAAAGAAAAATGAATATATTTAAATAATGTGATGAAAAATTAAGAAAAAAACATGAGAAGAAAGTTGAGGTAGAAATGAGATGGAAAAAAAGTTAGATGTATAAATATAACACATGAAGTGACTGAATTGAAAGGTGGGCAAATTAGTTTACGTGTACTTTAAGAGACTTGGACCCTCTCTTGCCTACACTTTCTCCAGCTCCCTCCAAGCTCTCTCTCTCTCTCTACTTTTTGTTTATTTTCCCATCATTTTTTTCTCATCAGTATTTAGTGTGCTTATGCCTTTATCTTTTGAGCTGGTAGAGAGGCAGGAGAAGATATAATTTTGTATTTTAAGTGTGCTGCACTACTTAAAAAGAAATTGCAGTAATATATTCTTTAGCATGTTTTCAAATATATTTTTTATTGGTAGATAAACTACATGTAAGTAATATAATATTTATTTATTTGCTTTTACAAAATTGCAGTAATGAATTTTTTTATAGGACTTTTTAAGGAATGAGGTTGTGAGTTCAAATACTACCTTAATCCATTAAAGATTTCTGTCTTTCTTTTATATTTTCCTTTGCTTTGATTAAACTTTATGATTGTTTTAGTTTAACTAATAATTTTAAGATTTTATGTATTATTTGATGTAAGAAATGTGTTTGGTAGATAAAGTATTTCTTGTATTAATTATTTTTAGACTATAAATATCTCTAATTTAAAGAAGAGAAAAAAATATATCAACAAACAATTAAAAAAGAGAAAAGTATTAAATATAAGAATAATTTTTAAAAAATTATAAATTTAAGATAAATTTATTATTATTAATTAAATTAATTATTTTTTTTAATTTTTGTTAATTAGGTAATTGAGTCTTATAAATAAAAAGAGAATAAATAATAGTTAAAGAGTCGTTTCACTTTGGGCATCGAATCTATTAAATAGTTTTGTCTTTATCTTTCTAATGTATATATAGGGGTGGAAATAGGTCGAGACATGCTTTGAAAGACTTGAGCTTAGCCTACGAATACAGTGAATCTTTGAGGCCTAAGTCTGGCCTATAGCCTATCAAAGATTTTTTATTTTGACTCGGCCTTATCTTTTTATAAGCCTGGTCTGGCGTGATAGTCTTTTTAAAAGTCTTCCTCACAAAGGAAAGCCAAGAATATAAAATGACACATGACTCACACCTAAATTGTAATTAAAGTTCTTGATTATAGGAATAGAAGTTATGAAGCAGTAATATGTAATCAAAGTCTTATAATTTCAAAAAAAAAATTAATTGTATCCAAAAAATAATATTATATATTGGTACCTAAAAAATAATATTATATATATATATAGACCGACCTATCAGGTTTATAAGGCTTTTTAATAAGTCTAAGTCTGATCTATTTAATTTAATAGGCTTTTAAAAAAGTCTGAGCCTAATCTTTTAATTAAATAAGTCAGTTCAGGTCAAACTTTATATTGTAGGCTAGGTTGTAAACTTCTATAGACCGACCTGGCCTATTCTCACCCCTATGTATATATAATAAAAAAATCCATCTAATCTAATCATGTGACACTGAAAGCAACGACTCTTTATTAGTATAACCATTCAAATGTTACTGCAATTTTACCAAAGAAAACTACCGAACATGATCCATCGTTCGAGTTTTTTTGTCATTAACCGTTATTGGGTGATCCCTCTCTCTCTCTGGGGCATGATTGTTTTGCTGTTACCTTTTTATCTTGTTTGTTGTGATAAAGGAGTTATATTGGGTATGTGCCTTTAGGCCTAAGCGTCTTGTACTCTGTCTGTGTTGTAAGAATGAGATCAATGCATGCTGAGAGAGATCAGAGTGTTATATTTTTATTGGTCTGTTCAGAAACAGCTATATTTATGAGGGTACCAAAGTATTTTTTTAATCATATAAATGTTAATTTACTAATTTTATTAGAAATATCAGTAAAGAAATTTCAATTCACGACCTCTACCATCTCCCTTTTCCTTTCCTCAACCAAAGTAGTAAATAGGGGTTAAAAGCAATTTATATTATGGAGGAAAACTAATAGATAGCAATTAGTAAAATTTAGTTATGTTGCCAATTATTGAGGTCATTAATTGGTTAACTAATTAAGTACATTTGAGTTGATCAGTACGTAGTTTAACTGGATGAATATATATATATATATATATATATATATATATATATGTAGTAAGTACATTTGCATGATGAATGTATAATCAATCAATTCAATTACTCTTCCTTAAATTGGTGGTGAAATCTTTTCTTTGTAAATGAATCGTTTGGAAAAGATACCATGCAATGCAAAGCACATGTATTGCAGGCATGATGACCAATGGAAACGTACCCTGTTAAAGCAAATCAATCAGAAAGATGTTTGGAATGATTTAGTTAAAAACTGGTATATTTATAAGTTGTAACGAAGGTCGTGTTATAATTTATTACTCTAATAATGGTGGTCTAGGGATGTGAAGGCGTGCATCGACTTTGCTTATCATTGAGAAGAGGAAGATGTCTAATAAAAGCAAAACAAAATAATCCACCTTTTTCCCCCAAATACAAAGTGAAAATCAATGTTTTGAGTTGTCTAAATCTTTGTCTTTTCAGAGTGCTTTGTTTTCTTAAACTCTTACAATCTAGATGCTTTGTGACTTAACTAATAACCAATTTACAGCAACGTTAGCAGGAAATTTAATAAGGGAAATTCAAATTCAATAAGTTGATCTGGTCATGCATGCAAAAAGAAAACGGCCAGGATGATAGAGTACTTTTTTTTTTTTAATTTCCCACAAGTATCTTTTTTTTAGCACAATAGGACACTAAAATGTAGATACCTCTCCCAAAGGAGGTTCACTATGTTATGTAAGACTAACTTCTTCCACTAGACTTATTTCTGATATTCTAAAAACGTTAAGAGAAACCAATAAAAAGACAATGTTTTGAATTTTTTTATTATAAATTAATTTGGTTTTAGACACTGGCCAATAACATCAATTAATTCATATAGATGATCCCAAATGATGGAATATGATTAATTGTTATTGATGACTTCTTATTGAATTATTAGTGATAGCTGAATGCTGCTTTATGGTGTGAGTTTCTACCATATGGTTTTCAATAGTAAGAAGCAACTTGATTAGAACATGTTACTCCATAATAAAAAGTAATAAAGCATCCAGATTTATGGAAAATTAGTAGAATGGAAAGGGAGGTGGCTGATTGTGGTGGGGTTTAATATAGAGCATGTTTAGAGGCATGTGTGCCCTCTATTCTCAGTCAATGGTATGATTTGTAACAGAAAATGTTTGACAGCAAAGAAGAAAATAGATAAAAACAGAGAAGTGGGATAAAAGGGTATGTTGAAGCCTTCCCTACCATTGTGGTCATGTTGAACAATCACTAGCCAACACCTTATTATCACCCCTTCACGCTAGAGGAATCATGAAAGCTGACAAATAGAATAGATCCTGCATAGACTTTTTGAGGCTTTCCTCTAATAAAATAAAATCCTCCAAAGAGAGTCGCACTCTTTTAAAAGGGCTTCCCGTCCATTCTACCTCAAGCCTCCACTTCTATTCACTCCACTTGAAAATGGCCAACTTAATCACCTTGTTTTCGCTGTGGTTGAGTATGATGTCTACTATCTACAGTGTGAAGCTTATAGCAAATGGAAGTACTAAGGGAGAATCCACAAGGTTCTATGATTTCAAGGTATAATCTACTCTTAACGTGCACATTATGACACAGCATTTTTTCTTCTTTCCAGTGGAATGCAGTGCTCTCCAATGCCTCTTTCTCCATTTGTTGATGCTCTTAACGGTTACTGCACAGGTTCAAACTAAAAGAGTTACCAAACTTTGCAACTCCAAAGACATTGTTACAATTAATGGTATGTTTCCAGGACCTGTTGTTTACGCCCAAGAAGATGATAGAATCATAGTAAAAGTGACCAATATGACACCTTTCAATGTTACAATTCACTGGTAATTCCAATGACAACCTCATGCATGAAATAGTTCATTCAGTTAACGATATTTTTACAGCTGACAAACTTGAATGTTAAATTTTAGGCACGGTGTCCGGCAAAGGCTATCATGCTGGTATGATGGGGCATCCTTGATTACACAATGTCCAATTCAATCAGGCCAAAGTTTCACCTATAATTTTACAGTGGTGCAGCAGAAGGGCACCTTCTTCTGGCATGCTCATATTTCTTGGTTAAGAGGAACAGTTTATGGTGCCATGATTGTTTATCCAAAGACAGGAGTACCATACCCATTTAACTTTCCCTATCAAGAGCACATAATTATACTAGGTAACTTGGTAGCTCCCTTTGGTTTTGAATTTAGAGTATTACTTAGTAATAAGTTTTCCATATAATGCTATTGTTTGTGGGTTGATTTGCATTATGGCAGGGGAGTATTGGCTGCAGGATCTCCAACAAATTGAGAATGCCACTATAGCAAGTGGAGGACCTCCTCCTATAGCAGATGCATATACCATTAACGGTCATCCAGGACCTAACTACAACTGCTCCACTAATGGTATTCGAGATAACAAAAGATAATTAACAAAGTAATTGTGATAATAGTGATTCACATTTATTGGGATTGTTTACAATTGTCTATTTGTAGAATCATTATTTGTAACTGATGTTTCAATTAGACTAAGCTAATAGATAAAAATTCTAGATGGATGATGGTCATCTTTCACTAACACTCGTTGACATCATGGCAACATGGACGAGGTTACATAAGCATTGGTCTCCTAAACCAGTCGTCTATCACAAATCAATACTATTTGTAATTTGAATTTTCTGCATTCCCTTTTCTTACATACGTTTCTTTCCTCGTCATTTCAGATGTCTACCAAATCAATGTGATTCCGGGGAAGATCTATTTGTTAAGACTGATTAATGCTGGTTTGAACACTGAGAACTTCTTTTCCATTGCTTATCACAATTTAACAATCGTGGAAGCTGATGCAGAATACACAAAGCCATTCACCACAGACACAGTAATGATTGGACCTGGTCAAACACTGAATGTCCTTCTCTCTGCAGATCAACCAATAGGAAAATACTCCATGGCTATAACACCTTACAAGTCTGGAAGGTTTGTCAAATATCAAAACATTTCGGCTATAGCCTACTTCAACTACATAGGCACTTCATCTGATAGCTTACCTTTACCAGCTAAATTGCCTAAACTAGATGATAAATTGGCTGTCAAGACAGTCATGGACGGATTAAGGAGCCTAAATCAAGTCAATGTTTTCAAAGAAATTGACAAAAATCTATTCGTCACCATTGGATTGAATGTTCAAAAGTGTCATTCAAAGAAACCAAAGCAAAACTGCCAATTCATGCACAATGGGGTATTAGCAGCTTCAATGAACAATGTAAGTTTTGTTAATCCCAATATTTCAATCCTGGGAGCATATTATAAGAAGATTAAAGGATCATATACTGAAGATTTCCCAGACACCCCCCCAAAGTTCTATGACTTTGTTAATGGTGCCCCTAATAACATTTCATACGACACGCAGTCATTGAATGGTACTAGAACAAAAGTCCTTAAATATGGTAGCAGGGTGCAACTCATTATGCAGGACACAGGGATAGTCAACACTGAAAACCACCCTATGCACTTTCACGGCTACAGCTTTTATGTGGTAGGGTATGGCACAGGCAACTATAACCCACGAACAGCAAAATTCAATTTAGTGGATCCTCCATACATGAACACAATTGGAGTTCCAGCTGGTGGATGGGCAGCAATTCGCTTTGTTGCTGATAATCCAGGTATAGATCCTAATGCTGTAGTTATTTTCTCTATTGTTTTCTTATTATTGAAACAGCAAGGAATTACTGATTTCTCTCTCACTCTCTCTTTGTCAATTGAATTATTGATTTCTTATCATCAAAATAACATGAAACTTTTTTGCAGGGGTGTGGTATATGCACTGTCACATTGATATACACATGCAATGGGGACTAGGAATGGTATTTATAGTAAACAATGGAAAAGGAGAGCTGGAATCCTTACCACATCCTCCACCAGACCTGCCACAATGTTAAGACTACCAGCGGATCATAACAAATAGAACTAGCACATGATTTTGAGACCTTCTCATTCAAGCGTTCTTTAGTTCCATTTTTTTGTTACCATAGAATGTGGTATTGGCATTAGGCTTAATTGCAGATTTAGTCTCCTTATTTATATCAGATTTCGAATTTGGTCCCTCTATAATTTAATTCACGAATATAATTCTTTAATTTTTTGCAATCCTATTATTTTAGTGTCCAATCCCAAAATTGAACGTTGATATTTGCTTATCTTGACGGTCACGTGTCACGTTTTTATTGGACGTTAATTTCGTACACCTAATTAATGTCAACGTCCAATACGTCCAATAAAAGTGTGACACATTACAGTCAAGTAAGCAATTAATGGTTCAATTTCAGGATTGGAGACTGAAATTACGGGATTACAAAAAACCGGAGGACTAATTTCCTGAATTTGAATTAAATTATAGGCGGACCAAATTCGAAATCTGAGAGAAATAGGGGGACAAATTTACAATTAAGTCATTCTTTTAAAAGTAAAAGCAAAATACTATGGATGTAAAAAAGTAAGATGACTAGTATGTTTGGTAAAGATTAAATTTGGAGAAATAATGGCTTATTTTTTCAAAAGTTCTATTAGAAAGCAGTAAAAAATAAGCAATTATATCTCTAAAATAAATTGAACCAAACATGCGCTTAGATAAATGTAAATTTCATTCTCTATAGTTTGGTTTATATCTGCTAATCCATCAAAATTCTGACATTAACAAATATATTAATCATGGAAATGAAAGTGATAAAAAGAGACTCAAGTTCTCTCCTAGGTTCCACCTCTATGCTAATTCTCAGTGAGGTGTCCGCATAGATTATTTGCCATACACAAGGCTAAATCACATCTAATCTTACTAGGTTTATATCTGACTAATATAGTGACCATTTCTAAATGAATATCTGACTAACACATTCCCAGTCAATCCTCTGTCCTATACTTTCATAACATGCAATTTATTGTTTACACTTTACAGTGAAATCTGAACAGGAGTATATGACACTGACAGAGAACAGATTATGGATTGACCCTCTCCACAATCACACTTTATTTGAATGTTAGCCTTTGGTTACTCTTTAAATTCAAGTAACCAACCTGTAAAAAGGGTTGAAACCAAAGTGAAAGTGTAGATGCAAAAAGGCATATATTTATGTTAGACTATGAGAGATATCAGATATGCCTACCTGATTTGGCTCCAGGATCAGTAGACAAAACGCATCAACTGGACCTTTAGAAGGATCTAATGATAGTTCTGTTTGTGCTTGCTCATTTAGACAGTAAGTCCAGGGTTAGGCCACAAATATGGTAATCCTGGGCCACAAATTTTCAAAACTCAAAACTTACAACCAAACTGAAAAAAGGCCCAAGAGTTTTGCTTTACTTCTCCTGATTTTGCAGGGTGCACGTGTATACAAATAGTGTAAAACCCCAAGTCCCACTTTGGTAGCGAATGTCATCCAGTCCATAAGGATGCCCTACAAGCTACAACTGCTTGAGTTACTTAGTCTGTCAATTATATGTGATTTCTCATATGCCTAATGTATTTCTGAGGAAAATCAGAAGTAGTTTTGGTCATATGCTACGTTCAATTCCTGACCACCATTTCATTTTAATCTTTCCTTATCCAGTTATATGTGGCTCAACTTATCCTTAAATCACTAAGTGCATATTTGGATTTCAATTCAAAATGTAGTGCACGAATTCCAAAATAAATTTAATGGTCCACAAACTCAGTTTTACAAAAGAAAAGGTCTAGATGATTTTGTAAACGTCATTTTGCTCCAAAAGTCCGCTTGGAGCTGAAAAACAAACATGCACTAAGATAGTTCGACATTGCTTTTACAGAACATGTCAACATTGTTATCTTCTTTAGGGACTATTTGATGTTGGACGTTAAAGTTAGGTTTCACATTTAACAAGACATTTTTGACATACTTTTTACAATTTTAGGATTATTTAAAATTTTTATTCTTTTAAGGATTAAATTATCATTATATTACACTTTGAAGGATGAAAGTGACTCTTTAGCTTTAGTATTATTGCATAAATTAGAAAAATTAACAGAAAATAAGAATAACCTTGCGAGTGCAGATGTCAGTGTTAATTTGGATGTTATTTGTTGTCTTGGAATCCTCTAAAAAAAAGTAGAACATCCTGGGTCATTAATTGTCCATAAGTCCCTTTTACCTCCAATATATTCACACATGTTTTCCAAAGGTTACTGGACAAATTGTTTTGAGAATTATGCTCATAATTGATTTTGAAAATTACATAATCAATTATGCAATTTTATTTGACAGCATAATCGATTATGATATAAGCATAATTAATTATATTGACAACCCACAAGTTCTAGTGCTTTACATAACCAATAATGTAAATAAGATAATTGATTATTGATACAGAAAGAGAGGTGCAGAGAGTAACTAAGAGTAAAGCCAGCAACAAGGAGGTGCAAGAAGGAAAGCCAAAGAGGACCATCAACAAGCCTGCATACCTGAAGGATTATGCATGACCAAGCTGAGCTGGATTAGAAGGATCTGCTGAGATGTTTGTCGAGCCTCAGGGGACAGCAATACCAATTCTGTTATGCTAGTAATCTTTTCCTATAACAGAATCACAATTCTGTTAGGAATCTAGGTTATATATATATATATATATATATATATATATATATATATGAATATTGTAATAACAGCAGATCAATATAAGCAATATACAAGTTACCTCTTCTTCTCTGTTCTTCCCTTCTTCTTCTTAGGAGGCTCTGGTCCTCGAAACCAGCTTGTGCCTATCAATTATGCAGACAAAAAAAAAGGACCACCAGGGTCACTAGTTCTCCATGGCAATTTTGGAAGGATCATCTTTTTCTTAGTACCCAACCCAAATTCACTCTCTTTCATCTCAGTCTGGGATCAAAATTTTACACCATGGGACCCACAATTTTTTTAAAACTTGCAGCCCAAATTTACTCCTGACAAGCACCCATTCCAAAACTTTCATCTCTAAATCACCTCAATTCAATTACATCTCAAATTTATCCCCTTAAACCAAACACATCCTAAGAAAGAAGTAGGGAAAGAGAGATAACCTGAAAACGACAGTACAATTGGAAGATGTCTTTTCCATCTTCCTGAAAACTTACAAATTGTGAGGCAAATGAAATGTACATTGAAGATAGAATAAAATCCAGATGACTTACCAAAAGATAGATTTAGAGAAGAGCATGTTGGAAAATATGCATGATATCTTTAGTGAATGTTTCCTAAATACCAAACCAGAATCATTTAGCAAGAATTACGATCAAAAGCTGATAGTTTATTTAATAGTACACATAAAATAATCATATAGATGCTTTCTTTCCTTAATTACTCTGTCTCTTTCCTGTAGTTTGTTCAAGTTTTTTTGTACTTTCTTCTATTATTATTATTATTATTCAGATATTATAGTACACTTATATGCTGATTTATTTGCATTGTATTCCTGTTGAGGGAGATTACGCTGCTTTTTATTGAAGATATGCATGATTATGGTGGTACTTGCAAAACTGGCAAGTTCCATCTTAACAGAATAATAAAGAACAAACAAATGTAGACTTAGTGAAACACCCTAGTAAAACTACTATATAGGGACAGTTTGATACTAAACTTGGCATTCCGTTACATATATCAATTCTCTGAAGTCTGTGAACACATATTTACATTTAACAAATTAGAAGTCATTACAGGAAGAATCAATCACTTATTCCCATGGTTATGTTTGACTCTTTAGGCTGTTGAGGGTGGCAAAGTTCTCTCTACTGGGATCACTTCATACCCAATGGAATAAGATAATAGAAAGTAAAAAATTACTACATGCCCTTATGGAATCCATCATACTTGTGAAAATTTTGAGAAATTAGTTAGAATAATTTAATCTTTCTATTTTGGGTTTCCTTTAGAAATTTTTTATTTTATTGTATTTTCAGTTTTGTTTAAAAATCTTACCTAGCTATTTAGGGGTTTTATAGGAGTTCTAAAAATTGACTTTTGCCTCTCTTGAGAGTTGAGATTACTTTAGTAGAGTCGTACCCTCAACCTTGCAACTTGCTTGGAGCACTAGATAATCCTTACCTAGATTAATATTGTTATTCTTAACTCAGTTTTTTAAAATTTATATTTAAAACTTTTGAATTAATTATGTGTCTTATGTTTATATTCATTATAAATTTTAGAAATTTTCTATATGCATAGATAAGACTTTAGATGAGTTTATAAGTTTCTTATATCAAAATAAGTTTGTTTGATATAGAACTTATTTTAGCAGTTTATGAAAAATAAATTAGTTTATAAGTTATTAATTTTTTCTTCTTCTCAATTTTATCCTTTCTATTTTATTTACGATCTAACTTTACCCTTTTATTCAATTTAAAAGCCTTTTTTTATTTTTTTATTGGTTTTCTAGAAAAATCCTCTATTTAATTTTATGTTCTTACACACACATATTTAACTTATTAATTATCATCACTACACCGTTTTTCAATATGAGAAATTATTTGAATCATATCAACTTTATAATTATTTGTTGAATTATTTTAGGTTTTTTTTTAAAATTATATGACCTAATATGTTTCTTGCATAAATTTTATTTATTGATTCAATTCATAAAAGTGAAAATTCTCCTTTGTGAGTATGTCATTTTAAGTCATTTGAAATTTATTAATTAACTCATTAACTAATTTTATCCAATATTTTTAATTAAACCAACTAATTTATAAACTTTCAACTAGTTATTACCTTTTCAGCTTTTAACTTATAACTTATAAGCTAGTTTTCTTGAATTAACTTTCTAATCAATAAATTGAAATTTGGCCAAAATATACTCCTGGCTGGCATTAATAATTTGCTTTTTTCTCATTATACATATTTGAACATAGTTTTTGTTTTTTTTTTTATGGAACACAGTTTCTAGTTATTCAATAGAATTATGTTGTAAAAATAATATAACTATTATTATTATCATATACTTATTTTCTCTTCTATTTTATTTTAGGCTAAAATATGTTTTCAATCCCTAATGAATATCTAAATTTTGTGTTTATTTCTTTATAATTTTTTTTGACATTAAGTCCCTAGTAAAATAATAATTTTATTTTTGGTTTTTGACAATTTTTGTAGTGCCTGATAAATTAGCGAATTTTATGTTTGCTTCTTGATGATTATGTTATTCGTTATTAATCCCGTTAAAAAAGACTAATAACAAATGACAAAATTTTCCAGAAAATAAATACAAAATTTATTAATTTATCAAGAAATAAAAAAGTGTTAAGGACCAAAATAAAAAAAAATATTTTATTAGAAAGCAAAGATGAAGAAAAAATTTATTAGAAAATAAAAACAAAAAATAAGTATTTATTAAACATCATAAACATATTTTAACTTTTATTTTATTACATTTCTCTTCATATATATTTCTATCTTCATTTTTCATCACCTTAGTTATATTACATCTATTACTTACATTCATCATTTTCCTTATTTAACATGCATGCATGCCTGCACATATACCTGGATGTAATTCCATAAACTAACAGAAAGGCATTATTAAATAAGATATCTTTTCAAGCGCATGCATGGCATCATTGTGCCTCAAAGTCTATGAACATATTCAGCTGGGCCTGGTTGTACATTAAGAATAGTGATTTCAGAAAGTATGCAGAGTTGTATTAATAGTTTTTGTACAAAGCATTGTGTCGCCTTCTATATATTCAGAAAAGTAGTAAAAAATAAGAAGGGGAGGCAAAAAGGTTGACACTCTACAAACGAGCAGGAACAAAGTGAGTTTGATACGCGTGCGTTTAATATGAAGTTATTTAAGAACTTGCTACCCATTGTATAATTAATCATATGAATTATTTGTTTATATGAGGCAGTGTGGGCACTGACAAACAGCACACGCTGGATGGAAGCGTATTTCAGAAGTTACAATGTGTATGATGGCATGCATGAGATGAGACACAATCATCTAGTTGCTCCATCTTGGCCTGCCTAAGCTACTTAGCGTAAATATTTTTGTCCTTCAATTTTTTTGGCACCCGAGTCATCATAGTTTCAGCTCAAGAGCGATTTGATTTGGTATACTAACGGTGGAATATTATTCTGAACATGCACCACAATTATGAAGTATATGAGCTGAAGGAAAAAAGAGAAATAGAAAGAAAAAAAATAAAAGAGAGAAACTGATAAGTGTAACAAGCAATATGATGAAAAATAAAGAAGAAAAATGAGAAGTAAAAAGGATATTCATACTAATAACACATGAAGTTACTGAATTGAGGTTGGGATTCATTTTGGGCATCAAATCTACTAAATAATGGGTGACACCCATATCATTTTATAGAACTTAACCAAAATCCTATCCAAACATAAGTATTTTAAAGAACGTGTAGCTTATAATCCTTCCATCTAGCTTATTAATTATAAGAAAAATGTTTTTTCTTTACAATCTTGAGCTGTTTACAACTTGAGAGAGAAAGAAAAAGACGAGAAATAAATTATTGATTTGATTAATGATGTAGTGTGATAGGAAGAGAGATATAAAGAAAAAAGAATTTTTAGATTAAATGTTTGAAATTTTTTGTTGTCAAAATATAATTATTCTAATAGGGGTTAAAACAATTTATGTTATCGAGAAAAACCAATGCATGACATTCAATTACGTTGCCAATTATTGAAGTCATTGATTAGTTAGGCTAATTAAGTACATTTGATATGATCAGCACGTAGTTTAATTGGATGAATATGTAGTAAGTTGCATGAAGAATGTATATAATCAATTACCCATTCTAAAATCAGCGTTGAAATCTTTTCTTTCCAAATGAATACCTACTAGGCATGATGCCCAATGGAAACGTACAATGTTAAAGCAAATCAACCAGAAAGATGTTTGGAATGCTTTAGTTTAAAACTGATATATTTTATAAATTATAACGAGGTCGTGCTATAATTTGTTCCAATAATGGTGGTCTAGGGATGTGAGGGCGTGCATCAACTTTGCTTATCACTGAGAAGAGGAAGATGTCTAATAAAAGCAAAACAAAGTAACCCGTCTTTTCCCCCAACTACAAAGTGAGAATGAATGTTTTGTGTTGTCTAAATCTGTCTTTTCAGAGTGCTTTAATTTTTCAACTCTTAAGAATCTGGGTGCTTTGTGACTAGACCAATAATCAATTTACTGGAAAGTTAGCTATAAATTTAATAAGAGAAATTCAAATTCAATAAGTTGATCCTGATCATGCATGCAAAAAGTAAACCGAACCCTGATCCTCTCCCACCAATATCCTGCAGCATCTAAACCCTTCATTGATCATTGTACAACAATTAAAGAGAATATAATGAATGGTTTTGATTTTAGCTGAAGAGAAAAACCAATGGAGAGGCGAGAGAGGATCCATACTAAAGAAAACTGCCGGAGGAATAAGAGTAAATATGGACATCTCTCCCAAAAGAAACCTTAGTTCATCACCCTGTGAAAAACTAACTCCTTCAGCTAGATCTAACCTTTGTTATCCTAAAAAATAAAGAAAACCCAATAAAAAGACAATGTTCTAAATAGTAAGAAGCAACTTGATCAGAACATGTTACTCTAATAAAAATAAAAGAGCATTCAGATTTATGAAAAAATAGTAAAATGGAATGGGTGGAGGCTAGCTGATTGTGGTGGGGTTTAATATAGAGCACGTATAGAGGCATGTGTGACCTCTATTCTCAGTCAATGGTATGATTTGTAACAGAAAATGTTTGACAGTAAATATAAAAAAATAGAGAAGTGGGATAAAAGGGTATGTTGAAGCTTTTCCTACCATTGTGGTCAAGTTGAATAATCACTCCCCAACACCTTATTAGCCCCCATTCACACTAGTGGAATCATGAAAGCTGACAAATAGAATAGAACCTGCATAGCCTTTTTGAGACTTTCCTCTAATAAAATAAAATCCTCCAAAGAGAGTCTCACTCATTTAAAGGGAAGAGCTTCCCTTCCATTCTACCTCAAGCCTCCATTTCTATTCACTCCCCTTGAAAATGGCCAACTTAATCTCCTTGTTTTTGCTGTCGTTGAGTATGATATCACTTATCTACAACGTGAACCTTCTAGCACATGGGAGTACCAAGGTAGAATCAACCAAGTTCTATGATTTCAAGGTATAACTTAAGTGCACATTATGACACATTATTGTACTTTCCAGTGGAATGAAGTTTCTCCAATGCCTTTTTCTCTATTTATTTATGCTCTTAATGGTTACTTCATAGGTTCAAACAAAAAGAGTTACCAAAATTTGCAGCTCCAAAGACATTGTCACAATTAATGGTATGTTTCCAGGACCAGTTGTTTACGCCCAAGAGGATGATAGAATCATAGTAAAAGTGACCAATATGACACCTTTCAATGTTACAATTCACTGGTAATCCCAATGACAACCTCGTACATAAATAGTTCACCCTGTTAACAATATTATTATAGCTAACAAACTTGAATTTTACATTTCAGGCATGGTGTCCGGCAAAGGCTATCATGCTGGTATGATGGGCCATCCTTGATTACACAATGTCCAATTCAAGCAGGCCAGAGTTTCACCTATAATTTTACAGTTGTGCAGCAGAAGGGCACCTTCTTCTGGCATGCTCATGTTTCTTGGTTAAGAGGAACGGTTTATGGTGCCATGATTGTTTATCCAAAGACAGGGGTACCTTACCCATTTAAATTTCCCTTTCAAGAGCACATAATTATATTAGGTAACTTGGTACCTCCCTTTGGTTTTGAATTTAGAGTATTACTTAGTAATAAGTTCTCCATATAATGCTATTGTTTGTGGGTTGTTTTGAATTATGGCAGGGGAGTATTGGCTGCAGGATCTCCAACAACTTGAGAATGCCACAATAGCAAGTGGAGGACCTCCTCCTATAACAGATGCATATACCATTAACGGTCATCCAGGACCCAACTACAACTGCTCCACTAATGGTATTTGAGATAACAAAAGATAACTAACAAAGTAAATTGTGATAATGGTGATTCACATTCTACTGGTAGGATCCTTATTTGTAAAAAAACAAAAGTTTCAATTAGACTAAGCAAATATGATGGTCATCTTTCACTAACACTCGTTGGCATCATGGCAATATACACGAGGTTACATAGCATTGGTCTCCTAAACCAGTCCATCACAAATCAATACTATTGTAATTTGAATTTTCTGCATTCCCTTTCTTATATACGTTTCTCTCCCATCATTTCAGATGTCTACCAAATTGATGTGATTCCGGGGAAGACTTATTTGTTAAGACTGATTAATGCGGGTTTGAACACTGAGAACTTCTTTGCCATTGCTAATCACAATTTAACAATCGTGGAAGCTGATGCTGAATACACAAAGCCATTCACCACAAACACAGTGATGATTGGACCAGGTCAAACACTGAATGTCCTTGTCTCTGCTAATCAACCAGTAGGAAAATACTCCATGGGTGTAGCACCTTACGAGTCAGGAAGGATGATCATATATCAAAATGTCTCGGCTATAGCCTACTTCAACTATATAGGCACTCCAGCTGATAGCTTATCTTTACCAGCTAAGTTGCCTAAACTAGATGATGAACTAGCTGTTAAGACAGTCATGGACGGATTAAGGAGCCTAAATCGAGTCAATGTTTTCAAAGAAATTGACAAAAATCTATTCGTTACCATTGGATTGAATGTTCAAAAGTGTCATTCAAAGAAACCAAAGCAAAACTGCCAATTCATGCACAATGGGGTGATGGCAGCCTCAATGAACAATATAAGTTTTGTTGATCCCAATATTTCAATCCTGGAAGCATATTATAAGAAAATAAAAGAAATATATACTGAAGATTTCCCAGACACCCCCCCGAAGTTCTATGACTTTGTTAATGGTGCCCCAAATAACATTCCATATGACACACAGTCATTGAATGGTACTAGAACAAAGGTCCTTAAATATGGTAGTAGGGTGCAAGTCATTCTGCAGGACACAAGGATAGTCACCACCGAAAACCACCCAATGCACTTCCATGGCTATAGCTTTTATGTGGTAGGGTATGGCACAGGCAACTATAACCCACTAGCTGCACAATTCAATTTAGTGGATCCTCCATACATGAACACAATTGGAGTTCCATCGGGTGGATGGGCAGCAATTCGCTTTGTTGCGGATAATCCAGGTACAGACCCCAGTGCTGTATTTAATTTCTCTATTGTTTTATTGAAACAGCAAGGAATTATTGTATTTAATTACTATCAACATGAAACTTTTTTGCAGGGGTGTGGTATATGCACTGCCACCTTGATATACATAAGTCATGGGGACTAGGAATGGTATTTATAGTGAATAATGGAAAAGGAGAGCTGGAATCCTTACCACATCCTCCACCAGACCTGCCACAATGTTAAGATTTATAGTGAATAAATGTCATGTTTATATTTTGTTGATTAATGTAATAGTTAAAATACATAAAAATATAATAAATGAAGTGAGTGATTAATATATTGAAGTTAAAGTTAAATCGAGTAGTATTTGAATTTAATTTTTGATGAAAATAACTTTTAGTTAAACTTTTTTAAATTAATAAATAATATGAATAGTGCAATGGTTAAAATAAATAGTATAAAGAGAAAGAAAAAAAGAAGAAAATACTATTGAAAAAATAATAAAAATTAATAGAAGGTAAAAAAGGAAATAAAATATATTCAACAATTTTTTTTCTTTCTTTAATTAAACCTAGATTTCTGATTCTTACCATTTGTGATGACGGGTATCAAACCCAAAACAAAGTTCGTTTTTTTTTCAATTATTAAAAGAATTTTTATTAACAAAAAAGAAACTTTACTATAGTTTTTGACTAAAGTGGAACATAAATTAAAATATGCACATAATCATTTTTTAAATAGAAATAGATAATTACACGTCAAATCAGACTTTTATTTTATTTTACATTTGTTATTTTGTATTAACTAAAAAAAAAAAGAAAAAGGCAACACTTAAATATATTTTTAAGGACTGATTCCTACAATCTTGTTAACGAAAAAGCTAATAAATTAGCCCAAACATGGAGGGGCCCCCGTTAAGTTTGGAAATCAGGAAAACACTACAATGACAATTGCTTCCTGTACATAATTCAAGGATGTTAGCCTGAGAAGTTTTGGAATTTTCTTTTGATAAATCTCTAATGTTGTGTTTTGCTTCTAGAGGCTTGATGTGCAGTTTGGTCAACCTCCCTTCATTTTGTTTTGAGTTCTTTGCATTAGCACAAGCCATGTATGTAGATAATACCATTCTTGAATGATTCTAACTACATTTATGAGCAATCTTCACTAAACAAAACTTCGTTTTCTGCTTTTGGAACATCTGTCACTACTTCTGCCACTCTTAATGTTTAGGTTACAACTTCGAATGCAAGTTATGCATGATGACATACAACTTCTAATGTTGCTACACTTTGATCTTCTAAAAGCTTGTATTGGAGACTATATGTTTCTCTCGAAGTATTTTCATAAGCTATTCAGAAAAACATTAATTTGTTCTATCATAATGATTTGTAAATTAAAAACAGTTTATTACATTTATAAGTATTCATACTTTTTTAAAATACATTTTTCTATTATAATTTAAATTTCTATTATATATGTTAGATTGATTTTATATGTTATATTATAATAATATGGTGTTTATGATTTAAAAATTTATTATATTTTTATTCAATTTTTTATTATTATATTTCTGTATATGTATCGACTCGTATTTGTATTTTACATTATGATTTTTTGCATGTTTTAGATCAAACTTAATTTATTTTAATGTTTCCTTAAATAATTTTTTGGATCCATTCCAGCACACCAACAATAATACTGTCATGAAAGACACATTTAATTAATACTTGACACGGTTCTGTTGCAAATCGTCATTCAAATTTCAAATGGTCCAAAATCGCATGCATATTTAGAAAATCATCCAGCTTAAACTATTTTATATACTTTAACCGCACATGGACGTGGACTCATTTAGCATGAATCATTGTCACATTGTTCGTTATTTTTTCTATAATGAAGAAATTAAGTTATGTTTTTTGGGCAGTAAAAAGAAAAGTTATCTTTTTTGGATTACCATATCTTTTTGGACAAAAAGTAGTTATTAATTGGTAAAATCAACTATATTCCATATAAAAAAATCAGGTTATTTTATACACACATTCTGTTAGTATTTATCAGTTCAAATCACTTTTTTCTCTAGGAAAATGTTAAAATCAATTCTATTAAAATTAATTATACTAAACTATATATAAATTAAACGGTTACTAATTAAATCCTTTTAGATGTCTGAAAAACAGTTTATTTCATCATAGCCGTTTATTTTGGATTAATAAAAGAATGAAATGAAATAAAATAATATTAGGTGGATGCCATAATTATGTTATTTAAAATTAATAAGATGAAATATTGAACCAAAATCATATATGTAAACTAGCTATTCTAATTAATCTCATTTGATGTCTTTTTTTTTCTCTCTAATTTAAGAATACGGGATAAAATAATTGTTGTATGATATTTCATTGTAATAGAATTCAAAAGATAAATCGATAATTTATTTCATTTTATTTTACTTTTTTTATTATATATTATTAATCATTATATATTTAAATATAACCTCCGGCTGACACTTAGGGCGCCTTTGTAGAAGTGTTTAGTTACAACTTATTTATCTAAATTATTTAAATATCCAACCAACTTTTTTTTTCTGACATATACCGACTCTAGCAGGATTAAACTTTGTTGCATTATACATCAATTTGTTTAATTTTTTCAAATGAAAAATGTTTGGCCATGTGCATGATGAGATTGGTATTAATCTGGTCGTCTATGACTTTTTTTAAAAAATTTAGGTTTTTGTCCTATGTATGTTGGATTCTTTTTTCTTTCTTTCTTAAAATAAAGTATATACCACGTGCTGTGGGTCATTAACAACAAACAATCCCAAATTAGTTAAGATGACCACCACCAACCAATTTTGTCTTACATAGGGTTTGTGGACTTAATAATTAACGGCATGGTTGAAATGTTGAAAACAGAATTTCATTTTTAAATATTAAAAAAAATTACTAACAATATTTGGAACATATATAGTTCCATATGCCGAACAACAAACATCAAGGTGTCAAACCTTTCCATTAATGTGAGCATTTGGGAAAGATCACTCTATTATAACTAAATTAATTTTTATTTGTTGAGCGACAATCCTTCTATTCGATACCGTCGAATCACAAAGATCAATTTTTGTCGCTGCTCAATGGATGAGTCTTACAATCAAGCTCCTTTCTGCCTTTGCACTAAGGGCTAATCTCCGTTTGACTTGAGGAAACCTTTACACGTTTTTGTTATCTTTTGGGAGGCCTATGCCCCATAAAAACTATCTACCTGAGATTGTCCCTCGACCGATAGGTCCTGACACAAGGTTAATTAAAATTTTAACTCTTCCAAAATGGTATCTCACTGGTGATTTTACACCCCTAGAAGAAGGCCTTCTTTTCCTCCACCTAAGTTGCACAGTTCAAAGCTAATTCCAGGAAACAGTGAAGCTTCATAGGGTCTTTATGTCTAGGTGCAGGTGGTTTGCATCTTCTTCACAAACATGTCTATTTTACCAAGTCTCTCTCCGAGATAGTGCCCAGGCCATTATGTTTTTTGTACCAGTTTGAACTTACTTGACAAGAAATTGTGCTACCTTAGGACCGTTATAGTTACAATCGTTGTTCACCGAGGATTCGGTTGTCAGTTTCTTGTCATTAGGTCACCAACTTCCTTAACCTTCTAACACTAGGCAAGCATCAACCCCTTACATGACCTTTCGACACTCTCCTTGTATTCTCTCTATGATTGACTCAACTTTGTTAAAAAAATATTAATTTTGATGATTTTTACTTCTCGTTTAGTGTTTCTCTCATGATTTATTAGTGAGATATGTCAAAATAAATATTTTTCAACACTTAGTCAATCAAAGAGAGAGAGTCATAGAGAGTATCACTAATATCTCTTATGACAAAATTTAGGCTAAATTATTCACATTATTCCTTAAATTTATTTTACCTTGCAATTTTATCATTTATTTATTAAAAATTGTAAAATAGTTCATTGAGACAAGTTGATCTTAACATGTTGATCTTTAAAAAAATGATCATTTTTAACTTTGAGATAAGTTTTTTATTCCTTTTTTAATTGATTTAAGATGTGAAATTTATCTCATTAGATTCACCTACATAAAATTATATAATTTAATTGATGTTTGAATAAAAAAAGGAACATAAATAAGATGAAAATCGTGTAAAAAGAGAGTTTTACCAGCAATATTCTAGTTGATATTAAAAGGCTTTTCACATGATTACTTGCTCATGAGACAAATTTACAAACATTACATAAGGGGTTGACAACTTAAACTTTAAAACAACATTTATTTTTATCAATTTTCTTTGCATCATTAGTCACTGAGTCATTGTTTTAGCTAGGGTTTATTCAGATTAACTTCTCCATATTTACTTGTAGGAGGAGAAAATAAAAAAATGAAATAAGTTTCTTTGTAAGTTAAAATTTTGCTTATCTCAATTTAAAAATATCTTTTAGAAAAGTTAATATAATTTTTTATAAATTAATTTATGCATAATCAAATTTTATCTTATAGAAATCTTATTTATTATTATTTTTTTACTGATTTTTATTTATTTTTTCTTTAAAAAATGGCTATAGAGAAAATTTTCCAAACTAACATATAGTCCATCATTTCAGCTTTTTTTGCTATGTCTTGAGTGAACATATATTTTGCATTTACGGAAAGAGACTTATAAAAATATCTAAATCAAAAGCAAACATTTATGTTATAATTTAACTTTTAAGTGTACGTGTTACTAATCCGTTTTGATAATTGAAAAGAAAAAAAAAAAAAACAACTATGTAAGATTCAAAGTCACAAGCAAATTTCAAGGCTATACACGTGAGTGTTTCATAAGTCAATATTTTCGGATAGAGGGATTTTATACTACACATGAAATAAAGTAATTAAATGTATACTACTTTCTCTTTGATTCTTATATTTGTCGTTTTTTAAGAAAAAAATAGTTTTACGTAGAAGTTGTTTTTGTTTTTTAAGTTTGGTATATATCAATTAATATAATTTTCAACTTAGTAGGTGTATTTAAAGAGTTTATTTATGATTTATTTACATTTATCTTATGACATAATTACATATATAAATATTTGGGAGGGTTTATAATATGTTTATAAATTGTTTTAGATTTATAAATTGTCTTATACAATCATCGTTGTATATGTCTTGTATAGTAGTATTAGTCATATAGTCATAATGTAAATAAGGACTCTACATACCACTTAGTATTTGAATACACAATCAATTTACAAAGTGGGGCTTAAAAAAGAAAGCTACTTTGACGATAGTGTATAATAAAATATATAACTTAATTCAAATAATGTAGTCTACCATTAATTTTAATTTGACTAGACTTAAAGTAGAAAGCTAGTTAATTTGATCATAGTGCGTGTGATAAAACTCAATACGTAAAATATGTAGCCGACTATTAATTTTAATTTGTCCATGTGTGCATAATAGTATACCGTAAAACATATGCTTAATTTATTGTACCAGAAGTTCAAGAATATATTTTCATGTAGTGATGTAATTGTTCTATATTATTGGAATGTATAGCACACTCAATCGTCATGTTCAATTTTTTTTTGTACAATTTGTAAATATAATTTTTAAACATGACTTACACCTGCTAAAGGTATATAGTATACACTAAAGTGGTAACATGCTTCATGAATTGTTATATTATTGGTAATTATTTGTTTTATAATCATATTATGCTTATCAGGAAACTATATATTATTACAAAAACAGAATGATTTTTTTTTCTTTCAAAAATACTAGTAACAAAATTGTGTGAGCATTCCATCCCAAATATTTAAAACTTGGGACGAAATATTTTTATTTTATTTTATTTGGTTGCAAATTTATGACGAAATTTTTTCCATAATTTTGCATTTTTTTTGTCAAATAATGTGAATCAGAAATAAATTTTATAATCGTTTCCACAAATTTTGTCCCCAATTTTTCTAAAAAAATAAAACAAATTAAGTTTCTTTCATTCCACTATTTGTTCCTAATTGCGATAGAGTTAATTTAATACTTGGTTAATGTCTATAAACAACTCGACGTAGACTTGATCCAATCGCTTTTACTCATTCCAATTTCAACAACAAGAACAAAAAAGCTTTTACTCATTCCAATTAATACAATTTCAAATTCTCTCAAATCATTTTCTGGTGGTCTTAGCCATTTTGGCATTTTTTGGCGAATATATAGAACAAGATTCTGGGGTTATTAGTGTTCATTTTCATTTGTTCACTGACTAGTCAACATAGGAGGTTACACTTTTGGCCGAAATCCATATTCAAAGACAAGTTTATTTATCCTTTCGATTCTTAATTAATATAGAATATATGTCTAATGATTAAGTCAAAGATAAGTTTATACATTTTGTTGTTTTGGTTAAATTAACTTGTAGGTTCTTGTAGTTTCACTTACAACAAAGTTCTTAATTATTAATTTTAAAAGAGTTTTTCTATCCTCTGTAACTTTGCACAGGTTAGGATTATTAAATATCCATTTGCACATGTATAGAGGCATTAAATATTCACTTTCAATTAATCTTTATTAATTAGTTAATTGTGATTCTTTGGGAAAAATAATTTTCTCTCTCTTATTTATTTTATAAAATCACCTTAATGTATTCTCTCTCTTTTTACCAAAAATAATAATTGTGATTTTTGTTTGTATATAATTAGAAATTGTATCTGCATATTAAGTTGCAATTAACATGTTTCTAGTTCCTTTTATGATTGAAACAAAAGCAAAAGCAAAAGCAAAATATATAATAATAGTTTCTAACTGTTTTAGAGAATAAATTCATAAAATATATATATATATATATATATATATATATATAAACATAAATCATTTTTTTTAAAGAATCAGGATTAAATGATTAATACTCATAAAATATTTGTTTCATAAAACGCAGAAGGAACAAATGATTAAAAACACAAAACGTAACAAAAAGAAAATTGCGGTGAACATCATGAATTTTACTTGCATGAACAGAATCATTAATTATTTTTTTAAAAAAATTGTTATTTATTTATTTTATGAATTTACACTCTAAAATAATTAGAAATTATATTATTAATTATTATTTTGGTGGGAAGAGATAGAATAAATTAAAGTGATTTCACAAAATAAATAAGAGAGAGAAAATTATTTCTCTCACATAATCACAATTAATTAATTAACGAAGAATTGATTGAAAGTGAATATTTAATGTCCCTAAACACGAGCATAGTGGATATTTTATGACCCTAAACATGTGCAAAGTTGTACAGGATAGAAAAATCCATTTTAAAAGTATTACTAATAAATATTTGCAAAATAATAGCATTAAATCTATATTACCAATAATTAACATAATGTTTTCTTCATCTCATTATAATTTTTGTGTAAAAGAAAAAATTATTTCAAAATAATAATTATTTATTTTTTAATATGATATTAATTATTTTCTCTACTTATATCTCTTATAATATTAATAATAAATAACAAAATCTATAAATGAATTAATCATAATATAAAATTAACTTTATAAAATTATTATTTTCTTTTATTTGTATAAAACAACCTTGGATATCTTGGGACTGATTAATATTTATTATGTAACAATCTTTAAGTACCCTCTTTGCAGTTTTGGTGCGTTTTTCTAAATTCCTTTATAAATCCCCATGCAGCAGCAGCAGCAGCACGTGTATCAGCAAGATTGACGATTCCAAAGATCAGGGAAGACAAAGATTAAATAATAATTTAATTTAATTGAAAAAGGAATTTGGATTTAGGTTCTTGATATTCAAAAATTATTAACTCAAAGGCATTGGAATTCATATTTTGCCAGAGCACCTTTTAGCTGCTATGGCAGTGTCGGTCCCAAAAATCCAACAATAAATGTAAAACCGTTCACGATGATCAGCTTAAAGTTATTAGACGGTAAAAAAAAATTAATTTATTAATTTATAAATATTTGATCAAATTAATTTTTAAAATAATTAAAAAGTATAAATTATAAAAAATACAAAATTAATAAAATTATAATTTATTTAAAAAAATAATAAAAAATTAATAAATATGTTCAGAATAAAAAAATATAAAAGTTAAAAGTTATAACTACTTGAAATATTTTTTTTAAATATTAGAAACTATTAAAAAGTTATTAAAAAATTTTATCTTTCCAAACAATCTTTTCCGTTAATAAAAAATACTAAAATATAATTAAATGTTTTCGCAAATACAACCTAACTCACTTAAATTGTCATTATCAATGCCTAACAAAGATTTAATTGTCATTATCAATGCCTAACAAAGATTTAATCACATTAGTTTTTAAGTATTTAATTAAAAAATTTAAATTACATTGACTTAATTAAAATTTCAGGAATTTAAAAATTAATTTAACATTAACAAAGTCATTTTCAGCTCAAGTTATGCAATTAGTATTATAAATATTTTAAATTTTTTTCCGACAAGTAATCTCAAACCAATTTTTTTTTTAACTGAAATTTTAGTTTTACAATTTTAAATGTATAGCTCCTACGGCAACTTAACGTTATTATTAATTCTTATATTATAATTTATAAATTTGAGTTTTCATTTTTAAATATAAGCATATTTTACTATATTGTTTTTTTCTTCTGGTGGTAATGCATGGTTTTGCCCCTTTTTAGTATATATATATTTAAATTAAAACTGATAATTATTTTTTAAAATTTTCTTTTATGTTGAGATTTTTCATCGGTTAATCTCAACTTTAATTACTTTATTTATTTTCTCTCAAATGTTGCTTATACGTCAATTAATATCTTTATATATCTTTCGAGTCAAGTTTGCAGGCCTTCGTTTGAATAAAAAGATTCCTCTGAATAATTCTTAATAGACAACAGAACCAAATGTTTGATTGAAACCAAAATGTTTCAGAAGTGATTTTTTCATATAAAAAAACAATGTTAGTATGATGTAGTGGCATCATTTTTTTTTCTTTTTTGCCGAGAGAAAATTAAAGCCCACTCAATGTTAGTATATGATGTAGTGGCATCACATATGTTTCAACATGAATGGATCTTAGTGGTGAAGTGTTTAAAAATATTAGTATAATTTAACTTTTCCACGTAATATGATAGTAATTAGCACTAAAAAACAACTAGTGCCGAACTAGGTATAATTACTTCGTACGCAACTAATAAACTTTCACTTCCTGTAGCTGATATTTCAGATGGACTTTTAATAGACGCCAGTTTCAAGCATTATGCCTGAATATAGTTTATTGTCAACAAAATAATACTAATTTAAATTATAAAAAAATTACAGATTTTTTTAATTAAAATGCACTATATCATTCAATTATAAATTAACACATATTACAAGTTTATTAAATTTTATAATAACTATTTCAAAATTCATCTTAAAAATAATTTCTATTTTATTGATAGTATAATTTTTTTTTTGCAATAATACTATCAAACTTCTGAAATAAATCATTTTTAAAATAAACCATAAATTATCAAATATCAACTACTCCTTGGATTTGTGCAATCATGAAGGAAAAAAAATGTAAGCAAGTGTGTGTCTATATGAATATTAAATATATATACTCCTGTCTTAAAAAAATAGAAAGCACGTGAGAAGCAAGCTTCAAACATTTCTGTTGAATAAAAGTTTATTCATTTTCCTAGAAAGTTATAAATGATGAGACTCTGTTCACATGCTTGGTGGATTTTCCCCAATTTTCTTCTTAACAGTCATTCTGGGCGGAACAACGATTGGTATAGTAAGCGTACATTATCACACATCACAAATAATAATAATAAAAAGTTATAATTCATTAACAATTTGACATCAAATTAACTTTTATTCTAAAATGTTAGTACAATTATTATAATTTTATATTAATAACATAATATAACAGTAAAACACATAATAAATACAAACAGTGTTATTGATGTAAAATGCTAGTTTATATCATTATACATCTTAGCTAATATAAAGTAATCCTAAGGACGGATTTATTAAGTCCGTGAATGTCAATTGTTTTAGCAGTGCATCTTAGACAAGTGACAGAATAATTAAATGTACAAAAACCAAGATGAGATGAGATATGGTCAGAGGATCTGAATTATACAAATATAAAGTAACATAAGCGGTTGATGAATATCCTCAATATTATTCTCTCACTCCAATTATTTATTTTTTAGGTAAGAAAGATTAACTAAATTGGGTCACTAGATTTATTAAGTTCAAGAAAAGTTTCCAAGCTGATAGAACGCTTAGAAAGATATTTACATATGACTTACTACCGAAAAAGTTTTCATATGGTAACAAGATTTGAATTCATCTTGAGTAACAAGTCTGATTCTTATCAGCTGAAATAGCCTTTTCTTGGTATTATTTCACTCTAATAAAGATTCTGCAAAGGAATTCCGTTCGAATTGGCCTTGATCCATGTTCAAGAGCTGAAAATATTCTTCATACAGTTGCTGTAGGGTGCCATGATATGTGGGAAAATAAGATTGGCATTCAATATCTGAGGCGTTGACTAAGTCATGGTCCTCACTGAAGAAGCCAAAACCATCACTTTCTTCTCCCACATTACCAACTTCACTAACCACGTTTGATTCTTTTGTCACGGGGCTTTCATCCTTCTCTTGGCTTGTTGATCCACTAGCAGAATTGGAATTGGAATCAAAGGTGAAGGTGTTACTATCCGTTCTCTGTAAATACATAGCCTTCACTCTAATTGGTTTTGGTAGGTAAACTTGGGTCTTTGGTGGCTCAGCATTGTCTTTGCCTTTGTTCTTCTTTTTGCCACCGTTCTTCTTCTTCTTTTTGTTGTTGTTGCCACCATCACTGGCTGGCTCTTCTTGAGGATTCTCTAACATGTTGTGTGTGTCTGTGTCTTCTGTTCCTTGAATTTTCAGCTTTTTGCTTAGATGGGTGTTCCAATAGTTCTTTATTTCATTGTCTGTTCTCCCTGGTAACCTTCCTGCTATGAGGGACCATCTGTTTCCCAAAAGTGAATGCATTCTGATTATAAGATCATCTTCTTCTGGTGTTATGTTCCCTCTCTTTATATCTGGTCTCAGATAGTTCATCCATCTCAATCTACAACTTTTTCCACATCTAAGAAGCCCTGCATATTCAAACAGAGTTATAAATTAGAATTTATTCTATCTAATTCAAGCATAATTGTGTTTCTTAAAATATATATTAAATTTTGTATTATGGGTTATACATGGATGATTTTATTTTGTTATTCAACCATAAATTATCATTTATATAACTATTGATAATTTCAATATATCAAATTGAGAAATGAATTGGGCAAGTTAGCATCTAAACCCTTAATTACCTGCTTTTTTGGGTAGTGATTTCCATTGGCCTTCTCCATGAGCTTGGATATACTTGGTAAGCAATGCATCTTCTTTAGGAGTCCATGGACCTTTGTGCAACCCCACTTTGGAACAACAAGGAGCCCTTCCCATTTTCTGGCACTCTCACTTGAACTATGCAAGAGAAGGGTCTCTCTACCTTCATAGGAAGGTAGAAAGTATTGAAGCAGAGCACCTAAAGATGCCGACAGCTTGCTCCATTATATAATAGAGTGGAGATGTACCAATTTGAAAGCCAACGGTGTCTGCTAGTATCTATTCACATTTCCCGTACTTTTTTCATTTCATTTACTTAATAATTGTACGTTGAATAACGAAATGGTTGTTGGATTGTGATGTTTGTTTTTGAAAAATAACAAGTAGTTTGATTGTTGTGGAAGAAGTTACTATTTAAGGAGGAAATTTTTAAAATAATGTTGGTCTTATATAATTTTTTCTCTAATTTAATTCAAATATTTCTTCCCATTTTTCTTTTATTCTTTTCTCTTCCGCACAACTCAACCTACCAAGAGTTTTGAGGTGAGAAGGTACTGTCTTTATTACAAATCAATTAAGATCATTTGTACATGAAAAATTCAATTTAAAACATTCTCGTGTAGTAATAAAAAGCCAACCAGAAAAAAAATCAACCACTAATATTTTAGTGGTTGTAATGTTACTCTTGATTAATTTTGTTATTCTCAACAGTTATTTAGATCATTGGCTTGGTTGGTTGATTATCAAGATTCTCATTTTGTTGCTGTCAAAAAAAATATCTTATATTGTTTTGGTTGTTTTAAGAAAATGAGATATGACGCATAAAAATTCATACAAAATTATTTGTTATGTTGACCTCTTTCAATTATTATGACAATAATATACAAGAGAGAGATAAACAAAAAAAAATGTCGTTATACATATTACATTTCTTAAAAATAATAGCAAAACAAGTTATATAACCGTGCACGCATATATATATATATATATATATATATATATATATATATATATATATATATATATATATATATATAGAATTATTTTATTAATAATCATAATTGTAATGCCTTAGGGTAATTACTATTAAACGATAAAAGTTATATAAATATAAAATAATGTATTAAAGAAGTGAACAATTTTTTAGGTAAAAGAATATAGGATATTGAACAAGAAAGAAGTATTAGATTACTTAACATAAAATGCTAAACTTTACATTTATACCAAATCCTATACTTTCATTATAGTTTAGGCGGTGTTTGGTATTGAATTTTTTTTATTTTCAATTAAATCATTCTTTTTAAAATGGAATTTTTAGGAATATAATTCTCAGAAAAATTATAAAATAATTTTTAATTATCATTTAATTTTCCTGTGAATAACATGTTTTTTTTTCAATTATTACGTGAAAGTTTTTTTTATTCATAAAAAAAACTTTTTCTTGACCATAATTGTCTATGTGACTATTGCATTCAACTTAAACTTGTGGTTGACAGCCAAAACATCTATCACCTAATTGATAATTCATTGAAACTTTATAGCCAATTATCCTTTTATTAGAAAGTTTTTTTACAGTTCTATTCGTGGAGATAAAAACTTTTTAGTCTGACGGGTGTTTAACTATTTTTGTTTTCTGTTTTCTTTTTTACTAAAAAAACTAAAAATAGAAAATGATGATAAAAATATGTTTGGTAGGATGAAAACAGGAACAACCAGACAATAAAAGTAATAAAATCTTATTTTTAATGTTTTTAGTTGAAAACAGAAATCTCATTTTGGCTAAAATGAAAATACGATAAATGTAATTTTAAGCAAATCTAAAAATACAAAAAGAAAAACAAGAAGTTAATATATCATAAATTTTCGGTGTTTTTATTTCTTGAAAATAGAAAATAAAAAATCAAACCAAACATGTTTTTAGAATTCTAATATTTTCGTTTCAATGAAGTAAAAAATTATGAGCCGTGTTAATTTTAAAGAAATCGAATAAATATGATCTCAAGTCTATATTTGATAAGTGACATGTTAATTACTTCTTATATGGAAGAAAAAAATGTATAAAATGATGGATAGAAGAAAAGGGATGAGCATGCTATCTCAATATCTCTTCACTAATTATCCGAAAGAACAATGGATTTCTTTTTTGTTATGTACTATTAAGTATCTGTTATCTCGACTATTGTATTAAAAATATAAAGAGAATTTAATTAATAAAAAGCACACTAAGATTACATATAGAATGGAAGGAGTAATATATATATATATATATATATATATATATATATATATATATATATATATATATATATATATATATATATATATATATATATACTAAAAAAATGTTATATTATCATTGACTTGAATATAGCAACTTTCTGAGAACGACTTGAATATAATAAATTAACAATAGAGAATTATGTAGTAGAAAGTTCTTACATCATGGAGTAATTCTTTATAGAATCAACAATGACATGTATCAACAGTCGATGGGCTTACGTCTTTTTATTGGTGTTATTTACTAAAAAAACCAAAAATGGAAATAAAATAAAAACAAAATAAAAAAATCAAATAACTGTACCACATCGTTTTTTTAAAATAAATTAAAAACGGTTTTATTTAAAAATAAATAAAGTTTTAAAAAAATAATGAGATTTTTATAATTAAATAAATAAGAAAAAAAATTATTAATTAAAATAATATTTTAAAGATAAATGAAATAAATATGTGTTTTTAGAAAATAAAAAAAATATTTTATTTATTCATTTGATAAAGAGTAAAGTAGAGTTTCTTTTTTATAAAATAATAAAATAAAGAAATAGAGTAAATAATAGACTGAGAATACCATAATTATAGATCGATAGGTTAGTTTTTACATTTTATAGTACGTCTCTACGCTCTCTTTTTTTCTCAAATTCATTTTTCCTTCTTTCTCTCCCAAAACTTTTTTTTTCCCGCATATACTCAGTAAAACTATGATTCCGAACTCATTAATTGTTGGATTGTCATAAAATTTAGACACTACCTTCAGAATTTATTTTCGCACATTCTCACTATTGGGATTTGCAAAATAATGTCTATAGAGAGAGAAATGTCCCTTGCATGGACGCTCCAATCCCTCCTCCTTCTCTCTAACACTTGAAAACTCTAACAGAGCAACTAGAAGAAAAGTTTGAAAAATCTTAGGGAACCTCTAGAGATACCACTATCACTGCTAAACTACACACGTGAGTTTGAGGTAAGGGATGAGTTACTTACGCTTGAGGATTAGAATGAACATGTGTAGGGATCCCTAGAGAATCAATTTTGGGTTATTATCGGTTGCTTTATGAAATTTAATTTTGTTCTTATGCTTTTAATCACGAATTGATTGTGTCTGACAGATCAATTGATGTCCTGATGCAAAATTATTGTGAAATTAATGTGTTATTGTGTTGAGTATGAACCCTAGAAATTAAAGCTTTTTTTAATTAGCGTAATTTCTAAAATAGCTAGAGTATTTTATTATTTGAGATATTTGAGTGTTGCAACAATTTGTTTCTAATCATTCGCAAATTTTCGAGATTGCATATTTGTTATCCTTGTGCGTAAGTAAGATATGCCAAAGGTAGACATTGATTGGATATTGTTTCGTTGATTTTATACACAAATAGATAATAATAAGGAAATTAAGGACAATAACTAATCTTGAATTTGTGTCATTATCTTTGTCATATTATTTATATATTATAAAGACTTGCAAATTGATTTACATAAGGATTAGAGAATCTATATTAGTATTTTATCTACATGTGGTAAGTATATATTCTTGTTTATTTTGTCATATTTTGGAATGTACTTATTTTATATTATATATATTTGTATAGTGACATGTTATATATATATATATATATATATATTGTAATTAGTTAATTGAGACTTAGGGGTGTATATCAGTGTTTTATACTTACTGTTTTGATTTGGTTAATGTGTGTATGCTAGATAGATTTTATATTGCTATTAATTAATTGACACAAAAGATGTTATAGCATTGCTATGATATGATTTTGAAATTTTTTTGAGTTGATGTATATGATTCATGAGGCATGAAAAATTGTTATATTGAGATCATGAAATTGTGATTGAGATTGAGTATAAGTAAGAAGTTGAGCATGTGTTAATTTGTGAGATACATGCGAACATGTGATGGTGGATTGTGACATTGTGAAATGTTATATTATGGACATGAGATATGGTTGTGAATAAGTGTGTGGTTAATACTTTATGTGATATTACTTGTATTGTAAAATATACAATAATTCGACTAATGTTTACCTTGAGAAAAGTGTCAATGCGCGATGTGTTAAAAAGAAAGTGTAGGGTTCCAAGTTAGGAACCTAGGGTGTTAAATTGTAGTACAATGTGTTAAACGTGTTTGGAAACAAGTGTAAGATTGTGGGTATTGTATAATTCATACATATTGTTTGCATGCAAAAGTTGTTTTAGAGGTTGGACTTAAATTAGGAAGGTGAGACCCTGACGGATTCTTCGAAGTCTAGGCCTTGATGGTAAATACACTAGGTTTGAGTGCTCTTTTAAGCCTATGTTGATCCTATATGGTTGGAGCATTCTCGTAAAACAAAGTGACTTTGATTGGTCACCTTATAATTTTACTTAGTGAGAGTGACCTGACATACCTATTGTGTAACATGTCTTGTAATGTACTCTTAAGCACCCTAGTGTTGTTTTTCACAAACATGGTACCACATTGTATATATGTTTGAGTCTTAATATAATTATTACATAACGCATGTGAATTGTTTATTATAAAATTGGTGAATGTTGTTACGTCTTGAGTCGAGTGTGTGATTCATGTGTAATGTGATTGGTGATTGAAAAATGAATTTTAAATGATAAAGTGGTAAAGTAACATGAATTGTGTTAAATTGAGTTATGTGATAAATATTTCTATAATGTATTTTGCTTATGTCTTTGTTTATCCGTATTTTATTTAGAAATGTGATAATTCACTCCCTATGTGTTGTTTGTGTTTGAATCCTATGATGATCTCGAATCTTGTGTTCATGAGAGCAGATGACTAGGTGAATGACTTTAAAAAATATTGTGTTAATAGGATGTGACATTGGGACACGAATTTCTTTTTTAATTACATGATGTTCCAAACATGTTATTTTACCTTATTTTATTATGTTGTTTAACTTGAGTTCTTTTGCATTAGACGATCTTGTTTTGAGCCGGAGATATTTTTAATAAATTTTATTTGATAATAGTGAAACAAATGTGACCTTTTTATCCATGTGAACTTGTTTATGTGATTTGGATAAAAATTGATTTAATTAAATTCTAGATTTTTATATGTTTTTTTAATTATATGTATGTCGAGATAAAGAATGTCACAATCATCATTGAAAGTGTATATTAATTAATGAGAGATTGCTACAACTTAATTAAAGATCTCAAATTTAAATCTTATGTATGATATTCCTATCATGTAAGATTTTTATGTTACATATTGTTATGTCAATAAAAAAAAAAGTAATTTTTATGTAAAGATCAAAATGAAAAAAAAATGAGATATAACAGTGAATTTTTAATTTGACCTACTTTATTTTAATGGCCAAAAATATATTATTAAAATAATGAACACTTTGGTTTTTTTTTATAACGACGAAAATAAAAATCAATTTCAATCTTTATATATTTACTCTAACTCTGATTACTAGGTCAATTCTAATGAGTTAGCTTTTTTTTCTACTATTATTTTTCCAATTTCATCCTCTCATTCTTTTCTCATAAATTTTATTTTTTTAATATTTTAATAATTTTACTTTGGCTTATTTATTCATATCAACACATTCACGTCAATAATCTATTGTTATGTTAATATTTTAGTTAAATATAAAATTCAGTTTAAGGAATGAAACAAAATTATACAATAATAAGTAATAGAAAGATCAAATTTACAAAATAAAACAGAATAACAAATTTAATAAATTACAATAGAAACAAAAGTGAAATTAAACTAATAAAGTTAAATACCAACAAGTGAAATTGAATTTAAATCTCTTTAATTTTTTTATTGTAGAAAAAAACTATTAAAAAAACATGACTCCATTAAAATGATTAAAAAAACATATCTATTCACTTTTCCTATTAAGAAAAAACATGATTAAAAAAAACAAATAGTCATTTGTGTTCCTAAATGTATAATGTGTTGAAAAATTTATCTATAAAAGATTAAAATTCAAAATTTAGTCCTTGAAAGTGTAAAAAGTGCAACAAATTTATCCAACTGTTAACTTTCATTTGTTATTGTTAATAAAATAATTTACGTGACATAAATGACTGAAATTATCACTAAAATGATTGTCAACGTGATCATGCTGAATAGATTGAACAAAAAAAAATGTGAATAAGTTATCATTTTTTGAACTGAATGTCAATAATTTTTTGTTGGATTAAAATGTCAATAATTTTTTTGAATGAAAATGCTAGTATTTTTTTAGACCAAAATGTCAGTACATTTTCATTTGACCAAAATGTCAATAAATTACCAAATGGTCAAATAATGATAACTTAGTGATATTTTGATTCAATGAAAATATATTGATATTTTGATTTAAAAAAAATTATTGACATTTTCCTTCAAAAAAATCACTAACATTTTTCTCCAAAAATTATTGACATATTCCATATTAGTGATATTTTGGTTTAATAATAACAACTCATTAACATTTTGGTCCAATGAAAACATACTGATCTTTTGATAAAAAACAAATTATTAACATTTTAATTTAACAAAAAATTTGTGACATTTAAATCCAATGATGATAAATTGATGACATTTTTATCTAATCTTTTTAACATATTACGTTGATAATCAATTTGTAACAAATTTATTAATTTGTATCATCTAAATTATTTTATTAAAGGTAATGAATGAGAATAAACGATCAATAAAGTTATCATATGTACTTTTGATAATTAAATTTTGAATTTTAATATTTTAAAAACAAATTCATCAACAAATTATTTATTCAGAAAAAAATAATTATTTATTATTTAAAAAAACTAGTAAAGTTAGATCAATCGTGACTCCCGATATCAACACGTACCCATAGAAACAAGCCAAACGAGTGTTTTTTTTTTTTTTTTTTTTTTTTTTTTTTTTTTTTATGTGGCGGCTTCAGATCAGGCTGCTCTCTGTGGCGGCGTCAGGCTGCTCTATCTCTGTCCCCGGCATCGGTAATAATAATAATGAATAAATACTGAAATAGCACTCGTGAACATTTTGGTAGATTTTATAAAATAAAAATATTTCTTCTAAATTTTTTTATCAAAAAGACATGCGTCATGCGTGTTTCATCAACAGCTAATGTTGTTTATTATAATGTTCTGAAAATCCAATCGATTATCCAGTGGATTAAAGCACTAATATAACATTTAATAGTTCAACGTTGTTGATTTGATATTAATATAATAATAATAAGAATAATCAAATTTATGTATAAAATCATATTAAAAACATAATATTATAATTTATAACAGTTAAAACTAAAAATAACACTTATTTTTATTTTATGATTCAAAATACTCGTAAAAATCAAATCAAATATACATTTAAAGTACACCAAAAGAATATTTAATATTTCTACTTGTTTTAATTTTATTACAAAAATATGTTAATTATATGTGATAATTTTTTTCCAACATATGTAACTTTTTTATTTTTATAAAATCTAATAACAAATATTTTTTTATTCATAGGTTTAAATGCTTAAACTTTATATATATATATATATCGGAATCGAAAAAATATTTAATCAGAATCAATGTTGTTGATCTATTTCTAAAAAATAAAAAAACAACAATGCGGTCGATATCTATTAACAATGACAATCTGTCCTTTGTCCTGTAAGATCACTTATTGATTAAATTTTTAATTAAGTACTGATTAGTTTCAATTAACCATAATGTTACGTAATTTAAATAGCTTTTGCAATTTGATATATATAGGCATTAAATTCCTCTTGCGTTACATATAAATTTTGCTTGTAAATAAACAATTTAAAAGCACAGACACTCAAATTAAGAGAGACCACAGATCACTTATAAAACTCCTATGAAATGATTTAGTTTCTTTAAAATAACAAATATTCATTTAATGTTGAGTTAAATTAAAGTTTTTTTCGGTGTTCATAAAAAATTAGAAGCTATTTTTTTTATAAAAAAAAACGTAATTATTAAAGTTTAACCTTTCTCGATCGATAATTTTTTTCCGCACACAACCAAAAAATAAATTTCTATTAACATACTTGAGTTGAGGAGTTAAACTTTCTCGATTATTTATTTATATATCTCCTTTATAGCAAATCCCATATAAATAGTATGGTATAAAACAAATCATGAATGCAAAAGAAACATAATGTTAAAAAGCCAAAATAAAAGCATGCAAAAGAATGATAGAAGAACTGATGAAGGTTGTTGAATTTCGCCACGATCGAATCTATATAAAGTAATTAACTAAATTAAGTTTTTTTATCTGCCAAATAATTAAAGATAACATTGAAATAAAAGATGGTTACATCCCAACTAAGTCAAATACAAATTAGTATGTGTCATGTTGTGCAAAAGAAGAATAAATAAAAACAAATAATATATATATTCCAAATTGACTAAATTAAGTAAAAGAATACATATTCCAAAATTATATATTTGAATACGTACGTCACTTTGAAATTAAGCGAAATATTACGCCCACTGCCTTGTTAGAAAAAAAAAATATCACCAATTTTGAAACTTAGCACGTTGGAAGATATTAAAACAAAACAAAAATAAGTACAAATGCATCTCATCAGCAAGTGGACTACACACTCTGATTATGTCTATATTTTCAACAACACGAGCTCGATACTTTTTTACCATCTCTACGCGGCCTATACTAATATCTATAGAAAAATCTATATAAGAAAATCTCATTCAGTACACGCACCTAGTTTTTGTCTATGATGTTTTTCAAGTTTGAATGCTGATATTCACACCTTTTTTTTCTAGACTATAGTAGCTAGAGTAGAACAAAGAAAACAACAAGGCAACTACTTTTCTAATTAACAATCTGAACTTCATATAATCCACAAGCAATAAGCTGCTCATTCCAAGGGGTGCCTGAAGCGAGCAGAAAGTGAAAATGGTAAGTAACTTGGATGGATATATACCACTGGAGAAATTAACTAATTCTAATGATCTAAATAATCTCAAGTGTTTAACTACTAATCCTTGACTAGGTGACTAGTTAAATGGTAATACATAAGCTCCATGTATTATAAAAGAAGCTAATTAAGTAAAACCAATACTCACGTCCCAAGTATTATTGCTAATTAGTAAGTAACCGCAATCAGGATGGATACTTGCATACGAGTTGAAGGGTTAATTAATCCTGTTGCTCCACGACTGAATTAATGGCCAGGACTCTGATATCAGCATGCATGTCTATTCAGAGTTTACATCAGTTAAAAACAAGCTTTCTAAAACTTGGATATTGAAGGACAGAAAGCTTTAATCGTTCAAAGTTTAATCTAATCATGATTGATTCATTATCAAATTGATAATTAACAATTAAATAATATTATTTTACAATTATAATATTAAACAAAAAAAGATAAAATTTATAATTATGTAATATTAAAAATTAAACTTCTCCTGCATGTAAATATTATAAATGTCATTTTGGATGAGAATTATTAGTCTTATATATAAAATAATTAAAATTATTAGAAAAATGTTGAATCGTTTAGCTCAAGATTTGTTACCAACAATATCTAATTTATCTACATCGATTTTTTCAAATTTGATTGTTAGGGATTAATAAATTGGTCTGATAAGATTCAAGAAAGGGTGAAGATCTCCAACTATGGACAAAAGTCCTAAGCAGACAAGCATAGGAGGCCACTTGAGTTTGAAGTAGACGGTCATGTGTTCCCTAAAGTTTACTTCTAACTTCATTGAGCCATATCAAATTCTGACATATAGGCTTTGTGGCTTATGAAATAGTCTTGCTATCTCTCTTGGACATTCTCAATGTGTTTCATGATCCTACACATGCATGTCACAAAACCAGACACAATGAGACTCAACCCGCTAGGATTGAGTACCAAAGGATCCAGTAACTTAGATACAAGACCATCAGTTTGGTAAAGATAATGTGTAGTGACACTAGGGAGATGCTACATGGAAGCTTGAGGACAAGATGCATAAGCAGTATATACGTACGAATCTCTTCCTAGGTAAGTGAATTTTTTAGGACGAAAATTTTCTTATTAGGGAGAATTGTAACATTTTGTTTTTCATAATTAAGTGAATAAGTGATTTAATTAAAAAATACAAGAGAAATTAAATTTTAATTTATGCTTTTGAATAATTTAATTAATAAATTATAGTGAGTTGCTTATGTATTTAGTGGATTTTTTGATGTTTCAGCCTTGAAGGCTGACATTTTGGATATGGGAGAATTAATGGAGTGCTGTGTCTAGTAAAGCTTTAGAAAAAGAGGGTAGCCCAAGAGTCCCTAAAACCTCCCTTAAACCCCTAGTATTCAAAACCCTCCACTAATCTCATTTTCATTTTCCTTCTCCCTCAAGCTACCTACTCTCTAGAGGTTGAAGAAATTAGAAGATTCAACTGGAATGATACATTTCCCCCCTTCTCCTAGAGTTCCATAGTTTTTTTTTTAAAAGGAAAATCTTAGAGTTTCATAGTTGTTCCTTGAACCATAGAGGAATAGTTCATGAGTATCCTAATTTGTGTTTCAAAAATCTAACTCGAGAGTGTTTTCGGTTTGGTTGGTTGTCCTCTTAGTGTGAGTTGTTAGTTGAGTGGTGAAAAGCTTCTTCCTTTAGCATAAACTTCTTCCTTTTCCCTTTCCTCCTTCCAAAAGCTAAGTCATTGAAGTTGAATAGGTATACGGACAACTCAACCTTGTTTTAATCTCATGTTGGTGTGAGTTTGAACTTGAAAATGTGACATTACCCACCGAAGCTCAACCTTATTTTAACCTTGTTTGAAAGATAAAATGTGACATTACTCATAGTGAAGTGATGGGCAAAGCAGACTCAAATTATAAAAAAAAGGATAAAAATAGATTTTAAGTAAATTAGTAAGAATAAAATAAAAAAGAAAAAAAAGTTAATAACTTATAACATATAAATTAATTGAAGTAACTTATAAAAATAAATGAGAAAGACTTAAATATATTTTTTATACATGTGATATAGTTTATTTTTATTTTATTATTTAAACTTTATTTTTTTAATTTTGATAAATATATACGTGATTTATACATATTTAACGAAGAAATGTAATAGTATATCATCTAATATTTTTGGAATAAATAATACATGCAAAGATTAAAAAATATTTTATAATATTATTATTTAATTATAAATTATTATGTAAAATATTTTATTTATTTTTATAATATATACCTATCTTAAAATTCATATAATTTTTTTAATTTATTAATAATATAAAAAATTGTGTTAATAATACATATTATTAAACTCTTTTTTTCTGCACATGCACGACGTGAAATTCATCTAAACCGAAAAATTAAATTTCACAAAATATTTGACCACATGGGATTGTGTGACTTTGAGCAATTTGCCATGTCACTCCTTTGTTTGACAATCAAATTAGGTGGCTCATTTAAACTTAATTAAATATACAGTTGCAGATTTGACTTGATAATGTCATCAGTCGCCTCACGTACAATTTTTGGAATGCATATAAAATAATGTAGGCAGGAAGTCAGTGGACACTCTCACACTCCATTGAATATTTACATGTAGTCAAGGTAAATAAATAATAATAACAAATGAGATTTATCATTTGTGATATGATAAAAAAATTGATAAAACTAAGATATTTGTATTACTGAGATATCTAAAAAATATATTATATTCTTTAATTTCAATCTCTATTTTATTTTATTATATCGCATTAATCACAATATTTTATTTTTATTTCTTGCCTATTTGATTGGGTATAATTTTTCTCTCCCTTTTATTCTATGGTTTTGAAAAAAAAAATATATGTTTTCGTCGTTGTGATCATAATATATAACGCTTAAGTTGCGATTACGACGTTTGGGATTACTAATGTTTTGCTGTTTGAAGTAGGTGCCAGATGTAATAGACTTCAATTTTAAATAATCTTCGATAATCTCAACATGATCAATATTACTTATGAAACAAGATTTTATTAGATACTATAGTCATAATTTAAAGAAGGAAGCAATTTTGCGTAAGGGAGTGTCTTTAGTACCTTACGATCGATGTGTCGATGTCAAACATTGTGGTCCAACCGTTGAAGGCCTGCTATATTAAATTTCCACTTGATACAACAACAAATGTCTTTCCACACTCAGTCACACAGTGTAAGGTTTCATTTGTTTCAAAATTTAACAATTTTTTTATTTTAAAGTTGGCTCTAATTGGTTCACAGTGATTGAGATTGTATCCAAATAGGGATTTTATAAGTTGGGACGATAACAAAAGTTAATATTTATTTAAACAATTCGGTTTGTTAGGTCCATGAGACTTTTTAATGACTTAAATTTTTTTTTAACTAAATAGGTTTTTTAAAAGTCTTGACTTCATTTATTTCCTAAACAAATTTGGCTTGATCTAACCTATTTCTATCTCTAAATGGAGTGAAAGAAAATAGGAAGGAGGAGATGAGATATAAATATCAATTTTTTGTTGGTTGATTAAAAAGAAAATTAGAAATGAGAGATGTTATTTCTGTGAGACCCATTAGAAAATACTTCTCCAAATTGGCATGAACAAAAAAGGAAATTAAATGGTCTCTCTCTTTAAAAAAAATTGTTTAGTTTTCCTAAAATAAATAATATTTTTATAACATTTTAAAAATAATAAAAAATTATATGTTAAACATAATAAAATTAAAGTTGAACTTTTCTTTTACTGAAATATTTTTTATTATGTTAAATATTTTCATGATAAACGATAATAAAACTTTACATGTTAAAAAATATTTTTCTCAAGCATGAAAAAATATTTTTTTCTATACTCATAATTTTTTTTCCTATCACAGTATCACCTGTAAAACAAAACACACAAATTATCATCAAAGAAGTGTTTTTTTCAAATATTTCGAAACCTCTCTCCACTCAATAGCTTCGTCTGAAAATGTTCAAGCTAAGCTTTTATATTTACAATTAATTTACATCCCTCGTGAAGAGAGTGGTCGCATCACTAGTGAAAAAGAAAAATCATCACATATTCTAAATGTAAGCCAACTTGCATCCCTCTCTATACAGGTGTGTGTATATAGTTGTAGTCCCGATACATAGGTCATTAACCAAATACTTGACTAACTCTTTATCACATTTTTATTGGAATAGCAGTTGATGCTGGAACTATGAATAAAATCTATATATCTAAGAAAAATATTCTATTATTATATGGATGGTGGAACTATTCAGCAAATAATCAACATCACAAGTTAATCCTCCATGTCAATGGATTTTGTGCATACCTAATTTATTTCCACAAAATTTCTATTTGCTTTACTGAAAATAGCTAATTTTCTATTTGCCACTCCATTAATTCTTGTACCAATCTCACAAATAAATGTGTTATGTAAAACTATTTGCAATTGACTAACATGCTAGTCGTATTCTATGTTCTTACTGGGTATGGTATTATTTTCGCAGCAGTTTCACACCTATCCCTCATGCAATGCAAGTACTTGTTCCTCGTTGATGTCATAATCGACAATACTAGAGTAGTAGATATATTTTAGAAGTCATGTGGTTTTAAGGACGACCACAACTTTAATTGGAGATAATCTAGCATGCATAATGTCGCCTAATTTTTGGGTACCCACAATGCTATATATTGACCTAGACCTTCCACATGGCTTGCTCGGACTCTTCCACATTTTCATGGAGAAATTTAAAGAACAATGGAGTTAGGTTCAATTCAAGCCACTGATTCTGAATTCAACTCACTAGTGTGGCTCTGACATATTTTTGTTTCACAAGTCTATAGCTACTTCAGTAGTAGTAATAGCATTACGTACGTACCTTAACAATCTTCACCGGCATCCCTACTTCTGAGTACGGATAATTTCTGGCTATCATTTTCTCACATGGAAATATATATTAGATATTTTTTTTATACAACTTATAACTATGAGTCAATATATATGTTAGGTATAGTATTTAAAAGATCCAACTCGATCGTAATTAGCTAGCTATGTTTCTTCTCTGCTACCTTAAATAACAACGATTCTCTTGGTGTAATGAAGAACAAAGACATAGGGGAGGGAAAAATTGATTATTATTATTATATCATTCATGTTTTAATCATTTTCATTCTTGTGATCAGACAATCACATGTGTGTCTAGTTGGTTACAACTTACAAACTTAATTAACATGTTAATTCATGTTTTTACTAGTATTAGATTACATCATTTATCTATCTAGTTGGGATCATTGGTTCTAGCTTGATGTTCTGCACTGCTAGTTTTATATAAAAAAAAATACTATATATTAAAAGATATTGTAAACTAAAATAAAAATAAGTATTTTACGAATTTGGCATGTATATAGAGAGGAACTAAAAGAAATATTTTACGAATTTGAAGGACTAAAAAATAATTTTAAATTTAGCAGAATAAAATAAAAAAAAATTATATTTAAGAGACTAAAAATATATTTAAAACTTATTTTTAATATGTAAATCTCTCTTAATTTCATTCTGAATCAAAATAAAAAAATAAAAATAAAAAGCTTGAACCCAATCAGGTTAGTCTAGCATAAGTCAAATATGACACGGACTTTGTTGAATTGATCTAAAGATCAATTCAATAAAATCTAATTAGATTTTCATGAATTTGAATTAGATACTTCATTATATTAGATTGATTTTAGTTTAATAAATTCAATTAAAATTTAATTAAATGATGAATTTGAAGTTTTGAACATAATCAAGACTCAAACAAATTCATACACAATCAAATTATTAATTTAAAAATCATAAATTAAACATATCTCATTTTCAAAATAATATATTATTTTAAAATTTATCTTTTTTATTTATTTTAAGATAATAACATTATTTTATAAATAATATTGTGAATATATATATTTTTTATTTTATTTTATTATTTATTATATGAATAATACAATATGAATACTAATTTTTAAAATATTTTTACTATTCGGTAAAAAATGACCTTTATTATTTTTGAGTTTCAAGATTTTTTTAAGTTTAATTAGATTGAAATAAAAAATAGATAAAATTCAATTTAATTTGAACCACTTATACCCATATTAGTAGATAATAAATAAATATTTAAATGTATTTTATATAAACACTTGTGATGAATTTAAATTTTTTTAAATTATAATATATAATATTCAATGAATATATATGTAGAATAAATTATTTGACCGTCAATTAAAGGTGTGCAGGTGTATGTTTCTAAACTTGTGTGAATTGACTTAAATTTTTCTGTGTAAATTAAAAAAATATCATAAACAACAATTTTATTTGTTGGATTAGCTAAAATTTATCTTTAAGGACAATTATTATATTTTAAAATATACATATAATCAAATATTTTTCTAATTTTTACTTTGATTAAAAAAAATATATACAGTATTAATTTAGACAGTTCTTAAACCTATTATATAAAATTCAAAAAATAAAATAAATATAAAATTTAAATATTTTAATTTATATGATTCTTATGTATTATAATTGATTTAAAATTCTATTAAAAATAAAATAAATATAAAATTTATATTAATTAATTAAATTATTTAAAGAGAATAAATATAAAATGTAATATCTCTCATGAAATAATATCTTCTTAAATATATAATGGATTCCATCGATGTAAAACAGTCTCAGAAAGATAAGGTAATAACAGGAGAGGGTTGGAATGCGTGATTTTTATTGCCTTGGGATGCATCATTATTGATTTATGGTAATAAATAACAAATATTAGTAATGAAGTTTTATTATTATTTTATTGTGGGATGAACTTATGTAAATTTATTAAATCAATGAGCTTATTCTTTATTTATATTTAATAAAGTTTATCATTTCTTATCAGTCAAAATAATAAATATATTAAAAGGGGTAGAAGCAAGATATAATAAAATTTATCAAATAATAAAACTATATTTAAAAATGTATTAAAACTATTATTATTAATATTCCAAGCAAAATCTTATATTCTTTCATATTCTTTTAGGATATTATAAATATATATAAGAGCATATTAAGTGAATTTTTTTTATTTATTATGGTAGAGTGAAAAGAGTCAATCATGATCATTGAATTAAATGATAAAAAAATGAGAGTAAAGATAAAGTTATGTAATTTGTTTAAGTAATTACATAATCATCGAATAACTTTTAATCTTAACCATATATGTATAGTTAAAATTTACTTATTTCGTAATTTTATACTTCCTTCGTCCTAAAATAATAATTATTCTGTTATTTTATTTAGATTAAGAAAATGTAATAAATAAACAAAAAATAATAATAATTTCATACATTATTAATATTATAAGGAACATAAATAAAATAATAATAATTAATATTACATTAAAAAATAAAATAACAATTATTCTCGACTAATTTTTTTCTTTTATAAAACAATTATAACGAGACTCATGATGGAGCACAAACATTTCTCTCATTCAATACATGCACGAACAAATTGTACATGCCCACGCCTATGCCCATGCATTCCAATACACACACCAAGCCAACTACATTCTTTAATCCTTTATGTTTAAGGGGATGAGAACACATAGATAAAGTTATGTAATTTCACCCACTCACTCAAAAATCAATCACATTCTTTAATCATGGGGACATATAATTAAAGTTATATAATTTCTTTAAGGTTATATGATCATTAAATAATTTACACATGCACACACGTATGCATGTACATCCTTTATATTTAAGGGAATGAGAATTTGATTCATAAAACACCCAAGAATTTCAATTATGAAATGCTCAACACTTTGGTTACAGTAGTATTTGAATGGATGATCAAATTCTCTATAATTACATGGTAACCTGCATTATCAATTAATTGTTCCAAAAAAAAATTATTTATTTTGTTGGAGGTTTCTTTTAATTAAGTAATTAAAATTAATGAATTTTACCCTTCTGAAGTAAGTAAAGTGAAAAATTTTATACGCTGATGAATAATGAAGAAAACAAGTTTATAATTTATCATACACTATATATATATATATATATATATATATATATATATATATTCACATGTTTAACCGATGATTTTCAAATCAGAGACGATATTTTCTTAAGTGAATCATTTTAAAGAAATGAAACTTAAAACTGGTTAATCAATACTAATTTTTAAACCAATTATGAGAAGAAGAAAAAAGATCCAAGAAGCCCAGAGTTGCAGCTTGCAAAGCCCACGAGTATGTTTGATCAAGGGAGCAGCTATTGAAACATCTGAATTTGTTATTGGCACTATCCACGTGTGTTTTAATTTTTTTTCCAAAAATACCCTTTTAACAGAAACACGATTTCATTTGCAAAATACTCAACAGGAATTCATTTCCATTATGTAAAAGGGGTAAAAAAAATATATAACAAAAACATGATTTTGTTGTGTATCTTATAAATGAAATTATATTTCCATTGAATATTTTTTTTGCACCTTTTTACACGACAAAAATATATTTTCTTAGTTACATTTTTTTCATATGTACTAAACAAGAATGTAATTTTGTTGAGAATGATACAAACAGACCCAAGATTCCGTTGCAGCGTCCACCCTCCAAACCCACCGTTGCAACTAATAGAATGAATGTTGAACTAATGAAAGGATAAAATTGTAAATATCTAAAAATATAGGAACAAAAAGCATGCAAAACAAAATTGGAAGGCAAAATTGACAAAATCATGAAATTGAGACAAAATGTATAATTACATGTCATTACACCAATGTCACATCATTGATTCATGTTATTGTCACGTGAAATGCCACGGTAGCATAAGGGTATGTCAATAGTTAACTAATAGAATACATATTCAACTAATGAAAGAATAAATATGTAAAATTTAAAAATATGGGGATAAAATGCACTAAAAACAAAATTAAAAGAAAAAATTTACAAAAATCATGAAACTATGAGGTAAAATGTACCATTAAACCTGTAATTTTAATTTGTATTTCTCAAAAAAAGAAAGTGTACTTTACTCTAAATTTATTATAGAAAATATAAGATTTTTGTACTTTTAAGCAATTTTCTTACAGATTTTAAAAACAACCCAATTGCACGAAGACAAAATTATAAAAACATATGAACGTTTGAAGAAGTTGTAATATTTCTTTTTTTTTAGTTTTACGAAGATAACCAAATGTCACTAACATAAAAATAAGTGAGAGCTTTTTAACAACAACAACAAAAGTGAGAGAGAGATATTGAGAGGGAACATTCACTTTTCACGGGCAGGTTCAGATAAACAAATTCACTTTGATAACGTAAATATACTTATTTTTTCCTTTTGTCATCTTATTAAGTATAGTGTTTATTTTTCTATATTTTTCAAATACTTTTATACTCTTAATCGATTAAAAATCATTATAAATTTTAAATAAATTATTATAAAAGTCAAATATTTCTAAAATTATATGACAATTCATAATTAAATAATAGTTTAAAAAAGTTTTACACTATCAACATGTTTTACTCAAATTATTAAGTATTTTTACACCATAGATTTATAAGTTCAAATTATAAAAATATTAATAATTAAAAATAAATTTAATTTTAATAAATTATTATTATAAAAAAGGTTATACTGACAAACAATAAATATAGCTGTTAAAGTTATTATTATTATAAAAGTCAAACTAAATATATCTTATATATTATACACATGATTATTTGAAAATGCAAAAAAATATTTGTGCTTATAATACGTTCTAATTAAAATCATTTAAAATAAGTCTTAATCAAAGATATAGTAATTAAATTAATTAATTTTTTTTAAAAAAAATCTTTTTTCTTCTGTCCATCTAGCATTATTTCGGCCCACTTTAACCTCTTTTGTCGCCTTTCTCGACTATCTCACTGTTTTTCCAAAAAAAGAAAAAAGAAATAAAAAACATCAAAAACATCTTCCATCATTCCTTTTCTTTATGTTTTGGCATTATCATTGTCCTTTTAATAGTAATGTCATCTCCATGGATTAGAAAGGAACACAATCATAACACATAAAGCAATGTTGTATCGGAGTTTAGGACACAGTTATTAGTATTCTTGACCAAAAAGACGAAAGAATAACACATCACTTGTTTTTTCTTCCCCGACTTATTTTAGTAAAAGTTAGGCTTGACTCGTTTCAAGATCAAGGCATGATACAAATTTAAAATTTTAACAAAAGTTTAAGATAGTACTTATAGATAACTTAATTACAAATGACTACTAATAAAAATCAAATTATTTTCCAATGCTATTTGATCTTATTAATTGAGTTAATTATCCATTACTTGTCATATATATTGAAAAAATGTCCTTTAAATATAAAAGTGATAGACATTGAGATTGTCTTCATTGATATAGTCTTTGTCTCTCTCTTTTTTTAATCCTAACATATGATATATTAATAGTATATTTCATTTAATTTTTAGATTAACATAACTATGCATTAGTTTGAAGAAACATTCATGATGGAATAATCAATGTTGTTGATCCGAATGAAATTAACACAATTTTCTTAAGTAAAATTCCAAGTTCAATTAGTTTTGTGGTAAAAAACCATTATTGGGAAATAAAAATTTATTATGAGTGATTAATTAGGTTTTTTATGAAAATTAATCATTTTCAAAATTAATGAAAATTCCGCCCCAACTTATGTTAACCCAAAATTATGATTATATAATGTCTTTATTGACAATTTTTTGTTTTGGTAACGTTCTTTATTGACAATTTAATTTGTATTAAACACAAATTTGAATCCGCTAGCTCTAGCTAGCTAAATTCAAATTCAAGCATAGTTGAATCTTTTTTAATTTTTTGGGAGGGGAGGACATTTTTTTTTTTACCTCTAATCCCTATCAGCTAAAAATAATGAATTTTTAATTAAAAACTGTTAAAAATGTTAGAAATCAATTGAGAATGATTGTGAAAAATAATCAGTCACAAAATTGAATGAAAATTCATGAACGAAAAACTATAGATGACTTACCAAATGTGTTTGATTTATTTTTTATTTTAAAGTGTTTTAAATAATATTTTTTTACTGTTAAATTTTTTTTATTATTCATAGTGTTACTTATATGTTATGGAAAGAAACTTGTGACAAATATATAGCTCTTATGTTAATCTAAAATTACATTTGCATAAATGCAATAATTATTGGCTTATCGCATTATGAAAACACTTGTGATCCAAAGAAGAAAAAATATTAAATATGCTTTCATTTTATATATCTTTTGTTCACGAGGCTTAGAACACAAAATCTTAAAGACTAAAACACACATATATAAGAGGATGAATTAAATTATATAATATACTTTTCATAACTATTATATTATTCTATAATTTTTAATTGAAGAGTATTTTTTTTAAAACTCATTATTAAATTGAAAGTTCCTTTAACATAGATCATATATATAAAATTTTATATTAATTTTAAATTATTTATTATTTTAGTTTATTTATATAGATTAAAATCAATATAATATAAATATTTCAAAATATACTAAAATATGAATCATTTAATTATCTTTTTCTCATAATTCAATTTTGATATAAATAATCTTGATAATATGTAAATAAAATTCAACCGTTGAATTAATAAAAATAACATTTTATATAAATTATTAAAATGATATAATAATTATCAAAATTATACCGGTATAATTTCATCTCTCCTTAAATATACATATTAGACACGCTCTAGCCAGATCAAACTAACAAATTTGTAATAACAAAGTATCTTTTTTCTACGAATAATTTTAAAAAAATTAATTACCTATATCAAGCATGCAAATCACGGTTTTGCACAGTTTAGCTCCTTTAGCCAGGTTTGTCATGTCTAGTGATATCCTTGTTTACAATAATGCATGGCATCAGCACCACATATAATTTTGCTTTTAAAATCACCACAGAATTGAAGACTTGAATGTGGTTGATTACTTTGAAAGCAATATTGTGTAATTGCGAAAACATGAAAACATGCATATAGCAGAGATCTTTGAAATTTAATTTAAGGAATGCAAGATCAATTAAAGCAAGCAACTGAAACCTATATTTCCGAAAAGTGATAACTGAATAAAAATCACCGTTTAAGATTGAGAATAGAGTCCTTGATTCTGGCCCAAAATAAAGATAGGTACTTGATTAGAGAAAAAGAAGGTTTGACAATTTGAACCGCCAATAAGAGTTTATGTCGTTTGAAAAGTTGAAACCCACCACAGTAGTACATACTCATTATTCCCCCACAAAAAACAGAAAAAAGAAGATCAAAAGAAACCAATCTAGAATAATGAATAAACAGTACATACATGTACTAGAGCATTTTTTATGTATTATCATTAAATAAAAAATTATATGTGATAAAATAGTTGATTAATTTTTTATCCTTTCAATTGATTTAACGTATAAATAATGAGAAATTGTGAAACGTCTCCTCCATTTTTAGGGTAGAGGGACGAAAAAGATAAATAATATGTAATGTGACAGAAAATATAGAGAAAAATAGAAAGAAAGAAAAAACTATGTGAAGTGTAAGAGAATGGGATTGTGTTTGTAAGTATTCTAAAAATAATAGGTCTCATTATAGTCATTAAAAAAAAAAGTGAGTCCTAAAGGCTAAAAACATCGATCATTAGTGTGAAGAGATATTCATAATGTAGTCAAACCAGACACTTCTCTTCTCGCTTTCTCCTTTTCCTTTGTAGCATTCATAAAGTAAGCCTACGCATAAAGCCACCCAACAAACGAACCAAAACATTCTTTCTTGCACTAAGGAGCAGTTGCAGACAAATTGACAAGGTGAACTCTCTCTCTCTCTCTCTCTCTCTTTCTCTCTCAAATCAACCTTTGCTTTTCTCTTTCTTTTCTTTGAATTTTCATGGCTGTAGCTGCTGTACTGGCCAAAGGTGGTGTGGATTTTTCTCATGTCTTTTCCTTGAAGCACAATCCTGAGTTATTTATTCTGGGTTTTGGGTTGTTCAAAAGCTGACACAAAATATCAACTTCCACTAGATTTAAGAGTTGTTTGTATCTTTGATTTAATTCTTTTCTAGATAGCTATATATATATATGAGAAGATCTTCATGGTAACTTCAAGGTCCACATATATTGACATTCCATCTTCTCTCTTTTCCTACCAAAGCAAGTTTTTTATCAGCAAAAGCACTGCTTTTCCTTTTCCTTCCACTAGCTTTACCTTTTTGCTCGTGTGTGATCATTTGTTAAAGAGCACAAAAAATTAAAAGATACTATTTGTTGTTATTATTATTTGATTATTGATTCATTTACATTTTTTTAAAAAACTTTATAATTGTCTTAGTGGGAAGCCTTGCTACCTTGCTTTGATTTTTGTTGTTAATTAACGATCTTCAACAATCTTTTATGTAAACATAAAATCACCACCAGCTATACCTCTTGAAATTTTTTGTTATGGTATAGATTCTAATCATTCTGGGGCGATCAGTGTGGTCGTGTAATACATGTACTCACCTCACATAATGAGATAAGGCTTTCTTGTTGATGTTGTACAGATTCTTGTCACATATGAAAGCTTATAACTATAGGTGTCCTGTCTCTCTCTCTCTCTCTCTCTCTCTTTTGGGGTTTCTCAGGACAATATTGGACTTATTGTGAGAGTAGTCATGGAGGGGATGGCTCCCAATTCATGTGCAAGGCCAGTTCTAGAGAAAAAAACAAGGCCACAAGAGCAACTGAATTGTCCAAGGTGCAATTCAACCAACACAAAGTTCTGTTATTACAACAACTACAGCCTCACACAGCCAAGATACTTCTGCAAGACTTGTAGAAGGTATTGGACAGAAGGAGGGTCTCTGAGAAACGTTCCAGTTGGAGGTGGTTCAAGAAAGAACAAGAAGGTCTCTGTGACAGCTTCATCATCATCATCACCAAAGGTTCCAGACCTAAACCCACCAATTAACCTCTCATCAGTCTCAGCTATCTCCTCACAAAACCCTAAAATAATGCATGGTGGCCAAGATCTCAACCTGGCTTTCCCAGCTATGGAAAAGTACCATCATGGCATGCCACCTTATGTTGAGATGCAAAACAGTGACACCACCACCACTCATCATCATCACCAAACCTCTTCTTCTTGTTCTGCTCCTCCAGCTTCTCTTTCAGCTCTTGAGCTACTTAGGTCAAGCATGGCATCTAGGGGTTTGAACCCTTATGCTCCTTCTTCTTCCTTGATGCCAAACTCAACAAACAGCAATGCCCTTTACTCATCAGGGTTTCCCATGCAAGAAGTTAAACCTAGTCTTAACTTTTCTTCAGCTGATGGGATGGGAAATAGATCATATGATCATCATCAGATTCAAGAGAGGGGTGGTGGCAGACTTTTGTTCCCTTTTGGAGATGTCAAGCAGCTTTCTGCTGCTGCAGGTGCTGATCAAGTGGAACACAATAAAGAACAACAAGGGAATTCAACTGGTTATTGGACTGGAATGATTGGTGAAGGAACGTGGTAAGAAAGAAAAGAAAAAAAAGGGAGGACAAAGGAAAATTATAAGAGAACATGCATTAATAACATTTATATATATATATATATATATATCTTCTTTTATTTTGATCTTCCCTATTTTATTTTTTTCTCTTTCCACAATATGGATATCATTTGGCAGCTGAAGTTGTTCAGAAACTAACAATAGGACACACATGGTTAATTATTACTTTGTTTTATTTCAGAGAACGTGGGGAATTTACTTCTCATCTCGGTTGTTTTTAATTTATATATATATATATATATATATATATATAGGCATAGAAAAGGTGAATATTAGACCTGTTTTTGTCCATGGCACATGCAATTCCTGTATTAATTGAATTCTTCTATGAGAATTAGCAGATCTTCTTCATTAGTACGTATGAATTTTCAAATGTTTGGTTCAAATTAAGGACTTTTGGGGTGATGAAGGAGAGAGAATTAATTAGGCGTTCCAATTAAGTTTGTAAATGTAACCTATAAATTTGGTTGAGTTGCTTTGTGCTCTTTTCAGCTACTCTTTTCTATCTCTGTCTGTACAAAAGTTAGTGGGCTGTCAGCTTTGTTGTCTACATTATCATATCTGAGATTCTTCCAACTATGAAAGCACTTTGGTGGAATTATTCGGAGGAATTATAGTAAAAGAAATCTGAAAAGGAAGGACAAGGGGAGTGTTCTATGATCTCAGTGTTTTGGCTGAATCAGAAATTAATTAATGTCACACCCACTTTTTTAATGCAAGCTACAATTAATAAAACAAGCAAATAGTTAATTACATGTAATACTATATATAATATAGCAAGACCATATAATTAGACAAATCTTGAAAATTGGATTACCTGCCCCAACTAAATATACTAACCTAATAATATAGTAATTGTCATCCACTTTTAGTTTAATTTAATTTGAAAACTTCAATTCCATGAGTGTCTCCTATGTCATGATCCATCCACCTGTTGTTAATTATAGTATTATTTGCAAGGACTAAGAAAATTCTGAAAAGCATAACTTCGTTCGGTATTTTAGTGGGGCCCTCAAACATTCCCTTGGGGCAAGTGGAAACTATTTCTTCCACTGGCCAGGTCAATGGTTTGGCTTTACATGTGGACGAGTCATTAGCTACTATTTTTTTTTTAAAAGTTGTGTTTTTCACTCTGAGATAGCTCGATTGGGGAACAAAATACCTTTCCTCATGTGTTGGCCTTCTTCTTACGCCAATCTCTTAATTATTCTTTTTCTTCTTCTTCTTAGGGTGTAAATTCATCTTTGAAAATGAAAATGTTTTTTTGTCCACGATTGAATAACCGATCTTGAAACAGATGACATAAATAATTTATAAATGTATCAGAGTAGTTTATACTTTACAGCACAAATACAGTCCGTTAAATATAATTAATTAAAAACTCAAGATGTATTAAAGTAACAATTAAACGGCACACAAGTCTTAATCGAAATTATTTGATGTCAACGAATAAATAATGAGAAATTCTAAAGCAAATTATATTAACATTTTTTACCGGTTAATGTAACGGGCAGTGATTTGTATTTATTAAACAAATAATCTAAAGTTCAAATTCTGATTGACTTTTAGATATGAAATAATTTATGCAGAAAAATACTCATTTTGTGTACGTTTACGGTTCCCAACACTTAACAAACCAATACCATAGTTAAAAAATATATATTAACACTCACAAAATATTGCATATATATATATATATATATATATATATATATATATATATATATATATATATATATATATATATATATATATATATATATATTACTTTGATATATTTCTTTAACATTTACATCAATGTTCGTTAAGAGATTAGTGTAAATATAAATAAGAGGCACATGATATAATGCTCACTTGTTTTAGTCCCAGTAGTATAAGTATTTTTTTTTTTAATTCCTATAAAGTCTTCTTAAAAAATTTCCTATAAACTCCTCTCCCCTTTCTTCTCTTATCCCTTACCTGTTTCCTTCTTTTCTTTTTCTTCTCAACAGTATCTCCTTCCTCATTTTATTTTAAGCGTTGTTTATTTTACGTCAATTAATTCTCATTAACCCTAAATTGAAGAGTTGTTGATGTTGCATAGTTCAAACACGCTTCTTGAACAATATATATGAGATAGCTTGTGAGTAGCAATTCGTGTTAACAACCCTTTTAGTTACAATAACTTGTTGCATCATTTTGGTCGTGTTGTATAAAACATTTGGAAACACGAAAGTTACTATTTAATTTATTTTCTCGATCACATGATGCTTTCACCACACATCATTGTCAAAAATATCCTTCGACAACAATGCATGCATGATGTAAGCATTTTCATTTTCAAATTTCTGACAATTTAACAACCGTAAAAAAAACTTTAGTGATTTTATACTGAGTTTCAATTTTGTGGTAGTGATAGAAAATCTAAAGTTAATGGAGATAAATAATACAAATGTTCAAATGTTTTATGCAACAAATTAAAATTATGCAGTAACTCCCTGTCCTTGTAAAGAGTACCAATACAAATTACTACTCACAAACTATCTTGTCGTGTTTAGAGTCAATGAAAATTAGTTGATGTAAAAGCATTTAAAAAAATGAATGAAACAAATGTCAATGCACCATATCATCTCCTATTAATAACATCAATTTTTTTATGGCAAGAACCAAAACGAAATTGGAAGTACTTGTATCTCTCTATATATAATAAGTAATAAAATTAATTGTTAAGTACTACCTATGTCTCTCTATATAAAATTCTCTTCCAATTGTCTAGTGCATTAATTATCTGTCTCTTTCTAGATGACACTCTTCCAATTGTTTGATTTATTAATTATATTTATCTCATAATATCCTTGATTAATTGTAGTATTTTTTTTCTCCGAACGTTAATTGCTCTTTGGTGAAAAACGAATATTATTAATGAATTTAATATAATTAATTAAATTAATAAGTTTTCTTAAAAAATCTCAAGTTAAAAGGGTTTTATATGTAAAGACGGTATTAGATAATACATCCTTATAAGACTGATAAATTAATTGGATCCTACGTTAACTTTTGTCACAAGACATTAACCAAAACATCTTTACATCTTAAATGCACCATAGAAGATCAACTGGCTTGAAATCACGAATAAGGCATAATTTTATCCTCTAAAAAATAGAGAGGCGGATCAAATTAATCTTTTAAAATGCAGGTGGATAAATTTGAATCAAGGAGGGAAGAAAAATGGAATATAACAATTTCTTGTGGCTAGTATGAGACCAGCCAGAGTTTCTTGGATTACATGTAGAACCGTTTTTAAACAAAAAATTCAAAATAATTATTTCTAGAAAAAACGGATATTTTTGCTTTCATAAAACAATCTCAAAATAAGCATGTGCACTTTTCAAGCAGAATCTGATATCATGCTGCAAATATTTATATTTGGGTCCAAAATACATTCAGTTTCAATTTTTCATAACAGTAAAATTAATATAATGAGTTCATAAAAAAAATTAATATGAAAAAATATTGTAAAAGAAACTTAACTCAATTAAATATATAAACTACGATGATATGACAACTTAAAAAAAATGCTTAAAATTCCAACGTAGCGTGACTTGGTTTTCAAGTTTCCATAGCACCATTCAACTTGTCTGACACCGCAAAATCTTCACCATTTGACTTCTCAAATTTCAGGTGACCTCTAATGCAAGTATTCAATTTATGCTTTTATGAGTTATATAAAGAAGGACTTTTATTTCCAAAAGAAAAAGTTATACCCAATAGAATTTTAATGGTAACGGAAAGGATCATCCTTGTATATCTCAGTTCTAAGGCATCAAATAAAGGGAAAAAAAGGCTAGAAAAGGTACATTTTAAAAGCACCGATATAATCCGATACATATACTTTTCCACTGTACAGAAAAAAACTCAACATATTTATTTGTTTAATAATACCTTAGAAGCAGTTGGCAACAAAACATTACTTGAGTATCCTTCCAGTTCTGCCTTCTATACAAAGGTGTGACCTTTTCTCCAGAACAAAAGGACAAGAGGCTCTTGAGCAGGTAGGTGGTGGTGGTAGCCAAGTGTCACGGACACATGCAACATGTCACTTATCAGCATTGATTCCAAATATCCTGACCTTGTGCATGTGGGGGAACTTTGCAACAACCAGCACAATCACTGCAACAGTGTTGAAGAGCAGCATTGGATTCTGATAGTCTGTTGTGTGTGAGGCTATCAAGTACCTGACAATGAGCAAAAGAACAAAAAAGAAGGCAGTAAATAACTATTGAGTTTTAAAATTCTAACTATAGTCTATCTAACCTTCAAAATATACAAAATTTCTTTAAAATATCAAGTATTGTGGTGCTTCTCATCTTCAAGATACAATTACAAATTAGTTGTCTAGTTGCATTTTGAATAAAGCCTTATTTTGTCAAAAAGTCTTAATTTTAATATTAATTATGAAGTATGTTACTTAATTATGTTTGGTTATTATCATTATTCATATATATTTTAAAATAAATTTTAAAAGCATGTGAGCTTTTACTAGCTCGTGAGTTTAGTTTTACCTAAGCTCTCAAGTTAGACAACCTTACAACAACTTCCCCACTAAGTAGGGTCAGCTACGGATTAAACAAAATCATTGTGTTATGTCAAGAACTAAATCCTCTGCAAATCCATTTTTTTTTTTCACATGGTCAAACCACCTAAGGTGAGATTCTAATCTTTACCATATTTTCCTCAATAGATGTTAGCCCTAACAATCTAAAACATTCATTCATGATCTCATCTTCTCATGATTTTCTGCTCATCCACTATAATAATCTCATCTATGCAACACTAAGCTTATACTCTTTTTGACTCTCTATAACCCAATATTTAGTAACACAGAACACTGACTTTTACACAAGTGCAGTAAAAATTTTCTTAAAAGTTTGAGACAGTTTCCATGAGAATCTGAATCATATCAAAGCTGCTGACATACAATCCACTTGCTGAGGCCCAAATCATTTCCATAAATAGTAACTACTGCTTTTGAACTTCTCAGTTGTTGAAAAACAAGATGGGTGCACCCGTTTATTGCATGTTTGGAAATGATTAGTTCTAGGAAAATAATTGTTTTTCCCTCAAAAGCTACCCCACCCCCTACCCCCCCACCAAAAAAAAATTTCTTCAAAAATAAAATGCGCACTTGATCTGGATCAGTTATGATCAACTCCATGGATATTGGTAGCACTAAATTGAACCAAATGTCTCTAGGCAATGTTTTTCATGTACAATGTTCACTGGAGTATTTGGCATGCAAAATACAGTCCTTTTCAAGAATGTCTTCAGGCAAAAAAATCTGCTACGTAAATTATCATCTTTTTGGCCTCTCTGGCGCTTACTACACTGTCTCTCTGTGAGGGTTTTGTTTAAACTTCTTTTCTTCATTTCTCTTAGGCTTCTTAAATTATATTTGCATCCAATATTTTTATGTTACAATATAAAGCTGTTGGACATCTATGACAGCCAATTTCTAGGTTACATAGGCACACAAAGAGAGCATCAAATACTAACTTCAAACCACTTTAAAAGTTCCCCACACCAGTAACCCATGTAAACAGTAATAAGATGGAAATTGTCCTTAAAAGCATTGTTATCAGTTATCACTTTCTCACTCTATCATTTACAACCTATGGAAACGACATTTAGTATTAGCTAGTCTACCAATTGATTTACAACCCTGGCTAGATAATATTTTAGGATATGAATGAAAGATATATTAGAACTATATAAGATTTGGCTTCTCCGTTGAATAGCTAATAAAATCCTTACTCTTCCTGTTCCTGAAACAAATGTCACTCGAGCAGTGCGAAACAAATCTTGATTTCAGATACAATCCAATGACATAGATGAAGTTCTAGGAAGGCCACAGTTACTACAAATCATAAAGCGGGAAATTTTCATATGTAGCAATTTTACTTTGCTTTTTCTTTTCTTATATTTTCTTGTTTTTGAAACAGATTCATGTTTTCTAGTAATTGCTTGTAGAATTGTTATAATACAACTGTTATGAAGCATACACTTATAACCCTTCAAGTATCGTGAACATCTAAACAAACAACAGAATTCCAAAAATACATGCAACTTATTAAGCTTCATCACAGCTGAGTGGCATGTTCTGCAAAGATAACGAGCACACATGCTCACAAAATGAGAGAAAAGGGAGTCTAATTCAATAAATAGTCAATACAATACCCCAAAAAACATGTTTTGAAAAAAAAATATTAAATTGGACAATAGTTGTTAATCCCAAAAAGCAGTGCAGAGTGGCCAACAATGAACATGTTATGGAAGGATAGTGGGATGGCTTTCATTCTAACCAATTAAAATTAAATAAAGAAATTAAAGGTTAAGACTTAGAAGAGATTAACAAGACAGTGATGAAAAACCTGCTTTGGAGAGATTAAAAACATAATAACACAGACAGAACAGAGCACAGCAGCAAAGGTCACAGTTGGCCAGAAAATGGCCAGGGGTCAGAGATAACCGGAAAAATATGGAGAGCAGAGGGTGCAGAGGCTAGGGAAGGCCAAAAATTGTTGTAGATATGACAAGTGTTGTTAGAGAAGAGTGGGTTTTTTGTTGGAAAGGAGAACAGTGGGTGCCACTTCATAATAGTGCATGCACGTGACTGAGAAACTAGGGTTTTAAGTTCTGATTCAAAGGTGGGGGAAAAATCCAGAATTGACATCCTAAAACGGCCCTAAATGGTGCTGATTCATAGTAAAAATAGGCTTGTTGCAATCCACTCCAATAACACCTGCTCCATCAGTGATTTTCAGCAATTTTGTCCACTACCGCAGCTACAATGGCCACTAACTCAAACTGTGATGCTATTCAATTTTTGCAGCATGCTCCAAGTCGCTCCACAATACAATTCTGCAATAGTGCCACTAATTGGAACTATTGACAACTATCAATTGGATAAGTTGTTATTCATGGTTTCCACACATAAACACAACATTCATTTGCTAGTTCTAGCACTAAAAGAATGCATGTTATTAATAACACTACCAAGAATGACAAACATTTGTCCACATCAGTGATTCAGTGTAGACAATATTTTAATGAATGATGTTGATATTTATATAACAAGGGTGCACGCACACACGCACACTTTCATAGACTCTATGACATCACTAGAAGCAGATACCTTTGTATATAAAAATGATGGCATGCAAATTAGAGAACTTACAGCACCAAAGGAACAACTGTGAGAAACTTCCTGTTACGAGTAAGCTGCTTTCCATTGTCTACCTGCTCCCACCAAGTCAATCTATTGTAGATCCCTTGGTCCTCTGCAAATGGAGTTCCTTTCTTCCAGTGAAAAAAGTGATATGTTACCTGATGGACACAACATAATCAATTAGGCCATTTAGAGAAGTTAAATTGTTTTAGCATCCATTAACAATAATTTACAAACAACAGATTAATTTATAACCTGATTCAATCATTCAATTTTGATTGCAAATAAGAAAAGAAGAAAAAAGATGTCTTCCCCATCAACTCACAAAGTAATAAATGAGCAAAAATGGATTCCCCAAGTACTATGTTAATAAGTTGGCTTAAAGAGACATAACCCCCACCCCAAAAAACAAAAAGGATTATATTAGGTTCTATGAGAAAGCACTATCAAATGAACTTATTGTTAGAAAATTATTTAACGATAAGAAATATTAGGTTCTATGAGAAAGCACTATCAAATGAACTTGAACTTTTTAGAAATGGCCACACCTTAAAAGGCACCATGAAACTTGAACAGACATACTTCTAAAGTCAAACAGAGGAAAAGCAAGAGCAAAATTTTTGAATATTGCAAGCAAGATGAAAACTGGTTAAGTACAGTAAAATAAAAGCAATTTGTTCAAGATACAAAACAATTAATTGAATCAAGAGGAAGCAAATATGTGAAGGACTCCTCTGTTTTGTGGCATTTTCCAGAACCCCCATTCACCTTCTTTGAACATTTCAGAAACAGTTGGCTCCACCTTCTCAAAAGATGAAAATGTTCCTCTAAGGATCATCCGGAATGTAGAAGGCCAACACTTCACAAATAACAAGTAAAATAAACCTATGGCTGGCAATTTGGAGCAAAACCAGATCATTGGCAGGCAGAGCGATTAAGAGACACACAGGAAGCCTAGGACATTTCCAAGCAAATTCTCTAATAGCATCAACATCTTTCTAAACTAAGAAAGGCAAATAATGGTTTAGGAAGAGACTACGACAAGTAAAGACCAAACTGAGCTTATGTATCTTGTAGGGGAAGGTAAAAAAGGAGGTGGGGCTGTGGAGACTGGAGAGGATACATCTGATATAGTAAATATTTATTAAAGATAGTTTAGAACATGGTGGGGCCATGGAGATGGGAATGAGAAATCAATTGTGTAATATTTAACTAAATATTTATTTTGGCTTTAGACTATCAGCAAAGTCTATCCATTAGGGAACAAGCTCTCTTTTAAGAAGTAAATGCAAGAAATATATTGGTCAATACATAGTTTTTTAATAGTATATAATAACTCCAAAGCTTTCCTTGAGTGGCGTATTACATTCCTGTCCTTATTCCACATTCCAAATGACTAACTTCCTAGCCACAGGAGAATTAGAACAAGAATATTGCAGAGTAACTAACTTCCAAGACGTGAGATATAACATGAGCAAGATTATAGAGCAGACACAACAAATTGCTGGTAATACAAACTAGGAATTGGAGGCACCCTCTTTCCTTAACAAGAGAAAACTGAGGTAAAATAGAAAATCATTGGAACACTAACCACTTTCAATTCTAGATTGTGATTTTATGAGATGACCTACCAAGGTACCTCTAATTTGTACATGCCTAATGATAACTCCCACCCCACCCATTTATTAAGCCACATGGAATACCAAACAATTCCAAATGACACAATAAATCATTATCCCAATTGTTCTCCAGGTCAAGCACAATTAAATTCCTTCTAAGATAAGATCATATTCTTAAAATATTCAACACAAACAACACAGGCATACCCTAAAAAGGCCTTAAAACTGAAAGGTGTCCAAAAGGGTAACCAAATCACCAAATCAAAAAATCAAAGACACCCAGAACTCAATTTCAATTTTTTTATTTGTAAAAAGGAAATAATTAAAAGGAAGAAAGAGAGAGATACAGCAAAGTGTGCGAGATTAACGATGGTCCAAGCGATGCCGGGGGAGCAACCGAAGACGGAGAGAACGAGGATCCAAGAAAAGAAAAGGATGAGGATGTAAGTGGTCCAAACGCCAGGGTACGTGAACCACTCCGTGTTCCTGTTCAGATCCGCCGGTGGCACCGCCTTCACGTACAGTTTTGCCATGAATTCCGAAGATACCCTTTTAACCAAAAAAAACCCCAATTGCGCGATCCCAGATGCTAAAGTTTCGACCTTTCAATCAAATGCCTTCGATTCGAAGATTATGGGGCTTCTTCTTTGATGGGGGCTGAAATTTCCAAAACCCAGAAACAAACCCTCTTCTCTCTCTGTGATTAAAATATCAAAGACGGGAATTGGATGGTGTGTGTGGAGGAATTGCAAAAAAATGAAAATGAGAGCTAAAAATTGATTTTTAATGGGCAAATAATGATAGTGGAAACTGATCAATGGAACAAAATATCTTGGAATAATAAGCCCAACTTATATACATATTCAGAGGGTGCCAAACGACGTCGTTTGGGATTTCTTTGATTTTGTTGGGGGTTAGATGCACACAGGGAAACCTAAATTGAAATAGCCAGCATGATTTCTGTTAAATTCTGATTTTTTTTTTCTTTTTTTCATTTTTAACCGATTGTTTGACCAATCATATATACAAATTGAGAAGTGCATGTATTTATAAAACATAGTGCGAACAATTTTTTTTTATTTCTTGTTATAAGACTTAATTCTATTTTTGTGTATTAATTATTTTTTAATTAAAATATTTTGAATAATTTTTTCTCTCTCCTATGAAGATGGAAGAAGATGATGATAAAGTTGAACAAATATTATAATTATAGACAAATTTAATGTTAATAAATAAATTAACTAGTTTTTTTAAGAAATACAAATTAGTTAATTATATTTTATAATTAGGAATAGTGGAGTATATTATACAATTTTCAATTAGTTAAATTTTGAGTAATATACGTATGTATTAGTTATGAATTTGTGAAGCACTGTAGTCGTTGAAATTATAAAAAAAATCAAATAATTTTTTTTAAACTGAAATTACTATTATTTTAATTCCTAAAATACATAATTTATTATTATTATAGTTACTAAATTTTATAATTTATTACCATTAAAGTCTTTAACTGGGTTAACAAGAGAACGTGACTAACAAATTTTAATTTCAAGGATTTATTTAAAAAAATATATTTTTAAGTACTACTATGATAGTGTTTCACAAATTGAAGGATTAAAAATGATGATTTATTTGTTAAAATTTATTCAACTATAAAATTAAGAGAGATTTATTAAATAAACAGCGAGACTTACAAAATTTTGTAATTTCTAATGCCAGAATTAATATTGATGGTATTTCTCTTACGAATTTATATTGCCATTTTTTATATAATATACCACAACTGAAAATAATAATGTAAAAAAAGTATAATGTAAAAAAAGTTGATTCATAAATTCCAATTTAACTGCTAGCACTTTACCAGATAATTTGGCTGTAATTTTGATTGGAAATAGAGATGATAAACATCCAAATGCAACCTTACAGGGAGAAAAGTCGTTATACGAAGCATTGTCATTTTCTAAGGCAATACATTATTTCATCAAATGCACAGTTAGAATAACTAAAAACGAATTATAGAAAAATAAAAAAAGATATATCAATAACTACTGGCAGATAGCAATCCGCAAGAAATAACAATTTGACACGATTGAACAACATCAACCATCCACTGGTGATATCAACCATTAATTAGACATGCATCAGTTTTATGTGCATATCAACCATTAACTAGGACATGTCCATTCAAAGCCAAATTCTCAACTGCCCCTTTGATCACATCAATGTCAGTTAGCCACACCAACTGTAATAGTACTTGGCATTGAAGAGGATAAGGAAACATTTCAGCCATATGAAACCCAATAACATAAGAAATTTGATCACTTTTCATTCCTTCTTAGTCACTATAACAAAGAGTACAAGACCACTTTTGCTATACAAGGCAAAGTCCTCACAATTGTTCTACAACATATCACAATTACCGAAGCCATGCAGTTAGTGGTACATGTGCCTCCCCTTTGTTATGGTACTCAAAAAGAGGTAAATACACCAATTTTCATTTCCAATTTTCAAACATAGCAATAATAAAGAGGCCCAGCTTTCATCCACTAATTATAGAAACTCAATGTATTTTGTGTTTTTTTGGTTGAATGATAGAAACTAAATGTATTTAGAGGCCAAGTAGAATAAAGATTTTCAAAATTTAGAATATGTTATAATATTAATGATCTTGATTTATTTTAAAATTTGAAAGAATTGAGAAAATTGTTAATAAAAGAACTTAATACTCCAATTAAATGTATTAAATTATATGAAAAGATATTAGATTATTTTAAATGTATGTTTTCTTATAAAATATTATTATTTCACTTAAAAGTAGCTATTAATCAAAAGATAATTTCAAAATTTAAATTACTTAAATCATATTTTAAATCAATAATGTTACATGATAGATATAATAGTTAGTTAAGTTATTTTTATTGAGAGTGAAATATTGAAAAATTAGTTAATTATAAAACTTTATAAATGATTTTCTAATTCAAAATGCTAGAAAATTAATGCAAGGATTACTAATTTGTTTTATATTAAGTTACTCTATTAGTTTTGGTTTGGTTAAGGCTTCAAAACTTTCTAAACACAATCCCTGTAACATTTAATGGTAAAGAACTATGTCATGGTTACAAATTTGGACTTCAAAAAAAAAAAAAGAAGAAAAGAATGACAAACTTTGCTCAAGAGGCTGACATTACAAAAATTATAATCCTACATCAGCTTCTCCTTTCTGAAACATCACACAGAAGAGGCAGATATAATTTCTTGTTATCGACAAATATTAATTTATTAGAATTTTATTAGTTTGGTTAGCAGAAAAAAACGAATCTATATATATTTTTTTCTTTTTTAACTATCAAATTCATCTTATATTTCCAAAAGTCGGTTATAGTTGTTGATGGAATTAGCAATTTAAGGAAGAAATTAAATGAGTGGAACTTTCCCTTCAGCCAATGCACCTTTCACAAAAGGCAAGGCCTGCTTCGGGAGTTAATTCTCATGTTTATCGTCACAGTAACAAAAACAATTCAAATATAAATGACACTTTATATGAGTCCTTTTAATCCTAATGGATTCATCTTTCCAAATCCACCTCACAAAAAGGTAAGGACCAGAGATTAGTAGGTCATGTGAACTAATAATTAAGGCTATGGAAACTGGAAAGCATAGGACAACCACACATATTCAGAAAGTATATATGATATGAATTGTGTTAACAAAGTGACAAAGTAACTTTTTTTAAAAAAACAAAGTGACTAGTATAATTAACCGTGTGCAAGTTACCACCATTCGCATCACCTTATTTATTAATCATTAAATGAAAACCAGAATCAAAATTTATATGAAAATATGCATGGTAGAAACAATGAAAGAAGTTCATCTAAAATAAAAACAAAAGAGAAGAAAATAACTACCGAATTTTGTTGCATTACAGAAAACGTGAACGAAGTGCACATCACACACTATCTAGATTTTTTTATTTCTTTCTCTAAAATATAATCTTATTTCATTTTTAGTCTTTACAAAATTTTTGCTCTACGTTTGATTCTTGGAAAATTTCTGTTTTGTTTTGGAAGAATTATTAAAAATAATTAATTAATTTTTTTAATAAAAATTAATCATCAATAATGAAACATGAAACTGATAAACACTTCACAATCTACACATATAATATGATAAAAAAAAACTTTAAATATGAATTTAGTTTTTATAAATTTTTTTAATTTATTTTTGTTCCTACTTTTTTTTCACTTTTAGTCATTATCAATTTGTGTTTTTTTTAATTTTAATTTCTGTAAAAAAAATTATTTATAAAAATCGAAAATAAGTAGAATTTATCATTACTCAAATATTATACTTAATCAATTAAGTTAAATTCCTTATTAAATTTTATAATAGCTAAAAATGAAGAATTTTTTTACAAGGATAAAAATTAAAAAAATACAAATTTACATAAACTAAATTCATATTTAACAAGAAGAAAAAAAAAACTAAACTTTTTTGTTCAGTTGGCTATTTGTTTACTTATCTTCTTTTTCTCTCTTAGTTTCTTTGGTGAATTTTTTCTTGTTTGAACCCTTTTATCTTATTTTAATCTAACAACAATAAAAATAAAAAAACCATCCGTGATATTTTCCATCAATCGAAAGATAAAAGTCATCTGATCCTCATCTCCACATTAATATAAATTGAAGTTTCTTTCTGTTAGGTAGTTACTTAGTTTAGTTCATAACTTCTCCCATTTGACCTCAAAAGTCAAACCTCATCTTCTTCCTTCTCAAACGCATATTTCTTAACAAAATTAGCACTCTGATTCACCATATACCTGTCTGTTCACCCCTTCTCTTTCTCATCCATTGTTTCCTCATTTTCTCTTTCTTCCCTCACCAACCACCATTCCTCATTCCTCCCTTTTTTCCCTTTTGATTATTTTCCTCAGAAGGTTGGATAATGGGAGACCCATTTGGTAAATTTTAAACCTTTGGGAGTTTTTGGTACCTGGGTCGATGGAAGAATGGACTTTGAGAGGAAGGTGGTGGTGTTGGGTTTCATTTGATTATGATTTTTTGCTATGACATGGAAGGTTGGGTTTTGGATTTAGGTTCATTGCCTCCAACCATTGTCATCGAATGCCGATTCCAGCTGCGGTCGGCATTCGATTCCTCCTTCGTTCAGTCCCAACCTTTCTCCATTCCAACCACGAACTAGGGCCCATCCTGTAAGCACAAATAAACAAATACAAAAACAAGCAATTTGTGTTTGGTTCTGTTTGTTTCAGCCACTAGAATGAATTCTGGTGCTGTCTTGGCATTGCCTCCTGTAAGCAACGTGTTCAGGACAAGGGAACCTCATGATTTTGAGGATGACTTTGTGGAGAAAGATCCAACCGGCCGCTACATAAGGGTATCATGACCATTCTTCATTTATATATTTTTGGATTCATTTGTGGTCAACTTTTGTGGTTCTACTAGATTTGAACCAATGTATGGGAAATGTGATGTTGTGTTTGTGTGTTTTATAGAGGGAGGTGATGTGTTTTAATTGCTTAGGTTGGTTTGATGGTAAAAAAGTGCTAGTTGAGCTAGAGTAGCTAGGCGGGCACATTTGGAATCAATGCTGCATTCGTGGTTGCACATATGCTGGTCTTCAAAGTTCAAACAATAGTAATTTGATATTGATTAGCCATATTTTTCTTGTATGACTTGTGGATTACAAATTTGCTATACAAGCTATACAAGTTGAATAAATGGCACGATGCTAGAGACTGTATATTATGTGCCAAAATGCATCCTCTCCTTCACTTTGAGTTGGGGACGCTTTTGTCAGGCTTGAAAGTGTTCTTATCATTAGAGAAAAAATTTGTAAATTGCCTATTAGGTTGTATCTGTAATGAATTGCCTCGATACAACTATGAAAGAGAGAATCACATTTTAAGTTCCATTTTTACTATATAAACCAGGTGTGTTAGTGATTATTATTTTTAATGCAGAAGTGTAAAACCTATCTCATGCTTGAAATTCATTATTACAAATAATCCTCCATATGAAAAATTTGCTTTCTGTAAAACACAACTAGGGATATTTATTACAATATGCACACATCGTCCAAGGGGATTTGTTTACTTCTTTTCAATGATGCTAGGATTCACTTGTTCTTTATATTTGCTATTTTCATTTTTTTTCTCTCATTTTTGTCTCAGAACAATGAAATCTTGGGTAAAGGGGATTTGGTTACTTCTTTTCAATGATTCTATGGTTCACTTGTTCTTTATATTTGCTATTTTCAATTGATTTTTTTTCTCTTGTTTTTGTCTCAGAACAATGAAATCTTGGGTAGAGGTGCCTTCAAAACCGTGTACGATTCTGATGCCTAGTCTCTATTTTTCTTTCTTTCTATTTTTAATATTTTTACTCATTATCTCTATTTCATTATATTTTCTTCCTAGTCTTCTAGTTTAATTTGATTCAGAATTTACTTGCTAAGAATTATTTCTTCAAGAAATTTAGTCCTCAATAACAATTAGGAGGGTTCTGGCAGTTTTTACTTGTTAAAACATGCTATTTAATCTCTTTCTCTTTTGCAGTTATAGGGGGTTTGATGAAGTTGATGGAATAGAAGTTGCTTGGAACCAAGTTAAGATTGATGGCCTCATGCATTCAGTAGATGATCTTGCGAAATTGTATTCTGAAGTTAATCTATTAAAGTCTTTGAAACATGAAAATATCATTAAGTTCTATGATTCTTGGATTGATGATAAGAAGAAAACTGTTAACATGATTACTGAACTCTTCACATCAGGAAATTTAAGGCAGTAGGTTCTCTTGATTTCCCCCTTTCCTTTAAGTTTTTCGGTTCTAATGTGCATATATGAAACTGTTTACACCTTTGGCTGGCAGATATCGCAAGAAGCATAAATATGTTGAAATGAAAGCTATAAAAGGTTGGGCCAGGCAGATTCTTCATGGCTTAGTATATCTTCACAGTCACAAGCCGCCCATTATTCACAGAGATTTGAAATGTGACAACATCTTTGTGAATGGAAACCAAGGTGAAGTTAAGATAGGGGACCTTGGTTTAGCAATTGTCATGCAACAACCAACCGCCCAAAGTGTTATTGGTAACATTTACTTTCGTTAAAAGTGATGTTATTTTTATCATTCTGGTCCTTTATGGCACTGAACTATGCTTTTGTTTGTTGTTTCTCTATTTTAAAAGGGACTCCTGAGTTTATGGCTCCAGAACTATATGAAGAGGCATACACTGAACTTGTTGACATCTATTCTTTTGGGATGTGCATATTGGAGATGGTTACTCTTGAATATCCCTATAGTGAATGCCAAAATCCTGCTCAAATCTTTAAGAAAGTTACCTCAGTGAGTAAATCAATTATTGGCATATCCTTATCAGTTATAATTGCATGCTCATAATAAAAGACTTTTTAACTCATATTTATGCTTTGTTGTGATGTATGTCGTTGCAGGGCATCAAACCTGCTTCCCTTAATAAGGTGAGTGATCCCCAACTTAAGGACTTTATTGAGAAATGTCTGGTTCCAGCATCTGAGAGATTGTCAGCAGATGAGCTTCTTAAAGACCCATTTCTACAAGTTGAGAATCCAAAAGATCCCATCCTTTATCCTTTACAACCTCCTAGCAGAACACTGAGAGCATATTCATTCAAGTCTGGTTCTCTATCTATGGACATGGATTCTGACTACAAACCGTTTTCTATGAGCATTTATTCTGAAAGCAACCAGGAAAACCCACATTGTCCTATTTTTGAAGTGCAGAGGACATATAAGAACAACAAGTTTAGGTTGAAAGGGACTAAAAATGATGTTAATTCAGTATCATTGACCTTGCGAATTGCTGATACATGTGGTGAGTATTTGGTCTTTCCTTTACCTTCACCTTCACCTTTCATTATTTTTGTTTCGAGGAGAGGCGGGGGAGTAGATAACATCTGAATTAGGTTTTGACATGCTTTCCGGTGCCTTGGAATTTGATACTTGATGCATAGTTTGTTGTGTTACTAGCAGGTCGAGTCCGGAATATACATTTTCTCTTTTACCCTGATACAGATACCGCAGTCTCTGTGGCCACAGAGATGGTTGAACATTTGGAGCTGGCAGATCATGATGTAGATTTCATAGCCGAGCTTATTGATTACTTGATAATGAAACTTCTACCTTGGTGGAAGCCCTCACCAGATCATTGCTCATGTGGAGAATTAAGTCCTTATTGTACAAATATAGATGGCCAAACATTAATGGCATGGCCGTGGGGTTCTGTCTCAACTAGTATTCCCTCTGAATTGGTTATTGGTCAGGATGGCTTCTCTGGGTCTGATACAACTCCCAAAGAAGATTTTGTGGTGTCTGAGAATAGCAGTGTTTCCAAAATTGCTAATAATGCTACTTTTGAGGGTGATTGTAATTCTTCTAGTCTGGTTAAATTGGAAGATCGATATTCACAAGGATCTAGAGCTTCTGAGATGATTATTGAAAATACTTCTATGAAAAATGACAATTGTCATGATTCCAATGATGATTTAAGTTCTAAATGCTTTAGTAGTTCCATGTCTGAACTTAGGGATGTATATTTTGAGGACTGTAAATTGCAACAAACAGAGTATTGTGTTGGGGAAGGAGTTGTGATAAATGAATTCCCAAAGAACTCGGGGTCAGTTCTTGGAACATCCATTAATGTTGAAAATCTGGCAAGTAGCTGTTCTTATGTGTCATCAACAGAAGAGGACATTGATCTTGGGCTAAAGTTTAAACTTGATGAAATTGAGGCACACTATCAGCATTGGATTGATGAACTTAATGAAATGATGCTGGAGGCATTGGAATCCACCAGACGGAGATGGATGGCCAAGAAGAAATTGGCTGCTCAGTGATTTTGAACTTGTTGATTGACCTCTTTTTACCCTTGTCAAAATTGTTTCATTGTAAAGTTTGTGTTCTTAACGGCAATTTGTGTATTGGATGTGGCTCTTTTTAGTGGAAGCGAGTATCCTTACCCTCAACCTATTTTTTCCATGCTTTGGAGATATTTCTCAATCTCTCATTAGCATAGCATAATGTAGGAGAATGTGTCTCGAGAAAATTTTATAGTTCTAGAAGACGCATTCTGATGGGGACCCTTTGCTATTTTAGTATATTGTTCATCATTACAGCTTTGCATGCCACAATTGTTGCAGATCATTAGACTTCTTCCCTCCACAAAATAAGCACGAGCAAATAAAATCACATTTTAAGTACTTTATTTTCTGTGTAAAAGAAAACCAGTATTTCTTCAAAACTCCAATCAACCAAATTTAGTGATAATTTGAATCCAAAACTCTCGGATCACTTTTAAGTATTTGGCTAACATAAAGTTAAAAACACAAAAAATCCTGATTTTTAAATCCAAGTGTGGAAATTGTGATTCATCATTACCCTTGAAGGAATTTAGTAGATGAAGGTGCACTTAAGGAAAGCATGTATGATTACCATTTCAGATTGATTGTGAAAAGTGTAAGTCTACTTAATACTAATAGTCAACCTAAGTGGAAGAAGTGGTTAGTGGTGATTGAGACTTGAAATGTGCACTATCAGGATCCAGACTTACAAAAAGCAAGATAAAGAATATCAAAATTTGTATGAACTGTAAGGATTTTTTATGCATATTAATGTATTAATGTGAGAGGGTGAAGCGAGATTTATTGCTGAGTATTTGCACTTAACACCCCCAATAGATAAGGACTCATCCGTTGAGAAGACTAACAAGTAAAAAAACTTCAAAACCAATATAATTAGAAAAATAAATTTGGCATTATTTAGAATTTATATCTTCTAAAATCTCCCGGCACATATAAAGGGTCAATTAGTTGAAATTTGCTACAAAAACTCAACCCTCCCTCTTTTCCTCTCACCGACACCCTCTCCCACAACTATGATTATATTATAAAGGAGAATATGTATTTTTAGCCTTTATACTTTTTTTTTAAAATATGGCCAATATTCTTATACTTTCATATAAATAGATTTAATCCTTAAACTTTAAAAAATGTGGTTTTAGTTCTTCATAACTAAAAACTCATCATGTCTTTTAAAAATTCATCAAAATAAAAGTACAGTACCTTTGACCGAAAATATACGGACTAAAAATATATATTTTTGGTACTATAAAACATATATAACTAATGCATAAACCAACATACACGTAAAAATCAAAAGGGCAAAGGTAAGTTTTACTTCAATGTACAAGATGATGAAAGAAAACACATTAACACAAGACTCCATAATATCAATTGGAGACATTTTCAGTGGAATCTTCCTTTCGACTGATTCTAGTTTTGCATATTTTGTATGTGTTTGTTCTCTCTTGTGCTTATTCTAAAAGGAATACCTAGCTTTTCAAGCAACACAATATTTGTTAAGGAATTGCATCACTTTCTCACCAAACTATTAAACTACTTTTCTCATGCCGTCATTTTCAACACCTTTTATTTAAGCAATATTCTTATTATCAAACTCTTTTAGAATCTGCGTTACTCAATCACCCTCTTAGGCATATTCTTTTCTTCAAATTATTTCTGTGTGATTGACGTCACATAGTTTGGATAGGTACGTATCTTGCACTTCAATCAGCCCTATAGACACAGTTTGAGATAACCATTTGACAAATCATAACCATTATCACATTTGTGACATGGTAAGATAGGCTTCTAGTGTTTGGTTTGGTCACTTTTCTATAATTGAGTCTTTGACCAACCTTTTCCTTTTACACTTTTATTTACGAGTAGGAGCAAAAGTGGCAGTGCCAGGCAAATTCATCAATGGCAGAGTTGATGGCATCACGGGCATACTGCTGCTTTAAGTGCCAGAACCTTGTTGCTTTCCATGATGATATTGTTTCTAAAGATTTCCAGGTGAGATTTTCTCTTCCATTTTTGGCATTTTTCTCTATGTTTATGCTAGTTTTCTAAATTGAAATGGATCATCCATTTATACCTATCAGAATAGGATCTGTTGAAGCTAAATTTTGACTAATCAAATGTCTGAAACGACCAATTACCGACGAGGTGATTCCCTTGAAGCGCCAACAGGATCATAATAAAAAACAAGACTTCTACAACTTGTCGAGCTAAAGATTAGGATTCATATACTTAATATTAATCATGTCAAAAACCTTTCAAACATTGCCTGAAATTAATCTGATCTGCAGTGAATTTCTTCAAATTATATTGTCAATTTCCTTCAAACTTGTATATGCCAAGGCTATATATATAGTTCACAGTTTTTTTATGCTGTTTGTGTGAATTAATTTGGTGCCAAATCTGGATAAAAGGGTCGGATGATGAAGATGTTTCAGGTTCCTTTTTAACCAAGGATTTTCAAGAGTTATGTTTAACAGGCAAGCAATGGCAGAGCTTTTTTATTCTCTCACGCAATGAACATTATTTTGGGTCCTAAAGAGGATAGGCAACTTATCACTGGTCTTCACACAGTGGCTGATGTGTATTGCTCTGACTGTGGAGAGGAACTTGGTTGGAAATATATTAAAGCTTATGAGGAAACACAGAAGTACAAAGAAGGAAAATGCGTACTAGAGAAGTTCAAGATAATCAAGGGCAATGGATAGTAAATTTTTTTTACCATTTTGGATCCAAGCCATCAGATTTTAATTGTTCATAGGCTGATTGTGAATTTCTTGCAAAGATCATAGGGGAAGAAATTGAATTTGTTCAAATTTCAAAACATTATTTTAGTAGTTACTCTAAAAAATTTCTAAATGAAATAAGTTACATGATTTCTCCCCTAGTGTGAACAGTTAATTGGTCCTTTTTCATGTTGTACAAAAGATTCTTTTCAAGAAAATTACAAAGGTCATTCATTGGTATTGGTACATAAAGCTTGGCAACTAGCAGAAGCCTCTTTGTTTTTGCACTATCAGCCAAAATGACTGACTATTTAGGTATAGATAAAACAGATACAATTCTATGTACTTTGGTGTTTTTCTCCAATCACAATGGGAGTTTTACTTGGACAATTTGCATTGACATTTAATGAAATAGTTTATTATGCGCCTTACTAAAGTGAAACTCCAATTGTGATAGGAAAATAACACCAAAAACACCTATAGAACTATATGTAAGTTTTGTCCTTTTAGAATTTATAGTAGTAATTTATAGCTTAATTATAATTTTTAAAATTTATTTTAATAAGTTTTATATTGGAAAAAATCCAAATTCCACATAGGTTAAATATAAAGTCATATAAGAGTATATAAGTGAGAGACAACTCTCGCCCCTTGAGCTAACTTTTGGGATTGAGTTAGGGCTAAACTCATATTCTAAGAATCTAAGATTTTACTATTAAGTTTATGAATAACTTGATTAATCTGTTTAGCTTAATATCGTCTAGTTAGACTGCCTTTATTTTTGCATGAAGTAGAAACTTTTTCTTTGTGAGCATCATTCTTGTAAAATTGAAATTCCAACTGTTAGAAAAGTTGACACATTGTAACTCTCAATTAAGCAGATAGAATCCCACAACCCCCATATAGATATTGTTGTGCCCCCACATTGATAACAGGATGTACTGTCTAAAATATGTGATATTTGTACTCCGTTCTGTCATAAAATAAATTGATTTTATATCCTTTAAAAGGACAAAGTAAAATGAATGATGCTTGGCACATCTTTTGCTGTTTCGAATTCTACTAATTCAAATTTAAGCTATTGGAGCATCTCAAATAGTGTAACTATGGTAGAGTAGCTTAACTCATTTTTGGTGAGTTTTATCAAGTCACATGAGATTTAAGAATTTTAACCAGTTTTCTCTCTAATGGTGTAATCGTTAAAAACTTAAAATGGATCATACAATTATTTTTATATAAGAATTGACATTTGCCACTTGGATTACTTCAATGCTCTAACAATGAATATGCATAAGAACTAATTCTTTTAAGTTAAAGAATTTCGTAAACAAGTTGAAATTGCTCCTAGGTACTTACAGAAAGATGATGTTTATTTAGACTGACAAATTGCTGTCTGCTGAAGCTTTTGCATGACAAGTCAATAGTTGAATAAGACAGAATTTGTCAGAGTCAGAGTTCTTTTAACTGTTCACTTCAGACTGGTGTCCAATTGTGGGGTATGCATAATACAGAACTCCTGCAGCATTTATTTGAAGCAAACCCACAAAACTAGATAATAGTAGGAAAAAAATTAAAGGAAAACATGTGGTTAGTATCTCTATAATCATCTTCATCTTCAGTATGATTAGTGAGTGAAGCACTATTTTAGTCCTCACAATTGTAGTGTAATGTCATTTTAGTTCCTAAAATTATTAAAATAGTTCCTAATATTGTGAAGTGTTAATCAAAGTACTCTTTTTGCTACTCTCAATTAATTAACGATGTAAGAGACACTTAGTGACATGTTAAGTGTCATATTGGCTTCTATGTGTCACACACTAAGGCTGTGTTTGCTTTGGCGTGGTCGTTTGCCAAAGCTTCCTCTCACAGAAATTGTGTGTCTTGAGTGTAAAACAAACACACTAAAATGATAGTTGAAATCCATGACTTGAGTGTGTTTGGATTAAGGTTTGGAAGTCTTTGAATGGAAGTTTGCACATTCCAAATCAGTGAACTGAGAAGCAACTCTCTTGTATCATTGAAGTTAATGTGTTACATTGAATGTAATTGTTTTCCAAACACAGCCCCATGTTGACATAAACTAAAGTAAGAGTAGAAATACAATTGATTCATCATCTTTTCTCCATTCAGTAACTTTCAGTTCTTCCTCTCCTTCCTTCTCTCCTATGCTTCTCCATTTTCATTTCTCTGCTACTTGAGAACAGCCAAGGTTTTTGCAAATGTGAATGAAGAGATTGAGATGCTTATTTTCCTTTTTTCTCGCCAAAGCCTCAGCTTGGTAATTCCACATATGTTCAAATTGTACTGTACTAGAAATGCCAGAAAGCTTGGTCACTCCAATCTGATTATATGCCATGCCATGGTTACACATTTAAAACAAGTACTAACTTTTAAGAATTGGGATTATAATAAACTGCATGTCAAATCCAATAGATAATATTGTTACATTATTTTTAGTTATTAATTTGTGTGACAATGTGACTTTTTAGTGGGAGAGTTCCATAAAAAGAGTTGTAGCTTTTTGTGCAGGCAGTGTCTCTGCTTTGGTACTTTATGCAACAGTGAATTTCTTATTCTAATCCTGGCAAGATATGAAACTAAAATTTAACTTCATTGGACCTTTGAGTTGAAATTAATAAATCTATTAATTACCAAATGTGGACGTGAGATGTGGAACTGTTATAAATTAATTAACTGAGGATAACAGAATATTAAAATTTATAATTTTAGGGATTATTTTAACATTTTAATAGCTAATTTTACATTGCATTACATTTATGAGGAGTAAAACAATGATTCACTCATGCTTAGCTCAATAGCATACGTAATACTATTGACTAACATGTTGGTCTCAATGAAACTTAATATGGATTTTTAAATAATGTTTTGAATTTGAGTCTCGTGATAAAAAAGATAATTGAGGAAGGATATTCCAATAAAAATAGTCAATCATGTTTTCTAATAGATATTAGAGATAAATAACGGTAATAAATATTTCATATTAATAACACATTAAAAAAATAACATTCCACCTTAGACTTTTTTTTTTGGTTCAGCTCCACTTTAGACTTTGATCATTAAGTTTTTAATTATCACATTCATAAAATATATTATAATGTGAACCTAAACCATAGAACCAACTCAATCTGTTGAAGTTTTTGACAAGACTGCTTGAAAATACTATTAATTATGCTAACATACATGAATCAAACAATAACTAAGTTCAGTTAATAGAGCTCAGCATTTGCAAGGATCGAAATATTTGTCTATAGCTTTTGCACAAGAGTGGAATAATCTAATGGATTTATCATTTAAGTGGCAAAGTTATTCTCAAATAAATGAGTAAACAAAGCCAATGTCTGAGATTCAGAAACATATCCCTTTCTCCCTGTTGTAAATGTCTTGTCTACCATACATCTTAGTTTATGTTTTAAATATTTCTTGTAGATTTTTAATAAAAAAAATCAGTGTTTTGTTTCTGTTTGGCACGTTGTTACAGTTATTGTATGAATAATGTTATATTTTATTATAGTTTCTTCTGCAAATCTTTTTAATAGTTTACAAAAAAAAATATTAGATAAAAAATTAAACTACTGCAGCACTTATTTGAAGCAAACACTGATTTTGTTTTTTGGTCAAGCGAAAATCTCGTTCACAAAACTAGATAATAGTAGGAAAAAAAACATTTGATTAGTATCTCTATAATCATCTTCATCTTCAATATGGTTACCCAATTCAAAGGCATGCAATTTTTTTTTAGAAGGCAAAACAAAGGCTAAGCTAGGATCAATTGGCTCGGATAGATTGACATCACCTAAACCAAATCGCCCAAACAACAAAGTCTGAAGTCATGTTAAAGATAAGAAGGAAAAAAAAAAGTGACAAACATCATGGTGTGACAAGAACCAAATCCATGATGGAAGCAAAAAAAAACTCTGCCTAAACCTGTAAAGAGACAAAGAAAAAGTCGATTAATATTGTTATAATTTTCGTCTTCAATAATATGGTAAGCCAATTCAAATATACACAACTTCTGACTACTCAATGGTCATCCACTACATAGTTGTCAATTCATCATTATTTTGAAATTTTCTCACAAAATCTGTTTTAATGATTTGGTTTTAATAAATTACTAATTCCTATGTTTTTTAATTTTAGTTTTTGTCTCTATATTCTTTAAAAGTTTGATTTTGAATCTCTAATAGTTTCAAAAGTCCTAAAAAATAATATTTTGGTAGGACTATATTTAAGTTTGAAATTATATATAGATGTAAAATGACGAAACCTTTATACAAAATCAAAATTAAGATTAAAAAACTAAAAAAAAAACCTAAAAAATACGTTTAACCATAATCATTAATTAGTAGTAAAGTTTCAATTACTCTTCCTCCACCCTTTTTTACACAAACTATCTATAGTTTTGATTCACTTTCCACACTACATCACTTATTCTTCTCACCATTCTCCTCTTCATCACTTTTATTTAATTTTCCCTCTTGCCACTTTTCTGCCTCATAAGCAGGTTGGTTGTATCTACACAGATACGTTTATGCTGATGAACAATCCAAATTCTAAGGGGTTCTTCTTTTGAAATTAAACTCCACAATGTGTGGTGTATCAAAGAATATTAGAATATTAAACTAAACCTGAGAGCCAACTCAATCTGTTGAAGTTCTTAACAAGACAACAAACATGTTGATGTTTGAAAAATACTATTAATTATGCCAACATATACGAACATGTTCCTAATAATTTTCCAAAGTTTAATTTATAATAATATTGAATAGTCTAAAGCTGATCCAACAGACAATAACCATATTCAACTAATGGAGCTTAGCATTTGCTAGGATTGCAATATTTATCTATTGCTTTTGCAGAAGAGTGGATTAATTTAAGTGACTAATTAAGTTCTTCTTAATTGAGTCAAGAAAGCCCATATTTTTCTGGTTTCAGAAACATATTATGTCCTCTCTGTTGTAATGCTTGTCTAGTTAGTTTATCTTGCATGTTTTAAATATCTATTGTAAATTTTTAATCAATAATCAGTGTTTTGGTATTTTTGGCACTTTCTCACTATTATTATGCCAGTGAAATTATATCTTTCTATAAATCCTTTTAATACTTTATAAATGAAAAAAAACAAATACATTTAATGTTTTTGAAGCATAAAAAACATTCACGAAACAAGTAGCCAAGCTCTTCTTAAATCGGAGCAGAAAAGGCAAATGAAAATGCTATTTTGAACAACAATTTTAGCTGCAATCTGATTCGGTCAAAGTTGCTATTTTGATTTTTGACTAGCACTTTGAGCAAGCAGGTTGGTAATATTGGCACTTTTTACTCTTATAAAATGGTGTGATACAATTACCATTTACCTAAAAATGCAACTTACAGAACTTTGTATATCATTCAAAACAGAGAAAAATAATTATGCACTAACAATATAAAAAGATTTATATAGCCATCTAATCACAACTTATTATATATAATAAATTTATTAATTTTTAAAATAATTATCTTAAAATAATTTAAATAAAAATTTATGATTAAATGAAAATATAAAAAAGTGTTTTACATTTTCAGTGTATAACTATTAAAATCTTAAGAACATATGATAATTGTGAAAAAAGTTGTAGGTCTTATCATAAATTAAATTATTTCTAGCCATCCATTCCTTATCTTGTTTTGTTTTTTTTGTATATATATGTTAGTAAGAAGAATATTATTACACTTTAAATTTTATTTTTCCATAAATATTTTTTGATGGAGACAATTATATTTAAAGCATAGTTGGGCATTTAACATAGATATCCTCCCAGCGCACTTTTTAATGTCTAATTAATAAACGTGAATCGTATTTCCTGTTTAATCAATCTCACGTGAATGTGGCTCAATAATAAGGTATATTAAAAAAAATATCTTACTGTTTTTTATATTATTAATAACGATTATGATAAAGATAAAAGGTAAATCATGATTTTTTTTTTAATTTGAACTTTTGAGTTTTCACACATAAGGCCAAGTTGGCATTACTAAGGAAGTAAGGATAAAATAAGAAGCAATATTCTCATGCTTAAATTGAAGAGTGCATGTGCTTTAGTTTGCATGATGGTACGATACTCGCGTCTTCGTCAATCATTCAAAATCGGAAGTAGCCTATAACAACTTGAGCAATATCTTATCTAATTAAAAATCAAACATTTCTATCTTTCTTGTTTTCTTAGGTGGAAATATAATGCCATCCTCGTCATCAATGACAACGCCATTTCAAGAAACTTATTAATTTCCTTAATTGTCTTTTTTACATCGACAAAATCATTTTTTCTTCCCTAAGTATTCATTATATCTAATATCTATGTTTAAAATTTAAAATCAACTAAATTCAACATAGTTTATAGATAATTAAATCCCATAAACTCAACATAGGAGGTAAACCAAGCATAATAAGCACCCACGCCACTTTAGCGGTTGTGGACTGTTCGGTGGTCTAGTAGGTTGACCAAGCAGAATAAGAATAAAAACTTTCAAGCTCAATGCTTAAGAGCTTGTGGACCGTTTGGCTAGGTAGGTTGATTGAATATAACAAGCAAGAATAATAAGCGCCTATACCTTTCAAGTTCAATGCTTAAGGGGTTGTAAACCATTTGGTTGAATAGGTCGATTGAGCATTAGATCATCCACACCTTTCAGGCTTAACAATTGAGGGATTGTGAACAATCGAATCAAGTATTTTATCTATAGGTCTAATGACATTTCTCAACTTAAGATGATTTGGCCTCAAACTTTTGACTCAATTACATCAAATAAATAAGAGTGGCATGTCTTTGTCATTTTAGGTTCACACGGACTTTATGATTTTGTTGAGAGCCCTAGAACTTTTGGCTTTAGAATCTCCAAGATCTAGACATGAATAATTTCTAATACATGTTTAAAAAAATTGCTACAAGATATATGTTTTTGTTAGTCAATATGAAGTATATTTCGATGCTTTTTACATTTTTAAGAGATCAGTTTTGCGGATTAAAAATATCATTATTCACTCACCAAAAAAACAATGATCTATCTTTGGTTGATAGAGTTGTGAAACACGTAAAAAAAGTGCAATATTGGATCAATCTGTCAAATAAAAAAGTAAAGGAAAAAATATAAAATATAAACGAAACCAAGGTAACAGTAGGTGTTGTGATATATATGATTTGCTATTTCAGAAAAGAAATAAAAAACAAATATCTTGCGATTGAGAATGATGCCCCATGTGGAAAGGTTGCAATCTTGGCGTGGTTTAACAACAAATAAATTATTATGGCACTTGTCACATATATGATTGATTGAGAACACGACAGAATACCAAAATTCGATAAATAGAACATATAAGTTAAGTAGTAGAGGAAGCTTCATGGAAGCCAAACTATGGAACAGTTCCTGCCAATGAAGATTACGTTTTAGCTAGAATATCCTTCTGTTCCCACCAAAGGCACCTTCCTAGAAACCTTCCTAAATATAAGGATATATATTAAACTCATGAAAATGAAAATGAAATAAAAATCAATGGCACAGGAATACATCTACTTGTGACAAACAATACCGTCTTCCTAGATTACTGAATTCCTTGACTTAGTGCAATTCCCACCTCTCCAATCCAACTTAAATATTATTGGTGACACTTAGTTTTCTCTCGTGAACCTCATCACAAAGACTTGGTTTTCTTTTGTGTACATCATTACTCTTTCTTAATTAATTAAAATCTCACCATATTTTTATTTTATGTTTAGAACATGCCCCTAATTTTTATTTTGTGTACCTATGCATGAAAGTGGTGTAACTGTAACATAAAAAATTAGGCATCATAGGTTGGTTGGTTGTGACGAGTAAGTTACGCGTAGGTAATTAAAGTAAGTTACACTTAGGAGTAAACAGTTATTAGGAAGACTCTAAGTCATTATAGCTCCCCAAATAAATACTTAGTCCAATCTAATATTATTACTTGATTGATTATTTAATTAGAAAAAACAAATCAATGGGTAAAGCCTATCAAGAATACAGCTTCCAAACATACGGTTGAGATCACAAATACAATCTTGCTAATTTGACATCATGAAGTAAATTACTGTATAGTCCAATATCACTGTGTAAGTAAAATTATTGTATGTTTTAGTATCACATGTTTATGATTCCGACTAATTTTTGCCACAACCAAATTTTATTAACTCTTTTTTAAAAATTGAAAAAGTTGACTGTGTGATTTTTGGCACTACTTTACATGATTATGGTTAATTTCTAGGTGACAAGTAGCCAAATTTTATTAGCTATTTTTTGTAAATTAAAAAACTTAAGTATACGTCAGGTAAAAATTGATTGAAACCAAGAACACTTTAAGTTTCAACTTATACAATAATTTCTCACTAGAAGAGAGAGTTATTCCAAAAAAGGAAGAACTTTTGCATCCCTATAAAAGGCCATTGTCCTAACGAATTCTCATTCGGTCTTGATTTCTGAATAATATAAAGTCTTCAAAAGTCGCTTTCCCCTTCCACCTTTCTTTCCAACGTTCACAAAGGAAGGTTGGTATTAAAATGGAAAGCAACCATAGCATGAGGCAAAACACCATGGAAACAGAGTTTGAGGACTTGCTGCCAGTGATGGCAGAAAAGCTGGATGTGGAGTCCTTTGTCTCTGAACTATGTGGAGGTTTCAAGCTTCTATCGGACCCGGAAACTGGTTTGATCACGAGCGAGAGTCTAAGGACAAATTCAGCTCTTCTGGGCATGGAAGGGATGAGCAAGGAGGATGCAGAGGCTATGGTTAGACAAGGTGATCTTGATGGAGATGGAAAGCTTAATGAAACTGAATTTTGCATCCTCATGGTGAGGCTTAGCCCTGGAATGATGGAAGATGCTGAGTCATGGCTGGAGAAGGCAATTGATGAAGAGCTTAGCAAGTCCTCATCTTAGAGATAATTGGTCCCCTTTTGTAACCAATTGTAAGTTATGATATATGTATTTAATAAATCTTGTCAGTTTTAAGTTGCTATAATTGATGAAACTCATCTTTGTCCTAATGGGTCTTGGCTTGTTAATCAAATCAATTTCTTTTGTTACTTTGATATTTGTGTGATGTATTTATCTTTTTTGTCAAATGAATAGGATTATATAAGAGCCAAATCCAATTAAGGTTTTTTTAGTTTAATAGATACACACGATTAGTATACAAGTTTATTTTGTCAATCAATTAAAAATTATGATTAACATGACTTTTAAAATAATTATTAACAAATTTATTATATGATAGTTTTTAATTAATTTTTATACTATCAGTACACATGTGCGTACTATTTTATTGATTGTTTTTCTTGCAATTTTCCTCAATTGTAAATTCTAATATCATTTTGATGATTTCATCTCCATCAGACATATAAGAGCCAATCAATATAGTTATTGATGAAATGATTAAGTCAGTCTTTTTCCTAAGAACCAAAAGTCAATAAAAGACAATCCGGAGGAAAATAATTTTGATAATTTGATGTAGAAGATGCGGACATCAGAATTAAAGAGCACGGAGTTGCGTTAACTTTCAGCCACAAATTCCAACTCAGATTCATCATTCAGTGGTTAAGTATAAAAGGATAAAAGTTAAAAGAATGATGGATGGTTTTTGTTATTTTGTTTTGGTGTTTCAAACCAATTTTGGTTGTTTCAATTTCAATGACCGTTGGTTGGTTTTCGTTATTAACAGGAATCATCATGATCTCGTTATCATCGTCATTATTATCCATTTTCTCTAATGAGAGGAAGTGCATTATAGAAGATAAAATACAACACATAATTATAAATTAAAAAAACTAAGTATGGAGATTACAATAAAAAATCATATACTTATACAATAAATTTTAAAATTTATTACAATTTCATCTGTTGAATTTTTTAATCAACGACTGTAGATAATTTTATCTTCAAATGTCCGCTCATATCCATTGATCAAAATCTTTGAGAAATAAGATTTGAACACTTACTTTACTTAAATTATGTGTTGATATGTAGATAATTTTGTATATATAGTAACGACAACAATAAAATTCTAATCTCATAAAATATTTGAATCTTTTACTTGACCAACTCAAGTGAATTACAATAATAAACATTTATTCTCATTTAAAAAATATTTTGTACATTAAAATAAATTTATTTAACAAAGTATCATATAATTTTTAAATTATGAAGAAAAAAAGAAAGCTCCTTAATTTGATTTACTTAATGAAAACTTTATATAAAAAATTCTTTAACTGAACATTTAAATTAATTAGTTTATTCATGTTTTATACGATTTTTCGAATTGGCTTTTTTACTGTAGCTAATGCCAGTCGTCGATCCTAGCGAAACAAGACTTATTGTGTGCTTGATTTATCTTCAATAGCGCACGTATTGCTAAATTTTCACATCCAATATACAGAAAGACGCAGAAATAACAAATTGAAGCGTTAATATAGAAGCGAATCAAAGACATCCAAAAGCCAAACCATACACAGGGTTGGTGTTTGTTTGTGTACACATCAAACGGGACGCATTTCCAAACACACAATTTTATTCATTGATTATGATAACTTAATGATAAAATATTATTATCAGCTATCAAATATTTTTAGGAAAACATTGTTATTTACTCCAAGATATGTAAGTCGTCTCAACTACTTTGTCTTTTCCAAGTGACCCCCAAATCTTCTTCATAATGTTTGGCTAATTGTGCGAAAATTTTCTCTGCAACATTGATCATATTTTAACACTTGCCGAGTCGAAAATTTTCTCGGCAACATTGATCATATTTTAACACTTGCCGAGTGGGATATAATTTCACCATTATTCATGCTCTCCCCTAAAACTTAATTGTATCCCACATAAAGCAAATAAAAAACTCAATGTGATTGCTTTAAAAAAAAATAGCCCTTAAATAATATAAACTTTTTTTATGAACTTTGTTTTTAGAGTTGATTGATAACAAAAATATGCACACATAAACATGCCAAAGTACAGAGTTACACATACACGCACAAGAAATTTTATCTCGTGAAGGCAAAGCAACCCCAACCGTTAAAATCTTATCTTAAACTGCCGCTAGGAAAACAAATGTACTAGTGTCGGTACTACTACTCTTTGGTGCACAGTTGATTACAAACTAACTGGGAAGAGCGAGCGCACTCATTCACAATAGTGTCGGTACTAGTGTATAAAAAAATATTCAGTTGTAGCAAAGCACGATGTCATTGCAAAAATATGCATCAATTCAAACACTAAACAGGGTCTCATATTTAGGTCCTATACGCAAACCACATTAAACTGAGAAGTAACCCTTACTAAATAATGTACCACTTGCTATTCTAACAACTAGAAAGTAACAGCCACTGGAGCATTGCTTCTTACCCTAAAACCAGAAATCACCTATGTTCTCGACCTTCGCACCGGCGAACGTGAACAGCTGCAGATAAATAACAGAATAAATAAGCTCCGAGAAAGGGGGGAGGGGGTGAACAGTTGCAGAAGATTATTAAATTGACTATAAATACAATACCTGCGATATCTACCGTATTCAGGACTCCTGGGCTTCCCATAATCAGGACTCCTGCGCCTGCCATAGTCAGGACTCCTGTGCCTGCCATAATCAGGACTCCTCCGCATGTCTGGTCCACCACCATTGTACCTATCATAGACAGGGCTGCGTGGACGACCATAGTCAGGACTTGGTCGCCTGTGATAAGGACTGGGTGATCTCTCATAACCCCCTCTTCTTCTAGGACTGTCATAATTGTCACCCCTCTCACCATCATCCCTCAGAGCATACTCCACAGATACCACCCTGTCCAGGATCTTACTGCAAGTTTAATGAAACCAGAAATTCATTATTTTTATATAGTAAAAAAAAACATAAAGAATTTTACCATAAGACAATATAATGTCACCGCTTACCTCATATTTGTACACTCTAAAGCTTTGGTAGCATCTTCTTGTGTTTCAAACTGCACAAATGCAAAGTTCCGCCGAATTCGAACGTGAAGAACATTCCCATAAGGTTCAAAGTGTTTTTCTATATCACGAACTCTAGTACGGATTGGGTCAAAGTTAATCACAAACAGGGTTTTTGTTGGCTTCTGATTTGCCTTTGATCCATCATGATGACGTCCACGTTCACCCTGCAAAAAAAAAAAACAGAAATATCTCATTAAATTCAGGTAGGACACTGTTATACTTTAATGATCTCATCAATAAGTAAACAAAACTAAAACATGATCATGAAAATACTATCATACCCTAGCCCACTCCACTGATAGCCTTCGCTTTTCATGACCAAATGGAACATTGTCAAGTGCACGAATTGCTTCTTCTGCATCACGCTCATCCTCATAATAGACAAAAGCAAAACCTGTAACATAACTAGTATTAGAGGCATAAATGATTATGAAAGACATCAGCATGTTATTCCTCACCAGAAGTACATCAGCCAAATCAGGAAATCATTTTCCCTATCAGGAACAAAGGAATACAACACCTGAATATAAGTGAGGGCTGATGCACATGAAGCTGTAGAGGCGTTGAATGAGGAACAAAATCATGATTGCAATTAAAGGTTTAAATCCAAAATTCAGATCTGAGACTGCCAAGCATGCTTCTCCATTCAGACAGCACAAGTGATTTCAGAAATAGAATGGCATGACTTGACAGAATTTCATTGATCCCCTATTTTCAGTGAAGCTAGGCATGGCTTAATAAATTGATTGATGATCCCACTAACAACATTCTGATGGAAATGTCAATGTTGGGAGATGGTGAGGTGAGTGACGAATGATCAGATGTGAAAATGCAGATCAGTGAGTAGAAGGAGAGCAGACAAGCAGGAAGTTATCCTTCCAAAAAAAAATTTGCAGAGAGGTTGGCAAGCCAAGACAGAAGCTCAGCATATTTTCCCTTAGTAGAAGTTCCTGCGCCAAAAGAAACACTTAAAAACCAAAGGATTTTCTTTCGGAAGGCATTGCAATTGTGGCTTCCATTTATTTCCCACCAGGACACAGGAACTAGACATTAAAGCCACAAAAGCAGCCATATGTTGACATCCAAATTCCAAATCATAGCTTTTAGATGAACATCTTATAATCTTATTCAACTACAAAATACTGTTTACTTATGTTTGAACTTTTCTAAGGAGTAATGACATAAGCACTTGTGTAATTGTTTAGGAGAGCTAATGAAAATACGCTACGATCAGTTCATAATGTGTTTCTAGCTTACTTTAGTTAGCTCTCTATCATAGCTTATGAAACAGCTTACAACTTTTACCTTAGTTTCTTTGATTATAAAAACCAATTTATACATAAGCACTTGCATTCAATAAGTGCTTAATTAACCCATTTACCAAACCAGCTCCAAGTGACACAATAACTTCACACAATCACTGAATGACAGTATGGGAAACATTAAACCGGTTTGACAATGGATCATTCGAACATGCCAAAGAAAAACAACGAAAACAAGATTCAGAACGGGATGACAAGGTAGGGTTTTCTACACACAAAAAAAAATCAATAAATATAATAAAAACATACTCAAACTTCATCACAAGGCAAGAGAAACTAGTTAAAAAATATTAAACATGTAAATTCCCATCAAAACATTCTGATTGCAATTAGAACACACAAACGCCTAGGGTTTTACCAGATTTCATGTCCACGCGGTCAATCCTTCCATACTTTGCGAACAAGCGTTCGAGCTCTGATTGACGAGTATCATACTCCAAGTTCCCAGCAAAAATCGGCCTCATCCTCTTCTTCCCTCAAAATCGCTTTCGAAATCAAACCTATTTCATACAGCACAACCAAAAATCAAGCCACGAAACCCTAACACCCCAAAAATCTAACCCGGCAAACAAGAGAAGGAGAAAAAGGCATAAACCCCACAATGCCCTAACCTTAACACCCCTTTTATCACTAACCCCACGAAGAAAAATTCTTTGCTGAGAAACCAGAGAGAGAGAGCGTACCTGAAAAAAGGCTTTGGAATTTTTTGGGTTTCAGAAGAAACAGAGAGTGTGAAATTTAATATAGCCAGGTGAAGTGGGTCTAATCCAATTCCCAAATGAGCCCAAAACGAAAACCCTGATTTCAGCTTCTTTTTTTTCTGAGATGTTTAATTTTATTTTGGATTTGATGATTGTTGATCAAGTATTCAAGTTTTTGGTTGTGTACCAAATTTTTAAATACATAATTTTTATTTTTTTACTATTATTTATTACAATTTTAGAAGAAAGTTTAGCATTTTAAAAAAAAAACTAAAACTTTATAAAAGAAACAAAAATCAAAATAATTAATATTTTAACATGTGCAATGTAATAAATATTTACTTTTATGCAAATAAAATATAAATATTATAATTAAGATTCGTAATAAATAAATAATTTATTTTATATTGTAATAAGGTCAGTTCTTCCATATTTCACAACCTCCCTTAATTTCATGACTAAGTAAATGTGGATGGGATTGCAAAACACTAGAGTTGTTCAGTATGAGAAGCACCTTAGATTTTTTTTCTTCCAATAGAGTCATTTACAAATCCAATAAAAGTATGAGTGTTTTTAATGACTAAGTAAATGTGGATGGGATTAAATGGACCAGATACAAAACTCAAATAGAAAATATGATTGAGTGAGAATAATTTGTTTGAGACAATAAATATCTCCCATGGTTTTAAAATGTACTGACAACAACATAAGTAATGGACTGTAGACACAACAATAGAAAGGTAACTGTGCTCGTAATCATGCTAGCAAATTTCATCAAAATTAAAAAGTCAAAATGTTGTGACTGTATGATGATTAAAAATGGATGTAGTACAAAATATATAAATATTAATTGGAAAAAGTGATGTATTTTTCTACCATCAAAATATAATTTGGTGGAAGAAAAAAAACTCAAAAGCAAATAATAGATCTCAGTTACAATGTAACGTGAATTACGTAAAATAAGAGATAAGTAAAATAAAATAAGATTATTATAATGGTTCTCGTTGGAATACCAATTTTTATCATTTTTTTCATATCTACATATCACCGGTAATGAAATCATGTCTCTTAAACAATGTATAAGTTGTGTTCGACAAATAAATTAATTAACACTACTAAAAATGCTAAGTCATACATTTATAATCTTGATGGATTTTTATGAAAATGAGTGTTAATTTAACATTTTCTATTTTCTATTTTCTACCAACATAGATACTCATTCTCCATATATAATAATAAAAATAATCAGTGTCATTGGAAACTCATTACAATTACAATTTCTCCAACAATATCATTGCAATATGTGTAGTTAGTATGATGTTTTTGTCTTTAATAAGAAAACCATATTCTATAGGGGACACAATATCTAAATTGTAGTCTAATATACCACTAAGTTGTCTACATGTGGGTTTGTTCTCGTATATTTCACAACCTTGCTTAACTTCATACCCTGCTGTTATTTATTTTTGGATATCATTCAAGTAAGAAAAAATGATGTCATAACCACCCGCATATGACCTGATTTGTGATTAAAACCTAATTTCATGCCCATTAGCAATCCTCTAGATGGTTGATCAAAGCTTCATTGAATATATTATTGGAGACAACCCATAATTATATTATACGAGGCCCGCAAGAATCTCAATAAAACTTATCGCAAATTTCTTATTTATGTAACATGTTTTTCAATTATTATAAATTAATGGTATGAAGAGTATTTATACAATATAATGTAACAAAACATTCCACATAATTTAGAAAGTAAAAATAAAATAAAGTATACGGTATTAAAAGAATTAGGATGGTGGCAATATAAAATCAATAAATAAATAGAAGAAGGATTATTAGTGTTGATAAAAGTTAAATAGTTATTTCAATATTTAAATACAACAAACTAGAATAAACAAATAGATTGTAAACACAAACAATGAAATTAGAGAGCAAGACTTCTTACTCAATTGTTCATACGTGAGGATTGTTGTCGTTCCCCATGCCAAGATGATAAGCTCAAAAATATTGGAATAAATCCTCTATATAAACATTTCCAACCATCAACAATGATCACATCTACAACAGCTTGTCTAACAGAGATATTTGCAATTTTGGAATTTTTCTACCGGACTTCATCTCAGTTTCTCTGGTAGCTAGCATGGTGGAGCATATTCAAGTTTCAGGATTAAAGACAAACTGTCTCTATGCATATACTTCATTTGTGTTATAGGCGGGTTTGTGATGAATCTGTAGTTGGGGGTATATCTGTGTTAATTTTAGGTGTTGTTATTATTTGGGTGATGTAGCAATTTTGTTGTTTTGGTGTTTTTTGTTTGTACTATTTTTTAGGCATGACAATGGGATTTAAACCCGTGGGTCTGCCACATACTTGTCCCAATGAGAAAATTGGAATTGACAAAGATTGGAATTGAGATTATTAATATTTGATCTGAATTCGTTTTGTTAATAATTAATTTATAAAAATATCATTACATATATTAAAACATGAAATTATTGGATGTGATTTTATGTTATTGTTGAATTGAATTTTATGTTGTCATGTACAATGTAAAAATATGTTATGGTTACTATTTAAAATTGTATTTTTCATTCTATGCAAATTATATTTTTTATAGAATTTCATAAGCATGTCGAGAGTGGGGCGGGAAAAATCTAACGGGGAGGAAACGGAGGTAAATCTATACCTTTTGGGTTTTGGGGTGGAGGCAGGAAAGAATGGAGAGTTTGGAGCGGGGTAAGCAAAACCTAATCGCGACCCGTTCGATTTTCCCAATTAGCACACCTTGTACCAGTTTGGTGGCTCTCTTAATAAATTATTCATTTTGGCTTGTTCAAAAAAAGAAACTTAGAAGAAAATGTAATAGTTGGATGCACTTACCTTGATATATATATATATATATATATTTATTTATTTATTTAATTATTGCATTAGATTTACATATATCACCAATAAGGGCTATGCTGCGGGTTTGTTAATTTTCATGTTATTCTGTTGGTGATTTTCAACAATATATTTTTACGAGCTTGGAGCAGTTTTGTTGTCGGGAGTGAATTTTTATGTTTTGGTTTGTGCAGAAGGACCATATAGGAGTTATTTCTTGGGGGGAACGGAGGGTGTAAGTTTTTTATTCTATTGAACTTATTGTCTTATGCTCTATATATTTATTAAGTTCCACTTATTTTCTGTACGCTAAATCATTGGAATTACTTCAAAAGAGAACAAGCTTAATGAAAGGTATTACGCTTGCATTTATACCCTGCTTCTGTCGTGAAGATAGTCCTTTCGGTATCTTCAAGGGATCTTAAGACGAGTGTCCTTTCAATAATGAAAGAGATTCTTAAATGGGAGGGCATCTAAGCTTTTACAAAGGCTTGGGAACAACTTGCGAAGGTGCAATCCCTGCAAGAATCATGAATGCAACAGTCCTAGAAAAGAAAAAGTACACCTCTCACAAGATTATGGAAAATGTTTAAACATCTGAAATTATGAAGGTTGATATAACAAATAGAGTGTAGCTGACAATTTATCTTCATTTGTGGCATACAACATGTATTTACCATTTTATGTGGTATGTATATGATGCTTAGTATGTATATGATGCTTACCAAAATATATTTAAATTAGTCCTTAATACATCATCTAAAAAAAATTCATGATATTTACTAACTATTCAGATTGAATGATATTTAGATTGGTCAAAGTTGATGGTGCAAGGATCCTCTGGCCTTGCCCAATATAATGGGGCTCTAGATGTTGCATGTAAGGTGACATCAAGGAATTATATAGAGGATTTGAATTGACAACAAAGATTCATGCATAATCTACTGTTGTATGGTGGGCAAGTTATGGCTCAACTACAAAATACTTGTGGAGCTGAGACAAAATAATGCTTGTTCTGAGGTCTTAAAGTAGTTGATTTATTGTTGTATTACCTTTTCCTTTATATTATATTGTTTATCAAATGGTTAGAAAAATTGAATCTCTATAGAAATTCGTATATTTAACTTGAGATTTTTCCCTTTTCATGTTTAACCAACACAATTAGGGTACTATGTCATTATTAATGAGTGTATTGAAAAAGCTTATAAATCTTTGCAATCTATCAATCAGTTAGGCTTTACTGTATCATCTATGTTCATTGTAATAAAGGTACTAATTTCAAAAGTAATTCATTTAAGTTAAAGATGTGTATATTTATTGTATTCCTAATTCCAAGGAAATGGTAAAATTAAAAAAAATTGATAAAGATCTTTAAGTTTGGTGCTATCCTGATAATATCAATGTAAAGGTGTCAGTCCCAAAAAATTGAATAGTGCTGCTTGAATTCCATATTTATGTAAACTTGGAAAGTTATATTTCCTTTTGACTTAGAGACCGAACTTACCAAAAGCATGAAGAATTAAAGTGAAAGACGAGAGACAATATGCCAAAAACTTAAGGAAAGAGATGTATTCCATAATATCAAATAGATCAATACTAATTAAAGTGATTCAATTGCATGTAATTGATATGGATTAAAATAGATTTGCTAAGAGCCTTTTGGACATGAAGCCATGGGGTCTCACCCACTAAACGAGACAAGGTCTTCGCTAAAGGAAAAATAAAATGAGAAAGGTGATCAAATGCCTTCAAATAACAAAGGAGTGATTCCACAATTATCACAAGGGAAATGTGTTTTTCATTAAACCTTTAAACCTTCTACAGAATCAAAGAATTGTAAAATAATAGTTGAGTTAATTGATATGAAAATGTCAAAATTTTGTAGAAATCTCTTACAATTAACTGAGTTATCCTTACAATAAATTCTATAAACACCAATTCACTGTTTACACCTTTAACTAAGTGATTACAGTTATTTTTTCAGAAGTCAATTAGACAAAGGGACGCAATTGAAAAAAAATAAAAGTTAAAGGATCCAATTAAAAGAAAAATATTTAGGAATCTATTTGAAAATTTTATTAAAGTATGGAAATCCATAAAATAACTAAATCTTTTGTCATTATTATTTAGCCATAACAAAATCATTAAGTCTTTTTACTCTTCCGTTTAATCTCTTTTCCGAACAAAACCCACTTTATGACAAACACTTCCATTGGTTAACCTATGTACTCTAAAGTGACAAAAGATTTTGAATTTTTTTGAAGATGACATATTGACATTGTGGCATATGCATTTTGCTTGTCCTTGATAAAAGTCAGATGAAAGTTATTTTAATTTGAAACGTTAAGAATACAACTAGACGGAGCAAAGTGTAGTTGGTCAGCTTTGTATATGCGAAGCACAAAGCACGAAATAGACATCATGGATATAAAAGGAAAGAGGAAATTACATCGAAGCTTCCACAGTAGAAAAAGTTTATACATGACAAATATTAAATATATCTCACTATCTGGGTTTGATATGACCAAATCATATTTAATGAAAATAAATATAGAAAGAGAGTAAAAAAGACAAAGAAGGTTAAAAAGAAGAGAAAGCAAAGAAAAAGAAGTGGGTATTATTAGGTTGGTTCAGGGTTAATAAAGAAAGGAGTTTGCATACTTTTTAAGGGTTAACAAACATCTTTTTCCCCCATCAAGCTTCGGTCGTATAAAGCTATTGCTAATTATAATTACACGCTCGTTGTTACAATTGCACAAGATGTCATAATTGTGACATTAACACATAGCCTAGCAGGCTAGCACTCGTGTCTTTAAAGTATAAGAGATAATCATACTTGCATATAAAAGAGCTTTTTTTAATTTATTAAAGGTTCAAGCTATGTTCCCAATTGCCAGGATAATGAATTTGTCATTAATTTAATTTTCATATGTTTTTGTGATACGTTAAAAAATCATATGCTTTTGTTGTTTGATCAAACGAGTTTAATAGTAGAGCATTTTTATAACAAGACTTAAGGAAAATATTGAATCAATTTTTTCGTAGTAAAAGTGGAACATGTTTGCTGTGGGCTATTACCACGTGCTGAATGCAAGAGTGAAAATAAAACAAAGAATGTCGCTTAATACGAAAACATGTTCATCAATTTCACACGGAACCTGTTTCTGTCAAAACTTACTCTAGAGTATTCTTTTAATTTTTTTTTTTAGTTAATCTTTGTTTAGAAAATGATATTGGCCCATCTTGCATTTGGTTCAGTTCGTGCCACGACAATGTTAAAATGAAACATTTGCAAATAATAAATGACAATGAATATTAGATTTTTATGAGTATATGAGAGGAAATTAAAAGTGGAAAAAATATATCTTAAAGTTATTGGTGCATTTCAATTAATTTCTTAAAGTTACTTAATACTATCTTTTTGGTCAAAAGATGTTATAAATGATTTTATTTTATTAAAAATACATACATTTTTCATTTGTCAAACACGTCAGCTAAATTTATTATAAATTTCAAAAGTCAATCCCCCCACATAAAATAGAACTAGAAAACAGCACACTACCATTTCAGATTGATAATGTTGTTGTGTACTTGTTTTTCGACCTCCCATTACCTGCATACACCGCGTACACCAACCTTTCAGACACCCTTTAATAAAATATGGTAACTTATGAGAGAATAGATCTATTGTACTTTTTATCTTTTTGAAAATTAAATTTTATATTTTTATATTTTAATAATGTATTCAGTGAATATAAATAAAAGTGATTATGTATCCTTTTTTTAATCATATTTTTGTTCAGATCTTTTAACTATTAATATCATTCCATTTTTAATCACTATTCTCATTTGTAATATGTTTGACGAATCCTTAAGCAACAAAGCCGTTTGCCAGTATTCACGAAATATTACATGCAAGTATATATAATAAATGTATAGTTAAATTATTCAGAGGTGACTATTTGAGAATTTTCAACGAGATGAAGCTGAGTCAAATGCTGATTTGTTATTTTCTTGTATGAAATTTCTTCAAATTTGAACTCACATTTGTGATGATTTGACTCGTTTTCGCAGGCGTTTCACTTCTTTACCGCGCATGCATTACTGACTCTTTAATTAGGGGCAGATCCACATCAGGTGTTCAAAAAAAAATTACTCACTATAACAATTACAATCTACTGCATCTGACTGTCTAGAAATAAGCTGATTTTTTAAGATTATCAATTTTCTGTAATAGAGATTATTAGGAAAGATTAAGTTTCTTAGACAAGGTATTTGTTGCATTTGTTTTAGCATCTTGATATAAGTCTTCTTCTATTAGGGAGACTTTTGATTTTCTTACAGGGTATCCCTGTTTATTGTTGTATCATTTTGGGTTTAATATAATTTACATTTTTTTCAAGTTGAATCATGAATATATAATTACATTAAATTTGAAGGAAGAGTTTTGAACGACATAATAAATGTATTATATAAAAAATAAAAGTATAATAAATGTATTTAAAGCAGAGTGTGATATGAAATTAAAGATATAAACAAATTTGAAAATGTGTAACGTTGCGGTTAATAATACTATTAAGCAAAGAAAGTGGGGGTGTGCAGTTCATTCCAACTCACGTCTCACGCACCCCTTTAGAAAATTCAAAAGTAATTGATTGGACTTGAGCACTGGTTATAATTTACACTGAAAAAGAAGAAGAATTTTAAAGGTATCAAATTCTAAAATTCTCTAGAGAGATGAAGGAGTTTCCTAACCCCACAACACAAGACAATTTATCCAAAGTTGTGTTCAAAGAAAAGACCAATTGACCAGTAACTAGTCCTCAGTCTTCACAACTTCTATTTCTTGGGCGAAAGGATTTCCACCCCACAGCATCTTAGAAAATTCCAGGCCTTAGCTTTGCTTGGTTTCCAAGCTAACACAATTCAACGTTGTCTGCTTCTTCTAATGGTACAAATTCTGCTTTTTCCATCTTTGTTACTTAACCAAATTTATGCTGTTTGTGTCTGTGTGTGTATATGAGGGATAAGGTATGCAATTTGTCTTGATTTGATGTTCCCATAAGATGTTTTTTCATGTACCATAATGTCCTCACAAAAATTTGTTAGTTTACTTCCTGAAAAACAGGACTTGCTTTTTTATTTTTTTCCTTTTTTTTTCTGTCTCTCTCTCTCTCTCTCTTTTTCTTGTGTTTTTGTCCAAGATAACATCGTTGAGATTATTTTCTAGTGTTTATGATCTATTAAGGGAGTGCTTTAATGTTGTGAATTTTAACAGCATGTGGGATACGGCTTTTTTGTGCTTGGTTGTTATGACATTTATTTAACGTATAATTTTCAGTGGTGAATTTGGAGAAGCACATGAAGGTTCCAATGGAGGAAAAACCATTCCCTGCATGGTCCTGGTCTATTGAACAGTGTTTGAAAGAGTATGGTGTGAAACTGGACAAGGGTCTGAGTACCTATGAGGTTCAGAAGCGGCACGAGAAGTATGGTATGAATGAGCTAGCAAAGGAGAAGGGAAAACCCTTGTGGGAACTTGTGTTGGAACAATTTGATGACATGCTGGTGAAGATACTTTTGGCTGCAGCCTTCATATCATTTCTCTTGGCTTACTTTCACGGAAGTGACTCAGGGGAGTCTGGATTCGAGGCATATGTGGAGCCGCTAGTGATAATTCTAATTTTGGTCCTTAATGCCATTGTTGGGGTTTGGCAAGAGAACAATGCAGAGAAGGCTCTTGAAGCTCTCAAAGAGTTGCAAAGTGAGTCTGGAAAAGTGTTAAGGGACGGCTATTTTGTGCCTGATTTGCCTGCAAAAGAGCTTGTTCCTGGTGATATTGTGGAGCTGCATGTTGGAGATAAGGTACCGGCTGACATGAGAGTTGCGGCTTTGAAAACCTCCACGTTGAGGGTTGAGCAAAGTTCTTTAACCGGAGAAGCAATGCCGGTTCTCAAGGGGACAAATCCTGTTTTCTTGGATGACTGTGAGTTGCAGGCTAAAGAGAACATGGTGTTTGCAGGCACCACTGTTGTCAATGGGAGTTGTGTTTGCATTGTTATCACCACAGGAATGGACACTGAAATTGGAAAGATACATAAGCAGATACACGAGGCTTCTCAGGAGGAGAGTGACACCCCTTTGAGGAAGAAGCTGGATGAGTTTGGTAACAGGCTTACCACTGCAATTGGGTTAGTTTGTCTCATTGTTTGGGTTATTAACTACAAGAATTTCATTTCTTGGGAAGTTGTGGATGGATGGCCCTCAAACATCAATTTTTCATTCCAAAAGTGTACCTACTATTTCAAAATTGCTGTCTCCCTTGCTGTTGCTGCAATTCCTGAAGGCCTTCCTGCTGTTATCACAACCTGTTTAGCACTCGGAACGCGGAAAATGGCTCAAAAGAATGCAATTGTGAGAAAGCTGCCAAGTGTGGAAACTTTGGGATGTACCACTGTTATATGTTCAGACAAAACTGGTACTTTGACAACAAATCAGATGGCTGTGACAGAGTTCTTTACTTTGGGAGGGAAAACCACTGCTTCTAGACTCATTAGTGTTGAAGGCACAACTTATGATCCCAAGGATGGGGGAATTCTTGATTGGGGGTGCTATAACATGGATGCTAATTTGCAAGTCATGGCTGAAATATGTGCTTTATGTAATGATGCTGGGATTTACTTCGATGGTCGCCTTTTTAGAGCCACTGGTTTGCCTACTGAAGCTGCTCTCAAAGTTTTGGTTGAAAAAATGGGAGTTCCAGATGCAAAGGCAAGGAACAAAATTCGCAATAATACAGAACTTGCTGCAAACAACATGATGAATGGCAACACTATGGTGAAGTTAGGTTAGCAGAAGGACTTAACTTTATGGAAGGTGAATAAATTGTCTAAGTGCTATGGTGCTAGGAGTAACAAAGTATTGTTTAATTTTTGCTGTACAGGATGCTGTGAGTGGTGGAATAAAAGATCCAAAAAGGTAGCTACATTGGAGTTTGATCGAATTCGGAAGTCAATGAGTGTCATTGTTCGTGAACCAAATGGTCAAAATCGGCTTCTTGTCAAGGTGACTTGATCTGATGCTTTATCTCCACTTTGGCCTTTATCAGAAAACAAATGATCAACAGTTGTTTGAATTGAAGCGTATTACTATGCACAGGAAGTTGCATACTTACAATACGTATTTATAATTGGGCCTTATATAAACCATTTAGTATCATTTGAAAAAAAAAAAATGATATTCTGCTGCCTAGCTAAAAGATATATATCCTAAGGATCTTTCAGGATTTTAGTATGTTTTCTACTTTGCTTCCAGTTAAATTTACTTAGACAAGTAGAAATGGCATGTGAAGTTTACTAAAACAAGTAAGAAATGGAAAGGTTAACGTGGTTTGACTGTATTTCCACGTTGGGCAGAAAGGGGCCAAAAGGGGTTTGTGATGCTGAGCCTGATTATTGAATTCTTATGATTCAAATTTTGATAGTGATATCTTTGTCTCTTGTGTCATACATTATTTTAATGATTACTACTTTCTTTGCGTGATGTTACTGTGTTTTATTTTTCGCTTTTTAATTCTTGAACTCACCTTTTTCAGTTTTCACTAACATTATGGCTTTTGATTTGTGTCTCATTAATTCTTAACTTGAGGGGTGTGTTTCAATAGGTAGAAAGATTATCTTTATCTGGCGTTAATAGTAAATGTCTCCTTGAGTAAATTGAGAGTTGTTTGATATTCCCTATTCACAAACTGGGACCTTTTCCTATGCCTGGTTTCATCTAGTGCTGCTGTTTAAGTTCTAAAGTAATTGAATCACAGGGTGCTGTTGAGAGTTTACTGGAGCGTAGTTCACATGTGCAACTTGCTGATGGATCCTTGGTTCCAATAGATGATCAATGTAGGGAACTACTTCTTCGAAGGCTCCAGGAGATGAGTTCAAAGGGATTGCGTTGCTTGGGTTTCGCTTATAACGATGAATTAGGAGAATTTTCAGACTACTATGCTGACACTCACCCTGCTCACAAGAAATTGCTTGATCCAACATACTACTCATCCATTGAAAGTGATCTAGTTTTTGTTGGCATTGTTGGTTTAAGAGTAAGTTTGTGCCATTACCTATGGATCAATCAATGATCACTCTTTTAGGATGCAACTTTTTGAGGACATTCATTTAGTTCATAATAATGTCTATTTGCCTTGATCAGGACCCTCCTCGTGAGGAAGTTCACAAAGCAATTGAGGATTGTAAGGAAGCTGGCATTAGAGTTATGGTAATAACTGGAGATAATAAGTCAACAGCAGAGGCTATTTGTAGGGAGATTAAATTGTTCTCTAAAGATGAGGATCTCACAGGGCAAAGTTTGGCTGGTAAGGAATTCATCTCTCTTTCTCATTCAGAACAAGTTAAAATATTGTTGAGGCCTGGAGGCAAGGTTTTCTCTCGAGCTGAGCCTAGACACAAGCAAGAAATTGTTAGACTACTGAAGGAAATGGGGGAGATTGTAGCAATGACTGGAGATGGTGTGAATGATGCACCTGCACTTAAGCTAGCCGACATAGGGATTGCTATGGGCATAACTGGGACAGAGGTAACATAACTTTTGCTATAGTGGGGTGAAACTTTGTTTTATGTCAATGTCATACTCATATCATAACCTTCCATTTCTTTCTTCTTTTCTTCTCTTGTGGCATTGTATTTATGTTAGTATTGTCATAATAAGTTGAGATGTATATTTCTATGGACAAATGTTCTTTAAATACTTTTTGTGCTGTTTTCCAATCAGAATTGGAGTTTCATCTTAGTAATTAGTGTAACCAAGGTTTGTATTAAGTGTCAACATAAATTACCAAGGTGAAACTCCAATTTTGATTGAAAAGCAACACTAAAAGAACCTTAAGGATCAGTATCTAAGTATTTCCTATTTCTTTTCTATAGAAACATCAGCATAAAGTGAGACTTGATATGTGTCTACTTGGACTTGTTAGCATTCTGATTAAAAGTTCAATAACCTTGTCTACTAAAACACAACAGGTTGCAAAAGAAGCTTCAGACATGGTGCTTGCAGATGACAATTTTAGTACCATAGTTTTAGCTGTTGCTGAGGGTCGCTCTATTTATAATAACATGAAATCATTTATCAGGTATGTTATGTTTCTTGGTATTTCATTTTGAATTTGATTTATCTACTCCAGTTCTTCACATTTACTCAATCTTCTTCAGGTACATGATATCATCCAATATTGGGGAAGTAATATCCATATTCTTGACTGCTGCTCTAGGGATCCCAGAATGCATGATATCAGTGCAACTTCTGTGGGTGAATTTGGTTACTGATGGTCCACCTGCTACAGCTCTTGGTTTTAACCCTGCCGATGTTGATATAATGCAGAAGCCACCTCGCAGAAGTGATGATCCTCTAATAAGTTCTTGGGTTCTTTTCCGTTATCTGGTAGGTTTAACTCGATCAAAAATCTAAAACTTGAGTTGAATTTGTGTAATTTTTTATACAGACCCAACATAACTTAATCAGAAACAAGTTGGGTTGAATTGGATTAATTGAGTTTGAATATTTTAAAAAAAAATTAAAATAATTTTTTTAAAACAATAATTTATTTTTGTCTAGAGTTTATAAGTATACAATGACTAAATACATTAAAAAAAATTATGAAAAAATTAATTAATATAATTAATAATGCTGATATAATATTCTTATTTTAGATATAAATAAAGTATGATATTAGCATGTGAAAATATAAACAAAATTAAAACAGAGGTAAAAATGACTTAAAAAAAGAAAAAATCATAGGTGGTTTAAATTAATAAATCATGTGAGTTAAATATTAATAATGTATTTTGTATTTAATAATTAATTTATATATATAATAAATTAAATTATATGGTATGAGTTGAGTTGAGTTTAAAAAATATAACCCGTTATCTAACTCGTTCATAATCGGATCGGGTGGGCTGGATCAGATTCGATCCAAACACTTTATAAATCCAATTTAATATAATTGAGTTACGGGTTAACCCGGATCTTTAAACATCTTTAATTTAGAATTTAATTTTTATGCAATGTCAATGTAAAAGTTTTTACATGATCAACGGATAAGAAATTATGATAGGTATAACTTTTAAAGTAGTTAGTGTGAAAGTTAGTAAACTAATTATACACGTCAATGTGTGACTATTAGATGATCGTGTAAAATGTTGATGTATACATAATTTAGTCTAGTATTTATCACATGGTAACCAAACTAGTGCTCGTGACAGGTAATTGGTTCCTATGTGGGACTAGCAACAGTTGGCATTTTTGTCTTGTGGTACACTCAAGCATCTTTTCTTGGCATCAATCTTGTGAGTGATGGTCACACAATCATAGAATTGTCCCAGCTTCGTAACTGGGGGGAGTGTCCCTCATGGTCTAATTTCACTGTTGCTCCATTTGAGGTTGCTGGGGGCCGATTGATCACATTTTCAAATCCTTGTGACTATTTCTCAGTTGGCAAACTAAAGGCCATGACTCTGTCTCTCTCAGTCTTGGTGGCAATTGAGATGTTTAACTCTTTGAATGCCCTCTCAGAAGAGAATAGCTTGAGGAAACTACCACCTTGGAGGAACCCTTGGCTTTTGGTGGCCATGTCAATATCATTTGGACTCCATTGCCTCATACTCTATACCCCATTCCTTGCAGAAGTCTTTGGTGTTATTCCACTTAGTTTGAATGAGTGGTTTATGGTACTTTTGATATCAGCACCTGTTATTCTTATTGATGAGATTCTAAAGTTAGTGGTGAGGAGTCAAAGAAGGTTGTTGACTAAGGAGAAAGAAGCATGAAGAATCAGGTACATGGCCACTATAGAAAGCAATAAAAGATGGAGATATAGGATGATAAATGGAAGTATCAAGCCAAATTCTTTGATATATTCTTTTCTCTAGCCTTTAGGAAAACTACAGCTCATTTTTTTATGACAAGAAATTTGTCACTTTTTATGATTATTACAGTAAATATCTTTTATGAACATTTTGTTCAATTGCTTTTACGTTTTCCTTTGAGAAAAATCTAAATGCTGAGTCAAAGGAAAAAAGAAATAGGCAGTTCTATTTATATTTTGATATACTGAACTTCAAATATACATTAAAAAAAGTTGTAGGCATAGCATAATACTTGCAAGTGACGTATTTAGGAAAATGCATTTTTTTGTCGTTAGTTAGGGAAATGCAAGTTGAAAAAAAAAGGCTTTCTACAATTTTTGTTTTTTAAATATTGATGGTGATTTTCCCCAGTCACACCCCGTCATCGCTGCTAACTAAAAAGAAGTGACATTTGGCCATTCGTAAAGTTGATTATAAAGTCTTTTTTTTTTTTGAAAGAGTGATTATAATGTCTTGATAATAATGATATTGAACGATTTCATTTTATTCTAAAGATAGTTTATCTTGCATAAAGAGGCTAAGAAATTACAATTGTTTTTTTGGAATTGTGAATCTGCCTTTAAACCCTTTCATAGAATATATTTCATGAAGCTTGATAGGCTGTTATTGTGCAAAAATGGATAATTTTTACTGAGTAGTAATACATTAAACTAATCTCGAAAATTATAATTACCGGTCAATTTAATTCCTATAATTATAAAAAAAAAACCTTAGGGCTTGTTTGATTCTTTTTTCAGCTTTTAGCTTTAAAAACTGTTTTCTAATATTATTTTATGCTATTTTACCAGTTAATTTCTCACAAAATTTAGCAAGTTTTGAAAATTATTTTTAAAACAAGTGTTTTAATAAAATGACTGATATGTTAATTTCTGCTTTTTATTTTTGAAAGAAATAGTTGCTAATTTCAATGACTAAATTTTCCTTTTCTTGATTTTAGGTACTAAAATGACTAGCAAATGTAATTTAAGGATTAATTTGACAATTTGTTCTTATTTTTTTTCATTTGAATGTGTGAGTATTAAAAAGTGATTAAATGCCAACACATTTGCTTGGCCAAAATGGGAATGGAGGAAAATTTCAGGTTTGCAATTTTGGGGTATCCACTATGATTAATCGTAATCTCTATGATTAGTTTCTCAAATCAAGATCCAGATGACATTCGAATGCACTTCTAGTAAGCTTTACCATTTCATAAACTCCATCAAGCAAGGCAAAAATTTCGTTGCTTTTAGGATGTGATCTATCTTTCACAATGAACTTATGCAGTTGAGCTCCCTCTTCAATGAAACTATGTCCAGCTGACTTTGTAATTTTGCTTCCCTTCATCACTTTCCTGAGCTTTGCAACTCCATCCCATTGGCCAGCTGATGCATAAATGTTGGAAAGAATGACATAGTTTCCTGGATTCCAAGGCTCAAGCACAAATAGAGAGACTCAGCTGCAATCTCAGCCAGCTCAACATTACCATGGAAGCTGCAAGCTCCCAATAGAGCTCCCCATATCACTGAATCTGGTTTCATGGACATACTTTGTATTACCTCATAAGCTTCTCTCAATTGCCCGGCACGGCCTAGGAGATCAACCATGCATCCATAATGTTCTAGTTTGGGAATAATGTAAAAGGATGTTGTTTTTGACTTGAAGATATGCCTGCCTTTTTTAACCATGCCTCCTTGAGTACATGCCAAGAGGAGCCCCACAAATGTCACATCATCAGGTGAAGTTCCTTCTCCCTGGCACCATCAGTGACACAGACACACATGGTCAGTATCATTTACAACTTCTCAAGGTTCAAAATCACGGCCTTAAAAGGGTTTATTATGACATCTGTGGAGGAAATGGTTAAACTATTCACGTAGTTTCTATAGTTATACTCATTTTAAGCTTTAGTCCCTATATGAGAAAATGATTAGTTTTAGTCCCTATGTAGTTTTTGTAATGGTTTATCATCACCAGAAAATTTTTGTAGCGGTTTTATACAGCCAAAAAGTTTTCTTTGGTATTATCAATAGGGGTCAAAAGTTAAAACTCAACTTTTTATGCGTGTAAGAACTCAAACTTACAGTCTTCTTGTATAGCGACTAAACATAAAATGGAGACAATTATAAGGACCAAATGAATAATTTAACCAGAGGAAATTAATAACAAGGCCAACCAAACTGCTTACCAGCATTTGATCATAAAGCTCAAGGGCCTTGCAACATTCTCCATGGACAGCCAAACCCATGACCATTGAATTCCAAGAGCACAAGTTTCTCAAACTGCCAATCTCATTGAACACCCTCCAAGCAGCATCAATCTTACCACACTTTACATACATCTCCAACACAGCATTGCTCGCGTAAATTCTTAAAGAACCCATTCTTCCTTGCGTATGCTTCAACCCTCTGCCCAATCTCCAGTGCTCAAAGGTTTGCACAAGCTGGCAAAATGCTTACCAAGGTTACTGCATTGGGCATTATCCCTTTCTCCTGCTCCATCCCCAGGAACAACCCCAAAGCCTTGTCATACTGTTTGTTCCACGAGTAGCCCGATATCATGGTTGTCCATGGCACCACATTCCTAGAAGGCATCGATCAAAACAATTCCAAAGCTCCATCCATATCACCAAATCTTGCAAGCCCAGCCATCATAGCATTCCACCGGGGCACCCCTCTGACAGGCATTTCATCAAACAGTTTGCGTGCCAGCTCCAAAGTACCCACTTTAGCATACATATCAAGCAAAGCAGTGGCTGCAAAGAGGTCAGGTTCAAAGCCTGATTTGATGAAATGGGTATGCAGCATTTGGCCAAGGGAAGAGGAAGAAAGGGAGGTGCATGCAGAGAAGAGGAAGTTGAAAGTGTGTTGGTTTGGTAGGAAGCCATGAAGGCGAATTTGGGAGTAAAGGGAGAAGCATCGGTGTTGGTGTTGGGGATGGGAGGAGTAGGCTTGAATGAGCTTGTTGTAGAGGAAAAGGGTTGGCTTTGAGGAATGGTGCAACACCATGTGTGCATAGTGAAGGTTTGGGATTTCAAGTACAATGAGGATTTTGGTCTGGTCTGCTTCACTTGCCTCATTACATCACAGATCTTTTTTTTTGGGTTTGAGTTCCTCAAATGTTGGAAACTTAAAGTAGTTGTCTCAGATAATGTCGCTTCTTAACAGTTTGGTTGGTTTACAAAAGGAATTAACTTTTTTGAAAGTCAATAAGTTTAATACTCATATCTCACGAATACTCACATTCAATTATAAATTATTTTAAAAATCAATAAATTTATCATTTATAATAAATTATGATTAAATGATTCTGTAAAAAAATTTATCCTGACAATGCATAATCATTTTTCTCATAATTTAATTATTTTGAAGGATTCTATAAAAAAAAAAATATTTTGAAGGCTAATATATAAGTGTGGTAATTGGCTTATCTATTTTTATAAGAAAAATAGCAAAAGGGTCAATTTTATTTAAAAGTAATTGTGTCAAAATCCAAACGAAGCACACCTTACCTGTTGCAATTATATAATTTCATATGTCGCACATTTCAATTTACATTAAAAATCAGTTATACTCTGGCGTAGTCTTTAAATTATTAAAATGAATCTTAATTACAATTTTATTTAAATGCTATATTTTTAAATTAAAGTTTTTGACGTAAAATAAGACATCATAATGGAACGATATTATTATAATATAGAATTTATAATCGCTGAAAAAGTCAAATCACTCATCAAGGACATAAACCTAACTTTTTTTAATCCATAAACCTAACCTATATTAGGGAAAGTTAAGTTTGTTTATCAAATTAGATAAATTAAGATTTTTAATATTAAAATGAGAGCCAATAATAATATAAAAACGTCTAACAAAGATTATCAGATTTCCTGTGGTGACATATTGTTGCATGTATGATAAAGAGATGACTGCCAATGCTCCTTGTCCAATATCTCTCTACCTTTTCACTGTATAAGAAGAATTACAATGAGTTCGAACAGCAAAGAATACAACTATTCCAGAAAAGGGATTTCTTTATACTACTTTTACACCAAACAATAACATCAATCAATCTTCAAATTTACAAGCTACACTATTTGAGACGTTTAATATAGGCCTCAAATAAATCCTTGCATGTCCAATGGTGTTGCTTCCTTGACACACTAACAGCCCCAACTGAACATTGCTCACAATTCACAATGGTTCAAGCCAAGTGCACACTTGCAAAACTGGTTGGTCAAATGGTTACAAGAGGTTGAGGAACACCATGTGAGGTTCTCCTGGTAGGTGAAACAATGTTGTTGCTTTGAGGCAAGCAGTTATCTCTGTTATACAAGGCTCCATTTCCTGTCCAAGCATGTAGTTGACGTCATGCACGATACATCAAGAGAAGGTTACTCCACAGGGTTAGCTACTTAGCTTAGCTCCTCAGTACACAAACTTGAACCAACATTTTTCTTTAGAAATATGAAGATTGATCGTGAAGCACGTTCAAATGTGCCAATATTCTGGCTGACATGGACCTAACACTACCATTACCCCTCTGAGTTAAGTCAACTAGAGGCATTTGAGCTGAGGCTCCATACATCTGTTTGTATTCAACTAGCCGAAAAATCCTTTCCAAAGCATGTAGGGACTTCTCCTGCAAGCCAGGGGAGGGGGAACCAAGGTATCTTATAATTTGTGGTATGGCATTTGCTTCTGAAAGCACTTTGCTACCATTCTGCAGTCTTTCACCTTCAATTAATGTTAATAGAGCATCCAAAGAAGCCTCACAAACTCCAGGATCAGATTCCCCAAGAATCCTTGTGAGTGGTCCAACTGCATTAGCCTCCAAAAGGCAAAATGATGATTTGACTGAGCATATTCCTCCATGAACCATGCAGTCAATATCAGCGGGAGCTGAGAAGCACCACAGTCCTTTGCGCTTTGGTATTGGCCGGCTCAGCTTAAATGAGCTTTTAGAAAATTGAGCAAGAGACTGTGCCACACGTTGTTTTGTCAAGTTTGTTCCATTTTCAAGCAGCTGCACTAAAACAGTTATGATCCCAGTTCCAGCTGCACTTTTTTGCCATTCCAAGTTTGTTGGAACTGTAAAACGACTTAGGGCACCAATGGCATTCTCTAATAAGTTATTCTTTTGATGATCTCTGTCTTTCCCATCTTGGACATAACTTTTAATTATTGACAGTGCACCAGCATCCAGAAGCCATTGAGTTATCTGGTCAATTTCTGGAAGATAGCATATTATTCCCATGGCAGAAAGTATTTCCTCTTCATCAGATTTAGATGGAGGTTTTATGATCTGGAGTAGAGTATTAATGCATTTCTGATTGACATGCTCCTGTATGATGCCTTCATCACAATTCTCTACCAAGCAAGAAAACAACTTTACAGCACTTGCTCGTAGGTTTGGGTTTTCATTCTCACACAGTTGAACCAATTTTGGAACCGCTGAGCACTGTGCATAAATAAGCAAACTAATTCAATTATGGTATATTTCATGCAACAAAAACTGGAAAATAGTTTCAATATTTTAGATAAGGACAAGTGAAGGAGTCAGAAAACAGCAAGTGAACCTAAAGCCAAACACTGGAAATTTTGGTCCTTAATCCATCATATATTGACATAGCTATGACCATAAGGTATGTATATAAATGTATGGTTGTATGTATTAACTTTGGCATAAGGTATAACTAAGAATGTGTTATATTGGCATAGCTGATACTAGATAATTAGTCCCAACACCTCAACACATCTTCATTAGAAACTACATGAAACCCCAAATGAACAATGACATAGCATGGAAAGAAAAGTGGGATGAAAACAATTCAGAAGACTAGCAAGTTATGACACAATCAATTATCAGACATCAGTCATGGCATATTAATACTAAAGAATGAAAATTCAGGAAATTAAGGAAATATGAGAACAGGTTTGTTTATATCATATCTCAGCCACATGTAATGAATTACTAAACTTAATAGAGTGCTCATAAAAAAACTCTGAAAGCAATTGCTTCCTGGATGCTTGCTCTATTAAGCATGTAATATTCATAAGGCTATAATTTACCCAGTGTTTTCTTTGTTCTTTAGTTAATAGAAAGTTACACCAAGATGCATGATATCTTAAGTAATCAGCAATTTCTTGCCTTGCAAATCTTGAACTGGCAGGAGTTTCATTTGACAGAAAGACTTGGTCTATTTGGTAGTATCAAGTTTTTGTTCTTTGCTAATTGGAATATATTTGCCAATTCTGTCTTAAACATGATTATCAGGATAGACATTTAGACAGTAAGATGAACCTTTTAGAACTTAAATGGTGCTGCCTACCTCTTTTCTATATATATATGTCTTGGCAGTGACCATGCTTAATGATTTGCCTATTTAGTGCACTAGAGTCATGATTCAACAGAAAAACATTTCTGGCTGTTTTAAGTGCACTTAGCTTCAGTAAGATTCATACCTCAATTAGTTTGGATCTGATAAGTGAAGATGAGGGTGTTTGACATAAGGAATAAAAGGTCTGGATAATGTTCTGTTGCACTTGCACAACAAGATGCGTGACACTAACTAAATTGAACAGATCAAAAACATCATCATCAGAATCTAGCAATAAAACAGGTGTTTGAGCATCCCGAGAGATAGTTGATGCAGCAAGTTGCATAATTATGGCTGCTACATCTTCCCACAAACTTGCTGTGTGTATGCTTTGATTGAAAAGGAGGTTAAGTAGTGGTCGTGCAGCCCCCTGTCTTATCATTTCCTGTCCATTTTTCTTTGAACTGGATAAATTCCTAAGAGCTTTAATAGCAACTGTTTTCACCTGTAGATCATTATGTGAGAACATGTGAAGAAGAGGAACCAGTACACCACCATCAAATAAGGACTCCCTATTGTGGTCAGTTAACTCCATTTCTGCTAAATTTGTGGCCATAGTCATCTTTACGTTATCTGGTCCTGCATAGAAAGAGGGAGAAACAGCCAACATTCAGATTGATTTAAGTAGTGTCCTTAACTGACAATTATTCAGTTCTAAGAAGCTTAATAACAAAAAACATAACATACTTTATTGCACTACTGGTTGCACAAGATAAAAAATATTTGTGAATCTTATCTTTTATGTTACATGCATATCTTTTAAAAGAAAATGAAGAGGGGAAAAAGAATGAGCAATTGAATACTAATATACTGACTCCACTTATTTAGGTTAAAGAATAAACCTGTGGAGAGACGCTGCAATAAATGCTTGAAGTAATTTGCTTTTGCCATCTGTATAACATTCTGATCAGAGTACGAAAGATTCTCCAATAGATCTGTTGCATCTCTAGCAGCTTGATTGTCATCTCCACTAGACATGGTCACCAATAGTAGTATGCAACCTTGAACTTGTCCAATGTGTTCTAGTGCCAAATCATATTTGGATAACTCGAGCAGTAATGCCACTGCTAACTTCCTTTCCTCGGGACGACGTCCAAGAGACCGGACAATCGATTCAATTGCATGGTCAATGGCTGAAATTCTTTCCTGCAGAACAGAAAGTTAAATAGCATGGCTGAATGTCCATTATGAAATTGCATATAGTTCAATACAATGTAAAGCAACATTTAAAAAGGAGATTCAACCATCAATCTTGTAGACATAAAAAATAAGTAAGAAGAAAACAAGAAGGAAAGTTAGTTAAAAGAAGAGAAAGGACTAAGGAGTACAATATGATCAATATTCTAGATAAAGTTGATTATTTTTATTCACAAGCTCATTATTTTGGTAGTGTTTTCTAATTTCTCATGGTGGAGCTGGATGGATTAGATTCATTAAAAAGGTCCTAACCCATTGGTCCTTGGCTCTCAGATAGACTGCATCACATATTCACATTAACTTTGAATTTCTTCTCCAGATTCATTTTGCTATGATTGGTTCCTAGAATCTAGCTTAAAGGGAAAGTTAGTTATAGGTTCATGTTATTGAAGCTAGAATCATTTTAAACCAAAATATCTAGAATACATTTTTTTTATCTAAAACTATGTCAGTCATATCTTTAGAAAGCAAATATTGAATGTAGCAAATTTTCTATGCACCTTGATAAAATATAAAAAAGGAGAGTATCAATTTAAGTACCTTAGCATCTTCATTGTCCTTTGCCAGCATGCCAAGGATGACAAGAGATAATTTCCTTATATCACGGTTTCTTGACAAAATTTGGATGAGAGTTGGTATGTAACTCTCCAGAATCACCCATTCCCTGTGTTGGTCTTTTTCTTCACACAAAGTCTGAAGAGTTTCCAGATCATGCAGTACTTCTTCATCATTTCCAGACAGGATTTTTTCTTTCAATGTGGCAATTGTAATCATTATATTTCTATCCTTCCACTCTTGTATGGATTGTTTCAACTTTTTGTTAGGTCTCAAAATTGATGTGTCTAAAGGAATCAAGGTCAAGGGGCACAATTTGTTTCCTTCAGCAAACCACTTTTCTATAGCACTTCTCTCAAATGTCTGCCCTGATGAAATCTCTACAGGATCCACCATAACATCCTGGGTGATGGGGCAATAGAATGACTGCAAAGGCTCCAAGATTTGACTACCCAAAGATTGGCGTTTCGCAAAGTATTTGCGTTCCTTGTCCTTAGGTGATGAAGCTGCATCAGCCCTTTCCAACAAAGCAATGATTTGATCCAGTTGCATAGCTTCAGCCCTGTCCTTCCTAACACGTGCATTTTCAATCTCACTTTTAAACTCTTCAAGTTCCTTCTTTATTGTTAATCTCTCATTCCTAATCCCAACAGCATCAGCAATGAGAATTAGCAATTTATTCGCATAGGAACGATCAACATTGTGTTCTCTTATTCCTGACTCGATTTTCTCTAAAATCTCTTCTTCAGCTAGAGCTGCCTTAAATCCAGCTGTCTGCATATCTTCACATAGCTTTTCAATTTCTTCAACTATTCCTGAAGAAAGACCTGTTGTGGCTAAAGGAAGAAGACCAAGTGCCCTACTCAGCTGTTTTGTGTGGTCTTCTAAGCTCTTAGCTATGGACCTGCAGTTCATTAGTAGATAAACCTTGCTCTTCTTGCTGCAATCTAGACGTAGTTGGTTTGCATCTTTAATTTCTTTATTCATGATCTCAATGGCGTGGTTGAATGTCTCAGAATCACTGACTTTTCCTTTCCTCAATTCTTCTAAGACAGGCTTAATTCTTTCCATGTAAGCAGCAAGTTCCTTAAAACTATCCTTTTTCACAAGGACATCCTTGGCAGTAACAAGGAAGTCAGCAATGGTCTCTACAGTTTGAGAAATGGCTGTTCCGGTAGGACCAGATAACACATCTAGAACCATCATTGTGCAACACAACTTAGGCAAGGAAATGAGGCCCTTTTCCTTCCCATGAAACAAGAACACTGTCACTAATATTGGCAGAAGGGTGGCAGAAATTTCCCAAAACTTCTGATGGATACGCTTCCATACTCATTCCAATTCAATTACAAATGCCTAAATCTGGTACCAATATATTAAAAAAAAGGAGTTATCAGAATCATTTTCTACATTGAACTAATGATAAAATATGAGTAAACAGTCCAATTAGTCCCAAAAGATAGTGTCGATCAAATTAGTTCTTGAATGAGCAAAATTATGTTTTAAGGTTCTTGAATGTGCATTTTTCATTTAAATAACTCCCTACAACAAGAGCCCTATAACTAATTTGACCAAAGGAATACACATTAATTAAACAATTAAAAGCACATTCAGAGACCACGAATTTAATTTTCATCATCCAGAGAGAAACATGACCGATGATATATCTTTCGGAGACTAATTAAACTGTTTACTCAATAAATTATTATCATAAACAAGTGTGCATTTAATGCCTCATTGGTTTGGGATGATATTATGAATAATGAAATCACGCTAAACTTTGAACAAATATTGGCAATCTCTTAGCTGATAAAAAAATAAGTCACATTTTTCATTTTTACTTTTCTTCAGCACAAGCAACAGATTCTGGACCTGACATCTTGCTGTAAAGAAGGAAGAAGAGCAAATTAAGATGAATCAAGAACCTAAAATTGCTTTGACTACATTCATACATACAAGTTGATCTTCTCCAATCTGCAATATTCTATGACAAAGAAAAATGATCATGCCACAATGAATTTTGAAGAACTGAGTGCAAGAAGGGAAAAGTTGACTTGACCAGTTGACACCCCTTTCTTTTCCATGTACTTTTCTGGGAAGCCAAATAATGCCACTCTTTCAGTTTCTTTCTCCATTAACATTTTCTCAGTTCCCAAGCCAAAAAAAAGAAGAAAACAAATTCATCTCCCAAAGAAGCTAGTCCCTCTACCCAACTATGAAATTGTATCCCCTTCCTTCCTACCTACATACCCTTTTTGGTTAGGCAACAATATCAATCACAAAAAAGCATGGACTTAATTACTTACTACTACTTGCAGGTGAACCAATTATCTTATATTATACCAAAAACACAAGGTGAAGGACTGAACGAGATGTCAAGAAAGCTAAAAAAAGGTGGGGTGACATCATTGACATGTATGTTCTGATTTCTTGAACAAGCAACAAAGGGAAGAGTCAAAGTCAACGCATACCTGAGGGAGCCATGAGAATTGATAAACCCCGTTTCAGCAGAGACAGCAACTAACTTTCCCTGAGAAACTAGATCCTATATCACAGAGGCTGAGATTACAATTTGAAAGAGGTTGAATTGTGTTGTATGGTGTTCATCGAATGTTTTCTCTCTTCTATCCTAAGAAGAGGTCTCCCTTGTCTAATCTAGAGGACTTTTCCATCCCATTTCCAAGCTTGCCTGGCTTTGTTTGACCAGCTAGAAAGTAAAGGACAAATTTACGTTGAATGAGTTAATTTAAAAGAAAATTTGCATGGAATAGATTTTGAAAATATTATACTTTATAAATAATTTTTGTTTTAAAATATGATTTTTTTTATTATAAAAAAAACATCAACATCATATTCTTATTCATAATTTTTAATTTTTTTTAAATAAATATGTTGAATTGGTTTTGTAAATCATGAGTATTTTATATTTTTTTTTAATTGTAAGTGAAATCGTGAGTGTATATACGAATTTTCAATTTAATTTTTTCAAAAATAATATTATAAAAATATATAAAATGTTTGAAGTTATGATGCAAATTTATTATTATTTTTTTAAAATTACCACATTCTAAAATCATGTTTTAAAATATGACTTATCTATAGATTATAATATTTTTAAAATTTATCCATACATGTAATTAAAAAAAAATCATTCTCGTAAATTTGCCAAAGTGGAAGTAAAGCTTCTAAGCAGCATAAGATTTACCACCATCACCACCATTATTATTATTATTAGAAGAAAATATAACATATGAAAAATCCATTTTGTGTAAAAAAAAAGGAAGATCCTTTATTAAATTAATTATTTTATAACTAGAATTAATATTTAACTTTTCTATATTAATTATATTTTAGTTCAATTAATATAAAATATAATTTTTGAAATAAAATTTCAAATTTGAAATATCAATCAATCATTTTTCTTGTAAATTTGATATTTGATAGAATATTATATATATATATATAAAAGATAAAATGTAAATTTCTAAAATGAATTGAGTTTCAGAGATTCATTAAGATTAAGACAAGACAGGACTCGAGGCTTATATAAAACGCTTACAGAGATGGTTAAAAAGGATCCACCAACAAAATCTTCGTATCAACTTTGTTGGTCAATAATTATTATTATTATTTGTGTCACGTATGCATAAATATAAATACAAATATAATAATATACCGGCCCCGTGCAACATGGTTCTCGAAAAATATTGACCATGTTGGATGAATGCGCCTTTGAAACATTATCCGTGGAATATAATATAATAATGTAAAAGTCAGTGCTGAATAGAAAATTGTGAGATGTAACAGTTTTAATTTTTATAACGATTTTATTTCACTGGTAGAGAACTCATATTTATAGTAAAATCGTTAAAAAAAAAGTTATAGGCCAAAAACTTCATCTTTACTGTAATATTCCAGGTCCATAATATGAATAATGACTTTTATTAGTTTTAATAGTTTATATCTCCTTTTTCCTGAATTCTGTGATGGCTTGGTACATTTTCTTATAGGGATCAACATTTTCATAATCAAATGTCAAATTTTCTGGTCAAAAGCTTTCTAGACACAATTAGGCAACACTACCAACCAACTAGAAATACACCGAAGACCACATAACAAAATTGGTAATAAATACGCCTACAAATAAATAAGTAAAATGTGTAAAGGACTAAAACATATGCTAAAACTTAAAACCATTACATTACCTTTAATAGCCGGTCATATCTCCCAAAACCAAATTAGGTCAAATTTTACCAAGTAAAATCAACCATATGGTATGCCAAAAGTCCTAGTTCATCCTTGCCAATGCTAAGTGTTAAGTTTGTTTGAAAGTTCAAACAAGAGAGTATAAAACATGTCATATCAATGAAAAATTTCTACTTAACGACCAGACCACATAAGAAATAAAACAAACAACGATGTACTGCCACAGTGGCTTGTGTGACTTGTCTTAGCAGAGGCGTTTGTAATTTGTAATCACATATGGGGATAAAAGTAATATTTCATCTATCTTATTATAGTTTCTTCTTCATTTTAAATTGAGAATTTGACTCAAATAGGATTCTTAAAAAAAATTATCTTACAAAAATAAAAATGATATAAATAGAATCTTAAGAAAATATTTTTTCTAATAAAGAAAATTTTGATGAGGCTATTTTTTTTTTTTTTTACTTTATTTTTTTAAAATCTTACTATTCAAAAATATATTATTTAAAAACTATTGATTTGAAAAGTATTCATTTATTTACATTTATTTTTCTTGTTTCTTGATGTTTCTGAGGTTTATGTCCTCGCTGTGAACTTGTATTAGAGCAAAAGTCTTAGACCCTAAAGTGTTTTGAATTTAATACGTTCTTCTTTGAACATGAAAAAAGACCATTACATGGATAGTTTCAGTTCCAGTCCAGAGGATTTTTTTTCAAACTAATCAATTTAATACAATTTGATTTGAAAATATTAAAGAAAATGAGAACCAAAATCAACTCATTAACAAATAAGTTATTGACAATGACAAAGAAACAGGTTCTAGTATTTGAAAACTACTTGAGTTATTATTTAATACGCAAACTTATGTTTCTAAAAAAATGTAAGTTCCAGTCTGAAATTTTGCCAAACATATTAAATCTAGTTTGCACACTCCAGTTTGAAATTTGATGTTAGCAAACTAATCCAAACATATTATAACTAAAACAGAAATTGCAAGTTCCATTACTTATAGGATGCATGCAAGTAGCAAACCCCAACATTATCATAATAAGAAACAAGGGCAATAACAAATAGGTAGAAAGGTTACAATCCATATGTCAAATGGTTGAAGAAGTTGGAAGCAGGAAGATAGAAAGCAATCTCTATAGATCAAAGTCAGAACTTCAATGGGATTTCGTAGTTATTTATTTATTTATTTATAATAATATGGATGTGGAAGACCTCATTTTGGACTGGCTCTTCTGGTCTTTGCGGGCCAATTAATCTTGTATAAGATTAAAAAAGTAGTAGGACAAAGAGAATTTAAATACTATCATATAGGACACCAATGACATGTGGGAACTATCAATTGAGAATTACCTAAAGTAAGATTAGTGCATTAATGGTGGCGGATCTTGCTATAATTTTTTGAGGGGGCAAGTAATTTAAATATGTTTGTTAAAGGAAGAAAAAAAATTGGGGTATCATGGCTGCCCCGGCCCCAGTTCCAACCAAGCTCCACCACTCACTACATAAGCCTAAATTGAAGGCAACTTCCTTTAGTTGTCACTAGTCAATTAGCCCTTAAACATTAGAGAAATTGCCTAAGAAGGATCGTCCACTAAGCATGAAAAGTTGCATGAACAGGATTGTTGTTGTAAAACATATTTATCATCATAAACATCAAACCATTGTAGTCTAGATGGTCAAAATACTTACTTACTTGACAAAGTAGTACATTCTATCTAATAAGATGAAGAAGAAAAAAAGGCTTGATTTGGAATTATATTGAAATGCAATTTGAGTGTTGGAAACATAACTTGACAAAGTATCCATGAGAAGAGATGAGAGGGAGAGTGGGGTACAAGTGTCACGACCTATTCTTGGACCATGACCGACACATAAATTATAATTTTCTTAGTCTGACTAGTCTATCTTGTATTAAATAACCTATCAAAACATATAATATATCCATATATATATATATATATATATATATATATATATATATATATATATATATATATATATCCTACAATTAGATATCAAGGTCTTATGTTACAACACAGACCATTGACATATTCTTCAAAATATCAACTAATAATTATGTTGGTCATAAATACTAATCATCAAAGTGTCTCAAAATATCTTAATTACATCATCAACATATCTATAAGATAAGATCATTTAAATTTCAAAATAAAGGAATTTTCTCTATATCTATTATTACCTTTATCCCTATAGTTGCATTATACTTGAGTTACAAAAAAAACTCTCTATTAGACGCAATGGAGGCCTACCAAAAGATAATCAAATTCCTAGATAAGTCAACAAATCTCAGAAAGTCAACTACTTTACTATTTATGTATCTGATAAAATAAAATAAAATAAAGGGATAAGTCACAAAAACTTAGCGAGAGCATAAAATACAAAGCAAACAGGAAAGAGAGCACAACATAGCACAAGTCTTTACATCCAAAGGAATTTAAATAACATTAAATAAAGAAAAATACATACAACTTGCTTTTAGAAACTATTGTATACTCCGAAAAAAATAAATTTAGAACTACATATAAACTTGTATTCAAGAATAATAACTTTATAATCAAACTTGCATTCCACTATGTGCACATAGATCATATTATCTCTTTGTTGTGGTGAACGATAATTATAGAACTATGACATTTAACTCATAGGCTGCATTATCTCTTTGTTGTAGCAAACAGATCTTTAGGAACTATGGATATTCAATCCATAGGCTACATTATCTCTTCGTTGCAGCGAACGAAAAATATAAATATACTATAAGTAATTGACTCATAGGTTACATTATCTCTTTATTGTAGCAAACGACAAATATAAATATACTATGAGTAATTGACTCATAATAAATAAAATAAAATATAATCCAATATTCATTCTTAAATATATTATAAAAAATCTCAAAATAAATTCCAATCAAGCGAAAATAAATATTTTTCCTTTATTCTCAAGTACTCCTAAAATTTCAAAGATCACAAAAGAATATATATTTTGAAGTTTACTTTCTTCTCCTAAAAGAATTTAAAAAAATGTCGCTAAGTAAATTAGTTACTCACTCAAAAGAACGCAATCAACGTCTTCCAATGATATTGGGAGGATCAACCACCATATTTTCAACAGGATCTACGCATTTAAAATAAAAGAACAAGAGATTAGGAAAAATTCCCAAATTTAGAAAACCTAGGGTTTTGAGGAAACCATAATAATCCCTAATACTTAGTTTTCTAACCCTTTTCACACCACCCATAACTAAATGATGCTATAAAATACTCATCCAACACAATGAGTTATAAATTTTTACCTTAAAGAGATCAAATAGAAAATTTAAGGAAATGAGTGGTGTTTCCTTTTTCCCAATCACATTCTCGTGCTTGGGAATGACACAAGGATGCAATAAGCTTGATAAATTTTAGAACAATGGAAGAAGATGAGTGAGAGGTTGAGAGATGAAAATTTGGGAAGAAGAGATAGGGTTTGAGAAAGGCGATGGGTTATTGAAAAGAAGGGAAAATTTGGAAAATGGGGGAGGGGTCTCGAGTGATTTAAAATTGAGGGAGGGGTTAAAATTACTAAAATCAACAGGGTTACCTATTCACACTTCTTCTACAACTTTCCCATCCAATGATGCTCGAGGTGATTCATTGAGCAAATAGCACGCCATATTCACCGTTTTTGCCCAAAAGTCTTTAGAAAGGCTAGCTTGCAACCTCATACAACAGACCCTTTCAGTAACAGACATATTCATCCTCTCTGCAACACTATTATGTTATGGTGTTTTCTACATTGAGAAATGTCTCTGAATGTCATGTTCCTCATAAAATTTCTAGATCTATGAGTCTGTGTATTTCGTGTCATTATCAGACCTCAAGTATCTGATCTTTATGCTTGTCTGGTTCTCCACCTCAACCTTCCACAACTTGAACTTCTCAAAGACTTCATATTTTTGTTTCATGATACACCCAGACATTGCAAGAAAAGTCATCACTGAAGGTCATAAAATAGTGAGAACCACCCAAGGACGAATCTCTAATAGGACCTCACACATCAATATGCACACAATCTAGAATCCCTATAGTGGTATGCTTCATAGCTTCAAATTGCATGTTGGTCTTTTTCGCAAGTACACAATACTCACACAAGTCTAACTTGTAACTACAAACTCTTTTCAAAAGTCTTCTCTTATGAATCTCCACCATCCCACACTCATTGAGATTATCTAAATGCAAGTGTCACAATATAGTAGCATCATCATCAGACTCAACAGATGCAACTCGACCTATAATTGTGCTCCCCAGCAGCCTGTCAATATTTCTTACAATATGTTGTGCTTTCATCAGAGTCAACATCCATTTACACACTCTAAGGGTATTTCGATCTCTATCAGTTTTGTAAGTGAAACCATTGGCCTGCAAGGTACCAAGTGAGATCAAATTCTTCCTCAACTCAAGAATATGTTGGACATCACACAGTGTTCTCACTCAACCATCATCCATAGCAATTTGCACATGTCTCATTCCAACAACAACACATGTTTTGTCATTACCCATATAAATGTTGCCAAAATTACTTGACTTGTATGTGGTGAGCCACTCCCTCTTGGGAATTATATGGTAAGAACATTCAAAATCAAGAATTCATGCATCTATCAATTGACAACATTAACCAAAGAGAACATCCCCTTCAGTGTAGTAGTCTGAATCATCAATCTTTGTCACATTTGTTGTGCGGGATGCCCCTTCACTAAATTTCTTCAACTCTGGGCAATTCCTCTTAAAGTACCCATTCTGGTTGCATTTGCAGCACTCCATTGTTTTCTTGTGTTCTCTGGACTTAGACTTCTTCCATAAAATGAGTCATGCACAACAAAAATCTAATAAATATTTAAGGATAAAAGGATAATAAAAATAAAAAATGCTAGAAACTATTAAAAAAATTCATTTAATAAACAATCAAACAAATTTTTCAATTAGAAAAAAAATAAAAACGAACTGAAATGTCTTATCAAACACACTCTAAGATGGTAAAAACTATTACTTGATAAATTGTATAATCTATTTAAAATGACACGAATAACATGTCATAGGGCTTGTTTGATTAAACAGAAATTTATCCATACATGAGTTCTTTCTTCTTTGAACTCACATATAAAGTTGATGTTTGATGTAGTTATATTTTCAAAGATGTCTTGGATATGTTGATTAGGACTTAGGAGACGTAGTTTCCTTGCTGTATCTTTAAAATGTTTGATGTAATCATCTTAAATATTGCGTAACATAAATTCCACGAAGGTGGTAGCAAAATAGTAGAACAAAAAGGCTAAAGCGATTTAATTTGTAAAGGAAAGCACGAAAGCTCCATCATATATACTTGGGTTCCTCCGCAAAAGTGTATCATATAGCCTCAGTTACTTTCAAAGCAATCTCATTTACAATCAAATGCGTAAACTGTCTTAACTTCCAAACTGCGAGAATAAATTATTATATGGTGGAAATGATTATGGTTTTGGTCTATCTCCACCTGATACATAATTAAATTTTGTTAATTATTTTTTTAGACCCCAAAACTCAACTATATATCACATGTATATTGTTTGGTATCATATGATTATTATGCGATCATTCATTTTATAAAATTTCTCCATGACAAGAATAAGTAGTCAAGATTTTAAAGATGCAATGTAAAAATTAAAGATTTAATTACTTAGATCCTACACTTATTAATACTTTATGTCAAATACTACATTTTAGTTCTAATATGAGTAATTTTTTCTGATTTAGTTCTTGCCATTAGTTACCAAGTGAACTATGTTAGCTCTAAATTTTTTAAAATTGTCATGATATTGAGACTAGTATTATAAAACCGTCATATAAAAAAAATAATTGTTTTTGTGATGATTTTATACAATTTTGTGGTAATTTTAGAAAATCTACAGCTAATAAAGTGTTAACTAATAACATAAACAATTTATTTATATAATGACTAAAAGGTCCAGAGAAAGAAAAAGAAGACTAAGAGGTAGAGTTTCTAAACATAAGAATTTAAAAGTAAAGTGTAAACAAGTCAAAAGATTAGATGAGTAGTTTTTTTTTTTCTTTTCATTGTGATATTAATGTTAACGGACATTTTTAATGAGATTTCTTTTTTTTTTATGTATAAAATCCGAATATATAAGATTTTACTTAAGAAAATCAAATAATACCATTAAGATCAACGGTTTATTTGTAGATGAGTAATTAAATATTCAACATTCCTCTAACCAACCACTACATACATACCTACCACTCACAACAAAATGGTACGTATAGCCGTACATAAATTCAATGACTCTTTAATTTCCGGGGTCCAATCAAACGAGTTGAATGTTTCCAGGACTTGTTTAATTATTGTGCTAACATAACATCCCTTCTTTGCTTTCGTTCTTTCTCTTATTCTTAAATATTGTTTCTGTTCAATGCACATGTACAATAATTTATTGTCATTGTGCATTCCCTGTCATTAATGTGATTAAAGCCGTACATGGGATGTAGCCACTAAGAACTCATCATGCTCAATGATGTTATTACTAGTGTTACATAATCTTCTGTCGGTGGAACAAATTATAAGTTAAGCAATGCTAGTAATTGCTACGTACGTCATCGCAATGGATGTTGTTCATAGACCATGACCAATGCCAGAAGCCAAAGGAAAAAGGGAGACACAAATAATTCAAAATCTTTCATGTGTGGCTGGAACAAAACAAAGGTAGTAGGCCATGCTTCTGCTATATGTATGTACAAATTGCACAATTTCTTTTCACTCGTAATAATAATACCATTGAACAGAATAAGATCCCCTGCAGTATCAAATGTGTAGTTCATGAATCTCACTCTTGAAATTTATTGAATTTACTTTCAAAAGATAAATTTATTATTTAGTAAATTAAATCAAAGGACCATGTTGATGCAGTTCTCTTTTAACTAGTGCAGAGGATCTTGATCCCCATGGAACAAACAAAGCAAGTGTCATTGTCAGAGCCTTCCTTACGGTTTTCTTTGTTGGTAGTTTTCTTTTTCTACTTGCTTTTTTGTTTGGAGTTTTTCGTATTATCTTTTGTTTCAACACTATTTCATTTGCACCGACCAGTAAATGAAGCATATAATGCAAAAGTTCAGATATTATAGATTTTAGATAACAAATCTGATTAATTTAAAAGAAGCCGATGGATGTTAAAAAATTAACAATACTATGTATATGCATACATTTATAACCTTTATTATGAAACAATGACAATACTCTCAACTAATCCAAGAAATTTGTTCAACTCAAATGTTATTAAGAAGGGATATTCTTATAAAAATTTACAATAATTCACCCACTTTTACTCATATCCTTGCTTAATCAATTGGTTTAGATCTCTTGACATTACTCAATTTGTTTCTATGATTTGGTGTAATTATTAGTTTTTCTAATAATTTGTCTAAAAAAATAGCTTTTCTAATTATATCAATTTACAAGACACAAATCAATTATATCAATTTGATAATTAAAAAATCCATTATATTAGGATAAAGAAAAAGATCAAATGAAAAGGGAAAGAATCGTGAAAAGAAGAGTCATGTATCCTTGGATTGCGCCTTAAATTAAGACCAAAGTGATCCGAAATAGTAGACACTTAAACCATTCAAAGCAAATCATCATTCCAGGTTTCCTTAACCTGAGGCAAACCATCATAGCTTATCAGTTATTTTTTGATTAATTAATATTTATGTTTTCCTTTTCAGTTAACACCATATGCTAACTCATATCCCATGACCACCAAACATATGAATCACTTGAGATTATTTCAGTTTAATTAAAGGTCGTGATAAATACTAATAATTTTTTTTACTATTTATAATAATTTTATTGACTCAAACATAATTTTCTTCAAAAAAAAAATAAATGTGATTTAAAAAAAAATCACATCCCATGATGTATTAGCAGCAGAAGGCATCACTGCAATAAAGTCCAATAACAGTGACACATAATATTATTAAAAGTGAGACACGGAACTGGACCCCATTTTCCTTCCTAAACTTTTGCCACTAGTGATTCAACATTGATTTTGTTTGGTTGATCATTTTTCAACCAGTTCCCTGTTCATTTTTCTTACTTCTACTCACCCCCATGACCAATAGTTTATACTTAGTCCAAGTTGTATTTTAATTTGCTGGGGAAGAAAGAAGAATAAGACCAAGGTTTTAATTAGAGCCTAGTTTGTGCAAGTGAAAAATAGGTTCACATTGACCTATTCTTTTATCAAGCTCTTTTGCTTGTCTTGGGAAGAAAATGAACCAAGAAATGAATGGGGTTGAGGCTGAGAAGAGGCAAGAGAATGGACATGAGAAAGTGGATTATGATGTGCAGGAGAAAATAGACTATGTGTTTAAGGTGGTGGTGATAGGGGACTCAGCAGTTGGCAAGACTCAAATACTCTCAAGGTTTGCAAAGAATGAGTTCTGCTTTGACTCAAAGTCCACCATTGGGGTTGAATTCCAGACTAGGACTGTCACTATTAATGGCAAAGTCATCAAAGCTCAGATCTGGGACACTGCTGGCCAAGAAAGGTTCGTTGCATTCTCTCTCTCTCTTTCTCTTTCTATCTCTCATTCATGCTTGTGTTTGGTTTCTTTGTCTATACTTTTCTTGTCATTCCTTTGAGCTCAAGGGTTGACAGACATTGAGTTTCAATGATGATATGGTACCGATTCAAAGGTTATTATATTATATATTGATTATTCAATGTGATACCAATTTGACATAGGAAACACACATGGTCAAGAAGCACATGATCTCTTGACTTTTGTTTTGATAGGTATTTCATTTTCCTTGATTAGGCTCCAAAAGTCACATTAATGTTCTATATAAGGGGTTGTATTGAGACACTTAGCAGTTTTTGGAGAATGTGATGCTTCCTAACATCTAAGCCCATTCACATTGCCATATTCTACATATAGACCATGCTCAGCTCTGAAAAAGATTACTGGAATCCTATGAATTCAAAACTGCAAACTGTGTGCATTAATGATAAAGGCAAATCTATGATGGATGAGGGGCTAAAACACTACAAACAAATAATGTAACTAAACTTGACATTAGGTCTAACCCAAAATCTTAAGGCATTAAATTTGTGCATTATTCTCATTTACATGTTACTCAACTTGTCCAATCTTATTCAACGTGAGATTTCTTGGCTAACACTCACAACCCCAACAGAAATAGATTTTTTTTTAAAAGAAAAAACATGCAACTTATTGTTAAAATGTACTGATAATACTTGATCATTTTGGTGCAGATAAATTCTCACTCTAAATTTTGTTGGTGATATAGGTATAGGGCTGTAACAAGTGCATACTACAGAGGTGCATTAGGGGCAATGCTGGTCTACGACATAACGAAGAGGCAATCGTTTGATCATGTTGCAAGATGGGTTGAGGAGCTGCGTGCACACGCAGATAGCTCCATTGTGATCATGTTGGTGGGGAACAAAGCTGACCTTGTGGACCAGAGAATGGTGCCAACTGAGGATGCAGTGGAGTTTGCTGAGGACCAAGGCCTCTTCTTCTCTGAGACTTCAGCACTCAGTGGTGACAATGTGGAGAGTGCATTTCTCAAATTGCTAGAAGAGATCAATAGGGTAGTGTCCAAAAAGGCTTTGGAATGTGGTTATGGGAAGGAGAATGGTGACAACAATGTTGTTGCCTCACTCAATGGAACAAAGGTTGATATAATCTTGGGTCCTGAATTGGAAATTAGTGAGATGAAGAAATTGTCTTCGTGCTCTTGTTAATATTGGTATTGAGATTTAAGTTAGTGTATTTGATTTTGAGTTTGGAAAAATGAGCAGAGTGGAAAGTATATATACATGAGTATGCTTAATGGTGAGTGTGGAAGGCTAAGTTTATTTTATTTGCTATTGCTTTCCATGCCAAGAGTTGAAGAGTAATAGTTATCCTGTTTCGTTATGATTATGAATTATTAGTTATGGCACATTTACTATAAAAAAAATTGTACTGAGAGACATTCGCTCAATTATAAACAAACTTATGGTGTTTATTTAGAACATTCACCTTAATGTAACTTCTCTGTTAAAACTGTGTAAAGGGGAAAAAGAAAAGGTGGGCCTTGAGTCCTTGACGTAATGGTAAAATTGTTGTATCATAATATAATAGTTATTCAATTTGTTAGCAAGAAATAAAATTGTGTACATTTACACTCTCTAAATCCCACGTAGAGAGAGGGTGCCCTTATATTATACATAAACACTTCAAGATTTGGGTTCCAATATCTCTTTCTTACATACATCTCAAAAGGATCTTCAAATTGAGAGAGCCATGCCCCACTCTCCCTTGTCACCATGAAGTTCTACCATTAATTTCTGGATACGGATTGTGGATTTTTATCTTTCTAAAACGATGAAGAAAGAATTAAATCATTAGTGGACAATGTCGCAACTGTAACGGGCCACTCTCTCACTTCCCATCTGCGGCCCAACAGCTCCAATTAAACTCTGTTTATCTAGAGTTGGACCTTTGCATCCTGCACCCCATGTTTGGACCAAATTATCCTTTGTTATCTCTTTTCCTTCACAAGTAACCAGCTTCTCCTACTAGGGGTGTTTATAGATACAGGTCATTCACGAAGTCGAATTGACCCAAATTAATCTAAACATTTTGGGTTGGATAGTTTTTTTGTTTTGATCAACTCAAACTAAATCAATTAAATCCGTTCAGTTTTGAGTTGGTCATGAGTTTTAATACCTGGACCCATTGACCTAGCACGTTGACAAATTAATTTGTATTAAATTATTATTATTATATGTAATATATATAATATAAGTAATAGGTTCAAATTTGTTTCCGCAAAGATAGTTGTAGATCAATTTTACTTTTTAATTTGTTTCAAACTAATTTAATTTTAGTTAAAATTTCTATTGCATTACTTATTTAAATATTTGAGAACATTGAAATTTCCAAACTATGATGTAATAGTTTTAGTTTTTGGATTTAAAAGCTTTGTGGGTGTGATGCTTATTTATTATATTTTATTTTTAAATCATATTTAAGCCTATATAATAATGACGACAAATTGACAATAATGTAATTTCTCTCCTGATCTTTTTTTTTACTATTTGATTACACATAACAATTATAAATAATATATTACAGTGTTTTATTTAATAAAAAATTTAACCTATAAAAAATATTACATTTTAAAAAAAGAACAAATAAAATTAAAAGTTTTGACTCGTTGATCCAACCCAACTCAAACCGTTTATAAATAAGTTGGTTTAAGTTAAATTTTATTTTATTTTTCTTGAAAAATCAACTCAAATCAATCCTCTGCTCCTCTCCACAGTCAGTTACTAACCTCTCTCTCCCCATTAATCATGGTTTGACTAATAGGTGGTGTTGGAAAAGCCTCTTCTGAATTATGGAATCCGAATCATAAAACAAAAAAGAATGCACTTCCAAATTGTCCATTCCGAAATATAATTCCGAAACAAATGTTCTACAATATATGTTATTTTTTATTGATTAAGCAAGAACAAAATGACTCTAGTCAATCCACATATTCAGTGGTAAGATTTCTAAATATAAGAATGGTAAAAGAAGAATTCTAATACGATAGTGAAGGTATAAAAAAAAAGTTAGGTAATTACAAGTTAAATGTAACAAGTTATTAATAAATATCTATCAAACAACTCTATTTTACTAATTTAATAAATTTATGAGTTAGTCAAATTTAGCTGAATAGCTTATTTATCTGGTTAAATACTCTTGGTTAGCAAGACAAAACTGCAACAGAATATATCCCCTTAAACAAAATATCTTAATTTCAAAACTGTCTTAATTAGTTTCAACGGTCCATTTTTTTTTTCAATTTCATTCATAATTATATAATACCAAAGAATATAGTCAATTTGTTATTACTTGCTCAACCCTGTGTGTTTCCACTTCATAAACAAAATGATGTAAGTTGCTCAACTTGAATGCCCCTTAATATCTTTTATACTAGTACGAATGCAAGGATTCTTCACAAGTTTTAATTAATCAACTTCTTTTATGTCCATGCTGGAGCCTAGAAGACACTGCAATTGATACTGTAGCCCAGACTGGCTTGAATTGGATACCGTTGAATTCAATAAAATCTCAATTAATTACGCCCAAGTCATCCTGAATACCTAATTTTAAAAAGAGTAATGCTAGTAACCTAAAAAAAAAAAGAGTAATGTTAGTATCCTTTTAATAACTACTACTACAGTACTGGTATTATAAATATTATCTTAGGAAAATAATAGTAGTAAATATGATATTGATTAAGATATTAAAAGTGGTTTTTATTTATTAACATTATACTTTTCCATGATTTTCAATGCAGTTTCAATCTAATTTATAATATAAAAAAATATTTATTGATTCTTGAACCAGTATCTATGAGTATTGGTTGGCAATCTGCTATTGCTTTTGTAATGAAATAAATGTTGTGACTTGACTGCTACAAAAATCAAAGTAATTGGGCTAATGTCAAGATCAAATTAAAGATGCTGAAGGGCTTCCATAATTATATCTCTATCTTCATTAACCTATAGTAATGTTAAATTACATTTTTTTTAATAAATTGCCTCATTCCAGCAGATCACAAAGGTGTAGAAGGCTTAAACTTACAAATGCGTGATTCAGATAAAGATAAGTGGGAAGGGGAGGGGAAGAAAAGTCTCGTGTTCCGTTGAAGAAAATGAAAGAGGAATAAGTGAGTTCCTTTTGTTAAGATTTATAATAAGATAAATCGAGAGGAAAAATATAAACACTATAATATTTTTTATTATAAATTTTAATTTTAATTATATTTTTTATTTTTCTATTTTAGTCAAAATTTGAATTTGGCCTTTTTTCCATAACTAAAAACTAAAAATCATTCTGAACAAAGCCTAATTTTTATGATTATTAATTTATTATTGTATGTTATGAATGTGTCACAAATGTGTATCATTTTGTCTTTAGAATCTATGATAATTAAGGATTTGTTTATTTCTGTTTTCATTTTTTTACTTTTAATTTACAAAACTAACATGTTATTTTCAAATTGTTTCATGTTTTCAAATATTTTTTATAATAAATAGAAAAAACAAAAAATATTTTACTATTTTCTGTAGAAATCTTTAAAAACAAAGAAACAGATTAAAAATAAGATAATAATTTTATAAATTAAAAATAAAAACAGAAAATGAAAATAGAAGTAAACAGAGCCTGGGATTTCATTACGCTTACATTTACATCTGAATAGAAAAGGAAAGAAAATCAATTATTTTTCCACCTATCTATCAATAAAAAAAAAAGAATGAAAACTCATTTAATTTTTTTATGGGCCAAAACTCATCTAATATACTTGCTTTGAAGCTCTTTTTTTCTCTTTATTAAAAAAATATTACACATATCAAATAATCTCACTCAACTTCTTGAATTTCTCTCTACTTTTTTTTTCTCCCATCACTCATAATTCATCTTCTATCAAAAGCAACATAGATGGCATTCATAATTTTCGGTAGCCAATTCCCAGGAGAGTTCATCTATCATTGTTACATGGTTCATCTTTCTGTTGTTTGTTTGCCAAACTCCCTACGAAAGGCCAATGCCTTGGTTCTAATCCTTTTTCTATATTGTCCTATACTTCCAAAAATAGCCAAAAACTCATCATTTTTTAGAATCTCAAGAGTATGAACAATTGATTAGGAGGTGGGATTTAACTCTAACCAGCGAAAGAGATTTTTAGGAACAATTGTGATTACAAAAATTGATATTATTTTTTTATCCGTAAAAATGGTGTTAATTGATGTACTATAACTTTGTATTCATTGGGTACAATTTAACTATGTAAGCACTCCTTATAACAAAATTATATTCTTAAATTAATAGGGTGAAGGTGTAGAAAGTAAAAATATTATTTAAAGTGATAGCAAATAATAAAATTATTTAACTATGCTTGACGTTTTTTTATGAACATATTTTTCTTAAATGTAGTTTTTTCATTTGCAGGTTGACTCTTGAATCACTACTCAACTGCCTCGAATAGATATCTATTACTAGTAATTTTTATTTGATTTTTTCCGTAGTGTATAAATCAGATACAGGACTTTTGACTGTGGAAAGTTTCAAAGTTAAAATGTGAACTCAAAAAATAATAACAAACAACCATTTAATCAACAGGAGGAACCGATAGTGAAATTGAAACAACCAAATGCTAGTTAGCCAATTATATAGTATTTCTTAGTCAATTTCTCAGTATTAGGAGAAAGATGATAATTCGTATTTTTCTCCCATGTCAAGCATAGCTCCTAGATCAATTTATAAACAATGAGAAAGAGGGGGAAAAAAAAATCAAAAACATGTGAACATTTTTTTTTGTTACAACAAAACATGCAAACCTTTTAGTTTTTTTTTTCCAATGTGAAATCCATACAAATGACTCCCCATTCATCCAAATTGAAAAACAAAACTTCACAATGGAGTAGTTTTCTAATTTTCTTTTACATTAAGAAAGTTTTTAGTTCTATCATTTAATTTTTTTACATTGTCATGCCATGGCAAATCACTTTTGATTGGGAGTATCTTGCCAATAAATGCATTAGGTATTTTTGTTTTTAACAGAAACTTTGGCCCCAAAATTGATAAAAGTTTTCAAAACATTTATTTTCATCTTTCATCATTATCTATCATGGGGCGAGGAGTTGGACTGTTGAGAAGTTCTTCTGGGGTTCCGCAATTTGAAGAAACCGTAAAACTTCCTTAAATCCTTAACCGTAGAGAACCCGTCCCCACCACAGGGCGCTTCGTCCACGTCATCACCCTCTATCCGCCGTCCGATTGAATCCGCGTACGATCTTCTCCCTTCACCGTCCGATTGCAGCGCCCCGATCACCGATTTGATGGCGCGACTCGGCGAGTTCCGGTTCGCGATCATCAACTCGCTGATCTCGGCGGGGCTGAGAGTCGCACCGTGCCGGAAAATATCCTCCACCTGCGCGAACAGCTTGTGCTCCCTCACGCCGAGGTAGCTGCTCGCCAGCGTCTTGAACGCCGAGAAATCGCACACCGGAAAGTGGATGTGCACGTCGACCCGACCCGGCCGCAGCAGGTTCGGGTCCACGCACTCCTTGCTGTTCATCGTGAACACCATCACCCTCTCCTCGCCGCAACACGCGCTAACGATCCCGTCCATGAAGCTCTGGATTCCCGACGCGGTAACCGCCGTCGCTGTCTCCGATTCTGGTTCCATAAACCGGTCCAGATCCTCCACCAGGATTACCGACTTCGCCGTCGTTTCCGTCAACAGAAACTTCAGATCCGAATCGCCGCGAATCTTGGAGAGATCCACGTCGTACACGTCGTAGCGGAGGAAGTTCGCCATCGCGGCGACGAAGCTCGATTTTCCGGTGCCGGAGGCACCATACAAGAGATAGCTCCTCTTCCACGCGCGGCCGAGTTTCCGGTAATACTGCTTCGCCTTGAGAAACGATTCGAGATCTGATTTGATCTTGTTCTTGAGATCCTTCTCCATCGCCATCGTTTCAAACGTCGCCGGATGATTAAACGGAACGGATCTCCACCGTGTTCCTCCGCCGGCGCCGGCGTTCATGAACAGCCGTAAATGGCGCTTGCTTTGGTTGTTCATCTCGTCGGCGATGGTGTCGATGTGGCGGAGGTACTGGCGGAGGATGCGGCGTTTATCAGTTTTTCTGATTTGGAGAACGAAGGAGGAAATCCGGTTCGGTTCGGTTTTTTGGTTGAACCAATAGAGTCTGGCCCCGAGGAAGCGGTCCTCGATGGTTTGGTTCGGGTCGAGGCGCAAAACGATGTCGCTTTGGTCATTAGCGGTTATGAGATTGGTGTAGTCAGCGTCTTCTATTGAAGGGAGGGAATGCAAATAGAGAGAAACTTTGCGGTGAAGGTTATTCCGCTGCATATTGGTTTCGTTAAATTCGGGGACTTTGAGGAACTGGTACACGTGGAACCAATCCACGACCCTTGGGAAGCGTATTCTTATGGTGTGTATCAATCCCGTTTTGAACAGGAACCACCGAATCGTGAAACCTACGACGACACTGAGGATTACGAGGAACATGGGGCTGTAACCAGACATGATGGAAGATTCCTCCAAGACCCAATTTGTGTGTCTAGTGTTTCACGTAGTTTGGGTATTAAATAGAATCATGCTTGCATATGGAATGTGTGAAGAGAAAGGAGAAGATTGCTGTGTTTGTGTGTGGGTTTCAGGACTCTCTCCTTCTTCGTCTTTGTTTGCAGCTACGTCTGTGTTCTGTTCAATTCAACGTCTACGTGTTTATTATTCTCCTTGAACAAAATTTTGGACTTCCCTTTGTGGGTGGGGGGGTTAATATATATACTAATAACATATTGTGTCTCGAATCTCATTTATTAATTTCCCTTTCAACACGGAATTAGGTGAAGGAACCGTGACAATTTTAATTTTTTAATTTTGAAAATATTTAATTAGTTTTATTTGGTTGTCATGCTAAAACTTCAATTTTGGTGCATTAATTGGCCGATCATGTGGCAGCACATTTAACCAATTTTGTTCTTATCAATAATTAATTTAAATTAAATTTAATAATAATAATTTATTATTCTTTTGTACATATGTAAATATTGACTCAAGTAGTCAACGATATATTTACACATAAGAAGATATATTTGATGAGAAAGTTATCAGGCCATTTTAAGAACTTATATATATATATATATATATATATATATATATATATATTAAAATAGACTATTTATGATAAATAATTAATATTTATTTTTCTCAATTTCACATTAATGTCTTCTCATTCAATACACTTAAATATATATTGAGAAAATATATTTTTTTCTACGTAATTAAGGCATTTAACTCTTATGTGAGATTAAAAAATTTATATTGAGAAAATATATTCAAAATTTAGTCATATTTAAAAAAATTTATCCACACATATAAGAATGTATTATGGGGAGATCCAACGAAGTCTTTCCCATAAATCCAACATGTGTATGGTGTCATACAAGCATATACAAGCATATGTATAGCAATGATTTAAGTTATATAATTAATAATAATTAATCTCTATGTTAATCTATTTAAGTTATATAATTAATATTTTCTTTACGCTACCTGTCTGTGTGGTGGGGGTTAATCAGTTGATACTTATTAATAATGAATTCAAATTAAATTTAAAAAAGCTATAAATTTTTTTCCCAAATCAACTATAATTATTACTATTCTTTTCTTAATAGTATATAAGTATTGAGTCAAGTGGTCAACCATGATAAGTCCATTATATACATTTCAACTACGGTTACAATGAAATGACTATTCTATCGTATATATAACAAAGCTTAAAAATATTACAAAATGGAATTAATTCTTAAATATTTTATAATTTTTTATTAATGAACTCAACTGTATGATTATGAAGAGTAATTCATATTATTTTACTTCTTAACGAATGAAAGAAAAAGAATGACTTTATCACGATTATCATTTTAATGCTTATAAAAAACAATTATCATTTTAATAAAATCATTATCAGAATTATTATAATTTATTAACTCTATTACAAATATAAAGGAATTAAAAACTAATTCAGAGAAAGATGATTGCTGAATTCTTTATAAGAGCTATTTTGTCTTTATTTTTCAGTTGAAAGGAGACATCTTAAAAACACCTATTAAGTATCAACGATACCTTTTATTAACTTCCTCTTCTTTCTTTTTTTCCTTTGTATTCTTAATACTATTTCCTTTTCTTTTGAAAATTATAAAATTAAAAGATAAAAAATATGTTAGGATAGTTATATATAAAGACCTATTCAAAGATATTTAATTTTATCAATATCATATTACCCGGATATTTTTTTGGTAGAAAATCCAAATTGTTTAAATCTATAAAATTTGTCTTTATTTAGAATAATGTTAAGCGTGATTCTCATTATAATATACAATATGTACAATCATGATGAAAACATTTTTTTTAAAATGTTGATAATAGTAAATTAGTGTGCTTTGATCAATGTTACTTTTCTTCATTTTTTTATCTACACAACTTTATTTCAATCAAGAGTCGCGAGTTGAGTTCTCTAGGAACTTATAATCATAAGTATTCTCCACAGTTTGTAAAAATGAAGAAGAAGGTATTCTCCACAATTTTCAACTGAGGTTTCACTAGTAATTTCTGAAGCAGTTTTGTTAAAATCAAAATTGATTATTTCTTAAATATGTCTAGAGCCAAATTTTGGCAAACCAAGTATTTGCTTTGATACGTGCAAATATTTACTATATTTTATAAATAAAAAATTAGAATTTTGACAATAATAAACAAGACTATTAAAAAAGAGAAAATTAAAGAATTTTTAATTTTTTAAATAAAGAGAAGAGGAAAAAGAAATTGAAAAGAGATACTTTGAAGGATAAGCATCATCTGAAAAATTCAACTTGTTCTTTTGTATAATATAAGTTATTTTTTTTAAAAAAATTCTATCGTGTTGAAAGGTTTTTCGTACGTGAATTTGAACTTTAACTTAATCGTATAAAATTATTTCATAAGGTAAATGTTTTCTTATTCCACTTATATAATTATATAATATATTTTGACCATACCATTAGTCAATATAAATTTTTAACACATTCCTTCACGTCAAGAACAATACATCTCAAGGTGAAGTTTTGTAGGATTTGAAATTTATGAGTGATTTGATTTCGATAGCAATCCAATAAGTCTAACAATGCTCGCTAAGATATATAGTATCCAGTTTATCTTAAAATTAAGCATAAATTTGAGTCTCAGAATATTAAAATCCAATTATGTTGTATTTGAAAATGATAAACAAATAAAAATAAAAATCTTTTAAAAATCACTCAATAAAAAGTAACAAAAATATTACTTTACAAGTTGAGTTCTCTATAAACATTATAACAATAATTACTCTTCCAAAATCAATATTTATAAATGATTGAGTACAAAACATGTCCCCACGTCCTCGGAATTTCCTTTTATTTTGTGTTTGGTTGCTGTGAAATTGGGTGAATGTGGTCAAACTAATTTGTTTTAGGTGCTGAAATTATAAAGGAAATAAGTTCAGATAAAGTGAGTCTCACAATTCCAATACATCTTCGGTGACCCAACATGCACAATTACAGTTATGATCTCCTCCTTATAATTGCTTATGGTAATTTTCTGTACCCGTGACACATTTTTTTGAAAGGTCTTATAGTAATTTTATAAAAATCAAATAACTTTATAATATTATTTTTATTCTATTTTTTTTAAATTAAACAATCTAAAATTCAATATTATATATATTCACTCTATTTTTCTCTTCTCTAATTATTTTTTTCCCTAACAACAATTGAGAGCAAGAGCATTAAACTGCACAGTTTATACAATTAAGTTGATAGTTTGATAATATCCCTAGTCCAAATCTAAGAATAGAGACCCCTTACCTGCGTGGCCTACTTCTTTCAATATCGTTGACTCTGATGCCATAGAATTGTGTGTTGTCCATTTGTACAGCATCTTGTATCTACCAAAGAGTTGGAGGAATCTTCTCATTTATTGTGTCCTTTATCCTTTAGCTACAGTTAATGAGGATTATAATTTGGTATTATTTGACCCATTTAAACATTTAAACATGAGTTTGCAGGGGTTGTTAGACTGTTTATGCCGAGAGTTATGTGAGTCTTAATTACAAAAAATCTACCTTTGAATCTTGTTATAGTTAAACATATAGAGGGCGTGTATTTTTTATATTTTCTTTTTTTTTTCAATTAAAAATATAATTTAATGAAATAAGCTTATATTTTTTACGTGTTACTAGAAATTTCTTTTATATGTTACTAGTAATTTATTTTATATGTTTCCTTCTGTTGTGGTGTGTAGTCATTCAATTTTTATAATAATTTATTATTTTTATATACTTATATTTATGTATATATGTGTGGTAAATAAATTAAGCTCGTATCACGATTCTATGGCATATATGATTTTAATTTTAAGATCTTAATTTATATTTTAATTATTAATATATTTTAATTTTAAAATTATTGATACGTGGTGTTTTTTTTTTGCGTGTCACGTAATTTTTTAAATCTATGATACTTAATTTTTTATTTTATTTTTTAACAACTAAAAATAGATACAAGATGGCTATTGAATTTTATTTTTAATATTTTTTTATCTATAAAATATTGGTATTAGTAATTTTTAAGTTAGTTTATACAATTCATCTATTAAAATCACTTCCTCAAAATGATTAATTTGACACTTTTGCTTTTATTATTCCAAGAGAGAAATCGAACTCCGATATTTAGAATTAAAAACTCACGTACACTAATAAACTAATTAAGGTAGATTTCTTGGTTAACATTTCTGCTTTGAAGTTTCATTTTCCTTTTTTTTTTATTGCATAATAGTTGTGTTGATGTTCAAACTTATATGATTTCATACATGTTGGATTCTCTACTACTAGGCCTATCCTAATAAGTTTATTTCAATTTCCATTTCGCTAAGTCTTTTTTTTTTAATCTCTTATTTCTTTTGTTTCTAATTATAAGTTTTTTTTAATAAAATTCTTTGTCTTTTTTTATAAGATCATTTTTTAATTTTTAGATGCATTACTTATTTTTTTTCTTGCATATTTAATTATTCTCTCTCAAACATTAATAAGAAACAATTATGTGGATAGAAAGTTAAAAAAAAAGTAATTTTAAAATGATATCATAATTAATTGAAAAATTTAATATGATTAATTAAATTAATTATATTTATTAAGAAGCATAAATTAATTGAAAGAGACATATAATTAGGACCGAAGTAACTATAACTTAATTTTGAAATATTACTAATATAATATTTTGTTCCAAGTTTTCAAGTTGTAAGTAATAAATTCTAATTGCTTTTTCAGAACTCAAACACCCCACATTTTCACCTTAATTTCCAACTGGCCCCATCGTTCCTTTACGTATCAAATGCGATTTTTTTATTGAAAAATATTAATTTATTAATTTTATTTAAAATATCAGTTTTGAATCAATCAAACCTCTCTCCCCTTTCTTCCCCTTTCATACTAAGTGTGAATTTTAAGCATATGAAACGGGCTTTAATTAACCAAGCAGGATTGTTATACAAGACCATATAATTTAACTATTTCATAGGGATATGTTCTCACTATGTATTTTTACTATGATGCATAATTTTTTTTATCAACAAATATTAATTTATTAATTTTATTAAAAATATCAATTAAAAAAATTTAATTATGAAACCTCTTCTTCCTCCTTTCTCTCTTCACCCTTTTCCATCCTTATATCTCCGCTGTCATGCATAACTGAAAGGGCTCGAAGCTCCTTTGTTTGAATCATGCAGAGACTTAATTTCCATTCCAAGCAGTGAGTTCCATTTTAATATTGTTTTTGTGCAAGTATGAACTCCCTTAGTTGAATACGCGAGTGACACAGTGACACACTCTTGCGCCACCAACTGCAAATTTCTCAAAGGTTTTTTCCTCTTGTTTGTGTTCACTGTTTCCTTTTCACCCTTATTATATACCTTTTATATGTTTCTCTGTGATGGCGTCAGATTCCATCGATCAGTCGGTGACTTGCTACTTTTTTCAATCTATTTTGTTTTTAAGTTAATCATTTTCTCTGCCTTTGACAATATTGCTTATTTAAGAAATATATCTTGATTTTAATTAGTTGTTTTTCAAAATTCAAAAAGATACTTTTCAATATATCTTGGTGGTTTTCAATATATTTTTCAGAAACATGCATGTAAAATTCAAAAACACCAATATATCTATATGTAGAAGTTAAAATCAAATTTTAGAGAAACAAGTTTTCATAAATTAATTTATGAATAAATTAAACAAACTTTAATTTATAAAAGAAAGTTGATATGTTTTATCTTCTCTTCTTTTCTTTTCTTTTGTTAATTTATAAAAGTTCTTATTAAAAAGTTTCTAAATTCTAACTAATTAACTGTTGGAGAAAGTTTTGATACTATTGAAGCTAGGAAAGGATTATTATTTAGTGGTTCAAGTTATGATGGAAGAAATTTAAGACGGCTTTTCAAACATAGTAAGGAAAGATATATACTATTGAAAGGAACTGGTCAAGTCATGAAGTTAACCCTAGTCCGTTTGCATTGGTCCTCTACTATACGTTACTCGTGAAAGCTCTATCTTCTTTCTCACTAGCATAGTATACCAATTACTAACTACACGCTAAGCCACAAATGCTACTAAGATTGCAAGTGGAAGTTTTGTGTTAAAATGAGGTTTGAGTTTCCCATCCCAATTATTCTGTCATTCTCTCGTCTAATTAACAGTTCCGGAAGAACACGACGGGAGAATAGAATTTACCACAAATTTCGAAATAAATAAGACAAATTTTCAGAGAAGTTGCAGCCTAATAGAATTGTTGTTTCAGAGTTTTATACAACAACAAAAAAAAAAGTTGTCATTTATAGACAATATAAATTGTCAAATATTATCTTTGTTAGTATATATAGTCATTACTTAAGGAAAATTAAAAAATTAGTATAATTTTATAAAGACTACAATAATAATTTTATTCATTATATTGAACATTTGATGTGTTAATTAATTATATATAAATACTCTATATTAGCAATATACTTTTGAAAATTGAACCAACTGGTTCAATTGATTGAATCGACTATCGAGAATCAATGTATCTGTCCAAAAAACCTAGCTAGAAAATTGGTGGAGTAAACTTGGCCAAAACTAGTTAAGAACTAAGACAAAAAAAATTGAACTGGATTTAAAAAACATTTTAAATATTTAAATTAAAATAAGCAACTATTTATATATGAAATATACATGAATTGCTATTTTTTATTATTTTCTTCTTTGATATTATAGAACATGTAATACAACCATTTTATAATTTAAAATTTTGGTTAACTTATTTTTCTCATAATTTCACATTAGTTTAGTATTTAATACATTAAAAATATATTTAATTACAACCACTGCAACTCTAATTATTCAACTAAAGTTGAACTGATGAATTATGAACTAGTATATTCATTGCTGATTTAGTTTTAAAACATTAACAATATGAAATCTCTATAAAAAGCATTTCCACTTTAATATTTGAAGTATTAATGTGTAACAAATTAAAAATGCCTATTTCTATTTTTCCATTTTTAAATAAAGTCTTCTTTACTTGTAAGTAATCGTGGTTATAAAAAATACAGAAAATATATTGTTTAAAATAAGTAAGGGTGCCTTTGTTCTCGAAATTTATATATCTTATGATTTCATTAATAATTATAAAAATATCACATGTATTGTGTTTTTATTTTTTAAGATTTGTAAATGAAAGGATGGAAATAACATGTACATTTGATATTTCATTATTTATCTTATACATTTGATATAACATGATCCGGTTTTATTTGTTTTCACTCATAATTTAACCCCTTGCAACCACTGAAGAGTTGAAGAAATAGCAGCGGACACAATTATACTGGAGTAGTATATAATATTAATTCTTCTCCAACGTGTATGTGCATGTTTTGGTGGGTTTCTTTCTAACTACTATCTTTGCTGCTTGTTCAATCTTGAGAGGCTTCTTATGTAAGTAATAATATACTTTAAGTCTTAATAGAACTTCTAGATCTCATTATTTTATGTTTGTTTTTAACATTAATATAAAGTCAAGCAGAGGAATCTTTCAAAGTGATGAGAAATATTGAAATTCCAAATAGAAGAAACTTATGGGTCAAAATCCAAAATAAAAAAAAAAATAATAGCTAGGGCTAAAACTGCCCCCGGTTTTATACATTATATGCAGGACTGAAAACCACAAGCATCCCTATCATCACTTTGATGTGGTAATTTGTAAGAATAGGACAATAGTCTTCTATGACAACACTTCACTAATTAAGCATATTGCGAAGACATCATGCCAATATGCCTTTTTGGGCTGCTGCTTCATCCTTTGCTTTTGTCTTAATTAACTGTTTCACCACAGCAAATAAAATACAAATCGGTATATATATTATTGTATCTGCACTTGTGTTCCGTACAACACGTGAATTTTAGTTTTCTAGCTACCTTTTTTTATATTTTTAAAATAAAATATTTTTGGGTCGTAGCTTCTTGGTTTAATTGAAACATATGGTTCTGCAAATTAATCATGAAATCAGCTCCTAATAGGACAAATAATGCATGTCAAACTAAGGATTTGGTGGAGCCTCCGAAAGCTGCTTACTGTGGCAAATTGATTGAGCCTGCACACAACAATTATATTGTTTGTATTTGCATCTGCTCAATTTATTTGTCTTTCACTCTTTATACTGTAGTATCTATTTTTGCAGTACTGATCGACCGCATGCATGAAACATGCATGATCATTTCTATTAACTATTGGGTAATGCTACTTCCAATCATGTTTCTTCTTCTTTTATATATCATCGTTGTTTGAGCATGTCCAATATAAATTATTTACGAGATTGTTAAATTTAAGAACTAATTATTATACATTTTCATTATTAAAATAATCGATAATTGATGAGACAATTCTTATGTAAAACTACTACTTATGTAAACAACAGTTTTTAATAGTTCTTTAGAATTGTGAATAATAATTGTCTAAAAAAAGAATTGAGAGTAATTATATGATTTATTTTAAATTCTCAAAATTAATTATATAGAGAATGGGTACTGTATTGTAAGGATTAATGGTATTTTTATTAGTAATTTATTTTTGTTCAATTCTTTTCTTTCATATAAAAAAACCTTAGAATTTGATTTTTATTTTATTTTTCTTGAATGAAACAACTAATATTTTCATCCTATTTTTTATCTATTTTTTTTCTTTTCTTGCCTATTTCCACTCTCAGTTTTCCTCATCTCTACCAAACACACTGTAAATATTGAGGGAGAATCTTGGCGCAACAAGTTGGACCATAGTAATTGATCGGTCATATGTTCAAATTCAAAAATAGTATATATGCAAGGAAAAGATGGTGTAGAATTATTTTCTCCCATGCCTTCCAATAATCAGAAACCTCTGATAATACTGAAGTATGTTAACGTTTTATTTTATTTTAAATGCTTAAAATTTACATTATTAAAACAAATCTTAATTGTTGAATTTCTTAAATCTCATCTTGTGCTACAACTACCAAAAATAATTAATCAACTATGTGCACCGTTGAAAATATTTTTATTATTAGACAAATGTTAATCAAGGTTCTTGATACACTAGTTAAGAAATTAAAAGATTTTTTTATTAGGAGATAACAAGTTACATTTTTATGATTTTTTTTACTCTCCTATAATCTTTACAATATATTTTTTTTCTTTTAATTTTGTAAATAATATTATTAGAACATTAATTAGTAAGACCCTTATTATTATTTAGGATTAAGGGTTTAGTATGAATTAAGGTCTTCTGGATCACATGAGGGATTTTGGCAGCTATATTGATGTAAAGAGATTTTTTTTTAAAAAAAAAAATTTAAAGAGATTGTGTTGAACTTTGAAATACGTACAGTCAAGACCAGCTTTAACCTTACCCGGAAAGAGATATGAAAGGGAACTGAGAACCACAGAAAAAAGTTTCAAAATTAATGAAGCAATCAATATAGGGAGGAAGGCACTAGTGTGTCACTGTTATTGAGGGCAAAAGGCTGCAAGCAATACTCAGAAAATGATTGAGAAAATTCAGCCGCTAATTAATATATTATTATTCTTGCAGTTGATGACTTTTTCGTTTGCATGCAGTGTTTTGAGGATGCATGTTAACAATGTTATCTACTAATTAGGTTTAAACACAGCTAAGCAATACAACAAGAATGTCGGTGTCCAATGTTTTGCATAGCCGTGACGTAACTAGATAGACAATAATAAAATTAAATGATAAACATCAGATTAATTTGACGGGTAATCTTGCAATGTTTGAACAAGTATTTGTGTGCTTGTGCTTACCCTATCGATAAACAAGATCATGAAGAAAACAAAATGTAATGTGCCTTATATCGTCGTTTAGCAAGTATGTTATTGGTCTAGGAACAACTTGATTATTAACTTCACAAAGATTTCCCTTTAGGTTCGTGAAGTAACCGTCATTTGATAAGATGGATTGTTAATTAAAGTGAGAAAAAAGTTTAATTAACCAGGGTAGTTCCATACCCGCTTTAGTTGTTATAGGCCATATAAGGTTAATGTTGTCATAAGCTCATTCGTTGGTTCTAATACGCGTGTCAGTGGTGGAAAGGCCACTCTTTGAGCTTGCGATTCGATAAAGACAAAATGGTTGATACTTTTTACTAAAAAATAAAGAAAAAGAAAAAGAAGAAGAAGAGGAGAAGAAACACAGTGGTTGATTTAAATTAACCCTTAAAAAAATCAAATTAAGGTGATATTTGATTATCATTTTTTGAATTAGATTCAATGCTTAAACTTCTAAACAAATCATTCAAAATGATGAGTTACATATTTGGATTTGGATTGAAGTTTGTAAAAAAAATATGGTGAAAAATTACTCATTAATTTAATTCTTAGATAAATAAATAAAACATGTATCCCAATGTTATATTGTTTCAAAGTATCTATAGCTCTAAACTTAATAATAATAATATAAAGTGGAGACTTAAACTTTTCATAGAGCATCATCATGATAACCTTACAGAGACTCATTTGAAAGGATGACATTTAATTCAAACACAAACAAGACAAACAGATGAAAAGTGAGATACATCTCACAAAAAATTTAAAATATTAAAAAAGTCATAAAGATATAAGATACCTTTATAAATAATTGTGTCCCAAAATACAAGCATGTCTCATCCAAATCAAACATTCCATACACAAATTCACACACGAAATATGATGCAAATTAGACCCGTAGACTTGTATGCACGTGGTACCATTTTGGAAAACACCGTGAATGCAGCTCGAGAGTCCATGTAGTTGACAAATTTTCACACGATAGGCAACCCAACACTATCACTCTCATTAAGATAACATCGTCAACAATGCGTTTGGGTGTTCTAGTCTTATAAGGAAATTCCAACACATGTGATCAACATGAGCTTAAAGGAGATTTCAAATTATTGTACTCCCAAGGTCAAAGTCATAGTCAAGTCATTCATGACTTCCCTGGTTAGGTTCATAAACATCTTTCACTTCAAAACACATATGCACAACATGATGCATGACATATTACTTTCACATAAACAATTCCTATCCCGCAGGGATAAGTCCTCCTAACATTTTTTGCAATACACACATATCATATATGACATATTACTTTCACATATACTCATGGACATCATTCATTCCGTTACAATATCAATCATGGACACATTCACTCATTTACATAAAAATATCATCACATCACTTCATTCATCAAATTATAAGTATAAACATCATGCATCGTAATACCACTCTTTATGATATCAATATTATACACTCATTTTTTCTCCTACGTTACTATGACATTCATAGAGTATAATAATTATGTCTAGAGTTGTATTAATCATATTAAGTCGGTTCTTATCTCGTTAGAAAGATAAGATAATTATCTATAACTTTTATGTTGACCTCAAAATTTATTTCAATCGTTTAGAAACCTAAAATTAGGAAATATATAAATTGATCTCACAATTTTGATAGCTTAACCTTTACTCACTAAAATTGTAATATATGGAGTTATATAAATCATTTTTGAGTGAAATCAAATCCCTTAACTAAATAACATCCAATACTACAACTCTTAGGAAGAATACAAAGTATAATTCTATCAATTAAATGCACGGTTTAGTGTACTAAGTTAACATTTTTTATCAAAAAATCAGTTTGTGCATCCAACATCAATTATCAAATTCAATTTTAAGAACATCGAAATGACAAAACATCAAAACATACATCAATCAAATTCACCCAAATCATAATAAAACAAAGTGCTTCAAGGTATTCACAATTCATCCAAGAAAATAAACTTGCTATAATCATAAACCTAAGATTTAAAAACTTGGGATTTATATTAATGTAAATCGTTTTTATTTTTCTCGTTGACATAACAATGGAGTCAAATGTTGTTTATCGTGAAACCTGATATTCTCCGACTCCTTTTTTATTTATTAGTTGGATTCAAAATTAAAAACTAATACAAGAAATTTAACAACTGTTCAACTAATTGAACTATGCCTTTTTGATCTACACCTTTAATCGTGCAATTGTCTATTTCCTTTAACCTTAATCAAATGCTGACAATTTTTAAAAGAAAGATAAGAATTAATCTCTCCCTTAATTAATTAGGAATAACTTTTCTCTTTATTATAGCACTTTTCTTCTGTTAATTTGTCTCAGAACTAACTCTAAGACCTTACCATTAAGTAATCTAGAAAACGAATTAAATTTCAACGTCCATGTTTAAAAATAATTTTATTTCATAGTGACTAAAGAATCTACGAGATGAACATGAGAATTATGTGGTGTCAAGGATTGAATGGCGCACCCCATGTCTTTCGATTATAGAAGGTGAAGCTTTAGGCTTTTAATCAGCTCTTGATTTTTCTGTTACGTACTATTGGCTTGGGAAATGTTTAGTTTGAGATATCGTAAGACGATAGTGAGAAAAAAAAAAAAAAAAACCAACGGAAGACATATAAGCTTGGTGCAATTATAGTTGATTGTCAGTTTTCATTTTTTAATCATAAAGTTTTAGTTTTCATTTTTTAACGAGGGTGGCTCCATCTATATTACTTATTTACAAATTTGTTTCCATAAAAATAAATAAAAGAACTAACATTATTCAATGAATAAAAAGTATGGCCCCTGTATTTATTGGTTTCAAGCTAAGATAAAGTATAGAATATATCCTTAAATAAATTTATTTACGAAAAGCTTTGTTAATTTCCCGATATTTAAGGCAATAAAAACATTAAAAATGCGTGGAACTATATATGCAAGCATACTTTTTTATGAATGAATTCTTCTATAGAATACAGATTCTTCTGCTTCCCAAATGAAAAGCTTCAAGCTACACTCGACGGTTGTTTGTGCGTTTCATGAATATTATATGTAGGCCAGGTTTCTACAGAATAAAGCCATAGTCAACCATACATAAGAAGAAAGAATCTCAAACTTTTATCATTAAAAAATATGAAGGCACGAGGGCCTAATTAAAAATGTTTAAATTGGAAAGCAATAAACCTTCATTTGAACGTTTAATTATCTTGCCACCTCAAATTCCTTCTTATGTTACAAATGCATGGCCAATGGGGTTAATTGGTAGTCTTTTTTCTTAAAAAAAAGTCACATAATTTCTTGATGTATGCACATCAGATTAATTAAATTTTAAAGTTTTACACATCAAATGCAAATTAATAAGCACATCCATGACATTTCCTGATTTAAAATATTTATTTCTATATTTTTATTTTCGAATTTAAAGGTCTTATCTACTAAAATAGAATTCTTTTTTATTACTAAAGAAAATATTTCTTAATATACCTTTATTTAAGATATGTGATTTCACTATAATTTAATAATTTCGATCTCTTTAATTATATATATATATATATATATATATATATATATCTTTTAAAATTTTATTTAATTAAAAATACACATATAACAGATGAAAATTTTATTAGAATAATGATTGAATTATTTAGATAAAAGTGCCTTGACTTATATGTCATTAGTAAAATTGAATTTAAATCTCTTGAGTAAAGTTTGACGTCCAAATCTGAAAAAAATATAATAAAAAAAAAATCTCATCAACAAATTCGCACGAATGTCCTGCCTACGTGCCCAAAAAAGTGCCTTTCAATTTTTTCCTATATAAGTCACCTACAAAGATGTAAATTAACGCTCTAATGACGCGTGGACGGACCAAGGGTTAGTGCATTCACTTAGAAAAGAATCAAAATTTGAATTAAAAAAGTATAGAAAATAACTATTTGTGTTACCTATTCCCAGACATATGCACATCCGACGGCGTTGACATTTTGCGTTGCAAAAATGGGATATCTTGAAATTTTGAGCTATGGCATCAGCTTATAATGCATGCATCTTGAAAAGGAACGAATACAAAAGCAAGAGATGGCACAAGAATATGATAATACAAACAAGGTGGAGTTACATTAGAGCTGAGCTAGCATTCCCATCGCCCAAAGGTTTTTGAATTTCTTGGGGTACCTAAGACAAAATTTGGTTGGCTAGCTAGTTCAAAACTTTAATGTTAGTTCCTGTCTTCAATTTTATTGACTTTGGTTGATGTCTACCAATAAATTAATATTTTCTAACTCAGCACTGTAGAGGATGTGATGTTGGCATAATCAAAACCAACCTTTAACGTACGAGAGTGAAGGTCTGTTGCTAATTTGCAACTATGCATGATATATTAATATTTTTTTTTATTGAAAGCATGATGGAGCCTCTCCAAGCACAGTAAAGCATAATCCAACCCGTACATCATATTAATAGTTGAGAACTAACAGCTGCCACATTCCACGATATTGATGTTGATCATGACTAACTGAGATGATGCACTAGTTCATATTTCATATCAGGAATCAACAAATTAAGTCTGTTCAAACAGTCAATTACTTAAGAGCATATGGCAGTGGATGATAGGCACAGAACCAAATATATTGATCAAATATAAAAATATGAGATTTTTTACGGTACCCATTTTATGGACTCGGAGTAGTATTGGATTTGAAAAAATTGGATATTTATAACGTGCTTATGTTAAAAAGAATGAAAATGAGTGATCTATACTCTTTTAAGTACTCTTTTTTTCCCCATAAGAATAAAAGATAGGTATAAATACTCATTTAAATTTACCTTTAATAATTTTTTGTTTAAATTAAAATACATAATTTTAAATGAAAGGTTATTGTGAATCATATTAGAATCAGTCTAATAATTAAGAATTTTAATAATATTCATGAGATCATAAGTTTTAACATTTATGTCACCATTACATACACATAAAGTAAAATTTGTATTGGACTGTTCGGTCAAATCTTATCTCAATCGAGAATTGACCCGCTACTCATCCAAAATATGACCCACCAAGTTCAATCTTAATCCCATTGTTGATCAGTACTGGCAAAACTGAGTTTCATGGCCAATGAAATGAACCCTAGCACATTGCTTGCAGGAAGTTACTACTAGAAAACCACAAGGAATTTGTGGGTCTCTGACATTGAGGCCCAACATAAAAGTCTCTAAATTTTTCCCAATAAGATTGACACACTCGTTAAATAGACGTGATGAATTTTTATGTCGCCATGTCACACGTTATAGAGTTCATTGAACTCTTACCTTTTTCTTGCCATGTCCCACAAAGATAGATACACATCTTTTTCTTCTTATTCTTCTAAAAGAAAAATCTTTTTCAACAAATTCAAATTACTCTCCTTGTATTTTAATAATTTTAAAAATACATTATCAATAATAAAAATTAACTTTATATCACAGTTTAATTAGATAATTATAAGACTAAAATTTATTTTTTTAATAAAATATTTATTTATTTTAAATTTTAATCATATAAAATAAGTTTTTCACAGAATAATACTACTGTCTCATATAGCTACAGTTTTTTATTTATTAACTTTTATCAGAAAAAACTCGAAGAAACCCTCGGATTGGTAGAATTGTTCAAGTTTAGAAAGTAGCAATATAATATTATTAATTATTTGTTTAATTGTAGTGAGCAACAGACCTTTATTTTGCTATCTCCGGTGGTGCTAGAAACTTTTAAGCATGATTTGATGTTTGCTTCTTATCTTTCTTTATCCTGTTTACCTTTCCCAAGGTGGACAAAAAAAAAAAAAAGAAGGCCTCACTGCAAGTGTTTTTTTTTTCTTTCTAAATTTTATTATCTTTTGTTAGGAACCTCAGTCTTTCGGATGCAGTTTATATATCTGTTGAATAACTTCACTTAGTGCGAAATGATTTTAAGATGAAATCTAACATGGTATCAGAGCCTATAGCCCGTCTTAGTTCTCTCCACCATGTCGGTGGCTCGCCTATATCGGCAGCATCTGTAGTAAACAACTTCATTTAGTACCAATTAATTTTAAGATAAAATCTAATACCTTTTAGCAGCAAACAAAGAACTAAAATGTTGAAATAACTTAGTTGAAGGGGAAATCTTATTATAAGTGATTAGTCAATTTTTTTTACTGAAACTAATTATTGATAAACAGCATGTTTGGATCGGCATTCGGGGTCCACTTTTTTAAGCTAGCAAAACTACGTAAAAGATAGAGGACACATTACAAATCATACACAAAATTTGTATATATTTCATACTAATGACATAATAATAATAAAAATAATTAATGAAATAATGTTCATGTGTATCAAGACAGACAAATATAAGTAGGATGATTGCATCTCCAGCTATATAACTAAGGAAACAGATGTAAGCCATTAGTGTTGAATTTTCACTTGTTACATTGGATTGAATTCTGCACAGAAGTCTCCTAAGAGTTTAAGACTAGAAATAAGTCAGAGCATGGGCCCCAAAACGCAAAACACTTCAAATATTACTATTTGGGTTGATACCAAATAATGCAAATATAGCTAGCTTGTGTCAGCTGGAACTGCCAAATGTCATTCGAATTCGAATCTAATGCTTTTCCCATAATTTCCTGTCATTCGGTGTTTGTTAGTTGTTAAAAGCTACGGTAATAAAAATTCCTTCTTGTTTCACCAATCCATAGCACTATAAATTGCATGAGCCATACATTTTCATACCCACATCAAACAACACAAATAATCAAAGCTTTAATTTGTTGAACATTTCCATTTTCCAAACCATGGCTAACCCAATTCCAATTCGTGCATGGTCTCGCTTGGCCTCTCTAAGATCTTCATCAGCTCCCAATCCAGAGTCACATCCTAAACCTCACACTTCAGAACCTTCTCTTAAAGCAACAAACACTTGCTCTCGTGACAATAATGAAAGTGCCACCAAATCTCTACCAACATCACCAAATGTTCACAACCCAATGCACTCTCAAAAGCTCAAACTAATTACCCCTATGACCTTTCCACCCGCCAAATTGAAGGTTCACCCTCAGCCAAGGGTAGAAGTGACCATTGAAAAGCCTAATGGCAATGCTTCACTGAAGACTGAACCAGGAGAAATCCAAAAGCAAGGCAATGGCCCAAATGAAAAACAAGTGACAAACATAGAAAATGAAACCAAAGGGAATGGTATTCAATCAAAGCTTTCGAGTTCTGAGGGCAATGGCATAAGGGTCATAACAATTTCAGGGGAAAACAGAGGTGCACACATGCAAATAACCAAATCCCGAAAGAAACAACAACAACCCATTCATCACAAGATGGGAAATTCTGATGGTGAGAAAGTGAGAACACTATCTTCGCCTCCAATGAGAGGTGTGTACGGGAACAGCAATGTGCAGTGTGTCAACAACTCAATGTTGTTCCACACTAGTTTAACCAACCATGATCCTGGAATGCACCTTATTATCCCAAAAAAGCCAATTGGTCAAGGATTCCATCTCAAGGAACGTGTTGGTGGTCAACGCAATTGATTTCAAGGTGGCGTTTTCACTTTTAAGCTACTTCTTCTTTGTTTTGAGCTTATTTATGGTGTGATTTATATGTACTAAGTAAAGAAAATAAAGGCTTAGTTGTTCTTTTGAGGAAAATAAAATAGAGGCTAAGTTAGAGTGGCCATCAAAGGAAAAATTATTACATGGCCTTCGATCATGTGGAAACGGCTAATATTTATGTAACCACATTTTTCAATTAATGAAAATATATTAATAAAATCGTGACTATGACTTATATATTAACTACTCCCATCAAAGAGTTTCCTGGTGGATTCTAACTTCTGTTCTTCATGTTTTGAGGAGCAGAGCACAATGGAAGCGACAGTAGGAACTAATTAATATGCATGGCTTAATCCACGAACTATGACTATTTTTTATGTGATCGGAAAGATAGCCCTCAATTGCTATATTATTGGGGTGATTATGTAATGTCAGTATGTTAAGAATCACAGATAAAAAAAAAAAGAGAAAAACAAAGGATAACTTCTTTAGCCACTTCTCATAACTGAATGAAAAACCTGGCTTCAGTAAAACTTAATTCGGATTCCTAAACATAATTTTAAGTTTAATTTATTTGATAAAAAATATGATTAAGAAGAGAGAGCTACTAAAAGTTGCCAACTTAGGTTTCCAGACAATGGATACTTCTGTAGCATTGTAATGAATAAAGGACAACAATATGGAAAACAAAATGCATAGTTTATTAAAGTTACAAAATGTATAACACATTAGTCCTTACTCTAAATTTTTTGCTCTTGCATAATATGACTATAGGAGTGAATTCTTGAACAAGGTACATGTTCTGAAGTCTCTCCAAAGAGAAAGCTTCATGCTTAAGCACTCAACAACGGTTATTTTTGCGTTTCATGATTATATATGTGTGAAAAGTTTCCACAGAATAAATGAAAGGCATAGTTGACACGAGAAAGAAAAGAATAGAAAGTCGTACTTTTGCCGCAAAATAGGAAGGCAGGGAGCGTAGGGCTTAAAAAAATGTCAAATTGAAAAACATTACAACCTTTAATTTAAGTTTTTTTGACTCGTATAGACAGTGTAGTTTTTTATTTTTATGGTTGAACAACAAGTCAATGAATTATACTATTAGTTTGAAACACAACCATCGCTAGCTAAAAAAAATGCTAATAAAGTATTCTTAAGATGTATTTTTTTAAAAAAATAAAAATATTATTAAAAGTATTTTTAATTTAAAATAAAAATATATTTTAAATTAAATATTATTTAATCAATATTTTTAGAACACTTGTTAGAAAGAATCATTTTAAAATAAGAAACATTATAAACACGTTATCTAATATTATTTTTATTAGAGAAAGTCACGTAAATTTTATTACATAATATAAGATTCGTTTGAGTTTACTCCTTATTTGATAGTTCTCGTATAAATTTAATCTAATATAAAAAGCATGTTAAGAAAATGTTCTTTAAAAACTCGGTTTTTTTTTTTTTTAACTTTACAAATTCGGTTGTTATTCTACCTAAATATTGTCAAACATTTCTTTTGGCAGAACATATTCATTAGTGGCGTTAATTGGATGTCTTCGATAAATTGAGTTAGATTACGAATTCAGTTGTACGTTATGGTTTGGGTGAACATATTCATTAATTGGGCGTGTTAAATGGATGACTTCGATAAGTTAAATGGGTGACTTCGATAAGTTAAATGGGTGACTTCGATAAATTTTGAGTTGGATTACAAATTCAATTGTTATTATTTCTAAAAATTGTGAAACACTTCTTTTGGTTGAACATTAATATTTCATTAATTAGGCGTGTTAAATAGACGACTTTAAAATTTTGAGTTGGATTACAAATTCAATTCAGTTGTTATTCTTCCTAAAAATTTGTCAAACACCTCTTTTTGGGTGAAAATATTCATTAGTAGGAGGATGTTAACCGGATGACTTCAATAAATTTGTGTTGAATTATACTTCCTCCTCCTTTCCAGAATATACGATGTGTTTTTTTTTTAAAAAAGTATTTGTTACATAATATATGTCATTTTACAAAATCAATGTTATATTAAATATTTTTTAAGACAACTCTTAATAAATACTTAGTATGAATAGTGCATAAGAATAAATGAGTCATTAATTAGAGAAATAATATGTTAAAAAATTATCTAATATTTTCTTTAAAATTCAATAAATTAATTACATTCCTTAATACTTGTAAAAAATCTTAAACAACATAATATTATGGAAAATAGAGAGTAATCAATGGGTAAAAAATTGACTTTCAATAAATATATATATATATATATATATATATATATATATATATATATATTATTGAAAAAATTTTAATTTGTTAATTAGAATGTTAATTTTAGTTAGAAGAGGAATAAAACTTGTGAACTTTTCTCTCATTCCTCCTCCTTGACTTTCAATATATAAAAAGAGGAAGAACCATTTGTTTCATTAAAAAATAATTTAATAATCCAATGACATGGAAGAAAAGTAGCAAGATGAATCATTAATAATCTATTAATAACAATAACTCAAATAATTCAACCCATTAACTTTTTTTTTTTAATATGGATGGATTGAATTTATTTGTAGATGGATTAGTTAATTTTTTGGAAGCGTAGATAGATTAGTTGGATTATAGAAATATAGATCTATTTTCTTTTATAAAATCACGAAATTTCGTTCATATCAACTATTAGTTGGATTTTTTATGCTTTTATTTTTAAAATTTGTCAATTCTAATTTAAATTTAAATAAGATTTTTAAATTATAAATTTTGACACATCATGTCAAATTAATAAAGATATGTATATATCTTATAGAATATAATTTTTATTACAGTGACAAAAAATTATTACGTGTATATTTTTTCATTTCTAAGATATGTGATTTAATGATCATTATTTAATAACGATGATATTTTTTTTTATCTCTTATTGATTTTATTTTTATTTTTTTAATCAAAGTCCATGTATAATAGATTAAAAAATCACTAGTGAAATAATTAATTGAATCATTTAAATAAAAATATTTTTTTAATTAAATTTTCTAGATATGGTCACCAAAAAAAGAAGCTAATTAACGCTATAATGACGCATGGACGAATCAATGGTTAATGTGTTTACTTATTGGTTATTGATTAGTTTATTCCCACTTCAAAAAGAAAAATGAATCCAAAGTTTAATTAAAAAATTATAAAAAAAATACCTTTTTGTTACCTATTCTCGAACACATGCACATCCGTTGAGATTTATGTGTTGCAGAAATGGGATACTATATCTTGAATCATCTATGGCATCAGCAACTTTAATTAGTTTTTGTTAGGGGAAATCACTTGAAGCATCTTGAAAACGAACGAATAGGAAGAAAAGAGATAGCACTAGAATGACAATACAAGCAACATCGTGGTGGAGTCACATTAGAGCTGACTAGCATGCCCTAATTAATGTTTTTGCAAAACTGTTTTGGCATTTTGGGGTACGTAAGATAAATTTGGTTTGGCTAGTCCGAAACTTTAATATTGTTGTGTTCAATATTTTTTACTTTCATTGATGTCTAGCCATTGATAAATATTTTCTAACTTTTCCCTAGTATACAAGATTTGATGTTGCCCGAATCAAATCCAACTTATTCCTTTCACCAAAAAGGAAGAAACCAACTTGTTCTGTGAGGGAATTTTGTTTATTCATTGGCAACCAACCATGCATGCATGCAAGTATGAATGAGGTTATTTTTGGGATCATGATGGAGCCGCTTTAAGCACAGTACCTACAATCCACCGCTCATCATACTATAGTAGTTAAGAACTAACTAATACCACATTCCACAATATATACGATTCTCTGTGGCTGAAATTTCAAAAACGTCCACACTTGATCATGAAAAGCATTAGTTCATTTCATATATATATCAGGAATCTAAATCTAGACAGTCCACATTTTGAAAGATTTTTTTTAGGGCCTTTTAACCACAATTTAAAAACTAAACTGATAAATATTGTTGGATGTATGTACAAATTAAACATAGCAGGGATGACAATTGACAAATATATATGGCAAGGACGATTAATGTAGTCATCTTACCGTTGAATTTTCACATTGCACCGAATTATTCAGGAAAGGCTCCATGTACGATGTATGAGAGTATAAATTCGCCAGAGTGTGGACCCCTAAAGTAAACTGATTCTTTTTTTGCTATACCAAAAGTAAAGTTTTGTAGTATCACTTTCGCAGATACGAATATAGCTTGTGTCAGCTGGAAATGCCAAATCGAATCTTATGCTTTTCACGTTTTTCTGTCATTCCGTGTTTTGTACAAGGTAATAGGTATTTTCCTCATGATCTAATAAATATTCCTTTTTATGCGACAAGTTGTGATTTATGATTTCCTATTGGATCAGCATATTGATTCACTCCATCTATAAATATTAAATAAGATTGCATGAGTCATACATTTTCATACTCACATTTCTGTTATAACATCTCTTGTCATTGCATTGAGGTTTGAGTATTGAGAGCATTTCAAAACGCCATGGCTAACCCAATTCCAATTCGTCCATGGTCTCGCTTGGCCTCTCTAAGATCTTCTCCTGCTCCAGAGTCACATCCTAAACCTCACAATGCAGAACCTTCTCTCAAAACAACAAACATTTTTTCTAATGACAACAATGAAAGTGCCTCCAAATCTCTATCACCAACACCACCAGATGTTCACATCCCAATTCAACAAAACCTCAAACCCACTACCCCCATCACCTTTCCACCTACCAAACTGAAGGCTCAGGCTCAGCTTCAGACTAAGATATCTGAAGAAGAAGGGAACATTGAAAAGCCTAATGGAAATGGCAATGGCATCGGCCAAAAAAATGAAAAAGAGATGACAACCACAGAAAACGAATTAAAGAAAGAGAAAGGTATTCAGACAAAGATTTCGGGTTCTGGGGGCCAATATGGCATAAGGGTCATAACAATTTCAGGGGAAAATAAAGGTGCATGCATGCAAATAACCAAATCCCATAAGAAATCCTATCCCAAAATGAGATCTATGTATGCTAACAGCAATGTGCAGTGCGTGAACAACTCAATGGTGTTGCACAGTAGTTTAACACACCATGATCCAGGAGTGTACCTTGTTATCCCAAAAAAGCCATTAGGCCAAGGATTCCACCTCAAGGAACGTGATGGTAGTGGTCAACGCAATTGATTTCATTAAGGTGGCATTTTAAGTAATTTGCTAGACCTATAACCCCATTTGGTGGTAGTGATTTAAGTTCTTTTTTCATTTTTAAGCTTATTATGTATGGTGTGATTGATATGTCTAGAGAAAATAAAGGCGTGGCAAGCTTGAGAGAACCAATTTGGAACCGCCAAAATGATTATGCTGATAATATATAAAATAATTGTAGTAATTTTGACAATATTAATTTTATAAGTGATTGTGAGTCTTTAATTATACTATTCAAATATTAATTATTGTTTAGTTGCCTAAAACAAGTTGTTTTTGTTGTTATTGCTGCAATAGTTAAAGTTTTAAAGTTATATAATTCATGCAAAATTGTATGTAAAATTAGTGGTGCATTTATTGTTAATCATTACAATATTAAATAAGATTATTATCATTTAAAATATAAAATAATTTTAATTTTATGTGTAAAAATAACTAAAAATTATAAAAATTATTATTGACTAGAAGTTAGGAAAAAGAAAAAAGAAAATCAGCCACTCAATAGAGGTTTCTCGATCCATCGATCGTCCTGATGTTATGCCTTCATTTTTTAACTTCGCTATACAAGATGTACGTAGATCTAGCAATAAATATTTTCTAACTTTGCCCTATACAAGATGTGATGTTGGCAGAATCAAATCCGACTTTTTGCCGTGAGTGAATTTTATTAATTGGCAACCGTGCATGATTAAGAATACGAGCGAAGTTATTTGGAAACAAAATCAGGATTCTCTCCAGAAAAAAATCCATGCAGCCAAAATCCTGCAAAATCAGAGACCTTGATTGGTCATTGTACAACAAAGAAGGAGAAGAGAGTATGTAATCAATGGTCCTGATTTTGGCCCTCTAAGAACAGAAAGCATAATCCACCGTACAATTACTACATCATACTAACTGTTGCATGCGAGTCTCATTCCATAATGTATATGATTCTCGGCGGCTGAGATTTCAGAAACGTCCACACTTGATCGATCATGAAAAGCATTATTGTTCATTTCATATCAAGAATCAAGATAGTTACAGATCCGATCTGATCAAACAGTAAATTTGTTAATGCAGAACCTTCCATAATTGCTCACATGGTTGTAATTATTTAGTTTTATTTTATCGGAAAAGTAAGGGAAGTGGAACCCTTGGATTAGTACAATTGCTCAGGTGTAGGACATTCAAAATATATGCATGCTTTTAGTCAACAATTTGATAAAATGTGTGGGCATAGTTGAAAAAACCGTCTCCTATTAGAATTGACCACGACCACCTAGATCACAACTAGAAAACCGTTGTCTAAACCTTAGGCCACAATTTTTTCATTTCAGGTCACGGTTTCCTTTTGTTGCCTTAAGTCATTTTTTTTGTAATGATATGTGGGTTTGCATGAAAAGTTTGAAAGAGTTTTTTGTTTTTATTTTTTTATGGCCTTAAACAACAATTGAACCTGATGAAATGTTCCTTCTATGCATGTGTATCAAAGCTGACAAATGTAGCTTGACGATGGGGTCTACAACTATATAACTAAGGAAACAGATGTAATTAATATTCATGTTACGGTTGAATTTTCATGTGATAGTAGATTGGATTGAATTCTCAAACGTACACGCATGCATGAAACTAAAAATTAGTCAGACTTTGGGCCTCAAAAGCAAATTCTTGGATGGAACATCACTTCGGCGGTACCAATATAGCTTGTGTAAGCTGGAAGTGACAAATGCCAATCGAATCTAATGCTTTCTATATAGATGTTCTCACTTTCCGTGTTTGCTACAAGCTAGGTATAATAATAGGTTTTATGTATTTTTCCTCTTCATTGCCCTTTTCTCTTGTACTAATGAAAAATCCTTGTTGATAGAGCAAGTTGTGATTTTATGATATTCTATTGGATTATAGCATTAATTCATTATGGTATCTATAAATAAGATTGCATGAGTCATACATTTTCATGCTCACATCAAACAAGCCTCCTCATTTGCATTATTTGTTTTGAGTTTAGCATTTTCGTTCCAAAAACTCCATGGTCAACCCAATTCCATTATTAATTCGAAGCAACAAACACTTCCTCTCATGAAAAAAGCAAAGAAAACGAAACGAAAGGGAAAGGTATTCACACAAGGCCTTCGGATTCTGAGGCCAATGGCATGAGGGTCATAACAATTGCAGGGGAAAATATAGGTGTTGAAATGAAAATAACCCAATCCCAAAAGAAACAACCCATTCACAAGAGTGAGAAAGCTGTGAGAACACTATCTTCACCTCCAATAATGAATGTTTTGTACAGTACTAAGAGCAAATGTGCAGTGTGTCAACAACTCAGTGGTGTTCAACACTAGTTGCATTCACCATAATCCAGGAATACTACTGTACCTTATTATCCCCAATTAACACGCCATTTGGCGAAGGATAAACTCCAAGATGCTATACGTTTTAAGTTAGTTCTTCTGTGTTTTAAGTTTTAACCTTTTGGTGTTGTTGAAATGTAGTAGGTAGAGGAAATAAAGGCTTAGTTACTAGTTAGAGTGGCCTTCATATATAAATCATGGTGTGTTCTAACTGTTGTGCTCCATGTTTTGAGGAGTGGGGCTAGGTGATATCCATAGCACAATATATGGTAAGGACAGTAGTAATTAAGCGCATGTTTTTGTAAATTTAGGTTTATAACTGAGTTTCTAAAAACATGGTATTTTTTAGAGTGATTAAACATGGTATCATAACAAGTTTACTCTCCAAATTGAGTTTGGAATTTCTAAAAAAAAAAAAAAAAGTGCCTAATAATATGCATGGCTTAATCTACGAACTTGGTTTTATGGAAGCTTAATCCACAAACTATGACCATGTTTTTGTTTACGAATAGGAATCCTTAATTGCCATATTATGGGCACGATTATGTAACGTAGGAAAATGACAACACTACATCTCATTTTTTTTTAGAAATATGTGTGGAAAGAAGAAAAATGAAAAAATTAAATAAGTAAATTGCACTATAATCTCTTAAGAGATGCCAGCATTATACTTAGACGTGACAAGAACTTCAAACTCCCGTATATCCACCTGAATCTGCCATTGATGGAGAATAAATGCTTTAACCCAATATCGGTTTTACTTGACTTTTTAAAACGGAACAGAGGCGAGTATCTAATAACATGTACATGTACTATTACATTTTTTTACAATATTTTTATTTGTAACAACGCGCGCACACATGTAAGATTTTATTGTTTTAATTTAAATTTTCTGTAATTTTTAAAAACTTAAATTAATTAGTTTAATAGTTAAATAATTTAAACTATAATAATAAGTAAATAGAAAAATTAAAATTATAAATTTAACTAAAAATATAATTTAATTCTTAATTCATAATTTATTTATTTATTTATTATTTTTATATTTTATTTGAATTGAAATATAATCAATTATAAATTAATATATAATTTATTTAAAAAATATATAAATAAACTAAAATTATAAAAAAAATGTAGTTGATTACCCACTAATTTTTCAGAACCTGAAAAAACTTGATATGAATGGAGGTGGATATCAAAATTCTAAACTCATCTCAATCTATACGTTCAATCTTTGGGGAGAATGAGATGGAGAAAGTCAAAGTCATTTCAGACTCCCTCTATTGTCATGCTTAATTATACTGTTTTTTGTCTTTTATGTTAAAATATACTCCAATCTAGTCAATTTAACATAACGTCTTTAAATTAAATTACACTTCTCTCCTTAGAGAGATACAAGTCTTATACCACATTCCCTTGTTATGTTAAATTGTACGTAGAATACATTTTGTTCCCCTAAGAGATATGATATTATACTATTATTATTCCTCCTCTCTTACGTTAAAATATACTACTAAAGAATAAAAATGATAACATTTTAAAATTTATTTAATTAAAATACATATTAAAAAAATTGCACTGCTCTCTAAAATTATTGCACTGAAGTATCACACCGAAAAATTAATATATTTAGAAATTCCAAAAACAGAACAAATTAAGCAAAGTAGAGATATACAAAATTCTGATACCAAATATTAATTTAGTTTTTGATCTAATCTAAATATGCAAGTAAACAACCTATACAGCATATTAATAAGCAACCTATTTGATAATTGCATTAAGAATATTATATTATTGATGATTTTATAGGCAACTATCTTAATATTTTAACACATTCAATTTTGTTTGATTTGGTTTATAATTACGTTTTGAATAAATTAGAATATATAGCTTTAAAATAGTTTAAATATTTAATTTTTTTATCTAATTTTAATTTATTTTGATGTAAAAATAAATGAAAAAGATAGTCCGCATGAAACTCAATTCAAGGTTGAAGGGGCCCAAACTGAAACTTGGTGTGCCCTCAACAAGAAGTGCACAATGAGTGAATTGTTCCTACTATCAAAGATTTAAGCTAAGCGCTAACCTCATGTTCAACACCAAGTGATTTATAGTAGTCTGTTTTGCATGCAGACTAAGCGCAAACCTCACGCTCGGTGCACATGTCATTAAGCAAAAACGAAAGTGTAGCGTGTTCGGCCCTATTTAAGCTCCAAGAATGCAAATTGAAGACAGATTTGGTTATGGGAGTTGTCTAGGGTGAAGATTGGGAAGTTCTTTCCCTTGCTTTCCATAGCTTCCTTACCGTTTTTCATCATTTATTTTATTCTTTTCTTATGTAATTAGATTTACTCATTTTACAAGTTGATGTAACTAAATTCATCCTTATATTTACATTTTGATTATTAATCTGTTTATTGTTCTTTATTAAGTGATATTTTTTGTGTATTAACACTTGGTTTGGCTTGATCACCATTTGTTTGATATTTGTGGTTTGAATTGTCATTGGAAAATATTTTGAACTTAGAAATGAACAGAAACATCTAATAGATTTTGTGTTTAGCAATGGAACAAGACTTGTTAGTCATCTTTTAACTTTTATTTTTAAAGTAAGTTACTTGATTAGACTAGTCAAAAGATTGATAGTTTGGTCGAGAGACTTAGATTTTTTTCATCTGAAGGATCGAGATTTGAGTATTTTTGTAAATTGATGATAATAGTTGGGTTTTGAACTAGATGAGTGATCTTTGTTTGCATAAAAAGGTGGTTTAGTGAAATCAATTTCAACCCTTTTATTCTTTGTTATTTTATTTGTTTTTATCGCATTCCACGTGTTTGTAATAATGCCAAAAATAGTTTTTGTTTATTTATGCTATTGTTATTTACATTTTCTCAATCTAATTAAAATAACCATTGTTTTGATAGCCATAGTTAGTGAGTGTAGCTATTTGGTCAAGTATTACGCAAGTCCTTATAGATACGATACTTAAACTTTCATTTTATACTATTTATGCGACTTGATATGCTTGTCAAAGAATTAATACTATTTAGTTATTCATATCAAAATAGCAAAAGCAAATCGAACCTATACATATACAATACAACTTTTAGAGTACCCAAACTTTAAAGAAACTTGATAATATTTGTTTTTGTAAGAGAAGAATATGCATGACAGAGAGAAGATGTGATCATACTAACACTAATACATCCGATTTCATGAAAACTCCAAGTGAGAGAAAAATTAGAATAAGTTAGCTCCTAAGAAGTGTTGTGTTACATCCTTACATGTTATTTTGTAACCAAAAAAAATACACGACAGAGAGACCCATCCAATTTATAGAAGTATGCACATCATAAAGCTCAACAAACGTGAGCAAGGCCTGAGATTAATGCGAGATTCTCGCGTGAAAACATTGTATTGCTTAAAACTCTAGTTAAAAAAAAAGAAGAAACTAATATCCCGATAAATCAGCAAAATATGATAGAAAAAAGAAGAAAGGAAATTCCATCATATAGTGCCTATCACAAGGGTTCCCTATGCCTAGCACCAAATAGTTAAAGTATACATTTCTAGCTAGACATGTTAATGTGATGAATTGCTCTTTCCTTTTAAGTCTAATCCCCATTTCTTATCGTCTAACTCGTATGTATCTTCTTGTCCAATTAACTTTACCTCCTTCTATTCCCCTTGTATTTGATTTGATGCTAACAAATCCTTTCATGTTTTTGATGTTGCTACTCCACTAATCCATTGGGTCACTTAGAATTTTTGTTGTCTCCATCGATGAACGAGGTTTTGCATCGAATTAGATAGCATTTAATGTTCAGAACTACCACCTTACATTCTAACTAAACACTTTTTAGCTAGACCTTTACTTTGTTAAGGAAAAGATTCAACAACCCCAGTTGGAGGTCCATCGTATGCCTTCAATCCTTCATCAAAACAAACTGCTATTATTCACCAAGCTAGTCAATATTTTTCAACAGTGCAAAATACAAACTTAGAGTTCAATATCCTCCAACTTTAAGTTTGCGATAAAGAATTAATGTAACGAGAAGAGTAGAGATCAGTAAGTTAATTTGTTCAATGCTGTAAAAAAAATTAATTTGTTCAATTAGTAACTGAATTGATCCCTGTATCAGTATATAAATGGTAACACGTACTCGTGCAACTAAGTGTCTAAGAATCACCTTTATGCTAAAGTCTCACAATCTTGTTATGGGTGCGAAGGAATTTGTCAAAAATTAATTTCTACGGAAAAAATTTAATTAATCACTTCTAATAAAGTCTCACATTTTAGTCATGATTTTTCATTCATGTTTAATACTCGAACCTCTTCCTTTTTTCTATGTTGAGCTTGATACCTATTCGATGAAACATGCTGCATATGCACGTATATGTACCATTAATGGACATATATAATCGATATATAAAGTCATATAGTTACCTTTTAAAAAAATCTTTCAAAAAAATGTTTTAAAGTAAAACTCGTACATATAATTACTGTAATAACTGTTCCGCGGGCCAAAGCCAAAAAAAAAAGCTTACTTTTAATTCAAACATATATCAAGAATCGACAATTATGTGCAATATATACTGAGATATTCTAACAACTCCTGTGTTCGGCTCAACTTTTTTTTTTTTTTGAGATTATTGTGCCAAACACATTTAATTGAAAAACTCATAAAAAATTATTTTTATAGAACAAAATATGAAAAAAAAATCAGTAACTTTTAAATTAAGTTAGTATGGAGAACTTTTTTGAAGTCTACACGGAATATATTCATGCTTCAAATTTCAACTTGAGCAAAAATACCATCTTTTTCTTAATTTTTCACGGAATTTGCAATTTGACTACTTCACTGGCTTCCCCATTAAATAATTTTCAAAGATTTTAAATTATAATTTTTAGTTAAGTGTTTAAATTTTTAATTACAATGATATATTTATTCAATATCTATTGAACTATTTATTATTTTTAATATATATTGGTATTAATAAATTCTGTTTAAATAAATTATTTTTATCATAAAAATATTATTGAACAACAATATAATTTTTTTTATATTTTATCTTTTTATTAATGATTAAATTTATTTAATTAATATTATAGATATAATAAAATATTTTCTAATCATCTATAAAATTAGTTTTAATTAACTGAAATATTATTTTTAATTTTTTAAAGTCAAAATTTCTAAATGCACATATTTTAAAATTTCGATGTATTTTTTATTATCTTTAAAATAAATTTATGTTAATTAAATTAACTCTACATTATGTTTTTTTTTATTTTTATCAATATATTATCTCATTGAGTGAGGTGATAATTTTAAATAAAATTTAAATTTATCAAACGACTTTTAACTTAAAAGGAATTTTAAAATTTTTTAAAAAAATACTGAATAACTACTACTATTTTATTTAAAGCTATTATTTTCAACTTTAACATTAAAGTAAGTTTTAACTAGCGTCAGTCTTCAAAAAAATAGTTTTAAGTTAAAAAAAAAAGATGGACCGAACGTAATCTTTAGAAATGAATTGTATGATTAAACAGTTTTTAATGGGTTCTACTCAAAGGAAAAGGTTATCACCGTCACATTATGGAAAAATGGGGATTGAAGAAGGAAACAAAGGCGCGCATAGAACTAAGTGGTCAAATCGAATATGTAACTATTAATTATCAATCTTACTCATTATTTATTACAAAATAATAAAAATCAGCGTCATTTTGTCTCTGAAATCGATAGTATTTGAAAGTATGAATCAAGGAAGATAATACTACAAATTCTTTAGAGGCAGATAAGGTAGGATAAATTTATGATGATCTGGCATGCAGAGTATAGTGTCCTAAAACAAATTTTAATTGATAATCAAATTTGGAGCAGTTCAGATGGTGATATATATAAAAAAGTTAAATAAATGAACTAATTAAGCTGTATTCCTAAACCAAGTAAAAAAAAAACAACTTCCATTCTTTTTCTCTTCTTTAAGAAGGGATAGTTTTACATTGTAAGCCCTGTTATAAATTCTATATTAGCACATACTTTTTATTTATGTATTATAATTCTTTAATTAATTGAGTAAGGCCATGAACCTCTCTTTTCGGGAAGAAGAAAAATCAAAATTTACCACCTCTTTTTGGGTGCAAATGGCATGAGATTATTATAACTCCTAATGGTTATCCAAATTTCACTAATAGTGATTATGTTATTACTTGCAAGATCTCTAAGTGGGTCTTATGTGTGGACAAAAATCTTGCATGTGCATTGAACAAGATACAGAACACATCTATTTGACAAGGGTGATACCTTCAAACTCGTAAATTTTTTAGCAGGAATGAAGTTGGATTAAGAAAGTGTTTTGCCTTTCATTCATTATATGGTCAATTATGCGAACGTGACCTGCATTCCAATGGATCATTGAACCTAATCACCATTGAGAATCATATACGGACAATGTATCTTGAAACAAAAGAGCCTACCTTTTCAAATTCAGAATTCCATGTTTGATTTTCACGTGTCTTATTCACCTAGCAGATAAGTATAACTCATAAAGTGCATTAATTTTATAAGCAAAAGTTATTTTATTTATTCCATGGCTGTGTTTCAAAACTGGAATTAACAATTAACATTCTGAATCTTTGTACTTGAACCCTTCAACGAACTTAGCCAGCTGTTTTATTTTGTGAGCTGTTTGGATAGGCACTTTTTTAACATGCTTAATTTATACATTATGGAACCAAGATGCCCCACAACATAACCAAGTTAGGTGAAGATCCAAACTGCAAAAGGGTTACCGTTTATCGTTAACATGGCAAGGAAGACTGTACATGCCTAACAAATCAGTCAGAGTGAAGTGTGGGTACCCTTTGAAGGGGGAAAAAGAAAATGGGATGTGGGAAAGAAGATAGAAGGTGAAAAGATGGTGTGGACAAACCTGAAAGCGGTGTAACAGTTGCACTTGTACGGGATGTCTCTACATGTCATTGTCCCATCATCAGTACTGAGATTACAAAGCTAAACATGGAAGCAAACCACATTATTCTAGTTGTTTATCTGTTTACTCTGTCTCTAGTATTTTGTTATACGTACATAACTGCACATTAAATTTCAAAGTGCCACTAGCTAGCTAAGCATTATGTACTAATCCATCTAAGTTCTAAACATGGAGGCCATTGCAATCGCCTTCTATGCATAACTGTTATAGGTCATTTTTGGGACGGCTATATGTCTTTTTATTGAATAAAAGTTTATGTGAATTGGATTTCAATAGCTCAACAGAAGCAAGATTAAGATCAAAACAAGTCCCATGACTAAAAGAATGCTTATAAAAGTATTTACAAATTATTCACTAACAAACTCCACACATTCGTAGGGAGATTCAAATCTAAATTTTTGTATAATATAAGTCTTATTCCTATTAATTGGACCAACTTTCGTTAATATATTAGGAGTGATCTTAAGAGTAGGCCATGCTCTCCTTTGTAATGAAGAATGTTTATAGAAATAGGTACAAACTATTCACTAGTAAAATCTTCGCATCATTAATGTGATTCAAACCCAAACCATTGTGGGATATTAGTCTAATCCTTACCAACAAGATCAACTTTCATTGGCTAACGACTATAGTCACACTGATATGTGGGGGAGGCCTTACTCCTCCTTTGTAATGAACAAGTCTTGTATAATGTATTTTGTATGCTATAGGTTTTCCCTTTTGTCCACAAGAGAAATTGAAAAGAAAATTAAAACAACCCTCTAAAGTTTATTATAACGGTTTAATTAAACCTTACTGGTTTCTAACTTTACTGTGTGTAGAGAGTGTCTAAGGTTCCACCACGTCCATCATTCCAGAGTTATTGCAATACAGTCATCCATCCAGCTTCATTTCCCTCCTCAAAATTTGCTCTTAACTGTGACTCAAATTTGTAAGCTAGTAAGGTGGAAGTACTCAATAATCATATGACCCACTTGACTATACGCAAATATATGTGACACACCCTTTCAGCTGGGGAGAGATAATAGCAGTTAGCTTTAACAAGAATCCAAAGCGATTTATTTGTTTTTAAGGCAACACTAAGACCCATTGATAGACAATAGATCAAGGGGGCATCCCAATTGGTGCAAGGCATTTGCACAATGCTTACAAGAAGACAAATAGCTATGAGTCAAAACATAGTACCATCATTTGAATGCCATCCAAATGCCCCTTAACTCTGTTTCCTCTTGGCTAAGCCTCCTTGGAAACCTTCTTCCAGCTAAGCTTTCACTTTCATGGAACATTCTTCTTGTGAATGTCTGGTTTTCCCTCGTGGAAGCTTTGCCTGCTACATTGTCCCTCTTCAGCTTCACACAATCACACTCTGAATTATCGAGCTACTTTTGACATTAATATATTCAAAATTATCCTCATAATAAAAAAAATGGCTACAAATTAAAGTACATTGCTATGCCAGACATTGCAGCATTGAGGAAGACTTGGTTGGACTATAGCCTATACCGTCGTTAGTGGACAGCAAACAAGCGAGAAAATAAATACCTAATTCGTGTAGTCCATTGATTTGATAATATTGCAATCAAAATGTGTAAATAATTGAAGTATATTAGGAAAGCATTCAATCTTGAAACTTGGAGTTGACAAAATGAAAATTCAGGCAACTCTTCTCAACTATAGGAAAAAGGTGAATTTACTACACAATAATTAATTAGTTCTTATTTTCTATACGCGTTAAAAGAATCTTTGAGTATCAAACGCATATATCAACTAATATAGAATTATTTCAATAATTTTAAATTTAAGTCCTCAAAAAGAGTTTTATTATACATAACTGTTGTATTCAGCTTGAACAGAAATGTTTACGATGGAGAAAACATGTCTTCTTAATTATTTTCTTTCCATGTAAATATTAACCATACGTTAAAAACACTGAGGCTTTGTACTTGCAGATCATGAGATAAAGTGGGGGTGGATTTGCTATGGCCCTGTAGAGAAAGCTTTTTCCACAAAATTTAAACCAAAAATAGAAAAAAGAAACCATGTGCTCAGGCCCACTTGCAACAGTCACCAAAAGGCTGAATACAGAAATTTAAGTAACTTGGCACATCTAACGTGAATATATATGTATAGTGAAGGAAATATCTCACTACTTCATGGATATTTGATTCTTCATGGAAGAAGAAGAAGAAGAAAAACTTCATGTTTAGTTAGCCTTATATCCATGTTGTTACCTAATTGTAACATTAATATTCGATCACTAAGCTCCTTCATGATGAATTTATGTATTCTCTTCTGAAAAATACCAAGATCTTCCTATAATAAATAAAAAAACATTTTTTGTCTTGAGACGGCTTAGCCAATATTAATTAATTGATCCAACTCGGTGATTAATTCATGGTGTTGAGGTCTTATTAGAAGCAGATGGAAATAGAAGGTAATGCAAGATAATTTATCAAAATTAAGAACTAATTAATGGCATGAGGTAACTCTAATGTACAGTAAGGTGATATTATGGGTTAAATTTAAATTTTCGTATTCCTATTATGTTTCGAAGGATAACGAGCAAGAAACACTAGTCCACAGGTATAAAAAAGTTTTCCTACATTGTGATAGAAGAGAAAATAACAACAGCAAGTAGTTTATTAATGAGACTGTGCACCAACCAGCAATATCTCATGGTCGGATATTCTTTGACAATTCAATGCTCAAACTTGCTAATAAACTTGACGTTATTATTTACGCATAAAAATGATTGAAAATTACGTCAAGAGTTTGTATTATATACCCTCTTCTTGTTGATCTCTTTTTCATTAAAAAAAATCCCAAGAATCGGGAACGAAAGTCCAATCCTCACCATTTGCTAAGTATTATAGTATTATGTCCACAAATATAGCAAAAGTAATTTATTTAATATATTGCGAACTCAAACTCAAATAGTATTTATTACTTTCATATAAGCAATTAATACATTAAAAGTTAATTAACTACTATCCGATTTCTAATCCTACAGCAGTAACTACTTCAATTGTTAATTTTAGGGTGCTCCCAGCAAGTCTGGTAGTACCAAAGGTTCTCTTTTCGAAATTTTAATTTACAAATTAGGTGTTTTTACTTTTGAAATTACAAATCAATCCTTGTCATTAAGACCGTTAATTTGCCGGAAGGTGCTTTAGATGGAATTGCTGGGACTTGGGACTGGGAAACATGGTGGTGACAATAATGCTTTATTGCTTCATTGAACATCACGTACCGATTTCTAATCCTACAGCAATAACACCACATCAAAGCCCTATAAAAATTAATTCTCTCTACCCAATCCAAATTCTCGTTGTTGTCTATGTCATCATTGTCGTTTCATCCTCATTGAGAGTGTGCCACCATAATCGCGAGACATAAGTAATAGGAAAGGAGTTAATAGCAATTATTAAGGTTTGGGGTGCATCTTGATATATTTCAACCATTCACCAAAATAATGTTATATCATATGGTTATAATAATAACTTGGATCTAGTGATCCATTTGCTAGGAGGACCTCCTTATGGGGATTCGGTTCTTGACTTCTCATATATATTCACCATGGATTTATTTTTAACCATATATTACCATTGATTAGGTCTTAAAGATGAACCTAGGGTCGTTTTCTGGTTAGCTGTAGTCTCGTAGAAGTGATTCACGTTGGAAGACTATGCTCACAATTAATGAGTAACCTCACAAATTAAGAACACTACTATTGGGCCTAAACTAGAAAGAGTTAAAATTTGTGAAAAATAATGAGTTGGTGGAGTTATTTCAAAGAAGTAGGAGACCATTATTTTATCTTTAAGATTGACTTTGAAAAGACTTATTATTTTGTGATTCGGTTTTTTTAGATAGTATATATGTTATAGGGATTGGGGTTTTGAGAGATGAGGAACTTGGATTTGAGCATGTATACTCCATGGGGCAGTTTTGTGTATTTTTAGAAGATTAAGGCAAGGAAACCTCTCGTCTCCTTTCTTATATTGTCTCATCTGCAAGGCATATATCTTGTGTGTGTTGTATTTCTCCTTTAAGAAAGATAATAATTACTTATTTCTGTCTTGCACGATAACAATTCGTATATGGTACGTATGCAGTTTACGCTAAATCTAGCCTAATGATATTTTTGCTCATTATACCCAGTTTAGCTCTCTTTAAAGTAGGGAAAAGTTGCATCATGTTCGACATTTTTTTTAAACATTGTGGTATGATCAATACGGATTATGCGTAACATACACTATTGTGTTTCAGGGTTTTCTTCGACTTCAATAGTATTTTGAAGTTGATAAAGGTTAGATTGTGAACATGGTTTAAGGCCAACATAGACAATGTTCAATGTTTTTTTTTATGTATTAATCTTGTAATGTGTCTTTATTTGTATCTTTAGTTTTATCTTGTTATACTGACGTATTCAAGTTAAAGTACATTTACTCTCTTAATATAAGGTTTTGCTTAAAAATTTATACATTACAAATATATGAATATTATAAAGTATTATACTAACATTTAATATATATATATATATATATATATATATATATTAATAATATATATCAATATACCCTATAACACTAGCATTGATATATTTTTAGGGGGAGACACTTGTGAAAACAATTGGATTAATGTAAGAAATAATAACTATAAATTTTGGACTATGAATCATACATAAATGATGAATATTAAAAGTAAAATGAATAAATTTTTAAGTGGTTATGTGACCATAACTCATAATAATAAAACATTCTCACAGCAGGATCAGTCATCCTATATATATTGTTAATATAAATCTACAATGTATATATTAGAAGTTTAATTTTTGTAGGATAAAAGTTATATTACAAACATTAATCCAATATCATTTAAATAATTAGTATATGAATCACAAATTCCTGTGATCTCTCTCTAGAGAGCATTTTAGGCATAGATTTGCTCGATGAAGCAATCATTAATTTGGATCAGTTTTACATGATAAATGTTGTAAAGTCAAAGAAATTGGTGAAACGAAGCTACCTTAGATTGATCAAGTTTAAACCTTCTAGTAGGTAGAGTTATTCCATCACACTAGCTGTTGAAATATTTGAACATTCATGTACACACTAAACATATCAAACACATATGGCGTGTGTATATAGTGTATGGATGCACCAAAGTTATTTAATTAATCAGTACTCTATTGCAATTTACTCATTACTAATCCATCAATTCGGTTCAAGTGATTATTTCATTGAAAAGTACACACAGGAAACAATTAATTAGGAAAGGAACTAGACCAATGCCAAGTGGTTTTTAGATTGCATACCAACTGCTTGTTAAAATGAACCGTACGTAATAGCCATTTTGGGTTAAACGTAGGCAACAAAGAGAAACTAATCATCAAGTGGCCTATTGGTTTTACACCAAAATCAATTTAATTTCACACACACCGTAACGTACCTTTCAATATAAAAACTTGAGATTAAAATTAATTTGAGTAAACTTCACAATTGTATTCAATTCAACAGTGCAAAAAATCAATATTCTGCGGAAATATAATATAATCTAAAACAAACAAACAACACCAAACGTTAGTGTAAATGAAAACTTTCCATCATCAGCATGTGCAACGTGAAAGTGAACAAGTACTGATGAGAGGACTAACATGATGACTCTTGAAGCATATTATGCTACGGACACATGAACATGGCTGAACTACATGGGGGCCAGTGAACACGTGGCACAATCTAGTTCAACCACCAATGTTGGTCCTCTTTGTGAGTTTTATTCCTGTTCCTTATTATGTTGACCCCCACACTCCCCCCACTCCATTTCAATATTACCCCTGCACAGCCACATTCTCTGGCCAGCTTTTCTGATCTGAGCGAGAAAAACAATGAAGGTGATTGAATTGAAACCATGCATACAACCTTTTTTTGTTTCTCATGCATGTTCAATTTTAGTTGTACTACTTTTCCTTCAATTCAGTCCTCCTTTACATGGAGGTTGGAGGTTTATGATCATATATAGGTATTCATGTTAACTATCTTCATCACTTGTTTTGTCACAGATCTTCAATTGGGTTCACAAGAGGTTTCATCATCATAACGCTCTGAAAGGTTTGATTGACCTCTATGTATAACTTCTCTCATTTGCAATTTAAAAAACCACACCCTTCACAAGCTACAAATATATATGGTGCCTTTAAACAAATCTTCATGATATGTATATACTGTTTTTTTTTTCTTTTTTTTCGAGAGCGTAACATCTTCTCTTCTTTGCTAAAACTTTGGTATTTAATTAATCGAGTCAAATGGGATCATGAGATCCATGTAGTCCACCTGACCTAATCAGATAAAGTTTTGTTTTTGTTGTAGTACTGTCATGTTTTCTTCTAATGAATCTTTTGGTTTTCATACAGATGGGTTTGCTTCAAACATGAAAAAGACTGAACCTACAATTAACAACGCTGATAGTCAAGCTTTGCTGAAACAAGTAGCCCTCACTGAATCACTTGGTGGATGGGAAGATGGCATTCTAACCATTGGCACTCTTGGCTATGATCCCTTGAAGAACATCAACCCTCACAAAGAATACTTTGCTTTGGAGATTGAAGTTGAACAAGAAGATGGTGAAGGAGAGAACATCATGGTCGATGATCATGAGGAGGAGGAAAAGGACTATAATGCTGAGCACGAGGAACTGAATCCATTGATATACAACTCATTTGAGCACAACTTTGAGAATGTTGTTAGTGAAAACAACCATGATGATGGGGATGTGGTTGGAAGCTTCAATAATGAAATTGTTGTGGCTCCACCAGTGATCTCTTATGAAGTAGTGGAAGCAAACGATGTGGAAGCTGATGAAAAGAAGAAGAAAGGAGAAAGGATCACACTAGCTGATCTCTTCTTGGCTGACACTGATGTTAAGATAAAGCTTGACCCTGCCAAAGTCTGCCACCTTGCTTCAAGTGAAAAACCAAACCTTAAAGCAAAGCATGGACTCTCTTTTGCCAAGAAGCTCATTCCCCGTGTTAAGGACAATCCCCATCCAATGAAAGATATCAAAAAAGTAAGTTGTTACTATAGGGGGGAAAAAATCATGCACTCATAATTTGATATTGGATTAATTTTCATTGATATAACATTTATTTAACAAAAGTGAGACTAAGTTGAATTTCTATGTATTGGCAACGTAAATTTTACATGATATCAGCTAAATCATTAGTAATATCATTTTTAAAATAATTATTATAAAAATTAATAAATTAATAACTATTTATAATAATTTATAATTGAATAAAAATATAAAAACTCTTTACAATGTGAGTATATTAACTAAACTATTAGCATAGATAGCATAGATATTATGGATCTACAATAACATTGCGATACATTATATATCTTAATAGATAATTTTGTTAATATAGAAAATTAATATATACTACCAATATATCAAATGTTACTACAATATATTTTTCTAAAAATATAGACTCAATATTTATACCTATACTTTAATTTCTGCTAGACAAATTGTTATATCAATGGTTACAATTTTGTTGTCTATTTTTTCCATTGATAAATAATATTACTTGTAGCCCGTGCCTCATTCACTAGCTAGAAACTGGAATTAAAACTCTTCAACGAATATGAACAAATTAACTAGCCGGACCAAGTAAAAAATATTGTTTTTTTTCTTGGATCATGTATATAGTGTTGGAAAGTTCAATCTGATTAAGCCGCTAATTGCAGATATTGCTTGAATAAGTTTGATTAAGTAATTTGTAATGCTGTGTAGCTGATGAAGAAGATGTTGAAGAGGAAAATCCACCCGGATCTTGATGTCAAGAATCACAAACCAGAAGGTCAGGAAGTGAGTGTAGCAGGAGTAAACAATGATAATCACATGAATGAAGGCAATGGCTCAAGTTATTTCCTTCCAATTTAAGGTATGGTAGTTCCAAATTCCCTTTTCCTGCAATGCATTCATTAATTTGCTTGTTTCAAAAGATGTACAGCAAATCATGGATTGTAGCCAGTTTAATTGTTTTCATCTATTAAAACAGTTCCTTTTTTTTCCCTTATTCTAAAATAATATCTTTAATATGGTTTTTCTTACTAATTTTCTCAACACAAGACGTTATATACAGTTGGTTGCATGTCCCGATAAGGATGTCTATAGATATTTCTTTTTATAGTTTGGAACAAGAATAGTCGACAATGAAGCTCGTCTATTTAATTTCTTCAAAATTTCCACCTAGGATTTCTTATAATTTTAACCTATATATTTTGACCTAAAGATAAAAGAGTGCATGCACTAATGTCTCTTCATACTTTTGACCTAAAGCTCGTCTATTTATCTTTAGGTCAAAAACTAATGTCTCTTCATACTTTTAATTTATTGGCCTTGACTTAGTAACATATTTTTGGATGAGTGATGCTACTCACATTCACTGATTAGTAAGGAAAGAAGAAAAAGATAACACTCTAGAGGCAATAAAAGTTTATATATTAATATAGACATTGATAGTGGTATATTCGGGTTTCTTATATTTATGAAAATATTCTTTAATAATTGTATATTTATCCGTTGGTACAGGTTAATATATCATATTATTATGTTAAACTCATAATATTTTTTTTAACAAATCAATTTTCATTAGTCAAAGACTGCTAATCAAAACTAGCTCTATGACAGGCAAATTTTTTGAAATTATATATAAAAAATGGTATTAAAATCAACGTTTTGCATATGCGATTATCGTTTGCTTTTGTATCTCCAAATAGGATTTTTTGTTCATTCATAATCTTTATGAGAAACCTTGGCAAGTAAAAAAGAAGCTCTTACATTATTTTTCTCTGCTTTTCTCATTAAACTAACACTACGGTTTTTTGTTCTTCAACCACAAGATGATCTTCTCGATTTAACAAGTTACAGCTTTGTATATTTTCCACACTACGTATACCATACTAAACAGATATGCATCATGCATGCATTTTCAAGCGAGAAAGATACAGGGTCCAAAAACCAGTTTCCAAAATGTCAGTTTCCATGTGATAGTAATCCACCAATTATTTATAATCCATGGGTCCCTCCCACAAAATAACACTGAAAAATCCAAACAAGGAGATCAAAATAACATCTTCTCATCCATCTTTAAAGTGGCAATCACGTATTGCATGTAGTCCTCTTGTTGTGACCTTTTGCCAGCCAATATAATAAAAAATGTAGGGACAAAAAGCCAGGCAATTTATCTAGTTTTATTGACATTTTTTTAATACTAATGCATATGACAATTAGCTTATTAGAAGACTTTTTGACTATTTGAAAACTGTAATGTAATTGTGTGCATGATCCAGTTAAGAGTGCTAATTTGATTTAACAAATCATGCATTTTTACAAAAAAAAAATACATAATAACTTATAAAATTTTCCTCTCTTGTATATTTTACTTTTTCTATCATGCATTATTTATTTTTTCACACATTTTTTATTTTCTTCTTATTTATAAAAATTATATAAATATAATTTATCATTTCATTAATGCTACTTAATTGTAGAAGCCATATGTTATAGCTATATTGTAGGATTTGATGGAAATATATAAAAGTAAACAAAAAGACGTACACATGATCTTCAGCTTGTCAGTTGTCACGAGGACAATCGTGTTTTGTATAGGCATTCTTCTCATCATATAGCTATTATTGGGGTAAAAGTAACTACATCTACATGATTCTTCGATGAGTTCGATCTGAAAAGGAAGAAAAAGAAACTGGTATTTTTTAATTAATATTATACCCACACACACACTTTTTCAATTCTTTTATACTAATTAACAAAGTTTATATAGCTAATTGGCCATTTATAAAATGACGTGTCAAATAAATAAAATTATTTCTCTCTCTATTTCATTCGTTATTGGAATTAATTGTATTGAAATAGTTTCTGGCTTGTTGCAGGTACTAGCTAGCGAGTATTGAGCTGCTGGGAGTATCACTGTTTAATTATCTGAAAACGTAGATTTGTTTATGATATATGTAAGATCAAATACTTAGATTTTCTTCTTGTTTTTTTATGACCAATGCATTGAACCCATGTGATTCTGTAATCTGTGGTATCCCTTTCTTTCTGTTGGCTTTAGGGTGTATTAGATTAGAATTTTAAAATATTTTTTCTTATAAAAAAATTTGTAGTATTTAATTGTGATTTTTAAATAGTATAAATAAGTTTTGTGATATTTAATTAAGACTTTTAAGATTTTTAAGGAAAACAATAAAATCTAATGGTATTTAATTAGAATTTTTAATAACTTATAAAAAAAATTGGTATTAAAAAATATATGAATTTCAATGGATTATTTTTTAAGAAGGATTTCAATGAATTTTATCAGAATTTTTAGTACAAAATATCTATCAACCAATCTCATTCAAACTCTTTAAATTTTGTTAAACTTTTTTCTTTTCTTTTTTATTGGTTATCGGATTTTATTTCTCTCATCACATATGTCATATTCTCTTTTTAATATTTTTCAACATGTATGTGTCATATATATTTCTCTTATTTTTAAGAATAAAAGAATATCAAATATATTTCTTTCCTATGCACTTTTTTCTTTATTTTCTAAATTAAATGAATATTTATCTTATGTGCTAAGACTAATTATACTTTTCTTACACGGATTAGGAATTTATGTCCATAACCTGTTCGACACAATATTTCTGTGACTATCACCCTTAATTTCATCATTCACATAACTCATAATTCTCCTATTAATTTTTCATCATCATTGTTTTCTTCTAATATATATTTATTATTGCATCTCATTTAACACATGTCATTAAATTTATCGAAATAATTATAATAATTAAAAAAATCAAAAAACCAACTTATAATTTAAAATTATAATTCAAATCCAAAAATGAGAATAAGAAAATGTTATTACAAGAAAGATTGCTACAGGAGGACATAAAATTAAAATTAATATAACTATTAAAAGATTAAAACAATATTTTGGTTATATTTTTTTTATTCAAATCTCATCATTTCTTAATTTTTTAACTAATTTTTGTAATTTTAAATGTGTTTTTAAAGATTTACAGGATCTTTTTAAATCTTATAAATTTATAAAGTTATTTCAAATCCTTTAAATTTTTATGATATAAATTCATTAAAATTCAAATTATGATAAAAGTTTTATAAAAAAAATTAATAAATCATAATATTTTTATATAAATTTAGAAGACTTTTTTATGTTAAAATAATGTATAAAATCCTAATTTAATTGACCCTTGCTTTAATTTGACGTAAGGAGTGGATGTCTCTAGTATATGTGCCTTCGTTCGGGTTTATATTTTGGCACGCCTTTATGCATAGTTTTGGATGATAATTAATTGGCTTTAATGCATGCAAGCTGAGCATTTTATGGTGCAAAGAAGGAAACTTTCTACAACAAAATGACAAATAAATAAAGTCATGCAAAAAATAATGTGAGAGTGTCCCAACCCCCCAGCTAGCATGAATACATTAACGTTACCATGCAGTATTATTTATTAATCTTTTAAAAATATATATTTGTTATTTTAAAAGTCTTAAATAGTTCTAATTTCATGCTCTTATTAATTTCTTTCTAATTCTTAAACATTTCATACACTAATTATATATGAGAAAAAAATAATAATGGTCATATTAAAATGTTAAAAATAGTTTCAATATAAAAAATAATATTAATTGTATTATATGTTATTTTTTGTTAACTTTCTATGAATAATAGTTAAAATATCAATAATTAAAAATCATTTAATAATATCAAATATTATGATATTAATAAAAATATTTAAACTTATAATTTCATAAGTATTGTTATTAGGGGAAGTAGCTTGAGTCTCTTTTCCACAATAGGATCATTGAACATTTCTTCCGATTTATTATTGACAGGGTTAACAACTAAAGGCTAATTAAGCAATTAGAAGTCCAAGTATTTTTTATAGGGAGGGTAACTCTTGCATAATCTATTATCCAAGCCCTGTTAAGTTATCTGATGCAGTTGACTTTGTTGTCGAAATCAGTGTGATGTGCTTCATCAAAATTGGAGAATAAAAGATTAATTTGTTTAAATTTATTTATTAAAAAATATATATTTTTTAATTAAATATAAGTAATTTTTTAATATATTTATTTAAATTAAATAAACTTACCCAAAAAACAATCCCATCTAAATTAATTGGAAGTTAGTTTACAGCCCAAAACATAGGTGAATTGGGCCTGAGATCCTCTTAGGCTGTGAACATGATTTTCTTTTCTTGATGAAAGTCGCTTAGAATATGTGCTATGTAAGACTTATGGGTGTAGCTGGTCAAATCAAAATACAAGTGTGGTGATGTCATTATATATTTTCAAAATAGATGTGCATGGACTGACTCAATTTTTTGGTATGGTGGGTTGGTAATGTGAGTGTTGTATTTTAATTTGATAAGGTGTGCCTACTCATTGTATGGGATACCTGAAATTATATCATTATACTTTATGGACTTGAAGTTGGACTAATGATTATATCACACTTTCGTGATGCCATCAAGTTTTACATCCAAGACTTGACAAATTTCTTTTACCGCAATCAATTAATGATTGAATTTAGGGGTTGGGCAAGAAATGCTTGATTTTTCAACCAATATGAAGGATATGATTGATTATGAGGTTTTACTTATGTTGAGAAAATTAACCAATGTTTCTAGGCTCTAGCAATTACAGGAATGGTGATTGACACGATTACATGAAGCAGGAAATCTCATAATAAGTATCTAAGATAAAAAGTCACATGCATAACACATACCATTATACCAATAAGGAGGAGTGTTTTCAGATTGATGATTTAGATAGAAAATTTCAAAACCCAAAAATAAATAGGAGTGAGAATGTGTAAATAAGATTATTAACCCACATACTAATAAACGCACTCAATTAAAAAATAATAAATGTGAGTGCTAATAGTCTCAAACCTAGCATAGCTGAGTATGACTTGTTAGGTTACAAATTATATCTGCAGTCCTATTTCAAACTGAAATTGATTAGATTTCATAATGCATTGATTGATACTTTAAAATGACAAATTAATTTGAATAAACAAGTAGCAAGTGGTACCTTCTTATAAAACTAAGAGACAAGTTTAATTTTCCATAAAACAAAAAATATAAATAGTAAAAGAATAAAAATTCTTATGAAATTCAATATAGAGCCATTTATTATTTATTATTAAACAAATAAATTTAATATTAGTAACTAAATTATTTGGTTATTTAAAGGAAAAAGTAATTAATAAGAGCTCAATTGATATATGCACCAACTTTAATTTGTAAAAAACATTACACACTCAATCAATCCCAAATGTCAAATATTTAAAAAAAATGTAAGTTTTATTTTATAATTATCTTCAAAATCACACATACCACATAAATTGTGATTGATTGATAGAGTAAAAAAATTGCATATAACAATTAAACTCAATAATAATGTCTTCAAGTTTACAAATATTTGATATTTTAGTTCTGTCAGTATTTTTTTTCAATTTAATGCAGAAATATTTAAAAAATTATAGTGTGTACCAATTTAATTTCTAACAACATTATTAATAATTTAAATTAGTCTACTAAATTTTTTAATTATTTTAAATTTATTATCTTATAAAACTAATTTATGACCTTCAGAGTTAATTAGGTAAAATATTATTTTTTAAAATGAGATTAGAATAAATTTTTATATTTTATAAATTTATAAAATTTTAAAATAATCATCTTAAAATTTATATATAAGGTGATTTTTAATAAATTAGTAATATAAAAAATTTAAATACTTTTTATCTGTCTTTTTTCTCCTTAATAATAAATTTCTCTTTATTATTATTAGTGGAGAGAGATGCTTCATATCTCTTTACTTATTTTAACTAAAAAGATAAAAGAAAAAAAATATTAGAAGTTATAAACAAAAACTAATAACATAAGAATAGTAGATAGTTATTAAGAGAGAAGTAATAAAAATTTAAAAATGGAGAAAAGATAAAATAGTCTAGTGAAATGTTTAGACTAAATGAAGGTATTTTCTTTATTATTATTATTATTATTATAGAATAGATTATATATTATTATTATCATTACTATTATTATTATAAGACTACAAATATATACTTTTAATAATCTTACTTTTTTTTGTTGAATAAGAGATAATCTTATTTGAATCATCTAAATTTTCTTAGCTAAAATTTTAGGAGATGTTTATTTCACGAAATTTTATTAAATTCTTGAAAATGTAAAAATGATAATATATTATTTCATGTTTGTTAAAAAGATAATAAAAAATATTTCTAGGCATAATGCATTCCTCTTAATTCACATTACACAAATTTTTTCATCTTCATATTCATATATAAAAGGAACAAAAATCTTATATTTTCATATGAATATTTAAAATAATTTTTCACTTTTCACTATTTTACCTTATTTATCAATTTATTAAATGTTTTTATTTTAAAATTAAAATAAATTTACAAACATTCCTAAGAATTAAAAATATTTATCAAATATTTTGATGTTGGTTACTTTAAATGTTGCTCCTTTAATACATTTTTTTTATACAAATGAGGTGAGGGTAAACAAGGTACAAACACACATTTCAAACTTTGATTTTAATGATCTAAACAAAATGTTAGAATGGATGTTTCTCTCCTATACATGTTCCTTTTCTTTCTTTTTATTTGTTTATTTAATAGATACCCAAAATTTGATATAATTAATTTGTTGAAAGTTGAGATTGGGTTGATAAACAAATTAGTTGAATTAAAAATATTTTAATAAAATTAATAACTAAATTAATTAATAAATATAAAAAAATATGATAAAAATAGGAAAGTAAAATAAAAAAAATTATAAATTTAAAAGCTGTATGAACTAACATTTAAAAAATTATCAAAGCACTATAATTTAATAAAATAAACTCTTTTTCAAACAAACTTTAGTCAAATAAGTCTGTATCAAAGAAAAAAAAGGTCTGTACCAAAAATATTAGTCAAATATCCACCAAAAAACAGTAATTAGTCAAATAAATTACAAATTAATTTATAAGTTTTATAAAATATTCAATACACAAATGAATGAATCTAATTAATAGTTTAATTTATATAATAAAAACTATTCCAACTATTTAATATTACATTTATTACTATCTTTATTTTTTTTTATAAAAAGTATTTAAAAATTTAAAAGATAAGATTGTGATGAATAAGATTAATATTATATTTAATATTTAACATTTAAATAAATAAATAAAACTTGGACTTTTCAAATGTACAAAACAAAAAGCATTATAAGTAGTTTAAGGTTGCTGAGAAAGACAAACCACATCACGGGTAAAAGTGTTGTCCCAAAGAAAGACCATCTTTCTCCTTTCTGTCATCACCGTGTAAGAAATTTCTTCTTCAACTTTTCCCTTCAATGGTTGTGCCTTTAGTTATTTTTCTCCATTGTTTAGCCTTTGTAATCTGATATTTTCAGTATTAAACTATTATTAGTTTCCCTGTTGTGTGTTGTATTTTATGAATAACGTGTGAATTGGGAATGTGGTGTGATTGGTTTTTCTGTGGGCAGTGGAAGAGACTGAGATGGGTTCAAAAACCAAGACTTTTACCTTTGAGGAGGTGGCTAAGCACAATCACAGGAAGGATTGCTGGATTATAGTCAAAGGGAAGGTCAGTTTTTGTTTTTGTGATCTGAATTTGGTTTCTGTCATCAATTTGATTCTTGATCTGTTTTCCTTAGTTGATCTGTTTTTGTTTATTGGATGAATCTGATGTGTGAATAATCTATGGTTGAATTGCATATTCATGACTTTATCTTACTTGATTTGACTAATCCTCGGGGGCTTCAAAATTTCCCTCATACATGGTTTGGGAGTGAGGTGGATAGGGTTCAATATATTCAGAAAAAAACTTCTGCCTGTGGGTTTGAATAAAATCCATTAATTGAATTTGAATCCCTTAAGTTGTTAAAAAAAATTAAATTTGTGTATGGAATCTAATTTTTAGAATTTTGGTATAAAAAATAATCCCTAACTCTTTTATCAATTTAATCCCCAAGCATGACATGTACGGCTGTAATTATGGGGTTATAGGAATGCCTGATAAAGATGAAGATGAGACAGCCATTACGGTTGGGGAGTGTAATTTAAAACCATATTCTGAGTTTGACAAAATATGTGTCTATGCTAGTCCGCGTAGGATTACAAAGTTCAAGACTGATTTCATAGTTACATTGGTTTTAAATAGAATTTAACTTTTAAGTTTGTTGTAAAACAAGAACAAATAATGAATTATGAATAAGGAAAAATCATTTAGAGAGAAGATATAAGGATAATGTAGAATCTCTGCTTGAAATTGAATAAGAAAAGAAGAAAAAAGGAAAAAGTAAGGGCAAAATATTTGTTATAATGAAATATATTGAAAGCTGGATAAATCACGGGGTTTGCAACGGGAATATGCTATTTAATGATTTACAAAGTTGTCTAGGCATAATTAAATGTCATATATATACCTTGTAAGAACTGGACTGTCTTTTTTTTCCTTCTCATTTTGGCATTATAGCATCCAAACAAAGCACTATCTAGTATTATTGTATTCTTAATTTTGGTGAGGGATGTGACTATCAGGATTGAGAGTACAAATTTCTTTCATAAACTATTTCTATGATAAATCAGTGTCACCTTATCAGCCATTGAACATGAATGAATTAACATGCGCCTGGTTGGTAAGGAGACTATATTTGATGCTTGTTGATCTTGTTATGGTCTATAACTCCTGGCTGGTGAGTCTTTTCACAAACTGACATTGATTTGACAAATTATTTATTAAGGAATAGGATTCTCCTGCTTAAAAAAGTGGAAGTTAAATCAGTTATTTTTCAAGTGCTCATTACATATTGTCATAACACTAAGTGAGTTAACTAGATTCATAAACTAATATGTCATTTCCTATCCAAAAGAAGATTTTAGGAAAATTGTCCTAATGGGGCTCTTTTTAGAAAGTATTTCTCACAATGGGTCTGTTTCAAAATAATTTACAATATGGGTCTGTTATTTTACGTAAAATACATGCAAACCGCCAGTGTTATTGGCGAGAAGCCCCCTGTGTGCAACATGTGCCGAAAACGCCACTACCACTGGCGGAATAGCCAGTGGTCTCGCTGCTTGTGCTGGCGATATAGCCATGCATTGGATGCAACCAGTTTGGCTGGCAATTTTCAGAGGGGGCGAGACACGTGGCAGCAGGCACAGTGTATTTCGCCATTACGAATAACGAAATACTTTCGTACGGAAAATTTTTTGAACTTGAAACGGTTGTAACTTTTGATAGGAATGTCCGTTTAAGGTCCATAATATGTTAAAATGCTCAAAATTAAATGAGGAATCCCCTGAAGTAGCTGAAAAATAGGATTTAAGATTAAAAAATCGGTTGGTTGAATCTTAAATCCTATTTTTGGAAAAATGAGTTGACCAAATCCCCTTCGTGAATTTTTCAGGGAATTCCTCATTTAATTTCGAGCATTTTGATTTATTATGGGCCTCAAACGGACATTCCTATCAAAAATTACAACCGTTTCAAGTTCAAAAAAAATTTCGTACGAAAGTATTTTGCCATTCGTAATGGCAAAATACACTGTGTCTACTGTCACGTGTCTCGCCCCCTCTGAAAATCGTCAGTCAAACTGGCTACATCCAGTGCATGACTATATCGCCAGCACAAGCAGCAAGACCACGCACGGGCTATTCCGCCAGTGGCAGTGGTGTTTTCGCCACGTGTTGCATGCAGAGGCTTCTCACCTATAACACTAGCGGTTTGCATGTATTTTACGTAAAATAACAGAGTCATGTTGTAAATTGTTTTGAAACAGACCCATTGTGGGAAATACTTTCTAAAAGGAGTCCCATTAGGGCAATTTGCCAAGATTTTACTTTCTTTTTTGATTGAAAACGAACCAAATTCTACTTTGTTAGGACAAGTTGTTCGTCTGTAGTGTTGGCCACTGCATATTCGTTGGCCTGTATACTTTTTTTTCTCTTCTAATTATTAAAAGAAGGAATGTTATTGAAGAGGAGAAACCACACACCCTCGTAAAGGGAAAGCAATGAAAGAAGAAAATCTTCAAACTACAATTCTACCAAATGAAGCTTAGCCAAAAAATTCTTACTCTCCAGGTTTCCTAGAGGACCTAGACTTTAAATCTCCCAAAGCTTTTGAGCACAACTTATTAAGAGGTGGTGAATGGGAATGATCACCTTTCCGCTCGCCTTTTAACTTTACATGGTATCAGATATCAATGTCTCCATCAACAAAGTACAAACACCTATGCATCCATCAACACTCCACCCCCTTCAAGCACTCAAAATCTCAATCTTTCCAAAATACCTCCACCCCTACTCAATACCCTTCTCTTGTGATTTCTACCAAATAAAAAGAAAAAATATGTTGCTAAAACTCTTGATTTCAATTGTCAAAGATTATTTTCTCTGGAAATCCTCATTCATTCCCGTGCTTACTTAAAGCCTATAATGTTTTCATCCTATTGAAGGCTACCACACCACCACCTCTATCTAATCAGGATGATACTGATTCTTCCCTTCCTAGTTATCAGCAAAAAAGAAATGATCCTTGTTGGTAACGTCATAAATGTCAATCATTTATGTGAAAGGCAACCATGCCATTGCTTGAATGTTCTATTTAGACTGTCTTTACTCTTAGAGAGAAATATGAACTCATTGGTGGTTAGTTTAGGAAACTTTAGGGACTAGTAATGCTATTGAGCCTATAAAGTTATGTTGTTGCTACCAGAAACAACATTGTTGAAATAAATATCTGACTGTAAATTGACTGGCCAATCAAATGGTTAAGCTGTTTTTTTTTATATATTTCTGTTTACACATTATCTGACAATTAAATGTATTAATAATATTCTGCACTGCAGAAAGGGTGGATAGAAGGGGTATATATAAAAGAAAGACTCTACTAGATAGAATAAGGTAGTGCATATGTTTGAGTTAACGTTGAAGGAATATCTAAGGTACTTTTGCTAAAGCATCCCCTTTGTAACTTCTCCATTTAGATGTGTTGGAATTCATGCTACCAATATTTAAAGGTATGTTTGCTTCTCCGTTCTAACATTGGTCACACAAATTCTAATTTCTAACACATCTAAATAGATAAGTTACGATGAGGATGTTTTGGCAAAAGTACCTTGATATCCCTCCAATGTTAACCCAAGCATACACTACGTTATTCTATCTAGTAAAAGTTTTTCTTTTATTCCCCTTCTACTAACCCTTTCTGCGGTGCAAAAATATTATTAATCCATTCAATTATCAGACACTGTATAAACAATATATATATAAAGCAGCTTAACCATTTGATTGGCCAGTCAATGTATTTGAACGGAGAAGTTACAGAGGGGCTTTGGCAAAATGACATTTGAGGAATTCCAACGGTACCCCAAACAAGCTATAAATGGTTAAACAAACAACGCATACTAATTTGTACCTTTATTTCTAGATGTCAAATGCATGTTCCTAGTTCTTATCCTTCTTTTTTTCAGTTTTATAATTGGGTATCGAAACTTAAACATAAGTAGATATTCCCTTAGATTTTTCTTACAAATAGTAGGATTATATATACATCATAATAGTTTTCCTAGCATAGTAACACGCATTCCATTGATGCAGGTGTATGATGTCACCCCATTTTTGGATGATCATCCAGGAGGTGATGAAGTTTTAGTGACTGCAACAGGTAACTGGTTCATCTTGGTCAGTTTCACACCATTAATATGCAATCAAAATAATAGACACAGAGAAAAATAATCAATAAAGAAACAGAGAAAATAATAGACATGAGCTAAGAATCTTTTGTTCTTTACACAGAGAAGGATGCCACCACTGATTTTGAAGATATTGGGCACAGTGATTCAGCAACAGAGATGATGGAAAAATACTTTGTTGGTGAGGTTGACACCAACACTCTTCCAGCACAAGTTACCAGCAGCAGCAGTGTACGCCCACCAACACAAGCACCTGTCTATAACAATCAATCTTCTGGATTTGTTGTGAAGATCTTGCAGTACATAGTGCCATTGCTGATATTGGCCTTTGCATTTGGCCTGCAGTACTATGGCAAAAAAAGCAAGTCAGAAAATTGAACTTGAGTTGTGACCATTGTTTTAGTACTTCTATTATTCATAAGTCTCTAACAACAGTGTCCTAGTGGCAATAGACTGGTGCCAGTGTTGTTTCTTTTCTTTTTGGGGCATCATTTAAAAGCACTTCACTATCTCAAATATCACGCGGGGATTAATTTTGTATTTTTCATGTGTTGTGGCCTCTTGCTCAAGTTATGCTAGTTGTTCATTTAAACTCAATCTAGTATCTCGTGAATATTTTGAAATAGATTCTATTAAACCTAGTAACTGGAGTACATTATATGCTATTATCTGTTGTGTTCCTTGTTTAATTCTGTAGCCCCGGCTAAATTTTTTTTTTTTTGAAAAATTTGAATCGTTTAATAGCAGGTAACCAATATCGCAAACACCTAGGAAGTAGAAACATCTATGTTTTTCTGTGATGGTCTTATGGTTGAATTTTTGCATGACGATATTAATGTATTTCAAAATTAATTGTTTCCTTTCATAGAAACTAAATAGGTGAGATTATATTAAAAAATTTGTTTGCTTGATAAGGGTTTAACCTTGTGTTCTTGGGCTATGGTTTCTGTATAATTAGCATATTGAGCTTGTGTTAGGTTTAGATATTTTAACCATAGTTTTTCTTCTTTTTAAAGTATAATGGCGGTAACAAAGTTTGAAATTTTTCATTAAGTACTCAAAACATTATTAAACTGACCTTAGTAGATTTTAACAACAGTCAATATACCCTTTAAGAAATTTTAGCATTCTTTGTCTTGGAAGATTAATCTCATGGCATCCGGTTATAGGATACTTTGTTTTGAAGAGAGAAATAAAAGTTGTAGGCATTATTTATTTGTTTGTATAAGTAATTTTCATTGAGACAAATGCAACCAGCAGCAAGATAGTTTTTACTACTAAATATTCTTCCTCTAACGGCACCCAAAATTCTACCAAGCACATAATTTTGACTGGGGAACTCGCATTAATGAATAAGATCGTTTCATACACAAAATGTAACAGTTAGAACTTCGAAGCAAAGCTTAAGCAAATTAGAACCTACTAACGAAACCTTTTTTGGTTTTCAACAAAAAAAAGAGAAGAAAAAAAAGGGAGATGAATTTTACATTTTTGAGAAATGAAATTTCACTTATGAAAATCACGCTGAATCCCTTGTAGACCCGTTATAATTCTTTGAAAACTGACCGTAGAGCTACATATAGATGAGACTTGAGAGAGTATAAAGTTTAAGATTCGGTCCCCACATAGTGAATCCCCGTGACAAAATGTGTCATTTAGGTCTAGACATCGTTGGACCCACCTTCCTTTGTGAGCTAGAGGGCAATAAGCAAACGCAAAATCTTGTTTGTCCAACTTTGTTTGGCCCAAATATGTGCCAATAAAACACTAAACCACCCATGAACAAATTTGTCCCCTTTGTTATGTTGTCAATTGCATACTTGAGCTCACATTCTTATTTCAACTTTCTTTTTCCACACAACGTAATCCACCTCCTTTTCTTTTTTGTTTTTTATCAGTAAATTTTTTTCACTTGCCTTCTTTTTTTTTTCTAACATAAAAAGGATAAAGTATATGGGATGAATATACCAGGAGATTTTTTATTTTTATTTTTTTGTTAATGAGACACAAATAGGATAAAGACTCAAGCTTCAACTGGTGTCCCTGTCATTCATATTTGATAAATTGATAGGCTCTTGGTAGCATAAGATTTTTCTTCTTCTTTTTTCTTTCATGTCTTTGAATAAATTTTTACAAGGAAAAGGCTAGGGCAAATTCTTTACATTTTTTTAGTTATGACTTTTTATGAGGGAAACAGTAGTCTTCGTTTTATCCTTACGCTGTGAAATAATTTTATTGATTTAATTCATACGATTCCAATTTATAAGACTAGGCTTGGATAGTGTGGAAAGTGACACATTTCAAACAATTAAAAACCAATAAATAGGTAACAAATGTATCTCAACCTAATGCTTGGTCACATACATTAATTTGTGTTCTTATCAATAATGTCCGCTATGTTTGCAGGAGGTTGGTAGATAGTGGTTCTCTAAAATATCATTATTCTTGCTTTAGTCTTTAGAACTTTGATGTGCAAATCCACAGGACAAAACCACGACCAATCCGAAAGAAAAGAGAGCGAAAGAGAAGCAAGGACAATTCTAGAAGTAACATAAAAGATTATGTGAAATAATAATTTCCCTCAACGAACTCTATATGAAGTTAATTAGAAGTTATTTACATGTGAAACTCTTTTATTAATACTAGTTAATTAATAATTTTCAATATATGACAACTTGTTACATACTATGTTTCTTTGAATGTCACACTAATTGTGACCAACATGGAACCTAGCCTTGCTGCATGGTTTTAAGCTGCTATGTTGAGAATTATTAAGATTAACCGGAAAACTTGAAAACGCATAACTATGTGATTTGGAAATATCGATAATTTTGGTGATTAGGAGTCATTGTATGCTACTCAATTTGGATAGAGTTTTCAATAGGGGATGGACTTATCTTTGGATAAAAGCTTTGATGGGCACAACCTGATGAATGCATTGAACCACCCACGATTGAGTCCAATAGTGTTTTATCGTCCCAACAAAGAGACCACCACTAACGTCTAAGATAGCTAGCATTCCGTGATCCTCGGCTGTTACACATGCCTACACTCTGAATTGTCCTTCTTGCAAAGGTAAGGATTTTATTGTAGGGCATGATCCTATATAAAGGTAGTAACCAATATTCATTCTCTAATAATACTATTTAGATTCTTAATTAAGTTGAAATACACGTTTACTTGACTCTCAGAAGTGCTTGAGTAAATCTTCAATTTAATTAGTTTTCGAAACTACACAAGCAATTTTAGTTTTTTTAAATTCTTTATTAGTCTTGACTTTGTAAAAAATAAAGTTATTTTAGTTATTTATTTTATTTTTCACCATCTTTTATGTTAAATAACCAATATAATGTGACATGATTAATAGGTAACCTTATCTTTTAAATATGTGATCAAGATAGAAATTTGTAAAAATCGAAGCAAACCAAATCAAATTCAAAATATTTAATCCATTTGGTTTCAAATCCAAATAACCAAAATATTTTAATTTTGAACTAATTTCAAGTGAAAATCTAACTAAATCACTTTTATAACTAGTGCGGTTTTTTTTTTTTTTTTTTCTAAACTAGTTCAGTTGAAACTTGGTTTGATTCAGTTATAAATTGTGTAAATCATCTTTTTTGCACACCCATAGGTCAGGGGTTTGATCCTTGTTCTGTGCGTACGAAAATTGTTGATGAAAAAAGATCAATTCCTTAAATAGATTTCGATATTTTAAATAATTAATCATTCATTCTAAGCCAACACTGAGCATATCCAGGTTAAAAAAGGGGGAATAAAACGAATGTCATTTTGCAAAGTGAAGGACAAATTGAAAAAATTTAAATCCTAAGTACTAATTTAAGGATTTACTCGACTAGACTACTTTTAGCCAGTTACTCACCCTTCCACCCAATATTGAATCTTGGGAGTAAAAAGATCATAGCTTTCACTCAAAGAAAAAGAAGACTCGTGAACAAGATTCGCTCAGTTTAATCTTTAGTAGATTAAGCTAATCTCTTGTAAAAACTCACCTTTTACAAGATTCATATCATTTGTCCTTTTGTGCATTCCCTTCCTTGTCCTCCCATAAAAAAAATGACACCTAGCAAAATAATAATAAGTAAATAAGAGAGAAAGTTATTTTTCAAACCACTTGTCGTTTTTCTAGAGGGAATAGGAATGGGAGCATCAAATATCATTCAGTAAGAACTATGAAGCTATTTAACACAATTAGGCTCGCATGATTAGTGTCCTGTGATACTGTTCAATTTTCCAGATGCTATTTCAAAATTTTGGATATATGGAAATTTCAGAAACACGCATTTCTTCTGGAATTACTAATTAATTAGTGAATACCAATAACTCTAATCATGCCATTTAAGGAGCATATTTAGTAACTTTCCTATAAGTATAGTGAATTTTCAATAGGATGCTGACTGAGAATATATCCCACAATTAGATTTACCTGTTATAATTAATGTCTGTTTCTTAAAATGTCAGTACACTTATAGAGGCTAGTGCCTAGTAACCTTAGACTTTTGTATTAATTGTTGCATGTGCATGGCTTTAGGCTGACTATGTCCATAATAATTAAAAATACCTTGAAGGTTCAATGGCACAATTATTTTCAGTGCTTAGTAAATACCAATAATTCAGCTTATCTATGTAATCCTAAAGATGGTAGTAAAAGACAATATCTTGCTGTAGAAAATTAAAATATCAGCTTGCTGAAACAGACTTTCTTGGATTTATCAGATCCAAATAATTGCAAAAAATGGCATTACTAAGAACTTACTGAGTTGATTTTCATCATTAAATGTGTCTCAAATCTGCGAGATTTGGGGGATGTGCCCCATTAATTGGTAGAGCCTATTTAGATTAGATACTTCGAATGGTCGAGTTCACCAAACAGACACATAAGAAAGTAGAAAGGTTGTCATGGGACGGTTATGTCAAAATCAGCAAGGAGGGAACATTACTCCTACACGTCATCTTGGTCATCACTAATTTTTCTGATTAGGCTCAGGACATGTCTTTCTGTTTTTTTCTTAATGCATTGTTTCTAACAAAATTTGTGTCCCTTACAAACATACCCCCATTAAATATATAACCCAAGAGTGCATGAATGAAACCTTGCATTAGTGTTGAACCCCCACAATGCCTTGTTTTATCAGGCAATCACATCATTAGTGCATATATAATTTAATTATTGTTAAATTGCAAAGAAAACAATGTTGCTCAACTTGATACGTAGATCGCTTTCCTTGTCATCATTATATGATTGGATATACTTGTATGTACTGCGCCAACCACCCAAAAGGGATGGGTATTAGTCAAACAGATATTGTCTTTATACAAAAAAAATGTATAAAAAATTTATACAACAAAAAGAGGGTAGGAAGAAAAAAGAAAAAATAATCAAAATGATTTATTTAATAATAATATTTGCATAATAATTGAAGGATATATCTCAACTTTAACCGCCTAAGCTTATTAACACTTGTTATTTCAGTCTTTATCTTTATATTATATTATATCACCTATTATATTTAGGTCTTTATCAATTCTCTTGCTTTCTCTCACTTGATATATTTTAGAGTGAAGGCATGAACTAATCATTTTTGTTTATATTTTCTTAATCTAAATGAAATTGATATTGTATTATGGCAATGTCACAACCCCATCAATAAGTGTGGTCCTTAGCCTCAAAAACGCCTACTGAGAGAATCATTAATTTGATCCTCATGGGTCGTGGCCTAGGTTACACAAAGATTTTAAATACTTGACATATATAATTTAAGGCTATTGTCAATTTTATTAAATCAGAAGAACTACCACACGTATGGTCATGAAACCAGCCTTGTATAGTTGTATATGCAAGCACCAAGCATTATTCTTCTAGAGAGTAATCAGATTGAAAGGGACTTGGAAGCATGGAATATTGGAAAACATCTTAGTTTTAGTTCGCTTAACCGAACAAGGGAACCACAACCACCCTTTGGTCCCTTGTGCTTGGATTTGCTTTTGGGTCAGTGTCTTTGTCCAGTGATATGCAGGGCAAGGCTTTAATTAGGTTAGAGAGGATCATGTTAAGGCCATAATACTGGTGGCTGTTTTTTAGTTGATGTATATTAATTACTACTATATATTTAGCTTAATGAATTGTTGGCAAGTCTTTGTCAAATTCACTCCGAGAAAAGGTCTAATTGTCTCTTAATTGTTGCAATGGGCTCCATTTGTTCCTTCAACCGTCTTAATGACATGAGCCAAATCGGAAAAACCAAGCTATAAGCGCGGTACACGCAAGACTCGACATGTTTAATATTTGTTTTAATCTCTGCATTTACTCAATTTTAAAGACCATGAAGTGAACCATGTTTAGACAACACTAACTATCATTGACAAAACAATTTGGGATTCGCTGTCTCATTTGGTGTCATTATAGTCTTGCACATAATCTCATCCATACGTCTAATCTCATTTCATTTCACTTATGCTGATAAGTAAAACAGCCTTTGAATAAAGGAAGATAGCATTTGGAACACTTGTTAAAAGTGACTACGTGAAAGTCAAGGGAGAGGTGAATGACTTTACTGTTCAGTTTTTTAAAACAATGCAAATGGTAGGCTAGTAAGTAATCAACATATAAAAATTCCTTCCACGTTGGACCAGAAAGAAGAACAAGCTGCAGAAAAAGACTTCTCACATAGTAAACTAGTGCCAATATAAAACACAAATTAATTGTTAAATACCAATGACGAGTGTTGTTGTTTTTCGGCTGATAATCCAGTAGTGACCAATACTTGATTAGTGTTTAAATAAAACTTGATGTGACAATTTATGCATGTAAACAAATATTTGCGTTAGTGTCAGGTGTTTGCATCTTTGACAATATACCGTACCATCCATATCTGTATACGTGAGTCAAATACCGTATGTGTATAAAGTTAATGATAGTGATATGTTTTAACCTTCCACAATCAAATTAACTTAATTGCTTTAAGCTAATTCAACTGAGAGATCTACTTGTCAAACAAACATTATTGCAGTCCTGATTCATAGTATACTACCCTGAGTAAATAAGGCATATTCTTATTATTAAAAAAAGAAAAAACGGGAGAAAAAACCTAAGTCAGAAAGAACAAAAACATGAGTATCTTTTTCCATGTCTTCCATGCAATCGGAGTTGTCAATGCAATATTCATTTTGTTTCCTAAAAGGTTGGAACAAGATATTCAATGGATTTGGATTCTTACCCAAGGCAGGTCACCACATGCATCTGGGACCAGTTAAGATGATAAACGTGGGAGTTTTGATGAACTAGCCACAATTCTTATCCTTAGTGCTCACTAATAGTACAAAAAAGAAAAATTGTTGATAGTTCTTATCCAAACCAAATGTGTCTAATTGGTTTAGTTGAAAAAAGTTTCTTATTATAGTTGAATGGATTTTGAATCCAATTTCACAATCATGAAGAAGAGCCAATTTGTTTAGCTGAAAAAAAATTCTTACCATGATTGCAAGTTTACAATGACTTCATCCAAACCCCATGTTCTGGAAGCGGAATTTAGAGAATAGAAGTTAATTGCCTTTGTTTATACAAATGAGCAAAGGAATAAAAAGAAGAGGAGGGGAATAAAGTCTAAGTTGACCAGAATAGGATAATTGAAGACCATGGTCAACTAAATTGATTTTTGACTTGAATGGCTATAGCCAGCTATATGTACACAAAAAATGCCGAACATATTGGTAGTAATAATCATTTTGAGACCCCCTTTACCTATCATACCATCATGATGGTAACCAATTTCATTGAAATGGGGCAAACGCACTTTACATAAAACCAAATTCAAATTGACCAAAACGGGAAAAAAAAAGATTAATAAAAAGCATTGTAATAAATAAAACATTCCCTTGTGTAGGTGCTAAATTTGCGTAAGATGTACCCTCTCTGCTGTTAATTACATATATAGTCCAAGCCTAAAATACCTCTTCCTTGAAAATTTTACATATAGATCAAATGTGGTCCAATTTGTGACAAAGAAAAAGAGTTTGTCGTGTAAACCATCATAGGTGGAAGGTGAGAACAAGTTGAAAACCTAGCGTTGCCCCCACCCATAGTAATGAAGATGTCGTTGTGCATAAGATCAGTCACAATTGCCAAGGAACTAGAAAGCCTAGGGAACCATGTACTTTGTGTTGAGCCAGATCAGGCCAAGGTTTTTGTCTATCACTGCATAGTGCCAAATTGCCAATATCATTCAAATTTTAGTTTAATTGACAACTCCTGCATGATAGATAAGTGACCACCCCAAGTTGCAAACTCAAGCACTTGACGTTCTCTTCAGGGAATTCCCTGAATAATAGTTATATCTATATGTTTATTTTTTATTTTTTATAAATGGACAGATAACCAAAACGACAAAAATAAAATATAATAATCGAAACACGGTTATCAACGGTACTTGTTGCCTTAGTGGGAGAGAGAGATAGAGATTGTTACAGCAATTCCTAACGCAACGCGATATTAAATTATTGGCCCCACAAAAATACTCGTTCAACCATATATCACATTGATTAGACATATAATTACGTCAAATTTATGTTTTTCACAAGATATTTAAATTAATTTTATTTTTTTTATTAAATGAAAATTTTATTTAATTGTTAGACGAATAATTTTTATGTAATAGTTTTTATTAATTTTTAAAATGTTATTTGAAATTATGTTATTTTAAATGTTAATTTTTTAATTTTTTACATTTTTTATTTTTATTCTCAATATATATCTAATTTTTAGTTATTTTTAAAATAAATTATAATTTTATTATTTTTTATCATTTTATATTTTTAATTAATTTAATAATTAATTTTATTTAATACTTAAAATTTAATAAATTAATCCTTCAATTTTAAAAAATTTAAATTTATTGAATAATAACTGAATTCTTCCATAGAATACTCTTTTTAAATTATCAAGAATCCCTTGTCATTTAGATTATGAAAAAGAATTATACGCTAATCTTTGACTCAGAAAAACAAATTAATGGTTCAATTAAGCATGACTGTCCTATATAGCAAGAATCCGTAATCCGCGTTATTCAACAAAAAAAAAAAAAAAAAACTCACAATCCGTAATCCGTTACTTACAATTATGGAGAGTAATCACGTGTCTAACTTGTCAATAGCTAAACCCGCACTGGCATGAATGTACTAGTGTACTAGTCTTTATTAAACCATTTCTTTTTAAATTTGTACTACAAAATAAACTTCATTGATCTTGTCCCTTTTTAACGAGAGATTTATTATTTACGGTGAGAATGGTGGTAGAGGCAAACTTTAAAACTTGTATTAATTTGAACAAATATTTACAGTGGAAATAGATATATTTTCTAATTTTTTTCGATTACCGAACAACTTGAGACTGTCAACTTAATAAAAACAAGGAGAGAAAAAAAAAAAAAAACAAAAACCCGTTGACCCATATTATAGAGACAGAGCCAACTCAAACTTTCTACCTTGATTCATGGATTCACTTAACATTTAGTGGCTCCAAAGGGCCATGCACCTGCTACTTAACATTATTATTATTATTATTATTATTATTATTATTATTAAGTACTTAATCCACGCCTAGGGCGAACTTTAACATAGAGCGGGTTAGCCATTTCACACGAGAGCCTCAGCACCTCCGTTAGATCAACCTTCCCCTCATCAGATGGTAGCCATTCAAACTCGTGCAAAAGCCTCGCCACCCAGAAAGTCACGGTGCTCAAACCCAAAGTCTTTCCGGGGCAGGTTCTTCTACCCGACCCGAATGGAGCCAGCCTCAGATCCGACCCGAGAACAGAAAACTCCGCCTCCAGGCCCATGAACCTCTCGGGCTTGAAATCAAGTGGGTCCAGCCACACCTCCGGGTCCCTTCCTATGGCCCACATATTAACCATGGCGGTGGTTCCCGCGGGCACGTTATACCCATCAATGGTCGTATCGGTGATGGCCAAGCGGGCCCACGAGAGAAGCGGGCCTGGAGGGTGCAGCCTCAGAACCTCCTTCACAACCGCCAGAAGATACGCCGTCGCCGCCACGTCCTCCTCCGTCAAAGCGCGCGCACCGCCTCCAACCACCGCGTCCAGCTCCTCTTGCACCCTCCTTTGTACCTCCGGATGAAGCACCATCCTTGCCATAATCCACTCAATCAAAACCGCCACCGTGTCGGTCCCCCTAAATATCATTTCCTGTCCCCCCACCCCCACACACAAAAAATTAACATTAACCTCTCATGTATTTATTTATATATCTTGTACTAGTATAAGGTCAATTTTATTAAAGCACATGAACCAATAAATAATTTTTATTATAATGGTAGAAAACTTACCCAGAGGACAGCAATCATGTCGGAGTGAGACAATTTATCGGGACCTTGGAGAGAGAGCAAAACATGAACGAAATCGCGGTTGGTTTGGGTTGTGTCGGTTTGGTGGTCGGCGATGATTGAACCTACGAACCGGTTCACTTGGGGGACGAGTTTGGAGCAGGTAAACCGGATTTTTTGAAGGTCAAAGTCTTTCAGAAAAGGGATATGGTCTCCCCAATTAAGGGTACCCAACAAGTCATAGCCTTGTTCCACTAACCGGGATAACTCGTCCACTGAAGTGTTTGTCTCGTCAAGGTCATATCTTTGTCCAAACACCGACCACATCATGTTGTTGAGCGACGCTCTCTTGAGAACGCTGCGGATTCCGAAACCGCCGCGGCGGTTTCGGAACGAGTGGGTCATCTGGGCGGCGATTTCGGCGCGCTGGAGCTCCGAGGCCTTGATTTGTTTGGGGCAGAAGAGGTGCGTGGCGGCGATGCGGCGGAGGGTGCGCCAGTAAACGCCGTAAGGGGCAAAGCCGATGGCGCGGTTGAACATGAGGCTGTAGGCTGATTCCTTTATGGGACGATCGGCGAAGACGGAGCTGTTAAGAATCTCCTTGGCCACGTGGGGGTGGCACGTGACGATGACACGCGTGTCACCCATGGAGAAGGCCATGAGCCTGGTGGCTTTGCATGCTTGAGCAGCGGCAGCAATACGGTGGTGTGCAAGGGATGTCATGAGGCTCATGCTTCCAATGAAAGGATAGCCTTTGGGACCGGGAATCATTTTAAGGTTGTTGGAGTTTGTGTTGTTTGAGGTTGTGGTTGTGGTTGTGGTTGTTTTTTTCCAGTAATGAAAGGAGTAGTACTTGCCCCAAGCAGGACCACCGGGATGAGACCAGCAGAAGAAGGTCATGGAGAGCCAGAGAGTGACCATGATGGTCAAGAGTGACCATGCAATGTTCTCTTGTGTGCATTTTGAGACCAAGGCCAACACCCACAGGTTATCAATGTGGGTTGTCATGGTAGTTAGAACAAGCAAGAAAGTGAGTGTGTGTGTGTGTGTATTTAAAGAGAGAAAGAGGAAGCGATAGCCAGGGAGTTTGTGAGTAAGGGAGAGGTTGGTTTGAGGAATATATATAAGGGGGAAAGACTCAAGAGGGATTGGTATGGAAGTAAAACATAAACCGTTATTGGTTTATGTTTACATGCGAGAAGCCACACACAGTAAACTAGACGGACGTGTATAACGGAAATACAAATATTAATAAAAAGGAATGGATTGATTGATAATAATAACGTAATAATATGGGACGTGTATTGGTTATTGTTAATTTGTTTTTGTAGTAGTAGTAGTAGGAGTATAATTTTATTTAGTGGTGTTATAGATGAAATTTTAATTGGGCAATGTTATTTTGGGCCAAATCTTTAGAACTGCGCCGCCATTGCCGCTTAAGTGTGTCTTTGTACCCATTCCTTATTCTTTTACCCGCCTATTTCTACTCTTTCTCTTTCCCTTCAACGCACGAATATATACACAAATTTTACCTGAGTTGTGCCTGCTTTTGGTCTCCAATGTAACCAACGAAGACAAATTGTTTTTTTATTAAGGTCTTAAATACAAGTGGATTCTAATTAATTTTTTCTCTTATTTAATAAAAATATTTTTAAAATATTCTTCATTGAGATTTTATTTCTAAAGACTCGTTCTTTTGCTTGATATTAAATTTCAATAAATTATAATTTAAGAAAAAGGTTTATTTGTAATTAAGACATAATTTAATAAAATTAACCAATTTTTTTAATAAATATGAAATTATACTTTTTTTTACTTATAATCAAGAATAAATAAAGTATTATATTTTTTATATCTTTAGATGTGTGTTTTTCTCTTTTAAATTAAGGAGGTGTTTGTTTCACGGATTATGATTATCTTAATTAAAAAGTTAGTCACTGAAAAATAAATGGGTAGTTGAAAAACTAGCTTATTAAAATATAAGTATTAAGTAAAATTAATTATTAAAACTGTTGAAAAGTATAAAATAATAAAAATAATAATAAAATCATGTTTTATTTAAAAATATATTAAGGATAAAAATAAAAGAAAATATAAAAAATTAAAAGATAGAGACTAACATTTTAAAAAAATGTTACATTTCAAAAAATGATAAGAGTTATTAATAAGCTATTGAAAAAAAGTTTGTTTATCAAACCGTTAACAAAATTTTTTTAACTAGTAAAAAAAGTTAAAAATTTATTAAAATGTTTTATGCATATAGTCTATATTTCTATAATCTTGGAAATATTTTTTTTCCCGAAAATATGACATGGGAATATTGTTCCAGAGTATTTAAAAAAAGTGTATAATATATATTGTAATAATTATTATATTACCTCATAACAAATGTGAAAATGATTTTTCCCAATCCCATATTCCCGAGAATAAATAAATAATCATGAAACAAACGCCCCTAAACGATACTAGGAGGATAATATATACTTACAATTTTTATTAAAAAATCAATTATTAAAAAATATAATAAAATTAAATACATATTTAACAAGACATAAAATTAACTAGGTAGAGTGTGATTAGCTGTTGTTTTTAACTAATGATTACCATTGAACTTAATTTTTTAAAAGTGCATTCTTCTCATTTTAAGGAGCCAAGGTTAGTTGTTAAGGATTAATACACATAAATTAAGAAACATTTAATAGAAATAAAATTTCATTATATTTTGGACAGTGCGACTGACTCTTCCCCAAAGAGGTGGATCCATCCACACAATTGTTGACTGTCCTGACCAATTCTTCTTCTTAGAGAGACCGACTCATACATATAACAATGGACCTGCGTCACATGCTGATGGAGGTTAAAGCTTCTTATTAGGCACAACCTCCCCCTGGATGCCTTCACCACCTCTACATTGTGTTTTGTAATACTATATACAACGCCAAAATCATTAAAATGTGCTGACAGAGTTAGACATGCATTATACACAACCACGTACCTTATATCATTATGAAACCCATAAGATTGCGCTCGCACAGTTTGGCGTTAGAGAACCAATAAAATAAGTTATACTTATGAATAGTTATAGTAAGTTTTCAAAATGTTAGTTATACAAGACAAAGTTAGACTTATAGGGAACCTAGGAATTAAAACACTCAACTTATTATTTTTTAACACAACAGAACCAGTGTAAGAGACGTTTTAAATTGAGTCTTATAAAAATGATCAACTCAATTTTTAATTTGGATCTTGTAAAAAGGACCAGAGAGTATAGATTAATTTAATTTCATTAAAGTAATATTTTTTACCCATTTAATAAATTTTGTTCTCTTTTAATCTTAAACTTGCAAATTTAAATAAAAAAATATTTCAATTTTGTTTGGCTTTATCATAATACATTTAAATTTTATTTCTTAACAATAAATAATATTCATAAAAATAAATAATAACGACTTTTGACATATTTTTTAATTAAATTTTCCTTTTCAATAAAATACAAACTACATGATAATTATTTTAATAATAATGTATGGCATCTTAGTCCTTAAAATTTATCTTCTTTCACTTTTAGGTATGATTGTGAATTTTGTTTATTGATATAAGATGTAAAATTTATTCTCTTAAATTCACTTATATAAAAATTATGTAAACATATTAATGTTCAGATAAAAAAAATATAAACAAAATAAAAATTGCATAAAAAGTAAGTCATATGAATAACTAAAAAATTAAATATGAAACTTATTACTTTTCTAATTATTCACTAGACTCACTTTTACGATGATTATCGTTAATTTTTATATTTATAATATTAAATTGTAAACAAAATAAGAGAAATTTTTTCGTACCCCATAAATTTTGGAATTTTGGTACACTTGGATTTTAAATCGATAGCTATTTAGTTATGCTGACATGTCTTTATTTTGATATTTAGTAGCAACTTTATTATATATTTCAATCTAATTATTGTTTAATTAAAATATTTTTTCTTTTAATTGAACTTTCCAAAATAACAGACTCCACGATCTTATAAAATAATAGACCTATAAACATTGACGAAGAAAGGATATAGAATGCTAATCAAATGTGCCTTTCCTAGTGATGAAAGCCTGTTAGAATCAAGAAAATTCATTTCATAATGTATAATGTATGATTGTTTAAATTAATTGTTTATCTAAAATTCGTGAGTTTTATAATATTGCGTAAATTTAAAATTTGTTTAAATATACTTTTTATTTTTATAAATTAGAATTTTAATTTTAATTTTGGTCAATGTAAGTTTATTTGTGTTAATTTTAGTCTTTCTAAGTTAGTGTTTTTTTCATTTTTGGGTCATATAAGTTTATTTTTATAATTTTAATCCACCTAAGTTAGTACTCTAATGATAAAAATTGTTAAACAACTAAGTAAGCACTCGTGTTAGAGACCCCATTAGTAGGAAACCCAATTCGTAGCGACGTAGTTTGTGTGAATGAAGGGAAGCAATAAAGAATCACGCTAGTTAATTAGATAACCAAGTTTTACACAATTAGCACCGTGTTTCACCGACATGGACAAAAACGAAATTAAGAAACCAGAAGTTACAAACCTAAAGTTGCAATCACCTCCCCCTTACGTCATTTGCGGTCTCTCTCCTTTTGTAGCTCACGCTTTGTCTTTTAACGCATTTCTTGATCCCATTGTAAGAATGAAATTGAACAAAACGGATGGAGAAATTTTGAATAAAAATGGTTATAGTTTTAAATTAAAAAATATTGATTTATTATAAAAAAAAACAAAAAATTCTTTATTAATTAGTTAAGATTCACATCAAGAGAATGTTTGTTAAAATATATGATATAGAGATGAAAAGAGAGAAAAGAGAAATGAAATATTATTTTAAATAATGCTCAAATAAGTAAATCAATTATAAAATGTTCATGTCTTAATTTATATAGTCATTAATCCTATACCTCAAATTAATTATAAAATATGCGTCTCTTGACTTGTGTAGTCACTAATCTTATATCTCTAATATCCTCTACAAGTTGGAAGGTATTGAAAACACTTTTAGCTTAGAAAAGATAATACATATATATCAAAGGAAAAGGAAATAAAGTTTAAAAATTAAAATATAACTAAACATGTAAAAAATACATCGGCCAAAACAAAAATATAGAAACAAATCAAAATGTACATGCAACCATGGTGCATAGCTCCTAGAAGTCTTCGACCAACATCGACCTCCTCAATTTTCTTCCATGAATCCAAAGCAAGCATCAAAGGTCAAAATAAGAAAATCAAAGTTTAGCCACCAAGCAAAGGCAACAACAAGACCACTTGATAGAAGCTCAAATCATCAAGAGTAGAAGCTAAACAATGCTTAACCACTCAAGACAGAAGCAACCAAGGTTTAACCATCCATGATAGAAGCTAAAACAATACTTAACCACCATAGACAGAAGCAAACAAAGGAATAATGCTTAACCACCACACATGACATAAGCTACAATCATCAAAATAAGCCTAAAATGCTGAAAACAATAAGCCAAAATAGGTCAAATATCAATGAAACAATGAAAAGATAAATCACCAAATAGTTGGTGTGCACCTTTCTAAAATAGTGCAAGACTTCAAACAATAGTCAATATATCTTCAAAATCTTCAGAAGAATTTAATCAAATATCTTGTAGGAAAAATTGTGCAATGCTAGACATGGAGAGAACCTCGAGATCTACCAAACTCAAGGGCATCAAATTTGACATCAAGCCTGAGACAATAGTTCCATATGCATCCTTGTCGAAAATCGCTACTCACGGTGGACGAAGGCGACGCACAGTGACTAGAAATCACCTCATGGCAGCAACGACCAAAATCAGAGGGGTTTTGTTGCGTACATAGAGATAAATTGATTGGTGATGGTTGTTTCATGAATTGCGATCCAAATTGGTCAGAAAAGGAATGGGAAAATGTTAGGGTTTTGCGTATTGAATTTTTTTAGGAAAATCTAATAGAAAATTGAAAAGGGAAGTATGAGGAGAAGATGAACAAGGTTTGAACAAAGGTAGGTGTTGGTCGGAATCGGTGACTCATGATAGAGGACGACGATGGCGGTGAACAGAGAGGTTGATCGATAGTGGCAATGGGAAAAAAATGGTATTGCTCTGATAACATGTTAGAATATATGGTATAGAGATGAAAAGAGAGAAAAGAGAAACTCAATATTATTTTGGATAATGTTCAAATGAGAAAATCAGTTATAAAATGTGCATCTCTTGACTTATATAGTCACTAATCATATATCTCTAATAATGTTGAAGGGAGGATGGAATGCTCGAGGCTCAACGATTTTACTCTGCCCTATCAAACCTGAAGTGAGGTGCGAAACTCACCTTTATTTATATATATGAGACATCCCTCAACATCTCTTTACACATGTCATCATAACATTTGGCTCTCATGGAACATGTGTATGTGTACGTATGATTCTATCGGTTTCATACGTGATATGAATACATTGTTGTGTGTCTCTGACATGACAAAGATGTGATGTATTATACGATCTATTGTCAAGCTAGGTCATTACTTGGTGGATCCTTTAGAATGAAAAAAGAAATTAAACATGTCTTTAGGAACCTATTCCATACTTGGTCATTAGAGGTGAGTGAAACATGTGGCTATGGACATGTCCCGGTTGGACTGTCCAATTAAGAAACCACCAATTTCAAAATAAGTCAATTTACAATGATACAGCAGCAACTCATCAAAATAAAGGCAAGTAGATTGTTAAATGGATGAAATTTATAATTGCAACTTATATGTTTAGGTGCCGGAGATAGGAGAGGACATGAGAAACATGCTGTTAAGAATTGAACCCCATTGCTCCTACTAATTCTAGCTTCTTAATGTAGAAGGTCGGAGCAAGCAAAAATTGGAATGAAATAAAAACAAAAATAGATGGATACATCACAACTGAAGTGGTGAGTTTTTGATATATCGGATTGAGATTGGGGTGTCTCCCTGTGTGTTGTTGGGAAAACGCGTGGGGTTGGGAAAGCGCGTGGGGGAAAAGACATCCTGGGACGACAAATTAAGTGGGAGCAGTATAAAAGTGATGCGACTCAGAGTGTGAAAGGCCACATGAGGCCCATCCACTCATGGCTCTCATACATTGCTTTTGGGCACTCAGTACAGACTGTATCAGTATCAGTATCCAGCATGGCCTCTCCCCCCAAAACACTCACAACTTTCATTTTCATTATTCTTCTTCTTCACTACTATCATGCCACACATTCACTCCAGTAACCCGCTGGTTAAAAGATCTTCCTAAATCTTAACATCAACTCAATACACAGAACTTCAGAAGTACCAAAGCAATGCTTCAATTATTTCTTTTGTCATTTTATGATATTAATTTTTAATAGTAAAACTAACAGACATTCACTTCAATTTTATGTTTAAGTGTTTCTTTAATTTGCCTTTTGATTAAATGGAATTAGTTTTAAATCGTCAAAATGTAATTGACAAATATAGTTGAATTGTTTTTTATTTACATTAAAATATGTCTAAAAAATATCAAAAAAATGATTTTTATAATTTCAAACGAATGTTAAATAAGTAGGTACACAAGTAATGATGTCATAATAAAGTACATCGAGCACCTTAAGATTTAAATGTCATACTATTTTTGAAAATTTTCTCTCTTATTGTAATTTGCTTCTCTTATTGTTAATAAAATTATATGAGCTTTTGCCTTAAGAAAAAAGTGTAAGCAATCTAAAAACTCTAATCAAAAGTGGTAAGTTAAGTTCGTTGGAAAAAATCAATTATAGACATTAAAGTCTGTAAATCCTTTATACTTTTTTGGTAAAGATAAATACTTTACACTGATAATAATATAATAAAAAAAGACACTATAACTATAATTTCAAAATTAAATGGTTGAGTTAATTACATGTAGCTATATAGTATTATAAAACCACTGAAATACTTTATTCCAGTTCATTTTACAATTTGATTTTTTTTTCCAAATAAAGTAACAGACAACAATTTATAATAATAATAATAATAATAAAAAGTATCTAGAGAATTTAACGTTCAAAGCTATTCAACTAACATAATTTTAAATTAATTGAAACGTAAAGTAACTTTGGAATACTAAAAAATCTCATTTATTTACCGTACTACTATTAGTTAAAAGATAATACTAGTAACAGTTTTTGAAAAATACTAGTATTATTATTAAAAAGTAAAAGAAAAAGGAAGATGATGTATCTATGATTGCTCGTTTTGCACACTGTAGAACTCTGTAGCAAAGAGTACATGAGTACATCAAGGGCAATGTTTACATGTACGAGCCTGCCACGCTTTGCTCCCTAGCTCACTCATGCGCTCTGCACTGCACTAACTAGTAACCCCTTTTTCTCTGACTGTGACAACTCCTTTTCCCCTCCACGCCATTCAAAGCTTCTTTCTTAATTTAATTTTCCCATTTGCTCCTCCATATCCCTTCTCTCACACTCCACTCAAACTCAAGGATAGAACTGTCTTTTCTCATTCCGACCACAACACATGGGGCGGAAGATACGCTGCAACGCTCACAGGGTGACGTGTTCAGGACCCACACTTTCCTTTGTCTGCATCTGTATCGATGGTCCTCCTTGCTCGCCTTGTCCTTCACCAATCCCTGTCCGTTGATTGATTCCTTTTCCTTTTATTTACCCATACGGTGAAAACAATTTCAGTTCCATTTTCACACATCACTGTTGATATCAGTAATTTTCCATGCTATTATGTGCCACTCAGGTCAGATACTTTAATTCTAAGGTTTTTTTTGTTTCTTCTGCCCTTGTTTCCCGTTTTGCACTCATCATCTTCACCAGACTCGAATCATTAAATATTGTCGTTCAATTGGACTTTAATTCATTCGTTAATTAATAACATCGACCAGTGTGTTGTTGTATAACGTATTTTGAAACATAATATTAATAAAAAGAAATAACAAGTGTTTGTAAGAAAAATTAAACTTGCCGAAAAGCCTCTTAAGGATTACAATAACACTGGAGTGTCTTCTGTTTTAATATAACTTTTCACTTAAAAAAGAAAAAGGATTATGAAATTATATTTGAAATGGGAGAGGTTTGCATGTTAAGATGGGAGAGGTTTGCATGTTTTTCATTGGCCATCGACATGGATTCAAATCCATTTATTAGTTGAGGTTTCAGCTGTTCACTTTTTACTGATTTTTAGTTTTCTGGGCTTCTATATCGTTATACACAGCTGTTTGATTTCAAAATGTATAATAGCAATTGAGAGATATCATTAGGTAATCAAGATCTTTAGGCCTTTCAAACAATATCACGTCTCCCGATTTGTTTAAATTATAGAAAAGAAATAACTTTTTTGTGAAATTAATTCGAATGTACTGCAAATATTTTTTATAATATCATTCAGTCTTTATAATAATTATTTTATTAAAAATCATAAAAAAAAAGTGATTTATGATTAGTTAATTTACATAGTCCATAATAAAAAATGTTACATTGACAGTTCCTGAAAAATATTTTTATTATAAATTGTTTTGAATACAAAATAAAACTAATTGTTACATACTAAACTTTTTATTATGATTTGCGTAAATTTTTCTCTGAAAATATTTAACCTTCCATTTTCTGATAAACTTGCTTAGGTATGTTGACATTTTCATTAAATACTCCATTGCCTCCAACCTCTTGCTCAGTTTGTATTGAAACCCCTTTCGTTGACCTAATTATTGTTAAAAAGTGGGTGATATTTCCCTCATTATTCATGCATTCAATCAAAATTATTTGTAAATAGCATTTCCAAAGAAGAGGAGTACTACCAATTAATTATTGTTTGATTCAACTAATACACCTAACGAGTTGAAGTTCCCAGTTCACACGAGACTTTTGCCTCTAAAGAACTATGAAAGGTTCGAGCATGTAGCTTGATCCAGCTAATTAAACTTTCTGAACAAAGAACCTTAAGCATTAATTTGTCTAACCTTTTTAATTACCCAAAATCACATCAACTTTAACATATGGCTCTTTCTTAATCCAAAAAAAGCGAGTGTGATGTCCACCTCAAGACCATTGAGCATTATAATTAATTGATTAATTAATTAATTAACTAATCAAATTATACCCTGACATCGTCGTTACCGCCAACAAGACAGACACCTAGCTTCTAGGAAACCTTTAAGGGATTATCATTTGTGGAAAAATATACTTTATTTGATTAGATCCAGGTAATTGAATATCATTATCTCTGTATTGGAACCGTACTTGACAATGCCAAATCCATAGTTTAAGGTATTTTGTTAGATTACATGTTTAATTAGCCTAGTTTAAGGTATTTTTCCCGGATCTTTCTTTGATGCCAGTAGGTGGTTGCTGGGAAACTAGTATCTTTGAGAGCAAAATAGTAAATGGTTTAGAAACCTTTTATTTATTTATTTATTTATAAAACTTAAAATGCATTACTAGGAAATCACCAGAGTGTTCGTAACATTTACAAAATTTAAGTTTTGGAATTATATGTTTGCATGTTAGTTGAATAAATCCGCCTTGAATCATCGAAATCTACGAAGAAACTGTATTTTATATTTTTATGTATATATATTAATTTTATGGGACACCAGTATATGCGTTGAGGTTTAATTTGTATACTGCATCAATCAATCTCGTTTAGCATTAGTTTCGATGATTTTCATCTAACATGCTTTAGGACTTGACGAAAATGCATGGCATTTAAGGTTTGAGTAATTAAATTAAAAGAAATAGCACGAGAATGTACAAATTAGCGTTAGATGTCAAACTTTTGTTGCTGAAATTTAGTGAACCAGTTGTTTATATAAAGACATAATCAATTATTAAGAAGGTATAAAGTGAAAAACATAACCAACATCTTTGTAAGTTGTAACTTAACGGCGTGTATATATAGTTTAAGAAACAGAGAGAATATTCTTTCAAAAAAAAAACAGAAAAGAAATAGGTCGATAAAATATAGGAAGTTAGGAATTGCGTTCAAACCATATAAAGGGTTATAATATCTTTAATCTTTATTCTTTATATAAAAGCTAAAAATTCGTAGGTTTATAATCTTAAAATAAAACAAAAAATTTTAGAATTTATAACATATTTAATTATTAAATATTAGATAAAAAAATATTAATTTGTAGTTAGTTTCTAATTAAAGTATTTTTTGACAATTGTTAATCACGAATGGATAATGACTTTATGGTTCTTTATCAAATGAAGTTTTTTATTTCTTAATGGATTCAAATGATGAGGGAAGAAACTATCTCTGAGAGAGTGACAAATCAGTATATTAAGAATCATAATCTTTTTATAGCGTGTTGATCTATTAACGTTTTTATTATATCAAAATGGATAAATATTGACATATACTTATTTAAGTTCATATCATCTTATTTAATTGTCTAATGAGTTCGATCACTTAATTTGTTCACATAAAATAAAATCCACTAATAATAAATAATTAACAAAATTATCTTATAATATTAGTTCACATTAATTATTGGAATAAAAAATTACAAAAATAACCCATTAGCCTAAGATGTATACTGTTCTTGCTGAAATTTAGTCAATCAATTGTATATATGTAAAGACATAACAAATTATCAAGAAGGTCTAACTTTACTTAAACATGTTACCTGATTTATTATAAATCCGATTAAAAAAAACATAACCAACATCTTTTCTAAGTTGTAATTTAACGGTGTGTATATATAGTTTAAGAAATAGAGAGAATATTCTTTCAAGAAAAAAGAAAAGAAATAGATCGAGAGAATATAAAAGTTAGGAACTGCGTTCAAACTATAAAGTGTACCTGAGAATTACATTTTGATTAACGATATAAGATGTATTATAAACAATGGATACCAACTAGCTAGCAGAAATTTTTTAATTAATTATTATGAGCAATATAATTTCACTATATATGTACGTCTTCAATAGTCAATACCACGTTTTTCATTTAATTTTTATCATTATATTTTTTATTTGAGATTTTTTTATTAACAAATAAAAATATATCGAGGAGCATATGAGGTATTCTAATTTAAAATACAAATATTTAAATATTCAAGAGATTATATGGATTTCCTTTAGACAAGAAAAAATATTTCTAATTTGAATGGTTTAATCATTAATTCTGAAAATTTCTATAATAAGATTAGGTAATCACCGGCATAGATTTCTATCCAAGTTGGAAAACTCCTTTTTTATTTAAGAGGTTAGAAAAAAGGGAAAACTTTAAATTAAAATTTGATAAGTGAATCATTTTTCATAATCTTCAAATATATTTAAGATTCTTAATATTTACTTATCTAGAAGTCGTGTTGGGTCTTTAAATAATCCAAATAGAGTTGATGGACCAGCGGTGTTCGTAATTAAACTAATTAATCTGATGTTTAAATTACTAATTATTCTACTTGTGCTGTATAGTAAATATATTTTTAAGATATTATATGTATTTTATTTATTTTGTTATTAATAAATATTAGAATATTTGTAGAAGAATAAGATATTACTCAACGCCAAAAAGTTGAAAACTAAAAATAAAAAATAAAATTATTATTATTAGATGGGATTGGATTGGATTTTAAAAACAATTTTTTTAAAAAAAAACTGATACAGTCTAATCAAAATCAAAATTGTGTGTGTCTATATATTTCTTTCTTTATTTATGAGATTAACTACTAATTAATATACTTATATACTTATATATTTATAAAATTGTGATATTTAATTACCTCTATCATGTTTTTATTCTTAAAATTACATCTTATTATTTTTTTAGAAATATATATTATTAATTTGACGTGTCTATAATTTTATTTATTTTGAATTAATTTAAACTTGTTCTTTGTATCTAATTTTTTTTCTTTTATAAGTTGTGTTTTATATGAAAAATTAGTTTGAATAAAAAAAAAGTGTAGAAGAGATAATAAAATAAGATTTGTACTATCTTCTAACTAAACTAAAAATAATTATCCAATCTAAAATCACTTTTAAATGGATCATATTAGAATGGATTTAGCTAATATTATATTTAAATTGAACTATGAAGGGTGTGTTTGATAGATGTTCTAGTAATGAAAAATCCAATACACATGAACAATATTAGAGTAAACTCATTTAGCAAGAAAAAAAAACTTTTTAGGATTTTACTTTATCATTCATAAGATTCATACGTAAGACTTTGTTTAAGGAAAATTGTTTACCACTCAAACTAAGTAATGTTTGTATCATTATAATTGCTTTAATTAAGTTATGCACGTTGTAAAATCTATTCAATATTAATGAGTAGTTGGTTGAAGTGATACTGCTGAATTTTTCTTAATTAGGGTTTCAGATTTAAACGTTTTTTTAAGAACTTTTAAACGTTTTCATTTAAAAAGTGTTCTACCGAAAAATTAACTTTACTATACTGTGAATGTTCCCCAATCAAATAAAATCGATTCCACTACTAACAAAAAGAAAAATCAATTCAGTGTCATTCAATCATTACACTTTGGAATGATTAAAAGGATTTTATATGGTAAATAGAAACCACGTATTATATATGTTAGGATCTTATCGATCGAGAATAAGAACCCCGACCCATTTTATACGGGAGAAGAGAATAAGATCTAGAGCTATCTTATTGAGAAGGAAAGCACAGTGCCTCATGGGAATTAATCGTGGTAACAAAGAGCCAAACTTTTTTTGCTTAATGATGTTATTGTCCATTAATAAAATGTAACACAACCAATCCCCAGTTACAAGGATTCAAGGAAATTAAGAGTGTAAAGGAAACTCAAATTGGGTACCTTAATATTTGAAAATAAATGTTAAGCATAGTTTAGTGGACTTGCCCTTAGAGGGGACCTAACCCCACTTGGATTTAAACAACACATCTCCTAAGATTATCGGATTCTCAATGCCATACTCTCAATTCTGACCAGCTTTTGAGGGATGGGGAGGACGACTAAACATAAATGATTTCCATATTTTTTTTCTCCATAAATAGTTTTTAAATATTTCTAATCAGAAAATGGGATCTAAGAATGAAGAATATGTTCAACAATAGATATCCTTGTCGATCCTTTGATGAATTTTGCTTTTTAAGGCTTGCACTAATGAGTTGATGATCGATCTCATCTCCTATGCATGCCACTTTCTTTTTGACCTCCGTATTAACAATTAGTCATGATATGGAAAGCACAAATCACATGATGCTATATTTTAGAGATGTGAAATTGGGTCCTACACTTGTATATTTTCATGTATGTTCTGATTCTTTTTGAAATATCATTACTTCTAAAAGATTTCAATCATTTTTATTACTTTTTTAAAAGCTAGGAAATGTTTCTGTCGGCTCTAGATATATCCTATCACTAGCTTTTGTTTTTGGGAGGGTAAATACAACAATATTAACCTTTTCTAAATCCCATGTAATAAATTAACTATAGAGATCGAAAATTTTAGATGCATTAATCGTAGATAGAGGGTATGTGCGAGCCGCTTCCCCCACTAAAACCCAACAAAAAATAAAAAACGAGGATCTTACTTTAGAAGAGAACCCACCTTTGAATTTGAGTACTTTAGGCATGGAGCATAACCAAAGTGCAATCAACTACATTAAAAAAAAAAATAGAAGCATTAGTTATAGATCAGAACTCGTAATATTCTTGTTTACTTTCCCAAGATTTGATTCGAGAAGCAAAATGAAGTATTTTAACCTTTAAATTACACCTTGCCTGCTTAATATTCACCACACCAGTCACCCATGATATATCATATCATAAGAAATGTTGCTTTTTTAATACTTATTCTTTCAACTAAGTTAATGCCAAACAACTCAATCCCAGTTATTATATCTTCCCAAACACGGCACGTACAGGCTTGCAAGTTGGTACCTTGCATGATGTAATAATTTAATTAATAACTTTAATAGTTTGTGTTGTTTTTAATCTTTAATTTGACACACATATGTGATATATATCCTTTTGGGATAACGCAAGAAATGCTAAATCATACTACTCGGTGTGCTATTTTATTGTAAAAGCAGAATTAAATGAACAAATTAACTAAGATATGAATGTCTCTCACAATGGATAGAAGGAAAAAATTTAAGATAATTAGCGGAGAGGATTATTGGTAAGACAGGAATCATATCCTCACAATGGAGGATTGTGCTACCACTTTAATATGAGCTGATGATTTTTCTTGTTAAGCTATACTTAATTATATATTCCCCTATTGTTTTAATTTGTTAAGGTTTGGGTCTTTATCTCTCTCTTGAGCCGTCTCTCCATCCTTCATCGATTATATTATTAATGATATTTGGTTTTTATTTGCAATACTCACTTAATAATATACGCTGAATTTATATAAAAAAAAAACTTGAATTTAATTACTCCATGAAACATCCTAAAAGGGATGAAATACTTTAAGTACTAAGTTATAAATTTATATTTAATCTTGTTGTCAATCTAAAAAATCGAATTTTTTTGAAATATCTTATGATGTTACCAAAGAATTAAAAATTATAATCATAGTTAATTAATATATATATATAAAAGAAAAAAAATCTCTTCAGTCTTCATATATTTTACACAATTCTATCACAACTACTCACTGCCCCTCTCCCTTCAGTTTTGGTTTATATGTAGTTTGTGTTTGCAACCTTTTTGTGGAAGTAACAATTCCCCATCTATATTAACAAGGACGAGGTTTCCTGCAAATTTCCTATCACCTGCGTAGTGAAGTATATGTGCATAATTTATAAAGCTTCTTTAATCTAACTAAACAAGATGGAGGATTGTCATTATTTTGATTATTAATTATAATTTGATGATTTGGTCAAGATGGGGATCTTTGTAAAACTTGAATAAAATAAAAAATTCAAAAGGAAAGAGTCAATGGTAAATTCAAGGTATCTGGTAGAGTTTATTCCACTACAACACCGACTTCATGGACTGAAATTCCAAACCAAAATTCAAAATATTTGAGAAAAAACATAGAAAGAGAAAAGGTCGGGGGACATGTGTGAATGGCCATTAATTGAAGTTCAAATGGAAATGAAAGAAGCCAAGTTGCTGCAAGAATCTTGAATCTTAATTATTTTAAGTTTCAAGATAGACTTTAATCTGCCGAATTTTCGCATGAAGAAATATAGAAGAAATCAAATTGAATTTATTGATATTTCTCTTTTTTTATATTAAAATATGTATGTTAATAAATATAAGTTTAGTTTTGCTAAAAATCTTTTAATTTTAAAATTGTAATTTTTTTATGAGTTGTAAAGGTGTAATTTATTAATATATTAACACATCCATTTTAAAAATTAAGTAAAAACATATTTAAAGTCTCCATATTTATTGACATATCGCCACTTAATCTTTAAAAATAATATACTAATAATTATGTTATAACTTTAGTTTATTAAAATATTTTTAAGGTGCAACTTGCTAAAACTTGAGCCTTTAATAACATTTTTTTTATCAATTTATTAGATTGAAAGCTTTTATAAAATAGATCAATTATAAAAAAAAAAATCTATTCAAACACTAAATGATATGGTATCACTTTTATTTAACATATTCTAAGTTATTTAAATTATAAGTAATATTTATTATTAAATTACTTATATGAGTGTCTAAATTATATATATATTGATTTTGGTATGTGAAAATATCAAAATGAGTCACTTGTATTGAATTGTTAAAATTTGTAACTTAATTATACAATATTATTAAAGGTATAAATCTATTTATCAGGGAACTTATACTATCAATCTAATCTAATCTACAACAATTTGGATAGGATCATTTTTTATTTTATTTTAATTTTAATTTTTTAAATAAATATTAAATATATATATTAAACATAAGGAAAAGATAGTTTAAAATTTAAAATATTTCATTTATAATTCATTATATATAATTAAATATATTTTTCATAAATAAGTATAAATTATGTGATAACTTTATAGATATAAAATAAATATAAATATAAATATGAGTGATATCATAAATTTATAATAAATATATATATATAACAAATGTATAGGTCTGATTTTGATTGGATTAATTTTTAAAATTAAATTTGGAATTTGATCCCATTCAATAAAACATTTCAGTTTTTTTTTTAGTTATCAGTTTATTTGAATTTCAATTTTTTAGATAAGTTTTTTTGTTTATATATGAGTAGATAGTATGAAATATCTTCGTGCCTTTTGATCTTTTGAATGATTACTAAACTTTAATGTAAAAAAAATATAAAATTGACTTGATTTGATGATTGAAAAGAAACATAAGAATTGAAGTTATGAGAAGAAAAGGGAAGAGTTTGAATCATTCTCATTCAAACAAAAATTAATATTTAATATTACCGATAAAAAAAATCTAAAATTTAATTACACGTAAATTTAGGAGAAATGATAGCAGACACTTTTGATACTATGTTTTAGTGCACCCTTGAAGTTGAGTGTGTATTCCGTGGAGAGTCACAGCAAGCTATTAAATTGAGATTCACTTTTGGTCAGGCTTGCCGCACTTGGTTCCAAAATGTTTCAGTCTTTTGCCCGAAAGTTCTTCCCATCATAAATACAATATATCTCATGAAAGCAATTGAAGGTGACTACGAAATTTGGCTATAGGCCTATACCCTCTTAGGATTGTGATTCATCCACATAAATTACATTAATTGCTTCAGTTGGGTAGCTAGCTATAGGTACAGGTAATTTCCTATTTGCTTTTACTACACTGCTTAAATTTCTCTGATAAACTTCAATGATAAAATGCCTTTATAAGTGTGTCACTCTGCACTTCATTGATCACAGTCCCTGGAGAAAAAAAACAGTATCACCATATATACCTAGATGAGTCCGTCAAAATCATTAAAAATAAAACTACTCTTACACATGTATATAATATTTCATCTGCATTAAAGGTAATTACTTTCCCACTTATTAAAAAAATTATTTGAAGTCATTCGATTTTGTTAATCTCAAATAAAAAATAAAATTATTTTTAAAATATTCTTAATTAAAACTTTATATTATGAATAAAATAGAGGTACATTTAAATAAAAAATATTTTAGGAATTATATCATTAAATAATAGTAAAATTAATTAGACATACTTATACTTGAGTCTAATATATAAAGTAATTTGTTTATTTATAAATGAGTCAAGAGTAGATACTATATTAAGGCAAGTGGATTTTGGTCGTTCTGATTGTTATTTGTTACAACTATTTTATATTAATTAACATAGATAATAACAATGTGACCTACTTTCAAATTGAGAAAACTTCAACTCCAACTTCCATTTCCAGCAATGGAAAGTATATAAAGTGCAATAATCATGCATGTTCCAAAATGGCCTCATGCATGTTCATCTTCCTACTAATTCTACTGCAATTTCTTCATGGTTACAATATTAGCTGCAATATTGCAACAATATATCATCATAACCAAAACTGTAATAGACGTACGGAATAAGAATTTCATTTCATGAATAAACAATAATAATGTTGTTGTAACCCTCGGAATATACCAGGTAGGTGCGTGTCTTCAGGGCATGAAACTGAAACCGTTCTCTGGTCTTGAGGTTGACTGGTTTTGGTTCCATTGAAATAATTCAAGTTGGAATTGTTCAACACAAGGAATCAGAGGTTGGAAAAAAAAAAGCATAATTAATTTAACGTCCAAATTGTATTATGACATCGGGTTTTGACCAAAATGAAGTGACATCTAGCCATCGAGGGACTTTTAACATGAATTAAATATTGTAATCTCACATGTTATTTGTGTCCCTAGCTTGATACACACTAGTTTCGTTTTGGGTAGACAACTTTTTTCGGATGGACAACGATATGGCGGCAATATGTCTTTTGTCAAACATGAATTATGAAGATGCAAAAAGAAAATATAATTAAAATATGTTATACTTAATTTGGTTCCTCGAGGGTTGCATGAGGTTATACTCAATTTGACAATATTTTATCAATTAATTGAAATTTGTTTTAAATATGATTTTTTTAAGTAACTATTATAAAAGTCTATATATATTTTTTATATAATAATAACAATGAGAATTTTAACTATATAACAATCAATGATTAGATTATTGTGTACAAAAATATACATATTATGAATGTATTTTAATTAAATTCTCATGTATGACCTCGTTAATTGTTTGTAATTTTTATCACAAGAACGTAAATTACATCACCTCAATTTTCTGTCTTCTGTTTTTTCTTTATGATTGATTTTTATTTTTAAATTCTTTTTCATTATATCAGTGAGTAAACAAAACTTTACTTTCTTTTTTATTTTTGTTTGAATCATATGTGTTTTCTATCAAAGACAATCCAACTCGAATTCAAAATTCTTGCTTAAACTAAAACAATCCTACATTACTTGATCCACACTTAGTGTCATCGATGGTTTTCTTTTATTATATTTATAGGGTGTTTTGATTTGAACTCAATAAAAAAAATGAATAGATCCTATATTTTATTTTAAAGATGATATAATTGTTAGGCGGTCTTTTCATATTTGATGATAAAACACGCAATTTGATTAGAGCAATGTTGATAAGCCCATCTTGGCTTTATGTTTGAGTCCACAATCAATGGTGGCTATAAAGGCCTACCCTAACTTTTCAGGTATAATCATAAGCCCATACTCTACCATTTAAGTTCCAAGAGTAAAAGTTTAAGGGATTTTCTAGGGGCATCCAGTATTTTTTTTCTGGGACACCAAGCAAAACAGTAAAAGAATAAAAATATCTTTCACTTTTTCAAGGATCGCCAATTCATGAGTTTTTTTATACATGAGTTTTTTTATACTGTGATCCGTTTTTTTTTTTTTTACAGATTATCAATCCGTAGGTCCATACGAATTGTCAATTCATATTAGGCCTACCGATTTCCAATCTGTATGTGGCCCATAAGATTTTTTTTATTTTTGTTTAAAAATATAATTTATGTTATGCTCTCTTGTATTATTAATAGAACACTCAAATCAATTCAGTTAATTTTTTTGTTTCAATATTTTCTATAACTACAAAATCAAATATATTTTTAAATTTGATTTCAATCATTATCTTAAACTAACAATCTTTTCATATTTTAAATTTTAAATTTTAGTTTCAATATTTTTTATAACTACAAAATTAAATATATTTTTTAATTTAATTTCAATCATTACCTTAAACTAATAATCTTATCATATTTTAAATTTTTGTTTCCATATTTCTTATAACTAACAAATTTAATATGTTTTTAAATTTGATTTCAATCATTGTCATTGTCTTAAACTAACAATTTTATCATATTTTAAACTTTAAATTTTGGTTTCAATATTTTTTATAACTACTAAATCAAATATATTTTTAAATTTGATTTCAATCATTATCTTAAACTAAAAATCTTATCATATTTTAAATTTTAAATTTTGGTTTCATAATTTTTATAACTAACAGAATTATTATACAATTAAAAATTATGTTTTAATATTTTTATATCAAATTTTAATTATTACAAATTTTCATTTAAATATTTATTGAAACTAAAAAATTTAAATCATTTTTAAATATGATTTCAATATTTTGATAAGTAACAAATTCAATATCTTTTAAATATTTTTTTCGATTTTTTTAAAAAGTTAGACAAATATAATATAACAATATTGAAAATTAATTGTTTCATTAGTCTAATCTTAATTTTAGCAATCTAATCTAATCTTAGTAATAACTAATATATTTTTTGTAAATAAAATCAATACTTAACATATATATCATAAAAAATTATAAAATTTCACTAACATTACAAAACAAAATTACACTATGAAACAATTTAAATAATAATTGACAAATTAAAAATTTCCAGAAAAAACAAATTTAGAAGAAGAAAAATTGGAAAAAAATTATTCAACAAAAAAAACTATATGGATCAACAATCCGTATGGTTCATACGGATTATCAATCTGTATGATTCATACGAATTGTTGATTCATATGGGGTTTTTTCAGAAAAATGCCATTTTTTTTTGTTGGAGACGAAGAAGAAGAATCACAGCGGCGTGGGAAGCGGAGGAAGAAGAAAAACTGCCAGGAACAATCATGAATATGAATGATGACAAGAAGAAGAAGTGTCATAAGAAGAGGAAGACAAACAAGAAGCGGAAGAAGAAGATGAATGGGCCAGTTGTGATCATAGGAACAAGAAGAAGAAGGATGCGCGCGCGGTGGCGGTGGCCGTAGGAATAGGAAGAAGAAGGATGCGCGTGGTGGCAGTAGCTGTAGGTACAGGGACAAGAGGAAGAAGAAGATCGTATGGACACTGTAGCTTTATTTATATTAATATGGTGAAGGGCATTTTTGCCATTTCACCTTACGTGCTGGGTGTCCCAGCAAAAATTAGGTACACCAAGTAACTCCCAAAAGTCAAACGTTAGTCTAAGCCCATTAAACGGTAATTGGGCCATTACATGAACAATCATTCGATCACTAAAAAAATGTAATTAATTAACTTTTTGTTTAGGCAATGTGAAAGTTATTATGAAAAGGGTGAATGTATTAAATATTTAATCACCCATTGAAGTAGAAATAGACAGCTACTTTAGTTTCTTTTACATCAATCTTCGATATTATATTATTAATTAATAATTAATATTATCGAAACTAAACCTCTCGAAAGCTGAGTGTTCCACAAACTGTTGCCACAAAAAAAAGGGTCCTTCTATATGAACATATAGCTCTCAATAGATTGAATTTTGATTGGTTTGAATGAAGCTAAGCTAATTCATTTATACATTTAGTACAAAATTCGTTCTTTTGAGTAAAAAATACTCCGTCTTTTGTGAAGAAAAGTAGTTATTCTAATATAAACATGATTCATTACAATGAATCCGTGTCGCTACAAATTCACATGATTTTTTAACTTATTACTTGACGAACTAGACAGATTTCAAATTCACATGGTTGTTCTCAAATTTGTTGTGGAACTAGTTGATGCTTCTTTAGTCCTTGTAAAAGTCTGCAAGAGAGAAGTTTTCTTTTGTAGTTATGCATTAATATTATCTCAATGTTTCTATTAACAATTTCTTTTTGAAACTTGCAGTAAAAAAATTGTTTTTGAAATAATCATATTGATTTCTTCTCCTCAAAAAACATAATTACATTGATTTCTTTACCTTTTATCTTGTTTTGGTCCAAATCAAATAGACAATTATAGATCCAAGTCCAACATTACTTCTGGTCGATATATATCCAATATTCGTTGGGCTTTTGCTACATACACGCTCTAATTTTTACTAAATACTCTAAAAATGTGGCTGAAATTAGTCTCTTTTGTTTTCTCTCTTACGTCCACCAATTACTATTAACATTGATGTCTCTAATTGCAACCTTTTTTAATAAGTTGAGTAGGTAATGACTGATGACTCCCCTGTCTCTAATTTAATTTTATCCATTTTGATAAAATGGCGGTGCCGAAGCAAATGATTCTGGCCAGTGACTGGTGTTGCTGAAGTAAGAAAGGTCACTCATTCTTCTGGTGCGTCAACCTTATTTTTCCTTAAAATCAAGCTATCTATCTGCTTATAATTCCTGAAGGCAAGTAATCAACAAGATTTTTATTTGTTTATTCTTATTCCACTCCAATTTTATTCCATATTTATTGATTGAACCTACCCATCTGTTTATAGCTTTTTGTTTGTTTATTTCCCTCCACCTTTGGTTTGAAGAGAAATCATATAACATCTTGTGGTGTAACATCCAACTATTATGTCAACTTGCAGATGCTCAGTAGAGACTAGTGAGTCAAGATATTGCTGAAATTTTAACAGGCAAGCTTGATATTGAGGTCTAGTTCTTCTGTTATTAGTTTTTTTTTCCACCTTTCTCCATCCCTAGTCTATAAATAAATGAAGAAATATTGTGTCAGAGCATCTCCAACGCAGATGTTTCATAAATTGCTTAAAATTAAGCAATATTGCTTAACAAGTTTTTACTATTGGAACATATGACTTGGCAGTGTGTTGCTTATATAAGCCACAATTGCTTAATTCATTCTTACCAATTAAAGAATTATTTTTCAATTATAAAATTTATTGTGGCTCAAGTTAAGCGTTCACTCTAACAACTTTAGCATTGGAACAAATTTTTGTGTAAAGTTTTTAAATCTATGTGACATTGTAATACTCACAAATTTTTGATAAACAACTCATTTAAGCAATCATGCATTTTAGATGTTCTTACAACTCAAAGAAGAACCTCTTATTACCACCTCCCCAACAACAACAATAACAAAAGAGAACGTCTGATTAGCTTTTTGCAACATTACTATGCTGGTTGCGAATTCTGCAAGGAAGTTGATCACACATACTACAGGAAGAATTTTAAAAAAACTTAAGTCAAAGTCAACCCTAACTAACACTAAGGTCATGAGTCTTTATTGATTTTAGTGATAAGTACAATTGGAAATACTTTTTGATTTCTATACGGTTCTTGTATAATACAAACGCCGTGGAGCAATTAGAAAGAATCGACCTGCTTTAAATAGTCATTAAAAGAAATAACTTTTTATCATCTACAAAGTGACTATTAAACGCAAGTGTTCAACCACGAAGATGATTTGCCTGAGAAGTAACTGCTTTAAAAAGAACAAAGAAAGAGAAAGAAAAGGGAGTGAATGAAAACATTAAATGGCTTGTTGTCTTTTAAAATGTGAATCATTGATACCTAAGTATAATCTTGTGTGTATATGTTTAAATCTGTTGCAATCTCTGCCTATATTTCAGCCAGAAAATTTGGAGTAGAATAAGACTATATTCAAGAGGGTTAATGAACTGGCTGCAAAAAAGGGTTGTACTCCATCTCATCTTGCATTGGCTTGGGTTCATTACTAAGGAAAAGACATGTGCATTATTCCTTGAATCACCAAAGTTGAGAACTTTAATCAGAGCATTGGGGCTTTGTCCGTCAAGGGTGAGATATATGGGGATGGTTTGTCAATTATCTACATGGAAGGATTCTGATACTCTTCCACTTTCTTCTTGGAAAGCAGCATGATAAAGTGCATTGCTTAATCTTATACTAGCATTTGCTGATGTGTTTTAATTAGCTTCTAACAATTGATGTGTCTTTATTAGTGGTTTGAACTCTATGGTAGATAATTCCATATGTGTGTGAATGTGTATGCATCAAAATAAGTACAGGCTATGTATGGCATGACTTTTACTTGACTGTAATTGATTATTGCCCTGGCAAATTAGCTTGAGTAATATATCTCAAAGAAGTGTATGTTATTATTTGAGTACAGCGGGAGTGAATATTCACATCTACATGATCTATGGATCAGTATTTTTAAAAATTTAAACAATTGATTTTGTACCAAGAGTTTTCGTTTGCACACTTTTCTACTTCAGAGGATCTAGATTCAGAATGCTATCACAGTATCACTTGGAAGCTTATTTGAGCTTTAGAGATGTTAGTAGTTTCTTTCTAATGTTATTTTTATTTGGACTCTTTGATAATAAAAATTAGTTTTTATTTATATCACTAGATGATTCTTAACATGCTGTGCTCGTGAAGTGCAAGTAAGCTGTAGAGAATTTGCATACTTTAGCTTTAGACTGAGTGCTTACTAAGATATTCATTGAGGATGTCTTATAAAACACTTGTAGCATGTTTGGATAACCACTGGAATTGATTCTGGGACCCAAAGTCAAGGTGAATATTGAAAAAGTGGAAGCAACTATTTGTTGTTTTGGCTTTCAATTCGCGATTTTGAAACTATGGGAAAAATTGAATCTAATCCAAACTTGATATTAATCTTCCTTTCATTGGATTTCAAGTGTAAAGGGATGCCTCCAGCTTTTTAGGTGTATTTTTTATGAGCATATATACAATAAAATAAAATAAAGATAAATAAAAGATAACGACAATTTTATATGGAATTACATATATTTTTATGTTGAAATCATGAAATTGTTAGACATCATTGTTTCATGTGATACAACTTACACTAGACTCGTTAGTAGTCATACACCTGGTCATACGAGAGGCCCCAATTATGAGTTTATTGTCTGTATATGTAAGAAGGGAGAAGGTTTTGCCACGTACAGCTTAGGTAAATCAACAATTTGAAACACATGCTTGTTTCTGTGCAACATTCCAATTATTGTCACAAAGCCACCTTCCTATACTTTATCTTCCCAAATTATAAATTTTTTAACTGCTATATAGATATATATATTTAGAATAAGCAAAAATGCATACATGTACCAATTATGCATTGTCCTCTGCCATGAACAATACCTCTCCAGTTTCTAATCAAACAGTTTTGAAGATGCAGGATTAGAATTTAGATCTTTGAGTAACAAATACATAAAGACGCTAGAGTTATACATAATGATTCGTTGAGTTTTTTTCATTCATGAGTAGAGAATTACATATAGAAATCAATATAAACTAGGAAGTTAAGCTAGACAAAAATTTGAAGTCAGATTTTCAACAATAGAACAATTGTGCTTATGTTGCACTTTCCAAATACATCAAGCACACTGCAAAAGGATTTTGAGACAAGAAATTCATGTCATTACTTCTACAAATTAGCTTATGCATAAGCTAATTTTAACTTATGAAAAAGTTTATTTCATTTTTTTTAATTTTCTTCTTTAGAAAAGTTTCTTGGAGTAGTTTGTCCAAACATACCCTTAATTTATGTTTCTAAAAACATCAACACAAATGTTGAGGCAAGGGGATTATATCACTTATTTCAGAATAGATTTTCATGATTATTTATAAATCAGAAAGGTAATTAGGTTACCTGTCACAGAGTTGTTTGTCTTGTGCAAGAATTATACCTTAATTTATAATTCACTCTCTCCTTCCATCAAATACTTTATTGTTTAATGTTACTTTCCATGTCTTTTTGACCAACACTATCACCACCCCACTAGCAAATCTTCCACACAGTGGTTGCAGTGTAAGTCAGTGAAGTAAAACATCAATTTTTTGGTAACTACCATTCGCAAAGCTTTAGTTACTTAAACTACTAAATACTATAAATAAAGAAACCTAAGCATTCTTTCTTTATGTGCATTTGTGGGCCTGCAAAATGCTAAGTACTATAGGATACCAAAATGCCATTGTGGTATTTATTTGCATCCCAACACTACCTATAGATGGATATTTCTATGCTTGCTGAAAATGTTGAGACATATAGTAGAGAACAATGTCATGGAATGTAAACATTCTCTACAGGTACAAGTGCTGCTTAAGAAGATGACAGAACAACTTTTCACAAGTTCTCAGCATTTGCTAATTGATATCACACTCAACTTCAGATACCTTAACCAGTAAATTAACTAAATAAGAAAGTAAGATGTTAACATAATGTGATTATTATAAACTACAACAAGAAATGAAAGATCTTAGAGATATTACATGGGTTCATGATCAATATACAATTTTCTGTCTAGAACAAAAAGAATCAGACTATAACTTCATGTCAACATTTATTTATTCTCTCTACTTTGTAGGGAGCTATCTAATAGAGCCTAGCGTATCTACGTGGTGTGGAACACTTCAAACCGTTAAACACAGTCAACCATGTGACAGAGAGAGAATGATTATTCTCTTCGATGTTGACATTTTTATAAAAGAAGTATGCAAGATTTTTCTCATTAACCTTTTGATCGATAGCATTTCATTCGATTCTGCTTTTCATGGAGAGAACAAATAAAAACTTCATTTTCTCATGTCTATAACATGTAAAAAGTAAAGAATATTGTTGTTATTAAAGTGAACAAAAGTAGCATTGTTGTTATTATTGTGAGTGTGTGTTGTGCATTCTCTAGAGTACCGACAATCACTTAAGCAAACTGGTTTTATACTCTTATTGCAATTGCAAAGGTTTTTAAACTTTTCCTATTTATTTAGTTTTTTTTAATAGAAAATGTTGATCAGTATGAAACCGTTTTCATAAAATCTGCACAATTGGTATTTTTCATCAAAAGCTTATTTTATATATTTTTTAAAACGATTAATATTTATTTTACGAAAGGTATCGATCCACGTCACTATTCATCATTTAGGGTTGTGCAATTCCTACTGAATAGGCAGAATATATAGCATTTTTATTTTTTAATCTATTATATTTCTACACATGATGTATTTTGTTTATTATATTCAGACCCTACCTTATTTATTTATTTATTTTGTATACCTCACAAAGTATACTTCCTTCTCTTCCAAAATGAAGGATACTTACAATAAACAAATAATCAATCTTCTCACCAAGCACGTTTTCCAACGAAAGGAATTGTTAATAACTCCATCCACTCCATAATCTCTTGTCAAACAAAGTTTTGGATTAACCTATTCATAAAACTCCCGGTACCCCACGTGCCAAAATTTAGCTTCTTTTGTTCGTATTGCATTACTTTGAATGGATTTTGAATAAGCAATCCAATAAAATCAAACAGGTGCTTGATAGCTAGTTTAATAAATTAGTTGCATGAAAGTTAAAATTATTATAAGAAATTAGATTTTTTTTAAATTTAGATCATATGTATTTTTTACTTTAGGAAATCTTGTTCGAATTAAGATAGAATTATTATGAACCATAAAAAAATATTTTAAATATTTAATGCAAATGCATATTTAGGTTTATTTGAAAATACCAACATGAAGTTTTGTTTTAAAACAGAATGTGGAGGATGATTTTTTAAAATATTATGAATTATATATATAAATTAATGCATATAAAATATTGTTTACTTTATATGGTCCAAAACCTTGTAATTAAGCTAAAAAACAAAAAAGTTAATTAACTATGTAGAAAAACAAAATTTGAACATCAATTTAATTCAATTAATTTATTTTGTTGGACTGGAATTTTTGGGCAACCCTATTATTATTCTTTAAAAAGAAATGGGTACCAATCATAACATGTGTAATTGTAAATATATTTATTAATCTGGTTTGTGTTATGTAGCATGACATGACTTTCATTAAACTGATTCATATATATTTTAGTACACGGGAACAAGAAAAAAAAAAGGTCACAGAATTAGGGCTTTATGTATGGCTAGGATATGAGGTATTGCTTAATAGTTAATGATATCTTTGACCATTGTATTTTATTTTGTTTTCATAAAAAAAAAAAGTTGTGCTTTATTTGTAATCTGTTTTGGCATGATGTAGTGGGACCTATTTGGATTATGCGTAATAAAATTATGTTTTAGTATTTTTATTTTAATTTCAATCGTGTTTTAGACTTAATAAAGGTAAGATTATAACTATGGTTTAAGCCTAATGTTCCTTTCCCGATTGATGCATTGATCCTGTAACCTATCTCTTTTCTTTCTTTTCCATTGAAATGTTCTTGTGAAGATCTTGTATCTGGGTTAAAGTACTCATTGTACCCTGTTTCTAAATATAATTTTTGCTTATAAAATTTTAGGGCTTTTTGTTCATTTTTTAAAGAATAAAATTAAATTAAAAAAAAATATTTACAAAATTTATAACAATTGAATTTTTAAACAAAATCTTTATAAAGGGTACATTATAATATTTTTTTTAAAAAAAAAACATAACATTAAATTTTTAAAGTTGAAACAAACTCGCCTTTAATATTGAAGTGGATTGGACATCAAAATTTTGAGAAGAGGATTGGACATAACTAATGACATAAAAACTGGCAGTAGCCATTTCCTAACTTGAAACGGCACTGAAAGGTACCACCTTAGCGTTGATCAACACGATAACACTCAGACGTGCAAAATGCAAACTCTTTTTTTTTTTTTTCTTACTGTAAAAGGTATTCAAGATTGAATGACCTTTTTACTGTTTTCATTTCATGTTTGTACTTTTTTTTAGGGTTTTATTATAATGTACCCTTTAAATTTGGTAATTGCCAATTAATTATCACTTATTAAATATGTTGTTTTAAGTAATCATGAATTAGTTTATCAGTAAATCTTATTAAACACTTTCATTTAAATTAGGTAGCTTATGAACTTCTAATTTTTTTAGCTTCTCTTATCTTATAATAGTTTATAAGTTTTCAACTAGTTTATCATTTAGTTTTACACTGACTTTTATAGGATTGACTATCATGGAGAATATATTTATTATCTGCAAAAGAGATATGCCAATACGTTTCTTTTCCTTTTTATTTTTATCTGCTCCTATAACTATATACACGGGAAAACATTTTTTTTTACGAAACACATAATTTTTTATGAATATATTATGCAGTGTCATATTGCAACTGCATATACATGTTTGATCAAAAGATGAGATTTTGTTAACTCTATTTCTTGGAACGGTTATGCTCTGAAAGTGTAAAAGAGGATTTCCTAGTTTGATATAATCATTGAACAACTTGCTTCTATTTCACAGGACGAATGAAATTTATATTTTCATGCATTTCAACAGTCTAGGTCTTGTATTGAATATTATTTAAATTTTGGAATAGCCATTTGGCTCCATTTTGGTCATCAATTTTCATAGGCAATGGACACCATGCTTGTGGTAGCTGCTTTTCATTAATTCAAATGTTTATTTTATAGTTTGTGTCACCAACATAATAATGTGGGGTGGGGCACGTTTTGGCCCTTCATGTTGGATACCTGTTAGTCTGAACTTTTTATGTTCCAATTGCCATAAGAAAACCAAACATACATCTTTAATTATAAAGATGTAGCAATGTACCTCTGTGAACTTGTTATCAATAAAATCACTTCTTTCAGATTTGAGATATTTTTTTTTCCTTTTAAAGTGTTTGAACAGTTTGGTTTTCCACATAAATTTATGGAATTGATGATAACCAATAGCCAGGCATAATACACATTTTTCATATAAGAAATATTTTTAGTCTGCGTTGTCTTAGGTGGTGCTTAATTATGTTCTCTTAATTAGTATTGATTTAGTGCGTGTTTGGAAACTCGTTATTAATGAAAAAATCGCGTGGATTTTGCTCATAAACGTGAAAGCTATAACTAATTGCTACCCAGTTATCGAATCTAAGTCGCCAACGTGGAACCAAACATGAAGCATTCATATGCATAAATATTTCCTCCACAAAATTTTGGTTGCTCTGTTTCATTCAGGACCAGAAGTCCCACCATTGGTAATCATCAGTGGTTGATTGGCCTAATAGATCATTGGATTCAAAAGCATTCCAATCTTCTGGTGAAGTCAAGGAACCATCAACATGCTTAGCAAAATTCAGAAGGCCATGTTCATCTTCTAGGCCAAAGTCTTCCACCTTTATGCTTGTGTCATCATCAGACAGAACACCAAGTAAATGTTCTGATATTTCCATTGATGGGCTTGGCTTTCCCTCAGCTTCACATTTCATGGTGCCTCCATTTTCTGATTCACTGTCCATGCTGTTTGCTGCTTCAACTTGTGTGCATCTCTGACCTGGCTCCATTGGCTTCTGCATTAGATGATTCAGCTTCTGCAGCTGTTGAAAGTAGACACCAAAGTTATTACCATTTAATGTAAAATGGATAGAATTGTATTTATGGCAAAACTTAGATATAATTCCTTGTGTTTTTAGTGTTGTTTTTTCTAATCAGAATTGAAGTTTCACTTCGTTAATCCAGGTAATCTTTCAATACATATCTTTATTATGCGGATTATCAAAGCGAAACTTCAATTCTGATTGAAAAAGACAATAGCAACACTTAAGGAATTGTATTTACCCTACTCATTTCTAAAGAATATACTAATTTGTATTGTATAAAGTACCTGAATTAGTAATGTTTGATTTTCCTTCTTAAGAGCTTCAAAACGGGAAGCCAAACTGTTGTAATTGGATTGGAGTATGCCATAGTCTCTCTCAAGTTGCTTTGACTTCCACCTAGCCCTCTTGTTCTGAAACCATATAGCAACTTGCCTTGGCTGCAATCCAAGCTCTCTGGCCAGCTGCAACTTCTTTCTAGGCTCAAGCCTTGACTCTGATTCAAACATGGTCTCCAATGATTTGATTTGTTCATCACTGAACCTTCTTGTGTTGTTGTTTCTCTTCTTTGATCTTGATGGGGTGGTGCTGCTACTTGTGTGAGTTTCTGCCTCTACACCTGCTGAATAAGTATATTCCATGTTGTGTGACGCTCACTCACTTGCTGGGACTATAGGGCCTTGAGTTGAGGAAATAGGTGAGTTTGGTGATAGAGGATTTTTTTGGGGTGTGTGTGTGTTTAAGAGTAGTTTTGTGATATGCACGTATCAATTGGCTTTTGCTTATTGGAGTTCCTATCATGGTGGTCAGAGTGAAGTCCCCAGTTGATGGCTTTATATCCAAAACTCATTGGTCCTGTTGACACCTCAACATACAATATTCTTCCACCTGTACATTGTGAATATTACCTATTTTTCTATCTTAGTGATGTTTATGCTTATATGTATTTCTTTATTTTTATCTCTAGCTTTTGAGATAAACTTTGTGCACTACTTTTGGTTCTCATTCTTCTGAGCCATTTTTGTTGGCTTGGCTTGTGTGGCTTGCTTTGCTTGGTGGTTCAATTTATAATTTAATAATATAATGATATATCTTAATTAATTGTGTGATCACATTGCAGCGTACTCTTCAATCTTCATTATTTATCTTTTTTAATCTCAATTTTAATGATTTATGTGAGTGAGAATGCTGCATTTGATATTCATTTGGTCGTTATCACTGTCATCGTTCTTTTAACTTCTAGGTTTTGTCCTAGAGAGTTTTGTCGGTTACATGAATCACGTTCTTCATTATATTTTAATTTATGTTAGTTTAATAATTGCTGCGGCAGCTTAATGATTAATTTAGTATTATTGACACCATTTTTCTTTACTACGTAGTATATCTTAGAATATTAGTATTACTTTAAGAAATCTTCTTCGTTTAGACGTTTAGTCAAATTTTCTGTATTGCTGCTGAGAAGTCTCTGCAGTTAGCATGATTCATGTGGATCTTTTTCGTTCACTTAATTAAAGGCACCTTAACAAGAGGCAACAAGGTAATCATGTCTGCGTTTCTGATCTTGTGTGTAAATAAAAAATATTGAAAAAATAAATATTTTAAACTATGATATTGGTGAATGTGTATTAATCTTTAAAATTTAGAAAATTAAAATTATAAAGCACTTTAAGTTAAATTAGTGATGAATTCACTCTTCCCTACTTTAAAAACACACTCGTTTTAAAAATGACTTTGTACTATAAAGCTCTTAAAAGAGTTTACTTAAAAGATCATGTTTGATAAAACAACATTTGGACTTTTGGTGGCAATAAATTAAAAGTTGTACTTAGGAAGCAATTTGATACCACTAACAACATGTTTGGGTATGCATTTTGGAAAAAATGGATCCGAGTCTAGTTATTAGTAGCTTTGCCTCTTTTTATTATTTGACATGAAAATTCCCAAAGACATGAGTTAAAATTGCGTGTCTAAACGTTAACTAAATCTAAGTAAGAAATTTGGGGCATCATAGAAAAGATCATTGTGTGGTTATGACATTAAAGCTAATGCTCGAGTTTTTTTTTTTTTTTTTATCAGCAAAGTTATTCTTAAGTTTGTACATATAAGAAATTGTTAATTGTTTTTAGTCTACTGCGACAAACATTTATTTGAGACTGTTTGTATTTAAAATTCATTTTTTGGAACTTCATTAATTCAACTCAGATAAACTTATTTAAGGAGGGAAAAGCTTTCTTAATATTTGCTTTCCTGTTTATAAAATTCAAATACAGAACCTTACTTTAAAAGAGAAACAACATTTTTCCTATTCATACCAACCAGTGTTGGCCTTATATATAATCATCTAAGAGATTTTTTTTATCTGATGTATAGGATATGGGACATTAAATATATATTTTAAAATATTTTTAATAAAAAAACATTCTATTTTTATTCTTATAATTCTTTTTATTTAATTTTTGCATACTGTATATAATAATAATAATAATAAATATCTAATATGTCGATAAATTTATATATTATTCCACACGCCCACAGAGTTAACTAGCTACCTGATGAACGGCCAAAATTAGTATAAGACAAAGGCTCAAACTTTTAAAATCACCTGAAGGAAAAGGTCTGATTAGTTGCTTTGTAATTAAAAAATACATGGTCATTTGTTTTAAAGTTGTGGGAAAATTAAAATAGATAAATATAATTAAGATATATGTCTATCAATTTTAATAATAAGTTATATATATATATATATATATATATATATATATATATATTACAAAGGAATTGATTTATTTTATGCAATACAAGGGATTGATTCTTAATATAAAATAAATTGTGCTAATTGCCCACCAAATCGTATTTCAATTTGAGAATGACATATGAAAATTAAGATGAGATATATTGTGGATTGGATAGTTAAGGGGAGAAAAAAAATAACGGATTCAACTATATATCCGCACCAAAGTAATTTTATAACAACTAATATCTATTAATAAAAAAATGTAAAAATTAAAAGCACACCACCGGTAATTATTTTGTTAGCTTTGCTCACACTTTAATTGGTTATTGTATTTATACTTAATATAACTTCGAAGTTTTAGTTTATATAAAAAAAATTGTAAATTTTAATTTCTACATTCACATAAAAGTTAAGTTTTGGTCTCTGTGTTTACATGGCTAGTCACATGACTAACATAACTAATGTGAAGACACATAATACTGATGAAATGGGCTCATGGAACTGAAGTGGTAAATGATTTATATGGTACTGATGTGATAAACACATAATACTAAAATGGTAGACATGGTTGCAAATTAATTATTTGGTAATACTAGTTGATATTACTTTAAAAACCAATCTTACAAGTGATATTATTTTATGAATTAGTCCCTATATAAAAAAAAATGCAATTTGTTTACCTACGTTACCTTTATTGATACAAAATTATTCTTATAATTATATATATATATATATATATATATATATATATATTAATGAAGAATAATAATAATAAGCGGAATAAAGAAAACTTTTCTGTCCGTTCATTTTATTATTATTATTATTATTCTGTAATGCAATCAGTTGAAAATTATATATATATATATATATATATATATATATATATATATATATATATATATATAAGTATATAACCCTGTTAATCAAAACTTCTTACTACTGGTTTGATATACTCACTATCTTATTCTATTAAAGTTGTCATAAATTGGTTTGATAAGATAGAAAATAAATTCTCAAAGTTGCTGACACCATAGTAATTAAAGTGTGTGTCTTATTGCATGACCTTGGAAGATACTTGATTATTTGGAGAAAAAAAATATCTGACCAAATAAATAGGTCCAATTGAATTTGGGCTTATAATTTAGTCCGATTTTGTCTGTCAAACCAATTGGCTTGTTTCTATTTAGGTCACATCTCTTTTTATCCAACCCATATGATTTAATCTATTTTAACAGCTCTAGTTAATAATAGGGACCAAAATTTAACTTTGAAATGGTTGTAGGAAACTAAAATTTAAACTTTTCTATATAGGAAAAAGAAACTTAAATTTGTGCTAACTACAAATACTAAATGAATAACACAAACAATAATTGACATAAATAACAGCGGTTTGTGTTTCTTAGTTAAGTTGTTCAGGATTTGAAGTCTGACCCATAGATATGGAATAAATTATATTGAGAGAAAAATATTCAACTTATATACATTCATAGTTCTCGACAATTATTAGTCACTGCTTTAGTTCTTGACAATTATTAGTCTCCGCTTCCAATGATAGATATTTCGTACCAATGTCTTGATAAGAAGAAAAAATATTAAATGGATTACTAAATCTTAAATTTATTTAAATAACTCAGGACTATATATAATTTTAATAGTAAAAAGGAATATATTAATGCAAACCTTTTTTACACCTTAAATTATATTGCTTTCTCTTATTTTAAAATAGAATTTAATTTTTTTACAAAAAATCTAATAATATTTTATTACTTTTTTCTACAACATCCCGTTCATTAATATGATGTAAAAAAATTACACTAGTATGATACATATTTTATTATATTTTTCTCTTTTGATAAGTTAATATGTATTACAATTCAATCTATATTAATGTGAAATAAATTTTTAGGTTCAAGTGTTATATTTCTTTGACTTAAATATATTTTTAGATTCTTGAATATGAGTTATTTTTTTAATCCTTTAAATTTAAAGTTACTTTTATTTATGGGTTTTTGGATTGATCTCTCAGCTACATATTCTGGTAATTTATACATTGTTTCACTTGTTATCTTAAATTTCTTTGACGTGGATCAGGAGCACATACAATATTAAATCTAAATAAAATTAATTTTAATCATTTTTATAAAAATGAAACCATTAAATTTAATTTATTTAATCTCTTGTACTCAAAGGCTGAGGGAATGGGGCCTACAGGGGCCATGACACCCCAACATTTTTTAACTTTTCATAGTATCATGTATAAAATTATTTTATGGTCCCTTCCTTTTTTTTTCTTTTAGTTCTCTTTAATATTTTTTATCAATAATATTTTATCTAAAAGTTAAAATTCTCTTCATTTTTTACTTTCTTTTATTTGATTCTTATATTTAATTTCTTATATACTTTTTCAACTTATATATTCTTTTGACTTTTGTAAGATTACAAGTTTTTTTCATTGTTGTTATTCTTCCTACTTTGTGGTATGATTTTCTTTTATTATGCTTCTAAAATTTTTCATCCTGTATTTTTTTATCTCACATGTTATTTTTTAAATGGGTGTTATAAATAAGAATACAAGGAGTAATAAAATACTTAAAATAACTTCATAACTTTTATAAAATGATGAAGTTATAGAAAAACTAACTTTTAACAAATAAAAAATTGGTTTCTTTTAATAATATTTTATTAGATTTATAGTTTCTATTTTTGTTAATAATACATCTATACTTAATTAACTTTTCTAAGCATTTATCGTATCTTATTCATTTAATCAAGTATTTTCTAAGAATTTTCATATGTTACTCAAGTATCTATTTTGAAATATTAGAATAACATGCTTTGACTAAAATGAAATTTTATTTTCACTTAAATGATTTTTTTTTTTTACTTTTTTCTCCTTTTGATAGCTGTCTTTAGATGCTTATGTGTTAGTTGCATTTATTTATTAGTATCTCTTATGTTCAACACAAATTATATACTTTTTTTTGCTCATAAGAAAATATTAATTATATATTAATATTTTTACAAATGTCATGCATGTCAAATTTTAAATACTTTTTCAAGTCATGATTTTTTTATATTGACTCCCTTATCTTAAATTCTTGACTCAGTACCTACATGTAGTATTTTTTTTATAAACTAACATGGTGGTAAGAGTTGATTTGAGCTTAGATTTTGTAGGATTTTGAATTCTAAACTGGTGAATGAAAAAATAGATTGTAAAAAGAAATTTTATTAAAAATAATCAATTAATTTTTTTAATAATAATTAATTATAAAGAAAATTAATAATTATTTCACATTAATACTAAAATTGTTAAAATACATGCATGCATCAAATCAAATAACGGTTAACACAGGTGTTAATATTTTGTGTTCTTTAACTAAGATGTCTAGAGTTTAATTATTGAGATTAGAAATAAAATAAATTTTATGTTTACAATCTCCAAGAAAAACTAACCATTATTTTTGACCAAAAATATTTGGTATGAATATAAGAAAAATAATTATACACAGCAAAATGGATAAAGAGAGGCAAAGCCATGAACTGGATGAGCCGGCTTGAGGCATGAGCTTATTTCATTCGGCTAGAGAATTGACAATGAGCATGAGTACGATAGGGTTAGGTTGAGTCACAGTCATCTACAGTCAGTACACAACGTGCCCATCTTTCATTCTTCACTTGGAATATTTCCTTTTGACAAAAAATAAAATTCCCATTCATTTCATTATCAATATTCAAAGTTCCCAATTCATTTTTTTAATAATAAAAATAAAACATTTGGCGTCCAATCAAATCAGTTCCCAGGAGACACGAATCTGTCACTCTGTCAGGCAGAAGCCAATGGTGTGGTGACACATAGTATCACCCTTACGCCCTCTTTTTCTTTGGAGTTTTGGGTTTTCTCTCTGGCTACGTGCCACCACCTCCGTCAGCGTACAATTCTAGATTTTTTTGGCCACGTGGCTCTTCCTAGTCCAGTACCCTACCTTGTTCAGACTCTCATTCGTGGGGACACCGTTTTTGCCGTACACGTGTATTCATCTCTTTTTTCGTTGCACTGCGTTTTGGACACGTAATTTGTTGCCTTCCTTATAACAAAAAAAGTGTGATTTCTGGTATTTAAAAATACAATTTTACTTGAACCGAATCAAATTATTATGATATTAAAGTCATTTTTCTTGACCTTTAACTTAATTAGATATCAAGACTCAAGATACCTAACTAAAGATAATTAGATAGTTTGGAACATATATTACTCTAACAAATTTAGTGGATACTTCGCAAAAATTATATTTTTATTTTGTTTGAAAACTCATTTTTGTATTTAATAATTAATATCTATGTAAATTTCTTAGTAAAATTCTATTAATGTGAATATATTATTTTATGTTCAATTGTGTAGAAATATCTCAATTCAATTATTTGAGTGTATGAATCAACCAATATAAGATTATATATTTTAATTTAATTAGAAATATTGAGTTTAAATTTTGAGCTAACAAGTGTTAAATACTCAATTAATATTAGTTTTCTCTAAAATAATAAAATTCCAATTTCCATTTTTTGTTTTGTTTATTTAGCATAATGAAGTGATGGCAGTGTTTTCTGAAAATGTTGAAGAAATCAAGTTTTACGACATTTTGGCTGGTCTAGTTCCATTTAATTAACAAGTTAACTAAAAATCAACACCTCACCAACCGGGTTATGAAACATATTGAACGGATTAAGTCGACTAAGCATTGAATTAGGAGTTTCTAGATATCTGATATTCAATTTTCTTTTCCTATCTTTGAATTTCCCCTTCTCATGCATGTATAGTGCAAAAACACCTAAAACACTTGGTATAGACATAGTGGTTGGTTGGAATGGATTATCATCTTGCAATGCTTCCAATAAGGTAAGGACATTTTATACACCCTTGAAAACAAACATGTCTGAAACGATTAACCAAATTGTACAAATAAGGAGAATGTCTTGTTGTCGTTTTATTCTTTCTCTATTGCTTTTGCAATTTCCTACAAGTACTCAGGTCTCTATCGGGTTCCTGCACATTTGAACAAGGAAAATCATTAGTCAAGACTCATGAACACAATATGTGGCCAACAATTTATGAAAACCGCAAGTGTTTCTAGGACCATGTTTATCATCGTGAGGAAGGGATTGTGATTAAGATAGTGGGAGAAAAAGACTTAACACTCCGATACGTGTATGAAGAGGTTGGTATCATCATTATTATTTAGTAGTTTTTAACGTCTGGCTAAGTATGGAGAAAGGACCAATCTGTAGTGGTAGAGTGGCATTGAAGGAATACATGCATGCATAGAAATCAGTGTTTATTGTAGGAGAAAATGTGAAAACAATTTGAACTATTCAACTGTTTACTCATTATTAGCCTTTGAAAAGGTTATGCAGGGTAATTGCCAAAAATAGATAGAGTATTGTATAAGTGAAACTAATAAAAGGGAGAAGTAGGAAGGGATAAAACAAAGAAACATATTACACCAACACCCTATTTTTTAGATCAGGGAAAAGGAAGAAAGAAAGAACTTCCGCGTTTTCTTCAAAACATATATACCAATAATAAATTATGGAATAGAAAATAGAGAGAAATAAAAAAAATGAAATGAAAGAAAAATTATGTCTATAATAATCCTTAAAAAGTATTTATCACTTTATATTCAGATGTCATAATATTAAAAAAAATAAGAAAAATACATTTTTCACTTTCTTACTTTGCCGTTGAAAAAGAAAAGAAAAATATAACTAAATCAACATATTAAATGGGAGCAAATTTCAGGATCAACTATTGAGGTCCATGTTAGAGTAAAAGGAGAACTCTCAAAAACAGTTCTATAAACTCTTAGCTACCAACAAATTGTAATTTCGCAAAATCTCTTGTACGGAAAAGAAATAAATCGAATAATATGTGAAGCAAAAATAGCAATACAAATACCATGTTGAATTGCAGTCCATGTCCAAACACAATAGGAGGACAAATTCAAAGTACTAAACATTAGCAAAAGAGATATCAGTTTTTACTACCTATTTTTCAACTTATTGTAGTTCAAACTTCAGAGACCGGATATAATAACAAAAGTCCAAAACATTAAAACAAAGTCTACACTATTTTGATGCTTACAAAGTCTACACCATAAGCAGGAAAATGCGTACAAACACTCACGTTTTAATAATGTGAATTAAAATTTTAAAATGCAAAAGTCACACTATTTAAGCCCACGGTTATGAGCCCAAAAATATGAAAGGCATCAAGATATGTTTGCCTATAGCCAATTAAAAGGCAATAAAAGACTTAACTGTTTCAAGTAAAAAATGATACAAATTAAATATGAAAATGAAACTACGTACTTGTGCATCTAACACTAATGCGCTTAGAACAGACTCTCTGTATTAGATGACCAGTTCAATAAAGGCACATTACCTACCTATTTCAGATTCATAATCAAGAGTAATTTCATCAAAAGAAAAACTCGAGAAAAATATGAATGCACACATACATGCATGAAACAGAAAACAAACGTACGCATCTTGTCAGAAAATTTAAAGGGAGGAAGTGAAAATAAGATAAGCAAATAACATTTGCCAACATTGCAAATGAAAATACAAAGGGAGCATCTAAAAAAGTTCATTTGAACTTACGAAAGTGACATGCCCTTCTTTAAGTTCTTTATAGCTTATAAGTTTTTCTATTATAAGAGTTTATTGAGTAAGTGTTTAATCAAGTTATTTACCTAAATGCACCCAAAACTTAAAAATTCTAATTACAATAACCTATTGATCATCTTTTCTAAAATGTTATATCAATATTCATGCACAACTTATTTTAACATCTTGAAAAGTGAAACCAATAAAAATGGCAAAAGATTGAGGTAATACTTCACCAAGATAGTTGAAGGAAAGGAAAATGAGAGTAGAAGAATGCTCATGTAATTGAACAAGAGTTTTATAGCTAATTTGGGAATTTTTAATAACACAATAGTAGATGCATTCTAAATAAGTAGCCAGAAAATGACCAAGAAGAAAGATAAACTGATAAATGATCAATAAGTAGCTTGATTTTGCAAAGAGGGAAAAAAAGTTGACATTCATTTTGATTATCAGCATGTGCTTTTATCTCCACGAACTAAGCAGATAAAATGAAAACTCGAGGATCAAAGCTCTCATCAATGCTGAAGCCAACTTGAATTATTAATCTTAATAATACTTTAATGCCTGCAAGTTAAATTTGGAAAAACCAATAAAAATTAGTTAGAAAGAAAAATGAAAAACCATTTGTTACGTCCATTTTGCAATTTATCACTTGCTTGTCCCCTCTATCTTTCTCGCTCAAATGAATATCATACACTCACGCACACACACAACTTAAGAAATATTGTCTCAACTTATCGTTGCTCTGGCTTCTGTATACACAAACAGTAACGAATGCTACAAATATAAAAAAAATGGGGTGTTCACAATATGTAAATTTGTCAATTACGAATTAGTTCTGCATATTGAGAATGAAGTACAAAGGCAATGCATGGAGAGAGAGAGAGAGAGAGAGAGAGAGAGAAAAGCTGCATACAAAAACTTATAAATAGTGCATGCTAGGGAAATCGATTACTGGTATTCAGCCTTTTTTCTATGCATAGTTGCATACTAATAAAAATCTTTCACTAGGATATAAATAAAATCTGAGTACAAATAACAGGAGATTTACTTACTAGAAAGATAAAAAAGACAATAATGAATGCTCGGGAAAAGAAAAAGGACATAGGAGTAGTCGAGTAGGACAGAGGAATGTGAGCTGCTTTCAAGGTTTAAAATTGAAGGGAAAACATTTTCATAGATTTAGAAAACAAAGTAATTGCAGGGAATAAAATGGGAGTAAAAAACTAGTTTTATAAAATGGGGAAAATGTTTTTAAGACATGTTAGTAATAAAACTTAAAGAAAGAGTTTAAGGCAGTCAAATCTTGAATGACAATCTAATTTATGAAAATAATATAAGTTCTGTTGGTTGTAATAAAAAATATATATAAGTTCTGTTGGAGCAACTCATTATCGTGTGTGCAGGGGGACGACAAATCCACTAATTTGCACTGAAATTGATCAACTTTGTCCAATTTTGTGCACATTGTAAGCTACAATTCCCAGCAATGTCAGATTTTCAGCTTTTAAAATACTTGAATACCACACAGTAATCATAAATTTGGTATCTGCAATTTTAAGATCTTGAAAATTGAAATTGAAATTGATACTTGGTGCAATTTTATTCCTTCTTGTTGTTGTAATATCTGCAACTGAAATACTTGCCACTTATAATCCTTGATCTAATTGAATCTCCTAACACTAAATTATTATTAAAGCTCAATCTTCAGTTGCTTAATATTCATTGAAATAACCACTAACAACTAGGGAATCAAAATTTCACCAAATAAATGAGTTAAGGATCCATATAGTATCAAATTGCCCCTTAATTAGACTAATCTCCACCACTACTTCTCATCAAAATCAATATGTCATTAGAGCCAAGCTAGAATTGCATATAAGAATATATTCCTGGCATAATTAAAATAATTATTGTTGGACGTATTAACTTTGCTTCTATATCTTGCTTCAAGTTTGATTAGATTAGTAAATAACAAGTGAAGTTGGATGACAATTGTATGGATAAGGACAAGTAATTAGTATAATTCATTGTCCACCAATTATATGAATATGGAGTAAAGCAATTAGTGTAATTCATTGTCAACCACTAAACCAGATTCATAATTCTAATCTGTAAACAATATGTACCTTCAATTTTTTATGTTTTGCATGTTGCAGGGTTGCATTGGAAAAAAAGAGTATCTAATGCATATTATGTCATTGATTGAGCAAGCAGCCGTCTATCCATGATTGCCATAAAATCTTGTAGGTGATTGCTGACAATGCAAATTATTTATTTCACAGTGGATTAGTTAGACTTAGATTGCTGCAACTTTTTGAAGACAATATTTCACGTTATGAAATATGAAGGACTAGAGACTTTTCTTTTGTCTTTTTCTTCTTCTATTAATAGTGACTCAAAAATGTTCCTTGACTTGGATATTGTTCTTCACATCAGTAGATACAGATTTGACTGGTATGAAATCAAAAGAGACATTCAGGGCAACATAGAAAGCAGATTATTGTGAAATGGATTATTTTGAAACATATAGTCCGATGGTAAAACCAGAATACGGCATAAGTGTTATGTATGATATTTGATTCAATGTCCTGACATGTCGAACACAAAACACTTACTTTATCTTCTGCGATTTTATAAATTGTACCCTTCTGTGTACAGCTTATATATACTCACAATTCTGAAACCCGAGCATAATCACCAAAGGTTTGTATTTAGATTAAGGGTAAAATGTATTTTAATTATAGTTACAAAATTGATATTAGAATTTACATTTTAAAAATAATAGTTCTGGTCTTCATATTTTTGCGAAATACAATGGTTTCATTATTGACCTACTATTTCTTTTTAACTTAATCAGGATGAAATTCATTACATTTCAGAGAGTATAAGTATCATAATCACTATTTTTAAAACTAATTTCAGAGAGTACAGGATGACACATTGAAGTCCAACTTTTAGAAAAGATCTAAAATACATAAAAAGAAACATTCAAGTCCAACTTTTTCACTTAGTCACTGTTGCTTCCACAAACAACCATACACCTAGGTAAGCATCTTCCTAAAAAATCAGCGTCGAAATTGGGCTTAGCTACCAATGATAATCTGCCCTACATTGAGGCCTTTAGCCCAAATTTTTTGTTTACACAAAAAAAAGCCCTTTGCATTTTATAAGCTTGGAGGCTTTTAGCCTTGTGACTATGAGAAAGTAAACAGATAATATTATTTCAAAAAAAAAAAAAAGATATAGTATCAAATAGCTTTATCTCGTTATCTTATAACCTTGTGAGAAAGTAAACAGATATAATATTAAATAGGTTTATCTCGTTATCTTATATTTTTTTTTCACTTGTAACTAATTTGTAACTTTTTTTTAATTTTTATTCTCAATATTTTAACAACTTTTTATTCACCATTTCCTTTATTAAATTATTTATTTTTTAATTTTGGTAATTATATTTTATTTAATTTTTTAGCAAAAATTATCTTTAAATAAAAATGTTAAGAATTTAAAAGTAATTAAAAACATAAAATTATATTTCTTAAAATATTTTTTCTATGAAATTTAAAGTATATATATATATATATATATATATATATATATATATATATATATATATATATATAAAGAGCTTATAAAAATAAGTTATGAAATGTTCATAAATTATTTTTAACTTACTTCAATGTGTTCTCTATAATAGTTTATGAAACTAACATACTACAACATATATGAATTGAAGAAAAAATTATTTTATTCTCTTCTTGATTATAGACCCAACTTATCCATAAAATGATTAGATTACAAGCATGTATTAGATAAATACTTATTAAGTTGTTTAGTAAAGTGCACCCTTAAATTTATTAAATACTTATAAATAATAAAAAAATAACAAAATTTAAATTTTACTTAAAAATAAATTTTCTCAATTTCAATTAACTTTTCAACATTCAAGTAATTTATAATTTATTATGGTCAAATATAACCTTCTTTTGATTCAATTTCATTAGCCTAAAATCACATCCTCTCCCCTTTCATATTATTTGTTATTTTTGAAATGTTTTTCTATCTTGAATTATTTATCATCTTAGACTATCGCTAAAATTCTTTTTCTTTGATTTCATCATTCTAAAATTTGAAATCACTATTTTTTATCCTTGTAAAATAAACAATTTTTAATTTGTACTCTACCAAGAAAATTTTTGTTTTTCGACCCTCCACAATATGAAATTATTATTTTTAAGCCCTAAAACTTATTTTAAGATAAATAAATAACATTTATTTTAGAATTTAAGTTTTATTTTAGAATCATGTGTTGGCATAACTTCACATACACATTATTGAGTATCACCTAAGATGATCATATGACTTTTTATTATATACATAATTAATTAGTAGATATCATATGACAATAAAGACCAAAATTATTGCTTTTATATTTTAGAGGGTTAAAAAATTAAAGATTTTTTTATCAAGACTAAAATCAAAATTATTCATTTTAATGAGTAAATTTCAATTGACAACCAATGTTGAATCTATGAGAGAAAAGTTATATTCAATTTCTATAACACATATATATTCTTGAGAACGGTTGAAAAGTTTTAATAAATAAAAACACTAATAGATGTATAGCGGCAACTATATTGTATAACTAATAATTTGAGGAATAAAAATATTTTAGGCGGATAAATTATTTTATCAAAAGAATTAGTACAAACAATTAAATTTATTTTAACATACAGACTACATTAAACCACAAATAAAATGAAACAAATATTCTGATTCTTTCAAATAAACAAATAAGTGTCGAAATTTGAGTACAATAGTACTCAAATCCATCACAAAAGCTGAAACAGCCAGTTGAGTACGATTAGTCAAATAAACTTATAATTAATTATGAAACATGTTATGTCCGATCGTAACAAAGTTAATAGTTAATACTACCACTATCAGATACTCAGATGGTAGTTTGCTATAGGCTCAAACTTTATGATAACCTACTTGACTCATTTAAGACATGGCTTTGACTTGATTAGACACATTTTGATGCCTGCCTATTGGTGTGCCGTGCATGAGACAGGTAACAACGGTGGCATAAACTATTATTATGTTGAACAAAATAATAGAGAGCAAAGCAAACACAGGGTGAAAAAAAGGTTAATGTGGGGGGTCTGAGGTGAGGTGTTGAATAATGAGACTGTGACTTGGGGTGCAGCAGCACTACAGAATGTGTGATGGAACACAGGAGGTAAAGTCACAGTAGTCAATTCAGTCAAGGACAGTGATTAATTGGTGGTGAAAGGGTTAATTCTGTATTCTCTACCTTCTATGCTTTTATGAAGTTAACTTATCTTTTTATTTTCCTCCTTTTTTTTAATCAAACAGAAAAAAAATATTTCATAAGTTATATTTTTTTCTTTTCTTACTTTCTCTCCTATCAAACTAACCATTAAGGTATGAAAAGAAAGTAGGATCTGCTCGTACATATCGATAATTTCCCTCTTTGAATACTTACACAAGTGAAAAGAGAGATGAATCTTCTCAGCTTGTTTCTTTTACACATTCGAAATTTCTCATTCTTGACAAATTTTGACAAGTGTTTAAATCTTGAGAATTTCTTAAAATGATATAACTATTTTCTGTTGGTGTGGGCTTGCACACGTTGAAAACATAACCATCCCTTTATATAAATGGCACTACTTTGGAATTTCTCTCTTTGGAAATACCACAATGGAAATAATTTTGCTCATCCCTTTACAAATCTGTAAGTATTAAGTCATGCACCAATGATTTTTACTTACGCATTTGATATACAAGTGACTACAATCCGCCAAAGATAAAATTCTTTTGAACACCTACAAAGAAATTATTACATAATTTCTGGACCACTATACAGTCACATACAACCTCTACCACGATATATAATCAAGTTTTATTAACTTTTCGTAGCTAACCAATTGAAAAACTTAGTTATTCGTCAATGCAGATTAACGGAAATCATAACCATGTGATAGTTCAGAGTTACTATGTAATATTTCTCTCCCTAGTGTGCAAAACTTATCAACCATGTTCATTATCAATAATGATTTTAAAAGAGAAACCCACTGGATCCTGGAAACAACGGAATAAATATTTATAGATTAAAAAGGTTAATCATTCATGAAAGGATACAACATACAAGGGTGGACACTAAAACCATATGTTATCTGTGTTGCCCTTCGAAGCAAATTATTGGTCAGATATTACTGTTAGTTTATATTTTAGATTGTAATTAATTTAAAATATATGAGATATTTGTTTTTAGTAAGAAAATATTAAGAAACTCATAAGAAGTCAAATTAAAAAGTGAAGAATATATTTTTATGGTCCTTTAAATTCTTATATAAGAGGCAAAATGTATCTTATTTAAGAGGCAAGCATATTTGAGACCTGAAAAGTAAATGTACATACAAATCTCTTCTAATAAAAGTTGGATCAGAGACTCGTCAGTCTAAAAAGAACTAACTCTTTCCTCAACCCATTGATAAAGGTCAAGATTCAAGACCATTATAAAAAAAATGTTTTAGAGATACAAAAGATGTGGTTTAATCAGGTTTTGCAATACAATACAATGTATTCTAGCTACCTGCTGTAAGTAGAATGCGATGATGTATGATTTGTTGTTTTTTGTTTTCTAACACCTGAAGGTATCTTTGTATAAAACTACATATAACGATTTAATTCGTGTTTTCGACTATCATTTAAGGATGAAGTTGCTGAAAAACTGTTCCTCGACTAAAGCTCTAACACGGTTGAGGTTTTGCTGCACAAATACCACGATAAAGAATATTTTGGAAAAGAATTGTCAAGTCTAGGTAGCTAGGCTATATATATATGTGTAATTGTAATTAATATATATGCTTTATTTCTTACCTTACTAATTATATTTTTAGAACTGGACTAGAATAATTGGCCGATCAAACTAGTTGAACGGGAAACTAGTCACCAAAGTTTCTTTAACCTTAAAATTAAGTTGGCCTGGACTTGTAAAGAATAGTTAATAAAAACTAGGTAAACCAATCTAAAATCGAGTAAATTGTCTTAGAATCGATCGGTTGGTAAGAAAAAATATATTAAAATATTTAATATTATGATGAGTTATGTAATTGTAATTTTATATTATGATGTTAGATATTATATTAATACCATTAAAATTATCTTTATTATCAAAATGTTTCACCAAGAAAGAAAAAAATTATTCTAACGCTTTATAGCAAAATGTTGTTCATTAAATGTGTCAAAGTTAAACCAAGTCACAACAACTAAATTCCCACCAAACAACAGGTGCAATGAACATGAAAATGAAAATACAAATGGGAGAAGAACATAACTTGAGCGCATCCTCTCTCAAAGGAGGGAATGTGAAGCACGGGTACTGGATTACATCTACCTAATTAGCCCCAATCATAAATTACTAAACCCTAATTTCAGCATTTGTTTTTTTTACTGCAATTTCAGCATTTGTTAGGGCAATATAAACATGAGCTTTGCATTATCGGTTAAAATTAATATAAATAATTTCATATTTGTTAGCTAGCAAATATATATAAAGAAATAAATTATCCAGAATTCTCTAAAATTAATTTCATTAAGGAAACAATTATAACTGGATCGAAGAAAACGTAAAAGGAATTAGGAGTGGGTTAAACTTGTTACAAAAGTGGATTCATCCACTCACAAAATCACAATCTAAATCCAAAAGGACTTTGCTTTTAATTCCATTGTTTCTGATTTTCTTGTTTTCAAATGATTTTGAGAACCACATTATTAAGATCGAGTCCACAATTTTCTTTTTTCTAATATTTCTTTATGATTTAGTTATATTGAGGAAGAAGAGCAAAACAATGACACAGAAGAGTTTTTTTTTCTTCCAAATAAATACTTTCTTAATTATTATTCAAAACAGAATCACGTGTCTTTTTATCAAAAAAAAAAAACTTGAGGCCTAATAATGTTATTAACAATAACTTAATAACTTTCCATCTGAACCGCTCCTTGATACCCTACAACATCCGACGGTGCATAGGAGGTCTTGCACAGTGCAAGACTTGGTCAGGTCTTGCACCCTAGAGAACATCTTCTTTTTTCATTGTTTTCCTCTTTCTCATTGTTAAACTTAACCTATAGTCCCACTATTTGAGACGTGAAATGAAAAAAGTGTGTAATTAGACCTACATCATAATATCACGATCCAAATAATTTATGATATGTACTTAATTAGTTATTATTCATAAATTTTAAAGTTTATACTTTTTTTATAAATATCAAAACACAATATTTTGTAAAATTGTTTAGGATAATTTATAAATTATTTGATAGACAATATATAAAAATAATTTAAATTCACTATGGTAATAATTTTATTATAATATTTTGATTGAATTACCCCTGACACCATTGCCACTCTGGTCATTACCCATGTAAGGCAGCTTTGCTTTTAAGCTTTGTACGTTTGTTTTTGTTCGCAGACTGTTAGAATTTTAGAATAGAGTCTCTCTCTCCCAAAGACACAAAAAAATTGACTTGGGGCGCCAGAAACCCCTTTCAAAAAGTTTGCCTAACCCTTTTCTTCCTTCACAACCACTCCTCTCTCTCTTCATCACCACTTTGCACTTTTTCATTCTTTTTTCCTTTTTTTTACGTCAATAATTACAAAAAAACACGAACCCTACAAGGCACGTGAACAACAAAACAAGGCATGTGGATGAGAATGAATGTATTCCGAGGTGGGTTTTTTTTTTTTTTGAAACCGATCATAAAAAAGCAACCAAATATTTGCGGACAATGGAAAACGATATTTTAAAAAAAAATTGGGAAGGGGTAAAGTAAAGTAAAAGTAAAAATAAATTAAAATGTGTTGTTCCAAATGCCAATAAATAAGAGTACACCATAACAATGACACGGTTTGGTCATATTTAATTGGGCATGCAATAGAAAGTTAATTAATGGATTAAATAAGTACTAGCATAACAATGACATGGTTTGGTCATATTTAATTGTGCATGCATTATAAAAAATTGAAATATAAAAAAAAAAAGGTGGACAGGCTGGGTTGGAGATGCAGGGGATTTGACATTTACGTGTTGTTTCTTTCCCACTTTCGCTTTCAATGTGTGAATCTGAATCTGATACACAACACAATATTCAAGGCTGTAAAAAGCGTTGAAATCTGGAGCCAGTATCGTCCTCTCCGTTTGTCACTCTGATGTGTACTATACCATAGAAAATATATACTATAGAGTGAGAAAATTAAAAACAACAAAAGGGTCATTGTGTTTCTGCAGCACATCTTACGGGCACCCTCTCCCCGTTATGGATAAAACGTGGGAATGGGTTAATTCTAATGCAACCAAACAAGCAAATTCCTATTCCTACAGTACATTATCGTATCTTTTAACTATAGTTCAATTGGACCATGGATTTTCAGCTTTATTTATTTATTAATTTGTTATGTCCTACAACACAACAATTTCTTTTTTTTACTTGTTACCGTGTGTTTGGATGTTTGACTTTGAACAGTGGACTTATGTTGTGATGCTAAAGTTCCTCTGGGGATATATTTGATGCTTTTTATTATATGGTGCTGTGTAAGTATTCAGTGGTGATTGTTTCGGTTATTCGGGTTAACCTTTTAGATAATAATTGATTGTTCAACTTTGCATTTTTCTTGTCGGTTCAAGTTGGGGCCTAGCAAGGTCGCCTAAGATAATAGTTAATTTTTCAATTTTATGATAATAATTTAACCGTTCATAATAATCAGAATACTTACTTAACGGTTGAGTTGGTGAATTTTCCTTTCGCAATTTTTGTTTTGTTTGCATACAGTGGAAATAATTTACTTTTCTCAAAAACTCTCCGTCTCTCTATATATGGAGATGGCTTTTAAGTACTTATAATAGAGGATGAGGTTTTTAAAGATTTGCTATATTTCAAAATATTATTGTTAAAGTTTAGTGAATTTTTACTTAAGTTGTTAATGTTTATATTTTGCCGATCATATCAAGTTAATGTATAGAGATGATTTTTTTCAATTTAAATAAATTTTCATAAATTTCTCTTAAATTTTAAAAGTCTTATATCTTTAAACTACTCATATTTAATATAATAAATTAATTATTATTAACAATAAAGGTGTGTACGTACCTTGTTATACTTTTTTTCTTTCTTAAAATACATTATTTCACCTTTCTTTGATAAAAATGACATTTTTTCCTTGTAGATTTTTATTTTATTTTAAAATATTGCTTAAGCTTAAAAATGCTCGTACCTTTTTTTAAAAAAAAAATTGTTAGCATATACACATAAAGGGATAAAATTATTAATTATAACTATGTTATTTTTACTTTGGCTATAAAAAAACTGCTATTTGTAAAAATATGTTTCGAAGAAAAATTAAAGGTTTAAATAGCGTGTTTCTTACTTAAATTTAAATGTAATCATATACATATGATTGAGTTTAGTTACATTTTGAATGATTTTGTACTTTATATATTTCTTATTAAATTCAACATAGAAGTTGTAGATTATTTATGGTTCAAGTTAAAATTACATTGACTTAATAAAAATTAAGAATCCTTTTTTAGATGCAAAAATTAAGAATCTTTTTTCTGACATTTATACTACCAATAAGTGCATGCACGATGCTTTTGGTTTCTTGCTTGTTGTCTTGTTGGATGGTGGGGGTGGGTGAGTTGTGGGGGTACTACTATGCATTTTCCTAGCTTACTTTGTATAAAGTAGGTGCAATAGCTGATTTCACTAACTAATTTGGATTTAGGGTTACAGCAAAGACTCCATTGGATTCCGGTAACCTCGTTGTTATATATTGCTGAATTACAATTTAAATATTTTTGTTTTGTCCATATTAGCAACAGATAACTGTACCTAATTTGAATTTCAAAATTTCCAATTTTCTAAGTCTCTTATTAAAATAGTAACAATTTATGTTAACAAAAACATGTCATGAAATTAATTAATAGGACATACATAACTGTTTTTCTTATTGAAAAGAAAGAGTAAAACTTTGGTACCATATTATTTACAACAACTCATGTTATTTTCATGCTAATACGAATTTATATAATTTAATCAGAAAGTTAGGTTAACTAAAGCCTTTTCTATTGGCAAATAATTCGCTTGATTTGCATTGACTTTTGGTTAGAAGTTTGGCGGTTCCATAACTAAATTAAATGGCACATTTTCAATTATGACCAAGATCCTTGTCCATTAGCCTATCTAGCACGTGGTGTAATTGCAAATGAAGAATCCACATGAATAAGGGTAATTACTAATTAGCAAGAAACAATATTAAAATTTTAAGGAAGAATAAAAACAGAATTGAATGATAATCAGATGTATGGTATCGCCAACAGTAAAGGATATATAAAATTTGACACTGAGAAGTTTCTAGTTCAACAATTAATTTTTATTTTCAAATGCATAGTCCCAACATCCGGGTACACGGTCCAAAAACAAATGTTGTAAGCTTTTTAAGAGATAGTAAATCTTGGAAGACCTCAAATTTCCAAAATTCAAGCGTGGAAATGAGAAAGTAAAGCAAAAGAAAACAGAAAGTGGAGCAGAGACACGTAAAATAGCCGACCAAGCTACAAAGATGTGATGAAGCAAACGTCGTCCTAGAACTTTATGAATCGCTTGACTAGGAAAAGGACATTAATTGTTTGTGTGTGTTGACTTTGCATGTGAATCATCAAACCAGAAACACCTAACTCCCTCACTTTATACATATTTTACTCTAATAAAAGCAAATCGATCGTCTTGATTTAATTTATCAAATTAATAATTGGAAGGATGACTTTACTTTACTCATCATCTTTATTTATATTAGTATTTTCTATTCACAAGTCATAAAAGAAAAATAATTAATTATTCAGCTAGTAGCTTGTTTCGATCTCTTGCTGTTAGTTTCATGCACTGAAAATGGTCTATTGATGAATTGGGAAGGATATATCAAATTTATTAGTTTATAAAAATATCAACCGTGCTTAGTAAAAAAAATTCCGTAATTGTTCATCATCATCATCATCATATATATATATATATATATATATATATATATATATATATATATATATATATATATATATATATATATATGTTATCAAAAGATAAAACAGAAAAATATATTTTCTCATGTACCAAAAAACAGCAGAAAAATACAGAAGAGATCAATTAATTTTAGTAAAAAAAAAAAACCTTTTCTTTTACTTTCTTGTAAACTAAATAACTTACAAAATCATCATCTTTCTAAAAAAAATCGTTTTCTTACTCTGTCTTTCATTCTCTTTTCTGTAGTCCACGTCTCTAAATAACTTTTATTTCTCTCTTTTCCATACACAGTACTCAAACACGATTTCTCCATTTCTTAATTAACCATTTCATTGCTACTAAAAACACTCCAAATTGGTAGTATTATACAAATAATTTATAAAGCAATAGTAGAATTTAAATAAATAAAAAAAAAGTTGATGAAATTAAGGAGCTGGTTGGCAAATGGCATGTGATGATGTAAATGCGATGCTATCGACTAGTCACTGCCTCTCTTCTGTTTATTTATCTCATCTCTCTCTATTTTACTATTGAGAATTACGTTACGTAGCAGTATTTCAGATTTGATTTGATTTATTTATTTTGGGTTAAAACGGCGTCATTTGACCTGAGCGTAGTGAACACGGAAAAGTCGGCGAGGAATTGGGAGAGGGGTAAAAAGCAAATGCAAATGAGAAAGAGTGGACCCCTCCAATTCCTTGCCTGCTTCAAAGTTACACGCCCTACGAGGACATCCCTACCCTTTCCTTTTTTTATTTTTTAACATTGGTATAAAATATGATAGCATTCATAAATAATTTTTTTTTAGTATGTTATCATAAACTTAGCTTTTAATTTTATATATAAAAACATATATTAAAATAAACCAATTTCTTAAATAAATTTTGAAGGATTAATCGTTATCATTTAACTAAGAAATACCTTGATCCAAAAAAATACCTATTATTCTTTAGTTTGTTTTTGCATTTTCACTTTTAACATAGTCTCTTTTCTCAATTACATATATTATTTACAAGATTTCATTCAATTTAGTTCTAGTCAGACTAACGTTATGTTATGTTTACAAACTTATGGAAAATGCTAGAGCGTACAAGAATAACTTTTTTTTAAGATAGTAGTTTTTATATAATTTTAATAAAAAAAATTATTTTTAATTCCTTAATCAGTTAGGAAAGTCTTAAACTTATTTATTGCTATTTGATTCAAAATATATGTCGTAATTTTACACAAACTAAAAATGTTAATAAATAAATAAAAAATAATAAATTTACAAAACTAACATTAATAGTATTGATATTACTATATTGAAAAATTAAAGTAATACTCCTTAGGAATATTAGTAGAAATCAACATGGGATGAAAAGTTAATAATTAATATAATATTTATGTTAGGACTTTTTTTAGTTACAATACTTATTTTAAAACAAAAAAATAGTTTATTACCATTTTTTCTGAAAAAAATAAAATAATAAACACGTCAACAACAATAGCTGCTAGGCTGCTACTAATAATAAATAGGCTTTCCTATTATCGAGCATCTCATACCTCAACCACTCCTCTGACTCACTTGTTAGTCCTCTTTTTAACTTTTGATTCCTTTTTTCTCTTAATAATTTAAACCATCATTATGTCTATCTTACTGACTAGAAATTATTGCATACGCCCCTATTGATTGCTCGCAATTCTTGCTTACTTTCACTTTTTTTATATTAAAAAAAAGACGTAAGAAGAAAAAATATTTTAAATGGCTTTTTAAAGATAATTGATATTTTAAGAACATTAATTAAAATAATAATAATAGTGTAATATTTAATATTACTATCTCCATTTTTCTCAATTATTAACCGTTGATTGACCTAATTAAGAAACACAATTTTATAACATTATCCGTCTAAAATAGTTTTCATCATGTTTCATTTATGCTTTTAAATATGGATATTGCTGATCATTATTCTAGACATTAATTGTATAAATTATAAGAAAATATAAAAATAATTATAAGCAATATAATTTTTCGTTTCTTAATAAAAATATTTTTATCATAAGTTCCTTAACTAATACTCTTAAGATAATAATTAATATTTTCATTTTAATATATGCGTTTATGTCTTGCAGACCATAATAATTATTATGTTTTTGGTTATATATTTTTAGTCTCTAATACTAAATCCAGAAAAATTAGCCAGCCCCTTTATTATTAAGATAGTCAAAACAAAATATAATAATACAAGTATTGAAAATGTTATTTTTCAATCAAGATTCACGTTTAATCTTGATAATTGTTGCCAATATTAATATTAATATATAAGATAAAATATTAATTTTGATTAAAAACAACTATAATATTTATAATATTTCATTTGAATACTGTCCATTTTAAAATAAAGTTGCTAAAGTGTTTGTATAAATCCGCGTCCTATTTTTGTCGTTTAGAACAATAGTTTTGTTCTTGTTTGTCTATACTCTTAAATGTTAATAATAATAATAATAATATTTTTAGTCATATTCTTTCTTCATTTATTTTTAGATATTTGTAGATATATTGTACTTTATCTATACTCTTAAATGTTTGTTTGACTGCATACTCTTAAATGTTGAAGACGACGAGACAATATTAATAATAATAATAATAATAATTTTTTAGTCATATTCTTTCTTCATTTATTTTTAAAATATTTTTAGATTTATTTTAAATGAGAGAGAAATAATAATTATTAAAAATTTATTGCAGAAAATTAAGAATAATTGAATATAAAATTTTGAATTGCATTTTGAATATGTATTTAACCTTAAAACATATATATAACATGATTAAAAATATTTGTAGAAAACCCAGTTTCTATTTAGAATTCAAATTTGAATATAAATAATTTGACACTATATGTAATATTATAAATAATCATCCCTGTCCACTATTTTTTAAGAAAATCATATATACCTTTATTATAAAAAATCAACAAAATACAAATTACTTTAAATATATATTTTAGTGTAATTATTACAAAAAATATTAATTCTACTGTATATTGAAATTTATGATTAGACATTAATATAAATAATTATACCATCAATACGTTTTAATTACATGTGTATCTCTAACATATTTCAGAGTAAAATGAAATGAGTTTTAATTTATGGTGTCACTTTAAGGTTCAAGAAAACATCTTTGTACATTTATGTAAATACAATAACCGTTGATTGAACTAATAAATAGAATTTATATCTTCTCACTAATAGAAAATAGTCAATGCATGTTCCTTAATTTGCTAACTGAATTTGCACCATTCTTTTATTCTTTTTCTCTTTATCTGAATTAGTAGTACTGTTGAATAATGTAAAGCTAGGATCTACGCGAGGTGAGGCTGCACAGAGATCCCCCTTTGGATGACACCATCACGCTCATTTTCACTAAATCAAATGGTCGCTCTCGGTTTTCTGGAAGTCCTAGTAATAGGTACAGTCAATGCATGTACGAGGACATAACACATCATCTGCCAAATCGAACGGTGGATTTCAATGAGTTCAGCAACTTTCACTGTTCATTCACACACAATACAACAACTCACCTTAATATTTGTCTCAGAATTCAAATTCTAACTATACTGTCACATTAAATATTTAATAAAAATATATTCTTTACTTATATATACTAGTAACTCGTTAAGCAAGGTTGTTTCTTTAGTCAAGTTAATTTCTTAAATAAACCTGTATATCCTTAGAAATTTTTCCTCTGTTGTTTTTATTCCCAATCATAACAAAAATCTCTAACGCAAGAGAAGTCCATTTCATAAATAAATTTCAGGCTTGCTGCTGCATCTTGAAAAATTATTCTTTAATTCTCAACACCTTCACATAAGTAGTGGTAATTCATCCAAATTCTTTAATCAAATAATTTAGAGTTTCAATAAAATGTGTTAGAAAATAAATACTTATACGGTGTATATTTACAGTGTTTAATAAAAATTAATTATCACTTTGATTGAATTATTTTGTACTAATATCATTATAAATATATATATAATTGTGAACTAGGAGATACGTTGAGTTAAAAGAAGAAGAAAAAAAAGTCTTTAATTAGAAAGAGAAATTAAAAAGGGGTGCATGGGGTCGTGGTCATTTCTGGAAGTGAGAACCGAGCTGGTAGGGTCTAGCCTGCACCAATCCTTTGTCTTTTTTGACGTTGGCTTTCCTCTCCTCCTTTATTTTTACTCTTGTTATAACCCCCCCCTTCCCCTTCTCTTCTTTCTCATTCACCCATTCATCATCACAACCACAACACTATCTTCTCTTCCTTTCTCTCTCTCTCTGTCTCTCTCAGACCCCCCTTGAAGATAGCCAAGACTCGTGGGGGAGGGATAGAGAGTAGTAGTGAGTGAGTGAGCCATGAAAATTAACAAATTAAACCCTCTCTCTCTCTCTCTCTCTACCTCTTTCTGAGCGGTTCAACAAGAAAGAAGGGCCATTTGAGAAGGAAGCTTTGTGTTTTGAGGGGAATGTTGTCTGGCTCGAGGACCCTTCTTCTTCTTGATCTTGTGTAGACTGCTATACCTGTGGTCAAGGAATGCTTAGTGTTTTCGGACCAGGCTTCATTCCCCCCAATTATATGCTTCCAAATTCTTTTCAACCGAAAACCCCTATCTTCCGATCGAGATTCATCCGACCAGAAACTGACTTCGCTCAACAGATGTTTTTTCATATGTATAAACCTGGGATCCAACCATGGTAACAAAGTATCATACTATCTTGTAGCATCTGCTAATGGAGTGCTTTATAGGTTTGTTTGCTCTCTCCCCCCACCCCCCTCTATGGTTTTTTTTTTTATTGGATTTATGGGATTTAGTAATAAAGTTTTGTTTTTTTCTTAAATGTAGGTAGATCTGAGTCGTGGGGTTTGGTTTTTGGATGAATTAAAGATGTTGGCAGTTTGCAGATTGGTGTAATGATGAAGCATTTTGACCTGGGGGTGGTTTCACTTGTGCGCAAAAGGTTTTCATCATTACTTCCTTTTCGTTTCTCTCTTTTTCTCTGATCAAGTTATGATGGTGTTTTTGTTGTCAGGGTGTAACTACCTTTTTCTTCCTTCATCATTAGCCAGATCTTCTCCCAATTATGTTTTCCAGTATCCGATCTGTCTGTTTCTGCCATGTTTTCTCAGATCTGGCCACCTTTGAAACTCAGCTAAACATTCTCCTCTTTTTCAAGCCCCTCCCCCTCCGCCTCCCCCCCTTTTCTTTCATTCGACCTTTCTCTCTCTACCTAGTTTCTCTCTCTATTTAGGGTTTCGTGGCCTATGTTATGTCTCTAATCTCTATGATTTACTTTTATTATGTTAAGCTGGTCCTTGAGTCTTATATGAAGAAGAAGAGAGTGGATGACACCCCTTTTACTTTTATTATTATTAACTATTTTCATTAATCATTTCACCATTGTCAAACCGTGTTGTGGTCAAATCGAGTCTTAATTTGATTAAATGTGCCATCTGTAACCAGAATGAACATATGTAGCGTCAAGAGCCTTGTAGACTCCGCCCTCTGCCCTCTCTTTATTGGATTTTTGTGCTTCAAGTGGTCAAAAACTTGTTTCTTAATTAATTCCCCTTTATTATAAGAAACCAATCAAGGTCTTTAATGTGATTTGTTACATAAATTGATGATCCTTGAATCTGTTCTTGTTATTATGGGTAGCATTTAGCTTCCTTCTATGGCTGGATTTAGTAATGTCACACAGATCTATACTTTTTTCTGTTTGCTTTGTCATTCGTTTTCAGTTCAATTTGTTACTAAAATGGGTAGATCTGAGCAGTGATGATACAGAATAGAATCAGTTTTTCTTGTGGGTGCTGCTGAACAGTGTAAGTTTTTCAATGGACAGCTTTAATGTTTCCCTGGCTTTGATATCCCACATTTGATAACTGAAACCCTAATTTCCTGCACAATCAAACAAACAATGTACAAGGTGCTTCTTTTTCTACTGTTTAAGTTTCGATGTTAATTAATTTATGGGCAGAGAAGAAACAAAAAAACTCTATCATCGATAGCTACAGTTCTTCAAGGATAAGGTAATTATTTTTTTCATTAAGGATAATGAATCTTGATCATGAGTTCAGGAAACATTACAATTGTGCGTTTTAGCCCTCTCACTAATCATAGAAGCAGCAAAAGAATGTGAATGCTTCGTTAGGAAGCAAAGATTTTAATGCAGGTGGTGAATGTTTGAGCAACTGGGCATTGTCCCAACCGGCCTCACTGCAGTGTAGTAAGCTTTTAGTTTGTTTTTGTTATTATTATATGCTTAATAATTTGCAATGATGGGACTCAATGATTAATTAATTAACAAACGAATTTTGTTGGAGTCTTTTTATTTAACATTTTTTTTTTTTGCCTTGTTTTCTTCATTAGCACGGGGATGTGGAAGAGACTACAGCTTCATATTAAGTTTGATTCAGAATAGAAGACAAAAAGGGTCTGCACATAGCTAGGGGCATTGGGGAACACGAATGACATGATCGATATCACAGCGCTCAATGCTCATACAGCACTACTTTTCTTTATCACCATTCTTGTTCACGTATTCATATTACTTGCACCCAAATTCACTTTATTATTTTCAACGCAACCCATGTATCCATTCCAAACTATCTTACTATAATATGGTCATAAAAAAAACTATGCTTGTAACAAAATACAAATTATGACCTCGTGAATTGTCATAAAATACAAAAGACCATACTATGCTTGTAATACATTGTCCTTTTTTTTTAATCAAATTTCTCGGGGTAAAAGCTTTCATTTTGACTATGCATGATCTCACTCTGTACCTTTGCTTGCTTTTTGTGTGTGCAGAATTCTCAGGCATAAAAAGTTGTGAAATTCAACTTGATCTTAATTAATGTGATGGTTTTTGTGATTAAAGGGATTGATTGTAGTAATTATACTTTATGAATATGTGAATGCTGTCTTATAAAGAATTGCTTTTGGGAAATTGGAACTTTTTGACCTTTTGTAAAGTAGTATAAAGTTGAAGCCCTTGGGGGGGTTTGCCTTGTGTTTTCCCGATGCATGAAATGCTTCAGAGGGAGAAAGAGAAACTGCTGGGTCATGCTTGTTGAATTCCCATACAGCTTTTATGGTCACAGATAACTTTTCCACGAATAATTGGAGAGCGAATAAAACTAAGTAACCCCAAAAAACTTTTTGGAGTCTTTGTACTACTATTTGGATAGGAATTGTTGAGGACCTCTCGTAGTCTTTCCATGCATATATATACATACATAGATTAATTAGGTGTACCATCTAATGAAGTGATTGCCCACAGGTAGGGTATAGCAGAATTAGACCCCTTTGACACATTCTAGTGGGATCCAGAGGCGACTTTGGATGTTCCTTTTTCTTCCTATGGGACCCATTCATCCGTCTAAGTAGGAAACAAACATGTGCTATTGCTAGCTCTATGTGTTAACAACCATTTTTTAACAAGTTTAATAGCTATACAAGGTTAATATTGTACAAAAATTATACTCTCAACTGATAAAAAAATCATTATTAGTATGAATTTTATGCTGATTATTGTAAAAGTATAGTTAATTATATGCGATTGAATGAGTATAAAAACTGTTTCTCTTTTTTAATTCCTTAATGGTAGATTGGTAGTACTAATTAATTAATGGAGAATTGTGGTTAAAGTGTAAAAATATCCAATTCTCATCTAATGACTCATGAGAAAACTGCATTTTGTATGTTGCTAAGTAAGGCCTGGCCCGTTAGGTTTAAATACCAAAAAGAAAAGAAAAATAAAATGTTTTTTCTATAACACTACTACCATGGTGTCCTGGAATTACTAAGAAGGGACCCAATTAAGCAGGGCAATCCATTATCAGAGATCCGGGATCAGCTCTTTGCTGACAAACAACAGTATTTTTTTTTTCTTTCACAGTAGGTAATTATGGTGTGAAATGAAATTATATATCACATGTGGACAAATTTGGTTTGCAAACCAAAACAAAATTGTTTAAAGATAAGAAAAGCACTAATTAACTTTCATAGGTTTTTTTCCTTCTAGGAATCGAAGACAGATAGATACCACTTTCATAGGTTTCAAGTGTTCATAACTCAATTAAGTCAATGAATATGAAAAGATCAAATCAAAATTTCTTATCATTGGTTCTTTCATTTTTTTAATAATATCGATTGATTGGTTTTTTTTATAAAAAAAAAAGATAAAATAAAATATTAATAATAGTGTAAGTTCCAGTGAAAAAAAAAAGAATAGAGTAAGTTGAGTAAATATAAAAGCACAAGAGGTTACAATATATATAAAAGAGTTAATCCCAAATTCTTCCACAACAAAATGACCGTGGGCTAAAGCAAATTCACCCCAAACCCACGCCGATGCTCCATAACCCAATAGGTAGGGGCCTAAAATAACCAAGTGCCCAAATACAAACAGCCACAGTAAATTAATGTGTGGTATATAAAATCCAAATAACTACATTTGATTATTTTTTTTTACGCATAAGATTGGTACAAAATATTCATTAATTTTAGTAATGATTAATCTTCATCAAAAAATAATTACTTTTAGAATGATTTATCCCCTCAATTATATTTTTTCTATCTAAAAGGCTCAAACTTGAGACCTTAAAGGAAAATCAAACTCAGTATCTATAAGATTATTTTGGTTATTGTGTTTGTATTTGTATTCAATTAAAACTTAATTTAAATAATTATTTTTTATCTTTTTAACTTTTAATTAGGTGTCAACAATGGAAATGACAACTATAATTACGGTGATGGTGATAGTGGAATGACAATGATCATAACAATAGCAATGGTAACAATGGTCATGAAGATGGTGGTATCGAAAATTACAAAAATAATAATGAGTTAATGAGTGACAAGATACTTTAAGATGTGATAATTGAAATCTTCTAAAGATTTGACTTTGGGAAAGTGAACCTTTTAAAGATTTGTTAATTATAAGGTTTTAATTTGAATTCTTAAGTATTAAAATCAAAATTTTTTATTTTAATCTAACAGTTAAGATTAATAATTTTCATTTTTGCATAGGATAAACATATTTATAGTAGTTGTTCTCTCTATATAAAGGGATGTATATAAATATCTAGGTTATTGTGATTATTTTTATCATTTGTAATTTTTTAAACTAATATTTAGCTTGTGAAATGAACAAGATAAATAGATAAATAAATACTGTTAATATATATAAATTATATTATACTATAAATTGTTAAAAAAAATATTTTATTATTTTTAAACATATAAATTATATTTTAGATTTATGATGAATAATTTATACAGTAATATAAATTTATATTTAACAATTTAGAGATAAAAATATTAAAATTCAATTGAAAAATAAAAAATAAAATGATAGATTGAATGGGATAAACAATCAACAAAATTTAATTTTGAGAATAGGGATGAAAATGAATATTTAATTTTGAGAGTAGGGATGAAAATGAATGGGTCTTAATAAGATACTATAGTATATATCTAATCTCATATCCACACCAAACCTAGACCTGCGTGGATAGTAACGGTAATATTTGTGCCATTTCTCATTAGATATCTAAATGTTCATACATGTATCTATTATCCGCAACTTAATTAACTATGAAAAATTGATAAATAAAATATTAATTAAAAATACAACAGTAATAAATTAAAATCCCATTGAAAATCTTTTATGGAACATGATCATAAAACATCACAAAAATTAAAATCTTATCCAAAGATCTTTTACAAAACATAACAATGATAATCATAAACCACCAATAGAGAAAATTGGGGAAATAACCAAATGAGGAACGCAATTTTTTTAATTAAAATCCAATTCAAAGACCTTTGTAAAACATAATAAATAAGGGAAATTAAGAAAAGAAACAAATAAAAAAGATGATATTTTTTTAACTAAAGTATATGTAATTTTTAATATATTTTAACCAATAAAAAAATTTATATAAAGAATTGTTTTACAAGGTGTGTTGTTAACACTTTTCTAATTGTGCTTATCTATAACAATAACATTCCACAATATTAAAAACAAAAGACAACTGCGATGAAATGTAAATCCTTGCAAATATCAAAACACGTTAATCGAACCTCTATCGTTGCTCAGTACATTTATATATTTACCTTTTTTTATATAATCAAATACTACTATTACCTTCTCCATTTTGCATCGAGTATGTTCGATGCACATAGAGGTCATCACATCTTCTAGTCTGAGTAGAGTTACTTACGATGATGACATTTTTTTGTAACACTTGAATCAGTCTCATATGCAAAGAAATAAATATTACTTGTGCTTAATTGGATAAATAATACGTATATAATTGGACTTTAGTATTATGGGTTGATTTAAGGATCTTAGATGGTTTTTGTTTTTAATGAAAACACAATGTGTGCAACAGTTATAATTACACGTACGCCATTTTTATTGATGAACTATTACGCTTGTTATATTTTCATGGCGCACTAAATTACTTTTTTTTGTTTATGAACTACAACACTCGAATCTTGTCATTGATTTAGAGCTCAAATAATCAAGTGGACTTAGGATGTAAGAATTAAGAAACATGGTATATATAAGTATTGGTATATTAAGTTAAATGGGTTTTGTGATCCTGAATTCCTGATCCAACAAGTGTTTTTTTGCAGTCTATGAGAGGGTGGTTTAGCCACTACTTAGAGGTCAGTCATTTTTTTAATTTTGGCTGGTTTACGATGGGGAAGGCCCATAAAGAACATTAATACTCAAGTCAACAACAATTTTCAACATAGTACAATAAGTATAGGATCTAACATAACATAGGCCCAAATACCTATCTATTTATAGGTATGCCCTTGGAGACTAAGTTGCACCTCCCTCTTGAAAATTTTCTGACTATCTAACCAAAACGATCATCAAACATTAGAGGTAACTTAACGTGAGGAGGGAGGTGGGAGTGTCAGCCCCCACTAGTGGTGAAATTAAAGAGAGTACTTAGTATGTTCCACTTTAAGCTCAAAATTACTTAACTTAAATATAAGTTGGTAAATATATTTTTTTATATTAAAAGTGACATCTTATTTTGTTAATTATTTTTTTTGTCTTTATAATTAAAATTAAAGTTCAACTTTTTTATGTATTGTTAGTGTAAATATTTTACACTATCAACTAATCACAATTATTGATAATTTTTGTTAAAATTTTGACATTGACTAAATTATATAAACAAAAAGATTGTATATAAGTGAGAAAATTTTTCATCTAGAGTTGGTTTTTGAAATTAAAAAAAAAAACAGAAACTTCCAATTTAATCCTATAAATTTTATGTTTAGATCAATATGTAAAAGATAATTCTCACATTTTAATTCTAAATTCTTTTAAATAAATATTATAAAAATGAAAATAGTTATTATATAAAATGAGTTGGGATAAAATTCTATATAAATTATTTACTCTATATGTAATTTACGGAATACTGATTTTAACTTTAAGAAAAAATGAACACCATGTATCATTATGAAATTTAAAAGTAGAAGACTTTTGTAGCTAGGCCACAATCCATGACGGCAGTCCCTCCCCCACTTGTAAAGAAAATAGGAGCTCAAAGTCCGAGTCATTCATATTTATCATTAAATAACCGACTTAATCAATTTGGCAATGGAGTGTTCCACCTCACCTGATTCCCTTCTATGAATGATGCGTTTTTTGCCGCCATATACGCCAATAATGACCCATTTTTCTCACATTGCAACATTTTGAGTTGATTTCTATGCACTGCTTGCAAATATAAAACCCCATAAACAATCATAGTTTTTCACGAATACACTTAGGTAGGAATCCAGCACAAACTTTTTGTCTTCTGATGTTGGAGAGTGAAGAAAACTACAACTTGGAATTAGAAGTTCCGGTCACAAATCGTCCCTACCCCCACCATCATCATAGAAAGAAAGTGTTAGCCAAAGATATATGATATGCCCATGCATAACCCAGCACTCGAAGCAACTAACCCATCACCCGGAGTAACTAGGACCCGAAGAGAAACAACCACACCTCATCACTTACACGACTACGTACTCGAGTAGCAGGAAGCAAGAAACTGAATCCAAACGCACGTGCAGGATCTAGAAGCTCGAGTAGTTAGTTCGTTACTAGTTAGTTGGAACGTTGTAACTAAAAGCTGGTAATAAGCACGTGAAACTTAGTTGTAATAAACACGTAAGACTGGTGTATATAAGCTAGGAAATGTACATATTATGCATGCAGATATAAACAAAGTTTCGTTCATTCAGGAGGAGCCTTCCCTCGAATAAGGCAATCACATATATCTCTCTCTCCTACCCTAAAGCTAACACTGGTCCGACCTGCCGACGCCATCGCCATGGCCGACCACGCAACAAGGAAGACCACGACGGACAGACTCGAAGACGCTATTACCCGATTGACCCATAGCCAGGCGTCCCTCTCCGATAAGTACTCAGAATTATCAGGCAAAGTCGATTCCATCTTGGATCATCTTCGCATACGAGACACGAATTCTAACAACCCCAACACCCATGCGTCCACCGCCCAAAGAAACCATGTCAAGTTAGATATTTCGAGGTTTGACGGCTGCGACCCCCTCGGGTGGATCTTCAAAATCACCCAACTATTCGATTACCAGAACACCCCTGAAGAAGAGAGGATCACTGTGGCATCTTTCTATCTTGATGGTGCAGCTTTAAGCTGGTACCAATGGATGTTCCGCAACGGGTTCATCACGTCGTGGACGGGTTTTTTACAAGCTCTTGAATCCAGGTTTGCTCCAACGTTCTATGAAGACCCCAAAGGCGCCCTTTTCAAGCTAGCCCAACGAGGCACAGTCAATGACTACCTCACGGAGTTTGAAAGGCTAGCCAACCGAGTCATCGGGTTACCACCGCCGTTTATGCTCAGTTGTTTCATCTCCGGCTTATCACCGGAGATACGCAGAGAGGTTCTAGCCCTGCAACCCATTTCCCTTCCTCAGGCCACTGCGTTAGCTAAACTACAGGAGGATAAACTAAGAGATCGTCGTTGGGCCTTCTCTCGACCAACTGAGTCTTCCTCCCCCTCCACCCAACCTACTAACCCCAGCATCAAAGCCAAAGCCCCATTTGTTCAACGAACCCCAGAAGAGATTGCGTTCAGACGCGAAAAGGGCCTTTGTTATAACTGCGATGAGAGGTGGAACTCGACCCACCGTTGTAAGGGACACGTTCTTCTATTCATTGCCGACTCCCCGTCACCAGAAACTGCGGATTCCGACCCTGAACCACTCTCTTTACCAGACGACGAACACCAAGATGCCCAAGACCAGGTAACGGATGACACGTTCCCCCACATCAGTTTGCATGCACTCTCAGGATTTCCCTCATCTGAAACTTTCAGACTTTATGGAACCATCAATCACGCGCGTCTCACCATCCTTATTGATAGTGGAAGCACGCATAATTTTCTCCAGCCACGCATAGCTCACTTCCTTCGTCTTCCGGTAAGGCCTACTTCTCCATTACGAGTACTGGTGGGAAATGGTTCAGTCCTTGACTGTAACCAGCTATGCTCCAATACACCCCTTTCACTTCAAGGCCACTTCTTCAACGTTTCTTTCCACCTTTTACCGATAAGCGGGGCCGACGCCGTGTTGGGTATCGAATGGCTCAAGCAGTTTGGGCCGGTTATTACCGACTACACCGCCCTTATTATGAAGTTTCACCATTTGGGCCAGGCCATTGAGCTTCACGCAGACGTTTCAAATAGGCCCGAACCTGTCTCAGTACCTCAAGTAAAACGCTTGGTCCGCACCGGGTCCACATCCGCCCTATTCCACTTAAATCTACTACCCGTAACCCGACCCGAACCGCCACGTCATCATCTTCCTCAACCTCATCTTCCCCACCCCGACCCTGTAATCGAAAATCTTCTCCGGCGCTACCACCAAATTTTCGAAACACCCACCACACTTCCTCCTCCCCGAACCGTTACCCACCACATAAACCTCCTCCCTTCATCATCACCCATCAACGTAAGACCATACAGATACCCTCATTTCCAGAAGACCGAAATTGAAAAGCAAGTCTCCGATCTGCTCGCGGCAGGCTTGATACGAACCAGCACAAGTCCATACTCCTCCCCAGTTCTTCTAGTGAAGAAGAAGGATGGAACATGGCGTATGTGCGTGGACTACCGTGCCCTTAACGCAGTCACCGTTCGCGATAGGTTTCCGATACCCACTGTCGACGAATTGTTAGATGAACTAGGGCAATCATCTTGGTTCTCTAAATTGGATTTACGGCAGGGCTTTCACCAGATCCTGATGCATGAACCGGATATTGAGAAAACAGCATTCCGAACGCATCAGGGGCACTATGAATATCGCGTGATGCCTTTCGGTTTGAGTAACGCCCCTTCTACATTTCAAGCGGCCATGAACAGCTTGCTCACACCCTTCCTGAGACGTTGTGCCACGGTATTTTTCGATGATATTCTAGTTTATAGTAAGACTCTCTCATTACATACTCAGCATCTGGAAATTATTTTCAAAGCTCTGTTAGACGCTCAGTTCTATCTCAAATATACTAAGTGCGTGTTTGCGCAAAAACAAGTCGACTATTTGGGCCACGTTGTTTCAGGCAAAGGAGTTGAACCTGACCCCTCTAAGATTCAAGCTATGCTACAATGGCCCACTCCCACTTCTGTTAGAGAACTTCGCGGGTTCTTAGGGCTAACAGGGTTTTATAGAAAATTTGTAAGGGATTACGCGTCCATAGCCTCACCACTTACAACCCTCTTATGTAAGGATGGCTTCGGATGGAATGAAGATTCTCAAGCTGCCTTTGATGCCCTTAAATCCGCAATGACTCGAGCTCCCGTACTAGCTCTTCCCAATTTTTCTGAGCCATTTACCGTAGAAACAGACGCGTCGCAAACCGCCATGGGCGCTGTTTTGGTACAAAAGGATCACCCAGTGGCTTTCTTTAGCAAAGTATTTGGTCCTCGATTAACCCATGCCTCAACTTACATACGTGAACTTCACACTATAGTCACAGCAGTACGAAAGTGGCGTCAGTATCTCTTAGGGAGATCTTTCACTATCCTAACGGACCATAAGAGCATCCAGGAGCTTATGACGCAGGTAATTCAAACCCCTGAACAACATTACTACCTCTCTAAGTTGTTAGGGTTCGATTACACCATCCGCTACAAGTCCGGCGCTTCTAACATTGTCGCCGATGCTTTGTCTCGTGCACCACCACCTTCCGGCCAGCTTCTGTTACTCTCCGTCCCTCACTTGGATTTCATCTCAGACCTCCAGCGATCCCTACATAGTGACCAGGAGTTTCAAACACTGCTCTCGAAAATCCAAACCCAACCCTCAGATTACCCCAACCACCAACTTCACAATGGCCTCATTCTTTCCCAGGGACGAATCTGGTTGCCCAACACAAATCCGTATATACCTACTATCTTACTCGAATACCACGCAACGCCATTAGGGGGCCACATGGGTGTCGCCAAAACAACACATCGTCTCGAATCTAGCTTCACTTGGCAGAATCTCAAAACAGATGTTAAACGTTTTGTTCGAGAATGCAAGGTCTGTCAACAGACCAAGACAAGCACTCGCCGGCCGGGAGGATTGCTCCAACCACTTTCTCTTCCAACAGGGGTCTGGGAAGATATTTCCATGGATTTTATAACCCATTTACCAGCCTCCCACGGTTACACAGTCATCTTCGTCATAGTAGATCGATTCTCCAAGGGCGTGCACTTAGGAGCTCTACCCACACACTTCTCGGCTTACAAAGTTGCAACCCTCTTCATTGATTTGGTATGCAAGCATCACGGGTTCCCCCGCAGCATCGTTTCGGATCGCAATCCAGTGTTCCTGAGCTCGTTCTGGCGAGAGCTATTTCGGTTGCATGGAACCCTCCTCCGCATGAGTACGGCGTACCACCCGCAGACCGACGGCCAAACGGAGGTAATGAACCGAGTACTCGAACAGTATCTACGCTCCTTTGTCCACTCACAGCCGGCAAATTGGTTCCGTTACCTAGCCCTCGCGGAATGGTCCTATAACACATCCCTTCATACTAGCTCCGGTTTCACACCATTCGAGGTTATTTACGGCAAACCTCCGCCGTCCCTTCCTCATTACCTTCCAGGCCACACCACTAACGAAGCAGTCGACACCTTGGTCACCAGTCGTCAGGAGATCCATACCAAACTCCGGCAGCGTTTATTAAAAGCACAAGAGGCTATGAAACACCATGCTGATTCAAAACGAGAAGACGTATCATTCACAGTTGGACAGTGGGTCTACGTTAAACTCCGTCCACATCGACAACGTTCAGTCACCGGAGACACTCATTCCAAGCTCTCGAAGAGATTCTTTGGACCCTTCCAGATCCTTGAACGCATAGGTCCCGTAGCATATCGCCTTCGGTTGCCGGACAATGCACGCATCCACCCCGTCTTCCACTGCTCTCTTCTCCGAGCCCATCACGGTCCCCCGCCATCTTCCTTAGACACATGGCCCTTGCAGGTTGTTGATCATAAGCCAATTCCACATCCATTATGCTTCTTAGACTCAAAAATGGATCACACTACATCTCCCCCTACGCGTTTGGTCCTCACTCAATGGAAAGGTCAACCCCCCGAAGACACAACTTGGGAGCCTTGGTCAGGGTTACGCGACTCCTACCACCTTGAGGACAAGGTGGTTTTCGGGGAAGGGGGTATTGATATGCCCATGCATAACCCAGCACTCGAAGCAACTAACCCATCACCCGGAGTAACTAGGACCCGAAGAGAAACAACCACACCTCATCACTTACACGACTACGTACTCGAGTAGCAGGAAGCAAGAAACTGAATCCAAACGCACGTGCAGGATCTAGAAGCTCGAGTAGTTAGTTCGTTACTAGTTAGTTGGAACGTTGTAACTAAAAGCTGGTAATAAGCACGTGAAACTTAGTTGTAATAAACACGTAAGACTGGTGTATATAAGCTAGGAAATGTACATATTATGCATGCAGATATAAACAAAGTTTCGTTCATTCAGGAGGAGCCTTCCCTCGAATAAGGCAATCACATATATCTCTCTCTCCTACCCTAAAGCTAACAATATACCAAAAGGGTTTTTGCCAATCAAGGTAGGGCAAGGTGAAGAGCAACAAATAATTGTGATGCCTATTATGTACCTCAACCACCCTTTGTTTTCTCAGCTACTCAAGGAGGCAGAGTATGGTTTTGATCAACAAGGAACCATAATTATCCCTTGCCATGTGAAAGACTTTAGGTACGTTCAAGGCCTCATTGATAAGGAGAAGTGCTCCGAACACCAACACCAACACCATGTCATAAGCTGTTTTAGGCCTTCACATTAACAATATCTCTCACTCACACACATTCACAACATACACACATATATGCATGTTTCTTCTTTGTGGATATGGCCAAGTGATATATAGTTAACTGTTGTCAATCCATATATGAGCTAAGATTGGGAACGATGATAATTATGAAGTTTCTTGCGTGCATTTGTAATTTATTTTTTTCCAATTTGTATTAGCAAATGTAATATGGAAAGGGAAAGAATAAAAACTGATTTCTTTTTTATCTTGTTTTCCCCGTATCCCTCTCCACCCTCTCTTGTGAAGATCATTTATGATGAAGGCTCATATAAATGAAAAATAACCCACTGAGAACCAAAGCAACTATAATTATACACTCACTGTGTCCACCTCACTGATCCTTAACATAGAATGTAATGAAAAAACTGCAACAGCTATAGAGAAAAAACATAGAATGTAGAACCACCCAAACAATACCTTAAATACAAGTGTGAATTTCTTCAGCGTGAAGTAATTGGATAATATCAAATAAAGAACCTTGAGAAAAATAAAGGTTCAGCCATAATTGCTATATAATGTTACTATTTGTGCATCTCATAAATCATTCAAGCATATGGCTCCTATTACGGATTATTAAAGATTAGATGAAACGTTAACGTCTGAATATTTGAATTTGCTTGGAATAGAAGTGAAATTGAAGTAATAAAAAGATGTAGATGGAAAACTACTACACACGTGCACAACGGATTTTAATTATACACCATTAACTTTCGTACTAGATGTACAAATTTCATCATTAAAAACCTGGTGTAAAATTTTTCTTACTAGATGGAAATTAAACTACTAGACACGTTTTTTTTTATAAAATTCAAAAGTAAATTGTAATGTATGAAAATTCAAGGAATAAAAATAAGATTCAATGAAAACAAAAAAGATAAGCATGACCTACAAAAAGTTGGTGACTTTTAATAAATTTAACTAAATCATGAAAAGAGTTAAAAAAAAAAATATCAAATAGAGAGTCACTAACATTCCTAAAAAAATATCAGTGAAAAAAAATAATTTGGGTCACGTTCCGGGGTGTTTTTCGTTTTCAGTTTTAATTTTTTTAGTTTTTAGTTTTTAATAAGTTTTGTAAATTAAAAATAGAGAAAATAAGTCAATTATTTTATGTATCCTACCTCCTTATGAAATAATGATGGTAGGTCGTAATAACGATGGTGACCGTAAGGGTGATGAGATTCAAAGTTGTGGTGATGAAAGTGGTAATGATGATAATGAGAATGAAATAGTGATGACAATGATAATATTGATGATGATAGTATAATGATAATAATAATGAGAATGACATTATAGTACTAGTAGTGACATGATTAATAACAACAATAATGATAACAATGTGAATAGAATAATAGTATTGAACTGAAATAGTGGTTATGATTGTTAATCAATCTCATGAAATAGTTATAACATTATATATTTCTAAATGAAAATCTAAACACGCTAAGAACTTGGTGAGATTTTTTTTAACGAAAGCTAAGATTTATTATTTTACACAACTAAAAGTGGAGTCCACATATATTGTACAAGCTTGATAATTTGATTGCTTGATTAATTAATCTACTATCTAATTAAACGCAGTCCATCTGTAGACAAGTAGGATGATCATAAATCAAAATTATATTTGGAATGAAATTAAAATGATACAAATTAAACTAGTCACAAGAATTAAGATATCGATAGATATTTTAAAAAAAGAAGAAGATATCAATAGATACTTTATATTCAAGAAGCTTCTCGGTAATGAGTATTTTGTAACAATTGGGCACAACTGAATTCTTTTTTTATTTTTCCTTACAAAAATTATTATTTTTAATTTAATTGAAATATACTAGAAGTATAAGAAAAAATATTGTCACTTAATCATCAACTAACATAACTATTTTATTTATTTATTGTAATAATTTTAAAAATCATATTTTAAGTAATTTTCACTTGGTTAATAATTTATAAATTTTTATATTAGTATCGAATAAAAATTCTGTTTTGTGAGAAATGAAAATTTTTAATGGAAAAGCAAGTGACTAATCTTTTACAGAAAAGTAAAATTTAAAAATAATTTTAATTGTTAAATAAATTAGAAAAGTTAGCTTCTCAAATAATATATAATCTTATTTCTTAAACTTATTCAAATTCTTAATATACTTTCAAAATGATTACGTATTGTGTGAAAATGTTTTTCTAATTATTTTTCTTGCCCCTGGGAATGGAATTGATAACAGTATTGCAGCCCAACGTTGAAAATGAAATGGAACTCAAAATTAATCTAGCAGAAGAGATTTGGGCCCATGAGGCATAAGCATGCGAAGGAAACACCAAACTAAGGAAAATGACTTATTTGTCATATAAACTGTCTAAGATTTTAATTAAAATTAAATTATATTCCCTAAACCAAAGTAGTATTTTATATATATATATATATATATATATATTATTTTATGAATAAAAATATATTAATTTGTGAAAAACAGAAACCACAGAATGAGATGGATATTTTAGGAAAGAAGAAAGTACAAACACTGTAAGCTTCCGTATAATCACTGTGGACGGGTCTGGCCACAAAAAGATACAACGTTGACACTTTTGACATGTTCAAGACCTGCTGATGCTATTGGTTGTGTTTTGTGTTTGTGCCTTCCTATTTTCCCCATCCACCTAGCTGTCACCACCGCAGCCCTCACCTCCATCCACGTGTCCTCCCTTGCCCCACTCACTCTCCACATGTCTTCCTTCCCCCTTCATCTCAATGTGTATAAAAAATCCTAGTGTTCTAAACTTTGGAAGCAAAGATTATTATTATTATTATTTTTGTTTTGTGTTAGTTTTTATTTTATTTTTATTATTTTACATATTCTTGCTTTCACTGTAAAAAAGGGCATATTATATATGCTTTACACAAAATTGAAAACATAAAGTGAGCCGCTTCATTATTTAAAGTTTTTTTAGAGACATTATCTTAAGTTATTAACTGTATCAAACTAAAAAATAATGTGTATTCAAACAAGACAAGACTACACATCTCATAAAAAAATTAAAGCATGTATGCCATGATGAGAGTGGGGATAATTAAGTTATAGTTACATTATGATTTTTTAATGTTTTATTAGTTAATATTATTTGTTAAATTTTTGTTAAAATATTAGTGAGAGATTCAAATTCAGGTATTTCCTCCTTCTTTCTTTAATCCATACATTTATATTTATAATCATTAAATTAACCTTATAACTCCTTACATTAACAATTTGTATGAATAATTTTTTTTACTTAAAATAATCTTACTTAATTTGATTTAAATTAAATAATTGTCCAATGTAATGTTTGAACATTGGGTCTTAAAAAAATAAAATACTAAAGTGGTACTTTTTTGTTTTAATTTGTAATTTATGTAATTTTTAACTGAATAATGAGCGTATAATAAAGTTGAATAACCAATGAGAAATATAGTCATTAGTTAGCAACTCATGGAGAAAGTTATTAAGAAGTGTCTAGGGGATCCGTTTCCGCATATATTAAAATTTTTAGAATACAAAATAAGGAAATCACTATTAGTTAACAATAAAAGTCGTCTATACTTTCTTTTAAAACATTATAAAAAAAAGTCGTCTATAGAAAAAAAGTCGTCTTCCTCTACACCCACAGAAAAAAAGTTCCCTGCTTGTTCTTTTCTGCTTTTTATATTGTGTACGTAATGCTTAACAATTAGAGGGGAAAAAACGTTAACAGAATTTGCCTCTATTCCATTGTTAGATAATATATACTATAAAAATATTTGTTAACAAGTTGAGTATAACCATTATTGATATTATTAAAATGAGATCAATAGCAACATATTCTTTAAAATATTTCTTTGTACACACTTTTTTTATTGATTAAAATATATTGAAAAATTACAAAATTAGAAAAGAGGTCATTAAAAAAATATGCATCCATAAAATTTTATCATTTTCAATAAATTTTAACTAATGAAAAAAAGTATAAACAAAAAGACTTTGTTAGAGAATATGACCCAAACATTTCTCTTGTTAGACTACATGTGTGAGAGCAAATATCTCTGTAAAAATGAAAAAATTAAATATCATTAAGAAAAATACCCATAAGCATGAATTTTAAAATTTTGAATTAAAATATAATATTAGACTTATTTGTATGATTTATTCATAATTTATTAATGTAAATCTTTAATGCTATTCAACCCATATATGTATAACAAATTAATAAGCTTCAAGTAGTAGATATATCTATATTTGATATTATTAAAAAAAATCTATATTTAATATTGTGTACGTAATGCTAAACAATTAGAAAAAAATGTTAACATAATTTGTCTCTATTCACTTGTCAAACTATGTATACTATAAAAAAAGACACTTGTTAACAATTTGAGTATTACTTTTATTGATATTTGTAACATCAATAAGTTTTAAGTAGTAGATATATAAGATATATCTTATAATTATTTCATATGATAAAAATTGACATGACGAAAATAAAATTAAAAATAACGAGATTTAAATAAGTATTTATCTTTATAATAACATTAAAAACATTGAAACTATATGTAAGTATATGCTTTCATATTTTTTTATTATTTGGAGTGTTGTTGTTTACGGTAGCCCGTATCTTTTATAATTTTACTATATTTTAATTTTCACACATAATCAGGGTAAGGATATATAAATTGTTCACAGAATTTGTTTGTAAAAATAATTTAATTAGAATGCACTGTTAACGCAATGATTTTATATATTACCAGTCATTCACAATTTGACATTCTAAAAGAATGATAAATTTATTACCTTTATACTCAGTATTTTAAAAGTCATACATATAGTTATTTTAATCAGTTAATAATAAAAAACCTTTATATACGGGAAGTATATGTTTCCATTTAATATCAATTTTTTAGTACTATTTCTAAATTCTTATTTAAATCTTTATTTTCGTCTTGTAATTTTTTTACACATTGTTTTTTCATATAAAATAAGCTATATTTTTTTATATCTACTATTCAACTTTGTTTGTTTTAGATAATATCAATGAAGGATACCCTTAAATTGTTAAAAAAGACATTTCATATAGTATATTATCTCCCTATTTAGTCCCCTAGTTTTATAAATCTCTTTATAAATTATTGATACAAAATTGATCTTTTGAATGGTTTAGTCACTGGTACTAGAGACATGATAGATCTTGATAAATCTCGCACTTCTTTTTCATCACAAGTTTTTCACTCACTTGGAATCTAGAGAAAAATCACTCTTTGTCTCTCTTCCACTTCCGGGGTTGTTCAACTTGGGAAAATAACTCATGAATCCCAACCCGGGTCTGAAATTTTCAGATCTCTTACTTTAACAAGTTCTGTAATAACCTTTTTTTTTTCTTTTTTTGCTTCCCCATGCAGTATTATGTGTATACGACTGCTTAAGTGACCTATGTATGAAAATGATATTTTTGTTTGAAATTTGAAATACAACTTTTCCCGTAATAAAATTTGGCTGAATTTATAAAGAGATTTATAAAACTGGGGGACCAAATGTACGAATTAAATTATAAAGGGACCAAAATCGAAATTGGAGTAAAACTAGGGGACCAAAAGTACAATTTTACCTATAAAAAATGAGACCTTTACATAGAACCATTCGGACGTTGACACATGGTATTGACATGTGACAATCACACGTGACATTGACATGTGACGGTCAACGTCTGAGGTTAACGGTCAACGTCTAAATCGGGCTTCCAGGACCTATTTTACAGAAATTTATAAAATTGGGGGATCAAATTTGTGAATTAAATTATAGAGAGACCAAGTTCGAAATTGAAGATAAACTGGAGGACAAAAATATAATTTTGCATATATATATCATAAAATTATGCATATCAGTTTCTTAAAGTGCTCAATATACATTTATTTCTGCTGGTTCAATGAATCACGTGAGGGTTTCGAATTAAGCAAGGCTTTTCCATTCATAACCTGTACTTGAATTGAAAGACATTTCGTATACTTTGTTTCGTTTTTTAAGGGTTACTTTGTTTTGTTGTTAAATTTACCGATCTTCTAAAATTCCATTGCATTATCACTATCTAAACTTTGTTAAGGATACATTATACTTTTCGTCATTTATCTTAATGTTGATTTTGATTCTTTATCTTTTTAAAAAATTACTTTAATTATTTATTTTTAAAATTTTTATTAATTTAGTCCTTTAGAATCATTATTGATTTTGAAACATAATTTTAAATTACTTTTTAACTGATTCAAGATGTAAAATTTATCAAATTAGGTTCACTTACATGAAAATTATATAACCCATATAATGTTTAAACTAAAAAAAATCATAAATATGATAAAAAAAATTATATAATAAGCGACTCCAATTAGCAACTAATAACTATGCAAGTCATATTTATTAATTTATTCATCAAATATAATAAATAAATTATAAATTTAATTTTAATATGTTGTTACTATAAATTTTTTTTTATATTATTCATTAATTGAAAATCATTCTAAATATAAAATTTAAAATAATTATTATAAAAGTATAAAATTATGATTATATAATAATGTAAAAAATTCTTATAGTATTGGTATGTTTTAATTAAATTCATAAATGATTTAATTTGAACAATTTTTAGAAATATATTTAAAAATGTAAAAATAAATTGAGTCATATTTATTTTTGTTAACTTCATAATAATAGGATAAAAAAAGTCAAATTCAAATACTGTAGTACACAGTTCAAAGGGTTTTAAGGGTCCATATATCTTTATTGTCATAAAAAGTATAGTATCAAAACTTACTTTTTGTAGCAACCTATAAATATCATTTTCCCGTTTCTGTGTATTTATGTGTAATTCAATTCTTAAATGTTAATATTCAGCATTATTCGTAAGACATTTTAAGAGCAAGCAATAAATCCGTTTTGAAAAAACTTAACGATATGTCGTTTTTGTGAGTTCCAGTTTTATGTATAGTTAATGTAAAGAGTTATAAATTATAAAGTATATGTATGATTCCTTATAATTTAATGATAATAACAATATAAATATATCATTTATGTCAATATATTTATATCAAATTCTATTTTTATATAATGCAAAGATCTCGAAATTGAAATTATAAAATATGTAGAATAAAATATAACTCGGAGTAAAAAAAAATAAAGAGAAAAGTATAGAAAAAGAGAACATAAGAGTTTAAACGGAACAATAATTATGTACATTCTTTCCAAAATGAATAGTGTATTTATAAATAGAAAAGATAATCAGAATGTTATAAAAGATAAAAAAAATATAAAAAATCATAAAAAATAAAAAAAATATGAACAATCACAAATATATTAATCATAACAAAATATTAATTTTATTAGTTTTTAAACATTCTATACAATACTAAATGAATTTAGATTTTTTAAAATTTGGTCAAAATTATATTTAATTCCTACATTTTAGAAATGATAATTTTAATCATCACAGTTCTTAAATACAGTGAATCTTGTCACTAAACTTTATACTTTGTTTTGATTTGACCATGAATGAGAAAACCACCATATTTCGATCAATGACCAAAACTACCATTTTTGAAATGTAAGATTTTATTTATTTATTTTAAGAATTGAATATAGATATTAAGAATTTATAATAATTGGGGTATTTTATTTGATTATCTTAGTTATATTTTTTTTGAAATGTAAGATTTAAAATTAATTTTGACCAACCTAAGAAAATTGAAATACATTTTACCAAAAATTAATATAACATATGTCATTTATATTTTGAAAAAAAGAGAAAAAAATGTTATGTACTATTTTACATAGTGGTTTAAGGTTATAAGGTTATGTTTAGCAAAATTATCTGAAAATTTTATTGAAAGTTAAAAGTTAAAAAACATAATATTAGGTGAAATTATATATTAAAGTAATTGAAAATATAAAATTATATAAATGATAAAAAATAATAAATTGTATCTAATAAATATTTAAAAATAAAAATAAAATAAATATAAAAAAGAAAAATTAGCATTTAAAAGAAATATATCAGCATTCAATCATAAAAAAAAATCAAAATATATTAATTGTCATCAAGGTGATTAAACTCGAGAGTTTATATAAACTCATGCGAGTTTCATAGACTCGACTCGTAGACTCAATTTGTTGAGTCGTAAAAGTTTATTTTGTATAAAAAATAACAACAAAATATTTATAAATTACATACTAATTAAATATTTTAACAATATAATAAAGTAAAATAATAAATAATAAATTTTGATGTCACAAGAGTGATAGATCATTCCTACTGAGGATTTAATGTTATTAGACAATAAGAATTTTATTGTATTAAAGGTGAAAATTTTTATATTCAAAAATAACACACTAAATGAAAGTATGTGAACATTAAATCAACACAAAATAATATAAAATGATTTACATTTTGATGAAATCTTTTTAAATTGTTGACTCGTTAATATAATAAATTTCGAGAGTATACTAAATTTACTTAAGTCTACTAAAAAGTGTAAGTTTACTTAATAATAAACTCAAAAAGGATAATTAAACTCTTAACCTCATGAGAGTTTATAACCATAATTATCACATAAAAGAGATTAACCAATGAATCTATTTACCAAATTTACAAGATATGATATGATCATCACAAGTGTCCTTGATGATAGGGCCCAACAAATCAGATTCCAACTAACTTTTCCTATTTTCCCTCTAACTTCTCAGAGTGACACGATTGACCCCAAAAAATGGCGATCATCATCATCCACTCCAATCAAACGGTCTAGACAAGTCCCACTTGTAGTCCTAAACCTAGAGCCCATATTTAGGGAAAAATTGCTCTCTCTCTCTCAGACACACACTCTACTTTTTGTCCTATATATCATCAGTTTCAGGTCTTTGGCATAGCATGAGTACTAGTTTAGTTTCTTATTATCATCATAATCAGTCATGTCCAACAATCCAAGGTCTCTGAATTACTCTTCCCTAACCCGTTCCAACATGGCAACAACAGGCTCAGAACCTTGGTCCTTTTTTCTCATCTTCGTCTTCCTGTGACTTTTTCTTTCTTTCAAACATAAAAAAACAAACTTTTGAGTCTTCCTTTTTTCTTGTTTCCTTTGTCTTTCTTTCTTTCTTGGTGCCAGAAAAAATGGGTATAGGGGAGAAGAGTTCGAGCAAGAGTTTCAATCTGCACCATCGTGAAGTGAAGAATAAGCAGCAAGAGTTCAGAGGGGTCCCAAAAGGGTGCATGGCAATCAAGGTTGGTCAAGGGGAAGAGCAACAAAGGTTCGTGGTGCCTGTGATTTACATCAACCACCCTCTCTTCATGCAGCTTCTGAAAGAGGCAGAGGAAGAGTATGGCTTTGACCAAAAGGGCACCATCACCATCCCTTGCCATGTTGAGGAATTCAGAAACGTTCGTGGCTTGATTGATAGGGACAAGTCCCTTCATCACCACCACCACCACCACCACCATGTTGGGTGCTTTGGCTTCTGAATTCTAGTAAAAAAGTCCAAGGTTTTAGAAACGACAACATCGAGGTTTTCAGAGTCTTGTTCACAATTTCCTATGATATTAAGAATCCCGATGAAACCGCAATCGAAATTTAAAACTTGGATGAAAACCATGAAAGAAAGAATTGATCTTGGGCTAGAAATCACCACCCCTTTAGTTTTTTTTGAAGGATTTTCTCATGTAAATTCCTAGATTTTAGACTTTTTTTAGTGTTTGGTTTATGTGAAAAGGAAAAAAGCCTTCTTAGGTAGGTGATGGCGAGGACAGCTGAACAGAATGTTGCTTCTTCCAATTGTATTTACTTTTTTATTTCTATATTATTAGGAATCGTAATGGAAAAAAGAGATGCTATTCTTTTCTTTTTCATTTCTTTTCGTGAAGATTTTTTCACGCGCTGGAATAATGGGTACACCACTCTTTCGGAAAAGAGAGAAGAATTGGAAAAGAACGGTAAGTAGGGCCGAAATTTTGTTTCTTTTCCTTTCTTTCGAGTCACTGAATTCTCCCTAATCAAATTGGTATCTCTATCTCACTGTAATAGATGGGGTAATGTTCTAATTAATTATTAAGTTCTTCAATTATGATTACAAAAAATATCTGTTACTGTAACTGATGGGGTTTTTGAATTGGGGTTACATGCCTAATTATGTTCTGATTATTGAAATTCTGAAAAGTTGAGTCATGTAATCAGATTTGTGTAGGCTTATATCCTCAATGATGGTCTAATCAATTGTGAACTTTTGCACGGTAATTCATTCCAAATTCCAATTAATTTTTTTTTATAAAAAAAATCTTATATGTGTGTATGTTGTCTCTGAACAAGGATATGGGCCAGAAAGGGAAAATGAGGTTTGCATGGAACAAAGCAATGAAGTGGGTGTGTGGACCATTTCTGTGTCTGAAATCAGAAATAAACTGAATCACTGAGATCAGTCTAGGAATGAGTGAGAGGAGCAGAGTCTCATGAGATTGATTTTCCTTGTCTTTTTTTCACATTTTTTTCTTGGAAGACAATTCAATTGGAAACACGATTAGATAATAAATATATTTTCCTTCCTATTTCTCACAATAGAGAATGCACACTGTTGGTGTTTGTTTGGATCATGACATTGAATAAGGGTAGGTGAAGGTGAAGGACAAACTACCGTGCAGATAGAAGGTGTCAGTGGGTGGGTGCATGACTTCCACGTTCACAAAGGGTCTAGTGTTATTTTATGTGCATCATCATCATCCAAGGGGCACACATTTAATTCTATCCAAGTGCTACCTTTGTAGTTTGTACCCCTTGGTGGATTTGAAACTTAAAACAAATTAAAAAGATCCAAACAGGGAACAGATTTTTCGGATGGTATTTGTTTTATTTTATCTGAGGTAATGGTTCAGGAATATCGAAGTTTTTTAGTTTTTTCACTATCATCTTTGGTTGCTATACCGTGTGGTTTTCTATATGATGTAGTGATTGACTAATTCTATCATATAGAAGAATACAAGGACAACATCAACCCCACACAAAGAGCTCGGTCCACTATGTTCCCCATGGCCTTCAATTTTTGAATTACTGAAAGCAATTGCAGCATGATTTTTTCTTTCTCTGGCCACAAGGTTAAAAAGAATCACATCAGGAGATGGAAAATCATAAATCAAGTGCATTAATTGGACTTGCAATACGTTTTTGTTTGCATTTAATTGAAAACAAATAGAACTCTTTAGAGAGATTTGCATGGACCAGATAAAAAATAATAATTTTAAGGAGAACATTAATTAATAACTTATATTTTTTATCAGTTATAAATGACTTATATTTAATGTTATTTGTACTGGAGAAATATTAGTAACGGGTTGTTTTGAATACACTATTATTTGAGTTTGAATTTTTTTAAAAATATCTTAAATTTCAGTCTCTCTTATAAAAAATATGATTAAAAAATATGATTGACGTGAAAGACTTACTAGAAGTAAATAACCATATTATTAAAAAATATGATTGACGTGAAAGACTTACTAGAAGTAAATTTTAATAAATTTTAATCGGAGAGTGTTTTAAAAAATAAATGAGTTGCTAGCACTCCTCTTTATATAATTAGTTAGAATAAAAAGTGTTTTTTTTTTATAAAAATGGTATTAATCTATTTTTAGTTTTTTAATATTATTTTTAATTTCAATAGTATTTTTTTAATAAAAACTTGTATTTAATGATTTTTTAAGATACTTATATTTTAAAAAGTAAATTTCAGAATTAATAATGGTTAATTGGAAAAATTAATAACGGTGAATTAAAAATTGAAAGTGGTGGACTTTTTTGGTTAAAATAGTTATGAATTTTGTAATCTCCACCACTTTAAATGTCGGATATGTTCCTTTTTTTTTTTGGGGTGAATGTCAGATACTTTCCCAATTGCATTATCATAGAACTTTCTTATAAGCTGCTCCATCCTTACAATAATTATTCAATAATATTATTCGCGTCAAAGGACATAATAGTATCATTGTATCAATGTTTTTTTTTTTTTAATGAGTTTCACATAAACCTACGGTAACGGGTAGCACTTTTCTTCTATGAAAACAAATATATAAATTGGATGTATCATAATAACATATACAATATAACAACATATATAATATAATAATATATTAGTTATATTCCCTTAAAAAACATATTAGTTATATTTACTTATATAATTTAATGTGTTAAACTCAAATGTCATTTTAATAGCTTAATTTTTTAGTTAAATAAAATTTTAAACATATATTAACCTAATTTATTTAATAAACAAACCATGTAATAAAATTTAATGCAGGTCAAGCCATAACACTCTCAACCGATAGTCTAAATTATTCATATCCCATCCCTACTAGACATGTGGATGCATAGTTCTTCACATATAGGTGTTTTTTATAGGCTTAACCTCTTCATAGATTAAAGAATATAAAAATTGCAATTATTAGCATACCCACGGTGTTGCATTTTTCATCCCTAGCTCTCTTTTAAACTGTGCATGGTTCATCCTTTCATTTATAAAATAGAAACAATTAAGTGCAGAGAGTTAATAATATTAATTTCTTAAATAAATTAATTGATAATGATATAGTGGCAAATAAAAATGTTGAGTTAATATGGTGTTGTTAAATCTAATGCAATGACATGGCACTATTACGAGGGTGAAGGAGGTTATTAATTACTACAAGTCAAAATCTCAGGGGCATTGAGGGCAGTCAAATAGAGAAAAATGCCTTCTCTATCATCTACTCGTACAGAAAAGGAAACATGCGATCAATGATGTCCTTTATAAAATAATACTAACATCTAAGACAGTTCAAGGAAGAACACAATAACATGTTAAGGGGATAAATCCTTAGGCAAAAACATGAAATGAAAGAGCTATGTATATATCTAACACTTGCAAGTTACCTGAAGAAGGCGTGTTGGCAGTTTTGTGTTCTAGGTCAAAGATGGGACAAAATACTCGTGATTATGGTAGGGAATACTGAAGTGGTTACCTTGTGAATGAATTCCAATATCAATTGATTTAACATTGTAAGTTAGGAGTTAATTTCTCAGAAGATTCGATCTATATCAGTACAACCCAACATAATTAACAAATAGAAAATGCTAAATATCACTAGACTGTTTACCATGAAAGTTGAACGAATAACATGTGCAATTTTTTTTAAGAAAATGTTTATTTCTTTTCTTTCACATATTTTTATCTCATTGTATTTTTAGTCAAAATAACTGATTGATTTTTTTTTTTTGACGGGAAATAAGATTATGACATTTCATTACAAATTAAGGAGTAAATATAAGAAGGGATACGATCAAAGATATGATTACAAGGGTTAAATGTTGATACCCTTGCAAGATTGGGAGTGATTTGTTTGTCTCCTCACAAAATTCAACTTAGAGTTTAGAAAGTTAGATAAAATGGGTCTGCACTCATCTAAAATTACATTGAAAGCAGAAAGACCCTTAGTTTGTACGGACATGGTTTTGATAACTGTTAGGCAATCATTCTCAAAAATGACATTTTGATAAAGTTGAGATACCCACTGAATTGCTTCCTTCGTTGCCCATGCTTAAGCCTCTAGAGGATTAGGAATGCCACTGTGAAAAGATGTTCTGGATTTGATGTATTTTCATTCATCATCACGTATGCAAAAACTTGTGCCAAAAGCTTGATTTTCATTAAAGATTGCAGCGACTAGATTACATTTGATGAAGCCCGATGGTGGAGGTGTCCATTGATCTAGATGAAGTGGTGAAGATGAAGCTGTGGGATCAATGTGTAGATATCATAAAGGATGACGTGCAAGAAGCCATGCATAGTGCTGTTGCACTGCAAGAGTCACAGAGATTGAGGGAGTGCAATCCGTAGAGTTCCAAACTTTTTCATTCGGCTGTTTCCAGAAGGAGCACATTATAATCGAAAATTTGGGGAGAATATGTTGAGGGAGATGTTGAAGCAGCTCGAAGATGAGCTTGTTGTTCCCTTCTGCTTGGAGAACATGATTTTAGATAAGGTGCCAAAGGTTAACTGCAATCCATGTTTGTCTTGCTCGGTGGCATTCAAAGAATAGGTGTCATTCATTCTCACAATGATGGGAGCAAAAAGAGCAGCCAGGGGGGCAATCAACTCCTTTTTTAAGCACTCTTGACATTATAAATTCCATTTTTGACTATGCTTCCATATTAATTTATCATCCCTCTGCACGTTTAAAATAGGCAGCTGCAAAATAATTTGAGCAATATCATTAGAAAATAATTATTCAACAAAGGATTTCCTCTATTGGCCAGATTGGTGCTTTATAAGCTCTCCCACTACCAAACTTGCATTATCATTATCAAAGCTAGGAATCAAGTTAAGATTGGTGTTCAACCATGCTTGGCTCCAAACATTGATGGAAGAGCCATTTCCTATCCTCCAAATCAAATCTTGCCTTAGAACAACCAGTGAACCATGGATACTAGGTACGCTAAATGGGACTAGGATTATGCCTAAGTTGAGCTTTCATGATCTCCTCTGATGGGAAATATTTAGCTTTGTAGACCTTGTAAACAATAGTATCTTGATTGGATATCAATTTCCAATCTTGCTTCCAAGCATGACATGATTAAAAGTATGAAGATGTCAGAAACCCATACCTCCAAATTCTTTTTTCATAGTTAATTTCTCCCAACTCATCTAATTAATTCCCCTAATTTTTCCATCCCACCAAAAAGAATTTATCATTTTTTCTAAATCATCTTAAAGAGTTAAAGGAAGCAAAAAAAAATACTCATACAATAAGTTGGAATGGTTGAGCAATAGATTTTATAAGAACCTCTTTACCTACCTTGGAAAGGAAATTAATGGACCGGTGGTTGATGTGATTCCAAAGTCTATCCTTCAAGAAACCAAAAATCCCTTTCTTCCTCTTGCCAATAATTTATGGAAGTTCCAAGTATTTTCCTGAGCCAATGCTTTGGGAAACTCCCAAGTAGGATGAGATATGTTGCCTTTGAGGTTTTGGAGTATTTGAGCTGATTTTTTTTTTTACTTCTAACAGTTGATAAGTTGATCAGAAGCCTTTCCATAGATGTCAAGAATATTTTTTATTATTGAAGTTTCTCCTCCAATTGTCCTGCAAAATAACAAAATAGTCATCAACAAATAAAAGATGTGAGAGCAGGAGTCCCTGTACACACCTTCACTCTATGTAAGTCATCTCTTCTCTCATTGTGTTTAAGAAGTGAAGAAAGTCCCTTAGTGCATAAAATAAAGAGGTAAGGTGACAATGGGTCACCCTACCTTAACCTTCTCCTTGGTATGATATTTCTCACGGATTCACCATTCACAAGAATAGAGTATTGAACTGTGTATGGGCAAAGTCTCACCCACTGTTAACAAATTGACTAGTGTATCAATTTTATCACAAGTAGTAAAGATTAAAATGAAAGTTCAAGTGTCGAATCCATAGAGACTTTGGTTGTACTTAAGTTATGCAAACTCAATTATTAAACAATGAGAAGAAGTAAAAGAACAAAAGATAAAGAATTGGAAGTGTGAAATTTAAAGTAAGGTAAAGGAAAAGATAATAAGAAAAATAAAGAACAATTTAATGCAAAAAGATAAATCAAAATGTGATGATGTTGGAGTCTAGCATGCCAAAACTACATATAATGTATTGTAGTAGATTTTCTCTAATAAATGAAATTCCTGTTTCCACCCGTATTTACTGAATTACCCTATCTTTGATTTTCCGCATGAATGACTTAGTTTATTTATCCTTTTTTCCCAAATTTCTTTGCAGAGCTAAAATAAAAAACTGTATTAAGATAAGAGATGCAAAAATTCTCAGGCAAAATAAATGTTAATCTATTTCTAGCAATGAATTTATTCAGATACCTTTCCCCAATACTTTAGAAAATAACTATTTTTCAATGCATTACCTTCTAAACATTATATGGGTGATTAAGTCATAATAACAGAAAAGCACAGAGAAGAATAATAGAAACATAATTACATTAAATAGATAATAGAGAATAATTACATTACAAGAGTTTGGCCTCCAGGCTCCTAACAAAAGGGATTTAGTCTCTCATAGTTATGAGAGACTTTACACACTTCAGGGGCTAATGAAAGAAAATGGTTGGATGACTAATAACAAAAAAAAAGGGAAATGGCTAAAAGAGATAGGGGTTTCCCCTAAGGGATAGGCCCAGGTTTGGATAGCTTTGAGACTCGGTATTTTTTTTCTTTTGCTTCCTCCTCCTTACATAGGCTCCAGCTACCTTAATTTTCATGTTGACTTTGCACTTAGCACGAGTTTTCGTGCTAAGCACGCATTTGAGCTTCGCTGTGGGCTTTCTGCGCACTAAGCCTGCAGTGCGTGCTAAACCTGTATTGTGCTAAGCCTATAGCGCATGCTAAGTGAGCTGTCTAATTCTTTCAACTTTTCTTTCTTCCAATTTTTGCATCAATTTTTCCTCTAAATACTTGAAATCTTCTTCTTTTGAATTCTGCTAATAAAAAATTTCAAAGATGTTAATTTTTTCATTATTTCCTTAAAAACAATAATATAATAAAGAAATTACATCCATTTATTAGCAAAAATTGATTATCAAATTAGCCCAATTTTCACAGTTATCACCCACCCAATCTATTTTTCATGCAAACCCATATTTCTTAACACATTTAGGAGGTACTGCCAATTAACTCCGTCAAAAATTTTACTAATGTCAATTTTAAGTGTCACCTTACCAATTTTTCCTTTTTGCTTGCTTCTTATGTGATGGATAACTTCAAAGTCCAACATAACATTGTCAAGAATGGATTTGTCTTCAACAAAGGTTGCTTGTTCTTGAGAGATACACTTTGGAAGGATATTTTTAAGACGATTGACAAGGACTTTGGAGATGATTTTGTACAAGACATTACAAAGGGAAGTTTGTTTGAAATCTTTCATATTTGTGAGATTTTTTATTTTTGGGATAAGGACAATGGTTGTAGCATTAATATGAGGAAGCAAATTACCAGATCCAAGCCAGGAAATGCCAGTGTGGAAAATTTCAAGTCTACACAAATGCCAGAATCATTGGAAAAAAATAGGGTTTAGTTCATCACGGTCAGATGATTTATCTAAAAAATAGGGTTTAGTCTACGGAAATGGCTTTTCATGGTAGAATCAAGTTGAATGAGGATGGGAGAGTGATCTGATTTAGATGCAACACCATTAATCAATTTCGAATTTGGAAAAAGATTCATCCAGTCAAGAGTAGCCAATCCCCGGTCTAATTTTTCTTCAACGCTATCATGCTCACCACTTGCTATTAAGCAGTGCTCTTAATTGCATATAAAAAAAAATATTTGATTAAAAATAACAGACACTTTGATAATATAAACTTAAGAAAAATACTCCAATTATTAATTAATTAAGGCATACCCTTGCTGTACCTAAGAAATCACTCCAATTTTATAAAAGAAAGGAACAAAGTTATACAATTATGAAATAAAGAGGTTAATCTCTTATCTCTTTTAAACAGAGGGGATGAAAATAATTAAGTGTAACTTTTTTTGTTACACAATTAAGCACAAATTTTAGTATACTACTTTACAGTCCAAAAGCATGTATGGTGGTTAGTGTTTAACTGTTTATTGCTGTATTGGGAATGCCTAAACCTGGGACCATCAGGATTTAAGAAAGACATTTTCATCATGTAAACCTTTGAAAGGAAAAGAGGGAGTGTGTATAATAAATATGATAAGTATTGGCGATGTGATAAAATAAAACGAAGAGAAAAATAGAAATATAAAATACATAAAATTAAACTGAAAAAACCAAAGTTAAACTAAATTAGTACATAAGTAAAACTCTTCTTTTTCTTGTTATTACTGGCTTAAATAAAACTCTAATCCTCATAAAATATGTGTATTTTTTTGTTTTTATTAATTTATTTGTTTGATTTTTAGTCTCTTCGATCCACACTATTTTAGTATCTATAAAATTGTAAACTTCTTTTTATATTAATTGTAACATTCTCATTTTAATCTCTGTTATTTAATTATTAGACATGTTCAATTTGATTAATTAATGACATTTGATGTGAAGGGCTAAAATAAAATAAAATAAGTAGAAATAGAAACAATAATTTTAAGAGAACTAACATGAAAAAATGTATCTAAGCCATATTACTATTTATTTTTTGTTTTTAACAAGTCAACTAGTTGACCTCCTTTTAAATAATGACATGTATAACTATCCAACTAACAGCTCGCCGCTTGGGATATGCATAACAATTTCAGTTGTTGCTCTATATATGTCACACGTTTCATAATAAAATAAACAAAAAAACACACACCTCCAAGCACAGGTGTCAAAATTTGGAATTTCAGATTCTCGATGAGTGATGATGACCTTTGTTTCTGGAATAATGGGTCAGTCAATATTCCCAAACATTCATCGGAAAAAAAATCAAAATGATGGTTTAAAACCAATGGTTTGTGAAAATTAATAAAAAAAAAAAGGCAACATCGTGACACCTTCCTTCCACTTGGTTGGGAAAGGGAAAAGGTGGAAATTAAGGAGTGCATGTCCCTCCACTTCAACTCTTTTATTCTACCTTTGGATTAATTTGCACAAATTTTCAAAGTGGAATACACAAAATTTGTCACAAATTCGGACCACGAGACACATTGAATTATTTTGTCACAAGTGGAAACATATCGCGTAAATCAATCATCACATGCAAGGAAATTCTTTTGGATGCTAAGAGGGAATTTCTTTGACTGCATTGTCAAAGAGAAGCAATTTTCCCTCGTGGAATCATCCATCACTAACCCTTTATCATGATTAAGTGTTCCTTTTTCGTGCTTTTGGCCTTCCTTTTGTTTTCTTCACACATTGGACAAGCCTATTTCTCTAGGGCATCGATTTATATTGCGAATTTTATTTAGCGGTCGATTTTGTTTTGTCCTTTTGAGATTGTGAATTGCGTGGCGCCTCAAGTGCGCAAGTTGATAGATTTTCCTGACGACGGTTTATTATTTTTTTATGAACAGGATCCTCCAATTTTTAGAAATTAATTAAGGGCAAGTTATTATAGATTAAAAGAAAGTAATTCTTATGTAAAATAAATTTAATTTTTTCAGATTTTTAGGAAATTAAAAAACTGATTTATGTCTGTTTATAATAATAATAAAATTTTCCTGTTTAAAAATGAAATAGCTGATTTTATGAGAAACTTCCAAAATAACTTCTGATTTTAATCAAATTTTATATTCTTTTCAATCTTGGATTATTTTGAAATTTTAAGCAAATACATATTAAAAAAATTAAAATAATTTATTACTTTATAAAAAATAATAAATGGGCAATAAAACAATCAATACAAGAAAATAGGTAAATAGAGACCGAAAATTCAGTCGTTATAATAGACAAATCAGTAACTATCAACTACAACCTTGGTCGCAAATGTAGTCGTTGATTTAGAAAAATATTAAATGAATATTTCGGTCGCTAAATCAGTCTCGATTTGTCAACAACTTATATTAGTCCCTGATTCGCTATTTAGCGTTTTTCTAATAATGAATTGATAAACATCAAAATTAACAAATATTTAGCTTGAAAAAAATATTTTTTTGAATGGGTCTGTTAATAATCCCACACACACACATGTATATATATATATATATATATATATATATATATATATATATATATATATATATATATATATATATATATATATATATATATATATATATATATAATCACACACACATTCAATAGTAAAGTACTGCATATATATTAAAACTAAAAGTATACAATTTTGATTAAAATACATAAAATTGTATTATTTATAATTTTTTTTTGTTTTTTAATGATTTTTACAATAAATATTTGTTTTAATTCTTTAGTCACTACCCTTGATAAAATCTTTTTTTTTTTATTACTGCAAGATCAAATATATATTTATCTTTCTCTGTATAATGATCTAAAAAAGAAGACTGCGGCTAGGGCTAGGTTGACTGGGCAAAGAATCCATTCATTAACTCCATAGAATACTTAATGAAAATGCTATAGAAATTTCGTAGCCCTGTGTATATTATTTTAGCTATTCTTACTCGGTCCATCTTCTCATGTCTACATCACCCTTTCGCAGAATTATCAAATTGTCAATTTAAACCGCTGATATTCTTCTTGTTGATCTTGAGCTTGGAATGATAAACTCGATCGTCATCATAGTTTTAAGTTTTAAAGATTACTCGGAATGAACTACAGTACGTTTTACATTTGAAATATGCCTTAGAAATGAATAGAATTGCTTGTATTACTTTTACATATAAAATACATAACACAAAAGAATATTTCAAAATTAAACCAATTCTTATTATTCTATGCTAATTTGCTAAACAAAGAATTTTCTTTATAAAGAAAATAGATTTCCAAAAAAAAGTATTCCAAAACAGATGTCAATACGTTACTCCGGCAAGATTTAAGAATCAGATAAGAACTAAGATTGCACAACAGAACGCTGAGTAGGTGCATAGTAGGAGAAAGGCATGAAAACAAGAATCACTGAAACCAAGCAGCATAGATATTTTCTCTGTTTTGAATGCTCCTAATAACTTTAGGACTCAACATCAATATGTTTGTTTGTAGTTATATATTATTATTTCTTCGGTGTTCTCGTTGTTTGGATGAAGCATAGGATGGACCACAAAAGATGTCATTTTCTCGACCCAGCCTACAATTTCAACTAATCTAGTTAAAACAGCAATTCTGACGTCCTTATTATATGTCCTTTTTATGCATTTAATTTAATTTAGGTCGTGTACACTTCTTTCTAGAAAACCACAACTGGACAACTATGATCAACCACTTGACCAAAAATGATAACTATACCCGTATATATATCACTCTTTTATGCATAAAATTTCACTAATTGGAAATTGTTACTCATATGCCTTGTATTCAAGTTTAAAACGAAATTTAGTGTTGAAGGCATTTCCCACTTATTCAGCAATATAGTTCGACTCATTTAAAGTGAAGGACAAACTTTAATAAATTTTAAAAAATAATTATATGTAATTTATTATATATAAATATAAATATAGCACTACCACGTACACACACAAAAATAATTAACATATACTAATATTTTCGTGTTGAATTAGCTTATGTTGGTATACTATTTGTATAATAGAAATAAAATTATTAATATGGACATTATTTTTTTAAAATAAATCATAGGTATGTTCCACGCAAGGTGATCATGCTCAAGTGGGTAGAACATCACCTTTGGTGGAAAAATTCTCATTTGAATATTTAATGCAGATGTAGGATCAACTTAATTTGAAATAATTTCACACTAATTAATTCACATATTTAATATTTTATATTAAAGAAGTTATTTTGAAATCTAATGTGCCATATAAGAATAAAAAAAAATCATATCAGTCTATTATTTTCAACAAGTATATATAATTAAATTCATATACTACCTTATATGGTGGTGGTACCTGATTCTAGGAACAATCATAAACAAGTCCATTAACTATAATTTTTTAAACCTCACACATTGTCCGCAACATATGAAGGTAACTTCCATTTAACAGAAAATATTAATGAAAATAAAATATTTAAAAGGAGAATTTTTAAAATTTCATGGATAAAATGTAACCAAATTATTTTTGGAATGCTAATTAAAACCAATGTTGATAAATACTTGAAGGACAAAAATCATATTTAACTCTTTCTAATTACATATATTCTAATTTATGATTAGATAATAGCTTACCAAATCTTTAAATTACTAATAGACTCCAACTAAATTCTTGTTTTGAATAATCTCCTCCAATGAGATTTATATGAGCAAAATTTTTATGCAGTTGCAAATAAGGGCAATGGGTTAGTTATATTTTTATCCCTAAACTTTTTTGCAAATTTCATTTCAATCCCTAGATACTAAAAAGTTTGTTTATAGACTAAGTAAAATTTAGAAAAAGTTTAGGGATATATAAAACATAATTAACTTTAAGGGAAATTGCGTTCATGACCAAAAAAAAATGTGACAGCAAAAGAAATCTATAACATTGTTAGTCTATCATACACACAAAGCTATTCACACACGAAAAAAAAATACACCCAAAACCATCAGCATTGATCATGATGTTTGTAAGAATGGGCAGCCTACTTACCCAAACTAGGTTTAAGATGAGAAAAATGAGAGAAAGACAAATAGGTAAGAAAATTTTGTTTGAACCGTTGACATGTGTCCTAGTCATGATATTCTTTTAATATACAGTAATAGATATATTATACTATTAATGTATATCCACAAAATCTATATAGCTTCTATAGTACAGTGATTATACTAAAGAAAATGATGTTAAAACTCAGAATTTTTTTAATCCAACAATAGATGATATTTTATAATATAATCATTTGATCATAATTTTAATAGTTAATTTATGACTATTTATAATTCTATATTTTATCCACTAAATTATACTCTTGCATGATAAGAAGTCAAACCCCCGTTATCAAATACCCTAACGTTATTTGAGAGCCAATGAGGTTGGACTTCAATTAACATTGGTGAGATGTTGACGTCACAATGCTCAATTTTATTTCTCAAGTGGTTGCACTTGTTTGCACCTATAACGAAAACAACCCCTCGCCGCCCTAAAAATAAAGTAAGATAACATCATTACAAAAAGAAAGGCCATAAACTCAAATCAAATTTATAAATATATCAATTTGTGCTAAGAGCGTTACTACTTGTCAATTTATTTTAATAATTTTCAATCGTAATAGTACTCTCTTACCAGCGGGAAATTATTTTATACTATATTCTTGGATGCGCGTGACTAAATCGAAAGCAGCCAACATGCACCATTAGTAAAATTTATGGTAAAAATATAATTTGCATTTTAGAATGACATGCATTTTAAAAATGATTATATTTAAATGATCAAATAACATTATTCTAATGAAAACATAGCTATGTTTTAAAATTTTAGTGAATCTCATGTTTAAAAATTCTTATACTCTTCCAAAATATTAAAAAAATTCATCATGCATGACTAATAATTTTTACTCCACAAAATTGATTTATAAAGTCAAAAATGTATCCAAACATTTTAATATTCTCAAACCCAAATTATATTGCTAGAAACGTGATCGACAATTATCCAAATTAACAAGCTAGAGGTCAAAACATGATCTTAAAATTTTCCTCCCACATCAGGAAAAAACGAATGTTCCTGTGGCGGCAGTTTAGTTGAACTCTGAACCTGGTTAATACTGATGAGTTATTATTTGCACATAAATACTCAAATTAGAACTTTGGACACCAACTTTATCACTTATTTTCTTCTTTGTATTTTTGGCGTATATATGGTACTAATGGTTGTGGAAAAGTTAATAGGGTCTTGGGTGAGGCAAATGGGACCAGCCGACCAGCATGAAAATGGCATATAGATTCATAAGATAACAGAATGGAAGTTATCTTCTTTTTGCTGGTGAAGAAGACATGACTTATGTAGAACTTTCAATTACTAGCAAAGGAAAAGCAGCCACTATAAGGTACTGCGGTCGGTTCACTTTGTTGCAATTGGGTTCGGTAATCCAAATGTTTAGCAAATAAGTATGAGTTTAATGATGATACACTAAGAATATAAAATATTTATATACTCTTATTTAATTATAATTTATCATTAATATGATTTTTAAGATAATTATTAAAAAAATTAATATTCTTTTAAGGGATTAGGAGAAGGATTAAGTAAATTAACCTCTTTCATTTGTGGGATCATGGTTAGAGTAAATGAGTAGATGTAGATAATAATTGAAATAATATTAAATAGAAAAAAATAATTAACATTATATCGAGAATAGTTTTGATAAGTTAGGTCCCAACATATTGGCATTTTAAATCAACCTTCGCATCACAACCTCCAATTTTTTGTTTTTCTTGCCCTGTCTGTTTTAGATAATTAGTTTAATTTTATGTCAATTTACTTTTAATTTTCCATCTTTCAAATATTTAATTCAATTTATTAATTGCTTGAAAATTGGGAATACACGCATCTAAATAGAAACAAAATCCTTGTAAATTTCATACTTGAACTTTCATTTTACTTTATTACTTGAACAATTTGGTGCACTTGTTTAGAAGTGGAAATAGGCCAGACCAGGTCAGACTTTAAAAGACCTGAGCCTAACCTACGATGAAATTTTGAGGTCTGAGCTTGACCTATAGCCTATCAAAGACTTTTATTTTGGCTCGGCTTGACCTTTTTAAAAGCCTGGTCTGACCTGGCCTGATAATCTTTTTAAAAGCCTTCTTCACATTAATATTCCTTTGCTCTGGTAGGAACTTAATAGAAAAGTTAAAGGAAAAAGAAATCTTAACAGGAATAGGAAAGCCAATAAAAATAATGAGGAATATAAAGGGGCACATGACTCACACCTGTAATTAAAGTCTTACTTGATTATAGGAATGAAAGTTATGGAGCAGTAATGTGTAATCAAAGTCTGCTAGTTTAAAAAAAATAATTAATTGTATCCAAAAAATAATATAAGTATATATTGGCACCCAAAAAATAATATAAGTATATATACATATATATAGGTCAGTCTATCAGGCTTATAAGGCTTTTTAATAAGCCTAAGCCTAATCTATTTAATTTAATAGACTTTTAAAAAAAGTCTTAGTCTAATCTTTTAATTAATAAGTCAGGTCAGGTCAGACTTTATGTAGACCAGATCGTAGGCCCCTGTAGACCGGCCTGGCCTATTCTCAACCCTACACATGCCAATAAGTTAACAAGTGTGTCACCATTAAACTCTAGCAGCAGTGGATAAATTCTAGAGCATGTTTATAAGGGATGGATGGGATCTGTTTACATCCTTGTTTGGTGACACCTTCAGCTATCAAAAGAATTAGCCTTAACCAATTCAAAATCCTAAGCCATGTAGGCCAGGACCAAAAGGTCCATAGGGCTATAAGGTCCACATCTACGAATAAATAGTCCATAGGATCAAAAAGTCCTTATATCCAAGTGGGTTAGTGTCAATTTATGAGTCCGTCCACTTTAGAACAACATGCTAGTAATTTGTTAATGAAAATTCTTAAAATATTTGTTAAAAAATATATTGAATAGTTACTTTTTAGTTATGCCAAAAAACTTGTAACATATTTTTAGTACTTTTATTATTTTTAAAGTTTAAAATAAGAGATAAATAAAGACAATTCTTTTCAAAAGTGAAAAAAAGTTTAGTGTGAGACTAAAAACTCAAGTGTTTGTGAAAGAGATTCGCTTTTGGGGACCAGGGTTATATTTGCAAGGTGGATCGTCTTATTACTCCACCACTATCCACAGATTATAACAGGTAAAGGCTTTGATATTTAATTTATTATTTTTGAAAATTTGGAAGTTTAAAGGTTATAGAAAATTGCATTGCGGTCCTTAATCTGAAATTTGTAAAGACACAAATGTTGGGGATCTTCTTAGGCTATTGCTTCCTGCACTCCCTTTTTGCCTTCAGGAATGCACTTCCTTTTTTGGCTTCTAGAATAACTAATCCAAAAGGTTAAAAAAATCCTGAAATGAGTGCAGAAAGTAATTTGGGGAGTGCAGGAAGCATTAGCTATCTTTCTTAACGCACGTTCCTTTCTGAAAGCAAGACATCGAAACAAATTCTTATTGAGCCCGCAATAAAATAAATTCACTGTTACTTATTTTTTTCAGAATTAATAAACTTAATTCCCTAAAAATGACAGCAAAAGATCAATAATTTTGACTATATGTAATCTTTAAAAGCATTCACAAATTAATGAATATTCATGGGATCAGACCCATGGCAAACATATCATTTGCGAAATAGGCCAAAGGAGCAAGGATTTGGCATATAATTGACTCGACATTCCCTGTATTGACTTGCTAACACATTCATTTATACATATTCTTTTTTGCCCCATAAAGAAAAATGATAGAAGAAAAAATCCACAAAAAATCTCTAAATCTATTTTTTTTCCCGCATATTCAAACTATATGTCAAAGGGCCCAAGACTACCGGTGTTGTCTTGGGTTTGAACTACGGAGAGTCACACCATGCAAAAATTTTGTATATCCAAGTAAACTAAGCTTTCCATCAGTATTTCTTATCCAATCTTTGAGAACTGAATAAGCTGAAGGCCCAAGATTCAACTCCTGAAGCCATAAAGAAAAATATAATATTAAAAAAACATAGATAAGCATAATAACAAGTGTATATCAAGTTATGTATAGTAGAATTGATGTATATTAGAATTTTTTTTTAAAAAAAATAGCAATTACTCTGGCTAATTCTTCAACTGATATCAGACGGTTGCCTTCTCTCTCAAAATGTTCAAAAGCAGTTGAGGCAATATCTTCCCACCTATCATGTGCTTCCAATTGATGTGTGCTGATTGTAGCTGCACAAAATTCTTCAAAGTCCATCTTTCTATAGGCAAGTGGCTCCATCTATACAATCATTCAAGCAAGAAAATATAAGATATTTGGTCAAGATGGGGAAATAGTATGAACTTCATTATATTAGAAATGGACCAGGCCTAGTAGCTCGATCCCAAAAATTAATTGGGAGAGGGTTGTAGCCCAACAAGAATAGATAGACTTTGATACCATATTAGAATTGAACCTGAGCCTAACACAACCTCAAAAGATCACTGAAGGGAGGAAGTTTGTCTAAGAAAGAGTATTCTACCTATGTGCCTAGCTAATGCAGCATATCTTAACAAGTTATGAAATAGAAGTCTAGGAGATATATGTACTTGATACACAAGTAATTTTAATGCAGAAACATACCTAAGTCCACAAACAATTCCCATGTAAAAACGAGTTGCACATAGATTTAACAATGCACTTAGCACTAGGGTCAAATTTTCAAAACAGTACATGTAGGAACTTACAAACAATGAAGCAAATACAGCAGTAGATCAACAGTCTAATGTGCCATGTATATTTTCAACAGAAAATTTCCTGAAATGTAGCAAAGTTCCTACCACTTGAATCAGATTTTGAAAAATGCATAGCCAGGAAATTATCTGGAAAATATACTGGCGTGTCAGGTCCAACAAGCCAACGATATTTTGTCAATACATATAAGAATAATTCCTCACCGCATTTATGATCTCAAGAACCCTTGACTCCCTCATGGCATCAGTTGCATTGCGTACAAGAGCCTGCAGAATCATGGAAATTAATGGATCATAAAGAAACGACAAGGTGGGAGTAATGAAACCAAAAAAACCCTTCAAAGCAGGAAAAACACACATATCCACACAGATATGAACAAGACAAAAAACCAAGTTGTGCATGTGAAATTGACAGTTTCTAACACCCCTTATGCCATCCATACACACACACACAAAAAGAAAAAATCACTTTATAAACCATATAAATACTGAAGGATTTTGTTAGAGAAGCAGTAGAAAACCATTTTGAAATTGTCGAGGGAGATGTGCCCGTCTCTATTTGGTTCCAACAATCTGAATTGTGCACTAAGGTAGGGCAATTGATCCTCTGGCAAGGCTTTTGAAAGGGCCTGGACAGCAGAAGCCATAAAGATTAGTTAAAATCCAACACAGAGAAAGATATTCAATGGACAATAATCCAATTTCAAAACTGGTACAAAGCCCACATTAAACAATGCTTCTTAAAAAGTCCATTTATGATTATTTATGTCAAATAAATACAAACACATATTGAGTTTCCCAAAAAGCATTAGATTTACCAACATCACAGTTCATAATAGACCTTAACAGCACACATTTCCCTTTTCATTTTTTTTTAAAGCATTAATGTGGCTCACACCACACACTGAAACATTATGATGAATCTATTCAGTCATTGGGGGAAAGTCATTATGAAAGAAAATGCAGGTGATATCAGTGGAGGGAAGGAAGAAGAATTGCATAATAAAACTAGAAAAAAAAAATGCCATAAGCATAAAAAAAATGCATCTATTCAGTGCAGACATGTGCATGAGATAGTACTATGGACTAACAAGATTAAGGAAGATACTGAACGTTAAACTCAGCATAAGCATATTCAAGGAAACGAATTAAATAATACCTTCACTGCTGCACGTTTGAATGGTGTTGCATGAAGATAAGCCTTCACTAGTTTAAAAACTAATATATCTAAAGGGATGGGACAGCTGTCATCCCTCAACCAAGGATGAGCTGCATTTAGAGAAGTACGAAGTAATTAGTTTCATAAATTCAATTTACGAAAGCATTGTCAGTACCATTTTTTAAATCCATTACTAATAAGAAAAAGCTAGTATCCTCTAGTCAAAAGGTAGGGATTATAAATTATAATGTTACTTCAGGACTGATAAGCACCCAAGCACTTGAGGAACCCACCCTTTAAAGCTAGTTGTTAAGGGGGGAGAACCAAGCACGCTTAAATACTCCACTGAACATCCCTATTACCCAATGTGGGACTTAGGCACCCATAATACTCAAGTCCCTATCGTAGACGGCTCATACTCTACAAACCCCTCATTCAACTTCCTTGTTGGTTAAAAGTCAAAATTCCCCACCGATCTGAACCCTTTGTAGGTAGTTATTTTCGAGACACAGACAACCAGCTTTGATACCAATTGATAAACGCCCAAGAACTTGGGGAACCCACCCTTAAAAGATAGCTGTTAAGGGGGGGAGAACCAAGCACTTAAACTCCACTAAGCATCCCATACTACTCGATGTGGAACTTAGGCACCCCATACTTCCCAAGTCCAGAAGGTTATAAAGGCAAGGCACCCACATTTGAAGTGAATTACCATTTGGCAGTCTATAATAACAAAACTCCACTGTTTATATGGTGGAAATGCTGTAAAGAGAATGAGAAGCTTTTTTTTAACTGCACAGGACTTCTTTTAACTTCCTGGCTATTGCAGGATGGTCAGGCGTCAAATTACACAATCAACAAGATGGATGTAATTGTTCAATTTTCGATACTTGTGCCCAGACATTACTCTTTGGTGAGTTGGTTAACACATAAGAATCTCATGAAGATTAAAAAGGGAACATTAGAGAGTCAAACTGATATGAAAACTTACTTAGAGCTTGGACAGCTGTCATTCTTTTCCGGTAGTCTTTGTTTAGGAGCCGTTTCACAAAGTCCTTGGCCTCAGCAGAGGCAGTAGGCCAAGGTAAATCATCAAAGTTAGGATCAGCTCTAAGCACTGCACGAAAAATTCCAGATTCTGTCCGTGCGTAGAAAGGTCGACTTCCACATAATAAGATATAGGTAATAACACCAATACTCCATATATCTGCTTCCAGACTATATGACCTGTGAAGGACCTCAGGTGCAACATAATACGCACTCCCAACAATGTCATTCAGTCGCTCATCTGTAAATCAACACACATGAAGGGAAAAATTAAGAGGGATGGCCTTATATCCATAAATATCCCAACAATGTCTTGGGTTATGAGTACATGGAACAGACTATTGAGACAGAAATGCGCTATCCTAGTGCCACATGTAATTCAAAGTTTCATTTTACATAATATTTGTGAAGCATTCACAGAAACCAAGCAGATTTTTTCAATCTTTACTGTTGGTTTTAAAATGTATTGGAATTGTGGATGGATGACAATTGGAACCCAGCCAAATGACACTGAAAATGATGAGATTTAAAATCCCTAGTAAATTTTCTAGACAGCAGATAAAATAGCATGGTTAGATACACTATAACTGTCTTAGAATTTGGACTTAGGGTCCTAAATAAACCCTGCAAAACCAGCTTGTAAGGTGAGAACAACCCAAGCTTTATAAAGCTCTATTTAAGCCATATTTCCATTCGATGTGCGACTAAACACACCACTCCTGAGGCTGCAATTAAGGCAGCCCCCAAAGAAGCTTCAACTAGGCAGGCTTGGGGTGACCGTGATTACGGCAGCAAGATTTCACTTAAGAGCATTATGAAAGGTAAGCAGCACCAATGAAGTGTGCATTTTTAGTAGCCAGCTGTCTATTTAATACTTTAAATATATATAAATAAGATAGTCTGTTTTGAAAGGAAAAGGAAAAAGAAAATTGAGAATCACTCTAATTATTACCTGGTCGGATGAAGTCAGAAAGACCAAAATCAATCAACTTCATGTCAGCATCTTCACTTCTCGAAGTGTAGAGGAAATTCTGTAAAAGCAAACTCCAAAAAAGAATCAACATTATTGATATTCTATATAATTAATCCTCGTAATATTAAAAACAGAACTAGATGTTATCATTACAAATTATTATATGGATGATAATTTAAAGCACAAACCTCAGGTTTCAAGTCACGGTGCACAACACCTTGAAGATGACAAAATGCAACTACGCTTAGGATCTGCAAAACTATAACCTTGGCATCCTCCTCAGAATACTTTCCTCCCCTAATTTTTAAATAAACATTATTCAATTAAATAAGATTATACCAAGTTGAAATTTTTTAAAAAGCAAATAGAAAGCTAACCTTGACAAAATTCTGTCAAGAAGCTCCCCACCTTCACACAATCTGGTAAGAAAGCAAAATCCAGGATAGGTCACTGTATGATGATGTTATAATTCTAAGATGCATGTCCCCAACAATTTAATTACAACTTAGTAAATATCCACCAACAGAATATATACTGCCTAGAAACATAGAAATAAAGCAACTTAACATGTAGATGCGGTTGAACTCAATTAAACCTTCTAACAGAAAAAGGCATGAATGAAAGAAATGATAACTTTTTACTGAGAAAATGAAAATTAATTTCGGTGATGATAGCAAAATAATGGGCATATAGACAACAATGTCTTTCTATAGTTCAATTTTATAGTAGTCTGACAACAATGATATTGAACACAATGATAAAAGACATGCTCCATAACTAATAACGATTTTATAGATGATAATGCATAACAATAAAAAAAACACAATGATAAAAGACAATGATATTGAACACAATTTTATAGATGATAATGAATAACGATTAACAACAACAGAGCAATGATATTGAACAAAGTGATAAAAGACATACTCCATAACTATGTACACATTGTTGGCATCCTCAAAAGCATCATGAAATTTGACGAGATGTTTATGGCCAGATAGAGCTTTTAATATCTTCACCTCTCTGCGAACATCTTCAATTGCTATTGCAGTGGTCATCTGATGAATAAAATTTATTAAGATGAGAAACAGTATAGTGTTTATTAACATCTTTTGAACAGTAAATTTAGATAACAAATTTCCTAATTTATGCCATTTCCATGTCAAAGGAAACTGTAGAGTCTGCAAATATCATGTTAAATTGAAAGCATACGGTTAACAACTTTTAAGTGATCAAAGCTGCCTTAAACTTCAGATAATCACATTCCAATATATACAATAATAGAATCATCAGGAAAACATCAGTGCATGGTTGGTTTCATATTTCGTCTGCTGTACACGTGCGCTGAGTTTTTTGCTTCTATGTTTTTTTTCATTTTTTAAAGTGAATTTTCCTGGTACACACATGTATCCAACACAATTCCAAACACACACTATTCGCATGTTTGTACCTGCATCCATATGTGAAAAAGACATTGATCCACCTTATGCTACTGTGTTGCTTTTGCATTAATGTGGATAGGTGACACAATTCCAAACATACGTTAAATGTATGAATCAAAAAAACATACATTATATGTATTAAAAAAACACCCCATAAATAGTGAAAAAACAGGTAACGTATTTTACGACCAACCACCAACAAAGTGACTAACCCTACCTGAAATTGCAACAAAGAGAATCCTCCATGATGTGTCATTACTTGTTCATATAGATTCTAAAATGCATTTATAAAACATGACTGCAACTGGAAGTTACAGATGTAGATTCTAAAACGCAAGCACCGGAAAATGAATGAGCCGCTACCCAAGAGAACAAAGTATTGTAATATGACACACACATATAAGACAATTTTAGCTTAGAAGGTATCCTCAATGACTAGCATTAACAATACCAAAATGGATAACCATTTCAACCATATATTATCCTAAACAACCTATGATCAAAATTTCCATTCAATAGCAACAAGGGCAAGGCTGCATGCATTCGCGTGATAGCGTTTATTATCTAACAACTAATTCCAGTTCACTCAAACAAAGAGACCATTCTTTAGTCTTTACCACTTAGTTTAGGATACCAATTTTCCAAATATCACATTTACATATATTATCACATAAGAAATGAACTAAAAAAACTACTGTTCAGCTCAGTTCAGCCAGGCAAGTTAAGAAATGCCATGATATCTAAGCTGATTAAAACCAGCTGACAAGGTAAGACAAAGTCAAATATCATGTCAAATCCAATTCCACACTTTTTTTATAAAAAAAAAATTACAGCTCATTCAGTGAAAACACAAATGATTCTGGCCACAGGACAGTGAAGTTAAAAATTCTGAAATGGAGCTAGAAACAAAGACAACAAGACAATGTCCTGAAACCACACATTTGTCGGGTACCATTTCCTAGTACTATCCACAAACCTCAGAACCCCAATCCCTCAGAAAATTCTGTGTGTCAGACAACTTCCCTATAATTCCCTAGTCCCACTTACAGAATCTCGCAGCACTGTATCAAGCAACAAAGATCAAACCCGAATCCTCCAAATCCAAATGCCACCATAATTCAAAACAGTCCAAAATAACCACAACCAACAAAACCAGACAATTATAATGACAAAAAAAAACACGCACACAAAAATAAATAGAACCAAATATCTCAAAAAAAATAAAAAGACATTGGATTGAAAATTCTACCTTGGCCTTGGAAATGATTTTAATTGCAACAGGCTGGTCTTTGAGTTCACCCTTCTTCCCCTTAGCATAGCAAGTATGACCAAAATGCCCTCGCCCCACTTCTTTCCCAATTTCGAATTTCGCCCCAAAATTCTTACCATACCCAAAGCTCTTATCCAGCGTCTGCTCCGCCGCCGCCGCAGCCGCAGCCGCCTCCTCCTCTGGGATCGGCCCCTCCTTCGGCGCCGCCTTCGCGTGCCCGAGCCGCTTTGCCAGAGACGCCCTTATGTGCTTCGCCGGAGACGGCGGCGGGAACGGCCGCCTGAAAAACCTCCTCGGCGTGCCCCTCGCCGGTGACGGCGTCACGCCACCGCCGCCGTGGGGGAAGGGACTCGGCCAGGGGCTGGCCCGCGCGGGCGTGTCCTTGGCCGGCAGCGGAGAGGGCGGGACGTCGCCTGATCCGGCGACAACCGCGGTGGTCTCGGTGTTGGTGGTGGCCGCGGTGGCGTCATTTTCCGGCGCGAGATTGGTCTTGCCGTAGCACTGGCCCATGGTGACGTGACGTCAGCACATCGGAGGGCTCACCCTCACGCGGCGGAATCTGGGGTGTGGCGAGAAAACGATAAAATCAGGGAATTTGAGTCAGGTAGAGAGAGAAAGGGATTTAGAGAGAGAAAGGGGGCGACAGAGACAGACACCGAGAAAGCATGGACAACGTCTGTTAACACACAGAGAGAAAAGCGTGTCTGTGTGTGTGTGTTTGTGTTGTGTGCGTGAGTGTCACTGTTGCATAAGCTTCAGGGGTTCTTATAACCTGCTTCGCGCTGCACCATGAATTTTTGTGCTACTCACAGCGTGGCCTTCAGGATCTTACATCACATTCTTTATGCTATCTTACATCACCAACGTTATACTGCAACACATTTAAATATTATAATTTATAAATAAAAATATTTGTGTGTGTTTTACACGTAAATACTCATCATACCATTTCATTCAAAATTAGAGATTCACAGTGCGTTTTTGTATCTGCGCTTATTATGCGTGTTTTATGTTTTGTTGACCTCAAATTGTGATCAGACATAAAACCTAATGAGAGTAGCTTTTTATTTGATTTAGTTTGTTATGTTTGAAAATTTAAATCTTACACACACCAAATACTATTTGAAATCAAATCTGAAACATAAAATCTAGATACCCTTATTATGTTATGAACAACTTGATTGGTTGGTTAGTCTAGGAATAAAACTAACCGAAAAGTTTTGAAAATGATTAAGCTTTTGAGATCTGATATTGTTTTGACATCAAGTTTATTATATTGTTAGGTTATAGTATTTTAGATATTGTTTGTTTTAACACTTTAACACCTACATGAATTTTATGATTTTATTTTTAATGTATTTTTTATGAGTTATTTTCAATGCATTGAAGAAGAAGGATGTTTATAAAAAAAATGGTAATTAGAAATTTTGATTTTCTGCCATGACCTTGAAAAATTCTTGTAAACTTAAATCTTTAAATTGAATATAAAATTAATTTTTTATTTATGAAATTGAGTCACATTTATATTTTTAAACTCTTCGATATTCATAATAAATCATTTTTAACATCAATTTCTAGTTAATATGGAACATTTTTTGTCCAAATATTTATTATCTAATTTAGTAGTAGTAAATTACAATTTATGATAACATTTTTTGTTTGATTATTTTAGATTGTAATAATTTTAAATGTTTTAAAAGTCAAAAAGACCGAACTAATTTTACGTAATCAAGATGGGTACATATTGCGATGTGTGAATTGTGATCAGAATCGTTGATTTGGGTGTGGGGGAAACAGCGGTGTTGTGTTCCCTGATGCGTGGGATAATTTTCGTCTGAGGAGTTTTTGTTTTGTCTTTAGCTACTTTAATTTTATATTTAATGTCTTTTGTAACTTTTGTTGCCGTTATTAGTAATTTTCAAATGAAAAAGCATGCGGATCTATTTTTTAAAAGGAAAAAAAATCCAAAGGAAGACTTGTGGAACTGTGTTGAGAAAAAATAATAAAAGGGTGAGATAGGAAAAATGTTAGCCAGAGTCTCTATTGTATATCGATATTGATTTTCTAAATCACTCTTATTTTTTGCCTTTTCAACTTCAATTATTTTCATTAAAAAGTCGTTACATTTATAATCTATCTTTTTTAGAAGACATTTATAATCTATCTATGATTATTTTTATAGTTTAAATTTCTAACTAATAATCCTTCACCGCCGTCTCAAAAATTTTTTGGAACAATCATGTGATTTCAATGGCATAAAAAAGGGTAACAAAAATTTATTTGTTATTTAGAAACAGAGATAATAATATGGATCAAATTTTAGATTATTTGAATTCTTAAGGCAATTAAGACTTCGTGAATTTTAAGTTATTAAGAGAAAGCATATGAATAATTCAATAGGAAAGAGATTGAAAAAAATATAAAGTATTATTTAACACAGAGAGAAAGAGAACATAGAAAAATATAAAGTATCAATATTTAGTATGAAATAATAAATATTAATAAAGTATTTAATATATTAAAGTATCTATTGTAAATCCCTTGATATTACACGTCTCTGATTCCTAAGAAAAAAAATATGGGTGTATCTATATATATTAACTCAATTTTATATACTCAAATCGTTTTAATTAAGGTGGAAAAATGCTGTGCACTCAATTTTATAGTTTAATTATACTAGCAAATCCCTGTTAGATATTAAGTGTCACAATTTAAATAGAATATCCTTGAACTCTACGACATGGGTCAGATAATCCATTGCACAATTTAGTTGGTATCGTTTCTTTATCAATTATCACCAACTGCCTCATTGGCTGAAAGAAAGTTTCAAAATGAAAAAACTAACAGCATGAGGCTCGAGAATTGAGAGGCAAAAAAGGAACACTATCCAAAACTTTGTGATTATTAAAAAAACAAAATAGGGCAAAATGAAGCTATCTGCCAACTTACTATGACCTCAGCTCGTAACTAATTAATTAGGTATAAGCATTCCATTCCATATATTAATTAATAACATGCAGGCGCAGTTATCGAATTCAATATGGTTGCGTTTGAATGAGGGGTTGTAACATTTTAAGAAACTAGAATTGGTAAAAGAAAAACACTTCTAAAGTAAAAAGCTTATGTCGTTTTTTTCAAACTGATACGATATATGATGTGGTGACATTTTTTATAATGGAATGAACAATATTTTTACGTTTATTGCTTTACAACCAATCTAGAAAATACTTCTTAGATAAGTTGTGCAAATAATAATAGATTGAAGTCGTACTTGTATAAGAATATTGTGAATATCTTGTTTTGAAACTTAGAGTGATATGAACATGCTACTAAAATCATAAAAAAATTAACAAATTTTCTATATTGGTTGTACTAATAATTGATGTAGAAGTAATAAAAAAAACAACTAATGTTAAAATCAATATTAATTCCTTAGTATAACCAATCTAAAAAGCATTTTCCAAAATTTTTGAAAATTCATCAAAGACATCATTTTTAAAAATAATCAATTTAAAAGTCTTGTTGAGAATTTTAAAAATTGCAAGAAAATAAACATTTTAGATGGGTGATTAATTTTTTTAAAAAAAAAGTATTTCTTACATCAGTTCTTAATACACCTAATTCAAAAATCATTTTCTAGATTGATTTTAAGACAATTGATGTAAAAGATATTATGTTAATATTATAAAAATATCATAATTTCACATCCTACATTGATTTTTAAGAAAGCATTATAATTAAATTATGTTAAAACTTAAAAATCTTTTTTTTGCTACTGTAAAAAAAAGGTTGGTTATGAAGAACACACCCTATAGATATTATATAGTGTTTTAAACTATAATTCGTAATCTCAATTGTAAGTACAACGTTTTTGTAAAAAAAAAATGTAAGTACAACATGGATCAAGGTTTTATGGTTTTCACAATTACATCAAAATTGTAAACTATTATAGCAATTTAAAACAAGGATTCTACAGCATATTATGAACAAAGTTTGTAAACTCTTCATTCACTTCGTGACCAATTTCATGTCAAGGTGTCACAGTTCAGTTTATTAGTACAAAAAAGATTTGTCAGAAATATTATAAGTTATAAAATACATCAATATTTTATATTAGTTCTGTTTTAGAATATTCATCTTAATATTAAAAAATATCACCGCTTTACATACATACCACAACGGTTTTTGAATAATTGATATAAAAATGTTTGTTTTACCCTTTTTCTACACGTACTTCTGCCTTCTTGTAATTTAGCTTCACTATTATTATGAGCACAACATCTACCTCTTGTTTTTCTAAAAAAGTTTAATAAATTAAATATAGTAACATTTGATATGTATTAATTTTTTTCTTAATTTAAGAAAATATAGAGTTTGGGAGGAACATTATTTTCTTTTGAAAATATTTATAAGGTGAAAGTCAAATCTATATGACTTCGTAGCGACCCAGTTGGACTTGGACCCATTGATGGCGGTTGCGATGGTTGTTGGTACGACGTGTGGCTGCAATTAAAACCGCCAGAACCTTTTCACTATTTCCCTATAGATTATAACTATGCCAATGACTTGCCTGAACCACACTCCCTAGCTAATAAACTTCCAATCACCAATTATTAAAACTCTTCTTAATTATAATAATGCCTAAGTTTTTTTTCTTCCGATAGGATTATCAATAATTCACCTGTCATATTTAACCATTTAGATTTTCTTAATTAATATTTAAATTCTTAGTTTTACTTTTAAACAATACTTTCTTTTATTCGTGTAGAAATCAAAGATAAATATAATAAAATTTATATAACATAGATCAATCAATTAAACCGTACCTTTTTAGCTATTTATGTCAATATGCATGTAAATATTTTGCTTAGAACCTAAAAAGTGTATGATAATTAATTAAAACTGTTTTAACAATATGATAACATAATTAAATAACTAAATTATTTTACATTACATATGAATCAAATTTATTAAAATTTACGAATATACTAATATGTCGATGCACATTACGGGCTTTTAATGCGTATTTTTAGCAGATCTCTTGCGAATTGTGATGCTTTTATTCTAAAAACACTAATGAACATACACCACAATTCCTTCAAATATAGAAAACAATATTAATTATATACAAGAGCATTGGTTCCAGCATCAACTTTAGATGACGCAAGCAGCACACAAGACGCATCAGCAACAAAGGGTATTTTGACTGTCATAAAACATAAAGCAGCAACATGAATAATGAATCACCTCCACCCACATTGTTTTGGGGCATTCAATGGTAGAGAGAGGATATATATATATATGGGTCAATACGCGATAAATATGTTTGAATATGCTTTTGTCCAAGAGTTCGACTGACAAACTAAGCCTAAAGCCATTTTATAAGCTGCCAAACGTTAATTCTTTAGGCCCATGAATATGTTTTTTCTCTAATCACACACCACTTTTTATTTTCTATAACTTGTTTCAAAAATATTTTTGTCTAAACCAGATTCTCTTCTAGTTTTTTTTTGGAAACTTTTTAAGATGGGTGTGGGAAGTAATTTTAATATCTCCAACACGTAGCCACGCCAAGGACTGAGTATATGAAGGAAGTATACAAGAATGAAAATCTGGGGGATGATCTGATGTCTGAGATAGTCTAATAGGTCCAACAATAATGATTAAGATAGACTTCTAAATTCTAATACTATCTTAAAATTTTATTTTAGGTTAATCTAATCCTTAAAACATGCTCATGGAATGAGAGTTCTCTCTCTCTCTCTCTCTCTCTCTCTCTCTCTATATATATATATATATATATATATATATATATATATATATATATATATATATATATATTATTTTTATCATATTATTGGTCAATGTGATATACCCAAAAAAATATTTAGGTTAAACATATAATTTACAGCTTCTTTGTTAGTATGGAAACACATCAGATGAGCAACATAAGATTTAAGCGGCCTTGTTTGGTATTATTGATTTATGAAGGGTCCAAGTTAGAGAGAGGGATGTTTTTACACGCTCAATAATTTTGTTGTGTTTGTTTTAAAAGAAGTTCAACCTACTATAAAAAGGGTGTAAGAGTAATTTTCATGTTTATTATTTTATCTTTACCTATTTCTCTTCCTCCAAACAACTTAACATCCAATTTTATTTCTACTGTATTTTCTCTTTTTAAAATTATCTCTTCTATTTTCATTTACTATATTTCTCCCATTACAACCAAATAGGACATTAGCCCTTATTGCATACTCTTAATTTGGTCCTCTTACATGCAAGTTTTATTGATTTAGCCTTTATCGTCATGGTGATCATTAACTCCCTTATCCACTCTTAATTTAGTCCATATATATATATATAGATAGACATAAAACATAGAGATTATCAAAATATATATTCACGACCAGGGAATTGAACTTTTATTAACATGGTTAAAGAAATCTAACTATTTACCAATTATGTTAATCATATTGCACTTTGTTAGCTGTCACTCTATTATAACGGAAATTTTATTCCACCGCCGCTCTGTGAATTGGGTTTATATCTCTATTTGGCCTCGTCAAATAAACTTTCCTTGATAAACTTCATAGAAATGCCTTCTAAGTAATCAATTTTTCCCCATGTGCATTGCATGCTTCTAAATAATTGATTTTATTTTTCGAAAAAAAAAAGTAGGGGTAGGCTGACATCTCTGTCATGCTTTTTTATTTTTATTTTATGAAAGTTGTAGTTTCATTGAGAAACAATAGGAAATAAAATTGTTCCTAAGTCATTCTTGTGTGAAGTAGAAAACGATTAAAATACAATATCTTTACAAAGTGCGGTGGGGGAAGAGTTAAAACAGCCGTGCTACAAATATATTACAAATTCCTGATTGAGACATTCACAAACTTCAGAAGTTCAGTTTGTTACAAACTTTAAAAGATCAAAAATTTATGAATATAATTGTATACGAAAGAGTCATTCATGATTTTTTTTCTTTTCATTCCTACAAATTGAGTATTAACATTAACATTTGATTCAATTGCTTCTTTTTAATTTGGTGCACAGAACAAGATTGATTTGAATCTGGCTATGCTTCTTCTAAGTTATAAATACACAGGCCGACCCATTCATCAACAACAAACAATTAATCCTTTTTAGTCGAAATCTTGAGTCAATATGAATCAGGCTGTTGTTTCCTGCACCTACAAATTACTTTCTGCATTCTTTCCAGAATGTTTTTTTTAACCTTTTGGATTGGTCATTTTGGGAAGCCAAAAAAGAGGTGTAGAAAGCAACTTGGAGGCGCAGGAAGCAATAACCTATGATTCAAACTTATGTTGTTAAGCCTAATCAAGCTGGCCCATCAAATGAATGGGCTTCTAAGCTAACAACCCAATTGAAAGGAAAACACTAAAAAACGTGTGCTCTTTTTGTGAATAAAGCTGGCCCGTGAAACACTCAAACATGTGCTGTGAATGCTTTGGGCTTTTGGGGGCACGTTTTGAACGGTTCAACTTTATCTAATATAAATAAAATTCTGTAGAAATTCACTATCACTTTAAAAAAAAATATTGAAAATTAATTAAGAATCATTTTTAATATATTTTATAAAAAATATTATTATAAAAATCAATAAATTTATGTATGATAGTTTATGATTGAATAGGAATATAAAAAATATTTACATTATATATATATATATACATTATATATATATATATATATATATTGTTGTGAAGTCAAAACATCAAACTCAAAAGGTATTTTTTTAGTAAATTACACTTATATTTTCTAAGGTTTGGTTAGATTACACAAAATTTCTTTTTTTTTACCCGTACATTAATCTCCTTAATTATTTAAAAATATTACACTAACTCTCTTTATATATTTTTAACTCATTTAATTGTTTAAAAAGTATTGCACTGTGTCTCCTTATACGAGAAGTTGTCGTAAAAATTAAAAAAAAAAGTTTGTACAATTTCATGAAATCTCAGTGAAATATATTGCAACGATACAGGTATCTCTAAGCTTGAATAGAATTATACACGTGGTATATATAAAAAAATGATAACGAAATATAAAAACCAAGAGATAAAAAAATACAGTGTATTGTAACCATAGGAATTGCGTCTCTATTATGAATTGACAATTAGCTTAAGTTATCCCATCTTAAAGACACGTGCTTAAAAAGCAACGGTGAGATGAAACGTGTGTGTGTGTATATATATATATATATATATATATATATATATAAAGTAGTAATGACATGCGTTAAAAAGAGAAGATTGATACTATCAAATATGAATTTACTAATTAAGGAGTGATCAAGCCGCAAACCAAAAGCACTACGATTAAAAAAATGCTGGAAATTTTATAATATTATCAACCAGAGGAATAAGCAAGCATAAAATATGTTCAGTGGACATAATCATTCTTCTAATAATACAGCAAAGTTTTCACTCTCATTGTTCACGTTTACAAATATTATATCCGTAAATAAAGTTTATCAATATATTATGTTTATTGGCAATCGAAAGCGGTGACGATCCGAACAATGTTTCTTTTACTTCAATACGTCCCTTATCTATTCAATAAGCTATCATAATTTAACGTTGATTGAAATCATCCATCAAACGAGGAGATGAAACAAACAAAGACGACAAGATTACCTTAAAATTTTCTAACGATGAAGAGAAAATAAAAGAGAGAAGAAATCGTAAATTCCAATCTCTTTACTAATAAGAATTAACAATTAACATTTATCGATTAAAAAAAATCATAAACAACTTCTAATGTGTATTAAACAAAATAAGTAAATAATGATAGATGCTGCCTTGTGCCCTCAGTGTAAAGACCATGATGAGTCTATTATTTGTGCTTTATGGAACTGTGAGGATGTTTAGCAGTTTTTGAATTGTGTGATTTATTTCAATCACTAGACCTGTTTCTTTATCTAGGGCTAATTAACTAAGTGGCTCCATGGAAACTATCTACAAACAGAGATTGGCGAAACTCATCACACTTGGCCTGATTAATTTCTTTGGTGAAGGTATATGGGCTCTATGATGGGATCCTAATTCTTTGATTTTGTTTAGTTAATTGGATAATAACAATTCTATTTGACACAAAGTATTCGACCATGCAAAGAGGAAAATGCTAATTAAACTACTTATTCCAATTTATGTTGAGGCAGGCAAGAAGGAGATCAATATCTCTTGGCGCCATCTCCTCCCCATACTTCCAAAGTGAATGTTGATGGATCCTTCAAAAGTGGCTGGTGATGAAAGTGCAGCCTGCGATGGTCTAGTTTGAAACTCAAATGAGTAATTCATAAAAAAGGATCCCACTATAATGTTGGAACCAGTAACGTAGTCTGGACTAAGCTTTGGGGTCTCTTCTTTGGCATCAAGCTAGTTAATTTGTGATCTCAAATGTCATGATCTTTGACCTCTCTTTATAGAGATAATTCTCTATCTTAGATTAACAAGTTAGAAAGAATGTTTCAATGATTTATATAAATTGTGAGTCTAATAGCAGTGTTGATATGCTCACTAGTATAGACCACTACTGGTACCTTTAAATGGATTATAGTAAACAAGACTCATCACAAACTTAATTTTGTTATCCTTTTGTTTTCCAAATATACAAAAAATATATTGAATTATGTATAATAAAACATTTATAAATTGTCATTAAACCAAACTTTCGTCTATTCTATTAAATTTGAAAATAAAAAAAATAATTTTTATAAACTTTTATATTTTAATTTATATTTATACCATCAATAAAATATGTTTTTAGAACATTCTTAAATTTATATTTTACCTAAAGTGACCAAAGTTCTTGCAATTTGGAGGACATAATTGTCAAAGTAAAAGTCGTACACCCTGTTTGTAATTATTGCATTGGAACTAAAAAGTCGTAAGAAAACAACGACAGGACAGTTAACGAGCGAAAGAGAGTAATTATTTTATTTAATAATATATCCCGAATGATTTTTTCTTCAACGCCCCCATAATTTAATTCATTGATTTTTTCTTAAAAAAGTGAAAAAATATAAACATGATAAATGTTTAAATAGTTAAAATAAATAAGCATTGAAATATCACTGGTCACTCACATATAAATTGATTCATTGATCTTAGTAGTTGTCTAGTACCCAAGTCATATATGCATGGGTACCCCACATAGCACTTGTATTATCCCATTTATCTATCTACCTCCGTGCGTCACTGCACCTTTCGCTTTCATTTCACGTGCTCGTGGTGCCCAATACCGCTGCATCTCAACCTGATTTCAATCACATTGTTCGAAAATCAAGGAAAGTAAATGTAAGAGAAATTTACATCAATAAATCATAAATATGTTCAATTTTTTCACTTTCTAACTCAACTTTTTATCTCGCAGTTACTCATTTCCCCACCAAAATTTAACACTTCTGCCCCCCTACCATATAACCCACACACTTCTGCCCCCCCTACCATATAACCCCCCGTCCCGAATAAATATGACAATGGGACTGGGCACGAACCACTATTATCTTTTTAATCTTCGACTCTGATTCTTTAATATGTTTTTATATTTATACTTGATATTTAGTGGATTAAAATTTATTTATTATCTTATTTTTGTATTCATAAGGTATAAAGTATCTTTGATCCTGTCTGGTATTTGATTTAAATTGAAAAAATAATTTTTTTAAAGAAAATATTAAAAATTTGATTTTAAAAAAAATAAATTAATTGTTAAATTTTAACTACTTATATATCAATAAATTTATTATAAAACATATATCTATAAAATCGTTAAGAAAAGAATATTAAATTATATAAAAACTCTAAAATAAAATTAACTAGTTTTAGATCCTTTGATTAAATTATGTAAAAATTTTAAATGACGGGATGAATCTGGATTCGAAATCGGGATAGAGACCAATCTGGTAATCCGATATCATATTCTAGATATCTTAATCCGGAACCCACCCCTCTTCCCAATTCTCAAACCCTTTCCGAATTCCTAATGCATTCTTTCTTTATTTTTTTTCCTTTTCCTTCTCTAATTAACAATATCACACTGTTTCCTTACGCTAAAAGGACTGTTTATCCGTACACCATTTATTCCTCATCTTTATTCTATTAATGCCCAATCCTCCTCGCCCATTTGTTTCATTCTACCTCACTCTTCTAACCTCATCACTCCTCACACAACACACTTGCCTCTTCTACCTCCCTCCACTTCTAGTTCTTCCCACATGGAGGATTTAATCATATCTCCTTCTTCGTCTTCCTCTTTGGTCTCTCTACCCCATGAAAACCCAACACCAACACCAACCCTTCTACAAAAACTCCAATTCCTCCTCCAAAGCCAACCCGATTGGTGGGTCTACGCCATTTTCTGGCAAGCCTCACACGACGACAATGGCAACCTCTACTTATCCTTCGGAGAGGGCCATTTCCAAGGCACCAAAGAAACTTCCCCAAAGTCACTAACCATTCCCACAAAGAAGTTCATGAGAGCCCCCACAAACGACACCAACAACATCAACGACGCCGAGTGGTTCTACGTCGTGTCGTTGACTCGCACCTTCGCAGTCAACAATAATGCTTCTTCTTCTTCTTCTTCTCTCCCGGGAAAGTCTTTTGCTTTAGGCTCGGTTCTCTGGCTCAACAACATGCACGAGCTCCAATTCTACAACTGCGAGAGATCAAACGAGGCGCAAGTGCACGGGATCGAAACGTTGATCTGCATCCCGACACAAAATGGCGTCGTCGAAATGGGATCCTACGACACCATCAAACAAAACTGGAACCTCGTACAGCACGTTAAGTCTCTCTTCATAACCCCTCCAGATCCGGTTCCTGTCGAAATCCTCGACGACCACACCATCTCCTTCGCCGACATCGGCATCGTTGCCGGAGTCCAAGAAACCAAAAAGCGGAGAATAAACCAAACACAAACACAAAAACCTCCCAGGAAAAACGACAACTATGTCAACTCCGAACACTCCGATTCGGATTGTCCCACGTTGCCAACCGCCACCACCCCGACAACCTCGGAGCCGAAGAAAAGAGGGAGAAAACCGATTCTCGGACGCGAGACTCCGGTAAACCACGTGGAGGCAGAGAGACAACGTAGGGAGAAGCTCAATCATCGATTCTATGCGCTTCGTGCTGTTGTTCCGAATGTTTCGAGGATGGACAAGGCTTCGCTGTTGTCGGACGCTGTCGCCTACATCAGCGAGCTGAAGGCGAAGATTGAGTACTTAGAGTCGCAGCAGCCGAGAGACAGTAGTAAAAAAGTGAAGACAGAAATGACGGATACTCTAGATAACCATAGCACCACGACAATATCGACAGTGGTGGATCAAAGCGGGCCTGAACCTAGATTGGGCCCAAGCCCGCTTGGTCTCGAGGTCGATGTGAAAATCGTGGGGCCCGATGCCATGGTTAGGGTACAATCAGAAAATGTGAACCACCCTGGGGCGAGGCTAATGGGTGCTTTGAGAGACCTAGAATTTCAGGTTCATCACGCTAGCATGTCTTGTGTTAACGATCTCATGCTTCAAGATGTGGTTGTTAAGCTTCCCAATGGAATGAGGAGTGAAGAGGGTCTTAAATCTGCGATTCTGATGAGGTTGGATCAGTGACACTGGTGAGGTTATTAGCTGTAATGTAACTGTGAGATGTTGTTGCTGTTCATAGTAGTCGGTTTTTGGTGTACGTTATAGATAATTTGTATTTATCTTTTTTGTTTTTTTGGGGGGTCTTTGTCTTGCGTGGTGCTTGATGACGGTGGGGTTGGCTCCAACCTGCAATTATGTGAGGGAATCTAAGAAGCCTGTCGTTTATGTTTTGTATATATAATAATCCTTTTGGATTTTGAAGTTGATCAAGAACTAGACTAGAAGAAAAAGTGGTCGCCATCTTGTTTTAACATTCCTCAAAATACAAATATTATAATCCAAACCCTATAATCTAGTATCACTAGATTTAGATTTTGTATGAATAAATAATATAATTAAGCATGTGTTTACTATAATTTTATTATATAAAGATATATGGATCCTAAATTTCATTATAAACTTTGTTGGAATAAATAAAAAAAGTATTTTATTAAATTGTGTTGAAGTTTTATGAACATGGGTTGAAAATAATTTCTAGGAATTATAAATTACTTTTATAAATTTAATAAACTATCTGTTAAGCGTGAATACTTTTAATTTACTTATAAGAGTACATATGTCCAAAGTGAGTATTATGCACGTCAGCACGTCAGACAAATAATGGAAAGAAAGGAATTCTTTAGGGAGTTGCTATGTATCCACAAGATTGAATTGTTAATTCTTAAATATTTGTTCGATGGTGATTATTTTGTTATTCGTAAATGTAATTTAATTTAACTAATAAGAGTGAGAAAACACCATGTCATTAATCGAGTGGAATTAGAATATAATCCTTTAATCAATATCTCAAGTTCAAAGTTTTGTAGCTGAAACAAATTTAATTAAAATGAGGGAGTCCACTAAATATGCCAATTAAGTCATTTTTTTTAGAAATTAGTCATCAACTTTAAATACTTTGCACCTTTAACCCAAATAAGTGTGAACACTCATTTTATTACCACTTGAAAGAAGAATATTATTAATATATTTTTTAATATTTTTTTAACATATTTATTTTTATTGGTTGAAATTCATGCAAGTCTCACTAATGAGACTTATCAAATAAAAAAAATTGACAACCCTACATAAATTTTATTCAATGACTCTAGTCTATTACAACTATCATTACATGAATTAAATTGGTTGGTTTTGTAAATAAATAGGTTTATAAAATTATTGGTTCATGTTTTAGTGTTTGACCCACTTTAGCTTGTTAGTTCGTTTAACCAGTTAATGAAAATAAAAAAAAAAAACCACAAATTGTATATTTTTACATATTTTACAAGCAAACTCAATTTAGAGTCTTATCCACTTTTCTATTCGTATTTGTTGGAAGGTTTCTAAAGTAAAGTATATTATTCTAGTAACTATATTAATTTATTTCAAAACATCAGTCGTCTAAGAAAATGATTTATCATTTTAAAAATTAAGAAAATACTAATTAATTTTATAATTCATCCATTTTAAAATATTTCTGCTTAGTGACACAAGATAAAATATAATAAAATTGGAGAGAAATTTATTAAATATAATTACAGTTGAAAAAAAAGAATCAATTTAATGACTTTGACTGATATTCTGAAACAGTTTAATAAACATTGTTAATAATTAACCATTACTAGAATTTTTCCTTATTATATATGTAGATTTCCTTGTAAAATTTATCAACGTTGCAAAGTTTTGAATTTCCGTTATCACAATTTTCTTAAGAAATGATTGGTATTTACCAACCTTGACCTTTGATGTTCTCAACTCGAAATTTCAATCTTGTTGGCTATATCATGTTACATGAAAATCTCGAATGTCTTATGTATGGTCAGCTGTTGCTTCAACTCCATATTGTTCTAATTAAAACAACCATCCAGAACACGCCTTGAGTAGTAGAGTTCCTTCTGTTCTCATTTATGTTTCATTTTCATATTACTTTAAAGTTCAAGGAGAGAATGAACACGCCTTCATCAGTGGTAGATTCTTAGGGGTTATCCAGCAGTCTCTTTTTGCATGTTTTGCTCGAGTAGAATGGAATGAAATAAAAAAATAAATATTTTCATTAAAGTAATATCATAAAGGTGTGTGATCCTTTGAGATTTTTAAAATTTTCATTCAATTCATTGTTACAGTAAAGGAACCAAACGAAGCGTTTAAGATCGAGCATTTGATATAACAATTAACAAGGCATGATTGACTTAATAGAAGTAATATATATATATATATATATATATATATATATATATATATATATATATATATATATATATTACCTTTATAAAAAGACATTATCGCATGGACGTGGTAATACAAAGGAAAACTTTGGTACAAAATAGAACTAATGCGTGCGATAATATAAGACAATGCCTCTTACTGCAAATTTCCTTCTCTACCTGGTTTAGTTTCAATCCGATCACGATATTAACGCATGAACTCACAATAAGGAGAAAAATTCAATTGAAAATATAGATGACGTCAACACTAACTTTTCTTTGGTCATTTTGAGGAGGTCTTTGTAATTTTTGCAAACAAGGAAGGAGCTACAAGTAATTTTACATAACGTGAGGGGAATTAATTTATTCTTTAGTTGTTGATGAGCTATCATTTATTTGTCTAGATTTTACATAGATATTATTGTGTTCGGTATCTAATTTTTCAGAGGCAACGTGTACCAATTAATAACCCACGAAAACTTTATGGTAGAGTTTTAATTTCTTCGTGATTTTGTGATTAAGAGGGGAAGATATATGACGCAGAGGAGTTGGTGAATTTTTGCTCGGCCAAAATGATCCTTTTATGTTACTTCCTTTTCTGTGGATGAAGCCTTGAATCTAAAAGCAAAGAAGATGGGCATGCACACTAAACCCTTTTAGGTTTCTGACCATGGCCACCACCACTAACCAAGCCTAAAAGGCACTAGAAAAACATGTCTCGATTACACACTATGCACCCACAATTGAGTTGAGCAGAACGCCAATTGCCAAGTGATTGTTCACTTTGTTTGCAATTGCAAATAGTGCGACGATTACGAAATTTAAATTTGCCAGTTGGAACTCCTACTGTTACATCTTTTTGTGTAGGGCCCTAGTGAAGTGAAAGGTTGTATACGAATTAAAATGACCAAAAGTTATTTATACACTTGTTGGATATTTGAATTCTTTAATTAAAATTTAGGATTTGATGTTGGTTTGAACATAAAATTTTAAAACAAGGAGCTGACTCAATATAGAAGAGAGATTTTTTATTCAGAAGACATATTTCTTTTCATGAGACAATTTTCTTTAATCATGGTAAGATTATTATGAGTGGTAAAAAAATTTCAAATATTTAAATGTAATTATATATTTAGAATTTAAATTTGAGATCACTGATTAAATTGAAATAATCTTACATTAATTAATTCACGGGTGTAAAGAAAAAGAGAAATTAATTGAATGTAAAATAAAAAATTCAAAAACAAAATAGGAATTGGAAGGTGCTTCAAATAGAATGGGACACTCAGAACCCATGTGAATGCAGCATGCCCTGAAAGGACACAAAGGCCACCCCACATCATTGATGAATAACTAAACCGATCAATAAATTTTGGAAGACACGTATGCAATGTTTCTGCTGTTTGAATATTAAACCCACTAACTTGAGAACAAAAAACTTCGAGCTAACTATTGTCTTTGTATATTGAAAGACATAATTCGACATGTGCAAGACAAAACCTTGTTAATATTTTGACTACGTTCTCTGCTCCTACATTAATTCCGATGTTGCGTCATATGGTTATCATGTATGCGTCAAAGAGTCTCGCACATATGATTATTGTCCAAATTCATTTTCTCACGCAGGGAAAGAAGTAAATGTTAAACGTGTACTTCAATCCTGAATAGTGTCTAGACGTCAACACAGTACAATATGGGTGTGCAATTTTTTTGGGATAGAATAATTAAGTTTAATTAATAGACCAGCTATTATATATCCATGTTAAGAAAAAGTTCAACATATTAACTTGGAGATATATGATTAATGATTCAATGCTTAAACTTTAAAAATATATAATTTGAACTATTGTTTCCCTACATAAAGTATCAATTTTTTTTTTTAATTTTCCATCAATTTGTAATGGATATATTGTTCTGGACTGGGTTCGAACAATTCATAAGTAGTTTTAAAACTGAATTATATTCAATTGTATTCATGACCTCATAAATTACATTAATTTTCAGCATAATTCAATCCAAATCTTTTATCTCCATACCTCGAGTTTTTAATCACGTTTTCAAATCACTGTACTAATCTAATGGTCCTCACTGTGATTTGATTCATTGTAAGAAGATTAAAAATATATGGATGATGTTGTGGCATTATATTCAGTTGTTTGGAATTTGTAGCTGATGAGAAATGTTATGACCAATAGATGTGGTGATTGCTTTATGATCTTGTTCAATTACTGGATCTAGTTATGATTCATTCATGTCTTGATTTCTTGTTAAAATTTGGCTTAAAAATGTGTCTTTCTCCTATTAGTGTAGCTGCTGCATTGAATGTATTAGATCTAGTTTCTAACTTTATATTTTTCTTATGTGACTTTTGATATTGTTTTATGTACTTGTAAATTTGAAGTACTCCTTATCACATCTAAAAAAAGCACTCCTTTTTTTTGTCAGCCTAAAAAAAAAGCATTCCTTAATGTCCTTCCTTTAATATATTCATTGGCTTAAAAAATACAAATTTTTTTTTTTTTTTTTACATTTTTGTTTCTACTCAGTTCCTCACCAATTTTTTTCTCATCATTTTCTTCTTTCCAACAAAACACAACAATCTGTCAATTTTTTAAAGCATAATTTATATCTTACTCGTGATAGGACTTACACATGGAATAATTGTGTTGTGGATAGTAGGGGTGGCTACAAGTAGATTTGGTTCGTTTTAGATTTTTTTTAATCCAAATTTGTTTGCCTTTGCTTAATTTTTTTATTATAACCTGAATCAAACCCACCTGGTGTGATTTTGTTTGGTTTGAATTGGATTTCAAGTTTAATAATAAAAAATAGAATGTTCAAAAAAAATATTTTAAATAAGAAAACTCACGTACGTACAGACAATTATAATATCATTAAGTTTTTTCAAAAAAAAAAAAAAACAATTGCATCCTAATAGTAGCTATCTAATAGTAGTAGCCAACAACTAACACTAGCAATAGTAATAACTATAAAATATTTTTCAATATCAGTATGTTTTCCAAAAAACAATTACAACCTTTAATTATCTAACAACTAATTAACAAATCAAAAACAAAAAAGCAAAATAAGAATCGTATTGTAAAACTAAAACACTGACATAATACTGTAAATTATTGTAAAATAGAAATAAGAATTGTAAAATAATATGACAGTAAAACTAAAACTAATATTAAAAAAAACATTGCGTAATGTTTGGATCAATTTTTTTTTTGTTTAATTTTTGTGGATTTTAAATTCTCCAATCTGACAACTTAACCAAACCATTCGGATTTTTAAAACTCAAATCCAAACCAAACCAATAAATTAAACTATGTCAACTTTTATGATTAATTTGCTTTGAATTGATCAAAATTGTGGGTATCTGTGATGGATAAGGAGGAGGTACACTTTGGACTTCAGTACTAAATTAAGCACATAAGGATACTTGATAACTCCTAAAAAAAAGATATTTGATAACTGATAACTGCTAAATAATTGTGAATTAATAGTAGAAAATTAGTTAAATTTTGGCTTAAAAAATTATTATTTAGCAATTATTTGTGATTAAAAGCTAGAAAATTAATTAAGTTGATTTTTTGGACGCAGATATAAAAACTGAAGGTACAATAAGCAAAAAGGCAGCAGAAATGGAAGAAAAAGAAGAAAATCTTAAGCAGGTCCAGCCCAATACGCGCTAAGCATGCAAGGCAGCACAGGCGCTAAGCGAGACGTTAAGCTCGAAGATGCAGGATTCGTTACGCACACTAAGCGCGCGATCCAACAGAAGCACACGCTAAGCCTGTGGCAGGTGCTAAGCGCACGATCTGAACGCGCTAAGTGCGCGGTGTCGCGCTAAGCATGCCTTCGAAGGCCCAAAGCCCATTTCTGCACCTATAAATAGAGATCCAGGCCAAGGGAGAACGTACACCTCACATCAGAGCACTTCCCTGAGCATTCTCAGCCTAGCTCTCCCTTTTCTCTTTATATTCTTTGTTTTATTACCCTTTCTTTTTTTCACCTCCAGTTGTAAAGCCCTCAATGACCATGAGCGGCTAATCCCCTAACTAGGACCTGACAGACCTAAAAAGCCAACGATGTATGGTGTACTTCAAGAGTTATCAATGCAAAGAGGATTCATCCCAGGTTTTAAGTTCTAATTCTTTTCTTTTTATCTTGCATTTATGCCTTGAATTTCTTTTGGGTTTTATTCACTCGGGAGAGGATATTTCGTAATAAGGGTTTAAGAATTTATGCATGCACCAGTTTTAGGTGTTATATCTTTGGGAAAGGGTAACACCTAATAGAACACATTAAGAAAAGGATCGTCGGGTTAGCATTGCTAGGCATAAAATGATGGCCCAATGCCCATGCATTTAGCAACATCTAGAATCTAACCTTAATGCATTTTAATTATTGAATCTCCACAAAGGCATTTGGGAGATAGGTAGTTAAAATAGGCTTGTCATCGTGAGACATCAGGGCAAGTAAAATTAATAGATGTGGGTAGAACTAATACAATTGCATTGGTAATGAACATCCTAATTACATGTATCGTAGGCCAATTGGGTTTGTCCGGTCTTGACACTTCCATTAATTATATTTCTAACTTATTTGATCTAGTAGTAGCAATCTATTCTTGCGCTATTCCTGTTTTTACTATTTACTTCTTACTTACAAATTGGAGACTATTCGATAAAGTGCAATAAAATTCATGTAGAAACAATACTCGGACTTCCGAGAATTACTACTTAAAGCGATTTGGTACATTTACCAAATACCTCAACAGTAACTCATAGGGAGGTTTAACGTACAGATTTGGTTGTTTTGACCATTGTAAAACAACCACATGTAAAAGTAATGTAGTGCAAACCTTGTTGAAAATTATATTAAGGAATAAACCGTTTTGAGAAGATCTGTATAAAGACTCGATCGTGACTATTTTTTCCTGATCGGGTTCAGTGATTTTATCTTTTCAGTCTTCAACGATTTTTCGCTTCTTTATAATTCCTTTTGTTTCAAGCTATCAAACACAGTTGTCGACATTTTCTACGCAAAATTGGTCCCTATTTATTATGAGATAATTACATTCTTATTAATTGACGAGGGAGATCCTTTGAATATACGCATTTTACGTTTTATTCAACTAAGTGCATAACGCACGTGTATGTAACTGTATTTAGATTCGAGGAACTCCAATAACGATTCTAAAATGACTTTAGCAAAAAGTCAAAAACTTCAATAACATGTTTTTTTCATTCTTCTTGAAATCAAAGTAGATTAATAGTATTTGAAATGACAAAAGAGATAATACAGTACAAGGTTGCGTAAGGAATCTGGAACTCACTCCTCTATTTTATGGGACGTAGACGTTTTATTGAAAACGACGATGATATACTAGTTGAACTATTAATTAATGACTGCAATTCACAATCATGTCTTGCTATAATCCCAATCAAAGTCTTCTACTCTTCTCACAAAAATAAAGTTATTTTGTTATTTTTTTCAAAATTTTATGTTAACTATTATATTACTTTCTATTCTATTTTCGTTAATATTTTATAAATAAAGTAGAGAAAATAAGTAGTAATATTTTTCATTATTCATATGCTAACTTTTTCGGTGAATCAAGTTAAAAGTTGGCTTAATGCACCGATAACTGCTAACATGATTAGATATGGTTACCAAACCAATCCCGTATAAATATTCATACTAACTCAGGGTACGATGCATATTGAAAATAAAATCATGAAAAAAATAGAGACCACACACTCGTAAAGATGCGCTCAGAAAAACACATATATAAGGAATGTATTTATTATTTAGTGATAATATTATTTTATATAAAATAAGCAAAATAATGTTAATTACTAAATTGTTTGCATAAATAATAAAGAATAAAACATAAAAATGTGTTTGTCTTAAGTTACCTGTCAAAGTCAATTGTAAATATAGACCAATCATTTATAATTACATTATCTGGATTTACTTATTTATATATATATATATATGTATGTATGTATATAAATTACTTATTTTTCTAATCGTTCATAATATTAATATTTATTTGGTATCTGTGCCTGAGATAGATTCAGGTGACCGGGAATCGTTCATAATAGACAAATACAATTCTGGTGGGACTGAACTCTGTTGAAGCCTGGTCCACTGCGATCGCGTCTACGGTTGAATCAACTGCAGACAATATCAACCAACAGAAAAAAAAAAAAACTTATTTTTTAATATATATATATATATATATATATATATATAAATACATTAATTATGGAAAAATGAAGTCATAATATTATAGTTACACGATGTGGGTTGTGCAATTATTTTGTGGACCAAAACCTCGTGCATAATAACATACACTTAGCAGACAAGAGAGCATAATGTACCTACAATTTGTTATTTGATGATAAATGTATATATATATATATATATATATATATATATATATTTTAAGTCTATTATCTAAAATTTGTCTAATTTATGATATGATTTCAATGAATTTATTTCGAAAAAAAATGGAATGTATTTGAAAGTGATTAACATATTAAATAAGATTTAAGAAATTGAATGTATCATCAAAATAATTTATTTTGATAAAGATTCTTGTTTCGATAACTTTATTAAAATATGTGTGAAATTTAAAAACACTGGTTATTTTAAATTTTAAAATATCAATTGAAACAGTCACAAATAAGTTACATGAATATATCAAATAATATTACATTAAATCTTTGTATCTAGGTTGTTGTGTATTATTAAAATTATAAAATTCGACCATTAAATTTAGAAGTTTAAAAATAAAACTTATGACTATCAAAATTTTAGTGAATTAAATTATTATTACTTAATTTCTCAAATACCAACATAACACCCCACGTCAAAATTGACTATTATAATTATTAATGAAATAAACTTTAAAATCAAAAACACTATTATAAAATCTATTTATAAATTATCTTACGAACCATTATACAATATTAATTATTATAATTATTTATGAATGTCTTTATCAAAATTATTATATTTATTAAGTATTAGATAATTTTTTGATAAATTGAAAATTATGAAGTTACTTGTTTGATTAAAAAAAAAATTACAATCGAGATTGAATTTTATATCTCATCTTTAAATATTTATTTGTTAATAAAATGATTTAATAAAAATTATTCAGTTTTAACAATAAATTATTTTCCAAAAATAAATAAATTTTTATGATTAACAATTCTATTGATAAAGGTTTAGAAATATAATGGGATTGCAAAATCTGTCATGCTCTGGGAGAAGGGAACTATGCAGCAGATTTCCTTGCAAAGGAGCTGGGAGCAAACACTATGATACTTTTGGTCCAATAGAGATGAGTTCTATTCCGGGAGCAGAGTGCAATTCACCCGCACTTAGTTTATTTTTCTGTTCCAGTTTAGAAATATAATAAATGTACTTTTAAAACTCTCATCAACTAACTCATCACCAATAGATACAATAATTTCGTAGGTTTAATTGTATTTTTTTACCTCCACCAACTTTTTAATTTTAATATATTTTATCTTTAACAATTTAATTTGACATATTTTACTCTAACATTTAATAAATTTACAAATTTTACTCTTGTTATTTATCCATTAATAAACATAAAAATCAGAGATAAAATTAGTCAATAAAATAAAAAATTAGTGATAAAAAATACAGTTACATTAAGAGCAAATTCACTGAAAATAAAAGTTGGGGGTCACCTTATTCTGAGACAATTGAAAAAAGGTTATAGTTAACTAGGTCAAACATAACCGATGGATATTCAATAATGATTAATTAAAATCACACGTAAATAACATATGTAATAAAGTCAACTGATAATTAATATTTCATAATAAAACTTCATTTTACATTTCTTTTTCTCTCCCCAGTCCCACCCCTTATTTTCTGTTCTTTCTTCTTCTATTTTTCCTTTTTTTACAGGGTTAAGATTCCTCATTCATCTAAAAAGTGCAAAACTTTTTTTCCTGGGCAATCATGATTCCCAAACTCTACAGTTTGATAATATTCCTATCTATATTTCGACCATTTTTATAAAAAAAATTCTTGGACAAGCAAGCTTTTTTTTTTTTTTTTTGTCTACCTCACGGCTAGCTAGTTCAAAAATAAAAATGACTTATTTTCTATAACAGTGGGATTAAAAATAAGGCTAATTCTATTTGCAATCTCCTTATTTTCTCTTTCAATATTTTTTATATTTAAGGAATTGGAATTATATATATAAAAATTGGAAACTGATTTATGAAATATTAAAAATTAAAAATAGGGATGCAACGAGAAAAAAAAAGGTGCAAATAAAACTTTCTTAAAAATAATAATATGAAACATAGTTTGCCAAATGTAGAAGACAAGGTCTGCTTGAGGAGGCCCAGATCCCTTCGAGGCACATGGGCTTATTCACTTATATTTTTTTTAAATAGGGAGAGGGCTTGAATACTAACGCCCGTTATTTGTACCTATGCAGGAAAATAGATTGCCGTGACAATAATGATTGAATAAATAATAAAAGTAAATACATGCATATTAAGCCAAGTAAGTACTTATTACACTGACACATTTATACTACTTGGAGTGTAGAAGTGTAGATGATCAATTGGTGTGTGAAGTTATTCTTATTTAACTTTGATTTTGATTTTGAGTTTAAGTTTTAAGTATAAAGTTGTGAATATTAATCCCAAAGGAAAAATGTGTGAAAAATCCCAAAGAGCTCACTATGCTAATCGAGTAAATATCTAGCTTTGACAGAAAAGAAAAGTTTGATTAGTTTGAAAAGGAAAAATGTGTTGCCGAAGAAAAATTAAACCATGTTAATTAGGGAAAGCTGGTTGTAAATATTAATTTAATAACAATTAACAAATGAACTTATACCAAGTGAGCACATCATTATTACAACTTAGAAGTTTCGAAATAGATTTTTAATAACAAATGAAAAGTCACATGCATGATAACTACTAATTACTACGGTAACAAATATATTTTTAGTTTCTTAGGGAGAACAAATGGGCCACAAGAAGACAAAAATTGATGAAATTCAGTGTCAAATTTATGATTTTCTTTTTGTTGCTTATATGAGGAGGTTCCAATTCAGAACAAATGACTATAATTTAAAACATATAGTAAGAATTGTTTACTTTTATATATATATTTTTAGTCATATTAGTAATTTATGTGGGATTTCTATCACAACTCACACAGTTAAGACTAAACCTATAAAATATGAGATTTGTAAGACTAAATATTTGTGAATAATTAAAATGATTTGATTAACCTGACTATAATAATTAAGATATGTATGTCATGATATCATTTGATAATTTGGATTTTGATTTAATTCATGCAAAAATTAATTCATGAAGTGAGAGTTATCTCTCATTTGTATATAGTATTTTAGCCATTAATTAATTTACAACCTTCAAGACAAATATTCAAAGAGTATTTTTTTTTTCAACACCAATTACTCAAGCTCCTAATTTCTAGATTTTGATTCTTATTTATTGACTCCAAGTTTCTGCCCACTTTTCAAAATGTCACTCCAAATCTTCTTTGCTCCTAATTAACATAAGCTTGAAAGGAGAAACACTAAATTAAAACAAAATAACTAAAAATGCATTTTTATACTAATATAAAACAAATTTGGTATTTATAATAGGTATCTTTGCCTAAAAGCCCTAAAACATTACTTTCGAGAAAATCATATACCAATTTGTTACCATAATTCAAATTATAAAGAAGAATGTGTTGTGCATGACTTATGCTATGAGCAGACAGATGTTGGAGTGAAGCGAAATGTAGTGAGCAAAGTGTATACGAACTGAACAAAGTAAAGTGGAGGATATATAGTGACAACATATTATCATTTGAGCTCGAATCGTTCGTTTGTTGGATTACGATTACAGTATATGGGTGATATTATAAATTTGTATTGTTATCCATATATATTTGATGTAAAACATCTAGGACAATACTTATTTTAAACTAGAGAAAATACCTTTTATAGATGTAGATCAAGTTTGATGCTATGAAATTCCAAATTCCAAACACACATTCGATTGGAGATCAATTTGAATTGTTTTTCAAGTCAAATCCCCAGCCCATGACAAACTGACTATAGACACTCTCCATTCTATGAAATAAATAGTTTTTTTTTTACCAAAGGCGTGGTATAATTTATTCACAATGGTCAAAGATGACAAGATGTACCTTGTCCAATCTGCTAAATTACAAAGCATAAACAGGTTATATTTTAATAATTAACATATGCATGTTTTCATAATTTCACCCCATCTAGTATAACAACTAACGAGTGAATATTAAATAAATAAAACTTTTTAATCAATTTAATTCTTTGGCTATTAAATATTGAAGAAAATAATGTAATTTTTTTATTAAGTTATTTAATTATAAATTGATATGTATGATAAAAAATAATCATAAAATTGTCAACTATAATAATAATTAGGGTAAAATATGTTTAAGATTATCAAAGATGACAAAAAAAAACATGTACTAAATTAATATAAAAAAAATTATGAGAATGAAACTTTTTAAATTGTTAAATTCTACATGCATCTTAAATATATTTTACTCTGACAATTATTTTAAAAATTTATATTTATTATGATTTCTGGTTGCTTTTTTTACATCTTTCTTTCTTTTTTTGGGTTATCATATGATTCCTGATTATTTTAGTGCATAAGTAAAGTGAAACAAAATTTGAATTTTCACACGCATAAAACTTTCCACAATTAAGTAGGCATCCCTTAATCTTCCTTACGACCCATCACAATCAAATCATCATAAAGCAAATCTCTGCAATCTTATAACATAGCGCAAGCCATTATGATAAATCAAATAAAAAGCATATCAAAGTGAAGGAAAAAAAAAGATACTGAAACGGAAGCTTCAAATTGAATTATTGACCACTGAAAGGACAATGGATAACAAAAAGTCCGCAAGTCTTTCCTTCCTTCAAATTGTATAATTTATACACCCAAAGAATCCTATCAACTTATTCAATAAACAGATGTTTTCCACTATACACGATACATGAAATTCTAAACATTAGGAAGAATAAATAACCCAATGTTGACCATCAACATTTACCTTAAGATTGTTGACTTTGGCAAACAAATCAACGGCTCTCCGAACACCTCTATTATCCGCTGCGGTGAAATAATCGTGCCCGAAAATAACCCCACCGGGTTGGAGGATCCGAAATCCACGATTAATATCGGCCCATGCCGATAAAAAATCGTGGCCAGCATCGATCTCAATCAAATCCGCAAACACCCCCCACTCGCAAAACAACATCAGGGTCGACCCGCTCGAAAATGGAACGGGCATTACCGACCCGGTCTGGTTAAAAGTAACCACATTCTGAAGGAACTGGTAAAAGAGCCAAACGTCACCGTTTTGCATCGGTATTTTACTGAACCGGTCCCTGAACCCGGCCCAGCCTCGAAAGTCGTCGACGCAGAGGATCTGAGTTTCGAGGCCGAGTCGCCGAGTCAACTCGGCCATGTGTATCGCCGACGCGCCGAGGAACGTTCCAACTTCCACGACGGTTCGCGGCCGCACCCGGCGGATGAGATTCTCGAAAACCTTGCCGGTGGAGCCCCATCCCTTGACTTTAGTCGTTCGCCGGAGCTTTGCCGCCGCATGCGGCGGCGGGAAGTTTTCAAACGGCGAGGTGCCGTTGAAGAGGCGGTCAACGAGCGTCCGGCGAACGGACTCCGGCGGAATTGGATCGGCGCAGCGAGTTGTGACTCGGAACGGGTTCACCTCGGTGGTGTTAATTGAGAACCGAATAATAGGTTCTAACGACGATGGCGATGGCGACGATGATGGTGAGAGTGGTAATGAAGTGGAAGAAGGGTGGTGGGATAAGTAACCTAAGGTGTACGTTAGCAAAAGGAGAATAAAATACGCGGCGGGTTTTGCTCTTTTGACGAGTATAGGTGTTAACGAAGGTGAAGGTCTTCTATGATGCTCTGTTTTCATGTTTGCGGAGATTTCTTCGGGGAATTATAGGTTAACAGAGAGCAACGTTGGATTTAGATTACAAGTGTTTTGGTTTGGACATGAGTGCCGACAAGTAGTGACCATAGAAACGAAGAAGAAGGAGGATAGTTCTTCGAGTGTTACGTTTGTGGAAATTTCAATTTTAATCGACTAATTTTAATATATCACTGCTACTACTACTTCTACGTGGATTAATATTTGAAAGTGTGACCATTCATATTCATGTTTGCTGATAATTTTCTTTTGTCTTTTGGAGATGTTAATGTCAAAAATTTATGAATGGGGCATCGCGATTTAATTATGCAACTGCCTTTCATGAATTGTCATTTCTTTTTTACCTATTTTAATACTAGCCTTTTATTGAGTCAAGTTTTACGTTCAAAATATCGGTGTCAACATCATTGTTATCCATCAATTAGTGAATAATTCCATGCTTTTAATGGCCAATAAAATTCCTCTTAAAGTGCTCCGCAAAAAATGCTCAAATTTGGGAACTCAAATATTAACAATTTTTAACCAATTCTCCTATTATTTAATGTCATTATATTCTAAAAATATTCTTCAAGTCAATTCAAATGTAAGTATCATCTTTAGGAAGTATGATTAAGAATAATTTAATATATACCAAATCAAAATACTTACATTCTTAATCTTAATCTGTACGAAATTATTTAATTTTTTATATTTAAATCCAAATAAAATATAACATTTTTTTACTGTAAAAAATATTAAATATATGCATTTTTAATGTAATTTTTTATATTGTTAATAAATTAGAAATTATTATCAGTATGATTTATAAGGTATTTTTTAGACATAACATGTACAATGGTTTAAGGGTTTCTGATTGAATAACAACATTTTATTTTATATTATTCGTTTGATGTATATATAAAGAAATGCCGTTAATAATTTTACGTGTATTACTTTTTTAATGTTTAAATGTAGTTTCTTTTTCTTCTCATTTATAACAAGTATATGGAATATTAAAAATAAATAATAAAAAAGATTAAACCTATATGTCATCAATTTAAAAGAGGTTGGGGTTAAAAACATCCGGATACAATATATACGTGCCTTGATGTAGAAGTTCCGTTCACCAAAGTTGATGTATCATTTTCTTTTCTCTTTCCTTCAATTTCTTTCCTTTATTTTCTTTTTTACTTTTAATTACTTTTTTTCCCTCTAAACACGTAAAGATCTAGCAAGTGTTTAGAGATGAAGTGATTTATAAACTTTATACGTCATTTCTCTTATTTTCTCATTTTTTTCATTTTTTAAAAAGTAATACTTATTTTTCACATTTGCAATTTTAATTTGAAAGATTGAGTATATGTGTGTTAAAACAAGAGGAATGAACATAGTTTTTAAAATTTAACAGCACTGAACGGAAGGAAAATATTATAATTTATTTAAAAAATTAATAACTAAACACTAATAAGAATATGTCATATTATATTCTATTATATTTTCACATCATAATATAATTGAATTGTTTCAAGGAGTAATGTTATGATATTACAAGACGATGAGATATGGTTGCACATTTATGCAAAACTTACTAATGCCCGAGAGATGGAGACATAGGATGATCCACACGAGCTATGACCTATGGTTATCCCAAAGTTAATTTATTTATATTGTTATTTAAGGGTTTTTAGGTCCCCAACCCTACATAGTACCTACAAAAGCAACAGCCACCACATTTCCTTTTATACATCCATCTGTGAAACATAAAGCTTAGGACTGGCGGTGGCAATTGCTTCAATCCAATTTTTTAAATTATTATGTTAATGAGCTTATTTAGTTGAATATTGGATTTTGAATAAGCATATATATTATCTGTTGCGTTTCTTTAGTCGGAGAAGTTCAAATTTAATTCTAAAAATACGTATAGAATTAAAAAATTTAAGTAATAATCATATTTAATAATATTAGGGTGTGTTTGGAACTGCTGCAAAAATTAGGTTATTTTAATAATCAATTATATGTATGAGTGATTGTTGTTATAATTGATTATAATCGGAATCAATTTTTGTTTGAGTAAATTTGCTGAAAAATGATTTGAAAATAATCAATTTTGATTGGATGTAACAAAAAATCAGATTTCACGTGATAAAAGAGTATGAAAAATAACTGAAATAAAAAATAAGTGGTTAAAAAATAATCATAAGTTTCAAATTTTACATTTAAGAAAACAACTTTTTTTTTTTTTTAAATAAGCTGTTTCTAAATTTCAACTAGTGCTCCCAAACATACAGCATTTTTCTATACAAAACAGCTGAAATGGGAATAATTAATCTTTTCCAAACAAGCTCTTTCCCACAATTTTCAAAGATTTTCTTCACCAATAAAATTGTCAAGTTTTGAAATGCCAAAAAAATTGTTACAAATCAAAATTTAATTTATACCAAATTAAATGACACCCACTTAATGAAGAATGTGTGATAGACTTGTAAATATATTTCACAAATCACAACAAATAAGGGTATAAAAAAATTAATATATATGACTTTATATTTCTATAATTAAAAAAATACACACATTTATTTCTCATTCAAGATTAAACGACTAGAGCCGATTTTCCTTTTCATCCCTGGTCAATGTGTAGTTATTGAACTCTAAATTTAATTTATGTAATTATTTTGCTGAAGTAATTTTTTGTTTCCTTACGCAATTCATTAATTGATAGAATATTTTAATAAAACTGGTGATGGAAGCAAAAGCGTACAATACAAAATAATATTCCCTCTAGTACCTAACGAAAGTGAAAGAAAACAATATTATACAATAGGTATAAATAAGTCAAATGGCAAAGAAAATAAATTACAAAATAAGGATCTGGAATTTTATACCAGATCTGGTTCTCGAGGAATATAAAACTAATCTTCCAGCTCATCTTCCAATCCACAAATAATCACTCAAGAATTGAAGTATCATGAACGAGTGAAATGGAAAAAGGAAATAGAAAAAAGAAAAAATAAAACTGAATCAACGCCACATGTGTCTCACTAATTCATTATCCCAAAAATAAAAGTCAACTAAAATAAATTATGAGACCCGTTATTTGTTTTTGAAAAGTAATTTTATATTGCAGAAAAAAAGTAATTTTATAATTAGAAAATTATTTTTGCCCAGTTGTTTTTTTTCCTCAAGCGGTGTCCTATTTTTAATTTTTCGTCTTGTCGAAACTAAATTACTTAAATGTTTTCAATTGTTTTAAATTTTTTTTGTCAATTTCATAAATGGAATTCCACTAGGCTTAGTAAGGAAATTGTATTAATCAGAAACAAAATATCCATTTTCACAATTTTTTTAAAAAATTTTAAATATAAGTCAACATCTCATACCACCACCAACCAAGAACACCGGAGTGTGAAAATTGTATCCCACTGGTTTTGATAATCCCCATATGCAGCTATGACAAATTTGAGAAAAAGCTCTCAGCTACTAAATCTACCATTTTTTGTCTTTGCTCCTCTTATGAGAGTCATGGACCACCCCATCATCATTTATTTCACTCATCCTACTGTTTCTACTTTGAGTACATCCTACATTCTCCATTTAATTCAACCATACATGTCACATGGCTATTTCATATTCCAAGATGACATTTCAAAAGTCCTCTATGAGTGAATCATACTTTGCTTCGTTAAATACAGAGTAAATGAAGACATAGTATATACAAGTCCGTCCATAAATGTGATATCATTTGTTGAGTTAACCTCTAGAATTTTGCGTATGTGCGATTTTAGACCACAAAACGGTCAAACTTTATGACATTTAATTCTTCCAACGTAAAAATAATTAAATTTGAAATATGAATTTATCATAAAGTTAACAACCCAAAATTTAAATTATCACCCTAAAAAAATTTAGAAGTCATAAAATTAACAGATAAAGAGAAACTTGCTGTAAAATTCACAAATTTAAAACTAAATTGTGCACCTACAAAATGTCAACGATCAAATCTACACAAACTGCCATTTTAGAGAATGAAATTGTATATTACTCATCTTATGGTTAGATGTTCATCGGCTATTGTTTTATAAGTAAAAATTTGAGTGAGTCCATTCCAAAAGCTTACCAAAATCAAGACAGGTCTCACACTTCAAAAAACATTTGTAAAAATACTTACAAATTATCCACTAACGGTCGTCAATTTTTATTTTTTTTTATGAAACCCACTATGTCTTCATATCAATATCAGAATTTGAACTCACGTTTTGTGGTATGAGTCCTATCTTTAGGACTGGAACAACCTTCATTGCAGGTCCATCAGCTCTAATTGATCACAATAAATCACAACCAACACCAGCGAAGGAAACTCCAATCTCAAAATAATAACTGTAATAAAGGCAAATATCCTTTAGAAGCATCTCAAAGTACTTGTTCCTGAATTGCAAGTTCCGGGCCTAATGAAGAATAGACCCTAAACTAAATTCAGACCGTGAATCCATCCACGGCATTTCATGTTTCAATTGACGCCTAGAATCCAGTAGAATTGCACCAAAAGCAAACATTTTTGTTTATATGACCACAACAAACTGCAAAGAAAAATTGTTAAAAACCAGAAGCAATTTAGGTGATCACAAATACCACATGCTTACACCTTCCAGTGACAAGTACAGTATGTTGTGGCACCAGCCGTTTCAGTTGATGCAAACTTGCTTCGTGCCAAAATTCTAACAACACAACTACCTAATCTATCAAACAAGAGAAGCCCTTTTGTCCTTTGGTCGACCTATCAAAGGTCATCAGATCACACTAGTCCTACCCTTTTAAGAAAACCTACTATCAACAGTCATATGTATCTCATGAAAAGCACATAAAAACATGTCACTTTGCCTCTTCACCATCTCCACTGTTATGAGCAGCCGCGGAGCTGCCTTGGCCGTCTCCACCAGCTGTTCCAGCCTCAGAGGCATCTTGCTTGCTTCCACCACGTGCATCGTTTGGACCAGTAGCCGAAGGTGGACCACCGCTGTTTCCACCTCCAAGAGCAGCCTCACTGTGCATTGGATGCATGCCATTATTTATATCTCCAGGTCTAAGTCCCATTTGACCTTGGATGGCCTGCTGGTGTAGCTGCTGTTGTTGTTCCTGCATTTGATGTGGATTGCCAAATTGCAATGGCATTTTCTGGGGGAACATTCCTTGCTGCTGCTGAGCCATTGCTGCTGCAGCAGCCTGAGGATGTTGCATATAGAATCCTGGTTGCATGGCAGGGTGCGGTGCCATCTGCAAGGCAGTAAAACAAGGTTATGGGAAACAGGCAAGACTTCCGAGTTCCAAGGGACCAGCTACGCTCTATTTTTACCTGCGGAGGCATGGCCGGGGTTTGAGGCTGGGCATCAGCAATTGCAGCTAAATACATCAAATTCTTTTGAAGCTGAGCTTGGTACCTAAGGCAACAAAAATACCTCATAAAAAATGCTAACAAATAGATAAGGACTGGGATATGTCATTATTCAGAAAAAAGACCATAACAAATTATATAACTGTAAATTGCCGAGCAAATGAAGTTAGTGAAAAAGTGAATGAGCAATTGTTAATAGCCTCATCCTTTATACACATGAAAAATGTTAGGGATCAGGGAAAAAAGAGACAAACAACTAATATATTAAGTCAGACCAACCATCAGTACTAACAAAAACATGCATACAGAATCTATTCACTTACTGGGCACATTCTGCAAGTTTTCCAAGATTTTGATTGTCCAATATTGCCAGAATCAGCTTCTTGTTCTCATCAAGGTACTGCATCATGACAAGGCTTCATATTAAATAGTAAAGGTTCTTGCAGCCTATTTGGGTTTAACTTATAATATCATTTAAATTGCTTGAAGTGATAATTATGAAGGGGACAAAAAAAATACATGTATTAGTATTCTATCCTGAAAATGGCCTAATACACATACAGGATAAATGAACAATTTCATTTCATGACTATACATTTCTTCATGGATCAAGGATACTATAGAAGAAGCCCAATGTGCATCAATACTACTAGTTAAGTTTGGTGTTGATACACAACTTCTAAATCTCGAAAGAATCTTGTATCATGAAGGATTCCAGGGATCCCAGATTCTGTTGTTTAGCCATCTGATTGTTACGACAACTTGTTTGACTATGATAAATAAATATTGATTCACCCAATGTAAAATATTATGTGCATCACTATAGACTTGAACAGTCTACCAAACTATAAGTTAATTAGTTAAAGGATTCATGGGTTATATTGACAACTCTAACATTGGTGTTCGACTTAAAATCCTTTTGAAAACATATGACCCTAGGATATCCAAAAAAACTGAAAGATAAAAGAGTAAAAAGACTGAAAGAAAACTTTTGGTGAAACAATTAAATGGAGTAATGGGCATTACTCTTTACATGACTTTTAGATCCATGCAGCCAACCGACTTTAAGATAAGTCTTTCAATTTATGAACTTGAATTTCCTAGCCTTTTAAAGCCTAGAGTAAAATAAAGAGCCTATGCTGCAAATTAAAACCCCACTATTTTGTAATATAGGGGTCTTATCACACAATCAGCCCATCTGAATATTTAAATAAGGTTGCCATTTCTCTTAACAGCCAATTCAATAAGTTCAGGACAAGATTGTCAATGAGTGGTATAAATTTATTAAGATATGCCTTTAGGCCAGTGACAAACAATCAGCATACTCCACTAGACATCAAGAAAACCTAAATCCTAACTTGAAATAATCAGGCATCAAGATAAACAAATAAGCTTCTTAGAGATACCAGATGTTAATTCAGTAATAAATAATACCAGATAATACACTTGTAGTTCTAGGTGGTACTCAAACATTGAGTAAATCAACAGCTCAAAGAAGAAATGGATTAAAATCACAATGTCAGATGCAACTTCTCTGCCTACTTGCTCTGCAGTTTTTGGTGTGCAAGGAATTATCTGAGACAGATGTCACTCCTTTATCTTTATATTTATTAGATGGGATTGTGAGCTTTGTATTTGAAATGACTTAAGTCTGTTAAGTGCTAGAACTTGGCTCTTATCATGATAGACAGTATAAGCAAAAGGTAATGAGGTAATGAGGAAATAAAACAAAAATCTTTTTTTGTGCTGACCATAGTATTGGTACAAATTAATCCCGCTAAAAGTCATAACTAATCTTTGTCGGGACCCTGAGCGCACACAAGGTGGGTATTCTCCTACCAACACAATTTATTCCATATCCAATGGCCAACCAGGAATCGATCCTTGGATTACTTGGTTAAAGGACACAAGCTGTTATCACTTGTGCCAAAAATATCTAATTTATCGAATATTATCATAAATCCCAATTCATTCTCACTTCATATTGAACAAGTGTCACCTCCCAACTTCCAGAACAACCACAACATAATACTAATAATAAGGGAAATGCTAATAACAAACTCTCTTTACATACTCTTTCAAACAAACTTTTTACTATTAGATAAAACTTATTGAAAATCACAAAATTATGTGAACCCTACTCCCTAGCTGGCTAGTGACAGTCATATTCATGATTTCTAATAATAATAATAATGAACCCAGAACAAAACATGAAAACCTTAAAACTAATTTCAGAAATCTATGAGGAAAGCAGTGGGATTAAAACAGCAAAAAACATACTTTTTGAATCTGCTCGGTGGTTATGTTCGTAGGTGGGAAAGAAGGCATCATAGGAATCATTGGTGGTGTCTGCTGCATCTTCTCAGCCTCGTTAATGTCACTGAAACTAATTTAAAAAGAAAAAGCAAAAACCCTAATTCCCCCAAAATCACCACAATCATAAACAGTTCCCAAACCCCAGATGGAAAAATGTTACACAAACCCTCAATAAAAAGGGAAAAAGACAAAAATTTTGGCAGAAAAAGAGAGAAAGAGGACCTGGGTATGGTCTGAAAGTAGGTGAGAGAGAGGTAAAACACAGTTGAGAACTGGGGTTTGTCTTTGTGGAGATCCTTGTTCGATCTTCTGGGGTACTGTGCACACGATGTTTCTGGAATTTGAAGACAAAGCAAACAACATAAAAACAAAGGAATAGATTAAGGTTACCTTCGCTTAGCAGTGTCAAATAAATAATAAATAAATAAAATAAAATTACCAACCAAAGCAAACAAAACTCAATGGTTGCTAGGTTTGGGGTTTTTGTGCGACGTTCGGCTTTTGGTAGTTCCAAATCCAAACTAACAATCGACAAGGCTCAAGTGTTCGCTATTTATAGGTCTTCGCATTGCCCCCTGTTTGAGTTTGACTGCTGTTGCTGCTGCTGCTGCTGCTGCTGCGTTTTGAGCCCGGTTCGGACCATTGTATTGTACTGTTGCACCACAACATGAATATGGGATAAGCACAAGATGTTTTTTCATCGTGTTTTGTTTTTTTGGGGGGAAAGTGGGTCCTTGGTGAATTCAAGTACCACCCATTCAAAGCCCAATTTTAATTTTGCAGGGATTTAAAGCTGGGGCTCACACTTGGGTTTTGAATTCCAATGTATACTAATTTGGGAAGAGTTGGTTTATTTTTGGTAATGGAATAGTATATAATAATATGTTATTATCCAAATGTGTAGCTTCGTACAAGATAGAATAATGTGAAAAATGGAGCAATTAATCTTTGATGGAAGGATGAATGAGTGGCACTTCATTGCATTTGTTGCACTTTGGCAATTGTATGTATGATCATGATAGTAATAGAGAAGAAAGAAGGATGGTTAATGAATCAAGTATCTTTTTGCTAGAAGTAACATTTGTTGGAGAAACTATAAAATTTTATTAGGAGCTCATTTAAAAATAAGGAACACAAGAAATAGGAAGGTTTTGTACGTGTGTGGAGAAAAAAATCAAATTATATCAGTATAATTTATATAAGCTATTACATCATTTATTAATTTTCAATTGGATTTTTTTTTCTAAATCACTTTTAGATTGAAGTTTCCTTCAATTAGATCATATCTATAACATTATAAAAGGAGGGGAGGGAGTAGGAGAATGGGTGGGGGTAGGTATGTCAGTTTACATAATTGGGAGTTTGAATAACAAAGCTGGAGGTGTCAATAGTAGCCCCTAATGATTGGGTGTTAGGCTACACAAATTGAACGCTCAGAAGAGCCCAATTAAACCCACTCGTGTGCAAGCTGATTTGATGTTCCCTTGTTTTTATGTTGAACTCATGCGATTCTTGTTTAGAATTAGCTAGTAAACGAAGTAACAACCTCGGGAAATCATATCTCAAGCATACAAGCAAGTAATGCCAAGGCTTCATTTGGAATCATAATGATTGCTTGCTTCCTCTTTTTGCGGCATTTAGTTAGTTAGTTTTATTCAACACACTGTTGGTGCCTATGAGTATTTGCAATTCTATCTTTTCGTCCAAAATTGTCATTTATGCATGCATGCTATCTTAAATGCACCTACTCATACAGTCCAATAAAATGGAAATATTTGAGCAAAATTTCTTCTGATTCACACAAGTTGTTAAAAGTTAAGTAATATACTTAAAAGAGATTGTGACGTTCAAGTAAATATTTATAAGAAGTCAAAGGTGTAAAGTTTGAGAAAATACTTGAGACTTTTATGACCTATTTTTAGTCATCGATCTCCTAGACTACCATTGTGATGATCCTTGTGTAATTAAACTTGAAAAACACATCTGAATGTCATGATTTTTGCTAAGGTTGCTAATTAATGGACTACTACGTATTATATCTTATGCTTTAGAGCTGTACGAGAGTTAGTGTAAGGTCAAAAAATTCTCAAACCCTATATCGTGTTGACTGTTGAGTCCTGCAAACCTATATGTAATTAAGTTTAGTTGTATTAATATTACACCAAGATATTGTTTTTATTCTCTATTATATATTGTCCTACATCTTCTGGATGAGGTTCAGAATATATAGTACCCATTCATCATCTTATGCAACAATCTGGATTCTATTTGCAGCTCATAAGATTGACCTGGTCCTACTAATTATAAACATTATTATTCCAAGATGATGGTTCTGTACCTATTGAAAGCCTTTGTCAGATGCGAGGAGAATTTATAAGCTATTACCAGTTGCAAATTCAGAAAATAAGTACAGAAGGGTTGAAAACAAACAAACTTTTACGTATATAATAATATTAATTAACAAATTGTACGATTGCATACTTATTATAGGACGAGATCAATTACCATTAGGGGTTAAATTTTATAAAATTACTTTTTCAATAATTTTCTACAACAAATAACTTTTCCAATCCATTTTTTAAATTTGATTTTTTCATAAAGTAAATTTCAAAAAAATATAATTTAAAATTCAATCAATACTTTATTACATAACTAATTGTTATCTTTACTATGTAAAATTTGATTAAGTTATAAAAATCAAATTGTGATATACTTGACTTCAGGTGAATAAAGAGAATCCTTCAAAAGCGATTGAAATATGGGCAAAAATTTGAATAACGGTGTATAATCAAAGTGAATAATAATTTTGATTGAGACGATTGATTTCATTCATGTACGTGATTGGAAAGCGCAAGAAAAGTAAAGTATTGTTCGATAAATCGAAGTATGCCCATTAGCCCAATTTTGGAGAAATTATACGAAAAAAATTATTAATATCATATCAATATATTTAGTAATATATTTGTATAAGTGTTAAAATTATGTAATTCGACCGTTAATACTAGAAATTTATAAATAAAACTTAAATTTGTTGATTGTCAATTTGGGGGAGTTGAAACACAATTACTTGATTTTTCAAACACTAACAATATCTATCATCAAAAATTAATTAAAGGTTCAGCCGGTCATCATATATGTGTTCAATATTCATCTTTTATAAAGTTATGCTTGTTTATTTTACTTACATATTTCTAAATCCTTTACTTTTTTCAATCTCAATTTCTTTTCAAAATTTTACTTTTTCAATTTCTAATTCTTATTATTATCAAAATCATTTAAAAATTAATCATTAAATGGAAAATACCTTTACCAAAATTTCCTTATATATTAATAATCCTACGAATTATTATACTATAGTAACAAAAATGGATATGTTTATCCAAATTATAATCGTAATTCGCATTAAATATTAGACAATTCTTTAATAAGTTGAAAATTATGAACTTACTTGTTTAACAAAAAAGAATTCATAATCAAAAAATAGATTTTATGTCTCATCTTTAAATATTTATTTATTAATAGAATCATTTAGTGAAAATTTATGTGCTATGTTAAAAATATTTTTCTTTCGAGGAATAAACACAATTTTCACAATTAACACTAATATGTTATTTAAAATATAAATAAATATCTTTTATTAGTTTGAATGTTTAGATTATCTAAAATTTTATATTCATAAATTATAATAATCAAGACGGTATCATATAATTTAACTATTAGATTGGTAAAATTTACTTTTTGTAAACTATTACTATTAAAAGTTTATATTTTTATAGGCTCACCTAACTATCAATTGATCTTATCCCACTTTTATGTAAAAATAAATCTGATATATAAATATAATTAAATAGTCATTTTAATTCTTTAACTTTTCCATTGATTTTAAATTGGTCACTTTTACTTTTAAAAAACTCTCTTTCCACCATCCCAAAACGATCAAAGTTGATTACATTAGTCTCCCAAAAATGAATAATTAATGTGACTGACTTTTTTTTTTTATAGTTTGAGGACTGTCTACGTGACAATTTTATGATAGTTCAAAGACTTGAAGTGAGATTTTTTGAATACGATGGTGGAAAAGTAAAACAAAAAAAAACAATATATATATATATATATTAAATGAAGGGTGGCTATTGTTCCCTTTAGATCCGTCCCTAGCTATTACCTGTATGATAGTTGCTGCCACCATATTGCCCTGTTTGCAAACAGGGTTGGAGTTTCTTGTTGGTTAAAGAAAGCTATGGGCACCCGTCCCAATTTTTTTCTTTTCTATTTTACATATATTTTTAAAATATTATTTCATAAGTCAACCACTTTGTTGATTATTAACTCCATCCTTGTTTCCAAGTGATCTCAATACCTTCAAAATTGATATCCAACATCACTTGGAGACTTTGCCAGATTCTCTTGATTATGGGTCAGGGTTTGGTCCCCCATGATCTTGTTTTCTTCCTTTTGTTCTTTATATCAATAAATTTAGGCATATGGCAAATGATTCATAATGTATAGGGTGCCAACGTTGGGATTATGCACTCTATTCATAGTCTGCAACTTGGTTCACTGTGAATGGTTGTAATGCATGAAAAACTGGTTTCTTCATGCGCTTTTGTAATATGGACCGGTACTACTGGTACCATGTTTATTTTAATGAAATTTCTTTCTTTTGCTGACAAAAAAAAAGTGTCACAATCATCCAATCTGATGCTCTATAGTTCTGTGTACGTGCGATAGGATTGATTAGAATAAAACTTTCACTTCTTTATTCATCAGATTTTAACTTGTACTGAATACTTATTAATTGTTTTGGTATTCACTGTACCAAGAAAAGAAAAGTTCATCAAAACATTTGACCTGCCATAACATTCTCATTCTATTATTTAATTCTTAAATATTAAATTTGATAGCTAGAGACCTTGGACTCTCCCCACTTTTCATAAGATACACAAAATGGAAAGGAAGGTTAATTCATTTACTTTAATTATATGGATTTCACGAATACAAGCTCTTGCTTTTCGTCTAAGAAATAAGATAAGAGGATGGATGGACTGCTCAAATCGATTAGAAACCAAGACATGATAGCGGATCCCTAGAAGCCAATAATGTTTAATAAAGAAGGTATTATTGCTAAAAAAATCCAATGAAATAAAAAATTATTATTTTATCATTATTTTTTGTTCAGCAAAAAGAAATATGAGATAAAAATATATTTATAATGAGAAAATAATTATCTATCTATCTATTTACAGAAAACATATTTTCAAATTAAAAAAAAAAAAGAGTCATTGTTTAACCTTTTTTTTTACAAAAAGGTGGTTTTAACACGTTCAGTTTCATTTCAACCACGCGAAGACTTTTCCTTCAGGTCTCCTCCAACTCCATGACCATTTTGTGAATTACTCACACAAGTGATGCATGAAAACATGCAAGGGACAAAAATTACCCGGGGATTTTCATATTGTCCTCTAAACTACATCTCTTTGGCACTTCTGCGGGACAAATTATATATAAGACTCAAACATAAAATTATACTTATTCAGTAAAAAAAAAACCTTAAAATTATATTAATATAATATGATATGGTTGATAACTAATAGTGTTTGATCTTAATTTTATGTATATATATAAAATAACTTGAAAGAAGTTAACGCCTTAAATAAATTTCAATTCTTCAAAACATTAATTAAACTTTGAGTCTTTCACTTTCTATTGGGTAATTAGGGATGCTCATGGGTTGAATTTGATTAAACCCCTTATTCAACTTGATATAAATTATATAGGTTGGATTAGGTTTAGGTAATTTTTTTTGTACAGATCCTACCCAAATCAACCCGGTCATAAACATATTTAATTAGGTTGGATTAATCGAGTCTAAATATTATTAAGAAATTAGAATTTTTTTAAAAAAAACTTTATAAGTATATAATGTTTAAATGTATTCAAAAGAGACCAAATTGTGTCAATATTTGATTAATAGAATTAACATTTCAATTTTAATACAATATTTTTATTTTAGATAAAACTAAAGTATTATATTAGTATGAGAAAAACATAAGCAAAATTAAAACAGAGATAAAAATAATAACTTAAAAAGAAAAAAAATCATGAGTGATTTAGTTTAATAATTTAATAAACTATGTAAACTAAAAATTAATGTATTTTATATTTAAAATTAATTTATATATATGATATGAATAGGATCGAATTCAAAACAATAAAACTCATCACTGCTTATATTGGATTTTAATTAGATTAGATGAAATTCAACTCAAATATGTAAAAAATTCAACCCAATATAATTGAATCAGGGAACAATTAGGAGACTCTCTAGAAGAAATAAAGAGTTTTACTTTTGGTGGCAACATGTTATGGGGTGGTGGATGGTGATCCCACTTATGGAGTCAAATCAATAAGTTCTAAGAAGAAATATTTAAATCTCATCGATCTCATAAGTATTATATCAAATCTCATCAATCGAATTGTTTTTTTGAAAAATACGAGACATCTAAGTCATCCAAGTAAAATCTAACCCAATATAATTGAATCAGGTTGGATAATTGATAAATTTGGACTTATAAATATCTCTACCCCGAAGATACTAAGTAGCGAAAAGGCTTGAGATAATAAAGCTTAAGAAAAAAAATTAAAAACAAGTCACAACTGTGCCAATAAATTAAACTCGAGGAAACTTGAAGAAAAAGTCTCTAAGATATCGAGTTAGAAAAAATTAAGAAATATATAAGTAAGACGATAATAAGTCCATAGTATTAAAATATATATTCTTGGATAAATAGACCACTGCACCTAAAGTAAAGTAAAGCTTTCTAGCTAACTCTCATTCCTTCACTATTGAAGAGGTCCCCGATACAAATTCTAATGTATGTGGCACGGATCTAGTTTGCAATTTTCTGATGGCTGCGCCTACTTCCACAGCCAACTTGAAATGGCATTGATAGATCACTGATCCCTAACCAATTTCAGTAGTGTAGCTGAAAAAGATTTGTGTTAGTGGGCATAGCCACTTTGCCTCTGCAATATGCTCGTCCATTTAATTTGACTTATAAAATGGGATGACTTTGAAACACATAACGTGTTATCATGGAATGATTTGCAGAAAGTTTTAATTATTTCAAGAAATTCGTTTTGGTTTTGCTTTTCAGTTGTTTCACGGAAACTTGGGTGGGCAGTGATTGATCTTTTATTTTTGCGACGGTTAGCAAAGGTGCCACTGCCATGGATGGAGCCATCAACCATGGTCCCCCATTTTTAAGAAATTATATATATATATATATATATATATATATATATATATATATATATATATATATATATTTTTATCTTGGTACATACTATAAAGTATTTATGGACTTTATTACAGACTCAATACATAAATCAACCGACATAAAATTATTTTAAGTTAATTAGTAATCTTGAGTTGAGTTTTAAATATGCTTAAATTTTTTAAAGAATTTTGCTACTTATAATAATCTTACATAGTCCAAGTATAATGGTTTCCTGTGAAAAATAATTGTAAGCCTAGACAAAATATATATATATATATATATATATATATATATATATATATATATATATATATTCACTCATCTTATCGATAATTAATCTATAAGCAAAAACTTATATGATCACATTTAGTTATCTCTTGTCTCAACCTCATTTTTACTATTTACATAACTCAAACCTAATTTAATTTACTCGAACGAATATAACTTTAACTTTGGCATTTTAGAAATTTCATTTGATTTGTATTAATTAACTCCATGAAAATAAAATAAATTGGTCCTTGTGTTGGACCAGTAAAAGTCTTGTTCTGCCCTTGTTTGCACATATGCTTCTTCCTGGAGTATGATTATTTGAAAGCGGCATCATCTCTTGGAAATAAATAGAGAAATCAGTGGACGGTAGGATGAGTACTTCAGCAGTTTATCTTGAAAGCAACTACTATTTAGAAGTGGACTTGTATATAAAACGTGCCTAGTCAATTCCAATTGGATTACATATAAACTGGGGAAGGCAACAACTCTGACATCTGACTTGCCTAACCTTTCTTTCTTTCTTGTGCTTTTAAGGAATTAACATGAGGGAATTTGTAAAATGATAAAAGGAGCAACTATAACAAAATCCTTTAATTTTGCACTTACTTTAGAAATATCGATCTTCCCTTAAACTAAATTCCCTCGTCATATGTTACCTAGATTCTCAGATTTTTTCCGTGATCATTTTTTTTTAATACAAACGATGTCACGTTAATTAATACTGGAAAAATTGGTCCCAGATATCAACTAGTCATGTTGTGACTTGTGACATATATAATATTTAATATTTTGAATTATAGTCAGGAAAAGGAATAAAGTGAATGAATACTGGAAAAAAAAAAAAAAGATGGATCTGCTGCATCTGCCCCTCGCTTATCCAAAGAAACTTTATCAGTTTGATTAATAATCATGCACACCTGAACTAGATACGTACAAAAGAAGAACATGAGAGTTGAAGCCTGCAGAATCAATTAAGTATAAAGCAACCACCATGAATATTTTAAAATTTGAATGGTTTCAAACAAAATGCCAAAAGTGATTAATTATGCTAGCAATGAACTATTTTCAACATTGAACAAGTCAAAATCAGAAATATATGGAGGTGATTAATTTCAACCCGCACATAACAGCATCTTGTACGTACACACCCAAGAATCATCTCTTTGGGGCACACAGAGATTCATCAAGTGGATGAATGCTTTGTTTTTTCATCTTAAAAACATCCTCTTCCTCGTTTTTGGAAATAAACATGTCAGAAATGATGAGGGAGAGCCAAACAATGACTGGGGTAAGCAAAAGAATGAGACCAAAGGGCACCATCCAAAGTTGCCTATTTGTTGGATGGTATTTGTGTAGCCACCATCCAAGCATAGAGCCTCCTATTATGCTTATCAACAAAGATGAGATGAAAATTATCAAGTAATAGGACTTTGTAATCCGTTGGTTTTCCTTGTAGTACTCATAGTCTCCATTTTCCACTTCTTTAGGTTTTCCCATCTAATTGAAGAAGACCTTGAAAGAAGAGGCTTGCCCTGAAATTGAAAATAAAATTGTTCAGATTTAAGGTGATTTCTGGTAGACGAAAAGATAGAAACATAACAACAAAGGAGGTCTTCAGTGTTGATCACCTGCAAAGACTTTGACCCTCAAATTTAAATTATTTATTTAACAAAAGAAATCCAATTATTGAATATGAAAAATACCAAATTAATTAAGAAAAACTTGCCTTAAAGTGCTGTGGAAGAAGAAGAACTTGGATTGTGATCAAGGAGGTGATGGAAATGATATGTTGAGGAGAGAAAAATAGGTGGTGAGGAGCATGAGTTGTTGAAGGGATTTTGTGAGTGCAAGTTACTATACAAGTAAGTTACTACTGAGGCATACTTATCAGGGCCAGGGGTGTCCTTTGCTTTTGAACAAGGTTGTCATTGTTTATTAAATACTAAAGAAATATGGGACATATTGCATAAGGTTTTGACGCTTATTCATGAGGTGGCGTTAACTGGGGTGGAAAGGAGTTGATATTTCTATTTGTAGTTAATAGAATTGTTTTTTCGAGTTGGACAACTCTTTTGTTTGTTGGGATACTACTGTGGCACAGGCCCTGTGCCAAACGTGGCTGTCACCATTCTATTTTTATTTATGCCCCAAAAGATAATCTAATGTTGGTGAACTTTTATTTCTGAAAAGGGTTTTATTTATTGTTTTGCTATGGACTTATAAAATCTTAGGAATCTAAGGACCGACACTGCTTACCTTGTTTCATTCATTAATTTTGAGCTTAGTTTTTTTCTTGTTTTTTTTTATATTCTTTATAAAACTCCTTCACTTTTTAGTTATCGTTGGTCTTTCATTATATACCTTTAGATAGTGTATTAAAATTATTGTCTTATCTAGAGTTTTTCGAATGTGTAGCTTGAAGACATAGATAAAGAAAATTCAAGATTTTAACATGGAGAGACTTGTGATACTTAGTAGTGCATTAAACTCTGTATGGTAAGTGAAATTTTTATAACTATTTAGTCACGAAATGAATATTGTAGCTTTAGGGTGTTCATCTTCTGAAAATTGTTTATAAGAAATAATGTAGCTTTAGGGTGTTCATCTTCTGAAAATTGTTTATAAGAAATCTCTGAAACGGAAAATTTATTGTTTGATTACTCTAAAGCTTGTTCAACATCTCTTTGATTAAAATTTTCGATAAATTTCTGAAAAGAGAAAACTCAATCCAACTACTTATGTTTAAATTTCGCTTCCGCGTAACAATAAATGAATTTGCTTCCAAATAAATACAATTAATCAGTGAGTAAATCTTCAATTCATGTGTGTGTATTGTGTGACATATTTCTCTCGTTCTCAGAACATCTTTCAGGAACAAAAATATTTGGAACACATACAAATCGTTGAATGCGAATTTGAACAAAAAAATAAGAAACAAAATCAAGCACGCGTAGTTTTTTAAAGGTGAAATGTAGATAAAAGAATTTAGGAATTGGTAATCTGGTAAATGACAACAGATGAAACAAGTTGCATAAACAATGAATAATTAACTAGTTATCTGTTTGAAACAATTCACCAATTAATTAAAGAAAATTGATATTGGGTATAGTTAATTAGAATTAAGATAATATTTTATGTTAAAGGAGCATGGCAGCTCATTAGAAGAATCTAGAGAAAGCATTGAAATGGTTGGATTATGGCTTGTGTCACACCACTTCTTTCTCCCTGCGTCTGCTTTCTTTTAGGTTCCCCAGTTTCAACGAAATGCCATTGGGTTGGAAAAAATGGAAAAAGAAGTAACCTATATACTATATAGTTAGATTTCTAGTTTATTTCAGTTGATAATGAATCAATAGAATTTACGTATAAATAATTTTTTAATATAAATTAACATGGCAGGTTTACACTAATAATATGCATGATGCATGATATCTTGTTAATAGACAACTTTATATTAAATTAATATATATTATTAATGTATCACAATTTTTATATAATAATATTATACTGTTAGTGTTGATTAATAATATTTGTATATTAACGATTTAATTTCTTTTAAATAAAGACTATTATTACAAATATTTTAGCGCCTAATATTTTTTTCCATCAGTTTATGATTCTTTAGTATAAGTTCAATAACTTTTCCTCCGATAGTTCTAAATACTAAAAACATCAACAACAACAAAAATAGTCAAAAATGTGATCAAAGGGCAACTTAATGGTTATCCAAATTGGATATTGTTATATCCACTTCTCTTTTTATAAAATTAAATTACTTAATTAATCTCTCCCATACTCTCCTTTTCAGCATAACAACAAACTCATTTTTTCATAGCAACAACACATTTTCTTTATCTTTCATCACACTCCCTCTTCTCTTTCACTCATTTTCATCCTCCCTTGTTGCAGCGGAGCATATCTTAGAGTTGTCTAGATTAAAAGACTAACTTCAATTATATGTTTTCTCCACTTATTTGCTTTACTATTGTACAATTTTTCTCCTTTACGAGATTTTTATTGGTCCTAATATTCTACTTGAATTTTTATTGGTCCTAATACTTTTCAGAATGTTAAAAATAAAATTGTGTTTTGGAAAATACTTTCTAAAATGTTAAAAACAAAATATTTTTCCAAAAAATACATTTCAAAATAATGTTTTTTTAATCAGTGTTATGGGTATAAAGGGTATATATGATTTTTAAAAATAGAATAAAATAAATGGGAGTGTACTTAGCTAAAAGGTGAGTGAATATAGCAAAAGCCTCCCAAATTACCCAAATTAAAGTGCTGCCTGTTCTAGCAGCCCGTTCTAGCCCAAAGGCATAACTGGAATCTTAAACCTAAAGCCTGAACTTAGTCTATATGACTTTTAGCAGGACTTACAATATAAATTATACCTAATTATGGCCCTTAAGTTTTTTTTTATCAGTCTGAAAGAAATGACCCTTAAGTTAAAATGGTATATTGCATTTTCATTGGCATATTGTTATTCTGCTTTTCTGTTCTGATGCTGTCAATTGTGAGTATTTTTTGCCCCCCAAGAGATCGGTGCTTAAAGCAATTTGAGTTAAAAATAATAGGGTTATTATAGTGGGTTGGGTGGGTTGACATGTGGGCTTAGGAACATTTTGAAAGTTTAGTGTGGTAACATAGTGCTCCCAAAAAAATTGCAAAACAGAGGCCACAACAACCTCTCTAGGGCATGCGACACCATAGGTTATGGAAAAAAAACTCAAAGAAAATCTAAGTTTTACTATTTACTTCACCTTTCTTCTATTCTCTGATTTTCTTTTATCTGCTCTTTCCTGCACCTCCAAGTTGCTTCCTACATCCCTTTTTTAGCTTACAAAATGATCCATCCGGAATGTAAAAATTGATTACAGATTTTGACTTCCGAAATGACTAATCCGGAAGGTAAGAATAATATTCCAGAAAAGGTGCAGCAAGTAACTTGGAGGTGCAGGAAGCAACAACCTTTTGTTATATCTCTCCTTAACTACTTCTCTGATTGCAAAGTTCTTGGGCTACTAAACGAACACACACATGCACACCTCTCTTTCTCTCTCTCAACCTAACACATTAAAGGCCTTAAATAACATATAGGCAGTTGCTATATCCATTCATGTTCTTATCCACTCCCCTTTTCAAATAATACACTCCCCCATTTACTTATAAAAGGAGAGTGAATTAGCAAAGAAAGGATGTGGATATAAGCACTCATCCAATGGCAACTCCATCAATGCCTAGACCAATTTCATGTTGCTTCCCTTGAGTGAGTTTGCTCTATTGACTATTACATATCAATGATAATGTGTTTTTATATGCTAACTAATTACCATTTCATTTTATTCATTCTCTAACTTCAGGAACACATTTTAGGCCTATCTTCGGGACAAATTTCAGAATATTGATTAGGTAATGCATCGATAATTTAACCTTGTAAATCAAAATTAATAAAATAATATACAACTAGTTTTACTTTACACGAATATCATATGACTATAATGATGGTTGTCAACAATTTTCTAAATCTGCTGTTATGCTTAGTCTAAAAAAAAGTACACGTGCAATATTAAAATACATATTAAATATATTAAGCTATTAATATTATTGGGTGTCATGCACAAATTAATATGATACAATATGTTTTCTGTTTCTCTAAATAGTATATAATTTTGCTTGGGACTGTAATCACAGAGATGTCGTCTGTGTTTCAGACTCACTTCATGTCATTTCTCTTATTCAAGCTCCTATGGTTGTTAGTCAGAGATATGCAACCATCATCATGAGGATCAAAGATCTGCTTAACTTTAATTGGAAGGTAGTGCTTCGTCATTCTCTTCGGATGCTGCAAGAGTTCACTTTCTGATATTGTAGTTCTTTTTTCCTTTTTTTTTTTTCTCTCTTCATGTACCACACACACACACACACACACACACACATATATATATATATATATATATATATATATATATATATATATATATATTAAGAAACAATAAATTGTGCTAAAAAATAGAAAATTTGTAAACTATTATTTTTAGGAATGCCACATATATGCTATGTCCCTAGTTTTGATTTATGCTTGTTTGTTTTTTTGTTGTTATTGCTTGACTCTCTAATTTTTGTCATAAATGTGATATGACATGCATGTATGTTTTTCTCCTAAGTACAGTATTAGCCGCAGACACTAGTCATTTCGGTTAGTTTTTTGTGGAGTTCATATTATAGTTAAAGGGTTTAGTTATGTCATGAATAAAAAAAGCGTTTAGTTATGTCATGTTTAAAACTCAAATAAAATATTTCATTATATTTAGAGTATCACAAATTATTTTATAGGATGAGTTTCATTATTTCCTCTTGTCGTTGTTTTTTTTATATATAATTATCTCATGATTTCTCCCCTTATTTAGTATAAGTAATGGTTAATACTTTATGTCTTATTTTAAAATTAAAACAACTTTAGGCATTCATATATATATATATATATATATATAATTATATTAAGTTTTACTACTAATTAATTATTTTTAGAATAAACAACTTATTTAATTTTTTTAAAAAATCAATTTTAATTATCATTTTTATATAATTAGTTTCATCCATTATATATATATATATATATATATATATATATATATATATATATATATATATATATATATATATATATAAAGTACACAAAGAAACAGAGACACTGTCCCTATAGTGAATTGGCAATGAAACATATGGTACATATGGTACAATGAAGGATAACCACAAGGGTGGGACCATGATATAAAGAAATATCTGGTCCGCTACTCTGACTCTTATGCTGTCCATGTTCATCCATAAGCCAATAATGCCTATTTTTGGACTTTCTTAATTATTATTGAGAGACCCATCTTAAACACAAAACATCTCCATAAATTTTTACACGTTTGGGTATATATAAACTTTCGAATTGAAATCTTATCTTTGATCATCTCACATTTCACTTTTTAATTTTCTCTTTAAAGCTACAGTCAGATTTGCATCGTAAGGTATTTTACCACTTCAAGATAAATCATTTATGGTACAAAACAAAACAGAAAAACGTTTTGGTACAAATTTATGATGCAGGTTTGTTGTATCGTAAGATATTTTACCTCTTCAAAATAATGAAATTAAGATAAGGAAATTTATAACGAAGTTGTGGAAGGCTTCAATAAATATAGAGTTATTTTAGAATAATTCAAGATGACATTTCCAATTTCGTTAAGGAAATTACTTAGGAGTATATATGTACTTTCATGACCTATATTTATATGTGAGGGTGGCAATATGCTCTCTATTTATGAAAATTCATAATTATATATCGTAATGAATAATTATTCGTATTTTACTTCCTACTTTTATAATTTTAAATCAATTAAGTCAAAACTCAATTATATTTTAAGGGAAAATTATGCTAACTTCTCACGATACTTAATGATTACACTAATGTTCCTCTTATTTTAAAAGTTACATTCACTATTCTTTACGAGATGTTAGTGTAATTTCAATCATTTGATGAAAAATGCAAGTAAAATGATAAATGAATTTCGAAAGAGGCGAGTGAAACTTTTTGAAATAATGCTAAGTGTAATCAAGTTAAACTTTGAGGGAGGTCAATATGACTCATTTTAAGTAAATAAAAAGCCTTTTGATGCCGTAGTATTTATAATTTAATAAACTTAGAATCTTGAACCCACTAACTTAGACTCAATTTTTCTTAAAACTTTTAATCTTTTATTAATTTTTTATCGGCATCTTTAGTCATTATAAGATTTTTTTTTTGGTCATTTTAGTCCCTTGTTTATTTTATTATTCAAAATTAGTCTCAAATATAAAATAAATGAAGGATTAAAATTGGGAAAAATGGAAACTAATTTCGAATAATAAAAATAAGTAAGAGACTAAAAATTGGTAAAAATATTTAGAGGGACTAATGACGAAAATTTAATACATGATTAAAAATTGTCAATTTTTTTTGAAAGACTAAAAATTGGAATTTATAAAAATTGAGGGGCTAAAAATTTAATTAACCTCTATATATAATATATATTATTTTAATATTTATATATGAGGAGATATCAAAACTTTGAAAATTATTACACTATTTTATAACTCGAATAATATTTTCTTAAAATTTATTGTTGAATTCAATTTTTTTTCCATATAGATCTCATTTGTAAAATTTTATGTTAATCCAAAATTATTTTTCATCTCATTTATATCGATTAAAATCGACATCATATAAACATTTCAAAATATGTTAAAATATAAATTATTTAATTGTCTTTGTATTGTTGTTCAATTCTGATAAAATTTGACTCATATAATCTTAGTAAGATATAAATATAATTCAACGGTTAAATCAATAAAAATCACACTACATATTAAGTTATAAAAATGATATAATAAATATCAAAATTATATATATCACATGTTTAGTTTTATCTTATTCCAATTAGATAAAATTAGTATGAATATCAAAATTTTCCTATTAGTATTTAATCTTTGCATACCAAACATTTAACTCAAGATTACCGGATAACCTGATAAGTTAAAACAACCTTACCCTATTTGATCCACGCTTTTAGTATTTTTTTTATTTGTTTAGATTGTCATTGCATCTAACAAATTGGTTTAGTAGCGAGAAGTAATCTACGGTTATATTATAAATCTAAGTTCTCCCTTTTAATCTGTAACTCTCTTTTTTTTTTTTAAGGCACGTAATTTCTCCTGTATTAAGTATTTGGATTTATTTTTTTCATTTATAATTTTTAGTTCTTCAAAATAATATTACTTAAATTTAATTAATTTTAATTTCATTTAAAACTTTGAATAATACAATATATGAAATTAAAGATATTTTAGATAAATTAAAATTTAAGATTATCATTATTATCTTAGTTAAGATTAATTTAAAATTTTAAGTTTTTAACACATCAATGTAAAAAAATGAATTCACACATCAATACAGAGACATATATTTTGACTCAGTAGTTCATTATCATAAATTAGGAAATTTTTTATTTAAATTTAATGTTTTATTTCTCTCTATAATATATTCTTATTTAATAAAATAGAATAATAAAGTCATTTACTATTTTAATTGTCTTATAAATATTATCTAAATTAAAAACATAGCAGTAGAGTACAATTCAGAAACAAAGCTTACTACACTATAATTGAGCATATAATTATATATTTAAATATTAAGTGTGTATCTCTCTAATTAAAACTCATATAAAATATATTTTTATGAGCCTTCCTGTCTCAGTCTAAAACCGGCATATTTAACTCTAAAAAATAATTTGTGTATACTCGTGGATTCAAATGTAGACCACAATGACCACGACAAAAAAGAAAGTAGCCAATAAAAATATACCAAAATAAAGAAGATATATACTGCAGTTTTAATTTCATATGAAAGCAATTCTACTAAGTTTCTTACGTCACAAGAGCAATAATGCTAGAAGATAAATAATAATATTGCAAAAGCAGTTTTGTTCCGGATGATCATTGCTAGTTGCTGAAAAGGCCTTCTTCCCTATTCTGTGTGGTGTGCATATTATTACAACGACTGCAGTTACAAAACTATCCTCATAACTTGTTGATATTTAACTCCTAACAATAATATTTATTTCACATTCAACCATTTTATGGATATTATTGGATTTTTTTAGCTATTTTTTTGAAATTAAGTTTATTATTATAGAAAATGCATTTGTTTAATCACAAAAAATGCAATTATTTAACTCAACTGTGATTAAAAGAACTTGGACAACCTCATTGGTGAAGTATATTTTGGTGGATATTTACTAATCATAATGGAGGCTTTAATATATAGTTACATACGGAGGAAAGTGTCAAAAAAATAAAGCATGTTTATGAAAGATTATTTCCCCTAATTTTAGTTGTTTTCATGGAAAAAAATATTTTCTGAATGTTTGAGACATCAACTGAAATTTAGTAAAAAAAATCCATAAAAATAAGTTGTTTTTATGAATATGAAAATTAGTAACTTATATTTAGTTTTCAACAATTTTTTTTTCTTTTCAATTAATTTTATTCTTTTTAATTATATAAAAGCTAATTTTTTGCTGTATCCAACCAAAATTAATTATCTCTAAATCATTTTTAACAAACTTATCCAAACAAAAATTGATTTTAATTTTAATCAGTTATTTAAATAATTTAAATTGTCTTAGCTTTTCCAAATTTACTTAAGCTTTACTGAAATTTCTCTTATAATTCTAAGTTATTTTTTATTCACAACATTCAGACCAATGTCAAGGGTCAGACCAACCCTAACACACAAAGATACTTATTACACCAATATGCAATTACCCTTACTTCAAATCACTTTTAGTGTAAATGGGTAACAACTTAGGAGAGATGAGATTTATCTTAAGATCCACTAACTCAGGAGTTCCCTCCGTAAAGGATGACGTTCTATGACGGCGTAAACAATTTGTAAGATGATGATCAAACATAAATATTTATTCAAATTCACATTAACTAGTTATTTAATATTATTTAATGTGGTTTTGGATTATTCCACCAGAAGTCAAACATGCAAGTAAATGAAACACGGTAATTTAAATTATATACTACATGGAGGGGGCTAGCTATTTATTTATGGTAAGGTTAAATAAGGGAAAGGGGGTATATAGGGAAAGCAAAAAATGAGGCAATTTCCAGGAAGGTGCCTGAGGAAAGCAAGCAAAACCATTAAAGTTATGGAACACATGGTTGGTTTAGGATTTTTGTGTTTTTGTCTTCCTTTGATCCTCAAACAACCGAGGGATCATATCCCCACACGATTCAAACACGCACTCTCTATCCATTCATCTCTCTCCCTCCTTCCCTACTTTCGTGATTCTTCTTCATCTCAAACACACAATATTTTTGAACCAATAAAGTAGTAAGAGCCTTATTTGAACATCTATCGTATCCAAAAACACAAGTTTGGAAAAACGTTAATTGTGGGAAACAAAGGAACAGAACAATGAGCGGGAAGCCAGTGAGACCTCGTACCCGTGTGGGAAAGTACGAGCTGGGAAAAACCATTGGTGAGGGAAGCTTTGCTAAGGTCAAGTTTGCTAAGAACGTTGAGAATGGTAACCATGTTGCCATCAAAATCCTTGATCGTAACCACGTCCTCCGCCATAAGATGATGGAACAGGCACGTATTATATGAATTTCGTTTTTTTAGATATATATTTCATAAGAGACAGTTTTGTTCGAGGTTGATAAGATTATTATTATCACCTGGAGCTTGAAATATTTAGTTAAGTTAAATCAATCTCAAACAAGTTGATTTACATAGTGTTTGTTTATTTTTGTTTTTAAATCAATGTTAATTTTCATTTCTTTAAGGTTGCCCATTAATAATGTAGCTTTTGTAGTTTGTGCTTCTTGTGCGTATAATTAAAATTATTGAACTTTTGCGTTTTTTCTTTCTTTCTTGTCTTTGATGTTGGCAGCTGAAGAAAGAAATTTCAGCGATGAAGATGATCAATCATCCAAACGTTGTCAAAATTTACGAGGTATGACGCAGTTTTCTGATTTCTCTTTCATCTGAAAAACGAAAGCGTTCTTTTTTTAACATGGCAGCTAGACATCTTCTTATAAAATATTATTGCTAATAATGTTATTATAATCTTATAAATGATCATCCGATTATAATGGTGCCTCTTCATTTTACACTAAAATAAAATAAATGCATTACATGGCATTTTTATAGGGTGATAATGGTCTTCTAGTCTCTTAAAACAGCCAATGAAACTCAAGCCTCTGTATGGTTGAGCACGTGATAATGTAGCAGATTTTGGAATGCGTAAAAAAATTAAAAATTAAAAATTAAAAATAATGTAGCTACTTATTATCAAAATTACAAATTTATTATACATAAGTCTTCAAATTTACAAATTCTGTATTTATTATATGGAAAACACGTGAAAGAAAATATTTTTTTGGTAATTATAGTATTACGCACCACGCATTATTTTTAATTTTAAACGCCCAGTCCGTGTTCCTTTATTGAAAGAGACGTTATCTTATTTTTTTCACTGACATACTTATTTTGGTACTTACTGATAAACTGAATCTTGAAAAATCTACTGATAAAGAAACAAGAAGAAATATAAAAAAAAATAAAAGATGAAAAATAATGCATTACGGGAGTTGACTCACTTTATCGGACTTTATTTTGATGGTAATTAATACATCCTATGTTATAAATCCGTCACGTGGTAAAATAAGAAATTATAATAGTTAAAAAATTAATAACTAATATTTCATCCGTCCTTAATTATAAATATTATTAACTAATTTTTTCATATTAAAAAATGGTTAATTTAATTATTAATATTACATTTTCCTGTGTCTCTTTTGTAAATGGCTGAACATATCTTATGTTTAGTTTCATGTAATGAAATTCATTTAGCCTTTTAAAAAAAAGTTTTACATTTATATGTAATTGTAATCTTTTTTCTAAAATTATCTTTAAATAATTGATACGTGGAGAGAAAATAATAGTAATAAAGTTTAATTTTTAAAACTATAAACTCTTTCATTCTCCAAATTCATAACATTTACAGTATTATTTATGGATTAAAATAATTATAGATATTTTGATAAAAAAAAATAATTAATACAAGAGACAATTAAAAAATAGTCTTATAAAAAAGGTAAAAAAAAATTCCAAAATAATATCTTATAAAAGGAGACTAAGGGAGTATTATATTATATGTACTATATACATAACAAATGTATTTTAGTTTTGTTCACTTTAAAGAAGTATAGTCCAAATAAATATTCCTTGAAGTTACTGGCTTTTCCAGACCTTGCATGAGACTGAGCTTTTTCCTAATTCAAATTTTTCCTTAAAAAAATTAAAACTGTTTAAAAGAAGTAATTTTATTAATATATTTAATTTTTTAATTTATGCTTTTAAAAAACACTTATATCAAATAAATACATCAATGTTAAAGTTAAGAAATAAATGAGTAAATAGTAATGTCATTCAATAAAAAATTATTATATATACTTTTTTTAACTTATACAATAATTACTTTGAAAATCTTACTAAGAATAATTTTTAATTAATTAGTTAACAGTGTAAATTTTCTATACTATAAGATTGACAAATTAAACCCATAAATAAAATCTCTTCAATATAAGCTTAATTTATTACACCGCTGGGGGAATGCATAAGTTCTTTGGTGGTTTTTCATTTTTGGGGTTGGGTAATGCGTAGTAAAGTCACCATCTTATAATATGTTGACGATAGTTTGGTTACTAATAATTAGCATTTCTCTTAGCAGAAACCATTCAAATGGGGGATATAATTTTTTTATTTTCTTATTATTCCAATTTGTTCCATCTAATACTCTGCATATTCAAAGTTGTCGCAGAAAGCGAGTTAAGGTGGTAAAATAACTTCAACTCCTAATATGAGAATCCAAATTTTAACTTAAAGCAAATTTTGTGAGTACACAGCATAATTCTCATGACTCCAAAGTGTAAAGGAGATTAATTCATCAGTTTAAAATGAATGGAACTTGTGCTCTCTCAGCATATATATGTATATGTTATGCATGTACTCAAAGTCATTGACCATTCTCTCTTTAATTATAGGTGATGGCAAGCAAAACAAAGATCTATATTGTGCTAGAGTTGGTTAATGGAGGAGAACTATTTGACAAAATAGTAAGTGGCTCATTTATTTCATATTATATATTGCTTCCTACTATATTTTCTTTATTCCTTTCTTTTTTCTCTTGATGGAGGTGGTATTGGAATAATTCTCAGTACATTGATGTCTTGCTTGGATCTTGCATCTAAATGACTTTGTCTCTTAATTTGATTCCTAGGCTAAATATGGGAAACTTAAAGAGGATGAAGCAAGAAGTTATTTCCATCAATTAATCAATGCCGTTGATTACTGCCACAGCAGAGGCGTGTACCACAGAGATCTGAAGGTCTATAATACCATAATCCTCTCCTGTAATTTAATTAACCGATTGATTGATAAGTCATTTTTTTGAGCAGGAATCAATTTTTTTTTTCTTTTTGAGTTAAATTAAGGATCAGACTCATATTCAATATTGAATGCACTTTGCAGCCAGAGAATCTTCTTCTGGACTCAAATGCTATTCTGAAAGTTACAGATTTTGGATTGAGTACGTATGCGCAACAGGTAAGATTATATATATACACACACACACGCATATCTGCCATACAATTAGCTTATGCATGTGCATGTTATGAATTTCTTCTGATTTGGCCATGAGAAACGATAAGTATTGAAACTTGATAGCATCCCCTATTAGTTTCTAGTTGTTACTGACACAATAGAATTCCTTCTAACTGTCTAGTCGCTGCATTCATTTGCATGAAATTAGGACCTTGTTTTAATTCGTAATTATTTATTATTTAATTCAGGAGGATGAACTTCTCCGCACTGCTTGTGGAACTCCAAATTATGTTGCTCCTGAGGTACCTACTTTATATTTTTGTGGATCAGATAGAAGGACTAGATTTGTCCCTAAAACATGAAGTAAATGTAATGTGGTGTACAATTTGTGTTAGGTGCTTAATGATAGAGGTTATGTTGGTTCTACATCTGATATCTGGTCCTGTGGAGTCATTCTCTTTGTGCTTATGGCTGGGTACTTGCCCTTTGATGAGCCAAATCATGCGACACTGTACCAAAAAGTAAGTAATTTCAAAATATAATCATGAGAAGAATGAAAGAAAAGTTGCTATATGTCTAAATCTGAACATATTTTCCAGATTGGCAGGGCCCAATTCACATGTCCATCATGGTTTTCTCCCGAGGCAAAGAAACTATTGAAGCGTATTCTTGATCCAAACCCTCTAACAGTGAGTTCTGAACTAAATGCTTTCTTCTTAGTCTTATTTATAAGATCTTTTAATTGATTCACTGAATTAAGAAAGTTGATTAATTTAATTAGAATATTAAATTTGTCAATAATTTGTATTATTTTTTCCACCAAATTTGCCTTAATTTATTAGGACTTATCTCATTCTTTTCACCTAATTACTTTGCACCTAATTATTTAATATGCTACTAATCATCTTTTCCAATTCTTACAACAGAGAGAATGAATTTATCTTATTCAATTATTGCATTTATTGTTTATTTACTATAAAAATTGTAAAGTAATTAGAAGTATTTTGGTAAAAAAATAATGCAGGAAACAATTTTTTTCAAAAATGATCTTACATACCCCTTGGGCCCTTTTGTCTTGATTCTGTTCTTTGTGATTACCCTTCAATATCTTTTAGGTGGTTAAAGAGTATCTTACGGTTGAAATTTAGTTTTATTAACATTGGGTTGCTTTTTGCAGAGGATAAAAATTCCTGAACTCTTAGAAGATGAATGGTTCAAAAAAGGATACAAGCCAACAACTTTTGTAGAGGAAGAGGATGTCAATGTAGATGATGTTGCTGCTGCTTTCAATGATTCTAAGGTGCTCTGTTTTTGACAATATTTCTATCCATTTCTTATTTACTTTGTAAAGATTTTCTTATTATACTTCGGAAATACAAGAAAGATTCTATAGAAGCTGTTTTCTATGTGTAATTTATTTGTTCTCTTTGATATGTAGGAAAATCTTGTGACAGAGAGAAAAGAGAAACCAGTGTCAATGAATGCTTTTGAGCTCATATCTAGGTCACAAAGTTTCAATCTTGAAAATTTGTTTGAGAAGCAGACAGTAAGTAAAGATTGGTATTCTTTCATCATGCTAAAATGTTATAAAGTTAGTATTCAAATTCCAAGTCACTTTGAAAATTGTGAACTTCTTGGTTTCTAATCAAATTTTGGTTGATTTATGTTTAAGAGCCTGATCTGAATTCAGTTGATTTCTTTAGGCAATTGGCTAACAAAAATACTATTGATAATGAGATATAATAAATTTTCAAACTAATGATGCTTTGTTCTCCATTTTGTTTGAACTCAATACAGCAGGGGATTGTTAAGAGAGAAACACATTTTACCTCACAGCGCCCTGCAAATGAAATCATGTCAAAAATTGAGGAAGCTGCGAAGCCTCTGGGATTTAATGTTCACAAGCGAAATTATAAGGTTATAATATTTCTCAGCATAATTATTACCTGCATTAGTCTGCATTATCTATTTGCCAAGAGCTATCTTTCATGTGATGGATTTTTGCAAAGGAGGAAGAGTAATACACTAAATTAGTCTCTAAAATTATTTAGTATTGGTTAATAAAATTCTTTATATTACAAAAACAACAAAATAAAACTAATCCTTGCCTTTGACAAGTACTCATTACTTTAGCCCTTAGAATTGGCACTACTACTAGTCAGTTTTGTCCCTAACATTATAAAATCAGACAATTTAGTTCTTGAATTTAATAAGTATCATAGGTTTAGTCTATATTTGACAATCCTTAGCCAATTTGGTATTTGACAATCGGGATCAAATTGATTGATGCACAACAATGTCAGGGACTAAATGGATTGATCTTTTAATTTATACCACTAAAATGACTGTATTGTCCGATAATTTCTTAAATGAGGATTGAATTAGGAACTAAAATGATCGATAATTATCAATTTAAAGAACTAAACTTTCTTTTTCTAAGACTAAAATATTCAGTCATTATAACTTAAGGGGTTAATTTAATGGTTTACTCAAGAAAGTTAGAAAACAATGTTCTAGACTATTGAAACTTAATTAAATTTAAATTCTGCAGATGAAGCTGCAAGGTGATAAGAGCGGAAGGAAGGGTCACCTTTCAGTTGCTACAGAGGTACTGACTGCTGAGCCATTTGTGGTACTCATTTGGTAGCAAATTGTGTGTGGCTAAGAATAATAATTCCAGTTTCTTATTCTGTTTCATCATTCATCTAATTGCTGAGATGGTGATATGGATTCTGTTTTTGTTCTATTGAATTTGATTATAGGTTTTTGAAGTGGCTCCCTCCTTGCACATGGTGGAACTGCGAAAGACCGGGGGTGACACACTAGAGTTTCACAAGGCATGTGAACATTTTAATTGTGACTTTGGTTTAGAGGAACAAGAAAAAATAATCTCTTCATTTTGCTCTTCTTTTCTGTTATTTTCTTTGGTAGAACCTATGTTCCTCGTTCTATTGCAAGTGATGGCTTCAACATTTTTTATGAACTATGTAATCTATGTTTCATTTCCTATGTATTTTAATTTTTAAGGAGGGAACAATTAATGACACGCATCATGTCAGATTGTCAATGTCATAGTTTTGTTGCTGATTGATGCTAACCTTATTTGTTGGCTTATTTGCAGTTCTACAAAAGCTTTTCATCATCATCAGGGTTGCAAGACATAGTGTGGCATTCTGAAGCAAAACAATGAAGAATCAAGGTACTCCCTTCCTCTATCTCCCCATGATATGTGCTCTTGTCTTATGCCATTGAGAAGCACATAATTTAAGCTATACGTAGACCTATCATGCATGATGCATGTTAGCCTTATCAAATTCATTTAGAGTGTGTTTGGATGGAGAAATTTTAAATTTTAAGAATTTCAAATACTTCAATTGAAATTCTTTTATTTTCAAAATTTTGTGTTTGGATAAAAAAATTAAAATTATGAGGATGAAAAATATGAATGAAAAAAAAGAGAGAAAATATGATTGGTGTACTAATATACGTGTGTTCCTCTATACTCACACTTGATCGATATTTTAGGAGCTCAGACGGTGTTTCTTGAAGACTGTAAGAAGAGAATTTCAATTTCTCACCTTTTAGAAGGAAATTGAAATTTCAGATTTTTAATTGTTTAAAATTCTGTTTTAAAATTCCAAAATTTTAAATTCTTCATAAAAAGCATTCAAACAATGAATTCTAAATAACAGAAATTCAAATTCTCTGATAAATTATTTTCCTCAGTTAAAATTCTCTATCCAAACGCATTCTTACTGATTTTTCTGTCTAATTGATTCGTTTATTATGCTGCAGGTGTGCATGCATGGAAGATATCATGCACGTATTTTTGTTGGAAGATATCAGGAACTTTTTTTGTTCATGGAAGATATCGTGCTTAGCTAAAACTGGAGCATGTTGAGTTGGGAGAGTCTGCTCTAATGTTTGATAGGGTAAAAACAAAACCTAGATCGTACAAAACTTAGAGTGTATATTTCCTTGAACTTTTATTCATAATATTTCATGACCTTAATTAATTCAATGGCTCATAATAACTTTGAAAAAATGGTTGTTGCCCAAACAGAAATGAGTGCAATCGAGTTTTTTATTTATTTTTTTGTTCTTAGAAGAAATTATATCATAACGAGCCTCCGCATATATAATTGAACAGTAACTCAATAACAACAATGAAAATCTTATCCAGGTGAGGTTGGTCATATAATTCAACATAAATAAATAATATATTTAATTTGCTCATGTTTTGAAAAAGACTTAGGCTATGCTTGATTATTGTGTTTTAAAACAGTTTTGTATTTTAAAATTAAAAAAAATTCGAAAACTTGTTTGATGAATGAAAAGAGATAGATTCATAGAGTACGCTTATAAGGTCTTGAGAAAAATGAGCTTGCATGTATTACTTTTATTTTGAACTGTCACAGACTATCTTCATAAACTTCAGCTTTCATTTGTGATCTATAATGTTTTATTGTTATAGGATTAGTAGCGGCAGCAGTGTTGGCATTTTCTTCTGCATGCATTTCTCCCTTCCTCTGTATTCATCTTCTTACTTTCATTTTTTTTCTCTTTGAACAAAGTACTTAAAAGAGAACAAAATAAGAAGATGGAATATTTGATAAATCTAGTTTGTTTAAAAAAATCAATGTCTAAGCCTAATATGTTATCCATTATTATAATCTTTTTAAAGCCTTATTTGATATTTTATAAAGCTTGATTTGACTTGCTGTTGATCTACTTAAAAGTTTATTTTAAATTACTTTGGATTTTATTTCTAAGAAATGAATTGTGTTTTTCTTTGATCTTTGGTGTTAAATTTCTTTTATACTCTTAATTTATTTTTTAACTCTATTTGGTAGGTATTTTTTCATTGGATTATGAGTACCAACATTAAATGTGATTATCCCTTACAAAATTTAAACTTAAGGGTATTTTTGAAATAAAATTTTGAATTTATAGTAGTATTAACCAAAAACAACTCATTTCTTATGTATAGGACAAGAGTTATTATTAAAGTTTTAATATAGATATAACATTTCTAAATAAAGTATTCGATCAAAACACAATGAAGAAAAACTATAAACTATTACCTCTATTCTTATAAATAAGAAACAAATACTTAATTTATTAACACTAATAAAAGTAGTTAAGTTGTTTAATTTTAATTAATAATATCATAAACTTAAATTTTATTCTAAAAATACACATAAATTAAATGATTTAAGGTGTTGCATTTAAAGACACTATTAATTTTTTTAAGGAATAACTTTTTCCCAATGAGTTTGACTTATATGTTGATAGACTTTACCATAAATAATGATATAGAAGAAAATTAGCAATCAAAGTAATCATATGTTTTTTATATTTAATAACAAAATATGTTTTCATTTGTTTATTATATATAAAAACGGAGGTAATATTAAAGTATTAAAATTAAAATGATTACTGGTCAAAACGAGATAAGGGTAAAAATAAGTATAGGCTAGAGTTTATAAGAAATGTAATTAATGCGATTTGCTAAATTATTTGTAAGATGTAAGTTTTATTTATAAATATTATCACTTACGATATAGCATTAATGTCCTTTCTGATAAATTTGGCCTTATTTCAAATGAGTACAAACTCTTGCTTTCTTGTAAACCTTGCCTGGCCTGCAATAGTAACCTTTGCTTGGATTGCAATGACTATCCTGTGAACAAATGCACAAACCTTCTAATGCACACCCATCCTTCAATATTGTCACTCCATCCTTTAGCCCAAGCACTTGGTCTGTCCATGTATTTGAGAAAAGTCCTTTTGGATCATACTTGTTTTTAACCTTCAAAAATTTCTTTGCGTTTTTGTACTTTTTGATGACTCCTTGAAATGCCAAGTTCCTATTCTTACCCCAATGAGGTAGTCCTCCATATTTAAAAATCCCAAGTTGTTCAACCTCTTCAAGAATGTCTTCATAAAGCCTGGGAGTCATTGGGTCTCTGCTACGGTAGTACAAGAAATCAAATTCTAAAGCATCCTCCTGCTTTCCCAAGTAGGCACTTGAAGCGGTGACATAGCGCATGACAATTCCATTGTAAAGCCCTAATATACATAATCCCTTTGGCTCCAATTGAACTAGCTTTTGCACATCTTCAATAAATTTTTTTACAACAGACAACCTAATGCTAAATGCGGTATTGTAATAGAACAAGCCCTCCACTCTAGGATCCCAGCCACATGTTGTGATCAATGCATCTTGAGGACTATCCAAGCATGACCCAGATGACTGAAGGTGGTTCTGAAATCCAATTACAGGGTATCCAGTGAAGCTTATACCTGCAGTTTAGTTTACTAAATTCAATTTTTCTGTTTTAATTAGTATACAAAATTACTATCATATTTTGGAATAGCTAGCTAGTACCATTGTTAGTAAGTCCATAAGCTACGGTGAATAGGGCATTCGATGAGGCATTAGCATCTATGCACTTTCCAATGGCATCATTTGTGGATTCTTGAATATCCTCTGTGAGCCCCCATAAAATACCAAAACAAATGTTAGCAGCATGGAAGTTGTTTACTTTTTCTTTTTTACGTGTGCATGCTTGCACCAAAATGTAAAATGAAATATTGAATGTATACACTATAAAGTCTATAATTTTAATTGAGTAAAGCTAGGGCAGACCCGTGGTTCTCCTAAAAATCGATATATTTGAAGGAGTGGGACGTAAAGGGATAAAGTCATAGAGACCATTGCCCGATGTATTGAATGGAACACGATCATCAACACGGTAGACAACCTTGCGTTGACTTGGGTACCACATTATATCTGCAAACTCATGTGCATGTCCAAAAGCAGCAACTTGGTCTCCCAAATCTGAATCATTTTTTGCCACATACGTGATGGATCGTTTGAAGAGGCGTTCTAGTTTTAGAGTAATCTGGAAACATATATAGATGAGCAATTATCATAAGGCGCATAGTGGTGTACAAACATCATGAAAAACTTTACTTGCATAGTTTTCTTTCTCCACCAAAATCACATTTGGTACAATATAACAAATTATGTCATAATTGGGTGTGATTGATTTCAAGTTGTGTCATTTAAAATCACATTAAAATATCAGCTAGTTAATGTAATTTTAAGTAAATATATATTTACATATTTTTGTCATATGTGTTGAAGAATTATAATATAGCAAGGTATACACTTACTGTTGAATGGGAGCTGAGGTGCCAGCTTTGGTTATTCGATATTTTGCTAGTCTGTTGGTAAAAATATTGCATGACCAAGGTTCGCGGTACTACCGGTACCTTATAATATATATTGTTTACCTTCCAAAAAAATATACATGTGTTCTGGAATTGATTGAAAATTGAAATAACTTCAACTTATTTTTGTGTTGGATTAGAAATGTTATGTTGAGTTATATTATTAACTTGCTATTAATTAAAATAAAAATAATCAAATATATATTGTTTTACTTTAAAATTAATTTTAATCAAAATCAATTTTAATAAATTATTATTATTCAAAACTGATTTCGTAAAGTTTCATGTAAGCATTATGATACTGATGAATTGACTTCTCTCTTCTATACACTTCATCTTATGATATATTTGGAGGGGAGGAAAAATCAAAGAAAAATATATAAATAATGATATATTTTAAATTAGAGAGAGAGAGCTAGATTTTTAGAAACACAAAAAATTATTTTTTTTATATTTTTAAATTCAAATTTCAAAATTTTCTCTCTTATCTTATTACTTCAGAATTTCAAAATAGATCCATTCCAGTGATGTTGCCTCGCAACAAAAAAAAATGCAAAGGGAAAGAAAGGATGAATAAATGAAGAGAGATGTTGAAGAATTTTTTTAAAAAGTTTGAAAGAAATAAGTGGCAAATAAAAGTGTTAGAGAAGGTAGAGGAGAGGACTAAGACTCCTTACTTTTGATTAATCTATTTTTTTTATAATATCATCTTACTTTTTACATCTAGAGTGATGATATTTTGACACTCAAATATATTTTTTTTTATCTTTTTCTTCTTATCGTATCATATTACTTATTATACTTATATTTTTTTTCTTTTTTTTTCTCTCTCACTAGGTGTCTATTAGCATTTGGATGTCAAAATATTTTTTTTTTTTACATTTATATTAGACTTGTCACTTTTTTTTTTATCTATTTCTCTTATTGGGTGTAGATTGGCACATGAGTGTCCATGAATCATTTTATTAGAAGAATGTTAAGCACACCCTTCTTGATAAAACTTTGGTTACAAGTTTGGATCAATGTTTTAAAAAATGGTTTGTGACCTCAATTGTAGCCATAACATTAAAGTTTTTTTTTTTTTATCGGGACGATCATACGACTTCATTTTCACAGCCTGGTTCCGATTTTGGATATTTTTGCTTAAAATTGATTACATTTGACATAGTTTATGCACATAAAAAGAGAAAACAACAAATCAAACAAAGACCAAATATTTTGGTAGGAAACAAAATTAAGGATAGATGGTACCTGTGAAATAACTCCCAACACACCGAGTGATACTTTGGTTGCATTAAGATCTTCATGTCGTTCATTGAGGCTCTCAACCTTAGCATAACCATCTTCATGACCTGCAGGCCTAACAATCCTAAGCCCCACAACATAATCATGGACAGCACTTCCCTTCCCCCGCAAAGTGCTTCCATGTGCACCAGTTCCCATTAGCCCTCCAATTGTCACACCCCACCAATATGGTGCATATGGCAAGGCCAACCCTACCTTTGCAGCCTCATTGATAAACTGTTGCAGAGTCACACCACTCTCCACAGTCATTGTATTTGCTTCTACATCAACCTTCACAATTTTGTTGAGATATTTGGTGCTAATTAGCATCCCATTTTCGCCATCTGGGCACACCAGCTTGGGGATGCTATGGGAATAACGGGTAGCTACTTTCATTTTGGTTTTGTTTCTGGTTGCTGATGCAACAACAGACACAAGCTCTTGCTCAGTGGTGGGGTATAACACTTGAGCAGCTTTGCAAATGCTTCGATCAGGGAAGGAACCATAGGAGTTTGTGATAGTACAGGTTGTGTTCTCTGAAGTCGTGCACTTGATTGGATCCTCTGGAGGAGTAGAGAACACCACAGAGAGTAAAAGAAAGACAAGAGTAGTTGATTCGAAGGCTTTGTTTGACATCCTTTTCAAGCATAAACATGCCATATGGTTGAACTAATTATATGTTAGGTTTCAAGTGTATGAAGTCGTTCTTTTTTATTAAGGATAAGAAGTATAGAACAAGGTTGACATTTAGTACAGCAATTTCGAAAGTAAGCCTCATCTTAGGGCTCGAGGGTACAGAGCATGAGAAAGAGAAGGATAGAAAGAAAAAACAAAAGAGAAAAAAATACGGTAAGTAGTGTAATGAAAAGAAATAGAATTAATATAAAAAAATAGAAATGGATGTATGAATATAATTATTATATGCTTTTCGGTGTCATGGTGTAGTTGCACATTACTTTATACAAATATAATTTTTAGTGTTAAAGTTGAATTTTCGCAAAAATGCTGTCTAGTATATTGTAAAAGTGAGGAGAAATTAATTAATAAAATATCAGTTTTATATTAATTAAAAATCTAAACCTTTTATTACAGTTTTCTTTACGGAAAACACTCACTGTATTTATTTTATGTTACAAAAAAAATTAATTTTAACAAAATTAAATTCCTACTTTCCCTCACTGGGAGGATTTTTTTTGTTATTTTGTGTGATATTTAAAAAATTCAGTATTTTTATCTTGTATTTTTTCATTAATATTTTTCCTTGCACATGCAATAAGTATTATTATTATTATAACCGTCACAACTATTATTCTCACCAGCAAGAACCTACAACAAATTGATAGAGAGCGAGATAAGAGACCCGGGAGAGGAAGATATACTGAATAGTGAGATGGGAGATAGAGGAGAATAAGAAAGATTTTTAAGAAAAAGCCGAGGCGAGGGAAGTTTTCATTTTAAGAAAGATTTATCGCCACATCTATGGCTGCTTATGAAATTTGAGTTTGTTTTTTTTTTTTTTTTGGTGTACCAAATTTGAAGATGTGATCTAGGAATTTCTTATATTTTATTTTTATCGAATTTGCCGTTCAGGTCATTCCTTGGTCTTCATTTAGTTGCATTTTTTTCCCTTTCATTATTATTTTAATAATATATGCTGAAATTTCAAGTTGTGACAGCTTATTGATTGAAGAAAACTGCTAGTCGTACGAGCAATGTCAACTCTATTAGAGCCTTCACAACAATCTTGCCAAGTCTGGTGTTAATGCTCAACAGCAACTTGTAGCTTCTTTTGTCTTTGTTTATTTAATTTTCTCACTAATATAAAAATGTCAAACACAAAGGATCCGTAATCAAACTACCATCCTACAGATATATGTTAACGAATACTCTTATTATAGGGTGGCATACTAAGACTTATAGCTTGTGCATCGAAAACAATTGCTTAATAAAGTAGTGATCGAGTAAACACGATTAAATATAAGTCTTCTTTGCTAATTTGTCATTAATCTAATATTATCAGTCGATCTCACTAGAATATTGGTGTACTACGCAAATGTAAAATCTGACTCAGTAGAATATTGATGTACTACAAGCAATCACGAAATAATAAATTAATAAGTTAATACGCATAAAAAAAAAGTTAATAACGCACTTTTGTGGGGGTGGTAAACCACAGAAAGTGCTAAAGATAGAGAGAGTTATAACTTATATAACACACTTTGTGAAGGTTTTTTCGCCAGTAAATGTTTTTTATTTTATTTTCTGGCAAAATTACCATCCAGCACTTAGATTAGAACCGCTAGAATCGGTTTTCAGAGCTTGTAGTCCTGCTGGTGAGTATTTCTAAACGTAAGAAATGTATTTTGTGGCAAAAAAAATACATATTTGACCGTCACAAATTACCATTTTTTTGTAGTGGATATAAATAAATGATATTTTTAAAAAATTAAGATTAAAAGAAATCAATAAGAAAAATGGGTAAGCTTGGGAACCAAAAATAGGTAGGCTAGGATCATCGTCTAATGTAATTTTATTCAATTATGAATTCTTTCTAATTATGCAATTCACTTTGTGGACTTGTTCTCTCATATATGCGCACTATATTCCTTTAGGTTAGGCACTGTATATAATATGACATGTCTAGTAAATATCAATCAATGATAATGGTATTTATTTAATTTCTACCACATTAAATTAAAATTTAATGGTGTTTGTACCCAGCACGGCATGCATTATTAATTTATTATTTATTAATATTACCGCCTCGCAAGGTAATGTCTTCATGGTCCCCAAGCTTTGTGCATGCACGAATGCATCAAGTTTTGATAGTAGTTGGGATATCTAGAAAAGTAAATCAAACGACAATTTATTTCCTACAACTTAGCTAATAGGTACTCCTAAGTTTTATTTCTTTTATAAGAAAAAATAAGTGATTTCACAATTATTAAAAAAATTAATTAACTTTATTAAATTATATATCATTTTCAATTGAAAAAATAAACTCTTTTTCTAAATTAATTACCTTCAATTAGAATTTGATATTAAACACAAATCACCTATTAAATGAAAGATATTTTGAAAATAATTTTATTAGGAGTGTGTTTGATAAAGAGGGAAGAAAAGGAATAAAAGTGTGAGGAATAAAAAGAGACTAAAGAGAGTGAAAAGTAAGTGTAAAGTGAAGTTGTTTGATTGAGATGAAAAAAAGTGTAAAAGATATGAAAGATTTAAATTAAATTTGGAGGTAAGTAATAAAAGGAAAAAATAAATAAAATAAAGATGGAGTAAATGTCCATTTTATCCAATTAAGGTACAACAATTTTTTTTCTTTTTAATTAATTAAACGCTATTAGTCAACTATGTAAATTGCATAATCAATTATGCAACTTCATCTGAGACCACCAAAAAGCAAAGTCTGAGAATTAATGACTACTTAATCAACTATATTTTAAGCATAATTAATTATGTTGTCAACCTAAAACCAACTCGACTAAATTTAAACAATACAATGGATACATAATCAATTATGCTAATATCATAATCAATTATGTAGGCAACTTGATAGTCACGGGGGTGTAGAGAGGATCAATATTGACAAGTAGGGGTGAGAATAGGCCAGATCGACCTACAAGGGCCTATGACCTGGCCTACATAAAGTTTAACTTGAACTGACCTATTTAATTAAAAGATTAGACTCAGGCTTTTTTAAAAACCTATTAAATTAAATAAATCAGGCTTAGGCTTATTAAAAAGCCTAATAGGTCGGCCTATATATATATATATATATTATTTATTGGGTACCAATATATACTTATATTATTTTTTGGGTACAATTAATTATTTTTTTGAAACTAGCAGACTTTGATTACGCATTATTGCTCTATAACTTTCATTCCTATAATCAAGTAAGACTTTAATTATAATTTAGGTGTGAGTCATGTGCCCCTTTATACTCCTCATTATTTTTATTGGTTTTCCTTTTCCTTTAACTTTCCTATTACGTTCCTATTCCAGGAATATTAATGTGAAGAAGGCTTTTAAAAAGGCTATCAGGTCAGGTCAGACTTTTAAAAAGGTCAGGCCCGAGCCAAAATAAAAGTCTTTGATAGGCTATAGGTCAGGCTCAAGCCTCAAAAATTCATCGTAGGCTAAGCTTAGGCCTTTTAAAGCCTGGCCTGACCTGACCTATTCTCACCCCTATTAACAAGTGAAAAGCCGGTCTCTTGTGCCCCTCCCTCTCACACCCACAAAACATCCTGACCCCACCCCTTTCACCCCCGATTCAGTTGAATTCACTTTTAACATAAATTAATCTCTTCAAATCAAACACTACCTAAGACAAAAGTAGTTGAATTTTGCTTATATTTGAGAACAAAAAACAAACTTTTTTTGCTTATAAAAGAGAGCAAAGAGAGAAGAGTTACTTAAATATAAAAAAATATAACTAATTTTGCATTATTTAATATTATCATTTCTAAAACATCTTTCATTTAATTTCATTTTTATATTTTCAATGATTATTTCTTATTCATGATATTAAGTTTCAGCGAATGACATTTTAGAAATAACCTTATTTTTTACTTGAGATTTATAAAATTAAATAATGTTAACCAAGTTTCTTAATTAGTGTAAAATTAATTATTTTTGCTTTTATATGAATTTAGATGGAGTAAAATTGAAGTTGCAAAGTCCCAAAATAAAAAGGATATATTCTATGAAATGTTGGTGTTAAGAGTGGGGGATGTAGATCAAGTTCATGGTAAGCGCATTTGAAACCTAATCTAACTTATAAATAGATTAAGATTTTTCTAAAATTATGTCTCATTTGAGGTGATTTTTAGTTGTAATTTAAAAAAAATAAAAATAACAAGTTTTTCAGTTTTTAAAATTTATTTTTGGTTTTTTCTCTAATTTTTAGTTTTAAAATAAACTTTTTTAAAAGTTTTCAATCCTATTAAAATTAGTTTAATGATATTTTTGTGTGATGGTGAAGATGATGACGACAGTAATAACAACAGTGATGCCAATGTTAATGGCGGGTGGTGATGATAGTTGTGATTGACAATGATAATGGTGATATTGGTTGTGATGGTTGTAGTGTCAGTGATGGTGAAAATGATAGTGATGTTGGTGGTGTCAACAATAGTGGTAACAATAACAAAATGGGTCATTTTCAAATGTAGGGTAACTGTGTTCTTTTAAAACTAAAAATCAAATTTTAAGATCTTTTTTTAGTTTAAAAAATGAATGTAAAAGTATTTTAAAATTAAATTAAAAATTATTTGAACTCTATCTTTATCAAACAATGTTTTGTTTTGAAAATTACATGTGAAAACCAAAAATAAAAAACTTATAACCACCCTAAACAAGTCTTATGTATTTAGTTAAAATTTCATACTTTAAGCTATGCGTTGTTGTTGTAATTATTATTATTATTATTATTATTATTTTTAAAAATCTTTTTGACTCATTTAAAAATATAAAAGATCAAACTAAATATAATCTAAATCATAAATATCTAAAAGTGCATTTTAATCTGAAATGTATTTTTCATTATGTCAACAAAGTGTAACATTATAATATATAATGAAAATACATTTTTGTTTATCATAATACTTAACAAAATGCATTTCCATTATGTATTTATGTTGGACAAGAATTGTGTTTCCATTATTTTTGTTTTCAATGCAAACACATTTATGTTAGGAATATTTTAAAAAAAAAATGTAAAACAAAATACGGGGTGAAATCATACAGCGAGGTGGGAATAACAAAGCCCTTGAGCCAGATAAGGAAAGTGCCACTTTTGGTTTAAAAGCATTGCTTTTGGGCTTCCTAAGTTGGTTGTTCATAAAACTCTTTCAGTTGGTCCAGAAATGTTTACCCTTGTTGGTATATAGCAGAGCCTCAGACCCAGAATTTTTTTGTTTTCTTTAGTATTGTAAAAGTTTGATTTTGATTCCTTATTAATTTAATTGTGTAATTTTAATTGATTTAAAAACTTGACTTCTAATATTTAATGGAAACATTAATGTAGCAGTGTAAGAAAAGTGTCACACTAAATTTTTGTTGCATATTTGATATCAAGTTAACAAATGAATAAAATTTGCACAATCAAATAATAAGAGAAACAAATTCATGAATAAAAGGGAACCAAAATGAATTTTGACGTAAGAAAATTAAAATTGCAATTTAAGAATAAAAAATAAATGAATAAATCAAAGAAACGGACACACTTGGTCAATGGTTAAGTAATGTTGAGCGTGATACAACTCAACTGTTTTTTTTTTCAAACTACTTTTGGCCTCTTATATTTAATTTGCCATCATTTTTTTCTACTTCTATTTGTTTTTTATTATACTCCCTATGTCCTTATTTATATGAGATAGTTAATAATTTTTTTGTCCCTTATTACAAGATTTTATTTCATTTTTCTTGTACATTAATTATTTTTTGACTAAAATATTATTATTTATTTTAATCTATAATTAAATACTACTTTGAATTGTCACTTTTTCTCTTAATGATAAATTTGAAAAATAGTCATGTTAATACTTAAGTTAACTAATTTTCTTAGTAAGTATAATTTAGTTAATTATGTCTTATAACTAAAGATAGAGGGAATATTGTTAATCATATATTTCTCACCTTCTCGAACATATTACCGTGATCCATTAAAAAAATGCAACTATGCATTGCGTAGTTTTTTTTATATCGGCCGAAAAAAGATGAATGTTAATAACAGGTTAAGGTATAAGCTATACCAAAACCGAACAAATCCTACAAGATAAAAAAAAAAAAAAACTGTCTTAACAAGCTACAGAGACAGTTTAATAAAATGCAACTATGCATTGCCTAGTTGTTACTTGTTTGCATGATTTTTCTTGGTTTTGCCATTTATATAATACGAAAAAGAGTGTCAGAATGTAAATTTTGGGAATCAATTGTATTTGCAGTGAAGAATATATAAAGATCTTATTTCGTATAAAAACTGCTTTGGCTGGTTCAATGAGAAGATTATTCGCTGAGGCACTTCTGAATTAGTTCAAGACTATCAAAATTAATAAATAAGCAACGTAAGTAAGTAACGACTTGGTTTTAATTGCTTTTAAAAAATCACTTTTCTTTAAATTAAAAATCTTTTTAAGCTGTAAAAATAGATAGTCATTTCATTAAAAGCAATTAATAATTTATTCCAAAATAACACATAGGCCCTTATATTAATATGTGCCTGCCCCACTTAGCCTTAATCCTCTGCCTATAGGCCAGTTATTATACATGGACCATACTAAAGCTTCAAGATTGTTGGTCCATATTTGGTGTATCATTAGTATGATGTTTAGAATTATAATCTTTCTTCTTAGTCCACTAGTTTATCTTAATTTGTTTAGTTGAGTTATGTACATCAAAGTTATTAGTACTACTTGAATCGAATATATCTAATCAAACCATCATTGGCTCAACCAAATTGATTTGGGTGCAAAATTTAGATGAAAAAAATAGGCGAAAACTTCATTAAAAACCCAAACAAGTCAACCAAATTACAAGCTGGAGAAATACCGAGTCACTTACAAAGAAGTACATAGATTTCTCTACAAAAAGTTTAATTACTCTTGTTAGTTAGCCCACTTTGTTCTCCAAAAAGTGAATAATTAAATGCATGCTTGAATTTAAGTTTATAAACTTAAGTTCAAATTTGCAAACTGAGTTTGTAGAAGTAGTCTAAATTTTATTTTTATAAAACTGACTTTACTTTTCAAACTGAGTTTGTAGTACTCGACAGAAAATTCAAACATAACCTTAATGGAGAGTTGTATTTTTGCAAATAAATTTTTATGTACATTAATTCTGCATGCTTAGAAAAGAACTGGTTTCATGCAAAACTTTTATTTTGTGTGACAACAGAATGTGCAATATTAGATATAGCCTATAAGTTCCTTCTAGCACGCACCTAATAACACTAGTGTTCAGTAGGATGGGACCCCAAACAGCTCATAATTCCAAGATACCTCTGATTATGAGTTTCAGTGAAGAAAAGGTTGTCCAGCTGGAGTCCTGTGTAAAAATGCAATAAGCTGTTCAGAGCATATCCACTAGTAAAAAACCCTGTGGTTGTTAACTCTTGTTTTAAAACTTCTGTGGTTTGAAATTTTTTAGTAACTTATAGTAATTCTTTAAAAAAATTAAAATAACTATAAAAAAAAATCTTATATTTTTCTAAAATAAGTCTCACATTACTTTCTGATGGTTTAAAACCGTTTCTTTATGTAACAAAAACAAACTAACAATTATTCTTACCATTATAAACTGCTAGAGATGCTCTTACAAGTCTCTGCAAAACAGAACAAAACGTTTATCACTACATACAGAAGAAGAGTTTGGGAAAAAAAGATACCGTGGTTTAAAACTACAGAACATAAGCCACAGTTCATGATCTCTTCTCAATAAATGCCCAAGCGTATCTACTTTTATCCTTTTTATGCTGCAGGCCAAGTAGCAACCTGGAAAAGTTGCATGGCCAAGAGCAAATAATAGTGTAAAAAAAAACTGAGCAAATTATTCTTTGTTGATATCCTTGAGCAATTTGTTAGCGTTGATCTCCTCCACATGCAGGAAAGTTCTATTGTCTACATATACTTAATTATCTTCACTAATTATAATGAAATCATATTTTAACCATAGTTTCAAAATGTAGATAAATGTTGAAAATGTACGGGAAAGAGGAGTTCGAATAAAATTGTTTCGCTTTCACATTTCAGAATTGACATGTACCACTGCACATTGCACAAGTACGTAACGTAATATACAGAAACATCAATTATAGTCATGCGGGGTTATAAAGGTCAAAGAATATGACATGACCAAGAGTTAAGTATTTGCTAATTATGAACTATATATATATATATACCCATTACTATATGATTTGCTCTTGCTAGCAATGTTTAATTTATCCATTTGATTAAAAATTGATCAATGAAAGGAAAAAAAAAAGTTGTACATTTTGCTAACAAAAGGCAATCGCTAAAATACGAAAAATTACATGTTATTGTGACAGGACAGTCCATTAAAAGCTATTTCAGATGGTCTTGGCAATTCTTTCAACATCAACACAACATCCCAAGTGAGGTAGGCCACCACATAGGGCTCACTTTTTATCTTGGCATCTTAAGAAAAGTATGAAAAACGAATGATAAACGAACACATTAAATTGTTCTGAGTTTCCTAGCAAGAAAAAGTACTTGCTTGCTTCTCTGGTTCCTAACATCAGATTCAGGTCGCCCGGGGGTAATTAAATAACTTTCTTTTGGGAGGGTGAGAAAGGGTTAAACTAAAATTAACTCTAACATCACAAAAAGCCCAAATAAAAATCAAATATGAAGTGAATTATGGCCATGGCCTAATGGGTCCGGTCATGTTTCTTCTCATTAAAGTGTGCAACAAATCATCTCAACCACCTCCTTAGGTCACCTGTTGAAGAAGGAGAAACCTGACCCCCACCAATACTCTCAGTGCAGCAAGAAGAGTAATTTGATTGTTGTTCTAACCCCCCAAAGTGTGATCCACTCACACTCTTGAAGCTTGGACTCCTTAAACTATGTCCATAGTTTCCATAACTCACTCCCACACCATAAGGGTCAGGAGCTGGAAAAGAAAGCCTTTTCTTGGCTGATCCAACCCTGTCCCTCTCTGGTGTGGATGGCCTCTGCCTTGGCGCGCTTTGTGACCGAATTCGAGCCTTTGCAGACTCGGTTGCCGCCATGTAATTAGGCAATGTAGCAGTAGCACCACCATTACTAGTTCCAGTTCCAACAACCCTCCCATTTTGGTACAAATTTCCTGCGTAGTGGTAATTAGACCTCAAGCTTGGTGTTTGGGAGGTGTGGTAGCTTCTGTCGTCTCTAATGCAACGTGGACTCGCGGACCGGACTTGGATGGGCCTCGATTTGGCAGGAGAAGGGGTGGCAGGGGACTGGTGAAGGGAGGATCCATTTTGGTGAGATCTATGGAGTGGGGAAGCAATGGAATGCCTTTGTGGTTGGTGATGGTTTGGGTTATATTGATAATTTGGATGTGATCTTCTGTAATTGGTTCCTAGATATGAATAAGGCTGAGATGTGTCAATTTCCACAGTCTTAATGTGGTCTCTTTGATCAGTTGAAGCCCTTCCTCTATTCTCCCATGGCTTTGTGGCCATCCACCGATCTAGCCATTTTGGTCTCTCTTCCAACTCATCTTCATTTCCAATTGATGATGTCCTACCATTCCTCCAAATCTATTATGCATCACAATCAATTAACCAAACCAAGTCAAGGAAATTAATTCAATTTCAAAGATCAATTAAACACACTTCAGTCAATTACCAAACCAAGTCAAGGAAATTAATTCAATTTCAAAGAATCAATAAATACACTTCACATTTCACAATCAATTACCACACCAAGTCAAGGAAATTAATTCCATTTCAAGAATCAATAAAAATACACTTCAAAATCAATTGACAAAACCAAGTCAAGGAAATGAATTCAATTTCAGGAAATCAGTAAAACACTTAAAGAGGATCAAAACCTGTTGGGAAAAGGCTTGGGATAAGGTCTTGTCCCTCTTCATTGCAGCAGCTTCCTTCCTCTGCATCAACATGGCCTTCACTTCTTCAACTGTGTGATGCCTTTCATCCCAGTCATCTGTAATGCTGCTTCCCTCTCTTGACTACAAAAGCAAACACAACAAACAATTCAAACCAACAAAGAAAATAACACCCCCCCCCCCCCCCCTTTCCCCAACTGTTGCTTGATTAAGAATATGAGAATGAGGACTGTTCCTTTGTTTTTTTGCAAACAAAAAGTACTTTTTTCCTTTCCTGGTAACAGCTGATCCTTAAAGCAAGAAAAAGTACACAAAATTTGATCAATGATCACTAATGCTGGTTTAAACAAGTAGGCTCTCACACTTACTATTGATTTCCTATCTGAAATGTCCTGAAGATACCGCGAGTCCCAAACACTAGCAGTGTCACTGAAAGTGGATTTTCTACTACCTTCAAGTGAAGACCTTATGCGTTGGTCAAGAACCCTTGCTTGAACTCTAACCAAAGCCTGCATGCACCTAAGGGTCATCTTTGCCTGCTTCCTAACATTGTGACCCCTAACCAAAGCTTGCAACTTCACCAAACCCTTTAGTGCACGAAGTGCTCTTCTAGCCTTCAAGCAAAAAAATAACAAAACGAAACAAATCCATTCATATTAATTAACATTAGTAGGTGCTTCTCATTTTCACTTAAGAACTTAACATTTTTATAATTCAGATCTGTTCAGGGCACTTACAAGATACCCTCTAAAAGCAGTTTGGATCACAACAGCAGCATAATGCTCCCTGGCATGGCTAGCAGGTTTGGACAACCTTGCCACCTCCACCGCCGCCTGAGCGGTGGCCATGGCGGCTTCTGCGGTGGCCACCGCCACCGCAACTGCATGCTTCTGATCCTGGTCTGTCCTAGAACCACCACCACTTGCTGCCACATCATGCTTCAACTTTTGTTGAGTGTTGTTGTTGTTGTTCCCTCCTTCATGACTCATGTGAGTCTTCCTGAAAATCCATCTTCTCTTTTCCCTCTTCTACAAAATTAAGAAAACAAAGAGTGTGTGCTCATTCTAATTAATTCTCATGATCTAAGAAAACAAGACTAAATTGATCTGCAAAGAAAGAAAACATAGAAAACACACACACACACACACCTTTTCTTCGTCTTCTTCTTGATCACAGTCTTCTCTTCTTCTGCCACTCCTTTTGTCACTGTCTTTGGTGGGAGATCTGAATGCCCTTTTGACAGCAGTTAACCATGAACTACCACTTCCCTTCTTCCCCATGTAAATCTATCTCAGCGGCATTTACAGCTTCAACCTCAACCGCTAAAAACAGCCCCTCAGAAAGAACCAGAAAAAATTATAACCATAATTTTTGTGTTAAAAGACAGAACAGAACAGAAGAGAGTTTCAACTTTCAAGTTCAACCTCCTTTGTCTCGGGGAAATAGACACAAGGAAAAACAAGAAGAAACTTATGTTATGGAGCTCTGGTTCAGTCTTTCTTGTTGTTATTTGAACACAAGTACACACAACAAAACAGTTGAGCAATGCTACAGTGAACTTGTCCTCCTCCTCCTCCTCCTCCTGGCTCTGTCGTGAGTGAAATATCTGAGTCACTCCTCATGTAAAATCCTTTGGCAAAATTTAACGTAACGCACTCTTAGATACACCAGCATTCACTAACTGTTCATTTAATTTCGATATTAGGTTCCATATCTAGTAACGTAATATATATGAAATTGTTTTTTATATTTTCATATTAGGCTGGATATCTTGTAACGTATGACGTTGTTTTTGACCAAACGTACCATAAAATAAAATAAGAAAAGATTATGTTGAGTGCATACGTGCATATCTCTCAATGTACATAAATAAGAAAATGACTCATTTCATTAGTTGAAATAGTATCAGAGATTATCTTAAAGTGTGTTTATATAATAAGTATTGGATTCCTGTAGAAAGTGAATCCTTAAAAAAAAATAATGATTCATTTCTTTTGGTTCTGTCATGAATATATTTAACTCACTGAATTAAATATTAATTTTATTTATGAAATTGTAATGTTGTAAACTCAAGATTTTTTACATATGACAGAGATGAAACACATATCATGAACGGACTATTATAAGACTACTTATAGATGTGTAATTCTAAAACTTTGGCTTTAAAATATCTAGTTCTCAATGTAAGAAATGTATGAAATTGAAACACAATTCGCATTTCATGAACGTATTTATGAGTTAGAACTAAATTTTAAATTCTAAAAATTGACTGACAGTTCATTTAATTCTGATATTAGGCTGGATAAGGGAGTAACCGGTAACGTATGAAATTGTTTTGACCAAGCTCGTACCATAGAATAAAATAAAATAGTGAACAAAAAATCATCTTCAAGATTATGTTCAGTTCCACATGGTTTATATATTAAGTATGTACCCAAATTGAATTATTTAAGCGGCAGTCAGAGACAGCCTGTGTGAGAGGGGCAGCATATATATAGAATATTAATAATCTAAATGGGCAAAGCTTATGGATTTTTGTGGCATGGATGGACAACAGTGGCGGTGTCAGAAGCTACCTTAAGCTTTTAATGTTAATGAATAATAATAATTGAAAGTAGTAGAATTGATGCAATGTTATATGTAAGGGAACTTAGGGAAGGATATAAAGCAAGTTGAGGGTGGCCAAGAGAGAAGCCAAAAGTGGCTTTTTCTATAATGGAATCAGAAAAAGTCACTATTTCCTTTTGGGATAAATTATCTTTTAAAATAAAATACTATAGTATAAGGTGGAAGTGGGGGAAAGGAAACTGAACTACACTCTCATGGTGTCACGTGCTGTGAGCAGGTCGAGACATATCATCTGAGTGAAGGACCACGGTGGACTCTCATACTTAGGAACATGCAGCATGCATCATGTGGCTTTACTTGGTAAAAAAATTATTAATTGCATCTTTTGCAGCAAAACCAGATGACACAAATATCAATGAAACTATTGTCTTAATCCTCAACTAAGCTTCAAGGTGTCCTCTTCTACCTCATGGTTCAACTGCACCAAGTACTCACCCACCCAAAGACTGGTCAAACTGTTCTAGATTCTCTACATCATGGTACTCAATTCAAGAGTCGTTTGTTTTAAAATATTAATTTACTATATTTAAAAATAAAGTTTTAATAAATATTTAGAACCAACATTACTTTAATCGGAATGAATCTGTACTTAAGTAAGTTCTTCAACAAAAATCTTGGATTCATATCTGATCAATGAAAAATGTTATTGAAAAAGAAAACTTATTAAAAATCATCTATTAAATTTTTCAAACAGAAATTAATCATAATATATTATAATATTGTAAAAAAGTTAAAAGAATTTATATTATCTAAATACTAAAATAAAGCAACTTTCAAATAAAAAACATTGGTGATTAAGTCTCATTTAAATCAATTTTATTAATTTTAAAAATATTTTTATTTTTTAACTTATTATAAAATTAATTTATGTTAAAGAAATTCAAAGAGACAACAATTACAACACTGTATAAATTGTTTTTCCTACCTGCAAGGGATTCCAGTGGTATGTAAGCATGCAGTTACTTACTTTGTTTTTTTATGAGGTGCCCGTCCTTTAAGCATCTTGTGAGGCAGAGCAAGGAACAATCAAAATTCTATTGCTTTCGGGGGAGGGGAGTTACTTGTCAAGCATTTAAGGCTGGACAAAATAGTTTCCTATCTACGAAGGAAGATGCTTCCATCATAAAAGATATAAGCAAAAGATAAAAAAAAAAACACGTTCTGAACTTGGTTACGGGTGGAATTAGATTTCTCACCTTCATAATAATTTGTATATCATTTATATTTATATTGAGTATTTAAATATATATATATATATATATATATATATATATATATATATTTAAATACTATTTGTAATAAAATATAATGTTATAACTTAAAAAATCAGTGCTTAGTCAAATCTTGTCATAGAAAGTATTCTTTATCGTAAGCGATACAATATTTATATTAAGCATCCTTTATCTCGCATGATAAAAAAATAACAAGTTCTGAAATCGGTTTATGAGGAATTGATTTTTCAACGTAAAAATGAAAAATAGAATAAAACGAAAGTGAGAAATTTGTTGGGGGAATCGATTTCTTAGTTTAAATAGTGATTTATATCATTTGTGTAAATAATTTTTGGGTTATATTATTTGATTATTTTTTAATTTTTTTTTGTATTACTGGTGTGAAAAATTCTTTCTTGCTGTGTCAGTTCCCTTCACAGTTACCCACCATGAACGGTTTGGAAACCTTCATGTGAAGTCCAATGTGAAATGTTACTGGGCCTTGCTAACTGAACTTACCAGTGCAATATCGGGCCTTAAAGGCAACACTACTTCTTCTATTGCTTAAGGCCTCAGAATGATTTTTGGAAAAAAAGAAAAAGAAAAAGGGAGTCTCAGCTTTATCGACCTTAAAACAGAGGAATATTTGAAGAAAAATAATGCTTTAACACGACTTGTACTATTGATAAGTAAAGTTAATTACTTATTACTTTTAACAAAAAATTGAAACTCTTAATAAAGACAATATTTAATTCTCACTATACTTTCTTTCATTTTCATCCTTAAAACTTAAACTATTTTCTTAAAAGAAAATTTTGGAACGGTAGCATGTAGGAATGCCCATAAGTTGGTATGAATTGATTTTTAGGAGGAAAAAGATCCAAAATAATTAAAATATAGTATTAATTTAGGTTGTTATAAATTTAGTTTCATTCAATTTCATTTAAGATTCCTAATGTGGGTATTAAATAAATTTGTTTACATTGTCTACCAGATTTATTAATCTATTTAAATCCTAAATCTATTGGGAAATAAGTATATATTCCTAATTAAGAACTTTAATTTCTTAGGTGAAATTGAAAAGAAATCAACATTAAGACTGAAAATCCCTAATGATATGAATGGTCCACTGACTATTCATGATCTAAAGGATTATAGGATTAATGTCTCATGGCAGATCCGCGAAGCAAATCTCCTTTCACTATGTAGATTAAGAAAATTCTCCTAGAAATGATCAAGTCTTAAGAAGCAATAAATATAGAGAGAAAGAAATCAAATTTCAATAAAGAATAATCCAATTTATAGATTCATAAACTACATTGAAATTTCTGTCAAAAAAAAAAACTACATTGAAATTCATTTAGAAAGAGAATATAAAAAAAATAAAACAGAAAAAAGATAACAGAAGAATGTAAACTCCACGAATACTTAAAAGAAATATGAGCTTCCACCCTGTATTCTTCACATATTCACAAAAGCTCCAAGAAAATATCCAAGACATTTTTTTGTTAAATCCTTTTATATATGGGATACATGCTCAACATAGAGGAAAAAAACAAGGCTTGGCGCCTTCTTGTTTGAAAAAATTACAACTCTTGTGTGTTTTTTCGGTTGTTCTTTTGACCTTCGAATCTAGTTTATTTTATTGCCACTGTCATTTGGCCTTAAATGATGCATTTGATCACGTTTCCTTGATTTATTTGAACTTCAGTTTCTCTCTTTAATTATCTAAAATTAAATAGGTAGATAGAAAAAATAAGTAAAACTTCGAATTAAAATTTCTATTAAATCCTATAGAAAATTAAACTAAATTAATACTGAGTGACTGAAATCCATAAATATTAATATGGAAAATAGACAACCAAGGAGATTATCAATTAATCTACATAATCATTAAGAGCTTTGGTTAAGTTAGAATAAATTCGTACCCGTTGATCCATGCATGTGTTCGGTTGTTTATAATAAGAAAATTTGATTTGAAAATAAGTAAAAGATTCTACTTCCTCTGGTATTTTTTATAAGAAGTTTCAGTATTTTTTTTTACCTGACACTTGTTTCTTATAAAAAAAACCAGAGAAAGTAATTTTTTAATAAATAAAAGTAATATTAGTTGAGGACTAAAAAGCTTAAGACAAAAAAGCATTAAATTCAATAGAATCCTGTGGTGGCCTTCACCCAGAAAAGTGATAGATTGAAGCATCAATTCAGTCATCTAAAGGCAAATTTGGCAACATGGCACACTATATATTGCTGGAAGAAATTTCATCCATTAACTAAAATTCAAAATTGGTCAAGAAAAGTGATGCCAATCACCCCATCCTCATATTAATAATAGTATGCTTAAAAAAGCATTCGAAAGGTACCAACAACTATTGACACCACATATGATAGCTCCATTGGATTCCATATACGTTTGCAGTTGTTCAGAGAGTAAAAGACACTTAATTGATGCAAAAGAAGAATAATCTTTATCTATAACAAAAAGAATGTAACGTGACAGCGAAACATGAATGGTAAAAACATGATTATATGTGAAAAAGAGAGAGAAACAATAAACGTTATGTTTTACTTTTGGACTAATCCTATCTTTTGCAAAAACAAAAAAAAAATCAATCATGAATGACAATAGAAAAAATAAAATGCTTGCTAGCCTATTGAGCCATCCAAGCTCAATTTTGTCTTCCTATTTGACTGGCCAATGGAAAGTTCAAAAGATATAAAATGATCTTTTGAACCCCATCTGCTGAAATACTATAAACAAAGGACTATGTCATTGGATGCTCCCATCACCCAAGACATAATAATCTTTGGTTGAATTACTCTAAAAGGTAGAATCCAAAGCTCAAATAGTTAGATTCTACCCAATGCTGAATACATGAATGAGTATGATCTTCACCTACTTCTACAACCTACTTTAAAAAAATTAAATAATAATAAAGCCTAATTTCCTAAAACAAACATGTATGATGATGATGACTTTTTGAGTTTTGTCATGATGAAAAATGAGAATGGGGTTAAGGTCGGTTAGGGGCGCAAAGCTTTATCTAACAAATTCCTTATACTTTGAATTCAGCTTTTGATGTGGTTAATTAGCCTTGCAAGTTCTGTGACCTTGTAGATGTGGAAGTTTGTTCAGAAGCTGCTTGAGAGGCTTGTGAAGTAGTACCAACCACTGTTGCTGCCACACTTGCTGATGTTGTTGTAGTTGTAGTTGTGGTTGCAATTCCTGTTACTGAAAGTGTCACATTTTAGCCATCAATGCCACATTTATAACAGGATAGCTCAAGAGCAAAAACTAACAATGCCAACAAGAAATAGTAATAACTTCTTGCATTAGACTTATCACCTGCACTAGTAGTTGGCACTGTCACTGAAGAAGGATATGACAATATCCCAGTGCTGGAGCCATAATGCTGAGGCAAAAATGGAAACTGTGCCATTTGGGGGTACTGAACCCCAAAACCAGGAGCCTGAATACTCTGTGCATATTGACCATAAAAGGGGTAGATATTGTGGATCAACCCAACTTCCCCAGAAGCTCCAGAAGAAGGGTAGTAAGGTGAAAACTGCTGAACTCCATAGACATTATAATAACTCTGCAATAGTTTTACACACAAGAGAAAAATAGTTTATACAATAAGAATGAAGGAAAATAAATAATTAATGTAGTTGTTGCTTGTAAAGACTTTATTACATTAACACCTACCGTAGGATACAAGGTGTCTTGTGAATATCCAGAATATCTGTCAGTAGATAAAATGGACATCAGAGAAAAGGACAGAAAATGGGAAGGCAAAAAAAAATGACAGAAAAAGGACCATATCCTCATAACACTTTAATGTTACCTGTAAGCTGAATAAGGAAATGTGTATTGCCTAGGGGGTTGATGGAAAAATGTAGATGAAGAACCATGATAAGCAGGTGGTGATGCCACTAGTCCAGGTGGAGGCCTGAACCGTCCTGCACCTACAATGTGAGTTTGCATTTCAATTCCTTTTTTCTCTTACAACACAAAATCATTTTTGTTTTACTTTCACTAAATAACCAACCCTTAAAGGTGGTACCTTCTTGCCTAGGATGAGTTAAATCTATTAAGAATGAAATATAACTAAAAGAAACTCATCAAAATGGAAAAAGTATTGTAATAAAAAAGAAAAAACAAATTAGATAAAGGAGAATGTAAGGAATGAGACCATGCTGAAAAGTTGGTGGTCGGTTCTTGCTTGCACCAAGAGAAGCAAGGTTGCAGTTAGCCCTCCTACCATCAATAACTGGAGATGGATTCTGACATGCTCTCATGGCTGACTCAGGATCCTTAAATGTGACCTTGGAAAACAACAATTCACAGACTCATTCTTTAAGATAATGCAAGTACAACCATAAATGGAATAATGATAAACAAGCAAATAGTATAAACTATGCAAAGATGTGAGTTAGAAACACAAAATGATGAAGAAGGAAAATGGACTTACAAAGCCATAACCCTTGGATCTCCCAGTGTTCTTATCTGTGATGACAACAGCCTCTAAGATCTCTCCAAACTGCTCAAAATACCTCCTCATTGTGTCCCTCTGAGTCTCCCAAGCCAATCCTCCAACAAAGATTTTGGTGAAAGTTGTGTCATTATATTGGTCAGGGTTGTTACCACCCACCATCTGGGTTTGCCTTTGTTGAGACATTAAAGAAGTGGTACTCTATCAAATACTAGAACTTCCCAACAGAAGTAAGCAACCCCCAAAAATCCCAAATACAAAACAAAATAAAAATAAAAATAAAAAACAAAACACAAAATCCAAAGACAAATATGAGAGTGTGAGAGAGTGGGGGAAAAAGAAACGGTTAATAAAGGCTGGAAAAGAAGCTGTGTTTGCTCTTCTAAAAACCCATCAATGAAAACACTCGTGCACTCATGATTCTGTTCGTGCTACTCCTTCTTACTTTAAGGAATGGTTTTTGTTTTCTTTCTTCTTCTGTTTTTCTAAGGCTATAATTGCTACTTTTCTGCATGCACAACAGCAACAAACTCCTCAGATTCCACAACACTACTTGACAGAAAAAACACCATTTACTGTCGAAGGAGTGAAACGAAAAAAAAACTCTCTTACAAGAAAAAACATTTATATGCCAATGAAAACTTAGTTGCTTGCTTGTTGGGGTGTGGAGAAGAAGAGAGAGTATAATAATAATAATAAAAATAAGGAGACAAAAAAGCTGCTAGTGGGTGCCCACAACACAAGTAGGGTGCATAGGCTGTCTCCAATTAATGAAATGTCAAAAACCAAAAGACCAACCTTTCTCGTTGTAACCCACTTACTCTTCTTCTTCTACATCTATACCAAACACAAGAAAAAATAATAATATAATATGTTTGTGGTGAGGTGGATCGAGTCAAGCCATTTTGGTCTCTATTCGACCTCATCTCATCTTCATTCACAATCACAAATTGATTGGCTCCAACCTGTCCTCCAAATCCATGACATTGTTGTGCAGCATTCAACGGCCAATCTAATTAACCTTAGAATCTCAGAAATTAAATAGTACTACTAAATAAAAAAGATGCCACGAAAACAAAGTGAACAAACACACAAAAAACCTGAGATCAATCAATTAGTATTTTAGTACTAATTTGTCTTGCTTGATGGATGGTTAATTGAGTACTAGTAATTTCTCTGCTGCAAGTGTTGTCATCAATGTTCTTTTAGCTATAACTATTGGTTTCTGAAAATCACATTTGAAACATGAAACTAAACACGTTATTTGTCCAATTGATTTCTGATTTCTCTGATCAGATAGAGAAAAGGAACATGAATTATGTTCCTTAAGTTGGTCATGGTCCTCTCTTCTGAAATGCAAGGGAAAATTAGAACAATGAGACTATTTACAGCTATCATGTTGTAATATAAAGTAATAAAATAGTGTCCATAAAGAGGGAGAGACTGTGGAGTCTAAAGGGGTAAAGGCTACACAAAGAACTCCATTATTAACTGAGTTTGATCAACGGAAAGAAAAAGGAGAGGGAGAGAAAGGGGCATGGAATATTGGTGTGGTCTCAGGTTCTCCCATTCTTCTCAGAATCTGAATGTTCTGTTACGTGCTTTGAGCCTTAAATTTTTCAACTTTACCGGATAGGGTATACGGAATGTTTTGGAACCGAACCACCTTTGTTTCTGGTTTTTGGACAGTTACTAGAATAATGGATCATTATTACATGAGGGATTTTTGTGAATGGTGTTGTGAAAGAGAAGTGCGTTGTTGTTCGTTCAAAGGGGTGTTGTGTGTTACTGAAACGTTGTACTTGCGTGCGACAATTCAGAGCTGGGAAGACGAGGAGTGAAAAAGAGAGGAAGCAAAAGCCAACTGTGTCTTCTGTCTGCAAAATTTATGACAGAGACGAGAGAACGAGCAAGGAACAACGAATAAACTAAATTTTAACTTGCGTAATTGTATTACTAATTGCTAGATTGTTTAAAAAATATTGTATTAATTATAACAATGTTGTATACTATATAATAATAAATTTTGATTTTTTGCTATAGAGTCTTGATATTGATTAAGGAAGTAATGAAAAAATATGTATACGAAAATCATAGAAAATATTTATAAAAAAATTATGGATAATATAATTTTGTATGTTTTGATAAAAATATTTATTTTTTAATTCCTTTTGTCATAAATTTTTTATACAATTTTTAGCTTTTTAGAAATATGGAAAAAAAGTGTGAAATAAAATATTTTATATAATGGAGAGAGATAAAATAAAATAAAAAAGTAAGTGGGTAGAGTTATTATAAAAATTTATTGTACGAATAGCATTACTTTATTAATTAAAAAATAAATATAAAATTATATACTATAACATATCTAATTGCATTAATTGATATTAGATGTTAAAATTTGTAAAATTTATATTATCATGCTTTATTATAAAAATAAATTTATTAATTAAATTTATTACTTTTTTATCATGATTTTGAATTCCAAATCAATTTTGTCGGTGGCCTTAAACACGATCGAGTTGGGCAACCATTCAGAGTTGCATTTTTAAAGAGATGCCATTTTTTTTATTAAGTGTTTATAAATATTTTATACAATTAAAATTGTTTAAAAATTTATTGAAATAAAATAATCGTCAATTATTTTTTTAGGACAAAAAATTACTAATAATTAGTCAATTAACGAGTGATATTTTCACTTCTTAACAAAAATTTATCCAAAATTCGGAGAAAATGGATTAACAATCTATGCAAAACGTTGAATGTAATTATCAAGTTTTATCATATTGAGTTTTTAAACACATTCAATTATTTTCCTAATAATGTATGACTTATAAAATAATATTAATTATTCTTGTTACTATTGCATCCACTAAAAAAAGTTTTTTCAAATTTAAATTGTGTTATTTGCAACTTATTATATCATAAGATAGATTAAATAGTTTTATTTTGAAAAATCTTGATAATTATCAATAAATTATTAATGATCTCGCAACAAAATAAAAAAAGACAATATTCAAGTAACTTTGAGGGCAATTTTTTTTTATTTGTCTGTAACACCAAAAATTACTAAAAATAATTAAGTTGATAGAAAACTTCATATAATTTTTTTATATAACATAAAAATTACTTCAACTCAATTAATTTTAGACTCAAAATCAACATAAGGCCAAATACGTAAGTATCTAGTTAAAATCATATTAACTGCTATTAGTGTTTAATTTAAATGATTTAACATAAATTCACACACGCACTAACATATTGCGTTTTGGTTGGACATTGGCTGGGCGTGCATCAAACCTGAAGCAATATTTGCTAATACTTATTTCTACGTTATTTAAGAAAACTGACATGATACGCAGATGCTAAGAAGAAGAAGAAAAATTGAGGGTACTTGAATTCGTTAAGGCTATATTTGAAAATCAAGTTGGAGGAACAGAGCAGATCTGAAATGGTTTCATTGGTTCACGTGGTGGGAGCAAGTCTAAGAATACATTGAGTGGTTGATGGAGTGAGGAGAAAAGAACCCTCCACTTAGACTCAAGCCAGCAACTGCAGAACCATGTGCATGCATAGACATAGACATAGAGTACTAGTTCACTTTTATGTTAGCAGCATCATATGCTGCTTCAACCAATACAGTTATTGTCCTAATTTCCTACTCTAACTGTGTCCTAGATTCTAATGGAACCACCACTTATTATTTTTGTTTTGACCATTTTGTGTGTTTTCTTCCCCTCGGGAAACTCGCAAGAGAACATGCATATTGAGTGCATCGTATTATTAAAGCTGTAGTTTGTAGGTGCATTGTAGATTGTCAAACTAGCAAGTGATAATAATAATAAAAAAAGTATTGAGCGAAAATGTTAAGGTTATATTCATTTTTTGAATTTTAGTATATAAGTCTATTAAGATTGTAATATACTGATATTTTTTTTATCACCCTAATTAGGACTATTAGGACTTTTAGTCGGAACTTTAAGATATTCTACAAGTTTTAATTTTTTTAGTTAGTTACATGCTAATATTTTTTGGTCTAGAATTTAATTTCACTTAAATTTCATTAACTATTTTATCTTTCAAGGATATATTATGTAAAAATCTCATGTTTTCTTTCACAGCATGTTACCAACGATCTATACTCGTTGGTAGATTGTAATATACTCATTGGGAATATTTGATATCAAATCAGAATAATATGATTAAAAAAAAAAGAAGAGTAAATACGTCTTTTAACTATACACTCAAACAAAATAAATCCAACTTGAAAGGACCTCATTTCACTTCGTAAAGAGCAGTGGAGAGCCACGAAACAAAATACTGTTGATGTACAGTAACAGACACGAATGAGGCTTTTAAAAATCAACACGAGTAAAAGTGAAAGGAGGGCACTGAAAACCCAGTTAAAGACAGTGGATTATAAGTATATAGAGCCATGTGGCTATCGAATTATGAAAGAAGCGTGTATAATGGTTGTCGATAGTAACTGTTTGGGTAGTTCGTTGTCTGGTTACTTGTTTAGTCATTAGGCTATAATGGTTTTCATGAGAGTAATTAAATTGTCAGGTTAGATCTTCAAGTGGTCATTGGACACAAACTAAATTCTAATCAATAAGAAATTCTTTATGATGACGAGTGATAATCCTTTATATTACTACTATTATTTTCTTAACATCTTTTTAGATAAAATATGTTGTTATTCATTTTAATTACTTGATTTTGTCTTGTTATTTACATCCACCCAGTAAATTTTAGTCTCTCATTTCTTATTTCTTTGACTTCTCTCTACATATGACTCTAGCTAACTTTGGTGTGGTTTTTAAGAATGAATCATGTTATGAACTATTCGGAGAGAAAATTAGTGAGCTGGGTAACTCCCAAATAGTATTTGTGTTTGGGAAAGTGTGGAGTTATATGGTTTCTTGTTTATTTTATGGCTAAAACTTTTTGTACCCAAAAATTTCTGTCTAACACCTTTCAACAAGAATAATCTAAGATGTATTTGTACATTTTGAATTATTCTTTCCGTTTGAAAGGAGAGGTTGACAAAAAAAAAATTGAAATGTAGGGAAAAAAAACACCCTTAATTTGGAGTTTGTATTTGAATGGTTGTAGCACATTCAAGTAGACTTTATATGTTAAATTAAAATTTGTAAATTTAAATTTGGGTGAAATGTAAGTTTGCAAACACAACCTAAATCTTGTTTTTTTTATAACTGCTAAATAACTGTATTTTGATAATAAAAAATTAGTTAAATATTGACCTGAAATTAATTATTTAGCAGTTATTTGTGATTAAAAGGTAGAAAATTAATTAAATTGAATATTTGATTGCAGATATAAAAATTGGAGGTGTAACAAGCAAATTGGAGAAAAGAAGAAAATTTGAAGAAGGTCCAACCCAATACGCGCGCTCAGTGCGCGTCACAAGCTAAGCGGGCGAAGAAGTACACGCGCTAAGCGCGCCTACGAAGGCCCAAAGTCCACTTCAGCAGCTATAAATAGAGAGTCAGTCCAAAGGACAGAGATATACCACCACAGAACCCCCTCTCCTAGGGGTTTCATTTACTCCCTTTCTTTCATCCCATTGTAAAGCCCTCATGACCATGAGTGACTAATCCCCTAGCTAGGGCCTGGCAGGCCTAAAAAGTCAATGATGTATGGAGCATTTCAAGAGTTATCAATAAAAAAAGGATTTCCCTCCAGATTCTTTTATTTATTTACCGTTCTTTCTTTTTACATCCTGTATCTCAGGAACTTACTTTCTGTTAGGGTTTAGTCCACTCGGGAGAGGGTAAAGCCTAATTAGGGGTAAAGAATGAATACTTGAATCTGTTTTAAGGGTTAGGTCACTCGGGAGAGGATAACGCTTAATAGAACACTAAAAGGAAGAAATTATCGGATTATCTTTTAAAGGGTTTTCCTTCCAGGTTCTTTTATCTGCTTTTCTTTCTTATTTATTCTGCATCTCAGACTTTATTTTCTGTTAGTCTTTAGGCCACTCGGGAGAAGGTAAAGCCTAATTAGGGATAAGGAATGAATGCGTGAATCGGTTTTAAGGGTTAGGCCACTCGGGAGAGGGTAATGCTTAATAGAACAATAAAAGAAAGAAATCATTGGGTTAGCATGACCTAATGCCCCAATGTCCATGCTTTAGCAAACATCTAGAATGTAATCTTAATGCATCTTAGTTATTGAGTCTTCGCAAAGGAAGATAAGTAATTAAGGTAGGCTTGTCATCGTGAGGCATCAGGGGCAAGTAGATAGATAGATGTGGGGCAGAATTAGTTCACTGGTATTGATAACAGACAAATCATGAATTCATATATCTAGGCTGATTAAACTTGTTAGGTTTTAGCAATTTTATTATATAGATTTTATTCCCTATTTTTATTGTTGGCTTTTCTTAGAAGTAGTTATTCCTTATTTTACTGTTGGATTTTATTAGGCCTAAGTAATTAGGCTTAGTAGATTTAGACTTTATTCTTCCTTTATTTGAATTTTGTAGGAGTAGTTATCTTTATCATATCGCAATTTAAATATTTTATCTTCTATTTTGATCTTTCAATCTTTTATCTTTTTCTTTTATCTTCGAATTTTATCTTTAAATATCTTATCTTTTCTTTTATCTTCTAATTTTATCTTTAAATATCTTATCTTTTCTTTACCTTATCTTCTATCTTTCTTTATCTTTTATTTTAAATTCTTATCTCTTGCTTTTAAATTGGGGTTGCATTGATCTAAGTACAAACAAAGTCCCTATGGATTCGACACTCGGACTTCTGAGAACTTTACTACTTATAACGATTTGGTACACTTGCCAACGACTTAACACTTTTACAAATTTTAACGTGTAAACATATTTTTGAGGGTAACTAAACACATTGGAAAACTAAGTTTGTTTTCCAAAAATATGTTCAATACTCAGAAATACTTTTTGAAAGGTTAATTGAATGAAGGATCTTCGACCTATTCCGTTGTGTAATGTTCTTTACAAAATCCTCTCAAAGTTCCTTGTGAATCGCCTCCGGAAGGTTATTGCAAAATGCATAGCCTAAGAGTAGTCAGCGTTTATTGAAGGAAGGTCCATTTATGATAATGTGCTGATTGCTAACGAGATTATCCACCATATGAAGTGCAAAGAGAGAGGCAAGCATGGAGAAGTTGTTTTAAAGATTGACATATCTAAAGCATATGAACATGTTGATTGGAGGTTCTTAAAGGAAATTATGTTGAAGATGGGATTTGATGCCAAGTGGGTCAAATGGGTTATGCTATGTGTGTGCACAGTTCAGTATTATGTTCTTATCAACAATGAACTGTTAGAAACCATTATTCTAGGCCGTTGTTTACAGCAAAGCAATCCCCTTTCGCCGTTCCTTTATATTCTGTGTGTGGAAGGGTTATCTTCCTTGGTGAAGAATGTATGACTTCAATCTTGCTTTGTTGGGGAAACAAGATTGGAAGCTTGTCACAACCCATATACTCTAGTTGCTAGAATCTTCAAAGCTAGATATGGAAGATATGAACCTTGGCTGAGATCTGTAGATGGTGTTCATTCCTTTACTGTGGCCATTTGTAACAAGGCAAGTTAATTTTGTTGCACACTTGCTTGCAAGGAGCGCAATAGATAATGCTAGGCTAAAAGTTTTCTATTTTGTATCTATCAATCTATCTTGAATGAAATGCTTTAGTTTTGTTTTTGTAAAAAAAAAAAAGGTAATTTTTGTTCCTCCCTCCCTAAATAAGCCACCACTAGCAACTTGAGTCATAATGCACCATGGCTAGTGTTGAGTATCCGTGACTTCATGGTTCCTTTGATGTTGCTCTCTAGTCTCTTCATTTTTGGTAGCTGGGTTCAGGGTATTGTTTTGGAACCTGCAGATTTGCATGGGATTATTATTACGGCATTGCTATGTCCACTCTTTATTTTTGCTAGGTACACTCTCCTTCCATTTTTCTAAAATTAAATTATTTGAATAACCTTCCCCATTCAAACCTTCTTTTATCCCTTGCACACCCTTTTTTCATAGTAACAACAAATTTCCTTCTCTTTCATCACACTCCCTTCACCCCTTTCAATCTCTTGCTCTAGTCACCCTTTGTTCCAACCTCACTCAATCTCTTGCTTCAACATTGGGATTTTTTTTTCATCCTTCAAACTTGAAGTTGATGCAGCTGAACGCCTCTTAAAGTCATTCTGATTGAAGGACTAATACCTATTATATGTTTTTCTCCATTTCAATTACTTCACTATTGTACAATTTTTCTTTAATGAAATTTTTAATGGTCCTAGTATTCTGCTTGTATTTTTTTTATGTTTTTCTTAAAATTTCAGAACATAAAACAATATTTTGAAACATATTTTCTGGAGTACAATTTTATTTTTTAACATTCCTAAAAGGTATTTTCCAAAATAGAAAACATTATTTCAAAAATTACTTTCTAGAATGTTAAAAACAAAACATTTTTCTGGAAATTACATTCCAAAATAATGATTTTGTATTAATGTTATGGGTATAAAGCATACATATGATAATAAAAGTTAGAAAAAGTTAAATGGAAGTGTACTTAGAAACCAACGAAGTGGATATAGCAAAAGCCTTATTATTATGTATCTACCCACTTTCTAAATCCGGCCTGCTCAGCAAGATCTTTCTCTTACTTTGTCATCGTTATTGCTAAATAAACTTCCTCTCTTCACTTTCTACACTCATGTTTTTCTTTTTATTTAATTTTATTTCAAAAATACCCTGATCTTCTTCAATTCCATTAATCATATTTGTCACACACACAAACAAAGTGTTTCTCAAAGTATCTACCCACTTTACATGTGTTGTTTCTCTTCTCTTCTCATACAAGAGCCTAATCGGAAATCTCTAATTCATCTCCTCTTCAATTTTGGCTTGAAAATTTGAAAGAGTGCGTGGGGGAAGGCTTGCCAGTCGGAAGTTTCTTAGCAATGGATAAACCTATGCATGGAAAGAAAAGGCCAATTTTGCAGTTCAAGATTCTGGAAAAATTTAAGGTGGGGAGAAAGCTGATTTTGCAATTCATTGCTATTTTTTATTGGATTTTTACTATATGTTTGAGTTTCTCAATGATGATTCTTACTTGAGTGTTAAAAAAGCACTTGTTAATTAAATTTATTAAAAACCATATTGATAAAAGGGCGTGTGCATATATGACTGGTACGACTGTGAGAAGAGGGAGTGTGCCCATGACTGATATAATAAAACTATAAAGGGAGTTGAAGAAGATAAAAGGTGAGTTTGGAATAAAGGTAAATCAAAACGAAAAGGGGGTTGTAGAAAGTAACTTGGAAAGTTTATTTAGCATTTACCTTTTGTCATTTGATTAAATGGGCTTCTGCTGCGTGTCTTGTAGAGGACATGTGTTGGTCCAAATTGATTTGTACTAACAGTTTGCGGACTTAATTAAGCTTAATATGATCGAGCCAAAATAAAAATTGCAGCAATAAATTGTTAGCTTAATATAAAATTCAATGAAATTACCTTTTTTTTATTTGTTGACAACATTTTTTAAAAACCCATTTATACACACACACACATATGCATATAAACAAATTACCATTTTTATTTTCTGTTTTATTTTTCATCAAAATTAGTAGAAAATAATTCAGTGTTCATCTTTACTAAACATAAAAGTTTAGCATTAATGTTACGTTTGTTTCATTTGTTTGTATGTTTAATTTGCTTATATTATTGCTGGCATAAAATAAATTGTTAAATTTTATTTGTCAATGAAAATTAATAAATAAAAAAATATCGCCACATTGTAGAATAGCATCTTTCTTATTACAGCACAAAAAAAAACACAGATAACTAAGTATTTTATTCTCTTGTTATAAAATATTATTTTTGAAATTATATTCCCATATAAAACCAAAATATGTGAAATTATTTTGTTTTATTTTATTTTAAATGCGTAATATGTATGACGTTATGTTGTTTTTTCATTTTGGAGATATAATTAGATATGATGTTTGATTATTCTTAAATTAAAATTGAATATTTATAAGAAAAAGTATAAAGAGGTTTAGTCATTGCCATTTTAAATCAATTTCTTTTTTAATTATCATGAAAATCTCATCTCAAGTGTGTTTTTTCTGAACAAATCCGCAAACTGGTTTAGCACATTTAACTTTAGGCTCGATACCATGTTTTAGGATATTTCCTAATAATAATAATTTTGATAACGACTCTATTTTTATTAAAAATAGAAAATAAAAATTTATTTCACAGTCCATATGATCTAGTTTCGACAATAATGGCAACGTGCAAATTAATATCTAATTAGATATTTTTCGTGTACTATCAAGATAATATAACAAGACTAGAAGAAAAACATTTATATGTATTTGATTTATATGTTTGTTTTATTAATGATTAAAAAATGTTTTTGTTTTATTATATTCTTGTCAATCTCAAATAATATGTAGAGAATAAAATAGAGAGAAGTAATCATTTTTCCTTAAACTTAAACAACATTTTATTTGTATATGCTGTTTTCAAAAACGACAAAATTAAACATCAAATAATAAGGATGGTAATTGAATTTTCATTTAGTTAATACATCTAAAAAATATTGGTCGGTGATAGAGAGGAGTTATTTCTTAAATATGTATAATTTTTTTTTATAAAAAAAAGAAGCTTAATTACGTCTAAATTTGAGGAAGAATATTTACTCGTGAAAGTTTAAAAGGATGAATACGTGTATAATATTTTGATACACCTTGTCCCATGCCTACACATATACATTATAATAATGTAACAAAAAAAATACATTATATAAGATATTTAGAAAATTTAAAATTATATTACTTATACTATTATAAAAATTAATGAGTTCACACTTAATAGACTATCACGGTTCATATATTTCTCATATCAAAATTACAAATCTTTTTCTTAAGAGCTCAAAATTATGAATCCTATTGTCTTAATTTTCTCATGTAACATCTTTATAGTCTCAAAAAAAACAAAAACACATCTTTATGGTCTCATCTTTATCTCTCATTCCAAGTATTCTATTATTCTTCAACCTAACCTACTGTATATTTTTAATTAATGCTCTTTAATTTGTTGGTTTTTCGTAGTAAATTTTAATATTAAATGTAGTAATTTGTTTTACTGTTTTAGTTTTAAAATTTTTATATACTTTTAATTTTTTTATTTAATCTAAAGATAATAATTAATATAGCAATATTATGTTAGTTTAGGCGAATTTAAATTTCCATTAAAAATGGTGAATTTGAATTTCTTGAGTAAAATTTTAATTTTCTTTTGAATTTTGAATTTAAAATTTGAATTCAATACCATTTTTTATTGCTGAATGAATATTGAAATCAAGACCTATGAATATAAAATAAGTATAATAGAAAAAGAAGAATTTATTGAAAATTAATTCTGAACATAATTAATACATACTTTACTGAAAATAAATACTTCTTTTGTCTCAAAATAATTGTCAGATTATTTTATAAAGATAAAAAAAATTAATAAAAAAATAAAAGAGAATAATAATTTTATAAAATTTATTTATTTATAAATTTTATTACTCGTCATTAATATTATAAAAATATAATAAAAATAATAAATATTACATTATAAAAATACAATTATAACGAAACGGGGCGAGTAACTTATATGATCGGATAAAAACAAGTACTAGTACTAAGTAATAATTAATATTCTTCTTTCAACATATGTATGTGATGAAGATTTTTCTTATTTTCTATGAAAAAGTAAAAATAAATATGAGATAAGCTGTTAGAGCCGCAGACCATTTAATATCTATACGGCAATTAATGGATAATTATGTCATCATGACATCAGTTCGATTAATTATTAACTAATACGCGTACAGGACTTGGGACTACATGAATAATTCTCCAAGTTATTATTATAAATATTAATTGAAATTAATGGCAGATTAGTTATATGCTTTCTTTTAAATCTGTTTTTTCAAAGACAAAGATAAAGACATTTCAATTGTAGAAGCAAGAAAATATCCTTTCCAAATTAGCAACGGAAAAAATGTGACCGAAACCCTGAAAGTGGACGATGGACATGAACCATGGTTATATAATAATAATAATAATAATATTATTATAGTGATAAACAAATTTATTCTTAATTTAAACAGAATTAAATTAGTGAATTACTTTAATTTAGACTAAATGTAGGATAAAGATTAAAGACTATTTGTCAATTAAGACTTAAGAGTAGTAAAACGAATTGAATTATATTAGATTTTATAAGATTTGAATTTGACTAACTTGTGTGTGCGTGTTTTTTATGCTGATAACTTTGTGTGTGTGTAATAAATTTATACTGTTTTTGCTAAAAAAATATTATAGTACATTATAATACGTAAAATAATATTATTATCATTATATAATTTTTATTTATTTAAATATGTCAACCTATTAAATTTACAATTTTTTAATGATTTAAATTTTTTCTTTTTAGTTTATTGGATTTATTTGGATAAATACCTTAATTTTGGACAAATCCTTCACCTAATTTTTGTCCTTATGTTTTTAATAAATAAGTTAATTAAGTTCTCATTTAATAAGGTTTTATCACTTGAAAATTTATATTATACATTTGATAACAAAAATTATCAGAAAAAGTTAAAATTAATTTATTTTATTGTGCTATACTAATAAGCATATTGAAATAAGTTTAAAAAATTATGAAAATCACAAAATTAATATTTTATAAACTCACATAAATTTTCCATAAATTCTTTCAAACTCTCCTTTGTATTCATATTTGTATGAAAAACTTTACTTACCATAATAATTTTATCTAGGTTAAACATGATTACTGTGTACTAATAACATAATAGGGAAAAAAATATTATAATTGTGTTTGATAGAGAGAAGAAAAATATTATAAATACAAATAAAAAAATAAAAATAAAGTGAAAAGTAAAAGTGTTTGATTAAGAAAAATAAAGAAAAAAATGCGAAAAGAAATATGATTTATGAAAATAGACCAGGAATGATACAATATTAAACCCTACCATTTTTTAAATCATTTCATTTTTCACTTCTTTCTACCAAATATATATATATAATAGTAGACATATACAACTATATACACCCAATTCCAGTGGTGATTGGAAAGATACGTGTAGATGGAAAATGACCCACAAACAAGAGAAAAAGACACGGCGAAATGATCAGGAATTTTTTTTCTAAATTATGAAATGGAATAAATTTTAAATAAATACCTAAAAAGAAATAAATCATAAAATATTCTATGACTTTTATGTTTATAGTAAATTATTTAAAAAAAAAATTTCTTTTTTTTTTCTACTAAAATGATAAAAAAAATTACGACTTCTTAAGAATTTTTTTATATGACTTTGAAGTCTAAATCATAATCATAAATAATTTTATTTAAATTAATATTTTATTTTTTAGTTTTATTTAATATTTTTTATAATATATTTTTATATTTTTTTCTAATTATAATACATTTTAACGAGTTGGATTTTAAAGTTATACATATATCACCAACTTCATTTTATTAGTATTTCATTTATAAAAAATATATTTAATAAAAAAATTAAATAAAACTAAAAAAATATTAATTTAAATATAAATATATGACTTTGTATATTATTTTTAGTTTTATTTAATATTTTATATATTATCTTTTTATATTTTTTAATATTTTCGATATTTTTTTATTTAATATATTTTCTATAAATGAAACACTAATAAAATTAAGCTTGACTATATATACGATTTTACGGTTGAACTTGTTGGAATATAACACAATTAAATTAAGAAAAAAAATTAATATAAAAAAATATAAAAAATATTAAACAAAATAATATATAAAATATCAAATAAAATAATATATAAAATATTAAATAAAACTAAAAATAAAAACATTAAAGTAAGTAAAATTATTTATGATTTTAAAGTCTTAAATAATTTATGACTTTAAAGTCTTAAAAAATAAAAAATAATAAATTTCTTTATAACTTGAGTAAAAAAAAATCATAAAATAATTTATGATTTTAAACTCAAAAGTCATGAAATATTATATGACTTATTACTTTATGAATATTTACTTAAAATTTAGCATGGATAATTTAAAAAAAAAAAAAAAACCCTAAATGTTGTTTCGCCAAGAGACACCATGCCCGTGAAGGCAATAACAAACAGTGCTGTCATTAAATTGATTGATCGATATATCCTGTACCTCATGCTTGGCAAATGCATGGCTAATATAATATCAAGCATTTACGTCTACTTGTATTGATATTCCTTGTTTTATTTTTTTTGTTTCTTTCTTTCTTTCGGAGTGCGTACGTTCTTATCGTCATGGGAACTCGACATACACATACATCCTTTCCAGAAAATTACAAAATACATCAAATATGAAATCTTCTAATCCAATCCTTTTCTCTAAATCCCACTTTGATTACAACTTAGCTAGCTCAATTTAAATTTGTTTCAAGTTTTTAATTATTTGAATTCATGAAATATATGATTGTTTTTTTGTTTGGTCGTGTACACGTATATATGGACAGAATTAATTGGTGGACAGAGTTATTATGTTGTGCCTGCTTGCTACATTTCAACCTGGGGTTTGTGGTTACTCACACACTTTCGTTGCAAATTCTAAAACATAATCCTTAATGGCTACTCTTATATAGGGTAATGCTATGCCACTGCTATGTAGGATACGTTTCTCAACTCCTGACAAAAAAAATTCAAGTAGGGTGTATTATTGATTACATCTTGCAACACTATCTTTTCCATTTTAAATTTATTTATTTAAAGTAACCATGCTAATGCACGACCACTTTAACAATCGACATTATGTAGCGTAGCCCTTTTGTATATATAATAATAACAAATTGTTAAATCAAAAAGTTTTTTGCTTGAAGGTAACATTATATTCAATTACTAAAACGTGCAGGGTTCAAATGAATTAATGTGGTATTGCATGACTAATTTATCATAATCCTGAGGATCAGATGACGTGCGCGCCATACAAGTGCATAATATTGGTGAGTCCCACGACCAAGATCGAATCTAAAATCATTACGTTTTGTTTGTTGTTTATGACATATATAATTTATAATAACAAGATTCAGGGTTCAAAATTCATTAAATAAATATAATTATAATAAATTATATTTACAATAAACTAAATTATCATTTATCTAAACATTCAAAAGGCTATCTTAATGCTCTTTAAGTTCTCATTTCAACTATTCATTAATTATACATGATAAATAATACAAATACAACCATAAATGAAATATTTTTTTGCAGACAAAAAAAAACAAGTACAAACATAATTAATTTTCTAGAATAGTTAGTATTTTTTTAAAAGGCAAAAGGTAATCTGAAATTGGTATTATAAAACATTTTTTTTTTCATTCTCTAAAATAATAAATATTTTAAAGTAAAAGTAGTGCGTTTTACTTTGCCATAAAACGTCCCTTTCATAAAAGGATATGGTAATGATCTTTTTTAGTAAAATTTTATACCCACAACTTTTCCTACAATTATTTTTATGACTATGAATGGCATGAGAGAGAGAGAGAAGTGTGAGATATTAAGTGTATAATGTAATGAGACTAATTTTTTCTTTTATAAAAAAAGTGTGTGTAAATATAATATGTTCAAATAATTTTTTTAATTCATGTTTGTTTGTCCTTATAAAATTTTTTTTTATTTCTCACAAATTATATTTGTTTTATTTTTTTTCCATGAAACACTTTAGATAAAATTTTAAATATTGAAAAAAGTATCATCTAAAATGTTATGAAGACGGAAACTAAAATAAACATAATTTTTAAAGACTAAAAATAAAAAAAAAATTACACGGAAAAAAAATTAAAAGGCCAAATTACAATGACTAAAAATTGTATTTAACCCAATATAATATAACTGTTTTTATGAGAATAATATAACTTTTATGATTAAACCTTCCAATTATAATATTTTCTGGATGATGAGATCAAATTCAGACTATTGTCAATCATTGTTACCTTTGAAATTGTACAACTCATGTGCCATTCAAACCCAAGACCTAGACTTTTTAGTCATTTGTTATCATAAGCATGGATATCAATTTTGAAAAAAAAAAATAAAACGCTAACGAATATTTTTTTTAATTAACACACATTTTTAATTTTTTTTAATTGATAAACTTTTTAATTTTTGTTATGGGGTATAATTTTTTTACATAGTTAACTAATCATAAATTGTCATATAATTAAAATGGATAATTCTTGTAATGGTTACTTTGAGAGTTAATTAATAGTTGAAATATTTTTTGTTAATTACTAGTTGACAATATAATTAAATATATTTAAACTAGCATTTATCTTAATTAAAATGTTTTATTATATATTTATATTTATTAATATTTAATACTCATGAAATGTAGTGAGATCCATGACTCTTCATTTGATGAATTTCTTTTATAACTTTATATATAACTCTTTGATGAAGCAGTAAAAAAAACTCTGATGAAATTTAACCAAAAATTCTTACAGCATTTTCCACAACGTTCCTTTTTTTTAAAATAATTAATATTTTTTTCTTTTCTCTTTTTTTATCTCCCTCGTTGTATTTTTTTTGTAATTAAATTTGTTTTATTCAAATAATTTTTCATTGAGCAACTAATGGTTTAGAACGAAATTGCTGGAATTTATTAACAACTTGGACGGAGACACAATGGCCCAGAAGCGTGAGGTCGATATTGATTTTGTGCACAATGGCAATCAATGTTCAAAGTAAACGGGTCGCTCTTCTTTGCTATCTCTCTTATTGAAAACTTTGTCGTGGGAATCCTCCATGATCATTGAAAAGAGGAAAGAAGGAAAAAGATGGTGAACTCAGAAAGAGAGGGGGAAAAAGGATACGGCACTGATGGGTGCTGATAAAAATAAAATTTAAAAAAAAAAAAACTGATGGATCTACCTTTTTCATGTTACAATACTTTTTAAGGCTATGCATAAGTGACAACAATGTCTAATCAGCAACCTCTAATTAATGATTGTGGAAGCCAAAGGAATCACTAGAAAATTTCTGATGATAATTAATATGAATGCATATATAAAACCTAGAATAAAAAAGAAAAAACAATCTAGCTAATTGGTGCCCCGGTTAGCAGTACTAATCAGAATGGCAAAAATTGAAACAATTAAGGAATCTCCAGCAAATCACATGGAGGATTAAAGTAGGGGAGAGAGTTGTCTCCTTCTTTGAACAGGTACCCATGTTCTCTTATTACCTGGAAGTTAGTGAAAAGAGAATAAATGTCTCAATATCAGTGTTATATGTTAACCAGCGTTTTTGGACTGAAAAAAGGTTTGACAAAAAAATTTTAAAAAAATAAAATCAAGGAAAGGCATTAGCCTTTTCCCTTCTTTTAATCTCATCAGTATGACTTTGGGATTTGATTCGTTTGGCCTTGCATGTTTTTCAAAAAAGAAAGATGAAGGGGGCTTCTAAAGCTAAACCCCTTTCAACTCATCTAAATTAGAATTATTGAAATGTGTTTCCATTTTGATTTAGATGTTACACCTTGCCTGTACATTACCCCGTGACCCCACTTGCACCTACCGTGATTAACTCTCTTAATTTCATCCCTGGTGCCCTAATAAGTCACTTTAGCTAGTTAATTATGTTCATCTTTTGCCAATAGAACCATCTCTTTGCTTGACAGCGAAACGCACTGTAGTGTACAGGTTCCTACTGAGAGAAACACTTGAAAGCAATAAAGGTTATAGCCAACAACCATTTTGTGCCTGGAGAGCATGATGGCCTCGCAAAGACTGTGACTCTTAGGGGAGACCTATGGCCTAACCAAGCCAGAGCCAGTTGTTAATTCCAAAGTTTGTCGGCCAATCCCTCAACTCAGTTTTTTTGGCTTCTCCGTCGTTAATGTGGGTCATGGTTGTAATTGTAATGGGGCATGGGTTTCTCTACGATGATAAAAAGATGAAATGATGATTTAGACCCCTCACAAAAAAAGAGAGATGGACCTGAGGGGAGGAGGGTTAATTGAATTTTATGTTATGAGGAGGGTCTTCTTGGACTTCAATCTAGTTCTTGTCGATGGAGATCTGTTTCACGTGTTGGAGGAGGGTATATTTTTAGAGATTTTGATGTTAAGTTAGTGTTTGGTAGAATAACAGTATATTATATGTATAAATTGTGTATACCTATTGAGGGTTGCTATGGGATATTTATAGAGGAAAAGGTAATTAACATATTAAACGATTTTTCCTCATCACTTTTTCATGTCTATATTAGCAATTAATTGCACATCACAATGAGTATCTTTCATGTGTATTGCCTAAACTTGGTGTACGTGATTGACAAGGCTGGTTGCGTGGTTTTAGGAATTGATTGTCAAGTGACGGTTATTTTGAGGATCAAGATCTATGGAGGTGAATCCGGTACATGGTCAGAATGAGAGTTGAATTGATCAATTCAGTCTTATTATGATCCCGAACAAGTTATATTATATTCATTTTGTTGTTATTTATAAGATTTAATTATTTAATTTATTAAGATTTAAAAAATAATTAATTTAATTAATAATAATAAATTTATTCTATATTTATATTTCTTTTTTAAATATCAGTGTCATTAATATTTTTTTAAATGTATAATTTTTATCTTGTTTAATTAGGATATTTTTAATCTAAAAATAATTAATACATGAAATAATATAGATTAAGTCTTATATAAAGAAGAAAAAGTAAATTTTAAAAGTTAGATCTCATAAATAAAAATATAAATAATATTTTCTTAAATGACATATAGAGAAATCAAACCCACACATATAAATAAATATACACTTGGCCAATACCATTAAGCCTAATGTAGGTCTATAAGACCTAACATATTGTAAGGATTGAGAATCTTTTAATCCTATATCAACTTCCATACAATATATTATAAAGTATGAGATCTTATTAGTATAAGCTCATTAGTAACATATAACACAATCATAAGATTCACCTATGAGACATCTTCCACATCTTATCACATAAGAAATGTAGCCTAACATTATAATAAATAGATAATAAAAGTTTCAACTATATTCTCTAAGTTTATATTCTTAACCTCTATCCCAGTCATATGTAATTGATTCAATTATGAAATCATGAATAATTATTGATTCAATCGATACATGCTAATTTATTCTTTTTAAGTCACGATTTTTCTCTTCTATGTAATGAATTTTTTTTTAAAAGTAAAGATGTAAATGAAAATTAACTAGATATTTTATCAATATATTTTCTACTCTCTTTTTAAAATTTGTAATGTAGAAAATGAAAATTTCAAAATATTAGAAAAATAAATATGAAAAATTATAAAATTATATATATATATATATATATATATATATATATATATATATATTATAAAATTTGTAATGAAATCATTACATTAAAACAATGATTATAAAAAAAGTAAAAAAATAAAATTAGAGTTGATATATCATTTGAGTTTAGCTTGTGCCAACCATTAACTGAAGATTCTATTCAAATATTCCACCCTTAGATTATCTTGAACACAGGAAGTGATTTTCTTCATCTTCATTTTGTTTTCTCTGGACAAAATATAATCCATGTAGCAAAGGCAAGAGAGTAAATTTTAATTCTTTGAGCCAAAGGCAAAAAAACATAACTAAACCAACTTATGTTTTGTAATTTAGTTCAAGTAAAGTCTCTTTCTCTTATGATTGATGGTAAGAAAATTCATTCATTTTAATTTCTATTCTGGATAACTTATTGGGTTAATTAAATTTTTAGTTTCTATCTTTTTTAAATTCAATTTTCAATCATTAAACTTGTGTTTAACTGATGAAGGTTTCTCAATTTTTTTCATTAAGATTTTTATTTCTTAAACTTTTATTTAATTGGTCAAATTTCACAATTTTTTCCATTAAAATTTTTAGTCCTTAAATTTTTTTAAAAATCTATTAAATAAATAAAAATAATAAATTTAAATTTTTATTTAAGAAATAAAAACTAAAAATTCTAAAATTTTAGGAATATTAATTAGTCAAACAAATATTTAGGAAGTAAAAATCTTAATAAAAAAATTAAAGAACCTTGATCAGTGAATAAAAATTTAGAACTAAAAATCAAAATTTAAAAAATTTAAATACTAAAAACCTAATTAATTCCTAATTTATTAGGTATGTTACATTTTGTTTCTTTTATTTTTATTTATTCTTTTGTAGTTGGTCATTATTGTAAAATTCACTTGCCACTCTCTCCGTCATCCTTTTTCACTGAAAAGGGGAAACTTTTTTACGTCACGATGGTACTGGAACAAGTTGATTAGATTCTTCGTCTTTCTAAGCGTCTGATTAATTGAAAAAGCTTGAATAATTGGCTGTGGACGCAATTTTCTAAATAAAGCCCATCAGATAATCAATGGATTGCATTGAGTACCGTGTCCTATGATATATAGATAAGTAGGTTTTTATAGACCTTCTGGTGGTACTTTGTCGAGTAAAAGTTGATGGCAAAATACCAACCATCAATCCTAACATCAAGAGAGAGATTAATATGAGAAAAGCTAAATATAAAATAAAGCTAAAAAAAACCCAGTTTTGGTGTCTAGCTTTATGATGAAATCTTGGTGGCAACATTGTTGAAAAATGGAAATATTGCTATTCAATTTGCTTCGAGAATCTAATAAACGAGTTACGTTAGGAATCTAGCTTTCAAATATTGTATTTCATTTCATGAACACAATCGATGATACACAGAAACAAAGCAGGATTCATATTATTCTTTACAATAAAAAACTGCTTTGATTTGAAAGGAGTGCGGTTCGATTTAACACGCGAATCAGCCTAAGAAGCTTCGTCCTTTAGTTGATAGCTATGGATCTCTACCTTTCTTGTAACGGCCTATATGTACATATTATATGAAGAAGCGACATGCAATAGGTATGAAAAATACTGTCCAAAGAATAGACAATATATAATAAAGGTCCCCTTAATTCAACTAAATATATTTTATTTCATAATAAGTATAAATTGTATTTTTTTAATTCAAGTGTTTTCCCTCACTTTTACCCTGGAAATGACTCTTTAAACGAGAATTTGTATCTCCCTATTCATGTGATATATGGATGTCCAACCTGGAAAAAGAAAAACTTCAGTGGGAGCTTGAATGGAATCCATATCTTTAACACGTACGATTTTTGCCTTTCTGATTTGTTTATTATTTATATTGGTATTATATGTTGATTATGAAGAGACAGATTATTCGAGTTTTTTTTTCGGAAAAAAAAACCTTCTTGATCATACTGCATGGATATCATAAGGCCGAAAAACTTGTATTTTATAAAAATTTGATATATGGCTTTATCGATAAAGTAGACTGATGAATAGTCCAGTGCGATAAAGGTGATCAATTGTATTATAAACTTAAGGAAGGAGAAAAAAAAAACGAATTATTTCATCACAAATTGTCAATAATTCAAAAAAGAGGATTGGGTGTTTGGTACACATCTATCCATAAAATACCACACGCTTCTAGTAAGAGTATGCTAGTGTTAACAATATACCCATACAATACTAATTATCACTCATTTCCTTTTTCTTTTCCTAGCTTAGTTATTGCTTTTTTTTTCTTTCTAAAATATACAAATGATTCCTTAATTTATTTTTGGTTCTTGTATCTCTTTGACCCCATTGATGGACTCCAATACGACCAATCTTCTTACTTAATCTATTTGTATATATGAACTTGTGACTATGGGATTATGTATCTCTTCAATTCCATCGATTGACTCCACGATGACTGCTCTTCTTACTTGGTCTTTTCGTACTTACGGACTTGATCCTCTGGGACTATGTACTCTTTCAATCCCATTGGTTGACTCCACGACGAATGATCTTCCTACTCAATCTCTTGGTGCTTAGAGCATCTCCAACCCAAGTTTCTTATATGGGTTTCTTAATCATGTTTTTATGGTCCTTACAACACTTTTTGTGGTCCCCGTAGTGCTATGTCACTCATAAGAAACTCATATAGAATTTTACTCAAATGCAAGAAATAGTAAGAAACTGCAAGAAATCCAAACATTTAAATTATTTTATTATAATCTAATTATTATTCCAATAAAATAATTAATTCATTTTTTCAGTTTTCATGTATACAAATAATAAATATGAATAAATGAAGAAAATATTAAATATAAATTAAAAATAAAAAAATTACATAACATTCAAAGGAAATGTGTAACAATAAAAAAAGTACATTTTTACATAATAATAGATAATTAAATACAATGACATTGAAATAAAAAACATAATGATGAAAAATAAAAAAATATTACATTAAATTAATTGTTATTTTCATTTCCGAAATATTCTTAAATATGCTCAACTAAATTTGCTTGAAGTTGGCGGTGTTTTTGTTTGTCATGAAATTATGCTCTCCTCTAGAGGTATGTTGATCTGATACTAGGGTGAGCACCTAAAGATACTTCAAATGTTGAAGTGTTATTACCTACACTATTATAATCAATATTATTTTGATATGTGTCACATTCATCCTCAACAATCATGTTATGCAATATGATGCATGCATAGATAATATTTTTCATTTTACCAGCATCCCAAAAACGTGTCAGACCACGTATAATTGCGAATCAAGATTGGAGCACTCTAAATGCTCGTTCTACATCCTTTCTTGCCGATTCTTGTCATTGTGCAAATAATTTTCGTTTTTCTCCTTGTGGCATTGAGATGGTCTTCACAAACGTGGCAAAGTCTGGATAAATGTCATCCGTTAAATAGTATCCTATATTATATTAGGTTCTATTCACTGTGAACTGCACTGTGGGAGCACGTCCTGACAAAACTTCATCAAACACATTAGATCCATTTAACACAGTAATGTCATTATTTGAACCGGCGGTTCCAAAAAATCCATGCCAAATCCATAAGTCTTGTGATGTCACGGCTTCAAGAATGATTGTTGGATTGCGATGATCACCTCGACAAAATTGACCTTTCCAAGCATCTGGACAATTTTTCCATTTCCAGTGCATACAATCAATGAAACCTAACATACCTGGAAATCCACGTGTCGCTCCCATTTGTAGTAGGCGTTCATTGTCTTCATTATTTGGTCTCCTCAAGTACTCATTCCCAAATATGGTGTAGATGCTTGATATAAATCGCTTCAAGCATTCCACTGCAGTTGTTTCACCAATTCAAGCGTATTCATTCACACTGTCAGCAGGTGATCCATAAGCCAATATATGAATAGCAGTTGTGCACTTCTACAATGGAGATAAGCCTTTTTGACGTAGTGCATCGACCCTCATTTGGAAGTATTCATCATGGTTGTTGAGTGCGTTTACAATTCAAAGAAACATATGTCTTCACATACGAAACCTTTTCTGGAATTGAATCTCTGTGTACACATGATTTTTTGAAAAATAGTCATTGAACAATCGATCGTGACCTTCTTCATGATTATGATGTACCACTATTCTTCTTTGGCTACACCCAGTGGTGTTGCCATGTAGTTGTTGTTGGATCTTAAGTATCAACCTAATGATTTCTTCATCGGTATTATCTTCCAATTCCTCATCTATCATTCGATCTAAAACTTCATCTAAATCGATGGTTGGATCCATTATATGGTAACTAAAGTATTTGAAATAAGAGAGAAATATTGTGTACTCAACACTATGATATTGTGTACCCCTTCGACCCTATCAGTCGACTGGAACCCTTTTCCACACACCTTTGGTCCCCTAACTTGGTCTCCTAAATCTTAAAAGTTCTAAAATGACCCCCTTATTTAATTCATGACAAGTTAATCCTTTTAAAAAAATTATTTGTTTTTTCATTTTTAGCATAATTTTGAACATTTTTTTATTGATACAGGACGTAAAATTTGTCCTATTAGATTCTTTTACATGAAAACTATAAAAATCAAGTAATGTTTGAATAAAAAAGGCACATATAAGATAAAAAATACATGAAAAATAAGTCTCATGAGCAACTGAAAACCTAAAAATTCAATTTCACATTCTTTTCTTATTATTTTCAAGACTCATTTTTCATACAATTTTAACTACGTTTATGACCTTTTTTTTTTATTTCAAACATTAGTTGATTCTTTTGGCTTTCATGTTTGTGAATATTACAAGTTTCACGTCTTGAATAAATTAAAAAAGGTTCAAGATCGTGTTTGAAAAAAAAATTATCAATATTTTGAAGCACTAATTTGTGATAAGTTAATTAAGTAAGGAGATTATTTTAGAATTTAAATTAAAAAACTTAGAGGACCAATTTAGAAAAAAAATAAGGTAAGGGACTATATTTTATCTTTTTTTTAAACAAAAGTTATTGCTTTTTTTTTTGTATTCGTTGAAATTAACGGTATATATTAATTATCTTATAGATTTGACTAAATTAGAGCAAGAAATTTACTTTACAAAATTAACAAATATTCAATACATTATACAGGCGTTTACGAATAATAGAATACAAAAAGAAAAAATTGAAAATTTTAAGAGAAGATTAATTTAATTATTGATATAAAAATATTATACTAATTATATATACAAGCTCAGGTTTAGAGTCATTACGGAGAGAGAGAGTTAGATGGATCTCCTCTCATGTGTTTGTTGCTTTGTAGTGTCACTAGCGGTAGAAATGCATAAATGTGTATTTGTAAAGGTATTTTGGTGTTCAAGTGAAAAAGATTTTAAACAAACACTCTAGGTAAGAGAATTAATAAACCTAATTTTGGAATTGGGAAAATCTTTTATATGTAGAGTTTTTGGGTGCGTGTTAATCACCACTATATGACATGAGCTAACTTTCGACTCCGATCCAATTGCTCTAAAAAAAAGTAGAAAAAAAGTTGGAATATTCTAAAACTTCCATGTTGGTAGCATGATATACAATGGATGCTTTCGACTTTCTATTGCGATCTATAAGAGTCTGGATATATATTTAGTGGATTTGACTCCTCTGAAATGAGGAGTTGTACTTTAGAGGATAAAGGATGCACTTACAACAGTTGATTAAGAAATTCATGACTGAAAATTAATTGAGATAAAATTAAATTGACATTTAAAAAGTTCAAAACTAATTATAATTTCAACAGCTGATTTTGTAATAAATAATTATTATTGCTCTTATTAAAGTACATTTTTCTCACTTAAAAGAGTTAAATGTGTATTCAATAAGTTAACTCAACATGTCTTTTGGACTATAACCTTTAGGTCTGTTTACAAAACAAGAAAAAGGACAAACACTTATAAATTACAAGATAACTTTTTATTATTATGTATTATTTGGTAGACAATAAATCACACATGCAAAATAATGCAACATTTATTGTAATACTTTTTCTTAAATATTAATTATCTTAATGTGATAATGGTGATAATGATAACGACGATTATGGTATGGTATTGATGACAATAATTATGGTTATAATGAGTGTAGTGGTGTAGGTAGTAGCGCTTGATTTTGGTGATTTGGTGGGAGGAGGATAAAAAAGAAAAAAAATAACAATTAAATGAGAAATAAGAAGGATATATTTTTTTAAAAATTTTGTACTTAGAACAAACAAATTGTCTCATGTTTTATCGAGCAAAAAAAGTTAAGTTTTTGTTTTATCTATCTTCACTTCATTCATGTTGTTCCATGATTTTTTCTTTAATAAAAAATGGATGATGAAACGACTATGATTATACTGTCAAGAAGCAGGCTTTTTAGCAAATCAAGTTGAACTTAAGAATAGATTCAAAATAATTATGCATTGCAACAAAAACTTGGGGATTTTATATTTTGTTAAGAATGAAACTAAGACTATTTTTCATATTAAAAGTAACCGGGCTATTTATCTTTTCATTCTTTTCCTAATTGTAATAATAAAATAACATAATTATCTATATTTTATTTAATACACTAAAATAATAATGATAATAAAAATAATTATCATAAGATTGTTTTGAAAGTTACAACATGATGAATTAATTAGACTTCTCAAGCAGCCTTAGGAGTTCAAATCAATTTGAGTTAAAGTATTTTTTTTTTTTTTTGGTAGCCGGAGAAAACAAAATTGCAAAACCCTGGCCCAAAAAAATGTTACACGTGAAGGATGGACAGAAATGATAAGTTACTTGGCTTTTGATAAGAGGATCCAGAATATCTTGAATTATCAAAGCATAACGATAAAGATGTAGCAAAAGTATAGTGATAACCTTTTGAGTTATATATAATTAAAAAATTATAAGTTAAAATAATATTTGAGGCAAAACTAGAATTAGTGCAGAATAATAATAGAATTTATGTGAAAATAATAATCAATTAATTATTAAGTTTAACTGATTAAGTTAGCGAAAGAGACTAAAAACACAAACAAATTTTTTGAGACTAAGATCATTCAATTTTTTTAGGGACAAAAAACATAAATCATGGTAAAATACGAGACTAATTTCATAATTTACATTTTCTAATGGTTGTGGAACCGCCAGAATTTTTTTTTTTAAAAAAAATAATATTTTGTCACATGGCTGTCACATTAGACCAATAATTCACATTGCAAGTCATTTGGATGTTAATGTGAATGGCATGCCATAACTTAATGATCTAAGTTAATAGTTGAGGACTAAAAACAGAGACAATTTTTTTTTTTTATGAAGAACTAAAACTGGTCAAAGTTTTTAGAGGGACTAAAAGCATAAATTGACAAAAAAAGAGAGAACAAAATTATAATTAGTATTTTGTAAAAATTAAAATAGAGGAATACACTAGAAAATTATAAAAATATATAAAATTTTAAACTTAATAGTCGTGCAAGTATAAGTTACTATAGTAATAAATTATTAAATTCAAAACTTGTTCTTATAGATATGATGTGTCAAAATTTTAAATTTAAATCAAAATTAAAATTATAATAAGATTTAGTTTATTTAGAAAACGTTATCTTTAATTTAACAAAGTATATGAAGATTTAAATTTTGAATCAAGTTAAAATTTATATATGAAAAATAAAATAAAATACGAAAAATAAAATAAAATACTTTTTCTTACAAAATAAAATAAAATACTCAATACTTAAGGATAAGTTGATATTTTTACATGTACTCACTTTTACGGGAAAATAAATCATGACACATTAGGATTAGGATTTTAAATGGCAGAATCCTTTCCGACATCTCGCACTATAGAACAAATTATCATCCTCATCCTTAGTTTATTCATTAATTGCATACTCCTTCTTTGCAAACCACATACGTCTAAAATTATTTATCATTTAGGTTATATATTTGCAAACTTTGAATGCGGAGCGCAAGTAATTTTAAATTAAATAAAATCTATAAATAAAAAAATAAAAATAGTAGGTGTTTTTATTATTGATAATAAAACTTATTCATTACATTAAATAAATTAAATAAATAAATTTTTTTTAAACCAAGGTATGTGAAACCTCCCACCAATAACACAAGTCATCCCAATTATGTTGGTACCACTTACGCTAAAGATTTCAACCACATAATCCTTATTATATATATGACTTAAATTCAATTTTGAACTCTATACTTTTATAATTTTTTAATTTTGATCTTTCAAAAAAAAAATTCCAAATTTAATTTTTGACATTTTTAAAATTTAACAATTTTAATCCAATTTAAAGAATAGAATAAACATTTTTAAAATATAACATTTAATTAGTTTCTAAGAATGATTTTTTAATTTAATGATTAAAGATAATGAAGGTGGGAAAAAATAACTTTCATCTCTCCTGTCTTATAAAATAAGAATATTTTCAGTTCAATACGGTATATCATGATTTAAAATATAAACCAAATTAAAATCAAACTTAAAATTAAAAAATATTTGAGAAGAATAATAAAAATAAATGTTCAATTAATAAAACATATATTCTTTTATAAAAATAAAAAACTCATTTTTTTACTGCAAAAAAAAAAACTCATAAAAATTACTCTTAATTCAAATTTATGATATATGAATTGGTACATGTAAAAACCTCGATTACAGTCAATTTTGTAATATGATGATGTTTAAGGGTACATTTATCAATTTTATCTTCCTTAGATTTTCAATTTTCCAATTAGAGTGCTAATTATTAATAGTTCGGAGCGGCGTATTAAGTATAGACAAAACTAGTTGATGCCAATTCAATCAGTTGACAACGAATTGGGATCATGAATTGATGCCAAATCTCACCCAAAAATAATAACAATCGATGCTCATTCGATTTTTACTTTTTATGGATGTGAAAAGATGCCACGTTTAAATGGCATTGGACTGTCATAATTATGGTAATGTTAAAATTTATACATGTCGATGTATGAGTAGACGGGAAAAGAAAATCTTCTATACGATCTCAAATATTGATACGTGTGTGATCTAATTGCGAATGGAATTCTTGTAAGTACCACACAAATTCAAGAGCATCATTAAGCAAATGTTGAGTCCAGATAACAATGATGCAAAATGAAAAGAAAAGTAACCTTATTTTCTTGCACAATGTGATTATCTCCTTTAGCTTGCACTTCGCACTAGCTAGCCATACTTATACCATGCCGTTAAGTTTTCCCTTTCATTCACTGTAGTGTTCCATTTTCTAAGCACATTCTTGTATTTCTATTTGTTCTCCTCGTCCATTCTTTCTAACTAATCATATTATGTGTAAAACTTATACTTTTTCTCTTACAGCACGACTTGTTTTCTGGTTCTCTATGTTACTTTCCTATCACATTTTTATTCATGACGTTTTCCAATCACTAAGACTTTGTGTTTGGTAGTTTATTTGGTGAGATAAAAGATGAATAAGAAAAACTTGAATATCTGTCTTGATATCTATGGTCTCAAAGCATAAAGTTTTATTTTCTGTGCACTGATCAATTCCAATATCAAACGCGGATATTCAAGGTTACCCCTAAGTCGGCATGTTTATCAAGAACAAGTTTAAAAGTTGCTAAGATTATCATGATTACAAGAATACGATCTTTTGTGGCATCTTTCAATTATATGATTTACCAATAGATTCTCCATCTAGCCATTCGTTTAAAATTGAGATTTTCTACTTGTGGAATTAATCTTTGATTGTTTAATTTGTTTTATACTAGTTACGTCTTACTTTTACTTTCATATCCTGGATGTAAAATTGGCTGATTAATTAGTTGTTGCGGAACCAGAAAAACCATGATTCTTTTACAGTAGACATTGGAAAATACTACTTCTAGCAACATATTTTCTTAGGAAAGCTGAGCCTAAATAATTAGAATGACATCAAAATCTTTGGTTGCCGATAACAGCTGTTTTTACGCGCAAGTTTCACTTTGAAAAACAACTTACGGATAAATTTTGTATCTATCTATCTATCTATATCTATATATATATATATATATATATATATATATATATATATTTTAAGGTATACTACTCTCTCTATTTTGTAACAAAAAAAAGACTCTATCTATTTATTTATTTGATTTTATTACTTTTTATTTACTTAAATATCATATTTTATTAATAGAGCAGTATATTTTATTTTGACAGCAACTTTCTTTTTTGTCATTTTTTACTCAAAAACTGCACAGTTTTGATTTTAACTCACTCCAAAACTTCAAATCCTATGTCTTCTTTAATTTGATTGAAAATCCCAAATGTGGTTGAGTAATTATTTTTTTTTCTCTCAGAAAACAAATTGGGTGTTATTTTTAATTTATTAATTATGAAGAGAGTTGACTAAGTATATATGTTCAAAGAGGTTGATAAAAGAAGTGTTAAAGTTTCAATCAGCCCACCTGATTTTCAATAATGAGTCACAGAATTTAGAATAGATAAAGGGGGAACCAGAGAACACGAAACAGGGGAAGCATGTTTTTTCTTTTTCTCCTTTTGCAGTTGGAGAGAAAATGAAGATCGAAAAGGATTTCGATAGATTTATAAAATAAGATCCCAACGACACAATATGTACGTATACTGACATCGTAATTTTCCAAACTTATACATTCTTGACCTGTTTCATAAATATAAATCAAATTTGAGACATGTAAAAACAATATTCAAATTCAGGACAGTCCTATTAGTCCTATTACATGTGTAACATGAGTAGGGTGAAAATAGGTTATGTGACACCAAATTTTAATAGATTTGAGTTTTACTTTCTAAAAAAAAATTTTGTGTCATTATTAACATTATCATTATTATTACCACTATTATCTATCAATAATATTATTATCATCATCATAATTATTATAATTGTTATTGTCATTACCTTTATCACCACGTGAAATATTCTTACAATAATTTTAATAAGATAATATTTTTTAAAATAAATTTATTTTGAAATTAAAAATGAAAAAAAACTAAAACTAAAATTTAAAAACTAGAACTTAAGATTTTAGATTGAATTTCACGTCATATTTATTTATGTAGTTAATTCGTGACGCATTAAAATAAAACACATAATTATTTAAAGAATTCTTAATGTAAAATTCTCATTTTCTTTAAAAGTTACACTTTTAATAGATGGTTTTGGGTTTAATTTAATGTCAAATTTGCTTATATAATTTACTTGTAGCACATTAAAAAAAAGAATTATTTAAATAATTATTTATGTAAAATTCTCATTTTCTTTAAAAGTTACGGGGACATTTGTACTAAGAGACTTATAAGAGAGAAAAAATTATATGACTAAAAAATGATCTGATGTGTGTGTATTCTTTAAAATGAGATACTAAGAGAAAGTATACTTGTCATATTGAAATGCTAAAGAGGGAATAATCTCATAAAGCTTTTATAACAAGAGTGATAGCAATATATATTTTTTCTATTAATTGCAAGGAATATTTAAATTATGATTCGCCTTTCAGTCCTTTATATAAAAAAATAAATAACTAATTCATAGGATCAACAAAAATAGGTAAGTTAGTTAGCTTTAATTAATAATGTTAGAAATTTAATTTTTATTCCAAAATTATCATAGAATTAAATGGTTTAAATAATAGAAATATTTAATAACACTACACATAATAAATGAATAATTTCTTTTTCACCAGTCAATGCAACTTATATTGTAATAGACTAATAAAAATATGAGTGTACATCTTATTAATAAATTTTACAATAAATAAATTAAGAGTATAAAAGTGAATTAACATTCAGAATTAATAATCTAAAAGTGAGTCTATGTTTTTATAATTAAGACAAAAGTTATGTATTCATTTATTTCTTATAAAATGACCTGATGAAATTATTTAGAACTCTTGAACATTTTTCCCTAAAAATTGTAATATTTGTCGATGAAGACTTAAAATGCATGATATCGTTTAAACTTATTCTCTCATTATATATTTTTTAATCCTGTAAATAGGATAATATTTGTTTTTAATTCCTAAAAAATAAATTGTCTCATTTTAGTGGCTGATGTTGTATTTGTTTTTTTTTATATAATAAATATCACTTTTAATCTCTCATTCATGAAAACAAGGACCACACATGACACATTTTTATTATACATAAAAAGTCAAAATGAGATAATTTTCTTATAGATTTAAAGTAAACATTATCTTATTTAATGACATTAAAAAGTATATTATTTTGTTTTAATTTTATAAAAGCAATAAGCAATCATCAGAAGTTAGAGACTTGTAATCTTGTATGGTATAGGGGGACAGAGATTAGGGGTAGCTGGGATGATGATTGGGTTGTTATCAAAGAATTCGACGAATAAACGAACGTAAAGCCCCTTCTAGTGTGGTTGGTGGCATGGCCTTCAATTCCGGAAATTAATTCCTTATACCCTTCTCATTATTCTTCGGAAGTTTTCAAGTTGAAACGACTTCGTCTTCGTCGTTAAGTGACTTCACCAAATAAATCAATAGATATAACACGCATGGACCCTGTTGTTTTCATCTCTGTTTACTCTGCTATAACGCGTATAGTAATTATTATAAGCTTGAAGTTGATAAAAAATATTTGGGTTTATATCATGGTGAGTCGTGTTTGCTGTTTATAAAAATTGACTTAGACATGATTTTATCCTTAATAAATATTTTTATATTTTCTTTTTAATGAATTTTTATTTTACGTTGAATTTTTAATAAAACAATATTTTTTATTTTAGATGTTTAATATTTTGTTTTAGTCTATAATAAATTACTGAATTTCATATTTATTTCTTAATAAATTAATAAATTTTGTTTTAGCCTTCACTTATAAAAAAAATTATAAAAAAATAAATATAAAATTTGTTAATTTATCAAGAATTAGAAATAAGTTTTAAGAATAAAATATAAAATTATTGTTTTGTTAAAGATTTAACATAAAATAAAAATTTCTTAAAAAAATAAACATAAAAATTAAATATTTATTAAGGATAAAGATACTTAAGGCACAAAAATATCATGAATTTCTCACCACCACCACCACCTTGCTGGTCCGTTTCTTAAATCAGCGAAACACGTTCATTGAACTGGTACTAGAGATACCCGAAAAAAAAAACATTACAAGAGAACAGAGTGTCCAAGTGAAAGCAAAAGGGTTAATAAGCATTAATACCAACAAACATATAAATGCCTATTAACCTGTGGAAGTTAACTATATCTAACAATTTGTACTATTTTAGTATGATAAAAAATATAAACGTTATAGAATAAAAAAGTAGTTTAAAATCATTTTAACTTTCTATTAAGGAATAAAGCATACGTGAATTGTAAATTATTTGAATCTGGATATTTAGGTAGTGTTTAGTCTATTTTTTTTTCTTAAAAAAACTGGGCCAAACATATTTGTCTAAAAGCTCTTGACAAAAATAAGTGACTAATTTTTTATGAAGAAATTATTAAAACAAGGAGCTTTTATTTAAGATGGCCCTGGGATGTTTTTAACTTATTTGGAGAGCTTCCTTATCTTAAAAAAAAAAACTTATTCAGAGCTTTTTAAAGGGCACTTTATTTGAATCCCAAAACACTTCAAATAATACATTTTTATGTTTTTTTTCCTGTTCTACTGCACATATATACTTCTTCAAATCCTATATTATAGTCCTGTGTTCGGATTGGGTAAACTCTTGCTTTTACTTGTTTTTTTTTGTGATACATACTTGTCAATTTTGTAGACCCGATTTTGTGATACATACAAATTTGTTCTTTAACACGTAAAATTATCAGGAAATTGATTTGGACAAAACAAATAAAAAGGGAATATTTTATCCTATATACTAATAGTTGATCTCTCTCGATCTCACATCCCAAAATTATTTTATTAAAAAGAATTTGTTAAAAGATTACAATATTAAAAAGACAAATCAATTAAATATTTTTCCATTTTTATTTTCTTAGCATCTCATGGAAATGATATTTTATTTTATTTTGGTTCTTGATTTTTAATTAGCCTTGGATTAAGTGTTTTTTTTTATTACGTATCATGGATTTTAAATCTTATAAAATTGGGGTGCATGAATGCAGTATTGAGTTGTCAAAGTATAAAATACCATATATGGTAAAATCTTATCTTAAACATGTCATTTTCGTAAGTTTGATTGTAAAAATACATTGTTTTATCAAACATGCCGCCAAGCCTTTGATAAATAATTAGAAAATGATATCCATTCGGGAGGGGGGGTGTTATAGGATTATTTGACTCTATAATTAACCTTGCATGTACCAAATGAACTTTCCAACCCACAATATTCCCCACAGAAGACGAATATATCTGATTAATTAAAGAAAGAAGTTCGAAAAACAGATACTATGGTTGTTTGTTAATTTTAGTGTTTATATATCATAATCCATCTAGAGGGATGTTCATGTGGCTTCGCAAGCCGATAAGCAAAGCAAGGAAAAGACAACTTTATACGTTAATTAAGAACGCAAATATGAGCCGCAAAATAATGATCTTAGAAGATTCACCAACAACATAAATAAATTAAAATGTAAACTCTATTTTCCTTTTCCCTAATTAGTCTGGCACGATAATTTTAGGCAGAGCCGACAAGAATGTAAAAGTGTGAAAGAGAGAAAGAGAAAAAGAAAGTGAGTGGACCAAAATCCAAACGGGCTCCTTACCTATATCTTACGTTTAATAATTTGAAAATTGAGCCCTCTCCCTAAGAAGGAAATTTAAAAGAGAAAAGGAAATTAAGATATGTTAGGTGCCGTAGTGTGCCATACAGTGGAAGAGGAAGCATTTTGGTACAATTTTTGTTTCGGGGGCATTTTTCTGCATGGATCGAATTGAAGTACAATTTTGAAAAGAATAATAAAAACAAAAAGGCAACACAAGCTGGTGAACTAGCATGTGATAGTATTTCATTTCATATATTTGTGGTGGTCACTTTCTTTTTTACCCTTTAACCCTAGCTAGGATTAGTGACGAGATCAATATGCAAAGCTTACGTAATTATGAGCCCTTTGAGATTCTAGTTTGACTTGCTTAAAGCTATGCGGAGGCTTTATTAGACGTCGTTCTCTCTTTCTCTCTCTCTTTCTAGCTCGTTGGGATGTGAAAGTATTGCGTTTGTTTGTACTCATGCATGTATATTTGAGAGGAGCCCATAATGTCTTGAGGCACATTTCCTTTTGGTAATTAGAGAGAGTGTGTTGGTGCAATAGGACAAGCCCAACCATGGCCTCTGCACCTTCCTCTAACAAACCGACAAACCACGTGACACAAAGACGAGAGGAGCAGATTATTATTATTTGAAACATGACCCTTACTAATCGATCATCATCATGATCTTACTAGATGATATAAAGTAAGGTCCTTATAATTGCAGTTAGAATAATGGGGTAAAATAATAATAATAATAATAAGATTAAAAATATCAGTCACACTTGAACATGAACATGAGTTTTCAAATTTCAATATCCCTCTAGACATGCACCACGAACCCCCCACGCTCCAAAAATTAAAATAAAAAATAAAGAAAAATAATGGTAGACATCGTGATTAAGCAAAGACCCATGGTTGACAATGTCATCCCATCTAATAACTTCATTTCTTTCCACCCTTTTCCTCTTTATATCCATCTAACATATATTCCAATTAATTCCATTCAATCATAACATACATTAATTAGGTTAATTAATTAATTCACAAATTTGAGCGAAAACTTGTGAACATATTTAAGAAAAGAAAGATTTACAAAGAGACAATTGTCAATGAAATATTGCCAACAAGAGTCGAATTAAGTAAAAATGTATGCTAGGAGAATCATCACATTTAACAGTCTGTAATAATAATCCTATGAGACTTGAGAGAAGAAGAACTAAAATTAAACATGATATATGATCAAGGGGCTAATAATTATTTCTATATTTAACAATCGAACATGGAGGAAAAGGGAGAAGTAGGGAAGGGGAAGGTGAAGGTGAAGGTGGGGATAATTTTTTTTTTTTATATTATTATTTTATTGATCTTGCTACACTGACGTGTTGGACACGTGGCACAGTGGTTCGGAGGATGCCAACAGTGAGGACGTGGATCGGGTGAAGTTCCAAAGGTCAATCTCGCTGGTGAAGTCCTGTGTGGTGGGGTTGATGAATGCTGGTGCAGGGGAAGGTCTAGTGTGCGCCGCGGACGTTGATGAGGATCGGAGGGTGGGGATTTGATGAAGATCATGATGGTCACTGGTGCAATACATGGTGGGGTCGTTGAATGCACACGCGAGTTGCCTAGAGGCATCGGTTTGGCCATTGAGTTGAGATGCAACTAGACGGTCCAGCGCAGCCCAGTTGGTGAGGCCTCCACCACCTGATCCTACCTCCAATGGATGAACCATGTTGTTGTTGTTGTTGTTGGGGTCACCACCACTCACCTGGTGCGTTGTGAATGACCCTTCGTTGTCTGTGCCCATCTCTACTGGAATCATGGGATGGTACCCATTATTATTGTTGTTCTCGTTGTTATCACCATTATTATTATTATTACTATTCATGTTATTGTTGTTGTTGGTGTTGTGGTGGCTCTCCATGCTCGCAGATTTCGGGCTCTCGAGGCTCGGGAGCTTCATGAACCTATCATTGTATCCGCCGCCATTGTTCAACCCTGTTGTCTCATAAGGCCTTGTAAACCTTCCATAGTTTCTGTAGTTGCCTTCATAGCTGCTCTCTTCCTTGCAACTCCTTCCCATTTGCTCAAGTATTTGCTCCAAAGCTCCCTCGTCGCACGAGTCGAACAAGTGGCTCCTTCTATCTTCCCCTGAAGCCAAGGGGCTGTCTAGGGTTTTCAGATGGTTCTTCTTCTTGAATATCCTACACACCACCCACCCTTCTTCCTGAGCAGCATCCCCCATCACATTGGACACCTAAGTTTCCATCACAAAGGAAATTTTAATTAAGCACATGCATTTGTCATACAGGTTTTAAATTATGATCACAGTTTCTTAGCAGTTTTAGACATTACAATAAATTGCAGACAAATATGACCGATGAGTTCATAATTGTGGTAGCATTGTATAGTGTTACATACACTCTGAAAACTTTAATGTTATAATCGAAATTGTAATTACAGATCATTTTTTAAAACCTTCAATAACTGGTTAATTAAATTAGCTAGAGATTGTAACTAACTAACTAACTAGTCGTTTGTGTTTGAGTTGCTTACAATATTGGTGTCAGCGGTGTTGTTGTCGTCTAGTCTGTATTCATGCATGATCCAATCGGATTTCTGGCCATGTGGGGCTCTTCCTTTGTAGAAAACCAGAGTCTTTCTCATTCCAATCCTCTTGCCGTTGCTGTATATGACTTTGTCACGGCCAGTGGCCTTCCAGAACCCTGCAGCAGTGGCGCGATTGGTGCGCGTTCCTGTGGGGTACTTCTTGTCTTTGTGGCTGAAGAAGTACCAATCATTCTGCGGAGTGGTTCCTATTTTGCATTTCTCTGCAAAAAGAAAGATAGAAAGAAAAAAGAAACCCCTCAAAATGATGCCGTGATTCATTTCATGCAGCATGACTCATGATGCAATATTTGAATATTCCAACATATATTATTACCCCCCATGTGAGATGCAAAACAAAGAAGCTAGAAAAAGTGAGTGGAAAATGAAAAGCACCAAAAGACTAACTAGCTAGCCAGCAATAAACACCAAAAATAAAAAGGTAGCTAGCTATATACACATACTGTGTTGACGAGTGAGTGTGACATGAACCAACACATATATCATGAAAACAACCATCCCTAGAGTCTAGAGATTAAGCTGTTCGTCAAAGAGACATGAATTGCTTTGTATGACACACTGCCTGAATGTTTGAAAACTCGTTGAGAAGTAAAAAATCATGTTTGAGACGTGAAAACTATAGCTATTAACTTCGCAGTAAACATCCAGAAACACATCTAGGATGTGGAACCAAACACTCAATATGCACGAAAGAGTGGTGAATAACTGAATATCTATCACACCTTGTATGTCCCATGGCTCGAGCTTGTTGAGATCAACGTCACGAATCACGTCAAGGTCAATCTTCTCATAGGAGACCTTCTTCCTCAAGTAGTACTGAAGAAGCTCCTCTTCAGTTGGATGAAACCTGAAGCCAGGAGGGACTTGAGATTGTCCATTCACTGATATGCTCATGTTTTCCGGCATTCAGGTGGTTAAACCAAGAGAGTGATCGATGATAGATAGCTAGCTAGCAAGAAGAGAGAAACTAGATAGAGAGTGGTTCTAGATATTCACCAGGGACCCAAAGAAAAAGAGAGAGAGAGAGAACACATTCAAAATGGGTACACTACAAGGAAGAGGATATGAAAGAAAGAAAGAAAGATAGATGATGAGGTGGTGATGTGTGTACTGGAATGAGTATGTAAAGGGAGACTATATATATGTGCTATGGGACAGAAAGGACCAAAGGATACACAGCATGGAATTAATTTATTAAAAAAAAGAAAATGAATTTGTTTGTTTTAAAGGTTGAAGAGACACCAGACACCAATAACTTGGGTATATGGTTTATAATTTATATAATGAAAATGAAAAATGTGGGGTTAGTTTTACTATGCTCCGAGAAGTGCCACCTACCAAGAAAGATGGAGGAAGAGAGTTTAAATGTTGAGGAAAAAAATGTGGGTGGGGGCCACGTGTATGCGGGTATCACTTTGGGGCCCCACAAGGTTGGACGTTGTGGGCAACTTAAGAAGAGTAAGGGCGCACGCCCACATCCACAACTACGACCTCTGACCTTAAAATCTCCATGGAAAAGCACCTCTGAAACAACCATGGACCATGGCAAAAAATTCACCTAGCTATTATTACTCTCTCTTTTCTCTCTAGAGATTACAGCTCTCTCTCTTTATCTTAACTTTTATCCCTTTCTCTTTCATGTTTGGCTTGGGCAACCACCGCAACAAGAAAAATAAAATAAATAAATTAAAATACAAAAAAGAATGTCTAGTGTAGGACCCGGGAAAAATGAAAACAAGAAAAATGTGATGCATGGTAACATGCAAGTTGGAAAAAAGTTGCTTATGTAAAAAATTGGGGTTTTATTTCGTTTTTGTTTTTTGGCATTGTCATGTTGTGTTTCATACACATACATCATACTTTGTCTCTCTTGCCCACCCTGCAGCTTCTTGCTTTCATGATTTCTTGGTTATTTTCTCCCCGTCTCTTAGTAGTTGTCACACAGAAATTAATGTCGGAAACATGTAATCCTTGTCTTGATTGCCATATGTGAATTTTATTTATCGGAGCAGAGCATTGAAGCTTTTTAGTCTAGCTTACCACTCTCTTCATCTTAATTTCAAATATCTGTCCAAGTCTTAACTAATATATATATATATATATATATATATATATATATATATATATATATATATATATATATATATATATATATATATATATATATATATATATATATATATAAAAGTTTATCAAGCTTCTCGAAAGAATGTATAAGAATTCGCGTGAAGAAATAAAAAAAAATCAAATTGGACTTGTGATAAAGCAAGAAGTTTATATTATTTTGTTTCATAATTTAAAAATAAAATGATGCATTAATTACTTGGTTAATTTTTTAAAAAAAACTTAGATGATATTCTATATTTCAATTCATCCTTACCCCATGTATTCATGTACTTTTGCCTACGAGAATAATTGAGAACCTCTCCCAAGGATCCAAATTTTTAGTCTTTCTTCTACGCATATTCACATGGTTAATTAGCAATCCAGAGCCGTCAGATAAAGATCGAATACTCATATTTAATCTTGATATATAAATTATACTTAAAATATGTATTTGAGATCCACACCATCCAATTTTAATCGATGATTGCCAACATAGTGACTGAATGAATGTGTGGAAAATTAATGCGAATGCACCTAATCTAGTTCACTGCCAATAGAGTACTTCTACATCCTTAACATTACATAGATCTCTCAACTCGCTAACTCATTCTTATTACTTAAGGTTTCACTTATTAGTTCGTACTGTAATATCAATAACACGATTTAGAAGACTTTTTTTATAAGATTTTTAGACATTAAGAATATTTAGTAACAGGGAAAGGAAAATATTGCGCAGTTCTTTAGTATGAATTAATGATCTAGTGCATGGATATAGAGTTTTGAAACCTCAATATAGTAGTACTTAAGTGATCATAATTATTACCTATTCCATCCAATATACTAGTATTTTGGATTGGATTTCTCGATCGTAGACTTCTTGTGTTGATATAGTTGGGGTACTGAGAGAGAGCTCCCTGTAAGCTGATCACTAAGGTGCCATAGGTAAACCCTTGAGTGTTGTGTTGAGTACTACAGTGAGTAAAATCTACCATCTACTTAAGGCCAACAGATCGAGTGAAAATATCATGACATATATTAGACCTTAAAAGAGGTAAAAATATTATGGGTCTGACTGAGGTAATATGAAATCTTAACGTACATATGGGACCTTAAAGTTATGATATTCTCTCATCTAACAAGTTAGGTACACTTGGTATTGGTTTTAAAGAAATACTCACTATTCTAAAGATCTATTAGAAAGTTAATAAAAAATATAAATATTGTTTCTCCAAAGTAAGTTAAATATATGTGTTTGGTTGATGTAGTTTTGAATAAATAATCCCTTTCTGTCATCTTATTTTATTTCATAATAATCTTTTCTGTTTCATTTTTTGATTAGTTCGATCAATTTTTAATTTTTTAAATGAATTTCACGGTTTAAAAAAGTTTAACTAATCACCATGAGTTATAGTCCGAACTCGGAAATCACCCATATAATATTATAGGATTGGAGCAGAATTAACTGCTATGAAAATAATGTATGATTTAAAAAACAAACAAACTATGTATACAACCATACATAATATATAATTATTTTTCTTCCCTAAACCTTGTCTAAAACTCAAATAAGCTTTATATCTAGATTAACCACATAAATCTGATTCTGTAAAAAAAAAAAACATAAATCTGACAAAAAACTCTGGTCATCCATCGTTTTAATTTAACATGGAATAACGTGGAGTGATTAAACTATCATTTCTTACAAGCAGTTAGTTGAATTATGTTTTACTGTATGTAACGTACATGAATTATAACTTACAACCTCTATCATTGTTACATATTACCATCGTGAGCATCACTGTCGCAATATTATACCACAAAAACGCAAAAACAAATCACCACCGTTACTTGACCGTGTTGCGTCAGCATGCAGCCACCCTCCTTTCTTCTTGATCACCCGTAAACGGCCAATCGCCAGTTGCTGTTGTCTTCCCTTGACCACCTGCTTTCGCGTATGCTATAAACTGATTAGAAGATGGGTCAATTAATTGTATTTTAAATGTTACGATCGTTTTTGGTCATAATAACAGAGTGAAAATGAGCTACAGATGACGACCATATATATATATATATATATATATATACACATATGCAATTTGGTTCAACTAATAATGCTTCCTTTTCTCTTTTTAAAACTGAACCTTTTGAGCAGTACCTTATTTGGCACTCTTCACTGTTGATTAATTTAAGCACAAAGTCTCAGGGCATTAATAAAAAAGTAACTAATCATGGGGGTATATGTTATCTTGCTGATAAAAAATTAAATACTAGTAATTAACTAATAGCAAATGGTCTGCGTCATTGTGATTACTTCGCGAGTATTAACAGATGAATTGGGTAGACAATAAATCCGGTTATTCTTCAGAAGGTATTTTAGATTGCTTTTTTTTTTTTTTGGTAGTGTACGCTAACAAAGAACAAAGAAGTAAGAAAAAATAAAAAGAAAAATTTACACTCTCAAAAAGGGCAACCCCATGACATCCACCATTAGCAAACGACTCATGTCAGAAGGCGGAATGTACAAATCCACGAACAGCACTCCAGAACTAGGGCCTAACTTAGCAATGAAGTCAGCACATTGATTTCCCTCCCTAAGGGTGTGCTTGAAACCTAATTCCAATCCTCTCTGGTAAAATCCTTTATTTTAAGACTGCTTGATAACAGTTAATCAATATTTGAATATTTAATTAAGTAGTCCTGTGAAATAATATGAAATTAAAATGGTGCTTTCGTTAATTATTAAAAAAAATAATCTTACAATACTTTTTTCCAAAACTATCACTACATTATATTCGACTATATTTTAGTCAAAGTTACATTTAGCATTACTCATGTCAAGAATGACAGTACTACTTAGCGTTGGCTTGAGTAACTCTAACTTAACAATTAGATTGATCATAATTTCGCTACGTGGAATTAGTGAAGGCTATCGTTCTTTAGTTTAACTTGTTTTTAAATACTGGTACTTGCATTGTATGGATCCTCTCGACGCACGAGACGTAATATTGTAATTAATATTAATTTTAATAATAATAAGTATAGAAATTTTGTTAATTGTTTGAAATTTGTAACACATTGAATAAAAACACACGATGTTCGTAAAAATCAATTAACTTTTTGACAAACAAAGTACTGAGATAATATACAGTATATTCATCACTTTTCCTTAAGGTCAAGTTCTATCTCATTAAAGATGGACTCTCGCTAAGAACCTCATTTTACAACTCTCTTGTTAAGAGGAAGGTGAATACTATGGACAAATTTCTCGTGTGTTATGAGAAATTTAAGAATATGAAAGACAATTAGTTGAAGACAATTATTTAATGTAACTTGAGATGCGCTTTGACCATCTCTCACTAAATAAGTTATTGAGACAAAATTCGTCCATAAACAATTTTAATGGTGACAACCATTCAAGAAATAAATCATAAGTTATCTAAATTTAGCTACTAATGATTGCCTTGAGATATGCTTTAAAATGTAAGACTTAGTTCAAAAGGATGAAGAAAGGTATGAAGTGTCAACCTATGGATGAAGTTTTCCAAACATAGATTCTCCATATATAATCAGAAATAGAAGTACCAAATAAAGAGATATTAGAAGTTGGAAAGACATTCATGCTTTCTAAGTCAAAGCCCTAATATCAAAGGTTGTATATGACTAGAAGCATGTTTTTGGGGGTAGTTTTAGTCAAAGACTAGACGCCATAAGCTACATATGACTAGTGGATCATCAAAAGATACGTTGCAAAACAGTTGAATGAAGACAAAATAGTCTACACTATTCAAAAACACACACCAAAGGTCTCAAGTCAAAATTCATGCACTATTGGACTAAAACAATGGTTTTAAAGTAGGAATTTCTCTATAAAACTTGAAGAAATTCACAAGAAGGGAACTCGAAAACATCAACAAGTCCTTAATAGAACAAGCAACCAAAAGATTGAAGCACTATAGTAATTATAAACATCTCCAATAGACATGTTGCAAAATAATTTTTAGAAAACATCCTATGACAAATCTTAAGTCATGAGGAACCACTAAGACCACATAACAAGCACCACCAACAGATATATTTAAATTTGAAATGTTCAAGTTGTTGACAATGGAAGAGTAGAGAAGACAATCAACTTCAGAAGACATTCAAGCTATAGAAGACTTGGAGAAGAAGACAAAAGCTAACGACCAACTATCTCAACTTGGATAACTCATACAACATTTGAATCCTACTTCCAACAACTATAAAAGACTAGCTCCAAGGCTTATATAAGGAAGCAAATCCGAATAAGCAAAGTGTAAGGAGGAGTGCCAAATAGAGAGTAGAAGATAAAAAAATGTTAGCTAAAAAATATCCCTTATCAAAAGAATCTTCTTTATCCAAAACACTATAGGTTAAAGCCAAAAACCAATTCGAAAGAGTATATCTATGCAAACACCTTCATTAGAGGAAACGCAATAAAGCGTATCCTGAAATGTTAATTAGTTTGTCCGTCCCTTTAGGATAGAGGGAAGAACTCAAAAGAGTAATAAGAGGATTTCTGCTTCTAAAGTTTGTGTGAACATAACAAATGTTGTGTGAGTCAAGTAACAGTGTTTGCTATTTAGGTGTGAAACCTGGGGAAACTTTTAGAAATAATACTTGGGAAGAACCTATAAAGGCTTAGAAAATACTAGGTGAAGAGCTTGCAAAGGCTTGAGAGGTTTAGAATATTGGATCGTGGATTAGCCTAACAATGGATGCAAAGTGGAACTTGGAGAAGTTTAGGATACTGAGTGTAAGAGCTTGTGGAGACATTAGAAGAAAGAATACAACGAGTGTGGTGAAAACCTAAAGGTTTAGGTACTAAACATAACTTAGATTGGAATGAACTAGTCTAATTTTTGTGTTGTATCATTCTTTATTCATTTACTTATACTTATTGCATATTCATTTTATTTTTTGAAAAAACTTGTTTTACAAAAGTATAAATAATTTATTCAAAGGTTTTTACGAAATAGTTTTAAGGTTCAGAGGAAGCTGCCTAGTTTGCATCAAACAAGTTACTAAAACAAAATTTATGAAGAACAAAAGCTTTGATTTTTAAACTAGCTTATGAAGAAGTATTTAATTTTTTTAACTTGGAAGTTATATATTAGAAGTTTAGATATGCTTTTTATTCTTAATAAATATTTGATTTTTGTGTTTGTTTCCTAATAAATTTTTGTTTTGCATTGAGTCCCTGATAAAATAATATTTTTATTTTTTATCCTTGATATTTTGTTTTAGTCTCTGATAAATTAAAAAAATTGTGTTTGTTTCCTAATAATTTAGCAAATTTTATTTTAGTTTGGATTAATAACAAATGAGAAATATCTATCATGGATCAAATATAAAATTTGCTTATTTATTAAGGGCTACAAATAAGTGTTGATGACAAAAAATAAAATTATTTTTTTATTAGAGACTAATTACAAAACAAAAATTTGTTAAAAATCAAATTCAAAATTGAATATTTATTAGGTATAAAAAAATATTTAAGTCTATATTAGATTATCATTTTATCCAAGAACATTAGAAGGAAAAGTCTTGCATCTAACAAAACTTTTATTTCCAAACAAGAATTAGTTTGGCTTGGGAAGGATAAATCAGAAAGCAAGTTTTATTTATACAAAAAAGGTCAAGTTAATCAATTTAAGAGTCATTCAATCACATTCTAGTGACCTATCCACTTCATAAGCATGTGATTATATCCTTCTTAGGTCTTGACAAATGTCATGAGTAGAAAAAACTTTTGATTTAATAAATAATACTTTTAATTGTGATATTATATTTATAATTATATGTTATATATATATATATATATATATATATATATATATATATATATATATATATAATATCTAAATTTAAGCTTTATTCTTTTATTTTACAATGTAACTATACATAATGTTAAAATTGATATGTTACATTAGAAAACCAATATTGGTTGAGTTTTATCTTTGAATATATCAGGTTTTGATTGAGATGGATCCAAATTTAGATAAATGACATGCTCAAAATGACTTAATTATATTTTGTAGTTCCTTATGTGTGAGTCAATTTTTTATTCCTTCGAATTTGAAATTATCTTTTTTAGTTTATAAACTTCACAAAATGTTCTTTTTTTGTCTTTATGTAAAGTGAGTCAAATAGAAAATTATCAAATAGAAATTATCAATTTTTGATTCACAATTTTTGATATTTTTTGTTGTCATAATTTGATTTTTTTTATTTTATATTTTAGAGTACAATTTGTTGGTGATTTGAAATTATCAAAATCAATTGAATAAAAAATTAAAATAATTTTTATAGCTATTAATAAGTTTTTAATTTTTTACTAACTTAATTATGACAGTTTTTAACCACAAAAAATGTACTTTAAATGTAAAATAGAAAATTAAATTTTGGTAACAAAAGTTATTACAAATTATGATTTTCTTATTTTATGTTTGACTTGTCTTGTGCAGAATGATTAAAAATAATATCTTGTGAATTTCAAGGATTAATAAAAATAACTTTAAATTTAAAGTACTAAAAATAAAAAATAAAAACTCAATTCTAAAAAACTAAAAATATATTTAAACCCTCCAAATTTTGGATTAGATACTAATTGCACACACACTAATACTAATTGCACCAATGACAGTCAAATTAACTCTAGAATCGATCTCTGAATTTTACTGTGGTCAAAACAATTTGAAAGCTAAGGGAATGATGTTTACATTTGGTTTATATATCAACAGAGAATAGGGTTACACTTACTAATATATACCATTGTCATTCGATCTGTACAGTGATTTTCTTCTTTTGTATTTTTTTAAGGCTTATCTAATCATATTTACAATTTTAGACATACTTAAGAAAACAATTATAAAAATACTCTTTATTTGGTGGGACAAACTTTTTTTGTTTGAATCGAGGAATATCACCTTGTACGTAAACCTATTTAACCATTTTCTCCTTGTAAACGCATACATGTGCCCAATAACAAGAAAGCTTACAAAGAAAGAGACATTATTCGACTTTAGTGCAAAAAATTTATATCATAAAACAATATCTTATTTTCGAAAACATTTAAGACTGATTATTGCGATAAATTAAAATACAATGGCGTGATAGCAGAGTGCCTTGACATAGTGACATAACAACAAGAATTATAAAGCACGATGTTTATTCCCCAAGTAATTGCGTATCTTGAACTTTAAATGGTTTTGTTATGCCTGGATACGGTCATACAAAGACACATTATATGCATTAGTTGTAGTTCACTTTCTTTGTAACGTCATCAATTGTGAAAGAAATGTATTTAGTTAGGAAAATTCCACAGGTCACAGCACTAATCATTTTCATACTGCTCTAAATTCTCTGACCCTAATCATTAGTTTTTTTTTCTGATAGACGATGGAGCAACCACTTTTAGTTACTAACCGGCACTTATATTGGTCATGATATTTGATGTCCATATCTTTTTAAATTTTCATATATATTTGCTTTCCTTTATGGCATCAATTATTTTTTATATATGGCCTAATACTGGTTATTTTATTTGTTAGTTGTTACATAGGAGGTCAGGCAAACAACATGAAGATCGACACTTAGTACGTTTAAATTATCAAGAGTGCATTTTGTTAGAGGATAAAATGAAGAGTCTGGTCTTATAAAAAAAAAACTTCAAAGTTATAACTGCTGATTAAAAAATTAATTGAATAACTTTTAACAATTTATAGATTTATTATATAGATATTTATATTTGATAACAATCACAATCATTAATTTTTTAATTAATATAATTTTGCAATTCACTTTTTAAAATGCATTCATCACTTTAAATGATACAGTTTTTAAAGAATTCACGATAATGAATACAATAAGTTACGAGATACTATCATTATTGAAAAAAATTATGTATCCTTATCTTTTTTGTTTCATCCCTCCAATGGGTTTCCTAACCGCGCAATTAGTTTGTCAAATTACATTAGAGAAACATGATTCCAACTAGTATTTGGGTTGAACTTGTGTAATCATTAATCATTCAACATGATTACACTAAAAAGAAGATATTAATTTCAACCACTACAACCAGCAGCATAAAAACAATATGACATATCACCAATATTCACAGAACCTAGAATATATATACTATTTCTCTGCATTTGCTGGTAATATAAACAATGATTTTAAGAGGTAGCTACTAGCTAGTCCTTCCGTGCAAAAATACTAACATTTTTGTAAAAAAATAAAATAAAACATACGTATATATGTTTTCTTATCTCATTTTGACATATAAATTCAGTTTTCCATAATTTAAAGTAGTTTTTTTTTTTCGTTTACTTTTGTACAATTAATAGGTGCAAGAAACAAAATAAGAATATGGTGCACCATTTTATTAGGTAGTGTGGAAATGAAACGAACAACTCCGGTCCTCCTTGAATTTTACAAAGATTGAAATCAATTTATGGGAAAGTTGTCAAACTATAATTTAACCTTTCCTCGTTAATTAGAAAAGGAAACATCATTGATCTCCGACAACCTAGAAGTCCAAACTAGACGACAAAAACAGCAACCACAAGTTGTTACAGTGCTGATATGTGTGATCCTAAGTGGCTATTTCTAATATCATTTGGTAGAAGAATATACAACTCTGCCGCCAGCACTAATTGCACTTTCGACTAGAAAAAAATTATTACTCCAATTGAAAAATTGAAACCTTTGCTGTTAGGGTAGTTAGTAATGTGACACAGTGCCCAAATGACAGGGAAAGAATGAGAGAGAGTGAACGATATATAGTGAGTTTGTTAGAGTTTCTTCCACATATTTATCATATATTGCACCTATCTATCTAGAGTTGAATAATCTTCACTGAAACGAATTAAACGCTTACATCTAAAAAATATTACCAAAAGCTACCTTATTTACAATTCACTATAATTCCAGTTAATAATATCTGTCTAAATTAGTAACTATTTTCTGTTGCTTACTGTATGAAAAATCTTTTTCTTTGTGAAAGTTAAAATGATTTTAGATATTTTTCAAAAGAAAACAGTTTCCTTTATTTAGTGAAAAATATTCCTTCTAGAAATATTATACTCACGGGTTAAAAGAAAACAACATTTTTATTCAATCTAACCAGGCGAAAATATCTTCATTTTAAAAAAAGAAAAGTTGTTTTTTTGAACAAAGTCAAGAATAAAAGAATCTTTAAAATGCTTATTAATTCATGCTTTATTAAGTATTTAAAAAAATATGTATTTATCATTAAAAAGATTCCAAATCTCATATGATTTTTCTGCAAAAACAAACGGACTTAATTCAAAACTCAGATATGGTGTTTATAGTGATTTCAGAAATCTATAGTTAAAAAAGTAGTGGAAGGGGTGGTAGCTAGGTTACCTAGCTATTTTTGCATGGGAAGCAACATTTCATATTGGTGCTTGTTGTATGGTTGGGAAGGTCGTACTCAAGGTGAGATGTCAATATAAAGTGTATTCGGTAATGTTAACTAAAAAGCTTATTTCACTAATTAAAAAGTTTGTTTAAGTAAAATAAACATGTTTAGCAAAAATAACTGTTTCAAAAACACAGGTTATTTTCAACGTTTTAAATTAATTTAGTGGGATGTAAAATTAGTCAACATGAAAAATAGATATTTTTTAGAATAATTATGAAAAAATTTCGACACACTACTAAAAAAAAATAATTTTAATATTGTCTCTTTTACATTAATTTTTGATAAAATCACTGTTAATAAAAACACAATAACATATTTATAAATAATGAGTTCATTAATATTAATTTTTCAAAAATTAATGTTATTGGGTCAATTTTAACATCAATTTTTAGAATTAATATGTAAGAAGTATTTACTTTTTATATCAATTATGATTATAATTAATATAGAAAGTTCTCCTTACCTAAGTTCTAACCACAATTAAAGTAAAAAAATAATTTTTATATTAGTTATGATAACAACTAATGTAGAAAGTCTTTATTTTTATAAAAGAAAACAATACAACTCATTCTATCCATATAAAGCACTTTATTTTTGGTAAAATATATTCATACAATATACAATATACCGATTCAAAAACTAAAAATTAAGAAGAGGAAATACATATAGAAAAATGCAAAACAATTTTACTTCATCATATGGTCCAAATATGAGAAATTTGACATATATATATAGCAATGTCAAGTCTTTTCTCCAAGTTAGCTTGATTTTCATGTTCCACAATTTTGTTATTATAAACCTTTCTCTTGGAAAATATGTAGTAATCTCTGTTAAATCTTCAATCTATGCTTTGAAAGAAATTAAAGCTTTAACAAAGATGATTAAGTATAACCCAATTTGAAGGTTCGTGATGACAAAAAATGTGGAACAAAAAATAGATAAGAAGATAAACTAACTTGTAGGAAGGTATTGATGTTTCTATTAAATCAAACAAAAATAAAGTGCAGAGATAGGTTCCCCGCATGTAGCCCGTGTATATAACCAGAAAATAGAAGGTTCATGTGCTCTTCAAATAATGTTATTGTTAATTTCCTGAGCCTTCAAACATTACTCCCACACACCTCCTACAAGAGACAAACAAGGATGGTGTTTGAAAATATTGCAAGATAGAAATAACGAGAGAGGGAGAGAGAGAACATTCCCTCATGAAACTAGGGTTTGAATAAAAGACAAGCACATTAATAAAGAATGTAAACATTAGATGAAATAAAAAAAATGATAGAAGAAGATTTAGAAATATGAAAATTAAAGATGGATATAAAAAGAAAACATAGATTAAAGTCATATTTACATAAGAAGATTGAGGGGTAGGCATGACAATATGACAGATTTAGCTCGTGAATTCATGTTCTCTTTCTTTTCTTTCAGTTTCTAAAATTGAATTCATGATAGGCTTTGAGAATTGAATTAGGGTTAGATTAAGATCGATTAATCAAATTGTGAGATTATTTAATTGATTGATCACATAAGTCAATGCGTAATTGTGTCTAAATTCGTGTTAATTAGGAAATGTGATTGTGTTTTTAATTTTCATGAATGCATGTCAGATGCCAATTTAATGGAATTTGTGTTGGCACGAATTCAAAATCCTCTTTGAGGCTGTGATGATTCTGTTACAATATTTTAATCATTGGATTGATGATTTTTTCCACTGAGTTCTGTTTTTTTGTTTACTGTTATTATTCAACAATTTTGCAATTTAAAACAATTAATTAAGATCAAAGCTCAGTTGAATTTGAACCTTGAGAGAGAATGACTTATGCATGCTATCCCTATGTGGCAAATTATATGGGGAAATTATTTGTTTTTGGTAGTAACCCGAGAGTGGTATCATCAACCAATCCTACCTCACCTTCAACCCGATAGGTTGACGGGGTTAGAGCAAGATGATGAATTGAATTACTTAACTAACCTCACCATTTTCTACCAGATTAACTAGATGGGTTCAACCCGTGTTGTCACTCTTAGTCGAAAAGCACTATATTACTAATCTGGTAAGAAGGATTGAACACATAATTATCAAAATTCATTTTTATATAATTTTTTTTCAAAAATAATATAAATTCATTTGCATTTTGCATTTCAATTTTTAAAAATTATAAATGAAAATAGAACTAAAAAATTGTTATCCTAAATGATAAATGATTTGAAATAAATTTAAATATGAAAATTTATAATTACTGTAAAATTTAGTTATAAATTCTCAAATCTTAGTAAATTATGTAATTATTTCTTTCTCTATTGTTTTTCATTTTCTTAGGTAATTTAATAGCTGCTAGTTTTATCAAATGATTTTATTTTTAGTTCACACTCACACATAAAAATTATATTTTAATAAAAATTTGTAATAAACAAATACTTTTTTACATATAAATTATATTTTTTTATTATTGATAAATAATTGATATTGTGGCACAAAGTCTTTTTAAAGATAAAAAAGGATTCAATATTTGTAACTGTTGATAATTTTTATTAAAATTATTGAAATTTAATTTAGAGATAAATATAAAAAATAATTTGAAAAATATAAGAAGTTAAGAAATATTTTTAAATATATTCTCATTGAAGAAAAACTTTCAAAAACACATTTTTTTAAAAAAATAACTTTAAAAAATATTATTTTTTATAAGAAAATTTCATTAAAAAATTTAAAATAACTACTGTAATTTATATATCTATTAGAAGATATGTTAAGCAAAATGAATACAGAATCTGCTATCAATGTACTTAATATAGTATATTTCATAAATAAATGTAAGTTGGTCATAGTATGGGTCTATGGGATCGGAATTGGGAACCATATGAAAGCCAATTAATAGTTAGATGCCTTCTCAATAATGCACTAGTACTGCGACAGATCACATCTGTATGATTAGTAACAATTTTCCTTTAATATGGTTTTTGTCAATCCCACATCTGAATGATTTAGCTTGTGATTCCATTCGTAACAATTTGACTGTTAGAAGGGTGGGGGCAACCAAAATTATAAGCACAAATATGTGTCTCAATTTTCAATCTGTCACGTGGAAAATTACGATGTGTTATGCATTAAATAAAACTCTTTTCAGTGCAATATAATTCTCTCCCAAATGGCCGGTACCAGGCCTCAGTAATTGGGTGACACAGTTTAATAAATTTCGAGTAATTCTTGTGAGTATATGCTTTTTTTAAGTGACTGGTGAGTATATGTTTGTTAGAAACTACGTCTGATTTTAACTATAAGTAAAAATAATATGGATTGCTTCAAAATATAAGTAAATTTTAATTAATTTAAACTTATTTAATGAAATCATTTCTTTAACATTCTCCATTTAATTGGAAATTTATTTTTAGTAATTTTTTATATTCTTATATCAAAGTTTAAAAAATTTATTTTAAATGATATTAACTAACTTTATTAATTAGTTAGTGTAATTTTTTTTTATTTTTGATATCGAAGAGATTAGAGACAACTAATCAATATTTAAAATAACATTAAAATAGAACTTACTGGCATTTTTTTTTTTTACTTATTTGTTAGTTGTGATTAAATTGCTTCTAAGTTCATATGCTAGAATTACTCATAAACTTGGAGGAGTTTTTCTTTAAAATTAACATAATATTTTGGGATTTAATTACTTTTTGCAGGACGAAAATTTCTTTAGATAAAAAAATGTAAGAAGTTCTAACAATATTTTTCACATGGTATACATATATAAAATAAATCAGTAAATTTTTTAAATTTTAAACTGATCATTTTTTAATTAGTGACTATATTTTAAAATTTTTTCTCTAAAATAAACTTTAAACCTAAAATTTGAAATTTTGATTTTATATAAATATTAAAAGCATATATTATGATTTTTTTTACTAAACCTAATTAGTGGCTTTAAGTCATAAAGTCAGGTTCTCAACTCCCCATCTTTCTAAAGTCAGGTTTTTGCAGTTTTGAACATATAATTATGTCTAATTTTATGACTATATAATAATCCTCCATATGAGTTATTACTAATTTGTAAGATATGAAAATCCTCCTCCTTCCCGACAAAAAACAAAAATGAAAAACCTCCTCCTATTTCGATTTTTCAGCCTGAGTGTTTCTTTACCTCAAAGGATTTTTTTTTATCTTCTTTGGAATATTAGGCCTTATTTACACACACACACACGTGAGCTACCCCATTTACTCACCAATAAAAAAAATTCAGTGATTTACTTTTCTGTTTCATTATAGAAAGTAATTAATGAGGAAGCGCTTCATATATCGCGTAAAGATATATTAGTTTTGGATCACTACGGATTAACAGCATATAATTATAATTTATATATAAATATAAAATTTTTTCCCGTAAAATTGGAATGAAACAGAATCATACAGGATAAATGAAAGAAAAAAAGCTAAATACATTTTTGTCAAGCTGTGAATCTTCATTAGAAGATGTGATAAACGACAACAAGATCAAGAGATAACATCTATTTGGCATGGACTCAAATCAATAATCTTTATTTAGTCAGTGTGTAAATATATTTATACAATTGAGGATTCTTCCTTCATTTTTTTATTCAATTTTTTCTCCTAAAACAATCACATCATATATTATATATTCTTAATATTAATAATACATCATATATAAGACACATCATATTATTTATATATTGCCGATAAAAAAATATTATTTATCTATTATATTATACTAATTATATATGATAACATCCTCCTAGAAAAGCAATATAGATTATACAATAATAAAACAATATATTATAATATAAAAATAAATAATATTGTAATATTTATGTCTAAAACATAAATATTATGATTTTTTCATTAATTTGAATTCTTTTTTCTTTTCAACTCATTTGCAATCATTTCTTTCATCAATTTTCCTATTCATCTACTTAAGTTTTTATTTTTATTTTTTGAATTTTTTTTCTACTATTTCTCTACTCATTTGAATACGTCCCCATTATTTAAATTATTTTCCCACCCTAAATCTTCTGTTTTTCCCTCATTTCCATGCTCTTTTTCATAAATTATTCATGAATTGGAAAATTAAATTCATTAAAATGTAACACGTTAGAACAAAACTTTAATTTGTAGAAGGACATTATTATTTTCTTATACATGAATTGGATAGAGATGGAAAAGATGAAAAAGTAATTTCAATCTATATTTGATATCTACGACAATTTTATCCAGCTCGCAACTCTTCCCAGGAACAAGATTTGCTGAGGGAACAAGAAATTTTCCTGTTGTCATCAATCTCCCGCAGCATAGTACCCCACCATTATACCAAACAGACTGGTAGACAATTGCCAGATCACGTGATATTAACTAGGTTATAAAAACATGTGCAAACAAATAATGAAGTTAAGAAACACAAATTAAAAATCATATTATTATTATTATTATTAAAATCGCTGGTAAAAAACCGAAATAACTTAGTTATAGTGAGCATATAGAAACTAAATGAAATATGTTTGTTATTTTTATACATATATTTATAAAACACTTTCCTAAATTTTCATTTTTGAGAGAAAAAGTATTATTATTATTATTATTATTAAATGTTTTGGACTAATTGATATGATAAAATAATTAGTTATAATTTATTATAATTTAAATTCAAATTATAAATATATTTAAATTCAAGTTATAGATATCTTAGAGTTCTCTTTGCTTTTTCGTAGCTCGATCTCTATTAAAGGCAGTAATAATCTACACTCCGAATGGATTCACAGATATATTTTTATAATAGGAACATAAGTAGTTGACATAGTTGCTTAATTATAAAAAAAAAGAGAGTAAAGTTAAGCATATGGAATCATGCTTTTATCGACATATCTCAAGCTTATGTATTACTAAACCAATTATTTGGAGTTGTTTACACTTTCATTTATTATTGTAAATTTAAATTGTCTATTTGTACCTAAATCTGCTTCATTAGAACTGCGAACATAAGGCAATCTTCAATAATTGAATGAAAGCAACAATTAATTATGTTGTCATGTATAATAACATTATAAGGGAGGTGATCGACCCCCTCTCTTCAGTTTAAGATTATTACATTTCAAATCGATATATATATATATATATATATATATATATATATATATATATATATATATATATATATATATATATATATATATATGGAGTGTCCCAGGAAACATATACAGGACAAATTAATTCATGATTCACCAAGCTGTCCCTTCATGCAAGAGGCCGCTGTATTATTACAAATTAAATAAATACGTACAAAACAAAAAAAAGGTTTTCCATGCATGCATGAGAGATCAGCTGGACAATGTAAAGCAATTAATTAATAAGATAACTCATTATTTTGTATGCCTCTTTTGCGGTTAAACCCAACTTTTTCCTTTTCCTTTTTCTTACTTCTTTAAAATGCGTCAAAACTTTGAATTATGTCATAAGTTAAACACAGAAAAAGAGAGAACCTAACTTTGTAGGATCATGATAAAAACATGGTGTTGGGGAAATTAATTACTCACCGACGAAAAGTCTAGATGTCTATTCCTAATTTTATCAATTAATTTATATAATAATTCGAGAGTCAGGAAACTAATATTCAACGAAGATTGATAATATCGTTTGACGTAGTGTTCGAATGAACGCGTGTTTACTTAAAATTCTATGTTTTGGATGCAGTATAACAATTTGATGCATTGATATTAGACATAAAACTAATGTGTTTCTGTTTTTCTAATTATTTTCGTGTAACAAACCACAATCATAGACCACAATAGTTGTGAGACAGTCATTCTTTATTCGGAATCACTCAAAATTTCAAAGGTTAAAGCCTCTATTGGCAGTGATATCCCACCAGATGCTAGGTGAGGTTTTACATTTTCCCTTTCCCCCTAGTTTCGTGCTTGTCGCAGCAAAGAATGTGCTTTACTACTTGGAGACCTATTTCAAATCTCATAAGGCATCATAAAGGAATGTTCAAGCACAACTTAAATCAATTTATTCTAGACTTAATTACCTTTTAATCCATGTAGTTGCAACAACTTTTCTTTTTAGTTCTTATATATAATTTAAATATTTTATTTTAGTCTTTATAGTTGAATTTTTTTAACCCTTCTAGTCCTTGTTGTTTAAAGTCACCTAACGCTGTTACATCTATATTCTTTAAAACCGCTACAAATTAAATTGAAAACTAGCAATGTACAACAACTGAAAAGATTTTGGTGGTTATTAACCTTTATAAATTAAAAAATAAAGTTTTTTTTTCCCTTCATCCCCCGTCAAGGAGTTTTCTCTCTCCTTCTAATAGCTTCCAAAATGTCTATCACACATTCCGACCATTCTGTGCACCCTCTTCCATCATCTCAATGGAGACTTCTCAACACCCCATACTGGTGAAGATCATGACCTCTTTTGATGACCCAAACTTTCGCATGACATCACTAGTGTGTTGTTCATGGTGGGAGGCATCATCGTGGCTGCTGCCAAATTGGATTAAAACTCATGGGCCAACTTAACTCACCATGGGTTTGGGTTAAAAAATAAGTCTTTTATAGTAATCACAAAAAACTAACATGACCCATGAGGTAAAATCCATGGTGGACCGAGTTAGCTTGCAAGTTTGTCTAAATACCTAAAAAAAAACCCACTTTTGTTCCTCACTTACTTATTATGCTGGAATTTGTAAAAAAGAAAAAAATAAAAAAGAAACTCACTTCAGTCTTCTGAGTTTGGCATTCAATTATTGTTTCAAATTTCCAGAAAAAATTATGCTAGAATTTGTTGTTTTTTCAAAAACAAATCTTTTTTCTTAAATTTTTTATAGGTGGATAATCCATTTTATAGACTCGCCAAGTGTTGGAGCATAAGTGTGAGGTGAAGTCTCACATTAAGTGGAAATAAAAAAGTTGAGCACCATATAAGTGAGGAGAAAATTCATAAATCTGAACCTTAAGGTTTTGGGATAAAGTGTGTTGTCAAGTTTTCTTATGTAGTTGCTCATGATTCATTGGTATAAATCTCCCCGGGGGACATGTTTTAGGAACGATCACCTCACGGTTTGTCAACCTCATTTATTGAAAAAGAAGAAGGAAAAATTAAACAAAATTACATATCATTTTAGTTGATAATATTGTATTCATTAATAACTTTGAGCTTCATTTAAAATGTTCTTGTTATTTAAAAAAAAAGTAAAAATGAAAGCAAGATGATACAATTTGATTCCTTTTTTCATCATGATTTTGGTGCGGATTATTTACAAATTTTGTTGATCATTATTATTTGTCAGAAAATCTGACTAATCATTCTTAAGATTTTTTCTCTTATTATTTACATTTTTTTATTATAAAACTTGAACCCAATATTTTATTTAAGGAAACAAAATCCAGATCTACTATGTCCAACGCATTACGCACACAGATTGAAAGAGATAGGGTAATAATAATGCATGCATGAAAATAGTTCTCAAATATGATTGGTTCCTGTGCAATCAAGAACTTTTCAATAATCCATAGGCATACATATGATATGCGAAATAACTAAATTGGTCCCAAGTTTATCACAAGATTAATTTAATCAATCGGAATAAATAAGAAGGCAAGTTATTTTATGCTATATAATAATTTGGAATCAGCAATTAAATAGATTGTTTTAACCTCCAAATCTACTTAAAGATCGAGTTTCCATAACTTGCAGCTTTGATTTGTCTGCTGGATACTTTATAAAAGCATTGCAGAATTAAAATATGCCAATCGTTGCTTTTGTTTCTCTTTATATAAACAGCAAGTAACATCTGGTTTTCTTTATTATCCCTCAGCTTTCAAGAAGAAAATATAATATAAATGCTCGTCATTGCGATGTCTTATGTCTATCACATGCTTTTCGTCTAACCTGAGCTAGATTTTAGTGATCACATGCATGCAATGAAGATTATAATATTCAAGATGGCATTACATATTTATTTGTGTCCTTTTCTCACGAAATTATAAGACAGAGGTCCAGCTAGCTGGGCCATTTATATACCTATTCATGAGCTACACACCTAAAGCTCTCAATCAAGATGGAAATTGATGGATGCTTTCAAGTTCACGCTAATCGGCATGATATAATTTTCTTTGGAAGGAAATAGCCTGAAGAATATATATATCTTTGCATTTTCTCTATCTTTGCATTATAAATATTTGTTGAGAAAGGTAACGCTAATAATAAAAAAGGTAAAACGTGTGTGTTGAGTGTTGCCCATCAGTTATGCTGTTACTTATTCCCATTCGAGTGTGCTCATTTCACAGAAAGTACTATTTACACTTCCCTTTTTTCTAATGCACTCCCTTATATTTTTTTCCAACAATACCCCAGAAGTACACTCCCCTTTGTCCCATAAATCTATCAATAATGTCATGTAAACATGGTATCGACCAAATCATCAAGACCACACATTTTGAAGTTGAAAACCTTCTATTCCCTATGATCAAATGTTGAAACCCTAATGGGTCCGAGTGAGGCCATTTTGGCATCGTCCGAGTGAGGGTGGGAGTGAAGGGAGTATGAAACATTGTTTTGAGCTAACATCGCCTAGTATTGTAAAGGGGCATTATTGTTTTAGACAAAAGTTTGGCTTGTGGGGGAGGTGAATGAGAGACAAGAAGGATCAGTGGGTAGGTTGAGAAGGGCTATGACTTTTGCGGTGTTGATGGAGTTTCAGATTTGGATTTGTGGAGTTAGGGTGAAATTTTTTGGGGGGATCTTCAATGAGGTCGTGGCAAAGAACTCAGGGGGAGAGCATTTTTCTGGATATTTCAAAGGAAAATATTTAAAGGAGAGTGTACTACTAGAAAAGGGTACTACATATAACAATTATCTCATTCTATTAATACTGGTGTATATAGCCCAGTTGCATCACCAGCTCAACGCAAGCCTTGACTTGCATTCACCCATCCTTCAACTCCGTCAAGGGACGGTCCACAGGCCCAGCACGGTCCAAGATTATATATCAAGCAAACCACTATGCATATTTCTTTCCTAGAGTGAACATGCTACAACAATTTTAAAACAATATTAATATTTAAGTTTCCAAGAGTCAGTTATTGTTTTGAGAATAAACAAAAACAAGTTTATGTTCAGAGCACATATTATTAATAAAAAAAAATGCTAAAAGTTAATGATTTTCCTAAAATTTTAAGTTTTGCAAGAAAAGTATACTTACAAATTTTAAATTCACAAGAAGAATAACTGTGGATTTTAAATTCATGAAAATTAAATAAAAATTTAAATTCTGAAGGAAAATTACTTGCGAATTTAAATTCTACAAGAAAATTATTCGCAAACTTAATATTCACCGAAAAATTACTTGCAAATAAATTATCTGTGAAATTTCTTGGAGATTTTTTTAGTAAAACTTCATTTCTAGACACACCACTTTTTATGTGAAAATTTTTGCAGCAGAAATTGTTGTATTTGTCTAGAAAAATCAGCAAGAAAATGAATTATCTACTAAGGTATTATAAACCCAAGTATAGGAAATTCACTGGTAATCAGTAATAAGAAAAATTCTAGAAGATATAGCAAAAAGTATAAATCACAACCAGACAAGATAAACAGGGAAAAATATATTTTACTGTCTTCGTATAAAATACATGCACTATTTTTGTACTTAACAGTTAACATTAGTTAAAAAAAATTCCAAAGAAAAATTGTTATTATTATGAGAAATGATGAACATTTATCTAAGATTTCCTCTATTAATATATTTTTTTCACTTCAAACATATGGAAAGCATTTCTCGATCACAAAATTGATCTATACGAAAGTTGAATTTGACGGTGACTGATTGGTGACCACAATAGGGCTCCTCACCACATGCTTCACGTCCGTCCAGGAGAGATACCCGAAACCTTCGATCTTAGGACCTTCTATCCTTAACTCGTAACTCAGCTTCTCCTTCTTCTGCTTGAAGAGCAATTTGCTTGGAATGACGCTTTAATGAATGTAACACTAGCAGTATATGTTGTTCATCCCTCCCCAACATTGGTCACCGTTCTCTGAAACTCCCAATTAGCGTTACCCTTGAATTGATAGAAGAACCGTTGCCAGTGAAGAGAGCAATGAAAGAAGGGTAGTTGAGATCCAGGGAAAGTCTGGAACAATTATACGAAGAGGATCTAGTGATGGTTGTGATGTTTTTTTGAGTGAAGTTCAAAGCACAGAGAAGATTGACATAATCTTGAACTCCTACATCGTAAACAAGTCCAGGGTCAAGGGCTCTATTAGGGTTAACATGACCAGCTCTCAAGGCTAAAGGAGAGGTTTGTTTGTGACCATCACCAATGTCTTTGATGAGTCCCATGGTGTTGTCAAACATGTCCGATGTTGTCATAATTGCTGACCAAATGGCTGCAACACTCCATTCAGGGTGGGCTCCTCTCAACAATGCTGCAACACCAGCAACATGAGGGCATGCCATTGATGTGCCACTTAACAAATTGAAGTTGCTGAAAATTTTATGGGACCCAAACACTTCCACTGGAACATTTTGTGGCCATGCAGCTAAAATTGATGTACCAGGAGCAGTGATGTCTGGTTTCAACACAAATGGACAACTACTTGGGACACAAAACTGTCCTCTTAAAAGACATGGTTCCTTTAGTTCATCAAAGAAAAACTTTAATTAAAAAATATCTCAGTCGACTTGAATTCATCAAAGAAACAATGGGTTGTGAGTGACTACTTTTTCTTATGTTTCAAAAAACTTCGTTTCATAATTTTTTTAAAAGTTAGACAAGAGTAAATTAATTAAAGCAAAATAAGTCTTACATAAAGGACACCAAAATTTCTTTTAAAAAAAACTTGTACAAGGGACAAAGGTAATATATATTTTTTTTAATGAAAATCTTAAATAATAATAAAAATTTTAACGATGTAAATGTTTAACATTGATATTTTAGTTATGTTTTATTTTTGGATAAATAGTTACTTTTGTCTCTCAATGTGTAATTCGTTGGCAAATGCGTCCATGAAAGATAAAAATATAAAATTTAATTCCTGAAAGTGTAAAAAGTGCGACAAATATATCATGTCGTTAACTTTTGTCTCTCACTGTTAATAAAGTCACCTAGGTGACACAAAAGGACAAATTTGTCACTGAAATAATTGTCAATGTGGATTGTCAGCATAGGAACATATTTGTCATAATATTTTTTTGACTTTTCGTCTTCCGACTCCACTAACTAATGCGTCCCTGAAAGATGGAAATACAAAATTTAGTCCCTAAAAGTATAAAAAATATGACAAAATATATCCGGATGTTAATAATAGATTGTAATATTATTATTATTATTATTATTATTATTATTATTATTATTATTATTATTATGTGTTTGTAATTTACTGTTATTCGTTTAATACTTATGCAATATATTTTTGAATTGTCTTTTAATATATATATATACATTATTTTGATTTCCTCATCAAAGCTTAATTTTTACTGTTAAAAAAACTTTATCTTATATTTTATAATTTTATTAAATTTCTCACTTTTAATTTTTAAAATTATTCTATATCCCAATTTCTATTAAACTTTATCTAATATTTAGATTGAAATTAATATGTCAAGTGTTTCGAGTAGAAAAAACATAATGAGCCGCATGACTAAATTTAATTATTTATTTTTTTAAAAAATATAATTAACTTTTTTTTAAAAAAAAAGTCTTAGAAAATTTGAACTAGATAGAACTAAAGTAAAATTATAAGTCTTTTTTTTTAATCAATAAAATGTATATATATACCTCAAATATGAAAGAATTTCGTGGATAAATCTTATGTGTTTTCACTCGAGACAACACTTATTATACATAATAGGAATAAAATGAGAAACAGTTACTAACAAATAAAGAATCCAACTAAATTTAAATAAAAAATACAATAATGCTCAAACTAATACAGAGGTTAACTTAAAAAAAAAAATAGTACAGAGGTTTATTACTTGCGGAACGTAGAGTTATATCTCTCGCTGATTTAGAGACTGCAACGACCTTATATTCCATTTGACATATTATGGAAGAACACTTAATAAAGATTAATAGTTAATTGAAGAAACAAAAAAATTCAAGAAATAAAAGACTTTTATTTTTTTTAAATGATAACTCAATTGATTAAATTTTGTGAGACTTTTTTTTTAGATTCTACTTTAACTTTATCTAGTTTAAATTTTGTGAGACTTTTTTTTAAAAAAAAAATTAGTTGATTAATTTTTTTTTCTAAAATAAATAAATTTGGTCTGAGAGCCGATTGTATTTTTTCTAATCAAAACTCTCAACATATTATTTTCAATCTAAATACAAGGTTACTTAAGTTGAAATTGGGATATAGAATAATTTTAAAGATTAAAAATGAGAAATATAGTAGAAATTTGATAAAATTATAAGATATAAGATAAAAAAAATAACTTTAAAGATCAAGGTTTGACAAGGAAATCAAAATAATAAAAATATATATATTAAAAGGAAATTTAAAAAATATATTATATAAGTACTAAGCAAATATGAGCGTTAAATTATAAACACATAATAATAATGATAATAATAATAATAATAATAATTAGTTACAATCTATTATTAACATTTAAATATATTTGTCGTACTTTTATATTTTCAAAGACTAGATTTTGTATTGTCATCTTTCATGGATACATTTGTCAGTGAAGTAAAAAGATGAAAAATAAAAAAAATATATTATGACAAATATGTCCTTATACTACAATCCACGTTGGTTATCATTTCGGTGATAAATTTATCCTTGTGTGTCACATAGGCGACTTTATTAATGGTGACGGACGAAAGTTAACGACAAAATATATTTATCGCACTTTTTACACTTTCGGAGACTAAATTTTGTATTTTCATTTTTTAAGGGTACATGTGTCAGTAAATTACATATTGAGGGATAAAAGTGACTATTTATCCTTTATTTTTTATTAGTTGAAAAACTTATTTAACTATTTAGTAAATAATTTTTTAATGGTCTTTATTATTTAAATACTACTTCAAGTAGTATTTTGTAAAACTTTAACTTCTAACTTTAAATTTTTAATTTTTTTATATTTATTATTTCACTCATAAGGTAGGGTTTAACTAATTTTTACCTCTTTTTTCTTTCCTTTTTTTATTTAAGATTGGCTTTTCTTATTTATATTATTTTATTATATAAGATATTGATGATGATAGGTAATACATTTTTTTTATTATAATCATATTACACTATTTATTTCAACCATTGTATTTTGTAAAATATTTATTTTATGAATATATTTTATTACACTATATATATATATATATATATATATATATATATATATATATATATAAAATAAAGAATACACATAATTTTGGAATTAATTTTGTGTGAGATCTTATTTTTTAATTAATACATAATTTAATTTAAGTATCAGATCAAATGAAAAGTATAATGTAAATTCAGTTGACTACTCATTAAATGATATAAATGTCTTAGAAAGATAAGATAAAATTTTAATAGATAAATTTATAAATATTTATTATTATTATTATTATTGAAGAAAACTATTTTTATGATATAGAGCATACTCACAATTTTGGTATATTTATTTGGTGTAGGATCTTATTTTTTATTTTATTGAATTATTTAATACTAGTCTTAGAATAAATAAAGTATAAACTATAAATACAGTTTACCACACGTTAAATGATATAAATGTCTTACATTGAAAATATAGAAGTTAAAATATAAATTTGTAAATATTTCCATTCTCTCTATAAAATTAGTTGTAATTATTTTTCATTTTCTTATTTAGCTAAAAATATTAATGCAAAAATTATGTTCCAGAGATTTTATTGTTAAATGAAAATATTCTTACCATATCAAAACAATTTTTATATATGATAATTTATTTAAAAGGGATATCTAATTTTTTTTTATAAATATATTAAGTATAATAATAAAATAAAATATATAAAAAAAAATTAAAAATTGGTTACTTCAACTAGTATTTTAATAAATACTAAAAACTACTAAAAAATTATTAAAAAAAACTGATTTATGAAATAATCAAATAAATTTTTTATTGTACTACTCACTCATCATAACCTAAGAAAATATATAGTCCGATCCATAATTCCCGACCAAGTAATATTCTGCATTCACCTAAAAAGAGGAACTGATCATTTTGGCATTAAATTTATGTTTAATTAATTTCTAATTATTATCAATACCTCATATACAAATATTAAGATTCTAAATACAGTTTCAAAATTATTTATGCATGAAGAATGTGTATATTATTAATGTGTATATTATTATGTTATGTAAAGAAAACTTGCCATTATAGTATTTAATTAAATGTTTCAGAATAAATTAAAATTAACATGAGTGTCAATTTATTTTAGTTATCTTTTAAATATATTCTATATCTGTAACTTATAATATTGTAAAAAATGATAACTCAAGATTTTGGCATTTAATATTTTATTTTTAATTGATCACAAGAGAATCATCAATGCATAATTGTTTATATAAGTTATTTATTTTAATTTTCTAGATATTATAATTTCTCCATATATAAATGTATAAATTATTCTTAATTATTTCCGGGTTATAATTATTTTAAGTATTTTCCATTTTCCTTTTCACTTAAAAAGGAATTCGAACGTGAAAATGATATTCCAGATACTTATTTTTACCTTTTTTAAAATTAAAGTAAAATTTGGAACAATTTGTTATTTACCCTGTTACATATTGGAGTACGATAGCCAATTAGCCATCCACATTCAAAATACCCATCAACCATGACTAACACAATTCGTGTCTGTTTCTACTTCTCTTACATCACATTCCTTCAACTCGTCTCCAGAATATTGGCTCAATCTGAAAATTATATCATCCACATGGACACATCATCGATGCCAAAACCATTCTCCAGCAAACACAATTGGTATCTGTCCACTCTTTCTTCTGCATTAGAAAATACTCATGTTACCAACAATGACAATATTCTCAACACCGCTTCTTCTAAGCTGATTTATACCTACGCCAACGTCATGAATGGTTTTAGTGCAAATTTGTCACCTAAGGAACTTGAAGCCCTCAAAACCTCCCCGGGTTACATTTCTTCCACACCAGATCTGCAAGCCAAGCTTGACACCACACACTCACCCCAATTCCTTGGCCTCAATCCCAATAAAGGGGCATGGCCCGCTTCGAAATTTGGTGAAGATGTCATTGTTGGATTTGTGGACAGTGGAGTTTGGCCAGAAAGTGAAAGCTTCAAAGATGAGGGGATGACTCAAATTCCTTCACGTTGGAAAGGCCAATGTGAAAGTAGCATCAAATGCAACAAGAAACTCATCGGAGCTCAGTTCTTTAACAAAGGGTTAGTTGCCAAATACCATTATCCCGCAACAGTTGAGAACTCAACTCGAGACACAGAAGGTCACGGGACCCACACATCAAGCACTGCAGCTGGGAGCCAAGTTGAGAATGCATCATTCTTTGGCTACGCCGATGGAACAGCGAAAGGAGTAGCTTCAATGGCGAGAATAGCCGTGTACAAGGCCGTGTGGCAAGGTCAACTTTTCTCATCTGATCTAATAGCCGCAATTGATAGTGCAATATCTGATGGGGTTGATGTCCTTTCCTTATCTATTGGCTTTGGTGATGTACTCTTGTACAATGACCCTGTTGCTATAGCAACATTTGCAGCCATGGAGAGAGGCATTTTTGTGTCCACGTCAGCAGGAAATGCTGGTCCTGAACGTGGAACCCTTCATAATGGAATACCATGGGTCATAAATGTGGCTGCTGGCACTTTGGATCGTGAATTTCAAGGGACTCTTGCTCTTGGCAATGGAGTCAACATATCGGGCTTGTCACTCTACCTAGGAAACTTCTCCACACACCAAGTTCCTATTGTTTTTCTCGATTTGTGTGACAATTTGAAAAATCTTGCCGGTTCGTGTGGCAAGATTGTGGTGTGTGAAGATAAGAAAGGAACCCTTTTAGATCTAGTGCATGCTGTTGGATTGTCAAATGTTGCCGGAGCAGCGTTCATATCAAGTAGCACTGATACGTCGTTTTTCCGAGAGAATGGTTCTGCAGCCATCATTATTAACCCGGGAAATAGAGAAACTGTCAAAGCTTACATCAACAGTACTAACTCTGGTGCAAAAGCAAGCGTGTCTTTTAAGGTAACAGCTTTAGGTATTAAACCAGCACCGAGTGTGGATTATTATAGTTCTCGAGGGCCTTCAAGTAGTTGTCCATTTGTGTTGAAACCAGACATCACTGCTCCTGGTACATCAATCTTAGCTGCATATCCTCCAAATGTTCCACTGGCATTGTTTGGGTCCCAAAAACTTTACAGTAACTTCAATTTTTTAACTGGCACATCAATGGCATGCCCTCACGTGGCAGGTGTGGCAGCACTGTTAAGAGGAGCACATCCTGATTGGAGCCCTGCAGCAATTAGGTCTGCCATTATGACAACATCGGATCAATTCGACAATACTAAGGAACACATCAAGGACATTGCGACTGATTACAGACCAGCCTCTCCTTTAGCCATGGGATCTGGTCATGTAAACCCCAACAAAGCCCTTGACCCTGGACTTGTTTACGATGTTCAAGTTCAGGATTATGTCAATCTTCTCTGTGCATTGAACTTCACTCAACAGAACATCACGATCATCACAAGATCCTCTTCCAATAATTGCTCCAATCCTTCCTTGGATCTCAACTACCCTTCTTTCATTGCTTTCTACAGTGGCAACGCTTCTTCTAATCATGAATCAAGGGTAAATAATTGGGAGTTTCAGAGAACGGTGACCAATGTTGGGGAGGGACGAACAACATATACTGCTAGTGTTACATTCATTAAAGGGTTTAATGTCAGCGTCATTCCAGGTAAGTTGGCGTTCAAGAAGAAGAGCGAGAGGCTAAGTTACAAGTTAAGGATAGAAGGTCCAAGGATTGAGGGTTTTGGGCATCTTACTTGGACAGACATGAAGCATGTGGTGAGGAGTCCTATTGTGATAACCACACCACCAATGCCAATTTCTAGATCAATATTGGGATGAAGAAAAACTTTCCATATGTATCAAGTGAAAAATGTATGTTAAAAGATATATTAAAACTTTTTATATCAAAAGCCCCCAGAATCTTTCTCGTGTTCTTCCTAATCCAAAAGATCGAGCTTTCACATTGTGACTCCTCCACTTAGAGAAATTTCTTACACCAAGAAAAAAAAATCCAACCTCCTCCTCTTCCTTTTTTATTTATAATTAAAACACACAAAATTCTGGCATGGAAGGGAACACGGCCGTTCTCAAAAAATAGTGACATTGATGGTCCTTTTATGAAATTTGGAGAACCTAAAGGTGTTTTGGATGAACACTACCATGCTCTGAGGAGCACGACGGTTCTCGAAGAATCTGACGTTGTTCCTTACTTGAAAATCAGAACATGGTTGTTTTGGAATGACCATGAGTGTGCTGGAATGACCATGACCATGCTCCGTCGTGTTCTTCATCAAAGCTCTCTTTTTTTATCCTTTTTAAGCTGATTTTCGTAGAATATCCACCTTGTTCAACTTTTGCCCTGTTTGCATCACACTTCAAAGATTTCCATGAGATTTGTCAGTAAATTAAGTCAAAAACATGCAAAAACAAAGCTAAAATTCATATCAAATATCACACAAATACTGGTTTATCATCCCTCTTTGTTTAGGAGGAGAACCTCTTGGGTAATCTGATTCGGGATACTGGTGGTGTGGTTATTCAACCCAGCGTACGTGATTCTTGGTCCTGGAATTTGGAGCCAGGTAAGGTTTTTACAGCTTCTTCAGCCTACGAGTATCTGCTGTCTTGCTATAACTCAAGCAATAATTTGTTGTCCTCCTCGTTGATTCCCCTCTTCTTTTGGAAGAGCGAGGTCCCTTCTCAGGTCTTAATCTTCTCTTGGAGGCTTTTGTTGGATAGGTTGTCTACTTGTGAACAACTTCAGAAAAGGGGTATTGGCATTCCAAATTATCATGTGTCTTGCTACTTTTGTAATGGGAAAGTGCAAATTATCTTTTCTTGCATTGTAACTTATCATTTCAGATTTGGCACGAGGTTTTCAAATGGACAAGAGTGTCCACTACTATTCCACAACACATTCGTCGTTTTTACCTGCAGTTTGCATCTCTAAATAGAGGTAGAAGGAATCAAAGGAGGAAAATTTTCTTGTGGCATGTGATGTGTTGGAGTCTTTGGAATTGGTGTAATAGAATTGCTTTTTTATAAGATTCTTTTGTTGCTGGGGAATTGTTATCCTTATTAAAGAAGATATCATGGCAATGGTTCTTATATAAGAAGAAATAAAGCACTGGTTTATTTTTCTCCTCATGGTCTTTAACCCTCTTTTGTATCTAGATCTTTAGATTTGGGATCTTTTTGAGTTGCAATTGATTTAGGCACACACTTACTGTCTTGATCTCTTTAGGAGGTGTTTTAGTATATGTTAGTTTTTTGGCTTGTACCTCCTTACCTGTACACCTTGTATAGTAACTATATTAATATATATATATATATATATATATATATATATATATATATATATATATATATATATATATATATATATATATTATATATCTTTGCCTTTCAGAAAACAAATATCATAGTCTACTTATATTTCTAAAACACAAGTTTCGAATATAAAACATCACAGATCAAGTGGAGACTAAGTATAAATAGAAAACTAGAAAAAAAATATAAATACAAAAGATTCCTTATACAGATACTTAAAGAAAATATTAAACTTAAATGTTAGAAAAAATAACATTTATTTTTCTATTTCACTTATTCCTCCTCGTTTTCTTTGTATCATGCTGATATATATATATATATATATATATATATATATATATATATATATATATATATATATATATATATAATGTATTTTATTTATTCAATACGATTCATACGATTTAACTTTATTGATTTCATTAGTGATCCATTGATATAATACTTATATTAAGTTGATTTAACTAGTAGTTGTATGTATCTAATTAATCTAAGATATATACAAACATAAATATATATTAAAAGAAAAGTATTACTGGCGTTCATCTTTCTAATCTATACCAAGTCAAAAGAGAAATGCTTATTTATATATCACAAATATTTTTCTTTCCTAAGATACATTTTCCACTTTATAGATTTCGAAAGTGTTTTTCATCACGTAATTGATCAAGAAAATGAAGTTGGGGTGGTGGATTGGTGACCACAATACGGATCCTCACCACATGCTCACGTCCATCCAAGTGAGTTACCCGAAAACCTCGATCTTAGCACCTTCTATCCTTAACTTGTCACTAATTAGCTTCTCATTCTTCTCCTTGAACACCAACTTGCTTGGGATAACAGTGACATTAAATCCTTGAATGGGTGTAACACTATCAGTATAGATTATTTCTCCCTCTTCAACATTGGTCACCGTTCTCTAAAATTCCAAATTTACCCTTGATTCATTAGAAGAACCATTGCCACTGAGGAAACCAATGAAAGAAGGGAAGTTGAGATCCAAGGAAGGATTAGAACAATTATTAGTAGACTATCTAGTGATGATTGAGATGTTCTGTTGAGTGGAGTTCATTGCACAGAGAAGATTGACACAATCTTGAACTCCCACATCGTAAACAAGCCCAGGGTCAAGGGCTTTGTTGGGGTTTACATGACCAGCTCCCAAAGCTAAAGGAGAGGCTGGTTTGTAATCGGTAGCAATGTCCTTGACGAGTTCCTTAGTATTGTCGAATACATCCGATGTTGTCATAATGGCTGACCTAATAGCTACAGGGCTCCAATCAGGGTGCGCCACACCTGCCCCATGAGGGCATGCCATGGATGTTCCACTTGCAAAATTGAAGTTACTAGAAAGGTTTTGGGACCCAAATTGTGCCACTGGAAGATTTGGCGGCCATGCAGCTAAGATTGATGTACCAGGAACAGTGATGTCTGGTTTCAACACATATGGACAACTACTTGAAGGCCCTTTGGAACTGTAACTATCTGCTCTCGATGCTGGTTTAGAACCTAACGCTGTTGTCTTATAAGACATGCTTGCTTTTGCATCAGATTTACTCTTGATGTATGCTTTGACAATTTCTCCATTTCCGGGGTTAATAATGATGCCTGCAGAACCATTCCTTAAGAAAAACGATGTGTCATTGGTGCTTGATATGAACACTCCCGCGGCAGCATTTGACCAACACCATCGGATATTGCACTATCAATTGATAAAAGTTAGGGACAAAAAATGAAAATTGATAAAAGTTCAAAAATTAAAAACTCAATTTACCCAAAATTAATATATTTATATATTTTTGTTAATAAAAAAAAAAAATTTGATGATATATACTAAAAAATAAATTATGTATAATAATACCGGTAATTACCTTAATTATGCAGCTCATCCCTTATTTATTTATGGAAAAATAAGATATGTATTATTTGCGTGTAAAGAGTATTTTATATTGTTATTCAATCACAAATTAATATATATGATAAATTTATTAAGTAGAATAATAATTATTTTAAAAATTATACTAAAGATTATTTCTTGGGTCTGGTTTTATATATGTAAATGTTGTTGAGCATTGTTTACACGTCAAAAATTCTAATTTAACTTTTTTTATTAAATATTAATTATTATTACTAATTTGAAATTTTGTAGTATCTTGGACCAAGACATAACATGAATAATAGGCATCTATGTTGTTGAGCATGAGAGACGAGAACTGGCAGCCCATTCAGACTTATAATAAATTTTTATTATTGTTGTTGTGGATTTTCATTTTCCATATAGTTTCATATGAACTTCAACATACAGCAGCCAGGCTTCATCATTTTCGAGTAAATGAGATGTGAGTTTTCTTCTAGCCTAACCCAAGTCTCATTTTGTTGAATTTTGACTGCAGATATAAAATTTGGACGTGTAACAAGTAAAAAGGTCAGAAAAATTGAAGAAAAAAAAGAAAATCTGAAGTAAGCTCAATCCAATAAGTACGCTTAGTGCGTGTCATGCGCTAAACGGGCCAGGAAATACACGCGTTAAGCCTGCAACACACGCGCTAAGCCCGCGATCTACACACGCTAAGCGTGAAGTGTTGCGCTAAGCGCGCCTACAAAGGCTCAAAGTCCACTTCAGCAGTTATAAATAGAGAAATAGAGAGTCAGTTCAGGGAGAGAAACACCACAACAGAATCCTCTCTCCTAGGGGTTTCATTCACTCCCTTTCTTTCATACCCTCTTCTCATTGTAAAGCCTTCAATGGCCATGAGGGCCTGACAGGCCTAGAAGTCAATGTGATGTATGATGTACTATTAACTATTTATCAATGCAATACCATGTTTTTCTTTCCTATTTTCTTTTATGTTTTTATCTTGCATACTCATCTTTATATTCTGTTAGGGGTTAGTGGGTAACTTCTAAATAAGATTTAAAGAATATATGCATGCATTACTTTTAGGGGTTAGACGCTCAGGAGAGGATAACTTCTAATATAACAAGAAGAAAAGATATCATGATAAAATCGTTGCTAGGCATAGAGCGATTGCATCGTGCCCATGCGTTAAAGCAAACATCTAGACTTAGAACTTCATGCATTTTATCTATTGAGTCTTTGCAAAAGGCATTTGAGAGATAGATAGGTAAAATAGACTTGTAATCGTGAGGCATCAGGGGCAAGTAAATGAATAGATGTGAGTAGGATAGAATCACTTGAATTGGTAAAGAAAAAATCATAAACTCATGCATCTTAGGGAGACAAGGCAAGTCAGTTCCTAACACTATCTTATCTTGAATTTATCTTTTTTTTATCTAAATCTTTTATCTTTTTTATCTTCTAATTTTATCTTTAATTCTTTTATCTTTTTGTTTATCTTTTAATTTTATCTTTACATCTTTTATCCTTTCTTTATCTTATCTTCTATCTTTCTTTATCTGTTATTCTAAATTTATTATCTTTCGCTTGAAAAATTGAATTTGCATTAATCTAAGTACAAACAAAGTTCCTCTGGATTCGACATTCGGACTTCCGAATATTTTACTACTTGTGACAATTTGGTGCACTTGCCAACGAGTTAACAAGAAGAGAAAATAAAATTAGGTTTTTTTGTTTGTTGCCGAGAGTGGAAGTGGACAGAGGCTGTGGTGGGGCACATGGGGTGGGCGGGGTGTGAGAGTTGTGCCATGAGAGGCTGAAAGAGCATGCACAAATTAAGAAAAATGAAGGTGTAAATTAAATAGAATGATTTTTAAAGACGATTTTTCAAAAATTATCTTTGAACACTTAAATCGTCTTATAAAATTTAAATTTAATTTCAAAAATATCAGCTTATTTTTTTACATGAATTATTCGAAAATCAACTTAAATCCAACCATGTTAAAACATGTTTTTCTAGTTGTGCGGATAATTTATAGAGAAAGCATTAATAGATCGATGGTTGAAAATTTTGCCCATGCACGAGAAATCAACGCAGGAACACTATTTTCTTTTATTTGGTACATTGAAACTTGAAAGCATGATCTCTAATCTGTTAGCCTTGCAAATTATTCTAACACCTCATCGCTTAGCATACTACTGACTTCACTCTCTGACTTTATTTTCTTTATTCGCTTACATCGACATTTTACTCAAATCACAAAGCCTAGATATTAATTAAGCTTACAAATTAGTCGGCACTTTGTTATTTTTTATTAATTAAACAAATTGTCGACTCATTCTCTTCCAATAAACTAGATGGACATTGCCAACTTTTTCTCAAAAACACGATTAAGAATTGCAGCCAATCGAACTCCTGCTTGAGCTAACCGCATATTGACTATTGGCAAACGTGACAGGAAGTAATCATCTGCAGAGTATTTTTCAAAGTATAGTGAGAAAATGTTAAATAAATTGTCTTAGCTATCAGAGCTCTTAAAGCTTACCATTTAGTACGGATCCTTCCGTGGCATCTTTATACGCCCATTTACAGGCATCTATGGTACTTTCAGATGCGTATCTATAAAAAAATTACCCAAGTTAAGTATATATGTATGCTTTGAATAATAATCGGAGACAACTAAAGAAGCTGGTTCTTTTATTTTTCTAGTTATAGGTTTTTGGGATTTAAATAAAGAACTCATTTTTACGCATGGGATATGATGGATGTCACTATTTTCAACATCAGAGAAGGATATTATATTTTGATACGTTAAAGGATTATTTTAATACTATTATGAGAATTTATGTATTATATTTATAATAAAAATCTTACCAAGAAAATTGAAAGATAACTAACTTAAAACTCGCAAAACAAATTAAAATTATATTCCCATTTGAAACATTATAGAAATAATTTGTATTTGGATAAATGATATATTATTAATGATAATGGGACATACGTAGCTGGGCATGGAAGGTCCTTATCACCGCAATTCTCCCATTCTTCTACTTGATCGGCCCATACTTTCTGTTTATTTAGATAAAAAAAAAAAGTAGAAGATAACATCAAACTTCACAAGCCAAATCCTTAATTAGGTAGATGATTAAAAAAAATACAATACCGTAATATTCTGTTGAAGTGCATCGATGAACTCGTCCATGTCAGAGTCATAAAATTTGTCGACTTCTGTCAGAAGTATGGTACTATCCCAAATCTGTATGTATATGAAGGTAAAATTAAACATACCATGTTGTCTTTTTTTTTTTATCAACAAAAAAACTATTATATATGTAATTGAAGGTACCAGAAGTACCGTATGCAAAATAGCAGTTTAACTCCAAGACTTTGGAAAGTTTTAATGCAAGCCCTCGTCCAGTTAATAATTTATAAGGACTCATATTTTTATCTCAATAAATCAGATTTTAAAATGCTCATATTCGAGATTTTTAAACCATCGTCTGATCTTCATCTAACATGCCGATCTATGAATCCATGAAGAAAAATTGATCTCTTACATGGTGGAGATTTTGCTTCCTTTTGTACCAGCGAACAGTAATTGCATTGCCTCCATTGTCTGAGAGAAAGCCACAATGTAGAGGCTGCATATTAAGAATATTGTACAGAAAACCATTACATATATATATATGATGGTTAACCAGAATGAAAATTCAGATGATCCAGCTTTGGCGCTCGTATAAATGCATATACCTGATGGATGTCCCCCATAAAATGTGAAAGGAAGAATAGAGATTGCGTGAGGTTATCTGATATATCATCGTTATGCATGTTACCATTACCAAAGAAGAATTTATGTTAGTCCGCAAAAAAATATGCATGGGGTATCACAGAAATTAGTAGTTTGAAACAAGGACTTACATCTAGATTTAGTGTCACTGCCATATTCAAGGAGCTGCGTTGTGTAATTGTTAATCGCAGCCACAACACATCGCCCCTTAATTCCTTTTTTGTAATCTACACAATCCCCTGAATGTTCAGACAAAGAAGTTAGTACCACACCACAATATGTTATCAGATATCATTCAACTAATTAGCCAAATGTTAATAAACATAAAAGTTAATTAGTTGAGATATGGTAAGAAGAACTGAATTCTTATAAGTTATTACAAATTATTTACAAATATTATTGTTCAATGGATTTTATGGTTTGTACAAATACCACGAGCCAGGCTACATTTTACTGAATAAGTGTTGTAAGATCCAAATAAGGGGAAAAATCTCAAATGGCACACTAATTAAAGTTTTTATATCTTCTAAAGGATAATGAGAATGCTACTTAATTATAGGTTTTCCATCGCAACAAAATAATAATAATAAGTTAAATTACTCATTTTGCCTTATAATTTTATGATTCTTATTTTTTTAGTCACTATAATTTGAAAGTGTTCTTTTTAGTCTTTATAATTTGTATTTTAATTCTCTTTTAATCCTTATAGTTTGAAAGTGATATTTTTAGTCTTTATAATTTATATTTTAATTATTTTTTAGTCCTTATTACAAAAAAAATATAAAAATAATTAGCTATAAATTAATTATAAATTATCAATTATTTTTTTATTACAAATTATCTTACGATAAATTAGTTACAAATTACTTATTAATATTTTTGAAGTTCATTGTAATTGATAATATTACTCATATTTTGATGGTAAGAACTAAAAGAGAATTAAAATATAAAATATAGGGACTAAAAAATTACTTTCAAACTATAGGAACTAAAAGAAAATTAAAATACAAATTATAAAGATTAAAAAAACCGCTTTCAAAACTATAGGAATTAAAAGATAATTAAAATGTAAATTATATGAACTAAAAAAACCACTTTCAAATTACAGGGATCAAGGTAAGAATCGTGAAATTATAGGGACCAAATCAATAATTTAACCTAATAAAAATAAAACTTATAGTTTTTCCGAATTGAGAGTTTTAATTGTAAGCTTAATTGGATTTTTATTTTTTTTCATACTTATGTGTGTTTCAAGTTATTTTGATCTAGCTGCTATTTAATTCACATAGTTTCCAATTGCTAAAATTAAGACCCTCGCCTTTCATCCAAAACTTAATGGAAATAAAATGTGACGTCCATATGCATAAATTGACAAACAATTTTTTTTATAAAATATTTAATTAAAAATTGCTTTATTTCCCTCGATAATATCTCATATCTCAAACAAAAAAAAAATTAACAAATGAAAAAGTAGCAAGACTAAAGTCACATGGTTTTTTAAAATAATATATAACTTTTATATTTTCATCTTTACCATTCATATGAAGATGTCTTGCACGCAAGCATGTTTGGTTGATAGTATAATTTCATATCTCAAACAAATAAAAAGAAAATTAACAAATGAAAAGTAGCTAAGACTAAAGTCACATGGTTTTTTAAAATAATTTATAGCTTGTATATTCTCATCTTTACCATTAATATGAAGATGTCTTACACGCAAACATGTTTGGCTTATAGTATAAAATAAGGTAACTGTGGGTCCACGTCAAGGCTAAGCATCACATTGTAACGTGCAATTAAAAGAGTCGTGTACTTCATATATTTGTTGTGTATTATTGTCCAACAGCGTGTCAGGTACGTAGTAAATTGACGTTTTTCAATCATAGTAATAGTAGCACAGTTTTAGATATTTATTGTTATATGTTACATATTTAATTTAAGGCCTAAAATGACTCCACAAAGCAATATAGTGAAAGCAATTACAATTCACTAATTAATAATTGGAACTTACTGCTGTTTTTGTAACTGCAGAGGGCCTCTGGGGTATTTGCGTAGTGCAAAGCAGAGGCCCAAGGATAGATATGATGAACATGATCTGCCCAAGAACACTTTGTGGACAAATCATTTCCTGCGGATATTGGCAGCAGTTTCTTCACAGCCTCTGCAGCTGCTTCACTGAGGCGAGCCTGCAGTTAAGAAAGAGGGTACGTAAGTGACACTCGGCACATGCATGTTGAAAATCAAATAAGATAGCTAGAAAATTGGATTTTCTGCTGTTGTTTTTTTTAGCAGGTCCGATGCTGGCTATTTAATTTGTATTAATATTTAATTTTGTGATTCAATTTAAAATTATGTGATTTTTAAAAAACAGCGAGAGGATAACTGAAAAAAGGACAGAAAAAAACTAGATTAAGGTAACTAGCTATACGCACCTGTGCAATCTTGCAAACAATGACATGCCCATCGTCTCCCCACCCATGGATATTTGGAAGCAAAAGGATAAATAATGAGACTATGGCCACAAGCTGATGATGAATTGAGTATTGACCCATGGTTGGTTCTCTACATTAATTAACAAATCATGCACATGATGGCTTATTATATATAGATGTGCCTGCAGTCCACTAAGAGAGAGATAAAAATAAAGATTTTTTTTTTCACAACACGTTAACTTGATCTATCTCCGTTTTAGCGCACGTTCGTTAGATGTGTGGATAATAATATATCTGCTCTTGAAGTCGACTTGTACTGTTTGACATGTGATATTTTAAAACCATTTGTACTGCTCCCTTGCATGAGAGGCGTGGTATTATAATAATATAATCTCGCTGGAATGGTGACAAGGTGAGTATTAATTCGTTGGCAAATATATCAAATTTGTTATAAGTATTCAAAAGTCCGAGTGTCAAATTCATAAGAATTTTATTTGTACTTAAATTAAGAACTTTATTTGTACTTAGATTAATGTATAAACTCAAGTTAAAAGCAATAGATAAAGAATTTAAAATAAAGATAAGAAAATATAATAGATAAGATAAAGATTTAAAAATGAAAATAAAATATTTAAATTAAAAGATGACAAAGATAGAAGATAAAAAAATAAGAAAATAAAAGTAAAAGATAAGAAAAATAAAAAATTAAGATAAAGATAAGAAAAGAAGATAAAAGAAATAAAATCAAGAACGTGATAATGTTGAGACCTGACCTGCCTTATTTACCTAGAATGTATGAGTTTATGATTTTTCTTTATTAATTTAGATGATTCTATTCTACCCACATTTGTTCATTTAGTTGCCCCTGATTTCTCACGATGACAAGTCTATCTTATTTATCTATCTTCCAAATTCCTTTGCAAAGACTCAACAAATAAAATGTATGAAGTATGAATTCTAGATGTTTGCAAGAATACATGAACATAAAATTATCACTCTATTCCTAACAATGATTTTTTTATGAAATCCTTTCTTTTTGTTCTATTAGAAGTTACCCTCTTCCAAACGTCTAACCCCTAAAACCAATGCATGCATACCTTATTTAAATCTTATTTAGAAGTTATCATCTCCCGAGCGTCTAACCCCTAACAGAATATAAAAGATGAATAATGCAAGATAAAAGCAAAAAAGATAAATAATGAGTACATCATACATCGCTTGGCTTTTAGGCCTGACAGGCCCTAACTAGGGGTTTAGTCACTCATGGCCATTGAGGGCTTTATAATGAATGAGGTATAAGAACTAATGGGATAAGAGGGGTGAAAGAAAGGAAGGGAGTAAATGAAACCCTTACTAAAGGGGGGTTATGTGGTCTTATTTCTCCTCCTTGGCTTGACTCTTTTTTTGTATAGTTGTTGGAGTGGACTTGGCCTAATGTTAAAAATCTTCCTCAATGATATTTTTTTTGATATTTTTTGGATTTGTTTTGCTTTTAATCATATCTTCTTGAGATTTCCTGATATTTTGGATATTTTCTCAATTTTTTTCTCTTTTAATCTCTCCTTTTCAAATACTGTGTAATTTTAGTTTTCACAATATATGCAATTCCGTTATTCTGTTTTTCCTCATCTTCTCCATTTTTCTTGGTGAGTTTGTGTGTGTGATTCAAGTTTCCATTGCTTGATTTGTTCTAGATTAATGTTCTAGATCCAACATTTTGGTATCCAGAGCCTAATCGAGCCTGGGATCGGGAAACACGAGTGAAATCGATGAGGTTTCAATTTGCAATTTGGAAAACACGAGTGTGAGTGAGTGTTCTTCATCGATTTAGTGAATTGAACACGAATTGAGTGAAAATGGAGTTGAGCACGAATGGAGGAAACGTCCCTGTGCAATTGCTGGTTCTCGACGGAAAAAATTGGGAGCGGTGGCATATTCAAATGAAGGCGTTGTTTGAATTTCAAGACATGATGGAGGTCGTGAAGAATGGCGTAGCAGCGGAACCAGCAGAACACGCTACTGAGGCGATGAGGAATGCATACAAGGATAGTAAGAAGAAGGATGCGAACGCAATATTCTTCCTACATCAGAGTGTAGATGATGCGAATTTCAATCTGATTTCGAAGGCGACTTCAGCGAAGTAGGCCTGGGATAAACTTGAGAAATATTATGCTGGTGGAGATCGAATCAAGAAGGTGAAACTTCAAGTGTTGCAGCGACAGTTTGACTTGATGACGATGGAAGAGAATGAGAAGATTGCTGACTTCTTTGCACGAGTAAAGGTAGTCACCAATCAGATGGCTACACAAGGTGAGATTCTAACTGATGGAAAAATTTGTGAGAAAATTACTCAATCTCTGCTGGAAAAATATGATTATATATTATGTGCAATTGAGGAATCCAAGGAAGTAAGTGAAATGAGTTTAGAAGAATTGCAAAGTTCACTAGAAGCTAGAAAATTGTTGAACAAGTCTTATTGGCTCAATCTAGTAACAAGAATTATGGTGACGGTAACAGAGGAAGAAATGGTTTTAGAGGAAGAGGCCGTGGTAGGAACAATAGAGGAAGAAATGGCTATGTTTCTAGTAGTGGAAGATGCCAAAATAATGTTGAAAAGAAACCTGATCAGTCATAGAGAGGCAGGGGCAGAGGCTACTATCGAGGTGGTAGCAATGGTAGAGGAAGAGGTGGTAGAAAAAGTTTTGATAAACAAAACATCCAATGTTATAACTGTGATAGGTGGGGACACTTTGCATATGAGTGTTATGCGAAGAAGGATTCCCAAGGTGATGAGGCAAATCTTGCCAAAGGTGATGATGAGGAAAATGAGCTAGTGATGCTCATGGTGACTACTGCAGATGAAACATGCTCCATTGATGAATGGTATCTTGGCATAGGATGTTCTACATATATGACTGGTCATAAAGAATGGTTTGTCAACTTTGATTCAAGCAAGAAAAATAGAATCAAGTTTGCTGATGGTAGAGCTATGCTAGCAGAAGGAGTTGGAATCAAGATGCCGAATGGTACACAGTACTGCATGTCATGTGTATTTTATGTACCTGGACTGGAGAGCAATTTGCTCAGTCTAGGACAATTAGTGGAGAAAGGCCATAAGGTGATTATGGAAGATAAAAAACTTAAACTGTTTGATTCATGTGACAAAAATAGTTTGATATTTGATGTTTCTATGTCTAGAAATAGGACATTTAGAGCCAATCTTGAAGCACTTTGCCATAAATGCCTAGCTGCAGTAGTGAGTGAAGATGATTGGGTGTGGCATCATAGATATGGTCACTTGAATTTTAGAGACTTGCATGACTTGAATACTCACAACATGGTTAGGGGGCTGCCATTGATAAATGTACCAAAAGAATTATGTAAAAATTGTGCTGAGTCTAAACAGCATAGAGAACCTTTTAAGAAATTTGTTGAAACTAAGGCAAAAGAAAAGCTTGAAGTGATATACTCTGATGTGTGTGGCCCAACGCAGTGTGAATCTCTTGGTGAGAGTAGATACTTTGTATCATTCCTAGATAATTTTACTAGGAAGATGTGAGTGTATATCTTGAAGAGAAAGAGTGAAGTGCTAGGAGTATTCAAGAAGTTCAAGAGAATGGTTGAGAGACAAACTGGTTTCTTGATAAAAACTATAGTCACTGATGGAGGAGGAGAGTATACTAGCAATGAATTTGATGAATTCTATGAACTAGAAGGTATTGGGCATGATGTGACACCTCCCTACACTCCCCAACATAACGGTGCAGCAGAAAGATGAAATCAAACAGTGATGAATATGGTCAGATGCAAGCTTAATGGAAAGAAGCTACCAAAATTTCTTTGGGTAGAGGCTGTCTCCACTGCAGTGTATGTGCTAAACCGAAGCCCAACAAAAAGGCTCAATAAAATCACACCTGAAGAAGCATGGTCTGGATGCAAACCAGTGGTTAGTCATTTTAAAATTTTTGGCTCTATTTGTTATAAACATGTTCCTGATCAGTTGAGAAAAAAGTTAGATAGCAAAAGTGAGATAATGATACTACTGGGTTATCATGCCATTGGTGGTTACAAATTGTTTAATCCAGTAACCAAAGAAGTGCTCGTGAGTAGAGACATGGTAGTTGATGAATCCAAGGACTGGAATTGGGATAAAGAGATGGTAGAGAAGCCTACAAAAGTTGTAATTGAAGCTCTTATTGATGAGCCAAGTGATTCTTTTGCTGTAGTAATTGATGATAGTGACCAAGGAAGAGTAAGGAAATCACAGAGAGCTAGACAAGTCTCTAGCAGGTTACAGGATTATGAATTGATACATGATTCAGCAATAGGGGAGGAAGGTGAGCTAGTACACTTAGCTCTATTTGCTGAATCTGAATCAGTGAGCTTGGAGAAAGCAATGAATGACACAAAGTGGATTGATGCTATGAAAGAATAGCTAAAAGCTATTGAAAAGAATAATACATGGCAACTTGTGCCTCTACCTGCTAAGAAAAAACCTATTGTAGTAAAGTGGGTTTATAAGGTAAAAAAGAATCCGAAAGAAGAGATTTCCAAGTATAAGGCCAGGCTAGTGGCAAAGGGATTCTTGCAAAAGGCTGGCACTGATTTTAATGAGGTGTTTGCACTTGTTGCAAGAATGGAGACAGTGAGAATTATTACTGCTATAGCAAGTCAAAAAGGGTGGCATATGCACCATATGGATGTGAAATCAGCCTTCTTGAATGGTCCTCTAGAGGAGGAGGTTTATATGAGTCAACCACCTGGGTTTGAAATAAAAGGAAGTGAAGAGAAGGTGTACAGATTGAACAAGGCTTTGTATGGCTTAAAGCAGACGCCTAGAGCCTGGAACAGGCGCATTGATGGCTTTCTAATGAAGCTTGGATTCCTCAAATGCACAACTGAGCATGGTGTTTATATAAAGGGCAGCAATACTACTAACTTGACTATAGTGTGCTTGTATATAGATGACTTGCTTGTGACAAGAAATAATGAGACTGAGATTGCTAACTTTAAAGAAGAGATGATGAGAGAGTTCGAAATGACTGATTTGAACCTTATTTCTTATTTTCTTGGAATTGAATTCAAGAGAATTGATGAGGGAGTGATTATGCATCAAGGGAGGTATGCAAGAGATGTACTAAGAAGATCAGAATGGTTGATTGCAATTCTACAGACACACCCATTGCCACTGGTGTGAACTTGGTGAAAGATCCTAATGAAGAAGAAGTAGATGTAACATTGTATAGACAAATGGTGGGCTCACTGAGGTACCTTTGTTGTACTAGACCTGACTTATTGTATGTTGTTGGCTTGATTAGTAGATATATGGAGAATCCTAAACTTTCTCACTTCCGTGCTGCCAAGAGAATAATGAGGTATGTGAAAGGTACTCTTGATTATGATATTATGTTTCCCAATAATTTTGCTGCCAAAAAATGTAATGTTCTGGGATATAGTGATTCTGATTGGTGTGGAGATAAGAGTGATAGGAAGAACACAACAGCTTATGTGTTCTTCTATGGTGATGCTCCAATCTCGTGGAGCTCAAAGAAGGAACAAGTGGTAGCTAGCTCTCTCCTCATGTGAGGCAGAATACATTACAGCTGCTATAGCAGTGTGTCAAGCTCAGTGGCTTGACAATATTTTTAGTGAATTGAAGATGAAGGAAAAGGGTGCTATTACACTGATGGTGGACAACAAATTTTCCATCAATCTAGCTAAACACCCAGTTGCTCATGGGAGGAGCAAACACATCAAAACACAATTTCATTTCCTTATAGAGCAAGTGACAAAAGGCAAGCTAAGTGTTGAGTATTGTCCAACTACTGTGCAAGTAGCAGACATATTCACCAAACCTTTGAAGAATGATCAGTTCAAAGAGTTAAGGAGCAGATTGGGAGTGATTGAAGTGGAGTGAAGATCTCTGTTAAGTGCTATAAGGGTGTTGTAGCACCAGAATAAGTGTTATAGCACCATATCTGTGATTTGTTATTTTTTTTTTACTGTTATTGTAATGTTGAGTTTAAGTGATAGATACAGAATTAAAGGAGAGTATTAGAGAAAAGGATAATTCTGTCTATACTGATATAAGTAAGGGAATAATTGTAATTTCACAATAAGAGAGTTTGCTATGAGATAAATATTGTGTAATTTCAGTTTTCACAATATATGTAATTCCGTTATTCTATTTTTCTTCCATATCTTTCTTGCTCATCTTCTCCACTTTTCTTGGTGAGTTTATGTGTGTGATTTAAGTTTCCATTGCTTGATTTGTGCTAGATTAATGTTCTAGATCCAACAGAGGATACTGTGAGGCTCAATCTTGTGGTGTGCTAGGAATCAGAGAAATTTATGTATTTTTAAAGAGGTTCCCTTTGATAGAAATGAACTGCTGCATTGCAGCATATCATTTTCACGGCTTGGGCATGGATGTCGGGTTACATAGATAATTTCCTCTATTCCCTCTCACAGCGGAGCGCAGCACCAGCGGCATGTCTTTGTTCATAATAACTGGTGATCTTTATTACTTCCAAACTTCTTCTGGGTCTTAAGGTCCAGCACGTGCATGCAAAATGATATAGTGGTGGACCTTCATCTGGTTTTGTCTCTGTTGGAATTATTGGCATTTATTTCTGGGTAGATAATAGGCCAAATGTTGGTGTTCCGATCATTGATTCATAAGTATACTGTTGATAGGCTGGTTGGTAGGGTTTAAAGGGTAAGAATTTCATGTGAACACGTGGTTAAGGTTTATTTATGTAGCTTTACATACTTATAAATAATAACCATTTACTTCACAACGGGGAGCTTATATGATGTTTTTTGGTTTATCTATACTCTGTGTTCACTTATGGTACTGCTGGAGTGCTGGTAGCCTGCTACCTTTCTTTGGTATAATATGCTTTCATTTATTTGTTGACCAATAAAAACTAGGGTATTTAAATAATCGAACCAGGTCATTTTAAACTACTAAACTGCTCTAAGAAAATAGAAGGGATTTTATATTAATTTTTAGAGTATATTACACTAATATCTCTTAAAATTTCGTGTAATTATACAAGTATTTTCTGCTTCTATATAACCATCACTTTTGTTTTCCTTATAAGAAGTGATAGTATATATAAAGTTTAAGCAGGACGACCTAAGGATAAAGTAATATATTAATTATAAGATTCATTTTTTTCTTATAATATTTATAAAATAATACAGAAGAAATATAATTTTAATATTTGGTAAGATTTATTGTTTAATTTTAACTTAAAATTAATTACTTGCTGATTTTGATTAATTAGTTTGTCTCTTAATTGCCTATATCAAATGTCTCTCAATTTGAATATATCAATTTTTATTAAAATTAATCTAAAATCTCTTTTTTTATTTTCTCTAATTATGGAAAGTAATCCAAAAGTTAATCTCTATTCTCTCCCAAATTAATTGAAATATCATTCTCATTTATATTCTTTGTGGCTCTTTGATCGTGAATATTATTCATTTCTTTATTTTCATTTGATTAAGTACGTTTATTGATTTTTTTTCTCAGTATTTCTTGTTTTGTTTTTTATTTGTGATTTGGCTTTGTTGTTCTTGTTCTTATTCACATATAAGGTATTACACATGTTATTTTAATAATTCTTCTAACCATTTGACTAAATCATTTGAATCATTTATGCTCTTTTTCTTTTTTTGAAATATGATTGTAATTTTTATAATTCAATTCTAGTATTATTTTTGTATAATTTTTTGAAATTCTAAAAATATAAATAACTTTGCATCCTTAAAAGTTTGAAAAATAAATTTTCAACAAAAATAGAAATATTTAATAAAAATATTATTTTTAGTTTAAAAAAATTATTAGACTAAAAATGATCTCATTTTAAAATTTATTTTAGATCTCTAAATACGTTTATCAGAGTTTAAGGAAGTATCAATATAATGTTTTCAGACATATAAAGGAAAGTTAGGATAATGTTTTCAAATTTAAAGTGTTATTAGTATAGGAAAATCAACAAGAGTAGAATTATGTGTAATTAAAGGAAATCATGGCGGATATTGCAGTAATTTGCTTTAATTTTTAATTAAAATTAAACATTATATTTAAAGCTTGATTTTTTATTTGACTTACACATAGATCACTTTTTTTAGTTAGTTTATGTAAAAAAAATTTAATCCTTTAAATTTCTTTGTTTTTTATTTTTAATCCTTTAAATTTCTTTATTTTTTATTCTTAGTCCCTCTAATGTAGCAATGGAATGACACTTTTTTGTTACGTGTCACATGTTAACATCAACAATTTAACCTTTTCTTAACGAAGTTTAATTTCATAGCAAAGACAAAAAATGAAAGGTTTTGAATTTACGGAGACAAATTTGAAAAAGAAATTAAATTGTAAGCACAAGAAAGGAAAACGTGCTAAATTATACGGGCGAAAAACTTAATTAATTGAACCTAATTTTAAATATCTCATTATTAATTTTAATATTTTTAGAAGGTAGGATGAAGTTATAAATATCTTTATTATGATTAGCTTTGAAATTTAATCTAAGAAATTGAAACACCAAATTCATAATATATAAATGTTCAAAATTAGTTTTAAAGAAAATAAACAATTGTATAACACATATTCATCTTTCCATGAAGAAAAAGAAAGTGTATATTTTAAAATAAGAGGAGATAAAAGTATAACATAAGCATCTTTCAAGGGAGGCAAAAGTAAAATTTTAATACATAAAAAAGTATACAGTTTGTTTTTGTAACGTAAAACAAAATAGAAATACTTCCACACACTGAAACAAGGTCTAAATTTTGTATGTGTGATTATTTATTTTATTTTATGTTTTTAAAAAAGCACACATCTCAAGTGAACAAACGGATACAGACAAAATAGAACAAAAAAATGATAAATACGATGAGTGTTAATTAATAGTATTAAACAACAGGAGGTTCAGATAAGTATAAAATAGAGATGCCATAAACAATTAGAATTATTTTCATATATTAAACATAGGCGATTTTTCACATCTTCTAATGGTATGTATATATCGGATTGGAAGAAGAAAAAAAAGTAAATATAATAACTGGCGTGATAAAAAGAAAAAATAAATAAATATATATATATATATATATATATATATATATATATATATATAATAAAAAAAATAATTGGAGCATAAAGAATCAACGTTATTTCCGGAATCATCGAAACCTATGTTAGTCTGGTGAGAAATTATTATTATGTTCCATATAGAAGATTTGTTTAGTTGATGTGCATTTTTAACTTGATTCATATGAAACCATATATGATATATGTCTCCGTCACTATACATATTGATCTAGAAATCCAATTTGAGGGTGGTGACCACAATGGGGCTCCTAACCACATGTTTCACGTCCGTCCAAGTGAGATATCCAAAAGCGACATTCTCCACTTTCTTCTTTGTTGGACCTTCAATTGTCAACTTGTAACTCAGCTTCTCGTTCTTCTCCTTGAACACCAACTTTTTGGGAATAACGCTCAAGTGGTACCCTTTGACGGGTGTAACGCTGGCATCATAGATTGTTTTCCCCTCCCCAACATTGGTCACCGTTCTTTGAAATTCTTGTGCCGCACTTGAACCGTTGCTATTGAAGAAAGCAATAAAAGAAGGGTAGTTGAGGTCCAAAGAGGGTTTGGAACAATCATTTGAAGAGGTTCCCGTGATGATGGTGATGTTCTTTTGGGTGTAGCCAAGTGCGCAGAGGAGATTAACATAATCTTGAACTCTCACATCATACACCAGTCCAGGGTCTAGGCCTCTATTAGGGTTGACATGACCAGCTCCCAAGGCTAAAGGAGAGGCTTGTTTGTAACCATCACCAATGTCTTTGATGAGTCCCATGGTGTTGTCAAACATGTCCGATGTTGTCATAATTGCTGACCTAATGGCTGCAACACTCCATTCAGGGTGTGCTCCTCTCAACAATGCTGCAACACCAGCAACATGAGGGCATGCCATTGATGTGCCACTTAACAAATTGAAGTTGCTGAAAATATTATGGGACCCAAACACTTCCACTGGAACATTTTGTGGCCATGCAGCTAAGATTGATGTACCAGGAGCAGTGATGTCTGGTTTCAACACAAATGGACAGCTACTTGAAGGCCCTCTAGAACTGTAATCATCCACACTCGGAGCTGGTCTAGTGCCCAAAACTGTCCTCTTAAAAGACATGGTTCCTTTAGCACCAGAGTTAGTACTCTTAATATAACCTTTGACAGTTTCCCCATTTATTGGGGAAACAATAATAGATGCAAAACTATTTTCAAAGAAAAAAGAACTCTCGGAGCTGTTTGAAATGAACACAGCCGCGACAACATCATACAGCTTAGCCACTTGAGCATCAATGATAGTTCCATTCTTGTCTTCACACACCACAATCTTGTTTTTCGCCTTGGCCAGTTCCTTCATTTTGTTGCACAAGCCCATGAAAACAATAGGAACATTGCTGGAAGAGAAGTTTCCATGATAGAGAGACATGCCAGTTACTTGGACTCCATTTCCAAGCGTGAGAGTACCCTGAAATTCACGGTCCAAAGTGCCAGCAGCCACAGTTATGACCCATGGTATTCCATTATGAAGCACTGCAAGGAATGGCCCTTCGTTCCCTGCAGACGTGGACACAAAAATGCCTCTCTCCATTGCTGCAAACGTGGCTATAGCAACAGGGTCCTCATACAAAGGTACATCATCAAAGCCAAATGACAAGGAAAGAACATCAACCCCATCTGATATTGCACTATCAATTGCAGCTATTATATCAGATGCATAATCTCCTTGTTCCCACAATGCCTTGTACATGGCCACTCTAGCACGTGAAGCAACTCCTGTGGCAGATCCAGAAGCATAGCCAAAGTATGATGCACCTTCAACAACACTCCCAGCTGCAGTGCTTGATGTGTGAGTCCCGTGACCTTCAGTGTCACGCGTTGAAGAAACATTATTGGTGGTGTTGGGGTGCTTTGCCAGCAACCCTTTGTTGAAGAACTTTGCTCCAATGAGTTTGTTGTTGCATTTGATAGTGCTTTCACATTGGCCTTTCCATCGAGAAGGAATTTTAGTCAATCCCTCATCGTTGAAGCTTTCACTTTCAGGCGAAATTCCAGTGTCAACGAAACCAACAATGACATCTTTGCCAAATTGAGACACTGGCCACGCCCCTACATTGGGGTTGAGGCCAAGGAAGTGTGGTGAGTGTGTTGTGTCACGCTTGGCGCGTAAATCTCGCATGCTAGAAACGTAACCCGGGGAGGTTTTGAGAGCTTCAAGCTCTTTAGGTGACAGGTTTGCACTGAAACCGTTGATGACATTGGTGTAGGTGTAAATCAGCTTAGAGTTAATAACAGAGTTAAGATTATCGCTGGTGGCTTTGGAATTGTCCAATGCTGAAGAGAGAGTGGAGAGATACCAAGTGTGTTGGGAGGAGAATGCTTTGGGCATGGCTGATATGTCCATGTGGATGATATAGTTGTCAGACTGAGCCAACGTGGAAATTGCAAGGTGATAGGTTGTGATGTAGAAGAAGCAAAGAGAGAGACAAATATGGGTAGCCATCATTGGATTAAGGTGAATGTGTATAGAACAAATGTGATGTTTAAATAGGGAATATATACAGGCTGTGATATTCGTTAACTAGCTCTCATAAATTGACTTGTGGTTGATCATTTAGAAAACTTTTATATTATGAAAAAAAATGTAATATAGTCATTTTTGCGATTGTTGTACGATTACGGAAAATCAAAATACTTTGATATTATTATCATAATTGCGATTGCGATGGTAGATCACTATTTAAAATCATGGGAACACCTTTTGAATATCAAGACACTAGTATTGATATAGTGTTGGAGTATAATTTATGTTTGTCAAAAAAAACAAGAAGAGTATAATTTTTTATGGATGTTTAAAACTTCAAATTATATCCAGACCTCTCAAAAAGTTATCTATATATCCCCAAAGGTATCTTCTACGGGACCCTAGTCTCCCCCCCCCCTCAATGAGATCAAGTAGCTACATATGCCCGTGCTTTGGATGATTTTGGACACCTTTGTCTGCAAGATTCATTCATCGACAACTACAAATTTTGACGTTATTGCTTGTTTGGTCCATGTCCAATTAATGGCCATACCGTGTATATAGTGTCCACAGAAATATCGATTCCTTTCCCGCGATGAATTTGAAAAAGGTTTGATTTGCAATTTTGCATGTAAAATATTTTTCTAAACATCTAACAAGAAATTTTTTATCGTCACAGCATGTTAATGAATAAAATAACCTGATAAAATAATTAAATCTTATTTAGATTAATGTAAAAATGTTTTATATAAATATATTGAACTCTTAATATGAAAACCTACATTTGGTACATTTACAGTAGTTTAATTTAATGACCAGGTTGTACAAGTTTGTCTATATTCATATTTTTTCAATCCAGCTTGATAGTAGTTTAGAAACTAGACAGCGAAAGGCTCAAGTTGCACTTTGATTTGGTACGGTCTTACTTGTGCATTAAACTATCAGGCACATATCCGCACCTGTATGTCAATATCATCATTAATCTACCATCCCCCTTAATACGTTTCATACTCATTCCTCACATCAACAAATTTTCTTTAATTTAGTTCTATTTTTCGTTGAGTGTTAACGACATGAATTAATTAATGAAATGGTTACATGTATCTATCTTCATTTAAAGTCCATGTGCTACGGTGATGCTATGTACCATGATTAATGTTCTTGATTGACCCAGTGTATATATAATTCAATAGAAGAAGCATGCTAACTTTGTATCTAGGACATTCCCATTTTAGTCACGGTCACCACAAATTAAGGCAGGAATCTGCCCTAAAATTACTAAGAGCATTTGTGCATATGTTCTACTTCATTTACTTCACGCGTGGAGACCCTTAATTACACATCCTTTTCAATTCAACACAGAGCGAGATATATTGTGCGACTGTAACCGCATGGGGAGATCACTGGGGTTTGAATGTTATCTCTCTTCTTTTTCTCAAATTAAGCCGTAACATTATGCTTGCATGGGAGAAGTAGAGGAAAAGAAATAATATAAAATGAAGTAGGAAAACTGAAAATAAATAAATAAATTTTAGGTTATATATATAGATAAAAAAATTAAAAGAAAAATATAATCATATTAATTAGATGACATTTTTTTATGTTTATATAAAACAAAATTGACAAATGGTTATTTTGTTCTTCTCTTCCAAGTTTTCTTCCCGACAATAATGCAGTAGTGAAATTATTTTGCATGAGTCCCATGTATTATTGCCTTTATCTCCTCACTTTTCACACATACTGAATAAGTGAAAAGTCATTGAAACTAATGGTTTTTGAACCTGTTGCACCTTCGAAACGACAGGCATGAGGGTTTTTTATATTATTATTATTATTACTTATCTGTAAGACGATGCGAAAACTAGAAACTATAAAGCTTGTCTAGTTTTGAGTGAAAGAAACTCACATCCAAACTTTTAAAAATTGAGTTAGCTCTCTATATATAAATAAAAATTTATATTAATTATTATGTGTATAAAGTGTTTCATATTTATTTTTATAATGAATAAGTTCGTACGTTTATATTTTATAAGGTAATCAAAACAGTAACAGTTCGCGTTAAGCCAAAGGAATTACTCGGATTCTTTTGTCTGTTTCTAGTTTAATAATGATCAAATGATGTTGATATAAACATGGGTGAGTTTATTTAATGAGCGTGTAAAGAAAATTTAAATTCGTATTTAATTACAAACTACTATTATATATGATAATTTATTTTTATTTTTATAATAATTATTTTCAAAATCATATCAATGATAATTTCTAGTGAATTGATAATATAATTTTTTTACACTAAAAATATAAAGAAATTAGATTCTATAAATATTTTCTTAAATTGAATATGATAAATCCAGATTAAGAAGATATAAAATTGATGTCATCATCATAGCTCACTATTTCTTTAGAGGATCATAGCTCACTATAGTAACTATATAGATACAGATAGGACTTCAAATAATGTCCCATGAGGCACCACTTGCAAGTTGCATGTGCGTATTTCTTTGGACGCTTCTCTTCTTTCTTTCCATCTCTATGAACAGCTGATCGAAGAAATCAGTTTACACATTACTGCAACGGGGTTTCCCTAAACGAAGTAAGCAACCTCGATAATGAACAATTCATTTTGGTTAATAAGCAAAGATAATTAATATTAAAATTTGAGTAAGGGGAGATGTTCGGAAGATATTTTGGACCTTATCACGAGGCCAATGACCCACGGTACCAACTTAAGTGTATTTTCCTCATCTACCACTATATAACATTTCATGTTTAGAGATACAAATGTTGGAAATCTTTTATCCTTTAATCCTTATTTTTTATCCACATATACATGTCTCAGCCAAATTCACAAAAGTCTTAAAATCTATAATATATTTAATTATTAAAGATTGGAAGAATCTCTCTTTCACATTACTGAAATCACAACTGCATTAATTCGCAATTCATTCTACTCATCACCTCTCTTTTAATTTGTTTTTTCTTTTTGAATTGTACCTTTGGGTTGGATTGTTATCCAATCCTTTTGCTCAACTTCTTCGGCTCGGGTCCCAACTTATTTCAGTCTTATCAAATTTAAGTCCAACTCCAAAAGTTTAAAACTGTCATAAAACTACTGGCATGGCATGGACATATATCCCAAGAATCACGGAATATGGTAAAACATTTTGATGCATCATAACACCTCGACCCATGAATATCACAGAAAATACATGCTCCAAGCAAGGATAAAAGGCCCTCAGCTTAACAAGCTAAGGCAGCGAGTTGATTAAACAATGCACTTCACTTTTGAGTGCTATGAACTAGGCCACCTTCTCTACAAGGAAATCTTTTCTGGAATACAAACTATTATTGTAATTTGTTGCTTATTTTATAACTTTATATTAGCATTTGTTATTGTATGAATATATTATTTCTAAGTTAAAATTTCTAGCAGAGGACAATTTCAAACATGAGAACTAAAACAAATTAAATATTTGAGATGATGCTAAGGGATATTAAGAGAGAAAGTCTTTGATTCGAATTATATCTTTTGATCAGCTAAAGCTTGTTATTAGTATATTCTATTTAAATTGACTATGGGATTAGGTTACTCCTATTAAAAAATTTCTTATAATTCCTTGTACGTTCTTGTTGTATTTATATGTATATTGTTTATAATCAAATAATGCACATTTCCAAGCCTTAGGAAATTTTTCTTTGAAACTTAGGAGACATTTGTTTCAATTCCATAGGTGTTGTTTATAGTAGCATTTTTTTAGTCAAAATTGAAGTATTACTTTGTTGGCTTGTATTATCTTTCAATGCAAATCTTTATTTAGTGGATTACCTAAGTGAAATTCAATTTCGATTGGAGAATAATAAAAACAAAATCTATGAAATTGTATGTAAGTTTTGTCATTTCTATATAATATGATGATCATATGATTACAAAATTGTGCAATTACATAAATAATGCTTAGTCTTTAAAATTTTGGCCCATAAATAATCGGTCTGGATCAAGTAAATGAATGGGCCATGTTTTTCACTTGCATGAGCCCAGACAACCTGAAAAGGACATGGACTTGATGTATTCAACATCGGGGCTTCTTTATGCATTTCATTTTTTCTTAACATACATTCGTCTTTTTTTTCTTTTTTCTTTTATTTTCTTAAAATTAATCCAATCACACCTTATATTTTTTTTAATAAGTTTATTTCTCAAAAAGAATAAGAAAATTTCACTGACGCTTGCGATGGGTGGTACCTGACATTAGGATAAGTGGATAACTTCCCATCTTGCAAAGCCACTTGCATATTCTCCCTTATACTAAGACCTTGGATGAACTGTGCATATTGACATCGACACCTTTTACAATGCTTCTTTTGAGAATTCAACTAATTCACGTGATTCCTAATCGGTCCAATTTGATAAACAGTGAGGAATCTTTAACCTTCTATTCGTCGAAGCAAATCACATAGAAAGACATGAACATATAAACATTTTCCCAAACCCCACGCCAATATTGGTTATTTGCTATTCATTTTTGTATATACATTCGTGAAATCTCATGAAGCAAATTAAAATGCATGGATATTATAAGAAAAAGAAGTATCATAATAAAGATTAATTTAAAGATGCTAAAATCAGCTAGATGATCAAATAGTATTTGTGTTCATACCTAAATGAAAAAGAATTAATAATATTATTCTTACTTTACAGAATTTTTCTTGTTCTTTATTATTATTTAACTTAATTACATTTTTTATCCCTTATAACAATGGTGTGTGGTTTTAGTGATTTTAATTGTGTGAATTAAGTTTTTAAGTATTGAAATTGTGAAAATTAATTTGGTCTCTCTATCATCCCTTCATAATTAAATATTTACTGTGTTTTATGAATATTGATAAAATTAATTAATATATAATGAAATCCATTCTATAAAGTTGATTTTGAAAATATGTGATTTTTGTTTGAATGTTTTTTATTCAAAAAGTAAGGTAGTATCAAAACTTATATTTTTTTTTTATCCTACTCAAAAGTTACATAAAATTGTTTCACCTCATAATTTAGACCCAGAATTAATATTTTAACATAAAATCAAGCATGTTAATATGTACCCAAAATCACATTAGCTTGACAATATATAGTGATTTTAGAGAATGTAATATAAAATTAAATACGTACTTAATAAAATTTAATGAAGTGACACTAAATGATAATGTATTGATAACATGTTATCTAATACATATATTGATATAATTTTATTACACAATCTTTCTAGTATTATAATTATGAAGGATAAAAGTGTAATTAAAACATGTCAATATATGTATCAAATAATACAAAAGTTTTGAAAAAAAACTAAAATTACATTATTGTGATATCTGTTGGTCCAATTTGCATAATTGAATCCCGGAGACCAAAGTTTTAAAATTATGATACCTAAACAACCAAGACAAAAATTACAATTAAGTTTTATTATTTTATCTAATTTATTTCATACTTGTCTCTCCTTAATTATTATAAAAAGTGTTGTAAAAATTTAAATAAAAAGCATACTCAATGAAAAAAATAATTATAGAATGCCAACAATATCAAAAGTAAAATGATTTTTTCAAAAGAAAAATGCATTTCTAATACTCTAACTTATCATTTAAAAGGAATATATTAATAAATTATAGCTTTTAAGAATCTAATAAATTTAAATTTATTATATACTAATATATATCTTTGAAATATTGAAAATAGAAACAGATAATTATAATTTATATAAGAATAGTTATTGTTATTTTAATTAAGTTTAATTTCAACTAATTGATTATTTTAATTGCACAATTAAGATTCACTGTTTTTTCACCTTAATCTTTCCCCTAATATGTTTAGGTCTTCAAACTAATTTCAAGCATCTAAATGTAGTAAATGTTCGTTGAAAATAAAAATATTTATTAACTCAAGAGGTTGGTCCAGAGAAACAAGATGGAGTTTCACATTAACTTCTACGTGTATTTTTGTGAGAGATAAATATAAGTATTCCTATACCTTTGAATGAATTTGAGTGTCATCTCTTCCTCCTAATTTTTTAATACTAAAAAAAATCAAAGTATAATAAATATTACTTTTCTAGTAAAAGTTTATTACTTTTTAAAATGTTTTAAATTAAATTTATAAATATTTTAATTATCCCTCAAACAGAAATTGCCATATAATTAAAAATTATTGATTTTTATAATAACTACTTTATAAATTATATCTATAATAATTTTTAATTAGTTAATAATGTAAAAATATTTCTATGAAATTTATACTAAAATTTAATTCATTACAATATCCACAATTTCTTTGCATATATATTACCCTTCATGGCTTAACGAAAAACTAAACAAAATTAGAGAAAGATCTAGTACATTATTTTAGATTACAATACAGTTTTGTCACCTAAAATTTAATGAAAATTTTCTTCGTAATTTCCTTTTTCTATTTAAATTTAATCTAAATACACACTAACAGTTTAAAAGTATGTAATACTATTTTAAAATTCATATATAGATTAATTTCTAACAGGTTAATAGTAGAAATATCTTTATACTAACAATATATATATAAAGTTCAACATACACATACTTTTCTCAATTTATGTTACAATATAAAACATATATCATTAATATTAACACAAACCTTGTATATAAAATTATAACGTCAACACAAGAGAAACATATCATATACAAATCCCTTAAACCTAAAAAAATATGAAAGTAATTTGCCCTTATTTTTAAAATGATATAACATAAAGTAATAAACAATATCTCACTTCATCACATGCAAATATATACACAAACGTACAATACCTAAAATAAAATATTTAACAAGTAGACAAACAAATGAAGAAAATAATAATCAGGGTCGTTAAACACTAGCAAAAAAAAAGTCAAAAAAGTAGGAAAAAAATCAATTAATTAACATATAGCTAGCTATTGTAAACCCATCTTCTCCGACATAGAACCTTTCCAACTGCTTGCCACACTCCACTGATCGGAGTTCGCCACCGACGACGGCACGCCGTTACCGCACTTCGCCACCGTCCTCACGCTCTCTATCAAGGCCTCCGTCCTTGACTCCTGCGACAAAATCTCCGACAGCTTCTCGGGGCTTATCACCAACTTCACCTTCCACACCCCACTACTATTGTATCTCGGAATCACCTCGGGTGGTTCCGAGTACACGTTGTTGTTGTTGTTATTTTTCTCGCACGTTGACATTCGGTACGGTGTTAAGGTGGCCTCGGCGTCGGAGAATTGTCTCGTCAAGCTCTTGCGAGAAGAAGAAGGGTTTAGAGGGAGGAGGTAGTAGACTTCTCCGCCGCGGAGATCTTCGTTTTTAGGGAGCGGTTCGGAGAACATGTCGCGGCGGCTTCGGAAGATGCCGTGGCCGGGGAACTCGTTGGTTATGCACTCCACGGTTATGGGAGAGAAGAGTTCCATGATGCCTCCGTTTGAGGTAACCACTTTCACCATCATGTTTTCAGAAACGCCGTGGTGTAAACCTTTGAACACGCAGTTTCCCATAATTAGGGATGAGCACGGGTTGAGTTGGGTTAGATTTAGAGGAAAATAAGTAATAAGACACGAATTGTGTTTGTTGTGGTTAAGGTGCACATGGAGGTTGTGTTTGTGTTTTACTTCGTGGTTAAGGTTAATAAAAAGGGTTTGGTTTTGGGGGTGAGGAGGTTTCTTGAGGGTTTCTTGTTCATGGTTGGGAAGGAAGGATGGATGAATGAGAATGACTAACCGACACAAAAGGACATGAAATCCTTTTCTTCTATGGGATCCGGAATCGGGTGTGCGTTGCTTGGTGACTATTATTAGTGTGGGTGGTCCTACTTTACTTGGATTATTAGCAAGGAACTAATGACTGAGATATAGCATGATCCTTCTTTGTACACCAAGTGATGGATCAATTATGCAACAAATTGTGCTATAAGGTCAACGATTCGGGGATCATTCATCAATTTCACAATGTATCAATTTGAAAACAAAAATAATAACAAAGTGCTTCATGTTTAACATGAAATATGTGAATCAATTATGGTTTGAGATTGTTTCATATTAAATACTTAGAGGATAAATTTTATTATCTATAACATTTCTCTCATTCCAATATGATTGTTTTAAAAAAAATTAGGTAATGTCTCTCTTAGGAATTGGATTGTGAGGATTGTATGCTAAATATAAAAATGGATCGATTTTACTGTAAAACAATTAAAGAAAAGTAAAAATATAAAATAAAAAATACAATAATAAGTTATTAACAAAATATATATGTAATATTGAAAATAGTAATGTACCTAAGCAAAGATAACATGCAATTTATTGATGGAAGATTTCTAAGATTAATTAATTAATACCTAATTTTTAGGTGTGGTAATGGTTTTTTTTTAAAACACGGTTTCCATGCATATTTTAAAAACTCAACTAACGCCTTAACTAAAGTTTTAAAAATAAAGGCATTAATGAAGTACAGAACCTCATAATAAATTTCACACGGCAACAGTAACCTCTACGCCTAAACAATTAATGATTATCATAGTTTAAATATTTATTCTCCAAGTCATGGGAAAAAATGGAACAACACATACAACAGTTTATAAGATATGCATGTTAGTTTTGTAATATTAAACATTATTTTTCAAACATTTCTTCATTTAATTTAATTTTAAAAAAATACTCATGTAAAACATGAAATACTAATTAATATTAACAATAACACACAGCAGTTTATAAGATATAAGAGAGATATCATGGATCAATCTTAAAAAGAGATGACTCTGTCTCTAATTGGTTATTTCCTTTTAGTTTTCAACGTGGATTTTATTTCCAAGCTTCGTCTCTCCTTATATATATATATATATATATATATATATATATATATATATCAAGTATTCAAGTCATTTGTCATGTTAAAATCTCTTAATTGAATTAGTGACTGTTTTCAACAAAATTATCTTTTGAATTCCATAAGGATAAAGAAAACTACATTTCTGTAGGGAAAAATATGCTAAATTTACTGAAATATTAGTGAAAATATAAAAAATTCTTACACATAACCGGTGATAATTTCTTGTCATTTTTCCTTTTATTGATTTTTCATGAGTAAGAAATAAAATATCACATAAAGATATATAACGGATGGACTTCGACGCCTACACGACACTTTTGCAATAAATTTTTATCATAAACATCAAACTCGACTCAAAGTAATATTTGCAATAAAAGTTAGAATCAAAATGGTATAATATATTACTTTTTATAAGAAGAAATCGTAATTATATATGGTCAATGGTGCATTCCTTCTCATTCGCACGGTGGTTCATATCAATATTATTCAGCTTACGTTTGCTTTAGAAAAGGGACCCACGTTTGACCGTCTGCCATAAAAAGATGAGTGGGTGGTGTAAAAGTTGATAAATATTTAAAATGTAATCAATGGTGATTCATTTTCATTCATGGGGTTGTTATCCATTTTACCTTTGCTTTAGAAAAAAGGGGACCCATTTTTCACCGACGGACTAAAAAAGATAATTGAGTGGTGTAACGGATTGAATAATAAAATGGATTTTTTATCATGTCATGTAATTTTTTTATCATGTCATATGCGTAAAGTATCTAGGTTTTGTTTATGAACATTTTTTGTCAAATAATCGTGTTGCTTATGTTTAGTGAAATTTCTTTTCTTAATTGCTATTTTCTTTATTCACACTACCCAAGTTTATGATCTAAGTAGGAGGGTAAGAAAAAACTCATGAATGGATTCAAAAAAATCAAATTAAATCGAATTATTTTGAGAGAAACATTGAACCAATCTATTTTATAAAATGGTTAGTTAATTGAACCATTTGTATAAAGTGACTTGGTTGTTTGGTTCTCACTGATCTATTTTATGAACGATAACGAAATGAATGATCAGTTAGGTTAGGATTTTTAAAAAATCCAAATTATGTAGTCCTAGATCTAATTTAAAGAACTAAACCCCATTTCAGTTTAACAAACATAGTATATGTATATTAAAATAGATTTGAACATTTAAGAAATGAAATGGTTAATCTGGTGGTGATTTGGCAGGAGCAGGAGGAAGCTTAATTGGTGAAGGATATGATGGGTAGGACCATATATAGATACGTGATAGGATAAGGGATCCCGGTTGATATCAAGGTGATAGTGAAAGGTTAACAAAGTCGATTCTTCCGGCGAGTCAAAATCAGAATCCTTGGCGACCAAACTCAGGTTGCCATTGTTGGATTCCTTTGATGTCTCTGACGTGGTGGTGGTGGGGGATGGGGACAAAAGGACAAAGAGACAAAGTGAGGAGAAGGAAAAAGAAAATAAAATAAAATAAACGAAAAAGATGAAGAAAAAAATTGGCCTTTAATTAAAAAAAAAAATAGTATATCCAATTGTTACCATTACTTTCTCCTTGTGCAAAACTTGTTTGCCTTTCTCTCCAAGGTGACTGTTTAAAGGGAGAGCAAACCATTAAGTAATTTTGTGTTTTTGGTCTTTTAGATTCTAATTGTATAAATTGAGACTTTTAAGATATTAAACTTGTACAATTTTAGTTATTATATTAATCTTTTATTAAATATTTAATCAATCTTATGGACATGATATTAAATAATGATGCATTAATTAATAACGTGACAATTAACCTATTTGACCGACACATATGCAAATATAATTTTATTATGCTTTTATTAGTTCCTTTAATATCGCAATCATAAGAAATCAAAATCAAAAGTATAATTAAGTCATAAGAAAATTTGTGTTTTTGAACTGATTATCGTCTTAGAAAACTAAAGCAAAAATTACATCTTGAACTAGAGTTCTTAATTATTAAATTTCAATCAACTATTTTTTCTAATCATTTTCTCAAAAGGCATGCAGAGACATCTGAACAGGACTAAATTTTAATCAATGTTTTAATTATAACTCTCTTTCAATATCATTACTTTCTTGAAACAAAGTCTTCTTTTATACTGTATATCTTTACTGTTCGTTCTAGTTTTATAGAAGAACTTATCCTTGAAAATTTATTGCATTTCATATATAGGTTTAACTTACTTTTTTGGATTCATTGAATTCCTCCAAGCCAATAGATACTCTTGCATCTCAAATATAATGTCTACCACTTTTTAAAAATTGATGTTTATGAGTTAAATGATAAAGAAAAAATGGAAATAAATTTTTCATTTTTAATATATTGTTAAATTTGATAATTTTTTTAAAAAAATAGAGAATTTAAATGATAATTTACCATGGTTTACTGTTCTAATAATCTTATGTTTATATATATATATATATATATATATATATATAATTCTCTTAAATTAAAACCTTACTACTAAACATACAGTAAAAGAAAACTGATCAATTGACATATCATACTATGCGTTGGATAAATAATTCTGAGCTCTGACTAAAAAAATTACAACTATGTACTTTCTATATATGATCAAAATAACTATCAAAGATAGTTTATGTTTATTTTGAATATTATAATGATCTAACACTTACTATTTTCTACTTAAATTAATTAATAATGGTCTGTGTACATTTTAGCTCAAGTGGGTAATTTGAAACGGGAACTTGCAGCCATACTCTACAGGAACTTCCCTTTCCAATTAATTTCCTTTTCCCCCCATCTACATTGTGACAGCCCTACAACTTTCGGTGATACTTGATTACAAATTGAAACTTGGCTTATAATGATGAAGTCTGCTAGATTAAAACGACACCACACTTGGTATCATGTGGAATTCCTTTATATTCTTTAACTAGCTCTATATAGGGCTACAGAATTGAGGTCGATCATTTGATTTAGTTCACAACTTTGGACTAACTTTTCAACAAATGACGATAAGTGTTTGAAAGGTTTATAGAAATACCACAACTTCAACACACTTTATGTTAAAAGGTGTAATTAATTATAACTTATAAGGTTCGGCTAACCGGTTAAAGAAACGGGAAAATATTTAACGTGAAAATCATAAAAAATAAAAAAAATCATGAATAACATAATTTTTTATCTTCTAATAAAAATATTTTTATTTTAAATTTTTTAACTAGTATCCTACGAATATTTATTAGTATTTGTCTAATTTTTAAGAATAGTTTTTGTGGTCCAACATTCAAAGCGTGGGATTATATAAAACACATGATGCCTTTCTAATCTAAGGTTCACTAGAATTATTACATCACGTACATTTTATTTTATATAATAAATGATGGTCATTAACGGCATTAAAATGATGAAGAATTGAAAGGAACTTAAATTTCGAAGTTGTCAATGAAAGCACAAAATTATTATCTCACATGCACTTTATTCATCATATAACGGTTCTAACTTCTAATTAATTGTTGCCAATGTGAAAGACAGTTCACTGTTTAATATCCTTCTTTTTTTTTCCTGTTTCTTTTCTCTTAAAAACTCAAAGATACAATTTTTTTTTTAATGTGCTATTAGAAACCAGTATTTAATTTGTGGAATATTAGATTGTGATTTCGCGGTTCCAGTTACAGCATGGGTGATTATGTAGGGTGTGTTTATTTGCCCGTCGAACAACAATGTTATAAGAGTAATGAATAATTCACGTTGAACCTTCATTTGAGGCCAAAGAATTGAAAATCAAGCACACGTGCAGAACCAGAATAACAAATGAAATGCAAAACCTTTAGGAAAACAATAATATACAGATAATTGAAATGTAAAATAAATAGAATGCATACAATTTATATACAAATTTAAGATAAATAATGTCAATGTGTAACATTAATCTACACAAAATAAAAAGCTACTCTTCAATTTCGCGGTACAACTGGAATCTTTTATAATTATCACTAGGAGGACCTTCCAGAAACTCAGAATCATTAGGATCGACTTAGTAATGGAAGATTTGAAATAATATGTATGAGATCATATGTGTGTGATCATTATAAAAAAAATCAGAAACTCAACGAAGATGAATATTTAAAAATTATATAATTACATACTCCTCTCCTTAGATTAGCAATGATTACATTTACAAAACAAGTTTTATTCCTTTTTCTCTTTGAAAACATAAAATGGTTTTCGAAAACTAAAATAAAACAGGCCCAAAATACTTTTTTTTTTCCTCTCTCGCCTGTTGTAACAAAGCAAGCCATACTCCCTCATCAATTTACCAATTTTGCTTGCAAATTACACTGATTTCCTTCTTTCTCTCCCTGAATCAGTGCTTGTAAAATTGTAATTGTACCTGATCTCTCATTCAGTCAGCTAAAACAAATTCACATCAAATTATACGATGAAAACCAGTGTGCTTTTAGTACCAGTCAAACCAAGCACACTTCATGCAACCCAACAGGCTATAAATACCAGCAACATAATTGTGTTAAGGGTTGAAAAATTTTCAGTGAATAAAGAAATCACAAAATATTTCAAAAAATAAACAACACCTCATTGTTGTATATAAAGGAATCCAATCACAGAGGAGCAGAAAAACGTAGCTAAGCAGAGTTTGAGCAGCCTCTATTCAATCCCGAGGATCATTCATTTTTTTTTATTCATATAATGTTGAATCTGGGTCAGTTATGCCTTCCCCTTTTTTTGAAACTACTATTCCTACTCCAATAGTGCTATTGGCACTACCACTACCAAGCTCGGTGAAATCCCTCTTTTGCCCCCTCACCAAATCCTCATCCCTCCCCTTCCCTTGTAACTTCCCCATGCCACCCCGCCCCATCCAGATCCAAGTCTCACTGCTTTGCCTCACCTTGTCGTCGAGTCTAAAGCAGCGCCGCTGCCGGCATGCCTCCACAAGCACCATTGCGACCCAAATGATCCAAACACCATCACCTAGATCCACATGCGACCTCAACCTCCAAGGCCCTCTGTACATGCGTGATGACGAGGAAGGTCGAGGACAAAGCTCGAAGGTTGCGCACAGAGAAAGGAGATAGGGTGGGTTGTTTTGAGTGGTCTATGGGGAAGAGGAACGGAAACGGAGGGGGAGGAAAAAGAAAAGTGAAAGGGGAGGGTGTACAACAGTAAAAAATGAAAAAAAAAAAAACAACAAAATCTTAATTTCTTTTCGCGCACAAGGGTGAAAAAAACATAAAATATGATTTTTTTAATATTATACAACGGAATGGTATTTTTGTTGTTTTTTTTTCACCCTAGTAATAATGAAAATATAATTTTATTGTTTCTTTATACAACAAAATCATGTTTTCATCATGTTTTATTTTTTTCACCCCATTTATGTAAAAAAAAAAACACATTTTCATTAAGTTTCCGTCTAAGGGATTATTTGGGAATATAGTTAAAAAGAATAATGTTAACAGCAAAAGTGATACTATCAATAACAATACCTTGTTTTTTTTTTTTTTTCCTTTTGTGATGCGTTAGGCTCGGTCCAATCTCTACATAAAGTTATTTCTATTTTAATTTTAGGCTCTTGTACACCCCTATTTAAAATCATGGGAACACCTTTTGAATATCAAGACTTAGATAAAGATAATACTGGGTAAGAAATAAGTTATTAATACAATGTGAGTGAAAAATAACTAAAAATATAGACAGTAGTACTGACACAGTGTAGGAGTATATAATTTATGTTTGTCGAAAAAACAAGAAGAGTATAATTTATGGATGTTTAAAACTTCAAATTATATGGCCACCTCTCAAAAAGTTATCTATATATCCAAAGGGATGAAAATATTACATTGAGGAAGTAATGGACATAATCGGTATAAAAAAATATGATTAATCTTAGCACATAAAACAAATATTAATTTAATTTAGAAAACAAGGGAAAAGTGTAGAGGAGAGAAGTATATTAGGTTTTTTTTTTATTTCAAAAGAATAGGAAAAATATATATGACGCAAAACAAAATGTATGTGTGATGAAAGAAAAGAAAAAAAAGTCTAATAACTAATAGAAAAAAGAAAGAAAAAAGTCTAGAAAAATCTCAAGGGTTTTAGTAAGATTATTTTATAGATGTTTTATATTAAAAAATATGATAAAATTCATTAAATTTTTTCTTAAAAAATAATCCATTAAAATTTGTATATTTTTTAATACCAAAAGATTTTTTATAAGTTATAAAAAATTCTAATTGAATACCACCAGATTTTGTTGTCTTTCTTAAAAAAATCTTAAAAGTCTTCATTAAATATCACAATACTTATTTATACTATTTAAAAATTTTGATGGAATACCACAAGACTTATTTATACCATTTAAAAATCTTAATTGAATACTACAAGACTTTATTATAATAAAAAATTCTTTTAAAATCCTTTGAAATCTTAATTCAATAACCCCTTTTTTTCATCTTATCATTATGTTCTTTGAATCCTATCTAAAAATCTTATTTTCATCTTATCTTTATTATTCTTTAAATCCTAATTTTAAACTATCTTCACCATATATTTATTATATTATATTGTGTTTTCATGATTATTATACAATATTTTATATTTTTTTTATGTGACAATATGTTTCAAGGTACGTTCATCACTAATTTCATGTGACACTAAATTGTTGATGTAGACTTGGATTAAAAAATGAATGAACGCACTTAAAGAAAAGAAATTATTGTCAAAAATTTTGCTTTGTAATTAAGATGTATAGTATATGAATTTAGTGAAAAAAGTACCTTGAAATGCAGTGTCACATGAAGGAAAACACAAAATATTATATAATAATGATGAAAACACAATATTATATGATGAATATATAGTAACAATAGTTTAAAAATTAGGGTTAAAAGAATAATAAAGATAAGATGAAAAATAAGATTTTATATAAGGTTTAAAAAATACTAATGATAGAATAAAAATAAGACTAACAAATATGAATATAAAATAAATATTTTTCATTTTTTTATTTCTCGTCAATTATCTTAATTTTTAAGTGATATTTTATTAAAAAATATATACCTATTTTAAAAGTATATTTTCGAAACTATGAATCATCATAGTTCAAGAAATATCTTTATGAAATAGGTATATGTAATTCTAGAAAGACATTTCTGAAAAGCAAAAGGAGTGTATTTCTTTAAGAAAAATGGCATAATAAGTGAGTAATTGAGAGGTAAAAAGAGCGGTATGGAGTGTAAATAGCAAGAGCCTATTTTACTGTAGTGTTAGGCCTACAATCTTTTGTCCACAAATGCAAAACTAGCCCAAAACTAAATAAAATCAATTTCCAAGCATATATGATTTATTTAAAATGACACAAATATGTTAGTAACAACGAATTAAATGAAACCAATTATAATATAATTCTTTAATCTATTAATAAAAAATTATGAAATTAGCATTTTGCTTTCTTTATTTTTTCACTTTTTAGTATTATCATTGATTTTTTCAGGAGTGTTATCGTTTATTGCATTATATATGTGTTTATTACTTTCATTAATTGCATAATAATGATAATATGCTCGTGTATCAGTAGTAATAATTAACATTATTTATTTGACTTTAAAAACATTGCTTATTTACTTCATTCACTTGTTGGTTTATTTATTGTAGGTATATAGCAAGTTGTTAAATAAATTGTTAGCTTAATTAAATTGTAGGCATATCAGTGATGGAAATGGGATGTTAATTGTTAAACAATCCATTCGTTAGTACATTTATCATTATTGTAATAATTAATGTTAATCAGTCCCACATCTATGCATGATTTTTAAAGTAAGTACTACAAAAATCAATTATTTTATCATACATAATTATCCAATTATATAAAAAATATTTACACTATTAATTTAAAATTTCAATAAGAATAGCAACAAAACTTAATCAAACAAAATATGTGTTACACGAATAAAATCATTCTAAGTGAAATAAAAAGAAACATTTCAAAAAATAAAATATTTAATTTTTTTTCCATCACCTATTAATTTAGGGAGGGAGGGGAAGAAGAGAAAAATAGTTATTTGGACAACATCATGCAAAGTCCAACCTTGATTTTACCTTAAATAAGGAGAAGCTTTTAGGGTGGACAAATTCCTTAGGTTGTTCATCGATGAACCATAAATTTTCTAATGAACAGTGTCATTTGTTATAATTTTAAAAGAATAAATTAGATGTAAAATGACAATAATACTCCCAATCAAAATATAAGAGATTTCTGTGTTGTGTTTGGTACGGTAAAGGGGACTTATATCTACTTTCGAAACGGCGGATTCTACCCTAGTATGGATTTCACGAACAGTACCTAAAATTAATATAAAAAAATTATTATTATTTTATTATAATTTTTATAATATCTATTATACTCCCATTTAATATAAGAAATATTTTAGGCTCCAACGACGTTGTCACTACACGAGTTCCGACGAGAAGCTCGCCACTTGATGCGACGGCGGCACGCGACACCCATTCTTCCGCGGCGGCCTTCCGGCGAAAAGCGTCACTACTACCAGTTCTTAGAAGGCAACATCTCTAGCCTTTCATTGACAACTAAATAGCTTTGGAATCAAATGAATCAAGATCTCAGAAAAATCTTAAACAATCGAATGAATGTTTCTCAAAATTTTATTCTGGTTTACTGAATCAAGAAAAAAAAAAAAACTCATTTCATAGAGAAAAACCATTGTACCCTACATGAATCAAGTTGAGATCTTTGTGCCTTTACAAATTACAACTCCATCTGATTCAGCAACATGAAGAAAACTCCACCGCTCTCATTAATCTCAAATTCCAATAGATTAAGAAACCAACTCTGATGCAAAAAGTAATTTACACAGCAGCAATTGATAAAATAAACGACGCATTAGTCTTTAGCATCCCCTCTTTCCCCTTCTCCTTTCTTCACCAACAACCGAAGCACACAAACACAAAATGAACACCCAGGAAACGTATGCTTCTGGATCCGATCTAGAAGCTCCTTCTACATGCATAGTAAACAAAACTGCACGAAGGCCTTTGTTGCTCTGTCGACGAAGAGTTTGGCGATGGCGTTGTCAATCGCAAAGGCAACTATTGGTTTGGATCATACGCGACACGACGGCGAAGCCACGGTGTCGCCGGAAAAGTTAGATCTATGATGTGAGATAAAAATGTCAATTCCATGAAAAGCAAACTCACGAGACACTATTCACACAAAATTCCGTACGAGACTTACCTTGGTTTGATCTAGACGGTCCATGTTTCTTAAATTCAAATCCAACAGCTGATAATTTTCGGTGCACCGGTGGACAACCTAGTCATTTGGTCCATCCTAGAATTTTTCAAATAAGGAAAGTAGGTTCATGATTAGGTTGCATGACTGTGACAGTTAATTGGTAATGCTTCAATTTAAAGGTAAATAGTAAATACATTAAACTGAAGAAAATCTAATCACAAATAGTCAAATACTGTTTCCTTCCTCCATCCACTTTGACCATTTTTTTACGCCGCATACCTCGCTTGCCACTTGTTTTCTTCTTTCTCTGCCTATGGTTTTTCCTTTCAACGCCAAAAGTTTTTTTTTTTTTTTCAAGCCTAGGATGGTGTGTTTATCCATTTATCTCTTTAGTAAACCTTTTTTTCTTCTTCCTGGTTTTCATACCTCGAACAAAACAGATAGAGTTAACTTAAAATGCTACATGAAGTGAAAATGGAATTCTTTATGAGATTTGCTTGTTTAACATGTTTGTGGTAAGCTGGCTTACTGTGGATTCACATCTTGTGTTACAGCTTGCTTGTTAATAAAATATTTAGCATCTTCAAAAAACATGTTTGTGGTAGCTATAAGAATCCAAAGTTAGGAAAGTAGAGCGTTATGATTTAAGAAAGAGGATATTGAAAAATGTTTCTTTATTAGTTTTATTATCTTAAAAGTAATATAGAAATGATGTATACTAGTAGTTTTTTACAAGTTAGTTTTATTAAGAACCTTTTTTTTCTTCAATATAAAGCATCCAACCTTTTTGCCATATTAACAAAGTGTTTGAATTCTCATCCACACTCTTCAAATGGGAATCAAAGAAGCAACAGTTAATTGCTTTTGATGTGTTTTTATGTAAAAATTTAATAAAACATGGATTACCAACTAAGAATGTTCAATAGATGGGAGGATTCATCAACTACAGAAAAATGTAAGCTAAATTCAATTTTCCCACATTTCCAACTTATATGACAATTAGAGAAGTTATTTGAGAAGTGATCAAACTAACAAAAAATTTCTTACTAAAATTGAGTATGAAACAAGTTGTTAACCCAATACATTGATTGGGTTGAGTAAAATAAGTCTCACAAGTTTGAGCTCGTACTCAACAAGCTATAGAGGGGGCATCGCCCCCCTTTCCCTAAATTTGTCATAAAAAGGTAGGAAACAACAGGTTATTTGTCTTCTATAAGTTAAAAATTGAATTAAAAGGGGGTTGTTAAGCAAAACAAATTCTTACAGTTAAGCAATTTTGATAAAGAAATAGATGGTGAATAATGAAAAGTGGAGGGAGGGTTGTTTTGGGATATTTGAAGAGTTTGATTGATGTATTAACAAATAAAAATAAATAAAGTGTCCAAATTGGAATCTAAAATTTAATTTTAGCTTCCCTTTTAATTATCCTTTTTTGGTTAATAAAGTTGAATTGCAGCAGCTATACACACAAAAAGAGGAAGATAATTACATTGAGAGAAAAGCAGAGAAACACAGAAGCATTAATAAATAAAGGAGTATTGTTTATTTATAGAAAAAGCTTTCATGTGAAAGTTATCGTATCATGTCCATAAGTGATAAGCCCCACAAATATCCCAAACAGAGCAAGCAACATTAAGGTGCACATAAGGAAGGTTGAATACGACCAAGCAGAAGTTCTATGCTCCTAAAATGACACATTATTATGTATGAAATAGCACAGAGAAAGGGGTGATATAGTAAAAAAGGTTGGTCTTGTTATTTCTAATATTGTATTCCATATTTTATATAACTTGTGTTTCAATGATTCTTCTGTATTTTGTTATGAGAATTTGTTTTTCTTTTTCCTTCATTCTCTTCCTTTCCACCCTTAAAAGTAATGATATTATATACCATGAACACAACCACAAGTGCATGAATGTTTTCAACTTTTCATTGATGATTTGATCATGTAATCTTCCAAAAGAACATTCTTTTTTCTCACATAATTTTCTTTTGTAATCCAATTTTGCTTTTGGTTGTTTGAAATTTTGAGATTGTATGTATCTCTATTTATTTCTTTTTTCTTCCTTTTGTATGTAAAACAAATAATATCTCCACAAAGCAATTTCAGATGGTGGGTGATAACATCAATTCAAGGCAATATAATATTGATATAAATTCTACCAAAATCTTTGTTGGAGGGTTGGCTTGGGAGACTCAGAGGGACACAATGAGGAGGTATTTTGAGCAGTTTGGAGAGATCTTAGAGGCTGTTGTGATCACAGACAAGAACACTCTGAAATCCAAGGGTTATGGTTTTGTAAGCCGCCCCCCCTTTATGATTCTCATGTCTCTTCTACATTGGCATATTTGCTTGTTCATTTCATTTGGCATGTAGTCTTAAACATTGAGTCTTTGGTTTTGTTTGTTATCCTAGGTCACATTCAAGGATCCAGAGGCAGCAATGAAAGCATGTCAGAACCCCTCTCCAATAATTGATGGAAGGAGGGCAAACTGTAATATTGCATCTATTGGTGCAAACAAGAATCGGACACGGGCTCCACAACATCAACATGGTTTCAATCCGTCCATTTTCCTTTATCTTATTACACTGTCCTCTTTCTTTTCATTTTATTTTTAAAATTTCAACTTGTTTTTTCTGTATTCTATTTCTCTGGAAAAAGTTTGAGTTTTTTCCCTTCTAATCTATATCTATTTATCTCATACTAAGCAAGAAGTTACATGCCACCTTTACTATTTAGTCATCAATTAAATATTAAACAAATGTTTATGATACATGGCATAAGTTTATGATAGATGGCATAAGTTTTTTTAAAAAATAAAATAAAATTGAGAAGCAACTTCACACTGTGGGTGCAGGACGGTCTAGAGCAGCACCTGGTGTGTTGGCCTCACCTGCTTATCATGGCACTTCCTCTACATTTGTCCATCAAAACAGTGGGCAATACACATTTCCCAATTCAAGTTTTGGGTAACATGAACACACCATGTGTAGTTTTGGTCATTTTTCTATTTTGCATGTCAATTTTCTCCCTTATTCCCACATTCTCTAATTCTGCTTCTTTGCCGCAGATACACTGGATATTCACAAGGCACAATATACCCCCTGGTAGGTTTTTGTCTAATAAGTACTTAAAAATAATCACGCAATAAATATAGAATAGATAGCGCATATACAGAAAATGTAACAAATTTTTACATTGTTATTCAATTATAAAGATAATATATGATAAATTTGTAAACTTTAAACTACTTAAAAGTCATATAATGATTTTTTATTGATCAATGATATAATTCTTTTTACAGTGAAAAGTAACAGTACATAAAAATTAAACTCATAATTATATCTGCATTGTGCATGTTCTTCATTAACTTTGGCATACTTTTGTGTGGGCAATTTTGCAGAGCTGCTATGGGGTATTTGGAGGTCAACAAATCTCAACTTACTACCCGTCCAATGGGGCATCTGGCCAAGTGGGATTGGTTCATAACATTTACCCTTTCAGTGCCCAATATTCATACAATAGCCATTCTCATGGTTTTGGAGTACAATATCCACAAATGATGCAGTTTCCAATTCTCCCTAGGCACTATGGTTCAGCTGGTATCCTTGCACTTCCTTCTTCAATGCCAATGCCAAATATTAGTGCAGGTAAAAGTTAATTCATTTTATTGATATAATCTATTTGACTATCCAACTCAAACAAGAGTGCATTAAAGGGTAAAATAATGTAGCAGTTACAACAACAGCAACTACAACAACAGCAGAGGCAATAAGAACAAGTGTAGGAACTTCACAAACCGCTGGAACAACTTCTGAACAAAATTCTTCTGCTGAATCTCTACATAGACAAACCCATGATGCCTTGTAAAGCTAAATATGTTGAAAGGTGATGAAAAAGGGTAAGAACCAAGAGGGGATGACATTGATTATTTAAGAAGCATATTAAGTAGTGATTCCTATAAGAGGCTGAGAAGTACTCCAATAACTCAACACGGAACCCTTCATTCAAGGAATGGGTACATGATATACAATACATAAAGCTCATGTCACTCATCAACCAAAACCAATCCTTAATTCATGCTCTAAATATTGCAGCCTTATACTCTTCCTTACAGGCTAATTTTACTAACCCTGGATTGACTAGTTATTTTGAAGGAACTTACTGAATAACTACTAAGATTAGTTTTTTTTTTTTGACAACACTGCTAAGGTTAGTTCATGGTGGGAGATTTGAATAATTTACAAAAAGATCTTATGTTAAAAATCTCATCATCTATCGTTGTATACCAAAAAACAAATACATTGAGCTGGGACTGCTCAATCCGTCAATTTACTAATGCGGTGAATGAATGTCATGTGATGAGGTTTTGAAATAAAGTCTCTTTGCTTTTACGTACATAATATAACTATAAAACTGTTTTAAAATAATAATAGTTATAAAAATATAAACTAATAAAAGTAATTATGTCGATACCTCGTTACAAATAAATCAATCCTACACAATGGAATCGGCTTTATAAAACAATCAAGCCTTTTCTTTTCTAATATAGGGATAGTTTATACCTTCCAATTGCTGGCAAGTTTAGTTCATAGCCATTCCAATACAGAAAACTTAAATCCGTTGTGGGATCATATACTTGATGGATTTATGCCACAATTGGTGAAGACGTGATACCGAGTAACATTTGTTAATAATACTTCAGTTAAAAAAAAAAGTTGATTTATTAATATCTTGAAAATATTTGTTAGTATCTTGATATCTTCCTAAAACAATGTTCAATTCACTTGGATTGAAAAATTGAACTTGAGATGAAAGAAAAATAGAAATTATAATTCATTTTTATAACTCTAAATACTTTTTATAAAAGTTTTCTAAATACTGCCTTAAAATAAACTAAAAAGAGATCATGCAACAAACTTTTCTGTGAAATGGATTGAAATAAATTTTAAGAAAAAATTATAAAAAAAATCATAAGTCTCTTTGATAAATCCTTATAAGTTCTTTCAAATGTTTCTTAAACTAATTTTTATTGAGAATTGTATCATGGTGGCTTTAATTTAGAGACAACGATTGTCCGTTTAGTACTTATAGTGGGTACTTGATACATTAGAGAGGCATTAAAAAGTATAGATTACAAAACGGACTATCCAATCTAATTCAGGTTAGCCCGATACAAGTTGCAAACTATAATGGAATAAGCCAAGAAAATCCAAATTTAATTTGGACCTAAAAATGAAGCACAAGCCTTGTTTTGTGGGGTTTTAATGGATTTTAGTGGACTTAGCCCACATTAAACCATGATTAGGGTAGGCTGAAAAGTCGACATTTAATTTGAATTAAAAAATTTAAACACAAGCCCTATATTTCATAGGGACGAACTCAGTCTATTTTTTTTACCTTAAAAAGTAAGTGCAAAAACTAAAATATGCAACTATAAGGCTAAAGCAAAAAAATTGTTTAAATGAACAATTAGATTCTAAATATTCAATCATCTAGATTTTGTAAAATAATTTTTTTATTAAAATTGAGTAAAATAAATTATTTTATATCTTTTAAAAAAAATAGTACTAAATAAGTTTATAGTAAAAGTTGATGTAAAAATTTCAATTCAATGTAAAAGTGAGTTCTTTTTTTTTTTAGGAAGACGTTCTTTTCATCCTCAGTGAAACGTGCCTTTGGAAACAAACATTATTGAACTTTTTAAATAACTGACCATGATATTTTTTGTCTGCCCTCAACCTGGACTAATGGGTTTACTTAATGCAACACCATGTTAATCGGCATTGCTACGCGCACCAAGCAGAATTACCGGTACATCCAGCAATTTCACAAATTTTTCATTTTGTCCTTTTGTAAAAAGATACAGATCAATTGATCAATAAGTCTCATACGGAAGTTTTTTTTTAATTTTTTTTTCAAAAATATTAGTTATAAAATAAATAAGATTATTATACATAACACTAAACTTTCTAATGTATATTTAATACACATATAAATTTAAATAATAAATTTTGTGACAATTAATTTTGATATAACTCATACGAATTTTGATATAACCCAAGTTAATAGTCTTAGATTCGAGACATGGACAGGATCAAAATAAAATTATATAAAAAAAAAAACCCACCTTTTGGAGCCAAATATAGCCTGGGAACCTGTGTCATATCTAGACTATTAAGAAACGCTTTAATTTATGCTAATCTTGAAAGACCTGCACTCATTACACTGATTCGAATAGTGTAATTTCCGTGTCCATGTACATTTCTATAATCTATTTAGAAGAAAACAAAAATTTGGAAGAAGGATATAAAACATAATATTAATAACAAGCAAGGGGCTGGGAGAACTTCACGAGACTCAGACTAGGAGAGGCTTCCCTCACATCTTTGTTCTTATTATTATGGTGTTGCCACATTTTCCTTTGCCTGTGGAGCAATTTCTTCTCCATCACTTCCAGGTTCACTGCCAGGAACTCCCAAGCTTAGCAGCACTTCCTCCCACTCCTTAGCAGGCCCCTATTTCCAAAACAAAATTCAGTTACTAAGATTAAAGAGATAAATATGGTTTGGATTGGTAGCTTGAAATAGTTGTGGGGAAAAACCATGAGAAAATTGTCTGTTGAGAGCGTAAAGAGTTTTTATATATGATAAGTTTATTGATTTTATAAAGAAAAAAAAAGTTATGCACTGCAATGTGAAATAATTTTGCACTCTCATCTAATCACTTATCACCATGAATGATAATTTGTTGACTTTTATAATAGCTATCTTAAAAGTCTTACTAATGATAATGTGATCAAATGACAATATTAAAACTATTTTGCATTACCTGTGTGTGGCCATTAAAGTCTTTTAACAAAACTACCTTAAAAGTCATATTTATCATGATTTCTTATTGATTGACACTGATAATCAGTGCATAGAAATTAAATTCAAAAAATATATTTAAATCTCATCACAGCTTATGGTGTATTACTCAGGTTCTTCCTTTACTCACCTTCCATGAAAGATCTTGAGCCATGCAGTTCTTGATAATTTCTGTAAAAGCTGGAGTTCCATAGACTGCAAGGGCCCTTTTGACAGTCTTTGATATAGCATCCACATCAGCCGGATCCACAGCATCACACTAGAGCAAAATATTGAAAAATAAGATAATAATGATTAGTGCTTAGAACTTCAGCTACTAAGGACACTTGAAGATTCTGAACTGATGGAGGATATTACTTCAACATTGAAGGCACCCATCTGAAATCCAGTGAAGCCTTCTTTGACAGTGTCAACTAATCCACCTGTTGAGGCAACAATTGGTACCTAGCACCGTGAAAAATAGAAGTTGAAGAAAAATGTAAGGCCAATGATTAGAGGAAATCTTATTGCGGAAAAGAACACTAGATATGAAGGATTGTCAAAGCAAGAATTATACAGATCCATAGCGCATAGCTTGTAACTGAATGAGACCACAAGGCTCAAATCTGCTAGGAACCAATATAAAATCAGCTCCAGCAATTATCATGTGGGCTAGGGGAACATTGAATTTTGCCACTCCTCTGGCCTTATCAGGGTATGATATTTCAAGTTCCTCAAGCTGCTTTTCCATTTGTTTTTTTCCTGTTCCCTGAGACAATAGAATATCATCTTTAAATGAGATTACTTAATCCTTTTTTTGTGTGAGAAGGGTTGAGAAATTGTGAGTACTTCTTTCTTTTTTTCATTTTATACTTACTAGGGCTACCAACTGAACATTCTGCTTGATAAATTGGGGAATGGCTTCTGCAAGAATATCAGAACCTTTTTGCTCTTCAAGCCTACCAATGAAACCAATGAGAGGAATATTTCTGTCGACTGGCAATCCAACTTCTGCTTGGAGGGCTTCTTTCAGAAGAGCCTTTGCTTCCAATACCTAAGTAGGGGAATTTGTTATTTAGGTATTTTCCTTATGAACACAATTTAGAGATACTTTTAACTCTTAAGAAAGAAAAAAAAAAACTTCTTACTGTTGAAACATCATATTTGACAGCTATATATTTGTCAGTGGTTGGATTCCACTCCTGAACATCCATGCCATTCACAATTCCAACCAAACGACCATCATCATCAATTTTGCGAAGGATGTTGTCCAATTCCACTCCTTTGTCTGGACCTGACACCAGTTCTTTAGCATAGTTTGGACTAACGGTTATCACAAACCATGATTCTATAAGTCCAGCTTTCAACCAATTGATTTTCCTTCCAACCACTGGTTTAACATGCCTGCAAGATTAGAACAATATAAAATAATTAAAATGTGTATTTGTATCTGAATTTTTTTGGGTGAAATATGTATTTGACTATTTGAATCTGATGGTTACAATTCATAACTAATGAGCAACATACCCATCAATAAAGTCAAAGGAGCTCTTAAATTGGTCTGGGAGATTTAGAAGTGAGAAGTCGGCGAATGCAAATCTTCCTTGGTAAGCAATGTTGTGGATACAAAAAACAACCTGGTATTGACAGCAACCAGAAAGAAAATTTGAAGAGCTTGTGAGTTGACCATGAATGTTAAATTAGGTAAATAACTAAATATCTACATAATATCACTACAGAATAACAAGCCAGTGAGATTTAGACCTACCCGGGCATTCGTATAGATGCCCCTTGACTGGTACATACTTTTCAAGTAGCAGGGGATAAGGGCAGTGTGCCAATCATTGGCGACGAAAATGACATCTTCACCTGCATACAAAAAAATTAAAACATCATGCCTGAAAGATCTGATGTTGCCTTTGAAAAACTTCATTTATGACCTTAGTCCATACCATATGGTCCAGAGAAATATTTACTGGAATTAAGACTCAGAACCCTTGGGGCTTCCAAAGCAGCCTGGACATTAATTCAAAGAGAAAAAAAATAAGGAAAGGGAAGAGTAGACATTAGATGGATATGAGTAATTATAAAGAGCACATATTACAATATCCATCATATAACTCAAATGCAAGTAGCCTTCTTGCACTCAGAACTGCCTATTACTACTAACAAATATGCTGCAAAGAGAGTATTTCCAGTGACAAACTACATGTATTCTTATATCAATTAAAATGTGTCATACCGCCATGGAAATGATATTATGTCTACTAATTTATGTAGCTAGTACAACTGTTAAATCCCATGCCCCCTCCTCCCAAGTTGAAACATATATCTCAGGCAAAATAGTAGTTTTTTTTTATTCTTTTCTGGTAGGAAAGAAATAGTTTTCTAACAAATGTATTATAAAAACTGCAATATTTGTGAACAGAACTCTTGCAATCAAAAGGATACCAGTATAGAACCTGGCAAAAGAGGCTAAAACGCAGTTGGTTGTCTTCGTAATCATTTCCAGTAGTTGGTCCATAAAGTTTTTGTCCAGTTTTCCCCCATACCTTGAAGTTCAGTCACACTAATCAGTATCTGAAAGCAAAGCAGAGAGTATATAGTAGAAAAAATAAGGAATATTCCAACCTTTTCAAGAAACCAAGGGTGATCCACAAAGACACGATCAACTCCCCTCTTATAACAATGGAAGAAGCGAACCTTTTCTGTTCTATCTCCTACTTTCAGCTGTAATAGTAAGCAGCAGAACACAATGCATTTAACTATAGAACAACACAATTAGGCGAAAACCTCTTCTACCAAGATAAAATTAAAAACACGACTTCTTATATATAGTCAAGAATATACCTCAATTACAACACTTGTATCCCATGCATCTTTGTACTGGTCATAGCGCGGCACAATAGTCATTACTCGATGCCCGAAACCCTAGAGAAGGACTGATTAGAGAGAGTCTTGCACTCACTGAACACCAATATGTCAATTAATAAACAATAACAGTAAGCTTACTGCCAATGCCGGTGGTAGACCTCCAAGAACATCTCCCAACCCACCAGTTTTGCACCATGGAGCCACCTCGGTTCCTATAATTATGAAAGTCATGCCACATGTGATCATGCCTTTAGGCCTGGCATTCTTGCCTTGAGGTCCCTTCCTCATAGCTTGCACTGCATTGGTTTTAATTGGGGTTCTGTTAAGTAGCTCATCCACCGGGTTCAAAATTCTTAGTCCATTATGAGTATTTGTCTGCTTCAGAGATCTAAGTCCCATTGCTACTGCTTTAGACTCATATGAAGCAGTTGTTGGTCCATGGTGGACATGAGAATTTCTAGAGACTAAGTTACTTGAAGCAGTCAATGTCGCCATCTTTGATACCTGCTGTGAACAACAAAGATTCCTTCAGAATTAGACCAACATTAAGGTTTCTTAGTTACTTTACTCGATTGAAATTATTTTGTAGCAACACATTTGTACTTAGTGCTATGAGTTCAAAGTTCTTAACTAGTACATATATGTTCATGAATGGTAGCATAAGAATTAAGATACCATGTTACTCATGAAACTGTCTTAATTTGTTAAGAACAATTGACACTTAACAAAATGGCACATTAAATCAGGACCACACTAAGAAAAGGAAAGAAAATAAGAAAAAATAGTTGAAGTTTGGGAGTGGAACTAACTAACCAGACGCTGAAGCAGCACAACAAAGAGAGTTTGGGAGAGAGAGGTGGTAGAACCAAGTTGCAAGGTTAATCAGAAGGGCAAAGATTTAACATGAAGAATCATCATTATATTATTGAATGAATTGCTTCAAAACAAATGCACAGAAGACTCCAACATTTGTAGTTTGGTACCGTACACGTGGCAACCATAGAACGATCCTTGTATATTGCATCGCTTAGACACCTCAAACGTTATTTGAGGCCTACAGCACTTTGAGATCATTGAAGTTTTGTGGGGCCATGTTGCTACCTCTGAATAATTGGGATATTTTTTTGTTTTTGATGACAGAATAATTGGAATATGCCCTCGTGAGTACTAAAGCCTTAAAATATATAAAGATTTTTTTCGGGGGATTCTTTAACTTTGATAATTAAAATCATTTTTTTTACAAAAATAATTATAAAAAAAGTTTAGAGGAAGGCTTTTTTTTTCTTGAATGATTTTAGGGGTTAAATCAATGACTCCATCGTGTTCATTGTCATTTTCTGATTTATGGTTCGTGTGTAAAGAATGAGAACAATAAAGATTCAAGATAATACTCTACTTATCAATATTATATTACTCAAACTATTCAATACTGATGGGTAAGTTAACACTTAATGGGTGATCTTGTTTCTGTTCCAAATTGACTACTTTTTTTATTTAAATAAATAGGAAAATGGAAAAGGACCATTTTGTGATTTGATTTTTTTTGGAGGATGTAAAGTGATTCAACTTTTTTTTTTTTTTTTACGGTTGTGAAGGGGTAAAGCTAAGCTTGGAGGGAAGTTGTGAAAAAGGGGAAAAGTGTGGTGGCAAAAAAGTAGAAACAAAAAATAGGCAAGTTATTATGGCTATATACCCAAAACAAAAACGTGTTTAAAGAACTTGCTAAGTGCCAACGCTCAAGTGGGAAATGTATATATTGGTCTTAGTCGACCAGTGATTTAGCATTGATAGATATAGATATTTGAGGTGCTGATATAAAATGTTAAAAATATTAAATAAGTATTAAAAATTATTGACCAGTTATAATAGACAGTAGATCATGAACGGTCCAAAATCATTTCATAACACTCTGGTTCAATTTATCATTTTTAATATTTTTAATTTCAATTAAATTTTAATATTTTTGATAAAAATATCAATAATTATAAATGACATGATAAAATATTTATCAGAAATCTAAAATATAAATTATATGTTTAAAAATATTTGTTTATTATAAATTTTAACTATAATATAATTTATATATTTTAAAAAAATTAATCTCTTGGAACTTTTAGTCATAAAATAAATATTTATATTTGTGCATTACACATATTAAAATACTAGTTATAATATAAGTATACTAATAATTTAGCTTAGCAGTTGGATCAACCTTAATTCACTAAGTTTCCCTTATACTGACATGCAAATGGACAATTTACACTTGTTAAACCGCAGACACGAAGTTGTTGTGATGGTGACCCATAATGTACGAAAAGGAAACATAGCACAGGCTGCTCATTTAATGGAGAAATGGATTCCATACATTCACGCTTCATAAATTTGGATGGTCAAACGAAAATCAAACAATTTATATTTTTAATGTTAAATTTACTGGAATAATATATCAATCGTCTCATCTTCATCAAATGGTTATAATCGACCGACTATGCGAACGTGTGTTTTTTCTAACTACTGGGAACTCAGATCTAATTTAAAGGTATATATGTTTAGTAATATATATATATATATATATATATATGAAAAATAATTAAATTTGACTTTTAAAAATAAAAATTTAAAAAAATTAACTCTTTTTAGAGAAAAATTATAATAACAATTTCTGAGAATTTTCAGTATTACTCACAACTTTATTTTTGTTTTACTTTTATGGCAATTTTATTCGCATAAGCCACGTACCAGCATAGGAAGAAAAATGCTTCTAATAGAGATGTCCCATGATAAATTGTTGAGAAAAATATAACTTAAGTGTATGTGCTCTTATGTGATTCATGTTTTTGAGATTGTTAAATAAAAAATATCATGGTTACACTAATATTTTTGGGGGTTTTAATATAGGAAAAATGAGTAAGTATGAAGAAGATTTGAGACAGACATAACAGATCTAGTACACCCAATACCTTGTTGAGAAGCTTTAAATTTAAAATTTTAAAGTATTTTGACTTTTTTTTATTTAGGTCATATCTTGGATTTCATAATGTGATTGGTGTTATCTTAGTGTCTATAATGCTTAAACAAAAATTTTACTTTCCGTGAAGAGATTATGATAAGATTTAACATGAATCGTAAAAGGTTGAATCACATGCAGATATAAGTCCATCCAATAGTTGGTAAAAATTGTTTGGCAATTCATTTTTCTATTTGTAATAGACAAACAACTTTCTTTCTTGTTAATGTCCTATGGATATTCTTTTTTACTCTCCCAAATAATACTTGACCAACTAGGACGGTGGAGTATTTATGAAAGTTACTACAATATTTAAGTTGAATCTCAAGTTGAAAGTGATAAATAAGAATCAATTGTGTCTTTATTTTAATATTCACACAATTATTTATACATACCTTGATGGGTCTTAGACCTATGGGTCTCTTCCCAAGATCTCTTTATGTAATCCAAGTAATCTCTTTTAAACAAGTTGTCAAAGATTGGATGAGGTTTCTCAGACATCTAATCAGATCGAATACTTAGTAGGGATGTCAGGTACCCGACTTGACTGGGTGGTTGATACCCAGTGGCGAATCTAAGACCCTGAGTCAATGGGGGCAATTTACTTTTCAAATAATATAAATTAATAATAATTATCATTATGCATATCAAGATAAAGACATAAGTATCAAAATCATAAAATTTTAATGTATTTATTCAAATAAATTACATACCTTATAATTGTCCTCTACGTGATTTCATGTTTTGAAATCGTTGAATGATCAGTTCATTGCCAATCTTTTTGAACACATCTTTCTCAATATAAGTCACTAGACAATCACTCATCCATGCATCTCTCTACCGATTACACAACCTATTTTTCACAATTTTCATGGCAGAAAAGACTCTTTCCATAGTTGATGTGGCAACAGGCAAAATCATTGCTAACTTCAAAAGAAGGTAAACTAATGGATAAACAATATGTCTTCCAGTTTCAACTAACTTCTCCGAAAGATTTTTGATTCCTTTCAAAGATGAAAATTCTACATTGCTACGCATATCAATGATATAAGTCTCAAGTTGATTATCAAGCATCACTAAATTAATTGCAGAGAATTCAGATGGATAAAACTTTGCAAATTCAATTAGCCTTGCCTTATCAAAAGTAGAGAATAAATTGGTTGGATTCAAACAATCTATGCAAAGAAGCAACTGAGTATTTGTCTCTGTAAAATGATCATTAAGTTCCTGAAGTTGTTTGTCCACAACAGTATAAAATAATTCAACACGATAATAATGCTCAGTTGTGATAGCTTGAGCTTTACCTCTACATCGTGATCTCCCCTTAAAAAAAAATATGTCTTCCATATTAGGAATGTTAATGAAATGCTTATTACAAAATGAATTTACTTCCTACAGTAAAGACTCCAATCCATTATCCCTCATAGTTTGCAATCATAGCTTTGTGATGTTAACCAAGTTCATAGCATTGATGATGTCTTGATCTTTCCTTTGCAATGCCTGTGACAATTCATTTGGAATACCCAAGACATTTTTCATCAAATGCAATGTGAATGCAAAATCAAAATCTTTTAGCAAATGTAAAAGACCATTTGCTTCAGCTCTTTGATCTGCATTTGATCCATCTTCTTTTATAATTTCAAGAACATCAACTATAGAAGAATAAATCAATATCAAATTGATCAAAGTTGCATAATGTGAACCCCAACGAGTATCAACAGCTCGTTTAAGACTAGTTTCTTGATTCAAACCTTGTCCACTAGGAATTTCTCCTTTTCCCAATGCCTTTCTAACATAATTTATTTGTTTTTCACGAAGCATGTCATGTCGTTTGCAAGATCCCCCAACAACATTTAATAAAGTGGACACCAAATTAAAAAGAGAGGCAACTTGAATGTGATTTTTTGCAACAGCAACTAATGTGAGTTGTAATTGATGAACAAAACAATGTACATAAAAAGCAGATGAATTCTCCTTTAAGATCAAACTTTTGAGACCAGAAAATTCCCCTTGCATGTTGCTAGCACTGTCATAACCTTGTCCACGAATCCTTGATATATTAAGCCCATGTTTACAAAATAATTCATCAATTGCCATTTTCAATGATAAAGCTGTAATATCTTTAACATGAACCATACCAAAAAAACGCTCAACAATACTTCCCTTTTTGTTAACATAACGCAAAGCAATAGCCATTTGCTCCTTGTTTGATATGTCACGTGCTTCATCAACAATGATAGCAAATAATTCATCTCTAAGATCATTAATAATAGCATTAGTGGTTTCTAATGCAATAGCATTGACAATATCTTTTTGGATTTTTGGAGCAATTAATTGATGATTTTTAGGAGCATTTTCCAAGACATCATGATTTATTGATTCATTGTGTTCAGCAGGAAATCTAAGAAGTTCCAGGAAATTACCTTGGTTAGCAGAATTGGTTGATTCATCATGACCACAGAAAGCTAATCCTTGCTTTAATAGAAAACAAATACAATCAATTGACGCTGTCAAACGCCTTCGATACAAGTCACGAACTTGTTCAGATTGCTTAGATATAACAACTTCAATATGTTGATTTTGATTCATTAAATCTTGACACTTCCTCCAAGCAATGTTATGAGCACTATTAGGACCTCCAACATGAGATGAAAGTCTTTCTTTCTTATTCCAATTTGTGAATCCCTCTATCACAAATGTATCACCACCTGATTGCTTTCCAAAATCATGCCTAAAAAGATAACAACACAAGCAAAATGCAACATCTTTTTCTATGCTATACTCCAACCAGTTGCCAAATTCATTAAACCAAGAAGGACAAAATCTTCTTAAAGACTTTCCAATTTTTCTTTGGGAAAAATTATGTTGAGTAGGTTGGCATGGTCCTCTTTGTAAATATGTTCTTCGTATCTTATCTCGATCATTAGGATGATATGCTAAAATTTTAATTCGTTTTCCTGGATCTAATGGAAAGTCTTCCAAATTAATTTCAATTTGTTGTTGTTGGATACTTGATTCATAAGATTTTGATGAAGATTGTTGCTCATTTAATGGTAATTTCCTCTTCAAAAATCTATTCATGATCTATTTACAATTTAAAAGAAATTAATAATTCTAAATTTAAAATATCCATAAAAATTAAAAATCTATAAATTCATCAAACATAATTAATATATAATTATATTATTTATATATCAAACTTAAGGGGAAAAAAAGAAAAAGATTTGTGAAAAAACACATAACCATGAGAGACATGTTTATAAGTTATAACAGTTATTGGTAATTTTGTACCTAAATCTTTCTTTGCTTGTTGAGTTGTTGTGATTTTCCTTGTTCTTGTAGACTTGTAGAGTTGCAGCCTCATATAACCCTCATCAGCTCATGAGCTTTCTATTTTTCTAACTCCTCTATGCAAACATGTGGGAGAGTTTAAAGTAAAAGCGGAACAACCCACTAGAAAACGTGAAAAGTAGAAGTGAAAAAGACAAATAATTTAAAGTAATGAAAGAGAAACAAGAAACGTGTGGGAGAAGGAATGAAATGATAGAAAAAGACAAAAATTTACTTTGGTTAGATAAAAATAATAATAAAGAAAGAGAAACAAATAAAGCTCACCAATCATCATCACCAACATAGAAGCCATAAGTCTCTTTCTTTATTCAATGGGTGCACCTGCCCACCTTGGGATACACGTGGGTCTGCCATTGTTGATACCACAATGGGTGTTAGGTATTCGGCCAAATGGGATACCTGATACCATGGGTGATGACGATACTCAACTAGGTCTAGTACTTGTTACTATAAATGGTACTAGGTACTCGACCTTGGACTCAATACCTATTGTCTCTTAGGATTAAACCTTATGAAATAACGGAATTATGGTGTTTGTGTATTTGACAGATTTGAATGTTGGAATCTATCATAGAATGTACTTCGGTGTTCCAAAAGGTATTATTGGAGTATAATGGGTATTCGACTAATACCTATAATGGGTATCCATCCAACAATTGGCAAAAATCACTCAACTTTGGCTTCGCTTTAAAATCTAAAAAAATAAAACTCGAGCATCTTCGTTCAATGCCCCTGTGTGCATATTTGCATCCTCAATAGGTGCAAAAAACAAAAAGACTTTAGGGTAATCTTTGGACTCTTTAATCAACAGAACTGAATGAGACTATTATTAGCTATGAAGGATTTTTCATCCCTTTTTTCTCTCGTGTATTTTCTTGTCAATTTATGCTTCTTATTCATGGCTGACTAAATTTCATAGATAGGATTATAGTGTAATTTTACCTTACAAAACCTTAATTCTTAATTTTATTTGAATTCATGGTTTATTCTATTAAATAGATTGTCTTGTTGTTTTGATTCCTGGTAAAAAGTGATCAACCTTAGCATTATGAATCAATTAATTGAACAAAATCCACACTACAAATTGTTGATGAACTTATAAGACAATTAAGTGATCAAACTATTTTTCTAAGCTTTTAATTAGATTTTAATTTTATTAATCATCCGCTTTTGTTCCATGTTTTCTGGGTTGAACTTCTACATATATGAACAAATATGAATTTAATTTAGGAAAAAATATTAATAGTTCATGACCAATAATTATTGATAAAAGTTAGAGGAAAAAAACCAGTATTTAAAGTTAATGTGGGATTTTGGCGAAACTTGTTGAGGCATAGGGGTCATGGTCCCCCAAACTTTTTACAAAAATATTTATATTCTTAGTTGATCTTAATAAGAAATTTATAATATATTTAAAGTTATTTATTCTTTTATTATTATTGATTTTTTTATCCATAGAAATAAAATATAATGTGAGGAGTTTTCAATAAAAGAATATAAAAAGTTTAATTATAATTTTTTAGTGTAAAAAAGGTAATTTTTAGTCATTTATTATTATTAAAAGTTTCACAAATTAAAAGAATATAAAAAGTTTAATTATAAATTTTTAGTGTAAAGAAGGTAATTTTTAGTCATTTATTATTATTAAAAGTTTCACAAATTAAGGCAATTTTCTTCTACATTCAGAAAAATTACAATGATAAATTAGCCAATAATTTTTTAAATCACAATAAAAAAGACAATGGTAATCCTCTATGATGCAATTACAACAACCTTCCAACACTTCTCCATCCTCTGGCTCTTTGCCTCATCAAGCTTCCTCGACAAATTCTTCAATTTTACCTTAACATCAAACCATTCAAAAGGCTGCATTGTTTTTTCTCCAACATTGAACAAATACATGTTTAGTTTCCCATCCAATTGTCTTTATATGATTCTAAATGATTCTATGACAGCATAATTTTGTTTTGTATTTTATGCTTTACTAGGACATAAATATATATAAGAGAGTTACACTAAAATCTCATAAGATTAAACTATACATATTGATTCTCCAAATAAAACTTATAAGATTACATTTAAATTAAATAAATTGATTTATATGATCACAAGCTAATAATACGGGATAATAATTATACACAGTTATCTCATCATGATCTCATTAGACTCACTTATCCATAACCATAAAAATAATGCCCGAGATTTCCTTTCGACCAAGAAGACAACAATAGAGCATTAATGTCCCCAACAACATTGTTACCTCCTCCTTACAATGTGCAATCTTGAATACAATGCAAAAGAAACTTTCGACATTTAACTCTGGCCTTCATGGTTCTTGCCGTTGAAGAAATGATTACCCAAATGTGTGAATTATTGTTCTACCAAGCTCTTACAATGGAGATTTGTGCGGGATGACCTTTTTCTACAAAACCTTAACATAAGAAAAGAAAGAAAGGAAAAAAGATGGGTTGGTCTTTTAATGATAGTATTTCACGTTAAAATCCTTTTTTATTAATTTTTATTTTATTTAGAAAAATAAAATTGTATTAAAATAAAGTCAAAGATACAAGATTTGTTGGATGGTTAAGGGAGAAGGAAAAAATGAAAAAGGTCATCCCACACAAATGAGAAGTTAGTCACTTAAAAATGTTTCTTATCACAGTAAGTTAGTGATTTTTTATTTTTGTTTACTATAAATTTTTTTTTTTACCTTTCATTCTTGTAAGTTGACATTTTTTTGATTTTAGTCCCTATAAGATATTTTGTTTATTTTTAGTTTATATAAGTTTTTATTTTTTTTAAATTTGATTATCGTAAAATTATAATTTTTTATGTATAGTCTTCATAAATCTGGGTTTACATGGACCAAAATTACAAAATTACAAATTTATAAGAACTAAAAATAAATAAATTATCTTATAAGGATGAAAATAAAAAAAAACATAAATTTACAAAAAATAAAATTAAAAAATAAACTTATAAGGGACAAAAAATAAATAAAAATTAAATTATAAGAAAAAAATACATTTAGGCAAAAAATTTATTTGGAGACAAAGAGTGTGCTTATTCATGTGGAAACTCATGCACGATCATCATCTTACAAATGAGCAGAGAAAACGAGGTCATATGACGAATGGTGATAGTTGTCCTAGATGTAATTGGGGTTCTAAATCTACCATGCACACCATCCGGGACTGTGACGATATTCTGCGGCTTTGGTACGTCCAATTTCATCCCACCAAATGTTTGAGCAAAATTCTTTAGTATTGCTTACATGAATGGATATCTCTTGGAACTTGAATACCAAGGAAATCACCTCCTCCAAAGGATCATGGCCAAGTTTTTTTGGCCTTAAAATTTATCATCTATGGATAGATAGAAACAAATTGGCTTTTTCAAACCAAACAACCTTGGCCTCTGGCTTAATGCAGCATGTGCTTGCTGAAGTCAAATTTATCAAAACAGACCTTGACAAACAAACCTTCTCTTAGAATCCTAAACCATAAAATCATAGTTTAAAAATTCGATCAAACCGGTCCAATTAGAACCTGATAACATAATCGAATCAATTTGGTTATTGAACCGGTTATGTATTTAGTCTGGGATGACCCGGTTAGACTTAGTCGGTTTGAGATAAACCCAACGACTCAGATCAATTTTAAAAACTCGATTCACGTAAAAAAAATACTAAAAAAAACCCGAACTTGTGTATTTGTGTTATTAAATTATTATTTGTACACTTGTATTATCAACTTTAATACTTCAATTGTTATTTTTTATTTTAGAATATGAATGAATTTTTCTTAATCAAATAATATTAATCATATACTTAATATAATAAATACATATATAATTTTGATTTTTTTAACATATAACAAGTTAATCCGAATCAATTAATGATCTATCAGTTAGATTAGTGATCCATTACATCAACCACGTCAATAATAACCGAATTTCATAACTTTGTGTAAAATAGTTCATACAAAGCTTCTTCTAGTAAGGCCGCCTGAGGTGGGCTAATCAAAGATATGCATGGAAGAGTCATTTGGTGCTTCCACTCCAATATAGGTATGTGCAATTCTTTCTAGGCAGAACTTTGGGGTTTGAAACTAGGTAACAAACTAGCGAAAACCTTAAATCTGCACACTGTCATTTTCGAAATGGATTCTATGGTTGTTGTCCATAAGATCCGGACTGGGGTTATAAGATCTTAGAGTTAGAAGCTTATGATCCAGGAGTTAATTGAGATGTTGAATAACCAAGACTAGATAGAGAACCTCAATTATCCATGTGCATAGGGAAGCAAATAGTTGTGCTGATTTCGATCCTTGACAATTTGGGCCATGGAACGACTTCTTTCTTTACCATTGTTGATGTTATCCCTCTGTTAGCCATGCATGTTGCGCCTGATGCTATAGGTTGTAAGTTTACCCCTTTGATGGGCTCTTAGTTTCATTTTCCCTTATCACCAAAAGAAAATGTTCACCAGTTTTGTGAAACTTTGAGAATAAAAAATATACAATCAAGTCTAAAATCGAATAGTTGACACAACTAAAATTTTGAAAGAATCACGGCTGTGAAATGCCGGAAAAAAAGTAACATTTACATATATTGTATGATTAACTTGTGAATTCAGAAAAAATTCAGAAAAACAAAGAAAACATATATGAAAAACATAAAATTATTTTGATGTTTTAGTTTTTAAAATATTATTTCAGAACAAGTTTCCAAAATTTCAAACAACAACAATAGAAGTAGTCCGTAAAAAAAAAAATAGAAGTAGTTATTAACTTATTATTATTATTTTTAAATTTTTAAATAAAACTATTTTTTTTTAAAATTATTCAAGACCTAAAACTATATAAGATTTGTTTTTCTTAAAATTGTATATGTGAAAATAATAAAGGAACTGAGAGTTGGTACGTTACCACCGTGGAGCACACACCATGGAGCTCGACCTCCGTTCATTCCTTCACTCTCCGACCTCTACCTCCTCCTCCGACGCCGACGACGGCGCTCCTCCCCGCACCATCGATGATATTCTCAACGACTGTGACACTTCCTCTTCCTCACCCTCCCCTCCTTCTTCTCCCTCTCACTCACTCTCCAACAATTCCCGCCCTCAAAACCCCACACTCCAACAAAAACCACTCCAACCCGCACCCGATTCGTTTTCTCGGGTCAAACCCGCTGAATTCTCCGACCGCGCACGCGTTTCGCGCCCGTTCTCCTCTCTCCTGCACGGCGTCAGGTCCAATGCCAAGCCCGGCGCGGCGCTCGCCGCGGCGGCGGCGGCGTCTCGATCCGTTCCTACGCCGCACGCGGCGGCGATCATCTCCCGTAGGAAATCCGCGGCTGCGAATATTGTCGAATCGAGTTCGATCGCTGCCACCGTCGATGTTTCTTCCAAAGGCGAGTTGGGCGAGCCTAGCGAGAAATTCGATCCAGTGCCGCCGAAAATCGAGACTCCGTCTAGTGAAAGTGCTTCTGCTATTGGTGAACGTTTTGAGAGTGATGCGGAAATTGTCACTGATTTGAAGGCTGGCAGTGATGACATTCAGGTGCACACTGATAATAATAATAATAATGCTGATGATGATGATGATAATGATAATGATTCTTCTATCGTGAGTGAGGAAAAGAGGGATTTAGATGAGGTTGACCGTGATCATGAGAAGGATATGAGTTCTGCACCGTTTGATGACGATGATGATCGTGGGTTTGATGGAAAAGGCGATGATGAGAGAATCACTGCTACGGGTGTAGCTGTGGAAACAGAAGAAGAAGTAGTAGTGAGTAATGATATTAGTTCTATGGAAGATGTTAAGAATGAGGTGAGTGTTGGTGGTGATGATGAGGGTAGTTCCTTAGGTGATGTTGCTGAGCTAGTGGAAGAGAGGCTTGAGGAATTGGAAAACAGAAGGGCTGCTAAGAGAGCTGAGAAGAAACGGGAGTCTTCGATGAAGCCACTTGAATTGGCCGAGGAACTGGAGAAGAAGCGTGCTTCAACTGGTTTGCATTTGGAAGAGGGTGCTGCTGCCCAGCCAATGAGGCTTGAGGGCGTTCGGAGAGGGTCCACGACATTGGGATACTTTGATGTTGATGCTGGTAATGCGTTCACGAGGGCAATTTCGTCCCAAACATTCAGGCGTGAGCAAGGTTCCGCCCGAGCCTTGGCAGTTCATGCTAATTACATTGCAGTAGGAATGTCAAAAGGGCTCATTGTTGTGTTTCCCAGTAAATATTCCATTCACCATGCTGACAACTCTGATGGAAAGGTTGGTGCCTGATTCAATCAAACTTTTTGATCTAGCTCAAGTTCAAAGTTCAATGAGTTATGGAAATTTACATCTTTGGCTGCAAATATATGCCTAGTTTGATATCGAAAGTAATAAAAATTAATGTAACTATTAGAATTTGGGCTTAGGGCTTAATTTAACCTCACAGAACTGGTGAGACTAAATACACCCCATCACACCTAGGCACCTAGTACCATTGTTGGTAAATAGCCGCTATAGTGCTTTTGCATTGTGGAATTCTTCGGATTTGCAATCTTGACTCCATCTGCTATTGCAGCATGTGTCCTGCATCCTCTTGTCATCTCTGGCAAGTCTCAAGCCAATTAAGCTTTTGAGTTAATATTATGCCAATTTTATGCATTTTATTTTATTTGCATGTAACTTAATTTTTTGTACGTATATAATCGATATATATCATACATTTGAACGGCTATGTGACTTCTGCTGTTTGCCCACAACACTATCTATTATATGGTATAGTGGATTATTGACTTTCCACCATTTCCTGCCATCCGCAATTGATAACACTGCCTAGTACAATGAAGGTGCTGGAGGCTGCAATGAAGGCAGACGAAAGAGGCTGCAATTAAGGTGACTTTCCAACACACCCCTCATGCTTAGGGCTATGGGCCTGGAGTGTGGACCATGTTGGTGACCCAACAATGAATAGGGTAGACTTTGATATTTTCTTAAATTTAGGCGTAGGCTTAATTCAACTCCACAAAATTGACTTGTAAGGTGAGGACTGACTGAGCCTTAAGCACCACTTAGGTCATATCATTAGGTGATGTAGGAACATACCCCCTCACACCTAGTACTATGAAGGTGCTGGAGGCGACAATGAAGGCAGACCAAAGAGGCCACAATTAAGGCAAGCTAGGTGTGGCCACAATTAAGTCGGCTTTCCAGCCATAATGTATGTTTAATGCTATCTTTTAACTTCCAAAGTCTTTCTATTATATTTCATGTTAAAGCAGATTCTATCAGATTGGACTGAAATATCCGAGTTGCTTGACAAAATGAATGAGAAACAAAATATGGCAATGCACAAGTTTTTTGTTTTTATTTATGATAAAATTAAGAATTAAAATGAGAGAATAAAACTATCTCACAAATAAATAAATAAACAAACCATGCCTCCCCAACACGCATGCATACACTATTGGTGGTGTAGCATTAAGATGCTCTTTGAATGACCATTTGCCAATGCACACAAATCGGTAATGTTGATGCTTTATAATTTCAAGCATTTATTTGATTGAGTTTTGGTATCAGCTGTTACTTCATTTATCAATATATGCTGTTTACTTGTTAGATGATGATGCTTGCTATACAAGGTGATCGGTTGCATGCTCCAGTGACATCCATGTCTTTCAATCAACAAGGAGACCTTCTTTTAGCTGGTTATGGTGATGGCCATCTTACCCTGTGGGATGTACAGAAAGGGGTAGTGGCAAAAGTTATTAGTGGTGAACATACAGCACCAGTAGTACATACATTGTTTCTAGGACAGGATCCTCAGAATACTCGTCAATTTAAAGCAGTTACTGGTGATTGTAAGGGTCTGGTTCTCTTCCACATCATCTCAGTGGTTCCTTTGTTTAGTAGATTCTCCATCAAAACTCAGGTATATAATATTTTTCGTTAATGTGCAATGGGTTGAGTCTAGCATTGCGCTATAAAGGGGACATGAGTTATTTTAATATTCGATTATCTCGCATTTTTCTTCTTTGTTGAACTTGTGTTAATTTTGTAGTGTCTTCTTGATGGGCAAAGTACGGGCTTGGTGCTTTCAGCTTCACCACTCCTTTTTGATGACTTCAGTGGAAGTGCTTCGCCTTATACCCAGGGAAACACCTCAGCCCCAGCCAGCAGTATAAGCAGCATGATGGGAGGTGTTGTTGGCGGAGATGCAGGTTGGAAACTCTTCAATGAAGCCCCTTCTTTGGTTGAAGAAGGTGTGGTTGTATTTGTCACCCATCAAACTGCTTTGGTGGTATGAAAATCTGATGTCTGTGCTGGTTCAATGTACCTTTTGTGCTGTAATTTTTCCTTCATCTGTGTTTAGACTTCTTCTGCATTGTTTATCAAGATACTAAATCTTTGTCATAGGTACGGCTGAGCCCTACGTTGCAAGTTTATGCTCAGCTCTCTAGGCCAGATGGAGTTCGGGAGGGTTCCATGCCATATACTGCATGGAAATACATGACACAAATATGTAGTTCTACTGGTACGGATTCATTTTGTTATAATTGATGTTGACTTCTTTCTAAATATTTCTTGCTCTCTTGTAGAAAATATGTCTGCAGAAGCTGTTGAAAGAGTTTCATTGCTTGCAATTGCTTGGGAACGGAAGGTTTTGGTTGCAAAGTTGGTCAAATCAGAATTAAAAGTATATGGAAGATGGTCTCTTGACGGTGCGGCTTTAGGTCTAGCATGGTTGGATGATCAGGTATTATATCATCTTCTGTCTACCTATATTAGCTAGAAGTTTGGGCACTTCTTTTTGTTTGTGTGCTGTTGTTTCCTTTTACACTCCCTATTGTATCTCTTTGCTTCTTAGCTATAAGGTTAGTTAAATTTATTTATTTTACTTGCTCAGATGCTGGTAGTTCTCACTTCAAGTGGACAACTGTATTTATTTTCCAAGGATGGAACTGTGATTCACCAAACAAGTTTTTCTGTAGATGGTATTGGAGGAGATGATCTAGTCTCTTATCATACTCACTTCATCAATATATTTGGAAATCCTGAGAAAGCTTATCATAACTCTGTTGCTGTAAGAGGAGCTTCTATTTATATACTGGGCCCAACACATCTTCTTGTTTCTCGTCTTCTCCCTTGGAAAGAGCGTATTTCTGTTTTGCGGAAAGCAGGTGACTGGATGGGTGCCTTGAACATGGGAATGACTCTTTATGATGGCCATGCTCATGGAGTTGTTGACCTTCCTAGAACCTTGGATGCTGTACATGAAGCCATAATGCCCTTCTTGATGGAGTTGCTTACATCATATGTTGATGAAGTGTTCTCCTATATTTCAGTGGCATTCTGCAATCAAATTGGAAAACTGGACCAATCCAATGATTCAAATAGTAGAAGCAATTCAGTGCATTCTGAGATAAAGGAGCAATATGCCCGTGTTGGTGGAGTTGCCGTTGAATTTTGCTGTCATATCAAACGGACAGACATTCTTTTTGATGAAATTTTCAACAAGTTCGTGGATGTTCAACAGAGAGGTAACCCATTGTCTTGGTGTTGTGCGGTAGTATCTCTTTTCATTTCAGTTCTTGTTTTGATCCTTTTCAGCACCCAGCTTCAATTATTTCTTTTGGTTAACAACTTATTTTAGTCTAATAACTCAATGATTTTTTAAATTGACATCGAATAGCTCTAAAGAAGGGGATGCAGTGAAAAAAACTAATCCACTTTGTAATTTAATGTTGGTAGAAGCTCATTCTGTACTCACCAAACAAAAGAGTAATCATAACATCTTATGATATATTTGGTTGTTCTCTCTCTCTCTCTCCATGATTGAAACAAATGCTCTGAATTCAAAAACATAAAAACCAAAAATCTTCATTGCCCTGTATCATCTTCCTCTGGCAATGCAAAGAATATTGTAATCTATTATGAGCTAATTAATTTTGTCTCAGTAATATATTCATTGTTATCGGTTGGCAAAAAATAGTTTTGTTGAAGACCAGGTCCTCAAAGTGGATATTTAGATCTAATTCCTTTTTAATGGTTTCACTTAAGAGTTTTTTTCTTGGTTTTCTTCTACCATTTATGATTAACTTTCTTATGGGGCTTCTATTAATCTTCTTCTTACCTGGCTGAACCATCTTTTAGGCGCGATTCTATTCTACCATCTATTCCTCAATGGCTCAATCTGTGTTACTCCTTTTCTCTCTTTGATGCATTTATTTGTGATCTTAGCTAATGCATTCTCTTCTTTTCAACATTGAGATTATGCTCTTATTGGCACTTTACTTCCCAGGTGCCAAACATTCAGTAGCAAACAAAGACCTAAAAATAATCATGGAAAGAAAACCAATTGAAGATTGAAGATTCATTTGGAATGATTACATTGTCACCAATAGTTTAATTCTCTTACTTTTCACTGGTTCATGGCTGCGCTAGTTAAAAAGATGCTGACTAAAGCTATTTTTCACAATCAATTTATTAAGTTTATTTGCACCAGGAAAGATGAATAGTTTGTGTAGATGCTCTTACATTATTAATCTAGTCTTTTCCAACTTCAGATGGATACCAGTGCCAATAATTTGTAATTTTTTCCAGAAACATTTTTGGAGCTTCTGGAGCCCTATATTTTGAAGGACATGCTTGGATCTCTACCTCCCGAGGTATTGGACCATGTCAGGCTTTTTTGGCATAGTTGAATACTACGTTATCAATATTAACTTTTTTACTTTTAAATGTATATTCTCAACTGTTAGTTCTTACAATATCTTTTTTCCTTTTTATGTTTTGTCACATTTTTGTCTAGATTATGCAAGAACTGGTAGAGTATTATAGCACCAAAGGGTGGTTACAGCGGGTTGAGCAATGTGTACTTCACATGGATATATCATCCTTGGATTTTAATCAGGTTCTTGTTAGATCTTTTGAAACATTTTTCCTTGCCATGAATTTTTTTATTGGCACAACTGTCAAATGGTTACTTTGGTACTTTCTTTAGGTTGTCAGATTATGCCGGGAGCATGGACTATATAGTGCCCTGGTGTATGTCTTCAATAAAGGATTAGATGATTTTAGGGCACCTCTGGAGGAGTTGTTTGCTGTCTTACAAAATAGCCAAAAGGAAAGTGCTACTGCGCTTGGGTATGTTGTCGTTCTCCTTATTATTCTGGTATACCTATTTTGCTTTCTCTGTATCCATTGTATTATTTGTGAATGCCAAGTCACTGGAGAATGCCAATATGCGGATTTTTGTGAAATTTGTGGATTTTGTTTGTATTCTCCTTAGTTAAAAAAAATATGCCAAGTCACCAGAGAATGCCAATATGAGCAGTGTAACTATGAGTATAGTTAGAAAAAAAACTGAGGTGGTGGCAGTGCTAGTAACCTAAATAATGATGGGAATCTCTGTAAAACATTCCTAGTTCAAACATTACCCCCCATTCCAACTTCCCACGGGAAGGTAAAAAAGGAGAGGACTATTTCTAATTCATTGGTAGCCTACAATTACAAAAGAAAGATCATATTGAAAATTTATTTTAATGCAAATGAACTTTATAGCTACATGCAACCTTTATGTCCATTGACCTTATTTGGCTCCAGTTCTGATCTTTCTTGAAGCCTTCATAAACAATTTTTAGACATTTATTTTAATTAGAAAATTGAATTGATTACAATTACTCAATGGCTCTCTCTAATGTGTACAAGAAAACGGACAGCAAACAGTTTATTCATTAAATTTCTTCAAAGTGAAAATTGTTAGTTTTTTCTAAGTTCATTAAAAGTGTCTAAATATGTATTTTTCTCCTTGTCTCTTCTTTTAACAGGTATCGAATGCTGGTTTATCTCAAGTACTGCTTTACAGGTCTTCCCTTTCCACCAGGTAATATTTTCCCCTGATCTTTAATATCTCTATATTTTTTTTTTTTTTTGAAAGACCAATGTTAGATATTAATTTGTTAGTGGGAGGGATTTGAACCCACGACCTCTTCCTCCTCCCTTCTCCCTTCAACCACCAAGCCAACCTTATAACTCCCTTTAATCTCTTTATTTATTTATATTTGTTTTCTGCTTTAAAAATATTCCAATAATACTACATAAATGATGATTCATCTGTTATTCTGTTGCATAAAATTGTAGGCCGTGGAAGTATTCCTCCCACACGTTTACCATCTCTTAGAAGAGAACTTGTAGAGTTTTTGTTAAAGGACTCCTGTACTGCGAAATCACAGACAGTTTCAGACTTTGTGTACAGACGACCACACCTGAATCTTTATCTTCTCTTAAAGTTAGACACTGAAGCTACATTAGATGTCCTCAGATGTGCTTTCATGGAAGATGGAATTTCAAATGCCAGCTCATCTTCACCAGATTCAGCCAATAAACCTATAGCGGAAGCAAAAAAGGAAAATGATAATGTTAACAAAACTCAAAATGCTTTGGTTCAGAACACAGTTGATGCTCTCATTCAAATAATTGATATGAATATTGTTCCCACAGATAAAACCTCTAGTAGTGGTGATGATGGGTTGATAAAAGATTGTCCTTCCAAGGACATAGGTTATTTGTTTGAGTTCATTGCATATTATGTTGCTCTCCAAAGGGCTAAGATTTCAAAGGGTGTGCTTTGTCAAATATTGGAATATTTGACATCAGATAGTCAGTTTTCAACTAATGTTTCTGTTCAAGGATCATCTCCAAAAAATAGAGAGAAGCAAGTGCTTGCACTTTTGGAAATACTTCCTGAATCAGACTGGGATGCATCATTTGTGCTAGATCTATGCGAGAGAGCAAAATATCATCAGGTAGTACATTGACCATTTTTGGTGATAGTGTCTTCAGAAGCATAGTGGTACCAAATATTGACTTTTTGTCTAATTGAGTAATCTTACCAGCTCTTTTGTTTGGTTTTAGGTTTGCGGATTGATTCATAGTATCAGACATGAATATGTGGCGGCATTGGATAGTTATATGAAAGATGCAGATGAGCCTGTTCATGCTTTCTCCTTTATTAACAGAGCATTCTCACAGTTGACTGACAATGATCATGCAGCTTTTCGGTCAGCAGTCATATTTCGAATTCCTGAGTTGGTTGAACTAAGCAGGTAATCCTCCTTATTATCTTTACTCAAGTTGGATTCTTTTGGAAGGTTATTCAGCATTTATGATTTCTATATTTCAATATATTTAACCAATAATATTAATTTACATTTACTCTATTTGATTGCTTGTAGGGAGGGCGCATTCCATATGGTTATCAGTCATTTTAGCAATGAAAGTTCCCGTATCATAACTGATCTTCACTGTCATCCAAGAAGTCTTTTCCTTTATTTAAAGACACTCATTGAGCTTCATTTATTTGGCACCCTAGACCTGTCTAATTTGAGAAAAGATGGTACTATGGATCCCCTTAATGGAAGGCAGGTTAAGGATCACCCACAAGGAGTCAGAGATTACTTAGAGAATATATCTAATTTCCCCAAGTACATGCGTGAAAATCCTATTCGAGTTCCTGATGATCTTATTGAGCTTTACCTTGAGGTGAGTTTTTGTACCAATGCCTTTGTAAGGACAAAGAAAGAATAATTTGATTTTTTTAAGTTGTTGTTTTTGCCATCTAGAACTAACTATTAAGGCATAGTGTTGCTATGTGTTCTTTGTTCTTTTTGGGATGTCTCATGCACCAAATTGTGTGGTTAGTGGTTACTGCTTTCTATCTCTTTAAAACTTAATGTCTCTTGAGGAATGGGGCTGGAGATACAGACATCATTTCTCATTTATTTATTTAGCCATCTTTATCATTTCAAGTTTGTCTAAATTGTTTTTTATTGAGGGAATATGTTGCTGTAATTGTAGCAGGAACTTAGTTTTTTTTTCTGTCATGTTTTAATATTGCAGTTATTATGCAAGTATGAAGGTGGTTCAGTTCTCAAGTTTCTGGAAATGTTTGATAGCTATCGAGTTGAACATTGTTTACGCCTGTGCCAAGAATATGGCATTATAGATGCATCTGCGTTCTTATTAGAAAGGGTTGGTGATGTTGGTAGTGCTCTTTCACTTACACTTTCTGATCTATATGATAAATTTGTTGAGCTTGATACCGCTGTGGAAGCTGTAGTTTTAAACCATCGCAGAGTTGGTTCTTCACATATGGAAGTATTCAACAGTGTTTTGAAAACAAAGGAGGTTTGTTTATCTGTTCCCGAAACATTTTAATGAACCTCCAAAGATGCAACTATGCTTTGATTGGTGTGCTTGTATGTTTGTATTTACTAGGTGACCTAATACTTTTAATGGTTACTAATCCAATAGGTAAGTGACATCCACAATTTATTGCGTGCCTGTATTGGTCTGTGTCAGCGGAACACCCCTCGTCTAAATCCTGAGGAGTCAGAGGCACATTGGTTTAAATTACTTGACTCGTGAGTTTAATATCAATTTACATTTCCATCCTTTCATGTGTTTTATTTTTTCATTTTTGAGAAAGTATAGCTGTGTTTTTTCATGTAAAACAATAATACTATGACTCTGTAATAATCAAATGAACTAAATAAATGTCTGAAGAACAAGCTTTCCTAAATTTTTGTTCCTGACATTTGGGAGCTTGCTATGGTAACTACCCTATTTCCTTTGATTGTTATTCAGGTTTTGTGATCCATTGATGGATTCAAATGTTGAAGAGAGAGCATATGAAAGTAAGAGTTATTTTGGAATGCTAGCTGGATCAGCAGATTCACAACAGGACAAAGACACCCATAAAAGCAGTTGGAAAATTTCAAAGTCCTGGACTGGTCATATCTTGAAAAAATTGCTATCCCAGTTCATTAAAGAGATTGTTGAGGGAATGATCGGTTTTGTTCACCTTCCAACTATCATGTCTAAACTCCTGTCTGATAATGGTAGTCAAGAATTTGGTGATTTTAAACTTACAATATTGGGAATGCTGGGAACATATGGCTTTGAAAGAAGAATTCTGGTAAGGTTAACTCGTTTATATTTTTAATTTGATTCTCTGATCAAGCTTTACTAAGTGTATTAATCGTCGTACTTTAAAAAACTGCTTTAAAAAACGTGACAAGATGCATTCAAGCTAAGTTCTTACTCTATATTCTTGTTGTATTTGTTAGCAATTCTTTAGGAATCAAAGTATTGTTCTAACCTTGGACCGGTACATGAGTTTTTATCTTGCATGGGTTTGAAGAATGCCACTAACTTGCTTTGTGCATTTTATTTATCTCATTCACCATGATAATTCCTTAATTTTTCTTTGCTGCATTGTTATTTCTCTAGATATTTGTAAACTTGTGGCATTTCAAAGAACAAAATGAACTTTCTTAACTAGACACATAAATATAACTTCCTTTGGTATGGAATATAAAATATAAAATATTATTGGACAAATTACTGTCTCTTCTTCCAAGACAGTAACAGATAATTTGAATTTTTTTTCATCCTAAAGGGATTTTATGTTTTGTCTTGATTCTCTTCTATTGCTACTTCTGCACTTAGGATGCTGCCAAATCATTAATAGAGGATGATTCTTTTTATACTATGAGTTTACTCAAAAAAGGGGCCTCCCATGGATACGCTCCCAGGAGTCTCGTGTGCTGTGTTTGTAATTGCCCTCTTACAAAGAACTCTGTTAGCTCTGGAATTCGGATTTTCAACTGTGGCCATGCAATTCATCTCCAATGTGAAGTTTCGGAAATTGAGGGATCGAGCAAAACATCTTCATCTGGATGCCCTGTATGCCCTGTATGCATGCCCAACCAGAAATCCCAGCAGTCTAGAAACAAATCAATCATTGCAGCAAATGGCTTGGTCAATAAATTCTCATCAAGGCCTCAATACCCCCATGGAAGTTCCATTCATCCTCATGACAGTGATTTATCAGATAATATGTATGGACAACAACAGATATCACGGGTAAATATAAACAAACCTCTATATCATCTCTTCTATTTAATTCTCATCAAGGCCCCAATACCCCCATGCTTTCAAGACATTTATATTAAATCTTGCTTCTGCAGTTCGAGATCTTGAGCAGCTTGCAGAAGAATCGGAGATTTATGCAAATAGAAAACTTGCCTCCATTGAAGCTTGCCCCACCTGCTGTGTACCATGAAAAGGTAAGTAAAGTGGCAAACTTTCTGACTGGCGAAAGTAGCAATAGTTCCAGTGCTATTGAGAAACAAAGTAGAAACAAGCAAAATCGGGAGCTGAGAGTTAAGGGTTCATCAATTCGATTTCCTTTAAAATCAAGCATATTTGGTGAGTAATCTTATTTAAGAAAATTATGCTTCTCTATAGTAATGCTTAATTCTGACACAAGGCAAACTTGTTTGCAGGCAAGGAGAAGACCAATAAGCGGTGACTTACTGTTTTTTAAGAACACGAGGACTTTTTTTTTATAGGCAAATGTTAGTTTTGTTAGAAATGTTAGTTGGGGAGATTCAAACCCGTGACCTCTCCTCCATCCCTTCTCAATTACAAGACCAACCGTATATCTCCAATAACAAGAGAACTGTGTAGGCGAGAGAGACGAGACACTAACAAATGTACAGATTAACAATAGATATCTTCCCCCATTAGTTCTTCAGTGTAGGCTGTGTAGCTACCAGATTTGCTGTAGCTCAACCAATTGTTATTCTTTTGTATTTTATTATACTTCATGTACATTTTACTGACTGTTGTATATGTATGTTATACACTAAGTTCTGTGCGTGTACAATAGAAAAAACCATTTTAGCGAGTTCAAGATATTCGAATCATGCGATGAGCAAACCTTGGCCTTTTTTTTTTCTCTCTCTTTTCCTTTCCTTTTCTATCCCGCATCTTTGACTTTTTTTTTCGTTTATAAAAAAAAGCCATTCCTTTTCTTTCCCGAACCATGTACTTTTAATAGTTTGGGGTGAATGTACCATAGGTTGATGATTATTCAGCCTAGGATTTACTTTAAAAAAAAAGTCCTAAAATGCTTAAGTTGTGCGTAATAATATCTTGTAAGCACTGACATATATATTTTTCACAAAAATTGTAGGATATAATGGGGCAAAATTATGGGCAACTTGTAGTTGGAATTTGTGTCCAACTCAAGTATTGTGTATATCCCAAAAGCCAAAAGCGTTAAGCCATTGGATGTAAGGGGAAAAAATGAAGGTACGGAAAATAAACAGAAAAACCGTAATATTTTGAGGAATCGGTATTTTTCGTTTATATTTTACCCTTTTATTGCAAAATATGATAAAAAAATTAAATAAAAAAAGTTGGGCAGCCAGAGTTTTACATGCAAAAAATGTCCTCAAATGCGGAAGTTGTGCGTAATATTTTCTTGTAATCAATTAGATTTTTTTTCTCACAAAAATTGTAGGATATATTTTATAATTCGAAAACTTGGTTAGCTCAAATATTCTCTGTATATGTTCTGAAAAGCTTAGAGCCATTACAGTTAAAAAAGAAAAAAGAAAAAAGAGCCATTGAATCAAATGGGAAAAGATGGAGTTCATGCATTCAGTTATTGATTCCAAAATGTGAAAAGATTTAGAAAATCAAAGGGCCCAACCGGGTTCGAACCGGTGACCTCTTGATCTGCAGTCAAATGCTCTACCACTGAGCTATGGACCCCATTTCTTAATTGTTTGAGACATTTAATAACATATAGTTAATAAGAAAAGTGAGTCCAAGGGAAATCATACTAATGGCTTCTAAATAAAATATGGGAATATCTAGTCTTAGAAAATAATAGGACTTGCCTGTTGAAGGGTTTGCCGTGGAACCTTTTGTTGGGTACAACAAAACGTTAGTATGGTTTTCCTTGGACTCACTTGTCTATTTCATTTTTCTCCCCCTTTCCTATTTTTGTCATTGCAGTTATATAACAGCCTGCTATTGCTGTTCCCATAGTAGAAGTTATTGTGGCTTGATGGGTGATAGTTGCTTGTTTAATTGTGCTGTATTAATTAATTATTACTAGTATAGTTACTTTGTGGATTTGACTCTTTATATTACTCTGTTTGTAGTAAAAAGGTTAATCAATTCAAGGCGGGAAAGCCAAATATTATCATGCACGGGAAAGTGACCCATATATCTAACAAGAGAGACCCAAGTTCATCTCCTCTTTGCATGTTTGAGTTATGCATAAGAGAGAGATATTAATTGTACAGTGAGGACTGAGGAAATTAAGGAAGAGAGGAACCATGGATGTATAATAAACTTGCTGCTCCCTCAAATAGTAAAAGTTAGAATTTAATCTTTAAATAAATTTTGTCATAATGGAGTTGTTCTTTTTTAAGATAATAAAATAAGGTTGGGCAGCCGGAGTTTTACATGCAAAAAATGTCCTCAAATACTAAGTTGTGCGTTATACTTTCTTGTAAGCACCGAGATGTATATATTTTTTTTCCTCACAAAAATTGTAGGATATTATGGGGGCAAATAGTGGACAATTTATAATTCGCAAATGTGGTTAGCTCAAATACCCTATATTCTGAAAAGCTTAGAGCCAATGGATCTAACTGGAAAAGATGGAGTTTATATATTCAATCAATGAGTCCAAAATATGATAAAAGTTTATGAAAAAGAAGGACCCAACCGGGTTCAAACTGGTGATTTTTTTATCTGCAGTTAAATGCTCTACCACTGAAGTATTGACCCCTTTGATAATTAATTAAGACATTTTACTAAATTATGATTACCATAAGTATAAATTGTATAATATGTACGATGCATGATAACTTTTTTACTTAAAATTCTTTTAGACTATAATTATTGGTTTTTAATCCTCTGAAATTTCACTTCGGATCAATTTCTGCCTAATATTTTTTATAAAAAAATGATTTGGTTACACTAACTTTTAAATCATAAAATGAATATCAAATGAGTTTCGTTTTTTTTTCAGTATGTATATCTCCAACCTTGGAGTCTAAGTCTTTTCGTGAAGTAATGATGGGATGGCTCAGAGAGACCCAAAAGAAGATGATTAAGCAATTCAAAGATTATATAGGATGAAGTTAGATATTTATAAATTATAACTTTTATTTTATTGATGTTAAAATAACATCATGTTGATACTTAAATGATTATTATTCACTGATTGATATCATTTAAGATTATATAAATATATTCATTTTTACCTATTATCATCAATGAGCGAAAAATATGAATGTTTATCTTTTAGTTTTTCTTTGTAACTTTAATGGTAGAATGTATGAGTAATAATAACAAAGTTTTTTGGTGTTTATCACATAAATATCACCAAAATAGATTTTATTTTTCCTTATAAAATTTTCTTTTGTCAAGAAAAAAAACTTTTTTATATACACAATCAAGATCAAAAATCAAACATTTAACAACATATTTAAGGAACTCAATTATTTACAAATGACCTTGTTAGTACCAAATAATTGGTTTAGTCTTTACTAATATAGTTCAAATATCTAAAAACTTTCTTAACAAAATTTTGTTCTGAAATTGATAGTTAGCTCATTCCTATAAAATACTCCGTTCCCATTTATGAATCGAGGATACTTGTTGTAAATTTCTTAACCTATTCTGAAATTGGTACTATAGAATAAATAGATAAACAATAAATTAAAATATAATAGCATTTTCTTTATTTTAATAATAATAAGCATTTTTTGTTATTACAAATAAAATTAATTTTAGCAATATGCAATCCTTGTATATATACTAGAAAAAAGAAAGCTAGGTATAGATAAGTTGAGGATTAGAACTGAAGAAGAAGGGACACGTATTTGCGAGGTGAAAAGGACTTGGATATGCAGTGCCAGTTCGGCAGGTAATGAGATTCACATGATCATTCCATTCCACTGCCATGAACTTCTTGTAAGTATTCAGTTCAATTTTCAACATTCTCTCTCATAGTCAAGCATCAATCCTTAAATTCATCAACAATGATATCATTCACAGCAGCCCCTGAATTATCCAAAATAAAAATGGTTCTAACAAAACCAAATATGCTGCAATATAACTATAAACACATGTCTTAATTTAGATTAAATGTCATATAGAGGAAAATGCTGTCCAAATATGAAGCAACCAATCACATATCATCATCACTTGCTTTATATTTGCTCCAATTAAATTATTTGGAGATGTGATGTAATAGTAATAACGAGTATTTATGCACAAGCATCCGAAACCTTTCCTATCTGAGAAAAAAGAAATCATAAGAATACTGCAGTATTGCATTAAAACACCAATTTTATTAGCTATATACAAAATTATATATATATATATAAAAAAAAAAAAACAGTTGTACTCTCTCTTTTTTCCCTTTGCTCCCCAAGTCAGAAAGAATAATAAAAGATTTCATTGTTTTTTTTAAAGAAGAAAAGTGATTTCGTATACGTTTTAGATTTTGTAATTATACTACATTACAATGACATCAAAATAGCCGTTGTTTCAAACTTTCCGTGACATGAATTTCAATGAGTTTTTTTTTTTTAAATATCAATTTCAATGAGTTTAATTTCACTTTAAGTTTTTATACAAGTAATATGGTTTAACAATTTTTTAAACTCTCTAAATTTTTTAAGCAGTTTTGTTCTCTAATAATCTTAAATAACAATTAAGAAATTGAAATTTTTATATTATGTTAAAGTAAATATCATAAAAGTAAATATTTCAACATATATGACAATTTACAATGTTGGTGTAAAAAATTTTGCATTTGTTAAAATATTTATATTTTGATTCAATTAATTAATATATCATTGATTTAAGTAAAATTATGTTCAAATCTTTTAAGTAAAGTTTAAGGTTTAAACATTGTGAATAAAATTGGAAAGGATTATCTGTATAGAAAGATAAAATGACTTCAATTTTATTCATGTTGAATTGCAAGTGTCGTCCAAATACTTTTATATAATTTTTATAACTATATATATATATATATATATGTATATATATTTCATATGAGAGAGATATTTTATTCCAATGAAAGAAATAAAATTGAATAATATAATAATATGGACGATCAATCAATATTTAATGTAAAGTGAGTTTTTTAGAAAGTTATATGATTTTTTAATATTAAATCTTAATAGTTCATATATGATTATATGATTCAAATTAATTATTTTACTTTCTTATAAAATATGTTATATTAAAGAGATAACAAACTCTATTATCTATTAAATTATTAAATTATTTATAACTTGAATTTATATATCTACAACTTAAATTTAAATTATAAGAATTTAATAAATTATTTTATCATATCAATATTCTAACATTCGACTGATAACTAATTGTAATTGTTATTAGTTAGTAAAATTGATGAATAATTTATTCTAATACGTAATAAATAAAATATTATTGTTTGTTTATAGTCATAGAAAACATTACATTACATAGGCAAAAGCAAAAGCCCCTCAACCCAACACGCCTAAGACGGTTATCTCCAAGTCTCAGTCCCTCGTTTCTTCCGCCCCCTTCACTCACCTTCTTTCTGCCACTTCTCTTCTATATAATAACACCCACTTCTTTGGTTCAACTTCCCTTCAATTCATCACATAATAACAACACTATAAACATTGATTTTGGCTCTTTGTTGCAGCGAGACCAAAATGTCTTTCACTGCAACCAAGTTTTCACCTTCTCCTCTCCCTCTCACTTCCACCACCCCCAGATCCAATGACAAGCCTCTCTCTTTCTCCTTCGATCACTCCAAACCCAACCCTTCTTCCTCCTTCCTTGGATCCACTCGCAAGCTTCTTCGCTTCAATGCTCTCGCTAGGCCTCATGCTCACCCTCGTGCTTCTTCTTCCCCTGCTGCTGCTGTTCTTCTCGAACGAACCTCCAATCTGGTGACCCTTTGTCCTTGTCTCTTCGTTTTTGCTTGAAAAATCTCTGCTTTCTGTGGATGGATATAGATTCTCTCAAATGGGTTTGGTTCAAAAAGTTAATTTTTTCCACTCAATTCAGCTCATTTGAGGTGGACACATTTGGATTTTCGAGCTGCGTGATTCAAATGTGGATGCTTTTTTATTAATTTGTTATTTGGGTTGATGTTTATTCTCTTTCAGATGTGTAGTTACTTAACAGTTCAATTGGGTTAAAAAATTAAAATTTCACTCAATTAAGCTCATTGGAATTGGACCCGATTGGATTTATGAGAGATGAATGATTCAAATGTCGATGCTTTTATTTATTTATTATTTGGGTTACTGTTTATTCTCTTTCAGATGTCTAGTTACTTCACACTATGATGATGTATATTTATAGGACAAAACTTAGATGTTCTGTAAGTGTTTTCGGTGCTGTTTTTCAATCAGAATTGGAGTTTTGCATTGGTAATCTATTCTCACCTTTAATGGAAAATTTTATTGCACAAATTAGCGATGTGAAATTCCATTTCTGATTGGAAAACAACACCAAAAGCACCGTATTTAAGTTGTCTTATTTTATATGGGTTTAGTTTTGTGTGTTATTTGCCCAATTGGGTTCAGAAGTTCAGATTATTAAAAATAGTGGTGTTTTGCTACTGATAATATATGTAAGTTTGGAATTTTTTGTTTGGGTATAAGTGTTTTGAGATTTTTTTTTTTTTGTCTGGATTTATGAATGCAGCTTGTCACAAAAGAGGAAGGGTTGGAGCTCTATGAAGACATGATATTAGGGAGGTTTTTTGAGGACAAGTGCGCTGAGATGTATTATAGGGGCAAAATGTTTGGTTTTGTTCACTTGTACAATGGCCAAGAGGCTGTGTCAACTGGGTTCATCAAGCTTCTGAAGAAGGAAGATTCTGTAGTGAGCACCTACAGAGATCATGTTCATGCATTGAGTAAGGGGGTCCCATCTCGGCAAGTGATGAGTGAACTGTTTGGGAAGGCGACAGGGTGCTGCCGAGGTCAAGGTGGTTCAATGCATATGTTCTCAAAAGAGCACAACTTGCTTGGTGGATTTGCCTTCATTGGTGAAGGAATTCCGGTGGCCACCGGGGCTGCATTTTCGAGCAAGTACAGAAGAGAGGTGTTGAAGCAGGCAGATTGTGATCATGTGACGTTGGCATTTTTTGGAGATGGGACTTGTAATAATGGGCAGTTCTATGAATGCCTGAACATGGCAGCTCTGTGGAAATTGCCAATTGTGTTTGTGGTGGAGAATAATTTGTGGGCTATTGGGATGTCGCATCTCAGGGCAACTTCAGATCCTCAGATATGGAAGAAAGGGCCGGCATTTGGAATGCCAGGGGTTCATGTAGATGGGATGGATATTTTGAAGGTCAGAGAGGTGGCAAAGGAGGCAGTTGAAAGGGCTAGAAGAGGAGATGGACCAACTCTAGTGGAATGTGAGACCTATAGATTTAGAGGGCATTCATTGGCTGATCCCGATGAGCTTCGTGACCCTGGTGAGCATCTATTTAGATAATATATTCTCTCCCTATGTTCTTAATTTTGAAGTACATGTGCTGATGTTTCTTTGCATTTCTGGTCGTATTTATCTTCAGTTGCACTGTGCATAATCCATTTACTAAATATTTTTTTCCTTAACTTAGTCTTAGATTAGCAATATTAATTGATGGAGTTGAACTTGCGGTTGCATTCTAAACCTTTTAACAGTGTAAAAGTATTATGCTTAATTGGTGAAGAGTTCAATGGCCTAAACAAACAATTTCTTGAACTTTAGTTATTATCCTCAAATTTGGAATAGTTTTTCAAAAAATGTTTAGGCTTGACTACAATACATTTTGATTCCTTAGCTACATATCTTCATTAAAAAAAAGTTTTAAAAGCCAATTGTAAGTGGAGTTGAAACGAAGATTACTGCTGTTATTAACCTGGCTGAGAGTATACATAAAATTATAAATATGGTCTTCATTTAAAGGAGAAGATTTATGTGAATGCTGAACCAATTCGTATAAGCATTTATATATTCTACCCCAAGCTATGTAAATTAAGATTTGATTGGTTTGCCATTTAGCCAAAAAATGGATAACCAACTCATTCGATATACTCGCACAGTATATTTCATCTCTAGCACTGGTTCATTGATGGTACTGAGCACACAAGATTTTGTTTCCTTTATTGTTATCAGGCTTTTCTTCTCTAAGTAGTATTTTATAAAAAGAAAAAAAAAATGAAACTAAAAAAACAAATCAATCAACCTTGTTGCAAGGGTTTGCAGTTACCTGGGATATAAAAGTAAGACTCCAGTCTGGATAGTTTGAACTTTTGTATTGTAATCCAACTCCATATTTCAGTGTTGGCTGAAGAGTAGTGATCGTTTATTCTGTTAGTTTGGTTTCAGTTGTTTTTACTGGCCATTTTTATGCCTTTATGTTATTCAAATTACACTGAAATGTGAAGGTTTCAGTTTCTTAGTTGTTCTAGCATGGTACCCTTTTAAGCTGTGCTCCTAAATAAATAACCATGTTTTCTACTTATGTATGACTAGTGTTAATAACTATTGAATCGTTAATCTGTTTCTGCTTTGGCAGCTGAGAAGGAACACTATGCTGGTAGGGACCCCATCACTGCATTGAAGCAATACCTTATTGAGAACAATTTAGCCAATGAGCAAGAATTGAAGGCCATAGAGAAGAAAATCGACGAGATCCTCGAGGACGCCGTTGAGTTTGCAGACAGCAGCCCTCTTCCACCCCGCAGTCAGCTTCTGGAGAATGTCTTTGCTGATCCAAAAGGCTTTGGAATCGGACCAGATGGCAGGTATAGATGTGAGGATCCAAAATTCACTGAAGGCACAGCTCATGTCTAATCTTTCAGTATTGTACGAGTGTTCTTTTCATATGGCTTATTTAGTGATCAAATGTTACACAATGTCTAATATAAACAGGATTTGTTCTTTAGGTTGGTAATTTGGTTTTACGTGTCTTATATTTATCATTGTTTGTGGAACTAGTGGCAAGAATGACAATCTCCAGAATTAGATTGTAGCCTCTACCAACGCTGTATAATAAAATTTTAGTCGTTCCTCTTTGTTCTTGTTTTCTATCAATTTATTCGTGAACTCGTCTTGGTCTATCTACACACTACACTGCAACACTTGATGTTTTTTCTTGTTTATGTATTTAAAATAGCTTATAATTAAAATGTTGTGGGTCTTTTTGAAAAAATAAGAATTTTTCTTATAAATGAATGAGAACCAAACATGTATTAAGTAGCAAGTTGCACTGTTCAGTGTTCTATGCTTTTGGCCTTTGCTAAAACACGGCAATGAAACTTAGGGTTTTTCTTTTTTGCAATAATTAAAGTTACTTTTGGGGTACTAGTACTACTCAACAATGTTAGTTTTTTTGTTTTTACTGATCTCAACAATGATAGTTAAATAGATTTGTTTTGCATCAGTTCTCATCAACTTTTGTTTGATAGTATTTGAATAATTGAAACATAAATTTTGATTAGGTTTGACTTTTCAGTTAGAAAAACCAAACACACTATAGTAATTCAAAAAAAAAACGCATCATTAATAATTGGTGTTAAAAAATGTGTTAATATCACTACAAATATGCCATTATAGGTCTAACTGATTATCACCCAAAATTATTTTTGTAAGATTTTTATGAGACTTTAAGAAAGGGGAAAATAATTCATAGATGAATTGGTTTAGTCATTTGTTAGAACCACTTCAAAATTTGATGAAGTACAAAGAATTGTTAAAAACTAATCAAATAAGTTAAAACTAGTGACAAAATTCGTTTTCTTATTTTTCCTATTTATTATTTATTGAATAGTACTTCTAAGTTAATATATAAGATTTACGTACAAAATGTTGCTATTCATACTTTTATTAACTCTTATCTTAAAAGTTAAAGTTAATTTTTTTTAAAATACATGTAATGTTTAAAAAATATCTAATTGGTACTAATTTAATTGTAAATAAATCATATTTCATAAACTTTCATACCAAATTAAACAAATATTTATTTATTTTTCCATTCAACAATACATATAACAAAATACTTATAATTTATCACCAAAACATATTTCTGTCAATTAAAATAAATTTCCAAAATAATTTTTAATTTGCATTTTCCATATTTTATTTATATTTTACAAATACTGATATATAATAGTAATAATAAATGGGGAGATAGTGAACTGCTTAACGTTACGGGTGCCTTAAACTTATCCTCCGCTTCTCTAATTCTCATCCTTTCCTTTTAGTTTTGGGTGGGTAAAACAAAAAAAGAAAATGCCACCCTTCGTTGTTACACCCTCTTCTTCTTCTTCTTCCGTGCTCACCCCGAAACTGTGCAATCCTCAAGTGAAACGATTCGTTTTGCAGTTCGCGTATCCAAAGCGTTCGCGCACATTTCTAGAACCTTCTTCTTCTTCTTCTTTCTCTCCTATGAGGAAAACTAAGGAGGAGGTGGTTGAAGAACGGCTTTACAGAGAAGAATATGTCCACCCTCGAAACGATGACGTTTTGGAGGACGAAGAAGAACGAGACAAGAGGCTTGGAAAAGCGTGTGAAGTGTACGTGTGCAACCTGCCCCGAAGATGTGACGCAACATACTTGCTTGATATGTTCAGGCCCTATGGAACCATTCTATCTGTCGAGGTTCACTTCCCTTCTTTTTTAATTTCCACCTCATTTACTCTTATTTTTCTCAATACAAACAACTTTAAATAATAAATCTCCACCAATAATGTTTTTATCGCAAAATAACTTTTTATGAGTGACAAGCAACTTTAAATAATTATATGTGTTATTTTTTTATTAATTTAATAATGTAAACTAATGTTGCTTTACCTAGCAATTGTGTCGAGGAAGCAACCCGTAGCGTGGCAGTTGCTTTGGTAGCAATATTGCTTCCAATACCCAGTTGCTTTGCAAGCATCCGATGGAAACGTTATAATACTCTCTCTCGAAAGACTTTCTTTATGATTTTTTTAGAATTTATTGAATATTATTAATTTTGCTAAATTTGTTTCTTATTTAATATAAATAAATCCAGAGAGAAAATCATTCAATGAAAAATAAAATCTATCAAAAATTATAATTTTCAATTAATTATAGCCCATCATAAGCAAAATCTTGTAAAGAGAGTTTCAGATAAAGTACTATTAACATTTCTCATTTTGAGGATTTTTAATATCAATTTCTTTTGCGATTATATATATATATATATATATAATACGTTAGCTCGCCCAATTTAGCAAAATAAAAAAGTCTTATGTTTTTGTTTCAAATTTTAGTTTATGTATTTTTCTGAAATAATCCTAAAATGTTACTTTTATTCCTGTTTTTAAATTTTCTTTTACAACATTTTCAAAACATGAACTAAGGTGGTGTTTTTCATTCAATTATGAATAATTTTATTTTTCCTTTTCATTGTTGATAATGCAAGGTTCGCACTTTCACAGCTTCTTCCATTTAGTTATTCTTTTGGTTTCTCTTATTTATTCAATTATATTAGTGTGTTTCCATCTTCACAGAGGCTCAGACTCAAGTGTCATAGTCCTTTAGAGGTGTTACTCCAAGAGTCTAGTTGGCAAAATATAATTTAATCATTAAACACCTAATTAGTAATGTCTGACAAGTGTAAATGTGTCCAACATTGGGAAGAAGCGTCCGTGCTCATATCATAGGTTACAAGATTTTCATTATCAAATTTTGCTTGTCCAATTTGAAAATTGTGTGATAAAGTAAAGTTTCTAATCATTATAATCTGAATTCTGAATCATCATTTGGTCTTGTCTTTATTGTGTTGTACTTGCTTTACTTCAGGTTTGCCGGGATGCTGAGACTAATGAAAGTAAGGGGTGTGGTTATGTGACACTGGGATCTATATATTCAGCAAGAAATGCAGTTGCTGCATTGGATGGATCAGTTAGTAGTGTGAAGCTGTCTCTCCCTTGCTTATATTAGATTCATCATGCCCTAGGTGTTTGATTCAAATTTTTTTTGTTTTTGACTGAAGGATGTTGGTGGGCGCGAATTGCGGGTTAGATTTTCAATTGAGATGAATTCTAAAAGGAGGAGTTTTAATAAAATGAACTCTTCCACCAAGAGAATTTCATACTATGAATCACCTCATAAGCTGTATGTTGGCAATCTTGCCAAGACTGTTAGACCTGAACAGTTGAGAGATCTCTTTAGCAGATTTGGAAATGTGGTTAGTGCAAGAGTGTTGCATGATTTTAAACAAGGGAACAGCCGAGTCTATGCCTTTCTCTCCTTTCAATCAGAGGCAGAACGTGATGCAGCAATGTCTCTCAATGGAACAGTAAAATCTGCTTCCAACCACTTTATGATTTTGTTTCATTTGTTACTGTTTTTTTTAATTAGTTTGGTCTTTCTTGCAGGAATATTATGGACGTACACTAATCGTTAAAGAGGGTGTAGAGAGGAGTGAGGACTGAGCCTTAACTGGAGCTTTAGTGTCTGCATAATGATGGCAGCAATTTTGGTTTTTTACATGACTGAAGACTTCTCTAGTGTGTATAGCTGAGGCATATTTGTGGGACTTCTTCCTGAACTAGAAAATGCTATATCAAAGAAGAGGTGAGCCTGACATTTCGGCAGTTCAGTAAAAATATGGATTCATTCTATTTTACTTCTCTTGTATTTCAAGTTGCAGTGAGTGATATCAACGTATTGTAGTTGAGTCAGTTTGAGTTTTGAATTTAACCATGGCATGAATACTACTACCATTGCTACAACTGTTGCAGAGAATTGTGAAAATGGGAAAGTGAATAACCTTATGCAGAGTAAAGCTATTACACTAAGTAACAGATGCCTTATATAGGTCATCACAATGGCATGTGTGATTTTGTTGAGAAATGCGTTTGCAAGACAGTTTATCTCGTCCAATGGCTAAAAAACACAAACTATAATTAATAGTCTGTTTGGATTGGCGTCTCAACTCTCAAGCATAATGCTTCTGCGTGTTTTTTTTTTAAAAAAAAAACATTTTATGTGATTTACATTAAAATGTGGCTCCTCAACTCGGATCCAAACACGCTATAAGTAGTTTCCTGTGAGACGTGAAAAATCACATAAAATATATTTCTAGAAGCATATCCAAACATGCTGTGAATAGCCCTGTAACAGTAGTTCGAGTTGGATATAATAGCAGCTTTGCTTTTCTAACATTGGCGTGGAAGTAGGAAAAACTGTGCTTTCTAGCTAGACCATTGAAGACGTTTTCCTTTATACTTTCTCATTTTACATTGCTGATGACAGCAACACACGATAAACAGGTTAAACTTGGTTCTATAAGGATGACATTATCACAAGCATAGGATATTATTCAATAAAGAATTTTATGATAAATATTAATTGCTAATTTGTTAAATTTTATTAGGAGCTCACAAGACTTCTCTCTCTCCTTTTTTTCCCTTCACACTAAGTCAACTTTATATCTTTTTGATGTATTTCTCCTTTTTTTCCCTTCACACTAAGTGAACTTTATATCTTTTTGGTGTATTTATTTTGAAGGAGAAAAATAATATACAAAAGAAATTTTATATTTATTCTATAAAATTCACATCTTTTACACATTATTTTAATTTAAAATTTTCTCTTTCATTTCTCTCTTCTAAACTAAATACATCCTTAGAATGCATTTGTTAATATCTATCACTTTTAATAACTTTTTTATAGTAAATTATGAATAGCTAAAAATAATATTATATAATAAATACATAATATAAATTATTTACTATAAATTTAAAATATAATTTATATGTTTAAATTATTGCAAATAAAAAAATATTACTAAATTATTTATAATATAATTTACATATTTAAAAATATATAAATTTTAGTTATATAAAATAAATATTTATTATGTGAAATTATAATATTTATTTCTATTAACAAAAAAATATACTAATCTATGTCTTGTCTATACACATGTCATCAATCTATATACTGTATGAGCTACTGTTTGTTTTTTTAATCTTTTTCCGCTTTACTATTTTCCCTTCTCTTTTTTCCTTTTCCTCCTTTTCTCTCCCTGGCCATGCATATGCAGGAACTGCCTAGTTCTTTTTTTTCTTTTCCGAGGGAGAGAACACTGCCCAGTTCCAATTAAACTAAACAACGTGCAACTTAAATATAAGCTTAATTATTAATTTGATTCGTACCTTATTTTAAATAGTTGAATTTGGTATTTAAATTAAAAAAATTCATCAAATTTTTATAAATAAATTAATTTAGTCTTTAAATTTTTAAGAGATTCAATTTAATCTTAAAATTAGAAAAAGAAAAAAAACAAATCAATTTAATCTACAAATTATTTTAAATAATTCAATTTGTTCTTAAGTTTTAAAAATTTTAAAAATAAATTGACTCAATTTTAAGAATTTGAGAATCAAATTAAATTTTTAAATTTTTTTAAGATTAAATTAATTTATTTTAAAAATTTGAGGATAAAATTGAATCTTTTAAAAATTAAATTAAGTCATTTAAAATAATTTAGAGAATAAATTAAATTGTTTAAAATAATTAAACCTAAATATAATTAATGTAGCAAAAAGAGAATGTGAAAATGAAGAAAGGAACAAGAAAAAAAACTGAATTAAATTTGGGATGCTCCACGTGTTAGGCTGTACACCACGAGATCAAAGTATTATAAAATAAAAACCGGATATGACTGTGCAGAAAAATATCGGCCGGGAGAGAAGACGTAGCGTCGCCACATGTCCATTGGGTGGACCCCATGTGCAAATATTAAAATAATAACGGATGGTTGAAATGGTGCCACGTCATGACGAGAGTAGCGATGATCTAGTGAGGAGATTTTGGTGGGAAGATATTTTCGACGATTTTCGCGGTTGTGGGCGAAAGCTGGTTGCCAGCGATAGTGAATCAGAATCGTAAGCTCGACAAAGAAGCAAGCAAGTAAAGGGCGGTTTCAATTTTTTTATTATATATATTGAGGATGAAGTCAATTTTATTTACTCTGTTTTCTTCTTCGTTTGGTTCCTTGTGATCGATTAGGGTTATTATTCTTTGTGGTTGCGGAACGAAGCATGCTGTTGCTGTTCGAGAATGGATGAGTTGAACGGCGCCATGACGACGGAGAATAGCAATGCGGAGGTGGTTCGATGGGAGAGGTTTCTGCCGCGGATGGTGCTCAGAGTGCTGCTTGTAGAAGCTGATCATTCCACGCGCCAAATCATCGCCGCGCTTCTTCGCAAATGCAGTTACACAGGTTTTTCTTCTTTTTAATTCTAGAGTTTTTATTTTTTTTATGATTTCTCTGTTTATGTCGTTTTTCCTGTGGCATTGTATTACTTAATTAGTTGCGAAAATTTAATTTGTGTTCTGCCGTTTTGATTCTGGTCTCTGGAATTACTTTACGTGTATAATTGCGGTAGCATCATCATCATTCTAAGGAGGCTTCTGTTTAATTTTCCACTTGTTGGATTTGGTCATCACCAAAATGATCCTCTTCAGTTTTGCATCATATGTAGTAATTTGGTATCATAGAATGGAATACCATACAAAGATTTTTTATTTTTTGGATCTGATAATGCAAAATATTATGGATGATCCAATTTCAGATTGACATTATTGTTTTCATGGTTTATTACTTAATGGTATTCTTTTTACTCGATGTAGTTATTGCGGTTCCAGATGGATTAAAGGCATGGGAAACGTTGAAGAAGAAGGCACCTGAGCTAGATCTCATATTAACAGAAGTGGAGCTACCAGCAATATCTGGATTTGCACTTCTTTCTTTGATCATGGAGCATGACATTTGTAAAAACATTCCAGTCATAAGTATGTTGACATTATGTATTTGTATTCTTAGTCTCGATGTTAGATCGAAATGGCTAATGAACTCATGTCTATTCTCATGGGTGTGCAGTGATGTCTTCTCATGATTCGGTTAGCATGGCATTGAAATGCATGTTAAAAGGGGCAGTTGATTTTCTTATAAAACCCATTCGGAAGAATGAGCTTAGGAACTTGTGGCAACATGTATGGAGAAGGCACGCTGTATGTCATATTTTCAGTCCTGTTTAAAGAGATAATTTTTTGTATTTTTTTTTCTTCTTTTATCTTGGCTTGCTATTTTAGCGTATATTTACTTATTCTTTCTATCCTCTCTGCTGTATAATATTTATTCAGATTAGCACTCCTACTCAAAATACAACCTTTTCACCGAAAAAACTTAAAACTGCCTCAGAAGACAATTCTGCAAGCAATAAATCTAGTGGTTCTGTGGCTTCCTCAAAGAAAAACAACGAATGCAGCGAGAGATTAAGTGAGGCTCAAGTAAGTTTCTCTGCCTCAATTTTGCCAAATTTGTCTTGTGACATGATTCTTGGATATGTCAATTTTGAATTTTCTTAGACTTCGGTGTGTTGAGGGTGAAGTGATTGACTTTTAATTTGGTCAATTTTATTTCTGAAATTCTATCGACATTTTTCACTCAGTGCTTGGCTTGAGTAACAAATAAAGACATGGAACCTAAAATCTATTGCACAATGCAATCACAAAGCTACTTAGCTGGAGGAAAATATTCTTTCTAGATTAGTTTTGCTTCATGAAATTTCACATAGAAACTACAAGCTTGCAAACTCTTGTGCAGAGCACTTGTACATCACCAATTTTCGAAGCTGAGAGTACATGCGTGGAAAATATGCAGGATGTGCCCCAGTATGTACATTGCCAAGTTATGCAAACTCTTGTGCAGAGCACTTGTACATCCCCTATTTTTGAAGCCAAGAGTACATATGTGGAAAATATGCAGGATGTGCCCCCGCTGAAAAGTTCTAAACTGAACAAAATTGATATGGTGAAGCACGAAAAGTTTGCCCAATTTGAAAGGGAATCAGCTGAGCATAATGATGAAACAGAAGGTATGCGAATTTTATTTTACACTTTGATTAGAATTTGTTTTTATGTTGTTTTAATGTACGGACTGTTGTGTCGTCTATTAAAAACATTTAATGCAGATAAATCAGTTACAATTGTATCAGATGCTGCAAGGTGCGACAAAACTTCTGAATTAACAGAGTTAAGGCCAGAACAAGACTGTGGTGTTGCTGAACCTGAAACTGAAAACGAGGATGAAATCTTAAAATCTGAGTTAGACGGAGACAATTCTCATGTTAGTATGATGCAAGGATGCAGTGCTGAGCGGGTGAAACCTTCTAAAGGAGCTATTGACTTGATTGCCACAGTTGGAAATCTTCCAAAGCACCTTGATGAAAACTGTAGTCTCAATGGTGGTAATACAACCAAGTTTGATTGTGAAACGCAATTGGAACTTTCCTTAAGAAGTGATTTTCCTGGCAGCTCAGGTAATCAAGCAAGTGAAGCAACTGAGGAATCTCAAAGATTGAACCATTCAAATACTTCTGCCTTTTCTTGGTGAGTTCAGTGTTTTCTTGACTTCTTTAGTTCTTAAAATGATATCTAACAAAACCAGATGCCATACAATATTTCCTCTGACCATCAAAGAAACAAATTTTAATCAGCAGAAGGAAGTTCTTCATGGAATTTTATTATTTTAATTTTAACCTGTACTTTCATGTCTTTCCTCAGTCTTGTTTATGCTGTTCTATATGTAGGATTAGTATTGGTGAAAGCTGAGTAAATGGTGATTTAGACGGAAACATAATTTTGAGAGCCTATAATCTATGGAAGGATCCAAATGATGGTAAATATAGTTATGCTTCTAAAATCTAAAAGATTGAAGACCACAGATATGTGGGTGTTTTTGTGCACAGTTATCATCAATAAGAGAAATTCTTCAAAGAGGCTTTGTTAATAATCAATTGGGATTGTTTCCTTTTAAGTTTATAGATCAAATCATCTCTATGTAAAAACTATTGAGGTTTGGCCCCTTTTTTAATCAAACATTAAATCTCTGCACTCTTATGGTTCCCCCTCCCCCACCACCCAAAAATAAAGGCCATGTTTAACCTTTCATCCTTCGATAATGAGAAATCAATATCCAGTATTTCATTCTAAAGTATTTTTTTTTTCCTATTGAGTATTGACTCATTCAAAAAATCAACATGCATTGTGATTACACAAATTTTCTGACAATGGATGACAATTTCTATATGCAGGTATAGTAATAGTAAATTGTTGCAGCCTCATTTTTCAACACCATCGATTACATTTCCTGAAGTAAACAACCTCAGTTGGGATTCTCATGAATCCCATAAATTATCTGGAATTACTTCTGGAAATTGTCAGTATGGTGGCTCAAATCAGAACCTGGAGAATATGATCGGTACAGTCATTTGTCAGTATGGACAAGTTACACCAAAATTATCAAACAGTCAATGTGGACTCTTACCTGTTTCTGGGGTTATCTCCGACCTTAAGTCTGAGGGACATGGTAATGTTTTCACTTCTTTGTTCTATGCACAATCTGGTATTCACCCTATGTCGAGTCCAAAACCTGTCTGCCAGAATGAGAGTTCTCCCTTTCCCACAAGTACCTCCACCCAGTCTAATCCTGAAAGCCACAACTCAGATCAACTACATGACTGCTCCAATGATTCTACTTGTCTTAATCAAAATGTAAAGGATAATACTGATTCAGATCACGCAAGGCATGATTCTCCTGTTGCTGATCAGAGTGCTGGTAATAGTTTATGCCATGATGCTGCAAATCATGTTAATAGTAGTGCATATGGAAGCATGGACAGTGGAAATGATGGAATTACTACTTCAGCTATAGTATCCAAGAACGCCCCAGATGGTTTCAGTGATAGTGGTTGTCATAATTATGATGGATTTAGAGTGACAGATCCTCATCGCTCCAGTCAAAGAGAAGCAGTGCTAGTGAAGTTTCGACTGAAGCGGAAAGAGAGATGCTTCGAGAAAAAGGTATTATAACCAGCACTAAGTAAAAGGCTACTTTAAGATTATTTATGGTGAATTTATATCTATGATTGCAGTTGGCTTGGAAACTCCTATAGCATGTTTCACTGAAGATATTATTAACAAGCACTCTAATTTCTTGTATAGGTTCGATATCAAAGCCGGAAAAGACTGGCAGAGCAGCGGCCTCGGGTGAAGGGGCAGTTTGTACGTCAACATGATCATCCTGTCGCTGAGGCTGGTGGTGATTCGTGAACTTTGTTCTTTTTAGGTTTCGTGTAGTATTAAATTACAGCTGACTGTAACACTGATTGTGTCAACAAGGATTAGCTGTAGGGTGGTGTCTGTGTATGTGTTGTTGGAATCTGTTTATCCATTAGGCAAAAGAAGAGTAGGCCAGTAGGGAGATTTATATTTGGACTGCCACTTACAAATTTAGGATTGCAATTATTTAGTGGGTTTGGTTTGGATTTTACCTGTGTATATGTTTTCTTGGTTGAATACTAATATGGGTCTGTAAAAAATCCCCTCTAGAACCTCTGGTTTTGCAATTGAGTGATCTTTCTTTGCATTCGGCATTTTAGCATTGTTTTAAACTCGCCACGTATTTGTCCCATCTATTTAAATTCGCAATTGTTACCTATACTAATTTTCTGTTTCCTCGATACATAGCAATAAGTGTCCAAAAGTAAGATTGCATACCTGTAAGAAGCTAACGGCCCCTGAAGTCCCCATGTTATTTGGAAGGTGATATAGTATCCAAATAAAAAAAATTATGCCTATAACACTGTTATGGTTCCCCTTGCATGCTCACGCTCTACAGTTTTCTTCTCGTCTCACTTTCAAGCTATTTCTTCGTCTCTAATGGAGAGATTGCGACGCAGATTAAATGGAATGCTGAATGTTGATGGACATAATGATTGAAAGCACTCATTCATATTGAAGAGTGGTCCTTGATGAAACCAGCGCATGAACTTCCACAGAGAAAGCATCAATAATGTGCACTTGTGGGACACACTTGGTATAGGATGATGTGGGACTTGAAGACGCATAATCCAAACTCCAAAAAGGATTTGAATTAACAAGTGCAGGATTGAAGTGAAGACACGTTAGCAGTAATCAACACATCTTTGCGTTGCAAGCAGAATTGATATTTTAATTTGGAGATTTGTCTCAAAAGTGTGATACCTTTAACTCTGTCATTAAATTTATAATATTTAAGGATGAATTTAAAAATAAGTTATATTTTTTAAATATAAATTTAATATTAAATTGTAAAGTTTGAAAATTAATTTATTATTAACTTGTTTACATTATTGATTTATTACAATTCTTTTATATATTGAGATTAAATTTCAAATTTAACGTTTAATCTCAAATCGAGCCACGTCACCTTCGGCTATTTCTGGTTGTTCATCCTTGGCATCTTCTCTCTTCGGGCTCATTCTGAGCTGTCACTATCTTCACTTGTAAGATTTTGCTTATTTTTGTGAATAAAATAAGGCATAATCAACACTCACCACTACTGTTTCACATTATAAGGTTCTTTGAAGAATAGAAAAGGAAAGAAAAAAGAATTTCTAATTTTCCATCAAGAACTTACATGAACAAGCAGTGAACTTTTTGGCTTGGCTCCACGAGTTTTATCAGGTTTGATTTGACTCCATGTAGGGATCAAATGGCAAAAACAGGGAGAAATGCTTACCCGTGAAGATTTTAATGGGGTATGACTTAAACAGGTATTTTTTAAAATGAGTTGCTTGAGATTGAGCTAAATTACAACTTTCACACCTAAACTATACGGGAAAACCTAGTAAAAGAAATATATAAATTCGATTGTTATAGCACTACTCATAATAAAATGGACTGTAATTTTGGGGTAAATAACATGATTATCTTTGCGTATTTCTTTTTATAGGAGTATTGTCAAATAATTTTACTTGATGTATTTTAGACATTTTATTTCCTAGTAAAAACAGATAGATTTAAAATATTTATTGATGACCAACAACTAATAGAATACTTGAAAACTGATTGACATTTATTTAAGTGAAAATAAAAATAATTTTATAATCAAATTTGTAGTATTTTTCTCACAATTTTTTTGGCTACTGAGAAAAACAGAGAAAATAATTTTTATAATTTTTTAAAACGTACTTTTTAATTTTTTTAAAAGCTCAAATTAATGGCCCTAATGAAGCACGTGATACCCTTAAAACAGTTAACGGCTTAGCGCTCCAATTACCAAGTAGATGTAAGGTCCACAAGAAACTGAAATCAATTATTTTCGAGGCATGTCTTGTTCCTTACAATTAAAAAAATATAACTATTAAAAAAATCTTTTAAATAGCGAGTTTGGAATTTTTTTTCTTAGGACATACAATTGAGAGAAAACCAAACGGACATATAAAGGAGACAAATTATTTTATGCTGTCTCTTTTCTTGTCGCTCCAATAAACAATGACACATCTTTAAAAAGATTTTCTTTAAATATCAATATTTTGTTGTTTTATGTTAAGGTGTTATGTTTTTATTGAAAAGAGACGAAAGGAAACATAAATGGGGACTGGTGATTAATTTGGTTTTACCAACGGGTTGAAATTAAGGGTGTGAAGGAAAAATAGCTTTCTAATCGATTCGGTTAAAACCCGAATAAGTTTTTCTTTTTTTAATAAAATGTAGTTCAGAAACCTGAAACTAATTCGATTATTAAAATTAGTTTAAGACTAGTTCAAAATTAATTTATTTTAAAATCAATTTTTAAAATAAATTCCATTCCAAACTGATTTTCCAAAACATATTGAATTTTTAAATTTAAAATCGAACAGTGATTCATAAACGATTCTTTTTCTTTTTTTTTTGGCTGACTCAATTTTTGCACATCCCTAGCTGAATTTAAAGAGCCTAGGTTTTTGAATACTAAAAAACTTTATTAACACCTTTTTATTTTTTTTGTTTATTTCTCTCATCACATTATATATTAATCACTTATTTCTCATATTTAACTATCTCTTTGTAAGTGGCTACACTTGGATGTCCAAATATTTTTTCCTGCATTTATTTATCTCATTTATTTTTCATTTTTGTTTCTCTAATTAGATAAATGTCATATGTTAAAAATTTATCATTCTTTAAATATCAAACATTTTATTAGTTTTATTTATTTAATTTATTTCGTGGATGTGTGTTTCATTGGAGTGACAAAAAATATACAAAGGAGATGTTTGCCCATCGTGGGGAGCCTAAAACATCAAGGAGATCTCCCATCAAGAGGTAAGACGCATCATTACATTAATGAAATATCACATTAAATCTAAAACCTTAAGACATAAGCATCTTTAATGTAGTTAATTGCTAATTGACTTATTAAAGTTAAACAATGTTATTTAACTAAGTTCACCATTGGAGTAAATGGAGTGGAGTTCTTATACAATCAGTGCTTGTATAACTACAACTAATGCTGGTTAACAATTAATAAATCAATTTTCCTAGTTTAGATATCTAACAGAAAGAGGAGGGATTAACACATGAAGAACTTGAAGAAGCAAGATAATCACAAGTTCAAAAAAAAATCACAAATCACCACAAACCCAACACCCACATAAAAAAAATCACAAAAACCCAGCAAAAAAAAAAAAAACACATCCTTTGTCCCTTTTCTTGTCCTTTCTAGTTTCAACATGACATTAAAAACTTCTCACTTTTAAATGGTAGTAACATTTTATTAGTTTTCTTTGTTGAGGTGTCTTCAATTTCGGGTCCAAGGGAACGAATTGAAGCAGGCAAAGAAGTGAATGCAAATGCAACTGATGCTGATGCATGCAAATCCTCCTTACGTCATCCATCCGCATTTAAGTTGATTTATATATGTTTTTGTTGTTATTTTCATGCATGCAAATGCAACTGTTTTATAAACCACCACCCACGTACTGTATGTTTGTTTGGCATGGAAAAGAGATTTTTCTCTTATTCTCTCAATGAAAGAGAGAGAGAGAGAGTGAGAGTCTCTCTACCATGTATTCAGTCATCTAACATTGTTAGTTTACGGGTTGCTTATTCACATTACGTTAGTAAAAGCATATAAAGGAAAAAAAAAAAAGCTTGGATAAAGACAAAGCAAGGCATAAAACAGGAAAAAAAAAGTAAAACACATGTAGAGTACAGTAGTGAGGTGATCAATGATCAGCCATTGATCTAATAAAACTAAAAGAAAAACTCGCCCTTATACTTGGATTCCAAGTTTCCCCTTTTATTCCATCTCATATAGATTTCCTTTAACTTTTTTCTCTTGTTCTCTATATCCACAACCCCCACCATTTCTTGCTGTCACTACAGAGTCATATCATTATTCATACACACACAACACAACTTCTTTAACTAGAGATCAACGAGTCCTCCCATGGCAGAAATGCAGATACAACATCAAGAAGACCATAACCATAACCCTAATCACATCCCTCGCCCTAACCCTAACCCTAACCCTAACCCTAACCCTACACAATACACACATTACCGCTTCCCTGGCAAAGTTCCCCACCACCAACACCAAGTCCACAACATGGACAAAGGCGCAGCTTCTCGCTTCAAACCCAATGCCCCCAAACGTGAACACTGCATTTGCATCACCGTTTTCCTCCTCCTACTCGGCATCATACTCCTCGTTCTCTGGCTGGCCTACCACCCTACCAAGCCGCGCTTCACGGTGGCCAGCGCCGCCGTCTACGGCCTCAACGCCACCTCGCCGCCACTCATGTCAATCGCCATGCAGTTCAACATGGTCATAAGAAACCCTAACAGGCGCGTCTCAATTTCCTTTGACAGGCTCTCCGCCTACGTGTCCTACCGCAACCAGCCCGTTACGCCGCATGTCATGCTTCCGCCGCTCTTCATAGAGAAGCACAGCGCCGTGTCGCTGTCCCCGGAGATCGGAGGCGTGCCGGTGCCGGTGTCGGAGGACGTCAGCAATGGACTGGCCATGGACGAGAATTATGGGGTGGTGGGCGTGAAACTTGTGTTGTTTGGAAGGTTGAGGTGGAGAGCTGGTGACATAAACTCTGCACATTATGGATTGTATGTCAAGTGTGATGTTTTGATGGGTTTGAGGAAAGGTTTTGTGGGTCAGGTTCCTCTTCTTGGTGCTCCAGTTTGTGATGTTAATACATGATAATTGTCTTACAATAGGCTTGTATCTGATTAATAAAGTACAATGTGTGCATACATGCATGGATGTATCTTAGTGATCTTAATTATTCCTATTACATTTTAATATTTTTGTCAAAAATTAAACCAGCAATTACATATAGAAAGTTGGATTTTGTATTTTGGGAACTTCGTATTTTGTGTTTGAGTGACATGTAATATGTAAAAGAAAAGTAGAGATTTGACTATTTGAAGTATTTTGAGTCACATTGCGTACAATGTCATGTTATGGATAGAGAGAGAGAGAGAGAAATTAAACAAGAATTATGAATATTATGAATGTGTGCATACTAATTTGGATTTTGCCATTGTTGTTGGATATGTTTGTGGGCCGGAAATGATGAATTACCTGCATTTACATATTTACACAATGGTAGATGTAAATAGTCTGATTTAATCAAATAGTTAATATTTTAAAGATTGTTTTAAAGTTAAGTTTATTAAAATAATTTACGAACTATTATATCTTTATTAAACGATTCTAATAATTTCACTGCGTGATTTATATATGGCTGGAAGGGATCCGGATCCCTGTTTGTGGCACAGGGGAATCAAGGTTTGGACGCGTGGGGAGTTCATGCAGCAAAGAAAGCACTAGCTAGCCAGTAGCTACTTGTCTCTTGTCTCTATCTCACATAAAGTGCTTTGCTTTTGTAAAGCCAGATCAGACGAACATATATACTACTTATCAATTTAGAAGCTCTTCATGTCTTTACTTGTTGAAAAGGAAAGAGATTAAAATTTAACTTGTTCACTAAGAAAAGAAAAGAAGATGACATGGGTAAGTCTTTTATCAAGGTATTATTGATCACAACACTAAGAAAGCCGAGTTTCGGAAGAAATGGTTTGATTTTCTTGGCTAGTTATGTGTTTAATATCTTGTAATAATATATATTTTTTATTCATAGCTTGTAGCAATTTATACTTTCTCATTCACTTTAAAGTTATTTATATGTCATTGATTTTTGAAATTTCTTTGGCCATACTATTGTATTTTTATAAAATAATCTTTACATAATTGATTTTTAATTAACGAGTTTAATTGTAAATGTTAACGGTTTCTTAAATATGATTAAAAATTATTATTTATGATTTGAATGGTTAAAATATTTTTTACATTAATGTTTTGTAACTGACATCCAACAGCAAGCATTGTCTTGAAAATTGAACTGGATTCTTCCGATCTAACGATTGGTCCATTAACTTAAAAAATTCAGTTCATCTCTAAATTGGTAGGAACTGGTCCAAAACTTATAAGAAACCATTGCATAAAATTAGTTTGTGACATGGTTACCCGTTTTCATCCTTTCAAAGTCAACTCTTTAATATGATGAGAAGAATCTTTCAAAAGGTCTCACGTTAAATAAAGCTCTAGAATCAACTATTTAGATATTTTTCATCACCAATAAAAAAATTCTTTCTCTTCGTTTAAGGCCACAGTCGTATAGTGGTTAATTTATTCTTCCATTTTCCTGGGTTTTATTTGATGATGGATTGTTCTAACCTTCTAATCCCTCTTTAATAATTCACACTCTTACTTCTTGTGACCATCTTTCCCACAATAAAAACAAGTCAGACCTTTAATAAAGGCTTGAATCTTCCTTATAATTTTCAATGGCTTCTTTTACCTCCATATATATACTCACTCCCTCTATTCTCAACAATATTGGCTTTGAAGCAACTACTCAATCCTTTCTCTCTCTCTCTCTCTCTCTCTCTCTCTCTCTCTCTCTCTTTTCTTTTTCTTTTTTTGGATTCTTCATTTAGCATGTTATCTATATAATAGTATCGATGTTAAGCATTTTTTTAAATAATTATTTTTAAAAAACATATTTATCATAAGTTATAATTAATTAATGATATAAAAAATTATGATAAATCAATAAATTTATCATATATAATAATTTATAATTAGATAATAATATAAAATAATCTCTTTATACTATTTGAACATATACTCAATTTATTTAATTACACATTGAATTACATATATCATTTGAAATAAGACATAAAATTAATTTCATTCAGAACAAAATTACTCTCTAATAGAGGAGTGTATGCTAAAAAATTTATTTTGTAAATTATATAAATTAGGAAAAAATTGCGTGACTAACTTACTAAGATTACTAATAATATTTATAATTAATTTTACTCAATTACTAGTCAAGTTAATATATTTTTTTTTGAAAAAAAAAATATTTTGAAATTAAATTTGCTTACAACACCCAACATCGCAGGATATAGTTAATATATAATTTTGCTCCTGGTGAATGATTCAATCCTAAAGTTCATATATATGAAAAAAAATACATATTATATATAAGATGTAAATTTCTTAAATAAATATTAATACTTAAAAGAATTAGTCATTTTCTTTAGTTTGAAGTTAGATCAGGTTCATCCAAAACTTTACTTACAACATGATAATTTTTTTTCTCATTCTTAATTAAGAAATATGAATAAATACCATGAAAATTCAATAAAATCATAACAATAATTGTCTAAACAAGAAAAAAGTAAATAAAATAAAAACAAGAAAAAAATATTTTTTTCTTCTTGTATAATTATTAGAAAAAATGGGTTAAATTATTTTTATATCCTTCATAATATAATGGTTAATAGGTGAATAAATAAGTATAATTATATTTTTATTTATTCTTTTTTCTCTATTTTTCTCAACTAAAAGGATATTTTTTATTGAGTCTATGTGATTTTTTATAATTATTTTCTATTAACCAAATGATAAATAATTTATTTTGTTTTCAATTTTATATTTTTATCCATTTTTACTCCAATAAAAAAAAGCTTAATATTTATTCGCATTTATCTAATCCGTTTTTTCAATTTAATATTTCAATATTCACCTTTAGCTTAATATTTTTAGACAAGAAATACACTATGTGATTAATTATGTGGTATGCATCAAACATTAGATAGGATTGAGCTTATCATATTCTTTTGATTTGGTATCATATCTTATCATATTCATCAGATAAGAAATACACGATTACTTTGATGCAAGGCATGTGTAAATAAAATTTTCAATAAATGGTAAATAAAAATTAAGGAGTAAACTTTAAACAAAATTTTAAGTGGGAATGAGTCATCAACTTGAGCATAAAAGGGAGAAAATACTATAAATAAATAAAATTAAAGTCATAACAAACACGTGAGAGAGACGTCATGAAAAAAAAAAAGATAGTGATTTTATTTTTAACCTTTCAAACACTGTTAAATTTTAAAAAATATATATATAACAATTTTTTTATGGTAGGCACATGTCGATATATAGAGTTTGTGCAAAACTCTCCGCTTATTATGAGCATTTACTTCTGGAAATTTTTTATATTTGGCCAAGTCAAACTATTCTGAAATCCGGGAATTATAAAATAAACAAAAAAAAATGAGCCATAACTTTTTTAAATAAATATTATATTAATCTTATAAATAAAATAAAATAAATTTTCAATAAATCTCATATTTAATTTTTCTTAACAATAAAAGTATCAAACTCCTAAAAAAACGATCAATGTGTCAATTGATATTTTCTTGCACTTTCAATAAAATTTTGTCATGAACAGAGTATAAAAAGTACATATGCCTTCTAATAACTAAAAACACAATTATTTTTTAAAAAAATTACAGAGAATGGTCTTCGTGTATGTGGATATCTTCCACATGTACCATCACTTTTTAATTAACTACACAACTGTTATAAGCCATAAATTTATTATTTTTGTGAATATTTAACACAAGACATGGCTCATTTTGGAATTTATCGGTTTAATTAGAATAATTCAGCTGCTTTGTAAAATTTAAAGATGGATAAAAATATGTGTCTCAGTATCACAAAAGAAAAGTCAAATTCGATTTTAGTTCTTTAAATATATATTTTTATTTTTTTTCTTTTCAATTAGAAATACTCAAATTTTCTCCTCAAATCAAAGCGCATTTTTTAATAATTATAATATAAAAATCTTGACGACTAAAAGTAAATTATTTCTAAATTAAGAAAAACTAAATTGGAACAATATGAGAAGGAAAAAAAAAGATATATTTTTTAGGAAAAAAGATATTGTATTTTATTCTTTAAAACTCAAAAACTAATACTAATATAGCACCAATATGCATTTATTTTAAACATTTCATCAATATTTTTAATTACGTCATGAGCCTGCAATATAATATCCATATGTTTCCTCTATTGTAGCATAATATCTGAACACGAAACATTTTTTTATTACGAAATGATTGAAAATGGAAATTGATTTGTGAAAATTTTGGCTGGCAACTAGTAGCAACCTTCTTTAAACAAAGCAGAAGGAAGAAGGTGAGAGAGATCCAGAACGATCACGCCCATTGGAGTAGCAGTGCGTCCATCCCATTATTATTATTTATTCTCTTCTACCTTTTTCTTATCTCCTTTATCTTCTTTCTTATACCCTTTTTTTTCACAGAATCGCGTTTCGATTCTCACGACGGAAGAAAGCACGGCGCAGCCTCAAAAAACCAAGTGAGTCATACTAGCATTTTTCGCGGCTAGATAACCAGCAAACACGTTTTTCTCGTTTCACCCTGTTTATGATTTTGAGGCTGTGTCGATTGCTGGATCGTTCCTTTCTTTGGTGTGAAATTATTGTTTCATAATCTTTTGGTATTAGTTTTTAATCTGGTTTAGGTGAACCCTCGTTGTTGTTTTGCTTTTGCAATTTTTTTGTTTGTTAGGTTCCTAGAAGGTTCTATTCTGTGTCAGAACATGATGTGTGTGCAGGAGATTCAGTCACCTAATCAATTGAATGCTTCATATTTTTTTGGCCCGGGCGTCGCACGGGCAAAAGACTAGTTTATGTTTATATAGCTATATTCAGCTCCTGGCGGCTGAGTTCACTGTTCTTGTGTTGACTTATGACATTCTCCACTTAATAATAGTCTTGCTCTCTGCAGCTGACTTGATTATTTTGCAATTTTTTTTATTTTTATTTTTGTGCTTCTAGGATTCTAAGAAGTCAAGTTGTTAGGTTGTTTTCTTTTTTTTCTCTAAAACTTGTTAATATTCTTTATATTGTGCAAGGAGGTCTCCGTGTAGGTTCATGTTATATTTTAATTTCAATTTTGGAGTATAGTGGTGATTAGTTGACCTTGTTGAACTTGTGGTTACTTTGTGTCTTTGTTCCATATTTTTTTGAATATTGAATAATTCGTTGAAAAGGAACTCATGTTTGTGACTGATGCGTATGCATTTTCCTTCATTTGTGAAACTATTTGTCCAATCCTTACTTGGAGTGTGAATGTGAACCTTGGTTAGGGCCTGTCAATTATTAAAATATCACTGATATCTGCTTGAAGTAAAGCTCATCTCATTTGAAGTTTTTTTTCTTTCTGAGTTTCTTTGTTTTGGAAAACATTAGTATAATTCTGCTCTTTACTTGCAAGTTACAAGTTGTTTGCATTTAATTATTTGTTTTGTAAATGAATTCTTCAGACCTGGGTTTTAAATCCGTTTTACGTGTTAGTTCATTTAAATTAGTCATTCATAGTGAGATTATCGTGTTTCAGTTATGGAATTATAAAGAAACTCTCTCTCTATATATATAATATATATTAGTTGTGTAAATTCATTAGTTAATCATATTGTTGTAATTATTGTCAGGCATCAACAGCCCAGTGATTGGTTAATTTTCTGATGCATATCAATGCATTAATCAATGGATCGTTACATCATAAAGCTGTTACTTTTATAAGTATTTTAGCTGGGATTGTTGTTTCAACCAGGCTTTCCTAGGCTTTCGGATTTGATGGATTATTAGTTATGTTCTGATCAATTCCTAATGTATCTTTCTTTAGTAGGAATTTCATTATACTCATTTTCTCACCTCAGGTTTAGAAGGACTTCCTTTGTTCTTAAGCTTCATCACCTGAGAAAATCAGAATTTCCAATCTTCTCCACTGTTCATCTGAATAATGGTTCTGTGCTGTCTCTGTTGTTTTTTCTTGAAGCATCCCCTTCATTCAATCCTTCTTTGCCTCCTCCCAACTGATTTTAGGCAGATCTGAAACCTGACTGTTGCAGCATAACAGAATCCCCAGTATCTCATTGAACTTTCTCTATCTTCCTGACCTGTAGATCCTAGGCCTCACACTCTCTTCCTGTGCCTCCATTCTCCATTTCTAATGTCTTCTCCGTGGCTTCTATATGCAATTCCATTCTTGTGTTTGGCATCCAAAACCCCCATTTGAAGTATGGGGTTTTAGTGTGGGGTTTATAAGGTCTAGGTCTCTCTAACACCAACAACTAACTTTTTGTGGTGTAGTTCTCCCGAGGTTCTTATCAATTTACTTTGAACCATGGTTTTGATGTTTAGGTTCTATTGCCTGTAGTTGAGCATAGAGACACAAGTATCTTTCAAATGCAAAAAGAATATATCTTTGTTTTTTTTTGTTCTATTCATAGTCCAAAGGAATATTTATATATGTAGATTGCAATGTTGTCCTTCGGTTTCTTATTGTTTCTTTTCTGTCTTGTGAATAATGTTTTCCACTTTTCCCTGCTGTGAAGTGATTTGACATATATATTGTTTTGAATATTTCTAAATCCTCGTATGTACCCTTCCTAACAGTCCTTTTTTTTTGGGTGAAAACCTAACAATCCTTTTTTTTTTTGGTGAAAACCAAACAATCCTTTTATTTGGTGAAAACCTAACAATCATTCTAATCAAGAAGATATTAAATGCTTTTATGTTTCCAAAATATTAAATATTTTTATTTTTCATTTAGTACTTTATTTATAAGGTAGTATTAGGTGGGTTTGTAGAAGGATGTGTTGGGAGGATATAGCATAACTCAATTGTTTAAGCACTATTGCTTGAGGTCTACTTATTTTGCTACTGCTTTCAATTATCATCTGTTAGTCTAGTAATAGTTGTGCTACAATGTTACTCATTCGGCTCAGCCTGTATGAGATTGTATCTAACTCTTTTAACTGAAAAAAATTACATACTATTCTTTCATACAAAAAGGGTTTTATTTGACTTTGATTTTCATGAGATTACTCAAATTGTTGCCTATTAATTAAGGCTAAGCACAGACACATAGATATGGGCTATTGATTTAAAGAACCATGTTAGCCAAATATTAACGAATGTCATTGAGAGCTCCACTTGATTTATAACACCATTGCAACTAATATAGGGCTTAGATGTACAATTGGATAATACATCTGCTCATATCAAACCTTACTTTTTGGCCTGATTTCTTTTAATTACTTGTTCTACTTCTGGAGCAGTGTCCTGTGGGATCAAATTGTCCCAGATATGCTGTAAAAAGTTATTGATGGCTGATATAATTCTTGTTTCTGTTTAATGCTAGGAAGAGTTTATGGTTTTTCTCTAACTCAAGAAATGTTACATTTTTGTATATATTGTAGATGGAAGCACAAAGCTCTCAGCATACACAAGTTATTGAGATCAGTGGTGATTTTCCTGATGGTGGAAGGAAGATTTGTGGGGAAGCACCGTGTGGGTTTGCAGATGCTGGATCCATCTCTAAGGATTCTGAAGAAAGATCAACTTCTATGCGAAAGCTTTTCATGGCAGTGGTCCTTTGTGTTATTTTCATGACTGTTGAAGTGGTTGGTGGCATCAAAGCTAACAGTCTTGCTATATTGACTGATGCAGCTCATTTGCTTTCAGATGTTGCATCCTTTGCCATCTCCTTATTTTCATTATGGGCTGCTGGATGGGAAGCTACACCTCGCCAGTCATATGGATTTTTCCGAATAGAGATTCTTGGTGCTTTGGTTTCTATTCAAATGATATGGTTGCTTGCTGGGATTCTGGTATATGAAGCCATTGATAGAATCATTGCTGGTCCTAAAAATGTGGATGGTTTTTTAATGTTTTTAGTTTCTGCATTTGGTCTTGTGGTTAATATCGTCATGGCATTGTTATTGGGTCATGATCATGGCCACAGACATGCTGGTCACAGTCACGGACACGGACATGATGGTCATGGCCACAGTCATGGATTTACAATGTCTACCCATTGTGATGCAAAGCATACCAAAGATCAGCACCATCACACACACCATCATGATGAAAACCATCCAAAAGATGCTCACCATCATACTGATGAAGATCACTTGCACCATCATGCTCACAAAGAGGTTACTGAACTGCTTCTTGGTGAGTCAAAAGGTGGAACTAAGAAGAAGAAGCAATGGAACATAAATGTACAGGGGGCTTATCTCCATGTTCTTGGGGACTCTATCCAAAGTATTGGGGTAATGATTGGGGGAGCAGTCATATGGTATAACCCTCGTTGGCAAATTGTTGATTTAATCTGCACTCTAATCTTTTCAGTAATTGTTATGGGGACAACCATCAACATGCTGCGAAACATTTTGGAAGTCCTGATGGAGAGCACACCTCGTGAGATAGATGCTACTAAGCTTGAAAGGGGGCTGTTGGATATGGAAGATGTAGTGGCCGTTCATGAACTGCATATATGGGCCATTACAGTGGGAAAGGTTTTGCTTGCATGTCATGTTAAGATCAGACGTGAAGCAGATGCAGACTTGGTGCTGGACAAGGTTATAGACTATATCAAAAGGGTTTATAACATCAGCCATGTCACCATACAGATAGAGCGTTAGAATTTTTCTTCTTTAATTGACTATTTTCTGGTAGTAAAGATTAGAGGGGAAGGATTTAGTTGGACTTGAGGAATTGTTCTGGAACTCAAATTTGTCGATGTTCTTATATTCTTCTATCTAGAAGTTTAAGAGTGCAGATATGAGCATTGAATATTTACATGCCAAATTTTTATTATCTGTGATATTATTGTCAAATACTTCACTGCTAGTCAGCTTTTTTTTTTCTTTCAGATTTATAGGAATTTTATTAATTCGTTTAAAACTTCTTTTGGTACAATCTAATACAAGTTTGCCTTGGTCACCTTAATGCATCAATGATGTTAAATACAAAAGGGTCCCTTCCGAACCAGATGAGCAACTGTATTGTGTTTTGGAGTGTATTACCGACAAGTTTTGCGCTTCACAAGCACAAGATTGTAAAGGTTTTCAGCTGTCTGTTTTACTGTACTATCAATTGAATTTGTTGATGCTATAACTATTGGTGATCGAAACTCTTTTAACATGACTTTGTTTGGCTATCCGATTGTACACGTTACCAAAGACAAAATGTGAAAAGAAATTTTTTTGTATTTTTTTGTGTGTGTTTAATGGTCATACCGAGGTTTAAACCTATGATCTCATGTATATTACCTTAAATCTCCCACCACTAAGAAATTTTTCTGTATTGATCATAGGTTCTATTCCAACAAATACACTCTATTTTGACGAATCACCAAGTTACATAATCTGTCCCCATTCTCCACCTTCCGTGGTGTCCTTGGTGAACAACGACAAGATTCTGAAGTCAACGTTGGACAGTGTAAGAGTTAAAATAGTTTTCAAACTCTGAATGAGAGTAGTACTGACTAGAGACGAATTGTAAGTTTTGCACGGTTCTAGAGTTGGAGAATACTTACTAATTACTATGATTGTTATTGAAACTCGAAAGGGTGTAATTACTATGCAAGATATTATATTTATACCTGTAATAAGATGCCGTGAGTGAGGTTTAGTGGGTGTAGCTTAATTGATTGCGTAAAGTGAGTGAGTTCATCTTTAATTTTTATCGATAAAAAAAATGCCATAAGTGAGATGACTACAAATGTACGAGTAATTCTAAGAGTAGTCACATGTGCGGGACATTGAGTCCTTATGGGTTCAGACAAAGGAAAACATCCCCAAACTGTTCCTGCCCCAAGAGCGAAGGCATCTACAGTATACCCTCAATTAATAATTTAATGTGTTTGAAGGAGTATTTTGTAAAATTATTTTTAAAAAAGTTATTTATTATTTGAATAATTCTAACCCACAATATTTTTTATTCGATTAAAATGTTATCTATGGTTGATTTAACTCAAAATTAAATTTAGACTCAGAACTAATTTGTCAATGTGAATTAAACATGTGAAGATTCACTTAAAACTACACAGGTAAGTATTTTATTACGATTTTGGATGTTTCAATTTGAAATACTAAAAGAATATAATAAAGCAATTTTAGTTTTCACACCCATATATATAATAGTATTTACTTTACATTTGTAGGAAATTAAAATGCTAATTTATTCCCTAAAAGATAGGGACAATCAGTTACTCCGCTTATGGGTTGATTATGGAACATCAAGTTGTGTTCAAGGAAGATGAAGACCCAGATGTTATCCAATTTGCTTCATACAGTGTAGAAAGGATAAGATTCTGGCATCGATCGAGTGGAATATGATGTATAAGGATTTTACTCATTTAAAGTGAATAATATACTAAGGCTTAGAGTTGATAAAATAGATGAGGTCAATCGGTTGCTCCGTTAGCTTGTCGGATCACATTAAGTCGAATTAAGAAAATATTAATCCAAATAAAATCAGGTTAAGTTAGACTTAAGAAATATAGGCTTGAATTTAATCGGACTTATTTTGGCCGAATAATTTTTTAATTTTTTCTTTTTTTTTGAATTTATATAAATTTAGACAAAAAAAAAAAAAAAAAGATGAGTCAATATGGGTCAACAGGTCTAGTTGAACTTCAAAAAATGAAGCTCGTATAAAATATGGATTGGCTCAGTCAAATCCATCTTTCATTCTTGACCCGATGAATCGATTTGGCTTAGATCGATCATTTTGCCGATTCTACTAAGACTGATATTCAATAGATATAGATGAATTGGTAACATATGTTATGTTTGTGAGAGAAGACTTAAGTTTGATTTCCTTAAGAGTTATAAGACTATTTTGATGATAAAAAAAGAAATGAGAGAGAGAAAGGTCATGAGCTTGATTGTCCTTTCCAACAAAATTCTAACCTTTGTCAAATAAAAAATTTGATTCTCACAAAATATCTTAAGATTCCACCAAAGAGTCAAATTTTAATTATGGTGGTTCTACTTAATTTTTTTTCCTTCTATCAAAGTAATCAAAATACCCTATTTACAAAGATTTCTATAGTATCATCTAATTGGAATCGGTAAAAAAAAAATCAACTAATTAGAATAATTTTTAAAGTAATTATTATAATACATGTTGATTTTAATCAAATAAAATAAAAAAATGAAAATAAGTAAGGCTATTTTAGTCCCTAATAAGTGAATTTTGATTTTAGTTCCTAAGTATTTTTTTTTCATTTCTCAAAATTTGAAATCACTTGTTTAAAATGAACAAAATTTGACTTCTTAAAACTTTTTTCTTTGATTTCCGTCCCTCCAAAATTTATAATTACTATTTTTTTCCCTGTTCATTTTAAGATAGATAAGAAATATTTATTCTAAGATTTAGAAATATTTTTAGAGGTATCATATGTTGACATGATACTGAAAATATTAGTATACCATCTAGGATGACTATTTTGAGTTTTTATTAAAACACGCAAATAATTAAGTGTCACGTAATCATAAGAAAAAAATAATTTCACATATTTTAGAGATGAAAACTAAAAAACTTTCTTTTTTAACAAAAAAAAAACTAAAATCAAAATTTACTCACTTTACATGGACTAAACACGTAATACGTATGGTATATTATCTGAAGTCCATTATATCATTTAAGGTCACTACATCTAATATATTATCCGCTTTAACGATAGTTTAAGGTCATTAAAAAGTTGTTTATAAACTACCTACCTTAGTTTCGATTTATAAGCAATGTAAAACTAAAAACAATTTTATTTTGATACTGTCAACATTTTTTGGGTGTGTAATAGTCACACTGAAATTAGAATATATGAGGAAATGTTGAATTTGTAAAATCTGGACAAATTATGCATCCTGATAATGCCTACGACTAGGAGGGTATTACCTAAAGAGAGGGAAATACAAGAAACTGAAAATCGCCTTATACGACAGAAACAGAATACTACCTTGTGGAACAGTGAACCGCGTGAGTGGCTTGGCTTGACATCATGATAGCAATCCAAGTAAGAAACGTGATATACATTGGATTTTCCATGCACATGCTTTGTCTTTATTTGGCCTCTCTACGCAAACTGAGTTGGAGATTTTGGGCAGGATCTTGATATTGCCTTCACAATCACAAGACACCAAGATAATGTGTGTATCCTTTGAGGCCTACTATTGGTCTGTGCCATTTCCCTCACTTGACATATACGTGGTTAATACCAGGTTATCCAAAATCTACTGTGCTACCCTCCACACTTTTTCTATCTTATCAAGAGTGTAAAGTTTCAAGTTGGACCTGGGAAAACTTAACCACGTTGTGATTATAAGTGCAGGATTTGCATCATATGTAAATGATAAGGTAGTCCTACATGTTTCCCAATGCCAATTATTAGTGATTAATTGGTTGGCGTAGATAAAACAAAATCAAACAATCTATTTTATTCTATTATTGAAATGAAATTTCATTATTTTGAGATTTATCTAAAGCATTCCTCTGTTTTACTGGGCGTCACCCATATAACAGAATACACTACATTTTCATATCATATTCTAACTCATTTATTAAACGAATGAAAACACTTGTTTTGTTATAATATGTTAATGATTAATGGAAGAAAAGTGGCACAAGGATAACTTAACTATCACCAGAACAACTTGTAACTGAATCTTGGACTAAAGTATGTGTTCATTTTTTTCGTTTAAAAAGAATTTGATGTTCATTTTTGAAGAAATAAGTAATTGTTATTTTTCTATTCACATGTTTAGAAATTTATGATAAAGAAAAATCAAATACATTCTTAGAAGTCTGGCCACACAGTGGGATTCCATTAAAACAAGTTCACACAAAAACTACATCAAGACATGCTGAATGCTAAACTAAAAAGCCTGGCTGCTGGCATGGGCCCCAGTCCAAATTTTGACAACAATTTATTTGAACCAAAAAACACAACAGGTGCAGGGCCTGACATGTAAATGAGACAACAAGGACGGTAGGCGCGTTTGTGAATTGTGAAAAGTGATTTTTAACCAACTCTCTTATTCTAGACTTGAGACGCAGCCAAATACAAAAATGCTCACTAGAAACTGTATGCTGTATGCAATAGAAATGAAGATGATGAGAGTTTTTTCAGATTTCAGGGCAAAAGCTGCCGCGGGCCAGGCCCTATGGCTCTCTGTGTTACAAAGTTACACTTGCCTTAATTTTTTAGGCACATCTTATATGGAGTATTTGTTAGGAAACTTTATTTAAAGGTTTTAAGATGAAATTTAATTTGGTATTAGCCTCTTAGGGTCAGTATAGTATGTCTCTTTGTATGTATCATCTATTTTAGCAAGCATTTGGAAGAGTACTGTTAAAAAGTTTCACATGTCTCCATTTCTAGGATGTAACTTTTATATATATATAATATAATTTCACTTCATCTCAATTGATTTTTAGGATTTAACTTTATTTCTCTTATATATATAGTTATGGGGATGACTAGTCATGTCAAACCAATAAGAGAAACTTAGATAATAAAATGAGATAACAAAGAAAAGACAAAGCCAGAAGAAGGATGTGATAAAAGATTAAAAAAAGGATATATACGTAATAAGTGAGAGAAATGGCAAGGGAGGAAATCATAAAGAATGAAAGGGTAAAATCAAAGGATTAATTTGTCAAATACAATTCTTATAGAGAATTGTTAACAAGTGCTTTAAAAACTTAAAAAAGATATTTTAATTAAGAGATAAAAAAAATTTATTTATAAAAAAAATTATATTATCTTATGATTTATATAATAAATATTTACTTTAATTCTTTAACCAATATCTTAAAAATACTGATTAATCATACCCTAAAACAAATACTTAATTTTTTTGTGAGCATTTTTACTATCAACTCATGTCTATTAACACAAAGACCACTTTTTTATTAAAAAAACACAAAGAACACTTTTATTGGTAAATTAAACTTTTGGTGATCCCTTTGATCATTTCTATTAATTTTCAGAGATTAATTTCATCGACTCCTTCATTTTCAGGCTAAAATAATGTTTTACTCACTTTTTAAAATATAACTATATTTCAAATGATTTGTCAATTGTATTTTAATGCAAATTTAGTTTTTAACTATTCATATTTCTAACCTTTCAAATTTTCATTTTAATTTTTCATTATTTTTTATTTAAAAAGAGAAACTAATAGTGAACTAATTTTAATAGAGTAAATCAGAAAAAAATATATTATATAACTCCTTAATAGGAAGAAAATAAAAAAAGTATTCATGTTATATTCATTAATTACTATTTTTCTCTTATTTGTAAATTCTATTTTCTTTTAATGCTTTACATATGACATTTAAATTCCCTGTTTATTTTTTTCTTATTATAAAACAATTCAAGGTTAGTTAAAAAATAAAATTTGAAAATTGAAATATTTAAAATACGTAAAAGTAAAACTCAAAAAATTTATAGATGACATAAATGAAATGATAAAAATTAAAAAAATTTCACGTGATAACTTTATAATTGTTAGATAAATTATATATATATATATATATATATATATATATATATATATATATATATCATAATGACAAATATTAAATAAAAAAATTGTAATTTTTTAAGTTACATCACACGGATAAAAAAACAGTTATTTTCTTAACTAAAAAAGGTAATGTCTATAAACAACTCAAGTTATCCGTGATTTTATTTTTATCTTCAAAAAATGAACGAGATAAACAACGATAAAGAAACTCGTGTAAACTTAGTTAATTATCAACATAATTATATTTTTAAGTTTTAACTAGAGGGTTTATAAATCAATCTGGTTCGAGTAACAGAAATCGTAATGTGCATCAAAACCGAATATAGGTTAGTGACAGTATTATCATGTCGCACAATTAATGAACAAGAAAGAGGCTTTACCTTCGTACTTGCACGGTAGCTCTCCATGCGCAGTATAAATTGACTACTTGAACTACTACGGGGTAAAGAAGCCATGTCCTCTGGATAAAGTTATGCTCTGAAAACTGTTACGTAAATTATTGAAATCTCAATGCATAAATAATTGAAATCTCGATGGGCTTCAAGAACTAATATACAAAAAATAATAGCATATTATTTAACATAAATGATTAAGAATTCGGAGTTAACTTTTATACTTTTATGGTTGTGCTTAAGCAGTTAAGCCTTTGTCTGGTTCCAAAAAGAAAGTATAGGAAAGAAAGTGAATAAAAAGCAAGAAAAAAGAACGGAAGATTGAAATGATTTTTAGATTGTTTGATTGGAAATAAAATAAAAAGAAAGAGTTATAAATTCTTTTCTTTGTTTGTGTAAAAAAAAAGTTTGCATCTACAATGACATAAAAATTCTTAAATAAATATAGAGGTGTGTAAAATAAAGGTAAATTGATGTTTTAAATAGTACAAAAAAGTTTCAATCGGTCTCCGTCCAAATTGACAGGATCCAAAAAGTAATGAGTCTCACAAGTTTTTCTTTTACATTGTCTTTCTTCCTGATTGTGTAAGAAAGGTTGGAAGGATGGTTAATAATAATTTTATATGATTTAAATAAAATTATCTTTAGTAGAAGATATTTATGATTTTGAAAAATGAAAAATAAACAAAGCGTTAAAAGGATTACTTTTTATCCGTGCTTTTTGTTTCCCATTTTTCATTTGTTCCAAACATTGTCAGATTCCCTTTTGAACAACTAAAATTCTTCTTGATGAATAGTTCTTTTTAGGAAGATCTCTTGTTCTCTTGGGCCTAATTGAATAGTTACAATTGAATAAAAAATGAGAAAAAGGTTATAAATTGAGAGTATAAAAATTTTTATATCATTATTTATTTATAATCTAACATATATCATAAATTTTATTTATATGATTTTTTATGTTAAATTATTATTTTATATAATAATTACTTTAAAAATATATTAACAAATGAATTATGATTAGATGATCTTGTAAAAATATTTTATATTATTAATGTAAGATCATTAAACTTATAAAAGTACTTATAATTTAGATTTGTGCAATAATTTAAGTGGTCCCAACTTATTATTATGGTCACCTATATGCTGTGTATGTCTCCATATTCTTTCACTTTTTTTATTATTATATTTTAGGTGTGAAATATATCCCTCAATAACTAATTTTTATTGAAAATCTAACTATTATTTTTAGCAGATGTGATCTAATTTCAATTACACCAAGGTAATGTTGATTGTCCAGCCCTTTTAATAACTTGGATAACAATGTTAGCATACATCTCATAATAATTAATGAGAATTGTTGTATAACAATTTTTTTTCCAATTTAGTTAATTTTTGCCACTAACAAATTTTATTTTAATTTTTAATGTAATATTAACAATAAAATTATTTTTTATATTTATTATTTTCTTTAGTCAATTTCTAATTTTTCTCGATCTGTATGAAATTAAAACAATATTTTTTTTTTATTTCTCACAATCTTTTTCTTCTAAAGCAATTTTATTTGAGACAAAAGTTAGACATTAAACAGTACTTCTAAGTTCTAACAAAAATTCGAAAGTTGATTCAGACGTTAGCAACAATTATTTGAAATGAAAAAGGTATTATTTATTTAACACTAACTTGGATAACAAAATATTAGAATAAATATTACGTATGTAATGTGATTTTGTTCTTATGTGTAACTAATGTTAGCCTGAATAGGAAATTGGACATGTTCCATCATCATCATGCAGACCACACAATCCACAGAAGCCCTTTCCAGAGGCCAGAGCTACTTCCTTTCCATTTTTTTTTTTAATAAAACCCTTCCTGGCTTTACCGTACTTTTTCTCTCGCATGAGAGAGAAGAGAGAGATGGGGGAGAGTCCCACAACTGTCTGTCCCCGCTGTTGGACAAAACTGCCACCGCCAATAATGCTTGGGACCTTGTAAACCAGACAACTAAGTCTAACTCCCTCACTCTCTCTCTCTCTCTCTTCACACACTCACCAACTCTTCCCACTACTGTTTCAAATACATATCAATCTCTAGCATATCTCTTGTAACCCCAGTTGAGAACTTTCCACCTTTCATTTCTTACCTCTTTACTCTCTCTTTGGATATATATCATACCACTCTCCCCTCCTACTCCTACTACTACTGTTTTGTGACCTGAGACTGGTTCCAAGCACATCATTTATTATTATTCTTCTATATAGTTTTATATAAGAAAGAGGGTATCAAAGCCATATCATATCAGAAAACACAAAGGAATAATATATTGCGGGGGTGTTTGTTTCTCATATGGGGTCTCGCTCTGCTTCTCCATAGGGATTACATTTATTACCATTCTTTTGTTAGCTATCACTACCATACGGAATGTTGGTCACCCTCATACACTCCCTAAGGTAGCAGCATTTAATTAACACTACTACTACTACTTTGATCACTACTGCTCAGCTTTCATCATGGAAAGGCTCCAAGGACCCCTCAATTCCTGTGTATGTAGTGTTACTTACTATTATATAACTTTGTTATTACTAATGATACTACTTTCTACTTTCTTTTCCTTACTTTCCCATCCACCGCTTTTTCTTTCTTCTTCCTTTTCCTTTTCCTCCAACCCCATTTCTAGAACCAAGAAAAGTACTGCATTTACTCCTCAAAACGCTTGCATTAAATGCATTGTGCTTCTACTTTCCTGAAAAAATACATGTATCTGCCCCCCTTGTTGACATTCCACTTTCGTTCCTTTTTTATTGCTCACTTTTCCTGCATAGTCTTGCCCTTTTTTCTCCATTCTGACCCAACCTCAACCCCATTAATGGAACCATATATTCCTTCTTTTGAATTAAAGTTGGGGTGTATGAAAGTGAAGTACAACCAATACCTCACTCTCTCTTCTCATCCTCTTACCATTATTTCTAATTCCTTGTGATATATTCTTTCTCTTGCAGTTCTTTGGAGACCCTTTGGAAGTGAATTGTTTGGACCAAGTTCTGGTGGATGAAGAAAGCCTGAGACTAGAAGAGGAAGAGCAGTTTCTGATATCTAGCTTAGAGGACAACATGCCGTTCCTTCAGATGCTTCAGAGTGTGGAATCCCCACAGTTTTTCCCTTTGAAAGAGCCAAACTTTCAAACACTTCTGAGGCTGCAGCACATGAAGAAGCCATGGGAGGGAATAGCCTACATTCCAAGAATGGAAGCACAAGTGCAAGCAGCATTGGAGCTAGAGAGTTGTGTGACACATGACATGTTGGAGATGCAGTCACCAGTGAAGTCAGAAAGCAATGAACTCCAACACCCACTTTCAATTTCATGTTTTGAGAAAGTGAACTATGAGTGCAACCAGGAACCACAGAAAGTTTCACAAACATGCCCCAAATCTCAGCCAGCAGCAACAAGGGAAAGGAGAAAGAGAAAGAGAACAAGGCCAAGCAAGAACAAGGAAGATGTGGAGAACCAACGCATGACCCACATTGCTGTTGAACGCAACCGGCGACGCCAAATGAATGACCACCTCAGTGTCCTTAGATCCCTCATGCCACCTTCATATATTCAAAGGGTATGTGCATTATATGCAATCATTTTTTTTTTAAATATATATGAAGTCCAATTCTGAACCCCATTTTCTCAAAGGACAATTTTTTTAAGTACTTTTGATGTTGTTTACCATTTTGGAATTAAAATTTTACTTGGGTAATTTGCATAAACAGTACCAAAAATATCCAAGAAAGTGCATGTAACAAAGTTTTCTCCTTCTCAAAGTCCCTTCTCTTGCTTTATCCGTGCTAAAAATCCAATCTTTTTCAGTGTCGGGTGCTCAAAAATTATGTTTTTGTTTTTTTATCCTTTTTATTGATATTGATGTATTGAATTCTTGTTCATGGGGTATAGGGTGACCAAGCCTCAATAATTGGGGGAGCAATAGATTTTGTGAAGGAGTTGGAGCAGTTGCTTCAGTCCCTTGAGGCACAAAAAAGGATGAGAAAGAATGAAGAGGGTGGTGGTGGTTCTTCTTCTTCTTCCACCATGTTGTGTAAGCCCCCACCACCATCGTCATTATCATCACCACATGGCTATGGAATGAGGTCATCAACTAGTGATGAAGTGAACTGTGGGGATGAAGTGAAGGCAGAAAACAAGTCAGAGGCAGCAGACATAAAAGTGACCTTGATTCAAACCCATGTGAACTTGAAAATTGAGTGCCAAAGGAGGCCAGGACAATTGTTAAAGGTCATTGTTGCTTTGGAGGACCTTAGGCTAACCATTCTGCACCTCAACATCACCTCCTCAGAGACTTCTGTCCTTTACTCCCTCAATCTCAAGGTATTACTATGTCTTTTGAGTTTTCACCTCAAAGTATTTTTATTTTTAAAAAATATGGTCAACTCTACAAAGTGGAATCAAGTCAGTGTACTATTCTTTTCTGACTTGCAATCTAAGCAAAAACCTGCCTTCCCTATTTCCAACATTGTCTATCATTATAATTATAATTATAGAGGGAATTTCCTTTTGGACCTTTGGTAAATTACTATTCATTTAACATTAGTATATTCTTTGTGCCGTACCACAATTTACACTTTTTCTCCTTTTTTAATTTTATTTTATAATTTTTGGTGACAAATAATGGACTTTGGCGTGGTGTGTGGTTACAATGTAGATTGAAGAAGATTGTAAGCTATGTTCAGCAAGTGACATTGCAGAAGCAGTTCATCAAATATTCAGCTTCATTAATGGTAGCTAGAGACCACTAGCTCCAATCTTAGGGGGTGGTAGCAGAAGAATAAAGGACGAATCATTGCAAGGAAGATAGGGAAACGGGGAACACAGTGCACCCATTTCTTGTCTACATAACAATATGAAATGTATAATGTTAGTTGGTAACTTAGAGATAATATATGATGATGGTACTACTGAAGGAGGATAAGGCATGTGGTGATATATTATTTGCTGCTCAAATGGTTTTCTCTTGTGTTATAGATTAAAATGCAAGTTTTGTTGTATGATATTATGGTGAATTGCTTGTTAATTTGTTTTTTTGGTGCATTGAGAATTTGGATTGTGGTATGGTGGTGGGGGATAATAGAGGGTAGGGCCCATTAGAAGAAGGAGGGCCCCACTTTGAAAATTTTGGAGTTTTCATCATTACGATTTACTAGGGAGGGGAATGATGCTTCTCTTTTTATATTGACTTTGCGTGATGGCCGTATACTATAAAAGATGTTTCATAATGTATATGCTCACTTTCTGATGGGTTCTTTTCGGCCTCCTCGAGTTTATGGCAGCATGATCCAATTTGCCACTATCTAACAAAATAAATAAATAATCAAAAACAAATAAAGTAGCAACGGTATTCAAGGAAATATATATAACCAGATTGCAACCTAAGAGAGTATTTTGTATAATTTTATATGTGAGTGTAATATTTCATTTAGTTCTCATCTTAGATTTATAATGGTTTCAGTTTACATTTCTTAAGGAAAAGAAAGCATTACTTTGTAAGCACATACAAAACTGGCCAGGGACTTTTATATTATGTGTTATATATAGAAATGCAGATGAGAGTTACAGTAAAAAAAAATTGTGTATTTGTTCTGATAGGAATGGGGAGGTTATAATGTGAATGCTATCACGATATTCCCCTTGAAAAGACAGAATGTACACTAGGAGTTGTATTGAAATAATATCATATTTATGCTGCCTATGATTGAGACATAGCTGATAATGACATGTCTCTAATCTGTATATAAAGGTTTATGTACAATGATGTTCTCAAATCTTTAATTTCTCTAATTCAAACTTATTGATTGTCGTATTTGTAAACTCCTTCCCCGCCTACTCAAAAACAAAATGTTCACAAACCCTTGTTCTAATTAATGATTGGTTAATTGACATAATAATAATGTGGCACAATCCATGTGCTATTAAACAGAATCACAATGTATTTTTGTCTTTTATAAAAATAAAAAAAAAACTTATTGTGCTATTCAACAATTACTACAACTTTGATTGTTTCCCAACAATGGCATTACGTCTTTGTATTATCTTTGCCCACTTGGAATCCAGATTAGTGAAATTGAGAATTGAAGTAAGGGCAATGAGCCATATCGGGTGAGACACTCCTTGACACCACTGTCAGATTTGAAAATGGACTTGTTTTGCTTGCAAGCAAATGGTTCATGCATTTTTGCTCATTAGCTAGCATCATTCCAAAGCCAAGGAGAAAAAGGGCAAAAGAGGAGTGTGACGTGGTGGAAAATTCCCTATGGTGAAAGGTGTTTGACGAGAAGCTGTATCAAGGCTAACGGGGGAAGTCAACATAATGATGAAGGGGCAGTCTCAATCCCATAGCCCCACACAGCACCACCACCCTGCCTGAGGGATAATAAAATTATCATTATAATACAATATATTTGTCTCTCCCAATAGTAAAGTTATATCAAATATTTGTCTCTCCCAAAAGTAAAAGCTGTATAATATGTTTGTCTCTCCTCGAACATTTTTTAAAAATTAAACATTGGAGTGGATTAAAAAATTGTCACTTCAAGAGTGAATAGGGGTTAATTTCTTAGGACGTCATAAATGAAAGTTCAATTTTTTATTCAGTCAAATTATATTTATAACAGAATTGTCTCAGTCAATAAGAAAAAAAAAATATTCATAATCATTTACATGTTATCGCTAAGAAAGGCTTCACCTAAAAAAATTAAAATTTGTGAATATTATGAGGTGGATCTTTATCGATTAAATCAATTAAAGTATAAAATTATAGTAAAAAAATTTCTCTCCCAGAAAAATAAAATTGTATAATGAATGCATTTGTCTTTCTCACAATTACAGAGAGAGGAACAAAAGTAGCAGCCATCCCCATGTGCAAATGTGTCAGAAGGACAAAACCAGCCTCTCCTTTTCAGGCCCAGCCCCAGCCTTAGTCCTATTCATTTTTGGCCCTCGAGTTGCTGATGCCTAGTGTGGTGTACCTCTTTTCCCATTGTTGATGCCTTCCTGCTTAGCTTTTTTCTCTTCCTTCTATTTTTTCTTTTTCCTTTGTGTCTCCAAGGCCTACAACCTTCTCTCTGTCCCAATTAATTTAGAGCCCCATCATGCCTTCTCAGGCCACTAACTTTCCCTACTCTCTTGATTCATCACTCATCATTACTAACTTTGCTTCTATTTTTTCATAATCCAGCACTCCTTATCTCAGATTGCATGTTAGAGTTCACAAAGTCATGCCACGTACATACAAAGACAAAAAATTTCTTAGCTGGTGCATTTTCAGAATCATAATTGGGATATTTTGTTACATCTAATTACTAGCTAGTGATTTAAATTCACTATAGATGAGAGCTCCCCAAACGTTAAGCAAACATGCTAATGATGGAATTTGCCACCAAGTCACGGGTTTGATGAATAAAATTGAGGTACTTCCCAATCATTTCTTTGTGTGTGATCTTGCTTGACATGAAGGGAAAGTCAACATTGACAATTAATTTTAAATAAATCTTCTTTTAATATTTTTATTTTAATAATCTTACTTTGTATAGTAAAAATTAATTTTTTGATGTTTCTAAAACAATAAATATATTTACTTTTTTTATGGATCATAGGAATAGGAATGTAGAATGTGAGCTTTGAGATAGATTGTAAAATGATAGTACATAGAATTCTTCGACTAAAGGATGATGCATCTAAATTTGGAGTCGTCCTTGAGAATTGTAGGCATATGCTAATTTATATCTAAACTTTAAAATTGAATTTACCAAAAGACAGTCCCTAATAAGGGTGGCTGCATCAAAGCTTAGTACACTATAGTATTGACACTTCTATTACTATGGAAATTATACAAGTGTTTTTGTAAAAAAAAAATGCATTTACTTTTTATTTAATGTTTTTTTTAGTATAAAGTATTAAAAAATTATAATGAGATCTGTAAAAAGGATATAATATTTTTTTATGAACTAGTTTCCCTAATTAAATTTAAACGTCATCCAGCTGCATTGTCGTTCACAAATATGAGATCATGAATACTAGTATGTCGCTAGTGTGAGTAAAACTAAACTATCAAAGAGTTACAAATAAATCATTTCATCTATTACAAGTGGATAGTAGTTCCCTCCACTGATCTTACATGAAGGTTACAATTTACTAATGTCTAGAATGAACATGAGTATAGCATAATCCTCCCTTACCCAAAATTACGGGTAATACATGATTTTCCTTCAGATATCTCATTCTCCGCTGTTAAAAAATATAATTAAAAGAAAAAAATTACTTAAATGATTAATCATATTTTTTTTACAAAAACTAATCATATCAATAAAACTAAAAAATACTCCGTATCAATATATATATATATATATATATATATATATTATTTTTTTTGATTAAAAAAATGAAATGATGAATTCTATTCGTATTATTTATATTTTTTTTCACGATGATATAAACTTTTTCCAACTATTTTTTTATATAATTTTAGTGTAAAGAATAAATTTTCAATTTATACTAATATCTAAGCTTTGCATGGTAACACCATGTCCTCGGGGCAACAACACCAACCTTGACATTAATGAACCCAGAAGGAAGACTTGTCAGAAGTTCTTGGACTAAGCGACTGTTTTATTGGAAAAGATGAGACATTCTTCGAACTTCCCGCTTAGTCTTGTATTTTCATTCTATCATTAGTATGATTAATGTAAATCCTATTCTAAGGATATAAAAAAGAAGAGCACATTTTTTCATAACGTATTCTTTTATTAAACAATTTAATAAGAAAATAAAAATATCTTCAACTCATAGGATTCCTAATATATTTACTTATCGGGGAAGTGTTTTAAACTTAATTTGAGGAGAAAAATAATTTAATATCACGTTGTTGTCAAAAATATTTGAGATTAAAATTTAGTCTAATAAAGTTTCAGTTTGCGAAAAATAATTATTAAGATACTTTTGAAATTTAACTAATTTGCAAACTACCAATCAAACATATATTCAATAATTGTCGTGAACTATTAACAGTTTAATAAACAACTTTGATTTATTTTAATAGACATTTATTTTTAACAACACATTTAGTTAAATTAACTTAGTTTAAATAAAATTATAATTTTTTAATTTTTTTTTAAAAATAATTTTATTTTGTGAAATAGTAATTTGTTTTGAAACATGTTCTAGCCGGTTCTTGGTTGTGGCATACCTAAACCGTAGAATAGAGAAGTTATATTTCCTTCTTTTTTTTTTTTTCCTTTTATACAAAAGATTAAATCAATTAAAACACTAATTTCATCAATATTTATCCTAACCACCGCAACAAATATACTATTCACTGACTTATTCTTTCAAATAGTTATTACTTTTCTAAAATATTTTATTTTCAAACATGCTCTAAATCATTTTTGGTTGTTGAATACCAAAATCTTATAGAATTGAAAAAGGTATTCTTCCCTTTTTTCAAAGTTCTTTTTAACAAAAAATAGTTAAGCACTAGGACTGCTCAAATCTAACTTTTATCTAACGAAGAAACAATTGTTTATATATAATATTGAGACGATTGGTGATTAAAAGCTAGGATAAAAAAGGAAGACAAATAGAAATAGCATCAGCAGTTTAATGAAGTACTATTCTTAGTATCATTTCACATATAAATGAAGGTGGATTTTACTTAATTATGTGGCTTGCATAACCTGGCTGAAACTCATTGTAGGTATTGGTTTTTACCTATGATAACGCTAACACACCTATTGCTAATGGCTAGGATCAAAATCAGAAGCAAGGGCAATGAGTTTTCCATTCGGGGGACCGCACTACGACCATTTGATCAGAACCAGAATCTGCAAATCATTGACCTACGCTACGCCACTATTATTATGCTTTGCTGCTTAGCATAGCCCGTCCCACGGGTTACGTGACTATGCATAATGCATGCTATAAGACTACGTCCTTCACAGGTGATGGGGATGGGACAGTGCATTACATAAATGCATAAAATCCAATTCTATTTTCTTTCTAGACAAAAAGAAAAATGATGATGTTAACGTTGTTTTTATCATTATTTATAAAATTACACTTTTTTAAAGAATGATTATACGCTACACAACATTTTGAAATATCGACATTCTCTTAAATATCAAATCCAAACTAATTTTGGCCCATTAACAAATTATTTCATAAATAGCATAATGAATTAAGTAACCGATTAAAACAAATAAAAGGGTACTATGTACCCAAAAAATGCTATACTAAAGGGTACTGATATCTTCCTTAACTAGACCAATAGATTATAAACACTCGGACTTGTAATTTTCACCTTATGGGCAATATGTAACTAATAATATGACTTATTATTTAAGATCTTGTCATCTTTTAATTAAATGACTCATATATAGGATTACTTTTTTATCCACTCCACTTACACTTTATATTTTTTTATGTTTAATATTGAATTTTAAAGAATTGAAATAAACCTCAATGGATTTTTTTACAATTATAAAATTTAAAACATCAGGCTTAGTTACAAAATTCATCCCCTTAATTATTTTTTCTATTTCCCTAAGTCGGACCCTCTAATTTTTAATTCAATATTTGAGTTTTCTTATATTTCAAAATATACTATCCAAGTCTCAAAATTAAGTTTATATGTTGATTGCTAAATTTTAAACGTGAAACACATTCTTTTATCACTACACACAAGTATTCATTTGAATATTTATGCAAAATATAGTATTAATATAACTTTTATACAAAAATTGTTCAAAATTCAAATTTTATTCTTTTTTTAATGTATTATATTTTTATAATCTTATATATTATATTTTAAAATATAATATATAAAATTAAATTCTATTTTCACATAAATTAGAATGTGTAATTTTATTTTTAATTTATATATTATATTTGTCTTTTAAAATAATACATGTGATTTAGTGACAATATTTTTTATCTATATTAAGATATTCATGTTTTTTATTGTAATATAGATAAAAAAAATAATGTCAATAAATCACATACATAAATATTTTAAAAAATATAAAATATTGTTCTTTTATTTAGTTATGTATCTTTACTATATAATTTAATTCTTTAAGAAAATTATGTATCTGATTAAATAAATTTAAATATAAATATAAAAAATACTATTATAATAAATAACAAGAATATCTGAATATAGGTAAAAAAAATATTATCATTAAATCATATATATAAATATTTTAAAAGATAATAAAATACATATTAAAGATAAAATTTATATTATATATTTATTATATAAAATAAATTTTGAATAATGTGATAAAAATACGTAAGATTATAAACATATGATATATGAAATAAAAATAAAGCTTATATAGGTATACATATTTTAATTTATGCAAAAGTAGAATTTAATTTTATATATTATATTTAAAAAGATAATATATAAAATTAAAAAATATAATAAATTAAAAAAAAATAAAGTTTGAATTTTTGAATTATTTTCGAATAAAACTTATATTAATATTATATTTTATATCAAATATTTAAATGATATCATATGGTTTAGTGATAAAGGAGCATGTCATTCACTCAAAGGACTATGATTCTAGCCCTTTCTTAAATATTTTTTAAAGTTTTTATAATTATAAAAAGGTTAAATTACTCATTAGATTTTTATAGTTTCACAATTCGTACTTTTTAGTCCCTATAGTTTAAAAATGATTTTTTTAGGTCATATAGTTTACATTTTAATTATCTTTTAATCCTTATAGTTTAACTGTGGTCTTTCTAGTCTTTATAATTTGTATTTTAATTACCTTTTAGTGATTACTACAAAAAGATATAAAAATAATTAGCTACAAATTAATTATAAATTATCCACTATTTTTTTATTACAAATTATCTTGCGATAAATTAGTTATAAATTACTTACTAATGTTTTTGTAGTTAATTGTAATTGATAATATTACTCTTATTTTGATGGTAAAGACTAAAAGAGAATTAAAATATAAAGTATGAGGACTAAAAAGACCACTTTCAAACTATAAGGACTAAAAGAGAATTAAAATAAACTATAAGGACTAAAAAAACCACTTTCAAACTACGAGAAGTAAAAGAAAATTAAAATATAAACTATATGGATTAAAAAAACCAATTTAAAACTATAAAGATTAAAATATACAAATTATGAAACTATAAGGACTAAATGATTAATTAAAATTTTAAAAAATATTGATAAATTTTGTAGTCTAGTATGTTAATTTCTCCATAGTTGAAATTTTTTTAAAAATGGTTTAATCTGGGGTCTTGTTCTAATTTTTGGTGTCTTGGAAATTTTGACTTGTATCATATTTTTAGTGGGTTTGGTAGTGCGTGCCCTTATTTTTGGCAGCAATATGATATATACACACATAGTGATAAGAGAGAAGCCTGCAGAAACAAACACGAAGGCATCTGCCCCAAAATGCTAATAAGTTCCAAAGTTAAGAAGATGGGATATGCATAATTGGTAATTCGGGTAAACAGTGTTCGTGCCATATAGCACGAGCAACAGAAACAACAGCCAGATCTAGCTGGGTTAATTGTCTTAGGAGCTTCAAATTCCAAAGAGAACCTTTCTGATTCTGACCTTGGCCTCTTCAATAAACTTTACAGCATCATGGTGAAAAGTTAAGAGCTTCCACTTTCCACTTATTTGAAGTTAGAAATGAGCTAGCTAGGTTCTGAGGTGTGATTAGAACAGAAGCTAATATATATAATATATATATATACAAAATAAAAATACTTTAAAAAATTATGTTAAGAAAAAAATATCTGTTACGATCTCTGATAAAAATTATTTATTATTTTTTATGGAACTATTTTATATTAATATCATAATTTTTGAAAAAAGTTGAATGGCGCACTAATCACCTAATAGGGCATTTGTTTTCTTGTTTTCTTTTGTATGTGATGTGTGTCTTTGACCATCGGTTTTGGCCTTTTGGGTGATTAGGACTTAGGAGTTAGGACGTGTGAGTGTGGGGGAGAAATGGCAGAGATTCGAATCGTGAGGCATGCAGATCAGTGACAGAGAGGCAGAGATCTTCTCTCCGAGACTACTCAGACTATATGGTTTTCAGGAACCTAAGCTAATTAACCTCTCAACTTAATTTGTGTGCCATTCCAAGCATGAAACTATAAAACCTCACCCAAGTAATTGACCCATTAATTTTTTTTTATTGCTAGTTAAATTAAAAAATTTCTTTGTGAATCTTTCATGTGGATATGATAAGGAGAGTGAACTAATTAATACGATATTTTTTTTTTGCTGGGGTGAACTAATACAATGTAAAATAGTATACAATGAGAAAAGAATTTAAGATAAAGAAGTAATTGCTATTTATGCCACACTAATTAATAATTAACGGTTATACCTTATTTCTAATCGCAATTTTTAAGGAAAGTTGGAGATATATATTTTCAGCATGGGTTTGAGTTCACTACCATCTTCCGGCGACGCATGCTTTGAGCCTTAGACCAAAAGTCGGCTAAGCAAGTTAAAGGTAGATTATAGGCTTTAGTTTGTGTGCTTTTTCGAAGAAAGTTCAAATGAAAAATTAATTTTAAAAAATTATGATATTTTAGTTAGCTTCTTTAAAAAATAACCTAAAAATAGCTTTCGCATTTATTTTAGCATTTAGAAATATATTTTATTGAGAAAAATATATTACATAATTTAAAAATCTAAATGTCAGTTTGAAGAACAAAAAAAAAAAAAACTCTTATTTCGACGTAACATATTATTCCTTCTTCCTTTCTTCATTTTGTATATTAAATTAAAAAATGTGCATTAAAATCTTCAAAAGCACGCTCTTAATTAACTTATATCGAAAGCCGTAATTTGAGTTTCACCTTTTGTTTGATGTGAAAACATGGACTAGCTATTTGCGTTACACACAAATCAAATCAATACTAAAAAGGTTCTTAATATACAACAATCCCATCTCTAGCTACAAATAGAGTTACCACTTACCATACTTGAACTGTTTTTTAGGTTGGCACACAAATGAACAATCGAACACGTGTTTAGTTTTTTTTTAAAAAAAAAATAAATGTTAGTTTGTTAGTTTTTGTTATAAATGTTAGTTGGAGGATTACCTTTTTTCTTCTTCCTTCACTCTTTTCTAGTTACTAGGTCAATCTTATAGTTTCAATTGAACATGCACGTGTCTAGCTAGTTGGTGCAAAATGATGAACATGCATGAGTATTGTCCGATATGGTGGGTTGTAATGTGCTGAAAAATATTGTGTTGAGCCGTGTGAGGAAGGGTAAGCAAGCGTGACTGATGAAATGGGTGATGACTCATGAGAGTGATGAGCTCATAATACAGTTGGTAGAGACTAGAGGGGTGAGTTTTTGTTTGGGGGAAGCAAGAATGTGATGCCATACTAGATTGGGTAATTCTGTTTTCTGTTTTGCACACACTACCCATACCAGAAAAAGATGCCCTGCATGGAACCACATGACATGATGAGTGTTGGATTGGGATGAAGTTAAACCAAAGACAAAAACATAATTGTACAATGGGGACTCATGAGTGAGGGGTGGGGGAGGGGGAAGTAGTGGTCCTATATTTGCATATACATTTTAGTAAAAAGAGCAATGTGACTCTCACCTTTCAACCATTTGAATTATTTAGTGTCAATATTAGTCTCTTTCACTAGGTGAAGTTGTTGTATTCGTCTTTGCTAGTGCTTTGTGAGTGCAGATTTGCTTACTAAAGAAAAAATGTTTTAGCTACAACATATTTATCCAAATGAGTGAAATATTGATGAGTTGCTATGGGCTTTTTAATCAAAAGGGCTCAAATTTTTTAGGTGTTTTTTCATGGTCAATTTTAAATTATCATAAAAAATAGATAAGTCGATAAAAGTCATAATATGTGTTATGACTTATTATTTTTTGTACTGAAATCATAAATTTTTTACAATTTCAGTTTAATTTTTTATTTATTTACAACTTCAAAATCATATATATCCTTTTTTTTTAATTTTAGGACTTTGAAGTGGTAAACTTAATTTTTATTATATTTAACATTGAAGTTGTAATTTTTTTTTATGAGTAAATGTTTTTGTTTTAGGATTTTTTTTACTTGTATTTTCTTTTGTTTTGCTTTGAATTTAAAAAAAAACACTGTAAATAATTTATTTATTTAATTATTAAATAAATAATTTTAATTTTACTTGTTATTATTTTTATTTAATATTTTTTTATATTTTTTTTATTTAATATGTTATATATTTTTTAACATTGTTTTATTTAAAATATTTTATATATTTTTTAAATGTTGTTTTATTTAATATATTTAATATATTTTTTTAATATTGCATTATTTAATATATTTAATATATTTAAAATTTAGATAATTTTTTATTAATGTTGTTGAATTTGATTTGTTTTGTAAATGAAATAAATAATACAAAATACTTTAATTTTGAAAAACTAAAATTTTAAAACAAATATTAAAATATTTTGTTACTAATATTAAATTATAATTTATGAAATAATATTATTTATTTTGTATAAAGGAATTTATTATTAACAACATCTTATAATTTAGTATTATAATTTAGTAATAAAAGTAATTGTTAAATTAAAAACAACATAATTCATTAATATTTTAGAAACACATTTTCACCAATACGTTTCTTTATCGTTAACTAAATTTTATTAAAACGTATGACATCATGTATGAAATTTATCAGACAGGATGCGAGACATGATTTTGCAAGTCTCTATAAATTTCAATAAATAATTACAAATTTTGTATTAAAAAAATATGTGAAGAAGGCCATCGAAGGCATCAAGATTTTGTTATGATGCATGGGCTTATTAGATGACGTACTGAAACGACTCGTTACGTCAATCATTTCAGTCCAAATCATAAGATATGTTAAGGTATCACCTAACAAAAGCTACTATTTACACTACCAATAGTGCTATTGGCACTACCAACACTTGTGAAATCCTTCTTTTGTCCACTCCTCAAATCCCTACACCCCCTCCACTTCCCCTCAAACTTCCCAGTCCCCACTCACTTCCCCCTCAACCATTGTTGTTTGTTATTTTGTGTGTGTGTGGGAGGATACTGGATGGGGAGCAAGGAGTGGGGGAATTTTGGGAGGGAGGAGGTTCAATATCGAAAATATAATTTTGTTGATAAAATTACAAACGGAATCGTTACACATGAGGGGTAAAAAAATAAAAAGACAAAAATTAGATTCACAAACATTAAAATAGCAAAATGATAACAAATAATTTAAAATTGTTATAATTTGAACCGTACCAAATATATTTATCAAATTAATTGTATATATATTGCATCCAGCCATGCCAACCAAATTCAAGCTAGGTTCCATGGTACTTTTTACCTATGTAAACTACCCTAGCTGATTTTAAGTGCTTCTCAATTTTAAAATTGGTTGATTGCTATTGTTGTACGAATTATCATTATTCTGACCGGGGACTTAACATTTTTTATAGTTACTCTAAAGCTTCCTCTAACAACATCAAATTTATTGTTATTTTACTGCTTGTCAGATGTTTTATCCTGTTTATCTTCTGGTTGAAAGATAAACCCAATTTTTTTTGAAAGCAGTTTCAAGAAGTTGGTCTCAATCAACTATTGAAATTAGTTGTATTATTTTCCTATGGTTAGGCCCTTGCAAAAAACAAAAAACCCATAAGCATTTTAAGGAAAGCTTTGGGTTCAAAAAGCCCAACCAGGAACCTCCTATCCTTTGAAATACCATAAAAGTCCTATCTTGCAGCCATGTCAGCACACACTATCCAGAAGAAAAGAAACGAGTGGTTCTGCTGCATCTCCAACCCTGGGAACGGCATCTCCACACTCATTTCCAAATTATCAAGCACTAATGAAATTAACACAACCAAAAAAATTTAGAAACAGAAGAAACATATCAATAACTTAAGCCACATACATTTTGACACCAAAAAAAAGGAAAGGAACTTGAACCACATTCTGTCCCTGGTGGACTCAAGAAGAGTCTTTCATAGGACAGTTAAAATTATAGCCTGCAAAAAGGGTTCACTAGCAAACATTGCAATGGCCTCAACCTCTTCTGCTCTCACTATATCCTCTTCTTCCACCCTTCTTGATGGCAAGGCTCCAAGACAGTCACCAGCTGCTTCCCCTCAATGTGTGAGCCTCCCCCCTCCCCCTTTGCACTCTCAGAACCGTTCATGGAAGACCACTGCTTATTGTAAGTCACTCACAAAACACTTCAAAGTTATCCTTTCACCAAACACATGGCTTAAGTCCCACATTGACTAGCGATCTGACCAAAATAGTGTACATAACCGCAGAACAACTCCTACTTCATCAGTTGGTTTTTTGGTTAAGCTCAAAGACATCCTAAGATGATATCTGAACTTATCTTAACAATTGTTGCTTTTCAGGTCGCAAGGTTGCTCGAAAAGTTATGGCAATGGCCACAGGAGAGGCACCAGCTGAAGCTACCCCAACTGAGGTGCCAGAGATTGTCAAGACTCTTCAAGAAACTGTAAGAGTCTCTTAATTCTTTTGATGGGCATCTCTTGAGTTTGAATTTGAGACTTTTTTGTTTTTCTGACTTGAATTACTTGATTTTGGTTGCATAGTGGGACAAAGTTGATGATAAGTATGCAGTGAGTTCACTTGCCTTGGTTGGGGTGGTTGCATTGTGGGGCTCAGTTGGATTGATCTCAGTAGGTTATTTAAATGTTTATTTTTGAGAATTCTTTGATCATTATTGCCTGCTAGTTACAACTGGCAATTCTTTATGATCATATGCTTGAGATAGTCCTAAGCAGTTACTGTATCACTTTGAACAGGCAATTGATAGGCTTCCTTTGATTCCTGGGATTCTTGAGATTGTAGGCATTGGATACACTGGGGTAAGTGAAGTATACTTAATTGCTGGCATTGATTACACCATTTATGCTCATAACAATCGGCAAGGAATCTAGAACCAATTTGGATTAGTTTCTCAACAAGTACTTACAAGAGAACAATAAATGAAGCAAGGAAGTGAAATGAATCGAACTTCATGCATAAGTTTAGATGAATTTTTGTACCTCAACTTTTTACTAGCTCTTTCATCTAATGTTTTCGTAAGTACCTTTTTTAGGTTGGGAATCAAATACTCATCTCAATTGAAAATTTTATAAGTTAATCCGAACTTACTCTAGTTTCTTGCTACATTTTTCTACCCCTTAGTTTCTACTATCTTATTATTTTTTATAATAATTTTTAACTTTGTTGGATGATTGTGTCTAACTGGTTTAACAAATGAATCAATGCACTTCAACTCCATTAACCAGGATGAGGCACTATTCAACAAATACAGAATAGCCAAGAAAACTTAGGGGTTTTAATAATTACACATTCATAAGAATGGTTTTAAAAAATTTCTTGTAGTACTGGATTTTATCTACATGAAAACCTATCATTCATCTTCTACTTGTTTCTTTGCAGTGGTTTGTATACAAGAACATAGTTTTCAAACCCGACAGGTGAGCACAATTATTCTTCAATAATTTACTATAATTTGGTACAATGTATCGTTAACTTGATGATTAATGATTTTCAACAATTAATTTTCCCATGAAAAGAAGTTGTCATTAAACATGATTAATTGAATACCAGGGAAGCTTTGGTACGGAAAGTAAAAGAAACATACAATGAAATACTCGGGAGCAACTGAAAGTGTTAGGAAATGCTGAGATGTTGTTGACACGAAATAGTCATATCTTGCTGCTTCCTATTGAAGATGTCATCATGCTTCATTTTGTCGCCATAAGCTTCTGACCATACTTTATCCCAAGTAATGTAATATGTTCTGAAAAAATTGTATCTTTTTATATATCTTGATCCACTTTTAAGACAATCTCATTTCCTCAATTATATGTAGTGGTTGACTACAAGGATAAGAAAAAGCAATTGAGTTCATTGAGCTGAATTCAATGACTTTGAAAGAATATTTCATGAACATATTTGTTATCTATCTGCATGCAGGATGCTTTCAGAGAACTTTGATAAAATATTTCCATTTTATTTGATGTTAAAGTATGCAAAGAGATTTATAAATTTTATTCCTACAACTATTTCTACAATTATAGGATGAGATAAGAGAGGTGGGTGAGATAAAACAGGTAATGTAATGAAGAGAGACTGAGAGAAGAGATGTATTAGAAAAAAGTATTGTAGGAAGTGTGTAGGAATAATATATTTCAGAGAAACCTCAAGATGTTTGTCGAGTGCAGCAAAACATGGATTCGTATTTTGTATCTAAGGTTTGAATCTTCACTCGTTTTTTTGGATAAGGTAAATGTAAGTACCTTTAGAAATGTGTTTTCAGCCCAAACACTTTTTCTATCTTGGAGACTTGGACTGAAACACCATCTTCTCTCCCTAAATTTATATGGATAAAAAAATATAACTCAAAGAGGTGACTTGTGTATGGTAGGGAAATAAAATGAATCCAAGTTAACTTATGCATCTCAACTTTTGTATGCTTTCCCCTTTGTAGAGCATACATCTCCACACAAAAAATACACAATTTGTAAGGTGGTGTTCTTAATTTTGTATTATTTAAGGAGTGGGCTAGTTAACTTATTCTAGAATGAACCTTCCCCAGTTTCAGCCCTTTATATTCCGTTCCCAACCTTGGGGTGGCGGAGAACAAGTTCAATGGTAGTTGCCCAGTAAGCAGAAACTTTTGACTTTGAGGAACTGGGGAAATATTTGTTTTCCATAATTAGAGGAATCAACACTCCTTATACATGCATCTTGAGTTATCTTTTGCTTGGTTAATGTCTTAATGAATCATAGAACTGACTTTCATTGGAATTATTCAATTCCAAAAAAATCAATATGGTGAAATCTAGTCTACTTCTTGCATTGGTTTGGTTGGGATTATGGAACTAATTCCGTTTTGTCCAATTTTATTCTATTTTTTTAAGGCTGAGTGGTCGACAACCATGAACCACCCCAATGATTTCATAGGTTGAGATGTCACTAAATTCCATTAAAAAATTTCATGAAAGAAATCGTTACGAATAATTGAAAAATTTCCAAATTACCATCTTGCAAAGCATTGACAAAGTCAATAGAAGATAGTTTTCATCCTTTGAGCCACAATATTTTCTTCCATACGATTCCATCAAATAAAGGTCGCAATCACCGTATAAAAAAACTGGGTGGCAATCTATATGTCTGACTAGGAAGAGTGTTACTTACACACAAAGTTGACTAGGAAGAGTGTTACTTACACACAAAGTTATCAAATTACGTCAGTAATTGATTCAATTTAATCTGATATATATTAAAAAATTTAAAATTATATATATAAACATATTTAACTATTAGACACATAAATTAAAGAATTTAGTTAATAACATTTAATTCAAAAAATATTTCTAACATATCCTTCATAGTGCTTGTAAAATAAAAAAAAATGATTCATTGGAAACAAGATTTTATTAAATGAAGGATATGATAAGAATATTATCGTTAAATGAGATAAAAGTTAGTTAGTATTTATTTATATTTAGGTTCAAAATTAATTTTTTTTTGTTGCTTATAATTAGGTTCGAAGGGAGTATCTCTTATATATAGTTTTATAATTATGATTAAGAAAAGTTTATTTATACTCTAAAATCTAAAATAACAATTAAAGTATTAAAGTTGATAACACAAGTTCACAAATAATAAGTTAATAACACAATTATACAAGTTTTGAGTTTTTTGGAGTGTTTTGGAGTTTTTTTTTTATTTTTTTACGTGAAATGAATTTTAAAAATCAGCTCAGATTGTCGGTTTTACCAATTTTACCCCAAATTGATCGGATCATCTTAGACTAGATACATGGTCGGTCTAATAATGAAATCGAGTTTTTAAACTATGAATGATTTTTTTTTTAGTTTTAACATTAATACACGTGTAAGATGAAATTTTTAAAAATGAAGGAAAAATACCATTTTTTTTCTACCAGAAAGATTTTGATCCTACCATTATTATTTTTTGTCGTTATTGATAAATAAATATAAAAGCCCAAACATAAACTATGGGAAAACCTTCACAATACGAGGTAAGATCTTTATTGGCTAATATCTTTTATATATATATATATATATATATAAATAACAACAACAAAGATTGAACATATGTCCTTAGATAATTGGTAAATAATGTTCGAGCATGATACTATTTTTTCAAGCAACAAGCAAGGATAATAGAAGAACAATTTGAGCAACACTCGATAAGTGTGTTTACTTATAAAATTCCATAACCCAGAAGCCAGAGACACTGCAAACGATTTTGATGCCACTGAATCCAGAACTTAATGCCAATTCCATGAATTCATGTTGGGTTCTCTCTTTTCCTCCTGAGTTTTGAGTCATCATTAAGAGGTCAGCTTGGAAACCACTCTTAGCAGTAACTGTGCTCTCGGGCAAAATGGGAAGAATTAAGTCCACAACAATCACTTTTCCATCACTAGGAATAGCTTTATGACAATTCTTCAACAACTTCAAGCATTGTTCATCACTCCAATCGTGAAGTATCCACTGAAAAAATTGGTATAGAAAAGCCGTCACATAATTAAAGATGTATAAGAATTTTGACGTTGCCGTGCAATATATCACAAATTAATGAATAGTAAATTTATTTTATTTTATAATTACTTCCTTAATAGTCAAACTTACTATAAAACTTTTCACTTGATTGAAAGTATAAAATTCGACAGTAAATATTTTATTCCCAAAGGCTGCTTGAATTTATTTACTCTATACCCTATATTATATGTTAGGGTAAACTTGGTTATAATTTAGTTTACTTCCTGTCGGGATATGCTCAGCCATCAGGAAGAAAATTTAGGAGATAATTTTTTTTTATGCACATGGATTTTAAATTAAATTCAACACTGCATATTTTTTAAGCAAAAACATTTTTATTCACGAAGAATATAACTTTAATTTAAGCACAAAGCGTGCTAAAAAAAGAAATAATTACAAAATATTGAGTGTTGCTCAGATTTTTGGCAAATTTAAAAAATAAACTCCCAATAAAGCCTCTTTCACCGAATCACGAGACGTACATAATTAAGGCTTGGTGCATGACATTTTTTTAAGTTTTAGTATAACACAGTTTTGTTAGTGTTATTTTATTAAGTAATGATATGTGAAGCAATTAGATGTGACATACTTGTCTCCTTCTCCTTCTTCCTCACTCTCTTTGCCACAGCTCACGTGATGGACAGGGAGAGAAATGGAAAGAGAAGCAGAAACAACAGTATCTATTGAACCATGGTGGGTTTTTTTTTATATTTTATTAGTTAATAGAATATAATAATTGATTTTTTTAAAATAAATTAAATAATAAATAATAATATTACTTTATTTTAAATATGTGTTAAGGGATTGTGTTAAATGATATAATATTTTATTTGTTATGTCATCACGGATAAGACCAAGAGATATTATACTAAAATATCATAAAATAATGTTAAATAGGTAGGTAAACAACAAAAATGAATTTTAGATAATAAATTAAAAATAATATATTTTTTAGATATGATAATCCTATTTAAATTTTTATTTATTTATTTTATCAGTTTGTTGGTAGGTACATGTAGTTTATTTTTTGACAAAATATATGCAATTCAACATGTCACTTAAATCAATTCCTAGTACCAAAGTAATTTTATCTAAAAATACCAAAGTGAAGGTGGGAAAAAATTGAAAATTTATACCGAGATATATTTTTCAAACAATTAAAAGTTACTAGAGATTGAAATTTCTTGAAGCTAAAATAACGGGAATTGAATGTTTAATAAGAAAAAAAAAATTGATGGATAATTCCAATAAATCTTGAACTCACCTTCATAAAAATGGCGTCTCCGTTGGGAACACTCTCAAACATATCTCCTCCAACATGTTCGATACCTGCAACATAGAAACAATTCACAATTCAATGCATACTATATATTAAAAAAAAGGTACAGCCTTTCATGTCTATCTTAATTTGTTTCGATTAGTATATGCAACAAATTAATTAAATGGCGATCGATGAGATTATTATACCGGGGTATGTAGGAGCATGCTCTATGACATGTGGCAAGTCAAAATTAACACCTTGAACATGTGGATATTTAGAAGTGATTAGATTGAGATTGATCCCAAGACCACCACCAACATCCACAAGCCTATTAATGTTCTTAAACCCTTCGTAAAACTCAAGAACCCTCTTCATGACTATAGTAGTAAGGTTGAACATAGCTTTGTTGAAAACATCATTGAACCTAGGATCAACTGCTGGGTACTCAAATGAGTGCATGCCATGAACCCTGTTGAATGCTACACCCCCTTCCAAGATGGCTCCTTTCAGTTCAGTCCTATTATTCAACGCAAATAATTCATTATCATAAAAAGAAAAAAAGAAAAAACAAACATGTGCATCACATTCCAGACGCCACCTTTAAAAATTCTACCTCCACTAACATTTTTTTCCGAATGATATGATATGTTTGTCGTAGACTAGAAGTAGAAGACAAGAGTTTTTAAGTCGTACGCGCGTCTATCGAAAACAAAATGGATGACTTCTTGCCTATTTCCTATAATAATAAAATATAAACTATGATACTGAAAGAAACCTAATTTCTTTATTTAAATAAAGGTACTCAGAATTTTGTGAAAATTTTAAATAACAATATTAAATAAAAACATAAAAAGAGAAGGCAAATTTCGTAAATACTCCTAATTTTCTACCCAACAGCTGTGATTGACCGAAGTAGTAATCTATTATAACTACAGACATCACTCTTGTTTTAAATAGTTAGGGAACGACTAGATAAATAATTTAAATAACTATTTAATAAATTAAAAGAAATCATTTTCATAAACTAGACTATAATATGTTTTATATAATAAATTAAAACTTAACTATAAGATGTGATATATATATATATATATAATAATAATAATAATAATAATAATAATAATAATAATAATAATAATAATAATAATAATAATAATTTCATATAATAATTTATACTACACTATTTTTAGTATCTATCTCTTCACTCATCATTTATTACATTTTAATTTTATCTCTCTTGTACAACTTGTTTATAATTTGTTGTACATTAAATATTATTTCACATATAGTAATTATTTGTTGGTAGATATCAATTCTGTCCATGGAAATCATGGCTATATTCACCCCCAAAAAATGATGGCTATTACAATAATGAGTTGATGTTGACTATGCATCTACATCCTGTTTGCTTTAAATGTGTATCTGGAAAGGGTGATATATTCACACAATTGGCGAGTTAATAAGAAGAATAAATAGTAAGTATGCTCACAGAGTTACAGAAAGTGTAAAGAATTGTTATTTAATTATAAATTATTACGTAGAATAAATTTATTAATTTTTACATAATCATCTTAAAACACATATTAATAATGATGTGAATGAAAGATTTTGCAGTGAGTCAGAAAATAGATATTGATAGAATTATAAACTGACCAGCTTTCCAAGAAGACCTTGTCAAGAAGTAAGTTCAAGGTAGCTCCGAACGAGACACCATCAGCATCAGTGACAAAATACTTGGAAGCATAGGTAAGACTATAGAGCCTCTTAGGAGAGTTTTGGCCATGTTGGAGATCTTCAGCATCAAGAGAGGAAGATAGCATGGAGTGACTAGCCAATAACCTGAGAAGCCGGTCCAACATCGTGGGAGCTTCAGGGTTCTTTGTGCCAAGTTGCTCTATAATCTCCTCTGCTGATAGCTTCGCACCTTCACCGGCTTTCGCTATGATGTCAAAGATCCCTAACTCAACCGCGGTCCGAACCACAAACGGATACACCATGGTAGACATCATGTTCATGGCGAAAAGTATACCATCTTGCTCTTCTTCAACCTGTTTAAGGTGCATGGCTTCACCGTTACTGGTTTCCAATGATGGAGCCATGATATGAAATGAATGTACCAAACAAAGCAGCTATATATAAAGAGAGAGGAGTTAGAAAATGTTGTGTTAATTGAAGCTAGCTAGCTGCTTTTAGTAAGCGATGAAGTGTGTGTCTGTTATTAGGGGTATATATAGATATATAGAAGAATAAAGTGAGGGGAGTAAGCATATTGGGAGATTAATCAAATAAGAAAATTTAACATATTTTAACCTAAAATTTTAAGTTTCTATTTTATGGATATTTTTTTTATTTATATGATGTTTAACTTTTATACTTTTATTCGATATAATATGATGGTATAGTGTCATAAGAAAAAAAATTAAAAGAAATAAAATGTGTTGACGAGTGTTAAAAATTAATTAAGGAGTATTCAAATATTATTGTCCTACCAAATAATATGTGTCATGAATTTTGATCCTCTACATTTGAAAAAATAAATGTAACGGCCGGGATGCAGTTTGATTTTTAACCATATATACATTCTCTTTTTAATTTAAACTCTTCTATCAATATTTTATTTAAATAAAAATATTAATTAATGGCCGAGATTCATGCAGTTAAAAATATCGGCCAAAGATCTTGATCGTACGTGTGCCCTTAAGAGTTGCTGTGTACCACATACAAACCCATGTGTTGACAGTTGGAGATGTTACATCAACAAGTGGGGCTACATTTACAATTTAGTTATGTTTAAAGTTTTAAAATGACATGAGAGACTATTTTAGTAATGGTTGTTGTGGTTGTTGGATCACTCTTTAGATGGTTATCAAGTTATATATATATATATATATATATATATAAATGTTCAATGTTACAAACTTGATATTTGAGAGGTCTGCCTTTAATGTGAGGCCTTTGTGCCCTTAAGAATTGCTGGGTGCCACTTCCAAACGCATATGTTGACTGTTGACGTGGATTACAGTTCATAACTCTCTATAAGTACAAACATGTTGAGGAGGGTAGGTGGTTTGTACCATAAAAAAAATAAAAAAATAATATTTTTTGCCTAGATATATTTAAACGTTATTTTATATGTAATCTCTGGCTTCTGGTGTAGCTCGTAGCTGCAATTTGGATGACTTGTTTTTTTTATTGGCAATTTGGATGACTTGTTCCTTATTAAAGGTCAATTTATTTTGGACACACACTAGCGTTATGAAGTACTTTATATTTGTCTCATTGTATATTTTCTTTCTTTTTCTTTTTTAATCTCCTTTGGCCTTGTTTAACAACACCCAATAGTTTTTTTTTTAAAAAAAAAAGAAAAAATGAATAAGCAAAAATCATTAAAGGTGTAAATGCTAGAAATGAGCACAACTCTAGACTCAATACAATTAGCACATAGCAAGACTTGATAGGTCTCTCTAGTATAAAAAGAATCAAATTAAAGTAAATGGAAGCACCAAGGCATGACAATATCTCAGTCTCACCCTCCCCTAACCAAAACATTATTAGTCTACTAAACATCCAAGCGGCACACCATATTTGAGGTAAGACCAAAGCCAACGATGTCTGTGTGATCTTTTTGAATCTTTTACTTATATACCTGTACAAATCACATTTGGACTTTGCTATCAGTATATCTTATTTATAATATTAGCCACGATGATGATACTAATTAATGTGGACTATACGCTCAGTTTAACAATATGAAAGTATACAGAGGAACCTTCTTTTGGACTTGGATATAATCTTTTATTCATAATCCTATTGATTTCCAATTTAGTATACGCTTGAAAACAGATTTTTTTGTTTTTTAAGAAAACTCAATGAATTAATTTAAAATTGTCTTTGTCGTGTATTTGGCGAATTTAGTAGTTTTCAATAAGTATTCCTTTATATGTTCATTTTTGTGTGAAATGATCAATAGCTTTTCTTATATAAGCTAAATTATACTTTTTGATGTTTTATCTTATTTTTAATATTCATTTATCATTCAGTAAGTATAACTTTCCTATTATTTAGGTGAAAAATAAAGAACTGAGTTGAATAGAAAAGAAAAGAAAAACACAGATTCAAATTTTTTTAAGTACATGAAGTGTGTGTCTGCTTGTAGGGTATATATATACACTTGGGAAAATAATTTTACACAAAAAGCAGTTTTATCTTTTACTATACATTCTCTTTTAATTATACATATAATCTTTAAAAAATTATATTTAAAGTGATTTATAATTCATTAATTAATGAGATAAAAATCTTTAGGTATACTTAAGAGTATATTAAAATTAAACTCTCAAAATTTAGAATATAGGTACAAGTTCTCATATCAAACAATGTTTAAAGAAGCAGAAGCTAGCCGTGGATCAATTTTGAGTGAAGATAAGTAACCAGACACACGGTATAAATACATCCAGAATCTCTCTCATGCACACTCTATCTGAGTATTCGAAGAAAATCATCAAGTAGCTACGGTACAATTATTTCGCTAAACAATAAAGTAACTTACTGCCTAGGAACAATGCATCCGAAATTAAGCTCGTGGAGATTAAACTATGCCCAGAAATCCAGAATTAAGTTTTGGCAGAACTCGCGCGTTAATAGCAAAATATTAAATTTAATTTTAACCGGGAAAATGTGTCTTCATGATCAATTATATATATATAAGTATAACTACAAAGTATTAATAACTCGTGGCATCACTGCAGTACAAAAAAATAATGATAACTGGTGACATCACTTATATTTCATTAATAATATTAAACTGTCATACATTGTTGACCAATTATAATAACCTCTAAATATTCTTTGTGATGATATATATAATATTAATGAAATAAGTGATTTATGAACTTTTGGAACAGGTTATATATAAGTTTCACAAAAAAGAAAATATTAAACATATATAATTTAATAAATATAGACTAAACTCCCACAAATATGTCAAGAGAATCTGACCAGCTCAATTATTGATTAAATAAAAGTGTATGATTTATTATAAACTCTTGATATTATTTTAGATTCTCATAGATAAAAAAACTCCGACAAATATTATGAACATTTTTTTATAAGAGAAAATTAATTACAAGTAGATTGACCGTAAACATGCTGGTTGAAAGGATAAAATTTAAATACAGCTTTTAATATTATTTTTAATTAAAATTGTAATTTCAGTCTTATAATCATTTCTAGTAAATTAATGGCATAAAAGAACCGAAAATCCGTCTGCTCATTTTATTAATTCCAAAAATCTTGTCTACTCATTGTGTGAAGACTAGATATTGCAATTTCTAATTTTATTTTATTCCATCTGCAGCAGCATGTGTGACATACAACATTTACTTGAAGAACTCCATAACCCATAAGTCAGAGACAAAGCATGTGAATCTAATGCCACTGTATCCAGCTCCTTTTGCCAATGCCATGAATTCCTCTTCACTTCGCTCCTTCCCTCCTGGGTTTGTAGTCATCATCAGTACATCAAATTGGGAAATGCTCTTTGATGCACCTGTTGTCTTTGGTTCAAATGGAAGAATTCCATCCACAACAATCACCTTTCCATCACTAGGAATAGAAGCATAACAATTCTTTAATACCTTCAAGCACCATTCATCACTCCAATCATGAAGTACACACTACAAATTACCATAGCCATATTTGATTAATTAAGCAAAGTTTATTGATGGAAATAAATTAATGAGACTCATGCATGCATGAACATGAAATATTAATGTAAAGGACAGTTTAGACTTGCAAAACACTTAATACCCACCATCATCAAAATGGCATCTCCTTGTGGCACACTTTCAAACATATCTCCTCCCACATGCTCAACACCTGCAATCAATTACCATTACATGATTTGAAAATTAATTTTGTTACAATGGATGGAGTTTCTTAAATATTTTTTTTTAATATTATTGTTCAATTAGAATTTGAGTTTGTTGAAATTTAATGCAGACTTTTAGAATTATGGAAGTAAACTTCAATTCAAATTAGAGAGCTCTATTGAAAATATTTAAGGATTCTTTGATCTTAATTAACTAATATAGGTTTTGATGGCTAATAATGGTTAGGGAATTTATAAACAGAAAATTTTCATTGGATTATGGGGCCATTGAGCTCGGTTTTGGGTCATTTCGTTTTCTTTTGCACCATGAAACAACATCTAGAACTAGACTATAAACTAGAGACGATACCAGGATAGGTAGAGGCATGTTCTATGACATGTGGCAAGTCAAAATTGATACCCTTAATGTGAGGGTATTTAGAAGTGACTATGTTAAGTGTGACACCAAGGCCACCTCCAACGTCCACCAGGCTATTGAGGTGCTCAAACCCCTTGTAGGATTCAACAATCTTCTTCATTATTAAAGTTGCACGGTTTGTCATAGCTGCCATGAAAAGCTGATTGAAGCTCGAGTTCATGTCGGAATATTCAAACACGTGTTTTCCATGAACCCTGTTGAAAGGAATACCTCCTTCTAGAATTGCATCTTTCAATTGGTACCTTGGAATTAGGGACACACAAACTTTCGGTTTAGCATCTTATACGTACGATATATATAACACAACTCTTCATTGAATTCCAAAAAAATTCATGGAGAAAAGTTTTAATTTGTTTTAATTTATATGTCAACAAATTAAGAAATAGTTCAATAACTTTGATCCAGTATCCTAGAAATTAAGCATTATTAATTAATTGACACATATTTTAAAGAATTTGATTATAATTAATAATAATCTAAAATGTGACTAGAAGTACTGTGACTGTGATCCTCTCTAATGGTTTCAGACTATATAATTATATAAATTATTATATAGTCTAAAACCATTACATGTCAAGTGTCCTAGCCAATTAATTTTCACATGGCACGGTCGAGTTTTTCAATTTATAAGAAAGAGTAAATAAAACACGATTATGTATTATGTGCAGATTCATCGAGGACATGGACATGTAAAAATCCTAAACCATGCAATTATTTCTCCCGACTTTAGATAGTAGTGACAAAAACAAGAGAAAAACTCACCAACTATGAAGGAGGGCCTTGTCCTGAGTCAAGACCATCAAAGGGCCTAGTGAGCCAGCACCATCAATGGAAGCAAAGTATTTGGCCACAGGGTTCATGGCATAGAACCGTTGCAGATGTGGAGGAGGACCATGTTGTTGATCAGCAACCACTGTGCAGTCAATGATGGAGTGACATACTAAGAGCCTTAGGATACGATCCAACATTGTGGCTCCTTCTGAATTCTTGCATGGAAGCTTGGCTGCAATGTCCTTGGCAGATAATTTGGCACCTTCACCTGCTTTGGCTATGATGTCAAAAATGCCAAGCTCTATGGCTGAGTGCATGGCCATGGATAGCACGCTAGAGTTCACCAGCTGCATTGCATAGGTGAAGCTTTTTTCTTCTTCCATTTCTTCTTACTTAATTATTCTTACTTGTCTTTTGTATCACTGATATGTGTATGTTTGCGTTAGAGCTCCACAGAATTGGCACAAGTGTTTATGTGCATATATATATATATATACATAAGAGGAATGTTCGTGACATTTTCTTTTTAAAATTAGATATATTTAAAACTTTGAAGATAAAATCATTAAATAATGAATGAGACTCATCAAACTTAGTAATTTCTAACAAATTTCTAACAGAATGTTGCTATCGTTTATCTTATATATTATTCATATTTAACATGAATTGCAGTTGCTTTATCGGTTTATCTGAAATGTGGCATGTTTCAAACCATATTGGATATATCGTTTTATGGGGAAGGTGGAACTTCAAACTAATTCACTAGCTAGCCAACAAAAAAAGGAAAGTGGCATGCTTCTTGAACGTCCTTAGGGGAAAAGAAAATACAGGATTATGTCTGAACAGTGTAATTCGGCATCATCAGGTTTGTCATTCAAATTTAATATTGACGACAGGCGCAGAAACAGATAATTCAATCTGGATTTTGTGCAAAGCAGTTAGTGCCACTGATTTCACATTTAATATTTGATTAGTTGCTAGTATATTTTTTTATTACAACAACAGCTATTCCCATATTTAGTTAAGAATCTTATGATAAATAAAATTCAATAGTATTTGTAAATTTCATCTTCAAGTGACTTGATCATATCAGGGTAGTCTTGGTAATGTTAAAAAGAGCCTCAGCAATTTCCATCATAAGTGATATAATAAGTTGTCCGATATACATTCCTCAATAAGACAATAAGCGCATTCTTCGCTTGATCACTTCAAATTCTAACCATGAATTATGTGAAATGTCGAGAAAAGGCATATGACCATAGTTGTCAAAATCAAACCGAAATATGGTATTGTTAATTCATAAACAAAACAAGGAAGGTGACTTGTCCAGACAAATCCTAGCTTACCAAAGAACTAGTCAAGAAGGGCTAAAATCAGTCAAAATCAAGTTAACATCAATGATAAAAAATCGATTTCAAAAGATGTTTTATTTTTATTTTTTATCTGTTCAATCTTTTTATTCAAAAATATTGTTTAAAAGAAATAAAGACGAAGTTGACGTATGAATAATTTTTTATCTGTAATACTATTCTTTTATACTAGTATTAATTTGAATTTACTCAACAATATTATAAATATATATATTTAATTATCACCACTTTGACTACAATTAGTTATAACTTTTACTTCGTTTAGGGAGGAATCAAATTAATTGGTTTTACCGATGCCTTTGATGCATTAACGTTGTTTCATGATGATTTCATCAGTTCTAGACGCATTGGTTATCTTTGCTCATTACAATAGTCATTCTAAAATCTTATCGTGATGCATTATTGCGGAGGAATTATTTGGTTTGGCCGATACCTTTTGATGCTTTAACCGTTGATTCTTGGTGATTACGGTTCAAGATGGTTTGGTCATCCTTACTCAATAGTCATTCTAAATAGTCATCCTTGGGTTTTTGTGCTTAATTGGTGGCGTGGTATTGCAGTTTGGTCAATGCCGTGTTTTAGGAGGTTACGAATGAGAATAAGATTGGTTGATTTTAGACTTTTAAGCTAATGAAACTTATGATAGGAAATGAAATATTATAAAGTAAAATAAATAATAAATAATAAAATTAATTCCTAAAATATTCATTTATTTATTTATTTAAATAAATAAAATATTTTCTTTTGTTTTTCATGAGAATATTTTTATTTATTTATTTTACTTGTCAGCATAGATTAATTTAGTTATGATCATAACTCCTAATATCCATCTTTACAAAATAATTACTAGTGCTAATTACTTGTTAGCTACTTGTTCATTTCGTTGTTGTTGGTATAAAGTCGATTGCTTGAATAACTAATTAAATTGGGCGATGCTAAAAAATAAATTGTTTTAGGTTAAATTATACTCATGGTTCACTTATAATTCTCTATCCGAGGTTAGTGTCAATTAGACAAAAAGGACAACATTAACTCGATTCTAAAGATTAAAAAATTACTTTAAACTTTTCAATAATATAAAGAGACTAAATAGATTAAAAAGAGAGATAAAAGGAGTAATTTAGCCTTATATGATTTATTCTTTTAAAATCACCGGACTGTATTAAACCACTTCGGATGAATTTAATGGGGAAGGATTTTGTGGTCATTGTTGTTGTAGTGTTTCATTCATTATTATCTATTGACTCAAAAAATATTTTATTTCTAAAATCTTTTCACATACATAGTATAAAAATAATAGGCTAAAGGAACCGAGCAATATCCGTATGCTTATTTTATTAATTGCAACAATCTTGTAAACTTGTCTACCCATTGTGGAAAGAGTAGACATTGTAATTTGTAACATTATCTTATTCCATCATCAGTTGCTCATGGGGCATATATTATCTACTTGAAGAACTCCATAACCCATAAATCACAGACAAAGCATGTGTATCTAATGCCACTGATGAATCCAACTCCTTTTGCTAATGCCATGAATTCCCCTTCACTTCTCTCTTTCCCTCCTGGCTCCTGGGTTTGTTGTCATCATCAGTACATCAAATTGGGAAATACTCTTTACTGCACCTGTTGTTAAGGGTTCAAATGGAAGAACTTCCTCCACAATCACCTTTCCATCGTTAGGAATTGCAACATAGCAGTTCTTCAACACCTTCAAGCACCATTCATCACTCCAATCATGAAGCACACACTACAAAGCTCGGAACACCATAGGCATATTTAATTAACTCAGCAATGTTTATTAAAGTAAATAAATTAGTGACACAGATACATTATTTGTTAAAGGAATGTTTAAATTTACTAACAAAAATTAACAAACTAATAACTAACATTTGTCTATATGAAAAAAAAAACACTCACCATCATCAAAATGGCATCTCCTTGGGGCACACTTTCAAACATATATATCTCCTCCCACATGCTCCACACCTGCAATCAATTAATAATAATACATGATTTGGAATTAAAATTAAATTTAGTTATAACGCATAGATGTAGTTTCACTGGTTGCATGATTCTCTAATTAAAATTAGAGCTTCTCTTCATTAACTTGCTTACATTTAAAGCAGACTCTTAGAATTACGAAAGTAGAACTCTAATTCTTATCATTAGATAGTAATTTCTGAACTATTTAAAAAACTGTATCTAAATTTTCTCCAAACTAATAAAGTAAAGGTTTTGATGGCTAATGGTTAAGGAATTCATAAAAAAAAAATTATTGAATTATGGGCCATTGACCTCTTTTTTTGGGGGTATTATCTTTTGCAGCATTCATAAAAAATCCTCCAAAACTATATCTATAAACTAGAGATCATACCAGGATAGGGAGAGGAGTGTTCTATGACATGAGGCAAGTCAAAATTGATACCCTTAATGTGAGGGTATTTTGAAGTTATTATGTTAAGAGTGGCCCCAACGCCACCACCAACGTCCACCAGCTTATTGATGTTCTCAAACCCCTTGTAGGATTCAACAATCTTTTTCGTAATTAAAGTCGCACGGTTGGTCATTGCTGCCATGAAAAGCTGATTGAAGCTTGAGTTCATGTGAAAATCCTCAAACACTTGTTTGCCATGGATCCTGTTGAATGGACTACCTAGCTCCTTCCAGAATTGCATCTTTCAGTTGGTACCTCAGAATTATGGACACAAAAACTTTCTTTTTAATTAATTAGCAAGTCTTGAACAGGATCTTAATTATGTGTTATAGTTAATTAAGTTAACAGTTGACTCTTTACTTCATTGAACTGTAAATAAATTTATGGAGAAAAGTTTTTGAGTAATCAAATTAAGAAATAGTTCAATGATATTTATCCTATATCCTATAAATTAAGCATTAACGTTTTCATATTAAAATAACTTGACTAGCTACAATAATAGTCTAATATGTGACTAGACATAGGACACTCGAATCCTTTCCTACAATGTGACTAGACTATAGATGAAAACAGGCACATAATCCGAGTCAAGGAAAAAGTATTGTATGGTTTGAGATCACCATATGTGCCACAGCCTACTTGTTTATTGTCTTCGTCACTCTTCAGGTGACACGTAGTCAAGTTTTTTAATTTAAAGGGAAGAGTAAATAAACCTCTAGTATGTGTTATATGTATGCAAATTCAACAGAACTATAGACATGTAATAGTCTCATATCATAGATAATTTCTCACTCTCCTGACAATAGAGTAGAGTACAAGAAGGGAAAAACTGACCAAGTTTGAAGTGCAGCCTTGTCTTGAGCCAACATCATAAAAGGGCCTAGTGAGCCAGCACCATCATCAATGGAAGCAAAGTATTTGGCCACAGCGTTCATGCCATAGAGCCTCTGCAAATGTATAGGAAGAGCATGCTGATCAGCAACAACTGTGCAGTCAATGATGGAGTGACATGCTAGGAGCCTTAGGATACGATATATCCAGCATTGTGGCTGCCTCTGAATTCTTGCACGGAAGCTGAGCTGCAATGTCCTTTGCAGATAGTTTGGCAGCTTCACCTGCTTTGGCTATGATGTCAAATATGCCAAGCTCTATGGCTGAGTACATGGCCATGGATAGCACGTTGGAGTTCACCAGCTGCATGGCGTAGGTGAAGCTTTCTTCTTCCATTTCTTGCTTACTTTTTGGATCATCTATTATTTGACATGATTTTTCCATTTAACCCAAAGGGAGCAAAGTCATTAACCAAATCAGATGTGATATTTGTATGTTTAATTTGCCTTAGAGCTCCACAAAATTGGCTCAATTGTTTATGTATATATAATTAATATTAGTATTTAACATTCAACATGATCCCCACATTGCAGGTGCTTTCTTATCCGAAATGTCATGAAAGGGAAGATGAAACCACAAGCAACTTTGCTACTTTCTCATGAAACGGTGTTGTTGAGTGATTATTATAGGGAAAGGGAAGCAACTGATTAAGACCTTTTGTACTACATGCAGATGGAGTGGCCATTTCAGACCTTTTCAACATTATCTGGTCTATTTGGTTCAGTGACAATCATTTGGTGTACAAAGGAAGAGTTATGTGGATTTTCAACAGGTGCTTTCTAAAGCTTACAGTCAAAGACTTGATGTCCATTAACTCTCAGGAAATTAACGAGCATTCCCACCTGATCATATATGGAGACGTCCCAGGATCGACTATGTTAACATCAACATTTGATGCATCTTAACAAACTAAATTAAGGAGACTAACATGTAGTATGACATAGTTAGCTCACAGATAATTTTATCTCTTGTCAAAGTTTCATTTAGGTTCATAAGTATGAAAAAACACTTATCGAGAAATGGGGATCCCTTAAATGAATTACATCGAGAGATTAATTCTTATTCCCTTATCAATTAAACCTGCTGGTAGCACCTGGTGTACAAATTTCATCTTCTTTAATTTATGGAATAATATACAGCTTCGTCTACTAAAAAATTCTGATAAGAAACGGTTACCTACTCTTAATGAAGATTAAAAACTAGGGACAGTTGGAGTGAAGAAGTAGTTTGCCAATTTATTTAAGACCCATAAGAGCTAAATAATTAATCAAAGTACACAGCTCAGCAGCTATTCCCCTATCAATCATGACACGCACCTTCGTGTCAATATTTTTGGTCAGTTCCGGCGACTCCGGTCTCGACCGAAGGCAGCGACAGCGAGAGAGGAGGAGCACGCTTTCCAGATCCTATGGCATTACCAAATCCTGGACCCCGACAGCGACATCGTGGCCTATTGGAACCGGGTGTTCCTTGTTACGAGCCTCCTCGCCCTCTTCATGGACCCTCTCTACTTCTTCCTCCCCAACGTTGGCGGCCCCGCCTGCCTCCAGGCTGATCCCAAACTCAGCCAGGAGAGGTAGATGAACTCGGATTGGTCGTCAACGGCGGAGGAAGCGGCGACAGCGGTGGAGGAAGGAAGGAGGAAGAAGTGGAGCGAGAGGAGGGATTCGAGGACTTGGTGAGGAGGGTTTGGAGGGGAGGACTGGGGTACTGCAAATGCGGCGTCATACGAACCTATAGCTAGGGTTAGTAACTTAAGGAACGAATTAATGTCACTATTTCACATTCTAAAACGATTTTTCATAAATATACGTCATAAAAATAATGCAAATGATAGTAACAGTTCTCAACACCTTGGAGCACACATCATCGCTCCAATCATGAAGCACCCACTCTACAAATCAATCTCGGACCACCCATAGACATATTTAATTAATTCAGCAACGGGGAATAATAAATTTAATGAGACCCATGCACGAAGTACGTCATAGAGTAAAGGAAAGAACAATTTGGGATTTAGGTAAGCTTGATTTAAGCGTTTTTTTGTTTTTATTTTTAAGAAAAATAAAAAATAAGAATAAAAATACATTTACTTATAATTTAAAAATATTTGGTCTGAAAATATTTTAAAAAAATAGGTCAAAACAACGCATTAATGATTTCAGTTTTTTTTATAAAGAAGTGAAAACACTATCCAACCTTAAAATATTTTCTTTTCGATATATATTTTATAAATCTTAAAAATTTGAAAATAAAAATAAAAAATAGAAAATAAATATTGAAAACAACGATGTTCTTAATACCCACAGACATCATATATAAATCTTAAAAATTTAAAAATAAAAACAAAATATAAATTCAACACAAAGATGATCTTGATACCCACAGACATCAAAATGGCATCTCCTTGTGGCACCCTTTCAAACATATTTCCTCCCACATGCTCGACACCGCAATCAATTAATAATACCCGATTTGAAAATTAAATTTTGTTACAACACATTGACATAGTTAGACAAACTTATAGTTTCATATATTATGTTTGGGATGTTATTTCATCTGGTTGTTCTTAATTTTTTTACTCGCGAAAAAACTTGTTTGACCAATAATGTTTAATAAAGAATTTTTTTAGTAACATGTAACGTGTTTTTTAAATGCGTGCAACTTTAAAACGTTTTTTTAAATCATTAATTTTTAATTTTATATATTTTTTATCTTAAAATATGTATAAATTTCCTCCTTTTCTCTTTTACCTCAAGGTAGGATTTTATTATATTTTTTAGTTTTTCTTCTTCTACTCAAAAATATGGTTTTATTATTTTACATTTTCTTATACATACGATAGGATTTTTTTTTTATCATTTTACTACATAAGGTATTGATAATGATAGATGACAAAAAAAATATTTTATGTTTATTATTATTTCTCAGATGCTTTTTTTTATATAACACTGTTTATTTCAACAATTATATTATTTATAACATTTATTTCATTTATTTGACATTATACTTTAATTTATTTATATTGATAGATGATACACTTATTTTATCTTTTATTTTTAATGTTTTTTATATCATATTGTTTATTTTAACCATTATATTTTTTTTAACATTATATTTTTTAGGAGAAACGGAAAAGTTTTAAATATGATTGAACTCCGCATTAAGAATTTCATAATTGTCCAAAAGATCAAAACCAAAAAAAGCTTGTGGGATACCTCAAGTTTCCATCCAAGAGTCAAAGTTCCAAATTATAGTAATTAAAAAAAAAAGATATATATTGTTGAACACATATACTAGTAGATCTATAAACTAGATATCATACCGGGATAGGGGGAGGCGTGTTCTATGACATGAGGCAAGTCAAAATTGATTCCCTTAATGTGAGGGTATTTTGAAGTGATTTGTTTAGAGTGACCCCAAGGCCTCCTCCAACATCAACCAGCCTATTGATGTGTTCAAATCCCATGTAGCATTCAACAATCTTCTTCATGATTAAAGTCGCACGGTTGGTCATTGCAGCCATGAAAAGCTGATTGAAGCTCGGGTTCATGTTGGAATACTCGAATACGTGTTTGCCATGGTCCCGGTTGAATGGAATACCTCCTTCAAGAATTGCATCTTTCATGTGGTACCTTGGAATTATGGACACAGAAGCTTTTGTTTTAGCAAGTCTTTTCAGGATCTTACGTGATAGAGTTAACACATACAGGAGTATAGTCCTCATTAAAATGTAAATAAATTTATGGAGAAAAGTTTTTTATGTAAGAACAGTAAGCAATTGTTCAATGGTTTTTATCCTATAAATTAAGCATTTTATATTAATTGTCACATTTTAAAATAAACTTCACTGTATTAATAATAATCTAAAATGTGACTGATGCACTTGGATCCTCTCCTACAATGTAACCAGGCAATAGACGAAAACATGGCAGCTCGTGTTAGGAAAAATCATTATATCGTCCAAGAGATGGACTATTTATTATCTATGTCAGTTTTCACATATAACACGTAGTTGAATTTTTTAATTTGCAATAAAGGTACATAAAACTCTATTGTGTCACACTCAGAACGGCTGTTCGATCACTTTTAATTTTTTTTCTTTACCAAATGGGCCTTTTTTAAAATATATTACGGCATTGATCTATTTTTATCAAAGATCCGGTCAAACCGTGATTTTGACCATCAAAAACTTACATAAAATAGTTGGTCATAATTACATTTTTAACCTGTCAAATTGTGTGGTAGAAGAAGTACGTACATGAATTAATTGCTACTTTGTTCACGTGAAAATAATAATTCTTGTTTGTTATTTTATTGCATGTGTGAGAAAAAAGTACATAAAATACAAATAAGAATTGTTTAATAAGAGTTGCAGTTTCAACTAAAACTTTCTAATTTAATGTCAAAAATTAGTCTGACACGATCGAACGTAACTCCCATGTAAGTTTAATTGTGTTCAGAAAGAAGTTGACTAATCTGTATACTTCACAGGATGAAATTGGTATTATTAATAGCATTTTGATTATAACCGTTTAAAACTGACCAAAATGATCGATCAACAAATTCGTCACAATTATAGGACACGTAATCTCAAACCATCAAGCCAAGCTCTATGATGTCAAAAATGTCAAGCTCTATGGCTGAGTACATGGCCATGGATAGCACGCTGGATTCACTAGCTGCATGGCGTAGGTGTAGCTGTTTTCTTCTTATTCTTCCATTTCTTTCTTACTTTTTGGATCAACATCTATTGTTTGACCTGCTTTTTCCATTAAATTAATTCAAAAGTAGCAAAGCAATAACTTATTCAGCAGTGATATTAATTTGTATGTTGAATGGCATGGTGGGCAGGAATGATATACCAAAATACATGTGTAAATATTTTAAAAGAGCAGCAACCAGCAAGCAACTTAATTATCAGTATTTGACACAAATTAATAAAAGAGTGGTTAACATAAAAAAAAAAAAAAATCAGTTAAAGAGAGTCGTTTCTTGTCATACCGGACACTCAATTATAATGCAACCATGCGGAACACAACTTTTAAAATACATTATCATCATCATTCATTCAAGAATTAAGTAATTGGTAAGATTGTTTATTACTCAAATTAATATTGCCGACAGATAAATTTTGATTATAATTTGAAGCAGAAACGAATCATTCAATCAGGATTCAGGGCAACGCAAATAATGGCATCACAATTTTAATAATTGAGTAATTGGTAAGATTGTGTATTACAAGAATGGCTATTCCCATATTTAATTACAACTTGTGCCGGGCAGGGGGAAATTTATTTCTTAAAAAAATTATTATTTTTATATCATATATAAGCTGCACTCAAGCAAAGATGAGGTCGGTGAGGTCTCAGGGTTAGAACCTGCTCTCATATCATGTTAGATTTCATCTTAAAACCAATTGATATTAAATGAAGTTGTCCAACAGATATATAAGTTACACTCCAAAGATTGAGGCAGCCCATGTGGGACTTGGGTATTTCCTAATAAAAATGAGTAAAAAAATGGTTAATGGTATAGTTCAATTATATGAAATTCATTAAATTGTATTAAGAGAAATACGTAACAAACTATAACAAAAATAATAATGAATAAGACTAAAATTGTAATAATAATATAGGCTCCTTTTCTGTCTTGTTAGGCAAAACAAAAAATTATTGTAAGTTGAAGATATAAAGTAAAAATCTGATTATTTATTACTTATTTATAATAAAGCATTAAAAAAAAGAATATATATATATATATATATATATATATATATATATATATATATGTGTGTGTGTGTGAAAAGTTTGAACAATTAATAATCATCAAAACATAAAATAAGATAACAGTAAAATGAGGAAAAAAATCATAAAGGCCAATACCCATAGAGAGAATAGAAGGGTTAATAAAATTAAGCACACAGAGTGTGTTTAGTTGTGTAGAAAAGAAAAGAAATAAGAGAATTAAAGAAGAAATATTTGAATTAAAAAAAAAGTGTGAAACAAAGATTATTTTTAAAAATTTATTCATGAACAGTACTTTCTTCTCCACAGCCAAACACACTCTATCATAGTGAGGGGAAATCTTGGCCGAGATCTTTGCACCTGGGTCTGCTCTAGTAGTTCTGCTTCAACTACACGATATACAGAAGATGTGAGAGAAAAAAAAAACCACATTAACTACACATAATGTCCAATTCAAAAGAATAAAAAAATTTAGACATATATGTACCGTAGTCAATGTTTTTCCACTCGTGACAAATAATTTGTGGCATGTGAATGTAGTATGAAAAAGTCTAGATGATGAATGATGTACGCCTGTAAGCTGTAAGGGCAGTAATACCAATCACTTTTGTTAAAGCTAAACTGTTACTTATCAATATTCAATAGATTATCAAATTTTGATTTTCAAATGAAAATGTTAGAAACGCGAGATGGCTAACAATTTTGGTGATGATTGACACATTAACAATAATGATATATTGATATGCTACTAGTAGCTCAACAACAACTTGTTTAATTTTGGATTTATTTGATGGAATCCAACATGTATTCTTAAATGTAAACATAATGATGATATCATGATAAGTGATGATATCATTAGAACTAAAAAAAAATGCTTAAGTTAGCAAAGAATTCCCACACTCATGATATATTATAATAAATGTACATTTAAATAATATTTTTTTTCACGTTCAAATAAACACATGCAACCTATAGGTAGTTTTACGGATTGAGCTTAAGCCAAATTTGTATAATGACTATCCTTGGTCAACAACAATTAATACTAGCATTAACATATGTACTCATGAACAATTAATCACACATTAATTAATGTTAAAAGTCTCATTGAGGTGGTTAACGAATATGATAAATGTTTATATAACTGAGTAGGTCATCCCCTTATGAATTGATTTTTAAAATAACCTTTCGACTGCGCACTTTAACATAGTATCAGCCGTCCACTTAAAATAGATCGAGTCAACCTTCAATAGAAGCCTAATCTAAAACTAGTAGTCCAATTCAAACATGTTAACTATCCACAATGAACACATCAATATTGTTGGAAGATGTGTTTTATCCATTAACTTCTCTTGATTAATTAATTTCGTGCACGCCTTTCTTTTCTGCTTTTGATTCCAAACAAACGTGAAACCCCATAAGAGTTATCATTCGAAATGTTTTAAAAAATATAGAATAATTCAAAAAATACATGAAACAGAAGAAAGGATCTTTTGAAGAAAAATTTAACAAGAACATGAGTAATTTAAAAATTATCATGTGTATTAACAATAACAATCAATACACGCAAATCATATGATAATTTCTTTTATTTGTGTGTAAAAAGATCTACATAAAAATTTCAAAAACTCTAAAGACCTGATCACCTAAATTAAAATTAAAGCTCATTGGTGTTTTATTCAAAATGAGATAAACTAAGTTCTTCAACTAGTGTGTGCGCATTTTTGTCAGCAATATGGTTGAGCAAATTTAGTCTTGAGCCTTGAACATGTCGACGCAGGTTTCTTTTGAAAGCCCTCTGTTCCAGAACTTGTCATAGTATTCTCTGTATGTGAAGTTTGTGTACTGCGCAGGATGTTCATTGTCTACGAGTTTGGGTGCTGGTTTTATCAATGCATCTGGTGAAGGACAGTAAAATGTTGGAATGGACATTCTCTCCTTCTCACAATTCACCAATGCTCGATGCAACACACTCTTGTACCTATCGTTGCTTATCACCTATTTTTCCAAACCCACAACAACGAGTATAAGAATATATAATTACACAAGATGTCTAATTTGAAATAAATAAATAAATGAAAATATTGTTACTCTAGCCACATTCGTAACTTTAATTTTGTATTTGTATAGCATCCACATACAATTATAAATTCTACACATAAAATATAAATTACTGATTCTTATAATTCATATAAACATGCGTCGTGTATTGTTAGGAGTGGATAAATGGACTTAGATTTATGCAGGTCAGTGGAACTTACTGTCTGCGTAATTTATAGACCAATTTTTAAAAAAAATTCATGACTATATAGAATTTTAGACTTGTCCCACATAATTCGCGAACATGCATGTTTGGTCCAAGTCCAAGGATTGGTTTACAAATCCACAACTATCAGTTAAGTCCAACTCAAACTCAATAAATCTTAAAAATTCAATCCAAAATTTTTTTGTATTTATGTTAAAAATTTATTTGATTGTGTTAAAACTTTTGTAATTTAGTATTTGTTAGAGATTTATTAAGACCTTTTAAAATATATATATAATTGAGTGTAATCGATTATTTTTTAAGAAAAAAATATATATTTATTTTCAAATTACATTTTTTTAAATAAATAAAAAATTAGGCTTTAGGACTAGTTTATTTGACCCGCAGGATCTACAGTACGGAGATGAACCAATATATTAAATCTGTGTAAGAATGTGGAATGGACTGATCCAGTTCACTGACATACACGGATGAATCTTACGCAAGATTAACCGGCCCGCTTACCCACCCTATATATGGTACATATAACTCAATTTGTGTTTAATAATAATATACTGTGGTAGCCTTAATGAAGGTATATATGAGATCGTGTTCATCAATAATTAACAAGATCTGATGCGGTTGGAGAGATAAGATACAAGTCTAGCTAACAAATATACATAAAATATTAGTCAAGGAGTATATATAAATATATAATACATCTCATTAAATATTTTTGGTTGTTAAAAAAGTAATATAGAATACTACTTCTTATTTTTGTCTTCTTATTGGGCAACTCTACATTAATCAAACTCCTCATTAAAGATCTGATTTAGAATTATTCAAGCTATTCAACGGGGACGAATCTACACGGGGTTTTAGAGGCAATTGTTCCCATTAACTTTAAAAAATTTCTGAACGTAGTGTATATATATATATATACCCTATTAGAGGAACTGATTAATTTGACCTTAAATTCTTAATGAGATTGGTTGTCTTTCTTGACTCTGCAAGAGATATATATTAACTTTTTATATACCAAAAAATTCGATACACCTTATTTCAGAAACAAACTACTCCGTAATTTGACGGATTTCCCTAATCTATCCGACTATTAGTATTAACAATTAATATCCCAACTGGATCGAGAGTCACGTTTATCTTCCTTTTACAAAAAAATAGGTTAGAGACGTGGAAGTAATTGCTAATTAGTAATAGTAATTAATTAATTTGAATATCGCATGCTAAAAAGAGAAAGACACACCTAGATAATTTATAATAGTACTAGTAAAGCCTAAACAGATGTCAGCTAGTGAGTTCCATTACAACGATTCTGACATTACGAAAACAAATAAATTATAACTATTATGTGTTGAAGAATGGTTCTAAATACTTATACAACTAATTTTCTTATACTTTTAAACGCATTTATTTTTTTATAAGATAGTTGGAGCTAGAGTTTGAAAAAAGATGAAATATAATGTTACCCTTTTTTTGTATTTTTTTCCTCTCTTAGATGACATAATTAACATTTAATATTTCAAAGTTGAGGGCACAAAATACCTGAATTTGGTCACCAATATTGACAATGAAGGTGTTAGGGACAGGATTGACGGTTAGCCACTTGCCATCATAGAGGACTTGCAAGCCTGGGACCTCATTTTGGAGCAGAATAGTAATTGCATTTGGGTCAGCATGAGCTGGCAAACCATACGTTAACTCTGGCTCAGGACATGGAGGGTAGTAGTTTATGGCCAGGTGCTGCCCATGTTTCCCCAGTGCTTTGTCTATGTAATCCCTTTCCAAACCCAAACTCTCTGAGATTGCCTCAAGCAATTTCAGTGATAACCCTCTCATCTTTCTACTATACTCCGCCACATCTTCCCTGAAATATTTAATAACATCCATCACAAATTAAATTAAATATAATGATAAGCTATTTTTTACAGTAATTATCCTTAAAATCATTAAATTTTTCATAAATCATGTAATTTGACATTTTTGTTCAAGATGAATATAATTATTATGGACAGTACTAAAACTTTCTCTCGGTATGTCTACATATTTCAATTCAAAAACTCTTAAACATTAGTTAAATTGAAACAGCCTTCTGTCAGTTAATTAATCGGCTGATACTAAATAATATCTATCATTTTTTTGATTAATTGATAGTATATAAGTTTTTGTCATGGTAGTAGTCTATAAAAATTAACTCAAAAAATAAAACATATATATAATAGTACTTAATTAACCTGAAAGATGGAGGGTTGCCAGGCCATTCCTGAATGTAATCCTCAAGGGGATGGCAGTGAAGTCTCAAGAAGTCTCTCCAGTTGGAAACTTTCTCAGTCTTGACATTGAAACTGGTGGAGAGTCTTGTTGTCTTGGATGGGTCATCAGAGAAATTCTTCAGCCTCTCACTCTCCGGCAAACCAAAGAACTCTTTTGACACATTCACCATCTTGCTCACCACCTCCTCCTGAATCCCATGGTTCACAATCTTGAAAAATTAAACCACCCACAAGCAAAAATATTACTTTTTGTATAATTGAGGGTAACAATAATAATGAAATTTCATCAAACCAAAGTAATAAAATTATAAGTTATAACAATATATGACTATATACATGCATGCAGTGTATATAGTTTGATATGTACTTGAAAGAAGCCATAAGTTTGGCAAGCATGCGCAATGTTTTGGATGATTTGGGAATGATTGGAGCCACCAAGGCCTTGAAGGTCGATGATGGGAATAGAAGCAAGGGAGGAGTGAAGTTGATGAAGTTTTGGACGGTCACCAATGGGCCTGATGAAGTTAGAGGGAACGCGATCAATGGTGGAGGCTAGGTCGGTTAACAATGGTTTTGTGGCGGCCATTGCTAGCTATGGATGATGATGCTGTGTATGACAACATGATGGGGTTTGTACCTGAATTTATATTGTGGTCATGGGGGGTAATCAATTGTGTTTCAGCCTTACGTAGTATGCATGACTTCAGCACTATACCCCACTGATTATGTAATAATATATAATATCTTCACTACACACATGGTAATGTTTTAAAAACATAAGTTTTATTTCATAAAAAAAAAACAAGTTTTATATTCAAAATTTGTACGAATCCCAAGTCCGTATCTGACATGTCCACTAATGAATCGCAGGGCATATCCTACATCTAAATTATAGCGGCAAAATGGAGTATATTATAAAGTTAGTTAGGCTAATTATGTTTTTAATTTTTTAAATTGGAGGTTTATTTTTGGTTTTTAAATAAAAATTTAGACAGATTAAAAATAATATTTTAAAAAAATTAAGGAATTAAAAATATATTTTTTTATTTAAGGAACTAAAAAATAGGCACCTTAAATTAAGTGAAAAAAAAAACATAATGAAATCATAAAATTATCATATTATATATATATATATATATATATCCTCATTTAGTCATTTGCTTTAATCTCATACTTATTTCATATTCTTCTTATATATATTTCCTCTTTTGTTATTATATCACTTATTATATAAATGTCATATACTTTCATTTTCTTTTACTTCCATATACCTTAAGCTATGTTTGAAATGAGTGGGGGGAAAAAATGAAAAGATGGCCTCACAAAGCAGGGTGAAAATAGGTCAAAACAATCTGAATACCTCAAAACAATCAACTTGACCCGGTCTAGAAAATAACTTGGTCTGATAAAAATTTATGGAACAATTCAGATCGGAACAATTACACGGCTAATTAATCAACTCAGTCGGTAATAAGTAACTATACATATGATGCAACGATGTAGGATTTTCTGCAATTCGACCAAGTTCAATTCCATAGATTTCTATACCCATTCCAATTCCATAGCATTTTATACCCATATATTCCAGAAAAGTTCTAAGCTTCAAATAATTAAAAAAAAATTGCATATTTTAAATTATTTAATTAAAACTGCGCCAGGCTACCGTTGTTTTAGAAGTCGAAATATTTAAGTGAATTATAATAATTTTATAGAATACAAGTTTACATTTTGTCGGATTCAAGAATAGTTTACATTTTTTTGGATGTTAGGAGTTTTATCAGCCCCGATTAACAACAATTATTTTAAACTAACATAAGTATCAGAAGGCATATACGACACGACAACTGATATAAATGGCAAGATGACAATCTCCTCTTCCTTTTCATTTCTTTGGAGCTAATTAATTCAACTTTTTATTTTCTTTAATGAGAAATATTATAATGTTTAACCATTCTACGTTTAATATACCTGTAATGAGCAGGGGAGGACTAGTAAAATTTTGATAATATTATTTAAGAGACCATGAATAATGTTATAGAGATGACATTTCTTTTACCCCCACAAAAACATTATAATATAAAAAGAATACAATTCATGATACATCATTAAAATGTAATAACTCAATAAACAAATTAAAGAGTATGTACCAAAAAACAAATCAAAGATGGGAGAAAAAATTATTTCTCTTGTGTATGCTATCTCTATATATCCACTTAATATTATTGAATGACCAAACCACATTATATAGAGAGATGAGGAATATGTGGTCAAGATTAAAAAAATGTATATAATTTTTTAAAGTATTCGTGTGATTATTTTGATCTTAATGATTCGTATATAATTAATTGTATAACTTAAATTTATAATTCTCAATTTTTCATATAAAAAAAAATTGTTACTTATGAATACATCTTACATAAAATATGTTAAGAAGAAAAGCGAGCTCTGATCTTTGGACGGAGGCTATTTAACAGTAAAACGTTTAATCTTTCTTCAAAAAATTTAATTGAAGTTTTTGAAATAAAAAAAAAACTAATTAAAAATGGCTGAAAATTCTGTCATCTGTACATGCTGGGAATGGAAATGGGAGGGGTATTTGAGGAGTGGCACGGTATATATTCTTAATTTGCATTGTTTGTGGAATAATTCTAATAATGTTTTTTATTTATTAAAAAGAATTGATATTTTTTATAAAAAAAATATTAAATATATTTAGCACTTTAATGGATACATTTATCACAAAATATTAAAATATATAAAAATACAATATTAATTTTGTTATATAATTACTCTATGCCTTTGTTTGGAAATTGGAATTGGTGAAAGGAGGTGAATGAATTTCATTTCTCAAAAGGAAAGAAAATATCTAATTTTTTACCTTGTTTTTTGTTTGGTTTTTTAGTAAAATTGAAAAGAAGCATTTATGTGGAACCCATACAAAAAAGTGCTTCTTCTCAATTAAAATGGGGAGAAAAGGAACCCAAGATAACTTATTTTGAGAATAATTAACAACTTATTTTGAGAAAAGGAACCCAAGATAACTTATTTTGAGAATAATTAACAACTTATTATTCGAGGGGCATTTACAGTGGACCAGTAAATTTTGTGACTGTTATTTGAGTCGTTAGATTAACCTGATTATCAGATTATTCTTCCTCAAACTTTCTCCCCCACTCCCCCAACACTCCTGCCGTCAACCACTGCTCGCCTCCGCCGGAGAAAATTTCCGACGGTGATATTTCCTTAAACATTGCAAGCGCAAATTTGCCTGAACCACGTTCGTAAACAAAGCCCCACCACCATCAATAGAATTCCAAAACAAAAAAATAAGTATATTTGAGAATTAAATTTTTATTATTAAGGTTTGAGTGGTTTAAATATAAATTAAAAAATTATATTTTATTAGATGACACTATTTGAATGGATGTATTAGAATTTATTTTTGTTATAATTTTAAAGAAAATTTATTTATTGTAGTTGATGATAATTTTTATTATAAATAGAAAAAAAAATTAGGAGAGAAAAAACACATGAACAAAATATGTGAGAGAAAAGAGATTTCATGTGAAACAAAATTATTTTGTAAAGAGAAAAAATGAAAAAGTGTTATAATTTCTTATAAAAATTAAGTGAATACTCATGTTTATTATTTAGAATGGACTATAATTTTAGAATATTCTTGTGATAAAAAAATACTTTTAAAACAATTTCCAAAAAGTAAATAAAAAGTGTCCAATCACATTAACTTTCTGGTACTGAATCATGTTTGTTATGCAGTGTCTTTTTTCTTAATTTGAATTTGGACAACTTTATATTTCAATACAGAAAATTCTAAGAATCTAAGTGACATCTGAGAAAAATATTTTGAAAATCATGTCAAAAACACCAAAAGGGTGAATTTGCCCATTGTGACATGAAAAGTGCGAAAGCCTTAAAGAAATTTAGAAACAAAAACAAAAAACCGCCATGTTCTTGAAGGCATGTGTTCCGTTGGATCTACAACAGCCTTTCCAGAAGGCCTGCAACTACACCGTTGATCAACAATGCTATTTTTTTTTTTTTCAGAATTCAGAGTTGGATATATCTATAAAACGGGCCAATAAATTTGTTAGGTAAATAGGTGGGTTTTGCTTTGTGCACCCAGCAGCACAAGATGAACATTCCAATATTACCCTTCCGTAAAGCTAATATGAATTGCAAATCCATAATAATTGAACATGTGACTTTTAAGTTATTAATATAACACTCTAACCAATTGAGTTAATAGATCAATTATATTATAAAATAATTAATGTTGTTATATACAACACTAAATTTTTTAATGTATATTTAATGCACATGTAAATTTACATAAGAAATTTATGACAATTAATTTTGATCTAATTGTTAATTTGTTTACATATATAAATTGTAAATATAAATCCTAGGTTTAATAAAAATTTATGTGTGTAAAAAAGTAAATTATTAACATAGATCTACTACTGTATTTTTTTGGTTTTATTGTAATTAATTTTGATCTAATAATGTATTTTTTTACATATATAAATTTTAAATAAAAATCATAGGTTTCATAAAAATTTATATATGTAAACAAATTAATTATTAGATCAAAATTAATTGTCACAAAATTTATTATGTAAATTTACATGTGCATTAAATATACATTAGTAATTTTAGTGTTATATACAACGACATTAATTATTTTATAACATAATTAACCTATTAACTCAATTAGTTAGAGCATCGTGCTATTATGGATTGATAATTCATATGGTATACAGATTGTCAATCCATAAGGTTATTACGAATTCACAATCTGTATCAGTTTTATGAAATGACAATATTGGAATTGCCCATCTTGTGTTAGGTGCACAAGAAAAGTGTTTGGTGGACCAAGCAAAATCCTAAATAGGTTCATCTCATAATTGAAAATTCCAAGTTGATACATAATTAGTTGGGCTCCCCACTTTTTGGGTTTAGGGTTTAAGCCGAAGACATCGAATGCTGGTGGCTACTGCAAATACCAATAATGAGTTAAAAATGTATTTTAGATTTGAGAAATGCACTTTTTGTGAGAATTTCTTTCTAACACTCTTCTTATAATTTTTTGAAATCTATTAGGAATCACTAATTTTGGTTGGTTGCACGTTTCATTTAATTATTCTCTTTCCTGATTTAGAACTAGGATCTACCAAAACTACTAATTTTTAATAAATTTCAATTAATCATAGAGAATGTTTAAGAGAATGTCGTCAGAATCACTCTTTAGATTTTTATATTATTTTTTTGTTAAAATTAGTCTTAGTGCTTTTTAAAGGAATGATTTTGTATTATCAAACACATACATAAATTGATATGAGATTGTTCGAACTTAACTAATATTTTCGAGTTTAATTCCTAATTGTGTCATATAACTTTGGGACAAAAATTTGCTACTTATAACTAGGAACTTATGACCTAGTCTACATCTTGTTCAAGTATAAAATAAAACAAATAAAGACTTTTTTTTTATTGAAGTCTAGTTAGTTAAAATGGTAAAACTTTAGATCATTCAAAAATTCATATAAACCTAACATGTTGATCAATTTAAATAAATATAAATGAATATTTGTTGTTGGCATTATTATCATATTAAATATGCTATAATGCACTAAAATCTCACATTTATTTATTTTTTTAAATATTAATCATGTTGACCTACATAAAAGAGTCAAATTTAATATTACAAGTTTATTCAAAAATAAGTTTATGTCTTTTTTATAAGTCTCTTGCAAAACATGTTTAAAAATAAATTATCTTGATTGTTAAATTAGACCTTAAAATATATTTATACCATGTAACAAGTTGGATGAAATTCTTATAAAACCTAACATACATGTTTTCATCATTATTTGGACATTAAATTATCTTAAAATACACGTGGTTAAGAGGCTTGCAAGTCAAATCATACTTTTATGCAGTTAGGCCTTAAAAAAAAAGTTTATGACAAGTATGCATATATTTGTTTTGTCATCTAAACTTTGGTTGCAAAAATTTTGACATACCTAAACAAAGAAGTTATGAAAAAGATGTTTTGACTAACCTATTATGAATACTTCAAGCATATGCTAAAACGTGCCAGATTCATGTCATGTATGTTTAACTATGTTTAATAAAGTCTAGCTAACATGACCTTATTTGTTTTATTTGTACTTGTAATAATTCTATTTTACTTTTATTATCTTCTGTCAGATACCCATAATAATCTCCTAAAAAGTAATGATTTTTGTTGTAATTTTTTTTGTAATTGGTGAATATATGAAAATTAAAATCATTATTTTTAAAATATAGACCAGTCTAATTTTTTTTAATTCTTAACTAAATCATATATGTTAGTTATTTTCTTGAACCCAAACCTTTTCCACTTTTACTTTTGGCATTGTGTTCACCGATGATACTGTGAAGATTGTAGACCGTAGATGAACCACTACCATAACATATCTTTCTATTTTTATTTCACCGTTGATACTAATAACTTTGAGTATGAGTCCTTTTGTTTCTGCTTTCTCTTTTGTTTTGTTGTTGCTGAATGCCACTGCGTTGTTAGCGAATAGCCACTTTTATTCGGTTATAAGATACGTTCATTTATGTATTTTATATAATTTTATTTTTGTGTTTTCAATGAATCATTTAAACTAGCGTCCATCTATTTGTGGTATACAAGAGAAGTTGAACCTTTTTCCCCATTTCTTAAATTCTTTTATGGTACATATGCTTTAATTTTTTGTCTTTTCTTTCAAGTTGGTTTCCTTCTCTTTACGGTTCTTTTATCTTTTTTTGACTTCGTTTAGTGAAGATAACTTGGACTTTTATTTTAAAGAGATGTGAATTTTATTGAACTAAAAAGAATTGAGAGAAAGATAAATTAGAGTAAGAATAAAGAATATATGGAATTATAAAGATTTTTCATAATATTGTTTAACCACGTACTATTATATATGATAAATTTATTACTTTTATGATAATTATCTATACTAAAAATAATCTATATATGGTTGATATTATAAAAAATAATAATTAATTATGCATATCTATTTGAAGTGTAAGACACATTAATAAAGAATGTAACCAACACACACTCATAATGACAAATACACTAACATAAATTAACAAAGAGTAAATACTCTCATATTTCCTATCTCTTTAATTATAAGATCATTTTTAGAAATTTATTTATCCCTTTTTATATTTTTTTTTTAATTTTTAAGTTATTTATTTCCCTACATATTCTTACTTAATTATACTTTTTCTTTTGGAATGATAATACAATTAATTGATAGATTTAATGTAATTAATTAAATTAATTATTTTTCTTAAAAAACATAAATTAATTGAAAGATTCTTATAATTAAGAATGGAGAGAAAGTAATCAATAATAGCAAATACACTAATTGATAGTAAACACAAAGTAACAATGGCGAACTAAGAGCAGGAATGCATGACACGATAATTTTATAACATTTTAGACTAATTATAATGGTAACTTATTTAGAAAAATATTTTCTATATTAGTTAAAATAAAAACCAATCTAAAGAATTTAGTTTGATTTTTTTTGAAAAAAATGATAAGACATTCACATTCAAGATAAATTGAGAAACCAATTTAGAAAATAAAAAACTTCCAACATCAATTTTTTCATACAAGGTATTCTTTTAAGTTTATTTTTAGTAACTATTTTTTTTATTAAGAATTCAAAATCAATAGTGAAACATTAATTCCTTTAAAACATAAAAAAAATATTAAAGTAAATTTTACCTTTTTCATTAATATGTTTTCCATGTACATATTAGGAATTGAATTCCTAACGAGATGTTAAAGAGTCAAACTATCTATTAATCGTGTTAAACCTAGTTAATACCAATTAATCTAAAATGTCAATATCAATATTACAAAAATATTCATACATTACATCAATTTTTAGATAACTGATATAGACAATGAATGTGAAAAATAATTTTTTAAACTAGTGACGTATTCACCATGTACGTGCTTTTTAATTCAAATTTTTAGGACAATTTATTATTTGTGATTTTATGTTGTGTTAAGAAATATTCCTTCGCACTATTATTCTTTAGTCATTAAACGAAGGGACAAAAACCAAGAGAAACAAAGTTATAATTTTTGTATTTAATTGAAAAAGTAAACAAAAAATAATTATATTAAATAACTGTTATATATTTTTAATATAATCAACTGTGACTATGTGGTAAAAAAATATGAAATGATTGTTTGAAAGCTTTCTCCTCTTTTTCATTTTATCTTATTTGAGAAGAAATACCTTTTATGTAAATTCTACTATATTTATTTATCCTTTTTTTTATTCAACCAAAATAAAATAAAGTAAAATTTTAATTTTTCTACATCAGCTTCTAATATATAAACACGATTATGGGTATTCAAAATTGAACCAAATCATTCTTAAACCATTAAATCAATCCAACAAAATCAAAAACTACAAAACCCAAAAATCTAAAAAATCACATAATTTTTTTGTAATTTGGTTTAATTTTCAGATTTTGTTATCAAAGATTGAAGTAAACTGAATAAGTTGCATGTTATAATTATATTGATTTTAGTGTGATAATTAATAATAAGTATTAAATAATTTATTATCTTCATATGTTAAAAAGGAATATATTAATATTGTCAAAATAGTATTAGATATAAATGAAATATGTTACAAAAAAAGTTAATAATATCATTTTATATTAATGATAAATAAAAGTAAAAATAATAATTTTTAACTAAATTATGTTAAACAAAATTTAATAATAAATAAAATTTATTTTTAAATAATATAGCATAATAATTATGCTTGATAGATTTTAAATTTTGATAATAAAATAAAAAATCGCTAAATTGAATTGAATCAAACCGTAAAAACTTGATTTGGTTTGATTTAAATTTAATGTTATATTTAAACCGAATAACATCTTTATTTTATATTTATTTCATATGATTTTTTGTTTAAAAACCAAATCAATCCGTACTGTGAACATCCCTAAACACAATACATGTATTTATTGAAAATTTATTTGTATTAATTTCAGATTTTTTTAAAAAATAAAATAAAATTTCACTTTTGAATATTTTTTTTTTCTTAAGATAAAATATAGGGTAAAATATGTTTGGAGTCTTGTAAAATTTGAAAAATATTAATATCGTACTCATAAGATTTTTTGTATTATTTGATCTTTGTAAAAATAAATCATATTTTTATTGTTCATTAATGGTTACTCCATTAGATGATAATCAGCTCTAACTAATAAACTTATACTTTTAATTTGATTATAAATAAATTAAATCATTTTTGATGGTTAAAAGCTCCAAAATTAATTAAACAATTTTCAATGATTAAAAATCTAAAAAATTCCAAATTTTTGTCATTTCTTAAATGATTGTCTGTCACTTTAAATAAAACAATAATCAATTTTAATATTATTTGAGTGTGCTCGATAGGATAAAGAGATAAAAATAATTATGTATGTTAACCATGTTAAAATATTTTTTTTTAACAAAAATATCACTAAGGACTAATAAAAATATATTTTATTTTTAAAGAGATTAAATTAATATAATTTTTTTATAAAAATAAAATAAATATTTTTTAAATTTTATATGAAAACCAATCATATTTTACCCTAAAATACATAAAATAACAAAACATGATAATGATGTACGGATAATTAACCAATATAAGAAAAATTTTCAAACTAGAAAACAAAACCACTGCTAGAACCGTACAGGCTCGCACCTGACACTCACCAAAAACGTGCACGTGTCCACCGCACGCACGAATGGAACACCTACCAATAAAGCCCCAACGAGCTGCCACGTGGCGGTGACCAAAAGTGAGTGGCCACGCTGGCCGGATATCGCCACCACTAGGCCCAAATGGCCCACGCCTCGCGCAACCGGGTGACCGGGTGCAAGCGGTCGACCTCGCCACGTCACCGGAGGGCCCCACCATCACAAGCTGGCGACGCTTTTACGGACCTAAAACCTCAGCCATGGAGTTTGTGGATGAGATTCGAGAGAGATAAAAAAAAGATTAAAAGTTAAAGCGCCATAAAAAAAAAACAAATAAAAAAAGAAAGTGATAAAAAAATAGGAAAAGTGCAAAGGTAAGAATCAGCACCAACAGCCAGTAACATTGCGCCACTTGTCGCGATCTCACACGCCGAAGCTTCTCCGTCTCAAAAAAAATAACGAGTCGTTAATTTCCGAAAGAAAAAGAAAAAATAAATCCACACGAAATTGTAGTGGCTGAGATTGCTCCTCGCGCTTAAACACTTTCGGGCGAGTGTGTGTAGCAGTTTCGGGTTCTGTTTTTGTTTTCGTTTCAGCAAAACCTCTCTTCTTCTGATTGATTCACTTCTCGATTTTTCTGTTTTCGTTTTCATTTTCGGTTTCCGATCTAATATCGATGCGATTCGCCATTGCCGGAAAATGAGTCCTCCGGCGAGTGTCCGGTGATGATCGCTCTCGAGAGAGGCTGTTGTTGTTGTTCTTCTTCGACGTCATGGTTTTGTTCTGAGGTATTCGTTTTCCTTTTTTATTTATTTATTATTTTAATTTTATATGTTCTGTTTGGTTTCCGAGAAAATTGAACCGAACTGCGAATGGATTTACCTCATCTGGATTTGGATGTAACAGGTGCTGTCAGTGCTCACAGCGCGACGCTGTTGAGTTGAAATTTCGCTGGTTTTGAGTTGCTTTGTGACTATTTTTTTTTCTCGGCAACCAAACAGGAGGATTCAAAATTTGCACTGATTAGTAAAGTATATTTGTGAAAGTGAAGATAGAAATGGTTGTTGTTGTTGATGTTGTGATGTGGTTTTTCTTGTTTCTGTACTAATTGTAGTTTCCCTCTCTTTTCCGCGTTTGAAAGGTTTTGGCGCTCTCGAGTTCGTTTTGGTGAGGATTCTGATTAAGGAAAATTTTCTTTTATTCTTTGGAGGAGAAGCGTCTCTCTCTCTCTCACTTTCTCCCGCGGATGATTTTTGAAATTTGTTGAAATTTTATTTTCCTTTTTCTTCTATGTAGTACTGTTTTATGTGTGACATGTGAATTGGAATGCTTATTCCAGCTTATACAAAACAGAGACGGATCTCTTCCTATTGTTCTCGCTTTGTTTCTTTTGCAGTAACATCATCACCATACCTTGTTCAGATTCTGCTCACTTTCACCAAAACGGCTTTACTATTTACCGCGTTTCGCTTTCGTGTCACCAAAAATAATGAAAGGAGGTGTTCCCTGTATCCACTCCTTGTCAGGGAAGATCTGAAGCAGCGCTAGCTGCTCACGTCCTGTAATGGACGCATACTCCTCCGGCGAAGAAGTGGTTGTTAAGGTTAGACTTATTGTGGTGGTATATGGGGAAAGTTTCTCGTGAAAGGGAGTTAGTAAAGTTTTGTACTGTTGTCTGATGATTAGTTAAGTGGCTTTTTGCAGACGAGAAAACCATATACAATCACTAAGCAAAGGGAACGATGGACAGAGGAGGAGCATAATAGGTTTCTTGAAGCTTTGAAACTACACGGGCGAGCATGGCAGCGCATAGAAGGTGATAGTGTGTTTATCATTTCTACTTGAAGATCTTCTCTTGTTCTTCCTTTCTAAACATTGGTGTAACATTCTAGTAGAAAATGGATCTTCATATTTGATTTATTCTTGATTGGATCTGTCTTTTTCTTTATTCCATGGCTTGGCCCCCTTCTTGGTGTTTCACTTCTGCTGTACAGAGCATATAGGAACAAAGACTGCCGTGCAAATCAGGAGTCACGCACAAAAGTTCTTTACAAAGGTCAATGGGTACCTTCTCACCTTGGTTTATATGTTTAAAATTTTGTTCCTTTTGTTTTAAACTTATGCTTTAAAAGACTTGTTGATTTACTTATGAGTTCCATATCTTGTTTGATTCACTTAGATGAATAAAAATTCCCTTCTAACTGCACAAAATAGTTCTGTATCTGATCTGGTTGATTTCAAACTATATCAATATTTCAAATTTAAAATATATAAACAAATCCTGTATAAATTAACAACTTCCATGGTGATATTCAAATGTCATGGAAAGTATAGCGCTTCTTCAGTATCAGAACCCAAAATAATTTTGCTGAGAAAATTGTGAAAACGAGTCAAGGGACTTGTGAGCTTTTTTTATAAAAGGGATTGCAAAAATTAAATTAAAGTAATTATTAAAGGGAATGAAAATCCAATAAACGTACCAGTAAAAAATGGAAAGAAGAATGCATTGAGATAATGATATTGGTTTATAAAATTAGCATTATTTAAATAGTGGATATTATACCTTTATTTTAAAAGGATGAGTATAATCTTTAAAATGGAAGTTTTATTTTTCCTTATCCTTTTTTCAGCCTCAATTCTTACCCTCAAATTGAATAGAACCCCCATCCCTAAATGGACATACTAATAAATAAATTGACACTAGAATTCCTGTAGAGCTTGGACTAATTTGAACAAAGAAATCCACAATAGTCATGATCAAACTACTTGGCTTGATCTTGCAATCCCAAATAGACCCTAAGCAGATGGATACTTTAACTTGCACCAACAAAGTAATATTCTATAACTCTAGCTTCATACCTAATCCACAAATGGGTCATCTTTAGCATAGTATCAGTGAAAAGCAGTAGCACTTTGGCAGGGCAATCATTTTCTCCCTTTGTTGCTGATTTTGATAATACAAAAATTTGCAATGGTAGTCTGAGGGTTCTAGCAACAATGGGGTTTATTTGTCATAATGATCTAGTATAGGTGTTCTATATGTTAGGTAGTGTGTTGGGTTTTTTTTTTTTTGGTTGAGCCAATTTGGAGTTAAAAAAGGAAGGTGCTAGTGTGGACATGCTATGCATTTGACATATTGGGGAGGAGAGGGTTTTAAAATTTGCCTAATGAGGTGCAACACCTAACGTAAGATTTTAAAAGAAATGGATCTTGATGTTTGAACAACGTTGTGTATGTAAGGAAAAGTTGAAACTCACCATTTGGGGTGTTGTGTGAGGTTGGGAAAAATTGTCTTTGTTTCTGGTGCTTTGTTTAATGAGATTTCTTTTTCTGATATTATGTGTGTTAGAGATGTAATATAAAACCATTAATGTGTCCGTATAAGCTTTTGAAAATAGTTTATTCATGACATAGCATCAAAGCTTCTATGAACATGTGGTGTAGAGTTTGATTTGTTGACCACCATTCTTCTAAATAAAGATTTTTGTGTATAGCCTTTGGCAACTAGACGTGCCTCAAGTCATGCAACTTAACTGTCAAAGCCAAGTTTCACAGTAAAAATACAGCGACGATCAACAATAGACTTGCCTAGTGGAAGAAGAACGAGGTCCCAAGTACCACTACTTTGAAGGGCACACATTTCATCAATCATAGCTTGTTGCCATCCAAGATAAGATAAGGCATCACCTAAAGTTTTAGGCATAAAAACAGAAGACAACAAAGAAAGACACATGTAATGCAAGAAAGAAAAACAATGATAACTTAAAGTGACAATTTGGAGAAAGATTACAAGTTGAGCATATACCTTTACGAAGTGCTGTGGGAAAATCAAGTTCTTGAGGCAATGTCGGAGGGTACATGATGATTCGTTTCAGAGGAGAGTCGTTCCCTTCACTAGTTGCTAGTGTCTTTAGAGCAAATGACGACTTTGAAGGGGGAAAGGTAATAGGGACATACTTTAGAGGAGGTAGTGGTATAGTCATGGAGACCGAGTTGGGTGTGGATGGTGAAGACACAAAGAAACAAACTCAAAGAATGTAACATTATTTGAGACTAAAGATGAATAATTCGGGAGTAACATACTAACATTAATAACCTTGAGACTGAGTACATCCTTGGAAGACACTTATACAAGCGAGGTGAGAGTTTATCAATCCCTTGAGTAAGCTTGTTAATAAAATATGTAGACCTAAAGATATGAGGAAGTAAAGAGAGGAGAGATTGACCAAGGAATAAAATGGAGTGAGGTATTTGGTTATTAAGGACAAACAATTTCATTCAAACAAGTAATGAGCCTAACATCACCCCAAAACAATGAGGAGCATTCCCATGAATCAAGAGCTTGAGATTTTTGAACAAGGTGTCTATTTTTATGTTCAACTACCTTGTTTTCTTGAGTATAAGCACATGAAATTTGGTGGTGTATGGGATAGGAATAAAGTTGTCAAAATTGGCCCACCCGATGGTCCGGTGGGCCAAGCTAAACCAGGCTCTCAAAATTGAGGCCCTAAAAGTTGTTGGGCCAAACACGACTGGGCCTATTTTTGCCTGATATTTTCTTAGTTTTTCCTTTTATATTTATATAAATATAAATTTAGACAAAAAAAGGGCCAATTTGGCTCAATCTGATGGTCGGGCTAAAAAATGCAGTCCATAAGAAATTCGGCTCGATTTGTATTTCATACCCTTGGCCTGCCAGGGTGGGCAGCCAACTTTAACACCTCTACATGGGAAGCCATAAAGCTTTGGAATTGTTGCGATAGATTTCATGGGTATTATCATTCTGTAGAGTGGGAATGAGAGCACCAAATTGTTTTTTATTTCTTGATAAAATGATGTAAAGATTGAAAACCACTCAGATCGATTTACCATTCAAAACAACTCAAATCTTCTATAAAGGTGACAAACATCTTGACTCTAAAGTAGGCATGACATGACACATGCCCCATGCATGAGAGTGAACCAAAACAAAAGGAAACCCATCTCAACAAATGGCATAATTTGGAAAAGAACTTTGAACATGTTTTCTAAATTGACGAGACTCACAAGACAGGGTTGGTAACTTGGACAGAATTGACACCATTTGTTTTTGCTTGCAAGACTGGGATGGCCCAATTTAGCATGGATGAGAATAGGAGAATATGCAACCAAACTAGCATGCACATAAATGTGAAATTGGTTAAGTCCATGTGACTCACGTTTGGTCCGAACTCTAATCCTGCAAGAAAACAAAATCTTTATTGAAGAAAACGGCATAATCAATAGAATGAGCGATGCAACTAATGAATGATAGATTAATCGAAGAATCGGGGACACAAAAGACATTGATTGAGAGAGGGAAGGGGCCGGACAATACCGAATCCATGAGATTATGTTTGAGAGTTATTAACTAGAGTAAACAATTAGATGTTGAAAGAGTAGATAACAGAGACTTATTATAGTGATGTGATTGGTGGCACCATAATCAAGGACTCAAGAGCCGAAAGATGTGGAGTGAGAAATAATACTAAAGGAATTACTCGTGTGAGCAAAGAGGTAGTGGAACCAGAGATCTGACTCTCATACCACTTGAAGAAGTCAGTTAGATGGTCAGGTTTGCTTGAGGATTGGTTGCCGACATAACCTTCCTCGGGGGCTTCATCAGCTATGGGAAGAGAACTTGACTCAATTTGAAAAGGCAGAGTTTGCTGACAATGATATAAAGGTGAGACAAGAATTAGGCCTATCATAATGAGTGGCAACTCTAGCAATGGAGAAAACCCATCAGAGACCAAATGATCTTGTAAAAATGTTGAAGGGAAACTCAATAGGTGAGGGAGAAGATTCAAAGAAGGGAATAGACCAAAAAAAAGTTACATCAATAGAAAGGAGGAGAGGATTTTAAAATTTGCTTCTTCTTTAAGACTCAAAGAAGAGGAGAAAGATAGAGCATTTACGCGCTTATTGTCCATCTTTGAACTAATAGTAAGCACCTCTGTTAACTTTCAGTACTGTTGATTACATCACAGTTTTGCTGCTTAGAAAGCAATTGTAACAGATAAAACTTTGTCAACTATGAGGGGGATGACTAGAGCTATATTTGTTTGATGAAGTTTGAGTGAGTCATTCAAATCTGAAGATGTGAGGTTCAGATATTCTCTTTCTACAAATGCAGATAGTGGTGTGTGGTGGTTTTCTTTTTCTGGAGCCCATTGTATTATGCTTATGCCTTTCACAGGGAGAAAATTGACAGGTCAGTCTCAATGCAATATTAGGTTTCATGAGAAGCATGATAATTTGAAGGTACCTGCTTCTACTATTTGGTGGTGAGAGAACAATCAATTTCTATATGAAGAGTTGAAAACACAACGAGAATGTACGTAGGAGCATTGAAGTTTATTGAATTTATCTGGCATTTTACGTGGTGGAAGAACCAGATTCAATATTGTGATAGAGGATATGTGGTAGAGCTTAGAAGGATCATCTAGCATTGTTTTGCTTTGCATCATCATATACATAAAAACTACTGTTCCAGTTTTTCAATGCCCTTGATAATTTAGTAATTGTTTTCCTTCAGTGATTTTTTTTTTTGTTTTAACTGGATACAAGTACTATTTGTGAAGATAAAATTTCTGTTTTGGGTAAGCTTTTCTCCCCCCCTAATTTAATTATCATTTGTTTTTGAAACAATTTTCAATGTGTTTATTTCCAAAGAATTAATGCAATATATTTCCTTCTATGTACTTATGTTAGGAACCAAGAATTGAAATGAGAAAGAAAATAAAAGATTTTATTGACTAGTAAGAAAATAAAAGAAAATATGAGAAAAAACTTTCCTGCAAGGGTTTCCCCTTCACAAAGAATTTCTCTTTTCACAAAGAGCTAATATTCAATCTACAAATGATAAGATCCCCCTCTCTCCTATCCCTCTTCCTCTATTTATATCTAATAAACCCCTCTAACTAACTAACTAACTCATTAGTAGTCTAACTATATTAACTAACTCTTCCTTCTCCTTATATCCTAACAACTTAATTGAAGTGTTCCCAACTTTCTGTCTGTGTTCTAGGAATGCTTAGGTGTCAAGATGGCTATTTTACATGATCCCTTTAATTAAATGTTATATGTTTGTTATTTATTATGGGGAAATAATATGAAATTTTTAACACAAAAGTTGATTACTTCAACAACAACAATGTTGCTTTTTATTTATATCCCTTCCAAGTTGACTTTCTGACAATTGAAAATAATGAGGTGTGAATTTATTATGTTTGCTAAATTAGCTGAGGGAAGTTACACGGTTGTTTGATTCACCATAACTGGCATAACAAGAGGGACCCATTTTGGGAACTTGGGAGTTTTCATGGCCCAGTAAATTATTTGATACTGGAACATGACTATCAATCTATCATATGGTGTGTTGATACTGGAGTTGAATTTGTAATGATGGATCATGGGAGGTTAGCTAGATAGATTAGGACAATTATTGCCTTCAAAATTAATAAGGATTCTTCAAGGCCTAAATGATTTTGACTTTTGAGGACTTTAGGGTTGTTAGGTTGTAAGTTATGATTATTGATCTATGAAGAGGAAAGTTGATCCTTCAATCCCAAAAGGGTGGCTGGAATTCCAGCGCTAGGATGCTGGCATGCATTGCCACACAGAAAGACCAAACTACCTTTATATTAGTGACCTCAATCTTATGTGTTAAGTGAACCAATTTATTGGAATATTAACATGGTCATGCTAATCTGTAGAAGAGCTTAATGTCTATCTACTTTGAGAACTGAAAGTTAAACAGAGGTGCTAACTATTAGTTAAAAGATGGACAGTAAACGTGCAAATTCTCTATCTTTCTCCCTCTCTCCCTTGGAAACTCATTTCCATGTTTCAATGATGGGGGGCTGGTTTGGCCAAGTAATCAATTTGATTATCTTGGTCAAACCAGCCCCCCCTTTTTTTTTATTTAACTGTGCTAGGATTCATTTATCACGCATAGAATCGAACTTCTTATCAAAGTTATGACTACTAGCACCAAAAATGTTTACCCATTCAACACCAAATGCGTGCTATTGAGTGTAGGGGCCTGGCTAAACATTTCAAAAGTATCCCTATTGCCACAAATACAACTATTCACAGCTAATCTTACATGGAAGTCAAACAGAGCCTAGCAGAATTTCTTGCAGATAAGCTCAAACCCAAGAAATAAAACCAGATGCTTACTTAATTTGACTGGGGATTACTTGTGGGGTCCAAGAATGAACAAAACCAAGCTTTTACATCATGTTTAACTTGACCATTATAGAGCTCACAGGAAATGCTATTGTCTTATGGATAATGATCTCCGACCAATATGGAACTTTCCTGAATAAAACTTGTTTTTGTACAGAAGTGAGAAATTGAAAAAGAGGAATTTACCTCCTGGAAAAAAAATGTGAAAACATTTAAAGATTAATGGCATACATTTTTTATTTACTATTTAGAAAAGGGAAGAGCAATTGAAGCCAAAGAATGTGCATTTGAATGGTCTGATAATAGGTCTTGTTAGTTGTTACTAATGCTACACTCTACTGGGCTCAATCAAAGTTTGTTATTTTTTAGAATTAAAAATAAATAAATGATTATTATCACTAATCTGGAATCTATAAATTGCTTCCAAACAGAGAAAGTTCTTGAAAAGCCTTATAGACATTTCTGTGAACAGGAATGGCCGAAAGAACCAATCCAAGGCTTAAACATAATTTGATAGAACATTGCTTTCACATATAAAGTTGCTAACCTCTTGTAGTGATAGTGGATCACCACAGAAACAAGAGTAATCAGTGGTGACTTCTGCAAATTTTTGGGAACTGCTACCATCAATGTAGTTTCGTAGAACTGTGCTTTCGTAATGCCAATAGCTTCCTACATCTTTGGAGTCTATTACGAATCAGTGATGTTGATATACATCTTTTTGTTTAAAAGACAACCAATTTCCAGCCCACCAAATCTAAATGCATCTTGATTACATCCACGACTGATTTTTCCCCCAACTTGATTGAAGAATATTTCTAGATGTTTTTTTTTTGAGATTTCTTGCTTGAATACACTGAAATGTCTGTTACAGCTATTTCTATTTTCGAAAAAGTATTTTGGAAATTCTTCATTAGAACAAACGCTCTACTACTCCAGTAAGTGCTTTTAATGGTTTTTGTGAAACTTCACTTGCTAATAATACCATTTGGACTTTTACTTCCAGCTGGAGAAAGAGGCCCTTGTAAAGGGTGTTCCAATTGGAAAGGCTCTTGATATAGACATTCCCCCTCCACGGCCCAAAAGAAAACCAAACAATCCTTATCCTCGGAAGACCAGGATTGGTAGCGCATCATTACATAGTGGAGCAAAGGATGGAAAACTCAATTTAGTTGAATCTTCACATGTTAACCAAGCACTGAACTTGGAAAAAGAACCACTTCCAGAGGTTAATAATTTCTTTTTTATATTTCACTTCACAATTTCTCTTTAAGTTTCTCTCAGTGAAATAATTCAGATTGTTCCTTATTTTATTAGAAACATGATTTAGATGAAGGGATAACAACTGTAAAAGAAAATAAGGATGAGAACCGCGGAGCAGTATTTACTCTTCTCCAGGAGGTACCCTGTTCCTCTGTATCTTCAGCAAACAAGAGTTCAATAACAATGTCAGTGCCACTGGGAAATCCATGTGCCTTCAAGGAGATTACACCTTCAGTGAAAGAGGTAATTCCACGAGATGAAAAAACTGAATCTTTTGTCACTATTGAACTTGAAAATGGGACGTTGGAGATCAATGATAGAAAACAGACTAATGGCACTAGTAAAGACTCCACGTTAGAGAATTCTGATGCTTTACATATGAAATTGGTCCAAAATGAGAAAACAGATGGTCTTGATTGTGCATTAACAATAGATGGGATGCAAGGCAATCAGAATTACCCTAGACATGTTACTGTGCACGTTGTTGACGGGAACCTTGGAACAAATACTCAAAATCCATCACAAGATATGTTGTTTCGAGACTCTATGTTTCAGCCAATAGGAGGGGTTAATGGACAACAAAATGTTTTCACCAATTCAGCTCCATCGAACACAAGTGAAAGTCAAAATAACACTGTGCGATCTTCTGTTCATCAGTCATTTCTTCCTTATCCTCCCTTCACACAACACAACCAAGACGATTGCCAATCATTTTTTCACATGTCTTCAACATTTTCAAATCTTATTATCTCTACCTTGATGCAAAACCCAGCAGCCCATGCTGCAGCAAGTTTCGCTGCTACATTTTGGCCCTATGCAAATCCAGAAACTTCAGCAAATTCTCCTAGGTGCTCCCAAGGAGGTTTTACAAATAGACAAATTGGTTCCCCTCCAAGCGTTGCAGCTATTGCAGCTGCCACTGTAGCTGCTGCAACTGCATGGTGGGCAGCTCATGGATTGCTTCCTTTGTGTGCTCCTCTTCATACTTCTTTTGCCTGTTCTCCTGCATCAGTGACTGCAGTTCCATCAATGAATACGGGTGAAGCACCGGCACTGAAGGCAGAGCAAGAAAAGACTACTCTACAAAATCCTCCTCTTCAAGATCAGATGCTGGATCCAGAATACTCGGAAGCTCAACAAGCTCAACATTCAGCTTCAAAGTCACCAGCTGCCATTTTATCAGATTCTGAGAGTGGAGATGCCAAGTTAAATACTTCATCAAAGGCTACTGATCATGAGACGAACAAAACAATTCCCGAGCACCTAGATTCCAACAAAACAAAGGGCAGAAAACCGGTTGACCGTTCCTCATGTGGTTCCCACACGGCCTCTAGCAGCGATGTGGAAACTGATGCACTAGAGAAGGGTGAGAAAGGGAAGGAAGAGCCTGAAACACCTGATGCTAACCAATTAGCCATTGAGTTTAGTAATCGTCGTAGAAGTGTTAGCAATCTTACTGATTCTTGGAAAGAGGTCTCTGAAGAGGTATCCCAGTTACTACTTGTAATGAAATTTTTATACAATTCTTGCATGTGTTGTTTCTCTTCTCATGCCTACTTATTTTCAGGGGAGACTGGCCTTTCAGGCTCTATTCTCCAGAGAGGTGTTGCCTCAAAGCTTTTCACCTCCTCATGCTTTGAAGAATAAGAATCAGCAAATGGACAACGCCAATAATAACAAGCAAAACATAGATGACAAAGACGAAGATCCTGACAGCAAGAAATGCAGTTCTAATTATGAAGCAATGCAGAAAAACCTGCCATTTGTAGAAAATAACGAGGGACTGTTAACCATAGGGCTTGGACAAGGAAAGCTTAAGACTCGTCGAACAGGCTTTAAACCCTACAAAAGATGTTCCATGGAGGCCAAGGAAAATAGGGTTGGAGCGAGCAACAATCAAGGTGAAGAGCAAGGTTGTAAGAGAATACGTTTGGAAGGGGAGACTTCGACTTGAGGTTTGATATATGCAGTAACATAAATGCAACCTTTGGTTTTTACATGTCATTTCTTAATCCCCCCACAACGGTGTAACTATATTGTTTATTTCTAATTCTGCAGCTCACGAAACTTGTCGTGTAGATGTGTGTACCATATTAAATTACTGTGTACGCTCTTTTACTATCTTTGTATGACGCTAATGCTGTTAAAAACTCCGCTAAATAGACTTAGATAAGAAACATTAAGTATTGTTTGAGACATACATTAAGTAATTTATGATCCTTCATTCAGCCACTTTCCACGTTTTACATATGAACTATTTTTTCTTTTACAAACTCTGCCCAGATTGAATAATTTTTTTTTCAGACTACAGGATATGCTTGAATGTTGATGCATTACAATGCGACGGAAGTGATTTCTTTTTTCACTAGGCTTCGAAGTTTGTCTGCTTCCTTGGTGAAGTTATGTTAATAAATTCTCAATCCTAAATTTCTTTTATACGATGATTTATATTAATTTTCCATCTTTATCAATTCAATTGTTTTACATCAAATCCTATTTTTAAATGAAAATCAATGATATTGAAAAATAAATTTAATTTGCTTGTGGTTACTAAGGCTATGTTTGGTTTAAAGTTACTATATGTTTGTGAATTCCAATGTAAAATTGCATGTTTCAATGCATAAAATGAGAGAAAATTTTGTTGAGTATTTGAATTCTTCAGACTTTAATCCAAACATGCATTAAGTTTGTTTGTATTTCGACTGGGTATGCTTTTTGGCTAGGGAAAAAATTCTTCCTTTTACTTTCTGTACGTTAAGAAGCCAAACATAGTTAGGTTGTGGCATGTAACAATGACAAAGAGGCTCTAACTAATTATTTGCATTACAATACAGAAATTATGACAATTTTCGTTACAAAAAAGTAAAAGTAGCAGTCATCATAAATTTGAAAGAAATTAGCTAGACATTTATATTGATTTATTACAGTAATGAAAGAATTTTCATTAATAGAAATCAGCCGTCCTCATATTTTTGAAATATTTTTTATAATTAGCTAGACAATTGAATATTCCTATTGCATGCAAACCAGATTTACAGGAAAAATCAGGAAAATTTCTGCAGGAAGTAAAATTTTAAATACATCTTTCCCCTAAGAAATTTCAATTCATTGATCATAGTGGTTTCAAAATTGTAAAAGACTATGAGCTATACACTATTTACAAATTCCATGTCAAAGAATTAACATTCTATACATGAAATCATGCAGTAAAGGCAAAGTCCCCTTACAAGGCCATGATAGGTTATATCTATCTATCTATATACAACATGGTATCTGTCAAAGGTAGTCTCTCGTCTGCACTCATCACAGGAAGTCAACATTGATGTCAGCAACAAATTGCTTCACCGATTCCAAAAGTGGTGATGAAAAGACAAACTATAAAAACCAGTAATTTACTTTGATAAAAGTGTAAGCACTTTCTTTGAAGAGGACTCTGATGAAGATTCTTTACGAGACTGCAAGCTGTGAATATATTGTGAGATTCGCTCCTTATTAGTGGCAACAAGTGAAAATGGTGGGTTCAGTGGAAGGTTCTCTGCTTCTGCCACAATAAATGAAAGTAGAAGCATCGCTTTGGAGTAAGATGCAGCAGCCCTATCTCTGATCTCCATATATTCATCTACCTAGAAAAATGGAAGAAAAAAAATAAAAAATAAAAAACCCACTCAGGCAAAGTACTGATTAGTTTACAATAATGGCCTTTTCATGTCTCTATGCTCTTGAGGAAGACCAGAAGGTTGGTTAGAAAATTTAAAAGTGAACAATATTGGACTACTTACAGCACCACTTGTCCCAATTAAGAGAGCTTTTTGGAATATAATTTCCATTGCATCTGGCATCTCAGTTGCCTCTGCAATTGGTTTTTGGAGTACATAGTTAAGATAAATTCTTTAAAAAATATGAAAGTGTTAAGTTCAGAAACAAAAAGAAGTCCTACTATCCATATTTTGAACATGACATGATAGTTTCTCAGCACGATCAACTGCATCAATAAACTCGTGTTTGGCCCACAGGGAGATAGATGAAGGATCACTAAAATTTATTTTCTGTTCTGTAGACTGTGGCAAGTTAATATCTCTGGCAGATATGGATTCATTAGCTGAACTGCTTCCAGGCAACTCACTCTTTGTAATTGAGGCCATCCAAGAGCTACAAATTTCTAGAGTCTGTTTCCATATAGCCAAAACCACCAACTCAACTGCAAGAGACTCTAGATACAGTCCTGTGTTATACTGCACAAAATAAACATTAAAATTAAATTACAAAATGAGAAAGGAAAACAGTGATAGAAAGATATTGCTGGCATAAGTATGTCACATTTTTTTTTATCATGGAAGAGGTTTGACACAACTCCCTGAAATTGACATTTGATGATAGAAAATATGGAGACGATTAAGGGAACCCAAAAGTGGCTCTATTTCATTATATTACATCCATATACTAATTCCATTCGTTTAATATCCCTATCTTTGGTGTCATTGAGATAAGAGATGTCGTTTCTAGTCTATCTATTTCTATAAATGGAAAATTCTGGAAAATGGAAAGTTGAAAAATCGTTATATAATAATCCAAAAATTGCAATAGAAAAAGAATCCAGAAGCAGTAGAATACTAGTAAGAAGTATACACACACTATATTTTAGCCACAGACAGCACACAAAAGAATCCAGTTGGGAACAAAGAATATAACAATAATAAAAAACAGAAAAAAAAAAAGATCATAGAGTATAACAACTATATGACAGAGAAAAGAACAGGAAGAAAAAGCAACATAAACCCTACGGTTAGATGGGAACAAAGTAAGCAGTAATAATTTATTTTTTCATTTGAAATTTTAAAAACTGATCAATTAAAATCTTAACATAATGACCTTAGGTTTACTGAACAACACAAAGTTACCTTTTCTTGTGAAAGTTCAGCAATGATCTGCACATACTGATGCAACAACTGTAACCTGTTTGAAGGGTGCAGTGGGGAAATTTGATGTTCTTTCCTTAAGGCAGCAAATTCACAGGAAGCTGCACATGCCTCAAGTTTATTGCTTTTTAAATTTTCTAATCCTTCAGTGGAGGAAGAGGGCAGATCCTTTGTTTGTTTTGCATCTCTAACCTCCATATTAGTCCTCTTTGAAGGAAACAGAGAAATCCTGTGCGAGGAACTATCTTGCACAGATGCTTCAAAGTAGTCAGAGAAAGCCTCCAATGATGTGAAATGGGAATTGACAAAGACATAATCTTTCTCGATGGACTCCATTAAATGGGAAACTGAATAGAAAAACAGGACAACAGATGAGAAACAGTGCAAAAATTGAGTACAGGCTACACACTACCCAGAGACAATTAAACCTCGCGGTTGGTTTGACAAATGAGCACCAGCATCAACAACCTTCCCCAGCTTATCACTTGCAATAGTTGGAGTTGACCCTTTACCTTTAGCATTCGTAGTACCAGCTGTAATCTTGCCATCCTTTCTTTGCAACAGCATGGTTTCATCAGCAGCTGAACTGACTACCATTGGATTATACTTAGAATGTGATTCAGAAATCTTCTCGGAGGTAGAGCCACCTAATTGATGATTTGTTAATCTTTCTGATTGGTGTAATTGAAACTGCTCAATATTCATGGTTGGCCTATAAATTATGAATTACGAGAGTTCACTAAAAATAGCAATGGCATGGAAAGAAAATGCAACAGGGATACAAGAACTAAAGAAAAAAGAAAAAACATTATGACCTGGGTTCCCGTAGGAAATTGTGATTGAAGAATGCCTTGAATGTTAATCTCTCATCTGTGCATATTACAGTCTAACTTTAGAGAAGTTCTCTACATGAGCTCTAAATGTTATTAAAAATATATGTATGATAATTTCAACCTGAGACTCATTCCCTTTACACATTCACAAAGCAGTACAGCAGAATAAACATGCGCAAATGTCTGTGACATAAAGTTGCAATAAATAAATACCTGGGTTTCGACGTAAAAGATTTCTGCAAAGATCCAAGCAATCAGAGTGTAGCACTTTTATTGCATCTGGTGGAAAGTGCAGTTCAGTAGATGCCAAAATATTTTGAAAAAGCTGCAACCAATAATGATGTTAAGGGAAAAGAAAGATACATAACTATTTACCAAAAAAATCAAAGATACATAATTATCATCTTCCTTATTTCAGAAAAAAGAAGGATAAAAGAAAAAGAAAAAAAAACTTCTTTAGACTCTTTAAAACCTGCAATTGACTATTTCCATCAAATGGTGGCCTCCCAATCACTAGTTGATACAATATTGCCCCAACACTCCATAAATCAGCCTGCAACCGTAATGCAACTTTATACTTTTACAAAAGAAAACAGGAACAGTGTCAGTAATTACAATTTGATCTCAGTTCTATCTTTTGTCACCTTGGCATCATACTTCTGATTTTCAATTATCTCTGGAGCCATGTAATAGGGTGAACCACATAGCGTATCAGCCAATCCCTGGGGTGTAAGAGACCTAGTACAACAATAAATCGGGAAATGCAAGAAATACATAAGTTTTGTTTTTTTTCTCTATTATCTCATTGTTTCAACCGGATTGAAGATAAAATTTACCAAATATGAGCTGACCATTTGAATATTTTTTATATAAAACAAAAAAAGGAGATATTATATAGATCCAAAAATTAAGCATCTACAAGCAAAGACATTGTTATAAGATAGCTAGTGTCAAGTAAATCAATTTATTAATGATTACTTCTATCAACTGTATTACCCAATGAGCAAGAAATAACATCACCAAAAAAGGAAAAATAACAAGTAACAAGTCACTCCAGTTTATAACAACAATATAGGGGGGACAATGCTTGCATTATTTAACATCCTGAGAAACCATCCTACCTTGCAAAACCAAAATCCCCTATTTTCATAACTGGTGTAGCTGCAGTAGTTGCCAACAGTAAATTCTGCATGTTTAAGGGGGAAAAACATCAAGGACATGATGAACAAATTAATATGTGTGCAATAATAACAAAAAAATTATATGGGCTCAAAAGGAGTTAACTATATCAATTTATAATTTATAACACAGTACATACTGACGTCATCATTTCTAAACCAAGTGGTTCCACAAGTTTTGAGGGTTATCCAAACTTTTCAAAATAGAAGTTTTATAACTAATTTATTCTTTCAGTAATCCCAATAACTAAGCAATTTACAAGCAAACATCAACCCCCCAAATGAAAAGAAAAAAAAAAGGTGTTGAAATTAGGCCTTCTACTTGCATGTACTTATATACAATGACCTGTTTGTCTGTGCCAGTTATTTACTTCAATGCAGGCATGAAGCTATGATAAATTGATAATTTTAAGCAAAAATAAGGCAAAGCTTGTAGGTAAAGGGAAAAAAAGAGAGTTTTCCAACAAGCTAATGCAATCATTGACAGTAACAATCAATTAAAATACACCAAGACAAACATATAAGTAACATGAAAACTTTATAACCTCACAAAATACACTCAGATACCTGTGGTTTTAAATCTCTATGGATGAGGTTCTTTTCTTGAAGCACCTGCAACCCAGCAGCTACAAGAATGCCCACATTATAAATGATAGAAATTTACACATTGCATACCAATTAGCACAAGCAATTTAGCACATAGCACAGCAGAGGAGGAAAGAGAATACCATGTTTTAACAAGCAAAACTACCTAAGTAACCATTCACAAAATACAAAAGAATTGAAAAAACCTAATGTAATCAGTAAACATGAAATAATCCATAGCAACACATGTTACAAAAGATTATTAAACAACCAATTTAGTCCACCCTGAAAGATGGAAATTAGGACGTAGGTTGTGAAATACAGGATTCAGTTAACTCTACAGAAAACAACAAATGATTTAAGTGCAACCACTGACCCAATTGCCTCATGAAATGGTGTGCAACCGGTTCAGAAACTTTGCCATGGCGATGAATGTAAGCAGCAAGGTCCCCACCAGCACAATACTCCAAAACAAGGTAAATCCTGTCATTGGTCTTAAACCACGAAAAAAAAGTACACATTCATTTTTTTTTTTCAAACAAGAACAATAACAACAAAATCATTACCTTTTTTTAGTTTCCTACAAGCATCCTCCTTTGGAGACAATACTATCTAAGACACTATCAGATATTAAACATGACACCTCTCCAAACCAAGGTAAATGTTGTCATTGATCTTAAATCACAACAACAAAGACACATTCATTCTCCTTTCAAACAACAACAACAACCACAAAATCATACTTTTTTTAAAGTTTCTCACAAGTATCCTCCTTTTGGCATACTAAATGCGAGCATCTCTCCCAGCAGAAATTCCACTTGTACAAAATCATCACCTAACTAACTAACAAACTAAATTACCAGCAAAACTTACCTGAATTGCCTCGAAGAGTCGAATGATGTTGGGGTGATGGATGGTGCTAAGGATAGAAATCTCTTTGAGAAGATTTTCCCTCACTTTGGGACTCAAGTGTCTCTTATCAATCTCCTTAACCGCATACTCCAAACCCGAACTTCGATTCCTTGCACGCCACACCACCGCGAACGAACCCGACCCGATTCGAGGACCCACTATGTAATCCCCGATCACTCTGGGTCCACCCAACTCCATCATCATCGTCATCACCCAAAACTATTTGTTCAACAACAACACCTACGGAGTCATACCCACGTCTAAATTCGCTCGAAAGATTCCAACTTTGAACTTTGGGTGTGGGGAAAGACGCTGCGGAGAGTGGAGTGAGTGTGTGCGAGTGGACGAACCAAAATCCACGCTTTCTCTCTATTTATTTATCCCTCTCTCTCACCAACAAAAAAAACAACCATTTCTTCCTTTCGGATTTTCTGTTGTTAAAGATGGTTTGTTTGAATTGATTTCAGGTTTGGAATTTGCATTCCTTTGCTTGCCTCCTTGAACCAATTATTTATTTGATTTGATTTCTGTTTCTAACACAAGATTAATGGGTTGGGGGCTGTTGTTTGGAAACATCCCAGAATTTTGAAATTCTGTTTGTATAAATAATTTGCTTTTTGAAGTGTTGAATTAATTAAGTGGGAAAATAATGTTATCAGTTTGCTTCCATTTAATCTTGTATTCTGTTTCCTTTTAAAGCAAATCTTAGTTTCAGTTTAGATTGGATCCGTTTTTCATTTATTTTTGTTAGATATCCTTCTAAGTAATAGAGGTATACTTTAAAAGCTAAAATTTATTAGATATCTTAATCTTTATATTATATAATGGTATTTTAGTTCATGCATTATACAGATCAAATCTAATATGTATGTTTTATAATTATAATTATTTAGCATAAAAGATGAAAAATATTCATATATAAATGACTTTGATGATTTAAAAAAATATTAATATCTAAATATAATAATTGTCAACATAATAAATCACAACAATTAAAATTTTAAATATTTTTTTGTTCTAATATGTTTCTAAACATCATCAGTATAATTGAGAGTATTAAATATAATTAAAACTAAATTGGGTAAGAGATAAAAAAAATTAAATTCGATAAAAGATAATGATAATTAAAAGAGATAAGGATAATTTTTCCCAAAAAAAATGGAGATAATCCCTATGAAATTGGAGAAGAGAGAAACAAATTAATTTAAATCAAGAAAAAATTGAAAAAAAATTATAGAAGAGATGAAGAAATTTAAATGAACCGATAAAGGAGGAATAAGAGAATGAAGAAATTTTTTATGATGAAAAATATTTGCATGAGTAGTTACTCTTTTCTGGATAAATGAAAATTTAACCGAAATCGAATGCGAGGAATGAGGAGGGTAAAACTCTTACAAGCTATATAGTTATTCTAATTTATGAATTTGGATGATGTGAAATTTTATTATTTAATGAAAACATTTTAAACAAGAGTTAAATTTTAAGATAATATTAATATGAAAATTTTCATATCGTCAAATAATCAGGAATCGTCTTACGTGTGACTTTTAAACTTTTTTATTATAAAAATTAATAAATGTATTATTCATATTTGAATAGTTTATACGTTTAATAATTTAACTTTTGATTTACTAATTGAAAATTTTGAACAAACTGGTTCAAATGCATATAGGGCCAACCAATGTGAGTTATGTGATTGTAGGAAGTGTAGGCAAACTATTGAATAGTGGCAATTTGCAAAACGCCACAATGGAGACTTGTGCTCAACGAATAAATGGAGGGCTGAGTCATTCGGATTCTTATCACTCAAGACAAATATGCACAACATCAATGCTGTCTTTTACTTTATTATTTCCAGTGTTTTTGCAGTTAAGTCAATAAAAAGAGAGTCACTGAGTCAACCGATTTAGATTGCAGCAGCTTCACCAAACTCCCATAACATTTTCAGGTGATTGATTGGTCAGCCATCAGAGCCAACGTTTTATAATTTGACGCCCTTTTAAATTTAGGACAACTTTGATAGACCAACTTGTATGTTCAATGGTGCAAAATAATTTACTAAAATGGGAGTAATGTGAAATATTTTATCAAAATGAGATTATTTTTTTTTATCATGTTATACCAAAATTGTTATGTTATTTGGTGATTTTCAATGTCACATGACTTTTTTTTTTTTAGAAGATTGTATCTCATGTGGCATATCATGTAGTATTTTTTTTATTAAAAAAAGGGTATCACATGGATAACTTCTTCAAAAATTAAAATAAATAAACTTAAAAAAACATATAAAATATTAGTTATATAGACATGTTAATTATATAAAATATTAAATACAAAATATATTAGTTATAGAATAATTAAATAGACATAAATAAAAAATAAAAATAAAAATGAAGATGAAAGGCATACATTGTGCATGATAAACACTTACATAATAAAGTCATCCTTTAAAAGACATATATTGCATTCAAAAAATTCTTTTACAACGTCTTTCTTGGGCAAGCTTGTAATCCTTGTATTCAAAAAGATATTCAAATAAATAATGTTTCAGAAGCAAAAATTTTCTATTCGAGTGGTAACATCAATGGATTGTGTTAAGGTACTCAGGTTTAGATTCTCTTGTGTGACATTTTTGTACAACCCTTGATTAAAAATAAGAGAATTTAAATAATAAGGAAGGGGGGCATGAAGTTTTCATGGTGGGAGTTTTCACTAGAGAGGATCTAAGTGAAACTTTCACTTGAAAGGACCCATTCTGTCATATACTCCTATAGATTTTTTCTTAATAAAAAAAATGGATTGTGACAATTTTAAAATGTGCCAAGTGGACTAACAATTCTCAAATGACATACCACGTGAGACTTAATTCAATTTTCAAAAAATAAAAAATAAATAGTCATATGACAGTGAAAATTGTTACATGGCTTAACGATTTTTATATAATGTGGCAAAGAGAACTATACTTTACTAAATATTTCAATATAACCCTATTATTTTGATAATTTATTTCTAATTTTAAATAGTCTGTGTGATGTAATTTTTCATTTTTTATTCCTTTTCTTACTACTTTTTATTATTAGTTAGATTTTTCGTGCTAAAAATTTATGTGTTAAGTTTTTGGTTGCTCAAGTGAGCTTATTACCAAAGAAAAGAAAACAAACATGACCCAATATCATGAAAATGAAAATCAAATCAATGATTTGAAATTAAGGATGGATTACTCTCTGAACACCCAACATCATGACACCAAATCACAATGCCATGAACTGAATATTGATGTAAATTTTGCTTTCTAACCAAATATTGTCAAAGCATTGGAATGCAATGCCATGAAAGTAGGGTGCAAATTCCCTGTTATAAATGGGAAAGAAAGTAAAAATAAATAAAAATTAGCCACTCAAGAAATTTGTGTAGCCTCCAAGACACGAAAACACTTTTTTGGAGCTCTAATTTTGCATTTTCTTGGAGCTTGGAAATGAAAGGAGAATCTCTTGTAATAAGACTATGAGTTGATTCTTATAACACTTAGTTCATCTTACATTTTAGATTTAGATTTGTTAAAACATACTCAAATTAATTGTCGCCTATTTATGTCTTACTTGTCTCACCAATCAAAACTTGACATGCCATTTACAGTGACACGTGATTTGAATTGAATTTTTAAATTGTCCTTAACAACTTAACACCATTCCTCTCACATAGCATGAAACAAAATAGAACAGATAATGGAACTTCATTTATTTGTAATCGCTTCTATTCCCCCAAGCTAATCTCCTTCTGTCGAAACTTGATTCGACTACATTGTGTTCTTCTGGTTCCCACGCACTTCCTAGGATCCATGAAAGAATTAATGTTTGAAGTGGATTTGTATATATGGAGACTTTTATGTGCTTCAAGATACATAAATCATTATCTATATAACTTAGTGTGTTTAATTTATAGTTAGTGTATTTCATAGCACCAAAATGTAACAACACGAAATCAATGAATTGCAAATATATATAAATTTTAAAGTTAAACAAACACAAACTTAAATTGTTAAGAGGACGTGATATAATCAATTCTTGCATTCTCTCTATGGCCATGTGATTGGTTTCAAATTTTCATGTGAGTGGACTAAATAAAGTTGGCGTGCCGCTTGTTCAACGTAACGTATCTCCCAGAAGCAATGAAAAGTGATTTTTAGTCACAACGTGCAAACAATAATTTGTGAAGTGAAGAAACATGGACGAGAGGGTTTCCCTGGCTTTCTGAGCTCAACAACCTATTAACATGACTAGAGACAGATCATGAACATGAATGGGCATAAAATGTGCACAAAAAATGAATATTAAAACATTATGATAGCATTGGGATCACAAGTTACAAAGTTCTGACGATTGATGATTTTCACATCATAAAATATATCACATTAATATATTTGTAAATATGAATTAATCTCACTTAAGCCTTACGGTTAGTATTATATTTTATGTTCATAGATTCTCCTATCTTATCACTGTCTTACAAATTGTATAGGGAATATTTCCTTCAAATCACACGACTTTCTTCATACCTTCTTCTCTATCTATCTACTTAAACATATTGATTACCTAATTTATATCATGAAATTCTTTATGTAAATTAATCAGTTATATTTATAGTAACTTTTTAAATCAACGTGTGTTAATAGTCATGATTAACCCGAGTCTCATTGTTAATTTGCACCTATTTTTAAGGGTAAAAGTTTAATATAAGGTAAGAAAAAAGGTAATGCTTTATCAATTCCAATGTTTAAACATAAAAAAAAAAATGCTACTGTATGTGATATATGGCTGGCTTCATATATAATTATTTTATTCTTTGGATAGGTTGAAAAAATTAGTTAGAAGCTGAAAAATTTATTGGAAATTAAAAAATTAATATTAGTTAAAAGTTAGTAGTTAAATTAACTTATTAAATTATAAGTATTTAATAAAATTAGTTGACAAGTATAAAATAAAAAATAATAAAATGATTTATTTAAAAGAATAACTAAGAAATTAAATAAATATATTAAAAGTAAAAATATAAAAAATATAAACTAATATTTTAAAAAATAATACTTCAAGTAACATTTTAAAACATATTATAAATTATTAAAAAAACTTATTTAATAAACAGTCAAATAAACTTTTTCAATTAGAAAAAAAAATTAAAAATCATCCGCTGAAATATGTTATCAAACATAACTTTTATCTTACTTTTTCTTTTTAAATAAACAAACACTATAAATACACTCTCAAATCTTTCTATTTCAAATGTGTTCAAAAATATTTTTTTGTACTTTATATGAACTAGAACTGAAGATGTTGCTTGTTGGTAGAAATAACGCGTTGCACGAAATTTGACAAAGTCGCATGCCTCTTGTTAGAAACTATTTTTGGTAATACATTAGTTACCTTTGGATGGGGATCAGCGGAAGCAGCTCCCCCACCCCCCTATTTTTTGACGTGAAATTGAACAAGAAACGCATGACAAATGCCAACACAAACACACATTTAAAATGGTTTTTATCCTTTTTTTAATCCTATTATTAATCAATTTTCTTTCCAATCGATAACAATAACAAGAATATGAAAATGTTCAGGCTTGCTTTTACGTCTTCTCCCTATTTTTTGACGTGAAATAGAACAAGAACGTAGATTATCAATGTCGAAACAAACACGCATTTAAAATCAAATTTCTTTCCAATCGATAACAGTTAACAAAAATATAAATATTATTGATTATATATGTTAAGCACACAGACTGGATTCATGTTTAATGAGTACAGTTTTTATCTAATAAATGAGGGAGTTTTGAAAAGGGTAATTATTATCAAAATATTTGAAACATTCATACATGTACCAACCAGATTGAATTCAATCTACTAAAAGAAGTTAGTCTCCTATAACATAATAAATTAGTGTTTAAATTTTTATTAAAAAAAGAATTTACATTTAATAGTATCTTAAACAAGATTATCTCAATCTTAATGGAAATAAAAAAAATCCATACTTACATTTATAAAAACTATTGTATTTTTTAATAAAAAGCTTTTTACTCCCCCCAGTTAATACCCTTAGAAACTAAATATAACATTTATCATATTTTTAATTACTTAAAAAATCAAACATTAAATGAATTTTATATTTTTTAACAAAAAAGAATATTTTTTAACATTTTTTAATTAATTCTCTTCAGACATTGTTTAAAAACGTAGCTGGAAACAAATAAAAAGGAAACTACTTTCACATGTTCCCAATTTTTATTTATTTTTTAATTATAGCTTTGATTTTGTTATGTTTTTTTTTTATTGGCTAGAAATTGTCTTTTGAAAGTTCCAAAGAGCACGTGTAATGGTAAGCATACTTTTCTCCCGTACAAACACGAGTTGAGGTAAAGACTTGACTGACCCTGTTCTTCCCTTGACCTATATATATACTCATAACAAACCATCTTCTTCCTTGGATCTCTTTACCTTCTTCCAAAGTATTTGCTTTTATTTTTTGTTGAAAAAAGTGTTTGCTTTTGCCGTTGTACAAGGTTTGTTATTTGCTTTGTTCCAATCCTTATAATATATCCTTTCTTTTGTTAATGTTATTATGTTTAGTATTGTTTTCATGCATCAAGTTATTATTTTCCTTTCTGAGTTTCATGCGATTGCTTTTTGGGGTGGATTCATATGTGCAATAAATTAAAGTGTGCAAATATTTAGTCTCTATGGCTCTATTGCCACTTATTAATGTTTGGTAAACTTTTGGCATATCGTGAAATGGAACAATTTTTTTAGTGAAATTGTTAACAATGTTGATGATCATGTTCTGTTGGACCATAACTTATATAAAACCATTTGGTTTGCCTTTGCTGTGTGTTGTCTTTGAAGATGAGTGATGAGAATAATGAAGAACCTTGCGAAAACCGTCCGGTTCCCCGTTTAAATGAAAGGATTCTTTCATCTTTGTCTAGGAGATCAGTTGCTGCTCACCCTTGGCATGATCTTGAAATTGGTACTCTTGTTCACTTTTTTGCTTCATTGGCATTTACTTTAACATCGAATGACTTAAATCATGTTGCTATATCCCCTTGTGGCTAGGCCAAATATGCTTATGCCAAAACAAGGACTAGTTTGGTCTTACCCCACAAAAAAAGTTGTTAATGTTCTTAGGTTTCATGTGCAGGACCTGGAGCGCCTATGATTTTCAATTGTGTAAGTTCTGATTCTGGAAAAGAATACTGGTTGCTTCATTTTCTACAATAATGCTATTGTTTTCTATATTTACTTTAGAAGAACTCTAGGGTGTAACCAATGCACTGGTCTATTGTATCTGTCAAAATTAGATTCTAATTTAATCCAGGTCTATTATTAATACTAGATCGGTGGTTACACATAGATGCAGCCTTTATTGGTTTTTAGGAAAATTAAGTGTGTAAAGATCAACTACAAGCCAAAGTTTTTAAATAGAAAAAGCACGAAGTAGACATGAATTATAAGTCCAAGTGAATCACACATTACTTGTCAAAGTGAAAATAACACTGGTTGCTATAGATTCTGAACTCCATAAGGGGTATAATCCTGTAACTCTTAACACCCTTACACTCTTAAAGATTTTTCCATTTCTGTATTACATTTTGAAATCTCCATTAGTTTATCTTTTCCTAATAATAATATTCATGCAAAACTGTCACTCCATTCTTGACCAGAAATTTCCTACTATGTATGTTATTTATGCTTGTTCAATGCTTACTTGCTCAGTTGCTATTTGCAGGTTGTGGAGATCACTAAGGGAAGCAAGGTCAAATACGAACTTGACAAAAAGACTGGATTAATTAAGGTATGAACCAATTGCTTCTTCGTTTTGAAATGGGAGTATCTACCTATGAAGCACGAACTTTGACACGGACACCGGACACGACACAGACATGGACACTTCGACACGGCTAATGTATAAAATGTAGGACATGTGGACACCACATACACACACAAAGAGATTCTAATTAAATGAAATATGAGTAATATATAACAAGATATTTAAATTGATGGTGTATTCATCTTTTCAAGTGTATTGTGTAAAGGTGACTGTTTAAGTATTCAAGTCAACAAAAAGTAATTTTTGAATCAGACACCAAATGAGAAGTGTTGGACAAATGTTTGAGTGTGTCGATTGTCGGAAATGTGTCCGACATGGCGACACTTTGAACAAGAGAGGTGTGTGTGCTTTATAGGTATATACTGCTATAATCTGAAAAAGATTTTACAAAGAAATCTCTTCAAGATGATATTTTGTGATCATGTTTTTTCTACAATTCTTGTGGATTCTCAAATCTTGACCCTTCGCAATTCTGACTTGTGCATGCCATTACTCGTCTATCATTATATTCTTCTTACCTTCTAATTAATGGTCAGGTTGATCGGGTTTTGTACTCATCAGTTGTTTATCCTCATAACTATGGTTTCATCCCAAGAACTCTGTGTGAAGACAATGATCCAATTGATGTCTTGGTTCTCATGCAGGTAAATTTTTACCATTTTAAACTCATCCAAATTATACAAGAGGCCTTAATGTATAATAAAACCAAAATTTGCCATGGTTCTCTCTTCATCAGTAGTTAAATTAAAAGCTTCTGATGAATTTTTACTTGTTTGGATTATATTGAAGGAGCATACATCAACTTTGAGTCCTCAGTTAATCACCCTCTTAATTATCATATTTTTCAATTATCCACCTCCATTCAAAAGATGGTGCCAATTGCCAGATAAACTCAAATGCTGCATTAGCCATATTACCCCAAATACCATTTTAGATTAGTAATAAATTTGATGCGTATGTTTGAGCTATATATCAACAAGGTTATCCATTAGTAAATTTACTTAATTATTGACAATGTAGGAGCCAGTTCTTCCTGGTTGTTTCCTGCGAGCCAGGGCCATTGGATTGATGCCTATGATTGACCAGGTATATTCTCTTGGCTCTTTAGCTGATAAAAAAATTGAAATTTTGTTCCAACCATTTAAACAATAACAAGCTTGTTCAATTGTGACACAGGGGGAGAAGGATGATAAAATTATTGCAGTATGTGCTGATGATCCAGAATATAAGCACTATACTGACTTCAAAGAACTTCCACCTCATCGCCTCATGGAGATTCGCCGCTTCTTTGAAGATTGTATCCTTAAAAATCTTATTCCAATAACTTGATACATGAGTTTCTTTAAGATTACTTCATAGTATTTTCATAAAAAAAATAAAAAATTGAGTGCATTTCTTAATATATTGATCAGACAAGAAGAATGAGAACAAGGAGGTAGCAGTTAATGATTTTCTACCTGCATCCACTGCCGTTGAATCCATCCAGTACTCAATGTCAGTGTCTAATTATCTATAGAACACCTAGTTTATTTGTTTTTTAACTCTAGTTTCTAGTTGAAATTGGCTTCTAGAGACACACTTTATGGCCAATAAGATAATATTCCAATAACAAAATATTGTCTATCTCGCAGATCAATTATTCTACCATGCTTATCAGATTTCTTGATTTATGTAACATAAATACCGCACCTGTAATCTGCATCATTTTACCTCACTGTTATATCTTGTCTCTGATTTGTTGCAGGGATCTTTATGCGGAGTATATTCTGCATACCTTAAGGCGATAGACAAGAATACTATACTCCACAAATCAGAATAAGCTGCAGCACTCTAGATGGTTTTTGAATACATTTTGATGAAACTTTAATTATATTGTATTTTGTATTGAGTTGGATAATATATAACAGTTGTTTGTTTTACTAAGTGAAGAAAAATCCATAAACTGTAATGCTTCATGATTGATATTTATTCTTATATAATTCAGTTTTCAATTAATACTTTGCTAATCTAGTTTTATTTTGATTCTGCACGCAGTTGTAACCTTCATTCTAAACTCTTGGGGTACTTCTGTTCTATTTCTAGCCTAAATCTTGATTTTACAATTTTTCTTTTATTGTGTAAACTTCCATATTAATAGCCTTCATTTTACAAATTACATTTTTTCTTTTATTGTGTAAACTTTCAAATCAATACGAAAACAGAATTTAGACACTCGATTTTAAGCTTGAATTCGGGCCTTTTTTTCGCTTGACCCATTCGAGTTTTGACCAGATTTAAGTTGGTCTAGTCACATTAATTAAATTGAAAAATATGGGTTGGAGTAAGGTTTGGACATATTTTGTGGCTCAAAAAAAAAAGGTGGGCCTTTTTCCTGGCCTGATAGAGCTATAAGTCCGAATTGGGTCAAATTACTCATTTTGCTAGGCAATTACTTTATGCACTTCTGTAATTGTTTCTTGCAACTAATCTGAAATATAAAATTACATTCCGAAAGGACTAACTGGAATGTAATTTTACATTTTGGAAATTACATTTCGGGATGGGTGTTTTGCAAGGTTTTAAAGGTGCAGGAAGCAACTGCCATTTTGCTACCTCTAAATATGGGATAAAATATCAATAATTAGATAAATTAACAAGCATTTTTTTTTGGGTGCAAGAGAGGGGCTAAGGCCCCGAGATAAAGAATTTATTTAAAACCACGAGGGAAAGATATCTAAGCTATATCATCTCTTATTTCTTTTTTCTATCTCCCACTTTTCTTTTCTGTCCTTCTTTTTCTTCAAATTCCTTTGCTACTCATCTTTACACCCTCCCTCCCTCCAAGCACCCTACATCCTCACTCCCTCACCCCCATAACTCCACCTCCTCATCTTTTTCAAACATCTTCTCGTTTTCTCTTTTACAAGCATTGGTCTATCTTATCCTTCATTGCCTCCTCCATTTGAGTTTTTGTACCTCCAATACTTTTCCTACATTTTATTAGTTTTTTTTTGTCACCAATTTGTTAATTATGTCAAGATTCACCCCATTGAGTATCTTGACAACATTTTGTCAAGACACTAAACAAAAACTAATTTCTACCAAGAATATTTTTATAAGAGAAAAAAAGTTGATGGTGCAAGATCAAATAAAAAGTGTCATTCAATCACAATTTATTTTGTATAATAAATTTGTCGACTTTTATTATAACTACTTTAAAAGTCGTATTAGTGGTGATGTGCAATTGATTGACAATGCATAATTATAACTACTTTACACTATCAATGCATAATTATTAAACTCTTAGTTTTGGGTCTACCTTTTCTTAGCAAATGATTTTCCTAGAAAATATTCTCACAAAAAGAAGTGGGAAAAAATAATAATAGTTACCTTGAAATTTTCTTGAGTAGTATTGTTCTGATATTTATTAATTCATATTACGCCCACTACTTGCATTAAATTTTCCCTTGACACTACAAAAATAAAATATGACTTTGAGTTAAATTAGTCTATAATAAAAATAAACTATTAATATTGATATCGTGGATTATACTAACAGATCGAATGATACATTATATAATCAACAGTTATATTCATATAAGAAATTGATATATATTATCACAACATTAAATATTAGTACATTATACCATAGTGTAATGTACTCATAACATGTTAAATTTATCAGACAAAGACTATGTTAATGATAGTAATTTTAACATTTAATTTTTTATTATAGTAAATGGCATTTTTTTAAAACAAAACTATGGCTTATATTGCGTGTATACATACATTTGATTTTTATTTTTGTTGATAGGTTACATACATTTGATCGTATCTCATATACAATAACGTTTAAAGGGATGAAGAAAAAACCAGGGATAAAATCATAGACTATCTTTATCAGAAAAACCAGGGAACTAACACTTTGGAAGATGCCGTTCAATGTATATATATATACTCCATATGGTTCCTGCTGATTAAAGAAACTTTGCCTTGGTTCTTGGTTTCTAGTCGAGAAAGAACTTCGCGTCAATGAGAACATGAATTTGGTGGCTATTGGAAAGACATTCAATTGATCACATGGCACATGTTAGAGTGGTTCAAAACCAAAAAGAAGTTTACACTTCTTCTAATGTATATACATAGGAAAATAAAGAGACAAAAAAGTGGTAGCCATAATAGGCAATGTGATAAATAATACAAAAAAGAGAGAGACAAAAAGTGATACAAAATAAGTATAAAATTTTAGGTGTAAAAGATAAATTTATTCGTATATTATAAATTATATAATATATATATAACTATTTTCAATTGTACATTCTTAATATTATTTTTCTTTTTTAGGGTATATTTAATATTCTATTCGTAATTACTTTAAAAAAATATTCTTTTTCAACCTTCTCAAACTATTATCCTTTTATCCGTATCTATATACTTAATTTACGCTCTTTTAAATTAACCTCTAAATTGAATTTCATAATTTTTTAAATTATTTATTATAAATCTAAAATATAATTTATTTATTTAATACGAACATTAATTATATTAAAACAAACATTTTATCAAGAAAAATGCAGGTACTAAAATACTAAATGCGAGTGACGTTGTGTGTGATCTAATTTTCAAAGTGCATGTGAATCAGGCATTCAGATTTGATGACATAAAATGGGAATAAAGTCTGATTGAAATTATCAGGTGGTTGGCGGTCCATATACATTGCCATGTCCTTGTGGCCTCACTTTCCTTACCTAACTTCCATGCTTTCAATTTCATCCATACACCTAAGCATATTAGCATATATATTACCAAATCAATCTTCAAAAACACTACTCACATAATATACCAACAAGTTGATTATTCCAATAATACTAAATTCAATTTTTGAAATAAAATTTAAAAAAAATATATATTCACATAATAAACACTTTCCCCTAACATCCCCTCCCAATTTTTCAGGTTTCATCACCCAACACCACTTATTGTTTCCTATGAAAATATACTTTACATAACCCCCTTTTGTTCCAGAAGTAAATTTTTTTGCAAAGTCAAATTTCTTATCCTTTCATTTTGGTCACACGTTGTACAACAGGCAACTTTTCACAATTATCTCCCCCACAAACTGTGCGCATGGTCAATTAGTCATTGATGTGGATGGATGTGTATGTGTTGGAATCTGAGATCAGATCTGAGCAACACACCTCATGCATCTGAGCAATACTTCCTACATGCAATCAAAAAGTCTTACCAACAAATGTTTTCATGTAAAATTCATGTGTAACTACACCCTGAGATTATGCTAGCTGGGTCAATATGCTTGATTGAGACTTTAGGTGGTATTTATTCCAAGAGGATAAGATGTATCATCCTATATTATTTTTACATAAATTTTTTTTATAATATTTTATGAATTTGACAATGGTGAAGTAGCATAGTGTGTGACTCATGGGTAATTAAACATATATTTTTATATATATTTTTACTTTGCTAGTTTAAATTGGTTTTTTTCTAAAAATAATTAAAAATTGAAAATTTCAATTAGGACGACCTAATTAAGGCAGAGGCCTTATTCGTGTTTCCATAAACATAATTAACCTTGATTAAGCACATATTCCCTGTATTGTTACTTTGATAGTTTACATATTAACCAAGAAAATAAAATGTCTTTACGTATACCTTACATGCGGTAAATATTGTATCAGCTGTTCTGTTAACAATTCAGTCAATTGTCAAATATAATTTATTTTTTATTAAATTATATTTTTAATATTTCATTTGTTCAGACTAATTGATGACATCAGGTTAGATAGAGATTACCGACTCATATTATAAAAATTACATATAACTATTTTATTAAACTCCTTGATAACATAACTAGTCATTAGATTATAAACATGGATTGTTATGTCATTACTTATTAATTAATGTTGTTACCAGATAAAATGATTAAAACTGTTTAAGAAGAGCTAAACAAAAAATATTAAACCCAAAATTTTGTTTAAGAACTAAACAAAAAATATTAAATCCAAAAATAAAAAAAATTATCCTTAATTTCTTTCGATTTTCTAAATATTTTTCCCCTTTTGTATGGTTGGCTGCTGTAGACTTTTCCATGTTTAAAATATGCCGAACTATTTCAGTCTTGATAAAGTTGTTCTACAATCTAGGTCTCACTCTCACCTATCAAAGCTTTAAGACGGTTGGTTGTATATACATCATCAATGTGAAAATTTAATTTTAATTGAAAAATAATGTAAAAGAGTATATTACATTTTAATTTTGTCCTCCAAGTGATATCTAAGTAGTAAAATGCGTTTATGATAGGACAGAAATTTATTTTTTGAATGCATAGGACAGAAATTTATGAATAGAAAAGATAGGACAGAAATTTATTACATAACATTAAATAAATATATTGCGATAAATTATAGAAGAATTGCCGAGTGAGTTATGAAATTATTAATTGGATACAACTATACTATTTGATCCTAGGTTTAGATCGATGAATGAAAAGAATGACATATATTATTCTTTTTTTCCTCTCTCTCAAGTTAGTTAGTTGATTGAACAATTAAATATCTAGAAATTCATGTTATAAAGTTATTTTTAGGTTAGATTGGTTTGATTTGAAGGTAAAATTTAAAGTTAAATTAATGTTTTATCCTTTAATTTATTTTTGAAGTTTAACTTGACCTTCTAATTATTAAATGTTTCAATTAGGTCTTATAATTTTTAAATGTGCTTCAATTAAATCATTGTTATCTAAATTGAAGTTAATACTATTATAGTTTCAAACCCTTGTTTTAAACTTTCTGACAATTTAAAACCAACAGTAAATGTTTTTCTTTTTCTTTTTTATACTGAAACTAACAAAACCAAAAAGAAAAAGAAAAAAGAAAAGAACAGAAGTCATGGCCACCCACCAAGATGACCCCAGAAACCCAAACTCACACCTCAACCCCAAACAAAAATAACATCCCAAATTCATAACAGAAGAGAGAAAAGGAAAGCATACACATTCATTCACACGTACTTCATACACTCTTTCGTTCCATTTGGATTTGGATTCAGATCCCCAATGACATCCAATAAAAACAGAACCAAGGGATCCCATTTCTTTCTTCTCGTGTTCCTCCTCTTCTTCGCTATCTCCTTTGGTTTATTCATTCCCTAGGTGGCTTTAAAGTTTAATGGGGTAGACTTCATAAAAATTAATCTAAGTTATGTACAGTATATAATTTTTGGTTTTGATATTTGATCTTCATTTGTCATATAAATTTCATCTCAAAATTTATTGAGTAGTTATTAATTCTCCTGTAGTTTACTCTATTTATTTTCTTTATTTAGAAATAATTTCTTTTGCATGGAGCAAAAAAATATTTTTAAATAAAGAAAATAAACAGAACAAAATAACAAGGAGAATTAATTACTTAATTAATTAAAATGCTAATAATTTATAATTAATTTTATACATTTATATATAAAAAAAAAACATGTACGACAAGACATTTGTAACAATGAGTTTAATTTGTTGTAAATATCTATATCTCAAATGATATATTTGCATGGTGCATGCTAATTATAATTCTTCAAACAATATTAGGCTATCTTTGAGATAGTTAGGTATCAATTTGCGCATATGTCCCATGCATATGTCATGAATTATGATCCACGCTGGGGGCCAATATTAATTAAAGAAAGAAAATTGTTGAGTGCAATAATTTATTTATAGGGTCACATCTGGGTATGGCATTATTATACGCATCTGTTGGACCACCATTATCTGACATAAGAGTTTTCGACCATTATATATATGAATATTATCCTCTTTAGCAAAATCATAATAGGACGGCAACAAAAGGAGCAGTATCTAGTTAATTAGATTGCTAGGCACATAATGTTTGATAACATCCAACTACTTGCACTTTACTTATAGCTGCCTTTCAAAAGATGTGATTATTTCGCAAATTCTGTTAAGCTAGTGAGCACTTTTATAAAGTGATTAGTATTAAACTGCAATGGCTAAAAATTGAGTAATTTTATTAGGGTATCTTATTTAACTTTTATTAGGGATCTTAAATTCAACTTTTAAAATAAGAGTATAATAAGATGGCATCGTCCCCCGTGTTGTTCAATGATTCAATTTTTAAAGAGAGAAATAAAAAGGAGGAAATTGCCTTCTGATCTGAGATGGGGAAGAAGTACTTTTTGAATCATGACAGTTTTATTCTTAAAATTACCAGTTTAAAGAGAGCCTCTAGTTCCAAATGAAGTTATACAAAAAACCCTTTTCGACATATGTTACTGGCAAAGTGAAGTTTAGGGTTTAAAATTCCCTTACACAATATATATATATATATATATATATAGATAGATAGATAAATTGATGCAAAGTTGTTTTACTTTAATCAGAATTTTTATCGAATTTGAGTCCTAAATATGCATTAAATATTCAGATAGATAGTTTTATAATTCATAACAGTCTTATTCAACTTGAATATATGTGCTTTATTTATTAAAAAAATGTTTAATTTATTTATTATACCATAACACGTACGGTTGAATTGGTTAAATGGGAAGTATTACATACTTTGCAATTGCATAGAAGGACTTCGCCACTTTCCACCTACATTTGTGCCAGTTAGTATGCAAGTCAATACAGTGACGGCCACACATAGCTGTAAATTGATGTGCCCCTAACTAAGGGAATCGATGTGTCATGCGTGTGAACACAATACATTTAGACCCATTTGAGTATTGATGAGAGAACTTAATGCAAGAAAGAATCGAAGGAAAGGGGGGCATATACTCCCAAGTCAGCAAAATACAGCTTGGCAGATGACTCCTATCATAATTATACTCATACAATTTTGCAGTGGAAAGCAACAAAAGCGAAAAACAATAAAGCAAGACATGGTTGCACTACATGAATAAATGAAAGACGAAGAAGCTGTAGCATCTAGTGGGCTAATCTTGCTAGAGCCTATGCAATTCAAGCTTGGAAAGCGACCTAACAGCAAGATAGCCCAACGGTTTTCTCAAGAGTGTGGACTGTGGTGTAGTGTAGTAGTAGCCACTAGCAAGGGCACCAAAATAAAAGTAGCAGTAAGGGCACACGTATAGCTAATAGAGTGGGGTTAATTTTATTTTTCATTTTATATATTCTTGTATAAAGGTATATGGAATAAAGAGATGAAAACATCAATATAGTGTGATATTATTAATAAATAATCCTATCTCTTAAGAATGTGTATGATTAGGATCACATTCATGCATGTGTATGAAAGAATATTTATTAAAAAAGATTAATTCTTTAAATAAATTTTCATACCTTTGATAGATTAATCGTTGTCTTTTAATTAAAAGATACATGATAAAAAATATATGAAAATAATGAGTGACGAATTTAAGACTCAAAATTAGTGGAAACAATTATTTTAAAAAGAAATTAAAATATTTATTATCATGCATATAAAAATAAAATATAAAATAAAATGAAATGTCTAACCAACTAAAGTATAAAAGTAACAGAAATATAAGAAAAAAAACTAGTCAATAAAATATAAGAATTAGAGCCAAAGGCGTCAAATTATAAAATATGGAGTGCGAAAAATGATACTGCTACCTATATTCTTAAGTTTCTCTCAAACTCAAGGGTGCATCCTCAAGATAACTTGGGTCCGCCATTAAAGGTAATCATGTGTTTTAAGTATGTAATTAGAGGCTCAATGTTGGAACTTTAAGTTAATGTGTATGAAAAAATCTGAGAAAAAAATATAAGAACATTGAATAAATCTCAATATCTGGAGATTAATCTTTCACTTTTGTTCAACAAGATACCCAAAAAAAGGAGAAGGGAGGTGGGGGGTTGGGGGTTGGGCGTGTTTGGGGTTTCATATGGCTTTGGCTTGCTTGATCTGAAGGCTGAAAAATGGAAACTGTAATAACATATGCTTCAACAGCTACCTACCTAGCTGCAGGCTGAAGCTATACTATTTATATATTGTGTGCACTTGGTGTGGCTCTTACATTTAGTTATATATGCTCTTCAAATGGAATTATTGGGTAAGCTCGCCACAACTGAATAAAGTTCCTTTTTTCAGCAATCTGGTTGATTTGAATGTGTCCCCATTCCCTTACATATGGTCCCACACTGTATTTCTGTGGTCTACCTTTATCCCTTGCTAGTGGCAGATTTTTTGGATCATTAAATCTGTGATAGATCAATGATGTTTTGTCCTTTTGATAAACTCCCCTCCATGGGATCATTTTGTCCCTTCTGTATGGATTGGCTAATTGGCTATTTTGGTAGGGTTATCCTCTTATGATCAACTCCTTCCCGCATGGGATCATTTTGTCCTTTCTCCGTGCTTATGTATGTTGTTATATGTATCTCAATGTAGGTATTTATTTTTTTATCTTGATGTTTTTGTTCATATCTTAGTTTTGCACTTAGTTTACATTTCTTACATCTCTCTCACTTCCTTATACATACCCATTAAGATATAGACTTCAAGAGGGTGTGAGAAAAATATGTTTTAATATTTATGTTCTTTCTTTTTCTATCATCCCTTTCTAGCTTGAAACGGAAATTGACACAAGAACTTTTGTTTGAATATTTTTTTCATTTGCAGATGTTAACTTATAAATGATATGTATTTATATGATTAAGGCTTGATGGCTGTATTGACTTAGATGCTATACACATGTGGCTAAAAATATGTGGTGATGTTAATTAATTCATGTCTCGCATTGGTGGATGATTAATAAAATGTTTTGAAGACTATTTTCATTACCTGAAAAAATTGGATGTGAACATATAGCTCAAAAAAGATATTGGACCACCATGTGGAGGGAGGTTGAATATTTTGGCTATAAATGTTGGGTAAAAAGTTTATAAATTTGATTGAATGTATGTAGTGACGGACTCATGAGGGCCCTGTACTCTTCACTGATCCAAAACTAAAATTAGATAGACAACTTTTTAATACGAAAATAAAAATGTACAAAATCATTTGAAGAAACACCTACACATCAACTTACATTCGGGTGCGGTCAAGATTAGTTTAGGAGTAATTATTGATAATTAAAATTATTTTGTTTAATAATTATATATATATATATATATATATATATATATTAAATTTCAATTAAAAAAATTAAATACATCAAGTATATTTTTTGTGACAATTAGATCAAGTATATAAAAAAAATCAATTTAACATATATTATAAAATTTTATAAAATATAAATAGATATCAGCTATAAGATTACTTAATTACACATTTTATTTATTTAAATAAATTTGGTATGTATAATTATTAAGATAATATCAAAATATTTCATGGTTGAGTTATTAAAATTGTATGTATATATACACACACTTACATTTGCAGAGAGTAGTTGAAGGAATCAAAGTATATAACTCTTACGAAACTTAATTTCTTTATCATTGAGCGCACTTCAATCCATTGACAAAATACTATTTTAACTTAGCCAAATATGTTGAGTTTGAGTTTTTAAAAATATAGGTGTATGGAAAGTTTTATTACTACTTCTCCTCATATCTTTTGATTTTTATGGTTGTTGTACATAATTTAAGAAACATTTTAATGTAACTAAAAATTACCATTCCGTTCTAAAATAAGTTTCTACATAGCTGGAAAAAAATTGTTTCAAAATAAGTGTTATATTTAACTTTTCAAAGTAATATTAATATTAATCATATTAGTTTAGTATAATTACTTCTCTCTTTTAAATATTTATTATTTTTTATCCGTATAAAATAACGTAAAACTATATTTATTTTGAAATGGAAATAATATATTATATTTAGACTGCTAAATGTGCCACTTGATCTTTAATACATACACCACTAACAATAGTCCTTAAGGGTATATTCAGGAGAAAAAACATTAAATAAACTTTAAAATTTTAGAACATTAATTGTTTTGGTAAAAAAAACATTAAAAACATGGGAAGTATATATATATATATATATATATATATATATATATATATATATATATCATGACATTAAAGATTTATTAATATATAAAAATAAAATGAGTACTTTAATCCATGTACAAAAGGTAATTAAATTTTCATTTTAGTCACTACTGGACGTTTTCATTTTAGTTCTTGTTAATATGGACCCAAGAAAAAAAATTAAAAGTTTCATTTTTATTCCATAGTTAATATATTTATTGTTTTGGTCCCTATCCCTATTAATATGGATGCCATATGATAGATCAGGAACAACATGACGGGACACTTAACATGTCACCTCATCATCCACTAATGACATAAAAAACATCCCCATCTACATTTAGACTAATTAAGATGATTGATGAAATACAAGGACTAGTTTTTTGTAATTATATTTCATTCAAGAACCAACTTATCAATGACTTAGACTTTTAATTACTCTCAGTTACATCAATAATTATTTTGTAAAAAGAAAAATTATCTTAAAATAATTGTTAATTTTTCAATGTAACATTATTAATTACTTTTTTATACTTAATTATAGCTCTTATAATATTGATAATATGTATACAAATAATAAAAATGAATTAATTATCATAATATTAATTTTATAAATATATTATTTTTTCATTTATTTATTAATTTTTTTCTATATAAAATAATATAGAGCGATAATAATAATAATAATAATAATAAGATGAAAGAAGTAGGAACAAATTTGATTGTTCACACTAAATTCTTGCCGTGGGTCACCTTTTAGAAGTTGGTGTTTATTGTAGCTCTTAGGGTGGGATTTTGAGCTGAAAATATTTAACCAGGCACTTATAATAGTAACTCTTTTGGATGTAATTGTAAATCTCTTTGATGTTATATGGTTCTTCGTTGATGTATTCAGGGGTAGGGTACCATTTTTATTTCATATTTCATCAATATATTTTGTCATTTAAAAAAAACGCTATAATCTTGCTGAGAAAAAAATTAATAATTTTAATATTATGCTACCACTTCATCATCAGGTGCTATTTGTGAATATATATATATATATATATATATATATATATATGTATATATATTCTTTTTTAATCACAAAAAATGTTACAACTTTTATTTTATTTTTAAAGATTTATATAAGAAATAGTAAAAAATATTTTTTTATTAATCAAGAAAAATCAAAACAAAGTACGTAACACTCTTCACAGAAACTATTGAAATCAGGAAACAAAATAAAGATAAAGTAACATATTGTAAATAAAACTAAAAACAAAAATTTAAAATATGTTCTCAAATTATGAACTCCTAAGAATATGTTTCATTTAAGTGTATAAATAACATTATTTTGTTGTATTTTTTTACAGATAAAATAGAGGTGATAATTAATATAAAAAAATTCTTAAATAAAGCGTGTATCATTATAATTAATGCCTACCTATGCAAATCAATTCATAAAGTGCTGTTCTCAAAACACATATATTTATGGATTATAACAATAACAATGATAAAAAAGAAATTATAAGCTAGACGCTTTAGGTGAATTACAATCACATATAATATATAGTTCAAGAGAAGACTGTGACTCCGAAAGTCATTGATAAAACTTAAAGGCTAGGCTAGCTTTTTTATTTTTCTTGTTACGATACCATTATGAATGATTCTTTCTCTAACGTATACGGTATACCTTTTTATTTAAACTTGCTTTAATTTTACCGAAATTGTCAACCTAATAAAACTGATATATAATGCAGCCAAATGAATTAGCGTTGATTTGATGAGAAAATTAAGCACAACTCGACCAATAACTGTTGAGTTATCGATCGAGGCAATCTTTTTTTGTGCTTAAATGACCTATATATAACTGTCTCTAAAGTAATTCCCTGGAAATATGGCATTTGTAGTTGTCTCTATTAGAACCAATTATAGTGTGTGTGTGTTTTCTAAACTCCTTTTGTTTGCATTCTCCCTTCAATTCAAAACACTTACACAGTTGCAGTGCTATAGCTGGTTAAAAATACTGGTCTAACCTCAATCCCCTTCCTTTTTTTCTCACCCCACTTCGATTCCCCAAACTCCAATAATTGAAATCTGAAAATTGAGAGCCCCACCTAAAGGCCTGATGATGAACTTGGAAAATGATATACCCTAGAAAAATGAACTGTATAACAGCACTACCTGTACTATTTTATGCATATATAATATGGTTAGTGTCATATTTCTTTGCATTACTAATTGTTATCTTACCTGTTATTAGTATCATTTAATCTAAAGTTTTTATGGTCATTAACTGATCTAGAGCTGACGAATAATAGTTTACATTTATGTGTATTGCTAACCAGAGCCACGTGGTGTTTGCAGCATAGGATATAATAGTTATAGCAGAAGTCTACTTCCTATGAATATTTTATTTTTTTTGGCAAATGTCATTTGCATATGATTCGGAGAACATTACTGTCACAAGATGGTATATAAACCTGAAGTCGGGGAAAGGAATTAGAGTTTGATATTTAAAGACCTTAACAAAACAAAGACCTAGTATGGTATTAGTGGACGTGGGGATATCAAGTCCAATAGTTAATCACCCCACCTAAAAAAGAGAGAAGGTATATAGAATTAGGAATTATGAAGGAGAAGAAAATGTTTTGTATTGTCATTATTATAGCTGACATTCATTTTCCTCTAATCTCAATTTTTTATAGTTTTATTATTCTTTTTTGGTAAAGTTAGGTATTTATTCGTAGAAAATTAAGAATTAATCTTTTGAGTTACTTAGATTTATTTAATTTAGGATTAACTTTTTACAATATAAGTTTTTTCATATATACAAACTTGCGAATAATTAAATCCTGATTGCGAGCTTAAAAAATAAGGTTAATTATCTGATTAGGTTTAGTTTTATTATTTGTTGTAACCAAGAAGTGGACTTTGTGTGCACTTATAAGCCCACCCTACCATTCACAAAGGCCGAAAGAGAAGGGAAGCCACCTCATAAAGCTGTTAGAGAGAGGGGTGGAAAAGAAGAGCAAGTGAGACTGTGTATATGCATTGTACAGTTGGGGTGTAGGTAGGACTATATAGGAGGAGGTGGTCCAAAACTCCAAACGCTAAACACATATAGCACAAGCTATAGCTATATTTGGGAAGACAACAGTTGCACTGTACCGCGAATTATTGTCATCCATACCAGTGTTACACAACTCTCGTCTATTGTGGAACCATTTATTACATGGTTCGGTGTAATACACCTTACCATTCATATCACTCTAGCATCATTATATATCTACCAAAATATATTAGGCCATCCATGCTATCTTAAGTATACATGTATTTCAGTATTTGGATAAAAAACCTTAAGGAAGTATTGTATTTACAACGAAAAAAATACTTATTTGGATATTAACTAAATCGGATTGAGAATGTAGATAAGAGGATTTTTAAATATGGATTTTGTTAACATCAGTCTTAATAATTGCTTTTAATTAAGTAACTAAAATTTAAAAACAAATTACTGTTTCTATTCTCAGTATTTTTTTTCTTCTTATAGTTGCTTAAAATCAGGCCTGACGATTTATGTTAATTAACAATGTCCTTTCTCAATAATTATCATCAATTATTGATTTTAATGTTTCCTTATTTTTTTTATATTATAAATGTTTCTTTTTTAATTAATGTTCTTCTTACTTATCTAGTTGCTTAAAATTAGGTCCGAGGATTGATGCATGTTAACAACGTCCTTTTAATTATAAAAAACGGCATACGAAAAATTCAGAAAAAAAACGGCATACGAAAGTTTAATTGTTAAGGATGTATCCTTTTTTATGAATAATTATAAATATTCAATATTATTTATATTTTTTTTTCAAATATTTGTGTAGAAAATAGTAAAAGAGCATTTTGTTTCATTATCTTCTGTAAAAGTATTTAAAAACAAGGGGGAAAATAAAAATTAGATGACATTTTGTAATTATTTATAAAGATAAATAACATTTTCTTGATTTTTCATTTCTTCCCCCTCACTATGAAGCTCGTAACAAAGTCAATAATTGATAAAATCAACAACCAAAGAACAAGTTGCAGAAGATCACATGCTCCTTCGACACCCTAAAATCATGCATGTAGGGTAATTGGAATGCAATCGTGAAATTGATTGCTCAGAAAGTCAGGCCACCTTAGAGGGAAACACTTCCTGAGATGTTTTTGACAACTTTAAGGTAAGTTAGTTCTTAAACAACCACAATTTGTAGATATTCTACAATTAGTTGGCCATGCCTATCGACAATTTAATTAGCCTCAATTATTCTCGTAGAGGTTGAGGCTCTTGATTTGACAATGGAGATGACCTCAAAAGGTTCTAGAAGTTTCAAATTGAAGGATTGAAGAATGGACTGGATTAGAGAAGTTGTTGCTAGTGAGGTTTAGGTATTGAGATTGAGGAGGAGGTTGAGGTATTGGTGGTGTGATCATGACAAAGAGAATTGAGAGTACAGGTTATCTAAGGAAACCTAATTGGATTGGTAGAGTTAAAGGCCTTCTTGTTAAGACATTAAGAACGCTAAGCAGTGACATTTCACCTACCATTTTTTCAAACAATATTTTTTTTTATTGACAAAGGAAATTCAATTAAAGCAATTGAATAACCTATGATTTTAACTTTACTTTATTGAAATTCTTCTCCCAAACAATTTAGTTACCATGCATTAAGTAATTCTATATAAAATATGACTAATTCAATTAATAAATAAATCATTAATTACATTATTGTTATAAGTAGAGGAATTAAATCATTAATTAATTAATAAATGTTAAATCAGTTATGTGCTAATTAGTAATTAATTAATTAAAGATATAAGGTTGATAACTGTTCAGAAGAGAGGATTAAGGGTGAGGGGAGAAAAATAGAAAGAGAGTCGCGAGTTGGATATTCTTTTCATTGATATTTATAATATAACTAATTATCAATAAAAAATAATTAAAAATGAGCATAAAATGGTTAACTATTAACATTCACATAAATTTCTTAAGTTTAAGTACATGTATCGGATCCTTAAAAAAAGTGCATGTAACGAAGAGAAATTATTCATAAAAAAATGAAGATAAATTTATTGATATCAGATGTCAAATTTTGTAAAATAACATCTTCTAATAACTTTTTTTTTCAGAAACAAATTTTATCAATTCAATATATATACAATTTTATGTAATTAGACATTTGTAATAAATATATAATAAAATAATAACTATTTAGTTATATTTGAATAACATATTGTATGTTAAAATACAATGACGAAACAAAGTATCAATTAATTTGTGAATTTTTTTATACTTAACTAAATTTATTTTATGAAAACTTTGAATTCAATATGTCATTTTACAAAGTTTAACACAGTGTTAATTAATCTTATAAATAAGGTTAAGATAAAATAAATTAGAATCATATAATCACTCACAAATGATTTTCAAAAACTCACTTCACGGGCTTATTATGTTAAAAAAAAGCACACTTTCACATAAAAAGATTCTCTTATTCAATATATATATATATTTAGAAAAAGTATGACATGTTGATTATTTATTGAAATATCAAAGAGAGGGGTCCCAATGGATATTTTATTTTATTTTATATATTGGTGATGATATGGTTTTTCAGCTTTATAGGCTTTTAAATTTGTGTTAGTAGGTGAAAAAAGAGAAGGGGTGAGGGGGCGGCACCACTTTTCCTTCCCTCCCGATTGCCCTAGGACCTTAACTGGAATCTAGGTATGCAGTTCTTTTCTTTCTACCTGTCTCGTCCTCAGATCAACATGTGTGATTGTGTTTGTGACATTTCCTCGGAAATTCTCGGTATGTGTTACCAACTGCTTGCAGTTTAACAGCAGGAACTAACAAAAGGGGAATTCAAAAGAAAATAAATACTACTATTGTAGTAGATTATTACTACAATTAATTAAAATGCAAAGCATGCACGGTTACACATTAACATATATATATTATTTTGGGCATGGAAAACATTTCCTCCTTTAGTTTCTCTTTCACATTCAATGGATTCATATTAGTTGGTAAATTTGAATTTCAATCGCTTTCTATATTGCTTGTCCACTTTTCCAGCTACCAATAACAAACAAAACAAAAAAAGAAATGAAACCAGTCTTTGTGCATGTGTTAGCTCTTTTCATAGCATTATGACATCCTCTACTCTCAAGCCTAAGACACCTAGCTAGCTTATTTGAGGAAAAATGAATTCTTCTTCCTTGAACATAATCACTTCTAAGAAGAAGAAAAATTAGGTTTCTCCCTAAAGTTAAAATCAATTTATACACCTCAATTTTTAATGATATAGAAACTTTCAAAAAATTTAATACAAATAAATTTTAACTTATCAGAAAAATTTAATTTATTTTGCATTCTTAAATTCTTCTTTTATACTTGTTGAAAAGTTTATTCAAATAATAGTCGTATTAGATATGTAAATATAGAAAGATTATTATTAGTATTAACTACAATGATTATTAGAATCATAACCAATGATTATTAGAATCATAACCACATAATTGTATTGTGTATATAAAAGACTATCAGATCAATGGAAAAGGCACGGCCTAAATTATCTTACATGGTATCAGACTTGGTTTGATCCCAAACCCTAAAACTAGCCGCCACCCTTCTCTCTTCCTATCTTTCATTCTCTTTTCTCTCTTCAACCACTGCAAAACAGCCATGACTACCTCTGCTGATTCTTCCGACCCTCCTCCTCCTTCCACTCCTACGCCGACTCACCCTGCTCTCACTGTCCCAAATATTTCTAATTTCATTAAGATTACTCTGAGCATTGAAAAAGGCACGTATAACACGTGGTCCGAACTTTTCAAAATTCATGCTCGAGTTTTTCAAGTGATTGACCATATCATTCCCTCTGAACCAGCCGCAGATCTCTCTCTCCAAACTACCAATCCACAGTTATGGCTTCGTCTCGACGCCGTCGTTTTGCAGTGGATATATGGAACAATCTCCAATGATCTTCTCAACACTATCATCGAACATAATTCCACCGCTGCAACCGCGTGGAATCGCTTATTCGACATCTTTTATGATAACAAGAATTCTAGGGCTCTCTACCTAGAGCAAGAATTTTCGCGAACTCATATGGAGCAATTCTCTGATGCTTCCTCCTACTGTCAGCATCTCAAGTCTCTCTCTGATCAACTAGCTAATGTTGGTGCCCCTGTATCAAATGAACGTTTAGTTCTTCAACTCATTTCGGGACTAACCGATGCATATGCTGCTGTGGGATCCCAAATTCGTCATGCTGATTCACTTCCTCAGTTCTATAAAGCTCGTTCCATGATCATTTTGGAAGAAACAGCACTGCAGAAAAAGGTGTCAAACTCAGTCGAAAATTCATCTTTCATGGCATCTCACAATGACGCACCAGTTCATTCATCGACATCCCGTCCTAACCGCGGCAACAACGGTAACCACAATCGTGGTGGCCGAAGCCATGGCAGAGGACAGCGTGGACGAGGCCGAGGGAGAAACAATGGACGTGGCGGCGGTCGTGCTCCGCAACAGCAGTGGCCTTCACCATACTACCCGCATCAGCAGTGGGCTTATCCGCCGTACCCAAATCAATATCAGCAGTGGAGCTCCCCGCCATGGCAACCATGGGCTACACCACCTTGTCCGTATCCCACAGCAACAAATCCAAAGGAACAACCCGGCATCCTTGGGCCCAAGCCGTCTCACCAAGCTCATGTCGCCAATGCAGCGCCAACCTCCTCATATGCTCCAACGGATATTCAAGCTGCCATGCATACTCTCTCACTTTCTACTCCTGATGATCAGTGGTACATGGACACCGGAGCAACCTCGCATATGACGGCTAACGGAGGTAATCTCACGTCCTACTTCAATTTGAGTAATAATATTACTGTCGGTAGTGGTCAAAATATTCCTGTAATTGGTTGTGGACATGCATCATTACCAAATTCCCTTCATCCTCTAAAATTACCTAATGTTTTACATGCACCAAAACTCATCAAAAATCTTATCTCTGTTCGTAAATTTACCATGGATAATGATGTGTCAATTGAATTTGATCCTTTTGGTTTTTCTGTGAAGGATTTTCAGACAGGAATACTGTTAATGAGATGTAACAGTTCTGGTGACCTCTATCCCATTGCCACAAGACCACCTAATACAACCTTGCCACCATCCACCTTTGCCGCGTTATCCACGGAATTATGGCACAACCGTTTAGGACATCCAGGAGCTACTATCTTAAGTTCTCTGCACCGAGACAACTTTCTCCAATGTAATAAGTCTCGGACCAATTATTTTTGTCATTCATGCCCTCTCGGAAAACAAATAAAATTGCCCTTTTATAGCTCTGTGTCTCATACTTTTATGCCTTTTGATATTGTGCACAGTGACCTCTGGACTTCACCAATTCTCAGTTCAGAGGGTCATCGTTACTATGTGTTGTTTCTTGACGATTACACAAATTTCTTATGGACTTTTCCAATTCATACAAAATCTCAGGTTCATTCCGTTTTTCTTCAATTTAGAACTCACATTGAAACACAATTTGAAAGAAAAATTAAATGTTTCCAATGTGACAACGGTAAAGAATATGATAACTCTATGTTTCATAAATTTTGTAAAAACAATGGAATGTCCTTTAGATTTTCGTGTCCTCACACCTCCTCACAAAATGGAAAAGCCGAAAGAAAAATTCGTACCATAAACAACATCATCCGTACCCTTCTTGCCCATGCCTCTTTACCTCCATCAATGTGGCATCATGCACTACACACGGCCACTTACCTACATAATATCCTTCCAAATAAAAAGCTTTCCCTCCAATCACCCACTAAAATACTCTACCAAAAAGATCCGGCCTATACTCACCTTCGTGTCTTTGGATGTCTTTGCTATCCTCTCATCCCTTCATCATCTCGGAATAAGTTACAAGCTCGGTCCACACCTTGTGTCTTCTTAGGATATCCCTCAAATCATAGAGGATACAAATGCTATGATTTATCTAGCCGTAAAATATTTATTTCCCGGCATGTCATTTTTGATGAAACTAAGCTTCCATTTTCTAATCTAAATGTCCCTACAACGGTTGGCTATAATTTTCTGGATGACGACACACCCTTCCTTCCATCCTATTCCTATAGTGCTCCACCCTCTAACCATCAAAATCGTACTCCACCCCTAACTACACCAGTTCAAACAAACATTTATCAACCATCACCATCTTCTTTTAATTCGCCTCTGTCACCCTCCCACAATCACACCTCACCAACCACAGCATCAGCCCCATCCATAACATCACCTCCAAACCCATCATTACCAACTATCATCTCATCCCCATCCCCCACATCACTTCCGACTCCTCCACCTTCACAACAAAAACCGCCCCTCTCCCCTCAAATGACAACCAGAGCCCAACACGGTATTGTCAAACCTCGCAAACTCTTCAATCTCCATACATCAACCTCAACCTCCATATCCCCTCTACCTACAAATCCCATTGATGCATTAAATGATCAAAATTGGAAAATGGCCATGAAAGACGAATATGATGCTCTTATTGAAAATAAGACGTGGGACTTAGTTCCTCGTCCGTCTAATGCTAATGTTATTCGGAGTTTGTGGATTTTCAGGCATAAAAATAAATCTGACGGATCCTTTGAAAGATACAAAGCTCGCCTTGTAGGTAATGGTGCAAATCAACAAACGGGTGTTGATTGTGGTGACACATTCAGCCCGGTGGTCAAACCGGCTACCATTCGAACGGTTCTAAGTGTTGCCTTATCAAAATCATGGTGTCTTCATCAATTAGATGTTAAAAATGCTTTCTTGCATGGGAACCTTCATGAAACAGTATACATGCATCAACCTCCTGGATTTCGTAATTCTCAATTTCCTGATCATGTCTGTTTATTGAAGAAATCTCTATATGGTCTCAAACAAGCACCTCGCGCCTGGTACCAGCGCTTTACTGATTATGTAGCTACAATGGGTTTCTCTCACAGTGTTTCAGACCACTCTCTTTTTATATATCATCATGGCAATGACATAGCTTATATTCTTCTGTATGTGGATGACATTATTCTTGCTGCATCATCTGACACTCTTAGAGAATCTATTATGGCACAACTGAGTTCTGAATTCTCCATGAAGGATCTGGGGCCTCTAAGTTATTTTCTGGGTATTTCTGTCACCCGACATCCCGAAGGCCTTTTTCTTTCTCAAAAGAAATATGCAGAAGACATTATCGAACGAGCCGGTATGTCTTCCTGCAAACCATCCTCCACACCAGTAGATACAAAGGCGAAACTTAGTGGTTCATCCGGTAACCCTTACCATGATCCAACCGAATATCGTAGCCTTGCCGGAGCATTGCAATACTTGACGTTCACTCGACCGGACATCTCATATGCAGTTCAGCAGGTGTGTTTATTTATGCATGATCCAAAAACTCAACACATGTCTGCCTTGAAACGCATTATTCGATACATTAATGGTACCATAGATTTCGGCCTCCATCTGTACCCTTCATCCATCGACAAGCTCATTTCTTACACAGACGCAGATTGGGCCGGTTGTCCAGACACAAGAAGATCTACCTCCGGCTACTGCGTTTATCTCGGTGACAACTTGATCTCATGGTCCGCAAAACGCCAACATACCTTGTCTCGTTCAAGTGCTGAAGCCGAATACAGAGGTGTCGCTAATGTTGTGTCTGAATCATGTTGGTTACGCAACTTACTCTTGGAACTATGTTGTCCTGTCACAAAAGCTACTCTAGTATATTGTGACAACATCAGCGCAGTTTATCTTTCCGACAATCCTGTTCAACATCAACGCACCAAACATATTGAAATGGATATACATTTCGTGCGTGAGAAGGTTGCTTGCGGTCAAGTACGCGTTCTTCACATTCCCTCGCGTTTTCAGATTGCTGACATCTTCACAAAGGGACTTCCGTTGCAACTCTTTGATGACTTTCGTGATAGTCTCAACATTCGTTCACCTCCAGTTTCGACTACGGGGGTGTATTAGATATGTAAATATAGAAAGATTATTATTAGTATTAACTACAATGATTATTAGAATCATAACCAATGATTATTAGAATCATAACCACATAATTGTATTGTGTATATAAAAGACTATCAGATCAATGGAAAAGGCACGGCCTAAATTATCTTACAAGTCGATCTAATCAAATATTATCATATGTTAGATTTGTTAATTTTATAATAATTTAGTTTATTAATTTTTACAATAATTATTTTAAATGACACATCAATAATAAATTTTTATTTATTGATAATATTAAAAAAATTATACTGATAATGTATAATCATTAAAATTTATATTTAATATAATTTTTATCAGTTGTCAATAGAATTTTTTTACATTATTAATATGTAAAAGTCTTACTTAAAGATGACCGATTAGGGCGAAGAAAAAAAAACTTTCATGATTATTTAAATTACAAGTTTTTACATGTTTTTTATCTGTAAAAAAAATAATAAAGGACATGTCTCTCTCGTATTTCGTTTATTGTCTAGTATAAATTAGTATTTTAATATATGAATTTTACAAGATAAATAGTTATAATTCATATTGAATAAATATTTTTGGATTGATTCATAATAAATGAATATTTTTAATATATGAATTATATTTAATTAAGATTTATAATGCATAATTTAAATTATGATATAATCACTTTTAGTTATTGATATTTTTAATAAAAAATTATTAAATTTTAATTTCAGATAGAAATAAAAAAAAATGGTAGGTTGATATAGATAGACCGTTAAAAAGATTAAATATGCAAATAAAGATAAATGAATTAGAGTTTGAGATGGATGGCAGAAGAATTTTATGTGAAATGCATCTCTAGATGAAGAAAAAGAGATGATATTATGAACATCTAATTGAGAATAGGGAGATCGAACAAAAGTATATTTAAGGTGACCGAAGACATCTTCTGTGTAATTAATTTTTTTTATCTATAATCATGTTATAATAATAATAATAATAATAATAATAATAATAATAATAATTATTATTATTATTATTATTATTATTATTATTATTATTATTATTATTATGATGTTGTTGTGTAGTACAATGTTGGAAAAAAATTATTAAAAGATGTGGTCAATGTAAAAAAATACTATTAGCTGATGATAAGTTTTCATATATATGATAAGATAAAATTATTGAGTTTTATGATAATTATTTTAAAAAGTGCATCTAAAATAATTTCTAATTTGTTGATGTCTAAATTAAACTCATGTTTGAAAGGGATATCTCATTTCAACTACTACTACAAAGAGTCTGCCAAAAGAAACAATAAAGGGTATCACACTTGTAAATGGGAGTTGCCGTGCATAGAATTGTAATTGAAATGTGACTAGACTCCATTCGTCTCTTGCCAAGGCATAGCAACCAGTTTGTTTGATCCTCTTTTCTCTATGTTTCTACCTCTTCTACAACTTCAGTATGACAATGTTAATCTTTTGCTTGTCTATATCATAGATGCAATTGTGCAATTTATGGTGATTGGAGACTTTGCCCAAACCATAGAAATAGGCACATAGATCACACATTGGACCACATGATACTTACTTTTCAATAAACATAGCCATCTATTTCGTATAGAACTAGCTAGCAGCAATTTCAATTAATTGCACAGTCTACAGTATTAAAATGCACTGCTACTGCTAACAATATAATCAGCCATCAAAGAGACAAGGACATGTTTGCTTTCTGCTTTCAAGAAGCATAACTCTATATGAAAAGGTAAGTATATATAAACCACGCTTGTTATTTATTTTTTGTTTACTTCACTTTTTTACACTAGCTAGCTGTTCTCTACATAATAATTAGAAACAAAGCAAAATACTGTTCTAAACAGTAATTAATCTTCTGAGTTTCCAATTACTTTTTCAAAATATAGAATAATGTAATTCTTTCAAAGCATAATCAAATCAAATAATTTACAAATTGATGTTTCAATTCTCACTCTTTCGCTTCCAGACTTCTAAAAATATATTTAGTATTCATGATATTTTAATTTATCTTGTTGTGTACAGTGTACATATACCTTATTTCTGATGAATTCAATTGGCACGTACACTTGATGTTTTATGAATTCAAATTGAGGGCTTTGATTACAACTCCAGATTTATTCACAAACATATAGAAATTAAACAAAAAAAAAATCATGCAATTAAAGAAAATTTTGCAATCCCTGCACAATAAGTCGAAGAATTATTTCTAAGTCTTAAAATATAGGTTTGAACTTACCGACGCTAAAAAATAATTCATAAAGTACAAATTATTCCTCAACTTATATGTTTTATCTTTACACTATTTCTAGTTAATATTGGATTTAGGTTTTTTTTTTTCAATACTCCTTTTCATGTTCAACATTTTTGGACTTAGTATGTTGATAATATAGTAGATGATCCTTTAATAAATTTATGATAGACTTTAATATCATCTTAGAATATTGGTTTAGTCCTAATTTAATTCTATAAGACTGACTTATAATAAGATGAGAGATGCTCTCACTTATATACTTTATATATATTAACACTATTGATGATCAATTGTGTGACTTGGAATTTTTCCAATACATCCCACACGCCCACCGCTTTTAGACTTGTTGTGTGAATAATATGATTAGTGACCTGTTTAATAGACGTAAGATAACTCATAAGGTAAGAGTTGTTGCTACTTATATATTGTATATGTCTTATTACTATTTTTAGTTGATGTGAGATAAGGATTTTTTTTAAGAATGTGAGATTGAGTCTAACTTAATCCTACAAATTGATTTGTAAAGTGATGATTGTCTCTCAATTTTATACTTTTATTTGAGTATATCGCTAGTCTATATGATATCTCCAACATATCCCTTCATGTTGAATATTAGAAATTTTGAGCATAAAGCTTGCATGATTGAACATCAGTTGATAACAACTTGATAACCAGTGTCCTAATCAAACAAAACACATAACCAACAAGTAAAAAAAAGGGGATAAAAATCAATAAAATTTGTCAAAATCAGTATAAAAAAATCAACAAAAAAGTAGTTCACAATTGGTCAATATGAAAAATGCTTAATAGAATGTTATATTGATTTTCTTTTAAAAAGATAAAAAAAATCAACTCAAAGTATTTGTCATTTTATTTTTTATATAAACTCATCATTAATAAGGACTGCCGTATACTGTTGAAACTTTTTTCTGACAGTTATACTGTTGAAACTTAAGGTTAAGTATTGTGATATATTTTATTTCAAATTTTGTGTTTAACTTTTTGTTAGAATATGTATTTTTAAGTTTACCTTGTTAAGAATGTATAAAATTATATTTTAATTTTAATTTTTAATATTATAAAATTATGATATCATGTTTTTAATATTATTTATATATTATTTAATAATAATAATAATAATGATTATGAAGTTTGCTAACATATAACTATTTATTTTTTTATGAAGAGTGTGTTATCAAATTTTAATTACAACTATTCTTAAAATACATCTAGTTTGTTGATATATATATCTTTTTTATTTACCAGACTCAAAATCGAAATCTTACTTAAAAAAATTAAGCTCAAATTACTTGGACGAATAATTTGTTGACGTTAAAAATATGTTAACATACTATAACTATGATTGATCTTAAAATATATTGGGTGTAGGTTGCTAATGTATTTAAAAAGCAAAAATGTGTATATATGTTAACAAATCTCTATTAGTTTTATTTTATTAATACAAGTCATTCAATTAAAATTCAACTATTAAATCTTAAACAAATACTTTGACATATTCAATTATATTGGTCCGTTTTTAAAAACATTGTATAAGACACATAATATTATAATTAATGAATAGGTAACGAATGAAAGGTCAACCACGTGCAGGAGAGAAGCTAATTGTTACATGTACTTCAACTTGTTTTAATTTCAACTTTCTTGTTATTGCCTCAAGTTACATAGTTTATCCACATTCAACAAGTCTATAAAATACCAGCTTTCTATCTTCTTAAGGAAATTTGTTAACTCTGAGGGTGGCAAAACTGCATATTAAATTTGTTTTATTTCAATTTAATCGACAATTGGAAACAAACCGAGAATTAGTTGTTTTGTACAATCTCCTAGGTACCTGCATGCTACTTCTTATTAATTAAATATCACCTCATGTGCTTGTTTTGATATTGCAATAATTAGTGTTTAGGGAAACTTACCCACATTTGGAGTGATTTATCTTACTTGTTTTGTCAAAGCACGTTATTCACACTAAAAAAGAAGAAAAATAAAAAGAACATCTTTTACAGTCCCAAATAATTGACAAAATTAGAACTAGTATTTATTCACTCATATATAATAATGAAATATATATTTCATTCATTATATCCTTATTTTTAATTATATATAAACTGTAAAAATATAAATTTAAAAACACTTAAAAATTCATTTTATTGATAATATAAATATAAATAAAATATACAAATAGAGGAACTAGAACTTTTTTGTTTAAAAAAATATTTTAATTAATTAATATTATTTAGTGAAGATTTAAATATCTAATTATATTTCAATTTAATTAAAATAATTAATGCAATTAAAATGTCTTTTATTAAATAATTAATTAAAGAAAAAATATTAACTTAATTTGATATACAACCTCATAAGACAAGTCATAAAAAAAGATGATTTAATGATAAAAAATACATACAAAAAGTTATCTCATTTCTAACAATAATGAGTATATTTCGTAATATAGGTAGATTCGGTATTGTCCTCCACTTCCCCATGCAATCAAGGTGAAATTACAAGAATCAAGCGTCAGCCCGGATCAAGAACTTAAAAGAATGAATGTGGAAAATTTTATGTAGTGAAGAATTTCCAAAAATTAGGAAAAGGGAATAAATTAGGCACACAAGATGATAATGAAAATAACGATGAACTAATATAATTAAAAGAAAGAAAGAACAAAAAGGTGATATTTGGCATATTTTTGGGATCCGGGACATTAAATTTGGAGTGAACTCGGGAGTTGGAAGTTCTGAAGAAGAAGTTATTGGTTTAGAATTTATTATTTTCTGCTTAAATTTATACAGTTGAAGAATATTGAATAGGGATCGGAATCATGTGTGATTGTTTAGGAGGCAGTAGGAGAGGAAATGAAATGATAATTGAAAGAGAATATTGAAGGAAGGTAAAGCAGAGAGAAAGAGAAAGGTGTGGTGTTCGCATTCTCTCCTCAGTTATATAAGAAGTTAGAATATGTACGTTTGGATTAGCCTTGAAACTATACTATGTTGAATGAAAAACTTATGCGTTCTAATGCAAATATTTTAAAATAACTGTGTTATAACTTAGTCTGTTGACATTAGATTCAAGTAATTTCCAAACACAGAATTAGTCTATGACAACATCAAGAATCAAAGTTTGAATAGTAGTTTAAAAAGATGTTTATATGTAATGTTTGAGTGTCTTGAGTACTTTTTTAACAAGATTATTTCTAAAAAAAAGATATCATTAAGTAAAATTAAAAAAAAATGTCTCAGCTGAGCTAATTGCCTTTCCTTACGGGTGGGAGGGACCAGCACAGAGCACACAATGAATGGCACCAAAAGTCAAAAAAAGAGAAACTCAAAACAACCTAACACTGTACACTCTCTCTCTCTCCTCTACTACACCGTTGGCATTGCATCCCCCTCCACTTCTCTTCTGTCTAATAACAACAACTTGTCATAGATATATTGTATCCCCTTACCACATTTAATAGTATTTTTTACAAATAACTAATAAATAAAAATAATAATAAGGAGGGTGCAGATTTAACAAAGTGAAGTAGGTCTTTGCTTCTGGTCTCTTAGTGTAGAACCGGAAGCATATATATTGTACAGGTTATTATTATTATATTATTATCGCAAATATTATGAAAACGACTAGTTGCTCACATGACCCCAATTCGCACATTATTCATGGGCCCCCCACGTAAGTGTAGTAACCCTCTTTCTCTTTCTCTCTCTCTCTCTCTCTCTCTCACTTGTTATGTTAAGAATAAAACTGGGTTGCAACAAATTAACATTTTTGGTTCTTTTTTCCTACTTGTAAAGAAGCTTCCTTTGAGGTAACTACACTTTGTGTTAGCTAAAACTCACATCATCACCCCTCCCCCATCTCCATCTCTCTTTAACCTATTCAGTTGTTTAGGTCAACAATAACCCCGTTTTGAATCTTCCATGCCTTGTCTTTCTTTAGGGTTTGATGATGCCTCATGGTCAAACATGAAGGCACCGACTCTCTCACAATTCTCTTGGTACAAAATAAACACCTGCTTTTCTTTGTTTCCTTCACAGCCTCACATATCTATCTCTACCTACTCAAATATCTTCTTAGCTCCAAATTCATATTTTTCTTGGTAATTTAATTCCTTTTATTATATATATGTAATCTTGTCAATTTCTTCAGACTCTAAGTTTTGCATTTTTATGTTGTCAAACTTCAATTTGGTTCTTTTTTTATTTATCCCCCCACCCCCACTTACTCCTCTTCCTCTTCCCTTCCCTTCATGATTTCATATTTTTCTCAATTATTTGGATGACATTGTTTAATTTTGTGAGATCCAGAGGCTATAACTAGCAGAATTGAAGGTGGGTTCAGTGTATAATTTTATGGAGTTGATGCAAGAAGTGAAAGGGTATTCTGATGGCAGAGAGGAGGAGGAGGAGGAAGAGGAAGCAGCAGAAGAAATCATCACAAGAGAAGAAAGCAGCAGTAAGCACCACTACCCCTTTTCTTCTACCTCTAATTTGTCTTTATCTTCTTCTGCTCCTTCAATATCATCAAATTATACTTCTACTACTACTACTGCTGCACGTCCTCATCACCATCATCATGTAATAAATATCCTTCACCAACAAAATCCATGGCTGGGGATGAATATTATTCATGATCATCTTTAGTCTACAGAATCTCACAATTCATCATCTGGGTTAGGGTTGTTACACCAGCACCAGGAGGCAGCAGGTTCCAATTTCATCATCAACAATAATCATCATCATCATCAACATCACCACCACCACACAACAAAGCAGCTAGACTTCATGGACTTGTCACTTGGTAGCAGCAAGGATGAAGGGAATTTGCAAGGATCATCTTCTTCTGTCTATGCTCATCATCATCATGCAGCAAGTGCTAGTTCTTCTGCCAATGGTAACAACAACAACAGCAGCAGCAGCAACTTGCAGCAACAGCAGCAGCAGCCTGCTGAGAAGGAGCACATGTTTGATAAAGTAGTGACACCAAGTGATGTGGGGAAGCTGAACCGGTTGGTGATACCAAAGCAGCATGCTGAGAAGTATTTCCCTCTTGATTCCTCAGCCAATGAGAAGGGTCTGTTGCTGAATTTTGAGGACAGGAATGGTAAGTTGTGGAGGTTCAGGTACTCCTATTGGAACAGCAGCCAGAGCTATGTGATGACCAAAGGTTGGAGCCGTTTTGTTAAGGAGAAGAAGCTTGATGCTGGTGACATGGTGTCCTTCCAGCGTGGTGTTGGGGAGTTGTATAGGCATAGGTTGTACATAGATTGGTGGAGAAGGCCTGATCATCATCACCATCACCATCATGGCCCTGACCATTCAACCACACTCTTCACACCTTTCTTAATTCCCAATCAGCCTCATCACTTAATGTCCATCAGATGGGGTGCCACTGGCAGATTGTACTCCCTCCCTTCCCCAACCCCACCACGCCACCATGAACACCTCAATTACAACAATAACGCCATGTATCATCCCTTTCATCACCATGGTGCTGGAAGTGGAATTAATGCTACTACTCATCACTACAACAACTATCATGAGATGAGTAGTACTACTACTTCAGGATCTGCAGGCTCAGTCTTTTACCACAGGTCAACACCCCCAATATCAATGCCATTGGCTGACCACCAAACCTTGAACACAAGGCAGCAGCAACAACAACAACAACAACAAGAGGGAGCTGGCAATGTTTCTCTTTCCCCTATGATCATTGATTCTGTTCCAGTTGCTCACCACCTCCATCATCAACAACACCATGGTGGCAAGAGTAGTGGTCCTAGTAGTACTAGTACTAGTCCTAGCACTGCAGGGAAAAGACTAAGGCTATTTGGGGTCAACATGGAATGTGCTTCTTCAACATCAGAAGACCCCAAATGCTTCAGCTTGTTGTCCTCATCTTCAATGGCTAATTCCAATTCACAACCACCACTTCAGCTTTTGAGGGAAGATACACTTTCGTCATCATCGGCAAGGTTTGGGGATCAGAGAGGAGTAGGGGAACCTTCAATGCTTTTTGATCTGGACCCTTCTTTGCAATACCGGCAGTGATAAAAAAACAAATTGAGATGAAGAAACAAAATAATGAAGAAGATACGAGTTTGATCTAAAGTCACCACCTACCTGGGCTAGCAGCTACACTCTCTTTTGCAGCATTTTTATTATATTTTTAATTTCTTTCTTTCTCTTTCTCTTTTGTTCTTTCATCAGCTACAAAGGAAAGAAAATGCTCTCCCAGACTTTCTTCTTCTTCTTCTTTTGATCAGTAATTAGTCTTTAGCTTTTGCTCGTTTTTGAAGTCTTTAGTACGTTTAGAACTGCTCAATGAATTTATTAGAACTCGGGATTTGGGCCCATGAAGAAATGGAACATCCATCGTTTCACAACCTAAAGAGGGAAATGATATCCATGGAGATCAAATTACGTTTAGACCTTTTTTTTCAATTGTGTATAATACAATACAAATATATATTATTTATATTTATTATTATTAATTGTTATATTATATATGTCTTTTGCTCTTTCTATTTTATTATTGCTTCAACACTATGCTCTCTCTCTCTTTCCGTTTACTGCATTTAATGATACACAGAAAAGCTTGCTGCTTTCTTCTTTCCTCTAATGTTTCTGTTAGCCTTGTTGGGTTGATGTCGTTCAACTCACTGCTCCTTCTGCTTAGTTAGGCATTTTAGCTTTGCAGATAAAGCTCAGAAAGTTGTACAGCTGTAAAAGGGTAATTTTTTCTGATCTTATTCCTCCTCCCTCCATTTAATTTCATTACTTTTTCCACTTACTATGCTGTTGTTACCATAAATAATTTATTGATTATATGAGTACTAACACAACCGACCCCCTTTTCCCTCTATCTCCCTCCACATTGCTACTTACCTTTTTTTCATTTTTTCGGTGATATGCTTTTGTCACTATTCATCAGCCGCCTTCTTGTCTGGATTAGCACCTCACACAAACTTGATATAGGTAAATGAAAATTTTTATGCCTTAAAGAGTAAGTAGCCTAATTTTGATGCTTATCTCAATGTTATGGCCTTTGATCTCTGATGCTTAATTACCTTAATTTAAGAGATACAATTTATGTAGCCTTTTAGACTTTATGGATTTAGATTCCTCATGTGATGCTTAATTAGTCTTGCTCACAGTCTTGCCACTGTTGATAGTTGAAAATAAATTAAAACTCATTGGTTACTTGCATACATTCTTTGGATTTGTCACAGATATTGCAATAATTACATTACAGCTAAGACTTTTGGATCATCGAATCAATGAGCTTTACTTTGGTGATTAAGGTGATCAATCAACTTATACTACATTTTTTCTTTTGTGTGTGTGTGAAACTTTTCCTTTCATAAAAATTGTCGTTTTGGTTCATCCGAGATGTGTAGGACGTGGACTAATTGATTTGATTGATCTATCTTATGAAGGAAAAAAAATATGCTACTTTTTTGAAATTATCGTGTGAATTAATATGAACTGAGTAAAGGGAGTTGTGTGTATCACTAATGGGGCACATTGATACATTTTGCTTTAGCCTTTAGGTTTATATGATACAAGGACTTTTTTCATGTTACTATTCATATATTTTCTCCATGTTTATTTGGTGTAATAGGCTCATAGAAATCACTATGTTTGAAAAAAATATATATTAGAGTGGCATTTAATGCAAAATACACTGTTCATGGCATAAAAAGGAGATATCAAACAGAATGTTATATGTTCTCACGGTGTGAAATGGAGAAAGGAAAACAAAAGCAGCATATAGGACAGTAAGAGCAACAGTGTGTGGGACAAGACATACATAGGAGCAGGACCTTTCTTTTGGCTACACAGACTTGAATGTGATGCTTTTCTGTTAAAATAATAGGAGTATCTCAGATCCTTTGTGGGTAAAGTCAATTTCCATGAGCTCTCGAAAGTCTTGGAAGAATCCTCATGACTGCTGGAAATTAAAGAATGAAAGAGACTAGAAATAGAACCTTTTTTTTTTGGGGGGGAGTCAAGTTCATTTCAAATGCTTCGAACCGAACAAGAAGACAGGAAAAGATTGTTCAGATAAAACAAGGCAAAATAAAAATAAAAATTGATATCTTTGTTTTTCTCTCTAATTTTTATTGTATTATATTCTCGTCTCATCCTCGCTAAATATGGTAGTCATGATCTTGCATTTGCATACATCAAGTCAGTTAAGGAAACCAAATGATATTAGGAGAGGCACAAACAGAATATTTTATGGTCATATATACAGTAACAATATTTTGCAAGGAAGATTCGGCGGGATTCGGTTTTAGCATTCATACATACATGCATAAAATATACACATGCCATTGATCAAGCATTCTTATTAGAGTCATTGGTTTATTAAAGTTAACCATAAATTCAAGGGATTAATTATTCCCCATGTTCAATAATAAATCATTGACTTTATATTCATATGATGATATAGTATGAATATTGTGTATTAGCAACGTGAAGGTTATCATTATTTTGGGAATTGCATCATCCCTAGCTAGATAGAGTGTGTTAAAGGCAATGTTAATTTGTCAATTACATAGTATTGATACTAATGCAATTAATTCTATCAACTATTTGTATAATTAATTAATGTTTGCTTGTTATGGGCGTTTTATGCAGAAAGGGATAATAGAAGCTCCACCAAATCAGAACCTTATGATTTGAAGACTTTACAGCTGCCATTTCAGTGAGATTTTAGAAAATTTAACCAAGGTACATTTTTCCTGAATACATGGGTTTATATTTGCTAGGTCACAAGCACCATGCATATCCCATCACTGTTATTTAAGTCAGGAAATTAATTAATTAGATAATGCTTGAAGTAATCATATTAATTGCAATATCCTTCAATATAGTGTTCAATTTAACTGCAAAACGGATATTGTCTTGGATACCACTCTCAAAAAGTTATAAACAGATGGATATAATTCATTATAAGAAAAAGTTAATGTAGATAAGAATTATTTTTTCAGTACGTGTCCGGTTGATTAGTTCAACATCTTTTTATAGTTCAACATTGAAAGGTAACAACAGCATGCTTGCAAGTGTACTCGTCGTCAATTAACCTCACCTCTAACGTTAGAAAGTAATTTTAGATGTTTCCCCGAGCCAGCAGGTATATTGCAATACAATAAAAAGTATAATTATATATATGTTGATGAAAATAAAGTGTTGAAGGATCATTAAATTTGAAAAAAAGTAGGAAAAATAAACTTTAACTAATACTCCCTTGAATTTAATTTTCCTGGGCATGGTTGGCTGTTATATAGCTGGTTGCATTCACTTCCTTCTGTTAAATATGCAACAACTTTGGAATGTCACGTATATATCATAGCAAAAACAACAAACATAATGTATTAGTTGAGTTTCTATGAATTCTAAATGCTATGCATTTAATTTTTGATACATTGTTATTAAACTTACATTTAATAAAGTGTTTCATTATTTTAATGAATTTGTCATTTTTAATCTTTAATCACAAATATAATTAAAAATATTGTTAACATAAAATCAAATGATAGACTGGAAAATATTTTTTGTAGTGACATATGTTAATGTGTGCGTAGCAAATTTATGAACATTTGGTCCTAATTTGTTGGTTTAAAGTAAAACTTCGAGACCAAAAAATTTCTTCACATGCTACTTCTGTAATCACAAAATTACATGCAATATACAAGCATGATTATGTAGGCTTAGTGATGGTATTTCCTGTGCCTTTCAAAACCTAATTCTAAAAGATGTTATAATTACAGGAAATAATTATGCCGATCAGATTTACTATGTTTAGTCTTACTTTTACTGTAGTATAAATTAAAAAATATTTCAGAATGTGTTTTTTCTTTCTTTTGAGTCTTGCTAACCAGACCATTAGTCAAGGGATTAATAGATGACTTTTTTTATTTATTAAAAGTTATGCTAAAATGCATTCAAAATCATAATAAAAGTACATTATTAACAATTTTTATAAAAATTTTTTTATTTCTTTAGCCAAAGACATTGGTTAGCATTTACTTTTTTTTTTTTTACCTTTACTAACTTCGATTTTAATTTTCAAACATATATAAAATATGGGAGAAATATATTAAGTTTAACTGTAACAAAATGTCACATTGACATAACTACTTTTCATCACTTTAATAATGAAATTTTCCTAACACCTTTTGAAAAATAACACCATACTGAACTTTAATGTATTATTGATTATTATGACCAAAGTTGAAAAGTGGTTTGTTCGATATTAATCAATCTAAAATGATAAATTAATTATAATATGTAAAATAGATTATTACGTTATAATTTTCATTAAAAAATTTATTACATAATCATGACATTACAACTCACATAATTTGTTGGCCTTCAACCTTGCAAATTAAACTATTTTTTATACTCATTTATTTGTGTGTGGGGTTGATTTCTTTAACACTTTCATACTCATTTCCTAGTACATGCCGGTGTCACTTATTTACTTTGATGTTTATAGGCATGTTTGGATTATTTTTTTTAAATAAACACTTATAGGAAAACATAATAAGAAAATAAAATGAATTGAATTGAATTTATCTCAAGTTAAAATTAACATATATTTTCATTTTCAAAAAAAGAAGTAATGCACTTTAGATTTTAGTTAAATTAGATGAGAGAATTTTTATAAAAGTGCATGTATAAATTAATTTTAACGTATTAAAAAACTTAATTCATTTTATTTCTTTATTTTTTTTCATAAGTATTTATAGAAAAGTTAATCTCAAGATAAGATTGCTACAATATTATTGTGATCTAAACATTTTTGGTAGTGTTAAGCTCAAGAAATTTGATCCCTTGCCGTTAATGATTATAAAAAAAAAAAACTATTCAAAAACATGCATATAGCTAGATACTAAAATTTTCTTCATTACCTAAATGATTATTAACTTGATCCCTATTTCTTATATGCGTAAGCAGTAACTTATGGAATGTTTTTTTACGTTCGGAACTATGAGATCGATCAAATTATTTCTTATGGTGTTTTCAGTCTTCAAATATCTATGCAACTTAATAATAAACTTATCTCTGTATCTGTATAGTTAGTTGTAATTGGATAACTATTATTTTCTGTAACATACGCAATTAACTCCATTAAGCAGCTTATAATAAAAGTCAATTATGCAAGTAAACTAGTTTAATTTATTTTTAATAATAAAAAATCATCAATGAAAGTCTTACATGTTTGTAACGGGAAAAGGTTCCTGATACATCAGTTTTATGTTTTTAATCGTAGACAGAAATTTCAAGTTCGTACTTTACTCCTACAATATTTTCTTTTTATTTTATTGACACCGGTGCACGTAAATGTCTGTTCTCTAATTGGGAAAAAATAATATCCTAATTCTTGTCTAGCTTGATTTTACCCATAAACAATGCCAGTAAACAATGAAAGTAGACGAATAACTACTGTAATACATGCCCAAGAAAATCAAATATGACAAAAATGGATCCTTTGTTGGTTAATTTTTATTCTGAAAAACATTGTGTGTATTGATATTCCCTATACTTTTTCTTATATCATATTTGTCTACTTCAAGTATGTAATACTGTAAATCTGTAATTTTATTTTCCTGTTGATGAAATATTACTCTCTCTACTTTAGAATAATCGCTGTAAATACAAACACACACACACACACACACATATATATATATATATATATATAAATCAATCAGAGTTAGGGACGATAGTATTTGAAAATTAATTTTTATACACGAATATTTATATGATTTCTCGAATTTTTAATATAAAATAACATTACGTACCCTACAATAGAAGGGGAAGAGGAATTAATCAAATACTCCTATCAAATGATTTGCATTGAAAATATTAACTAATGGACAAATGATTTGATTAAAATTTGTTCACTTATATATTAAGTGCACATAAAAAAAGGTCAAAAATAAAATAGTAAAAGATGTTTATTAGGAAATTAAGGGAGAAGGTTAAACCCTTTAAAAAAAAAGGAGAAGGTTAAAGATGAAACCATGTCCGTCAATAAAAGTGATATCAGAAAATAAATAAAAGATGAAATTCTTAACTAGATTCTAATTAGAGAAGAAAAAATTGTTTCTATTGGTTGTATTCTATCTCCAACTTCAAAAATAAACACGAACACACACACACATTTAGGGCATGCCTAGGCTAGCACTTAAGTTAACATAATTAATTAAGTTTAGGGTCAAAGGTTATTTAAAAAAATCGACATATTTTAGCCATACCATGTTGTTTTAAAACTTAACTTAAAATTGTTTTCCATCTTAAAAGTGTAACTCATTTACATTTACATTTTAACTCATCATATCTATTTAGTACTTCTGAAAACATTATATATTGGTTGTTTTTATTGATTGATAATAATTTTTCAAATAAAAAACATGATAAAATTACTTTTTTTTTTGCAATCATGTTTTATTCAATTATTTTCCATTTTATGTAGGACTAACATTGGAAAACTCTCATGTTAAGTTTTCTCATGATTTTCTTATATGAAAGTTTTGTATCTATCTTTCATAATCACAAGCATAATTAAACAGATAGAATTTTGTTTATAATCAGGAATTAAAAAATAATACAAACAAAATCTACACGTAGATGCTAAAATCATAAATTGACACGATCGACAAGTCACATTCTTGACTTTAATTACGTTAAGGTGATAAATATTCTATTAGAGGCAATGGTGAAAGAAGCATTACCCCATTACAACTGCGAAAGGGATAATTGGTGATATATTGGTAAGATCACCCTCGGGAATAGTCCGAGATCTGAAATCAAATGGCTTTTGAATGAATGGTGCCCCCACCCTACCCTATATATATAAAAAAGTAGAGGGTATATATAGGCTAATTAAGAGCATTGCATTATTAATATTTACGATCATATATAAAGTAGATTGTACCGTAAAGTCAGCAGAAGTTCCTTCACCTTTTACTTCCCATGGCGTGGCCTTCCATTTATTAACTGTAAATCGGATCATTGGACGCATGCAGTGTACACCAGTGATCAATCCAAATCATTGTAATTGTACTAAACCCTTCAATGGACCACTTCTCATTCCACTTCTCCATTGCATATATCAAATTTGTTTTGTTTCTTTCCCACCAATAGTAGTCCATCAATTGTTATTTTATTTCAAGTGGAAAACAATAGAAAGAAACGTTGGTGGACTTCCCAATTTTGAGTTGCTGCTTCTAACTAATCAATATTATCAATTGCACCTTTTAGTTTTTAGGTTTTTATGATATCTCCTCAATTTGACACAGGAAAATAATTAAGTGGATCAATTAATTTAGGATTATTTAAGTTTAACTAAAAGTTTTGGAATCAACTATGAATACCCAGTTATGTTAAACACTTGAAAAAAAAAATTATTATTCATAATGATCTTATCTAGTTTGAACAGGATATCACATCGGAAAGGAATCATAATTGGTTGGCATTTTTAGTGTCGATTAATGGTGATTATTTTACAATTTTAATATGTGTATTTATGAAAGGGAGACTCAGTTTTTAATTATTTCCTTGATTAATATTTTTTTCAATTAATAATTCAAAGATAAACTTTAGGGCTAATTTTTCAGATATATTCTGGCTGATTCTAGTGCAGCTGATAGCTATAGTAGCTTTCAAAGCCCTAAAACTTAAGAAGATATATACAAGTACCAAAATTTCCAAAAGTAAATGTTTTAAAGCTACTAGTAGCTTTATATGTTGACGAATATTGGTAGTTTTAAAATTAAATGTGCATACCAAATAATAAAACAAAATCAGTACATTCACTTGATGGAGTTTATTGTCATTAAACATTATCAAAATTTTAACAACTAATCTAATTATTAACACTGAACTATAATTCATGTAATAACCTAAGGACAAAACACCATCATCATATTAATTACGTCAAGTGAAAAAGAAAAATCTTAAGAAAATCTTTGTTGGGTGGTTTTGAAAGAAGATGAATAATAAGGTGCAGGACCAGAGAGAGAGAGGGTGAAGATCATGGGAGTGTCCAGGATGGAAGTGAACCCGAAAAGTGACAGATCCTTTGGGTATAAGTTTTTGCTGGGGCTTTCCATGTTTCCCAAGATGATAAGTTAACAGATCAGATGCATGCACATTGATTTCGATTGAGGACCATGCAGTCTAAAAAAGGAGATAGAGAGGACCAGAGAGAGAAGAAAAGGGTGCCCAAGAAAACGAAAGAAGCCAGCATAACCAAACTATATAATTCAAATCATCTTTGCCAGTCACAAGTCACAAGTCAGAGTTAGATTTAGATTTGGATGTACACATCTCTCTTTTACTTACTTTTCAATATATATTAAATATTCGAATACATATATATAAATTTCATCAACATGTTTGTGTAAATTAAATTTTGCTAGCTGCATTAGAAACTTGTTTAGGTTAGGTCAGGTTTTTCTCTTGTTTTCTTGTATCAATGCTAGTTGTTAATATTAATTTTTTGTTAATATGAGAATTTAAATTTACGACTTGTTTCTTTATTCTTTCTTCTTAGACTTTTATCATTAAATTAATCTTATATCTCTTAAATTTTTCTTTTAATTTATACAAATATTGTTATGTTTCTTTTGATATAAATAATAAATATTTTTCATTGAAGACAAAATTGTATATGTAAGACTTGAACTCAAGATAATTAATTAACTAAATAATAAACTGGAATAATCTTGTGTCTCATGATACATCTGTTCACTGATTAAGTTTAATTTTCCTATGAACAAATATTGTTTTGTTTCTTTAGGTATGAATTGTGCAACAGTAGTAATATTATATAAGACAGATTCTTAAATTTGATATATTGATTGCACGAGATAAATACATATAGTCAACAATTGCTACTTTCTCAAAACGTAAGCTAAAGCTAGGTAGAAAGTTTCAAGTAACATTACATATATGAAGGTTTGGCTAGCTAGCTTCCACATGCCTTGTTCTATCCTTTTGTCTGTTTTCGGTTTATTGCACCAAATTTGAAAGGAACAAGAGAATGTAATGTGTACGAAGTTTCTTTAGTGGCACCCATGTTGTTACATTGGGATGTGGTCACTCTCGATTGCAGTGCATGTGTGGGTTATATATGTTGTCGTGATTTTGGTCTGAATGAAAATTAGTACTATTATAGAACAGGTGCATGTGAAAATTGTATCTCTCGTAAATGGCGTTTGCAGTTGGGTAATGCACTAATGCCTGATGAGACCACACAGCAATTAATATTGGAAGGAAAAACTGTACGGCAGAGAGAACAAATTATGCAAAAGCAAAATTTCGAACCCTCTCTCTCTCTCTCTCTCTCTATCTATCTATATATATATATATATATATATATATATATATATATATATATTCTACTACTACTTTTCAATTTCAATGTATTTATATTCGTCATGCATTCCAATCGAGAAATCTGATCCCAATATTCTTCTTCTCTTGGGATGGCACTGGAAGTGAGCATATCATGGATTGGTTAGTCTTTTAATTTGTGTAGTGGGAAAATCAATATTCAGCATGAGATTGAGACAAAATTAACTAAATGTAAAATGTGAATGGGGGTATTTGCTAATTACTACTAGTATTGACTGATAATAAATTAACAATAGAAACTCTTTTCTAAAAAAATGTTAAAAATACATTTGATGTTAGAGTTTAATCAGCGTGTGGTTAGTATAAAATTTTTTACATCATCAATCAATAAAAAAAATTACTTTTTATGTGACTTAAAATTAATTAACATATTTATTGTTAAAATCAATAAATTTATTCTGATTTGTAATTAAATGATTATAAAATTACTTTATACTAGCTAATGCATAATCTAATGTTTCTTAAAAACTTAAAGTTATGATGAAATATATTACAATTTGGATTTCAACTTAACTCAATTCTAAAACCTAACTAACTTATAAGATAAAAATTATTTAATATTTATAGATATTGTTTTAGTTATATTATTAATATATAATTAAATCACAACACATTTTCCTCATGATTAGCTAAGATTAGACATTTCAAGCATAAACTCATAGACCTAATAACAATTACTAAAATATGCTATGAAATTATATTATAATTTGAATTTATGTTTAATTCAATCCAAAAATTAGTTATTATAATAAGAGTTGTTCTCATTTATGTATAAACTATTTTCATCATAAGAGTCTTCAACAAAATATGTAATATCTTCTAATAAAGACTCTTCACGTTTGACTCTTCGTGTAATAACATTTGACGGTGAGACTAGTTGTGCAATGCAATGCATGGTTTGACTTGAAGTACGTCGTTTTGTATGAGGGGACCGAGTATGAATGACAACCACAATTTGGCAAAGAAATCGAATGCGAAACCATAATGCAATACTAATACAATGTACGATTACTCACGGGAAAGAAGAAAAAAGTAATTTGATTAAACTAAAAAATCAAAGGAGATTTGTATATTTGTGTTGCTTTTTCATTGTAGGAAAGCAATTAGCTGGAATATAATTGCAATTGTTCCTTTTGTCTTTTCTTTTTTGTCTTAAATACATTGGTCAAAGGAATATTGAGAATGATATTTTAACATCAAAATACCAACATCACTTCTATACTTGTTTTATTTCAGAATATATATATATATATAAATTTGTATTTTAATTTTATTAAGTTATAAAATGATTTTATAAAAAATTGTGTATAATTTATTTTGAATAGATTATGTAAAAAAATACCCAACATTGAAAAATCAAGGTAAGCGTTGCGCAACGCGCAAATAATTGAATTATATATCAATTAATCTAATTTTTTTATTAGTCATTCTGTGACTTCTTTTTATTAATTATTCAATGAAATTAGTGTTTAAATATAAGAGCCAACTGTATATTCTCATATTATTTTATCAATAAATCAGTTATGCGATACTTTCTTTTCAGTAACGTGACAAGATTAATTTAAGGATTTAGATTGCCTTCTAATAATTTAAAACCGATTGTATAATACGATATTTCTAAATTTTATATCTCATTTTTCCGGGGCCCAATAAGAATATCTTAATTTTTGTATCAATTCATACATCAAAGACAAAACCAGAATGAACAAACCCAAACATACTTCTGCGGATTTTGGATTGTGATAAAACTGAATTTCATTATCTTATACAGTAAAGTTTCCATTTTGCTACTAAAATGCATACCACCCAAAATTATATGCAATAATTTCATGAATCTTACATCAACAAAATTAACTGAACTACCCTAACAAACATTTGATATGCAACTATATTATGCATATACTAGAGCTGAATATAAATTTGGTTTTCAGACCTTGGGGCTTATGAAAGCAAACTTCAGAAAGAAGAATATAACAATATTTCAACATATTTATTGACATCATCTCATAAATACCTTTACTCCAAGGGTAAAAAATATATAGAATTTCATATTGCACAAAAGCAAGATCAAAGAAAGCATGAAGGTAACCACACCAACACGTTCCAGTCTTCATTAACATGTAAACTCGTTCAGATAAACCTTCATAAAAAAATGTTTTATCTAATCTTAACTCGACTCTTAATTTTAATCTTTGGTTCAATAGATTTAACTCTTTATTTTTTATAACTAGCTAGTATTCTCACATAACAAAGTGAGTTCAATCCAGGACACAAAATATGAACCTCATAATCAGAAATCTCACCAGAAAGCTTAGAAACAATTCCTTATTGCAAGTAAGATAATGGAACCTCTACTCGACATTCAAATAAGATAGAAAGAAAGCAGGACACCAAGTATATATATGTGAACATCAACATCAATACCATAGACGAGTTTCTCATTATTAATTGTTATTTTCTACATAGAAGTGTCAGATGAAGAATTAGGTTAAAATATTGTTCGCATGGAATAACTGAGAAATGCACAGACACTTACTCTAAGAAAATAATCTAGATATACACAAAAGAGAGAAAAAAATAAATTAAGGGTCTAACTATTCAAATAATCTATCATAAAGCTTGCATATAAATATCGACGAACATATATAGGATAATTAAATTAAGAACTAATCATGGAACATCGAAAGAGGAATAAAAGAGTTTTTGAGAAAATAGAGATTGGATTACCGAATTATATTCAACAACGCTCAAATCTCAATAGTCAATACCTAAATTCTAACATTTTTTTTTTCTGAAAATTTTCCTTTTCTGCTAATACATATACACAGAAGAAAACAAACCCAACTCTAGACAACTTTAAAGAATAATTAAGAATATAATAGAAAATCTTATTGGTGTTGTTCAAACTTATTCGTCACGGTTCTATCTTTCTTACTTTATTTATTATATTATCTAATTCTCTAATTTATGTTTATGTGCGTATTGGGTTTTTATCCCAAGTCCTACTATGAGATCTTCAGTCACGGATTCATGAAGAATGTAACGGTGAAAACAGAACTTGTTGTGGCCACAGGCTATTGCAGTGGTCACAGGCCAAGGTTTTAAATAGTGATCACTATCGTCCTATGACTTTGTCGCGTTGGTTGATATCACGACAAATTGTGGATAAATATGATCGATACAGTCCTAACTGCGGTCACATTGCTGTCACAGACAATTAAAAAACTTTGATGTTACGATCTAAATCACGATCATGACCGATATTTAAAACCCTGTCATAGGCTATAACAGGTCCAAGTAACTCTCCCGTGCCACTATAGTCCCCAATAAACTACCTTGGCTCGCATCATTTGATTTCTATGGTTACCTATGAAATTACACAAGTTCCTGCTTGACTAATATGTTCAAAATTATGTAGCCTTAGGAGCATAACTAAAACGGCCATGAGTTTCTCGTAACATACCATTCATGCATGATGCTTTTGAAAGTTAATGATTAGTAAAATGTGGATTAAGTTCTAACAAGAACATGGTTCAATTCAAGTAAAAAAAGGAGATTTATAGGAAATGGACATAAATATAATGGGATGAATCATCTTCTTGTATGGATGCATTGACATAATCAGTTATTTTCCTTGAGTTGAAGAACCATTGCAGGCTCAGTTACTTTTCTCCAGACGTAGTAGTCATATAACATATAGCAAGCACAAATAGAAGCTTGTCCAGTTGCCATGTTTGTGACAAGTGAAAAAAACAGAGATTGTTTTTTGTTTATGAGAGGGGATATAAGGAGCCTTGGAACCATAGTTGTTATGCTGTTATTCTCTCTATAATTTTTTAGTATTCTTTCTTCTCTTACTCATGCAAGCATTAAATTGTGTGTGTGCACATCTTGTTACCTGTTAACATTTCTTCCAATTGAAGTAGTGCCAATAACAATCTCCAGAGCTTCACGGATTGATCAAAATTATGAATACAGAGCATATTGAAAATTAAATTTGACAAATAATAAATTATTCTATTAAAATGTATTACTCCATTACAATAACAGATGGGGTGGTGGCGCAGTTGGCTAGCGCGTAGGTCTCATAGCTATGTTGAGTGATCCTGAGGTCGAGAGTTCGAGCCTCTCTCACCCCATGACCAGTTTTTGTCCTTGTGTGGAAAATATTGTCAATTTGTTAATTTTGTCTGTTTTCATTTTTCCCAGATGTTCAAATTTTTCAACGTAATCCAAGTTATCTAACAACATTCTTCATATTAAGGAACTTCTTAATTTTTTAATAATTTATTTAAAAATTATATTTAAAATAATTTTTAATTAGTAATAGTACACTTTTTTAGTTTTTTTTAAACTAATACTAATGAAAATTAAACTCTTCATAAATACCTTTACGGAACTTTTATCAAAAGTCGACTAAACAAATTATTTTATATTTTACAGGCATATTTTTTAGGGGTGTATATTATTTAATCGAAACTTACTATTAAAAGTTATTTTAGTGAAAATATCTTATGCACGTGTAAAAAATAAAATGTAAATCTCATTTTCTTAATGGCGAAACTTGTCAATGTAAAATTTTATCACATTAAAATAATGTTACATTAATCACTTCACTCTAGTTAAACATTGTATTCAAGTTAATTTATTTTGTATTTAAAATAACTTAAACATAAAATAAAAAAATAAAAATCAACTTAGATAAGCCAACAAAATTAAAGCTAAACCAGCACATGCATCAAATCACTCTTCAAAGAAGAAATCTGAGAGCTCAAACAGGCAAACAAGTTATTGATATTATGAGACAATTCAAAGTAATCTAACTTTGGTACGTAATAGATAATTGTCTGTGCTTGCTTAAACGTTAGGTTGAACATGCAGATACTCTCATGTATCTTTTGTGAGAAATAAAAATTCAGAACTTTTTATTCAACGCCCATTTAAGGATTTTTCAACGGTAAACCAAACATGCATATAGTAATTAGGAATTAGTAAATAACAAAGAAGCAAGCTGTTGTGTTGGAAGAGCTTGGAATGAACCTCAATCAGAGCTAACGTAGACAACTAGACATATCCAGTAATCTAGATAGGCCAACCTATTTCTCTCAATAAAACTCTCAAGAAATAGCAAAGATATTAGCCACATTGAAGGAAGTCTACACTAATAGAATATTCCATATTTTCTTTGTTTGAAGTTCAGGTTTTATAAAACACAAGTCAAGAAATGTACATAATACAAACTGCGTGCAGAAATTTCAAGAGTATGCAACAAATTACAAACTGCGTGCAGAAATTTCATTATGATAAGAAAGATGCAGTATGCTTGCATCATTGAGAGAGCCCTTTGAGCTTCACCTTTTGCACCACGTCATGGTGAAATTCAAAACCATGCAAAGACCAAGCAAAACTCCATGTGAAGAAAAACTATGATCTTTTCACCAAGGGAGTCTCCAAGTGAATGAAACAACCCTTTCCAATGACACCAGATGATATAGATTGCTCTTGGTTTCCAATTTCTTTCATGAAATGGTACCCTGAGCTTTCCTCTGCTCTTTGTTTAACTAAGGTTCATCAATGGCATGCTAAAATTAAAATTTGCCACAAATGAAACATGTTTCACATAAAAAAGACAGGCTTCTCCATGTCTATCTGTCGTGTAGCAGCTTGGCTTGAACCATTTCTATGTCCTTGAGAGCCATCATCTCTCAGTGACATAAAGTTGATTGACTTTGGGTGATATTTACTTTTGCATCTTCTTGAAGGTGGAGATATAGCCCTCGAAGGTGAAAGAGGGCTAACACTCTGGATAAGGAACCTAGGATGGAGTGAACTACCAAATGTGTCAACTCACAAGAAATTATCATCAAAGGTACTATCCTATTTCTCTAGGTTAACTTCAATTCTAGATGACACTGAAGGAGGGTGAGCATAAACAGCATCATGTGATGATTTCACCATTGACATTACCTAGTTTTCCCTTGAACCATTATGTTCATTACACACTGATGAACTAGTGCCTAGAAAACTGCCACATGCTGTAACAATTTCAACAGAAAATTAATAGATATAGTTATCTAGAGGAATTTGGTTAGCAGACACCCTGATTCTCAATTACTTTCTTTTTGTCTCTTTTTGATAATTTATAGTCAGAAATTATTAAGGGACTAGAAACATATTTATAATATTCAATCTTCATTAGGCTTAAAACTGTTCCACAACATCCTTAGGCCCAATAAAGGTCCAATACTCAATCCGGCCCAATAGGAGCCCCACACACTCCCACTCGGCATCATATATTCTGGCTCTTTTACCTCAATGAGCCAAGATGCACCTCTAGGGGGGCCTAAGTGGGATTAACCCAACCTATGATCTTCTCTCTCCTCAGGAATGTAATTTACTTCATGCTCCATGACAGTGTATGTCTCCTGTCCATGGGGCAGTTGATGTTCTGACAACCATCCCATCACTTCTCCTACCTAATCATTCCTACTTCTCTCATATATATACACAGGAAGTAGGCACCCCCCAGCTATGTAACTTTCACTAGATAATGTTATTCTATTGCTCCCAACACTCACTTGGGTGTAGGAGTGCTTGCAAGTGGCCATTGCCACGCATCTGGTTCCAACCACCTCCACCATCATCAAGCTGAAGGAGAATTGTTAGACATTCCAAGTTTGTGCAGAACAATAACCAATATTGAGCTTTACATTTTATGAATATCTCACTTGAGAAAAAACTGTAAACAGTTTTATAAGTAATGAGAAAACCAGGATAATTGGATGGTAGATTCATGAGCTTTCTTCCATGGGTATTGTACCCACAGCTACAGCCACACCATTCACAAACATGCACTCACAAGCTCAAAGGAATATGCTTATGAGTTATGAGACATTTTGTTTATAAGCAGTGTCCGTACACATATTTTTCTCAGTTTCACCCCTCTAAAGTGAGCTTAGTTTGAGTGGCCAGTTTGTCCAAAAATGCCTTGACACTTTTGACTCAAAACTCTCACATTTATATCCCCTTTAACTTTTAAACCTATCAATATGGTTTCTAACTATCAATGTGGGACCTATTCTCCAACAATGTACTTTATCCTCTAAAAATGCACCCCCTCACTTTGGAGGAGTAATCTTTACGTGTGCAGACAGTGGTTAACACTGTTTCTCTGCTTTCATCATATGACTTGTTCAAAGCAGGTATTGTTTCATTCCCATTAAATGCATCCTGGCCAACTAAAATTTCATTCAAGAACTTATCAATATATATTATCAAGATGGTCTTCGTCTTCAATGGTTTCCAATGTAGTATGCACAATTATGTTTTCCTCCCCAAAATAAGCATTGGAAATCAAGGAACCATGGGAGATGGTTCCTGTTCTACGACAATTGAAGACTGTTGCAGTGAGGGCAAGTCATATTCCTCTGTCTGAGGAGGTGTTGGAAAGATTGATTCCAGATTCACTTCTGGCAAAGAATACACCTAAACAAATGTGAACTAAGTGTCAGTTCTTAGTTTATTTTATGCTAAAATAAACTTTTTTTCCTTTATGTTTTTAATTATATTTAATTTGGAATCTTATTTTTTAAAAAGTTGAATTTAGTCCTTTATATTTTTTAAATGAGTTAAAATGATCATTCTAAAACAATGCTATTTTTCTTATACTAATTTGAAGCATAAAACTTGTCTTATTAAATTCATGTATAGAAGCCAAATGATGGTCAAACTAAAAAGAGCTATAAACATAGTGAGAAGTGAAGCAGGATTGAGTTTCGAAATACATTCGAATGGCTTTCCCTTCTCATTCATGTCAAAGTAGATAAGAAGTGCGTGTATGCATGCCTTGTTAGAGTTGTATGTTGAAAATGTTTAGATTTTCTATATTCTGGTTAGGCATTTCTTATTACAACTCAAATCTTTATAAAATTTTCTCCACTTGCACGAAAAAAATGGTCAGGGCTCATTAATATTGGTCATAGAAAATCTGCTCAAACTTGATTCCATATACAAAATACAAAATGGGATCCTTAAGAAAGGGATTCTTTTATGGCTTTTGCACATATATGCATAGAAGTTCAATATTTCTCATAAGGCCTTATGGTCCAGAATAATAAGACATCCTTGCTGCAGATAAACAATGGTCAACTGAGCATTATTAAGATGAAATAAGCTGTTTCATCAATCCTTTATTCAGTTAATAGGGGGAGATAACTCTATTTTTCATCTTAAAACTAGGCTTCTTGCTCACACTCCAAAAACTAAAAATATATTATTGAATACTAAAATCACACAAAATACATCGATACAAAATACACTTGTTGTCCTAGAGACAAAAGTCTCCTACACCGAGTATTCTTTGTCCATAAACTGCAAACAACTACACACACTTCCTAATAACTTCTATCATGCAGTTTTTAATACTTTGTAATAGATTTACTATTAGATTATATACTCCTAAATCTCAATACATAAACTGGCCATAGTTATTTTTTATGCATAAACTGTCATTATGCAATTTCTAATACAGAATTGTTTTCTAATAAATTTGCTATTATAGAACTATTTATATTTTATAACATATACTCCTAAATAGCTGCCAGTAATCCATTAATGGAACTAACTTAGATTTTAGTTCCCATCATACGAAGTTGTCTAGTCTTCAATAATATTAATTTTCCCAACTCCATGGAGTGAAAGGAGAACTAGAAATATCAATATAATTGATCTCCAAAGGTTTATCTATTGTCGAGTCACAAGATGATGTCTCCGCTCCCCAGAAATTATCTTGAAACATACTCTCGTTTTTCTCTTGGTTTGCTTCAAGGTTAGAAGATGGAAAACATATGTCACCATAAACAGTATCATGTGATGATTTAAACCTTTTTGATGAATAGTATTCATCTGAATTAGGATATTCAGTAAATGCTGTTGAAATATCTACAATATTGTCATCCTGTAATGATTTCAGAAAAAAGTAAGTAGATGAATTCAATTATTGAAGTGCTCAAAATAAAAAAAACAAATATCAGAAACCCAAGTCCTAGGGTGTATGTCGGGGAAGAGATGCAAGGAAAGGTAAGAATGGGTACAGAAATAGATTGCTTTATCTCCATTGTCTTCCCTTTCCCAACCTTTCCCTTAATCCAAGCATGCTCTAAAGTATCAGCCATGAATCATTCATGAATCACAAGAAAACATCGAACCCAACTCAAACTAAACAAGTGTCTTTTCAGAATCTATAGGAGAAAATCACTAAACATTGCAAAATGAGGCAAAATTCACATCACCACAAATCACACTGCAATTTTAACCTATAGATCCAATGCCACTTCAGAAACAAATAGAGATACTCTCCCCAGTATAATTTGGACAATAAATCTTTACCAGTTTAGAGATGACTTCAGCATCTGTATCACTGCTTTCTAAGTATACCCTTCTCAATGACTCTGATTGGGTGGAGCTATGGACAAAATTATGCTTATTTTCTTCATTGATAACTATACTTTCACCGGCTAAGATTGAATTCAGGAATTCATCTTCCTTTGTAGTTTCAAATGGAGTCTGCATAACATTGTCTTCATTTCTAAAATAGGCATTGTTAAATGCATAGTTTGGAAAGGATGCTCCTTCCTGCTCAATACTAGTCGGAGACTGTTGTATTGGAGAGAAGCAATTCTCTGCCCAAGGGGTTGCCTGAAAGATTGTTTCCATTCCGGTAAAAGTACCTTCCTGAAAAAAAAAATATATGTATATATATATATATATATATATATATATAGATAGATAGATAGATATAGATATAGATATATATATGGAACAAGTATCAGTTCTCAGCATGTTTCACATGGCAGAGTGTAAATATGTCCATGAAGGATGCTTCAGCTTACAGATGGAATTCCTTCTGCTGTTGCCTGATTTTCATAGTCAGAAACCATGCTTCTACTGGGCTCCCCTTCATCGCAGATCAGTGCATCAGTTCCACCTTCAGTTGCTTTCCCAGGTTTCTTGATCAAGCAACATAAAACAAAAGTCCTCTGCGAAATTTGGTGTATAATCAGCATTTATTTGATGCAATTCACACAAATAAAAAAACCAGGAAAAATCAGACTAATGTATACATAAGAAATTGAAAGTCTTTGATGAACACCGATGATGAATTTTGAGAGTGCCTAGACAAAAGATTTAATTAAACACTAATCCAATAAATCACATGAGAGATTATCCATATGCTTTGTCGAGAAGCTCAATGGAATAAACTAAAAAAAGCTTGTTTTGATAAGCTTCCATGTAAAACTCATTGAAATAAGCTTTAAAAGAGATTATAGGAAGGTCATCAGTCACATTTATAAGCTAAAATATTTCATATCTAGTGAGATGGCCTTTTTGATGAGTGTAAGAAAAATAAACATTGTCCATAAGATCTTATTGTAAATAACTACGATTAAAACATACAAGGCATGATATTTTCAAAAAAATCACTTAACTATTTTAAAGTAACCACATGACATTAAATCTTTAGAAATTATAATCCAAGTATGAATGTATCTCTAGATTAACTCCTCTCATTCTTATATAAAAACATTCCTCTATCAAAGCCTAAGATGTACATACTATACTAGTACTACATAAATGGCCCTCTAAATATCAAAGCCTACAAAGTACATACATATTACATACTTAATTTAGTAGAAAGATTATTTTCGAGCAGTGTTAAAATTTCTTGAATAAAACCCATACCAACCTGGCTTTCATGAAAGGTAACAGCATGATATTCGTGAATAACCCAGTTGGACTTGACACCACAGGAAACACGGCCTTGATAGTAAACAAGAGTCTTCTTAGTCCCAATGACGGTGTTAGTGTCCCCTGTCCTAATGTCACGGTCTTTCCCAGTGGCTTTCCAGAAGCCACACTTGGTTGTCCTGTTAAACCTTTTACTTCTTGAATACTTGAAATCAACAGGGCTGAAGAAAAACCAATATGGGTCACCAAATCGTATAGCTGATGATGATTTTGCTAACATCACTATTTTGAGCACAAGGAAAGAATCAAACAACAGTGGAAGTAAAGATAAGAGAAAGAAAAAGGACAAAGGGGTGTTTAGATTACCTGGTACATCCCAAGGTTCCACATCGCAAAGATCAATGACAGGGATGACGTGGGCACGGGGATCATTGCCGAGCAACATGTGTTTGAGGTAAAAGTCCACAAGTTCTTCTTCTGTTGGACGAAAACCGAGTCCTACAATATCATCATCCATTGGTTTTGCCGAAGCACTAAACTCAGTGACTTTGTAGTTTTGTGACAAAGAATGAAAGAAGGGAAGGGGAGATGCAGAAGTAGCAACTAAGAAAGGAGAAAGTGCGTGTTTTCAGTGTTTGTGTTCGTCTTGTGGATTCGCTCTTCTTATTTATATTGCCAAAGACATTGACTCCTTAGCTAACAAGGTATCGTTGGAAAAATAAAATATATAGGAATTCTTCCTGTTCTGTTCTGCATAACCGTGCGTGTTTTGTTTTTATAAAACGCACATTAAATATATTTTTAGTGTTCTAATAATGAAAAAAGATATTATTTAAAATATCAAAAAAAAAAGTAAAATAAACATAGTTTGTAATGATTGAAAAAAATTTACAAAGATAAAATGTAAAAAAATTAAATTGTAAAAATTAAAAGATATTAAAAAAAAACTGAATACACATTCTACGATGAGACTATTGATACCATAAAATAATTGGTTATAAGTTATTATAATTTAAATTTTAGTTATAAATAAATTAGTTGATAATTTAATTTTTTTTATTCCCTTAATATATATATATATATATTGTACACTCAAATTTAAATGAATATAATCCTAATAATTTGATCTGCTTACAATATTATTAGTTACTAGTTCAAGACGGTCAACTATCCATAATTTCAACTAAGATGACATGCATTTATATTTTTCAATTTAAAAAATTAAATTAGTAACATTTCATTGCTAGGGATAGTAATAATCATGTACTACCTACTAGTATTAATTTCTCCTCAAATTGACACTCAGTATAAATTTTACTCGCAAAAAAGTATGAAATTATAAAAGTTAGTCTTTAAATGTGTCCTTTCATGTATGACTAATAATTAAGTATAACAAAATTGTATAATTATTATTTCCTGTGCATGTTTAATATTACTCCAATATCGTGATCACTGTCGTGTTCGAGCCGATTGATAAATATAGTTGTTAAGCATTTTTAGTTTTTTCATTAAAGATATTTGTAAATATATATGTCAAACTATGACGAAATTGGAATAGAATTTCCATTTTAATGTACTTATTGCTGTACTTATCTCATAATTACATTATTTGTATTAAGAATATTTTTTTTTACTGAATTAAGAATACTGCTGTTCATATAACAAATTGCACAATAATTAACTTTTATGATAATGAGAAAAGAGAAAAGTATGGAACGGGATGAGTGATATAATGAAAAGAAATTAATATATATATATTATTGTATAAATTACTATGTAAATAATTCAACTCTTACTGATGTTAGCATTTTATTTTTACCAGAGTGCAATACTTGACTTGTTTTACGAACTATTTCTAGAGTAGGCAGTACTTTGGTTACGTGGTTAATTAATCTGATTGTAGATTAAATATATATTGAGAGGCAGTACTTTGGTTTGTGGTTTATTATTTTAGCCTTGTTCCCCAAGTTTCTTCCTTGGCCCACCATTTCAATTTCTTGTTCTTTCCATCGACAAAAATAGTATTGTTTAGTCAATTTCTCTGCATCTTTTGCTCTCTTTTGGTGGTTTGTTATGCTCGCCACTACTAAGCACTTGATTACAAATTTTGATATCCTTTTCAAGATTATTATAGTACACTCATGCAAACTTTCAAGTACTAACTGATTCTAGCACTAATGAACTCAGCAGTTTCATGTTAGCTACTCCACCTTTTGGGCCGTGAGAATTGGTGAAAGCTAAGTTAAAAATAAATAAATGCAAAAACTTGTCTCGATCTGACGAATAATGTGGGAGACAATTTGGTCCTTAACAAATAAATTAATTAATTAACCATTAAGCAAGGGACACATTAGTTTTTTTTTTATTCATTTGAATTACCATTTTCAAGAAGTTAAATTACTGATGATTTTGTCTGGAATTAAATTGATATAGGATTCACTTTCTTAGGGCTAATTATGTATTAAAAATGAAATAAAATTATCTAAAAATCCTGGTATCTCATTTTTATAATCTTGAAAATCTAAATAATTAATTTTATTTTTCATCTTCAAAAGACCAATTTGGACCTTCACTCTAAAAATAAAGAGAAGGAATAAATGAGGAAAATAATAGACGCGTTAAAATAAAGAGAAAAGAGGTATGTTTTGATTTGATTTAAGAATTTTTTTACTTTTATTTTCCTTAATAAAGTGAAGGTAAAATATTTTTTTTTGTATTTTTATATAAATAAAAGTTGAAATTAAAAAACTATGACTGAGTATATATTAGTTTACGTAGTACGCGCAATGCATGAGCATGACGCAATACGTAATTCGTCATCTTTGGAATTTTTAAGCTGCTCCATCACCAGTTTACCCTTTGACAATTGTTGATTTATCTTGATTTAAGCTGATGGCATAGCAGGTGCAAAGAGAATATATATATATATATATATATATATATATATATATATATATATATATATAATAATTCTAGGTTAAATATGTTTGAAATTGTTGTAAAATTTGAAAAGCTTTAATTTTATCTTTATGAATTTTTTGAATTAATTTGATTTTTCCAAAAATAAAACATATTTTTATTGATTTTTAATGATAATTTCATTAAATAGATTCTTAACATGATTAATAAACTTAATTATTTTTTCTATTTATCCTTTCAAACATACTTAGAAGATACTAAAATTTAGTGTTGTTTCATCTTTTTCTTAATTTACCATAAAGTGTGAGAAATTATCGAGGAAGTAACAAAAAATTATAATTTTTGAAAGTTTTTAGCTGTCAATTTTTTTTTTAATTTATTTTAGAGAATTTTAATCGACATAAATTATTTAATTTATTTGTAATTCAATTACGCTTATAAGTCTATAAGTCTAGTCAGCTTAATGTCTAATGGAATTATTACTGAAAACTAATAAAAATATGTTTTATTTTTAAAAGAATCAAATTAATATAAAAAATTTATAAAAACAAAATTCATATTTTTCAATTTTTATTAGAAAAAACCCAAAACATACTTTACTCTAAATTCTATTGGGACACGCTTTTGCTTTACACACCATTGGTCTCTGTAGCGTGAACAAGGTAAGACACCAACCTTTGTAATTGATGATATAAAAGTAAGGTTAATTAAAATAAGAAAAAGGATCACATTAAAAACTCTTCATCATTTAAAAAAAAAAATTGAAGAGCCCTGTGCAGTAAAACACATTCACTCATGTGGACACTCATACACACAGAAAGATAGCAAATTAAAATTTCATAATTTGTCACTGTATCGAGTGATACTGCAAATCCAACTGTTGTTATTTAGGGATATGTGAGTGTTTATAGACTTAAGACAAGTTGTTCCTATCGCAAATGGATTAGGTATTAATCCTTTTGCTAAAGGGTCTTTTATTGTGTCGAAAGATTGTTTATTTGTTATTGATTCAGGTGTATGAGTATGTTGCAAAGTGTAAGGTACATGTAAAAGACATTCTGACCCTCAAGTGAAGGCTTGACTCAGAGCTATTAATGATATATAATGAGTAGGCGAGAATAAATTAGTCCTTTATCCCATTTTTATACTAAACTTGTTAGGCCTGTGGACATACCACATCATGATTCTTAATTATTCTCATTGTTCATACATGCTGAAAGTCGATATGTACTATTCGACATATATAAATACGTAACTGAAAGATGTGTTTAATTTGAATGTGTCAAATATCCAGTCGGTCTAACCAGATACTTTATCCGGTACACAAGTTAATATCTAAACTTGGTCTAATGCAATTATTTATGATCAATAAAAGTAATGTGTTAAAAAGAATAATTAAGTTAAAAATGTATTATTAGCCCTCTTCTTATTACGAAAAAATATGCACAAAATTTAACGTGAAATGTTAACAATTTGAAAACTACCTATTGATTAAAAAATAAAATGTAATGTGAGATTTTATGCAAGTTTACTGTGAACTTTCCAAAAAGCAATTCTAACAGTTATCATTTCTGAAGTTGGTAATACGAATTTGTGAAACAGTAAGACTTGCTCCCCAAGTTTACCATTTCAACTTTTCAAGTTGTGAACTACTCATTGTCCTTTCCATGTTCTTGTAACAGAACTTCGAATCTTTTGAGTCAATTTTCTTCATTGACCCCACCATTTCAAAGTCATTGTATTTATCCTTAAGGTGATTTTTATAACGGTGATATGTTGTGCTCCCCACCAACTTTTGTCCCCTAAAAATTGGAAATTCGTTCTGTCAAAGGATAAACAGTTCTATGAGTACAAGATCAGAATTTCTAGCTATTAAAATACTACTAGATGATGTTTTTTTTTATGTGGAACTCTAAAATTCATTATGACGACATCATCATTATTATTATTATAATTATTATTATTATTGATTTTCTAATCAACAATTATGAGTATACTTTATTTTCTAAAGTATATCTCTCAGTTTAGAGGAGCAACATCCATTACGAGAATCCATCAACAAAAAAAATGAAGAAAATTGAGGCAATAACGATAACATGTCTTTAATGTTATAAATTGATTTCACTCTTCTTCAAGTATGTTTGGATTGATGGTGAAAGATCCAGAATTACAGTGATACCATGAAAACTAGAAACAACTCTTATTTTTCCTCCAACTTGGAAAATATGAATTGATTTTGGCAAAAGTGAAGCGAAACCAAACATGATCATATCTTAATTGCTTTTACCTTCTAGCTAGTGGAAAAGGAGCAGTACTGTTACATTAGTGGCTTTCCTTTCTCCTTCATATCAAAGATGATAAGTGGTGTGTGTTTGCATGCTATTAAAGTCACATATGTTGAAAGGAAATATTAACCTTAATATTTAGATTTCTACATCATGGTTAAACATTTCATGTTACAGCTCAAATCTGTATAAAGTATTCTCCCCTTGACTGAAAAAATTGGCCAGGGATTGTTAATTTCATTCACAAAATCTGCTCAAAGATGATTCCATAAACTAATAGTGGTCACAAGTTTACATTAAGATCAATTTCACAGCTCATGCACACGTTCTAATGTAAAATTCATGGCTGAAATGAATTTGGACATATATGTCAATCACATTCAACGATTCAAAATCAATTTTTTATCATAACCAATCCTATGAAAATCTAAAACAAGCAGGCACAAAATACAAAATGGGAGGGATCCTTAAAAAAGGATGCTTCCTGCTCACAATCCAAACTAGTGTCCTTAATACAGACAAATTCTTCAGTTCAGGCTCTGCAATCTCCACTGATTCTCACCATTTCCTTTTCTATAATCACTATGGGAAGCATATATCTGGAAGTTCTGTTCTTGTAAGGAAAGACTGCCATGCAAAGTGGCATTCATAGTACATAAAGTATTCAGCCAGAACTGCTCTTATATCAGGGCCAAGGTACTGTTTAAGCTACTATAAAATGTATTTCATTGCTCCTTGCCGCTTCTGAATTTTTAAGAATTTCAAAATGATGAGATACACAAGGCAAAGTTCACATGGTCCTACAATGATGCAACTTACTGCACCTTTCTTATCATAATGAAATATCTAAATTAAGCAGCAAGTGAGCATTTTCATGGTCATTAATTCAATAATGGTAATCTCAATGCCCTGTGTAATTTAAATATTTCTTTGTAAACCATGTGCAGGTACAATTCTACTGTTGCATAATGTGCACAGCCTATGTCAGCTTGTTTGACAGATTGTATCAGACTTTTGTATCCTAAAATGCTAAATAAATAAATGAAGCTTTGGATGGCTTAAATTTACATATCTACTTGCTTTTTCCTTCTTTTGAATAATGATTTAGGTTAGGTTCTATTAAGTGATATTTTTTAATTAGGTATATTAAGTACTTGGCCATGCATATTTTGATCGGACAAAAGGGGTAGCTTTTTACTAGAATTCCAGATAATGTTGATTTTTAATCATTTTTGGTGAAGATTTGCTTGAAGATCTTTATTAGATAAGAAAATGTCCCCTGATGCTGACTACATATTGAACAATTAACCTGATTTACATACCAGCACAGCATGTTATGAACAGAAACAAACCATTTTTAGTAAAGGCATGCATATATGACTTGACACTGCTTTAAGAACACCCCCAAGTAGATTAGCTACAAATAAGAAAGTTCATCTCAATAGAATTGTTCAAAATTCATGAAATAAAATTTTTTGTTTAGACTTGTCAATTTTCAATAGGGAATTATCACAGATTTTACTAATTTGGTCTTCCAATTATTAAAATGTCACCAAATTAATCTCTCAAAGATAAAAAAATGTCACCACATTTATCTTTATGGAGAACTAAAGTGGAGACACAAAAGGACGTTACTAATTTGGTGATTAAAAAACTTTTAAGGATTACTATAGTGTTATGTTAATCTGGAGACAATCACTTTAGGAGATTTACCTTAATGGGTCATGAGCAATCACCTAAGTAAACTTGACACTACACCTTAACCTAGAACTTGGAGACTCAGGTTTATGGGTCTTCTCCTCACTTATATGGTGTTCAACTTTTTCATTTTTACCGGATGTGGGATTTCACCTCACTTGTATTCCAACCGTAATACCTAATTTTTCATAAAATAAATTAAAAAAGACTTTATTAAAAAATAAATAGAGTTTCAAGAAAATAACGAATCAGGAAGCTGAGACTCTAATGGATTCTTCAGAGTTTAGACCTTAGGGGTAAATATATTCGGTTTGATTGTTTTTCTAAGTCTATGTTGATCTCATGAGGTTTGAGCATTCTCGCAAAATAGAGTGACCTTGATTGGTCACCTTATGATTTTACTTAGTAAAAGTGACCTGACATACTCATTGTATGACGTGTCTTGTTATGTACTCTTAAGCGCTCTAGTGTTGTTTTTCATTGACATGATACCATATTGCATATAAATTTTAGTCTTAATATAATTGTGGCATAACACCTATGAATTGTTTATTATGAAATTGG